>NW_024465561.1:0-5837500 GCF_017591425.1 Ochotona curzoniae | reverse complement strand
TGGGTGCAGGGTCCCAAGGCCTTGGGCCATCCTTCACTGCTTTCCCAGGGCACAAGTAGGGAGCTGGATGGGAAGTGGAGCAGTTTGTGCCCACTGGTGCCCTTGTGGGCTCTCTGCATTTGCAGAGAGAGGATTAGGCAATTGACTCCTTGCTCTGGGCCCTAATTCTGTTTTTTTTTTCCCCATAAAATTAATTCTCCTGAAGCAATGCTGTCATTGTATAAAAACACCCTTTGTTATTGTATAGCAGTGCCCTTATTGCATTACAGGAAATTGATTATCCAGTTATCAGACACCTGGGATCAGTCTTGATCATTGCCATGACTCCTGAAATCTCAGCCCCTTTCCCCTCTAAGGCTCCTCAGGATCAGTGACGAGAGAGGCTCGGGCTGTGACTGAGCCTGTGTCTTTGCTGTTGCAGGTGACATTTAGTGATGTGGCTGTAGACTTCTCTCATGAAGAGTGGGCACGGCTAAACGCTGCGCAGAGAGACTTATACAAGGAGGTGATGGTCCAGAATTATGAGAACCTAGTTTCCCTAGGTAAGGATATCTTCCCTTTCAATTCGCTCAGGGAGATCTTTGCCACTCTGAATTACTGGAGCTCTTCCCAAGTTAAATGGCTGAATTTCTGTACCATGTGCCCAAGGAGATGTTTAACCCGTTTGTGTCCTGCTTAGAGTTCGTCTTCCTGTCTTTGTCTCTTCCTTCGGTCCCTCTTGTGATGGCCTGCCGTCCTTGAGGATTGCAGCTAAAACAGGTTCTATCTTGTATGAGCAGGTCTTTCTGCAGCTAAGCCATGTGTGATCACTTTGTTGGAAGATGGAAAAGAGCCTTGGATGGTGCAGAAAAAACTGTCAAAAGGTATGTTTCCAGGTTGGTCATGTGAAGTAGGCAAAGGAAGTCTTTATTGCTAAAGGGCCGGTAGTTGCAATAGATACATTGTAGGGAATTTATCTTTAGAGATCCCTGACATAAACAAAATGGAGACATCTTGAGCTTAGTTTTCAAAATGATCATTCGCTATTCCAAATTATTACCTGTATTGCACATGTCATCTACTCAAAATGAGATTTTTGCTGTTGTCATAATTTTCTCTTATTTGAAACAAAAATTTTTTCTTGGGTCTACTGAAGGAAAAATACACTGATGGTTTTAGGCTGGGACATGTGTCAAATAGAAAATAGCTTTTCCTTTAGAGCTGAGTTTCATGGACCAGATAGGAAAATGAGTGTTAGAGGGGTGGGTGTTACAGTATAGCACGTTAGGCTACTGCTTGTGACACCGACATCCCACGACTGAGCAGCAGTTCGAATCCCGGAAACTCTGCCCCCCATCCAGCTTCCTGCTAGTGTGTCGAGGCAGGCGGGGGATGTCAGAGCAGGTGCGTAGGCCCCGCTACCCACATGGGAGATCCCCTGGAGTCTGTACTCCTGACTTTGGCCTTGTTTGCTCCTGGCGAGGCTGTTGAACACATCTGGGGAGTGAACCAGCAGACAGAAGATATCTCTGTTGTTTTGCCTTTGAAGTAGATGAAAATAAATAACATTAAAAAAAAAAGAACTGGTATGGTAGGCTTACATGTTTCTAGGAATAATATTATTTAATGTACAGAAAATCATTTTCACACAGATACTGAATAAATTCAGAAAGCCTAAATCTTTGTGAGCCGTTAACTTAGGTTATTTTGTCATCATTTGTTTAATGTAGTAGTGTAAGTTGTACATTTTGATCATAATAATCTGGCAGCAAATTGAGAGGAATTGATGGTGGGGGAAGAAGGCTATGAGACAAAGCGTTGCCTTCCAGGTAAGTAAAGTAACAAAATGGTGACCTGGGATCCAGAACGCCTTCCATGTTTTCTTTCTGTATTTCTGTATTCTCTGCTGCATGTGAGCACCATTCAGAAATCACTGAAATGGGGGACTTGCCAGAGTCAGACCTCTCCTAGGGGTTTTCTTTCTCTGAATCCTCCTGGTTTTTTTTTTTTGCCATAAAGATTTCTTTCCGGGCCCGGCGCGATGGCGCAGTAGTTAAGGTCCTCGCCTTGCATGCCCGGGATCCCATATGGACGCCGGTTCTAATCCAGGCGGCCCTGCTTCCCATCCAGCTCCCTGCCTGTGGCCTGGGAAAGCCGTGGAGGACGGCCCAAGGCTTTGGGAACCTGCACCCGCGTGGGAGACCCGGAAGAGGCTCCTGGCTTCGGATCGGCATAGCATCGGCCGTTGTGGTCACTTTGGGAGTGAATGTCGGACGGAAGATCTTCCTCTCTGTCTCTCCTCTCTGTATATCTGCCTTTCCAATAAAAATAAAACAAATCTTAAAAAAAAGAAAAAAGATTTCTTTCCAAGAAGTAGAAAAAGAGCATCACTTTATCTTCCGTGTGTTTCAGATTGGGAGCCAAAATGGGAAAGCAAGGACTTGTCAACAGAGAAGGATGTTTATGATCAAGATCCACCCCAAGCAGACATAGAAAAAACTGTCAAGCAAAACTGTGACTTTCCAAATGTTAACAAGGACCGGGGACACCTGGAGGGGTTGGAGGGGAAGCGTGAAGGTCAAGAACAATACAGAACCCGCAGAGACAGCCCTATGGGGGACAAGTTCTACAGATACGATACAGACAGAAGCACCTTCCATATGAAGTCTGCTCTTTCTGAACCACACAGAATTTCTCCGCAAGAAAAATTGCCTATCTATGATACACTGAAGACAAGCTTACCAAAGATGTCAGTCATAAAACATGAGACAATGAGTGGCCAAAAGAAACTTCTGAATTGTAATGAAAGTGCAGTGGCCCACAACCAGAGCAAACCTCTAAGCCCTCAGCAGACTTTATGTAACAGAGAGAAAATGTACGCGTGTGGAGAGTGTGGGAAAACCTTCGGTAAACAGTCCATCCTTAATCGCCACTGGAGGGTTCACACGGGAGAGAAGCCCTATGAGTGTCGCGAATGCGGGAAGGCCTTTGGCCACGGCTCATCCCTCACTCGACATCAGATAAGCCACAGTGGAGAGAAACCTTTCAAATGTGCTGAATGCGGGAAGGCCTTCAGCCACGTCTCATCACTCAGTAACCATCAAAGCACTCACACCGGAGAGAAGCCGTATGAGTGTACCAACTGTGGCAAGTCTTTCAGTCGCGTCTCCCATCTCATTGAACATCTGAGAATTCATACTCAAGAAAAACTCTATCAGTGTCGCATGTGTGGGAAGGCTTTCATTCACAGATCGTCTCTCATTCATCATAAAAAGATCCATACCGGAGAGAAACCTTACGGATGCCGTGAATGCGGGAAAGCTTTCTGCTGCAGCTCCCACCTCACTCGACATCAAAGAAGCCACAGGAGCGAGAAGCGTTATGAATGCAACAAGTGTCTGAAGACCTTCAGCAGCCTGCTGTCTCTTACTCAGCACCAGAGTATTCACACCGAAGAAAGACCCTTTGAATGTCAGAAATGCAGGAAGTCCTTCAACCAGCCCGAATCACTAGATATGCATTTGAGAAATCACATCAGATTGAAACCTTACGAGTGTAGTATTTGTGGGAAAGCCTTCAGTCACAGGTCATCCCTTCTTCAACATCACAGAATTCACACCGGAGAGAAGCCTTATGAATGTCTTAAATGTGGGAAGACCTTTAGCTGTAGTTCCAACCTTACTGTACATCAGAGAATTCATACTGGCGAAAAGCCATACAGGTGTAATGAATGTGGAAGAGCTTTTAGCAAACGCTCGAATCTCACCGCCCATCAGAGAATACATAATGGAGATAAACGCAACAGTGCAGTAAATATGGAAAAATCATCAGACCATCTGAATCACTATTCGTGTGACGGATCATATAGAAATGAAAGTATATAGAGCAGTATTTTTCATAGTAAATTTCAGCTGTAGATCCTAATTCAGCATTATATTTTTACCGGAGAAAGGTGTTATGAATGTAGTGAATGTGGGAAGACCCTCAGCAATGATGGAAACTGTGTCACCACTTATAATTCATTTGTAGAGGGACTCCAAAGGCAGTACATGAGGGAAACTCCTACTGAGCATTAATACCTTAATGGGTGTGTGTAAATGACACACACTCAAAAAATCCCATATCCATATAGCAGTGTGAGAAAGTCCAGGCGATATGCGCCCACTACAGGAAAGAGGCTGTATGCATATAGAAAAATGGACATTGGAAATCCTTCATTTTAAGTGCTTTCCTCATTCTACGTTAAAGAACTCATACATGGAAAAAATGAATGTGAGACATGTAGCAAAGTATACAGCTGTAAGAGTTACCTGGCTAGACATGAGAAGATGAACGGAAAACAACCTGAGGGAAGTAGGAATTATGTCTCAGCCTTGTTTTACAGCAACATTGTAATCCTCGAGGGGAGCAATCAGGTTTATTATAAATATGCATTCAATATAGCAGTTACTTAAATTTGACTCATGTCCTATATAGAGGTTAGTTTTTAATGGTTATATGAAAATATTTAGCCATCCCACAGTTCCAGTAAATATTACAATGTTGAAAATTAAAGCTATAGAAGAAGCAAAAATGGTGTTAATTTTTGGTCTCTAGTGAGACTATTTTATATACAATGAGCTGTTTGTGACTTTTGAAAAACAGGTTACTACTTCTTGGAGAATTAATTTTTGCCTTAAAACAGTCTTTAGAGCAGCAGACCAGCACATTTAGAGGAATTGACTCAAAATGATTTTGTTTTCAAATTATACCATTTTGGTGAAGAAAACTCAGTGTCCGTCAACAGTGGACTCAGTTCGTATGTTCTAAGAGGTTTGCACAGGCCAGAGGACAATGTGTTTTCTCGGCTTCAGTGAGGCGTCAGCATCTCGGGAAGGACTTGCCAGATGGTGACTGCTGACCCTCGCACCTGTGGAGTTTGTTTCACTTGGTTTGAGTTGAAGCCTCAAATGTGTTTTGTCCATCAGCTCTCAGGAAACACTAATACTCTCTGTCCAGAGAACACGTATTGATAACCATGATGATAATAAGACAAGTGTAGTTTTTCTGAAGGAGGCAGCAAGCGATTTGAAATGATTATACCATATATATACCAATATACCATGAGAGCGTTATTGCCTGTGGATGCGGTGTTCAATCCTGAATCTTGTGGGATGAGTACTAAGCTTGTGATAAGCACCATATTTTTGTTGCTAGAACAATGTGCCTGAGACAGCAAACTAGCGAAAAGCTTGTTTTTTTCCCCCCATTGGGTAGGTCACTGGCGAGGAGAGCAGGTGGCAGTGGTGCAGCATGTGGAGGAAGCGTTGAGGAATCTGGGAGTGTTTGGGGTCCATTCTGCTTTTACAACTACCCTCTTAGGAGCCCTGCCACCTGAGGGCACATCGCCAGTGACCTAGGCGTCTCCCACCATGCCCACCTCCTGAATACTGTAATTGGGTTCTTTCTACCCTCCTGGTTCAGCTAACTTAACAACTTGAGGTTTCATGCCGATCGTATGCCTTAAAAACGACTTGGCTCCTGAGCTCAGGCTGTGTGTCTCCGTGTGTGTGTGTGTGTGTGTGTGTGTGTGTGTGTGTGGCTCCATGCCTGGATATGTGTTATGTGCTGGTGTTTAGGTGATGCACACAAGCCGGGTGCTACTGGCTGCACCTGGATTTTGTGTTCCTGCTGGCGGTGTTAATGATAACCATATCAGTCAATTCTCCAGCCTTGGTTGAAAGACAGATTATGGATTGTAAGTATGGCTTCTCTAGATTAAAAAAAAAAAAAAGTGGGTAGTCTCCCTTGCCCTGTGTTTTCTATTTTTTTTTTAAACTGGAAAAGTAATAGATTCTGAAAAGATACAATCTTTTTGCCATTAAAGGGTGATATAACAGCTTTATATTTCTGCCTTTGCTCTTTTTTAAAGATTTATTTATTTTTATTGAGGAGGGAGATTTATAGAGAGGAAAGTTGTTGGTTCATTGCCCAGTGGCCACAATAGCTGGAGCCAGGAGCTCTTCTGGGTCTCCCACATGGGTGCAGGGTCCCAAGGCTTTGGGCCGCTTTCAACTGCTTTCCCAGGCCAGGGAGCTGGATGGGAAGTGGAGCAGCAGGGACGTGAACTGGTGCCCATATGGGATCCCAGAAAGGTGAGGATTTAGCCACTAGCCATTGCACCAGCCCCAATTTGCTCTTTATGACATTTGAGACTTATTCTTAAACAGTAGTCATTCTAACTGATGTTCTATTGTGGAATAGGTTGATGGGGTTGTTGACATTGGACAAGACATGCTTTCCTATAGCACATTTGTTGCCTTAACTGAAAGCTCAGTCATGGAGGCTTTTTATAGTAGCAATTGTCAATACCAATGGGTGGGTTTGGAATTTTTCCAAACCCAGGTCTCTCACTCCTGGAACTTGGGCTATTTGTTAAAACATACAATACCATCTATCATTCTACCCCAGCAAGTAGCTTCACAGGTGCTCATTGCAATGTTCACAGGAAAGCACACCTTGGTACCACTTGGTTTCTTTTGAAAATTCCATTTTTAAAAAGTATATTTATTGGGAAGTCAAATATACAAAGAGGAAGAGAGAGAGAGGAAAATCTTTCATCTGTTGATTCACTCCCCAAGTGGCTGCAATGGCCAGAGCCATGCCGATCCAAAGCTCAGAGCCAGGAGACTCTTCCAGGTTTCCTAGGCAGGTGCAGGGTCCCAAGGCTTTGGGTCGTCCTCGACTGCTTTCCCAGACCACAAACAGGGAGCTGGAGCAGGGCTACTGGGATTAGAACCAATGTCCACATGTGGGATCCTGGTACATGCAATGTGAGGACTTTAACCACTAGGTTACTGTGCTGAGCCCCAAAATTCCATTCTTAAAAACAAATCCTGCAGGAAGATTTCATAGACTACACACAGGCTTACTGTCTGAAGGATTTGTTCTTACAGGCCACACAGCTGCTGTTGGAGAGTAGGCAGAAGCAGAGAGTGGAGTTGACCCGACCTCCCGTGTGGGACAGCGGTTGACAAGTTCCTGCCTGTCTCTAGTTCTCAGGGATTTCACCTCCCTCCAGGCTTCCCTCTGGCCTTCAGAGCAGCCACTCCTCGACTCCACTGCTTGGTCATGAGAGCCACAGTCATGAGTTCTAAGACACTGAGTCATCAAGTACCATCTCCTCATTAGGATATAACCTGTTTGTAAGCTGAACATGCAGCTGGCTCAGATTGGTGTGACTAAGTTTGACTTGTACAGAAATTGTCAAAGTGTCTTGCAAAGTGGCCCCATGAGTGTGCTGGGGAATGCCGGAGCTTTGCTAGTTCCACAGATGTTTGAAAACACCTCCTGCAAAAGGCAGAACATACTCTTGCCATGATAACTTCATGCTAATTAGAATGCAAAAAGAGCAGGAGGAACTATTTTTAATTTCAGAAGTATGACCATGTATCAAAATAGCAAATTGTACACTTCAAATATGTTCATTTTAAGTCCATTGAATCTTAATCAGGCTGTTGGGAAACTGACAGTAATAAAACTCAGAACTTGTAATTTCTTAATTATTCTATTCTCATCTTTGTTCTTGGGTGTATTTGTGACTATTTCATCAGTTTAACAGAAACAATATAACGAAGCGCTTTGCATACCTCTTCTCATTTCCACTTTTGGGAATGTCACATTGGCAGCTTGAAGTGGACTACTGTGGGGACCCGCCAGGTGAGCCAGCGGGGTCTGGCTTCTGCAGTGGAGACTCAAATGACACAGATCAGGCAGGGCTCTAGGTGCTGCTGCAGGGCTGCTCCTGACAGCTTGCGTCTCTTCCCTGCTGTGGCCTGTGCCATCCCACACAGGCTGCAATGAAAGCTTTCCTCCACATTCATCTGCAATGAAAGCAGCCTGCGCATTCCCTGCCTGGCTCAGTCAAGAGCTCCCACATGTGGTCTCATCTGGAGGAACTCGTGCAGCTTTTTGTAAACACACCCTTAACCCCACCCCTTTTGTGCAGTTACACATTGTCTGTACTGTTACACAGTTGGCGAAGGTTTATAGTGAAAAAATCTTTCCAACGTGTCCCCAGAATGCATGGTTTTGGCATGGAATATGTTTTGTTGTGCCCAGCAAAGAACTTTCAAGTCCAAAGGCATACATCCCATGGGACTGGGCTTTCAGGGGAAGGTCCTGACCTGTGACACTTCCACAGAAACACTTTGTTCAGGGGCCTGCTTGTCTTCCACAACACACCAGCAACCTGAAAGCAAAGGAGTGCAAAATCCACGTGGGCTTCAGGGAGAGAGGGCAACGTCACCACAACTGCTGTCCGCCCGTGAACACGCCAGTGAGTGGGTCTACATTGAGTTCACAGGGAGTCCGCGCCAGGTGGAGAAGGGGCAGGTGCTAGCCAGTGATGGGAAGAAGCCTCAGCAGGCAGAGCACATGAGGCTGGAAGGCAGCAGCAAGAAGAGCAGCGGACTCCACAACGGAAGGCTCTGTGAGCGGTTCCCAGGGCTGTGTTTTACGTGGACGGATCGTGGGTGGATGTGTGAAAGACTGTACGCAGGCGCAAGACAGCCCAACTCCAACAGAGCGGTGATGGTTACAGCGGTTACAGGAAGTGGGTGGACAAGACAGTGACCTCAGCCAGAGATCTGGCACATCCCGAAGGCGGCCAAGGCCACGTATGGGCCAATGATGGACAAAGACCAACATTCCTTGCCCTATCAGGGCCCAAACAGAGCCAAGGCCAGCACCCACGTCAGAAGGGGTGTAAAACCTTTGTCTCTGTAACCCAGCTTGTCTTTCCCACCTGTGGTCCCCTCTTCTCCTGCTGGTTCTTTCGCTGCTCCAGAAAAGGCCCAGGACTTCTCTTTGCTTAATAAAGGCCTGTTTGTACTTGGCCAGTGTTTTTCCTTCCCAGGTGGTCGGAATCTAACGAGCGGCTCATGCTCCGTGATAGCTCACAGCTGTGAACACGTTTCAGCGCACCGTGCGTACAAGTCAGTGCTGGAGAACCCCGTGAGAGCGAGCAGTGGGGGCAGGAATGGCAGGAGAGTTCAGTGTTAGACATGACAAACTGACAAAAGGGAAAAGAAAGGCAGGCACACAGTGTGGCCTCTGCCATTGGCACCACACCAGGAAAAGAATCTCGAAAGGTTCAAGGTCTGACGGGATCACGGCTCCAATTTCCTGCCTTCTTACCTGCAGGGCCCCTCTGAGGTTGTTATGTGTAGCCAGAAGCACTCACAGATTCACTTTTTACTCTTCTTTAGATAAAGCAAAATCCTGGAGGAAGCCCTGAACAGGTGATGGGCCCAGAGCCCACTCAGAGGAACAGAGCACACACAAAAACGCAGCATCTACACAGGAAATCTCATAAAGGTACACCAACAGTGACTTCGTCATGGACCGCAGAACTCAAGCAGACATGGGGATAGCCCAGCAAAGAGGAAGGGAGCAAACCCTGGGGGGTGGGGGGAGAGGTCCCCTGGCCAGGGAGCGAAAGGTGGCATGCAAAAACAGCACTCTCAAAAGGCTGCGGAGTAGCAGGTACTGAGGCTGCTCGGGACAAGGACCACTCTGCTATGCTAGAAGCCACTGCCCCTGTATCCTGCCCTCCTCAAAAATGAGTAAACGAATGAACAAATAAAATGGGGAGGAAGCGGTGCGTGTGGTTCCAGTGTGAGGTTGTTGCCATGCCTCGGGAAGAGGGAAGGCTAACCGGAACCCAAGGTATGAGTTTGTGTGGGTTACCCAATGACGTCACAAGCTTGAGGTTCTCCAGCATGACGTCACAGTAGAGGAGCTTCTGAGCTTCTCAAAGAGGTTCCGTTCCTCCCAGAAGGACACAGCCACAGCCTCCAAGGTCATGTGGTCCTTCAGTGACTGGGATGAAAACATCGACAGCCCGTCTCCTGCGGACCCGCAGCCCGTCCCTCCACAGATCCACCCCAGGCTCACATTCTTCCCAAGCTCCACAATGAAGAGGAACTCTCAGACCTCAGTGCCAGCTGTCACTGCTCTCCCCTCCCAGCCCGCTCCCCGCCACCCAGCACTGTGTGTGGCCCTCAGCAGCAACAAGCAGGTAGGGTTTGTCTTCCTTTGTGCTTCACCCAATCTCCTTTGGGGAACTGATCCTGCCTGGTGTTTGCATCTCACTCCAGCCTCTCAGGTCGGAGATGTCCTTTGAAAGACACTTAGGCCTAATAGCCAACGTTACTCGGTGAATGGTCCATTTACAGCAGGAATTTTCATGCTGCTTTGTCTTCCATGCAAGATGTCTTTTATTTTTAATTAGAATTCACACCATTAATTTTCACATACTGGTTGCACTTAATGTAAGAACCAGACTTGTGGGGCTGGTGCCTTTGGCTTAGTACACTAAGCCCTCAGCCTGTGGTAACTTGGTATCCCATAGAGGTGCCTGTTTATGCCCCAGCTACTCCAGCTCTGGTTCTCATCTAGCTCCCTGCGTATGCCCTGGGAAAGCACAGAGGATGGTGCAAATCCTTGGGCCCTTGAGCCGACATAAGAGACCCAGAAGAAGCTGCTCCTGGCTCCTGGCTTTGGCTCAGCTCAGGCTGGCCGTGGTGGTTGGTTATTTCAGGAGTAAACCGGTGAATAGAGTATCTCTCCTTCTCTTTCAAAAACAAACAAAAACAAAGAAGAGCAACAGTAAGAGAGAACCACACTTGTAATATGAGTACTTCATGAAGTTCATGGAAAGTACAATTAAAAACTAAGTTATTTTTGGTGCAAAAGCTTCTGAAATCTGTGCAGTTTTTTCATGGTGTGTCTTTTCTATGAATTTTTTTGTACTTACAAGACACGTTTTTTTTTTTTTCTTCAAGGAAAACCTAGTATATGTAGGTTTGATGGAGTTGCCATAACAAAATACCATGGATGAAGTGGTTTAAACAACAGACATTATGTCACAGTTTGGGAGACTGGACATTCAGTCTAAAAATGCTGGCAGGTGCGGCTTCTTTTTTCATGTCTATTTCTGTTTTACATAAAAATTTCTCTGTACTCATTGTATATTTTTCATAGGGTTCATTGCAGCACTTCAGTACAGTTGCCCTGAATCAGCCAGTTAAGCCAAGCAGACAGGTTTCCCTCACCTTTGCCCGTGTGTCGACCTTACCAGTGTACTGTGTGCGGTGTGCCGCCATGAACACCGTGCTGTGGAACAGGACAACTTGTCCTTCTGTGTTTTTAGACACATCACGCTCCCTCTGTCCCCTCTCTCTCCTTTGCCATTCCTGGCATGTAGCAATCGCGATCGTAAATTCAGATCAACTCTTTTTTTTTTTTTTTCTTAACCTCCACCTGTGTAGGAGAGCGCATGGCCTCTGGCCTACTTGACATGATCTTTGTTCACAGATGGATGGATGACTTCTTGCTGTGCCTTCACTGGTTGTACTTCTGTCTGCGTGGTCTGTGTGCTAATCCCCTCTGAAGACATCCATCATAATGGATTAGGGGCCTCATCTGACCTCATTTGACTTCAGTTACCTCTTCAAAGGCTGTGTCTTTGAGCACAGTCACTTGCTGAGGGGTCAGAGATTAGCACTTCAACATAGGGAAAATTTTTTAGAGCTACAATCCAGCCAATAACATTGCAAAATATCTTGTGAACATAGGAAACTATGGAATGTATAAATTTTGTTTGAAAGACACACACACACACACACACACATCTTCCATCCACCAATTCGCTCCCCAAATGTCCACAACACCTGGGGCTGGGCCAAGCCAAAGCTAGGAACTGAACCTCGATCTGGGTTTCCGTGTGTGTGGGGCAGGGTGTGAGCTATTGACAGCTGTCTTCCAGGGTGGGCACAAAAAGGAAGAAGCTGTTATTGGGTGCAGAGTCAGGACTCACATCTGGGCACTCTAATATGGGATGCAAGCTTTCCAAGCAGGGTCTTCCCTGCTGCTCCAAACACCTCAGCCCATATTAATACAGATTTTAATGGCTGTGAAGTTGAGCCCTGTGTAACGATTACTTGGAGGCACCAAAGCATGCCAACAGTGCCATCGAACCCCAAGTGCTCGATCCCAGTCACAGTGTTTGGCGTGCCCTCACACCAAGAGGAACAAAACATCTTCACTTTTAAACTTCGCATTCTCTTTTTGGCTGCTTTCTCCTATTGTGTATGAACTCATGCCACTCCCTCCCCACGTCGTTAACATGGCCTGAGCATGGCTGCTGTTGACCTCTATGTGAGTGGATTCATATATGGTGTAGGCCGTCTAGTCCTGTAGTTTCTGCAAAAATAAGTGTAGGTTTTGCTCATGTTATTCCACATTTCTTTATTATGTATCTTCACTGCTGGTCAGTGGACAGCTGCTGTGCCTCTGTGCTGCTTCTAGCACCTGCTGAGAATGAAACTGATGCCAACATGTTTTGTCTTGCTCCTCTGACACACATCAACAAGAATCTTTTACAGCAGCACTCCACACATTTTTTTTTAAAAAAGACTGTTCATTGGGATGATACAAGTATCTCACACATTTATGAATTTCAAAACATGTGAGCAAAAACTGACCAAAGTGAAAATATAACAAATTATCATCAAAATGGGAAAGGTCAACTTTTCTCATTGTTTCAATAAACAAACCATAAAGAGAGCAAAAGATTTATTTTGATTGACATTTGTGTCATACTTTATCCAACAGCTAAATACACATTTGTCTTCAAGTGAACATGGAATATTTATGAAGAGACACATACCCTGGGTCAAGAAATAAGTCTCAAGGAATTTCAAAAGATTGAATACATTAAAAGTACATTCGGTGCCACAATAGAACCAAAGTAGAAGTAAGCAAGACCTCTATAAAGTCTTCAAATATTTAGAAGTGAAGCACAGTTTCACGTCACCAGTGGGCTCAAGGCAACTAAAGAAAAAGTAGCAAATGTTTGGAACTAACTAGTTGAAACATTGCAGAGCAAGATTTGCA
The DNA here is from genome assembly GCF_017591425.1 of Ochotona curzoniae. NCBI lineage: Eukaryota > Metazoa > Chordata > Mammalia > Lagomorpha > Ochotonidae > Ochotona > Ochotona curzoniae. The sequence continues at coordinate 5,824,582 of NW_024465561.1, read as the reverse complement.
GAATGCAATTACAGCAGTACTTAATGAAATACTGAAGTATTTCTATTAAAAAAGCTAAAAGTTTAAAAATGGGTTAGCTTTCCATCCCTCCAAAAAGTTATATAATAAATTAAATATAAAGCAGAAATACAAAATATAGGCATAGAAATAGAAAATGGGGGGGTGGGCAATGCGATGACTCAATTGGCTAATTTTCTGCCATCAAGTCCTGGTATCCCACATGAGTGCTGGTTCCTGTCCCAGCTGTTCTACTTCCCATTCAGCATAATTTATAAAAGTGGTAAAATGTTTACCAAGTTCAAAAAACACAAGGAAAAAAAAATCAAACTACCAGACCTGGCTGATTTTAAAAGGACATCAAATATTTATAAAAACTTTTCTAGGAAGCAACTTATAAGTTCGTGTAATATTCCTGGTGGATCCTATTAAAAACATTGTGGCAGATGACTGATGTTATACCAACTCAGAAAATAGAGCAAGTGGCAATTTTTCCTAATTAAGCCCAGTAAAGAAATGTACAAATTACTATCCCATGGATAAAGACATGGAAAGCTTTATCATATGACAATGAAAAAGGCAGGTGAATGTCTCTGAGAGGTAAGATAAAAGACACAACTCAGCACCCTTTCAAACCAAACTGCCAGCAAAACAGACATGGGGAGGGAATTCCCTTTTCCCCAGGGGAAATCAGGATCCAGGATCTGTCTCAAGAGGTGAGTACTTGGAACTGGAGACCTTGGAAAGCAGAACGGATGCTGTGTCCACTTGAGCGCACCTTGTGCTGTGGTGCCTGGCGGGGGGGAGACAGACTGTAGATGCATGCGTAGTTTGCTGCAGGTTTGGGGTGGGGGAAGACGAATGCCTGGTGGAGTTGAGATGAGAGGTGTTAATGAGTGTCCTGGACCTTCCGAGGACAAGCGGAGCTCCAGGTGGCCTTCTGGGCGCCGATGAGTCGATCCAGACAACGCATGTGCTCATTACAGATGTGCATGGTTGAACTAGCCCACGTGGTGTCTTTGTGATGAGGTGCCACTCCAGTTGGGTGGTGAGTGCAGGAACACTGAAATCAGACAGACTAGGCTCAAAGTCCTGGCTTCTCCACTGCCGTATGGGTCACCTGAGGAAGGCTCTAAGGCTTACATGCTGCCTTGCTCATTTTGCAAGACGTGAACAGAACCTGCCACCAGCAAGAGGTACACCATGCGGGTGGGGTGGACCCATTGGCTAGCCCAGCTGGGGTCTCAAACCTGATAACTCAAACCTCTTTAGAAAGACCACAGAGGTGGTTTGGCATTCTCTAGAACTTGGGAGAGGAGCAGAGTCACTGTTGAAATCAGCATAGGGGTGAGATAGGGTATATGGGAGTAAATAGCTCTGATCTCAGGAGGCTGTGGGGAAGGTACCTTCCCTCACCTTAGAACATGCCTCTGTGGCTGCCATCCTTGACCTCACGGGCATCTGTGTTATTCTCTTTTCCCGAGGTCCAGATACTGCCTCCTTCCCTCCTTTTTCTATGACTTGGGATATTCCGGTACTCCTGCTCTGAACATTCCTTGTCCCTTCAGGGACTTTGCAGGAAAACACCCTGTGGCTCACAAGCCCCTGATGGCTGAAGCTGCCCGCACAGGACAGGTGCTGAGGAATCCGCCAGCAAGGCATCCTTGGCAGAGCCAGTTCTTTGGGTGCTCATCACCATCAGTCTTAGACAGTCCCCATCAGCAGGGTGGGGCGGGGGATGAGAGACCAACATCTGCCAATGACAGCAGCAGATCCAAAAGCAAGGGCCAATAATCCCCAGTGGGTAACCTCTGCTGGGTCCCTCCTTTGCTTACAAGCCAACTCCCCTCCCCGCCCTGTCCCTGCATGTTGCACCTGCTGACATGTCACATAAATATCAGGCTGAAAAGTGCATCGTATGTCTCGGGAGAGATGTCTTTTGGAGCTATCTCTAGTGTTCCATTTCTGGGATCAGACAATTACACACTGCTCTTCATGGGCAACTTTTTGGCAAGCTTCCTCCCTGTTCCGTACTGCTTCGCTGTGCCCAAGTGCCAGCCCATGTGACCCCATATGGCCTGCCCCCCACAATACCTCACCAATACCTCACCTCCACCAATACCTCAGTCTTCACTGACCAGCCCATCGCTGATTGATGGAGCCCCTCACTTCCACCATGCGGTCGGCATGTCTGTCATTTCAGCCTCCCATTCTGGTTGGGACATTGGTATATCTAACATGTGGACACCACTTTTCCTTCCCTACATCTGGTCTCCCACAGGATCCGTGATGAGCTTTCTTCAGAGTTGACCAGGACTGTCACATGGAGAGCAGGCCTTGTTCTCCACCATTCCACCCACATGCATAGTGAGCAGCCCTACTCTACTTTGAACTTTGTCTTTAGCTCAAAAGTTACCCTTCAGTCACCCTGGAGGTGGGGTGCGGGAGGGAGAAGGGTCCTAAGGGCAGCATCTGGACCTTACTTTCTCCATGTTTTTACTGATCTATACAGGGGTCCAGCTTTCTAGCAGCCAGGACCTCAGCCGACTGAGTAGCCAAGCTTGCCTCTGACGCTGTTGAAATTGATATGGCTACCATGTCCCCTTCCCAAGGTCCCACGGACAGACTCCCCTGAGAGCTGTCAGGGTGCTGAACCTTTGGGAAGTCTCAGCACAAACTCCAGACTTAATCTCTACTGTAACTTCAGTACCCAATAGAGGCAAAATGCAATTGGCTTTTGTACACCTGACACCCCATGTCCTTTTGCGTATGTGTTGGCTCTGAGCTGGGGGCTTTAGGGGAATGTTGGGGGTTTTGGTGGCCCTGCAGGTGGCTTCCTTGGTCAGAACAGCCGCTACTTGCTCAGGAGTCATTGTGGGGATGCTTGGATCCTTTGGCTAAGCCTTTTCTGGACCCATATCTATTCACAGATCCTGTAATCATATGCATTCTGCCAGCTCAATGACCAGTTTGCACGTCTCAGACCATGGCTGAAAGCCTTGATTCTGGGAGAGTAATAAGAGCGGTGAGGGGGACACGGGAGGCTCAGACTGTGAGCCATCCCATGTAGCACCTCTCATACAAGAAGAGGCTAGAGTTTCCTAGATCAAATTTTCTAGACACCCACCCACGTCCCTGCCTAAAAGCCAGGCTCCCTGGAACCTGGACAGAAAAAGCACACCTGTTAGAATAGCGCTGAAGGCCACGTGCCAAAGGACATCCATGTCTTTTTCTGGGCCCAAATCACCTGAAAGTCATCTGATCAAAACGCATGTGTTGGAGTTGGAGGGTCTGGCCGGGTCCTTGTCGTTGGGGAGGCTAGATCTCTTACCTGAGATGCAGATTAGCAGAAACAATCTGTACGACTCTAAGGGGTAGGACAATTTTCACATCTATGCCTGGCTGAAGGCCCTTATGTTTCCACCACCAACTACAGCACCTGGATTCAACTTGTCCAAAGCATAGCAGTAGCAATGGAGGGGACAACACAGCCTCTGGGGTAGACAGCCTTTTCTTCTTGAGTAGGGTTCAGGCTCTTGGGGACTTACAAACCAAAGCCAACTTGTTACTTTTGGAGGAGGCAGCATCACTGAAAAGATACGCATGCCTCAAGATACTTCTGTCCATGCCTTTGCTTGGACACTTGGGGGCCCTTTGGCCTGAGGCCGAGCGTGGCTGCCATATCTGTGACTGGAGAAACGACTGCTGAGGATACATCTTGGACTCATAGGGCTGAGGATGCATCTTGGACCCATAGGTCTACAGAGTAGGGGTAGTGCAGTGGGCGGGGACAGCACTGCACCTGCTTTTGAGGACACATTTGTGCTTCCACCATCATCCAGGGAGGTGGAGGTACTTGGAATAAGAGCATTTCTGTTGCAGTTGCATAAGGAAACACTCGGAGGTCTGCTGTCATAGCATCCAGGGCCTGGGTTCAGGGTTTCTGCCCCCTTTGACTTTGGAGAGTCTGAAACAAACATAATGGATAAAAATACCTGTGATTCCAGATTTTTTTTCCACCACATATTGTGATGCGTGTGACAAACTGCAACACCTCTTCTTCGAGATTCGTTGTAGGGAGAGAAGACAGAGGCATCAACCCATTTTCTTCTAGCAAAAGAGCTAGGAGCTCAATGCTTGCAAGCAGAAAGTTTCATAAGAAATGGCCGGGAGGTCTCAATCTCTCAACAAATAAATCTTGTCCTACAAGGAGCAGGTTCAGCCACTTCTAGTTATGTCAAACAAACCTAACCTGCCTCTTGTCCTCCTAGAACAAACTGGAGGCCCAGCCCCTCTGGTGTCTGCGTCGAAGGTTGTGGGCTCAAACGAGACTGGTCAGAAGTCAGCATGCTGGCCTTGAGGAGGGATGGCACTGTGGAGAGGAGAGAGGCACCTATGAGGACCCACCGTGCTGTGCTCTGCTTTCCGCTGTCAGCCCTGGGAAGTGAAGAATGACTAAACCATGCTTGCTTTGTACTGTATGAAAAATTTAAATCTAGAATGCCTATTGCATAGCTATTGCTATGCTGCTTTGAAAACATCAGAAATGATCCTCTTTTGTGGCCTAGTGGATAAAATCCTCGCCTTGAACACATCAGGATTCCATATGGGCACTGGTTCTAATCCTGGCAGCCCCACTTCCCACCCAGCTCCCTGCTTGTGGCCTGGGAAAGCAGTCGATGACTGCCCAAAGTCTTGGGAACCTGTACCCATGTGGGAGACCTGGAAGAGGTTCCTGGATCCTGGCTTTGGATCGGCAAAGCACCGGCCATTGTGAGTGAATCATGGAATGGAAGATCTTCCTCTCTGTCTCTCCCCCTCTCTGTATATCTGACTTCGTAATAAAAATAAATAAATCTTTAAAAAAAAGAAATGATCCTCTTTTCAAGTAAATCAGATCTGTTGGGGGAAAAAAAACTGATTTGTTTCTTGTCTAAGCCACTGAAATATCAAATAACTAGACTGACCGTTTCATCCAGACGTGGCTGACTTGAGCATTTGTGTTATGCTAAAGAATACGATCTTTAGGGGCCAGTGTGGTGGTGTAGCATATCATTCCTCCACTTGTTAGTGCGAGCATCATGTATGGGTGCCGATTTGTGTCCCATCTGCTCTTCTTCCGTTCCAGCTTTCTGTTTATGGGCTGGGAAAGCAGCCGAGAAAGCTCCTGGCTCTTGGATCCAGACTGCCTCAGTCCTGGCTGCGGTGGCTATTTGGGGGAGTGAACTAATGCATGGAAGACCTCTCTCTCTCCCTGTCACTCTGCTTTTCAAATAAAATTAAATGAAATCTCTCTTTTTAAAAGAAATTTATTTCCTACATAAGGCCTCAGGTGATTTTATTATTGCCACAGAAGGCAAACGGATACAGCTTAAAGCGTTTCTATAAAGAAATAAGAGACTGAAAAAAAAAAGCCCCACAATTACTTGTGTTTCCATACTAGAAATACAGCAATTAAAGAATATATTACATTCTTTAAAAAAGAATATATTAAATTCAAAATAAGTGGCAAAAAGTAAAAGTAGAAGTAGAAATAATACAGTGTAGAAAACTAACAAAACTAAGATAATTTTTTTATTCCTGCTGAAGGATGGTCTTTTTCATGTTTTACTTTTTGACCTTTGTACTGTAAATTAAGAATGTGTTCTCAAAAATTTTAAAAGTATGGATTTACTTTTATTTGAAAGGCAGATTTTACAGATAAGGAGCTCCTCTGTCTGCTGGTTCACTCCCCAAAAGGTCACAATGGCTAGAGATGAGCTCATCCGAGGACAGGAGTCAGGGGCTGCTTCTGGGTCTCCCATGCAGGTGCAGGCTCTCAAGGACTTGGGCAGTCCTGGGCTGCTTTCCCAGGGCTCAGACAGGGAGCCAGATGGGAAGTGGAGCATCCGGGACTCAAACCAGGTACATGCAAGGCGAGGACTTCAGCCACTAGATGACTGCACCGGGCCCAAGTAACATTATGTTCTTAGAATCACATCTGTGAACTCAAGTGAGTCTGTTCTTTTTCTGCTCACATCACAGCATGAGGATTGTGCTGCACCAATTGCCTTCTACTTGCTGTGACCATAAGAATCTAATGTATCAATAAATTCCATAAAATATAAATAACATTGAAACTTCTAAAAAGACTAAAGCATACATAAGACTGAAATAACCTAATATTGGTAATAGGATTATTCCAGATGTGCAGATCTGAGAGATGTGGAATGAGGGAGAAGTCACCCTAACTCCAGCCAGGGAGAAGCCCATAGCTCCCACTGCCTCACCTGCTGTGTGAACATCACATGACATTTTCCCAAGTGTAACACAAACCCTTCCAGAAAGCAGAGAAGAAAGCAACTTTTCCCACTTCATATAAGGCTCGCGCTACCTGAATATCAAAACTTGACAAGAGAATCAGATCAGTAGCCCTCATAACACAGACACAACAATCTTGAATAATATTTCAGTCAAACTCAACCAAATATAAAATAATGACCTGGTGTGACTGAGTGGGGCGTTTCTCCCAGAAATCCAAAGGTTGGTTTAACATTTAACATATCAGTCAATGTGATTCACCATGTTAAGAGAGTTAAGAAGACAGGCAAAGCATCATCCCAGTAGCTGAGAGCATCACACCACTTAGAAAAAGAGTCTCAGAGCCCAGTTGCAATGGCTTAGTGGCTAAATCCTCACCTTGCAAGTGCCAGGATCCCATATGGGTGCCAGTTCATGTCCTGGCTACTCCACTTCCTACCCAGTTCTCTGCTTGTGGTCTGGGTAAGCAGTCGAGGATGGTCCAAAGTCTTGGGACTCTGTACCCATGTGGGAGACAAGGAAGAAGCCTCTGGCCCCTGGCTTTGGATTAGCTCAGCTCTGGCTGTTGTGGCCACTTGGGGAATGAATCAGCAGATGGAAGATCTTCCTCTCTGTATTTCCTTCTCTCTGTAAATCTGATTTTTTAAAAATAAAAATAATTAAACCTTTTAAAAAAAAGTCAGACAAGTGGGAGAGGGAGAGAACCTCATTTAGGCCCTTAGGTCATCATCTATAAATAACTTCACTGAACAGTATACTGAAGCACTTTATCTCTGTTTTTAGTCAACGTTCACTGGACTTGGTAGAAAATTTGGAAGAAATAATGGGGCATACAGGTTAGAATACTTTAGGCATAGAAATTATGATTGTGTGTGTAGAAAATCCAGTGGAATCTACAGAAAACTGCAAAAAGAAATGAACTCAGCAAAGTGTCCGTCCAAAAGCAAACATATCAAAAATGGAGTTTTCATCTTTACTATCATAAAACAATAAACACCTTTTATACTTACCTGTAGGTATATATACAAACATGCATAAACAGGTATATGATTTTCAGGGACTTGGAAAGTCAATATTGGCCAGTTACCAGTTGTAGGAAGGCTCCCAAAAGGTATGTGGTCTATGGAATGATCACTAGTGCTATTCGGTTTTGAAGCTAGCATGAATCTTGTACCCACCTGACGTGCTTACACTTGGCACACATCACTTAGACCAGTGCATATTGGGCTGTGCTGCTTAGAAGTTCCTGTCCACTTCTGATTCTTGAAAGCACAGAAGGAAATAGGAGTCAAAGGAATGCAGATTACAACAGAAGCAAAACAAAACACATTTTTCCCCCTTGGAAACATGAGACACATCGCTTATGTAGACTTAAGGAATCTTCAAAGAAACCAACACACATGTATGTGACTTGCATAGTGCCAATAGAACTATTGGTAATTTAAAAAAAAAGTAAGAGATCTTACTTGGAACTGGATTTACAAATCCCACAGAATACATAGGAACACATAAGCAAAAGCTGTTGATAACCTACAAACAAAACCTCTGAAAACAGTGGTGGCAGGCTTTCCGCTAAAAGGCCAGATGGGAACACTCTCAGGCCTTGTGGCTACCATGGTCTCTGCCACGTATTCTGTGGGTGTGTTTCCTACAACTCATCGATACTGTCAATGTGATTCTAAGCTTACTGTGAGGTTACAAACCCACAAGCTAGGAACTCAGTGTTTGGGGCTATAGTCCCTGGTGCTGATCTTGACTCTTAAAACATCACTGAGAGAAAACAGGAGGGACTTATGTCTGGAAAAGTGAATACTGCTAAGTTGTGGGTTTGGCCCAGGACTCTTGACGGTCTGTGGCATTATGGCAGGAGATGTTTGTATTCCTTCGTGCACACTGCAGCTACCGTGCTTTGCTCAAAACTTGAAATTTACCACTTTGAAATGCATGTGCGCAAGGAAGTTCCAAAAAGTTCATGGAACATGCATGTTAAGAAATAGCCATGGCAGCCAGCACCTGCTGGGGTCCGTGTGATGGGTGTGGAAGACAGGAAGGTGTGGCAAGGCTGCAAGGAATTTCCCACTGTTTGACAGGGCCCAGTGGATGTCTCTACAACCACCTGAATGCAGCTCCACCTCCCTTTGCATGGACATGGACAACCCTGCTGAGAATTCTGTGATTTATTTAGGCATTGTCTGCCTCTGCAGAGTTAATGTTTACTACCAATGTGAGCTTGGAAGTTGATGTTGCTGATATCATTTTAGCCAAAAGGCCTTTCATTATTGCTGTCTCGGCTGTCCCCATTGACCATATGCTAATCAAGGGTGTAAAGTCCCTAGGTGTAGTGAGAATCTATTCTTTCCCTCTTTGATCTTTAGGTCCTTCCATCTGTGATGCACTTCCTCCCTTAACTGATTCTAGACTAAGCTGTAGAATGAGGATTGTTGCAGGAATGTGTTACTGATTGATATGCACCATCTATTGAGAACTTCCTAACCACGGTGCCAGGATGGATAACATCCTGCTTTCAGGTGAAGCAAATGGCAGAATTACCCTTGGAAACACCCACCTGACCATGATGTAAAAGTCTGAGCCAGAGTTTGACTGTTTCTGTATAAATAAAACGGACAGCTTTCTCGCATTGTCCCCAATGATCATGGAATCCTAGTGGTCCGTCTAGTTTCTTTGTGCCTCATCCACGCATCCTTCTCGAATTCCAAACTCAGCTGGAGCTGGACTCAGGCAAGCACCTCCATGCAATGGGGTAAGTTGCCTGCATCACATCCTGGAGTGCCTTGGATCATCCCTGTCCCTACTTCTAGGTGAACTTTGGGTGGAGACATACCTTGAAAGACAGTGGATGATTCAATACTTGGGTCCTTGGCATCCATGTACTTGGTCCATGGGGGAGACCAAGCCTAGTTCCTGGCTTTGGTGCTGCCCCAGCCCTGGCTGTTGTAGGCATTTGAGGAGCAAACCAGTGGGTGGAAGATTCTCTGTCCATTGACCTTTCAAGTAAAAAAAAAAAAATTAGAAAGTTATGCGTGGATTTTTTTTAAAAAAAGCCGTCTACACCAAAATAACTCCTATCTTTTAAATTTTGCTTTTTCCCTGAACATTTCCAAGTTCCTTTGCATGTATCTGTGAGATCTGAGCACCGAGGTTCAAATCCTGTCCCAGCCAATAGGCTTAAATGATCTATTGACGAATCTGTAACAATAATGCCAAGTGCCTACTGGGAAGAGAAAGTTTGAGGGCGCAGCAGGTGGAGAGATTCGCCCCTCACAAACCATCACAGCCCAGCTGGTGATGCTAGGGGTTCTCACCTTTCTGGGCAGCCACAGGGAATGTGCTTGCGGTGGTAAGGAGGGAAGTATCCTGGGCCGTGAGCTACTGCCCCAGGACTAGGGATGTGGGGCAACTGGCAAGATCAAGCATCCTGCTCCTCCATCAGGATTCCCAATCCCCTAATGCTCGCCCCAGGGCGTCTCAATAGCCTGGGGTCACAGCGCCCTGCTGTCCTCCCCACCACCACCCGCACCCAGTCCTAGGAGCCTGATCCCCACCAGAGGCCTAGGCTGCTCATGTCCTCGGGTTCTGCTCTCCAACGATTCCGAGGCAAGTGGCCAAAGGCCCCACTGGCTGTGACCGCAGTGAACCGCAGGAACCGCCTCCTGGCTAGGCGCCAGGGATCTCCGCTCTTCGCTGTTTGGCATTCCCAGCTGAGGGCTGCATCTAGTGTTCCCATTCTCTTTCAGCGGGACCGGATGGAGAGGCGGTGGGAAGTGGGCATCTGGTGCCAGACACCAGCGACTGAGTATGGGAGGTCACCAAGCCTGGACCAGACCGTTGGGCCAACCCTTGGCCGTTTGTGGCTTGGATTCTGAGCGCTGTGCTCGTGTACGCTTCGCCGGCGCGTGCCCGTCAAACACCCTCATGGGCGCCTACAAGCACTGGCCTGCGCTGGGGCGAACTACTATACCAAGGATTCACCAGCTCACCAACTGCTTTTTCTGGCAATTCCTTCGAACAATGCTTTGCCCCAGCCATGCAGCCTCCTTCCCCATTTTTCTCTCTCTGCACCCCGGACCCCTTCCTGAGCCTCCTTCCCTCTCCTCCCGACCCAGCCATTGCCCACCAAGCCCTTCCTCTTCTGTCCTGGACCACTCTGCTGCCACTGTGCTTGCTTTCCACTCCCTGCCAGGCCCTTCTGCTGCAACTTCCGGTCTTGACCCCTCAGGGCTACATGTTGTCTGAGAGGTGGCATCCAATCTGGCAAGCTCAGGGCTCCTGGCTGCTCTTTCCGTCCCGCTGGAAGAGAAAGCTGCTTCTGTATATCCACCTTTCCAATAATAAATAAGTAAATCTTTAAAGAGAGAGAAAGCCGCTTCAATCTGACCCAGTCTTGGCCAGATTCCTGCAGCCACTTCCTACTGGGCCCTCCCCTAGTTGCCACTCGCCACTTCCATCATCCCTTGGCCACCCATTCACACACCCTGGAACCTTTATGCAGCAGACACTGACTGGAGGGCACCAGGAGAGGGGGAAAGTCAAGCGGTGAACCAGAGAAGGGTCACCCATGCCCAGGAGAGCATCATCGTAGTGGCTGAGATCTTGGAGACCAATGGAGCTTTCTTAGTGCAAGTTGGGGCATCAGGCTTGAGATTTCCATTCCAAGCACCCAAACCAAAGACCATCACATGCATTGCTCACACAGGCCAGCTGGAGGTATCCTCTCTCTTTTGAAGATTTATTCATTTATTTTAAAGTCAGCATTACAGAGATGAAAAAAAGAGAGAGAGAGAGAAAGAGAGAGATCTCCCCAAATGCCCACAACAGCCGAGGCTGGGCCAAATTGAAATGAAGAGCCAGGAACTCCAGCCAGTTCTCCCACAGTGGTGGCACAGAACCCAAATACCTGGGTCATGCACTTCTGCACCCCAAGGAGCTACACTGGCAGCAGAGAGGGACTGACCCTGAGGCCTCTGATTGGAGGTACAGGTGTGCCAGGCAGTGGCTTTCCCCGCTCCAGCACAATGCCTGCCTGCCTTCCCCATCCTTCAGGAAGTCGTGTCCTGCAGTCACTACCACCTGTACGCCCAGCTGCATGGGCTGGCTCATCACTCACCACTCCCTCCATCACAGCCAGCACACGTGCAGAATCAATCTCCCAGTGTACTTGGAGATTTGTAGAACTGATATGAGCATCACTCTCTCAAATATTTAATCTGGAAGGCAGAGTTATAGAGAAAAGGAAAAAGAGAAAGGGAGAGAGACAGCTCTTCCATCATTTCCCAAATGGCTACAATGGCCAGAGCTGAGAGGATCCAAAGCTAGGAGCCAGGAGCTTCCTCCAGGTCTCCCACATGAGAAATTGCTAGAGGATGTTATGGTTTTGGTGTTAATTTGGGTGTTGGATGTCCCGAAAGATCCACATGCTAAAGGCTTGGCTCTAGGCTTGCAGTGCTGGTGGAGGTGGTTCTGTGGAAGGTGTCCTATAAAACGTTGAGTTTGGGCCCAGTCTCTCTCTGCTTCTTGGCTTGCCATGGGATCCTCTGTGTGGGCAAAGCCATTGCCACCTACCATTTTCATCAGAAGCTAAACCTATGGGGCCACCAGATCTTGGATTTGAACCTTCACACTCTTGAGTTAACCCTTTACTTTACATAGTAAGTTTCTTCAGATATTTTATTTAACTACTGAAAAACTAATACAGATTATGCATACAATAATTTGACTTCTCACTGCAGAATGTAGGTAGACGAATGAAAAATCACACTTGCTTGCTTGCTAGCTTTTCAAAAAAGATTTATTTTTAAGATGTATTTATGTATTAGTTCAGGCTGTGGCCCAGCATGAAGTGCTTCTCCGCGGTCTTCAGGAATGGCTCCAGGAGCAGCATGTATGTTTTCACAGCAAACACAGTCAAACCCACAGTAGCATTCTGGAGCCGGAACTGCTCATTCAGTAGGTTAATGTCGAAAGTTCCTCCCCACACAATTGGAGCTAGCCAAGGGGTTAAGACAAGGACATCTTTCCTAGAGGGAGTTAGTACCTTTGGCTGGGAATATTTGAGGAATTCACTGACAGCTGTATCTGTCCCAGTCAAATACTTGGGGTGCAAGTAATAACAGTAGAAGAAGATGAAGGCTATAACTGTTAGGAAGAGAAAGATCACTTTGAAGTGAGTAGCATTGTTTAGACAGGAACTGCAGTAGCTTGGCCATGGCTCCCCCTCTGGTGGATGGAAATGGGATCTCCTAGGCACTGCTCACAGCTGTTACTTCCAGGTGACACACAGGCAATCCATGAGCCAGGAGGTGCTCTCACTCCTGGTTTTCCTGATAACCTACCTCTGTGCAGGGGCCTCCTGAGAACAGGATATACAGAGTCTCCTAATGGACCAAGATCTAGAGCTGGCAAGTGTCTCATCAATCCTGTCTTGAGGCTATGTCAAAGGGCAATTCTGTTTTCACTTGAGGCTATGTCAAAGAGTCCAGTGGCAGGCCTGAATCCACACCTGGGACTCCTTGGCCAGAGTACAGCAGGCGAGTCAGAGCTGCTGATGCTGGCTTGGGAAACTGGCCCGAAGGCTGTCACAGCAGCAGGTAAGAACAGGGATTGTGATGAAATCAGGTCAGGGCAGGCCAGCAGCCACCAAGGAGCATCATTCAGTGGCCAAGCGGCTTCTGTTCTGGCCTTGCCTTTGACACTTACTAGTTGTGAAACTTTCATGTAAGCAGTAAGTTTTCTGGGGAAAAAAAAATCCATCAAGTTGAGAGCAGACTGGCTTCAAGGTCACATCTAGTTAAGATTGAGTGACCCGGATCATCGTTCCCAAATCCTGATCCAGGAACTGTCCCAGGAGGTGAAGGCCTTCAGCTCAGGGACTGTTTTCCTTGATATAATAACCACGTACAGTGACCGAGGATCCAGGCCTTGAGCTGTGCTTAGGATCTGGTTGCTAAAGTCAAGGTGCTCTCCAGAACAGGCCTGAGTCATGCTGCTTGCACAGCTGAGGAAATGGCCAGAGACGTGATGGACCTGTGCTTGCACAGCTAGGTGGTAGTTGCTGAAACCAACCAAACCACTGGGACCCAGGAGTGGACTCCTGGCTGCTGTCTTCTGATCCAAGGCCTCTCTTGTATGTCCTTTGAGGTTTCCATTTTTGGGCTCCTTTCCCTGCCTTGGGCTTCCACATCAGAGCCCTTGCAATGGGGAAGGAAAGCTGAGGCCCGGCCTTTGACTGACTGGGCTTAGACTATCATCCACACATACACCTCCCACCTTGTAGTTCTGAATATTTCCCAGCATGAATCGCCTGGAAAAGGAAGGCTGTGACACATCCCTTCCTGCTGCCCTGGGAGACAGAAAAAAAAAAAAAATCCCTCTATGGGTGCACCTGCTACCTGCTCTGTGAAACTTCTCTGTGACATTTTCCTTCTTCTGCCCTACCTGCAGAAGAGCATGGCTGTAGACGTGATGTTCCCTGGAGTTCTGAAACCTTAGGGAAGTTACGAGTGTGTCAGATGAGAAAGGGATGAAGGATTTTGGTGATAATTTGCTTTCTGGGTGCCTTTTTGTGTGTGTGTGGTCAGTGTGTGACACTGTCAAGGTTTTGCATCCAATGATTGTTGCTTGAGATGCCGATGGAGAACAGTGTGGACTGTGAAATCCCAACAGAGAGTGGGAAGCAGGCATTCCATGTGCTGCGACTGTGGCTGGGCATCGGGTGCCCATCTGGGCAGTCTGCTCCTCCCAGGGCAGCGGAGGGGAGATGCCCTGCTCCCCAGGACCTTCCCTGGGAACCTTGGAGGTTAAAGAACCTCACGGGATGAAGCAGATGAAGAAGACCAGGCAAACATCTGTGGTGTAGGGAAGGACCAGGCATGGGGTCTCAGTGTAGCCTTGGACCCCTCAGGCAGTCCTGGCTCCTGTGTTTGGCCTGCCCACCAGACAGAGGGTTTCCAAGTTCTCCTGGTTCCATGAGACCACCTGGGCTGGTCTCTCCTGGCTCCAGCTTCTCCATCCCAGGCAGCTGCCTCCTTTTCACAGCTTTAATGCCAGCTGCTTCCACTGCCCAAACACCTGTTCCCCACTGCCAAAGCCCTGTATTCAATGCTTTCCTAGATCTCAATATTTTGTCTTAAAGACTGTTCCATGACTCAGCAGTCAGGAGACATGACAGCTGCTTTAAGATACTCCTTGAGCACCGATACCTTCACCTGGGATGCACAGAGAATCAGAAGGATGCTCCTGTCGCTCCCATAGCCAGTCAACTCCTGGTCCTGCCTCAGCAACCAGTCTCTGAGAGCTCAGGGTTAGGAAGCAACCCCAGCTGACTCATTGCTGCAGCTCCACCACCACCACCCCATCCTCCCCTGGGTGCCCACACTCTGACACTGCCGGCCCCACCACAGCTCTTACATACAAAGCTGTGTTGCTGTGTCCAGATCTTTGACCTCAATTCTGGAATCATAAAGGATGCCTAGAAATCCACCATAGTTTTCCTAACTCCCTCCTCCTGCATGCAAAGTAAGCTTTATACCTTTGTGTTTGTGTGGATCATCAGTCTTTTGTTATTAGGCAAACATTCAAGCGCAGGAGACAATGAAGATCTGAGGAATTTTTCCACTTGTTGTAATATATATACATATATATATATATAGCACTTTTAAAAATTAAGCACATTTTGGGCCCGGCGCGGTGGCGCAAGTGGTTAAGGTCCTCACCTAGCACGCCTGGGATCCCATATGGGCGCCGGTTCTAATCCCGGCAGCCCCCGCTTCCCTTCCAGCTCCCTGCCTGTGGCCTGGGAAAGCAGTCAAGGACGGCCCAAAGCTTTGGGAACCTGCACCTGCGTGGGAGACCCGGAAGAGGCTCCTGGCTTCGGATCGGCATAGTATCGGCCCGTTGCGCTCACTTGGGGAGTGAATCATCGGACGGAAGATCTTCCTCTCTGTCTCTCCTCTCTGTATATCCGCCTTTCCAATAAAAAAATAATAAAAATAAATCTTTAAAAATTAAGCACATTTTAAGTACATTAATGTGCACATCAAGGACATTCACATATTTCCCTTGTTATGTAACCGTCATCATCACCATCAATTTCAATCTTTTTTCTGTTCATGTAGGAGGTATCTGGACCGAGTCCTTGCCTCTTAGCTTATGGTCTCGTCTTGTCCCGGTCATTGCAGTCACGGGGAGTGGCCCCGCACATGGAAATGCTTGTTCTCTCTCACTCACTCTCTCGGTTTCTCTGCCATGTTCAAGGGCTCCTCAGAAACATTAATAGCCAATTTCTCATCCAAAATCATGGAAGCCACAAGGTATTTGGTTGACAAGCATAAATAACATGCTGAAAGAAAAAAAAAATCTGCTGATCAACAATTCTGTGTTTGGAGAATTAGTCCTTCCAAAATGAAAGAAAAATTTAGAAGGTCTCAGATACACAAAACCTGACTTTATAACCACTGGACCTGCATTGTAGTAGACTCTAAAATGACTCCTTCAGGCTGAAAAAAATACTAGCAGCTGGACAGTAACTCAAGGTCAAGAAACACAACCTAGCAAATATAAAAGCCAGTGTTGAAAAAGACAACAAAAATTAAAAAAAAAAAGAAGAAAACAATGACAAGAAAAGCCAGTGTTACTGTATTTTTATTTGAAGCTCCACATTTTATTTCCTACATAATTTAAAAAGACAAATAAATCAAACGCATACAGATTAGGAGAGAGGGCTGTGCTCTGGCACAGTAGGTTAAGCTGCTCCTTTGTGACTCTGGCATTCCATAATAAACACTGCTTCAAGTCCTGGCAGCTTCATTTACAAACCACCTGTTGGCTAATGTGCAGAAGCCCCTGTCACCCTAGTAGGAGACCCATATGGCGTTCTATGCTGTTGGCTTCAGCCTGGGCCGTCTCCAGCCTCTGTGACCACTGGGAACCTCATATGGACACACTTAGTCCCCTGCCCAATACTCTACCTCTCTGTTACATTTCTTTAAAAAACGAATGTATGAGAGTACTTCAAGAAACTTATGGAAAATTAAAAATTCATTAGAATACAAAATTATAAAATCTATGCATAGTGTTTCATAGCATGGATTTTCCATGAATTCCTAATGACTCCTCATTGCTGGAATCCAGCTCCAGCTGAGTTCGGAGCTCAAGAAGGGTGTGTGGAGTCGGCCATAAGACACTGTCATTTGGTGCTCTCTTGTAACAGATCAAGAAGAAGCTGTCCTTTTTCATTTACTTACACATATCACAAGCCTCTGCACAATCGTTTGCTTATTCTATTTTTACTTCATGACTAAGTAGATATGCACAGATGTTCAATTAATTTTTATTTCACGGTCAACCGGATTTTCTTAAAGATAATTCTGTAAGTTACTAAAATCAGTTACTTCAAGGCAAGCTGTATTCATTCTTCATTAGTAGCCATTAGACGACAGCCAGGACTCCAAGGCCAAGGCACATGTGGTTACCTACTATTTAGTAATACATTCCCACTACATTTTTATTTTCACAACTTATCTATCACTTAATGGGAGAAATATATCAAAAGAGAAAAAAATGAAGATCCAAGACAAAAAAGTTTTAAACATTAAATCCCCTTACAACTGCAGGCTCTAAAACCTCATAAACAGTCAAACAATAATCGAAAGCATATCTCTATGATGTTAATAAAAACCCCCCTATATTTCCTCTAGTTAAATTATAAAAGTGACTAAAACAACATTTTCTGTGCGCTAAAGAGTTGCAAGTACAGGCTAACCTTTAAGGTTGCAGTAACTATATTTTTTGCCATAGCAGTTTCAGCTCGTATTCCCATCCCTTTCATTAGTTTGTAAGGTTCTTATCAAAGCATTTCCCAGAAGGCACAGATAAGTGCTTGGCTGACTGCATGAACTCTGGAATCAGACAGCCCAGAGAAGATGTAATTGCAGTGTCCCAGTCTCCAGTCCAGAATGCTTGGAAGACTTGCCTTTCCAGGAAGGTGTGTGCCCGGCTCTGGGAAGTACAGAGGAGCTAGGGAGGTGTTGGCATGAGGCAGTGTCCTGACTCTTCAGCTACTGGGACGGAGGCGGGAGGGAGGGTTTAACCACTAGTGTCATTTGTGATGGCTGTGGAGCAGGAAGAGGATGCGATAAACTTATCATCTGCAGAGATGGTCAAAGGAGACAGAGAGGAAGGCTTCCAGCAGGTGCGCCAAGAGGGAGATTATCCACTCATAGACTCATACCTCCGGGAACGCCACTGCTTCCGCGAAGCCTTGCTGCTATTGCCACTGTGGTATGGTGTGTGAGGAGGCCCAGTGGCTGGCCATCTCATGTGGGGAACACAAGAATCCTCAGTGAACCAAAACGAGCAAGCCACTCAAGAAATGGGCACGGGAAATGGGCAAACATTTCACAAAGGAACAAGTCCAAATGGCAAACAAACATATGAAAAAATGTTCCAGCTCCCTAGCAATAAGGGAAATCCAAATTAAAACATCGATGAGGTACCACCTAACACCAGCAAGATTGGCCCACATAAACAAGAACACCAACGACGCTTGCTGGCGAGGATGCGGGGAAAAGGGAACCCTACTCCACTGCTGGTGGAGCTGCAAATTGGTACAGCCTCTATGGAAATCAGTCTGGAGAACAATCAAACAACTCAAAATCTGCAAACCATATGACCCAGCAATAGCACTCCTAGGAATATATCCAAAACACCTGTTTTACGACAAACCAACATGCATCCCTATGTTCATTGCAGCACAATCAGTAATTGCAAAAACATGGAAGCAACCGAAATGCCCATCAGCAGAAGATTGGATAAGAAAGCTTTGGTTCATCTACTCCATGGAATACTACTCAGCTATTAAAAAAAACAAAATGCAGTTCTTTGTGGCTAAATGGGCACAACTGGAAACTATAATGCTAAGGGAAATGAGCGAATCCCAAAAGATTAGATACCACATGTTTGCCTTGATTTAACCTGTAATTTTTGTATGGTTGTTTGTTATTTTTTTGAACCTGTCATTGATACTGTCTCAACCCAGAGGTTTCGAAGAATGGAACTTGCATTATTTTTAACATATTGTTTACCCAATACTATGTCAATTAATTCCATAATGTTGTATATTGATACTGAGGCCTTGTTGGGGCTTTTAACTGACCGGATCTCTACTCTGTTAGACCTATCTTCAGACCATAGAAGGTCTCCCCAAGAGGCCACTGAACTTATCTGGACAATAAGACGCTGAACTTTATGCTAGGCATGTGTTTGCAAGCAATGAATCTCAACTGAACTTGAACTATGGTTATGCAACAAGGTGGAGGAATCCACCATGGGGGGAGGGGCATGGGAGGGGTGGGGGGAATCCCCAGCACCTATAAAACTGTACTACATAATACAATGTAAGCAACAATAAAAAAAAAAAAAAAGAATCCTCAGTGGTCTCTCCAATACTTCTGTCCTACTCTGACCATCCATGGCAGAGTCCCCTCCCAGGGCCAGATCCGGGATTGCTCTCCTGGTCTGGCTTTGAGTTGACCCTGCCCCTCTATAGTGACCATAAGCTGACAGACACCCAACCACAGGCTGCCTGTGTACCTATTCCACCCCCCCACCCCCCAAGTCAGGCCCTGAAGACCCTGCAGCCACAGCATCATGGGGATTACGGCTGCGCACACTCTTGGACTTGATGGTTTTGCACAGTCCCACCAAGACTGCCAAATATCTACAACTAGTGGTGGGAATCATGAGAAATCCTCCTAAGGTTCAGATTTGAGGCCTTATCCATGGCCTTCAGGTGCTTCTTTGTGCTTCTCACTGATCTGTCATTAGCTCATGCTCCGTTTTTCTGTCCTGGGTTCCACTGTTGTGTCACGTGGACCAAGCTAAACAGTGCATGGAGTGTGCCGTGGAGGAGCAGCAATACCTTTTCTCCACAAGAACTTTTCTGTTCAGCTTCAACAATCTCCCCTCCCCCTCATGTCCATTGCCAAAAACCATAGAAGCACACCTTGTCAGTCCCCATCCCTCTTGCTTTCGGCTGGAGTCGCCTTGCTGCCTGTGTCTCCGGACAACTTCAGTTAGCTGTGATGCCTTCACCCACCCCTCAGCCGCCCCCCCTCCCCAGTGTTACATTAATTCTGAAGAGTAGAGATTTTCAACAAAGCCTTATACATTCTCTCTTGAGCAGGGATCTCCAGGGGGGATTCTGGGAAGAGATCAGTATTGTCTGCCTACCTGTACCTCAAAGGGACTAGCCACCCTGGGACGCTTCATGAGCCCTTGTCCAAGGTTTAAATGTGTTTTGCTTCTGTTGCCACCCGGTCAATCAGTTGCCACTCCAGCAGCCAGACACTCAACCAGGCCGTTGCTTAAAAGAGACTACAAACAAGACACCAAGAGCATGAAGGAAAGGGATAGCAGAGGAGGAAGATGACCAAACGGTATCCAAAAGTACTGTCCAAAAAAAAAAAAAAACACACAAGAGCCTCCCTTAGTGGTGGGAGTGTACCCCCAGCATCTTGGCCCCTGGGGATAAGTACGATCATCACGGATTTGGGAGCAGTTCTGGGTCAATAAAAATGAAATCACAATATAGCTACCCAGAAGGCAGCTTGAGCAAGTCATGCTCTACAAAGACCATTGTTCTTCTCAAATGACTAAGGTGTCACCAGCTCAGCCAGGTCTGCCTCCTTGGGGCTTCCTGTCTCTGAAGCCATGTTCCCCTTTCTGCTATCAGAGAAAGGAAGAACTTTCCCACATAAGCCATTGCCTCATCCCAGCTCTATGGCCTCCCTGAAGTCAAAAACAGAGAGGAGAGCAGCTCTCCTATGCTCTTGCCAAGAAGCATTCCCCACTTACACCTGCTGGTTATGGGATCTGCAAAGAGAAATGTCCATGCTTCTACTTTTGCTTCAAGGCTTCATGCATCCCACCCCCTTTTTGTAGCCCTGAAGAGATCTGTGCCCACCACCCACCTCCTTTGTATGGTCACTGAAGAAGACCTAGGCTTGGCAAAGAATGCCGAGCATCACTGGAACCATAAAGTGGGTGGGTAGAAGTACAACAGGGCCGCTTGGCCCAGCTCCTTCTTTTCCTATGGGGACCGAAGACATCTAGTTGCAAGCCAATTGCACCTTGTCAATTCCCAGACACTTGCCAAATGAACCATCACCACCTACACCAGAGACTTCTCAGGAAACGATAGGCACAGTTCCTCTCCTTTTTCTGTTCCTCCTGCTTCACCCTTTAGAGTTGGCATCCCATTCAATAGTGAGCATAGATGCCTTTTGTGTTCTAGTGCTTCACGTAAAGTCTTCTGATGTACTTCCATCTTATACCTCCTACAACCACATTCATTTCCCTGAAGCCTGCTTCTTGCTGTTGAAGCATCATTTACGGGTGGACTTTCCTTCCCTTTCTTTACAAGTACCTTTCGCCCGGTAGTTCTCTCTCCCCAGTCAGCATGCTATTGCTTCCGTTTTCATGCCTACCACCCCACCTTCAGCCTGGAAGCCCCTAACTGGCTCTTGGTTTTGTCACCCTTGACGTGGACACCTCCTCTCTCTTGCTAATTCTCATCTTCAGATCACCATAATACAATGTGAACTTCCCCTTTCCCACTATGCCCACCCCCGACTCTGGGCCCCATTTTCTAGGGCCATGCCAGTGTGGAGCAGACATCCTGTGCAAAGGCCGCCTTCTGCCAATCCATCTACATTCACAGTCAGCGGCCCCGACCTTCCCCTCGAACCAGGCACCACCCCCTCTGCTGCAACCTGAGGTTTTGAAAAAGTTCCTGGTCTCTTCCCTCCTGTCTGACCCGCCTATTAGTGAGGCGCTAGTTGGCTTTGCTATAGTTGGCAGCTCTTCTTTGTAGTGGGTAGCCAAACTTGGCATTGACTCTGATGAAATCGCTATGAATATCACATCCAGATCGCAGTAAACTATTTTTCTGACCTCTTTGCTGGCTCTTTCGGGCAATCTGACAAGCTTAGTACGAGTGCCCAACTTCAGCTCGACTCCAGCCTGTGTACTGAGTGACAAGCATGCGTCAGCATTTGCATATTGGATGCTGTCACATGCCACCTTTGGTACCCTTGTCATCACCCAGCCAGCCTTCGGTGGTGCTGTGGTCCAGTTTCTCATGCCATGCTTTCATGTCATGGCATGCCACTGATAAACAAGCTCAAAGGCGACCGCCCAGTTTTTACCAAAACTAATGCAGATCAATCTGCATTTGTGGGTTCTCCAGCCCATTGGACAGTGGAAGCTATGGTGGGGGTGGGCGTGGGGGGAGCAGGTCCTTGTGTCTTGTAGAGGTTCCAGTTTTGTGTCTGGAACATTCAGCTTTGGAGTAAGGCCAAGTGGGATACACAGCAAGAGCACTCATAATAGAGAAAACAAGCTGGTTAATAGCACCCCTGTTACAGTTGAGATCAGCACTGCTGAAAGTAAATCTAGGAACACTGTCCTTCCTGTCTGTAGCCAGAGGACCTGCTGCCACCCCCGACAAAATGATGCCTATGGCTTTTATAGGGTTTGCTAGGCAGCAACATGAACACGGAACACGTGTCACAAAAACACTTCTGACCCACTGTGTGTTCATAGAGGCTGGAACCTGAGCAAGAAGAACACACCCAGGACCGTGAGAGAGCCCAGCATCACACCACACCTCTCTGATCAGACCACCTAGGGGACACCAGACCCGAGTCCATCCATTGCAGTCGTGGGGCCTTGTGGGTGGGGGGGGATCACCTTATGCTTATGGAGCCTCTTCTTCTCCCCTACAGTTAGTAAATGTGTGCATGGAAGGGACCAACACAATACCTGTGCTTGGATTCTTCCTGCATATGGTCTGAGCACTTGGCGGAAGGGGCATATCTGGTTGAAGTGATTTTGTTACTATGACTTGGTTCTTTGCCTCCCAGAGGAACCTCTGCTCTGGAAGATACCCAGGGATCACCTGCCCTTTTTTGGGGCGTAGCATCATGTTTGTGATTTTGGATACACTATTGCCAGAGCACCTGGGACACAAGGAACTCAGCACATGTACTACAGCCTCAAGAAGTTTTCTCACACTCACGCTGTAGGATACTTCGCACCACCATTCCGAGCTGGGATGCTCAAGAGGTGGAGCACTTGCACGGAAGCATCGCAGGACAAAACCAGAGACTGTCTGGAAGATACTTCTTATGTCCCCGCAGACCGAGCACTGCCTGTACAGCATACCTCCTTTGCCTTGGGTGAGTGAACATGGTTTCTGATGTAACTAATCCTCTGTTATTTGGCTGCTGTCTTCCTGAGAACATGCATCTCGAAATGAGAATAGCAAGTTAGCAATAACCTCTCCTTAAGGCACCTTTGCCCAATGTTTCTTTGGAGTCTGGAATGTCTGACACGCTCCTTTTCTTCTAGTGAAAGAAACAATATTGCAGCAACCATAAGCAAAAGTTGTCTAGGAATCCTAGGTGACCACCAAGTGCCACGGACGAGCATTGCTCTACTAGGAAGAGAGAGTCCCTTCCAGCATTGTCAGACATACTTGATCAATTCTCCATTGCCCCAGAGCCAACTGGAAGCATGATATTTCGGATACTTGCGTCTCGGGGAGGATGCCTTCAGACGGGATTTAAGTCAACACATTGGCCTTGAGAATCCCACTGTGGAAAGAAGCAGATGGGTGAGTCTAGACAACAGCATCCCTGAACCGAGGGGGCTAGTCTGCCAGGCCCAGATGATGTGGTGGTTTTTCTTAGATTTGTTGGACTTCCCCGATGCCTACAGCCACCCCATTGTGTCTTGTCCTGTGTGCTGCAATGGCTCAGATTTTTACGGACAAATGAAATTAAAGCTTGTCTTCAATGAGACCCTGGGAAAATTCATGTTATGAAGAAACTAGGCATGTATGTAGATGTACTGTGCATGTACACACATATGCACATACATACATAGAGAGCCAGCGAGAGGAAGAGGGAAGGCAGAAGGTGTTCTCAGGAACAACGCAGCCTCACTTCGGAGCTGCCCGTGCCGATACCTGAGCTCTTCGTTTTTTTAACTGCAAGGGACAGCAATCCCATAGGAAGTGAAGCTCCGCAGAGGAAGTGACGTTCATCAGAGGAAGAGATGACTCATTCTCCCACCTAGGACATGCCAAATCACTACTGAATCTGTGTCAGGAAAACATCCTTGAAAAAATTTGTCTTTAAAACAATTTAAGGACCCAGCACGATGGCTCCATGGTTGAATGCTCGCCTTTATACATGCCAGGATCCCATAAGGGTGCTGGTTTGTGTCCTAGCTGCCCCGCTTTCCATCCAGCTCCCTACTTGTGACCTGGGAAAGCAGTAGAGGATGGCTCAAAGCCTTGGGACCCTGCACCCATGTGAGAGACCCAGATGAGAATTCTGGCTCCTGGCTTAAGATCAGTTCAGCTCTGGCTGTTGTGGCCACTTGGAGAGTGAATCAGCAGATGGAAGATTTTTTTTTTCTAATGCTCCTATCTGTAAATCTGCCTTTCTAATAAGACAATTAAATAAATCCTTTAAAACAAAACCACAAAAACTAAGTGCTTAATGTGTGTCTTTGTTTTTGAATTGAGATTTAGAAAAGCTATCCCCTTACCTTGTCATGTATGCAATATACAATATATTATGCATGATATGTGATGTATGATGTACAGTGTATAATATGTGGTATATGACATGCCATATATTATCTAATATATAATATGTGATATATGACATATTACACATAATGCACAATACATTATATGTGATGTATAATATATGAAATATGACATAGAATTTATAGCATATGATATATAATCTATGATGTATTATGTATGATATATGATATGTGGTATATGATATGTAATATATAATATAAATTTTATAATATATAATTTATAGTATATAATATAGTACTACATCAAGGCAGCAGCTGGCATTTAGTCTGGCAGTTTGGATGGCCCCCTGCTCCACTTGAGCCCTTGAATCTGATGTCTAGCTTCAGCTCCAGTCTCCAGATTCCTGCAAAGGCAGACCCTGGGAATTATAAGGGATGGTTCCCTGCCATCCACAGGGAAGACCTGGATGGAGAGCCCAGCTCCTGGCTCTGGGCTTCAGCCAGTCCAGGCTCAGCGAGGTGCAGAGTGAACTGGTGATGCAAGTCTCTCTCTCTCTCCTCTCTCTGCTTGCCAGACCCGGGTGGGAAAAGCAGCAGCACCCAGGAAAACCCGAGCCATTGGTCTCCATTTCAGGAACCTTTACAGTCTAGACGATGACATAGTGATCAAATTCTACTCGGCAATGGCTAAGTCCTGCCGGCCCCGGGAGTCGGGGGCCCACACTGCAGGGAGTCCTGGAGGAGACAGCCAGTGGCAAGGGGTCCTCTGTGGCGCCTGCCTCAAAGGAACAAGTCCTCCAAGCCCCCTGCTATGTGATGTCCCCAGACCTGCCTTAGCCACACCAGCGGCCACATCCCAGGCTGCTTGGACACCTCGTCCCTCCCACTTCTGGCTTGTCCAGCTCCTGTCTAGTGAGGATGGAGGTCGATCCCCCCTTGTCTGGGTGCCCAGGACTGGCAAACTCACAGGCGGTAGTTGCAGAAATTGCTGTGCCCCTTCCACTCCCTCCCTGCCCACACCGGTTGCTCAGCAAGCCTGTGCAGGTCTGACCGGTCACCACCTATGGCGGCGGCCCCGCCAATAGGTGCCAAACGCCTGCAACCAAGGAGGCTGAAGGCTCACGAGTCCAGCGGGGAGTTGAACCGTTGGACCCCGCCCTTCAGCCTCGGTAACTGTTTCTTAACGTCCTTGGCTCACGCACCAGTCCCTGGCTCGCGCGCACACCGCTCCCTGGAAGGTCTTCCAATGGGTGCCTTGTCCTGCGTGGGACTGAGCTCTGAGCCCCATCTGAGTTGGCATCCACGAAGCCGCCGCCCCTAGAGGGGCCCCAGAACCCACACAGCTGCTCTTCGTGGGAGACTCTCTCCATAAGCTTCCGCCCCTCCCCTCCCCTCCCCAAGCCCAGTGCATCCTTTGTTCAACCTGTTATGGCTGGGCCCACCAGCACAGGCTGCCGCATCACCCACTCACCTGTCTTTACTACCTGGATTTTTGACTCAGTTTAGCAGTATGTGATTCATCAGGCCCTCAATCTCCTCTCCGAGGTATTATCCTCAGTGTTCAGGTATGGGAGAGGCGGGCACTTGGACAGAGGATCTGTTGACTCCAAGATGCTCAGCCATGCATCTCTCATTTCCACACCAGCAGGACAGAAGCTTCTTCCCTGAGACCCGGTGCACACAGGGTACCTACCTGTGTGCACCAGGTCAGAAAGCTAGAAATTGTTCCATGTCAGTGCCCATGGCAGTGGAGTGTGCCATGGGCCTCATTCCCTGGGGACAGGCAGGTGCTTGCTCCCATCACAGTCCTGGGTCTTCCAATGAACTTTGCATTTCAAACATCCAGAAGACATCCTGAGTAAGAAAATGAAGTTATCTCCTGTGATGCCTGAGTCCAGCTCCAGCTGAGTCTGGAATTCGAGAAGGATGCGTGGATGAGGCGCAAAGAAACTAGACGGACCACTAGGAATCCATGATCATTGGGGACAATGCGAGAAAGCTGTCCGTTTTATTTATACAGAAACAGTCAAACTCTGGCTCAGACTTTTACATCATGGTCAGGTGGGTGTTTCCAAGGGTAATTCTGCCGTTTGTTTCACCTGAAAGCAGGATGTTATCCATCCTGGCACCGTGGTTAGGAAGTTCTCAATAGATGGTGCATATCAATCAGTAACACATTCCTGCGACAATCCTCATTCTACAGCTTAGTCTTGAATCAGTTAAGGGAGGAAAGACATTACAGATGGAAGGACCTAAGATCAAAGAAAGAGGGAAAGAATAGATTTCCACTACACCTGGGGTAACACCCTTGATTAGAATATGGTCACCTTTTGTCTAATACAGTATCAGCAACATCAACTTCCAAGCTCACATTGGTAGTAAACATTAACTCTGCAGAGGCAGACAATGCCTAAAATAGATTACAGAATTCTCAGTAGGGTTGTCCGGTGTCCGTGCAAAGGGAGGTGGAGCTGTATTCAGGTGGTTGTAGAGACATCCGCCAGGCCCTGCCATACAGCAGGAAGTTCCTTGCAACCCTGCCTGCAGTGGAACAATACCACACCTTCCTGTCTTCCACACCCATCACACGGACCCCAGCACTGTGAGCTCATTCGTCAAAAGTCAGGCCAGCCCTGACTTTTACATACTGGTCAGGAAGTTATGAGACAATCACAACTGGCATTTTTGTTTTTCTCTTCTGACCCTCTCTCTCTTGATGTCCACTATCATTTTCAGGATTCCACGTTCAAGCGGAAGTGAGGGCTGTTACTGTTCTGATATTGAAAGTATCTTGCTGCCAGGAACCAAAATCAGGGGTTTTGAAGCTCTCATCCTCTAATCAGATTGAGAGCCATTTAGAACAAAGTTTCCATGTGTTCAATTAACTAAATGCAGGACACAGGAAGGGAGCTAAGGGAGCCCAAAGTTTTCCTGTTAGTTAATCTAACCTAGAACAATAGGAGACAGGGTGCTCAGACCTCTGGAGTCATTTCCAAGCTGTCAATTGTCCTGAATGGTGCAGAAGGCAGGAGGGGCAGGTCGCGTGCGAGGAGCCTCTGAAGCAGGTTTGCATCTTCAATGAACTTGAATGGCACAAGAAGAGGTAGGAAGGACCAGGTGCAGAAACTCTGATTTTATGCGCTGTGTGTTGTCAATGAACCTGTCTTGTGGTTGCCAGCCACCAATTGCTGCACCCCATCACACAGGCAGTGTGTTGTGGGCGTAAGAAAAGCTGGGTTGTAAGCCAAAGTGAATTTTATCTTTGACTGAATTTAGTTTTACCAATACATGAAAAGAAGAATGTCATAAAAGCTCCAGGCTGTTCAAAGAAATGTTAGTGGAAAAGTAACCAGAAAAAGTAAAAATATCCTGGGCCTGGTGTGGTGGCATAGCGCGCTAGTTCTCTGCCTCTAACAGCACTGTCCTTATACAGGCATCTGTTCAAGTCCCAATTGCTCTACTTCCCATCCAGCTCCCTGCACATGGCCTGGGAAAGCAGCAGAGGGTGACCTTGGGCCCCTGGACCCATGTGGGAGACCAGGAAGAAGCTCCTGGATCCTGGCTTCTGATCAGCCTAGCCCTGGCCGTGTAGTCATTTGGGGAATGAACCAGCAGATGAAAGAACTTGCTCTCTCTCTCTCTTTCTGTAAATCTTTCTTTAAAATAAATATAAATGCATTTTTTAAAAAGTAAAAAGCATCCTAATGTGTGATGGAATATAAAGATTATCTTTTAAATTTAAATCATAGTCCATTTGTATTTCTTTTCCTGGTCAAGGAAAACCTTAAGAATGCACGAGATAGCCTATCCTTTTTAGTATCTAATAAAAAGTTAAGATAAACTGCTGTTATCACATAGATTTTCCTCAACTGCTTGCTAGTCTTAATATTTATTAATTATATTACTATATATTCTTATTTATGTTTTATTGAATAACAGCATTCCCCAAAACAAAATTAAATACAGAGAGATAACTTATTTCCAGGAGCCATTATGTTTTCAAATAATCCTTTCTAAAAAGAGACAAGGCAGGAAGACGCTCTGTCACCACCTCTATTACACTGCAGAGTAACTAAATATATATATAATCAATAAACTGTTACAGAACAACAAATACGTGGGTAAAACAACTAAAAAATGACCTGGGCTCACATGTCAGGTGACTACTAGGGAATCCAGACAAAGGAAAATATAAAGTATACAGGGCACTGTCTCATGACATTTTGAAATGCAACCAGGACTATTATTAAAAGTGGATGGTTGCCAATCTGGTGGCAAACAGAAGCGTATTTTTATTACACTTTGTCCTTATTGGCAAGTTCAAGTAGAATGGTTTTGAATACGATTTTTATAAGTGCCCGTTGTCATTTTAAAAACTTGAGAGTCACGTAGCATCCTCCATAAATAGGAGAGCAGAGTGAACGCTTACTTGTTTTCAAGATTTATTTATTTTTATTAGAAAGATAGATCTACAAAGAGAAGAAGAGACAGAGGAAGAGCTTCCGTCTGCTGGTTCACTCCCCAAGGAGCTGCGACAGAGCTGAGCTGATTCCAAGCCGGGAACCAGGCCAGAAGACACAAAGAAACATAAGCGAACCGAGGACAACCTTTGTGAGGAAAACCTGGACTTTTGTCACAGAATATGAGTGGGAGAAGTGGAAGGCAGAGGGGGAGGGAGGCAGACCCTGACTTTCTGCTGCTTTGCAACATTCTCCATCCAGCGAAACTGGGCCAGAACCCCGCCTTGGCTGGGGGCAGAAATGGCACCCCCAGGCGGGGGGGTCCCTGGGGGTTGGGGAGGAGGCTGGGAGCTGCCAGCACAGGACTGCAAAGGAGAGAAAGTGCCAGATCCTGCAGGAATTGGCTCTTGCTGCCTCATGAGAGCAGGCACATCCCGAGGAGAGCCCGGGCTAAGCCGAGTCCAGAGGTGAAAAAAAAAAAAATGCATGTGCCGCACCTGGGGGTGGAGGGTGTGGGACCACCGCCCCTGGCTCACACAGGACCTGGCTCTGGCTGGAGGAGAGGATCATGGGGGTGGTTCCTGGACAGACTCTGCTGCTGCTGCTGCAGTCCAGCACCTGGGAAAGCAGCCGGGACGTGCTTCATGTGGTTACAGCTGGCGCACTCTGGTGGCATGCAGCTGGCATGTGCGTGTCTGCGGATGTGTGCCTTGGGTGTGTAGGTATGTATGCGTGCCCGTGTGTCTCTGTGGATGTATATTATTATGCAAGCGTGTGTATCCGTGTATACACCTGTATGTGTTTGCCTGTGAATCTGTATGCATGTGTGTGTGGTGGGCACATGTTACCCCGAGGTGACTGGAGGTTCTTTCTGATACAGAGGCAGAGAGATACACTAGCTTTTATTGCTGCGTAACATCTTATCCCAAAATGTAGTAGCTTAGACCAACACGCAGGGAGCCGGGCGGTTCCGCTCTCGATCCAGCTGTCTGTTAATGCGCCCAGGAAAGAAGCAGGGGTGGCTCATGTCCTTGGGCCTCGGCACCCACACAGAGACCCTGAAGAAGCCCCCGACCCCATGCTTTTGGCTGGCCTGGCCTAGCTCCAACTAGGGAGTGAACTAGTGGATGGAAGACCTCTGTGTCTCTCCCTCTGTACCTCTCTGCAATGGTGGTATCCAAAGAAATAAAATAAATTTTTTTTAAAGATTTATTTATTTTTACTGGAAAGGCAGATTCACAAAGAAGAGAGACAGAGAGAGAATCTTCTGTCTCCTGGTTCACTCCCCAAGTGACTGCAATGACCGGAGCTGAGTCAATCTGAAGCCAGGAGCCAGGAATCTCTTCCGGGTCTCCCACCTGAGTGCATAGTCCCACGGCTTTGGGCCGTCCTCGACTGCTTTCCCAGGCTACAAGCAGGGAGCTGGAAGGGAAGTGGATCAGCCAGGACATGGACCAGCAAGTAAAAGGTAAGGATTTGAGCCACTAAGTCATCATACTGGGTACAATGAAATAAAATTTAAAATAAATGTGTATGGACCCAGCATGATAGCCTAATGGCTAAATCCTCACCATGCAAGTGCCAGGATCTTATATGGGTACCAGTTTGTGTCCTGGAGGCCCCGCTTCTCATTCAGCTCCCTGTTGGTGGCCTAGGAAAGCAGTGTAGGATGGCCGAAAGAAGCTCTTGGCTCCTGGCTTTGGATTGGCTCAGCTCCGGTCATTGCGGCTGCTTGGGCAGTGAATCAACAGTTGGAAGATCATCCTCTTTGTCTCTCCTCCTCTCTGTATATCTGCCTTTCCACAAACAAGGAGCTGGATGGGAAGCGCGGCCACCGGGGCACAAACTGGCACCCATATGGGATCCTGGCATTTGCAAGGTGAGAATTTAGCCACTAGGCTACTATACTGGGCCCCCAAATAAATAAAACTTAGTTATGGGGAGTCACACCTACTAGGCTGCAGCTCCCACTGGTTTGCGTGAGGGTAAACTATGAAGTGGACAGGATCGGACTGGACTGCAACACCCATCGGTTCATGTGGAAGACAGGGCTGGAAATAGAACTGACCCAACAATTGCAACCACCAGCATGTGCATAAGCTGATTGGGGCGACAGACGGTGCCGGACCCTGTACTGGCAAACACACACAAGAATCAGGTCTGGGATCACCTCAGACGAAGTCTCTCTGGGGATCCCTCCAACTGAACTGCTGATCCCAGAACCCCAACCATGAAGAGACTATGTCAGCCAGTGGATTCTGAAGAGATTTCATCGTGCTTGGAGTGGTGAGACTGGCAGCAATTCAGAAGTGTTGAACTATCGAAACTGCATGAGCAGGCCCCTCGGAGCCATGCCCCACGTCGGGGACCTGGGATGGGTGGGAGGCTGGGTGGGGCTTTCCCCTTTATCTCTTCCCTTACCCCGGATACAGGAAAAAAAATAATATTAGTGTGGAAACAGAGTTCTTACGCTCTTTCCTGTAGCCCTTGACCCTTTGTGCCCTAATCAACTATGTAAAGATTACCAAAATAAAAGAATTTTTAAAATAAGGAAATAAATAAAACTTAAAAGGAAAAAAAATGTACCCCTCTTAGTGACAGCCTCGAAGTCAGCTGACTTCAGTCTCCCCAAGCCCCCAGGCCTGTTGCTTTGACAGGAGAGGGACAGGACCTGCACCCCCAGAGCAGTGTCATGACCACGTCGGGCCGGCCGTGGGAGGGGACCCACGGACAGGTCGATCGTCGGACAATGCAATCTGCCACGAGCCCGGACGACCGCCAGCCCCAGCGCTCTCTCGGGGACAACAAATGCTGTAAGGGGTCACCACAAAGACACATGGCAGCGCCTCCGGCTTCAGGAGGAGGATGTCGGAGGGCCGGGTGCCCTCACCGGCCTGGCCCAGAGCAGGGGGTGTGCCGTGCTGGCAGCCAAGCTTGTGGGTTGAGGCTTCTGAGCCGCTTGTTAGCACAGGGCCCGCAAAGCTCTTGATCTTCACGTCCGCGTGGCACTGCACAGCACACCCCATCCATCCAAGCAGCTTGAAACGCTGGCATGGCAGGAGTGGGCTGGGCTCTGCCACAAGACTGAGACACAGGTGTCCAGCAGCGGGGCTCCGATGTGGGGGAGCTGGAGGGGAAGGATAGGTAAATAGCAGGATACTCCAGGGAGTTCATGGAAGATGGAGCCGAATGTCTTAAAATCCAAACAGAAAGTTCATGTAAAATGTGCATGAGGAAAAAAATGGGGCCCACCGCAGTAGCCTAGCGGCTAAAGTCCTCGCCTTGAATATGCCGGGATCCCATACAGGCGCTGGTTCTAATCCCAGCAGCTCCATTTCCCATCCAGCTTCCTGCGTGTGGCCTGAGAAGGCAGTTGAGGACGGTCCAAAGCCTTGGGACCCTGTACTCACATGGGAGACCCAGAAGAAGCTCCAGCCTCCTGGCTCCGGATCGGTTCAGCACTGGCTGTTGTGGTCACTTGGGGAGTGAATCAGTGGACAGAAGATCTTCCTCTCTGTCTCTCCTCCTCTCTGTATATCTGACTTTACAATAAAAAAATAATATTCACAGAAAAAAAAAGCATGAATTTCAGTTTTCTTTCTGACCACCAGAGGGCGCCAGGGCCACAGTCCGGGAACCTGTGAGGAAAGCTGGACCTGCGGGCGGCCGGCTTCGGGGTGAGGACAGCACCCCATCCCCGCGAGGTCATGCCTGCAGGCGGGCTGCCCGGCAGTTCTCAGTGTCGGAATCACCAGGGTAGCTTTACAAAGGCCTGGAGCACCGCCGCTCATCTCAAGGCTCTGCGAGGTGGCTTGGCTGCCAGGATTGCAAAAACCTCCCCAGGTCGAGCTGGGCATGGAGTCCAGCTCCCCACCCACGGCAAGAACCTGGGACAGGCATGTGGCTGTGTCACAGACCCGGGGGGCACAGGGAAGGGTACCCCACCCTCAGAGATCTGCAGCGGAGGAAGACCCGGACCCGTGACTCCAGTCAAATGTCACCTGCGCAGCCCCTCCGTCTGCTTGGAGAGGGGGTGCTCCCCTCTGGGGGTGTCCCCTAGGGTCTCCACTGTGGGCTCCCACACGGCAGAGCACCACCCACAGCTCCGTAGGAATATTCCCGAGCTTCGAGAAACAAAGTAGGTGGAGGGGCCGGTGTTGTGGGAGAGACAGAGATCTTCCATTTTCTGTTTTGCTCCCCTGATGGCTGCGATGGCCAGGGCCAGGCCCCAGGCCAAAGCCAGGAGCCTGGAGCTGCTTCTGCATCGCCCAGGTGGGGACAGGGGACCAAGCACTTGGAGTATCTTCCGCTGCTTTCCCAGGCACATTAACAGAGAGGGAGTTGGGTTAGAAGTGGAGCAATCTGGACTCGAACCCAAACATTCTGGTATGGGCTACCAAAGCAAAGTAATCAGCCCAGCTGTTTTTTTAAAGATTATTCGATTGACTTTAGTATCCTATGACTTCTTCTAAATGTATTCTTCAAATTACTTTCTTATTTTTAATTTATTGGATTCACCCATGGAGGCGGCGCTGTGGCGCAGTACGCTAAGCTGCTGCCTGCTGTGCCAGCATCCCCATAGAGGCACTAGTTTGTGTCCCAGCTGTTCCACTTCCAATCCAGCTCTCGGCTAATGGACCTGGGAGAGCAGCAGAGGATAAGCCAGGTCCTTAGGTCACTGCACCCACATGGGAAAACCTAGAAAAATCTGACTCCTGCTTTCAGATCAGCTCAGCTCCGGCTGTCACAGCCATTTGGAGGTGAACTGACAGACGGAAGACCTTTCTGTCTCTTCTTCTCTATGTAATCTTCCTTTCAAATAAGAATCACAGATTTCACTATATTTCACTTGCGTGCCCTAGCCGATGGGAACTTCTCCCTGGTGCCTCTCTGAAGGGTTTGCACTGCGGCTTTTCTCTTGATCTTTTGAGATCTTTGCTAGTTCTTATCTCTTCCTTTCTCCATCTTTCTAGTGAAAATTACAAGCGGACGTTGAAGGAATGGTGCAGTGGCCATCGGTACACCCCCACTTGCCCTTCTTACGTCTGCGCACCTGGAGTGGGTGCCAGGGCCAGCCTTGGGTGTGGTGGCTTAAGCCACCTCCTGCTGTGCTGGCAGTTGGACACAGAGCATGCCCACCCGCTGGCTGCTTCCTGCTGCCATGCACTCTGGGAGGGGGGCACGCCTTGGGCACCTCCCACTCTTGGGGGAGAGGGGACTGCACTGGGGGCTCCTGGGTTTCAGCTGGGGCAGCCCTGGCTCTCATAGGCACTCGAGGAGGGAACCAGCGGACAGAGGAGCGCTGTGCGTGTCAGGTCACTCCTCCCGTGTCTGTCACCTCCGCATTCCTTCTCCTTTCCTCTGACTCACGCAGGAGGGGATTTTCCTGTGAGTTGTGGAAGAAATGCGTGGGCACCAGAGGCAGCTTTTGTTTTCTGCACAGCCGGAAGCCTCCACCGTTTCCAGGAAAGTTCCTAGTTCGCAGGGACGGGTGTGTATGTGTGCCTGTGTGCACAGCGTGTGTGTACATGTGTGTCGTGTGTGTGCTCAGTGTGTGTGCGCATGCATGCCTAAGCTTCGTCTCCACTGGCCGGAGTGGGCGCTCCGCCTGCGCCCGGCCGGTTGGCACACGGTTCCAGCTGCCGGCCAGCGTCTGCCCCTCCTCACAGCCCCAGCACGTGCTTGCTGTTTGTCCCTCCGGACGGGCCCTTTGTGTGCTTGCCTCGTCCTTGGACTCATCGGACTTTTCAAAGCACCAAAGGTCGAGATGTGCACACACACTGTACTGGAGAGCTGCCATTCAACCTGCAGCAACACTCAAGGAGACAACTGCAATACCCACTAAAAATATGTGAGTCATAATGATAACGGGGGGTGGGCAGCACAGTGGTCTAAGATGGTGATCTTCCGTCTAAAGGCGCTGGCATCCTCTGTGGGTGCTGCTTCGTGTCCTAGCTGCCCCACTTTCCCATTCAGATCCCTGCTTATAGCAACAAGATGGCCCAGGTTCTTGGGCCCCTGCATCTATGTGGGAGACCCGGAAGAAGCTCCTGGTTCCTGGCTTCAGATCGGCCATTGTGGCCTCTGGGGGAGTAAACAAGCAGATGCAAGATCATTCTCTCTGCTCCTTCCCCTCTCTCTGTAACTCTGACTTGGAAGTAAAAAATAGATTTTTCAAAGGAGAAGGGGAAGCCTGACTAGCACCCCAACTGTGGTTCATGCAAAAAGAGGGACCCCTCCACCCCGACCTCAGCATCTTTAATGAGAAGGGGGTGGTGCTTGGCAGGTACGAAACGACCTGGGAATTGTACGGCTTCTCCGACTGGAAGTTTAACATCTGTCATCACCATGGTGTCTCCCTGTTCCTGGTTGGGATGCCGCAAGATGCATCCTGGGAAGGTGGGTGTTTCTGACTCGCAGGTAAGGAGAAAACCTTACAATGCAAGGCTTCCAGCTCACTCAAGCCCAACTAGCTGCGTAACTATTTACACTACATCCTGCACCTGCCTCCTCAGCCCTGCTGTCTGACGGGCTTGCTAGGTCACATGCACAGTGTACACTCAGGGACCTGACGAAGCGCTACAGAGGTGCCGGGGTGAGGCCCATGCTGCAGGACCTCTCTGGGTTGGATTGCCCGGATGCTCAGAGCCCTGCCCTGTGGGGGTTTCATGGAGATGCCCTTACACAGGCATGATGGTCTGTTCCCTCTCTCGGGGACCAACCTCACCTTCAGTGCCTCCCAACTCCTGCTCTGGTGCCCAGGGCCCACCCTCAAGCTCCCCAGGGACTGGCAGCTTCTGATACACACCAAAGTATCAAAAAAAAAGTATCACCTCTGGAGAGTTCCGGGTGTGTCTGGATGCAGACCAGGCAAGGAAGACCATGATCAAGTGCATGTCTCATAGTAGACAAGTCTCAGTGAGCTGACGGGAAATTCAACCCCAAGGGATCCTGGGGAGGAGCTGTTCGCTGCTCCATCCCCTGCAGGAAGGGTGGGAGAGTAAGACACACACACACACACACACACACACACACACACACGCACGCATGTGGTTGGGGGGCATTCAAGTTCATCCTTTAACTAGGTTCCACTCCAAAGAGAACAAATCTACTGCCCTGACACTGACACTGGTCCACCTACCTAATCTCTTTTTTAAAGGTTTATTTAATTTTATTGGAAAGGCAGATATATAAAGAGAAGGAGAAACAGAGAGAAGATCTTCCATCTGCTGGTTCACTCTCCAAGTAGATGCCATGGCTGTGGAGCTGAATTGATCTGAAGCCAGGTGCCAAGAGCTTCTTTTTGGGTGCAGGGACCAAAGGCTTTGGTCCAGCCTCTATTGCTTTCCCAGGCCACAAGCAGGGAGCTGGATTGAAAGTGGAACAGCCAGGATATGAACCTACATCCTTGTGAGATCCTGGCACTTGGAGGTGGAGGATCAGCCAGTTGAGCCATTGCATTGGTCCTGCCGAATCTCAAATCTCGGACCTCGCAGCTTTGCTGCCCTGGAGGCGCAGCTCCTGACGCTTGTTTTTTTGGGGGAGGGGGCAGGGCATTCAGGCACAACAGGCCCTGCGGCTGGGTCATGGGCATCTGAAAGCCACGTCTGTCCCCATGGGCCCCTCCAAGCCGGGTGCCACTGAGTCGCAGCTCACCCTCCAGTGGGGGTGTTTGGCACAGCTAGTCCCATCCCCCAGCCCTGCTGGGGCAAAAGCACCTGCTTCCTGCTAAGGGTCACTGGGTTTGAATTTGTTTTAAAATAATGAGAAAGAAAAGAACGCATAATTACATAATAAGGAAATAGGTAGGAGCACAGTCAACTCCGGGCTTCTCTCAGAACCCGGCCACGTGGCAAATGGAACCTTCCAGTCCCTCCCTCCTTTGTTCTCTGTGCAAATAAGCACACATCATCCTCATCAGTGTTGTGGAAAGTTATCCTCAGCCAAACCAAACCAAGGCGCAGGAAGTGACCAGTGTTCTAGAATAGTCGTCCATCTCATTTGTGATGCTTCACCAGCCTCCGGTGTGCTGCCTCTTACCGCAGAGCATCAACACTCTCTCAGACACCCACGGGGAACAGATGGCCACAGCCCCCAGGGTGCTTGGGCCAGAGAGCCCTGGACAGGCAGTGCCCTTGGCTCGTTTGAGTCTGTGCAAAGCCCCTGGAGGTGTGGAACCACGGTTTCCATGCGCCCTGCAGGCCATGGCTGCAGACTCAAGGGCTGTGGCTCCTCTCCCACCGTCTAGAACAGCTGACACGGGAGGCAGTGGGGGGACAGGAGCCAGCAGGCAACATCACTGCAGTGGATCCAACTTCCCCACCCTTGAAGCTGTGCCTGGCTTACTTCACTCAGGACAAGGTGCCCCCAGTTGATCACAAAATAGAACCCCTTTCTATTCTAGGTCTCCACAGCATTCCATGGTGTGGCCACACCACAATCTCTTTCTCCAACCCCAGACATGAAGGCCATTTGGTTGTTGTGGACAAAGCTGCAGTGAGCATGAAACCCCCACATGTCATCCACGATGAATCCACAGGTCAATAGTGGGATTAAGCCATCATGTATTTCATGGGTGGAACACGGCATCCTAAAAGGGCGCAAGACCCAGCTGTGTGCATAGGCAGGGGGACGACTCACAGACGGAACTCCGAGATGGGTCAAACTAAAGCCACGGCATCTGGAGCATGCGCTCAGATAGCAAAAATGAAGACAGGCAGAGGTGCGCACTGGGCCTGGCTGCTAGGAGAGGTGTCAGCCCCACGCATCACCGGCGCTGGAGTCCCAGGTCTGACTGCCGGTTCCAGACTCTTGTCTGTGTAGACCCTGGGCAACGGCAGGTGTTGGCTCAGTGCTTAGGTCCCTGCCACCTGCCTGGGAGGCCCCGGTTGAGTTTCTGGCTTCTGCCTGCAGCCTCAGCTGACCTCTTCGTCGTGGCAGGCATTCCGGGAGTGAACCAGCAGAGGGAAGTGCTTGCTCTCTGTCCCTCTAAGATACATTTTTAAAAAGACACGAGAAAAGGAAGGGATTACCACAGCCCTCAGGGCAGCACATGCAAGCGTCGTGGCTTGCAGACTGCTGGTAATACACCTTCTCGCAGCATGGCCGGTGTGTCTCCAGGCATTTTCTCTGCAATTGCATATTAAACTGTAGATTCATACTGCATATCTTTTCTGTGTTATCTGTCATCAACCAAGTTTTAAAATCCATGAAGTGGAGCTGGTGCCATGGCATGGTAGGTTGAGCCTACACCTTTCATACTGACACCCCATTTGAGCATCAGTTGGAGTCCTGATTGCTCCACTTGTGTCTGAGCTTCCTGCTAATGAGCCTGGGAAAGCAGAGGCAGGTGGCCCAAGTACACGGGGAGACCTGGAAGGAACTCCTGGCTCCTGGCTTCAGATCAGCTCAGCTCCGGCCATTACAACCATTTGGGGAGTGAACTAGCAAAGGAAAGATTTCCTCTCTCTGTAACTGTAACTGCCTTTCCAATAAAAAATAAATGTTTCAAAAACAAGACCCCAAAATTAAAAAGTAAAAGCCATTAAGTACAAAATAAAAATCTGTACAAGGCATATAAGAACTTTTCATTAATATTTATTTAAAAAAAAAAATACCTAAACACATCATGGTATGACTGCGCAATGCGAACTCACTCATTTCTACCAAACTGAGCACTGAGAAGTGGCGAAGATAGCAAATTTTATGTAATGGGTGTGTTTTCCAGTCTCACAAAACACAAACACACGCACGCGGAGTGCGCCCCCACGTGGACACAAAGGGAAGTGCAGCGTGAGCCCAGGCGGCCCTGGCGATGCTGGCACGCAGAGGCCCACGGATTTGGGAGTTTCGGCCTTTGGAATGTCGGCTTAAGGAGCTATCTTGGGGACGGGACGCAAATGCACACACGAAACTCCTTTATGTTTCACAGACATAGCCTGGCGTGACTTTATCTCTGGATCACCTTGTTCATAAAACCAAGTATCCAGTGAACGGTCAGCCTGTGACGTCACGAGGCACCCACGTAACTTTCCATTTAGGAGCATTTGGGGTTGGGCATTTTGGGTCAGGGGTGCTCAGCTTGGATTGTAAAGATATCAATACAGCATCAGAATAAAATTCTTACCACCAACCACGTGTGGTGTGATCAAGAGTGGAAGACCAGGTCTGATAGCCGTCTCTGGTAACAGGGCAGGGCTGGATCCAGGAGCCTGTCTGGACACCTGAGCCCCCGCTTGTGAAGGAGTGGTAGGATCTGGCCTCCCTGGGAACATTCATGATCGCTCTGTTCATTTTATTGGAAACTAGATAAATAAATGACCACATATCCCTGCCCTGGAATATTAAGCAGCAGCAAAAAAAACAAAACAAAACAAACAAACAAAAAAAAAAAACAGTAGGGCTGGTGATGTGGCATAGTGGATTCAACTGCAGCCTGCAGTGTCAGCAACCCACACGAGCACCAGTTCAAAGCCCAGCTGCTCCATGATCGATCGAACTCCGTTATTTTCCAAGCTAATGAATCTGGGAAAAGAGCGGGAGATGGCGTAAGTGCTAGAGCCCCTAGCACCAATCTGGGAGACCCGGATGTAGTCCCTGGTTTCAGCCCGGTCCAACCTTGGCTATTGCAACCATGTGGACAATGAACCAGTGGATGGAAGATCCTCACCTGCCACTGGAACTCTGTCTTTCAACTATAAATTAACTTTGTTTTTAAAGATTTATTTATTTATTGGAAAGGCAGATATACAGAGAGGAGGAGAGGCTGAGAGGAAGATCTTCCGTTCAATGATTCTTTCCCCAAGTGACCACAATGACCGGTGCTGCGCTGATCCAAGGCCAGGAGCTTCCTCCAGGTCTCCCACACGGCTGCAGGGTCCCAAGGCTTTGGGCCGTCCTTGACTGCTTTCCCAGGCCACAAGCAAGGAGCTAAATGGGAAGTAGAGCCGCCGGGATTAGAACCGGTGCCCATATCGGATCCCGGCGCGTTCAAGGTGAGGACATTAGCTGCTAGGCCACCATGCTGAGCCCAAATTAACTTTTTAAAAAATAAATGGGACCTATATTGTGGCATAGCCAGTAAAGCTGCCACCTGTGGTGCTGGCATCCCATATGGATGCTGGTTCAAGTCCTGGCTCTCCACTTTCAATCTTGTTCCCTGCTAATGTGCCTGAGAAAGCAGCAGATGACCCAAGTATCTGAACCCTGCACCCACATGAGAGATCCGGAAGAAGCGCTTGGCTTTGGTCTGTGCCCCACCCCCAGCTGCTGTGAAGTTAACCAGCAAATGAAAGATCTCTCTCTAACCCTGACTTTCAAATAAATAAAATAAACCGCTAAAAAGAAAAATACAAAGGGAAAAGAAGAAAAAAAAAGTTAAAAGAGAAAGGGAAAAAACACATAAAAGAAAGTTGTCCAATGAAGGGTGGCAGAGACTTCTGGAAGGGCAGACCAAGGGCATTGGCATGGGCCAAAGGCGGGTCTTGGGGTTCCCACGGCGGGTCTTGGGGTTCCCACTGGTGGCAAGCAGGGGCTCACAGTGCTGTTAGCATAACCCAGGCTGGACTACACACCTTCCAGGTGTCAGCTCTCACATGCAGGTGATAAAAATGGAACAGAGAGGGTCCAGTGTGGTAGCCTAGGGGCTAAATCCTCACCTTGCAAGCGCCAGGATCCCATATGGGTGCCAGTTCATATCCCAGCTACTCCACTTCCCATCCAGCTCCCTGCTTGTGGCCCAGGAAAGCAGTCGAGGACGGCCCAAAGCTTTGGGACCCTGCACCCATGTGGGAGACCTGGAGGAGGATCTGGGCTCCTGGCCTCAGATAGGCTCAGCTCCAGCTACTGCGGCCATTTGGGGTGTAAACCAAGGGATGGAAGATCTTTCCATCATGCCTTCTCTCTGCGTATCTGTCTTTCCAGTAAAAAGAAATAAAATCTCAAAATAAATAAATAAAGGAACAGAGGGAAATACCCACAGTCAGTAGTTGGAGGGGATGGTGGTGCTTTTATAAACCATGTGAGAGGGACATCACTGAGGTAGGCCGGAAGTCACAACCCCGAGAGGGCAGTGTGTCGCCTAGGCCAGGGCCACTAAGAATGCCATGGCAAGACAGGGACCAGGACATGCTGGACTGTGCCACCTCGGGGTCATCTCTGCAGGAGCAGTTCTAAAGGAGACACGGTGGCTGCTGCTGGCGCACACAAGGCAGGTGCCATGGTGGGGAAGCCTCGATGGCCCCTGGGCAGCAGGGGCAGCCCCTGCAGGCTCCTGCTTGGCCGTATACCTGGCTCCCGGCCGCTGGGCCTTCTCTTCCTGGAGCAGCTGCCCAGAGGGTAACACGACTCCAGCCAGGCCCACTCGCTCGTCCGGCCTGAAGGTCAGGGCCGCCGCCCAGCCAGGACTCCCCAGGGCCAAGGCAGGACCCTGTCTCCTTCTTCTGCTGCTCTCCCTGGAGCTCAGAACCCCGAGAGACCACAACGCGGAGGAAGCCAGCAGGTAGGGCGGTTGGGAATGGCCAGGACTGGCTTGCAAAGGCTGGGGGTGTCTCCAAACCCTGGTAAATCTCCTCAGCGTTCAAGGGCAGTTAGGTACCAAGAAGCCCCATCCGTCAGGATATGAGGCCTAAGGGCATCCCTCGCACTCTCTCTTCATCTTGGGAGAAGCAAGCATAAAGGCACCCAGGGGCCTATCTCGGCCCCAGGCCTGGGCCTCTGCAGGTTGCTGGGAGGGATGCTGGGTTTGGGTCCGGGTACACACGGGGCATGAATGCTCAGAAACATTAATAACTCCTGGGGACCCGGGATGCTTGTGGACATGAACCAAATACTTCCGGTGACAGGCCCCGCGCTGGGCACCCTGCACGGACACTGCCAGGCCATCCTCGGATGTCACAACAGGATCTCCAGTTTCCAGAGGACACGGGGGAGGGCCTGGGGTGTGGGGTAGTGGGGAGGAGTGGGAACGTGTGAGACTGTCACCGGTAGCTCTCTGGTTCCCAGCCTGGGCTTATAGGAGTGGCGGGCAGGTGACAGGGACTCCCATCAGGGCCTCTGCCCTTCAGCTTTCTCTTTTCTGCTGCAGAGGACTCACGGCTGCCCACGATCGTGCCTATGGCTGAGCCCTCCCCGTCACTGCCATGGGCGCCCTCAGGGGAGCACAGCTGTGGCCAGGAGGAGTCACCTGCCCAGCAGCAGCCTCAGGACTGTGGCGGGGAAGTCCAGGCCCTGGACCCTGGACCCTGGAGGTTCCTGGAGGTGCCCTCCATTCACGTAACCCCGAGCAGCGATGGGGAGTCTCCCCACTGCACGCCAGTCTTCCAACGACGCTCAAGGCGCTCGCGGAGCCTAGAGCTGGGAAGCCCATCCCAGGACAGGTCAGACAGGGGCTGTGGGGCTGGGGAGTCTCTCTCTCTCTCTCTCTCTCTCTCTCTCTCTCTTTCGGCTCAGACTTGAGCTAGGGGGTCCTTGAGGCTGTCTCTGTTCAGGTGAATGGGGTGCAGGTCAGGGATAGTGGGGTCTGATCCCACAAGGGCATGAATAAAGCAGAAAATTAGAAGCCCAACAGAAATGGCAGCCAGGAGCAGGTGCCGGGCCTCTGGGTTGCAAACTGTACCCAAACTAAAACAGGACAGAACTGTGAACAGGGTCCAGTGTCAGGCACAGGGAGAACGTGTGTGGTTTCCTGCAATGAATGCGCCATGACGTGTATTTCTAAGTGGTGGCTAGAGTTGGAACTATTTCCGGCTGTAGTTCTTAAGCAGAAAAAAAAAAAGAAAAAAAAAAAAAGAAAGACAAACAATGAGCCCTGGTCCAAGGAAACAGCAGCTGGGAAATTCAAGGCCACGGGGAGCACAGAGAAAAGAGCTGACATGTGCTCTGACCAGAAACATCCATGGCGAACATTCTGAACGAGTGAAGTCATGAGGCGCAGCGTGCACATGCCCGAGGAGGAGTTTCAGGCACAAAAAAGTCACAGATCACCCCACTGACGCCTAACTGTAGCTCCTTCTCCAGTGGGCACATCTGGGTGTCAGGCAACACACGTTGGTGGCGTAGCAATGGGCACCTCAGAGGGCACAGCCACAGCTGGGAAGTCTGGGCAGCAGCTTCCTTACAAAGGGACCTAGCGGTCCATGCCTCCTACAGACAGGTGGCAGGGAGGGGGACCCTATTTGTATAGCCGCCACCTCAGGAGACCAGGGTACTTCAAACACAAAAGGGACCAAGCCAGAGTGGGGTGCAGTTGTGAGCTGCCTGTGGCTTCAGGTGTGGAGCAGGCTGGGGGCAGCAGGGAGGGGAGCAGGAGGCTGGGGTGGGGGTACAGGATTTTGCAGGTGGAGACCCCAAATCAATCCCATGGGGATATAAGAGCAAGAGAACGGTAGTTTGGGCCTGCCCCTCCCTACTCCTCCCCCTACCCCCAAAACAACCCAGGATGTTCCGGGAACGGACAAGAATGGGAAGCCTACCTGGGTGGAATGAGGTGGGCAAGGAGACAGTGGCTCGCACAGGTGGCCGCGGGTCATGGCTGCCGAGCATGGGGTGGCCACCTCCGCCGCCCCACTGGCCCAAGCAGCCACGCAGTCCTTCTTTCCCCCCTCTGCACCCCACCCCGAACCTGGCCCTGCGCTGTGGCGGCGTGTCCCTCGCCCCGCTTTCCCCACGCAGGTAGTAGTAGGCAGGGGCTGGATGCGGCAGCCCCACTACCGGACCCACTGGGACCCCAGTCCAGCCCGCCAGCCCCACAGCGCGGATCCTAGCATCCCCGTCTTCCCTGGCCGCTGCCCACCTTACAGGAGCCCCTTGCAGATAGCCGGCGGGGAGGACCGGGCTCCCCAGCTGGTCGGTGCGGTGCAGCGGCCATCAGGCAGCCCTGCGGACTCGGGGTGTCTAGGCCGCGGCGGCCGCGGGCTGCGGACGGGGGCGGCGCCGTGACGCGCGCGGGGCGGGGAGAGGAAGGGGAGTCGCTGACGCCGCGGCGGCCTCGGCGGCTCCAGCCTTTTGTGCGGCCGGCGGGGTCGGGTGGGGGCGGCGGCCGCACGGAAGGCAAGGCCGGGGCCCCTGCGGGGACGCCCGGCGCAGCCCAGCCCCGCGCGCAGCCGGGGCCCTGCCGTGCCCTGCCCTGCGCCCTGGGCGCCGCCGCCGCGCCGCATCCATGTTCGAGTAAGAACCGGGGCCGCCGGCACCGGGCACCGGGCACCGGGCACCGGGCGCCGGGGAGGGGGCGGCTACGCGGGCTTGAGGTGGCACGCGGCCGAGGCAGGGTCCCGAACTCGTACACGTGGACCTAGGTCGGAGCGGCTACGAGTTGGTGGGGTGCAGAGGAGAGACGAGGGGCGCAGCCCCTGGTGGAATGCGGGCGGCCAGGGTTGGAGAGGGGGTCCAGCCGCGGGCGCACGAGGCTCTGGAGGGCGCGGGCTCGGTGTGGGGGACCTGCGAG
This sequence comes from Ochotona curzoniae, assembly GCF_017591425.1. Lineage (NCBI taxonomy): Eukaryota > Metazoa > Chordata > Mammalia > Lagomorpha > Ochotonidae > Ochotona > Ochotona curzoniae. The sequence continues at coordinate 5,780,749 of NW_024465561.1, read as the reverse complement.
GAGGCCGGGGTCTCCTCTTGGGGGCCGCGCGGCCTGTGGGGAGCTCCCATCACCCCGAGCTGGGCTGGTTCTCTGTCCGGGGAGGCCGGCGGTGGACCCGACGCGGGCCCGGGGTGAGGAGGGGTTGGCGAGCAGCTCCCTCTCACAGCCCTGGTCAGAGTTGGGGGGCAGGGACCCCCGCGTGGACCTGGTGTGGGGGGGCGAGTGCCTCCCAGGCCATCACAACAATGTTTCCGATGATGAACTTGAATGTGTGTGTCCCTGTGGGCAGCAGTGTGTGTTGGAGTGGGTGTGGGGATAGGGGTGGGCTCTCGTGTGTGAATTGCAGTAGGGGCTGGGGCGCCCTTGCATGTGGCTGTGGGGTTGGTGATCCTGTGTGTGGCGTGTCTCCTTGCCTTTGTGGCTCCATGTGCGAGTGCAGGTTCCCCGTGTGTGTGTGTGTGCTAGTCGCAGCTTTGTTGTGGGGTGCCCCGGCTGTGCGTTTGGTGTGTGTGCATGTTCAGCCTGTGGCTCCGGGTGCGTGTCTAGCTGAGCTTTGCAGGGTGTACACATGTGCGCCTGTAACGTACACCCGAGGCTTTTGTTCAGCTCCCTGTGCCGATGTAAATTACCCGTGTGTGGCTGTGTGACACTGGTGTGTCCAAGGCCCTGTCTCTGTGTGTGTGTGTGTGTGTCCCAGGCCCTGTGTGTGTGAGTGGCTGTGTGACACTGGTGTATCCAAGGACTTGTGTGTGTGTCCTAGGCCCTGTGCGTGTTTGTGTCCCAGGCCCTGTGTGTGTGTGTGTGTGTGTGTGTGTGTGTGTGTGTGTGTCCCAGGGCCCTGTCTCTGTGTGTGTGAGTGGCTGTGTGATACTGGTGTGTCCCAGGCCCTGTGTATGTGTGTGTCCCGGGCCCTGTGTGTGTGTGTGTGAGTGGCTGTGTGACACTGGTGTGTCCAAGACCCTGTGTGTGTGTGTGTCCGTCCCAGGGCCCTGTGTGTGTGTCCCAGGGCCCTGTGTGTGTGTGAGTGGCTGTGTGACACTGCTGTGTCCCAGGCCTGTCTGTGTGTGTGTAGTTTTGTATATCCACTGGTGCCGTGGCCCTGTGACCCTCTGTGGCGTTCTTTGTGTGTGTGGAGTGTTAGAGCGAGAGGGTGAGGCAGAGACCCCTCGTGGCTCTCTCTGGGCTTGGGGTCCTCCCTGCTCAGTCTGCCCTTGACTGTGGAGGCAACAGGAAGGATTGGCCTTTGTGCCTCTCCCACTTCATTGCAAAGATGTTCCATGTGCCCGCCATTGCCGGGCCACTATACAGGTATGTCCTCAGCCCCCTAGGGTCTTGGGTGTCCACGGTCGTGGGGAAGCGAGGCTGGGTTCTCTGCCCCTTGGCACTTTAGCACTGGCTCTCCCACCGAGGGCCCTCCCCATGGGGACCCCAGGCTAGTGCAGGCAACCTCTAGCCCTCGCTGGCATCCCACTGGGCCTGTGTCTGCGTGGCTGCACTTGGCTTTCTGTTGTGTGCGTTGAGGGGTGTGGGTGTGCTTCTGTCACCCCCAGCAGCCTTGTGTGATTGTTGTGTCTGAGTGTGACCGTCCCTGGACGCCACCTGCATGTGTGAGAGCGGGGAGAGTGACTTCTCCCGGCTGTAGGCAAGCGCAGTCGCCCCCCCGCCCCTGCCGACCCTGGCTGTCTGCTACCCTTAGTGGGTTGCATTTGTGCCTGCCCTGTGGAGGCCCAGGAAATGAGGGGTGTGGTGTCTGCAGTGCAAAACCCCCACTCTGCTCTGAGTCCCCACCCCACTCCCACGCCCCCTTCCAGCGTGCCTCCAGGCTCCCTCCCTCCCTCCCCCACAGTGGGCCTGGTAGGGCAGCCCCTTGGAGCACTTCCTCTTTGTTCTGCTCTAGTGAAGCAGCTGGAGGTGTGCGTGCACTGTAGCCTGGCCTCAGCTTCCTGCTCCTGAGCCCTGCCCCAGACCTGCAGCTTCCAGGTCAGGTCTGTGGGGGGCAGGGGAGGGGTGCAGTCACCCCCATGGAGCCCACATTCCTGACTGTGTCCTGTGCTCCTCTTGCACGCCTCCCCCTGCCTGCCACCTTGCACCTCCTCAGCCCTGCCCAGCTCCTTCATGCCCTGAACTTGATGTTCCCGCACCGGAACAATCTTCTCCCGCCCTGCCAGATCTGCGCCTTGTCCCCAGAGCTTGGCCCAAGTGAGCCTGGCGCAGCACTGCCCCAGCCAACTCTGACAGCAGAAGCCACGTCCACCCCTAGCTTTCCTGTCCTTTTTTCTCTGCTGCCCTCCAACTTGAATGGGCAGCAGTGGGACCTCCTGGTCCTTGGCCTCCTACCAACTTCCACACCCAGGAGATGGAGAGAGGGTCCCGGAACCTGCAAGTTGCAATAACTGCTGGGGGCTGGGGGATGCTGGCCACACCAGCCCACGGCTGAGGTCAGCAGCCTCATTGCGGGGTTTGCCTGGAACTCCGAATGACAGGTCGCCACAGGCAGGGGCGGGCAGGCTGTGCACATCGTGTCCCCAGGGCCAGGGGCAAGGCAGGTGCTCAACAATAAGTGACTGAGTTTGGGGTTGGTGCGTGGAGACCCCTCCTGGCTGCTGAGGTCCCGTGGGGATGAGGAAGACAGCGCAGTGTCTGGCACAGGGTGGCTAGGAAGATGACAGGGCGGTACCCTGGACATTGTTCATTGACCAGCTGCCATAGGGGCAACCTGCTAAGCACTGGGCTTCATACTGTTATCTCTCTTTCCCTTCCAAGCAACCCTACCAGCTGGGTGCTGTTTTTATGCCCATTGCTCACAAGAGAAAATTGCGGCCAGAGCAGGTCCAGGCCCTGGGCCAAGTCCCTGCTGGGAGGAAGTGGCCAGCATTGAGACTGGAAGCTGGTCAGACTCTGGGGCCCACGCTCCATGCTGCTACTTCCTCTAAACCTACAAGTCCGAGGTAGCCAGCACACCCCTGGTTGGATAAGTTCTGTGGGGGCCGGTGGGGCGAGGGGGTGGGGGAGCACCTGCTGGGCTTTAAAGCTCTTTGCCCAGTGCCAGGGATACTCAGAGTGAAAAGGAGAACCTGGGGGATATGGAAGTGCCCCTGGGAGACAGCAGAAGAGGAAGAGGGGAGAGAGAGGGCTGGGAGAGACCCCTCTGACCTGCAGGAGGTGAGGGGTCCCTGGGCCATCTGGGAAGGAGAGTGCTGGCGTAGGGCGCAACAGGAGCCCACAGACAGGAGCCCACAGAGAGAGCTCAGGAGGGGGAAGACACAGATGGAGCAGCCCGGCCTGGGCTTTTACAGGGAGGACAGACGCAGGTGGCGAGCAGACCCTGTGGGCAGGTCAGGGAAGGCGGAAGCCGCTGGGGTGGCACCAGGGAGTGGCAGTGGCTTCGGCCACCAGCAGTTCAGCTTTTGTGTTCATTTATTCGGCTCCCTAAATGCTTTTTCTTAGTCAGCAAATACTTCGAAAAGTTTGGGGGGTGGGAGTAGAGGTGGAATTGAAAGATACATTTATTTTTTGTTGCAAAATGTTGCCATTTTGTGTCTAGTTTTTTTTTTCATCCTCCGCATTTTTTCATGAAGTTTTGGAAGGCCCCATTGTATACAAGTTGTGTACACTCACCTTCAAGATTCTTTTCACACCAACGGAAGCTTCTCTTTTAATTCCATTTTGCAGGAGCTTTTTGAAATACCTTGGTGTCACACAAAGACGCTCCACTGTGTTCTGGGTGGGGTGGGGGACAGGGTGGTGACCCCAAAACACCCAGGCCCACCCGCAGGGTGACCACAGATCTACGTACTAAGCAGACATGTCATAGGATGTGGGATGGCAAGTGCTGAGGTCTGAAACTAGAGACAAGCCCAAGGTGCCCTGCACCCTAGATTGAATTGGGGGGCGGCTCCTGGCTGGGCTTGTGCCTCTGCAGTCATCGGGCCATGGGTCCTGTGGCGAGCGGCTCTCGCGTAGTGCCTCACTTTGTCTTCCTCCTGGATGGCATCAAATGTTAGGTGGTGTTTGCAGAATAATAAAGTTTATCATCAGAGAACTTAACAGCAGTTCCTGATAAGGAGCCAGCGGTACACGTCGCTTGAAAGTTGCCGATTGGCAGCCCTGTGGCCCTGCTGACATGTGATGTTTGTCCAGTCACAGGGTGTTCTGTTTGCTCGGCCTCCGCCTTCTCACCGCTTCTCCAAGAGCAGGAGTTGCCGTTGCCGCCGCGGCTCGCGGTCTCTGCTCACGCAGCCGGCGCAGCAGTGCTAACCGCCTCCTGTGTAGGCTGCTGGAAACAGACACAGTGGCAACCAAGACATCCCAAAGTTCACAATCCGGGAAAGTGACTATGGCAACAGGGCAAGTTTAGAGAGAGTAGGGTGTGACTGCTTAGACAGTGAGCCGGTGCCTGGCCAGTAGGCAGACATGTGGCCCGAGGCCTTGACCTGGAATGAGGTTGGAAAGTATAAGGCACTGCAGGAGCCTGAGACCTCTGGAATGGAGTAGGAAGAACGTGACAACAGGGAGGACCCAGTCGCTGAGACCTTGGGGGCCATGCTCAAGACTCTGGGCTTTTAGCTGGGGCAGGGTTCAGTCTTGGGCAGAGCTCTGACCCTGGAGGAAGGACCCAGACCTGACTCAGGTGTTCCGCAGGCTCCCATTGGTGGGGAGGAGGTGGGAAGGCCTGGAAGCCGGGGCAGGAAGAAGCCAGGCGTAATGCGAGTATGGGAAACAGATCTCGGAGCTGTTGGGTTTCGGTTAGAAATGAGACATGAAGGAAAGAAACACAGGAAGAGAGGCTTTACGGTTTGTTTTCCCCTGAGACAGCTGAACAGGGGCGGGGGGAGGAGTCTGTTCCATCAGTAGTGAAGGCCTGAGTGATGGGTTGAGTTCTGAAGCCTGGCAGGTGCTTCGCAGCCTTGCGGTGTAGCTGGCCCTGTTGAGAGTACTTCCTGTTATGAAAACAACCAGCCGAGGCTGTGTGTCTGTCATCCCTAGATTATACATGAAGTGACCAGGGCACCTGCTGTGAGCTGCCCTGCTCGGAAGTGGAGTGGGGTGACTGGAGCTGGGGGGTGGGTGAGCAGGTGTTGGCTGAGACAGCTCCGTGTGTGGGTGGGTAGATCAGAATCAGTAGGCTGCTGGATGGGCCAGCGGATGTGGTCCTGACCCAGACGCCAGCAAGTGTTTTCCATAGCACCCCGTTTTCTCTCCCTGCCCCCAGCACCACCCCACATTCTGGCCGGAGCACACCCAGCAGCTCCCCATCTCTGCGGAAGCGGCTGCAGCTTCTGCCTCCAAGCCGGCCCCCTCCTGAGGCAGAGGCAGGCAGCATGGTGGAGAAGGGGTCAGAAAGCTCCTCAGAGAAGGGGGCAGTGCCCGGGACCCCCAGCACGCAAAGCCTAGGCAGCCGGAACTTCATTCGCAACAGCAAGGTGAGTGCCAGCCCGGTTGGGGGGCTGGGGGGCTGGGCAGGGCCATGAGGGCACTCATCCTGACCCTTATCCCTTCTCTTGCAGAAGATGCAGAGCTGGTACAGCGTAAGTGTGGGCAGAGGGGGTGAGTGGGAGGCAGGGGATGGGTGCCAAGACGAACAGACCCAGGGTCACAGCTTGTGTGCCTGACAGGTGCTATGTGAGCCTGGGGGAGTCGCTTAACCTTTGCAGGCCATCCCCACCTTCTCCACCTAGCCTGGCTTCATAAATGACATAGCAGTGCCCCCGGCACCAGGTTGAGGGATGGGGGTGGCTTGGGGACGAAGATAGGAAGTGGCCACCATCGTCATGGTGACCAAAGCCAGCAGTGGGATAAACACTGGGTCCCCAAGAGCCCCCATAGGCTAAGGAGACAGTGGGAGGTGGGGCACAGGGCTTAGCAAGGGCAGAGCTGGCAGCGTGCCTGCCCCCCACACTGCCTGCAGATGCTGAGCCCCACGTACAAGCAGCGCAACGAGGACTTCCGGAAGCTGTTCAGCAAACTGCCGGAGGCCGAGCGGCTCATTGTGGGTGAGGCCAGTGCCCCAGGCCCACCCTTCACCCCTGCCCTCACCCCCACGCTGTAGTTCCACAAGCGGTCACTGACTCCAGTGGGCCTCGTCTTTCCCCTCGGCTGTTCTCAGATTACTCCTGCGCCCTGCAGCGTGAGATCCTCCTCCAAGGCCGCCTCTATCTCTCCGAGAACTGGATCTGCTTCTACAGCAACATCTTCCGCTGGGAGACCACGGTGCGGCCCCGGGCACGGGGAGGTGCGGTGGGGGGGTGGGACTCTGGCCCCTCTGACCTGCCACCTTGCGCCCCACAGATCTCCATCCAGCTGAAAGAAGTGACATGTCTGAAGAAGGAGAAGACAGCCAAGCTGATCCCCAATGCCATCCAGATCTGCACAGAGAATGAGAAAGTGAGCTGGGAGGAGCCCCACCTTCCCCTCCAGAACCCCCATGCTCCTTCCAGTGTGGTGCAGCCATGCCCCACTTGAGACTGCATGTGCCAGGCCCTGGTCTGGCAGTGCTGCAGGGCAGCTGGAATCAGGGCCTGGATACCTCCACTCCTCACAAGCCCCTTACCCCCTGCTTCTGCTTACTGCTCGCAGGATGACGTAAGACACCAGTGGCCACGCAAGAACGGGAAGGGCAGAGGGACAGGGGTGGGGGAGGACTGCCCAGCCCAAAGCTTTTGGTGTGGTGTTGGTCTTGGGTAGGTCCACATGTCACTGCCAGGGACTAGGGCGGCCTGGCAAGGGGCCCTGCCCATCAAGGGCCAGCCCTAGCCCAGAGGCTGGCGCTGAGGAAGGCCACGGCCACCGTCTTATCCAGGTGACACCAGCCTGTGCATTGGCCTGGCATGGGGGCAGCGTTGTGTGCAGTGTATGCTGGGAGGAGTGAGGGCAGGTTTCAGGAAAGGGGTTGCCACCAGCCTGTGCATTGGCCTGGCATGGGGGCAGCATTGTGTGCAGTGTATGCTGGGAGGAGTGAGGGCAGGTTTCAGGAAAGGGGTTGCTGCAGACAGAATGCCTCCCACCACATGCCCCGTTCTCCCCTTGCAGCATTTCTTCACCTCCTTTGGGGCCCGTGACCGCTGCTTCCTCCTCATCTTCCGTCTCTGGCAGAACGCGCTCCTGGAAAAAGTAGGTTTGAGGACTACCTGGGCTGGAACACCCACAGGCTCCAGGCTGGGTTCACCTGCAGCTTCCTCCATGGCCACCACCAGGGGGCAGCCACGAGCGGCTGTGCCTGACCCCTGAACAGGGGCTGTACTAAAGAAAGAATTGGTGTGAACCACTCGGGGTTCAATGCTGAGGCTGGGGCAAGGGCTCCCTGCCCACAGGTGAAGATGAGGAGGATGGACAGGTGCTGGGATGTCTTTGTACATGTCTGCCAGTTCCTGCAGCTGTGCCGTGTGGCCCTGGGCCCTGTCCTGGTGGGGTGGTGGGGTTGTTCTTGTCTCTAGGGACAGGGCTGCAGTTGTGGCCACCCCGGGGGACAGGATGCTAGAGGATCCCATTCAGAAGCCTGAGGGAGGTGGGGCAGTCGCCAAGGAGGGTGAAGAAGAGGCACTGCAGTCCCATCCCTGGGGCAGGCCACTGAACCCCACTGGTCCAGCAGGTTCGCAGGACCCAGAGGAACTGCTCGGGAATGCCGGCTCTTAAGGAGGCTGGAGAGCCCAGGAGTTAGCTCCCAGGCTGCCATGTACTGGAGCAGCACCTCCGGAATCACATCACAGGGTTGCCACTGCCTGGTTGTACGACCGCAGGCATCTCGCCGTGTGCGTGTCGGCAGTGTGGTCTGGAGCGAAGGTGCTGATGGCACCTGCTGCCCAGCATTGCTGAGGAGTCGATGAGTGCACGAAGGTGAGGGGGCCGAAAGAACGCCAGCTGCTGCTGTCACCATCACTCTTAGGTCAGCATCCCTGCCCAGCTGCCCTGGCCAGGGCTCGCTGAAGGCCAGGGCTCAGCAGGACTGCACAGGAGGCATGAGGGCGTCGGCTCATCAGGCTGGAATCCCAGACTGCATTGTGGTCACTCACATGAACTCAGGCACGAACCTCCACATTCTCCGCTGTACCCACGGGACCCATAACGGGCCGGAGTGATAAGGATAGTGGGGAGGTCTGAGGCCCCAGGCGCCACCCTCTCCAGGGTCGGTCCAAGCAGGTGGCTTCCTAGGGAGCCCGGCTGGTGCTAGAAGTCGTGCTCCCCCTGGTGGTAGCCAGGGGAACTGCTGACCTGACAGGGAGGGCTCTGGACAAGAACTGACCCTAAGCTCGTACCTCGTCAGACCCTGAGTCCCCGGGAGCTCTGGCACCTGGTGCATCAGTGCTACGGCTCGGAGCTGGGCCTCACCAGCGAGGATGAGGACTATGTCTGCCCCTTGCAGCTGAATGGTCTCGGGTGAGCCATGGCAGGGGGTGTGTCAAGTGGACCAAGGAGGGTGTCTGGAAGACCCAGGAAGGGATGTGGGGTCACAGGGGCTCAGCAGTCCCTCCACTTCCCTTCTGCAGAAGCCCCAAAGAGGTGGGAGATGTGATCGCCTTGAGCGACATTGCCCCGCCGACCGCAGGGGCCCCTGACCGCAGCCAGGAGCCAAGCCCCGTGGGCTCACGCCGTGGCCGCCTCACCCCCAATCTCTCCCGCGCCAGCAGCGACGCAGACCATGTGGTGAGCGGGAGGGTGCCGGGCGTGGGGTGGAAGAGAGGGTCACACAGGAGAAGGGAAGGGGAGGGGACGAGGGACAGGTCAGAAGTGGGCAGGTGGGGAAAGAGACTGAGCCAAAGGGGGAGGGAGCAGAAGGCGCAGCAGGCGGGAGCTTGATGCACACGACAGATGGGCAGGCAGGAAAGCTTAGCGCCCGGACGGAGGTGGGCAAGGCTGGATGAGGCCTCTCTGTGCAGGCGGAGGAGGACAAGGAGGAGCAGACCGACAGCCAGCCCGACGCGTCCTCCAGCCAGACGGCCACCCCGGTGGTGGAGCCCCCGAGCACAGAGCCCAGCCCGCCTGCCGGGCCCACCTCCCTGGGCCCCTTGGACCTGCTGCCCAGTGAGGAGCTGCTGACGGACACCAGCAACTCCTCTTCATCCACCGGGGAGGAGGGTAAGGCTGCTGCCCCTGCTGATCCTGGCTCACGGGACTGAAATCATGGGCACTGGGCAGGGGTGCTGTTCAAACTGCTGGTTAGACGTCTGTGCCAGCCTCTGCTCGCTGTGCCCCCGGCAGGGTGGATAAGACACAGACGTGGAAGGCAGAGGGCTGGGGTTCCAGGCTTGGCCATGCCACTGTGAGAAAGTCATGTCACCTCTCTGGTCCTTATTTTAGTCATTTGAAAAATGGAGTTGCCATCCTACTAATGACACCTGTGTCGTGGGGTTGCTACCTTGCTGCGTACAAGATGCTTAGGCCAGTTACAAAGTGTCAGCTGGGGTTTCTTCCTATTATTGTTGTTAGTGTAAGAATTCCTCTTGTGTGTGCCCACTGATTCTCAGGTGGCCTGTGCACCTATTGGGGCACAGATGGCCCTGGCCTGGCTTGACAAGCCTAGCAGAGAGAGAGAGAAAGTTCCCCGGGTGCTTTTCCCAGTGGCAAACACCCTGGGGTTGACTCTGATTGGCTCAGAAATGGGCACATTCTCCAAGTTGAACCAATCAGTGCCTGAACACTGCTGGCCCTAATTCATCACCTTGATCCTGATTGGCTGGGCCTGGGGGCAGGGTGTGCCCAGCCCAGGGGTGCAGTCCTAGGCAAGGGCTGGGGAGGGGGGCTGGTGTGGGGAGCATGAGCCCACCCTAAGCTTATCCCTCCGGGAAGGAGCTGGGTCTGTCAGTCCGCCCCACAACATTGCAGGCCCTTGTCTGTCTCGCAGCTGACCTGGCTGCCCTGCTGCCTGACCTCTCCGGCCGGCTCCTCATCAACTCCGTGTTTCACGTGGGCGCCGAGCGGCTGCAGCAGATGCTGTTCTCGGACTCGCCCTTCCTCCAGGGCTTCCTGCAGCAGTGCAAGTTCACAGGTTAGGAGGTGGGGCTGGGAGACCCTCATGTGGTAGAAGGGGGTATGGTAATGGTCCCCGTGTTACAGGGACTGCCTAAGAACCCCCTGGCTATTACCAGAGCAGTGCCTAGAATGGCATGGACACAAAGTGCTCAACAAGGGCTTACAGGGCTGGGAGAGGCCGGGGGAGTGGGTAGGTCTCTATGACATGTGTCAGGGAAGGATGCTGGGAGGAGAGGAAATCCAAACGGGCCCCGCAGGAAGAGGAGCTTCCGGGAGAGGGTGTGGAGAGGAGCCCCCAGAGGCTGAACCAGAGAGGCCCTTGCTATGGGGCACTGGGGGTGGGGGGAAGGCAGCAGAAGAGCCGATGGGTCGATGTGTGTTGTTGGAAAGACCCTCTCCGAGGCCCCCAGGAGACTGGTAATGGCTGGTGCAGGAGTCTTGCCCGCCAATCTGAGGAAGGCTGACTGTCTCTGGGGCACTGGGAAGCCATGGACTATTCTAGGCAGATAAGGCACAGGCTATCCCAGGACCGGATATGGAAAGCAACACCAGGCAGCCCGGAAGGGACCCTGGGCTGGCCAGGCTGGGCTAAAGCAGGGGCAGTACTTAGAACTGCTAGCAGGCAGGGGCAGGGGACACAGGACCCAGGACACTGAGTATATCTGAGGGGAGATGGTGAAGCCTGTGTGTGGGCATGGGGTGCCAGGGATCCAAGGACTTTCATGGAATATGTTGGAAGGTTGTAGGTCCATGGGTCAGATTCTCATGGGAGGAGCCAGGGCTGGTCCCAATGGGAGTGGGAGGGAGTTGAAGCCACAGGAGTGACTGAGCCCACTCCTGGCTGGCAGGTGGGGCTGCGAGGAGAGGGGTAGGGAGGGGTTAGGGACACAGCCCAGAGAATGAGAACTTGCAGCCCTGGGGCATGGCCACCTTATCCTGCTCTTGCCCCCCCACCCCCAGATGTGACTCTGAGTCCATGGAGCGGGGACAGCAAGTGCCACCAGCGCCGAGTGCTGACGTACACCATCCCTATCAGCAACCCGCTGGGCCCCAAGAGCGCCTCCGTGGTGGAGACACAGGTAGGCCAGGCGCAGGGTGACCTAGGCAGGTAGGACGTTTGGTGGCCCAGGCAGCAGGAGGCCCTGACTCCCCAACCCCCGCGCCCTTGCTCCACAGACGCTGTTCCGGCGCGGCCCACAGGCAGGCGGCTGTGTGGTGGACTCGGAGGTGCTGACCCACGGCATCCCCTACCAGGACTACTTCCACACTGCCCACCGCTACTGCATCCTGGGGCTGGCCCGGAACAAGGCCCGGCTCCGGTGAGTGGGGCTAGCCACGGTGCACGGGCTCCAGCTTGGCAGGGCGGCGTCCCTTGCTTATCACAGGGGAGAGGGCTGGAGAGCGCGAGGGCCCCCTGGTGCAAGGGAACCTCTCTGTTCATCAGCAGCTAGGCATCTTCCATGTGCCTGGCGCTGGGGTGGGCTCCCCGGGCCAGCGTGGGGGCTGGGGCCAGAGCGGAGGAATCTCCCTGGGGAGCTCGTGGTCTGCTCGGGGAACTGAATAATGGAAGAGCAGTGGATACAGACCTGCCCGGCGTGCCCTGGAGGTGCGGTGGGGGTGCATGCTAAATATAGGACTCAGGGCAGGGGCTTCTGAGAAGAAAAAAGTTCTGTCAGAACCTAAACAGGGAGGGTAGCTTTGGGGTGTGCCTAGACTGCCCAGAGTGGCTGGGGCAGTGAAGGTGAGGGTGAGGTTACTGGGAAGCTGCAGGCCGTGTCTGACTGTGCGAGGTGCAGCCGAAGCTGAGCTGCCAGCCCAGGGGCTTTGATCTGACTCAGGAGCCCCTGGACTCCCTCTGGCTGCAGCCTGTGGGGACAGGGATGAGAGCAGGCCAAGGGAGGCAGTTGAGGATGAGAGGGCTCTCCGGACAGCCATGGGGTATCTGGCCTGGAAGCCTGGAAGGCCAGAGAGCTCGTCAGACCCCACCCCATCATGTAGCAGCCAGGTTGGGGGAAGTGGGGAGGGCAGGCGGTCAAGCAGGCAGAACCAGACAAGGGGCGGAGGGGAACCTGAGCCCCTCACCTTGGAGTGCATCCAGGGAAGCCAGGGGCATCTGAACACATTGGTTTTGTGGGTAAGGGACAGAGGGCCCACCCTGTGGTGGGACGTTGGAGGCTGAGACACACCCCAGCCCCACCCTTGTCCACCCACCCAGCGTGTCCTCCGAGATCCGCTACCGGAAGCAGCCGTGGAGCCTTGTGAAGTCTCTCATTGAGAAGAACTCGTGGAGTGGCATTGAGGATTATTTCCACCACCTGGGTAAGGGGGTCAGCGGCCTGCTGCACACATGCACGGAGAGGGAGGCACAGGTCCAGCCCTGGTGAGGACCCACCCTCCCTGCCCACCACAAGCCTCTTGTCCATCCCCACAGAGCGAGAGCTCTCCAAAGCAGAGAAGCTTTCCCTGGAGGAGGGCGGCAAGGAGGCCCGGGGGCTGCTGCCAGGCCTGCGGAGGCGAAAGCGACCCCTGAGCTGGAGAGGTCACAGCGATGGGCCCCAGCACCCGGAACCCGAGCCTGGGGCGCGGGCTGGCCTGCACCCCTCAGGTGAGCATGCATGCAGCTGGCTGGTGGCGCCTGGGTGGATGGGATCCCCAGGCTGGAGCGTCTGACCCAGGCTGCTGTTTTGCAGGCTCCCTTAGCTCCCGTTTCTCTGAACCGACCGTGGACCAAGGCCCCGGGGCAGGCATCCCCAGCGCCCTGGTGCTCATCAGTGCCGTGTGAGTGAGGCCAGGACTCCGTGCTGTGCCTAAACTGGGTTCTGTTGGGGACGGGCTGGGACCAGCAGTCCTGGGGCAGGGCGATGGGGCCAGGATTGGGCAGGCTCAGGCAAAGGGGCAGGCAGGGTGGTGGGGCTGTGGGAGGCCAATGAGACTCTCTGTTTGGTCTGACAAGTGGGCAGTGAGGAGCCCTGGCAAGGGCTGTGATGAGAAGCAATGGGGGACCAGGACTGCAGGTGTGCCAGGGTAGGCATGAGGGGGATACCCTGAGGAACCGGAAGTGAGGCCAGAGCTGACCCTGACAAGTGAAGGTCATCTGGGGAACCAGGGCCTCTGGCCTGCTCAGCTCCACACTGCCAGCCAAGGGTGGGGGCGAGGGGGCAAGGTGGGGGCGGCCAGTGCATTCTGGCTCTCACCTCTCTGTCTCCTCCTGGCTGCCTCGCAGGATCTGTGTGAGGTAGGGTCCCCCATCTATGCCTGTGCCCCTTCCCTGATCTGGGCCCCTGGTTGCAACAGCTCCCCCACCTAACTCCCCCAGGGAGGTGACCTGGGGCCTGAGCCACCAAGAAGACCTGGGGCTGTGTGACCGTGTGCAAGTCTCTTTCCTCCCCCTGGAAAGGGGGTGACCGTGGTGCCCTTCCAGGCATCATATGTATGTGCTGGGGAAAGAGGAGATAACAGAACTCTGCATCTGGGTCCCTGGACACTGACCTCTGACCCCTCCCCAGCCTCATCGTCCTCATTGCCCTCAACGCCCTCCTCTTTTACCGCCTGTGGTCTCTGGAGAGGACGGCCCACACCTTTGAGTCCTGGCACAGCCTGGCCCTGGCCAAAGGGTGAGTGGTGTGTCCGGGGTGCTGGGTCCTCTCCCTGACACACCAGAGGCAGACCTCAGGAGGCTAGGGCTCCCAGCTCAGGCCCGTGTCCTCATCCCTGTCCGCGCAGGAAGTTCCCCCAGACAGCCACGGAGTGGGCGGAGATCCTGGCCCTGCAGAAGCAGTTCCATAGCGTGGAGGTACACAAGTGGAGGCAGATCCTAAGAGCATCTGTGGAGCTCCTGGACGAGGTAGGGGCGGTGTGGGCTGGAGACCCTGCAAAGCGACCGGGGGGGGGGGGGGACAGGTTAATGGGCTGGAAGCAACTGGTGTTTTGGAGAGAAGCCCAGGGGTCTCCCTTGAACCCCTGCCCTTGACCCTGCTCATCCTGGATGGACAGCCTAGCTCCCAAGGCAGGGGTTGCAGCTCCAAAGCACTCGCCCTTGTCGATTACTGGGGTCACCTGCTCTCTCCCTGTGCTCCCTAACCCCTCCTCACAGTGGCCTGGGGGAGGCTGGCTCCTCTCCCCTCCCGCCCCCCACCTTCAGGGTGACAGAGGACACCACCTGGTCAGAGTGAGAGAGGGATTCTCTGGTTGATCCAGGCACGCCCTGTTCAGACCTGTTCAAATCCTGGTGTGTGACCTGATGCGGGCAACCTTGACCATGTGGCCACAGGCCACCTGCTCTGTACATGGGGCAGCGATGCATGTTCCATCACCTGACAACCATTGAGAGATCCCAACAGCTCTTTGCCCGCCCCAGGACTCACCTGCACTTGCCCTAGCCTGGGCTCCGGGTGTGTGTCCAGGCTCGAGGTTGATCCTATGGAATAGGTTCCTGGGCCTGATACAGAGGACACCTCCCTGGGGGCCAAGGCCACCCAGACTGTGACTCCAGGCTCCCTGCCTCCTGGGCCTGCTCAGAGCCCCTTCCGGGGTGCGATGTGGCTGACCTTGGGTGAGGCCAGGGCTGTCCACTGGGGGAAAGAGGGGTGGCGGGAAGGAGTACACCGCCCCCACTGTCCCCTCCTCCCTGCAGATGAAGTTCTCTCTGGAGAAGCTGCATCAGGGCATCGCAGGCTCGGACCCTCCCTTCGACACCCAGCCGCAGCCTGACGACAGCTTCTCCTGAGGACTGGGGGGGCCCCGTGGCCATCCTGGATGGACACACACAGCCCTGGCGGCCACTGCTGGCACAGTGTGAGCGCCGGAAACCTCCCAGTGGCCCGGCCAGGGCTCACGCCGCCACCGCCGCCACCGCCACCAACCTCGTGGGGACTACAGAACCAAGATGCACTTTAGACTGGCATGTGCAAGTCCAGCCTGCCACTGCCTGCCCGGCTGTGGGAGGTCCCCCCACTAACTTATTTTGCCTGGCTGGGGTTGTAGGGAAGGTGCGTCCTGGGGTGCACGACTCCTTCAGCTCTGGCTTTAATGTATTGTATTTATTGGGGGCTGACAGAGCCCCAATAAAGGGTTGGAAATAGCTGTGGCAGTGCCTGTGGGTCCCTCGCACACAGATCCTGCAGGAGTGGGGAGGGGCTCTGAAGGCTCCACCTGGCCTCCTCAAGGATCCAAAGAAGTACTTCCAGGGCAGGCCACGTGGGCTGTGGCCCAGTCCTGCCTCTCAGCAGTCCTACCGTCATCTGGACCAGGTTGGTCCTCACATCTCCAGCAATGAGTGTCACCCCAGCACCTGTCGCCCAGGGTGGTGGGGAGTGCATGGTGTGGCCGATGGCCTCAGCAGCTCCCAGAGACTCGATGCCAAAGCCACCTACTAGACTCCACCCTTGGAGGTGAGGAGCTGGCAGGTGTGGGGGAGGCCTGGGACTCTGCATTTCTAACCAGGTCCTCAGGGGTACTAACTGTGCTCACTCGGGGACTACGCTGAGAGGCAAGGTTCTTGCCACTCTCCAGAAACACACACTGGCCCATGCAAGCACTGAGTTACAAGACAAACACGGTCCAGGATTGGGGCCGGAAAGAGGGGCCTGGAATAGGAACTGGCAGAGGGCAGAGGAGGCTGGCTTCTGCCTATGTGATCCCAGATAGCTGCCCACACTCTGGGCCTCAGTCTCCCAGCCTGTAAAATAGATATCATGGTGGCACCTGCCATGTGGGAGGAACTGAGTTATTTTCTTAAAGGTTTATTTATTTTTAATTGGAAAGGCAAGTCTGCAGAGAGACAGAAAGATGTACTAGTCCACTCTGTAAATTGCTGGGTTGGCTGGAGCCAATCTGGAGCCAGGAGTTTCTTTTGGGTCTCCCATGTGGGTACAGGGGCCCAAGGACTGGGGCCATCTTCCACTGCCTTCCTAGGTCATAAGCAGGGAGCTGGATTGGAAGTGGAACAGCTAGGACACAACCAGTGTCCATGTGGGATGCTGGCACCGAAGGCAGAGGATTAGCCTACTATGCCACAGAGCCGACTCCATGAGTGAGTTATCACTCGAGCTCATAGTAGGCCATCCATCCATGAGACTGGCAGGCTGTCAGTAGGTCTGCTGCCAAGGCTTGTCCTCGGTGTGCCCCTGTCCCCCACCCCCCACAGGAGGAAGGGCCCGGAAGCCAGGAGAGAGTTATTTTCTGCAGGGGAATTCACAGCTTAGGAGGTGCTGGCGTAGGAGCCCAGCCACAAAGGTGTCCGGTTCCCTGGCTCCCCGCCCCTCGGCCTTGGGCCCAGCCCTTGCCCTGGTTCCCCTTGCCCCATGGCCAGGGGTATTCTGGGACTTGACCCCACCCAGAACTGGAAACTAGGATGGCACTGGCGGCCGCCCAGAACACCCCCCAGCCCATTTATTCCCCACTTTGGCTGGAATCTTCCGGTAAGATAGACCACCTGCCCTTGCTGCAGCAGGGCCCTGACCACCTGCCCCTGGGGGAAGCAGTGGCCCCGTCCTCACCTTAGTTTCTGCATCGATGCAATGGTGAAGTTAAAAGTGGGCTCAGGGAAGCTGAGTAGGCACTAGCACAGATTGATGGGTGCACAGGGCAAATCAGTTCTCAAGGTGCTGGGGTTGTGGGTGGGCACAGGACAGTGCCCTCAGCCTGGGCAACTGTTCAAAGGAGGGGCACTCACTCTTAAAATATAGGATTCGGGATGCTTTCACTGTAGAGAAAATAGTAAATGCTTGAAAGGATAAATATATTCCCATTGGCCATCACACAATGTATGCATGGATCAAATATCACACAGTAGCCCATACATATGTATGCTTTTAAAATGTTTATTCATGTTTTTAAAAAATAAGGAAAAATTAAGTGATGATAACGAGCGGGGAGGGGGCACAGAGTGAAGCAGGTCCAGCAAGAAGGGAGGGCAGTTTGCCCTGAACCCACAGGAAGCTGTGCAGAAGGTGACATCGGAGGAGCAGCCGCAGGAGGGGGCGCCGGGGTACTTGGTCGCACGGAGGGTTAGGGGGGTCCCTGCAGGCAGGGGGAAGGGCAAGGGTGAGGCCCTGAGGTCTGAGTGCGCTCCGGGTGCTGGACATAGCGAGATCTAGCCAGCCCCGCCGGGAGAGGGAGCAGATGGGGGTAACAAGATGATGTCACGGGCAACGGGGGGTCACCGCAAACAGCCCTCCTGGAACTTGGCATCTGCAACATCTCCCCACCTGGCCCTCAAAGCAGATTATCTAGATTGGACTCCTGGGCGCCCTCCTGCTTCGGTGAGGGTCTGGACGCGAGGGTGCCTGCCGGGTGACCTCCGGTCGCCGGCGTCAGGGATCCGAGGGAGCGATCCTTTGGAGATGCCAGGCGCGTCCCCCACGAACTCTGACCTCCATTTGAAGTCGCCATCCCGGCGCCCCAAACCGCCTTTCCAAGTCCTTCTGTGACTCTGGCTTGATCGATCTCCGACTCCGAAGCTGGGACGCAGTCTCCGAAGTCTGGAAGAAGGGCAGGGGCACCCAGAAACGACGATGCCTGCGCCACCCGGCGAGCCGGCGCGCAGCGGGCGCCTCCCGGGCCGCTGCGGCAAAGGCTGGGCGGCCGCGCCCTCCCCCCGCGGTGATTCATCCCGCCCCCTCCCTGTCCTCCCCGCCCCCTCCCTGGGCCGCCACCGCCGCCGCTGCAGTGCGCAGGAGACCGCGGTCCGCGCCCGGGCGCGCCCGAGCCGGAGCCGGGCCGGGGTCGGCGCACTTGGCGGATGCGTCCGGCGGTGAGCGCCAGTGCAGGAGTCCGAGCAGCGGCCGCCGCCAGCGCGGCGGGGATGCCCGGACGCCGGGCCCCGGGGCTGGGCCCCCGGCGGTAACCGGAGCGGGGGGGCCGCGCCCCCCCTCCCCCCGCTCGCCGGTCCCAGAGCCGCAGCTGCTGCGCCCGCGCGCTCCCGGGGACATTCTACCCGCCGCGCGGGTCCCGCCGCCTCTCGCCCCGCTGTCAGGACCGGCGGCCGGGAGCGGGGCGCAGCGCAACCATGGGGACGCTGCTGGCCTTGGTGGTCAGCGCCACACTGGGTGAGTGCGCTGCTGGGGGCACCGGCTTCGGGCACTGACCCAGAGCGGCGGGATTCGCGCTCGGGACTCCGGGCAGCCACGCCAGGGCCGCCCCAACCCCTAACCCCTCCGACCCCATCGCCTGCCCAGCCAAGTCAGCTTCCGAAGTTGTGTGCCCGGGAGGCGGTGGAGGTGCGGGGGGCCTAGGACGCGCAAGCAGGGGGCCGAGCTGCGGGCACCCGGCCGGGGGCGAGGAAACGCGGAGTCAGCTGCTCCCGGAGCCCCGCAGGCTGCAACGTGACACCCACAGCCGCGGGAGGGGGAGGTGGGGACCGGGAGGCGGCGCCCAGAGACTGGGACCAGCGAGATGGGGACGCAGAGAGGAGATGGAGACGCAGAAGGACTCGGAGTGAGCTGCTTAGAAACTGAGGACGGAACGTGACAGACCCATGGAGAGGGGTCGGGGAGCGCTGAGTCTGAATCTTCTGAAACTTGCAGGAGGCAAAGGGGGGGCTGTGATGCAGAGCCAGGTACAGCCAGAGAGGAGCTGGGGTGGTGTTCTAAAGTGAGGAGGCATGGCTCCGTGGAGACAGACCCAAAGCCCTAGCACCCAAAGAGAGACCTCCCGAAGAAGACAGGTGGGAGAAGCTGGGGTTCACGGCAGGGAGACTGCAGGAGGCAGCTGGAACCAGATGGTTAAGAAAGAAACTCCGAAACATGAAGAGAGAAAAAAAAAAAAAAAAAAAAAAGCCAGGAGACTGGGAGTTTGCTGGGTCCTGGGAAGCAGAGAAGAGGGAGTGAAAGGCAGACTCTAGACAGAGTCTAGTCGTGGTGCCAAGGACCTGGGGCAGCAAGGAACCCCATGAGCCCTGAACAGTGGGGAGCAAGTCACAGAGCAGGGAGAGGGCAGAGGCAGGAGGGGCTGGGAAGGGGTGGGCTACACAGGGGCTTTCCAAGCTGGGGTCTGCCCTGATTGCAGTACCCATGTCCTACCCGTGGCTCAACTCACTCCTCTCAACTCACTCCTGGCTGACCTGTTTAATGGGTAGAGTGATTCCGCTGCCTAGAAGTTCTACTGCCTGGTAGCTTCGGTGCCTCGGGCTGGTGACTTCCTGAGAAAGGATGCCTGCGGCGTAGGCATTCACAGGGACTGATGCTCACAGCCCCGCTGGCTGGCTGGGGCATCACCCATCCCAGGGATCTACCCAGCACCTGCCAATCAGATGACCCTTATGTACCCTGACAGAGAGTGGGAAGCTGAGGAGGCTCGGAGAAGATGCCACCTGGAGCAGGCACCGTCTTCTGTTTCCTCAGCGGTCTTAGTGAGGGGAGTAGGTGCTTTCTGGGTTAGGGGAAAGTGGAGCCCAGCCATCCTGGCCCTGCTTGGGGAACTGGGAGTCCTGGTGTGACCTGAACCTACTGTCACCGCAGTGTCCTCAGCCTGGGGGGGCTGCGTGGAGGTGGACTCGGAGACCGAGGCTGTGTATGGGATGACCTTCAAAATCCTGTGCATCTCCTGCAAGCGCCGCAGTGAGACCACGGCCGAGACCTTCACGGAATGGACCTTCCGACAGAAGGGCACTGAGGAGTTTGTCAAGGTGTGTGGCTGCCCTGCCAGGTGTCCAGGTGGGGGTCCATGCCGAGGGGGGGCGGGAGCTAGATCTCCTGGATGCAAATTCCAGCTCCCCACCTCGGAGCAGCTGGTGGCCTGGGCAAGTCCTTGAGCCCCCCTGGGGCTGGATTTCCTTCTCTGTGGAGGCAGGGGGCTCCAGCTTGTGAGGGGCTTAGGTGAGCTGATGCCCCTGCCACGTGGTTGGCATGAAGTCAAGGTCACTGGCGCTCTGGCACAATCAGAATGTTTCTGTCAGCATGGAGGAGACATAGAAGTCTTTTTTTGATCCCTTGGCATGCTGTGTGTGTGTTGTGGATTGTGGATTATGCACCAGAAACTTCTACCACCTGTGCTGGGTTTAGGGTCAGGCTGCCCATGAGCCTGTTTCAGGAGTGTGGCTGGTGACTGAAAGGATGGCAGAACACGAGGGCTTGGAAGATGAGGGAGGGCTCAGGAGGGAGCCTGACAGTGTGTGTGGAGAGAGGGGGGCCGGAGGCAAAGCTGAGGGCTCAGAAGATGGGCCCAGCCATTTTCCCCATGCCTCTTTGTTTGAGGTCAAGGTCTCTGATTACATATGTGTCTGTCTGTGTTAGGGAGGGGTGGGAGGGAGACAGTCCCAGATCATGACCCTGCATGCCGGGCACCCCCAGATCCTGCGTTATGAGAACGAGGTGCTGCAGCTGGAGGAGGATGAGCGCTTCGAGGGCCGTGTGGTGTGGAACGGCAGCCGCGGCACTAAGGACCTGCAAGACCTGTCCATCTTCATCACCAATGTCACCTACAACCACTCGGGCGACTACGAGTGCCACGTCTACCGCCTCCTCTTCTTCGATAACTACGAGCACAACACCAGCGTCGTCAAAAAGATCCACCTGGAGGTGGTGGACAAAGGTGAGGGAGCCCCGCCCGCCCCACGCCCCCCGCGGGCTCCCCAGCCAGCCAGATGGAGGGACAGATGGCAGGGAGGGCCAGCCAACCGCCCACGGGGGTAGGGGGAGCACTGCGCCGCCAGCACCCAGCTCTGGCCTCCACTTCTTCCCTCAGCCCTGCAGCAAGGTCAGTGTGCCCCCAAAGACTTCTGAGTGCCAAACCCAGCAGTGTCACCTAGGAGGGAGGCAGCTGTGCTGTGAGAGTCCTGGCAGGTGCCTCCAGGCTAAACCAGTAGGGTTACAAGGAAGGAGGAGGCAGGGCTAGAGATGAAGGCTGTGGGGATGGAGCCCAGGGTGGGGTCCCCTCCCAGCAGGGCCGGGTCTGAGGAGGGTGGCGTGTTGCAGCCTTGGCCTCCATCTGTCGTGGTGCATGTGTCACGCATAGTGGGGCCTCTCGCCTCCCTCCCATCCTGGGAACCCTCCCCACCCAGGAGAATCCTGCAGAACACAGTCTTACCAAGTGGAGATGCAGGCCCAGGAGCCAGCAGGCTGTCAGGTGAGGCTAGCGCTGCAATTATGGGGCCACCCCTGGAGCGGTCAGGCAGAGTGAGTCTGAGCTGTCTTGGCATTGCGGGCCCCCTTCACTGAGAGAGAGCTACCCCTTCTTGGAAGTGTCTTCTGATTGACAGAGAGCGGAATTTTCCAGGTCCCTGACACCCATTGGCTTGGAGGGTTTGGGAGCTAGCCCAGACCTTGAGCCAGTGAAGAGCTGTACCTGTACATCCCGTAGGCCGGCAGCAGACACCTGTACTCATACATGAATGCCACATCATCATTTTCATCTTCTCACATTGCCTCCGGTCTCACCCTGATGCCCTGGCTTTGCGGGGGAGATCCCTAACTCTCTTGGGTGGGGACCTCCTCCTCCCCATTTCCCAGATGAGGAGCCCAAGATGCTGGGAGGTCAGGTAATAAGGCCAAGGTCACGGAGCTGGGACCTGGAGTTGAACCCACGCCTGGGTGTCTGCCCTGGTTTGTTCTTGGCGTGAGTCACTGTGTACTCTGTTGTCAGCCAGCGCCTGTGGGATTCTTTGCAGAATTAGCGTCTTGACATGTGGTATGAGAGCAGGCACAGTTGAGAAGCTGTAGCGGGGTGGAGTGAGTTTGCGGTGGACTGTGTGTCGCCCTGTGGGTTCGGTCCTGGGAGGGGGCTGCCGTGCAGGTGCTGTGGTCCACCCCCCACCAGTCCCGCATTAGCTGCTAGCGTGAGGAGAGGAGAAAGGGGCGAGTGGCCCAGGGCCTTGGGCATGGTGGTATGAGCCTTGCTGAGGGCAGAGCCGGGAGTTCGGGCTGGCCGAGACACGCGAGGCACTTTTCTCTGGCACTGTTTAGCATCCTGAGCTGCTCTCCAGCGATCGTGTTCTCCGCAGCGTGCACCAGCACATGGAGTTCTGCCATATTATGGGATGGCCTTGTTAGGGATGTGCTCATAGTAAGTGATTTGAACCACACTCTGTATTATACTTACTTCACGTAACCAATCACGTGCCTACACCTTTATACTAATCATGCTAGAGGATTTTTCTTTTTGATTCAGTGAGTTAATTCATCTGAAACAATGTTACAGAGGGAGAAAGAGACCTTCCAGCTCCTGGCTCATGTCCTAAATGGCTGGGTTGGCTGGCGCTGGCCAGGCTGAAACCAGAGCCAGGAACTGCATCTAGACCTCTCAGGCGCTGGCACAAGCCCACGCACTGGGGCCACCTCCTGCCACTTTCTGTGGTGGCAGGAGGCTGGATTGGAAGTGGAACAGTCTGGACTTGGATCTAAGAGGGGACGCTGGCACTGCGCCCTTAGAAGATTTTCAGAGTTCCCCATCAGATTGTCATGTTTTTGTCGTGACCCCCATGCTGTGCTATAGTCTCCTTTTTTAAAGATTTCTTTTCTTTTTTGGAAAGGCAGAGAGAGAGAAAGATCTTCCCTCCACTGGTTCATTTCCCAAGTGTCCATAATGGCCAGAGCTGTGCTGATCCAAAGCCAGGAACTAGGAGCTTCTTCCGGGTCTCCTACATGGGTGCAGGGTTCCAAGGCTTTGGGCCGTCCTCTACTGCTTTCCCTGGCCACAAGCAGGGAGCTGGATTGAATGGGAAGCAGAGCAGCTGGGCACAAACCGATGCCTGTATGGGATCCCAATGGTTGCAAGACAAGGACTTAGCCGCTAGGCTATCGCAGCAGGCCTGCAGTTTTTTCGGTGTGTGTTTTCCCTGTGGTCAATTCCACCTGACTCATCCCACGATGGGATTTTTTTCTCATTACCCACGTTGTGCTCCTATCACTAATATCGCCTGCCTTGCTATACATTCTTCTTCTTAACATTGTTATCCTTATTATCTGCCATCTTTTTGCAAGTTCAGTGTTACCCATATACTTCTTGGTAAAGACTTTGTGTTTTTAAAGATTTATTTACTTACTTAAAAGGCAGAGTTGCAGCGAGAGCGAGAGAAGGAGAGATCTTCCATCCTCTGGTTCATTCCCCAGATAGCCTCAATAGGTGGGGCTGGGCCCAGAGCATGGAACTGCATCAGAGTCTCTCACACGGATGGCAGGGCTCAAGCACTTGGGCCATCTTTTACTGCCTTCCCAGGAGCCTCAGCTGGGATGATCGGAAGTGGAGTGACAGGAGTCCTGGGGCCCTGGGAGGAGTGTGCACTATGACAGACGGCAGGAGCATGTCTGCCAGAGGCCAGGCATGCAGATGGGGACCAAGGGCCAGGGACAGTGTGTAGTGTGAGTGGAGACCATCTGGGATCCAGGGGTGGCCGAGGCTGATGAGCCACGCCCTGAGGGGGCCATGCTGGAGAAGGGGGAGGGCGAGTGAAACTCCTTGGAGGTTTGGGATGGAAGAGCGTGTGTCTCTGCCCCCCTGTGATCTCATGATGAGCTCCCCTCCACCCCTCATCTGTGAGGGGGCACCCACTGTGTGCCTCCTGGGGCATTGTCTACACTCGGCATCACCAAGTCCCTGACTGTGAAGAAGGCCCGGACCTGGACCCTGCAGCCACACTGGCTCTCGGGGTGGAATCCTGGCTCCGAGTCCACTCCAAGCTGTGTGTCGTTAGCCCAGCACCTGCCCCTCTCTGGGCTGACCTGGAAAATGAGCTGCTGCCCCATTCCTATCACTGAGCGAATAATCTGTTCTGGGGAGCATCAAGTTCCGAGTTCCGGGAACAGGAGTGAGAATTCCAATGCCTAAGTTTTACCTGACAAATCTCTGATCCTGGGGGGGTTGGGGGGTGGGGGGTGGGGTAGTGACTGCTGAGGTCAGTGGGGGTGGGGGATGGGATGAGCCCTGCTTTTTGGGACTATTTCAAGGAGATGCTGAGATTGAGAACTTTGCTCAGAGGCTTTTGGAAGCAAGCACTTGCCACTCCAGGTCCCTGCACCTCTGCGGAATGGTGGAGTGAAACCTGGAGCCTGGCCTAGCTCTTCCTGAAGGGGGTGGGGTGTGGAGCTGGAGGGAGTGGCCAGCCTTGCTTCTTCCCGCCCTCTGGCCCAGAAAGTACAAGTGTCACCTGCAGAGGGTTCCTGGGCCACAGAGGAGGGAGACCACCCGTGGGTGGGTGTAGGGGAATGGGAGCCCAGCCATCCCTGGCGGTAGGGAAAGAGGGGCGGAGGTGGAGGGATGCTGGGATGCAGGATTGACACCTGTGAGAGCTGACCAAGGTCACCAAAGTGACCGACCTTCCACTCTGGCCCCCTGGCTGAACCTGCTCCCGTTCCAGTTTGAATTTCGATTCTGGGAGAGGAAGTTGGCGACAGCCAGTGAGGGCCAGCATGGGCCGGTTATGCTCAGCACCCTGTGCTGGGAATGTGAACTCACTTCCTTCTCCCGGCAGCCCAGAGAGAGCCTTGGGGGGGCGGGTTACCCCGAGAGAGGGACGCTGAGGCTCTAAGAGGTGGAGTCATTTACCTGCAAAGAGGCAGAGCCTGGGTTCCCTGCTCTGAACAAGGATGCTACAGTACCCCGGCTTTATTCAAAATATAAAAAGGGACTGTTGAGCACTTGTTCCGATTCTCACAACACAGCACTCGCAGGAAGCAAGGTTTTATGAATATGGAGGCTTGGAGAGACAGGCTCACATTTTCAAGATTGCAGAGCTGGCCTGTGGCAGAGCCTGCACTGGAGCGTCCACCTTCTGTGTGTAGAGCTATCGCGTTCTGGCCCCGCTCCTGACAGCCTCCCACGTGACAACATACATGCTGTCGTGTTACCCTGGGAGACCAGCGCTGTGACACGAGGGCTAAGCCAGCATTTGGGCTGCCTGTGTCCTGTGTTGGTCCCAGTCCTGGCTGCTCCACTTCCGATCCAGCTCCCTGCATAGGCAACAAGTGCCTGGGCCCCTGCCCCCAACAGGGGAGACAGGGTGGAGTTCCGGGCTCCTGATTGTTTGGACCTGGTTACTGTGGCTAGTTGGGCAATAAACCAGTGGGTAGAAGATCTCTCTCTTTCTCAATGTTAGTCTGCCTAGCAAATAAGCAAAAAACAAAAAATTTTTTTAAAGGTATGCAGTAGAAGTGGGTTGAGGATCCCCCAGGCCCGCTGGAAGCTAGTGGTTAGTAATTATGGGGACCAGCAGTGACCATGGTGGGAAGCGGAGAAGGGGTCCAGCTGCTTGTCCAAGCTCACACAGCAAGCTTGGCTGTGGCCTTGACCCTGCCCGGTTCCCTCCAGCCAACAGGGACATGGCGTCCATCGTGTCGGAGATCATGATGTATGTGCTCATCGTGGTGTTGACCATCTGGCTGGTGGCGGAGATGGTTTACTGTTACAAGAAGATCGCTGCTGCTACAGAGGCTGCTGCGCAGGAGAACGCGTGAGTGGGGACCCGCGGGGAGGCGGGGAGGCGGGGAGACGGCCCGGCCTCACGGGTGGGGGGGCGCAGGGAGCTTCTTGGGAATGGTGGTTGTCAGAAATTGGTGAAGGCACTGTCAAGTTGTAGCCCCTCCTCCCCCAGACCTCCCCCTCTTGGGGGTTCAGGATTCTTGTAGATCCTTAGACACCCCCGACCTGCAGCACCAAGCACCCTTCCCTATCCCCTGGTGCTGGTGGGGAAGCTAGTCCCCCTTCCCGCATTATGAGGTGACTGTTCACCCGGCTTTCCTCCACCCCTACCAGCTCGGAATACCTGGCCATCACCTCAGAAAGCAAAGAAAATTGCACGGGTGTCCAAGTGGCTGAATAGCCCAGGTAAGGTGGATGGGTCGCCATGAGTGGGGTCTGGGTGTGTGTGTGTGTGTGTGTGTGGGGGGGGTGATGGTGTCAGTCCACTAGGTCCCTAATTCCCTGCCTTGCTTCACCCTCCCTTGCAGACCCTGGGCTCTGCCTCAAGGATGAGCCAGCCAGCCCTCACACATGCCGAGCGAGCGAGTGAGTGAGCGAGCAAGCAAGCGTTCAGGCTCGGCCCAGCCCCCTGGCAGGGGAGCGGCCACTCCCGGGCATCACCTGCCTCAGAGTCCTGTCCACAGAGCCGCCAGGGTGGGAGGGGGTGGGGGGCTAGGCTGGCACCACTCCGCCAACCTTCCTCCTCCTGCCCCATCGCCCACCCACCGCCATGCATGATGGGTAAAAGCAATACTGCCGCTGCCCCCACCCCCGCTTCTGCTGCCTGTTTGGGGAGGGGGGCGGTGAGGCGGGGGCAGCGGCTCCGCACCCCTCCTTGCTGATTTGCACACATTGGCCGCTTCAGACATGCACTTCTGGAGCCAGCCGCTCCCTGCCCTGTCCCCTGTCTGGCAAAGGGTTGGCGGGGGGGGGAGGGCGTCATGACGGGCTGGGACGGTTTGGGGTAGGGGGTCCTGGGACCCACCCCGACCCCCAGCATTCCCATTTCCCCTCCCACTTCCTCTGGCTGGACCTGGGGCCCCCTCCCTGTGATGCACCTGCTGCCCTCTCTCACCAGCCTTGGATTGTGGCCACTTAGAAAGGGCCTCGTCTCTCTTTACAGAAGTAGTTTTGTTCGTTAATAAAGATTCTTGGACTTGACTCAGAGTCTTTCTCATGAGCCTTGTGTTCCTCCACTCTATTCTTCCAGGGAGACAGGCAGGTCCTGGATCAGTGATGAAGCCCCTGGGTACTGGATTACTGCCCTGGGGTGGGGGACCCCGGAACTGGGAGGCCAGGAGGTGTGGTGTAGGGAAGAGGCTGGGCTAATGCTGCAGTGCAGTAGTCTTGTGGGGTTTGCTGAACCCCTAGTATGGTGGGAGAGGGAGACAAATGCAGAGGGGGAGGAACTGGGGTGGCCCAGGGCATCCCTCCTCCCCAAGAAGCTGGGGCAAGGGCTGGGTGATGAGCAGGTGCACCCAGCTGCTGAAGAAGACCCGTCTGGGGTGCAGGCCACGGCCTGACTGTTGGGGTGCATGTGTGACTGTGAGCCGAAGGCCCTCAGTGACCCTGACCGAGCTGCTGTCGCTGCCTGTCCTCCCTCCCCAGTCCGATATGGCTGGCTCTGGGCTACTGGCAGTACAGCGTGTATCCGCTGCCGGACACTTCCGGCCACTTGGCCAGTGCCTCAGGACTCTGGGCTGCCCTTTCCGGGCCAAGCCCCCCCCATCCCCCCCCAGCTATGGAGGACTTTCCAGGCTCCAGAGGTCATGGCTGCAGATGGCAGACAGCCTGCCAAAGCAAACCAGCCCCCGTGACTTGTAGGAAGGCAGCTGGGAGGAGGGGGCAGGGGTGGAGGGGAGGGAAGGGAAGCTGGGGCTGGAACTAGGTAGGGGCAGTGTGGACCCGGCAAGGGCGGGGTGGGCACGGATGGGACCCTTCCCTTTGATTTCTCCTTCCACTTCCCAGCCTACTGTGTCAGCCCCCCAGCCCCCCATCCACCAGTCAAGGCTGGCCGGGCCCGTCCCTGGGGTCACCTCCCCGCAGGCAGGCAGGCACACCTGGAGCCCACTGGGGGTCACAGGCGAGGCGGCTGCTGGACCTGCCTGGTCCGGCCCCGGGGAGCCTGGTCCCGCCAGCCAGGTGGCCTGCGGCGCTGCCAATCCCAGGGTCCGGCCCCTCCCCGCCCCTTCCCCCGCCTCCTGCCCAGCCGCCTCCTCCTCAGGTGAGGCTGCCCGGCCTAGCAGGCCCCACGCCGCTGCCGCCGCTGCCTCCCGGGCCGCCCTGCTACTGCGGCCCACCATGCTCCTGCCCCAGCCTGGAGACGGACCCTAAACCAGCACCATCTCGCCGCTCCGCCCCCCGCTGCCCGACCCCGGGGTAAGGTCTTGCGCCCCCAGACTCACAGTTCCGGTTCCTAGCACACTGTATCCCGGACTCCGCCCCTCGACCCCCTGTCCAACCTGGCTCCCACTTCCCAACACAGGGATTCCCAGGGACCCTCACTGTGGGCTCTTGGAAGTCCCCCCAAGGCTCCGAGGAGGGGCTCTGGTGGCTCCTGCTTCAGACTTAGAGACGGGCACCCCCACTCTCTGTGTCCCAGGGACCCTTCTCTCTCCTAGCAAGGAGTCGCCAGAATCCGCAGTTGCCAGTCCTCAGCCCTTGCCCCTCACCTCCTCGGTACCCTTTTGCCCCAGGCCCAGATGCCAGGGGTCCCCAGCCCTGTGAATCCAGGCGCCCACCTCCCCACCTCCCCGCCCTGCCGGGCCACTGACCAGTCTCTGACCCCATGCTTGAACCTGAGCTGCTCTGTGTCCGTGACCACAGCATGCTCTGGCCAGGGCCCAGTCCCTGCAGCCTCCCTGGATGGGCGCCTGAGACTGGAGGGCCCAGGGCTGTGCTGGGCTAGACTCCCCTGGGACCTTGCCTCCCCCCATTGCTCTCCCTACAGGTCCCTCCCCGGCCCCGGAGGTCATCCAGGGAATCATTAACAAGAGGCCGTGACATGGCGGAGAAGGAGGGTGGTGAGTCCCCCCACCCTTTGCCCGGGCCCCCTGACTCCCACTCTGTCTGGTGCCTCTGCCTCTTCCCTTTCCTCTGCCCCTTCTGAGCCCCCTCTCCCTGGGCACCCTCCCTCCTAAGCCATCCCCATCCCCATCCCCTACTGAGGCTCCCGCCATCCAATTAACTATTAACCCAACTTTCTGGGTAGCGGTGTAGCCACCTGTCCCCCGCCCCCCATGACCTCTCTCTGTCTTGGCGCAGTCTCCCCTCATCCCCAGCCCCTTCTCAGCTGCTGTGGGCCCTGTCCTGTGTTTGGCACTGCAGCTAGCATGGTTAGGGACCCAGAGCCTGGGCTTAAGCACCCTGGCTGGGCCCTTGGCCTGGTCTGTGTTTTCATTTGTTTTCTGCTGCCCTGGCACTGTGTGACCTTATGCAAGTGTCCTCCTGCCTCTGAACTTTCACCTGCCCCCACCCCCCGGGTCAGGTGTATGTCCTATCATTCCGCCTTCCTCCCTCCTCTGCGAGGTTGTTGGGGGGCCCCCAGTTACACTGGGCATCCGCCAAGGAAACTGTCAGTCCTGGGGTCCCAGGAACTCAGGGAGCTCTGCTGTCACTCGCTGCCTGTGGTGGCGTGTCCTGCCACCCCCCCGCCACCCCAACACACACACCTGGCTGTGTGGGCAAAAGTGCAGAAGGAAGACTTTGGACTTGAGGCCTTGCCAGGGGTGACAGAGAGAAGCCACCCCTGGAGCAGGTTCCCTCCTGTCTGCTTCAGTCGCAGCCTCTTCTGCCATGGAAGGGCCTAATTTGCGGGGAGCTGCCTTTCCGTCCTACCCTCCCCTGGCTGGGGCTGACTCCTCAACATCTTCCTGGAGGCAGCTTCAGTAACACTTTCTGGTTGTCTGGCCTCGGGTGAACAGCCGGCCCTCTGTGTGTCCTCTTCCCTAAAACACCCATTTCTTCTGTCCACTGGAGATGGTGAAAGTATCCATGGGACACTTGAGGACTAAAGTTGTTTAGGTCCTGGAGGGACCCCTGCTGTAGGGCAAGGAGAGGAGAGGGGGCTGGCCGCGGGGGTGCTGACGACACATGTTTGCTGGATGAGCATGAGTGTGTCTTTTGGGAGTTCCTTTCTGGTTGTCGACTGGGCGTGGTGCCAGCAGTGGCTCCCCATCAACAGCTACAAGCGTTTATGGACACCCGTGCCGATCGGGGTCCTGGGCTGGTCTGCAGTTCTGGGAGCCAGCTCTGCTGCAGAGGCTGCTGTCATCCGCGTCTATCGCTGCTGTTCCTAGAGTTGCCTACCATTGCTGGGATGTGATTGATGTTTCAATTAAACCCAGAGCTGGAATTGGGAGTACGTAGGGTGTGTGTCATGTAGAGGGGGAAGAGCATGTTTAAATGCTGGGGGCTGAGAAACTGTCGGCTATGCCTGGTGGCAGGCAGGTAGTGTTGGCGTTTGTTGAGGTTTTTGAAAACAGAGCTGGGAGTGTGAGGGAGGCAGGCTGGACCAGGCTCCCTGGGGCTGTTGTACTCGGTCTCTCCATGAGGTGGCACTAGTGGTCACCCTGTGCTGCTTCTTAGCAGGTGCTTGAACTTCCAGCTCAGTTCAGTGATGGGGGATGTTGTTTGGAAGGCGGCCCCGGAATGTGGAGACGTACTTGCCCGATGCCCACATCCCTATCAGCCATGCATGTGTGCTGGAGGGCTCAAGCTCTGACCTCTGGGGGCACTAAGGGAGTCACAGAGGGTCCCTGGGGGAGGCAGGGATCTACTGGATTTGCAGTGTTGAGGTGGATTCCTGAGCTTCTGTTGGTAGCAAGGACCAGAAGGGGAAACTGAGCCTAGTGGTTGGATGGCGCTGGGGGAAAGGAAGTCCCCATGAGCCAGGTGGTCTCACGGGCTGGGGCGGGGTGGGGGAATATGTATCCTGAGACCAGGCACAGTGCTAGGGAGGAGTGTGGGCAGGGTCTGTGAGGAATAGATCTGGGGAGATGCTGAGGCTGGGATGGCACCTGCTGGGTGTGAGGGGAACCGGGGATTCTGGGGGAAGGCAAGGACACACATGAGGCTGCAGGACCCTTGATCGAGGGTCTCAAGGGAGGGTCCAGCCCTGGGGACAGGATACTGATGCTGCAGGGAGGAGTTGGGGGAGGGGAGAGGAGGCCATACCTTCACTAGGGGCATGGGCAGGGAGGGAGGGCTGGCAGCTGGACATGGCCCCATGGGAGTCAGAGAAGGGTGTTCAGGTGGGTGTGATGGGGGCAGGGGCTCTTGCAGCTGTGAGAGCACCGTGCCCGCGCACCAAGGGCACCTGAGCCTATGCCAGTCCTGGCAAAGGTATTTTAGTGGCCTTTCCCTGCTAGGGAAAAGACCCCTCTGTACCCACCCAATCCTACTCCCTCTGCCTCCCCCCAAGCTCAGGCCACACTGGCTCCTGGTGGAGGGAGAGGGCAGTGTCTCCACCAGAGCCAGCTTAGGCCTGCCTCACCAAGGCTTGGCAAGGTTGCTTTGCATGTGGGTCTTGGCTCCAGGTTGCTTCTTGGGATGCCCCATCCACTGCCACCTGCCTACATCATGTTCTCTGTAACTTCCCTTGGCAGAGCCTGGAGGGCATGCCCCACTCCCTGCCTGTATGTGGGAGCCCATGCTGACGTTTGATCTCCTGCTTTGTTGGGGGCTAGGGTAGTTTTCTGAGTTGGGGTAGGTCCAGGCGCTCAACTGATAGAAGTGAATGAAAGCCCATTTCACCAGTGGAAACACTGAGGCTGGGGATGGCAAAGAGGGTGTTGACGGCACTGACCCTGTCCCCAGCTCTGTCTCCTCGCAGGCTGAGATCTCAGGGGGCCCTGACTCAGCTTTGCTGGGGAGGAGGTGGACCCTGGAAAGGGGAAGTGTGCTGTGGGATAGAGGTGGGCGCTGAGGGTTCGCGCTTGCAGAGCTGCCCACCACGGGCACTATGGCTGTTGCTCTTTACCAAAAGGACTCTGAAGCTTGTTTTTACAAACGACTGCTAGGGTGAGGCCCAAAGATGTCATGCCGCCCACCCAAGACTCGGCTAGGAATGGGTGAGGTCCAACATTTTTTTTTTTTACAGGATTTGTTTATTTATTTTGAAAGAGAGAGAGAGGTATCTTCCATCCTCTGGTTCCCTCCCTAAAATGGATGCAATGGCCAGGGCTGGGCCCAAGCCAAAGCCAGGAGCTTCATCCGGGTCTCCTGTTTTCCACTTGGGTGGCAGGGACCCAAGCACTTGGACCATCTGCTGTTTCCCAGCCTATTAGCAGGGAGCTGGATTGGAAGTGGAGCAACTGGGTCTGGAACTGGAACCTATATGGGATGCAGGCATCGTAGGAGACTTTACCTACCACACCACAGTGCCGGCCCCAAAGCCCGGGGTTTTAAAGCAAGGCTGACAAATTTCTAAATACATTACTTTTTCAAAGATTTTATTTATTTTTATTTGAAACGTCCATCTTCTGATTCATAGTGGCCGGAGCTGAGCTGATCTGAAGCCAGGAACCAGGAACTTCTTCTGGGTCTCCCACATGGTTGCAGGGTCCCAAGGCTTTGGGCCATTCACCAATGCTGTCCCAGGCCACAAGCAGAGAGCTAGATGGGAAGTAGAGCAGCTGAACATGAATCATAACCCATGTGGGGTACTGGCTCCTTAGGTAGAGGATTAGCTTATTACACCACTGTGCTGGCTCCTCAATATATTCTTTAAAAGAATTTTTTTTTTTTTTATTTTGTAATTTGTTCATGCTAAGGAAAGAGTGAGAGAGAAAGAGAGAGAGAGTTCTTCCGTCTACTGATTCACTCTCCAAACAGTTATATAAACAGGGCTATGCAAGTGTGAAACCAGGAGTGCTTAGGCATTTCCTGCTGTTTCCAGTCACATTAGCAGGGAGTTGGACAGGAAGTGGACCTGAGCCAGCATCCATGTGGGGTGTCAGTGCCACGATCAGTGACTTAACTCTGTGCCACCACGCTGGCCCCTTCATGTTCTCAGCCTCCTGGGAGAAAGTTTGCTTTTGGAGCTTGGTCTTGTGAGAGACCTCTGTCTGGGGCTGCCTGGGAGAGACGGGAGCCTGGAGCAGCAGCAGCAAGAAATGAGGTGGTAAAAAAACACCAAGCAGTGAGCACGAGGGCTGCCAGGAGGACAAAAGTCAGGGGTCACAGACCCCAAGAGGCCTGGGGAACCTCTGGAAAAGTCAGCAGAAGTGAGTGGGCCATGAGGGGGCTGCAAAAGCGCAGTGGCATGGGGAGGAGAAATCCCGTGAGGGCCAGGGGAGCGCCCCAGTGGAGGCCAGAGGGTGGAGGCTGGCACCCCGTGGAGCTGGACGCTTGGCTATCCACATGGCCTTGCCAACTGCTCACCCCTGGGAACCCGGCCCAGGCAAGCCAGCTCGGGCAGGAGAAGTCAGGCCCAAGGATTGGGGGATAGGGTGAACAGGGTGGCACTGTCCCCATGCCCAACCCAGCCCAGCCCCATGACAGGCCTGGTGGTGTTCTCAGTATGCTGTCTGTCACAGGTGGCCGGAATGTGGCGTGCTGTTCTGGGATCAAGGTGGCAGTGCTCACTGCGGGGACCCTACTGCTGCTGACGGGCATCGGGGCAGCCTCCTGGTTCATTGGTGAGCCTGCACCCCCTCCTGCTCTCCCCCATTCCCCCGGTACCCCACCCCTGGCCTGCAGGTCTCATCAACTCCTGCCTTCCCCGCAGTGACCGTGTTGCTCAGGAGTGACCAGGAGCCGCTCTACCCAGGTGAGTAAAACCGGCCGGGGCGCCGCTGCAGGGAGACCCTGCAGCAGGCCCTTGCAGGGCGCTGGGTGATAGGCACCCTTTGAGAGGCTGTGCGCATGTGCACAGACATGTAGGAGGGACTGGCAGCTGTGGCTTGCATTGGCCAGCTGTGCCCAGTGCGTACCAGGCACCACTTGATGCACATCTACCTCCTTAAAAGGCTGCCCCAAGGCGGTTAGTGAGTGGAAAGCCACACTTGTGAAAGTTTGAGATCAACTATACAAAGTATTAGTGTGTGTCTGGGCAAGAAAAAATTGTGGATTATTATTATTTTTTGTGTGTGGGGAGGCTCATTTCTAGCTGGTCCTACCCCTGCACCCTGTGAGGATGGGACTGTTAAATGCATCCTCATCCTAACCTCACTGTTAGGTGCTCCATACCACCAGGCTCCCAAGGGCTACATCACGATGCCAGGATGTGTGTCCGAGGTGGAACAGGGTGCAGCGGACTCAAGAGGGATTCCTGGCGGTCCTCCAGCTGACCGAGGGAACAGTTGCTAGGACAATCTCCATTGCTCACAAGGAGGGAACCATAGCTGGTGAATGAAGGGGCCGGGAGCAGCTTGCCTATGATAGATGCATCTGTGGGCACATGGGAACAAGTGACCACATGGACACACAGGTGCCAAAATGAATTATGGGATAGATGAATGAATTGTCCCTGAGGGCAGCTCCTGGCAGCTACCCCATGACCCAGGGCTGCAGGAAGAAAGGAGTTAGGCAGTTGGATGTCTAACTCATTGGTCCTCCTTCGGCTCGCACAGCCCTCTGGCTACATAGCTCCTCATTTGTGTAGGAGGAAACCATGGTAGGACTGAGCTTTGACCTGTAGCCCTCTGAGTGGTGGTTGTCTGTTACTCTGCTGTTTGTTAAGAAAGGGCTGGCATACAAGTTAGTTATAATATTGGATTGCTGGCACACGGATAGCTGATATGCTGGAGCTCCAGTAAGTTTGCAAAAATGGAGCTAAAATGTCAGTTTATTTTTAAAAATGGTTTGAACAAGGCAGTGTTACAAAGAGAGAGAGAGAGAGAGAGAGACAAGGAGAGAGATCTTCCATCTGTTGGCTCATTCCCCAAATGGCAGCAGTGGCCTAGCTGAAGCCAGGAGCCAGGAGCTTCATCCATGTCTCCCACGTAGATGGCAGGGGCCCAAGCACTTGGGCCATCTTTTGCTGCTTTCCCAGGATTCTTAGTAAGGAGCTGGATGGGAAGTAGAGCAGCCAGGACTCAAACTCATAGGGGATGCCAGCATCCCTGGTGGCAGCTTAACCTGAACCATGGTATTAATCCCAAAGTTTATTTTAGTGCAAAAAAAAAAAGTGTTAAAACTGGTACCCCTGCCTCCCTCTCCATTCTACTGACCCCCTTCCACAGCTGCCTCCCTGACCCGGGTCACACCTCTTGGGTCCCAAGTGCCGACCCCCAGCCAGCTTCAGCGCAGCCCACACACCACAGGGCAGCTGTGATTTGTGCATCATCACACCTGAGCCATGGGGCCTCACAGTCCTGACCGCCTCTCCTCCCCCGAGCCTTAGCTGAGGGTGAGGGACAACAGAGCAAGCGTGGGAGAAGGTGACTACCTGGGCAGCCCAGGAAACACCGGCTTTTGCGTCTCACCCTTCGGGCTTTGGTTTCCTGAGCAAAGTCCTTTGTGGTCCCCCAGGGACCTCCTGACCTGCCTCCACCTCCCACCCCGTCCTCCCACTCACTGTTCGTTATCGACTCCTAGTGGGTCCCAGGAGGGCAGTGCCTGGCATCTAGCAGGTGCTCAGGAAAACACTGCTTAATGAATGAACATGAGGACAGATCATAGACACGAGCCAGCCTGAGCCAGCTGGCCTGGTCCCCCGGAGCCTCCAGCTGGCCGGAGGTGGAGCCAGCCACGGCTCAGACCGGACTCTGGCTAGCACCAGTGCACACGCCCTTCACTTGCACTTTGGTGTTGCAAACATAGGACAAACAAGCCCTGAGCTGTGCCCTCGCTTTATTCTCTTGGAGTTCTTGCTCCTTATCTAAACCTATCAGACACAGACAGTTGGGTAAGCACACCGGGTGACCTAGAACATTCGTTTTGCTCTGCTTCAGATAGTATCAATACTAATGTAGAATTCCAAAGGGAGACGCAAGGGCAAGGAATTATGGTTTAAAACACCCTGAAAGGGACTAGTGGATGCTCCCTACCGCCCGCCTCCATCCCAACATGTCCATATTGTGATGTGTTTCTGCCCCTCTCCTTTTCCTGCCTGCCACCCTCAGGTGCTGTCCCAAAGCCTGTCTTGGTCAGTCTTGGCACAGGTGCCAGACCTGCCCTACCCTCACCCCATGTGGGAGGTCACCATGAATGCAAACCAGCCAGGTGGCTTTTCAGTGTCAGCAGTGGGTACACGCATGTAGGGATGGGGACAGGCCAGGGTTCATGTGAATGTCACAGAAGGAGAGGGACCGTGCAGGCCAGTGGGTCTGAGTTCAGATCCTGGTTTTGCTGGGTGCCTCTGGGCAGCTGTGGCTCTTCTGGATTCGGTCACCTCTGGTGATGGTGGCAGGGTTTGGTTGATGGCTCGCGGGACAAGGAGCACACAGGAGCTGTACATGGAGCAGGTTCTCAGCAGGGCAGGCTGCTCCTGGGACATCCTGCCTCTGCTTGTTCGAGAGGACTGCAGGAAGATGACTCTGCTGGGAGCTGTACCCTTCCCCTGGCTTGTGAACCGCTCCCTCTAGCTTCCCTGCTGTCTGCTAGCCTCCATCCTCTCCCACCTGGCCAGCCCAGCAGTGAGCCCCTTGGGGTCTTGCTCCTGTCTGCCCCCACCAGGGAGCGTGGAGATCCTCACAGCCCTGCCTGGTTGTACCTTTTTCTTTTTTTTTTTTAAGATTTATTTTTATTATTTTTTCATTGGAAAGGCAGATATACAGAGAGGAGAGACAGAGAGGAAGATCTTCCGTCCGATGATTCACTCCCCAAGTGAGCGCAACGGGCCGATACTATGCCGATCCGAAGCCAGGAGCCTCTTCCGGGTCTCCCACGCGGGTGCAGGTTCCCAAAGCTTTGGGCCGTCCTCTGCTGCTTTCCCAGGCCACAGGCAGGGAGCTGGAAGGGAAGCGGGGCTGCCGGGATTAGAACCGGCGCCCATATGGGATCCCGGGCGGCAAGGTGAGGACCTTTAACCACTTGCGCCACCGCGCCGGGCCCGGTTGTACCTTTTTCAAAGGCCCCCCGCAGCCTTACTTTGCTGGCACCTCTCTGTATCTGCAGCACACAGCGTGAGCTCTCTAAGACCCTGCGTCTGTACTCACCTCCTGCCAGCCTGACCTCACTGTCCCCACCCCCACACACGCCCTCTATGCATCCCCTTCCTGCAGTGTGACCCACTGTTGCTCTGTTCCCAACTGTCTGCTCCTTCACTCGTCATCCACCCCACCTGCTGGGCTTTGAGCTCACAAGGCCTGAAATTGAGCCTGATCTGGTACCTGTGTATAAATATAAAGAAACACCTGTGTTCACGGGCTCACTCTGCGCATGGACAGTGGACAGGGCCTCCCAGGGGCTTTCCTCCTGAGTCCACGCATGTCCCAGGAGCGACCTCCTGTGGGCTCCCTCTCTGACCTACTCTGGTGGCGAGTTCCATCACCACCATCACTGAGTGAGTTCCAACTCCCCGCTTCCCAGGCTTTGACTTGGTGGCGGCAGAGCCCAGGCCTGCCTCGCTTGGTGTCCCCAGGGTCATCCCACACTGGACATGGAGTCACGTGCCTTGTGAATGCTTGCTGGGCGCATGAATGAGTGTTGCGTGTCCTCTGCTTGGATCATTATGAACTTCAACAAACTCAAGGCTCTGATGAGTCCTGCAGAAATGAAAGCCTCTCCCCTACCCCTTCCTTTTTGCCTCCTTCCCTCTCTGTACTTGAACACTGGCACTCTGATGTAATCAAAGCTCCTCAGGCTGCCCCTACACAACACCCTGCTTAAACCGAAGGGAAAGTCATATACGCCCCTAACCAGCAATTCTGGGGTCCTCAAGCCTGGCTATGTCAGGGGCTTTTCAAATCTTATCCAAACTCTCCCAACTGTCCTCCTTGCTGGCTCAGTTTCCCACCATGGGGACAAAAAGGCTGAAATACTTTTCCTTCTCCCAAATGTCCAAGATAGTGCCAGCTCATGTGTGGGAGTCTGGCTTGGGAGTCCCCGGGGAAGCAGCTGCCCCTGGTCTCCAGGTTGCAGTTTCTTGGTTCCCCTGGTTAGGGGACGACCTGGGGGAAGGACTGCTGGAATTCAGGACCAAAGCCACAGGGGTCAACAAGACAGGACAGGAGAGACTGAGCTTGGGGAGGTGAGAAGGAGTGGGGGTGCTGGCAGAGGACCCAGGCGCCCCTCCCCTGCCTACCCGCTGCAGTGCAGGTCAGCTCCGTGGACGGCCGGCTCGCGGTGCTGGACAAGACGGAAGGGACGTGGCGGCTGTTGTGCTCCTCGCGCTCCAATGCCAGGGTGGCCGGGCTTAGCTGTGAGGAGATGGGCTTCCTCAGGTACCCAGTGGGTCAGGATGGAGTGTGGGGCAGGGAGGGGGAGGTGCTTTGGGACTGGGGGCATGTCTGACTCCTGCTTTGCCCAGGGCACTGACCCACTCCGAGCTGGATGTGCGGACGGCAGGTGCCAATGGCACATCAGGCTTCTTCTGCGTGGATGAGGGGCGGCTGCCCCATGCCCGGAGGCTGCTGGACGTCTTATCTGTGTGGTGAGGAGAGTGAAGCGGGTGGATGACGGGCAGCCCTGGGACCCCAGCCTCATGCCTTGCGTCCATGCCTACTGTCTCTAGTCCTGACTGACCTCCCTCTGTCCCCATCTCTTTCACAGTGACTGTCCTCGGGCCAAGTTCTTGACTGCTGTTTGCCAAGGTGAG
The DNA here is from genome assembly GCF_017591425.1 of Ochotona curzoniae. Lineage (NCBI taxonomy): Eukaryota > Metazoa > Chordata > Mammalia > Lagomorpha > Ochotonidae > Ochotona > Ochotona curzoniae. The sequence goes on along the minus strand of NW_024465561.1, from coordinate 5,742,708 downwards.
ACCCTGAGACTCCCGGGGCATCTCTCAGAATCTGGGCTATACTCCACCCCTGCCACTGTCCCCAGACCCTCTAGGGCCAGTTCCAATCTCTTTTGCCTCCTTGGCCACTCCACCACCTCATCCCACCCCCTGTCCTGCAGACTGTGGCCGCAGGAAGCTGCCCGTGGACCGCATCGTGGGAGGCCAGGACACCAGCTTGGGCAGGTGGCCGTGGCAAGTGAGCCTGCGCTATGATGGGGCGCACCTGTGCGGAGGGTCCCTGCTCTCAGGGGATTGGGTGCTGACAGCTGCCCACTGCTTCCCTGAGTGAGTGTCCACGTGGGGCGAGGCCGGGACGTGGACTTGCAATGGGGAGGCTGCGCCCCAGCTGGATGACAGCCCCTGTCTCTGTCCTCTCCTGCAGGAGGAACCGCGTCCTGTCTCGGTGGCGTGTGTTTGCCGGTGCCGTGGCCCAGGCCTCGCCCCATGGGCTGCAGCTGGGGGTGCAGGCTGTGGTCTATCACGGGGGTTACCTTCCCTTTCGAGACCCCAACAGTGAGGAGAACAGCAATGACATCGCGCTGGTTCATCTTGCCAGCCCCCTGCCTCTCACAGGTCAGTCTTGGGGAGCTGAGTCTCAGCTTGCAGACTCCTGAAAACAGGGGAGACGGCCCTGGGACAGGGAAGCAGGTCATGACGGACACGGGCATGGTGACAGCCATGGTGCAGCTGCTTTGGGTTTTGTTGGGTTGCCTCGGGGGTTCAGGATTCAGTCTCTGGAGTGGAGATGGGGCCAGAGAGAATGGTGCTGGCATATATCTTAGGAGTGGTCGTGGCACCAGGTGGAGACAGACAAACCACATAGACATGGCTGGCCAGCGGAGGGACTGCACGTGTCAGCCCGGTGCCGAGCGGCAGAAGCTGGGTACCACAGGGGACAAGGGGCTGACGCATGCGTGTGTGTCATGCATCAGGACACCTGTGTGACTCATGGCTGAGAGTTGTGTGGGCTAATCTAGGGACAGAGAGGAGGTGGCTGGGGCAGACGGTGGGGACGGGGCTTGAGGGGGCTGCTGGGTTTGACAGGTGAAGGTGTTTCTCCAGTGATGGGTACATGTTTACCAGCACAGGAGAAGCTGCTAGCTGCACTTTCTGGGCGCGGGTTTGTGGGATACACCTGCCACTAAAATAATGATGATGTGAAATGAAAGTTGACACAGAAGATGTGAATGAAGCAGAAACGGAGTAGCTGCTCCCAGCCCTTCCCTGGGAGGTGTTTCCTTGTTCTCAGTGAGAAGGATCCCTGTGGGAATCTGTGAGTCCTGGCACCTGCTCCATGCACTCCCCTCCCCTGGAGTCAGGCTGAAGCTTGTCAGTAGGGCCTGGTGGGATCCTGGTGATGCACACGGTACTTGTGGGACCGGTGCTGTGGCACAGAGAGTCAAGCTGCTGCCTGTGACGCCGCTGTCCTTCACTGGAGCGTCTGTTTATGTCTCAGCTTCCTGCTCAGGCGCTTGGGGAAGCAGCACAAGATGGCCCAAGTGCTTGGGTCTTTGCACCTGCATGGGAGGTCAGGATGGAGTTCCAAGTCCCTAGCTTCCACCTGGGCCCTCGGGTGCTGCCAGCTGTGTTCCCAGTACCAACACTCTCTGTGCTTTGCACTGTATCTATGATGTAAAAAAAAAAAAAAAAAAAAATCCAAAGGCAGAATAGCTGAGAGGGAAAGAGATTTTTGTCTGCTGGTTCAGCTTCCCAAGTGGCTATAGCGGGTCGGGTTGAGCCAGGCTGACATCAGGAGCCTGGCACTTGGTTTGGGTCTCCCACACATGGGTGTAGGGGCCCACGCATCCTCCGCTGCTTTCCAGGCGCGTTAGCAACGAGCTGGATCGGAAGTGGAGCACTGGAACTTGATCTGCACTTCCATGTAGGTTGTGAGTGTCCCAAGGGACTCTGCACCATGACGCCAGCCCCAGTTCATTCCTGGCTATTAATCTGTGGTCTTAATTGTCCATGGAAAACAAAAGGACTCCTTTTCCTTAGAAGAGCAAGGGAGCTAAAAATATGAAGGTGGAGGAGTGTCCACAGAGAAAGCAGGTGGGTGGGGGCTAGTGCTGCCAAGAAGGCAATGGACAGCCAGGGCTCAGCAAGGCTCGGCAAGGCTCGGCAAGGCTCGGCAAGGCTCGGGTTGGGCATTGCTGGGTGTGACTCCAGATGCGCATGTGGGCTCCTTTGCGAGAAGCCGTGTGAGGGTTGTTGCAATAACTAAGAGGGGGTAAGATCAGGGGGCTCTGAGCAGGGCAAGCACAGTTCGCACTTGAGGCTTTTTGTTCCTCGTCCTGTGAGTACTCGCCCTGTGCCAGGCTTTATCAAGTTTCCCGCTGCAACCTGTGGACAGAAGCAGTGACAATTTCGCTCTACGGTTCAAGCAGGCTGCAGCTACTGGAGGGCAATGAGTGGCAAGCAGGGCTGCCAGGGCCACCTGCACAGGCTGTGTACTGCACAAGAGGACCGCCTCAGAGGCGACTGCTCTCAGCATGGACCTGTGTATTTCTGTTTGTAATTTTCTTTTTGTTTTTCTTTAAGGATTTACTTATTTGTGTATGAAAGACAGAGCTATAGAAAAAAAAGGGAGACGAGAGAGAAACAGAGAGAGAAGTCTTCCATTAGCTTGTTCACTCCCCAGGTGGCCACGATGGCCAAAAGCAGGAGTTTCTTCCAGGTCTCCCCTGTGGGTGCCAGGGCCCAAGAACCTGGGCCATTCCCCACTCACGTGCTTTCCCGGGCTCGATAGTATAGTGAGCTAGATTCAAAGTAGAGCAGCTGGGACTTGAACCAGCGCCAATGCAGGTTATAGCATTACCCACTGTGCCAGTCCCTCTGTGTATGATTAAAGTAACAGGGGAGGGGTGTCTTTGCACATTTGCAGCCAAGTCACTCATCAGGAAGGGTGGGTCTCTGGTTTGGGCTCTGGCTGTGACAAGTCATCAACTTTGCTTCCCACTTGGGGTAGGGCCCCTCCCCAGCTACCCCGGCACACAGAGTTCCTTACTCTGCTGGCAGAGATGGAGAAGAGCACTTGGCTGTGGCATGGGGAGGTGGCACCCAGTGCTCAAGGCATGCTCTGGCCCACAGAGTACATCCAGCCCGTGTGCCTGCCCGCCGCTGGCCAGGCCCTGGTGGACGGCAAGCTGTGCACCGTGACCGGCTGGGGCAATACACAGTACTATGGTGAGGTCGCCATCCGGGAAATCCCGTGGGAGGGTGGGCAGATGGCAGGGACCCCCTCTCCCAGGGCTGTGGCGGGGGGCGTGGCGGGGCTGTGTCTGCTCCGCAGCTCTGGCCAGATCTTGCCCACGTACCCGCAGGTCAACAGGCTGGAGTACTCCAGGAGGCCCGCGTCCCCATCATTAGCAATGATGTGTGCAACAGCCCCGACTTCTATGGGAACCAGATCAAACCCAAGATGTTCTGCGCCGGCTACCCCGAGGGTGGCATTGATGCCTGCCAGGTGTGCCCCTGGGGGACCTGTCACCCCATGGCTGGGAGGCCAAGGGCAGGGAGGCGCAGGGGTTGCAGGCTGGGGCAGGGCGGCTGCTTCTGTCTCAGCTCCTAGCCAGGCCTCCCTGTCCCCTGTCAGGGCGACAGTGGCGGCCCCTTTGTGTGCGAAGACAACATCTCTCGGACGCCACGCTGGCGCCTGTGTGGCATCGTGAGCTGGGGCACTGGCTGTGCCCTGGCCCAGAAGCCAGGCGTCTACACCAAAGTCAGTGACTTCCGGGAGTGGATCTTCCAGGCCATACGGGTGAGCAGAGCCAGAGGGTGGGGGTGGTCAGCCTGGGGTGGGGGAAGGGGAGGGGAGGCAGAGCCCTTCTTTTGTAGGGGGATGGCTTCTGGGGTGTGGCACTTTAGGCTGGGGGTGGGGGCAGGTCTCCCAGACCTCGGAAACCCTTGGCTGTCTTTCTCTCAGACTCACTCCGAAACCAGCGGTATGGTGACCCAAATGTGACCCGTGGTGTCTCCTCGCTGTGCATGCCTCCCCGGGCCTAACTGACATAGGTGTCAGTGGGACCCAGGCCGGGCCGGGCCGCAGGTGCAAGGATCTTCCTCTAGCCCTTTCCCCAACCCCTACCCCCTGCCGGCCCCTCCAGGGTCTTCCCTTCCACAGTGGCAGCACACTTGGTCATGGGACCACTTGGCCTCAGCCTTCCGACCCCCTCCTCCCAACCCCATGTAAATATTGTTCTGCCATTGGGGGACGCCCGTCCAGGTGCCCCCTCGTGACCGCCTGCTCTTTAAATAGTAATAATAAAGACGGTTTTGATTAAAGTGGTGTCCAAGTTTGCAATTATGAACAGCAATAAAGACCTACCCTGAAGCAGGCTGGTTTCAGGTTCTGCTGGATCCAGCTGCTTGCACAAGCAGGAATGGGCCCATGGCCACGCAAATACCAGGCTTCTGTGGCATGGGCTAGCTCAGTGGGAAACAAGTGCCTTGTCCCCGACGGCAGCTGCAGAACGGAGTCCCTGACCCAGCTCTTGTGTGCTCGGCCCTCATTAAAGGTGTACCCGATACACATGGAGAGGACTGCCCGCGTGTGGGAGGCTCCCCAGAGGAAAACGGGGCACTGCTTCCAGAAAAAGCAGGCATCAGTGCTTAGAGGGCAAAATGGAGCCAGCCACCTCAAGCCAAGGCAGGTGGCAGGTGGCAGGTGGCAGGTGGCAGGTGGCAGGGCCCTGTAGGATGGAGACTGGGCTGCCTGGCACTGTGAGCCCTGCCCAGGCCTCCATTTAATGAGTGGAATACCTGAGGGCGTTCAGCCTGGGCTCCCAGGCCCCGAGGCTCACCGTGCGCTCTGATGCAGGGGCCGCCGACAGAGTCCCGAGCATGCAGCAGCATGGAGCATCCTGTGGCAGGTGACACGGTGCACACCTGACTCTCTGTGTCTGCCTGGATCCAGTTCCTGGGAGCTGTATCCACTCAGATACAACCTCATCCAATCCAGGTGCCTCCTACCTCGAGCCCCTGTCTTTGGATTGAGTGTGCACCCCTTGTGATCAGTCACTCACAACTTGGGATTCAGAGTTACTTGGGGTTCAGTTTACATTCAGCACATAGTGCCTGCATAGTGCCCTGTCCTCCGAGCTGAGTTTGGGTCCCAACTCTAGCTCATCTGTCCCTCTGGATGCTGGTCATGGTGGCCACCAGGGGGCGCTGCTGTCCCTGATGTGACATTAAGGCTTTCGCTGCCTAGTATCCCTTTGGGTGGCCACAGACTGCGTGCTGTGCCTCAGGCCTTTACATCTGAGTGTGTCATGGCCAACCTGAACCCCGAAGCGACGTCCTGAAATGTAAAGAGACCCCAGGAAGTGCCTCAGAATTACTGAGCGGCTCTTCGCCCTGAAAACACCCCTGGGCATCAGACTGTGGTGATGGGTCCCCACAGTTCTGTAGCTTGGGTACTCCCCAGGCCTGTGTCCGAGCAGTGCTTGGTCAGGGGGAGACAACATTCTCGTTTGCTGCAAAATGGATTGTGCTTAGGCTGGGTGAGGTGTGGGGACTTGGGAACACGAGCAGACCTTGTCCTTGGAGCAGACAGCTTTGCTCGGTTAGAAAGGGGCCCTGAAGTGTCCTAGGGCATTGAAAGCCGTCCTCCACCCCTGTGCAAGGTGCAGCCCTGTGCCAGGTCTGCCAAAGCTACTGCCTCCTAGGAGGAGGGGAGAGATTGCAATTCCTTCCCACGGCGAGTCAGGGAGCTGCAGCGTTTCCTGCTGCTGCCACCAACATGCCCTACCCCCATAGCCCCTGATGTGGGACCCCAGACACAGCTTTGCACCCGGATTCGCCAGTTACAGGGGCCTTCCGGAGGTGGGCAGCAACAGGAGGCTGTGCCTGTGCTCTGCCAGCCTGGCATCCTCACGGTCAGGCTGGTCCTGTGATGAGCAGTGGACAGCAAGGCCGTTGGCTCTGCGTTCAGATAAAGTGACCAATACCGCTCGTGTGGTGCGTCTCCGGAAGCACCCGCACTAACAGGGCAGCCACCGCGTGGCCTGCCTCCACGCAGCAGTGCGGTCATTCTCCCACTCTGCCTCTCAACTGGTGCCGGGACTTCCTCCCAGCCTGGCTCCCTCAGGATGTTTCCCAGTGGGGCTCCTGTGAGCCACTCTCCTGCTCCCTGGCCCCACTTGTGCTGCGCCCCAGCAAGCAAGGCTGCGGTCAGTGGCCTGGACTATCTGGAAGAGGACAGGCCTCCCACCTCTCCAAGGGGGCAGGTCAGAGAGTCCAGGCTGCTGTCAGAGTCGCCTGCAAGGCCTCAGTGGGCACTGCTGTGGACTGCTTCCCTCCGCAAGGCCTCCGCTGCAGGTGCGCCTGCTGAAGCTGTGCATCATAAAAGGACAGTGCTAATGGGATTTCACGCAGTTTCAGAGCTGTTCTCCCATCTCAGTGGTTTATTCTAAGACAGAATTAGCACACAGCCACAACACCCGTCTTACCTCATTAAATAATAAGCACTTCTTATTAATAAAAATATTCTTGTCTTGGGATGACCCTTGCGGCACTGAGGGATAAACCTGCAGCACCGTGGGGATGCCAGTTCAATTCCCGGCTGCTCCACTTCCCACCCAGCTCCCTGCTGGTGCACCTGGGAAAGTGGCAGAGGACGGCCTGAATGCCTGGGACTCTGCATCTATTAGGGAGCGATAGTGACATGCATATTTTTTTCTCAACATAAATCAGATCAGCAATACTCCCCAAATAAAGGCTGGTCTTGGCCCTCTTGTAGTCCCCTGGAACTTATGCGCCCAGCAGGAGCCATTGGTTAAATCTTGGCACACACCAGGAAGAGGTGGGCATGGCATTTGGCCTCATGCCAAGAGGCTGCAGTACCTGTTCTCAGGGGACCCCCTTTGCCGGCCAGCCGGGGTACTGCCCTCCTTGGGTTCTGTGGGGGTGCAAGGGGAGGTCTCTGGGCTGCCTATGGACTCTATTTCTTCAGACACTGGTGCACTGGGGACAAAGATGGGAGACCTTAATTCAGAGTCCTTGGGGTATTGGAGAAGTGAGGTGGGCCGCTTGGTGGTGGTAGGATGGTAGGGAGGGAGAGTGCAAATCGGGGTGGCCTGGGTGCCCCGCTGCCTGGCTCTGAGCTGCCTGGGAGTTTACTCAGGTGCACAGTGCTGAATCCTGTTGTCTGTGGGCATCCTGGGCCCCCAAAATTCTAGCTAGGAGTTCCCAGTTCCACTCCCACAAGTCCAGGCCCCGAGCTTCCCTCTCAGTTCCCCAGGAGGATGGACATTAATGTTTAACTTGCTGGGAAGAAAACTGGCAGAGGCCCCAGCAGGAGGGGCACCTGCTGATTGCAGCTACCCAGCTCGCCAGGGCCCCCATCTCTGCAGCCATGGCTTGCCTTGCCTTGCCACAGGCACAGGCTGTGCTCACAGAGTGGGTGGGCAATCCTCCCACCGTGACCCTGAGCATTCATGGCCACCGCACGGCCACTGGAGAAGCCCTGGAAGCTACCTGGCCCCTCCTGGCCCCACCCTGCATTTCCAGACTTGGCTCAGCCTCACCCAAACCGGATGGGAACCAGGATGTATGGAGTCTCTCAGACCCCCTGGAACCACAAACAATGAGCTGGAGGAGGGTTGGGGAGAGGGCTAAGTTTTAGTCCTACTCCGCCCCCTTGCAAGGGCCCCCAGCCGGCCCTGGGTATAAACCAGCCTGGCCAGCAGGAGATAGGACAGCCATGGGGCTGCTGTGGCTACTGCTGGTGGGTAAGTGACCATGTATTGGGGCAGGGGGCTGGCTGCAGGTGGTGGGTCCCGGCCCTGAGCTGCTGTTGTCCCCTCAGCCCTGCAGAGCCCTGGAGTGATTTGGAGCAAGGAGCCTGGAGGTGAGGCTAGGAGCGCTCTCCCCAGCCTGGAGCGGGGGACAGAAAGGCTGTAAAGGGTTGAAGGGAGCACCCACTCCAGGGGCCTCAGGGGTCTCCATGTCCCCCTAGTTCCCCTGCTGTACCCCTACGGGCGGGAGCATGGTGATGAGGTGCTGGCCCCTGAGGACGATGGCTGCTCTGACGCGCTACAGCTGCTGGAACCCTTTACGCTCTTCAGGGTCCCCCACAGGACGGCCTACGTGAGCCCTCACCCCTGTCCCCACCCCCACCGCTGCCCCCCATGCTCTCTCCCCTCCCTGCCCCAAGCCCAGCTCTCTCCTCCCTTCTCCCCTCCCCACTCTGTCCTCCTGGGGGTAGCCCTGTCTCTCCTGCCCCCTGACCAATGACACCCCTTCCTCCCCTAACACACTGCACCCAGACTCACCCTCCCTCGCCCCTGCCAGGTCTGCACCAATGGACTGGTGTCCTTTGGGGAGCCAGTGGCCCTGTTCACCCCCGAGGCGTTTCCTCTGGAGACAGGCCAGGCCTTTGTGGCCCCGTTTTGGGCTGATGCGTCCACGACCAGTGGAGGCCACGTGTGGTACCGACAGAGCCGCCAGCCGGAGCTGCTGCAGCGTGTGGCTGAGGACCTAGCCACTGCCTTCCCTGGTGGCCCTCACAGCCCCCATGCGCTGCTCATGGCCACCTGGGACCAAATCCCCTTCTATGGGTCTCTGGGCTCCCAGGTGAGGAAAGAGAAAGATACATAGAGAGAAGCAGAAGGGAAGACCATGTCACATGGACTCTGATGGAAGAAGCCATTCATGGCCAGGGGCCCCGGGCGACAGGACAGCTGGATGGGCCACAGGGGGTATTGTGGGACCAGGCCCCAAAGTCTAGCTCCCTTCCCCCGGCCCCCTTAGGTGAACACCTTCCAGCTGGTGCTGGCCATGAGCAATGGCACTTCCTGGGCGCTGTTTCTCTACGATGACATCCAGTGGACCACAGGCGTGGCCAGTGGCGGGAGTCCCCACAACGGCCTGGGGGGCATCGCTGCGCAGGTGCATGGATGGGGGTGTGTGAAGAGGCTGCCTAAAGCCCTCGGCAGGGGGTGGGGAGATGGCCCTGCTAATGTTGTCCTTGAATCACCGCCAGGCGGGCTTCAACAGCGGCCAGCAGGGGGAGTACTTCACTGTCCCTGGCTCCCGGACAGCCGACATCTTGCACGTCGTGGGCACCAGTAACGTGGGTGTCCCTGGGTGCTGGGCCTTCCGCACAGACGTCTTTGCCGTTCCCAATGGCTGTGCCTATCGTGGTGAGGTGGCATTTGTGGGATAAGGGAGGGCCAGGGCCAAGTCCACAGGTATGCCAGTCCCCTCCTGCCCTAGCCACCCCCTACCAGCCCCCCAAGGCCCTGCCCTCTTTCTTCACAGCCCAGTTCCTGCCCCTTGGGGCCTCCTTCTGGAACAGCAGTGACTGCAGCCACCGGTGCCACTGTGGGCAGCAAGGTCAGGTGCGGTGCTGGCCGGAGGGCTGCCTGGTGGGCCAGCGCTGTGTACCTGCACACCCCTTCCAGCGCTGCCAGGCCCCTCGTGGCCCCTCCTGCCGTCTGGGCCCCCAAGGCCATCTGCAGACCCTCACTGGGGGGCAGTTAAGGCTCCAGCCTTGCCGTTTCGTCCTGGCCCTACTCCCTGGTGACGTCCGGGTTGAGGTGGAGCTGGGTGGAAAAACCCCGGAGCCAGCAATCTTGGTGCGACTGCTGGTGTCTGGCCAAGACTTGGTGGTGAAATCAGACGGCCCAGCAGGACACGTACTGGTGAGTGTGACCAGGGTCCAGGCCAGAGGGTAGCGCAGGGGCTGGTCACTCAGAGGAGCGGGCGATCACAGAGAGTGTCCACAGGAAGAGTGAACGACTGAGGAGCAAAAGGCAGGTGGACAGTCAGAGAAATGGACAGCAAGAATGACAGGTGGACAGATGGAGCAGGAGCGGGTGGGCGGGTGGCCAGACACGCAGGGTATCCGGTGGGATTGATCTAACTGCTGGGAGACAGAGGGACTCATGGGGGGCATATGAAGAGATGTATGGTGGTCCGGGTGGATGGAGCCCCCTGGGGGATGTCTTTGGCATAGGTCCTGCCTCGTCTGTCAGTGTAGCCCTCCAGGGTTTCAGCCACCCTCCCCTGCCCGTCTCTCTTTGCTACAGAACTCCCTTTTTAGCCTCCACCTTCTAATTTGCTGATCAAGCTCTAGATGACCTCATGGGACCCCCAGGCTCCCCAACCCACTGTCCCCACAAAGCCTACTACCTCTCCCTAGCCCTTGTGCTCCCTGATGCCGCAAACCCGCTCCAGTGCCCCTCCCTCCAACAGCCACCAGCTAAACCCCACCCCTCCCTCCATTTGCCCTCAGCACTGGGGGCCATGGCCACAGCAACCTGGGGTGTTGACCTGCTCCCTCCCCAATGCCCAGCTCTGGCCTGCTCCTCCCCTCCCCACTCCAGCCCGACCCTCCTCCCCAGGCTCACCTTCAGCCAGCAAGCTCACTTCCTGTATCACTGGCAAGACCCTGGTAGGGACCCCTGAACCCGCCCACCCTCACACCTTTTTCCTGCCGTGCCCTCGAATCCTGTCCACACATCCCCATCTCAGACACCTCCTTCCCAGTCCTATATGTTGCTGCACCTAGCTGTCCACTGCTAGGGCCCTGCCCCCCAGCGTTCTGGGCATGCCCAGCTGTCCCCTGCCTAGGGCCGCGCTCCCAGTGCTGTGTCCTGGCCCCACAGGTGAACAGACGCCTGCTCCCTGCACCCTTCTCCATCCCCGAGGCCGGCCTTGTTGTCCATGCGTGGGATTCAGCCACTCGCCTGGCCATGGACACTGGCCTTGAACTGTGGCTCCAAGATGGGCATCTGGAACTCACCGTGCCAGAGACGCAGGCTGCTGTCACCAGGGGCCTGTGTGAGCCTGAGGTCCTGACCCCTCTGGGAACACCCCAGCTGCAGCCCGGGCCACTGCAAGCCAGCTGGCAGGAGGCAGGGTCCTGCCGCTCCCTATGGCTGCACTGCCCGGAGCACTTGAGGGCCAGGTATGCAGGTCCCCAGGCCTGCGGGTGGCTCTTGGACCTCACAGGCCCTTTGGCAGCCTGCGCCTCGGCTGTCCCCGTGGGCCCGTTCGTGGACAGCTGTGTGGAGGAGCTGTGTGCGACCAACGGCAGCCTGCCTGTCCTCTGTCAGGCACTGGCTGCCTTCGTGCGGGCATGCCAGGCAGCTGACATCCCCGTGGGTGCCTGGCGTGGACCTGGCTTCTGTGGTGAGCTGCTGGGAAGGAGAGGATGGGAGGGAGGTAGCAAAGGAGGGATGCACAGGTTGTGCACTGCACAAAAACGTGTCCCTTGGGGTTCAAGAGGAACTGGTGCTAATCTCTCTCTCTCTCTCTCTCTCTCTCTCTCTCTCTCTCTCTCTCTCTCTCTCCTGCCCCCTTTCCCTCTCCTTGATCCAGACCCATCCTGTCCTGAAAATAGCCACTGGGAGACATGTGCTGACATCTGCAGAGCCAGTTGTCCCCACGCGGAGGTGGCCCTGGCCTGTGGTGGCCCCTGCCGTGAGGGCTGTGTGTGCGACGCAGGACACCTGTCCAGCGGTGGCACCTGTGTGGCCCCTGCTGCCTGCGGCTGCCCTTGGCAAGGCCACATCCTGCCCCTGGGGGCACAGGAGCTAAGCCCCGACTGCCGCGAGCTGTGCCAGTGTAGGGAAGCCGGGCAGCCACCACACTGCCATCCCCAGACTTGTGCCCAGGGGACCATGTGCCGCCTGTGGGCTGGGGCCTGGCACTGCAAAATCCACAGAGGCAGCAGCTGGGTGTCGGGGGACCCCCACTACCGCACCTTCGATGGTGCCGCCTTCACGGCGCAGGGAGCCTGCCGCTACGTGCTGAGCCGCACCTGTCGCACCGTTCCCGAGGCACCAGCCTTCGTGGTCTGGGTGGACAACGAGTATCTGAGTCCCACGGCCAGCGTGACCGGGACACGGCAGATAGAGGTGGATGTCCACGGGGTGAAGGTGGTGATGGAGGCCCTGACTCCTGGGAGAGTACAGGTAAACTTGGGTGGGGGCTTGGAGTCTTATCCTGGAGCTGTTGGGGGGAGTTCAGGGGGTAGTCTCTGAGAGGCAAGCAGGGAAACCACCGCCATGCCTGGGTGAGTCTGATGGTGTCACAGTCTGCCCTGTGTTTGCAGGTGAACGGGACTCTGGCTCACCTGCCCTTGCACCTGGCTGGAGGTCTTGTGCATGTCTACTTCAGCGGCTCCGGGGCGGTGCTGCAGACCAGTACCGGCCTCCTGGTCTCCTATGACTGGCGCCACCACGTGTCTGTTATGGTGCCAGAGACCTACGCGGGTGCCCTGTGCGGCCTGGGCGGGGACTTCAATGGGGACCCCCGGGATGACTTCCGCGCCCCTAATGGCTCCCTCCTGCACGATGCTGAGGCGTTTGCGTTCAGCTGGAAGGACCCAGCCTCCCCAGCCGGCTGCTGGGTCACAGGCCCCGCACCTCTATGCCCGCACGACACGGGAGGCCGATATCAATCACTGGCCTTCTGCGGGTTGCTGGCTGCCCGGGATGGACCCTTCCAGGCCTGCGATGAGCCGGCCGAGGCCCAAGTCCACATGGAAAACTGTGTTCATGACCTCTGTGCCACTGGGGGCTCGCGGCAGATCCTGTGCGAGGTGCTGGGAAGCTATGCCCAGCAGTGCCAGCGCCACGGCCTCCCTGTGCAGCCCTGGAGACACCTGGTAGACTGTGGTGAGTGGCACCTACAAGGGCAGTGTGGCAGGTGTGCTGGCTGGCATTCCTCTGCTGGCTGCTTTCAGAATCCAATTTTGCCGGTTTGCATAATGAATGTTCTCAGGGTGGCTATTTCAGGCCTGGCACCATCAGGCACTTAAATGTGGCTGTCAGTCCCTGGCTTCACTGCCTCTGGCCCTCTTGGAGGCTGTGTGTGGGTCCAGGACAGGCCCATGCGCACAGAGCAACTCCAGACCTCGTAACCACTCAGATTTCAGCCCCGTAGGAAGAGGGGCCGGTGGGTCTTAGAAGTGCCAGGACAAGTTCAGTTGTGTCTTGGTGGCTTTGATGGGCAGCTCATGCTGTGACCAGGGGCTTAGGACCCATTTGGCACCCCCACAGGATCTCAGGGGAGAATGCCTGGCAGTGGGTGAGGCAAGGCTGGCAGTAGGCAATGGGTACTGGCTGGGGCCCAAAGAACAAATGTCCACTTCCCCTCGCCAAGCGATTTTTGTCAAGAGCGTAAAACAATCTTGCAGATACTCCTGAGGGAGGCTCGTGGTAGAGGATACAGCACATTTGGGGCTTAGTTTGATTGCTGCTGTAAGAAATTGCCCCAGATGTGACAGTTTGAGCAATCTAACTCTGTGGGTTGGAGGTCCCACATGGGTCTTGCCAGGCTAAGGTCCAAGTGTAGACGGGGCCGAGCCACCCTTGGGGGTTGCAGGGGAGACTCAAGTCCTTCCGTACTGGTTTTTGTCCCTGACTTTCCTGCCCCCACCTCCCCTGGGATGTTGTGTACCTGCTGGCTCCGGGTCCAGACAAGGTCACCCCACACACAGGGACTCGGTCCAGCACAGGACAGTGTCTGCGGGTCCCAGGAGCCTCCTGTGGTCGCTGGCTCAGGATGGAGACCCCCTACTTGTGTTGTTGACCCCTAGGGTCTCCTTCTGCCTTGCCTCTGGCCCCTCCTTCCACCTTCAAAGCCACTGTGAGCGGGCCATGTCCCTTGTGAGTTTTGCATCTCTCCTGCTTGCTTGAGACTCTTTGGATTCCTACCTGGCAGAGGGTATGGCGTCCCACCTCCCTTTGTCCCCAAGTAATACAGGTTCCCTCTCTCGTACCTCAAAGCCTGTGGCCGTCATTGCCTCTGTATTGTCACTGTGCCCTGTTACACCAACACAGGATCCCACCAGTGGATGGTGGAGGTCTCTGGGCCCCCACTACTGTGTTGACCATCCCAATCTGTGCACACGTGTAACACAGCTGAGAGCAGCACACTCAGGCACTTCCTGTTCCATTGTATTTTATTTGTTAAAGCAGGAACTGCCCCACATTGACTGCAGACTGGCATGGCCAGAAGTCATCTGTGGGCACTTGTGGGTCCACCCGACCTTTATGTGCCTCAGTTTCCCATTGAACAAGCAGCCCAAGGATGATGAGAGTGGTGCCTCCTTTTCCACGGGGGCCGTGGTGAGAATCAGACAGTTGAACAGTTCTTGGCACCACGGTGAATGATAAGGACCAGCTATTAAATTGATCTTTGCAGTGCATGGTTCCAGCCTTGCCCTGTTCCAGGTCAGAAGTCAGGATCCTGAGTCAGGCCGAGCCCTGGGGGAAATCCTGTGCTTAGCTCAGCCCCTCTTGCATTCAGCTGGCTGCTGATTCGCCTTTGCACCTGCTGAGTGGGAGAGCGGCAATTCCATCGATGACCAGCAGAGAGAGCAAGGGACTGGTGGGTGTGTCCCCAGCACACAGCCAGGCAGTGCTGGGGAACGGTAGTTGGGGGGTGGGTTTCCCTCAAGACCTGCACGTGGCACTGGGAGAGGTGGGAGCACAGCAGTGACTGAGAAAGACCCAGACTCCGCCCTCATGTGTCTGAGTGGGCTGCGCTGTTCTCAGAGGTGAGGAAGCAGCGGTCAGGCCTGTGATGGGCAAGCTTAGGTCCAGGGTTCCCCTCAGGGCCCAGGGGCAGGGCTGGCCCAGGAGGAAGGAGACGCCCCACCCGAGGCCAGAGTCCTGCAGAAAAGCACGGAGGAGGAGCGAGCTGCTCAGAAGCCCAGAGGGCACGGGCAGCCCTGACAGGGAGTGAGAGATGATGCCAAGGCAGTGCCCCAAACTAGGCTGGCAAAGCTTCAGCCATGGACAAGGGGTGAGAATTTTTATCTTGGGACCTCGAGACCCCAAATGCCCAGGACCCCTCCACCCCCATACTCCTCTCAGAAGAGCACTGTATGGCTTCTGTGGTGTGTCAGGGTCATTACTGTGTCGCAAACATGGAGTTTCTAATAGTGGAACTCAGCAGTCTTTTGTCTCCTGACTAACTCCAGCCCTGGAGCCCCACTGCTCTGCAGTGAGATCCCAGCCATGTGCTGGCTGCCCCTCAGCCTCCCGTGGCTTGGTTCACTGGCCACACCGACCTCTCTGCCACTCGTGCGACATCCCCTGCTCGTTCCCACCCCAGGGAGTGGGGACTGTGCTTGGAAGCTCCCTTCCCCAGTTATCACACGTCTGTCTCCTCCTGTCACTCAGGGCTTGGCTCCAATGTCACCTCTTCCAGGAAGCCTCCTAGTCCCCTATACTGGGAGCAGCCTAGTATGGAGCCAGATTCGGTCATGTGGCCCCAGCCCTCAGCTCCTCCCATTTGATGAATCCTTTGTTATTTCTGCGCTTGCTGGTCCATCCCTGCTACAGCACAGCAGCTCAGTCAGGCCAGGGGACAATTGGAGCCGCAGACTGCCCCAGGCGCATAGTAGCTACTTAGTGAAAGCAGGGCGGGTCATGCTCCTGAGCAAGCTTTGGTCCCTCCGTCAGTTTTCCCCGCAGATGCTCATGGAGGCCTGTCGTGTGCTGGGCACTGGGGAGGCAGTGGGATGCAGAGTTTGATCTGGGAGGAGTGCGGTCATGACCTGGTGTCTCCCTCTCTCTCCCCAGAGCTGGCCTGCCCGCCCCACAGCCACTATGAACTCTGCGGTTCCTCTTGCCCCAGCTCCTGCGCTGAACCTGCCTTGCCCGACAGCTGTCCCACGCCATGCCAGGAGGGTTGCCAGTGTGACCCTGGCTTCATGCTCAGTGGCACTGACTGCGTGCCCCCCACGCAGTGCGGCTGCTCCCTGGAGGGGCGCTACTACTTGCCGGGAGAGATCTTCTGGGCAGGGGAGCGCTGTGAGCGGTTGTGCTACTGTGAGGCCTCCACCGGCATGGTGCGGTGCTCCCCGCACTCCTGTGGGCCCGGGCAGCGCTGCGGGGTCCTCAGGGGCGTCTTCGGGTGCCACGCGCTCTCCCCTGGCACCTGCCAGGTGGCCGGACATGCACACATCATCGCCTTCGACGGGAGGCCAGTAGCGCTGCCCAGCACCTGTGCCTCGGTCCTCGCGGAGTCCTGCGGCGCCCCCGGCTTGCTGCCTTTCTTCAAGGTGGAGCTGCAGAAGGAGAACAGGTCACACAGCCCCCTCATGCTCATCTCAGCAGTCTCCATCCGGGTGAATGGGACCCTGGTCCAGTTGCAGAGGGACAGCCCGGGCATGGCACAGGTGAGCAGGGCACCTGGATGGCATGTGGAATCCTCGCGCTCCCCGCCTCCAGGCCAAACACCGGGACCTCTTCCCAAAGTTGCATGGCTTCAGCTTTTGCAACTCTGACTGTCCCCTTTGTCTGGCTATCTCTCACACGCTTTCAGTTTCGCATGACAGAAATGCACCTCCAGTAAACTTAAGAAATAAAGGAATTTGGGGATGTGCATAATTGAAAAAAAAAAAAAATCTACAGGTGCCCAGATTCAGGCTGCTCAGACAAGGTGTCTGGTCCGGCCCCAGCACTGAGCTCTGGTGTCCCCCATGTCTGATCAGACCCCAGCGAGCGAGGATAAAGTTGACCGGCAGTGAGGCAAAGGCCCCTGGGAGGCAGGAGAAACTCTTTCTGGAAAAAGTCCAGCTGGAGTCAAATGAGCTTCTCTGAGCCAGTCTTTGAGGACCGGGTGACGGGCTGAGTCTCGGTCATGGGTTATACATGAGGATGGGTTCGACTTCCTGTGACCCTTGTGGATCCAGCCTTGGAGAGGATAATGTTCTCGGACAATCATGAGATGGGTAGTTGGCTTGGTGTGCGCGCATCCCCATCTAGGGAGCACCTGGCTTGTGATTTCGGCTTTCTACTAATGCAAGTTCAAGTCCTCGTACTCGTCCACCCCAAAGCACCCCTGACACACCGTGGGAGACTCAGACTGAGCTCCTGGCTCCCAACTTTGCCCTAACCCAGCCTTGGCTGATGAAACAATCGAGGGTAGATCGAACTCTCTTTCTTGCTGTCTCCCTCACCCCATCTTACTTTGCCTTTCAAATAAATAGAACAGATAAATTGTTTTAAAGGGGTTGGCATTGTGGAGTAGTGAGTCAAGCCACCCTATGATGCCAGCATCCCATATGGACGCTGGGTTTGTGTCCTGGCTGCTCCACTCACAACCCAGCTCCCTGCTAATGACCTGGGAAAAGCAGCAGAGGATGGCCCAGGTGTCTGGGCCCCTGTTAGCCACAAAGGAGGCCTAGAAGAAGCTCCTGGCTTGAGCCTGGCCCAGGTCTGGCCAGGGTAGGCATTTGGGGTGTGAACCAGCACATAGAAGATTTTTCTCTCTCCATTTCTCTCTTGTGACTCTGCCTTTCAGATACATACATAAATCCTTCTAAAAAGTTTTATTAAAAAAAATTTTTTTTTGAAAAGGTAGATATACAGAGAGAAGGACAGACGGAGAGAAAGATGTTCCATCTGCTATTTCATCCCACAAGTGGTGGCAACGGCCGGAGCTGAGCCAATCTGAAGCCAGGAGCCAGGAGCTTCTCAAGGGTCTCCCACATGGGTGCAGGATCCCAAGGCTTTGGGCTGTCTTCGACTGCTTTCCTAGGCCTCAAGCAAGGAGCTGGGTGGGAAATGGAGCAGCCAGGATGTGAACTGGTGCCCATATGGGATTCTAGTGGATGCAAGATGAGGATTTAGCCATTAGGCTATCAAATAAATCTTTTTAAAGTTATATATATATTATTATATTATTATATATATATAAAAGAAGAGAGTCCTGAAGAATTGGATGTTGAGCAGGATATGGATACGGTTGCTGTCTGTGGCCCTCAGGTTGGGCCACCTTGTGTCTGCCAAGGGCTGTGTGCATGGTTGTGACCTCATTTACCATTCCCACAAAATCTCCAGCTTAAAGCTTTCACCTGCTGCATTTTGAGTTGAGCCCCTACTATGTTGCAAGCGGCAAAAAGCCAGCAGCCCCGCTCCCCTCTCTTCCGTCTCCCCAGGTCAACGGCGAGACAACGGCCCTCCCCGCCACGCTGCACGGGGGCAGCCTGGCCCTGCACTGGAACGGCCTCTCCTTCCTGCTGCTCTCCGACTTTGGGTTGTGGCTCAGCACTGACGCCTCCTACAGCCTCACCCTCAGGGTGCCCTTGCCCTACGCGGGGCGCACCTGCGGGCTCTGCGGCAGCCTGGGCGACCCCGGAGAGCCCCTCGGCCATGCGTGGCAGCCTGGCCAGCCCTGCGATGCCGCCTGTGCAACCGCCTGTGCCGCCTGTGAGGACCAGGACCAGGCCGTGTCCGCCAGGAGGCGCTGCTGGCTGCTGCGCGACCCCCAGGGACCCTTCAGCCCCTGCCACGCACAGGTCGACCCCGGCCCCTACATCTCCAGCTGCGTCAGAGACCTGTGTCTGGCAGGAGGCAGTGACCACATTCTCTGCTCGGCCCTGCAGGCCTATGCCACCATCTGCCAAGGTGCCAATGTCACCCTCGGTGGATGGCGCAACGCCTCCTTCTGCGGTATGTGGTGCTTGGGCGGATGGGGATCTGAACCAGACCTGAGACTGGCCAACCACCCGCCTCCTAAGGCCTGACATGGTAGGGCCTGGCCCAGTCTCTGCCCAAACATACTAGACCACGCACAGTCGGAATTCAGCTGCTTGCTCTGACCCCGCCCCCTCCCCCCAGGCTAGGTGACTTTTGGGTCAGTGACAGGAGGTACCCACTTCTCTAACATTGGATCATGCTTGTTACACATGTCGCTTTCCAGGAACTGGGATGAGGGCTCCGAGTACCAAAACACCCTACAAGAGAGGGCCAATGGCTGTATTTTGGTACAAATATTTTTAAAAGAATTATTTATTTATTGGAATGGTAGAGCCAAAGCAAGCGAGCAAGAGAGAGACAGAGAAAGAGAGATCTTCCACGTGCTGGTTTACTTTGCGAAGGGCTATAACAGTCAAGATTGGCCCAGGTGGAAGCCAGGAGCTTGGAATGCCATCCTGTTCTCCCACGTGGGTGACAAGGGCCCCTGCACCCAAGGGGGAGACCTGGAAAAAGCTGGCTTCAGACCAGCCTGCCTGCACCCACTGCAACCATTTAGAGAGTGAACTAGCAGAGGGAAGCTCTTGCTCGCTATCTCTTCTCTCTCTCTCTGTAACTGATTTTCAAGTAAGCAAAAATACATCTGAAAGAAAATAGCTGTTGTGACTTGCTCACCCCCAACCCGATGGGTGCCACTTGCCTGTCCCCACGAAGAAGCTGGCTTGTACCGTGAGTTCTGATTGTCCCAAGACATCCTGTGCTGTTCCTCTCATGCTGGAGTTGGCCAGGACCTCAGAGGCCGCCTCGCAGAAGTCCCTGGCCGGTTCTGACACTAGGGCACCAAGGGAGCAGGTCCTGTTCTCTCTCTTTCTCTCTCTCTCTCTCTCTCTCTCTCTCTCTCTGTGTATGCACGCATGTTCGCAGCTCCCTTGTGCAAGCAAAAGCCACCCAAGCCCCTACTGGGGGTAAGGACCCTCCTAAAACCATGTCCCAATCTCACATAGATTAGATCCAGATGGAGGGAGTTGTCCAAGGCTGTCGATTGGGGGAGGGGGAGGGTAGTGTCTACAGGGTAGGAAAGGCCAGCTGGAGGCTGTGGCTGGGAACAGCAGTGGTGCATCCACGTGCCAGGAGGTGCCCTCCCAGCCTGCTAGTCCACTGCCAGCACTGAGGAGCCCATAGGAGAGACAGGGGCCACGTGGAGGGTGGGGAGACCGGGCCCCAGAGGGCTTAAGCAGCATGTCTGGGGGACAGAACCTAGGATCTCGTATCCTGGGGTGGGGAAGTGGAGCAAACACCTGCAGAAGTGACATCTCCTTACCCAGGATTTCTCCCTTCTGCTCAGCTGCCCAGTGTCCAAAGCACAGCCGCTACCAGCTCTGTCTAGATCCCAGCCAGGCGCGGCTCTGTGTCCCTGCCCAGCTGCAGGGGCTCGGTGGCCGTCCAGGCTGCGTGGAGGGCTGCGCCTGTGACAACACGCACCTGTGGGCCCGGGCTGAGTGTGTGGCCCCCGAGCAGTGTGGCTGCGTGCACGGCGGCCGCTCCTATCAGGTAAGCTGGGATCAGGCTGACTCCAGGGCTCAGGAGCTCCCCAATCTAAGCTGCCTGGATTCAGCCACGGGGCTGCCTCGGCTGCTAGCCCCAGAACCGCTGGCAACATTCACCAAGCATGTTGTCTGTGCTCAGTGGTTACATTAGCCACCATCATTGAGTGCCTTTTAAGTGCAACTAAATGCATAGGTGATGGTAATGGCCCCAGCTGATGCAGCCCAGCCTTTGTAGTGCTTTGTGGTTGCTGGCGGTGGTGCGACAGTCAGCACTGGAATCCGATGTCAGAGCTACCATCTGAGTCTTGATCATATGGCAGGTACCAGGCTACTACCAGTAAGATAGGAACTAAAGTGCATGGGGCATCCTATTATGCGTGTGTGTGTGTGTGTGGAGCAAAATATGCTAATAATGTATGGATTGTGGCACGCATCTCCATGTGGGTAACCGTAGTCAAATCATGATGGTAAGATTACGAATGGCCACTGCATGCTGGACCACTGGCCATGCTCTTCTCATCATATAGTGATGGACAAGGGTGACGACAGTGGCTGTTTTTGGTCACTGATGTGCCACCTTGCCTCCACAGTAGTTGCTCAGCATTTGTTGCACTTTTGGAGGCTGTCATATCAGCTACCGTGTCGAGAGCTTGCTCATGGGTGGGGGTGAGAGGCTGGAGAGGCACCTGAAGGCCTCCCGTGTGGGGCATGCTGACCCTCCAACAACCTTCCTGTTGTCCCGTTGTGCAGAGGAGGGCACTGAGGCTGTGAGATGCACCCAGCTCCCCTGTAAGATGCACAGTTCTTACTCCCAAACCATACTCTCCCCATTGCACTATGGTGTTGCCCAGCTGGACACTCAGGGGTCAGGTCAGCCCAGCTGGGCAGCGGCTACAGATCTGGCCTCTCTCTCGGCAGGTAGGAGAACTGGTGTGGCTAAACCGATGTACCCGCCGCTGCAGCTGTGAAAGACCCGGGCATTTCCGCTGCAGCCCAGCCCGCTGCCCTGCCGGGGAGACCTGTGGGCTGCGGGCTGGCCGGCTGGGCTGCCAGAGCCCGCTGGCCACCTGCGTGGTCACTGGGGACCCTCACTACTTCACCTTCGATGGGGCCATTGCCCACTTCCAAGGCACCTGCTCGTATCACCTGGCTCACTCCTGCGGCCCGGAGCCTGCCCCCGGGGGCCTGAATTTCAGCGTGGAGGCTTCCAACAGGAACTTCCGTGGTCACCGAGTGTCCTTTCTGTACCGTGCTGAGGTGAAGCTCAGCGGGCCTGGACTGAAGACCCACGTGGTCCTGGAGCGAGGACAGCAAGTCCAGGTGATGGGGCACAGGGCCACCTAAGTCCCATCTAGGCCAGCCCCTCTTCTCACCCTCATCCATCTCACCACTGCATATCCATCTACCCCTCCCTGCAGCAACCCATTTCCCACCCACCTATTTGTACGGCCGTCTATCAGCCCCTTCATCTCCATCCAGGGGTGGATCCATTCCTCTAGCCGTCTATCCTTCCACTCCTTGAGTGGTCCCTCCATCAACCCACCCCTTCATCAAACCTTTGCTCCGTGGAGCGTTTCTCCAACAATACACCTTGAGGGACCAGATAGAGGGGAGGCTGCTGGGACCACCCAGGCTGGAAGTCATTGTGGCTGGATTCTGGGAGAGGGTAGTGGGTAGTGGGAGGCACGGAGGATTCGGAAAACAGCTGGAAGAGCAGGTGCCTGGTGGGAGAGAGGGTGGCTTCTCCCATGCCTTGTCCTTTGGCCTGGGCAGCCTGAAGCATGACGCTGTCCTTGCTCGGAGAGGGGCCGGGGGTGGGGGTGACAGGCGATTCCGCAGCTCAGCTTTGGACATGGGAATTCTAGAGTACCTCTCCGTCCTCTCCAAATCTGTACTGGGATGCAATTGTGGGACGTTCAAGTTCAGGGGTGTGTGTGTGTGTGTGTGGGCTAGATATGGGCGTGGACACAAATGGAGCTGTGAGTCACGGTTGTGGAGGCGAAAACGAGGGAGGGAGAAGGAAGAGAAAGGCACTGCTAAGCTGAGGACGTGTGAGGTTTGGTGGCCAGATGGCGCCTACAGAGGTGGATCTGGGCATGCACAGTCCAAACCCAGCATCGGGGGTAGGAGAATGGGGAGTAGGAGGTGACCCCTGACAGCCTCTCGCCCCCAGGTGGATGGCCAGGTGGTGAGCCTCCCAGTGCAGCTGGGCGCTGAGGCCCACATGTGGCGGCAGCAGGGCCAGGTGCGCTTGCAGGTGGGGACCAGGCTGCAGGTGCACTTCAGCGGGCGCCACACACTGCTGCTGCGGGTGGGGCCAGAGTACCGGGGCCGGTTGTGTGGCCTCTGCGGCAACTTCAATAACGACCCCGACGACGACAAAGTGCTGCCCGGCGGGGCACCTGCCCGCAATGATGCTGAGTTTGGCAATGCCTGGCAGACCCAGGACAGCGGGCCCAGGTGAGTGGCCCTGCAGGGTCCCAGAGGGTGGTCTCTGCATGGGAGAAAGGTAAGATTGGGGTGAACAGTAGGAAGCTGGTGATGCTACAAGTGGGACCAGAACAGAGGGCGCCAATCACAGACAAGCATTCTCCTTAGCAACAGGACCCTTCTTCTGCCTGGTGACTTACAGGAGAAACTGAGGCATGGGAGGCTGTTGTGCACCAGCATCCCAGTGTGGCAGATGGTGGAACTGGGATTTGAACCCCAGAATCTTGAATCCTCAGCACATTCCTCTCTGTCCACTAGGAAGCCGCTGCGACTTCACTGGCGACATCTCCTGCAGTCACCAGTAACCATGACACCTTTAATTCATGATGATGTTCTCGGCACGTGTGGCTCCCCAGCCTCCAGCCACACAGCTGTGTTTTGTCCCCACGTGGCTGTGCTGCGGGAATCACTGGTTTTCAGACTTTGCTGAAGAGGCAGAATGGGGATTTGAACATTGAGGCTAGTTCCCAGGTCTAAGCTGATGAACAGCTACGGCTGCATGCCGTGTGGCAGGATAGAAACCCTATGTGGCTGTGGCCTTAAATGTTTTCAATGCCACTCATGAGCTGGCCAAGATCAGCAAGCAGAACCTGGCAGGTGCTGGCTAGTAGAGGCAGGCTGGCATGGGCTTTGGCTGGGCAGGAGGTGAGAGGGAACGTGGCTGACTAAGACCTGTGTCCCCTCAGCTGTCGACAAGACCTTGGAGACACCCAGCCATGCCAGGACAGGGCCCGAGTGGAGCAGCTCTGTGGAACCCTCACCAACCGCTCTGGGCCTTTCGCTGAGTGCCACTGGACTGAGGCTCCGGCGTTCTACATGCGTGCTTGCGTCTTTGACCTGTGCCAGTACGGCACGGGCAACCGTATGTTCTGTGCCGCGCTCGAGTCCTATGCCCAGCTCTGCAGCCTGCGCAGCATTCGCCTGCCGGAGTGGCGCACCAGCCTGGGATGCAGTAGGTATCCTTTGTCCCTTGACTTGGCTGGGGTGATACCTGCCCTGGCCCCTGGGGATCCTTCATCCTCCTGCCAGAGAGACACTAATCCAGTCAGGATTCCCCTCAGTCCACTTCCTGTGTCCATGCCCTTGATCCTGACCTTAATCACAGATCATTGATGTGGCCCATGAACATACACTGTCGCAGCCTGGAAGCCACCTCAGCCAGTCCTTTCTCTGATGGAGGGGGCCAGGCACACAGGGTGTGGTGCCACCAAGCCACCTTTCCCCTCCCCCAGGTACAGCGTGTCCAGCCAACAGCTACTACGATTTCTGTGGACCACCCTGCCCAGCCACCTGTGCTGGCCTCAATTCCTCGACACCCTGCACCCGCCAGTGTACAGCTGGCTGCTTCTGCCTGGAGGGCTTTGCTCTAGAAGCAGGTGTCTGTGTGCCCCTCGCTCACTGCGGCTGCCACCTGCAGGGTCGCTACATCCCTCTGGGTGCAGAGGTGCTGCCCACAGCCACCTGTGACCAGAAGTGTGTGTGCCGGGGGCCCGGGCAACCGCTTGAGTGCCGCCCTCATGCATGTGGGCGTCGTGAGCAGTGCCGCCAGCGCCAGGGAGTCTGGGGCTGTCACCCCATGCGCTTTGGGACCATGTGGCTCTATGGAGACCCCCACCTGCGCACCTTTGATGGAACCCACCATCACATCCGAGGGCCTGGCCGGAAGCTCTTGGTCAGAACGTGCCGGCCACACCATGCCCCCTTCGCCATTTGGGTAGAAATCAGGCACCTGAAACCCTGGGCTGCCACCTGGGCCCAGCAGGTGGATGTGGACGTGGCCGGATGGCAGCTGTCATTGCTGGCGGGACAGTTCGGGATGGTCCAGGTGAGTACCACCAGCTCTAGTCCTGCAAGTTGGGGGTGCTCAGGGCTCAGGGGAGGAGAGGCAGGTTCCAGCTGTTTTGCAGCACTGAAGGGTGGAAAGTTCTGGATTTGTCTGTGGCCTCCAGGATGTTTTTCCTTTAGTGGTCAGGCAGCTGGATTGGCAGTCCTGGCCGTGAACACTGTAGGGACGCAGTCTCCATGGACTGGACCCATCTGGGCGCTGTCCTGCTGCTGGAGAGTGTATGGGCCATGGGTAGATGGTGCAGTGCTCGGCCATGCAGCCTGACTGCAGGCTTTGCTCCATCATTTACTGGCTGCTGGCCTTGTGTCTCCATGCCTTTTCCCCCCCAAGTGAAGTGGGCTACATTGGTGTGTGAGGATGGAGAGGTGGAGACTGCCCAGGGCAAAATATTGAGCGGGAACACGGAAGCATGTGATTGGTAAACAGAGCAGCCCACGGCCAATGGCTGTGGAAGCCAGCACCGCCGCCAGCAGGTGGAAAGCTTAGGTCAGGGCACATCTCTCTAGCTCAGAGTTTTCTGTGGCTCAAGCCACTCAGAGAGAAATCATGGCCTTTGTGTCCCTGTGAAGCCAACCCTGGTCACCCCCTCTGCCCTCGTCTCCTCCATCTGCCCCCTCTACTCTATTTTAGCCACACCCGGAGCACCCAAGGCAAGTGCCTGCCTCAGGGCCTTCGTGCTGCCTGTTCCTTCTGCGGCAAGGCTCATCCTCGTGGTGCTCACGTACCTGCCACATCCCCATCCTTCAAGCTTCAGCTCAAGTGTCCCTTTCTCCAGAAAATCCTCTTTGACCACCGCTCCCTCCCCCAAGTCTCTGTTATAACCCCCAGCCATGTCCTTTCTTTCAAAGCACTTGGCAGTGTTTTCATTTCTTAAAAAGACTTATCTGTTTTCATTGGAAAAGCAGATATACAGAGAGAAGGAGAGACAGAGAGAAAGATTTTCCATCATCTGGTTCACTGCCCAATTGGCCTCAACAACTGGAGCTGAGCCAATCCAAAGCCAGGAGCCAGGAGCTTCTCAAGGGTCTCCCACATGGGTGCAGGGTCCCAAGGCTTTGGTCTATCCCCCACTGCTTTCCCAGGCCACAGGCAGGGAGCTGGAGCAGAAGTGGAGCAGCCGGGACACAAACCGGCAACCATATGGGATGCTGGTGCTTGGAGGTGCAAGATTAGCTTGTTGAGCCATTGTGCTGTCCCCTTGGCATTATTTTTTATCTTTTCTATGAATCACTGCTTCTCTGTCTTCCTCTTGACAGAACTTCCAAGGCTATGGGACTTTGTTGTATTTTAAAATGGCCCTTAGTGCCCAGAAGGAATAGACTATCCAATATACAAGTTAACTGGTATCTCCACTGGAGACACGCAAAGCAGGGAAGGGAGCAGTAGAGCGAGGAGAGCCTGGAGCTTGCAGGCAGCGGGCATGGCCTGCATGAAAGCCGTGCAGCCAGGATGGAGGAACCACAGTGGGTGCCACTGCAGCTGGCCTGGCGTGGGTGGGAGGGGGTGAGGCTAGGAGGGACCGGAGGTCTGCACAGCAGTGGAGAGGAGTCTGGATTTGGGCTGAGCGCACTAGGGAACCACGCCAGTGTCCGGAGGCAACGATGGACTATGTCTGACCTAGGCTCCATGGCCGACGTATGGCAGGGGCCCCAGTGGGGCTGTTGTGAGGTCAGCAGCAGCCAGACTCAGCTAGGCCTTCTGCATTGCAGGTGAATGGATCCCAAGCCCGCCTGCCCCTGATGCTGGCTGGGGGTGCGATCCGGGCCTTCTCCAGCTCCTCAGCCATCACAGTTCAGACAGCTTCTGGCCTCTCCGTGGCCTTCCATGAGACCCGAGCCCTGTGGGTGACAGTACCTGAGACCTACACAAGAGCCCTCTGTGGCCTGGGAGGAGCCTTCGATGTGGACTTGCAGGAGGACCTCGGGGGTTCCAATGGCACGTGGCTCCCCAAGACCCCTAGCTCGCCCATGGGCCCAACACCCCTGTGGCCACAGGACCAAGAGGCAGCCATGTATCGGGTCTCCTGTGGGGTGCTAGGTGCCCCAGGGGGGCCTTTTGGGGCCTGCCACAAGGACACAGACATTCAGGTCCTTGTGGAGAACTGTATCCTGGACCTCCATGCCACTGGGGGTGCGCAGGACACACTGTGTGCTGTGCTGGGGAGCTACACCCGGGAATGCCAGCGACGTGGCCTCCCAGTGTGGCCCTGGAGACATCTCGTGGCCTGCGGTGAGCCAATGTTCCCTGGTGCGGGGGTGGGAAGGGAGGTGGATCTTCCCCAGCTGGCCCAATACTACCATCACTGTCAATACCACAACCATCTTTATCAGCATTACCATGACCATCATCATCATCAATATCACCATCATTATTATCACCACCATTATCACCACCACCACAACCATCACCACCATCATCACCAATACCACAACCATCATTATCATCACCAATATCACCATCATCATCATATCCATCAATACCTCCTAGGGGCGCCTGCACCTTCCTCTCTTTGAATTTACTTGCCCTTCGTCCTTCCCTGGCTCCCTCCTGGTTGGAATGCTGGTTGGAGTGCTGATAATGCTTAGTTCCATAACCTCTCTTTCTTTCTCCCCAGAGCTGGCCTGCCCGCCCCACAGCCACTATGAACTCTGCGGTTCCTCTTGCCCCAGCTCCTGCGCTGAACCTGCCTTGCCCGACAGCTGTCCCACGCCATGCCAGGAGGGTTGCCAGTGTGACCCTGGCTTCATGCTCAGTGGCACTGACTGCGTGCCCCCCACGCAGTGCGGCTGCTCCCTGGAGGGGCGCTACTACTTGCCGGGAGAGATCTTCTGGGCAGGGGAGCGCTGTGAGCAGTTGTGCCACTGTGAGACCTCCACCGGCATGGTGCGGTGCTCTCCGTACTCCTGTGGGCCCGGGCAGCGCTGCGGGGTCCTCAGAGGCATCTTCGGGTGCCACGCGCTCTGCCCTGGCACCTGCCAGGCAGCTGGGTGCTTGGACATTAGCACACAGGATGGGAGACCCGATGAGTTCTCAGGCACCTGCCCTTCTGATTTTGCCATATCTGAGGGCAACTCTGGCTCTCTGCCCTTTCACAAGGTAGAACTTGGCAAGGAGGAGAACAGCTCTGACTATCCTGCCGAGATTATTCCAGTGACATCTTTCCCGATGCAGGGGGTCCACGCTTGTCTGCGGAGAGAGGTAAGCTCTTGTTTACCTCCTGGACTGTTTAAGCTCAAAAGAAACACGACTCTCCTCCTGGAATGTCACCTGTGCTCTCCTTCCGGAAGTGCAGCAAGTCCGGGACCACGGAGTTTCTCTGCACATCAGTTTGGTTGTGATTCCTACAAGTAACAGCGAATCTCATTAACACAAATTCAGAGCAGTTTGATTTTAGATGACATAACTGAAAATTCCTAAGGGGTGTCAGGCACGGTTCGATCAGGGCACTCACTCAGCTTCTCCGGGTTTCTTTTGCTTCATGGTGCTCTCTCAAGTTGTTAGCTTTGTCCTCAAGCTGGCCCTTCTTGTGGTGGTCAAATGACATCAGAATTTCCAGGCCTCGGAATCTATATTCCTCACTGCCTAACACAGCACTCAAGTTTTATCCCAGCTACCAAATCAAAGTCTTAGCATCACTTTAAAAAACATATATTTATTTATTTGAGAGGCAAAGTTGTAGACAGACAGACACAGAGACTAACTTCCCAAAAAGCTTCAAGGACCAAGAGTAGGTCAGGTCAAAGACATAAGCCTGAAACTCCATCGGGTCTCCCATGTGGGTACAGAGCCCTAAGTATTCGGGCCATCCTCTGCTGCTTTCCTAGGCGCATTAACAAGGAGCAGGATGGGAAGTGGAATGGCCGGGATTCGAACTGGCACCCATATGGAATGCAAGTTTAGCCTACTCTGCTACAATGCTGCACTTTTCCTAGGCCCTGCTAAACAGTAATTGTGGTGCCCGAGTTGTCTTCCATCCACCAGATCCTGTCTGAGCAGCCGTAGGATGGCAGGCTGCAGTGGGAGCCCAGCCCCTCCTCCCTCACCCTCCCCAGCAGCGGTGTCCTCAGATTCCCCCGAAACCAGAATTTCCCGCGGCAACAAATCTTCAAAGGCTGTCAGGGCCCTGGTGGACTGCTCCTGAGACCCAAGAGTCCATCGGGGACTCTGGTGGCCGTGTTTTCCAGGCCCGAGGGCCCCTGCCCACAAGAGGCCCATTGTTGGCTGTGGGAAAGCGCACAGCCCCGCCCTCCCACCCACCCCTTCCAGGAAGGGAGAGGCCACCAGGATTAGTCACGGCTGCCTGCTCCCACACAACAGCCCTGCTGGTTGCTGGTCCGTTGGTGGCTGGTTACAAAGGGCAGCCTGCAGGCTGAGCACCTGGGGCACCCCAATCACACAGGGAAATAAATGGAGGCTCTGGCTACAGACTTGCTTGAGGTCACATGGTGAGAAGGTGGAGGAGCTAGGAATGGTAGTTTGATTCTGAGTTAGAGAGAGAGAGAGAATCTTTCATCTACTGGTTCACTCCCCAGATGCCACAATGGCCAGAGCTGGACCAGGCTGAAGCCAGGAGCCAGGAAGTGCTTCCAGGTCTCCCACGTGAGTGCAGGGGCTCAAGCACTTGTTGGGCTGTCCCCAGCTTTCCCAAGAGCAATAACAGCTGCTGGATGGGAAGTGGGGCAACAAGACTTGAACCGGGGCCCACATGTCATACAATGCTGTCTGTGATGCCACAGTGCCGGCCCCTGGGATTTGAACCCAGGCTCTGCATTCCTGCCTTCAGGCATCCCCACTGGCTGGTGTGCACCTGCTGCGTGCCTGAGCCCTCCACACCTACGGCTGTGGAGCAGCAGGGAGAACAGCCATGGTTCGCCTTGCCTGAAAGCTGACCCCAGAGCTCATTACAGCACAGCTCCTGCCAGCCAGAAGGAGATGCTGGGAGATAAGGAGGATGGTAGACTGGGAGGGCAGGGGTGACTAAACAGGAGACGAGGGTGGACACGGAGTGGAGTGGCCGGGAAGGCTCCATTGAGGAGGTGACTCTTCAGTTAAGCTCCCGGGACAGTGGAGGGAGAGAGAGGACAAGGCTAGCAGAGGGGATGGCGATGAGGGTCTGGGTGTGGAGCTGATGGGTGCCCAGGGAGGCCAGCGTGGTGAGAGCCAAATGCCAAGTGGGAGAGGGACGAGGAGAGCCGATGATGATAAGCTCGGTGGGGCAACGATAGGGGGTAAAGGGCATGGTAGGAGGCAAGGGGCACAAGTGGCACGTGGGGCACGGGAAGGACCTTGAACATGACCTGGATATGAGGTGCGCTCAGGGCAGGTTCTGAGCAGACTCAGCTGTGTCCCAAACTCCTTCTGGCTGCAAGTGGGGACTAAGCTGTGGGGGCAGGGAGGGGAGCACAGCACCCTTCCCCCAAGGAGACTGCTGGGCTGTCTGGGGGGGGGGGGGGGGGGGGGGATGGGGAGCATAGGGGAGGGGCCAGGGTTGGGACCAGGAAGGAGAAACAATGTCACATTGTCTCTGGTTTCGTCTCTCTCACCCTTGCCATCTGTATGGGGGCTCTCAAAGCTGTATGGACCCTGGAAACCTTCCCTGCTCTCCCAACTCCTGGATCCCCAGGCTATGGATTGAGATCTGGGTGGGCATCTGACTCCCATCCTTTTGAACTGTCCTGTGGGTTTGCCCTGCATTCACCTGCCCTGGAGAAGCATGACCTGCCAGTGGGCAGTGAAGCCAGCAGCTTCCATGCCAGGACCAGGGGCTGCAACAGGGCCAGCCAATAAGAGCCAAACGTGCCAGGCTCCATGCCTGCACACTCAGCGTTCTGTTGCTGCAGTCAGCCACAAGCCTGCCGCTCCTGGCCCCAGCCCAGGGCCCCAGCCCGCAGAGCTGAGCTGCCAGCAGGGGTTAAGTCACAGTGGCTAAGAGGGGGCAGAACTAGGCACTGCAGGATCCTGGCCTGTGAAGCAATCCGGGAGGGAGAAAAAAATTAAGGCATCGTGGAGGAAACACAGAAGGAAGGCTGTCGTCAAAAAGGAAAAGGCATAGAAGAGAGAATATCACATCATTCCTGGAAAAATGGGACTAAAAGACATCTTTTTAAGATTGGAAAGTCAGATATACAGAGAGGAAGATCTTCTATCTTGTTAGTTCACTCCCCATGCGGTCACAACAGCTGGAGCTGTGCCGACCCGAAGCCAGGAGTCAGGAGCTTCTTCCAGGTCTCCCACGTGGGTACAGGGTCCCAAGGCTTTGGGCCGTTCTCAACTTGCTTCCCAGGGCACAAGCAGGGAGCTGGATGGGAAGTGGGGCTGCCAGGATGTGAGTCAGCGTCATATGGGATCCCATTGTGTGCAAGGCAAGGACTTTAGTCGCTAAGCTACCATGCCGGGCCTAAGACAAATTTATTTTAAAGAAGTTTTAAAACCCAGACATCATTTCTTATCATACAGATTTTCCATTATTTTTTGAATACTTCATATATACATATATATGAACTTAGTGTATAGTATGTATCAGACATAAAAATGTCATGTCTTATGTTTATTTAACATTTCACTTACTTTATTCTAGACTTTTCCCTGCACGCTTTGCTCTTTTTGTTTTATTTTTAAGATATAATACATTTTTTTTCCTTTGGTTTTTGTAGACTCCCTGTGTGGCCACCATGCCCAGAGTTGAGTTAATCTGAAGCCGGGAGCCAGGAGCCTCTTCCAGGCTTCCCAGTCTGGTGCAGGGGCTCAAGCACTTGGTCCAACCTCTGCTGTTAGGCCGTTAGCAGGGAGCTGGATGAGAAGTGGAGCAGCTGGGACTTGAACTGGTGTCACTATGGGATGTCAGCACTCCAGGCAGAAGAGTGCTGTACCCTGTACACCATTGCACTGTCCCCAGCCCCCCACCCCTGCATCTATATTTTGGCCTGAGCTGCTTCTCAGAAGTCTTCCCCATCTGCCCCTTCACTTATCCTGGAGTTTCCCCAAGGCTCAGTCCTCTCTGCCGCTGTGATGACCACAAAGCCCTTTTCAAGAGGCAAAACATGCTGAGCTGTTCCTTCACTGGCCTTGTCCCGCCCTGCTGGTGGCCATGGCCTCCCCTCCGCCAGGGTGAAGGTCCTGGCAGTCTTTGCTGTGTCCCTGATGTACCCTGAGGATGCACCTGACTGGGTTCTAGGCTGTCACCAAAGCCACTGAGGAGGAAGAGGAGGAGGATCTGAGATGGGACCAGAGCAACTGGAGCCTCCCACTCCTGTCCACCAACCCTCCATGAGGCTTCAACCCAGGGCAGAGAAATTATGGGTTTGATTTCAATGCAGCCGACAGGCAGCTGGGATAAGGTGGCCTTTGGAGCCAGGCCTTGGGAAGGGGGAAGGGTGAGCTGTGTATGCCTGGAGGTGGGGGCGGAGATCCCAGACAGAAGGCCCGGCTGCTGCAGGGCGCTCCCGGGCAGCGGGGCAGAAGCCAGCCAGCTAGGATTCCCTCCAGGAGCAGCAAGGAGGCAGCTGGGGACAGAATAAGTGACAGCACACTTGGTCTCTTGGTGACCCCAGGGCCATGGCCAGCCACGAGACACATTTTACTTGGTTTGCAAAGTGCTGAGGAAATGAAAAAGCCAATCACCCACATTGAAAAACCAAGCAATTTCATCCTAAGCATCCACCTTCGTGGCTCTCGAGGTGGACACCAGCCTCAGGGGTGTGTGTGACTCAAGGAGATGACGCATGCACAGAAGCACCCCAGTGTCTACCCTTCTCCTACAGGTGTCAAGGCCGGGTGCCACAGGGAGCAGCTCCACGGTTGTCCAGGCAGCTGCATGCACCTGTCCGTCCAGCCCTTCGCCCCCGTCATGCCCCAGAAGCGAGACCCTGGAGTACGGAGGTGACATAACTTACATGGTCCAGCGGGGCCGCTTAGTGGCCCAACCAGAATCCCTCTTGTGAGTGGTGGGGATCGCTTGACACCTCTGTCCTGCAGCCCTGATTGGCCCCTCTACTGCTGGAAGCTTGAAGAGCAGTCAGATGAAGGCTCCACAATTAATAAAGTTTTAATCGATGCCTGCACACCCCTCCAGGCCTCCGATGCTATGCTTGTGTGCTTGTGCTCGGCACCTCTGAAAGCTTTGTGATATGTAGAAACGACCTGTAGGTTTGTGGGTTTTTTTTTTTTTTTTTTTGGTGTGTGCAAGGAGTCCAGGATACTGAGCAGTCCCACTCAATCACAGCCTCAACACACACTTGGGGGCGAAGGGGAGGAATGATCCCCAAACTCAGAGCTGTGGTGGGGTGAGATGATCCAAGCAATTGTAGTTTCTGTGTAGTCTGCAGCTGGGGTATGCTAAACATTTGGCCAGTGAGAACCTGTGTATGTGACAGGGGCCCTGCACGATGATGTTGCCTGCTGACATCACACCTGCCTTGGTTGGTGTGAGAACACTCTAAGATGTTTGCATAACAACCCAACCACCCAAACATACCCTTCTCGAAAAGTATGCCTGCTGTTACACGGTGCGAGTCACTTATCACAAGAGGGGACTTCAAAAAAAGAGTGGAAAGTGCAACTCATTCATTGTGTCTTTTTAGGCTTCCTTCTCTTTTTTTTTTTTTTTGAAAGTTTATGCATTGATTTTTATTTGAAAAAGAGAGACCCAGAAAGATCTTCCATGTGCAGGATCAGTCCCCAGACTCCCGCAGTCACGGGGGCTGGACCAGTAGTAGCCCAGGTGAGGAGCTCCATCCAGGTCTCCCACACAGGTAACAGGGGTCCAGTGCACACCGGCAGGAAGCTGGATCAGAAGCAGAGGTGGGACTCAAGCTCAGGTACTCCCAGGCAGCATCTTTGGAGTGGTTCCAAGCACATCTTTCCTTTCCATATTGTGATGAACAAATGCAAGCAACGGAACTAATGTGTCTGTTCCAACGGACATTTAATGCTCGCTTGTGGCCTGCAGAAAGCCAGTTGCAGTGGCAAAGTCCTCTGGCCCTTGTCGGTCAGCCTGACTCGGTCAGCAGGTCTTTGATGGCATCCTGAGCAAGGGCTGTGCGACATCATCTGCATCAAGGCGACACTGAGGGCTCCCAACCCATGGCTTGGCGTCTTTCACATCTTGTTTGGAAGCTGCCAGATGGCACAGAACTCCCTGACAGCTCCTCTTTGGGGTGAAGTCAAGCATCGGCAGGTTTCTTAGGGGACTGCACTGGCACCTGAGACAGCCCACTAGCAGACCCTGGCAGGTGGTGACCACTGCTTGGCGGGGCAGCCCAGCCCCTCCTCGCTGAGTCACACAGTAGTTCTTGAGACCCCAAGGTTTGTTCCTGGCTTCTTCTACTGATGGATTAAACTATTACTTTCCTTCATCCTCAAATGTTATCATTCAGCCCTGCCCTCTACTCCCTGCAGTCCCTGGCCAGTCACTGTGGGCCTGTCCACACGGATCACCAATCCAGAACACACGAATTTGGCACAGTCACAGCCTGGGAAGAGCTTGTGGTTGGTTTGGATAGAGGAAGCCTCAAGACACTCAGGCAGCAGAATAGAAGAGCAGAACAAGGACCAGGGCCATGGCGTAGTGGGCTGCTCCACTTCTGACTCAGCTCCCTGCTCATGGCCTGGAAAAGCAGTGGGGGATGGCCTTGATGCTGTCATCCCTGTACCCACATGGGAGACCCAGAAGAAGCTCCTGGCTCCTGGCTTCAGAGCAGTCAAATGCCAGTGGTGGCAACCATTTGGGAGGCAATCCAGTGGATAAAGACACCTCTCTCTCAGTCTCTCCTTTTTTTTCTCTGTAACTCTGTCTTTCCAATAAAAATAGATAAATCTCTAAAGATTTATTCAGAGACAGAAAAATCTTTCACTCCCCAAGTGACCACGATGGCCAGAGCTGATCTGATCTGAAATCACGAGGTTCTTCCAAGTCCCCCACACAGGTACAGAGTCCCAAGGACTTGGGCCTCCTCTACTGCTTTCTCAGGCCACAAGCAGGGAGCTGGATGGGAAGTGCCTATATGAAATCCCAGTGCTTGGAGGCGGAGGATTAGCCAGTTGAGCCAGTGTGTGGCCCAAAAATAAATAAATCTTAAAAAAAGAAAGGTTTAGAAGGGAAATTGCTAGAAGTCTCTGACAGCGTCTCTTGCAACTGAAGTGCTTTTTCTGAAAGGATTCTAAAAATCTGGGCCATTTTTTAACACTGGAGATTCCTTGTATAAAGATCCAAGTTTTTGACATGTATAAACAATACAGCAACAGTTGGCTGGTCCTGTGGAGTGGCTATCTCTCTCTCTCTCTCTCTTTTTTTTTTTTTTTTAAGATTTATTTATTTATTGGAAAGTCAGATATACAGAGAGGAGAGAGAGAGGCAGAGAGGAAGATCTTCCGTCTGATGATTCACTCCCCAAGTGAGCGCAACGGCCGATGCTATGCCGGCCCGAAGCTAGGATCCAGGAACCTCTTCTGGGTATCCCACACAGGTGAAGGGTCCCAAAGCTTTGGGCCGTCCTCGACTGCTTTCCCAGGCCACAAGCAGGGAGCTGGATGGGAAGTGGAGCTGCCGGGATTAGAACCGGCACCCATATGGGATCCCAGTGCGTTCAAGGCAAGGACTTTAGCTGCTAGGCCATGCCGCCGGGCCCGCAGCTATCTCTTTATACTTTTAATGAAGCTGATTTTTAAAAGGTAGCACAAGACAAGCGCTGTGGCACTGCAGGTTAAGCTCCTGTCTGGGTGCCTGGAATTCAGTCCCGTCTCAGTTCCACCCAGCTTGAGAATGCAGCCTGAGAGGCAGCAGATGCTGACAGCCCTGGGGGAGACCCAGATGGAGTTCTGGGCTCTTGGCTTCCGTCTGGCCCAACCTGGCTGCTGTGGGCACTTGGGGAGTGAACCAGGCGATGAAAGACCTCTCTTTCTCTGCTTTTTGAGTAGATGAAAGTAAATGAATAAACCTTTTTTTAAAAAAATAAAAACACCTGGGTCTGGCACAGTAGCTTAGTGGCTAAAGTCCTTGTCTTGCATCCACTGGAATCCCATACAGGCACCAGTTTGTGTCCCAGCTGCTCTGCTTCCCACCCAGCTCCCTGCTTGTGGCCTGGGAAAGCAGTTGAAGACGGCCCAAAGCCTTGGGACCCTGCACCCACAGGAGGCCTGGAAGAAGTTCTTGGCTCCTGGCTTCAGATTGACTCAGTTACGGCCACTGTGGCCACTTGGGGAGTGGAACTAGCACACGGATTTTTCTGTAAATTTGATTTTCCAATTAAAAAAAAATCTTAAAGAAATAAATACCCTGTATGAACACTCCTGTGGCATAATATGTTAAGCCTGTATGAGCTGGTACCCCCTATAGTCACCAGTTCGAGTCCCAGTTGTTCCACTTCTGATCCAGCTCTCTACTTCTGGCCTGGGAAAGCAGTGGAGAACGCCTCAAGCCATGGGGTCCCTGCACCCACATGGGAGACCCAGAACAAGCTCCTTACTTTGACCTGTCCGGCTCCAGCTGTTGCAGCCACGTGCGGAGTGAGCCAGTGGACGGAAGACCTCTATCTATTTTTCTCTGCATTTCTGCATTTCAAACAAACAAACAAACAAAAAAAACAAAACATATCTTTTTTAAAAAAATCAAGATGGACTGGAGGGCAGAAGGCAGAGTTGAATCTAGCCTCTACATCATCCTCAGCCTCACCTTCAGAGGTAACCACAGGTGCCAGTCTCTAAAGACAGCGGATCCATTTGTGCATATACGATTTTCACAAGGTCGCAAATGGGAGCATACTATGGTTCCACCACCTTAGCAAGGTGCCTGGGAGAGATTTCTGGGTCCTTGTATGGGACCTCTTGCTCCCCTTACGGAGACAGGAGCGTAGTTTTTGGGTGTATATAGTTGCCTCTTGCTCCTCTTCACTCACTCATTGCTGCATCCCTCTGGCCCCGGCTTTGCCCAGTCTAACACAGACTTGCACCTCACCCCAAAGCCACCACTCAGGGCCACTCTGCTCTCAGCTGCCTGCAATCCCAAGAATTCCCAGCAGAGGGAGACACCACTCCACTGCCAAGACCACCAAGGGGTCTTCCCTGCCTGGTGGAGGTGGGTGGATTCAGGGACACCAATCCTTGAAACCTCTGGGATAGGCAAGCTATGCCCAGACAGGCACAAAGGCCCCCTGGCTGGCCTGGAGTGGCCTCCCGCCTCCAGGCTGGCCTTCCTGTTTATATCCCCCACCCACTGAGTGCCCGTGGTTCCTCCTTCTAGGATCTAGCCCCACCTCAGTGCGGGTGGAAGGAGGCCTTGTCCTATTCTGGGGCCTGAGATGTCGAAATTACCCGCAGG
This sequence comes from Ochotona curzoniae, assembly GCF_017591425.1. Lineage (NCBI taxonomy): Eukaryota > Metazoa > Chordata > Mammalia > Lagomorpha > Ochotonidae > Ochotona > Ochotona curzoniae. The sequence continues at coordinate 5,706,048 of NW_024465561.1, read as the reverse complement.
AATGGGCCGGTAACTGAGCAAACCAGCATTCCTTCACCTTCCCGCCATGATGAGAAGTGGGGTGTTGTGTGGGGATCCTGTTCCCTGCTCCCAGCGGTGGCCTTTCCCCACCCCCACCGCCATGTTGGGGTCGCCCGGAGTCCAGCTGGTGACCACCCCTTCACTGGCCCTGCCCCTCCCCGTGACCCCAATCCTCCGCCAGCCACTCAAAGGCGCCTTGTTCTTCGTCCAGCCCCCGGACAAAAGTCCCTCTGTGCAGAAAGCGGAATTGGGGGGAGGGGGCACCCCCAACTGGGACATGGGGGGGGCTGCACAGACCCAAGCCGGAAGGAATGCCGGAGGAGGAGGAAGAGGTGTGGGAGGAGAGGGGGTGCAGGAGAGGGCTTCACCTCCCGCAGGGGGGCCTTGATGGGACGAGGCAGCTTTCTCCTGCCACCCCCTCCCCCACCCCTGTCCTCTCCTCCAACCAGGGTCCTTTCCAAGCACCAGGCATCTGGCTCCCAGCTCCTCTGGACAGAGCCTGGTCTAAGAAACTCTAGGCTTGCACTCGGGTCCAGATCTCCACTGCAGGGTGGGGGTGTGGTTGGGTCCATAGTCCCCCACCCCAGCCCTGTGTCCCACAGAGTCTCCCCAGATGTGTCCCACACCCCCAGGGCCTCGGTGATGGCGGTGCACTCTGCTGAACCTCAAACCTTGGGACTCCAGCTGGAGTCCCCTGTGGGAGAGCAAACCGTTCCCACAAAACACACAAGCCGGGGCTGTCATGAGGAGGTGCTTCAGCCACTTCCTCTGCCCGGAATGACCCCACACTTTCCCTCTCACGGTCCTGTTCCAAGTCCCACTCTCCCCCACACCTCACCTGAGGCTGCTACCATCCCGGGGCACCCTGGGGAGCTGCTTGCAGCCCCGTGGTGGCCACGGAGGGGTGCAGCTATCTCTTTAAGAGCAGGGACGGGGTGGGGGAGCCCCAGAGCCTGGGGAGCCAGACTTGTTCTCTACCTGCCCAGGTTTGCTCAGGGCGTGGCAGTCGTGGATAAAGGCAGGACCGGCTGGCAGCCCCTACTTTCTCTACTTTTTCCAGAACCTTGCTCTGCGGCGAGCCCCCAGGTAAGCTACCGGGCCCTCCCCAACTCCCCCTTGTGTGGCCCCCCCCACAGCATCTGCTACACAGACACCCCCCTCCCTGCCTCTCCTTAACTACTACCTCATTCATCCCTTACTGGTGGTGCCGAGCCGATGAGAAGTGAGGGTACCACCATCCATGGTCTTGGGGTATCTGGAAATGCAGAGGAGCAAGGGTACAGCAGGGAGGGGCTCCCAGGAAGATGAAGGCAGCCAAGTGGAGCAGGAGAATCTGTGTGGTTGTTTGGGTCTGGGGGCACCCTGACCTGGAGCTGTGTGGGTCTTGGGGGAGCTGTGATGGGAGTGGGGGTGCTGGTTGGGCTACTCTAGGACAGGGGGTACAGGGGCCCGCTGAGGGTGGGAACAGAAGCTGTCCTGCTTGCCATCAGGATCTGTGCAGGCAATGCAGGGAGAAGCCAGCTGCCATATGTATCCTCTGCCTCCATGTTCACCTATAGTGTGGTGGGTCCCGGAGCAGCCCAGGACCCCTCCATGGGGCACCAAGGGCACACACCCAGCTTGCAGCAGCCTCCGGCAATCCTGGGCTAGAGAGAGTTTGTTGGGTGGGGATGCTGGGTGTGGTCATGGGGGAGGCCACCGGTGGCTGGAAGAGCCCGTGGAAAGAGGTTGAGCAGCTGCAACTCAGCAGGCCCAGGGCAAGGGAGGCATGTGACAAGTGACTGCATTTGAGGAGCCTGGTGGGTGGCCATGGCAGTGTGACACAAGGATGGCGCAGGCCTGGAAGATGACATGAGAGAGGAGAGCAGGTGGTCTAACTGCAGGGACTGGCATCCTTGAGGGTTCACAGAGCCGGGGAGGGGGGCACCAGCTGCAGATCGGTGCCCCTCTCTCCGCCACCAGCCCTCCCTGTTTGCTCACTCCAGCTCTGCCCCCAAGATGCTGAATGCCTTAGGAGTGATTTCCCTCAAGAAGCAGCTCCTGGATTCCAAGGAGGAAGCCAGACCTGCTCCCTGCTTGCCTGGGACCCACCAGCATCCCCTCACCCCCAGCCGCCTCCCACCGAAGTCTGAAGGGGACACATGACAAGCTGCTGTACCACTAGTGCATACAGCACAGCCGGCTCCAAGCCCAAGTCTCATTGACCAGCAGTGAAATGGGGACCGGATGGTGACCCCACTCCTTGTTGGAGGGTTGAATGGGTGAAGGCGCAGTGAGGGTCCAGCACAGGCAAGCCAGGACTAGCTCTTGCTGTCAAGTTCATGGCCAGAGATGATTATAGCAGTAGGGCAGGGGGCAGGGAGCAGGCAGGAGTGTATGGGGAAGCTTAGGACCGGCGTCCAAGGTTGTGGGAGGTGAAAAGGGGAGGAAGAACTTTCTGGACAAACCTGCCCTAGGGAGGGCGGGACCGTTTGCTGCACAAGGGCCTTGGTAGGGCCCCTATTGGGATAGGGAGGGGATGGCAGGGGAACCTGCCTAGGGGTAGAAGTGGGGCGGCAGCAGGGTGGGGAAGCCAGACAATGTAGCTGAGGCTGAGTTTGGACACCCCAAACCCTGCACCCCACAGAGGGGGGCTGGAGGATGCAGGCAGGCCTGGGCAGCTGGTTGGCCCCAAGCTGGAAGCTGCAAGGCTGGGCAGAACCAGGCAGGCTCTGTACTGTCTATGGCTCACACCCCGGAACCTGGGCCCCCTGCCACTTGGCACCCTAATTCCCCAAACACCCTGAGGCCCTAACAGACCTGACTTGGCGAGCAGCAGCCCCTGGGGAGCCAGCTGGAGTTTTTAGCTAGAGTTTTTACATCTGGCTTCCCAGCCAAGTGGACGACCAAGGCATTCACTCTGTACGTCCCGTCTGCAAGATGGGCTAGCAGCGGGCAGAACCGCCCGAGGCCGCCCTGGTGTCCAGTGGGTTTCGAGAGCTGCTGTGTCTCAGGCTTTGGCTCCTGCCCAGCCCCCACTTGACTCTAGGGTTCCCGCTTATCATTTGGGCCCAGAGTCTTTATGTCACCTTCCTGGGTGTCGCCTGGGCCTTGTGCCCTGACGGGGGAAAGGGCAGAGGGCGAGTGGAAAGGGCAGGAGGAGAGTGGCGGGAACCGGAGGCGCAGGGCCAGCAGCCTGGTGCCCTGCTGAAGCCGCACCTGTCCCCTGGACTCTTCTAGGCCAGCGCTGACATGCGGGAGGTGGTCTTGTGCCTGCTCGCCTTCCTAGTAGGTGAGTGACCCCCCTTCCCCCCAGCCCACACCTCCTCCCTGGACTCCCTGGCTGGCCAGGCCTCCCGGTCTCTCCCCTGGAGTGTGACAAGTGTCACCTGTGGGGGAGGGGAGATTTTAAGGACAGGGTCTCTGATAGCTGTGACTGTCTTGCCACCATCTTATTTGTCTTGTCACTCTTCTAAGGGAGGAAGGCTCCTGCTGGGAGCCTGGTGATGATGTCACAAGCTCTGGGGATGCCCTGTGCCTTGGTTTCCCCATCTGTAAAACCAAACTACTCCAAATGCCACTGTGAGGGTTCAAGGAGTTAATATTAGCAAAGTCCTTGGAACAGCACCTGGCACCTGGCACCTGGCACCTGGCACCTAATGCTGTGCTTCACATGCAATCAGAAAGTCTTAATCTCCTGCTGATAAAGAGTTCAGGCCAGAGCTGAACCCCAGCATTGAACCCCAGGTCTCTGCCTCCATTGCATTGCTTTCTGCCCACTCCACCCAGGGGGGTGACATCAGGGTGCATTTTGGAATAAAGCGGATTGAGGTTGGTGACGCTGCCTTTTGACGGGCAAGGAGACTCAACATGGCCTGGAGCAGGGCTGGACGGAGCAGAAACCCAAGGATGGCTGTGGGTGGCACAGACTCTGGGCAAACAGGGTCTTGGGGATTGGAACCACCTATCACCTTGACAAGAAAAAAAAATCATGGTCCTGTACCTGGAGACAGAGGACCAAAGGTGACCAGGAACCGTTGAGATTAGAACCCACTTCAGACACCAAGGCAGGGGCCGAGGGAGTGCGCAGAGGCCATGAGTATGGGATCTCAGGGTGGGGTTCAGGCTGTGGGGGGTGAGTACGCGATGCTCCCGGAAGCTGCGTGAACCCTGTCCCAGGACTTCTGAGGCCAGCCTTGTCACTTGCCCCTCCCCTGCTTGTTCCCGTCAGGCCTGCCTGCCCTGGATGCCAATGACCCTGAAGGTAAGTCACACCCCAAGGTGGCTCCCGGGAGGCCTGCATCCTGCCTGTGGTCCTGAGTGACCATGTCCTGTTTTCTTTTTCTACAGATAAAAACAGTCCCTTCTACTACGGTGAGCTCTGGTGCAGTTCTGGGCTAAGGCTTCCACGCAGTGTGGGCTAGGGGTGCGATGGGGGTGGCCCAATGGGCCAGGCTAGCCAGGGGCTAGGAAGCGGCATTGAGCAGTGGCCCAGTGGAACACGCATGCCACCCTGGTGTTCCAGAAGATTCCAGTAATTTGGTTACACATGAGCAGGAAGTGAGTTTGGCTCCCCGGTGCCACTTCTGCCCCAGCCACCCCAGGCTCCTTCCTCTCTCCTCGGATGCCCTGCCAACCCCAGAACCTTGGCATGTGCTGAGCTCAGTGCCTGGGACATGTACATTCTCCCCTCGACCACCTTGTCTGCTCTCTTTCTAACTCCTGCTGCTGGGGCTTTCTCCAGCTAACCCAACAGGCAGCATCTCACCAGCCACTTGTTGGGGAGGTAAACTGCAGGGAGAGAATCTTGCTTCTGCTGTAGTCCCAGCATGAAGTGCATCCCAGATGATCAATCCAGATTAGCCAAGTAGATGGGAGGCCCCCTGGGGAGGCCCGTGCTGGCCCGCAGGGTCAGGGTCCCTCTGGCTTTCCTCCTAGACTGGCACAGCCTCCAGGTGGGCGGAGTCATCTGTGCTGGGATCCTGTGCGCCATGGGCATCATCGTCCTCCTGAGTGAGTTTCCCAGGCCATCTGGGAGGGATGGAGGTGGTGGGGGGGAAGGGCAGGGGAGGGGCAGGGCCACAGGTCCCCTCCCTAGACCTCTCACCTCCCCTCCCCTCCTACCCACACAGGTGGGAAGTGCAAATGCAAGTTCGGCTAGAAGCCCAGGTAAGACCTTCCTCCTGGCCAACCCCTCCTTTCCATCTCACACTGTAGAGAAAAAGCTTTGCAGAGCCAGCAATGCAGAAAGCTGCTTATTCATAGCTGATAATCCCCAGGGCCCCACCTCACTGCACTTCACCTCCCAGCCCAGCCTGGAATGCCCTCATCCCTGGTACCAGACAACCCCACAGCAGAGACATAGCCAGGTCTGGGCAAGCTGAGACGCCTGTAGCCCGCAGGGGCGGGTTCTGACATCAAGGCTTGTTTATTTCCCTAGTCACCACCGCCCTGCCCCCGCCTCTCATCACTTCAGGTAAGGCAGGGACAACCCCCAGACTGGGATGGGAGGGGAAGGCGGGGTGTGGGCGATGGGTGACAGGCACCTACCGTGTGTCCCCAGGAGACAGAAGCTGACCTACCTTCACATGTGGCCCCATCGCTTCTCCCAGGCTCTGCCCCTGACTGCTGAGGACGGATGGATTGGCCCCAAAACATGGATGGCCTGCCTCTGTGCCCCTTACCCCACCCCACCCTGGGCTTACACCCAAACCTGCCCACCAGGATGGCACCCCAACCCCCAGGGCTCCCTCAACTCACCCCTCAATGCAGGGGGGTGTCTTCTTACTCTATTTTTAACCTGAAACTACCGTGCCTATAGCCAGAGCAGCCTCTGCGTGTGCCACTGTGGGCTTGGGAGGTGGGGAGGGGTTGGGGTCTCCTGGGGAACAGCCAGCAGGCTTCCCAAGGGGAGGTCCTCCCTCGCCTCGGCTGCTGGCAGCGGGCAGCCTTGCATGCAATTTCAGCTTTTCTAGTAGTCAAGCAGGGGACGCCTGTCAGAGTGAACCACGTGGACTGCAGGACACTCGTGGTTCTGGGGTCACCCAGGGGAAGCAGAACGGATGTCATCCTAGTGAGATGGGGAAACCCCAATATACTCCAGCAGCTTTCCCAATATCCAGTGTTCCTTTAAGGAGGCCCATTACGTAACTCCCTATGGAACCCTTACTGCAGCCGCATGGCCTACACTCTCTTGAGACTCCTCAGTACCCAATAAGGCATCTGAAATGTTGCCATAGCCTTCCAATAAAATGCCTCAAATTGTTCCAAAACACCCAAAAATATCTCTTGCAATGCTTGGAACGTTATCTTCCAAAGAAGCCCACAAACCCGCGCCTTCCTTCCCCGAGCGTGCCTTCTGTCCCTTGGCCATTCCATGAAGTCCCCTTCGCAGTCCCCCACACCAGCTCCCGGACCACCAAGAACCCCCGGGTGGTCCTGCGGGAACAAGCCACACACCTCCTGGAGGGGCTTCCTCCCCTGATGTCCCGGGGGTCCCTTCACGCGCGGGGCAGGTGCACGGCATATTTATTGATCTTACACACTTTCTGTCCTTGCTCTGATCATCCTCTGGGACGGCCAGGGGTCTCCAAGGATCCCCCAAATGCCCTAGCTTCTCCACCAGGACCCACTCTCCACCTGCGCATGCGCGACAGGGAGAAGCCGCCCAGGAGCCGCCGGCGGCAGCAGACATGCGCACAAGCGGCAGAGGGAGTTAGTCCAGCAGGGAAAGCTGCCCAGCAACTGTGACGTCACGGAGGCCCTCCTCCCAGGAAGCGATTGATTGGCCGGATTGCATTCGGACTCCGCAAGGATGCTGTCTGCGGGCCCACCGACCCTGCAAGAGCAGCTTGGCCAGGCTCCGGGGCTGGGATTTTCCAGTTGTCCACGTGCATGCCCAGATCCTCCAAGGAGTGGGCCGGTGGCGGAGGAACTCGGCCTGTGGTCAGCGTCTCCCAGAACCCGCCTCGCCCCGAGTGTCCACGCCAGCTCCTAGCCCCGCGGTCCGGGGTTAGGCGCTGAGGTCTAACTCGCGGTGCTGGTAGACCTGCGTGGGGCCCTTGAAGCAAGCCGCGAACAGGAAGCGTCTGCCAGCCACGGCGATGTGGGCGAAGGCCCGAGGGGCCACCAAGGCCGGAGGCCCCAGCTCCTGCAACGGCTCCAGAAGCCCCTTGTCAGAGTCCAGACGCAAGACCTGACTGAAGGCGAAGTCGCTGCCCAGGATGGCCAGCTGGTCCCTGGCGATGAGCAGCGGCTGGAAGACGTGAGCTCCTCGCGAGGGGAGCTGCTGCAACAGGCGGAACATGGAGCCGTCCCAGCGCATGACCTGGCGGGGAGGCAGGTGGGAGGGGCACCCAGTTAGGGCCCTCTGCTCCCCGTTCCTCCCACCTCCTCCCAGTCTCCCCATTCAGGCATGCTGTGAGCACAGGAGTCAGACCAGGGCCTTCCTGGTTGCACCCCACTCCAGGAAGAGAATGGGGGAGGAGTAAGCAAGTCTTGGGGATCCAGCATGTCAGCTTGGGCATGGGCATGCAACTGGGGGGGGGGTGTCCGAATTACAGAGCCAGAATTTTGGGGGGGACAGTGATGGCAAAAGCAAAAATCTTAATGCCACAGTCAGGACTTGGCAGGGGTGGGGTGGGGGACAGGGAGTGTTGAGCTGGGGTCAAAGTTCAAAGGTCAGATGTAAGACAGGGGTCCCTTTAGGAAGATCCTGTGCATAGTAGGGTCAGTGCTGAAAGACCAACACGCCCCTATCCCCACTGCTGCCACCAGCACTTGGGGGGGTGGGGAGTAGCTGCTAGCCTTGTGCCCATCCCCCAGCGGGGACCTCACCATGGAGTCCCCGATGTAGCGGGTAAGGCACAGGAAGACGTCTCCGCTGGCCTGGAAGTGGCGCGTGGCATAAACGTCTTCGGCTTCGGGGATGTCCGTGCGCCTCTCAAAGCGGCCCCCGAGCCAGTGGAAGAGCACGGGCCGCTGTGAGGCCGAGGCCAGCAGCAGGTGGGGCCGTCCGTCCAGTTCCAGGGCCTCAGCATCCGTGTCCCGGTGCCAGGCATGCAGGCTCTGGCGCGGGTAGAAGCCGGGCCCGTCTCGGCATAGCAAGGTAGTGCTGCCCGCCTTGGAGGCATCAGCCACCACGAAGCAGGGGTCCCCTTCCAGCCATAGGAGTTCGGCGTCGTTGGGCCGCAGCAGCCTCCGTGGGGCCAGGGCCTGGGTCAGGGTCAGGCGCAGGTCTGGGCGGGACCGCTCCCACAGCTGGGAGCCACCCCACAGGCGGGCGGCCAGCACAAAGAGGCGAGGGCCCAGCACCAGCGGTTTGCAGGCTACCACCGAAGGTGCTGGGAGGCAATGGGGGGGCGGGGCGGGGTGTAACGGAACAGGTCAGACAGGCTGGCCAGCCCGGGGCACTAGGGGCAGGCGGGTGAGTGGACAGGGGGCTCACCTGCCAGCTCTTCCTTGGGCTGGAAGCGCTGCAGGCTGTAGTCCCAGGCGAGGATCAGGCAGCGGCCAACAAAGGGCTGAGCCAGGATGACATGGGGCTCCCCCTGGTAGGAGAAGGGCTCCACGCCCAGTGCCGACTCCCGGACTGTCTGGAACCAGGACAGCTCTGGGAGTGGCAGGAGACAGTTAAGCCCGGAGGTCCTCCTCCCTGAGACTTAGTTTCTCGGTGGCACCTGTCCCTCACCATGGCATAAGCGTGTCTGCATGCTAAGCTGTGTGGTATGGCCAAGTGGCTGCCCGTCGCTCCCTGGCATGCTGAGTAACTTGTCCAGTGTCACGGCGTCCCTTCGAGGTGTCAGCTTTTATCATCATCCCTGGAGGCTCAGTAACCCTAGCGGCTGGCTGCCCGAGGCCTCCCAGCCTCCCCACCATCCACGCAGCCGGACCAGAGCTGCCCAGCTTGAAGTCACCTTATCCTGGCATCTCCTGACCCCCTCTTGGCCTCCTCGATGTTTTAGTGCACAGATCAAGTTCGCATGTAGCAGGCATGATGGGTGTAACGCACATCTTGCTTCTCCCAGCTGACCCAGGATGATCCACAACCTGTCTATGCTATAAGGACAGCATCCAGGGGGCGGCCTACCCACCAGACCCGTCTCCAGAGACCCTGCTGGTGTTCTGAGCCCCTCTGTCCCCATGGCTTAGCTTTCTACTGCAGCTGACGCACAGAATCGGCACAGCTTGTTCAAGCGCAGCTTAATGCTTTTTTAACATGCCAGTCCCTGCTTCCACATGCCACGATGGAAACCCTGAGTCAGTGGATGCCACAGCCCTCAGGGCAAAGTCCTCCAAAGTGAGGTCCCTGTGAGCTTTGACCTCATTGGTGCCCCTCCTGCACTCACCCCCACACCTATCTTCTCTCCTTACCCATGGCTCCTTCTCCCTGCCGGGGACACCTTCCCCTCTGCTTTTCACCAGGCTAACTCCAGGTCAAATGTTCCCTGTCCAGAGTGGCCCCCACCCCCCATGGAGGATTGGACACCTGCCTTGGGTTGCACCTGCATGTATCATAGAGTGGCACCCACATTTATCTGTGCAAGACTTCATTCCATGTCCTTGTGCCCAAATCCTGGAGCTGCAGGTCCCAGGAGGCCAGAGCTTATCCAGCACAGCCTGACCGCTGTCCCCCACTCAGGGCTGGGACACCACGGGCCTCCCTGAATGTCTGTTGAATAACTGGATAAAGACTGGCCACTGCAGCCATCCCACTGGCCCTGTGAGTCACACAGACCCCGCCAGGCTGCATGCTGCCACATAACAACCAATGCTACTGATGGATTTGTGCAGTTGGGTAAGGGCCCTGCCAGCTCGAACTTGAGTGTCCAGTCCCCCTCCAGGCAGCTCTTGGTGACCCGTCAGCTCCACCTGGCACCCTCTGCTTCTGTGGCTTCCCTACCCAGGGGGCTCTGCCTCCTCTGACTGTGGATTCTCCTTCTGGGGCCAGCCTGTGCCCTCACCCCCTGCCTCTGGACTGTGTCCTTGCAGAGGACAAGGTACAGGGCTGCCTTCATCACGACCTCCAGGGGCTCAGATCTGCACATCTCTGCACTCCAGGTGAGGTTACACTCACAGCCCCTAGCACAAGCCTGGGCACCAGGGCAGTCCTTCTGAGGGCTCAGCATTCTATCAACTCTGAGAGTGACGATCGATCCATCAGGGTTGGACAGCAGTGGGCATGCCCTTGAATCCTCATGTAATGCCAGGTAATTACTTATTGCGCCCATTTTCCAGACAAGGAGACTGAGGCCCAGGAAGGTACTGCTATTTACTCTAGGGCTCCCAGCCAGAAGGTGGCAGGGCCCCAAGGCTGAAGCAGGCCCTCTGCCCGGATAGCTGCTTCCCCCTAACTGACCTCCCACCACTGCCTCCTGGGGGCCCTTCCTAACACCCCAGGAGATCCCCCACCTGTGGCTCTGCACTTGAAGGTCTTTGGGTCCAACTGATGGAGCTGCATGTGGGCCAAGGCTGTGGGGCCTGCGCAGGCCCCAGTGCCCACGCTGGCATTCACAGTGGGCAGCCATTGCAGCAGCCAGAGGACACGACAGTCGCACTGGAACGGGTTCCCGCGGAGGTCCCTGGGGCAAGAGGGCAGGATGCGAGGGATGAGGCCGTGTTCCTCTCCCCAAGCCCAGGACCCATGAGAAGAACACGGAACACCCATGGCGGGGCAGCCACACTCACACGAGTTGCCCTTCTACCCCCACGTGCTCCCCAAGCCCCCATGCCATCTGTGCCCTCCCCGGATTCTCACACATGAGTCAGGGTGTCCAGGCCTCGGAACAGGAACCTGGGCAGAGCTTCCAGGTGGTTATTGGCCAGGCTTCTGGGAGAAGAAGAGGAGGAGGAGCAGTCAGTAGCCAGCCGCTGGGATGCCCTGTGTCCCAGGGGACGGGCCAGGGCATGGAGTCACGCACAGGTGTGTGAGCGAGCGGAGTCCTCGGAGGGCGTTCTTAGAGATGGAGCCAATCTTGTTGTCCTCGATGAAACTGTGGAGGGAACGCAGTGTGAGGGAGGTGCCCCCAGGGGAGCCACAGGTTATGGACGATGCGGGATCCTCTCCCCCAAAAAGCTCCCACAACCCCAGGAAGGGGCCTACTTCCTACGATCCTGGTGGCTCTGGAGGCCCCAGCCAGCCTCACCATCACCACCACCATCGGTACCTACCCCTGCGTCTCCAGTGATACCCACAGCCATCACTGTCACCCATGCCTCATTTACCAGCACCAGCCCCAGCCTGGTGATCTTTGTGGATCTCGAAGTACAGAAAGGTGAGTGGCACATTGTGGTCAGTGGTCAAAGCCACTGCTTCCAGGAGCCAGACCCACCTGCCCGGTAACTGCCACTGTCTGCTATATCTTCCCCTGCCACCTTGGTCATCACCAGCAGCATGGCCACTCACTGCCATCTTCAACCCCAACAATGTCACAACCCAACCCTGCATCCACAAACACTGCTAAGCGAAGCCACCAACACAGCCTTTGTCACTAAGATCCCGAAACCTGCCACCTCATCACCAGCACTGGACTGCAGCCATAGCATCACCTCCCCATCACTAACACTCACAGTTCCACTCACAGTCAGCAATGTGGCTGCCTTGTTCCTCAACCTCCACATCAGTCACCAACCCAGATACCAGGCCAGCAGCCTGCCACAGTCACCACCAATGTCAACACTGCCAACCTTGCTGACTTTGGCCTCCCTGCCACCAATCCACAGACTTGTTGCTGTTGTAACTGCCATTATCATCAACAGTTTCCCTGAGTAGTGGTCCCAGGGTCACTGCCACTGTTCCCGTCATCACCACTGCCCCCAGCTCAAGGCCATCACCACCATGATTGCTACCCTATAGCAGCTGTGCCCCCTCGGCCCTGCCACCACCCATGTCCCAGTCATCTGTTGGTAGGCAGTATGTCCTGACTCCAGCTCCCTCACCTGTTCCCTCCCTGGGTAGGGACAGAAACAGGCTCCCAATGGGCAGGCCCTTTGTGGATCTCGAAGTGCAGATAGGTGAGTGGTACAGTGTGGTCAGTGGTCAAGGCCACTGCTCCCGGGAGCCAGACCCACCTGCTCCCGTCCCCTGGGACCCCACTCACAGATACTGCAGGTGCGACAGGCCTGCAAACGCATCATCCTCAATCACAGAGAAGGAGTTGGAGGTGAAGAGGCTGGAGAGAGTAAGAGAGGCATTTTACAGAGTGCCAACACCCCTCCCTCGGACACTGCCACCTGGACCCCACCCCTAGCCCACCTGGGGCACACGAAAGGCTGTGTGTACACACATGCATACCCTCACACATGTGTATGACCACTCCACGTGCCCATGCGTGGACACCCATGACCCATGACACTTACAGCAGGTGCAGAGATGGCACCTTCAGGAAGCTTCCGGCCTTCAGTTGGGTGAGTCCGGTCCTGACGAGTGAGCTGGGGGAATGCAGGCAGTGATGGGGTGAGGTGGAGGGGGGCAGGGGCTAGTCCCATGCTGAACCTGCCTCTGTAGTCAGGGAGACAGACTCCTGCCCCCTCCGTGCTTGGCTGTCTGTCACAGCCTAGGTCCCCGGTCCCCACGGGGCCTGGCACTCACAGGGATAGTAGTGTGGGAGGGAGGCTCCTGGGCAGCTCCGGGGAGCCCTCGCACAGCGCGCTGTCTTTGGAGCAGGAACAGCTGGGGGAACACTTGCTCTTCGGGGCTCTCCAGGCTGCCCCCTGCCCTGGTCCGTCCAGCAGCAGCAGCAGCAACAGCAGCGGGGCTGCCCCTCCCATGCCCCCTCCCCCTGCCAAAGTGCCCCCTGCCCTCTCCCACTAACTCCCCTACGCTCCGCGCCCCTGCATCCCACCTGCCCTTCCCACCCTGGCCTTGACCCTGGTCCCCGGGGCCTCCCTTCCAGCCTGCCTCCCTGCCTGCTGTTTTTCCCTCCCTCTCTGCTTGTCTCTGAGTTAGCCTGCTCCCTTCTCTCCCCCTGCCTGCCTTTGTCTCCCTGTCCTTCTCTCTGGTTCTGTCCAGTCTCCCAGTCCCCGCAGGTCCCCTGTCTGCTGGCCTCCGGGCCTCTCCCGGTTGGTAGCCTCCTCCCACGCTCCTTCTCCCTGATGATTTGGGAGAGGGACTTGCTGGGCCCCCGGGTGCTGGGTAGGAAGGAGGAGGGGGTCAGAGGCCATAGGAAGAGCTGCTATGGGGAGAGGGACTGGGTGGCCCCTGGGGAGGGGGCGGGGCCGCCCCGGGCTGGTCCTGTCCTGGCCACGCCCAGCCGGCCCCCTCCCCAGAGCCCCCAGTCAACCCATTCAGACAGTATAAGGAGGATGGCGGCAGAGTGGGGACCACACGGCTCGGCAGATGGGAGGGGGAGTGCTGCCGCTGTCGGGGTCTCTAGCGAGCCAGCCCCCTCCCCAGGCTCCTGGAGGGTGTGGTGGGCGCTGTCATGGAGGCGCAAAGGGGCCAATTGAGGCCCAGCTGCTCCCTCTGGTGGCCACACTTGGTGGAACCGTTGTCCAGCCCCAAACCCCTGACCTCCCTTGTCTCCCTACCCTGATATTAACCCCTTGTGTACCCACCCCCGTGGCGGGGCGGGAGGCCAACTTCGGGAAATAAACCCCAGGACGGCGCCACCTTGTCCAGAGATCAGAATTCAAGGGTAGGTGGGCTAACGGCTTTCATGTGGATGCAAGACCTTCAGCAATTTGGGTAGATTCTATCTAGGAAGTCAGTAAACAAACGACGCTCCCCTTCCACCCCAACACATCGCTGACCTGAAATGGTCCAAGTATTGAGTATTAGCCTGTACTGTGAGGCTGGTGGCATTACTGTCCCTACCTTACAGATGGTGAGACTGAGACCCAAGAAAGTTAAACTGTGACCTTCAGGATGCCGTTCAGCTCTAAATGGAACCACTGTCACCTGTTGCCTCTGGTCTGCAGACTGGCCCCAGCGTGGGAGGGCAGTGTGTGTGAACACAGTAGCCCATCTCCCTGCTGGTGTGCAACCTGGGGATTCACTGGAGGTCAGGGAGCTGAGAGGCCTCAGCTTTCCCATCTGTGAAACCAGAGCACTGGCGGGGGCACCCAGCTGTGGAGAGAACTCACTGTGGTGAGGAAGGCAGGCTGGGCGTGAGCTCTGCACCCCAGGAGCCTGGGATCCGAGCGAGTCCTCTGTGAGTGAGTGTGAACTTGACAGTGTCTTAGTACAGAGAAAGAGCTGTGTACTGGGGGCACAGAGGGGGCACACAGAGCCTCGCTCACTGCTAGCGTGCCCAGCCTAGCGGGCCTCTCACCCCAGATCACCACGAGAAGGAGGCCAGGGATAACAATGGGGCTGGCTCGTTGTTTTAATGACTTTCTGTGTGTCGGGCTTTGTTCACATTGTTTTACATGGTTTTTAAAAATTTTTATTCATTTTTTTAAAAAGATTTATCTATTTTTGTTGGAAAGGCAGATTTAGAGAGGAGAAACAAAGATCTCCCATTCACAAGTTCATTTGCAAAGCAGAGTGGCAAATAGAAGGGGAGAGAGAGAGAGACTGATCTTCCATCCACTGGTTTGCTCCCCAAATGGCCACAATGGCTGGAGCTGGGCCATTCCAAAGCCAGAAGCCAGGAGCTTCCTCAAGGACTCCTACATGAGTGTAGAGACCTAAGGCTTTAGGTCATCCTCTGCTGCTTTCCCAGGCAGTGAGCAGGGAGCTGGATTAGAATTGGAACAGCCAGGCCCGGCAGCGTGGCAGCCTTGGGACCCTGCCCGTGTGGGATACCCGGAAGAAGTTCCTGGATCCTGGCTTCGGATCGGCATAGCATCGGCCGTTGCACTCACTTGGGGAGTGAATCATCGGATGGAAGATCTTCCTTTCTCTCTCTCCTCCTCTCTGTATATCTGACTTTCGAATAAACAAATCTTAAGAAAAAAAAAAAAAGAGTTGGAACAGCCAAGAGGTAAGTGGGTTGCTACCACTGCTGGCAGAGACTTAGCCTATAATGCCACTGTGACAGCACCCCTCCCACTCCTCATTGAATTATTTTTTAAAGAGTTATGTGTTTATTTGCAGGGCAGTTACAAAGAAAGTAAGGGGGAGACAGAGGAGAGAGATTTTACACCTGCTTCTTGAGTGTTCAAATGGCTGCAAAAGGCCTATGGCAAACCAGGACAAAGCTGGGAACTCCACCTGGATCTCGCATAGGGGCGGCAGGTCCAAACACCTGGGCCATCTTCTGCCGCTTTCCCTGGCACATTAGCAGAGAACTTCATAGGAAACAGAGTAGATGGGATATGAACAGGTGCTCCCATGAGAAGCTAGCATTGTAGATAACTAAACCCACTGCACCACAATGCCAGACCCTCCGAACATTTGCTTAATCTTCCTCCAAGCCTCCCTCTGAATTGAATGTCATTGTTATCTCAGGAGAGGCTGAGCCAAGAGAAGGGACATCACACAGCTGGAAAGGGCTGAACCGCTGTACTCTGGGGCAAGGACGTGAGATTGGCCAAGAGCTGGGCCGGTGCCTCAGTTCTACATCAACATCAGGGTTATCATTAACCACCTGGGGTGGAGGCTCCGACACTGGACCAGGGAGCCTTTTGTGGAAATGAGTGTGAGTGTGTGTGAGAGAGTGCGAGAGAGGCCTGGGAGTGAGCGTGCCTTGGTGCTCCTGGGGTGCCCTGCAGCTTTTGGCGGCCCCGGGCTGGTGTGTTGGACATTTCTGTTCATAACCACCAGAGAACCTTGGGAAACCTGTTGTTTGCTCATCTCTGAAGTGATCATAAGGCCACGTCAAGTTCAGAGGCCTTTGAGCCAGCTGGGAGTCCCATGTTTAATCTTAGTGATTTCTCAGTTTCAGATGCAGAAAACTGAGTGGCAGGGTTACCCAAGGCTGCAGTGGCCAGCCCTGATTCCCTGGAACCCTGGCCTGCTCTGTGTTGTCCCCCAGGGGGTCACCAGGGGCGTATGTGGTTTGGGAGTGTGTGAACACTGGTGTTGACCTGTATGCGTGTGACAGAGCGACCCACCATGCACCTGCCTGCCCCCAGCTGGGGGAGAGGTCAGCTTGGTGTGGCAATGCCCTTGACGGTGTCCACCTGTGTGTCAAGGAGGTGTGCACAGAGATTCCTTGGCCTTTGCTTCTCGGGGTGTGGGGGTGTAGGCATACTGGCCGTGTGGCTATGCCTTTAAGCTTCTCGGTAAGTGTTTCTGTGTGTGTCTGCCCCTGTATGGGTGCAGATGCCCACATGTGTACTGTGGTCTGTTGTTAGTGTGTGTACTCCCAGGGCCCCTCACAGGCAGCAGCAAACAACACATAACAAGGTGCCCTGTCTCCTCAAAAACAGCCCTACCGTGATGTCCAGGGTTCCACTGGGGAGCCCTGGGGTTGGGGTCAGGAGTCAGGGATCCTAGCACTTGCTGACCCATGTTCCTGCCTGGCCCTAGTCCCAGGAAGCAGAAAAACACTCCTTTCCACCCGAGTTCAGCAGCTTGTATGTGTGCCTATGTGGCCATGTGTGCGGCCCACGTGCGCCACCCAGGGTTCCCCAGCCACGTCTGCAGTGGTGCTTCTGAGCTGAGAGAGTTAACCTAGCAGGACAGGGCGGTCTGGGCTGGGGGCCGCCCCCTGGCCCCCCTCCAGCCTGGGCTCCAGTTACAGCTGCTGGTTGGGGAGGGCCAGGCTGGGGTGGGGCCTGTGGGGAGGGGAGCCTGCCTGTGGGGGCAGTGCATCCAGCCAGCACTGGGCCAGGGGGTCCAAAGTGCTTGGGGGGCCCCAGGGCACAGCGGCACAGTTTGGGGGGCCTCTCTCACTCTCTCTCGGCGGCGGGGGACAGCTTGACTGGGGTGAGCAAGCCCGCCCCTCCCCTGTAGGCCTCATCCCGTGCTGGGGCCAGGCTGCCTATTTTGGGAGCAGGAGTGGCCAGCCAGTGGCTTCTCAGGCAGGCCTGCCCTGGGAGGGAGCCGGGAGCATGGTGGTGGTGGTGAGGACACCGGGGGGTCCCTGCAGGGCTGGGAGTGTGGGGACGGGCTCTCCTGTCTCTGGCTGGTTGTGGGGTCAGGGGTGTCCATGGATGGCTTGGCTTGTTCTGGGTGTTTGAGGACACCCGGAAGAGGGGTTATTGAGCACGCTGCACGCCTCCACCTAGTAGCATAGAGAAGGGTGTTGTTTGCACCAGCTTCCAGTCCCACGCATGCGTGTGTGTGTGTGTACACGTGTGTACCCTGGCTCTGGACATCAACCCCTCCCTCCCTCTCTCTCTCTCCAGTCCCTCTAGCCTGGGCCTTCTGTTACTGTCCCATTAGAAAGATGTCACCAGGAGGTGGGTGGGGTGGGAGATGGGGCCTTCACGCACTGCTTTCCGGGAAGGAGAAGGGTGGCCTTTCCTCCCCGGGGGTGGCCCGGTGGCGAGGTGGCAGCTTGTTGTGCCTGACCCCCGAGTGGGAGCAGCCCAGCTGTTGCCATGGCGCCTGTGTGTGGTGAATTCCTCCAGCATGAAGTGGGAGATATTTATACCCAGGGTCAGGCACAGAACGGGCAGGAGAGTGGGGACTCCGGGGGACTTACGAGGCAGGTGCGACCTGGGCGTGCCCCCCAGGGCACACCCAGGGTTGAGGGGAGGCACCTAGGGCCTGCTGTGGGGAGGGGGAGGCTCATGGGGGACCCTCCCTCCCCACAGTGGGTGGGATCTTTCTTGCTGTATGCCCCCTACATGGCTGGCTGGCCCCTGCGAAGCAAGGGCTGCCCTTGTTTCTCGGGCAACCAGGCTGGGTGACTTTGTATTAAGTCCCTGGACTGTCTCAAGCTTAACCCCTTGGGTCCAGGCCCCAGTGACTGGGGGAGGTGGCCGAGAACACACACGGCCTGACCATAGCGTCCCCACAGGACATGGCGTCTCTTGGGCCTGCCTGGGTTCTCTGTGTGGGTCTCCTCGCCATGGCCAGAGCAGGTGAGTCCTGGGAGGCTTCTCAGAGCCCCCCGCAGCTCCCCTTTGCCCCCCCAGCAGGGATAGGAGAAATGCTATGAGAACCTGATTGGAGACCCCCAACCTGGAGTTGAGGCATCAGCTGGGGTACCAGGGTGTTGAGGCCCCCACAAGGAGCAGAGTCACAGGCTGCCATGGTCAGACAAAGGGGTGGGGTGGAATGGAGGCCTGGTGCTGTCATGAGGCAGGGTGGGTGCTGGGACCGGCAGGGGGCACGGGGCGGAGGGGGTGGGAGGAGCCCCTGGGTGGCCATCTGACATGCACCCTGCCTGGTCTCTCTTTCTGCAGAAGCGTCACAGGAACACGACCCGTTCACTTATGGTGAGGGGTGTGCTGGGGAGGAATGGGATGCCCTGTGGGTCCACATGGCCCTCCCTGTGCCCAGGTCATCCTCCCTGTGCCCTCTCAGGGTTACAGGGCTCGCCCTCTGCCTCCTGTGCTTTCTCCTGTCCTCTCCTGGACACCCCACTTCTCCCAGACCTCACCTCTCCCGTGTGCGGTACTCCCTCAGCAACCTTCCTCCTGCTCTGTACCCACATCCTTCCTCTTCATCCTCACCACCTCCCAGCCCTCACCTCCTTCCCATTCCATCCTCACCTCCTTCCTACCCCTCACCTCCTCCCAGTTCCTCACTTCCCACCTCTCATCTCCTCCCAGCTCCTCTCAACTCCCCCTCACCTCCACCCTGCCCCTCACCTTCTCCCTGTCGCCCACAGACTACCAGTCTCTGCGGATCGGAGGCCTCATTATCGCAGGGATTCTCTTCATCTTGGGCATCCTCATTATCCTGAGTAAGAGCCTGCGCCCCCTTCTTGATCGGACCCTGCCCTCTCGGTCCTGCTCGTGCCCCGCCCCGCCGCCCTGGCCCCGCCCCCAGCCCCGCCCACGCCCCAACCCAGCCTGTGCCCCAGCTAGCTCCACCCCTTGCTCACCAGCGCTCATTCCAGCGTCGCCCCGCCCCTATCCCCGCCCCTTCCCCACCCCGACCTGGATCCCAGCCCACGTCGCCCCGCCCCCGGTTCAGACCCCTGTCTGGATCCAAGCCCCGCCCCGCCCCCGGCGCCCAGCCTAGGCCCCGCCCCCTCATTGAATCCCAGCTCCGCCCTTCCCCACCTCGGCCCGGTTCCGGCGTCGTCCCGCCCCCACCTCAGCTCTGGCCCCGCCCTTCGGCCCCCCCAAGCCTGGACCCCAGTCTCGCCCCTCCCTTCCCCATTTCGCCCCACCCCTCCCTGGATCTCAGCCCCGCCCCTGCCTGGATCCAAGCCCCGCCCCCGCGCAGTTCGCCCCGCCCCTTCCCCATCCTGACCTGGATCCCACCCCCTGGATCGCCCCACCCCCGGCTCCGCCCCTCCCTTTCTGGATTCAAGCCCCGCCCCTGCCCACTTCGCCCCGCCCCCAGCTCCACCCCTTCTCCGCCCCGCCCCATTCCAGCGTCGTCCCGCCCTTCGGCTCTGGCCCCGCCTTTCGTTCCCCAGCCCGCCCCTGCCCACTTCGCCCCGCCCCAGCCCCGCCCTCAGCCCAGTCCCGGCTGGTGCCGCGTGGACCAAGGCGGGGGCGAGCGGGAGCTGCCCCTGGGGGTGCCCGCATATTATGGGGACCCTCCCTCAGCCTGTGTTTCTCCCCACCCCTACAGGCAAGAAGTGCCGGTGCAAGTTCAACCAGCAGCAGAGGTAAGAGGCCTTTGCAGAGCGGCGCTATTGCCTGCCAGTCGGCGGCCTGCCGCCCTCAGCCAGCAGGCATGAAGAAGCGCCCACTGTGTACCCAGCTCCCTCCCACCCTGCCCACCGGAGCCGCCCGCGCGGGACCGAGGCGCTCTGCCTCAGCCTTAGAGAAAGCATCCCAAGCCCAGGCCGGCGGGGACACATTGTCGGGGGTCTCCTCCTGGGGTGCACCACGCACCCCCAAGGTGATGGCTGGAAACTGAGGCATGGAGAGGTAGCCGCCCCCTGACCCAGATCGCCTCGGAGCAGGCGGTGGGCACGCTGGGTTTCCCACCCAGGCCGAGTTGTGGCAGTTCGCCCGGGACTCAGGACCAGCCTGCTTCCTTGCACTCCCCGACCTGCCCCCTTCACCTGTTCCTGAGGGCTCCTGGTGGCCGGTGGGCCCGCAGCCTGCTCCTCGCCCTCTCTAGGCCTCGGGACCCCGGGCCCCTTAGGGGTGGGGGAGCTTCCGAGCTCCCTTTGCACCCCCCAAATCCCTCTGCCTCTCCCTTCCCAGAACTGGGGAGCCCGATGAAGAGGAGGGAACTTTCCGCAGCTCCATTCGCCGTGAGTTGGGGAGACCGCCCGCCCGTGTGGAAGGGTCAGGGCTGGACGAGGTGGGGCTTGACCTGAAGCTGGGCGGCGGGGACGCCCCTCCTGACGCTACAACTCTGTGTTTTGCCTCCTCAGGTCTGTCCACTCGCAGGCGGTAGAGACACCTGGCGCCGTGGACCTCAGCCAGGTCCTGCAGCCCTGACCCGCTGGGGGAGGGGCGCAATGCGGGACTGGGGCGGGCGGCGAGGGGCAGGTTTGGAAGGGGTCCCTTTGCGCCTCTCACCCTCTCCACCCCCACAGGATTCCCCTGGAATCTGACGCTTTCCATCCGTCACCTGTGCCCACCGCCACCTCCACGGCCCCCTCCCCAGCCCTGCCCACCCCCCAACCCCCTCCACTCCCGGTACCGCCCAGACTGGCAATAAAACGTGCTTCTCTCTCTGCCGCTCTCCAAGCGCTTTGTTGATCTGTCCCTCTGAGCGAGCAGCTTTGGGCACCCCCACCCTGGGGAAGGGGCGGGGACGGCGGCAGTGGGCGGGAGCGGGGGCGGGGGTGATCCGGCCGGGGGCGGGTTCCCCGGGCCCCCATTGGCTACAGGCGCCCCCCCAACACCAGGGCTCCCCGCACCCCACCCCACCCCCGTCTGCCCCCATCAGTCTGTCCTGCTTCCAGCTGCTGCGGCCGCGCCGTCGCCGCCTCAGCATCCAGCAGAGCCCTGCTCCAGCCCAGCATGGCAACCCCGACTCAGACCCCCACCAACGGTGAGCGACACCCGGAGAAGGGGGCGCCAGGGGGAGGGGAAATCTGGGCATTGAAATCTTGGAAGAACAAGGGTGTAGGGAGGCTCTTGACATGGAAAAGGAGGGGAGTGGGGAGCCGATGTGTGCCCCTTCCCTGAGCGGAGACTCCCCCCTGTAGCTCACGCCTTGACATCCCTTCACCCCCTCCCTGTACCTTTGGGGGCTTCCTGGGCATCCCCTCCTGACCGGTGGAGCCATCCCGGTGTGGGACCCATGGTTGGAGAGTGACAGTCCCAGGAGAAAGGATGCTCGGACAGGTTGCTGTGGCAACCGGGTGGCTGGTCCAGTGCCCGTGGCAGCAGAGGGAAGAAATGGGTGGGTGAGTCTACGGCCCTTGGAGGCTCCTGGGGTGGGCAGGGAGTAGGGGTCCGCATCTTCTCTTTCCGGCACTGCTGGCTCCTATGTTGGGTGTTTCCTGAAACCTCCAACAGACAGGTGCACAGGGAAAAGGGAGAGCTGGAGTGCTCACATGAGAGACCAGACCTGGAAAAGAGAGAAACTCAATAAGATAGAGACCTGGGAAGAGATAGATCAGATACCGACGGGCATTCAGAGAGGGCGAGGGTGAGAGGATAGCAGAGACAGGGAGACACCCGACAGAGGGGCTGTGACAACCACGGAGCGGCTAGTGTGGAGGAAGACAGAGGGAGGATGGGAGCGAGGGGGGAGGGCAGGTGGGGTGGGGCCCAGGCACTGCAGTGACATCCCTTGTGGGGGGAGTGGGCTGCAGGGACCCTTCTCCCAGGCTCCGCACAAGCTGCTGATGGTTGGTCCCAGGGGTGCACCTGCCTACGCACAGAGCTGGCCCTCCTGGCCCCACCCAGCCGCACAGGAACAGGCGTTTCACATCCCCATTAACCCAGTTATGCACCCACTTAAACAGCCTTGCACCCCCAGGGACCCCTAGCAGCCCCCCTTAGCTGAGCCTTCGCCCTGCAGCATGCTGCTGGTGGGGGGAGGGAGGAGGGAGGGAAACCAGAGTGTCTGGCACCCGAGGGCAGGAGCAGGGGTTAATGCCAGGGAGCCCCTGGCAGTGAAGGGAACCCCAATTCCACTGGCATCTGCCTCCTCCCTTCCTCCTTTTCCCAACAGGCAGGGGCTTGCTGCACTCAGCCGTATCTGCAGAATCCGAAGCAGGGCGGGGGAGGGGGGCTGCAGAGGCTGGAAGCCACCCTAGGGAAGAGGGGGCAGGGCTGAGGCAGCAGGTCTGGCGGGAGCCCAGGGCTTCTTTTCGCAGAGGTGGTGGTTAGCAGGATCGATGGCAGCAGATGGACAGGGGTGGGAGGACAGATGCTGCGGCGTCCTGCCTCCCCAGTGACAGCACGAGAGGGGACCACAGGTCTTGGGAAATCCCAGGGACGGAAAAGCCTGTTGTAAGTCACGAGCCACTTAAGGACACTAATTAATGAATTGCTGGGGGGAAGGAGCTGAAACTCTCTCTCTCTGCCCTGCTAGAGGATGGGGCAGGGCGGAATGCAGGGCAAGTAGATGGGGGGTTGCTTGAGCACTTCTGGACCAGGGTCCCTGTCCCTGAGATAAGACCCTCAGCTTGGCCGCAAGCCAACCCTGCAGGGACAATCGCGGCAGGTGCCGGAAAAAAAAAAGGGGGAATCAAAATTGAACCTGGAGTTAGAAAGCATCCCCTTCCTCCCCCTCCATGACACACAAGCCTCACACAGGACCCCCACCCAGCCCAGGGTGTCCAGGCCCATCACCTCTCAAGATGCTCTAGTCGCCATAGAAACCACCTCCTTCCCCATCTCTCCTTGGCAACTGGCCAGGAGTAGTGCACATTCTACCCAGAGCTGAGCCACGCCCTGAAGACCCAGATTGGGAAGAGGATTTTCTTCTGCATGGAGGACCCAGCACCCAGCACCCAGGGAGGAAGCCAAGAGGATTCTGGAAGAGGCAGTGCATTTCTGAGAACTTCGAAGGAAGGAAACAGGGGTGGCAAGCCAGGAGACCCAAAGCAAGACAATGTACCTCTGATGGAGAATCCACCTCCCACAGCCAGGGAGGGCCTCGTTTTCATTCACTCACTCACTCATTCCTAAATGTCAGGATTCACCGCAGAGCTGAATCAAGCAACTGTTTCTAGGCAGAGAGCTGAGACTGAGCAGGGCTGACCCCAAAGCTTCCCCAAGCCCCCAAGGACACACTCTAACAGCATATTTAGCCTGACTTTATATCATCACCACCACAAACAGAACATTCAGGTTGATCTTTAAGTTGAGACTAAGAATAAAAACACACTGAAATAGGAGCCTATCTTTTTCCTCCTCTGTCTCAATGTCCCCCTCCTGTGAAATAAAGATGAAGATAGCACCCACATCAGAGTCGCTGCGAAGATCCAGTGTGTCAGATCTGTCAAGTGCTCAGAGGCAAGCAGGGCTGGCTGGCTGGATCTGTAAGGAAGGAGAAAAGCAAATGATGTCACCACATTCTATTTAGATGTCCTGGCTGGCTGAGGGCTGTGAGCCCAAGGCTCGGTTTTTCTCTCTGGTAAAGGAAATTCACAAGGGCTGGAAGGTGTCGAAGACCACTTGGCAGCAGCCTAGCACTTCCTGTTTGGGGACTAGACACCTGGGAAGGGCTGACATCCCCCTGGTGTGAATCACCTGTACGGGCCAGGTAGGCTGCAGCACACAGGGGGCCAGGGCAAGCAGGAAGCATCCCCTCTCTTAGGCTCGTGTCCATCACAGGGTGACTCCACTTCCCTCTGGAATATTCAGGTCACCAGGCCAGAGGCAAAGGAAAGCCCTTGCCAGGAGCACTCAAATGCTCTAGCCTGGAAGTGACACTTCCGTTCATGGTGCTTTGGCTAGAGTTAGTCACACAGCCCCCAGTGAACCCCAGGGGAGCTGTCCTTCTTCAAGCCTGCAAGGTGGGGGTAAGTCTCACAGAGACCACCTGCAGGGGTACGGTTTTGTGTGATGGAACTGCACACACACTCACACAGCGCATGCTATTACAGGATCGAGACCCAAGCTTAAAATCGCTGGTGTCTTAGAAGTCAGTAATAGAGGACATGAATCTGCCCAACTCCCGTGTTTGGTGGTGGGAGTGAGTGGCCCAGAACAACAGTGGTGTATGTCTTGCCTCTGGGATTTTTAGGATGACAGAAGAGTTTTGGGGAGTGTTCAGGGCAAGGTGATATGAATCTGGGGTCTGACCTCCTCCCTCTTAGCATCATATGAACACATGTGAGTGTGTAAGTCCGTAGATTAGGTCAGACTGCAGTACAGGACCAGACACACACACTTATATATGTATCTGCCCTGGTATATGCGGTATATGTGGTATATGTTGGACCGTTGCGCAGATTGTGCACTGCACAGGGAATGGTATCAACTGGTGGAGTGACTGGGGGCTACTCCTGCCATTGAAATTCTGTTGCCAGGGCCAGGGGCCTCTTTCTCGACTGCCATCATCTTCGGAAATGGGAAGAAACCCCACATTGAAGTAGTTTTTCCCTCTCTTTCTTTCCATGCCTTCTTTCCCCCTCCAGTTCCCGAGGAACCTGACCCATTTTATTATGGTGAGTGGTGGATTTTGTGTTTGGGTCTCACGGGGCTTGGTAGAAGGATGGCTGTAGATGCCAATGGGTCATGCCAAAGTGGCTTCAGCTACGGCCACGGCATCTGTGTACTGCCCTGGCACAGTTCTCGTTGGCTGGGTTCATGGAGGGCAGGCAGAACCAGGCTAGGGGTAGGGTGAAGAGGAGGCCTCATACTCTCCTGAGCTCCATATGGGACTCTGGGCTGGTGTGCCAAGAGTGCCGAATGTCAGTTTGGCTTTTCTGCATTCCCTAGCCATTGATTTCACCTGTCTGGGTCCTTTTGCAAATAAGGCAATCGGAGTTTCCATTTCGGAGGATCGTGGGAAAGATTTCCTTGGATGGTGCCATTACATCATTGTCATGGCACTGACGCTCGGGGTCTGCAAAGCTGCCCCCTCCTCTTTGAGCATCCTCCTGCCTCACTTCCACCTCCAATGCTCCCACACACCAGCTTCTTTCTCACCTCTGGGGCTTCGCACCTGCTGTCACCACTTGCAGAAATATTCTGGCCCTCTGTCTAGCTGATGCAGGCTTCTGCCTTCTCTTCTGCTGGCCTCAGATCAAATATTGACCGCCCTACAGAGGAAAAGGCCTTCCCTGGCTCTGGCTAAAGAAGCCACACCACAGCCAGCCTTGATTTGAGTTGTTGGCTTTCTGGTGGATGCTTTAGCACACAGATCAACTCCTTGATGGGGAGAAGCCCAGAGCATGGCTGGGACAGAATGAGAGCTCCCAAAATTCCTACTTTAGGAAACATTTTACTGTGCACATGTGTCCTGTGCCAGGCTGTGATCCAGGCACTGCAAGAGAAAAGCACTCAAGGTTTCCAGCCCTCCATTGCCTCACACTCAACAGGACAGACAGCTGTTCGAGGAAACAACCACGGGAGATTACTCACTAGGTGAAAACAATGAAGAAGGGACTGCAGGGACAGAACAGGATAGAACCTTTCTAAATAAGATAGCCAAGACAGGTGTTGCTGACTCTGGATGCAGCCCAGAAGGTAGTGAACGAGTGAGCCATGGGCATGCTGGGGGGGAAGAGCATTCCAGCAGAGGGAACAGCAAGTGCAAAGGCTTGTGGCAGCGCCATACTCAATGTTGTCTGTTCCTGGACAGCAGCAGCTGGGGCACTATGGGGAGACTGGGATGGGGTGGGGTCTGAGAACTGGGCACTACCAGGTTTCCCAGGGAATTGTGGGTCATGGCGAGGACTTTGGGGACCAGGAAGGAGGTGGTTGTGGACACTCAATGTATACACTCAATGTAGAGGGCCAGAGGGAGAGGGTTTGGAGAAATCAGGAGGCCCGGAAGAGCCAGTGCTGCCCATACCCATGCCCTTGACCATCATAGTAACTCCTGGAGGGTGGCCAACTTGTTGGAGTTCCCATCTAGGGAACTCCAAAAATCTTACAGGGTTCTCATCCACTGGAGGTGGGGGATGGGGGGTCCCCAAGAAGCCACTGTTTCCAAAGGTTCCCAGCATGGACAGCGGTCCTTGGATTCTGGCCCTCGGGCTGGGCAGCCTGGAGCCCAGGCTGAAACCCTGGTAGTGCGGGAGTGGTACCCTGCTTCAACATTCTTCCTTCTCTTCCCCAGATTATGCCACGGTGCAGACAGTGGGCATGACCCTGGCCACCATCATGTTCCTGGTGGGCATCATCATCATCCTCAGTGAGTCTGAGCTCCTCCTGGGTACCTGTACTCTGCTTGGCTCCCACGTGTGGCTTCCGTGCACAGCCTCATGTCCTGGGTCCCTACCTGTCCATTTTCTCTCCTAACAGGCAAGAAGGTGAAGTGCAGGAAGGCAGATTCCAGGTCTGAGAGGTATGGCAGCTGCAGAGAGTGTGGGAGTGAGGAGCGGGAGTAGCCTGGGGCTCGGGGGTGGGGATGGGGGACGCATCTCTGGAGCCTGCAGCTGCTGAGCCTCATCACACTTTTGCTCTTTGCCCCCTGCCCTTCACAGCCCAACCTGCAAATCTTGTAAGTCGGAGCTGCCCTCTTCAGGTGAGGGGGAGAAAGCCTGCGGATCTGTCGGAGGAAGCACTGAGGGGACCCTCAGAAGGGGGTTGCATGGGCCTGCTGCCTGGTGGATGGGGGCCGTGGGAGGGGGAAGAGTCCCACAGGAGGCCCAGTACTGGCACATGGGAGCCACTACCGGAAGGGGAGGCAGTGGGGATGGCCACGTCCGCATGGATCCGCAAGACAGCCTGCCTTCCCAGATAAGAGCGGTTTCTGCCCCGTAGGTGGGGGTGGTGGGGTGGGGAGGGAAGAGTTCTGAGAGGTACCACTCAGATAGATCCAGGCTAGCCGAGGGTCAAAAGTGGAGAGGGAACGAGGGAGCTTAGAGCTGGATTGCAGCAGAGCCCAAGCTGGGAGCTCCCAATGGAGAAGATAGCACACAGGGACGCAGGGCTGAGCGGGGAGACTGGAAGGTGGAGGAGGGAAAGGGTGAGAAGCACGGATGTTTGGGAGGCTGTGGTGTGGAAAGGATGGGGGTGCTGGGGATGGGTGGAGGAGGATGGAGGAGGGAGTGGGGTGGAGTGGGGGATGGGTGGGGGAGGATGGAGATGGGGGTGTGGGAGGGGTGTGTGCTGGAGGATGGAGGCTGTGATGGGAGGAGAGCCAGGAGGGGGAGCCTAAGGAAAGCCTGGGGCTCCTCCTTGGGGTACTCTTGTGGGCCAGCGCATCTTGCCCTGTTTTGGTGGGACCCCACCCTTTCAGGGAGATGCGTGACAGCCCTGACAGCTTGAATTGGAGGGGCTTGGGGGGACTCAACATGCTGGATGTGGGAATTTTGCGTGTAATTTCATTCGCTTGGCTTGGTTTCTCGGTTCAAGCAGGTCCTCTGTGACTGGGGCCGGGTGTGGAATTTTACAGGGGTCTGATCTGCTCAAGGGGAATGGTGGTCCCTGGGGGTTGCTGTTTCCCATGGTTCAGGAAACAGAGGAGACCGGGGGAGGGACTCCTTTCTGGTAGGTGTGTTCTCCTCCAGGACAGCACTGCGGACAGTGTTCCCACAGGCGCCAGGTCTTAAGGTGATAGGGGAAGCAACCGGATTTTCGGCGTGCGCGGGGCTACAGGGCCCCCTGGCTGTGGCGAGGAGACTGCGCCCAGGCAGCCGACTGACGCCCGTCCCTCTCTTCGCAGCCCCTGGCGGCGGCGGCGTTTAAGACCAGCCCTGGGCTCTCACTGCTGCCCCAGCCAGAGCGCGCAGCCAGAGGACCACCAGGTGAAGGCCGTGCGGACCCCGGCCTTGCGCCGGGAAGCGCTCCCCTACGAGCCGCCCCGCCCTCCCCGAGGCTGGAGCCGTTGCACCTCCACTGTCCCTCCCCAGACCTCGGCAGTGATGACTTCCCAAAAGAGCCCGCGTGCACCCCAGACCCCGGGACTCAAGCCTCCACCCTGCATCCCGGTGCGGCCCCCCGCTTCCCAGTGCCCGAGCACCGCTCCCCTGCAGTTCCCTGCCCGTCCCTCAAGGTCCCGTCCCTTGGCCCACCTCGGTGTCCACGTCTTGAGCTAAATAAATGTGCATTTGGTTTTTTTCCCCTGTTCTGTCTGAGTGTTCTCATCTGTGGGACACAGTTGGGAGGGGGCTGCCGAGGGGAAGCCGGGGAAACGCTCCCCGCCCCGCCCCCACAGCGCCCAGCGCTCTTCCCCACCCACTTTCCCTTCCCTTCCCGCCCCCCTCCGGAGGGGGCCCCCTCTTCTATTCCCCCTAGCACCCCAGAGCTAGCCCTCCCCTCTCCACCCCACTCCCTCACTTTCACTCCCCAGACCTGCCCGGCGTGGACCCCCAGGTCCCCCGTGGCGGGGGGCGCCGAGATCACAGCCCTACCCCGGCCCCCACCCATCGGCCTCGGCGTCTCCCCCTCCTGCTCCCACCCCGACTCTGAAGCCAGGAAACCCAAGAGGAAATGACTGCGCCCGTCTAGCTCCCCGCCCGCCCGCGCGCCCCTGGCCACACCCTCCGCCTGGTCGCCTCCAGCTCGGCCGTCTGTCCACGAGGCTGCTGCTCGCTCCGGCCCCCGGCCCCGACGTAAGTGTTTCCCGCCTCTCCTGCCTCCCCTCGGCTGGGCCGCGCGCGCAGGTGGGCACAAAGCGGGTCCCTCTGCGCGCTTGCTGCTGTCACCACCTGGCAGATCCCAGACCCTGAACCTCGGCGGGACCACCCTGCCTGCCTCGGTGTCCCCAGCTGCTTTCCATCCTCCCGGACACCGGCACCCTCCATCCTCCCAGGCAGTGCTGAAACCTCAGCCCCTGTTTACTTTTTCCTTGGCGACCACGAGCTCATTACTCATTCTTCCTCTTCTCCCCTGGCGAGGGCAAGAGGCACTAGGTCTTCTCCTAGAGCCTGGAGCGCTGCCGCTGGGGGGAGGGGGGGCGTCGCTGCTAGGCAGGGTGCGTGCCTGGAAGGGTCCTGCAGGGTGTGCACTTGGGTCCCAGGGCCCCTGGCTGCTGCAGTGAGGGCCTTCAGGCTGATCCTTGTAGTTCCGCTGGAGAATCCGCGGGGAGCAGGAGATGGTACTTTGGGACCCTGCCCTTGTCCCCAAAGTCAGCTGCCAGTTGCCAGGCGTGACCAGAGGTGCCTGCTCAGGGTGGGGGTACCAGAGGCTGGCCTCACTGACCCCAGCTCTTGCTCCTGGCCAGATGTTGTCCCTGGGCCGCCTGTGTCTCCTCACCGTCCTTGGCCTAATTCTCCCCACCAGAGGTAAGAGCCTACAGCCACCCTACTCCCAAAGCAGGGTTCTGCACAACCGGGAGGCGCCTGTTTGTCTGCTCACCCTGCTGCAGAACTGGCCCTGGGAACTTGGGGATCCCTGGGTGGGGGCCGGGCTACACCTGCCTTAGGCGTCTCCTAACAGGAGGAGCTGCTTCCACTAAGTCTGGCCAGAGCCTGTCCTGCTGAGCATCTGCCTTTCACCTCCAAGAAGAACTCGCTGAGTTTGATTTGGCTGCGAGGCCGGTGTCAGCTTTCTCCTTAGCAGCCAAGAAACCTGGGGTCTCCACCAAGAAGAACCTTGAGCCCTGAAACTCTGGCCAGCCCAAATCACTGGAGACCTCACAACCTTGCCTGGGACTGGGATAGGGTGGGGAGTGAACTGATTCCAGGGCAGCAACGACCCTCTGGGAATGGGGTATGCGCCTGTCTTCTCCACAGCAGGTGCCAGGCCTGCACGCCTTAACTCACATGGGCTGCAGTTCGGCTTCCCTCTGGGAACCTGCTGGTATGACCATTTCGTAGATGAGGAAACTGAAACTCAGGGGAGGAGAGAATGGGAGGAAATGAAGGGAACTGAGCCAGGGTAGCCAAGCAAGGCTTCCTGGGGCAGGAGATGTTTGGGCAAATATTTGAAGGAGACAGAGGTGTTGGGGTATGTCATAGGTTGAGTTTGGGGAGCCATGGGAAGGATGGAAAGATGATGGTGGAACAGGTAGTCTTACAAGTCCTGTGGTGGGACCTCGGCTGCTGCCTGGAGCGGGGTGCGGTCAGGGCTGGACTCCGGGCCGAGTGGACTCAGGTGTGCATAGGTGTCCTCTGATTGCAGGTGGGAAGTGGACTGTGGGGGTGGGGTCAGGGCGTGGCGCCAGGGCCATGTGCAAGGAAGGGTCAGGGAGAAGGTCCCTTCTGTACTGCGTCTCAGCTTGCCCTGTCTCCAACCCTGCGTGGTGCTGTTATCATTGCCACTTGCATCTTGCACCGTTTCCCTGGTGGACTTTGCTTGCTCCAGAAGAGAGGCTGTTGGCCCACCCGACAGAGCCTCCTACCTTAGATTGCCAGACTCAGCTGCCTCTTCTAGGCCAGAACGCGGCTGGGCAGTGAGAGGCAACCCTGGGGAAAGGTTGCTGGGCCTTGATGTTGCTTGGACACCTCCAGGTTCATGGTCTACGCAGTTGGCTGAATGGCTCCACCTACACACAGGCCTCAGACAGGGAAGCTAGGGTGGAAGCACTGGAAAGAGAGAGAAGGTGGGCTGGAGGCTCCTTCCTGAAGTCTTGCCCTTCATCCCCCAAGACAGGAGTTGGAGCCGATCACATACGTTTCCCCGGTGGAGCCACCAATAGAAAGCATGAACATGTTGACCCAGGCCTCAGTTGAGGAGGTGTGTGGCAAGCATTGCCAGTAACAGTGGCCATGCCAGCGTCAGTCTTGGAGCAAACAGGGGAGTGTATACTTTTGTGTGCAGGGATGGGCCTTCAGTTATGGCTCCATTTGGGTTCTCGAGTGATGCCATTGGGAACCACCTTTTGGTCCTGTTTTCTCTGTTGGCTTCATTCTCTGATACAATCTGCTGAGGATGACTCCTCGGTCCAAGGCAAATGGCCCAGAATAGAGTTACTGTGACTCAGAGCCTGAGCCCATCCTTGTGGCCACCAGCACAGGAACAGGGCTGTGGCCAGGCCTGGTGCCCGGGCTTGTACTCCAGGCGATCTGGGACCAGCCCTGCTGAATCAAGCAGACCGATGACTAAACAGGGGTTGGAGTGGTTCTCCCCACATGGGACACACCAGGAGCTCTTAGCTGCGCCAAGAGGGGATGGATTGTATTTAGGAAACTGAGTCCAGCTCACATCTTCAAGCCACACTTCTCTGAGTCTTAAGAAGCCTGGTGTGCAAGTACCTCCCACAGAAGGAGCTTCCATCTGGTCTGGGGTGATAGGGCATGAGGTCCTGAGGTCAGGTAGAGCCTGGGCTGCCCACGGAGCCAGTTCACAGGTACACAGCTGGATGGACGCGATTGTTCCTGCTACAGCAGAATCCAAGGACCAACAGCCCCAACAGGAGAGCAGGGCTCCAGCTCCTTGCTGATGCAAAGTCTGAGAGACGCCATGGTAGATCAAGTGGTTGGGTCCCTGCCACATAGTGGGAGAGTGGGATTGAATTCCTGGCTCTGGCATGGCTGGGCCCCCGCTCAGTCAATCCAGCTGCTGTGTTTGGGGAGTGAGCCAGCAGATTGGGGCTCTGTCCTTCTCAAATTGATAGATACATGTTCAATGGAATTGCTGTGGGATCCCTCCAATCTCTGTGGACCTCCTCCACATCCTTCTGTCTATCTCTTCCCAACACAGGCCATCCTGGGCTCCAGGCCAAGCCACAGACCTCTACTGACCCTGCTGAGTGGACCTGGGGGGGGTACCCTGGTACGCTGCCTGCCACTCTGAATCTGTTTCCCCACATCAGTCCTGCCTGCTGCAAGTTCCAACTCTCCTTCTGCACTATCACCTTGGGTGGGGCAGGGTGGCTGAAACTGAAAGCCCCTTAACATCAAGAAGCTCAAGGTGCTTACAGGAAAAACTCAAATGCCGTAGTGGTGTAGCTTACACGGCTCCCCCTAGGTTAAATCCTGGGGTGAGCACCACCCAGTTTATAGCACAATTTCGCCAGGTCCATCCATCTCTTCCTTTAATCTCTTGATCTCTTTCCTCTTTTGAACTTCCAAACAATTGTGAACCTTTCTCTTTAGGTTTAATGTGGCTCGAAAAGTGTTCCCTAAGGGATGCTTAATGGCGCCACGGTAGCCAAACAATCCTCAAGGAGCATCTACCTGCCCTGCCCTGCTCTTCCTGCCTCTGGCTCTGTGCCCTCCTCACTGTTGGCTGCGGGCCATTCCCTGGGAAGCTGTGTCACCTGTGTGTTGGCCTGGACACTGTGCCCTGTATGCCGTGCTGTGTGAGCTGCAGGGACCCATGTGACTGTTGTGCAGCTTGCTTTGCTCACACGATGGTGTGTCACGTAAGATGCTGCTGTTGTCTCCTGCTGCTATTGGCTGTCTCATAGGGCCCTGAGCAGCGGGTCCCAGAGTCACTCCCCTCTTGCTGGCCAAATGCATTGTTTCTAGTTTTTCCTGCTACACACAGTGCCACTCTGGTAGCCGATGTGTGTTCCTTTCTCATCAAACACTCGAAGCACTGATGATGGCCACAAATGTAAATCTTTTCATTTGCATTGCTTCATTCCATCCTTGTGCCTAGGAGACAGACACAGCAACCCTGGGGATATGATTTGTGATTTGAAGCAAGTGATGGGGTGACGGCCCCCGCCATGCCATGGGTTGTCCATCCTTGATTTATGTGTGTCTTCTCCCCTCCCCACTCTTCTTATCTGAACTGAATAGGTGAGACACAAAGCCACCCAGAGAGCCACTCTCCGCATACGACCACAAGGGAGGAGCTGCTGACGGATCCAGGGGTACCTGTGCACCATGAGGAAGGTAGAGCTGGAGCTGAGCCCAGCAGCCCCTTTTTTGCTTCCTTCCCTGGCCAGCTCGGCATTTCCTCAAGTACACGTCCCAGAGCGCCCACTAGGAGACTTGTTCCTGCATTTATATATTTATATATATATATTCTCTATGGGTTTGTGGTCAGGAACCTCCGGGGGAGCCACATTTCCTCCTGGTGGGCCTTCACAGAGCCTTGGACAAAGCTGCTTTGCAGGAACTTCTCCAAGAGGGGGCATCCAGGACGCATCATTTCCCAGTCCTGCAAGCTGATCAGGGTTCCCTTCCGGAGGCCGCTGGTGCTGGGAAAGGAGTCTGTAGATGTTTCACGTGGGTTATAACAGGGGCTTTACACTTGCAAAATGCACAAAGTCCCACTCCAAGAAACGTTGGTTCTAGGGGGGTCTGTAACATCTGGAGGCTGTCGACTTCAGGCACAGCTGCAGTGAGGAGCTAAAGCCCCGTCATCATTGCTAAAGGCGGTATCGCAGCAGACGGTCCGGAAGTTTTAAATATAAGCCACAAGCTCAGCATTCCCATTCATTGCAGCCCAAGAGCGAGAAGGGGTTCTCAATGGCCCATCACAGCAGAAAGAGCGTGGGGTCACATGTCTGTATCTGAGCTCTGATTGGTCAGGCATAGGTCTTACACTCCACCCTGGGGCTGGAGGAGCCGCTCAGCCTGATCTGAACTGTGTACCGAGGGTTCAGGAGTTTGGTGATGTCTGTGTGAGGGGCGACTTGCACGGGAGGATAGCAAAGTATAGTCCACTCCCAGGTAGAGCAGCCCAGCCAGTTGTGCACAAGAGCACCAATTCCAGGTCACACCAATTTACCCGTGGTTATCAACTTCCCAGTTTTTCCTCTTCCTCTTCTTCCTCCTCCTCCTCTTCTTCTTCTTTTTCCCCTCCTCCTCCTTCTCCTCCTCTTTTTTCTTCTATTATTTTTTCACAGCACCCGGAGCATGAACTTACCTCCTATGTTTTTTTTTCCTTTTTGAGATCTATTTATTTTTTTAATTGGAAAGGGAGATACAGAGAGAGGAAAGACAGAATGATCTTCCATCCCTTATTTACTCCCCAAATGACTGAAACACCTGGAGCTGAGTCAATCCAAACCAGGAACCAGGAGCTTCTTCCAGGTCTCGCAAGTGGGTACAGGGTCCCAAAGCTTTCATGTTATTGAAAATGCAGATCAGATTTATGGAGAGAAGGAGAAAAAGATAGAAAGATCTTCCATCCACTTGGTTTATTCCTCAAATGGCCACAAAGCTGAGCTCAGAGGTAGAGGATTAGCCAGTTGAACTATTGTACAGGCCCTTATTTATTCAAGAGAGGAACTCCCAGATTCCCTGCACTCGGCGATTTTGTTTCCAGGGGTAGTGTGGTGATCAGAAGGTTTTTGCACATGGTGACTACAGGCAGTGCAGATGGCATAGGTGCCCAAAGTCCTCCTGCCTACATTGGCCTGGTCTTAGCCTTTTTTTTTTAAGATTTATTTTTTTATTGGAAAGTCAGATATAGAGAAAGGAGGAGAAACAGAGAAGAAGGTATTCAGTCCGTTGATTCACACCCCAAGAGCATGGAATGGCTGAGGCTGCACCAAGCGGAAGCAGGGAGTCCGGACCACTTCTGGGTCTCTCCTATGCAGGTGCAGGGTCCCAAGGCCTTGAAACAACCTCAATTGCTTTTCCAGGTCATAAGCAAGGAGTTAGATGAGAAAGGAACTGCCAAGTTTAGAACTGGTGCCCATAAGGGATCCTGGGCGTGTGCGAGGGACAGATTGTAGGCACTAGGCTACCGCTCAAGACCTGGTATTAGCCTTTTGCTTCTGCATGCTGGGATGCTCCAGGAGGCCTAGGAGAGGGAGCAGGTGTACCTTGGGGGTCGGGGATGCTAATGTGGAGCAGGAGTTTCAGCAGGCTTTGGGGGTTCAGTACCTGCTGTTGCCTCTTATATCTGGGACTGGATAGGACTGGGAAGCTGCCCGAGCCTGCACACTGGCTGTATGGAGGTGGGCAGGGGTTCTCTCCCAGTTCCACCACTTCCAGTGATGTATTGCCCATCCCCCCACACTTATTTTGTTTTTTTGGCATCCATGGCTGACTCTAATCTCCACCATCTTCTGGCCACTCTCTCTGCTCCCCCACAGAAGGCACCACAACACACTCTGAGAAGTGGTCCCCGCAGAAGGACAGCAGGATAATGGATCCTCAGACTCCAAAGCCACCTGGTCAGTAACTCTTGCCTTTCCAGACCGGAAACAGGTTACTTCCTATTTGCTGAGTACTTCCTGCACCTGGAAGACAGCCCAGTGTGTGGAAGACTCCTCAGTAAACATGTGCTGGGTCAGTCAGTGACTTCCAGCTTGGCAGAGGGTGGGCACCCAGCAACGTCTGAGAGTAGATGCATCAATGAGTGCTGTCCATGTCCCACGTCCAAGCTCAATGGAAGCCCTCGAAGTAGCACTGGGTTCTGCAATGGGGAACTGTCAAATGGGTTTAGCTGGGTGGTTCTTATGGTGTGTAACCTGAACCTATTTATGCCTCTGTGGTCGGCTGTGTGTCCCTCCCGGTTGTCTGCTCGACTTTCTGCCCAGTTGACCTGAGAGAATGACATATTGAACAGACATTCAACAGACATGGCACTTAGGACATCCTGTGTGCCAGGCTCTGTGGTAGGTGCCCAGGCTTTGGCACCTGCCCTTGTGCAACTGACATGCTAGTTGGGGAGGGAAGAGAGACAGCAAAGACTGATGGTAATAATTAGGTAGTAGGTGTTGTATCCTGCTGTGGAGGACAGTGAGGCAGGTGCCTGGAGAGTGCTTCATGCAAAGGAGGAGAGTAGGAAAGCCACCTTGGCCATGAAGTTCAGGAGGGAGTCTTGAAGCAGGCAGTGAAGGTGCTGCTGTCACCAGGGGCAGCCATCCCCATGTTCCCTGCAGAGACACGGCTCCTGTCATCTACCTCTCCCAAAGTTTGCTTGATGCCAAAGTTTGGAATAAAGTGCCACAGTGTGGTGGCCAGAGCACTGGGAGTGTTTTTCCCCTGGTCCTGGGCAACAGGAGTCGATGTGGAGGTGCTGCCTGGGCTGGTGCCCAGAGAGGCCTCCTCCTCCTCCCTTGGGTTGCAGACACTTGCCATCTGGTTATGTCCTAGCAGGGCCTGTGCAGGGAGAGAGATGGGCAGCCAGCTCTGCAGTTGTTCCCCACAAGGCTGCTCATCCACTCCTGTCCCACCCTGCGACCTCACCCAGCTCTCACCTCTGCCCACAGGTCCAGAGGGACCAGGGCTTGGTCCAGACTGGGCAGTGCTGGGGATGTGGCCACTATGCCCCCTACCACCCAACCTTGTCAGCCTTAAGAGAGACAGAGAGAATGATCTTCTCTCTGCCTGTTCACTCCCCAAATGGTTGCAACAGCCAGAGCTTAGGCAATCTGAAGGCAGGAGCCAGGAGCTTCCTGTGGGTCTCCCATGTGGGTACAGGGTCTGACGGCTTTGGGCCATCCTCTACTGCTTGCCCTGGCTACAAGCAGGAGGCTGGATAGGAAATGGAACAGCCGGGACATGAATCACCACATGGGATGCCTATACTTGGAGGTGAAGGATTAGCTCCAGCTCTCATTTGTTCATTTCAAGAGTGGACCTCCCCCATTCCCTGCACTCGATTAATTGGTTCTAGAGTAAAGGTGATGGTCAGGTGTGGTTACACACTGTACCTGCAGGCAGTGTAGCTGGGCCAGGTGCTTGAGTTTCTGCTGTCTGACTCAAGACCTGGTATTAGCCTTTTGCTTCTGCATGCTGGGATGCTCCAGGAGGCCTAGGAGAGGGAGCAGGTGTACCTTGGGGGTCGGGGATGCTAATGTGGAGCAGGAGTTTCAGCAGGCTTTGGGGGTTCAGTACCTGCTGTGCCAGGACTGGGAAGCTGCCCGAGCCTGCACACTGGCTGTATGGAGGTGGGCAGGGGTTCTCTCCCAGTTCCACCACTTCCAGTGATGTATTGCCCATCCCCCCACACTTATTTTGTTTTTTTGGCATCCATGGCTGACTCTAATCTCCACCATCTTCTGGCCACTCTCTCTGCTCCCCCACAGAAGGCACCACAACACGCTCTGAGAAGTGGTCCCCGCAGAAGGACAGCAGGATAATGGATCCTCAGACTCCAAAGCCACCTGGTCAGTAACTCTTGCCTTTCCAGACCGGAAACAGGTTACTTTCTATTTGCTGAGTACTTCCTGCACCTGGAAGACAGCCCAGTGTGTGGAAGACTCCTCAGTAAACATGTGCTGGGTCAGTCAGTGACTTCCAGTTTGGCAGAGGGTGGGCACCCAGCAACGTCTGAGAGTAGATGCATCAATGAGTGCTGTCCATGTCCCACGTCCAAGCTCAATGGAAGCCCTCGAAGTAGCACTGGGTTCTGCAATGGGGAACTGTCAAATGGGTTTAGCTGGGTGGTTCTTATGGTGTGTAACCTGAATCTATTTGTGCCTCTGTGGTCGGCTGTGTGTCCCTCCCGGTTGTCTGCTCGACTTTCTGCCCAGTTGACCTGAGAGAATGACATATTGAACAGACATTCAACAGACATGGCACTTAGGACATCCTGTGTGCCAGGCTCTGTGGTAGGTGCCCAGGCTTTGGCACCTACCCTTGTGCAACTGACATGCTAGTTGGGGAGGGAAGAGAGACAGCAAAGACTGATGGTAATAATTAGGTAGTAGGTGTTGTATCCTGCTGTGGAGGACAGTGAGGCAGGTGCCTGGAGACTAACGTTATGCAGAGGAGTGTGGAATGCCTTCTTGGACAGGAAGTGAAGAAGGGATCTGTATGCCTAGTTATGTATTAATTGTCATGAGAACAAGCAGTGTACTGTCAGAAGCAGGGTGGTTTTTGGGCTGGGTTGGAGCAAGTGAGGAAGGGTGATAAGGTCTTGGAGTGTTTTAGGTCAGACACTTTGGGAGTCTGGATTTTGTTCCAAGGTCACCTTGGGGTGGTCCAAGTGTCTGTGCTTCTTGTTTCTGCCATTCCTTGATCCCCCCTCCCTCCCACCCACAGAACTTTCTGACCCTACCTCTCTGCTTGTCTATTCGCTGTAGGGTCCAGTGAGGATGACCCCTTCTTCTATGGTAAGTTGCTCACAGGAATGTGTGGGAGTAATTGACGGAGAAGACCCCCTGTGACTGCACTCCTCTGCCTTCTCTCTGCAGATGAGGCCACTCTCCGAAACCGGGGACTCCTGGTGGCAGCTGTGCTGTTCATCACTGGCATTGTCATCCTCACCAGTGAGAACAGGGTGTGGGCTGGGGGAGGAGGGCCCAACGGGAAGGGAGCCTGTGCCGGGAGGGGAAGTCCTGGCTTGCTTTTTTGATCGCGGGTCAGATTCTCAGAAAGGTTGATAACTTCTCCAGAAAGGTTGATAACTCTTGGCTATATATTTTTGTAGTCCATTCCTCAGTATTCTGTGGCTGTTGATCTGGGTCTCTAGTGTGCAGTTTAAAAATGTCAGCTAGACTCAGCCAGGTGGTTGTTCAGGCCACAGCAGGACCTACCTAGGCATCTGAGCTCTGTGTCAGGTCAAGGGCCCAGGAGGCAGACTCTCACTCTTCACGAGGGGATAGACCAAGTCACAGTGGAGGGATACGCAAACCTACAGGAAGAGGAGAGAAGGGAAGCTCTTTGGGCAACTTTCTGGGGTCACAGAGGCACGGTATGCAGACCTAGCTGGTGAGTAAGGTCAGCGGCAAAGAGGTGAACACGCACTCAGTTGAGCTCCCGGAGCAGCCAACTTTCAGAATTTCAGGAGCTTCACATTTCTGCGAGATCCCCTGGGGCTTAGATGGTGGCAGCTATGTGGGCTGGACTGATGGCAGGAGATAGATGGGCTCAGGAGAGGGCCCCTCACAGAGGCACAGGCAGGAACGGTACAGCATCCTAGGCCTGGCACAGCCAAGAGCTGTCGTTACTCAGCCCAAGAGGGCTCGGGAGAGTTTATAAGAAACTAGAAAGATTTATTGGTTTAAAAGTCAGAGTTACAGAGAGAGGAGAATGAAAGATATTGTCCATCTGCTGGTTCATTCCCCAAATAGCTACCATGGCTGGGACTGGGCCAGGCCAAAATCAGAAATTTCTTCTAGGTCTCTCATGTGGGTGCAGGGACCCAAGCACTTGGGCCATCCTCTGCTGTTTTCCTTTGCCACAAGCAGGGAGCGGGATGGGAAGTGGAACATCCAGGACATGAACTGATGCACATAGAGGATGCTGGCACTTGGAAATAGAGGATTAGCCTGTTGAGCCAACATATGACCCACAAAGGGGGCAGAATGCTACTACGAATGAAACAAGATTGCTATTTCACAGCAGGTCCTCACTGAATCTGGGCATCAACTGCTTTTGCCCCAGTTGTTTAACATGGTCTTGCCAGGTCCTGTTTCTCTCCTTGGTTGGGAAAATCCACACTCAGAGTTTAAAGAAGCCCACGCAGGATTAAACAGCACCCCCTGGAGGGGGTGGCTACAGCCCCATGTAAGGGTAGCGCCTAAATGAGGGCTCCGGGGTCACACATTGTGCCGTCTGTGCCTGGGGATGTCAGGGTATGGCCCTTGGAGATGAGCGCATGCATGCAGATGTGTGCCAGAGCAGACTGGATCCAGGGAAGGGTGTTTGCAAGATAAAGCAACTACAAGACTGTGGGAATGGGGAGGCGGAAGAGATGGGCACTCTAGCCAGTGAAATGGAAACTGGTTCCTGGTGATGAGAAGGGGACTTGGGAAGTGGGGGAACAGGTGAGGGAGGAGTAAGGGCACAGGCACTGGATAGGAGTTGAGCAGGTTGCAATAATGGGAGGAGGAGGAGGCCTGGGTGGCTGGGGCAGAGGGAGCCGGGGAGGTGAGAGGATGTGGGAGGCAGGGGTGCAATGAGGAGGCCAGGGCCTTGTTTTTTTTAGTTCTCTTTGGGTTCTAATTTGCCCCTTCCCTTGCTGTGGTCCAGCCTGTGGCCTCCCAACTGTCCCTTGAGTCCATCTTTGTCCTGCTACTTCTGGGCTTTGCTCTGGCTGTTCCCCCTGCCTAGAACATCCTCCCTCCAGGACGCACATGGCTCTGCTTACTTGGTGCAGGTGTTTGCTCACATGTCACTTTTTCAGTGAGCTCCACCCCCACCTCCCAGCCGAGGGGTCCCCAGGAAGATGCCCCAGCTGATCTTCTTTTCCAGCATCACACTGGCCTTACCTGCTCACCTATACTGTCCATGCAAATAGTGTCCATTCCTCTGCCATTGTTGGTCTCCCCCACAGTCAGTCTCCCAGCCCAGCTCTCGTGCCCAGGCCAGTGGGTACATGCAGTGGGTGTGCAGTGCTTACCTGTGGAATGCAGCAACAACACACACATGGTGTGAGTCCTCTGAGGGCTCCCATGTGCCAGAGTGGGGTGTTCTTGCCCGTTCTCACAGATGCTTTTCATCTACTTGCATGTGGAGTTGCCCCAGCACCCAGAGCACACACACAGCGACTCACACTGTCCCAACTCATCATGGGACTGTCTCCCTGACCCACAGGTGGCAAGTGTCGGCAGTGGTCCCGGGTATGTCGGAATAACTGCAGGTGAGTCCATCAGAATGGGGGCCGACAACCGGATGGGCACTCCGATGAGATCGAGCCTCCACAGTGTACTGCAGCCAGCTCCTCCCTCCCTGGAAGAGTCTCCTGGAGTGGTCGGTGGAAGAAGCTTATCCTGTGCCTGGGGGTGGAGTTAAGGGGCTAATGACCCTGTCCCCACCCCACTTGCTGCCCAGGGCCCCAACCGTCAATCTGTTGATTCTGTCCAGGCAAACAGTAAAGCACTGTTTCTTTTGATTCGTAATCTCTGATTGCTGTGATGGAGTGGGGTGGGGAGCTGCACTGGGCTCCTTTAGGAGCCAGGTGAGGGGCCACAGGTTTAGGGAAGGAAGTAGCTGGATGCCTTTGAGGTTGGCAGGAGGGAGGTGGGCAGGGGCTGGTGGTGGGTGACTCTGGTGCAGGAGTGAGACCATGCCGGTGGCTGGAGGTCCCTCACTAGATCCTCATTTAGGTGGTCTCCAGAGCCAGTGTACCCCAACACTGATTGGGGCTTGAGCAAGCTCAGTGGAGACCCCAGTCCATGGGGCCCCTTCTCATCAGGGTTGTGGCTCCCTGCAAGGAGCCTCCCACATCTCGATTGCAGTCACTGCCACCAGGTGACTGCTTGGCACAGGAGCCTGCCCACCAAGGAGACTATGCAAGCCCTGGAGTGGTTCTGGAGTAGTAGAGTGGCCGTTCTTTCCCAAGCCCCGTGGAGAGGGATGTGGACTCCAAGTGGGCACTTCCCCAAGGGCCTCGCGGGCAGGTTTTGATCTTATCAGGCTGATGCAGGCCTATGAGGCACAGACCCCCCAGGGCAGACACCTCCACTCGGGTTAACAGGTTGGCTATGCCAATATAAAGGGGCAAGAAGCTGGCCACATGTGGTTGCACAATGATGTTTGCCAATGGGTTTCAGCCCCTCTGAGGGTTTTGAAACCAGTTAATGGGCCTGAGCAGCAGAAAAAAAAAATTTTTTAAGTGATTAAAGAGCCTGGTGTGGTGGCCTAGTGGATAAAGTCCTTGTCTTGAATGCACTGGGATCCCATGTGGGCACCATTCTAATCCCAGCAGCCCTGCTTCCCATCCTGTTCCCTGCTTGTGGCCTAGGAAAGCAGTCGAGAATGGCCCCAAAGCTTTTGGGACCCAGCACCTGCGTGGGAGACCTGGAAGAAGCTCCTGGCTCCTGGCTTCGGATTGGCACAGCACTTATTGCTGTGGTCCCTTGGGGAGTGAATCATTGGATGGAAGATCTTCCTCTCTGTCTCTTCTCCTCTCTGTATATCTGACTTTGCAATAAAAATAAATCTTTTTTAAAAAGTGATTAAAGATGTATTTATTTACACCAGAGTTACAGAAAGAGAGGAAGAGAGAGAGAGATCTTTCATCCACTGGTTCACTCCCTAGATAGCTACAATGGCCAGGGCTCACCAGGTGAAGCTAAGAGCTTCCTCCAGGTCTGCCCTGTGGCTAGCAGGGGCGCAGGCATGGTGACCATCTTCTGCCTTCCCAGGCCAATATAAGGGAGTTGGTTCAAAAGTGGAGCGAGCAGCCCAGACTCGGACTGGCACCCACATAGGATGCAGCCTTTGTAAATTGGGCAGCTCAATCTGATATACCACAATGCTGGTACTGAATAAAAAAAAAATGATAAAGTAGGAAAGAAAAGACCAATACCTTGCAAGCAGTAGATGTAAGATCTCATATAGAGAAGCCCATGCGACTGTAAGCTCTGCTATTGGCTTGTACATATGTTACACCCACACACATACTCCATACCCCTGAGTGTCACATCTGGAGAGTCAACCAACCTCGGCTCAAAAACACTCAAAAAGGAATTCTGTCTGTACAACCTTTGTTTTCTTATATAGATTTTTTTTTGTCTTTTTGAAAATTCTCTGAATAATATGTTCTGCCGACTACTTATATTGCACTACATTATATTGGATAGCATATTGGTCCTGGCATGGTGATATGTTAAGTAAGCTGTTACTGAGACTGCGGCATTCCTTATGGATACTGGTTCAAGTCCCAGCTGCTCCACTTCTGATCCAGCTCCGTGCTAATGTACCTGGGAGAAACAGCAGAAAATGACTCAAGTGTCTGGGCCCCTGCCACCTAGTGGGAAAACTGGAAGAAGTTCTTGGATCCTGGCTTCCCTCTGGCCTCATACTGGCTATTGTAGACATCTGGGTAGTGAACTTACAGATGAAAGACCTCTGTTTCTCCCTCACTCTTTGTAATTCTTTATTATTATTGATTTTTATTGGAAAGAGAGGAGGAAAGACAGAAAAGAAGATCTTCTGTCCACTGATTCACTCCCTAAGTGGCCACAGTGAGGCCGAAGCTGAGCTGATCTGAAGCCAGGAACCCAGAGCTGCTTCTGGATCTCCTACATGGGTACAGAATCCCAAGGCTTTGGGCTGTCCTCGACTGCTTTCCCAGGCCACAAGCAGGGAGCTGGATAGGAAGCGGGGCTACCAGGATTAGAACCAATGCCCATATGGGATCCGGGACTTTAGCCACT
This sequence comes from Ochotona curzoniae, assembly GCF_017591425.1. NCBI lineage: Eukaryota > Metazoa > Chordata > Mammalia > Lagomorpha > Ochotonidae > Ochotona > Ochotona curzoniae. Next base: position 5,663,153 of record NW_024465561.1, on the reverse strand, counting down.
AGGCTACTATGCCAGGCCCACTCTCTGTAATTATTTAGATAGATAATTTCTAAAAATAGATACTTGGGCTCAGTGTGATGACCCAGTAGGTAAACCCTCACCTTGCATGCGCTGACATCCCATATGGGCATTTCAGATTGGCTCATCTCCAACTGTTGTGGTCACTTGGGAAGTGAACCAACAGATGGGAGATCTTTATGTCTCTCCTTCTCTCTGTAAATCTGCCTCTCCAATAAAAATGAATAAATCTTTAAAAAAATAATAAAAATAAGGATACTCTAGGTATTCTAGAGATGATTTAAAGTAGATGAGAGGAAGTCTTCGGTTTATAGCCAACCCCACAACATTACAGAAAGGGACTGAAACTATGGTACAATGTAATTCTGGCATCCCATATGGGCACCAGATCAAGTAACAGCTGTTCCATTTCTGATCCAGCTCCTTGTCAATGTGCCTAGGAAAGCAGTACAGGATGGCCTAAGTCCTTGGACCTGTGCACCTTTGTGGGAGACCTGGAAAAACCTCCTGGCTTCTGGTTTTGGATTTGCCCTAGTCCAACTGTAGTGGCCCTTTAGGAAGCGAGCCAATGGATGGAATACCTTTTTTCTCTCTGTCCCTCTGAAATTTATTTATTCACAAATAAATAAATCATTTTTTAGAAGAAATGAATGTGAGTGTCCATGGATATCAAGTCCCCACAGAACCTGAGGAACAAGTGTATCCGTAGTATGGGAGGATGCTAAAAACGTGCTGTTACTGGTATCCATCACCTGTCAGAACATATGCCTAACCAATCCTAAGGGATTGTCATTTATTGTGTGTATGTATGCATATGTGTATGAATACATAACATACATCATATATATGTGATGTAGGTGACATGTATTTTATCTGTTAAGCTGAATGCTTTGCAAATGGCACTATTCAGACATTTTAATGTACAAAAGTAACCATTTTATAGGGCTCCACTTAATGATGTACTTAATGAAGGTAAGCAGAAATGTATTTCATGATACATTTTTGAAAAATGGGAAACGGACCAGGGAGAGGGGACATATTGAGGATGGGAAGAAAAATCACTTAGGGCAGGAAACGCCAGTGACTAAGGAACCACATGGGGAAATGGCGCTAGTTTCAGCTGAGCTTCCCACACTTTCCCAGTGCGGGCTGTGCATCCACTCCACCTGTGCCATCCTTCCCTTTTTGCAAAGACCAACTATCCTTTTAACTTAAATTTATTGTAAGAGGCGCAGCCATGAGTGGAAAATCAATACCTCTTGACACAGATAGAAGATGCCCATAAAGGGCAAATCCAATGCAGACAAATAAAGACCAAGTTAGGTGGCCTTCCAGCTGCATGCTGAGCTGCCAGTCCACGGCCAAGAGCCAACGACCAGCGTCAGCTCCAAGGCTGGTGCTTCCAGCTGCAAGTTGAGAATGCCCCCTCATGCCCACTCCTCAAGACCAGGCTTAGGGTTGAGAATTCCCCAGAGGCAGTCACGGAGCTGCTAGCCTGGCAGTTTTCTTGCTTATCAGTCATCCGTGTGTCTTCCCTGTAATGAAGGGTCTCAGGCAGCCTGGCTGTGTGGACAGCGAGGTTTGCTCATGGTCACAGCTCTGGGGATGGGCATCCACCTCTGAGGAAAGCACTCTTACTGGCGGAGTCCTGAGGTAGCAAAGGGCGTTGCTTAGTAACAGACAGGAAGCACCTGTGCGTCTCTTTCACTGCAAATCCACCAGATTTCATCCCATGCTACGGTTGGGCCCAATCTATTATTTGGGTTTTATTTTTTTAAAAGATTTATTTATTTATTTGAAAGGTAGAGTTAACAAAGAGAGAGAGTGAGAGAGATCTGTAAACACTGGTTCACTCCCCAAATAGCCACAGTGGCTGGATGGAAGTGGGCAGATTTGAAGCCAGAAGCCAGGAACTTCTCACAGGTCTCTGATGTGGATGCAGGGATTCAAGCGTTGGGTCATCCTCCTCTGCTTTTCGAGGTACATCAGCAGGGAGCTGGACTAAAAGTGGAGCATCCAGAACACCAGTCATCACTCACATGGATTTCAGTATTGCAGGCGGCACCGCCTGAATCCAGTCGAATCACCCAAGGCTGCACCTACAAGCATCAAGATTGAATTTGGTACCATTAGCATGGGACTTCAGAGCCTAAACTCCAAAGTCAGTGATGGTGGGGACAATTTCAAATCACCGAATGGTTTATTTTATTATTATTTTTTCAAGACAGATATACATAGAGAAGGTGATACAGAAAGAGCTTCTGTCTGCTGATTCATTTCCAAATGGCTGCAACGGCCAGAGCTGAGCTGATCCAAAGTCAGGAGCTTCTTCCTGGTCTCCCACATGGATGTAGGGTCCTAAGGCTTTGGGGCATCCTCTACTACTTTCCCAGGCCACAAGTAGGGAGCTGGAAGGGAAGTAGAACAGCTGGGATTAGAAGCGGTACCCATATGGGATGCCAGTGCATGCAAGGTGAGAACTTTAGCCAGTAGGCTGCCACACTGGGCCCCACAGAATGGCTTATCACAACAGAAAGAAAATAATTAAAAGCAGCCGAAGAACCTTCGGTCCACTCTTGGGAGAGCTGGCTGATGTCTCCTAACTAATGACTAACGACACACATGGAATATTCTCTACCTTGAATACACACTCAAAACTTGGGGTCCAGGCTTTTTTTGAGGGGGTCAATCATATGGACAGAGTTGACCACTTGCATGGCTAACTTCCATTTCTAGCCCCCATAGAGCTGGAGTGGCCAATGCCCCACCATCAATCACTTTGTTAACAGCCACCTGGAGGGACCCACGCCAGTCACTTGAACAGAGGCAGCAGGAGGGCTTGGCAATCGCCTTCCACCAGCCAAGGACAACCATCAAACCTCCCTGACCTCACCAGGACTTTCTCCCTCCTCTCATTTACTCTCTGGAATGTGATTTAAATACAAGAGTCTCACACAGACAACCAGCTCCCACAAGGACTAAAGGTCAAATTTGCATAACTCTGTGTGTGTGTGTGTGTGTGTCTTAGAAGTTCCACTTTGCTATGATAAAATTTGGGTCTGAGTATGGTTCTAGGTGAACAGGATCCTTTAAAAAAAGATTTATTCATTTGCAAGGCAGAGTTACAGAAAGAGAAAACACACACACACAGATTAGTCATCTGCTGGTTCACTCCCCAAATTCTGGCAAACCCCTCAATTTCAGCAAGTCCTTATTGCCATAGGAGCAGCCCTTCCACACCGTCCTCCCTGCAGAAATGGTCTTGTCCTTTCCTAAGCTACTGCGCTTGCGAGGTACCACTGCTGCCCATGGGACCCCAGCCCACCACACACTTCCGGAAGAGAACTAGGTCGTCACTTGAAAACTCTCATTCAACACATCCCTTTTTATTTTATTTTTTTTTTTAAGATTTAAAAATTTTTATTGGAAAGGCAAATTTACAGGGAGAAAGATCTTCCACCCACTGGTTCACTCCCCCAATGGCCACCACAATGGCCAGAGCTGAGTCAATCTGAAGCCACGCGCTTCCTCTGGGCCTCCAACCCAGGTCAGGGTCCCAAGGCTTTGAGCCATCCTCAATTGCTTTCCCAGGCCACAAGCAGGGAGCTGGATGGGAAGTGGAGAAGCAGGGATTAGAACCGATGCCCATATGGGATCCCAGCAGATGCAAGGTGAAGATTTAGTCACTGGGCTACTGCACTAGGCCTTAAGACGCCTCTTTATCAACCTTGACACCTAGGTCCCCCTATGTCCATCTCTATATCCATAACTATGAGAAAAGAAAAACCCTTAAAAAGCCCAAACCAGGGAGGGGCCCAGTGCACAGTAGCCTAGTGGCTAAAGTCTTCACTTTGCATCTGCTGGGGTCCCATATGGGTGCTGGTTTGTATCCCAGCTGCTCCACTTCCCATCCAGCTCCCTGCTTGTGGTCTGGGAAAGCAGTCAAGGATGGTCCAAAGCCTTGGGACCCTGCACCCGTATGGGAGACCCAGAAGAAGCTCCTGGCAGCTGGCTTTGGATCAGCACGGCTCCAGTCATTGCAGTCACTTGGAGAGTAAATCATTGGATGGAAGATCTTTCTCTCTGTCTCTCCTCCTCTCTGTATATCTGACTTTCCAATAAAAATAAAACAAATCTTAATAATTAAAAAAAAAAAAAAGCCCAAGCCATTTCTCTTAAAGCCAGTGTCCAGTCTGGCACTCCACTTCCCTGCTTCCTTGCGGGGCCACACTTTCATATCATCTTGCTTTGAATAAAGATTCTGTTACACTTGGATTCACATCCCAGCTTTCTTCTTTTTTTTTCTTTTCTTTTCCTTCCTTCTTCCCTCCTTTCCTTCCTGCCTCCCTTCTTCTTCCTGCTCCTCTTCTTCCTCTTCTCCCTCCTTTTTCTCCCTCTCCCTCTTCCCTCCTCTTTTTTTTTACAGGCAGATTTACAGAGAAAATGATCTTGCACCTGCTGATTCACTCCTCAAGCACCTGCAACAGGTGGAGCTGAGCCAATCTGAAACCAGGAGCCAGGAGCTTCTTCCAAGTCTGCCACACGGGTGCAGGGTCCCAAGGCTTTGGGCCATCCACTGATTTCCCAGGCCAAAGGCAGGGAGCTGGATGGGAAGTGGAGCATCCAAAACAGGAAATGTTGCACAAGTGGGAAGCAGGTGCTGCAAGGTGGAGGACCAACCAGTTGAACCATTATGCCTGCCCTCAGCTTTTTATTTCTATATCAAGTTGAGGAAAGAAACCCACCCATGCTGCTAACGGTTTCCTTTGTTCATTCGCCTGCAGCTGCTGGGACTGGGCCAAGCCAAAATCAGGAGGCAGACACTCAACGTAGGTCTCCCATGGGGCTGGTTGGGACTCAAGTACTTGAGCCAACACCTGTGGCCACCCAGAAAGCTACATGGGAAGAGGTGTGGTGAGTCCAACCCAGGCACTCCTGCCTGACACATAGACCTCTGAACTGCTGAGTCCTGTGCCTGCCCCTGCTCTGTTGATGGACTTACCTACAGACCCAACATCGGCCTACGCCGGGCTGAGAGCCCAGAAATCCTTTGGTGGACTGCAGAGCATGACTCAGCGAGCTTCTCTCCGTAAGATGTCAGAGAGCAAATGTTTTGGATTTGATGTACCCATCTCAGCCAATGAGTATGCAGCTCTCCGTTGGTCACCGAAATGCTGCCAAGGGCAGTTTGTAAAGAAATGAGGACAGCTCTGCGTTCCAATCAATGCTTCTTCATAAACATCGAAATCGAAGCCTCGTGTCATTTTCATGTGTCATGAATATTACTGGGGAGGGGGTCCATTTCCACTGAAAAACAGACCACACAGAAGCAGCCTGTGAGCTTGTGTGTCTCCTGAGCTCTGCGGTTGGATGATCCCTGTGGTAACAGAAAGCATCCAAGATTTCAGGGAAAATGGAGTACAAGAGTGGCTTCATGAAGCTTAGCCTACTATACCACTGTGCCTCTCAACGGGCTTGAACACCTGGATATGGGACTGTCACTGTGGCCTTCCAGCCGGAGTACGGGCACAGGAGGGGTCAGATGTTCAATGGAGTTTTGGTCAGGGCTCTTGCACAGGAGGCCTGGCTGATGAAGCATTCTGTGGCTACGACTCCAGGACTGGAATGGATGTTGAACATCTGGAAGCATCCCCATGCTGGCGGGGAAGGTGGGGGAGAGAGAAAGAGAGAGAGAGAGGGACTGTGATAGCAAAAACCAAGTGGCAGCCACTGCAACTCTCAACGGACACAGCGAGTAGACCCAAGGCAATGCTGCTGCTCTGGAACAATCTCAGCGATTGGCATTGCCCTAAAGGACTGGACAGACATCAGAACAGCTGAGGCTGCTGCGTTCCCGGTTCAGCTCCCCTGTGGGGCCTGTAAAAACAGCTGGCTCCTGAGGCATGGTGGTGAATCAGGGCTAATAGGGTGGCCCACTGCAGTGGCTGGTCCAAGTGGGCTTTGGCCGCTGCTGTGATGAGCACATCCGCCTCCTGTCATGAGGCTGCCCATCTAGGTGGAGACCCCCAATGTTGCACTCTCTCCATCTGTTTGGGCCCCCTGGGCTGCAGCACAGCAGGGTGCAGATGTAAGAAGGGAAATGACCACAAGCAGAGGAGACCAAGCGTATGGGGAGTAGTGACCTCATTTTGTAACAGCCCAATCTCAAAAGACCCAGTCAGGCTCCCACCAGAAGTCTAACTCTTCAGTGACTTAATGATCTCCCATGAAGTACCCCCTTGTAAAGGTTCTACCACCTCTCACCTTGCCATGCTGGTTTTTTTGTTTGTTTGTTTTTAAAGACTTATTTATTTCTATTGGAAAGGCAGATCCACAGATAAAAGGAGAGACAGAGAGAAAGATCTTCCAAGTGCTGGTACTCCCCAAGTGGCTGCAACGGCTGGAGCTGAGCCGATCCAAAGCCAGCTTCCAGGAGCTTCTTCTGGGTCTCCCACACAGGTGCAGGGTCCCAAGGCTTTGGGCCATCCTTGACTGCTTTCCCAGGCCACAAGCAGGGAGCTGGATGGGAAATGGAGCAGCTGGGACACAAACCCATATGGGACCCCAGCAGATGCAAAGTGAAGACTTTAGCCACTAGGCTACTGTGCCAGGCCCTGCATATAAATATATATATATTTAAATAAAATTTATTCAATTGAGTTCCCATAGCCAGAATAAGAATTTTGAGTTTTGCCTAAGTCATAGTGTTTTATATAAATATTTGTTTTTACAAGAGTGTAATCACTTTCCGGCTTTCATTTCAGAGTCCAGCAATTTGAGTGTTCTCTCTCTTTTTTAAAGCTGGCCTTGCCAAAGGTATATCACTTTGGAAGATCTTTCAAACCAAGCAAAACGTTTGATTTTATTGATTTCTCTATATTCTATTTCAAAGCTTTCCATTATCATCTCTGTTTTTCCCTGTAAGCACGGTCTGCTCTTGTTTCAGCATACCCTAAGAGCCAGACACGGACAATGGCCAGACGTCGCTGTCTTGTCCCAGTTCACACGCTGGGGACTGGGTGCCAGTGTCACGGTGGTTGGCAGGAAGCCTTTGAGAGGTAATTGGAGTTAGAAGAGTTCTTGAGAATGAGGTCTCATGAAAGTTTCCGGGGGGTTCCTGACCAGCAGATCCTGGATCCATCAAGGGGGTTGAGGTAGTGGTGCTCCTCAGGACGAACCACCAGAGACAATCTGAGCAAGCATGTCCCTTTATTGCAATGCAAGCACAAACGTTTTATAGACTAAGACAAGACAAGGAAGGCATCTCCCGAGCACCCTCCCACCCAACAACGGCACTGTAATTGGCTGGAAGGCATGTCTATCTCTCTACACCCTCCAATCATGCCATAGGTCACGCACAACCCTCACACCTGGCAGATAGGCTGTGGGTCACACACACCAGGTAGGCTGGCAGGTAATGTGGGCCACACCTGACTTCCTTGCTTATCAAGGAAGTCCCAATACAGCTTGTCCAGGACAGAGAAGAGAGATTCAGTGCAGAGACTTGGTCCTCGCCTCTGTGACCAGTGAACAGGACAGGTTGAGATCTCAGCCAAATCCGTTGTCGGGGGTTCCCCCAGGGACTCCGTGTGCCTATGACCTTCCACACAGGCCAAGCGGGCAGAGATCCAGGGGCGAGCTCCCACATGGAGGGATTAGTATTCTCCCAAAGGAGGGAAAGAGACCCCAGCAGCCCTGCCCAGGTGAAGGTATGGCAAGAAGGTGGCCGCCAGCAAGCCCAGGGGAAAACTTTCACAGGACGAGGAACCACCTGGCTCTTTGGCCTTCGACTTGGCCTTCTCCAGGGCAGTGAAAACAGGTGTTCCTGTTGGTGCAGCGACCTTGCCCTGAGGAATTTGTCGGAGCAGATTCGGCGGAGGCGACAAGGGGTAACGTGATGAATCTGACCTGAGATCCTTATTGGCTTACTGCAGGCGTTAGGAGGCGGGAACTTCCCTGTTAAACCCCACCCCAACCACGACCCATGGGTGTCCATAGGTGGCACACTCATTTACATTCCTTCCAAAAGTATTTTTACCATTTTTCTTTGATCTCTTCTTTGCTTCACTGGTTCATTAAGAGCATATTTGGGCCCGGCGCGATGGCGCAGTGGTTAAGGTCCTCACCTTGCACGTCCGGGATCCCATATGGGCACCGGTTCTAATCCCAGCTGCTCCACTTCCCATCCAGCTCTCTGCCTGTGGCCTGGGAAAGCAGTCGAGGAGGTCCCAAAGCTTTGGGACCCTGCACCAGTGTGGGAGACCTGAAAGAAATTCCTGTCTTCGGATCGGCGTAGCATTGGCCGTTGCGCTCACTTGGAGAGTGAATCATCGGACAGAAGATCTTCCTCTCTGTCTCTCCTCTCTGTATATCCGCCTTTCCAATAAAAATAAAATAAATCTTTTTTTTTTAAAAAAAGAGCATATTTGATGGTGTGAGTTTTCCAAATTTCTTTCTCATCCATTCCATTGTGGTAAAATGAATTCAGTTTGTGTGTGTGTGTTTAACGTACTCAGGCCTATTTGGTCCCCTAGTCTGGGGTTTGTCATGAAGACTATTTCCGGGCAGTTGAGAAGCGTTTTGCTGTCGGGAGGGGACATGTTCTGTAGAGGCTGCCATGCTTGGTTGATTTATAGTGTCAGATTCTCTATTTTCTTATTGATCTTCTGCTTAATTGTCCATGCGCTCTTGAAAGTGGTATGCTGAAATCTCCAGCTATTGTTATGGATCTACCTATGTTTCAATTCATGCTGATCACTTTGTGATTGTTGCATTTTGGGACTCTAATACACACATGCATATGGTTATAAATTCTGGCGAATTGAATCTTTTATCATTACAAAATATTCCTCTTTACTAACACTTTTTGTTTCAATGTTTATCTTGTTTAACATTAGTGTTGTAACTCTTTCTTGTGACCAGTTTCCACAATATGTCATTTTCCATGATTTTGTTTATATATTTGAATTTCATCTCTGTATTTTCCTGTAGATAAGTTGTAATTTAGATTTTTTTAAAAATTCAAACTAAAAGATTTTGACTTTTGGATGAAAAATTTTTTTAATCTATCTATCCTTATTTATTTGAAAAGGGGCAGCACAGTGGTCCATCAGGCTAATCCTCCACCATGTTGCATCCTACATGGACACCAGGCTGTGCCTCAGCTGACCTGTTTCCAATCCATCTTTCTGCTTATGGCCTGGAAAAGCCGTGAAGAATTGATCAAAGCCTTTGGACCCCACCCCCGCGTGGGAGACCTGGAACTCCCAACTCCTGGTTTCATATCAGCTCAGTTCTGGCCATTTGGTGTGTGAATCAGCAGACATAATACCTTCTTTTTCTGTAAAAGCAAGCCTTTCCAATACAAATAAATAAATCTTTAAACAAAATGTATTTGAAAGGCAGAATTACAAAGAGAGAGGGGCAGTTAGAGAGGGAGATCCTGCATTCACGAGTTCACTCTCAAAATGGCGTGATGGCTGGAGCTGGGCCAGTCTGAAGCCAGGAGCCAGGAACTTCTTCTAGGCTTCTCATGCAGTTGCAGGGACCCAAGGACTTGGGCCATCCTCTACTGCTTTCTCAGATTGTAAACAGGGAGCTGGATCAGAAGTGGAACAGCCAGGACTTGCACAAGTGCCCAGATGGAATGCCAGGGCTTACAGATAGAGGATTAGCCTGTTGAGCCACCATACTAGCCCAACACATGACTCTGTTATACAAGATGCATCTCAGGAACAACAAAATGGAGTCACTCATGCTAAATACCATGGAACCAAACAAGCTTTCAGAAGGCAAAGTGATCCCCAAACAGGCTTTATGTCCTTAGGGGAGATTCTGGTCACCATTCCCACATAGTATCATAAGGAAGTCCTTTGCCTTAACCTATACAAAAAGTCACCTGATCTAAACCAAGCAGCCTTTCCCCCCTTTTACTTGATTTCCTTGCGCCCGTGTTACAAGCCTGCTCCTTTCTTGTACGGGACGGAGGCTGCCCTGACTCGCGAATTGCAAGTAACAGCCCATTGGATCTGTCACCGGATTTGCTGCATGTTGCTTTTGACTAAGGCTCTGGACTCTCCTTTTGAATCCTCCAGTCAAAAACTGCTCTCTGCCATAGTTATACCAGGTCTGGGCTCATACAATGGGAGAAGAAAAAAGCAGGTGGTAGGGGGTGGCCCTACCTCGAAACCAGAAAGAAACATCTGTCTTCCTTTTCTGGTTTCTCTCACCTCTAGTGCCTGCTGTAGTGGTGGCCTCTGACCACCAAAAAGAGAGGGGCCAAGCATTGTGGTTCAACAGGCTGATCTTCTGTCTGTTAGCACTAGGATCCCACATGGGCACCAGTCTGTATCGCAGCTCTCTGCTTCTGATCCAGCTCCCCACTTGTGGCCTGGAAAAGCAGTGGAGGATGACCAAGTGCTAGGGCTGCTGCACCCCTGTAGGAGACCCAGAAGAAGCTCCTGGCTCCTGGCATCAAATCGGGCCATTTCAGCCATTTGGGGAATGAACCAGCACATGGAAGATGCTCTCTTATTCTCTCTGTAAATCTGCCTTTCAAATAAAAATATTTTTTGCAGAAAAAAAAATGTTAATGAAGAAATAGAAGAAGGAGAGAGAGAGGAGACTCTCCATATATCTTCTGAGTTCCCCAAGGGAATTTTCTGGGGAGTCTTTACACTGTATGCCCTGGTGGGGGGGGGTCTCTACATTTTTTCCCCCAGAGCCTTTGCTGTGACTTTCATGTAAAGGTGGGAGGAAGTGGGGCCTCTCCTGCAGAACCGGCATTTGTCCCTGCAGGAACCAGGTCTTGGCTCTGCTCACCAGTGGCATATGTGAACTGAGAGTCTCACAGCACAGCGTGGGTGGCAGGGCAAGGGCTGATCCACCCTCCTGCACAGGGTCGGTCTCCCACCATGGCTCGGCTCATGCAAGCTGCCAGTAGCATTCCACCTGGCCACAGGTTCTGGAATAATTCACAATCCAGCTCTTGTGAGTCGCCAGGCACGGGCTCCAAGCACACACAGCCTCTGGTCCAGATGTGTGGAACAAACCCACGAATGGAATCCAGATTGCACGGCCCGCCTGTCCATGGCACACAGCGAGGTGTTTGTGAGCAGGAAGCCAGCCTTGGGGCCCCAGTGAGGTCCTCTGTGCAAAGGAGAAGTCTGTGGCCACTGTGTCTCCCTCCTTCCCTGGTGTTAAAATGAACTTTCAAGGGCAGAGTTAGAGTTTTGCCAACTGCAAGTAATGACTCACCATTGGGGGCTCAGGACATCCGTTTAGAAGGTCACAACCAGCAGCTTTCTTTTCTTTTCTTCTTCTTTTTTTAAAATGAAATTAAGTAGAAGAGACTTTTCAGGCGAGCAGGGCTTCTACCCTGTTCTGAGTGTTGTTTTGGGTACTGCTGTGGAGTGCAAGTATGAGCAGGTGGGCATCCTGCATTGTGCTGTGGAGTGAGGCTGGCCATCCAGCACCGCATACGCCACCATAGCTGCCAGTCATGTTGCTTATTGCTGTAGCTTTGGAGCTTTCTTGTTTGTTTATTTTTTTCCAAGTCCTCATTTGGAAATCTTTCCCTGGCCCTTTCCAAGTCCTGGCCTCTCATCCCCAAGGGACCGCAAGAGTGAAGGACCTCTGGGCTCCCGGATATGAGGAGAGGCAATTCCCAGGGAGGCCCAGGAGCTTCTGGGGCCCCCCAACCCCAGCTGGAGTCCCTTGGCTGTGGGTGCCTGCAGCCCTGACTGACAGGAGGAGCCTTCACAGTCCAGCTGCCACCCCCTGGTGACAGACCCAGGCTGTTGGGGAAGGCCGGGCCTGCCAGGCAGCCTTCTGTAGAGTGGATTTGGCTGAGTTCTGCCATGTTCTGCCAAGATCCTGTGCTAGATACTGTATGCATGAGCTCAGGAGACCAGCACCACAGCTGTGATGAATGCACTATGTATGTGTGTGTGAGTGTGTGTGTGTGTGTGTGTGTGTGTGTGCAGCAGAGTGCAGAAGTACCTAATGATGCAGCCAGCATGGAACCCTCACTTAGGAGACAGCATCAGCCCCAGGGCAGACAGCTCCCTCCAAGGGTCACACTGCTAGGATGCCACACTCTGGCTGCTGGAGGTCCAAGCAGACAAACTGCCTTACCTACTGCTCCTTCCCACCAGATCCTGTATTGCCTGGGGTGGGGGTAGGGAATAAGCAGGCCATAGCAATGCTAACACAGTAGCTGACTCTCCCAGGGCCCCTCATAGTACCCCTGCTCCATGAGCCCCAGCTGGAGCCTCTGAAGCTGGGGCCTGTTGCTCTGCCCACTGGGGCACAGAGTGGAAGCACAGAGGAGGCACTGTCATGCTGGCAGCCTCGACAAGAGCAAAGCTGGGATGAGGTGGCTGGCCCTGCAGGGGCTTGCTGGGCAGCTGCACCCTCAGCCCTGCTGAGCACCTCCGAGCAGCCAGGATATGTGCTGAGTCCTGGGGTGCCAGCCGCAACCGCAGCAGGTTCACAAACACGAGCAACCGTTTCTAAGAGAGGAAGTACAGCAGGTGGTATGGCACAGGATGGGGGTTGGAAGTAGGGTGGGGTGGGGAGGGTCAGGGCAGGCATCTTGAGGGAGAGGACCCTTGGTTGATGAGGGCTGAGAAGGAATCCACCTTGCTAGGTGTCTGGGAAGTGTTCTAGGCAAAGCAGACAGTGCACACGGAGGCCTGAGATAGGAACAGCTTGGTCAGTGTGAGGACCAGAAAAGGGGAAGTGAGACAGGAGGAGGGAAGGTTTCCAGGCAGCAAAGGTGGAGGGTAGGCTTGGGAGTGGACTGTGGCCCTGCCTCCCAGCAAGTCACCTTCCCACCTGCCTTCTTGTTCAGTGCTACCTGCACCTGTACACTCCCTTTGCCCTGCAGGGCTCCAGGTCAAGCCCGAGGATAGTAGGACTCTGTGCAGCCAGCCCTTCCCCTGAGGGGACAGCTGATCACGCACCTGCCCATCTCTCCCCTCTGCCCCGCCACCAAATGGGGCTTTGCCTCAGACCTCCCTCCCTTGCAATTCCCTCCACTTGAAGCAGCTGTCTTCTCTCCCAGGTTCTGCTGCCAGCCTGTGAATTTAGCCCCATCGTCCTGGGTTGTTCGCCATACAAGGCAGATAGGATGCTCTGTAAGTGGGAGAGATCGAGTAGCCTCTTGGCTCTGCATCTTTAGAAATCAACTTGCCCTTTTCTTAGCAGATGTGATGTAGACGGGACCAACACGGTCCCCTGCCCCAGAAATGGGCACGCTCTTCAAGGAAAGCTGACAGTGGTGGCAGACAGCCACGGCTCCCCCTGCTGGGGCTGCTGGGCTGGGGCAGGGTGGGACTCCAGGCTCTGGCCATGCACACAGACAAGCATTTTTAGAGCATGCAAGTGTAAGATGCACAGAATGGTAGCAACTTGATCCAAGAGGGGAGAAAATGGACATTCAGGTGTGCACGAGCAGGAAACACGGCCATGTAGAGCAGACTGAGAGCTAGAGGACTGCCTGGCAGGAGGATGGGTGGGGAAGGGGAGGAGGAGAGGGCACCCCGGTAAAAGAGAACCCGAGATGCAAGCAAGCCCCTCCCAGCTGTGGGCCTCTTTTACGAGGGAGGCCTCTCCAGGCGTGAAGCCACCAGAGAATGATTTGGCATCCCTGCAAGCCCACTGTGGAGCTCCTCTATCCAGGCCCCTCCTCCTCGCCCCTGTTAGCTTCTAGATGAAGCAAATGCATCCTACACAGGAACGACTTGATGGACAAGGAGGAGGATAAAATTACACAGGAGGGCTCGATGAGGCTTCTAATCGCTTACCTGCCTGTTGATGGTCATTTCTCTGTTAGGCTAGAGTTCCTGGGAGCCCCCTTCCCCCACAGAGGAGACAGCCTACATGGAAATGAAATCCATGTGGAGAACAGGGCAGATGGCAGAGGGAGAGAGGCAGTGCTTAGGCACCGGGATCCAGCCATACCTGAAACTTTCCATCATGACCATCAGTGTGTTCTCTTTGTGCTTTCAGTTTCATCACTTGCAGAAGAATGGCCTGGTGGATACTAACACCTCAAAGAAATACAGGAAGTCAACCCTACGTGCCTTCCCCTTGAGGGAGGTGGGCAGGTGCACACACCCCTTCCAGGCGCACCTGTTGTGGGAGGCCCAAGGTCGGAGGTTCCTTTAGCCTTAGGCATAGGAGCACATAGAAGCACCAGGCTGGAGGCCCAGCACCCAGCTGCAGGAACTGGGAGTCTGCATTACTCATGAGCAAGCCTGGCTCGGTGCACTCAAGTTGGCTGGCAGGCCCTGCCTTTATTAATCTGTGTCTTTGCTCTGGCTGCAAGCAGGAGTAACTGCAATTTCTGGGATTGCTTGGCTGTGGCAGTTCTCTAGCCTCCTTAGTGAGGGACTTAGGAGGGGGCTGCTATACTGCTCTAATGAGGACTCAGTAGAAAGAAGCTCCTGGAGTGAAATGCTTTTGCTCTTATAAAAGTGCACATGAGGACAGTGCTGAGATTCAATAGGCTAATCCCCCACCTTCAAGCTCCAGGATCCCATATGGACCCTGGTTCGTGTCCTGGCTGCTCCACTTTCCATCCAGCTACCCGACTGTGGCCTGGGGAAGCAGTAGAGGATGGCTTTAAGCCTTGGAACCCTGCATCCATGTGCGAGACCTTTGTGAGGCTGAGTTTATAGCTCCTGGCTATGAATCCAGACCCAGTTACAGGTATATGGGCATGGAAATGGGTGGGAAACTCTCTCCCCTCCTCTCCCCTTTTCAAATAAATACATTTTTAAAGATTTATTTATTTTTATTGGAAAGGCAAATTTACAGAGAGAAGGGGAGACAGGAGAAGATTTTCCATCCATTGGGTCACTACCCAAATGGCTGCAACAGCTGGAGTTGAGCTGATCCAAAGCCAGGAGCCAGGAGCTTCTTTCAGGTCTCCCATGCAGGAGCAGGATCCCAGGGACTTGGGACATGTTCCGCTGCTTTCCCAGGACATAAACAGGGAGCTGGATTGTAAGTAGAGCAGCCAGGACTAGAACTGGAGCCCATAAGGGGCACAGGTGGTTGAAGGTGGAGAATTAGCCAGTTGAGTCATCTTGCCAGCCCCAAAGGATTTTTCTTTTTCTTTTTCTTTTTTTTTTTTACAAAAACCTAGATTCCACCGAGTCTTGAACTCGCATCACTGGATTCAGGATCCAGAGTGCTAACCATTATACCATGGAATCCTGCTCCTCAAACAATTTTTTTTTAAAAAACCCAAAAGTGCAGAGGAAACTTCTTCCCAAAGCACGGTGTGTGCGTTGGCATGCAAGGGCACACAGCAGATTTTCTCCCGCTCTGACTCTGAAGTGTGCCGCGGCATTGTCGCTGGGCCACACGATCTCCCTTCTGTCCTGGTGGGAGAAACAAGGAGCAAAGAGAAAATGCACGGAGATTTCTCCCTGCCAGGATTCACAGACCAATCTAAGCATTACTCCCAGGGCAGTAAATTATTAAGTCAGAGTTATAGATTCTGGAAAGTTAAAAGCTCCTTTCATTAGACGTCACAGAGATCTCTGGTGTCATTGGGGCCCACAAAAGACTGGCCCGAGGAGATTTATGATGGCGAAGAGGGCCTTGAGCGTGTCATCAGGCTACTCATCTTTTAAAATCCTTTGATTGATTAATTAGTTTTATTGGAAAAGTAGAGAAGTGGAAAGATGCTGCTGGTCCACTCTGCAAATGCCTGCAGGAGCCAGAACTGGGCTGGATTGCAAATTATCTTCTCCTCTTCCTCTTCTTTCCCCTCCTCCCCCCTCTCCTCCTTCTCAACTCCTCCTCCATCTCCTCGATACCTTTATTTTTTAATGGAAAGGCAGACTTATAGAGAGGAGAGACATCCACTGGTTCACTCCACAAATGGTCACAACAGCCAGAGCTGAGCTGATCCAAAGCAAGGAACCAGGAGCTTCTTCTGGGTCTCCCACATGAGCACAGGGTCCCACAACTTTGGACCACCTTCTGCTGCTTTTCCCAGGTCACAAAAGGGAGCACGATGGGAAGTGAAGCAGCTGGGACACGAACTGGCACCCTTATGGGATGCTGGCACTTACAAGGTAAGGATTTAATGCTCACTTCGGCAGCACATACACTAAAATTGGAATGATACAAAGTGAGGATTTAGCCACTGGGCCATGTGCACCTGGCCCAGGAGCCAAAGTCTGAATTCAGGTCCCCTACATAGGTAGGCAGGGGCCCAGGTCCTTGAGCCATCACTTGTTGCACATTGACACACCAGGGGACACATCAGCAGGAGGCTAGAATTGGGAGTAAAGCCAGGAATCAAACCCAGGCACAAGAACCATCTTAGTAGCGACACCAAATTCCCACACCCATTCTTGTTTTTCTGTATATTCTCTGATCAAAGCCTGACTCCTCAAGAGTTAACAACCTGTGAGTTAGCACCAAGAACAGAGAACCTAACTGCTTGATATATTATAGAAGAGTGGGTCTCAGGACGGGACGTCTCTTGCCTGGATCCCACATACCAGCCACCATGTGCACGTGGTGACCTGTCCCCGGGCCTGCCTGGGCTCTGGGGGCTGCTCCCTCTGGGGTGAGTACACCGAAGGGGGACGTATCCATGACTGGGTAGGTCCGGGGCTCACCCACGGCCTTCATTGGGCAGTGAATGGGATTGGGGAGGGGTGTGACCTTAGGCCTGGGAGTTTAAACTTCCAGCAGCCTCCTGGCTGTGGGTCGGTCTCAGGACAGGGCGTCTCATGCCTGGATCCCACATGCCAGCCACCATGTGCACATAGTGAGCTGTCCCCGGGCAGCCAGTGCGCCATTTAGCACCAGGCTCTGCCTTCTGGCTGCCTGGCCAGGGAGCTCTGGGGTTTTGGTTCTTTGAATCACTGCTTAGGTAGCTCCAGGTTGAACCCACTGTGCTTCTTGGATGTGAGTCAATCCTAAAGATTCCCAATGACAGTAACTCTTCCTTTGAAGAACTTGTAATCACTTAGCAATGCTGAGCACTGAACACCAGTTCATGCAAAAGCTAAGGCTCAGGGCTTGTCCAGCAGGATATGCTATTACCTGATATGATGATGGACCAGCTGATGGGTCACATTAGGCAGGGCCATGACATTAACTAGCACTTGAGAACTATAACCAGGGGTAGATTCTGTGAGGGATGTGTGGGCCACACCCAGTGAAAATTCTAGCCCCACTGGTTAGCTCAACAGTTTGGGTGGTGATGGATTAAGCTAGGTGTGACCAAGGAGCTTGCCATCAATCACAGGCAAAGGAACTCCCAACAGTCTGGACTGGTCAAGGCAGCATCACCCAAATGTGCATCCTGAATAGGGTGTGGGGTGGGCCGGGCTGCAATGTTCACCAGCTCATACAAGGCCAAATGGAATGCCAGACTACGCCGGGCACTGGCCTAAAAACCATTGGCATGTATGAGAACTGGGTCTGGGAGTGGATCAAGTGGAGGAACTTGGTAAATTCCCCTGGCGAGTCATAGCTCTCACTGGTGAACATGTGGTCCAGACCTGGGGGTCGGACAAGCTGGGCAAAGTAGCTCCAACAGCTGGCCACTGTGTGAATTGGTAATGGAGCGTGATGAACTGGGCAGGACCTAGCAAGCCTTGGCCTACAAGCGAAACTAGAAACCAGCATGGAGCACAGATCATGCTGAGCTAGGCTCTTGCACCTACTGGTCTGTGTGGGTCAGGGACACTAAGCCACAGTGTCTAAGGGACGCTAAGCCACAGTGTCTAAGGCAGAGCTCAGAGGAGCTGAGCTAAGCTGAGTCAGAGCAACCACTGGCATGCGTGTGATCTTTGGCTGGGAACAGGCCTGGTTGGGGAGCTAAGGTAGGTGGAGGTTCCCACCAAGGGGCGCATGTGCTGGAATGGAGGCTGCATTTTGATCAGGATACAGTTGTAATTTCCCTTGGCAGAAGTGTGGATGGGGACTGGATGCACCAGGCCGGGCCAGACCCCAACACCCTCTGGTGTCCTGGAGGACCAGGGTAGATGTGGGACCGACTAGGCTTGGTCTCAACCCCTACTGAGCCATATGTGAGCCATATGTGGGTATGGACGAGCCATGGCTGGGCTGAAACATCCAATAGCAAGAACCAGTTTGGGTCGAAGGCCAGTCAGCAAAAGCCACTGTTCCTGCTAGGACAAAAGGTGAACTGAGTAGGTCTATATGCGCAAAATCTGGCATTGGGAGGGGTTCTGATGGAGGAGCCTGGACAACTCCTCTGGCAGGACACAGTCCCTGCAGGTAAGCGCAAGAAGCATGATAGGAAACAGTCCAGAATTGGCCATGGAAAGTTTCCCACTGGCATACATATGGCATGGGTCGGGGGCAGACCAGACTGAATCAGTTCACAAATCCAAGCACCAGAACAGAGTATGGGTTAAGCCAGGTTCGGTCGCGACAAAAACTAGTGCACAATATGGAATGCCAAGGTGAGGTTGCCTGTGCTGGATGTGACCACAGCACCCAACGAGCACGCGTGAGAACCAGGAAGGGAGGGGGCAGAGCCAGCAGGGGAATAAGGGAGGGTCCCCTTGTCGGACAGCTACTCCCACTGGAGAGCGGGAGCTGGGATGGGGGCAGACCAGACTAAGCAGGGCTACAACACCTATGTGTCTCATGTGGACTAGATCAGGGAAAAGCCAGGCTGGGCTGATTACTTCTGCTGGTGCAAGCATAAATTAGAGTGGGTGAGGGTTGTTTGGGCTTAGACACAGCATCAGCTGGCAGAAGCTGGCACTGGGGCCTAGTTCTGTCAAGTCAAATGCCAGAACCACCTGAAGAATGCATAATCCTGGAGTGAGAGAGACCTGGGAGGGAAATAGTGGGCTCCTCCCTCTTGGGTTACCACTCCCATGGGAGGGCACGAAAACTAGTACAGGGGCTGGGCTTGCTAGACAGAGAGGCATTCAACAACATCCATGAGGGCTGGATAGTTGAGCTGGTTGGATGGAACTAAGCGTCAATACCCATTGACATGTACAAGAGCCAAATGGAATGTGGGACAGACTAGACTAGTCTGCTACACAGATTGGTAAACCAGGGTAGGGGGCAGGCCTGGTGGGGGTTATTGTGGGTCGCTCTGACTAGGCTGCAGCTCTCACTGGTTTATGGAGGGTCGAGTATGTGCTGTGCAGAACCAGTCTGGACTGCAACACCCATTGGTTCCAGTGGAAGTCGGGGCTGAAAACAGAACCAACCCAGCAATTGCAACCACCAGCTGATCGGGCAATGGACTGTGCCGGGCCTTCCCCAATCGAAATCCCAGACTCAGAACCCTATCCAAGAAAAGACAGAAGACAGAACAAGTCAATCAACCACCTCAGCTATTTGTTGGCAGTGAAATACTGGGCCAATGGAGACTCTATGAGGGACTGTGTCAATCAGGGGATTCTTCAACGACCTCATCGTGCTTGGAGTGGCGAGATTGGCAGGGGTTCATAAATGGTGAACTATCAGAACCACTTGAGCAAGAACCTCAGAGCATGCCCCACACCCGGGACCTGGGGTGGGTGGAAAACTGGGTGGTGCTTCTCCCTCAATATCCCCCTTTACCTCAGATACATGAAGGAAACAATATGGAACTAATAGTCTTACCCACTTCCCTACAGCCCTTGAATGTTTTTACCCTAATTAACTATGTAAAGATTGCCAAAAATATAATAAAAAATTTTAAAAAATGTATTATAGAAGAAAAACAGGCAGATTAGAATTGTAGTAACAGGAAACACAAGGTTGTACAAAGATTGGCTCCTATAGGAAGTGATGCCTGGGACTGCGGCAGTTACGTTGCCATCATGGGAGGTGACATGGCCAACTTGCCCACGGCTGTGTCTGTAGGGACCTCCTCCAGGGAAAGCACGGACCTCTGTGGACCCTCCCTCCTTCTGTGGAACTACATGTTTTGCAAAACCATAAAGGTCTTTATTTTTTATTTTTGAAGATTTATTCATTTTTATTGGAAACACAGATTTTGCAGAAAGAAGGAAAGACAGAAAGATCTTCCACCCACTGGCTCACTCCCTAAATGGCCACAATGGCCAGAGCTGAGCCGATCCAAAGCCAAAAGCTTTTTCTGGCCTCCTAGGCAGTTGCAGGGTCCCAAGGCTTTGGGCCATCTTCTATTTTCTCGGGTCAAATAGGGAGCTGGATGGGAAGTGGAACAGTCAAATAGGGAGCTGGCATGTGGAGAGCTCCCTGACCCGGAGAAAAAGACTCTCCACCGTACTTGTCCTTTTCCGTGGTCTTTTATTCTTCTTCCCCTAATCCGCACAAGCTTCACAATATATATACACTTCGCGACCCAATCGGCATAAAGGTCAATCCAGCACGAGCAGAGCGCACCAATCATAATACAGATCACATGCCATGCACGTGGTGAGCATGTGCTAGGGACCAATCAGGATGAAGTTCCTGGTTCTGCTACGCTCCTCCTTGTGACCCTGGCACACAGCCAAGGCGCCATCTTTAGGGCTGGGCAGCCAAAGCTCCCAACACTGGCACCCTTATGGGATCCTGGCACTTGCAAGGTGAGGATTTAACCACTGAACCATTACTCCGGGCCCAAGCCTTTTCTTTTTAATGCTACTTGGAATTTGGAGTTTCTTGTTGCCAATAGCATCCTACAGGCTGTCCCTAGCATGAGTGATGCGCGCGAGATAGATGGGGTAAGGGCTGATCCAGGGATGTAGCCAAGGCTCACCCGGGCTCAGAGCAAGGTTATCACCAGCACTGCCCCTCCCCACCGTCAGTACTGGCTGGCCCTTCTTCCACGGCTTGATTGGCTTCTCATATTTTATAGAAGGGAATTGTGAAGGCTTTTTTTTCCTTCCTTCATTTTTTTTTTTCTAATTCTAGCTACCAACCACAAAAGCCAATTAAGGTCAATCCCAGAACACACACAAGTCATCAGTCTTGATGGCTTCACCTTAAGACGTAAAAATCTCAGAACCCTAATTGGCTGCGAGTGGGAGGTGGCGGTCATGTGGGAAGGCAGCAGGGAGACTTTGTAGGGTGGGGGAGGTGCTGTCTATCTTTACTGGGAATTCCTATTCCGTCCCTGTGTGTATAGGTTGAAACTCAGCAAATGCATGTCAAGACAAGGGCGTTTCAGGGCTGGGGGGTGTGGTGGTGCATCAGGCTAATCCTCCACCCTGTGGCACTGGCATCCCACATGGGTGCTCATTCTAATCCCAGTTGCTCCACTGCCCATCCTGCTCCCTGCCTATGGCCTGAGAAAGCAGTAGCTGATGGTCCAATCCTTGGGCCCCCTATACCCATGAGGGAGAGCTGGAGCAAGCTCCTGGCTCCCAGCTTCAGAACAGCTCAACTCTGGTTGTTGTGTAGCCATTTGAGGAGTGAGCCAGTAGATGGAAGACTGTAAAATCTACTTTTCAAATAAAAGTAATTTTTTAAAGATATGCGTGTTTCCTTGCAAACTAATCCAACTCCAAAAAAGAAATACAAACTGAACCCTGGTCAGTGATACAAATGTTGACATGTTCCAGGGTGGAGAGCACCCCCCCCCACAATGTCTGCCTCACCATCCGTCACTGCGTCGGGGAAGGCATTTGCCTGAGTGTTAAGACGCAGGTTAAGACCCCTGAGGTCCCAAGTCCGTACACCTCACTCTGACACCGGAATCCAACTTCCTGCTAATGCAGGCCCTGGGAGACAGCAGGGGTCGGCTCAAGTGACTGGGCTCCTGGAGATCTAGGTGGTGTCTAACTTTCGATTTCGGTCTGGAGCCAGGGGTCATTGCTGGTATCTGAGGAGTGACCCAGTAAATGGAAAACTCTGTTCCTCTCATCCACTGCCCCATTTCCTTTCTTCTTTTTCGATGACAAAAACCTGCATCAAAGACATCAGAGGAAGGGATGAATGGACAGAAGGACAGCTGGCCACCCAGATGTATGTGGGAGCAGCTGTGGGGGGCTTTCAGCAAGGGTGGGAGCCCTGGTGCTGCCAAGGCCCACTGGGATGTGTGTGGGGTATTGCTTGTGACCCACACAGAAGGGTCGCCTGCAAGATGTACCTGGATTGAATTCCATGTCCTCCGCCCAGGAAGGAGCCCATGCCGGGATGGCCATATGGAGGCAGCAGGAAAATCATTCCACTTTTCTGCAGTCTGAAATATTTCAGAATAAAAGTCAGGATCCCATTGGAGACCAAAATCCGAGGATGCTCAGACCCTGTGCACAGAAGGTGCAGTGTTTATACGCAACCTGCAAGCATCTTCCTGTGCCTTTCAGATCAGCTCGGACTCTTACACGGTACAAATGTTACATAAGTGGTTGCTGTGCTGTCTTACGTAAGGAATGATGACAAGAAAACATTCTCCATGCTCAGTACATCTGATACACATATTTTTAAAGTATTTTCAGGGTCTGGAGCGATGATGTGCCTGGTAGGTACTGGTTCGAGTCCCAGTTATTCCACTTCTAATCTAGCTTCCTGCTAATGCACATAGGAAAGCAGTGGAGGATGGCTCAAATGTTTGGGCTTCTCCCCCCACGTGGGAGACCCGCAGGAGGTTCTGGGTTCCTGGCTCCTGGCCTCAGGCTAGCCTAGCTCTGGCACCACTGTGACCATTTGGGAAGTGAACCAGTGGATAGAGAATCTCTTTCTTTGAAACTCTGCCTTTCAAATTAATAACTCTCTCTCTCTCTCTCTCAGCTGAGCCTCAGCTGAGCTGATTCACTTGCCTCCTCCTGCAGCTTCAGGTGGGAGGTCCAGGTCTACTCACCTTCGCCTGATGAAATAGGGATAGCATCCCATCAGAGAGGGTGGGGTTCACATGGACTCCTCCTCTCCTAGCACCGGCAGAGTAACGGCTTCTTCGGGCGGGCCAGTGATGAATCGCCAGCCTGCAGCGGGCGCAAACCGCTTGGTGAGAGGAGTGGAAACTTTGAGGAGTTCAACAGCAGAGGCTGTGGCCACTGCTTGCCTCAGCAGGAAGGAAGTGGCTGGTGGAGGAGAGGAGGTAGGTGGCAGGTGTGGTGTCGGCCACTGGGGACCCAGAGACTGGAAGTTGAGAGTCTTCCAATCCCAAAGGCTCCGGACAGGACCCCTGAGGTCACCACGTGTTGCTCACATGGGCGTCCACACCCTCATGGATGAGGGATTGGGGTCGCCAAGAGAAGGCTGCAGCTCCGGCCTGCAGGGGGCACTCCTTTCTAGAAGCCCCAGTCCAGGCCTCCAGGGGTGTCCCCACCTGCAGCCTGGCAGGAGCCCCCACAGCCAGCTGATAGGTGTGCCTGTTAGGTGGCCCAATAATGGTGTTGATTGGGGCTCCAAGCTTGGGAGGCTGGGTGAGTCTCCATTGGTGGAGAACTTGATACACACTTGAACACCTGCTCATGTTTCCTGTTGATGATTTCATTGGTTAAAAAGAAATCGGGAAGGGCCAGCAGTGTGTAGTAGCCCCGCCCCGCCTCCCATAGCACCAGCATCCTGAAGTCCTGGCTGTTTCACTTTCCATCCAGCTCCCTGCTAATGGCATGGGGGAGCAGAGGAGGATGGCCCAAAGCCTTGAGATCCTGCACCCATGTAGGAGACCTGGAGGAAGCTCCTAGCTCCTGGGTTCAGATCAACTCAGTTCTGGTCATTGTGGCCATTTGGAAAAAAAAAACCACTAGTGGAAGAGCTCTCTCCTTTTTCTCTGTAAGGGTGCTCATAGGGGTGGGCATTTAGCCTAGTGGTCACAATGCCAGCTGAGACACATCCTACAGAAGAGCTTCTGAGCTCAGCACCAGGTTCCTGCTCATGATCCCATCTTCCTGCTAGTGTCGCCTCCCTGCCATCCCTGTGGGAGCCCGGGCTTGAGTCCCCAGGTCCCAGGTTCTGCCCTAGCTACACAGACAGTGGGAGCCAGTGGAGGAGAGCTCTGCCTGTCTCTCAAATAAAGGAAGGAGGAGGAAGGAATGAAGAAAAGAGTGGACTAAGAGAGCAATCGCTTCAATATCAGAGAGGAAAGAGGAGGCCCAGGAGGACAGTGTGGGCACAGATGTGAGAGGAGACGGTACAAAACAGGTGGGACATTTCCAGAGTCTCACCAGCCGTTGGAGGAGGGCTCTGTCCCGCCCGACATCCATGCCAACACCCAGTGCTCTAGCACAGTGAGTTAAGCTGCTTGCCTTTAACACCAGCATCCTATCTGAGCACTGGTTCAGGTCCTAGCTGCTCCACTTCTGATCCAGCTCCCTGCTAACGTGTCTGGAAAAAGCAGTGGAAGATGGCCCAGGTGCTTGGGGTTCCTGCCACCCATGTGGAAGACTCAGATGGAGTTTCAGACCTGGCTGTTGCAGCCATTTGGGGAGTGAATCAGTGGGTGGAAGATTTCTTTTTCAGTTTCTCCCTCTCTCTTTGTAACTTTGCCTTTCAAACATGTAGGAATTGCATGGTGGAGCTTGACTGCCAGGTGAGTTAAGAACTGGCCTGGGTCCCAGTCCCATGTCATGGCTGGGCCACATGAGGCTGTGTGTGTGCAGCCTGCCCTGTCAAGATCATCATCCTTGGGGCCACAGGGAACGTGTGAGCCATGCAGCAGGACACACCTGCTTTCCGCTCATGCGATATTTGCTTCTACTCAGTTCTGCCTTGGCAGATGAATCAAAAGATGTATAAATAGCCACGTCTTGGTTTCTCATAAATGTGTTAAATGTGCCTTGGACTCTTGCCCAGGCTTCCGGTCAGGGTGGTGGGCAACAAGGGCTGTGGCTCAAGGGTCTGGTGGATGTCAAGGCCAGGGTCACAGGCAAGTGCTTTGAGGAGTGTCAGCTGCCGTCCTGGAGGGCCCTCCCACAGCCACGCCCTCCTTGGCGCCAGCTCACACCCCTCCCTGCCCCCACCGCGCCCTGTCTGCTGGTGACTCAGGCCCGGCCACTGGCCTGTTTGCCTGGATTCACCCCTCTGGCCCAGCCTGCATTAGGTCAGCCTGTCCACATGAGTTCTGGGAAGGCTGTGCCAGGCAGCGGCTGGAGGGGCGAGTAGGGAGGGGCTGACACTTGGCTAGCAAGAGCACCCAGTGTCCCGGGAGCCTCCGACCATCTTCATGAGAGCTCTCAGACACGTACGTCAGCCCCAGATCAGGGGTGGAGCCCTGTGGGCAGAAGTTGTAGATTCTGGAGCCCACCACCTGCATTCCGGTTCCACCTGCTCCAGATGGAGGACTGTGTGTGCCTCCATTTCCCTATCTGAGAAATGGGGTTATCACAGAGCCCACCTGGTGTATTGCCAGGAAGGATGACATAGGAAATGATGGTTTCCTGATAGAACGGCATCGAGCCAGAATAGCTCGTTGAGTGAGGTTTTGGTATGATGTGGTTAATTAACAGCAACGGCCCTCCATTGCTTAGAGCCAAGGTAGTCTTAAGCAAGGGCATAATCTCTTGGAGGCCTCAGTTTTGCCATCTGCAAAGTGGGAGTAATGATTCTTCTTTTTAAAAGATTTATCTTGATTTGAAAGGCAGATGAGAGCAGAGAAGAGATAAAGAATGTCTTCCATTCACTGATTCACAACCCAAATGGCCTCAATGGTCAGAGCTGAGTTGATCTGAAGCTGGGAGCCGGGAGACTCTTCCAGGTCTCCATGTGAGTGCAGAGACCTAAGGACTTGGGCCATCCTCCACTGCTTTACTAGGCCATTGGCAAGGAGATGGAGGTGGAGCAGCTGGAACACAAACTAGTGCCTATATGGAATGCTGGTGCCATAGAATGGAGGATTAGCCAGTTGAGCCACAGTGCTAGCCCCAGGAATGCTAGTGTGATTCGTCATACCTCAATAGAGCTATGAGGATGGAACAAGTTGACACTTGCCAGGCATTTGCGTGCCAGGGCTACAGCATGCATCCCACTGTCGTGGCTGCTACCAATGTGGCAAGCATATCATAACCAATTGGTCAATATGTTGAGAAGTTTTTCATTGTGCTGCAAAAAAAGTTGGCATCTACGCATGGATTTTTAAAAACATACATGAACTTCATGTGCATAAACCTCAAAAAAAAAAAAGAGCTTGTACTGAAATATGCCTGTCTTCTAGTTTTGTGTCCCCTGAGCATTCTGCGGTCCCCACATATGCTTCCATTGTGGTCATCTGAGGACATGGGGAGAGTTGTACCAGCTGAGTGCAGAAGCTAGATGGCCACCTCTAACTGCCACCCTGGGGGACAGTAATGGAGGGTGGGGTGGTGTAGACTCTGGGCCAGCCTCCAGCCTGTCCCACCTGTGACCTGGCAGGCTCCTAAGGTGAGTGGGGATAACTCTGGCACGCTCTGTGACCCCACTCCACCTCATGACAGCTCAGGCAGCAGGCGACTTCTGCCAGGCTGGGGTCTACCTACGTGTGCTCATGGCCACAACCGCTGGTGATCCAGCTGCTTCTACAGGTACCCTAGGGGTTGCTGGAAACTCCTGGCCACATGGACTTCACATTGGCCGCTCACATTGTCCAGTCAGCAAGGACATCACCTTCTCACTCGCTCAGACACAGCTTGGTATAACAAAGGAACCTGTACCTGGAACAGCCAGCACTCTAGCCATACAGGATCTGATTCAAGGTACTCTGCTGAGGCAGTGACACCAGGAACAGGGTGGTCCCTGGGGCCACCACCAGGGGGCGTTGCGAACCCCGGGGGCTGAGTCTGTGACATCCGACACTTGCATACATGTGCTTGACCACAGGCTCCCACTTGGCTGTCTGTTCTGCCTAGCAGTGGGGGCTCCCCAGGGCTGGGGAACAGGACTCAGGGGGGTGACCTGGTAGTCAGAGGGGGGGCACAGATTTCCTTTCACCCTGCCATCGTGGGCCCCTCCCAAGTGTGGTCTATGACCTGGGCAGTTTGCTGGAGGCTTCTGGGGTGTAAAACCAAGGCAGTGGACTGCAGCCCCTGGGAGGCTGGGGGAGCAAAGACCTGAGTTTTGACCACAGCGGTGGCAACAGCAGTAGCAGTGGGTCCCCACATGGCCGCCTGGCCCTGGCCCACTTGCTCTCGGCCTTTGCCTCCTAGGCAGCCCTAGGAGTCTACCTGGGGACTGTTCTACATCCTGCAGGAACCTGCTAGCCTCTGTGTACCCCCCTGAAGCCCTGAGTGTGAGGGCGGTGGTGGGGTGTGCTGTCCCCTGAGGAGAAGGATGGGGACGGATGGGACAGAAGTCTTGCCGAGGCCCAGTTTCCTCCCTCCCTGTCACTGTTTCATGGTGGAGTCTTAAGGCAATTAATTTTAAAAGGCATTAATATTTTATCCCTCGCTTCTGCACTCTGCTCAATAGTGTACACAGCTTCTGGGAACAGCCAGACCTGTGATTCCCATGGGTCAGCTGAGCCAGGCCTGGCGCCTCCCCTCCCTGTCCTGGCGGTGGAACAGCCTGGCCCCCACTTCCCAGTGTCTGGAGGAAGGGGGCAGGAACTGGGAAGTGCAGCGTGTGTCTGGACTGGACATAGGCAGAGCCTAGGCACCACTGCTTGGAGGCAGGGGAGGCAGGGGGCAGGGGACAAGCAGCAGGGGCCAGCATTGTTGTTACAGGGGCTCTTGGAGGTAGCCCACTTGCATTGGCCACCTCATCCTGCCGCAGCTACAGTGGACCACACCTTGACAAGCACCCTGAGAATGGTCTGATTCCCTCCTCCTTGCCTGACTAGACAGATAGCTGGGTCTTAGCGTCCCCATGTGTGGAATGGGAGCAATCTGTGACCACTGAGCCAACAGAGCAGGACCTGCAGTGGGAAGAGATGGGTCATTTGCAGATTCAGGCCTTGCTGCATCTCAGGGCGTGGCAAGGGGGCAGGGCACAAAAGTAGGTGTCACAGAAGAGACAGCGAGGCAATGAAGGGTCCTCGTGTCCCCTGAGGGCTTGCTTTATCTCACTAGCAGCGTCTCATAGCTCCGTTTGCCCTGCAAAGGACAGAGCAGCTTGAGCAATAGCCCCAGCAGGGTCACCACACAGCAGGTGAGCAGCATCAGCAGCAACATGCTGAGGGCCGAGTGGGGCAAGGTGGGCGACACGTCCTCCTCTGCCTGGATCTTGGAAGCCTCTAGCGCGGCCTGGTTGCTGAGCGGATTGAAGCGGGCTATGAACTGCTGATTCACGAAGCACTTGCACACAGCTGGCTTGAAGATCTTCAGCTGCTGGCCCCCCGTCTCTAGGTCCAAGAAGGTGCTGAAGTCCTTGCCAGAGAGCTGATCCTTCAAAGTCAGGGGGACTTCGTTGACCTCCCAGATAACGGGCCTACAAGGACACCAAGGTCAGCTGTGGTGGGCAGTGGGGAGTAGGGTCCCTCAGGGAGGAAAGGGGGCATTGACATCGAAAGGGAGCTGGAGAGAGCAGTGCCTTCCTTGCTGGGAACCAGCAAACACAGCACCCGCTGGGAAAGCACTATGTGGCGCCCCCCCCCCCCCAACAAGGGTGCATCCAGGAGCTGGGCGGACCAGGCCATGGCCTTGGACTTGGGAGTGATGAACTCTTATGTGGCGGGCATTGGGAAGAATTGGCGGGCACATTCTCTCAATGACTGGTGCCCTGGTATCATTGCCTCCCCTTTCTCCCTCCCTTACTCTGTCCTACCAAACTGGGTTAGATCTCTCACCTCCGGGACCTCTGCCCCAGCTGTCCCTGCCACGTGGAACACCTGTCCTCAGTAACATGACTCCCTCAACTTCTTTTGATCTTTGCTGAAATGTCTCCTCCTGGGGCCAGCACTATGGCACAACAGGTTAAGCCTCCACCTGAAACACTGGCATCTGTGTGACTGCCAGCCGCTCCCTTTCCGATCCAGTTCCCTGTTGATGCATCTGGGAAAACAGTGGAGGATGGTTCAAATGCTTGGGTTCCTGCACCCACAGGGGAGACCTGGATGGAGTTCCAAGCTCCTGGCCTCAGCCTGGCCCAGCCACTGCCATTGCTGCTCTCTGGGGCATGAGCCAGCACATGCCAAGATATCTCTCTCTGCAACAGTGCCTTTCAAATAAATAAATCATAGAAAAAAGAAATAGCTCCTTCTCAGACAAGATTTCCCCAACCCCTCTTTTAATAGCCATCTCTCCTCTACCCGTATCTCCTCCTACCCTCACTGCCACCTAAAACACTGTATACTTTCTCCATCTTGACATCTATAGATTTCCCTGCCCCCTTGGGGTGAGAGACCTTGGTCAGTACCCACAACAGTAAGTGGATGGATCAGGTGCACAACACAGTCAGCATGGACGAGGACAGAGGGGATTCTTGTAGCACAACCTAGCGGCAGGAAGCCACAGCATCACAGCAGCCAGCTTCCCGAAAGGCCTCGATGACCTCCCCAGCCACCAAGGCCTTTCTGCACGCAGTTGCACACTTGCCTGCACCCCTCGCCCCCAAAATTCACAACCTTCCCAGAAACACAGGAGGACAATGATATTTGGAAACCGGTTTGCTATAGATGTCATTAGTCAGAATGAGATCATCCTAAGGGAGGGTGGACCCTGAATCCCACACCACTGGTGTCCTGGTGAAGAAAGGAGATGAGACAGACACATGGGAAGGATGCCAAATGATGATGGCGGTGGGCAGGGCAGAGGCGCAGCTATAAGTTGGACAAGCCCAGGGGTCTCTGGCTCCTGCCGGCAGCGATTTAAGAAAGGCAGGTAAAAGGAAGAGGTCCTGCTGATACCTTCTCATCTCCAGAGGTGCCAGCAAGGAAGTGAGCACATAAGGACCCAGAGGCCTGGGAGAAGCTGCACAGCTGCAAGGTGGCAGAGCTGGGCGTGGGACCTGAGTATGTGGGAGCCCAGAGCCTGGGGGAGACAACAGCCACTCCGTTCCGTTCCCTAGCGCTCAAGATGAGTCTGGACTCCTTGGCGGCTCTCTCAGGGTCCCTGCAACTATACCAGGGGAAGGCCTGGGTGGCTGATGTGGACAGGCAGGGGCCCCTAGAGATGAGAGGTGGGACTCATAGGGCTTTTCTTGCATGTCTGAACTGGGTGCTGCTTTAACACTTAAAGGAGGGGGCAGGAGGAGAGGTCAGTCACTGAGATGGAAAGAAAGAAGCCACAGCTGGAACAGACAAGGACAAGCAATTGGGTGCTGGATGCAAGGCGGATTCCCCCATGCTGCAGAGATACCCCTCACATTGTTTGGATAATCCCTCCCTGACATGCCACATGAGAGAGGGGCTAATAGGGCTCATGGGGAAGGGCAAGAGGACCCCATGGCCAAGTGTGTGGCATTTGAGGTCTATGACACCACAGTCCTCCTAAAGGACTAAATGACGCTTCCTCCTCCACTCCAGGTCCCCTTAAAGTCAGAGCTTGGAGGGGCCTCTGCCCTTTGATGAAGAAATTCTTGGATCATGGAGCTCTGTCTCCATGTAGGGTCCCCTACAATTCTCATTCTGCAAGGTTCCAAGCTCAATGGGGAATGCAGAACAGTTCGGGACCTGAGGGCCACGAACGAGGCTGTCATTCCACTCCATCCATGGGTCCACATCTCCTGCTCTATTCTAATCCTGGAGGGCATCACTTGGTCCCCAGAAGATGCCTTCCCCCTTCACACCCAGAATCTCGGCAGCATTCACCTTGGACTGATCCATTCTCAACTATGACTCCTCAGCGTTCTGTGCTTCCTGGAGGCTTTAAGGGTATCCCTCAATTTTTGGGCCACACCCTTGCCACAGAACTCAGAGAAACTCAACTTGACACCTGGAGCCTTCTTCTATCATATAACAGATTATCTCCATCTCTAGCCCTGCTCAGTAGGAACCATGTGAAGATGTCATTTGTGTCTTGCATTTTCTTCTTTCTTTTTCTTTCTTTCTTTCTTGCTTTCTTGCTTTCTTGCTTTCTTGCTTTCTCTTTCTCTTTTTCCTTCCTTCCTTCCTTCCTTCCTTCCTTCCTTGCTTCCTTCTTTCCTTCCTTCCTTCCTCCTTTCCTTTTTTTTTTAAAGGAAACTAGGCTAGTCAGTTATCCCAGCTCTTTACTTCGGCAGTAGCCCACCTGGACTACCTCCTGCTGCTGGGAAACTCTTTTTGCTTAAGTGAAAGGGAACAGAGCACCTAGGAGGCCACTCCAGACAAACAGAACAAAACAAAAAACACAATGAACTGCATTCCTGGGTCAGCAGGCTCCTGTGAGGTGTGGACTCCAGGATCTGGGTAGACAGCCAGACACAACCTAAGGCCTTCAAGGGTCTTGGTATTTACGCACTTTGGGTACGCACTGACTGCCCTAATGAAAACATTCAGGTCCCTGCACTAGGGACTCCTAATCCAAATCAGATCTTCAGCCTGTCTATAGTTGAAGGACAAGGACTGTCCTTGAGCAATATCACCCCAAAATGCATCCCATTTCTGCAACCAGTGGCCTGCTGGTCCAAACAGCCCAACTCAATGACCACAGAAAGGCTTGGAAGCTGGAAGTCAGGCAATGCTGCTACACTTTTGGTAGAGGAAACCAGCAATGGGCTTTAGGCCTCTTGAAACTCCAACTCCACACCAAGTGGTGCCAGGGGGAGGTGGCTTGGGGGGTTCAAGAGGTTGAAGGACACCAGAGGCAAACAGGAGGATATCAGGTTCTTCGTCCAAATGAGCCAAAAGCTCAATTGGTTAAACCTCCTCTTGCAAGTGCTGGCATCACATATGGACACTTGTTCATGTCCCAACTGATCCATTTCCCTTCCAGCTCCCTGCTTGTGGCCTGGAAGAGCAATGGTGGATGACCCAAAGCCTTGGACCCTGCACCCAAGTGGTAGACCTACAAGAAACTCCTGGCTCCTGGCTTTGGATTGGAGCTCAGTTCCAGCTGTTATAGCCATTTGGGGAGTGAACCATTGGAAAGAAGCTCTTCCTCTCTTTCCTCCTCTCTTTATATCTGACTTTCCAATAAAAATAAATCTTTTTCAAAAATTACTCTCCCTTCTTTGATGGGATTCTTTATTCTTTTTTTTTTTCTTTTTTAGATTTTACTTATTTATTGGAAAGTCAGATATACAGAGAGGAAGATCTTCCGTCCGATGATTCACTCCCCAAGTGAGCGCAATGGCCGATGCTATGCCAGCAGAAGCCAGGATCCAGGAACCTCTTTCGGGTATCTCACACAGGTGCAGGGTCCCAAGGCTTTGGGCCGTCCTCGACTGCTTTCCCAGGCCACAAGCAGGGAGCTGGATAGGAAGTGGAGCAGCGGGGATTAGAACCGGCGCCCATATGGGATCTGGGGCATTCAAGACGAGGACTTTAGCCACGCTGCCGGGCCCTCTGATGGGATTCTTAACTTTGTGCCTTCTTGACCCTTCTGTACTCAGCCTGAAACTAGTGTGTTCCAGAAGTCAACAGTTGCATGTCAAGGTGATGATCAGGCGAGGACCCCAGACTTCACCAGCCCCTCATGACAAACCTCTAATGAAATCCCTCCATTGTTAAGAAGGGATGGTCCTTCCCTGAGGAACAGGACTGCCTCCTGACACAGCAGGCATTTTCCTCCCTCAAGTGCCCAATAAGGGTGAAGGGATGTTGGCTGACACTGTGGCATAGTAGGATAAGCCGCTACCTGCAGCTCCCACATCCTATGCGGGCATTGGTTCAGCTCCCAGCTACTCTACTTCTGATCCAGAGCCTTGATTATGGTCTGAGAAAGCAGTAGAGGATGACCCAAGTCCTCGGGTCCTTGAACACATGTAGGAGACCCAGAAGGAGTGCCTGGCTTCTGGCTTCAGATCAGCTCAGCTCCGGTCACTGTGATCATTAGATGAGTAAACCAGTGGATGGAAGACTCTCTGTCTCATAAAATAAAATAAAATCTTAAAAACCATTTTTTAAAAAGATTTATTTTTATTTGAAAGGTAGATTTACAGAAAGGACACACACACACACATAATCTTCCATCTGCTGGTTCACTCCCCAAATGACCACAATGGCTAGAGCTGAGCCAATCCAGAGCCAGGAGTCAGGAGCTTCTTCTGAGCCTCCTACATGGGTGCAGGACTTGGACCATCCTCCTCTGCTTTCCCAGGTCATAAGCCGGGAGCTAGACTGGAAGTAGAGTTATCAAGAGTTGAACTGGCACCCATACAGGATGCTGGCACCCAGGCGAAAAATTAGCCTGTTATGCCACTGCGTCTGGTCTCTTAAAAATTACTTCAAAAAAAAAAAAAAAAGATGAAGGTAGCCCAGCACAGTAGCGTAGTGGCTAAAGTCCTCGCCTTACACTGTTCAAATCCCAGCCCCATTTCCAATCCTGCATGGGAGACCTGGAAGAAGCTCCTGGCTTCAGATCAGCTCAGCAGTGACCACTGCAGCTACTTGGGGAGTGAACCAGTGAATGGAAGATCTTTCTGTCTTTCCTTCACTCTGTAAATCTGACTTTCCAATAAAAATAAATAAAATCTATATATTTAAAACGATGAAGGGATGAACAGGAGCAGGAAAAGTAACACAGGTGATGAGGCTATCAGCGCCTCCTTGCAGCCCTACTTACTCCATCCCAACCACCCCATTGTGATGCAAAAAATTATTATTTCTACAAAGCACAACTGTGAGCCTGAACCAGCAACAGCCTAGAATATCTGTTGCTGATTATACACCTGCGGGGCCTAGGGCTCACCACAGCAGCACGGGAACAAAACTGCCATGGCTGACACTCCTCCCATCATGCGCCTGATGCTCTAACAACACTTTTGACACTTCCCTGACAGTCCTCAAGGCCCCTCCCACACGCCACCTCCCCTATGAATATTCAATTCCCCCCCCCTTTCTCCAAGATCCTCCCACTGGGAGTCTCCAACTCCTCAAGATTCTCTAAAGGGAGAACCCCAAAACCTTTCCATTCGTGTCCGGGTTCTTGCACCTGTAAACGGAAGCCATGGGGCAGGTGAGCTGCACCGATTCTGTCTCCTCGCTGAAACTGTAGCTGTCAAACATGGCAAAGTTCACTTGGAAGAAGGATCCAGGTTCGCACTGGGTATGGCAGCTTTCCACCTGCAGCTCCGGCCTCATGCGGTTGGTCCACACATCAACTGCCCCCAGATAGAGCCAGCAGGGAGCGGGGTTCTCCGGGGGCATCTGGATGTAGCAATAGCCCACACGTTTGCGCTCCCCAGGTGTTCCACACTTGTTACAATCCTGCCACGGCTCCCAGTAGGTGAAGATGAGCTCGTTGTGGTCCAGGCTCAAGCTCTCGTTCTCCAAGGGTAGCTGGCCCAGGTCCTTGTGTGTAACATGCAGTTTGGACACATCTTGAAAGTCAATCTCGTACTGCACAACTTGTGTGTCATTCTTGTTCCTGCAGTGGTAGATGCCTGTCTGGGAGGGCAATGGGTTGGTGATGATGAGGTTGCCTTCAGGCGTCATGTGCATATTGGGGGGAGAGTAAGTACTGGGGATCCAGTCACCATTCTTCTGCATGAAGACGTGGTACCATTTGGCTCCGGTGGCATTGCAGTGTAGGAGGATGGTGTTGCCCGAGAGGAACGCCCGTTGGCATACCCGACCATGGGGGCAGTTGACAGACACCTGGTATCCCAACACTGGGAGAGCCAACCCCAGCAGCAGGCACCAGGTGGTCAGCATGGTGAACTGGGGCCAAACTATGGGCCAGGCCCCACACTGGGCTTTGTGAGGTCACCCAGGAGCACTGGCCTTGGCTCTAGGTGACAGGGTGACATGCTCAGGGTGTGAGGTCACCATACCCTCTTGTTTTGTAACCAGCTGGTGGCCCAGTGCAATTTTTTTCTCCATGCTTTCCGTATTCCGTTCTAAGGATAAGAAGAAACCAAGTTTGTCTGTTCAAGGCTTTCTCTACTGACTGTCCCTCTTGCTTCCCAAAGAGGTGGGTCTATACTCAGAGCAGTGAGCGAATGACATTACAGTGGTACACATGAAAATTCAACACTTTTTTACTCCTCTGAACACTTTCCACACCCCATGCCTGCCAGTTTTATCTAAGATTTATTTATTTCTTTGGAAGGCAGAGTCACAGAGGGAAATGTAGAGAGAAAGAGAGAGGTCTTTCATCTTCCCGGATGGCTATGGTGACTTGAGCTGCACCAGACTGAACCCGGGAGCCAGAGTTTCTTTTGGATCTCCCACGTGAGTACCAGGGTCCCAAGCACTTGGGCTATGCTCTGCAGCATTGCCAAGCAATGTTGGACTGGAAGTGGAGCAGCCAGGGCTCAAACCCCAGTGCCCCTATGGGATGCTGGCAGTGCAGGTGGCCGTTTTACTCACCACACCCCAGCGCTGGCCCCTCCAGGTCCACTTCTCAGTAGACACTCACTGTTACACACCTTGTATACAGCTCCCTTAACCCTCCCTTCTAGCTACACTGATTCCACCTAGATAGGTCTCACAGGGAGGAGGGCTCTTGTTTCAGAAAATTCATGTATGTGAATCCCTATTCTTCCATCTGCAAACAAGATCAGGTAGAACTGACTCCTATTCCTCAAGGCACGTATGTTCTAGACCACGGCCAAACGCCCTAGCCTGCATCTAAGAGCTAAGCAGGGAAATAGGGAAAGAGAAGGAGCAGACACAGTGTGGGAGCCATTGGATCTCTGATTGGAAGAAGCTGGATATTTCCAGATGCCTGAGTAGACGACAGAGTTGAGAGGACTGGCTCAGGGGAGATGATTCCCAGGAGGGGATTGGACCCACATATGGCCACTTTCCAGTGTGCTGGAAGGGCACGGGGGCCCCAGTGGCTGTTGTGGCAGAAGGAGGCAGAGGGCAGGTCAGACTTTTGCTGAGATCCGGCCCCCACTCAGTTCTTTATGGCTAGGGATCATTTCAGTCATGCCCCTGTCCGCTATAAGGGCCTCTGTGGGCCATGCTCAGCCTAAGGTGTGACCTTAGCCCTCAGGAGCAATGGCTTCTGTAGTGTCCTGCTGGCTTCTCTGCCTGAAAGTTAGACAGACACCTGCTGGGCTCTCAGATCGTCCCATCCATCCATTCTGCTTCCCAGGACCATATGAAGTCCCTTCATCTAAGGAATTTTCTCCCCTCTTCTGTCTTCCTCCTCTTTTTCCCATCATCTCTCTCTATCACTCTCTCTTTCTCAAGTTCCCCCTTCCCCAGCTTTCCCAGGCGGTAGAAGCCGCAAGGAAGCATGCTTCTGACTTTTCTCCTAGGTCGGGGAGAAGAAATTCTTTGAATGGCCTCTCCAGAGCATTTTTCACAATGCTTAAAGTAGAGCTTGCCAAGCAAAACCTAGGAGCCTTCCTATGAGAATCCAGGCATCCTGTTAGCCTCTCAACGTTGGCAGGCTTCTGCTTACTGCTACCATTGAGTAGCTTGTATCATGGACTTTAAGATAATGGTGATTGGGCAGTCCTCTGGTGAGATGGTTAAGATGCCCTCGATCAACATGGCAGTACCTGGGTCTGATCCCCATCTCTGGCCTCAGCTTTGGACTCTAGTGTTCAAGAGAGGGCCCGGATGATTGGGGTTGCTGCCCATGTAGGAGACCCTGACTGAGTTTTCTGGCTCTCAGCTTTGGCTCAGACCAGCAAGCAATTGAGGAGTAGAACAGCAGATATAATCTCTGTCTAAATTAATGCAAAGTAAAAAAATAGCTATGTGGTGGCATTATTGCACGGATGGATCAATTGTGCCTGCCAGGATCGTGTGCCTGCATTGGTGTGGGCCTGTGGATCTTGGTCTCTAAGTCATATTTTGAGTCTTCCTGAGAATCAGGAGCTTTGTGGGCAGGGACTAGGTTCCTGCTAGTCACCACCATGTCCCCAGCATCAGCTGCACAACTCAGAGGTGGGGAATTTCTGGTTAAAGATAGGCCTGGCACTGCAGCATAGTGTATAAAGCTGACAGCTGTTGTGCCAGCATCTCATACAGGTGCTAGTTCAAGTCCAAGCTGCTCCACTTTCCAACTCAACTCCCTGCTAATGGCCTGGGAAAATAGCCAAAGATAGCCCAAGTGCCTGGGTCCCTGAATCCACGTGGGAGATCCTGAGGAAGCTCCGTGCTCCTAACTTTGCCTGGCCAGCTTCGGTCACTGTGGCCATCTGGAGAGTGAATCAGCAGATGGAAGATCTCTGTCTTTGCCTCTCTGTAACTCTGCCTTTCAAATAAATAATAAATAAAAATATTAATAAGCCAGTGTACAGGCTGACTGGGATGGCTGGGAAACAGAGCCTGACCTTTAAGGAGGGAAATCCCTCCCCCAGGTAGGCACAGAGGTAGAGGATTTTGTCATCTGTAGGGGAGACCAGGAGGAGCCAGGCTGCAGAACCTGCTGACATATGCAAAGGCCAAGGCTGAGGGCAGGCCATACCAGGCAGGACTGTACACCCACTGGCACATGTGAGATTTAGGGCTGTGAGTAGGCTTGGTAGAAAAACTTGGGAAATTCCCCTGGCTGCAGCTCCCACTGGGGAGCCGGAACACAAGAGCTGGGCTGGGGGCAGGCTGGCTAGACAAGACTGCTGTACTTCTCAGCATATGTGTGAGCCAGGTCTGGAGACAAGTTGGTCTGGACCAAGCCACAGCACCCTCTTGCATACACAAGAGCTAGGAAGGGTGTGGATCATGCCTGGTTGGGCTAGGCTGCAATGCCTACCAACAAGTGATGAGATTATAGACAGGCCATGCCAGACTGGATCAAAGTACCCACTAACATAAGCAAGATCTGGGGCTGGGAATGGGCCTGGTGGGAGAACTTTGTGGGCTCCCCTGCTAAACTGCAGCTCCTTCTGTGGGCACTTCCTTGCTGTGCTGCAGCCCCTGCTGGGGAGCATGAGAACCAGGGCTGATTTAGACCACAGCAGAGGCTGGCACACACAAAAATCAGGTCTAGGCCACGACACCCGCTGGTATACGTGAGAACAGGTCTGTGGTGGGCTGTTTGGGCTGGGCCACAGCACTCAATTTGTTCATGTGAGAAAAGGAGTTGGGTGGAATTGACGAGCCAGCTGCATCCATTAGTGTTCATTGGCTGGTATAGATAACAGACCAAACTTGACACTGCACTAACTGGCACACACAAGTCAATCTTTTTTTTGCCTCTTAAAAAAGATTTATTTATTTTTATTGGAAAGTCAGATGTACAGAGTAGAGGAAAGACAGAGAGGAAAATCTTCCATCCACTGATTCACTCTCCAAGTGGCTGAAATGATCAGAGCTGAACCGATCTGAAGCCAGGTGCCAGGAGCTTCTTCTGGGTCTCCCACATGGGTACAGAATCCCAAGGCTTTGGGCTGGCTCCGATTGCTTTCCCCAGCCATAAACAGGGAGCTGAATGGGAAATGGGGCCGCCGGGATTAGAACTGAAGCCCATATGGGATCCTGGTGTGCAAGCGAGGACTTTAGCCACTAGACTACCATGCCAGGCCCAGGAGTCAATTCTGAGGTCACCCAGGCTAAAGTTTCTTGGGGGACAGCTAGATGGCTGGATTAAAATCCTGGCCACAGGAAAAATCACAATATATGTGGTCCAATCTTGGAGTGCATGTGTCGGGACTAGACCTCCTAAGTTGCTGATTCCTGATGTGGCTTTGGAATGTGTGCCTGCTGGAGCCCAGTTTTCTTAGACTAGAGCTTAGGACTGAAGGATTCTGATAAGAAATTCTCAGAAATGAGCAACTGACCCAATAGACATTTCTCCAAAAAAGATATTCAGATTGGTACTAAGCACCTGGAAAAGATGTTCAACATCACTGGTCATTAGGGAAACACGGATGAAAACTACAAGAGGCAGGTGCTTGGCAGAGCATCCTGAATCAGAGTGCCTGGGTCGAGGCTTGGTCCAGCTCTGTATTTCAGCTTCCTGCTAGCATCCATAGTGGGAAGCAGCAGATGATGGCTCAAGGACTTACAGATCTGCTTCTCGGTGTCCTACAGATGTATTTATTTTAAAAAGATTGATTTATTTATTACAAAGTCAGGTATACAGAGAGGAAGATCCTCTGTCCGATGATTCACTCTCCAAGTGACCGCAGCAGCCGGTACTGTGCCGATCCAAAGCCAGGAGCCAGGATGGGTGCAGGGTGCCAAGACTTTGGGCTGTCCTCGACTGCTCTCCCAGGCCACAAGCAGGGAGCTGGATGGGAAATGGGGCTGCTGGGATTAGAACCAGCACCCATATGGGATCCCAGAGCATTCAAGGCAAGGACTTTAGCCACTAGGCCACCACAGCAAGCCCTGTCCTACAGATTTAGAACCAGAATTTGTCCATCAAAGCTCAACGGTCGCATAACCAGAAAGTGAACACACCACAAGCTTCTGTCAGCAGGTGAGCAAACAAAACCATAAACAATGCAACAGCTGCACTTTGATGACACCATGCTTGGTGAAACAGCCAGAACAATGTCATACAGCGAGTCCATTCAATGAAACACCAGGAACGGGCAATCGAATCAAGCAGCCTGGTGGCTACCGTGGCATTAGGGCACAGGGAGTTGAGGCTCATGGTGTAACTGGTACAATGTATGCTGAGGACACTGGATGGAATAAACACCACTGAACTGTGCACTTACAGTGTGGCATGCGTATCCGACTGTAATAAAGAAATATGATGGGACGTGAATTTGTTGACATTTTATTACAAGGCAGCCTCGGAGGCTATCGCTGCAAAGATGATCTTTAACACCTGAAGGAGGACCGGGTGTAGTAGCCTAGTGGCTAAAGTCCGTGTCTTACACATGCTGGGGTCCCATATGGTGCCGGTTTGTGTCCTGGCTGCTCCATTTCCCTTTAGTTCCCTGCCAGTGACCTGGGAAAGCAATGGAGGAAGGCCCAAAGCCTTGGGACCCTGCACCTGCGTGGGAGACCCAGAAGAAGCCTCTGGCTTCAGATTAGCTCAGCTCTGGCATTTGCAGCTGTTTGGGGAGTGAACCAGTGGATGAAGATCTTCCTCTCTGTCTCTAAATCTGCCTGTCCAATTAAAAAAAAAAAAAGACCTTAAGGAAGGGGCGGATAGAGGGGGCAGCCGCGGAAAGGGCGAGAGGTTGCTGTGGGCACCACGTGGGCAGCAGATGCTGGGGATGGTGGGTGTCTAGAGAGAACGTGAGGAGGTGCGGTGGAACAGTGAAAACCCGAGTGTGCTCAGGAATTTCCTACTGGGAGTGAGAAGGAGTCAGAGCAGGAATTAAGACGCTGGCTTCTGCCTTGAATTTTAAAAGGATGCGGCAGACTAAATCAGGTTCAGGTCCCCACCACAGTCAGCGGTCGGTTTGCCACCTGCAGGAGTGTCAGGTGAGGAAGCGCCCAGGGTTCCCGCAGGGTACGCTTCCCGGCGCAGCCACCGGAGGTCAGCAGAGCCACGCCGAGCACGGCGCGGGCTGCTCCCAGAAGCAGGTGGCTACCGCCCGGGAACATTCCGGCGGAAGCCGGTCCCGAGCCCCGAGCCTCCCCTTGGCGCCTTTAAGAGCCAGAGTTTCCGGAGGCCTGACCAGGGGCAAAGGATGCCTGGGGGCAGAGCCACAAGTTTGGGATTCCGGCGGGGAGGCGGCAGAAACGGCCGGAGCACAATTCCAACTTTTCCAGGACTAGTTCGATTTCCTCGAGTGTCCCCCGGGCGGCGGAACGTTCCTTATGGCGACTTCGCGCGGTCCTTTAAAGTATCTGACTGGAAGGCACAAGAAGCCCCCGCCACCCAGCTTCCCCAGCCTGGATACGAGGAAACCCAGCGCCAACTGGGAAACCCAAACACTCCCAGGCGCCTTACCCTCCCGCGGGGCGCACCGAGGCGGGTCCATCGGCAGTCGGGCACAGGGGTGTGGGCAGGGAGGGAACAGGTGCGCGGCGGGATCCGCCCACTCGCAACAGGTGAATCACCCAAAGAGGGGTCTTGGTTCTCGAGAGTCTCGGTCCGCTGGGCATGACCCAAGCAGAGGGAGGCCGGATGGAATCGTGCCCTGGCGCGCGCCCTCCCATTGGCCTAGTCACTTGGTTCTGGCCCCGAGGACTGGAGCGCACCTGGGTCAGCTCACTTCCGGGGAGGGAGGTGGGGAGCCCCTCCCCACCGCCCACCCCCACCAAGCCCAGCCCCTGGCTCCCACCCTTGTGTACCTGGGCGGATCCATTCCCCGAGGCGCGAAGGGGGTGGAGTGACTCTAAGGAACGCAGTGGGGCCAGGC
This sequence comes from Ochotona curzoniae, assembly GCF_017591425.1. NCBI lineage: Eukaryota > Metazoa > Chordata > Mammalia > Lagomorpha > Ochotonidae > Ochotona > Ochotona curzoniae. Next base: position 5,622,053 of record NW_024465561.1, on the reverse strand, counting down.
ACTTTTTGCTGAAAGAGGCACGGGCGCACTTCGCCCACTTTGTGTCTGTTCTTTTAAACTTCAAGAACCAACAGGGTAATCTTGAAACCGTGACAAGAAGCAAAAGAAGGAAGGGGAGGAGCGCCCACCCCTGCCGGCCTTGGTGTGCGCCGCGCCCCCAACTCTGCGGGCACTAGGGTGGGGACGCGCCGGCCCGACGCGCCCAGACGGCGGCCAGCGATGGGGCTGGAAGCGGCCGGCCGTCCCTGGGAGCCGGGCTCTCAACCGATCGCCCCCGATCGGGGCGCGGTCGTCTTCGTGTGGCTCCTTCTCAGCACCTGGTGTACAGGTATGGCGCGCGGGGGCCCCGGTCATGCGGGACGACCCCCTGCAAAGGGAGATGGAGCAGAGATCTCTGCAGCCCAGGACGGGGACGTGGGGACCAGGACCCACAGATCCCCTGCACCTTGAAGGATCCCTGCTGTGCGGAGGGAAGGGAATTCACCCAGCCCAGCCGCGGAGCGCTCCCCGCGGTCAGTGTCTGGAGTGAACAGGAAGTGAAACTCGCGGGAGCGGCCGCCTGAGGGAGACCCTTTGTGGAACCGCGACGGCGGGGGGCGGGGTAGGGGGAAAGGTGTGAAAGCTGGAATGGGCACTTAGGTGTACCCCGAGATTGCTAAGCTTTGGGGTCCTGGGGAGAGGTGGGCTCGGCGCTTTCTGGAGGGAGACAGGAAGAATGGTACCGGTGCTTGGGCAGGTGTGGGTTGTGGGGTTGGGGACTCCCCAGCGCCCACACGCACCTCCCGCAGGCTCTAGGGCTTGGTAGAATGGACTTGTGGACTTGAACCCGCCTGGAACTGGCAGACTCCTGCCTACCTGGATCTACTGTTTTTTCGAGTGGGGGTGAAAGGGTTTTCCGTTGGAGCAAGCACGCTTGCCCGGACCCTGGATAGGGTGAACGGGGATTTAGTCATTCTTAAGGAAGTAACAACTGCTCCGAGTGCACAGGAGCCACCCCCTAACTTGGAGTTCTTGGCAATTGGACTGCAGGTGGGGCCTGGAGCACCTGGAACCTGCGATGGCCCTCAGAGGTTCCTGGAGAGAGCCACTTGTTGTAAAGACCCGCCAAGGGCCCAGGGGGCTGTGCACCTCCAGCCTGGGTATAAGAGTGAAGCCAGAGTTCCAGGCATCTGGCCTTGAGACCTTGGCTCTGGCATTCTAGCCCTGTGGGTCTGAAAAGTAGAATGATTACTGTAGCCACCTCCCTGGTCCCTGGGGATTAAGGAACAATGTGTCCCGGGCGTAGTTTAAAGCCACACACTCCCAAGGGTGAAGCCAGTGTCGGGCCACATCCTCACTCGCACTCTGCTTTGTACATTGCCTTGGGCTCATGGCCGGCCTTGCCCTCCTCTCACCTGCAGCCCCCGCCAGTGCCATCCAGGTGACGGTGTCAGACCCCTACCACGTGGTGATCCTCTTCCAGCCCGTGACCCTGCCCTGCACCTACCAGATGACTGCCACCACCACAGCCCCCATCATCATTTGGAAGTACAAGTCCTTCTGCCGGGACCGTATCGCTGATGCCTTCTCCCTGTCCAGCGCAGACAACCAGATCAACGCGCAGCTGGCAGCTGGGAACCCAGGCTACAACCCCTATGTGGAATGCCAGGACAGTGCACGCACCGTCAGGATAGTGGCCACCAAGCAGGGGAATGCCGTGACCCTGGGCGACTACTACCAGGGCCGGAGGATCACCATCACAGGAAGTAGGCTGGGCACAGTTGGGCAGAAGGGTGGGGGGAGAGGCAATCAGTGCACACTCGTCACCTGGGAGCCCTGGGTCACCCATGTGTGGAAGGGCAGGCTCCTTCCTTGTGTCCATCCAGCCTTCCTTTTATGTAACCACAAGACACAGCACCTGTCGCCGAGACCCGGTTGTCGCAGGCCCTGGGAGTGCAGCTGGTAGACAAAGTTCTCCTAGAAAGCCCATCCCTTGGGAAAGTCACACTGCAGTATGTGAGGCAGGTGTGAAGGCCAGGGGCTGCAGGGCAGGCAAGCACGGGTCCTGCTACCCTAATTTGAAGGTTTATAGCAGTCCCAGCCCAGAGAGAGCTGCCTAAGGCTCAGGCTGGAGCCCAGCCTCCTTGGGACCACACAGCAATGGAGCGAATCGTTTCTGAGACTGTCACCCCCTCACCAGTCCAGAGAGAGAAAGGTACTCAACTGAGGCCACCCAGTTGGTGACAGCTGGCTTTCTTACTCAGCCACTTGGGGCTGAATCTCCAAACTTCTTCCCACCTTTGGTTGGCTCTGGAGAAGCAGCCAAGGGCCCGAGAGCAAGTGGCAGGGAGTGAATGGAAGGGGCTCATTACATAGGCTCTCCCGCTGAGTGGGGTCTATGCCATTTTACAGGCATGATGATGGCAGCGGTGCCAAGAGCTAAAGTAGCTCACCTAAGATATGCAGTTGGTAAAGGACTGGTTGTCCTGAGCTGTATCCCCGCCTCTCAGTGGGAAGTCATTCTCTCAGTGTCCATCAAGTGTTTTGTGTCCATCAGGCACTGCTGAAGGTGCCAGGCATAGTATAATGATCAGGACACACTAGGGTCCCTGACCTCAAGGGCCTGAGACTGGTGGGGTGACACCTGGCAGTAGGCAGGTACATCTAGAAAGAGTAGGTGCAGGCCCAAGTGCTAACGAAGAAAACAGCGTACTGTGTGAATGACTTGAATCCATCATGCTGTTTCACGGAAGGGGGCCAGGCGTCCCCCGAATCTCCACAGGCAGTCCAACCCCAAGCATCCTACTGTTCATGAAGCTGAAAGGCCTTTTGGTGAGGTGGTGGGGTTGGCCCCTTCTCCAGCCTGGACCAGGCTTGGCTGCCAGACCCTGTTGGGCCTCCCCACTGTGAGCAGTGGTGGGGTGAGGGGAGGAGGCAGCTTTAAGCTGCTGGGTTCCTTCTGCGTTTCATGTTTGATGCAGGCCATGAGTGAGGGGTGCCCATTGTGTGAGTCCCTTCCGGAAAGCTTGGAGCCACACAAGCTTCCTGTCTTTCAGCTTTGAACACTGGAGCAAACAGCTTTGGCCATGGTGCACTGGAGAGTGAAGGGAGCCCTGAGTAGGGTGGAACCCTGACCTGGGTGCCTCCCACTTCTGGGTGGCATGGGCCCCAACTTCAGGGGACCTGTGTCCCCCCTGCCTCCTTCACTCTGCGTCTTCCTAGGGCAGGTGAGGAGCCAGCCCCTGGGCTGGCTCTTTACCAAACTAAAGCAGTGCCCAGCCATGTGACCTCAAGGCCAGGTGGGGGGCTGGGAACGGGGTGCACTATGCAGGAAGGAGCTGGGGCCCAGGCCTTTGGATTATCAAAAGAGGCCGGAAACCTCTATTCTCCATGGGTTTTGAAAACATCGCTTAGGCCAAATCAAATGCATAGTGGCCCGGATCCTCCCGCTCTCCTGAGTCCACCTCCCTGGCCTGCATCATTGTTGGCTGCGGCAGGGGGTTCCTGTCCGCCATGAGAGGCCTGGTCAAGGGCTGCTTGGAGCGCTCAGCCAAGAGGGTGTTGTGGAAGATGCTGCTGCGAGTTTGAGGGTTCGGTGAGGGATGCGTGTGGAGCCCAGCACACTCTAGGAGCTCATCACACACAGGGGGCCCCGTGTCAGGACGACTTGTGGCCTCCACGCCCTCACTGTGCTCTGAAGGTCACCTTCCGTGGCCTTCTGATTTGAAATAATTCCGTGGCCCTGCTCTCCATGCCTGGCACGTCCTGTCACCTTCCCTGGCTTGTTTCTCCGTCCTGTTTATCACAGTCTGCTCTGGCTTGGTGTTTTCTCTCGAGTCCCAGCCTGTGAGGGCAAGGATTAGGTCTGTTTTCTACAACAGTGCTGCTTAACAAGGTTGACATGTTTGATTGGCAGAGTGACATAGAGAGAGGCAAAGATGGAGAGTTCTTCTGTCCGTTGGCTTACTCTCTAAACAGCTGCACCAGCTGGGGCTGGGCCAAGCCAATGCCACGAGCCCAGAACTCCGCCCAGGTGTCCCATGCAAGTGGCAAGGGGGCTCAAGCATTGGGCCAGCCTCTGCTGCTTTCCCAGGTACATCAGCAGGAAGGTGGATGAGAAGTGAACAGCTGGGACTCAAACCAGTGCCCCTATGGTATGCGGGCATCACAGGCAGTGGCTTAATTGACTACCACAGTGAAAATTCCATAACGTGGGCTTTCGAGTGTGTCAGAGATGTGTAGATTTGAGAACACAGGATGCCCGCAATCCTTATTTGTCCAAGTGAAGGAGTCAGTGTCAAAATGTCACCCTGGGTACCGAATGTTCCAGAAGCAATGAGAAAGGCCAGCATGAGAGAAGAGATTGGTGTAGCTGTGACAGACAGATGAAAGTCTGCAGTGGGGAGAGGACAAGGCTGGGGTGGAGTGGAGGATGAAGGAGCCTGGGGTGCTGGGTACAAACAGGGCATCTGGGGCTGCAGAGTTGGGCATCCTTACTGCTGTCCTCCTGGGCTATCCTAGGGGAAGGCAGTGAGCTCAAGGGCATGGGGGAGCAGGCAGGGAGGTGGACTGGGCTGGACTGGGCAGTGACCTGGAGGCTGCAGTGGAGTGGGTACAGAGCCTCTTCCTTCCCCCACCGGGGGCCTAAGGCAGAATTGCCAAGTGGACTCTTCCTGTCCCACACCTGAATGATGGGAGTAGGGTAACTAATTAGGGCCTGAGAAGCACAGAGGAAATGGAAGACTTTCATTAGGGGCGTAATTAACTGGCTGCTTGCCTGGGGCTGCTGCGTCCCTAAGCCCTGGGCCTGACCTGGAATGTGCCAGGAGCGGGCAGAAGCTTCCCCTACCTCTCCCGGAGCCATCCCATCCACTCGGGCTGACCTGGTATCTGGCTGGGTGCCTCTGCCCCTTTGCTCTGGGCCTGTCCACTTGGTGGCGCAGAGGAGGGGTCTGGGCTGGAAGCAAGGTCTTGCCCAGCTCCACCTGTCCTGAGCCCATCAGGTGGGCCTGTGGCCTCCTGAACCTGTTGTGTGTACTACAACACAGGTGTGGGAGTGGTGCCCACGTCCTAGACACTCGTAATGGCCCTGGGACACGCTCAGAGAAGCTGGCACATACATAACTGCCTTGGGCGAGGATGATTTAGTTTCTGGAGTCACTTGTAGTCCTACCCACCTTGTCACCTCTCCTGGTGTTGGGGGAGTGAGCGCCCCCTTACTCACTGTCTCCTGGCTCAGATGCGGATCTGACCTTCGAACAGACGGCATGGGGCGACAGTGGTGTGTATTACTGCTCTGTGGTCTCAGCCCAGGACGTGCAGGGGAACAACGAGGCCTACGCGGAGCTGTTGGTTCTGGGTGAGTGAAGCGGGACGGGGTGGGGATGGTTTCCTGTCCATCTCTGTCTCTGTCTTCCACTCCTGTCTGGGCTCTGTGCCTGCTCTGCTGTCCCCTCCCCCCATCCTGCAGCACCACCAGTCACTTGGGCTTCTCTGTGCCCTGCACCCTAGGCCGGGCCCCGTTTCCCCCGTCCCCTAGCATTACAGTAAACTCAGGGTGCGGAGATCCTGGGGCTCACACACAGATCCTGGGGCTGACAGTGTATGCAGTGTATGCAGTTGACTCTGGGCCTCCCCACCTCCCCACAGTAGGTTCTAGGACATCCACCTTCCCCATACCAACCAGAGAAGCTGTTCAGGTCCTCTATGTGGGACAGGGTGGGATTTATCTAACTCACCCACTTCCTCTCCAGTCTTACTGGAATCACCTCTAGATAATATGTAACACAATGTATTAGCTGGGGAAACGGTTGCTACCTACAACTCTGTCCCAGACAGTGGCTCTCCCTGGGTTTCTGACCCTCTGTTGGTGAGCTCCAACATGGCAGACCCACGGAGGGAGCTAGGCCATTTTCTTTCTTTTTTTTTATTTTTAATTTTTTATATCATTTTATGACACAATTTCATAGGCTCTGGGATTCCCCCAGCCCCTCCCCCCATATTAAATTCCTCCATATTGTTACAGTAGTACAGTTCATAACCAGTCATGATTCCTTCATTGCGGGCATGGACCATGCAGAGAGTCCAGCATCTTATTGTCCAGATAAATTCAACAGTTTCATTGGGAGACCATCCTTGGTCTGAAAGTAGAGCTGGCAGAATATCATTCCCTCCAATGAGATGTCACTACACAACTTCAACAACAGGAAGAAACATGGAAATTAATAACATCATGAAGTTAATTAACAAGGTATTGAGTGATTAATATGTTAGAAAATGCAATTTCTTAACTGGCTAGGCCATTTTCAGCCACAAGGCATCCTAGAGCCTCTCCTCCCTCCCCAACCCAACTTTGTGGGTGGTGCATCTTATGTGGCTGTCAGGCTGATTCTGGATGCCCAGGGACATGGGAGGCAGCCTTCATCAGCACCCTGCCCTAGGTGGAGAGGGTGTTGCTTTGAGCCAGCCATCTGGTTGTAAGCCGGCACATAGGGTTTCTTGTCCCCGAGTGCTGTGTGTGAGGGGCACAGCTGGGCTGTCCACCACCATCACACATGTTGGAAGGAGCACAGATGGTGGGGTGGGTGATGGGACCCATGCCCCAGTGACCTGGGCACCTCTGTGTCCTTTGGTAACACATGTTCTGCAGATGCAGTTTTTAAAATTTAGGCTCAGAATAAATTTACAACTGTTAAGCTGGCATGTTAAGGATCTCAAAGAATTTTGAGGTTATTTTGGGCCATATTCATAATTGCTTAACATATGAGAAGTGAAAACTTGGAAATTAAAGAATAAATTGAGATGTAACAGAAATTGAGGAAGTTCCCATCCATCCACTAGTTCCTTCCCAGCATGCGCTGCAGCTGAAGCCAGGAGAGTCAAGACTTCAGTCCCACACGGGTAGCAGGCTGGAGTTCAAGCTGGGGATCAAAACCACAGGCTTCGATGGGGGCACTGGCATTGTAACCACCAGGCTAAATGCCCGCTCCAGAAACTGGAAAACTCTACATACTTATTTGAAAGGCAGAGTTATTAAGATGGAGGAGAGACAAAGAGAGCTCTTCCATCTGCTGGTTCACCCCCCAAAGGGTCCGAACAGCTGGAGGGGCTAGTCTGAAAGCAGAAGCCTGGGGCGTCTTCTGGGACTCATAAGTGGTTCAAGCACCTGAACCATCCTCCACTGCTTTTCCAGGCACATTAGCAGGAAGCTGGATGGGAATTGGCACAGCCAAGACTCGAACCAGCATTCATGTGGACGAGGCAGTTTAGCTCATCGTGCCACTGTTCCTGCCCCAACTATGTTACTTTTCTAGACAAGTCAGTGGTATATACCCAGAACTTTTTATACTGTTGAGATTTTAAAATAATCTGTTTGGGTTGGGCTCCAGGGCCCTGTTGTCCCCTTTGCCTAACAGATTAGGCTGCTGTGTGGGAGGGTGTGGATGGGAAAGGCAAAATGCCCAGCCGGGGGCAAAACCTTCAGGCCCCTCAGGATGTGGTGGCTCAAAGGGGGAGAGAGCCTCACACCTGACATCCCCCCACAGCGGGTGGGGGCACATGATGTGAAGGATACAGCCCCCTCCTTCGGGCCCCAGCTCCTGTGGTGCCTGCTTTAGGGCCCACCTTCTGCTGAGCAGTGTGGAGCAGGGCTCTTTGCCCAGCAGGGTGGTTTGGGCTGGCTCTGGCCAGCATAATCTGTTTCTCTTTTGTCCCTCCAGGCAGGACCTCAGGGGTGGCTGAGCTCTTGCCTGGTTTTCAGGCGGGGCCCATGGAAGGTACAGGGGGAGGGAGGGTGAAGTCTTCAGTTGGGGGGGGGTGCTCTCAGGAGCCCCACCCCCTAAATGGCGCTGCTGTGGACCCCACTAACCCTACCTGACTCACACTCGCCGAGCTTGGGGCACTGGGCTCGGCTGGCAGAAGAGGGGCCTGGGGTGTAGGTAGGGGCTCCTGTGACTGGTGTCTGGTGCTCTTTGTGGGATGGGGAGCTGGGCTGCTGGCGCGCTTTCCTCCGCATCCTACTTGTGTCTCCTTGTTTTCTGCCCTGTTTGAACCCTGGGGTGCGGGAGGCTCTCTGATGTGAAGCTGGTGAACTCTGCAGCTCTGTCCCAGCCTCTGGCATTAGCAGAACCCAGCAGGAACTGCGGGTTCCCTAGGGAGGTTTTGCCAGCAGGACCCCTCTCTGCTCCTGGCTCCCCCCCAGCCCCTGCCCCCAGCAGGACACCCCCACTCAGGGCCTGATCTCCATCTCCCGTAGACTGGCTCTTCGTGGTCGTGGTCTGCCTCGCGGGCTTCCTTGTCTTCCTCCTCCTGGGGATCTGCTGGTGTCAGTGCTGCCCACATACCTGCTGCTGCTACGTCCGGTGCCCCTGCTGCCCTGAAAAGTGCTGCTGCCCTGAGGCCCGTAAGTGCCCCTCATGCTGCTACCCCTGCTCGGCCTGCCTCCAGGGGCCTGTGCAAGGGAGGCGGCCATCTGCCTGCTCTCCCAGGACAGCACCACTGCGCTGGAGGCGATGAGGGAAGCAAGACAAAGAGGGGCTACTGTTTGAGATTGTAATGTATTCAGGCCACCTCTTAGGGTCAGTTTTCATTTATTTTGACTTTTCCTTTCGAGTGCAGTCTGTGCCCAGGGTGAAAAAAACCTTCCGACAGTAGGAAACAGTATTCATGGGGAAGTAAAGCTCCTTTTAGAAGTGGATGGTAAAGCAGTCAGAAACCCACAGCCCCACGGACACAGCACACGCAGTCAGAAGCCCACAGCCCCACGGACACTGCACACGCAGGCAGAAGCCCACAGCCCCACGGACACTGCACACGCAGGCAGAAGCCCACAGCCCCACGGACACTGCATAGCAGGGACAAAGGAACCACAGATGGAGGAAAAGGCAGGCACCACATCTACCTCCCATGGCTGTTGCCAGTGCCTTGGTTCCCTTCCGAGAACTAACAGAGCCTGGCCTGCCGGGAAGCTCGGCAAGCAGCTTGGCCTCTCCCGGCCCCTTTTTCCTCCTCCGTAGGGCGTACCTCACCGTCCAGGGTGAGTCCGGGGCCCAGGTGACGCCAGATAGCATTGAGCACTGGGCTCCATTTGCTTAGGCTGTTTTGCACCTCCTGGCTGTTGGACACTGTGGCTGCCAACAGCAGTAGTGAGCATGGGTCAGGGCACAGGCCACACACACAGCACCCTGCCTGAGCCATGCTGGAACCCTCCTCTTTGATGGGGTTGCAGCTCTGGCCTTTGTTGGCTGATGCAATCCACGGTCAGACAGCTTTGCGGGTGCGGGGGGAGCAACTCTACCGTCCCCAACAAACACCACCACTCTCCTCGATGCAGGCTGGCCCTGCTGCTTGCGCCTGCACCTCAGCCCCTTTCGGGGAGGGAGCGTGAGGCTGCTGCAGGCAGCTTTGCAGCTAACCCACTTGTACCATGGGACCTAAGACGTTGAGTGCCAGTGCCTAAGCCACACCTCCTCCACTGAGTCCCTGTGCGCACCCTGCAGCCTCCTGCCATGCCATGATGACCACCTTTCCCATGAGCCCTCAGATGGCACCCACTTTCACTGAGTCCTAAGCTAAGGGAGGGCTTCTCCCGGGCACAGCCAGAGTGCAGGAGGCCTCACCCAGCCTTCCCCCTTGCCCCCCACTTTCACTTGTCTGCTGGAGCCCCAAAGAAGAGGGTGTGTTTCCTGCAGCCCAGGGACTCTGCTGCAGAAGCAGCCACCAGGAGCCAGCAAAAAGGATTTGTCCTTGAACCATTGGCCGAGAGCCAGGCTGAGGCGGATGGGAGTGGGAGCTGGAGGCACAGCAAATCCTTCCTTGCTAGGCCAGACACCCACACACACATGCTCCTGCCCCAGACTCCCCCCATTGGTGCGGCTGGGCCTGCAGGATGATCTAGCAGGTCTGGGAAGCCCCAAGATGAGTCACTTTTTTTCTAGAGCAAAGGGCAGCCAGTTCCAGCATTGTGGGGACGACAGGCAAGGCGTTGCCCTGTTACCTGGAAAACACAGCTGAGGTGGCTGCAGGATTAGGATTTTGTGTCAGATCTTTCACAAACGTCCATCCTGTGGGCAAGAACTGCTAGGGGCTGCCTCTGTGCACTTGTTCCAACACTTGTGTGGGGACACACAGCAGAACCCGTGACTATGAGCCTTGGTTCCCTACAGAATACGGACCTGCATGAGCCAAGTGCTTGGGGAATGGTCCATAGCAGGGGTGGGAGGAGGGGCCCAGGCCAGCATCCTCGGGTAATGCAGTCCAGCTCATGGCTACCCCACCCTGTCCCCCTAGTGTACGCTGCCGGCAAAGCAGCCACCTCAGGTGTCCCCAGCATCTACGCCCCCAGCACCTATGCCTACCTCTCTCCTACCAAGACCCCACCCCCGCCACCAACCATGATTCCCATGGGCCCCATCCACAACGGGTACCCTGGAGACTTCGACAGGAACAGTTCAGGTGAGCCTTGGACTGGTGGGACACAGGGAGGGGACGGGGGTGGGGTGGTGCTAGAAGGAAGGGTGGATAAGGGGGTGAGGGAGGAACTGGGGACCTACTGACAGCCAGTCTTCCCCCAGTTGGTGGTCACAGTTCCCAGGTACCCCTGCTTCGTGACACAGACAGCAGTGTGACCTCGGGTAAGCATGAAGCCGCAAGTGGAGGTGAGGGAGGTAGATCAGCAGCTGGTTTTCTGAGCTGGTCCCCCTCTCCTCTGTCCCTAGAAGTCCGCAGCGGCTACAGGATTCAAGCTAACCAGCAAGATGACTCCATGCGAGTTCTGTACTACATGGAGAAAGAGCTGGCCAACTTTGACCCTTCCCGGCCCTGGCCTCTCAACGGCCGCGTGGAGAGGGGTGAGAGCCAGCTTTGGAATCCGAGGGTGCCCCCAGTTAGGGGAGGGTGACCCTGCAGGCTGACCATGACACCCACCTTTTCTGCAGCCATGAGTGAAGTCACCTCCCTTCATGAGGACGACTGGCGGTCCCGGCCTTCCAGGGGGCCTGCCCTCACCCCGATCCGGGACGAGGAATGGGACCGCCACTCTCCACAGAGTCCCCGGCGATGGGCTCAGGAGCCTCCCACCGAGCGTCCTGGGAGTGGTTGGGGGTCCGGGCGGCCGCGGGCCCGCTCTGTGGATGCCCTGGATGACCTAGCCCGCCCGGGCTCAGCCGAGTCAGGCACGAGGTCACCCCCCAGCAGCGGGCGGAGGGGGCGAGCCTACGCACCCCCGAGGAGCCGCAGCCGGGATGACCTCTACGACCATGATGATCCCCGGGACTTTCCACCTTCCCGGAATCCCCACCATGACAACTTCAGGGCTCGGGACCGCTCTCATGCAGACCCCAGGTCTCGCTACCCCCGGTCCCGAGACCCTCGGGATGACGGCTCCCGAGCTAGGGAGCCTCCATATGACGGACGACTGCTGGAAGAGGCCTTGAGGAAGAAGGGGTCCGGGGACAGGCGGCGACCCTACAGGGAGGAAGTAGAGCACGAGGAGGACTACTACCCTCCCGCGCCTCCACCTTACTCAGAGACAGAATCGCAGGCCTCCCGGGAGCGGAGGCTGAAGAAGGTGAGTGTTGGGGGTGCACCCTGGGATGCTCCCAGCTCACCCACCCACCCCGAGGCTTCACCCTTCTTTCCTTCCTTCTTTCCAGAACCTGGCCCTGAGTCGAGAGAGCTTGGTTGTCTGACCTCAACGTTTTGTAGCTTTTTTTCTACTTTTTTTTTTTTTCTTAATTCGACAGACAACTGAGGCAGATCCTCCCCTCCTGAGTTTAATAAAGTTTACAATGACAAGTCTTGAGAGAGTAAGCGTTTGTTTGGCGGCGCAGGGGGCTTGGGCACCGGACCACGCTAAGACCTTCCTCCCTCTCCCCGGCTGCGAGTGCCACAGCTCCGGAGGAAGAAGAGCCCGAGCGCACCCTCTCCCTCTTCCCAGGACAGTACGTGCCCCACGCCGCGCCGCCCGCCCTGCGTGCGCGCCCGGGCCCCGCCCCGACGTGCGCATGCGCCGCAGGCTCCTCCTCCCGCCTGCGCGCACGGCTACCCTGCCTGCCGCGGGAGCGCGCGAGCGCGCGCCCTCCCACCCCGCCCGCCCCGACCTACTTTAGGATCATCCGGTCCCCGGCGGCCGGGCTCGCTTGCTCTCGGCGACCAGATTCCTCCCCATCCCCCGCCCCCCACACACGCTGCTCCCGGTCCTCCAGCGTTCCACCCGGGCCTGCGTTCCACGCCGGCGGCGCGCGGCCTCGCGCCCTGCCGAGGCCCGGTCCCGCGCGCGCGCGCTCCCCGGGGCCTGCCCTCCCTCCTCGCGCGCTCGGGCCCGGGCTCGCGCCGCCGCCGCGCGCGCGCAGCTCAAGTAAAGGAGGAAAAAAAAAAAAGGGGGGGGAAAAATAGAAAGCGGCGGCGGCTGCAACAGCGATCCGCCGCCGCCGAACTGGGCCAGGCCGGGGGGCGGACGCGGGAGCCGGTGATCCGGGGGCGCGGCGGCGGCCGTCCAGGGCGGGCCGAGCTTTAAAAAAAAAAAAAAAAAAAGTCGCGGCGGCGGCGGCGGCGGTCGCCCGCTCGGGGAAGCAGGCCGGAGGGCCGCGTGCGGCGGGCGGGGGGCGGCCGCGCCGCGTCCCGGGGCTTCGGGCCGTCCGGAGCCGGCGGGCGGGCGGAGGCGGCGGCGGCAGGAGCGGCGGCGGCGGCGGCGGCGGCGGCGGCATCTCCTCCTCACATGACCCCACTGTTTGTCCCCGTGATCAGCGCGAGCGGCTCCCGTGTCTCCTCCGTCCCCTCCTGCCGCGCGGCGTGAGCGCCGGGCTCGGGGGGCCCCCCCGGCCGCCCGCCCCCTCCCCTCCCTCCCTCCCTCCCCTCCCCTCCCCCTCCCCGGGCCCCGCGCCCCCCCCGCCCCCACCCCCCCCATGGACATGCTGGACCCGGGTCTGGATCCCGCTGCCTCGGCCACCGCTGCTGCCGCCGCCAGGTAAGAGCACCCTGCCGGCCCTCGCCCCCCACGCTCCCCGCCCCCCCTCCAGCTCCGGCCCCGGCCCCTTTTGGCCTGGCGGCCGGCCGCCATGATCCCGAGCGGCCGCCGGGCCCGGCTCAAAATGGAGGCCGCGAGGGAGGGGGGACCCGGTGCCTGATGTCCCCGGCCCCGAGTGGGGTCGGGGGTGGGAGGTGTGGGGGGGGGGTGGTGAGAGGTCCCGGCCGCAGACGGGGCGAGGTGGAGTGAGGGCCCCGCACCTGGAGAGAGCGGGAGGGTCGGGGGAGGGGGGTGCCCTGGAGGCCGCTAGCCCCTCTTCTCCCTCTCCTCCCGTCCTAGCCACGACAAGGGACCCGAGGCAGAGGAGGGCGTCGAGCTGCAGGAAGGTGAGTGCTTGTAGGGTGGGGGTCCACCTGGGCTGCGGCCTGCGCACCTGGAGGGGCTGGGGGCGCTCCCCCCTCCCTGCGCCGCCCCTGCCCGCTAGGCCACTGACCCTCCTCCTCCTCCTCCTCCTCCTCCTCCGACCGCAGGCAGCGACGGCCCTGGAGCGGAGGAGCAGACGGCGGTGGCCATCGCCAGCGTCCAGCAGGCGGCGTTCGGCGACCACAACATCCAGTACCAGTTCCGCACAGAGAATAATGGAGGACAGGTGAGGTGGCGGCCGGACAGCCCATAATGCGCCCACGCGGCGCGGAGCAGGGCTGTGAACTGAGGGTCTGGCCGCGGCAAGTGGGACAGGCTACCAGCACCTAGCCCTGGGCGGGGACCCCAGCGTCTGGCATCGCCTGCTCTACCTCCCCCTGCAGGTGACATACCGAGTAGTCCAGGTGACTGATGGTCAGCTGGACGGCCAGGGCGACGCGGCTGGCGCCGTCAGCGTCGTGTCCACAGCTGCCTTCGCGGGAGGGCAGCAGGCTGTGACCCAGGTGGGTGTGGATGGTGCAGCCCAGCGCCCAGGCCCCACCGCTGCCTCTGTGCCTCCAGGTCCCACAGCACCCTTTCCCCTGGTAGGTGTCCAGCGACTTGGTCCTGAGAGTTGGGGTGGGGAATGGACAGTGGCCCTGAACTTGGGGAACCAAGAGCTGGGGAGGGGAGAGGCAGGTGGATCCAGGCACTGCCTTCAGGCTGCTCAGGGTCAGAGCTGTGTGGTAGGTGGTACAACCTTGCATGGATCCTCTTAGAATGTTTCTGAAGTGGGCATGATGTCTTTGAATTACAAACAGATCTGCCAGATTTCTAGGGCCTTGTGAGCTGCAGGACAGTTGTGTAGTGAGGAGCAGAGAGCAGTGAGGCGACGCAAAGGGTCCCAAGGTGCCATGGGCTGACTCTCCCCTCCTGCTCCCCAGGCTGTCATCCAGAACCCGTTCAGCAATGGCGGCAGCCCTGCGGCCGAGGCCGTCAGCGGAGAAGCGCGGTTCGCCTACTTCCCAGCCTCCAGTGTGGGAGACACCACGGCAGTGTCTGTGCAGACCACAGACCAGAGCTTGCAGGCCGGTGGTAAGCAGGGGGAAACGCCTGCCGCCCCAGCCAGGGCCAGCCCTGACGCCTGCCACCCCAGCCAGGGCCAACGCTAACTCCCGCTGTCCCCGCAGGCCAGTTCTATGTCATGATGACTCCCCAGGATGTGCTCCAGACGGGAACACAGAGGACGATTGCGCCACGGACGCACCCCTACTCCCCGTACGTGCGGAGACCCAGTTCCTGATGCAGGGCCCACCCTGCGGGGAGGAGGGGGCTGGAATGGGAGCCTGGAGGGTTTGGCACACAGCAGACCTGTGGTGCTTCTGCTCCTCTGGCATGAGTGTGGAAGGACTGTTCTCCCTCCTGGATGTGGCTTTCCCTTGCAAGGATGGCTGTCTGAGCATTCTGTGGAAGTGCGGGGGTGGCCGGGCCCCAGAGGATAAGTCATGCCCCTGTTTTCCTCCCCCGATGCAGGAAAATCGATGGAACCAGAACTCCCCGGGATGAGAGGAGGAGAGCCCAGCACAATGAAGGTAAGGATGGGGCGCATCCCCTTTGGGGTCTGAGTTGCAGACAGATGCTCAGCTGGGGGCTTATAGAGCCCTGCAGGGGTGCTGCTGAGGGGCAGAGCTGAGGCTGGAAGGGGAAGGCAGAAGAGGGTGTGTTGGGTTCTGCCGAACTGGTGGCTGTACTCGGGACCCACACCTGAAAAGTACCTGCCACATTGGCATGAGGGTTCCTTACCCCTGCTGAGAGCTTGGTTCATTTGGCTTCCTTGGCCCCAGTCGTTCCACTTCGAGGCTGGCTGTTGGGCGTGCTCCCTACACCCCTGGCCTCCCAAGTGACTGTTGTGCCAGGGGTCACCAGAGCCCACCCTGAGGTGTTTGGTCTCCAACCTGCCCCCTGGCCTCTGCCTCAGTCGCCACTGCTGTGGACACAGCAGCCTGCCTGAGCCAGGGAAGCATTTACACCCAAACAGTCATCCCTCAACAAATATTTATTGGCCACAGATTCCAGGCTATTCCATGTGGGCCCTGGGCCAGGCCTGGAGTCCTGCCTGGAGCGTCTGGAGGCTTGGAGAAGGCAGGACTTGTGTCTGACATGGGCTGATGGGGGAGGGGATAAGGCCACCCCAGGAAGCTACCTCTGGGAGCCTATGATGTGTGAGAGCTCAGGCTGGGGCAAGGGGGAGGCAGGTCGTTCTGTGGGTGCTGGCTTGGTCATTGCAGGTCTTGTGGCATATCTTAGGAAGGAAGCTGGGACTAGGGCCGGGGGAGGGCTTCAAGGCCTTGAGTGTCCAGGTAAAACTGATCTGGGGGTGTTTGATATCAGGTGTAGTGGTGCCTCAGCAGCGCCGAGTTCTCACATGGTTAGCACATCAGCATAGTGGGTCCGCCTGTTCGGGGCCCTTAGAGCAGCTCCCAGCTCTCCCCAGCAGTTCAGTAATTTGCCACCAGTCACATGCAGCTGGGTCCGGAGGGGACAAGTCGGGGTCCTGATAGGGCTCAGATAGGTTGTGTGGGAGAGCAGGCCTCAGGTAGGCGAGAGGAAGCCATCAAGAGGTGCAAGGCCAGCCCCCCTTACTCAGCTCGGCTTGCAGAGTGGCAGACTGGGGGTGGGGGGGGCCCTCCGGTAGGCTTCCTGGGCAGTGCAGGTTGCGGTACTTAGTGTGGTTTCATCTCCGGCCGGGTCCTTCCTTGCCTCGTCCCTGTAGCACAGTTTGAACCAGGCCATCCCATGGCTGCTAGTGAGGACACAGCAAGTAGAGGCACGAGAATTCGCACAGCTGTGTGGTGTGCCGCACAGTAGGACAGAAGCCACTAACATTGTCACTCTACCTTCTCCCCATTGGACGAGTCCACCCAAAGGAGGTGAGCTCCACGTTCTTGCTCTCAACCTCCAGCTGTATCCTGCCCACCTGTCCTAGATATTAATGGACAAACCCACCCCCTGCCCAGCCTCCACCTCCCTGGGCCTTTGCCAGTGTGACGCGTGTCTTTCCAGAAAAGCTGCATCAGCCTTTACTCTCTGACCTCACTACCACATCCGCCTGCTCTCATTTCCTGACCAGAACTCTGGGCAGCTGACCCTGGACCATGCCATTCCATCTTTCTTTGCTTTGCTTCTCTTCCCTGCCTGTTCCTCAGAGCCAGCCCCTCCCACCAGGACTCCCCCCAGTCGATACCTGCAGGATGATCCTGGTGGACAGAGCAGTGGAGTAGCTGACAGCTTCCCCAGGTGCTTGTTTCCGTGGGCAGGGGCCCCAGAGTGTCTTCAGGTGGGGCCGGGCCTCCAGCTACTGCCTGAGCAGGATTCATGGAGTCTTGCTTTCTGAAGTTCCAGGCCCTAGTCCCAGGCCAAGATGTAGCCAAGAGTCGCTTCTCGGTGTCCCAGGGCTCCTAACACGCCCTGGATCCAGGTGAAGCCAGAGCTGTGTGCCACCTTGCCCCTGTCTCAGACTCCCAACCCTCATCTTGATCTGCCCCCCTGCAAACCTTAAACCAGGCTGAAGTCAGGGTCCTGAAACGCCATCCAGGTCTCCCACGTGGGTGCAGGGGTCCAGCCATCTTGTGATGCTTTCCCAGGTGTGTTAGCAGGAAGCTAGATTGGAAGTGGAGCAGCCATCTATTCAAACTGGTGCCCATGTGGGATGCCAGCTTTGCCAACTGTGCCATAGTGCCGGCCCCCCAGACTCACCTCTAGATGGCCGCCCATGAAACACTTCTGTCTCTAGAGCAGCAAAGAGAACCCCATCAGAGTCAGCCTCACAGAAACCAGAGCCAGGGACCCTGCAACACGGCCCCCTTTCCTCCTATCCCTAAAACCCAAGTTCTGGGTCAGTGTGGACTTTCCGTGGGTGTCTTGGCTCCTTTCCCTCGCTCTTCCATCACGTGGTTCCTCCAGAGCCTGTCTCTGAGTCACAAACTGATTCGGGGGAGCTCTCTGACCTGGGGCGCTCAGGCACTGCCACGAGAGCAGCCCTCAGCCGAGGGCTCGTTGCTGTGAGATCAGAACTCGGACTGGGAAAAGCCAGGAGCCATGTCCTCTATGAAATCTCATTTTTAAGTGCTGGCCAGAGCTGCCCTTCGTGCTTCATTGAGTTCCATTCTTGATGTCACGCATTCATTCCCTCTGCCTTGGGGTTAGTTTGCTGGGCTTCATTGCTGTTGTTTTTCCCTCCTGGCTATTGAAGGTACTTTTTCAGACTTTTCTAATTTCCTAATCCAAGCCTTCAGTCACAGATGGAACCGAACATGCTGTAGCTGCCCCATGTTTGGATATGCTGTGTTCTCCCCGTCATGCAGTTCAAAATATTTTCCAGTTTTCCTTGTGATTTCTTTGACTCCCAGGGTCACCTAGAAGTGTGTTGCTTAATGTCCAAATATTTGTGGGATTTCTGCACATCTTCCTGTGGCCGGCTCCTGACTGAGTTGTGTTGACAGGGAGCACATCTGTGCAGTGTCTGTTCTTTGACATGCAGTGAGGCTTAGGTTGTGGCAAGTTCCATGTGCAATTGGCAGGAACGTAGGGCTGCTGCTGTTGGGTGGAGGGCTCCCTCAGTGTCAAGGTCAAGTTGGGCAAGAGTCTTAGGTTCTCTGTCCTTGCTGTGTGTGTGTGTGCGCGCGCATGCTCCACATTGCGAGAAGGGTGGGTGTTGAGGTCTCCGACTGTGCCCGTGGTGCGTCCCGGCTCTGCCTCCAGGCCTGGCCGAGTTTGCTTCTGAGTTGCCTTTTCCTGCTGTCTGGATATACTAAAATGCGTGTGTGCAATGGACACAGTCTTGGTCTTAGCAGGTTTTGTTCATCTCAAACGTACCTTTGTGGCCTGGCTTCCCAAGCGACTGGCCTGACCATGTCACTCCTGGAGGAGAAGGGGCCTTGAGGAGCTATTGTAACAGCTCCCTCCTCCCTGATCCCCTTCCCCAGCACACCCCTTGGGTACTCTCCTGTCACCTTTGCTGCCATCTCCCTGCCAGCCTGCCTGGTGTTGCCTAATCTTGCCCCAGTGTTTCTCTGAAGGTTCATCCCACTTCCCGCACCAAAGCAGTTGCTGTAGCCCGGGCATCCCCAGGCTAGGTGTGCACGCCTGTGCTCACAGGGTCAGCATCACCAGTTCACATCACTCCAGATTGGAGCTGCGAGCACCTGTGGCCCGGAACCCAGGCTCCTACCCGTCCTGCCCATGCTGAGTGATCTCGGGGTGAAGAGTAAAGGGCATGCTTTTGGCCACCCCCTACCCTACTCCGACTCAACCCCCGCCCGTCCCAGTGCCCATCACCGCTGCCTCTAACCCTCTGAAAGCCCCCCCTTGGTCCGCCCTCCAAGTCCCACCTGGCTCCACACTCACGCCCCTATCCTCCGCAAACACCACCAGACCTTTTGGACCTTCCCAGTGTGGGGTGAGACCCAGTGGATGAGAGTTAGGGACAGCTGGTGTTTTTCTGTCCCCATAGTGCCTCTGAAGGGCCTAGTGGCCTGGGCCAGCCTGGCCTAAGGAGGGGTCCCAGGCTCCAGTGTACAGAGACCTGGGGCAGGTCCCAAGCCTGTGAGGTCGGGCACAGTATCCACAGGTCCCACCTGCATGAGGCAGCTGGCATGTGTGAAGAGTTGGGTGAAATCATTTATGAACGAATCAAGGAAAATCTGGCAGTCGGCCATGCCAGCCTTCATGGTGGTCTGCAGGGCCAGCCAGATCTCACACAGGGGCCAAATGGGGTCAGATTTTTGCTTGAAAGATGAGGAACAAAGGAAGGTCCTAGAGTCCAGGGTTCCAGGGGAGACATGGAGAATCAGACAGGCTGCAGGAACTAGGGTGGCACCTGGTCCAAGGCAAGGGATCCTAGAGAACACAGGCCCAGTGTGGTCAGCACCCAGTGGCCAAGATGGTAGGGAGTGCCAGGGTTGGACAAACCCCGGCTTCCAAGTGTGGACTGACACTTGGAGAACTCCATCAGGTGGGCCAGCTGGGAACCCACAGCTCCCGGCATTTGATTTCTGGCCTAAACCTATGTGGATTGAAGGTCTGGGTTTCCTCGTTTGCCTTGGGATTTGGATGAGGCTGGCATGGAGTTGGGGAACAGCCCACCTGGGCTCTTGGGGGGCACTGGGGCGAGTGTCATTGCTGCAGTTGGCCCCCATATGATTACTCCCCCAGTGGAGCGGAGGCGGAGGGACAAGATCAACAACTGGATCGTGCAACTTTCGAAAATCATTCCAGATTGTAACGCAGACAACAGCAAGACAGGAGCGGTGAGTGCCCACTCTGCCCCTATGGCAAGGCCCATCACGGAGGCTACCACTGGCCTGGGGATAGAACCCCCCAACACTAACCATCCCCACCCCCGACCCCAGAGCAAAGGCGGGATCCTGTCGAAGGCCTGCGATTACATCCGGGAGCTACGCCAGACCAACCAGCGCATGCAAGAGACCTTCAAGGAGGCCGAGCGGCTGCAGATGGACAACGAGCTCCTGAGGCAACAGGTGGGTGTCATGGCCTGGAACTGGGAGGGCAGGCCAGAATGCCAGCCCCCCAAGGCACTGGGAGCCAGCCCTAGCCCACCTTGTCCTCTGTCTTGTCCACCAGATCGAGGAGCTGAAGAACGAGAATGCCCTGCTTCGAGCCCAGCTGCAGCAGCACAACCTGGAGATGGTGGGCGAAGGCACCCGGCAGTGACCCCTGCCCCACCGGCCTCGGTTGCCCCTGCCCCAGCCCTTAGCACAGAGAGGGACACATGCCCCTCCCCCAGCTGCGTTTTTTATAGTAGATTTTTAACAAAAACGGGGAAAAATAATGCATTTCTGTGGATCCATTGCCCACCGCCCTCCCCAACTTGGAAATGATCTCCTCCCCACCCATCCGTCTGTCCATCTCTGTCTGTCGCCTTCTCCCAGCACTCGCAAAGCCCCAGCACTTCTGGTGGTCTCACCTGGAGGCAAGAGGGAGGAGGCCAGAGCCCTGCCCTAGCTGCTGCCTCCTGGGTCTCCAGAGGGACTGAGACAGGGTGCTTCTGGAAAGGAGGGGAGTCTTGGGGGGGAATCCCTGGGGCTGGGCCAAAGAGGGAGGCCACAGCCCACCCCACCTCTTGTGTCTGGATCCCTGCTCCCCTTTGGGGTCGTGGGGTGTGTGTGTGTGTATGTGTGTGTGTGTGTGCGCGCGTTTTAATTTTCTTTATGGAAAAAAATGGACAAAAAAATAGAGAGAGAGGTATTTAACTGCAATAAACTGGCCCCATGTGGCCCCCGCCTTGTCTGTCTGTGTGTCTGTCTATCTGAGTGGGGTGGGCAGGAGGGTTGGGGGTGGCTGGCTCCCAGGACAGCAGCTGCAGCTGTTAGGTGCGACGGACTGGCTCGGCCGGGAGCAATCGGTCTGACGGGAACAGGACCCCGGGAATGGGAATGGTGGACAAGGATTCGGCGAGTGACAAACAGACACGACAACTCAAGGAAGTTGTATCTGAGTGCATTTTGCAAAAGCAAGGCATCAGCTTATATACAATAGATTATTGCAAAAGAACATTTTCTTTGTTTATACATGTGGTTACATTTCTACAAGCAATTATTACAGGGAGGTAAGCAGGTGTGTTGAGCAAAGATTGTTCTCTAATAGCCTGGTGACAGCCTGTAGTTGCTATTTCTTGTGGACGCAGTTTGGCACCATTTGACTTTTAATCATTAAGTAGTTAGCCCTCATTGTGTTTTGTGCCTTACACTGGTTTTAATATTAACTTGCCTATATTTCTAGTTTTTCTTCCTGTATAGCTTTTTAAGCTATAGATTTCTACTATAATCTTCTTTTTAGGAATTCTCAAAAATAGTCCTAAGTAGGTTCATTAAAGCTAGTAACTTGATAGTTTTTATCTCAGACTGCTTGCTATCCTTGTCCAGTCTCCTGTCAGAAGGCTTCATAGGACTATAAAGGAACATTGAGCCTTTGCCGCACATAAATAGTATTATTCCAGTCATAAAGATAAGAGCAAAGAGAGTACAGCCAGGAACGCCAAGACCACTAGAGATGCAGCCGAATCCAGGAGGCATCCTTCCTGGAAGCTTCCGCCTCGGCCCGGTGATTTCTCACACAGGCTCCACTGGAGGTGGTGTGACAGGCAAGGCCCTACCATCCACACCCTAGTACCCAGGCCCAAATGTCCTCTGTGAGGCTTAGGGTGCATGGGGTAGAGGTGGGGACGTGGGACGGGGCAATTGGAGTGAAGGTCATGTGCCATGTTGTTGGAAGAGAGACTAGGGTCTCCCTTGTCAGCAGTTCAAGAAAACAGGAGTGGCTCCTGGCCCTACTGCTCTGGGCTGAAGCCCTCCCCTCTGTCCCAGCCAATGGTGGGGCCTGGCCTTGAGCCCCCCACCCCCAGGAGGGCAGATGGCCAGAAAGCCAGGTTTGGCCCGTCAGC
Source organism: Ochotona curzoniae (assembly GCF_017591425.1). NCBI lineage: Eukaryota > Metazoa > Chordata > Mammalia > Lagomorpha > Ochotonidae > Ochotona > Ochotona curzoniae. The sequence goes on along the minus strand of NW_024465561.1, from coordinate 5,600,247 downwards.
CTGTCGCCTCGCGCCCAGCCTCTGGCGCCTCTATGTGACCCCTGCCCCTGCTGATGATGAAACCTGGCCTGAGCTGAGATGCCGCGTGGCCCTCTCTGCAAGCCCCCCAGCCTCCTTCAGCTCTGTCCCCTCACGGGGTCGAGGCCTGCCAGACTACCCACCTTGCATGACCCATCCCCCCACTCCCATCCCACACATCCCAGCTGAGAACGTGGGCTGTAAGGGACCTGCTGTGGGAGTGAGCAGGGAGGCTCATGGTGAGAGCCCTCCACTCCCTGGGTGCCCACCTGCTGGAACACAGTTTTGGCAGGCCTTGGTAGCTGCTCAGGGCCTGGAAGTGACCCTGACAGCATCATCTCAGCCTGGCACACCTGCCTGGGGTGGTCCAGGAATGAAGGCACCACAGGTTGCCTAGATGCAATCTCCTCCTTGTTCAGAGGTGTCCTGGAAAACCCTGGTCTCCCCACCAAAACACCTGCTACCATGGGGGGAGGGGGGAGTAAAATACAACCCCAGTCTGTGAAACAAGTAGCAGTTACTTCAAAAACTTGGGAAAATGGAATGATTTTGCTGCAACAAAAAATTGAATTCTAGGCTTAGTTTATTCCCAAGATGTACCTTCCATGAGCTTACTGGTGAGTTCCCCCATCTCTGTTCTCCCACTACTGTAGTTTTTCAAAGCATACACATGAAGCCCTGGATGCGGCATTGGAGTGAGGCACTGCTCTGTTGAGCCCAGTCTAGGGGGTGCTTGGAGTGGCACTGGTGGCACAGTGAGGGCAGTGCCCCAGGCGCTGCTTTCACTTCCTGTCCTGTAACATGGGAGGAAACTGAACTTGGCGGTGGGGAGGCCAGACCCCCCAGGGCTTGGTACAGAGGAGGCGGAAACTCCGTGGTGGGGGGTGGCAATACAGAGGTTGGCAACCCAGAGGGTCGTGTGCGAGCTACAGACGGGTGATGCCCCTGTGCCTGTTACTGCTGTCTTGTGGTCAAAAGCTCCCTCAAACATTTCCCCCACCAGAGTCACATGTCAAGGTTCTGACAGGTGGGGAACACTAGGGGTCTCCCAGGGGCTCACCCCCACACATGCCACTGCACCTATGTCTGGGGTGCATATGTGAAAAAAACCTGAAGCAATGGCACCCCCAAATAAGGCTGCTCCGAGGCCCAGTACCTAATAGAGTCTCCGTGTGTGCTTTAGGGTGTCAGGTGAGACTGGGGGTTCAAGTTCTCTGCTCACCCATCTGTTGAACTTCTAGAGCAAAAGGGAATTTTTCTGAGACCAGTGGAGTGACGTCATGTCGGGGAAAGGGTTCCCAGGTGGCTGGCTGGCAGCTGGAGTCTGCCCCACCTCCTGGACACACCTCTGGCTGAGGGTGACACAACCGACCCTGTTCCCTGTCACTGTTCCCGCTTATCTCTCTCCCGCCTCTTCGGCGCCACCACCTTCTTGGAAATGAGTGAGGGCAAAGGGGTGGGGGCTCAAGCCACTGCCTCCCCTGGCAGGCTCTCTATATAAGTGACTGCAAGCGACCCAGACGCCAGAGCCAATCCTGGTAGATCAAACGGACGGACAGCCAGACAGATAGCCCAATGGCGCTGAACACACAGATCCAGGCTGCTTGCCTCTTGCTCCTCGTCCTTACCGGCCTGGCCAATGGCTTCATTCTCCAGCAGCAGGTAAGAGCTACTGGGGTCTGGGGTCTAGCAGGCTTGGGGAGACAGACCCCTGGGGCAAGATGGGAGAGCTGCTGACTGCAGCTGGAGAGCCCCGGGCACCAGACAGAGCTCAGGACGGCTCAAGGAGGGATTGGTGACCGCTTATACTGCAGGGTAACAGTTGCTGAACAGTGGCGACTCGGCGTCCTGAACTAACCCAAGCCTCTAACACATGCGATGCTGTTTGCACAGGGGAGATAGCAGGGAGCCAGGGAGATGGAGACAAGATTTTCATAGTGCTGACACCCCAGGGAGGAAATTCGTGCATGAACACTCAAGACAAAAAGGATCACACCTAGAATGGGTTCTTTAAGTACAATGTGAAAGACGGTGACAGGCAGTCACATGTATGGCCAGAGGGCTGGTGGGCAAGCAGGACTGAGCTCCTTGGAAGACATGATGCTTGACCTTGCCTTGGAGCCCCAGCATCCTGGGCTGAACCAAGAGGCATGGATAGGGCAGGGCATGGACTGTGTTATGTCTAGTGAGCCCCTGTGAGGGCACAGACCTGTCTGAGTGTGGGGATCAGCATGCAGGAAGCCAGGACCCAACTGGCATTATTAGAAGCTGCTTTGCTGTGTGACAAGCAGGTGGCATGAAAGGGCAAAAAGCAGGGAGATTGGTTAGGAGGCTGGCACTCGCATCTGGGCAAAGGGGAGGAGGAGAGCTAGGATTTTTTGTTTTATATGTATGAGACTGTCCAGGGAATAATACAAACAAAGCAAAATGACCAGCTCCCACTTCAGGGTCATGCTGAAGGCATGGTTGCCCACCACCAGAGGAGGTGCAGGCTGGTGGGGTGAACCCAGAGATGCTGCCTGGGCCCCTGCCATCCTTAGCACCCACTCTGCTTTCACAGACAAAACAGCTCGCAGACCCACAGTCCCACGACACAACCGGAGCCCAGGCCAGGATGATGGTGAGAGACCCCGGTCCCCCCTTTCCCAGCCCTCCCCTAATACTCTTGACCTGCCCCAGGCCCCCATGGCGCCACTCACGCTTCCTCCCTCCCTTCCTACAGCCTGCACTCCACAGCCTGAGACGGCGAGACACCCACTTCCCCATCTGCACGTTCTGCTGTGAATGCTGTCGGAAATCAACCTGCGGGTTCTGCTGCAAGACGTAGGACCTGCCCACTCTGCCCAGGCCTCCTACCCGCCCCACCTTATTTATTCCTGCCACCCTCTGACACTCGTCTTGAAATAAAATGTATGATGCTACTGTTTTCCAAACTAGAATCTGATGTTCTTTGCCCTTGACAAGTGCCTCTGCCAGGGGCTTTTTTTCCTTTTCCTTTGTTTTCGTCTTCTTTTGGCTCCTATCAGTGGTGCTACATGGGACTGGTGTGAACTGGAGATTGGGGGAAAAACTTGCTGAATCTGTTCTGTTGTCCTGGTCTTGACCTGCAATAGCAGGGCATAAAAGTTAAACAAAGTTGCTTCTCTTTAAAGTCTTTCTAAACCAAGGCTGACAAACTCAAAGTCCTAAGGGACCATCCTCAAAGTGAAGAGCTGGCGACTCCTAGGGCTTGACGAAATGGAAACTACCGAGAAATGACTTCCCTTTGTCACTCTTAGTTTTTTTCCCTGAGAGGACGATGGCACTGCCCTGAGGATCTGTCAGAATGACATTGCTGCGCATGAGAGGCATCCAGCTGTAAATGAGTAATAGAATGTCCCGGTGTCCATTTTTAATATATTAAGCCATTGTAGATACAACCCATAAAAACTTTAAAAGCCCCTTTGAGATCATCAGTTTCTCAGAGTATAAGAGGGTCTGGGGACTGCTGGTCAGCAGAGAGCCAAGAGGCACAGTAAGTGAATGAGCCGGGTGAGATGATCTGTGTTCCACAGTATTTTGAGCGGTGTTCTACTAATCAGGAGACACACTGGGTACAAAACACATAGGAGTATTGTGTTCTTCCATAAGGAATTCAGTTCCCTTCCATTTTTCTTTTTCAAAAGTTTTTATTTCCTTAATTTGAAAGAGGTTGCTGGGAGAAAGAGACGTCTGCTGATTCGTTCCCCAAATGTGGGCCTGGTTTAGGCTGGAGCCACGAGCCAGCTCAATCCAGGTCTGCGCTGTGAGTGGCAGGGGCCCAGCGACGACCTGTTGCCTCCCACGGTGTGCATAGCAGAAATCTTAACATCAGTAGTGGATCCTGGGGGCATGAAGTCAGGCACTCCAGCCCAAGTGGCATCCTAGCCCTTGTGCCAGATGCCAGCCCCCATTTTTCGTCAAAGCTGTGTCATTCCTATTCCAGTCACCCTACTTTTCACAGAAACACAGATACAAAATACATCCCGCAGTCTTCTTAGGCAGCATCTCCGGAAAGACAAAGGGCCTTGGCACTGGGTATCCATAGGGAGGGGTGAGGCTTGGGGCCGGAGCCAAAGACAGCACCATGGGAACGCTGCCAGGCCCAAGGCAAGCCACACCAGGACTGAGAGTCTGGATTTGCCCAAAGAAGACAGTAATCCTCATTTTTTAAAGCAACATTTTCTGATCTTTACAATATTGGCACCCGTTGAAAGGAATTTGGCTTTTAAAATCAACATTCTGTAAGCCAAGATCAACACATCTGGGAACCAGATCACTCCTGTCCACTATCAACTTTTGCTTTCAGCCTTAGATGTCATTGGGAGGCTAGTGATTATGGGAGGAGCTTCCCTGAATGAATACAGGATAAGGGTGGAGTGGAGAGACAAAAGCCTGTTGGGGAGCTTTGCTGCCTATTAGCTCCAGCCTCTGGTGATTGGCTTCTTCCCATTTGAAGCTCTGCCTCCTTGGCTATAAAAGCAGAGGCAAGTCCTTCTGCAGTCCTGAGCTCATCTGGCTGTTGAGCAGCTCAGCCAAGGGGTGAACATGAAATTGTTCTGAAAACTGTCAGACGCCTCTTAAAGGTAGGGGATTTGAGCCCAATGTGATAGCCTAGCGGCTAAAGTCCTCTCCTTGAGTGCGCCGAGATCCCATATGAGTGTCGGTTCCAGTCCCAGCAGCCCCGCCTCCCATCCAGCTCCCTGCTTGTGGCCTGGAAAAGCAACTGAGGACGGCCCAAAGCCTTGGGACCCTGTACCCCATTGATAAACATCTGGGAAATGGGAGACGGCAATTGCTGGTTGTCTGGAACCATACCAGGTGCTCTTGTCTCATGTTCCCCAGCAGGTCTTTGGTGGTGGGGATGGCAAGGGGTATGGTCCTATAGCTGTGGAAGGTTGTGAAGCAGAGCAACCTTCAGGGCAGCCCATTCAGCTGTAGGTGGCTGGCTCACATGGCCGGGGTCCCTGACTGAGCAGATGTGGAGTGAGGCTCCCCAAAGATGCTGCTGTTGCTGCTGCTGCTGCTGGCCCTGGATGAGTCCTGAGTATGTAGCTATCATCCCTGACTGAGGGCACCCCATGCGTGTGGCTAGATCCAGACTCAGCCCCATTGCAGAGAGTGAGCCCAAGGGTGTGCTGTTGGGTATGCTGCCTTCAAGTGTGTTTTGCTCCTGCACTCTGTGCTTTAGAGGAACCTGGGAAAATGATTAAAGCCAGGGCAGTTGCCCCAAGCATTCGGGTAGAGTGTGTCCCCTTAAATGTGCACACTGAGGTCCTCACCCTACAACCTCAGCATGTGCGGCCATTAGGAGGCCCAGTCCAGTGTGAGACACAAGCAACTAGAAGCCAGACTGTGACGAGTCAGAGAGAGAGAGAGACAGGGAGATCCCACCTGCTGTTTCAAGTGCCTGCATCCACTGGGGAGGCTGAGTGTGTGTTAAGAACCTAGCCACTTGGGCTGCCATCTCTACCTTCCAGGGGTAGGCCACAGTACCTGCCAATGAGTATTGGGGATGGGACATATAAGGCCGCGCTATGACAACAACCAGTAGGCAAGAGAACTGGGTCTAGGGGCAGATTCTGTGGAAAATTTGTGACTCACCCCTGTGAGTTTGCAGTATCCACTGGTTTGTACAAGAGCTGGGGATGGTGATAGGCTGAGTTAGGCATGACCACAGAACTCACTGACACTCATAGACCCGGGGTTAGGAGCAGGCCAGGCTGGCCCAGGCTGCAGAACCCGTGTGTTAGGTCTGGTGACAGACCAGGCCATGGCATCCACTAGCACATTCAAAGGCCAGGACTTGGGGAGAACAATTCTAACACTTGCCAGCACATGAGAGATCCAGGTGCAGCTCCTGCTGGTGAGCATGAGAGCTGCGGCGAGGAGTGGGCCAGCCAGGCAGGGTGGTATCACTTGTTGGCATGTGTGTGGGCTGGTTCAGGGGGGCAGGATGAGCTGGGCTAGGTCAAGCCTTAGCATCCACTGACATACACAAAGATAAGAAATACAGACACAAGAGCACAGGGTGTGGGCCATACCAGGCTAGGTGACTTCATCTGCCAGTTCACATGAGAGCCAAAGGTTGGGGTAGGCTGGTCAGGGCTAAGCCACAACACCCATTGGTGAGAGCTGGGATAAGGGAAGGCTATACCATGCTAGGCCATAGCATCTTCCAGTAAGTGCCAAGACTAAAGGCAGGCCATGTCAGGCTGGGTTGGAACACCACTAAGATCCAAGCTGAGAGTGGGTCTGGAAGGGCAACTAAGGGGACTTCCTGGGCAGTGACTCCCGTTGGTGAGCCTTAATGCGGGTACTGGGCGTAGATTGGGCTGATCATGGCAGCAGCACCTCCCAGAATACATGTGGACTCAGTCTGGGGGCATGCCAGACTGGGCTGGCTTAGGTTGTGGAACCTGCCAGTCTACATGAGAACTGGGTCTGGGGTGAACCAGGTGGGGCAGGGCTGTAACATCTGCTGGTGAGAGCTGGAATGAGTGCAGGCAAGTTGGGCAGGGATGCAGTATCTGCTGGTGAATGCTGGGACTGGAGGTGGGTCATGTGAGGCTCGGCTGAGAACCCAGTAGTGCATGAGAGATCTGGGGCTGGAAACTGGCCTCATAAGTAAACTCCCTTCTCAGGCCACAGCTCTCACTGGTGAGTGTGAGAGCCAAGGTTGGGAGCATACATGTGGGCCAGATCTGGGGGAAGGCTGGGCTGAGCTGGCCAGGGTGCAGGCTGGGCCAATTTGGGCCACATCACCTACCAGTTCACATAAAGGCTGGGACTGGGGACAAGCTAGGCCGAGTTAGACTGTAGCACCCACCAGCATACGCTGGGACTGGGAGCAGGCCAGGTGGAGCCAGCCACAGTACCCCCTGGCACATACAAGACCCAGGGCTAGAAGCGAGCCTGATAAAGGAGCTTCAGAGACTCTGCCAGCCAACTGCTTTCGCTGGTGAGTGTGAGAGCTGGAACTGGGGGAAACTGGGCTGGGAAGGGCTGCAACATCTGTCAACCTGCATGTGAGCTGGGCTTGGGGCAGGGCTAGGCTGGGATAGGCCACTACATCTGCTGGAACATGCAATAGCCAGAATATGTGCAGGTCAGCTGGGCTTTGCTGCAGCATCTGCTGGTAAGTGCTGGGACTGGGTACAAGTCATGTCAGGCTGGACCACAGTACCCTCCGGCAAATGCAAGACCTGGGGCTAGGAATGGGCCTAGTAGAAAAACCATGGACACTCCTCTAGTGGGCTACAGATCCCATTGGTGAGCATGAGAGCCAGAGCTGGGGGCAGGCTTGGATGAACAAGGTGACAGTATCCTTTGGCATACGAATGAACTGGATCTAGGGGTATGTCAAGCTGAGCTAAGTCACAGTACCCATGGGTATGTACAAGAACCAGATGGGATACAGGATGGGCCAGACTAGATTGCTATAAATGTTGGCACATGCAGGAACCAGCAGTTGGGGGTCAGCCACATAGAGTTACTGAGGGTCACCCTGACTAGACTGTAGTTCCACCAGTGTGCGTAAGGTCTGGGTTTGTGGTAAGTTGGGTTGGGCTAGTTTGCAGCACCCATCAATTTGCGTGGCAGAAGAGGCTGGGGTGGAACTCATCAAGCAGCTGCATTCAGTGGTATATGCAAAGGCTGATGTGAGTGATGGACTGAACCAGACCCTGTACTAGCTGGTATATACAAGTCAAGTCTGGAGTCACTCAGACAAGGTTTCTTGAGGGACTTCCCAACTAAATTGCTGGACTCAAATTCTAGCCACAGGGAAAAGCACTCCAAGGGTGTGTACCAACCTCGGAACGTATGTATTGGGACTGGGCCTCAGTTGCTGATGCCCATGCAGTGGACAGCATGCCCACATGCGCACAGGAGACATGACAGGTCATCTAGGGCAGCGGAGGAAGTCAAGTGCCTTGTCAGAGGATGGAAAGCATAACAGGTTGGAACACGCCCAGCCAAGTTTGGCAGCAAGTAGCTGAGTGTGTGGATACACTAAGGTGAACTTTGCCAACTAATAGACCTTAGCAAGATTTTCTCAACCCTAGAGCAACAAAACCAACACTGTCTCAGAACTACCAAAACCACTCAGATGATACCCTTGCAACATTCTTCCCCACATCAGGGTCTTAAGATGACATTAAATGATGGTCCTCCATCCCTGGGTGCTAATGTAGTTTTTGGCAGTAAGGAGCAGCCCTCTCCCCTCACTCCCCCACAGATACAGGAGAAAAAATAATTGAAAACATTTGTCCCACCCACCTAACTCCGCATCTCCCCACCCTAATCAGTGATCCACATGGGCATACATCCTTCTCAACTATATAAACAACATTAAAAATAAAATTTAGAGAAAGGATTATTTGTTTTCATTTGAAAGGCATATTTCACAGAGAAAGAAGGAAAGACAATGAGAGAATGTCTTCCATCCACTGGGTCACTCCTTAAACGGATGCAATGGCCAGAGCTAGGCTAATCCAAAGCCAGAAATTGGGAGCTTCTTATGGGTCTTCCACTTGGGTGCAGGGACCCAAGGACTTGGATCATTCTCCACTGCTTTCCCAGAGCATAAGCAGGGAGCCGGCCGGAAAGTGGAGTAATTAGGGCACAAACCAGCACTTGTATGAGACGTCAGCACTTGCAGGTGGAGGATTAAACAGCTATGCTCCCATTTTTCTTTCTTTAAAAAAAAAGCTTTTTATGCATTTGTTTATATGAAAAATAATGTGGCACACACAGAGAGAAAGAAAAAGAGAGAGAGAAAGAGAGAGAGAGAGAGAGGCCCTCCAGCTTCTTGCTCACTGCTCAAAAATCTGCACTAGCCAAGGTTGGACCAGATGAAAACCAGGAGCCCAGAACTCTGGGTGCCCCAAGTGGGTGCAGGGGCCCAAGTGCCTGGGCCATCTTCTGCTGCCTTCCCAGAGACATTGGCAGGAAGCTGGATCAGATATGCATATCAAATCTTGAACAGGAACTCAGATATGGGGCGCATCCCCAAACCAAGAAACTCTAACCTTCTGCCTACCCCACAGTGCTGATGCTGTATCCCTATATGGGCTAGTTTTAAAGCCACCTAACTTGCAGCTTTAGTAAAACAGTACTCTCCGTTCCCTGAAGATAAGTTTAATCAGCAGGGTGGCTAGCTGTTCCTCATGTCTGCAGTGCCTACCCTCTGGGTTCACAGACCCCTCACCGGCCCTTTCCTCTCCCTATTCCACCTGCCTCCCTCCTATGGGTGGGTCTGAACTTGCAGCTCTCAAGCAGGCGTGGCCAATGCTCTCTGTGGGACACACACCTGTCTGCACCTCCTTTCCCAGGGTCAGCCGCAGGCCACACCCAGGGCGGAGCTGGGACCCTGGACAGCACGTGTGCGTAGCTCCCAGGGGCTGGGGTGGATGATACTGCAGGCTGTGACACATGATGCCAGGGTCTCGGTGCCCTCCTCCCGAGTCCAGGCACCAGGCCCCTCTCTTCTCTAGGACCCAGGCGTCCAGCCCCGCCCTTCTCTCAATGGTCCTTTGTCCTAGGCTGGGAAAGGCACGGGCAGAGTCTGACATCATGAAGCCCGAGGTGGGGTGCGGCTCCCCCTCCCCCTCCAGACTTCTCCCACCGCCTCCCCACTCCCTGGTCGGAGGGATTTCCCTGCCCCTCACCCTTGTCTTCTCCTTTGAGGAAAAGAACCCTGGCTCCCCGCAGCTCTGCCCTGAAGGGGGATAGAAGATGCCAACGGGGAAGGTTGCCAGGTTGCTGAGCAGACCACTGCTACACGCAATCATCCCACCTTCGGCAGCCTGTCCCGCCTTGCAGACAGAGGTCATGGGCGGGGCAGAGGGGAGCCTGTGGCATCTGCACATGATGAGGGTCTTTCCTGAAGCCAGTATGACCATCTGGACAGCAGGTGCTGTCCTAGAGGGTGCAGGTACGACAGACAGACAGACAGACAGACAGACAGACAGTTTCTGCTGCAGCACCATTCTCTGAGATCACCTGCCCAGGTGAGAAAGCAAAGGGCTAAGCTGCATCCTCAGAGTGCAAAATGGCAAGAATGCTGAGGGCCAAGGAAGAAAGGACAGCACCAAGACAGAGGGACTTGGCATGGCAGGATAGACAGGAAGCCCTCTGGGGAAAGTGGCATCCAGGCTATACAGGATGGACAGGCTGTGGTTGGAGTCAGACTCGGGAGATGGGTGGGCTGGGAAGCCCTGAGACCACAGGATGCATGGGCAATGCAGTCAGCTCCTGCTGAGCCCTGAGCAGAGATTGATGGAGAGCAAGACAGGCAACACCCTGATCCTGGCAGAAAGCATGAATCAGACATGGAACACTCAAGGTCATCTCAGACGCCTGAAATTACCCAGAAGAAACTAGAGCTGGGTAACTGTAGGGGGAGGGGTTCTATAGGGGGTGCAGGAAACACAAGGTGACGAGGCAAGGACAGGACCTGTCTCCTTCTGCCCACACTGGGGACCAGAGGGCACCCTACATCGCCACCGAGACTCGCCAAAAGCAATGCCTCCTATCCTCAGGGATGGAGCTTGTAGGGAAATGGGACGGCGCCCCACCAGGGACCCAGACTCAGGATGTACAATGATGGAGGAGTGGGGACCAGCAAGGCAGGCCCCTCTTGCCCCATCTCTGGCCAGGCAGGAGCTACTAGAACCCAGGAGTCAGGCTGCCTGGTCCGAGCCCTGCGGTGACAAGGGCCCCTTTGTGCCCCCTCCCCCAGGGACAGGGAGGAGCTGGGCCCTGGAGGCAGGCGGCCCCTGGCACCCAGGGGAAGGGGAGGGGCTGGCAAGTGGGGGCCCAGAGCCTGGGACGCCAGGAGACTGCGAGCTGGGCCTGCAGAGCAGAGGGTGCAGGAGACGAGCATCTGAGTGAGTACGGCCCGGGCAAGCGCGGGAGGACAGGGCACCCCGGGGGCAGGACAGCGGCGGCCAGCCAAGCCCGAAGCTTGTACAAGGTGAGGTACTCCTGGCCACAGAAGGTCCCTGTGATAAGCCACTGATTTAGGATGAAGGAGGGTATCATTTAGGAGTGCTTTGGGGATGTGCTGCAACTACAGTGGGGACAGAAGTGGGACTTGGGAGAAGCAACCATGGAAAAAAAAAAAAAAAGAACGGGGACCTCTCCAAGAACAGGGAGCTTTCCCGGGCACCTCTCGTGGCTGCAGGGCTACACTTTGGGGCAGATGAGGTGGCAGTGGTCTGCGGCTGAATGAAGTGCAGAAGAGGCCCACTTGCTGGGGTCTCCATCTCCTGGAATCCGGATGGGAGCTATGGAGGAGCCCCCGGGTACACTCCAGCTGTGTGTGCACGCGCACCTGCCTCCCGCAAGTACCTTCCATCAAGCGTCTTGCAATGGCACTTCTCAGCTTTTGCCCATGACACTCCACTTAAGAAACTGGACATGTTTTCCCTCCAGTCACGGTTCCTCTGAAGCTGGTCCTTAAAGGAGAGCCACACATCGAGGGGACAGCTACGATCGTCTTAGCCCCTAACCCCAAAGCTGTCTTTACCCCTGTTAAGAATGCACAGGCCACATGCTGGCTTCACCTGTGTGCCCAGGTCACAAGCTGGCTCTCACCTGTACCTTCCTGATTCAGGTGCAAGGATGGCATTATCATGAGGGTGGATTTGTTTTGTGTCATACTCCACACTGGGGACTCTCATTTCAGTGTGTGTATGTGTGCACGTGTGCAGGTTCTTGAGTGTGAGCAAAGAACACCTGCAAAGCCCTCTGGGTGCCTTGAAGGCCATGTCCAGGTCTCTGTAGGTGCATGGCAGGCAGGAGACTGGGTAGCCCAGGGCTGCCTCCGAGATGGAGTGAGCCATGGGCCCAGGGCAGCTGGATGTGCACTTAGGGCTCCATCCCATGGCTGCACTAGTCTCTGACGTGTCAGCCTGCTCCTTGGGGCAGGGATCAGGGTCTGTCACATTTCCTGGCGGCATTTGCATGGATCCCAGCGTGCGTTGGTGTCTGTGGGCAGCAGAGGCTGGGAGAAGCCAATGGTTTGGAGACCGCGGCTCTCGCCAGTGCTGTGGGACCCAGTGCCAGGGGCGCGTGCTGTCTGGCTCCCCTCTCTGTTCTTCCTGGCCCCACTCACGCTGGACTCCTCTCTCACTGCCCACCTACCCTGGAAGCCCCCCAGGAGGAGGCACACTCTCCAGGAGGGAACAGGGCTCTTTTGTACAGGGCGCTGGCCTCTGGGAGGTGCGGGCGGGGGGGGGGGGGTTTACACCAGCGGCCGCCCGTGGGGTGGGAGAGGGCGGCAGGAATTCCCGCGGCATGCTGGGAATGCCGATGCCCTGAAACCCTGTCATTGAGTGCTGGGTCCCTGCCTGCCACCCCCGGGGGACATCTGCTCCCTTATCCCACTCACCACCACACAGCCCTGAGGCTCCCTACTGCCTCTGCCCTTCCCCTCCCCCACGGTTCTCCCACATCCCTGCTCCGTAGCAGTGGGGGAGGGGGCTGTTCAACTTCAAGGCGGTGTGGAACAGGCCTCAAGCTTCCCTATATGACAGACAACCCCCCCCCCCAACCCCTCCCAGGGCAGCGTGCTGACCCACAGCAGGGCGGGAGTGCCCAGGCTCCGCCCCCCTGGCACCTGTCTGCCTCTCATTTCAGGTCCGTGGCTGGCAGCTTCCAACGGAGCCAGAAGACATCCCCAACTCAGGGAGACTGAGGTGAGGGGCAGGTACTGACTTCCACAGCTGGCTGGTCCAGTCTGCAGAACTTGGTTTTAAGATTGCAGACTGACCGCGGGGCAAATAACACTCTCTTTGGGTCTGAGCAGTCACAGGAGACTCAAGCAGGTTCCTCCTGCAGTGCCTGGAGGCCTGGCGCGTGGCCTGTGCTGCGGCAGTGTCTCTGATTATAAATCGCAGCAGTAGCAAACATCTGGTTGGGCCCCTTCCTGACACCTGAACAGAGCTACCCCCCCACCCCCAGCGGCTCTGTCCACTTCGCTGACCTTGAACTCTCCCTGTCCAGCTGTCCCTCTCCTGCCATCCACGATGATATTCCTCACAGCGCTGCCCCTGTTTTGGATTATGATTTCAGGTAACGATTCAGGGGTTATGGGGACCCCAGGCCTTGGAACCTGTCCCCCCAGCAGGCTGAGGTTGTGTCTGTAGCTTCCAGGACCTCTCTTTCCCCCCACCCCCCAACCCCAGCCCAGGCCAAGGGGAGGTGATGGGAGTTGGGGGGGGGGGTGACAGGTGGAACGTGTCCTTTAGCCTCTGTGGTCCTGCCCACTGCAGCCTCCCGCGGGGGTCACTGGGGTGCCTGGATGCCCTCGTCCATCTCAGCCTTCGAGGGCACGTGCGTCTCCATCCCCTGCCGCTTCGACTTCCCCGACGAGCTGCGGCCTGCTGTGGTGCATGGTGTCTGGTACTTCAACAGCCCCTACCCCAAGAACTACCCCCCGGTGGTCTTCAAGTCCCGCACCCAAGTCGTGCACGAAAGCTTCCAGGGTCGCAGCCGCCTCCTAGGGGACCTAGGCCTCCGCAACTGCACTCTCCTGCTTAGCACCCTGAGCCCCGAGCTGGGCGGCAAGTACTACTTCCGGGGGGACCTGGGTGGCTACAACCAGTACACCTTCTCAGAGCACAGCGTGCTGGACATCATCAGTGAGTGCCCCCCTGGCAGGAGGGGGAGGGGAGACGTCGGGGAGGGACAGAGTGCAGCAGACAATCCCCCTTGAGCCCAGCCTTCCCCAGGAGGGTTGCATAGTAGCTGCATCGTTGAGTCTGGAGCCCAGCATAGTCTTGCAGGGCTGACTCATGGCAGGTGCACCTGGCTCTGACAGCAGCAGGCCCACAGGGCAGGGGCCAGGCTGGCTGACCCTAGACAACTTACTTCTCTGGTCTACATAGTTTCAGAACAGATTTTGGAGGCTCAGGGCTGTGCTGAGCAAATAAAACTGCCACCCGCAGTATTGGTATTCCATGCGAGCACCAGTTTGTGTCCCAGCTGCTCCACTTCCAATCCAGCTCCCTGCTGATGGTCTGGGACTGCAGTAGAGGATGGCCCAAGCCCTACAGCTCCTGCACTCATGTAGGGGAGCTAGAAGAAGCTCCTGACTCCTGGCTTCAGATTGGCCCAGCTCCAGCCGTTGTGGCCTTTTGGAGGAGTGACCAGCAGATGAAGAATGTCTCTTTCTCTCTCTCTCTCTCACTATCTGTTAACTCTTCCTTTCAAATAACTACTTAAACAACAATAACAGCAACAAAAATCCAAAGTCTAATTTTTTAAAAATCGAAACTTTTGTCCCAAAATAAACATCTGGCTCCATTTTCTGGCACCCATTTGAAGCATGGCAGTTTAGAGCAGTCACACGCACTCACCCACACACAGGCAGGAGGGCGAACCCAAGCAAGGGTGGGGTTCCTCAGGGGGTCACGGAGTGTCAGGGGTACAGCTTCTGAGGCCAGAGGCACGGGTGTGAAGGTCAGGTTCACCACACTAGCTGTGGCTTCAGGTCCTTTTGTGCAAATCAAGCCCTTAGCATCACCTCCATCATGACTGCTGCCTGCCTAGGTTTGCACAGGGTTTCTGAGGAGGAAGGGCACGAAGAGGAAGGAGTTGGGAGGGAAGTGCGGGTCCAGGATAGGGAGGGGGTGCAAGGAAGTCCCAGGGAGGCTGCTGCCTCAGCCCTCCTTCCTTCCCTGGCTCTCACAGACACCCCAAACATCGTGGTGCCCCCGGAAGTGGTGGCAGGCACAGAAGTGGAGGTCAGCTGCATGGTGCCGGACAACTGTCCCGAGCTGCGGCCAGAGCTGAGCTGGCTGGGCCACGAGAACCTAGGGGAGCCAGCCGTGCTGGGGCGGCTGCGTGAGGACGAGGGCACCTGGGTGCAGGTGTCGCTGCTCCACTTCGTGCCCACCAGGGAGGTCAACGGCCACCGGCTGGGCTGCCAGGCCACCTTCCCCAACACCACCCTGCAGTTCGAAGGCTACGCCAGCCTGGACGTCAAGTGTGAGCCTGGGTGCGGGCCGGGGGCGGGGTCTGGGCGGGACCTGAGCAGGGGCCGAGGGAGGGTCGGAGCAACGCCTCTGAGCCCGCTGCACCTGCCCGCTGACCTCGGCATGTGTGCGGGCCTCAGACCCTCCGGTGATTGTGGAGATGAACTCCTCGGTGGAGGCCATCGAGGGCTCCCACGTGAGCCTGGTTTGCGGGGCGGACAGCAACCCGCTGCCGCTGCTGACCTGGATGCGGGACGGCATGGTGCTGCGGGAGGCAGTGGCTGAGAGCCTGTACCTGGAGCTGGAAGAGGTGACGCCCGCCGACGACGGCGTCTACGCCTGCCTGGCAGAGAACACCTACGGCCAGGACAACCGCACCGTGCAGCTCGGCGTCATGTGTGAGTGGTGCGAGCTGGTCCTGCACAGGCAGCGGACTTGCCCCTGCCAGGGAGGGAGAAGGGAGGCGGGTTGGACCACTGTTGCTGTCCAGGTCCGGGGTGAGGGAGTGAGGATTGTGTTTCCAGCACAGCAGCTGGGACCCACTCTCCCTGCCAGGACAAGATGAGAGCACAAGGGTCCCTGCCACAGGGCAGCCCCTTAAATTCAGATTCCGGGGGGGGGAGTGGAATCTCTTCTGGTCCTAGGGGGTGGACGCTGAGCCCAGCAGCTAGGGTGCAGTCACAGACACGCCGGAGTATGAGGCTCGGATCCCTGGCTCCAGTTCCTGTTTACACAGACCTTGGGAGGCCCAGGGATGCCTCAAGTAGCTGGGAGCCTGCCACCCACGCGGGAGGCCTGGGTTGAGTTCCTTGCTGGCTCCTGGCTTCAGCCAGGCTCCCCCAAGGTTTACTGACATTTGACGAGTGAACCAGAGGAACAATTTTTTTTTTTTTAATATTTATTTTATTTTTGGGGGGAGATGAGGCGTGTTCAGGGTGGTATGGCCGGAGACTGTTTTTATTGGAAAGGCAGATTTACAGACAGAAGGAGAGACAGAAAGAAAGATCTTCCATCCGCTGGTTCACTCTCCAAGGGGCTGCAATGGTCAGAGCTGAGCCGATCCAAAGCCAGGGACCAGGAGCTTTTTCCAGGTCTCCCATTTGGGTGCAGGGATCCAAGGACTTGGATCATTCTCTCCTGTGACCCCAGGCCACAAGCAGAGAACTGGATGGCAAAACAGAGCAGCTGGGACACGAACCAATGCCCGAATGGGATCCCAGGCGCATGCAAGGCTAAGACTTTAGCCACTAGGCTACTGCACTGGGCCCAAGAAGATTTGTTTTTGTCTTTTATAAAGCAAAACAAAACAACAAAAGTAAGAACACAAAACTAAACCAAAACAAAGAAACAAATGGGAGAGGTGAGGGCACTTTGGGACTCAGCTGGTCCATCAGGTGAACATTGTAGGCCTGGGTGTGCATGGGGGAGGGGGCTGCTTAGAGCAGGATTCTTAGCTGGAAACCCAGCGCAGGCTCTCCATCCTCGCATCCATCCCTCGTCCCTCCCTCCCTCCATTCATTCACAGACACTCATTGAGGCAAAGTGCTCAAGGCCCTGATCGTAACAACCACAGCCACAGCTAACGTTTGCTCAGCGGGTCCTGGGCATAACTTAACGCTTTTGCCCCAGAAATCTCCTACTTCCTCCTCATCTCCCTGAAGCCTTCCCTACCTGTTCTATTTAAAGCCCACTGCCAGGCCCGGCAGCGTGGCCTAGCGGCTAATGTCCTTGCCTTGAACGTGCCTGGATCCCCTATGGGCACCGGTTCTAATCCCAGCAGCTCCACTTCCCATCCAGCTCCCTGCTTGTGGCCTGGGAAAGCAGACGAGGACGGCCTAAAGCCTTGGGACCCTGCACCTGTGTGGGATGCCCAGAAGAAGTTCCTGGCTCCTGGCTTCGGATCAGCATAGCATTGGCTATTGCACTCACTTGGGGAGTGAATCATCAGATGGAAGATCTTCCTCTCTGTGTATCTGACTTTCCAGTAAATAAATAAATAAATCTTAAAAAAAAAAAAAGCCACTGCCCCTTCCAGTTCTCTCTAGGGCAGTCACCCCACCTTCCCAAACATGTATTTAAAAAATGTATTTATTTCGACTCAAAAGGCAGATTTACCAAGAGGAGAGACGCAGAGAGCTCTTCCATCCATTGGTTTATATCCCAAGTGACCATATGATCAGAGCTAAGTCGATCCAAAGCCAGGAGCTTCTTCCGGGTCTCCCACGTGGGTGCAAGGTCTTAGGCCATCCTCTACTGCTTTCCCAGGCCACAAGCAGGGAGCTGGATGGAAAGTAGAGCAGCTGGGACATGAACCAGCGTCCATACGGGATGCTAGAAACACAGGTGGAGGATTAGCTTACTAAGCCACTTCCGGCCCCACCAAGCATGTATTTCACAATACGGGTTCTCAGGGAATGTCCCATGGTCACCCCTGTGAGAGTAACACTCTTGTTGAGCCCATCTCCCATATGAGAAAAGCGAGGCTCAGAAGGGTTAAGACCTGAGCTCCCACCCAGGATCCAGAGACAAGCCCTCTGCACACAGGGCCTGGTGTCTTGTAGATAGGAGGTCCAGGACCCAGGGTCACTGGGCCATCCTGGGTGTCGTGGCAGGTATAAGGCACCTGCGGGTCACGGCTCCAGCCGGTGTCCTGCTTCTCTCTGCCCCCCCTCCAGATGCACCCTGGAAGCCGACAGTGAACGGGACGATGGTGGCCGTGGAGGGGGAGACGGTGTCCATCCTGTGCTCCACGCAGAGCAACCCAGACCCCATCCTCACCATCTTCAAGGAAAAGCAGATCCTGGCCACCGTCATCTACGAGAGCGAGCTGCAGCTGGAGCTGCCGGCCGTCACACCTGAGGATGACGGGGAGTACTGGTGTGTGGCCGAGAACCAGTTCGGCCAGCGGGCGACTGCCTTCAACCTGTCCGTGGAGTGTAAGTCCCACTCGCACCCCCACAGACCCCAGCCGCCAGCCCACTCCCAGCCTGGGCGGGGACTTGCTGGCTCCACAATAGACATCTGGCATACTGGGGTGCTTTCTGGATCCCGCCTGGCCACAGGAGCCTTGACCTTGATCCTTGACCCCTGTGGACCTATTGGGGTCGTTGCGTGGGGCTCCACTTGTGAAAAATCTCCTGTTACCATCCTTAGTTTCCACAGAAGGAAACGGAAGCCCAGAGAGAACAGGTCCCAGCCCAAGGTCACACAGCAGTTGCACATCACAGCTAAGTGTTGTGACATCAGAACATGTTAAAGAAGCAGTTGATCATTTATCATTTTAAAAAGATTTATTGACTTTTACTGGAAGGATAGATTTTACATAGAAAAAAAAGAGACATGGAGAAAGATCGTCCTTCATCCGCTCGGTTATTCTCCAGATAACCGCAATGGCCAGAGCCTAGCCGATCAGAGCCAAATGTCAGGTGCTTCCTCAGGGTCTTCTATTCAGGCACAGGGTCCCAAGACATTGGGCCGTCCTCCTCTGCTCCCCCAGGCCACAAGCAGGGAGCTGGATGGGAAGTGGAGCCGCTGAGACATGAACCAGCACCCATATGAGATCCTGGCACGTACAAGGGGAGTAGTTAGGCACTAGGCTATTGTGCCGGGCCCTATTTATTTGTTTTTAAAAGATCTACTTATTTTGATTGGAAAGGTAGATTTCCAGAGAGAAGGAAACACAGAGAAAGATCTTCCATCCTCTGGTTTACTCCCCAAATGGCCAATAGCTGGAGGTGAGTCAGTCTGAGGCCAGGAGCTTTTTCCAGGTCTGCACACGGGTGCAGGGTCCCAATGCTTTGGGCTGTCCTGCACTGCTTTCCCAGGCCACAAGCAGGGAGCTGGATAGGAAGTGGAGCAGTCAGGACATGAACCAGCACCTACATGGGATGCTGTCACTTAGAGGTGGATTAGCCGCTTGAGCAGTTGTGCTAAGTCCTGCTTTTGTTTTTTAAATTAAATATTTATTTGTTTGACAGACAAAGTGATAAAGAGCATGGAGGGAGGGAACCAAAAGTTTCATTCACTGGTTTATTCCTCAAATGGCGATATGGCTGGGGCTGGGCCCGCCCACAGGCAGAAGCCAGGAACTGCATCCCCCGGCCTCTTCTGCAGGTGGCAGCAGCCATCTTCTGTTGCCTGCCCTGGCACATTAGCAAGTGCAGAAGCTGGGACTCAAATGGGATGCTGGTGTCATCAGGGGCGGCTTCACCCACCATGCCACACAGCCAGCTACGAACAGCTGTGAGCAGGCAGAGTGCTGGTCAGGGAGTTAGGACCATAACATCCAGAGGACTGGGAGCTTGTGGACGGACACAGTCCAGAATGCGGGAATAGAGGGACGCCACTGCCCTGGGAGGGCAACACCCTAGCACTGTGGCTCTCCTTGACACCCCCCTCCGCCCTGTCCCCCTCACCAGCAACCTCCCTGCTCCCCCCAGCAGCTCTCCGGGCTGAACTCCACCCTCCAGCCATGCAGTGTCACCTCCCAGGTCCCACCTGCCCTGCTTCCTCCCGGACTTGGCTTCTGCTCTCCAGATTTTGCCTCTGGAGGAGCCTTCATTAGGCCACCTGCTGTGGCTCCCATCCCAGGAATTTGCTGGAAGGTTCTGTAGCCAGTACATGCCAGTCATGTCGTCCACACACAGGAATCAGAACCTGGTTGCCAGATGCAGATTGTTTCCTGTGGCGCTGTCTCCCTTCTCTCTGGGAACCTGAGGCCATCGTGGCGGACAGCTGTGTGGGGCTCCGCCCTCTCCATGCCTGTCTCCTGAGCCCTGCTTCCCCCAGACCTTGAACTGGTGGCTCTGTTGCCTTCTCATGTTTATTTACTATTTGAGAGGCAGAGAGACAAGTCAGGCGGCTCTCCTTTTTGCCAGTTCACGTGCCAAATGCTCACAGCAGCCAGGGCTGGGCAAGGTCAAGGCCAGAAGCCCAGAACGCGGTGTGGGTCTCCCAAGTCCTTAAGCCATCATCACTGCCTCCCAGAGTACACATTAAGCAGGAGGCTGGGGTTGGGGGTGGAGCTGGGACTCGAACCCAGGCACTCTGCGAGTAAGAGAGGCAGGCATCCTCTGCGAATCTGAGCAGCCACTGAGCACGCTCACTGCACCGCAGCACCAACACTTTTAGGCAAATCCCAGCAAAGGCAGCAAAACCTGACTTAGGTGCCTTTCCTGGACCAAGTCACGAGCTCTCGGCAGGGTTTGTCCTGCAGGGTCCTTGGTTGGTATGTGTTGTCCTCATGGTCCCCTTTAGCTGCAGGAGGGCAGGAAGGGCAAGACATGGTCCAGGCCTGGCAGGGGGGCTGGCTGTGCAAAGCCACGGTCATCCCAGAGTCCCTGGGACCCCCAGCTCTGAAATCCCCTGCTGCTTCTCAGCCCCCATTCCACCCAGGGTGTAATCAGTCTGCCTTCTCCTGAGCATGGAGAGGTTGGAGCCTGAGACCTTCCGTCCCCTGGAGGTGCGGGCAGCAGGGCCCTGTGCCCTGGCCCAGCTGTGCAGCCCGTGTTCTTCCCCAGGCCCCAGCGTGTCACCTTGCACACGTCTCCCTGTGCATCTTAACTCAGAGTTAGACTACTCCTACCGAGTGCAACGGTGTCTGGTGTGTGTTGACCTATTTTGTCCTTACAAACACCGGATTGGGAGGGGGGACTATTGTCCCCCAAGTTACACAGAAGGAAACTGGAGTTTTCCTCGTGTCTGGCACCCAACATAGGTGAGCAGACCTGGCTCAGAACGCCAGCTCTGTTCCCATCTGGTGCAGGAGCCAGCGATGCCAGCCTCGCCAAGCCTCAATCCCTGTCTCTATGAGTGGGGACGATGACTTGCATGGGGTGCGAAGTGTGTCAGGTGTGTACCCAGCTTCCTGGTCTCATGGTCCCTGACCCCCCCCTGTCTGGGCAGGCGAGAACTTCAGCGTGGAGCTGCAAGGACGTGTAGTGGCCTCCTGCAGCCAGCAGGTGGCAGAGCAGGAGCCCCGCACAGTCTTCCCGATTCTGAACAATGTCGGGGTTTGTCCAGTGAGGAGTCCGGGTTCTGCAGGGTTCCCCAGGTTGCTGCGGAGAGCCTGTCTACAGGCAGGGTGTGCTGGCATGAGTGGTCCCAGCATGCAGGGCGGACACTTGACCACTGGAAGCTTTGGAATGCAGTTCCTGTGTGTTGCTAACTGGTGAGCATAGCAGTAATGGCGTGTTGAGCAGTCTTAGAAACTGTTGGAGGCTCCAGCAGGAATGTTCCCTGCTGAGGTCATCCCTGGGGTCTTAGGGAGCAGTGTCTGGGGGACCTCCAGTGGCTTCCCAAGCTTGCAGGTGCTCAAATCACTCACCTCAGGGTCACAGTGACTGTATGTAATCTACCCACGTCTTCCTGTGCACTCGGCTTGGGAGATTTGTTTCAAATGTTGATTGTTTATTTAAAAAAGCAGAATGAGAGAGAGAGAGAGAGAGAGAGACGGGGAGGGGGAAGTGTGACAGAGCGATCTTCCAACTGCAGGTTCACTCCCCAAATGGTCCCCATGGCTGGGGCTGGGCCAGAAGCCTGGAATTGCCTCCAGGTCTCCCATCTGGGGACAGGGGCCTGGATGCTTGAGCTGTCCTCCACTGCTTTCCCAGGCATGTTAGCAGGGAGCTGGATCAGAAGCAGAGCAGCTGGCTGAAAGGGCGGGTTCTCTTCCACATGGGATGTGAGCGCTGCACGTGGCAGCTCCACTTGCTGTGCCACCGCACCCGCCTCTGCCTTATGCTTAAACTCACGTCTAGATGACCCACAAAGCCTAATGCAACCTCAGTGCCATGTACTCAGTTGTTACTGTGTGGTGTCGAGGGACCAGTCAGAACAAATCTGTGTGTGTTCGGAGCAGATGAGATAGTTTCTGACTCACGGTTGGTTGGGTCTGGGGTGCAGGACTTGCAGATATCCCTGGCTCAACCTGGGAGGGGAGGCTCTGTTGTTGGGGCAAATCGCCACCGGGTGGCGCCGGTGAGTCAAGGGTCTTCCAGGGTGAGCAGGTGTGGGTCAGGACTGAGAGCTCAGCTTGCAGCCAGCAGGGGAGGGAAAGAGAACAGGGTTTAAAAAGCAGCACTCGATGCTGTAACAGAACTTTTACATTTTGAAAAATGAAAGAAAAGAAAAAAAATTACCAGTACTATTTTTACCATCCAGGTTCGACAAAATGACCTCAGGTAGAAGATGGTAGCTCTGTACTGGTGGCAATGGGGAAGCCTGTGGAGGAGGAGTGGGATGCCATGAAGAGGAAGTGGGGGCAACTGTGGGAGGGACGGGGTGGGGTGCGGGGAGGTCAGAGGCCAGGGAGCAGGTGGCTGGCCGCCTGGGTCCCTGTGTAAGGCCTCGAGAGCTGGGAGAATCCACGGATCTCCCAGAGCCAGGCAGGGCCGGGAGAACCCAGAGCTGGCTAGTGTGTGCCCCTGTGCGGACAGGTGCTCAGCAGGGAGCTTGACAGGCAGGAGCCAGCCAGGGTGGAGAAGCAGAGGCAGCGGCGACTCCCCTGTCCGCTCAGAATCTGCCCTTTATCCTGAGTGATGCAGAGCACTGTGCCAGCTGGGCTTTGAGCAGGGAGCTCCATGGTGTGATGTACGGCAGACCAGCTGGATCAGGTGGGAGAAAGAGGGAACAAGGGGGCAAGTATCCAGCTTGGTTTGAGGGACCAAGCGTGCAGCTGGAGTCACCCCAAAGACGGCGGCATGGCAGCTCCCTGGGCGAGTGCCCCAGAGCACCCTGAGGTGGGGCCGGCTGATTGGGGGTTCCAAAGGAAGGTGCATCAAGCACCAGGGTGTGGCGGGTGTGTGGTTTGATCAGGGCTGGCCTGGTTGCAGCACAGCTGGGCCAGCTCGCTGAGGCAGAGAAAGGCGTTGGAGGCACAGCCCAGGGGCCCTGCGCCCTGTGACCGCGCCCCTGCCTGACTGCCCGGCCTCGTGTGCCCCACGCCAGGCTTCCTGCGCCATCGCTGCCCTCACTCACCTCTCACCTGGGCTTGGTTCTCCCCCCTGCACCCCTGCAGTCGCCCCTGTGATCCTCCTGGAGTCACACTGCGCCGCGGCCCGGGACACCGTGCAGTGCCTGTGCGTGGTGAAATCCAACCCGGAGCCATCGGTGGCCTTCGAGCTGCCCTCGCGCAACGTGACCGTGAACGAGACCGAGCGAGAGTTCGTGTACTCGGAGCGCAGCGGCCTGCTGCTCACCAGTGTCCTCACGCTGCGGGGCCAGGCCCAGGCCCCGCCCCGGGTCATCTGTACTTCCCGCAACCTGTATGGCACCAAGAGCCTGGAGCTACCCTTCCAGGGAGCCCGTGAGTACTGTGGACCCTGGCCGGGAGGGAAAGGGCTCCTAGTGACCCTGAGCTGACCGCCTGTGGGTGTGGCCCAGTCCCGTACCTGCTGTACACCTGTAGGAAATGGCGGAAGACTCCTCTGCTGGCTGGTAAGAAGAAAAACGCTTAATGAGTTCTCTCCTGGGCCCTCCGGCGGACACACGGATGACACACAGAGCTGGGGGGCCGCCTGGCCAGGCCACCAGGGCAGGCTGTGCCAGCTGCGGCGGCATCCAGGCCGTCACAACCCCACTCGCTCCCAAGAACTTCCGGGCCACCGGCAGCAGGCCCTCAGGCTCTCAATCTTCTTTGTCCTCAGATCGACTGATGTGGGCCAAGATCGGGCCTGTGGGAGCCGTGGTCGCCTTCGCCATCCTAATTGCCATTGTCTGCTACATTACCCAGACGCGCAGAAAGTGAGTGTCTGAGGGGGGCTGATCTGGGGGCGGGGGCCCGAGGCAGGGGAGCAGTGGAGGCCCAGAGGTGGCAGGACGAGGGTGCCTTCTGCCGACTGGGAGGTTAGGGGGAGAGCACCTGGGCATACATCCTTTGTGGCCCGTGTACCCACGCACATCCATGGCTGCCACCTGAGCCGCAGCCCCAGCCGCCTGGCATGGAGGGGCCGTGCCCTTTACTCCTAGTGGCATGCTTGCACCAACCAGTCCCTGTTCAAACTTCTCTCCCTGCAAGTGCCACATGCATGCAGCGGGGGCGGAGGGTGAGGGGCAGGCAGGGAACTAAGGCTGGGGTTCGGCAAAGGGGTAGAGCCAGGATCCCCTAGGGAGTCATCCTCGGTCAAGAGCCCCTGGACAGGAGAGGGGGTTGGAGGCCTCATTTTAGGCAGAAAGAGCCATATTGGGGTCCCCTGGGACAGACTGCTGAGGCAGAAGGGCAGGCTGAGGGAGGCCTGGGGCTCTCCCCCAACCGGGGCTAATGCGTGCTACCCCCGCAGAAAGAACGTGACACAGAGTCCCAGCTTCTCTGCAGGGGACAACCCACCCGTCCTGTTCAGCAGCGACTTCCGCATCTCTGGGGCACCTGACAAATATGAGGTGAGGGCCCAGGCTGCTTGGGGGAAGTGGGGACACCCAGGAGAACTGGGGAGGGAGAGGAAGGAGGCATGGGCTGAGGGCTGGGCAGTCCCTGCAGGCACCCCGCCTATGGGGTCCCTGGCAGCCCTCCCCACCCCCGCCTGCACCTGTGACTGCGTTTCCTTCTCCAATAGTCCAGAGAGCTCCCAACCCTGGAGAGTCACTGAGAGCCCCGGGAGGTAGGTTCCGGGGGCCTCAGTGTGCCTGCCCCGGAGACCCCCTCCGCGGGCCCGGGGCCTGTGTGCATGCTTCGTGCGTTCCCGTCTGGTGGCCGCGGTGGTCTCCCGGCCTTGTGTGTCATGTCCCCTTTCTGCTCCTGCCTGTCCTGTGTGTGTCCAAGCACCTGTGGTGGGTGGAGGCAGAGGGACACAAACTGTGCTGGGGTGCAAGCAGTGGCTGGGCTGCAGCAGGTGGTTCCTGATATCTGGGAAGGCGGGGTCCTGATGGGTACTTAACCCCAGGCAGGTGCACTGGGGAGTCTGTCTTATGTGTCCCTGTTGCTGTGGGCAAACAGGGACAGGGTGGTGTGTAGGAGCCTCAGGCAGCGGGGCTGGTGTGGGGTGGAGCTGTGGGGCATGCTGGAGGTCCCCAAGGAAGATGGCTCCTACTGCTAACCGCAGGGATGCGGATGGATGCTCTGGGTGTGGCCCCAGGCCGTCTCTGAGCAGACTGTTGGTTCTCACAGAGCGAGAGGCGCCTGGGGACTGAGAGGAGGCTGCTGGGCCTGCGCGGGGAGCCCCAGGAGCTGGACCTGAGCTACTCCCACTCGGAGCTGGGCAAGCGGCCTACCAAAGACAGCTACACCCTGACGGAGGAGCTGGCCGAATACGCCGAGATCCGGGTCAAGTGAGGGGACTTGGGGGCTGCCGGGGCAGCCACACCCCTCCCCTCAGGACCCTCGCTGGCCCCCACTGGCTGCGGGCTCCCTTCCTCCCCATGGCAGCGGGGAGTGGGGCAGGAAGGAGCCGGGGATCCGGTGATGGAGTGGTCCCTGGGGACCCAGCCGCCCTTCCCTCCCTGCTGGCCACCCCCACACCACGGCTCCCCTCTAACCTCCTCTAACCCTCTGTGTCCGGAGGGGAGCTCTGTCTGTGCGTGTTATTTATTACTGCCCCTGCCTGGTCCCCTGCCCCTGCCCCTGGCCCCAGAACCTGTACATAAGGAACATGAAATAAAGACCCCGATGACAGATGCCAGCCTGGATCATGATGGCATGTGACTGGTCCTGGAGGGAGCCTGCCAGGCCTCTGTGTCCAGAACTGGCCCTTACTTCCTCCCTGCCCTCTGCTGGGCCTAAGGATTCCAGCCCTCATTCTAGACCTACTCCCAATAAGGTGCCCCCTGCCCAACACACACACATACACTCACACACACAGTGAGCCTGTGGCTAGGTCAGTTCTGACTTTCGGGTAACTTTCCATGACTCAATCCTGCAGTCAGGTCAATCGACCATATTGAGCCCAAGCCATTTGTAGTGTGCCAAGGGGGATGAGAAAGAGAGAATCTTCCAACCACTGATTCACTCCTCAAATGGCTGCAGCAACTAGGGAAAGGCCAGGCTGAAGTTAGAAGCTTGAAACTCCAGCCCACGTGGGTAGCCTTGGGTCGTCTTTCACTGCTTTCCCAGGCTCACTAGCAGGGAGCTGGGGCACAGTGGAGCAGCCGAGATGCCAGGGTCACTGTAACACTGGTGCTTGCCACAGTCGTCCTGCTCCCTGTTCTGGCATACCCAGCTGGCTCCATTCGCTGGCATCACTTTGTGGCTGCTCCAGGTCGGCTGGGGTGGGGTGGGGGGTGTCTCGTGGTCCAGTGTTGGTTGGCATACTTGGTGCTCATTGGGCACTTACTGTGTGCCTCCCCACTCATCCTGTATCTGTGAATTACTCTCCTTCCACCTTCCCTAACAGCTATGACACTGGTCCGCCAAGTGCAGTCCAGCCTGCAGCCGTGACATGCCTGCAAAGTTGTCAGAAAAGCCCATCTCAGCCCCAATTAAATGGGGCCAGGGCTAGGGGCTGGGGCCCGACAGGTGCCTCTGACGCATGCTCACACGCCTAGAGAGTCTGCCGGTGCAGAGGTGTTAAGTTGCCTCCATGAGGTCACATGGCCGGTGATGCCGAGCACAGATCTGAGTCCCAGCCCATGCTGGGACGTCATTGCCTCTGTGGCACACTGACATTCTGGAAACAGCCACAGGTCACAGGGACTTCAGCTTTATTTATTTATTTTTAAAGATCTGTGTACTTATTTGAAACGCAGCTACAGAGAGAGAGAGGGAGAGAGAGAGAGAGAGAGATCTTACATCTGCTTGTTCACTCCTTGAGTGGCTGCAACAGCCAGGGCTTGGTCAGGCCAAAACCAGGAGTCAGGAACTCCTTCCAGGTCTGGCAGGTGCCAAAGCACTTAGACCGTCTTCCGCTCCTTTCCCAAGTGCATTATCAGGGAGCTGTGTGTGTCTGCAGTGCAGCCAGGACTGGAATGTGGGCTCACAGGCTGCAGTGTGCCCCATGTCACCACGCCTGCTCTGGCTTTTATTTTATTGATTCAGAAGGAAGAGAATGGTGCCTTCCATCCACTGGTACCCTCCCCAGATGCTTACCACAATTGGGGCACAACTCAGAACCCCAAACTCAATCTCAGTCTCCCACTTGACACCCAAGACCTCAGACCACCCAGGATGTGTATCAGCAAGAAGATGGATCAGAAGAGGAGCCAGGACTGGAACCCACACCCTCCAAGATGGGATGAGAATGTTCCGAGCAGTGTCTTAATCTCTGTGCCAGTGCTGGCCCCCTGCCCTGGGTTTTGAAGGAGGTAGAGGGTGCAGGGTGGGAGTCAGGACCCTGCCCTTGCGCATGGAGCAGCAGGTGAAATGAGTAATGCCCAGTCAGACCAAAGTGCAGCTGCTGACACCTGCTCCCGTGGAGGGGCTGGGGGCTCGCCAGCACGGGGTGGAAGTGCTCTGCACATTGGCCCACGGGCCCCCCCAGACACATCTTCCCTGCCCCAATCCAGCAGGTCTGGCATGGTAGGAATCCCTGGTGAGGGCTTCGCCCCGAGGATTATGGCAGTGTGGGCACTGTGCATGGTGTGGAGTAATGTTGGGGCAGAGAGGGGGTGTCTGGGAACTAGGCACGTTGCTATCCCTTTGTTACTCAGTGTCAGGGCAAAAGTGAGCTTGCCACACCAGACTGGTGACTAGGTGTTTTTTGTTTGTTTTAAATATATATAACAGCTTAGAGTGACGCCAAGTAGGAAAAAAAAAAAAAGAAATAAGGAAAGAAATCCACCTTAAAGAACAATCCGTTATTGATTTAAAGAAGTATATTAAGTAAAAATAATTCTAGAGTTCCACAGATAGGGCAAGGTCAGGTTGAAACAAGGTCAGGTTCGTCCAAGCAGCGCACCCCCAGTATTCCAAGATGAGTGTGTCTGCTTGAGAAGGCAGCGACTTCCGGCAGTGTGGATATCGTGGGATCTCTTAGAACGACGCTGATGGACTCCGTAAGGGGGCGAAGGGAGGAGACAGAAGGGACAGGGTTGCCTGGACATGCCTCTTCGGGCTAGGTTCAGGCCCGGGGTAGGGTTCCCCAGGGGCAGCAAAGGCTGGTGGCACCTTCCTTTGAACCATACATACCAAGCTGGATGAGGGTCAGAAACCACGGCACAACCACTCAGGTTAGGCGTGAGCTGGGCAGCACTGGGTGGCAGACTGTGTGGTCTCAGAAGCTGGAGGCAGTACATCCGTGCTGCAGGCTGACGTGTGGTCACCCCCCAGACCTCTGCATCTTTCCCCTTCTGTCCAACTGCTGTGCAGCTCCGTGTTGAGATGAACTGTCCATCCCTCTATCCCACCCCTTGAGCTGGGCTTGGGGCAGGCAGCTTGGTTGTGCTCCAAATGAAAGGGCTCCTGGACAAGCTCTGGCTCCACCACGTTGCGACAGGCAAGCCCTGGGAGCTGCTGCCCAGAGAAGATAGAGCCTGGGAAGCCATGCCACCCCACGCCACCCCACGCCGTCCCACGCCGTCCCACGCCCTCCACCCCCAACTCCTTGCCCACCTAGGCAACTTCCCTGGGGAGCGAGAAGGAAAACGTGGTTTGGTCTCAAAGGGTCTTTCTAAGCAGCCATGCAAGTAACAAGGCCTGTGTTCATGCCAGCCATTTGGCAGAGCACACATGTCCCATAGCAGCCATCATGCACATTCGCAGCCACAGAGAGAGTGACCGTGCGGCATTCCTGTGGAGCTGGCACCACCACTGTCATCATCCTGCTTAGAGGGGCATGCGAGGAAGGAGTGGTCTCAGTGCACACAGAGCAGAGCCCGGATTTAGCTTTGTTCCTGGTTGCAAGTGCTTGGCTGTGCAGCATGTTACCCGTGTGAGGGAGCTATCTTATAGCTCCTGCTTTCCTGCTGCGAAGGTGAGCACTTGAACTCCGTCCAGGTCTCTCCTGCAGGTACGGGAGCCCAAGCACTCGGATCATCTTCAGACACCTTCCCAAGCACATTAGCAGGGAGCGGGACCGGAAGTGGAGCAGTTGGGACTTGAGTGGACACCCATACGGGATGCCAGCACCGCATCTGTACCACAGTGCCAGGCTCCCAAGTGGCAGCATTGCATCAGATGTCTTCCTCTGTCACTCTGAACTCCCCAGTTTTGCTCTACAATGGTCAATTCTATCGTTCTTTTTAGCGAACACAACATTTTCTTTTTTTTTTTTATATTGTTTGCATTTTCATTGGCCTCTGCCTTTATATCTGTTACGGCCTTTCTCATGCTTACTTTGGGTTATTTTGCTTTTAATTTTCTAGTTCCTTGAGATGGAAGCTTAGGTTATTGAGAGAGACCACTTCTGTCCCCTGGTGCATTGTCTGTTTGCACACAACAACCAGTGCTGGGCCAGGTTGAAGCCAGGAA
Source organism: Ochotona curzoniae (assembly GCF_017591425.1). NCBI lineage: Eukaryota > Metazoa > Chordata > Mammalia > Lagomorpha > Ochotonidae > Ochotona > Ochotona curzoniae. The sequence continues at coordinate 5,570,892 of NW_024465561.1, read as the reverse complement.
CCTGGAAGTCAGCCCAGGTGTCCCACATGGGAAGGCAGGCACTTGGACCACCACCTGCTGCCCCCCGCCCGGGATGCATGTCGGTAGGAAGCTGGAATGAGAAGTGGAGGAGGGACTTGGCCCTGAGTACCCTGATATGGGACGTGAGTGCCCCATGTCAGAGTACCCCATAAAGGGTAGTGCCCTGGAAGGGCAGCAGCTTAGTCTGCACTAAATGATCATTTCATTTCTCCTTCTTTCAAAGGTTTTAATGCTACTCTTGTGGTTGACCTGTGTCACATGGAATTTGTTAAGATTCAGTTGTATTTCCATTCAGTACAATACATTTTGTTTCTTTTTTATAGCAATATTTATTTGTTTTTTATTGGAAAGACAGATTTACAGAGAGAGGGAGAGACAGAGGGAAAGATATTCTTAAAGATAATGTTTTAAATATACATAGAAGAGGAAATAGGGGGAATCAGGTTGGCCCTCTATGTTGCAGGTCCAACTAACCATGACGCACTCATTCATGAATTGAAATCTCAGTCAGGACTTCAGAAATTGCATCTGTAAAACACTACAGAGTCTTCCTTCTCATCTTCATTTCCCAAAGAATGGAAGCCAACAGCGATTTGCTTCTCATTTACATGGTACCCAGGTACCATGTAAGACGTCTGGAAGTGATTTAACGCATGTGGGAGGCTATGCGTGGGTTGCAGGCAAATATGATGACACTTGAACATCTGTGAGTGCTGGTATCAGTGGGTGCATCCTGAAGCCATGTCCTCCCCTGGGGTACTGCACCTGCTCCGTCTCCCCGGACACTGCTGCTCTTGGTTCTTCCCTGGAGTCCCAGTCCCGAGGTGACAATGCTGACAGCACCTGACATCAGCTTTTCTCATCATCTGTAGGATTTGCATGGCTTGTACCCAAGACCCGAGATCCTTGCTGGGTAAAAATCTAGTGAGTGGCAAAGTTTCAGTCTCACGACTTCCCCCTCCAAGAGTACTTCTCACAACCTCTTTTCTCCTTCCCCAATAACTCTCTGCTCTCCCCACTTTTCGACCCTCGGAGTGGGGTGGAGGCACCACCAGTGGCTGGATTCCCTGCCACTCGCATCTCAGTAGCAGGGAGAACATGTGACGTCACTCCACGACAATTCCCAGGGTGCTTTGTAAAGTTTGCGGGAAATGAAAATTTATTTTGGGGGAAAACAACTTTGAGATCCCAGCATGCAAGGAGTCTCCCAAAAGTTCATGAGAAACAGGGGAGCACGTGTGTTTGGATGTTGGGTATTTTATGTCCCAGAAGAAACAACTTAAAAAGTTGTGCACTTTTTGTTTTATTTTCTCAAGAATGCTTGGAAGGAACTTGTGTGCTCTCAGCTGTCCTTTGCGGCTTGCCTCGGGGTTGGCAGTGCAGATTGGCCGGGCCCTGAGTCACCAGCGCTTCCTGAGAGCTTAGGGCTGGAGAAGGCAAGGAGGAGAAGTTGGCCTGGGAAACCAGCGGTCAATCAGTGGTCACAGGGAATTTACATGTAGAAGTGAGAACTGACGCTCCAGCTCCTTTCGGGAGTGTCCCTGGTGAAGGAACGCCAAGACCCCTTTCCTCCTCTCTCCCAGAGTCACTGCCAGCCACTCTTAGGGCCACCACGGGAGGTAGGGGTGTGGCCAGAGAGGGTGAAATCTAGTTCCTGGAGACTTTACTTCTCCTTTCACTCTCAGATGCTGCCGCAGTCCCCAAAGAGGGAAGACACGAGGAAACAGGTAAAAAAAAAAATCCCATTCTATTCTTATTTATTTACTTTGGCTCTCAACACAAGTTCAGAGCAGCCACCAGGTCCCAGGCACAGCTCCCAGAGCTGGCAGGGACCCTCCCACCTTCCTTCCCTCTCTCTTGCCCTTGGTCTAGTGGTTGGAGGCAGGGTCCCATCTCTGAGCATCCCATGTCAGCTGCTGAGAGCCAGGCAGCTCATTGGATGCCCCGGAAGCAGGGATGCTGGGATGGGGCCTGGGGCTGGCCTGTGCTGCCACAAGCAAGGCTCTGCGGCTGGCTTGACCTGGTTTGAGAGTCTGTGCTTCCAGCCGTCCGTCCGCTGCCTCCAGCTGCCTCAGACTTGAGGCCCTACTTCTCATGTTTCAGGGACTTTCTGAGATCCTGTGGGGTGGTGCTGGGGCGGCGGTGGGGTGGGGGACACTCATCTTGGCTGTGAAAGTGCCCCCTCATTTGTTGTTGCTGGAGTTTTCCATCGGGGAGCCGTGGGGAGGAGTGGCCGGTGGACAGGCGGGCAGAGGGGCCCATAAGCCCAGTTGCTGAAGCCCAGTGGTAGGCTCAGGGGCTGGCATCCAGTCCCTGCCACAGCCCTGGGGGGATCCTGGTCGAAACGGGAAAAGCAGAGATCCCCATCAGAGGATCTGTATTGTGCCCCTGTATTTGTCACAAGTGCAGCTCGCTGAAAGATTTGAAAAGCCCGGTGGCGAAGAATCAGATTTAACTTAGGTTTCCAAATTTATTTATTTATTTATTCTTTATTTGAGAAGGCAGGCAGACAGAAAAATGAACAGAGAGAAAGAGCGAGCTCTCCTCCGCTGGTTCACTGCCTTAACAGTGGGGTCTGGGCTAAGCTGAAGCTGGGCGCCAGCAACTCCTTCCAGGTCTCCCACGTGGGATGCTGGGTCAGGGACTCAAGCTGTTTGAACCAACGCTGCTGCTTCCCAGTGTGAGCATTTGCAGGAAGCTGGGTGCGCAACGCAGGTATCTGCTGGGAGAATGTGGCATCTCAGCCAGTATCTTCATCAGTAGGCCAGATGCTTGCCCCTATTTCACCTTAGGACACAGGGTTTTTTTTTTCTTTCCTAAGTGGAGGTGACCTTGAGGGCAATCGTGGGCGTAACAGGATTAACACCTGTTGAATTGAACGCAGCTCTGCCCCAGCCTCAGCCTCCTCACCCTAGTCTCTGCGCGGGCTGGGCCAGCCCCTTTATCTGGCAACCCAACCCCCTTCTGCTTTCAGCAGGCAGCTTAATTTTGTCCCCCTGCACTGGGCACTGGGCTCCCAGCAGCCCTCGGTGCAAGCCTTGCAGCCCCAGGAAGAAGCAGCCAGAGAGGTGTCCATGCGTGGGAAATGCTGGCAGGCGGGGTCCAGGGGGCGGGGGTGCCAAGCCAGGGTCTGCGCTGACACGGGAGACACACTCTGTTGGCACATCCTGCGGCCTCCCCCGGGGCCAGCCCAGAGGGCTCAACCATGTAAATGGGAACTTAAATTATCTCTATGTAAATGCGACTCTCAAAAGGCAAGCATGGTGGCAGGCGTGCTCAGTGCAGAGAGAGACAGAGATACAAATTGGCGCACCCTGGGGTGCTCCAGCTGGCAAAGAGAATTTTACTTAATAGTGTGATGTGCTTAAAAAGATTTATTTATTTGAAAGGCAAAGTGTGCGAGAGAGATCGATCTTCCATCCACTGGTTCATTCCCCATCTGGCTGTATCATCCAGGGCTGAGCCAGAGCTAAACCAGGAGGCTAAACATCTATGTTGGCCTCCTGCATGGGTGGCAGGGCCCCAAACACTTTTTAGACCATCTTGCCTTGCTATTGCAGGTGCCTTAGCAGGGAGCTGGATCCAAAGCAGAGCAGCTGGGATTCACTCAGACAGTGATCTGTCGATATTGGATGCCAGTGTTGCAGATAGCGGCTTAACTTACTGTGCCACAACTCCCAGGGTACCCTGGCTGTTGAGTCCCCCATTTTGCCTCCTGGGGTGTGCCTTGGCAGGAAGCTGGAGTCAGAAGGAGCTGAGTCATGAACCCGGTCATTCTGCTGTGTACATGGGTGTCTTACCCAAAGGACCCCATGCTTGCCCCTCGACGATCCCTTTAATTCCATTGTCCAGCGAATGTTTAAAGTACGGAAGTGTCTGTCCCATCAGCCCCAGGGGACAGTCAGAGAGGGACCCTAAGACCATTCTCTTAAGACCATTTGTAATCTTCTCTCTCCAGAAATCCTTCTAAATCCCCACTCTGCTGGATTATGCCATATTATTGTTTTTAAGGATTCCCGCCCCACCCCACCCCCCAATCGGCTTTTCCAATCCGGGTTTGACCATGTCTCTCCCTTGCATAAGAACTTTCATATAAAGAGACAGTTCTGTGTCACGCTGTGGCTGGCCTTCAAGGCATTCAGGGATCTGGGGCCACTCAAAGTGTGAACGTTGGCAAGAAACGTGTCCCACCCCAGAAGGATAGATGGATGGAGGGAGGAGGCGGGGCGGAGTGGAGAGGAGGAAGCTCTGAGGAGAGAGGCGGCCCTCATGGCTTTCGGCCTGCAGGGGAGGTGCAGCAAGCACAGAGACCGGCTCCAACGGGCTCGGGAGTGAACAAGCAGCGGCTCAAAGACAGCTCTTCCCTGGCCTGGACGTCCCCGAGCACAGCAGCATGCCCCTCCACCGGCCCTGGCTCCTGCTGCTGGGTAAGGACGGCCAGCGGGGTGGCTCTCAGGGCTCTGGGGTCTCTGCACGCGCTGGAGGGGAAGGCGAGACTGAAAAAGAGATGGGCAAACATGGGCCAGGGCAGCACAGGCAGGGGGGTGGGCTGCTCAGCGGCATACGAGGGTGCTTCAGAAAATTTGTGGAAAATGGAATGAATGGTGCTTTTATTTTGGTGCTGTGGGGCCACTGGAGTCCATGCATACTAGGTTTTTAAAAAAAAATTCATGGAAAAGTGTATCATAAAAAACTAGGCATGGATTTCAATTTTCAAAAATTTGAAAAAGCATGTGTGTATTTCTTTCTTATACACACACATGGAGTAGGGGAGAGAGAGAGGGGGGAGAGAGAGAGAGGGAGAGAGAGAGGGAGAGAGAAATATCTTTCATCTGTGGATTCACTTTTGGAATGGCCACAATGGCTGGAACCGAGCCGATCTGAAGCCAGGAGCCAGAAGCTAGACCCAGGTCTTCCACATGGGTGTAGGGTCCCACGCATCTGGGGCCTTTGCTGCCTTCCCAGGTGTATTAGCAGGGAGCTGGATCAGAAGTAGAGCAGCTGGGATTTAAACTGGTGCCCACGTGAAATGCTAGTGCTGCAAGCAGAGGCTTTACTTGCTGTGACACATTATTGGCCCCTCTTATTTTTTTTTGGCACCAAAATAAACTCTCTTAATATTTCGTTTTTTCCGCTTGTACATGCTCACCCTGGGGGCCTTGCTCGCTCCGTGTCTGTGTCCCCATCCCTTCCAAGGGGGCTCATCATGCCTTTGAATTCTCTCTGTCCTCCCCCCGTAATGCCTTTCTATCACTGTGCTAAATTACAGTGTGCGTGGCTCTCTCTGATCAAAACTCTTGGAATTTTGAGCTGCCAAGAACCCTCTATGCCTGGGAGGGGACTTGCGTCTGGATTCCTTGCACCTACACACTCCCAAAACTCTCCAAGCAACTGAGCAACATTACCGTGTACCTCAACCCTGTGTACAACGATGTCATCAAGAGCTACACTGGGACCATCCTGTTCAACCACACGAGGATGGAGGAGAAGCCACCTTCCCAGGGAAAGGTGCTGTTCGTGGGAGACAAGCAGCAGAACTGCACGTTCAGCATCCGTTGGTTGCAAGTGAACGACAGTGGGGAACTGGGGATCAGGATGCAGACGGAGAGTGACAAGTGGATGGAGAAGATCAACCTTAACATCTCCAGTAAGGCCTTGGGGGAAGGGGACCTCTGCCTCGGGGGCGGGGCTGGGAAGGAGGCTGGCAACACCCCCTCCTCTGGGACGTTCTCACACCCCAAGCTGCGGTTGTCAGCCTGGGGGATTCCCGTGAGGTGGCTGGCACAAGCTGCAGTGTGCACACCTGTTCCAGCTTGTGTGACCTGCCTGTCCCTCAGCTCCTGACCATTTTGGGAACTGGGATCCAGATTGCTATATCTTATCATTTTTTTTTTCAAGAGAAGTTGAAAATCTGGATTTTTGAAAAGATTTAATTATTTTAAAGGGAGAGAGAGATAATCTTTCATCCATAGATTCACTCTCCAAATGGCTGCAAGAGCAGGGGCTGGTCCAGGTTGAAGCCAGGAGTCTGACACTCCAGCTGAGACTCCCTGATGGGCGACAGGGGCCCAGGCATCGGAAACATCTTTGGGTGTTTTTGCAGGCATAGTAACAGGGAGCTGGATCAGAAGCACGGCAGCCAGGACTTGAACTGGCATGCTGATATGGGATGCCAGCGTTGCAATCAGCAGCTTAATGCAACACTGGTCCTAGAAATCTGGCTTTTCCAGTGAAATATCCTAATTAACCCTTGAGGGCTAGATGACATACATGTATGGATGGTTAAGAGTTGTCACATACAGGCCAGGGGCTCCATCATATGGAGTGCTGTCACCTGCTTCCCAGCCTGGCTCTTCTTTTTCCTCTGCCCTCCCCTGCCCTCCTCTGCCTTCCCCCTCCTTCCCGTCCCTTCCCTTTCCCTTCTCTCCTTCTTCTTCTCTCTCTCTCTTTCTTTCCTTTTCTTTCTTTCTTCCTTTCTTTCTTTCTTTCTTTCTTTCTTTCTTTCTTTCTTTCTTTCTTTCTTTCTTTCTTTCTTTCCTTCCTTCCTTCCTTCCTTCCTTCCTTCCTTCCTTCCTTCCTTCCTTCCTTCCTTCTTTTGTCTCTTCCCCTCGTTTTCTCTTTCTTTCTTTTTCTGATCCTGCCAGCCCAGGGGGTTACGACCCTAGCTGCATACAGGCCCACCCCACTATAACAACACCATGCTGGGAGGCACCCACTGTTGAGGCTATGACAGCAAGGCAAAGAAAAACACCATGAACGAGGCTGATGGAGTTCTCGTAAGGGTGGTCGGAGGAGCAATCTTTCCTGAACCAGCCTAGAAAGCAAACATCAGGAGGTGAGAATGAAATAAGGGCAAAACGTAGTTGTAGACTGGCTTCCTGTTCCCAGGGCCTTTCAGAGTGTGATGGGGTTCAAACCAGGGAAGGGCAGGGCCAGAGAAAGGTGGATGGACCGGTGAGAGAGCTCTCAGGAGCCTAGCCATGCCTGGTGTGAGGAGCTGCTGAGTGAGCAAGCACAGGTGCCTGTGGCCCCTCCCTTTGCCTCCAGCAGGTGCTTGTTCTTTTGCAGAAAAGCCTCTTGCTCCGCACATCCAACTCCCCTCTGCTGACATTCAGGAGCACCAGTTAGTCACTCTAACGTGCTCGGTGAATTTCTCCTGCTGGGAGAACCCCATCCAATTGCAATGGTCCCTGGATGGGACTGTGGTCCAAGAGACCATCCTTACCACCAAGTTGGTCTCCACCCAGAGCAAGCTCACCTTTACACCCCAGTGGACTCATCATGGGCAGAACCTGACCTGCCAACTCCAGAATGCCACGGAACGACATGTGCTATCTGAGGACACGGTGCGGCTGGACGTGAAGCGTGAGTGCCCCAGGGACTCCTCTGGGAAGGATGCCGTCCTTGTCACCTCTTCCCTGGTGACTGCACTGCTGCCTGCAGCTGGGAGTGGCCCAGGCAGAGCTGTGCTCTCTCACCTGCCACAGTGTTTCGGGGATCAGGTGGATTTTGACCTCTGCTCTACCTGACCAGAGGAAGAGACTAGATTATCAAGCAATGGCAGTGCTTGGGGGGACCGTCTAGTTGTATTTTTCTTCTTGAAGAGTTTTGGAAATTATTTTATGCCTCATTCATTCATTCAATAAATATCGACTGTGAACCTGCTAGGTGCCAGACCTCGTTAGGAGAGCCACCAGGTAGGGAGAGAGAAGGACAAAATACACCAATGAACAATTTTTTAACCACTGCAGTGGAAATGACAAGAAATAGATTTTATACAATCAGAGAGAGCATTCTCCCTTTGGCTGGTTCATTCCTCAGATACACACAGTAACTGTGATTGACCAGGCCAAAGCCTGGAGCCAATAACTCAACCCAGGTTCTCCATGTGAGTGGCAGGGACCCAAGAATTTGAACCAGTATCCACTGATTCCCATGGTACACATTAGCAGGAAGCTGGAATCAGGTACCCTGGTCGGGCCTAGAACCCAGCACTCCACTGTGAGAGGCTGGTGTCCCGAATGGTGCCTTTCCTGCTGTGCTAAATGCCTGCACCAAGAACTAGACGAAGAACTATACGTAGCGATGCGTGTGTATTAGGAAAAGATGAAGCAGAATCAGGATGGGGTGAGTGCTGGAGACTTCTCTCTGAACACACACGGACCTCAGTGTGGGAGGAACTTAGATGGGCAAATACCAGTGAGAAAGGACCCCACAGAGAGGGCCAAGCAAGCACAAAGGGTCTTGGGGGGAAATGGATGTGCCCAAGGCAGGGCCTGAGGGCCAGAGAAGCTGGTCACTGCCTTTGGAGGGCCCAAGGGTGGGAGAGGTTTCGGGTTTTATTCCTAGTGTGGAACCCATTGGCTGTGTTTGAGCAAGGAGCTTCGAGGTCCAGAGGGCACCATCAGGAATGCTGCTGGCTGCCCGAGCAGACCACAGTGAGCAGGTTCAAACAGAGAGGAGAGGGAGGAGGTAGGAACAGTGGCCAGGAGTAAATGAGCCAGGAATCCTGCACCTGCAGGCTGGTCCACCCTCTGAGAATGACCCCCACCCCACCGCCCCTCTAGACGTCCCGCAGTTGAAGATCGTCGAGATCAGCCCCAGAAATTCCACTGTCCTGGAGGGGGCATCTGTGACCATGACATGCCAGGTCATAAGCAGCAACCCAGACTACCATTCCATCTTCTGGTTCAAGAATGAGATGCAGCTGCCAGAGCAGAAGACACTCACGCTGACTCTGCCCAAAGTGTCTAAAGACATGAGTGGGAAGTACCGCTGCCAGGCCTGCAATGCAATGGGCTTAGGAAAGTCGGAAGAAGTGACACTCAATGTGCTGTGTGAGCCTCCGTGGAGCTGGGAGGGGGCAGGCAGGAGGTTGGCACCTCTGGTGCAGGGGCTTGGGGGGGATCGGGCAGGGAGGCCAAGGCTCTGGAGAGGTTGGGGGTGGGGCCCTCAGAGATGCTTGCCAGGTTAGAGGGCCCTCCTCACCTTCCCACTTGCCTGTGCCCCTTCTTCCAGATGCTCCGAAATTGTCCAAGGTTCAGATCTCCCCCCCAGCAGTTCTGGAGGGAAAGCCGGTAGAACTGATTTGCATCTCCCAGGCCAATCCTCCTCCAACCAATTACACTTGGTATCACAATGCAAAAGAAATGCCGGGAAGGACTGAAGAGAAAATCCGGATCCCAAATGCTCTCCTCTTGCACGCTGGGAGTTACTCCTGCTTGGCGGAAAGCAGCCTTGGGCGGGGACAGCGTGGCCAGGAAACTAAGCTGGACATCCAGTGTGAGTAGCTGCAGGCTCTCTGGTTCTAGGTAGAGAAGGGGAAGTGGGGAAGTGGAGTAGGCAGTTCTAGAATGAAGTCGCAGCAGTCAGGGCATTTCCTATGCTGTTGTTCACACTCATACGGGGTAGCTTGAGCAAGTTCGTGGAAAATTGGAATTAAAAGATAGTTCCTTTGAAGTCCACAAAGAGTTTTTCCATAATATGTCCCTTTTCATGACCTTCGAATGCATGGACTTCATTTTTTTGGGTGGTGGCAACAAAATACAACTTTTCTGTTCATTCCATTTGCCCACCAAGTTTTCAAGTACTGCAGTTTCTCAGAACTTAACAAGGTCTGGCTCGGGGCAGGTGCTCAGTAGATTGTTGAATGAATGAATGGCAAGAGGCCAGAGCACTTGTCAAAGCTGAGGCCCAGAAGTGGTCCTGGAACCTTCTAGAAGAACTGGGGTCAAAATGTCAGAGCGTCTTTTGCACAGTGAACCTTGTCACTGAGTTGACCTCAACACAGAGAGATTCCTCAGGCCTCGTCCTTGGACACTGAGATGTCGCACGGGCAGGTGGGGTGGCCCACGTCATGAGCATTGAGACGGCCTGTGCATGATGGCAAAAGCCTTAACTGCTTGTCTCACGCCATGTTCCTCACAACAGCTCCCCAAGCTTAGGTACTTTCAGGAACCTGACACACACATGAGTATACTAAGGTCTGCAACCCTGGGTCACACGGAACGGGGCTCCTCTCTGCTGTAACCACCCTACATCCACTCGTAGCCTGGAGAAAGATCAGGGTGGAGTCTGGTCCCTCACAGGACGCAAGAAGGACGCCCAAGGCTTCCTGGGCTCCATTGAGGGCCTGTGTAACTGCAGGGGACAGGCTGGGGGGAGGGGAGGAAGCAGGCTGGAACGAGCTGGCTTTTCTTGATTCACTTCTCTGGTTTTCTCCCAGATCCGCCCAAGGAGGTGACCGCAGTAATTCAAAGCCCCACGCCCATCCGCGAAGGAGACAGTGTGACCCTGGCCTGCAGCTACAATTCCAGCAACCCCAGCGTCTACCGGTACGAATGGAGGCTCCCAGGGAACAAGCCATCATCGTCTGAAGTGGTGACCATCTCCAAAGTGGCCTGGGATGCCAAGACTGTCACCTGTGCTGCCTGCAACAGCTGGTGTTCATGGGCGCCTCTGGTGAACTTGGATGTCCAGTGTGAGTGACCGGGCAGGGGTTCCTGGCAGGTAGCCCAGGTGGGGTTTGGAGAGTGAAGGGAGAGGGAACTGTTGAGTCAGGAGAATCCAGCTTCAGGGGTGTAAGGACAGGAGATTCCAGGGCAGGGGCAGGGCTCAGCCTGAGGCCCTTGCCCCTGCAGATGCCCCCAGAGAGGTGAAGGTCCGGCAGCAAGCCCAGGCTGAGATTCGTGCTGGCCAACGTGTCACCCTGCAATGTGAGTGTTCTGGCAGCCGCCCCCAAGAAGTGCACTTCTCCTGGAAGAAAAATGGAAGGCCTGTGCAGGAAGGAAAAGAACTGACTTTTAACTCCATCACCCCAGAAGATTCTGGAAGCTACAGCTGCCTCGCCAACAACTCTGTAGGACAGAGGACATCTGAGCCCTGGACACTCCAAGTGCTGTGTGAGTTGCTGGAGCTGGAGGCCGAGAGCTGGGAGGGGCAGAGGTGCCCAGCCGCCTGCCTGTGCCCTGACCCCCACTTCCTTTCTAGATCCTCCACGTAAGCTGCAGGTGATCATGACCCCAGGAAACACAGTGATGGAGGGCAAACAGGTGGTCCTGACCTGTGAGAGCGACGCCAACCCTCCCGTCTCCCACTATGTATGGCTTGACTGGAACAACCAAGAGTTCTACTTTGGCCAGATGCTGAAGCTGGAGCCAACCACCATCCAACACTCGGGCGCCTATCGGTGCCAGGGCACCAACCGGCTGGGCAGGGCCGAGTCACCCCCCAGAACTCTCACCATCTACTGTAAGGCACCTTGCTGGCCCTGGCTTCCCTCCACATCCCGGGACTCCAGGCTGTGTCTTGCAGAGCTCCTGGCTCGGCCCAGCCAGTCCATCACCTGTTGCTGCTATCTCCCCTTGCAGTCGCCTGTCTCTCCCTCCATCCTTCCGGCCTCCAGGGCTCCCTCACACACTGCCTCCACTTTGGCAGACACTCCATGCTTCTCCTGGGGCTTCTCTCCTTGCTTCTTTTTTGGGAGACTTTAGTGTGTGTGTGTTTTAAGCATCATACAAAGGCATGGTAAAAGGAAAAGAAGCTATGAAAAGGGCAACAGGCGAAATGACAGACACCTGTCACTCTCGATGCTCCCATCGCTTCCGAAGGGACCTTCTCAGTTTCAACATTTCTGATAGAGCCATTCTGTGCATGTGCAGATCACACACCCAGCTTGGCTTCCGTCCACTGTCTTCTTGGCAAATGGCCACAGTTTCTATTTTTTCTTGGATTGTTTTTCTTCCCCATGCGATAATAACATCACTTGGAGAGAGCATCCTGTATCCAGGCAGACACAGAATGTCCACCGAGTGATGAGTGATGGCCACCATGCTTTACATTTAGAAGTTCATTTCCCACAACGCTGGAGGCTCCAGCAAAATGCCACGACTTGCTGGTTTGGATACGCAATGGCATGTTCCATCAAATCCCCAGAGCCTGATCCACCTTTCTGAGACACCCTGAGACCCACCCCTTGTGCTAAGGACTACACCATGTCCCATTTCAATTGCACCCAGAGCTCTCGGCTAGGCCCAGGAGTGTAGTCTTGCTTTGGACATGGTGGCAAGGAGGGTGGTAGGATGGAGTCCACTGGGAAATTGCTGGTTCACAGGACAGGTACATTGTAGCCGTGGACAGGGTGGCTCCAGGACCCAGAGAGTTGTCCACTGATGGGGTGGAGGTTCCCGGTGTGTGGTGTGTCACAGGGCTCCTTCAACTTCTTCTAGTGGAGTGGGAAAAGGCAGGCGTCCTTGTTCTCTCTGTACTCCTGCTTTGCACAAGGAGGAGTTGGTGGGCAAGATGGCTGGATTTGGGGGCAGAGACAAGTCAATGTGGGGCACTGTGTCATTGAGCCTGCTACTCTCTCCACCAGACAGCCCGGAGACCATCGGCAGGCGAGCGGCTGTGGGCATCGGCTGCTCCATGGCCCTCCTCATCCTGACCATCTGGGGGTTCAAGCTTCGGCAAAAGTGAGCCTACCCTCCTCCCACCCCCAGCCCACATCCTTCATGCTCCTTCCCCGGGTGCTGGCCGGGTTACTGGATCCCAGGGCTTGCAGGGACCTGGCCCCTTTCTGAGGATGGCCTTTCCTTCTTAGATGGAAGAGGATCCGCAGCCAGCAGGGGGCTCAGGACAACTTCAGTGGTCAGAGCTTCTTTGTAAAGAACCCAAAGGTAGGATGGGAGAGAGACAAAAAAAAAATCAGGGGCAGACCCAGAAGTCAAGCCCAGAAACCAAGTGAGGACCAGAACCCACGGGAAGAGAACCAAGGAGGGGGCAAGACGGTCAGTGCCCCGATTCTGTCTCTCCCACATCCCCAGGTTCGAAGGCCCCCACTCCCTGAAGGCCCCCACTCCCTGGGCTGCTACAATCCGGTGATGGAGGATGGCATCAGCTATGCAACCTTACGATTTCCCGAGGTGGACACATCAATTGCAGGGTAACGAGGGTACTGGGAGAGGGAGAGAGGGTGAGGAGAAGCGGGCATCCCACCTTCCTCTTGGTGACTGGACTTGCTATGTGCACACCCTCTCGTTCCCCCCCTCCTCAGAGCACCCATGCCCAGGATCTGCGTTTATCACCCAGGTTTCTTGTCTTGGGCACACATTCTTATCAGCTGTCACTGTGAGCCTTGGGCACCTGGCTCTTTATTTTTCTGTAAGGGCTGGCTAGGGTCAAGTCCTTGTCTCTAATACAAGATAAGGTCAAGAATGAAACAGGTAAAGGGTTAGTGGAGAAGCAAAATTTATTTGCACACAAAGTCAAAGCATCGACTCAAAAGGAGATGTCTTTAAGAAGGTCCAAGCATTCCCTTATATGCTCTGGAGGCATAATGGGGTGGAGGTCTGTGGAGGGGAATAATTGAGTGTTTATAGTGGGTGCAGATGCAAGTTTGAGTGCTGAACACTTCCTTGCCCTTTTTGGAAAGTCTTCAAAAGGTGTCAGGTGCATGGCAGGAACAGGAGTGCCTGCCTTGGTGATGTTATGATAATGAGATTATTATGAGCTAAAGGTCATTGCCGGGGTGAGGCGCCAGCAGCTGTGTTGGCTGTTTTTGGACCAGTGCAGGTTCTGAGCTGTGGTCTTGCGGAAGCTGCTGCTCTCTGTTGCATGCAAAGGGAGAAGGCTTGGGCTGTTGCAGGTGGGCACGGAGAAGCAGAGGCTGGGCTTCTACCAGGGGCCCAAAGAAGGAGCCTGGGCAATGTTTCCCTTTGGTCATCCACCTGCCTTCCCTCTTAGAGACACAGGGACAGCTGAACTGCAGAGACCTTCCCTCAGTGGCGAGGACACTGTCACTTACTCGGTGGTGCAGAAGCGCCGAGTGGTAAGTAGCAGGGGAGGGGAGGGAGGGAGGCAGGCCTGGCTTCAGCCGTAAGTTCTGCACCAGAAAGACTTGGGTAGCCATCAGCCGTGGCGAAGAGTGGGTGGTGGGTGGCCAGGGCCGCTGCTTTGGCCGTTTCCTGTTGCTATCACTGAATACCCAAGGCTGCACCTTGTGTAGAAGAAAGAGAACTTCCTGGTTCTAGAAGTCCAAGGTGGAGGGGCTGCATTTGGTGAGACCCTCCTTGCTGGCACAGGACATCACATGGGGGCGGGTGGGGAGGGATGGGTGCTAGGACAAATTTCCTCCATCCAAACTCATGCATCTATTCCTGTGGTCAGTCATGAGGTCATCCCCAGCACCCAATCAGCTTGCAAAGCTCCCAAGTGATATACGCCAAACCTGGGGCTCATGCTTCCCACACATGGGATCTGGGGCCGCGTGCAAAACCGTGTGTGTGCTTCTGGCTGAGGCAGGCATCTCACACAGCTAGCCTCTGCCTAAGAAGACTCTTGGGGTGAGGGGGTGCTTTTAGACACCACGGGTAGAGTCGAGGAGAGAAGGGGCTGGGAAAGCTGATGATGGGAACCCGTGATGCACAGGCAGGCTCACTGCCGTGTGTTCTCACAGGCTGACTACGAGAATGTGCCTCCAGACCTCCCAGAAGATGAGGGCATTCATTACTCGGAGCTGGTGCGGTTTGGGATGGGGGTGCGACCCCAGGCCCAGGAAGATGTGGACTATGTGACCCTCAAGCAGTGACCCTGGAGCAGCCGGGGTGGAGATGCCCAGGGTGGCAGGTGTCATGGAGGTCTCAAAGCTCCCCACACCACTGGACACTCAGCTGCTAAGTCACAGGGCCTCCTTCCAACACACACATACACACACGCGCATGCATGCATACACATTCACACACACAACCCATGTCTGTACACAGACACACTGTCACTGCAGGAAACCTTGTGCCTGGTGCGAATCAGCTTTCCTTCTTAGCATGGCTAGCCCAAGCCTTCTGGAAGGGCCTTCCTTGCTCTCCTTCCCACCTAGAAGCTCATCTGGGCTGTCCACCTCCACTGCCTCCACCCAGCCATGTGCTACATCCACAGCCTCCTCTAACTCTAGCCCCAGATGGCTGGGTCCCTGTAGGGGTCAGGGACTGGAGGGCAGTGTTTCCTGTCCTTCTGGTCCCTCCCCCATCCCTGACAGCCCCACCGACTGATATCTTGCTCATGGTTTGCCTCTTGGCTTTCTCCGGGAAAGGACAGAGTGAGGTGGAAGGAGGTGCTGTGCGAGCTGGCTTCTCCTGGGGACATCTGCCTGCAAGCAAGCTGGGCCCCGCATGGAGAGCGTTCGTCACAGCAGCCCCGGTGTGCAGGGGCCTGGCCTCTGAACTGACTTAGTGGTGTGGACGAACATGGAAGCAAACGGGCACCAGCTCAATAAAACCAGTGCAGACCCCACTCCCAAGAACCAGGGAGCCCTTTGCAGTTTGTGGTGTCAGAGTAGCACTGTGGCCCTCGCGGAGAAGGAAAAGCAGTTACAAGGATTTTGTGATCAAATCAGCAGATGGGAGGAGCTGGCCTTGTGGTACAGCAAGTTGAGCTGCCACTTGGGATGCCTGCATTCCATACCAAGTGTTTGACCTCCAATCGGGCTCCCTGCTAATGAGCACTTTGGGAAGGAGTGCTCAAATGCTTGGGTCCTGGTCCCTCACAGGGGAGACCGGGATAGAATTTCTGGCTAGTTACTGGCTCTGCTCAGGTCCACTCGTGACTGTTGTGGCATTTGGAAAGTGAATCCACAGATTGGAAATTTTCTCTCTCCTCTACCTTTCAAATAAATATTTTCAAAAAGTCAGCAGACTGGAGAGTTCAGCATCTTGCAGGAGCGCGCTGGCCTGCACTTTTCATCAGCTTGCATCTGTCTTTGGCTTATTTCTTTGAGAGGTGAGAGATGGACAGCATGAGAGCCACGAGAGCCCCTATCTGCTTTTATTTGCATTTCCTGAAAAATACCAGTAAAGGAGAAACCGAGTCATTGAAGTGAGCCACCAGGGGCTCATGCCCCACAGCTGCCTGGGAACTCCAGGACCTGCAGCGCCTCACAGCGTGTCGGTAGCCCACTGTCATCCACACCTGCCGTGTGCACTGATTTAGATCTGCCAGTCAGGGGCTTCCGGCTGCCCCTTCTTTGCCTCTCAGGTGTGCTGTCCACCTCTGCTTCACCTGCAGGAGGTGGGAGCTGTTCGTCAGAGGGCAAGCACGTGTGGTTAGCCAACCGCCAGGCACTGAGCACACCACTGCTGGCCCCTGGTAACTGCCCCCCATGTATCACTTCCTACCCTCCTCGCTTGCCTCTGCCCACTGCCAGGATGGTCATTTCTTAGCATGATGGCAGAGTTAGGCGCTGGCTTCCTCATCAGCTCCCTTGCTGGATTTCTTGTGCATACCATTAACTTTGCCAGAAGGTGAGAGCTGTTTCAGAAAGAGGGGCTGCATTTTGGAGCTTTAGATTCAAAATAAAATCTAGTGTCACTCCACCCTTCACTCCCTCATTCATGTGGTCAGCAGTTCTGGTACAGAAAAAACAAAATGAAGTGACCATCTTGCCGGTGTCTGGTCTAGGAGACCCTGGAGGTTTTTATGGTATTGTCCCCCTTGAGGGAGCCAAAGGTAGTTCCGGTGGTCAGGAAGCCTGGATCAGGCTCCCCGGCAACCATCAGCTGCCTCCCTTCCTGTCCCCGAGTCCCCAGCTGCTGACAAAAGCCTTCTTTATGACCCATTGACCACGAGATGTGATTGTCAACAGGCATTGCTGAAGCGTGAAGAGCAGGTGGCCAGGAAGCTCCAGGCCAGGGGCTCCAGAACACAGGCAACCCCCCGCCCAGCCCCAACCTTGCCACTCCCAGGTCCAGAACATCTGATGAGTCACTCAGCTGCCTGTGCACCTGCTCCACAGCAGGCAGAGCTGCCTGCATGTTAGAGTCTTAGCAAGTCAGCATTCTGCAGAGGAACTGGCAGGTGCGAGATTACAGCCGTGGCTGCTCAGGGTATACTCAGCGCAAGAAAAACACAACAGGAGAGGAGGGGTCAGAGTGGCCAACTGGGGAAGTGACCCTGGGTAGAATCCCCAAAGGCCATGGAGTGTCAGGCATTCTGCCTAGTGGTTGAAATGCCCATATTCCACATCAGGGTACCTGGGTGTGATACGTGGGTAGAATTTGGGAGGCCGCAGTGACGGCTCAAGTAGTTGGGTCCCTCCACCCACATGGGACATCTCTGGATGGAGAGTTCCCTCATCCCAGCTTCCACCCTGACCATCGTGGGCATTTGGAGAGTGAGCCAGCAGATGGGAGTTCTCTATTTGTGTCTTTTAAGTCACTTATTCATAGGGAAAATGAACGGGTAGATTATTTTGATGCCCCCTCGCCCCGCCCAAATTGTGACGTCCAGGCATCTTCTTCCGTAACTTTAAAAACTATCCTTGTAAATAATAGGTAACAAGTTTTTTTCTGCTGGAAGGCGCGATTAAAGGGGGTATGGAAGGTCAGTGACTGAGGCTCTAGAAGGAAGACAAAGAAATCAGAGGGAGTTGCTCACAAGCAGAGAAGCCTGTAGCCTGGTGAGTGGCTGGGTCACTGGCTGGAGGCAACCAGGAGCCAAAGCCAGAAGGATGCAAGCAGGCTCCGAGATGGACAAAGAGGGTGGAGGCAAAGAGCTTCTAGAAAGATGAAGAGATGGGGGGAGTCTCCACCTGCTAGATCACTCCCCAGAAGCCTGCATCAGCTAGGACTGGAAGCCAAGATCCAGGAACCCAATCCAGGTCTCCCAAGTGGATGGCAGCTGATCTGTTGCCTCCAGAATCCATGTTAGCAGAAACCAGGCGCGTCAACTCCAAGCACTCCGGATAGAGGGTGTGGGCGTCCTGACCACTAGGTTGAACACCCCGTATCCTGAACCTTTCAAAACCTTGCCTAGGATAACTTCCTGGAAGGGTCAGTGGACCCCATGAGGAGTTGAAAGGGCTACTGTTACTGGAGGGGTCCCCTGTGTCCCTGGGAGTGCCACCCATGACACTGCCAAGGCACCCTTGGGGAAGGAGCCACTTGGATGTCCGCACAGCCCAGACAAGGTGCAGCAGGGACTGTGCCCTGCAGGACCCAGCCACCAGAGCTTGACATGCCACAGCCTTCTTCCTCCTGGACAGACCCCTAGAAGAGAAAGGACAGGAGAAACAGGGACTCCCTGTCTCTGTGGGGCCACATCACCTGGGTGCTCCTGCAAGTGGAAGGAGGTCACTGACTCTGCCTCCCTGCCCCCCAGGAGAGAGCCAGTGAGGGGGGGTCTCCTGGGGTGCAGTCCAGGGAAGGGTAGCCTTGGTCCCCAGGGCACATGGGAAGACAGTGGGTTTAAGAACGCGCAGCCAGCTGGAAACCATGCTCCTTTGAGGTTCAGGCATCACATGTTGCCCCCCACCCTGAGAAACCCCAACTCCTGTCCCCCCCAGCCCCTCCTGCCCCCTCTCTCTCCTTTTTGGTTCCCCCTCAGACCCTCACCTGCTGCAGGCCAGCCTCAGCTGTGACTTGGATGCCCCATTAGCTGCTCACCCAGGCTGCTGGTGCCCCTGGCTAATGGCCCTGCCTCCCTTGCTCCCCGCCCTTCCGGCTTCCCGCCCTGCCCGCATCTTCCCGCAGCCTGGCGAGGGCTCAGAGACAGCTGGCCGCGCGTCCAGGTGAGTCCCTGCTTCTGTGACTCCTGGGATCCCCAGGCTCCAGCTCTTCTTATTAAGTGCCCCCTGAGGGTCACTCCCAGATCCCCAAGAGGACCCTGCTTCATTGTGGGCCCCCACCCTACCTGCCTCTTGGTGTCACCCAGAGCCCAACTTCTCTTGTCCTCATGGTCTTTGCACAGCCAACTGGACCCAGGGATGGGGGAGGGGAGCAGCTCTTCCTCTGGCAGGGAATGGGGGAAGGGAATGCCTTGGGACTTGGGAACCCATCCCCAGGAGAAGCGCAGTTGTGGGGCCCAGCCCTGTTCTCAGCTCTCTCTCTCATCCTCTCCCCAGTCCCCAAAGCTGTAAGACCTTCCTTCCATTGGGACCACAACCCTGTTGCCTGTCTCTTCTGGTGATACGCGTGACGTGGTGACATGAAAGCCAACGCTGAAGCCTAAGGCTGCTCCCTTCTGCTCCAGTCACCCTGTGCCCTCGCTGCCACCTCCCTCCGCTGGCCTCTGTGTGTGTGTCCAGCTGTCCCTCCGGCCACCAGGGCTCAGTGGGATCAATCAGCAGCGCTCCGTGACCCACACAGCAGGAGCAGTGGAGACGGCGCCCCAGGCCTATGCCGCTGCTCCCTCAGCTTTCCTTCGCCCTCTACGTGGCGGCCTTTGGGCTGGGCTTCCCACTCAATGTCCTGGCCATCCGGGATGCGGCAGCCCAGGCTCGGCTTCGCCTCACACCCAGCCTGGTCTATGCCTTGCACCTGGGTTGCTCCGACCTCCTGCTAACATTCTCCCTGCCCCTGAAGGCCATGGAGGCCCTGGCCTCAGGTGCCTGGCCTCTGCCTGTCTCCATCTGCCCGGCCTTTGCCCTACTCCACTTCGCTCCACTCTACGCAGGTGGTGGTTTCTTAGCGGCCTTAAGTGCCGGCCGCTACCTGGGCGCGGCCTTCCCTTTGGGCTACCAGGCCTTCCGGAGGCCACGCTACTCCTGGGGCGTGTGTGTGGCCATCTGGGCCCTTGTGCTCTGTCACCTGGGGCTGGTCTTTGCCCTGGAGGCTCCTGGAGGCTGGCTGGACAACAGCACCAGCTCCCTGGGCATCAACACCCCTGTCAACGGCTCTCCGGTCTGCATGGAAGCCTGGGACCCAGCGTCCGCCGGCCCCGCCCGCCTCAGCCTCTCTCTCCTGCTCTTCTTCCTGCCCTTGGCCATCACGGCCTTCTGCTATGCAGGCTGCCTCCGGGCTCTGGCCCACTCCGGTCTGAGTCACAGGCGGAAGCTGAGAGCAGCCTGGGTGGCCGGCGGGGCACTGCTCACGCTGCTACTCTGCTTGGGACCTTACAATGCCTCCAATGTGGCCGGCTTCCTGAAGCCCAACATGGGAGGCCCTTGGCGGAAGCTGGGGCTCATCACAGGAGCCTGGAGTGTGGTCCTCAACCCACTGGTGACCGGCTACCTGGGGAGGGGTCCTGGCCGGGGGACAGTGTGTCTGGCCAGGGGGCAAGGAGGAACATCCCAGAAGTAGCAGCCCCTAGTAGGGGCAGCATACATCGAGTGGGAGAGACTGATTGCTTCCCTGGACCCCTGCTGGGAGCTGTCCCCCAGAAATGGCAGGGCAGCCTTGCCTTGAGCTTGCCCTTCATCCCGTCACGCAAAGAGATGAGCCTGGCCAGGCCAACGACGCGGCTGGCAAGGACGCAAGGAGCCTGGGAGCTGGGTCACCGTGGGGAAGGTAAGCTCCCTTCTGCTGGGGTCCACCAAGGGTGAGGGGCAGAGGCCTGGGACTGGAGGGAATGGGGTGGGAGGTTTGCTTCCGATGTAGGGGTGAGGGCTGTTGCAAGGCTGATCCACAGTAGGAGATGCCATATCCTGGGAAAGAACTGATTTTTTTCTAAGAAAGTAGGTGATGGGATAACGATGCCGCTATACTGTCTTGGTGTCACAAGGGGGCAGCACAAGAACTGGGAACAGAGTGCAAGTGGGAAGGTTTGCCACAAGCAAACTTTCACCAGGTGGCCTGAGAATTTACCGGTGCAGGAGTGGGGTCTCTAACAGGACGCAGACCCCTGTTCTCAGGGGTGTATGGCGGCGAGTGCTGTCTATCTGCAGTCACACTCGGTCTGTGGCTTAACCAGGTCCTGCTGAGCATGTCGGCGTGTTGTGCTCTATCCCAAGGCCCCAGGCAGAGACCACCCATCCTAGCCTCATTAGCCTGTGGACCCAGACATTGGCCAGTGAGGCAGCATGTTGGGGTGCAAGGCGGGGCTCCCCGGAAAGGAAAGGGGAGAGTCGGGTCTTGTGTTCCTAGGCACATGGCCTGGCGGGAGGTGGTATAGTCCTTGGCTCAGGTGTACGGTCACCTTCCCCTGGCAGGGTGAGAAAGCCCACCTGAGACTCCATGGAGAGGAAGAGGTGGGAGTAGGCCTGGTGGGCAGGACTAGGACCCTGGGCAGCAGGCAGAGGCCCCTGGGAAAACTCAAGGTGTCAGGTCAACACTCTTAGGCGAAGGAAAAGCAAAGGAGAAGACAGCGACAAGCACCTGTCAGTTTGCTGATGGCCAAGGTGAAAGATCCTGTGGGACACAGATGAGAAGCTCCTTCCTAGTGCTCTGCAGGTGCCAGGGGGCGTTGGTAGCTTTGATGACACCCCTGCAGCACTGTAAAGGGAGATTGGCACCTAAAGGGGCTCAGGGAACACTGGCTGGGTGAAGGCATGCCCCTAACAGCCCCTTAGCAAGGGGGGACATGTATCTTGCTTTACAAGACTGGAAACAAGTTTAGAGACATGCAAGCAGAGAAAGAGATCTTTCATCTGCTGGTTCACTTCCCAAGGAGCTGCAACAACAGCCAAAGCCAGAAGTCAGGGGCCAGATACCATTGGACCTCCCATGTGCGTGCAGGGTGCCAAGGCCATGGACCTTCCTCTACTGCTTTCCCAGACCATAAAGAGGGAGTTGGATAGGAAGTGGAGTAGTTGGGACACAAACTAACTCTCAGAGGGGATGTTCTTCTTCGCATACTGGCGCAGCCCTGGTAACAGAGCTCAAGGCATCCTTTGTGCCTTTGATCTGTAGCGGGTGACGTCACGGGCGCTGCCAGGACTTTATCATTTCTGCCAGATAACACCAGCTGCCTGCACCCACTCGTTCTGGAGGAGACAGCTAGGTGCTGTGCGGACAGCCCTGGAGCTCTCAGATCAACAGGTGAGAGTGTGCAAGAGGGGCGGGGAGGGGTGGGTGGGAGGGGTGAAGAGGAGGGGGCGGTGGTGGTGGTGGTGGCGGTGTAGTGGAGCACCTGGGTGCTTCAGGAGGCTGGCTCAGTACTGGGGCCCTTGGCAGCCTGAATGCAGTGTGGAATTGAAGGTACAGACTGCAGGGGGCGGGCAGGTGCAGGACTGTCCCACATAGGTGGCAGGGGCTGGGCTCCAGAAAGGCCATGGACCAGGACTGCAACTAGATCCGTGGGTGCAGCATGCAGATCACCCCCAGCTCAGAGTAGGGCATGGCAGGCAGGGGTCTGATGTGACTCGGGATGGTCCCATTGCAGCCCAGCTCTCCCCACTCCTACCTCCCACTCCTCCAGCACACACTGAGAACACCAGTGACTCACAGGGAGCAGCCATGGGGAGCGATCCCTTGCAGGGCCAGGAGGAACCCTTCTCCTTTCCCCCACGCCCCTATAAATGCCACAGGTGGTCTGTTCTCTCTGCAGCCCCTGCTGAGGGTAAGGGAGGAGTTTAGAGCTGCCCTGTTGCTCAGGACAGGTGGTAGAGGAGGTCCCCCTCAGAGCAATTGCTCCATCCCCAGGGAAGGAAGTCAGGTGGCAGGCAGGGAACCCCAAGGCAGCTGCCAGGGTTGGGGGAGCAGCCTGGCTGCGTGTGAGCTTGTCCACCAGGCATCCACTGCCCAGTGTGTGTGGCTCTGGGTCATGTGTGAGCAGCTGCAGCAGAGGAACCACCGAAATAAACCTGGTAGCAAGTGCAATGGAATGGTCTCTCCTTATCCTTCTGGGGTCCTTGTGGGTGGCATGCTTGGTGGATGGTGGAGCGCCAGGAGTTCCTTCTGGGTCCCCCATGCAGTGCAGGGTCCCAAGGCCATGCCCCAACCTCTACTGCTTTCTCAGTCCACAAGCAGGCTGCTGGGTGGTTCGTGGAGTAGCTGAGACACAAACCAGCACCCAGAAGGAATGCTAGCACTGCAGGCGAAGGATTAGCCTGTTATAGTACTTTGCTACTCATGTCACCACCCCTGGGTGAAGAGGGGAAAGGAGACACAAAGCTACAACAAGATGGTGCCAACAGGGAGCCCAGCCCTCCCCGGCTACCTCACACCTCCTGCAAGGTGAAGTGGACCAAGGCCGTCACTGAAAGTTAGACACAATTCTTATGGGGGATGTGGCAGGGGCAGGAGCGGGGAGCAAGGTGGCTCGGATCTGCCTCGGGCATCCCTGCTGCAGCAGCCCGAGGAGCCAGACCCGCAGTCGTGGAATTTGCTCCTCTTTGCATGCTGGCGCAGCCCTGGTAACAGAGCTCAAGGCATCCTTTGTGCCTTTGATCTGTAGCGGGTGACGTCACGGGCGCTGCCAGGACTTTATCGTTTCTGCCAGATAACACCAGCTGCCCGCGCCCACTCGTTCTGGAGGAGACAGCTAGGTGCTGTGCGGACAGCCCCGGAGCTCTCAGATCAACAGGTGAGAGTGTGCGAGAGGGGCGGGGCGGGGTGGGGTGGGTGGGAGGGGTGAAGCGGAGGGGGCGGTGGTGGTGGTGGTGTAGTGGAGCACCTGGGTGCTTCAGGAGGTGCCCATGGAAGGGGCAGGAGTTTGGGCATGGTCAGGAAGACAGGCAGGTGGCCCGGGCAGGGTGTGCCAGGGTGGGGGGGGAATGCACCTAGGGCCATGTGTTTGTGTGCGTCTGTGTGTGTTCGGGTGGTGGTGGTGCCCAGGAGATGCTGCTGATGGAGCTCCCCAGCCCAGCAGCGCCACCCCATCGGCTTGTCTTTGCCACCAGCGGTCATGACCGTCCCTGGCCATCACTGGCTCTTCTTCTCCGTGTACCTCTTTGCCTTCGTCGTGGGACTGCCCCTCAACCTGCTGGCCCTGGTGCTGTTCGTGGGCAAGCTGAGGCGCCGCCCGGTGGCCGTGGACATACTGCTGCTCAACCTCACCATCTCTGACCTGCTGCTGCTGCTCTTCCTGCCCTTCCGCATGGTGGAGGCAGCCAGCGGCATGCGCTGGCCACTGCCCTTCATCCTCTGCCCACTCTCGGGCTCCCTCTTTTTCACCACCATCTATCTCACCACCCTCTTCCTGACCACCGTGAGCGTGGAGCGCTTCCTGAGCGTGGCCTATCCGCTGTGGTACAAGACGCAACCGAGGCTGGGCCAGGCGACTCTGGTCAGCGGGGTGTGCTGGTTCCTGGCCGTGGCGCACTGCAGCGTGGTCTACATCATCGAGTACTCGGGCAGCTCTTCTCGCAGCCAGGGCACCAACGGTACCTGCTATCTGGAGTTCCGAGAGGACCAGCTGGCCGTTCTCCTGCCCGTGCGCCTGGAGATGTCCGTGGTCCTCTTTGGGGTGCCGCTGCTCATCACCGGCTTCTGCTACAGTCGCCTCGTGTGGCTCCTTGGCCGTGGGGCCAGCCGGCGCCGGCGCCAGCGGGTGGCAGGGCTGGTGGCCGCCACGCTGCTCAACTTCCTGGTCTGCTTCGGGCCCTACAACGTGTCCCACCTTGTGGGCTACATCCGGGGTGAGAGCCCGACCTGGAGGGGCTACGTGCTACTCCTCAGTACCCTGAACTCGTGCGTCGACCCCCTCGTCTACTACTTCTCATCGTCTCAGTTCCAGGCTGACTTGCACCAGCTGTTCAGGAGGCTGGCTCAGTACTGGGGCCCTTGGCAGCCTGAGTGCAGTGTGGAATTGAAGGTACAGACTGCAGGGGGCGGGCAGGTGCAGGACTGTCCCACATAGGTGGCAGGGGCTGGGCTCCAGAAAGGCCATGGACCAGGACTGCAACTAGATCCGTGGGTGCAGCGTGCGGATCACCCCCAGCTCAGAGTCAGGCATGGCAGGCAGGGGTCTGATGTGACTCGGGATGGTCCCATTGCAGCCCAGCTCTCCCCACTCCTACCTCCCACTCCTCCAGCACACACTGAGAACACCAGTGACTCACAGGGAGCAGCCATGGGGAGCGATCCCTTGCAGGGCCAGGAGGAACCCTTCTCCTTTCCCCCACGCCCCTATAAATGCCACAGGTGGTCTGTTCTCTCTGCAGCCCCTGCTGAGGGTAAGGGAGGAGTTTAGAGCTGCCCTGTTGCTCAGGACAGGTGGTAGAGGAGGTCCCCCTCAGAGCAATTGCTCCATCCCCAGGGAAGGAAGTCAGGTTGCAGGCAGGGAACCCCAAGGCAGCTGCCAGGGTTGGGGGAGCAGCCTGGCTACGTGTGAGCTTGTCCACCAGGCATCCACTGCCCAGTGTGTGTGGCTCTTGGGGGTCATGTGTGAGCAGCTGCAGCAGAGGAACCACCGAAATAAACCTGCTAGCAAGTGCAATGGAATGGTCTCTCCTTATCCTTCTGGGGTCCTTGCGGGTGGCATGCTTGGTGGATGGTGGAGCACCAGGATTCTGAGTGGAAAGGGTTAAACAGCCAGAACCACAGTAAGGTTGTCTGAGCTGCAAGAGGAACCGGGAGCTGACCTGACCCAAGCAAAGGCATGACCTGACCCCGTGATAACCACAAAATAGCTGCTATTGTTGAAGTTGGCTGGCTGGCCCGTGGGCCCAGGGAATCAAGGCCCAAAGCCAGTAGGTATTGGAAGCAGAATGGGATCTGGTCTACCTGATTGTATACCCCAAGGCCCTCACCCAGCCTGCTGCACTCTGCCAGCGCACAGCCGCCAGCCGTCCAGCCATCCAGCCGCAGAGCCCCGGCCCAGTCAAATTTCCAAACTCAGAAGGGAGCTGAGGGGGGGCCACGACGGCCTAGGTAAACATGTCATGGTTGAGAGGTCAGCTAGATGCAAAGCAGATGCCTCTGTGTGTGGAACCAGCCTCTTCCCAGGAAAGGCACCTGCCCACACGGCACCCTACAGAAAACAAGACAACCAGGGTCACGAGGCCTTGTGCAACAGATACATGGGGCTTCTTCGGAGCTGTTTTCTCCGAAATGCATATTCTTTCCCAACTGAGAAGTAGCAAGAGCTGGTTACGGTTTCCCGTACCGGCACAGACACCTGCCAGCAGCTCTCAGCCAGCTCATTTCTGCAATGCTTGTTCAGTGTGTGTGTGGTGTGAGTGGCTGGGCTCTGGGCCTCAGACTCCAGTACCGGCCTGTTGAAGCACTAAGTTTCTCCCTGGAAAATGGGGACTGGCTCCAGCTGTTTGGGAATGGGGGAAGAGATGGATCACAGATAGAGGGTGAAGGCATTTGTGTCTGTGTGGAGAAAGGACTGAACTGCCTCTCTCTCTGCCCCACGGATCCCTCTGGCTGTCCCAAGACGTTCGCACTGACAGCAACGGAGAGGTGTGTTGGTGGTGTGGGCAAGGAGCTGAGGAAGTGGGAGAACCCCATGTTCTAAAGAGAACAGTGAGGAACAAGAGAGCCACAGCTGCTGCAGGAAAAGGAGGCTTTGCTGCCCCTCAACTGTCATCTGGCACGGCCCCACGCCAGGCTGGATAAGCAAAATCCACCAGGGTCAGAGGGTCGGGGTGAGGCTGAAAAGTGGTTTGAGGCATTGCCAGTATCCCATAGGGGCACTGGTTTGAGTCCCCGCTGCTCCACTTCCCATCCACCTTCCTACTAATGACCTGGTAAAACCTGGCTGTTTTCCGCGGTGTGTTGTCAGAGAACTGGGTCGGAAGTGGAGCAACTAGGACTGGAATGAGCACCCGTATGGGATGCTAGTGCCAATGCTGCAGGCAGTGGCTTAGCCCACCTCACCACAGAGCCTGCCCCAAATCTCATTCTTCAAACTTTTGGCATGATTGCTCATCTAGCATGTTTTGAAAGAGGGGGATCATTCCAGCAAAGGGGTTCTTCTTCCACCAAAATCAAGGGCAGCCCAACCTAAAAGGTCAGGGGAAAGCTGGAGTGGACCCATCCTGGCCACAAGGTAGAGTCTCAACTGACAGGAGAGGAGAGTTGAATTATAAAGTCATCAAGTGGGGCCCGAAACACAGGGAAGTCACCCAAGAAGATGCTGCAAACCCAGTAAAGATGGCTCCACCATGACCACAAGCAGCTGTGGCACTGGCCAGCTGGCACCTCAATGGACTGAGGTCACCAGGTCAGCAGATGCAGTGAGGGGAAGGGCATGAGGTTTGCAGGTTGGCTCAGCAGACTCATTCTCTACCTGCAAGCACCAGCATCCCACATGTGCCTGATTCATGTCCTGAACCCCCCACTTCCCTCCCAGCTCCCTGCTTGTGCCCTGGGAAAGCAACAGCATTTTTGTTTTAAATGCTGGGGGTCCAGGGGCTATTACAGTCATATTTTTTTCACCCCCAGCTGTGGGTCATCCCAGATGTGTTCGCCATCCTTGCAGTTGTCTGCTTTGCTCAAGGTGCTGAGGCTCATCCCAAAGCATGCTCCCTGGACGGCTGGTGGTACCCCCTTGTGTGCATGTATATATCACAGTGCGTTTCCCACTGGGGGATGTTTGGGTTGTTTCCGCTTTAGGACAATGCTGAATGGAGCAGCTGTGTACATTTATATACAAGCCTTCGTGTGGACCCATAAACTTTTATCTCTGCTGGTCAAACACCCCACAGAAGGATGGCTGAGTCACATGGAAATTGCGGGCTTATGCTTTGTGTTTCTTTCTTCTTTCCTTTTTTTATTTTCTATTTTTAAAATTATTTTTTAAATAGTTTTTATAATCTTTACATAGTTAATTAGGGTAAAAAGGTTAAGGGTTATAGGAAAGTGGGTAAGACTATTATTTCCATATTGTTTCCTTCATGTTAAAAGGGGGGTATTAAGGGAGAAGGCCCACCCAATTTCCCACCCTCCCCAGGTCCCGGATGTAGGGTATGCTCCGAGGTTCTTGTTCAAGTGGTTTTGATAGTTCAATAGTTATGAATCGCTGCCAATCTTGCCACTCCATGCACTATGAGGTCTTTGAAGAATCCACTGATTGACATAGTCCATCATAGAGTCACCATTTGCCCCGTATTTCACTGCCAACATATTGACCTGTTGGTTGACCTGTTCTGTCTTCTCTCTTTTCTTGGTTAGGGTTCTGAGTCCAGAATTTCGAATGGGAAAATCTCCAAAGAAACTTTATCTGAAGTGTTCTCAGACCAGATTCTTGTATGTACTAGCAAGTACAGGGCCCAGCACAGTCCATCGCCCCGATCAGCTGGTGGTTGCAATCGCTGGATTGTTCTGTTTTCAGTCCCGTCTTCCACTGGAACCAATGGGTGTTGCAGTCCAGCCTGGTTCTGCCCAGCACATACTCGGCCCGCGCATAAACAAGTGGGAGCTGCAGCCTAGTTGGAGCGACCCACAATAACCCCCACCAGGCCCATGCCCCCTACCCTGGTTTGCCAGTATGTGTAGCAGTAGTCCAGTCTGTCCCACACCCCATTCCACCCGAGCCCCTGTCCTGGTTTTCGTGCCCTCCCATGGAAGTGGTAACCCAAGAGGGAGGAGCCCACCATTTCCCTCCCAGGTCGCTCCCATTCCAGTTGTGCCCTCTCCAGTTGGCCCTGTGGTTCAACTCAACATGTCTAACCCTTTGTATCAGCTTCTGCCAGCTGATGCTACGACCAAGCCCCAACTACCCTCTCCTACTCTGATTGTAGCTTGCACCAGTGGGAATAGTCAGCCCAGCCTGGCTTTCGCCCAATCTGGTCCACATGAGGTGCGCAGGTGCCGTGTCCCTGCCTGGTCTGGCCTACCCCTTACCCAGCTCACGCTCCTCAGTGTAAGTTACTGTTCAGCTAGGGAACCTCCCCTTACTCCCCTGTCAGCTCTGCCTCCTCCCTTCCTGGTTCTCACATGTGCTGGTTGGGTGCTGCGGCTGCATCTGGCTCAGGCTACCTCACCTTAGCATTCCAAATTGTGTGTTGCTTTTGTCACGACCAGACCTGGTTCGACCAACACTCTGTTCTGGCATTCGGATTTACCAGTGGATGACATGAACAGATTCAGCCTGGTCTGCCCCCAACCCATGCCAAATGCATGCCAGTGGGACACTTTCCATGACCTCTTGGCTGTTATCTTCCATGTTTCTTGCGCTGACCTGCGGGGTCTGTGTCCTGCCAGAGGAGTTGCCCGGGCTCCTCCATCAGAACCCCTCCATGTGCCAGGTTTCGTGCATACCAGGGGGTCCATGTGCCAGTTCGCCTCTTGTCCTAGCAGGAACAGTGGCCTTTCCTAACTGGCCATCATCCCATTCTGGTTTTTGCTGTAGGGTGTTTCAGCCCAGCCATGGTCGTCCACACCCCCATATAGCTCATGTATGGCTCAGTTGGGGTTGGGACCTAGCCTAGTCTGTCCCACATCTACCCTGGTACTCCAAAGCGCCAGAAGGTGTTGTGGTCTGGCCCGGCCCGGTGTGTCTTTTTCCAGTCCACACCTGTGCCAAGGGAGACAACGACTGTATCCAGACCCGACCGCAGCCCCATCCACCTGTCACGACCCCTGCCTTAGACACCGTGGCTCAACTCTGTGCTTAATGTGGACCAGTTGGAGCCAAAACCAAGCTGGGCATGTCCTGAGCTGCACCCTGTGTTCCAATCATGTTTATGGACTAAGGTTTGCTTACTCCAAACATTTCGGTCTCAGTCCCACACTTGCATTAAGGTTTCATGTCCCGGGTCCTGGGAATCACCAGAAATTAGTGTCTCACCTATGCTAACGCTGGTCTTACTTATGGGTATCCCTAAGCAGCTATTTCATATCAAAACCCCAGAGCTCGCCGCTGGGTGGCCAGCAGGCAGAGCCTGGCACCACTTTGTGCACTGGCTCAGGGAATTTAGCCATCTGGTCTACTTAGGCCTACTGACTGCACGAGGCACCCACGGAATTTGCGTGACTCAGTCCAGCCAATCCAGAGTGAAAACCATCTAGAGACATCCAGACAAGGGTGGGCAGATATCTGTGTGCTGTGCCCAGCTAAGCTGACACATGGAGTTGGCATCACACTTTAATGTTAACACTCCAGACAAAAGCGAGGCAGGGAATATTTGCATTTTGCATAAAGTTACACCTTTACAACCTTTTTTAAAAGAGCTATTTATTTTTATTGGGAAGGCAGATTTACAGAGAGAAGGGAAAAAGAGAGATTTTCCATTTCCTGGCTCACTCTCAAAATGGCTGCAGTGTTTAGCTGGTTTGAAGCCAGGAGCCAGGAGCTTTTTCTGGGTCTTCCAGGCAGGTGCGGGGTTCCAAGGTTTTAAGCTATCCTCTGCTGCTTTCCCAGGCTGCCAAGCAGGGAGCTGGAAGGGAAGTGAAAGAGCAGGTGTACGAACTGGCACCCAAGTGGGATGCTGGTGCTTAAAGATGGAGGATTAACCAGTTGAGTCACTAACTGAGCCCCCACCAAAAAAAAAATTCTTTTAAAGATTTATTCATTTTTATTGGAAAGACAGTTATACAGAGAGGAGGAGAGACAGAGAAGAAGATCTTCTGTCTGATGAATCACTCCGCAAGTGACCGTAATGGCCAGAACTGTGCCGATCCAAAGCCAGGAGCCAGGAACTTCTTTTGGGTCTCCTACGCTGGTGCAGGCTCCCAAGGCTTTGGCCATCCTTGACTGCTTTCCCAGGCCACAAATAGGGAGCTGGATAGGAAGTGGAGCTGCCAGGATTAGAACCGGCACCCATATGGGATCCTGGAATGTTCAAGGCGAGGGCTTTAGCTACTAACTACCGTGCCGGGCCCCCTCACCATTAAATTTTTAAGAGCCCTCCTGCAGGCCCTAGATAAGATTCACAGCCACCTGCTACATGCAGCTCAGCTTCCTATCAAAAAACCGCCATCTCACCGGCCTTAGGACAATGTCCAGAGCTGACCCTGGAATTGAGGGAGCCCCTTCACCTTTGAAAGTTTTCTTGCTAACTTGCAATTAGAGGAAAGCACTTTTTAAAAAAGATGTATTATTGATTTTATTTGAAAAAACAGAGTTACAGAAAGAGAAGGAGAGACAGAGAAAGATCTTGCATCCATTGGATGCATTCCAAAAATGTACAGAGCTGGGCTGCTCTGAAGCCTGGATCTAGGAGCTTCTTCCAGGTCTCCCATGTGAGTGCAGGATCCTAAGGACTTGGGCAATCCTCTGGTGCTTGCCAGGCAATTAGTTTGAGAGCTAAGTTGGAAGTGTAGGAGCTGGGACCTAAACTGGCACCCATATGGGATACTGACATACAGTCAGAGGCCCAACCTACTATGCCATGGCATCAGCCCCTGTAGTTACCTTGGCGAGGACAGAACAAATGATTTTTCACAGGTTTTATGTGGGTTGCAAGCTGGAATTCCCCACCCCTGTAAGGAGGAAAAGGAAGTTTCGAAATACATATATATAATACTAATATTTGTATATATATGTATATAATGTCTATATATACATATATATGAAACAATTCAAATTCATGGGCTTAAAATGAAATCTTACATATATATGCATGTATGTGTGTAAACTTTATGTATGTGCCCATAAACATTTATGAAGTGTTGACGGTCCTTGGGCTCTGGGGCAACTGACGCTCCCTGCAGTGTGGCTACTGTGGGGGGTGCCCCTGCCGGGTCGGACCCAATGCGGGGGACTCACGCCAAAGACACTGCCACAAGGCAGTGAACGAGTCCTCGGCCTCCCCCAGGACCCAAGAGAGCTCTTCCCTCAGGGTAAGTCCGCCATGAGGGAACTTGGGAACTGGGTGGAAATTCCTAGCTCCGCCCAGCTGCTAAGACCATGCGGCTGGGGGAGTTTGGGAGGAGTTCGGTCCTTGGGCTCTGGGGCAACTGACGCTCCCTGCAGTGTGGCTACTGTGGGGGGTGCCCCTGCCGGGTCGGACCCAATGCGGGGGACTCACGCCAAAGACACTGCCACAAGGCAGTGAACGAGTCCTCGGCCTCCCCCAGGACCCGGAAGGGCAAACTCTGGGGTTTTCAAGATATGTAGTTGCTGCCTGGGGTCACTCATGACTAAGACTAGGTTGAATGTAGGTGCAAAGTGAATTTTCGGGTATTCTCAGTGACAGGGTCATGAAAGATTTAAGCAGGCAAGGGGACCAAGACCTAGTGGTTTGGGGGAAGTGTCCAGAAGATAATTTTAGTAAGACAGATGCAACAGCTCAATTATGAATACAGAGATGGGATATTAGTATAGAACATCACTGATCACCACATACTAGCCCACACCGAAGCTATGGATGGGGGCCTCTTTGGCAGTGTTGGGTACCATTGCCCGACTGAGTGTTGGAGTTGTGGAGTGGTCACATTTGGCAGGATCAAGACACTCTCCAGCACACAAGAGAACTTGGGCTGGGGGTAGGCTCTGTGGGGTTGTGTGGGCCCAACCCTTTGGAATACAAGTCCCCCGGGTTAGTTCCCAAGCTGGGGTTGCAATGGTCTAAGCTAGGTGTGACCACGCCATCTGCCATCACTCATGGGTAAAGGAATCCACAACAGTCAGGGTAGGTCAAGGCAGCAGCACCCAAATGTGCATCTTTAAACAAGATGTGGGGTGGGCCGGGCTGCCACTGGAAGGGGGCAGAATGGGCAGGGCTGAACAAACCTTAACTCACAAGTAACAACAGAAATCAGGTTGGAGCACAGCTCATGCCAGGTAGGTCCTTGCACATACTGATCTGTGTGAGGCAGAGGCACTAAGCCACAGCATCCAAGGGGCCAGGACAAGTGAGGGGCTCTGCCAAGCGGAGACAGAACAACCACCGGCCTACACCTGCTCTATGGCAGGGAAGAGGCCCGGTTGGGGAAATAACGGGACACCCTAGCTGGGTTGAGTTTCCCACCAAGGAGCGCATGGGCTGGAACTGAGGCTACATTCCGATCAGGATACGATCGTAATCTCACTTGGCACAATTGTGGACTGGGATGGGAAGCACCAAGCCAGGCCAAATTCCAACACCATCTGGTGCTCTGGAGGACCGGGGAGGGTTGTGTGACAGACTAGGTTAGGTCTCAGCCCTTACTGAACCATGTGTGAGCTGGGTAGGGGTATGGAAGAGCCATGGATGGGTTGAAATATCCAACAACAAGAACCAGCTTGGGTCGGAGGCCAGGCAGGAAAAGCCACTGTTCCTCCTAGGATAGCAGGCGAACTGAGTAGTGCTGGCTCATGGACCCACTGGTATGCGCGAAAACTGGCATTGGGACAGGTTCTGGTGGAGGAGCCTGGGCAACTTCTCTGGCAGGACACAGTCCCATGCAGGTAAGCGCAAGAAGCACAATAGGGAACAACCCAGAACAGGCAATGAAAATTATCCCACTGGCATACACATGGCATGGGTTGGGGGCAGACCAGCCTGAATCTGTTCACATTACCTTCTGGTGAATCCGAGCACCAGAACAGAGTGTGGGCCGAGCCAGGTTCGGTTGCAACACATACCAGTACACAACAAGTAATGCCAAGGTGAGATGAGCCGTACCAGATGTGGCTGCAGCACACAAACAGCACATGTGACAATCAGGGAGGAGGCAAAGCCAACAGGGGAACGTGGGCACCCCTGCTGGATAACTACTTCCATTGGAAAGTGTGAATACGGATGGGGGCAGTTCAGACTAGGCAGGGCTATAGCACCTGTGGGCCTCACGGTGAGCTGACTGTTCTGACTGGTGCAAGTTAAAATTAGAGTGGGTTGAGGGGTGTTTGGGCTTAGCCACAGCGTTAACTGGCAGAGGCTGGTACTAGGAGCCAATTCTGACAAGTCAAATGCCAAAACTACCTGGAGACGGCATACTCTGGGAGTGGGTGTGACCTAGTAGGGAAATAGTGGGCACCTCCCTCAGGGTTACCACCCTCACTGGACAGCATGAAACCCAGGCTAGGAGCAGGGGTGGCTTGACAGAAAGGCACCTGCCAGTGGGTGTATGGGCTGGATAATAGGTTGGTTGGGTTGAACCAGGCTTCAATGTCCATTGACGTGTGCGAGAGCTAATTGGGATGTGGGACAGACTGGACAAGCCTGCAGTGCATACTGGCAAGCATGGGAACCAGGGTAGGGGGCAGAACTGGTAGGGGTTTTGGGGAGTCGCCCCAACTAGGCTGTAGCTCCAACTGGTTTGCATGAAGACCGAGTATGAAGTGGGTAGAATCGAGCTGGACTACAACACCCATTGGTTCACAAGGAAGACAGGGCTGGAAGCCGAACGGACCCAGCAATCGCAACGACCAGCATATGCATAAGCTGATTGGTGTGACGAACAGTGTTGGAGTCTGTACTAGCAAACTCACTCAAGAATCAGATCTGGGATCAACTCAGATGAAGTTTCTTTGGATATTTCTCGAACTGAACTGCTGATCTTGGAACCCCAACCATCAAGAGACTGTCAGCCAGTAGACTCTGAATAGGTTTCATTACGGTTGGGACGGAGAGATTGGCAGCAATCCAGAACTGATGAACTATCAAAACTGTATGAGCAGGACCCTTGGAGCGCGCCTCATGTTGGGGATCGGGGATGAGTGGGAGGTAGGGTGGGGCTTTCCCCTTTGTTACTCCCCTAACCCTAGATACAGGGCAAAATGATTATATTAGTGTGGAAACAATGATATTACCCACTTTCACCCTGTAGCCCGTGACCCTTTGTACCCTAATAAACTAAGATTATTAAAAAAAAAAAATTAAAAAAAAAGGCTAATATTAAAAAAATAAAATAAAATAAATAAAATGTTAAAAAAACATAACATAGCAAAGCAAAACAAAAAAAAATTTATGAAGTGTTGATCTCTAGGGAGGAGGTCAAGCAGAAGTGAAATAGCGTTTTGCATTTTACTACCGTATCATTGGATTTTGATAATAAGAATATGGATATGATGCAATGTTTTAAAATTTAAGAAATGAGGCGACAGCACAATGATGCATCAGGCTGCCCTGCCATATTGGCATCCCATATGGGTACCAGTTTGTGCCCTGGCTGTTCCGCTTCCCACCCAGCCCTCTGCTTGTAGTCTGGGAAAGCAGCTGATGATGACCCAAGACCCCGGGCCCCTGTGCCTGCAGGAAGACCAGGAAGAAGCTCCTGGCTTCTGATTGGCTCAGCACTGGTTGTTGTGGCTGTTTGAGGAGTGAAACAGCAGATGAAAGATCTCTCACTTTCTCTCCTCTGTAATTTTGCCTTTCAAATAAATAATTTTTTTAAATTAAGAAATGAAAAGGAAGAAACATCTACTTCCTTGATTCTGATAAAAATCAAAACCAATCTGGAGTTCTGGAATGTGACAGGTGACTGGGAGAAGTGCTGAAATCCTGGCGTGAATCATTGACTCCAAGTGTGCCTGCCAGCACCCACTCCAGAGCAGTGGAGGGGAGAGTTGATTGAGCATCCCCGGACCTTTGGCATGGAACACCGGGGTGTTTTCTCTATGAAATACAAGAGTGGTGGACAGTAATTTTCCTCGGTGCTCAGCATCTGCAAGGCAGCTCTCTGCCAGCTGGCACAGCCAGATGGCCCAGCAGAGAGGGGCTCGCAGCCCAGGGGCAGCTCCTGCGCTCAGAGCGATGCCAAGCCCAAGCACTGAGCCACCTTGTCTCTACCAGGGACCAGCCAGCAGCCCAGAGGGCACCCGGTCCAGGCCTCCCCAGTACTTTTCTGAGCCACCACTGGCTAAGGGGAGACACCCAGGTCTGTCTTCAGGGCCCCATGCGTGGCTTTGCACTATAACAAATTTGTGTTTATCAAGAAACAAACTGTGTGAATGATTTCTTTTTCTAGGGATGGGGCTAGGGATGGGCTCTGTTCTCCCAAACATGGAAAAGATAGCGCCATCTTGGGGATCCCACTTCTGGTCCTTCTTCATTTTCCCTCCCTCACTGGGAACCTCAGAGAAGCGATCTGGGTCCCTTCTCCTCAGAGGCCCTGCTGGATGCTTGGTAAGTGGTGGGCACCTTGGCTTGGAACCATTCTGTACCTTGTGGGGAGATAGGCAGCCCTCCTCCTCCTGGTAGGGGCTGAGAAGGTTGGGAACTGACCCATGTGCAGAGCCCAGCAGGTGCACCTGCCCCCGGTTCTGAACCTGAGGCAAGTGGTACAACACCAGGTGGGAGGGAGAGTGAGGAATGACTTCCAATGGTGATGAGCAGAATGTGGTGGTGGGAGCTAGTGCACAGTGCGCGCGTGTGTGTGTGTGTGTGTGTGTGTGAGATCGCAGTGGACTTGAGGTCAGTGAATGACTTTCAACATGAGTGTGATTGGACAGCTTCCCTTATTCCTGGAGTCTGTTTCTCCAAGCCTTGCTGGCAAATCTCCGAACTACTCCAGATCTGATGATTAAATCCCTAAATGAGGCCAAGCTGGCCTCTGTTTCCACAGTGACAAAGTGCCACTGACACGCGATGGTGATGGGCCAAACAAGCCTGCGTCTGTTGAGAGGTGCGTGGTCCAGGATTCATAATCAGGAAAATGAGACTGCACCAAGACGGCACTCTTGGCATTGCTGAAGCCCATCTGGCTGGAAAGTCAGAAGCTGGACAGCATCAAGGAAGGAGTGAGGATGGGGATCCGAGGGTCAACTGCTGGAGGGCGGGCCCTGGGCCCTTTCCCCTCTCCATGGATGTCTGCATGGGCCCCAGGCGCTCTAGTACTCCACTGTGGAAGAGGCTGTGGCTGAAATTCGCAGGCTGCACAGAGGTTCCTGCCTGTAGTAAGCAGCAGGGCCCATTACAGATGCCCAGCACGCATTGACTGTGAATAATTTTTGCATAATTTCAATTTGCCTTCTGGGAGATTATCCATACGAGGACACAGATACAACAAGAGTACACTTGAAAATTCTCTTGCAGCACCAGAGGACAGAAGGAAAAGACCCATTTCCTTTCCACTCTAACTTGCTAAGCCCTTCCCAGACAAGCACCTAGAACAGGGTCATGGGTATCCTCTCCCCCGGTCTACATCCCATCCGGCTTCCTGGGGGGAGCCTCTGGAGACACAAAATGGAGCACATGGCGACTCTGCTTACGGGGTGGGGGGGTCTCCCCAACTACCACAGGCGTCAGCCTTCATCTTGCTCTTGGCCACTAGACTCTGCCGACAACCCCTCCCGCATTCCCATGACCCTGCCCTCATCTGGGACCCTGGCAGCCACTCCAACCTTTCTGTTCCCTTACAACCCCACGTTTCATCTCAGGCCTTGCCAAAATGTACCCAGCAATTTCCCACCTCATCCTTGCCTTACTCGGAGAACTCTGGGAGCCTCCGTCTTGGGGCTGTCCTCCTTCTCTTTTCCCAGCTCCACTGGTCCAGTCTTTGTCTCATTGCTCCTCCCCAGCCCATCCATCTCGCCTTGCTACCACAGCACTGCCTCATCCACAATGATTCGCTCCTACCCTCACCCAGCAGCAAGGAGCAAGAGCTGCTTGGGAAGTACTCCGTAACCAAGCCTGCTTGCATCTCCTCTTTGTCTTCTACGTGTTGCTTACTCGTCTTGACAAAAGGTAGCAGAGCTTCACCTGCACTGGCAAGGGTGCACCTGCCCAGTCTGTTACAGGTGCATCCCATGGCCACCATCCGCATGCCCCATAGCCTGTGTTTAATGACAGCCTGGGTGAATGAACAGAGGATGCTGCCAAAATTTTATTCTCTCTCTCTCTCTCTCTCTCTCTCCCCAGCAAATGGAAAAACATAGCTGTGATGATGCATTTCTGTGCACCATGGGGAGGCATAGCCAGCTGAGAAGTTGGCCGAGATGACCCCGTTGGTTCACAGGGAGTGGGACTTCATTGTCAAGTGGCGCTGCCTGGAGAAATGACTCGGCTAGCAGGGAGGGGAGGAGAAGGAACAATGAGATTGAGTAGGTTTTACTGCCCCTCTCAGCCCCCAACTCACACCAGACTTTAGTCCCCAAAGTTACAAGTTAGTGGCCCTCAGTGGGTGGAAACTAAACGTGATAGGTGGAAGGATAGGGTGTCCTTGGATAATTAAGGTGTGCTTCCTGAAGTCGGTTCTCCCCAAAAACGTTTGCTGTGGTAGCTCAGTTGGGCCCAGTTGCTTTCTCTGCTTCTTGGTTTTCCGTGTGACGCTTCTCCCATTTGTACTCCTCCCTAGCCAAACCAAGGATGCTGATCCATGTTGAACTTGAACCCCTCCAAGTGTGGGCTACACAGCCCTTTCTCTCTCCTTGGTAAGCTGTCTCGGGTGTTTCTCTGTGATCGCTGGAAGCTGATAGGTATAGGAGTGAAAGAGGATACCATAGCAAGAAGGGGGCAGATGGTCTAAGCCCGGCTTTGCAGGGTTCCCCACTCCCATAAAGGTTTGCATGTTGGAAGCTTGACCCCTGGGGGAGCCACCTTGGGAGGCGGGGGAATTTTCAGAGATGCGGTCCAGTGCATTGTATTTGGGTCATGGAGGTGAAGTTCTCAGAAGGAATTAATGTGCTTTTTTCACCTGCTGGCTCACTCCCCAAATGGCCACAACAACCAGAACTGAGCTGATCTGAAGACAGGAGCCTCTTCCAGGTCTCCAACATGGGTGCGGCGTTCCAAGGACTTGAGCTATCTTTTGCTGCCTTCCCAGGCCACACGCAGGGAGTTGGAGCAGAAGTAGAACAGCTGGAACACCAACTGGCACTCATGGGATACCAATGCCACAGGCAGAAGCTTACCCTACAGTACCAGCCCATCTTCTCTCCTTCTTTTTGGAAGTCCTGGCTGGGTCTGAATCTCCTGGCACAGGCAAGTGTGCAGTCAAGACAGGATCCTGCTTGGGAATCCACAATCCCAAACAGAGCGCTCACTAGCACAAGTGTGGAAAGCAGATGAGATAAGTAATTGTGGAGGTGGGGAGGTAGGTGGGGCTTTAGCCTAGCAGTTAGGACATCTGTCTTCCATATAGGAGTATCTGTTCCATTGGCAGCTCCAGCAGGAACCGCAGAACCCGGGAGATGGCAGGGATGGCTCAAGTGACCGGGGTCCCACCACCAAGTGCATGGGAAACCCAGCTTGAGTTTCTGGCTTCTGGCTTCATCCTTGGCCCAGCCCCAGCTGTTGAGCGAAACAGTTAATAAGATATTGCTCTCTCCCTTTCTGAAATTTAAGTAAATAAATGGATTTTTATTTGAAAGTTAAAATTACAGAGAGAGAAGGAGAGATAGGGAGAGAGATCTTTCATCTGCTGGTTCAGTCCCAAAATGGCCCACAATGGTCAGAGCTGGGCCAGTCTAAAGCCAGGAGCCAGGAGCTTCTTTTTCATCTCCCAAGGGGATTCAGGGGCCCAAGGATTTGGCCTATCCTCCTTTGCTTT
Organism: Ochotona curzoniae; assembly: GCF_017591425.1. Taxonomy (NCBI): domain Eukaryota; kingdom Metazoa; phylum Chordata; class Mammalia; order Lagomorpha; family Ochotonidae; genus Ochotona; species Ochotona curzoniae. Next base: position 5,531,923 of record NW_024465561.1, on the reverse strand, counting down.
CCCAGATGGATTAGCAGAAATTTGGATTGGAAGTGGAATAGCTGGAACTTAAACTTGCTCCCATATGGGATGCTGGCTCTGCAGTTAGAGGCTTAGCTTGCTAGGTCATGGTGCCAACCCTTCCAAAAAAAAATTTAGTTTTTATTTTAAAGAAAAGGAACAATTATTGAGGAAAGAGTCCGGGCTGGTGCGGCCTCCCAGTGCAGCTCTAGCAGCCAGGACCTGTAGTGTGTATACTCTCTCGTTTGTTCTTGATCAGTGGTGCCAGGGGAGATGAATGGCTTCTCAGTGCACCTATTCCCTCCCCAGCATTTGTCTTGCTTTTCCAGAACATTCTTTTCCATTCTCATCTTTGTTCCCCTCCTCCTGCTTCACTGAATCTTTTCAGGTGCTCCTTCTCCAACTGCCTAAGCTGGAGGCTCATTAGCTGTGGCCTTTCTTACTGGTAACAGAAGTAGGAAGCATTTAAAGCTACTGATGCCAGGCCCCCGGGTGGGGTTTTTAAGAAGTATGGAACATATGTGAATAAGGAAGACTGAAGGCAGAGCAGACACGAGAATACAGCCTTTCACATTCATTTCTTTGATTGCACTATCTGCAAAATGCACAAGGTACTATTTGTTTGAAGATATATTATTTTCATCAGCATAGATTATTTTTATCTGCATGGGATGAGTTTTGTGAATATTGTTACCTTTCTATAAATTAATATACAATTTTCTATCTTCCTGTTTTTACTTCTAAGGTGGGAAATACCAATAGATATAACCAAAGCCCTTCGTGGCCATCTATAACTTTCCAGAGGCACACACCTGAGGCTGCCTGAGCCATTGTGAGGCTGGCTCATTCTTGCACTGTGAAACGCAATGGTCCACCCAGGAAACACTAGGCCTGGAATGCAGTTAGCCTAGCAGGTGCTCATGTCCCTTAGCAGGGAGCTGGGGCCTGGCTGCTGGCTCCCAGCTCCGGCTTCCTGCCAGTGCAGATCTAGGGAGGCAGCAGGGATGGCTCGAGTGACTGGGTTCCTGCCTCCCACATGAGAGACCTGGATTCCGTTTTCAGTTCTGGCTCTGGCCTAGCCCGTGGTCTGACTAATGGAAGTATTGGGGGAATGAACTAGCAAGTACAAGATCTCTCTCTCTCTCTCCTCTCTCCTTCCCTCTCCCCTTCCCTCTGTTTTACCTCTTTGTGTGTATGACATATGAGACTTAAACTCATAGCTGCTGCACGAGCTGAGCTAAAAGCTGAAACAGCTAGTATGGATGGACAGAGGAAAACTGCTGAGCTTGGGCTGGGGTCTGTGACTTCATGGCAGCCAAGAATTATGTGCTAAAGATTCTTTCACCCAGAGATCTTCCTCCTACTGCATGGGGACAGGGTAGCTGGTCTCCATGCAGCCCATGCTACATTGACCCAGGTTCCAGGGGAGGTTTTGGCCTTGAAGGCTGGAGGAACTGGGAGAAAGGTGAGCTCACTGTCAGCACTCAGCCTTCAGAGCCCTGGGAACATGCACAGTTGGCTGCCCGTGAGAGGGAAGAAAGTTTGCCAGGGCAGAAGTTGTTTAACTGTGTACTTTGTTTTGGAAGAGGATGGGGCGGGGGGGCAGCGCTCACAACGCCCCAGGGGAAGTTCTGATTTTATTGCTCAGCCACATGATGGCACCTGGTTCATAGTGTCTAGCTCACTGTGTTGCACCTATTGGTAAAGAAATGGTTTCTAGAGCACTGTGTTTGTGGGGCAGCACAGAGGGTGACATCAGCAAAGATCCCCTCACCTCCTCTTTGGTTTTCAAGCTAAGGGCTGGAGGAGGAGCTTACTCTGGAAAGAAACCTCAACGTGGGGCCAGGTCACTTGGTTCTGTCAATGTGGGCGGAGCTTTATTCCAAGGACAAGCTCAAGATGGTCTGTGACATTTAACAGGTGTTAAATTTTGCAAAGACTAAATTCTAGCCAACATGCACGTTCCCATATAAGTGTATGACTCAATGCAAGCCTAGGGAAGTTGAGCCCAACCCTTCTCTTTTAACCATTACGGTGAAGGATCATCCTTCTACCAAACTTAGCTTGAATGCTGGCCTTTCTCGTGGTTGTTTTGAGCCTAAGAATCTGAATGTGGTAATCAGTTTTCCATTGCCATGACAAACTTCCTGTAGTCTGTGTCTTCTTCTTTTTTTTTTTTTTTTAAGATTTATTTATTTGTTGGAAAGTCAGATATACAGAGAGGAGGAGAGACAGAGAGAAAGAAATCTTCCAACCGATGATTCACTTCCCAAGTGAGCGCAATGGCCGATGCTATGCTGATCCGAAGCCAGGATCCAGGAGCTTCTTCTGGGTATCCCACACGGGTGCAGGGTCCCAAACTCTTGGGCTGTCCTTGACTGCTTTCCCAGGCCACAAGCAGGGAGCTGGATGGGAAGTGGAGCTGCCAGGATTAGAACCGGTGCCCATATGTGATCCTGGTGCGTTCAAGGCGAAGACTTTAGCTGCTAGGCCACGCCACCAGGCCCTGTAGTCTGTGTCTTACAGAGAAAGTTTATTTAGCTGATAGTTTTAGACGTTTAGGGCATGACACCAGCATCATCTCAGTGAGGACCACATAGTAGATGACATCACAGTGGTGGGAGCACAGGTGAAGGCACGGAGCACACAGCAGCAAAAGTGGTGCCAGGGAGTAGGGAGGAACTAGCCTTGGGACCCACCCCTACAGACCCCTCCTCTTAAATGTTCCAACACCACTACTGGAGACCATGACTCCAACACCTGAATCCTGGGGGAACAAACCACAGCATTACCTAAACCTATGCCCCACTGAAGGTAGATAGGGGAGAGAGACCACCACATACCCAGGCATTTGATGAACCAAAGCAGATCTATCCTGCAGCCTTTCAGATCTGAAGGTCAAAAATACTCCATCCTTGGTTTCAAACAAACTCCTTTGGCTTTTCAATCACTTAAGAACCAAAAGATGAGTGGATATGCAGGCTATTTTGGCTACACCAATCTTTAGTTAATTATTCTAAAATTTGGATTACAAATTTAAGTATGAAGGGGCTGGCGCTGCAGTGCAGTGGGTGAAGCTGCCATCTGTAGTGCTGGTATCCCATTTGGGCACTGGTTCAAGCCCTGGCTGTTCCACTTCCAATCTAGTTCCCTGCTAATGCATCTTGGAAAGTTGGTCCAAGTACTTGGGCCTTTGTCTGCACATGGGAGACTCAAGTGAAGCTTCAAGCTTCTTTGGCCTGTCCCACCCCTAGCTGTTGTGGCCTTTTGAGGAGTAAACCAGTGGATGAATGATATATCTTTCTTTTCTCTCTGTAATTCTACCTTTCAAACAAATGAATATATCTTTAAAAGAATTTAAGTAGGGCTTGGTGTGTTGGCTCCATGGCTAAAGCCTCACCTTGCAAGCACTGGGATCCCATATGGGATCCCATATAGTTTGTGTCCCAACAGCTCCACTTCCCATCCAGCTCCCTGCTTGTGGCCTGGGAAAGCAGTCAAGCATGGCCCAGAGCCTTGGGACCCTGTACCTGAGTGGGAGACCCAGAAGAAGCTCCTGGCTTCGCATCAACTCAGCTCTGGCTGTTGTGGCCGCTTGGAGAGTGAACCAGCAGCTGGAAGATCTTTCTGTGTATCTCCCTCTCTCCATAGATCTGATCTGCCTTTCCAATAAATAGATCTTTCAGAAATATTTAATTATGTAAATGTAAGCATGTAACACATATACATGCATCATGCAAAATGGGCATATATTCACATTTGTCCCCTTTCTTGCATGACAGAAGGCTGATGGTCCCTTTACACAGCTGCCTCACTGAATTCCCCACCTCCTTCACCAGAGGCACTGTTACTTCGGAATTCAAGGGCAGCCTTCCTATTCTTGTTCTTCAAATGTTCTTTGCAACTGACCCCATAAGCACTGCTTGGGATTCCTCTGTGTTTTTTTCAAATGCCCATCCTGGCACAAGCTACATTCTGCCTCAAATCGTGTCTCTTATAAATGACCACACCCAACCCATCCCTGACACAGATTACCCAGACTTCGTTTTGTCTGTTGGAATATTCCATCATAAAAGAAAGCCAAGTTTTGTTTTATTCCCTTCCATTCCTCTTAGAACTTTATGTCATCTCCCATTTTTCAGCTAGCCTAACAGCCCAGGTCTGGACACCCCGGGGTGTACCTCTTTGCATACCCACATGTGGGTTCTTCATGGGCAGCACAACACAGATATTTTCAGCTCCAGCAGTGGCTGCCATGGTTTTCCCAGAGTGGTGGCGCAAATCTGAATCTTTCTAGATATTGCTTTTATGCAGAAGCTCCCAACCTTCCTACGGGCTCTGCTCCCAGCCTGAGCCCTGCAAGCCAGCACTAAATCATAAGTGGGAAGGAGGCCCAAGACTTTCAAGGCCACCCAGTGGGTAGGCACACAAGGCGTTATACACAGGCGTTATACACAGGCGTGCACCAGCTCACAGGGCTTTGGACACCACAGACTGTGGCTGATATTGCATCCCAGCTCCGTCCAGCCATCAGGGTCTGTATAAGTGCACTCCATGATGCCCACACTACAACAAAGCCAGTGATGCATTTCTCAGAAAGCATTGTGGTGCCCAGCAAAGCTTGGCTGTATGTGGAACATGGTGGGAGGGGCAAAGCGGAACAGACTGCAGCTCCAGGACTCTCCTGGGATAGAGGGGTTGTCCATCTCCCCACCCCTCACCTTGCTCACCCAATCCATAATATCATGAACAGTCAAGAAAAGCACCAAGGCAGGCTGGTATGGTTGGAGCCAGCAGGAGCCACAGCTACCCTTCATGCAGCGCAACATACCAGAAAGAAGCAGCGACTAGAAGCAAGGAAATCTTAGCCTTCAAGACAGGTGCAGACGGAAGCTGATGTGACAGCGAAAATGAGACAGTAGGGCTCCTGAGGGAGACCCAGGGGTGCTAGCAAACCTTGCTGGTATGTGGGGAGAGAACAAAGCCTTGTTCAGATCAGGGCCGTGTGTCATGAAGGATGGATGGAGTGCTGTCTGTCTGACCTTTTTCTCCCATTTTCCAGCCAGCCTAACGGTGCTGGTTTGGACACCCCAGGGTGTACCTCTTTGCATATCTGCGTAAGTGGATTGCAAGGGAACTGGAGCCACTACAGAGCTGGGTGGTTTGAGGGAAGAATCAGCGAGAAGGTAGAGTGAGCACCAGGCAGGGCCAGGATGCTGGGAGACAAAGCCAGCCTGGGAGACAGCGTCGGAGTCCCTAACTCTTCCCGCAGAGAGCGGAGGGCTGAATGAGGATTTCTGCTCCTCTGTGGACACTTGTCAAAATTTTATTTATTTATTTGAAGGGTCATGGAGATGAAGAGGGAGCTCCACCCTGGAGGTCACTTCTCAGATCGCCCCCTCCCCTCACCCCCGTGGTTGGTTCTGAGAGTGCCACAGCAGTTGGGAGTGAGCAAAAGCAGTGTAGGTCCCACAGTCAGGTGACAGCAGCCCAGCTGCTCAAGCCATCACTACTCCCCCGTCATGGGGTCTGCTCTGAGCCATGGCCAGAAAGCAGACCCAGGTCCTGTGATGTTGGGGTGAGGGCATCGTACTCCCTGGCTGGACACCTGCTCCTTGGCAAGCCGTGTTCAGGAGCACCCCTACTTGCTACTTGGACACTCTCGTATCTGGGCATGGCAGTGTGTGTGTATTGTTGGGGGTGAAGGGGTGTTGTGAGGCAGGGCTAAAGAGAAACCAGTTCTAGCCTGGTCCTGAAAAGGAAGGATGGACACAACAAGGAGAGTCGCCGTGGGCAGAGAAGACGCAGACTGGGCAGGGACTCATTCAACACCAGCAGTCAGAAGGAGGACATAAAACAGGAGGCCGTCCTGCACCGAGAAAGCAGAACATGGTCTGTCTGAGAGAATCATCACGGCTGGAGATCTCGAAGAAATCAATTAGATTTGTGGGAACAGGCTTTTGGGCAAAACACAGAGGGCTAAGTGGCCTGAGAACGCGGTCAACTCTTGACCTTCCTCTTCCTAACACGCAGCAGCAAGCTCAAGTGTAATAGGTTCTTGGGTCCTGGGAGGCCCAGGAGACAGCAAGACTACAGCACTGCATGGGCTGGGACATGTCCCTTCATGGCTGAGACCAGGTGGCAGCAGCTCAGGCTGGAAGTGAAGCCAGGTACCCCAAGTCCTGCGGGGAGACGCCCTAACATCGTGTCTGGGGAAGGAAAGGATGAAGGTCCCTGAGACCACGGCTTCCTCCTGCTGGGGAGTAAGCCCCAGTCAGTCCTCTGCCACTCCCTGGGGGTGTACCGCCCAAGGGCAGAGACCTGCATGCCTGGCAGCTTCTTTTGAATGACCAGTCCCTCTTCCCCCACAGTCCTCCAATTCCATAGCTAAAGCATTCCAGTGTGTGTGTGTGTGTGTGTGTGTGTGTGTGTGTGTGTGTGTGTGTGTGTGTGTTGGTTTTGTTTTTTGTTTGTTTTGGCTTCATCTGCTGAAGCCAGGTTTCTGTTGTCTGGACACAGCCGATTTCAGTATTTTTCAGAGCGCTTGTCATCAACGATCAAGAAGACAATGTAGGGGATCACCTCTTTTATGATGTGTGAAAACAGTCAAGGCTGTCTGCACGACAATTCCACTGATTCACTCGCAGTCAGCCAGGTGAGGGGCGGAGTCACAGCCCCAAGGGCGGAGGCAGCTGCGGCTCTAAGCGCATGCTCAGGTCTGCCCTCCGTGGCTCCTGCGAGTCCATTGTCCGGAGAGCGATACTACTTCAAGCCCGAGGATGTGTTTCTTTGAGTTTTAAAAAGTTACACTTGGGCCATCTGAGCTGCTTTCCCAGGTGGGAGCTGGATCCCAAGTGGAACATCCCGGACTGCAAGTGGTGCGTCCATATGGCATGCTGGTACGACAGGGAGTAGCGGCTTAACTCGATGTGCCATAGCCCCAGCCAAAATTGCACTTGCACACGCACACACACTAGATGCTCAAGCCAATAACTAATCCTTGCAGGTTGGTTTATGATGTCCCCTTATCAGCAAAGGCTGTGAAATCCAGAGGTTCCCTACCACTTCCTCAAAGATGCACAGCCAGTGACCATGCCTGGACCTCAGTCTGGGTCATTCCTTGTCCCCAAAGCCCCCTTCTGCTCCATCAGCTTCCTCAAGAGCCAGGAGAGCAGCACAGGGGAGAACCAACCCTCTGGGCTTGCAGGAAGCAGAGAATGGCAGCTCTGGCTAGGTTCCTGGCTCCATGATTTTCCATTAGAAACTTACACCATTCTTGGTGGTCACCCAGCACGTCCGGACTCCCATCCTCAGAGGCTGTGTCGCTCCACAGCAGCAGCCAAAATTCGATTTCCCAGAGTCACCTCACACCTGGGGCACAGGTGTGTGACCAAGATACAACCAGTGGCTGTGTTCAGGTGGGAATGCACTGCCAAGCTGTTGGCATGAGGCCCCGGAAGCTGCTCTGGGTACACAGCCAGCCTCCAGAGTGGGTGGGCACAGAAGTGGAGGCTTTTTGTCTCCAAGGGTGTAATCTGGGCAGGTTGCCCTGACTGTGTTGGAGGTGCCCGAAGCTACCTGAGATCCCTTACAAACCCAATTTCTGGGGCACGCCCTTAGCCTCATGGTGAAGATGCCGACCTCATGCAATGTAGGCATGCCCACGTTCCTCTCCTGAACCCAGCTTGCTGCTGAGGCACACCTGGTGCCAAGGCAGCAGCTGACGGCTCCAGGGCCTCCTGCCATCCTACAAAAGACTGGGATGGAGCTCCTGGCTCCCAGCTTGGGCTTGGCCCAGTCCTGGCAGCAGTGGGTATTCAAGAGGTGAACCAACAGATGTCTATCTGTCCATTTGTCTATCTCTCTATCTCTTGAATAAATCCAGTTTTCAAAGTCTCTTTCCTGGGTCTGGCACAGTAGCCTAGTGGCTAATGTCTTCACATTGCTCGTCCAGGATCCCGTATGGACACTGGTTCGAGTCCTGATGGTCCTGCTTCACAACTCCCTGCTTGTGGCCTGGAAAAGCAGTCGAGAATGGTCCAAAGCCTGAGTGGGAGACCTGGAAGAAGCTCCTTGTCCCTGGCTTCAGATCGGTGCAATTCCAGCCATTGCGGCCGTTTAGGTAGTGAACCAGGGGACAGAAGATCTTTCTCTCTGTCTCTCCTCATCCCCGTATATCTGACTTCCCAATAAAAATAAAAATATTTTAAAAAGTCTTTTAAAAAGTCTCTTTCCTGCTTAACCTCCCAAGAAGGTTGGCCGACACAAGCAGGAGCAATGGAAGATCTGCAGGTGGCAGGTCTCTTCCCTCACTTGCCCAGTGATGCAGACACCAGCCACCCTTACTGGCCTTTCACTCACTCCTTCATCCACTGCATCTATTGAGCACCTGCTGCATGCTGGGCCTGGGTGAGCACGTCAGGGAGATACAGCGCTCACTGAGTTTATGTTCTATAAAGCTCTGGTTGGGAGGCAGGAGGCGGAGTCTGGTTGTACCCACTTGAGGCCTGGCATCTGGGCTCCCAGGAACAAGACGCATTTACAGGGCTACTGCTTGATCAAACTTGTGAAAGGCCAAGGTAGCTAACAACGTTGTCTTAGCCGTGGGTGTGGCTTCCTCTTCAAGGGGGTGAAAAAAAATTATTTTTGTTTTGTTTAACCCCAAAGTATGGCTGCATGTGCATTTCTTACTGTTACACACAACACCAAGTCTTCATGAAAGCAACCTAAGACGAAGGTTGTTGCCTGCGTAGCATCCCCGCCCCCACCTTGCCCATCAGCCCTACCTCTAACCCATTCCACCATCTCCCAACGCCAGCACCACAGTGGGACAAGGCTCCCAACAGGAGCTCCCAGAGGCAAGGACAAAGCCACACCCAACCCACAGCAACTGGAAAGCATGCGTAGTCTGTAGCTAAGAATTGTAACATTAAATGACATAGGATCAGTTTTGAAAAAAAAAATTTTTGAGAGTTTTCTAGCTCTTTCGTGGAAGCAGGCGACCAACACCCCTCTGTGGCATAGTCAGACTGGCCATGCAAACCTGTGGGACGAGGCAGGGGCAGTGAGGAGCAGGAAGACTTCCTCCTAGAGGTGATTTCAGGGCCCTCCCCATTGAAAAGTGAGATGCAAGCCCTGGGAGCTGGCTGTGCTCCTGCATGGCATTGAGACAGAAAGACTCATGGGACAAGGCGAGGACTCATGCCCAAGGTAGGCGTCGACCTGGTGAGGCGGGAGTTCCCAGGGGGAGAACAGGACCTCGGGGCCGTGAATAGACAGACTGCACAGGACTGATCTGGGAACAAGCAGCGAAGGTCATGTCTACAGTCAGCCACTGCCTTCTGCCCTTGGAACTTGTGACTCAGACGCTGTCGACACACCCTCTCTGGGTTGGGAGCACAATGGGAGAAGTTGCAGCTGTGGAGGACCTTGGGCGTCCCTCCAGCACAGGGAGGGAACAGAGTCTGTCCCTTGTGTGGCTGCTGGGGAGGAGCTGAGCGGCTCCTGCAGAGGGCTTGTTCATGACAATGGATGACAGAGGGGAAGCTTTGCAGAGGAGACTACCTACATGTTGCCTTCCTCACTCCCCCAGACACTCCTGGGCTGGTCTATACAGGTTGAGCCACATTCACCCCAGATCTCTCCCCATGGCAGAGCCCACGTGGGAACCCAGGCTGCTCCCACCATCACTCAGTGCAATGGTCCTGAGCCGCGTCTTTGGACGGCTCTAGAGGAAATGTGGGACAAAAGGCGATCGAGCCAGCTGGCTCCACGGGCACCCTTAGACCCGCCCTCCCCACCCCCATCGTTCACAGCCAGACTTTGGAGTCTTGTGTAAGTGCTTAGTGTCCAAAACAGGCCTGAAACCCTCAATAGCCAGGCAGGAATTGGGGTTCTCCAGATAATCCATAGGAGACAGTGCCCATTCACATACGGTCAATTGATTGTCAGTAAAGATGCTGAGGTGACTCAAAAGGCAGAGAAGGGGGCTGGTGCAGTGGTGCCCTAATCCTTCAGCCGCAGAGCTGGTGCCCCACATGGAGCTCCACTTTCCATCCAGCTCCCTGATGATATCCTGGGGGCCCAAGTCCTGGGCCCCTGCACCAACACGGGGGACCCTGAGGACGATCTAAGCTACTGGCTTCAGATTAGCCCAGCTCTGGCCATTGCAGCCATTAGGGAGTGAATCAGCAGGTGGAAGATCTCTCTCTCTCTCTAACTCTGACTTTCAAATAAAATAAATACATCATTTTTTTAAAACAGGCAAGGTGAGAGGAACATCCAAAACAACTGAATAGGTGGGTAAAATCGTCTTAGAACATACACGTACAAACTAAAAGAAACTCCAGATAACCTGGATTTTCTCAGAATTTAAAACTTTTGTTCTTCAAGAAAGAACTACAATGCTCAAACATTGTTGGTAGGGCCCGGTGTGATAGCATAGCGGTTAAGGTCCTTGCCTTGAACGAGCTGGGATGGGTGCTGGTTCTGATCCCGGCAGTTCCACTTCCCATCCAGCTCCCTGCCTGTGACCTGGGAAGGCAATCAGATCCTTGGACGGCCCAGATCCTTGGAACCCTGCACCCGCATGGGAGACCCAAAAGAAGTTCCTGGCTCCTGGCTTTGGATTGGTGTAGCACTGGCCATTGTGGTCACTTGGGGAATGAATCATCAGATGGAAGATCTTCCTCTCTGTCTAACCTCCTCTCTGTACATCTGCCTTTCCAATAAAAATAAATAATTAAAAAAAAAAAAAAACGTTGCTGGTAGACAAACAAAGGCCTACAGCCACCCCGGAGAGCTAGCAATTCAAATGTAAACTCAAAAGCTTACCATATGACCCAGGTAATTCACTCCTGCAGAACTGTCCGGGAGAACTCATGGGAACACAAAGATTTATGTTCCTAGCAGCTTTCTTCACACCAGCCTAGCCCGAAGTAGAAAAGAAAAGCCAGATTTCTAAAGCTGGTGTTGTGATACAGTGAGCTAAGCTGCCACCTACAAAGCCAGCATCCTGTAAGGAGTGCAGGTTCAAGTCCTGGCTGCCCCAATTTTAACCCAGCTTCCTGCTAATGGACCTGGAAAAAGCAGAGGAAGATGGCCCAGGTGTTTGGGAACACGGACACCTGTGGAACACCTGGATGAAGCTCTTTGATTCTGGCTCCAGCCTGGTCCAGCAATGGCCTCTGTGGCCATTTCGGGAGTGAACCAGCAAATAGAAGATCTTTATTTGCCTTGCCTTCTCTTGCTGTTAACCTTATCTTTCTTTTTTTTTTTTAAGATTTATTTTATTATTTTTATTGGAAAGGCGGATAGACAGAGAGGAAGATCTTCCGTCCGATGATTCACTCCCCAGGCGGCCGCAACAGCTGGAGCTGAGCCAATCCGAAGCCAGGAGCTTCTTCCGGATATCCCATGCGGGTGCAGGGTCCCAAAGCTTTGGGCCGTCCTCGACTGCTTTCCCAGGCCACAAGCAGGAAGCTGGATGGGAAGCGGGGCTGCCGGGATTGGAACCGGTGCCCATATGGGATCCCGGGCGTGCAAGGCAAGGACCTTAACCACTGCGCCATCGCACCAGGCCCAACCTTATCTTTCAAATAAATAAATTGATCTTTAAAAAAAAAACAAATAAACATCTATCAACAGGTAAACAACTAAGCAAAAACATGAAATTATAATAAAACAGAATATCATTCAGCAATAGAAAAGATGAGGTAAAGAGCAGATGTTTGGCACAGCTGTTTGGGATACACACATCCCATGGTAGCATGCCTGATTCAAGTCCCACCTCTGCTTCCGCCCAGCTTCCTGGTCACGTGCACTCTGGCAAAGCTCTGCTCCCCACCGCCTGCAACGGAGACCCAGAGGGAGCTTCCGGCTCCTGACTTCAGCCTGGACCAGCCCTGGCTGTGGAGGGCGTTTGGAGAGTGAACCATCAGATGGAGAATCTCTCTCTCTCCTCTCTATGTCCATCTACCTCTGTCTTTCTTTTTGTGGCTCTGCTTTCAAATAAATTGGGGTAATAAGAAATTACTAAGATGGCCTAAAAAGGTATAAGAAGGGACTCGAATGAAATCTAGGCAGTCAGAGAGAAGGAAGAGAGCATGTGAAAGAGGAACAGAATTAACTGGGAGGGCTGGAGTGACCAGTGAAAAATAAGGCGCGTGGCCAACAGACACTGGTTCAAAGACCCAGTGGCAGAAGGAAGCATGGCACATCCACAGGGGTGAAATGGAACCCTGTCCAAGCAGCAAGGCTGGCAGCTACCAAGGGCTGTGCCAGGCAGGCCTGCTGCGCCTTGTCCAGCTGTTCAACATGTGTCCTAAAAACAATGAGAAACCTCTGAAAGCATCTGAACCAAGAAGGTGGTATAACTTGACAGTTTTTGAAAGGTTCCACTCTCTACCTTGTGGAGAACTGACTGCCAAGGGAGTAGATGGCTGGGACAGAGTTATTCCTAGTTCCTGCCTAACTCCTGGTCATGGCTGACGACAAGACAGGCAAGTGGACACGGACAAGGATGGGTGGAGTCAGCAGGTATTAACTCTGGACTGCTTGCTGCAAGTGGGGAAGAAGATGGTGCTAAGATTGACTTATTTTGGGTAAATATTTATTTATTTTTATTGGAAAGGCAAATTTACAGAGAAAAGAGAGACAGAGAAAGATTTTTCATCTGCTGGTTCACTCCCCAAATGACTGCAGTGGGTAGAGCTGAGCCAGTCCAGAGCCAACAGCCAGGAGCTTCTTCCAGGTTTCATATGTGGGTGAAAGATCCCCAGCTCTGAGCCATATCCTGCTGCTTTTCCAGGTCACAAGCCGAGAGCTGGATGGGAAGGATTCAGTCAAAACACAAGCCAGCACTCTTATGGCATGTTGCGCTTAGAGGTGGAGGATTAGCCAGTTGAGCCAACACACTAGCCCCCCAAGACTGACTTTAAGGCTGACTCCAAAGTTATGGCTTGGGGATAAGGTGGGAGACATTCTAATGTCCCAAAACAAGCAATACTAGAAGAAGGCTGGGTTTGCTGAGAACCATCAAAGCTCAGATCTGGGCACACAAAGCTTGGAACTGCCCAAGAGACACAGACGGCAAAGCCCATACCAGACGGCTGGCATGGGGGGTGCAGAGCTTATAGACATACCCAGGGTGAAGATGCAGCTCTGGGGGTTATAAAGATGGCAGCTGCCACTGTGGAAACAGATGCAAGAGACTAGGAGGAGGGAGCGCACAGGGTGAGGGGAGGATAGAATCTAGAACCAAGAAGGAATTCCAGAATCAACGGAGCCGAGGGTGGGAAAGTGAGTCAGCAGAGGTGGAGACATACCCCCGGGAAGGCGGAAAGAGTGTAAGAGCAGCCCGCACTGGAATTCCTAGAAAGAGGTTGCTTCCAGAAGGTTATGGCAATGAGGCTGAAAATCAAAAAAGAAAAAGATGGTCTGTGAATTTAGAAACAAGTGGAGGGCGCAGGGACTCTTGAGGAGAGATGAATGCATGAGAAAAGAGAAAGAGAACCCTGGCGAGGGTGGACTGGGCGGGGGAGTTGTGCTTAGAAATAGGAAGTGGAGAAGGTGATGACGCCAGATTTTAGATGACAGCTTCAGCCTCCTTCGTCTACCAGGCTGCATTCGACGATGAGAGAAACCTGAACCTGTGGAACCCACAGCCAACTTGCAAGTGTCGCCTTTGGGATTCAGCCCCAGCGGCTGCACTTTCATCTCCCATGAGGTGGGTGGGCATCGCGAGCCAGGAAGCCAGACATCCCGTTTCCCATGCTGCCTTCCTAACCGCAGGAGCGTGGAGGAGTCGCCGGGGATCTCCAGCAGAGGTGAGCCACTTCCACGCCCGACCAAGGCAGCCGGCAGGGAGAGGAGGAGGTGGGACTGACAGCAAGAGGCAGGTCTACCTCTCTCTGCCTGCTTCCCACTAAGTCTCCACTGTACAATCCAATCCAGATCCTTGTGAATATTTATAGACAATCATAAAAGCAAAAAGGCACAAGTAAACTCTGGAGCAGGCAATAGAGAACAATCTCTTCCTTAGTCTCTGTTTACCAGGAACACGCACCTGTGTGCTGGGGAGAAGATGTATGTGAAGAGATAGCCCTTGCTTGTTCCAGGGGAGAGCAGGACTAGGAAGGAAGGCTGGCTAGCAAGCTATCTGGACTCCTGGGATCTGAGCTACAGAAAGAACGAACAGGTGAATGAGTGGATGGATGGATGGATGGACGGACGGACAATGGGGAATGGGATGTAACCGCCCCTCCCCCCGCCCCCAGAAAGAATGGAGAGTTCAGAGCAGGCATTGGTGAGGTGGTGAAGATCTCATCCAGAACACCCACATCCCACATCCAAGTCCTTGAGTCCCAGCTCAGCTTCCATTTCTGGTTTCCTGCTAATGGGCACCCTGGGAGGCAGCCTGTGGAAATATGTATGAGGGGGTGGGATACTACATAGATTTCAATTTGCTTTATACATCAAAATAAATATATCCTAATTTCACTTTCCATATACTTTTCTTTAAGATTTGTTTTGATTGGAAAGGCACGGTTATAGATAGAGAAGGAGAGACCTTCCACCTGCTGGTTCACTCTGCAAATGATCACAATGGCTGGAGCCGAGCCAGTCCAAAATCAGGAGTCAGGAGCTGCCTCTGGGTCTCCCAGGTGGGTGCAGGGACCCAGGCACTCAGGCCACTTTCTGCTGGTTTCACAGGCCACTCACAGGAAGCTGGTTTAGAAATAGAGCACAGGGGACTTGAACTGACACCCATATGGGATGCTAGCACTGCAGGAAGAGGCTTAAGCTACTACTCCAGTGCCTCCATGAACTTTTAGGACTAACCCTCCTAAACGCTCCCCGGTTACTCAAGGAAATCCTGGGATATGAGTATTTCCACATGTTCCCCTGGGCTGAAAAAGGAGCTGAAGCTGAGGAAATTGATCACCCCATCTTCGGCATGAAGGGACTTGGATATGAACCCGTGTCTGCTAGACTCTACACCCCACCCAACTTCCACCAGTTCGAGCCACCAGCTAGGCAAAACCGATGTGTTCCAACTGAGAAGCCCAGAGATGGTTACGGAGGCCGAGAGCAGATCGTATAGAAACATTGTTTGTTTTGTTTTGTTTTAAGATAAAAGCAAGTTGGAAATCTCTTTTCTAAGTAGAGCAGAATTACAGAAGACTTAGACTAGAAAAGAAAAGAGAATCTAAATTGGGAAGTGGGGAGAAAATGGCCTGGGATTTTTAAAAAAAAATCAGGAAGCAGGAACAGAAAAATCTGTGTTTGGAAGTCAGAGGGAGGATCTCTAGGGAGAGCGCAGCAGCCGGGGCCCTGGACTTGGGGTCTGAGAGGAAAGGCTGCTGGCCACTGACCTGCCTTTCTCGGGTCACATGACACGGGCTGGTATAAAAGCTTTCTGCCAGCCAGGTCCCTCGCAATTTTTTTTTTTTTCTTTTCTGTGTGAAACAGGCAAGAGCAGAGTGAAGGTTCTGACTCCTTTCTTGTAGCTTCCAGACTTTCTGCAGGATCAGCTCCCAGGAGCCACCTCTGCGGAGTACAGAGAAGGCAAGGCGGCCAGCTCAGGGCACGCACGGTGGAAAGAGGTGGTGTGCTCAGGGCTCTGGGGCTGGGGGGAGGGGGAAGTGCTGGGAGGGCTGGGGGGAGTGTCAGCTGCTGTGGTGTCGGGATCCCACCCAGACGTAGGAACTAGAGGGTTGAGGGGGTGCTGTACCAGGGAATCAAGGCAAGTGCAGAGGCCTGCGTGGAGTCCCCCCAGTAAGATGCAGAGTCCTTCTGTGTGTTTGTAGGACCACCAACTGAGGAGCACCAGGAGTTTTTCTGGATCTTTCTATAAAAGGCTTTCGGGGGACAAACCCCAAAACACAGGAGTGGCTCACCCTTCCTACCTCACCGTCCCCCCTCTCTGCTTCCACTTTCCAGAAGAGTCACCCCAGGCCGGCCACGGGAGAGGACGTGTGTACAAGGAGGAGGAGGTAGGAGATAGGCTGGGGAGGGAGACAGGTTGTCCCAGTCCTGGCTGGTCCTCCTAAGACACTCCTCCCGGCTCCTCTTGGTCCACACAGCACCTTTTTCTCTCCTGCAGGTCCCCATCCAGGAGCCTTCCATCGAGCTGGACACCTGCTCTTGGTCACTTCCTGGATCTGCGAGGAGGACTGGTGGAGGAAGGCCCAGAAAACCAGAAGAGGAGAAGGAGGAAGGGGGAATTCCCTGGGGCAGCCGAGGCTTGGTCTCCCCCAGAGACACAGGATGGCAAATGTAATTACTGCCTCCTAATATCCCGCCCAAGGCAAAGTCAATAATTGCTCTGGGCAGCGCTGGCAGGTGGCATAAGCAGGGACAGTGCCTGGGAGGATGGTCACGTCCTGAACCACAGAGGTCTCCAGGCTGTGGAGGGGGGTGGGGGTGAGGAGGGGAGCCCTCCTGACCCTGCCCTTTCTCGCCCTCCCCCTGCTCCCCTCTTTCCCCTCCTTTCCCCCTTCCCCCCCAGGATGAGGCTTGATTTGCACAGTTCCTTGATCCTCACAGCCTACATCATCATCTTCCTCGCGGGGCTCCCCGCCAACCTCCTGGCTCTGCGGGCCTTCGTGGAGAGGGTGCGCCAGCCTCAGCCGGCCCCCGTGCACATCCTGCTGCTCAGCCTGACCGTGGCTGACCTGCTGCTGCTGATGCTGCTGCCCTTCAAGATCGTGGAGGCGGCGTCAGGTTTTCGCTGGTACCTGCCGCAGGTGGTGTGCGCCCTTACCGGCTTCGGCTTCTACAGCAGCATCTACTGCAGCACGTGGCTCCTGGCGGGCATCAGTATCGAGCGCTACCTGGGAGTGGCCTACCCCGTGCAGTACAAGCTCTCCCGCCGGCCCGTGTATGGGGTGATCGCCGCCCTGGTGGCCTGGATCATGTCCTTTGGCCACTGCACCATCGTGATTGCTGTGCAGTATCTAAACTCCACCCAGGAGGCCGGCAGCCGCCATGAGATCACCTGCTACGAAAACTTCACGCAGGAGCAGCTGGACGTGGTGCTGCCCGTGCGGCTGGAGCTGTGCCTGGTCCTCTTTTTCATCCCCATGGCCGTCACCGTCTTCTGCTACTGGCGCTTCGTGTGGATCATGCTCACGCAGCCGCATGTCGGGGCGCAGCGGCGGCGCCGCGCCGTGGGACTCGCTGTGGTGACGCTCCTCAACTTCCTGCTGTGCTTCGGCCCTTACAACATCTCCCACCTGGTGGGCTTCTACCTCAAGCAAAGCCCCCCGTGGCGGGTGGAAGCGGTGGTCTTCAGCGCCCTCAACGCCGGCCTGGACCCCCTGCTTTTCTATTTCTCTTCTTCGGCCGTGCGCCGAGCCTTCGGCAAGGGGCTGCGGCTGCTAAGACATCCCGGCCCCGCCCCACTGGACTGCGAGGGCAAAGAGACAGCCAAGGTGACAGGAGAGGACAAGGCTGTGAGCCGAACCGAGGGAGTGGCGGGCTCGGATCTCCTCACTGACTAGCACCCCCTAAGGGAGTCGGGCAGCTTGGGAGAGAGGTGCCCCAGGCCTGATACACGGGTGGGACCGAGATGAGGCTCTCTCGAGCCGCCTTGGTTTCCCTGCCCGCTTCAATTTTCCTTCCTAAAGACCCAAGGAAGAAAGGTCAGGCGAGGAGGCGCTGGCAAGGGAGGGCTTCCAAGCAGCAAAGCTCGGAAGGGGATTGATACCTGGGGACCACGGAGTTGAGGCAGGGCGGGTCCTAAAGCTTAGATCACGGATGCCCTGCAACACTGGTGCAGCTCTGACCGCTGCTGCTGCTGCCGCCACTGGGAAGATACTAAGCACAAAGGGATGGAGGAGAAGGACAAACACTCATAAAGGTTCTGAACTAAGGGGGCCAGAGGAAGGATGGGAGCTGAGACCTCTAGTGATACAGGTTCGCTGTACCAGTGTGACCCGTGGCTTGGTAAGCCTACTCCTACTATTTTGGAGTCTCATCCTGTCCTCCCATACCCGCATACCACCCAGCCCCGTTAAACTAGGTGCTTTGTGAGATCTGGGTCTCCACTACTCCACGGCACCCCACGCAGGCCAGGACGGAGCTGGAGACCTACCACGGACTAACCCAGGAGAATGTCACCTGATTAGGCAGGCTGAGAATAAAGACCATAACACTCTGCAGCAAACGTGCCCGGGTTGCTTTTTGTTTTTTGTTTGTTTGTGTACTGCTTCTGCAAACACCAGCAGGGCTAAGCCAGGCGCAGGACCAGAGGCAACTAGTGGGTGGGCGTGGGGAGAGGGAACCCCTCAGGATCCAGAAGAGTTTATAACTGATCAGAGTGAAGCAGGTGGATCTAGGAAGCCCCCCCGTCCCCGGGCAAACCCAGCATGAGGCTGGACTGGGGGAGAGGATGGATGTGGCAGTGAACTCTGCAGCAGAACCTTCTGTTATAGCAGGCTCACCCCTGCATAGCTCTCTCCTCCCCTCACCCTGACCTGGGGGGGGGGGGGTGGAGTGGGGCTCACTGACTCTGCAGCCCCTGGAGTGTGCAGCAGTCCAGCTTAGACACCACACTAACCTTCATGTCTCCAAATGCAGCCTCTGGAGATGGGGTCCCCACTACAGCTGCAGATCACATCCCCTGGAAGGGGAGGGGGCAGTCAGACACTCTTGGTTTAGCTCCGAACATCCACCTGTCCAGACTGCTGTGCTGTGAGACCTCTCCTGCTTGTACGGTCCCTCTCTCCTCAGCCTTCGGTTGCCCATGCCCTCCTTGTCCACAAATCCCACTCACAGTTGCCTTCTCCAGGAAGTTTTCCTCATGATCCCTGCCCAATGGAAAACTCTGTTTTCTCCTTTGGCACTGGTATAGGAAGAGCCCTGGCTTCTTAGCTCCAGTGACCCAAGAAAAATCCAAAGCCACATAACATGGTGGGGGATACTGCCAAGATATAACAAGCTAAGCTTCTGTCTGCAGTACTGGCATCCCATATGGGTGCCAGTTCGAATCCCAGCTGTTCCACTTCTGAACCAGCTTTGCTAATGGCCTGGAAAGGCAGTGGAGGTTGGCTCAAGTCCTCTGGTCCCGACACCCATTTGGGAGATCCAGAAGAAGTTCCTGGAACCTGGTTTGGGACTGGCCCAGCTCCAACCATTGCAGCCATTTGAAGAGTGAATCAGCAGATGGAAGACCTTTTTCCTTCTTTTTTTGTAACTCTGGCTTTCAAATAAATCAGGAAATCTTTAATAAACTGATAATGGGGAACTATAAGATACCCAGAATGTACATGAGAAAACAGAATTTAAAAAAACTTATTCTATAGGAGAAAAATGCTTATGATGGATCTTCAAAATGTTTGTGGAAATGTATATAATGAAAAAAAGCTGGACCCGGCATGATACCATAGTGGTTAAGGTCCTTGCCTTGCATGCCCGGGATCCCATATGGGTGTCGGTTCTAATTCCGGCAGCCCACTTCCCATCAGCTCCCTGCTTGTGGCCTGGGAAAGCAGTCAAAGATGGCCCAAAGCCTTGGGACCCTGCACCCGCGTGGGAGACCCGGAAAAGGCTCCAGGCTCCTGGCTTCGGATTGGCTCAGCTCCAGCCATTGCGGTCACTTGGAGAGTGAATCATCAGACAGAAGATCTTCCTCTCTGTCTCTCCTCCTCTCTCTATATCTGACTTTGCAATAAAAATAAATATATCTTCTTTTTTTTTTTTTAAAAAAAAGCCTATTTTTAATTCCACTTTTCAACCATCTTTTGAAAGTGACTCATGTAAACTCCTAAGCTGATGCCAAGGATTAAAACATGGCTTTAGATATTAAATTGCTGAGAAAGAATGGAATATCATTTCACAGCTTCACACTGTGATCTCAATCCATGTGCAGTACAGGTGTACCCCTACTTCAAAAAAACACAACACGTGGAAGTTAGAGTGGAAATCACGTGTTCAACATGTGTCAGGGGGTTGGGGAGTAATCCGTAAGGAAAGTCCTGGGAATTCCGGCTGACTACAGACATCCTGAGAATCCGCGATGCAGCACAGGTGCCAGAGGGACTAATTTGGTGTGAAGGATCATAAAACAAATGGAATCCACACACGCTGATAATGGCCCCACTCCACTTAGGTCTAATCAGTAGCACACCAGCACTGAGCTACACGTGGTTAAGAACACTAACAGGAACAGCACAATGGCTCAGTGGCTGAATCCTCGCCTTGCATGTGCCAGGATCCCACGTGGGCACTGGTTCATGTCCCGGCTGCTCCTTTTTCCATCCAAATTCCTGCCTGGGAAAGCAGTGGAGGGAAAGCATGGGAGAACTGGAAGCAACTCCTGGCTTCTGGCTTCAGCCTGGCCCCAGATCTGGCTGCTGTGGCCATTGGGCAGGAGGCGGAGCCAGTGGAGTAGGGAGAGTGAACCAATAGATAGATTCTCTCCCTCTCTGTGTCTCCCTCTCTCTTTCTCTCTCTCTCTCTTTGTCTCTCCCCACTCCTCCCATCACTCTACCTCCCAAAGAAGTGAATAAATAAATCTTTACAAAAGCACAGAAGAATAGCACTAGTAAAATAACAAGGTGTTGTGAGACTTGAGCACAGGAGGCCAAGAGCATTAGGAAACTTCCCAAGGTCAGTGGGTGAGAGGTCGAATGCAGTCTCCCTGGATGCCACGTGCTGGCCTTTTTCACTGACACAGGAGAAGGAAGACGGCTATGGGGCTTGGACAAGGCAAGGTCCATTTACAAATGATGCATTCTATGCAGCCCCCACCCCACCATGCCTCTCCCCAGCGGAGCAGCTTAAAGGACGGGCCAGGATAGGCAGGCCTATCCTGTGTAACCAGAACCAAAGGACTTCAGTAAAGTCGGCACCTGCAGGAATGTAGAAACAAAAGATGTAAAAACACTCCCGCCAGGCACTGAGGGAGCACACACTCTCTGATGAGGGCTCAATCAGCAGGCTGCCGGCCCCCTCTTGTCCTCTAGGGACACGGCTTGTCTCACTCACCAGTAAGGTCTAGAAGGAGGAAGTCCTTTGCTTTTTTTCATGGGATTCTAAGAAAATCGCCGGACCTGCCCTGAGACATTCGGGCTCAAATCTTAGCTGCTCCTTTGCTAGTAGTTGGCCCTCAGCAAGTCAATTGATGGATCTGCCTGCTTAGGAAACGAGTGTTGAACTTCAACAGCATGCATGGGTGATCTGGGCTTGGGTCTGAATGTGAGCTAACAATGCACTGAGTACTCTGAGGCTTCCAAACGCTTAAGCTTGGCAACCCTCGTGAGCTTGGGGCTGAGCGGGATCTGGGGCTGGCAGCAACTGCCCGGTGTTACAAAGATGCACGTCGCCAGCCAGGAAAATGCAATCATCCAAAGTTGGCACCATCAAAATACAAAACCAAAAATTTCAAATCATAAAATGAAGCGGTGTAGCTCAGGGACTGTCTGTGTAGACCAGTCATTTTACTTAGGGGTGGGGTTGCTGAATAAATGAGAGACAAATAAGAACAAATCATAAAGCCAAGTCCTTTCAGAACGCGGCCAGTGGACACTAGCTCCAAGTAACCAAAACGGGGCTACAGGAAAAAATACAAAGGATGCGGGGTTTACAGCTCTCCCACATCAGTGATGCCATGGCCAGTCCCTGAACAATGAAAGGTAGTTGTTGCCCTACAAAGGCCATGGGAAAAGTGTTCTGGAAAGGGAACTGCTGATGCCGTAACACAGAGGACAGGGAAAGCTTGCCATCTCAAGGCCAAAGGGAAGGCCTGCCTGGAGCCTGCCTGGAGCCTGCCTGGAGCCCTGCCTGGGTTGGAAGCTGGGATTGGAATGGCCAGGAGGGCTTGAGGATGGAAAGGCTGCTATCTTCCCCTCCCCAGGGTTCAGAATCAGCAGGTGCATTGGTTGGGGTTCTCCAGAGAGACAGAGCTGGTGGGGTGGGAACAGAAACAGAGAGAGAGAGGGAGGGGGAAATGGAGGGGGAAAAGAGGGGAGGGAGAAAGGAGAGGGAGGGAGAGAAGGAAAGGAGGAGAGAGAGGGAGGAAGGAAGAGAGAGGGAGGGAGGGAGGGAGAGAAGGGGATGGAGAGAGGGAGGGAGAGAGAGGAGTGGAAGGAAGAGAGAAAGAGCGAGATTGTGGTGAATTTTCTAGTACAGTCTCTGAGCCTGAGAAGTTCCACGATGTGCCATTTGCAAGCTGGCAACCCAGGAAAGCTTGCGTTGGGGCTACAGAGCCCAGCACATTGGTGAAGCTATCAGTCAGAGAGCAAATGTGGCCTCCCTCTGCCTTTTGTTTTGTTTTGTTTTGGCGTCTGCTCAGGCCTGCAGCAGCCTGGATGATGCCTCCCATATCCAAAGTGCGCTCTGCCTTCCTTGACTATTGATCCAAACATCCATCTCCCCAGAAACAACTTCACAGACACACCCAGGAATAAAGTGTGGCCAAGAGGCTGCTGTGATGGCTCGAATGACTAATCCTCCACCTGCGAGTGCCAGCATCCCAAATGGGCACCAGTTTACCCCAGTTGTTCCACTTCCCATCCAGCTCCCACTTGGGGAGTAAATCAGTAGATAGAAGAATTTTCTGTGTCTCTCCTTCTCTCTATAAATATTCCTTTCCAATAAAAATTAATAAATCGTAAAAATAATGTGTAGCCAAATATCTGGCCCCTCCACAGTCCCATCAAAAATTAGCCATTAGGGAGCTGGCACTGCAGTAGTTAAGCCTCTACCTATGCCATCAGCATCCCATATAGGCACCAGTTCGAATCCTAGCTACTCCACTTTTGATCCAGCTTCCTACCAATGTGTCTAGGAAATCAGTGGAGGATGGCCCAAGTATCTGGGATCCTGCACTCACATGGGGGATGCAAAAGAGCCTCCTAGCTCCTGGCTTTGGACCAGCTCAGTCCAGGCATTTCAGACATTTGGGGAGTGAACCAGCAGACAGAAGCTCTGTCTGTCTGTCTGTCTGCCTGCCTTTTTTAATGAAGAAATAAATCTTGATAAGAAAGTGAACAAGAAGAGTTGACTTGGGGTGCATGTCCAGCAAGTTCCCAGATGATGTTGATGTTATCGGTTCAGGAACCACATGAGAGTGACAAAGAAGAGACTGGCAGGGAACAGACCATGAAAAGTGACTGAAGCCACAGAGGGAGCTTGGTATTAGCCTAGGAGCTCTCTTCCACTTAGAAATTCATTTGGACAGCAGTGCCTACTCCTGGAGGGCAACGATTGTTGGGATCCTGGAGATGGTGCCCGTGAGGGTTGTGAAACCCCGGAGGACTGTGCAGACACACGGGGTTTCCACAGGCCAGCAGCTCCCCAAAAGAAAGGCTGTCATCTCCTCCATTAGAATCGGCTGTGCAAAGACAAGGCAGCCAGGAAGGGAGCTTTATGCACGTCACAGCTCCCTTGTCAATGTGTGTGTCCAATGGCAAGTGTTTAATAGCCGGCACTTGGGGCAGGGGGAGGGAAGGGTAGCAGGTAAGATGTCAGGGGGAGGGGAAGGATAGGAATGGCCCTGATTTGTATGCAGCATTTGCTAATTTCTGCGGCTTATACCCTCCCAGCAAGGCCAGTTTTAGCCAACACAAAGACACTGCGCTTGGGCTTTGGTGAGAGATACAGAAAAACTGCAGTCAGCCAGACCAAGCACAGCCCTGTATACACCTGACTAAGTATCCACTTAAATGGCAAACAGATCTCATCTTCCTGGGGGAAAAACGTGTTCTTTCCCTGGTTACACAGAGCACTGAACTTCCACCCAGGGCTGCTGACACAATAAACACACGCTGAACGTGGCTGGCTGGGCCCAGGTCCAAGGGCATCAGTTGGCTGTTGGGTTATGGCACTCATCCGAATGTTCGTCTCCGAAGCAGGATGACAGATGGGCAAACAGAAATATTAGTGCCTGGTTAATGAGTAACAAGCAAGGCAACCTAGAGCTGCTACCAGGAAACAGGAGCAGAGGAGGCTGTGACTCCAGCCCACATGGGGGCCCGACCAGCAGGAAGAGAGGAAAGCAGGCTCTGGCTTGTTCATGTCCTCCTCTCTGGACAAGGTGCTGTGCCACAGCTGAGAGGTTGTGTGATTTTGCTGTGATGGCTGTGGTTACAGAAGGCAAGGGCAGGTGGCTATGGAGAGTCTGGCAGGAAACACTACCAAGCTCTTCACTCCCCTCCCTTGAACTTCCCTGCCTCTTTGCTCCACTCTGTTGAGACTGTTTATATCTCATCCTACCTCTCACAGTTATGTCCTTTGGCTCCATTTCTTTGCAAGCCTTTTCCCCTGACCCCCCAAAATGAGGACATTTCTTGCTTACACCCTGTACATCCAGCCAGGAAACTGGGTCAAACGTCTCCAGACTGGTAGAAGCAGCAGCCCACGGATCCGTTTGACACAGCTTCATTGTCTGCTAAGGGCAAACACAGGAGCGCAGGGAGTCGGGCTGGGGAGCTACGATGCAAACACTGGCCCGGGTCAGCTGTCCACCAGCAGCTTACCCAAGGAGAGACTGCCCACAGTTCTGTCTCAAGCTCCGGCTCCCTCTCCCCACCCTCAGATCCTGGGCCTTGCCATCTGGACCCCGAACTGCTACCTACCTCAAGGAAACAGGAAAGTACACACTCAGCTGCCAGAAGAAGATGTTTAATGGGAGAAGCCCACCCACGGGCAGGAGCAGTGGATAGTTTCAAGTGAACAGGGAAAAACACTGAGCCATTTGCATTTTTTCCATAGGGGTAGGCATTCATTCCTCTCCAAACATGGATTGAGATCTAGCAGGTGCAAGGCTCTGTTCCAGGCGCCAAAAGCACAGCAGCCGACAGCGACCGGCTCCCTCCCTGGCAGCTCACTTCACAGTGGGAGAGGCAGACAAGGCTGGCCCTAAGCCAAGGTGCTTGGGGGCAGGCTAGGTACTGTGAAGGCAGGAAGGCAGAGACGGGGACGGAGGGGACTCCAGCCAGAAGAGCAAGTGGGTTATTGTCATGTGCTTATTTTTATTTATGGGTGAGAGAGAATGGGAGCTCTTCCCCCCCACCCCCGCCCCGACTCCCTGGTTCCTACAGCAGTCAGGGGCTTAAGCTGGGAGGTGGGAATTCCACACAGGAACCCAATGACTTGAGACGTCCCTGTTGCCTCCCAGGGTCTACGGTTGCTGCAGGGAGCTGGATTCAGGAGCTGGAGCTAGGCTTCCAACCCCAGGTCCTCAGATGTGGGATGCAGTCATACCCCTTAGGCCAAATGACTCAGCCCCAACTGGCTATTTTGAGATGAGTGGCCCAGAAAAGCTCATCTAGAACCACGAGTAAAGTGATAAAAAGGAATCACAAAAGTACAAGCAAGGGAGGAGAAACGCTGCTAGCAAAAGGTTCTGGGCCAGTGGCAGGCCCACGCATCCTGTACCTGTGCCAGAAGAGAAAAGCCAGGGGGTTGGGGGTGGCGCGCACGGACACTGGGAGGAGCTGACAAGTGCCAAGCCATAGCAGGTGTCTAAGACTTCCACTAAGGGGCACACGTGCCATGAACAGCAAGAAAGGCTGAGGCTCCGACACATGAAGATGTCACGTACACACTCCCATCCAGGCTGTCTTCTGGCCACCGACTCGGGTCACTTCTCTCACTGGACCAGATGCATATACACACCGCCTTTCTCCCTCTCAAACTGTGCCCACACGAGGAAGAAAGGAGAGCGAGTAGCGAGACACAGGCAGCCGCGGGCAGTGGTTCTGCATAGAACCTTGCGGAAGCAGGTGGAGACGGACATATGGAGGAGCTGTGGTGGAAAACCTGGGTTGAGAGGAGGGAGGGATAGCAGTGAGAGCTAACTGCCTGAGTCCTGAGAGAGGGGCAGGAAGCTGAGGAGCAGTCACCGGCCACCTCATGCTGCCCGGGGAACCCCTGGCCTGCAGTAGAAGCATCAGGGCGAAGCTCCAGGGGTGAGGGGATGCAGAAGGCTTCCCACCCCAAGCTTCTCACCTCTGGCTACGTTACATGATCATCTGCAAAGTTCCTAAAAACACCGGTGCATTTGGACGCTTCCTTTTTCTACTGCTCTCTAGTTGTGAAGTGTGATGTGAAAGATTGGTGTGTCTAGTCGTGACCCTTCGCTGGGGGAGCCTGCAGGGTCTCCGCGCAGGCAGCAAGTAGCACGTCTTGAGTTCAGGTCCTGGGTTCTCTGTGCTTTGGTTTCCCATTACAAAGGTCGGGAGGAGGGGAGAATGAAGGGAGGTTATAGCACCTATCATCATCACATTATTAAGAGGGCTTCACGTTGTATCCGTCAAAACCTCGGGACAGCATCTGGCACCCTGTGTGAATACATGGGAATCTCCTAAAATATGACTGGAGTGAGGTGGGCAACACTGTGGCATTGTGGGTTAAGCCACTGCCTACAGTACCAGCATCCCATATGCGTGTGTCAGTTTGAGTCCTGGCTATTCCTTTTCTGATCCAGTTCCTTTCCAATGTGCCTGGGAAACCAGCAGACGATGATCCAAGTGCCTGAGACCCTGCAGAAGATCTGGAAGAGGTTTCAGCCTGGCACAGTCCTGGCCACTGTGGCCACTTAGGGAGTGAACCAGAGAACGGAAGAGTTCTCTCTCACTTTGTCTTTCTTTCTCTTTCTGCGTGTGTCCCTTTCTCGACTGTCTTTCAAATAAACCAAAATAAATCTTTGAAAAAAAAAAAAAACTAGCACGCTCTAGCTCTACTTCTCTGCTTAAAGGCCTCCAGCCGCGCAGTGGCCTAGGAGTAAATGCCCAACGCTCCCCAGAGCCAGCAAGGTGCTGCAGGACCTGGCACTTGTCCATGTGTCCGTCTGCCCTGCTCATCTCTTGGTTCCTTCCACACTCTGCTCCTCCTCACTTTGTTCAGTCCTTTAGCTGCTGCCGGCTCACTGGCCTCACTCCTGCCTCGGCCCCTTCGTACTCTGCAATTCCCTATTCCTCGTCCCCTGTCCCCAGATTCTCCTGTGACTGAGCGTCATGGTTCAGGCCACCAAGACCCAAATCTCACTCCCTTCCAGCCACTCTGAAGTTGCCACCCTCCGATAGTGACTTCCCTGTGGTTAACACCAGCTGATGTCATCAATTTTCATCTCGCTTGTTATTTTTGAAAAAGTTACAGGGGTGCAGACTTTCATGAGCAAAATGGTTGAACGTGTAAATTAGCATCCTTCACCCCTTCCTCCATCCTGGAGACTACAGCTTCCATCTCTCCTCTGTTTCTTTAAAGAATTTACTATGTTTCCTTCTTGGCTTTTCCATGTCAGTTTTTTTTTTTTAACTGTCAATTTCGCCCATGGCAGTAAAAGATGCTGAACTGGGAGCTCTCTTTCCCAATGCTTAGAGCATACACGCACCTGCCCTACCATGCACCTGCATCTTCCTGATTTGCTTACACTGTAATTAGGCTCGGCCAACACTCGATGTTCCATTATCATGGCTACATAAATGCAGTTCATACCATCGGTCGTTTTTGGAAAAACCCTGAGATATAAGAGCCAGTCATTAAAGCCAGGAGAGACTGAGAAAGAGGGGAAGAAAGCTGAGATTATTCAGAGTGTAATTTATTAGGGGGACTTACAGACAGCCGTGAGCTCTCCCCAGCAGCCGCCAGACTCGCAGTCTCCACTCTGTGAGGCGGGAGAAAGCAGGTTTTGTGGATGGAGGTGATGAGGGCTAAGCGGAATGCACCTGGATTTTCTCAGGAAATATTCACTCAGAAGAATCATTTCAGATATCAGATAGGAAGCGTCTGGCCATCAGATAAGAGCAGAGCCACAGGTTATCTTAACAACTTTGTTTACCCAATCATGGGGCTTGAGATGACCTCAGGGTCAACCACAAGGCTAGATGGCGGTTGGGTCCAAAATGGCTGAGATCATTACAAGCCAAAACCCTATCATAATAAACCACAGCCACTTTTTCTGTCTTGCACAACTTTCTCCCCCATCGCCTAAAATTAATTATTGCCCTATGGTGTTTTTTTTTTCCCCTCTTTCCTGTGGCTGAGTGTGCTACTCATTAATCACTCATGCTATCCCAAGTTCTTTGCCAACTGACTTTAGACCGTGTGGCAACTTTCAGAGAAAGTAGATGTTTGGAAACTTCCATGTGTTGAAAATTGTCCATCTCTTTCACTGCTTGACGATGAGTTCATACTGGAGCAGGTGTAGAATTCTAGACTGCAAATCATTTTTCCTTAATTAAGTAAGGAGTTAAACTGCTAGTTCAGATGCCTGCATCTCACATCAAACTGTAGCCTAAGTACCATATCCAGCTCCAGAGCCTGATGCCAGGTCCCAGTTAGTGCAGACTCTGCGAAGCAATACAATGGTTCATGGAGCTAAGTCCCTGGTAGGAGAACTGATTGAGCTTCCTGCTCTTGGCTTCGGTCTCAGCCCAGCCCTGGCCGTGGCAGGCATTCGGAGAGTGAACCAGCAGGTGGGAAATCAATGTCTCTCTTTGTGTGTCTCTCTCTTTCTCCTTCACACACACACACACACACACACACACACACACACACACACACACACACACACATTTCTTTCAAAGTTCCATTAGTAAAGCTTTAAAGATATTGCACGGTATGCTTCAGTTTCAGCCACAGCTAATGTCCTAAGACATTCCAATTCGTATTCTTTGCATGCCTCCTGTCTTTTTCTTTCTGGAAGGTTGAAGGCTACTTAGTTTTCTCCAGAGTATTTGAAAGTGTCATCCACTGTGCTGGGCACTTGATGGACTCATTCACCCCGTGAAATCAGAGCCTTGCGACCCTTTGTGACAGCTGCCTGCATCTGCTTCTGGTCTCCCTCACTTCTTAAACTCCCATCATGTGGAGGACATTGGACCTGACACACTGGCCCTCTACCTTTTTCTTCTCCACCATCTCCTCTCTTTCTGTGTGTTTTGGTCTACTTTCTATGTACTTCATGCAGTTTCTCTTTTAGCCCTGCTATTTTCATGTGTTTTTCTTGTTGCTATGATCTTGCATTTCCAACCACTCTTTTTTTGTCTCTAATGTTTTATGCTTGTCATGGCTGCAGCGTCCACTCAGATGCATCTCACTGAGAAATCCTCCTCTCCCTCCTCAAAGCTGCCTTTTTAAAAATTAACTTATTTTTATTGAAAGGGAATATTTAAATATTCCCCAAATAGCTGCAATGACCGGAGCTGAGTCGATCTGAAGCCAGGAGCCAGGAGTTTCTTCTGGGTCTTTCACATGGTTGCAGGGTCTCAAGGCTTTGGGCCAACCTCTGCTGCTTTACCAGGCCACAAGCAGGGAGCTGGATGAGAAGTGGGGCTGCTGGGATTAGAACCGGTGCCCATATGGGATCCCAGCAATTGCAGAGTGAGGCTTTAATCATCAAGCCTCATGCCAGGCCCAAAGCTACCCTTTTTGGTCTTGGTTTCTACCTTGTGCCAGAAGCTGTCATCCTACACATGGCAATCTGTTGGCTCAGAAAAAAGTATACGAGTAACATGACATTGGCTTTAAAAACAGGAAAGAGAAAGGATAGGAACCAGAAGAAGCCCATTGGGAAAAACAAGACTTGATTTGGGGTAACAGAGAGGTGGTCGCGTGTACAATTGTCACAATGAAGCTGTGCTCAATGGCAGGACTCAGCTCCTCCTGGGCTGCTGGACAGAAGGCTGGCTGTTGGCCAATGGCCTCCTTCTAGTTCTGGCCACGTGGGCCTTTCTGTAGACAGCTGACAGCTTAGCAGGTGGCTGCCACTTTCTGACCTCACCAAGCCCAAAAACAAGAGAGGTCAGGACAGAAAGCAGTCTGGGGGGGGGTACAATACCCTGAATGGAAGCTGGGAGACATGAACAAGGCCTCCATGCATGGAAATTCAACCAGACCTTGTAGTTGGGGAAATCTCCTGGTCTCCCAACTGGAGAGCGAGCATGAGCCAGTCCAGCCTCGGGACCCAGTGAGGAAGCAGCCCAGCTCCTGCAACAGCCCGGCGCTCTCTGACCTCTAGTTTACATCACACAGCTGCCTTGCCAAGTGTGCCTGATGTCTCACGAGGCTCTGTGCTCCTCTCTCCTGGGAAGACAGCTCCAGTCTTTTTCTGGGCGAGAAGCAGTTGCCCTGCACTGGGGAACTGGGGAAGAGATCTGAGTAGTTTCCAACCATTTCTGCTCTGTGCAAGCTTGCCCTTTGCCCCCGTTTTAGAAGTGCTCAAGAAGCAGTACCCTCAGACACATGCTCCACACTGGGGACCCTGGGATGACATCAGGTGACTATCCCTCACTCCCGAGTGCTGATGGCGCTCGGGCTGCTGGGAGTGAGTGGCCCTCCCCTGCTCCCCCCACTTTCCCCAGAGAAAGGACGAAGAAAGGAGATTAGAAGCAGTTGTCTCGTCCACTTTCCCCCATTTCTCGACCCTTCCCACCCTGATCGGTGGTCCACATGGGATACATCCTTCTCAACTATGTAAACACCATGAAAAATAAAATAAATATATATTTATTATATATAATTATATATTATGTTATATAATATCTATGATGTTTATTATAAAATAAATTAAAATTTTTTTATAATGTAAAATAAATTTATTTTTATTTTAAAAGCACTTTTTAAAAGTGCTTGTTGGGCCTGGCACAGTAGCCTAGTGGCTAAAGTCCTCACCTCGCATGCACCTGCCGAGATCCCACATGGGCACTGGTTCAAATCCCAGCTACTCTACTTCCCTCTCGGCTTCCTGCTTGTGGCCTGGGAAAGCAGTAGAGGACGGCCCAAAACCTTAGGACCCTGTACCCATGTGGGAGATCTGGAGGAGCCTCTTGGCTGCTGACTTCAGATCGGCTCAGCCGCTTGGTTCTCTCCTTCTCTCTGTAAATCTGACTTTCTAATAAAAGTAAATAAATCCTTTTAAAAAATATTTATTTTTATTGGAATAAAATTTTATTGAAATAAAAATTTAAGGGAGTAGAGATTCATGCACTCAATGGGCTCTTTTTAAGCCCCTGTGTTTTCCTCTATTGCTGTTTATTTATCTGCTGAACACAGGTTCTAAGATAGCTTATCTATTTTGCTCACCTATGCATCCTGGCAGCCAGAACCATGCTGGACACATCAGTTTGTTGGAGGAGGAGATTTGCCTCACGACCCTGTCTCCTGCTTTACAGAGAGAGCCCTTCCTGCCATAGCATGGGTGGGGTGAGGCTGTTTCACTAGTTAATGATACCTAGCAGGTCATAAATCATTCTACACACTACAAAGAGCCTTCAGAAATATTATCTCATTTGATCCTGACAACAGCCCAGGGGACAGATAGGAAAAGGATCATGATGGTCCTTAATAAGGTGACGCTCTGGCCAACCATGTTCCTAGGTCAAACAAACCACCTTACTCATTCCTGGTCTTTCATCTCACACCTGCTGCCCTCCGGCCGGGTCCTCCCTTCCCTTGCACTGCACACACTCCTTTTCAGGGTTTTGCCTCCCACAGAAACATCCTTAGGAATCCAAGATCAGCTCTCACATAGAGAGAAGAACGGGTACAAACCAGAGCAAGTCACCCGAAGACCTTGGATTAAAAAAAGAGGGGGCATGGGACCCAGAGTTGGCAGAGCACAAACATTGGGACTAGGAGGGAGGGGAAGGCAGGAGGTCTTAGACCCTGGAAGGAGGGGGAGCAAGCCCAGAACCAAGGATCAGTATGTATGTGGCACGGAGAAAGAAAATAACCCTGCTTCGATTTCATTGCCAAACATCTCACGATGACTTCCGGTTCTCATTTTCTTGGTAGGCAGAATGTCCGTATCTTTCTCTGGAACTTCTGCCTGTCCCTTAACTCCGCATGTTACTCTCTGCTCAGATTTATGCTCCGAAGAGTTAAGGAAACTGAAAAATTGGTGTAATTTTTGCTTTCTATGTAAAATGAATCATGTAATGTTATCTATCTGTTTGAGAAGGGGTAGAATTTTCCAGCTCACTGGTCTTCAAAACATCATGAAGAGGATAGCTGGGTCTCTTAGAGTGAAAAACATTGAAAAATTGCAGGGTGGGAAGTGGGTTTGGGGACATGATTTGACCTTTGTTTTATAAAAATAAAAGCCCTGGGTTTCCTTAAAACATAGAATGAAAATCACCATTCCACGGGAATGGTGGACTCCTGTACGCATAAAACTGGTTACAAAGTATTTGACACAGCAGGTTCCCTAAAACAACTACACTGAACTCCTGGGATCTCTGCGTTCAGACTCCCTGCGAAAAGCAGGGGACATGGACCCCTCCAGGAATAGAAAGACAAGCTCAGCAAACCACAGCAGATCCCAAAAGCTCAGGTAGCAGTGCTAAGCGGCTGCAAAGGAGCCCCACACACTGTCCAGTGCTACTCGCCGGGGTTCTGCCTGCCACCTCCTGGGCGGGTCAGGCTATCTCACCTCCCAAAGCTGGGAGGCCGGGCCCCCTGCAGGCTGTGGCCTCTGAGACTCTCATCTGGCTCCAGGGACCACTTGAAAGTGGAAATCTAGATGAGAAGTGATCAGAGTATCCGTCTCCTCAACCTGCACCAGGGCAAAGTTCAGCCTTAGTTTAGAAAGTAATCTGAGACGTCTTAGTAAGCTGCCAAAGCAGGTGTGTGACAGCATATAGACTGTACCTCTCATCCTAGTCAAACGCTTCATGCGCCACCAAATAAGGAGTTCAACAAATAAAACGGAGACCCTGGTTAATCAGGAAAATAGGTAGGAACTATAAACAACAATTCAATGATATGCTCAGCTTTATCCATACAGATTTTTAAATGGTCACAAAAGCATTAAAGCTATAGTAGCATATGAGTCATAATTTGAGTGTTGTTTATAACCTTTTTAAAAAAAGATTTATTTATTTTTATCAGAAAGGCAGATATACAGAGAGAAGGAGAGACAGAGAAAAAGATCTTCAGCCAGATGATTCAGTCCCCAAGTGGCTGCAACAGCTGGTGCTGAGCCAATCCGAAGCCAGGAGCCAGGGTCTTCTTCGGGTCATGCAGGTGCAGGGTCCCAAGGCTTTTGGACCGTCCTCGACTGCTTTCCCAGGCCACAGGCAAGGGAGCTGGATGGGAAGTAAAGATGCTGGGATTTGAACCAGTGTCCATGTGGGATCCCGGCATGTGCAAGGCTAGGACTACTGTGCAGGACCCTTACTGGCTATAATATTAAAAGAAGTTGCTACAATGGGAGCAGTTGAATGGCTTTAAGATCTTCCTATGTGTGAGTACAGATTTAACCTCTGTGCCAGCGCTCTTCAGTAACTTGTTGATAATGACCTTTCTTTTACAAGAAAGGGGAAATAGAATGATTATTTGATGATCCCTTAGGGTGTTAAGTAATTTGCCCAATACTGTGTGTGCACCTGTGCGTCTGTGAACCTCTGAAAGGTCAGGCAGCTGTCAACAGCGGTCGCTCCGGGAATCGCGGGGAGGGGAAGCAGGCTAGCTGTTCTTTTTCCACTGTGTGCGAATGCATATGACTCATTTTTTTCTCGTGAGCGCCTAAAATTTCACACTAACATGCAAAGACATAAGTAGATGTGGCTCAGCAAGCACACACATGGAAGAAAAGTGAAATTACTCTAGCATTCAGAGTGTGAGTTCACACCAGTGTGTTCTACACCAGTTGCTCTGGACTTCGCACCCAAGACTTCACGGAGCCCCCCAGCTGCATGAAGTCAGAGGGTTTTATTCATTCACTCCCTCCACAGAGGAGGCACCTGAGACTCCAGAGGTGTGACCTGACCGTTCCAAGGTCATCACATTCAAGTGACTCAACTCAGATGTGACACGTTTCTGAGCCCATGCTTTTACCTGCTTCAGTATAACTGTGGGGCGGAGCTGTGATAACAATAGCAGTGTCAGTTCTTTTTATTTTTTCTTAAAGATATATTTATTTTTATTTGAAAGGAAGGTTCACAGGGAGAAGAAGAGAGAGAGAAAGATCTTCCATCTGCTGGTTCACTCCCCAAGTGGCCACAATGGCCAGAACTGAGCCAATCCAAAGCCAGGAGCCAGGAGCTTCTCCAGGTCTCCCTTATGGGTGCAGGGTCCCAAGACTTTGGGTTATCCTTGACTACTTTCCCAGACCACAGGCAGGGAGCTGGATGGGAAGTAGAGCAGCTGGGAATGAATTGGTGGCCACATGGGATCCCACCACATGCAAGGCGAGGATTTAGCCACTGGGCTACCACGCCAGGCCCAGCAGTGTCAGATCTCAGTAGGTGTCAGACATGTGCTTTTTGTGTACAATGTCATCAAATCCCTATGGCAATCCCCATTTACAGATAGAGAAACTAAGGCTCCACGCAGCAAGGAAGCAGTTTACCTGCCATGCTCACTCAGCAGAACCACGACTCACCCAGCCAAGTTCTCCGACCGAAGTCTCAGTAGTCACCCTTGAGTCATTCCTCTCTTGCGCCTCCCCAGCTAAGTCCAACCCCGTGGTTTCAGTTGGCTTAGGTTTGCAAAATACATGCCCATGTTTTACTCTCTAAGTCCCAATGGATGCTACTGCCCTCTCTCAACTGGAATATCATGAAAGACACACCCTTGGTCTCCCACTGTCCCTCTCTGCCTTTTGTCCCCAGCCTGTCTGCTCATCACACCTCAAAGCGGTGGTTTTAAATACTTTGCTAAAAATTTTGTCACACAGTTTTTCTCAGGGATTTTTTTTTAAGATTTTATTGCTTTTTATTGGAAAGGCAGATTTATAGAGAAGGAAAGACCAAGAGAAAGATCTTCCATCTGCGGGTTCACTCCCTCAATGGCCACAAAGACCCGAGCCAACCCAGAGCCACAAGCCAGGAGCCCCCTCCAGGTCTCCCACGCAGGTGCAGGGGCCCAAGGCTTTGGGCCATCCTCCACTGCTTTCCCAGGCAACAAACAGGAAGCTGGATGGGAAATGGAACAGCCGGACACAAACCAGCACCCATATGGGATCCCGGTTTTTGCAAGGGGAGGATTAGCCAATTGAGCAATATCATACCAGGCCCTTATTTTTAAATTTTAATTCTGCAATAGCCAAGTTTAAAAAGATGGTGGTAATATTGGTATTTTATTTATCACAGTATGCTCAAAATATTGTTTCCATATGTAAATGTGTATGTGTGTGCCTCCATCCAATACAAGCTCTTAGCAAAACAGACGTGCTACGGAACCCAGCAGGGCTTCCCTGGCACCACTGCGGAAGGTCTTCCCCCTTGGTGGAGGGCGAAACACCAGTCGCTCAAAGTTGGGGGCGAAGTGTATGCACCAAGCACTAACCAAAGCCCGGAAGAGGTGCCAAGGCGGTTGTTGAGAAGATAGCGATAGGACAAGAGGGACAATCTGGGAATCCTGCCCAAGTCTCAGGACAGGGAGAGCCTGAGCAGTTAGTG
Source organism: Ochotona curzoniae (assembly GCF_017591425.1). Lineage (NCBI taxonomy): Eukaryota > Metazoa > Chordata > Mammalia > Lagomorpha > Ochotonidae > Ochotona > Ochotona curzoniae. Next base: position 5,496,572 of record NW_024465561.1, on the reverse strand, counting down.
TTGGGCCTGGAAACCACAATGGAAGTGCAAGTTGCGTAGCTACCTTGAGTTTGAGCTTTGCGGAGGTTTGATTGGCGGGCTGGGCTTTGCTGGGGGCCAGCTGGACAAGGCTTATCTGAGTCCCGGGAGACCTTGCGAGGCATCTGTGTGCGTAATGACTAGATGCCCACGCAGCACTTGGCAGCACATGCTGTGCCGTGTTGTCCATGTTCACATTGAATGAACCATTCAGGACCGTACCCAGGCCAGTTTGGCTGGATAAGGATTCGCTATTGAAGACTTAATGTGTCAGTTTAGCTGGGGGGTGGGGGGAAAAGTTAGTCTTCCCGGGGTCTACCCCCATTGAGGAGGATCCCCAGGTGTTCTGTTAGAGGGGGGTGTCTCTGAAATGAAGCTGCAAGGGGGCAGGGATCTTTGATTACTGGGGATACTGGGCTGGCTGCTAAGCTCTGAGGCTGGGCTAATGCTGCCTGGGGAGGGAGTGGATGAGGGATGCCATGCTTGGGAAGTGAAATCTGGCACCATGAGGATGCTGGTCTGGTTCTAGGGAGAAGTAAAGGTGAGAGTGACTCATGCGGGCGGAGGGAACAGGCTCAACCTGTGCGCAGGGGCAGGGTCTAGCACGAAAGGGTCACAGTTTTCTCCCAGGAGTACTACAAGACCACAGGAGGAGTGGTTACACTTACACAGGGCTCTTGGAGAAGCAGGAAAGAGACTGGGTATGCCATGTGCGATGGGGAGTCCATGGGCGGACAGCTGTAGGAGACGCCGCTGGTCCCTGAGGGCTCCTGCCAAACCTTACTTCAGCCTTGGAGGAAGCTGGAGTTCTGTTGGTGGGGAAGGCCTGATGGCTTGTTTGTTTGGACTGCCGTGGAATCAGGCAGGGCGCACCTGTAGGTTTATCATTTGGGTGTCAGGCCACACAGTGGGAGGCCTCGTGGGAGAACAACCATCAAGAATGACAGGTTGTAATGGCATCCAGGACGATCCGCTGTGTTGTTTGCCCAGGGCCGCGTGGCGGCGGTTGTGTTTCAGTACACCAGGTCCTCTGGGCTCGGAATGAGGCGGCGGGAAGAGCTCTGTGTGAGTCCAGAATCCCCCGGTGTGGCCTCCACAGCTGAACGGCTTCTGGACAATTGCAATATAACAAGGGAAGGAGGGTGTCATGGGCAGCATTGCTTTAAAATATATTGCAAAATGTTTCAGACAAATGAAAAATAGATTAACAGAAGCCTGCTGTACACATCCGTCAGTTTCAGCGTGTCCTAATAGTCTGGTCTGTTTGCTTCAGCTTGGTTTTTAAGCAACACAGCATGACGTGTGGAGCTGCAGCCCCTGGTTCTGTCATTCCTGACCCTGAATTCTGCCTACCTCAGACGTAGCACAGTCCTCCAGGGAACAGAGTTCTTTCCCATCCATGGATGGGCATTTTCCCCGCAAACACGATAGTCTCACTCTGAATATTTGCTGAGCTTTGAGCATATCCCTTTACAACTTGGTTGTATTCATGTAGCATTGTGATGTGCAGACTCATCAGAAGAGCACATGGACCACCCTGATTCTTCCCACTGGGCACCTGCTACTGGACCATGATCTCAGTTCCTATCTCCTTCACCCATTCTTTTAGCGATGGACATTTAGGCGGTTTCTAAGCTGGAGCTGTTGCAAGCCTTATTTATCTGGAACTATGTATGCCTGCTCGTTAGCGTTTATGTAAGAGTGTCTCTGTAGTGTATGGGGTTGCGGGTAGTTGCTGAGGTGTCCTCATCCACAGCTTTGTTCTGCGATTTCGATTCAATCACTCCGAAATCTGATGAGACTTTAAAAACCAGCCTTGCTTCACCCCCTTTGAGTCCTCTCTACTTGTCTGTAAATTGGGCATGACAGGGCCCAGTGCAGAAGCCTCCTGGTTAAAGTCCTCGCCTTTCACTTGCCAGGATCCCATATGGGTGCTGGTTCTAATCTCAGCTGCCTCGTTTCCCATTCAGCTCCCTGTTTATGGCCTGGGAAAGCAATGGAGGGTAGCCCGAGGTTTTGGGACCCTGCACCTGCATGGGAGACCTGGAAGAAGTTCCTGGCTCTTGGCTTTGGATCGCCTCAGCTCTGGCCATTGGCAGCCACTTGGGGAGTGAATCAGCGGATGGAAGATCTTCCCCTCTGTCTCTCCTCCTCTCTGTATATTTAACTTTCCAGGAAAAATAAATCTTTTTTTTTTTAATGGACATGATAATACCAGCTACTTCAGGAAGACATTCCGAATGAAAGGAAATCATGAAGGGTAAGTTCTTTTTAAGCCATTCTTTTGCACATTGTAGGTGCTTCAGACCTGGGAGTTCTTTACATCCAGTGGAGACCAGAAATTAAAATGTGTATTCAAAAGTTGTGTGGCATTGAGGACCAACAGAACCTGACTCTGCTATTTCCTCTGTGGGTTCCTTTATAACCCTATTTCTTCATCAAAGAAAAAAAAAAAACATGAGTGCAGTTGTGGTTATTTGTTCCCTGAGTTTGAATCTCGTTTGGACTTGGACTGGGTTTGCACAGGAACATAACAACAGCAGCTACAGTGTGTTAGTGTGGCTTATTAAGGGTTTATGAGGTATTGGTCTTATTCCCATTTAATGAAGGATAACACTAAACCCCTGACAGACTGGCCACCCGAAGATTACACTGCAAAGTAGTAGGAACAGACTTTGAAACCTGTTTTGATGGTAAAAGCAATCTCCCTTTCATTTCGTTACTTATTTTAATTTTACTTGAAAGGCAGAGTTAGAGAGACAGAGAGATCTTCTATTTGCTGGTTCACTCCCCAAATGGCCACAGTGGCCAAAGCTGGGCCAGTCCTGAAACCTGGAGCTTCCTCCAAGATTCCCACATGAATGCGGAGGTCCCTACACACATGAGCCATCTTCTGCTATTTTTCCCGTGTGCATTAGCAAGGATCTGGATTGGAAGTAGAGCAGCTAGGACTCGAACCAGAGCCCGTATAGGATGCCAGTGCCACAAGCAGAGGCTTAGCCTGGTGCACCATGGTGCTGCCCCCAAATGTTTTCTAATCACTAGGTTTTGTTGCACTTCATGCCTTCAGATGTTGTCCATTATTTTCAGCAGAAATCTGCAAACTGTTTTTTTCAAGGAATAGAAGCTTTTTTTTTTTTCTCAAATAAAATCTTAAACGAAGCCCTATATCATAAAACAAATGAAAAGAAAACTACTCCAGGTGAAGACTGAGTAGGATCCCAGGCACAGGTTGTATCCTGGCTGTGCCGGCGGCTGGCTGCGTGAGCCTGAGCGGATCACTTCGTCTCTGAATTTCAGTAAGATGGGGCTAGTGATGCTAACCTAAAAAGGGTTGTTAGATGGACCAGCTGAGACAATAGACGTGCAGGCCCTGGCATAAACCCTGGCGTGTGGTAAGGGCAGCTGTTGTGGCAGCTTGTCTGTCGTGGTGACCAGCTTCAGGACACCTCACTGACCGCAGGATGGAGAGAACATTTTTCAGGCTTGCATTTGTGGCCTGCCAGCATCTCACCCAACCTGCCTTTCCAGCCTTCACCACCTACGCCAGAGCCAAGGGGAACGGCGATGTTCCCAGTGCAGTAGCATCCTGCACGACCAGTTCTGTTTTTGCTCTGCCTCCCTCCCTTCCCTGTTACAAAAGTCTGCTTTAAATTTTTTAGAACTCTTGTAAAAACTTTTATTAATTGGCTTTGGTAATTACCCGACTAACTTCCTATCCTTGTCATCCCACTAGGTTATTTCGAAGCCAATTCCAAGCAACTCATTATTTCATCTGTGTGCCTCTAAGATAGACTCTCTTTATTTTTCTTTTTAATTTTGATGTATTTATTTGAGAGACAGAGATCTCATCTGTTGCTTCACTCCCCAGATGCCCGTAGCAGCCGGGACTGAGGGCAGGAGTAGACACTGCAACCCCACATTCCCACATGGGTGGCAGGATCTCAGCTGTCACTCTCCCGGTCTACAACAGCAAGAAGCTGGCACCTGGAGACAGAGCTGGGAGTCAAATCCAGCTCCCCGGACGTGAGATGCATGCATTTCATGATTGTTGTTGCTAAGATCGATTCATTCCTACTGGAAAGGCAGATTTACAGAGAGAGAAGTGAGAGAAGGCGAGAATGATCTTCCATCCGCTGCTTCACTCCCCGAATGGTCGCAGTGGCCAGAGCTGAGCTGATCTGAAGCCAGGAGCCAGGAGCTTCTTCTGAGTCTTCCACACGCGGGTGCAAGGTCCCAAGGGTCATCCTCTGCTGCTTTCCCAGGCCACAAGCAGGAAGCTGGATGGGAAGTGGAACAGCTGGGACATGAACCGGCACCCATTTGGGATACCAGCACATGCAAGGCGAGGATTAGCTAATTGAGCCAACATGCCAGGCTTGGACGCATGCATTACTCAACAACTTCTTCCAGAGATTTTTGAAACATAGCTACAATAACATATTCACATCTAAAAAACTTGCAAGATTTCTTGGCAGCTTTCTTTTTTGCTTCATCATCTCACAGATCTTTTTCTGTCCGTTTTGCTGAAATAAGCAAACAGACCGAATGCATACACAGGTAGTATTGAACTGATGCGCCTCTTAAATTGTTTTTTAATCTCTGGGTCCCTTGTCCATTTCTCTTTTATTTTTTTTTTTTCTGATAACTTCTGATGAAGAAGCTTGCTTATCAGAGTTCTAGAATTTCCTCTAGGAAATGCCAAGGAGGTTTTACTAATGGAATCATTTATAAGATGCCCTTGGGACCCTTCTGTCCTGCAGGGTAGTTAGATCTAGATTCTAAAGGCTTGCTCGGGCTGTGAGTCGGGACAAGAAAACTTGACAAGTGGTACTCTTCCATTCCAGCGACACCTGCAACGCCTTTGCTTCTGATCGACCGCCCGAGGGCTTGTAGGGTGTCAGCCAGAGGGAGACCTTCGGACACGTGTTGGTGCGTCTGCCCAGGCTGACTCTTGTGGTAGGGTCCTTCTCTTGAACCTAACTGAAACACAGCTTTGAAGGATGTCCATCGGGGACTTAGGGAATGTTGAGGCTTTGAGGCGTAAATGACTGAAGATAAAGACTTCAGCACCGCCAGGGGCCTTTCTCCAGCGACAGCTTTCTAGCTGAAACAGGGCAGGAATCCTCCACTGTGACATTGCCTGCCTTTTACACACATGCACGTGCGCACACACACACACACACACACACACACACACACCCTCTTGTACCATGAAGAGACAGCTCAGGACTGGGCTCCTCCGATCTGCACGGAGAACAGCTTAGTCAAGAACCCTCAGCTCCTTCCGTGTTCCTTATTTCTGTTTGCTTCCTCTGTATCTTTACTTTCTCACAAATTACCACCCCCAGGTGCCTACACCCCCTTCCTCTGTCTTGCCACTTTCCCCCAGTTAATTGCGCTTTGTTAGGAAGCTGTGTAAGCTCTCTGCTTACCTGTTTCTTTGGGTTTCCACTTCTCTTCTGTGGAGCCTATGGGGGATTCCTGTTGAACTGTCTTTTGTCGGGTTAATTTATATGCTACAATTAGGCGTGTGCGCGTGCGAGCTTAGCCTGCGTACAGCCGTGGTGCCGGGCCTAAGGTGGTGCCAGGCCTAAGGTGGTGCCAGGCCTAAGGTAGTGCCAGGCCTAAGGTGGTGCCAGGGGCTAAGCAGGACAAACAAGCAGATGTGCTTGTACAGAGGAGCAGAATAAGTTCTTGAGTTCACACGAGAGAGAACTGAGACGTGGGACAGAGGAGGGGCACTCAAAGCCAGACCGTCAGAACAAGCAACAGCCTCATCTCTAGGCCAGGCGCTTGCCATAGATCCTGTATTTCTGACAAGCAACCACCAAATGAAGCAAATTATCCCAGTCTGTGAATGGGTTTCTGAATAGCAAAAAGGTATGGCTGATGCAAGAAAACTGTTTCATGCATTCAGTGGAATAAGCATTTTGTAAAGTGCAGTAGCTTGGGACCCAATGCAGTAGCCTAGTAGCTAAAGGCCTCGCCTTACACACATCGGGATCCCATATGGGCACTGGCTCTAACCTCAGCTGCTCCACTTCCCATCCAGCTCCCTGCTTGTAGCCTGGGAAAGCAGCAGAGGATGGCCCAAATCCTTGGGACCCTGCAGCCGCTTGGGAGACCCAGAAGAAGCTCCAGTTTCTGGCTTCAGACGGGCTCAGCTCTGGCTGTTGCGGCCACTTGGGGAGTAAACTAGCAGATGGAAGATCTTTCTCTCTGTCTCTCCTTCTCTCTGTATATCTACCCTTCAATAAAAATAAATAAATCTTTGTAAAAATGCAATGGCTTTTTTTTTCCCCCGTATCTTTGTTATATTTGAGAGCTGCGTTCTTTATTTATTCCTTTGACATTGTAACGTGTACATGGTTAGAAACTTTTTTTCCTATAAAATCCTTCAACCCTCACTCTGCAGAGATGATCACGGTTATGTCCGGAGTTTGATTCCAGAGAGAATTTATGAATATGGAGATGTGCGTGCCTTAGGAACCGCCCCCCCCCCACCGAGACTGATGCCAGCATCATGGGTGATAAAAGACCACCGGGGCTGTCAGATGGAGTGAGCAATTAGATTTATTGAACACACTGCGAGGGAGCAGCTGGCAGGCAGGACGGCCAGGAGCTGACTGCTGCCGCATGAACCATCATCTGACGGCTACCCTTGTAATAGCAACTGCCTTGTAGAGTTTCGCTGAGGTCCAGTGAATGTTCCAGTTAAAGAGCTTGCTGATCTGGGCAGAGCTGGGAAGTTTGTGCCACCCTGAGCTAGGGACTTGCCCAGGCTACCAAGAGTCCAGTGGGAGGTCACCACCCTCTGACTTCCCACCCCCATGGATCAACAATGACAGACATTTGGCGTTTAGTGAAGGATTCATTACTTCCTGTTAGACACAGGTGTTACACTGTCCCTGTGTGCAGTTGCCAGTCTACCAGGGGTTCAGGGTACCCCAGAGTCCTGCAGCTAGGACGTGAGCGGGGTGGAGGGGAGGGAGCCCCGAGGGACGCAGAGGAGGTATGTGATCCAGTCTGGAAATGTCTGCCCATATTAGCCAGCAAACTATAAGTGAACTTGTCTAGAGGCATTTGATATTCAAGGGGTTAATATCCTTGTAGCATTATCACTTAGAAATAGATTTGCTGCGCCCTGCGCAATACCCTAATGGCTAAATCCTCAGCTTGCCCGCCTGGGATCCCAGATGGGGACTGGTTCATGTCCCAACTGCTCTACTTTCCATCCAGCTCTCTGCTTGTGGCCTGAAAAAGCAGTCGAGGACGGCTCAAAGCCTTGGGACCCTGCACCCGTGTGAGAGACCTGGAGGAGATTCCTTATTCCTGGCTTTGGATTGGCTCTGGCCATTGCAGCTACATGGGCAGTGAACCAGTAAATAGATCTTTCTCTCTGTATCTCATTCTCTCTGTATATCTGCCTTTCCATTAAAAATAAATATAATCTTTTAAAAAATGGATTTGCTGAATTCTGGGGAGATAAACTTAACTACTTGCTCAAAAGAAGAGGCTCAAGGGGCGGTACTGTGACCTAGCGCGCTAAGCCTCTGTCTGGTGCACTGGTATCCCATGAGGGCACAGGTTCAAGTCCCTGCTGCTCTACTTCCAATCCAGCTCCCTGTCAATAGCCTGGGAAAGCAGCAGAGGATAGTTGTAGTCCTTGGGCTTCTAAATCCACATGGAGTTCTGGAAAGAAACTCCAGGATTCTAGCTTTGGATCAGCACAGCTCCGGTCATTGTGGCTATGCAGGGAGTGAACCAACAGTTCTAAGCTCTCTTTCTCCTCTCTCTCTTCTTTCTCTCTCTAGCTGACTTTCCAAAAATAAATATATCTTTTTAAAAAATGGAAGAATTAGGGAACACAATTAATACGGTATCTTCATTGGAATAATTTGTTCTTAGATACAACATTTTCAGGCCATCTTATCTGGGCACAAGTGCATGTTCAGAAAGTCAGGAATGTGTACAGAGCAGTCGATTTTAATAAGGGTGCAAGGACATCTGGAGCCATTTACTTTTTTTCCAGTTTTTTTATTTTTACTTTTTCTGATGTTTACATTGTTGTTCAGGGTGGGAAGGATGGAGGGTCAGGGAAGAGTGAGCGTGATCAATGTTTCCAAACTCTGTTTCTTCCTCCTGTATTGGGGGAAGGGGAAATAAGGAGAGAAGCCATACCCAGCCCCCAACCACCCCAGGACCCAGGGATGGGGAGCAGCCACCCAATAGCAACCCACGCTCCAAGGCTTCTGCCCAGGTGGCTTCAATAGTTCTGAAATGCTGTCAGTTTCACTGATTGAAGGATCAGGGAACCCTTCCAATGTCCGTTGGCTGACACAATCGACCTTAGAGTCTCCATTTGCCCCAATTTTTGCTGCCATCATTTGGCTGGGGTAGTTGTCCAATTTGCTCTGTTCCCCTTCTTGTGTTATGGAACCAGATGTTGTCTGCAGGCTCCAGTGTGCTGCCATGTCCTCCATGTGTGTCCGGGCCTGCTGTCTGCTGCTCTGTCTTTTCCAATGAGGAGGACGAGTTTTCACAGGTAAGGACAAGGACCCAGACCAGACTCCCCAGGCCCTGCCAGACCACCACCACCACCACCACCACCCTCTCCCCGCAGCTCTCAGACTTGGTACCCACTGCACAGGCAGGCCCAAAGACCCAGGCCAGGCGACCTGGGCCATTTATTTTTGGAGGACAGTTTGTTACTGGGAGGAAGATGTTATTCAGGAGAGTTCTCAGGCCGGAAGTGGAACAGAGCTTGAGTGAACTTGTCTGAACCCTACAGTACCTCACAGGTGGCTGCTGCTCTTACCCATCAACCAACCTTGGATGACAGCGTCCAGGTTTTCTAAACTACTCAGCTTTTCTTTTTTTTTTTTTTTAATGAGATCCCTCGTGGCACAGTGTAATTCGGTCAGAATGTTTTGTGTCCATTGTTGTCAGGCAGTCTTACAAAAGATAAATCTCCCTCTGTGGCATTTTGTCCTTATCTAATTTTAATATTGACATCAGTGAATACATCTTCATTTTTATTCCCTTGTTTTAACCTAGATTCTCTTTTTAAAGATTTATTTTAAAGAAAGAAGAAAAAGAGAAAGGTTTGTTTATTTTTTATTGCAAAGTCAGATATACAGAGAGAAGGAGACAGTGAGGAAGAGCTTCAATCTGATGATTGACTCTCCAAGCAGCCACAATGGCCAGAGCCGAGCCGATCCGAAGCCAGGAGCCTGCTCCAGGTCTCCCATGTGAGTGCAGGGTCCCAAGGCTTTGGGCAGGAGTGAGCAGAGTTGGATGTATCACACCTGCTGCAAGGGCGAGCCAGCAGCTGAGTGCTGCCCCTCCCCACTGTACTGGTAGTGACAGCTTCTTTATGCCCAGGGCGAGCTTTGGCCCAGCAGCTTCCCCAGTTGGATAATTTGCCTTTCTGACCAGAGCTGGGGAGTCTGCACCACTCTCGATCAGGGTTTTTCTTCAGGCCGCAAAGTGCCTGGAATGTCCCTCCACAGCACATACTCCATTATGTGTTAACTACTTGGTGACATACTTCTCTGCCACTTTGCTGCCTTTGGTTATAGCTCAGCGACCGTTCCGCACAGTCTAGGTCCTGCTCGCCTGTGGTGTAGTAGGCGCGCAAGCTGCCTGTGTCTCTGGTTTCGAGAGCATCCAGAGGAGGATGTCCAATGCTTCACTTCTTCCTCAATCTATGTTTCCCTGTTCTTGCTTTGCATTTTTAATTTGAATCTTCTGAACTGCCTGACCCATGCCAGTGCTTTTTTCTTGGTTTCATTTGATCCAGCAAGCACCTGGCATTTATTCACATTGTATTTTTTTTTAGATTTATCTGTTTGTTTGGTTGAAAGGCAGGATTACAGAGAGAATGAGAGAGGCAGCCCTTCCACCTGCACTAATTCACTGCCCAAATGACCACAGCACCTGGAGGTGAGCCGATCCAAAACCAGGATCCTCCGGGTCTCCCACGTTGCGTAGGTGCAGGGTCTCAAGGCTTTGGGCCATCCTCAGCTGCTTTCCCAGGTGCATTAGCAGGGAGTTGGATCAGAAGCAGAGCAGCCAGGACTCGATCCAGGGCCCATGTAGGATGCTGACAGCACAGGCAGAAGCTTAGCAAGCAATACCACGTTGTCAGACCCCATCACATAGTATATTTGTACTTATTTTTTCAGATTCCAGTTTTCTTAGATCCTGTTTACCCTGTGTTCTTTTGGCACTACGAAGTTAAATTTTCTCATGTTTAAATAATAAATGATTGTGAAATGCATCACATATAAGTGTGTACAAATTGCATGTATAGGTGACCCTCAGAGTCTGCCTCCCTACAGATACCAAAATCTACAGACACGCAAGTCCCTTATGTACAATGGCATAGTATGTCCCTATCATTTGTGCACAGCCTCCCACGTACTTTGAATCATCCCTAGATTATTTAAAATACTTAATACAATGTAAATGGTATGTAAATGGTACAGACCCAGTTTTGTTTCCAGATACTTTCAAGCTGTATCATACTTACTCCATGGATACAGAAGCCTCATAGAGAAGCCCAGTGGTGTTAAGAATATGGAACACTGCAGGTGGATGCCGTCTGCCTCCTCACCCATCATGTGTACTCTATCGGGGCTCCCTTTCCCTAAGGGAGATATTCTTTCCTGCATTTTCTAGCTGTTCCTTCTCTCAGTGATTCTCAGTCTCAAATGCATCAGACTCCTCAAGGGGGTCTTGTTAAAACAGATGGCCTGGGCAGGCATTAAGTCAAAGGCATCAGCTTCCAGTACCAGAGTTCCTGGATTTTACTCCTGCATGTTTGCCTTGTGGATTCCTAGGGAAGAGATGCAACCAAAAAGAAAGAGGAGGCACTGCTTTCTTAGGCAACTGGCTGAGTTTATTTCCAGGGTACCAGTTTACATGCATTCAGCAAAGAAACACCTCAAACATTCAGTTCAGCTCAGACATCGGTTACAATCCCCAGGTTTGCTATACAACTCGTGTCACACGTGTACAAGCAGGGAGTTCTAGGAGAGCTACCAAGGCACCAGGGTCAAAGCACTATTGGTGTGAGACATTGATAAGGAGCACTGCTTTGATCGAAGATAATTGGTTAACTAGAAAACAGATGTCTGCCATGTATCAGGGAAGCACAAAAGCACATCCAAGGACTCACTGGGGGCAAGAGTGCACTCTGCCCTTCCCCATCCTCTTTTCTGGAACCTCTTCTCAACAAGATACCACAGGCCTCTGCTGTCCCAACTATCCTGTTGGAAGTATTCCGACAGCCCCCATTCCAGCTTCCTGCTGATGCGGACCCTGGGAAGCAGAAGGTGATGGCTCCAGTAGTTGGGGAGCCTGGATTGAGTTCCTGGCTCCTGCCTTTGGACTAACCAACCCAGTCTTGGCCATTTGCAGCCATCATGGGGAGTTGGCACAAGTGGGAGCATTCTCTTTCTTTTCCCTGGATTGGCCCCTCTGTCGCTGTCATTAAACCACAAACAAATGCAGATTGCTGGGTCCCAACCACAGTTTCTGATTTAGTAGGTCTGGAATAGGATCCAAGAATTTGTGATCCTTCTGAGTTGCAGGTGGTGCTGATGCTGTCGGCCCAGGACCACACTGTGAAAATGACTGTTGTATCTCAGAGATGCTCTTAACTTAATGCATGACCCTTCGTCTTCTGTGGAGTCTCCAGTGCGCCCCTAAAACCTGCTGAGTCAGCAAGCATCATCCAGACCTCACCCCCTTCTTCCTCTCCTCCATTTCCTGTCACCCAATCTGTGAGTGCTCTATCTTTGATGGATGTTTTAACTGATGATGGCACCCTTTGTTCTTCTCTGTTGGTCACTTCATTCAGCATGTCACTCACCATCGTGTGTTTTAATGTTACTTAACCAGAAGGAAGAATATAAATACTAACAGGTCCTCTGTATCTAGTCTGCAAGTTCCTTAAATGTGGGGGCCAATTTCATCCCTCTTACAGTCCACTTCCTCCATGAAGCTTCGGGTCATAGTTTACAAAAGCAGTTGATTATAACGGCCCAAAGGTAATAGAAGGGTGGGTGTTGTGGTGTGGTAGGTCAAGTTGCCACTTGGGACACCCACAACCCTAATCAGAGTACCTAGATCTAGTCTTGCTTCTGCTTCCTCTACAGCTTCCTGATGAAGCAGCTGGCAGGCAGAAGATAATGGACCAAATGCTTGGGGTTCTGCCACTTGTGTGGGGAACCAACGTGGACATCCTGGCTCCTGACCTCGGCCTGGTTCAGCCTCAGCTGATGCGAGTGTTTAGAGACTGAACCAGCAGATGGAAAATCTCTCTCTCCCTTTTTCTTTCTTTCCCTCTTTCTCTCTCTCTCCTTCCCTCCCTCCCTCCCTTTGAAGAAATAAAACTTCCAACTACAAAAGGCCATTTACACTTAGTTGCATTGGAAGCCATGCCTTTTATAAAGAAAGCAGCAACTACTTCTCTTTATGCCAATCAGAGCCCATTACTCTGCAATTTTCTTGTTTTTCAAGAGAAACCAGAGATAAGCCCAACTAATTCAGCATTTTAAGTATGTGGAGCAGGCTATGTAGAATACATCAGCAGAACCCAGAACTGGGTCCATCCCATGTTCCTGTGTCCTTGCAGTTGGCGGATGGATGGATGGACCAGTAGATTTAGGTGAGTGGGTGAATGAATGACCCCAAGTCATCATAGCAGCCATGTGATCACCGGAACAGTGGAAAGAACAAACAACTGTTGAGTGTCTTCTGTATAGTTGACCCTGTGCAAGTGGCTTTCCCTATCTTATTTGACCTTCATAATGACACCACAAGGTAAGTATTACTGTACTCATTTATTTACATACTCATTTCACAGATGAAAAAGCAAGGGCTGAGAAAGGACAGGGTTGCGTCACCGACCCTTTGTTATAGCCTACCTAATTAAACAAAAAGAAAAGAAAGGATTTTGGATGGGCTCACATGATTTCATCTGCATCTGAACCGTGGATTCCGGATAGCTCTGTTGTGTGAAAATGGTCACAAAAAAAGGAATCAAGTTTTCAAAAGGCAGGTCAGAGGAGGGTTCTAGCAGGTCAGGGAGGAAGAAGTGTGATTTCTTGGGCATAGCTTCATTCTCCTCAAGAAGTCAGCCAGTCCTGAAAAGCTAAGATGTGGAGGTCTTTTGCCATCTCGGTATATCCTTCCTGTTTCTTCCCATCCCTCCGCTTATTCTCCTTCCCAAATTCAAGATTTCTGCCTGTCAGCCTTGGAGCCCATCCCATTCCTTTTTAGAGTTCAGTAGGATAAGGACAGAGACAGATGCAGGAGCTGTTTGGACAGAGACCATTTTATTGGAGCTGTTGAGCCAGGCAAGAATTTTCATCCGGTGAGAGCAGAGCCCATACCAGCGCCCCCGTCTTCCACTGGGGTTCAGCAGTCCTAGGTCTCGGAGGGAGTGGTTACTGAGAATCCGGAGCTGCGCTTCTCATTCCTTTCAGCTGCAGGGAGAGGAGACAAGGTTAAACAGGGCTCCTCCAGGGACTAGAGTCCCCCAAGGAGGCATGGTGTGCTGATAGCCCGAGTTCCCACTCTGTATAGACAGCAGCTGAGTTTCGCCTTGGCTTTGGAGAGAAGCATGAGGTCATGTGGAAAGTTAACCAACCTCATCCTCCTTCCACTACCTCGCCTCTCCGCCAGACCCTTGGCTTCTTCCCTTACAATGCCCACCTCCTCTTACCTTAGGAAAGGCATCCCAGTTCAGGAATGGAAGTTTCCTTTTGATAGACTAAGGGGAAAAGAGAGAAGGAGAGTGCTGTGTTGTCGGTCCAGTGAGCCTAGTAAATGTCTCCTGAGGCCTGAGTCTGCCTTGTCCTTCCTGCCCAGGGGCATGATTGCATGTGGTCATCACGGAATCCTTCCGAGGAATGAAAAGGACAAGCTGGGCTGTCCTCACTCTCACAGTACAAGTAAGGAAACTGAGCCCCGGGAAGCAACGCTATTTGTGTGTGGTCCAGTAGAGTGAGGGCAGAGTCTGAGATGGAAGCTCCAGGAGCATGCTCTGTCACTGACTTGGCTTATAAGTTTGGGGACCTCACTCTTCATGGGGTAAGAATTTATCTAGAAAGGATGGGGAAATTCAAGTAAAATACTGACTTGTTCCCCTTCTGGAAACATCTCTTGGCCCAGCTAGCAAGTAAAGCAAATAAAGTGCAGTTAGTGACTGCCATGTAGGGAGACTTTGATAATAAATTGAGCAGCATCCAGGCAGGGCAGCCTCCCCCCGCCCCCCCCCCCCCCCCGCCTGGAAACTTCACAACAACCGCCAAATGGTTGTTCGTGGTTTCTAACGTGAGAACGTGCTACCACGACCCTGAAGGCAGCAGACCCCAAAGAGAAGGCACCCCAGCTCCTACCTCAAAGAGGGCATGCCAGTTCAGGAATTCATCCGTCTTAAAAGCCTGAGGGAAAAAAAAGAGGAACCAGAGGTAAGTCAGTTCCCAGGAAAGTCGAGGCTGAGCCCAGCCCTCTGCAAAAGGGCATGACAGCTTCACAAGTGTTCTTCTCCGGTGCTTGGACCCTGGGTCCGTGCGCCCATCCACGGGGAGAGGGCGCAGTCCCCAAAGGGTTGTACTTACAGTGCGTAACTTGTCGATGTTCAGGAATGGAGTGTGAAAGGCCTGGGCACACACACACACACACAAAGAAAAACAGGGTGTTAAGACACCTGCAGGCAGTGCAGAGAGAGGGGCCAAATGAACTAGGATGTACTAGAAAACTAAACTTACCACTTACCTGAGCTCCTGCCGCATAATTGCCGATGGTGGTTTCTTCCTGTAAGGAGGGGAGAGAAAGGAGACCAAGGATGGTGGCAGGTCCCTCTGCCCTGCCCCTCTCTGACAGCTCTGCCTTCCCCTGCTGGCCTACCACCCAGCGTGCACCATGAGGGGGCCTCTCTCTTTTAATAAGGCATGCTGTCACCGACGCATAGGGAGAGGGACAGCAGGATGGCAGTCCAGTCCCACGTGTGAGACAGAGATGTTGGAACCCCAGCTTGCATCCATGTGGGCAGAGGGTTGCAGGGGTGGACAAGACAGGCCGCCTCCCCAGAAAGTGCAGTTGTCTGGCTCTGCACTTGAATTGACTTAGGGTGTTCCAAGGCGCCCATGCTTGGCCCTTGAAGGTGGAGTGGGGGGATTACCATGCAGGTGGGAGCCAGGCTGATTGAGGTTGGTCTGCTCTGGGGATGCCCAGCCACCAAGGGTGGCACTTCCCCGTCAACTGCCCTACTCTTGCCCTCAGCAGAGGTCACACACAGCTCGATCCTGACCCTTGGCTTGCAGAGCAGTTGATATGTTTTTTGTTGAAGTTGAGGTAAGCATTCTGGATTAGTAAGAAATAATACGAATTTCCGATTTCTCCCTAATGATTTAAAACTCTGGCCATGTTGGGCTATGTTTTCCTACAGCCTGTAACAGCAGTCAAGTGGAGTAAAGGGCACCCCCTTCCGAAGAGCAGGTTCACCCCTGCTTCAGCTAAGGCTCCCCCAGCAACTCCCCCTTCACTGCCACTGCTTGTTTGCTTGCTTGGGTTCTCAGCAGTTGAGTCGGGAACCCTTGTCTTAGGCTTTTCAATACAGACTAGACACCCTTCCCCGCACTCCGGGGCAGGAAGGGGCTGCAGGGGCCCCCTGGGTCTGCTCCGGCTGGGGAACCAGGTGGAAAGGATCCTTGCTGTGGCCTAGGCTCCCGGGAGAACAGGAAACTTTGGGTTCCCCTGGAAATTTTTCTCAGGGCTACAAAGCGGGTAAGGTTAAGCTGCCCCCAGATGACCCAGTTTGGTCCCCTCTCCTCTCAGGAGTCAGTACATTAGCCATCACCTCCATGCTTGACTGTCCCTTCCAAAACAGCAAGCATCGTTGCCCCTAATGTCTTCCCAGAGGTGCTCTGCTCCCCTCCCCCACTCTACCCTTCCTTGGGACCCCAGCTTCACTTGCAGTCCCTGCCACCTGTCCACAGATTTGAGCCACTAATCCAGAAAGGATAGAAGCCGAGAACCTGGCAGGCAGATGGAAAATAGGTAGCTGAGAACCCCACGGGTGACCTGCTCACCTCCGAACTCCCCAGGGCAGCCCCCTGGGCAGAGTGGAGCGCCAGGAGGGAGAGAAGAACCGCAGCAGGAAGGACTGGGATCTTCATGGTGTCAAGTTTGGGGTGCTCTGAGGCGGGGCCTGACGAACTTGCCCTTTATATTCCCAAGCAGAAATGGGGTCCCCACCCGGGTGACTCACGCCCAGATGCTGTCGCCCACCCCTGGGGCCCTGGAAGGGAGAGGCATGGACCAGTCCCCCTCTGCCTTGGATTTCTCAATTCACGTTGCGCCTCAGGCCCTTGGAGGGGACACCGCGATGGGTTTGTTCATGCAAATGGGGAGGCCTGCAGACAGGTTGGACCTGTCCCTGGGTTGGCAGTGTCACCCAAGCAGCCGCTCCTTGGTCTCTTCCTCTAATGCCTCATTCCTCTCTTCTAATTCAGATTCCCTCCCCTCCTCCGTGCCGATAACCTCTGTCTACACTCTTCAGACTGCCTCGGAGGCCTTCCCTGCCCGGGATTCTCTCCCTGCCTTTCTAACTTTGCCTTCTTTTACACACTTTATACATACCTTCACCTTCTGGCCAAACTGGACACTTTATCAAACACACCTTGTTTTTCTTTCCTCCAGGCTCCTAGTCATAGTATTTATTGTTTTTTTTAAAAAAATATATATTTTGTTTATTTTTATTGGAAAGACAAATTAGATTTACAGATAGAAGGAGAGACAAAGAGAAAGATCTTGTATCCGCTGGTTCACTCCCTGAACGGCTGCAACTGCTGGAGCAGAGCTGATCCAAAGCCAGGAGCCTCTTCTGGGTCTCCCACATGGGTGCAGGGTCCCAAGGCTTTAGAACATCATCTGCTTCTTTCCCAGGCCACAAGCAGGAGCTGAATGGGACATGAACCAGCACCCACATGGGATCTCAGCGCTTGCAAGGTGAGGATTCAGCCATTAAGCCATGTACTAGGCCCATACCTTCTTACTAATACACCCTTCTCAGGACCCAACGTCCCTGATCAGAGCTTCTCGATGCCTCCCACCATCTCCCAGCTGCATACCACCACCTCCGCTTCCACACACTCATCCATCATTTCTCAGAATTGTCATATCAGTTCATTTGAATCTGGCATTGTGCCTGGGTTAATGTATGTTTCTCTCTTAGCATGTCAATTTTAATATCAGTTCTACTTAGAATATGAAGCATGTTGAACTTAAGAACTGTATCTTAGTCACTTTTCTATTCCCTTAGCGTGGTGCTTACTGAAAATGTAGGTGGGCTGTGCTGGAATTGTGCTATACACAAGCATCTTTCGAAATAGTGGAGCCCTTTCTTTTGTGGGGTTTTGCCCCTCCCAGTAGCCATCCCTCTGTCTTTTACTCGTGGGTCTTCTAACAGGTGATTGTCTTGAGCTGAGACAGGGAATATGAAACCAAAAATCAAAAACACAAAAAAGAACAGGTCTTAGAGCTAGCCACTGGGAGGAGATCCTAAACTTAGCCCACTGCATTTCATTTGGGCTTATCCCACTTCTCACTCCACCCCTCGCTTGGGAGTTAGAGCACCTCCAAGTGACGAAACACTTTCATGAAGCAACCTGCTCCACAATGAGCTTCAGGTGGCCCAACCAGTTTCTGGCGTAATTGGGAGATGCTGGCACATAGCAGGTTCTGCCATGGCAAAGCAGACCTTATTGAAAAGTGGGCCTCTCTGCCCCAACCTGATACAGGACACCTGGATGGCAAGTGGGACTGCCAGGTGCCATTTATGAGTCATCTGATGAGGGACCCCTCAGGACTGGGCACTTCAGTCCACACTGTTCCTTTCCTACGCCCACCCTGCCCTTCTGTAGCCTCAGAAAGCCTCGCTGTGTTTGTGATGGCATTTCCCCCCTTTGCAGAACTGTTTGTGGGGACTGCACTTGAGGAACACTCAAAGGGCACAGGTGGCCAACCATGGGTCAGTGGTACTACTATTGCAGAGGGTTACAACTAAGAAAAGGACGAGGTGGATAGAACATCTCCCAAAAGGTTTTCTGTAGGCCACAAATTTCTGTGTGCAATGAATTCTTACCAATTAATGAGCAATGAATGAAACAGCTCATTGACCATGATGGAATCAGCGTGGGATATCAATTATGGGGTGGAGAGAACCAAGAATAAGATGGAGGGGAACCAATGTTATGTAATCAGCTCCCATGGAGACATGCCAAGGGAGGGAGCCAGTGTCCATTTCTGGCTGAGGGAATGCAGCATTACATAACCCAAACTCTGACATCTCTTTGGCTCTCCAATTTCCCTGTGATTGGTCTTTTATAACATATTGACCTCCGTGTTTTTCTTTCCACCCAGTGGTACTGATAATAACGTTAGCCAATTTATTGGGAGCTTGCAATGTGGCACACCTTGTGCCAGGTGCTCTCAATGCATGATCTTGTTGCAATAGCACAGTGACTCTGCACGTGGGTACTAGAAGTATCCACCAACTGTGGGCAGGGGAACCACAGCACACAGGGAGGCTAAAGCACCTACCCAGGGTCACCCCACCGGTGGGCAGCAGGGACACCACCAGAACCCCAGGATTCCAGAGCCTGAACCTGTTTTGTTCCTTGTCTCTGCTGTGGAGACAGCTCGTCCAGCACCTTGTGTGAACTGGACTCAGGGTTTGACTGCGGGGGCCAGACCCCACCAGCCTCTGTGATCAGGTGTCCTGTGGCACTGTGCAGCCTACCCTGGCTCAGAGGGCAGCTGCACATGTGTGTCCACGAATTCGGATGAGCTCAGAGCCTCTCAGAGGGACAAAACCAAAGAACCCTGAGGTTGAAGGCTCTGGGTGCATATATGCCCCAAGAATGAGCCTGGCGCGATAGCGCAGCAATTAAGGTCCTCGCCTTGAACACACCGGGATTCCATATGGGCACTGGTTCTAATCCTGGCAGCTCCAGCCCAAAGCTTTGGGACCCTGTACACGCGTGGGAGACCCAGAAAGAAGTTCCTGACTCCTGGCTTCGGATTGGCTCAGTACCGGCTGTTGCAGCCACTTGGGGAGTGAATCATCCGACAGAAGATCTTCCTCTCTGTCTCTCCTCCTCTCTGTACATCTGCCTTTCCAATGAAAATAAATAAATCTTAAAAAAAAAAAATGAGTCTGCGACTGCCCCTCCTTTCCAGTCCCTCCTACAGCCCAGCATCTCATCACACCCAGGTGTGTGCTCCAGTGTTCTCGTGCATACATTCTAGGAGTTGAAGGCAGGCACGTCTGTTTAATACCTCTGAATGCAAGTCAAACACACCATAGATGAAGCCAGACAAATTCTGTTTCTATACAGGAAAAAGATACTGGCTGGGCTGAATTTGTGGTTTAATTCCATTTGGCTCTTTCCTAGCAGACTTCTTCCAGGGGTCACCTCATCTTGGGTGATTCTTGTGGTCAGCACTAACTTTTGAAGTTGCCATCTCTCCGCACTCCTTCCCAGCCCCACACTGCCTCGGACAGTCCGTGCTTCCTGATGGTTCAAAGGCAGGTGTTTTGGCAGGTGGCGGGGAGGTGGAGGTGGAGAAGCTCTCACTGGGAGGTCACAGCCAGTCAGGCAGGTGGCAGGGGAGTCCACCCAGAGGCCAGGGAGTCAGGTGGGAGCTGAGACTGGCTGTACGACACCCCACATCTGGATGGTTGTGCTCCCTGTTTAAGAATACAAACTCCAGCTTTCCCACAGGCCTGCCCCTACGTCACCCCAAATGTGCCAGAATATGAGTGTGGGTAAGGCCCAGCCCTGATTGCTACACAACAGTCACACCTAGGGGTTGGGCACCAGCGCCGTGAAATTATAGGGAAGAATGAGGGGTTGAAAGAATGAGCACCGGGTCCTCGGGCCTTGGTAGATGCTTAAGTGAAAAAGCCTAGAATACTGTAGAGAAAGGGGGCTGCGTGCGGGACGTGAAGGGAAAGAATTCAAGGCAATCTGTCCCATCGCTTCCTCTCTCTGCCAAGGAGAGCAGGTCTGGGTTCTTCCTCTGCCACCTGCGCGGTGGGCACTTGGCTTGCACTTCTCCCCAGGAAGACGTCTGAATTAACGCTCATCCCTCCTGCCATGTAGATAGTCTTGGGGAGGCAGTCAGTGTGGCAACTGCTGCTGGGAATTCCAGACGGGGGCGCCTGCCCTGCGGAGTTGAGGCAGATCCTGATGAATGAAGCATGCATATGCAGGCACGGTAACTTCAGAGTGACAGGCGCTGAGAGGGTAACCGGGCAGGTCCTTTGGTGACCGAGAGGGGCGGCAGAATTTAGATCTGGAAGAACTTGAAGATCCTGAGGTGTAGGGCCAGGGTTGTCCCCTGAGTGCCTTTCCTAGCAGGTCCTCGATGACTGTGGCGAGGGCACAGAGCCCCCAGGAGGAGCTGGGGTTCTGTGGAGGGCTGCTGAGAGGGTGTGGAAGGATGTGAGCAGGGCTTTTGCCCTGGCTGTCAGAGGGGAGATGGTTGGTCATAGGGAGACAAAATGGCAATTCAGACTCCAAGAGGGTAGCAGGGGTCCACAAGGGACAGAGTTAGCCTGCCAACCCCTCTCCCACCTTTCTAGTCGCCACCCCCCCCCATACACACACACCTTCTCACTCCCCCTCACTCTCCCACCTCCTCACACCCAAACGTGCCCACGGAGGAGCTGGCCAGCAGTCAGCAGCTGGAATTCTCATCACAAGGCAGCCCCGCGAGTGCCTCCATGTGGCCGCGACAGGTTACTGCAAGATCTTTCTCCAGAGCTGAGCCAGATCAAGAAACAAACCAGGAGCCATCCCCAGCCCTAGGCTTCCAGCTTGTAGGTTTGATCACTTTGGCTTCTCTCATTGACTTGTCAAACCCTGAGGAGCCCTCTCCTAAGCCTGGGGCTAGATCAGTGCCGGAGGTGGCCAGGGGTCGCAGCCTCAGGGAGCCCGCATTCTGAAAAGGCATCCTTAGGCTGTCATGGTGCTACATCACGTCCTCATTTTATATCCCTGGGTGGATGGCAGTGGGGAGGGCACCTGAATGTGGGCACGCTCTACCAGCTTGCTGGGCCTGAGACTCTAACTCGGACTCTTGGCCCGATCCGAGGGCTCCTCAGCGTGTGAGCACCCTGGGAACCCCTGCATCCCTCATGGGTTATGTCAGTAACGCAGACACTCTTGTCTCACTCACTCTACATCCAGGTAACACAGAGCAGCAGCAAAAGAGCCCACCCCAGCTTCCTGTCCACATCGGCACAGCCGCGCTCCTCACCCACCCACATTTCAGCTGATTCCCACAGCCTGGGGCCCCTTCTCCCACTCCAGTGCTCCTGCTTCCCTCCATCTTCTCCTTGGCCCCCAGGGACTGATGGGCTCGTTCTAACAACCTCTTCGCTGTCACAATCCGATATGAGCGGTTTCTGTTGTTTTTTTTTTTTTTTCAGGCTGCCAAAACACCTGTGATGACCTTGAGCGCACAAGGCACAGTATTCAGAGGTAGCCTCCACAAAATAAGTCCTAAATGAGGAAACTGAGGCACGGTGCCATCCACTCATGGCTGCTGGTCAGGACTGGCTGAGAGCCAGGTTTCCTCTCTCTCAGTACCCACACACACACACATACCCTTCCTTAATTGCATACCACTAAATCCTCCTCTCTTCCTCCCTGGTCCAGGCCAGCAAGGTGCAGCATGAAAAAATAAACTTGGACAAAGTCATACGGAAGCAGGAACCAGGTTTTATTTCTACAGCGAACTCAAAAGTAGAAAAGGCCTCTTGCAGAATTGTCACGGCGACTTCAGGTCACAGAACGGAGCAGGTGAAGACAGGTGGCTTATCGAAGAAGGTGTCAGGTGGCGACACCATCTGGAGTGGGAAGAATGGAGCAACAGAATAGCCAGGTGCCCAGCACAGCCAATGGGATGCCAGTGCCCCGGGCAGGGCCAGTGTGGACTGGAGATCTGTCTCCTCGCCGGACAGTAGTTGCCAGGGCCTCAGTATTGATGGGAAGGAATTCTCTGAAAGGAGATCAAATGGCAGAACATGGCACCTGCTAAGTCGGCCAAGCCTGGACACCCTCACATCCAGCTCCAAGGTCCCAGCAACCCTTTTGCTTTCCTGCTTGCCCTGCTTGGATTCCTCCCCAGAACAAGCTGTGTACTCTGCCAGATCTGTCTGCCTGCCCTCCACCTAGCACCTCAGTCTCCCACTCGCCCCGCAGCCCCACTGCTTCTCAGCCCTTTGCCCATAAGGTGGCTCCCAAGTATCCTCCGCCATCATCCCAAACTGGGGTCTCCTCCTTCTCGGTCCCTTTGAACATCCACTCCAAGCCAACCTGACCTTGAGTGGCTCTGAAGGTTAAGGAAATGCCAGGATCCAGCCCCGCCCACCGGGCAGATGGCGCTGACACTCACCTACCAAAACTTCATCCACTGCAGCAAGCCAGGTTGCACCCGCGAAGCCTACAGGCCCAAGCAGGAGACAGTCAGACAGGGCAGTGTGCTGTCCCCTGCCCACCGGCCATATCCGGCCCCAACTCTGTTCAGCCATGGTTTCCCAGCCCCTGTACTCACCGAGGAAGATGGCGTGACTCCTCCCTGGAAAGAGAAGAACAGAGGAGGTGATGTGAGGTTCAGCAGGCCCCTCTGCCACTACCAAGGGTTCTCACAGGGCCCCAAGGCCAGGGCGGCTCACACCTGCTCCTCGCTAAGGTCCTTGGGTCTGACTATGGATACTCAGTCGCTAGAACTGGTTTCCAGCAGATGAGTCGTCCTGAGTCCATGCTCTGCAGGTGACATGGGACATGGTCCCTGCAGCTGCTGACCCAGGGGAATTAAAAGAGGGGAGAGATCCCGTCTGTGGCTTGGCCACCAACGGCTGGCAAAGTGGACAGCACGGGCAGGCTTAAGCACGTCTCCCATGCCTTGCTCATTAGCACAGGGAGGGCTTTTCATCCCCTTCTAGAAGGTCCTCTCCCCACGGCAAGAAGCTGTGGTTCAGGGACATGGAGGGAAATGCAGGGCTGGTTTTTCTTTGCTGATTTAATTAGTACTGAGCATACTCAATTTACTATTATATAATGTTGCTTAATTAGCAACTGAATGAAACAAAAATGTTCAAGCATTTCTTGTCCCTTCTGGGTTTTTTAAAAAAATTGTATTTGAAAGGCAGAGTTACAGGAAGAGAGAGATTGAGAGATCTTCCAGATGGCAGAGGCCCAAGCACGTGGGCCATCTCCTGCAGCTTCCCGGGCACATTAGTCAGGAGATTGGAACTGAAGAAGCCAGGACTTGAACCAGTACTCAAATGGGATATCAGCATCTCATCCAGTGGTTTAACACGCCGTGCCACAGTGCCAGCCCCTCACTTAGTGGCTTCTAAGAGCTAGTCCACTTGCCTCCCCACCACTCCACCTTCCAAAGAAAGGTGGGCAGAGAACAGTCACCTCGCACTAAAGCTGCCTTTTGCCATGTCATCATATGATTTCCTCCTTGAAAGGACTCTGGTTTCTGGTTTTCTCTATTGCATTTGACACTGCGGCAACTCCCTTTGGACTTTCTCTGGATGGACAAGTGGTGGAGCCTTGAACCTTCTGTCCATCTGCAGAATATTCCTCTGTCTCCCTTACAAATGAGGAGGTGGGCACAGGCAGAAGACACCATCTGAGGTGTCCCATACCAAATGCCTGGGTTTGAATCCTGTCTCCGTGTTGGGTTCCCAACCCCTGGAGGGCCTTAGGCTGTCCACGTGGAAGACCCGGATGGAGTTTTGGCTGCTGGCTTCAGCCTGGTCCAGCCCCAGCTACGGCAGCCATTCGGGGAGTGAATCAGAACATAGATTCTCTCTCTCTCTCTCTCTCTCTGTAATTTAAAAGGCGTAGGAATTCTGACTTTCCAGGTGAATAGAGCGTAGGCTTGGCTAACCAACAGAGGACCCTGACAGAAAGCACCTTTCTCTTTCTCTCTCAGGCAGAGACCCCCGTGGGAAAGCAGGTCAGCCACCAGTCTTACCTTTGCAGGCGTCTTGGGTGGGTACTGTGGACCATAGGCGGTAGGATATGCCTGCTGGTTATAACTGTAGTTCTGAGAGACAAAGAGAGAGTGGGGCAGTGGTGATGAGGGGGAAAGAGAGGGAGGAAGGCATTTGTTCTGGAATAAACACCCCAGGTCCCTGCCCAAGTCAGATGTTTCTCAATGCTTCCCCTGCCTGTGTCCACATGTGACTTTCTTGACCAGCTCTCCTCCAGCCGGCCGAGCCCACCTGCTCACCACCTCTGACTGTCCAGCCCAAATGGCCTGCTGCTTCCTCCTCCCCTGGGGACCATCCCCCCTCCCTCCCCACCAACTCAAGTGTTATTTGGGCAGTGAGGATAGGAGACCCAGGAAAGAACTAGAGTCTCCCTCCTGGGCTCAGGTGGCTGATAGTGGAGAGTCACAGCTGGCCTCTCTGTGCCAAACTGAGGGAACTATGGGATGGGAGGGTAGGAAAGAGGCTTTCAGCCGGGTGAGCCCAGGCACCAAGGGCCCCCCACCCTGGGGTGCGGGACGATGGAGAGGAACACTCAGGGCAGCAAGACTCACCGGGTCAGCGCCACCTGCCCTCTTCTGCAATGATGACACATCTGCACCCTGAACGGCAGAAAGCAACCATGAGTAGTGTCACCGTGGCACTCCAGGCCTCCTGGCCAGCCTGCCCCTGTCCAGGCTCTGCCCTGCATTGTGGTGCTCCAGGCCTGGCCAGCCTGCCCCTGCCCAGGCTGTCCTGCTTTGCAGCCATCCCCCAGGATCACCCACACACACACACCCTGCCCCACCCTTCTCAGTGGTGCATGCTGAGTGTCTGGAGCCTGGAGGAAAGTGATGGCCCAGAAAGATGGAGAACACACATTTCCACACTCAGGGCTGGGGAACGAGAGCAGAGAATGGGGTGAGGCAACAGCACCCCACCCCATCTACCTACAACACTGGCCTGAGTCCACACTAGATAGAACCAGTAAAACCCACACAGCTCCCTTGCACCCCAAGCACCCCAACCCCACTTTGCCTACACTTTTGCTGCCACGCCCCCACAGACTGGACACCTGTGCACAACTGCCGTTCTCCAGTCGTGGGAAGGCTGGACCCTTTGCTACAGGAGCGAAGCCATCAGCCCAGCTGTGGGTCAGATCAGGGAAAGAACGAGCAGGCACAGGAGGAAGCAGCCAGCCACAGAAGGCACTCCGCAGGCGCTCTCAGCACACCCTACCCAGGTGAGCAAAGAAGGCCAGTTCCTGCCGTCACCGCTGCTCTGTTGGCACCACCCCATTCACCCATGCCTCTACTCCCCGCCACACACATACAGTCTGAAAGTTAAGTCCTACTCTGACTTAACTCTCTTCCTATCCACATGCAACCCTGAGCCTTAACTTCACCATTGGCCTCAATACTGAGGTCACAAACTGAGTATCCACAGGCTTCCAGACATTTTTTAAGTAAGTCGGTTATGAGCAATTAAAAATAAAAATAAGACTTGTAGCTTTTTTTTTTTTTTTGAAAAGTCAGTATTCCATAGCAGCACAGGACCTACACATGCAGGTACAGACTCACCTGGAGGGCCTTGATCTACATCTTGCATGGTACTCGCTGCCTAGCCTCGGGAGCCTCAATTGGTGTCCAGGCATTCTGCTGCCCCAAGCCACTGTCCATGCAGAGTGTAGTGTGGTCCTCTGCAGGACCCAGAGGACCTGCCCGTCCTTTCTAGACCCTTGGCACCTGCTCGTATTTGACCATGACCTACCCCCTCCACCTGCTGCCCTCCTGTTTCCTTTCAGCTTTCCTCCGTCACAACTCCCTCCCAGCACCTTTGAGTTGACCCTGACCCCCGCACCTCCTGGTCCCCCACCTATTCACCCTGCAGTACCCACCCAGCTGTGGCTCCCCCCAAGCCAGGCCAAGCCCAGCAGGAACAGCAGCATAGCGGAGACGGCGGTCAGCTTCATGCTTCAGTGCCTGTGGAGGCCCCAAACCTCCGGCCCCCGGCTTTTATCTCAGGACAGACCTCCCACTCTATTCCTTCTTCATGACTCAGAGTTTCTTGCTCCCACCCCACCTCTGCTGGGGGTTGCATAAAGCCAGGGCAGTGGAAGGGAGGCAGGCACCTCCCTCTGCAGGGAGGGGCAGAAACTGGCTGCAAAAGTCAGCCAGCTGCCAGCCCAGGAGCTGGAACTCCCAGCTCCCCAAAATGAGAAGTGCTGCCCACTCTCTTACCTTGATAATTTCTTTCCAGTTGAGGAAAGGGGTGTTGTGTTTGAAATCCTGAGGGGAGAGGGAGAGAAGGAAGAGTGGGCCCAGGAAGCCAAAACCCGCCCACCATGGGGCATTAAGTGGCAGCATGCTGGGAAGCTTTCCAGATTCCAGCAAGTGGGTCTGGCTCTGGCACTAGGGCTGGGTGTGGTGTGAAGATAAGCCCACGAGAGGTTAAAGTCAGCAGAATTTGTGCTGGTATCTGGTATCTTCAGTGATAAAATCTAAGGGAAGATTATGTGACCCAAAAATGCCAAGAGAGAATTTGTGATGGGCTAGGGGGTGGGGTGCTGGAGCCCAGTGTGGCTGTCTTGACGGAGGCCTGGGTGGGGACAGCAGAATGGGGCACTTCCGTGTCTTCAAGAAGCAAGGGTTTCTCCTACCTCCCAGAGTCGCCGGAAGTAGAGGAGGGCCCGAGTGCTGGGGGGCGGGACTTGGCCCTGTGGATGAAAGTTGGGGAGCGGGTTAGCCCTGGCTCCTGCTGCTTTGTCTCAGCCTTTGGGATTTTACGGTAACTCGGGGTTGAGAGGAAAGGGGTGTAAAGATGGAAGTTGGGAGAACTAGGGACACCTGAAAACTGCGTGGGTCGATGGAGAGAAGGGCTAGATCTCTGAGCCGTGGCCAGCTGCCCTGCCCCAGCACATGTGAGAATAGAGTTTTTCTCTCTCTCTCTCCTGTTGCCAACTGCTTCTTGCAAAATGTAACTGTAGCAAAACCTCAGACCTGGCCCTGGCCCCAGAGCTTCTCCAATTTTCCACCTGCTACGCCACCTCCATCCTGTCTCCCAAGCTGTGGGACTGAAGCCACCTGCCCCCACCCACCTCCCAGAACAACACTGAGACGTAAGAAAGGAGCAGAGACCAGAGTCAGGGCCAGCTAAGGTTTATTTAAAGGGCAAGGGTTGAGGTTGATGGTGAGAGTGATGCTCTAAGAAGGGAGTGGGGAACTCTCATCCATCTGGTAGCTCCTTGTCTGGAGTTCACGGGATGCGAAAGCTCCTCTGATCCTGGGCAAAGAAATAGGTTCTAAGAGGCAGCCGGAGGAGCGTGAGTTGAGGGCAGTACAACGTCAAAGTCAGCGTCGTGCAGACACATGCTCCAGAAATCACCAAGACTTCTCTCCCCACCACTCTCATCCACACAGATGCTGATGTCCGGGCTGAGGCTCAAGAACCTCCCCCATTACCGCCCCCAACTCCTACCCCACCGCAGCACCCGAGGCCCCTGCCCACTGCTGAGTCAGCAGAAGGCATTAGCTCCCTCACCACTGTATTCCCTACCCTCCCATCTTGGCACTGCAGCAAGCTGGCCCATGTGAATCCTACATCTGATCGCTCCCTTTGCTGCCCCCTAGATGGGTAAGAATGAAGGGATTGGCTGCCCCAGCTTGGGGCAGCTAGGAGTCTCGCTCCTATCAGAAGCCATCTTCTAGGAAATAGTTCTGTCATCATTCGAACCAAAAATCCACTGCCCTATGGAACCTTCCACATCCTCCTCTCATTCCCAAACAGCCAGTCTTGGATTTTCCTGCAGTTAGGGCTCTGCTGCCCCACTGCTTCCCACCTCAGCCACTGGTCTTCTCCCACACAGACCACAGGATCTTGCAGGGCAAGGACCCCAGTCTGTATACTTTCACAGGAAGTGTCAGCCCCTCTGCTGCTCCCAAGGGGCCAGTTAGTAGCTAAAACACCTGTGGAGGGGCAGGGGTGGCTGGCCACTGGAGGGCAAGCACCCGGGGCGGGATGCAGCTGCCCTCAGCTAGTGCCTGTAACACCTGCAGAAAGCCGGGCCTGAGAGTGCCAGAATTTTCTAAAGAAATCAGAAGTCCAGGGTATGATGTGAAGTCTCTCAAGTTTTTAAATTCAGTAATTAATTCATACTCTTGAGAGAGAGAGAGAGAGGACTCCAACACAGCACAGCCGTGGGCAGGCGGCTCCACCTCGGGACTTCACTAGATCTTCTGTCCTCATCCCTCCTTTCCAGTCCAGCCCTGACCCTGCACGTGCAGCCATCATTCTGGTGTCCGTGAGCCTGGCTAAGGGTCTCCCGCACAGATTCTGGGTGGACGGAAAGGGACAGACTCGTGCCCATCCACCTCCCAGCCCTTAGCAAATGGTTGTTGCATTTTCCCTGCTCTCTGGACCTACCAAGCTGGATGGAACCTGGGAGACCAAGAACCCATCAGCTGTCTACATTGAGGCAATATAGGGACCCTTCCCCCTCCTTCTGCTTGCCGCTCCCCAACTCCCAACTGTTTCCAAATTCTCCCTCTTTTCACATATCTACTTGTCCCCCTCCCCACTCCACCCCTCTTGAGGGTTTTGCTGGTTTTTGTTGTTAATGGCAGCAAAGGTTAGCTGCTTGCCACAGCCCCTTCCCTCCCACTTGGGATTACGCGAGGTTGGGGATACACGGCCTTCCAGCCCTTACCTTGTTTATGGCATCCCAGTTAATGAAACCCAGCTTGGATTTAAAGTTCTGCAAAGGAAAACAAGGGCCAAATGGAATCCTCATGTAGTTAGCTCAGGGTCTTGAGCCAACAGAGATACAGGGCCACTATTGACTGTTGGTATAGAAAGACACCTGCGTCCCTTATTGGAACTCCTGGGTTTGATCCCAGCTCCGGCTCCCAACTCTAGCTTCCTGCCAGCACAGGGGTGACAGGTCAAGTTAGTTGGGTTCCTGTCACCCAGGAAGAGATCTGGATTGAATTCCTAGTTTATAGCGCTGGCTATTGCAGGCATTTGGGCAGTAAAGCAGTAGATGGAAATTCTATATGTGGGGTGTGTGTGTGTGTGTGTGTACGTGCCTCACAAATAAATAATTTGTGCTCTAAAAATTATTTTGAAAAGAAAAGAAACAGGATGGTAGCCCATGAGGCTACAGGGACAGAATGAGCAGGGTGGTCCCCAAAAAACTCACCTTCCAGAAAGTGTCAAAGTTGAAGAGCTCAGGAGCTGTCTGAGGAGAGTGCTAGGGAACCAAGGGATCACAGGATGAGATGTACACGCACCCCATGAGCCAGGGTTCCCACCCCACGAGCCAGGGTTCCCACCCCACGAGCCAGGGTTCCCACCCCACGAGCCAGGGTTCCCACCCCACGAGCCAGGGTTCCCACCCCACGAGCCAGGGTTCCCACCCCATGAGCCAGGGGCTCCCACCCCATGAGCCAGGGTTCCCACCCCACAAGCCAGGGTTCCCACCCCATGAGCCAGGGTTCCCACCCCATGAGCCAGGGGCTCCCACCCCACAAGCCAGGGTTCCCACCCCACGAGCCAGGGTTCCCACCCCACGAGCCAGGGTTCCCACCCTGCAAGCCAGGAGTTCCCACCCCTGGGTGGGGCAAGAGGCCTAGCAGGAGGAGTGAGGCGACCCCAACTCACCACGTTGTTGAGTCCATTCACGGCATCACCTTGGCTGTGGCTGTCTCCGTCAGACCCTTGCCCCTGGGGGAGAGAAAGGGCTCAGTGTCCACGGCTTGCCCATCCTGTCCTGCCAGCCACCTGTCAGCCTGTGCTTTGGCTCAAGCACCTGGGTCCTGCTCTGGAAGGCCACCTGCCTTCTATGGCCAGCACCCAGCTCCCACCTCCAAGAGCCATGCCAGAGGGACTGGCTGCCAGGAGGCCCAACCCAACCACGGAATTGTGTTCATCTTCTTGCCTCCATCTTCTCCTAACCCCAAAAAATCACTGATAGTGAGAGCAGCGCCAGCCTCTGTGCGTCTCCTGCCTTATTCCTCTGTGGGAGGACTCCCCACTGCAGATGAGGAAAATGGAGCTAGGAGGCAGGTAGCCCACAGCTGGCGCCAGCACCTGCATTCTGCACCTCCTCAGCATGGTTGGAATATAGAAAGCTCTACAGCAAGTGTGGGAGAGGACCAAGTCACACTTCACATCCCATTTTCACCCGGGAAGATAAAGGTCAAGAGGTTGACACAGATGACAAGTCACAGAGCCGATGTTTTGTCTTCTTAAAAATAAGGTTGTTAGGGTCTGGGTTGTGGTACAGTGGGATAAGCCACTGCTTGCCACTGTTAGCAGCCTATACCAGAGCATCATCAGTTCAAGTCCCAGCTGTTCTGTTTCTCATGTGCCTGGGAAGGCAGCGGAAGATGGTCCAAGGACCTGGACCCTTGACACCCATGTGGGAGACACAGATGGAGTTTATGTCCTGGATGCTCCACTTCCCACCCAGCTCCCTGCTTGTGGCCTGGGAAATGTAGAGAATGGCCCAAAGCCTTGGGACCCTGCAACCACATAGACCCAGAAGAAGCTCCTGGCTCCGGGCTTCAGATTGGCTCAGCACTGGCCATTAGGGACACCTGGAGAGTGAACCAGCAGGTGGAATACCTTTCTCTGTCTCTCCTTCTCTGTAAAAATCTGCCTTTCAATAAAAATAAATAAACCTTTATATATATATTATATGTATTATATATATATTATAACTGTATTTTATATATATATATAATACATATATATAATATATATAATATATATAAAATACATATATATATAAAATACAGTTTTTAAAAACATCCCTCAGCCAGTTTTCCTATGAAGGGAGGGAATGAATAAGAAGGGAACAGAGATCCCAGATTCCCACCGTGGTTTCCCAGTGATCCCAGGACACCCTGCAAGGAGAAACGGCTTTTGCTTCCTCCAGACCCTCTCGCGATACCAGCCCTGCCTCTCCCAGCTCACCTGATGGCTGCTGCTCTGGGAGCCCCCAAGGAGGTGACTGCTCTCTCTGCTTCCCTGGGGAGACAGAAGAAGGAGGCCAGGGTCAGCAGGGAGCACAGCAGCACACAGGTGAGGGATATGGGGACCCGGACAGCCCCTGCGAACAAGGTCCCCTGGGGCAGTGCTTGTTACAGCCGCCTGCACATTGGTCACCACTCATGGACAGTCTGCGACCCCCTCTAGTGACCCACCTCTGCCCAGGGCCCGAAATCAGCAGGAAAGGACGAGTCCCCTGCCGCCTCAGTGGCACCCTGGGCTGTCTAACATTTCTGTATGCCCAGGGCTCACGCAGAGACCAGCGGCGGTCTGGAACTGACTAGCCTTTGCTGGGACCGTTACTACACAGTCAACCTCCACCCCATGTGCCGCTGTCATAGTCTCTACTCCCGCCCTGATGTTCCCAGAGCTGGGGCCCTCCTAATCCTCCTCTGGAGCCCGGAGTGATGAGATGGTGAAACACATATTTCTGTTTGAGATGCGGGGACCATCCCCCAAGATGAATGTGTAAATATGACAGGATGCCTCTAAAAATCCTACTGGAATTCCCTTTTGGAATTTGTCAAGAAAACTGCGAGATTCCTTTGGTATGATCAAAGCCCCACAGATAGATCAGAAAACAAGGAAAAAGGCACTCGTGCCAGGAGACATTAACCGTTCTGTGCATAAAACAGGGTGGCACCTGCATATCTCACAGAAGTCCTCTGAATAGGAGATCATGTCCAAACAACATCTTAAATCAATCATGAGAGCGGTTCAAGATGCCGGGCCCAGAGTCCTGGCTAATTCCTCGGAGACGGGGGTGGCGGGAGGCGGGCAGGATATTAGTTATAGCTCATTGTCCCTCTCATGTTTTGTAGGGTAAGCCTGGTTAGCTCGAGCAGGGGGACTAGACCATGTCCAGCAAACTAAAGTTCAGCTAAGTCAGAAAAGCTGTATTGAAAATGTGAAACTCCTAATAGTCTAATGCTGGTAGAAAATAAAGGCATTTAAAGCAACAACACCAAGAGTGGGAGCCACAGAGAAAATGACTGATTATTTTTCTTACCATCTATCTACCTAGGCATACAAAAACCTAGAAACAGAATTACGTGCCAGAAGAACCTATCTTAAAAACTATGCCCCCATGCAAGGCTAGTGTCCCCAATGGCAGAAGACTCCTCACCGCCAGGGCCACCCTTACCATCAGGCCTTGCTCCTCATCGTGTGGGCTGCACCACCCCCAGTGCCCAACCCGGGGAGCTGGTCCCATCCCAGAGCCGCTCCGTCAGAGTCCACACTTTCCCCACAGGTGACAAGTGTGGACACCGATGTCACATTACGTCAGAGCCGTAGGGGTGGGCAGAGAGCCCAGGGTTCCAGCAAAACTGAAGGGATTGTCAGAATTCACTAAAACCTGTCCCTTGGCCAGATGTGGGACACCAAGTGTGGTCCTAGGACTGTCTGGTCCGCTTAGGGCATCCTGCAGCCCCGGCTGTGGTTTCCAGGCAGGCTCAGGATGTGAACTTCTGCCAAGAATCACATCTTTGGAGACTCTTAGTCCTTATAGGAGTAAATGCTCAAGGGTTTTGTGTTTTTTTGTTTATTTGTTTTTTGGGTTTTGTTTTGTTTTTTGTCTGTTTTCCCTGCTAACTTGACAGTTGCACTCATGGGTTGGATTGGCAGGAGTCGGGGAGGGGGTCTTAGGGATAAGGCTGAGATGGAGCAATGACAAACAGGCAACCTCTCACCTGGCCCCCAGATCCTCCAGCCCCTCGGACATCGTTCCCAGGGTTTTCACACTGTGGGGAGAGAGAAGGCTTTTGATCCTCTGGCCAGCACACACCACACCAGCACTCGGTGTTAGCGCCTAGCAGAGACCACCACCACCACCACCACCACCCGACTCTGCCCATGCCTCTTGCCGCAGCTGGAGCACCCATAGCCACTCACCTCAGGTTTGTGTCCCCCTCCGCTTCCACCGCTGCTGCCTGAAGAGTGGCTGGCATCGGTTCCCTGCAAAGACATGCAGACGTCACAGGCTGTCCTAACAGAACACACCCCAAGTACCAAGAAGGCCCCCACCGAGGTACGCAGTAAATGCAACTCTCTGAGGTTCCCCACACTCTCCACCACCACCCTTCCCCTCCCTGAGCTGGTGAGCCACTGAGGGAATGATGGTGAACACAGAAGGCCCAGGCCTGTGCGGGAATGCTAAGTAGCCAATGGGCACGGGCACCCTCACCCTCACTCCTCTGCAAGTGGGTCGGGATCTCACCACCAGGGGGCAGGTTGGGGGAAGGTGGGGGACAGGTGGGGGACAGGAGGAGTCTTGCCCCACTCCGTCCTCCAGCAGCACCCAAGTCCCAGCTCAAGATCTCCTGGATCCTTACCTTGGAGACTGAGAAACTTTGGTCCAAATCCCTAGAACTTTCTAGAGGTCGTTCCTAGATGGGAGAAAAGGGGGTAGAACCCAGAGCAGGAATTGCACCAACTTGTCATAACCAACGTGATGACTGAATTGTCAGAAGATCCCTTTCCCAACCCCAGAAAGCCAGGGGTGGCTCCCAGCTCCTCTCCTGGCGCCATTGACCCTGGTGTGGCTCCCCTGTGGGCCTCTCCCCACCTAGTCAGAGCCTCTTGGGTACCACCCTTAAGTTCTCCCCTGTGTATTCTGCCTTCTCCCTGCCCCAGGACAAGTGTCCCAGGCTTCTGTGCCCACTCTGTTCTTCCCTCTGCCACCCCCAGCTCCACTCAGTCTTGCTGGAGGAGGAGATTCAGACAGCAGATGAAACGCCCCCTCTCCCCACTCCCTCCTCCCCCTTGCGTCATGGGGCAGCAGGTAAGGGAGTAGAGTCAGCAGGGCCAGGCAGGGCAACTCTTGCGGGGGAAATGGGAGCATACGGGGCAGAGGCTGTGCTGTCTGGGGCTGAGGGAGCCCCAGGTATCAGCCTCCAGTGACACCAGGGAACCCCTGAGCCCATCAGGGACCACCAGGGTCCTCACCCCACCTCTGCCATCAATCAAGGAGCAAAACTCACCCTGCTGACCCCAGAACTGCTGCTGCTGCTGCCATAGCCATTGCTGTCACCATGGCTGCTGCCGCCGTTGCTACCCCCACCATGGCTGCCACTACCACTGCTACTACCACCGCTGTGGCTGCTGCTGCTGCTGCCGTGGCTGCTGCTTCCCTGAGGGGCAGGAAAAGAATGTGCATAGATCAAAGACAGGAACACGGGATTGCTCATCCCTCCCAACCCCCCCACCCCGTCCCCACACCTCCCTTTCAGCCCAGTCGCAGGGGACCTGCTTCTGCCCCCTCCCTTCTTACCCCAGGGTTACTGGAACCTCCACCTGCACCAGAGGGCGGGGCGTTGGTGCACTGTGGAGGAGAAGGGATGGGTGAGCTTCCAGCAGGAGGCTCCTGATCCTGCAGCCTGCCTGCCTTCCTCCCCTCTCACCTTCCTCCTTGCCACCAGCCTCCTCTCTATGGCTGTCTTCCTGGCATTCTTCACCTTACTCCCATCTCTCCCTGCCTCATCTTTCTTTCCCCTGAGTCTCGCCCCATTTTCTCTCTCTCTCTCTCTCTCTCTCTCTCACACACACACACACACACACACACACGCCCTCTTCACCCTCTTACCCCTGTGTTGCTGCCTCTCACTGAACCATAGCCAGGCTGGGCCACTGCTCCC
Source organism: Ochotona curzoniae (assembly GCF_017591425.1). Taxonomy (NCBI): domain Eukaryota; kingdom Metazoa; phylum Chordata; class Mammalia; order Lagomorpha; family Ochotonidae; genus Ochotona; species Ochotona curzoniae. Next base: position 5,461,793 of record NW_024465561.1, on the reverse strand, counting down.
TGCAGGGGGAGAGAGAGAATGACAATGGATGTAGGATCTAGAAAGGTAAGGAAGGGAGACAGGGAGGAGAGCATGGGCTTGAGGGAGGCAGGTGCTAGGGATCAGGCCGGGCTGGTTAACCTTACCTGAGGATCCGTCCCAAAGTTGGATGGCACCCCATTGGCCCCAGGACCCCAGGAGCCTTGCAGAGAGTTGGTGCCAGAGTTGCCTTCTGAGCCTCCTGGGTAGCCTTGGTCCCAGGGGGTTCCTGGTCCTCCAGCATGGCCTCGGCTGTAGCTTTCCAGGCCTGAGACACCATGGCCACCCGACGATCCCTGCCAAAGCAACGCACCTGCATTTAGGGCAGGTCCTCTCTGTTTGGCAATGGACCTATCCCTGACCCATGGTGCAGAGGGCAGACAGCACAGCCATAAGGGGCCAGAGCGAGACAGGGGCACAATAGAAAAACTGTGAGCAGTATGTTGAGGCATGCAACACAGAGGCAGCTGCCTCAGAGAGCAGCAAGGAGCCTTCCATCCTTCATCCTTGCAACTGGTCCCCAAGAGTCTCAGCCAGGCTCCCCACATCTCCCTCCCCTCCCTTTTATTAATTTATTTGGAGAGGCAGAGTTACAGAGAGGTGGACAGAGAAATCTTCTATCCACTGGTTCCCTCCCCAGATGGCTACAACAGCCAGGACTGGGTTAGGCTCCAGCCAGGAGCTCCTTCCACATCTGCCCCATGGGTCCAGGGGCCCAAGCACTCGGGCATCCCCCATTGCTTTCCCAGGCACATTTCCAAAGCAAAGCAGCCAGGATTCAAACCGGCACCCACCACAGGCCGACGCTTTACTTGCAGCCTCCTCCCCACTGCAGTTTCCACACCTGGCCTCCCAGAGACTCACCCAGGAACCGGAACTGCGTATGGCATCTATTCCTTGCCGGACGATGTTCTCAGCCTGTCTGCCAGCCTCACCCACAGACCTTCCGAGATCCCCTGCTGCTTCCCCGACCTTGTAGCTGAAAGCATCCCCTAAGCCAGGGCCCCTAGCGGCACTGCCACCCTCTTGGCCGAGGGCCTCCTTCGTTCCAGTGCTGGCCGCCTCTCCAGCCCCATGGCCCACAGCCTCCCCGATTCCTTGTCTGATGGCACCTGCGCCACCACTCTCCTCTCCGTTTGGCAATGGACCAGCCTCCCCACTGCCCAGGCACAGGGCCAGCAGGAGGCAGGTCAGAGACCCCTGTAGCTTCATTGTTAGCTTGCTCCCTCCTTCTCTTCTGCCTGGCTTCTTCCCACCCAACTCTCCGTCTTGTCCTTTCTCTTCCTATGCGTGCCCTCCGCGGTTCTCTCCTTTCAACTGCTTCTTTCCCTCCCTCTAGTTTTGCAGCCTTCTGTCTCCCTCCCCAGACTCCCCAGCCTGCCCAGAGTCCACCTACTGGCCACTACTCCTTATACTGTGCTTAGAAGAAGGTGACAGGGATGGGCAGCCCTGGGTTCCTCCCCGTGACTCAGGGCCAGTTCCCGATAGGATAATGAGCTGTAATTGTGAGTCTTTCCGTCTGTGTTGAAACAGAAAGAGAGAGGGGGAGCCCATGTACCAGGCAGGGAGGGGGACTGGGATGTGCAAAGGGCTCTCCATTGCCTAACCCCAGGAATTTGGGGCGCAGGGTGGGGATGGAGCATCTGAGGTTGTGGATGTCTGCTGGAGGTGGGGCTGGAACACACAAGAGAGGAATCCCAGGACTACCCTGACCCCCCAGAGACATGTGGATAGAGAAGCTCAGAAAAGCAGGACACAGCTAGGCACAGGCCTGCATGACAGGTGCCTGACACAGGCCTGTCCCCGGAAGGCCTTTACCTCTCCCTTCCCATACAACCTCCTAAAGGGGACTCTGCCCTCTTGCTCCCAATACCTGCCAGTCTGCAGAGAGAGGGGTCACACTTAAGGCTCTGAGCATCCCAAGCAGGTCCTCCAAGAGAACCTGAGGTACCTGGCAAGGATCTGACCCCAACCCCGAGACTGCAACAGGTAGTATTCAGGCTGCTGTGGCCAGGGAAGGCTGGGCGGGAGCCTGGGAGCTGGGCAGGCCCTCTGCCCCCAGGGAACAAGTGGGAGGAAAAGGCCAGGAGAGGGAGCGGCTGACCCAGGCTTTCATCCTGTTTACCCGGCCTTGGAGGGGGACTGTGCCCAGGATGAGCTCATAGCTAGCCGCCCCTGAGGGGTGGGACTGCACCAGCTCCCCCACTGCCACCTCCAGTCTCTCCCAGGGGCCAGAGCAGCCCTGGCAGGAGAGGAGGGATGGACATGAGGTCAAGAGTCAGCTGGAGCCAGTGACCCTCTCCCCGAATCCCCCCTTGGGATCCTCCCTGGGTTTCTTCCCTGCTGGGCCAGCGTGGCTGCTTCTGCTCGCTGGGCCTTCCCACCTGGCCCCACCCTGTATCACCGGCATTCATCACTCGGCTGGGGAGGGGCAGTTTCCATCGGTCTTTCTCAATGTCTCTCAGTCAGTCTCTGCCTTCCCCTCCACCCCAACACCCGCACCCCAGTTGCACATCCAGCCCTTCTCCCCATGTAAACACCATCCCTGACTCTCCTCTGCGGAGTTTTTTGGTCTCTGTGTCCTTCATGACGTGATAGTGGTGGCGGTTAGAACGAGAGCAGCCTTGAGACAGTCCGGAGAGATTTCTATGTGCCTGCAACAGGAGTGAACACTTAAAAGCTTGGCTGACCCTCTGGTTACCCCATTTAGAGACAGAGAAATTGGGGCCCGAGAGCACGGGGTGAACGCTCAGAGGAGCCCAGAGCCAAGGCTAGCCCCTTGTTGCTCTGTGACCCCCAGCTCCCAGGCCTTCTGCCCCTGCAGCACCTCAGGCCTGCCCCTGCTTTGTTCTCTGGTTCTGGGTTGTTCCTCTTGGGGCTGTGTGTGAAGAGAGAGGTACAGGAGCACATCTGGGGCCCCCAGGATTGGTGATGGAAATCTGAGTCCCTGAGCTTGCTCCCCTAGAATTGGGTCATGGGGCAGAGCAGGGGCCCAGAGCAAAGAGGTCCGTGACTCAAGACTGCCTCCCAAGCCCCCTCCTCAGCCTTCACCTCCAGCTTGTCCCTTCTCTGTCTCTAACCTCTCTGTGTTGTGGCAGCATGGGTTAAGCCACCGCCTGCGGTGCCTGCTGTCATACCTTGGTGCCGGTTCTTGTCCCAGTTGCCCCACTTTTAACCCAGCTCCTTGCTGATGTGCCTGGGAGAGCAGTGGAAGACAACTCAAGTACTTGGGCCTCTGTACTTAGTCGGAGACCTGAATGGAACTCCTCTTCCTAGTTTCAGCCTGGCCCAGCCCTGGCTGTTGCAGCCACGTAGGGAGTGAATCAGCGTTGGCGTCTTTAACACTCACTTTCAAACTCTAAGTAAGTAAATAAATAAATAAATATTTATTTATTTTAAAAATAAGCTGGCTTACTTTGTGTTCTAAGAGGATACTTTGGGCCTTGCATAATGGCTCAGTGGCTAAATCCTCACCTTAGATGCACTGGGATTCCAGATGGACACTGGTTCATATCCTGACTGCTCCACTTCCCTCCTATGCTTTCCCTGCTTGTGGCCTGGGAAAGCAGTGGAGGATGGCCCAAAGCTCATTTTGAGAGGGTTGCAGGCTCATGTGGGGTCTCCACTTAGCTGTTGTGAATGGACTAGAATGCTGGAGGCTTTCTCTTACACAGCTTCCTTTAATCCTCGCTGTAACTTCAAGAGGTCCATATGATTCCCACTTGCCAGATGGGGTGATGAGGCCCAGGGTGATTGAACACCAGACACAGGACAAACAAAGCTATCAAAATATGATCCTACTGCAGCTGACTCCCAGCAGCTATTCCTCCGATGTCAGCTGCCACTCTTGCTCCTGTCCCTGGTAACAGCGACCACTCAGGAGCTACCACGTCCTGTCCAAGGCCCAAGGTCTGCCTTCCTGTCTTACCCACGACTTCACTCACCCAACAAAGAAGCCCTCCATGTTCCTCTGTGCAGCATCTGTTCCAGGCACCGGGGACAGAGCACAGCACAGGACCCTTACGGTCTCCTGGGGATCCCACAAGTGTGTCAAGTGGTAACGAGCACTGGGAGGGAAAATACAGAGGGCCAAGGAAGGGAGGAGAAAAGGCAGAAAAAGTGTTGAAATGAGATGGCCAGAGTGAGACCAGCACCCCCAGCATGGTCCAACAGGAGATGGCATGAGTGGTTGTGCCTTTGGCACTCCTATGGGAGATCTGGGTGGCATTCTGGGCTCCCAGTTTCAACCTGGCCTAGCCCTGGCCATTGCAAATGTTTGGGGAGTGGACCAGTGGATGGAAGATCTCCTTCTCTTTTAATCTAAGTAACTTTGCCTTTCAAATAAATAATTTTAAGAAAATAAAGGAAATGACAAACTGCGTACCATCTCCAATCTTTGCGCAATTATCTTCAAAGACAGGCCACAAGCAGGGAGTTGGATGGGAAGTGGAGCAGCCAGGACACGAACTGGTCCCCATATGTGAACCCGGCATATGCAAGACGAGGACTGCAGCCACTAGGATACCGTGCCAGGCCTGTGATAAGCTTTTACTACACACACTGGGAACCTACCTAGGTTGCCACTGGGCCTCTGCAGTCTGCTCCATCTGAGCCCAAAAGGCTCCTTGGAGGGAATGATAGAGAGGAGTGGCAACATGGCACAATAGGCTAAACCACAGCTCACAACATCAGCATTCCATGAGAGAGTGCCAGTTCAAATCCCAGCTGCTCTGCCACCATTTGAGAAGTGAACCAGCAGATCGTTGACCCTCTCGCTAATTCTGTCATTCAATAAATAGAAGAAATCTTCACAACAACCAACTCCACAGGAGGGAAATTCTTAGGAAAAGTTGTAGAGCTATCTGTTAATGACTGGAGTTGGCACCTTCTAAATCTTGCCTATTTTAAACTATTTCCTTTCAGGCCCAGTGTAATAGCCTAGTGGCTACAGTCCTCACTTTGCATGCACCAGGATCCCATGTGGCTCCAGTTTGTGTACTGGCAGCTCCGCTTCCCATCCAGCTCCCTGCTTGTGGCCTGGGAAAGCAGTCGAGGACAGCCCAAAGTAGTCAAGGATCCTGCACCCACATGGGAGATCTGGAAGAAGCTCCAGGCTCCTGGCTTCAGACCAGCTCAGCTCTGGTCATTGTGGCCAGTTGGGGAGTGAAGCAGCAGGTGCAAGATCTTCCTCCCTAACTCTCCTCTCTGTAAATCTTTCCAATAAAAATAAATTAATCTTTTAAGAGTCTTTTTCTTTCAGTAAAAATGTTATTACTAAAGAGTGGGGAACCAATGGGAGAAATCCGGTGGCTGAGTCACTCCGCTGGGGGCTCTGTCTTGGCACAGCAGGATGACGTGAGTTCTGTCTCTGGATTCTAATTATAATGCTTTGTTCTAGCTCTTCGGCTGCAATTGAAGTTGTCAACAGCATAGAAGCTAAATATCATCTTATAATTGCTGGATCTCCTGAGCCCTGAAGTGGTTAGTTCGTGTACAGTATATGCGAGTGTATGGTGTAGACCGTGGTAGATAACTTTCCCTGGGGAGTATATAACACATGCTGTGTATACATCAAGTTGTCCCTAGCTAAAAGACACCAAGTATACAAAAATGCAGACCAAATTAGCTCATTCTAAGGATTTTTTTAAGATTTTTTTTTAATTGAAAAGTCAGATTTCCAGAGAGGAGAAACAAAGATCTTCCATCAGCTGGTTCACTCCCCAACTGGCCACAATGGCCAGAACTGAGCCACTCTGAAGCCAGGAGCCAGGAGCTTCTTCTCGTCTCCCACGCAGGTGCAGGATCCCAAGGCTTTGGGCCATCCTCGGCTGCCTTTCCAGGCAACAAGCAGCGAGCTGGTTGGGAAGTGGAGCAGTTGGGACAAGAAATGGCGCCCACATAGGATCCTGGCGCATGCAAGGTGAGGACTGTAGCCACTAGGCTGTTGCACTGGGCCCTCATTATAAGGATCTTTAAGATAGACTTTTCCTGGAATGAGTTCTTCAGCCCAGTTATTTATTTATTTGTTTGCTTGGTTCTTTTTTATTATTATTATTGGAAAGGCAGATTTGCAGAGAAAAGGAGAAACAGAGAGAAAATTCTTCCACCTGCTGGTAGAAATGGCCACAATGGCCAGAGCTGAGCTGATCTGAAGCCAGGAGCCAGGAGCTTCTTGCAGGTCTCCCACTCAGGCACAGGGTCCCAAGGCTCTGGACCATCCTTTGCTGCCTTCCTAAGTCACATACAGGGAGCTTGATGAGAAGTGAGGCATCCAGGACATGAAGCAGTGCCCATATCGGATCCTAACACTTGTCAACGGAAGGATTAGCCAATTAAGGCATTGCGCCAGGCCCTTCAGCCAAGTTTTTGAGTTTCCTATGCCAAACAATGAGAGGGATAAAGCACGCGCGCGCGTGTGTGTGTGTGTGTGTGTGTGTGTGTGTGTGTGTGTGTGCGCGCGTGTTCCTGGGCTTGAAATCTATCAAGGGCAATAAGACAGTACCGTAAAGTGATAAATGCTTGGTGGAGCAGAGTTCAGAGCAGGAAATGTTGGCTGAGTCAACTACACGGTGTGACAGCAGAGAACTGAAGGCTGAAGGGGTTTGGCAAGTGCAGTCGTTAATACCAAACCGAAGACAGCATTGGCAGTCAGACCTTAGTCAGGCAGCCGTGGTTTTCTTGGTCTTTGTCCCGTCTTTGTCCCATCAGTGTCCCGTCTAGCAGAACTGACCTGACAGTAACATACAATTTCCAAGTGTGAAAAAAAAATTGCCTCTCAGGAGCCTTTCCTTTGCGTGAAACAAACTTGTTCATAAGGAAGTGAGTTTTGAAACTGGCTACACTTCAAAAAAAAAAAAAGAAGAAGAAGAAGGTTTCTCAGGTATAATTACAGTGAGATTAGCTGCTTGGTTCAGATCTAAACCACCCACAGGGGTAAAGTGTCGCTTGTCATCATGCTTAGGACTTCTGCATCCAACCGAGTGACAGCCGACCTGCTCTCACTTCTCCGTCTGAAGCAACGCATAGAGGCCCTGTTCTCTTTCTCCCACCATTCTTACACCGCTCGTCTATAGCAGGAGCTCCTGATTGCGATCCCTTAGAGTCATTCTGTATGTTGCCAAGTTTGTGTAACTCACAAATGATCCTGTTACTCTGATTTCTCCCTTAGCAGGAAAAGCAGTCAGTGTGAGTGCTGACTCACAGCACTGCCAGGGAGTCTGCTCCAACGGGAGGGTGCTCTCTGTAAACACCCTGAAAACGATGACCATAGTTTTTTTTTAAAAAATACTTTATAAAGACTTCCATTGTTGTGTTGTTTTTGTTGTTGTTTAGTTTTTCATATTTACTTGTTTGAAAAGCAAAGTTACAGAGAGAGAGAGGGGGAGAGACAAAGATTTTCTCTCTGCTGATCTGAACGGCCTCAATGGCTATAAACTTGGCCAGCAGAAGCCAGGAGCTTCTTCCGGGTCTCCCATGCAGGTGCAGGGTCCCAAGACCCTGGGCCGTCCTCCACTGTTTTCCCAGGCCACAAGCAGGGAGCTGGATGGGAAGTGGAGCTGCCCAGATATGAACTAGAGCCCAGGTGAGATGCTGGTTTCCCAGGTGGTAGCTTTACCCACTACATCACAACACTAACCCCCAAGTGGTAATGATTTTAAAAATCATTTTATTTTATTTGAAAGGCAGAATGATAGAGAGAAAGAAAGACAGGGAGAGAAAGAGATCTTTCAGCCACTGGTTCACTCCCCAAATGGCTGCAATAGGTAATGCTAGACCAGAACAGAGGGGGGCGCTTAGAGTTCCATCAGGGTATCCTATCTGGATGGTAGGGGCCCAAGTACTTGGGGTCATCTTCACCTGCTTTCCCAAGTGCATTAGCAGGGAACAGGATTGGAAGTGGAGCATTTAGACTTAAACTTGAGATACTAGCATTTCAGCTGGCAGCTTAACCCTCTGCTGTTGGAATCTGTGCAGTGGGTATGGAGAACATCAAGGAATGAAGAGAACTGTTTCATTGCAGGCACGGCCGCAAGGAATATCTTGCTGCATGGCAGGGCCCGGCAGATGTCTTTGCAACTGCCTGAAGATGGTCCCACCTCCCTTTGCATGGACACCGGACCAGGCCACTGAGAATTCTGTAGTCTGTCGAGGCATTGGCTGCCACTGCGGAGTTGGTTTTTACTATCAGTGTGAGCTTGGAAGCTGATGTTGCTGATAACGTGTTGCAAAGGGGCCTTTTACAATTCATGCTGTCTCTGTCTCTGCTGTCCCCATGGCCCATTATGATCATGAAATCGTAGTGGTTCATTTCTTTTCTCTTTACGCCTGCTCTACGCACCCTTCCCGAGTTCCAAACTTGGCTGGAGCTGAACTCCAGCACTCTGCACTGCTTTGCCAGCCCTCAAAATGCTGATAAAGAATGAAAAAAAAAATAAATTTTAACCCTGTGTTAACAAAAACCACCACCACTTGGAAATGCAGTACTTATTAAGTATATATAAGTATATATAAGATAAGGAAAAGAAGAAAATAGGGTAGTAAGGAAAGGGCTCTTTGGGGTGTGCCCTGGGAGCTAAGAGGTGAAGGAGGTGAGATAGCAAGTCGTGGTGATTTCTGGGGGCAGAGTATTCCAAGCATGGGGAGGGACAGGGCAAAGGCACCTCCTGAGGCAGCAGCCTGCTGTGGAGGACCATTTGGTGGGAGGAGGAAGTGAGATGAGGTTAAGGTAAAGGGGTCTGATATGGTGGCCTTGCAGACCATTGTGAGGACTGAGTGGGGTGGATCCGACCGAGGTCCTTGCACTGATGCAGGTGCTAACATGGCTCCTCCGGGGGAGCAGACACTGGAAGGTTAGAGATGACAGAGGTGAGGGAGGGGAGAAGAAAAGCTGGACAATGGGCACATGAGGCCTTGGCTATGTCTCCGCCCCCTTGTGTGCGTTGGGGCGGGGGTGGTCCCAGGCTTGAGCCAGCCCATGCAGGCTCACACAACCAGTGATGTCCATGCTGGAGCAGGCTTATCTAGAACAGTGCCCTGAGGAGTTAGAAAGGCACCTGGCACACAGAAGGACCCCAGTGTACTCCTGGCAGTGCTAGGGCGTGTGCTTTCTTGGCAGTTGTTTCTCCATCGCACTCACAGACATACACACATGCACACACATCCTAGAGGGACCATGTACGGAAACGTCTTTGCAAAGAGTACTTGGCCAAGAGGGGCGTCTGTTGTCTCACTCTTGGGGACCGCCAGCCAGGATATGCTCCCACGATGGAGCCCTGCCCTGTGCCACCTACTCCTGGGTGACTTCGGGCAATGCTGACCTTCCAGGAGCCTCATCTTCCTCACATCCCTGCTTCCTGGGTGGTTTTGAGGCCAGAGTGAATCATGTCTGTGTGTGTGCTCAACCCAGGCCAGTAAAAGATGGCTCAGACAGTGGCTCCTAAACTCCTCTGCCTGGTCATCAGCACCAGTGAGAACGGGCCCTTCCCTTCAGCTGCTGCCAACCCTCATTCCTGCCTCCTTGGGCAGAACAGCCTGTTTCTTGCCCATGCCTCTTCCAAGGCCCACACCAGTGGTGTTGCTGCTGCCAGCTACCACTGGTGCCTGGCCTGCATCTCACAGCTTGACCCTCTTAGTCCTGGGTGCAGATGGATATCAAGCATGCACCATTTGAAATGTGATTGCACATTATCACATGCACCGTGAGGATCAGAAGGCATGAGAGACCAGGACAAGGGTCCACCTGTTGTCAAGGAGGGCGGATGTGAGCCTGGGTAGAGAGACAGACAGACAGACAAGACAGTCCTAGCAGAGTGGACAGCAGACAGGGCCTCCAGCCTGGACAGGGCCGTGCCTCCTGCATCCTGCAAAGCCAGCTCAGAGCCCTCCTTTTCCAGAAGCCTCCCAGGAGTGACCATCCCACACATCTTTAGCATTGTGGGGTCCCTCATGTGTGTACAGATGAAGTCAGGGAAAGCTCCCACTTTGCAGGATGTTGCCCTTCATGACTGGCTTTGAAAAGCAGCCATTGTAAGATTGTTACAAGTAGGGGCTGCTCCTCTGGGACACAGACCTCCAGATGCTCAGGGGTGGATATGCGGTTCTGTGAATCAGAAAGCAAGGAGCAGTCGCCCCCTGTAGAGTCTGAAGCGCACCACAAACATCCTGATACATGGCTGGGTGAATGGGTGCCACATGAGCCAAGAAACACAGTCAGATGTACCTGGTAGAATCTTAAGGGGGTGAGGCAGGGGGTGGGGCCCACGTGCTAACCTGACGATATGTTACAGGATAAAGGAAGACAGCCAACACGAGGCATCGGGGACGCCCCCTCTGTTGGGAGCGCTGTCCCTCCTGGCCCTGCTGTGTCATGTAATTTTCCTTGGTGTGCTGTGGTGGTGTTACTACAGGGTCTGTTTCTGGCCTGACTCCTCAGAAGGCTAAGACTCCCCCACAGCAGGAGCTGTTGATGGAGTCCGGGAGCTGGAAGCAGTGTGTGCACCCCCTGTGTGTGTAGAAGAAATGGGGGTTCCTGCTGGCACCTACCTGGAATGCATGGCAAGGGTTGTGGAAACCCCATGGGGGCAGACCTGTGCCTTCTCCAGGGCTGCCTTCCACTGAGTATCCCAGCCCGGCAAGCCTCAGTTTGTTCGTTCTTACCTTGGGGACCACAAGAGGGCATCAGCCTTCGGGCTGTGGGAGTCCTAGCTGGCTCCAGGGTGTGGACAGCTTTGCCCACGGGGTTGTGCAGTCCTGAGGGCTGTTGTCATGTGTGCTCTGGGCTCTGAGTGCTGCAGGGACCCTACATCAGGTCCCCTCATGTCTGCACAGCTGCCTGCAGTGAGGAGTCCCCCACTCCTGGGGGCCATTTGTCTTCCTCCTGGGCCTCCCCTCTTCTGCTCTCCAGAAGAATCTCCCACTCTCACGTCAATCTCTTTCCTCTCTTCCCTGTTGGCTGACCCCCTGCCCATGCCCACCGGGAGAGTTTTCTCTTCTGAATGGGCTGTCCTAGCCCTCCTCTGATGGTGTGACCTTGGCTGTGTTTCTTACATTGTGCAAGCCTCTGCGTGTTCCTCTGTAAAACGGGAGTGATAGGCAATGATGTCACGCCTGGGAAGCACCCAGCAGGTCTGGGTTGCGCAATAAGCACAACTGGCTATTGTTGGCCCTTGGTGCCGCACCCCAGGTGAGGATGCTCCCGCCCCGCCCTCCCGGCGCTCTGTCCCTGTCAACAGCCTGCAGGGTGCCAAGCACGAACTGTGCACGTGAGCAGGGCATGGCTTGTCTCTGTTGACTGCCCTCTGAGAGCTGATGGATCTGACATCTGCCCAGCAGGTGTATCAGATTCCCATCTCCCCCAGCTGAGAGGCAAGAAGCACAAAGACAACCTCCCCACTCCCTGGAGAGAGAGAGGGAAAGAGAGGGAGAACAGAGGACCATAATGGGAGATGGGAAACAGGGCACCACATTTATTCATAAGTCTCAGAACAGCCCCTTTAAGGGGCTCCAGAAATCTGCCCCCAACCCATTCCAAGCTCCTGCCAGTCATTCCAGCTGACAGGGCAACAGGAACGTCCGCGTGCCCGCGTGCTTGGCAAGGCCAGGACGTCTGTTTAGGGCATGATGGCGGCGATGCTCTGGAAAAGAGAAGGAACAAATGTGGGGTGCAGAGCAACAGGAGGGGACCTGCACCACCCACCTGTTGCCTGAGAAGCAAAAGGGACACTGACTATTGTGGCCCAGGAGTCTTGGCCTGGGGAATGCTTTCAGGACTGTGACCTCTGGGTTCCGGAAGGATGGGGAGCCAGCCCTGCCATGCACAGGCACTGGGGTGCCTCAGAAGGAATCAGAACGGACAAGCCTCATCTGTTTGGCCTCAGAGGTTCTTCTGCCACCCCCATGGCACCTGGGCTATTCTTCTCCCACACCCAAAGCAAAACGAAGAGCCAGGACTTGGTTTTGACTTGGGGCCCAGACTGAGGGCCAGGATCAACAGGAGCCTTAAAGACACAAGCGTCTCCTCCCCAGCACACTGACACAAGGCACAGGTAGATACAGTGGGCTGACAGGTCTGGGGGTGAGGGGCGGGACAGCCAGAAGGCCTGGGAGTTGGAGGACAGGGATAAGGACACATGCTGAGCACCACAGGAGGATGGCTGCAGCATTGGCCCCCATGGGCAGCAGGGCCCAGCAGGGTGTGCCTCCATGGGCCTGGACAACAACCAGGCACAGAGCAAAGAAGAAGAACAGAGGAGGGATGGTCAGTGTGGGAGCCAAGCCTGCCTGCAGGAAAACTGCCTGGGATCAGACAGGGAGGTGGACCGGTGGAAGGGGGGACATGGCACTCACCCTCCACAGCGCCGGAAAGTTGATGAAGGGCCTGTTGACCGAGGCCTGGAATTCAAGGACAAGGTCAGTGAAGCCTCTGTCCCCTGCCACCCTTAGGGAACTCCAAGCAGCTTCAAACCCCCATGCCCAGACTTACTCCAGATGCTACTGTAGTGGTTACGCCCCCTGCGTGCTGCCCGGTAGAGCCGCCTTGTCCGCCCTGTGAATGGAAGCCCAGAGTCGTCACCACCACTGTCACCCATTGCTCCCCGGTGGCCTCTGGGGCGACTGGCTGTGGCAATCAGGCACAGGCTTAGTCCTCTGCCTGCCTCCGCACTGACTGGGAAGAAACCCTGTAGCTGTGGCACCAGGGTAGTTCTGTGGGCAGTGCCTGGAAGGAAGTCAGCCTCCTGCCAATGGCTTTGCTGAGCTCCCCTTCATGGTAGTGAAGCAAAGACAAGAAGAGAGAGCCTACCTGGAGAGGGAACCCAGGACCCCATAAATGCTGGGGGTGAGAGTGAGGTGACAGTAAGCACCCGGGGTTCACAGTCTAGCCCTATCCCCTACTTATCTGATCCCCTCTATGATTCTCCCCCAGTATGTGCCTCCCCACTGATGCGCCCACCCCACAGGCTGCCTGTCCCAAACCAGCCATCTTCTCCTGGCCTTCACTCAGGGCCCTCCATAACCCAGAGCCCTCTCCACAGAGCCCCTTCCTCACCCCCATCTCCAGCTCCCCCAAATCCTCCCTGGCTCCCTGCCTGGCAGCTTCAAGGCCTGGGCCAGTCCTCATGGTGGTGCCACTCCTGGCCCACCTCAGGTGACTGGGGCAGAAGAGAGTCTGCTTTACACTACCCAGGCCCCCTTCCCTCGGTGCCTGTGGTACTGTGAGGGGTACTGCCTGCCTGGCCTCCCATATACGTTCCTTCCACACAACATGTGAGATGACTCCAGACAGTGTAGAGGACGAGACAGAACCCTGGCCTGCAGCTTGCCAAAACTCGGCACTGCCCACAGGACTTTGGCTTTAGCCAGCATCCTCACTGGCACTACCTCAGGGTTGCTACGAAAATGAAACTAATCAGAGTTCATCTGCAGAGTGGTCTTCCGCTGTCCATAGCTCAGGGTTGGCTCAGCACCCCTTCTGTTCACACTCCATTTCCAGGAGATATTTAAGTACCGCCCCACCCCCTTAGCTAGTAGGACAACTCCCAGGGCCCCTCCCTAATTTGATGTGGGGCTTGGCAGACAAGACAGCCTAATCCACCCAACCGGCCCGCCGCTACCAGCTCCTTTGGACAATGGCTAGAGAGCGGCCTGTTGTCCCTCCATCCCACAGAGGCTGCTCCCGGGGTGTACCCTCTCCCTCCCCATGCCACCCCCTCCCTGGTGCCCGCCCCTGTTCACCTACATTCAGCAGCTGGTTGGCCTCCTTGCTGGCTTGGTTGGCCCCATTATGAACATTCTGCTGCCACCTGTCCACTTCCTTCTCGGCCTGGCCGGCAGCATGCTGGACACCATGGCCAAGTTTCTGCGCCTCCTTTCCGGCCTGGCCAGCAGCATGTTGGACCCCTTGGCCAAGCTTCTCTGCCTCCTTCCCGGCCTGCTGGACCCCATCGTGGACCCCTTGGACCACTTTGTCTGCTTCCTTTCCGGCCTGTTCAACGGCATGGTGAACTCCCTGGCCAAGCTGCCCCGCCTCCTTCCCAGCCTGGTGATGCATACCTTGGCCTATTCTGTCTGCCTCCCTCCCAACCTGCCCTGCTGCATTGTGAACCCCCTGGCCAAACCGCTCTGTCTCCTGCCAGGCTTCATTAACCCCACGGCTAAGGTCCTGGCCAAAATGTTCCAGTCCTCTCCCAGCCGGGTTGGCCCCAGCATGAAAACCTTGAACAAGTTCATCTCTCTCTTTCCCAGCCTGCCCTGCGGCATAATAAGCATCATGGCCAAACTGCTGACCCTCTGTTCTGGCCTGGTTAACTCCATGATAGGTCCCCTGGACTACCCTATCTGTCTCCTTCCCTACCTGACCAAAGGCATGGTGGCCTCCCTGGCCCAGCTTCTCTGCCTCCTTTCCAGCCTGACCGAAAGCATGGTGGGCACCATGGCCAAACCTCCCAGCTTCGTCCCCACCCTGACCAAAGGCATGGTGGGCACCCTGACCAAACCTCCCGGCTTCATCTCCAGCCTGACCAAAGGCATGGTGGGCACCCTGACCTAGCTTCTCTGCCTCCTTCCCAGCCTGACCAAAGGCATGGTGGGCACCCTGACCCAGCTTCTCTGCCTCCTTCCCGGCCTGACCAAAGGCATGGTGAGCACCCTGGCCAAACCTCCCAGCTTCGTCCCCACCCTGACCAAAGGCATGGTGGGCACCCTGACCTAGCTTCTCTGCCTCCTTCCCGGCCTGACCAAAGGCATGGTGGGCACCCTGACCCAGCTTCTCTGCCTCCTTCCCAGGCTGACCAAAGGCATGATGGGCACCCTGACCCAGTTTCTCTGCCTCCTTCCCAGCCTGACCAAAGGCATGGTGAGCCCCCTGCCCTAACTTCTCTGCCTCCTTCCCAGGTTGACCAAAGGCATGATGGGCACCCTGACCCAGTTTCTCTGCCTCCTTCCCGGCCTGACCAAAGGCATGATGGGCACCCTGCCCTAACTTCTCTGCCTCCTTCCCAGGCTGACCAAAGGCATGATGAGCCCCCTGCCCTAACTTCTCTGCCTCCTTCCCAGGCTGACCAAAGGCATGATGGGCACCCTGACCCAGTTTCTCTGCCTCCTTCCCGGCCTGACCAAAGGCATGATGGGCACCCTGCCCTAACTTCTCTGCCTCCTTCCCAGGCTGACCAAAGGCATGATGGGCACCCTGCCCTAACTTCTCTGCCTCCTTCCCAGGCTGACCAAAGGCATGATGGGCCCCCTGGCCAAACCTCCCAGACTCATCCCCAGCCTGCCCCACAACATGATGGGTCCCTTGGCCAAACCTCCCTGCTTCATTTCCCGCCTGGTTGACCCCATGATGGATCAGTTTGTCTGCCTCCTTCCCAACCTGTCCAGCAGCGTTGTTGGCCCCGTGGGCAAACTTCTCTGCTTCCTTCCCTGCTTGTCCGGTGCCACTGTTGATCCCATGGGCTACCTTGTCCAAGCCGCTGTTGAGGCCTTTGTCCACCTCCTTGACGGCCTGGTTCCCCATGCTGCTAAGTCCATTAAAAACCTTCTCCACTTCCCTTCCGGCTTGCGTGATTCCATTATTGATGCCTTCCAGGGCCTTGCCCACCTCTCTCTCTGCATTGCTCAGCCCTCGGTTGATCCCTTCAAGGACCTTCTCAAGGGGGTCATCGCTGGCTGCCCATCCAGGCAAGGCTCCCAGAAGCAGGAGCAGGAAGCAGGAGCCGAGCACACGGGCAAGACGCATTTTGCTGGGGAGGTGGGGAGGATGCAGAGAGCAGCTGGGCAAGGCTGGCAGCTACTTATCCTCTCCCACCTTTGCCCCACCCCTCATGACTCAGGCACTCCTGGGAAGCCAACTTGGTCCTAAGTGAAGGAGGTATTTCCCAGGCAGATTTGGGATTGAGCAAGGAAGAGGTGGAGGTGAGTCACGAGAGGTGAGGAGCCCCAGCACCTCTGCGCCTTGCTCCCTCCACCCCAGCGGACAGGGTCTGTCCCTGCAGCCACACACTCCCCAGACCTCTCCTTTCCAGCCCATTTCAGCCATACTCCATCTCTGGGACAGCCCTGGACACTATCACTCCTCTCAGTGAGCTGCACATCCAGTCTCACCTGCAGCAAGATTCAGGGCGAGGGTGGGACAGTCATCAGACCCTGATCTTGCAGACCCTCCACTCCTCGCTTGCCCAGCTGCCCAGGCAGCCTCCCTGTGCCTTAGCACATCAGACTGACCCCTGCCTCATGACCTTTGCACTCACCCTTCTCCACCTGCAATTCAGAACCCAGGCTTTCATGCTGCTGGCTTAACCCTGATGCCACCTTCTCCCAAACCCCTTATGCCGGCCACCTCCCATCACAGCTTGCTCTCCCACCTACACTCTGCAGTGTCTTCCTTGTTTTTTTGCAGCAGTTACTGTGAGCCACAGTCACCTGCAGCTTTTATTGTCTCATCTACCACATGGTAATGTTCCCGAGGCCAGGGCCTTGGTCTGTGCTGCTCACTACTGTGGCCTCAGCTTGCCAGCACTGCTTGGGGTTCAGTCAACACAGATGTGACACATGGATGGACCAGAAGAAGCCAAAGGGAGAGATCCCATGCTAGAGCCCAAGTCCCCATGGGTGCTGCAGGGGAGCGTTCCTGAGCCCCTCCAGCAGCAAAAGGATCCCTGGAGAAGGGATGCAGACTGTCGAGACACGACCACATTCTCATTGTGGCCACCAGCTCTCCTGCCTCCCAGCCCTTGGGCAAGGGCAGGGGGCTGATTGTCATGAGCTGGGATGGGACGCAGTGTCTCCTGAAAAGCCGGTTGAGGCAGCCACTGGGAGGGGCTGAAGACCTGGGGCATCAGGAAGCTGTTAGCCAGAATATGGGCTAGGGGCCAGGAGCTCATCCTTCCTGTCCTCCTCCCTTCTTCCTCTGGGGCCCCCAATGCCCTAACCTGAAGCCCCCACATACTGCCATAGTGGCCCAGGCTAAAGAGGCAGATAGCCACAAGCCTGGTCCTGAATGGCAGTTGAAAGGGCAGGTGGTAGTTGGCAAGCTTGTGGGTGGCATATCTCCCTAGGGGCTAGTTTGGAACGAGGCTAAGAGCAGAGGAACATGAGCCCATGGGCGGGTATGGTTGGGTGCAGGAATGGAAGATATTTGGGTTTTGATGCCAAGAGTGAGACTGAGAGAGGGAGTGGGGATAGCATCATTGGCGGGAAGGCCAGGCAGGAAGGAATGAGCAGGGAGTGAGCGCCTGGGGGTGGCAGAGTTATGTGTGTGTGGGTGCCCAGGTGTGGTGAGAATCCGCACATGTTTTCAGATTGGCCCAAACCAAGGTGCCAAGGTCCACGTGCTCGCCTTAGAGGACTCCACCCTAGATTCTGGACATTTGATGCCACCCAGAACTGGGCATCCCAGGCCAGAGACCAGGGCTCTGCCGTCAGAAGGTGACTAATCATGCCATCTTAAGCGAGTGTGAGCTCAGTGGCTCTGTTCTCCAATTTTATGCTTCAGAAACAAAACCAAATCCTCAGGCAAGCTCAGGTGTGGTTTTTCTGCCCTTGTCCGGCATCTCAATACTGGAGGTTCCCATGTCAGGAGACACCTGGGAGGAGAGCAGGATGAGGTGTTTGGGAATCCCAACCTGCTTCCAGGTCCACACATGGGGTGGCTCCCTTTGAAGTCACTGCAGCTCATCTTTTTCGCCTCTGCCTCTCCCCTTCTACCCCATTGTCCTTCTTTGGGAAGCCTCATTCGCACACATGAGTCTTTCTGTGCCCATTAGTAACTCTCTAACTCAAGCCTTTGACATCTGCTTCCATGACTAAGATTGGCTCAGATTTGACCAGCCTCTGCTGCTTTGGGGAACAAGGTTGCGTTGGCTTCCTACAAGGAGTTGAGGAAGCTTCACCAGAACATACAGTTGCTGGCCCCACCATGGGCCCCTACCCTAAGTGCCCTAATAACCTTCCCCGCATTAAGGGCTGCAATGGGGCAGCCCAACTCTGCCAAGACCCCATATCAGTTAATGCAGAATGGTCAAGATTTGCTCCCAGCAGGGCTGCTGATTACATCACCAGCATGAAGACCAGCCTTGCTTCTCCTCTTGTATCTGACCCAGATTTGCCGTCTCCTCCTGCACTAGTTTTATCCCTTATATGTTCAAAGAGAAATGCTAACCGCATCCTGCTTTTCAAAGTGGCCCCAAACCAACCCCACTTCCATCTCGGTTATATGTGTGCTGATTTTTTTTCTTCTCAACTACACACATGAAAAGTTTCTTGGCCTTTATTTACTCCTCTGTCTCCATCTCTTTATGTCTGTCTCACTGCCCTTCAAATATCGATTTTTTTAAGGTGAGGGGGCGGGGGACAATTGACCTTAGCAGTTAAGAAGTCCATATCTCAGACAAGACTGTCTGGGCTCATCCTGGCTTCACTCCCAGCTCTAGCCTCTGGTTGCTGGAACACCCTGGGAGGCTCAGGTGATTGGGTCCATAACCACCATGTGAGATGTCTGGATTGAGTTTCTAGCCCCTGACTTTAGCCTTGCCCAGTCCTTCCATTGCAGGCATTTGGGTAGGGACACAATGAAATGGGAGCACTATGTCTGACAGTCTTTCTCTCTAACCCTATGTACAGTAAATGTGTAATGGAGACTATCATATCCAAATGTGAGGATACAATGCAGTATGCATCTCTACTTCCAGATCAGAGATGGACTCCCAATGAAACTGTTATCTTGACAATGGGATGCTGGACTTTCTGCCATTGTCCATGCCCACAAGGATGAACATATGACTGTTCATGAAGAACTATACTATAGTAATAAAATAGGGAAACTCAATGGTGGGGGAGGAGGGAACTGGGGGAGGGGATAGGAAAATCCCAGGGCCTATGGAGCTGTATCACAAAATGATAATGATAATAATAATAAAGAAAAAATAACAATAATGAAGTGGTTTCCACTTTTAGTTCATCCTGTTTGTTGATCTTGCTGTCCTGAGTCCTGCTTGTCTGAACACCCATTGATTTCCATCTCCCTCCTCCCCTCCCAGTCCCTGCAAGCAGGCAGGTTTCACCCTTGACCCTGTACCTACAGCAGGTGCTTGACCAATGGATGCCCACGGGGGCTCAGGAAAGAAATGGTTATGTCATTTTGCATCTCCTCACACCCACCCCTCTCCCTAGGATGATGACTCGTTCCTAGCATGAGCCCCCACCCTCCCTAAGTCCCTAAGTGTTGGTCACAGCTGTGTATCAGAACCAGTCTGAATCATTGATGTGCAGGCAAGCCCCCACGCCTGGGCTATAGGGGAGACAGCCACTGGGCTCTAGGCTAGTCTCCAAGCATTAGGAAAAGCCTGGTGCACAGTGGTGAAGGAAACTGGCAGGAATACTCCCCCTGGGGTGCTCAGAAACCCATAGGGGAAGACACGGAACAAGGGGAGCAGTAACTAAAGACACAAGGACAAGAATAGGGTGTTTTAAAAGTTGGGGATCAGAGGTAATCTGATGGGGTGATATTGGCTACTTATTCATTTGAGTATTTATTGAGCAAGCCCCTTCTAGTGCCAAAAACAAGCTTCCGGTCTGTGGGATTACAGAAGTGGCAAGGATAGAGGAGGTCCCTTCCCGCCCAGAGGCAACTGACAAGAAGACAAATGAATAAGCATGATTTCCAGGGAGAAATGTGCTAAGTCAGAGATTCCTGGGAGACAGAGAGGAACTGTGGAGTATCGGGGCCAGGGGTGCCAACTGATGGACAAAGGGAGGGAATTTTGATGGCAAGCCTTCTCTGGGAAAGGCGGCAGTGTAGGGAACCCAGGGGGCTCTGCAGGGCCAGTGTGTCGGGGAGGGGAGGTGTGAAGAAGTGGATTGCATCCAGGCACCAGCAAGTGGCCTGGAAACCTTGTGGCACCACGTGCGGAGGGCACCCGTCTCCATGGGGGTGGCATGGGGAGGCCCCTGTGCCTCTGGTCCACACACGTGCACACCGCCTCTCTGTGACGTCACAATCGTGTGGCGTCATGGCCAGAAGCTCAGGACCCACTAGCCCCGGCGCCCTCACACCTCAGTAACATCACGGCAGATTCCGGAACAGCTAGGCCATGACACCTTAGAAGGCCATGTCGAAGCGTGACATCGTTCTCACCAATGTTACGGTTGTCCAGCTGCTGCGACAGCCATGCCCAGGTGAGGGAGGCTGCCGAGCGGATCCAGGGGAGGGGAAGAGGGGACGGTCGCAACACACTTCCTGCCGCATCTGACCTGCGGGGTGGAGGGATCTCCTTTCCCTACGCACTGCTGGCTGCATCCACCCAGCAGGAGGCGCAGGAGCCGCTTGGCTGCCACCCTCCACCCCCATCCACCTTACCTACCCCGCCCCACTCCCCGGGTTTGCGCACCCAGTGGTTTCTCTGACGCTGGTGGGTAGGACGATGGGAACACACCATCCCGGGGCTGGGTCTGCTCTGTGCTGCTGCAACGCGATGGGAAGGGCAGACACGGGGACTGAGACCGGAGCTGGAGCGCAGAGGGGAGGGCGGGGCGCTGGCCAGGAGAAGTTAAGCGGGACTTGCAGGTACTGGGGGCCACTGGAGTGCTGGCTCAGCTCTGCCCGGATTGGGTACAGCCGGGAGCTGGCAAACTGCCAAAGCCGTGCTGTGGGCCCTACAGTGCCAATAACTTGGGAGACATATGCTCCAGGTGTAGCCAGGGTGTTCGCCAGAGATCAAAAGAGGGTGAACCACTTTGCTGAGTCTCAGCCAAGCTGCTGACCTGCCGACTCTTCCTCTCGGCCACTGGGCAACCTGCTTCCCAGTTCCCTCGCCCCCCTCCACTCCACTCCATTTTCCCCCATTCCTGGAATTGCAGAAGTACAGCCTTCCTCCATTCCCAACCCAGCTATATAAATGTCCTGCCTCCATGAGAGCGAGACACAACCTCCGGGGATGCAAACATCCTCAAGGGCACAATAAGGACAGGGTCACTACCGCCAATAAACCCAAACACTTATGTGAGCTCACTCTGCTCCAGCAAACATCACTGGCCTGGCCTCAGGCCACACCGTCTGATGAGGAAAAGATGAGAAAAGACAAAGGCCCGCAGTGTCTAGTCTCATTAGCTCCAGGATCTCTATGAATCTGTGCTGAGAGCAACTCCCAGTCACCCTTCGGCCCCTCAATGCTTAGTACCCAATTGCTCACCTCCTTCACTAAATCCACCTGCTATCTGTGGCTCTAGGACATGCTGAACCAACAATCCCCATCCCCAGCAGCAGGTGACTGAGCCAGGGCTAGCAGCCAGCTCGAACCCTCAGGCTCCCCTGGCTCTGCCTCCACCTGCAGAAGGTATTAGGAAGCATCCTCCCTGCACAGGTGTTAAAAAGGGTGTGTGGGTGCATCAGCATGTGCCTGCAGAGGCAGGAGCCCCCCGGCTCTCCTTTGGTTCTAACGGTGTCCTTCACCCACTTTCCTACACTTCTGTACAGATCCACCAAGTCACATGTGTCTCAGCAGACACTGGCCTGGCTGAGCTGTATCGTCAGAACAGTTTGGGGACCACTGGCTTGGATGGGGGCAGTTCACTGACCTCTTTCCCCCTTACAGTAAGCAGACCCCCTCCTCCGCCTGAGCCCAGGATCGAAGCTGAGCCGAAGCCTGAAGCAGTGCCGGAGCCAGTTAAGGAAGCTCCGAAGCCACCGCCCCTTCCTCCCACCTCTCCTCCCCAGAAGAAGATTAGCATTCGGGAGTTAACGGTCGGCATCAATGGGTGAGTCTGCACTGGACCACGGACTGTTTCCAAAGCATCCCCACATTTCTCACCATCAGAGCTCGCTCTGCCCTCCCAGGACAAACAGCAAGGCAGGCATGGCAAGCAGAGAGCTCACAGCAGTGAGGACAGGAAAAATGATCACAGAAACCAGAGGGCTTGGTGATGTGTGTCACATGCTGGACTGAAGACAGCAAGGCTGGACATGGAGGACAGCATTAGCTGGGTTGGCAGGAGAGGCCTTGGGGAAGCAACAGGACATATGAGGCCTGAGTGACAAAAGCCATCCAGCTGTGCACCTTGCTGGGAAAAGCCTCTGAGGCAGAGACAAGTGAGAGTTCTGGGCTGGAGGAGGCAAGTTCAGTGAGTTCAAGACCAGCATGAAAGTCCATATGGCTGGTGCAGAGCCAGGAAGGGAAGGCAAGGTGGAGAGGTAGATGCCAGACAGGGTCTGGGCCACTATGACAAAAGAGTCTGGGTCTCAGGAGACAACCTGGTAAGCTTTCAAATTCCCTTCCAGCTATAGGGTTGAGATGCAGGAGTAAGGGATGGCAGAAGGAAAAGGTCACTAAGCATCTGGACAGCCACCTGCACAGGAGATGATGGCCCTCCCACAGAAGTGGTGGCCTCCCTTCTGACTGAGGATGCCACCCAGCCCTCCTCCTTACCTGAGCCCATTTCCTATTGTTGTAACTCAACACCACAGATGGGGCTCTGGAGGATGGCTAGTCTGAGGTTAAGGGGCCATACCTGGTGAGGCCCTCTTGCCACTGGGGACTTTGCAGTTGGTTAGTTCAGGCTGCTGCTCCTCTCACAAAGCCTCCAATGTATCAAAGAGGGCCTGCATTCCTGACTTTATCTAATCCTTATTACTTCCCCCAATCCTACCCCTATCCCACCCTTCAACCCCCCACCTCCACACTGCAGTTATGCTCCCACCCTCTTAATACTTCACCAAGGGAATTCAATTTGCAGGAGCAATTTGCTGGGGTCATTGGAATCATGACCTCACCACTGCCTCTTCCTCTCCCATCCCTCTCTTTACCTGTCCCTGGTCAGATTCGGACGTATTGGTCGTCTGGTGCTGCGCGCATGCCTGGAAAAGGGTGTTAGAGTGGTGGCCATAAATGATCCATTCATCGACCCGGAATACATGGTGAGCCTTGGGCAGGGACAGGGGACAAGCCAGGGCTGGGGGCGGGGCTCAGGAAGCCCGAGGGAGGTGGGGTTCTCTCTCCAGAGCTGTTGCTCTGCCATTCTGAGGCCAGCCGCCACTCCATCTCCTGCAGGTGTACATGTTTAAGTATGACTCCACACACGGCCGGTACAAGGGAAGCGTGCAATACAAGAATGGACGCCTGGTGGTAGACAACAATGAGATCACCGTGTACCAGTGGTAAGACCAGCCTCTGATGTAGCTGGACCTCCATCCTCTCCTTGGGGCTCATATCCATAAACTGTGCCTGCAGCCGGAGGCTAGTTTACTGAAGGCCTTGTTCAGAGGTCTCGGCCCCCTGAATGGCTCCTAGAAAAAACTCTGTTGCCCTCTAGAATACTTCAAAAAAAAAAAAAAAAAGGAGGAAGGGAGAGAAGGGAGAGGAGGGAAGGTGGGTGGGAGGGGAGGGAGGGGAGGGAGGAGAGGAAAGAAGGGAGGGAAGGAGGGGAGGGAAGGGAAGAGAGGAAGGAAAGGAGGACGGAAGGAAGGGGAGGGGAGGAGAGAAGAGAGGAAGAGAGGAGAGGAGAGGAGAGGAGGGGAGAGGAGAGGAGAGGAGGAGAGGGGAGAGGAGAGGGAGAGGGAGAGGAGAGGAGAGGAGAGGAGAGGAGAGGAGAGGAGAGGAGAGGAGAGGAGAGGAGAGGAGAGGAGAAAGGAGAGGAGAAGGGAGGGGAGGGGAGGGGAGGGGGGAGGGGAGGGAAGGGGAGAGGAGAGGAGAGGAGAGGAGAGGAGAGGAGAGGAGAGGAGAGGAGGAGAGGCGAGGCGAGGCGAGGCGAGGCGAGGCGAGTCTAAATGACAACTTTGAACTGACACTCCTAGGGGATAGTTACCACCACACCAGCCCCTCGGGAGCACTTTTTATTGAGCACACTTGCACGCTTCTTCCTAGGCAGATCAACTTAGCGAGTCCACAGCTTGACTCTTGACAGCTGCACAAGGGTCCCTTGCACTGTGTACCTCACAGAGTCTCCTCTGTGACTGTCCCCTCCAGGGACCCGGAACCATGTCAACTCTTGGCGCCCATTCCATGCCATTGCTGACAGCACCTCCAAGAGCAGTCATGCTACACATTTATGTTTCAGATATGAAAATGTCAAAGATACCAAAAGCAGTTCTAATTTATAAATGGGAATCATTAAGCTCGCCTTACCTTTCTGATACAAGATGCTGGCCACTGCTGGTCCCCTGGCAGTGCACTCACACAGGCACCCTCTAGAACCCTTTGCACTGCTCCAAATGGCCCCTCCTTGTACTTGCCAGGGAGGGAGGGCTCTGGTGAAGTGAGTGGGATGAGGGCAGGGAGCAGGTGAAAAGATCTGGGGTCTGAAATCAGTGAAGAGGGGTGCAGCTGCTGCCTTGCATTGAAATCACATGCCAGAACCAAGTCCAGCAGCCTGGTAGCTGCTCAGCTGCCCCATGTCCTTCCTCATCTCAGCCTGGGCACTGTTGCTCCTGCCACATGCGGCTGTCCCCTTCCCAGCCCAGTCCACACGCACGTGCGCTGCCTTCTCTAGACCATGCCAAGTGCTGCACCCCCATCATTCTCAATATGAGTCACATTGTTCTTGTGTCCTTTACCCCTTCCTAGTTGGACGACCCTGGGCAGAGGACCAAATTTGGCAGAGCCTCACCACCTGTCTGGTGGGAGGACGATCACGCCCTGCACAGCAGCAGCTGGGCCCATGAGTGGGAGTTCTCAGGCTGTGGAACTCTCCCTGTGGGCAGTTCTACCAGGCTGTGGCCCCCTTGCAGTGAACTCGCCCTGTTGCTTTGGTACTGGCAGCTACCAGCCTGTCCCCTGGTAGAACCTCGGTACTTCCTTGAAGGATGAATGAATGAAAGGAGCTCTGAAAACAGCCCTGTGGTGGGAGGGAACTCAGCATTTGCTACAGGGGGATTTGTTGATGTGTCCCCAGCCCAGAAGGCAGGGGGTGGAGACACTGGTGAGAGCTGCCTGGGCCGGCTGATGAGCAGTGTAGACAGATGAGGCAGAACACAGGGAGAGGGAATGCTGCCTGCAGCAGTCCAGGGAGAGGAGGAGACGCCAGTTCAGCACTGCATCCCCATGCCCCTGCCCCTTCCTCCTCACCTCACCCTGACAACACTGCCTCTCAGGGGTACTGATGAGCTTCAAGCAGATCCAACAAACAGTGGGAACATGGCATACAGCAGCAAGAAGCAGGCACAAAATGGCCCGGTTTTTAGAACCCACAATGACAGGAGCCCTGTGGGGAAGCAGGCTCAGTGGAAAAGGAGAAAAACCAGCAGCAGACAAGGAGACAGAGGCCAGTGGCCCTACTGCCTGTGACAGGCTCTGTGAAGGAGGAAGACCAGCACAGGGATCACCATGGGCTCCTTTGCTAGATGGTTCCTATCGTACAGGTACAAACCTGGGTAACAACATCAAATGCAGGTACAGACTTAGAAAACAGCCTGCAAAAAGCCTCTCTACTTTGTCAGCTGCCAGCCCCGGCCTGCCTGTCGGCCCTGACGCTGTCTCGGGCCTCTCCAGAGAGCTGCTCTTGGAACCAAGCTATGTCATCTTGTGTTTTCTGACCCTGGGCAGCAGGCTGCTGTTGCAGGAACTGAGTGGTGGTGACAAGTGGGGCTGCCAGGGCTGGAGACCAGAAAGCAGTTAGGCAGGTCACCACCACAGCAGGGTCCATGTCTGGCTAGGCAGCTTATGTAGCAAGGGTCTACCCTTGGGGCTGTTGTTGGCAGGGACGCGGCCTGTCACTGAGCATAGCAGGGCCGGGCGAGTGGAGTTAAGTAGGGGAAGGTGGGCCACACAGGGGCAGCAAGGCCAGCAGAGGTACTACCACCTGCTTCATTGGGGAAGGTGTGTGTTTGTGGGGGGAGAAGCGGGTGGTGCAGGCCAGGCAAGAAGGCAGCTGATCAGCCTTCCCACAATGAAGGCTGGGCTTGGAAGGCAAGGCCTGTGCTGGGAGACTGACAGCCATGTCACCCCCCACAGCAAGGAGCCCAAGGAGATCCCCTGGAAGTCTGTTGGGAGCCCCTACGTAGTGGAGTCCACAGGCGTGTACCTCTCCCTAGAAGCTGCTTCGGTAAGTGGGTGGTGCGTGCCCAGGGCCAGTGGGGCTGACCATCCCCCCGAGTCCCTGACACCTGAGCTCGCTCCCTAGGCACACATCAATGCAGGTGCTCAGCGAGTGGTCATCTCAGCACCGTCACCTGATGCACCCATGTTTGTCATGGGTGTCAACGAAAATAACTACAACCCTGGCTCCATGAACATCGTCAGGTAATGGGCAGCTGCATCCTGGAAGTCATGCATGCCCACCTGTGGAACATGGGCATGAAGGGCTCTCTCCCCAGTGGTACACACCTCCGGGGTAGGCTGGGGGCTCCCCCTCCCCATTGGCATGCACCCCTGGTGCCATCTTCACACCAGTCTTCCTCCACGGGTTCCTCCCAGCCCCGTCCTGTCCTTCCCCACAGTGCAGTGTGAGTGTACACCACGAGGGTTGGCAGGAGGTGGGGAGGGACAACTCCGTGATTCACATCACAGGGGGGTCTGCATGCCCTGGTCATTTCAGCAATGCATCCTGCACTACCAACTGCCTGGCCCCCCTCGCCAAGGTCATCCATGAGCGATTTGGCATTGTGGAAGGGCTCATGGTGAGTTTCCATTGAGGGTCTGAGGCAGGAGGGATGGCAGGGGAACACAGCCTCTCCCTTCCTGGCCCTTGCTCAGGCTACAGCTTTTACAGTAAGGCTGCTTAGCAGAGGGAGGAGGCAGACCACAGGTGGACAACTGTCCTCCCTGCACGTGGCCCTGCTGGGGTCTATGGTGGTGACCCCAACAGTTTCCACACCTATGCTACACTTCTCAGTGCTGGCAGAAGGAGGTAGGGGAGCTTAAGAACAGGAGGTCCTCACTGTGGCCCTCTTCTTCTCCAAGACCACAATCCATTCCTACACGGCCACCCAGAAGACAGTGGATGGGCCGTCCAAGAAGGCCTGGCGAGATGGACGCGGTGCCCACCAGAACATCATCCCAGCCTCCACGGGGGCTGCCAGTGCTGTGGGCAAAGTGATCCCAGAGCTCAAAGGGTAGGACAACAGGGGACAGGAGGCTGGAAGCTGGACTGGGCCTCAAGCCTTAGTGGGAAGCAGAGGCTGGCTGCATCCCAAGGCAAGGGGAAGAGCCAATGCCCTAGGTTCTGACTTGTGCCTCTGATGTGGAATTCTGCAGGAAACTCACAGGAATGGCATTCCGAGTGCCAACTCCAAACGTGTCTGTTGTGGACCTGACATGCCGCCTGGCCCAGCCTACCTCTTACTCAGCCATCAAGGATGCTGTGAAAGCAGCAGCCAAGGGGTCCATGGCTGGCATCCTTGCCTACACTGAAGATGAGGTAGAGGCTAAGAACAAGCAGCCCAGTAGAGAGGAGGGGGGTGGTGTGGCTACCACCTGCCAGGCAGGTCCCAAGAGAACAGCAGGGGTGTCATGGCTGTGTGTGTAGGTCTTTGTGCTAGCAGTTCCTGAAATCTGAAAGCTTCCCCCACCTCTGGGGAGCTACAAGTCTACCCCACTTCCTGCAAGGGTCTACTCCAGTCCCACCCCACCAGTGTGCCCTTCAGAAAGACTTCTTGAGATATTTCATAGTCATTGCTGGCTGGCACGTGCACTACAGGAAAGCAGGAACTTGCAGGGTGTTCTTGTATTTCTGGACCTGCGGCCACCTGCCCAGGGCCAGCTCAGTGCAGTAATGGGCAGATGGCAGCAGCACCCACTTTCTTCAACATCTGCTTGGAGCCAGGCCAGGGCCAGGTGCCTTCCCCAGAAAGCGTGCACGTCACCATCAGATGCGTCGCCGCTGTTGATATCTCTTGTCCCTGTGGGTCTACTGTCACTGCCACGAGGTGCTCCTGTCTTAATGGGATCACTGTTTCTGCAGGACAAGTGTTGAGCCCCAGCAGCAAGCTGCTAACGATGTCCCCACTGCCTGGCTGCCTAAGGCCAATTTCCTGCTAATACAGGGATCCAAAGGGACTGGATGCCTGGCATTCAAGCAGGAGACCTGCTCTAGGGAGTAAACTGGCAGATGGGTGTGTCGTCTGCGTCTCAAAGGAGGGAATCCTCCTAAAAATCTACCTACTGCACAGCCGAACACCCTCCTGGGATCTTCAGCCAGGGTAGCACAAAAACCCTCAGGGCCCCTCCACCTCAGACGCGGTACTGAGGGACGACCTGAGCTATAACCACACACAGGCTCAGGGCCAACCTTCAGAGAGGGATTTCCAAGCCTGCCCGCCGCAGACACCAATTGGCAGCCCCTGGTGAGGCCTCGGGTGGCCTGCAGTGTGTGTCCCCGCTCAGGGAGAGCCTTCCTCGGCCTTGGTCACACCCTGTACCCCCGAGGACTCTATCAAATACGAGATGTTAGGATGGACAACGTGCCGGCACTCCGCTCCGCCTACTGACCCATCTGACTCCCTGCCCTGGCTCCCAGGTTGTGTCCACCGATTTCGTGGGAGACCACCACTCGTCCATCTTCGATGCCAAGGCAGGCATTTCGCTCAACGATAACTTCGTGAAACTCGTTTCCTGGTACGGGCTGGAGATCTGTGCGGGGATCCTGGAGGGGGCGATGGCCGCGCGGGAGCCCCATGCCTAACCACCTTCCTCCCCACAGGTACGACAACGAGTTCGGCTACAGTCACCGGGTGGTAGACCTCCTCCGCTACATGTACAGCCGAGACAACTGAAGCGGGCAGGCTCCCCTTCGCTTCCCTGTACTCCTCCTGGACTCGAACCCTCACCTCGCTCTCACCCCGGGCTCCCCGGGGAAGTAGGGCTCCCAGCGAGAGGGCCTGGTCCCGCTAGGTCCGCGATGAAATAAAAAGCAGGTGCTCATTGCTGTCGCCCCATGTGTCTGTGCCGGCCGCAGCGGGGATCCAACCAGAAATTGGGGACCGGAACCACCATGGCTCGAGCACCGGGCCCCACAGTGCGAGCGCGGGCGCTCTGACGTCACCGCGCGCGACGCCAGGAGCTGGGACTACCGCTCCCAGAAGGCCGCGCGCGGGCCGCGGCCGGACAGGTGGGCGTCGGGTCCCGGGGTGCCGGCGGAGGTGAGGAGCCGGTGAGGACCCGCGCCCGCCGGCATCATGACCTTATTCCACTTCGGGAACTGCTTCGCTCTCGCCTACTTCCCCTATTTCATCACGTACAAGTGCAGCGGCCTGTGAGTGCGGGGCAGGCGTGTGCGGGGTGGAGAGGGCGCGGGGCAGGGCCGACCCCCTCACCACCTGCTTCTCCAGGTCAGAGTACAACGCCTTCTGGAAATGTGTCCAGGCCGGAGTCACCTACCTCTTCGTGCAGCTATGCAAGGTGAGGGAGCGCCCGAAGCCCACGTGCCTGGGCTCCCGGGCACTGCTGCGTGCCCCGGGACACCTGCCGAGGGCTGCGGGGTGCAGAGCGATCACCACAGTGCTTGGCTCCTCTGGTGAAGTCGAGAGCAAGGTGTGTCCCTGGGTGGCCGCTCCAGCCGCTCCTGGGCTGATTCAGATTACCTGTGGTCACTACAGAAGAGAAACTTCCAGGCACATCAAGAAACACCGTCTCCCCCAGTTCTATGATTGTGCTGCCCTCAGAAACCCTCTCTCCCAGAAGGCCCCTAGACCTCAATTTGCTACCCCAACCCATGCACACCCATTTCCCACAAGGGACCCAGCACGCCTAACCTCAAGGTGACCCCTCGGCTTTCCAAACTTCCCAGATGCTGTTCCTAGCCACATTCTTTCCCACCTGGGAGGGCGGCATCTATGACTTCATTGGGGTGAGTAGTACGCGGCCAGGGTTGGGAGGGCAGGAGCCAGGGCCACCCCCATGCTTACCCAGCTCTTCCTGACCCACAGGAGTTCATGAAGGCCAGTGTTGATGTGGCCGACCTCATAGGCCTAAACCTTGTCATGTCCAGGAACGCAGGCAAAGGGGAGTACAAGATCATGGTTGCTGCCCTGGGCTGGGCCACCGCTGAACTCATTATGTCCCGGTGGGTGCCATATGTGGCCTGGAGTTGGACTCCAGCAGAGGGACGCCTGGGTTCCCCCGGGGTGCTAGAGGGTGTCTAGGTGCTAAAGAATTCCCCCGCCCCTCCACCTTAGCTGCATCCCCCTCTGGGTCGGAGCCCGAGGCATCGAGTTTGACTGGAAGTACATCCAGATGAGTATCGACTCCAACATCAGTCTGGTAGGCAGCCCATGTCTCTCCCCACCACCCTACACACACACACACCTCTGC
Source organism: Ochotona curzoniae (assembly GCF_017591425.1). NCBI lineage: Eukaryota > Metazoa > Chordata > Mammalia > Lagomorpha > Ochotonidae > Ochotona > Ochotona curzoniae. The sequence goes on along the minus strand of NW_024465561.1, from coordinate 5,431,545 downwards.
TGCCAGTGCTACAGCTCCTGCCCGAAGCCTGGCCAACCCGCTGCCTTCTGCAGGTCCACTACATCGTGGCATCCGCCCAGGTCTGGATGATCACACGTTATGATCTCTACCACACCTTCCGGCCAGCCGTCCTCCTGCTCATGTTCCTTAGCGTCTACAAGGCCTTCGTCATGGAGTGAGCCCCGGGGAGGGGTGTGAGGCTGGGTGCAAACAGGGTTAGGTTTTCTCATCCTCTCCCCTCATTGTGATGTTTGTCCTGCAGGACTTTCGTCCACCTCTGCTCCCTGGGCAGTTGGACGGCCCTGCTGGCCCGGGCTGTGGTGACTGGGCTGCTGGCCCTCAGCACGTTGGGCCTGTATGTCGCCGTGGTCAACGTGCACTCCTAGGCCTGGACTCCTGAACACGGACACACCACCTCCCTGCCTCCTCTGGATTATAGGGGAGTAAATAGTATTTGAAACCTGGTTGTTGCCTCTGTTTTCTCTCTCGGCCCCCTGGGTCTCAGAGGCCTTCGTTCAAGCTTTGGGAAGAGGCCCACGGAGTGGCTGGCTAGCCTGCTGCTTTGGTCTGTGCTGAGAGCAGTCCCTGGGCCCCTGGTTTCCCCAAAGCAGTGGATGGGCTCAGCTGTAGAGAGGTCAGGTCCTTGGGAAAGAGGCAGAGGGCAGCTGGAATCCCAGAGACAGCTCGTGGGGGCTGCTCCTCCTCTGTTGACGGCCTCCATGTGGCACTTCCCCAGCTGGTGGACATCTCCTGAACTCCTAAGCCAAGCGTCCACTCGGATGCGACATCTTCCTGGTGGCCGGGGGGTCCTGGAGCCTTGTCTTCCTGGGTGACCTGTGCCCACAGCCATTTGTGGTTCCTCAATAACTACTTGACCTTTGGTCCTGTCCTTGGTCTCTCTGGGACAACTCCCTGGGGTGATCTGCCCAGCTACATGGCTTACCACTCTGACTGCAGGACAGCGCACAGTCAGAGCTGTGGACTGCAGCCTTCACCTCTGGGCTTGAACTTGGTTCTCTGGTTCTCAGATTCAATCTGGGCTGAGGCCTTCCCTGAGCCAACAGCTGCAGCCACTGCAGCAGCAGGGTACGCAAACTAGCCATCTGGCCTGCTCCTAATGTCCCCTTCCTTTCTTCCGCCCCTTCTCCCAGTCCTCCCTGGCCCAGCAGACCCCATTCTCTCCATTCTCTCCATCTGCTCAAGGAACTGCGTCCAAAGCGAGGTCTTGCCCTACTTCTGCTCCACCCTGACGCGCACCCCACCCGTTCAGGAGGTGTTCCTTGTCTGTAGTGTCCCCAGTGGACACTTTTCCCCTTCCTCCTGCCCCCTCCAGGTTACTGCGCCAAGAACAGCTCTGCTCCATTCTGCTATGACAGCCTCATTCATGGAAGGGGTGTTTCCCCTCAGGCGGGGTAGGTGCCACGTGGCCCCTGGCTTTTACACTGGTCTAAACTAAGATTCTGTGGGCAGCTTGTAGCCTGGGAGTGGTGGGGGTGATCAGGGCAGTGGTGTGGAAAGGAAGTGGCTGGTCGGCCCTCCTACCACCCATCTGAGTAGGGACATGGTGGAATTGCGTTCTCCCACCCAGATGCTTCCTGGGACAAGACAAAGTTGAACCCCAGCTTACAGGGAAGAGGGCTCAGGGAGAGGAATGAGTGGTTAGAGTGAGGTGGTAGGAGCAGAGGTCAGAATGACCACAGAGAAGCAGAGAACCTGGGCGGGAGGATGAGCTGGGTCACAGTACCCAACCTGTGACAGGTGAAGACGGCAGCAGTGGGACTGGCACGAGCCAGGCATCAGCATTCTGGGTTATGATGGAAAACACAGACTTAATGGGGAACCGGAGAAGCTGCCTGACCTGGCCTGGAGGCAGGTGTAAAGGTCTTAAGGGCCAAACCCAAGCCTGGCCTTCCCGGGAGCCATAAGGGCCAACTGGGATGAGTTCAGAACTAAGATCAAATGCAGAAGAGCTTGTGACGCTGCAGAGGGGGCAAGGGCCAAGCCACAGCTATGAAGGCTGTCTGAGGCTGTGGGAACTGCAACAGCTTAGGAGGTTATAGGCCAAGGTAAGATTTGAGATCCCCGGGCTCTTCGGGACTGTTGTGTGGGGAAGTTTAGAGGTCAGGGCTGGGCACAAGCCAAACTGGTGGGGGCAGGAAAAAAGAGTGGCTAGGAGCCAAGTGGATAGGCAGTGGGCCTTTTAAAAAATCAACAGGGAACACTATGGAGAGGACAGAGAAGAAAGGGACAAGGAATCTGTGGCAGCACACTTGGGAGCACATTTCCCAAGAAGTAGGAGATGCTGTTGGGACAAGTCCAGGGCATAATGCAGAGGCCAGGGCAGGTGGCCCTGGACATGCCGGAGGAGGCTGGAGACAGATATGGGCTTTGCTGCTAAGATGGACAAACTGGCAGGGCACAGGGAGTTATACTGAGGAGAAAGGAGAAGCCCAGTACCAAGGCAGAGAATTGCAGCTAGAACAGAAAGGCAAGCCAAGGGGGCTGGGAAAAGAGTAGCCTATTGTGGAGGGGGTAACTTTTCAAGTGAGAAAGGTGTGGGCAGTACTTGATGAGGAAAAGGGATTTTATGTTTTGTTTTGAAGATTGATTCATTTGTGGCCCTGCATGATAGCCTGGTGGTCAGGATCCCTTATGGGTGCCAATTCTTATCCCAGCTGCTCCACTTCCCATCCAGCTCCCTGCTTGTGGCCTGGGAAGGCAGAGAAGGACAACCCAAAGCCTGGGGACCCTGCACCCATGTGGGAGATCCGGAAGAAGTTCCTGGCTCCTGGCTTTGGATCAGCTCAGCTCTTGCCATTGTGGCCACTTAGGGAGTTAAGCAGCGGATGGAAGATCTTTCCCTCTGTCCTCTCCGTAAATCTGCCCTTCAGTAAAAATAAATCTTCGGCTAAAAAGACTTACTCATTTGAAGGCAGAGTGCTTTCATCAGCTGGCTTACTCCTCAGATGGCTGCAGTACCCAGGGATGGACTAGGCTGAAGCCAGGAGCTGCATCTCAGTCTGCTACATGAGGCCTTAAGCACTTGGCCCATTCCCCATTGCTTTTCCCAGGCCATGAACAGGGAACTGGGTCTCAAACCAGCACACGTATAGGATACCAGCATCACAGGTGGTGGCTCTATCCACTATAACACAACACCAGTGTCCCTCAGGTCGAGGAGCCTCCAAGCAGGGAGACATGCTAAGCAGAGAGAGTCCAGGGGCACTGGGCAAGACAGCGTGGTGGTTAAAGGACCCCCTGCAGCCTTTGAATGCTGAACACTTGACAAAGGCCTGGAAGGCCCCCTTCCCAGGGACAGTGTACTGTACATCTGGCAGTACTAATACAGCCCTGAGTGCGCCGGCCTTAGGTCAGGACTTTGTGAGACCCAAGGCGTTATGCAAGTGCTTAAGCTACTTACTGGCCAGGAATAACAGGGCAATCAATATGAGCTGACTTTATTACCATCGTGTGAACACAAGAGTTTCTAACAGAGTCCCCAGCAGCCCTGTTACCCAGCCTGGAGTCCTCAAGGTGGACAGCCCTCAGGAGGGGCTGCCACCTCAAAGGGCTGTTTCCCTGGAGGATGGGAGTAGGCAGCAGAGGCATGCACAGGTGGGATGTGGGGTGGTCCTTATGTTGTGGTGAGTGTCCAGGGTTCCTGTAAGCCCTGCCCCCACCGGGCTATGGTGGCTGCAGGGACAGCGGCCTAAAAATGGCTGTTTCTTCAGTAGTAGAGTTCCTGGTCCCACCAGCCTGAGGGAGAAAGGGCGGGGGGACTCAGTTCCAGGCAGACACCAACCCAAGGGTTAGGGACACGGAGTTCAGAGGTCATGGACCAGTGGTGGCTTGACAAGGAGGATCAAGGGCTTGGAGGTCAGTTGTTGAGGGTTCCAGATCAGGACAGCTGCTCTGGGGACATTTCTACCCCCTCCCTGAGGACCCGGTCTGCACACTTACTCCCTGGACAGCAGCGGACACCGAGTTTCCGAATCTCATCGTAGACAAAGATAAGGAGGCCAAAGGGCATGGGAACTAGCCACCACTGGAACCTGGGGCCACAGATGGGATGGCAAGATGAACGCCATCCCCCAGTCTGTGCCCATCTCCCCGTCCCTTCGGGCACGCCTCCTCAGCCCTCACCGAATGGGCATGAAGTTGAAGATGTTGGGCATCCCGGGGCAGTAGCACAGGAAGCAGCCAATGCAGACTTGGAACACGATAGCAATCACCAGGATCCTGTTCCTGCGGGGGTGGAGTGTGGGAAGCAGGCTCAGAGGCCTGGGTTGAATCTAAGCCATCAGGGGGCAGGCAGGGCCCTGGGTCAGAGGGAGTTGGCCAACACAGTATTTCTAACGGCCCAGCACGTGTCCAGGCCTGTCTGCATGGCTCCTTCCCATGCCGAGACACAGAAGGGTCAGGGGGAGCATGCGGGAGGAGCCACTAGCCATGCAGTAGGGGGAGGATTTCTGTATTTTTCTGTATTTCAGCTCCTGGCACCACCACATCCCATGCTGGCCTGGGATAGCTGATCGGGCAGCTATGGGAGATGATCCTGGAAACCGAGAGGCAGGGGAGGGGTCCAGGGCCACCTGAAGAAACCCTGCTGGAAAGCAGAGAGGCGGCGGGTCTTGCGGATGAGCACATCAGCAATCTGGCACATCTCGATGCTGATGAAGAAGACGGTGTAGCAGGTGTATTGCTGATAGAGGCGCTGCCCGAACGTCTGTGGACCGGGGAGGGGAGAAGAAGCAGCCTGAGACCAGGCAGGGTGTCTGTGCAGTCAGTCGGCCAGGCGCCAGCATCCCGAGACCCTGATGCCCCAGTGTTCCCTCTCTCCCATCACAGGACAAGGGAACTTTAGTCCTGAGAGGCTGGGATCCCGGCACATGGCAAAGCTGAATGCAGTGGCCTTAGGGAAACCAAGGACTCGAGGCCCATTTAAAGAGGCTGCCACTTGCCAGTCCATTCCTTCATACCAGCAGACTGGTTACTCCCTGGCTTCCAGAGACCTGGTGTTTCCCATGTAACATGCCATGCATGCCATGCTCCCAGTTAGCCCTGGGGGTAGATGAGTGATGTTCAGACTCCACACACATGGGAATCCTGGGAGGGCTGCAGAGGACAGATTTCCAGGCCCCACCCCAAGAATTTCAGACACGAGAGGGGTGGGGACATGGAAGGTGCCGTTCACACAGTGTCACCAGATGTCACAACTGCTGCTGGCTGGGGAACAGACCAGACACTGCTGAGGGAGGACATTACTGTTCTCACTTTATGGATGAGAAAACTGACACAGAGAGGCCAAGCAACTTGCCCAGGGTCACAGAGGAATAGCGCCACCCCCGCAAATCTGGGGAATCTGGCTGCACACAGTGATGTTAGGGGAGCATTCTGCTCTGTTGCTCTCCAGGGCCAACAAAACACATCTGCTAGCCTGGTCTAGCCTCAATGAGCTCCAGACCTTTTTTAGAATGGGTTGCACATGAAAAGCCATGGCAGGAACAACGCTGTGAAAGTAAGGAGTAGATACAGAGCCAGCACTGGAATTAAGCACCCCCACCTCCCGGCTACAGTACTGGCCACCCAGGAACACCTGACTGCTCCACCTGCCGGTCACCTCCCTGCTAATGCACCTGGGAAAGCAACTGAGACTGACACATGTATTTGGGTCCCTGCACCACCACAGGAGACCTATATGAAGCTCCTGGTTTTGGCCTGGCCCCGCCCCAGCCGCTATGGCCATTTAAGGAGTGATCCAGTGAATGGAAGACCTCTCTGTCTCTCCATCTCTATCTTTACCTGTCAAATATTTTTTTTTAAATAATAATCAGATTGAGCCTGGCTCCACACCTGAGACTGTGTCTTCTGTGAGAGTGGGAGAGGAGCTTTCAGGAGCTGGGATGATCAAAGGCAGGAGTTTAGAGCTAGAGTCAGGGGTGAGAAAGGCCCCTTTCCTCAGCCTTGGCAGCTAGGGCATCTGGGATGCTGGGACTGAACTTGGTCACACATGGAGGAGTGAGTGGGGGCCACATACTGGGAACAAGGGTGCTTACCCACTCCTGGCCATAGCTGTCCTGAAGGTCTTGGAGGTGATGGTCTTCCCACTGTGGCCGCAGGCCCACACACAGCAGTGGGAACCAGCCCTCCTGGGCCATGGCCGTGAAGTAGTCGGTGAAGCCCGCAAATGACTGGATGGCACCTGGGGGAAGTCGGAGACACTGGAAGTGACAGGAACAGAAGAGGCAGACGCCCAGGACAAAGGGCAGATGTGGGGCAGGTGGGCACTCACCGATCTGGAAGTAAGAGTAGGCAGCCAAGGGCTCGTTGACCAGTCGGTCCCGCTTCGGGTTCCGTGGGCGTAAGTGCATGATGTCACTCTCAGCCTTCTCATACGCCAGGGACACCGACGGAAACTGGCCAGAGGGGGAAAGAACCAGGGCTGAGTGTTGCTTGGATCCCCTGTCCTCTGGGGTCTCCCCCACCCACCCCTCATATATGGACAGCCTGGATCCGGCCGGCTCCTGTGGGCGTGGTGGTGTGTCTGGCTCACGTGTTCTGGTGTCCATCTCTATAAGAACATCTCTTTCTGTCTCCCCGGTGCTGTGTGTGGCTTAATCACTCTGTGTCTCCTCCTCTCCCTTCGCTGTCTGCATTTCTGTTCTCCAGTCTCCAGGACTCTGTGATTGTGGCCTCTTGTTCTGTCCCTTACTCTATTTCTTTGTCCTCCCCCCACCCTCTCGGACTATGTCTCTGCTCGTATGTGACTTTGTCACTCCCCACCTCTGTGCCTGCTCAGTTTCTCCATGCCTGTATCAACTCCCCAACTCCCTGCTGCCCCCAGGGTGATGATGGCAGCGCCCTAACCCTGGGGCTCCAATCTCAGCTGTGCCACTTAGGAGCTGCGTGACCTGAGACAAGCCATTCTACCAGTCTGTGTCTCTGTGAGCTCATTTGCAAAACAGGGCCAGATGATCATGAAACCCGTCTCTCAGGGCGGGGATGAGAGTAAAATTAGTACATCAGCAGACTCCTGGCCCAGGTAAATGCTACACAAGCACTGAGGCACAACCGTGGGTGGACTTGGCCATGCAGCTCGTAGCACCAGGGTCTGCATCTGTATGTGGGCCCTGTCCATCTGTCCACCTTGGGGTTTGTCTGAGGGGTTTTATTTGTCCGTGTAGGGGTGTCCGAGTGTAAGCACCCCAAGCTCAGCCAGATAAGCTGTGTTTGAGTGTCTGTATTCTGTGGCCCTTCATCTGTCCCTGCTTCCCTGTATGTCTAATCTGGCCTGCTGGCGTTGCATGACCCTGTCTTGCCTAGGTCACTGTGTGTGCAAGAATGCCTGGGGTGATCCCTGTCCCCAACGTGTGCCTGTGACACTCACTGTGTGTGAGCAGGTGGGCAGGGGACACAGCGGTGGGGAGACTCACAATGTCAGTGCACAGCTCAATGAAGAGGATGGTGATGCACCCAAGGGGCAGGGGCACGCTGACTGTGATGTAGATGAGGTAGGGGGTCAGCTCAGGGATGTTCTTGGTCAGTGTGTAGGCAATGGACTTCTTGAGATTGTCAAAGATCAGCCGCCCTGTTGGGGGAGGGTACCGCAGACATCTCAGCCTCCCCCATCACCCACTTCCTCCTGTGTCCATACTGCCAACACCTTCAGTCCCCACCCCAGCCCCTGCCCTCAGGCCCCACCCTGCTCCACGCCCGTCACGATGGAGGCAAAGTTGTCATCCAGCAAGATCATATCAGCTGCATTTTTGGCAGCATCTGAGCCGGCGATGCCCATGGCTACCCCAATGTCTGCCTTCTTCAGGGCTGGGGAGTCGTTCACACCGTCCCCTGTCACGGCCACAATGGCACCCTGCAGGCAATGAGAGAGAGGTCTTTGAGAGGCCAGTCGGGAGGCTGGCCAGCCCAGCCCTCAGCCCCCATCAGCAGGGTCTCACCAGTCGCTGGCAGCTCTCTACGATCACCAGCTTCTGCTGGGGACTGGTGCGCGCAAACACCATCTCAGGGTGGGTGCGCAGTGCCTCAACCAGCTCTGAGGGGTCCATGTCCTTGAGCTGCATGCCATTGATCACACAGGCGCGGGCATCCCTGGGGAGGAGGGAGGCAGTGGGGTCTTGCTGGGACCTGGGTCTGCATGGTACTGAGGTGGAGTAGGGGCAGCCCTGGGGAAGGCTGAGGAGTGCTTACTTCCGATTAACCTGGTCCACGGGCACACGGAGGCGGGCAGCAATGTCCTCCACTGTCTCACTGCCTTCTGAGATGATGCCCACACTGGACGCGATGGCCTTGGCCGTGATGGGGTGGTCACCTGTCACCATAATCACCTGGAAGGGGAACAGAGGACCCTTGAGCCCTTTGGATCAGCCCAATCATCTTCCAGTACAGCCCTGGCTCCTCCCTGCTGGGACACTGGGAATCACCAGTCTTCTCCAGGCTATTGGTTAAAGTAAGGCAAGTCAGGTCAAGACCTAGCCAATCAAAGATCTCCTGTCCACCAGAGACTAATGCTAAACCTAGGACCCATTCTGGCAAGACAGATGGGAGCTACCAGTTGGAGCCACTGGAGATGGAGGAGCCCCTTGAGAATAAAGTCAGCAGAGAGAAGAACAGAGCTCAATGGTGGACCCAGGCCAAGTCCTGATGACACTGAGCTCCTGGGTCCAGCCATGCCTGAGGCTGCACTTCCCAGGACACTGCAGTATCATGATTGGGGAGAAGGCGGAAGGCTGTCATTGATATCTCCTAAGGTAGCTGTCCTCCATCCCCACCCCTTCCTGGACATTTCCAAGGACCCTACCCGGATGCCAGCTGTGCGGCACTTGAGCACAGCATCAGGGACTGTGGCCCGGGGTGGGTCAATCATGGACACAAGCCCTGCAAAGCAGAGGCCGCTGCTTGGGAAGTTCATGGCTTCCACGTCGAAGGCATAGCCAGGCGGGTAGTCTTTTTCATTCAGGTAGAGCTGGCAGAAGCCTGGCCAGAAAAGAGGAAGGTCAGAGAGGAGTCCTGGCAAGACCCGGCCCTGGCAGGGCTTCATGCACAGCACCCACAGACGCCCAAGCCCTGCAAACTGCCTTCATCTCCATGGCCTGCACGCATCTTCTAACCACACCCCCCACCTTGCCCATGTGCAAACCGAAGCTTTGGGAGAAAGGCTCAAAAGCAAGACTCTGAGAGGTGAAGCGCAAAACCAGGGCTGGGGCTCCACTACGTAAGGGGAGAGGCTGCAGCAGGACAACAGGGGAGAGGCCAGGGAGCGAGGTAGGAGCTGGGGGTTAGCCAGGGGTCGGGATCAGCAGCCAGCGATGGGCCAGGAGGGGCGGTGCGGTCTGTGCCACCCTGCCGCTGTCTCCCAGGGGAGCCTCACCGAGCACACGCTCGCCCAGGCCTCCCAGGCTCAGGTAGGCTGTCTGAAAGGCCTCGCGCCACTGTTCGTCTAGCGGCAGCTCCTGGCCTTTGATGAGAATGGAACTGCAGCGCTCCAGCACGCGCTCGGGGGCGCCCTTCATCACCAGCAGGTGCCGTGGGTCCCTCGGGTCCTCCAGGGTGTGAATGGATAGCTGCGGGCACGGAGGGGATGCGGTTGTGGGCCAGGCCCCGGGGCGAGGGACATGTGTGCCGGGGAGAAGTGCACGACAGGGACACGGTCAGGCGCGCGGTGAAGGCCCTGGAGTGGGGAGTTGAACCACAGCGGGCGGAGAGCCCCCACGGGTTAGGAGGGTAGAGGTGGGGCCTGGACGCAGTGGGCGGGGCTCCGCAGCAGGTGACTGCGCACCTGGAACTTGTTGGTGGAGTTGAAAGGGATCTCGCAGACTTTGGGGAAGCGGTCGCGGTAACCCATGGCGTTGCCCAGCGTCAACTCCGAGAACTTGAGCAGCGCCGTCTCTGACGCGTCTCCGATTACGATGCGCTAGTGGGGACGGGGACCGGTATGAGGACCAAGCCCTCCTGCCCCTGCCAGGATCTGTAGCAGGGAGTCCTCTCTGTTCTCACCTTGGGCACCGGCACGGCATCCTGGCCGGACTTGAAAGCGGCGCGGTTACACAGGGTGAGCACGCGGCACAGCGCCCGCCACGTCTCGGAGGACTGGTCAAACGTCTGCCCTGGAAGCCAGGCGTCCAGGCTGGGACCGCGAGTCAGCGGCTGCTCCCTCCCCGCCTCCCGGTTCCCGCATGCACCAAGCGTTGCCACCAGGTTCCAGGTCGGGTCTCCTCCGACTCTGACACCCAGGCGGAGCTTCCCTCCAGGCGCCTCAACAGGTCTCCAAAGAGATCTCTCCCCGCCCCGCGCCAACACTGCCCCGCACCTGACTGGTCTTCCGTGGTGTCCGCTGTGTGGATATGGTTATCGAACCACAGGTGGGACACTGTCATGCGGTTCTGTGTGAGCGTCCCCGTCTTGTCCGAGCAGATCACGGACGTGGAGCCTAGGGTCTCCACCGCCTCCAAGTTCTTGACCACACAGTTCTTACTGGCTAGTCGCTTGGCTGTGAGGGACAGGCAGACCTGCGGAAAGGTGGGGAAGGCAAGCTGGGAACCCATGCTAGCTTCCTGCCCCACCCCTCTTCTCTCCCGGCCCTGGGGATCCTCTACCCCACCACGGAGCTGTGCGTAAACGCTTCTACTCTGGCTTACCCGGCTTTCTACCCAGGGTGCCCGCATCTGTCTGCCCCAACACACCCGCAGAGCCCCTCTGGGAGCCTGAAGTCCTCTTGTCCACACAGCCAAACTGAGACTGTCTTTATATTGGAGTGGCTGGGGTCAAGGACAAGCCCTGGCTTCCTGCTCATACTCAGCCTGTAAGGTAGATGGTGGCTCATGGATCCTGGTCCCTGTCACCCCAAATGGGAGATCCAGATGGAGTGCCAGGCTCCTAGCTTCAGCCTGGTGCAGCCTTGCCTGTTGTGGGCATTTGTGGGTAGAACCAGCAGATGGCAGATTCTCTCTGTCTCTCTGCCTTTCCAATTAACAAATACATTTTAAAATATAATTTTTAAATGGGAAAACAAACATCCCCTCGGCCTTCCCTGGGTTGCCCTTGGACTGAGTGCTAATGGCTAAAGGCCTGACTCGACACCCATGCCCACACAGGAGCTCCACCTCCTCCAGTCCTGGCCCCTACCTGTGCATCTTTAAGCCTCACTGTGTAGCTCATGATACAGCCCCAAGTTGCCCCAATGCACATGTGCCCAATGAATGGACAACAGAAGGGCAGACAGGTAGCTGGGAAGGTGAGCAGGTGGATGGGCAGGTAAGGAGATAACGGGCGCCTGCGCCAATGAACATGCACACAGGCCAAGCCTGGCAGGTTTCTGCACCATCTTCCACTTCCCCCTCCACCCTCACTCACTGTGACGGTGGCCAGCAGCCCCTCGGGCACGTAAGCCACCACAATGGCCATGAAAAAGACCATGGCCCGCAGGAAGGTGTAGCCAATGCACATGGCCACCACAAAGAACGTGGCACCGAAGAGGATGGCCAGGCCCGCAATGATGTCCACAAAATGCTCGATCTCAATCGCAATGGGCGTCTTCTCGTTCTCCACTCCTGAAGCCAAGGAGGCGATGCGCCCAATGATGGTGCGGTCCCCCGTGTTCACCACCAGGCCCTGCGCCGTGCCTGCCGCGGGAATCAAGAGCCTAGCTCAGGACGGGCAGGTGGCTGCAGGGACCCTCCATGGGTGTGTAGCCAGGCCACCTGAGCTGAAGGAGGGGCAGCCCCAGAAGGCAGGGAGGTCACCACCACCTGACATGGCAGGGGAGCAAGGAACAGCAAAGAACATGCACTGGAGAGGGGGCAGTGGTACAGGACGCACGCCTCACAGACCCTCCAGGCACATGGTGGAGAAGAAAGCAATGTTGCGAGTCTCCAGGGGGCTCTCGTGGGTGCACTCGGGCGAGCGGGTCTGAGGCTCTGACTCCCCGGTCAGCGACGAGTTGTCCACCTTGCAGCCCTGGGCTGCCAGGATGCGGATATCGGCTGGCACGCGGTCCCCGCCTTTCATCTCCACCAGGTCGCCCACCACCAGCTGATCTGCATTGATCTGAAACTTGTCTCCATCTCGAATCACGGTGGCTTGCTGTGGGGCAGGGGCATAGGAGTGAATGGATGGGGGTGGGACAAGGACGGCAGTTACCCTGAGCATGATGCGGGGTGTGGAGCAGCCCCCACAGAGGAGCCACAGAGAGATGCCAGGGACCTGCCAGGGTTGGGCTGGGGAGCGGTCTCTGGCCTCTGAAGTAGCCTGCGGCACAGAACCCACCTGTGGCACAAGGTTCTTGAAGCTGGCAATGATGTTGGTGCTCTTGAACTCCTGATAGTAGCCAAAGCAGCCAGTGACCACAACCACGGCAATGAGGGCCAGTGCCAGGTACAGCTGCAGGTGGAGGAAAGGAGCTGCGTTGGAGAGGTGGCTAGGGGCCAGAGCGCCCTGCCTCTGCTCCCTGCTCACCTGCTCTCTGCTGCTTCCCGGGACACTGCCCTGGCTTGCCACACTCTCCTAGGAAGCCTCACACACTGTTCTCAGGGGTCTATGTTCCTTGTGCCCTGTTCGTCGTGTCCCTTACTTGCCTGCCCTGCATCCTAAGGGCTTCGTACCCCAAAGTCCTGAATCCCATCAGCTCTCCAGCTCCTGAATGCTGAGTCTCCCCTGTCCCCATACATAGTGACTTGTCACTGTCTCTTGTGTGTTCTTGCATTGCCCCAGTGCAGTGCCTCCTGTCCTGCGGCTGATGTGCCTGTGTTTCCCTGTGCCCCAGGTCTACTCTTTGTGCCTCCCTCACCATCTCTCTCACCCACTCTTATCTATCCTCGTTGCCATGTCTCTGCATCCTTCACAGCCTCTCTCCTCCACAGCAAGGCTCCCTGTGCTCCAAATTTCCAGGCCCAGCATATGGTGTCTCTCTGTGTCCAAGGTCATGTGTCCTATGACTTCAAACCCAAGTCCAGTGCCAGCCGCCTACAGGTGCCAAGGTCCCCTGCTGCAGCCCTGCCACATATCCAGTGTCTCCTCGTCCTGCATCTCCATTTTTTCTCCATCTCTGTGTTTGTGTGTCTGCTATCTTATCTTTTCCCTGTACAGTGTCCTAAGGCATGTGTCCCTAATATTCCTTTGCCATATGTCCTATGTCTGAGTCCCAATGTCGCCTATGCCCTGTGTCCTTGTTGGGTCCTTCATCCTGTGGTCTGTTTGCATTATTTTATCTTACATGTTGCATTTCAATGCCTTTGTACCCTTGCCCACATCCTCCACACCCAAGACTCATTTTTACTGTCCCTGGGTTTCCTGTGACCCATGTGCTTGCATGGATCCTACAGCCTCCACCACCATCCACGTCTAGGGGCTGAGTTTCTGGGGTTCCATCTCCCCCATCCCATGTCACACACTTGGGGTCCTCCATCCTCTAGATCCTATGTCTGGCCCTCTGCACCCACCACTCACATTGTCATCTGTGGTGAGGTCACCCTCGCTGGCCTGGATAGCAAAGGCAATGAGGCAGATGGCAGCAGCCACCCACATGAGACACTGCAGGCCTCCCGCCAGCTGCCGGGCGAACTTTACATATTCTGGGGTGCCCCGTGGTGGCCTCAGCGCATTGGGCCCATCCCGCAGCAGCAGCTCAGCCGCCAGGCGCGCAGACAGGCCCTGGGAACAGAAAGCAGGGGCGAGGTGAGGCGGGAGATAGACCATGCAGCCCTAGGGCAGCCCATGGTTCTCGGGCTGTGCAGTTGTCCCAGGCTCCGTGTGGCTCCCTCTGGCCCCCTCCATCTCTCAATTCCTACACCTCCCCCTACCCACTGCCTCCTCTGGCTCATCTTTGGGGCCCCCCATGTCCCCAAGTCCTCCCTCTTCTCCCCCTGCCCCACTCACCTTGGTGGCGCTGGTCTGGTATTTCTGTTCCAGCTCAGCCACTGACAGCTGGTGGTCGTTCTGTGTGGTGGGAAGCAGAGCACTTGGACTTGGGTCTCACAGCCTGCCTCCCACCAGTCCTGACCAGGCCCAGCCCAGGCCCCCCACACAGCCCTGCACTCACAATCTCCATCTCCTTCTTCATGTTCTCCAGCTTCTCTTTCCTCTTGCCTCCCCCGCCACCTGCCTTCTTCTTCTTGCTCATCTTGGCTGCCATGTCCCCACCAGGGCCAGGCCCCAGCTCCACGGAATACAGCTCGTAATTGTCCTGGGGATGGTAAGGGAATGGGGTACAAGGGAGGCATCAGAGGCAGCCTGGGCAGCCCCTGGCCTCCGGCCTCTGGCCCTTGCCCTCCCACCCCCCCAAAACCGGGCCCCACTTATTACTACCTTCCCCATGGTTGCCGCCTGCTGCACTGCCCTCCTTATCCTGGGCCAAGCTGGGGTCTGGCCCAGCCCTAATATACTAGGGAGCGCAGAGGTGGGGCAGAACCAGCCTGATTGCAGCTGATTATGGGGCTCCTTGGAGTGACCTCCATCCCTTCACCCCCGCCCCAAGCTGCCCCATACTGCCCAGGGCACCTCTCACCTGCCTCTCAGATCAGGGAGCCCCTAGGGATATGCATGGTTTTTGCTTACACAGCTTTACCACAGCCTTGGGCGAGGAGTAGTAGCACCCCCTTGGGTGCGCACGTAGGTAAACTGAGAGAGGGCTCAGATCACATGCCCAGGACCCCTAGGCTGGGGCAGCACAGAAGCAGGTGTCTTTTTAGGTTGCATATCCCGTGTCTCACGAAGACCCAGGGGACCCGGCCCTCAGCAGTCAACAGCTCCTGAATACATACAGGGGACAGGTTCCGCTCTGTGCTGCAACTGAATTATTTCTTTTTATTTATTTGAAAGGCAGAGTAAACGGTCGCAATGACCACGGCTGGGCCAGGCTGAGGCCAGGAGCTTCCTGTGGGTCTCTAACATGGGCACAGGGGTCCAAGGAATTGGACCATCCTCCACTGTTTTCCCAAGACATAATCAGGGAGCTCGATGGAAAGTAGAGCAGCAGGGACTTGAACTGGCATTGCCATGGAGGCTTTACTTACCACCCCACTGTGACAACCCCATGTATTGGAAAGATTTCACTGGCTCCTTCCATGGCCCTGTAATTGCCCCTTAGAAGCCCCATTGTACAGATAAGGAAACCGAGGCACAGAAAAAATAGATATGTGATGACAAAGCATGAGGGGCAGGCTTTGGGCCTTCCATGGTGCCCCCTAATGAGAAAACCAAAACTTCTGCATGAAAACCCCCAAGGGCGTGCCAAATTCTGCACAGATGTGGCTTCTCAGGCCCTGGCATCATACCCTGTGACAGCCATGCCAGCATCTCTTTTTTTTTTAATTTTTTATTATATTTTTTTACAATCTTTGCAAAGTTAATTAAGGTAAAAAGGTTCAAGGGCTATAGGAAAGTGGGTAAGACTATTATTTCCATATTGTTTCCTTCATGTTTAAAGGGGGGTATTAAGGGAGAAGGCCCACCCAATTTCCCACCCTGCCCAGGTCCCACATGTAGGGCATGCTCTGAGGTTCTTGCTCAAGTGGTTTTGATAGTTCAACAGTTATAAACCGCTGCCAATCTTGCCACTCCAAGCACTATGAGGTCTTTGAAGAATCCACTGATTGACACAGTCCATCATAGAGTCACCATTTGCCCTGTATTTTGCTGCCAGCATATAGCTGAAATGGTTGATTGACTTATTCTGTCTTCTGTCTTTTCTGGTTAGGGTTCTGAGTCCAGCATTTGAATTGGGGAAATCTCCACACCAGCATCTCTTGTGCAGAGAGAAAACTGAGACACCCAGTGCCCCCAGCCAACAGCTCCACCCCAGCCTGGCCAGAATGAGGAACCCAGCTGCCAGCTGAGGAAAGGGTGTGTTTGGGGGCCCAGACACCTGAGGTTCCCCTCTAAGTCCCTTCACAGTGGAACAGCCAGGCTGAGCTTGGGCCTCACAGGTGGGTGTGTCTGCAGGGGCAGGTATGAGTGGCCCTGATAAGATAGTCGCCTTGGTAATGTCCTTCTGCTCTGGAGCAGGTCACCTGAAAAAGTCCAGGCAGCCCCAGCGCCTCCCCACACCCACAGCCTGGTCACTCCCGCAGCCGGCTACGGGGAGTGTGGAGGGCAGGAGGCAGTGGCCACAGTCTCACTGGCGACTGGCAGTGGGCACGTGAGACTGCTTGTACCTTCCTGCTCAGAATGAAGGCCACACCTGGCCCCATGTCACCTGTCCCACCTCAGCTCCTCCAGTGCTTCCACGGGCTCCTGGCTGTGCCCCGTGTGGGCCCGAGTCAATGCTGCCTGCCACATCAGGCCACAGCAGGTGCAGGTCTCTGCGAGGAAACCTCCTGTTCTGGTCTTCATGTCCTGCAGTTCTCAGCACAGAGGTCGCCTGTGCTGTCCTGACCCCACACCTGCACGCCCACTCATCCCTTTTCTGCCTCCTATTCCCAATGTCGTTTCGCTTACATGGCATCCAAATGGACCCCTGGTGCTTGCTACTGATTAATGCAGGAGCTGAGCACACCTCTCAGGTGTTCAGCAAGTTTTCCTGAGTGCTGGCCAGGGCCACCTCGGCAGGTGGCTGGGACAAAGCACCTAGGAGGTGCTTCAGCACCCCTCAGGTACACTGTGCTTCCTCCTGCCCTCTCTGACCTGCCCACCAGTTCCTGCCCCAAAGTGTCCAGGACCTGGGGCAGGATGTGGGAATAGCACCTGCTATAGTTTAAAGAACCCCACAAGGGACATGGCAGAAGAGGAGCCTGGGGTGCTGGGTGACCTCTTCTAGAACAGGGTGTGGGGGAGCATCCTCCTCTGGGTTCTGCCTTGCTTGTCTTCTTCCTCATGTCTTTTTTTTTTTTTAAAGATTCATTTATGTTTATTACAAAGTGAGATACACAGAGAGGAGGAGAGACAGAGAGGAAGATCTTCCATCCGATGAATCACTCCCCAAGTGAGTGCAACGGCTGGAGCTGAGCTGATCCAAAGCCGGGAACCAGGAACCTCTTCTAGGTGGAAGAGAAACAACATTGGGAATAGGAGGTCTCCCGCACGGGTGCAGGGTCCCAAGGCTTTGGGCCATCCTCGACTGCTTTCCCAGGTCACAAGCAGGGAGCTGGATGGGAAGTGGGGCTTCTGTGACTAGAACCGGCACCCATATGGGGTCCCGGCACGTTCAAGACGAGGACTTTAGCTGCTAGGTCATAGCGCCGGGCTCTCTTCCTCATGTCTTGTTTTGTTATTTGAATTTTCAATGTTCAGTGTTAGATACTACAAACCTACAAGCTAGAGCAGTAGTTAAATAGCACCTGCTGGGCTTGGTGCAGTGGCCTAGTGGCTAAAGTCCTCACCTTGAATATGTTAGAACCTCATTTGGGCACCGGTTCTAATTCTGGTGGCACCACTTCCCATCCAGCTCCCTACCTGTGGCCTGGGAAAGCAGTGGAGGACGGCCCAAAGGTTTAGGACCCTGCACTCGCATGGGAGACCCGGAAGAAGCTCCTGACTCCTGGCTTCAGATTGGCTCAGCTCTGACTGTTGCGGTCACTTAAGGAGTGAACCATCAGATGGAAGATCTTCCTCTCTGTCTCTTCTCTCTGTATATCTGACTTTGAAAAACCAAACCAAACCAAAACACCTTCTTACCCTTCACACAAAGTCATTGCTTTGCTCCATTAGTGATAGATAGATAGATAGATAGATAGATAGATAGATAGATAGATAGATAGAAAGATAGATAGATAACATTGGATAACAGCTGATTGATAGATACATTAGATGGTACATTGATGAATACATAATGGGTAGAGAGATGATGAATGGAGATGCATAGATGTATATAGATAACAGAAAGGGAGAGATTTAAAATCTTTTTTTTTAAAGATTTATTTTTATTATTTTTTTATTGGAAAGGCGGATATACAGAGAGGAGAGACAGAGAGGAAGATCTTCCGTCCGATGATTCACTCCCCAAGTGAGCGCAACGGGCCGATACTATGCCGATCCGAAGCCAAGGAGCCTCTTCCGGGTCTCCCACGCAAGTGCAGGTTCCCAAAGCTTTGGGCTGTCCTCGACTGCTTTCCCAGGCCACAGGCAGGGAGCTGGAAGGGAAGCGGGGCTGCCAGGATTAGAACCGGCGCCCATATGGGATCCTGGGGCGTGCAAGGCGAGGACCTTTAACCACTTGCGCCACCGCGCCGGGCCCGAGATTTAAAATCTTGATCTGGGAGTTTATGGTGTGGCATAGCAAATTAAGCCTCCTCCTTGGACACTGGTATCCCTTACAAGTTCTGGTTCAAATCCCGACTGCTCCACTTCCCACCCAGCTCTCTTCTTGTGGCCTGGGAAAGCAGCAGAGGATGTGGGAGATCTAGAAGAGACTCCTGGGTCCTGGCTTCAGATGGGCCCAGTTCTGGTCGTTGCGGCCATTTAGGGAATGAATCAGTGGGTAGGAAGTTTTTGGTCTCTCCTCTCTGTAATCCTGCCTTTCGGATTTTTTTAAGATTTATTTATTTTTATTGGAAAGTCAGGTTTACAGAGAGGAGAGACAAAAGCAAAGATCTTTCAGCCATTGATTCACTCCCCAAGTGGCCACAATGACCAGACCTGCACCAATCCGAAGCCAGGAGCCCAGAGCTTCTTCTGGGTCTCCCATGCAGGTGCAGGATTCCAAGGCTTTGGGCTGTCCTCAACTGTTTTCCCAGACCACAAACAGGGAACTGGAAGGGAAGCAGGGCCACCGGGATTAAAACAGGAACCCATATGGAATTCTGGGGTGTGTAAGGCAAGAACTTTTAGCCACTAGGCTACTGTGCCGGGTCCTGTAATTATGCCTTTCAATTTAAAAGTTAATAAATTTTTAAGAGAAAAAAGATGGTGGAATAGAATAAGGACATTGAAATAGATGGAAAATCATTAGCCAGGTTGAAGCAGAGAGGCCACGATCCTGGGAAATAGGAAGAGAACACGCCAATGGCAGAGGGACACGGATGTCTGGGTCCCTGTGGACTGAGCACCTGCTCAGTCAGCCGCATCTCCCATGAGCCTGGCGTTCCATGAACAGATGCCAATTCTCTGGAGAGTGTCCCTGGATGGGATCTACCAAGGCTTCTTCATGGCTGCACGCAGGTTGCACGCTCTTGGCAGGAATGCGAGAGCCACAAGGACCTTCCCAGGTCCTCAGGCCAGGATGTGCCTCCCTCTCAAGCCCATCGTAGAACAGGGCAGACTTTCTGGAAGGTTCCTTGCCTAAGCTCCCAGTCATTTCCCCAAGACCCCATCTTTAAGAGAGTTAAGAGAACATCTTCAAGGTGCGCTGACCTTGCCCGTTTCAGCAGTCCCACCACTCCACCCTGCTTCACTGGTGCTCCCTTGGTTATGTTCAAATCATGCCTTGTCTTGGGATGATAGGGGGGTCAGTCTTGTGCAATTTATCCTGGATCTTCCACCTCTTGGTTCATTCCCTCAACCATCCACAACATCCTAGGCTGAGCTGAGCTGGAATCAGGAGTCAGGAACTCCATCCTGGCCCCCTGCAAGGGCAGCAGATGCCCAAGCACTTGGGCCACTTTCTGCAGCCACTTTCTGTAGCCTCCCAAGGAACATTAGCTGGGAGCTGGATTGGAAGTGGAGTGCTGACTTGCTGCTGGACTGGAACTGGTGTTCCCTCAAGGATGCCGGGAGTGCAGGTGGTCCCTTAACCCACTGTGACAGCTGCAGACTTGGAATTTGTCCTCTTCTGGCATGTCCAAGCCAGGCTCACCACAGCTCTGGGAGGGTGACGCAGAATCAGTGAAGCAGGAAGTAGCCCCGCATCCTTGGCAC
This sequence comes from Ochotona curzoniae, assembly GCF_017591425.1. Taxonomy (NCBI): domain Eukaryota; kingdom Metazoa; phylum Chordata; class Mammalia; order Lagomorpha; family Ochotonidae; genus Ochotona; species Ochotona curzoniae. Next base: position 5,411,745 of record NW_024465561.1, on the reverse strand, counting down.
CCTGAGATGCCACTGTCCCCCAGGGGGACAGTGTGATGCTCTTTCAGGCTGATGCACATCTCCTGGCATAAACCGGGGACAGCACCTTCTTGCAGCAATGTTGCAAGCATGGCACGGTCTGATTGCCACAGTAGAACCAAGTTTCGCTGAGCCTGGGCACATTGATCCTTGGAGACTTTCTTGAGAACACTCAGCAATCAGAACTAATAGGACTTTTTACTTTATGATAAAGGGAATAGAGATTCGATGATGAAGTAGATGGTGAGGGTTTGGAGTGGTGGCATAACGAGTTAAGCTGCCACTTGAAATACTGATATCCCATCCGGGCACTAGTTCACTTCCCATCCAGCTCCCAGCTGTGCAACTGAAAAGGCAGCAGGTGGCCCAGGTCCTTGGGCCCCTGTACCCACATGGGAGACCCAGAGGGAATCACAGGCTATTCATTTTGGTTTGGTCCCAGCCCAGGTAATTGTGTTCCTTTAGGGACTGAATGAGTGGGTGGAAAATTCTCTCTCTCTCCGTAACCCTACCTTTCAAATAAATCAAGAGAGAGAAAGGAAGGAGGGAAGGATTTGGTGAGCCCTCCGCTGCCTCGCAGAGGCTGTACGGGGAGGTCCCAGGCGGTCACAGTCACCCCGTGTGCTCTGCCCCACCTGGCTCAGGCCGGCTCCTCAGCGTATTTGCCCAGTGCAAGAACCCCTTGTGACCTTGACGCTTGGTATGTGTTTGAGTCTCTCTGATAAGATAGTGGACCCAGCAGTGACCTTCACCTCCTCCACCCTCTCTCCCCAACCCCAGGAGGAGATGGATCTTGGAACTGGGGAACTGAGGAACTTTCTTTGCGACCACAAGCAGTAGGTCAAGGAGCAGCAGAAGAGGACAAAAGTAAGGTCCCAGCCTGGCCAAGCTGGTGGCCATTCTCCTGCACCCCATTCCTCCCCCAGCTGTGGCAAAGTGTCCTGCAGGACATCACCCAGCTTCACTGCATCCACCCTTCTTTCTGCACTGCTGACCACCCCCATCCCCCAGCCTCTGTCCACTTCCCAACATGGACAAACCAGTCTCCTCGCCGTGCCCCAACCCTGCCCCAAAAGGCGGTTCTGCTCTGCAGCCAGAGGGAGCCCGTGAGCCCAGAGTCAGGTGGGGCCACCAGGGCTCAGAGCCCTGCCCCTGGCTGCGCCTCACTCCAGCTCAAGGCAGAATCCACATTCAGCAGTGTCGGGACCCTAGTGCCTCTCCCAGGTTCATTTTGCTCCAGCCACACAGGCCTCCCTGTTGTCTCTCTCACACAGCAAATGGGCTTCTGCCGCAGGGCCTTTGCATCTGCTATTTCCTCTTCTGCACTCGGCTCCTTCTTGCCCCCCCAAAGATCTTTGCTTGAATGCTGCTTTCCTTGCACAGCCTCCTTGACCAGCCTGATTTGAATGGAAGACCCTGGTCACAGTCCTCTCCCCAAAACTCAGAACTGCACATGCAGCCAAAGAGACAGAGATATCTTCCATCCACGCTTCACTCCCCAGATGGCCACAATGGCCAGTGCTGGACCAGGAGCCAGGCAATTCTTCCCCATCTCCCCATGTGGGTACAGAAATCCAAGCATTTAGGCCATCCTCTGCCTACTCCCCCCAGGGGCATTAGCAGGAAGATGGAACACATGTGGAGCAGGACCCAGCGCAGCAGCCTAGTGGCTAAAGTCTTCGCCTTGCATGCACTGGAACCCCATATGGGCACCGCTTATGACCCCATTCACTGGTTCACTCCCCAAATGGCTGTAATGGCCAGAGTTGAGCCGATCCAAAACCAGGAGCCAGGAGCTTCTTCTGAGTCTCCCACACAGGTGCAGGGTCCCAAACCTTTGGGCCATGCTTTGCTGCCTTCCCAGACAACAGGCAGGAAGCTGGATGGGAAGTGAAGCAGCCAGGACAAGAACCAGTGCTCATGTGGGATGCCAGTGCTTAGAGGCAGAGGGTTAGCCAGACGAGCCATCGTGCCTGCCCCGGCATTCTTTTCTTATAATGTTCCTCTAACGCAGTCCCGTGTGTCCCTCTGCGAGGGCTTCCTGGTGGCCTTGTTCCTTCTGGGAGGGATCATCTGCTCAGGCTGTTAGCTTTGTCCTCCTCCTTGCTTCTCTTGACCCATTTTCAGGATGGTTTCAGCTTGAGTTTCCAAAAATTTCTTTGGAAATGTCGGTGATCAGCTGGCACGCTGTGCCAGTGAGGCCCTGCTTGCCTGCTAAGTGTACCGTTTTCATAGACTCCTACTCACTATTCCGGAATACATTTTCTCTTCCTCTCTGAGGATACTGTATAATCCCTATGGGGGGAGGGGGGAAGCCCTCTTCTGGGACTGGTGTTGTGGCACCGTGAGTTAAACTTTCACCTGTGGTACTGACATCCTACCTTCAACCGAGCTCCCTGCTAATGCTCCTTGGAAAGTACCAGAGGATGACCCAAGTATTTAGGTCCCTGCCACCAATGTGAGAGACCTGGTTGGAGCTCCAGGCTTCTGGCTTCAGTCTGACTCAGCACTGGCTGGGCCATTTGGGCAGTGAACCAACAGACAAAATCTGTGTGTCCCTCTCTTTCAAATACATAGATAAAAATCTTACAAGAAGGGGCCCAGCGTGGTGGCGCAGTGGTTAAGGTCCTCGCCTTGAATGCCCCAGGATCCCATATGGGCGCCGGTTCTAATCCCGGCAGCCCCGCTTCCCTTCCAGCTCCCTGTCTGTGGCCCTGGAAAGCAGTCGAGGACGGCCCAAGGCTTTGGGACCCTGTACCCCTGTGGGAGACCTGGAAGAGGCTCCTGGCTTTGGATCGGCATAGCATCCATAGCATCGGCCGTTGCGCTCACTTGGGGAGGCGCTCACTTGGGGAGTAAATCATCGGACGGAAGATCTTCCTCTCTGTCTATCCGCCTTTCCAGTAAAAATCTTTAAAAAAAATCTTACAAGAAGAAGAAGAAGGAGACAGAGGAGAAGGAGGAGAAAACAAATAAGCAACCCAAAACCTTAACTCTCTTTCCAAGTGGGGTGAGAAGGGGTCACACGTGGGCAGGACCACCAAGCTTCCTTTCAGGACCTCCCACCGTTGTTCCAATTCCTACCCTTGCCAAAAGCATGGAGCTCATCACGAGTCTCCCACCTTGGGCCCGAGCACTTAAGCCATCTTCCACTGCGTTTCCAGGTGCATTTGCTGGGAAGTGAGATCAAAAGTGGAGCAGCCTGAACTCAAACCAGCACTGCTGCAGGATGCTGGCGTCACAGGTGGCAGCTTAACCTGCCGCCACAATGCAGGTCCCTGTTCTGTTCATTTTTAACTGGGTTAGCTGTGTGTTATGGATCAGTAGAGGTTCTTAAATATGTGTTTTAGATATGGTCGTTCACTCGACATCTGTGCTGGGAGTGTTTTCTTCTAGTCTGTGATCTATGTGCCTTTTATTTTTTTATTTATTGATTGATTACTGGAAAGACAAAGATGGTTCTGATCTTCTGACTCATTGCCAAAATGCCTAAAAGAGCTGAGGCTGGGCTGGACTGTAGCCCGGAGTCAGGACTCCAATCCACATCTCCCACGTGGGTGGCAGGAGTTGAAGGAAGTACTTGAGTCATCAGTGCTCCCTCCCAGGGTCCACACCGACAGGAAGTTGGAGCAGGGAACCGAGTCCAGGTACTCTAACAAAGGATGCCTTAGCTGGTGTCTCAACTGCTGGGCTAAAAGGTCAGTCCTGCCATTTTTTTAATGGCATTTTTTGATAAGCTGGAGTCTCAATTTTGATGAAACTTATGGGCATGTTTATTCATGTATTTAATATTTATTTTTATTTGAAAGGCAGAGTTGCAGAGAGAGAAAAAGAAAGAGCTCTTCCCTCCACTGGTTCACTCCGTAAGTGATTGCAACAGATGGAACTGGACCTGTTGGCCTGTCGGAAACCAGCAGCCAGGAGCTTCTTCTGGATCGCCCATGTGGATACAGGGCCCAAGAGCTTAGGCCATCTTCTGTTGCTTTCCCAGACACGTCAGCAGGGAGCTGGATAGAAAGTGAAGCAACCGGGTCTCGAACTGCAGAGAGCAGCCACTACTTCACCATGCCAAACCCATGTTGATATTTACCTAGTATATATGTCCTGCCTTCCTCTAGGTTGTGAAGATAACAAATCTGTAATGCCAGGATCCTATATGAGCACTGATTCAACTCCTGGCTGATCCATTTCTGATCCAGGTAACTGCTAAAGCACTGGGAAAGCAGTAGAAAATGGGCCCAAGTGCTTGGGCTCCTGGACCCACGTGGGAGACCTATACAAAGCTCCTAGCTCCAGGCTTCGGCCTTGTTCAGCCCCAGCCATTGTGGCCAGTTGGGGAGGGAACCAACGAATGGAAGACCTTTCTGTCTCTCCTTTTCACTAGAGGTCTACACAAGCCTTTCACTAGAGGTTGATGCTACGCTTGATCTTAGCCCAAAGGCCGAGAAGCGATGCCTTTCCAGTTGAAATAAATGTTTTGAAAAAAATGACTGTCTCTCCTAAAAAAAAAAAAAAAAAGATTTATCTTTAAAAATGCCAGCACCATAAGGCAGAGGATTGGTTTGCTGCACCATCACGCTGGCTCCAACAAAACAATCTTGAAGAAAGGATGGAAGGAAGAGAGAGGAGGAGATTGGAAGGAAAGGAGGAGGGAGGGAGGGAGGAAAATAGAAATACGAATTTTATTTCTCAGCATGAACTCTGTCAAGCCCAAGACACTCTTGTAAGGTAATGACGTCAGTCTTTGTGTCCACCCTTGAAGAATTGAGGGTTCTAACAATGTAACCATATCAATGTAGTCCTTCTATTTTTTATTATCCAAAGGCAGACGGGAGGGAGCCCTTTAGAGATTCTTTCAAGGAAACACAAAAACATCTCCGAACCGTATGAGCTTGACCCCCAAGGTGGGGGTGCCTTGGGGAACCGCTGACTCCATGAATGGGATTGACACCCTACCAAAAGGGTTTGAGGGGACAAGCCTGTCTCCCGGCAGGACTCAGCACTTCTCCCCCCGCCCCCATGCTGGCCCTGCTTCTGAATCCTAAGTGTGTCTCTTACGGACAATGTAATATGGTGAGCATTTCTGATACATTATTTACATTTGATTATCCTAGTTTTATAATGAAATTTAAAACAGGTTTGGAACACAAAACTTTCCCTTGCTGTTTTTTCTTTTTTTTCCCCCTGTTCTTTCTTACTCATAATTTTTTAAAGATTTATTTTATTTTTTTAAAGATTTATTTATTTTGATTGCAAAGTCAGATACACAAAGAGGAGGAGAGACAGGGAGGAAGATCATTCATCTGATGGTTCACTCCCCAAGCGGCCACAATGGTTGGAGTTAAGCCAATCCGAAGCCAGGAGCCAGGAGCTTCTTCTAGGTCTTTCCCATGCGGATGCAGGGTCCCAAGGCTTTGGGCCATCCTTGACTGCTTTCCTAGGCCACAAGCAGGGAGTTGGATGGGAAGCGGGGCTGCCAGGATTAGAACCAGTGCCCATATGAGATTCCAGTGCATTCAAGGTGAGGACTTTTAGCTACTAGGCAATCGCACCGGGCCCCTTACTCATAATTTCTTAGCCACCCTTTAATATAGCTCCATTGGAATTTAACCATTTCTTCATTTCAAAAAAGAACTTCCATTAGAATTAGATCTCAGGAAATACATACCTTTCTTTTTTTTTTTTTAAAGATTTATTTATGTTTATTGGAAGGCAAATATACAGAGAGGAGGAGATACAGAGATCAAGATCTTCTGTCCGATGATTCACTCCCCAAGTGGCCACAATGACTGGAGCTGAGCCAATCCAAAGCCAGGAGCCAGAGGCCTCTTTCGGGTCTCCCACACGTCGGTGCAGGATCCCAAGGTCTTGGGCCGTCTAATGCTTTCCCAGGCCACAGGCAGGGAGCTGGATGGAAAGCAGGGCTGCCGGGATTAGAACCAGTGCCCATATGGGATGCCAGTGCGTTCAAGGCGAGGACTTTAACTGCTAGGTTATCACGCCGGGCCCAGGAAATATATACCTTTCAACATTTCTAGGATCTTAAGCTTTTTACATTGTTTGAGGAGCATGTTCATCTTTTTTTTTTTTTCAGATTGGTAAATTGTGTAATTTAATTCAGATCTCACACATTTAACTATTAATATATTTTAAAATACTTAAATTTTTAAAAAGCATTTCTGCAACAAAAAAGAATTTTGCATACTTTCATTCCTAGCACCCAAGTAAGCTATTATATTTAATATCTAGGTATCTTTAGCCACTAGGCCACACAGCCGGGCCTAATATCTAGGTATCTTAATAATCCTAGTACTTTTTAGTAGGGGTGTTTAGATTGCTAGAATGATGGTTCCAGTGCAATAGCCTAGCAGCGATAATTCTCTCCTTGCACTTGTCAGGATCCCATATGGCCATCATTTCTAATCCCAGCAGCCCTGCTTCCCATCCAGCTCCCTGCTTGTGGCCTGGGAAAGCAGTCAAGGATGGCCCAAAGTAGTCAAGGATCCTGCACCCACATGAGAGATCTGAAAGAAGCTCCAGGCTCCTGGCTTCAGACCAGCTCAGCTCCAGCCGTTGCGGCCGTTTGGGCAGTGAATCAGCAGATAGAAGATCTTCCTCTCTGTCGCTCCTCCTCTCTGTATATCTGCCTTTCCAATAAATAAATAAATCTTTAAAATGTATTTATTTTTATTGAAAAGGCAGATATACAGAGAAGAGGAGCGACAGAAAGGAAGATCTTCCGTCCAATGATTTACTCCCCAAGTAAGCGCAACGGCTGACGCTATGCCAATCCAAAGCCAGGATCCAGGAACTTCTTCCTGGTCTCCCACATAGGTGCAGGGTCCCAAAGCTTTGCGCCATCCTCAACTGCCTTCCCAGGCCACAAGCAGGGAGCTGGATGGGAAGTGGAGCTGCCAGGATTAGAATCGGCGCCCATATGGGATCCCGGTGCATTCAAGGCGAGGATTTTAGCCGTTAGGCCACGCCGCCAGGCCCAATAACATTTTAAAAATTATTTCTATGATGACAATCACAGATTCTACAAATGGAATGTCGTCTTATACTTTCTGATATTTATTGATAATATTTCCAAACTTTTCCAGCAACAAATTAGCTTTGAATTGCTGGAACAAAATTATTGGGTCGTGTATTTTTTTTTTTTACATATTAGTAAATTTTGCTTGCCAATTATATATCTTGGATCTGTAGTAATCAATAGAATTGGCCCACAGCGAGTTCTTTATTTCCATTCCCCAAATTTTCATGTTGAATTTAAGTCATTCAATAAAACAAACCCGGGCAAGACAGCTGTCACTATGGATGCTGTCAAACATTTACAAATATTGAGAATGTTAGTCCCCTGACCCACTGAGCTGTAAAACCAGCTGAGCCCAGTGTTTTTTGAAAAGGGAGATTTTAAATTATCTGTCTCAGCAAGAAACGGTCCTCTCTTCCTCCTCCCCTGTGGACACAGGGGGAAAAAAAACGTTGAAACGTGCGTCCCACCCACCTCCACACCTGACCCTCCCCACCCTAATCGGGGCCACGCGTAGGCATGCACCCCTCTCAACTGTGTAAACAATATTAAAAATAAAAAAAGTTTTAAGTGTTTCCTTTATTGCACAACATAGACTTTTTTTGCATGTATTTATTTGTTTAGTTTTTAGCTAGGGGTGGACCCATCAGGAATTCAAACTGGAACAGCAACAGCAAGAAGTACAAGTAATGTCACCCTGCGGCTCACCTGCAGACCTCATCACAAAGGAGTTGGGGGGTCAGGTGCGTGCGTAGTCGAGTACCACCCCTCACAATACACCGGACCAATCAGAAGCCAGGTATATGCCCTGGCGGCACGCCTATAGTGGAGTAGCCAATCATAATGCGATGGTCGCCAGTAGGATGCGGTGCTCATAACTCCGTGCGACTCCGACGGCGAGAAGTCCAGTCCCAGGGACATAGAGGAGGTGTGCACCGGGCTGATAGGAAAGAGTGGAGGGTTGGGAGGGGACAGCGAAGCAGTTAAGAGTCAGGGCATGTGGGGCCCAGAAGGAGAAGGGTCGGGGGACATTACAGGGCTAGGAAGGCTACTATGAAGGAAAACACAGCCACAATGGGTCCTGGCTCCCCTAGCTGGGACAGTGTGGGTTTGCAATCTTTTCAGCCGGAGAGATTGATTTGTTTGTGGGAAACTCAGATGTGCCCTGTCCCCCAGCAGAATCCATTAACTGGCCTCTCCTCCTCAGGCCATGACTACCATGACTGAACCCAAGGAGCCCGAACTCCAGGTCATTCCACTGCAGCCGGTCACCCCACTACAGCCAAACCCCAGATTGCAGATGGTCACCCCGACGTATTTGCCCCCCCCACCCAAGGATTATTTGTTTCTGTCCATTCTGGCCATCTTCTTCTTCTTGCCCTTGGCAATCCTGGCCCTGGTGTTTTCCCTCAAGGTAGGAACGCCTGCCTGGCTCAGCCAGCTCCCTCTGACCCCCATCCTGCCTCTCCGACTTCCTCATGTTCCCCAGGGCCTAGCTGCTTCCCTCTGCACTGTCCCAGGGGTCCCCTCTTGGCCTGCAGCTCCTCCTCCTGTCCTCTGTCCAGTGCTCTCCCTACCCCCAACCCTGCACATCCTACTCGCTTCCCCACCCTTTTCTATTGGGGAGGGTAGAGGTGACTTGGAGCCACTCCCACAAGCTCGCCTCCACCTGCTCCTCCCCACAGACCCGGGAAGCCAACTTCTTTGAGAATCGGCAACTGGCACGGAGAAACTCCAAGCTGGCCTTAGCCTTCAGCATCTTAAGCATGCTGATGGGCAGTGTGGTGACAATTCTCTACGTTGTACTCAGACTCTGGAGACTGAAAATGTGAGCCCAGCCCAAAAGCCCTGCCTGCCTCACCAACAGAGGATTCAATCACCAGCAGACATCAGCAACTATCAGTACTGCCGGAGCAAGTCTCTCTACCGCAGCGTGTCTTACAGCAATAAACTCCATGAGGAGCCTTCTGCGGGCTCCGGAAGTCCCCTTTGGCTAGGGATCGTGGGGGGCTCATTCATACAGTGAGCTTTATTTGGAAAACCGTGCCAAGCACGTGTGGCCCGGTTTTAAGTCTTCAGTGTTCAGTGCCAATTTAAATGAATGAACTATTTGCCCCTAGAAAACTTTTTGTTCAAGACTTATTTGGAAAGGCAGGTTTATGAAGAGTGGGAGAGACAGATCTTCCATCCACTGGTTCATTCCCCAAATGGCCACAATGGCTTGAGTTAAGATGATCTGAAGCCAGGAGTTTCTTCCAGGTCTCCCACACAGGTGCAGGGTCCCTAGGCTTTGGGCCATCCTCTATAGCTTTCCCAGGTCACAAACAGGGAAATGGGTGGGAAATGGAGCAGCCCGAACATGAACTGGCCCACATGAGATGCCAGCACTTGAAGATGGAGGATTAACCAGATGAACCAGAGTGCTGACCCCTAGAAAATTTTTACAGGGTATTTCAAAGAGACTCTAGAAAATAAAGTTAAAAGATAAGTTGACTGTGGTATACACACAAAAAAAAATTTGAAATTCATCTGTAATTTTTTCTCGTAATATTCATGTTCAGAAACTTCTGGCATGCATTTTAAACTTTTTTTTTGCACCAAAATAAATTTATCTTTTAATTCCATTTGCCAGGAACTCCTTCAAGTACAATCTGTGCATGGAGATGACAGAGAAAGGGGTAAAGTGTCTAGCAATGGGATGACTGTAGCAGAAAGTTCTGTCCAATAGAACTTTCAGTGGTGGTAGAATGTTCCATAGTCTATAATTCTATTGTCGGCCACATATTGAGATGTGGCTAGTGCACCCAAGCAATTCAATCTTGCATTTACTTATTGTGAAAGTTTTTATTTGAAAAGTAGACGCACACACACACACACACACACAGGGTGGGAAGAGAGGGACCCCAAGGAAAAGAGAGAAAGAACTCCTTGTCTTTGCTCACTCCCCAAGTGCCCACAAAAGCTGGGGCCGGACCAGGCTGAAGCCGACAGCTGGAGCTCAGTCCAGGTCTCCCCCATGAGTGGCAGGGACCCAACTACGTCATCTGCTTCCTGCCAAGCTATGCAGCATCGGGAGCTGGAAGCAGCAGTGGAGCTAGGACTTGAACCCAGATACTCAGAAGGGATGTGAAGGTCCTAAGTAATCTCTAACCACTACCACCCCAGGGCCTGCCCCTCAATATTTTAATTATAATTCACTTAAATACAATGTGTCACATGTTGTTAGTGGCTGTGATATTGAACCAAAGCATGCTGGAAGTGGTCTACGGTATGAAGTTAAGGGATCAGGAGAAGAGAAGCAAGGTGCAAAGGCACAGGGAAGCTCTCACTGCAGAATTAATAGCCAATCTGAACTGAGAGAGAGCCACAGAACATTCTGGAAGGAGACAGTTGCAAGAACAACAGCAAATATGAAGACTCTGAGGCATCAAAGCGCCTGACTTGTTGGGGACAAAAAAGAATATTTAGTGGGGTTGGCACTTCCAAGCACTGTGCTGCTACTTAGCTCAGGGAAGTGGTGAGAGACGGGCCACAGGGAGCTGTGAAGGTCACAGTAGGAAAGCTGTGTAAAGGAAAGGCAGCAGAAATGTCAAACACAGGCAACTTGGGCTGCAATTTCTGTTAAAAAAAAAAAAAAAGATTGATTTCCATCAATAATAGGCAATGGGAAAAAAAAGATAAACTAAAGATTCATTTTTTTAAAAGATTTATTTATTTTTATTGGAAAGGCAAATATACGGAGAGGAGGAGAGACAGAGAGGAAGATCTTCCGTCCCATGGAATCACTCCCCAAGTGGCCACAACAGCTGGAGCTGGCCAGTCCGAAGCCAGGAGCCAGGAGCACTTCCACGTGGGTGCAGGGTCCCAAAGCTTTAGGCTGTCCTTGACTGTTTTCCCAGGCCACAGCAGGGAGCTGGATGGGAAGTGGGGTTGCCAGTATTAGAACTGGTGCCCATATGGGATCCCCGCGCATGCAAGGCGAAGACTTTAACCATTATGCTATCGCACCGGACTCCATTTTTTTTTTCTTAAGATAAAGTTACAAAGAAAGAGAGACAGACATAGAGATCTTCCATTCACTAATTCACTCTCCCAAATGGCCACAACACCCAGAGCTGAGCTGTTTCAAAGCTGGGAACCAGGAGCCTCTTCAGGGTCTCCCACATGGGTGCAGGGAAACAAGGTCTTGGGCCATCTTCCACTGCTTTCCCAGGCCTTTAGCAGGGAGCTGGATCAGAAATGAAGCACCTGAGAACTAAACTGGTGTCCATATGGGATGTCAGCACCAAAGTGGAAGCTTAGCCTGCTCTCCCATAGTGCCAGCCCCTAACGATTCATATTTTTCATAAACACAGCAAATAGCTGTGAATGCAAAGCAGCCTAAAGGCACTACGTGCCCGGAAAAAGACTCCTACTTGCTAAAGTAGAAACTAGGGGATCATTTTATATATATATATGTATATTATTTTTATTGAAAAGTCAGATGTACAGAAAGGAGGAGAGACAGAGAGGAAGATTTTCCATCCACTGATTCATTCCCCAGGCAACCACAAGGACCAGCGCTGAGCCGCTCTGAAGCCAGGAGCCTCTTCCCGGTCTCCCACATAGGTGCAGGGTCCCAAGGCTTTGGGCCATCCTCAACTGCTTTCCCAGGCCACAAGCAGGGAGCTGGATGGGAAGCGGGTCCACTGGAGTTAGAACTGGCACCCACATGGGATCCCAGTGCGGGCAAGGCAAGGACCCTAGCCACTAGGCTACCACACTGGGCCCAGAGGATCATTTTCTCGGACCTTTACAGAATATGGGCATGGAGAGTAGAAGATGGATTTGCTAAGAGCGAAGGGATTGGACTTAGTGAAAGCAAAACATACAACTCTAATGGCTGCTTGGTGGGGGAGACGGAGTTATAGGTGAGGCATGTAGGGTTCAGGGAAGGATTACGGGGGTGATTGTGATGTCAGCAGGCACAGGAGGGAGAAGCCCGAGCCATAGCTCTGAGTTTGCAGCATGGGCTTCTCCTCAGGACTTGCCAGAAATGCAGATTCTTGGAGCTTGCACAGCAGGTAAAGCTGCCCCAGGGAGATGTCCCCCTTCCAGATGAAGGCCGCTACCACCTCTCTTCCTATCCAGCTTCCTGGTCATGCACCTGGGAAGGCAACAGAAGACGGTCCAAATGCTTGGGCCTCTGTCACCCATGTGGGTGACCTGAAAGGATCTCCTGGCTCCTGGCTTTGGTCCTGCCCAGTCCTGGATGTTTGATCATTTGGGGAGTGAACCACCAGATGTCTATGTCAGTCTTTCAAACAAAAAAAAAATTAATAATAAAATCTTAAAAAAGAAAAAGAGGGGGGTGCTGCCTGGCCTGGCTACTTCAGAACGCCTGGGGCCATCTTGGCTCTGGCTTGGAGAGCTTGGAAAGCTGAGTGCGCAAACAGGACCCCTCACCCCATCAGCCACTTCTGGCTGGTCAGGGTAGGAGGGTGTGACCTAGCTTGGCTGGTTCTGAATGGCTGGGCCATCTTGGCTTAAGTGGCCAGAGCACCAATCAGCGCCAGGTTCCACCTGATAGCCGCCCGCTGTCAAGCTCTGGGGACTTGGGGTGACAAATTACTGCCTAGGAACATCCCTGGATAAGGTCACCATACCTGTAGGTGAGGAAAGAATCCTGAGGGACACCTAAAAAAAAGGCTACTTGCAGGTAAATAAAAGGACTGACACCTGGTAGTTTGGAGGGGAGAGAGTGGATGATTTCTATGGGTCAGACTGATTCATCAGTTAACAGGGGAGTCCTGAGATGGGCTCGTTAGAGTGGAACATCGCTGACTGCCACATGCACTCCACGAAAGCTATGGCTGGGGGCCTAGCTAGCAGAGCTAGATCCCAGTACGTGACTGAGTGTGGGAACAGGGGACAGGTCACATCAGGCAGGGCCATGACACTAACCAGCAGTAAGAGAATCAGGTCCGGGGTAGATTCTGTGGGGGATAAGTGGGCCCAACCCTGTGGAAATACAAGTCCTGCTGGTTAGCTCAAGAGCTGGGGTGGTGATGGACTGAACTAGGTATGAATGTGGAACCCACCAACACTCAAAGGTACTGAGGCCAAGAACAGGCTGGGCAGGTCGAGGCTGCAGCACCTGCATGTGCATCCTAAAACAGGGTATGGGGTGGGCCAACATGCACCAGTTCATACAAAGGCCAAGATGGAGGTGCAGGCTATGCCAGGCAAGGGCTTAGCACCTGCTGACATGTATGAGATCTGCGTCTGGAATGGCCAGGTGGGGAAACCTGGGAAGCTCCCCTAGTGGGGCATAGCTCCCACTGGTGAGCACGTGGTCCTGACCCAGGGTCTAGGCAAGCTGGGCAAGGTAACCTCATCTGTTGGCTAATATGTGGAATGGTTTTAGAAGGGGGCAGACTGGACAGAGCCAAGTAAACCTTAGCCCAGGAAAATGCAGAAACCAGGCTGGAGTGCAGGTCAAGCTGGGCAAGGGTATCACACCTACTGGTTTTCATGAGCCAAGGCTGGGAGCAGACTGAGCAAGGCCAGGCTGTAGCACCTGCCAACAAGAGTTGGAACTTGGAGGGCTGGCTAGGTGAGGCCAGGCTGCAGCATCCGAAGGCAATGGCTAAGACAGATGAGGGGCTATGCCAGGCCGGGTCAGAGCAAGCACTGGCACATGCAAGATCTGTAGTTAGGAAAAGGCCTGGTTGGGGAGTAAAGGGGACACCCTGGCCAGGCTGTGATTCCCAATGGTGAGCGTGGGGGCCAAGGTGGGGGCTGCAGTCTGGTCTGGATATGGCTGTAGGATCCCTCGGCACAGGTGTGCTTGTTGTGGGATGCACCAGACTGGACTAAACCCCAGCACTCACTGGTGCTCATGAGAACCAGGGTGGGTGTAGGATGGGCTAGGCTTGGTCTCTGCCCCTGCTGAGCCATGCATGAACTGTGTCTGGGTATGGACCAGGCTTGGCTTGGCTGTAACACCCAACAACAAGAACTAGAATGGGTGAGGGCTGATCAGGAAAGGCTAATGTTCCCGCTAGGACCCACCGGTGTGCACGAGATCTGGCACTGGGAGAGATCCTGATGGAGGAGCTTGGGTACTCCTCTGTCGGGACACAGTCCCTTCAGCTGAGTGCAAGAACCAAGACAGAGCAGCCCAGAACAGGCCAAAATACAGTACCCACTGACATACATTTGGCGCAAGTCAGGGGCAGGCCAGGCTGGGTCAGTCCATATCACCAACTGGCAAATCCGAGCGCCAAAATGGAGTGTGGGTCAGGCCAGGTCGGGATGCAATACCAGCCAGTCCACATTACGGCCGGGACTGGGGGCTGGCAGAGCACGGCTAGACTGTGTAGCCTCTACCAGCATGAGCTGGAATTGGGGATGGGCTGAGCCTCACCAAGCTACAGCACCCACTGGCAAGTGCCAAGGTGAAGCAGGTTGCTCCAGACTGAGCTGCAGCACCCAACCAGCACACGTGAGACCTGGGAGAGGGGGATAGACCCACTGGAGGGCTGCAGGGGCCCCTTAATGGCCCACTACTCCCACTGGTGAGCATGAAAGCTGGGATGGGGGCAGACCAGGATGGGCAAGTTCACAACATCTGATGGCCTACATGTGAGCTGGATCAGGGAAAAGCCAGGCTGGGCTGACTGTACCTTCTGGTACATGCATAAGCCAGAGTGGGTGCTGGCTGGGTTGAATAGGCTTCAATGCCCATTGACATGTATGAGAGCCAAATCAGATATGGGACAGATGGGGCCAGTCTGCTTTACATTCTGGCAAACACAGGAACCAAGGGGCAGGCCTGGTGGAGGTTATTGCGGGTCACTCCAACTAGACTGCAGCTCCCACTGGTTTATGTGAAGGCAAGATCAGGCTGGACTCCAATACCATTGATTCGCATAAAAACACGGGGCTGGAGACAAAACTGACCTAGTAATTGCAACTACCAGTGTGTGCGTAGGATGTTTTGGGTGATCTACTGTGCTGGACCCTGTATTGGTAAACATACACAAGAATCAGGCTGGAAAGGCCTCAGTTGAGGTTTCTTTGGCAATTCCCTAACAACTGAACTGCTGGACTCACAAACCCAACCATGGAGAGAATTGCAGGTTCCATGGTCTGACCATGGAGTGCACATGTCAGAGCTGGGCCTTCTCAGTGGCTCAGAAGGAGTAATGGGTGGCATATCCAAACGCACATGAAGGATATGGCAGTCCATTGGAGCCTCCAGAGGACACCTGGTACCACAGCAGACAACAAATTGATCAACTACTCCAACCAAGCGTCGGCAGTGAGTATCTGGGCAGATGGAGACTCTAAAGTGAACCAAAGCAGCCAGGGGATTCTGGAGAGATTTCATAGTGATTGGAGTGGTGGAATCAACAGCAATTCAGGACTGTTTGAACTGTCAAAACCTCCTGAGAACTTCATGGCATTGTAAATTTCTATTTTTCTTGAATGTTGTTGAATTTTTTTTTCGATTTATTTATTTTATTGCAAGGTCAGATATACAGAAAGGAGGAGAGACAGGAAGATCTTCTATCCGATGATTCACTCCCCAAGTGGCCACAATGGCCGGTGCTAAGCCAATCCGAAACCAGGAGCCAGGAGCCTCTTCCAGTCTCTCACACTGGTGCAGGGTCCCAAGGCTTTGGGCCGTCTTTGACTGCTTTCCTAGGCCACAAGCAGGGAGCTGGATGGGAAGTGGGGCTGCCGGGATTAGAACCAGCACCCATATGGGATCCTGGCGCATTCAAGGCAAGGACTTCAGCTGCTCGGCTACTGCGCCAGGGCCCTGTTGTTGATTTTATATCGTGGCTTTTCATTTAAGGGGATTTATAGTAACTGTGTAATGGAGCTTATCATATCCAGATGTGAGGATACAATACAGTATGCATCTCTACTTACAGATCAAAAATGGACTCCTAATGAAACTGTTAACTATATCTTAACAATACGATGCCGGACTCTCTGCCATTGTCTATGCCCACAATGATAGACATATTACTGTTTATGAAGAACTATATTATAGCAATAAAATAGGGAAACTCAATGGTGGGGGAGGGGAATTAGAATGGGGGTAAGGGTTATCCCAAGACCTATGGAACTGTATTATAAAATGATAATAATAATTTTTTTTAATTGTAAAAAAAAAAAAAAAAAGAAAGAAAGAAAGAAAACAGAGTCCTCCCTGTGTGTCTGACCTTGAGAGGCATTGAATGCTTTTCAGATTGGAAGAGGGGAGAGCAGGGGTAAGAGACAGAAGACACAGACTGGGCTTGGGTGCGATGTTTGGAGGAAGTTACATGGCCAGCCAGGGTATCATGCGGGAGTGGGGTGTCAGAAACCAGGTTCATTCATGTGGCAAGTGTTTCTGTGACCCTCCTATTGGTGACCCAGTGCATGGATTCCCTAGTCCTTGGTATCTGCTGACCCTTCTCAATCCTGTTCCTCCTGCTGACATTCATGGCTACATGGCTGACTCCTAGGGCCCAGAGTTCAAAGTTACAGAGAGAGGAGGCCCATCCAAGTAAGGGCACAATGACATGTTCTACAATTGTCTGATAGTTAAGAAACAAAGAATCTTCCATCTGCTTATTCACTCCCCAAATACCCTCAACAGCCAGAGCCAGGCTGCAGCCAGGCACCCGAAACTCCATCTGGGGTCTTCCAAGGACCCCAGTCAGGTGATAAGGAACCCCCAACCCCAAGGTTCACAGATCCAGCACATACCACGCAGGCGGGCCAAGGACCCAGGCCGGGCGATGAGGGCCCTGCCAAACCCCCCACCCATGGGACTCAAGGAACTGGCACCCACCACACAAGTGTGTTAAGAACCTAGGCCGGGCCCAGCGCCGTGGCCTAGCAGCCAAAGTCCTCGCCTTGAACGCGCCCCAGGATCCCATATGGGCGCCGGTTCTAATCCCAGCAGCTCCACTTCCCTTCCAGCTTCCTGCCTGTGGCCTGGGAAAGCAGTCGAGGACGGCACAAAGCTTTGGGACCCTGCACCCGCATGGGAGACCCAGAGAGGTACCTGGTTCCTGGCTTCGGATCGGCGCAGCACCGCCCATTGCGGTCGCTTGGGGAATGAATCATCGAACAGAAGATCTTCCTCTCTGTCTCTCCTCCTCTCTGTATATCTGACTTTGTAATAAAAATAAATAAATCTTTAAAAAAAAGAAAAAAAAAAAAAGAACCCAGGCCAGTTGACCCAGGTCCCACTGGACCACCTGCCCCTGAGGCTCAGGGTCCCAGTACCCAACATGTAGATGAGCCAAGGACCCAGGCGAGGTGGCCCAGGAAGAGAGAAGCCTCTTGAACCCAGGCAGACCCAGGCAGACCGTGTGATTGTGGTAGCTGTAGCCAGGGCCCCAAGCATGGAGTCCAACCCAGCCCAGGTGCCTCCAGCAGTTGTTAACTATATCTTGACAATAGGATGCTGGACTCTCTGCCATTGCCCATGCCCACAATGATGGACATATGGCTGTTTATGAAGGACTATGCTATAGTAATAATATAGGGGATCTTGGGGGGGGGGGGGCTTGAGAAAGGGGAAGGGAAATCCCAAGGCCTATGGAACTGTATCATAAAATTATAATAATATTTTTTTAAAATTTAAAATAATAATAATTGAAAAATTTTAAAGGGTACAAAAAAACACTTAATAACACCCTCAGAACATTCTTCCCCACTCAGGGTCTCTAAGGTATCATCAAACGACTGCCCCCCAACTCTGGGTTCTGATGTAGTTTGATAACAAAGAGCAGCTCCCTCCCCTTCCCCAACTGTAGACACAGGAGAAAAATTTGAAAATCTGAAACATTTGTCCCACTCACCTTTCTCCATATCTCAACCCTTCCCACCCTAATCAGAGGCCCACATGGCAGTGTATTGTTCTCAACTACATAAACAATATTTCTTTAACTTTTAATAGTTTTTTTTAAAATAACTAGAAAATCCATTACTTTCTGAAAGCCATCCAAGACAAAGAAAGCTCCCATACAGGGAAAGGAAGATGAAGAAGAAAATAATAAAAAAGACAAATCAGGAGATGGTGAAGGCAGAGAAGCATGAGATATAGCCTTAAATATATATATATATATATATAATATATATATATTATTCAGAATATATATATATTATTATATAATAATATATTATATATATATATATGCTTAATGTCTAACCTCCCACACATTCAACCCCTTCCACACCTATGAATCTTCCATCCAGAGCTGAGCAAGGAGCAGGAGGAAAATGTCCTGCCCTGCTGTCTTCATGAACTATTGAGCCACACAACCCTTTTTTTTTTTTAAATAATCTTACTTAGTTGATTCTGGTACAAAGGGTCAAGGGTTACAGGATTAAAGTGGGTAATACCATTGTTTCCACACTAATATTATCATTTTTTCCTATATCTGGGGTCAGGAGAGAAACAAAGGGAAATGCCCCACCCAGCCTCCCACCCACCCCAGATCCCCAACAGGAGCCGCACCCCAAGGATCCTGTTCAAGCAGTTTTGATAGTTCAACAGTTCTGGATTGCTGCCAATCTCACCGTTCCAATCGTGATGAAACCTATTCAGAGTCCACTGGCTGACATAGTCTCTTCATGGTTGGGGTCTGAGATCAGCAGTTCAGTTGGAGGGATTCCCAAAGAAACTTCATCTGGGATGATCCCAAATCTGTTTCTTGAGTGAGCTTGCCAGTACAGGGTCCAACACTGTCTGTCGCCCCAATCAGCTTATGCACATGGTGGTCGTTGCTATTGCTGGGTCCATTCTGTTTCCAGCCCTATCTTCCACACAAACCAATGGGTGTTGTAGTCCAGCTCGATCCTACCCACTTCATACTTGGTCCTCACACAAACCAGTGGGAGCTGCAGCCTAGTTGAGGTGACTCCCCATAACCCCCATCAGTTCTGCACCCTATCCTGGTTCCAATGCTTGCCAGTATGTACTGCAGGGTTGTTCAGTCTGTCCCACATACCATTTAGTTCTCATACATGTCAATGGGCATTGAAGCCTAGTTCAACCTAACCAGCCCCACTATCCAGCCCACATAGTTGCTGGCGGCTGCTGTTCTGTCCAGCCACCCCTGCCCCTGTCTTGGTTTTCATGCTCTCCAGTGAGAGTGGTAACCCAAGAGGGAAGTGCCCACTATTTCCCTACTGGGCGACTCCCACTCCCGGCTTATGCACTCTCCAGGTGGTTCTGAAGTTTAACCTGACAGAATTAGCTCCCAGTGCCAGCCTCTGCCAGCTGATGCTGTGGCTAAGCCCAACCATCCCTCACCCACTCTGATTTTTGTTTGCACCAGTCAGAAGAGTCAGCCCACCCTGGCCCTTCCCTTATCTAGTTCACATGAGGCCCATAGGTGTTGTAGCCCTGCTTAGTCTGGTCTTCCCCAACCCTGACTCACGCTTTCCAAAGGGAGTAGTTGTCCAGCAGGGGAGCCCACATTCCCCTGCCGGCTTTGCCTCCTCCCCCCGGTTTTCACATGTGCTGTTTGGGCGCTGCAATCACATCTGGTACAGCTCATCTCACCTTAGCATTCCTTAATGTGCACTGGTATGTGTCACAAAAGAACCTGGCCTGACCCACACTCTATTCTGGTGCTCGAATTCACCAGCGGTTGATGTGAACAGGTTCAGCCTGGTCTGCCCCCAACCCATGCCAAATGTATGCAAGTGGGATCATTTCTATAGCCTATTCTGGGCTGTTTCCTATCGTGCTTCTTGCACTTACCTGCTGGGTTGTGTCCTGCCAGAGGGGTTGTCCAGGCTCCTCCATTACAACCTCTCCCAATGCCAGATTTTGCGCATGATTTTGGTCCATGAGCCAGCCCTACTCAGTTCACCTCCTGTCCTAGCAGGAACAGTGGCTTTTCCTGACTGGCCTTCAACCCAATCTGGTTCTTGCTGTTGGATATTTCAGCCCAGTCACAGCTCATCCATACCGACATACAGCTCACACATGGCTCAGTAGAGGTTGAGACCTAGCCTAGTCTGTCCAACACCTATCCTGGTCCTCCAGAACACCAGAAGGTGTTGGAGTCTGGCCTGGCTTGGTGCATCAAGTCCCAGTCCACACTTGTGCCAAGGGAGACTACAACCGTATGCTGATCAAAATGCAGCCCTCATTCCAGCCCATGTGTTCCTTGGTGGGAACTTCAACCCAGCTAGGGTGTCCCCTTAGCTCCCCAGCCGGGCCTATTCCCAGCCTTAGATCACGTGCATGCCAGTGGTTGCTCTGACTCAGCTTGGCAGAGCCCCTCACCTGTCCTGGCCCCTGCCTTAGATGTTGTGGCTTAGTGTCCCCGGCTCACACAGATCAGTAGGTGCAAGGGCCTACTCAGCATGACCTATGCTCCAGCCTGATTTCTGTTCTTTCTTGTGAGTTAAGGTTTGCTCAGCCCTGCCCAGTCCTCCCTCTTCCAGTTGCAGCCCGACCCACCCCATATCCTGGTTTAGGATACATATTTGGGTGCTGCTGCCTTGGCCTGCCCAGACTATTGTGGGTTCCTTTACCCTGAGTGATGGCAGGTGCCATGGTCACACCTAGCTTAGTCCATCGCAACCCCAGCTTGAGAGCTAACCAGCAGGACTTGTATTTCCACAGGGTTGGACCCACACAACCCCACAGAGTCTACCTCCAGACCAAGTTCTCTCACGTGCTGGATAGTGTCTTGACCCTGCCAAATGTAACCACTATACTATTCCACCACCCAGTCAGGTAATGGTACCTAGTCCTGCCAAATAGGCCCACATCCATAGCTTTGGTATGAACTAGTGTGTGGCCGTCAGTGATGCTCTATGCTAACAGCCCATCTCTGGATTCCTAATTGGGTTGGTGAATCAGTCTGACCCAAATTATCTTATGCATACTTCCCTCCAAACCACCAGGTCTCAGTCCCCACGCATGAGAGAAAGTTTCATGACCCTGTCACTGGGAATGTCCCAGAATTCATCTCTCACCTACACTAAAACTAGCCTTATCCATGGGTGTCCCCAGGCAGCAACTACATATCTTAAAAACCCCAGAGTTCACTGCCGGGTGGCCAGCAGGCAAAGCCTGGTACCACTCGGTGCACTGGCCACCCAACGCTGAAGACTCGTTCACTGCCTTCCAGCAGTGTCTTTCGCTTGAGTCCCCAGTATTGGGTCCGGCCCAGCAGGAGCACCCCCCCCCCACAGCCGCCACACTGCAGGGAGCTGCAGTTGCCTCCAACACCAAGGCCCAAACCCTTCACACAACTCTTTCTATCCAGCCACCTCCAATGATCAAGAAGGGCATCCATGAAGCCATCTCATCGCAAGGAGACATTCACACTGAACACTGTTCCTCAATTCACCTGCTATGATGCTATGCATAAAAAGTAGTTTCTCAATTCATTCTCTTATTGGGTAAGTGGTGCTTTAGCCAAGAGACAAACTAACAGACCAGCTAAAGGTCCTTTCAGTCAAAAAATTCACTTGATAGAGTATGGTTCAAGCCAGGCTCGGTCACAATACATATCAGCACACATTAAGGCTGAGACTGGGTGCCAGCTGGGCTAGGCTAAGCTGTAACCTCCACCAACCTGAGCTGGAATTGGGGGTGAGCCAGGCCTGGCCAGGCTACAGCACACACTGGCAAATGCTGAGATGAGGCGGGTCATGCCAGAACGGGACACAGCACCCAACCAGCACACATGAGAACCAGGGGTGAAGGGAGCAAAACTGGACCTGTCTGCCATACATACTGGCAAGCACAAGATCGGGGCAGGCTTGGTGGGGGTTATTGTAGGTTGCTCCAACTAAGTAGCAGCTCCCACTGGTTTGTGTGAGGGCCGAGTGGGTGGTGGGCAGAATCAGGTTGGATTGCAACACCCATTGGTTTGTGTGGAAGACAGGGCTGGAAACTGAACTGACCCAGCATTTGCAACTGCCAGCATAAGCTGATTGGGACGACAGACAGTGCTGGACCCTGTGCTGGCAAGCACACACAAGAATCAGGTCTGGAATTGCCTCAGACGAAATTTCTTTGGGGATCCCTCTAACTGAACTGCTGATCTCAGACCCCAACCACGAAGAAAAGTGCAGGTTCCATGGTCTGATCATGGAGTGCATGCATCAGAGCTGAGACTCCTCAGAGGCTCAGATGGAGCAGTGGACAGTATGTCCAGGTGCACATGGAAGATGTGACAGTCCATCGGAACCTGCAGAGGACACCTGGTACCACAACAGAAGATGGAGGACAGAACAAAAGGATCATCTACCCCAGTCACATGTTGTCTGAAAATCCAGGCAGAGATTCTAAGGTAGACTATGTCAACCAGTGGGTTCTGGAGAGATTTCATCATGTTTGGAATGGTGAGATTGGCAGCAATTCAGAACTGTTGAACTATCCAAACCACTTGAGAACAACCCTTGGAGTATGCCCCACATCAGGGCCTCTGGGATGGGTGGGAGACTGGCTGTGGATTTTCCCCCTATCTCTCCAGGCCCCCCAGATACAGAAAGGAAAAATGTGGTGGGCCCGGCACAATAGCTTATTGGTTAAGGTCCTCGTATTGAACGCACCGGAATCCCATATGGGCGCCGGTTCTAATCCCGGAAGCTCCACTTCCCATCCAGCTCCCTGCTTGTGATCTGGGAAAGCACTCAAGGACAGCCCAGATCATTGGGACCCTGCGCCCGTTTCGGAGACCTGAAAAGAAGTTCCTGGCTCCTGGCTTCAGACACTTGAAAAGCCACTTGGGGAGTGAATCATCGGATGGAAGATCTTCCTCTGTCTCTCCACCTCTCTGTACATCTGCCTCTCCAACATAAATAAATCTTTAAAAGAAAAGAAAATGTGGAAACAATGGTCTTACCCACTTTCCTGTAGCCCTTGATCTTTTGTGCCCTAATCAACTATGTAAAGATTATAAAAATAAAATAATAATTTTTAAAAAAGAAGATAGGGATGGAGACAACTGACCCAGTAATTTCAACTAACTGTGCGTGTAGGCCAATTTGGGTGATGGACTGTGCCGGACCCTGTATTGGCGTGTACACACAAGAATCAGTCTGGGATCACCTCAGATGAAATTTCTCTGGGAATCCCCCCAATCTAACTGCTGGACTCAGAACTTCAACCATGGAGGAAATTGCAGGTTCCATGGTTTGCTTGTGGAATTCACGTGTCAGAGCTGGGCCTCCTCGTTGGCTTAGACAGATCATTGGACAGCACATCCAGATGCAAATGCAAGATTTGGCAGAGGACCCTGGAGCCTGCAGAGGACACCTGGTACCACACAGAGCACAGAGCAAACCAATCAACTACTCCAGCCAAGAGTTGTCAGTGAATATCTGGGCAAATGGAGACTCTAAGATGGACTATGTCATGATGGATTCCGGAGCGACTTCTTCGTGATTGGAGGGGCAAGATTGGCAGCAATACAGTCCTGTGGAACTATCAAAACCACTGAACAGGACCCCAGAGCATGCCCCACATGGGATGGTTAGAAGTCTGGGTGTGGATTCTCCCCCTATCTCTCCATGCCCCCAGATACAGAAAGGAAAAAAGAGAATGTCAAAACAACGATCACACCCACTTTCCTCCAGCCCTTAACCCTTCGCACCCTAATCAAATATGTAAAAAGTCTCAAAAATAAAATTTATACAATATACATATTAAAAAAAAAAACAGCTAAAGGAACCACCATCTACAACTTGGTGGCACTGTATTGGTGACATCTGCTAATGCTTCTTACCTGGCTCAATAATTAACGATGGTGTTTGCAAATGACAGTGTTCGAAAAACACATGACAAACTCCTATAAACTTAACAGTTCACTTAACAATTCTGCGGGTCAGAATGGCTCAGGATCTCACACGGCTCAAATTAAGGCCAGCCAGGCTGAGTTCTCATTTGGAACTCAAGGTGCTCTTCCCAATGAATGTGGCTGCAGCAAGATTCACATCCTTGCTGTCATATTGTTAACTATGTTACCTGCTCCTGCTTTATTCCCCTTTGGCTGAACTCCCTGTTTCCTGGCTGGCTGCTAGCTGGGTTACAGGCTACTGCCTCACTCGGAAACACCCAGCCCCAGCACTGGAGCCCCTCCAGTGTTTCCCCACCTCTCCTGTCTTGAGCCTCTTTGCTCAGAGAGACTCACACGTTCATAAGATTTCACCTGAGGCTACTCTTAATCCTTAAACTTGGGTTTTGGGATTTTCATCATATCAGCAAAATCCTTTTACAGCAGTTCACAGTGTTTGATTCACTAATAGGAAGGAAGGTATGTGTATTTTCAGCAGGTTGTAGGAACCGTGGGGTCACCAGAAAATTCTGCCTACCTCACTGGTAATTTCCTACTGCACTACTCCATCTATGTTCGTTAGGTGGCATCCTTTTTTAACAAAGTTTCCCTCGATTCACCTTCTTTCGTCATCCTTTATTTCCTTCTTTTTGTCAGCCTGGGCAAGAGAATCTCTCTTAACTCAATGCTTTTTATCATCCACTACTGACATTGTATATTTTCCTCCCACCTAGAAATCTCCTAGTTCTCCTACTAACCTTGTCTATTTACTCCATCCCACAGCTCTTGGGAGAGCTCCTCCTGGTCCTGCCCACATTCTCTGACTGCAGACCAGAGTGTACAGCAAGGAAGAAGAGTCAGGCTTCAACGCTTGGAACTTCCAGCCAAGCCCTACCAAAGTGGGCAAAGGGGATGGGAGGGTGGGGCAGTCCTGGAGAGAGAGGGTGGTCTGAGGCCTGGAGAGGCTGGGGACATTGGAGCCACACCCTATTATGAGAGCAGCCAATCAGGATTGAGGTGCTGGTTTCTCCATTGTGAAGACTAGCCTTTTAAGTCTAGGGCTTGGGATTTTAGATACAAGGGGAGCAGTGGAGGGCAGGGGCCCTGTTTCTAACAAGCTCTAGGGTCTATCTAGGGTCTTGGCCCCCACACCCTCAGGCATGGCAGACCCAGCTGCTGCTCCAGCTGCCCCAGCTGACCAACCTCCTCCAGCTGCCCCAGGGGCCCCAGCTGCCCCAGGGGCCCCAGGGGCCAAAGCAGCCCCAGGGGCCCCAGCTGCCCCAGGTGCCCCAGGGGCCCCAGGGGCCCCAGGTGCCCCTGGTGCCAAGCAAGTAAAAGAAGTAAAACAGACACCAGAAGAACTGGCATTTTATGCTCCAACTTACTCGTGCTTGGTTGTCTTTGCCGTAATTCTTTTTTTCCCTTTGGGACTCGCAGCTTGCTACTTCTGCAAAAAGGTAATACAATGCCCATGTTATGTCCTATCTTGTTCTCTACTTGCTCCTTGCATCTCCTTCTATCTTGGGACTTGGGTCAGGGTTTTTCTTCAGTGACTGAAGTTATCCAACCTTCCAATGCAATCTGGTCTTGAAACCCACAACCGTGCTTCCATCCCTACAGACCATGGAAGCCAACAAGGAAAGCAAATGGGAAGAGGCTTACACCAACTCAGGACGAACCGGCTGGTTGAGTGTATTTGGCATCCTCATTGGTTTGGGCCTAATTTATGGATTAGCCCTATATACCTGAACACCAGACCCAGGGGTCAAGTCCCTGCAAGATCCACCCACGAAGATACAAGTTAGCCACCATGCAAGAAACTCAACAGCTAAAATATTCCCTACGCAAGAAATCTACCAACCAAGGAACTCAACATCCAACTAATCCATCAGCCCAGGAATACCCAGACCACCTGTTTGCCCTACTTCAGAACAACTGACCTCCAGAGTTGTCTCCATCCACCTGAGAGATCCATGTACCAAGGTACTAGATTCCCTTACTTCCTGGACACTGAGTTGATCGTCCAAATATTTATTTAAGCAAATAAAATTGAAGGGAATATTCTGATTTTGGTGTGTGTGTGTGTGAGCTCATCCTGTATTTCACTAGGGCTGTGCATTTTGTAGGCTATGTGAAGACCAGGACATGTTAACTGTGAGGTCTCTGACATGGAGATCAGGCTGACACAGGTGTACATCCTACCACCTCTGATGTTTAAAAAACAAGAAAACTACATCCTTGAATGTGATCCTTCTCTAGAGCCTGACTCCTTTGTTTGGAAAGCATACACAACCATTTCTAACATTGGGTGACATTTAGAAATTTGAATCATTGCTCCTTCTCTAAGGGTTTTACTGTTCAAGGTAGGATGTTACGCTTGTAATGGCTCCTAGTGAGATTAAAAAAAAATAAAAAAAAAACAAAAAAAAAATACCTCTTTCAGTAATTAAGATTCAAAAGTCATTGGCATCCCATCTGAGCACCAGTTCAACTCCCAACTGCTTAGCTTCCAATCTAGCTCCCTGCTTGTGGCCTGGAAAAGCAGCAGAATGTGGGTCAAGTCCTTGAGCCCCTACACCCACATGGGAAACCCAGATGTAGTTCCTGACTCAGTTCCAGTCGTTGCAGCCATTTGAGAAGTGAACCAGCAGATGGAAGATATCTGTCAGTCTTGAACTCTGCCTTTCAAATACTCTTTAATTAAAGAAATATTTTTTTAAAACAGCACCATCGGGCCTGGCGCGATGGCCTAGTGGCTAAAGTGCTCACCTTGAATGCACTGGAATCCCATATGGGAGCAGGTTCTAATCCCTGCAGCTCCACTTCCCATCCAGCTCCCTGCTTGTGGCCTGGGAAAGCAGTCGAGGATGGCCCAAAGTCTTGGGACTCGTGCCAGTGTGGGAGACCTGGAGCAAACTCCTGGCTCCTGGCTTCAGATCAGCACAGCACCAGCCATTGCACTCACTTGAGGAGTGAATCATCGGACGAAAGATGTTCCTCTCTGTCTCTCCTCCTCTCTGTGTATCTGATTTTGTAATAAAAATAAACAAATCTTTTTAAAAATACAAAGTATTATTAATAATAGCAGGCATTCTTACATTATTCCTAAGGTTTTACTCTTAAAGCATACAATTTATATAGATTATTTGGCAAAAAAAAATCCATCTGCTTTAATAAGTTTTTTTCGATGGCTGGCTTAAAGATACTTTTCATTAGAAGCTTGTGTTGTTGCCTAGTGTGATGGCCTAGCAGCTAAAGTCCTTGCTTTGAATGTGCCGTGATCCCATATCGGTGCTGGTTTTAATCCTGGCAGCCCTACCTCCCATCCAGCTCCCTGCTTGTGACCTGGGAAAGCAGTAGAGGACAGCCCAAAGCCTTGGGACCCTGCACCTGTGTGGGAGACCTGGAGGAAGTTCCTGGCTCCTGACTTCAGATTGGCTCAGCTCCAGCCATTGTAGCCGCTTGGGGAGTGAATTATCGAACAGAAGATCTTCCTCTCTGTCTCTCCTCCTCTCTATATATCTGACTTTGTAATAAAAATAAATAAATCTTTAAAAAAGAAATTTGTGTTGAAGTACATCAGATATTTTCTAATATCTATTAAGATAATATGTGGAATTTTAATTTATCCAGATTTAGTTAACCAAATTTTTCCTGATGAGTCATCCTTTGTACTCTTGGGAAAACTTTACTAGGTCATAATCTATTGTTCTTTTAATATGTGATGGATATTGTTCTCTTACATCTTGTTTTGATCCTTTACTAGGACATGAATCTACTGTATAATTTTGATTTGGAGGTGGTTCTTATCTAGTGAGCAAAGAGGCAGTGTCAGCAATATAAAATGTGTGGGTTGGGCCAGTGTTGTGATTTAGTGGTTTAAGTGGCCACCTGCAATGCTGGCATCCCATACCAGTGCCACAGGTTTCAGCCTCCACTGTTGCATTTCCCATCCGGTTCCCTGTTGTGTCTGGGAAAGCAGCGGATGATGGTCCAGGTGCTTGGGCCCCTGCATCCACTTGGGAGACCCAGAAAAAGCTCTTGGCTCCTGGCTTCAGACTGGCCCAGCCCTGGCCATTATGGCCATTTGGAGAGTGAATCAGCAGAAAATCTCTGTGGCTCTCCTCTCACTCTGTAATAGTATCTTTCAAATACATAGAATTTGTTGTTGTTGTTGTTGTTAAAAAGTAGGTGTGAAGCAACTTGATTTAATTTTTTTTTGTTATATTTAATTTATTTAAAAGGCAGAATTACAGAGGAAGGAGAAACAAAGAGATGTTTCCATCTGCTAGGTCACTCCCCAAATGACCACAATGGCAAATCTGAAGTTAGGAGCTTGGAGCTTCTTCTAGGATTCCCACATAGGTACACAGGCTCAAGGATGCAGGCCATCTTCCACTGCTTTCCCAGGCCATAGGCAGGGAGCTTAAGCATAAATGGAGCAACTAGGACTGAAACCATTGCCCATATAACATGTTGATCTACAGACAGCAGATTTACCCACAAAGTCATAATGCTGAAATAAACAAACCATTTGTTTTTATTAATAATTTTAAAAGATATATTTACTTAGTTGAAAGGCAGTGAGAGAGAGATCTATTTGCTGGTTCATTCCACAAATGCCTGCAACAGCCAACGCTGGGTCATCCTGAAGCCAGGAGCCCAAAACTCCATCTGGTCTCCCACATGGGTAACAAGTTTTTGAGTACTTGGGCCACTTTCTGCTGCTTTCCCAGAAAACGCATAAGCAGATAGCAGACTACAAGCAACACAGCTGGGACTGGAATCAAGGCTCTGACATGGGATGCCAGTATTCTATGCAGCAGCTTAAACTGCTGAGCCACAACACTGCACACTCCTGAATAATACCTAATACATAATAATTATTGATGTTGAGGCCAGCCTTGTGGTATAGTAGGTAAAGTCGTTGCCTGCAAAAACCAGAATCCCTTATGGCCCATGATTCATGCCCTAGTGGTCCCACTTCCAATCCAGCTCCCTTCTAATAACCTGAGAAAAGTAGTGGAAGATGGCCCAAATGCCTGGGCCCCTGTTGCCCATTTGAGATCTGGAAAAAGTTCTTAGATCCTAGTCTCAGCCTGGCTCAGCACTGCAGCCATGTAGGGGGTAAACCAGCAGATGGAAGATTCTCTCTCTCTCTCTCTCTGCCTATAACTCACTTTCAAATAAACTGCTTTTTTAAAAAACTGACCTTGTGGGCCCGGCGTGGTGGCCTAGCGGCTAAAGTCCTCGCCTTGAACGTGCCGGGATCCCATACGGGTGCCGGTTCTAATCCCGGTAGCTCCACTTCCCATCCAGCTCCCTACTTGTGGCCTGGGAAAGCAGTCGAGGATGGCCCAAAGCTTTGGGACCCTGCACCCGTGTGGGATACCCAGAAGAGGTTCCTGGATCCTGGCTTCGGATCGGCATAGCATCCAGCTGTTGCGCTCACTTGGGGAGTGAATCATTGGACTGAAGATGTTCCTCTCTGTCTCTCCTCCTCTCTGTGTATCTGACTTTGTAATAAAAATAAATAAATCTTTAAAAAAATAATAAAATATGGGCCGGCGCAGTGGTGCAGTGGTTAAAGTCCTCGCCTTGCACGCCCGGGATCCCATATGGGCGCCGGTTCTAATCCCGGCAGCCCCGCTTCCCTTCCAGCTCCCTGCCTGTGGCCTGGGAAAGCAGTCGAAGACGGCCCAAGGCTTTGGGACCCTGCACCCGCGTGGGAGACCCGGAAGAGGCTCCTGGCTTTGGATCGGCATAGTATCGGCCGTTGCGCTCACTTGGGGAGTGAATCATCGGATGAAAGATCTTCCTCTCTGTCTCTCCTCTCTGTATATCTGCCTTTCCAATAAAATAATAATAATAATAACAAATAAATCTTAAAAAAATAATAATAAAATTTTAAAAATTGACCTTGTAACTAAAAGCCTTCTGAAAATCTCTAAAACCCAATGGCTTCATTGGCAAATTACACTGAGCAAATAACTCCATTTCCCTAGAGTCCCTTCCTAAAATCAAAAAGGAGAGTCTATTCTCAACTCATCGTGAGGCCAGTATTATACTAACACTAAAGCAAAAACAACATTATCAACAGAATGCTATACATGAATATAAACAGAACAATATTCAATACGGTATTATCCAATCAAAACCAGATGTATACAAACAGAATACACCAACTGGGCCCAGCATGGTGGCCTAGCAGCTAAAGTCCTCGCCTTGGACATGCCAGGATCCCATATGGGCGTCAGTTCTGGTCCCAGCAGTCCCACTTCCCATCCAGCTCCCTGCTTATAGCCTGGAAAAGCAGTCGAGGATGGCCCAAAGCCTTAGGACCCTGCACCTATGTGGCAGATTTGGAGGAATTCTTGGCTCCTGGCTTCAGATCAGCACAGCCCTGGTCACTTGGAGAATGAATCATCAGATGGAAGATTTTCTTCTCTGTCTCTCCTCTTTGTATATCTGACTTTGTAATTTAAAAAAAAAAAAAAAAACAGGATGCACCGACTGAAGTTCAGCCCCAAAATGCCAAGCTCATTCAATATTAGAAAAAAGATCAATGAATATATTCATTAATCAATTACTATCTCTACTGCCTAGCTGATCATATCATCTAATACAAAGAATTCCCAACAGAAATTCAACAGACTAGGACTGGAAAAGGATGTTGATGTTCTGATCCTAAAAAACAAAAACAGGATAAAATAAAAGATACAAAAATAAAATAACAACAACAAAAAAACCCAGGGCCCAGTTCAGTAGCCTAGCAGCTAAAAGTCCTCGCCTTGCATGCACTGGGATCCTATATGGGCACCAGCTCTAATCCCGGCGGCCATTTCCCACCCAGCTCCCTTCTTGTGACCTGGGAAAGCAGTCAAACATGGCCCAAAGCCTTGGGACCCTGCACCCACGTGGGAGACCCAGAAGAAGTTCCTGGCTCCTGGCTTCAGATCGGCTCAGCAGTGGACGTTGTGGCCGCTTGAGGAGGGAATCATTGGACAGAAGATCTTCCTCTCTGGATATCTGACTTTACAATAAAATTAAATTAGTCTTTTTTTTTAAGATTTATTTATTTTTATTACAAATTCAGATATACAGAGAGGAGGAGAGACAGAGATGAAGATCTTCCATCTAATGATTCACTCCCCAGTGACCACAACAGCCAGTGCTGCACCGATCCAAAGTCAGGAACCAGGAACTTCCTCCAAATCTGCATGTGGGTGCAGGATCCCAAGGCTTGGGCTCTCCTCAATTGCTTTCTTAGGCCACAAGCAGGGAGCTGGATTGTAAGTGAGGTTGACCACTTGGGCTAGAACCAATGCCCATATGGGTTCCTGGCGTGTACAAGGCGAGGACTTTAGCTGCTAGGCCACCATGCTGGGCCCAAGACTTTTCTTGGTGACAGGACACATGGTAGGGGAAGAAAGGTTGTCACTCAGCTGGGCCCCCGCGGGGCATGCAGCCATCTCTACACAGGATCCCCAGCCAGGGAGGGAGTCCTACTTGTGTGCTGAGACCGCAGCCCCTGCGGTCAGGCAGGTATAAGCAGGGACCTGGGACAGGTATTTACTGACACTGATGATTTACGTATGCCTGGGGAGAGGCGCTTGTAAAAGTTGGTGCCAGGCTGGTGGGATACCAAGCAGTACAATTTTGAGGTTGTCTGGGCTTGGACAGCTCAGCAAGTCGTGGGCTGCTCAACCTCCAGCTGCAAGTCCAGATCAACACAGTTAAGTCACAAAAAGAAAAAAAAAAAAAAAGCATACTGATTGGAACAAGTCCAACAACCTTTAATTACAGATTATTTGTTTGTCTTCTAGTACTAATGAGGTTAGCAAGCCTGCAGGTTGCAGTATCAGTACACAAGACATATGCTAACCTTGAGCAGTCAACGGATAAAATTTTAAACAGTACCATTTAGGGGCCGACTTTGTGGCAAGCAGCAACCTGAATCCCTCACGGTCACAGGTTTCTGTCGCAGCAGCTTCACTTCTGATCCAGCTCCCTGCTAATGGCCTGGGAAAAGCAGCGGAAGTTGGCTCACGTGTTTGGGCTCCTGCACCCACTTGGAAGACCCGAAAGAGGCTCCCGATTCCTGGTTTCAGCTGGCCCCTCTCCACTGTGTGGTCAATTCTCTCTCAGGGCTCTGGGTTGGGACCGGGCAATGAAGTCAACAGAAGTCAAGGAAGCCACGCCTTTTTCCTGCTTGGAGGCGGAACCTGAGCCAAGTTGACCAATCACCTGAGAGGACCAAAGTGACCCGCCCCCATTACCACACCAATTAACAGCAAGGTATTGGCTTTTGCAATCCAATTAGCCACAGCCTGCCCTCTGCCAATAGGAAAGCGCTAGTCTGATTTCCATGGTAATTCTTGCTTGGTTCTGAGGGCTCCTCCCTTCCCCCCACCCCCGGCCCCCGCCCGTGGCTCTCTGATAATGCCAGGTTCAGGTACCCTACTGGGAACGTTTGAGGGAGTCAAGAAGAGTTACCACTAGAGGGGAGAGGGGTGATTCGAGCGAACTGAGAAGTATTTAGGGTTTAGGAGACTTTAGCCGCTAGGCCACCGTGGGGAACAGGGAAGCTGTTATGCATCCATGGCGTTGTTCAAAGGATCAATAAGCTGGTTTCCCGGTAGAGGGATGTTGCAGGGAGACCGGGCAGTTAGACTTTATAATTGGACAGAGCAGAGTCTATGGGTGGTCGCGCAGAGTTGATGAGCAATCGCAAATCTTAGAGGAACCACCTGAGAGGTTAGGGGCAGGGCAGTTATGGGGTCAACAGTTTAAGGTCATAGCAAGACTATAAAGGATTCACAGGATGGGGCAGTGGGGGTTTTATAGATGGGACAGTCAAGAGAACTATTGTAGACATTAGGAGCCTTGCAGGGTGAGGCTTTATCATAAAACAATGAATTTATAATGGGTGTTGTGCTGATGAAAGGGAAAATGTTCACATGTTTAATAAAGTTCATCTTAGTAGGGTGTTTGAGGGAGCAAAGAGAAGGCTGATTTGGGGACGGTGATGGTGTCATAGGAACAAAATGTTATGGGGAGGTCAGTTGAGGTTTAGGAAGGCCATTTGAGTGCCATCAGAGTCTGGGATTCTTTGGGGGACAGTAGAGGAAGAGAGGACCAAGTGAGAAGTACAATGGAGGCTGGGGAACAGGTTATAGGACAGAGGCAAGGGACCACAGGGAAAGCTAGAAGATCTAGGGGTAGGAAGGTGTCAAAATGGATAGAAGTTAGAGGGGACCTGGTGGAAAGTGAGTCAATTTTAAGGAGGTGCGTTAATGAAGATCTTCTAGGAGACACGAAGAGATGTGTCGGGGTAGTGGGGATGGAGTAGCAAGGAACGGGAGGATCCAAAAGGCCCACTCAGGCATAACTGCTCTCTGCTCCTAGGAGTTTGAACTTATGGTTGACCACGTGGACATCGAAGCTAATGACCATTTCTGCCTGTCCCTTACTGCCTTCCTTTGGTGTCTTCCTTTAGGCACTGCAGCCTTGATCTTATCTCACAAGGTGAGAATCTACCATCCCAGTCCCCAATCCTCTCCCATCCTCACTCTGACCCCAACTTTACTGCTCCCTTGTTCTCCTTCTTGTGCTAGGAACCCTAGTGGTAGCCCCTCTTGTGGGTTCAGTGCCCACCCTGGGTCCTTAGTGTCCCACAATCAGTTACATTGTTAAGCTCCTCCTCTCCTGTCTTCCCTCCCCACTGAACTTCAGACAATGCAGTACAATCGATCGAATGAGTATGAACGGGCAGCCAAGACCTCCAGACGAGCCTACTACATGGCTATCTCAGGCATTGTTGTGGGAATCTTCACTATCCCCCTGTTGTTTTTTTCATTGTACTTACTTCAAAAATAACCCCCTTTCCAGCTCATGAACAAACCGTCAAATATATATAACAGTATCACTTACCCTGGCTGTGAATACTTATTTGCGGCGAGGGGAACACTTGACTCATCAACCCTTGGAATCCCAAACTAATTAAGCTCGGGGGGGGGGGGTGAAGAAGAAACTCAACTGTTCCTCCTAACCTACCACTCAGTACAACAGTTGTCATACCAAAGGCTAACAAGCTGGGGACTGGAGGTTCCACACACACCTAATAATCAATCTTGTGCCTGTTTCTTAAAGGGTTTTTGAATAACAACCTAGACACGTTTATCAATGCTCTAGCTTGGGTTCGAGGTCTGTTGGCAAAACCCTGCAGCTGGCCAGGTCACCTGTAGCCATAGCACCCTCCTGGAATTTTGGGAGATAGTGTAGAAGGAATGTGGGGAAGTGAGGATACTGCACCACCATTGTCCAAAATGGGCTAGGTAGAGAAGAGTCTGGAAAGGACAGTGTCATGGTCATTAGAAGATTGAGGAGCCACACTCTAGCTCAACCAAGGGGAATCTGAGCCTACCTGCAGCAATGAGGCTTAATTGGTTTCTGGAACTGCTGGTCAAGAAAGAGGCTGGAGCTGATGTTGTGGTGCAGTGGGTAATGCTACTGTCTGTGACACAGGCATTTCATATGGGCACCAGTTTGTGTCCCTGTTGCTCAACTTCTAATCCAGCTCCATTCAAATGCACCTGGGAAAAGAAGCAAGAAGACAACCCAAGTGTTTAGGCCCCTGCCACCTGCACGGAATACCCAAATGAAACTCTTGGCTTCTGTCTAGCCTGGTGCTGGCTGTTTTGGCCATCTGGGAAATAAACCAGCAGATGAAAGATCTGTCTCCTTCAAAATAAATTTTAAAAAATAGAGAGACAGCTTACATCTTTCACAACCACACCATTCTTCCTCGCTCCAACCCAAAAGGGTACAGAGTAAGGCATTTTGTTACCATGTGGCCTGGGGTTTCCAGGATGGTACAGAGCAAAGGAGGAAGCAAGAACTACAGGAGGAAGAGGCTGAATCCTCAACCACGTCATCAGTAAACTATGTTCCAGCCAAAGAGTGCCCAAGGAGTTTGGTGGATATTAGCTCATGGAAACTTCACATGGATACTAAAAGGTAAGTACTTCACATTTATGGTCTCCACTTCACTCATAATAGAACTTGAAGCCAGAGATGCCAAGAGATTCACATTAGGTCATTAAGCCTTGTGACAGTATAGTTGGCATTCAAACCCAAGCCATCAAACTGTAGGGTCTTGACTCATAATAACTAACTTCCAGTGTTTGAACTGCTGGACCACATGTCCCCAGAACCGATCTACTCTGAGCCAGTGAATTACGAGCAAGAAGAGACTATAGGCTTAACTTTTTAGAATCTTTTACAGAAAAGGGAGTTTCTACAGAAGCATATTTTTATATCAGATTAAAAGGGTGGGCCCGGCAGCATGGCCTAGAGGCTAAAAGTCCTCACCTTGAATGTGCCAGGATCCCATATGGGTGCCGATTCTAATCCCAGCAGCTCCACTTCCTATTCAGCTCCCTGCTTGTGACCTGGGAAAGCAGTCTAGCATGGCCCAAAGCCTTGGGACCCTGCACCTGTGTGGGAGACCTGGATGAAGTTCCTGGTTCCCGGCTTCGGATTGGCGCAGCACCGGCCGTTGCGGTTCACTTGGGGAGTGAATCATTGGGTGTAGCTGGGCTGTAGCACCCAACAGTAGGCAGTTTAATAAGTGAGTCTGGGGATCTGGGGGTAGATTGGGTGTAGCTGGACTGTAGCACCCAACAGTAAGCAGTTTGAGTGTAGACCAGTCGGGCAAGACTGCTATTCCCACCAAGACAGAAGATGAGCCAAGTCAAGCTGGGCCATGGACCCACCAGCGTGTGCGAGATCCCAACAGCTCTGCTTCCCGTCCAGCTCCCTGCTCGTGGCCTGGGAAAGCAGTCGAGGACGGCCTAAAGCCTTGGGACACTGTACCCACATGGGAGACTGGAGGAAGTTCCTGACTCCTGGCTTCATCGGCCATTGCAGTCACTTGGAGAGTGAATCATCAGCAGATCTTCCTGTCTCTCCTCCTCTCTGTATATCTGACTTTGCAATAAAAATAATAAATCTTAAAAAAAAAAAAAGCTATGCTTGAAGAAGATACAGAAATAACCTGGATAAAACAAATGGGCTTGGGTGGGCCTGGGCTACCATCTCCCTTAAGAGTGGGGGAATTTTGGGCCCACCTGTGTAGTCAGTGCTGGGTGAGTGAGCCCTGAGGGTGGGGTGTCTGGCGGGGTCCAGGTCGCTTGGCCTGGGTCCTTAGGCCCACCTGCGTTCCACAGGTGCCAGGTCGATTAGCCCCAGGAACAGATGTCTGACAGGGCCTAGGTCGCAGATCTGGGTCCTTAGGCCAGCCTGCGGGAACTGGTCCTCTTCAATGGGAAAGACAGAGCAGTGGATGGAGGGCATGATGAACATGAAAATGTGGCAGCCTTACAAACTAAAATTGAAATGTCAATGAAGTAGTCACAGGTTGTGGTTAAGAACTTGAATTTTTTTTTTTAACATATTTGTTACTCAATACCATGTCAATTAATTCCATAATGTTGTAAATTGTTGTTGATGTTATGTTGTGGCTTTAAATTGATCGGGATGATATTCTGCCAGCTCTGCCTTCAGACCAGAGATGATCTCCCCAAGAAACTGTTAAATTTACCTGGACAATAAGATGCTGGACTCTAAGCTTGGTATACTCTTGCAATGAAAGAATCTTGACTGGGGGGAGGGTACGGGGAGGGGCTGGGGGATTCCCAGAGCCTATGAAACTGTGTCACATAATGCAATGTAATTAATAAATATATAGATTTTTTTAATAAATAAATATAAAAAAAAAAGAATGCGGCAGCCTGTTGGTGCCTGCAGAGGACATCTGGCACTACAGTAGAGGAAGGAGAGCAGAACAAACTGGACAACTACCCTAGCCAAAAGATGACAGCAAAAATAGGGGTAAATGGAGACTCTCAGGTCGACAGTGTCAGCCAATGGACACTGGGTTTCCTCATCCTTGGATCAGCGAGATCGACAGCATTTCAGAATTGCCAAAACTACCTGGGCAGAACTCTAGGAGCATGCACCACATCTGGACCCTGGGTTGAATTGAGCAGCCATTCCCCATTCCCGGCTACTGGGGTGGTTGGCAGGCTGGGTATGGCTACTCCCCTTATTTCTTCCCTTCCCCCAGAAACAGGAAAAAGAAATAGAAAATTTGGAAACAATAATTACACCCATTTTCCCTGACGCTTGATCTTTCCCATCCTGATCAACTATGTTATCATCAAAAAATAAATTTTTAAAAAAAAGTGGAGGAAAAGCGGGCAGTGCCATGGCTCAACAGGCTAATCATCCACATTACAGTGCCAGCAACCCTTACAGGCACCGGTTCACATCCTGGCAGCTCCACTTCCCATCCAGTTCCCTGCTTATAGCCTGAGAAAGCAGCAGAGGATGGTCCAAGTCCTTAGGACCCTGGACCCACGTGGAAAACCACGAAAAAGCTCCTAGCTCATACTTTCAGATCAGCTCAGCTCCAGCCATTGTGGCCATCTGAAAAGTGAACCAACAGATGGAAGATCTATCTGTGTCTCTCCTTCTCTCTATAAATCTGCCTCTGCAATAAAAATAAGTAAATCTTATAAAAAGAAAAATATGAGGAGGGGAGGGCCTAGCACTGTGCCATCACCTGTACTACCAGCATCCCATATGAGCACCAATTCAAGTCCTGGCTGCTCTACTTCAGATCCAGCTCATTGCTAATGTGTAAGGCAAAGCAGCAGAAGATGGTTCAAGTCCTTGGGCCCCCTGCACCCACGTGGGAAACCTGGAAGAGCTCCTGGCTTTGGACTGGCCCAGCCTCAGTTAGTGAGGCCATTTGGGAAGTGACTCTCCCTGTAACTCTGCCTTCCAAATAAATCTTTCTAAAAGAAGCACATAGTGGGCCCAGCAGCGTGGCCTAACGGCGAAAGTCCTCACCTTGAATGTGCTGGGATCCCATATGGGCACCGTTCTAATCCTAGCAGCTCCACTTCCCATCCAGCTCCTTGTTTATGGCCTGGGAAAGCAATCGAGGACGGCCCAAGGCTTTGGGACCCTGCACCCATGTGGGATACCCAGAAGAAGTTCCTGGATCCTGGCTTCGGATCAGCATAGCATCAGCCATTGCACTCACTTGGGGAGTGAATCATCACACGGAAGCTCTTCCTCTCTGTCTCTCCTCCTCTTTGTGTATCTGACTTTCCAGTAAATAAATAAATAAATCTTTAAAAAAAAAAAAAAGAAGAAGCACATAGGGCCCTGCACGGTAGCCTAGTGGCTCACTTTGCACACACCAGGATCCCATATGGGCACTGGTTCTAATCCTGGCAGCTCCACTTCCCATCCAGCTCCCTGCTTGTGTCCTAGGAAAGCAGTTGAGGATGGCCCAAATCTTTGGGACTCTGCACTCACATGGGAGACCTGGAAGAGGCTCTTGGCTCCTGGCTTCAGATCAGCACAGCTCCATTGCAGCTGCTTGGAGAGTGAATCATTGAACAGAAGATTTTCCTCTCTGTCTCTCCTCCTCTCTGTAAACCTGACTTTCCAAAAAATAATAATAAAATAAATCTTAAAAAAGGAAGCGCATAAAGAAGTTTTGTCTGGGAAATGAAGGGAGAGTCAAACATGACAATAGCTTTTGCCACCTACCTATGAAATATATTAATACACTTCCAAATCAGACATGAAACACAATTTATATTGTTTGAACCAGTAGGTTCAAAACAGATTTCAAAAAAAATTTAACAGGGCTAGCTCTGATCAATTAAGTTACCGCCTATAATGCCAGTATTCCCCATGGGCACAGTTGAAGTCCCAAATAACCTACTTCCTATCCAGCTCCCAGCTAATGTGCCTAGGAAAGCAGCAGAGGATGGTCCCAAGTCCTTGGGCCTCTGTATCCCATGCAAGAGACCCAGAAGCAGCTTCTGGCTTCACCGTCAACCTGGACCAGGCCTGGACATTTCAGCCATCTAGGGAGTGAACCAGCAGTTGGAAGATCTTAATCTCTCTCTCTTTGACTCTCTTTCTCTGTAAATCTGTCTTTCAAATAAACAAATATTTTTGTAAAGATTTATTTATTTTTATTAGAAATGCAGAGTTACAGAGACAGAGGACATGAGCTAGAGCTGGGCCAGCCCAAAGCCAGGAGCCTCTTCTGGGTCTCCCACGTGGGTACAGGGGCCCAAGGACTTGGACCATCTTTCACTGCCTTCCCAGGTTCAACAGCCAGGATTTACATGGGCAATCCAGATGGAGGCCCAACCTAATCTACCATGGTGCCAGCTCTCAACAAATATCTCAAAAAAAAAATACATATATATACATATTCATGTATTATATATATATATATATATATATATATATATATATATATATATATACATATTCCTTCGGATTAGGTCAACTCTGGCCATTGCAACCACTTTGTCCCTCCTTCTCTCTGTAAACTGTCCTTCCAATAAAAATAAATAAATCTTAAAAAAAAAAAGAAAGAAAAGAAATTGCCAGTGGTCACCCAGTATGGCTGTACTGTTTGACATTTCTACCAGCACAAGTGAGAACTGTTGCTACTCCACATCGCTGCCAACATTTGTTGTTGTCACAATTTCAGCCTTTACTTATTCTTTGCAAATGTCATCCAGTCTACAAGCCAGAAGCCAGGAACATCCTCCAGGTTTCCCACGTGCGTGCAGGGTCCCAAGGTTTTGGGCCATCCTGCACTGCTTTCCCAGGCCACAAGCAGGGAGCTGGATAGGAAGTGGAACAGCCAGAACATACACTGGTGCCCATATGGGATGCTGGTGTCAGTGTGAAGGATTAGCAATTGAGCCAACACATCAGCCCCCAGGCAATATGTTCTAAAGGTCTCAAACATATCAGAGTCCTCCAGGAAAGCTCACCATCCATTGAAGACATGTTGTCTGATGGGGGGGGGGGATTGTTGTTTTTTGTTTTTGATAGCAAGACACTCCTGATTTCTATCTTGTTCAGCCAAGGCTGCTGCAAACATTTGTGGAGTTCATCAGCAGGTGGAAAATCTCTCACCTTCTGGCTCTTTCTCTGCCACTACGCCTTTTAATTAAATAAATCTTGAAACACACAGGTTAGAAAGTTGGAGATGTTTAGGGGGAATGGCAGCTGAGAAATGAGATACCAAGGAGTCACAGTTGGTATCTTGCCTCCAGAACACCCACCTGATCCACTTCAGTCCTCCGCAATCGGCATCCTGGTCCTTGGGAAACGTTTGAAGCTGGCTACGCTGTATCCACCCTAAAGCCACCATCTCAGTAGTAATCACCATTCAAGACCGAGTCTTCTCTCAGAGGTGCCCCTGGCTCCCTTCCCTCGCAGGGTGCCACATCTCCTCTTAAACCGTTCTTCCTATCATGTTCACACACAATACCCAGGACCCGGCACTACACCCTGGTTGCCCCCACTTCGCAGTCCGTCCAACCTTCTCCTTGGGGGTACCCGGTTTTTATCTCATCTCATTCCGACCCACATCCCCCTCTTTCCCTCTGTTTATTCAACAACCGTTTAGGAGGGAGCATGGCGGGTTAGTGACCAAAGATCACTAAGTACTGGGGCTTCTTGGGGGGACGCTGGCTGAGGCTGGGTTTTCTCCTCCACTGGGGTGCGGCCTCACAGCCCCCACAGCCACCCCTGTATCTCCGCCCTCAACTAATGGGTGCTCCAGAACAGCTGACCTCGCGCTTTCTGGACGGCGACGATTGCACCTCGGACACTCCCTGCGTCCCAAGTTGACCCCCTCACCTCCCGCCTGCTTATTTTCTATCACCCCGCCCTGCAAAAGAAGGCGTTGCTCTCCTCACTCCACTGTTAGCCCCCTACGATGTCCCCAGCGTCATGGATTCCATGAACCTTTACGAAGTAGTTAACAAGAAGTCGTGCCGTGGACACAGTGGGGTTGGCTAGCTGCCCCGTTGCCCAGACCCGAGCAGCAATTCTCTGCAATCGGGATCCGCGAGTCTGGCAGCTTCTCCTCGGCGCGCTCGTGACGTCAGAACCGGGCGCCACCTTTGAAGAGAGTGCGGGAGGCGACGGCCGTTTCCTAGCCCTGCTGGTCATGGATCTGGCACAGCAAGTGCGGGCACTGAGCCGCTGGGCGACCGAGGAGATGGGGGTTCCCGCGGCGGCCCGGCCCTCGGAGTCGACGCTGCGTAGGTGAGAGTCTCCCGGAGTTGAGAGACCCCGTGCCCTCAATGAGAGCTCAACCATGGCCCGCAGAGAAAGACCGAGAGTTCCCAAGGGCTGCCCGCCTTTTTCAGGAAGCGGGTCTAGATTGCTGTGCGGATGCCCTGGTGGCGACCCTGCCCTCCTGCCCCTATTCTGCGAGGCGGCTTGGGGGAAGACCCCGGCCCCTGTGACAATGGGCTTTCTTCTGTGCACCACCCGACACCCCTGGAGCCAGCGAGGGCACTGACCACTCAATGGGCGTTTAATCTGTTCATGGGAGAGACCAGAGCCAATCCGCTCTCCCCTCTCTTCCCACCCTCCCACATTCAGAGACAGCATCCCAGGAAGGAGTATGTAACCCCCAAACCCTCCCCCCCCCACCCCCAGCAAAGCTACAACTCCTTCAGGAAGACTCCCGTGAGAGTAACACCCCAGACTCACTTGTCCCCACTGTCCCCACAGGCTGTGTCTGGGCCAGGGGGCCGACATCTGGGCCTACGTCTTGCGGCATGTGCACAGCCAGAGGTGAGCTGGGCTGCGGGAGTGCTGGAGGGAGGAGAAAGGGGAGCTCCCCAGTCATTCCTCTTCTTTCTGCCTCCCCACTCTAGAAGTGTCAAGAAGATCCAAGGAAACCTCCTCTGGTAAGTGCTGTCCACACTGCCCCCACCCATCCTCCCCAGCCGCGTCTCCCGCTACTGCCACCCACAGCCTCATATCTCATGCCCTGCCCCCAGTCAGACTCTAACTCCAGCTTCATTTCCTCAGGTATGGCCACCAGGACGACCCAGAGGTGAGAAGCATGTGTTATATGTCCAGCCTGGTACTGGAGAATGCTGGGGGTCACCAGGTCCTGAGACATGGCTGACTCCTGCACTCACAAGAGTTGGGGGTGGTGGAAAGGAAGGATATGGATTTGTAGCATCCAAGCTGGTGAGAGTAGATGGGAAAAAGGAGCAGATATGGGAGAGATGCCGAGGCCAGTGGGGTGCAAGAGGTGCCCATGATATCTCAGGGGGAGGTCCTCGGGAGGACCTGCGGTTCCCAGATGGGTGTCTCAGGAAGGAGACTGGGTCTGAGTCAGGCGTGTGGGTGTCCATGTTCAGAAACGGGAAGCAGACTGGAAAGACACAGGTGGGTGAGGCCAACCTAGGAGGAAGGAGGCCAGGATAGCATCTTACTACTTCAGTCCAGCACAAAGGCTGCTTTGAAAGAACCTTGGGCCGCCCCAGTCCTGGCAGATGAGGGGCCTAAGCTCCAATCACACACCCTTGCATCTGACCCTGGACTGGATCCCACCAGGTTCGTCAGAAGTCAGAGCTGGAAGCCAGTGTGGCCCATCTACGGACAGAGATCCAAGAGCTGGAACAGAGCCTGGAGCTGATAGAGCAAGAGAACGAGACTCATGGTGACCCATAGGGCCAGGCAGATGGGTGGCAGAACACAGCCTGGGGAAGGTGCTGACAGACACCCCATCCCTCCCACAGACACTGCCATGGAACAGGCGCTGCAGAATGTGCGAGACACACAGCGTTGTGCTCTTCTCCTCCGGGCCAAAGCAGGAGCCATGAGAAGACAGCAACGTGGGCTCCGAGATCCCATGCAGTGGCTGCAGAACCAGCTCAGCCACCTGCAGGATATCGAAAGGTGGACGTCACACGTCCAGAGACCGTCCGCGACCAGGCTGGCCAGTGCTTAGAGATCGCAGTGCTTTGCCCTGGTCCTTTCTAGGAGTGCAGAGTGCTGAGCTCTCATCCTGAGCCCTTAAGGTCCTTTGAGTCCAGGGTTTTGTCACCTCGGTCACCTGTGTTTCTAGTGCTCACAATAGTGCAAGTCTCCCTGGCAGCACTGCGATCCTTCCAAGTGTCCACCCCTTTGTTAGCTTTTGACAGTCACTGATCTCTGGGTTGAGAACAGACTAGGGGTTACAAGAGCAGAGACCGGGGGAGGCTAACGTAGGAGACAACAGTGAGGTGGGCCCTGGCAGCCAGGCTCAGTGGTCCCTCAACTGGTCTCACTTGCCCTGAGTGGGATCCTCAGCTTCTTCCTCCTGACTCAGTTGTATTCCTCCCGCAGGAAGGCCAAAGCAGAAGTGACCTTTGAACACCTGACACCAGAGTCCCTGGGCGTGGAGCCTGTGGTCCTGGTAAGAGCACTGGGCCATGGAAGAAGGGCTGGGGAGCCCAGGATCAGGCAGGTGCCTGGGTCCCCTTCAGATTCCATCCTCTTCTCTCTAGCGTGATGTGCGAACAGTCTGCAACCTCCGGGCCCAGTTCCTGCAGAACCTCCTGACTCCCCAGACCAGGGAAGGCAGTGTCCAGTGAGTATCTCCCAAACCCCAGAGCCCCTCCCAAGAAACTGAGCTTTGAGGAGATTACTTGTTGTTGAATTCCCCAGACACCTGCTGGACTATGGCAGTCCCAAGCCCTGAGCTGACAGTTCTCCCAGGCTGGGAGGAGGGTACATGGCCTGGTAGTTAGGACTTGGCAGGCCTGGAAGGGGGAAGCCTGAGAGGCCCTGGGCACCCAGGAGGTGTCTGACCCAGCTAAGGAGGCAGGGAGGGTAGGGCTCTCTGCTGAGGAGGGGGAAATTCCACGCTAGCAGCCATGGGTGGAACAATGCCATCCCCTCCCCCACAGGGTAGTGGGATAATTGGGACAGCTGATGTG
This sequence comes from Ochotona curzoniae, assembly GCF_017591425.1. Taxonomy (NCBI): domain Eukaryota; kingdom Metazoa; phylum Chordata; class Mammalia; order Lagomorpha; family Ochotonidae; genus Ochotona; species Ochotona curzoniae. The sequence continues at coordinate 5,368,048 of NW_024465561.1, read as the reverse complement.
ACTTCACAACATTCTCCACCCATTTTCCCAACCCCACAGAACCATCCCCGATGACCACTTTGGAGCTTCCTACCAGCAGTGGCTTAGCTCTGTGGAGGTAAGGGGTGGGACTCTGAGACGAGGCTATATTCCCCCAGCTCCCTTGTCCTACCTCAGGGTTCCAGCTCCCAGCCCTTGCTCTGACTTCACATCTGCCTCCCATCAGACACTGCTGACCAACCACCCCCCAGGCCATGTGCTGGCTGCTCTGGAGCACCTGGCTGCAGAGCGGGAGTCTGAGATTCAGTCCCTGTGCAGTGGGCACAGCCTGGAAGATGTGGAGCCACCCAGGTAGGGAATAAAGTGTTTCATGCAGGCACGGCATGCATGTCCCAGGTGAGCTGGGACAGTGTCAGAACCGAGTATCATCTCTGACAGGGCAGTGGGGGGCGGGGCCAAGGTGGCTGCCCCAGGCACCAAGGCAAGGACCTAGGTCTGCTCCCTCAGCAGCTTTGTCCTTGTCCCAGGTCCCAGGCCCTGGACCAGATGGACTCCAGCCAGGCTCTGCCATCCATGGAACATCTCCTCCAGGTAACCCCAGGCACCCTCCCATCCCAAGATCCACTGCATCATCTCAGCCCCGTGGACCACACCCGCCCTGATTTTGTGACTGTTCCCCCACCAGGAGGGTTGGCAGACTGTGGGTGCACTGCTCTCCCAGCGGGGTGCCCTCCTCAAGGAGCATCAGGTCCTGAGACAGCGCCTTCAGAGCCTGGTGGAGGAGATGGGGAGCCGTACCCTAGGATCCAGCGAAAGGTGAGGGCCTCCCTGAGCAGGGGCCTCCGAGCCTTCCCTCCCCCCACATGTCTCCAGGCTTTGGACTTTTTCTGCTCTGTGACTCCCTGCCTTCCTCCCTGGCCACTTTTGCTGACAGCCCTGTGCTGTCTCCCTCCCGCAGTTTGACCCTCACTTCGCTTCCGCTCCTCCCTCCTATGCTCTCTTTCCCCGCGCCCCCCCAGGCAGGCACTAATGCTGGAGCTTCGGAGGTGTGGCCTGCAGGCAGAACTCAAGGCCCTGCGTGCCCAGAGCCAGGAGCTGGAGGATGCAGCCAGGCACCAGCAACTCCTGCTGAGAGAACTGCAGGCCAAACAGCAGCGGATCCTACACTGGCGTAGGCGGGTGGTGAGAGACGGAGCCTTGGGATGGAGTGGCTGGGCCTGCCTGGGTGGGCCCAAGAGTGCAGAGGGATGGCCGAGGCTGGGAGGGGCAGAGGAGGAGCGCTTAGCCTTGGTGGCCTCCTGCTTCCCAGGAAGAGACACAGGAACAGATCCGCCTGCTCATCAAGGGAAACTCGGCCAGCAAGACCCGCCTGGGCCGGATCCCAGGGGAGGTCAGTTGGGGGTTAGGGCCAAATCAGAGGAGGGGTGGGGCTGGGGGGCCCAGGGCTGCCCTGCCCGTCTCCTGCCTCTGCCTCCCCACAGGTGCTGGCCCTGATTCAGGAGAAGGTGGTCCCCTTGGCAGAGGCAGTAGCCCCACAGAGCCAGGAACTGCTTCGCTGTCTGCAGGAAGAAGCCCATCATCTGGTCCACCTTCCCCTGAACAGCCTGCTGCAGCCCAGCCCCAGAGGGTGAGACCAGGATCCCCTCCACACACCCCTGAGTCCCCCAGGGGCCAGAACTCGCCTCTAGCTGCCAGCTCCAGTTTATCATCCTTGTCACTGGGCTCACCTCTGAGTTTGCAAGTTCCCACAGCCTGTAAAACCAGGCTTTGGTCTCAGTGCCTGACCCTACCTGAACTTTTTCCCCAGGTTGGAACCCCTTCCCACATTCCTGCCATCTATCTACCAGCTGCACCCCGCCTGCCCAAAGAGCTCAAGCCTTGTAGCACTGGGCCGTATCCTGGGGCTGCCCAGAGGGCAGGTGAGTGCCTTTCCCCTGGGGCATGAGCCACCTCCATCGCCACCCCTCCTACTCAAAGCCAGTGTCATGCCCTCTCCTCCAGGCACCGGAACTGCTCCTCCCGAGGGCCGCCTCTCTTTGCCAGGACCTTCTGTTGCTCCAGGACCAGCAGCATCTTCGGGGCTGGGATCTGCTCCGAGTGAAGACCAACCTGCCGCCGGGACCATCCCCCCAGGGTAAGCCTGCCCTGCCTCCCCTGTGTGGCACTCTGGCCCGCTGCCAATGCTGCTGGCCTCCAGAGCTTAACACACGCAACACCCTCACGCACATAGCATTTACCACGTGCTGAGTGTTCTAAACATAGGTCAGCGAGTTGTCCCACCCTCCTGTAGGTATGGCATCCCAGTTAGAATCCCAGAAGTCACCAGGAATTCCTCCCAGTCCCCTGACCCCCCACCTTCCACTCCTCAGTAAGCCCTGTCAGTTTCATCGCCAGAGTCTTCCCATCTGCCCCTGCCCCGCCAGATTACAGCTCACATAATCTCACCCAGCAGCTCATGTAGCACAGGAAAGGGCCAGTGTCACTATCAAGGCCACAGGTCAAGGATCAGGTAGAACTAGGATTGAGACCCAAGAGGTCTGACTGCACTGCGCAGCCGCAATTGCTCTGAGCTGGTCACAGTTCTGGCCACGTGGACATGGACTCAGCCCGGGGAGAGAAGCACCACTGGAGTGAAGGCCTGGAGCAGTCGGACAAGGGAGGCCTGGCAGAGGGAGGCTAGGCAGGTGCTTCAGGAGGGAAGGTGGTGTCTTCCCCTGGGCTCAGAGGCGAGGCCAGGTTGTTTGCAGGTGTGCTGAGCCAAGAGCACAAAGGGCAAACTCTCAGACATCAGGCTGCAGCCTTGAACTCTGCCTAGGGAGAAGTGGGGAGCCCCAAAGGGTTCCAGGCAGGGGAGAGAGGATCAGGTTTAGGCTTCAGGAAGATCACCCTGGCTGTCTGATGGAGAGTACACCAGAACAGAGACTGGCCCAATGAGGAAGCTGGTGGGGAAACACTCAGCAACCTGAGATGCTACTTTGATGTGAGGAACAGGTTTAGGAGACAGCTTAGGTGGCTGACAAGCACTTGCAAGCCCAAGGACTCAGCCACCTGCGATCTCTCCCTTCCAGAACTGCTGCAGATCCTGGCAGCGCAGGAAAAGGAACAGAAGGAGAATCCCGGCAGAGCCCTAAGGAGGCTTGAGAATCTGCTGAAACAGGCACTGGAGCGAATCCCTGAACTGCAGGTGGCTGTGACGGACTGGTAAGCTGGGGCCAGGGGGCAGCGGGGCACTTGGTGCCTGGGCAAGTCAGCATTTAGGCCAGGGGCCCTGCGAGGTCAGTGATGGGCTGTAGGCAGGGCCTGTCTGCTGATGCTGTGCCTTTCCCCAGGTGGGAGCAGCCGGGCCAAGGTGCCCTCACCGAGGAGCTCTGCCAAGGCCTGTCCCTATGCCAGTGGCGGCTGCGCTGGGCGCAGGCCCAGGGGGCCCTACAGCAGCTGTGCAGATGAAGGGTCTCAAACAGAAGTCACCACGTTCATGTTTGTCTGCCCATCACAGCACTTCACATTGCCCAGAAGGACACATTGCCAGGACTTGGCCCCCACCACTTTGCCTGTCGCCACACCTGCAGCCCTGCTCACATGCTGTGCTGTGGCTGCTCACAAGGCCCTTGCCCTGCCCTTTCATCCCCCCTCCCTCAGCCAAGAGGGCATTCCGAGCACCCCTGAAAGTTCTTGTCACCTTCACTCTCATCAAAAAGCAATTGAGCATCTCCTCTGGATGCTCGAGATACAGCGGAGGGCTCGGGGGAGACAGGACACACGCAGCTCCTGCCTTCAGGGAGGTGCAGTCTAGGACGTGGAGACAGATCGTTGACAAGTAGATAGGTTAGCTGCTGTAGAGAATAGAGCAGGTGCGTGTGTGGTTTAAGCAGAGGCCCCGTACCAGCAGAGTGTCCGAGAAGGGCTCGTGGGCAGCAGCTATGGCACGTGCCAAGGCCTCTTGTGTCCAGTGTCACTCTCCACCTGTCATTGCCACTGTGCTTTGGCTACAAAAGCTTTGTGATATCCTGTAGGATGTGAGATAACCCTTGTTGTTCAAGTTTACTTGTCTCTGCTTGCTAAGTTTTCCCCTAAAATAAAGAGAAATTCGCACTTAACCTTCCCAGCTCCAGACAAAAGCCAATGGGTGATAGTTTGACACCTTTGTTGTGCACCTCCTCCCAGCTCCTCTGAGACTTGATCCGCCTCTCCCCCACACACACTTCCCAACTTTGCTTCTGTTCCTGGTTGCCTTGTCACAGTTTTACACATTGGCTACCCTGTTCACACACCCTAGTGTCCCCTGCTCCGCAGCGGGTCCTACTAGTCTCTGAATGTAAGAGATCTTCACCTTGCTGAATTTGTTTCCATGACACATCTTCTAACATAAATTGTTGCACTTTGTTTACTAGTGTCTTTTGTTTTCTCCCTTCAATATTATGTGAGCATCATAAAGGTCAATCTCTATAAAGTAGAACTCTAGCAATGCTTGTGCTGCAAAATCTAGAGGCAGCAAGGGGACTGTTGGTTAGCTGCAGGGCAGGCATTTGGGCCAACAGTTAGGGTGCACTGGGAACTCCCTCATCACACATCAGAGTGCCTGGAGAGACAATAACCACTTAAGTACTTGGACGTGCCACGTCAATTCCAGGCCCCTGGCTTTGCCCTGGCCCAGTCCTGACTGTTGTAGACATTTGGAGGATGAACCAATGGATGGAAGATGTTTCTCTGTGTTTCAAATAAATAAGTAGATAAATAAATATTGATGCATTTAACTACATAAATTTTTTTTAAAGGACCTGTTCAACTTGAAAGGGTTATAAAAAGCCAGAGACAGATCTTCCATCTGCTGGTTCACTCCCGAAATGGCTGTAACTGCGAAGCTGGGCCTAAGACCTGAAGCTTCTTCTGGGTCTCTCACATAAGTACAGGGGCCTGAGGCCACCCTCTGCTGCTTTCTCCTGCATATTACCAGGGCTCTATACCTGAGGCAGGTTGCTGTTAGTGCAGTAGGTACCATGCCACTTGGTACCGCTACATGCCACATGGAGTACCTAGTTTTTGAGTCCTGACTCCACTCAAATCCAGCCTCCCAATAATATACACCTTGGGAGGCAGCAGCTCTCCATCTGGAAGCCCCAGGTTGAATTCTCTGCTGTTGTCTTCAGTCTGCCCTAACTGATACAAATATTTGAGGGAAGTGAAACTATGGATGGAGGCTCTCCCCTTGACTTTCTGCCTTCCATTAAGTTTAAAAACAAAGTTTGGGGGCCCGGCGCGGTGGCGCAGTGGTTGGGGTCCTCACCTTGCACGCCCGGGATCCCTATGGGCGCCAGTTCTAATCCCGGCAGCCCCGCTTCCCATCCAGCTCCCTGCCTGTGGCCTGGGAAAGCAGTCGAAGACGGCCCAAGGCTTTGGGACCCTGCACCCGTGTGGGAAACCCGGAAGAGGCTCTTGGCTTCGGATCGGCATAGCATCGGCCATTGCGCTCACTTGGGGAGTGAATCATCAGATGGAAGATCTTCCTCTCTGTCTCTCCTCTCTGTATATCCGCCTTTCCAATAAAAATAAAATCATAAAAAAAAAAAAACAAAGTTTGCAGCTCAGGAGGAGAATCAAGATGGCAGAATAGGGTAAGGACACATTTAAATGGAGGAAGAAACATTTAATCAGGATGAAGCAGAGATGACATATTCCAGGAAATAGGAGAGGACAGAACAACAGCAGAGGGGTACCTGGAGACTGACAGTTGCAGGAAAGCAGCGGACACAGCAGTGTGATGTTGCAGCGAGTGATACTCCAGCAAGGCGATCTGAACTCCACCAGCAACTAGGTGGGAAGGGATTTTCACTGGGAGCTTGGGAGGTAAACCCAGAAAAAGAACTGCCCATCCTGCTGGTCTGTTTGATTTGACCAGGGACAGAGACAGAGCAGCAGATCCCAGACAGGCAGTATGAGAACAGGGTGAATTTCATAGCCAATCAGCCCTCTAGGGTCGAATTGGGGACCATTTTGCGTAAGGAGGCAAAAACAAGGGAAAGGACTGAGCATATGCTGAGCTGGGAGTGAACTCATTTCTGACTCAGTGAACTGCATCAATGTGGCATTCTACAGGTTCCACCCAAGACAGGTCTGGGTAGCCCTAAGACCTGACGGCCGTCAGATCAAGAACTCTAGTAGTGGTATGTCAGGCACCATTTTGTACACTGTGGCAAAAGCTTTAGGACTGCAGGGGACAACAGTGAACTGTGCATGTGCTGAGCTCGCAAGAATTCACTGAGTTCCATGGATTGCACTGGTCCCGCAGGAAAATAATACTGACTGTGGCATCATACAGGTCAAAACAGGTCCATGTGGCACCCAGACCTAACGTCCAACAGGTTCTGGCAAGATCACCACCACCAACAACCTAGCTATATAGGATACCTGGTGTCTCCCTAATCCTGGGACCTGCTCCAACTGGAAGTGGGAGAAAGGTTGTACAATGGTGCAGCTTTAGCACAGTAGCACAGGAGCTGGATATTGGTGAGCCAGGAGTTGGGGCTACAGAGTTGTTTGTGGAAATCTAACATAAGAACCCAGACCTAGAACTCGCTGGAGAGAGTGGCACAATTGGCTGCAAGCAAAGACTTGTGTACCAACTGCAGTAAGTAAAATCAAACTGTGGACCTGTGGGTGACACAGCTTAGAAACCTGCCCCAAGGAGAAGACTCTGCTAACCAGAAGTACAATGACCAAGAGCAAAAGAAGAGACAAAGGCACAATGAATATTACTGAAAACTCCCCTGCAAAGGAACAAAACCCTTTGCCAACCTCAGAGTTAACTGAGGAAGACATCGAGAAGATGGGGGACACAAAATTCAGAAAACTCGTTTTAAAGCTTCTGATTAACAATAAGAAGACATATAAGAGTTCAAAAAATTTAAGGAATATTTTACACAAGCAATAGCAGCAATAAAGCAAATCAAGGCTGATGTATCAGAAATTAAGAACACAGTAGAGCAAATTAAAAGTACAATGGAGAGTCTCCAAAATAGACTGAAGCAAGCCGAAGAAATAATCTCAGAATTGGAAGATATTTCCTGTCATCAGGGGGAAGCAAACAAAAAGCTGGAAGCAGAGCTGGATCAGGCCAAAAAAAGTATTCAAGAATTGAAAGACACTATTAAGAGGCCTAATATAAGAGTCCCAGAAGGTGCAGAAAGAGAAACTGGTTTTACAAATATATTTAATGAAATAATACAGGAAAATTTCCCTAATCTAGAGAAAGAATTGGGAAACAAAATCCAGGAGGGGCACAGAACTCCCAACAGGCCTGATCAAAAGCAATCTTCACCAAGACACATGATCATCAAGCTCTCTTTAATAGAGCATAAGGAAAAGATCGTGAAATGTGCACCTGAAGAAAATCAATTGACATATAAAGGAATGCCAATTAAACTCAGAGGAGATCTCACAGGAAACTCTACAGGCAAGAAGAGAATGGAGTGACGTATTCCAGATCCTAAAAGAAAAAGATTGTTGGCCTAGAATAATATATCCAGTAAAGCTTTCTTTTGTCTTTGAAAATGAAATAAAATTCTTCCACATTAAAGAAAGGTTAAAAGAATTTGCCTCTTCCAAACCTGTCCTACAAATGATACTTCAAGATGTTCTCTTGACAGAGAAGAGGAACAGCACCCAGCAAAACCAAAGGCAAATGTAAAGAACATCCCAGTAAAATGACAACAGAAGACTAAACCAATGAACAACCCATTCCTAAAATGATAGGACCAAAGTTACACCCATACAGATTAACCCTGAATGTAAATGGCTTAAGCTCAATTAAATGTCATAGATTAGTAGACTGAATTAAAAAACAAAACCCATCTATTTGTTGTCTAGGAGAGACACATTTCACCAACAAAAATCAGCGGAAACTATATCGCATGGGTTTTGATGTTTTCTATTTCATCTCTTCAAAACACTTCTGATTAAATTTGTCAATGACTCATAGATCATACAGTAGCATCATTTTCTGCAAGAAACTTCTTGATTTTCATTTCCTCAGCTACACGTTAGTCATTTAGTAGCATGTTATTTAACTTCATGGTGTTGTTAATTTCTTTTTTTTTCCTGTTACTGATTTTGCTTTGTGGCTTTTCATTTAAGTGGAGGTATAGTAGCTGTGTAATGGAGACTGTTATATCTAGTAACATGTCATTTAACTTCATGACATTGTAAATTTCTATTTTTCTTTCTATTGTTGATTTTGTATTATGACTTTTCATCTAAGGGGATGTGCAGTAGCTGTGAAACATAGACTAACATATTCAGATGTGAGGATACAATGTAGTATGCATTTCTACTTCCAAAGATAGACTTACAATGAAACTGTTTACTATATCTCGACAATAGGATGCTGGACTCTCTGCCATTGTCCATGCCCCCAATGATGGACATATGACTGTGTATGAAGAACTATACTTTAGTAATGCTATAGACGAATTAGTGAGGGGGGGGATTGGGGAGAGGATAAGGGAAATACCAGGAGCCTATGGAGCTGTATCATAAAATGATAATAATAATAATAAAATGTTTTTAAAATCTTACTAAGAAAAACATTTGCAGCTCAAAACATAAAGGGATGCGCTGGAGTCCCATATGGGCGCCAGTTCCAGCAGCCCCGCTTCCCATCCAGTTCCCTGCTTGTGGTCAGGGAAAGCAGTCAAGGACGGCCCAAAGCCTTGGGACCCTGCACCTGCGTGGGAGACCCAGAAGAGGCTCCAGGCTCCTGGCTTCGGATGGTTTCAGCTCTGTTTGCGTCCGGGTGGGGAAGTAAATCAACGGACCCAAGATCTTCCTGTCTCTCCTCTCTGTATATCTGAATTTCCACTAAATCTTTTTAAAAATAAAAATCTTTTTATCTGCTAGAAAGGATATTAGATAAACTGGTCAGTGTCTGGTATTTGCTGTAGCAGAGGATGCCCAAGACCAGCGCGTACACCTACTTCCGCGTTGACGTCAATTTCCGGCGCGAAGCTCGCGGCGGCCGGGAGGGGCCGCTGAACTTCCTGTCGTTCCCGGAGGCACAGACACCGCCCTAGGGGGCGGGAACCAGCGCTTCCTTTCCTTTCTCATTGGGCTACCTCTCTGTATTAGGGCGTGACCGCTGCGCTTTCACGGCGTTCTGAGAGAGTCCGGGTTCTTCCTGCAATTTCTTTCCGGTCTCTGATTGGTTCGTGTTCTCCCTTAGGGGTGTGGCCACGTCTCACTGGCCAACGCACCCGGATGTAAACGTCATATATTGGGGCCCGTCGCTTTGCCCGCAGGTCATTCCCGGGCGCCAACTCTGACGAAGGCCAAGAGTAGACAGCACAACAGACGGCGGCTGCTCTGACACTGTAGTGACGGCGACGGCGGCGGCAGCAGCAATGGCCGGGGCGGGACCGGCCCCGGGACTCCCGGGTGCAGGAGGACCCGTCGTCCCGGGCCCTGGTGCCGGCCTCCCGGGCAAGAGCGGCGAGGAGCGCCTGAAGGAGATGGAGGCGGAGATGGCCCTGTAAGGCCCGCGTCGGGGTGGGATGCCGGGAGCTTCCAGGCCGCGGGAGGCCCGATTCGGAGCTCCTTGCTAGGGAAGGGGGCTGGGAACGGGGCGCCGCCAGCAGGTCCTGATGGTGGCCCGTGTGTCCCCCACCCCATCTCAGGTTTGAGCAGGAGGTCCTAGGGGCTCCGGTGCCCGGGATCCCTGCAGCCGTGCCCGCAGTGCCGACGGTCCCCACGGTGGACCCCATGCAGGTCCCTGCGGCCCCCGTGATCCGCCCAATCATCGCGACCAACACGTACCAACAGGTAATGTGGGGCCGAGATGCGCAAGTCCGGGAACGCGGTGCTCGTGTGGGAGAGCTGTGGATGTCTGCCTTGGTGATTCTTGCGCATCACTGATAGCGTCTGTGCAGGGCATCTGGCCCGGAGTAAGGGCTGAGACCTCCACTGTTCGGACCCTTTGGGGCATGTTGTTCAGTCAGACTTTTCTGTCAGGGTTGGCATGTCACGTGTCTAAAGTTTGTAGAGTCAGTCATGTACTTCCTCCTCAGCTGAATGCATTTCATATACCTAGTAGCCAACCACTGAACACATCTCGAATACTTAGTAGCCAACCGCGTGTGTGGCTAGCTGAGAAAGGAGGAGACTGTTAAGTGAGTGTACTGTTCCTAAACCTCACCGCTGTCAGTACCACACCTCCGAAGCACTGTGCACTTGGAGGCGTCAGGCATTCAGGTCAGCGAAAAGAACCACAGATATTCTACTGGGGAGAGACAAGTGTGGTAAAGGGAGCAGGGCTTTGTCACCATAATCAGGTGGTACCAGCCAAGATGCAAAGGAGACGATGGGGAGAACCTAGACGGAGCATCCCTGGCCAGTGGTGGGTCCAGACACATGTGCACACCTGTTGTGTTCCCATGGCATCAGGAGCTAAGAGGAGAGCAGGAGGGCAAAGGAGAGAAAAGGGGATGGAGGCTGGATTGCGCATGCTGGCCTCTTTCTCTGAGATGAGTGATATGGCCCGATGTGACATGTTGGCAGTGTTACGTTGGCCATGTGGAGAATGGACTGTGAGGGCAAAGACTCAGTCATCGAAACCAGGGACTGGGGTTCCATGATACACATACAGGTGGCTTGCGCAGGGTGGTATCCCAGGTGACTGGAGGAGAGGCCGAACATTATACCCACGAGTGTTGTAGGGAAGAGAAGACGGTAGTGGGAAAAGTTGTTGTTGAGAGTAGCTGACGTGATCCCACAGGCCACCCCGAGAAGCGACGTTTCAGCAGAGAGCTGAGGGCGAACAGCCTCTCACCTCAACCTCCTTCCACACAGGTCCAACAGACGCTGGAGGCCCGGGCCGCTGCTGCAGCCACAGTAGTGCCTCCCATGGTGGGTGGTCCTTTTGTGGGCCCAGGTAAGTGTAACAAGGTGAGAGGTGTTGGGGAGCAGGCAGGGGCGTGTGAAAAGTGATACCCAGGGCCGTCTTACCATCTGTGTCTCTCACCTCCCAACAGTTGGCTTTGGCCCTGGTGACCGGCTGGACAGCGCGGAGGCCCGCGAGGCCATGTTCCTGCGGCGCGCAGGTGAGCTGGGCTGGGGACGCACAGCTAGCCGGGTGCTGTTGGTGAGGCAGCTTCAGCGGCTCATCTCCACCTGCCATCGCATCCCCATCCCGATGTCTCTCTGTAGCACCAGCCTATTGATGTGCTTCTTGGTGGCTTTAGGTCAACCTAGCCTGAATGGCTGGCTCATCACAGACCAGCCCCTTAAACTCACCCTCGTCCCTGGCTTGACTGTGTTCCTCCACTCCACAAGTTGCACGGCTGACTTAATATGTTTGTCATCATTTCCTCAGAAATAGAAGCTCTGTGAGGGGCAGAAGGCTCAGAACTGGCTCCCTGGCAGGCATTACAGGCTGTCTGTTTGCGGGAGGAGCAAAGATGGCCTGGCCAGGAGCCCTGCACAGTGCTGAGTTGTGCCAGCAGCGAGCCTGTTGGTCCTTTCTCCTCCCAGGCTCCTTCTTGTCCAACAGTAGTCTTTCAGCCTGCCCATTCCTCGAGCCCATCTCCACATCCTGGCCTGTGTTGCTAGGAAACCCAAGCCCATTGCTATTTTATGTGATATAACTTCCTTGTATACTTAAAAGGGCTGAATCTGTGCATTTGATTGTAAAATTAAATCACACTTATTGATTGTTACCTAAGTCCTATTAGAACTCGTATGTATTACCCGAGAAGTTGTAATACTCAGTGTGGTTCTGATCAAAGTGCACATGTGACCTAGTTGCCTGGGCTGGCTCGCAAAGCTGCTGTCCTTCCTGTGCTGTTCTCTGGCCGGGAAGGCTGGGATCTGATGCTTACCGCTTTCTTGCCCTGCTCCCCCTCAGTGCTCTCTAACCTCCCACTTACAGTCACACTAAACTCACCACGGAGAAAGACTACTTAGAAATACCCTCCTGCCAAAACATCTCTACTCACCCATCACTTCATTCACCCAGGTCTTCATTACCCCTTAGATCTCAGCTCACAGAGACCTGTTGGCGAGGTTGGAGTGCCCCTCTAGGCCCCAGCAGCTCCCCGGCCTTCCTAGCCTGGAGCCCAGCACCCTAAGAAGCAGCATTCTCTGTGTTCCTGGCATCACCTGCCAAAGGGCCCGGAGCAGCTCCCCAGCAGTAAAAGAACCCCACACCTTGAGAAGGGCCCTCAGACTCCTCCAGGATTGCTTTTACACACACACACACACACACACACACACCTTACCCCTAGTGTCCCTGGCCCGTGACACCGCACCCATCTCTCTCTCCCACAGCTGTGGCCCCTCAGAGGGCCCCTATCCTGTGTCCAGCCTTCATCCCTCACGTGCTACAGAGAGCAGGTGAGGGGCCAGGAGCATCATCCCTGCCACGTAACTGTCTCGAGGCCCCTGGACTCCCCTGCTAACACCCTGACAGAGTCTCTCTCTCCTGCAGCAGGTGGTCCCCGCCCTATGGCCCTGCGGCCTCCACACCAGGCCCTTGTGGGGCCCCCTCTGCCTGGGCCCCCTGGACCTCCCATGATGCTGCCCCCCATGGCGCGAGCCCCAGGGCCCCCGCTGAGCTCCATGGCTGCTCTGAGGCCTCCTCTGGTAAGTGTACACAGGGAGCTGACAGTCAAGTGCAGAAGGCAGGAGGCTCTGGGTGCAGGTCTGCCAGGCTGTGTGAGTCGGTCTCCTGGCATGCCTTTCTCTGCTCTCTCACGTGCCGGCTTTGTTTCTTTCTGCCTTTGTGTTTCTCTTTCTTTGGCCACATCTTTGTCTTTTCTTTTATGAAGCAGCAAAATGCCCGTGCTATACATTTTGCTGTATTCATGATATTTCTCTCTGTGAATATATGGAGGCTTTTTGTTTGGGTTTTGCTCATAATCACACCGGAGAAGATTAACAGTAATCCTATGTCTGTGCCTTTCTTTGTTTCTCTCTGCTTTTCTTTCTTTAACATTTGTTTTTGTCCCAGTGTCAGCCTGTCTCTCCATTTCTGCCCAAGGATTGTTTTCGTGTTTGTGTTTGTTTTAGATTTTTGAAAGAGCGAGCAAGTGCAAAAGAGATTGTCCATCTGCCAATTCAATCTCCAAATGGCCACAGCAAAGAGTGCTGGGCCAGGCTGAAGCCAGGAGCTTCTTCCTGGGCTCCCACATGGGCACAGGGGCCCAAAGACTTGGGACATGCTCTGCTGCTTTCTCAGGAAGTGGGATTGGAAGTAGAGTAGCCAGGACAGGAACCAGTGCCCACATGGGATGCCAGTGCTACGGGCAGCGGCATTACCTGTTATGCCACTGTGCTTTTTGTGTTTTTGACAGTGACTCCTTTCTCTGTCTTGGTGTTTGCCTGCTCTCTGCCCCCCAGATCTTGCTTGCACGGGATGGGGTTGGAAGTCAAGTTAGAGCCTGTGACTGGTCCCCACTCACGTCCTCCTCTTGCCTATAGGAAGAGCCAGCAGCCCCCCGAGAGCTGGGCCTGGGCCTGGGCCTGGGCCTGAAAGAGAAGGAAGAAGCAGTGGTGGCAGCAGCTGGGCTGGAGGAGGCCAGTGCAGCAGTGGCTGTGGGGGCAGGAGGCGCCCCAGCAGGCCCTGCAGTCATCGGACCCAGTCTCCCGCTGGCGCTGGCCATGCCATTGCCAGAGCCAGAGCCGTTGCCCCTCCCTCTGGAGGTAGTGCGTGGCCTGCTGCCTCCTCTGCGCATTCCAGAACTGCTGTCCCTGCGTCCAAGACCACGGCCCCCTCGGCCTGAGCCACCTCCTGGCCTCATGGCTCTCGAGGTAAGCTGAAAACGTAGCAGTGAGGGAACAGAGGGGCCGAGGAGGTAGATGGGAACCTCTAAGCGTTTCCGTGCAGGAGCACACAGTGCTGCATCCCACGGCAGGAGGACTTGGGGATGGTAGACGTCTGACCCTCCCCTCCAGTCCTGCAGGGTGGTGGAAGGAAGGCCAGGAGGCAACTCCAGACCCTTTACACCACGTCCCCTTTGCCTCTGCAGGTCCCAGAGCCCTTGGGGGATGACAAGAAGAAAGGGAAGCCAGAAAAATTGAAGCGCTGCATTCGCACAGCAGCTGGGAGCAGCTGGGAGGACCCCAGCCTGCTGGAGTGGGATGCGGGTAAGTGGACTAAGGTGCAAGAGCCGACATTGTTCAGCCCAGGACAGGACAGGCTGTAGGCAGGCAGTGAGCCAGGGCGCACCACACTGCTCTGTAGGACATGTACTGTCGTACTGTCGTAGCCCACCTCACGGAGATCATGACCACGGCCCTGCGGGGCAGGCCCCTCCTCCAGCCGGACGAGATTGGCACTGAGAGATTTTTTTTTACTCATGTAGAGCCTAACCTGCCAGTAATCAGAAAACTTGTTATGTTATTTTTGGTTCTCTCAACTTTTTGTTTCTTCGTTACTTGAGAAACAGAGCTCCTATGCACTGGTTTCACTCCCCCAAATGCACGCAACAGCTGGCAGTGGGCCAGGACAGAGCCAGGAGCCAGAAGCTCAATTCACGTCTCCTGAGGGTAGCAGGAACGCCGTGGCCTGAGTCATCGCTGCTGCTGCTGCCTCCCAGAGCTGGTGCCACAGTCAGGTGTGGGATACAGACATCCTAACTGCGAGGCCAAACACCTCGTTCCTGGGCCCAGTGCAATGGCTCCACCTTACAAGTGCTGCCATCCCAAATGGGCACTGGTTCTTGTCCTGGCTGCTCTGCTTCCCATCCAGCTCCCGGCTTGTAGCCTGGGAAAGCAGTCGAGGACAGCCCAAAGCCTTGAGACCCTGCACTCGCATGGGAGACCCAGAAGAGGCTCCTGGCTCCTAGCCTTGGGTCGGCTCAACTCTGGCCATTGTAGCTACTTAGGGAGTGAACTAGTAGACAGAAGATAACTTTTTCTCTCTGTTTCTCCTTCTCTGTAAATCTGCCTTTCTGATTAAAAAATAAAACAAATCTTGGGCAGAGGGGAAGGCATCTACCTCCCAGCTTCTGAGAAAGTTTGAACAGAATGACGCAGTGAAGGCCCATCTATCCGCCACGCAGATTCAGCAGTTCACATTTGCTGTATTCATATTATTTCTCTTTTTCCGTGTGGGAGCTTTTTATTTGAAGCAAGTTATAAATGAAGTTCTTACTTCAGTCCTAAACACCTCAGTAGTCATTTCCAAACAAGAAGATATTTCCTTTCATATCACAACACCATTATCACATCTAAAAAAAGGTTACTAGTAATCCTACTAATTGTTTCAGAATTCAGTAACTTCATGCACATTTCTCTAGTTGTCCCAGACACTGCTGGAGCTGTTTTTCCTTCAAAGCAAGATGTATGCAAGTGTATGTCTCTAGTTGCCCATACCCTGCTTTTTTTTTAAGATGATGTTTACATTGTTGATCAGGGTGGGAAGGATCAGGGACAAGTGGGTGTAATCATTGTTCCCAAATTTTCCATTTTCTCTTCCTGTTTCTGTGGGAAGGGAGGAGATAAGGGGAGAAGCTTATACACAGCCTCCCAACCACCCCAGTACCCTGAATGGGAAATGGCCACCAGATGTCAGCCCAGGGTCCCCAGTGTAGAGCATACTCCAAGGATTCCACCCAGGTGGTTTCTTTTTTTTTTTTTTTTTTTTTTTTGTTAAGATTTATCTATTGGGCCCGGCATGATAGCCTAGTGGTTAAAGACCTTGATTTGCATACGCCAGGATCCCATATGGGCGCCAGTTCTAATCCTGGTGGCCCCATTTCCCATCCAGCTCCCTGTTTGTGGCCCGGGAAAGCAGTCGAGGACAGCCCAAAGCCTTGGGACCCTGCACCCACGTGGGAGACCCGGAAGAGGGTCCCGGCTCCTGGCTTTGGATTGGCTCAGCTCCAGCTTTTGCAGCCGCTTGGGGAGTGAACCATTGGATGGAAGATCTTCCTCTCTGTCTCTTCTCCTATCTGTATATCTGGCTTTCCAATAAAAATAAAGAAATGTTTAAAAGATTTAAAGGATTAGAACTGGTGCCCATATGGGATCCTGGCACGTGCAAGGCACGGAATTTAACCACTAAGCTATCGCGCTGGGTGGTTTCACTAGTTCTGAAATGTTGATATTGCTGATCTAAGGATGAAGGTTCTTTACTTTTTTAAAGATTTGTTTCTGTTCACATGAAAGGCAGTCTAAAAGAGAGAGAGAGAATCTTCCATCTACGGGTTACTCTCCAAATGACCTCAATGGCCAGGGCTGAGCCAGTGGAAACCAGGATCCAGGAACTCCATCCAGGTCTCCGTTGGGCGGCCAGAGCCCAAGCACGTGGGCCGCCTTGCACTGCCCGCCCTGGTACCTTACTAGCAAGGAACTGGATCAAAAGCGGGTGAGCCAGGACTCAAACCCACACCCTAATTTAGTCTGCTGTTGTCTCACAAGCAGTGGCTTCTTCCACCATGCCACAATGCCAGCCCCTCTAGGTTGTCTCTCTCAGAATGGTCTCCCTCCTCCCCCCTTTGATTTGTACGTAATATTTGTGACATGCCTAGGCCTTCTAAGGTCTCGGGGTGGCCTGGCTGGTTCTCAGTGCCCTGGCAACTGCAGCAACAGCTTACAAGAGACCTCGCCCTCCACTCAGACCTCGACTTGGAATTCTGCTCCTGTCCTGATCTTGGCTCAATGCAGATCTGAGAACTTAGTTCTGTGATTTTGGACAAGTTACTTCTCTTTGAAACTTCATTTTCCTCCTGGGAGTAATCGTTGGGAAAGCTAGGGAAGCATTAGAATCCAGCTTGTTCAGAAGAGGCACAGGCCCACGCCAAAGACGGGCAGAAGAATAGCAGCTGCAGTCAGGCAATGTCCAGGTTTTGCTGGTCAGTCAGAGTGGACTTCACAGAAGGGGCGGAGCTGAGGAAGGATGAAGCTTATGGTGGCAGGCCTGCACCTCTCCGAGATGCGCAGGAGACCAGGGGACACTAGGGATGGGTGACACGGCCCTGGGAGAACAGCACAGCTAGAGGCCAACTTGGAGGACGCTGGAAGGACAGCACAGCTACAGGCTGACTGGGAGGACTCAAGCTGCGTTCTGAGCCCTGCTCCCACTCTGCACTTCTAGGTTGGGTAACTGGGCCATGGTGTGACCTTTCTCTTCAGAGTTTATAAAGGGGTTGGAAATACCCAGTGTGTCAAAATCTCTCTGGGTGCTTACAGATATGGTCTGTTCTTACTGAGAAGTCCTAGGGTGAGGTATAGGGGACAGAGACGAAGACTAGGGGATCCCCTCCAGTGAAGGGAGGACTGTTCACAGAAGCCCCAGGCCAGGCATCTGCATTCTCTGACCTGTTCTCTCCCAACTCCAGATGACTTCCGGATCTTCTGTGGGGATCTGGGCAATGAAGTCAATGATGACATCTTGGCACGCGCCTTCAGCCGCTTCCCATCCTTCCTTAAGGCCAAGGTGATCCGTGACAAGCGCACAGGCAAGACCAAGGGCTATGGCTTCGTCAGCTTCAAGGACCCCAGTGACTATGTGCGTGCCATGCGCGAAATGAATGGTGAGTGAGGCTTCCCCTAGACATGTGGGTATGGCAGGCCTCTGGCCTAAGCCTGACCTTATCCTAACGTTGAATTCTCCATTCCCAAAGGAAAGTATGTGGGCTCACGCCCTATCAAGCTTCGCAAGAGCATGTGGAAGGACCGGAACCTGGACGTGGTCCGCAAGAAGCAGAAGGAGAAGAAGAAGCTGGGCCTGAGATAGGGCCTGTGGCTGGGCACCTGCTCCCACCCAGCTGGGCCCTGGCTTCTCCCCGCAGTTCTCTTTGGAAAACCCCCAGCTATCCGCTTGCCTACCCCAAAACAAGTTTCAATAAATTTATGTTCCTTTCCATTCCTGCCTAAGCTGCAACTACATCATGGGGAGCCCAGTTCACTCATGCAAACAGCAGGTGGTCATATTAGCCCCTCCTGTGTGGGCTTCATGTCCTAAAGCCTCTGGAGTCCCTGTTGAGTTAGGATCAGCCTAAAGGAGGGAGTCGGGCTCCTGGCAAGGGCAGGGCCAGGCTAGCTGCAGCCTGTGCTCCTGGCGTTCCTGGCTTGTCTCTCCTCGGCAGGCTCTCGCTGAGGATCCGCACCAAGCTGGGAACAGAAGGGTGACCGAAGCAGTTCCCGGCTGAGCTCCTAGAGTGGTCAGGGTAGGGGTGGGGCAGCCCAAGGTACCAGCCTGTGGGCCAGGAGGGATTTCCTGAAGGAGCTGCCCTCTGCCGAGAATCTCTGCCCTTCCTGCCATCCTCACCTGCTGGGTCTCTACGTTTCTCTTGCCAGTCAAACCCTGGCTGTAGTCATGTGAATCTGAGTTTTCTGTATCCTTTTCTTATGTGTGAGTCTGCTCTTCCTCCTCTCTTCCCAGCTCCAGGCTGGGCTCCCCTGTCTGAAGAGGTGTCCATGCAGGACCGTGCATGCCCAGCTGGGATCCTGGATGTTTCTGTAAAGACAGCAGCAAGCAGGGTGCTGGCATGGTAGTCCTTAGAGGCTGCCTCTGGAAGGAGGCTGGAGTGTGAGGAGGGAATGAGTGTCTCCTGGGGTCACACCCTTGGAGCTATAGGTTGGGGAGGGAGCCATTTGGAAAGGATTCAAGGGGCCTGGTGGGAAGGAGGGGTGTCAAATTTCCTCCTTTCCGGTCTTCATGGCCCTGTCTCTGACGTCACATTTTCCAGTCTGGCCAGAGGGGTGATGGCCTTCCTCCCGCACAGGAAGTCCCCTGCAGCCCCCTGCCACCTGGCCTGGACCACCCAGCCCCAGGAGCTCAAGATGCCTGTCTTCCCCAGCACTGGCCCTTCCAACCCTCCGACCACCTTCTCACTGCAACCACTGATTCCCCATGAAGCCTCCCTGGGGACCGAGAAGACTGCAGGAGGCAGAGACAGGAGGTGGGAAGGGAGATGGGGAGAAAACCTGTGAGAAGAAAGACCTGGGGTCTGGAATCTGAGTGTCTCAGAACACGGATGACGTGGCCACTAGAGCCAGGTGTGTTGCAACAGTCAAAGCTAGGGTGCAGTCAGGCAGCATGGGGCCAGGGCAGTCACCTGTGCTGCATGAATTGGGGGACCCTAGCACCCAGGGCTCTGTAGCTCCCACACTGGATCTAATTCCAGCCCTTCCTCCAGCAGCGTGGGGTCCCCGAGAGACTACTGCTTGAGGCCTGGTGTCCCTCAGCATCTCCAAGCTCCTTTCCAGAATGGCAGACAGGTGCTGATGAGGAAGCTGTGAGTTGGAAGATGCCGGTGTTAACAAGACTTAGGATCATAGAGAACCCATTCCCTAACAGCAGGGCACAAGCAGTCAGTCCCTAAAGCCAGGTTACCTGCTGGGGGGCTGCTAGAGTGAGCAAATAAAGCATGAGACCTAAGTTACTGAATTCCAGATTTTTTTCTAAAATGTGTCCCAAATAGTGTATCAAGCTAAGCTACACACTGAATGTTTTCTAGTTTTTGCTGAATTCTTTGAAACAACTTATAAGACATTGCATCACTTCACCTCAGTATGTGTTCATTTCCTTATGATAGAGACATCATAGCATCATATTATCACATCTAAGAATATCAATAATTCCTCTCATACCTCTCCATTTACATTCAAAATGTCCCCAGTTGTCCTGAACTCTGATATTGTGGAAGGGGCTCCAGCTTCAGATAGGAAGTTCACCTTAACTTCCTCCTTCATAAAATGGGATTAAGAATTGTGCCTCTTAAAAGGCCTCAGTGAGGACCCAGGGCTCAGCTAGGGCAGGAGCCTGCCTTTACCATTAGCTGTTGTTATGGTTACTGTTTATATGGCTGATGTTATCACTGACACTTTGCAGAGGCAACCCCAGGATGCCATCGCCAACTTGGCCAGGGAGTGGGGGGTGATGGATTCTGAGTTGACCCCCACTGCCTGACAGGCACCCTACCGATTGTGACGTCAGCAAGGGGGTAGTATCTGGCCGGAAATCCCTCTTCCTGTTGCTGATAAGCCGGGCCAGCCCAACTGACCCCAGACCCTCCTCCACCGCCCTGCTCCACCCCCATCACCTTGTGCACCGCCCCCAGCCCCTGTGTCTCGCCCCACCCTCTGCTCTCCTTGACCCAACCCAGCCCAAGCCACCCTGGAGGCTCAGAGGCCAGTGCCCACGCCCTGAGGCAGGGGGCGCAGTGGGCCCCGCCCCCAAGCCCTGCAACTTGACCCAGGCTGCGACCACCGGCTCTGACGTCTTGGAAAATTTCCCCCCTGCCCAAGTCCCCCATGGGAGGGGGTGCGTGGTATGAAATGGGGCTGAAACCCCCAGTTGGAGGCAGAAGAAGTCGCCAGAGGTGAGCCATGAATGTTGGGGTTGGGAAGGACCAGGGTGCCAGGACTGCTGGGTCAAAGGGAGGGAGAAGGATGGATGGGGCGAGACTGCGGGCTCATCCACTGTCCTCTTGATTTGTCCCCCAGAACGCTCCGGAGCACCCATGGACTTGTGGAGCTGGGAAGAAACGGCGCCGCAGGAAGTGCCCCATGGGGACAAGCTGTCCGCGCTGGGTAGGCTGCTGAGGGGGCCAAGACCACTGCCCTGAGGGGGGAGCTGGTGCCCAGGTGGGGAGTCTGACTGGCCCCTGACCCGGCCCCATTTTCATCCTGTAGTGCCTGCAGAAGGAGCCGACTTCGGTTTTTATTTTCCTGAACTGGCGCTCCCAGGGGACACGCCCACCGCGGAGACTAGCTGGAAAGGTAGTGGCTGCTGGCTGAGATCCCGGGGTGCTAGGGAAACAGGGAGGCGGGGTTCGCAGGGCGCCTGAACTCTTGGGCTGAGTGGGGGATGCGGGGAGGGAGGCGCGGGATTGGCATCCCCGAGCGCAGTTCTTCCCCTAGTGTTAGCTGCGCTCCTTTCCCTTCCAGAGCTGGCCTGGAGCCCGGCATTACCGCCCACAGATGGTAGCAGCCCGCAGCCTGCAGCTCCCTGGGGGGCTGGTGAGTGTGTGACAAGAGGCTATGGGGTAGGGGTGCCCTGAGCTCTGGGGACAGCGAGGCTGCACATGTAAACCCCTAATCTTCATGGAGAGAAGGAGCTAGGCCTGGGATACCTGAATCTTTAAGGTGACCTGGCCTAGATCCGTGCCCAATGCCCCAAGACTGCGTGCTTAGGGCACCCCAACCCTTCAAGAGGATGTTGAGGGGCTGGCCCCTGGACACTTGGACTCCCCTCACGTGCTGGCTATTTCTCCTCCCAGAGCCCGCTTTTCAGGCCCACGCGTGGTCAGTCGACTGGACGGACTCGGTGTGCCCAGCCGACCCAGCGTGCCCCACCTCGGACCCCTGGAACCGCTTCTCCCACACCTGTGCTGGGGCTGAAGTGGCAACTGCTCCCTCGGCCGCAGGGGCCACCTCGTGGTCGTGTGCCCAGACCTCCAGGAGCACCACCAGCTGGGACTGTGCTGTGAACCCCAACGGCGCCACCTGCTGGGGCGACGGCCTGGGCGGAGAGCCGCTTGTGGACTACACCGGGTCCTCGGGCAGGCCTGCGGGCTCCGACTGCACCAGCTCCTGGTACCCGGAGCCGCAGGCCGAAAGCGCCACGTTTTCGGGGTGCCAGAGTTCAGCTCTCACCTCTTCCTCCAATCTGAGCCAGCCTTCGGACCCTCCCAGTCTGGCTCGTGCCCCCAAAACCAACCACCGAGGTGAGGGTTCTTGAAATCTGGGCCCAGAATTCAGCTGGGACAGGTTGGCAGCCCCTGGTCCCTGAGGGTGCAGGACTCCAGAGTCGGGTATCATTGGGACGGGACTTAGGACCTCAGCGCTGGAGGGGAAGGAGCCAAGGAGTGGCCAGCACCCCTGTGTCCTGGGGGAGGTGGGAGGGTGGATAGGGAGCCATTCAGGGACCAAGGACAAGTGGACTCCGGCTCCCAGGTACTGCGGAAGGAAAAGAGATGGGTGTCCAGACGGCTGAGAGCCCGAGGCTTCCTCTCGAGTTTGCTTGAGGGATCTGGGCCCTTGGGTCCCCAGCTAGGAGGATCTGGGTACTGGAAGCAGCGCGGTGCGGGGTCCGCAAGCAGGGTGTTCACCGGTGTCCACCCTGCAGGTCCCATTCAGCTGTGGCAGTTCCTCCTGGAGTTACTTCACGACAGGGCGCGTCGCAGCTGCATCCGCTGGACAGGCAACAGCCGCGAGTTCCAGCTGTGCGATCCCAAGGAGGTGGGGCCACTCCCCTGCCCCGCGGTGCTCCTGACCCCCTCTCCAGCCCCGTCCCAGCCCTTGGGGCCCCGCCAGCACCCCACCCCAGCCTTACGCGACCCCAGCCCTCACTGGCCCCTGGCTCCGCACCCACTGAGCCCTGCCTCCGCCCTAGGTGGCGCGGCTGTGGGGCGAGCGCAAGAGGAAACCAGGAATGAATTACGAGAAGCTGAGCCGAGGCCTGCGCTACTACTACCGCCGGAACATCGTGCACAAGAGCGGGGGACGCAAATACACGTACCGCTTCGGGGGTTGTGTGCCGGGTCTCACCTCTCTGGACTTTGCAGGCGACGAACTGGGGGCAGAGACTCAATAAAATGACCCTAACCCAACCTCGTCGTGCGCGCTTGTCTGCTTCTGTTCATATGGGCGCCGCCAGCACGCCCAAGCGTGCACCCTTCCACTTGGGAGCTACACGACCACCCAAGCGCGTGCACCCTCCTCTCTTTCCCATCACCCGGAAACACGAGTCTTTGTCCTTTGGCTGCCTGGAAGTCCACGCGGGGCTCACCCAGGAGAGCAGGCCACTGACCCCTCCTCTCCCGCGCGCCCAAATACCTAAACTCCATCCCCTTGCTGTCAGTTTCGAAGGCCCCGCCCCCTCGGGCAGTTTGGAAGATAGTGGGGGAAGCAGTCTCCCCAGGTTTGTGGGGAGACCCTAAGACATCGCTAGCGCTCACCGGGTACCCCGCCTGAGATGAGGAAGGCACACAGGGCCTACCGTGTGCCTGCCCGGAGTCACAACTTGTAAAGGAATCAAACCTAATGGCAACACTTGGCTGTGTGCCCCTGGAAGACACAGATTCTAAAAACAGAAAAAATGTTTGATGTTACAGATTTTTTTAAGGATTTATCTTTTATTTTTTATTGGAAAGGCACATTTACAGAGCAGGATAGAGAGAAAGATCTGCCCGCTGGTTCACTCCCCAAATGGCTGCAACAGCCAGAGCTGAGCCCACCTGAAGCCAGGAACCAGGAGCTTCCTCCAGGTCTCCTATGCGAGGTGGGTGCAGGGTCCAAAAGCCCTGAGCCATCCACCACTGCCTTCCCAGGCCACAACAGGGAGCTGGAAGGGAAGTGGAGCAGCTGGGAAACAAAGCTGCACCCACATGGAATCCCAGCGAGAATTTTATCCACGAGGCCACCCTAAAAATAGAATTCTAAAAAACAGCCCTGGGCCTGGCATGATGGCCTAGCGGCTAAAGTCCTTGCCTTGAACACACCAGGATCCCATATGGGCACTGGTTTTAATCCCAGCAGCTCCAGTTCCCATCCAGCTCCCTGCTTGTGGCCTGGGAAAGCAGTCGAGGACGGCCCAAAGCCTTGGGACCCTGCACCCATGTGGGAGACCAGGAAAAAACTCTGAGGCTCCTGCTTTGGGTTAGCTCAGCTCCAGCCATTGCGGCTGCTTGGGGAGTGAACCATCTGATGGAAGATCTTTCTCATCTTCCTCTCTGTGTATCTGACTTTCCAACTAAAAAAAAATAATAAAATAAATCTTTAAAAAAAAAACTAAAATCCAGCCCCACTAGGGATTCTCAAGGAATTAGACCTAATGCTTGGCTTCCCATATGACATCTATTCTGTTTTTCCACTCCAAGCAGAAGACAGTAGAGCTCAGCCTACACCTGAGGCATCGGTTTGTGTGCTAGCTGCTCCACTTCCCATTCAGCTCCCTGCTTGTGGCCTGGAGAAGCAGTCAAGGACAGCCCAATGCCTTGGGACCCTGCACTCGCATGGGAGACCCAGACGAGTCTCCTGGCTTCAGATCAGCTCAGTTCTGGAGGTTGTGGCCATTTGGGGAGTGAATCAGCAAATAGAAGAGCTCCTTTGTGTCTCCCCTTCTCTGTAAAGTCTGTCTTTCAAATATAAATAAGTAAATCTTAATTTAAAAAATGGAGTCCAGCACAATAGCCTAGTGACTAAAGTCCTCATGTTGTATATGCTGGGATCCCACACGCCTATCCCAGCCGCTCCTGACTCCTGGCTTCAGATCAGCTCAGCTCCACTGGTCACTTGGGGA
Organism: Ochotona curzoniae; assembly: GCF_017591425.1. NCBI lineage: Eukaryota > Metazoa > Chordata > Mammalia > Lagomorpha > Ochotonidae > Ochotona > Ochotona curzoniae. The sequence goes on along the minus strand of NW_024465561.1, from coordinate 5,343,831 downwards.
GTGAGCCAGCGGGCAGAAGATCTTTATCTCTGTCTCTCCTGCTCTCTGTAAAATCTGATTTTCCCATAAAAATAAATCTTCAAAAAAAATGAAGTCTGGAAGCTTGGAGAGAGTTCTGGGCTCCAGCAAGGTTGTAATGCGACCACAGCGTTAACAGCATCCCGCTGGCTGAGTGGGCAGGCTGTAGGCAGCTACAGGAAGGCCGAGCCAGGGAGTGAGCAAGCTGAAGATGACGGTGACTTACACCATAGAACATCCCCAAAATTGGCTGGATGAATTGTTCTATAACCCCCAAACCCGAGTCTACCCACGATGCCCAGTAAGTCAATAGCTGACCCTGGGGTGGCTAACAAAGTAGGTATTCAAGGGAAACACTGAGCAAGGAGCTAGGCAGTATGGCTTCATTCCCGCGTTCCCCAGGGGTTCATGGTAAGGTTCTTGGTACGAAGGCTGCAGGTGGGAGGTGCACACGTGTTCAGCTCTTGTCCAAGCACCCAGCTGTCGGCCTGATGTGCTCATGACCTTCCTCTGGGTGGCTGTTGGCACTGTGTTCTCTAGAGAACTTGGGGGATGGCCAAGTGGGCTCCGGTTAGCCTGAGGGCTACATGGAGGTGGTGGCTGCATCAAGTTAACGGGGATGGGGAGGAGGCTGGGAGACAGTGGGAGACTGGAGCCAGAGAATGGGTCGGCTTTCACTTCAACTGGATGTAGCAAAGGAATATCCTGAAAGTGGTTTTATTTAAAAAAAAAAAATTATTGTTATTAAAAAGGCAGATCAGATTTATGGAGAAAAGGAGAAACAGAAAGATTTTACAACTGCTGATTCACTCCCCAAATGGCCACAAGGGCTAAAGCTGAGCTGATCTGAAGCCAGGAACCAGGAGTTTTTTCTGAGTCTCCCACCACACGGGTGCAGGGTCCCAAGGCTCTGGGCCATCCCCCACTGCTTTCCCAGGCCACAAGCAGGGAGCTGGAAGGGCAGCAGAGCAGCCAGGATATGAACCAGCACCCATATGGGATCCCAGTGCACACAAAGCAAGAACCCTGGCCACTTGACTACTCACCAAGCCCAGGGAGAGTGTTTAAACAGGAAGTCTGTGGGTTTCCTCAAACCAGTAGTACTGGGGAGGGTTGGTTTTAATTCCCTGAGAACAGACTCTTCACAATTACTGGGACAGGGATTCTTTTTTTTTTTTTTTTTTTTTAGATTTATTTTTATTATTTTTTCATTGGAAAGGCGGATATACAGAGAGGAGAGACAGAGAGGAAGATCTTCCGTCCGATGATTCACTCCCCAAGTGAGCGCAACGGGCCGATACTATGCCGATCCGAAGCCAGGAGCCTCCTCCGGGTCTCCCACGCGGGTGCAGGTTCCCAAAGCTTTGGGCCGTCCTCGACTGCTTTCCCAGGCCACAGGCAGGGAGCTGGAAGGGAAGCGGGGTTGCCGGGATTAGAACCGGCGCCCATATGGGATCCCGGGCATGCAAGGCGAGGACCTTTAACCACTTGCGCCACCGCGCCGGGCCCTGGGACAGGGATTCTTGCATTATGTCCGACAACGCATTCTCAATCTTCATAAAGTCCTCAGCACAGGGTAAGCTACCCAGACATCTTTTCTTTCTTTTCATTTCGTTTTTGTTGTTGTTTGTTTGTTTTTAAGATTTACAGAGCGAAGACAGATTTACAGACAGAAGGAAAGACAGAAAGAACGATCTTCCATCCACTGGTTTTCTCCGAAATTGGCCAAAATGGCAGGAGATAAGCCAATTCAAAAGCTTAGAACCAGGAGCTTCCTTTGGGACTTGGGCTTTCCTAGGTCACAAGCATGGAAACCAGATGGGAAGTGCAGCAGCTGGGACACAAACTAACATCCATATAGGACGCCAGCGCTTACAAGTGGAGGATTAGCCTATTGAGCTAGCGCACCAGCCCCTCAAAACATCTTTGTTACATAAGAAAAATTATTTCGGCTGGAACAGTCTTTCTACTCCCGCTTTCCAATCAACCTCGGGACCTAGAACTCCTGGAGAGGTGACACATCCTGGATGAGACCCAGTTAGTTCACATACAGCACCGTCCACCCCCGATTGCTCCTGACGGACAGGTATTTGGCCCAATAGGAAGGCCTAGTTCCGTCTGGGCGTGGCCTAGAAGGCTTCGGGAACTCCCGCCCCACTCCGACGCTCTAGCCGCTTGGAAGACTCCTCCCTTCGTCTCTCCTCGTCGTCCAGCTTCCGCCCGTCTGAATTCCGCTTCCTGTCTGACATTGGCGTCTCTGCTGAGGGTCACATTGAGCTTGGAGGCGCTTCGGGGGTGTCGTGAGGTGAGTGTGGCAGGCTCGGGGGCCGCGGGGCACCCAGCCTCTCGGGCTGAGGAGCCGGACCCGTGCTGCTCCCCGGAGCTGGGCGAGCGGCCGCCTGGACCCTGCTGGCCAGCCAGCAATCGAGTGGTTCTTGCCCGCTAGGCCCGGCGACCCTGGACACCGCCACCTCCCTCCCCTCTGCACACCGCAACCTCCCGCTCCCTCCCCCGGCTACCCTTCCCCTGGGAGGGGGTCCTCTGGGTCGCCCCAGATTCCGTGGTAAATAGGCACTTAGGAAATGGCTGAGGGGAACTGTGTGTCGCCCCTTCAGACTCCCAGCTAGCTGCAGAATCCGTAGTGCAGGCGTGTGCATGGAGGGGGCACTCCAACCCTGGTGTACTGACCTCTGGCTGCAGGGGACCCCATTCGGGTGGGAACGGGGACCCCCGTGGCCTCGGTGGGATGTGCAGCCTCTTGAAGTGGCAGCTGTTCTCATGTCACTGTGATAACCTCCACCTGTCACTTGGCAGCGCTTTCCCCAAGGAGGACCTCACAGATTGTGCCATGTCGCGCATCCTCAGCTAAGGAGGACTGTCCCTTTGTGACCCTGGGCAGTTTTGTTTTTAAATGCATTGAAACATTCTGAAAGAGTTAAGACAAAAAATTCATTAGAATTTGTGGCATCAAAATTTAAAAAAAGAAAGAAAGATTAGGGATTTTTGTAGCCTAGCATATACTGGGCATGGAGACAGTTGACCATGTGCATGCTGTGTGACCTTGGGGAGGCCCCTGGACACGCTGTGCCTTGTCTGAGCAACAGGGATGATGGGAGATGGACATGAGGTTTGTGCAGCAGCGCCAGGCATACAGCCAGGGATGGCAGGTCTTGGGCGCGATCAGGCCTAATTTGGCCAAGGACTTTCCTTCAGTGTGCGCGCTTGTGTGTGTGGTGGCAGGGACTAGGGGGGAGTGGAGAGGTGGTAGTGTGTCCCCACCTGCCCCAGGAGTGTGATGTCCCATGCACAGAACCCTGGCCAACACCCACTCCAGTCTGTGTGTGGATGAGTGGGTGTCTGTGTAGAGGTGGTCATGTGTCCCTACCAGCCCCAGGGATGTGACGTCCCCACGCGCACAACCAAGGCCAACACCCACTCCTTGGGCCCGCAGGCTCAGCATCATGGCCGAAGACATCAAGACCAAAATCAAGAACTACAAGACCGCTCCTTTTGACAGCCGCTTCCCCAACCAGAACCAGACCAAGAACTGCTGGCAGAACTACCTGGGTAAGAAGTGCACAGAGTGGAGGGTGGCGGATGCAGGGCTTCCCTGCACCCCCACTCATCCCAGGGGATCCGACAGCCCTTGCCCCGCCTTGTGGGCAGAGTGGGGGATCCAACTTTGCTTCTTACAGATTGATTTATTTGTTTGAAAAACAGTTACAGAAAAGGAAAGAAAATTTTTCACCTGCTGCTTTATTTCCTAAATGGCTGCGACTGCTAGGACAGGGTCGGGCCAAAACCAGGAATCCAGAATTCCATGTGGAAATCCTGCATGGGTAACCAGGACCCAAGAACCTAGACTGTCCACCACTGCTCTCCCAAGCATGTTACCAGGGAGCTTGTTAGAAGTGGAGCAGCGGGAGCAGCAGACCCAGCGCCGTAGCCTAGCGGCTGAGGTCCTCACCTTGAACACACCAGGATCCCATGTGGGCTCCAGTTCTGGTCCCGGTGGCCCCACTTCCCATCCAGCTCCCTACTTGTAGCTGGGAAAGCAGTCAAGGACAGCCCAAAGCCTTGGGACCCTGCACCTGTGTGGGAGACCTGGAGGAAGTTCCTGGATCCTGGCTTTGGATCGGCGTAGCACCGACCGTTGCAGTCGATTGGAGAATAAATCATCAGATAGAAGATCTTTCTCTCTGTCTCTCCTCCTCTCTGTATATCGGACTTTCTGATAAAAATAAAATAGGTCCTGGCACAGTGGCCTAGTGACTAAAGTCCTCGCCTTCAACACACCAGGATCCCATATGGGCGCCGGTTCTAATCCCGGCAGCCCCAGCCCCGCTTCCCATCCAGCTCCCTGCTTGTGTCCTAGGAAAGCAGTCGAGGACGACCCAAAGCCTTGGGACCCTGCACCCACGTGGGAGACCTGGAGGAAGTTCTTGGCTCCCGGCTTTGGATCGGCTCAGCACCGGCCATTACTGTCACTTAAGGAGTGAATCAATGAACGGAAGATCTTCCTCTTTGTGTATATGCCTTTCCAATAAAAATATAAATAAATCTTTTAAAAAATTAAAATAAAACAAATCTTTAAAAATAAATAAGTGGAGCAGCCAAGGACTTGCACTAGTGTTCAGGACTGTCAGCATTGCAGACAGCAGCCTAACCTACTGATGTGCAGTACCAGTCCCACAATATTTCTTTAACGGAAGGGGATGTGCTTGCCTGTGTGTATATACGGTACCATACGTACAGTAAAGGGAACACGCCCAGCTGCATGGTGACGTGAACTCCCCACACACCCTAACGCAGAGGGAAGAGCAGGTACTGCCTGCAGGTGTCTCACTGCCCTCTCCTTGCCTAACCTTGAACATAGACCTTATCTTCCCCTCTTTTTTTATGATTTATTTATTTTTATTGGAAGGTCAGGTTTACAGAGAGGAGGAGAGACGGAGAGAAAGATCTTCTGTCCGCTGGTTCGTTTCCCAAATGGCCATAACAGCCAGAGCTGAGCCGATGTGAAGCCAGGAACCAGGAGCTTCTGCCAGGTCTCCCACATGGGTGCAGGGTCCCAAGGCGTTGGGCCGTCCTCAGCTGCTTTCCCAGGCCACAAGCAGGGAGCTGGATGGGAAGTGGGGCTGCCAGGATTAGAACCAGTGCCCGTATGGGGTCCTGGCGCATTCAAAGCCAGGACTTTAGCTGCTATGCTATTGCACCAGGCCTCCCTATTCTCCCCTCTTGAGCTTCCCTGTGTTTTATTTGCCATTTGTTTTACCTCCAAGTTGCCTCTTTGTGTTCTTTAGGCATTGTGTGTGTTCTTTGGTGCTTGGATTTCTCCCCTGGTTGTTCAGGTGTATCTAAGCCTTGGCATGTAGTTTGCTTGTTTTCATTTCCATGCACTGTGGACAGTGTATTCTGGTCCTAGACACATGTGTGGTTTCCATATGGGAGCCGTTAGGAGTTCTGCAGCCATAAACATTCTTGTGAGTTTATGTCTGTGTGTTCTGTCCTCGGGGGAAATTTACCCAGGAGTAGAATACAGCAGGTGTGTGGTTTGTTTGTTTGTTTGGGGGTTGTATTTTTTCTTTAATTGTTTACTTTGAAAAACCAGATTAATTCTCACTTTCCTCTCTACAAATTGGCATCAAAATCTTCCCCTTAACTTACCCTGGTTTTGGATGCCCATAACCCCCACCCACACAGCTTGTTGTTCCCCATACTTCCTGGCCCCATGGTTTTCTCATGGAACACCCATTACCTGAGGCCAAGAATGTCTGGCCTGCAGCAGCCCATGTCAGACCAGCTCTGTCAAAGCAGCTACAGGCAGGACTCAAAAGTTAATAAATCTGGAGTCGGCAGTGTGATGTAGTAAGTTAAGCTTCTGCCTTCAGAGCCGGCATCTAATATGGGCTCTGTTTCAAGCCCTGGCTGCTCCACTTCCGATCCAGCTCCCTGCTAACGCACCTGGGAGGGCAGTGTAAGATGGCCCAAGTCTTTGGACCCTTGGAACCGATGGGGAGACCCAGAGTAAAGCCTGTGGTTCCTGGCTTCAATGTGGCCCAGGCGCAGCCATCGCTGCTCTCTGGGGAGTGAACCAGTAGCTGGAGAAGCTCTCTCTCCCTCTTCCTCTTTCTCTCATTCTACCTTTTAAATAAAATGACAAAATAATTCTTTAAAAAAGGAAAAACAAAATTCAGTGAATCTGTAGACAAGCTGATTTTCAGTTGATGATTTTGTTGGGCCCGTGGATGATGTCATAAATACCTAAGTGGCCCTTGCAGAGAAAAGCTTCCTCAGCTCGAGGGGCTGAGGATCCAAACGAGACGGTGGCTTCATAGTGCACGTGTAAGCTTGCTTTCCTCTGTGAATTACAAATGATTATGAAATCTGAAAAAATAAAAACAAAATAGTATTTCTCATGGAATTTTGATCAGAAACTACTTCCAGTCCAGACTGATCCCCAATCTCTTTCTCCCCAGACTTCCACCGCTGCGAGAAGGCGATGACAGCGAAAGGGGGTGACGTCTCTGTATGCGAGTGGTACCGGCGCGTGTACAAGTCCCTCTGCCCCATCTCCTGGGTATGTCCCTCCTTCGGGGGCCGGGGGCAGTGCAGGGTGGGCAGCGTGCTGACACGGTGGGGGCTCCACTCTGAGGGGCACAGAGCGACAAGGCCTCACGTGATCTGTTCGCAGGTCTGTGCTGAGTCGTCCCGCGTTGATTTTCCAACGAATCAGATGATTGGTAGCAGTTGCTGTTTGTTTTTTTTTGCTTTAAGCAGTGTTTGTTATTAAGATCTGTAGTTTTTTAGATAAAATGACTGCACACTCACCAGATTGCCCTAGAGAATGAACAGTCCTTCAGCGTGCACTGGGAGCACAGGGAAGCATGGGCCTCCCGACCGCCATGGTTCCACTCTAGAACCTGGGCTCCTGTGTCACCACGATGTGGCTGCACAGTGCCAGCTTCCTGTCCCCGTGCATCTCACAGTCTCAGGCAGGCCTGGCCTTCTGGATTCTGAACATTCTCACGTCGTAGGAAAGTGAGCAGTTCAGCAACCCCAGACACATCCCCAAGATTCTTCCATGTTTCCTTCATGTGCCCCATTTCTTTTTCTTCTTTTGTGGACTGTTCTGAAGCAAAGCTCAGTCCTTTGGCTTCACACCTACTGTTATAGAACACACCTGACTCAGGCGCTGCGGCGTGGCCTAGTGGCTGGGGTCCTCGCCTTGGATGTGCCGGGATCACATATGGTCGCTGGTTCTAATCCCGGCAGCCCACTTCCCATCCAGCTCCCTGCTTGTGACCTGGGAAAGCAGAAGACAGCCTAAAGGCTTGGGACCCTGCACCCACATGAAAGCCCAGAAGAGGCTCCTGGCTTCGGACTGGATCGGATCAGATTATCTCAACTCTGGCCATTATACCCATATGGGGAGTGAGTCAGTGAATGGAAGATCTTCCTCTCTGTATATCTGACTTTCCAATAAAAATAAAGAAATCTTTAAAAAGAAGTGTTAGGGCCAGCATTGCAGTATGGCAGGTAAAGCTGCTGCCTGCACAGTGTCCCAGCTGCTCACTGTTCCCAGTCCAGCTGCCTGCCAAAACCCTGGGAGAAGCAGCAGAAGATGACCCACGTGCTTGGACCCTGGCCACCCACAGGTGAGGCCTGGGAGAGGCTCCTGGCTCTGAACTAGACTGACCCAGAGCAGTCCGTTGTGGCCATCTGGAGAGTGAGTCAGTGAAGGGAACACAGCTCTTCTCTGCTCTCACCTTAAACTTATTTTATTGGTTTATTGGAAAATCAGATCCACAGAGAGCCAAGACTGAAAAAAAGATCTTCCTTCCACTGGCTCACTCCCCAAATGGCCGCAATGGCCAGAGCTAAGCCAATCTGAAGTCAGGAGCCAGGAGCTTCTTCCGGATCTCCCATGTGGGCTCAGGGTCCCACATCCTTTAAAATGTTTTTTGTTGGGTGGGTGTTAGGCCAACTGGTTAGACAGGTGGGAGATCCCTGTTCCGTTTGCGAGTGCTAGGTTCGGTGCCCAGCTCAGCGCCTACTCTGGTTTGCTGCCGCTGCGGCCCCAAGAGGCAGCACTGCGGGCCGGGTGGTTGCATCCCCGCCACCCTCGGGAGTGGGCTGCTGCTCTCCACTCTGCCCAGGCCCAGCCCTTCACATGCATTTCACCAAGTGAGGCAGCACATGGGAGCCCTCTGTGTCTCTTTCCGTCTCTGTTCTCTCTACTGAAAAAAACTAAAAGAGAAAGATGCTGTGCTGATATATCGTGTGAGCTGTTGCAGAATGGTACCAGTGGACTTTGTTCATTGAAGGATTGCCATAGACGTGTTTGTTAGCAGACACACGCTCTTTCTCTCTCGCTGGGTCTGCCAGGGGTAGGGGAATGATTCTGCCTTTACCTGCAGTGTATCAGCTCACTTACGAAACTGGGTTTTGTGTTTGTTTGGAATTTATTTTTATTGCAAAGTCAGATATACAGAGAGGAGGAGAGACAGAGAGGAAGATCTTCCACCCTTCCATCCGATGGTTCACTCCCCAAGTGAGCGCAAAAGCTGGAGGTGAGCTGATCCAAAACCAGGAGCCAGGAGCTTCTTCTGGATCTCCCATGCAGGTGCAGGGTCCCAAGGCTTTGGGCCGTTCTCGACAGCTTTCCCAGGCCACAGGCAGGGAGCTGGATGGGAAGTGGGGCCGCCTGGATTAGAACCAGTGTCCATATGGGATACCAGCACATGCAAGAGGAGGACCCTAGCCACTAGGCTACTGCATCATGTCCAAGAAACTGGTTTTGTCTCCTTGGGCAGTGGCTGGCCCACAGCAGGAGCCTGTGGGTACAGGGTGGTGGGCAGCCTGAGGAAGGCATAGAAGCCGACCCTCTGGGCTCCCCCTATGAGGGAATAACCCTGGCTATCTTCACACAGATCTCCACCTGGGACGATCGCCGTGCAGAAGGCACCTTTCCTGGCAAGATCTGAACTGGCTCCACCCACTTCAGCTGCTCCGTCCCTCTTCCCTGGGTGGTCAACGGCGACCTGCGGACACTGACCCCTGCCCTGGGACCCTGAATCATGACTGAACCGTAATAAACAAAAACTCGTTAAAAACGTGTGTGTATGTTTGTGTGTGTCTGTCTGCACACATGCTTTAGGAGCTGGGAGTTGGGCAGGAGGCTCTGCTGAGTGAGGGTGTGACTGGAAGCAGGCCCCCAGGTGGTCTGTCTTGGTCTTCTGTGCTTTTTCACTGTGTTTTCCCTTCAAGCACCTCTTGTGTGCCAGTCACCACAGTTAAGGCCCTCATTGGGGCTAAAATTGATCTGCATGCCTACTCCGATTATTTACATATTATTTCAGAGTTACAGGGGGAGAGAAAAAAAAAAAAACAGGGAAAGATCTTCCATCCCTGCTTCATTCACCAAATGGCTGCAACAACTGGGCCTGGACCAGGCTGAAGTCAAGAGCCCAGAACTTCTTCCGCGTCTCCCACACAAGTGCAGGAGGCTCAAAGCTTTGAACCATTCTCAACTACTTTCCCGGGCCACAAGCAGGGAGCTGGAAAGGAAGTGGAGCAGCTGGAATACGAACCAATGCCTATATGGGATCCCAAAAGTGCAGGGTGAGGATTTATCCACTATGCTATCATGCCAGGTGCATTAAAAATTTTTTAGAAATAATTTGCTTATTTGGAAGGCAGAGCAACAGAGAGAGAGATCTTCACTCGTCCACTCTCCAAGTGGCCACAACAGCCAGGGTTGGTCCAGGCAGAGCCAGGAACCTGGTGTTCCTTTCAGTTCTCGCATATGGGTGATGGGGACTCAAGGCCCTGGGCCATCCTGGGCTGCTTTCCCCGGCCTGTTCCGTGGCAGGGAGCCCATGGGAAGTGGGGCAGCTTTGGGCCAGCACTGGCAACAGCACTGCCATATGCCAGTCTGCTACCGCAGGCTGCAGTTCAGCTCACTGCACCAAAACATTTACCCCAAGTAAATTGTCTAAGCATGGCCGAACTATCGTTAATATACCTAAGGAATTAATTATGAATTCTTTATCCTTTCTTTATTATTTGAAAGATTCACAGAGAGGAGGAGAGACAGAAAAATCCTCCGTCGAGTGGTTCACCCCCCAAGTGGCCCCAACAGCCAGAGCTGAGTTGATCTGGAGCCAGGAGCCACTTCCGGGTCTCCCACTTGGGTGTGGGATCCCAAGGCTTTGGGCCATCCTCTACCACTTTCCCAGGCCACAAGCCGGGAGCTGGATGGGAAGTAGAACAGCTGGAACACAAACTGGTGCCCACATGGGATCCCAGCACACGCGAGGTGAGGACTTCAGCCAATAGGCTACCATGCTGCCCCGCCCTGGTTGTTTTTTTGTTTGTTTGTTTTTTTGTTTTTTTTTTTTTTAAGTTAGATTCACAGAGAAGGAGAGACAGGAAGATCTGGCAGTTCACTCCTCGAGCTGCTGCAATAGCTGGAGCTGAGCCAATCCGAGGCCAGGAGCCAGGAGCTTCTGGGTCTCCCACGCCGGTGTAGTCTTCTAAGGCCACAAGCAGGGAACTGGATGGGAAATGGAGCAGCCAGGATATGAAGCAGTGTCCCTATGAGATCCCTGGTGTGCAAGGCAATGACTTAACCACTAAGCTATCATGCCAGGCCCTCCTTATACATTTTGGAGATTTACTCATGTGTTTGAAATGTAAAGGGATGGTCAGGGACACAGATGTACCCACTGGTGTTCTCCCTAAACCCCTGTAACGGCCACGGCTGGACCAAACTGAAGGTCGGAGCCAGGAACTCTGACCTGGTTCTCCCACCTGGGTGACAGGGACCCCTAGCCCTTGGCCAACCTCACTGAACTCAGGCACACCAACAGGAACTGCACTCCCACCTGAGACACCAGTGCTGCAGGCAGAGCCTTAACCCACTGGACCACCATGCTGGCCTGTGACCTCTTGGTCTGTGAGCATAGGCGATTTTCTGCCTAAGCTATCCTTTCTCCCTAAGCACTGGGTCTCGTATCAGTCGGGGTTGTGACTGGAAGTCGTGAAGGACAAGCAAAGGCTGCTCCGTTCACGTGGCTTCCATAGTGGATTGCCACAGTGCAGCCTGAAGACCATCACCACAGCCATCAGGGAGCTGCGACTCGGGACCCACAGGGCCAGTGCCCGAGTCCTCGAGACCTTTCAGAGGGCTGTGCTGCAAGCTTGTGTGTGGCACAAGTGAGTGGAGATGAGTCTTGTGCCGGTGTGTATCGGGTGATGGGCTGCTTGGCTGCTTGGCTGCCCCTGGGGAGGGTGAGCTGTGAACAGGACCTTTATGCTCGCAAAGGGATCCTGAAGTTTGGGGCAGGCTTTGGACAGGACCCAGAAAGCAGAGCTGGTGACAGGTCAAGACACAGGAGCCCACTGACCCCCGCTGCCGACACCTGCCGCCATGAGCCGCAGGTCTGGGGAGGCATGTCTTGCTGAAGAGCTGATGTAACACATTTCCGCTCTCATCTACCACTGCTTGTTGCTTGGCACCCGCTTCCTGCCTGGCTGGCCTCTGCAGTGAGAATTTTCAGCACAGGAGACCGAGCACACCCCCTCGTCCTTAGGCCTTGCTCTTGGCTCCCCCTGGAATGGATCCCACAACTCACTAAGTCCAGGTCCTTGTTGTGTGTGTGTGTGTGTGTGTGTGTATATATATATGATTTATTTGCTTTGGCCCCAGCACAGTAGCCTAGTGGTTAAAGTCCTTGCCTTGTGTGTGTCAGGATCCCATATGGGAGCCGGTTCATGTCCCAGCAGCCCTGCTTCCCATCCAGCTCCCTGCTTGTGGCATGGGAAAACAATTAAGGATGACCCAAAGCCTTGGGACCCTGCAACCGCGTGAGATACCCAGAAGAGCTCCTGGCTCCTGGCTTCAGATCGGCACAGCACCGGCCATTGCGGTCACTTGGGGAGTGAATTATCGGATGGAAGCTTCTTCCCTGTCTCTCCTCATTTCTGTATATCTGACTTCGAATAAAAATAAATAAATCTTTCTTTTTAAGTCTTTAATGAGTGAAACAAAGTGAAAAAAAAAAATATCTGAAACCACAGCTTCTGGAAGAACCACTTGTCTTTGCCAGTCTTGTACCCCTCCTCAAACTTGATCTTGGCCTCTCGCCGGGCCTTGGGTTTCAGATCAGGGTCTCTGAAGACATCCTTGTCCACCACAGTTTTGTCCAAGAGAATATCCACCAAGTACCTGGTGGGCATGGGGTGGTTGTAGTTATAATCCCTCAGGAACGACTCGATCTTGGAGAGTTTGGCGATCTTGCGCATGGCAGCCGTCACTGTGTGAGGAGAGTGGTCAGTGCTGGCCACCTGCACATGGCTGTACGGGTGGTCCGGGGTGCCACTGTTGATGTTCTCCACGATCACGGCTTTGCGTCCCAAGTAGCGTCGGCCAGAGGCAGCACCACCTTCCTGGCGGTGCTCCTGCTCCCCTTGAAAAAATAAAGGAAAGAAAGGGAGGGATGGAGGGAGGAAGGGAGGAAGGAAGGAAGATCTTCCAGCCCGGCATGCTGGCTTAGTGGCTGAAGTCCTCACCTTGCATGTGCCAGGGTTCCATATGTGCACCAGTTCTAATCCCGGCAGCTTCACTTCCCATCCAGCTCCCTGCTTGTGGCCTTGGAAAACAGTTGTGGATGGGCCAAAGCCTTGGGACCCTGCACCCGCGTGAGGGACTTGGAAAAAACTCCTGGCTTCGTATCAGCTCAGCTTTGGCTGTTGAGGCTGCTTGGGAGTGAATCATTGGACGAAGATCTTCCTCTCTGTACATCTGACTTTCCAGTAAAATAAAAATCTCTTTAAAAAAAAAAAAAAAGAAAGAAAGAAAGAAGAAAAGAAAGATCTTCCATTCCCAACTGGTCACCAGCCAGAGCTGAAAAAATTCCAATGCCAGGAGCGAGGAGCTTTTTCTGGGTCTCCCATGCGGGTGGAGGGTCCTAAGGCTTAGGAGCATCCTCTACTAGCCTAGGCCACAAGCAGGGAGCTAAATGGGAAGTAGAGCAGCTGGGACACAAACTGGAAGACTTAGAACCAGACCCATAATTTTTTTTTCTTTTAATTAAAAAGGTTATTCAAAATGTATATTATGAAGAAACTAAACATGAATATTAAAACTTTTTTCAGGGGCCAACATTATGGTCCAACAGTTTAAACCTCCACCTGTAAAATGTCTTCCACCAAAAAATTTAAAATTCCATTTCCACAACATATTTTGAAATACCTTTGGGCCCGGCACGAAAGCGTAATGGTTAAGGTCCTCGCCTTGAACGTGCCAGAATCCCATATGGGCGCCGGTTCTAATCCCAGCAGCTCCACTTCCCATCCAGCTCCCTGCTTGTGGCCTGGGAAAGCAGTCGAGGACGGCCCAAAGTCTTGGGACCCTGCACCTGCGTGGGAGACCTGGAAGAGATTCCCGGCTCCTGGCTTTGGATCGGCACAGCACCGGCCATTGCGGCCATTTGGCCATTTGGGGAGTGAATCATTGGACGGAAGATCTTCCTCTCTGTCTCTCCTCCTCTCTGTACATCTACCATCTGCCTTTCCAATAAAAAAATAATAAATCTTTAAACAACAACAAAAAGAAATACCTTTTTATACTGAACCTATTCCAGTGTTAGCCAGTAGGTGGCACTGAGAGAGACTGGGATGTGATTTTGCAAATCAATGTGAAACAGGAGGTGCGTGGTGGGAAGTAACCGAGCCAGAAAGTAAGCATTTGCGGTGAACACCTGAGGCCTGAGAAAGACAAATGAGAAGGGATGTGGAGAGTCTGGGATTCCAACTTCAGGAGCAAACCTCCTACATGTATTTGAAGCTATTATTTTATTTATTTATTTATTTATTTATTTATTTATTTATTTTGAAGAAGTATTTGTTTCCATTGGAAAGGCAGATCACATTTATAGGGAAAAGACAGAAAGATCTTCCATTTGCTGGGTCACTCCCCAAGTGGCTGCAACGGCCAGATTTCAGCTGATCTGAAGCCAGGGGCCAGGAACTTCTTCTGGATCTCCCACATGGGTACAGGGTCCCAAGGCGTTGGCCGTCCTCCACTGCTTTCCCAGGCCACAAGCAGGGAGCTAGATGGGAAGTGGAGCAGCTGGGATAAAAAGCGGAGCTCATATGGGATCCATGTAAGGCGAGGACTTTAGCCACCAGGCTACTGCACTGGGCTACCTTTGTTGTTTTGAAGATTGACTTGCATAAAGGTAAGAAACAATAGTGAAAATGGGCCCAGTGCAGTGGCCTAGCAGCTAAAGTCCTCGCCTTGAACACACCAGGATCCCATATTGGCATCGGTTCTAATCCCGGCAGCCTTGCTTCCTATCCAGCTCCCTGCTTGTGGCCCGGGAAAGCAGTCGAAGACGGCCCAAAGCTTTGGGACCCTGCTCCCGCCTGAGAGACCTGGAAGAGCTCCTGGCTCCTGGCTTTGGATCGGCACAGCACCGGCCGTTGCAGTCACTTGGGGAGTGAATCATCGGATGCAAGATCTTCCTCTCTGCCTCTCCTCCTTGCTGTATATCTGACTTTCCAATAAGAATAAAAAAAAAAAAAAAACCAGTATTAAAAATGCCTGGCTATCCATTTCTGAACAGAAAGGCAACAGGTGGCACTGTGACATCCCACTGATGACAAGCCTTCACTCTCATTGGGTGTCTTCAAGTAGCTTGCAAACCCAGCTAACAAGCATTTCAGAATGGAATTATTGCAGGTCATATTTGCAAGGATGTAAGCTAAGCTCATCAAATGCAACTGACCATCACTCTTATTGAAATTTACTCTTGGATCCCTGCACGGTTGCCTAGCAGCTAAAGTCCTCACCTTGGACGCACCAGGATCCCATATGGGCGCCGGTTCTAATCCCGTAGTTCCACTTCCCATCCAGCTCCCTGCTTGTGGCCTGGGAAAGCAGTGGAGGATGGCCAATGCCTTGGGACCCTGCATCCACATGGCAGACCTGGAAGAGGATCCTGGCTCCTGGCTTCAGATTGGCTCAGCTCCAGCCGTTGTAGACACCTGAGGAATGAATCATCAGACAGAAAATCTTCCTCTCTGTCTCTCCTCCTCTCTGTATATCTGATTTTCCTATACAAATTTTATAAGTAAAATTTTAAAAATAAGTTTACTCTTATTCCTAAAGGACCAACGTAAATCAAGAGAATAGGATGACAGTTGGAGCACCATTTGTTGACCCAGCTTGTTCTGGAGGGTCAGATGCCAGCAGGCCAGGTCTCATGCTGGAATCCCCTGAGGCCACCCGAGCATCATCCTGCACCACACGAGGGCGCCATCAGGCAAGCCCTGGGCAGCCATGAGGTCCTACCCCTGGCTGCTTGTAGACATGGCTGCCCTCCCTCCTCTGGCCACCACTTCCTGGGAAAGTGGGCTGAGGATATTATCCAGGTCACTAATGGACAAAAGTGCACACCCAGCCACATTGCATAAAATAGGCAGAAATGAAATTTGAACCTAGATCTCTAATTTAGGGATCTGAAGACACACAGCTAGTGTGTACACATATGTGTGTGTCTGTTTTGGGGGAGTGGAGACTTTCCTTCCACCAAGCCCGTCCATGTGGTCACCCCCCTTCTCATGCCTTTTGCTGTGGTTCTTCAGTCCAGCACCGTGATCACTTGCTGGGATCCCTAACTGGGCCTCCCTCCCTTTGCTCCAGAAGAGGACCTTGCAGAACCAAAGGCACACAGGAGGGGAGGCAGCTCTGGGGCAGAAGCAGGTCCCACCTGCCTCCCTGGGAAGGCCCACCTGGAGGGAGAGGCATTGGTGGAGGCACTTCCACCCCCTTCCCTCCCAGGGCAGCCTGGGAACCAAAGGCCACAGGTGCATCACCCTTCCCTGGGAGTGGGATGAGGGGTGTGTGTGTGTGTGTGTGTGTGTGTGTGTGTGTGTTGGTGGGGGGCAGACATTCACACAATCAGGAATGGCAAGTCTATAAATCAGTCCATAAATCAGGCTCCTCCAGCAGCCTGCCCTTCTACCCACCCCTCCTCCCGACATTCTGGTGCAAGGAGGGGCCTGGACATATATAACTAGAGAGGCACTGTGGGTGGGGTTGGCTGCGGAAGCTTGGAGCTGAGGTGAGGAGCAGAGTCTAGGGCTGCAGTGGTGGGGAGCTGCCAGGGGCTGAGTCTCGGGGAGACACTGACCGCCCCCTCGCCTTGGTGTCCTCCACGCTGTCCACCAGGCCTGCAGGAGGCTGGGCACATCCTCTGCAGGAAGCAGCCCCTTGCAGTTGGGATGTGGGGTAGAGACGGAGTGGGTGGGTCTCTCTTCCTCCCCCAACCTGCTCTCTGTCCACGTGTCCCATACAGGACCATGGCTCCCGCAGAAGAGGCGGAGAAAGGATCTCCAGCGGTGGTGGGGTTGCTGGTCGTGGGCAACATCATTATTCTGGTGAGATGAACCTGTGTAACCCAGCCTGCCATGCAGGGATGGGCAGCAGGGAGGCTGGGGCCCAGGACTCCCCCATCTTGCCAGCACTGCCCATTCAAGACGGCCTGGGTTCCAATCCCAGTTATGCCTCTCGCTAGTGAAAGGACTCTACTGAGCCACTCAATTTCTCTGCCCACTAGTTTGGGATAGATTGCATGTCCCCACCCACACATGGCCTGGGGCCCAGAAAAGGTGCCAGGCTCATGCCAGCCAGCATCATCATCATTACCGTGGGCATCGAGGAAGTGCTTGATGCCCTGGATGTCCATTGTCATAGCAGTGAGAACGTCCGTGAACAACCTTTGTAATGCGTGCCCATGGCTTTGGGCTGCCTGGGTTTAGATCCAAGTGTGGGGCCTGGGGCCAGTGACCCCTTTTGGTAAAGTAGGAATGAGTCAGAGGTGCTGTGAGGAGGGAGTTACTGGGTCCGTAGGCTTCAGGTCGAGTCTGGCGTTTGTGGTTCCTGTCTGGATTGGCCAGAGCAGCGGTACCCTGTGGCTGGCAACACAAATAAATCCCACATAAAGCAGTTTCTAGGACCAGTGCCTAGCACATAGTGAAAACACTCATGAGCTTTTACTCTTCATGGTTTTTTCACGATTTATTTATCTGAAAGGGAGAAGTGACAGAAAAAGAGATTTTCTGTCTGCTCCTCAAATGGCTGCAAGATTTGACAATGGGCCAGGCAGAAGCCAGGAACCCCCTCCAGGGTCTCGCACCTGGGTGCAGGGGTTCAAGCACTTGAGGCATCTTCAGCTGCTTTCCCAGCTACATTAGCAAGCAGTTGGATTGGAAGCAGGGTTGCTGAACTTAAACTGAGGCCCCCACGTGTCACAGGCAGCAGCTGAACCATTGTTGCCAATGGGTTCACAGAAAAGTCTTCACCCCTTCTTATTTCCTTTCTCCCACTCCCATGGGTAACCTCTTTTGTTTGTGTCTCCAATAAAACGCAAGCAAATTGGGACATGCCCAATCTCTTCCCGTTCTTGCCCCAAACATGGCATCTGCCATATGGGGCTCTGCACCTCCCCTGGGCTCCTGCTCCCAGCCCGTGCACCGCTGCACGGGTGTCACCTCTCCCGCGCTCCTGCCCCCAGCCCGTGCTCCGCTGTGCGGGCGTCACCTCCCCCAGGCTCCTGCCCCCAGCCCGTGCACCTGTGCGGGTATCCTTGGAGAATCTCCTGACTCTGCACCACTAGGGACTCCCTGGCAGGTGTGGGGTGGGGGACTTCTTAAGGGGGAGGAACTTATCCTGGAGCAACAAGGACCGTCCCTTGCTGGATCACTGTTGCCTGCAGGATCACTATTGAGGGAAAGTGCTGGGCCAGAGGACCTTTGTCATTGCCAGGGTCAGGGCCACCCATTCCTTTCCTGGAATAACAGCACTACCAGAGCTCTAGAAAAACGTGCATGGAAAAAAAATACTATACGTGGCTTTCCATTCTTCTGCCCCAAGAGCAGCTTAGCCTCCATTTTTTCTTTCTTTTCAAGATTTACTTATTTTTATTGGCAAGGCAGATTTCACAGAGAGAAGGGGAGACAGAGAGATTTTCCATCACTGGTTCACTACCCAAAAGGCCAAACAGTCAGAGCTGAGCTGATCCAGAGCCTGGAGCTTCCTCTAGGTCTCCCACATAAGTGCAGGGTCCCAAGGCTTTGGGCCATTCTTTTCTTTCCCAGGCCACAAGCAGGGAGCTGGATAGAAAATGGAGCAGCCAGGACATGAATCCGAGCCCATGTGGGTGCTGGCACTTGTAGGTAGAAAATGAGCCAACTCAGCCATCACAACAATCCCATCTTCTAAATGTGTGTGTATTTTCCGCATGGAGAAAAAGACAGCTCTCACTGCTAGGTTCACTCCCTAGATAGCCAGGGCTGGGTCAGGCCAAACCAGGCAGGAGCCTGGAACTACATCTTGGTCTCCCAGGTGGGTAGGTGTTTGAGCCATTACCTCCTGGGGTACACATTAGGAAAAAGCTAGAATGGCACATGCAGTGGGACTGGCATCCAGACACTCCCCATGGTGCCCCAGCCATGTATTAACTGCTGTGCCAAGCACCTGCCTCTAAACTTATCTTCTGTTTTCCTGCAAACCTCCCCTAGCCTGCCCCTGCTCTGGGCCCAGCCAGGCGTTGCTGGCAGTCTCTCCTGCCATTCCCTAGGCAACCCATCCCTGGATGGCTCCAGCTTCTGCCCCTGCTCTATGCCCACTTTGCAGAGAGGGCAACAGAGGCTCAGAATGGAGAAAGGAGCTGCCCACGGAGGCTCACAGAGCCAGGGCCGCTGGCAGGGAGCCCCCTCCCTAACCCACAGGGTCTGCTGTAGCTGTCTGGCCTGGCCCTGTTCGCGGAGACAGTGTGGGTGACAGCCGACCAGTACCGCGTGTATCCACTGATGGGCGTCTCAGGCAAAGACGACGTCTTCGCGGGCGCCTGGATCGCCATCTTCTGCGGCTTCTCCTTCTTCGTGGTGGCCAGCTTCGGGGTGGGCGCAGCACTCTGCCGCAGCCGCCCCATGATCCTCACGGTGAGCCCCGCTCCCCTTCTGCCACAGGGATGGATGGCTTTGAGTAGCTGCCTTGGGGTTCGAACCCCAGCTCTCTGCCTCTGGAGTATGTGCCGGTAGCTCAGCCAGCAACAGCGATGGCAACAATAGCAGCACCATCAGATAATAGGAGTACTAGCTATAGTGAGTCCCCACTTCCTGCCAGCAGCCCAGAGAGTCCCAAAGATTGGTTCATGAGTTCCCTGTCTACTGAAAAATGCCATCATCCTCTCCCTACTTGACAGAAATGGGAAAGGTTCAAACGTGTGAATTCTCTTATCCAAAGTCACACACCAGGTGAGAGGCAGAACCCACAGGTTTGAGCCTGTGCTCCTGCTTTCTGCCAGCAGCCACTCGCACTTCGCACGCACTTGGCATCTGGCACCAGGCACTGCAGCTGTGAAAATGAGCTACCTTGGTCTTTCCAGAAAGGGATGCTTTTCAACCTATCTGCCAGATGAGGAAGCTGGGGTTGAAAAGGCCTGACAGCGGTCTCTGTCCAGTGACTGTGGAAGAACAGAGTCCCATCTGAGCCCCAGCCCCCTTCAGTGAGGCAGCCCCACTGGGGCCTCTGCTATGGTACGGGACCCTTCAGGTCGGGGTACTTGTGGTTCTCCAAGCTGCTCATGTTGATCAAGCAGGAAGCAAGCAGAGGGTGGATGGCGATGGCTGTGAGCAAAACTCAAGGGCCTTGGACCTTGGGTGTCTGCAGGAAAAGCAGGTGGGGAGTTAGGGACGGGCAAGAGAAAGCAGAGAGAAGGAGGCAGAGAGGGAGGGAGCAGCCGGTCTCTGGGACAGTCCTGGGTGGGCGTGGGGGAGCAGGGGCAAAGGCTCTGAGCAAGGCTGAGTGAGGAGGAGGAGGAGCAAGCTGAGGGGAGGAGTGAGAGCAGCTGTGGGGGGAGAGCGGGGGGGGGGGAGCCTGGCAGGCAGTGTGCCAAGCAGACAACCTTGGTTCTCAACCCGCAAGGATAAGGCTTCCCTTTTCTCCCTTCCCTCTCTTTTCTGTCATTATTATTATTATTATTTTTGGTAGGGGTCTTTCCTCATTCTGTATTTAAATCTCTGGCATACCAGCTTAACCAAAAGCTTTAGCTATTCACGCAGCTAGTTTAAAGAAACATGTGTGTACTATCCGTTTGCTATTCACTCAGAGCCAGGCTTTTTTAAGGAATGTATTAGAGGAAGGCTTGACCAAGTGGCCTTTCAAGCCCTGTGCAACTATCACCTGGTCTCACCTGGAGGCCTGGTCTCTTCCCGCCTGCACTTCTTCCTATGGGGCACCTTAAAGCATTTATTTACCCAGAATGCTCAGGTTCTCTGAGTGACTGTCTCCTGGCCATGGACTTAGCGTTGGGTCCTCGCCAGACCTGGGACTTTAAGGATCACGGATGAGCACAGGAGAAGTATTTTCACCAACAACCCCCTATTACTACTGCGCATTCCACCTCCAACCCTGGCACACCTCACAAATGTCGCCCTCCTTCCTGTTTGCCTGCGCCCATCTGAGCTCTCATTGTTGCCCCTCCCCTTTGACAATAGTATGGACATTTTTTAAGTATGGGAAATATTAAGTCTTTTTTTTTTTAAAGATTTATTTTATGGGTCCAGCACTATATCACTCAGTGGTGAAATTCTCACCTCGCATGCCTGGGATCCCATATGGACACCAGTTAGTGTCCCGGCTGCTCCACTTCCCATCCAGCTCCCTGCTTATGGCCTGGGAAAGCAGTTGAAGATGGGCCAGAGCCTTGGGACCCGGCACTCACATGGGAAACTTAGGAAAAGTTCCTGGTTCCTGGTTTCAGATTGGCTCAGCTCTGACCATTGCAGTCACTTGGGGCATGAACCAGCAGACGGAAGATCTTTCTTTCTTTCTGTCCTTCTCTCTGTAAATCTGCCTTTCCAATAAAAAAAAAAATAAGTAAATCTTAAAAGGAAAAGATTTTTCTTTTAAATTAGAAAGGCAGACTTATAGGGAGAAGGAGAGGCAGAGCGATCCACTGGGTCACTTCCTAAATGGCTGCAGTGGCCGCCGTTGAACTTGTTCAGAGCCAGGAGGTAGGAGCTTCTGTCTGGTCCCAAGGCTTTGGGTCATCCTCTGCTGCTTTCCCAGGTCATAAGCAAGGAGATAGGTGGGAAGTGGAGCAGCCAGGACACGAACTGGCACCCATATGGGATGCCAGCACTCAAAGGCAGAGAATTAGCCAGTTCAGCCATTGTGCTGGTCCTTGTTTGAATAGATTCTAAGTCACCCATTCACTTTGGGAAATTTCTTAGATTTTTTAATTGTATTTCCATTTTCATTTTATTATAAAAATATTTCAAATGTTCAGCAAATTTGAGAAACGGGCACAGTGAACAGTAACATATCTACCTGCTGAGTAATATCTGTGTGTCCACCACGCTGCCCTTCACACATTCTTGTGTTTTTGTTTTAGATTTGATTTTACCTATTTGAAAAACAGAGTTACAGAGAACCAGGGAGAGACAGATCTATCTGCTGATTCGTTGTCCAAATGGCTGCAATGTCTGGGGCTGGGTTGGACCAAAGTTAGGAATCTATCACTTTATCCGGTCTCCGACGTGTGTGATAGAGGTCCAAGGACTTGGGCTATTCTCCACTGCTTGCCTAGGCTCACTGGCAGGAAGCTGAATCAGAAGTGAACCATCCTGGACCTGGACCAGCAGTATTCTAACTCGGTCCCCATCACAGTGCCGGCTCCTGTCCAGTCTCTAGCAGCTGTGGCGTCCCAGGCTTCACCCGGCCCTCTGTGAGGGTGACCTTCTTTCCCCTGTGTCTCCGCAGTACCTGGTCCTCATGCTCATCGTCTATATCTTCGAGTGTGCCTCGTGCATCACCGCCTACACACACCGGGATTACGTGAGCCAGCGCAGAGGCCGGGAGGGGCCAGGGCGGGGCGGGCTCGGGCGAAGGCGACCACTCTCCCCTCCTGGTTTCTGCAGATGGTGTCCACCCCGTCCCTGATCACCAAGCAGATGTTGACTTTCTACAGTGCTGACAGCGACCAGGGCCGGGAGCTGACTCGCCTCTGGGACCGCATCATGATCGAGGTGGGAGAGGAAGAGCAAGGCGTTGGGATGATCCGCACCCCCGATGCGCTCAGTTGAAAACTGTGGGCGAAGGGAGGAAAGAAGGGAGGGGGAGAGAGAGAGAGATCTTCCATCCCCTGATTCACTCCTCTGTTACTCAGAACAGCTGGCGGCTGAGCCTGGCCAGGCTGAAGCAAGGCCATTGGAACTCAGCAGGGTGATCCCTGTGGCTGGCAGGAGGCAGCTGCTGCCTCCTACCCCAGGGCAGGGTTTTGGGCACCACCAGTTCGCAGGTGAATAAGTAGGACCAGGAGGAGCAGTCCCTTGCCAG
The DNA here is from genome assembly GCF_017591425.1 of Ochotona curzoniae. Classification (NCBI taxonomy): domain Eukaryota; kingdom Metazoa; phylum Chordata; class Mammalia; order Lagomorpha; family Ochotonidae; genus Ochotona; species Ochotona curzoniae. The sequence continues at coordinate 5,321,399 of NW_024465561.1, read as the reverse complement.
GGGAGGGTGGTAGAGCTGGCATTGGATTCGGGCAGCCTGGAATCAAAGCCTCTGCTCTTAACCAATCCAAAGGCGGCTCAGCAATGAGAATAGCAACAGTAACCATAGCAACTGTTTCTTGAGTGCTAATTTTGGTTTAGCATTGTTCAAAGCACTTCTAAAATTTATGTAATTGAGGCCAGTGAGATGGTGTATCCAGCTAACCCTCCAGCTGTAAGGCCAGCATCCCATGATGGACACCAGTTGAAGCCCTGGCTGCTCCACTTCCCATCCAGCTCCCTGGTTATGGTCTGGGACGGCAGCAGAGAATGAGCCAAGTCCTTGGGCTTCTGTACCTGCATGGGAGACCAGGAAGAAGATTCTGGCTCCCAATTTCAGATAGGATCAGCTTTGGGAAGTGAACCAGTGGAGGGAAGATTCATCTCTCCTTCTTTTTCTGTAACTCTGAGTTTCAAATTTTAAAAAATTACAAAAAAAAAACCAAAACCCTTAAATAATCCTTAGGGCTGCCATTGTAGCACTGGGGATTAGGCTGCTTCCTGCAGTGCCAGTAACCCGTGTGATTTCCACTTCAAGTCTGCTTCAGAAGCTCCCAAATACAGGGAAAGTAGCCTAAGAGAGCCCAAATACTTGAGCCCCTAGGAGACCTAGATGGATCCCCCAGGCACCTGGCTTTGCCCTGGCCCAGTCCTAGCTGTTGCAGACTTCTGGGGAATAAATCAGCAGATGGCAGATCTCTCTCTATTCACTCTGCTTTGCTTTTCAAATGCATGCACAGTGAAATAAATAAAAAATAAACCCAGGTAATTCTTACAACCACCCCATAGGGAAGGTCAGCTTTCTGAAGATGTGAAAAGAGATGTCGCATGCTGGTGTTGGCCCAAAGCTAGGTTGCCAGATTCCAGAGTGACACTTTTTTTAAAAAGGATATTAGTTAGTTAATTTATTTTTAACAGCTTATGTTATTTAGTTGAAAGAGTGACAAGGAGAGACCGAGAGAGAGAGAGAGACACTCTCCCATCCGTTGGTTTACTCCACTATAATCTGAGCTAGGCCAACTGCACAGATGGCCAGGAACAGCCAATCGTGAGCCAGGCTGAAGCCAGGACCTGCACGAGTCCCCATGTGGGTGCAAGGGCTCAAGCACTTGGGCCATCCACTGCTGCCTTTCCAGACACGTTAGCAAGGAGCTGGATTGGGAGTGGAACAGCTGGGATATGAAATGGTGTTCCTGTATGGCCTGGCGACATCCCAAGTGATGGTGGCTTAGCGTGCTGCACTGCAACACTGGCTCCCAGAGAACAGTCCTAAATCCAATAGGATGTTGCATCAGAAGAGAAATAGAGGAGCCAGGTATATTGAGGTCCCTACACAGCCCAGGGTGTACAACTGGCCAGGATTTGAGCTCGTCTTGGATGGATTTTCTGGCCACAAGGACACAACCTCCTGGTACCACAGAGAGCCTGAAATGGGCCTTTCTGTGTGATCTTATCAACAGATTTTCTGAGACAAGAATTCTGAAATAAATCATGGCAGGGGTTTCATCCAGATTTCCTACCTGCCTCCTGTTTGTGGGGCAAAAGGTGTGTCCCATCTTGGCTCTCCTAACTGCCCACCCATGATGTGGCTGCAGGTGGAAGAAGGCCAACCCAATCTCTCCCTGCTTTGTGACCTCTGACCTCTGAACCTTTACCTGCCTGACTCCCCACCCCGACTCATTCTCTCCAGCAAGAATGCTGTGGCACTTCCGGTCCCATGGACTGGGTGAACTACACATCGGCCTTCCGGGCGGTCACACCAGAGGTGGTGTTCCCCTGGCCCCCACTGTGCTGCCGCCGGACTGCCAACTTCATCCCTGTCAACGAAGAGGGCTGCCGCCTCGGACACCTGGATTACATGTTCAGCAAGGTGCGCCCCGTCAGGGCCCTCCTACCTGCTCCCCAGGGTCCCTGACTCCCCTGGTCGGTAGATCCCCCTTCCCCGGTGTGAGAAAATAGGGTCCATACTGTCTCACTGCCCACCTCAGGCATCATTCCAACCCCCCTTGGTCCCCTGCCCAGGGCTGCTTTCACCACATCGGCCATGCCATTGACAGCTACACATGGGGCATCTCATGGTTTGGCTTTGCCATCCTGATGTGGACGGTGAGAAGTGGGGTGCCTGTGGGCTGGGCAGGGCTGGGTGTGAGGTTGGGGGACCCCTGCTCACTGCTGCCTCACACAGCTCCCAGTGATGTTGATTGCCATGTATTTCTACACCACGCTCTGAGCAACCGGAAGAGGAGGCCACGCACACGGATGGCCACCTCCCTGCTCCCGGTGTCGCCCCTTCTCTTCCCTTCCCCCACTGAAGTTTTCTGTGCCCTGCTAGGCCTGAGATGTGCCCCAAATCTTATGGGTCTGTGGGATGGACCCTTTGCCCTTGACCTCACATTCCCTGCCTGACTCCAGTCTCTGTCCTTTGGGAACCCTTCCCTTGACCCCAACAAGCCTTTCCCAGGTGCCTGCCGAGCAGTCCCCGTGGTGACAGGTGTCATTGCTAAACAACCTGTGATTGTTGAAGCTGTGGTAGCCTGGCCTTGCTGTGAAAGAAGAGATGGGCCCCAGCCCCCTCTGCTCTGAACTGAGCGTGGACCAGAAATTCAATAAATGCCAGCTGACCAGCTGAATGAGTGCACGGGTTTGTTTTCTCTGGGTAAAAGTGGCTGTAAAGTGACTCCTACAGGGAAGTGACCCAAACCCAGCTGGCACTATGAAAATCCAGCCATGCAACTTGGTGGCTTCTATGACTGAGTCAATAGGCCAACTTGAGGCACATCTCCACCCAGGGATTCAATGTACACGTGCAGGAATCCCAGACAGGATTTCTTAGGTGATATCAGAGTTGCAACTCTCTCGTGCTCACTTTTTTTGTGTGTGTTTCTTTGTTTAATATTTCTTTAGGTTCTAGTGTGAGGAATCAGAAGGGCTAATAGATAGTTAGAGCCTCTGGTCCCTGGTGGAGTTACCTTTTTTTTCTTCTAAGATTTATTTATTTATTTTTAAAGATTTATTTTTATTATTTTTTTTTATTGGAAAGGCAGATATACAGAGAGGAGAGACAAAGAGGAAGATCTTCTGTCCAATGATTCACTCCCCAAGTGAGCGCAACGGCTGATACTATGCCGATCCGAAGCCAGGAGCCTCTTCCGGGTCTCCCACGCGGGTGCAGGGTCCCAAGTCTTTGGGCCGTCCTCGACTGCTTTCCCGGGCCACAGGCAGGGAGCTGGATGGGAAGTGGGGCCGCATGGATTAGAACCGGCGCCCATAGGGATCCTGGAGCATACGAGGGGAGGACTTCAGCCGCTAGGGAACAACACTGGGTCCATGAAATTATCTTTTAAAATATAAAATCTTGTTTCTTCCCATTTTTTTTTCCCTTTCAAGAAAGCTCTCCATAGCTTTGTCCTTAGTCCCCTTGAAGGAGAGCAAAGGAACAAAATTACAATATCAATTTCCATCACTTAGGGTTGTTATCACAACAAAAGCAAAAGCTTATACCAATCCCCATATCCGAGCTACTATCAAGTAGATGGTGCTTGGGATTTCAGCTTAATCTCAGAACGGGAGGAAGAACAAGTAGAAACATGTTGCCCGTTGTGAAGGAGTTCCCCTCTTTTTATACCCTTTGTCCCCCTCCCTGAAATGGTGCTGGTGTAGCAGGCTACCGCACTGAACCCTCACACGCTCTTTTTTTTTTTTTTTAAGATTTATTTATTTTTATTACAAAGTCAGATATACAGAGAGGAGGAAAGATAGAGAGAAATATCTTCCGTCGATGATTCACTCCCCAAGTGAGTGCACCAGCCGGTGCACTGCTGATCCAGAGCCAGGAGCCAGGAACCTCCTTCAGGTCTCCCATGCAGGTGCAGGGTTCCAGGCTTTGGGCCATCCTCAACTGTTTTCCCAAGCCACAAGCAGAGAGCTGGATTAGAACCGGCGTCCATATGGAATCCTGTCGCGCTCAAGGCGAGGACTTTAGCCACTAGGCCATGCCGCCACCGGGCCCATACACTCTTAAATAAGTCTTGCTTTGCACTCTGAAATTGCATGAAAATTCTTTCATGTGAAACAAGAAATGAGGGCAGAGTGCAATAGCTAAAGTCCTCTCCTTGCATGCCCCGGGATCCTATACGGGCACCGGTTCTAATCTCGGCAGCCCAGCTTCCCATCCAGCTCCCCGCTTGTGGCCTGGGAAAGCAGTTGAGGACGGCCCAATGCCTTGCAGGGAACTGATGTTTCGTTCACTGTGTGTTTGGACATTTTTCCAAATATTCTATGATGGCGCTTGTTTCCTCCTACAACAGCAATAAGTCAAGAAATCAGTGTTCGTTACAACGCCACTGCTGGAGGTGGGAAAGCAATGTGCTGGCGGATGTCTTCAGGCCTTATCTGAGCAGTTAGGGCGAACCAGGCCTTGCCAGGACCCGGCTCCGGGTGGAACCCACATCGGCCACAGTCCCCTCCCTGTGGCCAGACATCTGCAGAATGTGACTCAACCAAACTGGGAGAATGTGGCTTGACCAAGGCTGGCAGGACAAGTTTATCTGCTCCCGGCTTCCTTACTCAGAGGGCCAGCTCCTATAGGTGAGAGGGGAGCCAGGAGATGAGGGTCAGGTCAGCCCCTTGGTGGCTGGTTGCCATTGCTCGGCCACGTGACCACAGCCCTCCTTGGCTTCTCACCTCCCAGGACCTTCAACACAACATTCAGTTCTTGCCCCACTGGGGCCTGGGAAGCCAGCCCCTTTCCATCTCTCCCTCCCCACCTGAGAGCTAGAATGAAAAGAAACTGTAATGCAATGTAGGACTCAGTCACTCTCCCTCTGACTATATCTACTATTGCTTCTTCCATGAAGGCAAATAGATCTTTTTTTTTTTTTTCAGTAAAATGTTTAACACCCACACTGCTAGCTCCTCTAGGAATCTTTCTTGCTTGTGCATTCAGGCGAGTGTGTGAAGATTCAAGTAATGGAAAAGCAATAACTAGGGTTGGTGTTACAGCACAGAGGGCCAAGCCACCACCTATGGTACCAGCATCCGATATGGAAAGCACCTGAGTTTCAGTTGCTCTAGTCTCTACTAATAATCCTTGGAAAGCAACAGAGGATGGCCGCTGACACCATGTGGGAGACCCAGATGGAGCTGCAGGCTCATGGCTCCCACCTGGCCCAGTTACAACCACTGTGGCCTTTTGGGGAATGAACCACTGGAGGAACTCCTCTCTCTCTTGCTCTCTTTTTCCTTTCAAATACATAAATATCAAAATCCTTAAGAACATAATGCAGGGCCCGGCGCGGTGGCGCAAGTGGTTAAGGTCCTCGCCTTGCACCCCCGGGATCCCATATGGGCGCCAGTTCTAATCCCGGCAGCCCCACTTCCCTTCCAGCTCCCTGCCTGTGGCCTGGGAAAGCAGTCGAGGACGGCCCAAAGCTTTGGGACCCTGCACCCGCGTGGGAGACCCGGAAGAGGCTCCTGGTTTCGGATCGGCATAGTATCGGCCGTTGCGGCTCACTTGGGGAGTGAATCATTGGACTGAAGATCTTCTTCTCTGTATCTCCTCTCTGTATATCTGCCTTTCCAATAAAAAATAATAAAAATAAATCTTTAAAAAAAAAAAAGAACATAATGCAGAGAAAGCTTAAGTCACATCAAAGGGAACTCATTAAGCAATTTAGTTCTGTCAATATGAGGAGGTAAAGTTTAAACAGAATCCGAGTTGTATTTGCTGCTATGAAGCCATCTCCTTCAAGATACATGGTTCAAGTCAGGATCCTTGAAGAAGAGAAAAAACATCAGCAGAAAGACAAACGCAATTTCTTTTTTTTTTTTTTTAAAAAGGTTTGTTTTTATTTGAAAAAGCAGATTTTACAGAAAGATCTTCTATTTGCTGATTCACTTCCCAAATGGCTACAACAGCTGGAACCTGGAACTTGTTCTGGGCCTCCCGTGTAGGTGCCAAGGATTTGGGAAACCCCCTGTGGCTTTCCCAGGTGCGTTAACAGGGAGCTAGATCAGAAGTGGAAAGCTGGGACTTGAACCGGTGTCTATATGGGATGCCGGTACCTCTCCCTCTCTTCCTGTCTCTGTAACTGCCTTTCAAATAAAAACAAATCTTTTTTTTTTTTCAATTAAAGATATATCCATTTTTATTGCAAAATCAGATATACAGAGAGGAGAAGAGACAGAGAGGAAGATCTTCCACCCAATGATTCACTCCCTAAGTGAGCGCAACGGCTGGTGCTGCGCCAATCCGAAGCTGAGAACCAGGAGCTTCTTGTGAGTCTCCCATATGGGTGCAGGGTCCCAAGGCTTTGGGCCGTCCTCGACTGCTTTCTCAGACCACAAGCAGGGAGCTGAATAGGAAGTGGGGCTGCCGGGATTAGAACTGGTGCCCATACCCATATTCTCATATGGGCACCATATGGGCACCCGGCGTGTTCAAATTGAGGACTTTAGCCACTAGGCCACTATGCCAGACCCAAAACAAATCTTTAACACACACACACACACACACACACACACACACACACGCACGTGCAAAAGTAAGCTGAACCCTAAGTGGGAAAGGAGGAGGAGACTTTGGACAGCACACTGTCACCCTGGGTGGATGTGGCGCTTCCAGAAGTGCCTTGAGGCGCTTCTGCATGGTTCCCTGCGGTCCCGGCCCTTGCTGTGCTGAACTGGGAAACAGACTTGGCGGACCACTCCAGGGCACACCTGGTCTTTGGACAAAGCAGCCTAGGAGCTGGGCAGGGCTGGTGACTTGGATGTGGCTGGAGTAGGGGACCAGCCTCTGGGGGCAGAAGGACGAGCCTTCCTCCTGACAGCAGGTGATTGGTGACCCAGGAAGCACTGAGACTTCCACGTGATCATGACTATCACCCTTGTCCTCCTTCGCTTCAGGGGATCCCATCCTCAAGGGGCCATTTGTCAGCAGGCCCTGGGCTAGGCCTTGTCAATAGAGGGCGCTGGAGGGACGCTGCTGGGGAGGGAGCCTGTTCCCGGTGGCCTGCAGTGTTGGCTCTCCTCTGTCCTGTAATCCAGACTTGCCAGGCCTTTTGGGCCTTGCCAGGGGCCACTTAATCCAAGAAGGAGACAGGAGAATCTATTAAAAACGTGAAGTTAGAATCATTATTTGTCATTGAGTTGGCTGCAGACAAATCAGAGCTAGTAGAAGGACAGAAATCTATTCTTTATTTAAAAGGTAGACTGATGGAGAATGCTTTAAGAGGGAGAGAGTTGCTACCTACTGGTTCACTCTCCAAAAGCCTGCATCAACCAAGGCTGGGCCAGGCCAAAGCCAGGAGACTTCATCCAGGTCTCCCACGTGGGTGGCAGCTTCCCAATTACGTACTTGGGTCATCACACGCTGCTTTCCCACATACCCTATAGCCTGAGCAGGGAGCTGGGTTGGAAGTACAGGTACAGGAATATGGGTTATGGGCATTCCAAGCAGCAACAGCTTAAGCCACTGTGCCACAATGCCCACCCCAAGAAAATAATCTTTCTAAAGAGCTGTTGCCAGCTTTGCTGCGGGGGGGGGGGGGGGGGGAGGTCAAAAGAAAAAGCCTGCCACTAAGGCCTATTTGATAATTGTTAGGTTCAGAGAGTGGAGAGAGGCTTTTGTTCAGGCAACGAGTTTTATTAGGGGAGAGTCTGAGGGACTGCTCCCTGGTGGGAGACGGCCCGGGACAATTCCACACGGCGGGCTGTCGCAGTGAGGGCAATGACCACCCAGGGTATACAGCAGTGGGGTCTTAGAATCGTCGGTGTGGGGGATGGGGAACGGCAGTAGCTTCTTGGGTTGCGCATGTGTGTGAGGTGTAGCGCGCTTGCTCCTCCTGGTGGGTGCCGACCTTCTGCCCAGAGACAAGGTCAGGGTGATTCAGCATTCCAAACATTCCCAAAAGGGAGTGTCTGTTTGACCTCAGCAGGGTGCTGGAGTCACTTCTGCTCTGCCCCAGCTAACAATAGTTCATGGCAAATTTTGAGGAAGCTGAAGAAACTTTTTAATCTTTATTTATTTATTTGAGAAAGAGAGAGAACAAGAACCAGTGGCTTGGGAGCCAGAAACTCCACCCAGATCTCTCCAAGTAGATAACAGGAACTGGCCACTGCTTCCCAGAGTCCGTCTTGGTACCAAGCTGGAGGCGCCAAACTCAGATGCTTGGATGTGGGAGACAGGCGTTTCTTTTTTGTTTGTTTAAGGTTTATTTTTTCGCTTAAAAGCAAAGTTATATCTCCCGTAGCAGTTAAATTCTCACCTTGAATGTGCCAGAATCCCATATGGGCTCCGGTTCTAATCCTGGTCAGTCCTACTTCCCATCCAGCTCCCTACTTGAGACCTGGGAAAGCAGTTGAGGACGGCCCAAAGCCTTGGAACCCTGCACCCGCGTGGGAGACCTGGAGGAGGCTCCCGACTTCGGATCAACTCAGCTCTAGCCGTTGCCGCCACTTGGGGAGTGAACCATCACCAACAGAAGATCTTCCTCTCTGTCTCTCCTCCTCTCCGCATATCTGTTTTGCAACTGCTGGGATTGGGTCAGACTGAAGCCAGGCACCAAGAACTTCTTCTGCATCTCACACCTAGGCCGTCCTCCATTGCTGTCCCAGGTCACTATTGGGGAACTAAGAAGTAGAGCTGGGACTCAAACTGGTGCAATATCTCATCCTGGCCTCACAGACGAGGCTTCCCTTGCTAGGCCATAATGCTTGCCCTAGGCCACAGGCATCTTACTTACTAAGCCAAATGGCCATTTCTGAAGAAATCTGGAACTTTTTAAAAAGACTATACTTGGGTCCAGCACAGGGCTCAATTGACTAATCCTCCACCTCCAAGTGCTGGCATGCCATACAGACACAGGTCTGTGTTCCCGCTGTTCCACTTCTCAGTCAGTTCCCTGTTTAAGGCCTGAGAAAGCAGTCTTAGAGAAAAACCTCTTTATTATGTTCAAAATCAACCCCCACGTAATTATAGTGCGGCTGGAACGCTGGATTCTTCACCAAACAAGGTTCGAGTCCCAGCCATGCCCACAATCTCACACCTTCATCTTTCTGACCCTCCGAGGTTAACCTGGCCGAGCGATCGTCGTTGCCCTCGCGGGGTTAGGAAGTATTCCGTGGGGGTGAGGCACGAAGCACGGTGAAGGGCTCCCCTGGTTCTAGGCGTGTCTGCCGTGACTGACGGCTCCAGCTACTGTCCCAGGCCCTTGACCCTCTTCAAGACGGCCTTCTTGCCCACTCCTATCCAGCTCGTCCTAGAGAAGGAGGAATCGATCACACACCGCAGAGCCGAGGAAGCTGAGCCTAAGTCAAGGAATGAATCTCAAATCCCAACCTGAAGCCTTTCCTCAGAGATCCATGTTGTTTCGGCCGCCTCAGCGATCCGAGATGAAGCCGCATCTTTGGGACCAATCAGAAGCGATAGTGATGGGCAATGCCCACCTCCTGAAAGCACCCTGGTACCTCATTGGTTGCATCTGAGCGCACGTCCACGGCCAGCCAATCAGCGGTGCAACCGCTTCCAGCGGCGAGCGAAACCAGGGAGGCTGTGGGCAGGAGATGGACCGACTGTCTCCTGGCTGTGTGTGAGCAGCAAGGAGCTTCCCAAGCGGGAAGCTTGCGGGCTGGGCTCTTACCCCGCCGGGGCAGCGGCACGGGCTGTTCTCTCCGCTGCAGGGTGGTCATGAGAGGCTAGTGCATGAAATATGTAGTCTCCGCTGCTGTCCAGGCCATCAGCAGCAAGGAAGCTGTGAATGGCAAATGGAGCAGCCCCGACGACAACTACGGGCGAGAATATGGGAGGCTGGTGTTGCCCGGATACCACAACGCTGCCCCGAGTGAAAGGGTTTAAAACGATGGCCCTAGTCAGGGGAGCAGCGCTGAAGACAGTGGCTCTTCCCACGGGGGCTTTCTGGGCTATTCCAGCCAAGGAGGGTCTTGACAGAGAGAGTGGCAAAGGGCAACTCTGCAGCCAGTCTGCTTTGGGGTGGACTGAAAATCCGGATTGAGGCCCTGCAGCCTTGGTCCACCAGGCAGCCTTAGTCCACGGGTCGATCAGACACAAGCTCCACAGAGCACAGCCAATCAGCACCCGCCCAGGGGAACCAGGTGTGCAGAAGCTGTGTGCCACCGACCCCCTTTCTTAATATCCACTGTGGCTTCTGCTGCCCTGACTGTATGGGATGTGGCATGGGTCTCACTGTGTGAGTATCGTGGCTATTTCTTACTTGTTTTCCTTCCGGCTACGGTTTGAGCTTGGCCCACTGGAGTCTGGGGGCTCAGTTGTCTGCAATTCAAGAACAGGATGTGAGGGTTGAAGTCTGTGGGCACCAAAGCCTTTCTCTGTCCTGGAGAGGCTGGAGATGGGGGGCTGCTGGGCACCTTTGGATGCCCAGGGCAGGACAGAAGCCAAACCAGCTGCTCTTGTTGGTCCACGGTCCCCGGGGTTAAATTGGAAGCGTGTTCTGGGAAAGTGAGAGGTCCCTATTTATACCCAGAGTCATTGGCCATGAGCTACGGTCTTGGGATTGAGTCTGGACTTGCGGACTGAGCAGAGAGGCCAGAGGCTTGCTGGAGGTTACAGGGAGTCACCCTGCTGCCTACTGCGCACTGAGGATGTGTTCTGGGGTGGTTGGGTCTTGCCTGGGCTAGGAGTATTGATGTTGGCCACTTGAAGTCCCACTGGGAAGTTAAAGGTCACTGCATCCAGGCAGCTCTGGAAAGATGTGGTTGGAAGGTTTTTTGGGGGGTTTTCTGGACTTCAGCTTGTGGTGCTCACAGCCAGCAGCCTTTCAGTAGGAAATTAGGCCAGCAATCTTCAAGAAGTCCTAGAGGGCCCAGTACAGTAGCCTAGCAGCTAAAATTCTCGCCTTGTGTGCACCAGAATCCCATATGGGTGCCAGCTTGGGGTTTTTTTGGTTTGTTTTTTTTAAGATTTATTTTATTTTTGGGCCCGGTGCTGTGGCCTAGTGGCTAAAGTCCTCGCCTTGGATGCACCAGAATTCCATATGGGTGCCAGTTCTAATCCTGGCAGCTCCACTTCCCCTCCAGCTTCCTGCTTGTGGCCTAGGAAAGCAGTCGAGGACGGCGCAAAGCTTTGGGACCCTGCACCCGCGTGGGAGACCCAGAAGAAGTTCCTGCCTCCTGGCTTCGGACTGGCATAGCATCGGCCGTTGCGCTCACTTGGAGAGTGAATCATCGGATGGAAGATCTTCCTCTCTGTCTCTCCTTCTCTCTGTATATCTCACTTTGCAATAAAAAATAAAATAACTCTTTTTTTTTTTAAGATTTATTTATTTATTGGAAAGTCAGATATACAGAGAGGAGGAGAGACAGAAAGGAAGATCTTCCATCCGATGATTCACTTCTAAAATAGCCACAACAGCCAGTGCAGCGCCGATCTAAAGCCAGGAGCCAGGAACTTCTTTCCAGATCTCCCATGCAGGGCAGGGTCCCAAGGCTTTGGGCCGTCCTCAAATGCTTTCTTAGGCCACAAGCAGGAAGCTTGATGGGAAGCAGGGCTGCTGGGATTAAAACTGGTGCCCATATAGGATTTTGGAATGTTCAAGGCGAGGACTTTAGCCACTAGGCCACCACACTGGGTCCTGGGCGCCAGTTCTAATCTAGGAGGTCGTTCCCAGCAGCTGTCAGGCTCTAAGCGTGGGACAGGTGCACTGGAAGATGAACAGCTTACTGGGACACTGTAAGAAGTGTTTGAGATATTCTACTGTTTAGAAAATCCCCTAGGATGTCTTTACTCACAACCATTTAATATTTCGAAGGCAGACAGGTTTTCCGTTTACTGATTCCTCCCCTCCCCCAAAGCCTGCAAGTCAAGAGCTAGGTTAGGCAAATTCAGGAGCTGGGGGACTCCATCTGAGAGTCCCATTTAAGTGACAGAGACCCAAGTAACTTGACCCATCACCTCCTTACTCCCAGGGTTTGCATTAGCAGAGAGCTAGAATTGAAGGTTGGAGTGCGGGGCTGGGCAGCACTGGCATCCCATGTGGGTTCTGGTTCATGTCTTGGCTGCACCACTTCTGATCCAACCCCCTGCTTATGGCCTAGGAAAACAACACAGGATGGCTCACGTCGTTGGGCACCTGCACCCACATGGGAAGCCCAGAAGTGCCTGGCTTTGAATTGCTTCAGCTTGGGATGGCGCAGCCATTTGGAGAGTGAACCAATAACTGGAAGACTTCTCATCTCTTCGTAAAATCTACCTTCCAATAAAAATGAATACATCTTTGGGCCCAGCGCGGAGGCCTAGTGGCTAAAGTCATTGCCTTGAATGCGCCAGGTTCCCACATGGGCGCCGGTTCTAATCCCGGCAGCTCCACTTCCCATCCAGCTCCCTGCCTGTGGCCTGGGAAAGCAGTGGAGGACAGCCCAAAGCCTTGGGACCCTGCACCCGCGTGGGAGATCTGGAAGAGGCTCTGGACTGGCTTTGCTCCGGCCATTGCAGTCACCTGGGGAGTGCATCAATGGATGCAAGATCTTCCTCTCTGTCTCTCCTCCTCTCTGTATATCTGACTGCTCGCCCCCCCCCCACAAAAAAAAAAAAACCTTAAAAAAAAAAGAGATACAGGATTTCAAACATCTTCCTCAGGAATGTGAGCGTTAGAGCAGTGACAGGTAGCAGTCACAGCCTCCTTTCCCCACAAGGACACGCCTCCTGTAGTCACGTGCTGCTTGGTGTCCCCTGCCCACTCTATGGCTGTGTTAGAGACAGGAGTGTGTTCTAACCTGTGCTTTCTATCCCCGGTGGACAGCTCTTGAAAATGATTCTTCCACCAAGAAAGCCCAGGAAGCAGAAAGTGGTCCAGGTGTCTGAGACCAGGGCGGGGTGACCTTTCAAGAACAGCCGCCGTCAGCAGGGTCCCTCCCCTTCCACAGCCGAGTGTCTGCTTCCTCTGCGCAGGCTGCCTTGGGCTGCACTGCCAAACATGCAGGGGGAGGCTACAGAAGGGGACTATGGTGTGTCACCAGCAGGCAGGCTGAAGCACAGGGGGCCCTCTAAGGAGGCGGTTTCTAAGGGGATAGCCTCTGGTCGGGTAGACACCAAGTGGGAGGCAAGCTGGGGTTTCCCATCCGTGGGGGCTTTCGCTCACTGAATGGGGAGTTCCCTTGCCCTTTCTCCCCTCCCTTTTAGGGTTCCCCGAAAGCCCACGGGCACTCCACCCACTACGTTTTGCTGTGAGAGGATCCTGCACTTTGAACAAGTCTCCCACTCTCTTGATCATCAATAGACAAACCACACAGCAGTGGGGAAGCTGAGTCACACACACATGATGTGCAGGGCCGGGAGGTGACAGTGGCTGCACGCCGCCGGGTGATGTAATCTTCAGATCCCTGTACCTTTCCTTTCCTCGCTGCTTCTCCTCCCTGGCTTTCTCCGACTCACTACTCATCTTCGGGGTTTGTGTCCATCTACATTGGAGCAAAGACGTTTTCCTTTGTGCATCTCCATGTTAGCGGGATTGATGGCTTACATAGTTCATACAGGTGTCTGCTCTATCACTGGGTGTGGCGCTGTGAGGAGTTACAATGCTCAGAAATGGAAAAATTTAACATTCAGAGTAGCAAATGAATACAGCTTGCCCATTTGCATTTTCCCTTTCACTCTGACTCACCTTCCCCTCTCCCCACTCTGTTGCCCCCTACCAGCCTCACCCACCAGCACACTCTGACCGATCTAGGAAGGATTAGCACCTGCTTGTGCCCAAGTTAGATGAGGGGAAAAGCACCTCGGGTCTGAAAGGAGAGAGGAGGCTAGTCTGAAGACCTCAGGCTCCTGCGGCCAGAGGGAAAAATGGAGGCTTACAGATGGTACAGATGCAGGAGAGGAGCAAGAACTAGGGAAGAACTGTGAGAAACCAAACTGTCGTTGTCACCAGAGGCCGCCTCTTGATGCCTCCAACTGCCTACTGCGAGGCATGATGTCATGGCATACTTTAACAGTGTTTGTCCAGTGAAGGAAAACTCTTCTGCAGGTTCAGGGGATGGTGGGATCACAGGAGACAAGACAAATTTGAATCTCTCAGGTCTCATTCCTTCCTCAGGTGACAGAGTGCTAAAGTGTGAAAAGTGGGGGAAATCTCTGGGGACCTTGACCCCTTTGTCAGGAAATGAAAGGAACTCCTGACTCTTAATTTCAGAGAAAAGTCATTTGTCACAGGCCCAGGAAAAATGAAGCTTTCTCTCTGAAGACCACCGCAAGCCCTTCCTGGGGTTGCCCCCTGGAGTTTGACGGAAGGATCTGAGTCACTTCGCACATGCTGTCCCCAGCGGTGGCCCAGATGACAGGGTCACCCTACAGAACGAGTGACACTTGTCAGCATCAAGCTAGGGAGAAGGAAGACACACGTGCTTTTGGCTTTCCCGTTCGTCCCCTCCTTGGATTCTCAATGTTCCGATCTCTTCTCCTTTTGAGGTGATGGTACTAGCTTCCTCCGTGCCCCTCCATTAAGGTGACGCTGTCACCTTGAGGCAACAGAACTGCCCTTCAAATGTGGCTGTGTACTTATGAAGCACCTTGAAATTCATTTCATCATGGCCCTTTCATCTCCCCCACTCCCTCTACACGAGGTGACTGAGGCCCAGTGGGATGACTTGCCCAAGGTAACTCAAGGAGTCAAGTGCGTCATGACAGGCATATGCAGTTGGGATTATGCCCAAGTTCTTCGGGCCACACATACATTTCTGTAACACCAAAGAATTCACAGTTGAAGTCAGGGGACAGCAGGTTAGCAGGCAGAATGGCTGGGGCCTGGAAGGAGAGGGGCTGCCTTTTCTTCTGCAGGCCTAGAACCAGGAGTATAAAACCACACCCCATGGGGCGGGTGTGTGTGTGGGGGGACTGTGGCAGACTGATATTTGGAACATCCAATGGAGGACTGTGAGCTCAGGGGGGGCGGGACTAGCTCCGAGGTGGGAGGGGGACCCTGCAGGAGCCCCAGCACTTCAGAGCATGCGGTGTCCAGGAGGTTCCTATACCCGGTGAGTGGCTGCTGTGCGCCCCCCCCCCAAGGCTTCCCTCCCATTCCTCCCCTTTCTTTCTGCTCCCTGCCCACCTGCAGCCCCCTCCCCGAGGTGTCCCTTCCGCAGCATCTGGGCCTGCTGGGAGCTAAGACACTGTTACTTTTTGTATTTGAGTTTCCAGTTCTCTTGTTAAAAGCCACTGTGGTCATTTTGATGTGTGATGAGCTCCTGTCTGGTTGGGTTGTCTTTAGTTTCTGGCTAATGAAAAAAACAAAATTAAGCCATCTGCTTATTCTAAGCTTGAGCTGAAACTGCCTGTCCCACTCTAGTTTCCATTTCCTTTTCTCCTAATTCCTTGGGTGTGTGTGTCAATGCTTTCTCTAAAGCTTCTTGTCATCCTCAACTAAGTCAGCAGTCTTCTCTCAGATGCCAGCTGTGCCCATTCTCTTCACCCAGTGGACGGGAGTCTGGTCTCTTCTGGTTCCTTCTGTGAGGTGTGTTTTAGGGGCTTCAGTGTCAGGGAGACGGATCAAGGCCTTGGAGTGAGCCTGCTTTCCTGCAGCTGTGAGCCGTGCTGGCCCATCAGGCATGCTGGGCAGGTGGAAGGACTGGCTTGCTAAGCTCCCCTATGAAGCAATGTCTCGCTCCCTCCTTGTTGACTGACTTTTGCGGTAATCCCTTTTGGAAGGATAGCTTGGTTGTCTGGCTTGGGAATCTTGCCCCGCCCTGGAACTCCCGGAGGAAGTAGAAGTTTGAATGGTATTACCTGCTATCCTTTAAATCAGAGCTTGCCAACTGGCAGGCTCCACTTCATGCTTGTTTTAAACACATTGTTTCATCTTTGTATTAATGGCCTGGCTCTTGTTCTTTTTTTTTAAGTCCTGAATTTGATGTGATCTCCACTTTTCCGCCATTCTATCTCCACCCCTGGTTCCTGTTGATTTTTGATAAACTCACATCGTCTTTTATTTTGCTCCATTCAGGACAGAGCTGTGATACACGACCAGGAGCTAGCGACTCATTCTTTCCTCCCTCATCTTCACAGGCCCGAGAACATGCTGTTCCTCCTTTCCCACCCTCTTGTGGACTCCTCGCTCTGGCCTAACTCTCAGAGCCTCTGACACTGGTACCCAGGCAAGGTACAATGTCCCTGCCACCGTCCAAACTGGTTAGCCCCTATGGTTCTGACCGACTGGTACGGCTTGCAGCCAGGCTACGGCCAGCACTCTGTGACACCCTGATCACAGTAGGCGACCAGGAATTCCCTGCCCACAGCCTGGTGCTGGCAGGGGTGAGCCAGCAGCTGGGCCGGAGGGGCCAGTGGACCCTGGCAGAAGGCATCAGCTCTTCCACCTTTGCCCAGCTTCTAAGCTTCGTGTATGGGGAGAATGTGGAGCTCCAGTGCAGGGAGCTGGGGCCTCTAGAGGAGGCAGCCAAGCTGCTGGGGGTACAGGCCCTGGAAGAGGCATGCCAGCAGGCGCAAAGGGAGAGAGCTGAAGAGCTGGATCACGGGCTAAAGAACCATGAGGAGGAACCAGAGCAGCCCACAGGGGACCCCAAGAGAGGAAAAGAGGCTCAGAGAGCCGGGACTTGTACAAGTGTTGGGCGAGAACCGGAGATGCCGCACCAGCACAAGTTACCAAGAGACAGCCCTGAGATGCCAGAGGCAAAGCATGAAGGTCAAGGTCAGTGGCAGCCCACGGGAGCAAAGGAGGAGAGCCGCAGCCGATCCCTTCTTGGCCATGGGGGAGCAGATGGGAAGCAAGCAGCAGTGCTGCAGGTGAAGG
Organism: Ochotona curzoniae; assembly: GCF_017591425.1. Classification (NCBI taxonomy): domain Eukaryota; kingdom Metazoa; phylum Chordata; class Mammalia; order Lagomorpha; family Ochotonidae; genus Ochotona; species Ochotona curzoniae. The sequence continues at coordinate 5,304,592 of NW_024465561.1, read as the reverse complement.
AGAGCTCTAAGGGCTCTGAAGAAAGTCTGCGGGAGTTCCCCGGCCCCCTTCCCCCGCCAGGTTCTCTCTGGGCCTTTGACCTCCCCGGGCCCCGCTGGGCTGAGGCCCCATGGCTGAGGGAGGGCCAGCCCGCCCTATGGAACATGCTGTTGTGGCCGCCCAGATATGGCACTCCTTTTTCCCATAGCACCCCAAGCACGGGAACCTGGCAGAAGGTCTGGCCTCTGCACCAGAGGTGAGTGGTAGGCCAAAGGGAAGGACTTCCAGAGAGGGAGGCAGGGTCCCAGGAGAGGAAGCCGGGATAGCCCTCTACAGAGCTGAGGTTGGGGGACCAGAAGCTCCCATCTGCAGGGAAAAGCCAAAACCCAGCCCATGAGGAGGACTGGGGAGAAGGTCAGGGCTTACATCCAGGCTGCGACCTCTTCCCTGTCCCTCCTAGGTGTCCACTGTCCCTGAACGCCCCCAAAGGGCTCTGGAGTCAGAACCAGTTGGCCTCTTCCAGCCCTACCCCGGGTAAGCCCTTCCTGGTGGTCCTGCAGGTCCCCCCCGCGGGGCTGGAGCTGGGGCTCCAGGAGCCCGGCCAGAGCAGCAACCCCCTCCCCCATGCCTCCCTCCCTCCTTTCAGGTTCCCTGCCCCAGGGTCCAGCACAGCTGCGTCCAGGGGAGACGCCAGAGTCCCAGCAGGGTCACCCAGGTGAGTAAGCTGAGCTGTAGCCTCGTCCGCCTTTCGGCGGGGCTCCTGGCTGTGGGAGTCCTGGCCCAGCCCGGTTTTGACTGTCTGTCCTCTCAGGTTCGCCCACAACCTGTCTGGATCGGGAGGGCACTACAGGTCATCCACTTGGCCAACACCCTCCCCGGCCCCCTCCCGCGAGGTCTCGGCCCTATTCTTGTCCTGTCTGTGGCAAGAGGTTTTCACTCAAGCACCAGATGGAGACGCACCACAGAGTCCACACAGGTAGGGGCGCCCTGCCCGGTGGGAACTGCCCGCCTCCCGCAATTACCCTGCCGACTCATCCTCCACCCTGGGTTTGCACCGGCTCCGGTCCGACTTCCTCCCATCACCCGTTTCCTTCTGCGCCTGCCCTTAGGAGAGAAGCCCTTCTCCTGTGGCCTCTGTCCTCAGCGCTCCAGAGACTTCTCGGCCATGGCCAAGCACCTGCGGACGCACGGGGCTGCGCCCTACCGCTGCCCTCTGTGCGGAGTCGGCTGCTCCAGCCTGGCCTCCATGCAGGCGCACATGCGCAGCCACTCGCCCAGCCAGCTGCCGCCCGGATGGACCATCCGCTCCACTTTCCTCTACTCTTCCTCCCCGAGACCGCCCCGGGCCTCGACCTCTCCCGGGAGTCCGTCTTCCACCTGTCTCTGATGGGGTGTGTACTTGTCTTTCAAGTTTCCTTTAGCCTTGGCCAGGAATGCAACTAAAGAATGAGAGATGGGAAGGCTCCGCTAGTGATCCGGAAACCACAACCTCTGCTTCCAGGCGATTCTGCTGCCCTGGGGCCCTCGGCCCGCCTACCACCGCGCCAGCGAACCCCTGTGGAGTGGCGGTGATTCCAGTGTGCAAGCGCGCAGACGAACCGCAAGGGGAGGGGGGTTGTCGATTGCATCACCATAATAAAAGAATTTCCTGTGCTTTTCCGCTCTGGGCGAGTAAGCCAAGTCCCGACTTTTTCAGTGTGTGCGTCTGGTCCTGTAGCGGCCCCTGGTGGCCACGCGAGTGCCTTCCAGTGGAGCAGACACTTCCTCCATCTCCCGGGGCTCGCCACCTTCCCTCAGAGGCAATCAGCCCCCGGGGACTTAGTGTCCCGTTGAATTTCGGTGCAAGCCCTGGGACTGAGCGTGGGGGTTGTGAGACCCCCAAGTCATTGGCCCATTCCATGCCAATCCACCACACTCGTCCTGGAGCCGGAGAGGAACGCACTGCTCCGGCCCTGATAACGGCAAAGTCCCGCTCCTCTCCCTGCGCACAAGGGTCGGTCCCAACACAACGCTGGCATCTTCTCCGCGCCGTGCGGAAGAGCCGCCGTGTGCAACCAAGAACAGGGGCGAAGCATCCACACGCCCCCTCCCCCATTCGTCCGTCCACGCCTCGGCGGCGGACTGCATTTCCCAGGGTCTTCCGGGTTCCCAGGGTCCGGAGCCCGCTGCACCCAGGGAAAGGTAGTCCAGGCGTGCCGCCGGCCGCGACGAGAACAATGGGAGGAGTCTGGGGCGAGAACCACACCTCCCGGAGGACGAGGGACCGGTCTTTCCGGGTCCGTGGCCGAGAATCTCCCTAATCCCAGCTCTCCGGGGCCCTAGCTCCCCGCGGAAGGAGCGAGGCGGCCGAACTACACTTCCCGGAGGCCTCTGCGCCTCCCCCGCCTCCGGCCGCTGCGCCAGGTCTGTTGCTCTGGAGGCGCGGGTCTGAGGGTGGCGGCCGACGGGGCTCGGACTCCCGCTCCCGTGGTGCCCCGCGCGTGGCGGCCCGGCCCCCGGTTCCCGCCGACCCCGCGGCTGCGGCGGCGCGGGCTGTTGTCGTGACCGCGGCCGCCCCGCCCCGGCCCTCCTCTCTCCCGCCCCTCCCCCCGGCCCTGCGCACGGGCCGCCCCTCCCCCCGCCTCCCCGGCCCCTCTCACGGTGCCAAGATGGCGGCGGCGGCGGGCGGCGGCAGTTGCCCCGGGCCTGGCTCCGCGCGGGGCCGCTTCCCCGGCCGGCCGCGGGGCTGCGGCGGGGGAGGGGGGCGCGGCGGACGGGGCAGCGGGGCCGAAAGAGTGCGGGTACCTCTGCGGCGCGGCGGCGGCGCGGCGGGGCCGGGCGGAGCCGAGCCCGGGGAGGACACGGCCCTGCTCCGTTTGCTGGGGCTCCGCCGGGGCCTGCGCCGGCTCCGCCGCCTGTGGGCCGGCCCGCGCCTTCAGCGAGGCCGGGGCCGGGGCCGGGGCCGGGGCTGGGGCCAGAGCCGGGGCTGCGTGCCGGAGGAGGAGAGCAGTGACGGGGAATCCGACGATGAGGTGAGGCGGTCGGAGGCGTCCCCGGCGCCCGGCGGGGCGGAGGCCAGTGGTTTGCAGGGGGTCGCGGGTGGCCCTAGCGGGTGGCGTGGCCCAGTGGGGTCCTCAGGGGCCCTGCAGAGACGGGGTCGTGGAAACAGCTAGGTTGCATGGAGCTTTTCGGCGGCATGGGCCTGGACGTGGACTGAGAATAACTGCGGCTGGCACTTGGGCCCGAGGCCGGTGCTGCGGGAGTGTCCGGGGCTGATCTTGCACGGTTGCCTGGAAAACTGGGGCAGTGGAGGTTGAGGCAGTGCAGAGTGCACGCCCGGCGCATGGCGCTTGACAGCAGTGGCGTGCCTTTAGAGGCACCCGGGCTTGAGCTGGGTCCCCGGCTCGGAGCTGCAGATGCCTCTGCTCGTGGCCCCGGTGCCGGCATGTCCTCACTTCTCGTGCAGTGAGGTGGACTGCTGGAAGATTTCCTCTTGTGGCTCTGGTTGGAGAGAGAAAGAGAGAGAGAGGGAGAGGGAGGGAGGGGAAGGTTGGGGCCAGGCGTTCTGGAGCGGGTCCTACCGGGTCACCTGTGGGTTTATCACCCCCTCCCCCAGCTTCTAGTCGAGGCTGGAAGACATGAGTCCCCATGAGAGAGCAGCTGGTAGCCGCCTGCCCCTCCACACACACTCGGGTGCCCTTATCCCAGTCTTCATTCAGAAAGAAGTCATGGCCTACGAGGGTGTAAATGGAGGTCCCACTCTGACTGGGAGCCGGCCCAGGGTTGGCGGCCTGCTGCCTGGCCTGAGGACACCCCGATGTATTGTCTGGGAGAATCAGCAGTGACTGTGCCGGGGTGCTTTGGTGTGGGGGCGTGGGGGCAGGGAGGAGGGGGTGCTGTAGCAAATGCCCTGGCCCTCCGTCTACGGTGAATCTGTGCGTTCCACCCTCTGGTGATTTTTCCAGGCGTCTTCATTCTTTTGTAAATAGGCTGGGATAGCTGGGGATGCTCCCTGACCACCCAGGTGGAACAAGTGTTTGGGCGCTGATGGCTGTTTCTCCCCTTCCCCCCTGCCCCCCCCCCCCGAATTAGGAGTTTGAGGGTTTTCATTCAGATGAAGATGTGGCCCCAGGTTCGCTGCGCTCTGCGCTCCGATCGCAGCGAGGTGAGTGCTGGGAACTCTTGCTCTGGAGCTGTGCAGAAATGTTCATCCCTGCCTGGGCGGGCGCTCTTCCCTGGCCGCCCAGCCTCCCTCAGTTCCAGAGCGTTTTCTGAGTTCAGAGGCTAGGCTGGGCTGTGGAGAGCAGACAGGCTCCGTCCCTGCCCCCATGCGCCTGACCAGCTTGACCCTTCTCTCCCCACACCTGTTCTTTTAGGTCGAGCCCCTCGAGGTCGGGGCCGCAAGCATAAGACAGCTCCCCTTCCTGCTCTTCGCCTAGCGGATGTGACTCCTAACCCCCCTAAGACTCCTGCCCGAAAACGGGGTGAGGAGGGCACAGAACGGATGGTGCAGGCACTGACTGAACTTCTCCGGCGGGCCCAGGCACCCCCACCCCCCCGGAGCCAGGCCTGTGAGCCCGCCACGCCCCGTCGGTCTCGGGGACGGCCCCCAGGACGGCCTGCTGGTCCCTGCAGGAAGAAGCACCAAGCCGTAGTGGTGGCAGAAGCGGCTGTGACAATCCCCAAGTCTGAACCCGCACCTCCTGTGGTTCCAATAAAACATCGAACTGGCACTTGGAAGTGCAAGGAGGGGCCTGGCCCAGGACCTGGGACCCCCAAGCGTGGAGGACAGTCTGGGCGAGGAGGCCGCGGAGGCAGGGGGCGAGGCCGAGGCGGGCTCCCCCTGGTGATCAAGTTTGTTTCAAAGGCCAAAAGAGTGAAGATGGGACAGCTGTCTTTGGGAGTTGAATCAGGTCAGGGTCAAGGTCAACATGGGGGAAGCTGGCAGGATGCCCCCCGAGGAGTTGGATCTGGACAGAAAAGGGGCTCTTGCTGCAAGAATCAGGAGCAGAAGCTGGAGGAGGGAGAAGAGGTGAAAGAAGAAAACGTCAAGGAGGAGGGAGAAGAGAAGGAAGAGAGAGCTGTAGCAGAGGAAGAGGTGATGCTAGCTAAGGAAGAGGGCGAGCTGCCGTTGCCACCCCTGACTCCGCCAGCTCCTCCTCCTTCTCCACCCTTTCCACCCCCTGCAGCATCTCCAGCCCCCCTTTGTGCCCCACCACCCCCGGTGTCACCCCCACTCCTGCCATCCCCTCTGCCAGCCCCTGCCCCAGAAGAGCAGGAAGAACCCCCTGCTCCCGTGGTCCCTGCTGCATGCTCCAGGAAGAGGGGCCGGCCTCCCCTGACTCCCAGCCAGCGGGCAGAGCGGGAGGCTGCCCGGGCAGGACCAGAGGGCACATCTCCTGCTCCAACCCCCAGCGCCATCGCAGGAAGCCCTCCAGAAGATAGTCCTACTGTGGCCCCCAAAAGTACCACCTTCCTGAAGAATATCCGGCAGTTTATTATGCCTGTGGTGAGTGCCCGCTCCTCCCGGGTCATCAAGACACCTCGGCGATTTATGGATGAAGACCCACCCAAGCCCCCGAAAGTGGATAACTCCCCTGTTTTGCGGCCTCCCATTGCCACTTCCCCTCTTGTTCCCCCGGAACCAGCCCCAGCCCCCTCTCCGCCACGTGCTCCAACTCCCCCATCTACCCCTATCCCACTCCCCGAAAAGAGACGGTCCATCCTAAGAGAACCCACATTTCGTTGGATCTCCCTGACGCGAGAGCTTCCCCCACCTCCCCCTGCCCCTCCACCAACCCCAACCCTTGCCCCCACCCTAGCCCCAGCCCCTGCCCCCACCCTAACCCCAGCCCCTGCCCCCACCCCCAACCCCACCCCAACCCCCACCCCCACACCAGCCCCAACCCCTGCCCCCACACCAGCCCCCATCCCCACCCTAACCCCTGCCCCCACCCCCGCTCCCACCCTAGCCCCAGCTCCCGCCCCCGCCTCAGCCCCAGCCCTGGCCCCAGCCCCTGCTCCAGCCCCAGCCCCAACCCCAGCCCTAGTCCCAAGCCCACCCCTACCCCTACCTACTTCCACTCCCACCCTCACCCCCTCCCGGAGGCCCCTGCTCCTTCGGGCACCTCAGTTTACCCCAAGTGAAGCCCACCTGAAAATTTATGAGTCGGTGCTTACTACTCCTCCTGGGGCACCCGAAGCCCCTGAGCCAGAGCCGCCTCCTGCCGACGACTCTCCAGCTGAGCCTGAGCCCCGGGCAGTGGGCCGCACCAACCACCTCAGCCTGCCCCGCTTTGCCCCTGTGGCCAGCACTCCTGTAAAGGGCGAGGTGCCCCTTCAAGGGACTTTGGCTCTGAGCAGTGGGCCACAGCTGCAGCCACAGCCACAGGCTCAGCTGCAGCAGCCCCTTCTGGCTTTGCAAACCCAGCTAGTGCCCCAGGCACTACCACCACAGCAGCCACAACTGCAGCCACAAATACAGCTGCAGCCACCACCTTCACCACAGCAGACCCCACCACTGGAGAAAGCCCGCATGGGGAGCCTGGCCCCGTTGCCGCTGTCTGGAGTAGAGGAGAAAATGTTTAGTCTCCTGAAGAGGGCCAAGGTGCAGCTGTTCAAGATTGACCAACAGCAACAGCAGCAGAAGGTGGCAACCTCAACGCCGGTGAGCATGGGGCTTGGCCATGCGGCTACCACGCAGCCACCCAGCCTTAATTCTCTGCTACCCTTGAGCTTTTTGTTTCCCTAGATATACTTTGGCCTTGCAGGGAACACCCCTTGGTGCCAGTGCTTCCTCCCTGCGCCCATCTTTCCCTGTCTTCCCTCACCTTCTAGCCCCTGAGCCTGTTTCTTCTTCCAGCCGAGCCCTGGGGGGCAGATGGAGGAACTCATGGGGACAGTCAAGCAGATCGCAGACAGAGGCTCTGTGCGGTCTGAAGACGAATCGGTGGAAACTAAGAGAGAGAGACCCTCGGTAGGCTGTGGGCGGAAGGCCCTCTGAAGGAGGGGCCTGGCTTCAGGAGCCCAAGGAGCAGCCCCATAATGTCCCCCTGCTTTCTCCTCTCCCAGGGCCCAGAGTCCCCTGTGCAAGGCCCTCGCATCAAACACGTCTGCCGTCATGCCGCGGTGGCCCTGGGTCAGGCCCGGGCCATGGTGCCTGAGGATGTCCCCCGCCTCAGTGCCCTCCCTCTCCGGGATCGGCAGGACCTTACCACAGAGGGTAGGGGATGCTCTTGTGGGGAGATTACATAGCAATGTCGGGTTTGGGGGTGAGTCGATAGCCTAGGGGAGAGGGAGCCTAGTTGACTGCGTAGGTTCGGGGCAGGTGGGCTGGAGTGCAAAGTCTTAGCCAGAACAGTTGGTTTAGGAATACCTGGAACTTACCCATCTGGGAAAACGGGCCAGTGGGTCAGTTGGATGAGGTCTAAGGGAGAGTAGAGGAACGAGGTAAAATCCTTGCAATTCTGCAGTTCCATCCTCTTCTCTCTGCTGCCAGATACGTCATCAGCATCTGAGACAGAGAGTGTGCCATCACGGTCTCAGCAGGAAAAAGTGGAACCAGTGGAGCCTGGAGGAGAGCTGGAACCCACCGGGTCTGGAGGGCCGCTGACCCCTACACCCCGGCGCACTCTGCCCTCCCACCATGGCAAGAAGATGCGGATGGCTCGCTGTGGTCACTGTCGGGGCTGCCTGCGTGTGCAGGACTGTGGGTCCTGCGTCAATTGCCTGGACAAGCCCAAGTTCGGGGGCCCCAACACCAAGAAGCAGTGCTGTGTGTGAGTAACAGCCTCTGATAGCCTCTGTTTACACCCGTGGTCCTCTGTGCAGGCCTCCTGCCCTGGCCCTCTGCTGCCCAGTCAGAGCTCGGGGTTGGCATCCTTGTAGAGAGCTTCCTCTCTTCCCCCAGACCACCAGTCCCTTACCCTGGTGACGTGCTGCTCCCCTCCCCAGATACCGGAAGTGTGACAAGATAGAGGCTCGGAAGATGGAGCGGCTGGCTAAAAAAGGTAATGAAGTTTGAGGTGCAATCTTCCTAAAGCTTTCTGTAGGTGTGTGGATGGAGGAAATGGTGTTTTCTTGGTTCTCCCCCTTATCTTTGCAGTTGTTCACCTCTGTCTGTTCCACTATGTGCTTTTGTCTCTTCCCCCATTTCCTCCTGGCTCTTCTCTGCCCAAGTGTCCCATGTCTGACTAAGCTCAAATCCTATTAAGTCCCCTGTTCCCACAGGCCGGACGATAGTGAAGACGCTGTTGCCCTGGGATTCCGATGAATCTCCTGAGGCCTCCCCTGGTCCTCCAGGCCCACGCCGGGGGGCGGGAGCTGGGGGGCCCCGGGAGGAGGTGGTGGCCCCCCCAGGGCCCGAGGAGCAGGACTCCCTCCTGCAGCGCAAGTCAGCCCGGCGTTGCGTCAAACAGCGGCCTTCCTATGATATCTTCGAGGATTCGGATGACTCGGACCCTGGGGGTCCTCCTGCTCCCCGGCGTCGGACTCCCCGTGAAAATGGTGCGTACCCCCTGGTGCCTCTGTCAGGCAGTCAGTTCTGAAACTGGTGTGGAGGAGGCAGGGCTCTAGCAGTCTGCCAATGCCACTGGCTAAGAGCAAGTAGGAAGGTGATACTTGGGACTTGAAGAATGAAAGGAGTTGGGGGACAGAGCGTGGAAGGGGATTGGGGCCTCACTGCTGCCATGTCCTGCCTAGAGCTGCCGGTCCCAGAACCTGAGGAACAGAGCCGGCCCCGCAAACCCACGCTACAGCCTGTATTGCAGCTCAAGGCCCGAAGGCGCCTGGACAAGGTCAGCACGGCCCGCTCCAAGAACCCCGACCTTGTGTGAGGCGTGGCTCCTGCCCTCCAGGAGCTACCTGGCAAGTCAGGGTGATAGGCACACCTGTGTGTCGTGGTTTGTTCCCACCAGGGGACAGGCCCTAGGGATGGGACAGTTCTGCTTGTCTAGAAAGCAGGGTGGGAACTAGCCAAAGGCAGAATCTGACAGCATGGGGACAGCAGTGAATAGGGAAGTGGACGGCAGCAGTGCCTGCCTCTGACTTCCGCACTGACCTTCTCTAGGATGGTTTGGCCTCTGGCCCCTTTGCTGCTTTTCCTAATGGTTGGACTGGAAAACAGAAGTCCCCTGATGGCGTACACCGGGTCCGTGTGGATTTCAAGGTACAGCACGGGAGGGTGGGCACCATGGGCCTCAGGGCTACAAAAAAACCTGCTGCGTCAGAGTATGTATGTGGGTGCTCAGACTGTTCTCTGAGCCTGTGCTTCCCCCTTCTGCAGGAAGACTGTGACCTGGAGAACGTGTGGCTGATGGGTGGCCTAAGTGTGCTCACTTCCGTGCCAGGGGGGCCGCCGATGGTGTGCTTATTGTGTGCCAGCAAAGGCCTACACGAGGTGGGAGCAGTGGACAGGCTCCCTGCCCTTCCTGCCTGATGGCTTGCGACGTTCCTCATTGCCTGAGCCTCAGACCTTGCTTGGTGCCCACTGGTACCCATTGTGCCTTCTCCCGCTCCATCCCCAGCTGGTGTTCTGCCAAGTTTGCTGTGACCCTTTCCACCCCTTCTGCCTGGAGGAAGCCGAACGGCCCCTGCCCCAGCATCACGACTCCTGGTGCTGCCGCCGCTGTAAATTCTGCCACGTCTGTGGACGCAAAGGCCGGCCATCCAAGGTTTGGACTCAGTGGGTAAATAAAAGTAGGGAGAAGGGAGCATCCCTCTCCCAGCAAATGTTGCCATTGCTGCCTTTTTCTAACACCTAATAGCACCTCCTGGAGTGTGAGCGCTGCCGCCATGCCTATCACCCAACTTGCCTAGGACCCAGCTACCCAACTCGGGCTGCGCGCAAACGGCGCCACTGGGTGAGAGACGAGGCCCATAAGCTTTGCTTTAGTGTTGTGATTTTGCTGCCACCACCACAGACTTGCTCTTGACCCAGCTTTCAGGAGGAGGAGGGTAGCGGTGGGGACCCCTTTTGAGAGTGTGATAAACATTTCGTTTTCAAAACTTTGATGTAGGCAAGACTTACATGCAGAATTTCTATGTCGTGGGTTCGGGAACCAGTGGATTCTGTGTTTCCAGGCTCAGACCCCTGCTCTCACCTGATATCGGCTCCTGCCCCGCTGTTCTTCCTTTGGTTTTCGTCTCCTGCCTAGTTTTCCTCCTCTTTCTTGCCTGCATCTGTTTTTTGCTTGCTCTCCACTCTTCCTTGCCCACCTTCCCCTTCATATTGCTCCAGCCAGGTGTCTGGCTTCTCCCTAACATTGCCCTGCTCCCCCAGATCTGCTCAGCCTGCGTACGCTGTAAGAGCTGTGGGGCAACTCCAGGCAAGAACTGGGATGTCGAGTGGTCTGGAGATTACAGCCTCTGCCCCAGGTGCACCCAGCTCTATGAGAAAGGTGGGGACCTAGCAGGGGAATGCCACCCTGGGGGGCCCCAGGGGCGTGGACCAGGCATCTAGACAGGCAGGTAGAGCAGGTGTGTTCTCCTAGTGGCTTTCCTTTTCTCGGCTGTAGAACTGTTTCTGCAGTCTGTAAAGCAGGGATGCAGAACCTCTCCGAGGGCCATGGGAGTAGAGGACCTAGGAGCCCACACTGCTGGTCTCCATGGAGCAATTGTAAACCCCATGCTTTCCTCGTTTACTCAGGCAGTGTGTTCAGCAAGGTCCTATTTTTAAATGAGGCATTGGGGCTGCAGATTTTGGACAAGTTGCTTCATCCTCAACCAGCTTTTTGGGAGTGGCAGGACACTGATGGGGCCTGTTGGAGCAGACCGTGCAACAGTCAAGGTGTTATGATTCTGGATGGGTGAAGAGTGACTCCAGCCCCTCTGATGCCCTTCTCTTCCTCTTTCCTTCAGGGAACTACTGTCCGATTTGCACACGCTGCTATGAAGACAATGACTATGAAAGCAAGATGATGCAGTGTGCACAGTGTGACCACTGGGTGCACGCCAAGTGCGAGGGGCTCTCAGGTGGGTAGACAGAGTCCCTTGGGTGTGGCATCATCCCCGGGGGAATTCCTCAGATGGGAACCCTCCCAGACTCCCAAACTGTTTTCTCCTTTCTGCCATACCATTCTAGATGAAGACTATGAGATCCTGTCAGGGCTGCCAGACTCGGTGCTGTACACCTGTGGACCTTGTGCAGGGGCCACACAGCCCCGTTGGAGAGAGGCCCTGAGTGGAGCCCTGCAGGGGGGCCTGCGTCAGGTGCTCCAGGGACTGCTGAGCTCCAAGGTTGCGGTCCCGCTGCTGCTGTGTTCCCAGGTCTGGAGGGGCCAAGAGGCGAGTTGGGTGGGCCCAGGTCCCACATGGCCCCTTCTAACATCTGTCCTCTGTGCAGTGTGGGCAGGATGGCAAACAGCTACACTCGGGACCCTGTAGTCTGCAAGCTGTGAGTCAGCGCTTTGAGGAAGGCCACTATAAGTCCGTGGTGAGTGGGACACGGGGAGGAGCAGGTGGGTGCCAGGAGGAGAGGGCTGGACTGGAGGTGGGGGTGAGGAGGGGGCTGCAGACTCAAAACTTGACAACCCCGCTTACAGCACAGCTTCATGGAGGACATGGTGAGCATCCTGATGCGACACTCAGAAGAGGGAGAGACCCCCGAGCGCCGGGCTGGAGGCCAAATGAAGGGACTCCTATTGAAGGTGAACTCTTTGGGGGAGGTCTATGGAGGGGTAGGGCAGGAAGAGGCTGAGTCCCTCTATACCCGTCCCCATCAGTACTTCTCGGGAAGCCAGTTCTTATCCTGTTAACCTTCTTCCCAGCTGCTAGAGTCTGCGTTCGCGTGGTTCGACGCCCATGACCCCAAGTACTGGCGACGGAGTACCCGACTGCCCAAGTGAGCAAGGCTGGTAGCAGGAGGGGAGCAAAGGCTAAGCAAGGGCTCTTGGGAGTCCAGGGGACAGGCTAGACTGAGAGTGCATGAAGAACAGAGTGATGGACTGGAGTAGAGGCAGAGAGAACCCAGGTGGGAATCCCCATGGGTTCCAGAGACTGGGATTGTGTCCCTAGCTCTCACTTTGTTAGTATTCTGCACAAGGCCGAATTGGGTAAAGAGCACAGAACAGCTAAGACTGGACTCTGTTCCTGCCTGGAGAGCTACTACCTAGGTGGACTAGGAAGCACTACTGACCCAGATGGTTAGGGTGGTTTTGGGAAAGCCTAGAGAGAGCACCTATGGGTCCTTCAAGGTCTGAGAAGGTTTCCTGAAAAAGGTGACCTTGAAATGTGACTGTGGATCAAGTTAGCTGTAAGAAACAGTATTTCTAGTGTCAAAGAGGTCTGAGTTATTTGGGAGAGATGAGGATATAGGGTGACATGGCATGCTTAGGCCAGTGTGGTGGTGGGCACAGTCCAGCCATCCTTGTTAGTGTCAGATGCTAATCGTCTGTCCACAGCGGAGTCCTTCCCAATGCGGTGTTGCCCCCATCCCTGGACCATGTGTACGCTCAGTGGAGGCAGCAGGAACTGGAGACCCCAGAGTCAGGCCAGCCTCCAGGGGACCCTTCGGCAGGTACTGGGAAGGGGGGCTGCAGGCCAGGGCTCCTGAAGTGGGGTGCCAGGCTCTAGGTCCTGATGCTCAGATCTGCCTCCCAGCTTTTCAGGGCAAGGATCCAACCACTTTCTCACACATGGATGACCCCCGTCAGTGTGCGCTCTGCCTCAAGTATGGGGATGCAGACTCCAAGGTGAGGGCTACTGTGTGTGTGAAGCCTCAGAGGTGGGTGGTGGTTCTGAGTGTTCTTACACACACACACCCCACCCACCCACTCCTTCCTGCAGGAAGCAGGGCGGCTCCTGTACATTGGGCAGAATGAATGGACACACGTCAATTGTGCCATTTGGTCAGCTGAGGTGTTCGAGGAGAATGATGGCTCCCTCAAGAACGTGCATGCTGCTGTGGCTCGAGGACGGCAGATGGTGAGGCTTGGGCTCCCGCTTCCCTGCTCCACTCGGATGTGTGCCCTCGTCATGGTCCTAGGTGCAATTGTGGTCGTGCCCAGCCTCAGATTTTCTTCCCTTTTATACTCTCTGGCCGTATCTGGGCCTAAAGCCTGGGGGACCTGGTGATTGAACCCATGCTGTTTGCCCTCCTGACAATGTGGCATTTTGACAGTGGGCATGTTCATACTGGATCCTATAAGGGGAGGTTTTTAGTTGGGTTAGAATTCCCCTGGGCCCAGTGTTGAAGAGTGTCCTGTACCCTCCGCCGGGTGGCTGGGAAACAATACAGGATAGGATAGCTTCTGCAGGGTTGTTGAGGACTGTGTGGAACAATGTGGTGCCACTCAGGCTTAGCTGTTGCTCTGTGTTTGCTATAATCCTGCTGCTCCTGGCCCCGGCTACTGTGAGGGAAATGCTTGTGACTGGTGCAGTCTGTGGCTGTGCTACTTGCCGGGCTAGACGGAACAAAACATTTTAAGTGGTACGGAGCCCATCACAGGCTTCTCCCCTAAGTACTTCTTGCTGCCTGCAGCGTTGTGAACTCTGCTTGAAGCCTGGAGCCACGGTGGGCTGCTGCCTTTCCTCCTGCCTCAGCAACTTCCATTTCATGTGCGCCCGGGCCAGCTACTGCATCTTTCAGGATGACAAGAAAGTTTTCTGCCAGAAACACACAGACCTGCTAGATGGCAAGGTGGGTCAGCACAGCAAAAGCAACTCCTGAGTACAGTCTTCCCTGCCACTCGAGGGTCCCCCTTGTCCTCAGACCTGTCCCTATTGCCCCTTGCTGGCTCTACTACATGTTTTCCCAGAGCCCTATGGCCGAACCCTGCCTGATCAGTCCTTTCCTGTAGAGCCTCTCCCTTGCACTCCTCTCCCACCACCACGGATCTAGCAATCCTATTTGCCATCTAACTCCCAGGAAATCGTGACCCCCGATGGTTTTGATGTTCTCCGCCGAGTCTATGTGGACTTTGAGGGCATCAACTTCAAAAGGAAGTTTTTGACAGGGCTTGAACCTGATGCCATCAATGTGCTCATTGGTAAGCTGCTCCCTCCTGACCCTGGTCTTCCTGACTGGCCTCGCCTGTGTCTCCTGACCTGTCTTTGGTTCTGCAGGCTCCATCCGCATTGACTCCCTGGGCACTCTGTCTGATCTCTCGGACTGCGAGGGACGACTCTTTCCCATTGGCTACCAGTGAGCAGTCCAAGAGGGTTGCTGGAGTGGAGGGATCCCAGGCCCAGAGCTCGTCTCCTAGGTAAATCCTAATGCCCTTGTTCTGCGTGTTCCCCGAACAGGTGCTCCCGCCTGTATTGGAGCACGGTGGATGCTCGGAGGCGCTGCTGGTATCGGTGCCGGATTCTGGAGTATCGGCCCTGGGGGCCACGGGAAGAGCCAGCTCACCTGGAGGCAGCTGAGGAGAACCAGACCATTGTGCACAGCCCCACCCCTTCCTCTGGTATGACCGCCTCTTCTTCCTGAGTGCTATTCTTGTCATGACAATCACAGATAACTCGCTGCCTGTGCGTGTCCGGCTGTGGACTGTGCTCAGCATTTCCCAGGGAGTGAGGAGGCCAGAGTACTGTGCGCCTAAGGGGAGCCGTGGCTTGTGGCCTGGGCTACCTGCTCACGTTAGTACTCCCCAAGCCTCTGAGGAAGGCACAAGCTCTGTGTAATGGCCTCAGGAATGAGGAGTGGGGGTAGTTGCTCTCTTCAGTAGTGAGATCGTGAAATCTGGGTCTGCTCGGTTCCCAAACTGTCATCCTTAAAACTGTGCTGGCAGTTTGGGGTATAGCCAAGAGCTGGGGGGCACAGAACAGAGAATGGGGGTGGAGAGACAGGGAAGGGCAAGGTTGACATGGGCTAAGCCAGGGGCAGAAGCTGCTCAGGTAGTGTGGTTGTCTGTGCTCACATCAGAGCATGCTGTGGAGAGCTGAGGAGTGCTCCCTGGCTGGGAAGAAGAGTGGGAGGAGGCAGAAATGAGTGTACAAAGGCTGGGTGGGGCGTGGCAATGGCTGGGTGGGGCGTGGCAATGGCTAACCTCCAGCACTAAGGTAGGGCGGATGCCTTTGATGTGGCAAGGATGCTCGGGCCAGGGGAGAGTGGCAGGACTGGCTGTGCTGAAGGGAGGACCTTGTCCTCAATAGCAGGTGGGGCCTGAATCAGGCAGCCTGGAAGTGGGGGCTGGGAAAGGTGGACGGGACGTCATGAGGGACCTGAAGCAGGAGTGTGGGAGACTGCAGATGTCCCCGGTGGAGTGGGAGCCTGTATGGTCCCTGGTGACAAGGCAGTTAAGCCTCTGCAGGGCCCTGGAAGGGCATGTGAGAGAAGCTTGAACAAAGAGTCCCTGTTGTAATCTGTGTCTTCTTGTTTCTTTAGAGCCCCTAGATCCTGAGGAATGCCCCCCAGACACAGATGCCCTTGCCCCTGGAGCGCCTGAGCACCATTCACCTGTACAGAACCTGGACCCAGTGCTGCGGCCTGATTCAGGCAGCGCCCCTCCTCCAGCCCCCCGCTCCTTTTCAGGAGCTCGAATCAAAGTGCCCAACTACTCGCCGTCCCGGAGACCCCTGGGCGGCGTCTCCTTTGGCCCCCTCCCCTCCCCTGGTGAGTCCTGGGAGTGTCAAGGGGTGAGGGGAGGTGGGGTGCCTGGAGCTGTCCACTGACAAGATCCTTTCTCCCGCAGGAAGTCCGTCTTCTCTGACCCACCACATCCCTACAGTGGGAGACCCGGACTTTCCAGCTCCCCCAAGACGCTCCCGTCGGCCCAGTCCCCTGGCTCCCAGGCTGCCGTCATCACGGCTGGCCTCCCCGCCCCTCAGAACCTCCCCTCCGCTCAGGGTGCCCCCTCCTACCTCAGTCGTAACAGCCCTCACACCTACCTCAGGGGAGCTGGCTCCCCCTGGCCTCGCCCCTTCACCACCCCCGGAAGACCTGGGCCCAGACTTTGAGGACATGGAGGTGGTGTCAGGACTGAGTGCTGCTGACTTGGACTTTGCGGCCAGCCTGCTGGGGACTGAGCCCTTCCAAGAAGAGATTGTGGCTGCGGGGACCGTGGGGAGCAGCCATGGGATCCCAGGGGACAGCTCAGAGGAGGAGGCCAGCCCCACTACCCACTATGTCCACTTTCCTGTGACTGTGGTTTCCGGCCCTGCCCTGACTCCCAACTCCCCACTTGGCACTCCCCGCATTGAACAGCTGGATGGAGTGGATGATGGCACAGACAGTGAGGCTGAGGCCGCCCAGCAGCCTCGGGGGCAGGAGACTCCACCCACAGGGCCAGGAGTGGGCCGAGCTGGGGTCCTCGGAGGGGTAGGGGACAGGTCGCGACCTCCTGAAGATCTGCCATCAGAAATTGTGGATTTTGTGTTGAAGAACCTAGGGGGCTCTGGAGAGGGGGGTGCTGGTCCCAAAGAGGAGTCCCTCCCCCCAACACCTCCCCTGGCCAATGGCAGTCAGCCCCCTCAAGGCCTGCCTTCTAGCCCAGCTGACCCCTCCAGGACATTTGCCTGGCTTCCTGGAACCCCAGGGGTCCGGGTGTTGAGCCTGGGCCCTGCTCCTGAGCCCCCCAAACCTGCCACATCCAAGATCATCCTTGTTAACAAGCTGGGGCAAGTGTTTGTGAAGATGGCAGGGGAGGGCGAACCTGCCTCTCCTCCAGTGAAGCAGCAGCCTCTGCCCCCTGCCATTCCCCCCACAGCTCCTGCCTCCTGGACTCTGCCCCCAGGACCCCTGCTGGTGCCAGTGGTAGGGGTAGGAGTGGTCCGCCCTGCCCCTCCCCCTCCTCCCCCTCCTCTGACACTGGTGTTTAGCAGTGGGCCTCCCAGCCCACCCCGCCAGGCCATCCGCGTCAAGAGGGTATCCACCTTCTCTGGCCGTTCCCTGCCAGCACCTCCCCCGAGCAAAACCCTCCGGCTGGATGAAGATGGAGAATCCTCCGAGGACAGCCCTCATGTTCCAGGACTTGGTAGCAGTGGGTAAGTGAGCGTGCTGAGCTGGGGAAGCAGGCAAAGTGCGGTGAGCAGAAGACGGCTCCACCTTCTCATTTCTCCATCCCAGGTTTAGCCGAGTGAGGATGAAAACACCCACAGTGCGGGAAGTTCTCGACCTGGATAATTCTGGGGAGGAAAGCCCTGGGTGAGCGAGGGAACCTCTTTCCCTGGAGGTTCTGGGTCCCTTGTCCCTGCCCTGTCCTGACAGGCATCTCGTCACAGGTCCCTCCAGGAACGGTCCCCTTTGCTGCCACTTCCTGACGGTGGCCCTCCACGGGCCCCTGACGGTCCCCCAGACCTGCTGCTTGAGTCCCAGTGGCACCACTACTCAGGTAGGGACCAGCCTGTCCTTGTCACAGCCTCCTTCCCTGCCTGGCTCAGCTGGGTGACTGACACACACAGAGTTGGTGTCCTTCAAAAAGCAATGCATACCCATCAGGTTTGAGCCTGAGGCTAGGCACTTGAGTTACAGAGATGCCCTTGAGAAGCGTATGACCTCGTTGCAGAAAGAGACACAGACATGACGTTTCAGCTCCATGTGAGAGGTCCTTTGAAAATGTTTAGTCGAGCACGCCCAAAACCCCAGGTGAGAGCCTCAGAGCTTAGTCTGCCAGAATCAGTCCGATCACTCCTAAAGCCAGTGATAGTTAGGGACTATCCACAGGACCCGGATGAGGGGCAGGAACCATAGGAAGAGATTAGAAGAGAGAGGTGTTCAAAGGCTAAGGGAAGGGAGTAGGCAGCAGTACAGCTGCCAGGGCGAGTACCACAATCCCTTGGGGCTTGGATCCATGTTTGGTGTGAGTGGGTGGACCCCTCGTGGGGGGCATTGGAGGAGGGCAGCAAAGATGTTGTGTCAGAATTGAAGGCAGTAGTTGATGAGGAAGCTAAAATATTCAGCCTTAAGGAGCTAAGCTCCAGGTTAAAAGTGTTTTGTGTGAAGGCTGAGGTGTCAGGCTGATCAGAAATGGGGGAGGAAGAGAGAAGGTGACCCTGTGATGGAGGGAGTGAGGTTGCTGTATATGCAGAGACATTAGTCCACAAGGGGAGGGCGCTGGGAGTCGGGTTGGCTGAGGGGTTTGGTAAAGGTAGAGTACAGTTCTCTGCTGGTCACTGAAGGTGGGGAGAAGTGAGTGGCGGTGATTCGGGGACAACAGGTAAGCTGGCAGTGAAGCACCTGGAGGCTCAGAATTGGCTGTGGACAAATGCCTGTGTTATCTTATTACAAAGAGCTTAACTGCTGAGCGTAGTGTAAAGTGTAGTGTGGACTGAATAAGGAATCAAGAGAGCATGAGAATGTGACAGTGAACGTGACAGAGGTCCCCTGCTCTTAGGGATCATGCCATGGGCTGATAGTGGAAACAGACATGTACATCAGCAAGTTTACTGCAGGTTCCAGTGAGCACCAGGAGAGAAAGCAATCAGTGTGTTCGGATAAGCCCCAGTAGTTAGACCTGTGTGTTCAGGGAGCAGGATGAAGGGGAAAGGTGGCCTCTGGGCACTGAGATCTGGGAATGACGGTGAGTCGCCTGGCAAGAGTGTTTCAGAATCTCATTTAGCAATGGGGAGAGTGGCCATGTGAGTCCTGCCTCCCCTGATGCATGTTCCACTTGCACTGTGGTGCCCTGCTTCCAGCACAGTGGTCACAGACACCCTGCCTGCACCAGAGGTAGCATGGGGGTGCGGCCCCTCTCCTGGAGTCCTCACTTCCTGGCTGCCAGGTCCCACACTTTGCTCTTCTGCCTCTGGTTGCCCTGACCTGCCAGCTGTAGTGTATCGCAGTGCCCTGCCCTTGGCCTCCACCTGGATTCCCTCTCACATGCTCTCACTTAGCTTTAGGGTTCTGAATCCACCTCTATTCTGATGGCTCCCTTGGGCCCAGACCTGGTCCCTGAACTCCAGGCTCCTGTTCTGTCCTGCCACCACTAAGTCACCAAATCACCAGGGGCGGGTTTCCTTAGAGGTGTTTCAGAGTCAGTCTGACTGTTGACGTGTGACTCGTGTTCTCACCATCTCGGCCAGCAGCAGTTGGAGTCTTCCAGTTGTTGAGGTCCTGAACCTTAGAACCTTAGAGTTGTCCTTTGATCATTTTTGTTTCTCACAGCCACCTCAGCAAGGCTTGTCTGCCCTGTCTTTAATGTCTGTTAATCCCTTAAGTAGCTCATAATGTATAGGGTACTTGGTTCTGTGTATGTGAACCTATGTAATTGTAATGTTTATAGGGATTTGCTGCAGACAAAAAAGCACAGGTTTATAATGTAATTCTCCAGTATGTCTTTGATGAAAATAGATAGACAGGCATGTAGCAGGCTGTCAGAGGGAGTCTTGACTGGGAGGCCACAGAATGGAACCCCAGGCCCCTTAGGAAGAATAGGAGCTGTGCTGCAGGGCTCAGGGGCAGTTGGAGCAGAAAGAAGGGCAGGAGACTCCAGTGTTTGCCCTTCTGCTGGGCGGGCAGTGGGGACCTCAGGACCTTTGTGAGCCCAGGAAGGACTGTTCTCACCTCCTCCTCTGACTTGCTCCCTGGGACCAGGTGAGGCTTCGAGCTCTGAGGAAGAACCCCAGTTCCCAGAGGACAAGGAGAACCAAGCCCCCAAACGGGCGGGCCCACATCTGCGATTTGAGATCAGCAGTGAAGATGGGTTCAGCGTAGAAGCAGAGAGCTTAGAAGGTTTGTTGGGGGTGGCAGTGGCAGGAGGGAGAAAGTATCGCATGAGACACCGTGCTGACTTGGTCCTCTCCCCTCTAGGGGCCTGGAGAGCTCTGATTGAGAAGGTGCAGGAGGCCCGAGGGCATGCCCGGCTCAGACATCTGTCTTTCAGTGGTAAGTTGCGGGCTTCAGGGCTGCTGTGGGCTTGGGTGACCCAAGGGCATGGTGGATCCTCCATGTGACTGTTGTGTCCTTCTCTCCTCAGGAATGAGTGGGGCTAGGCTCCTGGGTATCCACCACGATGCTGTCATTTTCCTGGCAGAGCAGCTACCAGGGGCCCAGCGCTGCCAGCACTATAAGTTCCGCTACCACCAGCAAGGAGAGGGTCAGGAGGAACCGCCCCTGAATCCCCATGGGGCTGCCCGAGCCGAGGTCTATCTCCGGTGAGAACCCTGTGGCAGCTCTCAGGGGTGGGAATTGAGTCTGAGGCCAATGTGAGAGTGATGTGTAAGTTCTTAGCAGAAGAATGAGCTGCGTCCACTCTGCCGTGTGTTTGCTCTGCTCTGAAAATGGGTAGGTCATGTCTCCTTGAAGGGGGGATGGCCATGAACCTCTTCTTCTTCCCATGGGCAGGAAGTGCACCTTTGACATGTTCAACTTCCTGGCCTCCCAGCACCGGGTGCTTCCTGAAGGGGCCACCTGTGATGAGGAAGAGGATGAAGTACAGCTCAGGTCCACCAGGTATGGAAGACAAGCCCGGGTGCTAGGGGTGATTTAGAAGGGTCCTAACAAGGGTGACGTGGGGTGGGAGAGGACAGTCCCTCCTGAGTACCAGCTTGTGTGATGCTGCTGTACCTCACCAGACGTGCCACCAGCCTGGAGCTGCCCATGGCCATGCGCTTTCGCCATCTCAAGAAGACGTCCAAAGAGGCCGTGGGTGTCTACAGGTTAGTGGGGTTGGAGGCGGTACCACTTGTACTTCCAGACAAGCTTCTGTCTCCCTACCCTCTGAGTGTTTTCCCTGTGCATTCTGCTGTGCAGATCAGCCATCCATGGGCGAGGCTTATTCTGTAAGCGCAACATCGATGCCGGCGAGATGGTCATTGAGTACTCTGGTATTGTTATTCGCTCTGTGCTGACTGATAAGCGGGAAAAGTTCTACGATGGGAAGGTGGGCTCCCTGAGGCCACAGGAGGATGGGATGGGTGAGTTGGGCCAGCTAGTAGGGATGGAACACCTGATTCCGCACCCCATCTCTATAGGGCATCGGGTGCTACATGTTCCGCATGGATGACTTTGATGTGGTGGATGCCACCATGCACGGCAATGCTGCCCGCTTCATCAACCATTCCTGCGAGCCCAACTGCTTCTCTCGCGTCATCCATGTGGAGGGCCAAAAACACATCGTAATCTTTGCACTGCGCCGCATCCTTCGTGGTGAGGAGCTCACCTATGACTACAAGTTCCCCATCGAGGATGCCAGTAACAAGCTGCCCTGCAACTGTGGCGCCAAGCGCTGTCGTCGGTTCC
This sequence comes from Ochotona curzoniae, assembly GCF_017591425.1. NCBI lineage: Eukaryota > Metazoa > Chordata > Mammalia > Lagomorpha > Ochotonidae > Ochotona > Ochotona curzoniae. Next base: position 5,283,519 of record NW_024465561.1, on the reverse strand, counting down.
TTAACTGAGGCCGTGGCTGCCCACCACGACCCCTCATGCCACCATCACCCCACATCTTGCCCCTGGCCTGGGCGCTTCCTGACCCCTCCCCAAGCATCTCACTCCCATCCTACTCTTCAGGGTGGATGTGGGCGTGCAGGTGGCAAGGAGCCTGCCTCCACCCTCCAGCCCTCCCAGCAGTGGTCCCCTTTCTGTCCTGGGGGCCCAGGATGTAGATATTGTACAAAGGTTTCTAAATCCCTTCTTTTCTATGCACTTTTTTATTTAAGAGGGTGGGGTCCCAGGTGGGAACCCCCCACAATAAAGTCTGTCAATGTTTGGAAAGATGGTGTTCCCACGTGTACACTGTTGGGGCAGGTAGGAAACCCATGTCTCCCTGCCCTATACCCATCCTGAACCAAGGAAGTCCCGTCAGCCACCACAACCACAGCAAGGTGAGAAGCCGTCCAGAACTGGAAGTAAACCCTGAGCTCTGTTCCAAGAGCCCCAGGGTTCTGCATCTCCCAGCTGAGGCACAGCTGGGTCCCAGAGCTGAAGCTGCTTCTTAGAAGGGGGTCCTGGTTGCTCAGAGGCTCTTGAAGGTAGGGGATGAAGATGGTGGATCTTGTCCAGTTTAGGTTTTACTTCAGCAAGAACAGAGAGCCAGGGACAGCAAGTGTATATTTCAAACAAAGCTTCGTTTTTATTGAATAGAGTAGGTCCAGTAAGCCTGGAGAGTACCTGCAGTGCATCTGCCCGCCCAATCTGGGCCAGGTATGAACCAAACTGGCCCAGAGAGGCGCTTGGCTCCCTGGCCACCACCACCTCTATCAGGGCCCGCAGTGGTGACTGGCTGGGCCGCAGTGAGTAGGCAAAGGTAGACCAGGTGGCAGGCAGCCCGTATCTTGCAGCTAGGTGTCTAGTGGTACCACAGGCTCCGCTCCCACCTGGTCCGGGCTCAGGGTCCAACAGCAAAATCAGCTCCTCCAGCACCTCCAGCTCTTCCAAAAGGCAGGACAGGGGCTGGGAAGCCAGGTTCGGCAGCTCTGGGAGACAGAAGGAGGGAGGGTGAGGGAAAAGCAGATCGCCTGATCCCCTCCCATCTCTGGTGCCTCTCCACTAACCTCTGCTGACGTGTCTCTGCAAAGAGTGCGCCACCCCTGTGCTCCCTACCCCAGAGAGCACCAGAGTGCCTGTGGAGAGGGGCCAGGAGAGGCTGAAGGTGTTGGGTCTTCCATGAACTGAGCCAGTGTTGGCAGTGGCTTCTCCCTTGGGTAGGCAATGCCTCCACAGGGCAAGCAGAATCACTGAGACGGTCACAAGCAGGAGTGGAACCAGCACCAAGGGCAAGACAAAGTTTGGTGGGGAGATGATGCTGTTACTGGGCCACGAGAGACTATCAGTTGCTGGTAAGCTGGGCTCATAGGAGCCACTTTGGTTCAGGTGGTTCAGCACTATTCTAGTTGTTGAGCACTGATCTGTACCGATGGGCCTCTGGGAACAAAAGAATGGGAGTAGAGTGGGAGGCCGCTCCCAACTCTTCTCACCCTAACCTGCAGATGATTCAGAGGGGCCAAGTCTCTTCCCATATCCTGCCCTAAATGTGCCCACCCCCAATCCACCTTACTAGCCCAGCTCTTCCTCAATCCCTGATTCAGGCCCCATCCTGTCCTCTTCATGGTGGCTACACCCACTTCTAGATGAGGGCCTGCCCCACCTCTAGCAGGGTAGGGCTCCGCCTGGGCCTTCCCCTGTTCCCAGAGTCTGACATGCACCTCTTTGCAGCGCTGCTGGATTCTGTTACAGTTCCTGGCCAATGTGAGGGCTGGGGTCCCAGTGCCACAGGGCCTGCAGAGCTCCTCGCGGTCTGGGTTGCACCAGCCAGGAGAACAGTTCTTGAATGGGTGTGTTTCGATATCTCCGAAGTCATTGTGCCCACAGTTTTCTACAAACTCCTTATCTAGTGAGACACATGGACTCTAGTGGCGGTAGAGCCTCCCAGCCCTCCCCCTACCCACTTTGGCCCTCATCCCCTCTTTCCACCTGGGTCCCATCTCCTTTAGCGCCAGACCCAGCATCCCCAGCACCCAGAATGACATTCCGTAAGCCCACAGTCCCATACTCCCCACTGACTCTACCCATTTGCCACTTTCTTAGCATCATCTCCTCACCAGGGCAGGGCGGCCCAAAACGCCACAGGCACCTGCTGCAGCACTTGTTGTCTGGGTTCCAGTACTCAAGGCTACAGCAGTACTGGGAAGCTTCCGGTGGCGCTGTCTGGGCCAGAAGCAGCACGGCTGCTAGGAAGAGGCGTGTGGGCACCATCCGGTAGAGCCTGCAGCCTGGGGGACAAGACCACAGCACTTCCGATCAGATCTTAGCACCTCTCCTCTCCTCACTCTGCAGGAAACCCTGGTGGGAGAAGTAAGCAGATGTGGGTGCAAAGAATACTGAAGCCCCTTTAGGAGCTGGAAATCTATCCCACCCACTATCACCCATTCAGCTCCTGGCCCCTTATCAGAGAAATGCCTCAGGTATCCAAGTTCCTCTCAAAACCCTGGACCTAGATGAGCCAGTTTCTGAGCCTCTGTTGTACCCACGCTCCATTTTCTCCATTTTCCCTAATGTGAAAATCAGAAGCACTATGAAAAGTCAAGCATTAGGTGCTACCCCTCCCGTCTCAGGGTTGGGAGCATGAAGAACCCAGCCCTAATTTTCACAGACTCCTTATCCTCCAGCTACCTCTCCTGCCCTCTGTGATAGCCAGCTTTTGCTTGCTGTAACACCCTCCTTGGGGAGGAAGGGAGTTTGTTTTGGCTCAGTTTTGGGGTTTACAATCCGAGCTCCGTATCAGTGAGGGCAGCAAATCGTGGCTCTGACACCATAAGCCAGGAAGCAGCGAAGCTCAGCCAACCTGTCAAACTGCCTTTGCAGAGCGCCATCAGCAGCAGCGACCTCCCGCCAGGTGGGCCCTCTAGTCCATTAACCAGTATGCCCGAGGCTTTGGGAAGTGATCCCTATACGCGAGCCTTTAAGGAACACCCAAGCTGTTAGCCAAAGCATAATAATCACCACAAGCAACCAAGCATCTGCCTCTTAAAAAAAAAAAAAAAAAAAAAGCCTTGAATGCAGGTGCCATTCAAAGGTATCCCTGGCCCACCAGTGACAAGTGAGTCCTCAGTCCACCAGCTGGCAGCTCCTCCGCAGAAGTTGTGGTCAGCCCTGCTTCCTCTTTTGTCAAATGATGTAGGTGTGTGGAGCAGGGGAGGGAAGAGGAGAGAGCTTTTATTTTTTTTCTTAAAGACCCAGAAAGCCATTATTTGGGGATAAGGACCAATACATTCAACCCCAGATCTGGACAAGATGGTCGAAGAGGGGTCTTGGGAGGGTGAAGGGGAAAGAAGGCTGGAGTCTCAGAAGCAGCCATGCAGGTGGTCTGGAGAATGCCACCTATACTTTTTCTCACTGTCAATGGGCAGCATGGGACCATGCCAGCGATCTGCCAACAGAAAGTGAACTGGGCTAAGGCTATTGGCAGTGGGGCAAGGAATGCTGAGGCTTGCCCCTCTGAAATGGAGAGGGCAAAGTGGTACCAGGTTGAGATTTCCAGTAGGTGCTTTCAAGCCGAGCTACAAAGAATCGGGGCCCGGCATGGTAGCCTATTGGCTAAAGTTCTCACCTTACATGCATCAGGATCCCATATGGGTGCTGGTTCTAACCCTGGTGGTCCCGCTTCCCATCCTGCTCCCTGCTTGTGACCTGGGAAGGCAGTTGACCAAAGCTGTGGAACCCTGCAACCGCAAAGGAGACTTGGAACAAGTTCCTGGTTCCTGGCTTCAGATTGGCTTAGCTCAGTTGTGGCTAATTGGGGAATGAACCAACAGATAGAAGATCTGTCTGTCTCTCCTCTCTGTAAATCTGACTTTCCAATAAAAATAAATCAATCTTTAAAAAAAAATTGCAGATCCGAGCTGATCCTGGATTTGAGTTTCAGGCTGGTGTGGGGGTTGAAACTGAAGTGTTGGGGCCCAACGCGGTGGCACAAATGGTTAAGGTCCTTACCTTGCACACCCGGGATCCCATGTGGGCGCCAGTTCTAATCCCGGCAGCCCCGCTTCCCTTCCAGCTCCCTGCCTGTGGCCTGGGAAAGCAGTCGAGGACAGCCCAAGGCTTTGGGACCCTGAACCCGTCTGGGAGACCCGGAAGAGGCTCCTGGCTTCGGATCGGCATAGTATCGGCCGTTGCGCTCACTTGGGGAGTGAATCATCGGACGGAGGATCTTCCTCTCTGTCTCTCCTCTCTGTATATCTGCCTTTCCAATAAACAAAATAATAAAAATAAATCTTTTTTAAAAAAAAGTTAAAAAAAAAAAAAAGAAACTGAAGTGTTGGTTTTTAGATGGAACTCAAGCCTGTTGTTAGGACTCAGCAATCGTGGGGTTAGCACCTGAATCCTGGCTGCTCCACTTCCAATCGAGCCCCTGCTAATGTGCCTGGAAAAGTCGCAGAGTCCTTCGGTCCATGCACCTGTGTGGGAGACCTGGATGGAGTTCCTGGCTCCCAGCTGTGGCAGCCATTTGGAAGTGCTTGAAAAGATCTCAACTCTCCTCTCTGTATTCAAAGAAAGCAGAAGTCTTGTGACAATGTCTTGGAACTTAGCGTGAAGCTCATTTTAGAGTGTAGGGTATATATGGGATCTTGTGGGCTGGTCCTGAGGTCCCTGTGCCTAGGGCCCCACCCACAGAACTGCCGCTGGAGAGTCCGGGAAATGGGTCACAAGAGCATGAAGTTGCAGAAGCGCTCATGGGTACACTTCCTGTGTAGAGAAAGAGACCACTGTCATTGACAGCCCCTCACCACCTAAGTCTGGGGCTCCAAGTGGCCGTCCCATCCTCCTGCCACCATACCCCACCTCACTGCTGACAGCATGACCCCTGGAAGTTGGTGACAGGGGACAGTTCAGCATGCACGGTTTGCCCATTGAACCAGTAGTTGTTGAGTTCAGCAACAGAGCACTCTGTATATTCCCTCTGGAACTGGGGATGGGGAAAAGTTGGTGACAGCCAGCAGTTGTACTTGGACTGTCCAGGACAGCTGGGCTGGGTCTCATTGGTGGCCTTGGGGAATGGATGGGATATCCCCACCTTGGGGCCTAAGGTGGAAACAGCAACCACCCTGATATAAACGTTGCTGACCAGTGATCTCCCAGGTTGTTGCAAGCATTCATCTCTTCAATCTTCCTGTACTTTTCCTGCAGTTCTGTGAACACCTCCTGTGGAAGATGGGCAGGTATTCAGCTCAGCTTCAGCTTCCAGGGACACCCAGCCCACCTGTGCGAGCCAGGGTGGGACTTCATCATCACCTGGAAGAAGCTGTCATGGTGCTCCTGCACCTCCACGATGCTCATGTGACCTGGAGGACAGCTGAGAGGGGTGGGAATCACGGAGTGGCTAACAGGAGGCCCTCGCCCTGCCCCTGACCACGATCCTTTACAGTGGGATCCGAATGCAGTCTGTCGTGTCCTGTGGGTGCCGGTACAAGTTGAGCAGCACTATGGTCTGGACAGAATTTAAAAGGAACAGGGCCTCAGAGGGCTGGGCTGCATGCAGAGTGGGGTATGAAGGCCGGCGTTGGGAGACTGCACCAGGGGGAGACCCTGCACCACAGAAGGAGCCAGCACGTCACCAACCCAGCAGAGATGCTCCTCTCTAGGAAAGGAGTGCGCCCAGGGATTGATGGACAGAGCAGGGCGGCAGTAGGCACGTGCAGGGCGTGGCCAGGTTGCTAGGAGACGGATCGGAGGACGGCGGGGGCGGGGCTTCAACGTCCGGAAAGGGCGGAGCCTCGGGAGTGATGGACGGCACGAAAGCGTTAACTCCTGGGGCTCTGAGCCGGATCTCACCTGGCTGAAAGTTTACTGTGAAGCAGGGAGCACGTGTCCCCGTGCCAGCAGAACCCGATCTTAAATCAAAAAGAAAGACCTAGAAGAAGTGCAAAGACTCGGGTGAACAGAGCGCTGGGGACACCCAACACCCCAGGCACAGCACTCCGAGCCGCATGGCCACCGCGCACTCAGACGCGCACCCGGGTCCCCTGGCCATCCCTGGGCCGTTCTCACTGGTCCTTAGTCCCGAATATCGAAGCCAAATATTAAGCCATATTTTTTTTTACTCCAAATGGGCTGCTCTGACGTCACTTCCGTGTCTCTGGAACGTTGGGAAATGTAGTTCGAGCTGCCTTCTGTGGCTCGGCGCGCGCCCGGACACACCTCCTCCCACCTAGTGCGCCTGCGCACTGCAGGCGCGCGCCCGGTTCCCACAACTCGGCGACCTCCCGAAGGAAGCGCATGCGCACAGCCAGGAGGGACAACAAACAGAGGAACGCGCGGCGTCTCCCGCAAACGTCCACTCTGTTCTTCGTGGCGTCTGCTCCTGGCGTCTGCTACTTTAGGGTTCGGGCTTGAGTTGTGCCCTCCCACCCTTACCCTGTCCTGACATTCGCGAAGACCCGGCCCCTAACGCAAGGATGAACCTGGAGCGGGTATCCAATGAGGAGAAGCTGAACCTATGCCGGAAGTACTACCTGGGTAAGGGCCGAGCCCGCGGGGTCCTCGGCGAAGAGTGGACGGAGCCCGAGGGAAGACCAAGGCCCCGGCGCGGACTCCTGGGGAGCTTCTAGGGGTTCGCCGGAGGGTCCGCATCGCCACGTAACCCGGTGCGCTCCTTTGTTTTCTCAGGAGGGTTCGCTTTCCTGCCTTTTCTCTGGCTGGTCAACATTTTCTGGTTCTTCCGAGAGGCCTTCCTTGCCCCGGCCTACACCGAGCAGAGCCAGATCAAAGGCTGTGAGTGGAGGGAGGCCTGCGGGCGGGTGATGGAGGCTCCCTGGGGCCTGGGAGAGAGGCAGGAGGGGAGGGCTGGTCCAGGCTCCCTCCTGTTCTCTCTCTACCCCCTTGCAGATGTCTGGCGTTCGGCCGTGGGCTTCCTCTTCTGGGTAATCGCGCTCACCACCTGGATCACCATCTTTCAAATCTACCGGCCCCGCTGGGGTGCCCTTGGAGACTACCTCTCCTTCACCATCCCCCTGGGCACTCCCTGACGGCTCCCGTGCAGGCTGGACACCTGCTGGGCACTTGCTTAGTCTTGCACGATGAGGTGCTCTGCTCTCAGCGCAGCTCCAGCCCCCACACTTGCTTCCCTCTACTTTGTTCTCTTTTGACACCCTTCCCTCATCCCCCAATAAAATACACCAGTCTTCCCTGTTGACTCCCTGCGATCTTTTGGAGGGTGAAGCATAAAATGGTTACTAATAGATTAAAATATGGGGCGAATGCTGTGGCTCAACAGGCTGACCCTATACCTTCACACACTGACATCCCATATGGGCGCCCATTCATGTCCCAGCTGCCGCAGTTCCCATCCAGCTCTCTGCCTTTGGCCTGGGAAAACAGTTGAGGACAGCCCAAAGCCTTGGGACCCGGCACCCGCTTGGGAGACCCGGAAGAAACTCCTGGCTCCTGGCTTCAATTCGGCTCTGCTCTGGTCATTGTGGCCACTTGGGGAGTGAATCAGCGGATGGAAGATCTTCCAGTTTTTCCTTTCTATAGGTGTGACTATGCAATGAAAATAAAATTGTAACGATATTTAAAACACATACAGAGTGCTTACTTTTTACCAGGGTCAGTGCTTCATACATTATATGTATTCTGTTGTTTGGTTGATACCACTCATAGAAACTTTCAGAAATCCCAACCTGCCTGCTCAGCAAGACTGCTGTACAGAGAAGGAGCCAGGAAGCACTGTCACCTCCATTGTCAGAGGCTGCGGTCTTGTGCTACTGGCCATGAGCTTGCCCCTCAGAGTACCCGGATCACGATGCTGGATCCTGAAGTTTCCGGTTGTCTAAAGGTGTTCGTCCCAGCAGCAGAAGTACTCAAGAGCATCTGAGAAGCCTTTCTTCCCCGTCACCCAATATCTACTTATTTTTATTGGAAAGGCAGATTTACAGAGAGAAGGAGAATCAGAGAAAGATTTTAGATCCTCTGATTCACTCCCCAAGTGGCCACAATGGCCAGTGCTGAGCCAATCCGAAGCCAGGAGCTTCTGGGCCTCCCACATGGGTGTAGGGTCCCAAGGTTTTGGGCCATACTCTGCGTAGCTTTCCCAGGCCACAAGCAGGAAGCACAGCAGCCGGGACATGAACTGGCACCGTGCTTGAAGGCATCTCAGATCAGCCAGTTGAGCCCCTGCTGACCTGAGAAGCCTTTCTTGATTAGCCTATTTAAAAATGTCCGTCCAGGTACCGGCGCAGGAGCCTAGTGGCTGAATTCCTCACCCTACGTGCCACCAGGATCCCAGCTCTGGCATTGCGGTCACTTGGGGAGTGAACCAGTGGACAGAAGATCTTTCTCTTCTCTGTCTCTCCTCTATGTATATCTGCCTTTCCAATAAAAATAAATGTTCTTTTAAAAAAGGAGGGGGGAATTAAAGGATAAATGGTTTAAAAAAAATGTCAGTCTCCCAGAAGGACTCCTGGCTCCTGGCTTCAGAGTGGCTCAGCTCTGTTGTGGCCGTTTGGGGAGTGAACCAGCTTCTGATCTTTGACTCTCTTCTGCCAATATGCTTCCAACATTTTACCAATAAAAACAAACTTTAAACAAAAATCTCAACTTTCATGCTCCCTGTGGGTTTTTAAGGAACTGTTTGATTTTTCTCTGCAATCACTGAACCTGAGAGCTGACTGCAACCCAGGTCTGCCATGTGGGTTGGCAGGACCCCAGTGAGTGAAACAGCCTGTGCCTCCTCTCCGGGGCTTTGCAGAAGCCAGGAGCTGGCATCAGGAGCTACGAATGGAGCCCACGCACTCCGATAAGGGGCGTGGGATGGGCTTCTTCAACCACTAGACCAAACCCCTGCCCCCTCTGCCTGCAGTCTTCATCCTATCACATTTCACTTAAAATGTTTTACCTGCTTAGATGCTTACATTTTTCTTGTTACCTGAAAGGCAGAAAGAGGAACTGAGGGAGTTATTCCAGCCACAGGTTCACCAGTGCCCTCTACAGCTGAAGTTGGTGCAGGTAGAAGCTTGGAGCCAGGAATTCAAGTCTTCAAGTGAGTGGCAGAGGTCCAAGTCCTCTGCCTCCTAGAGTGAACCCCAATATGTTTATCCTCTAAAACAAGTTCATTAGGACAATAATTTTTTTATCTGTTTTGTTGACTGCTTTGTCCCTAAGGCCTAGCACCTTTACAAAAGTTTGCTAAATGACTGGGATTTGTGCTCAGAGGGAAACCAGCTAATTTTAGTTAAATCCTGTAAACAGGTAATCCGGTATTAAGCCTAACACTACAAGTCCCAGAAGGCTTCGCGACGTCCCATCCAGTGTATCCCGAAGTGCACCGCGCGGCGCAAGACCGTTTCCTACACCTCGTAGGGAGCTTTCATGGTTGATGTCGGTTTGTTTCCGGAAATGACACCCTCCAGGAAGGTGGGGCTTCAGGCTGGGAGTAGACGGCGGCAGCTCTTTATTTGTCAAGGCACTAGATTGACAGCTGCGTTGATTAATAGAGAAGAGCAATTGCCCAACGGGTCCGCCCACAGAAGGGGAAGGTGGAGTGGCCGCGGTGGCCGTAGCAGTTGCAGCTGGACACTTCTCCGGCCCCGGCGGTTGTTGGTCCGCAACTTGCCCTCTGCGTCTTCCCGCCTGTCCCGGGGCGTGATCGGATGCCCTACGCTCTGTTGTGCCTTTCTGATCCGCTTAGCCAGATCCCGGACCAAAGCCATGTTCCCAGTGAAGGTGAAGGTGGAGAAATCAGGTGAGGACCCCGAGTTCGGGGACTTGTTTGGGGAGCACCGGGCTGGTGTGGGTGTTGGATGATCGCGAAAAGGCGGACTGCGTGACTTCTCCCGGCAGCGCCTCTGCCTGTCGCTGTCCGGAGCCTCGGTCTTTGCCGCCACCTTCCTCTCCTCCCTGCGCTGCAAGCAGCTTGGAGGATGAGTCGTGGTGGTCCAGCTAAGAACAGAGGATTCCTGAGCCGCTAATTCTGGGCAGGTCCCTTTTCTTTCCCCCATTTCCAGTCCTGGCCATGAGTCAAGCATTGTGTCGTGAACAGGAACTCTGAATTCTCATAATCATGACATTCCAAAGCCCTAGCAGGTGCCGTAAGTGGGCAAACTTAAGCTCAAACCAAGAAAAGTGTTTGGGGCTGCGGCTGGGGCAGGAGGAAGAGGCACAGAAACCAAACCAAAGGACAGGAGTAGAATGAAGTAGGGATTTTAGGTTATGTGGCATGAGACAAAGCCAAAGTAGGGAAAGGAGAAGGCTGTGTGAGGAAAGAGTCCAAAGAGTCCACAGAAGAGAACTGGACTCTCGGTGCCAAAGACAGACGAGGTGGTGGGGAAAGGGTTTGGCTGTGGAGCTGCGGAGGGGGCAGGTTCAGCTGTGCTCGTGGCTGCCTTGTGGGGAGGAGATGGAGGCTCAGGGTTCATGGGAGGAATGCACAGGGCTCAGGTGGGGACAGGTGGAAGGGGCATTCTGTTTTGTTTTGTTTTGTTTTGGAAGGGGTGTTCTTAAGACCAAGTGGACAGGCTGGGGTGGTGGAAGGGAGCACCCTTTTTGGAAGCGTGTCTCTGAGGAGGGATAGGTTTACAGAGGAGCAGCCAATGGGCAGGAGGAGTCCAGGGCGAGGTGCGTTGGGGATCACGAGATTGCCAGGGTTCAAAAGAAGGGGCGGGGGCATTGGTGTCCTCCACCCTCAACATGCTCACCCTGAGGCTTGTCCTTGGCCCCTTCAGGAAGTCCCCAGGGCTGGCCAGGTATATATCCTAGGGGCCTTCTAGCTTCAGGCTGAACTCCTTGCGAAAAGGGAAAGCAAACGCCTCCTGGGACAAGAAAGAATATTTATAACGTCTTCTCTTGGTTCAGTTGTTTCCTTGTGATGCACAAGGTGCCTGGCAGTCGGGGCCCAGGGCGTGCAGGGGCCGGGAGGCAGTCAACAAAAGGACATTTTGGATACAACTTCCCCACTTGTCAGTTATGGGCTCCCTCAGATTTCAAATACCACTCAGCCATGCAGAGCAGGTCTGCGCCCTGATGCTCTGTCCAGTTGGAGCTTCTGCCTTATGTCTCAGCTTTGGAAGCAGACAGGCTGGGTTTGGAGCTCTCGCCATAGGATTTGTTGTCAGTGTAACTTGGGGCATCCCTGAACCTCAGTTTCTTCATCCGAAAAGGGGAGAGGAGGATAACAATCCCATTGACCTGCTTGACTTGTGAGAATTCAGGGGGTGACTACTATATGTGGAACGGTTCCTGGCACATAATAAGCGTTCCGTATCGTTCCAATTTTAGTATATGTGCTGCTGAAGCGAGCACGTAATAAGCATTCTGAAGGTGTTACTTTTTATTTCCCTGTCCTTGATTCAGGCTTTTTGAGCTTTGCAGCAGTTTTAGCAGGTAGATGGCATGTGTTTCAAGAGGAAATGGGCCAGTGTGGGCAGGTGACACGCTTTACCTCGGGTAACACTGGGGACACCTGCGCCAGCTCCAAGCTCAGAGTTCTCGCCCTTTACTTGAGTTCCTGCCCACTGTGCCCTTTCCACACATCTATGCACGGCCGGAGGATTGGCCTGGGCGGAGGAGATGCCCGGCGGGCCAGCCAGCCAGCCATTACGTCCTTGGGACCTGCGGCCTGATGCCCACTGGGCCGCCTCTCTCTCTGCCCCCAGAGTTGGAGATGGCCAAAGCCCGGAACCAGCTGGATGCCGTTCTGCAGGGTCTGCTGGAGAAGAGTCATATGGACAGGTTGGGACTGGGTCCAGGGTGGGGTGGATTTGAACCCTGTCTTGCTGGGTGGGTCTCAGGGGAAGGCAGCCAGTGGCCAGGTAACTTGGGGTCCCCCCATGCTGGCCCTCTGGAATCCCAAGCCAACAGTTCTCCTCTGTTGCCAGAGAGCGGCTGGATGAGGAAGCTGGGAAGACCCCCTCGGACACCCACAACAAGTATGCTGTTTTGTCTTTTAGGGGAGATGGAATCTGGATCTGAGGGTTGTGATGGGTAACTTATTCCCACGCCACTCTGCCCTGTGCATCTGTCCCTGTCCCTACATACAGCAATGCTGCATGGGGATATGGGCAGGGGTACAAGGCCCTGGTCGGCAGCCTAACCCTGGTGCGTTATGGAGAGGGGACAGTGAGCAAGCATTTGTTTGGAGGTCAGCCTACTGGAGCCCTCTCTCTCTCTCTCTCTCTCTCTCTCTCCCCCCACAGGGATTGCTCCATTGCAGCCACTGGCAAAAGGTAAAGCAGTAGGGACCCCAGCCAGCTTGAGACAGGATCCTGGCCCCTCCCCAGGCCCTGACACCTCCCCTCCCCACACAGGCCATCTGCCCGCTTCCCGCACCAACGGAGGAAGAAGAGGAGGGAGATGGATGATGGGCTGGCTGAGGGGGGCCCACAGCGCTCCAGTGAGTAGGCAGTGTGCCTGGAGGGTGGGGCAGAGAGTGGCAGGGAAGGGGCTGCAGGGGAATCCACGAGGCTGCTCATATTCCATCCCCTGCTCCCTGCCACAGACACCTACGTGATCAAGCTGTTTGACCGGAGCGTGGACCTGGCCCAGTTCAGCGAGAACACGCCACTGTATCCAATCTGCCGTGCCTGGATGCGCAACAGTCCCTCTGTGCGCGAGCGTGAACGCTCGCCCAGTTCGCCCCTGCCCCCTCTGCCAGAGGATGAAGAGGTGGGATGGCTAGTCGGCCCCAGTCTGGCAGCTGGGAAGGCCGGGGGTAGACGTGATCTCTCCCACACCACCTAAGTTAGTGGGGTGGTCAGGCACAGGTCCTGATGTCCCGACCATATGCTGGGCCAAGTCAGGCATACAGATGTGCATCCTTAGGCTGCAGATGTGGAGAAGGGCCCCAAGGGCAAGCAGACACCTGGCAGAGGGAGCGGGGCTTCCTGGCAAAGAGTGTGATTGCCAAGATGAAGGGTCCCTTAGAGCTGAGCAGCTGAGTGGGCTGTCGGTAGAGGTGGTATGGCCATCTGGCCTGGAGGAGAGAGGAGGAAGGATGAGGGTCTGTGTGGCATCTGGCTGGGGATGGTAGACCAGGATCCCTAGGATGCACAGGGGTGACCTTTCTATCAAAGGGGGCAAAGGACAGGAATCCCCAAAGCAGACATGGCCTCTTGCCCTGGGGAGTCATAGAAAGGGGTCCCCTCGTGACACCTGTGTGACCCCTTAGGAGTCCCTGAGAGGCAGACATGGTCCCCTATGCTGGCAGGTATAAATTGCAGTACGAGGGCAGGCCTGGGTGGCCAGGGAGGAAATGGTCAAGAGTTCTGATCCCAGGCTGGTGAGGTGCCAGCCTCCTAACCCTCTCCCCTCCCTCCCTCCTGCGGCCTGGCCTGGGGTGCCCGTTTCCCAGGGTTCAGAGGCCGCCAACAGCAAGAGCCGGGACGTGTACAAGCTGCCTCCGCCCATGGCCCCTGGGCCGCCTGGAGATGCCTGCTCCTCCCGCGTTCCATCCCCACTGCAGCCTGAGACCCAGGGCTCCCCAGACCATGAGGTAGGCCGACCCAGGCTGAGGGGACCTTTCTGAGGAGTGGGAAGGCTCAGCCACACAGCCCAGCTTCTCTGTACACAGACTTCAGAGCCGGAGCCGTCACGCTCCACACTCATTTACCGCAACATGCAGCGCTGGAAACGCATCCGCCAGAGGTGAGCAGCCTCCAGCCTGCTTGGCCTGCCCCTGCCTTGGCCTTCGTGGCCTGTGCTAAGTCCTCCCTCTGACTGACCAGGTGGAAGGAGGCCTCTCATCGCAACCAGCTTCGTTACTCGGAAAGCATGCAGATCCTTCGGGAGATGTACGAGCGGCAGTAATGTCCCCAGGTCCCTTCTGCTCCCTCCCCCCCCAGTAAACATTCCTTGACTGCACACTGGCCTTCACTCCTCCCACGCACCCTGCCCAAGCCAGATATAGACAGTTGGCACAGCTCTAGCCTGTTTATTGAAGGGGGGGCAGGCCTTGGAGAGCAGTCGGGATCAGGCGGCAGGTGGGTACTGCAAAAAGGACAAAAGGTCGCAGGATACCAGAGTGGTTGTTTGATGGGGTCTGGGACAGTGTGGTGGGTAGTGTGGGGAAGGGGCTGCCCAGGATATCTTGTTGGAGACCTGGGAGTCAGAACGGAGCTGCTGGTGGGCATGGGGAGGAGCCCCAGGGCACTTATGCAGCCTGGGGAGCTTGAGGGGTGTCTGTACAGTTTGAGGCTTGGGGTGCTGGTTGGATTAGGATAGGTCTTCCCAGGTGGGCAGTCAGGGATTCATTCAAGAGCCTGGGGTTTAAGTCAGAAATGGGCTGCAGTAGGGTGGGCCATCTAGTGGGGTGTGTGGGAGGGTCCTGATGCCTGGGAACACCCTGGCTGAGGGATTACGCTGGGCTGGCCTAGGGTCTGGGCAGGGCCATCTACACTGGAAAGACTGGGGATGGGATGTGGGGTGTCTTTATGGAGTGGTTAGGAGGAGGAGAGTGGGGAGTCTTGAGTGGGGCAAGTGCCAAGTTAGTGGGGTCAGTGCAGATGCAAGAGTGTAGGGAGTGAGGGGCTGGGGTCGGATAATGAGGGTGTGGGTGTCATCTAGGCTGAGGGGCAAGGCAGGCTTCTTGATTTTGTCGGGAATGGTCGGCGTGCTTGGGACTTCTGGCTGGGCGGAGTCAGATTAAATAGGCTTGAAGAGCAGGAGCCCCAAGAGGCTCCCCGGGTTCAGGCATGCCTGAAACCCCTACTTGGCAGCAGGTGCTGGCGGCAGCGGGGCCTGCGCAGACGCTGGTGCGGCCTGGATGGACAGTACGCCCTCGGGTGATAACGCAGATGTCACGGCGTTAGGGTCCACGCCCGGTGGCAACCGGTAGCGGCGGTGGAACTCGCGCGCGATGAATCCGTGCTCGTCCTGGAGCGCACACACAGGCGTGAGCGGGCCCCGGCCCGGCTCAGCAGCCCGCCTCCGCCCCGTCCCCACCGGCGGGCTCACCGGGCGCTCCTCGTGGCGGGCGTGCACCTCCACGTGGTCACCAACCACCTTGACAGCAATCTCCTCCGGCGAGAAGTGCTTCACGTCCAGCAACACCGAGAAATGCCCGGGGTCCGATGGCGCCTGCGCACAGCCAGTGCGGGGGACGGAGCCGTCAGTGGGGTGCAAAGGGCGGCTCCGGACGCCGGAGTTCCACCTCCGAGAACCTCTTTGCCTGGGATTCCCGGGTCCCCTCACACGGGATACCGACTCCCTCCCCTGTCCCTCCTGTTCTAGGGTCGCTGGGAGCCCTGTTCCCCACCTCTGCCAGGCTGCGGTGCCCCAGGCTCCCCAGCCCTCCTCAGCTGCGTGCTCCGCAGTGGCATGCCCTTCCTCCACATTCTTAGGGTTCCAAGCTTCCTTCAGAGCCACCACGGACACTCCTCAAAGGGACTTCCTAGCCCTCCCACGCCCCACGCCCCGTCAAGGCTGGTTGACACCCCCATCTCTATCCCCCCCTCCCCGCGGCCACCGAGACGTCCCACCCGCTTCCTCTGAGCCGCACTCCCAAGTCAACAACGTTCCCGCTGCTCCCTCAGGGTGACCTGGCCTTGGGAAGTGGTCGTTGCCGCCCTCCCTCCCCCAGGCCTGGCACCTGAGAGGTGGGCAGCGCCACGCTGGGCGCGCGCAGATAATAGGGGGCGAAGGCGGCAGGGCAGAGCGAGGCCAGCTCGGCTTCAAGCAGCCCCTCGCCGAAGCGCTGATCAAAGAGGCGTCCCGGTGCGGAAAATCCAGGCAAGGGAGCCGAGGCGCGGCGCAGCCAGGTCGGCTGCACGGGCACCGGGATCTCCATCCTGCTCCGCCGCAGTCCCTTCCCTGTGCAGCCACGCGCCTTTATAGCGCTCCGGGTGCGGCCCCTCGGCGGGCCTCCCAGGACACTGGGACCGTAGCCAGACCTGGCTACTAAGACAGCCTTATTTAGAAACCCCAACAATGACTTGGCCATTTCCTCAGGGCCCGCTGGGTGCCCGGTGAAGGCAGCAGGGGAGCTGTCACTGACGCCCTCTCCACCCCCCAACACACATGCAGTTTCAGAAAAGGGGGCATTGAGGCTGAACCTCTTGGGGAAATGGGGGGACACAGCGTGGTGTTTGGGACCCGGGACCCACGAGATCCACCCCCCGCGCGCCCGGCTGGTAACTCTGGACATGACGCAGATACGGGTCTTAGGAGCCAGGTGGACACGGAACAGAGCCACCCTCCCCCGTCCTGGGACTAATTCTGGGCCTCTGACTCAGCCTCGGGTGCGCGGCGGCCAGGGGGCGTGAGACCGACGCTCCAGGCTGCGCGTCCCCCGCCTCCCTCACTAAGCCTTCCCAATCCAGAGGCCGCGCGCCGGGCCTGAAATAGCTCACTTTGATCCCACTACCTGGGCCAGAAGCCCAGCCTGGCAGCTGATACAACCAGCTGCGCCTGCATAAGAGGTGAACGTTCAGACGACCCTCAGGGCTGGCCGGCTGGCCCACTGATGGGACGACTGTGATCGGCGAGGGGCAGAACCCCTGACTGTCCCTGCCCGGTAGCGCAGTAGTTAGAACGCGAGCAGGAACAAGCCCTAAGGAGCAACCCCAAGGGCTGCAGGTGAGCCGGGCGACCGACTTACAGGCCTTTTCTTCATTGGTGCAGGAGCTTGCCAATTACGGCTACTCGCCGCAAATTCTCCAATCAAATACGCTCTCTCTAGCAGGCCAACGTCGTAGCCAATCGCTTTCCAGAGACTTATGTTTTCCTCTCTATCATTGATCGCTTTGGAAAGCCACTCTTTTCCTCCCAGAAAGGGGCAGGACTTAATGGGACATTGCTAAGCGACCAAGATGCGCGCGGGGTCCGTGCGGTGAAGCAAACAGCGGAAGCGCCGAGCTGCGGAATGGACCGCAGGTGAGGCCACAGGACACCCGGGACGACCCCGGAGGAGGGCAGCACAAGCCGGGTAGGGTCCACAGTCCCTCGGGCACATAACTTCCGAGGCCGCCACCGGCTTTGGCCGCTCCTGCCCTAGACTTGAACAGCCCTCCCGCACACCGTCTATGGGTAGCCCCGAGGGGTTCTTTCTCCCTAAGGGTCTTGGAGAGCATCTCGGGAGTTGAGTTTGAGTTTCGCTGTTTTGAAATGGCCTCGGATACACCCTTGAGTGCTACTCTTTGAATTTTGTCCCTTAGGCGGAGTTGAGTTAGGGGTGGAGTGGGATGAAGGTACAGTGGATGCCCCAGGGTCTCCACAGGCTACTTAGCTGTAACTCCATTTCAAAATCACATGAGATACTGCAAAAAAGATATGGATGTCCAGTTCCATTGGTCATGTTGGGGGCAGAGTGTCTAATTTTAAAGGCCTCATTTATGCTGGATTCCGGGTTGAGAAGGACTGGCTACCAAGGCCAAGACTCTTCCAGGACTCCAGGGACTTTAGTAGTCAGAGAAATTTCCTGAGCATCCCCCTCTCCAGGAATCCATGGCAGTTGTGTGGGTCTCATGCCCTCCGCCCTCCCTGCCCCCAAACAATCCCTAAGACTGGCTCAGCCAGCCGATTGCGGTCTTCCCCCTTGCAGCCAGCCGGCTTTACCCACTCAAGCCAGCTCCCTTGGGGATGCTTCTCTGAGTGGCAGCCACTACTGGTCGTCTGGAAGCGAGAGCTGGTGCCCTAAGGTAAGGACATGAGCACAGTAGCCCATAGTGACTGCCAGGACTGATGGGCATGGATAGACAGACGCTCTTCTGCTGCCTACCTGGACACCCCATGCTGACCCCAGCCACGTAGGCTGTCAGCCCTGTCACCTCTGCAGCTGTCTTCCTGTGTCTCCCCATTGCCTGATAGGGCTGGCCCTCCCTGTCAGGCCTCACTTCTTCCTGTGCTCTCTCTCCCAACCTCAGGCCCGGAGCCCATCCAGGTCCCAGGCAGCCAGGCTCCCGCAGGCTCTCAGGCACAGAGCTACAGGGCCTGGGTCCCCTGAGCCATCCCAAGAGTCCTGGCCGTCCACCTCAGGGACACCTTCCCCACCTCCCACCACTGAGGGCCCGACGGGGGCCTCCCCATCACCCACTCCGATTGACAGCGGGGACTCCGTGGTGGCCAAGTGAGTACCAACACCTACCCTGGTGGGACAGGGGTGTTTGGGTTAGAGGGAAGGTAGCGGTCCCCCGTGATAATGAGCACCGACAGAGTAGTGTATGCATCACCGTCTTGGCACCCAACACTTCCTGTGTGTTGTTGAGAAGCCTGGAGCCAGACTGCCTGGGTTTCAATCTGGTCCCGTGACTCTCTGTGACCATAGCCTCTGCTGCCTTATCTGTGAATGGAGGCTGTCGGGCACACATATGTCCTGGGGTGCTGCGTGCCATGGTGTATGACAGCTCCCCTCACCCGGCGAGCGCTTGGAGGTGTGGGGTTCAGGTTCACTTGCTGAAGCAGAGTCCTCAGTGAATTGTGGCTTTAGGATGGCCTGGATCGCTCCCTTCCCTGCACGTAGCAGCAGCCAGGGCTGATGGGGCAGCCCCACGTTGAGCTCCCAGGGACGTAGTTTCCTTGGTCTTGTGGCGGTCACTTTCCTTCACGGAGCGTGATAGCTCCTGCTCCCATTTGACTTTCCAGAATCACTTTTTATTTATTATTATTTTTAAGATTTTCATTTATTTGTTTTGGAAAGGCAGATTTACAGAAAGAGCAATAGAAAGATTTTCCATCTGCTGGTTCACTCCCCAAGTAGCTGCAATGGCTGGAGCTGAGCCAATCCAAAGCCAGGAGCTGGGAGCTTCTTCTGAGTCTCCCGCACAGGTGCAGGGTCCCAAGGCTTTGGGCCATCCTATGCTGTTTTTTTCCAGGCAACAGGTAGGGAACTGGAAGGGAAATAGAGCAGCCAGGACAGGAACCAGCATCAATAGGGAATGCTAGCACTTGCAGGTGGAGGATTAGCCAGTTGATCTGCCCCACCCATCAAAATCACTTCTTCATATACCTTTGCTCAAGAACGTAACAGCATGGCCACAAGACTACAGGGCACCCTGTGAATGTAGTCAACAGAAAAGTGGCTATGTACCCAGCAAAAAGATTGCATTAGTACATAAAAAAGGAGAACAGATACTGAAGGACAATGCCCTAGACCAACGTGGTACTTGTTAACAATGGCTACTATGATGACAAGTTGGCACTCGTCAGTGACCCCCCTGTCACCTCGGATGTTCACAGGTACATCAACAGATTCCGCCAAGCTCAGCCTACAAGCAGGGAGGAGCGCCAGCCAGCTGGCCCAACCCAAGCTGACTTCTGGTGGCTGCAGCCCGAGTCTGCAGTCTCCAGTGGTCGAGTTGTAGCAGGCAGGTTCCTCCTTCTGTTCTTTCTCATGCTGTCACCTGCCACGGGCCTGAAACCTTTCCTGCCCCTTCCCCCCAGGAACCACTCCCTCTTGCTCCCATAATGCAATTGGGTTTCTCAGCAGGAACTGACAAGCCCAAAGGAAGACAGGACCCAGCTGTCCCAACTCCCGTCAAGGTGAACAGCGCATCCCTGGCCATGGCTCCACTTCAGGAAATGAAGCAGGTCGTCTTCCCGTCCACATCCTCCCTGTTGACCTGAACTGCGCTGAGGGAAACACAGGGGCTTTCCTAACAGTCCTAGAATTACCCCCACCCACCCACCCTGGACCCAATCACCATGAACCAAAGGACGAGATGTTTGATTAGCCAGGTCTAGTCGGAGTCCATCCTTGGATGCACATGAAGAGCCAACCTGGGTCTCTCTTCCCTGAGGACGAGAAGGAGTCACAGCTGATTGCAAAGCAGAATGGGAGAGTACTATGGGGCAGCAGGGACAGATCTGCACTTGACAACCTTTCCCAGAAGCCTTTGGCATGGGGCCTGACGTCTGACCCCTCTCACCCCACAGAGCCTGAACACGTGGAACTCATCCCTGTTGGACCTGGAGACGCTGAGCCTCCAGACTCGAGCTGCCAAGCTGCTCAAGCGCAGGTGCCCTGAGCCCGCCCTCGTTCCTCCCGCTGCTGCAGCTCTGGGCTGGCAGCTGCTGCATGGAGACGCTCACGGCCTTACCTCTGTCTCTCTCCGCAGCAAGGCCGCCACCTCCTCCTCCTTCAGCCCCAGCGATGCCGGCAGCTCCTCCTTCCCCGTCAGCTCTGATGGCCTCTCTCCCTGCTCTGTGATCTTGAGCCCTGAGTCCAGCGAGGGCTGCGCCCCCGTAAAAGATGGTAAGTTGTAGGAGGCTGGGACTGAGGGCAGCCTGGGAGTGGATCTCGGCTCTGCCACTTAGCTGCTGGCGACTTCGGACCTCTCTGGGCCCTGGCTCCACCCCACCTCTGAAGTAGAGATGGTAATCCTCCTCTTCTCCTGTGGTGCTGTGAGGATGAACCAAGAGCCCGGCAAGATGCATTAAGCCAGTTAAGCCAATATAATTAATCCTCTCCCATCAAGGGTTGGGATCCCACATGGGCACCGGTTCATGACCCGACTGTTCCATTTCCCATCCAGCTCCCTGCTTGTGTCCTGGGAAAGCAGTCGAGGATGGCCCGAAGCCTTGAGACCCTGCACCTGCATGGGAGACCCGGAAAAGCTCCTATTTCTCGGGTTTGGATTGGCTCAGCACTGCCGTTAAACCACCTGGGGAGTGAACCAGCAGTAAATCTGCTTTTCAAATTAAAAAAAAAGCAAAAAGATGAACCGAGTGGCTTCCCACTCAGCACAACTTGGTTAACAGTAGCAGTCAAATCAAAGGGACTTTCAAATCAGAGGGACTTTTTGCCAGTTAAATCTGACCTAAAGAACAAGTCTATTTCTAATCTGTTGTTCTCTCTTAAGGTGAACAGTCGTAGCTTTTGCTATGTATATATTACTTGAATCACCTAGAGAAAAAAAAATTTTAAAAGATTTATTTATTTATTTATTTATTGGAAAGGCAGTTTTACAGAAAGGAGTGACAGAAAGATCATTTGTCCTCTGGTTCACTCCCCAAACGTCCACAAAAGCTGGAGTTAAGCTGATTTGAAACCAGGAGCCAGGAGCTTCTCCTGGGTCTCCCACGTAGGTGCAGGGTCCCAAGGCATTGGGACATCCTCTAGTGTTTTTCCTCGATCTCCCACATGGGTGTAGGACCCCAAGAACTTGGGCTATCTTCTTCTGCTTTCCCAGGCTACAACAGGGAGCTGGATAGGAAGTGGAGCAACTAGGATACAAATTGGTACCCAGGTGGGGTGCCAGCACTTGCAAGAGGAGATTTAGCCTACGGAACTATCATGCTGGCCCCATTTTTCTTCTTTTTTTATGTAGAAGAATGGTAGGATGTCAGCAGTCTCATGTTTTAGCTAGACATTAGCATGTTTGAATGTGGCGTTTGACCCCAGGCTGAACATACCATGCGACTTGGCAAAATCACACAAGCCTTGCAATTCTGGAGACTTCAGGGGCAGGATGAAGATCCTGGGTGACTGTTACTGCTGCCACTGTAGGACCAGCACTCTCTGGGCAGCCTTGGGTACAGTCAGACGCTGTCCACGGGCTCCCACGGGCAGGGCTCGGCAAGCACAAGTTCACGAGGAGCCTGCTGTGTGTGCTGAGCGAGCCTGCCCAAGCACCCATGCGTTGCAGTTGTCACTATCTTCACAGTTTATCTTTGTCCCTTGTAGGTCCAAGATTCCTAGGGGCTCAAGTCAGTACTGACGTTCTAGGTTGTCTTTGCTATTTAGTTCATTCATCCATTTAACCGACAGTGAATCCTGCTGTGTGTGAAGCCCAGTGAGTAGGACTGACAAGTCTACAGCATACCAAACACAGGATCCCATCTTTAGGGTCCCCGCAGCATAGTGGTCGTGGGGCAGAGAATGTCACCTCACCCCGTGGGCCAGTGTGACATAATGAACATGTAAGAGAGGATTGTGGAGCTTAGAAGCCAGGGGTCGGACCTGGTGCAATAGCCTAGTGGCTAAAGTCCTCACCTCGCATTCCCAGGAGCCCATATAAGCGCTAGTTCTAATCCCAGTAGCCCTGCTTGTGGCCTGAGGAAACAGTGGAGGATAACCCAAAGCTTTGGGACCCTGCACCCATGTGGGATACCTGGAGCAGGCTCCAGGCTCCTGGCTTCAGATTGGCTCAGCTCCAGCCTTTGTGACTGCTTGGGGAGTGAACCATCGGACAGAGGATCTTCCTCTCTGTCTCTCCTCCTTTCTGTATATCTGACTGTTCAATAAAAATAAATCTTAACAAAAAAGAAAGAGAAGCCATGGGTCTTGCTGGAGGAGGCACTGTTGAAACAGAGAGCTGAAGGATGCATGGGTGTGATGAGAGCCTCGCAGCAATTGCAGTGGACCCCAAGGGTTGGGGGCAGAGGCAGGAAGCATGGCACCTGCAATGGACCAGGAATTGGAGCAGCATGGCAGACACTGATGACACCCAGATGACACTGGGTTGTGCAGGTGTTGCAAGGCATCTGGTGGTTAAGTTCTTGTCAGCAGGAGACTTGGCAGAGTTCTGAGCGAGGAGGGGACAGCGAGAGATGCGAGGTTCGGGCCAAGTAGAGGGAAGAAGCAGGCAGGCCCGGAAGTAGAGCCGCAGGCTGCAGGAGGGGGTGGGAAGGGAGAGATCGTGGGGTGATGACCCCCTTGTCTGTGCAGCACCCATCGTGGCTGACAGGAGGGTGCTATGAGATTGGATGTCACCTCTGGGTGCGCCTCACCGGGTCAGTGCCTTGCTCCCAGGGCTGGACTACAGACGCAGCCTGCATGGGGCACCGTTCTCTGTGGTCCTGGAGAAGAGAGAGAAGGCACTGTTTGCCTGACTGGTCTTGTGGTTGGGAGGCAGATAGCAGGCATGACACGGAGCACACATTCAGGATATAGGGAGGGGTGCATCTTGGGAGGTACGGAAAGGGTGGAGGAGGATGGGAAGGCTAGGGGTGCTGCTGTTGCCTTTGGGGCTGAGATCTGAAGGACCCCGAGGGGTGGGGCCCCCCACAATGCATGAGGGAGAAGTATCAAGCAGAGAGGAGCTGGAGCCTCGCACCCCGTGTCACATGGCCGGGGACGGGACGGGAGGGTTTGTACCCAGAAGGGCCCTCCCAGGCTTTGCTGGCTGTTGTGTAGAGGTGCAGAGCAGGGTGAGCAGAGAGGAGACTGCGTGGGGTGGGGCGGGGGGTGAGTGGGATGGTTAGGGAGGGGGAAAGAATTGGCAGGTCCTACAGACCTGGGTTCACTGGGTGCCCTTGATGCCCAGGACAGTGCCTGGGCCGTGGTCACAGCTCCCTTCTTGAAGAACAGCGGGGGTTGAGGAGTGTGTGACCGGGTAGTGCAGGGGTCACCGTGCCCCTTCCCTCCCCCACCCCTGCAGAGGAGCTGGGACATGATGGAGATGGCCTGGGGGAGCAGTTCCGGCTCAGGGGAGGCTTTGGTGCCCTGCTGTCCTTGTGTCACTGCCTCACGCTCTCCCTTCTGTCTCCCCAGCAGCCCCTCCCACCCCCGCCCCCGCTGCCCCCTCCTCCCAGGCCCCCCTGCGCCCAGAGGATGACATTTTGTACCAGTGGCGGCAGCGGAGAAAGCTCGAACAAGCGAGAGGGGGCAATGGAGATGGCCCCTGGGTGCTGCCCCAGACCCCTGCCCTCACTACCCCTGTGAGTGGACGGGAGGGGAGAGCTGGGGGTGGGGGGATGGCTGAGGACCCCCCACCCTCTTCCTGTCCTGCTCAGGGGCCTGCTCTGTCCCATCTCTTCACAGACTTCTTCTGTCCCGGCTGTGAGCCCTGGCTCCTTGAGGACCCAGCCTAGCCATGTTCCTGTGTGTGGTGGTGTGGCTCGGCCTGGTGTCCAGGAGGCCTATCTGGAGAGGCCTGCTGCTCCCCTGGGGGTCTCTCCAAATGTCTATTGGGCCCCCAGTCCTCAAGGATTTTTCTGGGCCCCACAGTCTGGTCCCTGGATGTCTCTTGTTCCTCCCTTACCACTCACATCTGCTACCCCAGTCCCCATCCCAGTTCCCCTGGCTTCCACCCCATCGCCCTCGGCCTTCACCCCAGCACCTTCAGGCTCCACCCCAGCATCCCTGACCTCCTTTCCTACACCCTCAGCTGCTCCCCAGGGCCAACCCATCGATGAGCCAGGCAGCTCCATCCTGCTTGAAGAGCCGGGTCCCCAGCCTCAGAGGGGCAGAACACCGCGCTGGGAGGCTGCTGGCCAAGTCTCAGCAACTGGCGAGGTGCCTGACTCACCCCTCAGGGGTGCCCTAGGCCAGGTGGTGACAGATCGCCTGTTCCCTGACAGCCTGGAGGACCTGTCCCCTGGCCTCGCGGGCCCGCCTCCTCCAAAGGCCAGATCTCCGAAAATCAAGGCCAGGCCCCTTCAGGCCAGGGCCACGCCCCCTAACGCAGAGGCCACGCCCCCTCGCTCCAAGCCTCGAGGTAGATCTACAGCAGAGCCTGGGAAAGTTAAGGCCGCGCAGCCTGCTGAAGATGGGTACCGGCAGCCTGAGGTCCCATGTCCTGCAGCTGAGGAGGCCCGCACACTTGTCCAGGAGCCACCAGCCGACTTCTTAGGCGCTGCCACCCTTGAAGCTACAGCCACGCCCTCGCCTGCTGCTGACCGTGGTCCCTCAGAAGATGTGCTCTCCCAGGCCACCCGCCTCCTGGAGGCCGCTGACGGTGAGCGTCTGTCTCATCCTCCTCGGTGGGAGCTCCCACAAGGGTTCTGCTCACTGAGCCCACCCCCTGGAGCTTGTTCTGTTTCTGTCCCCTCATCCCCCAGACTCCGATGGCAGTGAGTTCCAGGATGACCCCGTGCTGCAGGTGCTGAGAGCTCAGAGGGCACTGCTGCGGCAGCAGAAAAGGTGACACCTCCTCCCCCACCGCTGGGTGGTCACCCCCTCCAGCAGAGTCCCGTTTCCCAAACTCTGTCCACAGCCCCAGGTTCCTGTCTTCAGCATGTGCCCCAGCATTTACTCCCTGGCCTTTCTCCAGGAAAGTGGATGCGCAATTGGCCCTCTTGCTGGACTGCATGGAAGAGCCTGGAGACTGGTCCCCTCCAGCTGGCTCCCCGTCCAGGTCCCCAAGGAGGCGGCTGAGGAGGGAAGGGACTTCCTTGGAGGCCCGACGACTCTGAGTTGAATACATTCCGTCTTGCCCATGAGACACTGTCTGCAGGTTGCTGGTCGTCTGGGAAAAAGGGGACGATTCTGGAAAGGCGAAACCCTTGCTAGCTGAAGGGAACCACCTCAGGTGGTACTGCCCTCAATTCTTTCCAGACCAGCTGAAACAGAATCTTTTCTGGTTTTTTCTCTTCCTTGGGCTGTAGAAAAGATGTTCCCAAGGCAAGCTTGTCCAGTTATCTGCTCAGGAGCGCATGGAATTCAAGGCCCTGTCCTCTGGGCTTGGAGCTACTGAGCTGTCAGGGTGCTGAGCACCCATCAGTCCTCAGTCCACCTGCTGCTTGTTCCAGCAGCCATGCACACTGCAGCTGACCCCTCCTTGTTGGAAGTACTCTTTCCTCTCGTTTTTACACTGGGTCAACTTGGCCTTGTCCCGGGAGCCTGACTTTGAAGTCCCTCTCCACGATTCACTCCCAGGCACCTTCACCTAGGCGCTAAAACCCATCTATTCTGCAAGTCCAGGGCTGTGTTCTCCAGCCTCACCTGACCCCCTCCACCTGCCCCCTCGCCTTAGGCTCCTGTGTAATATGGGCTGCCCACTGTCTCCATGCAAAAGTCTTAACAGGTAGTTCAAAATCCCATAGGCCCTAAGCTAAGATCCCTACCACTCTCCACTTACCTCCACTTACCTCCCTGCTAGCTGCTGAGACCACAAATCCTTATGGTTGTCCTTAGCACTTGCCTTTCTCTCCCACTCAGTCAGCTCACTGGTCCTGCCACCTCTGCCTTCAGACTCGTCTGAATTCAGTACCTTCTCCCAACTTCTGCACTACTGCTACCTCCTACCTGGACTGTGGACAACTCTATTCTAACCGCACCTCTGCACCTTCTTGGAGACACTTGTTGTTGGGAAGTAGAGTCTAGATTCCATCACCTTGAAACCCAGCCACTTGACAAGCACAATGGAGAGGAGGTGGGCAGCTCTACATCCAGAGTTCTATTAGAAAAGATGCCACCCAGGGGCAGGGGTGTGGGCACAGTGGCTAAACTGCCACTGAGATGGCTGCATCCCATATTGCAGTGCCTGATTGGAATCCAGGTGCTCCATTTCCAATCCAGCTTCCTGCTAGTGTGCGCCCTGGCAGGTAGCCGCGAATGCTTAAGAGCTTTAGTCCCTGTCACTCATGTGGGAGACATGGAGGGAAATCGGGGCTCCTGGCCTTGGGCTGGCCGAACCCTAACTGTTGTGGACATTTAAGAGAGTAAATCAGCAGATGGAAGGCTTTTTTTCTGTCTGTCTCTGTCTCTCTACCTTTCAAACAAAATAAAAATAACAAGATATGATACGGTCTTTGTGGCTTCCTCTTAGCAATAGGCACATTAAAAAAAAAACTGGTGGTCGGGGGCTGGCATTGTGGCACAGTGGGTAAAGCCATTTCCTGTGACATCAGCATCTTATTTGGGCACCTGTTCAAGTCTTACTTGCTTCCTGCTGACAGCCAGGAGCCAAGAGCTTCTTCCAGGTTTCCCATGTGGGTGCAGGGTCCTAAAGTTTTGGGTCATCCTTGGCTGCTTTCCCAGGCCACAAGTAGGGAGCTGAATGGGAAGCAGGGCCACTGAGTTTAGAACTGGCATCCATATGGGATCCTGGTGTGTGCAACGCAAGGACTTTAGGTAGGCCATTGTGCCAGGCCTAAGATTTATTGACTGGAAAGGCGGACAGGAAGAGAGAGAGAGAGAGAGTCTTCTATGTGCTGTTTCACTCCCCAAATGGCCCCAAATCCTCCAGGTTTGGCATAGGCTGAAGCCAGGAGGGCTGGAACTCCATCCAGGTGTCCCACCTGGGTGCAGTAGCCCAAGGACTTGAACCATCCCCCCCCCTTTTTTTTTTTGCTTTTCTATGACAGAAGCAGGGAGCTGTTTGGAAAGTGGAGTAGCTGGGACACAAACTGGCACTCATACGAGATGCTGGCACTTGCAGATGGAAGATTAGTCTATTGAGCCACCGCGCTAGCCCAAAGCCTATTTTGCTTACGATAGATCTGCTCATGAAATGACCAGAATGAAAGAGTGAATGAATGAACGAAGGTTGAACCCTTTCTGGTGAGGGTCCGGAATATTTGAAATTGGTTTTCCAGCATGATCAAGGGCTGACCCTGCCCTGTTAGGTTAAACCCTTTCTTGGGGAAAAGGACAGGAAAATGTCCGGTGGGTAGGGTGGCACCAAGTCGCAAGGCGCCTAGGGTCCATCACGATGGAGGTGGAGAGCCCTCAGGTTAGGAGTGACCCTAGAGGGCGAAGGACCAGGTCGTCGAAAAGCTGCCTGAGAGATGGAGGGAAGTCCATCAGGAGTCCATTTAGGAAGGTCCGAAGAGCGGTCGTTGAGAAGGGACTAAGCAGAAGGGCCATTGCTCCAGGGTTGGCAGTGTCAGAAGCAAAGCATAAAGAAGCTGGGGGTGTGTCCCAGGAGGAGACGACAGCCAATGAAAAGCAGCCATGGGCGTGGCGCTGTCAAACTTCAGGGGGCGGGGCCGAGGAAGACCGAGCCAGGGATCGGTCCCAGGACAAAGCCAATGAAGAGCCGCCAAGTGGGCGGGGTTTCGTCTAAGGCCAAGGTCGGAACCAATGAGGAGCGGCGCCGCGTCTGCCCCCACCCCCGCGCTCCCCCGCCCGTGCAGGGCGCGCGCCGGAGCCACGGGCAGCCGTTAGGGGCGGGGCCTGCAGCCACCCGCGCGAGGCTCGCGCCCTCCCCTTTGTGTCGCCATGGCGGCGGCGGCGGCGGCGAGGAGGACGACGAACGAGGGGTCGAGAGCGGCTGGGGCCTGAGGGAGCTGCGCGACCATGGTGGTGAGGGGCCCGAGCGGCCGTTGGTCTGTCGGTCCGCGTGGCTGTCTGTCCGGGCGCCGCCCCGCCCCGCGCGCCCCGCCCCCGGCCCCGCCCGAGTCCGCGGCCTGCGCCGCCCCTCGCCCTGGGTCGCGCGGTCGCCTCCCGGTCCTCCGGCACAGCCGTGGGTCCGAGCCGTTACCTCGACCCCGCCCCCTCGGCGCGCATCCCCTGCCACTGCCTGAATGGGGCTGACAGCGGCCGAGGACCGGGGCTTGGGGAGGGAGGGCTGGTCCGGGACGGGCTCGCCTCCGCCCGAGGGGCCCCGCAGGGATCTGCTGCGGCTCCCTGGGGCTCCCCACCAGTCCGGGTCCCAGCGTCCCCTCGGCATCCCCATCCCCACCTTCACCCTTCCCTGGGCCAGCTCCTCCTCCTCCCAACAGCCCGTTCTCGTTCCCGAGCCCCGCCCCCACGGGCGCCAGCCTCAACCTGACCCTTTTCTTCTCAGCCATCCTTGCCCCGTTCGGTCCCTTCACCCCCATTGCCCCCCACCTCAACGCCTCTACCCACTCCCCTCTCCCTGCTCCACCCCAACAACAGCACGGGTTACTCCACCGATCCGTGGGTCCTCTCCATCTTGTCCTCCTTCCCCCTCCCTGCCATCGTCTCCGCCGCCCACCATTCTGCTTGCTCCCGGCGCATTCATCCATTCATTGCCTCGCTTCACAGACACTCACTGAATCCTCCTCTGTGCAGGCCCCATGCTCCAGGCACAGAGAGAGTCAGCTCCCATCCTGCCTTGGGGAGCTTCCTGGGCTGGAGGGGGACACACCCTGAGGGTGAGACCCAAGAAAGACCTCCCGGGGTGGGGGCAGGGCCGTGAAGGAGGGAGAAGCTGGAACCCACGTTGGTGAATCCCCATCTGGCAGCTGGTTAATGGATTCATCAGATCCCACCCAGCCCCTGCTGTGTGACTCAGCTAGCACCAGGCATGGGGTGGGGGGCACAAAGAGGAGCCCAGAGATGAGCACCAGCTCTGTGCCCAACTCTGTGCTGGGTGGGCTGGAGTCCTGCTTCTGGGAAAGGCAAAGTCCCGTGGGTGGCGGGGGTACTGGCCAGACATGGCATCTCAGAATGCTCACTGCTGTGATGGGACAAGCTGGGGCAGTCCCCGTAGTTTGGGAGGGAGGTACCTTAGGGGGGATGGCAAGGGGCCAGAAGGGATGCCTAACGCAGCCTAGAGAGTCAGGGAGGACTTCCATCGGGTGGGCACATGACTGACAGTCAAGGGATGAGGTGGTGGGAACCTCGGGAGAGGCTGAGGAGAGCTCAGAGCACAGCCTTCGTGTAGGTCTGCATGGAATTGGGGAATTGGTACTGTGGTTGGGCTCAGAGGGGTGGTGGGAAGAGATGGGATGGGACAGGCAGGTGGACAGAAGCCAGCTGAGGGAGGATTTGAATATTGGACCAGAGAAGGCAGACTTAGCTCCAGGGCAACAAGGAACCAGCGCAGGTCCAGAAACTGCAGAGACGGGGCCAAGTCTGTGTGTTGTGAAAATGACCGCCAGGTACCTGTGAAGAAGCAAGAGGGATGAGCTCTGAGCCATGACAATGTGGCCGTGGCAGTAGGTGACTCAATTCAGCGGGCCTCGGACAGGTTTTAAACAGGAGCCATAGGATGGCATGCTCTGTCCTGTTGTCAGGCTTGCTTACAGTCCCTGTGGCTTCAGGCTCCACTGCCAACCACACACGAAGACCAGGCTTGTCCCAGGCTCAGCCCTCGCCTCTCCGACCTTGCCCTGCCCAGGACAGCATTGAGGGACAGCCCAGCCTCTAGACCCCAGCTGGCCATGACAGTGCTCCTGTTGTCCCTTTGGTCCCATCGCTGGAAACCCCTGAGTCTTGTCTTTCTTCTCTACAGGCTCGCAGCACTGACAGCCTGGATGGTCCAGGCGAGGGCTCTGTGCAGCCCCTGCCAGCGCCTGGGGGGCCCAGTGGAAAGGGGAAGCCAGGGAAGAGGTGAGCAGTGAGGGAGGGATGGCAGGCTGCGGGTGAGGGAGGTGCAGGTGTTCAGGGAGCCGCTGGCAACATGCATCCTCTATCTTCCAGGCTCTCCGCCCCTCGAGGCCCCTTTCCCCGGCTTGCGGACTGCGCCCACTTCCACTATGAGAATGTTGACTTTGGCCACATCCAGGTAGGCGGGCTTTGCCCCTGGGGGAAGGGGAAGGCGAGGTGTAGGCTGTTGCTGTGGCGGTCAGCAGCAGGACTGCAGGTCTGGTGCAGGTGCCAAGAGCTGCTCGTTCACTCAGCTGTAGGTTCCTGCTGTCTGTGCTGAGCGGCTGTTCTCTGGCCCAGCTGTCTCAGGGTCCTATTCTAGGGGAAGCCAGGAGGGGAGGTGCCACCACCAGAGCCATCCCTGGACAGTTTCAGCAGGAGAGAACAAGGCTGGGCCAGAAATGAGGCCCTCTGTGGGGCCTTTGTGTCTCTCCACAGCTGCTGCTGTCTCCAGAGCGTGAAGGCCCCGCCCTCTCTGGGGAGAACGAGCTGGTGTTCGGGGTACAGGTGACCTGTCAGGTAAGGCCACCTCTGTTCTCAGGTAGCTTGCTGGTTTGGCCTCCATAGTCCTCAGCTCAGTGCAGTGAGGCCTCTGTCCTCTTCTGTCGCCGCCTGCTGCACCACAGGGCCGCTCCTGGCCGGTTCTCCGCAGTTATGATGACTTCCGCTCCCTGGATGCCCACCTCCATCGCTGCATATTTGACCGGAGGTTTTCCTGTCTGCCAGAGCTCCCCCCACCTCCAGAGGGTGCCAGGGCTGCCCAGGTAACCTGCCCCTTGTCTAGGCCCCTGCCAAAGTATGTTTTCAACAGTCTGTGTGAAAACCACCAAGACAGAGGTCTGGGTAAATACCAAAACACGGCCTGGCCCTATTTATGACCAATAAGAACAGAGAAGCCTTCAAGATGGAGCAGAATTCCGGGGGTTCCTTTAGTGCTGGGATCATGAGGCAGTCCGAGGGGGACCATGGGAGGGTCAGCGGGGCCCTCAGGAACCCGTTACCTCCTTGTTACTCCCTGAGGTGGCCATGCTCCAGCCCTGTGCAGGTGCGTGCGCAGCACCCATGCGTTCAGGCTGAATGGCAGCCCTTCCCAGAGGCATGTTAGGGCGGTATGCAAGGGCACTGGGTGTGCTCAGCTTTGCTCACGGCAGTCGCCCTCACCTCCGGCCCCCAGATGCTGGTGCCCCTGCTGCTGCAGTACCTGGAGACACTGTCAGGACTGGTGGACAGCAACCTCAACTGTGGGCCTGTGCTCACTTGGATGGAGGTGCGCCTGAGCAGGGAGCGTGGAGTTAGGAGTGAGCAAGGGGTGTCAGAGGGGGGGGAGAACCAGCCAGCAAGTATGTGTGGGCACAAAAAGGAAGGGGAGGCATTGGTATTTTAGTGTCTGTGTGGGCGTGCGCCTGGGAGAGAAAGTGCGCGTGACTCTGTGTGTGTGTGTGTGTGTGTGTGTGTGTGTGTGTGTGTGTGTGTGTGTTAGTAGGTGTCAGGCTTTGGGAGCTGAGGCTTTAAAGGCTTATCCACTAGAAATAGGACTGGCTCTAGCTCGCAGTGTACCTGGCTGTGAA
The DNA here is from genome assembly GCF_017591425.1 of Ochotona curzoniae. Taxonomy (NCBI): domain Eukaryota; kingdom Metazoa; phylum Chordata; class Mammalia; order Lagomorpha; family Ochotonidae; genus Ochotona; species Ochotona curzoniae. The sequence continues at coordinate 5,251,980 of NW_024465561.1, read as the reverse complement.
TGACTCACAGTGGACGCTTGCCAGACAGCACGGGTGCAGAGCCCATTGGGGAGGAAAAAGGGGCAGGGTGTTTGGGGAAGTCTTGGCAGGAGAGCCCCAAGATACAAGAGGAGCACAAAGAGGTTTGTTTCAGATGGGTGAGAAGTTAGGTGTTTGACCAATATCTCAGTGATGACAGAGGGGGACAGGCGGCAGGGGACAAGGACGGGTGCTGGTCTCACTGGGTGTGGAGGAACCTGGTGGTCTGCCACATCCGGCTTCCCTCTCAGCTGGACAATCATGGCCGCCGACTGCTGCTCAGCGAGGAGGCCTCCCTCAACATTCCTGCTGTGGCTGCTGCACACGTGGTTAAACGGTACACGGCCCAGGCGCCTGATGAGCTGTCCTTTGAGGTGAGGCTGTGGGGGAGCAGGCCGCCTGCCACTGGACTCGCTGTGCCGCCTGCCTCTGCTCACCCTCCTCCTCTCACCTGCGGCTGTAGGTGGGAGACATCGTGTCTGTGATCGACATGCCGCCCACGGAGGATCGCAGCTGGTGGCGCGGCAAGCGGGGCTTCCAGGTGAGCCTGGCTTGGGACAGGCAGGTGCGGCTGGGGCATGTGGTGGCCATGGCGGTGCAGCCACTGACCCTGACACTCCCTCAGGTCGGCTTCTTCCCCAGTGAATGTGTGGAGCTCTTTACAGAGCGGCCGGGGCCAGGCTTGAAGGCAGGTTAGTGCCAGGGGCCAGGTGGAGAGGCCCACCTGCACCTGTTGCCCACTGGCCATCCTTGCCACCTGTTGTTCACCTTAGATGCCGATGGCTCCCTGTGTGGCATCCCAGCTCCCCAGGGCCTCTCCTCTCTGACTTCAGGTAATTGAAACAAGGGGTCCTGGCCCTGTGCTCCTAGTTCCTCTGGCCTCAGCCCTGTGGCTAATGCCCTTCCTGTGTGGCCCACCTTCGCCCCGCAGCTGTGCCCCGACCGCGGGGGAAGCTGGCTGGCCTGCTCCGCACCTTCATGCGCTCCCGCCCTTCTCGGCAGCGGCTGAGGCAAAGGGGAATCCTGCGGCAGAGGGTATTTGGCTGTGACCTTGGAGAGCACCTCAGCAACTCGGGCCAGGATGGTGAGGGAGGCCTGGCCCTGCCCCCCAGCCTCTCCCTCCAGCTCTGCCCGGCCCTAACCTTGCTGTTCCACCCAGTGCCCCAGGTGCTGCGCTGCTGCTCAGAGTTTATCGAGGCCCACGGGGTGGTGGATGGAATCTACCGGCTGTCGGGCGTGTCCTCCAACATCCAGAGACTGCGGTGAGGGTCTTCCCGGGCCTCGGTGGAGCCCCAGCCTCGTGCTCTGTGCTGGAGAGATGCTGAGCAGCAGTTAGGGGGACAAGACCGGGTGGACCAAGGCTGGGGTCATGTACCAATGACACTCCAGCTTGGCCCTCACAGGTGTCCCCCGAGGTGGCCTTGAAGCAGAGGGATGCCAAGTACTGCCCCAGGCACTGGGATCCCAGCAATGAATGAGGCAACCTAAGAAACTCCTCATCTTTGGGGGGCTCTCTTGCCACGGGGAGAGGCAGACAGAGAGTAGAAGTGACCAATGCTAGAGAGAGTACTGGGTTGGAGTAAGAAGGGTCATTATAAACCACGAGAGAGGTTTTGTGGCTTTCCATAGTGTGGGCAGAGAGGCCCCATGGAGAAGAGCTCTGGAGGAGACAAGGGAGCGGGCTGTGCAAAATCCCTGGGGAAGTATGCCCCATGGAGGAAGCAGCCAGTGTGAAGAGATGGCAGGAGATGAGGCTGGGAGGCCACCAGGACAGCGTGTGCAGAGCCGTTAGGAAAGTGTTAGGCATATGGGTTTTACTCGGAGGGGAAACCACAGGAGGATTCTCAGCTTCAGAGTTTACAGGTGGAAGGAGTGAGGACAGTGCCAGGGCCTTATGAGAGCCCATGCGACAAGGGTACCAAGCTTGGGGGAGCAGCGAGGTGGAAGGTTGCAGAGGTCAGGAGCTTCCAACCCATGAATGGGGGCTCTGTGAGGCAGCTGTGAGCCGGAGGAGGGGGCTGGCCTCTAGCCCCACTTTCCAGCAAGCTGTGGGAGCCAGGGGAGTGACAGCTTTACAGCAGAAGCGCAGTGACACCACGGCACAGGCATTTCTGGCCTGAGCCTCAGTGGGGTTCAGCCTCCCCACAGAAGCCAAGCACGGGGTCTGGGGAAGAGCCTGGCATCCATTTGTATACAGCTCAAGAAAAGGGATGGAGGGACATGTCCAGGTCAAGTGGCTCTGATCTGAATCCTTCCCCTTCCCCACTCCGCTGGTCTCAGGCACGAGTTTGACAGTGAGAGAATACCGGAACTGTCTGGCCCAGCCTTCCTGCAGGACATCCACAGCGTGTCCTCCCTCTGCAAGCTCTACTTTCGAGAGCTGCCAAACCCCTTGCTCACCTACCAGCTCTATGGGAAGTTCAGCGTGAGTAGGGGAGCTGGCCAGCTGGGAGGATCCTGAGCTGTGTCCCACTCCCCCTGCCTCATGCCCATCCACACCCTCAGGAGGCCATGTCAGTGCCTGGTGAAGAGGAGCGCCTGGTGCGAGTCCATGATGTCATCCAGCAGCTGCCCCCGCCACACTACAGGTAAGCCAGGGAAGGTAGGGCAGGGCTGTGGTGCAGCTGCAAGGGACTTGAGGTTCAGGCATCTCCTTCCGTCCCTACCCTCAGGACCCTGGAGTACCTGCTGAGGCACTTGGCCCGCATGGCAAAACACAGTGCCAATACCAGCATGCACGCCCGCAACCTGGCCATTGTCTGGGCCCCCAACCTGCTACGGTAAGCTGGCAACTCACCAGGCTGCCCCTGTACCTTCTTCCCATGGGGTCGACCTCAAGTCTCCCTCAAGTACCCCAGGAACCCACCAAGTGTTTGTTCTCTCATTCATTTATGCAATACAGATTGGTCAAGGAGATGCCATGGAGTGGACCCAGTCCTACTGGGGCACATATTCTGATGGGGGAAATCTGGTGGAGGACAGACAGCAATGTACTGTACAGGAAAGGGAGGTCCTGGCAGTTGGAAGTGGTTTTTGTTTTTTTTTTTTTTTTTTTGGTTAAGATTTGTTTTAGACTTATTTATTTGAAAGGCAGAGATATGGAAAGAGGGAAAGAGAGAGAAAGAGATCTTACATCCTCTGGTTCACTCTCCAAATAACCTCCAAAGCTGGAGCTGGGCCAGTCTGAAGCCAGAAGCTTCTAGTTCTCCCACGTGAGTGCAGAAAGCACTTGGACCATCTTCTACTGCCTCCCAGGCACACTGGCAGGTAGTTGGATGGGAAGTGGTGCAGTCGGGACTCGAGCCAACACTTCAATATGGGATGCTGGCATCTTAAGTTAATCTGCTGTGCCGTAGTTCTGGCTTCTGTTTGAAGTTTTCAAATGGAATAGCAGCAAAGGCATCAGTCAGTCTTTCTATGGCCAGAAGGGTAAGCCCAAAGGAGTTGATGGTGACCGAGACAGGTGCAGTCTGTGTCCTGAAAGAGTTCACGTTCTCCTGGGAGACAGATGTGCAACTAAGTAGGCTAGGTTGGGTGTCAGGTGTGGGTCCTGGAAGCAGCCTGGTGAAAAGAAAGACGTGCAGTACCGAGAAGGACGTGCACAACTGGAAGTAAGTGGGCAGGAAGAGTCCACTGAGAAGGTTACATCTGAGTCAAGACCTGCGAGAGGGGAGGGAGGAGTGAACTTGGCCGGGGGACAGCCACATACAGAGGTCAGGGCGCTGGGCTGCCACCTTGAGTCTAGGGTCACTAGAGCTGAGGGAGAATGAGTGAAATCGAGGCAAAGTGATGAGGTCAGAGATGTTAGGGACCACGTAGGCGGGTGATTGATGGGTCATGGGAGGATTTGGCTGGTATTGGCACGAGGTGCAGCCAGGGCAGGCACTGAGACGGCGAAGGTCATGGGGGAGCAGATGTGAGGAGAGTATGAGGCCAGTCCTAAACCGGATGGTCTGTGATGGTCAGAGCTCGAACAGTCACTGCTCTCACGGGCGCCTCCCAGTGCCCAAGCACGTGACCTTCCCTTCTCCCGCTCAAGGTCCATGGAGCTGGAGTCGGTGGGGCTGGGTGGGGCGGCTGCCTTCCGGGAGGTGCGCGTGCAGTCGATCGTGGTGGAATTCCTGCTCACACATGTGGACGTCCTGTTCAGTGACACCTTTACCTCTGCTGGTCTGGACCCTGCAGGTATGCCCACCCCGCCCGCTGACACCTGGCTAGAACCCCTCCTTATCAGGGCTGCATTGGGAGGGCAGGTGGGTTCCCGGCCCCCATCCCGACCCCCACGGACGCTGGACTCCCTCCCAGCTCCTTGCGGAGCCCGCCCCGGGGTCTCCCTCCCCGCGGCCCCCCTCCTTCTCATTTCAGCTCCTCGGGATCCCCACTTCTCCGCCCGCCCGGACAACCGTTCTTCCTTCACCCCCTTGTAGCTCCTGGGGGCGCTAGGGGCTGTGGGTCCACCTGGGAGGAGGTGGGAGGTCCCCAGATCTGACCCCGCCCTGGCCCTGCCCAGACTCCCCGCCCTGCCCCGGACCCCCGCCCAGTCAGGATTCAGCTCGTCGGAGGGCCTTCTGGCCCGAGGTAACTGAAGTCAGAGCCGCTGCCCTCACTGGCTGCTGGGAGCTGCCTCCTCATCAGCTCGTTCTGCCTCACCCCTCCTTCTCACCTGCCTGCTGCCCACCCCCCAATTCCCGCCTGATCCACTCTGGCCCCTGCCTTGCCAGCCCGGGTGGGCACGCTGCGGGGCCGGGGCTTTGAGCTGTGGCGCTTGGCTTTGCCTGTGGCCTTCAGTGGCCCCAGAGCTGACAGGTGGCCCCTTTCCTGACTCCCCAGGCCGCTGCCTCCTCCCCAGGCCCAAGTCGCTTGCTGGCAGTGGCCCCTCCACTCGTTTGCTGACGCTGGAGGAAGCCCAGGCTCGCACCCAGGGTAGGCTGGGCACGCCCACTGACCCTGTGACTCCCAAAGCCCCAGCCTCACCTGTGGAGCGGTGAGTGGCATGCTGGGGGTGGGGCGGGGCAGCCTAGCATCCCTGGTCCCTAGGTGTGTCTGCACACTGCCTCCTGTCTCTTATGCCAACTCCAGGAGGAAAGGTGAGAGAGGAGAGAAGCAGCGGAAGGCAGGCGGTAGCAGCTGGAAGACATTCTTTGCCCTGGGCAGGGGCCCCAACGCCCACCGAAAGAAGCCCCTACCTTGGCTGGGGGGCACCCGTGCCCCTCGGCAGCCTTCAGGTCAGTGGCTGCGTAGATGGCAGGGTGGAGGGGCCGGCGTGGAGTGCCGACCTACCTGCCACGTCCCTTCTCCTTGCAGGCAGCAGACCTGACACGGTCACACTGAGATCCGCCAAGAGCGAGGAGTCTCTGTCATCACAGGCCAGCGGGGCTGGTGAGCACAGGCTGGCTGGCCAGGGCCAGGTGCCCCAGGGAGGAGCCGGGCCTTTAAATAAACTTCCAACATTTGGTTTTACATTCTTCGAATTTGGGTTTCACCTGCAGTTCCTCATGCATAGTATGCCTTGATGCATGCAAGGACCCTTCAAATAATCTTTTTGTCTGTAACTTTTACAAAAAAGTAAATCCTATAAGGAGCCCTCAGGAGCCCAGTAGCCAGAACTAGGGAGAGCCCAAAACCTTACCTGTATGCTCAGCCTTCGCCCACCTGCTGCCTCCCCCAAAGATGCTCAGTGCTGTTTTTCTAATCAGATTTGAAAGGTTTGCTCAGAAAGGGGGACCGTGCCGACGTGGAACTTGATTTTTTTACTTGCCATTCTAAACACTTGCATTACTGGGACACACGCACACATTCTTCAAGTGCTGGGGACCAGCTGCAAGTGTTTTGAGTGGGTGTCACAACGTGCAGGCCAATGTGGGGGATCCTGGTGGCCTCAGGCTTATAACCTGCAGGGTGGCCATGCTTGCTCTGAGCCTGGCAGGGTTGTCCCCATGCCTTGTCTCCCTGAGCCTGGACAGCTCTCCCTAGGTAACCCCAGGCATCCCGGGACGCTCCTCTTGTCACTGCCGCAGGATTCTGTTGAGCTGCAGGCCCTGCTCCTCCCTGAGGTTCGGGCCCTGACCTGTCCCTGTCCTCCCTCGTAGGCCTGCAGAGGCTGCACAGGCTGCGGCGACCACACTCTAGCAGTGACGCTTTCCCAGTGGGCCCGGCGCCCGCTGGCTCCTGCGAGAGCCTGTCCTCCTCCTCGTCCTCCTCATCCTCTTCTTCCTCCTCCTCGTCCTCCTCCGCGTCCTCAGCGGCCGCACTGGGGGTACTCTCTGGTTCCCCCTCACACCGCACGTCGGCCTGGCTGGATGATGGGGATGAGCTGGACTTCAGCCCACCCCGCTGCCTGGAGGGGCTCCGGGGGCTGGACTTCGACCCCCTCACATTTCGCTGCAGCAGCCCCACCCCGGGGGATCCCGCGCCTCCTGCCAGCCCAGCCCCCCCAGCCCCTGCCTCTGCCTTCCCACCCAGGGCGACCCCACAGGCACTCTCACCCCGTGTACCCACCAGCCCTGCTTCACCCACTGCCCTGGACATCTCGGAGCCCCTGGCTGTATCCGTGCCACCTGCTGTGCTGGAACTGCTAGGGGCTGGAGGGACACCTGTCTCAGTCACCCCGACGCCGGCCCTCAGCCCTGCCCCGAGCCCACGTCCCCACCTCATCCCCCTGCTGCTGCGTGGAGCTGAGGCCCAGCTGAGCGAAACCTGCCAACAGGAGATCAGCAGCAAGCTGTTGCTGCCGAGTGCCCGGGGAGCCCAAGACCAGCACGGTGAGTGCCGCCTAACGGGCCCTGGCCTCTGGCCTGGTCCCTAAGGCCACCCTAGGACCCTGATTAGCCCCTTCCCATTCCTTTCTGTGTAGGTTCTGGAATGGACTCACCACTGCTGCCCCCACCCCTGTCCCTCCTGCGCCCCGGGGGGGCTCCACCCCCACCCCCCAAGAATCCAGCACGTCTCATGGCCCTGGCCCTGGCTGAGCGGGCTCAGCAGGTGGCTGAGCGACAGAGCCAACAGGAGCATGAGGGCACCCCACCAGCTCCTCGTTCCCCTTTCCGCCGCTCACTGTCCCTGGAGGTGGGTGGGGAGCCCCCAGGGGCCACAGGGAGTGGGCCAACCCCCCACTCCCTAGCCCACCCTGGAGCCTGGGCCGCTGCACCCCCATCCTACCTACCGAGGCAGCAAAGTGATGGGAGCTTGGTGAGGAACCCACGGCCTATGAGCACCTCACGCAGGGGACTCAGAGGCCCTGCCCAGGTCAGTGCCCGGCTCAGGGTGAGTGGGGGGTGCATGGATGTGCCAGAGGTGACAACCCAACCCTTGTGTTCTGTCCCCTCACAGGTTCCTACCCCAGGCTTCTTCTCCCCAGCCCCCCGGGAGTGCCTGCCACCCTTCCTTGGGGTCCCCAAACCAGGCTTGTACCCCCTGAGTCCCCCATCCTTCCCGCCCAGCTCACCAGCCCCAGTCTGGAGGAGCTCTTTGGGCCCCCCAGCATCACTGGACCGGGGGGAGAACCTGTACTATGAGATTGGGGCAGGTGAGGGGTCCTCCTACTCTGGCCCTACCCGATCCTGGAGTCCCTTTCGCTCCATGCCCCCTGATAGGCTCAATGCCTCCTATGGCATGCTTGGCCAGTCCCCCCCGTTGCACAGGTCCCCCGATTTCTTGCTCAGCTACCCACCCGCCTCCTCCTGCTTTCCCCCTGATCACCTTGGCTACTCAGCTGCGCAACACCCTGCACGGCGCCCCACCCGGCCTGAGCCCCTCTATGTGAACCTCGCCCGGGGACCCAGGGGTCCTTCACCCACCTCTTCCAGCTCTTCTTCCCCTCCTGCCCATCCCCGAAGCCGCTCTGATCCCGGCCCACCAGCTCCCCGCCTCCCTCAAAAGCAGCGGGCACCCTGGGGTCCTCGCACCCCTCACAGGGTACCTGGGCCCTGGGGCCCTCCTGAACCACTCTTGCTCTATAGGCCAGGCCCGCCAGCCTATGGGAGGGGGGGTGAGCACCCCCGAGGGTCTTTGTATAGAAATGGGGGGCAAAGAGGAGAGGGGGCTGGCCCCCCGCCTCCCTACCCCACTCCCAGCTGGTCCCTCCACTCTGAGGGCCAGACCCGGAGCTACTGCTGAGCTAGAGCCAGGAGAGAAACCTGCCTGCCTGTCCCTCCCCTCGCTGGATGGCGCCCGACCAATCCCTTGTTTTGTATTTTTCTTGAGCAGCTGATCCATACCCCAAGTTTCTAACTTTGTAACAGGCTTCTGATGTGTGTCCCTAACCTGTAATCATAGCATATCTCCCCTGAGCTCAAGGGCATGCCCATCCTCCCACCCTTCTCCATCCTGGGGTCCCTCGCACAAATGGGAGAGAGGCCAGGCTGGCACCCCGCCCAATCTCTCTAAGGAGCCCCCAGCACATCCTGACCTGTGCAGGGGCTGAGGGGGAGGGCTCCTGCCCATGTACCCCCCACATCCCACTAAATCATCTGACAAAATTAATAAAAATGGTGACAACGTGGCTGCTGCTGTCATGCTGGGGCCACACTAAGTGAATGAAGAAACGGAAGGGACACTTTATAGGTTTACTTCGTGTGGGGCAGACAGTGGGAGTCACTCCTGGGAGGCTCCAGCAGGGGTGGGGTCTGCAGAGAAGAGGGGCTGTGGGCACCCCAGAATTCTGCATTGGGGAGCCAAGGCTGGGCTTGTCCCTGAGTTGACATCTACTTTTTGGCTTCCACTTTGCAGCTCCACCATGATTTCCTGCAGCAGATCCATGCTGGCGAGTAGAGGGACAAGGGCAGACCTAGGGGTAGCGCAGGGATGCAGGCAAGGACTGAGGGCCCCCTCCCTGTTCCTCACCTCTGCAGGCTGCCGAACTCGGTCTCTCTGCTCCGTTCAGTGCTCAGTGCCTGATGGAACAAACAGCTAAGCTGCCACCTACTGGCCACAGAGTGTGGGTGGGCAGGAGAGGTGGCTGGGAGTGTGGCACCAGGCACAGACTGGCTCAGGGGAAGGTACTCACGCAGGGCAGCACCCTGGGGAGGCAGGGTCAGTCAGGGCTCACAGGTTAGGGAGGGGAGAGCTGGGGGTTTTCTTGGCAGAGGAAAGGCAGCCAGGGAACATGGGGCTGGTGACCAGAGAGGGATGGAGGGTCAGAGTTGAGGGTGAAGGATAGCCTTACGGGGCCCTGGGATGTCCATACTGTTGAGTCAAGCTCCAGGCAGCAGTGCAGGCCAGCCTTGGCTGGTAGGCTGGGACTGGGGCTGCTGCAGAGAGCCAAGCTGCTGCCTGAGCCCCACGCTTCACCCCTCCAGGACCTGCTGTGACCCACAAGAGTCTCCAGGGCCTGCAGAAGGCAATGGCAGAGAGCTGGCACGGGTTGCCCCAGGTGCCATGGCTCCCACATTCTCCCACCTCCCTCCCTGACTCCTACCTGGCTTAGGATGGGGCCTGGGGGCGTCACTGGCAGCTCATGCCTGGTTGTGGCCTTGGTTCTGCAAGCTACCTCGTAGTACAGTTTATCTGGTGGGGATGGAGCTGCCGGTTGGAACAGAGCAGCCCAGTCAAACTGTGCCCAGCATCTTCCATCAGCCCATCCTTGCCATCTAACCTGGAGACAAATCCAGGGGCGCAGGGGACAGGATGGTCTGCTTCACTGGGGAAGTCACCTTAGGAGCTGAGACCTGTGGGAATGAGAATGAGGGTGGGATGGGCCCTGCCTGGGCTCCTGCAGCCAGAAATGCAACCTGCTGCCTGGTCCTGTACCTGGGCCACAGCCTCCCGCAGCAGGTACCGAGTGCTTTGCAGGCTGCCGCCACGCTCAGCAGGGCTTAGGCCCAGCCCAGCCTGAATGAGAGCCTGGTAGGGGACTGGCACCAGGGGGTCCAGGGCTGGGCCCTCCCCTGCCTCCAGCTTAGCCTTTACCTCGGGCCCTGCCCTGCCAGCCCAGGGCAACTCTCCTGCAAGGACACACAATCAGGGGACCCATATGGGCTGGATGCTTCAGTGGGGACAGGGGGCAGTGCCACTCACGGACCAGTGAAGACTTCCTGGGCCAGGATGCAGAAGCTGTAGAGGTCTGAGGTGATGGTGGGCATGTCGCTATGGATCAGTTCTAGTGGCAGCCACGGATATAGCTCAGGGGGTGGCGGCAGCCCTGGGCCTGGACCTCCCAAAGGGTAGCCTTGCTGCGACCTGTGGAGTCCAGTGGGCCTGGTGAGCCAGGGGGACTATAGGACAGACCGGCACACGCATGCGGCAGGTAGGTGGGGCAGCACTCACCTGGGCCGCAGCCAGTGTTGTGGCAGGTCACGTCCATGCTCCAGGCCGCTCACTTTGACTAGGCCTGGCCGCACTAGCTGCACAGCGTGGGAGCTGAGGCCACCGTGGACCCGCCCGCGGGCCTGCAGGAACAGCAGGGCCTCCAGCACCTGCAGCAGCAAGTGTCCAGGCAGCAGGCCTGGCACAGTCTGGGGCCCCTCCTTGCTTTGTCCCTGTGGGTGCAGCACCCCATGCAGGGAACCCAACCACACAGGCTCAAAGACAAGGCCCAGCTGAGAGAGGTCCGCGGAAGGGCACAGCGCCATCAGCAGCAGCAGGTTGGAGTGGTGCAGCGAGCTGGGGAGGAGGCAGGTGGCTCACTCACCAGTAGGCCTTGACCTTCTAGGCACAGACCACCCACCAAGTACTGGGGGCAGATCATCCACACCAGCCACCAGCAGAACACCTGAGTGTCAGCTCGCACTGCCCAGCAGGGCTCGAGCCAGCTCCCGGCTCATACCCCATTCACGGTATCCCTCTCTCCTTTCTGGGGCCTACAAGGCAGAACACATGGAACTAGGTGCCCAAGTGATGTCCAGTGTGGAGAACACCCACTGGGGCTGCTGTCCTAGTCCCTGGTTCTCTGAATTTGTAATGTTGAAGTCAGGCAGGTAGGACAGACAGGCTGGGAGAGGCCAGGAGCAGGCACCTGCATTGCTGAAGGTCGGCCAATAGCACATCTGGCTGGGTTGCAGAGGCCTTCAGTTGTCGCACAGTGACGGGGTGGCCCCTCCACAGGAGGCTGGAAGTGGGAAGGGGGAGAAGGGGCAGGTCTGAGACCAGGGGACTTGTGAAGGTAGCAACAAAACTGGACGACCGGGAAGGGGAGGGGCTCTCACTTGGCCATGATGGTTTGGGAGCTGCTCTCGTAGATGCGGTCAGGTTCGCCCTGTGCTGGCAGCAGCTCCTTGGGGTCCACCAGGGGAATGCCTGTTACCAGCCCCAGGGGCTGCAGGTGGCTCAGCTGCAGAGGGGGCGGGCGGCCATAAGATATGAAGAGGACAGGGCTGGCTCCTGCCCCCACCCCTAACCTCTCCCACTTACCTGGCCAAACCCCAAGGCTGGGACTTGGGGGGATCGCCTCATGTGCTCAGGCCTCAGCGTTCTGGAGTAAAGAGCAGGCTATGGGTAACGCTGGGGCAGCTGGGTATGGCGGGAGGGTAACAGAGTGGGGGGCATAGTTACCTGTCTGCCTGCACCTGCCACAGTGAGGACAGGGAGCCACACAGGCTGTGCCCAGAGCTGGCCTGCAATGCGCCCAGGGTCACTGGGTGTGCTAATTCACTGCCATTCACCAACGTTGATATGTAGGCACGGCAGAGCTGCATCAGCTCCAGCACCTGGATGCGTGCATGTGTGGTGAGGCTGCGTACGAGGTGCTGATCTGATGCCCCCATCCCCAGCCAAGCCCTTGCTCACCTCTTGGCACTGCCTGGCACCGCCCCGCTCGGCCCAATCACGTGGGGTGCGGCCCTGCTGGTCATGCAGCCGCAGGTCACCCCCTGCCTGCAGCAGGTGCAGCAGAACCAGACTACGGCCTGAAAAGGCACCTGCGTGCACAGGCGTGCTGCCGTCGAGGCAGCGGCTATGGTGAAACAAGAGTGGCGATGGATTAGGAAAGGGATGGGGCTGCTGGGGAACAGGGAAGGTGACCTGGAGGGCTCCCTCAGGGAGGTCACAGTCAGGGGTTGGAAGGGATGGGAGGATTACTTGAAGCATAGGAGGGCCCCAGGGGAATGGGGATAGTCACTGGAGGGCGAGAAGAGGCTCAGAGGATAATGGGGGTCTCTAGGAGCACAGAATGATGGCCGGGGGCAAGAGAGTGGCCTCTGAGGAAGACAGCCCTGGATCTCCTGCTGTCCAGGGCTGGGGCTCAGGACCCTGGTTTCGGGGTGTGGCCTCCTCACTGGTGCATACTCACTGGTTGGGGTTGGCACCAAAGGCAAGCAGAAGCTGCACGGCAGAGCTGTGGCCCAGCAGCGCCGACAGGAAGAGCCCCGTCTGCCCAGCGGAGTTCTCACCATCCACCTGGACAGCTGAGGGGCACAGGGGCTTAGCACTGTCTCCATCGCCTGTTCCCCGGGCGGGGGCCTTGGCAGCTACTAGGCAAGCACCCCAGCCCACTCCTGGGCCTCTATAATCCCTCCGGGCCCAGCAAGCACTCTGCCTCAGAATTCACCATGGACTCCACAGTTGGAACAAGATGACCTGCCATGAAAACGTCCCTCCTCCCAGAGAGAGGTAATCACATCAAGACCCCAGGGGCCAGGTGCAGTGGACCTCACAGGGCCCAGGCAGGCAGGTCCCACCTATTTCTAATGCAGCATTGAACACACAGGGTCCTAGGTGGCCACCATTCAAATCCAAGAAGAATGAACATAGGGATTTGATCGGGAAGCTTCTCAAATTTATTTTCAAGCACTGCCTCAGGGAAGTGTTAGATTCAGGTAGCCGCCTTTGAACCCTTGCTTCGGTCCCTCTGCCAGTCTGCTCTCCCGTCACCCTGCTCAGATCCCCCTCCAACAACCCAGCTCAGCCCCAAGCCTATAGTTCCAAGCCCCATTGTTCCCCAGCTACTTTTCCTCCAGGCCCCACCCAGGGGAGGCAAACACCAGGTGTCCTTGTCCTTGCCCTCCTATGCCCCTGGCAGACATAGCTAACTGATCTCCCATGTAACCCAACCCAGCTTGTTCTCTGCCCCCCACCACATCCCCTCAAATGGGTTCCTTCAGGAGCCTCTGAAATCCACACAGACCACAGGTTGCACCCTCTGCTATGCATCCCAACAGGTTTTCTGCGCTCGTCTCGCCTCACCAGGCCACCTTCTGACAACACAAATCATTTCAAGGACCGCATCATTGTAGGCAAGATGTTCCAGAACAGAGAGGAATAGAACAGGGGGCTGGGCTTAGTTTTTATGAGGTTAGGTGACCTTGATTTTAAACCCAGATGAGTTTCCAGGGTTAGAAAATAAAACTACATATCAAATTTCATTTATGATCATATATATAAAAACACCAAATAAAGTAAAATGGATCTATTTCCCAAAGCACCAATGAGTCAAACACGAGAAAAATCTAGCAACATTAGAAAGTATATTCCCGGACTAACAGCCAAAAATCACATTCAACCAATTAGATACAGAGAAAGCAGCTGAGAAACAAACACCCTCTTACAGTTAGGGGGGAATCTCTCACTCAATAAAAACTACAAACGTTTCCTATTTACCCATCACGTTTCCTACAATTAATTGGCTGTGCTTATGGGATGGACTTAAAATGGCCATATCATTCGCAGAGGGATCCCCCAAGTCAGAGCCAGAGGTCATGTTCACCCTTAGACCCCCATCCCGGATCACAAGGCCTGACACACAGAGGCCAGGGAGGTGGCCAGGACACGCATGGTTTGCCCTCCCCGCTGTCCCCGCACGCCGCCCCCCTGGGGCACCCATGCCCTCACCTCTCCGCAGGAGCTTGGCCAGGCCCCAGCCCGGCCCCCCAGCCATAGCCAGGCGATGCAGCCGGCCCACTAGGGCGTCCGAGGCCGGCACGGAGCCCAGCTCCACCGGGAAGCTACGGGGTCGCGAGGGCATGTGTGGGCTGCAGCCTCTCTCAGCGCCTGGCCGGGGTCAGCTGCGCGGTCTCATGAGGGCAGGACGAGGCAGAGGGCCGGCAGGGTCCCTGGGCGCAGTACAGGCACAAGGATAAAGCGGGCTGGTGCTCAGGCGAAGGGCGCGGGGTGGGGGTCCGATGAGAAAGGCAGTGGGCACCACACCTGAGTCAGAGGTCTCAAGGGGTCTGGGAAATGGGTGCAGGGGGACAGGGGCCGGCAGAGGGGTGAATGGGGTACGAGGGTCTGGAGGGGGCAGAGGACGCCCAGGAGAGGGTCTGCTGGTGGAAACGGGGGCTTAGGCCCAGGTTAGCTCCACGTGGTGGGGAGCAGGGTCTACAGGTGGTGGGTCGGGGGCATAGGAGGGGTCTAGGGACCCCACCCTGGGCTGGGGAAGGGTCGGCGGAACACAGAGTCTGCGAGTGGGGTGGCTTCCAGGTTGCGGGGAGGGTCTGAGGGAGGTGGGAGGGCAGCAAGGGCGGAGGGTGGGGAGGGGGCAGAGGACGGAGGGTGGTGGAGATCTGAGACCCTCAGAGCCCGGGGACCCCAGACCCCGCTCTGGTTGGCTGGGCACCTACCGTTGGGCTCGGTGGTCGCCACGTGACTGCCACGTGACCCGTGCGTGCTGGCGGGAGGGATTCTGGGCGGGAATCCTCGACACACGCGTGCGTACTGGAGGCTTCCTGTCAGGCCCTCCCAGCGCCCTCCCCTAGCAGGGACCATCCCACAAAGCCGAAAAGAGCTCACAATGTCTGCCACTGTCTGCCCTGGAGCGTTGGGGTGCACCCTGATGACTCCTGCCTCACCTGGACTTGTTTGGAGGGGATAGGGAGCTTTATACAATTGGCTGTCTTCTGGCCAGGCACCCCCTCTGCCCCCCACACAGCACATCCCTACAGGCTATTTCCCCCACAGTGGGGCTGCTCCAGCCTCTTCCCCGAGCCCCTGAAGATGTTCCCCCAGGAGTCACGGGGTCCCTGTCTCAGGGTGGCCTACCCCCCGCTTCCAACGCTAAGCCCTGATCTCGCCGTGGCCTCCGCCCTCTTAAGCACCATCAGTGTGTGGACCACCCTCAGTCTCCCCACAGCCCTTTCAGCCAGCCCCCTCCAAGCCTCCTGGCAGCCCTGCCCTCTCGCCACCCGCCTCGGCCTGTCTCCACATTCCAGGGAAGGGAGCAACTAAGCACTTGGCCATCCTCTGGTGCTTTCCCTGGCACATTAGCAGGAAACTGGATCACAAGTGGAGCAGCTGAGATTTGAACCGGTGATCATAAGGCATGCTGGTGTTACAGATGGAAGTTTAACTCGCAGTACCACAACAGCAACCCCAGGGAAATGTTTTTAAGACTTTTTTTTTGGAAAGGTAGAGTTACAGAGAGAAGAAACAGGAAGAAGGATCTTCCACCTGCTGGTTCACATCCCAAATGGTTGTAACAGCTGGAGCTGTGCCAGTCCAAAGCCAGGCGCCTCCTCCTGGTCTCCTATGCGAGTGCAGGGTCCCAAGGCTCTGGGTCATCCTCTACTGCTTTCCCAGGCCACAAGCAGGGAGCTGGATGGGAAGTGGAACAGCAGGGACTAGAACCAGCGCCCACATGGGATCCCAGCACTTGGAGGTGGAGAATCAGCTTGTTGAGCCACCATGCAGGCCCCTCCCCAGGAGGTTTTAAGGCAAGACTGAGCCTGTTCCTCCCCTGCCCCAAAACCCTGCCAACTCCTCCAATATTCCTGGGTCTGAACCGGTGCCAGGAGTCTGGTCCTACCTGCCCCAGCGTCCTTGTGTCCCTTCTCCTCCAACTGTATCACACTTCTGTTTACACACATACCCTTGTCAGTCTTGACTGGTTGCTCACATGTATTTCCTGGGACCCAGTCTGGATCACCCCCAGTCCAGGTCAGGTGCTCCCTCTGTTCCCACTCAGCCCTGGGCCACCCCTCCTAACCCTGGCCACTAGGGGGCGATCACCAGGTGACCCTGGGAATACTGTTCCTACAGGACTGAGTTCCCTGGGTGCAGGGCCTGGGGTGTTCCTGTTGTGTCCCCAGCACTGCTGCGCTCAGAGCCTAGCTCGGCAGGGGCCTCACTTGATGCTTACTGCCTGACAGCCTGCTGGGACTGTCCCTCGGCCCCTGCCCAGAACCGTGGCCTGGCACGGCCTTTTGCAGGCACTGCTCTTTCTCTGTGCATCCACTGGGGTGGGGAAGTTCCCAGGGGTGTCTGCCCAGGCTCACCCCAGGAGCATGGGCTGCCTCAGTGTCAGGGGAGGCCACCTCTGGCCTCAGGGTCAAGCCCTGAGGGTACTCTAAGATCTCTCTCTGGGCAGGGATTAGGTGCGGAAGTCAGTGTGCCCTGTTGGAGTGGCTGGTTCAAGTCCTGGCTCCTCCACTTCCAACTTGCACTTAAAAATATATTGTTAATACTTATACAATCAACATTCTTGTGACTCTATAGTCTGGGAGGCAGCAAAGGATGGTCCAGTTGTTTAGGCCCATGCCACCCACACGAGAGACCCAGACGAGCTAGCTCTCCTTTTCAAATACAATGATAATAAACATGCTGTGTTTTGTTTTGAAGAAGGGTTTCTCTCAAACTGCAGAGTCCCCAAGCTTAGAGTGGCTGAGCTTGAGACTGTCCCTGGCCCATGAATGTGGTTTCAGTGCAGGCTGGCTGCTTGGGTGGTAGTTTGGGGACCTTTATTTACCATATGACTCCCAGGGGTACTACTGGGTGACCCTCGGGCCTCCTCCCAGCAGCCTCCGCCACAGCTCCTGGCGGAGCAGTGCTTGCTCCCTGCGAGCGCCCTGAAGCACACTGCGATTCTCCTGGGCTCTCCGGATCAGGTAGGGGATCACTTCCTCCAGGGAGCCGTAGGGGATGGACTTGTATATGGCATAGCCGGCCTGTCCTGCACAGAGAGGGGCAGGGTGAGGGAGTGTTGGCAGGGGTGTAAGTGTTGGCTTGGAGGCTGCTGTTTTGAGAAGGCGGCTGATTTACAAGCCCAAGACACCTGCCGCAAACCTTGCTAAACATCTTCAAAAGTTATTAGAATGCTTCTAAGAGAAGGATGAATGGACTCATCCCGAGAGGGCAAGAACACACAGGAAGTCAATGGGAAAGGGACTATGATACAAGGCTAGCAAATGCAAGGGGCAGCCGGCACGGAGACCCAGCCCCCCAGGACCCTTGGATCCTGAAAGCACACATCCATCCCAGCTCTCCAGGGTCATCCTCAGGACCCTGAGATGTAGAGAGAGCTGGACGCTCGGCCTGCTGCAGGCTCTGGCCAGGCATTGTTTGGGAAGAGCAGAGGCATCTGGCTGGGGTGGGGAGACAGGGTGTGGGGACACAGTGGATGGGGCCGTTCACTTACCCAGCGCCAGGGAGACATGGTCACACATGCCCAGAAGTTGTCCAAAGCAGACAGGCCCGTCCTGAGGAATGCCCAGCTCCCACATGCTGCAGAAGAGACCTCAGCATCAAGCCACATCTGGCTGCAGATGAACCCTGTGGCAGTTGCAGAACTCGCAAAAGAGTTTCCCAGCTGGATAACAAAGCAAGGAGCCCTCTGCCACCCACCTGGTGAGCCCTCAGGCCACACTGGACCCCAACATGCAAGGCTCAAGGTCTTGTCCAGCCAGGGCACCTGCAGCATGGCAAGGCTGCAAACCCTGGGAATGCTGTTCGCCTCTTCGTTCCAGAGCCACCACCCTCGGCACTTCCCTGGTGACATGCGCAGGAAGCGGGAGGGAGGAGGCCCTTTGGGTGGGTGCCCACTTGCCCACCCCCTGACCGCCTACCGCTTGGTTGCCTGGCCAACAGATTCCTCATTGTGGGAAGCCACCATGAGTTGGCATAGTGGGCCCCGGTGGGTCACATGGGTCAGCATCAGCTCCAGGCAGCGGCTGTAACTGAAGGGACACAGTCCGTTTAACTCCACAGGCCACCCCCAACAGTGATCAGGGGGTCTGGCCCCCCGGATTGAGATGCTCTCAAAGGAAGGTTTCTGGGGCCAGAAAACTCCTCCCCTACCACCTGCACCAGCCGCCAGGGACCTCTTGTCTTGGGGCCATTTTCCTCTCTTGTAGCAAGGCAAGCTGCTGGGAGTGTGGAGCAGTGTGTGTGTGTGTGTGTGTGTGTGTGTGTGTGTGTGTGTGTGTGTGTGTAAATTCTTGGCACAGAAAAGGATCCTATCCCACGTTCCAGCTCCTTCAGTGCAAGTGCCCTTAAGAGGGAACCTAGCTCAGAGCACCTGGGCAGGCGCAGGAGCGGGAAGCCATGGAGAGAGAGCAAGGTTGTGGCCTGGAACAAGGCACAAAGCAAGCCTGGCTGGTGTGTGGTGGGTTGCACGCTGCTCAACCCACTTCATCCGCTACTGCTGCATGCCTGAAGTGTTTCCAGATCTCCCTCTTCCCCAGGAGAGTGGGAGAACAGTTTTTCATGTTCTGTCAGCCATGGCTCACAGGCAGAAGTCAAAAGGTAGGAGCGGAGTGAGCTTGGGTGTCCTGCCAAGAGCTTGGGGATCACTCTGCTGTGTTCTTGGGGTGCTCATGGCTCCCCTGGCCAGTTCCTCTCCCTCAGCTGATAAATGGGTAAAAAAAAAAGTGGTCCAGCCATGCAATAGAATAGTATCATAAAAAGGAATGAGTCAGGCCTGGTGTGGTGGCCCAGTGGCTAAATCCTTGCCCTGCACATGCTGGGATCCCATATAGGTGCCAGTTCAAGTTCTGGCTGCTCCACTTCCCATCCAGCTTCCTATTTCTGGTCTGGGAAAGCAGTAGAAGATGGCCCAAGTCTTTGAGACCTTGCACCCAAGTGTGAGATCAGGAAGTAGGATCCTGATTTGGGAACAGGTCAGCTCTGGCTGTTGCAGCTGCTCGGGGACTGAGCC
Source organism: Ochotona curzoniae (assembly GCF_017591425.1). NCBI lineage: Eukaryota > Metazoa > Chordata > Mammalia > Lagomorpha > Ochotonidae > Ochotona > Ochotona curzoniae. The sequence goes on along the minus strand of NW_024465561.1, from coordinate 5,233,166 downwards.
AACAGATGAAAGATCTTTCTGTCTGAATCTCCTTCTCTGTAAATCTGCCTTTTCAAGAAAAAGAAATAAATCTTCCAGCACAGTGGCTCAATAGGAAGAGGTGGGAGGTGGAGAGCAGAGGGGACAAGGACTAACTCTTGGGGCTGAAGGAACTGGGGGGCTACGGAAAAGAAGGGGCAGAACCTGACCTGGCTCCTTCTGGCTGCCGATGGGGGACAGACTGGGTGGTGACCCAAAAGGTGACGGTATTCTGGTCCCAGGAGACGGGGCTGGAGACCGACACCTGGCTTGCTGGGCTCAGAGCCTGGTGGGCAGGCGGTGAGCTCCGCAGTGCCCAGGCCTACCTCCTGCTGGTGGCCTCGTAGTCGGGCTGTGTGGGATCTTCTGTCCCCTGGAGCCGGGCCAGCGCTCTCTCCTTGTCCAGGTAGGCCCCTCGGACCAACTTCACTCCGAAGGCCAGGCCGGCCTTGTGTGCAGCCTCAGCGTCCCGCCCCAGTCGCTCATGTGTGTCCTGGGAGCGGGACAGGGAGGACATGCAGGCAGGATGGGGTGGCGCCGGGCACAGGGATCCCATAGAAGTCCCGCAGAGTACAGCGCCCACCTTCAGATAGGCCTGGTACGTGTTCCACACCCAGGGGCCGCCTTCCCCGGGCCGGTTCCAGCGCACGGCCAGCGCGGTCACCAGCAGAGAGAGCGCGGGGTTGATGGAGCTGTACTCGGCGTCCACCAGGAGGCGCACGCGCTGCGCCCGGGCACGCTGGGTGGGCCAAGAGGGTGGTCAGGGCGGAGAGGGTGGTCAGGGCCGAGAGGGTGGTCAGGGCGGAGGGGTGGTCAGGGCCGAGAGGGTGGTCAGGGCGGAGGGGTGGTCAGGGCGGAGAGGGTGGTCAGGGCCGAGAGGGTGGTCAGGGCGGAGGGGTGGTCAGGGCGGAGGGGTGGTCAGGGCCGAGAGGGTGGTCAGGGCCGAGAGGGTGGTCAGGGCCGAGAGGGTGGTCAGGGCCGAGAGGGTGGTCAGGGCGGAGAGGGTGGTCAGGGGCCCCCCCGGGCACACTGCGTGGGCGAGGGGATGGTCAGGATTGGGTGCATGAGGCTGCAACAGCAGTTACCTCCGCCACCCGGTGCAAGCGGCTCAGTGAGGCCTGCAGGTGCCGGTTCTGCTCGGCGTTGAGGCAAGAGATCTGAGGGTTCTAGAACAGAGCAAGGGAAGGCAAGAAGGGCTCAGGACCGTGGGGGGCCTGGTCCCCCTCTTCCGCCACCTCCGGGAATGGGCAAAGTCAGAATCTTCATAAGAGTGACTATCAATAGACGCTGTTGACTGAGCTGTAACCCATGGGTCACAGTCTGGCTTGGAACCCTGGCTCTCCCACATGCTGTGTGCCCCCAAGCAGATCCTGTAACCTCTCTGGGCCTGTTTTTATTTATTTATTTATTTATTTTTCTCTGTAAAACGAAGACAACAGGGTTGGCATTGTGGCCTAGCGTGTAAAGCCGCCCACAATATTGGTATCCCCTCTGGGCACTGGTTTGATTCCTGGCTGCTCCACTTCTGATCCAGCTCCTTGCTCATGTGCCTGGAAAAATACGGGAGGATGGCCCAAAGCTTTGGGACCTAACCACACTGCCCTGTGCCCCCCGTCAGCTTTTAAGGAGGAAACCAAGGGATAGGAACTCTGTCTCTTAAATAAATTAAAAATAAATTAAATAAAATTCATTTTGCCTCCTAGATTGATCAGGAAGGGTATGAAGAAGCTCTCTGCGATGATGGAGCTATTTTATGTCTTGGTAAGAATTTGGGTTATTCAGGCATGAGCATTCATTCAAGTTCATCACGGGTACATTTAGGCCGTGTAGATTTCATTACAAGAACATTCTGCCTCAAAAGGAAAAAAGCAACTGTAGCTATTGTTGAACTCCAGTGATTTGCATCCTGGTACAATTAGGGGGAGAAGTACATTGAATCTAAAAATTACTTAGAAATGCATCCGAAAGTAAGATGGTGCTGGATGTTCGGCGAAAGAGGTGAGACAGCCAGGTCCTGTTTCAGAGGGTCTGGGTTCAATTCCCAATTCTGGTTCCTAACTCAGCAGCAGCAGCACGTGACGGCTCGAGGACCTTGGTTCCCACCTGCGACATGGCGACCACACTGCACCCCGAGTTCCTTGCTTTTACCTGACCGTTGCATTGCACCCTGAGTTCCTGCATCGCACCCCGAGTTCCTGCATTGCACCCTGAACTCCTGCATTGCACCCCGAACTCCTCGCCCCAGCCTGTCCCAGCCTAAGCCACTGGGGACATTTCAGCTGAACCAGGAGTCCTCTCACTTGCATGCTCTCATTCTTTCTGTCTCTTGAATTAAAAAAAAAAGATAATAAAGTGGGTTGATGGATGGAGAGAGGAATAAGTGAAAGAGTAGAGAGGATTTAAAGCAAACACAGTTAAACTTTAAAGGGGATGGGTATATGAGTGCTTGCTCTATTTGTGTATTTGAAATTTTTTATAGTAAAATTTGGGGGGATATGCACCCTATCCCAAACAGTACAAAGAAGGCTTCAAAAAATTCATGGAAGACACACAATCTCTAACTCCATTATTTTCCTGAACTTCCTGAAGCTTCTAATGTCCACATGCCAAAATAAAATCACAGCAACAGAAAAATATATAATATATGGGATGGAGTCATTGCTGGTGGCAGGGAGAGAAGCAATGGGATATGGAGATAAAAGGGAATGAATGAACAGACTCCAATCCCTGTTCCAATCACTCAGCTCCTGCCAGCACGCACGGTGTGGGATGCGTGTGACACACTGTCTTTGGGCCCGCAAAGAGCTGCTGCCCCAGTCCCTCCTCTGGGAGCACCCGCCCCCAGAGCCCCTCCCCTGGGACTCTAGCTGTCCACCTGTTGCACCAGCACACTCACGCTGCAGCCACACTGGCTCGGCCTGTGCTAAACCAGGAAACAATGGTGGTGAAATACAGTGCTGCCTGGGGGTGGGAGCTGGGGCAGCAACAGAGCAGTGCACGGGCCATGCGTGTCCCAAAGGGCTGGGCTTTCCCACTCTGCGCGAGCTCCTGATTCCAGGCTCCCGCTAGGGCAGACCCTGGCAGGCAGGGGTAATGCCTCAAGGAATTGGGGGTTGCGGTCACCCGCGAGGGAAACCTGGATAGACTTTGGACCTTTGTGGACATCTGGAAGAGTGAACCAGCTGATGGGAGCCACTCTCTCCAAATACAAAGATAGATGGGCGTAGATCCTCATTAATATAAACATAGGGCTTTCTCTGCCTCCCCTAATAAATAAACACATAAGTAAATTCAGCACAATTGGAACTTGTCCGAGTGCAGGGAACTCGGTACCTGAGGTCCTTACCTGCCCAGAGTCCATGACATCCGCCAACCTCTCGGGACTCAGCTCCGAGGAGGCCCCTGGCCTCGCCAGCTGTGAGGTCAGCTCCTTCTGCAATAGGACGGTGGACACAGAGGTGAGGGAGGGGCCCACTGGGCAGCCACACCCTCCCCCATAGCTCCCCGCCCCCCCCCCCCAGTCTGTGCCTTACACAGAGCCGGGTGCTGGCCAGCGCCGTCACCTTCAGCTGCATGAGGTTGTTTCCAGCCAGGCCTGGGGGCTCAGCGAGGCTCCGCTGCAGCTCCACGCAGCGCAGCATGGCACTGAGGTTCCCCTCGTACCAGTCCTCACTGCCCAGTCGGTCAGCAAGTGTCAGGGCTGGAACCCAGCAGGGGGTGGGCTGCTCCCTGCCCTCCTCCCGCCTCCCCTGGAGATGGGGGCTGGCCTCCTGCTCACCCAGTCTTTGCAACTGAGTCTGGCTCCTCCTCAGTAGGGACTGCGAGCAGGGGCTGGAGGCCCAGAACCCGGAGCTGCCGGACACAGTCCCTCACCTCGTCTGCCGTCTCCCCGGCCACGAACTGCCCATAGAAGGATGCTCGGAGAAGCCTGCCTGAGAGCCAGGAACCCAGGAGGCGCTGAGACCAGGCCTGCAGCTGGGAGACAGGCAGCGAGGGCTTAGAGTGGGCTGGGGGCAGCCTCCAGGCCAGCTCCCTGGGGTCCCTACTCACTGCAAGCCCGTGGGTGACCAGAGGGGGCCAGGCACACAGCCGCAGCACCAGCAGAGCCCGTGCCAGCTCCCCTGTGCCCTTGAGATGGAAGGCCCCGCCATCGAAGCGCAGGGGCCGCCAGCTGCCCGCGGAGGGGCTGGCTGGGGCACGGAGCGCTTGGTAAGCCCGGAGCATCAGGACTCTCTGGCCACTCTGTAGATTTGCAGGGGCGCCTGCTGCCCCTTACCCAGCCGACGGGCAATGACTAATGAACTGGATTGAGCTTTAGGCTCATGGGCTGCTTGCTGGGGGAGAGGGGCAGTCAATCATTAACTCGTGGGGACAGAGTTCAGAGTAACGGGAACAGGAGCAGTACCCCCCAAGTCCCCAAGTGCCAGTCCCCAACCGAGCCTCAGTCTGACCCCACACACTCACTAGGTGCCCACCAGGTGCCAGGAGGGCACGGGGCAGGCAGTGTGGCTTTGTGGCCTTGAGCAAGCTGTCTACCCTCTCTCCCTGCAATTGCTTTGTCTTGAAATGGGAAATGGTATGATGGCACTGAGCGAAAACACACAGAACCTATAACCCAAGCACTCCAGGCCAGATGTGTCCCCTGCAGACTCTGAGCGTGAGCAGGGAAGCGCTGTTTATCGCAGGCCCCAATCTGCCCCCATGGGAGCAAGCCGGATGAGCACATCAGAAACAGGCTTACCAGGGGACGCCAGCGGTGCTGAGAAAGCTCCGCCTTGCAGGAGCCTGAGGTCATTTGGGGATCTTCTTCACTGTCATTTGCTTTCTTTTTTCTTTTCATTATTTATTTTAATAGAGTTACAGAGAGAGTGAGAGGGAGAGACAGAGAGAATCTCCCTTCTAGCCGCTGGTTCACTCCCCAGATGACTCCAATAGGGTCGGGCTGGTTTGAAGCTGAGAGAGAGAGCCAGGAGTTTCTTTCCAGTCCCACCTGCTGTGCAGGGCCCAAGGCCTTGGGCCATTCCCTACTGCTTTCCCAGACACAGGCAGGGAGCTGGATGGGAAGTGGAGCAGCCGGCACATGAACTGGCACCCATATGGAATGTTGGTACCACAGGAGATCAGCGTGCTCCACCACTGTGCCACCCTCCCCCTCCTTAAAATAAAGAGATTTATTTATTTTTATTGAAAGGCAGAGTTACAGAGAGAAGGAGAGAGAGGGAGGACCAGAGAGATCTTCCATCCGCTGGTTCATCCTCCCAAAGGGCTGCGATGGCCCGAGCTGAGCCAATAAGGAGCCAGGAGCCAAGAGCTTCTTCTAGGGCTGCCACGTGGGTTCAAGGGCCCAAGTACTTGGGCCATCTTCTGCTGCTTTCCCAGGCTATTAGCAGGAAGCAGGAAACTGGATTGGAAGCTCAGTAGCTGGGACTGGAACCAGAGCCCACGTGGTGTGCAGGTGATGGCTCGACTTGCTGTGTCCCAGTGTCAGTCCCCATGTTGGTTATCTGGCAAGTGTACCAGCCAGGAGAAGGTCTCGCTCACTCTCTCTGTCTCTCCCCTCTCTCACTCTGCAACCCTGCCTTTCAAATACAAATACATCAATAAAATCTAAACTTTTTTTTTTTAAACAAGTCTTGTTGTAATCAATTTTGGGGAATACAGTCTGCTGCCGCCACCAACCAAAGGTGCGGACCTGCACAATTTCAGCTATTGGAATTGTCAGACCCAGATTATAAAGCAGGCTTTTACGAAATGCCCGAAGAGACAACACAATTACATACATGAGCCGGCAGTGCCCTCCATGAACAAAACAAAACAAAAAAGTGAATCTGGAAATTACAATGATAGATGAAACTTGCGAAGAGGCAAGAGGTAAAAATGTAATTGCCAAAAAGACGGTTAGACGTCGCAGGAGGCAGAACAGCCAAGCTGGAAGATGTCAACGCTGCAACATGCCAAATGCATCAAACCGAGAGATAAATACATGTGACAGAGCCGGGGCACAGCGAGCACCTGGGGCGAGTCTCACCAGCAGGATCAGAGAGAAGGGCGGAGAGGCAATCTCTGAAGGAATAAATCATGGCTGAGAATCTTCTAGAACTGATGAAAAGCATGAATCCACAGCCCAGGCAGAAAACATCTCTGAAACCAGCTGAATACGGAGGAACCCGTGCTGAATGGTAGGACGCCGGCACCGGTGAGGTGCCGCTGACCGCTGCCTCCTCCAGCGGGTGGCATGATGGGGCCAGGATGGCAGTCCCCAGGGGAGACTACACACATCAGAGGAGAGAAGGCGGAGGCTAACAGCCCATCCTACAGGAGACACATGTCACCAACAAAGATCAGAAGAAACTATAGCTCATGGTTTTTGATGGTTTTTGTTAGTTTCATCTCTTCAAAACACTTTTTTTCTGATTAAATTCTTCAATGACTCATAGACCACACAGTAACATCATTTTCTTCAAGAAGGTTCTTGATTTTTCTTTTTCATTTCTTCAGCGACACATTAGTCATTCAGTAGCATGATATTTAACTCTATGGCATCGTAAATTTCTATCTTTCTTCCTGTTGTTGATTTTGTATTGTGGCTTTTCATTTAAGGGGATGTATAGTAACTGTGTAATGGAGATTATCATATCCAGATGCGAGGATACAGTGCAATATGCATCTCTACTTCATGACAAAGATGGACTCTCAGTAAAACTGCTTACTATATCTTGACAATAGGATGCTGGACTCTGCCATTGTCCATGCCTGCAATAATGACTGCGTATGAAGAACTATACTATAGTAACGATATAGGGGAACTCAGTGAGGGAGGAGGGAATTGGGGAGGGGATAAGGGAAATCCCAGGGCCTATGGAATGGTAATAATAAAAAGAAGTAAAATAAATAATAAAAATAAGTATTTTTTTAAAAGATTATTCATTTACTTGAAAGAGCAATAGATAGGTGAAGGAGATTTTCCATGCGCAGGCTTACTCCCCCAAATGGCCGCCATGGCTGAGGTTGGGTCAGGCTGCAGCCAGGAGGGACCAGGAACTCCATTGGGGTCTCCAGGTGGGTGACAAGGACCCAAGCACATGTGCTGCCACCTGCTGCTTCCCCAGGTGCTGCATGGTGTGCTCCCATGAGAGTTTGTCAGTATTACAAGGAGTGGCTTAACCCACGGTGCCACAATACTGCCCCCAGAAAACCCTTCTTTTCCCTACCTGAAGCACAAACCTGGGGCTGGGGCAGAGTGAGACTCAATGTGAGGGTGAGGGAGGTGGGACACCAGGTAGGGAACTGCGAGTACCTGGCAGAATGGTGGGCTTGCTACTGGTAGCCATGGAAGGTTCTTGATGAAGCTCCTAAGTGGGTGCCTTCCTCACTGTGGTCAGAGGGAAAAGGGCTTGGGTGTGAGCACAGAGGCCAGGGCCTACATGGGAGGTCAGGCCCAGGATCCGAGTTCTCCTTCAGGGGCTTTGGCTGAGTGGGCAGATGACCTCGGGACATTCAGCCATCACCTGTTGCTGTGGCTTGGCCTGGGGCGGGGCACGCCTATTCTGGGAGTGTCCAGCAGAGAGGGTCACCGGGGCATAGAGCCTCCCTAGAGCAGCCCCCTGGGCACTGGGCTTGGAAGATTCTGTTGCCAGAGACGTTCCAGATGGTAGTACCCGTGGACCGGCAGTTCCTGCCTGCTGTCTGTGCGCACCTGCTCTTCCAACTACACAGGCGCTCCTAGTGTGGACAGAAAGACGCGTGTAAATCCATGTAGCCCATCTCTGGGGCCAGCATTGTGGCACAGCAGGCACCCCATATAGATCCAGTTCAAGTCCCATTGATCCATTTTCCTGCTAATGTGCTTGGGAAACCGGCAGAGGACGGCCCAGATATTTGGGCCCCTACATCCGTGTGGGAGACCAGATGGAGTTCTAGATTCCCGGCTTCTTCTGGCTTGGCCCAGTCCCACCTGATGAGGCCATTTGGGGAGTAAGTCGTTTGTGCCTTTCGCTTTCTTGAGCACTCTTCTTTCCAAAGAAATAAATCTTTTTGAAAAATTCTTGTCCAGGCTAATGCTGTGATGCAGTCAGTACAGCCGCAGCTTGCAGCACCAGTATCCCATTACCGGCACTGTTCCACTTCTGATCTAGCTCCCTGCCAGGGAAAGCAGCAAAAGTAACCCAGTTACTCCAGCCCCCGCACTGCTGACTGCTATTCAGCAGCCAAAGGGTGAGGGAAAACCCTTCTCACAGGGCCCTCCTGCAGGCCTCTCTGGCTCGGCGCTGGCGCAGCGACTGAGCCTTTAACAATCGGTCTGTTGATCACCTCGGGGCAGCAGACACACAGGGACGACCCGTGCGCGCCTGCAGGAGCAGCAGGATGCTCAGAGCGGGTGCACCGTCCCCAGCTAGCTGGATGCTTCTCGAACGTGGCAGTACTGCCCCCTGGTGGCGGACCTGGAAATTTGCACCAACGTCTTCGGTTGCCGCCGTGATCTCTGCAGGTTAAAGCCTTTTTTAGAAGCCTGGGTTGTGTGTGCGCGTCCTTGGAACGCGTCTTCACGAGCATTTGTGTGTTTCGAGAGAAAGCTTACACATGTTTAAAACGTACCGACGTTTTCTGACGTGAAAGCACGAGGTAAAAATGGTGAAGAGTGTGTCTTGGATGTTGTTTGGAATGTTACCAAAGGTTTCTTTATCATACTGGAAATTCACACTTCTAAGTATAGTGCTGTCTATAAGACATAATGTGGGGCCCGGCGCGGTGGCGCAAGTGGTTAAGGTCCTCGCCTTGCATGCCTGGGATCCCATATGGGCGCCGGTTCTAGTCCCGGCAGCTCCGCTTCCCTTCCAGCTCCCTGCCTGTGGCCCGGGAAAGCAGTCGAGGACGGCCCAAGGCTTAGGGACCCTGCACCCGTGTGGGAGACCCAGAAGAGTCTCCGGGCTTCGGATCGGCATAGCATCGGCCGTTGTGCTCACTTGGGGAGCTAGTATGTGTGAGAACGAGGTGTGTGGTGGGTTGGCTAGGCTATGCTGTAGCATCTATTAGTTTGCATGAGACATGGGGCTGGAGAAGAACTCACCAGGCAGCTTGTGTCTACCAGGATGTGCAATGGCTAGCGCAGGTGACAGACCAAACCTGACCCTACACTAGCTGGCACACAGAAGAGTCAAGTCTGGGGTCACCCAAGGCAAGGTTTCTTTGGGAACTAGAACGCTGGACTCAGACCCTGGCCACAGGGAAAGCCACAGGATGCGTTGTCCAACCTTGGAGTATAGTATTGGGACTGGGCCTCCTCAGTTGCTGATGCCTGTGCAGTGGACAGCATGTCCATATGCACACAGGAGACATGATGGCCAGCTCATCCAGGCCAGCAGGGGACATCAACTGCCTCATCAGAAAATGGAAAGCAGAACAGCTTGGACAACTCTCTTGGTCAAGTTTGGCAGCAAGCGTCTACGGATGCACGCTGAGGCAGATTTGCTTACCCTGTAGACCTTGCACTGGATGTACAGGCAGCTCTTTGAGAGCTTGCTTCCGATTCTTTTCAGTCTAAACATGGAAGCAGAATTGCTGGGTTAGGTAGCATTCCATGTCTAATTTTAAAAAATTTACTGTTTGTTTGAAAGTCAGATAGAGACCAGGAGAGATGTCCCATCCACTGGTTCACTCCCCAAATGGCTGCGACAGCCAGGACTGGGCCATGCTGAAGCCAGGAACCAGAAACCCCTTTCTGGTCTCCCACGTGGGTAGAAGGGGCCCAAGAACTCAGAGTAGCATCTCTGCGTAGGTGCGTTAGCAGGAAGCTAGATCATAAATGGAGTAGCCCGGACTCATCAACCAGCATTCTGATATGAGATACCAACATCAGAAACAGGGGCTTAAACCTCTGTATCACCAGTTCTAATCCAGCTGTGGCCTGAGAAAGCAGTTAAGGATGGCCCAAAGTCTTGGGACCGTGCACCTGCATGAGAGATCTGGAAGAAGCGTCAGGCTCCTGGCTTGGGATCGGCTCAGCTCTGGCTGTTGTGACCACTTGGGGAATGAATCATAGGACAGAAGATCTTCCTCTCTGTCTCACCTCCTCTCTGTATATCTGACTTTGCAATAAAAATAAATAAATATTTTAAAAAAGAACACTGCACCATAACCTCAGTGCTTGATTTCAAGTGAAATTATTTGAGCCTTAATAGATTTGCAAATACAAGCACTGTGGTGTAAAAACTTACTTTCACCTATACTGATAAAAGAGTAACATTAAAAATACTTGAACGGGGGCGGGGGCCTGGTATGACAGCGTAGCAGTTAAAGTCTTCACCAGGATCCCATATGGGCACCGGTTCTAATCTCAGCAGCTCCACTTCCCATCCAGCTCCCTGCTTGTGGCCTGGGAAAGCAACAGAGGACAGCTGGAAGCTTTGGCACCCTACACCAACACGAGAGACCCAGATGAAGCTTCTGGCTCCTGGCTTCAGATCGGCTCAACTCTGACAGTTGCGGTCATTTGGGGAGTGACACAGCAGATGGAAAATCTTTGTCTTTCTCTCTCTGTACATCTGCCTTTCCAATAAAAATAAATAAATTTTTAAAAATTATAAAAAATAATTGAACCAAAAGTTTTAATAATGCAATTAATCAAACAGCATCAGAAATAAAAAGGAAGGTCACATTGAACTATTTTCCATTATTTATGGAAACAGGTAGGTTTCTTAGCTATCCTGATAGTCAATATAAGTAAGGATTCTTTTGCTGACTGATTTTTTTTTTTAAAGATTTATTTTATTTTATTTTTTATTGGAAAGGCGGATATACAGAGAGGAGAGACAGAGAGGAAGATCTTCCATCCCCAAGTGAGCGCAAGGGTTGATGCTATGCCGATCCGAAGCCAGGAGACTCTTCCGGGTCTCCCACGCGGGTGCAGGTTCCCAAAGCTTTGGGCCGTCCTCGACTGCTTTCCCAGGCCACAGGCAGGGAGCTGGAAGGGAAGCGGGACTGCCGGGATAGAACCGGCGCCCATATGGGATCCCGGGCATGCAAGGCGAGGACCTTAACCACTGCGCCACTGCGCCGGGCCCTGATTTATTTTTTTAAAGATTTATTTTTATTAGAAAGTCAGATATACAGAGAGGAGAGAGAGAGAGGAAGATCTTCTGTCCTATGATTCACTCCGCAAGAGGCTGCAATGGCCAGAACTGCGCCAAACCGAAGCCAGGAGCCTGGAGCCTCTTCTGGGTCTTTCATGCAGATGCAGAGTTCCAAGGCTTTGAGCTGTCCTCGACTGCTTTCCCAGGCCACAAATCGGGAGCTGGATGGGAAGTGGGACTGCTGGTATTAGAACCGGTGCCATATGGGATCCCAGCGTGTGCAAGGTGAGGACTTTGGCTACTAAGCCACCATGCTGGGCTGACTGCTTTATTATGGAGCCTGTTTTAAGAATCATCTTTATCATGGTATGACTTATATGCAGTAAAATGCACCCATTTTAAGTGTACAATAAATTTTGGCAAACTTGTGTATCCTGGCCACTATCAGCATATCATGGTATAAAATATTTCTATTACCCCAAAACTCCTTTGTGCGTTTCGTAGTTGATTATTTTCACAGTCTTAGGTAACTATGATGTGCTCTCTGACCCATAAGTTAGTTTTTTCCTTTGGGTCTTTAATATCTATAAATCACACAATTTAGGATGTATTCTTTTGTAAATATCCTTTTATATAGAAATAATCATGCGTACATGCGTGTCATAGTTATAGATCACATTTTAGGTAACTGTGAGAAATAATGATATTAAGTACAGTGTACAATGGCTTATATATTTCATTTACTGTTAGCGATTTCGGATGTGGTTGAACTCAACATGAAATGGGGTTTTAGCGGGTCTTTTCTCTATCTGTGAACATTTTACTTTGAAAAGGAAAAAGACCCTCACAACAGAAGAGCTTTTGTCATTCACGATTCAGTGTGCATCGGGAGCAGTGAATAAAAACAACAGAAGGCAGCTGCAGAAGGAAGCCTGTTGATACCTTGCTGCCACTGGAGCCGTCTTTGCCACTGACACAGTCCGTCCACGTGTCCCTCCTTTGTGCCTAATGGGGCTCACATAACAAGCTCAGTCCACGCTTGAAGGTGAAGGACACTGGGAGAACGGTATGGAGGAAGCTCTCACACCAGCTCTCCCCTGAGGTGAAAGGGGAGAGAGTCAGGTCCCATCGTGTCCAAGTCTCCTGCCACCTGATCGTAGATTCTTCTTGGATGCTCGTACTTGTCCTCAAGCCAGTGGGAGTCGTAGGGGTCCTGAGAAACGAAAGGTGGAGTTAGAACAATGGAGGGATGCCTTGTGGGTCGTCGAGTAAGTCGGAGGGATATATACTGCTGTTCGACTTCTCAGGGAAAGATGTCAGCTTTTAATTTTGGAAAAAGCCCAACAAATGGGCCCAGCACAATGGCTCAATGGTTAAATCCACACCTTGCAGGTGCTGGGAACCCATATAGGTACTGGTTCATGTCCTGGCTATCCCACTTCCCTTCCAGTTCCCTGCTTGTGGCCTGGGAAAGTAATGCAGAATGGCCCAATGACTTGGGACCCTGCAATCACATGGGAGACCGCAGAAGAGGGTCCTGGCTCCTGGCTTCGTATTGGCTCAGCTCTGGCTGTTGCTGCCACTTGGGAAGTGAACCAGTAGATGGAAGATCTTTCTGTCTCTCCTCTGTAAATCTGATTTGCCTCTTCAATAAAAACAAACCTTTCAAAAATAGGAACAAAAACAACCCCAAAGCCCTACATACAAAGTGGAGACTGAACATAAATTAACCCTCATCAAGAACTCCAGGTGGGGCCCGGCACAGTGGCCTAGCGGCTAAAATCCTCACCTTGAATGCGCCAGGATCCCATATGAGTGCCGGTTCCAATCCCAGCAGCTCCACTTCCCATCCAGCTCCCTGCTTGTGGCCTGGGAAAGCAACTGAGGATGGCCTAAAGCCTTGGGACCCTGCACCCATGTGGGAGACCTGGAGGAAGTTCCTGGCTCTGGATTGGCAAAATCACTGGCCATTGCGCTCACTTGGGGAGTGAATTATTGGACAGAAGATCTTCCTTTCTGTCTCTCCTTCTCTGTATATCTGACTTTGTGATAAAAATAAATAAATTAAAAAAAAAAAAGAAGAACTTCATGTGGCCATCGCCCAACTTCAAAAACATCAACCCTTGGCCAGTACTGATGCATCTACACTCTGTCTACTCATCCACAATCCCATCAAGTCAAGTTCACGACATCACATAATTTCATGTCAGGAACATAACTTAAGTGCCAGAAATGTGAAATCTTTGAAAGCCCATGATAACAGTCATGTCAATTATGAACCACGAGTCACAATTATGTGAGTTTTATGAATCTCCAAGACATTTACCCCATCAAAAGGGAATAGGAAAAATACCAGACTGGGGTATTCTCTGTCTGAGAGCTGGGAGGAAAATGGTCCTTGTAGCTCAGAGCACCTCATGGCAGTTTGGTCCACAAGCCAAGTGTGGCCTGTTGACTGTGTTTCTACTGCCCAGGAACTAAAAATGGTTTTAGATTTTTTTTTTACATTTGGGGGAAAGAAATCAAAATAAGAATGTCTGTGATGTGGAAATTAAATGAATTCAAATTTCATTGTCCAAAAATAAGATTTTATGGGAACATAGCCACAGTCACTCATATCACCTATGACTGTGCTTTTGTCCTACAATAGAATAGCTAAGCAGTTTAGAGGGAAACCGTATGTCCCACAAAGCCCAAATGACTCACTCTCTGGCCCTGTACAGAAAAGCCTGCAGACTCCATCTGCGCTTTCCAGGGCACATATGGTCCAGCACCGTGGACAGCATCCCTGAACCTGCTGTTTCTCTCCCGGTGGGAGCTGTGGTGTGAGATCAGGTTACCAGGTGCTCCCTGACCCAGAAGTACTACAGCACATCAAAGCACACAGACTCTTTCTTACTCCCTCCGTTGTAGAGCAGTGTGGGGGGAATTGGTGACTGGAGTACCTGTCGTTTTTGTGTGCCTGCCAGCACCTTCCCTCTGAGCCCTCAGTCCCTCTTCCACTCTCAATACAGTGAGCTAAACGTCTACTCCCTGACCTAAGGGGTGTGGATCCAGGCCCATCAAATCCACATACCCCTCATTTCAGGGATTGGTTCAGCAATAAGCATGTGACCCAAGCTAGACTGAGGGACTTGAAAATACTGGAAAAGAGGCTTTCTCTTTCTTTAAATATTCTTAATGTAATGTGACACAAACCCCTTCTAGATTTTCCAAGGACATTTTTATGGAGAAAATTATGGGTCCAGCTGAACCTTGAAGACAATTCATTCTCTTTACTTTTCTACTGAGAGCAGTGGAGATAGCTAACAACCCAAGAGGATGTACGCCTTCCTACACAACTGTAGCCTGACCAATTCTAGATTGTTTCACAGCCTCCTCTACACCAGGTACAGCCGTGGGATCATGTGATTGTTAGTGGCGTGAAAATAGCAGTCCTAAGGCAGGCTTGTACTTTCTTCCTCTTTTTCCTACTGCCACCTGAAAACCCCAGTGAAGAAGCCCTTCTAAGTAGCATGAGGTTCTAGAAGTTGGAAGAAGACCACATGGCATAGCGCATGGGTTCTGGAAGAACTGACATCAGCAGGGCTACTCACCTCTGGCTGCTGTGACAGAGAAACAGACCAGGTGCTGTAGGTCACCGGGTTATGGGCCAAAACTCTTTGTTGATAATATCAGTAGCAGGTGATTTTCAGCACTAGTTAGAAAAGACTTATGCTATTACAAATTTCCTCACCATCTGAACTTGGTCGTAGACTGGTCCCCAGCTCCCAGATGGGATGTACATTCTTTCCACTTCATCGTACAGGTGCTCGGGAAAGGTCGCACGCTCCTCTGTAGGATCCATGGAGCCTGGGATTTGGAGTGGCGATGAGCACCCATGCAGATGCCGGAGGAGCATCTCTGGATAGGGAGGGTCCTCATGGGCTCATGACTCACCTTGGGGATACTCCTCCAGTGTGGGGGGCAGTTGGGGGCTGAAGTCCCTCATGGAGTGGTAATAGGGTTCTGCTTCCATGGTGCTAACCTGCCACATGAACACACACACACACACATACCAGATAAAGTTCTTTCCATCCTCTGACTCTACAGTTTATGAAGTGGCAGTGATTAACCTGGAATGATGGTGGCAGATGCCTCAGCAGGGTGGTCCTAGTTGTCCCCACTCACCGTGGAGCTCTGAGTGTCCCGGTCTCCAGTCCGCTGGCTCTCCTCATATTCATTCCTGATTCGGTCCTCTGACCTTCCAGGGTGAAGGTGAAGGTTTGGGTGTTGACCTTTGGCTATTTGTCACCCCCAAACCTTCTCCCACAGAACCATGTTCCCACACAAAGATCTCCCTACTTACCCTGCCTCTGTCTTCTCTGAAAAGCCTGAGAGAAATGGGGGTGGGGCAAGATTCAGAGACCCTTCACTGGAACCCACTCTGTCTTGGGGTTCCCTTTCACCCGCGGCCTCCACCCTGACGGGAGAATGGTCTGTCCTCACCGTCAGCCAGATGCCTCAGTCGCCGGTGCCAGAGAAAGCCCCCAACACAGGAGGCATTGGAAAGCAGCAGGAGCCCCCCGACGGCAAACAGCACAGGCAGCAGGTGCAGCCTCGGGGGGCCTAGGAGCAGAAGGTAGCTGTCAGTGACCGAACTGGTCCTCCTTCCAAGATTAGAGAAGCAGATGGGCGAGGGGTTGCATGCCCACTCCTCCGGCCAGTCAGGGACAAGGGGCTCCTTTCTCAATCCCAGCCATTGGCAGCAGGTCCCCTCTGTATTTGAACCCTGTCTGTGGGCTCAGCAGAGAGCATCAGCTTCTCAGCTGGGCATCCAGGACCTTCCATGGGCTAGCCCCTTCCTATCTCCAGCCACGCCCAATGTCACAGGCACAGACAGGCACAGGGACCGGGTCTTCCAATCACACAAACCAGTCCCTGCTGTTCCCAGAACCTCTGATGCAAACTTAGAATTTTGAACCTCGGAAAATCAAGAATCTGTCCTTAAGCATCCTTCTCTCCTGAGATTTCTATTCACCTTTTCAAGTCCATCTGAAATGGAAATCCCTCTCCACAACCAATACCAGACCAACCCTTCTGCTACATCCCTGGAGACAAGATTGAGTCCCTCCCAGGAAACATCTGGCACCCTCTCCACCACCTTCTACTAATAGCACCTGTTTTCCTCTAGGGAAATAGTCACTCCCCCCATTCTCAACCTGAACGGCTCAGGCAGGACACCATGGTGGGCAGACAGTTCAGCCTGGCCAATAAGGCCACCCATTCCCATCCCCACAGTGGCTAGTTCAGACATAAGCATCTGTGGTGGAACCCGCAGGATACACCTGCTAAGAAGAGGGAATGAAAATGGAAGAACCAGAGAGAAGCAATCATCAAGGAAGGAGAAGTTGAGGGGTGAGAAGCAAATTGTAAACGAGTACTTTGGGCCATGCTTGGAATTTTCCACTTTGTGAACTAAACATTTATTTTTTTTAGGGTGGACAACAGTTGAATTGCTGTCACTTACAACTTTCTTCTCTAGCTCTGAACCAACTGTTTGCTACATAGTCGCAGATCCCTTTCTAGTGGCTATGCTGACTCTGTGTTGAGCCACATGATTTTCTTTGGCCAAAAAAGAAAAAAAAAAAAAAGCAACAGCAAGCACAACCTGATCAGAAACAAGGAAAGTGTGAGCAAATGAAAATTTGTCCCATCTCACTGCCCTTGAGTCCCCTGTGGCCACCTCTGAATGAGTAGAACAAGAAAGACATGTGGCCCAGTTATCTCCACAGTCCCAGCCAAGAGCCAGTGGTTTGCCAGATGTGTAAGGAGCACTCCATGGTAGACCAACCAGGGCCAATTCAGCTGCCAGCTCGCTGCAGGCGTGACCCAAGCCAGCCTGGACCAGAAGGCCGCAGCCAGTGTCTGGGTGGCTCATTGCTGGTGGAGGCTCTTCCCAGAGCACAGAATCAGGTCATTCAGAAATGAGTTTAACTGGCAAGAGAGGACATTTATCACTCTGAGAAAGAGAAAGAGCTGAGAATGTGCAGCTGGTTGACAGAGCCGAGCCTTAAAGGGCTGGAGGCAGGGCTAGAGGCCAGCAGGGTCCCTTCTCCAGTGCAGGTGTGGGATTGTAAGGGCATGGGGGACTTGCCTGTGGGCTGCTCTGTGGGTGGCTGGTGATCGGGTCCTCCAGAAGGGTGGTCCAACCCTGCAGGTGGGAGTGGGAGGTGGACATGAAGATGATGTACCAAGACCAAAGCCCTGAGATCAGCTGTACCCACTTCTCAGACTCTCATCACGCTTTTTGGGCTCACAGACCTCACTGATGAATACTTAAGACCTCACTTAAGAATATTTCAAAGGGAGCTGGACATTAATACTAAGAGAAACACGAAGAATAGCAATGTAAATGTCATTAATAACGACAGGGGCAGGCATTTAGTCTAGTGTATAAGACATAGATTAATACACTTGTGCTGTCGATTGGGATGCCTGGATTTGATGCTCTGCTTTAGCTCTTGGCTCCAGTCTCCTGTTACCGCAAACCCTAGGAGGCAGCAGTGAAGGGTCAAGCAGGAGCTCCCCCTGACCCTGCAAACAAAGCCCCCACCCAATCTTGAACACTGAAAGAGTGAACCAGTGAGTGTAAATTCTCTCCCTCTCAAATTAACAATAAGAATAATGAATGATCGATGAGTGCTTTATGATGTGCAAGGCCCTTTTACTGTGCACGATGAACTTGTTGAATTAATCAAAAATGTTTGGGCTCTCGGGATCCCTTAATGGATGTGTAAGTTCTGAGTTCTACAGCGAGGGAAGTGAGTATAGTATTTCATGTGTTCATGCTTAGAGAGAAGATTAGAATGGGGGAGGGGAAGAACAGGGAGGGTTGTGAGGCCTAGTCTGGAAGAGGGGCACGGAAAGAAGAGGCTTGGGTGAGCTTTCACAGGGCAAAGTAAACAGAAAGTGGGCAAGAGGCATGTCTTTTAAAAAAAAAAATCATCCTTTTTTAAAAGCAGATTTACAGAAAGAAAGAAGGAGAGGCAAAGAGACAGAGATTTTCCATCCACTGGTTCCCTCCCCAAGTGGTCACAACAGCCAAAGCTGATCAGTTCAAAGTATAAAAACCAGTACTTTCTTCTGAGTCTCCCACATGGGTACAGGTAGCCAAGCACTTGGGCCAGCCCCTGCTGCCTTCCGAGGTGCTTGTATAGAGAGCTGGATCAGAAGTGGAGCAGCCGGGACTTGAACCAGCATGCAGCATTGTAGCATAGTGGATTAAAATGCTGCCCGAGATATATGGGTGCTGATTCCAGACGTGGCTGCTCCACTTTCAATCCAGCTTTCTGCTAATGCACCTGCTAAGTATCGGAGGATGCCTCAAGTGCTTGGGCCGCTGCACCCACGTGGGAGAGCTGGAGGAAGTTCTGGGTGCCTGGCTTCAGTGAGGCCATTTGGGAAGTGAAAACAGTGGATGGGTGATCTCTGTCTTTTTCCTCTCTGGAACTCCACATTTCAAATAAATAAAAAAATAATCTTTAAAAGAAAGAAAAAAGTTTATGAGGAAATGAGAAGCTTATGTTGCTGCAAAAAATCCAGAAGCCCATGCATGCAAAGGCTCCTCAAAAGCTCATGAAAAATGTGCATGTGAAAACTTATGCAGTCTTCATGTTTTGCACAAAATAAATTTGTATTATAATTTCATTTTTTTCCACTAAGTTCTAAAATTATCCTCACACAGATTGGGGGATAAGAGCTACTGTCTACAGTCCATCAGCCTCCTCCCCATCTCTGCCTCTTTGAGCTGTGTGACCTTGAGCAATTTGCTTAACTTCTCTGCACCTCAATGTTTGATCTGTATAGCACCCACATCATGACACCGTCCCATAGGTCCTCTAAGAAACCCCCCAACTTGCCCCGAGACTGTCCCTTCCCACCTGCGGTGGTGACAGAGAGCTGGGTGCCCTTGACAGTTAGTCCACTGTCTCCCAGGGCATTGCTGGCCAGCAACCAGATCCTGTACCGTGTGGAAGGCTGCAGGCCAGTCAGGGTGAAGGCAGTGGCCTGCGGTGGTAAAACATCCACGTAGAGGAACCCTGGAGTGTCCAGGGCCTCGTACCTGCATCACAGAAAGATGGTCAGTCCAGAAAAACACCCAGATCCGCTGGCAGGTGCCCCTTCCTGCCAGGTCAGGAACCTACCTGATGTGGAACTTCTGTGGCAGGCCCCCATCAAAGCCGGGCTTCCACTCCAGCCCCACGGAGTGTGGGGTCAGGCTCACGACCTTTAACCCCGAGGGGGGGTCAGGGCGGCCTTGGAAGAGAAGGATGGAGAGAGCAGTCACATACAAATGGATTCTAGGAGGTTCCTTCCAGAGTAGGATTTAGAATGGTTTTAAATACACAATCAAGTCTCATTCTTCAAAGGAATTTGGGTTTTATAAGGGGGATACTCCAGAAAGTTCATGGGAAAATGGAATTAGCCCTTAAGTTGATTCTGGGGCATTTAAGAAAAAATCTATGCAGTCTTTTCATAACTTACCTCCATGAACTTTTTGAAGATGCTTTGTGTCTACAGCCATACTACCCTGAACGCACCCAATCTCGTCTGAAGATGCTTTGTAACTTTTTCTAGAAATATTGAATTAGTAACTCCCAACCATTGTGTCTTGGGGAAATGGGAGCTAAGATGCCTTCTTTTAAGCGTCTGCAGCGTTTTTGCCAACCCATCGGCACATGCTCTTGCTTTAAGCATGTTTCCACTTAGAGGCACCTTATTTAGTACAGACTGTAAATGCACCAACATTGAACTCATGATGAACTGCACCCTCGCCTGCGTCTAAGCAGAGCTTATCCAACACCAGAATTCTCTCTAAGACGCACCACAGCTTTCCTGCTGGGCTCAGAGGCCCTCCCAAACAGAAGCATTGTTAACCAAAAGTCCAAAAGCACAAAACCATGCCACTCAATAAGCTGCAAAAAGGACATCGCTGAAACCAGAAGGCTGAGTGTCACCTTACCATGCCCTGGTCTCAGGCTAAAAGCTGCTGACAGAGGCGACTCCACTCTTGGTAGGATAGACTTGGGACCAAGAGTGGCTTGTTAGTACTGCTTTCGCCTCACCACAACTGGTGCAGAGATGGGCTGAAAGCCAAGTGCAGATAAGGAAATTTCATCGCGATATTTTGATCCGACTTGGGGGTCGGGGGAGGGATCTTAGGCTAACGCCCACATAGAAGAAAGTGACTTAAGGAAAAATATCAGTTCTTGGTTGCAGCTGAACCCAGACCAAACAATTCCTGAAAATCCACTTTTCAAATACTTGGGCCATGGAGGATACCACCCTGATTTCCACACCGCCCCCCCCCACACACACTTTGTTTTCCATTGGCTGTGGGTTTCCCTGAAGTTCCAATCGTCTTTAAGATTCCCAGGGCAGGACCTGGCACGGTGGCCTAGAGAATAAAGTCTTTGCATTGCACGCACTGGGATTCCATATGGGAGTCGGTTCTAATCTCAGCAGCCCTGCTTCCTATCCAGCTCCCTATTTGTGGCATGGGAAAGCAGTTGAGGATGGCCCAAAAGCCTTGGGACCCTGCACCTGCATGGGAGACCCTAAAGAGCCTCCAGGCTACTGGCTTTGGATTGGTGCAGCTCCAGCTGTTGCAGCCACTTGGGGAGTGAATCAGTGGAAGGACAATCTTCCTCTCTGTCTCTCCTTCCCTGTGTAAATCTAACTTTCCCGTAAAAGTAAATAAATCTTTAAAACGACAACAACAACAACAAACTCAATCCCCACTCATAAACACTTCCCAGACTTCAGGGACGCTGCTAATCTGGGGTCAACCAGGGAGCTTGGGAGCTGACCCACAGAGCCCTCCCCTAACCCCCGGTCATACTGATGCTGACAAGTTGGATGTTGGTCTGGTCCGAGCCCAGGGGGTTGGTGGCTGTACAAGTGAAGAGGGCGTAATCGTGGGCAGCAGACACATTGGCGATGGTCAGGAGGCTGCTGTGGACCCCGCCCTGGTGGTAGGTGTGCTCTGTGTACCTGAGGAGGGAGGGGGTGCTCAGGAGGAGACCCCGGGGCTGGAGACCAGGGCTGAGGCTGGACTGCTACTTAGCAGGCCCTTGGCTCACCTAGGATCCTGGAGATCCAAAGGGACTCCATTTTTTGTCCAGGTGAAGACAATGTTAGGAATGCCCCGGGCACGGCAGTGGAGGGTGGCCGAACTGGTGCTGTCTCCAGCTGCAGCCACTTTAGTGAGAGGTGTGGGATGCTCCACCTGAGGGGCAACTAGGGTGTTCGGGGGGGATTTCAGTGTGAGCAGAGGGGAAGTCCAGAATCTGTGGGTTCAGTGGCAAACCTCAGAGCCAAGATCTGGATGTTACCCACATCTGACAACAAGACGGACCAGCCCTCTGGCCAGAGGTGCCACGCCGTTGTCCACCGTGCACTGGTAAGCACCAGCCTGGGCCAGCTTGGCATGGCGAATCCTCAGGCGTCCTGTGGCTCCCTTGGATATCTGCTCCATGTCTTCTAGACTCTGCTCCTCCTCCTCTTCTCCCTGAAGGCCCAAGACTCAAAAGTTGATTCTCTGGTCTGACCCCAGATCCAGCATCCCCCAAAATGTGTTTCCCTTCTCCCAGCCAAAATCACCTTCCATAGAGCTACCAAAGAAACAATGTCTGTCATACACTGACCCAAGCCATCTGTCCATGTATCCAATCACACTGGAGCCATCTACCCACCCAGTCATCCATTCATCTTCTCATTCATTCACCCACTCACCCATCTATAGATTCAGGCTTGTGTTTCTCCACCTGTTCTTCCATTCATTAACATTTAGCCATAAATACATGCATTTATTAATCCACTCGTCCACCTACCTATTTATCTACCTCTCCATCAATCTGCCCATTGACTGATCCACAGATGTCTTTCCAGTGATGGTGTACCCATCCAGTCCATCCATCTATCCACTGATTTCACCCACACACTCATTAGTGGAGCTCATTTCGTCTATCTCTCTCTTACTCGGTCTGACCATTCATCCCTCCATTCCTCATCTGTCCTTCACCTGTCCATCTGTCCTTCTACCTGCTCATTCCTATCAACTGTCCTTTCATCCACGTATCCATTTACCCAGCCTGTCACCTGTCCATCGACTCGTTCATCGGCCACTCAAAAGCAGCTATATGTGTTCCTGGGGCATGTTCTGACAAGTGTATAGTTAAGTACCATCACACAGATGTGGCCCCCACACCCACAGAGCTCAGTCAAGAAATTCTATGCCTCTGACCCCAACTTCATTCACCAAAACGAAGGTCAAAGGCAGGGGTCCTCACCAGCCTCTCCCAGCTGAACATATCTGGGAGGATGGGATTGGCATCCACAGTGCAGACTATGTCCACAGAGCCCCCGACATCTACTTCTGTGGGGTCCTGGAGGGCGCGGATGACCGGAGCATCTGGTGGGAGGCACAGGGCTTGGGCATGGACAAGCCAAGGCAGGAGCAGGCCCCAGATGAGAAGGAGAGACAGCGACTAGGGCTCCAGGGAGGTTCAGGTGCCTATACAATCTGCCTTTTTTGTGGAATGCTTGGAGGGGTTTAGTGAGGTTGTCCCACCCCTGTAGCATCTTGTGATTTGAGTTGGTGAGGCCGACTTCCAGAATAGGGGTGGGAAGGTCTGGGACCTTCCATGGTGGGCTTGGCTTCCTGTTGGGAGGGGCTTCTGGGTAGCCTCTGAGTAGACTGCACACTGGGTCTTTTCAGTGGAGGAGGGTCCCCAGGAGATCCCTGGGTTGGGCAGAGTTCCCTTCCTAGGGAAGGGTGGCGGGCAGGTCTCCCAGCGTGCTCCCCCCGTGTCCCAGGGCGGGGCTCACAGTGGACGTCCAGCCGCACCAGCGCTTCAGCGGTGCCCTCCGAGTTCTGGCAGTGCAGCTGGTAGACCCCGCGGTCGGCCCGGGTCACGTTCCACAGCTGCAGAGCCCCACCGGACAGGATGCGATGGCGAGGGCCGCCCGCTGCGGAAGGCCGGCTGGGTGACGGACCTGGAGTATCTGCCCTCCCTCCCCTCCATGCCCAAGCCCAACCGCACCTGGACTGAGCCGATAGCCACGGAAAGTCCAGTTGAAGGTCTCAGGGACCGGATTAGCGGACACAGACACGGGCAGCAGAGCCTCACCCTGCTCCACCGCCGTCACCACCAGCACCTGCTCCCCTAGGAACTCTGGAGGGTCTTTGGAGAGAGGGCGCCCAAGGGAGTAGGTAAGGTTGGGGCTGGGAATTCGTTCGGGGTCATGCGCAGGTTTAATGGTTAAAGTCGTGGTTAGACTAGGATTGGGGAGGTCAGGACTGAGCTCAGTATATTCCTCTCTGTCTCTCCTCCTCTCTGTATATTTGACTTTCCAATTAAAACAAAACAAAACAAAACAAAATGTTAAAAAAGGAGCAATAGCCTAGCGGCTAAAGTCCTTGCCTTGCACGTGCCAGGAATCCGTACAGACGCCAGTTCTAATCCCAGCAGCTCCACTTCCCATCCAGCTCCCTGCCTGTAGCCTGGAAAAGCAGTCAAGGAAGGCCCAAAGCCTTGCGACCCTGCACCCATGTGGGAGACCTGGAAGAGGCTCCTGGCTTCAGATTGGCTCAACTCCAGTCATTATGGTCACTTGGAGAGTGAGTCAGTGGACAGAATATCTCTGTCTGTCTCTCATCCTCTCTGTATATCTGACTTTCCAATAAATAAATAAATAAATCTTAAAAAAAAAAAAAAGCTGAGCTCAGTCATGTATGTCGGGATAGAAGTTAAGGCTCAGTATAGGGTTCTGAGTCGGGATCAGGACTGCGGGTCAGAGTGGGGTGTGTGTGCAAAGGAGGCTCCAGGCTGGCGCACGTACACAGCACATTGAGGCGGTGGAATGAGCTCACGGTTTCCTGGAGCTCCGCGCTGTGGGCACGGCAGGTCACACGGTGGCCGTGGTCACGGGATGACACTCTGAGCAGGACGCTCCTGGCCGCCGCGGAACCTCTGAAAGGCGCTTTCTGGGGTAGCGCGGCTACTCCTTCGAGCCTGGCGGGGTCAGACCAGGGCAGGCACAGGCTTGGGACTGCAGCCAGGGGCGCGCAGGTAGGAAAAACGCAGGGGAGGGAGCAGGTGCAGCATGGCCACAACTCGCGTGGGGCATGGCCTCTGGCGCTCACCTTTCCCCCTCCTTGTCCCAGGACAGGTTGACCGGTGGATTGCTGCTGACGCTAATGCACGTCAGGTTTAAGGCGTCCCCCGGGCGCAGCGCTGACGCGTTGGCCAGGATCGTCAGGTTTGTCGGGGGAACTTGGGGAGCGGGAGGAAGAGCCAATCTCCAGGTGAGAGGGTCGCCTTGTGTTTCTGCGGGGCTGGGACACGCACACCCCTACCCGGCGCGAGCCCACCCTTGCGCGTGTCCTCACATTGCACCACAAGCTTTGTGGAGGCGCTAAGCTGCCCCGCTTTGCACGTGAACGTGGCCTTGTTGTCCGAGGGCCCAATGATCAGCACCAGCTCGCGGGAAAAGGTGCTGCCGGACTTCTCCAGGCTCCCTAGCTGCACGCGCCGTGGCTCCTGGGGCAGCCGAGACTCCTGGGGCAGCCGTGACTCTGTCACCGTGCGCGAATCCTGGGGATCGGATGGGCTGGGGATTGCAAGCAGCCGGGACCCTGCCCACCCAAGCCTCAGATGCCGCCCAGCAGGAAGACTTCTGTGAGATGGAAAAAAGTACACCTCCTCTGTCCCCAGCCTTGCCCACTCCGCAACTAAGGGTCACCCGGGCCAGGGGGCTGGATCTGCAAGCCCATAGCACACTGATCCCACCTCCACACGCTGGCCCACCCCCACCCCCACCCCAATAATGCCATTCCAGCGCCATTTAACAAACACCACATGCTGGGAAACTCCCTGACATTCCCAAGCTGTGGCCAGAATTCCTTCTTTTCCTATCTACTGTGGTTCTGTCGCTTTTTAAAAAAAGCCCCCCAAATGTTTCCTTATCCTTTCTGTTATTTTAGTGTCTTTTCCACAATTTCCAAATAATAGTAAGTTACGATGATTACCCATTATCCTATTATCATCTTGATATCCAATTTTTGTTTTTGAGAGTCCTTTGTGCTGCCCCAGTTCTTGGCAATCACTCAGAATTCTGTTGTCCTTCCCTGGGGTTTTCACTGGCTCCCTAACTTTTCAGAATTTCCTTTCATTTGAATGGAATTTCTTCCTCTTACCTCCACATTCCAAGAATCCAACTTAATGAATTGTAAACGTTTGAGGAACTACTACTCTTTGTCCAAATGTTTTAGTCTTCCCAGCCCATCACTTTTTTCCTGTCCTTAATCTCTCCCTAAAATTCCTACCATCTCACCTGAACTCACGGGATATTCACTTAGAAATCCCTTTGGTTTTATGGAATTTCCTTTTTCCCTAGAATTTCTGCTCTAGATCCCAGATTCCTTCTTTCTTCTTGGGATTTTCAGGTTTTTCAGAATTCCAAGAACCGTCCCTGGAGTCTGCTTAATGCTGAGGGCATTTGGGTCTTTTCCAATGCCCTGTCCAAACTCAAATTCTAGATCCAGTGTTTTTCCAAAAATGTCTGTCTTTTCCAGGATTTTCCCAGGATTCTGAAGGTGACAAGAGGCTCTGTGGTGCCCACCCATGTTCCTGGCCACTCCCATTCTCCTCTTCTTGCCTGGGACCAACCTTGAGCCAGGTGAGAGAGGGGTCTGGGTTGCCTCCTACAGCCAAGCACATCAGCCTCAGCCGGGTCCCCGAGCGCAGGAGCTGCCCCTCCGGGGGCCCCTCGATCCACAGCTTCTGGGCAGGGTCTGGAGGTTGATGATGCTCATGACTGGGTTCTCAGATGGGGCGGGGCAGGGTGAGGGTGCCAAGGCCGCGTCAGCCCAGAGAAGGACCTCACATTTCACATTCAGCGTGAGCGACTTCTTGAAGGTCTCCTTGGTGAAGGCGTCGCTGAAGGCCTCACAGGTGAGGGTCAGGCCATTATCTTCCCGCCGCACTCGATAGGTGAGGTTAGACATGGAGATGTGGCCACCGTGCAGGCCCTGGCGGGGAGCTGGCTTCAGATGCAGGGACTGAAACAGCCCTTTGCTTGGGGCCTGGCTCCCCTGCCATCCAACAGCCCCATCGGGAACATGCACCTGCACCCCTCCTCTGTCAGACCCAGTCCTTGCTCCACCCCCAGGCTTCCAGAACCCTCCTCTCCCAGATACCTCCCCCACCATGCCCTGCCCCCCTCACATCCATGACGGTCTCATCCGTGGCAAGTAGCTGCCGCCCGCCCAGCCACCACTGCAGTTGGACCTGCGGCCGGCTGGACTTGGTGACACAACACAGTGTCACGTTCTTGTTCTCAGACTGGGAAGCAGAGCCCAGGATAGTGATGGCACTAGGGGGGACTGCGGGACAGAGGGACATAGGTGAGACCCCACGGTGGGGAGGGGGTGCTGGCCCAACCCAGACAGACAGGGAAATGGGGACCAGCAATGCAGTCTTTGGTGTCAGATGGGTCCAGTGTAATCCCTGTGGCAGGAGCAGGTGCTGACTCACAGGTGACTTGCAGCGTGACGCTTTGCTGCTGGATCCCCTCAGACACACTGTTGAAGGCCTCACAGCTGAGCTGCGCTCCCTGGTCTTCGGGCCGTACCGTCATCAGCAGCACGCTGCGTGCCACCGCCTGGAGGTGCTCTGTGCCCCATGCTGTGGACACGGGCTGGCCATTCTGCAGGGAGACAGACCTCGGTGCCAGCCTCTGCCCTCCCCCCCACCTTCCCTGAAGTCCAATGCTTGCCTCTGTCCTCACCTTCAGCCATTGCAGTGTAGCAGGTGGATTGCCACCTCGGGCCACGCAGGGCAGCTCTAAGCTCTGCCCTGCCCTCACATGTCCCTTGTTCATGCCGGGCCACTCGATGACAGGGGCTCCTGGAGGGACTGGGGAACAACTCAGTGGGCCTGGGAACATACCCGGGCCCCCTAACCCTGCCTCTCCTTTGTTTGCCTGGATTTTCCTTCAGGATTCCCACTTCCTACGCACCTGCCCAACCCTCAGTGCCTGCGACAGGTTGAATCCTTTACTCACACAAGATGTTCATGGTGATTGAAGCCCTGAGCGGGGTGTCCAGAGCCGGGCTGGAACTTTCACAGACCAGTAACTGCCCGTTATCCGAGTGCTGGGGGATCACTCTGCGATGGGAAGGTAGTGGCTCAGGGTCAGAGAAGTTTGGGGAATTTGGGCGGAGCAGTGTAGACCTCAGATTCCCATGCTTGGTTTAAATTTGGGGGATGGTGGTTTTTCTGGGATCCAGTGCTCCTTGGGAGAGAGATTGTCTCGGTGAGTCAGCAGTGAGAGTTTGGACCTGCATCTAGCCAAAATCTTGAGGTCTGACAGACTGGAACCAGAGCTCCCAAGAAGTTTGGAGGGTCCAGGTGAGGCACTGGATGGGCACATCTAGTCCAGGTTTTCATGCCTGGACCCCTGAAGTATAGGTTTGTTTTTCTGGGGAAATGTGGGGGCTTTGGCAGGGGAGACATCCCCACTCACGCACTTGACTGTGGCTTCCGTGCTGAAGAGCTTCTCCTGGGATCCGTCATTCACATTGGCAGAGACGTCTGATACCACCTGTCCACCTTGAGGTGACAAGAGGGCTGAAGGGGTGCAAGGTCCCCCCCCTCCCCCCGTAACACAACAGCACAACACACACACCAGACACTCTGGAAAGATACAATGTCCCCTCCCTCTTGGTCTTGCAGAGTAGGCCTTCATCACGTTAGGTCTCCGTGGACCCTGGAGCCCACGAGAGGATCCCTGGCTCTTCCTCTGCCCCTTGCCATCTTGGTGGGTGTGCATGCACCCTCATCATCACCCAAGCTGCCCACTTCGACCTACTGCAGTTTTCTAGATATCCCCTCCCATCCTCCAAGCGCCATGCTGGCCTTGCTATCCCCATCAATGTGCTCCTGGGACCCCTCCCATCTTGGGGATTGACATATGTTCTGGGGTTCCCAGGAGAGCAACTGGACACACCCCCTCTCCATTCCACATAGCACCCCTGCCTGTTCCCACACACTCACTCTGGAGGAAGGTAATATCAGGTGCTGGCTTTGCGTCTTCAGCCACACAGGTGACCACGTACTCCTGTCCAGCTACCCAGGTGACCGTGCTGCCTGCCTCAGGGGTCAGCTGAAGCACCTTGGGTGGAACTGTGGAGCGGGTGTGGGGTAAGCCTCTGCCACATGAGTGAGGCAGATCCAGGCTTTGAGTTGGAGTCCTGTGCCGTGGGGTGGGAGTGAGGGGGGGGGAGCTCCTGGATCTTGGGGGTCCCTCACCCTTACCCAGGATGGAGAGGATCACCCTAGGAGACACGAGCTCAGGGCCTGTCTCAGATCGGCCCACCTGACACTCGTACTCGGCGTCATCACTGAGGTCGCAGGCTTCGATGTGCAGGTGGAATTCCCCTGTGGGTGGGGCCCGGGGTCAGGGCCACCAGTCTCTGCTCAGGGTGGTCCCAGAGGGTGGGAGCTCAGGGTCCACTTCCTCACCTTTAGCAGGATCCCCTTCCAGGCGATACCTGGGGAAGCCTGGGATCCTGGGGTCAGGGCCCAGCAGGAGCCCGTCTTTGGCCCACTGGACCGCACTGCCAGGGGCACTGACACCGCACCGCAGCTCCACTTCGGTCCCCTCCACAGCTGTCACGTTCATAGGCAGGGCCCAGAAGCCCCGGGAGGCTGAAGCTGGGCTCGGCAGCACCAGACCTGGGGACACAGAGGGTCAGTAGGAAGGGACACAAGGGCTGCCTGGGGAGCATGGGGATTAAATGGCAGCCCCAGCTGCCAGGCCAGGGCCACACTCACCTGCAGTCAGCAGCTTCAGGAGCAGCCGTGTGCCCCTGATGGCAGTCCCCAGGGCCATCCCAGCTCGGCTGACCACAGCGTGTCGGGTGCCCATGGGCTGCCACTGGCGTCTGCTGCCGACTTCCGCTGGGGCCCTCTCCCCTGACCTGTCTGCTGCCTTCTTTTTTGTTTCTCTTTTTGCCATCTCTCTCACTCTCTCTGGTTTCCTCTCGCCTGAGAATTGTCTATCTGTCTCCTCCCTCTGCCTCACTCCCCAGTCTTCCTCTCCCTGAGTTTCCTTCCCTGTTTCTTTATCTCCTGAAGGCTGAGTCCCCCACCCACCCTTGATCTCTCTCTCTCTCTCTTTCCCTGCCTTGACAGTCACTTTCTCTTCTTTCTTGCCAGCCCCCCAGCCATGTTCTGCCACCCCCAACACTGCTCACAGCCCAGGAGCCTGATGCAGTCTACCAGCGGCAGAACCGGGTTCTGTCCAGGAAAATCCTTGGGACCCTCTAGTTCCTGCTTGTGCTGGGCAGGCTCCTCCCGGTCCAGCTGGAGTGTGAAATCCCCCCGTCAGCACATGCCAAGCACATTCCTCGGCACCTCCCCAGCCCCCTGGCTCCGTGGGCCTGGCTTGGGCAGGGGAGTATGGGAGAAGAGGTAGGCGTGGCAAGCAGAAAGCCGGGCTGGCATGGGGAGGTGTGCCCCAGCTTTTTCCTGCTCTTACACGTGACCTTGGCAAGTCCTGTCCCCCCACCCCCCACCTGCAGACATCCTCTCCGTGACATCAGGGATCTCTGCTGGGGAATGTGCTAGAAAGCTAGAGAGTATAGAAGTGAGTGAAGTTGTGTGTGTACCTGTGAGTACGAGACAGGTGTGTGTGAGTATGTGTGTAGGGGAGGAGAGAGAGGGTCGTGCCCCACGAAGGCACATGCAGAGCGTGGAAGTGCACAGGTGTGGGCGGGCGGAGCAGGTGGGAGGGGCTGAGTGTACCAGCCTCATGGTGGGTATGGCTGCTAGTCTACCACAGGTGCCCTCTGGCAAGGGCCAGCTGAGTGTCCTCTGTCACCATGTCTGGCTGCCTCCCCATCTTCTCTCTCTTCCTCTGTGTCTCTCCCTGCTTTCCTCTATCCGTCTTGATTTACCTTTCTGTATGTTTTCATCTCTCACTGTGTTGAGTGGTTCAACCTCGGTCAGCCGTGAACCATTCCCCTGCCCCTCTGCCTCTACTTGCCTCTGTTTTTTCTCTCTTTCTTCTCATCCCTGTTACTCCCCCAACCCCAATTCCTGCACACACACACATCCCAAGTCTAAGAAATATTTGTCCTCCGCCAGCCTCTGCTTGTGCCTCTCCCCCTCTTACTTGTTTCTCAGGCTCTGGGACTCCCCGGTTTTTGCCTCCCGGGATGTTAGAACCATATGCTGCTTTGCCTGCCTCCCCATCCAGTGTTGCAAAAGCACGCTGCTGCTGCGGGATAAGCCGCTTCTGTCTGCTTATCTCCCGCAGGAATTGACCTGCTCATCCTCCCCCAGCCCCCCTTCAGGGTTCCCCTGGTCCTCCTCCAGGACAAGACATCCGGCCTGAGCCCACTCCTGTCCGCCCCCACCTCTATATGGAGTCCTTGCTGTCTTTTTCACACTTGCTCTCCTGTCTGCACCCCCACCCTTCCTGAGAAAGGAGACACCGTCATGGGGCCCTCACCAGATGGTGACCCTGGGGAACAGCATGGGGAGCTCTCAGCACACCCTTTCTACCTCGGCCCCAGCTGGGCCAGCTCTGCATGCTCCTGGGACCCCAGGTTCGTCCTTTTTCCATGCCCATGGCCCCAGGGACCTGGGAAGGGAAAGTAGCATCAGGTGCCTGGAAAAACAGCCTCACGAGCTCAGAAGGCCCGGCTCCAAGGCCGGCCAATTCCAAACACCAAGTACCAACTCCGTAAACACAGAAGCCAGGAGGAGTTTAAGCCCCAGCACTAAGGTCTGGGGCTCCAGACCAGCCTCCCAACCCCTTTTGATTAACCCCAGAAGCACCTGCGTCTTAGGACTTAGGACAGATGTTCACATTCGATTTTCAAATCCTCCTGGGAGATTGCTGATTAAATCCACTGAGTCTGAGATTTAAAACCAGATAACCTGATCCCTGTCGCCCTCTCCCGCCCTCACCATGCAGCAGATGTAGTGGTGGTAGGGCGGGAGGGGCTGGGAACTGAGGGATGGCACCGCCACCCCCCACCCCGTCCATTTGTGAGCTAGCAGAGGTCTGAGCCACCCCTGTATTCACAATTCTGCAAATCCCAACAGGTGACAATCTGGAACGCAAGGGTCTGACTCCAGCAACAGCTGAGAACCTGACTATAAATCCCAGGCTCTACAGGGCGTGCCTGGCGGATGGCGGGACCCAGCCCCCAGCCCTTCTCTCAGCTCAGGATCCCGCCCACCTGCTAGGCCAGCTGCGGCGGCGTGGGAACGCCCCAGCTGGGCTGCTTGGAGCAGTCAGGACAAGCTGCGCAGTTCTCAGCCTCCTCGCCTGCCCCAGCCCCGGCCTCCGCCGCCTCCCCTCCGTCTCCCGGCAACCAGGAGGAAGGGATGGGGAGGGGGGCTGCGCCGCCAACGGCAGGGTGCTGGGAGAGCAGAGGCTGCGGGTCTGAGTGTCCCGGTCTAAAGAGGCGCGAGGCTTTGCGCGTTAACACAGGGTAACAAAGCGGTGTTTTTGAGGAGGGAGTTTTGAGGCCAGGAGGGATCAGCAGCCCTCCACCCCCTTCTCAGGCGTCGCAGCTGTGCCCCAGGCACCCTGGTGCCCTCTTCCCGACCTGCAGACCCAGAGGAGAACAGTGCCCGCCTCCCCAGGGCGCGGAAGCTGGAGAGACCCCAGGGGCTCCCATTTATAGCTCCGTTTCCACTCGCCACAGTCCCTGCAGGCCCTGGGTTGAGCAAGTTTCTTCCACTCCCTCCCTTCCGACTTCCTCACTCCAGACCTCTGCAGGGCGCAGGTGTCAAATTCCGGCGAGACCACCTTCTTGGACCCGACTTGGGTAGGGGTGCCCGCCTGCTGAGCCCCGCCCCGCCAACCTCCATTAATCGGCGTCTCGGACGCGGAGTTTCTCAATGGGAAGAGGGCAAGTCTCCCAGGGCGAGACGGGGCGGAGCGAGCGGGGCCCGGCTCCTCCCCGGGGTCCCTAGGCGCCCGAGAGCTCTCGCACCCAGCAGGCAGGCGTTAGAGAGAGTCGGAGGCTGTAGATGAGCCGACCTGAGGAGACTGCGGGCTGTGGATAGGGGGTTCTAGCCTGGGCCAAAGCGTCCGGTACTAAGCGGGTTCCAGACCAAGGTTTGGAGGTGTGTGCGGGGGCTTCCTGCGGAGGAAGAACTTAGCAGGGAAGCCAGCGGCCACGGCAGGTCCCGCGGAGCTGGGCGAACACGCACTCAGCGCTCAGGATGCTGGTCCCCGCCCTCCTCGCGCTCTTCCTCGGCTTCAGAGTGCGCGCAGGTACCGCAAGGGGAAAGCAGGGCCGATTGGGGGCGCGGGGGACACTTGTTTGCACTCTCTGTCACCTTACTGGGAGAAGCCAACTGGGAGTAGAGTAGAGGGTTGGACTCGAGGGTCTGAGCAAGCAACTCTGAATGCTCGTGGGCTAAGGGAAGAGGCAATGGGGCGTTGGGCACTGACAGTGCAAAGTTTATCTCTGGTGCCCACCCCCTCCCCATTCTCCTAGGCCCTTCACCCCACTTCCTGCAACAGCCAGAGGACCTGGTGGTGCTGTTGGGAGGCGAAGCCCGCTTGCCCTGTGCCCTGGGAGCCTACCGGGGACTAGTTCAGTGGACAAAGGATGGTCTGGCTCTAGGGGGTGAACGGGACCTGCCAGGTAAGGCTGTTCTCCTGATTCCTGAAAGGGGCTGGGCTGGGAGCATCTGGCCTTGAGCTGTTCCAGAAGCTTGTGCTATTTTCAGATTTGAGAAAAGAAAGAATTCCGTGTAACATTGGTGAGGCCCAATGATTGGGAATGACCAGCGGTGTTGAGGGTTTTTACATTGTAAAATATTGCATAAATGCAGGAAAAGTGCAGGGAGCCTAAATGGAAAAGTTGACAACTAACCCTGAAGGAGGCGCCCAGATCACCAGCTCTGTGGACAGAATGCTTCTCTGCCTTCTGCCTTCTCACCCCGTGTCCATTAAGGCAATCATTTCCCTCCTTTTCTGGGAGCTCAAGACTTACCGGCAGGGGGCAGTGCACATTTGTAGTAATGTCTGTGTGGGATGGGTTTGGACCTGGAGACCAGAGGCAAGCCACTCACAAGCCTGGACTGCCGGCCTCCTCCCTGCCCCAGGATGGTCCCGGTACTGGATATCGGGGAACGTGGCCAGCGGCCAGCATGATCTCCATATCAGGCCCGTGGAGCTTGAGGATGAAGCACTGTACGAGTGCCAGGCCACCCAAGCCGGTCTCCGATCACGCCCTGCCCAATTGCACGTGCTAGGTGAGGACCCAGTCCTCTGGTACCCTGCCCCTGGGGTGGGGTGGGGAGGGGGGAGCCAAGGGAAAAGATCAGGGTCCCTAACCTCCGATACCCTCCCGCAGTGCCCCCTGAGCCCCCCCAGGTGCTGGGCGGCCCCCTTGTGTCTCTGGTGGCTGGAGCTCCTGCGAACCTGACGTGTCGGAGCCGAGGGGAAGCCCGCCCCAGTCCTGAGCTACTGTGGTTCCGAGACGGGGTCCGGCTGGATGGGACCACCTTCCACCAGGTCAAGCCCTGTCCGTGAAAACTTGAGTCCACTCTGACCAGAGGCTTATCTAGAGAAGGGGGCACGAAGGACGGGGTCCAGGGATTGTCATACTTAGGGTGTGGTTCTGGGGAAGGAGTTTAGAGCCAGGCCACTGGGTTCCAATCTTGGTCAAGCCAGTGGCTCATTGACTGATGCTAAGTAACTGAAAGAGTGACTAGCCCATAGGGTAGACTAAGTTTGTTAGTTTCCTTTCTAAAACAAAACAATTTATTGAAAGGCAGAGTTAGAGAGTCCACCTACTTGTTCACTCCCCAAATGGCCACAATGGCCAGAGCTGGGCCAGTTCAAAACTGAAAGCCAGAAGCTTTCTCCTGGTCTCTTGTGTGGGTGCAGGTTCCCAAGCACGTGGGCCGTTCTCCTCCGATGCGCTCTCAGGCACGTTAGCTGGGAGCTGGATCTGTAGATGAGCAGCTGGGACTTGAACTGGAGCTCATATAGGATGCCAGCACTGCAGGCGACGGCTTTATCAGCTACACCGTAGCATCAGCCCCACATCATATTGTCACTTCCAGATTCTGCAGAAGGACAGAGCCACAGGGTCGGTGGAGAGCACCTTGTTTCTGACCCCTTCCAGCCATGATGATGGAGCTACTTTGGTCTGCCGGGCCTGGAGCCAGGCCCTGCCCACAGGGAGGGACACAGTTGTCACATTAAGTCTGCAGTGTGAGTGTCAGTGACCCTGGGGAAGAGGTGGCAGGGGTGGGAGCTGGACTCCTGGGTGTGAGAGAGTGGAAGACGATGGAAGAATGACCTGAGGGAATTAGGAAGTGAAAATCCAGATGCAGAGGGAGGTGGGAGCAAGGGAGGCAGCTTCCTGGGGTGGAGGGACTGACTGGCCAGCGGTGGAGATGGAGAAGTCCCATTCCTTGTCCAGGCTGACCACCGTCCCCTCCCTCCCCGCATCCCAGACCCGCCTGTGGTGACTCTGTCGGTGGAGCCGCATTCGGTGCAGGAGGGACAGAAGGTCACTTTCGTGTGCCAGGCCACGGCCCAGCCCCCGGTCACCGGCTACAGGTGAGAAACCACTCACTTCTCCCCCGGCACAGGCCTGGGCAGGGCTGGGGCAACACTGACAGCAGCTGTCCTCGTATCTTGGCAGGTGGGCCAAAGGGGGCTCTCCGGTGCTGGGCGCCCGCGGGCCAAGGTTGGAGATTGTGGCAGATGCCTCGTTTCTGACCGAGCCCGTGTCCTGCGAGGTCAGCAACGCCGTGGGGAGCGCCAACCGCAGCACAGCCCTGGACGTGATGTGTGAGCCAGGGCAGGGCCGGGGTGTGGCCAAGGTGGGCTGGGTGCAATGCGCTGGAGACCCGGGTGGTAATGGAGAGTGGGATCCAGGTAGACTTCAGGCAGAGTTGGTCTCTGCAAGGTTTGTGCCCAAGTGGGCAGGGTGTTGTGGACGGGGGCATGCGAAGATGCTTCTGAGCCTGGGTCAGGGAGTCTACTTCAGCCTTCTTTGTGACCCCTTCTTCCCCTTCCCCTAGTTGGGCCCATTCTGGAGGCAAGGCCGGTGCCCATGTCCGTGGATGTGGGGGAAGACGCCTCCTTCAGCTGTGCCTGGCGGGGGAACCCGCTCCCGCGGATAACCTGG
This sequence comes from Ochotona curzoniae, assembly GCF_017591425.1. Taxonomy (NCBI): domain Eukaryota; kingdom Metazoa; phylum Chordata; class Mammalia; order Lagomorpha; family Ochotonidae; genus Ochotona; species Ochotona curzoniae. The sequence goes on along the minus strand of NW_024465561.1, from coordinate 5,197,853 downwards.
ACCCGCCGAGGAGGCACACAGGTGAAGGCCCCTCTGGGTCCTATCGTGGTGGCTGGCGTTGGACCTGGCTCCCTCGCAAACCCTGACCCTGACACCTCTCCCCTGTCCCAGGTGCTTGCCTTCGGCCCCATGCTGCGTCTCCCGTCGGTGGGGCCGGAGGACGCTGGCGATTACCAGTGCAGAGCAGAGCCCGGCCCTTCGGGGCGCGGAGGAGGAGCTGCGGACGCCAGGCTGACGGTGAATGGTGCGGCAACGCACACGGGCTTTTATAGAAGCCCCAGGGGGCGTGGCCCGGGTCGGGGCGTGGGTGGGATCTAACGCCAGTGGGCGTGGCCCTGGAAGATTTATAGGCAACGGGGCCTTGTGATTGGAGTCGGACCCGCTGAAGGCGTGGCTTAGAGGGACTGCCCTTTGGTTGAGGGGTGTGGCCTGGGTTAGCCGAGAGTCCCGGAGGGCGAGACCCTTCCTGTCAGTGACTGGGGTCTCCTCGCAGCTCCCCCTGTGGTGACCGCCCTGCGCTCCGCGCCCGCCTTCCTGAGGGGACCCGCCCGCCTGCAGTGTCTGATTTTCGCCTCTCCCGCACCGGAGGCTGTGGTAAGGCAAAGGCCTCCCGACCAAGACCCCTGACACAGCCCCGTCCCCACGCAGATCCCCGAAACGACTGTGACCATTGCGGCCGCCCACCTCTTCCCGGCTCCTTGGTCTCCTCAAGCGCTCCGCGGTTTGTGTCCCTAGGTCTGGTCTTGGGATGAGGGCTTCCTGGAGGCAGGGTCGCGGGGCCGGTTCCTGGTGGAGACTTTCCCAGCCCCGGAGGGTCCTGGCTGGGTCTCTGTGCTACACATTTCCGGGACGGAGGACTCCGACTTCAACAAAGGCTTCAATTGCAGTGCACGGAACCGGCTGGGCGAGGCCCGCGCTCGGGTCACCCTGGGCCGCAGAGGTGGGACCGGGTCCACAGACCCCCGATCTAACATGAGGATCCCCAAACCTAGAACCCTCAAATACAGAGACTCCAAACCTTGAGAGTTCAAACTCCCCAAGCCCACCCCCAATAAATCCTCTCACACACAAAAAAGTTGGAAACCCCAGAGCCTCTGCCTCACACTTAGGTCTTCCAAAGAGACTTTTCAGATACAGGGAACTGCCAAGAAGACTCTGGGAGCCCTAAGACTCTCTAACCTAGGGAGCCTATCACATACTTTCAAAGGTGGGGAATAACAAGTCTATGGGCCCTTGAATCCCATACTGGGGGGACCAGGAGCCCTGGGGGTCACCTGCCCTGGCTATCATTTGAACCCAGGGACCTCAAACCCGAGTCCCTGTCCTGCAGGTCTTCTGCCTGCCCATCTCAGGACATCCCCTCCATCCCACAGATTTGCTGCCCACTCTGCGGCTTGTAGCCGGAGTGGCCTCTGCAGCTGTCACTCTCCTGATGATCATCACTGGAGTGGCCCTGTGCTGCTGGCGCCATGGCAAGTGTCCAGGCTGGAGCCCGCCCAGGCCCCCATTCCCACCCCTGCACTGCCCTCACTGACTTGGCCGGATCAGGGGGCCTGGCCCCAGACCCTCTCTGTCTAGCCTCCGTGTGGGGCTTCTCCTCCCCTCTACATTGTGTCCCCACTCCATCTCAGCATCACACTCCCTTCCAAGGTTTTCAGTGTCCCCCCAGCTCCCCTGCTCATCCCTCCCACTTACTGAACCCCAAGTACTCTGTCCCTCCTGCTTTGGCTTACCTTGGCCCCTCCCTGCCCCTACCTCAGCCTCTTTCTCCAAGCAAAAGCAGCTGGTACGTGTCCTGGGCAGCAGTGACAACTCCAGTTCCAGGTGCCCAGAGGAGGAGACAGGCAGCAGCGAGGAGCCGGTAGGATGCCAGGTCTCCTGGACCTGACTTTGACCCCAGACCCAAATAGTAACTCAATCCCAATCTGGCCCCATCCTCCAACCTCAAATGGAACCTCCCCCACCCCCTCCTAACAGGGACCTCAGTCATATTCCTGGGGCCACATTTGCCCTTGCTCTGTTTACTCCCCAGACCAGGTTTGTCCCCCTGACTATTGTCCTGAGTTCAAACTCCTAGCTCCCAACTTTCCTGGGGCTCTCCTGCCGGAAGGTGAAGTCCTTGGAAGGGGCTCTGGCTGTGGGGTTGGAGTCACTGCCTCTCACTGAGTCAGTCCCCCATTCCAGGGCTCCCTGATGCACAATGACCGCAGTGACCTGGCTCTGGGTGAGGAAGGGGCGCTGGAGACCAAGGTGAGCAGGTAGCAAAGAGCAGCTCTCTGCTCCGGTCTTTGCGTTTTCCCTTCTGGCTTCCCTAGAGTGGCATCCAGCCCCTCCCAGCTTCCTCCTGCTGCCTCCTGGGCCATCTCGCTCCACTCTGCAGCCCCAGTTGATCAGCCACAGCTGACTGTGCCTAATCACCTGCTCCAGCCTTGGTCTCTTGTCTCGAGTCCTCAACTGGGGTTCACTCGGCCCGTACCTTCCCCACCAGTCAGTTTTCAGGCCTGCTGATCACCCTGGCTCACCGCCACGCCCATCCCATAGGCCCCTTCCACCTGCTGGCCTTCCTCTGTCTCCCCACACTGTTGAGCCTTTGCAGTCTCGTCTCAGGACAGCTCCCAGTTCCAAGCCCTCCCTTGTCTGAGCCTCACCAGAGCTGTTCTATGTGCCTGAAACTCTCCCACCTTCCTTACCACCATCCCCTCCTTTCCTCCTTGATCTCAGTTCAAACATTTCTCCTTCTCACACTTGCCCCATGGACAGTCTGACCCCTTTACCCCACCATTCAGGCCTCTGATTTCTGGCACCAGCCCCATCCCATGCTGAAGCTGTCACCTTTAGCAACCACAGTCGCTGTCCCCAGTCACAGTGCTGAACCCCCAGGCTCCCTTCGCCTGGGATTTGAATGAGGACAGGATCCAGGTCTGTCCTGGCAACCACAATGGTTGCATCCAAGTCTGGGCTGTTTGGCTGGTATGTGAGTCTCTCTCCCGTAAAGCTACCCTTCAGCAGCCCCATAGCCTTCTGTCTCTGCCTTTCTCTGGTGACCCTCTTCTGCCCCTTTGGTTCGAGTTGCTGTTCCTTGTTTGTCCCTCAGCCATTCTGGGTGTCTCTTTGCTTCAGGGTCTCTGCCTGCTCCTGTTGCTTTTATCTCTGTTGAGACCAGCTCCATCTCTTTGGAGGTGTCCATCTGTGATTTTCAGTGGCGTATAACCTGACATCCCTCACCAACCCCTCAGGACCCAACCAACGGCTACTACAAGGTCCGGGGAGTCAGTGTGAGCCTGAGCCTGGGTGAAGCTCCTGGAGGAGGCCTCTTCTTGCCACCCACCTCCCCGCTGGGACCTCCAGGGACCCCTACCTACTATGACTTCAACCCACACCTGGATGTGATGCCTCCATGCAGACTGTATCGAGCCCGGGCGGGCTATCTCACCACGCCCCATCCTCGCGCCTTCACCAGTTACGTTAAACCCACATCCTTTGGAACTCCAGATCTGACCTCTGGGACGACCCCCTTCCCGTATGCTGCCTTCCCCACCCCCAGCCACCCACGACTTCAGACTCATGTGTGACAACTTTCCAACAGGAGAGTGCTAGAATCTTCTTGCCATAACAAGTTGTCCTGATGTTTCAAGAACCAGGACAAGTGGGCTACCTTCCTCTCCCAGAATTGGACACTGTGGCGTGCTGGATCATTTTAGCCTAACAGTGAGAGTCGGATGGCCACCTTCTTCTCAGGAGAAATGAGATTCAACAAGGTAGATAGGACCTTTGGAGAGGGACAGGGTGGTGGACAAAGGGGGCAGGACAGAAGTCACTTCCGGCACAGAGGGAAGATATTTCAAGATGACCACCTGCCTTGAGAAGAAAGGTGGCAGGAGACGGATGAAAAGGCCTAGCCCTTGCCCCACTCCTGCCCCTTCTCCGGATTGCCTCATTCTGAGGGGTACCTGGCTTTGCCAAGATGGCCCCTTCCGCCTGGGGAAGCCAACATGGCCATCATGTAGGTTCCTTCTGCCTTCCTTAAAGACCCTGAAAGAACTGGACCCAGGGAGTGGGAATAGGATGAGTACTATCCTTGTGTGTGTGTGTGGGGGGGGGTGAGTGGATGTCTGAGAAGAAGAATATTTATGTTTAATAATAAAAAGAGTAAAAGAGGCACTGTGTCTTAGGGATGACTCCGCGGAGGAAGAGGAAATCTCTTAGCTAGGAGGTGGCTGTAGAAGCTAACCTGTGAGCTGCCTCTCAGACCCTTGCTGTGTGGTCGGCATGCTAGGCTCTTTTATTTCACAGTCATGAACATCCAGGGTCACACACACACACCTGCACCCACCAACAGAAACATGCACACAACCCTGCCATGTGGAGCTATCCCAGGTCTGCCCAGGTGGGGGACAGAATTTTCATCTGAGGAGACAAAGCAGCAAGCCCTGCTGGGGAACTTGAAAAAGTGGAAAGATGGAACTTCTCGGGGGGCCTTAAAACAAAGCTGGGGATCCAGACCCTTGTCCTGAGGTGCTGCATCCCTTGATGGGTGTGACGCTGAATGCCTGACTCAGGTCACCCTGAAAGAAGCAACGTGAGGTGCAGGCACGGTGGTGGATCAGGTTAAGCTGCCTCTTGAAACGACCACCTCCCAGCCGCATGTTGGAGTGAGGGCTGCAGTCTCGGCTATTCGGCTTCCGTGGGGCAAATGTTGGGGTCCCTGCGACCTATGTGGGAAACCTGGATGGACTTCTGAGGATCTGATCTCTGCCTGTCCCAGCATTGGATGTTAGCGTCATCATCTGAGGAGTGAACCAGCAGGTGGAAGACCTCTCTCAGTATCTGTTGCTCCAGCTTTCAAGTGGATGAAAACAAAGGGAGACCTGGGGTTTTACTTGGTTTAGGGTCCTTGTGTCAGCAACTGAAGGTCCAGCGATCTAGCCTCAGGCCCGATCTCCTGAGGGAGGTGGGCCCAGATCAGGGAGACCAATGGGCCTGAACCGCTGTTGTGGCACCCCTTGAGAAGGACCCAGCTGACTGTGGGTGGGAGTGGGGAGAGTCTAATCTCCCCAATCCCTAGGGGCCAAGAGTTCACCCGGACTCCAGGCTGGGCCTTTGCAAGGGGAGGGCCTCCAGGGCTCCCGAGGGGCGGGGGCTCGCGCAGCTCCCACGCGGGGCTCCCGAGCCGCCCCACTCTGCGCACAGCCGCCGCGCTATTGTCCTGGCCGCGAAGGCGGGGCCGGCGCGGGGCGGGGCTGGCGGCGCCGGCGCAGCCCGGGGGCGGCGGGAGGAGGCGGCGGCGGCGGCGCTGGGAGCTCCTGTCACCGCTGGGGCCGGGCCGGGCCAGGCGGGGAGTGCAGGGGACGTGAGGGAGCAAGGGCCGGGACATGGGGCCCGCCAGCCCCGCCGCTCGCGGTCTGGGCCGCCGCCGGGGCCTGCCGTCGCTGCCAGTCTTGCTGCTGCTTCTGCGCGCGCAGCTCGCCGTCGGGAGCCTGGCCGGTGGGAGTCCCGGCGCGGCCGAGGTGAGGCCGGGCCGGGTCGTGGAGGGGGGAAGGGGTGGGGACGGGGATGGGGGCCTCTGGACCCCGACCGCGGACATGTCCAGGGCAGAAAGCGCAGTCTCTTTCCATCAGGGCAGCTGGCCCCGAGGCGTCCCTAACAGAACCAGGTGTTCATGAATTTAACATTCCACCTGACGCCCCAGCCCCCTCCCACCCCTAACATTGGAACCGGCTTTCCCAGACCCCCTGGTCCCAGAAGTCAGGCCACCCCGTCTGGACTCGCTCACCCAAGGCGACTCAGCCCATCTTCCCACCCGAGCTCAACACCCACCAGGCAGCGAGGCCCTGGAATCCAACGATCCAGGCCCCTTGCATCCTAGGGATGCGCAAGAGAGCCCCGGCTGCCTTCCAAGCCTCCGGCCGACACCGCCCCTCCCCCTGCTCCCCCCGCAATCAGGATGGAGCTCTCCAGTCCTCAAGGACCTGGTGTCCAGCTATGCAGGGCCCTGAAGCCAGGGCTCGGCATCTTTGCAACGGGAGTCGGAGATGGGGTTGGAGGGAGGAGGGGCCAGGACGCCTGGGTTCTCGCCTCCTCCCTCGCGATTAGGTTTAACCCCTTCGGGCTCCAGTGCGGCTGCGCTGGGGTGGGGGTGGAGCCTGTCTCCAAAGCAACAAGGCTAAGAGAATCCCTGGGGGGGGGGCGGGGTGAAGAGAGACAGGGACCCGGATCGCCATAGTAACGGGAGAGCTGGGGCGCCCCCGCCCCATGGGAGCTGTTTCCCAGGGAACGTTGCCTCCACGCAGGCTGGAGAGTGGTGCTTGGAGGAGGGGGTTGGCACGGAGTGGGGGGGGTAGCTGCATATTTGTGTCCAAGGGAGCAAAAGGGATCCAAATTGCAAACGTCCTCCGGGTCCTTACTGTCTCCTCCGTCTCCACCGCCAGGCCCCGGGGTCAGCCCAGGTGGCAGGACTATGTGGGCGCCTAACCCTTCACCGGGACCTGCGCACAGGCCGCTGGGAGCCGGACCCACAGCTCTCTCGGCGTTGCCTCCGGGACCCGCAGCGCGCGCTCGAGTACTGCAGACAGGTGGGCAGGCCCCGCATGAGGGGCGTGGCCAGAAGGAGGGTGCGGGGAGGTTTGGGGAGGGGAACGGAGGTGCGGGCGGAGGAGCCTTGGGAAGCCACCTTCCAGAAGGTGTGGTCTGGGGAGATGCGGGCTAGGAACTCGAAGGGGGCGTGACCGACATAGACGTGGCAAGGTTGGCGTAGAACCTAAGTCAAGCAAAGGGGATGCTTGGTAAGGAAGATGGCCAGAGAAAAAGCCAGTGTTTGGCCATCTGCAGTGGGCTTTGTAAAGAGTAAGGGGCACAGCTGGGAGTGGCCAGAGGAGCCAGGGTGGAGCAGGGGGTGGAGCCCAATGGGGGCGTGGAGGGCTGAGGGCTGTACCTATGGAAAGGCACAAAGAGGCAGGGAGGACTTTATAAAGGAAGATCCTGTCTGGGTAGGAGGGATGGCAGGGACGTGGCCTTAGAATGCTTAGCAGGGCAGGTGGGAGAGAGAATGAGGACAGCAGGGAGCTCCTGGAGGCATGGCTAGTGGGCCCTCCGGCACTGACGTCTAAGGATGGTTCTACTGAGAAGCCGGAAAACCCAGGAAGATGTCCTTACCAACACCCATGACTAATAAAGGGACAGGAACCATGGTGTGACTTGGTGGCGGGTGGGACAGTGGGCTCATGACCTCCCACCTGCTGCCGCCAGATGTATCCGGAACTGCAGATTGCACGTGTCGAGCAGGCTACCCAGGCCATCCCCATGGAGCGCTGGTGCGGGGGTGTGCGGAGTGGCCGCTGCGTCCATCCCCACCACCAAGTCGTGCCTTTCCGCTGCCTGCGTGAGTCCTGGGGGGCGGCGGGGTGGTGGCTGATGGGGGTCCCAGAGGTGGGAGGTGAGATTTTGGACACTGGGTGCCTGGGACCCAAATAGAGTGGAGAAGGAAGCCTCTGGTGACGAAATTCTCTAGATTACAAGGCTGGTGGCTGTGGGAGGGGCTCACTGGGGTCTCCCTCCCTCTCCCAGCGGGTGAGTTTGTGAGCGAGGCCCTGCTGGTGCCCGAAGGCTGCCGGTTCTTGCACCAGGAACGCATGGACCAGTGTGAGAGTTCCGCCCGGAGGCATCAGGAGGCGCAGGAGGTTAGGAGCACAGCCTTTTGAACCCCACTTCCTCCGACTCCCCCAGAAACCAGGAGTTAGGGCCCTTCCTCCCCATCTCTACTGGTGTCTGGACCTCAGGACACCTGCCCTCCCTGGGATCCAGGAACTCCATCCCCCAGCCTCTTCCACCAGAACCCAGATTCCAGGCCCCCAAACCCCAGGCCCCTAGACTCCCCATCTCCCCGCAGCTGACCCCACAATCCTGGCATCTGGGCCCACTCTTCCCGCAGGCTTGCAGCTCCCAAGGCCTCATCCTGCATGGCTCGGGCATGCTTCTGCCCTGTGGCGCGGATCGGTTCCGAGGTGTGGAGTATGTGTGCTGTCCGCCTCCAGTGACCCCTGACCCAGCTGGGATGGCAGATGGGTGAGTGGGTGGGAACCCTCCAGTCCCCCAACCCTGCAGGCCTGGCCAGGTTCTTACTGCCAAGGTCTTCTGCTCCCACAGTGACCCCTCCACCCGCTCCTGGCCCCCAGGGGGCAGAACTGAGGGAGGCGAGGAGGAGGAGGAAGAGGAGGACTCCTTCCCGCAGCTGGTAGATGATTACTTCGTGGAGCCACCACAGGCGGAAGAAGGGGACGAGGACGTGGTCTCACTGCCAAGCTCCCACGCCCCTGCAGTGGTCAGCAAAGGTGAGGCCGTCTCTGGATCCCCAGTCCTTCCCACTCAAGAGCAAGGGTGGTTTGGGGAAAGCCTTGAGATAGGACATCTTTAGGGGAGACCTGTTGAGTGGGAGAGGCCCAGTTGGGAGGAATGGAAGCCATGGAAAGGGTTTTGCATAAAGTAGGGAAGATCGGGCCAACCAACCGGTGAGGATTTCAAAAGGATGGGATGATCTGGGGGCATTTGCAAGGGGAGTGGCTATTTGGAAAACAAGTGTTAAGCTTTGCAAATACAGTCCAGAACTGCATCTCCTATGATGCCATGCAGCAGCTAGGATTAAACCAAATGCAGGCTGGTCTCCAGTGTGCCCCCTGGGAAATGTAGTTCTCCAGGCAGCAAGGGTGCTGGGGAGGTTGGCCTGCAGCCCACTTGCTCCTGGTTCTTGCAGTCACACCCACCCCAAGGCCCACGGATGGAGTGGATGTTTACTTTGGCATGCCTGGGGAAATCAGCGAGCACGAAGGCTTCCTGAGAGCCAAGATGGACCTGGAGGAGCGAAGGATGCGTCAGATTAATGAGGTAGTGGCACTGGGGACCTGGGACCCTCCTCCGTTGCACAGCCCCCTCAACGCCGCTGAGACTCCCTCCAGAGGTTCCCTGAGCCACCTTTGACCTTGAGCCTTCAGCACTAGCTCTGCCCCCTATAGAGGACCAGGGACTTCTGACACATCTAGAATCCCACGGAGATGTCCCAGTCTATGGAAATTGTGATCTGTGACATTCTTGCTTCAAACTTCCCTGGGCATTTCTCTTTGGGAACCCAAGAGCTAGTGGGATTGAAGGGATCTGGAGCCTCCAGAGGCTTAAGGAAGGATGGAGGGACTCACCAGATAGGTGTGTGTTGGGGGCAGCAGGGGGGAAGTCTGCAATGCTGAAATCCCTCCCCCACCCCCAGGTGATGCGTGAGTGGGCCATGGCTGACAACCAGTCCAAGAATCTGCCTAAAGCCGACAGGCAGGCACTGAACGAGGTAGGAAGCCTGGACACTCTACCCAGAGAGCTGGCGGGGCTGTGTCCTGGGCCCCTTCCTGCTTACCGGAGCATCTCCTGGCCCTGCCCCACAGATGGCCCTGTCCTTTGCCTGACACTGTCCTCCTCCTCTTGGGCAGCTTCACCCCATGTCTTAACTTGCCCTCCCTTGGGGAGCTGGATCCCTCTGAGCCTGTCTTGTTAGGCCCTGCTCTCTAACTCTGGGCCTGCCCCTCTCATCTTACTTGGCCACTCTTTCTTAAGCCCAGCCTCACAGCTCTGGGTCTCTCCTAACACCCCTTTATCAGCAGTGCCCCCCCTGTGGAGATCTGAGACCCCACTCAGGTTACCCTGAGCTTCCTCTGAGTCTCACCTAGGCCCAATCTGTCTGCAGGGTGACCGGCTCCAGAGCTAGAGCCCAGCCTCCTTCCAAAACTTGGCTTCTTACCAGGGGCCAAATCCATTCCCAAATTGTTCCTTCTTGGTCTTATAATGTGTACCCTTAAATGGGTTCCCATGGACCCAATCCCACCCCAATCTACCTGGTCCTGTTTCTACCCGTCCAGCCCATCTGCTTTGACCTAATCCAACTCCAAGTGGCCTCTGCCCTGGTCTGATACCCGCAGCACCCCACCTGCTTGTCCCTGTAGCCCTGCCTTTCCAGACTCTCTCTGGCCTAGACTTTTACCCATCTTCATCTCTTCTGGCCCTCTGCCCCCTCTATCCTCTCCCCATACCAGCACTTCCAGTCCATTCTGCAGACTTTGGAGGAGCAGGTATCTGGGGAGCGACAGCGCCTGGTGGAGACCCATGCCACCCGCGTCATTGCCCTCATCAATGACCAGCGCCGGGCTGCCCTGGAAGGTTTCCTGGCAGCGCTGCAGGGGGATCCGCCTCAGGTAGGGGGATAGTGGCAGTGGGTGTGGGGGAATGAGGGACAAAGAGCGGAGGGTGAGAAGGGCTGGGGTGGACCTGGGCAACCTGTGTCCCTGCCTCCCACAGGCAGAGCGAGTCCTGTTGGCCCTACGGCGCTACCTGCGTGCTGAGCAGAAGGAGCAGAGGCACACGTTGCGGCACTACCAGCACGTAGCTGCCGTGGACCCTGAGAAGGCCCAGCAGATGCGCTTCCAGGTGCTCTAGGACTTTCCTGTGCCCGCCCCAGGCTCTGCCACTCTCAGATCCCAGTCCTCAGTCCTTCCCTGTCCTTTTTACCCTCTTTCTGTCTTTAGAAGCAGCTCAAGACCCCTTCCCATCCCTTAAGTTCATTTTCTATCCCTTGGGTTTCTAGTTGTCTATCCCCACATCGCCTCTGTCTTGACCCATAGCCCCTCTTTCTCCCTATCCACGCTTATCTTCCTCTGTTCCATGCTCTCAATTCTGACTCCTCTTTCCTCTTCCTGCTTGTGCAATACTCCGTCCTGTGCTTCCAGAACTCCCAAGCCTTGCCTTCCTGTAGCCCCCTCAGTCTCACTTCCTGTCCCTGAGCTCTCCTCCGACTGTCCTTCAGACCCTGTTGTCTGCCCTTCCGTTCCCCAGTGCCTCGTTCCTTGTGTCCCACCTTGTCTCCTCTGCCCCACTTCACCCTGTTGCCTTGCGCCTCATTTCCTTTCCCAAGCCTCCTCATTGTGTCCTGTTTCTCCTTTGGCATTTTCCTTTCCTCCCTGGCCTGATCCCTGACCCTTCATCCCACCTCCCTGTCCGCTTCTCCAGCCTGCATGGCTCTGGTCACCTTTGTTGTCCACTCCTGCACAGGTGCAGACTCACCTTCAGGTGATTGAGGAAAGGATGAACCAGAGCCTGGGCCTGCTTGACCAGAACCCTCACCTGGCCCAGGAGCTACGGCCCCAGATCCGTGAGTGTCTGTTACCCTCGGCTCCCAGATCACTCAGGGAAGACCATGACCTCCAACCCCTCACTCCAGATTGCTCAGGGAAGACCTTGACCCATGCCTTCCAACGCCTCCCACCCATCTCAGTTATGTATTCCTGTGTAGCAAACTCCCCCAGAACTTACAGATCGAAACCGGTGATCAATGTGTTTGTTCACCATCCTGTCCGCTGGCCTGGGTTCAGCCGGGTGGTTCTTCTGGTAGAGAAGTGTGTAAAGTCAGCTAGCAGATCCTCTGGGGGCTGGAGGCTCTGCGAGATGGCTTCTCTCTCCCTCTCCAAGTCAGCTCAGTGCCTCGCTTCTCCATGCAGTGTGGCTTCTCCATGCAGCAGAGCTGGATGTCACACGTGGTGGTTCAGGTTTCTTCTAGCACGAAAGCAGATACACTCGGGTATTCTTAAGACTTGGGTCCATCTTTTTCTCTCCCTCCTCTTCCTTTTCTTTTCTTTTCTTTTTTTTTTTTTAAAGATTTACTTATTTATTTGAAAAATAGAGTTACGGAGAGAGAGAGAGAGCGAGTAATCTTCCATTCACTGGTTCGCTCCCCAGATGCCTGCAATAGCCAGGAGCTAAGCCCTTCATCTGGGTCTTCCACGTGGGTGGCAGGGGTCCAAACACTTGGACAATCTTCTGCTGCTTTCCCAGACACATTAGCAGAGAGCTGGACTGGAAGTGGAACAGCTGGGACACAAATCGGTATCCCTATTGGATGCTGCACTTCAGGTGACGGCTGTACCTGCTGTGCCACACCACCAGTCCTGCCTGTTTTCCCATTGGTTAGAAATCAGTCCAACTTTGAGGGGAAGGGTCTGCATCTCAGACCAGAGCACAGAAACCGTGACCTCTCACAACTCTCAGATCTCTTGGTACTTCCTGCTGGGTGGCCCTTGCCAAAACATAATTCCCCTGGCGTTTAAGTAAGCTGCGTTCATGGACTGTCACTGCCGCTCTGCCCGCCCATCCCACCCCATGCTGCTATCCACTTGCTGCTTTCCTAGATCACACATGGTGCTAGTCCACACTCCATCCTGACTCTGCCTCAGCCGGGTCTCCCAGTCCCTCCTGGGATGGCGTTTTTTGTTCTGTGACATTCCCGTACTTAGCACCTTGACTAACTTTCTGCTCTGTTTCTCTTAGAGGAACTCCTCCACTCGGAACGCCTGGGTCCCACTGAATTGGAAGCTGCCGCCCCCGGGAGCAGCAGTGAGGACCAGGGTGGACTGACGCCCCCAGATCCCAAGGATGGTGAGTGAACCTGTACAGGGATGAGCCCAGACGGCGGGGAGGGTCACTTGTGACCTCTTGATGTCTGTGAGCATCTGAGCCATCACCGTGAATGGACAGGGAGGAGTGACCGAGGTCATGCAGGGTGGGGGCACGGGAGGGGGACTCTGCATGACCCCTGCTCCTCTCTGCCCAACCCTGCGAGGGCATTCCTCCACTCCTCGCTGAAGACCACCTCCTCTCCTCCCCACCCCTTACCCTCTCCTCGCCTCACCTCTGCCGGCTTCCAGCAGATACCCTTGTGACTCTCCCAAAAGGTGAGTGTCTCACAGGGCAGACCCCAGCCACTGAGCCCGCTGAGTTCCTGAACTCACCCTGGGAAGGGGTTTACATACGGGCAACTCCAGACCTGCAGGGGAGGGGGCACTGGCACTGTTTCTGACTCCTTCCTTGAGCAGGGGGTGTCATCCCTCTGGATCCTTGAGGATGAGAAAGAACTTGGGGCTGGGGGGTAGGGTCTGCAGAGCAAGAGACTGTATCCCCTGGGAAAGAGAAGCTGAGCCCCCTGGAGCAGTATGAACAAAAGGTGAGTGGGGCAGAGCCATGGGCTCCTGTGGGAGGAGACACAGGGCTGGACTCCCCAGTCTGAGGGAGGGAATGCGCTGAGGATGTGGACTGGGGCTCCTAGGGAAGAGGACTAGGGGTGCCCTCTTGAGCATCTGGGGTAGGGTAGGGCCAGGACTAGACTCCTGGATCCATGATCCTTCCTCCTCTTCCTCCCCCACCCCCACAGGTGAATGTGTCTATTGCGAGGGGTTTTCCTTCCCACTCATCGGAGATTCAGAGAGACGAGCTGGTAAGAGGAGGAAGCTCCTGGGCACCTGCAGGGAGAGGTCAGAGGTCAGCAGCTAGGGGTAACTCCGGAAGCCACACCAAAGAGTGTCCCAGTCGTCCTCTGCCTCACTGCCTCTCCCTGCAGGCACCAGCAGGCACAGGTGTGTCCCGGGAGGCTGTGTCCGGGCTGCTGATCATGGGAGCAGGCGGAGGCTCCTTGATCATCCTCTCTCTACTCCTGCTACGCAAGAAAAAGCCCTATGGGGCCATCAGCCATGGAGTGGTAGAGGTGAGGCCCAGGATGCCAGGTGGGCATGCACAGGCTGTGGGGGTCTGCTCTGTGACCTCGGCCCTACCCATCTTGCAGGTGGACCCCATGCTGACCCTGGAGGAGCAGCAGCTCCGGGAACTGCAGCGGCATGGCTACGAGAACCCCACCTACCGCTTCCTAGAGGAACGCCCCTGAGCCCGGCCCCTTCATGCCTTCAGCTGAGCCCATACCTTCCCTCTTCCCCAGGAGCCCCCCGGGAACCCGACTCCCAGCCCAGAATGGGGGTGGGGTGGGGTCTTGAAAAGCTCATTTCATTCCCTGTGTGACGGGGGCTGGATATTCTTTCCCCTTTCCAATTCCATCTTTGTCCCTAAGAAATCCCCAGATATTCCCAGCTGCCTTCCCACGGGGAGCCCCCTCACCTTAATTTATTTTGTAAGTTAATTTATTGCACCTTAAAGTAACCACCACCTTGGTCCCAGTATCTGTTGTTCCCTGGAATTCACCCTCCCACGTCTCCCCCACTAACATCCCAATAAAGTCCTCTTCTCCACCAGGCTGTCCTGTGTTCATGCTTTCCAGGCCACACTGGTGTCCATCGGTCCCACACCCCCTGCATTTTGTTAAACAGGGATCAGAGAGCTTTAAATCTGGGCGGAGTCTGATGGTGGAGGGCTGGCAAGCAAGAGGGCAGAACCCAGAGGCTTGGGAATAGCTCCCGGGAGCTTTCCGTGGTGCTGAACTGGCAGCGACTTCCAGGCCTGTGTCAGAAGGTTGGGGTGTGGACTCAGTCGGTTCTAACAAGTTTCCTCTTTAGTTTTTTTTTTTTTTAATTAATTTATTTATTTTTATTGGAGAGTCATATATACATAGAGGAGGAGAGACAGAGAGGAAGAGGAAGATCTTCCATCCGATGATTCACTCCTTAAGTGACCGCAATGGCCAGTGCTGTGCTGATCTGAAGCCAGGAGCCAGGAACCTCTTTCAGGTTTCCCACTTGGGTGCAGGGTCCCAAGGCTTTGAGCCCTAGGTCTCCCACATGGGTGCAGGGTCCCAAGGCGTTGGGCCGTCCTCAGCTGCTTTCCCAGGCCACAAGCAGGGAGCTGGATGGGAAGTGGAGCTGCCGGGATTAGAACCAGCGCCCATATGGGATCCCAGCATGTTCAGGGCGAGGGCTTTAGCCACTAGGCCACACTGCCAGGCCCTCCTCTTGAGGTTCTGATGGAGGAGCTTGGGCAACTCCTCTATCGGCACATAGCCCCTGCAGGTGAGTGCAAGAAACATGGTAGGGAACAGCCCAGACCAGGCCAGGTAATGGTACCCACCAGCATTCGTTTGGCTCAGGTCTGGGGTGAACCAGGCTGGGCCAGTTCATATCACCCACTGGTGAATTCGAGCACCAGAATAGAGCATGAGTCAGGCTGGGTCAGGCTGTAGCACAAGCCAGTTCATGATAGGGCCAGGACTGGGGGCCAGCTGGGCTGGGCTAGGCTGTAACCCTCAAGCTGGAATTGGGGGTGGACCAGACCCGGCCATGCTACAGCACCCACTGGCAAATGCTGAGGTAAGTCAGGCCATGCCAGACTGGGCCACAATGCCCAACCAGCACCCATAAGACCCAGGAGTGTACCTAGTAGGGGAAGCTATGGGGGACTCCCCTGCTGGACCATCACTCCCATGGGAGAATGTGAAAGCTGGGATGGGGGGCAGACTAGGCCCTGCAGGACTACAACTTCTGTTGGCCTCAAATGGGCTGGAAAGGGAAAGCCAGGCTGGGTTGACTGTTCCTACTGATATACATGTAAGTCAGAGTGAGCGTGGGTTGGATGGGCTTTGCTGCAGCTTCAGCTGACAGATGTAAATGCAGATTGCAGGGCAAATCCTATCAAGTTAAATTACAGAACCACCTGGATAGTGCAAGATCAGGGAGTGGGCTCAGTAGGGAAACAGTGGGCACTTCCCTCTAGGTTGTCACTCCCACTAGTGAGCATAAAAATCCGGACTGGGACAGGCATGGCTAGACAGAGAGTGGCACCTGCCAGCAACGTTTGTGGGCTGGATGGTGGGGCTGGTTGAAATAGGCTTCAGTGCCATCGACATGTATGAAAGCTGAATGGGATGTGGGAAGATTAGACCAGTCTGCTGTACATACTGACAAGCATGGGAACCAGGGCAGGGGGTGGGCTTGGTGGGGGTTATTGTGGGTTGCTCCAACAAGGCTGCAGCTCCCTCTAGTTAGTGTGGGGGCTGAGTGTTTGGTGGGTAGGATTGGGGCTGGGCTGCAACACCCATTGGTTCATGTAAAAGACAGGGCTGAAGGCAGAATTGACCCAGCAATTGCAACCACCAGCATGTACATAAACTGATTGGGGAGACAGACTGTGCCAGATCCAGTATTGGCAAGCACATACAAGAATAAGGTCTGGGGTCACATAAGATAAAGTTTCTTTGGGGATCCCCCCAACTGAATTTTTGGACTCAGAACCCCAACTATGGAAAGAATTGCAGATTCCGTGGTTTGACTGTGGAGTGCATGTGTCAGAGCTGGGCCTCCTCAGTGGCTTAGAGCAGTAGATAGCATATCCAACTGCACAAGGAGGATATGGCAGTACATTGCAGCCTGCAGAGGACAGCTGGTACCATAACAGAAGACAGCAGACAGAACAAATTGATTACCTACCCCAGCCAACTGTTGGCAGTGAAAACCTGGTCAAATGGAGACTTTAAGGTGGACGATGTCAACCAGTGGATTCTGGAGAGATTTCATCGTGCAAGGAACGGTGAGACTGGCAGTAATTCAGAACTGTTGAACTATAAAAAAAACTCTTGAGCAGTGCCCGTGGAGTGGTGTCAGGTGGCTGTCCATTCTAGGGTATGGAGGTAGTTGGGAGGCTGGGTGTGCCTGCTCCCCTTATCTCTCCCCTTCCCTCAATACAGGAAGGAAAAAAAGAGAATGTAGAAATAATGGTCTTACGTACCTTCCTTTAGCCTTTGACATTTTGAACCCTAATCAACTATGTAAAAATAATAAAAAATTAAAATAATTTTTAAAGATTTAATAAAGAATCTGTGGGAAGAGGTTGTGCTGCTCACCACAGTCACCATGCCTGGTCTTGCTCTGCCCTGTTCTCCATCCTCAGTGATCCACCGCACCCAGCTGTGGTTCCATGGCCGCATCTCCCGGGAGCAGTAGCACTGCATCATCAAGCAGCAAGGGCTGGTGGATGGACTTTTCCTCCTTCGTGACAGGCAGAGTAATCCAAAGGCCTTTGTATTGACACTGTGCCATCACCACAAGATTAAGAACTTTCAGATCCTGTCTCGCTAGGAGGAAGGCCAGCCCTTCCTCAGCCTGGATGACGGCAACACCAAGTTCTCTGATCTGATCCAGCTGGTCGACTTCTACCAGCTCAACAAGGAGGTGCTGCCATGAAAGCTGAAGCACCACTGCATCCGCGTGGCCTTATAAGTGCCCAGAGCAGGCCATGCACACGGGAACCCGGAAGAGGCCTGTGTGCACGTCATCAAAGCACGATGGTTCCTCCAGTACCAGCTGCTGCACACCTGGTGGACTGCTGCCCTGCGGATTGGCTAAGACAGGGCAGGCCCAATAAGCAGCTCAAGCTGTCAAACCAACTGGAATCTTCGAACACCATAGCTGGGTGCCAACGGAACAAGAGCCGGAGAGAAAGAATTGGAACAGAACTCTTGCTCTGGAGTAATTTTGACAATATGCTCACAAAAAGAAAAAAAGAATCTGTGATATATACTCCCCTCAAAACCCACCAAGTTTCCTGTTGTGACTTGCCTGCATACAATTGCACACAGCATCCACCCGAATCTGCAAGCCCTGTGAGGGCCTGGGAGTCTTAGCTTTCTTTCTTTCTTTCTTTCTTTCTTTCTTTCTTTCTTTCTTTCTTTCTTTCTTTCTTTTCTTAAGATTTTATTTATTTTTATTGGAAAGGCAGATATACAGAGAGGAGGAGAGGACAGAGAGGAAGGTCCAATGGTTCACTCCCCAAGCAGCTGCAAAGGTTGGAGCTGAGTCAATCTGAAGCCAGGAGCCTCTTCCAGGTCTCCCACGTGGGTGCAGGGTCCCAAGACTTTGGGTCATCCTTGTTGCTTTCCCAGGCCACAAGCAGGGAGCTGGATGGGAAGTGGAGCTGCCGGGATTAGAATCGGCACCCATATGGGATCCTGGGCATGTTCAAGGCAAGGACTTTAACCGCTACACTATTGCTTCAGGCCCAGCATTCTTTCTTGACTTTCCAAATCTTCACCTCTCTAAGGATCTCCATGGGGTGTGGAAATTTCCATAATATGCCCAGAGAGGAATATGTGATGTCTATAAGAAACTGAAGTGCATGCCATCATGTGTTCTATTGTGTGGCATGTCGGAGTTAGCCCTCTGCAGACGACACTTATTTCAATAAGATTGTCACAGGAAATTGAAAAGGATTAGCATTTGTGAAGCTATTAGAACTGTGACTGCTAAACAATAAATAAATAAATAAGAAAAAAGGAAAAAATAAAATAAATATATATATATATATATAAAGAGAACTGTGACTGCCACTTAGCAAGTAGGGAGAGGTCTTTTGAATGCAAGGATTTCAAATTGCAACCAAACAAGCCTTTTTCTCAATTAACTCAATCCATAGCAATATAGCTTTTTTTTTTTTTTTTAAAGACCTTTTAAATTTGAAAGGCAAAGCTATAGAGAGGAGAGATGCTGAAACCTCTGGGTCTCCCACTAGGAGCAGGAGCCCAAGGACTTGAGCTGTCCTCCACTGCCTTCCCAGGCCGTAAACTGAGAGCTGGAGCAGCTGGGACTTACAAGTGGTGCCCGTAAGGGATGCCAGTGCTACAGGTGGAATCTCAGCCACAGTGCCGGACTGCAAACTTCTTTTAATTGTATATTTTCACAAACTTTGACACCTCTCGTATTTGTTAAATTTCGGAACCTTGGAATAGCAAACATCCCCATGACACCCAGTCTGTGCCAGGTGCTGCTCTGAGGGCGATAATTCCAAGGCTCCTGAATTCGGTGTTCAAATTCTGCAATGCAAAACCCCAGGTCCCACCCGTGTAGGTTCACCAGCAGGTGGCAGTAATGTGACATGCCCTGGCAGCAATATCGCACTGGATTTTCAGCCAGATGGTTTGGGGAGGAACTACTTATTTCTAATTCTCCCACAGGCCTTTGAGCTGGCATTGACTCTTCACAACATATACACATAGATACAGATCATTTGTATTAAATATGTGCTTACTAGATGTTAGAAGAAAGATCCTTTCAGGTTGCCAAGTGGGGTACAACGCCCCAGTTTCATGAACAAATTCACTTTGCTCCGTCATTCTGATTCTGGTTACACCTTCTCTTTTATTCAGAGTTGCCTGGCAGACATCTGTTGTCAACATCACATGCAAGAGGGGAAGAGGCCTTTGTGTTTTTTCAAACAAGAGTGACCAACAGATTAACAGTTGGTGAGGAGTTCCCAGGAAACAGGACAGGAAAGGCCATGTTGAGGAGTTCATTGGTTGGTGCTCTCACAAAGTTTGCCAATTACTCAAAATACTTTGAGTACTTATCTTAAAACACTGCTTTTGAAATTTTGGCAGGCAGGAAAAATATTTTTTCTATTACTCACTTGATGACCTGATGTCCCATTGAAAAGAATTGTGTCAGGTCTGGCGTAATGGCCTAGTAGCCAAAATCCTCGCCTTGCATTGCCGGGATCCCATTTGGATGCTGGTTCATGTCCCAGCTGCTCCACTTTCCGTCTGGCTCCCTGCTTATGTCCTGGGAAAGCAATAGAGGAGAGGACAGTTCCTGGCTCCTGACCTTGGATTGGCCCAGTTCTGGCTGTTGCAGCCACTTGGGAAGTGCACCAACAGACAGAGGATCTTTCTCTCTGTCTCTCCTTCTCTTCACATATCTTTCTTTCCAATAAAAACAAATAAATCTTTTTTTAAAATGAGGATTGTAGGATTGTGTCAGTGGTGTATGTGTGTATAGGTGTGTGTTTGTGTGTTATTGCAGGCTGCTGCCATAGAATAGCATAGACTGAATGGATTAGCCAGAACACAATGATTCCTAACAGTTCTAGAAGGTGGGGAGTCCAACTACACACTGCCTGGTGAGGGCTCCCAATGGCTGTCATCTCACTGTGACCTCACATGGCACAGAATGGGGAAGCAAACCGTCTCACATCCCTTCTAATAAGGTCACTAATCCCATGATGCAGGCCGTAGCCTCATGACATAATTACCTCCCAAAGTTCCAACACACAAATGCTATCCCACTGAGGCTTTCAGTTTCAGCAAATGGACTTGGAGGTAGGGACACAAACATGTGGTCCAGGCCCAGCGTTGTGACACAGCTGGCTAAGTCACTGCCTATGATGCTGGTAACCCATGTTGGAGGGAGGTCCGTGTCTTCACTGTTCTGCTTTTCATCAAACTCCCTCCTAAGGTGCCTGAGAAAGCAGCAGATCATGGTCCAAGTCCTTGAACCCTCTTCAACCCACCTGGGAGACCCAGATGGAGTTCTGGGCTCCTGGCTTTAGTCTGGCCCAGCCCTAGCTGTTCTTAGACCATTTGGGAAGTGACTCAATGGAAGTAAGATTTCTTTCTCTTCTCCAAATAAATTTAAAAAATATAAATAGAAAACCCCATGCAATCCATAACACTAGCCATCCGGATAGACGTCTTACAACAGTGAAATTTCAGATGTCATCAATGAGAATTAGATAATAACAAAGCAAGCATCAATTTGCACCATGCAATTGTTTTTATAAATTTCTTTATTAAAATAGACTTATTTATTTTTATTGGAAAAGCAGATTTACAGAGAGGAGAGACAAAGAGAAAGATGTTCTGTCCCATCCCCTAGTTCGCTCCTCAAGTGGCCACAGCAGTCAGAGATGAGTTGATCTGAAGGCAGGAGTTTCTTGCAGTCTCCCATGCGAGTCCTTGGGCCATCCTCTGCTGCTTTCCCAAGCCACAAGCAAGGAGCAGGATGAGATGTGGAGCAGCTGGGACATGAACTTCCATATGGGATCCCGGTGATTGCAAGGTGAGAATTTAGCTACTATGCCATCATTCCAGGTCTTCATGAATTCCAATTCTTTTTAGAATCAGCAACATTCAGTATATATATTCCCATGGGTCCTCCATGAGCCAGCTGCCACCATATCAGTACTTACAGGGACACATGTGCTAGCGCATGGTAGCTATTGGAAGCTTTGCACTAGCTCCCCCTGATAACTCTGCTACCCGCTGTTCATGCCCTGGGATAGACCCTGGCCTTGGTCACATGACTGACTCTGACTCAGGAGCAGTAGTCACAGTCCAAGGCCAGGAGGCCCTGTGGGTTTGGCATTGCTGAAGGAGCTCTTGTTGGTGGAGTCCTGAGGGTACACCAAGCATCACACAGCCAGGAAGCAGAGCGCAGCTGGGCTTGTTCAACCAACTCTCTTGCCACAACCAGCTCCTGGGGGCAAATTTCAGGGCTTCAAGGACCTCCCACCAAGCCCACCTCTTAAGCACCATCGTCAGATAAAGTTTTGCCCACAGCACCTTGAATTTATGACTTTGAGATGTTATACTCTACATGAGTTCTAGGGCCAAAGAAGGTCTGTGAGTGTGAGGTAAACAGCGCTTGGCTTTGTTGGCGTGCTTGAGCCACCATGTGAAGAAATGCGCCTGCCCTCCTGCGCCACACGGAGAGATGTGCAACTCCTTCCCAGCAGTTCTAGCCGCCTCAGCCAAGCTGTCACCCATGTAGATGAAGTTGCCTTGGAATTCCTGACTGCAAGCTGCAACTCTGCCAGCTGAGCTCAGCACAGAGCGCATAAGCATGGAAAAAGAAGGTTTTTAAAATGTTCAATGTATTTGGGCCCAGTGCATTGGCTCAACTGGTTAATCCTCCACCTCCAGGTGCCAGGATCTGATCTGGGTGCCGGTCCATGTCCCAGCTGCTACACTTTCCATCCAACTTCTGGCCTGGGAAAGCACTGGAGGATGGTCCAGTGCCTTGAATCCTGCACTTGTGTTGGAGACCTAGAAGAAGCTCCCGGTACCAGCCACTGTGGTCATTTGGAGAGTGAACCAGAGGATGGAAGATCTTTTTTTTTTTCCTTCTCTCTGTAAATCTGTCTTTCTAGTAAAAATAAATGGCTTTAAAAAGTTTAAATTTAAATCTCTGTCTCTCAAGACAGAGGGAAGAAGTAGGGGAAGCCAGGGAGGGGAAGAGAGGGAGAGAAACACTCCCATTTGTTGGTTCGTTCCCCAAATGCCCACATTAGGCAGGGCTGGATTGGCCTGAGGCCACAGCTAAGAACTGGGAATACAATGTATGTCTCTCATGAGGGTGGTGGGAAGCAGTGTGCACCCATTACAACTTCTCCCAGAGCCCGCACCAATGGGAAACTAGAGTCAGGAGCTGGAGGCAGGAATCAAACCTGGTATTCCACTGTGGGACACAGGCATCTTAACCACTAGGCTATATGCATGCTCCCCAATGTGACTGTTCGACTCCTAGGTTTTGAGGTGGAGATCCTGGCAAACATCTAAAGTGTGCTAATATATATAAGAGGTCTTTCCAGCATGTACAGAAAACAAGTATTAGGCAAGGCCAAGTTGTGGCATGGTGCATTGGGCTACTGTTTGCAATACCAGCATCCCATGTGGTTGCCAGTTTGAGTCCTTGCCACACCCTTCTGGGTTCAACTCTTCACTTTAGCACTTGGGAAAACAGTAGAAAATGGCCCAAGGCATCCAAGTGGGAGACCTGGATGGAATGCCTGGCCTTGCCTTGGCTGTTGAAGCCATTATAAAGAGTGAGCCAACAGGTGAAAGATCTCTAAGTCCTCCTTTCAAATAAACAAATAGGTCTTTAAGACATTGGGTTTCGTGACAAAGAATGCACAGATTGGATATTGTTCTTGCATCCAAACAAATTTCTCTTTTCAGTTGGAATTCCCCATAATCATGTCCAAATTCCTCACATTCACTTAATTCGCTGTCTCAAGAGGCTCCTGGCAGAGGGCCATGGTAGGTCACCAGGCTGTCAGGGTGGGAGCTAGCTAAAGAAGGGTACATGGTGGAGGCTCCGCTGATTTTCACTTGGATCATTCCAGAAGCCAGTACTAATGGTTTGAGAGCAAGTTTCTTTGGAAGGGATCAATTGCATCCGTGAGGGGAGGTGAGCAGAGACAGAAAGACGGTTAAGGAAATTTGATCAAGTCAGAACCACGGTGACCTGCAGCTTCATTTTGCTGTGGTGGCCTGAGGGAAACACACTTGTGAGTGACTGCAGTGGGCAGGGCAGGGGCCCCCGATCAGTCACCAGCTGGAGGCTGCTGGCACAGAAGCAGGCCTGAGCTCCCGGGGTTCAAAGCTTGCCATGCTCAGACGCACAGCTGAGGAGGCAGTCAGGTGGGCCTGGCAGTCAGGCCCCTGTATGTGAGCAGGGTGAGGGAGATGGGATGTGGACTTGACATCCATGCTGTCTGTACAATGCTCTACGCAGGCTTGCTCAGCCACACCTGATCCCTTCAGTGCCATCACAGCTATTCCCCTGCACTCCCGTGCCCCCAGAGAGCAGACCACAGCAGTTCTAGTCCAAATTGAGTTTAATTCAGAGTTCCAAGGGCATGCTGAGGCCTAGGCTAGGGCCCCCTGCGAGTGCTGAGTTAGGAGGCGACAGGAATTGGGGAATTCAAATTCCAGGAGGTACTCCGTGCATCTCAGGGGCTGAGACCCAACAGCTATTGGTCCCAGGGAGAGTCAGGGGACCATCTTGGGAGTCCTCCTTGGTAAGGTATTGGGACACTGCCAAGTACTGTGGGGGGGGGGGGTTCACCTAAATTTCCAGGTATAAAGACTCAATGAGAGGGAGAAGATCCCAAAAAACCCCAGTGGGTAAAACAACAGGGGCCAGGGGGTGTTTCATAGAAACAAACAAGGGGCCTCGATTTCACAGAAATCAGTATGAAGGCTCCTTGTGGGTAGGGGAGGGGTATCACACTGCCCCAAATATTGGGGACTGGTCAACCCCTGCCCCCCAGCAGCCACTGCGGGTTTTAATGTAAGACCCCAATGGCAGGGCATTCCACATACATTATCACAGATTTGCAACATTCGCATACGCTGGCTGTCCCACAGGACGGTGGGGACTGGAAAATCAGTCCAGGTTCTGGGTTTGAGTCCTAAGAGGACAGGCCTGGGGGTGCCACACGGCTCCTCTTCAACAGCTGCCGGAGCTGTGGACAAGGCAAAGCAGAGTAAGAAGATGGGAAGGCGGTGTGGGGAGAGGGGAAGGACCCCACATGGAGGCAGGAGTCAGAGGGAGGCTGAGTGGGGTCTGTTGGCTTGGGAGGTCAGAGGTCGAGAGTCAGGACTTGGAGGTGGAGGGCAGCCATTACACACAGAAAAGGTCAGGAGTGGAAGGGGGGGGCGGAGATGGGGGGCGGAGATGGGGGGCGGCAGGGGGGTAGTGAAGGGGAGGGAGCTGCTATCCACGGGGTCGGAGCGGGGGATCAAGGGGATCAGAAGTCACTGTTGGCAAATGAGACTCAGGGTTGGGAGTGCAGGTCCTACTCTGAGGTCAGGGTTGGGCTCAAAGTCAAGGGGCACCCCTTTGAGGTCAGAGGTACCTTTTCGAAGCTTGGATAAAATTGGAGGTGGAGATTCAAGGGATTGGCTGGAGTGAGGGTGTCCCCTGTACCGTCTGGCTCAGCACTCACCCCCTCAGGGCCCGGCCCGGGCCGCAGCAGATGGACAGGCTGCTCATTCTCCAGGTTGCGAAGTGTTGGGTCTGCCCCCGCCGCCAACAGGTGCCGCACGATGGCCTCCTGGGGTGGCCCAGGGGGCAGGGCAGCCGCCATGTGAAGAGCTGTGTTCCCATGGGCCTGAACAGCGAGGGGAAGGTGATGAGGGTGCAGACTGTGCCAGCCATGGCCCTGCAAGCTGCTCCCAGCATCGTGTATCTCTGTGTCCATCCTACACAGTGCTCAGCCCCCCAAATATCCCAGCATTCCTCCCCCGACATGTCTCCTACAACCTGCACCTCCCAGCCCAGGTCCTCACCTTCATGTTGACAAAAGTCCGCAGGTCTCCCCTCGGTAGCTCCAGCAGCAGCTGAACCAGG
This sequence comes from Ochotona curzoniae, assembly GCF_017591425.1. Classification (NCBI taxonomy): domain Eukaryota; kingdom Metazoa; phylum Chordata; class Mammalia; order Lagomorpha; family Ochotonidae; genus Ochotona; species Ochotona curzoniae. The sequence continues at coordinate 5,173,155 of NW_024465561.1, read as the reverse complement.
GTGGGATTGGCGGCCTGCACGGCCAAGTGCAGGACCGTCTTGTTGCTCTTGATCTCCTGCCAAGAGGGTGAGGAGGAGGTGCCGTTCACACAACTGTGCTCTAGCTGGGATGGTCTCCTTAGCATTTCAGGCTAGCGCACCCGCTGATGACCCCACATCCTATTTTTAACACACTGAAGGCACGCTGTCCCACATGGACCATACTGTGCAAAGACAGGTGTCTGATGGCACCAGTCTTTGGACTAAGCCCACAGCCAGTACTGGTGAGCTGCTTTCCCTCTATCTTTTCGGGGAAATGAAAGATATTTCCAGAAATGACACTTTATGACAATGTGCCTTTGTAGACTGGAACGATCATGAACATGAAGATTTTTAGGTCCTTGGGGTGAGCAGAACCACCCACCTCGCTCCCCCAATACATTACGGTGCGAAAACAGAGATGGGAAAAAGCATCACTTAGATCCTGATTTTGTTTTTAATGGGGAAAAAAAAAGTAGCCCTTTCAAGTCTGCAGTGTTACAGAGCTGCTGGGGTTAGAAGAAGCATCTTTGTAAGGTGCAGATAGATGTTTCATGAAAGAGATGGGCTTTGGTCTTTTGTGTTCGGGTGTAGGTAATGGAGAAAGAGGAGAATCAGAACATTCTTAGAAAAATGGAAAGCGAAACACAACACCACAGAAACTGGCTCCAGACCTTCCTTCCCCCACAGCGAAATGCATGTTTCGCTCTCTGGGGCGGCCCCTGAAGAGGCTGCTGTCACAGCGAGAGTGACTTCATCGCGAGGCTCGGACTGCCTTGGTTCCAGTCCCCTCTGACACTCACAATTTGTGTAAGATTTTGGGGGGTGGGGGCTGTCGCTGTGGCACAGCACATTAAGTGATGTTGGCATCTCCTGTGGGAGCACTGGTTCAAGGCCCAGCTGCTCCACTTCTGAACCAGTCCCTTGTTAACGCAGCTGGGAAGGCAGTGGAAGATGGTACCGGCGTTTCAGTCCCTGCCACCCGCGTGGAAGTCCCAGCGGAGTCCCAGGCTCCTGGCCTCAGCCTGGCCCAGGACTGTATGTTTTGGGGGAGTAAGCCATTGCATAGAAGATCTCTCGTTCTTTTTTTGCTGTATAATTCTGCCTTCCAACTAAATAAAGAAATCTTACTATATATGTTTCCGATTCCCTGTACCTGTTCATCTATAAAATGCATAGAGTGGTAACAACCCCTGCTTGGAGGAGTGTTCGTGAGAGCTTGGTGAGGTAATGCTTGACTCTGTGTTGCCTAAATAGGAGCTATGATCACCAAGTTCATTGCCAGTTTGACATTAGGGAAGGGAAGTAACAAGACTGCGGTCACACAGTGAAGAGGAGGCAAGGTCGGTGGCCTTGACTTCCAGGCAGGCCACCCACAGCCCAGCTCACCTGGCTGGTGTGATCAGCACCCATGTGCAGTAACATCTGAACGCAAGCCAGCCTGTCTCGGGCTTGGGTACTCAGCCCCTGGGGACAGAGGTTGGGTGGACACATGGCAACATTGAAGGCCAGGATGGCTGTGTGGAGGGCAGTGAGTCCTGCAGAAGGGAGAGAGTAAGGGACCCATATGGGAGCACTCGGCCAACCTCCCACCCGAGTCCTACCCACATCCAACCTACCTTCAAAGTCTCTGGCTTCCAGGTCAACCTGAACCCCTGAGTTAAACACGGCCTGGTTGGGGGAAAGGCAAGGTACAGTTACAAACAAGTCTTTTCCATAGGTCTCTTCATTCTAGAAGCCAGCAGCTGGGCAACTGGTTTACCCCAGATGCCCCACTTATTGGTGGTACATACCGAGAGGACGCCTGGCAGCCCGTAGGTCGCAGCTACATGCAGGATGGAACGTCCCCGATGGTCAGTGGCATTGGGCTCTGCTCCAAGGTTCAGCAGATCCTCCACAATCAGAGGCTGGTTGGCAGCGGCGGCCACCAGCAGAGGCGTCTGTCAGTCACAAGAGGAGTTAATCTCGGCCCCCAGAACTGACAGCCCTACAGCCTTCTCCGGGACGTGAGTCCAGGTATCAGGCCTCTCACCTTGCCCTTATGCTCACGCACGTCCAGTTGTCTGTAAGCCTGAAGCACCTCGGCTGCTGCGTACGCCGCCCAGCGCAGCCCCCGGGCTGCCAACAGGTGCAGGAGCCTAGCAGCAGGCAAAGGCCAGTGGTGAAGACAGTCCTTCTACTGAGCTTGGGGTCTGCAGGCATCCCACCTTCCCCATACTCACGTGTCCCCCTCTTCATCCTGGGCCAGCAGCTGTTGAGGCCCTAAAGCCAACATATGAGCTCGGGCTGTGTCCAAGGATGGGCCAGCAGAAGAGGGCAGCTGTGGGGGTCCCGGGGGGAGTCCAGAAGCCCTCCAGGATCCTGCCTGGGCTAGGGGAGGTTCTGCATACAGCCGTGCATCCAAGGGGTCCTAAAGGGTACAGGTGATGTGGAGAGCCAGTCAGTAGAAAATTCTCCATCCTTAACCGCAATGCACCCCCTCCCCCACATACACAAATGCCTTGGCCAAGTGGCCAGGTGTCCCATCTGTGCCAAATGACCTTGAACTGTCAGACCTCAGGGTAACTCATCTAGGGAGGGGGATCTCGATCCAGCTGCAGACACCTGAACTGAAAACTGTTCGGGGCCCCTCAGCATCCTGTTCCCACTCACCTCCAGGGGAAACTGGCATGACCGCCCGGGGTCCCAGGGCGGGTAGAAGTCAGGAGTGGGGAAACCTTGGGCAGCGGGCACAGGGTGAGCGTAGGTACTGTCTGAGTAGGCTGCATGTATGTTGGAGTCCCAGTCTGGAAAGCCTGTGGCAGGTGCCTGGCTTCCAGGCCCACCGGTCTCCTGGTGTCCTGGGAAGTGAGCATGGCCTGTGTGTAAGAGGGGCAGGGGCAGGCTTGATTACCAGGGTCAGAGAGGTCAGTGCCAGGGCTGGGGCCTAGAACCTAGCACATCAGCCAATCAGCTAACACCCGGACCGCTCGGAAACCGAGTGTTCCAGCCTCCAATCTCCTGGGGTACCAGAACACGGGCAGCCTGGGCCCCTAGCAGCCTACAGTATGGGCTCTGAGGAATCAGGATCAGAGGGCCCAACCCTTGGAGCCCTCCAAATTCTAAGCTGGGACAGTCAATTCCAAGGGCAAGCTGGAGCTGGGAACTGAGGGACCCTGAAGATTTTTTTTTTCCCCAGACTTACCAGCCTCCACCTCATTCATAGGCGGGGGCATGCTTAGGGGCTGCTGCTGCGGCTGCGGAGGAGGGAGCTGTCCCTGTAACTGTGCAAGCACAAAGGGACAAGGGTCAACTCATGGGGCACAGGTCTTAGCACCAGTCTCCACGGGGCAGGGCTCTGGATCCCCTGGCGCTGAGCAGCTCATGGTGGCCTCATGCGCCTTTCCCACGCACTGGGTTCCTGGGCCTCACCGCGACCCCACCGGCATCAGGCTGCTGCTGGCGGCGCCTCTGTTCTTCCAGGAGCTTCTTCACTGTCTGCGTGGGGCAGTGGCTGCGCTCATTCCGGCTCACTGAAGGGGAGGAGGGAGCAGAGGAGTGGAGGAAGTCACCGGGGTCCCGAAGTCACCCAATCACGCGAGGGAAGCAAGTGTGGGCGCAACCCTCCTCGCCCTCCCGCGCGGAAAACCTGGCACACGGTGGCGCCGCCTTGAGAAGGAAGTCCAAAGCCAACAGATCTGGGGTGCGGCGCCCGCCCCCGCCTTTTCCTTCCCTTTACTCCGCGCTTTCCCTCTGACCCAACTTTCCACCAGCGTAGTGGAAACTGGGGATGGGGGAGGAGCGCTCCCATCCCTCCACCCACCCCTCCCGACAGAAGCTCCCCTCACTTTCTTTTTTAAAAAAAAAAAAAAATCCACTCCCTAGGTCTCCTAGGCTAGAGGCCCCGGGGAACCATTCTATCTGGGCTGCCTGCAATGGCTGTGCTTAAGCAAACCTCCCCACCCCCACCCCATACACTCCCCTGGAAGTCGAGGGGCCCCAGGCTCGATCCCCCACCTTCTCCCCGCGTACCCCAGGCAGGAGTCCCTATGCCCGGCTCCTCCCTCCGCCTCCCATCCTGCAGACACAGAGGGGAGCCCAGAGTCCCAGGCACCCTACAGGCCTCCGGGTCCCTCCAGCCTCACCCCTTCCGAGCCTGGGGTTCCGGCCAAGGAAGAGTTAAGCTCGGAAACAGCCCAGCCGCGACAACGCGCTCACGTAATGGCGTTGCACACACGCAAGGGAATCTTCCGTCCCTCCCGGGCCCCTGGCGGGTGCGCGCTGCGGCAGGTGTCCGGCTGCGCGGGGCGGGGCGCGCGGCCGAGCGTGGCGCTGGTGGAATCCCCGCACGTGGGGAATTCCTGCCCAGCCCGGAGACCCCGGAGCGGTGGCGACGCGGGAAACCCGGAGACCCCGGACCGGTGGCGACGCGGGAAACCCGGGGCCCGGCCAGGGGCACGGCCAGCGTGGACACCCGTGGCGAGGCCAGGGGCAGGTTTTAAGCCACGCCCCCCCAGACCAGCGCGTCCACTGGGGCGAGCCCGGATTTCAGCACCCTCTCCGAAAGGATCCGCAGGCCCGGACCCCCTTCCTTTCCCACTCCCAGGCCTCTCACCCCTGGAACGCAACATTCTGGATTCCCAGTCCCCTGCGTCCCCAAGGGCTGCGGAGCGCAGAAACGCAGCCCCGTCTCGGTCGGGATCCAGGAGCCCTGGAACCCTCGCCCCTCCAACCCCGGGTACCCCCAATCTCAGCACCCGGGACCTAACGCTCCAGCTCGGTTTCTCAGTCCCCCACCTCTGCAGCTGCCCGTGCCTCCCCCACGCTCCATCCCATTACCTCGGGGGTTGCGAGGCGCGGATTGCGGCCCCCCAGGGCCGCGGCCTCGGCGCTGCGCCAGTCTCGCTGTTTCCCCGCGGAGCCGCCGCCGGGGTCCCCGATCTTAAGCCAGATCACCCCCGCGAAGTTTTTAAATTGGGGTTTGGGCTCCGCCCCGACGTGGTCAGGCCCCGCCCACAGGCCCGGGAGTCCCCGCGTCCGGCTCGGGTGAACCCAGAAAGTGGGAGCGGCTGACACTGGGTCTCCCGGAGGGGCGGAGCCGAGGGTCCCCGACTTCTCGGCCTCTGCTGGAGGTGGGGCAGCCGGTGTTGACTCCCGAATCCTGGTCAGGGAGGGGGCTGGGAGTCCTGACAACCTAGTCTGGGGTGGTGGTGGTGGAGGGAGGTCTTGGGTCTTGGAGCCGCGTGGGGCGCCTGGTTTGGGTCGCTGGCTGGGCTCGGGATCCCAGCTTCCTGTTAATGCGCACCCCGGGAGGCAGCCGGCTCAGCCTCTGGGGGTCCTTGCCCTGCACCCACGTGGCACACCTGGATGGCGCTTCCAGCTTCTGGCTTGCATCTGGCCCAGCAGCACCAGCTGTGGGGGGCATTCAGGGAGAGAACCAGGGGATGGAAAACGGCTCTCTGTCTCTGCCTTTCGAATAAATAAAAATAAAATTTACAAAAACTCCAATTATCTTTTAGAAAATTGGAGAGCCAACAGGTGTCTCGAATCTCTCCCTCTTGCTTGCATGTCCTTCTGCTGTGTCAGGGTTCAGGCATTCCTTCAGCACGAGAGTTATGGGCTACAGCAGGGGAGCCCCTGGACTGCACTCTGGGACAGAGCCGGCTCGGAGCAGACTGGTATTCCCAAGTCCTGGAGCTGACTTTGGGGCCAGAGGCTTTCTCGATTCCCACTTGGTGGCAGTGCAGAGCAGCGACCATGGCCGTGATGTCTTTCTCCCATGCTCTCCTGGGTCTGCTGTCCTCGTTGGCTCCTCCTTTTTCCCCAGTGTGTGTGTGTGTGTGTGTGTGTGTGTGTGTGTGTGTGTGTGTGCTGGGGTGGGGCAGGGAGTCTTTGTGCTCACTTCCTTGTGATCCACTCAGTGCCAAGGCTTTTAAATGCCATCCCTAAGCCATCAGCCACCCCACCCACCCACTCCTGCCCCGTGACATCCCCAGACCCACTTGTCCTAAGTACAGCCGTGGGTGTCTCGCATCTCTGTGACGAGGCGTGCCAGCAGTGGCACTTTGGTCCCTCCCTGTGTTGGTGGACACCCATCTCGTCAGTTGCTCTGGTCAGAAGCCTCTGTCATGCCAGATCCTTCTCTCAACCCAGCCACATCCATCCCATCCCATGGGCAAATTTGGTTGGTTCCACCTTCCACAGATTTCCAGAATCTTACCCCTGGCCCACCTGCACCCTCACCTGGCAGCCACCTGCCGCTCTCATCCCCAGCCACCCAGCTTGTTCCCCTAAGGCAGTCACAAGGCCACCCCACACACACAGGAAGTAGGTGGCCCTGCTGACAACAGGGTGACATCCGCTGCCTGCTTCCCCCACGCTTCCTCCAGCCTTCTCTGGACCCCAGGCCTTTGCCAGGTCCCTCGGCTCCCAGCACACCATGGGCCCTGCAGGCCAGCTCTTACTCCTGCTTTTACTCCCAGGTGAAGCTTGTGGGGGAAGGAGGGAAGGGTGGGCGTGGGGATGATAGGCAGGGTAACTGGTGAGAAGGTGGCTTAAGTGACGTCAAAGGGACAGGTGCTGAGGGCAGATCCTTTTCTGGGGGCTCCTCACTTTCCTGAAGACCTATTCCATCCCTGGGCCTGGGTCCTTGTGGGTTTGGAGGCTGGGGGAAGTTCTGCAGCGGCCTCTGTGAGCCACTGGGCATTTTTCTCCTTACCGGGCACCCCTAGCCCACCTGACCTCTAGGCAGGTGGTAGAGGGTGCCCATCAGGGCATCACCCTCCCTGAACCCTGCCTTGGGGCTCCCCACTCATGCACCTCTCTTTCTTTCCACAGCGACTGCAGCTCAGACATCCCCAGGTGAGAGTCCCTGCCTCTCTGCGGCCCTTGACCCTTTTGGTCCCTAAGCTTGGGTTCCTAAGGCTTGGCCAGAGTCCCCAGCACACCACAGTTGCTCTTCATGGCGCTAGTTCCTCTTCCCCTCGTCACTAATCCTACCCACTTCAGAGGACCCCCGGGCCATGCTGGGTACCTAAGACCCCAGGGAGGAGGCAGGGCCCCTCATTGTTGTGGGAATTAAGAATCCTAGCTAGGCTTGGGTTTTTGTCTTCCTGCGTCTAAGACTATAATGGGGAGATGTAGACAGGGGTGAAGGGAAAAGCAGGAATTCTTGAGAATCTAAGCGGCCACTCCGACCTGTAGGTAAGCTTAAGGGCTATTTCTCCCCTCCCAGACGTGCTGGGGGGTGGGTGTGTGTGTGTGGTGGGAGTGATGCCAGGTCTGGGGCCTGATCAAAGATGCAAAGGAGGTGGGGCTGGGGTGGGGTCACTCCTGCTGGTTTCCAGGAAAGCGTCCTGGCTGGTGTCTGGAGAGGGGTGGAAAGTGAGACTTAGCTGTGTGTCAGCAGTGGGAGGCCGTGTTGAATCAGGGGTAGGGTAGTGGGATTTGGGCAGTGCACAGGGCCTTGGGCGTGGGCTGTCCTCACCCCTCACTGCTTTCTGACTCACCCATACCCCAGCCCCCCGCCTCTCTTTGGGAGTACCCCACCTGCCTGACCGCAGCCCCGGGATCCTGGGTTCCCCTGCCCTCTCTGAGCCTTCACCTGCCCTCTGGTTCCCCAAGAGTGACCCAGGGGACCTGAGACCCACGTCCCTCAACACAGGACTTCCCCTTCTCCCTATAACCAAAACACACCCCCTCCTCTCACCTCTGACAGTGGGTCCACAAGCCCCCTTAGCCACCCTGTCTTGGCCCATCTCTGCAGGTTCCTGTTCCGGATGTGGGCCCCTGTCTCTACCACTCCTGGCGGGCCTTGTGGCTGCTGATGCGGTCATGTCACTCCTGATCGTGGGGGTAGTGTTTGCGTGTGCCCGCCCACGCCAAGGGTCTACCCAAGGTGCAGGTGGGGGGAGGGGGAAGGGGTGGTGCTTAGGGTATGAGTGGGGTCCCTAGGGAGGGGGTGGTCCCAGGGCTGGGACTCCAGGGGAAGCCCTGGAGGTGGTGCTGGGGAAACCCTGGGGGCGGTGCCTGGGGGAACCCCTGGTGCAACAGGTCCCCAGGGAGGGGGAGCTGGGGGGTGGTGGTGGGTAGTCAGGCCTGCTGCTTTCTCTCCCCACCCCCAGAAGATGGCAAAATCTACATCAACATGCCTGGTAGGGGCTGACCCTCCTGCGACTTCCACGTTTGACATCTGACCCTCTTATGCTGGACTGTGCCTGGTGTCATGGCCAGCTGGAGGGGAGGGTGGGGGAGCAAAGGGGAGGGGGAAGTGGACACTCCTCTTTGCCCTGCTTGGGAATGAAATAAAGCCCTTGCATTCTCTCTAGTTTTATTTTTCCTCTTCAGGAGTCCCAAGCCGTCCCTTTCATTGAGCTGTTTCTAGATTCCAGGTCCACATGAGGTCCCTGCGTGCATGGTCCCACTCCCAGCACCCCGACTCCCACCCCCGGGAACCTGCCACCACACACAGCATGTTTGTGCTCCATGTTTATTTGGCATCATCCGAAGGGAGAAGACACACTAGGTCACTGGGTGGACAACAGGAATGGCTGCATCCGGGCGTCATATCGGTGACTGTCATGGTGTGGGCTCATTTGTAATACTGCCTTTGTGTGTTGAGGTCGCTGTATACATCTGACCTTTGACCCTGGAGCTCCTACAGAGAAAGGGGCCATCAGTAGAAAGGGCACACTTAACAAACTCAAAACACCATCCAGCCTTCCTCTTCTGCTGACCTGCACCTCCTGAGCAGCGTCTTCATGGACAAGATCTTTCATTCCAGTCCAGCCCATGTTCCCCTTCCCCTCATCCCAAGCCCTGGGGCCTTTGCCCTTGCGAGTCCCTCCGTCTCCTTCTCCCCTCTCAGGTCTCAGCTCACGTCACATCCTCCAAGAAGCATTTCTCAATTTCCCCATCTCCGAGTTTCTTCCCCTTACATCCACCCCAGTCACAGTCACTTCAGCAGGCTTTGTCTCCCTCGCGATCTGTCCCTGAATCATTTTATATTGACTGTGTGCAGAGCTGTCTCCCCAGCGAGGCTGTAAGTCCTGCTGCTGTGGTCCGCTTCTAGCACACTCGCCAGTGTTCATCGAGCCCTCCTGGACCAATCACTACATTGGCCAATGCCGCGCCCTCCCCTTTCTGCTCCTAGGAACCGCCAAGCCCCTCCATCTGCCGCAGAAGCAGGCCTGAGATGCCTGCACGTCAAGCAAACCAGAGGCGGGTGGTGAACCTGACCCTGCAGAGCCTGGGGGCTCATGATGGGGGAGCATACGGTGGAAGAGGCAGACCTAGATTCCCCAAAACCTGAAGTCAGAGAGGAACGACAAGTCTGCATGTGCGTCTGACCAAGGAAGGGTAAAAAGGGTTAAGGAGCAGAGAGAGAGAGAGAGAGAGCAAGCAGGTCGGGCCCTGCTTTTGGCCCTGTCCTGGGTTTGACACCTCAAGGACACTAACTTGTATGCACCTATGTGTTTTCAGTGTAGTTTTTTCCAAAGTCTCTAGCTTCTGTCAGCTTTTTAAAGGGCCATAGTATTCTCATCCCCCAATTCTCTCAGCGGCCCCCCAACAGTTCTTGCAACTATAGGGCTCCCCTCTTTCGAGTTCCCAAACATGGGATGCATTATATCTCCTGGTGCCCTCCTTGCAGCCTCTTTCAGCAATAAGTATGTTCTGTTCCAGAAGGGTTTGAGGCCTGCCTGCCAACAAGGTAAAACCATTCTGCTATTTCCTTTCAACCTGAGCACAAGGTCACGGGCAGACCAGGTCATGTGGTTTGAGACACATGTTCCGTGGACCTTTCCAGGTTTGGGATGCTCAAGGAGTCCCCCAGAGGGCATGTAGGGGACTTCCCACTGGGCAGGAATAAGATGTGGGAGGAGATCCAGTCTCCTTACCTGGTACGGTGACTCGGTCTCGGCGATGCGTGACTTCCGGGTCACTGCTGGGGGCATGTGGAGGCAAGGTGCAAAGATGGGCAAGGCAGAGGATTGTTGTGTTGAAATCGGGGACTTCATCACCTCCCTTTCGACACATTGGTTACCCAGCCCTCACTCTGCTCCACCAGGACCTTAAGGTGTCGCAGGCCAGTCCTGCCCGCCCCACTTACCGTCCACAGTCCCTCGGCCTCGGGGGACCAGCCGGCCCAGCGAGTACACAGCCAGGGCAATGAGCAGGGTCAGCACCAGATCTCCCAACACGATCCCCGCCAGCACTCCCCCACTCACAGAAGGGCAGGTGCATTCTAAGAATTGGTACAAGGTGGGGGGAGGGGCCATCAGTGTGGGTTGGGGGTTAGCATGGGGGAGCTTTGGGAAGACTGGGGAAGAGACAGACACGAGGAAACCTCAGGGAGCAAGGGAGAGGGATTATAAGAGCTGGGCCTACCGCTCTGGGCCTGGACAGGACTGAGACCTGAGGAGAGAAAAGGAAGGGAAATTGAGGCACCAAAGTGTGATGGGGTGCAGGTCTGCATGCTGGAGAGGGTGGGCTGCCGCGTCCTGTGGGGCCTGGCATGTTGGCCTCAAGTCCCTGGAAGCATCTTACTTCTACAGCACCTTGTCTTGTAGCAGCCACCCACGAGCCCCCTCCTCTGGTTTCTATAGGAAGCCAACTGTTGGGGGGCCTAGCTCAGGAAAGACCCTCCAGTTTCGGGGCGGTTGAGAACCTGCTCCAGTCCATCCCTCTCCTTGAGTGTTCCTGCTCCTCCCTGCGTCTCCCCACCCCTTCCCCAAAACTCAGGAGCCCGCTTCAGAAGCCCCCCTAACTCACCACCCATAGTCAGAAGGAGAGGCAAAAACAGGAGCCTATTGCGGGCTACAAGGCCCTCCATGGTGCCAGCACGCGACCGGACACCCCAGACCAAGGGCCAGTGGGCTGGAGCGCAGCGTCCAAGCCAGTGAAGGAGGAAGTCAGAGGTGGGTGGCGGCAGAGGGAGGAGGGGACAGTGTGGGGAAGGAGGAGGGACAGAGAGAGATAACATCAGAAAAGAGCGGGGCCAGCCACCCCAGGGGCTGCGGCGCAGCTCTAGGGGCCGAACAGAAAGAATGAAGGATGCATGTGTCGACTCTTGACCACCATCCACAGTCAGGGGTCAGACGCCGCTGAGGCTACCAGCGGGGACTGCAGCCGTCTCCGCCTTATTGAAGCTGAACCAACTTGAGCTGCTCGCTGCACCTTTCTGGGTCTCAGTTTTGTCGTCTGCGAAATTGAGAGTGATATAGAACCTGTTTTATCATGTGGCTGGGGGGTTGCTCAGAGTCACATTCTTCAAGCAAAGCCTGGAACTGGGAAGTTTTTCTTAAGGCATCAGCTACAGCTACTTAATATTTAATCATCAGGATCCTGTGATGTTCATAGGATACCGAAAGGAAGCCATTGGGGTTTGAGTTGTGGCGCAGCAAGTTGAGCTGCCACCTGCAGTGAGAACATCCCATATAAAAGCCAGTTTTCAGCTCCCTGCTAATGCAGCAGGCGTTATCCCTAGGAAAACGGCAGAAGATGGCCCAAATGCAGGGTCCCTGCCACCCATGTGGAGAGACCTGGCTGCAGTGATGGCCCCTGGCATTCACCTGGCCCAGCCCTAGCTGTTGCAGTCATTTGGGGAATGAACCAACAGATGAAAGATTTCTCTCTCTTTTTCTTCTTCCCTTCCCCCCCCCCCCCACCACCAACTCTGCCTTTCAAATAAATCTTAAAAAACAAAAAAATAAGAAGACATTGGCCTATGGGCACTAACACAGGCCCCCTGTCCCAAGTGTTACATCATTGGCGCCCATAAGGCCCTTCCCATTCTTATCACGCCCAGCTGCCCTTGCCAGAAGTCACTCAGCGAGTGAGGGTGAGAATGGAATCCAAAATCAAAGCTGTGGGCCTGGCGCAATGGCTCAAGGGCTAAATCTTTGTCTTGCATGCATCAGGATCCCATATGAGCACCAATTCACATCCCAGCTGCTCCACTTCCCATCCATCTCCCTGTTTGTGGCCTGGGAAAACAGTTGAGGACGGCCTCACACCTTGGGACCCTGTAATGTGGGAGACCCGGAAGAAAACCCTGGCCTCTGGCTTTGGATTGGCTCATCTCCTGCCATTGCAGCCACTTGGGGAGTAAATCAGCAGATAGAAGATCTTTCTCTTTGTCTCTCTGTAAATCTGCCTGTCCAACAAAAGTAAAGTAAGTCTTAAAAAAAATAAATCAACTTAGAGAGCTGGTTCTTCGGGAGAAAAAAGACGAACATGAGGAAGGAGTGGAGCAGCGTGCAGCAGGGCGGAGGTAGAAGCTGAGAGTCAGGCAATGGCACAGGAGCACACAGCCCCTAGACGAGGCTGGAGGATGGCTGGAGGGGGCTGGGCTGCCTTGCCCAAAGAGGAAGTGGCAGAAAGGCAGGCCTGTACCAGGCTGCCTAGGAGGAGGCAGGGTCTCAGGATTCTAGTAGCAACCCAAGCTAAGAGCTGGGGAAGGAGGAACCTGAGGCTACAGTGTAGGGGCCCCTCCCCCACACCACATGTTACACCCACCCCTCCCCACGGGCCCATGCCCCAGTGCTCAGGAAAGGGGAAATTGGGTGGTCATGAGACAGACAGCCAGAGCAGGAGGTGAGGGAGGTGGGAGTCTGGAAGAGGGTCAGCCCCAGCGAGGCTAGGCTTTCCAGGGCCAGCCAACCAGTGACTAGTCCAGGCTTCCACATGGGTCCACGGGATCCCTCGGTTAACCTGTACAGGTCCAGGTTATAGTGAGGGTGTGGAGAAGTCTAACAACAGGCATATGGTGTGTGCTCCACAAGTGGAGTGTTGCAATCCTCTCGCAATCAGTACAACCCTGTCTGTGTGGTGCACAGGCAGAGCCAGCTGTCAGAGCCAGCTGGGGAAGAAGAGAACAGCTTGGAGAACACCACGAAATTGCCAGCCACCAGGCAGAGGGCCTTCCTGCAGAATCCGCAGGGCTGCAAGGTTGGCTGGCAGCTGGCCTCAAGTTGGGGAAGGCCATCCGCCCCAGTTTCCCAAGGCCTTTAAAAAAAAAAAAAAAAAAGATTCATTTATTTGCATTGGAAAGTCAGATTTATAGAAAAAGCGTAGGATCTTCCATCCACTGGTTCACTCCTCAAATGGCCACAATGGCTGGAGTGGCCAGAGCTGAGCTGATCTGAAGCCAGGAGCCAGAAGCTTCTTCTGGGTCTCCAGCATAGGTGCAGGGTCCCATGGCTTTAGGCCATCCTCTGGCTGCTTTCCCAGGCTACAAGCAGAAAGCTGGAAGGGAGGTAAAGCAGCTGGGACTCCAACTGGCACCCATATGGGATCCCAGCACATGCAAGGCAAGGGTTTAACCACAAGGTTATTGCCAAAGGCTGGGCCTGCCAAAGGTTTTAAATTTGTTTTGTAGGATAATTATACAGGGCAGGCATTTGGCACAGAGGTGAAGACATTGTTTGGGAAGCTCCCCTCCCCCTCCCAGCCATGTCTTCCTGCTAATGCCGACCCTGGGAGGAGTCCTGGGATCACAACATTCAGGTGGGAGATTGTGCTTCATGTTCCTGGCTTGGGTCTGGCCCAGTCCCAGCTATCACAGGCATTTGGGGAGTGAACCAGCAGATAGGAAATCTCTTAGTCTCTTTGCCTCTCACATAGAAACAAAATGAATAAATCAACGGTTTTGTTTGTTTAAAGATTTATTTGTTTTTATTGGAAAGTCAGATTTACAGAGAGAAGGAGAGACAGAGAGAAACAGCTTCCTTTTGCTGCTTTCACTCCAACTAGAGTGGCTGCAACAGCTGGAGCTGAGCCGATCCGAAGCCAGGACCTAGGAGCTTTTTCTAGGTCTCCCACATGAGTACAGGGTCCCAAGGCTTTGGGCCGTCCTCCACTGTTTCCCAGGCCACAAGCAGGGAGCTGGATGGGAAGTGGGGCTGCCAGGCTATGAACTGGCCCCCATATGGGATCCAAGCTGAGGCTACCATGCTGAGCCCAGAAATCAATTTTTTTTTTAATCAAACAACATAACTTTACAAATGGGCTAATTTTTAATAATTTATTTTTTATTTGAAAGGCAGAGTTACAATGGGGTGGGGGGTGAATTTTCTGTTCACTGGTTCACTCCCCAAATGGAGCTGGACCAATCCGAAGGCAAGAGCAAGAGCGTTTTCCCTGTCTCCCACATGGGTACCGGAACCTAAGCGTTTGGGTCATGCTCCACTGCTTTTCCAGGCACATTGGTAGAGAGCTGGATCAGAAGTGGAGCAGCAGGGACTCAAACTGGTGTCTCATAAGAGATGCCAGCACTGTAAGCAAAGGTTTAGCCTACTATGCCATGGTGCTAACGTTTGCGGGACCAGTGCAAACCACGGACCTCAGCGAGTTCTCACGAGCTCAGCACATGCGCAGTTCACTGTTGTCCCTGCAGTCCCAAAGCTATTGCCAGAGTGTGCAAAATGGCACCTGACGTACCACCACTACAGTTCTTGATCTGCTGACCGTCAGATCCGAGGGCTACCCAGACTCACCCCGGGGTGGAACCCGTAGGATGCCACATCATTGCAGTTCACTGAGTCAGAAATGAGCTCACTCCCAGCTCAGCACATGCTCCGTCCTTTCCCTTGCCCTTTCCTCCTTACGCAAAATGGTGCCCAATTCAGCTCTAGGTGGCTGAGTGGGCTGTGGAATCCACTCTGTTCTCGCATTGCCCGTCTGAGATCTGCTGCTCTGTCTCTGCTCCTGGTCAAATCAATTGGACCAGCAGGACGGACCGTTTTTTGTCTGAGTTCACCTCCCAAGCTCCCAGTGAAAGTCTCTTCCCACCTGGTTGCTGGTGGAGTTCAGATGACCGTGCTGGACTATCAGTCACTGCAACACTACACTGCTGTGCCCGCTGCTTTCCTGTGTCTGTCAGTCTCCAGGTACCCTTCTGCTTTGTTCTGTCCTTTCCTATTTTCTGAAATATGTCCTCTCTGCTTCATCCTCATTAAATGTTTTTCCATCTGTTTAAACGTGTCCTTACCCTATTCCGCCATCTTGATTCCAGCCATGGTGCTAACGTTTGAACAAACACTTCACAGAAGAAAAGACATGATGGCCAATCAGTGTGTGGAACAGGGCTGAGCATCACTCACTGGTGTTTTGGGAAACACAAGCAGAAGCCACAGTGAAATGTTAGCACACACCTGCTTGCCCAGCTCCTGTGATAAACAGTCTCACCCCACGGCTGGCCAGGAAGTCCCTGGAGACTTCCTACACTGCATCATGCGACCCCAAAACACAGTTTTGGAAACAATGGGATGCTTTATCATCAACCTAAACATTCCTCCACTTGCAATCCAGGATTTCCACTACTAGCTGTTTACTCCCCCAAAATAAAAATGCACATGTTCACGTGAACATGTGACTATGCCCACCTCTTGGCACCGCCCTCACTGCAGCTCTCGGTCACTTCCCCCACAGGTGCCCGGGTGCGTGTGTGTAATCCTTGTGGATGACCCTCACCTCAGGGCCTCCCCCAATCTTCACACTAGGAGAAGTGACAGGAGAAGGCCGACTGTAGCAAGGACACCCATATGTGGCGGGGCTACAGGCTCCTGAAAACCAGCTTCCTGCTAACACACAAGCCAAGGAGGCAGTGATGACGGCTCCCATGACCGGGCTCCTGTCCCTCACATGGGAGATGTGGCTTCAGTGTCTGTCTCTTGGCTTTTTGGTTTCTTACATGGGTGTTTGGAGAATCAATCAGCAATGGGAGCACATGCTCTCTCTCTCTCTTTTTTTCTTTCTCTCTCTTTAAGAATCACTTTTATTAGAAAACAAGTGATTCATGGCCCAGCACAATGGCTCAATTGGCTGAGTCCTCCACCTGTGAGCACCATCAGGATCCCCTATGGGCATGGGTTCGTGTCACAGCTACCTCACTTCCCATCCGTTTCTCTGCCTGTGGCCTCAGAAAGCAGTGAAGGATGGTTCAAATCCTTGGCACCTTGCACCTGTGTGGGAAGAAGAAGCTCCTGGCTTCTGGCTCTGATCAGCTCAGCTCTGGCTGTTGTGGCTAATTGGAGAGTGAAACCAGCAAATGGAAGTTCTTTCTCTCTGTCTCTCCTTCTCTCTATTAATCTACCAGTCCAATTAAAAAAAAATCTGAAGAAGTAGGGGAGGAGCAAGAAGAAGAAAGAAAAGAGACGATTCGGTCAGCAGGCTCTACCTCCCAGGAGCAGTTGACTGCCATGGCTCAAGTTCAGCCTGATGTCCGTCTCTGCGTCCTGCCCTGCGCTTCCCTCTGTCGTGTTACGACACAGCACGAGATATTAGACCATGCCAAGCTCTTGGACCCTCAGCTCTGCCTCCAGGACCCTGGGGTCTGGAGAGCAGCCACTATCCTGGCAGCAGGAAGCCAGTCACAGTGGCCCCTTCTTTAGCGTCCCCCCCTTTCCAAATCTTGGTGTCCCTGATCCCTCTGCACCCCTCCCCCCTGGATCTCGGTGCCAAGTTCACTCTTGCAGAGGCCTCCCATAACCACCACTGCTGAGGTCACTTGACCACACCCCAGTTTCGTTTTCTGCCCTGGTTGGGTCACGCCTGAAATTCTTAGGCATTTCCATTTCTACTGTCCACCATTTCCTCTGGAACGGAAACTCTGTGAGCGCAGGGACTTTTCCACCTTGATTACTGCCCCATGCCCAGCACACACAGGACGTGCTCACCGATACTCTGTGGGTACTGGACTAAATGAAAGCTGGCTCCCTGGCTCCAAGGAGGCCGAGGAATGTCCCAGATACATTCACTCTGTCTTCTTGATGAAACCTGCGGCAAACAAAAAGGCTAAACCTCATTCTGTGTGACTTCACATATGTGAGACTCATGGCCAAGTTTGTAGACAGACGATACAACTGCTCTAGTTGCCAGGGTGTGTAGGGAGTGGAGGATGGAGGTGAGTGATGAACAGGTGTGAAGTTTTCAGTTCTGGAGCTGGATGGAAGTGATGGTTGTACAATACTATGCATACATTTAATGTCACCACACTGTACTCTTAAAAGTAATGAAGGTTGGGTCCGGTGTAGTAACCTAGTGGCTGAAGTTCTTGCCTTGCATCCGTGAGGATCCCATATGGGCACCAGTTCTAATCCCGGAAGCTCCACTTCCCATCCAGCTCCCTGCTTGTGGCCTGGGAAAGCAGTTGAGGACGGCCCAAAGCTTTGGAACCCTGCACCCACGTGGGAGACCTGGAAGAAGCTCCTGGATTCTGGCTCCAGATTGGCTCGGCTCTGGCCACCGCGGTCACTTGGAGAGTGAATCAGCAGACAGATCTTATCTGTGCCTCCTTCTTTCTGTGTATCTGACTTTCTAAGAAAAATAAATAAATCTAAAAAAAAAAAGCGTTGAAGCTGTTACATGCTGTTATGTATATTTCCCCACAATTCTCAAAATGGAAAAATAAACACTGCTGGCACTTCTTAATATGCTCTAGTCCCTTCTGCCACAGCGTTTGGAGCAGGGCCCAGGGACACTAGACTAAAGGCCATATTTTCCAACTTCATTTGCGTTTGGAGTGGACGTGTGATTTCATTCCACCTGAGAGGTAATGTGGGGAGTGAGGCAGGCGGTTTTTGGATCACAACCTTCAATTTTCCCGCTGGCTGGAAATTAAATGATATGCGCACTTCAGTTGTGTTCATTTTATTTGAAAGGTAGATAAACAGGGAAGGGGCAGAGAAGTCACCCATCCATCGGTTCACTCTCTAAATGCCCGTAGCACTGAGCACTGGGCTGGTCTCCCACACGTGTGGCAGGACCCAAGCACTTGAGTCATCATCATATGCCCACCAGGGTGGTCTGTATTAGCAGAAACCCAGAGCGGAAGCAGAGGGGCAGGATGTGAAGTGGAGTACAGGTGTCCCAAGTAACAGCTTGAACTGCTGGGCTGAGCACTCACTCTCACCAACTGTCACGTGAAGGTGTGGGGGGTCGTGTTGGAGCAAGGAAGTAGGGATGACACAGAAAGGATGAAAACGCAACAAGACAGAAAGTACTCAGGCCCATAGACTCAGAGAAGGTTCTATACAGCTCCTCCTCGCACCTCTGTCCCTGTTATAAAGCCACTGGTCTCACCTTCCAAGCAAGAGGACACATGTCATCCACTATAAGCCTGTAAGAGACAGGAATGGATCATTCTGAAGCCTACGTTGAAAGGAGATCGGGAATCGGCGGGGGCATAGTACTTGGGGCAGAACTGGGCAAAAGCAAGTGACGGAACATCACAGGGGCAGAGGGAAGGCGTGGGGGAAAGCCCACTGGTTACGGGGAATGATGCGTTTCCTGGTTTTGATTCCAAGAGCTTGCCCTGAAGAAGACAGGATTCAAAATGGAAACTAAATGCTGAGCAGAACTGAGAACAGGATTTGTTTAAAGTGAGAGAGGCAGACTCCATTTCACGGGTGAGTGTGGACAACCCCACCAACAGAAACACTTGCCAAGAGAGCCAGAGGGCTTGTCTGTGTGGAGAATGTGGGAGATGGCCAGGGGATGGGTAAAACAAAGGACAGGAAGCCCAAAGTTCCCATGACCAGCAGCCCCTGTATGGGGTCAGGGAGCTCCGCTGACTGACTAAGCAAACAGGGTGGAGTTGGGTGGGGGTTAGGGTGCATGGGGTTTTCTAGGAACTCGGTGGTGTCTCCACAAGGCCATCATGGCGCCGCCTCTTCCCCAGTCTCTGATGAGACCCAGGTGCATCCTGGGAAAGTGGATGGGCAGGATCGGCATGGAAGCCGGTGGAATCCCACCTCAGGGCTGTAAGGCAAAAGTCATGGGAAAAACTCCCAACTCATCCACTCCTCCCTAACTGCCTGCCTACTTCCTCCCCATCCCTCTGACAAAGGGTGCCTCACGCCCCTCACGTGTTCAAAGATGGCTGCTCAGGCCTCAAAGGATGTGTAACACTTGGCTCTGAAACAAACCATACAGCGACTCCCCAGAGAGTCTGCACTGGTCCTTAAGCTTCACTTGAAGGTTGACTGCAGCCAGTTCTGTTCAGTGTTCGCAGGGACTTCGGGAACACGTTGCAGTGGACTTTTCAGCAAAAACAACTCTTGTAGGACTCAAGTTACTATGGGACAGGTTGGCAAAGGATGACTATGGGCAACCACAGGAAGTGTCCTGTTAAGCACAGTGAGAGGAATCCTCTTGTCTCTGATTCCAGAGTCTAGAGTCCAGACCTAGCTGGAAGCTGCTACCTTTTTTTTTTTTCTTTTTAAGATTTATTTTATTTTACCTTCTTTTCTTTTTTAAATTGGAAAGTCAGATATTCAGAGAGGAGAGACAGAAAGGAAGATCGTCCATCCACTGATTCACTCCCCGAGTGGCGCAATGGCCAGAGCTGTGCTGATCCAAAGCCAAGAGCCAGGAGCTGCTGCCTTTTTAAGGCAATCAAGACAGGTATCTCTCAAGATAGTCACCAAGAATACCTGCCTCCCAGCAAGCATACCTTTCCCTGGCATCAAAGGGGGAAGCCTACTTTCCCTTCCCTTCATCTGAGCTGGCCTTGTGAGTGGGTTTGACCAAGAACGTAATGGAGGGCCAACACCGTGGCACAGCATATTACACTGCCATATGCAAATCTGGCATCACATACAGATCCAATCCGAGTCCCAACTGCTCCACTTCCAGTTTAGCTCCTTGCTGATGCTCCTGGGAAGGCAAGCCCAGGTGCATGAGCCCCTGTAGGAGCCCTATGTAGCCCTCTTCTCCTCTCTCTGTATATCTGCCTTTCCAATTAAAAAATAAACAAATCTTAATTTACTTTATTTATTTACTTCCATTGGAAAGGCAGATTTACAGAGAGGAGGAGATACACAGAGAAAGATCATCCATCTGTTGATTCCCTCCCCACGTAGCCACGATGGCCAGAGCTAAACCAATTCAAAGCCCACGTGAGTGCAGGGTTTCAAAGTTTTGGGCCGTCCTCGACTGTTTTCCCAGGCCACAGTCAGGGAGCTGGATGGGAAGTGGAGCAGGCAGGACATGAACCGGGGCTCATAAGGAATCCCAGCACATGCAAAGCAAAGATTTAGGTACTGAACCATCTCATGAGGCCCTACACATAGCTGTTTTAAGCCTTCCCATTGTGGCAGGCAAGGAGTCCTGTTATAAAGTCATGGGCACTGGAAACAGCACTGTGTTTGGAGACTCTGTTGGTGCAGCCAACCTTGCATCCGACAGGCCACCAAGGGCTTGGGTAGGGCACTGGACCATGCTGAATCAAGAAGATGACATATATGAAGGCTTGAGATTAAGATGCATTTTAAAAATATGTTATTTATTTGCTTGTCTATTGGAAGGACACTAACAGAGGGAGGAGAGGCCCTCCATCCATTGGTT
Organism: Ochotona curzoniae; assembly: GCF_017591425.1. NCBI lineage: Eukaryota > Metazoa > Chordata > Mammalia > Lagomorpha > Ochotonidae > Ochotona > Ochotona curzoniae. The sequence continues at coordinate 5,152,812 of NW_024465561.1, read as the reverse complement.
CTCTCCTCAATTAGTCATGGCAGCTGCTGACTTAGCCTTCCGTGTCTTACCCCCAGCCTGAGAGACATGTTCTAAGGGCGGGCTGGGCGTTTCAGCAGCAGAGCCAAGAGAACAGATCCAGAGCCTCCAAGCTTCTCTTCCCATGCTTGGCTGCTCTGTCTATGCCAGCCTCACTTTTCCGCCCTTCAGCTCCTGCCCAAGTTGCAACTTCAGCCATCTTGGGGTACTCTTGCAGGAATTATGATTTTATTTGTTTATTTGGTAAAGACATATTGACTTAGAGTTACAGAGAAGAGAGAGAGAAATCTTCCATCTGTTGGCTTACTCCCCAGTTAGCTCAGTTAGCTACGAAGGCCAGGCCGGGTCAGGCTGAAGATAGATTCGTCTTGGTCTTTCCCATGGGTGGCAGAGGCAAAAGCACTTGGACCATCTTCTGCTACTTTCCTCGGCTCATGAGTGAGGATCTGAATTGGAAATGGAGCAGGCAGGACAGGAACCAGTGCCTATGTGGGATGTTGGTGCTGCCACACTACAATACCAGAAGTAAGACTTTTAAAAAAGATCATGCGCCTGGGGGAGGGATGCGATTGGCTCGGAACAAATCACCTGCCCGCCCATGATTCAATCACAGGAAAGCGGGGGTGAGCTTTGCAAGAAAATGGCCAGCACCACAAGAACACCAAGAGGGAAGAGATGGGGGAACAGTCCCTAGAAGAAGCCTACAGGGACCGCACCCCTGTTTCCTCAGAGCTCCTCCACTTCCAGCATGCCGTCTGGTGTCTACCTGCACATACAGTGGCTCTGCTCCAGGCACTCTCTTACTGCTGGTCTGCGCTCCGCCCATGGATGGAGCATGCCGGGAAGGTCAAGGAGTGGATAACGCTGAAGGCAGCCCTCAACCTGTAGTTCTGGGATCCCAGGCTTTCCTGCCCCACCCCACCCCCACCCCCGCAAAAAAGACAACTGCAGGCTGTGCTGTCCTCGCCATCTTCCAGAAATCCCCAGCATGATTAAGCACCGACTGTCCTGGAGAACACAGCCTGCATTGATGTGCCCTTCCCTGTTTCCCTTCCTTACTCCCCACCAGCATTTCATAAGCTGTTTATTATTATTATTATTTGAAAGGCAAAGTTAGAGAGGGAGGGAGAGACAGAGAGAAAGATCTGTCTGCTGGTTTACTCCCCAAGTGGTTGCAATGGCTGGAGCTGAGTCAATCTGAAGCCAGAAGCCAGGAGTTTCTTCTGGACTTCCCATGTGGATGCAGGGTCCCAGGAACTTGAGCCACCCTCCACTGCTATCCCAGGCTGCCAGAAGGGAGCTGGATTGCAAGTTGTGTAGGCAGTTTAATGTGCCATTGCACAGCACTGTGCTATGTGCTCGCTGTCTTACCAGTCTTTTCTGAACCTCCCAAGGAACTGACATGCATTTAAACCCTCTTTATTAAAGACAAAGGGTATGCAATTCCCATTGGTACAACAGAGGTCCAAGATATGTTCCTATGTCGTCCCTTCTCCAATTTTTTCTCTCAGAATCCGCATCTGGAAAGTAGGGTTTACCTGTGCGCACCCCTGACCCTAGCAGACTAACCCAGGGTTCTGGAATGACCCAAACCCAGCAGTAATCAGGGCTTGGGGCTGCACACAGTGGAAGCCACTGAGATGTTTTTGAACAAAAAGAAGGGCGTGCTCCAGGATCTTGTGGAAGCCACTGAGTTCTGATAAAGGCCAGCAAAACATTCCTGGGGCCACGGAGACCCCACTGCCATCATGGCGGACAGACGCCACATCTCCACGGCCAGCGTCATCCAGGGTTTTCTGCTAAGACTCCTGTCATTTGCATCGGACACTTGGGAAAACAGTTTGGCCATTTCTCATAGTTCAACACACACTTACTGTCAGAACAACAATCCCACTAACGGGTATTTACCAAAGAGAAGTGAAAAGTCAAGTTCACACAAAAACCAGAACATTATGTGAATAGTGGCCTTATTCATAAGCCCCCGAAACTGGAAAAAACCCAAGTATCCTTCGGTGGATGAATGGACAGGCAGTCAGTCCAAACAAAAGAGTAGTATGCAACAGCGGCACGGTATGAGCTATTGATATGTGCAACAGCCTAGGCCAGTCTGCAAAATGACACGTGCCAGCTGAAGAACACCAGGCTTCAGCTGCAGGCTCCATATTATTCCATTGGCATGACACTACAGAAAAGGCAGTGCTGGCAGGGGCACAAATCAGATCTGTGCTTGGCAGTGACGGGGTAGAAGCGGTGGACTGACCATAGAGGAAAATGAGGGAGGCTTTGTGTGTGTGTGTGTGTGTGTGTGTGTGTGTGAGAGAGAGAGAGAGAGAGAGAGAGAGAGAGAGAGAGAGAGAGAGAGAGACTGGGTTCCTCTGCGTGACTGTGGTGCTGATCAATGGCTGTGTGGTTTGCCAAAACTTGCAGGAGGACAGGGGCCTGCATTAGTTAAGCCACCGCTTTTGCTGCTGTCATCCATTATCAGAAAATTGGTTCGAGTCCTGGCTGCTCCACTTCTGGTTCAACTTCTGGTTAATGAGCCTGGGAAAGTAGCTGATATCAGACATACTCAGACCCCTGTCTTCCAGGCCAGACCCGAATAGAGTTGCTGGCTCCTGATTTTGGTCTGGCTTAGCCCAAGCCACTGTGGTCATTTGCAGAGGGTATCAGTAGATGAAAAATTATTTCTCTTCCTTTCTCTCGTCCTATCTTGGAGTGTCACTCTACCTTTGAAATAAACAAACTTAAAAAAAATTATCTATAATTGAGTGCATGATCCGAGACTCAGCATCATAGGAGACAGATCATCTTCCAGCCAATGGAATGTGGTAGAAACGATGTGGCCGTTGCCCATGGCAATGCTAAAGGTCAACGAGGGACCCTTCCTTCTTACGTCCTTCCTCTTGGCTAAAAGGAAAGTGGCCCTGAAACTGACACAGCAGGAAACTGACTACAAAAGCTAACTTCTTGCTAATGCACCTGGGGGCAGCAGATGATGGCTGGAACTGAGCCAATCTGAAGCCAGGAGCCCAGAGCTTCTTCCAGGTCTCTCACGTGGGTGCAGGGTCCCAAGGCATTGGGCCGTCCTCAACTGCTTTCCCAGGTCAAAAGCAGGGAGCAGGATGGGAAGTGGGGCTGCCTGGATTACAATCGGCGCCCATATGCTATCCCGGCGCATAAAAGGCACCGGGCCCAGGTGTTTTATATTTAATACAATTTTAATCTATACAATTGACATTTCTGTCCATTGCTGTTCATCCATACAAAGAATGCAGCATTGCCGATAAAAAAAGAGCACTTTGTAAGATGATTTAGAGGAATTTCAATTGAAAAAAGGCAGGTGCAATGATGTGAGTAAAGTCACTATGGACTGAAAATGTTCAATAAATAAATATGTAAAATGGCATCCATACAGAACAAAGACATTTTTCCTTGTCTTTATTCGCTTAACAATATGGTAGAACTACTATTTCTGTAACAGTGAGGCACTATAAATAATCCAGAGATCCAAAGTGTTTTGGGAGGGTTGTGTAGATTCTGCACAAGTATGACACCATGTTACATAAGGACTTGAGCCTTTGTGGATTTTGGTATCCACAGGCCAATTCCCCAGGAGTAAGGATGAGAGTGTAGTGTGAATCGAAACAATAGCCCCAAAGAATTCCTTATAAATGCACATACCTGTTGTGTTTATATTGAAATGACAGTAGGCAAAACCATGTAAGGGTGCATCTCAGGCTGCTGACCAATAAAATCAGTGGCCTGTGCCAGGATGGGACATATGACCTATATGGTCCCAACAGAGTGGACAGACAAAGGATAGCATTGGTATGAAGTTTGTACAAAATATGTGTACAGGGCCCAGCACAATAGCTTAGTGGCTAAATCTTCACTTTGCATCCCCCGGGATTCCATGCGGGTGCCAGTTCCAATTCCGGCAGCTCCACTTTCCATCCAGCTCCCTGCTTGTAGCATGGGAAAGCAGTCGAGGATGGCCCAAAGCCTTGGGACCCTGCAACCGCATGAGAGACCTGCAAGAAGCTCTTGGCTCCTGGCTTCAGATTAGCTCAGCTCATGCTGTTGTGGCCACTTGGGGAGTGAACCAGTGGATGAAAATTTTTTTCTCTGTGTCTCTCCATCTCTCTATAAATCTGCCTTCCCAGTAAAATAATAATAATATTAAAAACTGCATAAAGTCTATAGGAAAATAGCAATGTGCTGTCAACGGGCGTGGGTGGGGGTAACTCTGGCAATAGGTTTGGATGACTTATATCTGTTTTTTATTTGAAATTTTCTATGATATCAGGAGGAAAAAAAGTTATTTTCATTTCTGAAAAGATAAGAAATTAAATGAGACCAATTAAGTGGGAGAGAAAAAATATCCAACTTCTGTTGCCAGTAATGGTATTCTAAGTAAGCAGAGAAAGAAACCAAAAACCAGAGAGTGAAAAACATGAGAAAAAATAATTATTAAAGTGTGAGAAGTACTGGAAATACAGAAAGGTCCAAAATTAGATAAGCAAGATGAGAGTCTGAAACGCAAATGTCCTGCTTTATTCAGAAGCCATTTTCTAACTCAGAAGACAGTTTGGGACTGAGTGGGACAAAGGTAAAATCCCCAGTCAGTGTGTGCACACACCTGGGTGCTTGCTGCAAAGCCTGGCTAGGAGTGTTGTTCAACCTGTTCTGCTTTTCATCTTCCGATGAGGTTGCTGACTTAGATCAGTCAACAGACCTTAGAAATAATTTCTCACCTCTGGTGTTAACAGAACAATCAAGACCACTCAAGCAACATTTTGGAACATTCTTTCCCACATCTGGGTCTCCAAGGTGACATCAAAGGACCTGTGCTTGTCCACGTGTGCTAGTGTAGTTGGACTGCAAGGATGGTACACTCCCTCCTCCACCCTGCCGTGGACACAGGAGAAAAAAAAAAAAACATTTATTTTACCCACTTTCCCCTCCATCCTAATGTACCCAATCAGAGGCCCACATGAGTGTTCAACCACTCAGCTATGTCATCAATATTAAAGAAATATATATATATTTTAAATCCAGACCTCCTGAGACTGGCCTGAAAAGTGTCACCCTCAAAGTAGGAAAAGACTAAGCAGGAATCGGCCCTTGAGCCCACCCATGAACTCCCAGATTACCTTTGCGCTGCTCTGCCAGAGAAGCAGAGGAAGCTCAGATCTGGTCCTGATTAGTAACGTCCCCACAGGCACTGGAGGAAGCAAACAAATACCCCACTGGTGTGGCACATCAGGCCTTCTAATTCTTGCTAGAAATCCAAGAACTGGAAGAATCAACAGAGGGGAGAGCCTTGCCACAGGCACAGAGATACCGGGACGGTGAGACACAGGCTATGACTACGAGTATTTTCAAGGAAACAAAGCACAAGGGGCCGGAGTCAAGGTCCTTTTGGATTGCAGTGAGCTAAGCTGCCGCCTACAACACTACATCCTGTATGGGAGGCAGGGTTCGAGTCCTAGCTGCTCTGCTTTGGATCTAGCTCCCTGTTAATGTGTCTGAGAAAGCAGTGGAGGGGAGCCCACATCCTTGGACCCCCTGGATGGAGTCCAGGGAAGACTTGGATGGAGTTCTGGGCTCCTGGCTTCGGCCTGGCCCAGTTCCAGACACTGTGGCCTTTTGGGGAGTGAACTGGCAGATGGGATCTCTGTCTCCTTCTCTTTTACTCTGCCTTTTAAATAAATGAATAGGGGCCGGCACGATAGCATAGTGGCTAAAGTCCTCTCCTTGCATGTGCCAGGATCCTATATGGGTACCGGTTCATGTCCTGGCAGCCCCACTTCCCATCCAGCTCCCTGCTTGTGGCCTGGGAAAGCAGTTGAGGAAGGCCCAAAGCCTTGGGACCCTATATCCGCATGGGAGACCCAGAAGAAGCTCCTGGCTCCTAGCTTAGGATCAGCTCAGTTCAGGCCATTTCGGCCACTTAGGGAGTGAATGAGCAGATGGAAGATCTTCCTCTCTCTCTCTCCTCCTCTCTATATATCTGATTTCCCTATAAAATATAAGTAAATATTCAAATAAATGAATAAATTTTACACATACACATGTACACACACACGTGTGTGCATTTGAAAACCTTATCAAGGAACAGGAAACGATGAAACATGAAAGAGCATATTAGAATACAAAATAAAAATCAAGCCTGAAACTGAAAAATCCAGCTAAAGATGGCTACGATGAGCAGACTAGACGGGATTTTCTCAATGGTCATTGCAGCCATTTTAAGATGGAAGATTACTCCGACTCTGTTTCTATCTCTCCTTCTCTGTCTCTGCGTCTTTCAAATAAATAAACCAAATCTTTGAAACACAAATCCATGGGGTCACAATGCCAGCTCCAGGAGAAAACTTTTCACTGGGTGAACAGCATTGTAAAGTCTATGGCTGGCATCATGCAGGGTTAAATATTAAAACAATCAGGAGTTAAAAACTAGAAGCTTTCCTTCCAAGATCTGACGTAAGCTAGGTGTTGGCCGTCACCTCAGTGGTTGATTGTGTCCTGGAAAATAAGAGCATCATCAATTGATAAGACTCTATAGACCTGTTGGTTAGAATCCATAACAGAATTTAGCTATCTTGTTGGATACAAAAGTCAATTTTATTGCTACAGATCAGCCACAAATAAAGAAGCAGAGACAAGTAACCATTTATATACCATAAATGGACATATAACTAGTCATAAATCCAACAAGTACACAAAGGCTGCTGTGGAAGGTGCCTGCATCCCGTACTGGAATCCCTGGTAGAGGGGAGTCTGGCAGCTCTGCTTTTCATCCAGCTTCCTGTTGATGGGACCCCAAGAGGCGGCAGGTGCTGGAGGTACTTTGGTGTGGGGGACCCAGATGGAGCTCCTGCCTCCTAGATTCAGCCTGGCCCAGGCCCAAGCTGTTGCAGGCGTTTGGAGAGAAACAGTAGATGAAAGATTTCCCTCTCTGTCTCTTGCTTCCTCCCTCTCTTTCTGTAATTAAATAAATCAAAGTGAAAAAGAAAAAGAGAGAAGGGGAGAAAAAGAGAAAAGAGAAGAGAAGCAGCTCTGGTGTTGGTGTCTCTGGTGTTGGTGTCTCAACAGTACTGCCTTGTACTCCTCTGCCTTGTAGTGCCAACATTCTATATGGCCGCCAGTTTGTATCCCGGTTGCTCCACTTACCATCCAGCTCCCTGCTTGTTCATTTTTTGTCATTGAAAGCAGTGGAAGATGACCCAAGCCCTTGGCACCTTACACCCGAGTGGGAAACCTGGAGGAAGCTCCGGGCTTCTGGCTTCAGATTGGCTCAGCTCTGGTCATTGTGGCCATTTGGGCAGTGAACCAAGAGATGGAACGTCTCTCCTCTCTAACGCTTCCTTTCAAACAAACAAAAATAATAATTCTGGAACTACAGAAGGGAGGGAGAGAGGGAGGGAGGAAAGAGGAAGGGATAGTGAGAGGAAGGGAGGGAAGGAGAGTCCTCTCCTGGTGATGGAGAGGAAGTGGCTTCTTTCTGGAAGCGTTGTCTTTCCCTGTGACCCAGACCTTTGGCCCCTGTTGGACTCCTGGAGGATCAAGGCCCCTCAGTGAAGTACCCAAGATCAGTGCTATCCCAGGAGCCTAGACCTGTGTGCCACAAAGAGAATGTTGAATGAAAGAAGAAAGAAAGGCCCAGCGTGGTGGTGGCCTAGAGGCTAAAGTCCTTGCCTTGAACACGCCAGGATCCCATATGGGCTCCTGTTCTAATCCCGGCAGCTGTGTACTTCCCATTCAGCTCCCTGCTTGTGGCCTGGGAAAGCAGTCAAGGACAGCCCAACACCTTGGGACCCTGCACCCATGTGGGAGACCTGGAGGAAGTTCCTGGCTTCTAGCTCTGGATCGGCACAGCACCGGCTGTTGTGGTCACTTGGGGAGGGAATCATCGGTCGGAAGATCTTCCTCTCTGTCTCTCCTCCTCTCTGTATATCTGACTTTGCAGTGAAAATAAATAAATCTTAAAAAAAAAAAAAAAGAAAGAAAGAAAGAAGAAAGAAGCTGTATACTGAAGAGTATTCGCTGTAGGGTTCTGACTTACAGAAAGTTCAAAAAGCCCAAATTAGGCTACCGTGTTTAGAGCGCAGACATAGGTGGCAGAAGGTTTCAGAAAAGCAGGGAGGGATGCCATTAGAATCAAAGTGGAGGTGACCTATCAGGCAAGCAGGCATTGCGAATAATAAGGGACAAAACAGGAATATTTTAAAACATCACAGACCGCTGTCTTTATGTGGATGTAGATGCCTGAGAACAATAGTCCCCCCCTTTCTACAGTTTTGTGAAAAAGGGGTCTCTGGCTGATTTTCTTCTGAGTTACCGACTCTGTGTAACAGAAGAATTCAAAGCAGAGACATCAAGGACAAGGTTGGGAGCAGGAGCTGTTTGAAGAGCTTAGCTTCAAGAGGTGGTTCCCCTGGTTTCCCACGCGAGACCTGCGCATGGGAAACTCATGTTCCTGCCTAGGTCACTCTGGTGGTGTCTTCACTGAAAGTACGCACAAGGTGAGTTTGAGCAGGCTACATGTGCATGGCGCTGTCTCAGGAAGGTCGATGGGGTTCCACAAGGAGCTCAGCACGACGTGCTTTCACATCCAGACAATGGAGAAGGCTCAGGCGCATCATGCGAGGTGGGTGTGCTAAACTGGCAGAGAGCGGGTGGAGTTGGGGTGCAGGGCCAAAGCCTGAATCCTGCTGGAGACCTCTCAGCTCCTGTGTCCCTCATGACTTTCTGTCTACTCTCTGTGGTCTCAGGTACCTGCAGTTGACAGGGCTCCAACATATTAATGGTAAATTCCAGAAATACACAATTGTTAAGTTATAAACTATGTGCCAGTCTGACTACTATGATGAGATTACCAGACAGGAAGGCAGGCATGAGCCTACATGTGCTTAAGACAAAAAGAAAAGAAAGAAAAAGTGCAACGTGGTGGGGGGAAGACGGATGGCTGCAGGGAAGGATGGGGGTGGGGATCCAGAAATTTGGGTGGTTAAATGAGGGTAAAGACCACAAGTCTTTAGAAGCAGGCCTCAAAAGCAGCCCAACATTTGCACATCAAAAATCCTGCCCTACTACAATAGCAGGGTCCTGGAATCTTTCCATCCACACCCTATAACTTTGTGAGTAGCAGGGAATCTTACTAATAATCCTCCAGTGGGGGGTGACTCTGGCCTTTTCCACTCCAGTGGGCATCCCAGGGGAATCTCCCTGGCGCAACTGAATGCTTGGGAAGGCTTCCACCTGATAATATCCCAGTAGAAGGGTGGGGGATGGGAAACAGCAGGAAGTACACATTCTACTCGTAGAAACCCAGTCCACAAGCAGGCTGAGCACGAGGAGTTCTGCCCAGCTGCCCAGCTGCCCACCTGCCTGGTCAGTGTGGGGGCACTGTTAAACTTCACTAACTTGCTTATCACACTAGTCTCCCATCCTCTCTGCAACCCCTTTCTTATGGGAGACAAGGACTTTCCTTTCTGCCATACACCTTGTCCCAGCTTCATCTCACCTGGGACACCATTCATCTCTTTGTCCAGTGTCTCCACGCGGTGTATGTTACCCTCCCGTTAGTCACTTTCTAGCCAGCTTGGTCCTCAAGTTAACAGTCACAGTACTGTGATGTTTGTCTTCAAGAAACCCTTAGTATAAGGATGATGAGGGCATAAAATAGGGAGGCACAGGTTAACTCTGGCACTAGGTGGCAACACTACAGGGCATTCAGGGGAAAGCACAGTATATACAGGAACCTATATTATCTGTAACTCCTGGCATCTCCTGGGGGTCTTGGAAATGTGTTAACTACAGATCAGAGGGCTCTCCTGTGTTTACTTGACAATTTATATTCTCTGCACCTTCAGAAGACATTCTATTTGTCACAGTAAATTAAGTTTAAAAGATCTAACACCCGCTTGTTATCAAAGCTTAAAAAATACCTGCCATGCAGAGATGTTTGTTAACATTTCATTAGATCCCCCCATTTCTCCTGAATGCATTTTTATATGCTCTGACATGCCCCGTATGCAATTTTTGCAGTCTGTTCATTTTTGCCAATAACTTGTAATAACCTGGACTGAGCAGCCCCAGCCCCTACGATGGCTCGCCTGCGACCTGACCTCCATGTTATGCACTGGCTCTTTGCCCTAGAAAGGGATTGGCAGGGGCCCTCGTAGTCTTTAGAGCAGAATAAACACTAAAGTTCAGTTCAGTTGCATGGGAAGGAATCTGGGTCCTCTTCCCTCTCCTAGGGCCAGACATGCGGATGTGCTAGGAGCCAGGGCACTCCCTTCAAGGCGGTACAGGCAAAGGTAGAAGCAGCCTAGAGGTTTTATTTTGGAGGGGCGGGGCAGCACTGTGGTGTATGGAACAGGTCCAGTCTCCACCTGCAGCCTCAGCATCCCATATAGGTGCTGATTCGTGTCCTAACTGCTCCATTTACCATCCAGCTGCCTGCTTACAGCCTGGGAAAGCAGTAGAGGATGAACCAAAGCCTTGGAACCCTGTACCCATATGGGAGACCTGGAAGAAGCTCCTGACTTCTGGCTTCAGACCAGCTCAGCTCCAGCTGAAGGGCCATTGGGAGAATGAACCTGTAGATGGAAGACTTCTCTGTCTCTCCTTCTCTGTCATTCTGCCTTCAAAACAAAAACAAATCGTTTTAAATTTATTAAACGGGCAGACTGACAGAGGGAGAGACCTTCCAACCACCAGTGCACTCCCTACGTGATTGCAACAGCCTGCCGGGAGCCAGAAACTCCATCCAGGACTTCCACATGGGTAACAGGGGCCCAGCACGTGGGCCGTCCTCCACTGCCTCTCCAGGGTGTTCATGGAGAGCCAGATGGGAAGTGAAGCAGCAGGGACTCTGTTCAGCATAGCCTATCTCTATGCTCAAAACTCGCGTGTCTCCAAATGCGTGACCAAGACTAGCTGATCGCTCAGCAGTGCTCCTCCCTTCTGTGTCTGCCTTCGTGGGAGGACTACCTTTCCCACCCTCCCACACAGTTGGGCATGAACACTACTGAGTTTCTGGAGAATGAAGTAGGAGGCAGTGGTACTGGTGAACCGGTGACAGCTTCCCATGTGGCCCTGGCCCACTTGAGGTGATGACTGGTAACAGAGGGGCGGGCACCCAGTTTCCTTGCCTTTTTTGCCATTGGCCTTCACAGCAACTCCCACTGGCAGTGGGATCTGCTTCCCCATTGACTGAAACAATGCAGCAAAAGAACCAGGCAGAAGGGATGGTGGGAGAGCTGCTGGGGAGAGCACACTGACACCAGCTGTGAAACGAGTGCCTGGGTGTGGGATGCCCGCACTTGTATCGCGAGCTCTCACGCTGCTGCGAAGTTGCTGTAACAAACAGCCCATCTCTCCACCACCAGCCAGCCCGCTCCACACTCCATTCACCCAGGAGCTCCTACATTTTCCGGTACCTGTTAGCATTCCATGAACTTGGCAGATGCTGGCAGGCACTCGGGATAATTTCTCACTTCATTTTGGTTTCTATTTAAGCTTTCTGGTGGCTTTTTTTTTTTTTTTTTGCTAGCATTCAAAAATAGCATCATGAACAGGATTGCAGTGAAATCCACTTGCTGGCTTGTTTCCAGGAACTGAATTCCCAGGTGTGGGAATGTGTGAATGGTGGATCGGCACCGCGCAGGGCTCCGTCTCAGCATGCAGGCAGGCCCCTGCTTGTCCAGGGAGATCATTCACGGCCTTCCACGTTCACGGCCTGCGAAAACAGAAGGACCACTTGTCCCTGAACTCTCTCAGCTTCAGGGAACCGCATTTCAGGAAAATGTCTTGGCCAATTTGACAGGCATCTCAAAACTTCACGTAACAAATTACTTGAACATTCCCAAGAGAAAATTTGGCTTTGATCTTTTTTGGGGAAAGGGGAATTTTTATTTCTTTTGTAAGTTATCTTTGTTTAATATTGGCCTACTTTCCTTGGAGGGTTAATGGCTTTTCATATTAATATATTAACACCATCATTTTCCCTACAAGCTGTTAATGATTTTTCCCATCACACTTGTTGAAAATACTTTTCTCTATTATTTGTGGTTTTTTTTAAATACTTATTTGAGGACCAAGCATGGTAGCCTAGTGGCTAAATTATTCATCTTGCACACTTGGATCACATACAAGTGCCAGTTCATGTCCTGGCAGTTCTACTTCCCATCCAGCTTTCTGTTTGTGCCCTGGGAAAGCAGTCAAGGACGGCCCAAAGCCTTGGGACCCTGCACCCTTGTGGGAGACCTGAAGAGGCTCCAGGCTCCTGGCTTTTGGTTGGCTCAGTTTGGGCCTTTGCAGCCGCTTGGGGAGCGAATCAACGAATGGAACATCTTCCTCTCTGTCTCTGCTCCTCTCTGTATATTTGACTTTCCAACAAAAAATAAATAAATCTTTAAAATATTTATTTGAAGGCAGAGTTAGAGAGACAGAAAGAGAGAGGGGAGATATTCTGTCATCTGGTTCGCTCCCCAAATGGGAATGGACCAGGCTAAAGCCAGGAGCCTACAATGCTATCCAGATCTTCCACATGGGTGTCAGGCACTTGAGTACTTGGGACATCCTCCATTGCTTTCCCAGCAGCCTCAGCAGAGATCTGGATCAGAAGTGGAACAGCTGGGACTTGAACTGGTGATCAAACAGGGATGCTGCTCTTGTGGGTGACAGCTTAACCTAATGTGTCCCAATGCCAGCCCCTCTATTGCTTCTTTAATTTTGATAATGTCCTTTCTGGACACATGGAATTAACCAACTCTTTATATAGTCAAAGCCATTGATCGTCTCTTTAGTGATTTGTTCTCCCACTTTGAACTTTAGAAAGTCTTTTCCGACTCAGCAGTTATTAAATATTTATTTCATCTTTAGAACTTTCATTGTATTATATTCTTCCCACATTTCACTCTAATCCGTCTGGAATTCAGCTTGATTTCCCATGTAAGATGAAGCATCAAATTAATATTCTCCGCCCCCCCCCCAGAGCTGAGATATTAACTCAACTGGTGTGACATTATGCTTCTGTTAGAAGACATTCATGTTTTCTCTGTCTTTGGCCAGCCACTCTGCTACATTCCCCGGGGTGATTTTTCTTACATGGAATCTATGCTTTCAATTAGGAAACCACCATGAATTTTCTGTTGAATCGCCAAGTGTGAGCACAGCACCTGGGGCTTGGCATGTGGTACGATCTCAATAAATACCTGGTGAATAAATGAAGTGAATGAATGTCTCAATGGCCAAATCCTCTTGCAAGCGCCAGGATCCTGTATGGGCACCAGTTCACGTCCCGGCTGCCCCACTTGCCACCCAGCTCCCTGCTTGTGGCCTGGGAGAGCAGAGGAAGACGGCCCAAAGCCTTGGGATCCTGCAAGCATGTGGGAGACCTGAAGAAGTTCCTGACTTCTAGGTTCGGATCAGCTCCGGCCACTGAGGCATTGTGGCCAAGAAGAAGAAGAAGAAAAGAAGGAAAGAAGGAAAGGAAGGAAGAAGAAAGAAGAAAGAAAAGAATGAACTATGAAACCATCTGCCAGTCCTGATCTGGAGGGTAAACACATTTATGTTTGCAACAGCCTCCTCCCTTCGGTGAGGCCTAAAGCAAGCAGGGGAACAGATAACTAAAAAGCATATCACAGGTACCTATTGCCACATAACAAAACATCCACACACCAGTCAAAGCAGCAGCTGGTTTCACTCCCTATCCCCTATCTCAAGAATCTTGGTAGGGCCTGACGCAGTAGCGTAGTGGCTCAAGTCCTCACCTTGCACCTACGGGGATCTCATATGGGCACCAATTCATATCCCAGCTGCCCTGCTTCCTTTCCAGCTCCTTGCTTGTGGCCTGGGAAAGCAGTCAAGGATGGCCCAATGCCTTGGGACCCTGCACCTGCATGGAGGTCCTGGAAGAAGCTCCTGGCTCCTGGCTTCAGTTTGTCTCAGCTCCAGCTGTTGTAGCCACTTAGAAAGGAAGTGGAGCAGCTAGAACATGAACAGGCATCCATATGGAAAGCTGGCATGTGCCAGGTGAGGCTTAGTGAGTGAACCAACACGCTGGGCCTCTTCCCTCTATAGAATTCTGACTTTCAAATAAACAAAAACATCTTATCATTTAACTCTACTTCCCACACAGCTCCCTGCTCACGGGCACTCAGAGGCAGGTGGCAGCAGGGAATGGCTCTAATGGTTGGATTCCTTCCACCCACAGGAGAAAATTAAAGTTTGGGGCTCCTGCCTCTGCCCAAGCCAGTCCCAAACGGGCTGTTGCAGGCCTTCGGGCAAAGAGAGGCAAGATTTGTCTTTCTGCCTGCATCTACCTGTGTTTCTCTCCGCCTTTCAACTAAAAAACAAACATCTGAATTCATCCTGAGGGTTCCCAGCTGCCAATGGGCAGCAGAGTCATCACAGTGCCCGTGACATTATTCTGGTTCGGGGGCTGTGGAGGTCCAACAAGCATGAGGACAGAGAATGAGCTGGGACTCGGACTGGGAACAATAGCCTTTGGGGAGAAGGTCCTCTAAAAGACAATGTCTGGACTCAGGACATGCCAGTTGAACTTGTTTTTAGAGCAAGATGTAGACATCCATTCCTCACAGGCAGACATGGCGCTTGGCACAGGTATTTGACACTTGGTGTTGGGCCGAGCAGAAACGACTCCTGAAGGAGCTGAGTGCGTCAGAGGACAAGAGACCTTATCACAAACCAGAAACAGCTGGTCACCTGGGACCAGCAGACAGCAGACACCCTGGTGCTTTCTCTCCTTCCTGCGTCTCTCTGCCCACCGACCACAGAAGAAAGCTTCACCAAGGTCAAGCAGACACTCTAACCCAGAGATGTGTGAAACACTGAGTCTGCGCAGAAGACCACACCCGCCATGATGACATATCACAAGCATGCGCAAACTGAGGAGCGGTCACCTGCCCCATGCCCCACACACCTAACATGTATAAAAAGCCCAGTGCTGAGTACCTGCCGTGTGGAAGCCCCAGGCCATCTCCCGCCAGGGAGCAGACCGTCAGATTCTCTGCTTTCTCTCTTCCCTGCAGCCACCTTTCTCAGCTGGAATAAAGACCTGTGTGACTAAAGGACACTGCATCTGGATTTTTGGGTGTGTAGCAACCAAAGCTAACACTTGGGATACCCGAGAAGAGCGCCTGGGTCCGGGATGTGGCTCTGTCCCCAGTTCCAGTTTCCAATGGATGCTCACCCCGGGTGGCAGCAGGTAATGGTTCAAATACTTGGATCCCTGTTGTCCAGCTGGGAGACCAGGACTTCCTGACTCCTAGTTTCGGCTTGGACCAGCCCTTGCTTTGGCAGGCAAAGGGAGTGTGAGCAGCAGTTGAGAACTCTCCCTCTCTCTCTCTCTCTCTCTCTCTCTCTCCTACAATTACATAGCCTCGCTTTGAACCTGGGTGGGTTTGTGACTCCTTCAACCAACAGACAGCACCACAATGATTCCCTGTGACCTCTGAGACCATGTCACAAGGGCCATGGACTTTGAGGGCAGGTTTCTATGGGAGAAACTAGAGTGTTGGAGCGGTCAGGCATAATTGCTCCAGTAGAGAGTTCAGCCGAGCTCTCACCAGCCACCAATCACGTGCCTGGCCAGCTGAGCCTCCCTGTCCCTCCAGCCAGCCCCAGCCATGGCCTGACGTCAACCGCAGGAGACACCTGTGGGACAAGCCCTCCAGAACCCTCCCTGGATTCCTGACTCACAACATTGCAGGAGAAACACAATGGCTGCTTTCAGCTGCTGAACTTGGCAATCATTACAGTCATAGGTGACTGAAACATTGAGGTCACAAACTCAACCCTGACCCTGACCCTGACGCTAATGCAGTCAGACATGAAATGCAAATCAGTGGGCCGGGCCTGGTTTAGGACAACAGGTGTGAGTGAGGCCCTGGGGGCTCATGCTCTGCAGCCCTGGGCTCTGTGTCCTCAAATCTCTTCCTCTCCCACTTTCTGCCAGCACAGTGGGCTCCCCCCACCACTCATACTTGGATTCTCAGGGGGCCTAACTGGGAGAGTGGGGGGCAGGAAAGGCCAATGTCACCCTCCCCCTCTCCTTGCTGCACCTCCTCCACAGCTCCGGTCCCTGGCAGCCAGACAATCCCATTCTATTTCTAGTTCTGCGAGGTGACTTGTCTCTGTGTCTGATGACACCACTTCCTCTCTTTGTTCCTCCAGCCTACGGTGCCAGCCACTTCCTGCTCTTGTTAATTTCCGATTACTTCACTGGCTCCGGCTTGTTCCCTGACCCCTCCATTCTGTGTGACCAACTCCAAGGATTTACATCCCTCTGTTGTGGTTTTGTTGTTTGTTTGTTTGTTTGCAAGATTTATTTTTGAAAGGTAAAGTGACACAGACAGAGATAATCCATCTTCACTCCCCCAAAGGCCACAACAGCCAGGTCAGAGCCAGGAACTCCCACACGGGTAGCCCCAGGCATTTCAATCCTCATATGCTGCCTTCCCTGGTGCAGTAGCAGAAAGCTGGCTGGACAGTGAAGCAGCCGGGACTCAACCTAGCACCCTGATACAGGATGTGGCAAGCCGAGGATTAACCCCGCTACCCCACAACACCAGGCTCCATGCCCAACCATCTCACCCTGGCAGGCACTCAGTACCCTTGACAGCTGCTCACAGCTACAAGACCTGTCCACCCATCGGGCCCAGGGAGGAAAGCAGAGAAGTCCTGCTTACACTGCAGCCATGGGGGCGATGGGCAGATGGACAGGAAACAGGCATGGGAGGAGCCACGCAGAGCGTGACAGGTGGCTGACGCATGAACACCACCACGTGCTTATGGGGAGTCATGCTTTCGGTGGGCAGCACAATGGCGGCTCTGAGACCCAGAGCCCTGAGCTGACACAGCAGAGAGGAGAGCAAGCCCACTCTGCACAGGTGTGGGGGCCCCATGTTCCCAGCGGGGGAGAGGGCTTGACACAAGAGCCAGAAAGCAAGAATGTGCAGGAAAGGAATGAAGAACCACGAGAAGGTTGGCCCAGCTGCAACCAAGAGAACTGCAACAGGGAAGGGGCGGGGCAACATGCGGACGGAGGGGCCACAGGGACCACAGGCACCATGAGGAGTTGTTTGGATTTTATGCTAAGTAAAATGAGAAACCACTGAAGCTCTTACGCAAGGAAGTGATGTGATGTAACTTATGGCTTGTTAAGAATTGTAGGCATTTTTAAAAAAGATTCCATTGCTTTTACTTGAAAGGCTGAGTCTTTACAGATTTATTTAACTTTTATTGGAAACTCCATTTTACAGAGAAAAGGACAGAAAGATCTTCCTTTTGCTGGTTCACTTCCCAAGTGCCCACAAAAGCTAAAGTTGAGCCAATCTGAAGCTAGGAGCCAGAAGCTTCATCTGGGTCTCCCATGTAGGTGCAGGGTCACAAGGCTTTGGGCCATCCTCTGCTGCTTTCCCAGGTCACAAGCAGGGAGCTAGATGGGAAGTACAGTAGCCAGGGCACTAACTGGCACCCATATGGGATCCTGCTGGATACAAGGTAAGGATCTAGCCATTAGGCTATCATACCAGGCCCAAAAGAGATCTTCTATCCACTGATTCAGTCCCCAGATTGCCACAATGGTTGGAGCTGTGTCGGTCTGAAGCCAGTAGCCAGGAGCTTTCTCTGGGTCTTCCATATGGATGCAGGGCCCAAGCATTTGAGCCATCCTCTACTGTTTTCCTAGGGCATAAGCAGGGAACTGAATTGGAAGTGGAACAGCTAAGACTCAAACTGGCATCCCTATGCAATGCCAGCACCACAGGTAGAGGCTTAATCTACTGAATCATGATGCTGGCCCATAGAAAGGTTTTTTGTTTGTTTGTTTGTTTGTTTGTTTTAGTATTTACTTATTTATTTGAAAAGCAGAGTAATAGGTGAGTGAGTGGGTGTGTGTGTGAGAAAGAGAGCAGTCTGCCATTCATTGATTCATTCCCCAAGTCTCTCAAAAAAAAAAAAAACAGGGTTTGGCCAATTCAAAACCAGGAGCCAAGAACCTGTTCCAGGTCACTCATGTGAGTGGCAGAGCCACAGTTCACTGCCTCCCGAGCACCTTAGCAGGAAGCAGGATTGGAAATGGGACAGCCAGAACTCCAGCAGCACTCCGAGATGGGATGCTGGTGGGCCTCCCAAACAGTGCCACAGGACCTGCCCTGGGTCATTTTTGGAACCATCTCTCTAGCTGCAGTTGCCCAGGAGTTGGCAAGCTCAGCTGGAGGTCCAGCGGGGAACCAGCGGTCTTGGGACCAAGGTGTTTACCGTGAAGGGGCTTGGGTGTAGGTCTGTGTCACGGGAACCCAGCGGGGTCTGATGGGCTTGTTAAGATGCAGGCTGTGGGGCTCCCAGCTCAGAGGTGTGGGATGGTGCAGGGACAGAATTTGCATTTCTAACCAGTCATCATGTGATGCTAAGGCGGTCTGTTCAGCGACCACGCTGTGAAAACCACTGGTCTAGAACGACACTCTGATGCAAGCAGAGCAAGAGTCACACCCGGGATCCGAAATCTTCTCGTGGTAACCCTGAAAAAAGCAAAAAACAGACGCTCATAATTTTAATAAAATAGTTCACTTGCAGATCTTTTATGAATATTTAACAAACATTCATATTTTATGACCACATTCAGGACTATCATTGTAACATGTTATCAGTATGGCTAAATAAGTAATGAGATATTTTACATTCCATTTGTCATATTAAGTCTTTGAAATCCCAGGGCGAACGAGAGAGTGCGAGAGCTCCCATCATGCTGTTTCACTCCTCAAATGGCCACCAAGCCAGCAGCCGGAAGCTCCAGGCAGAGGCTGGGACCTGCACAGTAGCACCAGTGTGTGCTGCCTTCCGGGCTACACAACAACAGGAAGCTGGCATGGGGAGCAAGACTAGGACTTGAACCCTAATGAGCCCACACAGGAAGTGGGCGTCCCAGGCCGCATGAGAACAACTGAGCCAGGTGTAGGCTCCCTGCCCCCATCATGTGTACCTTATAGTTACCCATAATCCAGTTAGGGGACCAGTCAGGCCTTCAATAGCCACCTCTGTGGCGAGCGATTACCAAGCAAAAGCCAGGGCCTACAGACTGTCAGCTGTCAGTGCAAGAGCAGTGGGCCCAGGATGGAAATTTCCCTCTAGTGTGTGGCAACACAGAGGTGCATTAGCAAGAAATTGTTTTATTTTTTTGTGAAGTCTGGGGAGAGGGCTGGAGCGGGGGAGGGGACTGGATACGTAGGTGCTTCCTTCCTGAAGTTTGGCCGTGGCTTGCCAAGGGAGGGATCAGTTGACAAAACCCAAAACCAATGCTGGCTATGTTAACATAACACAGCAATGAAAGCCATCATTCCGTGTTAGTGAAAGAATCTGACCTCACCCACAGAGCATGCTGTTGCCAGCCATATCTGTATGTACTGGCTACATGCCGTACCCAAAATGGCGCCGGCCAGAAAAGCCACATCTTGGTGTTTGGTGCAGAGTCACGTAGCATTCACTGTACTGCGCAGGCGCCTAGCGCATGCGCAGTGAGCTGCGGCGCGACAGGCACGTAAACACTGGGACTGACGAATCCAGTCGCCCAGAACCCTGCGTAATCATGACGCCGACCTATCATCGGCGGAGGCGGGGCCAGACAGCACATAAGAGCAGAAAGCCTGCCGGGGTTCGGCGCGTCCCTCCTCTTCATGTTGGTGTGCACAATAAATTTTACCGCAGGAGGCTTCACTCACGTCTGCGTCTTATTGCTGGGCGGTAAGACACGTGGGCGCGACAGCATGCCTACATCCGAGCCTGACTCTGAAACCAGCCTCCTAGCCCAGCCCCACATTGGCAAAATGTCCGGGGCCGAAGATCCTGTGAAAGGACCCCAAGAGGAGTGAACAAGCCCATCAGACCGTGAGATGAATGAGACAGGGACCAAGGGAATGAAAGGCTTAGGGCGCTGAAAACAAAGCCAGGGCATAATGTGGTGGGAAGGGGAAGGATGAATCCCTATACCCCGAAACATATTTTTGGGGGCCACGGTGACAGCTCAATTGGCTAATCCTCCACCTGCAAGCAACAGAATGCCATATGGACACCTGTTACTGTCCCGCAGCTCCACCTACCATCTAGCTCCCTATTTGTAGCCTGGGAAAGCAGTAGAGGATGAGCCACTGGCGACCCAGCACCCACGTGGAAGACCAGAAGAAGCCCCTGGCTTCAGATCAACTTAGCTGTGGCAGTGCAGCCACCCGGGGAGTGAACCAGCAGATGGAAGAGCTTTCTGCCTCTCTTCTGTAAATCTGCCCTTCCGATAAAAACAAGTACCTTTTTAAACTGTATTATGGAAAACAATTTAAAAAAAAAAATTAAAAGGCCAGAAGTTAGAAAAGGCCTGTGGGACAATCGAGGAAACGTGGAGACAACTGGATATGAGCTTCTATTGCGGAATAGTTCATTCTCTAAGTGTGCAATGTTTAGAGTCTGGTATACTGGAAACACATATCTATGGGTGAAATCACGATGCCTGACATTTGTTCTTAAATTATTGGAGGGGAGGCGGCGTACATACCACAAGGCGGACCGTCTGTTAATGCTTAGGGCTGCGAGAAGGGGGGCTCGGTACCCTGTCTTTGCCAAAGGCTGAGCAGTATCAGGAAAAGGTTAAAAAGAATGGATGGCTGTGAACAAAGTCGGACTTTGCTTTCCTTTCTCCCCAGCAGATCCGGGAGCTGCCAGGGCTCCCTGAGATGCAAGAGCGGACGCAGGCGGGCGGGGGTCGCAGCTCCGCTTCTTGCTTGGATTAGGAGTCGTTCCTCCTGGCTGCCTTACCGACAGCCCTCCCAACAGCCGCTCCTGAACCAACAGGACAAGGCCGGCCCTTCGCTCCTGCTCATCATGCTCCTAGCCCAGCCCCGACCCCACAAAACCTCCCGCGCCGCTCTGGGGGCGAGCTCCGATCAGGCGAGGCCTCCGCCTTCAGGCTAGAGCAAGGTGAGGCAGAGGGTGTCGCGTGGCTTCTGGGAAATGTAGTTCCCCTTATAGGAAGGAGCCACCGCCTAGCTGACCCGCGAAACTACTTTCTCCACAATGCAGCGCGCACAGGGCGGCTGAGCGGTGTGTTGCTGCCCCCAAGTGGCGGCTGAAGGGTTCTGCCCGGGTCTGAGACCCGGGGCCGAGAGGCAGCAGGGAGTGGAGATGTCCCTGCCGATGGATCTTTCTCAGAAATTCTAAAAAGCCATTCCAGAAGGTAGGATTCGCAGTCCTGGACGGCAAAAGTTGATCATAATGAAAAAGCTGGAAGTGAGACGTGCAATGAGGGGCCAATGAGATCAGGAGTGCTTCACAGAGTAAGTACTGAGTATTTGCTAAGTACTGCTTAATCCTCCCCAAAGCTACTTGTGCTATGAGCCTCTTCTGCAGCAACGAAGTTAAGGCTCAGAGAAAGGGACAGTTTGCCAACTTCATTCAACACCTCAGTGGCCAGGCAGGGATTTGAAGCCAGACTGTCTACTTCTCCACTATGACCCATTCAGTTCTCCTGGGGTGCTGATGAGCACATGAACCCATGCTAGGTGGCCAGCAGCAGGTGAATCTGTTTTGAGTTGGTGATTCGCAGCACTTGTTCCTCTGCAAATTTGTGATCTCACCCAGATCCAAGATCAAGCTTACAATGAATGACATTTATAATTAGCACATGAATCAGTGCGGGTTTCCGCTTCCAGCAAGCACTTTTGATAAGCTCCTGAACCAGTGGCTGCTGTGGTCCACACACAGTGAAGCCCATCATTCCCTCTTAGCCTGGGTGACCTCCTCCTCCATGTTTGCCCCCCATCCATTGCCTAGAACCTGCCACGGCCACCCTCTATCCACCTGCCCATCTCCTTCAGCTTGTTTCTGGTGGAATATCGCAGCTGGCACCCGGGTTCACAAATACCCTACTCACCTGCTCTCCTTGTGGGATCCAGGACAGGGAGGGGGTTCCCAGCATGGGACGGGCTTAGGACACCTCTGGGTGAAGAGGATGGGACCCTCGCCACCATGCTTCCACACGTGCCGGATCAACGCAGGGTCATTTTGCTCTCAGTTGGGCCAAGACTGTCATCTGCCATCTGCCACTCCAAGGACAGGAGCTCAAGGTCAATGGTTGGAGGGAGGAGGGGATTCTGAGAACTCCGTGAAGAATCAGGTGTAGTGGATGGGAGGGGCGCCCAAAGCCCCTGGCTGCTGCCTCCTGCAGGGAGGTCACAGAGCTGGGATAATGCGTGCTGGGGTTACCGTTCACCATCCTCCCTCCAAGCCCTGGCTGGCGGGGAGCAGCCCAGCCAGAGCACGGGTCCCTGACCCATCCTCCAGGCTGACCGTGGGACTGGCTCCCCTCAGTACCATGTAATCCCAAGGGACGTTGATGGGTCACATTGGGTTTTATGGAAGTTTTTGAAGAAGCTGCTGCCTCCTGCCTTGTCCCCCTGGCAGCATGGAAACAACATCACACTGAGACCCAGTAAAGAGTGGAGCACCAGGTCTGGCGTGGGAACTGTCTGACAGGAGAGAGCAGCCGGCCAGCCAGGACCCCCTACCCCTGGCTAGTGTGGCCTTCTGGGAAGCAAACCAGTGAATAGAAAAACATCTCTCTCTGTCTCTCCCATGCACATGCTGTAACTCTGCCTTTCAAATAAATGCAATAATTAAAAGAAAAAAAAAAAGAGCCGCCAGTGAATGGGTGTGGCTGCAGGTTAAGCTGCCACCTTGGTGTTGTATCCTGTAGTGCAGCACTTGCAAAAGAGTCCACCTCCACTATTTTTTCTTTCCTTTTTTAAAGGTTTATTTATTGGAGCTAATGTTGTGGCATAGCAATTAAAGGTACTCCCATCTGGAGCTCACCAGTGGACGGAAGGTCCAGTTCTCTCTCCTCTCTGTACCTAACTTATTTACAAGGAAGAGGGACAAAGAGGAAAGGGGACACAAAGACCTCTTCCATGCCCTGATTCATTCCCCAGACACTTGCCACAGCCACGGTGGGCCAGGCCCACATCAGGATGAGCAGCAGGAACTGAACCACTTAGGACACCACCCATCGCCCTTCCCATTGTGAATATTCACAAGAAGCTTGAATCCACAGTGGAGTTGGGATTGGACCCAGGAGCTTTGCTGTGGGGTACCAGCGCCCCCAGTGTGTCCTAACCACTGCCTGACGCCTGCCCAACAACTCACTTTTTTAAAAAAAGATTTGTTTATTTTTATTGCAAAGTCAGATATACAGAGAGGAGGAGAGACAGAGAGGAAGATCTTCCATCCGATGATTTACTCCCCAAGTGACCGCAATGGCCAGTGCTGCGCCGATCTGAAGCCTGGAGCCAGGAACCTCCTCCAGGTCTCCCATGCGGGTGTAGGGTCCCCAGGCTTTGGGCCGTCTTTGACTGCTTTCCCAGGCCACAGGCAGGGAGCTGGAACGGAAACGGGGCTGCCGGGATAGAACTGGCGCCCATATGGGATCTCGGGCGTGCAAGGCGAGGACTTTAGCTGCTAGGCCACCACCACGCTGGGCCCAATAAATCACCTTTTACAGGCAGACAGCCTGACTTGAGCATGCATGCATGCACACACATGCAGGTGCATGTTTGTGTGTAAGCCCATCCCTGTGGGTGTTCCTTCTAAATCTCTGCATGTGTTTCTTGTGTATATGTGGGTGTGGCATGCACGTATGTGCCAGATCTATGTATAGAGTCTTTTTCTTCAAGGGACGTCCCACATGCCTGGTGTGAGGCTGTGTGTGTGCCCTGCACTGCTGTGAGCCTATGGCTGTATTTGAACATGGGTCCAGGTGTGTGTGTGTACCAGGTGCCTGCAGGTGTATGTACCAGTGAGCCTCAGAACCCCAGTGTGCATGCGTGAGAGTGGGCACAACCCATGCATGTCTGTGTGTATCCAGGCATATTCTTTATGCACGGCACTCTGTGTAGAGCTGAGCAGTCCCCCTCCCTCTAAGGCCTCCTCAGCAGAATGAGTTCTGCCGAGGCTGTTTCTGCCGCTTCCGGCCCCTTCTCCAGATGTAGCAATTAAGCAAATACAGTAATTAAGCAAGAGTCCCCCAAACAGTTAGCCTACCAGACTCCCCTTCCAGGAGCTAATGAGGGGTTCCTGCAGCTGCAGACACATACAGTATGGTACAGGCACCCCCAGGAACCCATGGGCTGCACGTGCTGGGGCGAGCAAGCCCAGCTGACTTGCTCACCAACGGGACGAGACATCCCTTTGCCCAGCTTGGTCATTCAGATCTCAGCATAACAGCCAACTACTCCAGGAAGCCTCCCGGGCTGGGCACAAGCAAGAGAGACTGACCCGCTCTGTGTTTCTGAATCCACGCTTGTGCCTCTGCACTACCTGGAGCACATAGGCCCTTCAACCTGCCAGCCTGGCTGTGGCAGTCAGGTCCCTGTGCATTGTAGACATTCTTAGTTTAGCCTCATCATTCTGAGTATGGACCCCATGCCAGCAGCAGCACCATTGTATCTTGGGCTGGATACAATGGCCCAGTGCCTAAATCCTCGCCTTGTACATGCCAGGATCCCGTAAGGGAGATATATTGAGAGAGATAGAGAGAGAGATCGTCCATCCACTGACTCACTCCCCAGATGCTTTCACTGGACCGGGCAGGAGCCAGCAGTGCCACCTGGGTCTCTCAGGCGCATCAGCACTTGCCACTGGCAGGAGCTGGATCGGCAGCCAAGGAACCAGTACTTCAATCAGGTAATCTGAGCGCCTTAAAAAGACCTGTCTCTGTGAATCTGTTAAAAATGCAAATGTTTGGGGCTGACACTGTGGCACTAAAGATTAAGCTGTTACCTGAAACGCCAACATCCCCTATGGGCACCAGTTCCAGTCCCAGCTGCTCCACTTCCCATCTAGCTCCTGGCAGAGAATATGGGAATAAAATTGCAGGCTCTTGCCATCTGGGGAGTGAACCAGCAGGTGGAGGTGAACACACTGTCTCTTGTTTTTCAAATAAATATATAATTATTTTTAAATACACAAATGTCTGGGCCCCACCTTAGACCTCCTGAGTCAGGAACCCTGGGCTCAGGTCCGCAAAGCCACGCCATGAACCCCTTGGCCTCTCCAACTCTGACGTGATCTGGCTCTCCGGACAAAGTTATCATCTGAGGCTGGGTGGGGGAGACTTGGTGGGCAACACGTCTGTGAACCTGGCTGTGTTCCCCAAGTTCCCTCAAGTCCTACAGCAGAACTGAGCCGCCGCCCAGGGCTCCCCTCCGTGAGCTTCCTCTCTCATTGGTCCCACTCCTCCCTCTCCTGGGAGAGGAAGCCCTCACCCAGCTCCAGCACCCAGGAAGCCCTCACCCAGCTCCAGCACCCAGGAAGCCCTCACCCAGCTCCACAGCCTAGTGCAGAGTGGCTGGTCTCCCTAGAGCCAGGAACTCAACTCCTCAATGACAGGAAAGCCTGGCCCGAGGGCTGAACTAATTTTAGCCATGATTCCTTAGTCTTCCTAAGCAGTGCGGGGAGCCCAAGTCCACTGCCAGGTCACCTGACTGCACTCACAAGGGGGCTCCCCCCAGGGCCACCCAGTCTCCCCCATGCTCATGAGGGACCTCCTTTGGCCCTGGGCTCTCAGGAGGTCAGGTGACATTACCGAGTTCCCATGCGCCTGCATAGACTACCACCCACACACCCCTGCCTGGGACACCATCTGCCACCCTCTCCCAAGCTTGGGGCTAGGCAGACACTCCTGTCACCGGTCGGCCCCAGTTCCCAGTAGGGTCTCCTATGTGGACGTGGAGCTGAGCACGCAGGAGAGAACAGCAGACACATCTCTGCAACACAGCTAACCCCTGCCTCTGCCCATTTGCTGTCTTTCCCTCCTCCCAGGAGGGCTGGCCAGGGTATCTTTAGGGCTAGCCCTAAAACACTCAGAGGGCACAGGGTCACGGAGCCACGTTTCTCCCTGGCAGCCATTGGAAAGATGAGGCCTGCTACTGGGTGGAGCTGGGAAGCGGCATGGAGGAAGCTCCCGTCCCCAGGGAGGTGCTAGATGTGGGTGGAGGACGGGGGTAGAGGGAGCTGGGTCTGGGGGGCTCTAGGAGGTGGAGGCTATACTCGGGCTGAGTGGGCGCTGGACCCACAAGCACACCCCCGCCCCAGTGCATCCCCTCCCCTCCTGCTGCATTGGGAACCACACCTGCCTGTCGGTGCACCTGTCTGTGCCTCTGACTGCTTCCGCCTCTCTGGCCCCTGCCCCTCGACTCTCTCAGCGTCTCTAGTTTGCAGGGCCATGTGCCATTCTCTCTCTGCTTCCTGTCCACCTGAGTCAGCCGGTCTTTCAGCCTGTCTTCTCTCCCTCTGTCTGCTGTCTTCCAGGGCGACTGCTCGGGAGGTGGGGCCAGGGGCGCGCCTTCCCAGGGGCGGGGGCTGCCTACGCCTTTAAGCGCGGGCGCGCGCGGGGCCTGCGCCTTTAAGCGCGGATGCGCGCGCGGCCCTGGGTTCCCGGCGAGGAGGCCGCGGCAGCGCCCGGCCCCCGGCCCCGGCCCGCCTGCCCGGCCCCCGCCCGGCCCCAGCCCCGGCCCCGGCGGGGGAGGGGTCTCGCAGCGCGGCCCCTCCCCCCTGCAGCCCAGCCGGCGCCGCGAACCTCCAGCCCTGCGCTCCCCCGTCTGTCTGTCCGTCTGCGACCAGGCCTGGCCCCACCCTGGCCCTGGGGCTGCCCGGCCGCCCCCTACCCACTGCAGCCGACAGGCACCCCGCCACACCGCCTCTTTCCCGGAACATCTGCAGCCAGCCCCAACGCTGCCGTCGCAGACCAAGGACCTGCACCCCGACATTGAGGGGCCTGCACCCCTAGACTGAAACAAGCTTATCTAGAAATCGGAGCCTGGCACCCTCATCTGGAGATAGATTGCTGAGATCAGCAGTGGAACCCCAGGATCTGGAGCCTGGACCCCCCCAGTATCTGGGGCTGCCATCTCAACGCCCATCCCTAGGACCCCAAGGTTTGGAACCCAGACCTCAAGATGTGGCATCTCAAGATCTGGAACTGAACTCGGAAATCTGTGCCCGGGGCCTTGAAATCCCGGTCTGGATTTGTAAGTCTCCACCCAGGAACCCACTCTTTGGGTGACCTGAACCCCTGGAATTTAGAACCCTGAGCTTCCAGGGGGACCTGAATCTGAACGAGGCTCTGAGGTGCTTGCTTCGGGTCGGATGCTGAAATGTGGGGCTGCAGACTGCCCGCTCTTAACCCTGATCTCCCAACACAGAACCCCTGGACTGGATTCTTCGGACTCAGACACTGAATTTCCAGCACCGATACTTGGGAGACCCTGACCCCTCACAAGCCAGAGGGGAGCCTGGCTCTCTAATTCTGGCTCCCAGTGGTGTTTGGGGTACGCCTGGAACCCCCCACAACCTTCAAGGCTCAGGTATTTCACAGCCTCAAATTGGAACTGAGAGCCAACCAGCTGTCCCTCCACAGAGGCTGGGGAAGCAGGGAAGGCATGAATGGACAGCCCCTCCCGTGCCCTGACCTCTGGCCCGCACCCCTAGGAGCCTGAGGACTCTGCTCCGAGGGGTTCCCTCCAGCTCAGGTAAGACCACTGGGAGTCTGCTGTGGTCTGGGAGCGACTTGGGGGGAGCTTTGAGGCTGGAGGCGGAGGAGGAGGACCCGAGTCCCTTGGGCCCTTGTGGGTGTTGGTGGTGCTGAGGGGTGTAGGGGGGACAGACATTCCCTGAGGGTCTGCCCCAGAGCAGCCCTGCCCCCTCTCTGGCCCTATTGTCTACAGCGGGTGGCCTCTCTGGGTCCCTGGCTTCCCTCACTCCCTCTTCCAGCCGGCCACCCTAGGTCTGCCTGGCCAGCCCCAGCACTCTGCCTCTGACCATCCTCGTCCCGTGGTCGCTCAGGGCCACCTCTGTGTACATCTCGCTGCTCCAACACCCTGTCAGCAGCTCCTCTCTGGCCAGCGTGTGTCTCTGTCCAGGGTGCTTCTTTCTAAGCGCCCGCCCCAGCTCCCTGCCTCTGCCCACCGGCCCGGAGCTGCGTCTGTACCCAGCCCCACGCTTCTCAGACATCTCCGAGCACCACACTTCCCCCAGCCACCCTGCCCGACTCCTCTGCCTCATCCTGCCCAGCTGGCCTTTCCAGCGTCTTCCACCATCCCAATCCACAGCCACTTGTCCGCTTCTGGCCTTTCCTTCTCTCTCCCTCTCCTGTTCCTTGTCTGTTTTGTTTCCTGTGATGACTTGTCCCCCCAGTGCCCCATCCTGACCCGTTGTCCTGCTCTCTAGTGGCCTGGCTTATGTATACCTTTCTCCCTCTTTCTGACTACTTGGCCAGCTTTTGGTCACATCTGTCCACTGCTCCGGCTGACCACCTCTCATCCGCCTCCCTCTGGTCCTGCCCAACCTCTTCCCATTGCCCCTCCGGCCCTGGCCCCTCGCACTCCACACCTCTAAAGTACTCAGCTTTCTTCTGAGGCTTTGCCCAGGATTGGCCGCTCTGCTCTATCCCTCCGAGCATCTTGGGCCAACTCTGCTGCTCTCGGCTGAGCCCTAAGGGGGGGACCCTTCCTCCAGCGTTAACCTGCCCTAACGCCCCCCACCTTGCCTGCAGGCCTCCCCCGCCCGCGATGGCCGTCCTCCCGCTGCTCCTCTGCCTGCTGCCGCTGGCCCCTGCCTCATCTCCACCCCAGCCGGCCACCCCCAGCCCGTGTCCCCGTCGTTGCCGCTGCCAGACACAGTCGCTGCCCCTGAGTGTGCTGTGTCCAGGGGCGGGCCTCTTGTTCGTGCCCCCTTCGCTGGACCGCCGGGCAGCTGAACTGCGCCTGGCTGACAACTTCATTGCCGCTGTGCGCCGCCGCGACCTGGCCAACATGACGGGCCTGCTGCACTTGAGCCTGTCCCGGAACACCATCCGCCACGTGGCCGCCGGCGCCTTTGCCGACCTCCGCGCCCTCCGCGCCCTGCACCTCGACGGCAACCGGCTGACCTCGCTGGGCGAGGGCCAGTTGCGCGGCTTGGTCAACTTGCGCCACCTCATCCTCAGCAATAACCAGCTGGCAGCACTGGCGGCCGGGGCCCTGGATGACTGCGCCGAGACGCTCGAGGACCTGGACCTATCCTACAACAACCTGGAGCAGCTGCCCTGGGAAGCCCTGGGCCGCCTGGGCAACGTCAACACGCTGGGCCTCGACCACAACTTGCTGGCTTCCGTGCCCGCCGGTGCCTTCTCTCGCCTACACAAGCTGGCACGGCTGGACATGACCTCCAACCGCCTGACCACCATCCCGCCGGACCCTCTCTTCTCTCGCCTGCCGCTGCTCGCCAGGCCCCGGGGCTCACCGGCCTCTGCCTTGGTGCTGGCCTTCGGCGGGAACCCCCTGCACTGTAATTGCGAGCTGGTGTGGCTGCGGCGCCTGGCACGGGAGGACGACCTCGAGGCCTGCGCCTCACCCCCTGCCCTGGGAGGCCGCTACTTCTGGGCCGTGGGCGAGGAGGAGTTTGTGTGTGAGCCGCCCGTGGTGACCCATCGCTCACCGCCCTTGGCCGTGCCTGCGGGTCGACCTGCTGCCCTGCGCTGCCGGGCAGTGGGGGACCCGGAGCCCCGAGTGCGTTGGGTGTCACCCCAGGGCCGGCTGCTGGGTAACTCGAGCCGTGCTCGTGCCTTCCCTAACGGGACCCTGGAGCTGCTGGTCACCGAGCCGAGCGATGGCGGCATCTTCACCTGCATCGCGGCCAATGCAGCCGGTGAGGCCACGGCTGCCGTGGAGCTGACCGTGGGGCCTCCCCCACCCCCTCAGCTAGCCAACAGCACCAGCTGTGACCCCCCGCGGGACGGGGAGCCCGATGCCCTCACCCCGCCCTCCGCCGCCTCGGCCTCCGCTAAGGTAGCAGATACCGTGTCCCCTACTGACCGCGGCGTCCAGGTGACTGAGCACGGGGCCACGGCTGCCCTCGTCCAATGGCCCGATCAGCAGCCCATCCCCGGCATCCGAATGTACCAGATCCAGTACAACAGCTCAGCGGATGACATCTTAGTCTACAGGTGCAGGGGCTGGGCTTGGGGTGGGGGGAGGTACAGGGGAGGGTGGTGGGCAGGAGTCCACCTGCCAAGTCCCCAGGCTGAAGTCCAGCTGAAAAATGGCATGAGGCTCCAAAGGGAATCAGAGAGGAGAAGAAGAGAAGAAATCAGGCAGGAGGGAGCAAAGAAATGCTGCAAAGCGAAGAGGTAGCAAGCAGAAGTGGTGAGAGAAGTCAGTAGGCATGAAGAATAAGGCTGCGGGAGTAAATGGCCACAGGCGTGAAAAGCAAGTCAGGCAGAGTGAGGAGTGAATAAATGCCAGGAGAGGAAAGCCAGCTTCTGCCCATGAGGAGGCGCCAGCCAGGGCAGGCCGCAGGGCACACAGGAGGACAGCAGGACCACTGGGAAGTGAAGGAGGTAGCTGTGCCATGAGGAAGACTACCCAGAGGAGGGCAAGTGGAGACGGGGCCTGGGTTTGTGCCATGTGAGCTGCTTCCTGTCTTTGGAGTTCTCATGTGGTGACATTGGAATGCTTTCAAGTTTTCTTACAAGATTTTGTTTGTATTTATTTGAAAGAGTTACAGAGAGAGAGAGGGAAAGACACATACAGAGAGATAAATTGTCCCATCTGCTGGTTTACTCCCTAAATGGTCTCAATGACCAGGGCTGGGGGCAGGCAGATGCTGCTAGGAGCCAGGAGCTGCTGTGCTAGGAGCTGTGCTAGGAGCCAGGAGCTGCTTCTGGGTCTCCCATGTGGGTGCAGGAGCCAAGGGCACTTAGGCCTTCCTGCACTGCCTTCCTGGGCTCATTCACAAGGAGTTGGCTGGGAAGTAGAGCAAGTGGCACTCGAACCAGTGTCCATGTGGGATGCCAGCTTCTCAGGGAGGCTTAACTGCTATGCCACAATGTTGCTCCCTCAGTTTTTTAATTTTGTGAATCAAATTAATCGAGTTCCAATTGTCTGCTAGCTGAGATCTATCAAGTTCACCATTCTTGAGATAGGATTCTCTTCATCTTTTGCATTGCTGCCACATCCCTACAGGGAGTGGGACAGCTTCTGCCCCCACAGCCGAGGACACTGGGCCCCTCCAATGTGGTCACTGGTCAGGAGTAGTGGCCGCTGCTTCTGCTGCTGTGGCTTCAGCTCAACAAATTGCAGCTTAGCCCACACAGCTGTGGGTGATTTGACGCCCGCCCCCCCACCCCGCTGCCCCCCCACCCCGCTGCCCCCCTCCGACAGGCAGTCGTGGAGTTCCCCGAGCCTCCCTCATTTAGACAGTTTCGGAATCCACCAGATTATCAAACACAATCAATCTTCCACAGGATGCTCTACTCCAGCAAGAAAGAACTGTGGCAAGGATCGAGGGGGAACAGAAGGGCAGGGGGAGACGGGAACCAGGCCAAAGGGATGAACGGGAGCAGGCGGCAGAGCTGGCGTGAAATAGGGCAACGGGGAGAAGAAGAACTCAGCAGTGGAGAGCGAAGCCCATTCGTTTAATGAAAAGGGAGTCAGATGACGGGGCTCCCTGACAAACAGATGAGAGGCAGTCATCGCGGTATGGCTATGGGGCTAAGGGGAAATGTGTTGGCAGGTTTGGAGAAATTAAGCAACAAGACGGGGGAATCGGTGGGTGGGATGCGAGAGGATTGTGGCTGTACAGCGGAGGACAGGATGTTGGGCAGGGGCTGGCAGAGGGCCAGACAGGGGCGGGAATTGAGGGAAGGAGGCTGGGAGGTGGGATTGGAGGGAAAGTGGCTAAGGATGGGGCAAGGGGGGTAGAAATAAAAGGGGGAAAATTAGACCAAATGGGTAGGGAACTAGAGAGGGGCATGGCTGGCTACAAGGTGCTGGGGAATGGGGCAGACAGGTGGGTTGTGGGCACCAGAAAGACTGGTTAGTGTGGGGACTGGGCAGTGGCCCTCCTCTGGGGTATTGGGGTAATGGGCTAGAAGTGGGGTTCAGGTTTAAAGGGGAGTCAGACTGGAACATTTTGGGGAAGAAGTGGGAGGATGAGCTGGAGTGAAATTGGCTGAAGTACCAGACCAGAAAGAGTTGGGGTGCTGCTTCCAGCATTTGGCAGGCTGGAAGGAAATGAGGCAGCCAGCTGGAAGAGAACCCAGCTGGGGGGGGGGGGACACTGTGTATTGGGGGGTGGGCTCCGGCAGAGGTAGGGGAACAGCCAGAGTCCTGACCTGCCCTTGCTCGTCCCTGTAGGATGATCCCGGCGGACAGCCACTCCTTCCTGTTGACTGACCTGGCATCGGGCCGCACCTACGACCTGTGCGTGCTGGCCGTGTACGAGGACAGCGCTACAGGGCTGACGGCCACGCGGCCCGTGGGCTGCGCCCGCTTCTCTACCGAGCCAGCGCTGCGGCCGTGTGGCGCCCCCCACGCGCCCTTCCTGGGTGGTACCATGATCATCGCGCTGGGCGGCGTCATCGTGGCGTCGGTGCTGGTCTTCATCTTCGTGCTGCTTATGCGCTACAAGGTGCACGGTGGTCAGCCCCCAGGCAAGACCAAGGCGGCCGCGCCCGTCAGCAGTGTCTGCTCCCAGACCAATGGCGCCCTGAGCCCTGCGCCGTCCGCACCCGCCCCTGAGCCTGCCGCGCCCAGAGCCCACACCGTGGTCCAGCTGGACTGCGAGCCGTGGGGGCCCAGCCACGAACCTGCGGGGCCCTAGCCTAGGCGCTCACCTCTGCAACTCCCCTGGTCCCCAGGGATGGCCAGATGTGGACACCCCGCGGACACACTTTGCCTCAGACTCACCAAATTGATCATGGTTTTTAAAACTCTGAAGGGGAGGGTATGGGGGCACAGAGACACAACAAGAAAGTCCTATTTTTCTAAGTTTGGGCCTGGGCCCTTGCAGTTGTCTCTGTCTGTGGCTGTACAGGGGGACTGGGGAGGGCTGCCTTTGCAGAAGGATGTCCCTGGATGGGCTGCTGTGCCAGACAGTCTGGGTTCCCTGTTGGGGGTGGCCATGCGTGAAGATGGTTTTTGAGCATCCATGCTGGCCATGCTCTGTACTGGGCTGCCTTATGGTAGACAATGAATACTCAGAGTGACTGGGAAGGTGACAGTGAGGGAAATCTGGGGGACTGAGAGCCCAGAAGAGGTGTCCGACTCATCACAAGGAGTAATCAAGGAGGGCTTCCAGAAGGAGGAGATGTGTGCTCTAAAAGGCACAACTGAGCAGAGAGCAGAAGGAAAGCCAGGACTTAGTGTGTCCCAGGTCCTGGGGTGCTGCAGGAAACAGGAGGTAGAGTTTAGGAGGAGAGGAGCTCACACTCACTCCGGACTCAGAGTACCAGGGAGCCACGGAGGATTCTATGCCCAGGAGGTTCTGCACCAGGTTGGAGCTTTAGTGAGGAGGACGGATAGAGAGGGGGAGGGAGATGGATGCTGGGAGCTCAGGGCAGCCAAGGCGGGAGAACTGAGGGCAGGGGAAGAAGTTGGCCAGGCGCAGGGAGCAGGGAGTGGAGGGGAGGTGTGACGTTGAGGTTGGGCGGAGAAAGAATAGAGAGAGTGATGGAGAAGCTTCAAGGGCAGGTGGTAGAGCTGAAGGTCCACAGTGTGGGGGAGGTGGGGCTCAGAGCAAGGCCCAGGCCCCTGAGCAGGGGAGGCAGCTGGCAGGGCTGCGCCAAGCCAGGGACAGGGAGGGGGCAGGTCTGGGAAGGATGCCATAGCCAGTGCAGGGCTCAGAGAATGCCATCCTGGTCTAAGACCAGCACGAGGACAGAAAAGGGGGACATGGTCAGCAGAGGCGGAGACCTGAGGTCCCAGGTGGTTCTGCAAGGGGCATCAGTTTCCAGCCACTGGGTCTTTCTGTATTTGAAGGCAAGGCAGACCACAGCGAGGAGCAGGCTGCAGGGCCAGGGAGGAGCACAGCCAGTGTTGGCCAGGAGGACCCCAGCAAGCGGGGCCCGTGGGGGCAGGTGCCAGATTCAGCTGCTGAGAATGGCAGAGCTGAGAAAGTAGAGACAGAGAGACCTTACTATCCTGTGGGCTTGAAGCCTGGTACGGATCCATTTAGAACTTTCTACCCAGGCTGGTCCTTTGTCTACAGCCTAGGTGTTTCTCAGACATGAGGCTTGAGGCTTGCAGGAGCGCATCTTGGACCTGTGGAGCGCCAGACCTTACAGGGAGTGGCATGGGTGGGATGTAAAATCATGCCTCCACCCCAATCCTGCCCCTCTGGGAAGGGGGATTCTAAAGGGAGGAACATGGAAAGCTCTTGGGTCCTGTACACCTTCTGGAGCGATGCAGGTGCCAGCCACGTGGAGAGGGCCCAGGACTGGAGCGTTTGTCCTCACAGTCTAATACACACAACCCTGTCCTCAGGAAGTGACCAAGCTTAGGCAGGGCCTCATCTTTTGGAGGGGTACCAGGCCTTAGAAATGATAGTCCACCAACTGTGGGAGGCACTGGAGGCCCTGCCCACCTGCTCAGGTCCCCAGCAGCATAATGAAGTCCTTCCTGTTCTCTGTTACCCTTGGGTGGCCAAGGTCAAGTGAGGTTACCAGGGAGAGTGAGGCTATGAGAGGGGACAAGAGGCCCAAAGCAGGATGGGGGGGTGGGGGGAAGGCTGTGCCAACTGCAAATTACCAGTTGCTGCCATGAGGGGGAGCCAGAGCTCACTGTTCCTAAAATGCAACCCTTTGTACTGGACACCTACTGTGTTCCACAGGCTGGAGACAAGTGCAGGCCCCGGACCTATGCCACTCACTCTAGGCAGGAGGCTCTAACCCAGGAAAACTTCCCAGAGGAGGTGAGGCCTCAGCTGTGAGGTTAGAATTAAGTAGCTGAGGGAGTAGAAAGGGGGTTTGATGCATGTGGAACAGCATTGCTGAGGGGTCGGGGGTCGGGGGAGGGTGGAGGCTAATGGTGTAGGATCCTAAGGCTGCTGGGAAGAGTGTGACAGCACAGGCTGTGGGGAATGTGTGTGAGGAAGGGCAGGGCCGGGAGGGGGACACACAGCTGGTTAGAAGGAGGGACAGGGGCAGGCTGACCCCTCTAGCATGACACCCCGTGTTCCCCACTCACACCCCAACCTCAGGCACATGCAGGAACACCTGTGTCTGGGATTTAAAGTTAAACTGGAGCTTGCTTGGCATGGCTCTTCTGCCCTCTGGGAGGGTGCCGAGCTCAAGGTTCCTGCAGCCTGGACCCTACCCCGTCTGTACCTGGCCAGGGCCAACCTGTGTGGCTGGGTGTGGCCATGGAAGCCTGGCAATGCCCATGGTGCCCTGCGAGGCCTCAGCTACTGCAGCTGTTCCTGTGGGCGAGTAGGTATGTATATGCATGCACTCATGTGTGTGGGGGATCAGGTGAAGCCCAGAGAGGCTGTGGGCCTCCTCGGACCTCGCGTGAGCATGGAGGTGCATCAGAGACTTGGGCAT
The DNA here is from genome assembly GCF_017591425.1 of Ochotona curzoniae. Taxonomy (NCBI): domain Eukaryota; kingdom Metazoa; phylum Chordata; class Mammalia; order Lagomorpha; family Ochotonidae; genus Ochotona; species Ochotona curzoniae. The sequence continues at coordinate 5,117,363 of NW_024465561.1, read as the reverse complement.
AACAAAGCTGGGGCCCCCAGCCCACCCCTCTTTGACTGCCAGTGTGGTAAATGAAGATTGACACCCAGCGATGGTATCCCAGAGTGGTAAGGGAGGCAGCTAGGGGCCCAGGGCTCAGAGCAGCCGGGGATGGGGCGCTGGGAGAGGCCCAGTGGGGTTTCCGAAAGGCCTGCCCAGTCACAGCGCGTCCAGGCTGCAAGCAGCAGCCCCCCAACCTCCATGAGTTTGGAGCGGGTTGGGAGGGCTCACATTTGCATTTCCCTCTGGGGACTGACAATGAGGCAGCTGGGCTCTCCAGCAACACAGAAACCCCACAGGGCGAGAGCCAGGGGCAGGGGTTTGTTCTGGGGCAGAGGGTCATGTGCACCGAGACTGAGTTGTGTGCAGTAACAGTGGGAGCAAGAGGAGCACAGTGTTGGGTGCAAGAGCTTGGTGTCGTGTGCAACAGGAGCTCGGTGTCATGTGCAACAAGAGCTGGGGAGCCCAAAAACATGTGGGAGAAGGGACGTGGGGCCATGGCCAGACACCAGGTGGGGGCTTGGAAGCCTGTGAGAGAGGACACTCCACACACCAGGACGCCAGCTGAAGCTTGGACCCGAGAGGCCCAGGGAGGTCACACAGGGGAGTCCCCAAGGGTTTCCTTGTCACCGGACCACACCGGGAGACACACTGGTGGAGGCAGATGCACGACTAACACATTTTCAGTATAAAATATGAGACTACCAAGAACTGGATTCTGGGAACATTTTGGAACCACAGGGCACACTACGCCGCTCCAGCCTCCACCTGAAGCAGCAGCCCCTTGAACTTCCCTGTTCCGCTCCCCCCCACACACACACCTGTGTCCACCTTTGCCCCAAAGGCTGCCGGGAAGTACCAGTCACCCCCACACCCAGAGGCCCCCGCTTCCTGCTTCTGGGCCTCTCCTTACTTCCTTTCTGATGAGAATCGTACACAGGTGGCACAGGGAGCTGTTGCCAGAAAGCTGGTTCCTTCTGGAATTCTCCCCTTGTCCTCTGCACCCGAGGCTGGACTGCCAAGCAGCCTGATCCTGGGACCTTTCCTGCTTTTGGGAGCTTCAGCCTTGTCCTCCACATAGGGTGGGAGTACCTTTGTTCTCCAGGTGGGACAGGAGGGGAGGACGGGGTTGGTGGGGGCAGGTGTCTCCCTTGGGAGAATTTTCTGCACAATCTCTATCGGCCTCAGCTTCCAGGCGCATAGCCGCTCTCTCCCAGCTGACTCCCAAGCCTGGAAGTTCATGTCCCTTCTCTCCTCTTCCTCCCAACACACAAGCCCAAGCCCCCAAGCCCTTCCTCATGCAGATGCTCAGGCCCCCAAAGACTCAGGCACCTGCCCCCTCACCTGGGGTGCTCTGTAGGACACCCTGGCTCAGAATGCAGATGCTCAGGCCCCCAAAGGCTCAGGCACCTGCCCCCTCACCTGGGGTGCTCTGTAGGAGACCCTGGCTCAGCAACCTCCTGTTCTGTCACAGACATGTACACCCCTCAGCGCCTCACCTCCCTCCCACTCAAAGGGCTCCCTCTGACGGAATCCCCTCCTTACCCTGTCTGTTTCACCTCCCAACGCACACACCTCTTTCCCCATCCCTGCGGCATCCTTTTCCTCTCTTTGTTCAGTCGCATCTCTGTCTCCTCCCCAATCAGTCCCTCTGGCCTGCTTCTCCTTCTGCGGTTTCTCCCCATCCCCCACAATTGGTCCTCAGTGGTCCCAATCAGACTGGGGCAAGGATAGACCCAGAGAAGATGCTGAGGGCCACAGGCCAGCGCCAGGGAGGGGCAGAGACAGCCTGAGGCCTGAACTTTCCCCTGAAGAGCCCCCTCCTCTTCGGTCCTGCCATGAGAGAGGGGAGCCCTGCCTCTCTTCCCACCTCTCCCCAGCTCCAGGCCACCTGCCAGTGCTGGGTTCTGCTGGCCTTCCCTCCATCTCCCCAGGGCCCTGGGAAGAGGGTGCTGGCTGCCCCCCACCCCTTTGGATAGGTGAGACAGGTGTGATGTCAGGGCTAAGGTGCCTTGCCTGAGCCAGCAAGTGACAGCGTCTGCCTAAGAATCCAAGGCACTCCTGGGAATTCACCCATGAGCCGCACTCCCGCTCTCAGCGGCTCCTCCGGGTGCAGCTGCGTTTGTGGGTTTCTAGGGCAGCCACTTGATCACAGCTTTCTTAGAAGTCGTGGGCGCTTGAGAAGCCCAACTTCCGGCTGTGTGTGAGCTTGTGTCGCCGCCGCCCGGGTAGGGCTAGTGACAGCGCCCCCTGGGACCCGTGGCTGGTCAGGCGCGCCATGAGTGGGAGTGACGGTGAGGAACGCGGGTGGGCGCCTTGCCGCACCTGCCGCAGCCACTGCCGCGCCGCCTTACTGGGCGCCGGCTGCGACCACCAGGGGACCCGCACAGGAGGCTGGCTGCGGGACCGGCAGTGCGCCCACCCACCTGAGCCGCGCACACGCCGCCTTGCCGCCTCCACCTTGACCCGCTCCAGACGCGCAGGTGCCGTGGCCGCTCGACCTGTCACGCTCCTGGCTGGCCACTGCTGTTTGTAGGAAGGACATAAAGCGCCATGGCCACGTGTCCCACCAGCTGTCACCGCAGCAGGGACTCCGGGGCCGCCTCTGTGTGGTGCCTGCGTCGCGCGGTGACAAGCAGACCTGCTGTGGTGCTTGCCTGCTGGACACCACCTGGAGACGGGGTGGGGTGGGGGATGCCCATGGGCATGCTCAGCCTCTGTACCCTCCAAGGTGGGGACTTCTGGACCCGGGGCAGCGGATTTAGCCCTGGGAGATGAGCAGGAGGTAAGGATTTCCTGGGAAACCATCCGGCTCAGTGACTCATGCAGCAACCCGACAACACGAGTCACCTCCTGTCTCCTCTAAGACCTCCCAGGGAAAGCAAGGCCTCCCAGTGCCACAGGGGGCCCAGCACACTCGCTCCCTGCCTCTTTCAACCAGCCTGTTGCCGCTGCGACCCTCCCTGCCTCCACAAGGCACCCAGCCGCTCTGGCCACTTTACTTTCCTCTTCCTGCCCCAGGTCTGTGTGTTGGTGATCCCCATGGTGCCCTTATGAGTCATTCCATCACTTCTTTCAAGTCTTGACTTAAATGTCATCATCTTCTTTTAAAGTTAAAGATGTAGTCATGCATTTATTTGAAAGGCAGATAGCAAGGGATAGGAAGACACAGAAGAATTTTCCATTTGCTGGTTCACTCCCCAGATGGTCTCACATGAAGCCAGGAGCCTGGAACTCCATCCGAATCTGCCACGTGAGTGGCCATCCTCCGCTGCCTTCCAGGGGGCACGATAGCAGGAAGCTGGGTTGGAAGCGGAGCAGCTGGAACTCAAACTCATACTCATATGGAATGCCAGCATATGCTGGTCCCAAATATCACCTTTGTTTTCATTTTAAGGCAGGAAGAGTTGGGAGACACAGAGAGGAGAGAGCTTCTGTTTGCTGTTCACTCCCCAGTTGACTGCAACAGTCAGGGCTTGGCCGAGCTAAATTCAGGGATTCCATCCTGGTCTCCCCTGTGGACGGCAGGAGCCCACAGACTTGGGCCATCTTTCACTGCTTTCCTAAGTTTATTAGCAGGGAGCTGGGTAGGAAGTGGAGTGACAAGGGCTTGAGCTGGCATGGGTATATGAGGCTGGCACTGCAGGTGACACTTGAACTTGCAGAACCCTAGTGCCAGTCCCAAATTTCATCTCCTTATTGAGTCCAACCTGACTACCCAGTTTCTTCATATATATGAATATATATGAATATATATGTGTATATATATTCATATATGTATATATGTGAATATATATGTATATATTCATATGTATATATGTATATATATATATAGGAAAGGCAGATTTATACAGAGAAGGAGAGACAGAGAGAACGATCCTCTGTCCATTGGTTCACTCCCCAAGTGACTGCAATGGCCAGAGCTGAGCCAATCCAAAGCCGGGAGCCAGGGGCCTCCTCCAGGCCTCCCATGCAGGCACAGGATCCTGAGGCTTTGGGCCATCCTCTATTGCTTTCCCAGGTCACAAGCAGGCTGTTGGATGGGAAGTGGAGCAGCTGGGACATAAACTGACACCCATATGGGATCCTGGTGCATGGAAAATGAGGATTTAACCACTGAGCTGTCACAATGGGCCCAACCACCCAGTTGCAATCAGCCATGCCCTCAATCCCACACATTCTCTCGTCCTTTCCTTAAATTTTTACAGCAACTATCGCTTTCTATCTGGTGATTCTATATGCAAGTTCTACTATTATCCTTCTGAGCTGTGCATCAGTTCCTGGAGAACAATGATTTGTTCACTGTTTAAGTGCCGTCTTCAGCCTGGATGCATGTTCAGCTACAGGCACATCACTCAAATGTAACCATTACTTAGGTGAAACTGTAAGACCTTTTCTTCGCCCCCAGAGCTGGAGGAGGTCAGACGGCTACAACAATACTCTGTTTACTGTTGAATTCCCAGGGCCAATGACCGTACTCAGCACTCAATAATAAGTACCTACAGAATGAATGGTAAGAGCTATTATATGTTCAATGTGCACCACCTCCTTTTGCCAAGTGCTGGGCTCAAAGAGGAAATTGTTACTCAAGGTCACATTTTGTTTTTATGCCAGTGAAAAATCTAAGCGATGGGATGCAGGGAGAGATAAAACAATAATATCTGAGACGGCGTGCTTGACTCTACGTGATCTCTCTTTACCTTGCCCTTAGCCTGGGGGGGTGGGTAGACTGTGATAATACGGCAACAAATCCCTTGTCCCAGAGCTGAGGTGCAGAAGCCACGTTCAAGTCTCACCAAGTCTACACAGCTAGAAAGTAACACAGTTAGGAACTGAGCCTGGCAGGTGCTGTGGCATAGCGGGTTCATCCACCACCTGCAATGCCTGCCTTTCATATGAACACTGGTTGGAATCCACTCCTGATCCATCTCCATACTAGCATGTCTGGAAAAATAGCAGAAAATGTGTCCAGGTGCTTGGGCCCCTGCACCCACATAGCAGACAGATAGAGCTTCAGCCTGAAGCAGACACTCCTTTTGTGATCATCTGGGGAGTGAACCAGTGAATGAATGTCTCTCCATTCCTATCTCTATTACTGGCCTCCAGATAAATGTCTACATTTTTTTTAAATGAGCTCAAGCTTTTTATCACTTGTGTGGTGTTGTGTGCATGTGTGCTTGTGTGTGCTTGTACTTCCTCACAAAGCTGTACAAATAGGCCAGATTGATGGGCTGAGTGGGAAGTGCTTTTTTTGTATGATGAATGTGTGTTGTACATTCAAAGAGACCCTGGAGGCAGGACTTTCTATTATCCCATTTTACAGGGAAGACAGTTTGAAGGGTGAAGGTGCCACACATGGGGCAGGTGGCAGCCTTGTACCCCAGCTTCTCTGAGGGGAAAGGGGCTCCTGGGCCCAGCACCTGGTATTGCCTGCACATGGGTGCTGACCATGGTACTGAACACACCAAGCCAGGACTCATGTTGGTTCACAGCTGAACTAAGGAATAAAGAAGATTCTAATCCTGCTCCAAGTTGTAACCAGACACTTCATTTCTCTGATTCTGTATTTCCTCCTCTATGGAAGTGAACGATAATATTGATATCATAAGGTTGTGGTATTTTTACAAAATGAGTCAACTGGGGATGGAGAGGTGGGTAGTACTACGATGTAGCAGGTAAAACCACTGCTTACAATACCAGTATCCCATATGGGTGCCACATGCTCCACTTCTGATCCAGCTCCCTGCTATTGTGTCTGGGAAAGCACTGGAATGTTGTGGGCTAAGGAGTTGGTTAGCACTCATTAAGCTGAGCAGTAACAGGAAATGGGCTTGCGGCTAAAAGCACCTGGTCTAATGGGACTCATTGGCATCCTGTTGTTTGGTTAAAGGGCTTGGGAGAAAGAGTATATAAGGAGTAATAAAGGGAGGTTTCGGAGAGACTTCCACCATCACTGGTCTCCTGTCAGTGCTTCATCCCCAGACCCTCTCCATGTCCATGTTACTGGCTCTGCTGGCTGGAGCACTGGAAGATGGCCCAAGTGCGTGAACCCTGTACCCAAGTGGGAGACCCAGAGAAGGCTCCTTGCTCCTGGTTTCAGATCAGTTCAGCTTGGCAGTTGCAACCGTTTGGGGAGTGAACCAGTAGATAAACAATTCTCTTTCTGTCTTCCCCCATTCCCTTTCAAATAAATATTTTTTTAAAAATGCATGTGTGTGCCTAATCACCTTACATGTCCAGGACCCTATATGGGTGCCGGTTCTAATCCTGGTTGCTCCAATTCCCATCCAGTTCTCTGCTTGTGACCAGGGAAAGGAGTAGAGGATGACCCAAAGTCTTGGGACCCTACACCCACATGGGAGACCTGAAATAAGCTCCTGGATTTGGATCAAGTTAGTTCTGCCCATTGCTTGGAGATCACTTTTTTCAACCATTGCTTTGTCCATTTTTTTTTCCATTTGCTTTGGGCCAGGCTTGTTTCAAACTCTGAAGATACAGCACAGAACAATAGCCACAGCCTCCCTACCTCTGGGAGCTGACACTCTGGCTGAAATTCTAATTGTGGCAAAACTCTGCATTCCATTTTGGTAAAATAATAATAATAATAGTAATAATAATAATATGCAGAATGCTGCAGAACAAACAAGATGATCACTTAAAAGATCATGGAATGGATGTCCCACTCCATAGGCCAACAGCTTTGAATAAATGCCACCCTCCCTAGAAAGAACTAGGTGTCCCCACTTCCCTGCAGAGCACCCCCCCACACACACACACACACCACCACCACTTGCTAGACTGTTTAACATGGTAGCTTGAGGTTCCCTACTGACCATAATCAACCCCCGATGTGTCTGTGTTGGTTGCCACAGAGATTGTCAGTGTTTGACTCTGGATGTTTTTCTTTTCCTTTCTTATTTATTTGAAAGGCAGAGTGGTAGAGAGAGAGCACGCTTCTATCTACTACTTCACTCCCCAAATGGCCACAATGTCCAAAAATAGGCCAGGCCAAAGCCAGGAGCCAGAAATCTCATCCAGAGCTTCCATGTAGATGGCAGGATCCAAGCAGAGTCACCCTCCACTGCTTTCCCAGGCACACCAGCAGAGAATTGGAACAGAAATGAAACAGCCAGGACTGGAACTGGTGCCCATATGGGATGGCAACATCATAGGCAGAGCCTTTGCCCAGTATACCACAACGCCAGCCCCTGTTTTTAGTTTTTGATTATTATACGAGAGAAAGACAGAAGTACCTGCACAGGGAAGACTCCCACCTACTGGTTCACTTCTTGAATCCCTGCAACGGCCCCTAGTCAGGATCCAAAAACTTGACACATGCGTCCTATGGATGGCAGGAAGCCGATGTAGTGAGCTGCCACTACTGCATTGTCTCTGTGTGGTCCCTCAGCTGCATCTTTCCCTCCCAGCTGACACATACAGGTAGCTGCATCATTGTAGTATTCTGTTTATTTTTGGTTCATCTGAAAAGCAGAGCAACACCCAGAGAAAGACAAAGAAGAAACCTTCTACCTGCCAATTCTTTCCCTACTTGTCCATAACAACCAAGGACAAGCCAGGCCAAAGCTAGGGAAATTCCACCTGGGTCTTCAGGAATTTGGGGAATTAACTGTTGCAAATGAGAGCTCTCTCTCCTCTCCCCATGCTCCATCTTATCTCAGACACATTTTAAGATGAATCATGGCTTGCATGTGTGGTCTTGATTGGACCTGCATGTTAACTTGTGGCAGTGGTTTATCCAGGGCTCACACAAGTGGCTGTGAAGGAACCCCAGTCTGAACGTGCCATTGTGGCTGAACTGCCACCTGCACTGAAGACTGTGGACTCAGCCCCTGTTGCCTTGGTGGCGACTAAAACAGCAGCTGCACTTGGATCTCTGCCAAGTCTTTACCTTCTTCTGTACCTCTGGCATGCACAAAGCCCAGGCAGAAACCATCTCATGGTCAAGCCGGGCAGTGACTGGACTAGGCTTAGAGGTGCCAGCTTGACAAAAACCAGAACTTGACATTTTTTCTGCATTCAGATTGATGTCTGTGGCCAGGTCAGACACAGGAGCCACCACAGGGCATGCCTCCTGGGCCTCACGGTTACCATACGTCCACCTCCTGCATGGAGGAGCAGCCAGTATCCCCTAACTCTCCAAAAAGCGCTTCCTTGCATTCCTGCTGTGGTGACCTGCTCTGGAGGGAGGCAGCCTGTGCACTCTGTCTCAGGGTATACCTTTAGTGTCACCATCACTGTTGTCAAGCCTGCGGTCAGCTTTCTTCCGAGTCAGCATCACAGCATTTGGAATCCTGCAAGCTCCATGCTTCTTGGCTGCCACTGTCACCATCTCTAAAGTGGAAGCATCTGTTCAGGTCCAACACTCTTAACTAAAATGCTTAAGGCCAAGTGCACCTCGTGTTGGGATTCCAAACGGTTATACTCTGTGAATGCCGTGTGTTATGTAACACTCCCAGTGAGCATTTTGCATAACCACAAACATTAATATCACTGCAGCGAAATGTTTGAACATTCACACTAAGTGGGGTAAATGAAAACTATAAACAGCCACACTTGAGTTGAGATCAGCGCTTGCTGCCAATGGAGTTTACCGTCCAATGCACAAAAACATCTTAATTTCTAGGGCAGTTTTTGTTTGTTTGCATTTGGGATTGGAGACAAGGGACTGCAGACCTCTAATTCCCAGCTCATCAAATTCCTGTGAAGTGAGAGCCAGTTGTCCAATGAAAAGTGCTTGGGACAGAGCCCAGCTCATGGTTAAGTGTTCTAGGAGTGCCATTTGCTACACTAATTGTTCCTTAATATTAACCGCTGTAACTATCAAATTCTCTGAGCTTTGGACATATTTTATGGATACATGCAAGCACCAGCATGCCCCTCATTTCTCCCCAGAGAAGGTTTAGGGACCTTGCTCTTGTTGGAAACTTGTGGGGACCACGCTGCATGTAATCTGGGTTGCTAGAGGTGAAGGATCTGAGGGTGGTTACAGAAGTGTCAAGACACCTTTCAGTCTTTCTAGAGAATGAGTGATTCCAGAGCAGATGAGGTGAGTTCAAATCCCAGGTCGGCCTCATATTGGCCATGAGACCTCAGGCAAAGGATTTAATCCCTCCGAGTTTGAGTTTCGCCCCCGGTGACACTAATGATGGAAAGGACTAATGTGTGGAGCTGTGTGAATTAACAGAAAGACAGTGGAGAAAGTGCCCGATGCTAGGATGTGATACGTGAGCCTGGCAAACCGGGCTTTCCCATCCACATCTCCTGGGAGATGGCCTTGCCCTTCAAGAGTCAGGAGTGGCCTCCAGGGTTCTGAAGGTTCCCCAACATCCAGAATCCTCCATCCTAGCTCTCCAGAACTTTCAAGTCTTCTGGGCTCCAGATGCACACTCCTACCTCCAGGGCTCCAGATGTACAATTCCACCCCAGAGGCTTTGGTTTCCCAAGGTTCTCTCCTCAACAGGAAATGCTTTGTTATTTTGTGGCAGGTTTTATTCCAGGCCCTTCTGGGGCCAAGTCAGTCAAACATCCTGCTTCTGCTGGGGCGTATGCTTTGGCAGTAGGAGACAAGCAGTAGGCTCAGGTTCATCGCCTATATCATCTGCTAGAAAGGAGTAGATGCTATGGAGGAAAGCAACCCAGCAGAGAACGCACAAGTGGGATCTTTGAGGAGGTGAAACTTGAGCCAGATCTTAAAAGGAAGTAAGAGAAAGGGGGAAAGCAAGCATCTATGGAGTAAGAGCGCATTCCAGATAGAGTAAGGGCAAGTACCATGAGTAGGGATCTGCCAGGCACCTTATAAGGACAGCAGGAAGTTCAAGCAACCATGGCACAGGGTGGAAGGTGAGACAATAGACTCCCTTGGGACTGGGCATGCTACTGCAACCATCTTGAGGTTTAGCCCTTGTGACGTGGGAGAAAAGGGAGATTGTGTGCACATGAGAGATGGAATGTGACGTGGGCAAGCACAAGACCCCACGGCTGTTAAGTAAGGAAAGGGTGGCTATGAAGGATATTTTGGGGCCTAGGCAAAAGTCAAGGTGAAAGTGGTGAAAGCAGGTAAACTGTGGGCCTGGAACCTGGTGGGAAGTGTGCAGAAAGGGGGAACTGGGAGGATGGGGAACTTGGCAATGGGCAGAGGGTGGAGGGCAGCTCTGGAGTTGGCTGAAGGCACTTGTGTTCATTGTTGGAGGATGCGCTCCGGATCCTTGGTGAGAGAATGTGCCTGAATTTCTAAGGACCAACCCCTGGCATAGCTCACGAGACTGCAGCTAAGGTGCCCTCCTGGAACTCCGAGCCACCTCCTGTCCCAGGGATGCCAACCTCCAGTTCAATCAGGCAAGCTGAGTCCTTGTGACCCCCACCGTCAGTCACCCGGCAGACTGTGGCAGCTGCGGCTCTGGGCAAGTGTCGGCGTCTGGCAGCTGCGGTGATACCTCCGCAGCTCGGAAACCCGGGCGGCAGAGGCTGTCAGAAGCAGGAACCACCCACATTTATCTGCAGCCCGCCTACAACTGGCGGCGCGGCGCGCACAGGGCTGCTAGGGGATGAGGCCACCGCTCGCAGGGGCCAGTGCGGCCACCTCCACGGAGACTGGAGGACCCTCACATACACGCCGCGAGCCTTGGCGCCCTGCGGGGAGATTCGTGCCTGCACTGTTGCCTTAGTGTGCCCTGCCCCAAGACTGTATGCTCTGTCCTCTGCACCTAGCGTGCGTCTTTGCAGCAGACCCTTGGGTGGGGCTGGGGATGAATGGCTGCGTCGTCCCTACAGCCCCGAAAGGGACCCGAAACTGCTACCTCCAAGTGCTGCCACCTACGCCCTTGGCTGCCTTCTCGGGTCTCCCGCTCTGCACCTCCCTGCAGGGTTTTGCACCCGTCAGCTTCGTAGTGCTGAGGAGGTTCCAGGCTACGCTGCTCTGAGTGAGCCTGTGAAAGGAAAAGCTGGGGTAAGGAGAGCCTGGGAGTCCCGAAGTCAGGGAACCTTCTTCCTGGGACCAGGATCTGGACCCCTGGGGAAGAACCGACTCTGTATCCAGAGGGTGCCATTGCTGAACCTGGGAGTGTGAGGGAGGCTTCCAGGCCCCGCCGAAGCCAGGCTACTGGGGTGGAGACGCACGACCTCTAGGGGCAGGATGCCAGGTTGTGAGACCCAACGACCCTCCCACCCCAACACCATCGCGCAACCTACAACCCTGGAGGGTCTCCCCAAAACAGCGACTGTGTGTTTATGTGTTTTATCCTGTCCAGAGATAAGTGCAAGTCCCGTGGGGACATTGTGACTGCTGCCCTGCAGGGAACCTAGCGCCTATGCCAACACCTTGGTGAATGCTGCCCCATTCTCTGCACTACAGCCTTGATGAGCAGGCACTCAATGAGGACTGCTGGCCGAGTGCTGCTGCCTCTGCCTGGCCACAGGAGGAAGTGTGAGCTACAGAGATTGAGTGGCAGCGAGACAAGCGCTCTGTCCATCAATCAACCTGGACACATGCCTTCTGGCTGGTGTGGCCACAGTGTCACCTTCAGCAGTGAGCTGCCAGTGATGTGTGTCACATCCGTTTCCCAGAGCCTGGCAGTCACTGGCTGAACAGCCTCAGCTCACCAGCGCCATATGCACCTGCTGACTTCCGTAGGTTACTGGGCACTACTGGCTCAGAAAGTGTCTGGCACCGCTGCCAACCACATGTGCCAGAAAGACTCTTTCAACCACACCCAACATTCAGCCAGGGAGCCCACCTTTGACCCTCTGACTCCAAGTCCTCACCCCAGGATTCCCAGTCTGATCAAGACCCTCCAAACTTTACCCTTGTAGCTTACCGCATCCCTTAACAGAGTACCTGGAACACAGGTTTGCTCCACTTCTTATCCAGTTTCCTGCTAATGCTCCCCAGGGAGGAGTTGAGAATGGCTCAAGTCCTTGAGTCCCTGCCACCCACATGGGAGACCCCAGAGGAGTACTAGACTTCTGACTTGCAGCCTGGCACAGCTTTAGACTGTTTAAGGAATTTAGAAAGTGAACCAGCAGATGGAAGACCTTTCTCCATTTGTCTGTTTTGCAAATAAAATGAAAGTCAATAAAAATAAATAAATAAAAGTTTAGGGCCCTGCACTGTAGCCTAGCGGCTAAAGTCCTTGCATTGCACACACTGGGATCCCATATGGGTGCCGGTACTAATCCTGGCAACCCTGCTTCCCATCCAGCTCCCTGCTTGTTTCCTGGGAAAGCAGTTGAGGATAGCCCAAGTCCTTGGGACCCTGCACTGGCGTGAGAGACCCAAAAGAGGCTCGGGACTCCTGGCTTCAGATCAGCATAGCTCTGGCCACCACTGCAGCTGCTTGGGGAATAAATTATCAGATGGAAGATCTTCCTCTTTGTCTCTCTTCCTATCTGCACATCTGACTTTCCAATGAAAATAAAAGAAATCTTTAAATAAATAAATTAAAAGTTTAAAAACCAAGCAGCTTCTTCAGCCAGGAGAGCATGGTCTCTCCTGTTTGCCACAGTCCCATCATGTCCTGCTGTTGCCACTTTCCCTTTTCTCATGCAGTGGCTTTCAAGGTCCCCTAGAGGCACGGGAGCCTCCCTGGACCAGGAGTCCAGAACTGTCTTCAGCTCTGAGGGGCACACTGAATCCTTCTGGACCTTACTCCCATTGATTGAGAGCCTTCTCCTAACCCAAGAAGGGCCAAGCATCCTTACAACTTTTTTTTTCTTACTTTATAGAAACTTTAATAAATAAACTGCCAAGGTAAATGACTAATAAAACCCGGAGCCAAAATTCAAACCCAGACTTGTGGGCCTGGTACAATGGCTCACAGTAACTCCTCACTTTGCAAGTGCCAGGATCTCATACGCATCCCACTTCATCTTACAGCTCCATTTCCCATCCAGCTCCCTGCTTGTGGCCTGGGAAAGCAGTCGAGGACAGCCCAAAGCCTTGGGACCCTACACCCATGTGAGAGACCTAGAGGAGGCTCCTGGATCCTGATTTGAGATTGGCTCAGCTCCAGCCATTGCGGTTACTTAGGGAGTGAACCAGCAGACAGAAGTTCTTTCTCTCTGCTTCTCTGTAAATCTTATCTCCCTTTACAATAAAAATAAATATCTTTAAAAATAAAGAATACCCTTAGGTTAAAAAAAATTGTTTTAAAATATTGAGGGCCTGGTGCAGTAGCCTAGTGGCTTAAGTCCTTGCCTTGCATGCCCAAATTCATATCCTGGCCCAAATTCATATTCTAGCTCCCAACTTGTGACCTGGTAGGGCAGCAGAGGATGGCCCAAGTACTTGGAACCCTGCACTCATGTGGGAGACTCGGAAGAAGCTCCTGGCTTCTGGCTTTGGATTGGCTCAGCTCCAGCCATTGTGGCTACTTGGGGAGTGGACGAGCAGATAGAAGATCTTTCTGTTAGATCTGCTGACCACCCAAGAAAGAAAATACCAGCCAAGTACAAACAGGCCTTTATTAAGCAAAGAGAAGTCCTGGGCCTTTTCTGGAGCAGCGAAACAACCAGCAGGAGAAGAGGGGACCACAGGTGGGAAAGACAAGCTGGGTAACAGAGACAAAGGTTTTACACCCCTTCTGACGTGGGTGCTGGCCTTGGCCCCGTTTGGGCCCTGATAGGACAAGGAATGTTGGTCCTTGTCCTCCATTGGCCTTGGCCGCCTTAGGGGTGTGCTAGATCTCTGGCTGAGGTCACTGTGGTGTCCACCCACTTCCTGTAACTGCGGTAACCATCACTTTCTCTCCTTCACTCTGTAAATCTGCCCTTCCAATAAAAATAGATAAATCTTTTTTAAAAAATTGAACCTAGACTTGTTATCAGCGTTAAAGGGTGTTTAACTCCACACTACATGATGCTGACACACGTATTTGTTAAAGTTGGACCATAGGAAGTTGTCCCAAAATGTGGCCACTGCATATAAATCAACTGATGTTTAATTCATACCCTGAGACAGTCTATCAGCTCCATTCAATGTTTTGGAACTTTGATAGTCTGGTAAGTTAGAACTTTCACCTCTCATTCTGGAATCCTAGAATTCCAGTTCTGACTCAAGAATTCCATTACACATTCAACAAAAATTTATTCTGTTTCCTAGGCATTATGTGCTTCTTTTTAAATTTTTTAGATTTATTATTTGGGAGAGAGATTTTTCATCTTCCATTTACTAGGTCACTTTCCAAATGGCTGCAATAGGTAGTGCTGAGCCATATGGAAGCCAGGACCTGGAACTGATCCCAAGTCTCCCACCTGGGTGGCAGGGACCCAAGGGCTTGTATCATCATCTGCTGCCTCCCAGGGTGTGCACTGGCAGGAAGCTGGGTTAGAAGTGGCCTCTGAAATGGAATTGTAGATTTCCACACCCTACTGCTGTGGCAGATGTGGTCAGAACCATGGACAGCAGCACTGGCATTTGTAGATGCCATCAACACACACCTGACCCCACCCCTGCCTCATGCTACTCATCACACCACCGTAAAGTTCCTGGCATTACCCAGGAATCCCAGCACCTCTGGGAGTCCCAAAGCTCAACCAGATCTATGAACTTCATTTACCCCTTCATTTAAGCGTTAATTTGATAAATATTTATTGCATACCAGCTGCATGTCAGATACTGTTCTAAGTTCTTTGTCCATTCTGTCAATTCCAGAAATCCAGCCATCAATTCCCACAATCCAACCAAGGACTTTGACAGCCTCAACTCTGAGTTATCACCTCCTAAAGGCTTAGCAGAAACAGTGATCAGGACCATGGACAGTAGCCCAAGCCTTTGTGGATATTGTGGATTAACCCTCACTGAAATAACTGAAGTTTCTGTTCCTTCCTTTCTTTTCTTTTTAAGATTTAGTTATTTTTATTGGAAACTCATATTTGCAGAGAGAAGCAGAAATGAAGAGGAAGATCTTCTGTCTGCTGGTTCATTCCCCAAGTGGCTGCAACGGCCGAGCCAAGCTGATCTGAAGCCAGGAACCAGAAGCTTCTTCTGGGTCTCCCACATGGATGCAGGGTCCCAAGGCTTTGGGTCACCTTTCACTGCCCTCCCAGGTAACAAACAGGGAACTGGAAGCGAAGTGGAGTAGCTGTGACACGAACTGGCACCCATATGAGATCCCAATGCATGTAAGGTTAGGACTTCAGCTGCTAGGCTAGCATGCTGGGCCTGGAGTCCTTGTTCTTACCTAGGGCCCCAAACATCCTTAGTACTGATGCTGGGTCCCAAGGGTTCCAGCTTGACCCATTTTCTTCCCATAGGTGGATGATGGGTGACTGGTAGAGGGTATCATTTTAGGAACTGGGCAATGTTGCACACACATCTGCTATAACTGGTACCATGTGGTCAGCTGCCCCTTTGGCTTGCACATGACCTGTGCATGGGGATCTTCACAGTGCTGGCTCCTTAGGCAGCATATAAGGGCCCCATAGTGAGGCTATGTGCTGATTGCAATGGAGACCTGCAGGTACCTGGAATGTGGCAAGAACCCAAAGTCTGAAGATGCACTGGCTCTGGGATCTTAGCTGCTTGACTGCTTCCCTAACTAGGTATTTGGATATTGCTGCCAAGGTACACCGCAACCACCATCCTGTGCCTCACCTGTGACATCCTCTTGGGGCCCTTGGAGCCCTCTGGCTGAACCATCAGTTACTTGCTGGTACCAGGCCTCTATTTCTTAGATGGCATGATGGGTATATGCCAGACCCTACTCTACACTCAGCCTCTGATGTGACATCTGTCAGCTGCCAAGTGCTCAAATCATTCCCTAACAGAAGCTCAGCCAATGTAGCAAATGCCCAGGATCTTAGCACAGTCTCTTGGTCTTTCTCATCTGGAGAACCTGATTCCACTCTTGATTAGGTTGAGCTGTGGCCATGACCTATCCCAGGGCACCTGCTTGCACAATTTAGGCTGGAGATACTGTGCTTTTGATGGTGCTAGCCTGAACCCCTGCCCTTACCCCACCAAATCATGGTCACTCCCTCAACATGTTTTAAAATGTCAGCCCTTCTCTGATGAAAATGCAATCCCCAACTCTTCTCTTCTACTCTGAACCCTGACTATGATCCATCCCCCAAGCCCTTACCTATACCAGAGCCCCATCAGGGCTTCCAATCCAAGGTTAACCCACCACTCTCCTCCTCTCATCCTTAATCTGCACACCCTCCTCCATTTTTGCCCTGGCCTTCTTCCCATTCTTCCCCTGGACAACCGATAGCTCCTTTCTCCCCGCCATGTCCCACCTCACTTCCAGGCCCCTCCTCTCACTCATCTGATTCCCCTCCCCTCTCCCCAGACCATGTCATCCTTCCTCAACCTAGACTCCTGCACTTCCTGCCATGGGTGTGACATTTGGTGTTGTTTGCTCCTCACCTGACTGGGGCCTGGCATTCAGGGCCTGGCACATCTCCAGTGGTGCCCACAGGGCATCAAGGTTAGCAACTACTGAGTGGGCAGCAGAGTGGCCTGCTGCAGCCTCATGTTTGTCCTCTGTGATAACTTCGGTGGCAATGTAGCCACTGAATGTAGTGGCACTGAGGAGGTTCCGGGAGGGGCAAGGCAATACCTAAGAACCCCTTTCTACCTGCTTGCCATGAACTGCCTCCATCTTCAAACTGTTCCATGAGGTAGGAATGGTTTTGTCTGCCTTTTGCAACTGGGGAAACTGAGGCACACAGCGATGAGGCCGTACTCCAGAGCCCACAGGCAGTAAGCAGCAGCACTGGCTTTTCTACCTGTCTTCCAAATCCTGGGTCGCGTTCTCTGTGCTACTGCATCTCTATGAGGAAGTAAAAATAGTCCTGATAATAATAGAAATGAACAACTTCTCTACAGAATGTTTGCTCTGTGCTAAACCCAGCTTTGCCTCAATTACTTCTCCACATAGATGCCTAAAGGTATCTAAAGGAAACCGTGGCACAGAAGGCTAGGGAAGCTGCCCAATGTCACATCCCTGAAGTATGAAACATTTGTTCATTTATTTAGCAAATTCTGACCAGTTTTGAGCCTCTGCAGTTATATGTCTCTCCTATGCACCTCATGTAGTCTTCATCTCCCTAAATAACATCTTTAATTTTTTCATTTTCTATATTCCCAGTTTACTTTAAAAGGGAAAAAGAGAGATTTCTCATCTGTTGGTTCTCTCTCCTAATGCCCACACCAGCCAGGGGCCAAGCTCAACTTAAAAACCCAGAACTCAGTCTGAGTTTCCCACATGGATGACAGGGACCCAGGCACTGAGTTGTCCATCTCCTGTTGCCTCCCAGGGTACACATTAACAGAAAGCTGGAATCAGAAGGGAAGTTGCACCTCAAATCTGGGGACTCATATATGGGACGTTGGGGATCCCAAGTGTCATCTCACCTGCTGTGTCACACACCTGTCCTCGCCCCTTCCTGCTGTCCTCCCTTTCTAGGGCCAAACACCCCAGAGGGACTCCTGTTTGTCTTTCCTTGCCTGCAGGTTGACAGCCTCTCACACACACACTTTTTGTCCAGCCCTGACCCAACCAGCTATGACAGAGGTGGGGGCATGAAGTATGGCCACACGTCGAGCAGAGCAGCGTCAACATTCCAACTGAAGCTGAAGAAAAGGGGAGGGAAGGAAGGATTTACAGAGCTGCAAAATCCGAAAAGGATATTTCCATCTTCAAGTTTAGCTCAGTTAGGAATTCTCAAATGTGGTTCAAGGAAATTTCTCTCTCCTCTCTGTCATGGGCTCTCCCCCCTTCCATCTTTCCCTTGGAGTGACAGGACAGGTCTAACAACTTCAGACTGACCATTCTACCTGCTTCTAAGCCTGAACACGTTCTAACATCATGGGGTGGAGTAGGTGTGACATTTAAGTGCCATTTGGGATACTCATATCCTATAACGGGAGTGCCTGGATTTGAATCCTAACTCTGCAGCTGATTCCAACTTCCTGCTAATGTCGTACCCTGGGAGGCAGCAGATGATGGTTTAAGCAGTAGGGTCCCTGACACCCCAGGTAGGAGGCAAGGATAGAGTTCTAGACACTTGGTTTCAGGGTGGCCTAACCTTGACTGCTGTGGGTATTTGGGGAGTAAATCAAGAAATAGAAGACCCCTTTCTATATATTTTTTTTAAATAAATAATTTGGTTTTGGCATTTTAACATCCTTTCTTTCTTGGCCCCAGCCAACATCCCAGAATAGATGCCCATAGTCCTAGATGATTGCTGATGAGCCAGCCCTGGGCCTGGAGGCTGGTTATACACTCACTTGGTCCACACAAAGGAAGTGCGGTACGATTGAAGGGGCAGGGCTATGTGTGCAGTAACAGCTTCCCCATAGGCCAAGCTGGGAGGTGGATCACTGGGTACAAGTGATTGCTAGCTTCTCCAACAGAAGCTATGGATGAGGGAGCAAGACTGCCCCAAAAACAGGGGGAGGAAAGCCATGTCAGTCTTTCTCTTGGACATATAAAGCAACCACCACCATGCTGCTGACTTCCCATTAGCCCACTGACTGTGCTGATGCCCACCCCTGGCCCTAATCGATCTGCTGGGAGCAGTCAGTCTACTGACCTTCCAGCCATCCACAAACTGATACATTAATTTGCTGTCCTGTGGATCTTCCTATTGGTACTCACTCTTTCGCTGAATTCCCAAGGCAGGTCTATTAACCCCATCAGAGAGCCTCTATTTGATGTGTTCTCAGTAACTGATTTTCCTAGAGTGTTCCCCTAATTCATCAGTTCACCAAATGACTGTACCTCATTTACCCTCTGGTATGCCTAATGCCTCAATCATCAGTGAGCCACAGAACTGTCCACCACTGCCTCCATGTGCCCTCTGGTTAGTCCTCGGTCTGCTGTCACTGACCCTGCTCCACCTGACCCATTCTCTTATCACCACTCATTGAACTGCCTCTGCCCGCTTATTAACTCTGACCATCCTGTCACTCCACCATCGATCTCTCATAGAATCTCATTGACCCTTCATTGAGTGACTGCCCGCACAATCATCTTGCCATCCTTAATGACTATCCCATTAGCCGGCCAATAATGTGCTCCTGGATTGCTCTCTGAGCAATAGAGGAGCTCACATCCTTCTGGGGAAAGAGAAAGTAAATAAATAAAATGGATGGTAAATGAAGGACTGACGCTGTAGTGTAGTAGGCTAGCATCCGTCTGCAGCATCCATATGAGCACTTGTTTAAGTCCTGGTTGCTTCACTTCCCATCTAGCTCCCCCTACTGCCTGGTAAAACAGTAGAGGATGGGCCAAGTCCTTGGGCCCTGGCACCCATAAGGGAGACCCAGAAGAAACTCCTGGCTCCTGGTTTTGCCCAGCTCTGGCTGTTGCAGTCATTTGGAAAGTGAACCAGAGGATGGAACATCTTTCTCTGTCTCTCCATCTCTCTCTCTGTAACTCTGCCTTTTCAATTATATATATATATATATATATATATATATATTTACTGCAAAGTCAGATATACAGAAAAGAGAGACAGAAAGGAAGATCTTCCATCCAATGATTCACTCTCCAAGTGGCCACAATGACCAGAGCTGAGCCGAACTGAAGCCAGGAGCTCAGAACTTCTTCTGGGTCTCCCACATGGGTACAGGGTCCCAAGGCTTTGGGCTGTCCTTGACTGCATTCCCAGGCCACAGGCAGGGAGCTGGATGGTAAGTGGGGCCAATGGGATTAGAATCAGCACTCAGGTGGAATACCGGCACGTACAAGGCAAGGACCCCAGCCACTAGGCTATCGCGCTGGGCCCTAAATGTTTAAAAAAATAAAAATAGGTGGAAAATCAGATGGTGGTATAAGGCCTGCAAAAAATAGAATAAGAAAGAGAAAAAGCACAAGGAAGGTGTACAATTTTAAACAAGGTAACTGAGGAAAATTCCACCGAGAAAATGACTCCTGAGCCAGGACCTAAAGGAAGGAAGGACATCTGAGGGGAGAAAACCAGCAGAGGGAATGGCCTGGGAACTGTAGGAAGTGGGGGGTAGGGGGTGCCAGTAGCCAGAGTACCCGGGATTTCTTTCTATCTTTCATCCTTGTGTTGTCTTTTTTCTGTGTAGGCTTCTACATTAAGTAGGCACTTGGTCCAAATGCCGTAACTATGGCTCAAAATGACAGTGGCTGATACATGATAGAAGTTTATTTCAGTCTCAGGAACAATCCACGTAGAACCAGCCTGGTTGTTCCAACACAGACTCCCGCTCCCATGTCGCCCACCCTCCCCTGCAGTACTGCCCTCATCTGTTGCTCACCACAACTAAATTCAAGTAAGTTGGGAAGGAAAAAAGGGGTGTGCATGGGGAGGGGAACAAGGGGGTCTTTCCTCTTACCTGCAGGGTACAACCCAGAAATGGTGCACATCACTTCTGTTCACTCCCCATTGGCCAAAATTTCATGGACAGACCCCGTCTGGCTGCGAGAGGGGCTGGAAGATGTATCTTTAGCTGGGTGGCCATATGTGCAGCTAAAAATTCTAGTCTAGGGAAGAAAGAGAGGATGGATATTTGAAGACAAGCATAACCTGATCTTCCAACTATCTCTCTGTGAGGCAGAGGTGGCCTGTCACCACTCCGGATGGATTTCTTTATTAATTTTTAAAAATAAATCACTTATTCGTTTGTTTGTTTAATTTGAGAGGGAGAGAAAAATTCCATCTATTAATTTGCTTCCCCAAATGCCAGCAATAGCCAGTGCTGGATCAGGTCAAAACCAGGCGCAGGGAACTCCAACACAAACTACACAGTGACTTTGGGTTGGAGGAGCAAGGCGAGAGCAGAGACACCTGCCCTCCCGTGTCCACTCCACGTGCGTGTTCACATCACTGGCCACACAAAATCTTCGGGGAGCTCTCCATTTTCCCAACACCTATAAAAAGCAGAGCAACCACGGTGGATTAAAAGAGACTTAAACACCACATGCAGCTGCACAGAGCCTGATTGTATCCTATTTCGAGTACAACAATTACAGAAGAAGCTATGGTTTGGATATGACGTGGGTGTGTTCCCCCAAGGCTTCCCGCATTGGAACTTAATCCCCACTGTACAGTATTAAGAGGGTGGAAGTTTAATCCGACGATGGTGTGTACAGGCAGGGGCTTTGGGAAGTGATTAGGATTAGCTAATCCCAGTGGCTTCTGTGGCTTCGTAAGAGACACACGCCAGCACTCCCTGCTGCTTGCTGCCATGTGCTGCCTCTCAGCTCCTTGGGTCTCTGCCAACATGAAAGTCATCACCAGATATGAGTCCTTAAGCCTCCAGAATCGTGACCTACATAAATCCCTTTTCTTTATAAAGCTACCCAATCTCAATTACTTCATTATAGTAATGCAAAAAATGGATTAATTTAAAAGACATTTGGGGGAGAATTGGAAAGACTTGTCAAACTTATTCTTGCCCTTCTCTTAGGTGAAAAAATAGCTCAGTGGATTTTTTGGGTTTGTTTTTGTTTATTGTTGCTGTTGTCTTGTGATTATTTGAAAGGCAGAGCTACAGAGAGGGAGAACGGGCTGGTGTAATGACACAATTGGTTAATTCTCTACCTTCAAGAGCAGGCATTCCCTATGGGCACCAGTTTCTGTCCTGGCGGCTCCACTTCCCATCCAGCCCTCTGCTTGTGGCCTGGGAAAGCAGTAGAGGATGGACCAAAGCCTTGGGACTCTGCACCTGCGAGGGAGGCACAGAAGCAGCTCTGGGTTCCTGGCTTTGGATCAGCTCAGCTCTGGCCGTTGCAACTGCTTAGGGAACGAACCAGTGGATGGAAGATCTTTGTTTCTGTCTTTCCTTCTCTCTGTCAATCTGCCTTTCCAATAAAAATAGGTATTTTAAAATATTTTATTTATTTGAAAGGCAGAGTGACAGAGAGAGAGACAAAGAGAAAAAGAGATTGGTATTTATTTGGTGGTCCACTCCCCAGATGGTCATAGAGCCATCCAGGTCTCCCTTGTGGGGCAGAGGCCCAAGTACTTGGGGCATCAGCTGTTGCCTTCTCAGGGTGCTGGATTGGAAGGAAGTGGAGTAGCCGGGACTCTAATCAGAGCCCCAAGTATGAAACGCTGACATCACAGGTCACAATTTTTTTTTTTTAAGGCATAAAGGTGGTTTATTAGGTTAGCCTAGGTATATCCCAGCCACCTCCCCCAGCCCAGCATGGCTGGGCGGGGGAGGGGCAGCCGCAGACAGGTCGCAGTTTAACCCACTGCTCCACAATGCTGCTCACCACCCCAGGCCCATTTCTGGGGTAGAGAACATAGAACAGTTCTCTCTGATGTCACAACAGACTCCACCAGCTGTGTGTCCCTGCCCTACTCTCCCACAGCACCCCAACCCCAGACAAATCTGATCCTTGAAGTCTCAGGACCCACTGACCTCACCCAAGATCTACTGTCTTATAGGGGAAGCCAAGACACATGGGAGCCCAGAAGAGGCACCCCCAGGTTAGGGAATCTGTGAAGGCTTCTTGCAGGACGGGACAGAAGAGCTGAGACAGGGGAATAGAATAAAGGGAAACATTTAGTTCAAGGCCAAGGAAAAGAAAACTACCCTAAAAACCAACTAATGTGTATAAAATAACAGCCATGGAGTGGCTTAAGTCTTAGGGTAGGAGAGCTACTGCAGATTTAAGAAACTGCAAAGTTCAGAGCCATCACCATAGCACAGCAAGCTTAGCCTCTGCCTGTAATGCCAGTGTTCCATATGGACACTGGTTCAAGTCCTGAGGCTGCTCCACTTCCAATCCAGCTCCCTGTTTATGGCCTGGGAAAGCAGTAGAGTAGGGATCGTGTGCTTGGGCTCCTACTCCTGTGGGAGATCTGGAGGAAGCTCCTGGCTTCAGATCAGCTCAACTCCAGCCACTGCAACCATTGCAGTATTTGGGGAGTAAATTAGTAGATGGAAGATCTCTCTGTCCTTCTCTCTGTAACTGCTTTTCAAATAAAAATAATAAACCTAGAAGAAAAAGAAATTGCAAGGTCCAGAAAGCAAAGAGGAAGCACCTGCACTGAGGGTTGAGGGATGAGGCTTGAACAAGTGGGGAGCAGGGACATGGCTACCTCTCCTGCCATGTGGGAGGGAAGATCAGCCGTGAAGAGACGGAGGGATTACTGTCGCAATTTTAAGATGGGAGAGGTCCAGGGCTGTTGACAGGAAGAGGCCAAATAGGGAGAGACTGCAAATTCAGCAGAGATGCTGGAGTGGAGGACATTAGCCTTCCCTCCACCCGCAAGACAGGGAAGTCAGAGAGCAGTAAGAACACTGGAATCTGGGCAGGCAAAAAGTGAAGGAAAAAAATCTGAAACCCTGGACCATGAAACAGTCCAGCTGCGTAGTTCTAAAATAATTGTAGGGGTAGGAGGATGAGCCAGTGAGAGAACAGCTGGGTGCCTGGCACGAGCTGGCAGGTGCACTAAGCAAGAGCTTTAGTGAACTAGTCAGAGCTTTTGTGTTTCTTCCCCCTACAGTGTAACCTCGCCAGCTGACAGCCTCTCACTGTATCCATGGGCTCATCCACAGTAAATGGTGACAAGAGCAAGACCCACAAGGTGGGCACTGGCACAGCAGTTCAGACACTGTTTGTGATGCTCACATCCCATACCAGGGTACCTCGGCACAAGTGCCAGTGCTACTCCTGAGGGAGGGGCCAGAAAAAGCCCACTGGGCTCCTAGTGACAACAAAACTACACCTTTTTCCTTCTTAGCAAGCCTTCTCTCTAGGTGGCCTCAGGTCAGCCTGACCTGGCCTTTTTTTGTTTTGTTCTTGTTTTTGTTTTTGTTTTTGTTTTGTTTTGTTTTTGCCACAGCCCTTTGCATCTCAGAGCTGGGGATGCAAGATACTTATGGGAGGGAGGTTGCCTGGTCCTTGTCATTCACATGGTCATCGGGCCCCTGATTTATTTTCCTTTTGAACTTCCACCAAACCCAGAATCTGCTGGTCTGACCTTGGTGGGAAAGAACTCCATGGAGCCTTGGGCACTTACCAGGTTGGGATAGCAGCGATAGAGAACACATGGCCGCTCACTGCCTGCTTGTTAGCACACAGACCTGCTTGCAGTGCAATCTCATTTCTTCGCTGTTTCCACTGACTTAAAGGAAGAAGGAATCCTTTGGTTTTCTTTTAATGCATCAGGCATAGCTCTGAGCACTCGATGTGAACAAGTCAGACCACAGTGCACCTCTCTGCAGCTTACTCTGGTGGGAGAGGAAGGACAGGAAACAAGAGGATTTCCCAGCAAGGGCACGAGGGGCCCGTGGCTGCACAGTGCAGGCTGTGATCAGAGCCTGCCACCACATGCGGAGCCACCTGTTTCCTAGAAAGGATGAGGAGATGCAAGGGAGGCTGCGAGGATGTAAATGATGCAGGACTGTGTCGTTAAAGCCGCTCAGAGGCATGTCCTAGGAGGACTGAGGGTGAGCAGGATGTGGCCCACCAGTGCAGAGTTAAAAACGAAAGGTAGGGCCTGGCATGACAGTGTGGTGGTTAGGGTCCTTACCTTGCACGCGCCGGGATCCCATATGGGCACCGGTTCTAATCCTGGTGGCCCCACTTCCCATCCAGCCTGTGGCCTGGGAAAGCAGTAGAGGACGGCCCACAGCCTTGGGACCCTGCACCCGCGTGGGAGACCAGAAAAAAGCTCCTGGTTCCTGGCTCCTGGCTTCGGATCAGCACAACACCAGCCATTGCGGTCACTTGGGGAGTGAATCATCACACAGAAGATCTTTCTCTCTGTCTCTCCTCCTCTGTATATATCTGACTTTTCAATAAAAATAAATAAATCTTTTTTTAAAAAACCAAAATGTAATAAACAGGGCTCATTGCCAACTACAATGCTTTGAGCAGGCTAAATAGCATACATGACCTTTAGCACTGATGGACCCCAATGCCCATGAGTCAGGACCAAGAGCTGAAAAGCAAACCCAGGCAGTCTGATACAGAATTCAAGCATGTTAATGGGTAGGCCAACTGCCCACCAGAGCTTTCTCCTTTCCAGAGACTTCTATACTGTCTCCATAATGGCTATACTAATTAATATTCCCACTAACAGTGGGCAAAGCTTCCATTTACTCCAGATTCATGATAACACTTATTTTTCTTTAACATTTATTTATTTTTGTTGGAAAGGCAGATTTACAGAGAGAAGGAGAGATAAGGATCTCCCAACTGCTGGTTCATTCCCAAACTGACTACAACAGCTGGAGCTGAGCTGATCTAAAACCAGGAGCCAAAGGCTTCTTCCAGGTCTTCCATGCCAATGACAGGTCCCAAGACTCTGGGCCATCCTTTATTGCTTTCCCAGGAAGCTGGGGCCCAGCACAGTAGCCTAGTGGCTAAAGCCCTTGCCTTACACATGCCAGAATCTCATGTGGGTGCTGGTTCTAATCCCAACAGCCCTGCTACCCATCCAGCTCCCTGCTTGTGGCCTGGGAAAGCAGTCAAGGATGGCCCAAGGCCTTGGGATCTTGCACTGCACTTAAGACCCAGAAGAGGCTCTAGGCTCCTGGCTTCAGATCAGCTCAGCTCCAGCCGTTGTGGCCGCTTAGGGAGTGAATCATTGGATGGAAGATCTTCCTGTCTCTCCTTCCCCTTGTATATCTGACTTTGCAATAAAAAAAATAAATCTTTTAAAAATACATATTTTATTCTATTGCCTATTTTTAAAATTGGCTTGTTTGCTTGCTACTGAGGTGTGTTTTTGATTAAAAATATTTTGGATGTTAAGCCCTTATCATATGCATGGTTTGCAAGTATCTTCTCCTATTCTGTAGGTTGCCTTTTCTTTTGTTTATCCACTCATCTCACGTCCAGGTATACATCCAGAGGAGATGAAATCAGTATGGCCGCTGAGCTACTGCACTCCTCCGTGAACGGCAGCAGTTGACACGATGTAGAATGAACCTAACTGTGCCCCAACAGATGCATCAAGAAGATGTACTGCTTATATTATACAGCAGTGAATGCTACTCAGCCGTACTGAAGGAAATCCCGCTGGTGACAGACAACAGAGTGCTGAGTGTTAACTAACTTGTGGCAATCACCTCATAACGTATTCACATATCAAAAACAATTCTTTGTCCACCTTGAAGATGTACAAGCCTTAGCAATCACACTATTAAAAGCTGAGGGAAAAATAGAGCAATAAAATGTATTCCAGAAAAGGACACACATTAGATGGCAATTAAAATATTAATTGCATCCCATTATATTGTACTTCATTAATATACTATGTCACACATTCTTATAAAATAAATGCATGGATCTGTGCCTAGCATACATGAGAAATGATCCCATGGTGCCCAGTAGCACCTGAACCGGCTGCCCCTCCCTCATCCTGCTCTAGGCTCAGGGTGGGGCTTAGAGTGCACCACCCAAGTTTCTCCACCAATGAGAAAGGGCAGGGATAAAAAGGAGCTGGGTCTGAGAGACTGTGCTTCCACCTGCTGGCCACTGCAGGAGACTGGGCAGCAATAAATGCCTTTCTGCTTGCTTCATGCACCTGAGACTGTGCTTTGGTGGGCACGTGGGCTCAGGTGGGCTCATTTCCCACAGCATAGAAAGTGCTCTAGAAACAATTAGAGTATGAAGACACAAGCCAGAGATGTGGCCAGTTCTGGGAGAGTTCGCCCTCCCTCTAGAGCTCTCCTTTAGGAAGCAAATAAGAAATGTATACTAGATATATATTACATGTGTATATGAAAACGAGAATGCTGCCCTACCTGCCTGCCTGCATGAGCTGCCCTTCCCTCTTCATTGTGGCACTTATATTAGTTTTTAAGTGTGTATTTATTTGAAAGGCAGAGAGACAGAGGTCTGCCATCCAGTGAGTTACTCTCCTAGATGCCTGCAACTGCCAGACCAAAGCCAGGAACCTAAACTCCATCGGGTCTCCCACAGGGGTGGCAGGTGGGCCGTCACCATCCCTCTCGGAAAGCTTATTATGGCCATGAACCTAATACAACTTAATATTTTGCTGTTCTTCATTCACTCTCTCTCCTCTTCCTTTTTACCACGGCTGGAGGATTTTAAAACAAATTCCAGCCTCTATCCTTTTAACAAAAACCTTGATAGTATTTCTGATGTCCTCAGGTCTCCTAGGCAGGTGACCTGAGGTCCAGCGTGGCTAGGGTACACCCAAACTTGAACCCAGGATTCGGGCTGGTGTCTGTGGAGCCTAAGGGAGCTGTGTCCCAGCGATCCTTCCAGCAAGGACAACAGCGGGATTTGCGACCTGATGACCCTGGGAGGGTTCTGAAGTGCCCGCCCAGCCCACGTGTTCAAGGCAGCATGGGGGACTAGCGGCTGTAGCAGCTGGCAAAGCCCTCCATGGCTGCATGGGAACCAGACTCCCACCCGCAGAAGGCGAGAGTGGACCAACAACCCGAGCCACACGCTGCTGCTGCCGCCTTTGGAGGCGCGGC
This sequence comes from Ochotona curzoniae, assembly GCF_017591425.1. Classification (NCBI taxonomy): domain Eukaryota; kingdom Metazoa; phylum Chordata; class Mammalia; order Lagomorpha; family Ochotonidae; genus Ochotona; species Ochotona curzoniae. Next base: position 5,089,939 of record NW_024465561.1, on the reverse strand, counting down.
ATCCACGCCCTCTCTTCCCGCCCCACAGAGACTTTGGTCCAGGTGGCCGTGACCCAACGTGTCATACGCTCGTCTCTCTCCGCGTACCTAAGGCCAGGATCCTCCCGTGGGGGAGGGAAGGCACAAAGCCTCCGGTGGCATCTAGAATATCTGATGACAAAAGCTGTGGCCGTCTTCCCTTCCAAGTGTCCCGGACACGGTTCCAAATGCACGGACACGAGAGACCCCTAATACTTCCTTCTTCCAGGGCCATTCCCTTTTCCTGCTTCGACTCGAGACCTAAAGAGGCTCAGTGCCCATCCTCCTTCTCCTCCAAAATACGCAGAAGCCAGAGTCCCCCAAACCACTGTCCCCTCAAGGACGCACCCCCTTATGCGGCGAGCCCGCGACCCGGCAGCTCCGCCCCCGCACGCTACGCCCGCCGTGACGTAACCGCCACAACAGCCAATCGGGCGCGCCGGCGTCAGCGACGAGAGGCGGGTCCTAGGCCTTGCGGGGCGGAAGCGCCGGTTGTTTTGGACCTGGGCCTCTGCGCGTGAGACGGCGGCGCGGCTGCCATGAGCCGGCCCAGCAGGCTGCAGAGGCAGATTCTGAGCCTGTACCGCGAGCTGCTGCGCGCCGGACGCGGGAAACCGGGCGCCGAGGCGCGGGTGCGTGCCGAGTTCCGGCTGCACGCCGGCCTGCCGCGCTCCGACGTCCTGCGCATCGAGTACCTGTACCGGCGCGGGCAGCGCCAGCTGCAGCTGCTGCGCTCCGGCCACGCCAAGGCCATGGGGGCCTTCGTGCGCCCGCGGGGCCTGACGGAGGAACCCGGTAGTGCGGGGCCCGGCGACGGGGACGCTACGGAGGCGCGGGAGACCCGGCCTGTGGGACGGTGACGGGCGGAAGAGCCCAGGGGACCACGTGGGGGTCGGGGAAGCAGCTGCTGACAGAGGGAAGATGGAGAACCCTCCTGGAACTGCAGGGTGCTCAGCGGAGGTCTACCAAGCACCCGCCCACCGCCCAGGGTCGAAGACAGACTGACATGCACTGCTCGTGGGGACGTCCCCACTCCCGGCACGACAAGGGGGACTATGCCATCCTGTGTGGAAGAAACTTTTTGCCGACTTGGCAAGGTGCCCTGACGAGTGGTGAGAAGGTGGCAGCTCCAACCCGCACCCGTGGAAAAACTGTCTCATTGGATTGTGACACTCGAGCGGAAGGGGCCGGGAGTCCTGCCACCCAAATTGGCCAACTGAAGACCCCCTCAATAACCCCTACTTGATAACCCTGAGGGGCAGCCCCCCAGCCTCTGCTTATTCCACTGTTTGAATGAAGGGAATAAAATGGGGGGTGCATACTTTCCTGTTGACGGTCTCAGAGTATGTATAGTTAAGGATTTTTTTTTTTAAGATTTCTTTCTTGGGGCCCAGTGCAGTAGCCTAGTAGCTGAAGTCCTCGCCTTGAACGCACCGGGATCCCATTTGGGAGCAGGTTCTAATCCCGACGGACCTGCCTCCCATCCAGCTCCCTGCTTGTGGCCTGGGAAAGCAATGGAGGATGTCCCAAAGCCTTGGAACCCTGAACCCACGTGGGAGACCCAGAAGGGGCTCCTAACTTCTGGCTTTGGATCAGTACAGCTTTGGCTGTTGTGGCCGCTTGGGGATGGAACAGATGGAAGATCTTCCTCTCTGTATATCTGACTTTCCAATCAAAATAACAAATCTAAAAAAAAATCAGACTTTAGGAAAATAATGGAAAAACAATAAAGGGTTTTTTTTTTAAAAAAAAGATTTGTTTTTTATTGGGAAGGCAGATTTACAGAGAGAAGAGACAGAAAAATAGCTTTCATCTGTTAGTTTATTCCCCAAATGGCTGTAAATACTGGAGCTGAGCCAATCCAAAGCCAGGAGCCTATTCTGGGTCTCCCAGACAGGTGCAGGGGGCCAAAGACTTGGGCCAGCCTCTGCTGCTTTCCTGGGCCATAAGCTGGGAGCTGGATGGGAAGTAGAGCAGCCAGGACACACACAGGTGCCCATATGGAATCCTGGTGCTTGGAGGTGGAGGATTGGCTTGTTGGGCCATCGCACTGGCCCCAGGTTGACGATTTTCGGAATGCCCCCTTTCCCCCGCACGCCCCCAAGCACCAGGAATTGCCCCTCTGGCAGTGGATGCATGTGAGGAGCTCTGTGCTCCCCATCTGGTTGACACACGTGACTCTGCGTGACCTCTGGAGGAGACCTGTCCTGGCTTCACCCATAAGGACACCCAGGTGACTCCCCAAGGGAGTGTAGTAAGGTAGGAGAGGAAAAGTGTGCTAAGGAGACCTGACTGGTCAGCCCTGAGGCGCGTTACTGAGGATCGCCAGTCCTTTGGAGTGTTTCATAAAAACTGGAAACTTCCACCTTCAAACCTGGCTGAGGAGCCCAGCCTCAGCTGCAAGTTGGGAGTTTGGTCAGCAGGGCTGTGGGGCAGAGTGAGGAGGGGGAGATGAGCCCATAGACCTTGGGAGTGCCCCTCCCCAGGTTTGTAGAGGGACCCGCCCTGCACATCTCCCTGGGCTACTACATTTTGCAACCCTGAGCTGTATTTGTGTCCGTATCAGCTAAGCAAGTGGAAGCAGGTGAATCCTGCAGTTGGATGCCTCGAGGGAGACCCTTGGGGAGGGAACCTTGGACTGAAGGGAGGGTGGGCAGCAGAGAACCATGGAGAGTCTGGAAAGTATCTCATGGCTTCCTACCCACTCAGCTTCCTGTTGTGTCTCCAAACACGGTCCCTGGCTTCCAGATCTTGAGCCTTGACATGCCCCTGGATGGGCACTTCCCACTGGGGCAGGAGGAGAGGAGACAGGCACCCAGGTGTAGCAGGTGAATGGGGTTTGCTGGGTAGCAGGGGTGCAGTAGCAGCATGCCTAACCTGAGGGAGGAGGCGTGCCAGCGCACAGTGGTTAAGAGAGGGCTCTAGAACCAACATGTTCTTAGGTTGGGATCTTTACTGATTCTGTTGTGGTTTAACTTTGTGCTGCCTTGACACCCTGATCTGATCAGTTAAGGAGGTATGGTAATACTGCTTCCCTGGGGACTGTTAAGATGACACTGAGAATTAAATGCAGAGTTGTGGCAGCAGATGATGCCAGCCCCCATGCCCAGGAACCATCCTGCCCACTTGGAGAATGTTTAGCCACAGATCCTGTGTGGACACAAGTCGGCCTGGGGCAGGTCACCCATGATACCTGTGCCCTTCCTATATGGCCTGCAGCTTGCTGAGACAAACGTGTGCTGATTTGCCTGAGGGTTAGGGGACCTTCACAGCCAGGACAGGTGGGAGTACAGGTGGGATGTCCACAACAATAAGAGATGGACGTGGGCCCGGCACGGTGGCGCAAGTGGTTAAGGTCCTCGCCTTGCACGCCCGGGATCCCATATGGGCGCCAGTTCTAATCCCAGCGGCCCTGCTTCCCTTCCAGCTCCCTGCCTGTGGCCCGGGAAAGCAGTCGAGGACAGCCCAAAGCTTTGGGACCCTGCACCCGTGTGGGAGACCCAGAAGAGGCTCCTGGCTTCGGATTGGCATAGCATCGGCCGTTGCGCTCACTTGGGGAGTGAATCATCGGACGGAGGATCTTCCTCTCTGTCTCTCCTCTCTGTATATCCACCTTTCCAATAAAAAATAATAAAAATAATTTTTTTTTAAAAAAAAAAGAGATGGACGTGACCCATCAGTGCCACAGTTTCTTCATGGAACAACTTTGGGGTGTTCCACACAGCTTCCCAGTGGGCCCCAGTGGGATGGCATCCCAGATACCCAGTACTGGCGTTCTTCCTTCCGTAGCTTACTTCTCTCATCCCCTGCTATTGTTCCCAGGATCACCCCCTAAAACTTGTGTCAGAATTTAGGGGAACCTAACTCAAGATGGGTCGATTCAGTACTGGTTTGGGGGGTACTGCTAAATTTTGGGTACTCAAGTCCCCACATCTCCACATTCCTCTGGCAGTGACCATTTATTACACATGTGTAGAACATGTACTCAGATTGGAGGGGGACCATTGACATAGCTAAGCACCAGGTAGGGCGTCCTGGCCAGTCGGGTGTGAGAGCAGCAAGGGCCTCCGGATATGGGCAGGAACAAGGTGGCCCCCAGCAGGAGAAGGAAGAGAACGAGAAGAATGAGGAGGAAGAGCAGAGGCCGCCTGGATGTAGGAGTGGGGACCCTAGGGAAGGAAAGGCGGTGTTAACTATATGGGTGAGCTGCCACTATGAACCTGGGGACTCATCTTCCAAGGACCTCACCCAGAATCCACTTCCAGCATGACACCCTGGAGACTGGGAGCAGCTTGCCTCTTCTTGTCCTGAGGGTACACAGAGCCAACAGCAGAGTGAAAGGAAACAACACTTCGTATGGGCTTGCCCTTACTACAGATCCACATGTTTCTTCTTTTCTTCCTCTTTTCCTGGTACCCCAGAACCCTACATCTCTATGTATAGCAGAATTGTGTTCGGGCCTGTCCCCCATCCCACCAAATCCCTCTTTTCCTGTTAACAGTGGTTAATCTGAGGAACTCAGACTTACCCCCCCTCTCCAACATCCAAGACTGGGCACATGGGCCAGACACGGCCAATTAAAGCATTCAGGCTGGTTCAGGTGTGGCTGTGGGCCCAAGCCAGGCAGCTGGGAGTCAGCTGCAGAACTTGGGCTGCTGCCAGAGGGAAGTCAGTGTGTAGCAACTAGGGCAACCATTTTGGGCCAAAGAGCATGACAGGGGCAGCTGCTCTGCTGGCAGCAGAGATCCGGCCTGCACTTTTCTAAAGCGGATTGGGTTTCTGTCACTTGTCACCAGGAATCCCAAATGCTGCACCTGGCAGAGAACCAGCTCACCTGAGGCTTCCGAAGCAAGGGACGTCTTCGGTGACCTGCTAAGTGTTTCCGGTGGCCGAGACCCGACATGAACATGTCCTATAGGAAGAGAGGGGGGTAAATGGTTCTTGAGAGAACCAACCACAAACAGAAATCCTGGTTGAAGAAAGATCATGATGGGGGGCTGTCAAAAGGTGAAATTCTGGGAGAACAGAGGAGATCACTTGGGAAAGACAGAGGGGCAGAGCCAGAGAGAAGAGGCATCATTTATTTATTCAGTCAACAAATATTTAATGAGTGTCTGTTACATGCCAGGCACCCTTTTAGGAACAGCGGACACAGTGGGCATGTCAAAATAGGTAAACTCCTGGCCTCCATGGAATTTATATTCCCAGGCGCATGAGCAGGGAGCTGGATTGGAAGTGGAACAGCCAGGACTTGAACTGGCACCTGTATGAGATACCCACATTGCATGCATAAACCTTTCCTGCTACATCACAATGTTAGACCCAGGGATTGTTCTTACCTCAAAGGCTTGTCCCCGGTGGCCACACAGCTCACAGGGTGCCCCTGGAGTCCACGCCTTCTTTTGCCGTAAGGGCCCCAGGCCCCCAACGTCCCCTGCCGGGTCCCACTCCAACTCTGCAGGAGTGAGGAGGCTACTGGATGTCCAGGGTCCCCAGACCCCAGTAGTTCCCGGCCCATCTGAGTCCCCCTTGGCCTCCAAGTCCTGGTCTAGCATGTTGGCCTCCTCGAACACCTGGGTCAGAGAACAGAGGTCATAGGAATTGGGAGATTGGGGTCAGGGCTAGAAACCACAAAGCTGGGCCATACCAGGCTGTAGCTGACCAGCTGGGCCTGCAGCTGCCAGAGCCGTCGGAAGATAGTATCTCGGTGGGCTCCAAGGGCCCTCAGGATGTGCTCAAGGGATGCCCAGGATCTGGGTTCACTCCGCTGTGCCAGCCCCTCACCAAATGCTAGCAGTGCATCCACACGTTCAGCTGCTCCATGCAGGTCTGCCTGTAGTGCCTGAGGATATATTCATGGACATCAACCCCCTACACACACCAGAAACATCAAAGACCCAGACCCTGAATCTACCACCTTCCCTATTTCCTATCCTGAGACCTAGGACATGTAAGAAACTCACTTCCCACACAAGTGAGTAGCAGGAACAGCCACCCTCTCCTGAGGCCACGCACACCTTCCCCAACTTCCCACTACCCACCTGCAGCCGGACGGTCATGCTCTGGGCCAGTGTCCAGGGTCTCAGGCCTCGCTCTAGGTCCTGCAGCCGGAGGCCCAGTCCCAGCAGGCAAAGGTACAGGCTGTCCTGCTCAGCTTCCAATACCTCCAGGCCAGATATGGGGTACTGGGAAACAATGGAGCCCCAGTCAGGCCAGCAGCCAGCAAATACATTATCCTCATTCACATGGTATCCCCTTCCTGCAGGCCCTTGCCTTCTAGATGCTTTTTGCAGCAGAATCCCTCTCTTAGCTATTCCTACTTGGAGGCCTTCCTAGTGGATGTAGGCCTGGAGACATCTAGTCCAAGATCTCCAGGTTTCCAGGGCTCTTAGAAACATGTTGATGAGGGGGCCTGGGGCCTGGACAGAGAGGAGGTAAGGCAGCTGGGGTACCCCCGGGAGGAATGGGCTTGGCATAGAACCAGTTATGAAATGCTTCTCTCCCAGTCAGTAATATTATTGCAGCACTTCTATCTGGATTGGGAGAGACAGTTTCCAAGGCATCCCTTCCCCGACAGGTGCCCAATCACTTTCCCAGAATCATTGCTTCACCCACAGAATGGAAGCCAGACTCTAGAGGACCAAGAAGGGATGGGGGCTGGTCCCAGGAGTCAGGGCTATCTCGGCTCACCTCATGGTGTTTGTTTCCGGCTGAATCCTCGCGGGAAGAGGGCGTGAACGAGCTCATAGGGCTAGCAGTGGGCTCAGCACCCCTCTGCTCAGCCTGGGTGAGCTCAGGAGCATCCAACGAGTCCTGGCCCAGTTTCAGGGCCTGCTCTGACCTGGAAATTGGGAGGCATTGGGAGGCCCCTGAGTGAGCTCTGGTGCCTCATTTTCCATCCCAACTTCACCCCAGCCCCAGCCCCACTCCCCCTGTCCTCAAGTGATCATAGCCATGGTACCTCCTTCCCCTAAACAGCCCCTACAATTGCCCCCACCCTCTTGGGACCAAGTTCAAACAAACCAACCCCAACCTGATGGTCTCTGCTCCTGACGCAGGGTAGTCCGTGCTTCCAGCGCTGTCCAGTTCTCCACACGGGTGGGTGAGGAGCTCTGGGGGGTGGCTGAGGCCCAGAGGTGGGAACAGTGCCATAGCTTGGGGGTCTAGGGACCGAGAGTCCATGAGGCCACTGTTTCAGATCCTTTTCCCTGGCCAGGGTGTTACCCAGACCTCCTCCTCAGCTGGACACACCTGGGCAGGAAGGGCCCCAGGAAGCCCAAGGGCAGGCCTGGCTCCACCCCTTCCATGGGGAACCTGGACTCAAGTAATTCGATGCTGGGCTCAGGTGACAGCACAGTCACTTAACTCCTTCCTTCCTAGAGGCACCAATGGTTGTGCCTTCCCAAGTCATGCCGCCCCCTTCTGAGGGGTTCCAGATACAATCCCCCACCCACCTAGTCCCTCACAAGCCATAGGCTCTGCCCCACTCACTGATCTACTTGCCTGACCTCAAGGGTCTACACCATTCACTCAAGTTCCTGGATACAGCGCCCCCAATACAATCTAACACCAAAGAAAGGTACGCTTGGTTTATTGGGAATGAAATCTTCTGTAGCTCCCCCAAAAGTTATTGAAAAAATAACCCAGTAGGGATCCACCTCTGTCCCAGACTTCCAAGGTCCCAGGGGTACAGCCAGACCACAGGGAACAGAACCCATGAATCTCAGTAGGTCCTGGAGTGTGACTGTTGTGAGCTGAGTTGATTAGCATTTGTTAAGCTTGGCTCCTGCAGGAAATGGGCTTGGAGGCTAGTGGCACCTTGTCTGTCAGACTCATTAGTGTCCTATTGTTCTGCTAGAGGCTTGGGGGAAAGGTATATATATGGCTGAATAAAGGGAGGCCGAGAGAGACCTCTTCCACCACTACTGGTCTCCTGTCGGTGTCTGATTCCCTGACCCTCGTGTCCATGCTACCGGTTAAGCTGCCCGGAACATGTGACAGTCACTTGCTGAGCAGGAGGCTGGTACGCAGCACGCGGGGGACACGACGGATGGTCAATGAGACACGGGTGCTACGGTCCAGGCGGGCTCCAGGCAGTGCTGACGGGCAGGCGGCAGCATTACATGGCAGCGAGGTGGCCTCAAGCACATCCACGCGGGTGGCCGCAATGCCGTGGAGGAGACGTGTGTAAGCTCTGCCACGGAGCACCAGCAGGCTGCGTGGTTCCAACAGCAGTGAAGCAATGGGCCTGGGTAGGGGCCGGGGCTGCAGGGAGGACTAGGGGTCAGTGGTCGGGGCACAAGAGAGAGGTCAGTGGGCTTCAGGGGTTAGCGAGGCTGAGGAACAAGGTTAGCAAGGCTGAGGAACAAAGATACTTCCTGGGGTATGGGGTGGGGTAAATTTTGATAGCTCAGGGATGAGAATCCAGAGAGGGCAGAGGTCAGTCCCTTGGAGGGGACAGCAACTAGCCTGCTGCTGGGGGCACCAAAGGGTCAGCAGGTGTGTTCAAGCATCAGTTGCTGGGATATTCCAGAGGGTACAGGCTGGTATGGGGGACCAGCAGTCCCCAGGCAACCCAGGGGAAGGACATAGCCAACACTTAGAATTGGGCATGGAACACAGCAGAGGACAAAACGAGTGAGTGCAGAGGCGGCACGGGGATGGCAAAGGACACTGGCAGAGTGGAATTGGGGTCACAGTGTCCAAGTGCATAGAGGGCCAAAGAGGAAGCCCCAGGGGGCAGCCACAGCAGCGTTTCCAGGAGGTTCTGTGAGCATGGGAGTGTCAGAAAGGCATCATCACGCAGAGATCAGAGAAGACGCTGCTGGGATATCAGAGTGGGGGAAGAGAGTGGTCCTCTGAGCAGAGAGTCACGATATATCGGGGAGCAAGGAGAATCTGGAGGTGTCCTGTACCATGACTGTGCACTGAGTAGCAAGATGTCAGGACTGTGTGTTGGGTGCAGTGAGCAGTCAGGACATTTGGAAGAAGCCTGGGGGCCCCATGAGTGAATGACCCCAGGGATGCAGGACACGAGTGTCAGCTGGAACACCCTGGGTATTCAGGATGTCAGAGGTGTTTGTCCAGCAAGCAGGGATGTGGGCACCCTGCAAACAGAAGGGTGTCTCCCCCATGAAATAGCAGAGGGATAATGGCTTGGGCAGGGGGTGTTAGGAGCAGGTAGGTCTGGGTCACCAGGAGGCTGTATGGGAGTCCACAGCACCCCTGAATGCTCGGGACAGTCCCTCAAAGCCCACCTGTTCTGTAGGGGCATCATCCTCCGGGTGCCGTGGCTCATAGAATTCCAGCACGGTGTGGGAGCCCAGACTGATGGTGCTGACGGTCGGGTAGTAGAGTGGTCCATCCTCATGGGGCTGGGGAGTAGGAACCAGGGTTGAGCAGGGCTGGTGCTTCTACCCCTCACCCTCTGGGGGAGACGGGGCGGGGGAGGGTAGTGAACGTGTGGCTGGGGAATGGCTGCTGGATGAACATGAGGGTGAATCAACAGGGTGCCCTGCTCCAAGACAGTTCAGGGACCAGGGATGGGAGGAGGCCATCGCTGTAGAGGAGAGGAGGAGGGCATGTGGTTACCATAATGCCCTCCCCAGGCAGATACTGGTTCACGAGGACATGGTTCGCCGGGAGACCCCCAAAAAGGCTGAGGTCTGACACCTTATCCACGTAGCGCTGGAGCCATGGGGGCAGCCGCTCAGGGACCATCCCCCGGGGGTGGGGGAGCCCACCTAGGGAGTGCAATGGGGTCCTGAGAGAACCTGGCACCTGGAGCCCTTGGGAGGGCCTCCACAGTGGCTAGAGGCACCATAGCCCCTTGAAGGACCCCTGACCCTTTTCAGATCACCACCAGACCCTTCTGAGATTTCCTGACTTCTCTCCCAACTCAGCAGGAAATTCTTCATCTCTGGTGGACCCCTACTGAGCCTTCAGGACCCTCTTGGCCCTTGGAATCCCATGAACACCAGACATGATACCCCCACCCCTAATACCTCAAGCTAACAAGACCAGAGCTGGCTCCTCTAGCACCCCACCCACAATCCAGAATCAGCCATGCTCCCAGCCAGGGACACTTACCCCAGTTCTGTAGCTTCCTCCCGGAGAGCTGGGTCCACTTTGGCTTGGGGGCATTGAAAACCTAGGGGGTGAGAGAAGGAGCCACTCTGTTCCAGGACCATCCCTCCCAGGAGTCTCCCACCCAGACCAATGCAGAGTCCTTTACCTGCCGGTAGAAATGGGCCTTCTTGGTGCCTGTGGGCTCATTCCCAGGACTTTATTTCTCATCATTCCTGGGGAGGCCTTGGCCCACCTGCATCTACTGGGATGAAGGAAATGGACCAGGGCTGCACCCCTGTATTACCTTCATCTGCTTACGGCTGTGGCCAGGCTCTCTCAGCCCAGGACACAGCCTGTACACTCACTGCCCAATTCCTGGGTTATGTGAAAAAAGTCAGAGTTTGGGAACTTCCTTGTTCCTATTGTCCAGAGGGAGGAAGTGTGGTAAGCAGACTCCCTCTACACAGCAAAGGAAGGACTTTGAAGATCTTTCATTAGCAAGATCCCAAGACTCTAGACTAGGCCATCTCAGTTCAAGAAGCCAACACTTCAGTTGATAATCTCCTCACCCTTCACCAGTCATGCACACAGCCTTGGCTATTTCAGCCCAAGTTTTTTTAAAATACATGAGTTTTTTAATATCCAGAATCCAAAGACATGGAATGGGCTACTTCATATCCCAGCACAAGAGTACACGTTCTGGGGCCAGCTCTATGTTGCAGTGGGTTGGGCTGCTTCCAAAAATGCTGGTTCAAGTCCTGGCTGCTCCATCTCCAATTCAGACCTCTAATAGGAAAGCAGCAAAAAATGGGCCAAATGCTTGGGCCCCTGCACCCACGTGGGAAACCCAGAAGAAACTCCTGGAAAATCTCTAGCTTACTCTTTCTCTCTGTAACTCTGCCTTCCAAATAAAGAAATATTATTATTTTTTTTAAAAAAGGGGGGGGGTGGGAGAGAGAAGGGTCTGGCATGATGGTTCAATTGGCGAATCCTCCCCCTGCAAGTGCTGGCATCTCAATGGGTGCCAGTTCATGTCTTGGCAGCCCTACTTCCCATCCAGCTCCCTGATTATGGCCTCGGAAAGCAGTCAAGGACGACCCAAAACCTTGGGACCCAAAAGAGGTTCCTGGCTCCTGGCTTCAGAACAGCTTGGCTCCAGCCATTGCAGCCATTTAGGGAGTGAACCAGTGGATGGAATATCATTCCTTCTCCCAATCCTTTTTTTTTTTAGATTAATTAATTCATTTTTATTTTTATTGGAAAGACAGACCTACAGAAGACAGAGGGAAAATTTTTCCATCCTCTGGTTCACTACCTAAATGGCCATTAACAGCCAGAGCTGAGCTGATCTTGAAGCCAGGAGCTTCTCCTGGCTGTCCCACACAGGTACAGGGTCCCAAGGCTTTGGGCCGTCCTTGACTGCTTTCCCAGGTCACAAGCAGGGAGCTGGACAGGAATTTGGATTGGCCAGAACATGAACTGGTGCCCAAAAGGGATCCCAGTGCTTACACATGGAAGATTAGCCAATTGAGCCATCGTGCTGGTCTTAAGAATAAAGTATGACCAGGCTAGCTAAGCATGGATGGTCTCTGTTTGGTAACCTTATTCCTCAGACTCTGGGCCAGTGCTGACCTATCACAGAACAAGGGGGAGTTAGTCTGTAACATCCTGATTCTTGGTCTATCGTACCTCATCTGAACAACTTCCTTTCATCTACCAAGGACTGAACTGTCTCAGCACAGGAAACATGAATGTTGCCCTGGGTTACTTCTACTCCAGGACTCCAATCTCCAGGACATCCTCATTTTGGAGCCTGAAACAGGACGGGACATCTCACTACAGGGAGTTTGAAGTCAACACTGCACACCAGATGACAGCCACTGCCTTTCAAAGAAGCAGTCTGGTTTTCACTAAACCTCCTATTTAGCATCTATTAGACAGTGGACAGGTACTAGGAATCCTTGAGAAAGGAACAGGGAGGGTGGGAATTGGGGTACTGTGTGTCACTCTCCTTTCTGCCAAAGTCCTCACTGAAACCCTGGAGCCAGGGGTTCTCATACTGTGTGGGGCAGCAGGGTCGGCAGAGGTATGGGAAGAGGTGGTGTGTGGGGACAGACCAGAAGGACATTGAGGTCACCTGTCGCAACAAATATTCCTCTTCTTCCTTGGAGATGAAGTCAGGGACATAGTAGATTGTAGGTGGTGCCTAGGATGGAGAGATACCTTTTAAGGTTTGGCCCTTCAACCTACCAGGGACCCCAGCATTATGGAGCAAGCTCCTCCTCTGGAAAGAGGCTCCTAAGGCTCTCAGATAGGCCAAGATCTAAAGGCAGGAGACCAATGTCCATTGAGGGCTGAGGGTGGGGAGGAGGTTAAAGGAGTGAGGGAGGGGGCAGTCTCAAACCAGGAACCTAGGAGCCACCATCCAGTCCCCACCTTCACCCTCGCCATCCCCAGACCCGACAACCTGCTCCACTCGGAATGGTTCTAGGGCTGGCACGCTAGCGTCTGGCTCCTCCATGGACTCTCACCTCTTGCACCCAATCCTGTGAGGAGAGGAGGACACAAAGTTACTACGTCTCCCTCCCGCCCTTGGGCCAGGATCCAGCCAGTCTTCTGCCCCATTATGAACCTCAGCCCTCTTGAGCAACTCACTTGTCTCTAAGACGGGAGTCCTCAGGCTCCTGGAAGCCACACAACACAAGGCTCTACACAAAGAATATTCAGAACTTGCCTCTAAACGCCCTCCGCACAGGGTGCATCAACCTGCACACCTGCCCACTCGAGCCCCCCACAGACAACGTCCTCCGATGCCACGCGAAGAAGCTCCATATGCCGTTCCCAGGGCTGCATACCAGATCCCTGGGAGCACCCTGAGTCACCCACCTTAATCCTGCCATCATGAGCTCAGCTAACATCACTCGGAGGACCCAACGACCCTTCCTCTAGCAGCCAGGTCCTTTCAGACCCCTCCCCCCCCACACACACACAACGCTGAATTCCCTCAGATTTTCCTTTCCCGAGTGCCCCTTCACTCCATCCTCCTTGGACATTTAGCCCCAGCCTGATTCCTCTCAAACCTTCTCTTCTTGAACTCCCAATCTCCCGGCTGAGGACTCCTCACTTAGCTTCCCTGGACCCACCCACCCTCGACTCTTATAATTATCTCTGCCTCTGGTAGCTCCCCAAACTGACCGTCCACCAGTGTCCCCTCCAATTTCCAATTTCAACACCCCCAATCCCTCCTCAACCACTTCCGACCCACATTTCTGACGCGAGCGTGCTCGGACCAATGGGAACTCTCGGAGCCCTTAAGGCCCCGCCTACCACCCAATCTGTGCGCCCTTTCAGTATTGGTCCGCCCCTTCACCCTCGCTCTGGGATAGGCTGCGCCTCCGGCCTTCCTCCCAGTCACCAGGATAAGCTGGGGGAACTCGTCTTCCTCGCGCGGCGGCCACTCAGGACTCCAGAAACGCGGCCAGGTGGGGTGGGCCGTGGTGGCCACAGGAAGGACGCAAGAGAGGCTGGAAGAAGGACTTGGTCCAGGCAGGCCCAGCTCTCCTGTGCCCGTGCGCTCCCAGCAAGGAGTACAGAGGCAGGGCCGTAACCCCAATGACCCAGGGACACCGAGAGGCCATAGAAACGTCTTTATTGAAGAAGACAGGGGTCATGCTGAGTTTGGGGACATGCAGTGAAGGGGCAGTCGTGAGCTGTCCTTGGTGGTCAGGGCCTCAGGCCCACCCTGGACCCCTTGGACCTTCAGGGTGGTCCTCAGGTTGTTGGTCCGGCCCAGGTGCTCTGAGAGATCCTGTAGGGCCAGTGACTCAGACTTGGGGTCTTGGACCTGTGACCAGAATGCAGATTGAAATGGGGCTTCCAGAAATGGGATTCCCCGTAGGATATTAGGGTCCTCCAATGTGTTAACAGGTAGGGGGCTTTAGGATGTAGGAGTCCCCTTGGGACTGGGGCTCTTGGAATGTGGGTGAATTGAGGTCCGTGGACTTGGCATCAAAGTCCTCCGATTCCCAGGGATGGAAATTCCTGTTTGGGGTCTCCTTTGCTGTGACAGAGGTTGAGGCACCCTGGAGCCTGGCATGTATATATCCACTGCCAGGCACAAGGACCTCATGATTGTGTTTTCCTGGGGGGCTTGGGGACTGCATTTTGTAAATTTGGGATTCCCCAGGGATTTGGGGATGCTGTTATTTGAGGGTCCTGGGCATTCGGGGCTGTGGGGCTCAAGGGCACAGAGGAGTTTGGGGGCATGTGGACTCTGAGGTTTGGAATTCCCCCAGAGTCCCAGAATGGAACCTCCAAATTTTAGGGTCCCCCAAGGGGGGAAATCATTCCTTTAAAAATAGAGAATTTTCGGGGATCCTGGCCAGCACGGGGGCTGTGGGCCATGTGGGGGTGGGCTTCATACAAGGCACTGGGGCTTTCTTGCGGGTGCAGAGGGCAGGAAGACTTGGGAGTCCTGGGATTAGCACTTCCAGGACTGTTTTGGTGTCTGTAAACTGGGGGTGACCGTGGGCTAGTTAAGGTGGATCTCTTCTTGAGGGGGTAAGCACACAGGTCTTTATTAATGGAGAGAGTCTCCGATTGGGGGGTTTATAAGGGCTTTAGGGTGACCACAGGTCAAGTATCAAGGGCTTGATGTAACAGGGTATAGTGACATGAAGTTGGGTTACTCTGGAGGTGTAAGCTATGTTTAGTTCCAGGGAACTTGGGCAGGGGGATCTTTGTTAATGAGCAGTTCCGATCCAGTCATGGGTGATTCAAGGATTGTGGAGCATTGTATGGAGAGGGTCGCCATCATTTGGGATGTGGAAATCTGTTCCTTGGGGGAAGGGAGGGTCTGCGCCAAGGGAGGGGTACAGGGAGGGACTAGCCTGAAGGTGCTACTCAGGGAATCTCCATCTGGGTGGCTTGGGGTCTGTACTGGGGGCTTTACAGGGGAGTCTGTTAATCATGGGACCTCAGTGATTGAGGGCTGGCTAATGGGGATTTCTATTCAGGATGTATTACTGGGGAGTCTATCTCAGGGAACTTTGGGGGTTCCTGTGTCAGGAGATGCTAAAGGGGGGCACTCTGTCAGAGTGTCTGGGGCCTCTAGGATTGCATCTCCGCCCTCAGCACCCAGGGAAACCAGCAGCAGAAGAGCAACCTGGAAAACAGGAGTACCACATTGTCAGTGATGGAGTGTGGGGCAGGAATCTCTGGGCCAATGCCCCCTGGACTCCCCCGGTTGGGGCCTTGGGTTTTCTGGGTTCCACCCTCTCCCTCTCTGTGCTGCTTTCTGAGGCGTGTGTGGAGCAGAGGGTAACATGCTTTCTCCATCTGCCCTCTACAAGTTCACATCACTAGGACTCGGTGTAAAGTCCCACACCCTGCAGTTTCTTAGATGTGTATACTAGTCACAGGTATTCCTGATTCCAGATCCCTGGTACCTCCCCCTACACATCCCACAGGAACAGGGGTGTGGGGGAGGTGTTAGCCACGCACCTGGAGATGGAATTCTCTGATGCAATGTCCTTTGGGGTCCGGACTGTCGTGAAGGTGCGTTTGGGCTGCGTCACTGCAGAGCAAGGCAGGATCTGTCTTCAGACTCCTTGTCACTCATATCTGTTCATGTCCCCAGCACCCACTTGGCTCCCACATTCCCAATATCCACCTGGACCTCTTGTACATAATATCCATCATGTCCCACAATACCCACCCGTGTCCCCATTACCCATCTAGCCCTCTGCCCCCAGTGCCTGTGCAGGGCCTTGTCATTAACATCCCCATACTTCATGGCCACTATCCTCTCGGGGCCCCTGTCTCATTTTCCTGGACCCTGAGTCCCAAGTGTACACCTGAAAACGCATGACCCGTCCTCCTATCCCCATCCCCACACTATTCCCCCAATCCCAGCTCCCAACGCACTTGTCACTTGATGCACTTTTTTGGCTCCAACACTGTCCCTGGGGGTGTCAGTAGATCCACCACCAATCCTGAGGAGACATGGAGTGAAAGAAGCTAGAGCCGCAAGAGGCCAAGATCTGGAAGCCAAGCCCCAGGGGACCCATGAAGAAAGCGCTAGCATGATTGTGATGTTCACATTGTCCTGCTTGTCCAAAAGAAGGAGACCATCTGGGTGGGGGGTAGGAGTGGGCGCAGGGAAGGATGCCAGGGCTCTGGGTGGCCCCTTGGATTGGGGTTTGGCATTTGGACTGACCTCTGGATGCGGGATGCTGGTGCAAAGACCCCATGCTTCGGGGGGCAGGTAAAGTATCGGACACCAAAGACAGAGCCATCATGCTTGCCAGTGGGCTGGTCCAGCTCAATGCCATACCAGTAACCTGCAGCAGGAGGGCGTCATCATGAAAAGGCCTCTCCTGCCCCCCTGAGCCCACAGTCCCCATCCTCACCTGGAGCAAAGTCTGTTTTCCCATAGAAGCGCACAATCCCCTGCTTCTGGCCTGCAACAAGGACTTGGTCTCCCACCTCAGCCTTGGCTCCCTCACGCTGCTGCAAGCTACCCAGTGACGGGGATGATGGAGACTTCTTCTTGCCTGTGGGGAAGAGGGTAAAGGAAGTGAGACCCAAGATGCCCACCTGGAAGACCCCAATATAGACTCCAGTAAGCAACTCTAGAATATTCCTCAGAACGGGGAGAGAGGACTAGACTGGAAGGGAAACTGAATCCCTGGGATCAGACAGGAAGTTAGCAGTGAGCCAGGGGAAACTGAGTCACAGAACCTGGAGAACCCCAAAATCCTGTTTCAAACTTAAGGCTACAGTCTGAAGCACCATGAGAAAGAAAGTGGAAAAAGCTGAGGCTGTGTGGGTCAAAGGAAAAAGAACTGAGAAGTCAGGAACCCAGAAATGATTCCAACGAAGTGGGCAGCAGGAGTTCGGCCTAGCAGTTAAGAGGCCAGTGAGATGGACATGTCTCACACGGGATTGCCTGGATCCAGATCTGAGCCCGGCTCTGGCTCCTGACTCTGGCTTCCCACACATGGGGAGCCCTGAAAGCAGCGGTGATGGGGTCCTGCCACCTGTGCAGGAGACCTAGACTGAGTTTCCAGCTCCTGGCTTCAGCCTAACCCAGTCCCAGCCACTGCAGGCAGCTGGTCAGTGAACCAGCAGAGAACTCTATTTCTCAGACTTTCAAATAGAAAAGCAGAGGCAGAGAATATAAGGTAAATCAAGTCACAAAAGCCAGGAACTCCATTCTCTGATTGTCCCATTGTCAAACAAATACATTAATATTAAAAAAAAAAAAAAGTCGGGGTAGTGTGGTATAATGCAGTCAGCCATTTCTTAGGATACCCACACCCCATATCAGAGTGTTTGGGATCACTTCCTGCCTCTGCTTCTAGCCCAGCTTCCTGCTAATGTGCCTGGGAGGAAGCAGGTGATGGCTCAAAAACTTCAGTTCCTGCTACTCATGTGAGAGACTAGGATGGAGTATTTAATTCCTGGCCTCAGCCTGGCTGAGCTCTGGCTATTGCAGGCATCTGAGAGTGAAACAGTGAATGTAAGAGTTTTCTCCACCATTCAAATGAAATCTTTAAATAAATAAGACAAGAAAGGAACTCTACAGATTCTCCCCTAAAGCTGGAGACCTTAGGGCCTTGAGAGGAAGCCATGGGTCCTTCCAAGAACTGAGGGGGGCCAATATGAAGTCAAAAGAGAAACTGGGTCACAGAAGCCAGGGGTTCACAGCTTGTCCTTCAGTCTGGACATGGGAAGACATGCACTCACAGAAACCGAGGCACGCACAAAGCCAGAATGTCGCCAGCACCAGCTCTCCCACCCGCCCGACATCATGTACTCTGACCTTTGTGCTCCTTGCGACCTTTGCCAGTGACACGAGAAAAGTCCATCCGAGGAGTCCGGGGTGTGGAGGTGACAGATGAAGGGGGTGCATCCACGGCTTTGGAGATCTTGGACACAGAGGCGAAGAGGCCTGGGGGTACAGAGCTGGAGCTTGAAGCTGCCCAAGCCCCTATCCTCAAGCTCCAACCCCCACTTCCCAGGCAGCAACATCTGAGTAAACTTCCCCCTCCCCAGCACACACACACCCCAGTCTTCTTGAGCCCCAGGTGGAACTGACCCTGCTTGGGAGGGCAGATGAAGTACCGGACACCCCCAACGCTGCCGTCATTTTTGCCCTCAGGTTCGTCCAGCTCCACGCCCACCCACTGGCCACTGGCGAACTCTGTGGTGCCACAGAAGCGCAACGTGCCCGTCTAGGGGGAAGACAAGAGAGGTATGGCTTGGGATGGGGTCTCCACGGGCTATGGTGGACTCTGGCACAAAGGCAGCTATGGAGTGGGAAGGGAAAGGGACTCGGATCTCAACTCAGACATCACAGTCTTACTGGCTCTATGGCTGCATCTCTCTCT
This sequence comes from Ochotona curzoniae, assembly GCF_017591425.1. Classification (NCBI taxonomy): domain Eukaryota; kingdom Metazoa; phylum Chordata; class Mammalia; order Lagomorpha; family Ochotonidae; genus Ochotona; species Ochotona curzoniae. Next base: position 5,071,460 of record NW_024465561.1, on the reverse strand, counting down.
GCCTCAGTTTCCACATCTGCAAAATGGGAACTGCACCCACTTCATAATATTGTAATAGAGCTGCCCTATGCAGTAAAGAGTCAGCACATGTGACCATTTACGGTGAGCTTACAAATCCATTCCTTCAATCACAGTAACTGGCTCTCCAGCACTCAGCAGACACTTATGCATTTCCCTTAAGCCTCACACAACCCGCTCCCTGCCCCCCGCCCCAAGAGGAAGCAACCACATCCAGAGAGCTGGCATCACCGGCCTCAGGCCCCACAGCTGGCAAGTGGCAAAGCTGAGATTGACCAGAGCAAGTCCCTGAGTAGCTGCTCTGCATTACATGTCTGCACACAAAGTGTTCTCCAGCTCTCAGAGTCTCCTGTGGCTTTTGGGTTGGTAGCTGGGAAAGGGTCAGTCCCCTGTGGATCGGATTAGATCACATTACGCAGAAAAAAAAAAAAAACCCTATGTGGGGGGCTGGCCCACACTTGACTCTCCGATTATGACTTCGGTGATTTCCCACTGTGTAAGAAACAAGATCTCCCTTCCTCCAGCTGCCCTGCAGGTCTGCTCTGACCTTCCCACCTTATCCCAGGTTTCCCAATCACAGCTGCAGCTGCTTCAGGTTGTCAGGCCCCACACAGTACAAGATGAGGCACAAAGGAGGCATTGAACCAAAGTCCTGGTGAGGAGCCAGTATGATTGCTCAACTGATTAATCCTCTGACTATTTGAGCCAGCATCCCAGATAAGGCACCAGTTTGTGTCCTGTCTGCTCCTCTTCCTATTCAGCTCCCTGCTTGTGGCTTGAGAAAGCAGTGGAGGGTAGCCCAAGTCCCTGGAGGCCTGCACCTGTGTGGGAGACCCAGAAGAAACTCCTGGCTTCTGGTTTTGGATTGGCTCAGCTCCAGCCATTGCAAGGGGGAATGAACATGCAGAAGAGAGATCTTTCTCTCTCTTTTCTTAATCTATCTTTCCAATGAAAAAATAAATAAGTCTTTAAAAACTCTGGAGGGAGGAGGAGTCTGGGTCTCACCCCCTTCCCCTTGTGCATGCACACACACACACCCAAGACCCTGACCTTCTGGCCATCCAGCAGCACACGGTCTCCCAGGCGCAGGCCGAGGGCACTGAGCATGAGATTGCCTGGAACGTTGTCATAGTTGGGGAGTGTGACCTTGGGGAGGGCGCAAGAGAGTGGCACAGCCTCCTCCAGCAGCGTCCGGAGCTCCTTGGCCACCAGTGCGGCTTCTGCCTTGTCCAGAGACATGTCCATAGGATCCGGGACCACTTCCGCTGGCACTTGTCCCTTTCGATTCTGGAGGATACCGGGAAAAGGGGGGTAGAGATTCAGCAGCACAGGCCACAGTTCTGTGTAGGTCAGGCTTGAGTCTGGGTGAAGCAATGGTGCCAATAGGGGAACATGACGGGACATTGAGATGCTTACTACATCTCCAGGGAAGTGCACCCCATAGGCTCTGGGCTGGGGATGTGTGTCAGGGAATTGAAGTTGGAGCTGGGGTAGAGCCAACAGGAAATGAGGACCACCCCAAGTGTTGGAGGTATGTCCTCAGAGAGCCTAGGCCCAGGCTGCAGTGGAGCCATGGGATGAGGGTGGGGGATAGACAGTGGGAATGGGGTCTGGTGTACAGGACCAGGTTCCAGTGGGAGAACAGGAGATACAGGATCCCAGAAACCCTGGCCATGTCCCCTGCTGAATGCAGAGTCATTGCTATTGGGATGGAATCTGCTAATGGAAGAGTTAAGGGACCACAGAGCCTACTGAGGGGCCTAATCTACTGGTTCACAGAGGGTCTAACCACTCTCTCAATGATCTTTAAATCCTGTCTACACACAGCCACTGGGTTAGGCAGGATTGGAGGAAAAGATAATCCTGGCTGAATAACCAGGGACCAACTGCTCTCTGCCTCAATTTCCCTCTTGTAAAAAGGTTCCTAATAGTCTTCACCTTGATAATGAACACTGACTGAATGTCAGCTGTCATTCCACTTGTTGAAGGTTTGGGTGGGTTTCTACTTTCTGGAGAGACTCCTCCGCCCAGACCTACGGGAGGGAAATGGGGTCCCCTTTGGGGAGAGGTGGGAAGCCCTGTGGGGGGCTGGCAATACATACCCTCAGTGCTGGGTTGGCGCCATGCTCCAGCAGACACTTGGCAGCGCCCAGGCACAGGTTGGAGGCAGCGATGTGCAGGGCGGAGCCATGGTTGAAGTCACTGCACGTGGAGTTCACCACTAGGAAGCAGAGGGAGAGAAGGGTTCCGAGTGGGTGTGGGTCCCTGGCCCTCTTTCATTTCTTCAGCTTCCTCTCAGCTTGCCGGGAGCAGAAGCCAATGCCCTCCCATCCAGCTCCATCCCGCGCGATGCCTTATTGGGTCCTGGCCCTCTCTGGTCCAGGCCCTGGCTCCCCATGCCCTGGCCGCGTTCCTCCCATCTTTCCAGGATTCCTTTCTCTGGTGACTATCACCCCACCAAATCCCCCCAGCCAGGCACCTCCTTCGCCTCCTCCTCACCTCGAGGCCTTGCACCTTTAAGTAGCACGCGCACCAGGTCCGGCACGTCAAAATAGGCGGCGTAGTGAAGCGCGTTCATGTTGGTCCAGCGGCTGCGCAGCGTCACGTCGGCGCCCAGGGCCAGCAGCTGCTGCGAGAGACGCACAGCAGCAGCGGGATCCCCTGCGTGAGAGGAAAGCCTGGCTCAGCCCAGACCTTCTCGGCAGGGCGCAGGCCCAGAGCGCCTCGGGGCCTGAGCACTGCCTGTTATCACGGTGTTGGGGTGTGGGGGCCTGGGTTTGGGCGTCTCACCGACTCCGTGAGCTCCAGCCTTGCAAGCATAATGGAGCAGTGTCATGTCGGTGAGTCCATCACGATCGTTTACATGGCAGCCACGACGTAGAATCTGGGCATTGCAGAGCACCGGTGAGGGTTACTGAAAGGTAGGGGGATGACAGCCCCCTTGCCTGTCCAGCTTCCCCAGCTTTCCTACCTCATTGCCAATGACGTCTATCTTGTGCTGGACCTGGGGTACCCACTGGCGCACGATCGCGAACAGCTCCGGGATAGTGGTCTGGGGGTCAAACAGAATCTCCTGGCACGCAGGGTCATTGGGGTCGAAGAATGTGAAGGCTGGGATGGCAATAAGTCTGAGGTCAGGACAAGCTGGCACCCTCTTTAACAGGCCTTTAAGCACCTCCAAGCTGCCATTCAACCCATAGGCACTTCCTCTAAGGCCAGCAGGAGCACCCTTCAAGTCTGCACACCAACGAAGGGTGCAGGTGCTTCAGCCCACGGTTGCCCCGATAACATACAACCAGGGCTTGGCCAAAAAGCCAGAGTAAAAGAAAATATATAGGTGAAAAAGCCAGAAGTTCTGGCTTAAAAAAAACACTCTCCACATTTCAAATACTGCACAGCTCACAGACAATGCACCCAGGAGTGACCAGGATCCAACCTGTGGCTGGCCAAGGAGGCACGAAGACACCCCCACCTCCTCCCTACTAGGAGCTCTGCTCTCCATGGCAACATTACCACCCATCACTGGACCTGGCAGGTGGCAAGGACCCAGTGCAGGTTGAGAGACTAAGCCAATGACCAGATCCTACACAGCCCAGGGAAAGTACCGCATAGAAGGGGACCAGAAATCCAGAAACGGGCTTGTGGGCACCTTTAACAGCCTCAGTCGTGGCTCAGGACCCGCCCCCACCCCGGGCTCCTGTCTTGCTCAGTGCAGACCACACAGCCACGAGGTCCTACACAGTCTGTCTTCCTCATTACTCTGTTCCCTGGAGTTACAGCGGTCCTTTTGTCCTCCCAGGTCAGCTGTTGTCTCGGGTTTTGGGACTGGCTGCTTTTCCCAGCCAAGACAGGCTTCCCTCAGGTATACACATGGCTCTGTGCAAATGTCACCTCCTCCAGGACGCCTCCCCAGACCATCCTGTCTCCACCGGCATCCCTCCCCTTCTCCATCTCCCTCTCTAACTTGATTTGACCAGCAATACCTTTGTGTAACCTGTTTACTCCTTTCCCTCTCTCATCTCTCCCTCCTCTCATCCCCTGGTCTTGCCTGCATTTCCTTTCCCTTCCTGTCCCCTGTGCTCCCATGTCAGGTCCAGAAGCTCACATGCAGCTGATGTTCCGTCAGTCCTTGCTGACCGTTTCAGAGTCTACCCCAGCCTTCTCCCTGTCCTGTGCCACACCGCCAAATCATTTCATGTTATAAGAACCCCTCCCGGCTCTGCCAGCAGACTCTCCGATCTGTCCCAACCCACAGACCTCAGCCACCTGCTGGCAGAACTGCAAAGGGGACTTTCCCAGTCCCCTGCGTGAAGCCCCTCCCTGCCCTGCACAGTCAGATAATTGTCTCATTTTTCTGTCCCATTGAAGTGAACATGTAGTCAGTCTCTTGGATCCACTATGGATGGGTTGCCCTAGCCACAGATGGCATCTTCCCTGGAGATGCCAACTTTCTGAACCTGTTTGCTAGTTTCCAAGCCTCACAGCTGTTGGGGATTCCCAACCAGTGTCTCCTAAAACTCCCTCCTGAAGCCATCTCTGGCTGTACTCCATTCCTGTCTCCCCCGTAGCTGTTTAACACAGGGAGCTGTTAAAACCACAAATCAGGGGCCCATGCGGTAGCTCAACAGGCCAGTCCTTCACCTGCAAGCATTGGTATCACATATAGGCACCAGTCCTAGTCCCGCCTGCTTTGTAAATAACCAAATGCTTCCATCAGTTCAGAGAGAAGGCTCCCATCTCCACACCCTGCAGCCTCAGGGCCCTTCCTGCCGTCACCTCCTCTGAAAGCCACTTTCCCTGACCATTCCCCACTTGAGTCTCTCAAATGGTACTTCCTTAGGACAATCAGTCTTCTTCCTCCACACTCAAAGATTTGTTGTATTCATTTGAAAGAAAAAGCAGAGGTTATAGCAAGCGACAGATTTTTCAGCTGCTGGTTCACGCTCAAAATGACCACAATGACTGTAGCCAGGAGCCTGGAACTAACTTCATCCGGGTCTTCCTACATGTGTGGCAGGGGCCCAAGTACTTGGTCAGTCATCTGCTGCCTTCCCAGGTGCAGGGAGCTAAACTGGACATGGAACGGCCATGACTCTGAAGCAGCCACTTAACCCACTGCGCCACAACACCAGTTTCAGAAATGGAAACAGTTTTAAGGGGCCCTTACATCAAACAAGATTACTGGTTCAAATCTCTGCTACTCCACTTCCAATCCGGCTCTCTGCTGATGTGCCTGGGAAGGAGACCTGGATGGAGCTGCAGGCTCCAGGTCTTTGCAGCCATTTGGGGAGCAAATAGACAGACAATTTCTCCCTCTCTTTCTCTCCCTGCTTCTCTCTCTTTCTGCCTTTCAAATAAATAAATCTTGGGTTTTGAAAAAAAAAAAAAAGGAAAAGGCCCTTGCAACATCCTCTGCCTGGGAAGCACTACAGTTCTCAAGTCTTGCATTTTATATTGCATTCTTATCACTCTTACACTGTGTGGCTGGCTTTAAGGCCTGTTTGTTCCCACCTTCTTTGCAAAGACTGGGTCTCCCAGCTCCTAACCCAGGGCCAGGTCCACAGCGACTTTCAGCGTATGTTTGTTGAATGACTAAATGAGTGATGTGTCATGAATTAAGGATTCAGTTTAATTCAATTCCATTTCTCCCTTGAATGAATGAACTGATTAATGGGGTGGGGGTGGAGGGAGTTCTGCAGCCAAGCTCCTCAGGACCACCTTCAAACTCCCTAGAATCCCCACCATCATCACCACCACTGACAGAGCTCAGCCCACCCTCCTCCACCATTGGAGGGTCCAGGTCAGGGGAGTGATTACCGTAATCTTTGGGGAGGGGGGCGGGTGCCGAGGGGTGCACCACAGGCTTCTGCCGGCGCTCCTGGGTGGGGCTGGGGACCTCCTGGACTGGCTCATCCTCTTCCTCTTCTTCCTCCTCCTCCCCTCGGGGTGGTGGGGCCATTGGAGCGGGATCCGTCTTAGTCATGGTCCTCGGTGGCCCTCGGCAGGGGCGGAGGCAGACTTAGGGGCGGCCTGGAGGTCAGCTGGAGTGGGTGCCCAGAGGTTCCAGGGTCCAAGCACCCCCGAGTGCGTCCCCCCGCCCCCACCGCGCATCCGCCCCTGGATCCCTGCTCTCCATCCCAGAGCCCTGGCTTGGGCGCCCAGTGCCTGCCACCTGCCAGGGGCCCAGCCTCCATTCTTCTCCCGCGTCTAGCCCCTTCGTGTCGGCGAAGGCCGCCCCCTCCCCGGGTTTGTTTATCTCGGGATGCAGGATGCTTCGCCCCTCCCCTTCTGCGCGGGCCTCCCCTCCCTTCCCATCTCACCTCTGGCTGGCTGGGGCCAGGGAGCAGAGCGAGATCTGCTGGAGCAGATCGCGGCAGGAACGGGGTGTCGGTGTCTGGGGGACGTGATGGGGAAGAAGAGGGAGACAGAGAAGGGGACGAGGCCCAGACACCGATGAGGGGGGATGGGGGTGGAGAGGGAGGGGCGCCGGCGGCGCATGCGCAGTGCTGCCACCACTAAACGCCAGGGAGAGCCTAAGAGGCCGCTGGCACCGTGTCCATCAGGGGATGGAGCAGCGATGGAAAGGCGCCAGACACGGAGGATCCTGAGAGCAAGAGCGAGCCACGGCGCAGAGTGTGAAAGCGAGCACAAGGCCTTTAGCTATCTTCCCTGCAAACCAGGCCACTCAAAACCAGTGACTTCGGGGTGGGTTGTTGATGGATGCCCGCTCACTGGCTCTCTAGCTCTGGAACGCCAGACCCAACCCATGGCCCCGGGCCCGACCTTTGTAACGGGCATCTCAGAACCGTGCTTCTGTCTGGACTCCTATCGCCATTGCACCCTCCTCATTATCATTCAGTTTGCCCTCAGCATTTAAGCAGGTCCAGAGAGGTTAAGTCACTTGCCTGAGGGTACCCAGCAAGGCGATCATGAAGCGGAAATTAAAGTTAACCACCGTGCCACTTGGCTGTAGCTTCTTCAGGGACAAACTTGCTGACAGACCCTTCAAACCCACTCAGAACCTGTGTCTCCTCCCCCCACGGGGGACAAGGGGGCTACTGGCTCCCTTGTTCTGGCTTGGCTGCATATAGGACCTGGCTGTTGTTGCTGCTCTGCCTCAGATCACCCCAGCCTGAACAAGCTGGGTGGCTTTGCTTTCTCACCTTGTCCTTCTAACACAGCCCAGTAGCTCCATTACGAAGATATTTCCAGAAGCCACACCCCCACCCAACCCCAGGTCCTCATCCTGGCCTATCTATCCTGTATCATTGCCCACTTGCACCATGACAGCAGCTTCCTCCAGGTCTCCCACGTGGCTGCAGGGTCCCAAGGCTTTGGGCCGTCGTCTAACAACAGACAACAAGCAGGGAGCTGGATGGGAAGTGGAGCTGCTGGGATTAGAACCGGCGCCCATATGGGATCCTGGCATGTTGGAGGTGAGGATTTTAGCCACTAGGCCACCACGCTGGGCCCTCACTCAGACTTGATAGTGCTTTTCATGATCTGAACCTGACCGGGCTTATTTGTTTGCCAAGCCATCTCCTCAAGCAAAATGCAAGCACCCTGAGGGCAGTGATGTTTTCCAGCCATGTGCACTGCTGGGTCCCCAGTTAGGTGCACAGGTGGCCATGGGCACAAGGGGCCCAGCTGATCAGGGTTCAGTTCTCCTTTCCCAAACAACCCTGGTTCTGCTCAGAAGTCATTATACACTGGAGAGATGTGAGCGGGTGGTGGCAGGGGACCCAGGACCAGGAGAGACTTGGGCCCAGCTCATGGGGTTTCCAGGAGAGGGTTGATAGGAGGCAAATGTTTGAGGGAGGCTCTGCTACTCAGCAGACATGGGCAGCAGAGAGTCAAGCCCAGGTGTGAGAAGTGTCTTCCATCTTTTGTCTCTCAGTGGTGCACATGCTGGTCCTCAGGCAGTGTAGGTCCGTGTGACCAGGAGGTCAGGCTTGGCATCCATGTGGGAAGTGTGGGGCCCTGACTGAGGACCACAGTTAGGCCGGGCCGCCCACAGATGACAGTGACCGTTTGGGATTTCACGGATCCTGGGAACTGCACCATCCCAAGCAGAGAGATAAAAGTGAGGGACATGGTGGAGCGAGAGGGAGACAGACCAGGAGGCCGCAGGAGGCAGGGTGTCAGCAAACAGAGGGAAGTAGATGCAAGTCATGGGAGAGAAAAGAAGGGTGGGGAAGCGAGGAGAGTGATGTGGGGGACGGACAAGGGACACATGTGAGAGACAGGTGAGGTACAAGGGAAGATGGAATGAGGAAGGGCACAGATACAGGGGTACAGAGGGAGGCAGATGAACAGCCAAGGTGGGCAGGGGATCAGAAATATGGGGCATGTGAGAGGAGGAAATTGGTGATCGAGTAAGAGAGTAGAAGACAGTGATTGAAAGGGGGAAGCAAGTGAGTTGGGGAAGAGGGAGAGAGAGCGAGCTCAGAGCTCCTGGCAAGTAACACAAACAGCTCCAGGCCTCCGAAGAAGTCTGCCCCCAGACCCTGTCTCTGTGTAACACAAGTCCCCCCTGCCCCGCCCCAGTCTCAAATCCAGGGACAGCCCCGGCTAAAGCTGCACTGATCACTGTTACCTGGAACTGGAACCCAGTTAAGCCAGTTCTGTGACCACTAGGAAGCGCTGAGGCTGAATCCTGCACTACCTGTGGGTCATCGCAAACTCTGGCTGTCCGAGTGAGACACCTTGGGTATGGAGATTCCTGGCGGCTCTTTTCTGAACCCTCCCTCCCTCCCTCAAATCATGCTCTAGCTCAGTCTGGATAGTCTCCCATCCAGGTGGGGCTGGGAGGACCTTGGCTGCTGGGTGTGGGACCTCAAGCTTGGCCCTGGGGCTTTGAACAGGGGGAAGGCTTGGGCAAACACAGATCTTCTAGGACATGCCACATCTCCCCATTCCTCTGCCACTCCTCCAGAACCCCTCCACCTCAACCAATCAAACTACAGAAGCCAAGGGCATTCAATGAGGCCTTGGGGCAGGGGCGGCATGCTGCAAACAAGCGGGGAGCAGCGCTCAGTGCACTGGCTGCCTCTGGATCAGACTCCTGGGACTGGACCCCGAATCTGCTGCTTCCTGGCTGCCTGACTCTGGACGAGTTAAGGGACTGCCATGCCTCCTTTTTTCATCTGTAAAATGGGCACAACCACACCATCCTGCTCATGTAAGATTTTGCCAATTACTTAACTCAGTGGCAGGCTCCCAGCAAGAGCTCCTAAAGGATTATTAGCCAACAGAGCAGCAGGTACTCGGCTCCAATCAGTAAGTACTTAGCATCATCAGCTTCCTCCCACCACTCTCCAAATTAAAGCTGGCAACTTGGAAACGCGTGCCAGGTTCTGGGTTTTACACATGGGGGTTCAGGTTAGCAAAAGCATACTGGCTGGGCTGGCAGAGCTGCTGTGGTTGTGCCGGGGCAGGTAGGCAGCACTCACCGCGCCCACCAGGCCTCTGTGCGCCCGCGCCTGCAAGCTCTGCCCGCGCAGCTGCTGGGCCAGCTGCTGCAGAATCCGCAGCTGTGCCCGGTGCCATGCATGGCACCACTGCAGCCTTCGCACCTGCGGCTGTAGCACTCTTGGCGCCGTGCCCAGCCCAGCCCAGCCCAGGCGACCTGGGCCGGATACGGCTCCAAGGGAGTGGGAGGAAGGGCCAAGGGGGTCAGGAGCGCAGTGGTGGCCACCGGGCCCCTGGAGGAAGGTTCCAGCACCACCAGGCACACGGGATTGAGGGACCTCAGGGCAGCCGGGAGGTCTCTTGCGGAGGCGTTGCAGCTGGCTTTTTGGGTCCCTTCTGCTGGGTCTAGAAGTCAGGGTAGGGAACGAGAAGTGATGGGGCTGAGCTCCAAGGAGGCTGACCTAAGGAGGTAAGGGTTCAGGGGTCAGTCTGCAAGAGTGCTTCTCCAAGGTAAGGTCGGTCTTCAGGAAAGGAACAGGATTTCCTCGAAAGGGGAGGGCTGAGGGTCAGACTCTGAGAGGGAATTCTCTTGGTCTTGGCAAGCTGGAGACCAGACCGTAGCATTGCGTTCAGGGAAGGGTGGGGAAAGCCGAGGGGTGTCACACTCCAGCAGCAGTAACCGCCCAGCGCTCACCTGGGCAGGTGGCGCCTGGGAGAAGATGGAGGGCACTGCGTCTGGCCGCAGGTAGTGCACACCCCAGCGCTACTGGAAAACAGGAGGGAGTGAAGCGCTCGCTGCACAGGTGCTGGTGGCAGCCGGGCACCCAGTGCTCACGGCCCATGCGCCGCAGCCAGGGCTGCTGCCGCGGCCTATCCTTCAGTGGGAACCTGTGACGGAAGGGGGTGGGGTGGGGTGGGGTCAGCAGGTCAGTGCCATTAGGTGTCCAGTCCATTCTCATCCCACACACACACCATTTTTTCCTGCACATGAACTTCAGGGAGTGTATAAATCTAGAATGTGAGAGATGATGTTAAGTGAAAGGAGCTGCCCAGAGAGAGACAAATGCTGTTGATCCCAGTTAATGAGGTGCTTGGAGTAGTCAAATTATAAACACAGAGTAGAATGGTGCTTGCCAGGTTCTGGTAACAGAATACAGAACTGTTTAATGGAGACAGAGTTCTAGTTTCACAAAGGAGAGTATTCTGCACGGTGGCTGGCTGACAATGTAAATATACTTAACACTATTGGACCGTATACTTATAAACGGCTAGTATGGGGACTGACACTGTGCTGTGGCAGGCTAAGTCTCCACCTGTGGTGCCAGCATCCCATGTGGGTGACGGTTTGTGACCCAGATGTCCCACTTCTGACCCAGCTCTCTGCTTGTGTCCTGAGAAAGCAGCAGAGAATGGCCCAAAGCATCCAGATGGGAGACCTGGAGGAGGTTCCTGGCTTCAGACTGGCTCAGCTTTGGCCATTGCAGCCATTTGGGAAGTGAAACAGCAGATGGAAACTCTCTCTCTATCCGCCTAATTCTGCCTTCCAAATAAAAAATAAAATTTAAAAATGGTTAAGATGCAGCTGATATTGTGGCACAGAGGGTTAAGCCAGCACTTGCTATGCCCACATCCCACATAGGAGTACTTGTTCAAATCCCAACTGTTCCACTTCTGATTTGTTTTCCTGATAATATGTGTGGGAAGGCCTGGCTACCTGGACCTCGGCCATCAACATGGGAGATGTGGAGTTCTGGTGCCAGTCTGGCCCGGCTGTGGCTGCTGGAGCATTTGGGGAATGAACCAGTGGATGGAAGACTGCTCTCTCTTTCTCCATCAAATAAACACATCAATCTTAAAATGATGAAGATGGGGCCTGGCGCAGTAGCCTAGCATCTAAAGTCCTTTCCTTGCATCTGCTGGAATCTCATATGGGCGCCAGTTCTAATCCTGGTGGCCCTGCTTCCCATCCAGCTCCCTGCTTGTGGCCTGGGAAAGCAATTGAGAATGGCCAAAGCCTTGGGACCCTGCACCCACGTGGGAGACCCAGAAGAGGCTCTGGGCTCCTGGCTTTGGATTGGCACAGCTCTGGCTGTTGTAGCTACTTGGGGAATGAATCAGCAGATGGAAGATCTTCCTTGTCTCTCCTCCTCTTTGTATGTCTCACTTTCCAATTAATTAATTAATTAGTTAATCATAAAAAAACAATGAAGATGGTAGTTTTGTGTGATGTGTATTTTATAATTACAAATAATAAATGTAAAAGTGTCAATAACTGAAAAAAAAAAAAGCTTTCTTAATGGGAGAAGGAGAGGGTGGGGACTCTCTGGCAAGGCATCCTATACAGGCACACCAGTGTTCCCTAGTGTATCTAGGTGTCACTTGGCCCTAGCAGCCATCCTGCACTCTTTCTTTGGGCAGTTGGGCCACAGGTGGCCATGGTAAAAGGTCATGTCCAGCCTCGATTGCAGCCAGGTACAGCCACATGAAGATCAGGAAAATCTGTCCCCTGGCAGCAGTATGATGTGAAATGTGTATAGTTACAACTGCTCGACTTGGGGACAGTTTGTTATGCAGCGCTACATAACCAAAATAGGCAATCAAATACAGCCCACCTTCACAAGACCACCTTCCAAACTGGTGACAGTACTTCCTGTTTATCTTAAAGAAACCTGAAAGTGGGCCTGGCGTGGTGGCCTAGCGCCTAAAGTCCTTGCCTTGAACATTCCAGGATCCCGTATGGGCGCCGGTTCTAACCCCAACGGCCCTGCCTCCCATCCTGCTCCCTGCTTGTGGCCTGGGAAAGCAGTCAAGGACGGCCTAAGCCTTGGGACCCTGCACCCGTGTGGGAGACCTAGAAGAGCTCCTGGCTCCTGGTTTCAGATTGGCTTACTGGTGGCATCAGCCATTGCGGCCACTTGGGGAGTGAATCATCTGATGGAAGATCTTCCTCTCTGTCTCTCCACCTCTCTGTATATCCACCTTTCCAATAAAAATAAATCTTAAAAAAATTCTAAAACATAAAACACATGCCCTTATCTGATGAAGATTGCATGCCTCTTTTTTTTTGAGTAAAGTATGTATGTATGTGTGTATTTATGTGTGTATGCATTTGAAAGGCACAGTTGCAGAGAGCAGAGAGCAAGAAAGAGAGCAAGCTTCCATCTGCTGGTTTGGGTTCATTTCCCAGTTCATCATGATGGCCCAGGGCTGGGTCAGGCCAAAGCCAGGAACCTGAAATATCACTTGATCTTTGCCGAAAGGCCGAGAAGCAATGGAACCTGAAATATCATATTTAGGTCTCCCATGTGGCTGGCAGAGGCCCAAGCACTTGGGCCATTGAATGCTGCTTCTCTAGGCACTCACATGGCATGACGGCATTGTAAGAGATTGCTTAGCCCAGTGTGCCACAAGGCAGGCCCCCTCTCTCCTTATTGAAACAAGAAAAAAAAAAAAAGATCAATGTTGGAGAATGGAGACAATACCATGTACAGAAGATGGGGTGAGTGCAGCTGTCACACAGAACGTGAAGGCACTCCGGGGCATATATTACAGCAAAAAGCAAATAAAGGGCTTTGGTGATTCCAGCAACTATGGTAGGGTAAGCTGAATCAAGGCCCTTAGAGACGCTCATGCCCCTGTTCCTAAAATCTGTGAATACCACCTCAGGTGACAAAAGATATGATTAAGTTAGATCTCTGGGATGGGAAATTCCTCCTAGCTCATCCCAACTGGCCCCAAATGGAAATACAAGAATCCCTCTGAAGGGAGATGTTCCCATAGGCATAAAAGATGGCATGTGAATTTAGAGGCCCACTGCCCTCACTCGTCAGCCTCTACCACAAGCCTATGATCTGAGGGCTCTTGCTCTTTCCAACTCGACCCATTCCCATGCACTTCCTTCCCAGTTGGGAACCTCTTCAGGCTCCCATGTGCCCTTCCAATGGTCGCTTTATACAGAAACAAGCAACTCTGGTGATACGTTCTTAGTGTTCTGTTATTTTGGTATTTGTTTCCCATGATTAACAATAAACATATGTGTTGGCTTTTGAAACAAGAGAAATCATTCTTTAACAGTTCTGGAAGCTAGGAGTCTGTTTCTTGGGCCAAAGTCAAAGGTGTTGATGGGACTGTGCTCCTGGGGAGAGCAGGGGAGAAGCTGTCCCTTGCATGTTTCAGCTGCTGGCGGCTGCAGGCATTTCTTGGCTTGTGACCACATTGCAGTCTCTGTAAATTCACATGCCATCTTTTATGCCTATGGGAACATCCCTCCTCTCTGTATATCTGACTTTGAAATGAAAATAAAATCAATCTTAAAAAAAAAAAAAAGAATTGTGCATGACAGATCAAAACCAGGCTTCGAGTGCGACGTGGACCCTAGGATCCTGACCCCTTTGGAAGTAGTAGAGTTTAGATGGATGTGGAATACTGGGGTCTCAACCCCCTTCCCTGAAACTCCACTTGGGCTGCTTGTCCATGTCAGAGCAACTCCAGGCCAAACAGACGCTTCCTTCTTACTGACATGATATTGGCTCTGATTCCTGGTCACAGGGCAGGAGTCAATCAGCAGGGGAGCTCTGCCTGTTTGCACCTGCACCAGATCCCCAAGAGAAAGTATTTTTTTCCCTGTTAATCCTTCAGCTAGCTTTTCTGGTGCCTGTGAGGGACACCAGGTTTCTTACAGGCCAGGCTAATTTTGACTTTTTCAAATCTCAAGAAAGAGGGAAGGATGAGTAGAGCCATCACCGAAGAGGTGGAAAAGGCTGTGAAAGCTTTGAGGGGAGAGGGAAGTGGAGTGACAGACTAGATTAGTTGAGAACTTTTTGAATCCACGGAGAAGGCTGGTGGGCAGGTGTAGACCCTTCCACGGCCTGGACACGTGCTTCCGACTTCCGCTTCAATCGCGCCCTGCACTACCTGTGGTTCATTGCTTGCCCCTGCTGGCTCACACACCTGCACTTAACGCTGGGGACACCTTCTCTTGACCACTCCAACTGTCCCAGGGCCCCCTCCGCCTCCCTCAAGCTCCGCCCCACGATAGCATTCACTTCCGGTGTCCTTCCTGTGTCCCACCACAGCCTGAGACCCTACTGTGTGTGAGGTGTGATCTCTAAACTGGAGTGGGGTGGTGACAGGCCGGCACCCCGGCTCTGACTTCTGGTACCGCAGGCCTCGGGACCAGACATGGCCCAAAACTTGAAGGACTTGGCGGAATGGCTGCCCACCGGACCCGGGACGTAGGCAGGGCGCTGAAGCTGCTGCTGGGGGCCGGTGCAGTTCCAGTACCCTATAATCCATGGCATTAGGGCCAGGCCCCGAAAAATCTCGTCCCCCACAGGCTCCAAAGACCTGCAGGTGGTGAACATCTCCCTGTGAGTGCTGTCTCACCCAATGCCCAGGAGCTCCCCAGCATATACCAGTGCCTCGGGCTGGACTTCAAGGAGCAAGTGCTGCCATCCATCGTCAATGAGGTGCTCAACAGGGTGACGACCAAGTTCAATGCCTCACAGCTCATCACCCAGAGAGCCCAGGTCTCTCTGCTGATCCGGCGCGAGCTGACAGAACGGGCCAAGGACTTCAGCCTCATCCTGGACGATGTGGCCATCACAGAGCTGAGCTTCAGCCGAGAGTACATGGCCACTGTGGAAGCCAAGCAAATGGCCCAGCAAGAGGCCCAGCGGGCCCAGTTCTTGGTGGAAAAGGCCAAAGAGGAACAGAGACAGAAGATTGTGCAGGCCGAGGGCGAGGCTGAGGCCACCAAGATACTTGGAGAGGGACTGAGCAAGAACCCCGGCTACATCAAACGGTACAAGATCCGGCTGCTCAAAACATCTCCAAGACGGTCGCTGCGTCACAGAACCAAATATATCTCACAGCAGACAACCTCATGCTGAACCTACACGATGAGAGTTTCTCGGGGAAGTGACAGCCTCAGCAAGGGTAAGAAATGAGCCTGGTAACCAAGAACTGTCCCCAGAGAGGAAGTGGTGTTAGAGTGTTGGTGTAATGTTAGTATGTTAGAATGTTAAGAATATTAGTGTTAGGTGATATTAGGCCCTTTGGGGTGAGAAGCCACTACTTTGGTAGGTCAGAAGGCTCCTGCACTGTGGGAAAGCTCCACTTTAGTGATAAATCTGTCTCCCTTGTTTCTTTGTGAACTTATCTACCATCTAACCCGGGTGCAGGAAGGCAGGGGCACAGTTCCCTGGTCCCAGGGACTGGAGGAACCATAAAGATAAGGGTGCCAGGATGGGATGAGCTGTAAATAAGTGTGGGAGCGTAAACAATAAGTGTGGGAATGTAAACAATGAGTGTGAAAACAGAACAGACTGCTTGCACCTAAATTTGTTACTTTTGAGTTGACTTTGATATGTTACAGCCAAAACGGGGTGTATAATCTCCAGCCTTATGTTAAGTCGGGGTCCGATCCACTTGGCTGGCATGTGTGCCCTAAGTACGATCTGACCCCAGCATGCTGGCACAATAAACTCTGTTTGCTTTTTGCATTACCAGCGAGACTCTTTGTCGTTTTCTGGGAGTTGACTAGCTTGCACCCTAATGTCCGGGGGGAGCTCTGGCCCGGACTCTAAAGTGGATGTCTGTTCCTCCAGTTCTCAAGAAGCGAAGGCGGCCAACCCAGCCCACCCCCCACCCCCACTACCTCGTGACGGTCCCCTCTGCACTCACCCCCAGCGCGCTGAGATTAAGTCTGAGGAGTTGGGGAAATGATGGCCAGGGATACTGGAACCGTGTGATTTCTCAGTGATTTCCTACAGTAGTGGGAGGAAATCACCACCATCCCAGGAATTCTCAATAAATGTTTATTGCTTTAAAAAAAAAAAAAAGCTCACGGGGCGGTTGTCCGCGCCCAGTCGGTCGGCAGTGTTGGAGCAGTTCGGAGCCCTTGCAGTACTTGGGCATGGCTACTCAGCTCCGTTGAGTCCAGCCTGGGCAGCGGCGGCAGGATCTCTCCCGCCTCACGTGACGGCGCTAGTGCCTCGTCACGTGACGGGAGCGGGGCAGGAGCGGAAGACGCCTGCGTTCTAGATGTCCCCTCCGCGTGACTACAGCTAACGCCCTTGTCACGTGGCGAATAGGGCTCAGCCAAGCCTTCGGCGCAAAGCCTTGTCCCCAACTTTCGTCACGTGATTAGGGAGAAGTGGCGTCACGGCGCGTCTGCGCGTGCGCTACACTAATCCAGTGGCCGGTCAGTCTTATTTCCGCTTCGCCCAATGCGCACATCCGGGCGACAGCTCCGTCGCGATAGTCGCCCTGAGTGGCCGAGGAAGGCGGGGGCCTTAGCCTTGTAAAAAGTGAAACCTGGTCGTTTCTGTGAATGATGAAACCCCAGAGTGAAGGAGAAACACCCAGACGCTCGCTCCAGCCCTGACCGGCTCCGCCCGCCCCTCAGCCCCTATTGGTTAGAAGCGCCGCCCGGCAGCCCTGAGATTGGCCAGACGCGCGGCCAATGGGCGGCCGCGCCGGTTTTCCCGCGGCCGTTCGCTATTTGAGCGGGTCGTGGCAGCCGGGACGGTTAGGGAGTGTAACGGTCGTAGGTGTGCGGCGCCGCGATGGCGGCCTCAGGGCCCGGCGGCTACGGGCGGAATGACGCGGTCGAGAAGCTGCCAACTGTCATGGCGGGAGTTCCGGCGCGGAAAGGCCAGTCCTCTCCGCCCCCAGCCCCACCGCTCTGCCTGCGGCGGCGGACGCGACTGTCAGCGGCGCCCGAGGACATGGTACAAAACCGGGTGAGGCTACCCCAGGTCCAGGCTTCCCCGGGCCGCCCTCGGGCCCCGCCCCCAGCCGTCGGCTCCGCCCTCCTGGTCCTCGGCTCCGCCCCCAGCCCTCGGCTCCGCCCCGCCCTCCAGCCCCGCAGCCCTCGGGTCGCCCCAGGCTCCGCCTCTCTCTCCCTCAGGCTCCGCCCCTCCCGCCAAGACTCCTCCCACGTTCCTGTTCCTTGCTTAGCTACCGGCTGTCCCATCTTTCATGGCTTCATCCGTCTTCAGCGTTGCAGCGTTCCCGGGCTTCCTGCCGGGTTCCTACCCGTCAGAATGCAATTTGCCGTAGCAGATCCCAGCCCAGCCTAGATTTCCCGGGTATACCTTGAGCCTCTGTCTCTCTGGGCACTAACTAACACTTTTGTGGATCTCAAATCCCTTGGGTCTTTTGAAGCCCTTACCCAAGTTCCAATCTTTTCCTGGGATTCTGTTCTGCTTTCTCCTACTCTTTGTCTTTCTCTGCTCCGATAACGGGTCCCCATTGAATATTCCCACCCCGAACTGTGGGGAGGAGGTAGTTATGTGTAAAATGTCAGTTTTGCGGCCAGTGATTTTGATGTAGGTAGGAGTTCGTTGCGGCAGCAAGTCTGTCTGTGTGCTAGCCTCCTGGCCTGCCTCTTTGTCATCCCTTGGGTCTCAACCTGAATATCTCTGCCCTGAGAGGCCCACATGCCCCAGTCTAAAGCTGAACCCCATTGTAATTGCTCACCCAGAAACGTGTGCTTCAGAGCCCTTACCTCGTGTGTTCCCAAGAGCTGGTAGACTGTGTGTTGGAGAATGGCAGGAACCAATTCAGAAAGGAGTATAGCAGGGTGGTGAGGAGCACAGCCTCCCCGGGGCCTGGACTTGCCTGAGTTTGAACTTCAGTGCGGTTCCTCCGAGCAGGCAGTGGACTGTTCCCGGCCTTGACACTGTCATCTGTAAAGTGAGAATAGTCGTGTGGAAGCCTCCTGTGAGTTGAACATAAGGAGGACATCAGCTCATCTGGCACTCCCTGAGCGTGCTTTGGGCGTTAGCTGATGCTGAGCCTGTGCGTGATGGCATGTCTGTACGCTTTTCTGGTGTGGCTGCCCAGCACACAGGCCTGGCTGGCGAAAGCCCTGGTCTGCAAATGACCATTCCACTAGCGCTCGGTGAGGCTAATTGACAGATGAAGCCCCGAGGGAGCCTGGTTTTCTGTCTTAGAGTCCTGATGAGTCCCCTTCCTGGACCCCCACTTCCTCGTCTGGAGGAAAGGCTTCATGATGACAGAGGCCAAAGCACAGGGTCATTGTGAACAGTGAAGAAGTTTCTACGGATAGAGGAATTTGAAGAATGCTTAGATCCTGGAAAAGGCTCAGTAAACACTAGCTAGTGTTGTGTTTGCTCTTAAATTCTGAGGCCCAGAACTTTGTGGAGAATAACTATTCAAAATATGAAAATGCCACAATTGTATTAGTTCACACTTGTAGCAGTTGTTTTGGGGCAGGCCTTTGGTGCAGCGCAGAAGTCTCTCTTGGGGCGCCCACATGCCATCTCGGTGCACCTGATCCAGCTTCCTGCACTGCACACGCAGGCAGGCAGCAGGTGGTGGCTACAGCACTTCGGTCCCTCACCCATGGGAGAGATCCAGATTGAGTGCTGGGCTCCTGGTGCAAGCCCTGCTATTGTAAGTACTCAGAGAGTAACCCAGTAGATGGAATATTTCTCTCTGTGTCTCTTTGCCTTTCAGACAAAATGAAAAAGTATTCTTAAAAATATTAAATAAATAAATTGAATAAATTGTAACAGTTAGCTTACCTGCAGAGTTAAAACAATTTTTAACTCTGCAAATGTTATAATAAGCTTTTTTCCTTTTTTTTTTTTTTTAAGATTTACTTATTTTTATTGGAAAGGCAGATTTACAGAGGAAGGGAGGTTCAGAAAGAAAGATCTTCCATCCACTGATTCACTTCCCAAATGGCAGTAATGGTAGGAGCTGAGCTGATCCAAAGCCAGGAGCCCGGAGCTTCTTCTGGATCTCCCATGTGGGTGCAGGGTCCCAAGGCTTTGGGCCGTCCTCTACTGCTTTCCCAGGCCACAAGGAAGGCGTTGGATGGGAAGTGGAGTAGCTGGGACATGAACCAGTGTCCATATGGGATCCTGGCCATTGCAAGGTGAGGTTTAGCCTCTAGGGCATTGCACTGGCCCCTGTTATAAGCTTTGAAGCAGTGTGTAAACCCAGTCATCAGGCTTATGGACCATAAAAGGACCTCAGATTGTAAATGGGATTATTCACTGTTGCTAATTAAAGCTTCTAGAACCTCTAGAGACTCATTTAGCTCTCTGCCAGTCTTCCCTTCGGGTCCAGTGCTGGCTTTGGAGCCAGGCTGCTTAGGTTTGTACTTCCACCTCTCACTCCTGGAATAGAATCTGTGTCTTTTTCAATGAAACAGACATGGTAACAGTGTCAACTCTGTGATCCATGTTAAAGTTCTTAGAAACCTATTCAGCAGTTGCCTTCTTAGCTTGAGATTGTCCCCCTTCTGCATTCCCAGTCCCCTCCTCTGCTCTGTTTCTCTCTGCCACTCCTATTATGTCACCTGACACCTATTTGACGTATTGATTCTGTTCATCCCCATCATTGCCACCTGCACGGGAACAGGAGTCTGTGTCTTCCTCACCACTCTGTGCCTTTAATCCAGCACAAGGCAATGGTGAAAACAAGTGCTGGCTGCTGGCAGGTGAGCTGTGACCACAGCTCTGTGCATACTGTGTATAGCAAGAACAGAATGGGTGGCCGAGGCCGCTGTACCAAGTGGGGCCCGATGAAACAGGTGCTTCTCACTCGGGCCTTTTCTTTGCAGGTGTCCCTTGAGAAGGTCCTTGGCATTACAGCCCAGAACAGCAGTGGTCTAACCTGTGACCCGGCCACAGGTCACGTGGCCTACTTGGCAGGGTAAGCAAATGGATAGGCTTCAGCATTTAATTACCACAAGGGAATTTGGAGCCTGAAGCCATCAGCAAATCTCTGTGGGCCTCAGCCTTCTTATCTATAGAATGTGAGTCACACAGCCCTGCTGTGGCGAACACGCCATAGACCCATCAGCATCTAGAACATGTCTGTGGGAGGTGGCAGCCATTCTAGGAAAGTCAGGTAGTTAAAACCTGCCTCGTGGTGTTGGGTTACCTGGGTTGGTGACTCAACTCTACTGTGCATGTCCCTCTGGGCCACTGCATCTACCTCAGCTGTGGAAGTAGTGGGACCCTGTGTGGGTAGCTGGCAGGGCTGGAGGAGATCCCACAGTGTTGAGTTAACCTGGCTCTGCTCTAAGCATCAAAGGGACACCCTGTTCCCTGGCAGGAATGACAGTAAGGTTAGGGATGGTGATTAGCAGCAGATAACCTGTGTGTCTGATTCAAGGCCTTCTACCTCTGCTTCCAGTCTAGTCCCTGGGGTCCTGCACTCACATAGAAGACCTGAACAGAGTTCCAGGCTCCTGGCTTTGGCTTGGCCCAATCCTGGCAGTTGCAGGCATTTGGAGAGTGAACTAATGGATTGAATATCTCTTTCTCTGCCTTTCAAATAGTAGGGTTCTTGATTGCTTGTTTAAGTTGGAAGGCAGAGCTGCAGAGCGACAAGTGGAGTCAGAGATCTTCCATCAGTTAGTTCACTCTGTAGGTGGCTGCAATGGCTGAAGGTGGGCTGCAGCTTCTTCTAGGTCTCCCACATGAGTGCAGGAGCCCAAGGAACTGGGCCATCTTCCACTGCTTTTCCCAGCACATTAGCAGGGAGCTGGATTAGAAGTGGAGAAGCCAGGACTTGAACCAGCACCCACATGGAATGCCAGCCCTATAGGCAGATTAATGCTTTATGCCACAGCACCTGCCCTTATATGTGTATATTGATAATTTGAAGGGGCCTAGAATTCTTGTCACAAACACAGGGAGGAGAAGGAGGCCAGAAAGACAGTCCTTGTTTTCAGAGGCAGCCTTGTTTATGTGTGGTAACAAAATCACCCCTGGTGGGTCCCAATGCTGTCCCCGATCTGGGCACCTTTTCCTCTTTTTTTCCAGCTGTGTGGTGGTGATTTTGAACCCCAAGGAGGACAAGCAGCGGCACATCTTGAACACTGCCAGGTAGGCTGGGCCTGAGTCTGGGGGAGGGGCAGGAGCAGGACCCTGAACCTTGCAGAGCCTATGCGTGCTCCTGTGTGCGGGACTCCTGCATTCACTCTGGCTCCGCAGCAGTCACCAGTGCTGGGGCAGAGCAGTAAACAGAAGAGATGGAATTCTGCTTTCCAGAGCTAAAAGCCCAGGAGAAAGACAGACTGAAGCAGTCTGCAAATTACAGATTGCACCTGCTCGGTGCTATGGCAGCCATGTGGGGTAGAGGGTAGGGCCAGTCTGCAGAGAGCTCCGGGAAGACCTCAAGCCTGTGACCTGAAGCAGATGAGGATAACCCACATAAATGTGAAGGGAGAGTAGTCCAGGCACAGGGGCCAAGAGAACAAAGGTCCCACGTGGTTACTGTCAGGCCCCTCTGGTTAGGGACCAGCTCTGTGGCACAGTGCATTGGGCTGCTCCTTGGGTCATTACATCCCATGTCAGAGCACTGGTTTGAGTCTCGGTTATTCCATTTCTGATCCAGCTTCCTGTAAAGGTACCTGGGAATGCTGTAGAAGATGACCCAAGTGCGTGGGGGACCAGGGTGGGAGTTCCTGGCTAAGACCTGGCCCTTGTAGCCATTTGAGGGAGTAAACCAGCAGATAAAAGATCTTTATTCCTACACTCCACCCATTCCACTCACACTGCCTTTCAAATAAATACTATATAAATATAAGTATATAAACAAATAAAAATGCATAAATATATTTAATTATATATATATACATTTAAAATCTGGTAGTTGGAGGAGTTGCCTGAGCTGTTAGTGCTGGAATAGGGGTTAGGTGAGGAGGAGATGAACATTCAGGGAGTGAGGGAAGCAGTCAGAAGCCACATCACTTGGGCCCTGTGGGCTTGGAGGGGCTGGAGACCATGCCGAGTACACCTGAGCAATTACAGGTCAGAGCTGAACAGGCCACATCCCCAACTTCTGCCACGCTCTTTCCACCTTCCATGCTTTACTAATCTTTACACAAGTTACTCCTTTCTGATTGCATTTCTTCATAGATGACATTTCCAGGTCCTAGATAAGGTAGATTTTCCCCTTCCCTTAGGATCCTTAGAAATACGGCCCTTCAGCTGTGCTAAGTCCTCTTATGTGGCACACACAGATGCCCACTCAGGAAGTGGCTTGCTGCGTCCTTGGATTCTGGCTGTGGATCTGTCATTGGCCATGAAGGTGGAGCTGGGCTGGGACCAGTGCTGACTCTTTTTTTTTCACTGTGTGAGCTTAAATGAGACACTTTCTGAGCCATGGCCTCCTCTGGAAATAAAGTTGCTGCTTCCTGTTAGAAACATGATCCTAGAGCAACATATTAAAACCAGAGGCCACAGACTCCCCTTGTCTTGGCAGGTATCAGGGGCCTGGTCTTTTCTCTTTGTTCTGCCATGCTTACCACGTAGCTTCTGGGTTTTTTTTGTTTGTTTGTTTTGTTGTTGTTGTTATTGTTGTTTTTTATTGCAAAGTCAGATATACAGAGGAGGAGAGACAGAGAGGAAGATTTTCCATCCAATGATTCACTCCCCAAGTGACTGCAAAGGCCGTTGCTGTGCTGATTCAAAGCCGGGAACCAGGAACCTCTTCCGGGTCTCCCACACGGGTGCAGGGTCCCAAGGCTTTGGGCTGTCCTCGACTGCTTTCCCAGGCCACAAGCAGGGAGCTGGATGGGAAGTGGAGCTGCCAGGATTAGAACCGGCGTCCATATGGGATCCCGGGGTATTCAAGGCGAGGACTTTAGCCACCACCGGGCCGTGGCTTCTGTTTTTGAGATCACACCGTGGCCCAAGATGGAGTTGTGATTGTTGTGTACTTGTTTCAGGAAGTGCTATTCTGGAAGTGCCATGTGGCTTGATGGCTTCCCTGTCATCAGCCAGACTGAGCATGTGGTTGTACCTGTGCAGGTGCAGGAAAAGTGGGGGGTGTATTCCAGCTGCGCACACGGCCATCACCAGTGCAGTGGGGGTGTGTTGATGAGAACTGTCGGGCAGGCTGCTCAGCTTCCTACTGCTGTAAGGGATGAGGGACAACCACAGGAGGGTTGATTTGATGGCTGCAAATGTTCTGCAAAGTTGTCAGACTCAAAGGCATTCACTGTGTCCTTTAAGGCTTATTTTGTTGTTTGAATGGCACAATGACACAGAGAGGAAGAAGCAGACAGTAGAGGCCTTCCACCTGTTTCACTCCCCAAATGACTGACTGGAGCTGGGCCAGGCTGAAGCCAGGAACCAGGAACTCCATCCGTGTCTCCCGTGTGGGCGGCAGAGATCCAAGTGCTTGGACATCTTCTCAGGCTTTCCCAGACACGCGGGTAGGGGGTGGCCAAGCAGTGGAGCAACCGGGCTTCGAACCACGATGCTCACAGGGGACACCAGTGTTACAAGCAGCCGTGTAACCTGCTGAACCACAGTGCTGACCCTGGAGACACTTGCTTAGTCACTTGCCCGCCAGTGTGCTAACTCATATGAGGGAAATTGACTGAATTAATAAACTGTTAAGTAAGAAAAGAAATTGAACTGAATCAACACTGTTAAGTAACAAAGGAAACTGAAAGGGGAGGGAAAGAAAACACTCTTCACTAAGAACAGTGAATCCTGTTGCCATACATGCTGGTCTGTCCGGTCATCGAGTCCTTGCTCAGGCTAGATCCGAGTCAGGGAGGGAGAGTTTCTGGTTGTTTTTGAGCTTTCTAAACATTTAAACAGTTTTACAGTGGAGCACATGCTGCAGGACGACTGGTGTCTGTCAGGGTTCTGCGTCATTACCACCCCTTCATTGGGCCATGACCTAGCTAAATCCCTTGCACTTGAATTTCTCAGGGCTCCTGGAAGGATGGAGTGTTATGGCATCCACCCTCTTGGAGGGGCATGATAGCACTTTCTGTTGCCACGTTAACTCCATTTGGGTTTGGTGTGTTAGGAGGAAGGGGCCTTTGTTTTTGCTCCCAATCTCTCCCTCCCCCACCTGTTGCTGTGCTGGACACACAGGCACCATTGGCTCTGTGGGACCTGCTTCCATTTCACCCCTCCTGGCCCCTTCAAGGCTAAGGAGTCAGGAATGCAGAGCCAGACTGGCACCTGGCTGCCCAGCCTCGGCTGAACCCAGCAGCAACTCCCTCCCTTGTCCGCAGGAAGTCTCTGAGCGCCCTGGCTTTCTCTCCTGATGGGAAGTACATAGTGACAGGAGAGGTGAGTCACACTCATGACCAAGCAATGGGTAAGGTTCCAGGCCATTTCTTCTTCTCCCAGCTGGGCTGGTGGTCACTGATTTAGCCCTTGCTGGGCCAGGAAAGCCCTTTGACACATGGGAGAGGTAGCTTTGGGCACACCCTATGGCAGTGCCAATTTCAGCCCTGGCAGCCAGCCCCTGGAGCCCTTCCTGGTTCGTGTTCAGCAGTAACTGCCTCACCTTCCCCAGAATGGGCACAGACCAGCCGTACGCATCTGGGATGTGGAGGAGAAAAGTCAGGTGGCGGAGATGCTGGGCCACAAGTACGGCGTGGCCTGCGTGGCCTTCTCACCCAATATGAAGCACATCGTGTCCATGGGATACCAGCACGACATGGTGCTCAACGTCTGGGACTGGAAGGTGAGTGCCAGCTGGCGGGCATATGAGTAGGCAGCCAGTTGCCAGTGCACATTGAGTCTCAGGAAAAACTCAGATAACTTAGTGAAGTGCTCAGTCAACCAGTAAGTGTTCAGTAAGTAGCTATTACATGCTGATTTCATCACATGGGACATGTGCTTGAGCCGGAGGAATTCTCGAATGATTCTTAGCCTTCCATGCTGTGACCCTCAGCAGAAGTCTCAGCCTTCCTGAATGTGTTTTCTCATCTGTAGAGTGGATCCAACAGTATCTGCTTGGTTGAGTTTAGACTTCAATAAATTAAAATGCAGTGAGAGGCAGGGCTTGGGAATAGGCAGGGTAGGGGCAAGGGACCTGAATCAGCAATAGCAGATATTAAATCCTGATTTGCCCATAACCTCAGCTTTCCTTCTGCAGATTGGGAATGGGAAAAATCCCTTATAGGTTTTCCTGTAAAGAGCTCACTGTGGGGTCCAAGGAGAACAGAGACAGGTTTGAGACGAGCCAGGGCCAAGGGCCAAGGCATAAACAGCAGCACAGGATGGGTGCTGCCATGAGCTTCTCTGCACCGATTCTTCCAGAAAGACATCGTGGTGGCTTCCAACAAGGTGTCATGCAGGGTCATCGCTCTTTCTTTCTCTGAAGACAGCAGCTACTTTGTCACCGTGGGGAACCGGCATGTGAGGTTCTGGTTCTTGGAAGTCTCTACTGAGGCTAAGGTGAGTCTTGGTCCGCATCCCCTCAGTCAGGCCCTGGGGAGGTGGCCAACAGCTGTGGGCAGGCACCTGTCTCCACCTGAGACCTGGCAGCTTTTCTTACTGGGCCTCCGACTGGCAGGCCCTGCTCTGATGCCTGGCTCTGGGATTAATCTGAATCTTGGGTCGCTGCCTCCCAACCCTCCTGCCCTGTGTGTGTGTGTGTGTGTGTGTGTGTGTGTGTGTGTGTTTCTCTCCCCTCCCCTGGAGGACGTTCCTAGAGTCCTCCTGTTTAGCTGCTCTGCACCTTCTGGCCCTGAGGGACCCATCGTGGTCGTGTTGGGTGCCAAGCTGTGTGGCCAGTCTCTTCCTCTGTCCTGCCATGCTTCCAGGTGACAGGCACAGTGCCCCTCGTAGGGCGCTCAGGCATCCTGGGGGAGCTCCACAACAACATCTTCTGTGGTGTGGCGTGTGGCCGGGGCCGGATGGCAGGCTACACCTTCTGCGTGTCCTGCTCGGGTCTCCTCTGCCAGTTCAACGAGAAGAGGGTGCTGGAGAAGTGGATCAACCTGAAGGTATGCCCAGTCCCTCCCTCATCAGTGGGGGACATACACTTTGTCTGTATGGGTCTTCAGGGGGAATCCGTATTGTTCCAGTCGGTGTTGACCACACGGGTTCTGCTTGTGTGACTCGGGGTGAGTGTCGCCCCGTCCCTCAGCCTAGGTTTCCTCATCCGTAAAATGGGAATTCTGCCCTCCTCACAGAATTGATCAGGAAGTCTCATGCAGTGATGTCAGTGAGGCAACTAGCACAGGGCTCGCTTTGCAACTGCTCATTCATGAGCTTGACTGTTGACTGGACTGCATTTTCTTTTTTTCACATCTAAGGAACCATTGAGTTAATACTTTTTCAGTCCAAAATGCCTGAAAATTAGACTAAAAGATAATATGTCGGTAGCCTGCAGCGCTGGAAGTTCGCAGAGGCCAGCTGGCTTCCCGTCCTGGCGTCAGTTGCCCACTTGGCTGCCGCCAGGAGCACTGCAGCCTTGGTTCCCGTCGCCAGCTTGCTCTCGGGCCACACCTCTAGAGGTTACCTGCAGGGTTAATGGCATACAGAAGTTTTATCTGCGGTTCCTACAGACCCTCCATTTTTCTCATTTTAATCCTCTTGCCAATATTTACCACATCTTTTTAAGCAAGTCAGAAGCTTTTAATAGATGGTTAGTGTCCTACCACCAGACAAAGGAATCCTTTGCTCTAAATTTGGAAGACACTCGTATGCACTGAGAGGCCTGGCACTTCTTGCCTCTTCTGTCTGCGTATCCTGGTAGAACAGACAATCCTCCCGTGTACTATTTATGTTTTCTGTGCTGTCGTGTTATGGAGCTATTTTTAGGTGATAGGAAACAAAATGTCAGCCTGGAGTTGAGCCCTGTCAGTGGACATGGCCTGTCTGAAGAGATGTCTTCCCTGTACCGCTAAGCTTCTCTGTTCCAGCTGGTGCCTCTGCCTGGCTGGCAGCTTTGCTCCCAAGTGACCCTGCAGTATCCTGACTTCTAAAATGTTACAGTGTGCCAAGTTGAGCTTCTTAGATTCAAGAGACTAAAACTTTTCTGGAGCCCCAGGCTGCTCCGCCAGTCTCTCTAGTCCTGGGCCGGGCCATAGAAAGCATCAAGTTCACTGAGTTCCCTTTGTTCCCACAGGTGTCCCTGTCTTCCTGTCTCTGTGTCAGCCAGGAGCTCATCTTCTGCGGCTGCACAGACGGGATAGTCCGTATCTTCCAGGCCCACAGCCTGCATTACCTCGCCAACCTG
Source organism: Ochotona curzoniae (assembly GCF_017591425.1). Lineage (NCBI taxonomy): Eukaryota > Metazoa > Chordata > Mammalia > Lagomorpha > Ochotonidae > Ochotona > Ochotona curzoniae. The sequence goes on along the minus strand of NW_024465561.1, from coordinate 5,044,040 downwards.
CCGAAGCCACACTATCTTGGGGTAGACGTGGCCCAGGGCCTGGAGCCCAGGTACTGCCCAGCAAGGAAGGGAGAGGGAGCAGGGACAACCATCCAGAACCAGTTGGGCCCACTGTTCAAAGGGAGGATGGTAGGAGACGAGGTGCAGACTAGGTAGGAGGAACTAGGCCTCCTTTCTGAGGCCATGCTGAGATGAGATGGAAGGGCTAGGCTGTGGCTCAATTTCCCCTTTGTCATAAGCCTGTTTTATGGAAGGGGACTACCTAACCATGGGTAATGGGTGCCTGCCTCTTTGCAGATTGTCAGAATCTAGCTCAAGGGTGCCTTTGCTAAGAGACAGTGTGGGCTGGGCTAGTGGGTGCTGGCAGGAGAGAGCACCCTCAGACAGTGTATTCCGTAGTCGGATGCCTCCCTGTACTTCGTGTTCTCACCTGTAAATCCGTGACCCGCCTCTTGGGGTGGTTGTGACAATTCAGCGCCGCTAAAGCTCTTAGGCAGGCGCACAGCCAGTGCTCAGTGACGCAGCCTGATAGAGAGGCCCAGGCCAAGGCACAGCTCCCCTGCTGCTTTAGAGGTTTTGATCGTGTGTTGGGGAGGCCAGGGAGAGCAGAGGCTTGAGGGTACATACCCGTTCTGTGCTCAGGGAGGACAGAAACGAGGGCTAGGTGCAGTCAGGGAGAGACGTTAGTGAATGTTACGTGGTTGGAGGGACCAGGCAGAAATGTCCAGTGTGGCCGTCTCTGTTAGAAGGAAAGCAAAGGGACGAGGAAGCGGGATTGGAGTGGAAGGGATGGATGGTTGTAGAGACCACAGGGGATGACATTAAGGCAGGAGGCAGCTCTGGAGACACCAGAGGTGGCTGTCACTGGTTGTGGTGACATTGATGGTAGCTGACGATTTGTGTGGCCTTGTTAGCTTCCTCTTCCACAGGAAGGCAGAAGCAGTCTACCCAGACACAGTGGCCCTGACCTTTGATCCTGTGCACCAGTGGCTGTCCTGCGTTTATAAAGACCACAGTGTCTACGTGTGGGATGTTAAGGATATCAACAAAGTGAGCAAGTTGTGGTCCGAGCTCTTCCACAGCTCCTACGTCTGGAATGTGGAGGTGAGCCCCTCTCGCTTCTTCTGCCGCTGCTCTGCTCAGCTCCCATGTGGGGACCCAGAGAAAGCTGCCACAGAGCTTGCGCAGCCTGTCAGCTGTTCTTTCTGAAGGTATTCATCGGGGCCTGTGTGGTGGTGCAGCTGGTTAAGTTGCCACTCATGGTGCTGGCAGTTCAAGCCCTGGCTGCTACACTTTCAACCTGAGACCAGGCTGCAGTTCTGGGCTCCTGAGTTTAGCTTGGCCTAGCTCCAGCCAGTTAACCCATGGCTGGAAAATCACTTCCTATGTAACTCTGCCTTTCAAGTAAGTAAATCTTTTAAAAATATTTTAGGAAGAATCAGAACATGAATGACGAAAAATCATGTTCATTTACCCTAACCCTGCCAGGCCCTTACAGGGCCTGAGAGAGACCGCCGGGAGGGAAATGCCTTCTCTCAGTGGCGCTCCGGGAGGGAGGACAGACGTGGCACGTCACCAGGCTGTAACACACCAAGTAGCTTTGCCTCCCTGAAGGAACAAGGAAGGGGTGGGGGGAGGGGCAATGAAGTGCTGTTCTAGAAAAAGCAGCCAGGGAGGCCTGTGAGGACAGGGCCTTCCAACACACTTGCCAGAAGTGACCGAAGCTCATGGGGGCTTTCCTGGAGGCTCGTTTGTGTCTCTTACTGTGCATTTTGTTTTCCAAATATGAGTTTGTGGGGTTTTTTTTCTTTTCTTTCGTTCTTTTTGATTGTTCGAACTTTGCATATAAGACAAGTAGTGGGGAAAGAGCTGTATTTTACTCAATTCATGTTTACTTTTGCTGAAAAATTCTTACTATTGGAACTGCTTGTCCTACAGAAACTATGTTTGCTCTGCTCCAACTCAAGATAGAAAGAACTTGGGCCTTTTGAGTGAGTGCCTTTTCAGCCTTTGGGCTTTCCTGAATCCGTCTGCCTTCATAGGACTAACGTTTTTGTTGCACTTTTTCTCTTAGTCAAAAAAAATTTTTTTTCTATAGGTAAATCTTTTCATCAGTTCTGGAAAGTTCTAGGCCAATTTAAGAGTTGTTTGTGCCCTCTCTCCTCTATGATTCTAATGTCCTATTTCTGAAAGGGAAACAGAGAAGGCCACACAAGACTTAAGCGAGTTTATCCGTTAGTGTTAGCAGCTATCTCTGCTCAGTGACTAGCTGCATCATGAGGATAGGGTGATATTTTAACCCACCATTTCTTTTTATTAGCTGAACTACTTATATGAAGGTGCACCGCCCCATGGTCCCCATTTGTTCATCCAGTGGTATACTTAGTATAGGAAAAACTTGGTTCTTTCCCTTTATTTACTGGTTTTCAAGATAATAAAACGGTTACCTATCCTCTAAAGGTAGTTAGATATTTTATTTAATATTGTTACTAGTTCACATTGAAATATATTGAAAATATTATTTTACAAAAGAGTTATTTATTTACTCAAAAGTCAGAGTAGTTATAGAGAACCCCCATGTGCTAGTTTACACCGTAACAGCCAAAACTGGACCAGGCCAAACCAGGAGCAAGGGCGTCTTTCTAATTTCCAGGAGCAATTTTATTTGGTTCTCTTTCAGCTCTGCTTAATCTTTGGTTGACATTGCATCCTTTTAGTCTTGTCACAGTTATTTTTTGTATGTGTAAGTATGGTTATTTTATATTCTGAGAATTCCAGTATTCAAAGTCTGCTAAGTTCTGAATCTCTTGCTTCTTGTTACTGCCACGTTTCCCTTCTGTGCTTAGTGATCTTTGGCTGAGCTGTTTTTCCCTGGAAATTTGTGGAAATGTTTGAAGAACTCAAGGTGGGATGAGGATGATAGCATCTTGTGTATTTGTTTCTTGGTTAGTTCTGTCACAGAATGTAGTGTACTGTTCTGTTACTCTCAACAGCTTACAGCTGCAGCAGTGTATCGTGGTGCTGTGTTGAGCCAATTGTAATAAATCGCCTTTGCCTTGTTCTCTGGGAACTGTAGGTGTATCCTGAGTTTGAAGACCAGAGAGCTTGTTTGCCGTCAGGATCTTTCCTGACTTGTTCCTCAGACAACACCATCCGCTTCTGGAACATGGATGGTAGCCGTGACTCTCACTGGCAGAAGAACATCTTCAGCAATGTAAGTGGCTTCTTGGGAAGCATCTTTGCAGGGAAACAAAGATCTACATTAAGCCAGGATATTGGGTCAGGAGGGAACCTTCTGGAACATACGTGCTAGGCTGCATAGGGCACAGGGGGCAGGAACTATAGCAAGTCACTCTCCTCTCATCTCTCATCTCTCTGCTCTGTCTGAGGTGGCACGGCCTGGCTTCTCTGATTCCCCCTGCCAGCCAGCTCATGTTTACTAGGTGTGTGTGGGTACAACCACCCCAGGCAGCCTAACACTCAACAGTGATGCAGTTGTCACCCAAGTGTTGTATCAAAAATTCCCTAGAAGAGTACCTGATAGGCCAAGCCAGCCAGAAACGTTCCCTAACTAACATCTGCTTACTGGGGCACCAGGGGGGCACTGGCAGGGTCCTAGGAACATCAACCAGGGAGAAGAGAGTTTGCTGAAGAAATTCAGTCACCATTCCTAGATGAGTTAGGGAGCTTGTCTGGGGAGTTGAGGCTTGAATCTTGCATGTAAGTCTTTGGCAGATGCCGTTAAGATCCCTGTCAGCTGCTTTGCCGCACACTGGGGACACAGCAGTGACTAAGAGGCTCTTCTGCCCTTGCCCCGTGGTCAAGTAGGGGAGGCAGATAGTGAACTGACAGTGGCACAGCTGATGTGAAATCACAGATGGAACGAAACGCCATAGCTGTCACCCAGGGCTAATGGGACCTCTCACCGTATCATGGCATCTTGTCTGGGAAATGAGGAGCAGCTTTCTGAGGAAGAGCTCATGGAGATGAGGGACACAGAGGTTTGAGGGAGTAAAGAGGGGAAGGTCAAGTTCCACACCTAGGGCCCTGTGGTGGGGAAGAGCTGGGCGGGCCAGAAAGCTGGAAGTGGTCAGTGTTACTGGAACGAAGCAGACCCTGGAAGTGGTGTGTGTGGCAGGCCCTGCCTTCCCACCAGCCCCACTCCCTGCCCAAGGACACAGTCTTCTGCATCTGGGAAAGGCAGTTTGTGTTTGGCTCAAAACAAGAGGTAAAGGGCCTGGCGTGATAGCATAGCGGTTAGGGTCCTTGCCTTGGACATGCACCAGATCCCATATGGGCACTGGTTCTGGTCCCAGCAGGCCCCTTCCCATCCAGCTCCCTGCTTCTGGCATAGGAATGCAGTCGAGGATGGCCCAAGGCTTTGGGATCCTGCACCCGCATGGGAGACCTGGAGGAAGCTCCTGGCTCCTGGCTTTGGATTGGCTCAGGTCCAGCCATTGCGGCAGCTTGGGGAGTGAGTCATTGGATGGGGAATCTTCCTCTCTCTCTTCTCCTCTCTGTATATCCTTCTTTCCAATAAAAATAAAAATAAATAAATAAATATATATAAGCATTGGACTTCTCCCTCACGAGTTGAAAGGTAACCATGGCAGCTATAGGAAGTCCTTCGAGCCGCAGCGCCCTTCCTGCTCCCCATCAAGTCATTTTGGAGGTGGCCCTGTTCTCATGCTCCACTATCGCTCCTGGAGCTGGAGCCATATCTCACAGCCCAGAACAGGTTTGTGCAGCTCCATGCAGCTGCAAGAGACACTGGGAAACACTGTTCAATGCTGTTGGCTCCAGATGCGCAGTTCTAGTACTGACGAAGACTGGGGCTCTGGCTCCAGCGAGGCTTGGAGTCATAGCCCTGACCTGAGTCTACCTTCCCCCTTCCTTCCTACAGACCCTTCTGAAGGTTTTGTATGTGGAAAATGATACCCAGCACCTGCAGGACATGTCACGCTTCCCCGACCGGGGGATCGAGAACGGGACCCCCGTGGATGTGAAAGCTGGGGTGCGCGTCATGCAGGTCAGTCCTGATGGCCAGCACTTGGCTTCAGGCGACCGCAGTGGAAATCTGAGGCAAGTGGGCCCTGGTGGCATCTAGGTGTGCCTCCCAGCAACAGCTTGGCTTCTCAGGGCAGCAGGGAGGAGCCCGGGCTTGGCCCTTCCAGTTGCCCACTGGGAAGGAGGGACTGAAGTAGGCTGGTGACCAGCCACCCTGGCGAGGCAAGCTGGAAAGGGGCTCTCTGAGGGCTAGACAGTAGCTTTGCCTTTGGTGTGAAGAGACAGGGCTCCACCCACCTTGTGGTGCCCGTGTGGAGCTGACAGTGGAGGTGCCGGGTGAGGAGGACCTGAGAGAGGGGCCAGGTGGGACATCTGAGGGCCACAGAGCTCACTTAACAGGTACAGGCAGAACAGGAGCCCTGTCACAGGGACAGTGACGGGGGCTGAGCCTGTGGGGAAACCAGAGAGCCTGTACCCCTTAAGAGGACAGCCATCAGGTGGCACCAAAAGAAGCCTAAGTTACAGACTTTTCTGTGAAATTCTGTGATCTTTAAACAGGAATTGTTGCCCGAGGTAAACCCAGTGTGTCTGTCTGTGGGCTGCTCCTGCTTTGGAGCTCAGCCATGTGGTCAGCGGGTAGCAGGAGCCCGCGAGGGTCCAGCGCTCTCCCTGGGCCAGGCACAGGTCTCAGCTGGCTGAGTCATCTTGCCAGCCCTCTGAAGGAAGTGCTGTTGTCAGCTCTGTTTGTTTGTTTTTTTTTTTCAGATGAATGAACCAGGTCTAGTGAAACAAATAGCTAATAACCTGAATAGAGAGTGGGGAGCTGGCTGGCCTGTTTACTAATGTCATTTGGGAAGAAGGGAGAAGGTCTAGATTTGAGGCTCTTTAAGAATGGCAGATTGGAACCAGATATTGTCTAAAGGTTGTAGCCTTGACTGTGACCTCTGACCCTTGGCCTCTATGCTGCTCCCATAGACCCCTCCCACGCACCCCCGCCCCGCTGCAGCACAGCTAGGCTGTGTTGGACCGTTCCAGGTCCTGTGGTTCTGTTCTGGCCCATGGATCACAGGAGCAGGTGCCCTCTCAGGTCTCTCTGGCTCGACACTTCCTTTAGTGAGGGCAGGTTTCTAGGTGAGCAGAGGTGGTTGGGCAGCTGTGGACCATGTGGCTGGGAAAGGGGCTCCATGTTGCCTCCCTGGCTATCATAAGCTTGTTTGGTGGTGGCACAGCACCTGGGGTCGGTGGGGTTGGGACGGTTGGGAGGGTTGGGCAGCCAGGACTCCAGGCTGGGAAGAGCGGGCAATATGTGTCTCCTAGAATCCACGAGCTACACTTCATGGACGAGCTGGTCAAGGTGGAGGCCCATGATGCTGAGGTGTTATGCCTGGAGTACTCCAAACCTGAGACAGGTGAGCCCACAGTGGGTGTTGGGTGATCAGATGGAGCCACGGAAAGAACCTGTGACTGTTGGGAGTATGGAGGACAAGTCTTCTGTGTTTAGTAAAGGAGCCTGTTGCTGCACAGTGCAACTAGGGTGACTGGGACACGTGCAGGCAAGACTCAGCTGAGCAGTTTACTGCTGATCCCAGTATCCCCCAAAGGGCCCAAGCTAGGGAGCTGAATGCGTGCATGAGCTTGTCCTCCGCTGAAGAAGACAGATCAATTGTCAGGAACAAGTTTGGAACCTACGGAAAACTGCCAGGATATTGTAGTGAACAAATACCTGCAGACCTTTTCAAGACCCCTAGGGTCTGACAGCCTGGCTGACGTGGTTGTCTGACCTTCGTGTGTGTGTGTATGTGAGTCCCCTTCCTTCTGGGAGGCTGACACATCCACACAGCTTCCAGGAACCCTGGGTCCATCTCTTGCACACACAGGACTGACCTTGCTGGCCTCGGCCAGTCGGGACCGACTGATCCATGTGCTGAATGTGGAGAAGAACTACAACCTGGAACAGACCCTGGATGACCACTCCTCCTCTATCACGGCCATCAAGTTTGCTGGTGAGCCCCTTCCTTCCTGCCTCTGGCATCTGGTTACCTGAGTCCCTCTGGTGCAGGGAACAGCAGAAATTTCCTCCAGAACCAGGTGGAACTGAAGGGGCAGACAAGCTGAAGCTCTGGTTTTAGGCACAGTTGAACCCAAGGGATGAAGTGTTTTTTGGGGTGTGTGTGCTTAACTCTCAGGTTTCCATCTGAACTGAACCTTTCATGAGCGGGGTCTTATACTCCTGAAAGATAATTCAGCTCTCCCCACAGATTGCAGCAGAGGCTGACTTTCCTTGCCCTGACTTGAGGAACCTGCCCTTCCCAGAAACAGCTATCAGTACCATATCTGACCCAGGTGTCCCCTGATTCAGGGGAACTAGCCTGAAGAGGGTGTCCCTAAAAGGAAAATCAGGGTGCTAGCTCTCTGATATGGAACAAGCACTGGTAACCCTGGCAGGACAAACGGTGACAGCACCTATCTGCTCTGTCCCATGCTCCCCAGCCACGGCCCCACTGCCAGCACATGCAGACCCAAGTATCTTGCCTAAGGTTGTCTTTCACCAAAGCCTGTGCCCAAACAGGAAATGGAAGGAATTCTTACAAGACTAAAAAGATCTGGTATGGAGATTCCTGGCCTCACTGGATTCTAAAGGAGTCAGGATCTGTGAGGATTTAACTGATCAAACCCCAGGAACTGTCCAAACTGTAGTTAGGGAGATTGTATTCCTGGAGAGAACACCTCAGTTAATTCCAAGATCTAGACTGTCAAGAGCTTTCGCCCAGAAGTAATGGCTGGGCAAAGGGATGGCCCCAGGAGTGAGACCTCCAAGCTACCTTCTGAAGCAACGTGGAGCCCTCTGGCTGGTCTGAAAGGATGCCGAGCTAAGCCCGCCTGTGGGGTGCTCTGCTGTGGCTGAACTGGCTTACCCAGTGGTGATGTGGAAACTGAGCAGTGGTGGAAAGGAGGTGCTGCCAGCCACAGCTTGGCCTCAGCTGCCCTGCTAAAGAAGAATTTAGTCTCTCCACCCGCTCCATAGAAACAGGAGAGGAAGAACCCTATGTCTGTGTACAGTTACAAAGGAGCACGGTGAGCATCCATGCCAAAGTTCACTGATAGTGGCTGTGGCCTGGGACAATGCACCCACTGTTTATGGCCAGAGATGGGTCAGTTTACCTGTGGTTTGAATAGTGTTAAATATTGGTCGCAAGGGCCATAGGCTAGGCAAAATTTACCTGTAGTGGGCGGGCCCTCCTGGGACACTCCCAAATCATGCCTCCTCCCCTCTACAGGACCCATTCCCTTCTGAGCACCCCAGCTCCTGCTTGAGTAATGTCTGGTACTGGACCAGCTGGCCCGTGTGCTGTCGTAAAGGACTGCTGTACCAGGACTGCTGATGTGCATTCTTCCCTTACTGTATAAAGACGTGCACACTGAAGGAGCAGTAGTGGGCTGTGTTTGCCACATGGCAGCCCCCAAGTCCAGGGCTTCACTAGGGCAGGACTGTGATGAGAATCATAATAGGCAGGCAGCTGTGGCTCAGGAGAAGCCTAGACTTGGAGCAGAGCGTTTGCAGATGTGGCTGGGGCACCAAAGAATGCCTGACCCCAGGCTGGCTCTGTGTGCCCCAGGACGAGGCCTCTATCGCTGAGTCCATGTTGACCTTGTACAGGGAGTGGCAAAAGGCAGTCAGGAATGTCAGGTCCATGTACAGGGCCTGGTGTCAGGCTCACTGGACGTTGTCAATGGTGTGAGCTGTCCAGCTTGTCCCCACTTGTTCCAGCCACAGTGCTACCTCCCCTCTGTTGCTGGCATCACCTGTCTCTGTCCCACATCAGCAATGGTGTCCCTGGCCTTGGTTTCCCTATCCAGCCTTGTTGCCAATTGCACAGGCCTGCCTTGCAGGTTGATTTCCCTTGCCATAGAGTTCTCTGGCCGGAGCCCCCCGACTGTGCAGCTGGCCAGCTCCCACACACTGCCCGCTCTTCCCCAGGCCACAGAGACATCCAGATGATCAGCTGTGGGGCCGACAAGAGCATCTACTTCCGCAGTGCCCAGCAGGTGGGGCGCTGTCCTCCTGGAGGGCCGGGGGTGGACGCTGGTCAGGGGTGTCCGCTAAAGGTCCTGCCTCTCCTGCCAGGCCTCAGACGGGCTACACTTTGTCCGTACCCACCACGTGGCGGAGAAAACCACCTTGTATGATATGGACATTGACATCACCCAGAAGTATGTGGCTGTGGCCTGCCAGGACCGCAACGTGAGGTGAGGAATGTAGCTGGGCCTTAGCTGAGCCTCTCCTGGGCCATCTGCTCTCCTCCCCTTGCTCATCTGGCTTCTGGGAAGTTGGAGGGGTAGAGGGACCCAGGGAATGTTTCTTAGCAGCTGGGCCCTCCCAGGCATGGCCACCAGGTCTACAGAGGGCTTCTCCCAGTCCCCTGACAGTCTGTGGGTGAGTCATTCCCATGCCTTCCCTGAGTCCCTCTCAGAGCTGCGTAGTGTCGGGGTCACAGCTGTGGTCAGGACAGCCCTGGGCCTGCCTGCATGGAGCTTCTGACCTAGTGGAAGGGACACGGCTCCTTTACCAGACAGTGACAGCACAGAGTGGTCAGGCCCAGACAGGGGAGCCTGGAGGTGCTCCCAGACTTCTGGAGGGAGACTACCTAAGCCCAGGAGGGAGGTGGAGGAGCGATCGGGGGAAGCAGGGAACAGAGTGCACACAGGATCTCTGCCTCCCCCAAGGCAGGAGGGGAGACATTAACTCAGCATTTCCTTCAGTAAATGGGGTCTCTGTCCCCTAAGCCTGGTTTCTGTCCAGGCACCAGATGGGTGGGGACAAGAAGTAATAGAAGCTTTGGGGGAGAGAAGGGCAATAGGAACCAGTTGGTAAACGGGCGTGCACGGGTAGGCCCTGTTGGCTACATTCTGCCCTCTCCCTTCCCCAGGGTCTATAACACCATGAATGGGAAGCAGAAGAAGTGCTACAAGGGCTCCCAGGGGGACGAGGGATCCCTCCTGAAGGTGAGGAGGGAGTTGCCCGCTGCCCAGAGGGACCACCTGAGCCCTGTGTCCTTGATGCGTAAAGGGTCACAGGCTGGCAGCCCCCACACGCGGTAAGGGGTATAAGGAGGGCATTTGGGTGTTGGGGGAGAATCCAAGGGGCCTAGACTACTCTCTGGGCTTGCCCTGGCTGGGTACATGCTGCCAAGGCCAAGGAGAAGACTTCAGCGGCTTTGGCCACTTCCTTCCCCGGTAAGGCAGGAGCAGGAGTCTCTCTCCTGCCTGGCTGAATGGTGAAGGCTGTAGGGCATGAGTCCCCATTGTGGGGTCCTGCACAGGGCTGGACTTCGAAGGGAAGAAGCAGGTAGGCTGAGGGGCACCTGCATCCTCTTCCCTGCAGGTCCACGTGGACCCCTCAGGCACCTTCTTGGCCACGAGCTGCTCTGACAAAAGCATCTCGCTGATCGACTTCTACTCAGGCGAATGTGTTGCCAAGATGTTTGGTCATTCAGGTTGGTGTACCTGGCTGCACGGCACCCTCTCCCAGGCCTGCCCCTGCCCACACGGTCTTGGACTCCAAAGGCAAGTGCAGCTTTTCTACTTTGCTTGCAGAAATCGTCACCGGCATGAAGTTCACCTATGATTGTCGTCACCTCATCACAGTGTCTGGAGACAGGTGAGCGGGGCCTCCCTGGGAACAGATGGAACATATATGAAAAGACCTCAGAAAGTTAGTGAAAGGGGCCAGGGTTATGGCTTTGCGGGTAAAACTGCTGCTACAATGCCAGCCTCCTATATAGGTGCCAGTTTGAGTACTGGCTGCTCTACTTCCAGTCCAGCTCTCTGCTAATGGGCTTGGAAAAACAGCAGAGGATGGCCCGAGAGCTAGGGCAGTGCCACCCATATGAGAAACAGAAGGCTTTCAGGTTCTTGGCTTCATTTTGGCCCAAATGTGGCCATTGCAGCTGTCTGGGGCGTGAACCAGCAGATGGAAGATCTCTGGCTCTCTGTATAGTTCAAGAAGTAAGTAAATCTTCAAAGGCTAAAGTCCTCACCTTGAACGCCCCGGGATCCCATATGGGCACTGGTTCTAATCCCGGCAGCTCCACTTCCCATCCAGCTCCCTGCTTGTGGCCTGGGAAAGCAATTGAGGATGGCCCAAAGCCTTGGGACCCTGCACCCATGTGGGATACCCGGAAGAAGTTCTGGATCCTGGCTTCGGATCGGCATAGCGTTGGCCGTTGCACTCACTTGGAGAGTGAATCATTGGACGGAAGATCTTCCTCTCTGTCTCTCCTTCTCTCTGTATATCTGACTTTGTATTAAATAAATAAATAAATCTTTAAAATATATATATATATATGCATTGCTTTAAAGTCATCATCTGCTACTTCCCAGGCACATTATAGAGAGCAGGACTGCAAGTGGAGCAGCTGGGATTTGAACCACCACTCTAATATGGGATGGCATCTCAAGGATTGGCTAAATCAACTGGACCACAATGATTTCTCATAATGGGCATTTAATTTATCTATCTATCTGTCTGTCTGCCTGTCTGTTACAAAGTCAAATATACAGAGAAGAGGAGAGACAGAGGAAGATCTTCCATCCTGATTCACTCCCCAAATGACCACAAAGGCCAAAGCTGAGCTGATCCAAAGCCAGGAGCCAGGAGATTCTTCTGGATCTCGCTCGTGGGTGTAGGGTTGTAAGGCTTTGGGCCGTCCTCAACTGCTTTTTCAGGCCACAAACAGGGAGTTAGATGGGAAGTGGGGCTGCCAGGACACAAACAAGTACCCATATGGGATCCTGGTACATGCAAGGCAAGGACTTTAGCCACTAGGCTGCCGTGCTGGGTCTGTCTGTCTTTCTTTCCTTCTTATTTATTTATTTAGATTTATTTTTAAAGTCAGAGTTACAGAGAGAATGAAATAAAGTGAGAAATCTTCCATCCGCTTCTTCATTCCCCCAAATGACTACAGTGGCCAGGGCTGGACCAGTCTAAGCCAGGAGCCTAGAACTCCACCTGGGTCACCCCCATGGGTGGCACGGGTTCAAGTACATGGCTCATCTTCTGCTGCCTTTCCAACCATGTTAGCAGGGAGCTGGATCTGAAGTGGAGCCACTGGGACTCAAAACAGGCATATACTTTGTTGCACAATGTCAGCTGCAGCTGTGAATTGTTTTAAGGTTTATTTATTTTTATTGGAAAGGCAGATATACAGAGAGGAGGAGAGACAGAGAGGATGATCTTCCATCTGTTGGCTCACTCCCCAAGCAGCCACAATGGTTGGAGCTGAGCCAATCTGAAGCCAGGAGCTTCTTCCGGTCTCCCACGTGGATGCAGGGTTCCAAAGCCTTGGGCCATCCTCGACTGCTTTCCCAAGCCACAGGCAGGGAGCAGGATGGGAACTGGAGCTGCCAGGATTAGAATCAGTGCCCAAATGGGATCCCAGCATATTCAAAGCAAGGACTTTGGCCACTGCTAAGCTATCGCACTGTATCTATCTGAAATTTTCAAAGGCCCCTTGTATTCATGGATTTCAAGATTTTTTTGCATCAAATAAACTTACTTTTTAATTTCGTTTTCCACTAACTTTTTAAAGTATCCTTACACTGCAGGGGCAAGCAGGTTGGTTCTCAGACACCAGGAACACAGTCATTGTGGCCATTCTGGGAGTGAACCAATACATAGAAGACCTCCCTCTGTGTCATCCCTCCCCTCCACTCTAATTTTGCTTTTAAAGTAAATAATGTTTTTATGAAGATGACACCATCTAAATTGATGAGAACTGAACAAGATGATAAGTTTGTTCCTGAGGAAGTCTGTCTTGTTACTCCTTTCCATTTATACCCCACCCCTGTGGCCCCCTTCCTCAGGCCCTTGTCTGCTGGGAGCCCCTGGACCCAGGCCAGGGCATAGATCTGACATATCTGGCACTCCTACATGAAGCTGATGAGTGGTGCTTTCCAGCATGGTCTGGGGGCAGGGTCTTTGCTGTGGTTTTCAAGGTGGCTCTGGAACCTGCAGGTGTGATGTGTGGCAATGGCATGTTCCCCATCCAACTCTCCCTTTGGTCTCTGCAGCTGCGTGTTCATCTGGCACCTGGGCCCCGAGATCACCAACTGCATGAAGCAGCACTTGCTGGAGATTGACCACCAGGAACAACAGCAGCACACCAAGGACCGAAAGTGGCGCAGCAACTCCAGGTCCTGGTGGCCTCTCTCCACCTCATCTGGGCCGCGTGAGGAGTGAGGGATGTTGGGCACGTGGCCATAGCCAAGGCAGCCCTGGGCCCTGCCTTCGTGCCATCACAGGCCAATGGGCAGGAAGTTGACATAGAAACTTGACTTGGCATTGGAAATTCTGGGAATGCACATGAGAGGGGGTTTCAAGTTGAAAAGCAAAGTGCTTGGCTAGCATGTCCTCATGGGCGTGCGGGAGCCTGAGCCCAGCCAGCTGGCAGCTGAGCATCCTCCTGCCCTAAGCTGAGGAAGCTGAGCCTTCCGTGTTTTCCCTTCCATCTCTGAGCTGTCCATCATGCTCTCCCTGTCCTGAGGCTTTGCCCTTGCTCCCATGTGGCCCCTCAGGGCTCTGTGGGAAGCCGGCCTAGCACATACCCCACCCCTCAGTCTAGGTCATGGCAGAGATGCTACAAATCTAGGCTTCAGGTGGGTTTTGCTTTTCTGGTTTTGAGGCTCTCACCCAAGGGCTGTGAGCAGGATCTACCCCCAGTGCTGCTGACACAGTCTTGTTTCTGAGCCTTATTTATGGAGGTGAGATCTTTTTGGTGGAGGTGTTATGTCAGATGACCAGCAGCCAGGAATATGTTCATGTGGAGCCCAGCACAAGGCCCAGCTCTGGGCAAGTCCCCCAGCCTCACATGCCAGTACTTCCCTCCTCACTGTGGTCCTTCCCGGCTCAGACAGGAGACATTTGCATCCACAACTGGGGACACTCGTTCACCAAGCCCTGGAGAGCAGACGGAGGGTGAGCTGGAGGAAGAGTGTGAAGCAGAAGAGCTGCTGAAGACGCCGTCCAAAGAGAGCTTGGATCCAGGTGGGAAAGCAGCCCACTGAGGGACCTTGACTAGAACCACTGCTGGGTTTGCCCACTGCTTGGTTCTCGAGGCCCGATGATTATCCTGTTGGTCGAGACTCCCAGTGTAGTAGTGACCAACCAGACTCTGGCTTAAGCAGGAAAGAGAATTTTTGGTTCATTTGACTGAAAATTCGAGAGAAGTGGCATTAGATGTGATCTAAGTAGGCAGGTGATGTAGGGATGTAGGAAAATGCATTATCTCCATTGTTTATCCTGCTTTTCATGTTGGCTTTGCTTGCAAACAGCATCCATCTTTACTAGGGGAACGATGAGATGCCCCCAACAGCTACCAGTTTCTAAAAAGCTGATTGCAGAATGTAACGTTAATTCAGACGCAAAATCCCACGTTTCCAGTGTAAATCATGTTCCTATTTCCAAGCCATTCATTCTGATTGGCCATGAGATCACTCAGCTGAGACCCTCAAGTGCTGTCCAAATCCAGTCCCTGTTCCACCTGTCACTGGGTGGAGCCCTCCACCCCCCTAAGTTTTTATCCCTACTGAGTCTGTGTTGTTGAAGCTTATGAGTTCGGTTCTGCTGATTCAATTTGCATTTCCCTTGCCATCAGTGGGACAGGCCCTCTTTGATTTGTGTTGCCTCCTCGGAAAGTGGTCGTTCCACGCGTGTGGTCCTTTTACCGGCCTGTTGGTTCTACCGCATGGATTTCTTGTGTCTTGCCAGATCCTCGCTGCCTGCTGACAAACGGCAAGCTGCCACTCTGGGCGAAGCGGCTGGTGAGTCTTCTGGGGCTGGGGATGCCAAGGGGTTGGTGAAGGAGGCGCGTGGCTACACTATGTCCTTCCTGGAATGTTTTCTGCTTCCCCATCTCTCTCTGCCCTGGAGAGCCCTGTCATCCCTCCAGTGCCAGCCCAGACAGCTTCGCGCTCTGGGACACCCGTGTTATGTGCCGGGTGCTGTTCTGGCTGTCGGAGACCTGGCTATGAGCGGGGTGGCTGACTGTGTCCTTGTGCCTGGAGATGAGGGTCAGTGTCCATAGTGAACAGGGAGTTCTGTGGCACATGAAGAGCCTGTAAATGCTCTAAACAAACACACTGAAGAGGAGAGTGAGCAGAGTGGGACGGGCAGTTAAGGGGAAGCAAGAGAGGGCTTGAGGGAGGATGACGTCTGGGCAGTGCCAGGGCCTGAACTTAGTGTGAACCAGGAGGCGCACAGAGGCTGAGGTGCATATGGGGCATGTGGGTGGCGTAGAGTAGAAAAGCTCGGGGAGGACCCAGAGGCCATGCGTGTGATGGGTCCTTTGACATTTGCGGCTGTCCTGCAGCCCTAGGGCTGTGGGCCTGGGAGCCACAGAAGGCTTCATCTAACCAGATAGACCAGTCCCTGGGGCTGCAGGTGGCAGGCATCCCGAGAGCTGGGCAGGGAGGAGGCCTGGATATAAGCCAAGCTGGAGGGGTTGGACTCTGCACTGGCATGAAGGAGGAGTGGGACTCTAGATGGATTTCAAAGGTGAGTGAAGCCAGTTGATTGTGAGGGAGAGAGATCCCAGGGCAGCTTTAAGATTGAAGGGATGAGTGCTGCCCCAGTGAGGAGGTAGCTAGGAGCTGTGGCATTAGAAGCTGGCAGGGGGTTATGAGACTCGAGGCTTGTTTCTGGAACAATGTTGTATTTCAGGTCAGGGCCTCAGTGCCAGCTCCTTGGGACACTTAGTTATGCCCACTCAGGCCCTACACTTCCCTGAGCATCACGTGTTGCCATGGGAACAAGTGCAGCAGTGCCGCTGTGCTGAACCTCAGTGAGGGCACCCCGCTCACTCCTCACTTGTACCCGCATGAAACACTGGGGAAGCTAAGGCTCAGAGTTCCACAGCAATGACTGGGTGGGTGACACTGCCTCGAGGCAGGCTGGCTCTAGGCCCCTGACCCACTATCTCTCCACCCACAGTGTTTGTAGGAGCAGTGGTGAGCAGGGTCAAGTGGGCACATCTGCTTTCCACTCATATCTGGGTGGCAGATCTAACAGACCTGTTTGCCTCAAGCTAGGAGATGATGATGTGGCCGAGGGCTGGGCTTTCCACACCAAGCGCAGCTACCAGCCCCATGGGCGCTGGGCTGAGCGGGCTGACCAGCAACCCCTCAAGACCATCCTGGATGCCCGTGAGCTGGATTGCTACTTCACCCCCATGAAGCCCGACAGCCTGGAGGACTCCATTCTGGACACAGTGGAGCCGCAGAACCTGGCAGGCCTGCTCAGCGAGGTAGGTCCCATCCAGCCTGGTCTGCAGCCCCTGTGCAACAGCTGCCCACCCAGGATGGTGGCCCCAGCACTCTTGCTGTGCAGTGGGACTGACTGGCCTGTTCTGGTGACATGGAGAAGGTAGATGAGGAGGCCAGGAGTGGGAGCCCAGGTCTGCTGCACAGCCAAGTGTCCCTTCAGGAAGCAGGTGCCTTGGGGTTTAAGAGCTTGAGTCTTAGAGCAGCCAGTCTGTATCTGAGTGAGGGGCATTGGAGCAGATTGCGCCCTGACCCCACCCGTCCTGACTGTGCCACCTGGAGCAAGCAGCTTGCCTCTCTCTACCTCCAAGGGTTTCTGCAGGCAGCCAATGCCAAGAATAGGCCAGGTCCACAGCAGGGCTTGGCAGCTTTAGCACAGACTCTTGTTTTCCAAATCAACCGCTTTTGTATTCTGCTTTTTCATTTTTTTCCTTCTTTATTATGGTATAAGCCAAGGATACTTCCAAAAACTTGTTGAAAATGGAATCAAAGCATAAGTTGATTTTGGCAAAAAAGAAAAAATCCTGAAGTCCATGCCATTTTGTGTATTTCTGTTTGTTTTTGTACTGTGCATTTCTGGGTGCATGTTTTCAAGACCTCTTGTACGTAAACAGTGTGCACAGACTAGACGCGGAGCACGATGAATTCCCTGGGTAATTCCTGTGTGTCTACAGTCCAGGTCAAAAGAGTATTTCCTGCCTTCTGGAAGACCTTTTAGGGCCCTCCCAGTCAGTGCCCCCTGGCCAAGGTGACCAGTATTCTGACCTCAGCATGGACTGGTCTGCTTGTTCTTGAACTTCATGTAAATGGACTCAGAGAGCAGCCTCTTCTCACTTTGGAGCCATAAGGGACTGACGGTGCAGGGGTAGGGGACACAGGGGCAGCAGAGCACCTGGCATAGGTCCTGGCTTCACATCCAGGATTGTAGGCAGCCTTCCTCCCAGCCTTAACTGGCATGACACCAGGTGGCCTGCGGGGGCCTGCTAAGTTCCTCTCATCCCACAGTCCGAGAGTCCCCAAGAGGATGGCCGTGAGCAGCACTCTTACCTGCCCCTGCAGAGGGAGTCAGCGGAGGCCAGCGAACTCATCCTCTACTCCCTGGAGACAGAATTGACAGTCCCGGGAGCAGACAGGTGAGTGGCCCATACACTACAGGAGAGAGGAAGCCACTGCCAAGGGGAGCCCATGGTAAGGAATGCCTCACTCTCCCCAGTGCCTGTGGCGTGGAGCCAGATGGTGGAGAGGGCTGAGGCCACAACTGGTTTCCCAGCTCCTGGCAGGGGGAGGAGGCCACAGGGGCCATGGCAGCACCCACAGTGGAGCAGGCAGCAGGGCCAAGGTTCTGGGTGGGACCAGCAGTGTCCTGGGCAAGTGTAGGTTCTCACTGCTCTCCTCAATATGGCATTGCAGCGAGTCCTGTGAGGAGGCCAAGGTGGGGTCTGGAGACCAGCTCGGGGACTCCTACCTCAGGGTGTCCTTCACCAGCTCCAAGGAGCAGAGCCCACCTGAGGGTAAGTGTGGGGTGGCCAAGGACCCCTCTCAGTCTGCTCAGCCTAGGTTCCTTTCTGAACACCAATGGTGACCTTGACCCAGCTGGGCTGAAGGTCAGAGTCAGCGGCAGAAGACAGATTTGCTCTCTGACATTGCCCAAGCCCTATGCTTGCCCTGCAACTTCCCCATTTCAGAAAAATAGGGGTGGCTGCTCTCATGTCCCCTTTCTCCAGAAGAAAATTAATGCCCAGGGAGGCATACCCTGAGCCCTGGCTTCCCCAGTGTGGGCCTGATGGCGGCTCCTGACCCACTCCCTGCTCCTGCAGACTCGGGCGAGTCAGAGGCCGACTTGGAGTGCACCTGTGCCGTCACTCTTTCCTCCCCTCCACGACCTGACCCAACCCCCCGGTTTGCCCTGACGCTGCTCCCCCTACAAGGTAAACCAGGAAGCAAGGGGAAGGGCAGCACCCAGGCCTAGCCGAGGGTGGGCACAGGCAGCAGCCGCTGGCCCCACACAGCCCCAACCCTGTGCTCACTGAACCACAGGGGCCCAGCAACAGAGTATGCTGGGCAAGCCCCACTCTCCACAGGCAGATGGCGTCTGCCATGACTCATGTTGACAGCTTCTCCTACCTGCCCCTTCCTCCTCCATCGCCCTATACAGGCTGCCCAGGCCCCTCGGAAGAAGAGCTTGCCCAGCCTGAGGGGCCCAGCATAGCCAACAGCTCCCTGCCCCAGACGCCTGAGCAGGAGAAGTTCCTCCGGCATCACTTTGAGACCCTCACTGATGCCCACCCTGAAGGTAGGGCCCAGCCAGCCCTGACCCCTACCTGGGTCAGTGTCAGAGACCAGCCTTTCCTGCGGGACAGGCAGACAGATGTCACCTCTGCTGATCAGGCAGCTGCTCCTGTGGCTCCGACTGGGCCTCCATGGTTGGCGGGGTGGACTCTCGGCTTGCAGCCCTGCAGCGCTTCTCAGCTCCCTTGCACCTGCCCCAGAGCTCTTCGGCGGCTCCCTGAGGGATGTGAAGGTCTCCGAGGCTGAGGACATCTTCAATCGCCGGCTGAGCATCTCGGCCCAATTCCTCTCACGCCTCCAGACGACATCCAGGTAGGAGCTGGAGACCCCCGCAGTCCCTGCTCCTCTCCAGGCCAGTGTCTGTGCATCTCCTGCCACCTGGTTTCCACTTTACAGGCTCGCCCACCCCTTTCCGCCCCGGCTGTCCCATCACCTCCTGAAGTCTCCTGAACAAGGGGCAAGCCCACCCAGAGCCGAGGCCCTGCGAGCAGGTACTGGCCACGCCTCCCCAGATGGGACCCATGTGAGTACCGGAGCTGCCTCCCTCCACGGCTCGGGGTCAGGAGCCAGGAGGCCTGCCCCTCACCACTGAGCTATACTTGCAGGTCCTCTCGGGGGAGAAGGTTGAGGAGACCTCAGATGCCTGGTGCCCACTGGGTGAGTGCCCCCAGCCATGTGAGAATGGCCCTAGGTGGCCAGGCCCCATTGCCACACTAGGTGGGATGCAAGCCATCCACTCACTTTGTGCCATCTGCTTCCTTTGCAGCCCCCCGCCTCACTGGCCCAGTGCCCCGTGTCCCCACCTCTCCAGTGCCACCCACAGACAGGAAGCTTGCAACACCCACATCTGTCCCTATCCCAGGACTGCCTCAGGGGATCCACACCCCTGCCACCTGTGCCTACATGGAGGCCACTGCCAGCTCCCATGCCAAGATCTCACGCAGCGTCTCCCTCGAGGACAGTGAAGGCTCTCTCAAGGCTGAGCTGGCCAGGCCCCTCAGGAGGCCCTCATCTATGGGGGAGTTGGCCTCACTGGGCCAGAAGCTGTACCCCATCACCACTACAGTGACACCCAATGCTGGCAGAGAGGGCCAAGGGCCTGCCCTCCCGTCCTGGGGCAACCATGAGGCCCGGGCCAATCTGAGACTGACCCTGACGAGCGTCTGTGATAGGCTCCTGCCAGCCCCGCCCACGCTGGACTCACCCACCATGTGCATCTGGTCCCAGGAGCCCATGGACACCCAGCCCTGTGTCACGGTCCCAGCAGCCCGTTTCCCAGCCCCCAGCTCCATGGATGTTAATGTCCTAAGGCCCCACGTCTCTGCTTTCTTCACGAGACTCCCAGCCCCTGAGCCCCTCCACTCTTCTGCCCACTCCAGCAACCCCCAGTGTCCAGAGGCCAGGCCTGGAATCTCTGGTAGCACTGCTCCCCTCCTGGACCCCACCCCTGGTAAGTACCCTCCTGGCGACAAGGGACTGACCCTCAGCTTCTGTTGCCTGGCTCAGCTCCAAAGTGGGCTCCTTGAGGTTTGGGCCCCTCATGCGTTGCTCACCAACTGAAGTATTCAGTAGCACCTCACTAATGTTGGGCTTTGGGGACACAGTGGTGAACAACCTAGAGAGAGCTGACATCATAACTGAGGGCAGTGCCCAGACAAAACCCATAGGGAAACTACAAGCATTGCAGAGCACTATGTTCGGGGACAGTGGGGGCCCCATGGAGTGGAGAGAGGAACAGAGGCCTGCTTTTAGGTGGGGAGGTCAGGGGGCCTCGGGGCATAAGGTGGCAACGCTAGTGACAGAGGGTCTGCTGTGGACTGGGCTCAGCCCTGGCCTCTCTGAGACCAGCTGGGCAGCCCAGCGTCTCGCTTACTGCTCTGTTTCTATCCCCAGATGCACTCACTCTCATCCAGGGCAGTCCTGGCCACTGGGGACCACCAGGGCCTCTGGCCGAAGTCCCACCCCCAGAGACTAGCCGCACAGGGAGGGTTGTGCACAGGCTACGGACCGCCTTTCAGGAAGCCCTCAGCCTTTATCACACGGTAAGCCAGGCCCGAAGCAGGGAGAGGGCTGAGCGGTTCCCTTGGGACAGCCCAGCCAGGGTGGGTGCTGACCAGATGATGTCCCTTGCAGTTGGTCTCCAGCAATCAGATGGGGGCCGAGCAGCGGCAGGCACAGAGTGAGCTGGCATCCACCTTCTTCTGGATCCACAGTCAGTTGGAAGCCACCAACTGGCTGGCTGGGTCGGAGGTTAACCCTGCCCAGGTCCTGCCCAGTCCAGGCACCACCAACCCATCTTTGCTGTGCCCGCTGGCCAGCCCGGACTTGCACGCCATGCTGGAACACTACTCGGACCTACTAGTGCAAGCTGTGCGCAGGAAGGTGCGGGGGGACTAAGACCAGCAGTCCCTCCTCCCCCTCCACCCCCCCGCTACAGTCCTGCTGTTTCAAACAAATAGATGTTTTAAGAAATAAAGTGACAGGCTTGGAGCAGTGGTCCCTGGAACCTATCCCAGGCTGTTCACAAATAGGGGGCAGGGTGGAGGACAGAACTTAGGACCACCAGCCCCAGGACCCACACATGTTCCATACCTAGGACGGGCAGCATGGGACAAGCAGCAGTCCCCACTGCTGGCCTCCCATATTGCCTGTCCCTAGCCTGTTTGCTGTGGCCAGAGGCGGTGGGTGATCTGCCCAAGGAAGGGCCAGCCCTTCCTGCACCCTCCTGATGCCTTGGAACTCGCTGGGGCCACTATGGGCACCTGCCACCTGACCTTGCCCTCTAGGATGCATATTCCACATACCGGCTCATGACCCCTGGGCCAGGCTGTGGTCCCAGCCACTGGACAGTCACTAGCTGCACCTCCAGGCCACCCTGCAACTGGAACCACTCCCTCTTGTTTCAACATCACACAGAGCCCCAGCACTGGTGCCAGCTCTCCTGTGCAGTAGGCATCTTGCCACATGTGTCTGCTGGGAAGCCAGCAGGGGCAGAGTCTCTGTACCCTACCCCTCTCCAATTTGCTGGGACCAGGAACACTTCCCTACCAGCAACTGGCTGACCCAGAACCAAAGCTGATGCTCAGCCCTGTGGGCCTGGTGCCAGAGCTGGGCCTTTGGTCGTGAGGGTGTGCCATCTGCTGCCCTAATGTGCACCATGCATCAGGAACATGCAGTAGCTTACAAACAGCCCAGCGCCTGGTAGCTGGCAGCCAGCCTTCCAAAACATGAGGGTGGAATGGGAGATGATCAGGCACAGGCCGAGAGGGGAGGGACAAGGAGGATACAAAACAGTACACACACACACACCCCAGTGTTTGCAACAGTAAACACAGGGACCAGTGGCCTTGGGAGAAATAATGTGATGGGCATGGGGCTGTGCCAGAGGAAGGGAAGCTCCCAGCCTGTTTTGCAGAAGCTTCCTTCACAGCACCATCTCCCCTTGGCCTACTGGCAGCATTGACTGCCAAAACAGCTTTGAGGTGCCGTGATGCCAGGCCTGTGCAAGGCCCTGCACCTGCAGCTACATGCAATACAAGTTATGAGATCCTTAATTACAGATGGCCTTACTGTGGCCGGGGTGTTCACCTAACCACCCCTTGGCTGAACAGCTGCCAGTCTTCTCACACTGTCCCAGAAGAAACAGACTAGTTGGGGCAGGAACGGGACAACTTGCCCAGGTTATGCAATTCACACTGCCTCCTTCCTTCACTGAAACTATCATTAGGAGAATGTAAAGAAATATTCCCTGTGGCTCAGCACAATGGCTCAATTAGCTAGTCTTTCCCCCTTGTAAGCCCAGCACCCCATATGGGTGCCAATTCATGTGCCAGCTGCTCCACTTCCTATCCAGTTCCCTGCTTATACCGTGGGAAAGCAGTAGAGGATGGTTCAGGTCCCTGGGGCCCTGCACCCGCATGGGAGACTTGTAAAAGACTTCTGGCTCCTCGTTCCTCATCAGCTTAGCTCTAGCCATTACAGGCATTTAGAGAGTGAGCCATTGGAAGGAAGATCTTTCTCTTCTGTAAAGTTTCCAGATAGATACAGAGAGGAGAGACAGATGGGAAGGTCTTCTATCTGCTGATTCACTCCCCAAGTGGCTGCAATGGGTGGAGCAGAGCCAATCCAAAGCCAGCAGCTTCTGGGTCTCCCAAACAGGTGCAGGGTTCTAAGGCTTTGGGTCATTTTCAACTGCTTTCCCAGGCCACAAGCATGAAGCTAGAAGGGAAGCAGGGTCGCTGGGATTAGAACCAGCAGCCATAAGAGACCCCCAGCATGTGCAAGGCAAGGACTTTAGCCAGTAACTCCAACTGGGTCTACCATGTGGATAGCAGGGACCCAAGCAGCTGCTTTCCTGGACATTAGCAGGGAGCTGGATCAGAAGTGGAGGAAGAGGACAGGAACTAGCCTCTAATATGGGATGCCAGCCCCCTAAAAACCTTTCAGGCTCACAGGAAGTTATCCCTGAATCCCTTCCCTAGATCAGAAACTCTTTCTGGCCTCACAACTCTCCAATTGTTCTATTTGGGCTGAAAAAGGTTTATTATTTTGAGAGATCTTCCATCAGCTGATTCACTCCCCAAATGGCCACAACAGCCAGAGCCTAGCCAATTGGGAGACAGTAGCCAGGAACTTCTGGGTCTCCCATGAGAGTAAGGGCCCAAACCTTTGAGCCATCCTCTTCTGCCTTCTCAAGCCCTAAGCAGAGAGCTGGACTGGAAGTAGAGCAGCTTGGGCATGAACTGGAACCCATATGGAATACTGTTGCCACAGGTGGATTATCCTGTTGAGCCATGGCACTTGTCCAAAAACGATCTTCTATCCACTAGGTCACTCCTCAGATGGTTGCAATGGCCAAACTTGGGCCAGACTGAAACCAGGAGCCAGGAACTCCATCCAGGTCTGCCATGTAGGTTCAGGGGCCCAAGCATTTGAGCCATTTTCTGCTTTCCCAGGGACATTAGCAGAGAACTGGAACCAAGTGGAGCAGCCAGGACTAGAACTGGCTCTCT
The DNA here is from genome assembly GCF_017591425.1 of Ochotona curzoniae. NCBI lineage: Eukaryota > Metazoa > Chordata > Mammalia > Lagomorpha > Ochotonidae > Ochotona > Ochotona curzoniae. Next base: position 5,020,416 of record NW_024465561.1, on the reverse strand, counting down.
TATGGGATGCCAGCATCACAGGTGATGGATTTACTTGCTGTGTCACAACACTGACTCTATCCCCTTCTCCCTTGATCATTCTGGACTGCCACTGGTGTGTCTTCCCCATGGACTTAGGTATTGATTCTCAGTGCTGACCTAGACCTGGCCTGAAGTCGGAACTCAAAATATTGCTGGGTAAATAAATGAAACAGCTACATGGGAACTCAAGACCTGCAACCTCTGATTAGAAAATCAAGACACCCTGAGCCACTTACAACAGCCTGGCCAGACGCTGGCCATCAGGACCAGCTTCCTGTGTATCCCCACCCCCGACTGAGGAATGGGAGGAGTGGTGTCCCAGGCAGTCGCTGCGAGTCAGACTAGGCATCAGATTTTAACCCTGCTCCACTTGAACTGGGCTCTGGGCGTCTGAAGAGGTAGCCCTGCTGCCCTTGCCATGCTCTGGAGCAGTGCAATCACAGCTGCCCCCTCCACTCCTCCCTCCCTAGACAGCTGCTAGGATTTGAATAACCAAGCTGACCGCTCAATGGCCAGGAGTGACTGATTTGCCTGGCAAACAACTCCTCAAGCCCCCTCGCTTGTCCATACCATGGGGGAACACTACCCCAGCCACATTTCCTTTCCCCACGCCAATGAGCCTCTCCAGGCCCATCTACCCTTGCTTGACCCTCTCTGGGGGTCCCAGTGCTGCCTGTACCTGCAGGCTGGAGAGGCCCCTCAGGAACTGGACCTAGGCGGAGGTAACTGCGGGCAGCTGGGTCAGCTTCCTGGCTTCGTCAGGAAATTTGCATGAGGAGGCTCCTCCACACTGGCCCCCCTTCCCACCTGGGACAGTCCTCTGGTTGAGGTTCTGCAGCAGGTGGAGACGGCAGTAGCCCTGCAAACGTGGATCTGTGTCTGTCTCCCCATTCCTGAGGTGATGCCCCGAGCCTTCTTGGTCAGGAGCAGGCGTGTGCAGCCACCCAACTGGGGCCACCTGCCTGACCAGCTCCGGGGCGATGCCTATGTGCCAGGTGGGCCCCTGTCTGGGCCTGAAGGGTGGGGGTGGGGTGGGGAAGGCACACAAAGCATCACCATCTAGCCTCTCTCCTCAGACTGCAGCAGCCTGGGGGTGCTGCCGCCACGCCAGCCCTCCGGCCTCGTGGACTCCTGGGCAGCGGTGAGTCTGCAGCTGGCCTCTGTCTGACTCAGTTTCCTCCCTGTCCACTCTCAGCCTCATTGCCCCTCACTCGCGAGCCACCTGCATGTGCCTGCCAGCCTCAGGGCTTTCCTAGCCATGGTCCTTCCTGCTCCTCCTTTTACAGAAGCAGGCCCAGCCCAAGCCCCATTTCCCCATTCCATAGGGATCTCTCGGTGCAGAAGGGCAGAACGGGCGACTTGCTTTCTGGCCAAGGCTACAGGACAAGGAGGGAAGTGAAGTCTCTCAGAAGGGCTGGTTGAGCCGTGTGTGCCTTGTGAGAAGAAAAGCATTTGTCAGAATGAAGATGTGTTCCTGGTTATCTGAGTATTTAGTGAGAACGAGGCACTGTTCCAGGTACCATGAACTTAGCAGGCGTAAGGCCAAAGCCCTCTGCTGTCCTGAGCTTATATTCCAGCAGGGGACAGAAGGATTGGGGGTTTATGGCACTTGCTATGGAGAAACGGAGTTGTGGTAAAAGCCAGGGCAGCTACAAGAGCAGGTGGCAGGTGCACGCACACACTCCTGGCCTTTCCATCCTCCTCGGCTCTCGGTGCTCTGTAAATACTTGTTCGTACAGGAACAAAGGTGGGGAGGACCTAACTCTTGTGTCCCTCTGGAAGCCCACACAGGGCACCTTGGCCTCTGCTCCCAGAGGCCCTGGGACACTCGGCTGTCCACTCTGCCCCAAGGCCTTCCCGCTGCAGCGCATGCTGACACGCCACCTCAAATGCCACAGCCCGGCCCGGCGCCATGTATGCCGCTGTTGTGGCAAAGGCTTTCATGATGCCTTTGATCTCAAGCGTCACATGAGGACTCACACTGGTGAGTGATGGCAGGGCAGAGGGGCTGGCGGTCCCTGGGCAGAGATCGGGTGACATGGGAGGAGGTGCCAGGCAGATGGAGTTCCTGGGATATGTACACATGGGGCGGGGATGCAGCAGGTCAGAGACTCCATGCACTTTGTCCATTCCACTCCCCCACGCCCCGCAGCGTGGGTTTAAGGTGGCACCTGCCTAGAGTCCTGCAGGGAAGGTGGGTGCTTAGAGAATTAAGAGGTGTAAGGGCCACGCAGGGGAAGGCACATTCTGGTGGGGGAGTGAGAACATGAGGAAAGCAGTGCCTGGCCCACGTCTGTGAGGCCGGAGGGAAGACCATGGCTCATGGGCACTGCTGTCTGAAGGGCTTGGAATATGGACTGGAAGTGGTCAATGTGGGAGGGTGAGATGGGGTGCGGGATCAGTCTGGAGGCTGTTGTTCCTCTCCCTGGTCTGCGCAGGGATCCGGCCCTTCCGCTGCGGCGCTTGCGGGAAGGCGTTCACCCAGCGCTGCTCCCTGGAAGCGCACCTGGCCAAGGTGCATGGCCAGCCAGCCAGCTACGCCTACCGCGAGCGCCGGGAGAAGCTGCACGTGTGCGAGGACTGCGGCTTCACCAGCTCCAGGCCGGAGGCCTACGCGCAGCACCGCGCCCTGCACCGCCCTGTCTGATGCACTCACTCGATGGACATCCCACCACGAGGCAAATACATGAACCAAACCGGGGTGCAGAACCTGTCATTTATTATCCGCGGCGCCCGGTGGGGTGGTCACTCGGTCCAGCGGTGGCCACAGTGCGGGGCCGTGCACACATAGTAGAGGCGCATGGCGTCCTGGCAGAAACCGGGCACAGTTAGCAAGGGGTCAGGCACCGGCGCGGAACCCTCCCCTCACACAGGGCCTCACTCCCACAATTGCTCTCCAAATCAGGAAGGCCCCAGCCCGGTTCCCCAGAGGCAGGTGCACCCCTCACCTCGGCCCGGGCACTGTGGGACTGGAAGAACACCGCCTCCTTGTGGCCGCACCTGGCAAGGGAGGGGACGGTGCGGTCACTGGGAGCCGGCCACAGGTCCGGCCGGCGGGCACGCCCCCTCCCACAGGCCGGCCCGCCTCTCACTTCTGGCACGGGTGGTCCTCGGTCCGCGGCAACGTGGGGTCCTGGGACACGTCGGCGATGATCTGGGTCAGCTCGCTGCGGGCAGGACGGGGTGTGGGGTCAGTCATTCGGCCTCGCGAGCCCCACCCCTGCGGGACCCGGCCCCGCGCGCCCGCGCTGCCACTCACTCCACTTCGTGCGTGATCTTGTTAACGTAGATACAGCTGTTGTCGGCTTCCTGCTGGTAGTCACAGTTCCGGCACTGCGGAGGAGGGGTGCGGCGGGGACGGGGTCAAGGCGAGACCGCGGCAGCCCCGAAGGGGCCGGCAGGGCAGGCGGGGGGTACCGGGAAGGGCATGGACACGGCGGGAGAGCCGGGGCTCGTCACAGCGACCCGAGACGCGCCCGGGACGCGCGGGGTGGGGGCGCCCCGCAGCCTCGCGCTCACCGCGTACAGCAGGATGCGGTTCTCCTTGTCTTCCTTGGGGTACAGCATGTTGTTACTGCGGGACAGGGGCGGCCAGGGGTCAGTGCTGGAGCTGGTGCTCCGTCCCCCTCACACACACACCTGCTTCCCCGACCTCACCATTCCTGGCAGAACCGGATACCCACGAAGCCAGGTTCGTAGGTCCCGTCCGCGTCCATGACGACGTCTGCCCCGCTCAGGCGAACGGCGCATGCGCGGCGCGCGCTACAGGCCGCGGGAAGGGCCAAGTCCTGCCGCTTCGCCAGCACGGAACCGGGCGCGCCTCGAGGAGTGACTACTGTCCTCAATCTTAATTCATCCTAAACAACCGCTCCCGATGTCCAGACCTCGCCTCCCCACAATGATACTGCTCTAGTACGACAACCGCAGAGGGAATCAGCGGAAGGAGAACTTGCTCTTTGCCCGGCTGTGGAAGCCTTTTACCCTTGGCGGAAATGGTGCACTCTTGCCAGTCCCGCCCTTCGGCTTCGGCCCGGGCCGCTTCCCGGGCCGCTATTGGGAGGATTGGTGAACCATCATAAAAGACCTCTCCAGATTGGCTGGAGCCTCTATGAGACTTCGCCCTTTTCCTGGAGGTGGGGGAGCAGGCACGGCGGTGATTCGCTGACTCTCTTGAAGGGAGGTCGTGGATTGGTCGAAACCGGGAGCAGAGGGCGGGGCTAATAGCCCCAAAGCAGAGGTGGTGTCTGGCGGAGCCGGCGTGAGGCGGCGAACCGGGGTGCGGGCCGCTGTGCGGCGCAGCGAGATGGAGGTGTCCGGGGTCTCGGCGCCCGTGGTGACCGTTTTCGTCAGCAGCTCCCTCAACACCTTCTGCACAGAGAGGCGGTACAGTCGCAGCCTCACCATCGCGGAGTTAAAGGTGTGGCCCTGGGGGCGGGTCAGGGCGAGGTGGTGGAGGGGCTTCCCGGCGTGGGGGCGGGGCCGGAGAGGATGCGCGCTTTGCCCGGGGCTGGGCACGGGGTGCGGACCCCGAGGGGTCCTGGAACGGCGGTGGAACTTGGCCTCGGCCGGGGCGAGCCGGCGGAACCGGGGCGAGGCTGAGCGGGCGGGTCCTCAGAGCTGCGCCCCTGGTTGTCCGGAGCCGGGGGTGCAGCCTCAGGGCAGAGGATGCAGCCCCTGGCGCGCGTTCCCCTCACCCGGCCTTTTGCCCGCAGTGTAAACTGCAGCTGGTGGTGGGCAGCCCTGCTTCCTGCATGGAGCTGGAGCTGTATGGAGGCGATGACAAGTTATACGGCAAGTTGGATCGAGAGGACGCACTGCTGGGCTCCTACCCCGTGGACGATGGCTGCCGCATCCACGTGAGGCCACCCCACCCGTGAGCCCTGCCCTCACTCAGCCACAGCACATACTTGCCGTGCCCTGCCCAGGGGTGAGAGCCAGGATAGGCCCCACTCTCCCCAAAGGCCTCGTGGTGAGAGACACACCTGTTCAGAACCTGTGAGATTAGTCACGAGAGGATGGACAAGATGGGACAAGGCAGAAGGCAGAGCGCCTCAGTGTGCATCAGCTGGGTCCTCTCTGTCCTTGTCCCCTGCTCCACCCCCCACCATGCCCCGGGGAAGGGCACGCGGGCACACACACACACACACACACACACCCCTCAGTCTACACCAGTCCCAGGTGACCTATTAGCACAACACACACGCCTCAGTCTGCACTAGTCCCAGGTGAGCTATGACACACAACACACACACACCTCAGCCTGCACCAGTCCCAGGTGAGCTATGACACACAACACACACACACCTCAGTCTGCACTGTCCCAGGTGAGCTGTACCTCAGGGTCTGTGCCTGCTCATAAAAGTCTTTAAGCTCTCCCCTCCCCTTGTCTGCTTCCGTTAGGTGTTTAGCCCACCCCCCAACCTCACTGTTGACTGAGTTGCAAAGGCCGCAGACAGGGCTGGGAAGACCATGTCATCCTCCTGACGTTGCAGTGCAGCGGCCGGCTGGCACTGGCTTTCATGGCTGGGATTCTGACCCCAGCTGTGTATCCTTGGAAGTCAGAAGCCCCAGAGAGCTGGTCCATTAGACCCCTGTGTTGAGCCATATCCGAGGAGGTCTCTGCCGTAGACCTGTCCACCATGTGAGTTAGATGTCAGCTAAATGACCACAAGGCCACAGGTGAAGGAGCCATGGAGGTAAAGGCCAAGGAGCTGGGATTCCCTGTACAGGAATGTCTGGGAGGTGCTTCCTGAGTAACAGCTAAAGAGAGGGAAAGGCAGGGGGCTTCAGAGGGAAGACTGAGCAGGTGCGAGCACGCTGAGGCTGGGAGAAACACAGTGGTTGCTCGACACTTGCATGGAAGGTCATGGATGCTGGGAGGGCCAGCCCAGCCGGGTGTTCACAGGCTGCCTGGGGCTGGAGCTGGGGAAGGAGCTGCTGTGCGTCCAGTGAGGAGATGAGGCCTGGACTGGGGTCAGGGCAGGCCGGGACTATGTGCTGGGTCACCAGGACCAAGCTGGGCAGTCCCAACCTGAGGAAGTGAGTGGATCAGGGTAGGTAGGCAGTGGGGTCCGCGGCCAGGACTAGCCCACCCCTGGGCACTCAGCTGTAGGTGGGCGGTTCTAGGACAATGGCCGGCGGGAGTTGGGGATGGTGTTCCTGGGGAATGTTGATGGCTTTCATTCAGGGGCCATCTGTGAAACGTGTAGCAGACAGTCCTTGTGGTCACTCAGGGAATGGTATTGTGTGTCATGCTGCAGTGGGTTGAGTGCTCAGCCTGTGTCTGGGACGCCTGCATGGTGTCTGGGGTGCTGGTGTAGCCCTGGCTCCTCTGCTTCCAGTCCAGCCTCCTACAGATGGGCCTGGTGCCTCGAATACTTGGGGACCCCAGCGGCATCCAGGAACCTGGCTTTCACCTGACTCAGCTTTGGCTATTGTGGATATTTGGGGAATCAACCAAAAAATGAAAGGTCTCCCTCTGTGTCTGTGTCACTCACCCTTTCAGGTAAATGAAAATTAACATTAAAAACAACAACAGAAAAGATAAATATATAAAAGTTTGTGATTGATGTGTTTATAAACCATATTCACCTAAAAACTCAACTGTGAATACAATTTAAACTTATGTGACATTCGGCGCCTATATAATTACTTGATGCTTAATGCAAAAAAAAAAAAAAAATCAGCCTCCATAATTCTAGCTCAGTAGCTTCAAAACAGAAGCAGTTTTTAAAAAAGATTGGAAAGGCAGATCTACAAAGAGACAGAAAGATCTTCTGTCCGCTGGTCCTCTCCCCTAGTGGCTGCAATGGCTAGAGCTGAGCCAATCCAGGCAGGGTCCCGAGGCTTTGGGGCCATCTTCCACTGCTTTCTCAAGGCCACAAGCAGGGAGCTGGATGGGATGTGGGGCAGCTGGGACACAAATCGGGACCCATATGGGATCCCAGTGTGTGCAAAGCAAGGATTTAGCTACACCCAAAACCAATTGTTTTAACCAAGTAACAAGTCTCTCAGCTACCAATCCACTATTTTGTGCAAAAATACTGTACGACTACTTATGTTTCATTCAAGTTCAGTAAGGTATATTTCTGTGTTACTGAAATACAGCCAGTTTTAGATTTTTTAAATTAAATTATTTCTGTTTTATTTGAAAGACATAGAAAAATCTTCTCTTTGCTTGTTTATACCCAAGACAGTCATGCTGAAGCCAGGAGCCCTGAATTCATCTGAAAATCTGGGTTTCCACATTAGTGCCCGGGCTCGAGTCCTTGAGCCATTGCTTGCTGCTTCCCGGGGTTCAGATTGTCAGGAAATGAGTGGGAAGCACAGGTGGGACTCAAACACAGGGCTCCTGCATAGGATGTGGGGGTCCCCAGGAGCGTCTTAACTGCTACAGCCAGCCCCTGCCCCAAACTGGGGCCAGCATTGTGGTGTGGTAAGTGAGGTTGCCACCTGTGACACCAACATTCCGTATGGGCATGGGTTCAAGTCCCAGCTGCTCTACTTCCCAGTCCAGCTCCCTGCTAATATGCCTAGGGAAGCAGCAGAGAATGGCCCAAGTCCTTAGGCCTCAGCACCCATGTGGGAGATCCAGGAAAAAAATGGTTTCGGCCTGGCCATTGTGACCATTTGGGGAATGAGCCAACAGACAGAAGATCTCTGTCTCTCCCTCTCTCTATAAGTCTGCTTTTTTACTAAATAAACACATCTTTACAAAAGGAAATAGTACTTCTGATTATAGTTGTCCTTAAAATGGTGAGTGTTATTGTGTATTAACAGAAAGCAAATGAGAGACACAGAACTCTTCCATCTGCTGGTTACCTCTCCAGATGCCTGCAAGAGTCAAAGCTGAGCTCCGTCCAGATCCACCACATCATGGCAGAGGCCCAGGCACCGCAGCCAGTCTCTGCAGCTTTCCCAGGCACATTGGAGGGAACGGATTGGAAGTGGAGCAGCCAGGATTCAAGCCAGTGCTCTGTTATGGGAAGCTGGCTCAGTCCACCATACCAAAACACTAGCACCAGTCCTCAACTTTGAAGGTGGATCAGAATTACTCGGGGGAATTTTAACAATAGCAGAAACAAACAAAATACTTGCAGATTTGCTTCTTAAGTGTTTATTCTCATTTTATTTGAAAGAGAGGCTTTCCAGCTGCCAGTTCATTGTCCAAATACGCACAGCAGCCAGGGTTGAGCTAGGCCTAACCCTGCTGTCCCTATGCAGGTCTTCCTTGGGGCTGGCAAGCACCCCAGCCCGAGGCTGCTGTCTCCTGGGGTGCTCAGCGGCAGGAAGCTGGATCAGAAGAGGCTGAGACTCAACCCAGGCCGTCTGCTGGGGGCTGCCGCTCCCTGTGTTTTGTTTCCTTTTTTGTTTTGTTTTTTGATAGTGGATGTATTGTCTTTTTTTTAAAAAAAAAAATTATCTTTTATATAAAAATATTTATTTATTTATTTAGAAAGTAAGATTTACAGAGAGAAGGAGACACAGAAAGATCTTCTGTCCGCTGGTTCACTCCCCAAGTAGCCACAACAGCCTGAGCTGAGCTGAGCTGAGCAAATCCAAAGCCTTGGGCTGTCCTCAACTGCTTTCCCAGACCACAAGCTGGGAGTTGGATGGAAACCTGCGTCCAAATGGGATCCCAACCCCTGCAAAGCGAGGACTTTAGCCACTAGGCTACTGCACTGGGGTCCCAGGCAGCCTCTTGGGCAGTGTGCCCATTGCAGGGCCAAGGACCAGCGTTTTCAGTTGTTCTTACAGCTGCCCTGAGGACAACACACGGCCTGGGTCACAATGTGTGTGCAGGCTGCAATTATGTGTGGTGCATTGTCCTGCGTAGGTAGTTTTAGCAAAGTGTTTAAGGGCACTAAACAAAATAATGAATAATACAATAAATAAAACACGAAGCGAAGCATTTTTATATTCTTACGTGTAAGGTCCCAATCAAGTGAGTTGTGAGACCATAATTCAGGTCTCCCGCATGGGCACTGGATCCCAACCATTCGGGCCGTCCTCCACAGCTTTCCCAGGCCGCAAGCAGGGAGCTGCATGGGAAGTGGAGCAGCTGGAATTGGGACAAGCACGCCCAGACATGGGTTACTGGCATCCCGTGATGTCTTGTCCCTTTGCATCCTCACACCTGTCCCAGAAAGCAGAGCTTCTTCAGGATCTTTGGCTCAGAGGCTGTTTTTATTTTGCCTGTTACCACAGTGCTTCAGGCCAAGCACCCTGGGGCTGTGCTTGACCGCCTCTTTTTCCTCAGACCCCATGGGGTCTGTCAGCACCCCAGCTGATTCCATCTGTAGAATGTGCAGAATCGAAGCTCTTCTCGCCCGCTTCTGCCCCACCCTGGCCCAGCCTCCAACCCTTCCCTCCTGGACATTCTGGCAGCCCCCTCCCAAGCCCCTGCTCCTGGAGGTAGCCAGTGGGAGCTTGTGAACCCCAAGTCCTCTCAGAGCCAGCTCCATCAAGAGCACGCAGTCTACATGATCGGCTGAGTCTCCCACTCCTGGGCCACCGCACTGGGCAAGGCCATGGCACACCCACCCCTGACCCTCTGCAGGCAATGGCCCAGACAGCCATTCCTTCCAGAAGGGTGTCTCCACCACCTTACCTGGCTCCATCAACCGCCATGGTGTATGTCCGTAGCATTTGTCATCCTCGGATGTTTAAGATGAAGACCTGTTTGTCTGTGGTTGGTCTCCCCGCCGACAGAGAGTAGGTGTATCTGTGTCCTTGCACTGGGTCCCTGGTGCCCAGCGCAGGGCCCCAGGGGCACAGAGAAGCTCACTGGGCACCGAGTGTAGGAGTTGGAGGTGGTGGTAAAGTGGAAGAGGGGACTGGAGTCTGCAGCCCAGGGCCAGCAGAAGCAGCGCCCAGAGGGCCATGGACAAGATGGCCCTTAGGGCTGCCAGCAGCGTGAGGGACCTGTGGGGGTACATGGGGCTGGAAGCAGGTGAGGCAGGGGAGAGGAACAGTGCCCGTACCTACTGCCATCCCTTCAGCCAGGCTCGGGGGGAGGGGGGGGGGGAGAGATGAATGTGTCTTCCCAGACCAGCGCCTGCAGAATGTTCCAGCATGCTGCCCCATCCAGCACGCCAGGCCTCCCTGGCCACAGTGCCATCCCAGCTCACTTCCACCCCTCCCCACAGGTCATTGACCACAGTGGTGCCAGGCTTGGGGAATATGAAGACGTGTCCAAGGTGGAGAAATACCAGATGTCGCAGGAAGCTTACGACCAGAGGCAAAGTACAGAGCCCCCGCAGCGAACGGGAGCCACGGGAGCACCCCCGCAAGAGGCACTGCCATGCCTGCCAGGGGGAGGAGGAGGGGGCACAGATGGGGAAGTAGGGGTGGTGGAGGCAGAGAAAGCCGTGAAGGAGAGGTGCGAGGGGCGGCGGGCTGGGGGAAAGGTCAGGCAGAAGCTGGGGATGCGGAGTGCAGCGATGTGGGAAACTTGTACATGGGGTAGCCGCCCATCTAGCACAAGAACAGCCCACACCCATGTCACACCTGCCCGTCCGCAGACTCCGTACGCTCCTTCATGAAGCGCAGCAAGCTGGGCCGCTACAACGAGGAGCTCGCGCAGCAGAAGGCTGACGCCGCCCAGCAGCTCGCCCAGCAGAAGGAGCAGGTGGACGCCATTACCGTGGGCAGCCGCTGCGAGGTGCGCGCCACTGGACAGGCCCCGCGCCGCGGCACCGTCATGTATGTAGGTACGTGGCCCCCGGAGCCTGGGCCCATCGCCGGGAGGGACACATTTCATTCTCAGCCACCTCACTGAGACCTTGATACGGGGACCCATTCCACCAGCCACGTGGCAGTGACGACCCAGCCTCGACCTGGACACGTGACACGGGAGGCCCGGGCTGGGGAGCTTGGGAAGCAGAAAGAAGCGGAGTTGTGAATGCTGAGGCCAGGCAGGGAGAAAAGCCTGGAGGTCAGCTGGGGGGAGGCGTAAGAGAGGAGGACCAGGAGCAGCAAGCAGCATCTCGCCTTCCCAGCAGCGATGCACACAGGTTCCTGGTCCCCCGCATCCTCACCGACGCTTGCTGTTACTTTTGTTTGTTTGAAAGACAGACGGAGAGAAAGGGGAAGAGATCTTCCTCCCACTGGTTCCTTCTCCATCTCGGGCCCCTGGGTGGGTGTTAGGAACCCAAGTGCTTGGGGCATCACCTGCTCCCTCCCTGGGTGCTACACCAACAGGAAGCTGGAACCAGCACTGTGGCATAGCTGGTTAAGCCTCCACCTGTGATACAGCATTCTAAGTGGGCTCCACTTCCCATACAGCTCCCTGCTAATGTGCCTGGAAAGCCAGAACATGGCCAAGTGCCTGGCACCTAGAGCCACTTGGGAGACACAAAAGGAGCTCCTGGCTCCTGGCCTCAGCCTGGCCCAGCCTCTGCCATTATGTCGTGGATGGAAGATTCTGTTTCCCATCTTCTCTTAACTCTGTGTCCCATATAAATTAAAAAATCAATAAATCTAAAAAGAAGCAGCAGCAGAGTATCCGGGACTTGAACCAGGCACCCCAGAGTGGGCGGCAGGCTTTCTGAGCCACACCTTGACCTGCTGTGCTATAACATTTGTCCTTTTAACTTCGTTGTTTGTTTTTTAAGATTTATTTACTTATTTGAAAGTAGAATGATGAAGTAACCTTACTTCCATTCACTAGTTGAGGCCTCAAATAGTCACAATGGGCTGAAAAGCCCCATCCTTGTTTATAGACTCAAGCCATCCTCTGCTGGTTCCCCAGGCACGTGAGCAGGGAGCTGGAATGGAAGTGGGAAAGCCAGGACTCGAACCAGCACTCTGATGCAGGAGGCAGCTTAACGTGCTGCACCGCAGTGCTGTCCCCCCAGCGGTCATTCTATTGATTGTGAAGTAGAATAGCATTATGCTTTTGATTTTTTCTTTGGTGCCTGATGACGTTGATTAATCTTTTGCAGGTTTATTGACCATTTGAGTTGCTTTAGAGAAACAACTGTTTCCAAATCTTTGGCCTGTCATTGGATAGTTTTTTGTTTGTATTTTTATCACTGGCTGTGTCTTGGTTGCTGGGAATTCCTTAACACATGCGCACTCCAGGTCACTTCCCCACCAGGATCTCTTTTCTCACGGTTGTGGACTCTGCAAGACCAAGGGTGGGCTGTCTGCACTCTTGCTCTCTTCTGAGGCCCGTCTGTTTGGCAGAGTGGCAGTGCCATACCTCTCGGGTCTTAACGGTCACATCTCTGGCCGGGGCACTAATGGAACTGAGGGAGCTGGAGCAGGGGACAGGCGGAGGGGCTGCCGTTTTGAGTGCAGGCAGGAGCTGGCAGTGGGCCTGAGTGGCAGCAGGGCATGCTGCTCACACTGGCTGAGCTGCATCCAGAAGTTTCACCAGCATTTCTCCTCTGGCAGGCCTCACAGATTTCAAGCCTGGCTACTGGGTTGGCGTCCGTTACGACGAGCCGCTAGGGAAACACGATGGCAGGTAACCCGTGTTCCCACAGAGGGCTGTGCGTGTCTGCGTGTGCGTGCGTGTCTGTGGGTGTTGGGCCAACCTGCCCTCCCTGGCGTCTAGCACAGGAGCCAGGCTGGGACTCTTCTAACCACTGCCTCTCCCTTCACGCCCTGCAGTGTGAATGGGAAACGCTACTTCGAGTGCCAGGACAAGTATGGTGCCTTTGTCAAGCCATCAGTTGTGACAGTGGGGGACTTCCCAGAGGAGGACTACGGATTGGACGAGATGTGATGCCCCCAGAAAGGCCAGCGCCTGCTCCGGCTCCCAGCTCGCCACTCACTGCCCCGTGTGTGTGCCCAACGCCTTTCCCTGCCTCATTCTTACCTAGTCACAATTAAACACCATGGACTGTTGAGACTCATCCCTTAAATCCACCAGAACGTGGGAGGGGTGGCCGACTCAGTGATTCGGGGAGGGGCTGGAAGCAGCCAGGTAAGTGAGGGCGACATCCTGGAACTGGGGCAAAGTTGAGGTGAGGCAGAGTGAGGCTGGGATCCCTGGGGTTGCCCTTTGTCCTTTACTATTAAATGCCAGGTTGGGCTACTTCAGCAGACCCCAAGTAATATGAAAGTTTCTGTCTTAGGTCAAGCTCTGTCACCTGAACACAGGGGACCAACCCTCCCCTCCGTGTCAGGGGCCATTCTCCATCTCTCTACACTGTGCTGCACTCCTGTCTCCTCATGATTTCCCCCTTGTCACAGACACAGAAAAATGGGAAGGGACATCCTTTGCCTTAAAGATGTACACTTCAGAAACGTCTTCCCAGTGCACTGACAAGGAATTGGCTGAAATGATGTCTGCAAAGTATAGTGTCTCAACCAATTATCAGTTCATCTTTTAATTTATTCTGGGTGTGGCCTATGGCATAATGGGTGCAGCCAGCATCCTATAGGGGCTCTAGTTTGTGTCTTAGCTGCTCCACTTCCAGTCCACTTCCAATGCTGCTAATATACCTGGGAACTCATTAGAGAGTGGCCAAAGTGTTTATAGAATCCACTGATTAGAATCTTGTAGGATGGGCTCGGCATGATAGCGCTAAGGTTCTCGCCTTGAATGCAGATGGAAGATCTGTCTCTCCCCCACTCTGGATATCTGCCTTTCCAATAAAAATAAATAATAAATCTTTTAAAATCTTGTAGAGCCAGCTATACCCTGCTTGAATTCAGTGGTCTCTTTTTGACAAGTGGTTAATCCTAAAGAACAGGCAAGGACACCTGAGGCTGAGGGAGACAGACAGGAGGCCAATGTCTCATCTATTTGCGGCATTCATGAGGCTTTGGTCTCAAACATTATTATAGTTGAGTTTTTTATAAAATTTATTCTTATTGGAAAGACAGATTTACAGAGAGGAGAGACAGAAAAATCTTCCATCTGTTGGTTTACTCCCCAAGTGGCCACAATGGCCATTGCTAAGCCAATCCAAAGCCAGGAGCCAGGAGCTTCTTTAGGGTCTCCCACATGGTTGCAGGGTCCCAAGGCTTTGGGCGTCCTCAACTGCTTTCCCAGGCCACAAGCAGGGAGCTGGATGGGAATGGGAGCAGCAGGGATATTAACTGGCACCCGTATAGGATCCTAGCACTTGCCAGGATTTAGGTGTTAAGCCATTGCACTCGGCCCTATAGTTGAATTTTAAGAGGCAGAAAGATTTTCCATTCCATCCGCTGGTTTGGTTGACCCCTTCAAGGCCCACAACTACCATGACTGGGCCATAGTCGGGTCAAAGCTCAATCCAGGCGCCCCCCGTAGGTGGCACAGAGTGCGTGTTAGCAGGAAGCTGGAGTCAGAGGTGGAGCTGGGACTCCAAGCCCAGAGCTCAAACATAGGATGCAAACGTCTTCTTCCTTTTTTCTTTTCTTTTTAAGATTTTTTTTTAAAGATTTATTTATTTATTGGAAAGTCAGATATACAGAGAGGAGAGACAGAGAGGAAGATCTTCCGTCTGATGATTCACTCCCCAACTGACCGCAACGGCCGATCCCCAAGTGAGCCGCAACGGCCGATGCTATGCAGATCCAAAGCCAAGAGCCAGGAGCCTCTTCCAGGTCTCCCACGTGAGTGCAGGGTCCTAAGGCTTTGGGCCGTCCTCGACTGCTTTCCCAGGCCACAAGCAGGGAGCTGGATGGGAAGTGGAGCAGCCGGGATTAGAACTGGCGCCTATATGGGATCTTGGCGTGTTCAAGGCAAGGACTTTAGCCGCTAGGCCATCGCGCCAGGCTCAGATTTATTTATTTTTATTACAAAGCCAGATATACAGAGAGGAGGAGAGAGAGAGAGGAAGATCTTCCGTTCAATGATTCACTCCCCAGGTGACCGCAATGGCCAGTGCTGTGCCAATCCGAAGCCAGGAGCCAGGAGCCAGGAACTTCCTCCAGGTCTCCCACACAGGTGCAGGGCCCCAAAGCACTGGGCCGTCCTTGACTGCTTTCCCAGGCCACAAGCAGGGAGCTGGATGGGAAGTGGAGTTGCCAGGATTAGAACCAGAGCCCATATGGGATCCTGGCGTGTTCACAGTGAGGACTTTAGCCGCTAGGCCACCACGCCAGCCTTTTCTTTTTCTTTTTTTTTAAGACTTATTTATTTGAAAAGCAGAGTTACAGAGAGAGGGAAGAGAGCGAGCTCTTTTTTTTTTTTTTCCCCAAGAGCAGTCTTTCATCTGTGGTTCTCCCCAATGACCGCACAGCAACTGGGAATGGTCCGGGGGCAGCCAGGAGCTTCATCTGGGTTTCCCACGTGGGTACAGAGGTCCAAGGACGCACTTGAGCCATCCACCGCTTTCCCAGGGATCAGAGGTGGAGCTCACATGGGATCCTGGCATTCCAAGTAGCAGTTTAACTCATTACACTACAATGCCCCGCTCCAGTAGGGACCATCCTAACTGCTGTATCAAATGCCATCCCCAAC
Source organism: Ochotona curzoniae (assembly GCF_017591425.1). NCBI lineage: Eukaryota > Metazoa > Chordata > Mammalia > Lagomorpha > Ochotonidae > Ochotona > Ochotona curzoniae. The sequence continues at coordinate 5,004,992 of NW_024465561.1, read as the reverse complement.
ACAGGTGCCCTAAGCATCAGGCTGAACACTGATCCTCAGTGCTTGTCAGTGACACTCTAAGGTTGCTGCTGGCTGTTGGCAAGGAACAACAGAATCCCCAGGTGTGCTGGTGGAGGTGCTGTCAGTGGAGACGGCCCCTTGACAGGAACTTAAGATCACAGCAGGCTAATCCCTAAACGTGCACTTGCTAGTGGCTGAGTTGGGCTGGAGCCAGCTACAGTTGACAAATACTTCAGTTGGTAAAGGGTGGCTTTAGTGAGGAGGCACAGACAGTTCAGGTCAGCGCCCCAGCTCTGTCACCAAGTAGCCTCAACACACACTCCCTGCCCCGGCTTCAGCCTCGTTCCAGTAAAGGTGGGGCCTGTGAGAGTACCCCACACCTGCTCCAAGAGTTATTGTATCAGGGGTAAGTGAGCTCATTCATATCAAGTGTTCAGGTCAGTGTTGGCCACAGGCAGCAATCTCAGGTAGGCACAAGTTACTGTGCCGGTCCCAGTTAGTCCTCAGAGCGAGCCTTGCCCCCAGTTTCTTCACAGTTTCTCCCTTTCCCACCTTCTTCCAGCCCGTAGCGGAGAAGATTCCAAGTTTCCAGTCCCGAGCTTCGGCATAACTGATCATTGCCACAAGGGGGCATCAGCGCGCCGCTCAGCAGCCGTGCTCGCCGTGCATTGTAGGGCGTGTGCTCGCACAGGTAGCTTGACCAGCATCCTTGGCTGTATTTCCCAGAAAGCCACGTCCCCTCCTCAGCCGCCCGTGGCTCCCTCCCAGCCGCTGGGAATTGTGGGGTGGACAGAGCTGACCTGGCCACAGGCTGGTGCCGTTGCTGCACAGGCATAGGTGGTTTCTATTCTGAGCTTCAAGAGGGAACGGGAACCTTAGTGAAGAACCTGGGGAAGCTCTTTTCGCCCTTGAGGATGCCCTTGTATAGTCTTAGTCATTCCCTTCACTGAGGTCACCTTGCCTGGCTGTAATGATTGCAAACCAGCCTCTCTGTAGAACTAACTTGACTTCAGAGCTTCCTCTAAGCTCCCACTTGGGTGCAGGGCCCCAAGCACCTGGGCTATTCTCCGCTGCTTAAACAGGGACTAAAGAGAGCTGAATGGGAAATGGAGCAGCTAGGACACAAACAGGAATCAAACAGGGTATAGGTTTACCACCAAGTAAAAAGTATGTCCTTTTCTCCCGTTATTATTCCTTTTTAAAAAGGATTTATTTTGAGACCTGACTTGTATGCATCAGGATCCCATATGGGCGTCGGTTTGTGCCCCAGCTGCTCCACTTCCCTTCCAATTCCCTGCTTATTGCGTGGGAAAGCAGTTGAGGATGGCCAAAAGCCTGGGGACCTTGGCACCTGCATGGGAAACCCAAGATAAGTTCTGGGCTCCTGGCTTTGGATTGGCTCAGCTCCAGCCATTGTGGCCACTTAGGGAGTGAATCTATGGATGGAAGGCCTTTGTCTGTCCTTCTCTCTGTAAATCTTCCTTAAAGCAGCTCCAGGCCAGGCTTCCTGCTAGCAATCCTAACTCCCCACCCACCGCTGCCAAGCAGTGGGCCAAGTCTGAGGTTCGAGAATTTCTTCTATCCACAGCAATCACGCTGTGGGTAGATCTCGGGGTAACTCCAGGCATGCTCAGGATCATGGCTGCCCCCACACTGCCATGTTGGTGGGCAGAGTCCAGTTAAGTCTGCTCAGATACGTGGTTGTCTGAGTGACCTTTGCTGGGCCAGGCTTCCTGTTGGGGATCCTAGTTCCCCATCCACCACTGCTAAGCAGTGGGCACATCCTGGACTTGTGGCAGGTCAGAGCATCAATGGCACAGGGCTTTGGCTGCTGGCCGCATGGTGGCAAGCTCTGAAATTTTGGGGGTGTTGAATTACTGCCGGGACATCCATGCCTAATGCCGCAGCACATGTAGGTGAGGAATGAATCTTTTTTTTTTTCCCTCTTTTTTTTTTATATTAATTGCATTGCATTATGTGACACAGTGTTATGGGCACTGGGATTCCTCCCACCCCTCCCCGAACCCTCTCCCCATGGTGGATTTCTCCACCTTGCTGCATTACCACAGTTCAAATTCAGTTGAGGTTCTTTCATTGGAAGAATTTAGTGAGGAATGAATCTTTTTTTTTTTTAAAGATTTATTTTTATTATTTTTTTTATTGGAAAGGCAGATATACAGAGAGGAGAGACAGAGAGGAAGATCTTCCGTCCGATGATTCACTCCCCAAGTGAGCCGCAACGGCCGATGCTATGCCGATCCGAAGCCAGGAGCCTCTTCTGGGTCTCCCACGCGGGTGCAGGTTCCCAAAGCTTTGGGCCGTCCTCGACTGCTTTCCCGGGCCACAGGCAGGGAGCTGGATGGGAAGCGGGGCTGCCGGGACTAGAACTGGCACCCACATGGGATCCCGGGCGTGCAAGGCGAGGACCTTAACCACTTGCGCCACGGCGCCGGGCCCGTGAGGAATGAATCTTGAGGGACACTCAACGACAGGGCCACTATACTTGCAGGTAAGCGAGGGGACTGAGACCTGGTTTGGAGGGGGGAGAATAGATCTGTATGGGTCAGACTCATGCACCAGCCTGCATGGGAATCCGGAGTTGGGCTTAGTAGCATGGAACCTTGCTGATCACCACAGGCTAGTCCATGCAAAATCTAGATCCCAGTACCTGACTGAATGTCGGAACAGGGGATGGGTCACATTAGGCTGGGCCACGACACTAACCAGCACACAGAGAACTAGGACCAGGGGTCGATTCTACGGGGGATTTGTGGAAATGCACGTCCCACTGGTTAGCTCACGAGTTGAGGTGGTGATGGGCTGAGCTAGGTGTGATCATGAAACCTGCCAACACTCATGGGTACAGAGAATAATCTGGGCAGGTCCAGGCTGCAGCACCTGCATGTTCATCCAAAAACAGGGTGTGGAGCAGGCCAGGTCACCACATTTTTTTTTTTAATTGGAAAGTCAGATATACAGAGAGGAGGAGAAATAGAGAGAAAGATCTTCTGTCCAGTGATTCACTCCCCAAGTGACCACAATGGCCAGTGCTGCGCTGATCCAAAACCAGGAACTTCCTCCAGGTCTCATATGTGGCTGCAGGGTCCCAAGGCTTTCAGCTGTCCTTGATTGTTTTCCTATGCCACAAGCAGGGAGCTGGATGGGAAGCGGAGAAGCCGGGATTAGAGCTGACGCCCATATGGGATCCTGGCGTGTTCAAGGTGAGGACTTTAGCCGCTAGGCCATGGCGCTGGGCCCACCAATTCGCAGCATTCACCAACTCATACAAGGCCAAGATGGAGGGGCAGGCTAAGCCGGGCAAGGGCCTAGCACCCACCGGCATGCATGATATCTGGGAGTGGGATCTGGGGTCTGAGAGTGGCCTGAGTGGGGGAACTTGGGAAACTCACCTAGTGGGTCATAGCTCCTGCTGGTGAGCATGTGGTCTAGGTAGGGGTCAGGCAAGCTGGGCAAGGTAGCTCTAACCGTTGGCAAATATGTGGGTTGGTTTTGGAAGGGAGCAGTGTGGGCAGGGCAGGACTGAGCAAACCTTAGTTCATCAACAAGAGCAGAAACCAGGCTAGAATACAGGTCATACAAGGCTAGGCTGTTACACCTGCTAATTTGCATGAGCTAGGAATGGGAGCAGACTGAATAGGGCCAGGTTCCAGCGCCCACTGGGACTGGGGACAAGCCGGATCAGGTGTGCTACAGCATCCAAAGACAATGACCAAATGGGAGGGTCTATGCCAAGCTCGGTCAGAGCAACCACAGTCACGTGCAGTATTAATGGCTGGGAACAGGCCTGGTTGGGGAGCAAAGGGGACACCCTGGCTAGGTTGCGATCCTCACTGGTGAGTATGAAGGCCAGAGTGGGGGCTACCATTTCCACATTCTCTTTTTTTTTCCTTCCTGTATCTGGGGGAAGTGGGAAGACAGGAGAGAAGCCACACCCAGCCTCTCCATATCCTCTGCACCCTGGGAGGAAGGACAACCACCCGATGCCATCCTAGGGTCCCCTATGTGGGGCATGCTCTGAAGGTCCTGCTCAGGAGGTCTCGATAGTTCAACAGTTCTGAATTACTGACAGTCTTTCCACTCCAAGCTGATGAAATCTTTTCAGAATTGACTGGTTGACATAGTCCACCTTAAAGTCTCTGTTTGACCAGTTATTCCCTGCCAACAATTGCCTGGGGTAATTGATCCATTTTTTTCTGTTCTCCATACTCGGTTATGATACCTGGTGTCCTCTGCAGGCTCCAGTGGACTGCCATATCCTCCATGTGCAGTTGGATATGCTGTCCACTGCTCCATCTGAGCCTCTGAGGTGGCCCAGCTCTGACACATGCACTCCACTGTCAGACCGTGGAACCTGCAATTCTCTCTATGGTTGGGGTTCTGAGTTCAATGATTCAGTTGTGGGAATCCCCATAGAAACTTCATCTGAGGCAATCCCACACCTGATTCTTGTGTGTGCTTGCCAATACAGGATCCAGCACAGTCTGTCGCCCCAATCAGCTTATTCACATGCTGGTGGTTGCAATTGCTGGGTCAGCTCTGTCTCCAGTCCTGTCTTCACATGAACCAATGGGTGTTGCAGCCCAGTCTGATTCTGCCCACCACACACTCAACCCTCACTCAAACTGATGGCAGCTGCAGCCTAGTTGGGCAACTCCCCATAACCTCCACCAGACCTGCCCCCTGCCCTGGTTCCCACGCTTGCCAATATGTACAGCAAACTGATCCAGTCTGCCCCACATTACCATTCAGCTCTCGTACATGTCAACAGGCATTGAAGCCTAGTTCAATCCAACTAGCCCCACTACCGAGCCCACAAACGTGGTGGTGACTGCCACTCTCTGTCATGCCTGTCCCAGTCCTGCTTCTCATGCTCACCAATGGGAGTGGCAACCTAAAAGGGAGGTGCCCACTGTTTCTCTACTGTGCCCACTCCCGGATCTTGCACTCTCCAGGTGGTTCTGTAATTTAACTTGACAGAATTTGCCCCTTGGGTGTGCATCTGCCAGCTGTTGCTGTGACAAAACCCATCCAACCCACACTTACTCTGACTTATGCGTGTACCAGTAGGAACAGTCAACCCAGCCTGGCTTTCCCCTGCTCCAGCCCACATGAGGTCAACGGGTGTTGCAGCCATGGCTCGCCTGGTTTGCCCCCATCCCAACTCACACTCTCCAGTGACAGTGGTGGTCTAGCAGGAGAACCCTCCACAATCCCCTAGCGTTTTTGCCTCCTCCCTCCCCAGGTCTCACGTGTGCTGGTTGGTTGCTGTGGCCAAGTCATGGCTCACTTCTCCTCAGCATTTGCCAGTGGGTGCTGTGGCCTGGCCCACCCCCAATTTCAGCTCACGCTGGTCGGGGCTACAGCCTAGCCCAGCCCAACTAGCACCCAGTCTTAGCCCTGGCTTGTGTTGTGATCAAACCCACACTCCACTCTGGTACTCAGATTTGCCAGTGGGTGATATGAACTGGCCCAGCCTGGTTCGCCCCTGAGCTGCACCAAATGGCTTGGTCTGGGCTGCTCCCTATCATGGTTCTTGCGCTCACCTGCAGGGACTGTGTCCCAACAGAGGAGTTGCTCAAGCGCCTCCATCTGAATCTCTCTCAATGCCAGAGCTCGCACACAGCGGTGGGTCCATGGGCCAGCCCTACTTAGTCCACCTCCTGTCCTAGCAGAAACAGTGGCCTTTCCTGATTGGCCTTTACCCATTCTGCTCTTTACTGTGGGGAGTTACAGCCCAGCCAAGCTGGTCCACACCCAGACACAGCTCACACATGGCTCAGCACGGGCAGAGACCTAGCTTAGCTCATCCTACACCTACCTTGGTTCTCATATGCATCAGTTGGTGCTGGAGTCTAACCCAGTCTGGCACACCCCAGACCCAGTCCACACCCATGCTGGGACCAACACCCCTTACCAGAGTGCAGCCAGGTCAGACATCTTAGTGGCATTATGAAAATATTTCTAACTTCACAGAGTCCCTGAAAGTCCTCAGGAACATCTAGGTGTTTCCAGATGTCCAAATATTTCCCATTCCATTCCTCATTTGTTTTTATTTCTTCCTGCTTTTCTCCTTGGGGCCAGTGGCCTGCAGCCAGTGTGCTATCGGAGTTTAGCAGGGACACAGAATCACCTGCATATTTCAAACAGAGGGACTTTAGGGTTTGCGCACTGGCTCAGTTGGCCAGTCCTCCACCTACAAGTGCTGACATCCCATATGGGCATCTGTTTGTGTCCCAGCTGTTCCACATCCCATCGAACAACCTGCTTGTGGTTTGAGAAAGCAGTGGAGGATGGCCCCAAAGCTTTGGGACGCTGCATCTGTGTGGGACATCTGGAAGAAGCTCCTGGCTTCGGATCAGCTCAGCTCTGGCTGTTGCAGCCACTTGGAGAGTGAACACAGTGGATGAAAGATCTTGCTGTGTCTCCTTCTCTCGTTTCCACTAAAAATTAAACTTTAAAAAGGTTTTTTTCAAAGGAGGGACATTACCATGCAGAATTGGTTTCCAGGGGCTGGAGGAGCCGAGGGGTTAAACAAAAACCAGTGAAGCAACTGGCACTTAGCCTGAGAGGGACACAGGGGACACTGGGCTGCAGAAACCAAGGGGGGGATGATGTCAGCAGAGTCCCCAGAGATTAGTCATTCTCTAGAAACTGGAAACACAGAGGAATTGTCTGCTTGGCAGGGCTGGAGCTGTGGATGAGGCACAACTACAGGGAGAAAGGGGAAAATTACCCAGGAAGGAGGAAAATTACCCAGGCCTCTTGTACCTGTCCCTCCACCCCCAGTCCCTTGCCTGTGCTCCCCACTGGCTGAACCCCCACTGAACCCAGATGAAAGGGGAACCCTAGGAACTGCAGCTCCAGTTGCCAACAGAAAGAGGCGGGTGAGGAACAGATGGACCCAGAACAGCGTGGGCCATGGGTCCCCACACCTGCTAGCCTACATTACTTGGCCATTGTAGGGTTAGAGATGGGGGGGCTGCATTTATAACCTCAGTTGTGGTGGATTGATTTATTTACTTATTTAAATATTTATTTTGAAAGTCAGGGTGACAGATATATAAAGAAAGAAGGACAGAGAGAGATCTTCCAACCCCACTCACTCCCCAAATACCCACAATGCATGGGGCAGCAGAAGGCAGAGGCCAGGAACTCCGCCCAGGTGTCCCACATGGGAGGCAGGGACCCAGGCACTTGGGCCATCCTCCTCTGCTGCCTTAGGGGTGTTAGCAGGGAGCTGGATCCGAAATGCAGCAGCCTTGACCCACACCAGCGCTCCGACATGGGATGCCTGCGTTATTAGCAGCTGCTCAACATCCCAGCCCCGGCTGTGATGGTTTTACAATACATCCACAAATTCTACAGTCCTTTTTCCCTTTAAGAGCCGTCCCCCTTGAGTGTAGGCCCCACTGGGCTGGGTACCCAAGTGACTCATGTGTTTGGCTGGTGGTGGGGCTGGCTGCCTGCCTGCCAGGCGCTAGGGCTGTAACCGGAGCAGGCCAGTCTCAGAGTGGCTGGACTTCTTACCCAGCTTCTCCAGGGAGCGCTCTGCAAAAGGTGCAGGCAAAACCTGCGTGGCCTCTTCTGACCCATCCTCAGAAGTCACCTCTGCTGCCTTCCTCACAGTGCTCCACACTCCCCAGGGCAGCCAAGACATGTGCACGTGGCTCCTATCTCCCCAGGCATGAAATGTAGCTTTCAAATGACAGAAGTTATGAGCACCCTAAAAATATTCTTAAGGAAAATCACTCAGGATGTATAAAAGGGGCTCCGTAGGCTCCATAGAATTTACTATAAAATAGCACAACACAATTCAAGACATCAGCAGATTCCAGAAATAGGATCTGTTTCTTTGTTGTTAAGCAGCCTGAGCATGAGCAAGCCAGAGCTAAGAGCAAGGTTTCTTGGCATCAAATACACACCCTGCTTCCACCTGCCTGTGCAGAGCGTGGACAGGGCACCGTGGGCTGTGAGACCCAAGATGGCCACCCTCCCCGCAGCAAGAGGAAAAGGGGCATGGGTGGAGGCTCAGTCCGTTGCACCTGCTGAGCCCAGAAAGGAACCCCTGGCCTTCCCATCTAATCACTTTCTACTAAAGATGGGGGTTGTCTTTTGATGACTTTCCAGGGCAGAGAGTGGATGTGTCACTCAGATGTGTCACATCAGGTCACAGATGAGGGTGTCTAACTACTCACTGCTGAATCATTCGAATTCCAGGCGGAAATAAAAGCAGGACACACATTGGCAAGTACAGGCTAGTCCAAGAATACGTGAGGGCCTGACTCCATAGCCTAGCGGTTAAAGTCCTCGCATTGCATGTGCCAGGATCCCTTATGGCTGCCGGACCGTGTCCTAGAGGCCCTGCTTCCCATCTGGCTCCCTGTTTGTGGCCTGGGAAGACAGCCAAGGACGGCCCAGAGCCTTGGGACCCTGCACCCGCATGGGAGACCCGGAAGAGGCTCCGGTCTCCTAGCTTTGGATTGGCACAGCTCCAGCCACTTGGGGGAGTGAATTTTTCAGATGGAGGATCTTCTTTTTGGGGGAATGTAGAGAGAAGGGGAGAGGGCCACTCCCAGCACTTGTTGCATTTTCTAAATTCATGTTGAATTAATTGAACTTGTCCTATGTATTTTACTAAACTTCAATAGAAGTGTACAGGAAGGCAAGCCATGTTAAATGTCAGTAAGTTAAACTACTGTTTGTGATATTGAAAACCTATATTGTAATGATAGTTTACAGGGCTGGCGTGATGGCTCAGTGGTTAAATCCTCACCTTGCAAGCACTGGGACCCCATATGGATGCCAGTTCATGTCCAGGGTGCTCCACTTCCCATCCAGCTCCCTGCTTATGGTCTAGGGAAGCAGTAAAGAATGACCTAAAGCCTCAGACCCTGTACCTGCATGGAAAACCTGGAAGAAGCTCATATATATATATATGTATATATATATTTATTTATTTTATGCAAAGTCAGATATACAGAGAGGAGAGACAGAGAGGAAGATCTTCCGTCTGATGATTCACTCCCCAAGTGAATGCAACGGCCAATGCTGTGCCAATCCGAAGCCAGGAGCCAGAAACTTCCTCCAGGTCTCCCACGCGGGTGCAGGGTCCCAAGGCTTTGGGCCATCCTCGACTGCTTTTCCAGGCCACAAGCAGGGAGCTGGATGGGAAGTGGAGCAGCCGGGATGAGAACCAGCAGCCATATGGGATCCTGGCATGTTCAAGAGGAGGACTTTAGCCACCAGGCTAGCATGCCAGACTCAGATGGAAGATCTTTTACTCTGTTTCACCCCTTCTCTCTGTAAATCTGCATTTCCAATAAAGTTTTCCAAAAAAAGAAAAAAGAAATCCTAATTTGATTACCAGTTGCTCCAAGCTTCCTTCCAATCCAGTGTCCTGCTAGCGTGCCTGGAACCTGTGGCTTACGTCCATTGGGCTTCTGCCTGCCTAGTCTGAAACCCAGGTGTAGTTCTAGTCTCCTGGCTTTGGCCTGGCCCAGCCCGGGCCATTGTGGCCATCTGGGAGGTGAATCAACGATAGGAGGAGCGCTCTCTCTCCTCCCTGACCTGAGCAGCAGGGAAGGGACAGGCATCTGGATTAGTCATCACATAACCATCCGGCATTAACCATGCAGGCCTCTAATCTGGATTTGCCTCCTGCTGCGTGGGCTCCGACTCTGGACTCCACCTCCCTGAGTTTCTACCTCCTTTCGCAGAGGGATGCTACAGGCCTTGGCAAGCTGTGCCAGTAAAGCAGTCACACCAGCCAGGCTGTGTGGGGCCCCCAGTGCACTAGCCAGGGGAGTGATGACGGCCAGGCGTCTGTTAGTTGGTGCTCCTGGAATACACACGTCATTGAGGCAGGAAATTGTAATGGTTAATGAACTACAAAGTTCCCAACTTTTGATTTTTGTAAGATTTATTTATTTATTTTTATTGGAAAGGCAGATTTACAGACAGGAGAGAGAGCCATCTTCCGTCCAGTGGTGGAGGTAGATATTCCATTTGCTGATTCACTGCTTACATGCAGCACATAGCAAGGGACTAGGACAGGCCAAATCCAGGCGCCTGGAACTCCCACACGGGTAGCAGGATTCAAGCACTTGGCTCATCCTCTGCTGCCTTCCAGGTGCACTTAGCAGGAAACTGGATCGGAAATGGAGTCACCAGGACTGGAACTGCTGAATTGCAGGGAGACAGGCACTGCAAGCAGTGGCCTAACCCACTGTGCCACATGGCAAGGCCCTGAAAGTCATTTCTTGCTCAGACAAAGTGGGCGGTGGCTCTGGATAACTGTCCAGGGCAGATGTTCTCCGTGCCATGGCACAGCCGCCCGGCCCACTTCCTTCTTGCTACACCTCTGTGCTTGTACAGTGCCCTCTGGTGTCCAGACATGGACAACATGGCGTGGGATGCTGTTCCCTGAGCTTCTCAGGCCACATTCAACGCCTCCACACCCACGTAACAGCCAGAACATTTGGTGTCACCATGGCTGAACGGGAAACAGAGGAGGGCATTATGGCCATTACCGCTGTACCCTTTCATTGGTGGCGCTGAAACTCCAATGACAGGTGGAAAAAAGATTTCCTTTCTATAGTCAACAAGGGTTTACTGAGCAGCTAGGATGTGGCAGGCCTGGTGAGAGGGACTGCAAACACAGCAGTGCACCTGCTGGATGGAAATCCTGCCGCCTCTGGGAGCCCACTTTCTGCTGCTGCGTGTGTGCAATTCAAGTTCATGGAAAATTCAATGAAGAGTTTTAGTGTGGTGTGGGGGCTCGGGGAGCTTGGTATCCACGCACTCTTCCATATCCCCGTCATGGAAGGGACTGAGGCAGGACGAGGGTGAGGGCAGTGGGGGACAGCAGGTGGGAAGAGACATTGGCTTCTGGAGATGGGGTCTGCAGGGACTAGCTGGAGATGGCATGGAGGTGGGGGGTCAAGATGGGACCTTGGGGCCCGGCGGCGTGGTCTAGTGGCTAAAGTCCTCGCCTCGAACGCACCAGGATCCCATATGGGCACTGGTTCTAGTTCCGGCAGCTCCACTTCCCATCCAGCTCCCTGCTTGTGGCCTGGGAAAGCAGTTGAGGACGGCCCAAAGCCTTGGGACCTTGCACCCGTGTGGGAGACCTGGAGGAAGTTTCTGGCTCCTGGCTTCGGATCGGCACAGCACCAGCCATTGTGGTCACTTGGTGAGTGAATCATAGGACAGAAGATCTTCCTCTCTGTCTCTCCTCTTTGTATATCTGACTTTGCAATAAAAAATGAATAAATCTTTTAAAAATGATAGAACCTTGGGACCCAGCTCGGTAGCCTAATGGCTGAATCCTCACCTTGCATCTGCCAGGATCCCATATGAGCGCCAGTTTGTCCTGCTTGCTCCACTTCCCCATCCGGCTCCTTGCTTGTGGCCTGGGAGGGCAGTGGAGGGTGGGCCAAAGCCTTGGGACACTGTGTCCATGTGGGAGACACAAAGGAAGTTCTTGGCTCCTCCTGGCTTCACATTGGATTGAATCCGGCTGCTGTGGCCACTTGGGGACTGAACCAGTAGATGGAGGATCTTTCTCTCTGTCTCTCCTTCTCTTTCTGTATCTGCCTTTCCAATAGAAAAATAAAATCTAAAAAAAAAAAATGATGGAACCATGTGTGTGAGACAAAGGTGCTATGCATCTGGGTCTCTGCAAGGTGGCGAGGGAGTAAGGTGGCATGCCTCTAAGGTTAGGACTTTGGATGTTTGATAGATGGCATTGAAGGGACTGGCACCATGGCATAGTAGGTTAAGGCTCTGCCGGCATACCATATGGGTTCTGGTTCAAGTCCCACCTTCTCCACTTCCCTAGAACAGTGGAGGATGGCCCAAAGCCTTGAGACCCTACCCCGGTGTGGGAGACGCAGGAGCGCCTGGCTCTGGATCAGCTCAATTCTGGCCACTGGGCCATTTGGGGAGAGTGGATAGATCATGCTGGGTCCCCTTCTCTCTGTAAATCTGCTTTTTAAATAATTTTTTTAAAAGGAAAAACGTTAAAAGCAAAATGGTATTTAAGCCCTGGGTAGGGCTGGGATCCCTGGCAGGTGTGGGACAGAAAACCAAGAGAAACCGAAGCCTTGGCAGCACAGGGCTAAGAGGTGAATGAGGCAGAGCCAGCTGTCACGGGCAGCAAACGCTATGAGACAGAGCGCAAGTTATTTGGATAGCATATAAAAGGAAGCCTTATCTTTCAGGTTTCAGGTGGGGGTGAAGGCAGGAAAGGCTTCCTGAAAGAGGAGGCTCCTGAGCTGACAGCCCAAGCCAGAGAGTCACGAGGGAAATCAGCAACAAAGGTAGGAGTGTTCCTGGCTGAGGGCACAGCCTAAGCAAGAGTCTTGGCGGGGAGGACAGAGAACTGAAGTGGCTCAGAGTGCCAGGGAGGGATTTCAGATGAGTCATCTCCCAGAGATGTGTCACCAGCCAAGCCCAGGTGCAGACCTGGGCCTGCTACCCTCTGTGACCCTGGCAGCCACAGCCTGCCTTTCCCCTTTCCTGGGCCCCTGCCTCATAGACAAGCCCGTGAGGCAGCCAGCTGCCTTGGCCTGGCCCCAGCGAGCCCTGCGGAAAGCCTGGCTTGCTGCTGCAGACTTGCAGGGTGTGGTCTCATGATGATCTTATTAATTACACTATTGACCTTATTGCATCATAGTGGTTACAGAACCCTGCCGCCCGCCCGGCCTAAACACTCCGTTTACTTAACTGTCAAAATGGAGATAAAAAACAGCATCTGCCCCAGAAGGCTGTGACGTAGGAAGCGCTTGGATTCTCTGGCATTAGGAAGGTTTCGAGTGAGCTCAAGTGGCAAAGACTGACAGCTGCCACTCCCTTTAGTCCTGACAGGTGCCTAAGATGGGGGGAGCATCTTGCTCGCAATGTCAGGAGAAGACGGGAGATGCTCGGGAGATGGGCCAGAATCCCCGAGAGGGGCTGAAGGTCAGATAGGCAGGCCCCAGAAGGGCAAGGGGGCATGCCCAGGGTGGAAGCCTGACCAGAGGCCGCCATGCCCCTGCTCCATTCTGTCTCCCTCCCCGCCTCAGGGAGCTCGGAACATCCGGTCTGAGGAGCCAGGCCTTGGCCAGAGAACTCTTCCGTGCCAGGGCCCTCTTTAGGCACCCTGGGGCCCCATGCTTCTAGTGACACTGGGGCTGCTGAGCGGAGTGGGACGGGGGACGGAAGCCTCAGTCCTCGCCACAGCCTGGGCGCCACCCATCACCGGGTGTCCCCCATCGCTGGGTGCCCCCCATCACTGGGCACCCCTCATCCCTGGGCGCCCTCCATCACCGGGTGCCCCTCATCACTGGGCGCCCCTCATCCCTGGGTGCCCCTCATCACTGGGCGCCCCTCATCCCTGGGTGCCCCTCATCACTGGGCGCCCCTCATCCCTGGGCGCCGCCCATCACCGGGTGCCCCTCATCCCTGGGTGTCCCCCATCACTGGGCGCCCCTCATCCCTGGGTGCCCCTCATCACTGGGCGCCCCCCATCACCGGGCGCCCCTCATCCCTGGGCGCCCCCCATCACCGGGCGCCCCTCGGGAGCGTGTGTGGCGACGACGCCCACAGAGGCCGCTCCCTGAGGCGACGACCGAGGAGCGCCAGCGGCGGCGGAAGCGCGCGGGGCGGAGCCCGGGGTCCCGCTCGGTGGCCGGCTCTAGGACCGCGCGGACGGACGGTGGCCCCGCCGCCCGGGGCGTTTAACCCCAAAGTGTCCGCCTGAGTCGCGGCCCCGCCCTCGGCAGCCGGACGCCGCCGGAGGCCCGGGAGGCGCAGACCGCGGCCAGCGCCGGACGCGCGAGCGAGGAGGCCGCGAGCGCCCTGCCGGACCCGGAGCAGCGCCGGACGCGCGAGCGACGAGGCGGTGAGCGCCCTGCCCCGACTGCCCGGCACCCCGCGACCCCGGCGGCCTCGCGGGCGTCCTCCCGCAGGACCTGCCCCACTCGGCGGGCCCGTCCCCGGGACACCCTCTCCGCCCAGAGACGCCGAGGCAGGACCCGGTAGATTGTTGCCTGGGGAGGCCAGAGGGGCGCCCCGGATTCCAGTGGAGACCCCCTGTTACCACGGGCCTCCTCTAGCTGCCCAAACCCACATTTCAGATTTCCTAACCCCGCCCAAAGCCGTCAGGCCGGGACCACCTCTCCCCGGCGCTGGACCCCTAACTCCACGAGCGGAGCTCCCACACACGCCAGGCATTGCTCATGCCACTCTGGGGGTCTCCCCACCTACAGAGCCCCACTAGCCCGCACCCCTGCTCTGACTGCAGGGTCCCACCATCGCACCGTGTCAGGAGCCGCCCCCACCCACGGGGCCGCGCCGTCTTCCAACACCCGGAAATGCACGTTTTTGCAGGACCGGGCGGTGAGGGCGGGGGGAGCGGCAAGGCTCGGGCTGGACAGCTGACCCCCTTTTCCCCTTCAGGAGCCTGAGGCGCAGCCATGTTCCTGGTTAACTCGTTCCTGAAGGGCGGTGGCGGCGGCGGGGGAGGCGGGGGCCTGGGCGGGGGCCTAGGGAATGTGCTCGGAGGTCTGATCAGCGGGGCCGGGGGCGGCGGCGGCGGAGGCGGCGCGGCCGGCGGTGGAACAGCCATGCGCATCCTGGGCGGGGTCATCAGCGCCATCAGGTGAGGCGGGGCCTGTGGGTGGGAGGGGCCTTGGGAGGGGCCGGGGGCGCGTGGGCGGGGCCGGGGCGCGTGGGCGGGGCTTTCCTCCTGCTAGAGGGATGTCACTTCATGGGGCCTGGGATTGCTGTGGGTTTGCTCTGCGGGCCTCGGGAGGATGGTCCCCGAGTCCATTTTGGGAGGTGGGATTTATGGGAATGGGGATGCTGTCGGCCCTGCCAAGCTGGAGAGGAACGTTAGCGGGTAGAGTTAAGGAGTCTGCAGTTTGAGCTAGGTGGGTCCCGGAAACGCTAATGTTTCATGGGATAGCGGAAAAGGCCCAGAAGGACCCATATCTAGGCAGGAATTAGCTGTATGAATGGAGAAAAATACCCTCGCAGGGGTAGAGCAGGTTTTAGGATCTAATTGGTCAGCAGTCATCACTCCATCCCCTTAAAGTGGGCGAGTGCTAGTGGACCTCAGGCCGGGATGCTGGGGAGCCAGCCCCTCCGCCAAGGGGTGATGGCGTAGAGCCCCCAGCAGGTGGGACTCACGGGGGATGAAGCCTTGGGAAGCCGGTGCAGACTGTATGACGGGGCCAGGGAGGGGTGTCCCAGGGAGGGCTGTCCCGAGCGGGCAGTTCCAGCTCCGCGCGCTGCCCGTTGGTGGCCACGCCCCCTGGTGCTAACTCCCCCTTGTCTTTTCGCAGTGAGGCAGCTGCGCAGTACAACCCGGAGCCCCCGGTAAGCTGCTCTCTGCAGCCAGATCCCCCTCTGGCGCCGAGACCTTCCTGGTCCCGTCCCTGCCTGACCTCTCGACCGTGTTTGTGACCATTCTTCGGCCATTAAGGGCCTTCCCTGCCTTATTCTTAAGTTTACCCCGGATCTCACCCACACTGCTCTGCTCCTTGCTCAGCCTCCTTTAATCACACGCTGCCCCGGCCTCTCGGACTTTGTTACCAAAGGTGTTGGGGGGTGGGACAGGGTCCCTCTCCCCTAACCTGCGCTGAGAGTTCCCTCCCCCTGCAGCCCCCACGGAGCCATTATTCCAACATTGAGGCCAACGAGAGTGAAGAGGTCCGGCAGTTCCGGAAACTGTTTGCCCAGCTGGCCGGAGATGTGAGTCAACCCACTCCACGACCCTGGCCTGCGCGGAGCCTTCCACGCCCTTCCAGACAGCCCTTGCACGCGTGTCTGGTCAAGCCAGGCCCTGAGGTCCCGTTCTCCTTCCCTACCCGCCCAGATCCCTCTTTGCCGCCCTTGACCTATCTTTGCTTTACCCACAGGACATGGAGGTGAGCGCCACAGAACTCATGAACATTCTCAACAAGGTTGTGACCCGACGTGAGTACCTGGGGTCCACGTGAGGGGCGGGCCTAGAGGCCTGGGGCTGCAGTGACCATGACCTTTGTCCTCTTATCTTCCAACTGTTGCCCACAGACCCTGATCTCAAGACCGATGGCTTCGGCATTGACACGTGTCGCAGCATGGTGGCCGTGATGGATGTATCCTTGGGGACCGCCTGGGGGAGGCCCTGGGTGAACAGAGGGTTTTCAGAGGGTGTATGTGAGACCTAGCTGTCACAGCCTCAGACGTGAGCCTGCGTACAACAGACCCCGTCCCCACCTACAGACACATGGCAGTTGGTGATGCGTCAGCTAGCCCTCTGCTTGTGTTGACCAGCGGGTCCTCAGCAGCCGTACTGCTGGAGAGGCAGATTTGGGAGGCTCCAGTGTTTGGCATGGAGGCTTGTGGAGAAGCAGCCATTTGTCGGAGGTTAGAACTGAAGAGTCAGCACCAGAACGGGCATTTGGACTGAGGAGTGAAGTTTGTAATACTCTTGTGCCCTTCCACGGCACCCCCACACAGGAAGGGGCATGGAAGGAGGGTCATGGGAAACACGTATGTATGCAGAAGGCCTCTGATGCTAGCACATACACACATACACACATACATGGTGTGTGGTCACTCGAATCCCGCTCTGGGTGAAAGAGGCCTGCTTCTAGCCTGGACCTAGGTGACCAAGCCACTTTGTGTGCTTTCCCTGTCCGTGCACTGGAGTCCGCAATCCCAGTGACACCAAACTCGCCACCCGCAGAAGGCTGAGGCCAGCACATCACAAGTGGGCATGCACATCAACTGTGGCCAGGATCTCACTTGGGGAGGACTTGAGCTTTGGGTCTGTTTCCTGAGAGCTGAGAGAAAGGGGGTGTTTCTGAGATGTCTGGCCCACACTCAGTAACTTGATGAGGCTTGGTCATGGCCCACAGTGCTTGAGCACTTACTAAAGGCCAGACCGTGGCTCCAGTGCTTTCTGCCAGTCTCATTCAGTTTCACCACAAACCCAGCAGGTTCTTGCTAACTTTGCTGACTTCCTTCCTTAGAATTTTAACACTCCTTTTTTTTTTTTCCCTGTGTCTTAACATTCAATGAGTCAATATCAAGAATGTTATAAACGAGGAACTAGCATAGCAGTGAGGCTAATTTTTTAGGTGAGGCATTTGGAGTTTAGAGTCCGACGTAATTTGATGGCGTTAAGGAGAATTCTTGTTTGGAAACATAATTGCGAAGGCACATGGCTGAAACAGATAGTAAGGCCACAGCCTGGGTGGCATGAGGTGGGTGGGGCAGGAGTTGCAGCCTGGGTCCCTCCCCTCACTCGCAGCCTCATCATCATGTACAAAGTCACATTGTTCTTGACAACCTGCCACCAGAGTGACACCACGGGCAAGTTGGGCTTCGAGGAGTTCAAGTACCTATGGAACAACATCAAAAAGTGGCAGGTGTGTGGCAGCCAGACCCCCACCCACATCCTTGGCAATCCCTTGCTTCCAGACCCCCAGTTGAACCCTGACCTCTGTGTCCCCACAGGCCATATACAAACAGTTTGACATGGATCGATCAGGAACCATCTGCAGCAGTGAGCTGCCGGGTGCCTTTGAGGCAGCAGGTGTGCCCGGCAGGGACCTCGGGGAGAACGGGGGGACATGGGAACGAGTGGAGGTGTGTGCTTCTCCCTTAAGTGCACCCCTGAATGCTGACCCATTCCCAGGGTTCCGCCTGAACACACATCTCTACAACATGATCATCCGGCGCTATTCCGACAAGAGCGGCAACATGGATTTTGACAACTTCATCAGCTGCTTGGTCAGGCTGGACGCCATGTTCCGTGAGTGACTCTCTGACTTTCTTCCCTGGTGGGAAAAATCTCTAAACATGACAGATATCCGTCGCCCTGGGTGACAGTGCCAGCTGGCTCTGTCTGGGCTAGGGGAAACCTGGACATAGCAATGGGGACACATGAGGTAGAGGCAGAGGGTGTTGAGGCTGTGTCTAGGGGAGCCCAGAGAGCATTTGATGGATCCAGGGGCACTTCCTGGAGGAGAGTACATGCAGATTGAGACCCGAGGCAGAATAAGCTCAGTGAGAGGGAAGGGACGAGTGTTGGGGCCAAGGAGGCAGAGGCCTACGAAGAGAAGGCAGTGCTTCTCGTGTTTTCTGTTGGACTCTGCTCAGAGTGCGAGGAGAGTAGGGGCGAGGAAGCCTAAGCTGGGGATGGGCTGGTAGGGACTAAGCCATGAGGGCATTCGTACCTGTTAATGTGCTGGGTTTTTTTCTTAAGTATTAATTTTATTTGATAGATAAAGGGGAGAGGGGAGAATGAGACAAAGATCTCACTGCTGAACTGGTTAACTGCTGCTGAACTGCTGGTTCAGTCCCCAAATGCCCACAGCAGTTACAGCTGGGCCAGGCCTAAGCAGGGAGCTGGGAAGTTGAACTGAGGCTCCCGTGAGGGCTTCTGGGATCCTGTTAGTTGAGCCATCACCACTGTCTCCCAGTGTCACAGTAGGAAGTAGAGCCACAACTGGAACTCAGGTGAGCCTATATGACCTGCAGGCATCCCCAGCGGTTTCTTAGCTACCATGCCAATGTGCTGGACTCTCAAGGCATTCCTGAGAGGTAGGAGTTTCTGTCCGTACTTTATGGAGGTGGAACTCAGGATTTAAGAAGACAAAATGTTATACTCACAGTCATCCAGCCAGGAACTTGGGAAGGAATTTGAACTTGGGTCTCTGGGACTGGGCTGAGTGCAGTGAGAGGCAGGTGCCATGCAGGGCTGGGAGTGCCAGGAGGTAGGTGCCATGCAGGTCTGGGAGTGCCAGGAGGTAGGTTCCACGCAGGGCTGTGTGCGCTGGGAGGCAGGCGCCATGCAGGGCTGGGAGTGCCAGGAGGTAGGTGCTGTGCTACACAGGGCTGTGAGTGCCAGGAGGCAGGTTCCACGCAGGGCTGTGTGCGCTGGGAGGTAGGTGCCACGCAGGGCTGGGAGTGCCAGGAGGTAGGTTCCATGCAGGGCTGTGAGTGCCAGGAGGCAGGTGCTACGCAGGGCTGTGTGCGCTGGGAGGCAGGCGCCATGCAGGGCTGGGAGTGCCAGGGGACAGGTTCCACGCAGGGCTGTGAGTGCCAGGAGGCAGGTGCCACGCAGGGCTGTGTGCGCTGGGAGGCAGGCGCCATGCAGGGCTGTGTGCACTGGGAGGCAGGCGCCATGCAGGGCTGGGAGTGTCATGAGGCAGGTGCCATGCAGGGCTGTGAGCACCAGGAGACAGGTGCCATGCAGGCCTGGGAGTGCCAGGAGGTGGGCACTGGACAGAGTTGTGAGCTCCGAGTTCACAGGTACTCAGACTGGACTGGGGAACTGGAGAGCCATGGATACTAGGCAGGGGAGGAATCAGATCTAGTTTGGCTCCAGAAGGGCTGGTATGGTGGTGCAGCAAGCTGAACTGATACCTGCAATGCCAGCATCCCACAGTGGAATGCCAGTTGGAGTCCCAGCTGCCCTGCTAATGCACCTGGGAGGCAGCTAATACGTGGGCCTCTGCCACCTGTGGAGAGATCCAAGCGGAGCTTCAGGCTCCGGGTTTTAGCCTGGACCAGCCCCAGCCGTTGTGGCCATTGGGAGAGTGAATGATTTCTCTTTTCCCCTTCTGTCAAATAAATAAATCTTAGGGAAAAAAAGGATTAAAGAAAGAAAAAGGTTGACTAAGGTTGACTGTAGAAAGATCCTCTGCGAGGACAATGGAGTCAGTGCAACGTGTGTGTCAGGAAAGGAGGCAGCCATGTGAGACGTCAGGCCACATGGGGAAGGTGGGGTGGACAGCAGAGCAGGTGATGCTAAGAGTAGCCAGTGAGAAGGTCTTAGAAGCAGCCCTTAGTGCCACAGCCAGGGCAGTGCCCAGAGCTGGGCGAGTGTGTGTGTATCTGAGGAGGCAGGGGCAGTGCCAGCAGCACCTAGGGAGGCTGGCTGTGGCTGGGAACATGGAGTCAAGTTTCAGGGCAAGTTGGGGATCACCCAGACTCCAGGGGCAGGAAATGGAGTCCTCCGAGCTTCCTCTAGGCAGCAGCCTGCTTGGGTTAGGCCCTGAGACGACAGGGCACAGGCCAGAGGGGCGTGCTGGGACAGAAGACATGCAGGCCAGCAGGCAGAGACTACCACTGAGCCGAGTAACAGCCTGGTTTCAATCCCACCTGCTCCCTTTCTCGCTCTGTGACCTGGGGACACCACTTGCCATCACTCCCTGCCAGCCCCATTTATAAGAAAGACACTGGCACACAGCTAGGCCATGCAGGTTTATGTGGAGAGCCCTTGGCACAAAGTAGAAACTTAAGGCCATGCCAGCCATGGCTATCACCAGCTTCCCACGTATTGGGGCAATTGGTATCCAAGAAGCAGCCTCTCCCCCTCCTCCCCTCCCCTGCAGGCGCCTTCAAATCTCTTGACAAAGACGGCACTGGACAAATCCAGGTGAACATCCAGGAGGTGAGCGAGCCGTTCCTGCTGGGGCATGGGTGCCTCAGGGGGACCCCAACTTCCACCCAGCTCCTGGCCAAGGGCCAAGAAGGGCTCTGGTGTCTGGGTTCCCTGCTCCTCATACTCTGCCTTCTCCCCAGTGGCTGCAGCTGACCATGTACTCCTGAACAGAAGCCGCACTCCTGTCCCCTTACCGCCTCGCTGTCACCTTGGACCCCTGGTCTCTCCAACAGCTGACCCTGGCTACAGTCACGTCTGCAGGGGGCCCTATCAACCCGCAGGCCTTTTGTTCTCCCAGCCCTCAGCATCCAGCTTCTCAGGCAACAGGCAACATGCCCCAACGTGCCACACCCTCTATTACCCCCGGCTCCAGGACATTTTAGCACATGCTGCCCAAGGGTCACCCACTCCCGCCACACCCGTCTTATACCTTCTCCGTAACCTCTGTCCTATACCTGTGCCAAACCCAACACTTGTGTGACTTCCACACCCATGGGCTCTCTCTCAGCCCTGGAAGGATCACTCAAGGCCTGACATACTCTGACAGATTCAGTCACTCCCCCAGGCAGCCACTGCGGGCCTGCACACCCCGGTGCCTTCATCTGTCTGCTCCCCCAGCCTGCCAGGCCTAGCAGGAAATAAATGTAACCCCTGTTGCTATTGTCGAAGGGGTCTCTTGTGTGACTCAGGCTTAGGGAAAAGGTGGTCCGGGCCAGGCTGGCTTCCCTTGGTCCCCTGTCTGTCCTCAGGACCTGATCTGCACGTTTCCACATCCTTTCTCTGCATCCTTTTTCTCCTCCCGGGTTCAGGTGATCTATGGCCTGCTTCTTGCTCAGTCCCTCCCTGATCCCGTGGTGGCTGAGCCTGGGTGGTTTCTGCTCCACCGTCCAGGCTGTCAAGAGGGCTCAGGGTGGGCTCTGGCTCAGTCTGCTGAGGCCTTGCTGGCCACTCCTTCAGTCTCAGACCTTGGGTGGCTTGCCTCTGCCTCTAGTGTGTCATGGTCTCCCTTCTTGCCCTCACCTCTCCCAGTGTTTGCAGTACACAGCAGGACACAGAACCATGTCCCACTCAAGGCCACCACTGCAGGTCCCTGAGCCTTGTGGGACAGCCCAAGGGTATTTGGAGACCTCAGGGGAGTGACAGCAAAATCCTGGGGGGAGACCTGGTCTGGCACACAGGGGCCAGGGCTGGGGTAATGGGCCATCCACAGGGCAGAGGTCCCTGGCTGATGGTAACATGGCCTGGAACACACACACACACACACACACATTCACACATGGAGAAGCCAGAGCTGGGCTGTATTCCCCAGGAAGCCAGCACATTTATTAATGGTTAAATCTCCCAGGTGTTCCACACTTCCTGGTCTCACTTCTTGTGGGGGAAGGAGGCCCAGCCGAGGCAGTACAAGCTGTAGACAGTACCTGGAATGAGGGGGGTACAAACTGAGACCCTAAACTCCTCCCTGAACCCCATGTCCAAATTCCTTTCCAAACTGGACTCCAGGGCCCAGTGCACTAATCAGTGGCTAATCTTCCCCCTTCAAGCACAGGTATCCCATATGGGTGCTGGTTTATGTCCCAGCTGCTCCACTTCCGTACAACCCTGCTTGTGGTCTGGGAAAGCAGCAGAGGCTGGCCCCAAGGCCTTGGGAGCCTGCATCCGAGTGGGAGACCCAGAAGAGGCTCCTGGCTCTTAGCTCCAGCCATTGGGGCCTCTTGAGGAGTGAACCAGCAAAGATCGTTGTCTCCTCTCTGTAAATCCACCTTTCCAATAAAAATCTTTACAAACAAACAATGCTAGACTCCAGGTGGGGATCCCGTGGCATGGATGTAGACTGGGCTGGGTGCTTTCTCCATTCGGACCCTAGACCCATCACCAGCCCGGCTTCCCTCTGGGGAACAGTAGCCCATGACCTGAGTGGCTCTCTCCTCTCTGATTGCCAGTCATGGTCAAGTCTAGCTAGCTCAGGACTCAACCTCCTTCCCTTAATACCCCTCTGTAACCCCTATGCCATCAGGTCTCCTCCTGAAACTCCAATCGAACCAGAGGCCATCCCCTCCCCTTGCAGCCCAGCCCAGGCAGCATTTGCACTCACCTCCCAGAGTCAGGGCCATAGTCAGCCGGTAGAGAAGGTTGTCAATCCCACCGCCCTTCAAGTGCACCGGGAGGTCATTGTTGGCCTGGGGGTGGGGGTGGCCAATGAGACGGGGGGTGCTGCCTCTGCCACACACCGCCACCCTCTAGCCAAGGTCTTTCCCCTCACCACCCCCTACCTGGAAGATTTTCTGCTTCTCTGCAACTCGGTTCTCAAAGTGGTTCCGGGATGTTGAGCCGAAGGAGCGGATCAGCGCCTGGGACATCTGGGAGGGTGGAGAGCACTGGGTATTAAGGCACCTGGAGGGGTGTCTTGAAGTGGGGATGGACAGGGAAGCTTGGGTCTCTGCGGCCTGAACATGGGTCCTCACAGAGACAAGATTCCACTTGCTAGGGAAGGTGGGGAGGAGGCCTTTTGGAAAGAAGGTCCTTGGGGAGGTTACCAGGCTGCCCCGAAGAGGAGTGGACCCAGCAGCAAGTCCCACGCTCTAAGAGTTCAAACCTTGATATTTCTGGGCAGAGGGGCTCCCTGGACTAATAATGAGAGATCACCTCCCTGAAATGTGGGGGCTGGACTGGAGGTCCCAACCCCAGGGTTTCCAGGCTGCCCATGAAGCCTCCAGTTGGGTTAGGGGTATTAAGCTCCCAGCACTAATCGCCTTAGGGAAAGGCTAGAGGTTTAAACCCTGGGTTCCGGCCGTGTTAAGGGTCCCAGCTACCCCGTGTTAGCGGACAGAAGCTTGGACTGGGGACAGGGGTGGCAGATCCTGGTCCCGGGTGTTTAGGGAGTCGCGTGTTAAGGCGAGGGCTTCCGAGGTGGGGGCTCCCCCCGGGCCCAGCGCTGAGAGCCCTCACCCGCAGGGCCCTCATCCTGCGTCGTCCTCTTCGGCCGCCGCCACCCGAGTCACCTCCCCTCCCAGCCCAAGGACACCCGGCGCCCTGCCCTCCCTTCCCGGGAATCCCGGGCCACGCCCGCCGCGGGTGGACAGCTGCAGGGGCGTGACGCGGGGTGGGGCGCAGAGAAGGCCCCGCCCGTGGGGCGCGTCCCGCTCGCCGCGCGCCCAAGGACGTGCGGGCGCCTGGCCGCCGCGCCCTCCGGGACACACCTGTCTCCTCGGGATTGCTGGACAAAGACAGGCGAGGAGATCCTGGGGCGAGTGCGAGTCCTTTCCGGGGTTCTCGCTCCTGGCTCAAGGGAGCGAGGGCCCAGGGAAGCCAGGATTCGAGCTCCATGTCTTATCTTCGCGAAGATCGACCCTCACTTTCCACGTCTGTAGCGGGAGAGCCTAACTTAAGGGCTCAGGACGAATAGGAGCCATTATTTTTATATGGGAATTGGACCCTGCACCCGCGTGGGAGACCCTGAAGAAGCTCCTGGCTTCGGATCAGTTCTGGCCATTGCAACCATTTAGGTAGTGAGCCAGCAGATGGAGGATCTCTCCAGGTGAGAGATGAGAACCAAGTACTGAGGCACCCAGATGTGGCACTTGGGCAACTGAGAGACACAGGAGCAGGGAGGTTGCACTCTAACCTTCACCTTGCCTTTGTGACCTGCCTTGCCTGAAAGGTGGTGATGAGACCCCTCATTCCCGAGGGATCCTGCCTTATTCCCAAAGATGGATGCCCTTTCCTGCCACCACATCAGCCCCCTTGTGTCTGTTCTTCCTGGAGCCAGCTTCCCCTGGGGCACTGGCTCTCCACTTCACACACCTTCATCCTTGTGAACTTCCACTTCAATAAACGTGTCGGTTTCTCCTTGCCCCTCCTTGTTTTCTGTAGGAACAACAGCCCTGACCCTCCTGGTGGGCAAGGGAAACATACCTCCCATACAGGACACAGTGGTTCACATCCCAGAGCTCGTGTGCTCACCTGGCCATATGCTACTCACTGAGGGTGAAGGAAGGACTATTAAAAATTTATTTTAAATTGAAAGGCGGATTTGCGGAAAGAAGGAGCGACAGACAAAGGGAGATCTTCCATCTGCCGGTTCGCTCCCCAAATGGCCAACACAGTGGCTAGAGCTGAGCAGATCCAAAGCCAGGAGCTAGCAGCTTCTTCCAGGGCTCCCAAATGGATAGAGGGTCCTAGGGCCATTAGCCATCCCCAGTTGCCTTTCCAGGCCATAAACAGGGAGTTGGATCAGAACTGGAATAATAGAAACAGGAACCGGTGTCTGAATGGGATGCTAATGCTTGTCCATGGAAGATGAGCTGTTGAGCCACCATGCCAGTCTTGCAAGGGAGGGACTTTGTTTTCACAAAATGCATGTTTCAACTTTCATTTTTGGCTCGTGGGGAATGCGTGAAGTTGACTGTTTACAAGTTTAGTCTGCATACACAGTGACTGCACCGCATGCACACCATCTGTCTCGCCTTCCTCAGGTTTGACCCACTCCCCCTTCCCCTCCGTAGAAACTAAAGTAGCTGCTTTACTTCTCCAGCTGTTGTTGTTTTTACTCTGCTGCAACCCCAGCACCTGGCATAGAGCTGGACATGATCAATATTTGCTAAAAAAAAAAAAAAAAAAAAAAAGAAAAACAAGCTGGATGTCTTCTGACTTGGTCACGCCTGCCTCTTGAGGAAGCAGAACCTTCATGCTTCTAGCTTATGCCGGGCTCGGGCAAATTTCCAGGCATCTCAGTGAGTGGCTGTGGGTGTGTGTGAGCCCTCGCCTGTCCCCTTAGGAGCTACGGTTGTGCCATCTTTGTTCCGGGAGGAAAAAGATAAAAAAATCTAGGCAGTGGGCAGCTGCAGGTTTGATGTCTTAGTCTGTTGCTTTAGCAAAGTACTTGAGACTCGGTCATTCAGAGAGGAAGAGTTGGCTTGTGGTTCTGGGGGCCAGGAAATCCCGGGCGTGGTGCTGACATCTGCTCAGGGTGTGGAGCTGCAACTCAGCTCGGTGGAGGGACCCCAGGGGAAGTGAGCCTGCGGGAGAGGGCGGGCTCAGGAAGCAATTCCCTTTGTAATTTGCTCCCTTGATAAAGGCATCAAGGGCTCCGGATAACCTACTCCTCCTACCCGGTTCAGCACCGTCACAGTGGCTTTAGAAGGAACAAACCTCTCTCAAGCTGCAGCAGCTGGGAAGAGGGGAAGACTGTGCACTCCCAGGACTACGTACACAATTTGTCAGACTCTGCAAACTGCAACCAGACTCTGGGTTTATTTCTTTTAATATACGTTTTTTTAAAAGAAAGATTTTGTTGTTGTTGAAAAGGCAGATTATGGAGAGGAGAGACACAGAGAAAGAACTTCTGTCAAAAGTGGGGCAGCCAGGATGTGAAATGGTGCCCATATGGGATACCAGCATTTGCAAGGTGAGAATTCAGCCATTGAGCCATTGTGCTGGGCCCAGGGCATTTTCAGTTTGCTATTTAATTATTTAATATTGTGTTCCCTAAGACCACAGGTGATACTCTTGGGGTGAAGACAAATATTCAAGTCGTGCTCACTCAAGCCCCGGCCAGGGTTAGAGAAACTGAACCAGACACCTCTCTCCTGCTGTGGACTTGCTGCCCTGGGTAATGCAATCTCTGTGCCAAGCAGAGGTGGGAAATTGTGCCAAAAAGCAGGCAAGGGCCTCAGCCCAGGACCGCTTACCATGGAGGGCCAGCCTTGGAAGGCAGCAGGTACCTACTTGAGTGTCTGTGGAGTGTGTGTGCTAGATTTGAGTCCTCCCTGTGCACACACAAACTCACAGGAAGAACAGCCAGGAATGTGTTTCAAGATGGCAGAGCACTGCCAGAGAGCCCGTACGAAGTGGCCAGTGTGTGCCCCGCCCTGTTCCGTTGGATCTCATTGCAGGGCACGAATTCCTCACAGCATGGCTGACGGCGCCTGCAGGGCAACTGCAGATGGCTTTTCCAGCCGAGGTAGGGCCCTGCCGCGTGGGGGCGCTCTTGGCGAGCACTGGACACCCACCTGGCTGATGAACAAAGTCCTACATGGGAAGCAAGGTGTTGCCCCTTCAGTTGCGCCTGCAGGGACGGAGTGCAGACCATGACCCTGTGGTCTTAAACCCGGAAGGCCCAGTCCAGTGGCAGCTATCACAATCGCTCAAGCTCCCCCTTAGGTGTGGTTCTGCCAACTTACGAGACAAATGGGATTAGGTCTAGTGCCCCAGCCCAGCACTCTACTGCCAATACTGCTTCCCGTGAAGATTTTGTTGCCGTGACAACTGCTGTGGTTTCACACAACCGACCGACTGTGTGAGTCATATTTGATTGCTGATATAATCTGCCAGTTGAATAAAAGAAATTATAAAATAATTGGAAATTTGAATTGTGTCTGACTTTTCCCTCAACATCACATGATGAAAAATTACCAAGATACACAAAAAGGACAAGGAATCTTTCTTTAGAGAAGACAGCAGTTACCTACCTGGCTGGTGGATTCACTCCCCCAAATGGCTGCAATGGTTGGGGTTAAGCCAGGGGCTGAATCCAGGAGCCTGGGTTCAGGTATGTGGCAGGGGCCTCAATACCTGCGCCATCTTCCAGTGCTTCTCCTGAATAGATGGGCCAGGAGCTAGATCATAAGTAGAGCAGCTAGGATTTCAAACCAGCACCCATGGGCCTGGCACGATGGCTCAGTTGGCAAGATCCTCATATTGCAAGTGCCGGGATCCCATATGGGTACAAGTTAATGTCCCAACTACTCAGCTCTGGTCATTGTGGCCACAGGAGGATGAACCAACTGGAAGATACTTCTCTCTGTGTCTCCTTGTCTCTGTAACTCTCACTTTCCAATAAAAATCAATAAATCCTTCATAAAACAATTTAAATGGACCTGGTACAGTAGTTACTAAAGTCCTTACCTTGAAGGCACCAGGATCCCATATGGGTGCCAGTTCATGTCCCAGCTGCTTCATTTTCCATCTAGCTCCCTGCTTGTGGCCTGGGAAAGCAACAGAGGATGACCCAAAGCCTTGGGATGATGCACCCATGTGGAAGACCTGGAAGAGATTCCTGACTCCTGGCTTCGGATTGGCTCAGCTCTGGCCGTTGTGGCCACCTGGGGAGTGAGTCAACGGATGGAAGATCTTTTGCTCTGTGAATCTGATCTGCCTTTCCAACAAAAATAAATAAATCTTTGGGCCCAGCGCAGTAGCCCACTGGCTAAAGCCCTCGCCTTGAATGCACCAGGATCCCATCTGGGCACCAGTTCTAATTCTGGCAGCCCTGTTTTCCATCCAGCTCCCTGCTTGTGGCTTGGGGAGGCAGTCGAGGATGGCCCAAAGCCTTGGGACCCTGAACCTGTGTGGAAGACTCAGAAGAGGCTCCAGGCTCCTGGCTTCGGATTGGCTTAGCTCTGGCTGTTGCAGCCACTTGTGGAGTGAATCGTTGGACAGAAGATCTTCCTCTGTCTCTCCTCCTCTCTGTATATCTGACTGCAAAAAAAATAAATAAATCTTTTTTTTTTAAAGATTTATTTTTATTATTTTTTTATTGGAAAGGTGGACATACAGAGAGGAGAGACAGAGAGGAAGATCTTTCGTCCGATGATTCACTCCCCAAGTGAGCCGCAACGGGCCGATGCTATGCCGATCCGAAGCCAGGAGCCTCTTCCGGGTCTCCCACGTGGGTGCAGGGTCCCAAAGCTTTGGGCCATCCTCGACTGCTTTCCCGGGCCACGGGCAGGGAGCTGGAAGGGAAGTGGGGCTGCTGGGATTAGAACCGGCGCCCATATGGGATCCCGGGCGTGCAAGGCGAGGATCTTTAACCACTTGTGCCACCGCGCCGGGCCCAATAAATCTTTTAAAAAAATAAATACCTCACACTTTTTGTAGATCTGGTATCTAGGGGTGGTTTAGTGTTGTCATTGTCATATGACTCAAGACAGTACTGGGCCAGAACCCAGCAGGACCTGGCCTGGTGACAGTGGTGGAGGGCATGTGGGACTGACTTCTGGAAGCTTTGTTCCTGCCAGAACCTGACTTTGGTGTCACCCTGCTGCCACCTTGTGGCAGACACAGAACCACTTCCCAAAAACAGAAAGCAAAAAAAAAAAAAACCACTTCCCCTTAAACCTTAATTTGTTAGTTCTTTGGGAGAACAACAGAGAGAGCCAGCCAAGAGAAGAGGAGATGAGGGAGGGAGGGAGAGGGGGAGAGAGTACAGGAGAGGGCTCATCTGTTGGTTCACTCCCTAGATGCTTGCCGGGACAGGTCAAAGACAGGAATCCAGAACTCCATCAGGGTCTCCCACGTGGGATTCAGGGACCCAAACACGTGAGCTAACACATACTATCTTCCAAGGTGTACATCTGCAAAAAGCTGGATTGAAAGTGAAAACACTGGGCCTGGTGCCATGGCCTAGTGGCTAAAGTCCTTGCCTTGAATGCACCAGGATCCCAAATGGGCACCTGTTCTAATCCTGGCAGCTCCACTTCCCATCCAGCTTTCCCTACTTGTGACCTGGGAAAGCAGTGAGGACGGCCCAAAGCCTTGGGACCCTGCACCCGTGTGGGAGACCTGGAGGAGGTTCTTTGCTCCTGGTTCCGGATCAACACAGCACCACTCACTCACTTGGGGAGTGAGTAATTGGTTAGAAGATCTTCCTCTCTGTCTCTCCTCCTCTCTGTATATCTGACTTTCCAATAAAAATAAATATATATCTTTGCCTTAGAAGTAAATTCTAGTACTTTGGTTTTCATTTGTAATGAACATTTTAAAGACTAGATTTAAGTTTTACCTGCAAAGTTGTTGTTGTAAGACTTGCTTATAGTTACACTGAAAATTGACCCCCAGTAGTACTTAGAATATTGAAGTTATGAGTTAGTTGGTAAGGTGATCAGATTGATGAAATGTATATTGGTAGTTGAAATTAGCAAAGAAATAATCATAATTGTACCTTTATTTTTACAGGAGGAGATATAATTAGAGTGTCTACACTAGTAATAAGGGCTGCTATGAAAAGCCTTGCCATGGGAAGATGGAATTTTTTTCAATTATTAAATGTAAGTATTTTGGCCCTTCAACTTGGAGGAGTGCAAAAATGGAAGTTTCTTTTTAAGTACTTTCAGTGCTCAAATAATGCAATCATTGTGTTGTATATAATGATTCATAGGTCTAATCACTCATAAAAATTGACTCGAAGGCTTTTATTAAGAAAACAGCAGAAAGATTATATCTCGGATAAGTCAGGGAGGGAGGTGGGGGGAATACCCGCTGTACAGATGCACTGAGTTTTAAAGCAGTAATGAAATTCTACCTAGAAAGCAAAATTGAATATACGAACTTTACAGCATGTTGTTGTTTTTAATGTGCAGAAGATCAAAGCTCCTTAGGAGGAATGCCTACAATTTGCCAGTAAGCCACAAATTAAGATCATATCATATATAGTGGGCGGGTGGGAGCGGGTTGTGAAGATTTAGTGGGAGCTTACTAGAGAATTTTATAACTATTTTCAATAAAGACTTGTCTTGTATCTTGCTGTCATTGAAAGCAGTTTCTTTAGTCACTTAAGTATACCCACAAACAAGAATATGCAGATCTTTATTTGCCCTTGAATTTAATTGCTCACTTATACCTCAACGTTATAGCAACACTGTGGTACCTGACTGACCAGTGCCTTGATCTTATCGTATCTTATGTACTGACCTTAAGGAGACCTAAGCGCCCTTGGTTTCTTAGTTTGAATCACAGCCTTGAAGTGATCTTTCTCGTTTTATGTCCTTGTTCCTGATGTAAAAGTGTTTAACTGCTTCTTGGTTGTATTGGGTAGCACTGTAATAAGATTTTAACTGGGTATTCTTGAATTGCTTTTACAATAAATCAATTTTATAATCTTTAAAAAAAAAAAACAGTAAGTGAGGCAATAGGAATGCTTAATTTATTGAATTCTTTACTCTTCTGGGATGAGGTCTCCAATGTTCCATAACAGACATGATCAAGGGACGCTTTCTGACTTTAATTACATTAAAAATGATATAATATTGAGCCAGGTTTAAACTGCACATAAAGGCTTTTCTATATCCCCAACAATTGAGGTTTTCTAATCAGTATGAATTCTATAGTGTTCAATGAGCTGTGAGCCAAGAATGAAGGCCTGCCCGCATTCTCTACATTCATAAGGCTTGATACCTGGATGAATTCTCTGATGTTCGGTGAGTTGGGAACTGCGGATAAAGGCCATTCCACACTCCCTACACTCATAGGGCTTCTCCCAAGTGTGACTCCGCTGATGGTGGGTCAGTTGTGAAATGCGGATAAAGGCTTTCCCGCATTCCTTACATTCGTAGGGTTTGTCACCTGTATGAATTCGTTGATGCTGAATGAGGTATGAACTCCGACTGAACGCCTTCCCGCAGTGCTCACACGCGTAGGGTCTGTCACCAGTGTGCACTCTCGTGTGTCTGGTCAGCTGCGCATGCTGACGAAAGGCCTTCCCGCATTCCTTACATTCGTAAGGCTTCTCCCCTGAATGAATTCTCTGGTGTCGAGTCACTTCTGAGCTATGAATAAAACCCTTTCCACATTCCTTACACTCATAGGGCTTCTCCCCAGTGTGGATGCGCTGATGGACAGTGAGTTGTGAATGCTGTCTAAAGGCTTTCCCACACTCCTTGCACGGATAGGGCCTGGCACCTGTGTGAATCCTCCGGTGCACCGTCAGCTGGGAGCCACGGATGAAAGCCTTCCCACAGTCTTTACATTCGTAGGGCTTCTCGCCTGTGTGAGTTCTTTGATGCAGAATCAGTTGTGAATGCTGTCTAAAGGTCTTTCCACACTCCCTGCACGCATGGGGTCTGACACCAGTGTGCAGTCGCTGATGCGGAAGAAGTTCCGAAGCCCGTCCGAAGGCCTTCCCGCACTCCTTACACCCGTCAGGTTTCTCACCTGTATGAATCCTCTGATGCTGAATTAGGTGTGAGGCACGACTGAAGGCCTTCCCACACTCTAGACATTTGAAGGGCTTTTCACCAGTATGAGTTTTTTGATGTTGGATCAGGTGTGAGCCTCGGCTAAATGTTTTCCCGCATTCGTTACACCCAAGCCGTCTCCCTCCAGCCTTAGGGTTCTGCCACAGAGGGAGAGATGGATGGTGTTCAAAAGTGGGCAGGTTTTCACAGGCGCTTTTCCCGTGCTGGAAATGGCATTCTTGATTAATGTGTTGTCTCTCAAACTGACTCTTGCATTTCCAGTCATTTCTGAAACTGGTGACGTTGAGATCACAGCGCCGAAGGCTTTCCATTATCTCCCAGCTGAATGGCTCTATTTCAAAAATATCTCTTTGTGGGAATGTCTCACACCTGGATGCCAAATCTGAAAAGGGAGAAAAAAAGTAAATACAAGCTGTTCTGCTCTTCTATGAGAAATTAAATTTATTTTTACTTTGTAAGATAGGGAAATGAAATGAAAATAGTAGACTATAAAAAGTGACTAGCTTGTGTAAGTCTCAAAAATCATATAATTCCTAAAAAGGCCATGACAGCAGAAATATTGAAACCAAAGCTGGCTCTGAACCACCACAATGTAAAAGCATGGTTCAAACCCATGTCCCAGGTGTCCTTGTCTATTCTCTGACAAAAGGAATTCATCAAACTGAGGGAGGGGTAAGCTGATCCTCCAAGGTTCTAGTCACGGGCACCTGCCCCTTGGCAGACAAGAAGCTTCATGGCCAGTACTGTCCGGAGTGTTTCACCTGGGGGAAGTCCTGGAGAAAACCCCACTACCTTCATGCATCCCCCAGACGGGCTGGAGCCCACCTGAGCATTGCGATTTCCCCAGATATCAAGGCATCCCTGATCAAGCAAAGGAAGGTCACAAGCTCCACTGACAAACCGGGAACCTGGACACAAGCTGATCACGCACCTCTCAGCCCCAATTTCTGTCCCTAAGAACCTTCACCCCTAACTCCTTGGGGAGCCCGGCAATTAAGCAAAAGCTACCCAGCTCCTTGCTCTGTGCTTCGCAGTATATACCTACTCCCCTGTGTCAGGGATGGTCTTTCTGGAAAGGAAATCTTTTTGACAAAATTTTAAGGGTGTTCTTCAAATAGTAAAAAACAAAAATGATACCAAATGGAAATAGATATGACAATAGTAGAGAGGTAAGCGGAGGAATAACGGACAGTAATGTACCCAGAGGCTCCTGTATTGCCCAGCAAATCCTGGCCACTTACACTTGCTAACATTTATTTACTGACTTGGCACTGTTCTGGGCACTTCCACATAACTGACTCATAACAACTGTGAGGAGTAGATGAGAAAGACACTATCCTTTATCCCATTTGCAGAGAGGAAAACTGAAGCACAGAGACCTTACCTACTTCTCTCAAACTGACACGGTGAGTGGCAGCCCCAGGATAGAAATTCAGGCAGTCTCGGGGCCTATGTCCTCAACGACACAACCCTGCCTCTACGCAAGTCAAGAAATTGTTTAACTAGGTAAGATGAGTGGTGGTTTTAAGGTAACAAGCTTTTCTAAGGGATGAAGATATTTGCAGAAGAAAGCATTGAAAGCACAGGAGAGCTGGTGGACACTGTGGGAGAAAGGGCATGACCTTGTTCTAAAAGGGAGGGAAATGAGAGCCGAGAGGAATCAATGGGCGTAGGGGACGGGGTGCTTGGACGTTAATGTGGATCAGATCTTTGTCCTTCCCATGTTCCATCTTAATAAAGGTCTCAGGGCTTTCCTCCACAGCATGCCCTGGAGAGGAGGTGACTCCAGGCATCTCTTCCACTTGACTTCCCCCACAGTCACCTCCATCAGACTCTCCTCACTTACCTGGGCACCATGGTCCTGGAATATCATTTGCAACCATCCAGGGTTCTTTGCCTTGTTCCAATAAGGAGATGACAACAGGCTT
The DNA here is from genome assembly GCF_017591425.1 of Ochotona curzoniae. NCBI lineage: Eukaryota > Metazoa > Chordata > Mammalia > Lagomorpha > Ochotonidae > Ochotona > Ochotona curzoniae. Next base: position 4,971,648 of record NW_024465561.1, on the reverse strand, counting down.
AGAAACGGAAATCCCTGTGTGTAGGAAGAGAAACACGGGCATGTTCACCCTGTTGCAAAACTCAAACCCAGTCCTCATCACAAAGGGAGGGAAGAAATTGCAAGGAAGAAGGGTGTCCAAGGAATGGGAAGCTATAGGTGTTCAACAGCACCACCGGTTTCCAATTCCATGAAGCACAGAACACTTTCTCTCGGGAAGAGGAAGCAGGAACTCAGTCATAAAGTTCTCAGTTGCTCTAGAAATTCAGAGAAGGAATCAGAAATTCCAGAAAGCTATTCCTGAATCATGTGGAACAGACAACTAGGACGGTGATGCTCCCTCACCCTCTCCTTTGCCTTCATCCTTCAGTGCTCCGGGCCCTGCTCTGTGCCTCAGCTAACCTGCAACAACAGCACCGTCTGTTCCCTGGGATTTCTCACTGCGTTTGGTAATCAGAAAACATGAGCAGGAGAAGAGCGCGCGCGGGCCATTTCTGACCCCTTTTTCCCCATCCTTTGACACAGGAGTTTTGGAGGGAAGTTTGACTGCTGGGGCTGGGCACTTCTCTAGGGGCCCGCACGTGCACCCTGTTTTGCCCCTCAGGCTACAGGTAGAAAGTCCCGCACTGGTGCGGTCCCTGCTTCCTTATTTACTGCACGGTATCCTTACCTAGTGAGACCAAGTTGCCAAAGTTCTCCAAAGTCACCTCTCTGTACAAGTCCCTCTGGGCAGGTTCCAGACACTTCCACTCTTCCTGAGAGAACTCTATAGCCACGTCCCTAAATGTCAGCAATCCCTGAAACAATATGTTTATGCGTGACTGGCGAGTTAAAGGAATTCTATGATTTTTGGCTTTTATTATGAAATATTTTAAAAGATACAAAAATACAAATAGCACAGTGACCTCCATGAATATATCACTCAGCTCCAACACCACAAGGTTTGCATATTTTTTTGTAAGATTTATTTATTCATTGGAAAGTCAGATACACAGAGAGGAGGAGAGACAGAGAAGAAGATCTTCTGTCTGATGATTCACTCCCCAAGTGAGAGCAACGGCCGATGCTTTGTCGATCCGGAGCCAGGATCCAGGAACCTCGGGTCTCCCACATCGGCACAGGGGCCCAAGGCTTTGGACTGTCCGTGACTGCTTTCCCAGGCCACAAACAGGGAGCTGGATGGGAAGCAGGGCTGTTGGGATTAGAACCAATGCCCATATGGGATTCTGGCACGTTCAAGGCGAGGACTTTAGCCACCAGGCTACTGTGCAAGGCCCAGATGAATACCTTCATACATATTATTCTTTATGACACATGAGGTTACTTCAAGAAGTTAACGGAAAATAGGATTCAAAGGGATGCCTTTTGGTGCACAAAAACTTCCAAATCCATGCAGTTTATCATAATATACATTTGCATGAACTTTGTAAAATCCCCGTGAACATGTTTTGTTTTGTTTCTTTACAATGAGAATGAAACACAGATGCCATGGTTTTATCAGGTGAGCAGGACTTGTACATGATTTAGGTAAGTTTTTCTGCATATTCTTTGATAGTATGAGATGTTTTCTGATTTCTAGGAGGGGACACTTAAGAACATAAGAAAGACAGCAAACCACTCCGCTCAGTGAAGTTCAAGCTCTCACTGGCCCCATTTAACCACGCTGCTGAGGCGGGTTCTGTGTTTTCCTCAAGGAATACATTTCTGCAGTATCGGTGCTCTGCTCGAAGCACTGCACCCAGATGTGAGCAGCGTGAGAGCAGAGCGGGGTCACTAAATGGGGGGCGGGCACTACCACTTAGCTGCTAGAATGGGGAGACTGGGAGCAGGTCGCAGAGATTCGGTGCAGTGGGAGGGAAGTCTGACTGGTCCAAGGAAACAGCGCATTTCAGCCTACCTGAGCCATGGCTTCCGGGTCGACCTGGCCTGTTCTGTTTCTCTAGCTTCTTCTCTTAGCCAAACGCAGAACCCTGAAAAAGCAGAATGGAGAGAGGGGGTAAATCTTAGATAAATGGGAAACCCCCATGCGTATGAGCATAAGGCAGGCGCACCCCCCTTGCCCTCCCTCTGTCCTATGTGAACTCTAACATTGAGAACTACAGAACTAACACATCCCAGCATCCTTCTGAACACCAGTTCTCAAGACAGACGTGCATCAACACCGACAAGTACCTCCGGCCAACACAGCACACCACCTTACTGATGCTAATCCAAATCCCAGATGGGGCCTGTATGACATCTGCCCACTGCAAACGGCAGCAAGGACAGTCCTTCCCATCCGCTTCACTCCTTAAGGACAAGGACACCACCACCAGGCTAGGAGCACAGAACATCTATGCAGGCCACAACTTGAGTAAAAGACATCTCTGAAACTTCTAGGTCCTTTGAGTCAAAGGTCCTGGGCACCTCATGGCTCCCCTTCCTCCTTCCTTGTTTAAATTGGGGCTCTATGGAAAGTTCTATCAACAGCCTTCAGCGCCAGTGGTGGACACCAGACAGGAGCAACAAAGTCACAGCAACACTGTCATCTTATTTGCACACCCACACATCCAGAGTACTGACTTCAGTGGAAACCCAATTTCTAGAAGGTTCTTAGCCCAGCACTCTTGATTTCCCATCTAAGCTCACCCTACTGCGGTTCTGTAGAATATCACTTCTCCGTGACCGTGCGGGCTGGCAGTGTTACGAGTCCTGTGAATGGCCTATTTCTCAAGGCAATGGAAACTCAGGATTTTAAGGTTGATTCTCACTAGAGAGGTCAGAAGTTTCCTACGGCTGTGTTGGCAGGAGGGTGATCAGGAGGAAGATCAATTTAACCAATAAGAGGGATGTCAAGGGAAATTTTCTGTAATGTGGAGAATATGAATAGGTTTATTAAAAAAAAATTCACAATATCTGGGCCTGGTGCGATAGTGTAGCAGCTAAAGTCCTCGCCTTGAATGTGCTGGGATCCCATTATGGGTGCTGGTTGTAATCCAGGTGGTCCCACTTCCCATCCAGCTCCCTGCTTGTGACCTGGGAAAGCAGTCAAGAACAGCCCAATGCCTTGGGACCCTGTACTCATGTGGGAGACCCGGAAGAGGCTCCTGGCTTCATATTGGTTCAGCTTCGGTTTTGCGGCCACCTGGGGAGTGAATCAATGAATGGAAGATCTTTCTCTCTGTCTCTCCTCCTCTCTGTATATCTGCCTTTGCGATAAAGATAAATGTTTTTTAAAAAGAGATAATTAAAAAAAATCACAATATCTAATCTGAAAGTGTCACTATCTTGATACCCTTTGTGATGACTACTATCAAAAAACCAGAGCAAGTGTTGGCATAGATTGCAGAGAAACCTGAACTGTTGTGCACTGATGACGGGGAAGTAAAAAGGGCCCTTTAACTGTTAGGGAAAAGTTAGATGATTCCTCAAAAAGTTAAGATATTTGAGGGGTGGCATTTGGCCTGGTGGTTCGGATGCCAGCTGAGACACCAGTGTACTGTATCAGAGTGTTGGTTCAATGCTAGACTTCACTCCTCATTCCAGCTCCCTTGTAATGCACACCTTGGGAGACACCGTGATGGTTCAAGTGGGCCCCTACGACCACACAGGAGACTTGAACTGAGACTCCTGATGTCGGCCCTGACCTGGGGTCTTTGCAGATATCTGGGGAGTGAACTAGTAGATAGAAACTTTCTCTGTCTGTAAGTGATAAAGAAAAGAAATGGAGTTGAAAGATGAAAAAAATAAAAAAGGGTCTGGACCCAGTGCTGTGGCACAGCAAGTAAAGCTGCTGTCTGCAGTGCCAACATCCAATAGGATGCCAGTTCGAGTCGTGGCTGCTACTTCCAACCCACGAATGCACCTGGGTCACATCCATGTAGGAGAACCAGAAGCTGCTCCTGGCTCCCGGCTCCCAACTGGCCCAGCTCTAGCCACTGTGGTCATCCTGGGAGTGAATTGGTCTTTGAAACAGCTGTCTTCCTTTCTCGCTGTAACTCTGCCTTTTAAGTAAAACAAATAATGTTTAAAACAAAGGGGGAAGAGAAATCCAAAATTCATATTAAAAAAAATTTTCTGGAAATGGATAGTAGTGATGTGAACACTTAATGCTGCACATGAAAGAATGGTTATGATGATAAATTTTGTCATGTGTGCTTAACCATAATGTAAGACTGGTTACTGCAATGGAGGAATGTGAACAGAGAACAAATATGACTGGGAGAGAACCATGGGGGCGTGACTCCACAGCTCTTGGAGTTCAATTCTGACTTTTCGATCTATGCTATAGTTTTCCACACAGGAAAATAGGTAAAGTAAATCAAAACGTGGGAGCAACTCAAACTTGTGTTTTCAAAACAATTTTTGAGAGTCAAAAGAGAGGGACAGCGGTTGGTTCCCTCCTGAAATGCCTGCAACAGCTGGCACCGAGTTTGGCTGAGACAGGGAGCCTGTATTCAAGCCAGGTCTTCCACACAGATGATGTAAAGTCAATTAATTAGTTGAGCCATCACTGAGACCGTTCAAGCCCTATAAAAGTCCAGGCGTTAGGCCCTTGAGGCCATCGGATGCCCCAGCCACCTCCTGTTTTCTGTCAGCACATCTGGGCTACTGTCTACATCCTTGGAAGCTTCAGCAACCCGGGGAGAGGCCTTTGCTCTTTCTTCCTCACCGGATGGTCAGCGAGGTAACATTTCCCAAGCTGGTGCAATAGCATAGCACCTAAAGTCCTTGCCTTGAACCCGCCGGGATCCCATATGGGCGCCGGTTCTAATCCCAGCAGCTCCATTTCCCATCCAGCTCCCTGTTTGTGGCCTGGGAAAGCAGTCAAGAATGGCCCAAAGCCGTGGGACTCTGCACCCGTGTGGGAGACCTGGGGAAGAGGTTTCTGGATCCTGGCTTCGGATTGGCATAGCGTCGGCCGTTGCGCTCACTTGAGGAGTGAATCATCAGATGGAAGATCTTCCTCTCTGTCTCTCCTCCTCTCTGTATATCTGACTTTCCAATAAATAAATCTTTAGAAAACAAAAACAAAAAAACCCTGCACCTCCAGGACCAGCGCTGTAGCCTAGTGGCTAAATTGTTGCCTTGCATCATGTGAGATCCCCTATGGTCATTGATTAGTGTCCCAGCTGCTCCACTTCCCATCCAGCTCCCTGCCTGTGGCCTGGGAAAGCAGTCGAGGACGGCCCAAAGCCTTGGGACCCTGCACCCACAGGGGAGACCCAGAAGAAGCTCCTGGCTTTAGATTGGCTCAGCAATGGCCATGAACCAGCAGACAGAAGATCTTTCTCTCTGTCTCTCCTTGTCTCTGTAATTGTGCCTTTCCAATAAAAATAAAATAAATCTTTTTAAAAGCTGCAGTTTTTATTCTTCCTGTCTCCCTTTTTGTAGTGGGCTGGGTTTTAAGTTTTAAATGTCACCACCTCTGAATGAAATGGTTATTTTTTTTTTCAAAGACTAATTCATTTTTCTTAGAAAGGCAGATTTACAGAGGAAAGACAGAAAGATCTTCCATTCGCTGGCCACAACAGCTGGAGCTGAGATGATCCAAAGCCAGGAGTCAGGAACTTCTGGGTCTCCCACATGGGTGAAGGGTCCCAAGGCTTTGGGCCGTCCTCGACTACTTTCCCAGGTGACCAGCAGGGAGCTGGATGGGAAGTGGAGCAGCTGGGATACGAACCAGCACCCATATGGGATCCTAGTGCATGCAAGGTGAGGATTTATCCATTGGGCCATTGTGGCAGGTTGCAGGGTGAAAGTTTTTAAGAAATATTTTTGTAAGAAAGAAGGAAAGAAGGAACAAAGAAAGAAAGAAAGGAAGGAAGAAAGAAAGGAAAGAAAGGCAGACTTTTGTACCTGTCAAAAAAAAAAAAAAAAAAAAAGACATTGCGCAGGGATAGAGTGGGCCAGGAAGGGAAAGGTGAGAGAAGATTCTACGTCTAGTCCTCTGTGCCCCTGGGGAAGAGACAGAGTTATGGTTCTGGCTCTTCTGGGGTCCTAAAGGGGAGTGTCTAAATGCCCCGCCTCCGTAAGACCCCCTGAGAAGGAGTCCTCTGACTGACACGTGGGCAGACAGGAGGATACAGGGTGTGGGAAGGTGGCTTCCAAGTCACGACCCTAAAGCTAGCTATCTATTTGGTATTACTTCCACACCGGTAAACAATCAAAAACCAAGGAAGACAGTGTCTCCACAGCTCAGGTCGCGCACCTCCAAACACAGCACCACATACTGTCCGTCACCATCTCTCCCACGCACACACTCATAAATTTACACACCGGGGGACACACGCAGCATCACCAGTCAGACCCCACAGGCCAGTGTCACACCCCACAAAGCAGGCCTCCACGTTGGAGCGTCGCGATCATAACCACACAGATGCCAGCTCCAGTCCGTCCCAACTGTGCTCGCACTCCTCAGGAAGCGGGGTGCAGAAAGGCGCGGGTGCGCACACACACGCCACATCACCCCTCGCCCCCCGTCAAAGGAACCCTTACATCCCGACACAAAGCACTACACACTCTCCCACAACCACAACCACATGTATATACCCCGGAGACAGGCAGGAGCGCACGCTCACAGCCGCAGGCAGAACCGCGCATCCTCAGCCGGCTGCCGCCTGCGCGCACAAACCGGAGCCTCCGGACACGCCCCGTCTCCGCCCCGAACTCCCAGACCCCTCACCTTCAGCCTCCCGTGGTCGCGTCCGGGTCCTTCTGCGCTGACAAGCTCGCCACAACGTCAACGGAGAAGCAGCGCCGGCCGCGGTGGTCTCTGGGAAACGTAGTCCACATGCCAGCCCACCGCGGCCAAGATGGCGTGGGTTTTTTTTTTTTCTTAACCTCTGAGGCTGGGTTAGGCCCAGAGCCATTAAACAGGCGATCCGCCTTCCTAAAGTCCCGGTAGGCTTAAGCCCGTCTGAGTCCAACGAAGGGACACATACTGTTAAGAATCCCGTCATTATACGAGGAGGCAGCCAAGTGTGCGGGGCGGTCGGCGGGGGGCGGGGGGGATTGGACTGCGAATCGGGCAGCAAAGGCTGTCGGTAAATGTAGTTCAAGTTGGAAATAGCGGTAACTACGTCCTAGCCTCGGCCTGGGCTCGGTCCCTGAGTCGGGCCGCGTCGCGGGGACTTCTGGGAGGGCCTTCTCGCCCTCCGAGTGCGCAGGCGCAGCGCACCGAGTGGACATTTTGGTCTTTGTCCGCGGGTCAGTACGGCCCCGGGGTCCACGTGGCGCCAAAGTAGGAGGTGGGCTCTGGGCCTCTGGGGTCGGTCGGGCCGGGGGCGGTGGAAGGGGAGGCTTCTCCATCTCTGCGGGCGCGGCACGAGGTTGGGGAGTGGGGTTCAGCGCCCGGGGCCTGTTGGTGGGGCGGACGCCGAGGCCTCTGAGGAGGGGTCGAGTGTGTTTGACCGCAAAGTTTGACCTGCTGTTCGGGATGGTTGGAGCGTGTGAGACGGAGGGTGCTGGAGTGTGTGTGCGTGAGAGTGCGGTCTAGCATTGTGATGCGCAGCGTCTTCCCTCGCCTGTAGTGGCGACAGATATAACGGTGCCATCTTCCCGCAGCCCGTGTTTGACTTGAAAATTGGGAGAGAATCATTTTTTAAAAGGCTTTTTTTTTTTTTTTGGCCCAGAGACGCATTTTTAGTTTGAGTGGCATGCAAGTTGCCTGTAATTTCTTTAATTCTTTTGAAGAAGAGTATCAGAAAAAAATTTTTTTGTTGTTATGGAGGACGTTGCTTCTTAATGTCCCCCTAGCTTCTTACTCCTTTTTTGAGTTATTTTGATAAGGTTTGCTAGGCCAAGGCCTAGATTAGTGTCTTTTTTTTTTTTTTTTTTGCAAATAGGTTTCTTTGCAGTATATTTTAAAACATTGTTGTACAACCCTGGAGGCCCAGGATTAAGGAGGGGGAGAGTCCAGGGTTCCACGTTGACAGTTACCCTCATATTTTTGGAGAAAATTTGTTGTTGGAACATTCATCCGTGAGTCTAGACGACATTCTGGGTGACGCAATGCCTTAAGAAGTGGAGGTGTTCTCAATTTGCATGAATTTTCTGAAGTAATGGAGAAAACTATGTCTATTTCCTCAGTGGGTTTTTCTGAGAACTTGAGCCTTCTCGGGGAGCTTGAAGTAAAGAAGGAGTTAAGTAAAGTAACAAGGTGGCTAATTAACATCCGGAAACAGCTGCAGATAGACAAAGGTGCAAAACTTTTGAAACTTTGTAACGGTTCAACTACCAGGAGTGGCGGGAAGTTGAGATGTGAGGAGACCTGGGGACCACGTTGTTTAGATCACGTGAAGAGATAGTGTGTGGCTGCTCTGTCAGGATTACCGTGTTTTTCCTTCTGAGCAAAATACTATGTTCTCATTTCCTCCATTGCCCATCCATTTTTAAGATTTTTACATTTTTATTGGAAAGGCAGATACATACAGAGGAGGAGATAGAAGATCTTCCCTCTGCTGATTTCACTCCCAAAGTGGCTGCAAGAGCCTGAGCTGAGCCAATCCAAAGCCTGGAGCCTCTTCCAGGTCTCCCACGCGGGTGCAGGGTCCCAATGCTCTGGGCCGTCCTCGACTGCTTTCCCAGGTCACAGGCAGGGAGCTGGATGGGAAGTGGAGCTGCCAGGATTAGAAGTGGCACCCTGTGGGATCCCAGTGTGAGGACTTTAGCCACTAGGCTACCACACAAGGCCCCCCCATCAGCTTTTTAATGCATGGTTTGTTTACTTTAAGATCTTTTTCATATTCATGTTTTCTTAAAGCTTACCAGGTAAAGAATTCACAGATGTAAGTTGGATTGTGTGCTCAAGGGCAGAAGGTGTGCTAAGAAGGGAAATGTGAGAGGTGAGGATTTATAGTATGTGTGCTGCACACAAAGGGAGAGAGTCCTATTTATTTAAGGTTTATTATGAGGAGAGATAGAGAACCTTCCATCCAGTGCTTTACTCCCTACGTGGTTGCATGCGCCAGACCAAAGCCATGATTCAGGAACTTTGTCCAGATCTGCCGCGTGGGTGCAGGCGTCCGGGCACCTGGGCCATCTGAGCTGCTTGCCCGGTGCACTAGCTGGGAGCTGGGTTGGAAGTAGAGCAGATGGGACTTGAGTTGTCAAGCCTTCACAGGCAGAGGGTTGGTGTGCTAGGCAACCACGCTAACCTCTATTAAATTACTTATTTATTTATTTCCAACACAGTGAGCTCCCTCCAAAGACCAAGTTTTTGAGTCTCCCATGTGGGTGCAGGGTCCCAAACACCTGCCCATCCTCTACTGCTTTTCCTGGGTCATTGACAAGAAGCTGAGTTGGAGACTGAACACCTGAACGCCTAATGGGTGCCCATCTGGAAAGAAGGGATCCTGGTGTTTCCATTCCTTTCACACTGAGTTGATAATTCAGACATTATCACTTTTATCTTTTCTCTTTTTTTAGTTAGTTTTTAAAGTTGTACAGAAAAATTATGTCTTAATCAAACACATTAGGTTTTTTTTTTTTTTTTGAGTACTTTTGCATGGTTTTAGCCTGTGGACACTCTAGAGCCAGCTCTAATTCACCACTTAGCTTTTTTTTTTTCTTTATTTTTGACATTCTTTACATATTTAATTAGGGCAGAAAGGTTCAAGGGCTACAGGAAAGTGGGTAAGACTGTTATTTCCACATTGTTTTTGTCATGTTTCTGGGGTTAAGGGGGAGATAAAGGGAGAAGCCCCACCCAGTCTCCCACCCACCCCAGGTCCCAGATGTGGGGCATGCTCTGAGCTACTTGCTCAAGTGGTTTTGATAGTTCACCATTTATGAATCGCTGCCAATCTCGCTACTCCAAGCATGGTGAGGTCGCTGAAGAATCTACTGATTGACATAGTCCATCTTAGAGTCTCCATTGGCCCAGTTTATCACTGCAGACATATGGCTGAGGTGGTTGACTGACTTGTTCTGTCCTCTGTCTTTAATTTGCTGCTTATCTTCTAAGTGGACTTTTTGTTTAGCCACTAGTAAGTATTTATTCTTCGGTTCTGTTCCTTATGTATAAAGCAGCTTATTAACACCTCTTGTGTGTTTTTTTGTAACACTTGATCTTAGTGAAAAGGATGAGCTTTCTTTTTTAATTAAAGAAAAGTTTTTCTCAAATGTTGTATAAATAAAATGCTATTGGGTGGTTGTACCATAGTTTGTTCAGGTGGTCCTCTTTTGGACGTTTGGGTTAGTTCTGATCTTTTGCCATTAGGGCAGGTAAAGCATCGTTTATCTATGTCATTTTGTGCTTAGCATTGTCTCCATAAGTAGATTTGCTCCTTGTGAAATTGCCCAATGGACAGGTGCTTGCACTGCTACAACAGTGTGCAAAGAGACCTTTTTGCATAGATAGAACAGTTCGGATTGTCTTGGTTTTGTTGCGTCCATGGCATAAATGAGAATTGGCGTTTCATTGTAGGTTTAATTTACATTACTTTACTATGATCAAAGTGTTGAGTATCCTTTTAAGATTTATTTCTTTTTATTGGAAAGGCAGATATATAGAGAAGAGGAGGGACAGAGAGGAAGATCTTTCATCTGATGGTTCACTCCCCAAGTGACTGCAGTAGCTGGAGCTGAGTCAATCCAAAGCCAGGAGCTTCTGGATCTCCTAAGTGGGTACAGGGTCTCAAGGCTTAGGGCCATCCTTGACTGCTTTCCCAGGCCCCAGGCAAGTTGCTGGATGGGAAGTGGGGCCGCTGGGATTAAAATTGGCATTCAAGGTGAGGACTTTAGCCATGGGTCTGTTGAGTATCTTTTTATGCTTTTATGAGCAATCTGAGAACTGTTTATATCCTTTTCCCTAGTTTCATATAAGTTTTCTTTTCCTCTAATGACTTTTTTTACTTAATGTATTTGAAAGTCATAGTTACAGAAAGGAATCTGTCCACTGGTTCACTCCCCATGTGGCCACAGCAGCTCTGGAACCAGGAGCCTCCACATGGGTCTCCCATGCAGGTACAGGGTTTCAAGACCCAGGACCATCCTCCACTGCCCTCCCAGGCGACAAGCAAGGAACTGGATGGGAAGTGAAGCAGCTGGGACACGAACCAGTGCCTATATGGCATTCCGGTGGGTGCAAGGCGAGGAGTCAGCTACTAGCCATCGTGCTGGGCCCAGCAGCTGGGACTCTGTGTGTGCGTCCATGTGGGTGCCAGTGTTGCAGAAGACGGTGTCATGTGCTTCTCTACAATGTTGGCCCCCAGGGAGAGATTGTGTTTTTGCATTAAACTTAAAAAAATATGGGAAAAAGGAATAGCTTTATGAGGTTAAATATTCTTATCCCTATATGTAATAAGTATTCTATAAATTTTAATTTCCTTTTAGGTTTTTTGGAGTATTTAAAATTTCATAGTTTTTTTTTATAGTTTTTTTTTTTTTTAAGATTCATTTATTTTATTGGAAAGACAGATATACAGAGAGGAGGAGAGACAGAGAGGAAGGTCTTCCATCTGATGATTGACTCCCCAAGTGAGAGCAACGGCCGATGCTATGCCGATCCAAAGCCAGGATCCAGGAACTTCTTCCAGGTCTCCCACATGGGTGCAGAGTCCCAAGGCTTTGGGCTGTCCTCAACTGCTTTCCCAGGCCACAAGCAGGGAGCTGGATGGGAAGTAGAGCTGCTGGGATTAGAACCGGCGCCCATATGGGATCCCAGCATGTTCAAGGAGAGGAACTTAACCATTATGCTGTCGTGCTGGGCCCTCATAGTTTGTTTTAATAAGTTCATACTGAGTTTATTTCCAGATGTTTTTAACATTTTTGGTATAAGAATATGTAAAGCCTACTGATTTCTTTGTTAATTTTAATTCCATACTTGCTGTGATATTATATATTTTGAAGTTATAGCAGGGCAGGAACAGGACAGGGTGGTGAGAAGGCAACGGGAATGGGGGAATAAGAGGTGATATTTGTAACTATATTAAATAGTAATTGAGGCAGGTGGCATCACTGACATTTTAGAATTTAACATAAATGCCTCCCCTGTTTTTATATTAGTTAAGGTGCTGGATTTTGTGATCAGGTATAGATTACGACTATCCAGATTCTTAGAAGAGCTTGCCCACTGACTGGGTCCTTGAAAGTGTAAAGGGGTTTTTGGGTTTTTTGTTTGTTTGTTTTAAGCTTTATTTTTATTTGAAAAAGTAATAGAGAAGGGAGAGAGTCATTAGTTCGTTTCTTAAATAGGCATGGCAGCTGGATTTGGGCCTGTACAGAGCCAGGAGCTTTTTTGGGGTCTCATGTGGGTGTAGGGGCCCAAACGCTTGGACCATCCTCTGCTACTTCCCCAGGGTGTTAACAGAGAACTGGGTTGGAAGTGGAGCATCCTGAATTCGAACCAGCACCCTTATGAGATCCAGGTGCCACAGGTCGAAGCTAAGCCTTATATTCCACAGCGCATGTCCTACAAGTATAAAGTTTTAAAACTGAGGCCAGTGCTGTACCCAACATGTAACAGCCAGGAAAGAACATGGTTAGTCACAAGCAGTTTGATTAACAGCTAAAGTTTTTGAAAAAATCCACTGGCAGGGTGGGGATATGTTGCGAGGGCTCAGTGGCTAAATTCTCACCTTGTACGTGCCCTGATCTGTGTGGGTGCCAATTGCTGTCTCCGCTGCTCGACTTCCCATCCCGCTCCCCTCTTGTGGCCTGGGAAAGCGGTAGAGGACAGCCCAAAGCCTCCGGCGTGGGAGACTCAGAAGAAGCTCCTAGCTCTTGGCTTCAGATCGTCTCAGCTCCACGGTCGTGGCCGCTTGGGGAGAAACCAGTGAAGGGAAGATCTGTCTCTTCAGTAGAAATAAACAATTCTTTAAAGACAAGAAAAAATTCACTGGAATAAAACCAAGATGCCCAGTAACACATGTTTCTGTTTTCTGCTCATTCTCTCCTTTTTGGCAGCCATTTCTTGACTTTTTTTGTCTTTTTTAAAATAGCTTTCCTTAAGAGTTTTTAAGTTCATTTAGTTACATGGTAGTTCAGTTTTAGTCTGCATTGACTATATTTTAGATCAGTTTGAATTGATTTTAGATTTATCAGCAAAAATCTGCAGGGACAAGCAGGAAACAGGCTTGAAAAGGATTTGAGAATGGGAGTCAGAAATGCCAAGTTTAGCAACTTGTAAAAGTGAGGTCCAGGAGCCCAGGCTGCTGACAGAGGTCTGCCTGAACCCATCTGGGGTCACTGAGACAGTGAAGGAGCGGAAGTCCTTTGCTGCTGTAGCACTAGAAGGTTCTGAGGTGCACATTTGTTAGCAAATTATACTACTCATCATCATTTTTACGAAACTATCTGTGTATGAACAAGCAGGTTATTTTGTGTTACTCATGTTTGTGTGAGAGATTTCCCTAGACAAGCAAGAGGGAAAAGGATAGCGTTTTGTCTCCCATGCAAGTACTAACCAGGCCGACCCTGCTTAGCTTCCGAGATCAGACGAGATGGGGTGTGTTCAGGGTGGTATGGCCGTAGACAAAGATAGTGTTTTGTGCATGAAGCCTTACAGGAGTCTCCTGGTTGGTGCTCTCGTGGCAGGCTTCTGCCCCCCGGGTTCCCGGAGCCTGCCCTGGGTGAAGCTGACTTTTCCCACAGCCCTCTGCTCCCCAGGGTTGGGCTGCACTTGGCATCTCCGAGTCACATGACAAAACTTTTCTTTCTTTCTTTTTTTTTTTTGGCTTTTTAAAGATTTATTTTATTTTTATTGGAAAGTCAGACATACAGAGAGGAGGAGAGACAGAGAAAGATCTTCCGTCTGATGATTGACTCCCCAAGTGAGAGCAACGGCCAGTGCTATGCCGATCCAAAGCCAGGATCTTCTAGGTCTCCCATACAGGTGCAGAGTCCCAAGGCTTTGGGCCTTCTTCGACTGCTTTCCCAGGCCACAAGCCGAGAGCTAGATGGGAAGTGGAGCTGCTGGGATTAGAACTAGTGCCCATATGAGATCCTGGCGCATTCAAGGAGAGGACTTTATCCGCTAGGCCATGTCGCCAGGCCCAGAACATTTTTCAAACTTCTGTTTTCTGCTTCCTCCTGGAGTCCTTGTCTCTTTAGTCTAGGTTCTGCTTTTCATTTGTTCCTGTTTAGGTTTCTGATCTCTTCAAGTTCTTAAAGCCATTCTTTCCCAGTGTTCCCAGTTCTTTTGAGGCTTTGCAGCTTGCGGTTAAGGATTCCTGTTTAGAATTCTGTATTAGAGAATGCAGTGTGGAGTTGTGGGATTTTTTTTGTTTATTTGTTTCTGTCCCTGGTTTTAGTATATTTATTAAACTCAGTTATAACTATTCTCTTTTTTTTTTTTGTAACATTTATTTATTTTTATTGGAAAGTCAGATTTACAGAGAGAAAAAGAGACAGAAAGATCTTCTGTCTGCTGGTTCACTCCTAAAATGGCCGCAATGGCCAGAGCTGAGCCAATCCAAAGCCAGGAGCTTCTTCCAGATCTCCCACGCACACAGGTGCAGGGTTGCAAGGCTTGGACCATGTTCTATTGGTTTTCCAGGCTACAGGCAAGGAGCTGGATGGGAAGTGGAACAGTTGGAATACAAACCATATATGGGATCCCCGCAGATGCAAGGCAAAGATTTAGCCACTAAGCCATTGCACCAGATCCCAGCAATTAGAGAATGGATATTTGCTAATTGTTCCTGAGATCTGTTGCCTGGTGGACTTCTCTCTTCCTTCCGTGGGATTGTGGCTCCTGCACCACTTCTGCCGTTGTGGGTGTTCTGGGCCACTCTTGCTTGTAATTTAGAGCTAACATTTTCTGTCTACCAGTTTCATTAAAGCTACAGTGAATGCATTGGCTAGTCCCTCCTCCTGCCGTTGGCAGGTTTAACTAAGTTTTATGTATTAATTTATTTGAAAAGGCAAGTGACAGAAAGAGAGATGTTCTATCTGCTGGCTCACTCTGCAAAATGCCTGCAGTAGCCAAAACGAGCCCACTGAAGCATGGGGTCCCACGCAGGCCTCCCTCAGGGGTGGCAGGAACCCAGACATTTGGAATATCATCGGCTCCTCACAGTCAGAACAGCCTCCTGGACACTGTAGCCACATGGCTTAGTCAGACACATGCATTGAATGCATCCAAGAACGAGGGATGTGCTTAAAACCCGTTTAGAAACCTGTTACGGATGTGTGCCAAAGAAAAGTAGCAGAGAAAGGTTTCCTGTGTGAGTGAAGCTCTGAGGTTTGTTCCTGCTCTCCTCCTCCATTTCTGCTTATGTAGAGACTTTAAATATATAAAGCAGACACACAGTTTTCATCCACTGGCCTACTCAGATTCCTGCAGCAGCTGGTGCTGGGCAGGGCTGAGCCCGAGCACCAGGCGCTCCCACAGGGTGACAGGGACCCAGCCAGGCATCTTGAGTAGCATTTACCTGCTCGGCCAGATGCCAACCCCTTTGAACAGTTTCATGGGTAGATTTTGGAATTGAGGATTCGGTAGTGCTAGTCTCAGCCCAGGTGGTTGTGGGTGCTCTAGTCACCAAAGCCAATGGTGATTGCTTTGTTCTGTTCACAGGGCGGCTTCCTTGTGCATCCCTGGAAACGGCACCTTGCTCATCCAGAAGCCCTGGAGGTCCTTGGGCGCAGCCTCGGTTCCAAGGTAGGACCGGCATCAACGTTGCAGTGCTGGGTAATTTCCCTCGGAGTAGGCTGTAAAGTGACTTAATTGTACCTGATCCTCTGTTAGTGCAAGAAAACTAGATTGTATAGGAAAAAGTGGAAAGCAGTTGTGTCCAAGTATGTGAATTACAACCAGGCAGTACACAGTTGTGCAGTTAACATCAATACCTTAAGTTACTTTGAAAGATGTTTCTTTTTTTGTGTTGGGTTTATTTTTTTTTTAAGATTTATTTATTTTTATTGGAAAGTCAGACATATAGAGAGGAGGAAATATAGAGGAAGATCTTCTGTCCGATGATTCACTCCCCAAGTGACCACAATGGCTGGGCTGCGCCAATCCAAAGCCAGGAGCCAGGAACTTCCTCCAGGTCTCCCACGTGGGTGCAGGATCCCAGAGCATTGGGCCATCCTCGACTGTTTTCTCAGGCCACAAGCAGGGAGCTGGGTGGGAAGTGGAGCTGCCAGGATTAGAACCGGCACCCATATGGGATCCCAGTGTGTTCAAGTTGAGGACTTTAGTGGCTAGGCCACGCTGCTGGGCCCAGATGTTTTTTTTTTTTTTTTTAAGATTATTTTTATTGGAAAGGCAGATAGACAGAAGGAGAGACAGAGAGGAAGATCTTCCATCTGATGGTTTACTCCCCTATTGGCCGCAATGACTGCAGCTGAGCCAGTTTGAAGCCAGGAGCTTCTTCTAAGTCTCCCTCGCACACAGATGCAGGGTCCCAAGGCTTTGGGCCGTCCTTGACTGCTTTCTCAGGGCACAAATAGGGAGTTAGATGCGAAGCGGAGCCTCCGAGGTTGGAATTGGTTCCCATATGGGATCCTGGTGTATTCAAGGCAAGGACTTTAACCACTACACTATTGCACCGGACCCCATCCAGGATTTTTTTGCTGTCATCATTTGGGGTAGTTGTCCAGTTTGTTCTGTTCTGCTACAGCACCAAATGTGCTGCCATATTCTCCTTTTACAACAGGGCCTGTATCCACTGCTCTGCTGAAGGACATGTTACTCAGGCTAGTCCAAGTACCCAAGCCAGGCATTCCAGAATCGCTGGATCCCCCTCTCCTGGGGTTCATGAACCCAGCACCCACCTACTAGGTGGGCCGGAGACCTGAGCCAGGTGACCCACGCCCCATCATATCCCTCACTCCTGGGGCTCAAAAACCCAGCACCAGACCCAGGCCAGGCAACCTGAGCCCGGCTGAATCCCCCACCCTTGCAGCTCAGGAACATGAACCCCGCCCACCCTGATATTACACTCCTTGAATTCAATTCTAGAGGATTAGATGCCATTCTTACCTGTGGTTTGCTGATGTAAGATTTTTCACTTCATTTTCATAACACGTTTGCTTTGATGGTTCTTTTTAGCCACATATCCAGGTTCCTATTTAGCACTATCATTCTGCCAGTGCACATACTTGGATTGCCCTCGTGCCTGCCTCGCCCGTCGCAGATCGGCACACTCCTTCACTCCCTCCCTCCTGTCTCTTTGTATTTCTTTCATGATTTGGTTTGACATTAGTGCTGCCGTTAGACTTCTTGTTTGTGCGCACATGTATTTTTGGTAAAATTCATGAACCTGTGAACGTTTTAGACATCATGCTAAGCAAAAAGAAGAATCTCTAGTTTAAGACCCTAAACATGTGCTCACTTTAAAGTTTCACATATATTCTTTTTGAGGTGCTCTATGAACAAACCGGTATGTGTGTGTTATGTTCCATTTTCCTTTATAAAGGGAATATGTAATTTTTTTCTTGGAAAATTCCCTGCCAGGAAACAATCAGCTTCACTTGTCTCCCATTAGTGAATATTAAGACTGTTTCTAGGCTTTTGCTGTTTAATCACAAGTACATATATTCAGAAGTATGCAGCTACAATTTAACTGGAAATGCTGTCAGTTGTGCTAATAAATTTGAAGTTAGGTACATTGTTTTCTAAAGAAATAAGTCTATTTAACAATTTATGTATCTGAAAGGTGGAACACAGAGGGGGAGAGTCAAAGATTGATCTTCTATCCTCTGGTCACTGCCTGATGGTCGCATTTCTAGGAACGGGCAGGCTGCTGCCAAGACCCCAGGAAAACCCTCCGATATCCCATAGGATCCTCACCTGTTTATCCAGGCGATTATCACCACGTGGGTGCAGAGTCCCCAAGCTTTGGGCTGTCCTCTGCTGCTTTCCCAGGCCACAGCCTGGAGCTGGATGGGAAGTGGAGCAGCCAGGACTCAAACTCGTGCCCATATATGATGTGATACCTGCAAGATTAGCCATATGTGATTCCTTCCATTTCCAAGTGTCGTTTTAGGTCAGAATATGGATTTGCTTGCTGTTTGCATGCCTTTCCGTAATGTCCTCAAGTGAACATTCTTAACATTCTGCTGGGTATTGAAAAGCTTCTCTATATTTTTCATTATTGAAAATTGTATTAGTATTTTCTGCATATCATGGTCCCCAGATAATTTTCTTTTAATTTATGCCATTTCTCTTTTTTCTTATTTTAAAAATTTGGGAGGAAGCAGTGTTGGTTGATCTTTTTTCTTTCCAAGTGAGCTTTCTCATTTTTACATAGTAATCTGTTTTATCCTATTGGGAATTTTTTTTTTAACATTTATTCATTTTTATTGGAAAATCAGGTTTTCAGAGAGAAGGAGAGTCAGAGAGAAAGATATTCCATTCACTGATTCACTCCCCAAGTGGCCACAACGGCCAGAGCTGAGCCAATCCGAAGCCAGGAGTTCCTTCCAGGTCTCCCACGCAGGTGTTGGGTCCCAAGACTTTGGGCCGTCCTCTAATACTTTCCCAGTTCAGAAGCAGGGAGATGGATGGGAAGTGAAGCAGCCAGGATACAAACCGATGTCCATATGGTATTCCAGCACATTCAAGGTGAGGATTTAGCTGCTAGGCCACCGCACCTGGCCCAGAAAATTTTCAGACCTAGAGAGCCTTTCTAAGGATTTTCTTTCCCAAATCTATCTGAAGTTACATATTGGTTTCAGAGACACAGAGATTACTCCTGTCCACTGCTTTTGTTTTTGTTATTTTATTAATTTGTTTGTTTATATATAAAAATTTACTTATTTTTATTGGAAAGGCAGATATACAGAGAGAAGGAGAGACAGAGAGGAAAATCTTCCATTTGATGGTTCACTCCCCAAGCAGCCTCAACAGCTGCAGCTGAGCCAGTCTGAAACCAGGAGCCCAGAGCCTCTTCTGGGTTTCCCATGCGGGTACAGGGTCCCAAGGCTTAGGGCCGTCCTTGACTACTTTCCCAGGCCATAAGCAGGGAGCTGGATAAGAAGTGGGGCTGCTGGGATTAGAACCAGTACTCATGTGGGATCCTGGTGCGTTCAAGGTGAGGACTTTAACCACTAGGCTATCGTGCCGGGCCCTATTTATTTTGAAATTTACTTTTAATAATGATTACATAGTTGAGAGGGATGCGTATCCATGTGGGCCTCTGTTAGAGGAAGTTTGGTGTCTTGCATACGTTGAGGGGGAATGGGCAGTGCTCATTTGATGACTCCTCAGAGACCCCGGTGTAGGAAAGAGTGTTATTGAGTGGTTTTGGTAGTTCTGAGACTGTTGGCTGACTGGGTCCACCTCAGTGCATGCACAGACCCAGGAAGAGGGTGCTACCTTGGCCAGGAGAATTGTGCAACCTGTTCTGTGTCCATGCTCTTGTGAGGCACTCAGTGTCTTCTGCTAGCCCAGATGTCCCCCGAGGAAATCTTAGCCTGCTGCCCAGGCATCAGCAGCTGATGAGGCCCACTCCTGATACATGCACTCCTAGGTCAGTCCACATTCCTTCTGGTCTCCCTAAGGATAGGATTTGGGATACATGGTTGTTTGGGTTAAGTGGTCTAGTTGGGGAGTGTCCCAAGAAGCCTCACTTAGGAAGTCCTCAGACTTGACTTTTCATACCAGTGGATGCAGCCCCCTGGTCAGTCTCACCCCCAGTCCTGTCTCTTACGCAAACCAACATGTGCTGCTGGTGTCACAGCTGTGCTCTCCGATACCCTGTCCTGCCTCGTGTGTGTGCCAGCCAGCCCTGGACCTGGCTTAGCTTGGCTTGCACCCAGCTCTTGGCACTCACTAGCAGGAGCTGCATGAAGCCTGGCAGGATTTGATTCCCTGCTGTGGCTGTGAAACGCAATCTAGGTCTCCCATGTAGGTGGCAGAACCCACCTGCTTGGGCCATCGTTGTCATCTATTTTCAAGGACTGAGTTAGTAGGAAGCTAAAGAAGCAGGTGTCAAGGCTCTGATAGGATACCTTGTCAGCCGCTAGTTAAATGTTCTCCTTCCCCAAAGTGTAGTTGGGGACCTTAGTCACATGTATTTTCCCATACTGATAGACTGCTGTAAGTAATCTGCTAAAAGCACCGTGGAATTCTGTTTCTAGTAATGGAGACAATCTGCATATTTATATTGAGTCTTTACCAAGTATCAGCCATGGTTCTGAGCACTTTTGTGCTTTAATATCTTTAAATGATGATTGTGTAAATTCCATTTTAGATGAAGCCTTAGAAAATGATGAGCAGATAAAGAGGCAACAAGACTTAGAATGTATGCATCCATCTCCAAAGGTTTGTTTTTTATTGGAAAGGCAGATTTACAGAGAGAAGGAGAGACAAAGATCTTTATCCACTGGTTCATTCCCCAGTTGGTATAATGGCGGGAGCTGAGCCAATCCAAAGCCAGGAGCCAAGAGCTGCTTCTAGGTCTCCTTCTCAGGTGCAGGATCTGAAGGCATTGGGCCATTGTCCACTGCCTTTGCAGGCCACAAGCAGGAAGCTAGATGGGAAGTGGAGCAGCTGGGACACGAAGGAGTGCCCATGTGGGTTTTGGGCAAGTGCAAGGCAAGGATTTAGCCACTCAGTCATTGTGCCACCTTTTTAATTTTAATTTTAGAATTATTTACCATGTTGGTCATGATTAGGGTGGGTGCGATTGAAGTGTGGAAGTAAAATGGGTGGGACAGATGTTTCAATTCTTTTTTTTTCCTCCTTGCTATCAGTTACATCAGCACCTGAGCATGGGGGATGGGCATCTGATAACACCTTAGAGACTCAGTGTGTGGAAGGGTGTTCTGAGGGTGTTACTTAAGTGGTTTTGGTAGTTTTGAGACGTCCTTACCTTTGAGATTTCAATCGTTGTGTTTAGAAATTCTCCAGCATCATTTACTTTTTTATAGTTAAACCCTCTTTAAGTGTAAATCTGCGGAAATGCCTTTAGTTGAAAGCATTTTGCCTCATGTAATCCCAGAGCATTTGTACTGGTGAGAAATTGTATGGATATACTGAATGTTCAGAAATTATTCCTTACATGTTATATCTCATTGAACTTTAAAAAACATGAAAATAAATTCTGTGCTTCTAAGGAATATTGAAGAAAAGTGTTAAGTTAGATAAAATCCCATGGAACAAGGAATAACCAGTGAATGTAGCAAAATTTCATTTCATATTGGCAAATTCAGACGTACTGAATGTGATAAAATTTTTTCAGACATTTTTTGTGTGCATTTCCTTTAGGTCATATCCATGGAGAAGATTTATAAATATAAGAAATGTGGAAATACCTTCAGCCAAAAGTAAACCTTGATTCAACAAAGAAATATTATTGAAGAGAAACCTTGTGAATGTGGGAAAGCTTCCATTCAGATGTCACACAGCAGTCAGCAGAGAGGTTGTAGCGGGGCAAGCCCCTTCTCTTGTAAGGTATGTGGGAAAGTCTTCAGCCACAAATCAACTCTGACTGAGCATGAGCATTTTCATAGCAGAGAGAAGCCTTTTGAGTGTAATGAATGTGGGAAAGCCTTTAGCCAGAAGCAGTATGTCATTAAGCATCAGAACACCCATACAGGAGAGAAGCTTTTCGAATGTAATGATTGTGGGAAGTCCTTTAGCCAGAAGGAAAACCTCCTTACCCATCAGAAAATTCATACTGGAGAGAAACCGTTTGAATGTAAAGACTGTGGGAAAGCATTTATTCAGAAGTCCAACCTCATCAGACACCAGAGAACTCACACAGGAGAAAAGCCCTTTGTGTGTAAGGAGTGTGGGAAAACCTTTAGTGGCAAATCCAACCTTACCGAGCATGAGAAAATTCATATTGGAGAGAAGCCCTTTAAATGCAACGAATGCGGAACAGCCTTTGGCCAGAAGAAGTACCTCATAAAACATCAAAACATTCACACTGGAGAAAAACCCTACGAATGTAATGAATGTGGAAAAGCCTTCTCTCAACGAACATCGCTTATTGTACACGTGAGAATTCATTCAGGTGATAAACCTTATGAATGCAATGTGTGTGGGAAAGCCTTCTCTCAGAGCTCATCTCTTACTGTACATGTGAGAAGCCATACAGGTGAGAAACCCTATGGTTGCAATGAATGTGGGAAAGCTTTCTCTCAGTTCTCAACCCTCGCTCTGCATTTGAGAATCCACACAGGTAAGAAGCCTTATCAGTGCAGTGAGTGTGGGAAAGCCTTCAGTCAAAAGTCACACCACATTAGGCACCAGAAAATCCATACACATTAAAAATCCTGTAAAATATGCTGAAATTGAAAATACTTTGATCATGAATTTGCATTCCAAATGAGATAAAATTAACCAATGTGGAAAACTTGGAGGATAATAGCAGAATTAGTGCTGAAGCAAAGAACATTTGTATAGTAAAAATTCTGTATCCAGCAACAGAAGCTACAGCAAATAGCAAAGGTAATACTGAAACATCAGACACATTTCTACTAAAGTTGCAGCGGAACCAGCTGCCTTGTCACTTTGTTATCAGCATCAATTTGGAGCTCTTCACCAGCATGAGAAATGAAGAGACAAAGATGATTACCTACAAATAAAAGAAAACCCTTGTGGAACTGATTCAGCAGAATAGAAGGAATCTTCTAGAACTGAAATTGTTGGATGAGGAAATAAATGATTTTGGAAAGTATTTGTAGGTAATTTGTTCTCTAATGGGAAAAAAGAACAGAACTATACACAGAAGTAAAATCTACGAGGACTGACTGAAGTACTAAAACTATAATAGTGACCTTACAAGTAGGGAAACATTGCTTAAAATAAATCCAAAAAGACTTCACAATTCTGCTTGTATGTGTGCTGAGAAAATATATACCAAATTATTTACTGTGGCTTGATTTATCATCGCCAAAAATTAGAAATAACTTAAATGCCTTTTGGGGACAGAGCAGGAAATTCTTGGAAGGGAATGCTGTGTACATATATATTTGTAAAATGCAACGCAATATTAACATACATAAACATGAGCATTTCAAAAGTTACTGAGGGAGAAAAGTTGGGGTGGGTTACATATAATACAATGCCTTTGTAAATTTGGATTAAAACTATCCTGGTAAAACAGTAATTTACATTGGTAATGCATACACACACACATAAGGGGTGTAATTGTTTCTGAAGTAAATTGGAGGATACAGACCTCACAGCAGTGACCTATGAGGAGCGGAAAGGGGGAGGGAATGAGTATGGGAGGTGGGTGGTTAAAGGGGACTTTGACTTTTTAAATAACCATTTCTGTTAAAGATCTGCAAGTAAGTGAAAATCCTGGCTAATTCTGGAGTGTGGTATATGGATATCTTGTCTTATTTTTTGTACCTTTCTGTATTTTTAAGATTTCTCAAAAAGAATGAGGGTAAAGATGGGAACACTGTACCTGTAGAAGTCATGTTACGATGGGTTCATTCTCAAATACTAAACTTTTTATAGAATATATTTCTAAAGTTTTATCAATAATGTGTGAATTGACTTGCTCTATGTAATATGAAATTGTCTATTTTATTAAAATTAAAAATGACAGCGTACTCCAAATCTGTTTTCTTTTTTATTTCAACATGGGGTATTCTAAAGGTACTTTAGCTTCATGTTTCTAATATTTGCAACACATCATTTTGGCTTAAAAGTTGTGAACTTGAGATTTGAATGGTTAATAAGCAGAGAGAGATCTTCTATGCCCTGGTGTACTCACCAAATTGCCAGTTCTAGGTCAGGTGAAAACCAGGAGCCAGGAACATGGCAGAGGTCCAAGTACTTAAGCTATCTTCTGCCTTCCTCGGTGTGTTAGCAGGAAGCTGGGCTGGATGTACAGTGTCTGTGTGATTCAGCATCCGAAATGCTCACCTCGAGTAACTCCTCCGTTATGTCAGTTGTACTATTGAACCCATGTTAAATTTTTTTAATGTAAATCTTATATTTTTCATTTTTAAGATTGTCATAATCTTTTTTTTTTTAAGTTTTTTTTGGGAGGGGCCCTGTGCAGTGGCCTAGTGGCTGAAGTCCTTACCTTGAACTCAGCGGGATCCCACATGAACTGCGGTTCTAATCCCTGCGGCCCCGCTTCCCATCCAGCTCCCTGCCTGTGTCCTGGGAAAGCATCAAGGATGGCCTGAAGCCTTGTGACCCTGCACCCGCTTGGGAGACCCAGAAGCTCCTGGCTCTTGGCTTCAGATTGGCTCAGCTATTGTGGCCGCTTAGGGAGTGAATCATCGGATGGAAGATCTTCCTCTGTCTCTCCTCCTCTTTGTATGTCTGCCTTTCCAATAAAAATAAATCTAAAAATTTTGTTTATTGGAAAGGGAAATTTACAGAGAGATCTTGCATCTGCTGGTTCACTTCCCAAATGGTAGCAGTGGCCTGAGCTGAGCTGATCAGGAGCCAGGAGCTTCTTCCTAATCTCCCACATGGGTGCAGGGAGCTAAGGGCCTGGGCCATCCTACAGTGCTTTCCCAGGCCACAAGCTGAATGGGAAGTGGAGCAGCCAGGGCAGAAACTGGCACCATATGGGATGCAGGCTGTTGGAAATGTATTAGCCAATGGAGCCATTGCACCGGCCCGAGATTCTCATCTTTTTATAATGTATTTCAGGAGAGTCCATATTTCCATAGAATCTGGCATGTCCGTACTTGCCTAACATGGCATCATGATGATAAACACCTTAAAAATTTTTCTGTTGATAAACAATCTGTAATCTTTGGCATATGTTGATAATGGATATATTCACATTTATATATATTTATATATATATTATATATTCACATTCATATATATTTCACTTTTTTTTTTTTTAGTTCTTTGTATAGTAAATATTGAATTTTGTCCTGGGTATTAAATTTTATAGAGGGTCAGGTTAATAGGCTGGTTCTGTAAGCAGAAGCAAAGGGTTACAGAAGGAAAGAAACATTTTCCACGTGTTGGTTCACTGCAAATGGCTGGACTGGCCAGGGCCGAGCCAGGTGCTCCTAGGCTCTGGCATGGGTGGCAGCGTCCCACACGCTTGGGTCATCTTTTGCTGGTTTTTCTAGGTGCATTAGCAGGATAAAAATGGAGCACTTTATACTTGTATTCAGAGGATGTCGGCTCCCCAAGCAGTGTGACCTGCTATGCCACAGCAACAGCCCCAGAAGCCAAGGATTTCACCCAGGTCTTGTGTGTGGGTGGCAGGAACTTGAGCTTCCTAGTGTCTATAGAAACTATTTAAGATTTAGTTTTATGGGCCTGGCACAGTGGTTAAGGTCCTCGCCTTGCACGCCCGGGATCCCATATGGGTGCCGGTTCTATCCTGGCAGCCCCGCTTCCCTTCCAGCTCCCTGCCTGTGGCCCAGGAAGGCAGTCGAGGACGGCCCAAAGCTTTGGGACCCTGCACCCGCGTGGGAGACCCGGAAGAGGCTCCTGGCTTCGGATCAGCATAGTATCGGCCCGTTGCGCTCACTTGGGGAGTGGATCATCGGATGGAAGATCTTCCTCTCTGTCTCTCCTCTCTGTATATCTGCCTTTCCCATAAAAAAATAATAAAAATAAATCTTTAAAAAAAAAAGATTTAGTTTTATTTAGTTTTATTGCAAAGTCAGATATAGAGAGGAGGAGAGAAAGAGGAAGATCCTCCGTCTGTTGATTCCCCAAGTGGCTGCAATGGCTAGAGCTGTGCCAATCTGAAGCCAGGAGCCTGGACCTTCATCTGTCTCCGTCTTCAACTGCTTTCACAGGCCATGAACAGGGAGCTGGATGGGAAATGGGGCTGCCAGGATTAGAACTGGCGCCCATTAGGATCCTGTCTCTTGCAAGGCAAGGATTTAGCCGCTAGGCTATTGTGCTGGACCCACCTTCATCTACTTTAACCTCTCACTTTCATGCATTTAAATTTTTTTAAATTTTTTAAATTTTAATTTAGTTTTTAGCACATTCAATGTAACTTAAATACCCAATTCTTTGTTTGTTTTTTATATTTTTTATAATCTTTACATAGTTAATTAGGGAAAAAAGTTCAAGGGCTATAGGAAAGTGGGTAAAACTATTATTTCCATATTGTTTTCTTCATGTTTAAAGAGGGGTATTAAGAGAGAAGGCCCACCCAGTTTCCCACCCTCCCCAGGTCCCACATGTAGGTTATGCTCTGAGGTTCTTGCTCAAGTGGTTTTGATCACCAGTTATGAATCGCTGCCAATCTTGCCACTCCAAGCACTATGAGGTCTTTGAAGAATCCACTGATTGACACAGTCCATCATAGAGTCTCTGTTTGCCCCGTATTTCAGTACCAACATATGGCTGAGATGGTTGATTGACCTGTTCTGTCTTCTCTCTTTTCTTGGTTAGGGTTCTGAGTCCAGCATTTCGGTTGGGGAAATCTCCAAAGAAACTTTATCTGAGGTGTTCTCAGACCAGATTCTTATATGTGCTAGCAGGTACAGGGCCTGGCACAGTCCCTGGCCCTGATCAGCTGGTGGTTGCGATCACTGGGTTGGTTCTGTTTCCAGTCCCAACTTCCACTGGAACCAATGGGGTGTTACAGTCCAGCCTGGTTCTGCCCAGCACACACTTGGCCCTCGCATAAACAAGTGGGAGCTGCAGCCTAGTTGGAGCGACCCACAATAACCCCCACCAGGCCTGCCCCCTACCCTGGTTTGCCAGTGTGTGTAGCAGTAGTCCAGTCTGTCCCACACCCGATTCCACCCCAGCCTCTGTCCTGGTTTTCGTGGCCTCCCATGGAAGTGGTAACCCAAGAGGAAGGAGCCCACTATTTCCCTCCCAGGCCTCTCCCTCTCCTGGATTATGCACTCTCCAGGTAGTTCTGTGGTTTGACTTGACAGAACTAGCCCCCAATGCCAGCTTCTGCCAGCTGATGATGTGGCTAAGCTCAAACAACCCTCACCCACTCTAATTTTGTTTGCACCAGTAGGAATAATCAGCCCAGCCTGACTTTTCCCTGATCTAGTCCACATGAGACGTACAGGTGTTGTAGCCCTGCTTAGTCTGGTCTGCCTCCATCCCAGCTCACACTCTCCAGTGGGAGTAGCTGTCCAGCAAAGGAACCACCCACCTGTTATTCTCCTGCCGGCTCTGCCTAAAAAAATTTTTATTTTTGATGATGTTTACATATTTTATCAGGTTAGGGAAAAGTGAGTGAGACCATTGTTGACAAATTTTCTATTTCTTATTCCTGTATCTGGGGGAATCGAGATAAGGGGAGAAGTCACACCCAGCCTCCCAACCACCCCAGATCAACCAACCAATCAATCAATCAATCAATCAATCAATCAATCAATCCAGTGTCCCCGAGATGGGGCATGTTCTGAGGGTTCTGCTCAAGTGGTTTCAGCAGTTTTGAAACACTATCAATTTTGTGATCCAAGCATGAGGAAACCATTCCATGGTCCATTGGCGACATAGTTGACCTTAGAATCTCCTTGCACTCAGGTATTTGCTATCATCATTTGGCTGGGGTACTTGTCCAATTTGTTCTGTCCTCCTTCCTCTGCTATGATACCAGATGTTCTCTCCAGGTGCTGATGGGCTATCCTTCATGTGCATCTGGGCATATTGTCCACTGCTCTGTCTTTTTCACGGAAGGAGACCCAGTTCTGACAAATGTACTCCATAGTCAGACCACCAATCCTGACCTGAATGTGAGACCCCAGGTCCCCGAAAGTTGCACATGGACATATCCTGGCCAGCCCAGTCTCCCAGGATCGTCCGGCCTCATGCTTTGGTGGGAACTCTGGTGGTGGCGGGGTTGAGTGTTCCCAGGGTCCATTAAGCACACACAATCGAGGGCGCCTTGAGTGACGAAGTTTGTATTTGTGATTCCCCACAATTGTGGGGACCCCGGGTTTCTTTCCCAGAGGCCTCTTGTGCTGAGGCAAGCCTTTGCCCAGGAGCACCTGGCTGCATGCTCTGCCCACGCAGCTCGGCCTGCAGGGCGTCATGGTTGCCTGGCCCAGGCTCAGGACCCAGTCAGGACCTCCAAGTGTGGAGCGCCGAGTGGCTGAGCCCGAGCTGCATGCGTATGCGCGCATGCGCATGCGTGTGCGCGTCTTCTGATTGCGTCACACTGGGCATGATTCTGACGTGGCAGTGCGTGCGCGGCTCGTGGCGGTGGCTGTGTGGTGGCTGTGGGGAGCCAGGTAGGAGTGTGGCTGCGAGGCGGGTGGCTGTGGGAGGGTTTCAGGTTCGTTTCCGCGTCTCTAGGATCGCTGTCGCGTGTGGCAGGGTGTTTCTGTGGAGGTTTAGCGTGAGTCTGTGAGGGAAGTTGTGCTGAGTGTGGGAGCAGCAGGAAAGGGGAGGGTACGGAGTGTTGTTTTGGGGGGTGTGTGGGTGGATAGAGGTGGCCTGCCCAGGGCTTTTCAGCCTTACCCTCTGTTTTCACCACAGTGCTTCCACACCCTGAAGGGAGCAGGTCCAGGACAGGTTCTGGTTGGGATCTGTCCTGGCACCCTGCTAGAAACTGTGTTGGTTCTTGTTAACCTCTTGATTTTTACTTAATTGATTAGGTTGGAAGGGATGAGGGATAGGGGAAAGTGGGTTAAACCACTGTTTCCAAATTTTTTTTCTTCTTGCTGTATGTGGGGGTGGGGGAGATAACTGGAGACACCACACCCTCCTCCGAGTGGCCTCATTACGCTAGGATCGGGTTTCGACACCCAGTGTCATCGCAAGCTTCCACGGTTGCCAATGTGAAGCATGTTTCAAGGATTCTGCCTAAGTAGTTTCAATAGTTCTGAATTGCTGTCAAGGTCCATTCACTAACGCACCCCACTATACAGTCTCCATTTGCCTATATATTTACTGTTAACGCTTGGCTGGAATATTCATCCAGTTTGTTTGCTTTCCTTTCTCTGCTATGGTACCAGATGTCCTTTGCTGGCCCCAGTGGACTGCCATGTCCTCATGTGCGAATGGGCATGCTGACCACTGCTCCACCTGAACCACTGAGGAGGCCCAGTTCTGACACATGACTACACAGGCCACTGATCCTACATTCCTCCCCATGTTTG
The DNA here is from genome assembly GCF_017591425.1 of Ochotona curzoniae. Lineage (NCBI taxonomy): Eukaryota > Metazoa > Chordata > Mammalia > Lagomorpha > Ochotonidae > Ochotona > Ochotona curzoniae. The sequence goes on along the minus strand of NW_024465561.1, from coordinate 4,942,768 downwards.
GAGTCATGAATGCAGCGATTCTGTTGGAGTGATTCCCAAAGGGTGATCCCAGAGCTGATTCTTGTGTGTGCTTGTCAGTATGGGGTCTTCTCAGACTGTCACCCACATCAGGTATGCATACACTAGTAATTGCAATTGATATGTCAGTTCTGTCTCCAGATCCTTCCCTTATGCAAACCAATCGATGCTGTGATCTAGACCAACCCATTCCACTACACTCTTGGTCCTCATGTTCACCCGTGGGAACTGCAGCCTAGTCAGAGCAACCATCAGTAACCCCCACCAGGCCGACCCCACTAGCTATGATTCTTGTGCTTGCCATCGTGTGCTGCAGACTGTCCCATATTCCATTTAGCTCTCATACACCTCAGTGGGTCAGAGCAACCACTGGCATTCGCAAGAGCTTTGGTTTGGAGCAGGCCTGGGTGTGGAGTAAAGGGTATGCCCCAGCTGGGCTTCGGTTTCTGCTAGTGAGCTCAAAGGCTGGAATAGGGACAGTGAACTGGGCTGGACACAGCTGCAGCATCCCTTGGCATGAGTGTAGACTGGGTCAGGGGTGTGTCAGACTGGGCAAGGCTCTAGCACCTACTGGTGCTCACAAGAGCCAGGGTAGATGTAGATCAAGCTAGGTAGGCTACGTTTCCATACTCACTGAACCATGCAAGAGCTGAGTCTGTGGGTGGACCAAACTGGGCTGTAACACCCAACAGTAAGAGCCAGAATGAGTGTGGGCCAGTTGGAAAAGACCACGGTACCTTCCAGAACAGGAGGTGGGCCAAGTCAGGCTGGGCCAAGGACTCAGTGGTGTACATGAGATCTGTGACTGTGAGGTGACCTGATAGAGGAGCCTAGGTAACTCCTCTCTGTCAGAATGCAATTACTGCAGGCAAGTACAAGAACCAAGGCTGGGAGCAGCGCAGACCAAACCAGGTTACAGTACCAGTTGCCATATATGTGGGTCAGGTCTGGGGACGAACTAAGTTCGGCCAATTCACAACACCCACTGGCAGATGTGAGAATCAGGATGGGGTGGAGGTTGGGCCACAACACCAGCCAGTTTACATTAGGGCCGGAAGTGGGGGCAGTCCAGGCATAATGGAACTGGGGACAGGAGGGACTGAGCCAGGTTGCTGGACTCAGTGGTCATGCCAAGGTGAGATGAGCTATGCCAATCTGGCTTGTAGCTCCCACCAGCACACATAAGACCCTGGTCAGTGGGCAAGCCAACCACTGCTCCTGCTGGTGAGCAGGAGAGCTGGGACTTGGGGCAGACCAGGCCAGGCAGGGCTGCAACACCTGTTGGCTTGCATGTGAACTGGATTTGGGGTGAGCCAGGCTGAGCTAAGCAACCATATTCACTTTTGCATGCATGAACCAGAGTAAGTGCAGGCTGGTTTGGCTTTGCTGCAGCATCAACTGGCAAGTGCTGGGAGTGGGGGAAAGTTCTGTCAGACTAGACCACAGTACCACTTGGAAAGTGCAAGATCTGGGGCTGGGAGTGGGCCTGAGAGGGAAAATGTGGGCAGCTTTTTCTGATGGCCTGCAACTCCTACTGGTGAGCCTGAGAACCTGGGCTGGTGCAGGCCTGGATAGACAGGCAGTGGCACCTGGCAGCATGAGTGTGGGCTGGATATGTGGAGTCAGTTGGGTTGAACTAGGCTTTAGCACCAATTAGAGTGGACTTTCCAACAAAATAAATAAATAAAAACTTAAAAGATTGGTGGGGTTGAAAGAAATCTTGTAAGATTCCAAGGCAAGTGAAATGATTTTAATGTCCAGCTGGGCAGTCAGCTCTTGCCATGAGCAAGAAGTGCCTCAAACAAAATAAATGAGGGTTTTTATAGTAAGTATCTATGTGAGACTGAATAGTCATATGACAGTGGACAAATAGGTAATTGAGGGGCTTTTTCACAACACAGCACAGAAAGCAGGCAATAAAAATGTTCAATGCATAGCCTTGGGATTCCGATCATATCCCTTCAATGCGGACAGTTGTAAAACAGCATGCCTCGAAGGTAGCTGTCTTTCCCGTAAATCTTAAAACTCCAGGATCTTAAAACCTCGCTCCTGTTTGCTTCCTGGTGTTTCAAGAAGCAGAGTTTTCTTGTAACATGGTGCAGGCAAGTCTCTGGAAAGTCCAGATTTTCTGGAATACAGTCACCTTTACAATTAACCTTTTCATTTCCCCATTTTGTGAATTATGAAGCATGAACATATTGATGCTATAACAACATTGCATTATTACTTGGTATTGTTGGATCCGTTTTTACCATAAACAGAGCCATAATGCAAAAAGACATAATATTAGTATACTCAGAATATTTCCTATTTTCCCATGAAATAGCCGTTAGTAAAAACTAATAGACGACATATGTCCAGTAAAGTCAGGTAAAAGACTTAACTCTGAACCCTCATGTAACTTTTCTGAATATATAGGTCTAATTTCTCATTCTAATTCAAATAGTTGACCAGAAAGATTTCCATGGCGCAACAAATGATGTTTTACACTCTCCCAAGGGAACAAAGTTTGATTCCAAGGAGTGGGGGTAACACAAAAGGAGGTACAATTCCAGTCACACTTTAATGAAAGTCTTTGATTGTAATTGATCTCCCAAGAGCACCACGGTCAATTCCAGATTCATGAGTTCAGTATACAATTGTCCACCAATTTTTCGTCGTGAGTTCCAGCCTCTCAATGTTGATGCCATTGCTGGACGGCTGATGGAATGCAGCCGCTGCAAGTGCTGCAGTTGTAGTAATGACGATAATGCCAAGGATAGTAGTCATTAATAGTGCTATATATCTCTTAAACCTCCTCTTCACAAAGAATCTTGCGAAGGAGGATGATATCTGAGTTTTCTGCCCAAACAGAAAATTGGACAATTGCACTGGCAGCCAAATACCTACATGGGTTCTTAAAACATGTATAGACTAGGTGGGAAAATTAATGTTAATGCTAGAATTTAAGCAAGTGTAAAAAGAACACTTAGTGCAGGAAACCAAACTTGATGATCAGTTCCACACGTAGTGCCTGGGAAAGCAGTCGAGGACGGCCCAAGAGCTTGGGACCCTGCAGCTGTGTGGGAGACCCGGAAGAAGCTCCTGGCTTTGGACTGGTGCAGCTCTGGCCATTGAGGCCACTTGGGGAGTGAACCATTGAGCGGAAGATCTTTCTTTTTTCCTCCTCTCTTTATATTTCCAATACAAAATAAATCTGAAAAAATAAAAAGAATGTACTTTTCATGTGCCAGAACCCTTCCTTCCTCCCAGCAGCCTTGGCCACCTTTCCCTTGGCCAGTTATGAAACATCTAAGGGCAGCATCCATACTGCAGCCTACTGGGATTTTTTTTTTTAAATTGACTGATTCAAAACTTACTTACCTGCTTACTCTGGCCTGCCCATTTTCTTTCTTCTTTCTTGTTTTTTTTTTTTTTTAAGATTTATTTATTTTTATTGCCAGTTAGATATACAGAGAGGAGAGGCAGAGAGGAAGATCATAAGCTGCGCCAATCCAAAGCCAGGAGCCAGGAGCTTCCTCTGGGTCTCCCACGCAGGTGCAGGGTCCTAAGGCTTTGGGCTCTCCTCGACTGCTTTCTCGGGCCACAAGTAGGGAGCTGGATGGGAAGTGGAGCCACCGGGATTAGAACTGGCGCCCATATGGGATCTTGGCACGTTTAAGGTGAGGACTTTAGCCGCTAGGCCAATGCACCGGGCCTGCTTGCCCATTTTCTATAAAGCTCTCTTTAAATGCTCTCCCACAGTTTCCCTACCTTCTAGGGAACCAAGTGATTTTTTTTTAAGTGGAAATCATCTATCTTTTAAAAAAAAGAAAGATTTATTTTTATTACAAATTCAGATATACAGAGAGCAAGAGTGACAGGAAAATCTTTCATCTGATGATTTATTGCCTAAGTGATAGCATTGGCTGGAGTTGAGCCAATCTGAAGCCAGGAGCCAGAGTTTCTTCAGGTGTTCCACGCAGATGCAGAGTCCCAAGGCTTTGGGCTGTCCCTGACTGCCTTCCCAGGCCACAGGCAGGGAGCTAGATCAGAAGGGGGATGCTGGGATTAGAACTGGCACCCAAATGGGATGCTGGCACATTTAAGGCAAGGACTTTAACTGCTAGGCCACTGTGCCAGGTCCCAATCCTTTTCTTTTTGATATTGAGTAAGATACAGGCTATGGCTAAATGTATTTATACTATCATAAGAACTATAGGGTTTTCTCTCAATCTGAATTACCTTGTTTTACGTAGGTGTGACTATATAAAGTGACACCTAAAGGCTTTTATATTTATTGGGTCCATATATCCAGGATAGTCTTCTGCATTATTAATATTACCAGGTTTCTTTTTTTAAAAAGTTACAATTTTCCAATTTTAATTACTACAAATGACTTGTCTTTATTGATTATATTTGGAGCAGTTTCATGTTGAGAAACTTATGTTTGACAGTAACTACTATAGCTGAAATGACTAAAGTATGCCCTTGACTGAACAAATCCAGAGCTAGGTGCACATTAAAAATAAGTACACAAAAACTAAAATATAAAAAATATTTATAGCATTAGTTTTATTATAACAGCAAATTATAAAAATACAAGTATCCAGCAATAGGATAAATAGAAATATATTCTTAAAATGGAATAGCATACAAAATTAAAATGAATACACTACTGCCACATGCAATAATGTACCTGTCTTTAAAATGTTGACTGAAGACACAGTTCATGATGTATGTCTATGTATAAAACATGCAAAAGGTAGGACATCATAAGCCAGGGAAGTTGTAAACTAATTACTCTTTGTTACACAGAGTACAATGAGAAATAGAACTCAGAGAAACTTTCTTTCTCTTATGGAGACGGATACTTGTAACCATTTTTTAATTGTCCTCTATATGTCTTTTATAAAAACTTTAAAAAACATAGCTCCATAGCTGACAGAGTTCATGTTGTAACAATGATTCCCTCCATTTCATATGCTGGTAAAGAACAGTCATGTGGTATGTTACTTCAGTAATCATGATTACATTACATATACACGTAAACCATGCTTCCTTAAAAAAAAAAAAAAGAACACCTAAAGGTTAACAATAACTTGGGAAGACATAACAAATAAATGACATCATTTATTGCAATTCAGTGTTTTCTGTCTTGTGAGTTCTCTGGTGGACAATGAGATTTCTCTTATAACTGAAAGACTTTCCACACTCGTTACAAACATAGGGCTTCTCACCTGTGTGAGTTCTCTGATGTACAATGAGATTTGTCTTTTGGCGGAAGCACTTTCCACATTCATTGCATTTATATGGTTTCTCTCCCGTGTGAGTTCTTTGGTGATGAATGAGATATGACTTCCTACTGAACGCTTTCCCACACTGAAGACATGCATAGGACTTCTGCCCTGTATGTATTTTCTGATGAACAGAGAGGGTTGCTTTCTGGCGAAAGGACTTCCCACATTCATTACAGATGTAAGGTTTCTCCCCGGTGTGAATTCTCTGATGTAGGTTGAGATTTGTTTTCTGACTGAATGACTTTCCACATTCGTTGCACTCATAGGGCTTTTCTCCTGTGTGAGTTCTGTGGTGATCAATGAGGTATGACTTCATTCTGAAGGCCTTCCCACAGTGAGGACATTCGTAAGATTTCTCTCCTGTGTGTGTTCTCTGATGTGCTACAAGGGTTGTTTTCTGGCGGAAAGATTTCCCACATTCATTACAAACATAAGGCTTCTCCTCGTTATGGGTTTTCTCATGAAGAGCTAGGGTTGTCTTTTGGGAGAAGGACTTCCCACATTCATTACAAATATATGGCTTCTCCCCTGTGTGAGTTCTCTGGTGGACAGTAAGGTTTGCCTTTTGGTGAAAAGACTTGCCACATTCATTACACACATAGGGTTTCTCTCCGGTGTGAATCCTCTGATGTAGAGACAGTGTTGTCTTCTGACGGAAGGACTTCCCACAGTCATGACATTCGTATGGTTTCTCTCCTGTGTGAGTTCTCTGATGACGAATGAGGTGTGACTTCAGTCTGAAGGTGTTCCTGCACTGGGGACACTCGTAGGATTTCTCCCCTGTGTGTGTTCTCTGATGGTCGGTGAGGGCTGTCTTTAAGCGGAAAGACTTGCCACATTCATTGCACACAAAGGGTTTCTCTCCTGTGTGAGTCCGCAGATGGTCGATGAGATAGGACTTCCTTCTAAAAGCATTTCCACACTGATGGCACTGGTAGGGTTTCTCCTCTGTGTGAATCCCCTGGTGCAGAATCAACACTGACTTCCTGCAGAAGGATTTCCCACACTCAGAGCATGTGTGTTTTTTATCAATACTGACTGTTCTTCTCTTTTTACTGCGTGCAGGTGATTTTTCCCCTCTGTATGCTTTATGTGTAATTAAGCCTCCCCTTTTAAGGAACGGTTTCTCACTACCATATCCAAAGGGCTGAGCTGAAGTTCCTGTCTTCTGATACTGCGGAAGAACTTCATTAGGACAGAACGTCCTGTTACTCTGATGATGGGATTTGACTTGAGGATGAGTTTTTTCTTGTTTGGTACTGAGGAGTAATTTCCCATTTCCGTTATGCACACTAAGTCTCCTTCTCGCAGGACTTAGATGACTCCTGATCAGTTCTGAAACACTTTCCAGAACCTTTCCATGAGGATCACATTCAGGAGGCAGGCATTTCAAATCAACAGGGCTTTTGCCTAGAGTAATTGACTTTGGTTTTTCATATGCATTATTATTTTCTTTCATTAGTTTCTTACGATTGATGCATACAATTGATCTACAATGTTTGTGTTCCTTGAATTCCTCTAAAAAGTCTTCAGTTTTCCAGTTTTCTTCTAGGAAATAATTGATAACAAGTTGAGAATTATCATACAAATCTTGAGAACAAATTATTCCCTACCTGGAAAATAAACACTATACTTACACCACACACTGTTGCTTCAGTGGAAAACAAGTGAAAAATAATGAACCTTGAAAACTTTTTTCCATCTTGCAACAGAACTTCATGTAGAAAGTAAAGCAGAGGAAGGTGGAAAACAGATTGATGCTCTACATGTGGATTTGGAAAAAGACATAAAATTTTACAATAGAGAAAAAGATTGTAGAAGTGTTTTTTTTCCAGAAAAATATTAAAGGAAGGATTACTTTTGAAGTATACAGAATGCCTATATTTTCATATAGAACACCGAGGTTGGGCCCGGCGCTGTGGCCTAGCGGCTAAAGTCCTCACCTTGAACGTGCCAGGATCCCATATGGGCGCCGGTTCTAATCCCAGCGGCTCCACTTCCCATCCAGCTCCCTGCTTGTGGCCTGGGAAAGCAGTTGAGGACGGCCCAAAACCTTGGGATCCTGCATCCATGTGGGAGACCTGGAGGAGGTTCCTAGTTCCCAGCTTCGGATTGGCGCAGCCCTGACCTTTGTGGTCACTTGGGGAGTGAATCATGGGACAGAAGATCCTCCTCTCTGTATATCTGACTTTGTAATAAAAATAAATAAATAAATAAATAAAAATAGAACACCTAGGTTACCAAGATAAAATGTTTTCGTCATTCCACACACCTTCAATTTTCATGTTGCTATTATTGCCAACTTAATCTATTTTGGTATAAATTACGTTCCTAATATTTAGAAATAGCTAGAAATCTTTATGAGGTGGAAAATCCTTATGAAAATACTTCTAGAAGGAATCTTTAAGCAGACTAGAACATATTCAATTGCTATTTCAGATTGGTGCTACATTAGTTATTTTAGAATCCTTCAGTAACAAAACTGTGATGATCATCAACTATAATTATTCAATTATTTCTTTTTACCTGCTGACTTACTTCCTGAGATTTTTTAATTACTTATTTTTAAAACATTTAAAATTTATTTTTATTGTAAAGTCAGATATACAGAGAGAAGACACAGAGGAAGATCTTCCATCCACTGATTCACTTCCCAAGCGGCTGCAATGGCCGGTGCTGTGCCTATCCGAAGCCAGGAGCCAGGAGCTTCCTCTGGGTTTCCCACGCGGGTGCAGGGCCCCAAGGCTTTAGGCCGTCCTCGACTGCTTTCCCAGACCACAAGCAGAGAGCTGGATGGGAAGCAGGGCTGCTGGGATACCGTGCCCATATGGGATCCCAGTGCATGCAAAGCAAGGACGTTAGCCGCTAGCCTACTGTGCCAGGCCCCAAACTGTGAATATCTTAATGGTCTAGAGAATAATTTTAACAGTCTTGTCTATTGCCAGATATTTCATGAAAAACACAAACTTGGCAGCAGTTCTTTCTCAGAGAAAATAACAGTTCTTCTTTGAATATTTCTGAGTTTATATTATTGTTTGTATCATAGATAGGAGTTAGAGAATCCAACCTTTTTTTGTTTTAAAGATTTATTTATTTTTGAGTTTGGAGTGATGGCCTAGTGGCTAAAGTCTTCTCCTTGAATGCTCAGGATCCCATTATGGGTGCCAGTTCTAATCCTGGCGGCTCCACTTCCCATCCAGCTCCCTGTTTGTGGCCTGGGAAAGCAGTCGAGGATGGCCCAAAGCCTTGGGACCCTGCACCCGTGTGGGAGACCTGGAGGAAGTTCCTGGCTCCTGGCTTTGGATCGGCACAGCACCGGCCATTGTGGTCACTTGGGGATCTTCCTCTCTGTCTTACCTCCTCTGTGTGTATCTTTGCAATACAAATAAATAAATCGACCACAATAATAAAAATAAATAAGTCTGGCCACAATAGCCAGAGCTGTGCCAATCTGAAGTCAGGAACCTCAGCAGGGAGCTGGATGGGAAGTGGGGCTGTCAGGATTAGAACCGGCACCCGTATGGGATCCCGATTCGAACCATTTATAACAGCATATTTAGGATCGTAACACGAGTCAGGTTTATCTAAAAGGATCTTAATCATCATATGCTTTCTGAATGGATGAAAAATATATCTTTCCTACATAGTGCCACAATGAAGTAACTACTGAACATAATAAAATTGAAACAAAATATCTTTGGAGGAACAAATCCTTAAGCATAATATATATGTTAGATGGCATCAAATTACATGTTTTTTTTTTTTTTTAACTTTATTTTGATTTGAAAGGCTGATTTACAAAGAGCGAGCTTCCACTTGCTGGTTTACTCCCCAGATGGCCACCCTGGCTGCAGCTGAGCTGATCGGAGGTAGAACAGCCAGGACAAGAACTGGCACCTATATGGCATGATGGTGACGTTACAGCACTAGTCCCAAATTAGTCTTGATTTATTATTTTTTTTATGATTTATTTATTTTTATTTGAAAGTCAGATATACAGAGAGGAAGACAGAAAGATCTTCCATCAGTAGATGCTATGTGGCCACAATAGCTGGCGCTGAGTGGACCTGGAGCCAGGAGCCAGTAGCCTCTTCTGGGTCTCCCACACAGGTGCAGGGTCCCAAGGCTTTGGGCCATCCTTTACTGCTTTTCCAAGCAACAAGCAGGAAGCTGGATGTAAAATAGAGCAGCAGGGATACAAACTGGTACCCATATGGGATCTTGGGCATGCAAGAGGAGGACTTAAATCACTAGGCTAATGCTCTGGGCCCCAAAATTAGTCTTATTCGAGAGGGGGGTGTATATGTGTGTGAGGAGGTAGTTTTTCCAGGTCATTTGTAGGAACTGAATCAGAAATGGAGCAGCTGTGAGCCAAACTGGCACCCACATGGCATGCCAGCATCAGAAATCGTGGCTCCTGAAGCCTACTTTTAGACTGTGGCAACACCATGCAAACTAGAAAAGAATGTATATGGGGAGAATGAATCTAGTTTTAAGTTTTGTGGTTATAAAGGTGATTTAAATAGACCCTCCTAAAACATTTCAAAGGTACCAACCTCAGCCTCTTTAAGGCATTCATTAGATATGATCTGCTGGGCAACCAGAAACTCACCTAAGCAGGAGTGACCTGCAGAAGACGCCCACGGTTCTTCTCCTCGTTCCAATTTGAGGATCACGTCAGGCTTGCTCATGTGACACCCTGACAGGGGAAAGAAGACTTGACTGAAGTTAGTTTGCTTCGCATCTTCACAAAATGACTAAGGTGTTCTGTTTAGTTACTGCAAACTACTATGCTAATTTTTGTAAAAGATTTTTTAATTTAATTGGAAAGGCATATTTACAGATGGAAGGAAAGATATTCCATGTACTGGCTCACTCCACAAGTGGCCGCAACAGTTGGAGCTTAGCTGATCCAAAGCCAGGAGCCAGGAGCATCTTCCAGGTCTCCCACATGGTTGCAGGGTCCCAACACTTTGGACCATCCTGTATTGCTTTCCCAGGCCACAAGCAGGGTGCTGGAAGGGGGGGAGTGGAGGAGCCAGGACACGAACCAGAGACCATATGGGATCCTGGTGGTTGCCAGGTAAGGATTTAGGCACTAGGCTACTGCATCGGGCCCCAACACTGATCTGATTTTTTGGTAACATAAAGATAACAACTTGCATAAGGGAAGTTAAGACACAGTCTTTCTTTTTTTTCCAGTATTTTTTACATAGTGAGAGGGGTGTATGGCCATGTGAGTCTCCAGCAGGGAAAGGGTCTCGGTATGGAGGAAGTTGGGTGGGACAAATGTTCCAGGATCTTTTTTTTCCTGTGTCCACTGTAAGGGAACGGGAGGGGCTGTTCCTTGTTGTCAGATTACAGCAGGACCCGGGATGTGGGGACGGTAATCTGATGGTGTTTAACAGACCCCAGTGTGGGAAGAGGAGAATTCATGTCCTGTATCCCTCTAATTCAAGATTACGCATTCTTAGGTACTGTGAGAGGAAATGAGTGTGGTACTGACAGTTTTAGGGGCTCTTCTTACCCACAGAGATGAGGTGGCCGTAATTTTCCAACATCACATCCGTGTAGAGGGTCTTCTGAGCAGGATCTAGGTGCTGCCACTCCTCCTGAGTAAAGTCCACAGTCACATCTTGAAATGACACGGATCCCTGTAACTGATTGTTAATGTCATCAGATCAATGAGTTGAGGGAACACTTTCAACTCTGCTCATTTATGGCCGTAATATCAAATTGTAAATGAAAGATTATCATTTTTCCTGTTTAATGATTTGTACTGCATGGAAAAACTCAATAGATGAACCTTAAAAGAAAAAAAAAAAAAAGAAATCCAAAGAGAACAAGAATAAGAGAACATGAAAAAGTGATTCATATCAAAATTATAGCAACAAAGAATTTCATTTTAACCTTCCAATTATGTTAGCCACATCCTATATCCAGTTCCTGTCCAGCTTCCTGCTAATACCAGATGCCAGGATTCATTTCCTGCCTGGCTTCCTGTACGGGGCAGCAGTCACAATTCAAATGACTGGCTTTCTGTTACCCACACAGGAGATGTGGATTATGTTCCTGGCTCCTGGTGTCAGTGGGCCATGGCCTTCCCTCAGCTATTGTGTGCTTTTGGGGAATGAACCAAGATAGAGCTCCTTTTATCTCTGCCTCTTGAATGTATAAGAAATCCAAAGAAAATGATTTAAAAAAATAATAATTCTTGGGGTTGGCAGTACAAAGCTCAACTGGCTAATCTCATACTGCAAGCAGAGGAATCCAATATGTGCTAGGTTTGTGTCCCAGATGCTCCATTTCCCTTGCAGCTCCCTGCTTGTGGCCTGGGAAAGCAGTGGAGGACTGCCCAAAGCCTTGGGATCCTGCACCTGCGTGGGAGACCTGGAGGAAGCTCCGGGCTCCTGGCTTCAGATCAGCTCAGCTCCAGCTGTTGTGACCATTTGGGCAGTGCATCAGTGTATGAAAGATCTTTCTGTCTTTCCTCTCTGTAAATATGATCAGCCTTTCCAATAAAGATAGATAAAACTTTAAAGCAATAGAGAAAAAACAAACAGTGGAGAAACAGCTTTTATCTATTCATCCACTTGCTTATGCCTACAACAGCTGAGGCTAGAACAGGCCCAGCCAGGAAGCAGGAACTACAACCACATCTCCCACACGGACAGCGTGGGTCTAATTTTTCATGGCGTCATCTGCTCTCTCTCAAGACACACATTACTAGGAAGCTAGAATCAGAAGTGGAGCCTAAGCACTCCACTATGTTTTTAACTATTATACCTAACTTCTGCTCCCCAAATTTCTTGAGTTTTAAATTATGGAAATTTGTGAGTACTATGGTGAAATAATTCATTAGTCCTGTTCCAGTGGGATGTCAGTCACTCCTCTGTATCGCATGCCCATGGGGCGAATGCCATCTCCTTGTTAAGTTACTTAGGAGCTGCCTTGGTTGTCAGATTACTTCTATTGATGTTGTACTACTTGTGTTCAAGGGACCTTCATTTTACTTAATAGTGGCAACTCATGAATGACAAAGAAAATTCGTGAAATATACTGTTTAGAAAAGATGAAAACTACCTACTTAAAGAAAAAAGGGGCTGGAATTGTGGTATAGCAAGTGAAGGTGCCACTTGTAATACTGGCATCCCATATGTGCCCTGGTTCATGTCTTGGTTACCCCACGTTTTTTTAAAATTTCTGTTGGAAAGGCAAATTTACAGAGATAAGGAGAGACAGAAAGAAAGATCTTCCATCTGCTGGTTCATTCTCCAAGCGGCTACAACAGCTGGGGCTGAGCTGATCTGCAGCAGGAGCTTCTTCCAGATCTCCCACATGCAGAGTCCCAAGGCTTTGGACCATCCTCTACTGCTTTCTCAGGCCACAAGCAGGGAGCTGGAAGGGAAGTGGAACAGCCGGGACACGAACCAGCACCCATACGGAATCACAGCGATCCCAGCGGTTGCAAGGTGAAAATTTAGCCACTAAGCTACTATGCCGGGCCAGTTCTAATCCAGCTCCCTGCTAATGTCCTCAGAAGATGGCCCAGATGCCTGGGCCCCTGCTACCCACATGAGAGGCCTGCAAGCAGCTCCTCGCTTCAGTGTGATCCATTCTAGCCCTTGCTATTGTGATCATCTGGGGAGTGAACCAGCACCAGATGGTAGATCTTTGTCTCTCCCTCTTTTTTGCTGTAACTCTTTCAAATAAATAACCAAATCTTAAAAAAAAAAAAAAATCTAAGGTTGCTAAGGTCTACACTACAAATGCATCTTTCAATCTATGAAATTGCTTTAAAGGAAAGAGAAAGTCATGCTAGGTTGTGCTTCTGACAGAAACAACATTGTGTTTGTATATGTTTGTGTGTGTGTATATGTGTGTGTGTGTGTATACAAATAAAATAGCAATTAATATAGGGTTCAGAACTATCTAGTTTTGGGCATCCAGTGGGGGTCTTAGAACACATAACCTGTGGATAAAGTAAGACTGTATTTAATGCTTCTAGCTGTATGAAAGTCTAGAAACCAGAAAACTAAGCTCTAGTCACAGAAGCCGACACAGGATTACTCAAGTCTGGGAATTAAGAGTGAAGCATTGGGAACATTGGGAAAATTTTGGAGTACTGAAAATTTATACTCTTGGATATTATGATTACACAGAATGAAATGCCTCTTAAAGCTAATGAACTGAACATTTAAAATAGTTACCTTATTGTAACATAACCTATATACAGTAAAGTTGACCAGAATATGAAGAGGGGCAAGTGTTTGGCCTAATGGCTAAGCTGGTGCTTGTATCCCATCTCCAAGTGCTGGGTTGGAGCTCTGGCTGCATTCCAGACAAGTACATCCTGGGAGGCAGCGAGTGATGGCCTGGGTGACTGGGTCTCTGGCACCCACACAGAGGACTGCAGTTGAATTCCCAGTTTTGGCATGGCCCAGCTCTGAACATTGCAGGCATCTGGAAAGTAACCTACGGAGTGAGAGTCTTTCTATCTGTCAATATCACATAGAAAGGAAGCTTTTGTTTTACTGGGGAGAGGGTTTAAGAATGTTCCAAGAGAGTGTCTCTCCCTCTCTCCTTTCAAGTAGCACCTCACTTCCCAGTTTGCTCTCAGGAGGTGCTTTCCCCTTCCCTCTAAAAACAAAAAGGGCCCAGCACAGTGGCCTGTCGCCTAAAGTCCTTGCCTTGAACGTGCCAGGATCCCATACATTTGCCGGTTCTAATCCTGGCAGCTCCACTTCCCATCCAGCTCCCTGCTTGTGGCCTGGGAAAGCAGTGGAGGACGGCCCAAAGCCTTGGAACCCTGCACCCACGTGGGAGACGTGGAGGAAGTTCCTGGCTTCAGATTGGCTCAGCTCTGGGCGTTGCGGTCACTTGTGGGGTGAATCATCAGACAGAAGATCTTCCTCTCTGTATATCTGACTTTGCAATACAAATAAAATAAATCTTTAAAAAAAATAAATAAGAACAGAAAAAAACAAAGAATGCTTCTCTGGCACAGTAGCCTAGTGGCTACAGTTCTTGCCTTGCATGGACTGGGATCCCATATGGATGCTGGACTGTATTCTGGCAACCCTGCTTCCCATCCAGCTCCCTGCTTGTAGTCTAGAAAAGCAACGGCCCAATGCCTTGGGACCCTGCAATCTTGTGGGAAACCCAGAAGAGGCTCCTGCCTTCTGGCTTTGGATCCATGCAGCTATGGCCATTGCAACTGCTTGGAGAGTGAATCAACAGATGGAAGATCTTCCTCTTTGTATATCTGACTTTCCAATAAAAATATAATAAATATTAAAAAAAAATAAGAGAATACTTCAAAATGGCTAAACAGGTCTTACCAGACTGTTGTCCATGTAAATAACAAAAACTAACTCCAACAAAACATCAAAAACAACTTTCTGGGGCCCAGCGTGGTGGCTCCTGGCTTTGGATCGGTGCAGCACTGGCCGTTGCACTCGCTTGGGGAGTGAACCATTGGACGGCAGATCTTCCTCTCTGTCTCCTCTCCTCTCTATTTATCTGACTTTGTAAAAAAAAAATAGAAATAAATGTTAAAAAAAAAAAAAAACCAACTTTCTGAAGGTGCTGCAAAGTGTCCTAAACAGACATGTACTAGAGGGGAGGGTCTACACTTGGAAGAACAGAACAGAGAATTACCAATGTATACATTCTTAGTCTGTGTGCAGGTCCCAGGCAGGCACCATGTGTGGCAAATGAAACTCAGGAGAAAACTGGAGAGTTTTACTAGTTTGAAGAAGCAAAAGACAGAGTGCAGGGCAACGATACCTGGAAGAGAAGCAGGAAAATATCAAGATGAAAGCCAGGTGGACAGTCCAAGGACTTTGAATACACTTTGGGCATTATCTTTGGATGACACCCACAACTAGTTAGGCAAGAGCTAGAGCCCAGAAGCCTGGATGAAGTCAAGACAGTAAAGCAGGTGTTTGGTCTCTGCAATCACCCACAGGGGAGGGTTTCAAATTGAAATATTAAAGGGCCTGATGTAATGGCCCAGTCCCTAAATCCTTGCCTTAAACATGCTGGTATCCCATATGCATGCTGATCCGTGCCCTGACTGCTCCAGTTCCCATCCAGTTCCCTGCTTGAGGCCTGAGAAAGCAGCAGAGGATGGTTCAAAGCGTTGGGCCACTGTATCTATGTGGGAGACCCAGAAGAGGTTCCTGGCTTTGGATGGGCTCAGCTATGGCTTTTATGGCCACTTGGGGAGTGAATCACTGGATGGAAAATCTTCCTTTCTATCTTTCCTCCTGTTTGTATATCTGACGTTCCAATAAAAATAAATTAACAACAACAAAAAAAAAAGCAAAAAAAAAAAAAAAGAATTATTAAAACAAATTTCTGAAAATTTGATCCAGCCAAAAGGCTGGAAGAACTGGATATGATCAGAATAAAGACTATTATCAGAGATTAAAGTTAGCATTTCATGATGAGATCATTTTATGGCAGGACCAAAAATCCCAAATATGATTATGTAAAATAATTTTAAAATCTGTCAATTAAAACTGGACAGAACTAAAATAAAAAATAGAAAAGATGGCACTTATAATGAAAATAATGAAGATTACAACTATATTCTTTTAATAATTGCTATAAGATATAGATTGAAACTTGGTAAGGATCCAGAAAATGTAACCAATACAACCAAGCGAGCTGATTTCGCTGAGAATATACCCAAGAACACCAGAATATACTTTTTAAGAAAACTGCAAATATAACTTTTAAAATTTACTATGTGAGAGGCAGAGAAATAGAAAGAGCAAGAGCTCATCAACTGGTTCATTCCTCAGATACCCACAGCTGCCAGGAATGGGTAAGGGCCAGAGGGGGCAGGAACGGATGAAGTCCCCCAGGGCTGGCAGGAACACAGTTACGTAGCCAGCCACACTGCTGCCCAGTGCCTCTATCAGCAGGAAGCTGGAATGGACCCCAGATATTGTAATGTGGGATTCAGGTTTCTTACCCCCTAATCTAAACACTTGTTCCCAGAATATAATTCATTACAGAGGCACACAGGCTAGCCACTAAGCTCAAACACACTACATGCTATACAAGAAGTCTCCATAGGTTTAAGGTTAAAGTCACATACAGTATGCTCAGAACACTTAAACTAGAGATCAGTAACAGGAATCTATCTGAAGAAACTGTCAAATATTTAGAAATTAAACAGACTTTGAAATTACTGGTTAAAAAAATCCAAAAGGCACACTAAAAAATTCTGAAAGAAGAAAAATGCAAAAAAGTGGATTTTAATATATGAGAATTTGTTAGAGGCTACTTAACTAGTGCATCACATTGTTCAATGCAGCATACGCTTACATGAGAAAAAAATCCCTTACATCGAGTTCCTTATTGCCTAGATTGCCGGCCATCTGGGAGAGCGGACAGATAGGAGCTGTCTCTCTTCTCTGTCTCAAATAAGTAAAAAAAAAAAAAGTACATACATTTAAAATATAGATTTATTTGAAAGAGTATGACAGGGTTTTCTTTTTTGTTTTACTTTTTTTTTTACTTTTTTTTAGTTGATTATTTGTTTTTCATTTTTGAAATAAGATTTTTAAAAAAGATTTATTTATTTTTATTGGAAAGGCAGATATACAGAGAGGAGGAGAGACAGAGAGGAAGATCTTCTGTCCAATGATCCCCAAGTGACCACAACCACAGTTGCTGAGCCAGTCTGAAGCCAGGAGCCAAGAGCTTCTTCCTGGTCTCTCACGTAGGTGCCAGGTCCCAAGGTGAGGGGAAGTGGAGCAGCTGGGATACAGTCATCCATATGGGATCCCAGCACATACAAGGCAAGGACATTAGACCATGGCATCAGGTCCAGGATAGTAAATTTTATATAAACTTATATATTTGCAACAAAGAAAGGTAAAACCATAAAGCACAAGAAACACCAAGATAAACAAGCAGCAAGGGGGAGCACTTGAAGAACTGGAAATGAAATGAAGCTTTCGGTCTCCATGGGAAGTGCTTCATACAGACGGCATCGTTGGGGTGGAGGCACTGTGGTGTGAGGAGCAAGACTCATCACTGCATTAACTCCTGAGGGAGCAGGAGTGAGGGCTGGGGCTCCCCCAAACACAGGATGACGAGAAAGAGATCATGAGGTAAATCTCACATACGTACGCGAAGTATCTATGCGCTATGGAGGCTGGATATATGGTTCTGATTCTCTGAAGTTTAGGCTTTAAAGTATTTGTACATCATTAAAGTAATGATGGGATGAACAGGGGACAGAGTCTACAAAGAGAAAAGAACCACCACAGTATCTGGCGACCACCGGAATTTAATGGGTTCAGATAGAGACTGATTTTCTGAAGGAAAAGGAATCAGTAATGTCTTTGAAACCAAAACAGGATTATTCCCAGAGTGATAGTTCCATATGGTGGTCTATGTATGTACATTGATTTTTATATCTAAATATAAAACTAGAAAAAAATTAAAAATATAAATCTATATTAGTATCCCAGAAAAAAAATAGGTTTGAAAGGCTTGAGATTTTTAGGAATAATTTCTGATAAGAGAAACTGGATTCTTACATCTTTGTATAAGCTGCCAGTTACATCTTCAAAGTCTCAATCTAAAATCAACCTATCAATTCACCTCCATCATTACGCAGCAATGTGGCTGTCATAGAGCCTTATGCCATTTGTAACTATACAAGACAGGGTTACGCCGTAATACACTCCCACTTAATTCAAGGAAGTATATTTTTGTCTTAACATAATGTTTGGAAAAAACACGAAAAAATGGAAACAGAAACCAGTCTGGTCCCATCTGGGCGGAGGAGGGTTTTAGCCTGGAGATTGGTGAGAGGACTGAGGATAGGAAAGGCAAAGGCCCCAGATATCCTTTTACAAAACTAGACTTTCCGAAAGGAAAGAGGAACAGTTACCTCACCTGATCCATGGTTTTAAGATTTTTCCAGAGTTACCAGTCTTCCTATTGTCTTCTTTAGAAAAGGGGTGATTCCTAAGAATGTAAAAGCAAGATAAGAAAAAATCCACATGAGAACACACATCTTATGACACACAACTCAATTAAAATGGTCTACTTTGGGGCTCTTCTGTACTTGGGATATCCTTACATAAATGTGAGGGGTTAGGGAGAATGACCAGGACAAATCCCATTTTTTTTCCCAAAGCCAGAGATACAGGCTTCTGGAGCAGCAGGCTGGATCTGGGACCAGTTCCTCTCCCCTCAAGCACCATCTTGTTTCTTAAAGATTTGATTTTATTGGAAAGGCAGATATAGAGAGACGGAAAGACAGAAACATCTTCCACCTGCGGCTTCAATCCCTAAAAGGCCACAATGGCTGGAGGTGGGCCAGTCTGAAGCCAGGAGCTTCTGGATCCAGGGTCCCATGGGTGCAGAGTCCCAAGGCATTGGGCCACTCTGCTACTTTCCCAGGTCATAACCAGGGAGATTGATGGGAAATAGAGCAGCTGGGACATGAACCAGTGCCCACAGGGCCAGTGTGTTGGCTCAGATGGCTAAGCCTGCACCTCCAAGTGCCGGATCCATGTGGGTACTGGTTCTTATCTGAACTGCTCCACCCGCATGAGACTTAGAAAAAGCTCCTAGTTCCTGGCTTTGGATCAACTCAGCTGTGGCTGTTGTAGCCATTTGGGGAGTAAACCAGTGGGTGTAAGATATTCCTTACATCTCCCCTTCTTTCTGTAAGTGTACCTTTGCAATAAAAATAAATCTTTCAAAAACCCAGGAACCAGCATCCATAAGGGATGCTAGCACTTGGAGGTGGAGAATTAACCAGTTGAGTCATCGTGCTGGGCCCAAAAACGATCTTTGCTTTGTGAAGTATCCTACTGTTAATTACTTCTAAGCTGCCTCCTCTAACGCTATAATAATATTATTGTTAATGGTATATTATTTTTACTATTATTATTCACAGGTAAGAATACCTGTCATCCCAAGAAATACCATTAATTCTAATCTCTTCATATTTGCCCTATTTAAATGGTATACAATTTGGCTCTAGTTTTTTTTTTAAAGATTTATTTTATTTTTATTGCAAAGTCAGATATACATAGAGGAGGAGAGACAGAGAGGAAGATCTTCCATCCATTAATTCACTCCCCAAGTGACTACAACGGCCAGAGCTGAGCCAATCCGAACCCAGGATCCAGGAACTTCCTCCAGGTCTCCCACATGGGTGCAGGGTCCCAAGGCTTCGGCCCGTCCTCGACTGCTTTCCCAGGCCACAAGCAGAGAGCTAGATAGGAGGTGGTACAGTGAGAAAATAAATTGACAATCAAACAGGATTAGCCTGCTATGCCACTGTGCCAGCCCCTTCTTCATACATTTGAGTAAACTTGGACTTCATAGATCATTTCATGATGTAAATTGTCACAGTCACCTTGTAGTTATTACAGATTTAAGCATTTACAAGGGTTATTCCCCCCCAATTTTTCTTGTAAGAACTTTAAGTTCAAATGTATTACTGAAATTGAATGGAACTGCATAAAATGTTAAGGAGTTTTGCTACAGTTTGTTTGTTTGTTTGTTTTAACATTTTTATTGCAAAGTCAGATTTACATAGAGGAAAAACAGAAAGGAAAGATCTTCTGTCTGTTGATTCACTCCCCATGTGGCTAGAATGGCCAGGGATAAGCTGATCTGAAGCCAGGAGCCAGGAACCTCCTCCAGGTCTCCCACATGGGTGCAGGGTCCCAAGGCTTTGGGCCGTCCTCGACTGCTTTCCCAGGCCACAGGCAGGGAGCTGGATGAGAAGTGAACCAGCCGGGATTAGAACCAGCGCCATATGGGATCATGGCATGTGCAAGGCAAGGACTTTAGCCACTACGATACCATGCCAGGCCCTTGGTGGTTTTTTTTGTTTGTTTTTTAATGTGTCCTTGCTAATGTATCATGCAATTTATCATCACTGCCCTCATTTTTTATATTTTTTTGATAGAAAGTGAAGTTTTTTTGTGCAAACTTTTTTTTTTTTTAAGATTTATTTGGGGACTAGTATCACCTAAGGTGCCAGCAACCCATGTACGCGCTGGTTCAATATTTTTTGAATTGAATGGCAGAGTTACACAGAGAAAGCAGATAGAGATCTTCCTTCCATTGGCTCATTCCTCAAATGGCTACAGTGGCCTGGAGGGAACAGGGCTGGTCTGAAGCCAGGAACCAGGGGCTTTCTCTGGGTCTCCACTATGGGTGCAGGGACACAAGGACTTGTGCCCTCCTCCACCACTTCCCAAGCCCATTAGTAGGGAGCTTGATTCGAGGTGGCTGGCACCAGCACCCATGTGGGATCCTGATGCTTTACCCACCACACCACAGTGCCAGCCCCCAAAGTTCTGAGTAAACACACACACACATACACACACAATGTGAATTATTTGTGATTTATTAATATTTTCCCTGCAAACTTCTGGGTTTTTACTATCATAACTCATTTTTAATGGGATAGAAATTTACAATTTTGCCTCAACCTCTATTATCATACTAAAGATCTTAGCTGAATGAAATAAAATTTTTTGAAGATTTATATATTTTTATTGGAAAGGCAGGTTTACAGAGTGCAAGAGACAGAGAAAGATCTTCCATCCGCTGGTTTACTCCCCAACTTGCTGCAATGGCCAGAGTTCATATGATCTGAAGCCAGGGGCCAGGAGCTTCTTCTGGATCTCCCACACGAATGCAGGGTCCCAAAGCTCTGGACCATCCTCCATTGCTTTCCTAGGCCACAGGCAGGGAGCTCAAAGAGAAGTGGAGCAGCCGGACACAAACTGGTGCCCATATGGAGTCCTGATGCGTGTAAGGTGAGGATTTAGCACTGAGCACTGGGCCCTGAATAAATAAAATTCTTATAATCCCTCATTCTAAAATAGGTCTTAAGGTTTATTTATTTTTATTGGAAAGGCAGATTTAAAAGGGAGGAGAGATAGAGAGATCTACATGTTGGTTTACTCTCCAAATGGCCATAAAGCCAGAGCTGAGCTGATCCAAAGCCAGGAGTCAGGAGTTTCTTCCAGGTCTCCCACACGGGTGCAGGGTCCCAGGGCTTTAGGCCGTCCTCAACTGCTTTCCCAGGCCACAAACAGGGAGCTGGATGAAAGTGGGGCCGCCAAGTTTAGAACTGGCGCCCATAACGGGATCCTAGCACGTGCGAGGCGAGAACTTATTCACTAGGTTACCACGTCAGGCCCTAATATAGGATCTTGTAAAGCCGTTGGCCACAGCTTTGCTAGCATTAAATCAACCCTGTCCTCAAGAAGCTGAAGACCTGGAGGGAGAACAATGTCTCTTTGGGAAGTAAATTAGTTTTGGAACTGCACTGTCCAGGACAAAGGAGCATGGGTCCTTCTCTTTTCCTCCTAAAGAAGGGTCTTCTTGGGCTGGCACAGGGATGGACTGGGTTAACGTCTGCAATGTTGGCAACCCATATGGGGTCCAGATGGAGGAATGCTCCACTTTCCAATCTGGATCCTTGCTGATGGGATTGGCAAAGCAGCAAAGATTGGGCCAAGTCCTTGGGCCTCTGTATTGACATGGAATACCAGGAAGAAACTCCTGGCTCCTGGTTTCACACTGGCCCTGCTCCATCTGTCGTAGCCATTCAGGGAGTGAAACAGCAGATGCAAGACCTCACTATTTCTTGCTTTGTGTAACTGCCTTTGAAACAAATAAATCTTAAAAAATAAAAAATAAAAGGAGGCCCGTACGGTAGCATAGCATACTTTTCCTCTGCAACAGTGCCATCCTATATTGACACTGATCCATGTCCCGGCTGCTCCACTTCCAATCCAGCTTCCTGTATATGACTTGGGAAATTAGCAGAGGATGGCTCAAAGTCTTAGGCCCTTGCATCTATTGGGAGACCAGGCTCCTGGTTTTCAGGTTGGCCCATCTCCAATCATTGCAGCAATTTGGGGAGTGAACCAGTAGATGCAAGATCTCTCTCTCTCTCTCTCTCTCTGTATCTCTACCTTTCCAAGAAAAAAAAATGTTAAAAGGGGGTGGGGATCCCCTTCTACCTTAATACCACTAGGAATACCACTAGTCATCAAAAGCTGGAATGAATTCTTGGCTAAAATGTACGTATTTGTAGGATCTGGGAGGATAAACTGACAGCTAATTCTCACCTGAGCACTAGATTCGGAGTCCATGGATGAAGGCTGCCTCAGTTTTCTTGGATCCTAGCCAAGCAGATAAATTATACCCACCAGAGCGCGTGTGCCATGACATGCCTTGAAGAAGTGAGGAGGCAGCCGGAGCTTTCCGACAGCAGGCAGGCCGCCTCAGAGGAGGCACACTACCTGATAACGATAGCAGTCATGTCAGCCTCCACCTGTCCCTGCATTTTGACATGCCTTCCCTTTCTCAGCTCCCAATCCATCTGAGCTGGAGATAATCCACCTACAGAGAAGAAAGAGAAGACAAAACAGAGGTTGGGGAATTAGAGAGGGAACGAATCATGTGCCCCTTCACCAGAGAGACATTTTTTGCTTTTAAAACAGGCTTGATTTATACTGCATTTATCTAAATGGCTATTATGAGAGTGATCTTTAAATGTTCAATGGATTTAAAAGTTTTTCCTACTGTAGTGAAATGATTAAGGCTCCCAGGAATTCATCCAACAGCAGTTGGATGACCCACCCAAATAGAAAATCTGTAGTGGCAGTTACAGGAAGTTTTTGTTGTATTTTCAATGGCGTTCCATCCTTTCCAACCTGTTACTTCTCAGTCAGTATGGATTCCCCACATGAAAATTATTTTACCTCTTCCACTTTAAAACTTGTACTTTGTTTTTACTTGTTTAGCTGTCATACTCAAACTATTTAGCATAAAAAACGGAGAGTAGGGCCCAGTGAGGTAGCGGTTCAAGTCCTTGCCTTGAAGGCACCGGAATCTCATATGGGTGCCATTTCTAATCCTGGCAGCCCTGCTTCCCACCCAGCTCCTAGCGTGTGGCCTGGGAAAGCAGCTGAGAATGGCCCAAAGCTTGGGGACCCTGCACCCATGTGGGAGCCCAGGAGGAAAGTTCCTGGCTCCTGGCTTCAGACTGGCTCAGCTCCAACCTTTGCTTGGGGAGTGAACCATAGGACGGGAGATCTCCCTCTCTGTCTCTCCTCCTCTCTGTACATTTGCCTTTCCAATAAAAATAAATAAATCTTAGGAAAAAAAAAAGCCACGGAGAGTATATGCTAATTACTTAGCACGTAGTATCTCCAGCACTGTGTGTGAATCACGGATGGGTCACGTTCATAGTCATTATGGATTGCGCAGACAGCTTCCAAAAGTAAAACCTATTCAGCTGTCACTCATCATGCAGGCCTGCTAGCACGCAGAATCTCCAAAGCCCATAACATACTTTACACAAAGTAACAAAATTCTATTTACAACCCCCTTCTCTTAAAGCTCATTACAGTCCCCAACACAAATCACTTGCACCTAACTTAAAACTGACATACACGAAGACCCTATCACTTTAAAAAAAAAAAAAGATTAATTTTTATTGGAAAGTCAGATATACAGAGAGGAGTCCTATCACTTCTAAAGCAATCAGTTTGCTATTGTTTGCTATAAAGAGTAACAAAACGCCACCGCCGCCCCCTCCAAGCCAGGACAGGCACAAAAAAAGGCCCCAGAACGGATCGCCTGTGGGGTGCCAGGTCCGGCTCCCAGCGCTGGGCTCTCGCTCGGGGAACAGACAACCTTCCTGCCGGTGCTGCGCTGGCCACTGCCCCGGCCTCCCGGCCCCGTCCTCCCTCCGCGGCCCGCGCTCCCAGCCGCCAGCTGCTGCGCTCCCTCTCCGCCCTTTCTGGGGCCCGGACTCTCGCTGCCTTCCCTGCCCTGGCTTCCCTTTTCCTTCCTCTCTCTGTGGCCCGGGATCCCGCCTCTGTCCTCGCCCGTCGCCGCGGGTCCCCCCATCAGCCCCGCAGGAGGGTCCCAACGCCTCACCGGCGGCCACCGGCAGCCTGCGCCTGCGCACTCGGGAGCGGACGGTCCCTCCCAGGACTCCGTGCGCTGCGAGCCCCCGGAGCCTCAGCGACGCTTCGGGCTCCTCGACATCCGGGCCTTTCCGACGTTTGGACTACACTTCCCACAAAGCCCCGCGCCGCTTTGGCATTTCTTCCTTCGCTTTCTCGCGGCTGAGACTTAACTGACTCCCTGACTGGAGTCTGGGCGCGGGAGGCGCTCCAGGTGAGCAAGTACCCAGCTGTCAGGACAAGAGACTCGCGTGTGTAGCCCAAAGCCCTACATCTGTAGGCGCGTGTATGGTGTCAGGTGTGAAGTCTTGGGTGGCTGTGACGAGGCAGGAGTGTGTGCGCGATGACAGAGCGGGTCGGGGTGTGTACCGGTTTAGAGGCAGAGCCACTGGGGCGGCTGGTCCTCACTGGGAGGTGTGTGACACTGTGGAGTTAAGGCAGCAGCGCTGCTTTGCTGGATGCAAGAGAATCGTAATTCAGTGACATTGTGGAACAGGATAGAGCTTCCTTTCTGCAACCCTGGGCTTAGGATTGGGTCTGAGAGCTCTTCTGGGGGTCTCTCGGAGGGTCCGCCTGCCTGAGATGACACCCCTAGAAGTCCGTGTTACACAGCGAAGCCTGGCGTGGCACCTCTGCCCTGGGGTTTCAGGTCCGCCCTTGGGGTGAGCATCCGTACCAACAGTAGGCTGTATCTCTTGGATTCTGCCTCCTCTTCCCTCTTCTTTCTCTTCCTCGTGCTTTATTGCCATGTGAACCTCACACGCCGGGCAGTGAGAATCAGAAGGGGATTCAGGCATTTGAAGTGGTAGAGTCAGCGTTACAAGCGGAAAAGCCCAAAACTGCCTTTGGAATGAGGCTTTCCGAGTTGGCCCTGGTCCTGAGCCAGTGTCCTGGGAAGACCGGAGCCGTAGGAAGTGCTCTGGCCTCAGGATCTCCCTTGGGAATCCTGTGATGTGCTCCAGAGCTGTCACCTCAAGGCAACTGCTGTCAATGTAAGAAAGTTTCTAGTCCCTTCTCTCAGTGACCTGTCCTTTTCCCCTGTTCCTAAGCAGGGTTAACAGTACACCCAGCTCCCTTTTACCTCTATGTGTGTGGTAGATTATGATAATTTGTGAGTTGAGTTTCTTAGAGTTTACCCAATCTCCGCTCCGAGTGATTCCTACACTCCCTGTTTCCTTTCCCCCTTCCCTAAGTTTCTTCTCTAAGAGCCCTGGGAAGATGGAAGCACTGAATATATCACAAAACTGAGGTCAGGGTCAGCTTTTATGTTATGTTTCTCAGAAAAGGGAAAGTTTGTTATCCTCAGATGCTAGGCAGTGGCTGGTTAGATAGGGCCTTGTGATGTGCCCTAAAGAATAGGATACAGGGTCTGGCGCGATAGCCTAGCGGCTAAAGTCCTCGCCTTGAATGTGCCAGGATCCCACATGGATTCCCATTCTTATCCTGGCAGCCCTGCTTCCCATCCGACTCCCTGCTTGTGACCTGGGAAAGCAGTGGGGGATGGCCCAAAGCCTTGGGACCCTGCAGACACCAGGGAGACCCGGAAGAGGCTCTTGGCTTCAGATTGGCTCAGCTCCAGCCATTACGGTCACTTGGGGAGTGAATCATCGGATGGAAGATCTTCCTCTCTGTCTCTCCTCCTCTCTGTATATCTATCTGCCTTTCCAATAAAAATAAATGATAAATCTTTTAAAAAAGAAATAAAACATTAAAAAAAAAAGAATAGAATATGGTCTTGCAGCTTTTACTCCTGTCTTCTTTCTGCATGAGGTCACTTGCGTTCCGGAAAGCTGAGGCCGGCTTGCTTGAAGACAGAAGCCTGGAGGGGGAGGGGACCAACTGACAGCAACAGCTGCCACATAGTCGGGTGGTACCAATGCAACAGCTGACAGCTAATGCAAGAATGAGATCAGGAGAACCATTCAGGCCAGCCAAACACCCAAATCCCGAACACCAGCATAATTAGCTACTTTTTTTAAGCCACAAACTTGTGTTACATAGTAGAGGGTAATGCTAATAAGATTTTTAACTTTCCAGACATTTTTCTATTTTTCAAATTTTTTGTGGTGACCAATGATATTGTAGCCTTCTAATTTTTTTCTTATTATTTATTTTTATTGAAAAGTCAGATATACAGAGAGGAGGAGAGACAGAGGAAGATCTTCTGTTCAATGATTCACTCCTCAAGTGGCCACACAACAGCCGGAGCTGAGCCAATCCAAAGCCAGGAGCCCGGAGCCTCTTCTGGGTCTCCCATGTGGGTACAGGGTCCCAAGGCTTTGAGTCATTCTCAACTGCTTTCCCAGGCCTCAGGCAGGCAGCTGGATGGGAAGTGGGGCTGCCGGGATTAGAACTGGCACCCTGTGGGATCCTGGGCATTCAAAGCAAGGCCTTTAACTGCTAGGCTATGGTGCTGGGCCCAGCCCTATCATTTTCATGTTTTCACTCAGTATTCACCCACAGTGACAGTTTTGTTCTAATATTAGTATATGTGCTGTCGAAGCGAGCACCCCTAATGGCAGTTTGAAGCACAAGGCACCTCACAACACCTGACCAAGAAGATCTTTACCAGAAGCTATTATTGTTCCATTTATACCTAAGTCTATTCTGGTCTCATTGGCAGTGAAACACACAAAATGATTTCACACCACTGCTCTGTATAGATACACCATCTCAGTGCATCCATCTCAGTACTCCTGGCTCCGATTCACTTATTGGTTCCTAAGATCTGAACTCAGCTCGCACTCATATGCCTCAGTCAAACCCATCCTCACACAGGCTCGCTTACGCCCGCTAAGCTCCTGCAAAAGCGTATGATCCCAGTTTCAGAGGGTATTAAGCCGCGTCATGTCTAACCCCTCACGTGGCCGAGCAGAAGCTCAGCTCACGCAGGTGGACGGCTCCGTAACTCCCTCCGATGCTCTCCAAACAGTGTGATTTCACACTTCTCCACAGCCAGAGCCCTCACTGTGGGTGTCACAAGCTCAGAGACGGAGTTCAGATCCCTACGCATCAGGCAACCACCATCCCCTCCAGGGTACATGGCGGTTCGCTTTGAGGGCCTAGGAGCCACCACTGCGTCGGCTTTGAAATCCGTCCTTAGGAATTGAAGTTGCTGATTCCACAGACGATCCCCTAGGTGGCATCGCCGACCCTGAGATAACCCCCTTGCTGCTGACGGATGCTGGGAAGAGGACTTTCCAGGTGCCACTCGGACTACATTTCCCAGAGGGCACTGGTGCCCAAAGCCACTTCCGGTAGTTGCTCCGTGGGCAGCAGAGGCGGGTTGAGGGCGTGACGGGACCGGCGGAGGAGGCCGGTTCGGAGCTCGGTGTCCTCGCCTGCAGTCCGAGGCAGAGCTTGAGCGGGATGCGGTCCTGAGGATGCTGAGGGTGAGGAGGGCTGCGTTACCCGGGTGTTGGAGTAGGAGTGCTGTGGCTTTAGGCCTCCGAGCGCCGACAGCTGCCCTCAGCCGTGGGGTGCTGTTGTGAGGGGGTCTCGGCTGAGCCGAGGTGGCCGGCTGTTGTGGCCTCTGCTGGGAGCACGATTGTTGAGCTTTGCGACGCTGTGATTGTGTGTGGGACCGTTTGTGGGAATGGAGTTTGGGGTCCTGACCGTGGTGGGTGCCTGTTTGGTGAACCCCGTTTGCTTAAATGAAAGAAAGTCACAGCCCAAATGGTTCTGCTGAGGCGTGCACAGCCAGGCATCTAGGCAGCTGGAGACTCATTCTCTCTCTCTGACTCATTCTCTCTCTATTACTCATTCTCTATTCTCTTTTTATTACATGTAGAAAAGCCACATGTAATGTGTACTTTTTAATATTCTTTTTCAAAGATTAGGCTATAGTAAACAAGGTTTTGAGACTTGCTCTTTAGAAAAGAGTTATATTTAGTATCAATATTGGTATTATTTGAAAGGCAGAGTTATAGAGCAGAGGAGGAGAGAAAAAGAGAGAGGAAGAGAGAGAATTCCATCCTCTGGTTCATCACCCAAGTGGCCATATAGGCTGTAGCTGAGTTGCTGGAAGCCAGAAGCCAGGAGACTCCTCCAGGTCCCCCATGCTGGTGTGGGAGCCCAAGCGCTTGGACCGTCCTCATCTTTCCTGGCGCATTAGCAAGGAGCTGGGTCAGAAGTGGGGCAGCCGTGATTCAAAACTGCATCCCTGTGGGAGAAAGCAGGTGGGGGCTAAGCTAGATCTGCCCTGGCGCCGACCTGTGATTTGTTACTAAAAGACTTTTGATTCTTTACTTCTTGGGAGTACTTTAAAGCCTCAGGTATTTTGAATTGGCTTTGGAAAAGTTTATTTCCGTTCTTTCATCTGTGTTGTTTTAGCCTTGGAAGTTTGAAAATGCCACTGCATCGGGTGTGGGGGTCTTTCTGTTTACCTGATTTTTTTTGCTTCTCATTGTGTTCATTTCGTTTCCATGTTTCTCTAAATGCGGTGAGAGTCTGTCCGAGATGTTTATGAGCAGTTTGCTCCTGTCTGCTTCATCAATGTAGCAGTAGTCTGGTTAACTAAGTCCCGGCTAGTGAAGGGCATGGTCCCGTTTTTCTTCATTCTGCAATAGCCGAGTTCTCTTGTGGTTTTGCGGAGAACGAGGATCTGTACAAATTCTTGCTCTTATGTTTGTGTGTTCGGGGGTTGGAAGTAGAGCATCTGAAAGAAGAAAGTGTCTTGCTAACCTAGCATTTGGGAGCTCAAATTCATGTCTCCCTGAACCTTTTGTCACCCAGCAGCACCTTTTGTGGATGGAGTTTCTTCTGACATGGAAACAAGAGGATTAAACAATACATTTGATTTTAAAATAAGCCAAGCCATGGACCATGTAAGTTGATGTTTTCTTCTTTCTAATTCAACATATGAATGCTTGCATTTTTGTTTTTATTGGAGAGGCAGATTTACAGAGAGGAGTCAGAGAATATGCTCTTCCATTCACTGGTTTACTCCCCAAGTGGCCGCAACAGCCATTCCGAAGCCTGGAGCCGGGAACCTCTTCTGGGTCTCCCATGCGGGTGCAGGGTCTGCAAGACTTTGGGCCGTCCTCTACTGCTTTCCCAGGCCACAGGCAGGGAGCTGGATGGGAAGTAGAACAGCCAGAAAATGAACCAGAGCTCATATGGGATCCCGGCGCATTTAAGGAGAGGACTTTAGCCACTAGGCTACTGTGCCGGACCCACTACTTGCATTCTTTATCCTGACATTGTTGCTTTACTGAGAATTGTACATAACTTACTAGTGGGTGAATAAATGATGGTAGCAGAGGTTCAGGGTCTTCTTTTTTCGTTCTGCTGCTGTACAACCAATGTTTATATACCTACTGAGCAGATCATGACACCTCCCACTTGCTCAATATTCTACCGGGAAGAAGAGAGAGCAGAAAATAGTTTTCTTTTGAGTAAAATTGTTGAGTAACTATAAAATTGGTTAGTTGAACATGAAAGTTAAGTTGGGTATGAGGGCCGGGCAGTTGATAGTTGGTAGTTGCGATGCTGCCACATTGCCATATATAAGTGGCTGAGTTCGAGTTCTGGCCCTGTTCCTGCTTCCAGTTCCCTGCTAACGTGACTCCTGGCAGGCAGCAGTTGCTAGCTGAACTGAGGTCCTGCCACCTATAGAAGGGACTTGGATTGGGTTCCAGCGTCCTTGCTGCAGTGTTTGGCTCAACCCCAGTAGTTGTCAGAATTTGGAGAGTGAACCAGCAGGTGTGAGTGCTGTCCCTCTGTCTTCCAAAGAAACAAACCTTGATTTAAAAAGAAGTGAAAAAAAAAAAGAGGTCTGAGGGAGTGACAGTCATGTGAAGATATCCAGGGAGAGTTCCATTTGAAATTTTGGAGATGTTGCAGCTTGTGCTAATGATAGGATCTTCACTAGAGGAGCTGGCATTGTGGTCTAGTGGTTAAACTGCCACCTGTCAGCACCAGCTTTCCATACAGGCGCCAGTTGGAGTCCCAGCTGCCCCACTTTCAAATTAACAACCTGTAAAAGCACCTGGAAAAGCAGCAGAGAATGGCCCAAGTGTTTGGGTACCTGCTACCCATGTGGAAGACCCGGGTGGAGTTCCTGCCTCCTGGCCTAGGCCTGACCCAGCCCTGCATTTGTGGACTGAATCAGTGGACAGAAGATCAATGTTTCTATCTCTCTTTCTCCTTCTTTTTGTAACTCTGCCTTTTAAGCAAATGAATCTTAAAAAAAACAGAACTAACGACTAGTACAGTAAAAGGAATGCGTGAACTAGAGTGCGGCTTGTCTTCACAAGGTCATAGACATAGAGGAGGCTAGAAAATGTGGAGGCCATGCCATTAGCAGGACGTGCATAGAGATATTTACAGTTACTGAAAGTACAGGTTAATAGTATTGGAGATAGTGACACGGATCGGGAGCATAAATTTCTAAGACACAAGAAGCCGGATGTTACAAGAGGGGGAGATAATATGTGGTGTAGTCTGATGAGGTTATACCATTATATGTTAGGGAAGAAGGAGAGTGTGAGGAGGAGGACGGTGGCATGAAGATCATGGGGAAAATAGCAAGCCACCACTCTGCCACTTGAGGTGTCCTCTTGAGAAGTGATGTCCTCAGGGTTGTTGGTTAGATCACGCGTGGGAAATCCATGCTTTCACAATTTTGAGTCTCCCTGTTAGGTGTAGGAGATGATGTTGTGTCATCTCACTACGCAGAACAACTTTCTGCTTTATGAGGCATGAAGATGAGATGGAGATATGATGTGTGTTGGCATAGAAATCGTTCCAGAAGCATAGATGATCACCAGTTCCAAACTCCAGTGTTAGACTGAACAGAATATGTTAGACTTAGGTCACATTTGTGTGACATTATGCCTAGCAAATTAAGCCTTTGCCTTTGACTCTTGCATTCCATATGCATGCCAGTTTGTGTCTTGGTTGCTATTTCCCTGTTGAAGTGCCCAAGAAAGCACAGGAGGATGGCCCTGCTTGGGCCCCTTCCACCCAAATGAAGCTCAGGCTTCTGGCTTTGGCCCCAGTTGTAGCAGCCATCTGGAGAGTGAACAAGCAGATGAAAGATATTCTCTCTCTTTCTGTTCTTGTTTCTGTGTGTGTTTTTCTCCATATCTCTGCAATTCTCACTTTCAAATAAAGAAGTAAATCCGGGGGGAGAGGAGTGGAAAAAAAAGAAGGTCTCCTACTTCAATCATACTGATTTTTTTTTTTAAAGATGTATCCATTTTTATTGCAAAGTCAGATATTCAAAGAGGAGGAAAAACAGAGAGGAAAATCTTCCGTCCGATGATTCACTCTCCTAGCAGCTGGAGCTGAGCCGATCTGAAGCCAGGAGCTTCTTCTGGGTCTCCCACATGAGTGCAGAGTTCCAAGGCTTTGGACCATCCTCAGCTGCTTTCCCAGGCCACAGGCAGGATGGGAAGTGGGGCTGCCGGGATTAGAACTAGCATCTATATGGGATCTTAGTACATTCAAGGCAAGGAGTTTAGGCACTAGGCTACTACTCCAGCCCCAGTAATACTGATTCTTTTAGATCTCTGTCATAGGTTTAATCTATACACTCAAGGAGAGTGAATATAACATTTAGTAACTAGTTGAGCATGAAATTTAAGCTGGATACAGTGTGGCAGA
Source organism: Ochotona curzoniae (assembly GCF_017591425.1). Taxonomy (NCBI): domain Eukaryota; kingdom Metazoa; phylum Chordata; class Mammalia; order Lagomorpha; family Ochotonidae; genus Ochotona; species Ochotona curzoniae. The sequence goes on along the minus strand of NW_024465561.1, from coordinate 4,910,874 downwards.
AGGGTGAGCATTTGGTCTGACAGTTAAGCAGCTGGTTAGAGTGCCAGCGTACCATGCCAGAGTGCCTGGGTTAGAGTCCTACAGTGCCACCCTTTAGCATCTCTCTTTTTGCCACTTTTTTAATCTTTTCTCTCTTTTTGCCACTTTTTTAATCTTTTCTCTCTTTCTTGATGCTTCTTTTTAATTTCTAAGACAGTGCTGTGATTTCTTATTTTAGGGATTGGTGAAGTTCCGAGATGTGGCCATAGATGTCTCTCAGGAAGAGTGGGAATGCCTGAATCCTTCGCAGAGGAATTTGTACAAAGATGTGATGTTGGAAAACTATAGCAACTTGGTTTCACTTGGTAAAGTTATCTAAGAATGCAGATGCTTCTCACAACTGAGAATCTACTTCTCAGGATTTGTATTTTCTCTTCCATTGATTTTTTTCTATGTGCAGAAATAAGCATAGCTGGATGAAAGTTCTGGTCCTTTTTTTTTTTAACTAATTATTTTTTAAAAAATAAATTCATTTTATTTTGTTTTTGATGATGTTTACATAGTCGAGAGGGATGCATGGCCATGTGAACCACAAGTTAGGCTGGGAAAGCGGAGGAATGGGGGAAGTGGGTGAGACAACTGCTTTCCATCTTCTTTTTTTCTTCCGATATCCTGGGAAAGTAGAGAGAGAAGGGTAGAGAGCCGCTCCCAGCAATCCAACTGCATCAGGAATGGGGAAAGGCTGCCCGGTGTCATGCCAGGGTCCCCGATATGGAGCATGTTCCAAGGACACTGTTTAAGTGGTTTCAAAGGTCCATTGGCTGATGTAGTTTACCTTAGAGTCTAGATTCTCCCAGATTGTTGTCTGGGAGAACTGTCTAATTTGTTCTGCCCTCTATAGTGCTAGACATCATCTTCAGGCCTCGGTAAACTGGTTGTCATGTTCCCCATAAACATTTGGGCATGCTGTCCACTACACAGGCAACCGTGGAGACCCAGTTCTGACACATGCCCTTCCCAGTCAGACCACATATTGTGTGATTTTCACGTGGTTGGAAGTCTGAGTCCAGTGACCCAGTTTTTGGAGTTCCCAAAGAAACCTTGCCAGAGGTGACCCCAGAAGTGACTCCTGTGTGTGTCAACCAGTGTGAGGTCCAACTCAGTCCATCATCCATATCAGCCTACACACACTGGTGTTTGCATCACTTGATCAGTTCTGTCCCTAGCCCCAAGTCACATGCAACTCAGTGGATGCTGCAGCTCAGCCTAACCCTACCCACCACACACTCTTCCCTGACATACACCAGTGGGAACTGCAGCCTAGTCAGAGTGGCACCTAGAAACTCCCACTAGGCCCACCCCCAGCCCTGGTTCCTGTGCATGCTGGTGTGCTAGTCTGTCCTAAATCTCATTCAGTTATCATACACCACAATGGGCATTGGAGCTTAGCTGAACCCAGCTGACCCCACTGTCCAGCCCACACTCATGCTAGCAGGTGCAGCTGCATGTCGAGCCATGCCTGCCCCCAGTGCTTGTTCTCATGCTTGCCAGTGGGAGCTGCACCCTATTAGAGCGGTATCCACAGTTTCCCTCCTGGGCCCGCTCCCAGCCCTGGATTTTGCATTTTCCAGGAAGTTCTATGGTCTGATCTGACAGGACCTGCTTTCAGTCCCAGCACCTGCCAGTTTATGCTTCAGCAAAACCCAACCAGCCTATACTTCCTCTGGCTCATTCATGCACAAGTGGATAGACTGGGTTGGACCACAATGCCAGCCAGTTCTTATTAGAGCTGCGCCTGGAGCTGGCTGGGCTTTGCTAGGCTGCAGCACCCGCCAGCATGAGTTGGAACGGGGGGCAGACTGGGCCAAGCCAGGTAGCAGCACCTTCTGGTTGATGCTGAGGTGAGGCAGGCCATGCCAGACTTAGCCACAACACCCACCAGCACAGGTGAGACCTGGGAATCGGGGAATGCAAGCCTGGTAGAGGACTGTGGGGGCTCCCCTGCTGGGCCACAGCTCCCACTGGCGGTGTGAGAACTGGTACACTAGGCTGGGCAGGGCTACAGAAACCATTGGTCTGTATATGAGCTGGGTTAGGGGGAGGCAGGCTGAGCTAAGCAACCATAGCCACTGGTGCATGCATGAAGTCTGGTCCTTTCTTACCATACTTCCTTCCTGGAATTCTGCAGCATTAACGGGTAACATTGTCAAAGAAACCTGGCTTTGTCTTTTGTTTCACTTCTGTGTGCTGAACCTGCCAGAGCATTAGAATAGATGAAGTTAAACACATGGGTTCCAGATGTTTTTGCTTTCTTAATTAATATATATGGTTAAAAGGATCAAGAAATATCATTTATTATTTATGGCTCAAATGAATGCCATCCCATTTCACAAAACAAATGTGCTTCTTTTCAAATGTTTTGCCTTTGGTAGTTGAATTCTAAGAACTTTACATTTAGTATTAAAAACATCTGGTTATAACTCAGAAAACTCTTGTATCATATCAAAGAGAGAAAACATATAAATGTAAGTAGCATTTCATCATCTGTTTATTTCTTGTGATGCTGAAATCATCTCAATGTAAAAATTGTATACCTTCTTTAGTTCCTCTGTAGATTTTATCAAATGCCATTTTGACATGTGATCTGTGATTTTTTAAATTAATTTTGAACCACTGTTTTGAGCACTTTCATTTACGACTCATCTCCGTTTCTTTTCTTGTAATTAGGACTTTCTATTTCTAAGCCACCCGTGATCTCCTCATTGGAACAAGGAAAGGAGCCCTGGATTGATGTGAGGGCTGGGCCAGAAAGACAGTGCCCAGGTGAGTGAGCCATAATCCAGAAGCAGGAACCTGTTCTATTAGAGAACACATTTAATAGGGTGTTTGTTAATCTTTTAAAAAAGTTCATATATGTGGCCAGCTCTTTTGCTTTAACATGAATGTAATTAATTTTTTAAACTTTATTTGAAGTAATTATTGATTCACAGGACGTTGCAAAGAAATACATAGGGAGGCCCATTATATTTTTGTGAAGTGCCCCCAATGTTAATACCCTATTCAGCTCTGTAGTACAATGTCAGAGCAAAAAAATTGATGTTGCTCTAATCCATAGAACCTACTGTGAGCTATTTCATTAGTTATATATGTATTTACTTATGTGCATGTGTGTGTTTTCAGTTTTATCCAATTTCATTGTCTATTTTGGATATAAAGCCGTTGTTGGATATGTGATTGCAAATATGTTTTCCAAGTCTGTAATTTGTCATTATGCCTTTTAAACATAGTCTGTCTAGCAAAAGCTTCACATTTTATGAAGTCTAATTTAATAATTTTTAATTTTGTTTTTTAAAGATTTATTTATTTTTATTGGAAAGTCAGATATACAGAGAGGAGGAGAGACAGAGAGGAAGATTCTTCATCTAATAATTCACTCCCCAAGCAGCCACAATGGCTGGAGCTGAGCTAATCTGAAGCCAGGAGCCAGGAGCTTATTCCAGGTCTGCTGCTTGGATGCAGGGTCCCGAGGCTTTGGCCATCCTCGACTGCTTTCTCAGGCCACAGGCAGGGAGCTGGATGGGAAGTGGAATAGCCAGGATTAGAACCAGTGCCCATATGGGATCCCAGCATATGCAAGGCAAGGACTTTAGCCACTAGGCCAGCAGGTTGGGGTCTAGTAGTGTTTTGTTTGTTTTTATTGTTGCTTTTGAATAATTTATTTATTTTTATTGGAAAGGCAAATATACAGAGAGAAGGAGAGACAGAGGAAGATTTTCCATTTGATGATACACTCCCCAAATAACCACAGTGGCTGGAACTGAGCCTATCTGAAGCCAGGAGCCATGAGCTTCTTCCAGTTCTCCCATGCAGGAGCAGGGTCCTTAAGATTTGGGCTGTCCTCGGCTGCTTTCCCAGTCCGCAAGCAGGGAGCTAGATGGGAAGCAGGGCTGCCAGGATAACAACTGGTGGTGATATGGGATCCCAGCATGTACGAGGTGAGGTCTTTAGCCTCTAGGCTATGGTGCTGGGCCCTAAATTGTGGTTTTGATATGTATATGTGTTTGATGTTAAGTCTAAAAGTAGTTGCTAGTCTTAGATCCTCAGGAGTTTTCTTCAGTGTTATTTATTTATTTATTTTTAATGAAAAGGGCTAGTTCCAGAAAAAAAGGAGAGGAAGAGAGTGGGAGATCATATCTGCTAGCTCACTCCCCAAATGAACCACATCAAACTGAAAAGATTCCATACACAAAACAAAAGAGTAAGTTGAAAAGATAACATACAGAATAGCAGAAACTGTATTAACAGCCAGACTGTATAAGTAGCGTGGTGGAAAAAAGCCCACAAATAGCTCTGTGAAAAAATGGACAAATGACTTCGACTAAACATTTTCTGACAGAAGAAAGACAAAGGATGGAAAAAGTATATGTAGACATCTCAGGTGGGCAGTGCAGACCAGTCCTCCACCCTGTTAACTCCAGCATCCCATATAGGCACCAGCCTGTCTCCTGGTTTCCTATATTAAAAAATATACTTAAAAATATTCAGGGCCCAGTGGTGTGGCCTAGTGGCTAAAATCCTCGCCTTAAATGCACCAGGATCCCATATGGGCGCCGGTTCTAATCCTGGCAGCTCCACTTCCCATCCAGCTCTCTGTTTGTGGCCCGGGAAAGCAGTCAAGGACAGGCCAAAGCTTTGGGACCCTGCACCCGTGTGGGAGACCTGGAGGAAGTTCCTGGTTCCTGGCTTTGGATCGGCATAGCATTGGCCATTGTGCTCACTTGGGGAGTGAATCATCGGACGGAAGATCTTCCTCTCTGTCTCTCCTCCTCTCTATATATCTGACTTTGCAATAAAAATAAATAAATCTTTAAAAAAATATATTCAACATCACTAATCAGATAAATGCAGAAGAAAACCACAGTGTGTTATAAACTCAACTCAGAATTAGGGAGCGAATCACGGGAGAACAGGGAATTCTCACATGCTGTTAGTAGGAGTATAAATTAGTGCATCGGGCCCAGCGCGATAGTGTGGTGGTTAAAGTCCTCGCCTTGAACACGCCGAGATCCCATGTAGTCACTGGTTCTAATCCCGGCAGCCCCGCTTCCCATCCAGCTCCCTGCCTGTGGCCTGGGAAAGCAGCGGAGGACGGCCCAAAGCCTTGGGACCCTGCACCCGCGTGGGAGACACAAAAGTAGAGCTCCTGGCTCCTGGCTTTGGATTGGTTCAGCTCCAGCTGTTGTGGCCACTTGAGGAGTGAATCATTGGACAGAAGCTCTTCCTCTCTGTCTCTCCTCCTCTGTATATCTGCCTTTCCATTAAAAATAAATAAATCATTAAAAAAATGAATTAATACATCCATAATGGAAATCATTATAGAAAAACCTCGAAACTGTTAACATGACCCAGCAATCCCAGTACCAGATTTATATCCGAATGAGATGAAGTCATTATGTCAAAGAGACATCTACATTGGCGTGTTTATTATAGCACCATTCATGATAGCCAAGCTTGGAAATCAACCTATGTGTCTATCAACAAATGAATTGACAAGAAAAACATGATATAAGTACATAGCACAATATTATGCATTAGTCTAATAGTCATCATTTACAGCAATGTGGATGGAACTGGGTGTCGTTATTTTAATGCAGTAAGTCAGGTACAGACAGTGAAAAACCACATGTGATGCTAAAAAAAAACTTCCATGTGATGCTAAAATTTGTTTAGATCAAAGTATAAAATGAAATAGTAAGTAATTTCCAGAGCTTGGGAATCATTGTGGGTTTGGGGATAATTTTGGGGAGACAGGAAAGAAAGGCTATTTAAGTGATATGGAAGTGTGGTTGGATAGGACAGATAATATATAATGCACAGTAGCATAGTTGTCTGCATACACTTACATATGTGCAGAAGTGATATATATTTTTTAATATGTTGTATTGCTGTTGTCTCACCAAAGCAGGGAGCTTAGCTTTTCTCTTTTGAAAATTGATCAGCTCATAGTGACTTGCTTCTCATAAGTAACACGCAGCGCTGTGATACTGCATGGTTTCCAAAGCTCGGTCATAAAAGTGCACTGCTTCTGCATAGAAGTGCTCACACATGCTCCTGTCCCGCATTTCCTCTTGTGCTTTTGGAGCCTTCTGCTGCGTTTCCGAAGGCATGTATCTATCTGGTGGACAGGCTTTACGAGTCTCGTGAGTCATGGCTGTTCCAGTCCCAGTTTTTCAAATTTTCTCATTCAAGTTACCAGACGTGTGAGTGAAGTAAATACTGAAATGACTTTGAATTAAATAGTGACTACCATTGGAGACTCCAAGTAAGACATGCCTGCTTGAACCCAGTTAATTGTCCCATCTGAGAAATAGCTGATTTTTACTATTTTTTAAAGATTTATTTATTTTTATTGGAAAGTCAGACATACAGAGAGGAGGAGAGACAGAGAAGAAGATCTTCCGTCTGATGATTCACTCCCCAACCAGCTGCAATGGCCGTAACTGCAGCGACCCGAAACCAGTAGCCCAGAGACTCTTTTGTGTCTTCCCCGTGGGTGCAGGGTCCCAAGACTTTGGGCTGTCCTTGACTGCTTTCCCAGGCCACAAGCAGGGAGCTGGATGGGAAGCGGAGCAGCCTGGACACAAACCAGCGCCCATGTGGGATTCCAGCGCATTCAAGGCGAGGACTTTAGCCACTAAGCTACAATACCGGGCCCTGATTGTTGCTATTTTAAAACACTGAGTTGGAGTGTTGTTTTATCACTAAGTGTCTAATTTATGTATGCATGAGAATACTTTTAAAAGTTTATAGAGGGCCTGGCGCGGTGGCACAAGTGGTTAAGGTCCTCACCTTGCACGCCCAGGATCCCATATGGGCACCGGTTCTATCCCGGCAGCCCCGCTTCCCTTCCAGCTCCCTGCCTGTGGCCTGGGAAAGCAGTCGAGGACGGCCCAAGGCTTTGGGACCCTGCGCCCGCGTGGGAGACCCGGAAGAGGCTCCTGGCTTCGGATCGGCATAGCATCGGCCGTTGCACTCACTTGGGGAGTGAATCATCGGACGGAAGATCTTCCTCTCTGTCTCTCCTCTCTGTATATCTGCCTTTCCAATAAAAAAAATAATAATAATAAAAATAAATCTTAAAAAAAGTTTATAGAAATGCAATTAAAAGATAAGCTTGGACCAGGCACAGTGTCGTAGCAGCTGAAGTCCTTACATTGCACAAGCTGGGATGGGGGCCGGTTCTAATCCCGGCAGTTCTACTTCTCATCCAACTTCCTGCTTGTATCCTGGGAAAGCAGTCGAGGAAAGCCCAAAACCTTGGGATACTGTACCTGTGTGGGAGACCTGGCTCCTGGCTGGGATCACCTCAACTCTGGTTATTGCGGATACTTGGGGAGTGAATGAATGAATGGAAGATCTTTTTTGTCTTTCCTCCTCTCTGTATATCTCCTTTTCCAATAAAAATAAAAATAAATCTTAAAAAAAATGATAAGCGCATTTGGTGCTAAGATTTTTTAAATCTTGTAGTGAAGGTCTGTTTTTTTAAGATTTATTTTTTATTAGAAAGGCAGATTTACAGAGAGAAGGAAAGATAGAAAGATCTTCTATTCGCTGGTTCACTCTCCAAGTGGCTATATGGCTGGAGCTGAGCCAACCTGAAACCGAGAGCCTGGACCTTCTTCCAGGTTTCCCACATGGGTACAGAGTCCTAAGACTTTGGGCTATTCTCTACTGGTTTCCCAGGCCACAAGCAGGGAGCTGGGATGGAAATAAAGCAGCTGGGTCACAAACTGGTACCTATATGGTATCCCAGCACATGCAGGGTGAGGACTTTAGCTACTACTGTGTGGTGACAGGACTATGCATAGAAGGTCTTTAAAAATTCATTAAAATGCATATTCAGAAAAAACTCTCTTGCTGGGGTCCGTGCAGTGGGTGTGGATGGCATGAAGGTGTGAAGAGAACAGCTCCCCTGTGTGGCAAGGCCCAGCGGATTTCTCTCTGACCACCTTGACACAGTTTCACCACCTTTTTGCATGGACACTCAAGCACCCCACTAAGAATTCTGTAATCTATTGAGGCATTGTTTGACCCTGTGGGATGGCTTTTATCACCAACGTGAGCTTGAGAGTTAATGTTATTGATAATATCTTGGTGAGTGGGCCTTTAACTGCGCACAGGAGTACAATTAAACCCATGCCATTTCTGGACATCTTATTCTGTACCTACCCATTGCCCTGAAATCGGGCCCAGACATATAGCATGCCTTCTGGGAAATGGCTTAATAAGAATTTTACAAAGTAATGGAAGTGATGTGAGTGAGAGCTGAAACTGCTATGGCAATAAATAGAGTTATTGTTTTCTCAAAGGCTAGCTTGTCTTTGCAATTTTTAGGAGTGTAGGAAATGTAATTGTTTTAGCTGCTTTTATAATTTTTAGCTAGAGGAATTGAATTAAGGATGCTTTTATTAAAGAAAAATGCTTTTGATTATTGTCTCATTGTTTATGGGGTTATGGAGTCTGTAGTTGTAGGAGGATTTTATATTTGAAATTTCTGTTTTGGATTTTAGGTTTTTTCCCTTGTAACTTATTTTCCCATTAAATGATGGGTAAATTGTAGAAGTAGAAATGTGGTGGGAAAGTACTACTGATTAGCAGGTAATCGCATGTGCCTTGGCCTTGGAGTCCTGGCCGTTGCTCCATGGCTACTGTTGAAGAAATAAATAATAGCTTGCTTTGAAGAATATGAATACATTATTTTGCAGAATTATCTTTAGGGGCACCTGCTTAGCCGTGAAGTGCAGATGGAGTGACCAAATGTCTGTACATGCCCTCCTAGTCTTGAAGTAAAAAATAGAACAATTAGTTGCTTGTGTAGAAGCTTGAGAGGGATTTTGAGAAAATAAAAAGGACAAATTTTTCTGGAGCTGTGGTGAGAACGCACCAAGTGTCTGTGTCTGTGTCTTTATCGCCGACTCCACACGCCCTTCCCGAGCTCCGAACTCCGCTGGAGCTGGACTCCGGCTCTCTCACTCTCTCTCTCTCTCTCTCTCTCTCTATATATATATATATATATATGTATGTATATTTAAGATTTATTTATTTTTATTGGAAAGTCAGATATACAGAGAGCAGGAGAGACAGAAAGGAAGATCTCCCATCCAAAGAATCACTTGTCAGGTGACCGCAATGGCCAGTGCTGCGCCAATCCAAAGCCAAGAGCTAGGAGCCAGGAAATTCCTCCAGGTCTCCCACGCGGGTGCAGGGTTCCAAGGCTTTGGGCCGTCCTCGACTGCTTTCCCAGGGCACAAGCAGGGGGCTGGATGGGAAGTCAAGCTACCAGGGTTAGAACTGGTGCCCATATGGGATCCTGGCACGTTCAAGGTGAGGACTTTAGCTGCTAGGCGATGCCATCAGGCCCAACTATGTCTATATATTAAATCATTCCAGTAAATATAGGAATAAACAAAACAATGATAAATTTAAGAACTGAAGATTATTATTTAATTTCTTGTGTAAATTTTTTTCATTGTGTTTCATTTTTATCGTATTTTAGAAACTAGACTCTTACAAACTATAAATTTAAATATATTTCTCATATTTCAGATTTGGCATTCAACAAGGAGCCCATGAAATTATTGCCAGAAAAGAATGTTTATGAAACAGAGCCATCCAAGTGGGTTATCATGGAACAAATTAAAAGCCACAACCCTGAGATATCTATTCTTAAAGATATTTGGGAATGCAGATGTCATCTTGTACAACAACAGGGACAACCAGGTTTTTTCAGCCACTTTCCGGACAACCATGAAAACATACCCATTTTTAGACAACATAGTTTACTCACTCAAGAATTTTACAATAAAGAAGAAATCTCTGAGTGTAAAAAGCATACGAAAAACTTCAGTTGCCATTTGTTCTTTGGTGACGACAAAGGAAATCATTGTAAAGAAGAACTTTCTACATGCCCGGAATGCATGGGAATCATTAATAAATCATTCCTTACAGGTCAACAAAGGATTCAAAATGGTGACAAAAGCAATGACTGTAGAGAATGTTGGAAGGCCTTTATTCAGTGTTCACAACTTAAACAACATCTGAAAGTTCATAATGGTGAAAAACGCTATGAATGTAAAGAATGTGGAAAGGCCTTTAATTACAGCTCAGAACTTATTCTACACCAGAGAATTCACACTGGTGAGAAACCCTATGAGTGTAAGGAATGTGGGAAAGCTTTTCGACAAAGATCACAACTTACTCAACATCAGAGACTCCATACTGGTGAAAAACCCTATGAATGTAAGCACTGCGGGAAAGCTTTTATTCGTGGTTTTCAACTTACTGAACATTTGCGACTCCATTCTGGTGAGAAACCCTTTGAATGTAAAGAATGTGGAAAGACTTTCAGGCATCGCTCATACCTCACCATTCATCAGAGAATTCATACTGGCGAGAAACCCTATGAATGTAGGGAATGTGGAAAGACCTTTAGTTATCACTCAAGCTTTTCTCACCATCAAAAAATTCATTCTGGCAAGAAACCTTATGAATGTAATGAATGTGGAAAGGCCTTTTGTGATGGCTTACAACTTACCCTACATCGGAGGATTCATACCGGAGAGAAGCCATATGAGTGTAAGGAATGTGGGAAGACTTTCAGACAATGCTCACACCTCAGAAGACATCAGAGAACTCACACAGGTGAGAAACCTAATGTGATATGTGGTAAGGCCTTTAGATTCCATTCATATTTTATTCCATCTTAGAGTATGCATATAGGTGAGAAGCTTTACAAATGTAAGGAATGTGGGAAAGTCTTTAGCTGTTATTCACCTCATCAGATAATCCATTCTAGAAAGTAGCCTTATGAATATGGAAGATATTTAATCATGGCTTATATTTTAATCTGTGGCAGACACTTAATATTGGTGTGAAGTCAGTAAGGTTTCCTCCTCTCTGCATCTTAGCCTAGTATCATGAAATTATTCCTGAAACGATAGATTTCATTTCTTTAAGAGTTGATAAAACATTATTTCATTTCTGTGTTTCATTAATTCTTGAAAACCAAATGCTCTTTTTGACATGAGAAAATGAAAAATTAATTACTGGGTAAAAATAATTTCAATTTTAATGTTTGAGTGATTATATTAATCACCATTGTGAATGAATTTGCTAACATTACATAATGTTTGCACAGAAACCTGTGAAGTACAGCAGAAATGAAAACAGTTCTCTCCCACAAGTCCCCTAAGGTAAGCAGTGTATGTTGTGGTCAAACAGCATGCAAACAAAGTATTTGAAGTATGTGTGTGAAGGAGGTTTTACTCCCTATTATGACATTTCATAGCATTTTGTCCATTTCAGTTACGAGAAGTCATGAGATATTCCAGGCCAGCACATAAAGATCTAACTCATTCTTTTTTTTTTTTTAAGATTTTATTTTTATTGGAAAGTCAGATATACAGAGAGGAGGAGAGACAGAGAGGAAGATCTTCCATCCAATGATTCACTCCCCAAGTGGCCACAACAGCTGGAGCTGATCCAATCTGAAGCCAGGAGCAGGAACTTCTTCCTGGTCTCCCATGTGGGTGCAGGGCCCCAAAGCTTTGGGCCATCCTGTATTGCTTTCCCAGGCCACAAGCAGGGAGCTGGAAGGGAAGTGGGGCCATCAGCACATGAACTGGTGCCCATATGAGATCCTGGCATGTGCAAGGCAACGCGCCAGGCCCTAAAGATCTAACTGGTTTTTAAAGTTTCAGAATACTTAATGCTTGTGCTATGTATCAGTATTTTGAGCCATTTCTTAATGTAGACATTCAAGTTTTTTCTACTGCTCTTTTATCTGAAACTATATCACACGCTACTTTTTATTTATATTTAGTCATTCCCAATATAGGATTAAAGAGTTTCTGGAGTATTTGTGTATGCTTTGATGTTACCCTAATCTTTTACAAAATACTTATCTAAGTAATACTATGGGTTTCTAAGTTGTTCAGCCTTCCTCAATTTCCATGTGTTGGGAGCTTCGTCCCTATAGTGGTGGTACTTGAAGGTGATACAATATTTAGTATAGGACCAGGTGGGAGATCCTAAATTGATTGAGGGCTAGCCCTTAAAAGGATTAAGCTCTTTCTTTTTTTTTTTTTTTAAGATTTATTTTTATTACAAAGTCAGATATACAGAGAGGAGGAAAGACAGAGAGGAAGATCTTCTGTCCGATGATTCACTCCCCAAGTGAGCGCAATGGCCGATGCTATGCATAGCATCAACTGCTTTCCTGGGTCACAAGCAGGGAGCTGGATGGGAAGTGGAGCTGCCGGGATTAGAACCGGCGCACATATGGGATCCCAGGGTGTTCAAGGCGAGGACTTTAGCTGCTAGGCCACGCTGCCGGGCCCTAAACTCTTTCTTATGGGACCCTGGTTAGTTCTTACAACAGCAATATTAAAAGCCTGACTTGAGCCCACCCAGTCTTTCTCTCATTTCCTGTATCAAGATGTAGTGTTGTGTTTTCACACACTCTCACGTTACCATTTGGCGTGAGGTGATGATGTCAAGAAAGCTCCCACCAGACTTTAGCCAGTGTCAGTACTGCGCCTTTGATCTTCCAAAACTGAAGACTGAATGAATCTCTTTTATAAAAACTAGTCTGCCTCTGTTATTTTGTTATAAGGATAACAGTACACAAAAGCACTTATAGTAAGACATAAATTACTGGGAAAAAGTAAAAATTTAAATCTTCCCTAATATTTATTCCCATTGCTACTTTTCCTGTGGAGACACCAGTTTCTTTGTATTCTTCCAAGAATATTCCATGTAAAATTCTTGGACAAAAGTGCAATAACACTCCTCAATTTACGACACTGTCTCGTTATTGGCCCATATTGGGCCTTTCACCTATACTTTATTTTTTGTTTTTTTTAAGATATTATTTATATTTATTACAAAGTCAGATATATAGAGAGGAGGAGAGACAGAGAGGAAGATCCTCTGTCCGACAATTTACTCCCCAAGTGTGCGCAACAGCCAGTGCTGTGCCGATCCGAAGCCAAGAGCCAGGAACTTCCTCCAGGTCTCCCACATGGGTGCAGGGTCCCAAGGCATTGGGCCGTCCTCAGCTGCCTTTCCTGGCCACAAGCAGGGAGCTGGATGGGAAGTGGAACTGCCGGGATTAGAACCGGTGCCCATATGGAATCCGGCACCTTCAAGGTGAGGACTTTAGCTGCTAGGCCACGCTGCCGGGCCCCACCTATGCTTTAAATATTACAGGACTTTTCGAACTTTGTATGATTTCCCTGTACTGCCTCCCTTTGCCTTGACTCCTTTCTGTGTGCCGATAAGCACTACTGAAGCTGCTTCTGTAGACGTTCCTCCTTGCTGGCCTGCATAACATTGAGCTTGTCAGTAGAGTGTTTCATTCCTGTCAGCTTCCTGTAGAACTTTCGTTTTCATCAGCATCCTGACGGTGGAATGATGTGCAGCAGCCAGCAGCACCAACCTCCATGCAGTAGGATGGCCTTGTAGCAAGCTCTGCCATGTGCTGCTATCTCTGTGAAGAAGCCTGGCCCATCTATCCACAGTGTTCATTTTAGGCAGGTCCCACTTCTGTGTTATTCACTGAGCCAAAACTGTGCTCTTTGCACTAAATCTTGGACCTTGGCCCTGTGGCAGAAGAGGTTATTTGTGTTTTGTGCTTTCGTCCATACTTTGTCTTCCCAGAGCCAACCACTGTTAGCAGGTTCCTTAGTGTTCCGGGAGTGTTACAGGTAAATGTGTTAAATGCTTTGGACCAAAGAGCATCCACTAGCTTCATTAATACTGTGTTATAGGGCAGATCCATCTGTATTTATACTATAGATTTTTTACTTCCTGAATAGAGTTTAATCATTAGTTACAGAAAATTCTCAGCTGTGGACTATTTAATGTGTCTCCTTCATGATCTGCTCACTTTTCCCACGCCCTCATTCTTGAGTATATGTTCAATCTTATTCTAATACAAAAAGCCTTTGAGTTATTTTATCCAACTATATTGCCAGAGACAAAATTTTATGTGTAGATTTTATAACTTTAACTAGTTTGGGGGCTGGCACTGTGTTGTAACAGGCTAATCCTCTACCTGCAGCATTGGCATCGTGTATGGGCACCGATTTGTATCCTGGCTGTGCCATTTCTGATCCAGCTCCCTGCTTGTGAAGGGAAGGCAGGGGAGGATGGTTCAGGTCCTGGGCCCCACACACCTGTGAGAGCCCTAGAAGAAGCTCCTTTCTCTGACTTCAGATCAGCTCAGCTCTGGCCACAGGCGCCATCTGGGGAGTGAACTGGTGGATGAACAATCTCTTTATCTCGGTGTCTCTCTTTTTTTTTTTTTTCTGTAAAAGTGGATTTTAAAAAATATTTTTAAAATGTTACATAATGCTTATTTCATACAATCCAAAATCTTGTTTCAATCAATAGTTCTAGAAATTTGGGCATTTGAATCTTGTTCCTCCTTTATAGTATTACATAATATTTCTTTCAATTAAACACTTTAACTTTTGTAATCATACTCTTATTGTAACATGTTTACTTTGTATTTTTTAACTTGTGCCACAGTTGTTCTAGGTTTTTCTAGTGTCTATGTACAATAGCTGTTTTTAGTGGTTGTATTAAAATTGTGTTTATTTTTGTATGTTTTAGCATGTAAACTCATGGCATTTATTACATGTAATATGCAACTATCTTCATTATATATTTCTAAAACATTTTAATTACTTATTTTTATATCATTAGATAATTATTTTCCCACTTTATCCCCTTGAAACTATTGATACAATTTTGTATATATGAAATTGCCTAGTCTAGATATTTTGAATAAATTTGGCATTTTGTGTTTGCCTTTCACTTTCCCTACTCTTTTCAGTATTCATCAGTGGCATAGCTTTTTTTTTTTTTTTTTTAATCACTCCAATTTACACTCCTTGCTTCCTGGCTCCAGGAGCAATAGTACTATATATTGTATGCTGATAGAGAGCAGATTTAGAAGCCTGGATCCACCAACTGAGGTTTCAGAAAATCATTCCAATGTTCTGTGAAGGCCAAGCCTTTACAGGGTATTTTACAAAAGTTCTTGGGAGATGCAATTTTAAAATGTCTCTTTAGTGGCAAGTTTTTTTTTCAGTGCAGAAAAAATTGAAATCTGTTTTTTTTTTTTTCATAATACTTGCCATACACTTTTTGAAGAGCCTTTGTATGTATACATTTCCAAAATATAGTTGGCATTTAAAGAATGCAGAGTGATATAGGATGTGGCAGGGGGAGATAGTCCATTTGCTGGTTCACTCCAAATACCCACAAAAGTCAGAATTGAGTCAGACCAAAGCTAGGAATCCAGATTTCCATCTGGGTCTCCTAGCTGTTCCTTTTGGGTGATACCTAAATATTGTGCAGAACCTTCTGGAAACCAGGCCATTATTTTCACTTTCTCAGGCAACTCACCTCCCCATGAAGCCATTGGTGTAAACTGAGAGAAGATATAATATGCATTATTTGATTCACTTCTATAAGAAACTTGTGTCTTTAGATTTATCTGAGCTGTATTTTTTTTTTTTTTAAGATTTAGTCTTACTTCCTTGAAAGGCAGAGTTACAGAGAGGGAGACATAGAGAAATCTGTCTGCTGACTCACTCCCCAAATGGCCACAATGGCTGGGGCTGGGCCAGGCCAAAGCCAGGAGCCAGGAGCTTCATCTGGGTCTCCCTATGGGTGCAGGGTCCCAAGGACTTGGGTCCTTTTCTTCTGTTCTTTCAGGCACATTAACAGGGAGCTGGATCGCAAGTGGAGCAGCTGGAACAGTAACTTGTGTCTATAAGGGATGTTGGCATCACA
The DNA here is from genome assembly GCF_017591425.1 of Ochotona curzoniae. Classification (NCBI taxonomy): domain Eukaryota; kingdom Metazoa; phylum Chordata; class Mammalia; order Lagomorpha; family Ochotonidae; genus Ochotona; species Ochotona curzoniae. The sequence goes on along the minus strand of NW_024465561.1, from coordinate 4,895,031 downwards.
GGCTTAACCTATTATGCCACAGTGACAGCTCTGAGCCGCATCTTCTACATGCCTCTATTTAAAGCTGGAGTCCTGCTATTGAACTTGATGTCCTTGAGACAATAGCTAGCTCCTTGCACAGTGGAAGTCGCTTTTCTTGTGGCCTGTGCTTAAGTGTTGAAACTCTGCTAAAAACAGTAGCAAGCCAAATGCTAATTCTCAAAAGGAGAGTAATCCTCAGTGGATAGAATGACTGGGCTCCAAAACCCGAAAAATATGTGCCAGTTGACTTACAGAAGTCTCCCACAGACTCCAAACAGCATTAAAATCTGCCACTAATTACGTCTAGCACCATGAGCTCCACTGAGTCATATGGGCCAAGTGGGAAAGCAGCTCTTACAGCAAACCGGCTCTGTTGAAGAGGTTTATTCAGAGCATCACTCAGAATGACCAGCCTTCAGATTACTAATTAAGTGGGCCAGAAACAGCACACGCAAATGAAGTCTATATCAAACATCCAAAGTGACCTACCAGGGTTTGTGGTTCTGTTTTGATTGTGGAAGCGGCTGGATGCAACTTATCCTTCACTGTGGAAAGAGTGTTTCAACGTGCGCTGCAGCACTGACTCATTGACATTTCACTAAAAGTCCCTGAATTTGTGCCAGGCTTATTTCCCAGTCTCAGAATTTCTCGCCAGTATGACCTGCCGTTCCCCAGGTCCAGTCAGCGTAGTATGAGGTATAACGGCGCATGCTCTTTCGTCAAAGGGGAAGCGGGGTCAGAGTCCCTGCGGCTGACATGCGATGGGCCTGGAGAACTGATCCGGCGTTATGGCTTGTACTTTGACGTGTCAGTTTGTGTAAACCACAATGGGCATGTTTCGTCAAGTGCTATTCTAAATGTTTTCTGAAAATATTTTTGAATAATATGTAAATCAATGGACTATGAATAAAGGAGATTATTGATATATGGGTGTATCCAGATTATTGATATGAGATTATCTTGATATTCAGGTGCATCCAGACTGATTTCTCTCTGGAGGAAGTTCACTGACTATCTTGGCTCCGCGCTCACAGGCCTGACCTCTTGTAGCAACTGTTTCCTAATTTCAAGGAATACTGGGCTACTCTTTCTCTCTTTCTCCCTTCTTTTTTTTTTTTTTAAGATTGATTCCCTTTTATTGGAAGGGAAGATTATGGAGAGACAGAAAGATCTTCCATCTGTTGGTTCACTACCCAAATGGCCACAACAGCTGGAACTGGCCAGGATCCAGGAGCTTCTTTTGGGTCTCCCACGTGGGTGCAGGGTCCCAAGGCTTTGGACCATCCTCTACTGTTTTCCCAGGCCACAAGCAGGGGTGCTGAATAGGAAGTGGAGCTGTCAGGATACCAACTGGCACCCACATGGGATCCTGGTAGATGCAAGGTAGGGATTTAGCCACTATACTACCACAGTGGGACCAGAAAATGATTTTTATGGGTTTCATTCTTATCTGCAGAATACCATTGTTTTTTTTTAAGATAAATTTTATTGTAAAGTCAGATATATATAAAGGAGGAGAGACAGACAGGAAGCTCTTCCATCGAGTCATTTCCCAAACCGCTGCAACAGTCAGAGCTGAGCTCATCCAAAACCAGGATCCTCTCCCAGGTCTCCTGCACAGGTGCAGGGTCCCAAGTCTTTGGACCATTCTCTACTGCTTTCCCAGGCTATAAGCAGGAAGCTGAATGGGAAGTGGGGCCACCAGGATTAGAACTGGTGCCCATATGGGATCTGGTGCATGCAAGGCAAGGACTTGCCACTAAGCTACTACACCGGAACCCAGAATACCAGATTTTACATACCTAGGAACCACAGCGTAGTCAAACTGAAAGAATAAAACTGTTAGAATGACAGATAACTTATACAGTAAGAGCACATGGATGGATGTGTGAGAAATAAGCATGTCTTACCTTTCTGTCTCATTAATTTTTTAAAGGATTTATTTTTATTGGAAAGGCAGATTTACAGAGGAAAAAGAGAGAGATTTTCCATCCACTGGTTCAGTCCCAAGTAACTGCAACGACTGAATCTGAGCTGATCCAAAGCCGGGAGCCAGGAACCCCCTCCAGGCCTCCCATGCGAGTGCAGGTTTCCAAGGTTAGGGGCCATAAGTAGGGAGCTAGACGGGAAGTGGGGCAGCCAGGATACAAATTGGTGCCATACAAGATCTTTCTGCATTCAAGGTGAGGATTTAGCCACTGAGACACTGTCTGAACCCTATCTCACTAATATCTTTTTTTAAGATTTATTTTTATTGCAAAGTCAGACATACAAAGAGGAGGAGAGATAGAAAGGAAGGTCTTCCATCTGATGATTCATTCCTCAAGCAATTGCAGTGGCTGGAAAAGGGCCGATCCAAAACCAGGAGCCTAGAGCCTCTTCCAGGTCTCCTACTCAGGTGAAGGGTCCCAGAGCTTTGGGCCGTCCTCTGATGCTTTCCCAGGCCACCAGCAGGGAGCTGGATGGAAAGTGGAGCAGCCTGGGATTCCAACATGGCACCCATATGAGTTCCTAGTGCATGCAAGGCGAGGACTTTAGCCACTGAGTTACTGCCTAGGGCCCTAATGTCTTAAACAGTACCAACCATGAGGATTATTCAGAATATAAGTATGTAAATACTTAGGTTATTAACAAGCCTTCATCATCTGTCTTCTTGTGCAGGCATCACAGGCACATAAATTGATTACAGCTGCAAAGATGAAGAGTATGAATGGTGTTACTATCACAGACTCACCAAGGTGGTGTCGCTCCCAGTGGTTCTGAATGTGCCACCTTCCAGCAGGAGTAACCAGAGCTTCCGTGGACACTGATTTTTGAGAATACTAGTTAGTCACATATTGTCAGTTGAGTTGAACAGATTGGACCTGTTCTGTTTTTTAAGTGTTTTCTTTAGGAGGGGACAGCTATTCTGTGAATGGGTTTGCCTTTTCTGCTCACAAGTTCTCAGCAAGCACCATATGTCTGGTTACTTACAGGATGCCAATAACAAGTATATGATATCTTACAGGACATAGCATTTTACTTGGCAGCCAGAAAATAAAAACAAAAATACAAGTGCAGAAATTGGCCAGTGACAATGAGATGAATGGATGTTAGCACATGAGATTTCCTATGTAAAGGACTGGAATAGCCTTCTGAAAGTACAGCCAGCATGAACCCTCAAAGAACATATTTAGGAGGAAGGAGTGCTATCCTCTAGAATGCAATATGCACACACTTAGAGGTCTTCTTATACCACTGTGTTGCATTAAGAATGCTGTTTGAGAATCGAGAGATAAAGGCAAATTAACAAGGCGAATGTCACGGTGCAAGTTTTGCTGTCATCTGCAAAGACAGCGTCTGACACGAGCACTGGTTCAAGTCCCAGCTGCTTCACTTCCAATTCATCTCCCTGCTAAGGCATCCCGGAAATCAGCAGACGATGGCTGCCACACATGTGGGAAGCCTACATGGAAATTCCAGGCCTGGCCCATCTGTGGAGTGAATCAGCAAATGGAAGATCTTTCTGCCCCTCTCTCCCTCTCTGTAACTCTTCCTTTTGAATAAAAAAAACTTTTAAAAAAGCAAGTTAACGCCAGTGTCTGGCATGAATGTGCTCTCCAAGCCAGTTGTGAAGGCCCATGCTGCAGTGGGTGCTCATCATTTGGAAGATACAAATCTGAGTGAAGTGTAATGTGTTACTGGTGTTGAGGTTGAGGCGAATTGAGGAACAAGTAATTACTCCATGTGATCATGGCTAATAGGGCTCATTGGGGGCAGGAGGGGAGGAGCTACTGCACATATAATTCGGAAGTGAATCCAAAGACATTTTCAAAGGGCATAAATCAGGAGGTCTTGCTGATAATGGTGATCAAAACAAACCTAGAGTTTTTATTTATCTTTTAAAAGTTTACAAGCATTACAGTTTACTTTGTATATATACTTCTAGTTTTACACATGCATAGATTCTTGTATCTGTGACCACACGCAGGATACAAAATGATTTCAATACCTCAAAGAATTTCCTCATGCACTGTGTAATCAAAGCTCCCCACCCTTCCACACACTAGGCAACAACTGATATGTTCTTGAATTTTTTGCCCTTTTGAGGATGTCCTATCTGCATCATTTAACATGTAATTTTTTTATTGGGTTGCTTTAGCATAACTCATTTAAAGTTTATCCATGTTGTTGCATGTATAAGTTCATAATTTCATTCTTGTTTACTAGTTTCCCATTGTTTGGATGTTTCACAACATATCCATTTAAGCGCTGAAGAACATCTGGGTCATATACAGGTTTGGGTGATTACATGTCATATATAAACCCTGATCTATTAGTGCTTTTTTCTTAATCACTAGGCCAAATGGCTGCCTCTTTGTGTCACTTTCTGATTTTAAAAAAGATATTAACTGTGGGAAAAGGCAACCACATATTTATTATATTTGTGATAATATATGAAGATTTGCTGTGAGAAAAATAAATCTTAAAAAATATTGGGGTTGGGCCTGGTGTGGCAGCCTTGTGGCTAAAGTCCTTGCTTTGCACATGCCAGGATCCCATATCGACGCCAGTTCATATCCCAGCTGCTGCACTTCCCATCCAGCTCCCTGCTTGTGGCCTTGGAGAGCAGTCAAGGACGGCCCAAAGCCTTGGGACCCTTCACCCGCATGATGGACCTGTTTCTGGCTTCAGATCAGCTCAGCTCCGATTGTTGTGTGGCCACTTGGGAAGTGAACCAGGAGATGGGAGATCTTTGTCTCTCCTTCTCTCTAAATCTTTCTAATAAAAAAAAATCTTAAAAAAATATTTGCATGATCATCAGGATCAAATTTCAGAACTTTACAAAAATGCTTGGGCTATAGTTAGAAGCTCTTCATAAGTGTATTGTATTCATAACTCCAGTTTTCAGAGTACCAATGATAGAGCTCTCCTCTTGCATGAGTTTGCTGGTTTGAGCAAATACTGATAATATTCATAGTTGTTCCTCTATAGACTAAATTATCTCATGCTGGTGAAAGCTCTGGGTTTTCTGCCACCTCCACCAAAGCTGACTGAACACACATCTGCATTTAGATACAGCAGCTCCACTCCCTAGCCATAAACAAGAGAAGTAGCTACATGTACACCCAAAGACAAATATGTTCTCAGAACCAGTGTTTATCATGATCCTAAGCCGTAAACAATGCAAGAAGTCCAGTAGCAGCTGAGTGGATAGATTGAGACACATTCAAATAATGGCATTCTAGACAGATTGAAAATAAATGAACACTGACCACATGCACTGATGATTAGGGAAATAATGAGAAATGAAATAAGTCATATCAATGAATACATGACACATAATTCATCTTAAGATTTATCATATTTAAAAGTTAATGTTAGAAGTCAGAATTGGTTAATTCTGAGGAGTTGACAACCAAATTTTTTCCATATTTGCAATAAGAAATACAGTTAACATATTCCTTGAAAGCACTTCTAGTCACAGTGTGATGCAGGACCAAGTGCCAGTTGGCCAATTACTGGCACACATACATATTGAAGTGGAAAGCAATTTTTAAGTCTAGCAATTTGACCCAGGAAATTTGCTGAATTTAATATTAAAGTTAGGGGTTTCATGTTCATGACTTTGTCCTTTTTCTGTGGTGTGTGTCTGTATTTATTGGGTAGCAAACAATAGGTAACACCTTAAACTGTTGAATACTATTACACTTGCACACAACATCTGGTACAAGGTTAATTCTTAAAAACATTTTCTCCCCCCAAAATCACATCACTTACTGAATTCCCATGGCTTCTACTTTGTGTGTTTTCTGGTGGACAATGAGGTTTGACTTACAGCTGAAGAACTTTCCACATTCTTTACATTCATATGGTTTCTCTCCTGTGTGAGTCTTCTGATGGCGGATAAGGTTTGATTTCCTACTAAAGGCTTTCCCACATTGTGGACATCCATTGGATTTCTCTCCTGTGTGTATTCTGTGATGAACAGTGAGAATTGCCTTCTGGCGGAAGGACTTCCCACATTCGTTACATATGTAAGGTTTTTCCCCTGTGTGAATTCTTTGATGGAGAGTGAGTGTTGTCTTTTGGCAGAAGGACTTCCCACATACATTACAAATATAGGGTTTCTCTCCTGTGTGAGTTCTCTGATGCACAGTGAGGGTTGTCTTCTGGATAAATGCCTTCCCACACTCGTTACACTGATAGGGTTTCTCCCCTGTGTGAGTTCTCTGATGGTCAATGAGGTATGACTTCTTTCTAAAGGCACTTCCACACTGAGTACATTCATAGGCCTTCTCCCCTGTGTGTGTTTTGTGATGTCTAGTGAGGGTTGCCTTCTGTCTGAAGGACTTTCCACAGTCAATACAGACATATGGTTTCCCCTCTATATGTGTTTTTTCATGAAGAGTGAGAGCAGTCTTCTGACGGAAGGCCTTTCCGCACTGATTGCAAACATAAGGTTTCTCACCTGTGTGAATTCGCTGATGTTCTATGAGGTATGATTTCCTTCTAAAGCTATTCCCACAGTAAGGACATTGAAAAGGCTTCTCTTCTGTTTGAGATCTTTGATGCATAATACAAATAGGTTTTCTGCAGAAGAATTTCCCATATTTGTTATATGCAGAAGGTTTCTTTTCCATAATGTTATGTGGATGGATGCCGAGATTTGGCTTTTCTAGGAAGGCAATTCCATCTTTATTGTATTCAAAGGTTCTTTCTCCTCTGTGAACTCTAGTATGTGTAAGTAGCATTTCTTTCACGAGGAAGGGTTTTTCGCACTCATTATGTTTAAACTGTGGCTCTAGAGTTGGAACCTTCTGCTGGGGAACAGGCTCTGGCTGACCACTGTGGTCCCTTCCTGTCTGTCTGTGCTGACTCACCACAGCTGTCATGTTCTCATGTTTACCACTCAGGAGTGATTTCTCCCATCCATTACTCTCATCAGATTTCTCTCTGATTGGGTTTATGTTTCGAATAGTTAATCCTGAATTATTTTTAAGAACTTTTCTATCAGATAGACATTCACAAAGTGTTTTGGAAATAATATGGGTTTTGCCTGCAGTAAGTATTTTCTCACAAATATTTTTCTCCTTAATTCTTTTGTGGTTGATGAGTATCACCGATCTAGACAGTTTGTCTCGGTATTCTCTGAACTTCACTAAAACATCTTCAGCTTTCCCATCTTTTTCTAGAAAAAATAAAATTAACAGCACTGTAAATTTCCATATACATGCTCTAAATTGGATGTTTACACCAACAACCCACGGTGGAACAATCTGTCCTGCTGTTGTGCAAAGAACACTCAAATTTTTGACCTGTTGCATTTAATAAACAACAACAAAAAATGATAATAATCACAAGGATAAATGAAGACAGAGAATAATGAATCAGGGGATCATTTGTAGAAGTAAGAAGGTAGAGATAAAAAGACAAGCCGATTTCAACAGTGTAAACAGTAAGCAAAAGCCTAAGAAAATTTAGGCAGATTAAAATCTGTATATTTATCTCCTAATGTTGTAAGGGTTTTTTTTAAACATTTATTTTTACTGGAAAGCAATTTACAGAGAAAAGAAGAAGCAGAGAGAGATTTCCATCCACTGGTTCAGTCCCCAAATGGCTGCTACAACTACATCTGACCTGAATGGAAGCCAGCAAATTCCTCTGTGTACCCGCCCCCCCGACAGGTGCAGGGTCCCAAGGCTATGGGCCATCCTCCACTGCTTTCCCAGGCCATTAGCAGGGAACTGGATCAACAGTAGAACAGCCTGGAATAAGACCAGCACCCAAATTGGATGCTGGTGCCTTCAAGGAGATGATTAGCCAATTGAGCCATTGCACCAGGTCCATGTTTAAGATTCTTTCATTTTTTTCTTATTCCTATTTGGCTCAACTATCACAAATGAATTTTAAAAAGCTAATTGTATAGTATTTACAGAAACACTAATATATACTCTAGCTCTTTTTTTTTTAAAGATTTATTTATTTTTATTGGAAAGTCAGATATACAGAGAGGAGGAGGGACAGAGAAGAGGATCTTCTGTCCATTGATTCACTTCTCAACCGGCCCCAATGGCTGAAGCTGAGCCAATCTGAAGCCAGGAGCCAGGAGCTCTTCCGGGTCTCCTATTTGGGTGCAGGTTCCCAAGGTTTTGGGCTATCAACTACTTTCCCAGACTACAAAGTGAGAGCTAAAAGTGAAATAGAGTAATCAGGACACAAACTGGTAGTATCCTGGCAGTTGAAGGGGGAGGATTTAGCTACTGAACCACCATAACGGGCCTGAATTATTTTTTGTTTACAAAAGATGAATTTGGGTCTGGCGCTGTGGCCTAGTGGCTAAAGTCCTCACCTTGAACGCACCGGGATCCCATACGTGTGCCGGTTCTAATCCTGGCAGCTCTACTTCCCATCCAGCTCCCTGCTTGTGGCCTGGGAAAGCAGTCGAGGATGGCCCAAAAAAGCCTTGGGATCCTGCACCCTCGTGGGAGACCTGGAAGAAGTTCCTGGCTTCGGATTGGCACAGCACCAGCCATTGCGCTCACTTGGGGAGTGAATCATCGGACAGAAGATCTTCCTCACTGTTTCTCCTCCTCTCTGTATATCTAACTTTCCAATAAAAATAAATAAATCTTGAAAAAAAAAGATGAATTCAAGTTTTTTTCCAAATATAGTAACATATGTTAACTCTGCTATTGTTTACTTTATGTAGGGTACAGATTGACCTTAAATACTATTTTATTATAAATGCTTCTCCATTTTTTATTATTGTTACCTTACTGCCACCCATATTTGGTGTGACAGTTTTAAAGATACATTCGTCTTCGCAATTATTTGCCTCTTTATTTCTAATAGAGCAGTACTGGCTGGAGACAGCGTGTCTATCAAAAGTAGACGGGTAATACTGAGGCACATATATTTATGCAATGGAACAACTCCTTGGTTATAAAAAGAAGAATACCACTGACACACAGTGATCACAGGGAGAAACTACATACAATCTGAATGTAACCTTTATGCAAAAGAACACATATTGCAAAATTCCACTTATGTGCAGTTCTAGAAAACAGATAACTGATCTGTATTGATAATGTTACAGTACTTTCCTAAGAACCTCCAATGCTTCCAAGAACATGTTACTGTCCATTTTTCCATAGAGCCCTTACATATTACCCTTTATTATCTGGTTTGTTATAAGTGGGTATATGATTATGGTCATAATTATCCACTTCAGGAAATCTTTGTTTTTGTTTGAGAGATTTATTTATTTCCACTGGAAAGTAAGATTTACAGAGAGGAGAGACAGATCTTCCCAAGTGGCTGCAATGGCCTGTGCTGAGCTGATCTGAAGCCAGGAGTCAGGAGCCTTTTCCAGATCTCCCACACAGGTGCAGGGTCCCAAGGCCTTGGGCCATCCTTTAGTTTTTTTCCCAGGCCATTAACAGGGAGTTAGATGCAAAGTGGAGCCAGGACATGAACTGGCACCCATATAGGATACTGGCCCATGTAAGTTAAGGACATTTGTCACTAGGCTATCATGCCAAGCCCTCATTTCCAGAAATCTTGTCAGCTGGCATTATAGAGCAGAGGGTTAAACTGTTGCTTTGACACTAGCATCCCACAGCTGACTCCCAGTCCTGGGCCGGAGCTGCTCTGCTCCCACTCAGCTCCCCACTGTTGCACCTGAGAAGGCAGCCGATGACAGCTCCTGTAGTTGGGGCCCTGCCATCCATGTTGGAGACCTGGATGGCCCATTTGGAGAGTGAATCACTGGATGGAAGATACTTCTCTCTCTGTCTCTCTGCCTTATAGACTTTTTTGAAAAGCAGATTTTAAGGAGAGACACAGAGAGATGACCTTCCATGCACTGGTTTACTCTGCAAATGGCTGCAATGGCCAGAGATGAGCTCATCTGAAGCAGGGAGACGGAAGTCTCTTCTGGGTCTTCCTTGTGGGTGCACTGACTTGAGCCATCCTCTGCTGCTTTCCCAGATGATGAGCTGGGCAAACTGGAACCAAAGTGGCGCAGACAGGACACAAAGACAGGACACAATCCAGTGCTCATTGGATGCTAGCATGACAGGGGTAGGAATTATTTTGCTGTGCCACTGCACAGGCCCAATAGCCATTTTTTTTTTAAAGAAATCTAGCAACCTGAAACTTTAACATTCCTATTTTATATAAAATGCTTCAGATAATATTGCTGCTTTCCCAACTAAAGCGTATGTTTTTGGAAGTCAATGTTTACTGATCATCTTATATAAAATCTTCTGAGTAAATGTTAATGCATGGTCATTGTAGGTGAAGGAACATGAACCAGATATGAAGTTATCAGTAAGTGATTTTTAAATAGTTGAGCAAAACATTTGCCCTGCATGGTGTCACAGATAATTAATAAAATAATTATTAAATAGTTATTACTAAATAACTAGTAAATAGTCTATTAGTCTCTTTGGCAAACTGCATCAGGAAAAATTTTAAAATGGGGTGTTATTTTGGTGGAATTGTTAACTGAATGGAGGGAAAAAGCCTCAATACAATGATGAATTAGTCATTATGTTACAGCTATTAAATAGAACAGAAATGCAGGAAGGCCTGGCTCAGTAGCCTAGTGGCCAAAGTCCTTCCCTTCCATGAACCGGGATCCCTTGTAGGAGCCAGTTTGTATTCCAGCTGCTCCATTTCCCATCCAGTTCCCTGCTTGTGGCCTGGGAAAGCAACAGAGAATGGCCTAAAGTCTTGGGACCCCGTACCTGTTTGGGAGACCTGGAAGAAGCTCCTGGCTTTGAATTGGCTCAGCACTGACCCTTACAGCCATTTGCAACATGAAAAAGTGGGCAGAGATCTTTCCATCTCTCCATACCTATGTAAATTTGACTCTTCAATAAAAATAAATAAATCTTGGAAAAAAAAAAAGAATAACAGTTCAGTCGACCATATTTAAACAAAAAAGAAAGAAATGCAGGGAAAAAAAGATTGTAAATATCTTAAGAAAATGAATTTTTGATAGCCATTATTATAAGCAATACAATAAAACAAAAAGCTCCAAGTATTCATTTTCTTTGGCATTGATTGTCTAACATGAATGTTTTAGAAGTAGACATTTAATAGTTAAGATCATGGCAAGGCTTATGCAGTATCTTATGAAATTTTCATGAGTAATCATAAAATAATTAAGACTATCTGTGTTGAGTTGATATAAGTGGGGGAAAAAAGCTTTATGAATTTATTTGCAACAATAATTGTTTCATAATTATCTGCCTAAAAATAGTTCCCCAAATGTTCTTCATAACCTGAAACCTTAGAGTCATGCAAAGCGATAAACATTTGTTTATAATTTATATAGAAGGTAAACTACTGAAACTTTGGTTTTTGAAATTTAAGTTTACATACTTCTGGCTTATAAAAATAAGGCAGGTTAAATATATCTGGGTCTGTTAAACACTGAAAATGTGTATTATGAATAAACAAAGTTACAAGAAGATAATCCATAACAAGTACTGGTCTACTCCAGCATGCTGCTACACACCACGATGTTTGTAGTTAACCACTTCTTAGTTTTCACTGTTAAAAAATGGTCAAAAATTTTTGTCAGTATATGTAGTTAAAACTATAAGAAGTAAGAACGAACCTGTAAAGTATGCAGGAAAGTGGTATGTGTTTTTGTTATACAAAATAACTCAAAATATAAAGGATGGATTTTTACTAAGAGCGGTTCTATATGACAGCAGTGCCTGGATGGATATAGAAAACTGCTTCTACAAGGGAAAATACAGCAAGAAACAGTGTATGTTAATTTATTATCCTGAATAGCCTATTTGGCTAATACCTAAATTTGTTATGAGGTTTGAAAATGAAGATATCAACAATGGACCAGCGTGAACGCTAGAATTTGGTCAAAATGATCATTTTTTGAAATACTGACCTGATCTTATTCAAATATCTGTTAATGTTTTTTACAAGTAACCTGCCTAAAAAAAATAAAGAATCTGTCAGAACAATGTCCTGTGCTTTATGTTAATGATTATGACGTAAGAAGACATACATAAACACTTATAGATAGCTCATCTGCTGGCGTACTATTCAAATGACCACAACAGCAAGGGGCAGGCCAGGCCAACGTAACGACCCAGGAACTCGATCCAGGTCTCCCATGTGGGTGGCAAGGACCGAGTTACTGGAACCATCACTTCTGCCTCCCTGTGTACACGTGAGCAGGAGGCTGAATAGAAGGCATGGCCAGGGTATGGGCCAAGGTATTCTGCTATGGGATGTAAATATCTTTAGTGGCATCTTTGCTTTTAAAGATTTATTTATTCGGCTAGCATGGTCGCTCATCAGGCTAATCCTCTGCCTGCAGTGCTGGCATCCCTTATGGGTACTGGTTCTGGTCCCTACACCTATGTGGGAGACCTGGAAGATGCTCCTGGCTCCTGGCTCCTGACTCTTGATCATTTCAGCTTTGGGTACTGTGGCAATTTGGGGAGTGAACCAGTGGATGAAAATTCTCTCTCTGTTTCTCCTACTTTTTGTAACTCTGCCTTTCAGATATAAACAAAAGAAATTGGGCCTGGCACAGTGGCCTAGTGTCTAAAGTCCTCACCTTGCACACGCCAGGATCCCATATGGGCACTGGTTCTAATCCTGGAAGTTCCACTTCCCATCCAGCTCCCTGCTTGTGGCCTGGGAAAGCATCCAAGGACGGCCCAAAGTCTTGGGACCCTGTGCCTGCATAGGAGACCCAAAAGAGGCTCCTGGCTTCAAATTCCTGTAGTTGGCGGCCACTTAAGGAGTGAACCAGTGGGAGAAGATTTTTACGTCTTTCTTGCCTTCTCTCTGTATATCTACCTTTATATATATAAATTACAATGTATGTTTTATAATAAATAAATAAATATATATATATATAAAATCCATGCCCGGGCCCAGCACCATTGCCTAATGGCTAAAGTCCTCACCTTGCATGTGCTGGGATCCCATATGGGTGCCGGTTCGTATTCTAGTTGTTCTATTTCTCATCCAATTTCCTTTTTGTGTCCTGGAAAACCAGTAGGGGATGGCCCAAAGTCTCGGGACCGTGCACCCACATGGGAAACCCAGAAGTTGTTCCTGGCTCCTGGCTTCAGATTGGATCAGCTCAGCTCAGGCCATTGCAGCCACTTGGGGAGTTAACCAGAGGATGGAGATCTTTCTGTCTCTTATTTCTGTAAATCTGCCTTTCCAATAAAAATAAATATATATTTTTTAAATCCATAGCATTCTCAATTAAAACTGTAACTATATAAGGAAGACTATCCAGAATCTGAAAAAGTGAATTGATGAAAAATCAAGTTAGTACGGAGAAAATTTTGGATTTGTTTATTCCAAAATGTAGAGAACAGCTAAGACTATTGACTCTTGCCACTTCTATTTAACACTTTAAAGTAGATCCTATGCAATATACTAAGGAAATAAGTAAAAGCAATAAAGTTTGGAAAGGTATAGTGAAAAATTTCCCCCAGAGGACATATTTTTATGTAGATAATCTAAAGAAATATACCTAAAAATAAAACCTAGCACAATCAAAAGTATTCAGTTAGTATATACATATCAATAATTGTTATATATAACAAACTCAAAAAAATTCAAAAAAGTCAACATATACAATAGTATCAAATATTAAAAGCTTAGAGATAATGAACAATTTGTGAAATTGTACACTGAAAATAATAAAATACTGATGCCAAATATAACAGAAGTGGATTGAAATGAAAAGCTATAATGTGGTTATGGATTCAAAATTGCTAAAATATCAGCTTTTACCAACAGAACTTTCATTATATTCTTTGAAAAAAATTCAAGAAGTTGATTATAAAATGTACTTGAAAATAAAATGATCTAGAATAGCCAAATCAAATTTTTAAAATAAACTCAAAGACTGATTTGGACTTCAGAACTTATTATTAGATTACAAAAATCAAAGACCACATGGTATTAGCAGTGTGGTTTAAAATGCATCAATGGAAAGAATGGAGATTCCAAAAATAGATTAAGATAAAAATGGCCCTCAAGCAATTTCTATATATGATCACTAAAGCAATTCAACAGATGGTGATGGAACAAATTTCATTTGGAAGAAAATAAATGCTGAAATCCTACTTCATAGCATAAACAAAATTTAACAAGAGGTAAAACACAGAAGTAATAATAAGAGCAAAATGTATACATATAGCATTGTTAAAATACAGGGAGCTATCATCCCAACCTTGAGACATCAAGCTAATTGAACAAGAAAAAAATTATAAAATGCGGACTTCGTCAAGGTAAAAATCTTCTGCTCATCCAAAGATAACACTTAAATGAATAAACCACAGTCTAGGGGACATATTTGAAATACACACAGATGGAACCAAATATTTTTATTTTAATATATTAAAATTTCTGACTACTCAAAGAAAAATTGTAATACCCAGTTCAAGATTGATAAAACAGTTGAACAATTTTGATATAGCAAGCATTTGACTTAAAGAAATATATATTAAAATTGTAAAGATACACTATCAAAATGCTGTGAAAGAAAATAACAATAAATGGAAAAGAGAATGTGAGGCAAATTCTTACATACTACTCGTGAAAGTCCGAAATGATACAATCATGTTTTAAAACTGGAAGGTTCTAAAAAAAAAAAAATAAATAACACCTTGAAATGTACACGTGCCTATGGGGATTTTTGCCCGCAAAGCACTGGAGGAACCCGAGGTCTCAGACATTCGCAGCAGACAGAATGCTGCAAGAGAACACGCTTCCTCCTGGGACTGTGCGCGGCCTTCCTGGCGAAGGTGACTGGGGATGTGGGAGGCACCTCACTGTCTCTCGTCTTCTTTTAGTGCTTGTGGCCTAAATGTATCTGAGTACAAGTTTGTTAGGTTCCTTTTCTTATTAGGTCTGTTTGTTTACCTGTATTGGTTTCTGTAACTTATGTTTGCTGTACTGTTGCCTGAAGCCTGATGATTGTTCCCCAGATTCCTTCTGATCTGTCTTTAGAGTGACTTGTATGCTATTTAGTTAACTAGTAACTTTTACCTGTCTGCTTGCCCTGTAAAAATCTTAGTATAAAGATGCCCAGAAAAACTCAATAAAGTGTGCACCGGTTCAGCTCGCCTTTGCATCCCCTGTGTCCTGATTCTTCTTGGTGTGGTCATCACACCTCGAGTCTACGTCCCTGCTAGAGTGATCCCCCAAACCTGCCTTACAAGTTAGCAATATCACCACCAGGTATTTATGGAGGAGAAATAAACATATCTCCAAGAAGATCCTTATGAGAATGTTTATAGACCTTAATTCATTATAAGCCCCAAACTGGAAACATATCACATGTCTACCAAACAAAGGTACAAAAAGACAATGGTGAATTCAACCAACTGGATATTATTCCACAATTAAAATAACTACTTATACATGCAAGCACATGCGTAAATCTCTAGACATTAAGTTCAGGGAAAGAAAGCAGACATGTGGAAGGTCTAGAATAGAAGAAATTAACCTACAGTGGCGGAAACCACAGCTACGATGATGAGAGTTGGAGACTGACTTGGGAGAGGTGTGAAGCAACTAAATGGGTTAGAGGAAGCATTCTTGGGTTTGATTTGTGTGTAAGGATACCTGAGTTTATACTTCTACTCTAGGGACTTTACACTTAGAATCTCTGTGAGTGATACCGACAAAGTGTGTAAGAGATTCTTGGCAAGGTGATAGCAGCCTGTATCTTTGTAAGCACAAGGCAAATACAGAAGAAGTTAACATAGGAATTGAAATACAAAGCTGTCATTTAGACTTCACAGGCATAAATGGCAACCAGTGATATACGCAGATTTCAGGATCTGAAAAGGATGTTTCCAGCATGGCTAGCCTGGCTGCTGCTACTACTACTACTACTAATGATGATGTGATGATGACAGGTGTTGGTGAAAATGTGCAGCAGTTAGAATCCTACACTATTATGGGAAAATGGTACAACTGCTAAGTAAAGCACTATGATGAATCCTCATAAACTAAATATACAATTACTATATGACCCAGCAGTTCTACTTCTTGGTGTATACCAAAAAGAGCTGAAAGCAGGGCTTCAAACTGATAGTTGTACACTCCTGCTCATAGTAATATTCTTTCTAGTAGGCAAATGATTAGAGTAGCCCATGTTATGTGTCCACCAATGGATGAAAAGATAAGCAAAGTATAATTTCCATATATGCTTCTATATGATACTTACCTAACCTATGATACTTGTATGTATATAAATACACACATACAGAGAACTGTGTGTGTGTGTTTGTGTATCTTAAAAAAAGGAAGGACATTATATTTTTGGAAATAAGATAGTCTCCCAAAAGCAGCAAAGGATGATCCAAAGCTTTGGAACCCTGCACCCACATGGGAGACTCAGAAGTTCCTGACTCCTGGCTCCAGATTGGCTCAGTTGTGGATATTGTAGCTATTTGGGGAGTGAACCAGCAGATAGAAGATATTCCTTTCTGTCTCTCCTTCTTTCTGAAAATCTTTCCATGAAAATAACTAAAACTTTGAAAAAAAAAAAAAGATAGTCCCCCACATGCAAGGAATACTTAACAGTAGTCAAAAGTAGAATAATGGTTGGTAGGGACTAAAGTGTGTGAGTAATGGAAGTTACTGTGAAATGCTTTCAAAGTTGCAAAATAGATGACAGTAGTACTACAACGTGAATTGATTAATGCCACTGAACCCTATTTTTAAAAATATTCGCAATAGTAACATATATATGCTTTACCACAACTTATGAACAAATTGATCCCTGGAAACATTCAAGAATCAGCTGCCCAAGATCCCCAGACTGAAAAGTCACTGGACGTCATCTGTGCAGACTCACCTAGATGGCTCTGGCTTGGGAAAATTCTCTCATTCCACAGCTTTTCTCCTTGTCCCAACTTGCCGATCAGATCAGGCTCAGTCATGTAAAACCCTGATAACAAGAAAATTACACTTGGTCTGAGCTTCAAAACTATTGAAATGAACACACCGCTGGGGCCAACATTGGTGGTGTAGCAAATTAAATGACTACTTGTGATGCAGGCATCCCTGATGGGTGCCCATTCAATTCCCAGCTGCTGCTCCATTTCCTCTCGGCTCCCTGCTAAGGCTTCTGGGAAAGCAGCAACAGATGGTTCCTGGCCATGGGGGATTCATCCTCTCTAACTCCAGCAACTCAAAGTGCTGCATGTTTGAGGAATCCTCCAAGGGAGAAGCATGATACAGACATGTTCAAGGAGTATTTCTTACCCACAGAGATGAAATGCCAGTAGTTTTCCAACATCACATCCCTGTAGAGGGCCTTCTGAGTGGGGTCCAGCTGTTGCCACTCCTCCTGGCTGAAGTCCACACTGACGTCCTTGAATGACACCGACCCCTGTAAGGGCATACTCTAGTTCATCCTAAAGTGATCGGAAATGGGTGAGAACTCGATAACGGAGGTCTAGTTCTGTCCATCTTCAGTAGTCAGACTGGTTTTCGTAGTCTGTGTTTCATGCTCTGGAAGATTTTCTCTCAGAATGCATCCTTCACTATTTACTTACTATCTCATGCTGAAAATAAATACCAAGATCACACTGTGTCCTCACTGTTTCTAGTTCCCTGGTAAATCAAAATTATAAAGCTTTGCTTATGAAAAGTCATGGGCTAAGAGGCATATATGTTACTACATGCACTGAATAGGTGTTACAGAAATATGTACATGGGAAAGTGTCACAAAGCAAAGAAGAATTTGATTTTGTACTCTGAGCTTCACTGAAGACATAACAGTTTTTTTTAAAGATTTATTTTTATTATTTTTTTTTTTATTGGAAAGGCGGATATACAGAGAGGAGAGACAGAGAGGAAGATCTTCCGTCCGATGATTCACTCCCCAAGTGAGCGCAACGGCCAATACTATGCCGATCTGAAGCCAGGAGCCTCTTCTGGGTCTCCCACATGGGTGCAAGGTCCCAAAGCATGGGTGCAGGGTCCCAAAGCTTTGGGCCGTCCTCGACTGCCTTCCCGGGCCACAGGCAGGGAGCTGGAAGGGAAGCGGGGCTGCCGGGATTAGAACCGGCACCCATATGGGATCCCGGGCGTGCAAAGCAAGGACCTTAACCACTTGCGCCACCGCGCCGGGCCCGAAGACATAACAGTTTTATATTCACAAATGAAATTTTACTTTAGTAGGAATAGAAGTCTTCAACTTTTTTTTTAAAGATTTATTTTATTTTTATTGGAAAGGCAGATATACAGAGAGGAAGATCTTCTGTCTGATGATTCACTCCCCAAGTGGCCACAACGGCTGGAGCTGAGCCAATCTGAAGCCAGGAGCCTCTTCCAGGTCTCCCACGCGGGTGCAGGGACCCAAAGCTTTGGGCCGTCCTTGACTGCTTTCCTAGGCCACAGGCAGGGAGCTGGAAGGGAAGCGGGGCTGCCAGGATTAGAACCGGCGCCCATATGGGATCCTGGGCGTGCAAGGCAAGGACCTTAACCACTTGCGCCATAGCACCGGGCCCCAAAGGCTTCAACTTTTAAAAAAGCCACACAGTTAATAAATCGAGAACTTGCAAAAATACAGTAAGTTAGGAAACAGTCTTTGGGCTTAAAGAAGGAAAAGTAGAGGCCAGTGCAGTGGCTCAACAGGCTGATCCTCCATGTGAAAACATGAGTATCCCATATGACCACTGGTTTGTGTCTGGTTGCTCCACTTCCCATCCAGCTCTTTGCTTACTGCCTGTGAAAGCAGTAAAGGTGGGACCAAAGCCTTGGGACCCTGCACTTACATGGGAGTCCCAGAAAAAGCTCCTAGTTTCTGTTTTTGGATTGGCTAACCTCTGGCCAAATGGCCATCTGGAGTGAACTAGCAGATGAAAGATCTTTCTGTCTTTCCTTCTCTCTTTAAATCTGATTTGCCTTTCCATTAAAAATAATTACCACTACCCACCCAGCTCCCTGCTTGTGGCCTGGGAAAACAGTCAAGGACAGACCAAAGTTTTGGGACCCTGCACCCTCTTGGGAGACCCAGAAGAGGAAGTTCCTTGGCTCAGCTCCAGCTGTTGTGGCCGCTTGGGGAGTGAATCATCAGACGGAAGATTTTTCTCTCTGTCTCTCCTCCTCTCTGTATATCTGACTTTGCAATAAAAAAAAAAAAAGCTTAAAAAAATCAAGAAAACTAGGGGAAGCTTAAAGTTTGTTCAATGGGAAAGACAACTGTGTAATCACTCTTGGAGTTGCCTTCTAGATGAAGTTAGTATTAGGGAGCTGACAGTGGACAACTAGTTTGTATTTAAAGTTCTGCAACAGAATTAGGTATAAACTGGTTGTGCGGACAAAAAGGAGAGGCATGGTTGTAGGGAGTCACTGTTTTCTAAAATATTCATTTATTTGAGAAGTGCAGAGAGACAGAGCTCCCAGCTGCCAGTCCACATTCTAAATGTCTGCAACAGCAAAGGTTGGACCAGGACTTCCCTCAAGGGTGGCTGAATCCCAGTGCTGTGTGCCACTTGAGCCATCGCCCACTGCCTCCCAGGGCTCATTAGCAGGGAATTAGCATCAGGAGAGGAGTTGGGATTTAGATGATCCAATATGGCATGTGGGCATTTTCATTGCTAGGTCGAATTCTCACCCTGGCGTTTGGGTTATGTATCTAAGCAACTGCATGGTCAGTGAAACTACAAAAGGGAAATGGGAAACAGAAGAAAGATCAGGTTGGACCAAAACTGGTAATGAGGTCAACCTTGGAAATGTATAGAACACACAGGTAGAGACAGCTATCACAGTTTCCATATATGGTTCTAAGACATTGGACAGAAGTCGAGAAAGGACAGAAATATTTGAAGGTCACTAGAATCAGATACATGTAGCCTTCAGAATAAACATTGTACACAGAGAAGAAGACCATGAAGAAACTGAGTTAGTATTCAGGAAAAACCAGTAGTTTCAAGTTTGGTAGTTCAAGAGGAATTTTCTGAAAGAAAGATATGAAAATAGGACCACCTTTAACATAAGGACGACTATTTCAAGATCAGAATATCCTGCACTAGCATATAAAATTAAACCAAAAAGGACACATCTATTATAGTACTGCCGTACTGGGAAAGTTTTTACTGGTAAGCCACGATTTGCAGGAATTGCTGGCAAGCATGGATAAAACAGGAAAATTAGAAATGTCAGTCTTCTTAAAAAATTTGTTTTAAATGTCAGTCTTCTTTATGAGTTTGCAGCCAAATCTTTATGCTGAAAACAAAACAGGACATCTTCTAATAAATAATATGATCTACTAATTCTACTTCCTGTTGTATTATCGCAAAGCCTAGGTTAGTGGAGTTGAAGCTTTTCCATGACTGCTCCTTGACTGGTCAGTTAATCCCAAATGTGTGCTGAACAAGGTGCATTCACTCAAACACCCTATTCCCATTTAAATCAAGATATTACCATTTTGTTCCAGCTGCCTTTTCATGAGAAGACTGAGGAAGATGAATGATGCCCCAACTACGAGGTACACTCCCGAAATGCTTCCAGATGAACAAACTGAGAACAAAGTTAGGAACAGTGAGGGACCCAGGGTACAACATTTACTGCGGAACAACCCTAAGAGTATTCCGCAGATGTTGCACCCCACACCCTGTGCTCACCCAACCCTATGCTGGGCCCTCAAAGGAGACCAGCTTCAGGGAAGCAAATCCTGTTATAAAGAGACTGAAGGACAGGAATACAAATGCTCACATACCTTGAAAGAAAGGATAAAAAGAGAGGAAACTTCTTCTCACCTGAGGCATGGCTTGGAGACCAGTAAGGGAAGTCCCTTCTCTTCTGAGTTCTTCTTTGAGAGAAAGGAAGAGTCCTAAAGAAGCAAAGAAGGAAGAATGTAAGAAGCTAACTCTAGGGCCCGGCACAACAGCGTAGCGGCTAAAGTCCTCGCCTTGATGCACCAGAATCCCATACAGGTGCCAGTTCGTGTCCTTGCGGCCCCACTTCCCATCCAGCTCCTTGCCTGTGGCCTGGGAAAGCAGTCAATGACCATCCAGAGCCTTGGGACCCTGTACCCGCGTGGGAGACCAAGAAGAAGCCCCTTGCTCCTGGCTTCGGATTGGCTCAGCTCCAGCTGTGGCCACTTGGGGAGTGAACCATTGGATGGAAGATCTTCCTCTCTGTCTCTTCTTTTTTCTGTATATCTGCCTTTCCAATAAATATTTTTTAAAAAAGAAGCCAACTCTACTTAGATCTCCCAGAATAATGTTCACTGTTCAGCACTCACCAATCCTGCCTAATCTTCAGAAATCCAAGTTAACGGGAACATGAACAAATCCTGCTCACTCCCCAGTGCAGGGAACGTCTCTAGGTAAGGTAGGATGGATTGGGGGACCCTGCTGTGGTGTGCAGAGACGAAGCAGTGTGTCTCCTTCTCTGCAGTTGTACCATCTCCCACAGAGCACAGCTTCTGTATTTCCAAATTGTTCTTTGTGGACTTCCTGGCAATTTACAGTCATGTGAATACATTCCCATGTCCTGATGAATACAACCTCTACCTATTAGATCTGCACTGTAATCTTAATATACACATTTCTTATTTTAAGAAAGAACAGGCCCTTAATAACTTTGGAGATGTTACTTATTGCTTTTCACTAACACTGAACAGACTTTGTACCATATCTGTTTTCTTAAGTAGTTGACATTATCTTGTTTTTCAACTTAGGAAAGTAATCATTTGTCTATTTCAATTTGCAGATTTTTTTTCTTCCATTTCTGATATGACTGTTAAAGTGATATGGCCTTGTCAAGATTTCTCCCCTATAAATTGTTTATCAGCAACACATATTATATAATCTGTATATCCTGATTTGACAGGAAATGCCATCCTTATCCTGTATTACATTTCTGTATATGTTGCAGAATGTCTGGAGTTCTTATTTTTCTTACTTACCTGTCACAATAATTAAGTAGCACAGTTACTGAAATTAAGCATTATTTATGATTAAATTACTGATAACTAATTTAAGATGAAGTATGGAATAGAAGTTTTCAGGAATCTAGGTATGAATGCAAACTGACCGGGTCCTCTGCACTCGGTAGGATTGAGAGAAGATATTCTGGTAAATGTTAAATAGTGTTTGCTATGGTGAGAATTTCAGTTATGGGGAAAAAAAACGTTTTACCCACCGAAATGAGACTGCTTTATCCTTAAAAGTGTACCAAGCACTTTTACTAGCATGCCAGTAGAAGCTACGAGCGGCCTCTGATTTTATCTGGAAGCAGCTAGTCTCATCGCTGAAAGTACTGAAAATGGCAGCTACACCTACAAACTTTATTCCTTCATGTTTACCACGGAACCCCAGTGAGTCCAACACACTAGTTCCAGGTAATATGGTGTTCCCGAAAAACCCTGGCTTTTCCTTTCCAACACTTACATCTATATCGTACTTGCAAATTTGCTATTTAATTACAAGTTCATGGAGGCAGGTTTAATACCCCCCATTCAGAAGAGCAAATTTTACATAACCAACCAGACATGGTCATACCTAATTCCTAAGTCATTCCGGTATTCCCGTTAGCAGGATGACAAAACCATCAGGAATAACAGAGGGGACAACTCATGCACGTTCAGATCGAATCAAACACTCTAGCAAACCCCCAACTCACAGCACGCAGGTTGCATACAACGCTGGACAGGCTGCAGGCACATTGCACAACCCCAGGCAAAGTCCCTTCGCATTCATAAACAGCGCCCAACTTGGAATTTTCCAAAACAGGCCCCCCAAAAGACTCACACTTCACCTACACAGAGATACACGCAGAGGCACCTTCCCGCGGCCACACGACACGAAGCACCCCACGAGCGGCACGCACCCACGACGCGGCAGGTGACCACGGGGTCCGCACACCCTGCAGCTCCCGCAGCCCTGCTCCCTGCGATGGCGCGTCCGGCCGGTCAAAAGAGGCCCAGGCTCCCTCGGCGGAGCTCGCTGCTGGTCACACTCGCGGTCATCCTCAGGGTCATGCCCACGGACCACGCCCGAGGAGGCCCCGCTCGTCACCGAGCTGTGTGAGCTTCAGTGCCCGGCGGTCCCGCTTCCCGCCACCGATATCACCAAGCTCAGTTCGGATTCCGGATTTTTTTTTGCCCGGTCTTCCAGTCCGCTTCCTTTATCTTAATCTGCTGTCCCAGGCCGGAGCTGACCACTTCCTCCACCGCCCCCTCCGAGACCCTAAAACCCACCAGGCTCACCCCCGGGCCAGGTTTAGCCGTGTGCGCCTGCGCGCTGGCTAGCGGCCCCGAGTTCCCAGGAGTCTGCGCGGCGGCCCGTTAGGCGCGGCGGGGTCGTCGGCCGGCTGTTCCCCCGGCTGCGTGGGGCTCCGATTTCATCTCCCTCAGGGCGCTCGGCCGCCGCCGAACTTCGGCCTCTGGACCGTTCGCTGCCGGCTCTGCGACCAACATCGTTTCCGGTGTTGAGATGACGTGGGTCAGGGTGCTAGAAGCAGCCCGCGGCCAGAGACCCTGAGTTCCTGGGACGCGGATGGGGCTGGGCCCGCTGAGTGACCTCTTGAGGAGGATGACAGTGGCCGTGGGTGCCGGCGTGTGGGTGCCCGCGTGGGGGTGTGAGTGTGTCCGTGGGTGCCTCGGTGCCGGCGTGTCGGGGTGTAACTGTGTCCGTGGGTGCCAGTGTGGGGGTGAGTGTGTCCTTGGGTGCCCGCGTGGGGGTGTGAGTGTCCGTGGGTGCCCACGTGGGGGTGTGAGTGTGCCCCCCGCGGCTGATCGGGCTACGGGTGGGGGCGTGGCCCTGCTTACCGACCGTGGGTCGCAGGAGTGTGAGGTGAGCTGTGCTGTGACACAGCGACCTGTGTGTCAACCACCATGCAGGGATCCGAGTTGCCCAGTGCCTTTTGCAGCTGCTGCTGTTCTACCTCCTGGTTTGGTTTTTGCAGTTTGAGTCCTGAGGGATGTGTGTGGCTCCATCTCACTGTGGGAGACCCTGAGGCCTCCCTTGTGGAGCTTGGCCTGTTGCTTTTGTGAATATACTTTGTGTCTAGTGTCCCCTCATTAGTGCTTAATACTTTACAGTGGGGTACAGGGTAGCCTGTCCCCAGACCAATATTTTTATTAGGTTTCTTGCAACATGCTACATTGGAATTTTTAAAAATTTATATCTTTTTATTGGAAAGGCACATGTGCAGAGAGAAGGAGAGACAGAGAGAAAGATTTTCCGTCTGCTGCCTCACTGCACTGACCAAGTGGCCACAGCAGCGAGAGCTGAGCTGATCTGAAGCCAGGAGCTTCTTCTGGGTCTCTCACGCAAGTGCAGGTTCCCAAGGCTTTGGGCCATCCTCTACTCTTTTCCTAAGCTACAAGCAGGGAGCTGGACGGGAAATAGA
The DNA here is from genome assembly GCF_017591425.1 of Ochotona curzoniae. Classification (NCBI taxonomy): domain Eukaryota; kingdom Metazoa; phylum Chordata; class Mammalia; order Lagomorpha; family Ochotonidae; genus Ochotona; species Ochotona curzoniae. The sequence continues at coordinate 4,870,635 of NW_024465561.1, read as the reverse complement.
GCAGTTCAGATCACTTGCAGGTGGAGGATTGATCTGTTGAGCCTCCATGCCGGCCCCTGGGGATTTTGTTTTGTTTTGTTTTACCTCTAGCCACACTGCAGAGAGTACAGTCAAATGGCTGTCAAACACGTCGGGTATTTTAGACCTGGAATTAAGTTTCCAACTGCATTTTTAAAAAAACACAGCCTTGGAAATTAGAGCTGAAATTGTTGCCAAGGAGGGAATCCTGGGAAGACAGGATATTACAGGGTTGAAAATCTCACTCAGAGATCCCTCTTTAAAATCTTGGGGCTGAGCCACAGCATCGTCATAGCTCTGCGCACAGAATGCTGCTGTGGACTGAAACGCAGCTGTGGGTCCCAGGCATTAGTAACTCACTGTTTTTTAAACTATGGTAACAGGAAGGGTGGCAGTATTCCGGTATTTCTCATCCTTCCTTCTGGGGGTATCTAACATGGTGATAGGGGATGGCTGGAGGTGAGGAACGGGTCCTTACTTAGCTGCCTGGGTAGAAAGGCCTGGAAGTGATTCCGCCCTCCTTCCTCCATGTTTTGTGGTGTTCCAAGAGAAGGGCCCTGGGCAGTGAAAGCATTGCAGTTGCACAACTTAAACCAAGCTAGAGGTCACTTGGCGTTGTTTTCTTTGCTTTATGAAACGCGTTAAGATTTTTTCAAGATGTAGGCCAACTTCATCTGCAATGTCCTGCCATGTGGGTCTGACGCATTTTCCTAGTCTCCAAGGGTTTGCTTCCCTGCTAATGGCGCAATGCCAGGAGGATGGATCACCTCTCCTGGAACTGCATCAAAGACCCTTCCTGAAAATCACTTTCAGATAGACCACTTGGCTGTTCTTTCAGTTACCTTGGGTTCACTTATACAACCTAAAAGTAATACATGGAGGCCCCTGCCTTACCTTTTACAGGGTGATTGTGAGGGAAGAGGCGTGCTTACGTGGAGTTACACATCTTAAAAGCTTTACGTGTTCAGAGACATGGTGAAACAATAGCAGAGTAGGAGATGGCCTGACTTGCCTTGAGGAGCTAGCAGTTTTTCTTCATTGGAGGCCATTAGGAAGAAGGTTATTGGGAATGGTGTGAGAGATCTGTCAAAAAGGGCAGTTTTTATTTTTTTCCCCAAAGATCCCTTAGGACTTTTATGTGATGTCAAACTGTTCTTCTGTGAGGTTTAGCAGTGTTAGGGTTTTTTTTTTTTAATTTTCTTTTCTTTGAAAGGCAGATTTTTTATATAGAGAGGAGAGAGAGAGGTTTTCCATGTGTTGGCTCACGCCCCAAGTGACCACAATGGCTAGAGCTGAGCTGATCTGAAGCTGGGACTCAGGAGCTTCTTTCCAGCTTCCCACATAAGTGGGCCCTGCTGCCAATATCCTTCGTATATTTAGCCTTAGAATTTTGGTAAAAGGGATGGTGTGTGGCATGCCATGCTAATCTTCTGCTTGTGGTGTTGGCATTCTGTACGGGCACTGGTTTGTGTCCTGCTTGCTCAACTTCCAATCCAGCTTCTGACCTGGGAAAGTAGTGGAGGATCACTCAAATCCTTGTGTCCCTGCTCCCACCTGGGAGGCGCAGATCAGGCTCTTGGGTCCTGGCTTCTGATCAACCCGACTGTGGTCACTGAGGCCATTTGGGAACTCAGCAGGTGAAAGACCTTTCTCTGTCTCTCTTTTTGGGGTGTGTGTGTATTTCCTCTTCTCTCTCTAAATCTACCTTTAAAATAAAAAAAAGGAATATTTGTGAACAAAAATAAGACATTACAAAATTCTAAGTAAATTTCACTATGATAGACTCTATTAATAGATTTTCTTTATTTTTTAAAGATTTGCTTATTTTCATTGGAAAGGCAGATATACAGAGAGGAGGAGAGACAGAAAGGAAGATCTTCCATCCGATGATTCACTCCCCAAGTAACTGGAACAGCCAGGGCTGAGCTGAACCGAAGCCAGGAGCCAGGATCTCTTCCAGGTCTCCCACATGGGTGCAGGGTCCCAAGGCTTTGGGCCGTCCTCGACTGCTTTCCCAGGCCACAAGCAGGGAGCTGGATGGGAAGCAGGGCTGCCGGGGTAGAACTGGTGCCCATATGGGATCTCAGTGCATGCAAGGCGAGGACTTTAACCACTATGCTATCGTGCCAGGCCCTATTAATAGATTTTCAAGGGTTATCTCTAAGCTGATGTATTAATTAGTCATTCAGTGGGCCCAGCACAGTAGCCTAGTGGCTAAATCCTTGTCTTGCATCCACCAGGATCCCATATGGCCACCGGTTCTAATCCCGGCAGCCCTGCTTCCCATCCAGCTCCTTGATTGTTGCCTGGGAAGCAGCAGAGGACAGCTCGAGGCCTTCAGCCCTGTATCTGCCTTGGAGGCCTGAAGGAAGCTCCTTGCTCCTCCTCTGGACCAGCTCATCTCCAGCCATTGTTGCCAGTTGGTGACCTTCAGATGGAAAGTCTTTCTCTCTTGTCTCTCCTTTTTTTTTTTTTTTCATGGTAGGCATATGCAGTACAGTCATTCATCCTCTTTATTTTAGAACTCTGCATTCTAGTGGAAGACACATAATCCTCTCCATTGCTCATCTTTCTCTCTCTTTTTTTGTAAATCATTTGAGAGGCAGAGGGAGATCTTACGACCTTTGGTTCATTCCCCAAATGGCTGCAATGGCTGGAGCCAAGGCAGTCCGAAGAAAGGAGCCAGGATCTTCTTCCGGGTCTTCCACGTGATTACAGCATGCCAAGAGTCTGGGTCATCCTCCATTACTTTCCCAGGTCACAAGCAGGGATCTGGATAGGAAATGGAGCAGCTGGGACACAAACTGATGCCTATATGGGGTGCCAGCACTTGGAGGTGGAGGAGTAGCCAGTTGAGCCATCTTACTGCCCCGCTCAAATCTTTACTATTTTGAAGGTTGTTTATCTTTTCAAATTTCCTTTCTTTTGAGTAGAAGTTGTTTCATTGATTGTTCTTCTTACTTGCTTTTTGTCTTTACTTTTGACAACTTATTTCTAATTTACTCACTTGGTTCTGAGCTTTTCTGATACCTGTATATGTTAATTCTTTTACTTATTGTAGAATTTTCTCAATATTTATTCTTGTGTAGTAGAGAATTAACTACACCCAGAGAAAGGTCCGGCCTTTGCCCTGGGTTTCTGGGAGCTGATCTTTAACCTTTTAAAATGTCCTGCCTGATAAGTGCCTTTGTGTACTTCAGGTAAATACTGGGTAGTCTAACAAAATGACTTTTTTGTGGGGGAGGGGTAAGGATTTGGGTCTTGGGATAACTGATTGATATTTAGAAGGTTAAAAGCTAAGGTCATTCCTGTGAATGATCAGCCATGGTCATGTGAATGAGTCCTGGGAGAAACTGTGGCCACTGAGATTGAGCTAAACCTGCCTGAGTGGCAGGATCCATGCGTACCATACTGTGCCACATTATGATGGCACGCAGCATCTGTACGCCACTGAGAGAGGACGGCTGAAAGTTTTGCTTTTGAAACTTTCCTAAACTCTGCCCTTTGTGTCTTGCTACTTGGCATAGTGTTAATGTTACCTCTTATTTATTTATTCAATTTGTATTTGAAAAACAGAGATTTCAGATAATCCTGGTTTACTCCACAGAAGTTTACAAGATCTTTTTTTTTTTTTAAAGATTTATTTGTTTTTATTGGAAAGTCAGATGTACAGGGGAAGATCTTTCATCCAATGATTCACTCCCCAAGTGACTGGAACAGCCAGAGCTGAGACAGTCCGAAGCCAGGAGCCAGGAACTTTCCTCCAGCTCTCCCATGTGGGTGCAGGGTCCCAAGGCTTTTGGGCCATCCTTGACTGCTTTCCCAGGTCACAAGCAGGGAGCTGGAAGGGAAGTGGATCAGCTAGGATATGAGTGGCGCTCGATCACCCTCGAAGCGGTTGCACCTCCTGGGGCTGGGCCAGATTGAGGCCAGGAGCCAGTAGGTGCATCTTGGTTCTGATGAAGGTGGCAAGACCCCAGCACTGGGGACATCATCTGCTGCTTTTCCAAGTGGTTTGGCATAGAATTGGATCAGATGGAAATCAGCTGAGACTCAAACTGGTGTTCAAATGAGGTACTGACTTTGCAGGCTGAAGTTCAACCTGCTATTCCACAATACCAGTCCTCAAAAAACCTATTTATGAAGGATGAAATGATGTATGGTTATCTCTAAAGGATGAGAAATGTATTTATATCTACAAGGTGAAAAAAATTAGAAGAGGAAAAAAGATTAGATGAGGTCTTAGAAATAGTACTTTGTCCATAGCAAATTATTTGGCTTTTATTATAGCAAGAAAAAGAAAAACATAACCAAACTGTTGATATTGATCATATTTTTAAAAAGATTTACTTATTTTTATTGATAAGGCAAATCAGATTTACAGAGTGGAAAGGAGACAGAAAGATGTTCTATCTGCTGGTTAACTCTCCAAGTGGCTGCAACAGTCAGAGCTGAGCTGATCCAAATCCAGAAGCCAGGAGCCTCTTCTGGTTCTCCCACGTGGGTGCAGGGTCCCAAGGCTTTGGGCTGTCCTCAACTGCTTTCCCAAGCCACAGGCAGGGAGTGGAAGGGAAGTGGAGCAGCTGGGATATGGGATGTAATGGATACAAACCAATGATTAGCCACTAGGTGTTTGTGTGGGGTCCTATTTTTATACATTTTAAAAAGATTTATTCCTTTTTATTTGAAAGAGTTATAGAGGAAACAAAGAAGGATCTTGAAGTGGTTAGTCACTTCCTAAATGGCCACAGTGGCCAGAGCTGCGCCATTCCAAAGCCAACAGTTTCCTTTGGGTCACTGATGTGGGTGCAGGCACCCAAGCATTTGGGCAATTCTTGCTTTCCCAAATACACCATCAGGGAACTGGATGGGAAGTGGAGCATCCGGGACCCAAACTAGTGCTCATGTGGGATGGCAGCACCACAGGCAGAGGTTTAACCCAGTATATCATAGCACCAACCACTAAACATGATATTTATTTGAAAGGCAGAGAGAGAGAGGGAAAAACAGAGTAAGAGATCTTCTATCCTCTGATTTACTCCTCTAACGGCCACAATGACCAGGGCTGAATAGAATCAAAGTGCACATGCTTAGTTCATCTTGGACTTGTGTGGTAGCAAGAAGTTGGATGGGAAACAGCATCCTCAAACTGGCTCTCTGGTATTGGATGCTGGCATCAAGGTTGCAGCCTGAACTGTTGCACCAAGTGACAACCCCTTTTATTTCTGCCTTCTTATTCTGAGTTACTATTGGTGCTGCGGCTTTTTCTTTTGCAGTTAGTCCTCCATGGCTACTTTGTGCTATATCTTTGTGTTATTTTTTTGTCTTTGTAGTTTAAAGAAATTAAAACAATGTGCTACCTAAAGCATATGTACAAATGACAAAATGAATGACAGAAACAAATAACCCTAAGTGTTTTGGCACTTACTTAGTTGTTGAAATTGTTAATAAGTGATAAGTTAAGCATTTCATTATTAAATTTTCCTTTGATTACAGCTACCTTTTTGTCTTACATGGACATTTTCCTTCAAATATTGTTATGAACTCATAACGTTTTCACAAACCATTACCCCAACAAGTCACAACATAATTTTTATTTGTTCTTACATATTTACTATTATTTTAATGTAACCTTTTTTCCCCACTTCACTTACCCTTTTATCCTTCCTGAGTTTCCCCTAGTTTACTTGGAAACTTTTTCTTTTCCCTATTAAGGATTCCAGTGCTACCCTGCTTATCACTGTGCTGCATCAGTTTCTCCCAATAAAAGAATATATTTAATGGTAATTACTATTACAGTCTAAGAAATGTGTATCAGGAATATGCAGCAAATCTGTAGTTGTGATTGATTGGCCTTACTAAAATTAATGTTATAGCCTTTGATGTGATTGTATTTGGAGATAGAACTTTTAAGTAGTAACCAAATTTAAATGATATAAGGAGACCAGATTGTGGCACAGTGGATTAAGCAGCCAGCTGAAGCACCACCATTCTATATAAGCATTGATTGGAGTCCCAGCAGCTCCATTTGCCATCCAGCTCTCTGCTAAGTGCCTGGGAAAGCAGCAGAAGATGGCTGAGTGCTTAGGGCCCCGCATCCATGCGGGAGACCCAGAAGAAGTCCTTTTGTCCATGGCTTTTGCCTGGTCCAGCCCTGATTGTTGTGGACATTTCAGGAGTGAACCAGTAGATGAAAGATCTCTCTGCTTTTCTGTAACTTCATTTTTAGCAAATAAATAAATATCTTTATAAAAAGAATGATGATGCAAGGCTTTGGTCGTAATCTGGTAGGAATGCTGATCTTAGAGGAAGAAAAGCAGATTTTCTCTGTCTCTTGGTCACTTACCATGTCGAGGATACAAGGAGACAGATGTCAACTAGACAGAAATTCAATCTGCCAGCATCTTGATGATAGTCTCCACAGCCTCCAGTACTATGGAAGAACTGTGGTTTCATTTAAGCCATTGAAACCTGGCTTTACAGCCTCCTAGGCAGAATAAGACAGATGTGGGTACTGTGGAGTATGATGGTACTGTGACAAATACCTAAAAATATGGAAGTTTGAATTTTAGAACTGATAATGAGCAGAAAATCTAGAATTTTAAGCATTAGCAATATGGATGTTAAAGGTAATACTTTTGTTTAACTAATTAATTCAAAGATTTATTTTTATTACAAAGTCAGATATACAGAGAGGAGGAGAGATGGAAAGGAAGATCTTCCGTCCAATGATTCACTCACCAAGTGACCACTACGGGCCAGTGCTGAGCTGATCCAAAGCCAGGATCCAGGAACTTCCTCTGGGTCTCCCACAAGGGTGCAGGGTCCCAAGGCTTTGAGCCATCCTCAACTGCTTTCCCAGGCCACAAGGAGGGAGCTGGATGGGAAGTGGAGCTGCCGGGATTAGAACCAGCGTCCATATGGGATCCTGGAGCACTCAAGGCAAGGACTTTAGCCACTAGACCACACCGCTAGGCCCAAGTCTGTGTATTCTTAAATAAAGTGTGTATTCCTGAATGTGTGGATGATGACCATGGTGTAGATTAATAAAATCATATCTCTGTTAAGCAACTTCTCGCTGTCTGTCCAATTAATCCTGACAAGAGACATGAGTCTGTTATGCCCCAAGATCCTTTAATGTTTTCATAAGAGTGTAAGATGAACTAATAGGGGTCCAGCACAGATAGCCTAGTGGCTAAAATCTTTGCCTCCCATGTGCTGGGATCCCATATGGGCGCCGGTTCTAATCTCAGCTGATCCACTTCCCATCCAGCTCCCTGCTTGTGGCCTGGGAAAGCAGTCGAGGATGGCCAAAGCCTTGGGACCCTGCACCTGCATGGGAGACCTTGAAGAGACTCCTGGCTCCTGGCTTAGCCCTGGCTGTTCCAGTCATTTGGGGAATGAATCATTAGACCATCTTCTCTGTCTCCTCTCTTCTCTCTATATCTGGCTTTCCAATAAAAACAAATCTTTTTTAAAAATGAACTAATAGTTCATATGATTATCATTAGAAGGATTCAAGCTCAAAACTGGATGACAGTAGGAAGTTATTTTGTCTAGTCACTTTAGTACAGAAACCGGAGGTGTCTGCCATGCCACCAGTCCTCTGCTGCGAGGGAGGTCGGCTTTGCCTGTAAGTCAGCTCTCTTTATCTGAAGTATTAAACTCAGAAACTTGTGTCATTTTCCGTTCTCTTATTTCATCTAACTCTAGCAATTTCTAATATTTTTCCTATAACTGTATTTACAGTTTAGCTATTTCTCTACATGTCCACTACCAATAAGCACATTTAGGCCACCGTTGCTTTTCTTGTATATCACAATTGTACTCACTATTTCAGATGGAGAGGCAGAAGCAGGATGGAGGGGGAGCAGGGGAGAAAGGACACAGTGGGCATAGAGATACTAGTTTACTCCCCAAATGCTCATAGGGTGAGGCTGGACCAGGGCTGATATAAGTTCAAACCTCTAGAAGTGGATACAAATATATATAGTTACAGATAACACATCCCAGTCTCTTCCAGTGCACAGCCACACAGCGCTGCTGTCGGTATACAGCAACCACTGAACACAAAGTGCCAAGCACCCTCCTTCCAGTCTCCATATGGTTCTGTACAGTCGCAGTTCCTTCAGGGACCCAGATCACAGTCACACCGTGGACAAGCTCCCTTCGCCAGCACAGCAGAAGCACGGTCGAACGATCAATCAATCACACATCCTTCTAAGGCATACACAGTAACAGCTAACCCACACGGTGTCACACCTGGCCACACGTTAACAATCACACGGGGGTTTGCAGCACACAACGTGACGCTCCCCACATCCACACGCCAGGTGTCACACACCCAACGCTGGGACTTAACAACCACACGATCACAATTTCAAAACCGTGCTTTCTCAGCCTGCTTTGTCCAAAGAGATTTAACTCTGAAGCCTCAGTCCTCGCCCCTGGCTCTGAACTCTCTACCTCCATCCTCCCTGGACTGTGTCAATCTGCAGTCACTGGACCATAAGGCTCCGCGTCCAGCACTCCAGCCCAGGACAGCTCTCTCCAGAATCGCTTTCCTAGAGGGTGACGCCGAGCACCCGGTACCTTCTGGGAAATGTAGTTCAGTGCCGCAGCCACAGCGGATGAGACGGTGTCCCGGTGCAGCCGCTCTGAGGGAGTGTCCCGCCCCTCCGGCCTCGCTTCGCTTTCCTCAGTGCCCCAGGGAGTCACCTGGGGAAAGTGGCCCAGCATCCATCCCACCTTATCACACCTTCTGGCACATACAACCCCTCTCCCTAAGGTAAAGACGGAGGGTTCCAAGTTCCCTACGCACACTCCCGCAACTTCTAGAAGAGAAAAACGCGAAAGCCTGACAAGAACCACTAAACCTTCTGGGAAATGTAGTCCATAGTCACCACCAAAAGAAAAATAATTTGGAAGTCTGGCTTTGATCGGCCGAGTTCCGCCCGGTTCGGAGCCAAAACGTGGCGGCGCCCAGGAGACCTCTGGGAACGACCGACCTCCAGAGGACTGCGCAGGCGCAGATGGTCCGTCTCGCCATGGTCGTCTTTGTCTGATGGTGAGTTTTCCTTTGCCTCTGCGAGGCTGGAGTTCTGGGCCCCTGAACACGGCCCTCGAGTCTGTGGGGGAGAACTTGTGGCGCCGACGTCTGGGCTGGGGAGGCTGACGTAGAGGAATCGCCCCTATGACGTATAGTGTTCGGGGCTCGTGTGGAGGGGTGAAGGGATGCTAGAGGAGCCGAGTGGGGTCGTGGGTGGGTGGCCGACGGGTTCGGGGGTCTTAGGGGTGTACATTGGGTGAGAAACTGGTGGCAAGTTTGAGAGGATAGGCTGTGGCCCCATGAAGTCATAACCTCATTACTTCATTTTTCTCACTTTGAACCTAAGCGTAGGAAGGATGTGCTTTTCTGGAAAATACAAAAAGCTGAGGAAGTGAGTGGACAAGTGATTGCAACAATGACTTTTATGTAAAAGCAGACCCATGACAGGAGAAAATAATCCTGGCTTCTCCTCTTTTTTATTTAACAGAAATTATTTCGGACAAAACTTTTATTGGTTGCCTAGATCCACCATAGCTATTGATTTTTCCTAATACTTTAGAGAAACTGGTTGAGCTGCTTTGAGAAGTCTTGAGCAGCTGTAAGAGTTAGTTTCCAGTAGGGCAGGCAAAATTGGGCAGCTGATTGGCCTAGCTTCGGTAGAAGTCAAAAAACCCTTGTTGTTGACCATGACAATCAGATTCCTAATTTGTCTGGATTTTCTCTTAACGAAATGTTTTTTTTTTTTTTTTAAGATTTATTATTATTTTTTTATTGGAAAGGCGGATATACAGAGAGGAGAGACAGAGAGGAAGATCTTCCACCAGATGATTCACTCCCCAAGTGAGCGCAACGGCCGATGCTATGCCGATCCGAAGCCAGGAGACTCTTCCGGGTCTCCCACGTGGGTGCAGGGTTCCAAGACTTTGGGCCGTCCTCGACTGCTTTCCCAGGCCACAGGCAGGGAGCTGGAAGGGAAGCGGGGCTGCCGGGATAGAACTGGCGCCCATATGGGATCCCGGGCGTGCAAGGCGAGGACCTTAACCACTGCACCACCACGCCGGGCCCTGAAATGTGTTTTGTAAAGTAGTGAAACGATTTTTATTTAGATGTAGAATGACAGTGTTTTGTCACACTTATTTTTTAAAAGGACATACTCATTTTTATTAGAAAGGCAGATAAGAAGATACACAGAAACAATGAGAGACAGAAAAATTTTCTATCCACTGGTATATTGCACAAATAACCATAACCACTTGAACTGAGCTGATCTAAAGCCAGGAGCCAGAAGCTTCTTTCTGGTCTCCCACCTGGCTTTAGGGTCCTAAGGCTTTGGACATGCTCTACTGTTTTCCGAGGCCACAATCAGGGAGCTGGATGGGATGGAGCAGCTCCTGGCTTCGGATCGGCATAGCATCGACCGTTGCGCTCACTTGGGGAGTGACTCATCGGATGGAAGATCTTCCTCTCTGTATATCTACCTTTCCAATAAAAAAATAGTAAAAATAAATCTTTAAAAAAAAAAGAATAAATAAATGAGAATTTAAGGTATAATTGCTCAAAATCAAATATACAGTTTCTGTTTATTGGTTCACTTATTTAAGAAAGGGAGCAGACCCTGTGCTGGCTCACTTTTCATTTGTTTGCAGTGTGGGGGTCAGGCTAGTCCAGGCCAGCTTAAAACTGGAAACTCAGTCTGGGCTGGGAGAGACGCAGATGCTTGGGCCATCCCCGCTGCCTCCCGTGCTCTGCGCTGGCAAGAAGCCGAAATCAGGAGCCAGAGCTTGGAATCAGACTTTGTTCTGGTGTGGGATGCACGTGTCAACAACCAGGCCATACACCTGCCCCCAAAGCACATTTTTAATTTAGCTTTCTATCAACATTCCCTCACTTCCTTGCTCTTTTCCTCAGAGTTGAATATTATCCCTTTTGTCTTGTTTTATCTTAACTCTAGCCATCAGAGTTCATTTCGCCACTTCCTCCTTTTTAACAATATTGCAAGCCTGGAAGTTAGTATTGACTTCCTACTAGTTGCCCTCTATGTTACTTTAAAAAGGAATTGACACTATTAAATCTTAATGTTTTATTTAGTAGAAAGCTAACAATGATTATTTTTGGCACTCACTTTGCTATTTGTTTCTTAGGAGCGGGTGCTGATGTTAAAACTATCTTTTGTACGCTTCTAGTTTTTTTTAATCGGTAAACAAGAGGGCTTTCAGCTAGAGTAGTTACATGATTTGACTGTGACAAGATTACCATTGCTGCTAAAAATTGTTTTAAAAAGGCGAAAAAAAAAAAAAAGGAGAGACCAGTGAGGTTTAATAAATAGTCCAGGTAGGATATGATGCGGCTTTGACCTTGGTGATCCTCATAGGGCTGTGAGAGATAGCCAGATTTGGGGCATTTGTTAAATAAAGGTAACAGAAATGTGTGTACATGATCTGAGAACAGAAATGTTACTTGAGCAACCAAGAAAGTGTTATTTTAAAAGGGGAAAATTTGGGAGGAGATATAGGAGTCTGGTTTTGGCAAGAATAAGTTAGACCTCTGCTGTATGACATGTAGAGATGCCGAGGAGCCAGCGGGATGTGTGAATGAATAGTTGAGAAGTCCAGGCTAGTGATCAGCATCTGGTAGGTGTCTCAAATATGTGATACATGTAAAACGGAGATGGAACAGACAAGTACAAACCAGATAAAACTGCAGTGAACTTCACAATGGCCAGAACTGGGCCAATTTGAAGCCAGGGGCCAGGAGCTTCATATGGTCTCCTAGGTAGGTGCAGGGGCCCAAATAATTGACCATTTTCTGCTTTCTGCCATTTTATTAGCAGGGGGCTGGATCCTAAGTGGAGCTCCTGGGACTTGAATGCCTGCTCTCTGGGATGCCAGTGTTGCAGGCAGCTGCTTAAGCTGCTGTGCCACAGTGCTGGCCCCTGATCTTTGTGGTTGAAGGATGCAAGTTTCCTTCCAAAATGCCTTTATTATCTAGTTGTGGTTAGAGCTGGATCAACCATCCATCCGGAATTCCAACCAGATGATGAGGGGGGAATTGTTTCTGTAGAACAAAAGGTGAGCAACTTTCCTGGGAAGGTTCACATTTTAGACTTTGGAGGCCCCAGGGTCTCTGTTGCGACTACTCAACTAAGGCACTGTCCCAAAACAGTAGTTATAAGCCATGAGAAAATGAATGAACCTGGTCTTGTCCCACTCATGCGCTACAATACAGGCGCCAGGTGTAGTTTGTAACCCATTCGGGATTCACTTTTGTTGCCTATAGAGCGTTCTGATCTATACTTTGAAATATTTCTGTAAACTGGAAGATAAATGTTCAAAGGACCGTTTTGCCTGATATTCAGTTGATGTTGTGTAACTCACTTGCCATCTGAAAAATTCAGAGCTTTTGAGTCTGTGTAAAGGATCCTGTCCTAGTTGAGGGGCTTTGACAAAGAGATGTAATCTTCCTTTCTCCTCTTTCGGGGCATCGTCATTTAAGTCCTGCTCTGTTTGTTATTCACCACACTTCCCCAGATTTAGTGAATTTAGAAAGTAACCGAGGACAGACGTTTGGCACAAGCAGCTAATTTGCCACCTAGAACACCTACATCCCATGTTAGAGTAGCTGGGCTTGAGTGCTGGTGCTGCTCCTGATCCCAGTGTACCACTGGCGGGCACCTGAGTGGCAGCAACTGATGGGTTAAGTACTTGGGCTCACTGTAAATCTAGTTCCTGGCTTCTGACTCGAGTCTGGCTCAACTCTAGCTTTCACAGGCATTTGGACAGTTAGCCAGTGATAGAAAAATATCTGATTTAAAATGAAAAAAAAAAAGGAAATTTAAAAATAAATAGTAGTACTGTGGTATATAAAAAGTTCAGTAGTGAGCCTGGTGCAGTAGCCTAGCAGGTAAAGGTGCCGGTTCTAATCCTGGCAGCCCAGCTTCCCACCCAGCTCCCTGCTTGTGACCTGGGAAAGCAGTTGAGGATGGCCCAAAGCCTTGGGACCCTGCACCCGTTTGGGAACACGGAGGAAGCTCCAGACTCCTGCTTTGGATCGGCTCAGCTCCGGCCATTGTGGCTACTTGCGAAGTGAACCAGCAGATGGAAAATCTTCCTCTCTGTCTCTAACTTTCTAATAAAAATGAAATAAATAAAAATAAAAATAAAAGTTCGGTAGTAGATGTGGTATTTCTGGTATAGCAAATAAAGCTGCTGCCTAAGACCTCGGCATCCTATGTGCGTGCCTGTTGGAGTCCTGGCTATTTCACTTCCAATCCAGCTCCCTGCTAGGACCTGGGAAAGCAACAGAGAAGGTAGCCCAAAGGTTTGGGTTTCTGTACCCACATGGGAGACCCAAAAGAAACTCTAAGCTCCTGGCTTCAGCCTGGCCAAGACCTGGTCATTGCAGCCACTTGGGGAATGAACCAACAGACAAAACCAGTTCAAGCCTTGGCTTCTATAATCCCACCCGACTCCCTGCTCGTGTGCCTGGAAAAGCACTGGATGGTGCGACAAGTACTTGAAGGCCAGGCAGTCATACAGGAGACCTGAGTGGAGTTCTAGTTTCCTGTCTTTGGGGTGGCCTTTCCCCAAAACTTTCTTTTCCTTTCTCTCTGTAAGTTTTTCAGATAAATTTTTTAAATCTTTTGTAAAAAGTTCAGTAACATTCACATGTTAAACGTAGGTGGGATATAACAGTTTTCAGGTTTTTTTCTGTGTAGGATTTTCTCCTTTTTCTAGTTTTCATTTTCAAGTAAGTTGCCTTATATGCTGTATTTTCTAATTTATTTGTATGGGTTGAACATATTCTCCACAGCTCTTACTATTTATGGCCGTTTAAAGATAATCTTTTGGAATATTGTTTGTCCTTTAGTTCCTTTTCTTTCCCTAAAAATGAAATTAATTAGTTGATTTATTTTTTTTTACATTGATCTTTTTTTTCTTTTTTTAAAGAGTTTTCTTTCTGTGGGGAGGGGTGGGGAGGCAGATTTGCAGAGAGAAGGAAAGATGGAGAAAGGCATCTTCCTTCCACTGGTTCACTCTCTAAATGGCCACAATGGCCAGAGCAGAGCTCGTCCGAAATCAGGAGCCAGGAGCCTCCTCTAGGCCTCCCACATGGGTGCTGGGTCTCAAAGCTTTGGACCATTCACTACTGCTGTCCTATGCCACAAGCAGGGAGCTGGACTGGAAGAGAAGTAGCCAGGATACTGATATGTGGGTGAAATTGAGTACCAGCCCCTTATTTCATTTCTTCTTATTATCAATTTTTGTTTTGTTTACTTTTTTTTTTTTTTTACTTAAAAACTGGATTCTAAAGTTTATTTGTTGGAAATGCAGATAGTTAGGGACTATTCACTTTTCACTCCCAAAATTCTTGCAACTGTCCCCAGGTGGCAGAGATCAGGAGCCAGGAACTGAACCCAGCTCTGTGTGGGTGAGAGGAACGCTGTCTTCCTTGAATCATCAGTGCTGCCCCCAAGGACCTGCACTGGCTGCGTGGAGTCAATATCCAGAACTGGTGTCAAGGCCAGGAACTCCCAACCAGAGAGGTGGAGGGCCTGGCCATCCCTCCAGGAGGCAGACACCCGCCCTAACCTTTCTTATTTAAGTACTTCATTGCAGTGCTACACTTAGTATTTTCTTTTCTTTCTTTTTTTAGAAGACACTTTTTTTTAAGATTTGTTTTTATTGGAATGTCAGATTTACAGAGAGAAGGAGACACACAAAGATTTTCCATCCACTGATTCATCGCCAAGTGGCCACAACAGCCAGACCTGAGCTGATCCATAGCCAAGAGCCAGGCGCTTCTTCTGGATCTCCCACGCAGGTGCAGGGTGCCAAGACTTTGGGCCATCCTCGACTGCTGTCCCAGGCCACAAGCAGGGAGGTGGATGGAAAGCAGGGCAGCCGGGACACGAACTGGTGCCCATCTGGGATTTTGGCACATGTAAGGCAAGGACTTCAACCACGTGGCTGTCGTGCTAGGTCCAGTATTTCTTTTTCAGATGATGTAAATATTTATGTCAGAAGTTGAGATCTGTAGCACAGGTCCTGATAATAGTTTTTTTTTTATGCTGTAGTCTTTTTACAAATAGTTTTTTGATTACTCTCAATTGTGCTCTTTTCTTAGGCTGGGAATTAGCAGTTTCAGAGTCGTAAGTTGAAGAGTTTTATTTTGTCATTTCTATTTTTTGGTGTGCATGTGGTGGGGTTAGAAAGTATTTTATGTATTCCTGTCTACATTGTAGTACACATCTGCTCCATGAGCTATTTAAGAGAATGTTCTTTTGCATTTAAAAAGGTGAAGTATTAGCCATTTAAAGAAAAAATGAAATGATTGGCTGTACACTATAAATTAGCATATTAACATTTTAAATTCTTATATATTAAGGATTTGATTTCTTTGGTTCAGGGGTTGTCTTCTCAATTATTAACATTTTGACTCATGGATGGCCATTATTCTTTTATTTTGCTTTTATTCTGTGTCGTTTTTAGCATTTCTGGTGCATACTGTTTTAGATACATACATATATACATATATATATTTGTTTAGTTGGGTTTTGCTGTGCTATTTGCTGATAGACATAGGTTTCCATCAAAATCATATTAAATACACATTCTTTGGGTATTACCCTCAGATCTGTTGGTTCAGGAGGTGTGGTCTGAAAACCGTCAGTATGATTCTATCGTAGTCCTTTTTTTTAATATGTATATTCTGTTTTATCTATTTATTTATAAAGATTTATTTATTTTTATTGGAAAGGCAAATTTAGAGAGGAGGAGAGAGAAAAATATGTTCTGTCTGCTGGTTCACTCCCCAAGTGGCCGCAACAGCCAGAGCTGAGCCAATCTGAAACCAAGAGCCAGGAGCAACTCCTAGATCTCCCACGCGGGTGCAGGGTCCCAAGACTTTGGACCTTCCTCCACTGTCTTCCCAGATGACAGGCAGGGAGCGGGATGGGAAGCGGAGCAGCCGGAATTAGAACCGGCGTCCATATATCTTCTCACAGTTGCAAGGCAAGGACTTGGCCACTAGGCTACCATGCCAGGCCCAGTTTGACAATTCTTTTAACTTTAATGTTGCATCTCTATGGGAGTTTTATATACATTTTCATGATTATTTATTTAGATGAATTTCTTTTTAATACAGTTCATGGCTGTTGTTACATATTTAGTAAAATATTTGCACATTTTTTTGCCCATTTTAGAAAAGTTGTAATTTTAATTTTCATTATTGAGTTTCAAGAATTCTGTGTACATACATCATTTTTATCAGTTTTTCTGTCTGTGGCTTGCCTGTGGTGGAGCTTTTATTTGTTTTTTGATTTTTGTTAGATAAGAAAATGTCCCCGAATCTGCTTGTTTAGTCTTTTTCTCTCCAAAAGGAAACTGCATCCAGGCTGCACAGGCTCCGCTCTGCATTGATTGGCCGGAAACTGTAGGCAGGAGCTGGAGGCGGACACTGAACCCAAGAACTCTAGTATGGGATGCAGTTTTTGTTTCATTTTGTTGTAACTTTAGAGCATAGAGAAAGCTCTCCTCCACTGGTTTTCTTTCCATGTATTGTCAACAGCTACTTTGGGGCTAGTTCAGTATTGTGAGCTTGGAGCCACTGACCCAGGCTGTATTTCCCACCTGGTAGCATGAACCAAACTATTCAAATTGTCACCTGCTGGCCTCCTGGGGGACAGTTCCAGGAAACTGAGAGCAGAGCCGGGATCAAAGCAAGCATTCCAGTACTGGATGTGGGCCTGCGCAGCTGCAGTTGAACTGCTGGGCCAAATGTTTGTGCTTATATGTTGGCTCAACTGTAAGGCCAGACACTTGCCCTCAGGAAGTCTACTAGTTTTTTCCTTCTATGTTAATAGTATTAGCATTCTAGTCATTTTGGTGAAGTTTTGCTTACAATATTCTGACGAGCTGAAGCATTTTTTCTAATTATAGAAATTATGGCATTGATAAAATTAACTATATTACTAGAGTCTTATCTTGTGATGACTTATAAGGAAATTAGGGTAAAATATTAAGAAGAGTTTTTCAAGATCAATACTGGCAGTATCCAGCTAGTGGGTAGAAGAAAAACGATTTAGAACAACAACAAAAAACAAAAGGCTCTGCAGAAGAGAAGAGCTTGGGTCCCAGTGTAACAGTCCTGATAAAAGTGAGCAGTAAGTGCAAAGTGAAGCTGGTGTGAATGAGGATTTTATATTCACTCGAAGCCCTCATGGAACAACCGTCCCGCAAGGGGCAGCGTTGGAGCACAGAAGATTATGCTAGCATTTGTGATGACAACATTCCATACGAGAGTTCCCAAGTGCTGGCTACTCAGCTTTTGATTCTATGCCTAACATACCTGGCAAATCATAAAAGATAGCCCAGCGATTTGGGCTCGCCACCTACCTAGGGAGACTCAGATGGAGTTCATCGCTACTGGCATAAGCCTGGCTCAGCATTTGACAAGTAAACTAGTGACGGATTTGTCTTTCCCAGGCTCACTCTGTCTTTCAAACAAATAAACAGCAACAACTCCCTTACTACAACTAGCGATAAGCAGCAATGCCTAAGTTTGGGAAGCACTACTGTACTATACTACACATTAGTATTCCATATTCATTGTCCCAATGTCCTATTTATATAACAGATATTTTCAAACCTTAAAATAATTTGTTGTATTTACTTGAAAGGAAGAGCAACAGAGAGAGAGATCTTCCATATGCTGACTCACTTCCTAGATGGCCACAACAGCTAGTGCTGTGCCAGGCCAGGAGCCAGGAGCTTCATCCATGTCTTCCATGTAGGCGGCAGGGTTTCTGGTAGCTGGAGCTCTTCTGCTGCTGTCTGAGGCCGTTAGCAGGGAGCTGCATCAGCAGTGGAGCAGCCAGTCCAAGCTCATTTGGAATGGCAACATTTCAGGAGGTGGCTTATCCTACAAAGCCACAACACCAGCCCCCAAAAGTTACTTTTCCAGTAATGGGTATGCCTTTTGTGTGTATGTGTGTGTGTGTGCTGCTTTTATCATTTAAAAATATTTTCATTAAATCATTCACCTATTACTATTCTCAAAAGAATAGAACTCTTAAAAAATGTATTTCTAGGCCTGGTGTGATAACCTAGTGGCTAAATCCTCATCTTGCCTGTGCTGGGATCCCATATGGGTGCCGGTTTGTGTCTCAACTGCTCCACTTCCCATCCAGCTCCCTGCTTGTGACCTGGGAAAGCAGTGGAGGACAGCCCAAAGCCTTGGGACCCTGCACCTGTGTGGGAGACTTGGAAGAAGCTCCTGCCTCTTGGCTATGGATCAGCTCAGCTCTGACTGTTGCTGGCACCTGGGGAGTGAACCAGTGATGGAAGATCTTTCTCTCTGTATCTTTTCCTTCTGTCTTTCCAATACGAATAAATAAATATTTTTTTAAAATGTATTTCCAAGTTTTGGTAAGAGACATATTTATTGCTCAATGGAAATGTTTATAGTTATGCTATAACCAGGATGATCGGACACAATTAATTACTGTTGAAGTATAACAAGGAGTGTTCTAACCCCAGTGTGCATGGTTGGGGTTTATAATACTGGCCTTCAACGTAGCAATAGTTGTTTCTTTTGTATGACTTAATTTACTTATTTACGAATAGTGTCATGCTCATGAGTTTTTCTATAAAAGAAGCTTATTGCCTAGTACTCAGAAACCATCAGCACTCTTGGAATCCAACAGTAGAAAGGGATTGTCCCTTACCCTGTATGGAAACATTTACTCATCCCCTTCATCGCTTATGACGAAAGCATTTTGGATTCTCATCTACTTTGTCGTCACTAATTTGGAGCTTCTCGTGTTTCCTTCATCCAGTTTGTTGCCTCTTTCATTTTTTTCTGATTTTGCTGGTTTAGGAAATTTCTGTGCAGTCATATTTAAAAGCAGTTAAATATGCCTTTCAATGTTATTTGCATTTGAGGTTTATTTTATACCAAGACACTACACTTGGGGAGTCTTTACATTTCTGAAATCTGATTACTAGGCGTAGGAAAATTCACGGTAAGTTATTTCACTGGAGGCTTGTTACATGTCAATGAGTTTTTCAATGATGACTTTTTTTTTATTCCCTTTAGAAGAAGCCTGAGAAGTTTATAAACAGAAAAAGATGAAACATGAAACACTTGTGAAGTAAATACCATCTTTCTCACTGAAAATACAGACTGGGAAAAAACTGTGAATACCTAGGGAATAGGAAAGCTTTTCCTCTAAGCAGACATTGATTCTTCAAGACTGTACTTCTGCATGATAAGTTTAAAAGAGTTGGAAACATTTGTACATAATTTAGACTGAAATGTAAGAGAGGCCGTGTAATAAAGGCACCAGGAACATGAAGAAGACGGTATGTTTCATGTTTTCCAAATGACCTCGTCTCAGGATAATCCATGTAGGAAATGTCTCACATCATACAAGATCATTAGGTACCTGAACGTTAACATTAGGAAGTATACATGGATTAAATGAATGTGGAAAAGCCAGCATCGCTACAACATCCTCGTATAATAAGAAGGAACTCTCTTTGAAGGGAAATCCATGCACGTGATCGGAATGTTGGAGAGCCTTCAGCATGAATCAGATCTCCTTCCGCATAATGAGATTCACAGTGCAGAGAAACGCTTTGAATGTGATCAGTGCAGAGAAGTCTTTAGCCTGAAGGAGAATCTCAGAGAGCACATGAACATGCATAGTGGAGAGACATCACATGAATGTACTGAGTGTGGCAAAGAGCTCTCTCGGCTTTCATCCCTTACTGTGCATTTGAGAAGTCATACAGGAGAGAAGTCCTACAAGTGTGGTAAGTGTGAAAAAGCCTTCAGCCAGAAAGGAAACCTCCTTTCTCATCAGAAACATCACACTGGTGAGAAACCTTATGAATGTGGGAAAGCTTCAGTTCAGGGGCCAACCCTCCTCAGGCATC
This sequence comes from Ochotona curzoniae, assembly GCF_017591425.1. Lineage (NCBI taxonomy): Eukaryota > Metazoa > Chordata > Mammalia > Lagomorpha > Ochotonidae > Ochotona > Ochotona curzoniae. Next base: position 4,850,631 of record NW_024465561.1, on the reverse strand, counting down.
CAAGACACCACTCGGGAAACAAACCCTATGCATGTAAGGAATGTGGCAAAAGCTTTAGTGGCAAATCATATCTCTCTGAGCACGAGAAAATTCATACTGGAGAGAAGCCGTTTGAATGCAGTCAGTGCGGAAGAGCCTTCAGCCAGAAGCAATACCTCATAAAACATCAGAACATTCATAGTGGAAAGAAACCCTTTAAATGTAATGAGTGTGGAAAAGCGTTTAGCCAGAAGGAAAACCTCATTATCCATCAGAGAATCCATACTGGAGAGAAGCCCTATGAATGCAAAGGATGTGGGAAAGCTTTCATCCAGAAGTCCAGCCTCATTAGACACCAGAGAAGTCATACTGGAGAGAAACCCTATACGTGTAAAGAATGTGGGAAAGCCTTCAGCGGCAAATCAAATCTCACTGAACATGAAAAAATTCATATTGGAGAGAAACCCTATAAGTGTAACGAATGTGGGACAATCTTTAGACAGAAGCAATATCTCATTAAGCATCACAATATCCATACAGGAGAGAAACCCTATGAATGCAATAAATGCGGAAAAGCCTTCTCTCGAATCACATCGCTTATTGTACATGTGAGAATACATACAGGTGATAAGCCCTACGAGTGTAAGATATGTGGGAAAGCCTTCTGTCAGAGCTCATCTCTTACTGTACATATGAGAAGCCATACAGGTGAGAAACCCTATGGTTGCAATGAATGTGGAAAAGCATTTTCTCAGTTCTCAACACTTGCCCTGCATATGAGAATCCACACTGGTGAAAAGCCTTATCAATGTAGTGAATGTGGCAAAGCTTTCAGCCAGAAGTCACACCACATTAGACACCAGAGAATTCACACCCATTAAAGGTCTGGAAGTGCCATGGATTTACGAAGACCTTCAGAATATACTTCATGAATTTGGAACATTGTTCAGCAGCCAGGTGAAAACTTTAAAAATGTAAAGTTTCATAAGAAGTGTTACAGTATAATCAAAGTGTGTCATCAAAACTGCGACAAGAAATATAAATGGTATACTTGGAGGAACATTCTCAATGAAGTTAGCATCCAGTCATGGACATTAATCATCACGTTCTGGAAGATCGTCAGATTCTTTAAGACAAATCTAAGAAAAAAAAAAAAAGAATTGGAAATGGTTATTTCTGTTATATGTTTTGCTACATGTATAACTTGTTGAAAAATATATCAAAATTGAGGCAGTCCTGGAAAATTGAGGTTGAGTTAGAATGTTGAATCTGAACTATGCACGAATGGGAGTGATAGTGGAGGCCTCCCAGTGAGGGAAATCAAGGATAATTATTTAAAAGTCTCAGCGTAGTTTTCTTCATCTGGGTAGATAGTAGACTCTGCTGTGAGTGTACACTGAGATAATGATTGTTAAGAATATAACGAATGCTGAAGGCTAGAATGCAGACCTAAAGCTAGTAGAATTTAAGCATAAAAAAACTTGGTATAGTAAAATATTTTGAAAATTGATTCCAGAATACCATATTAATATCACTGATGTTTATGCATTTACCCAAGAAACTGACACTTGTGCAGGGAGTCATGTAACAGTCTGTTTATTGCAGCATGAAATATCATAGTCCACATGTGGCAACAGATGGCTATCTCTTTGTGAAATAGATTAATAAAATCCTATATATTTCTCCATCAGTTAGGTACAACAAATATCTGTATTAGCCGCAAAAATTATGAAAAATAGAGTTGAGAAAAATCATGAAGTGGTAGATATGCTGTAATGATACCTGTGTGGATTTGAACAAAATCAACACTAAAGAATCCTAGTACTAAGCATTGATTATGGATAAGCATTTTAAAAATATTTATTATTATTGGAAAGGTAGATTTTACAGAGAGGAGTAACAGAACAATCTTCCATCCATTTCCCAAATGGGCAAAGTGGCTGGAACTGAGTAATCCAAAACAAGGAGTCAGAAGCCTCTTCTGGGTCTCCCATGCGAGTGCAGGAGTCCAAGGCTTTGGGCCATGTTCTATTGCTTTCTTGGGCCACAAGCAGGGAACTGGAAGGGAGGTGGAGCAGCTGTGGCACACTGGTGCCCATATGGGATCCTACAAAGAACGAATTGGAGGGACACACTCTCAGTTCCTAAAGTGATTGCCTATAGATAAAAGGTGGACAGATGGTCAATATGATCAAGCATGGCAATTAAAGCATGCTTCAGCTTTATCTCTAAATATATTTTCATTAAAAAGGAAGGTTTGGGGCTCAGCGTCATAGCCTAATGGTTAAAGTTCTTGTCTTGCACAAGCCGGGATCCCATATGGACACCAGTTCAAATCCCAGCAGCCCTGCTTCCCATCCAGCTCCCTGCTTGTGGCCTGGGAAAGCAGTGGAGGATGGCCCAAAGCCTTGGGACCCTGCACCTGCATGGGAGACCCAGGGGAGGCTCCTGGCTTCGGATCGGCTCAGCTCCAGCTGTTGCAGCTGCTTGGGAAGCCAATCATCAGATGGAAAATCTTTCTCCTCCTCTCTGACTTTCCAATAATTTTTTTTTTTAAAGGAAGGTTTCAAGTCAGTGTCACAACACAAAATATTAGTTTCTGGGATGTGGTTAAATATTTATTTACTCTTCTCAGTGCTGTTTCTTACATGTAAGTAGATATAAATGTTAGCTAGCTATTGGAGGAGGTTGTACCTCAAGTATGTATTACAGTGGTGCCTCTTATTTACTGGGGATAGGTTTCAAGACCACCAGTAGATAATCTGAAACTGCAGGTAGTGCTGACCCCTATACATAGAAACACGTATGCTCTATGTTTTTCTATGGTGTATTCCCCTGCCTACTTATTAACAACAATAGCTTGGGCCCGGCGCGGTGGCGCAAGTGGTTAAAGGTCCTCGCCTTGCACCCCCGGGATCCCATATGGGCGCCGGTTCTAATCCCGGCAGCCCCGCTTCCCCTCCAGCTCCCTGCTTGTGGCCTGGGAAAGCAGTCGAGGACGGCCCAAAGCTTTGGGAACCTGCACCCGCGTGGGAGACCCGGAAGAGGCTCCTGGCTTCGGATCGGCATAGTATCGCCCGTTGCGCTCACTTGGGGAGTGAACCATCGGACGGAAGATCTTCCTCTCTGTCTCTCCTCTCTGTATATCCGCCTTTCCAATGAAAAAATAATAAAAAAATAAATCTTTAAAAAAAAAAAAAAAAAAAAAAAAAAAAAACAACAATAGCTTACCATAAATCTTAACAACCTTAGCATGATTTCTTTTTTCCTTTCCTTAAGTTGGGAGCTTTTATCTTTTCACTTAAAGGAAGCACTTTACAGATGTTCTTTGACCCAAATTGCTAATGTTACTGCCCTTGTGCTTCGGGGCTGTTATGAAGTAAAATAAAGGCTACAGAGCAAATGGGTGGTACTGTGGTGATTGTCAAGGTATCTGAGGCAGCTGGCAGGTGACAGGCAGGTAGCGCATATGGTGTGGATTGTTGGATCATGTCATGTCTGGGATGGAGTGGGATATTATGTGATCTCATCATGCTGCTCAAAATGACAGTTTATATAAACTCAGTCAGATGTTAATATTTTACAGAAAACAGCCCTTCATTCATGCATCTGTAAATTCAGACAGTCATGACTAAAAATACTTAGCCATCAATAATGAACATGCACAGACCTTTTTCTCCTGTTGTTATTCCCTCAATGGTACAGTATAACAACTACTTACATGCCATTTAAATTGAATCAGGTATTAACAAACATTTTTAAAGAATTATTTAGTTGTATTGCAAAGTCAGATATACAGAGAGGAGACAGATAGGAAGATCTTCGGTCTGTTGATTCAGTCCCCAAGTGACCGCTGCAGCCAGAGCCGAGCTGTTCTGAAGCCAGGAGCCAGGAGCTTCTTCCTTCAGGTCTCCCACATGGGTGCAGGGTCCCAGGGTCCTGGGCCATCCTCCACTGCTTTCCCAGGTTACAAGCAGGGAGCTGGATGGGATGCGGGGCTGCCAGAATTAAAACAGGCGCCCATATGGAATCCTGGCGCATTCAAGGCAAGGACTTTAGACACTAGGTTACGATGCCGGACCCATTAACAAACATTTTAAAGTATATGGGAGAGGGCCCAGCGCAGTGGCGCAGTGGCTAAGGTCCTCACCTTGCACGCCTGGGATCCCATATGGGCGCCGGTTCTAGTCCCGGTGGCCCCTCTTCCCATCCAGCTCCCTGCCTGTGGCCTGGGAAGGCAGTCGAGGACGGCCCAAAGCTTTGGGAACCTGCACCCGTGTGGGAGACAAGGAAGAGGCTCCTGGTTTCGGATCAGCATAGCATCGGCCGTTGCGCTCACTTGGGGAGTGAATCATCGGACGGAAGATCTTCCTCTCTGTCTCTCCTCTCTGTATATCCACCTTTCCAATAAAAATAAAATAAATCTTAAAAAAAAATAAAGTATATGGGAGAATATTGCCTAGATTATAGGCAAATACTATGCCATATTATATGAAGGATTTTGAATATAGGATTTAGTATGTGTTTCCATAGTTACCAGGTGATGACTATTCCACAAATCATATCTTTACCAATAAAATATGAAATATTAGTTTTAAGTTGAAAAGACAATTTCAGTTGCTTCGATTTCCTCCTGTATGTTCCTTTAGGGTGCATCATTTTGCAGCAGTTTGGATCACAGAAGATATTTGCTAAACTGAAGAGTTTTGCCGAAGTCAGAAATAATATTCCACATAACCAGCATTGGTATTATTAGCTTTAAGTGATACAACTGTTCCTCAAAAGTGTTTTGTAAGCTGCTGAGTGAAACATCAACTTTTGGATTTTAGTTTCAATTGTAACCTGCAAATTAATTTTCTTCTCTATTCTGCCAGATACACTAAATAATTCCCTCTCTTCTCTGGTTTGTTTAAGGGAAATGGTGCTGGGAAGAAAGGGCGCTCTTGACTTGCACACTGTTTAAGTGCAACAAATCTTAATGAGCAATTTTCCTTACTTCTTTTTTTAATAAAGTGCTATCAATACTGCTTTTGAATAGTGATAACATATTCATTCTTATCACTGACCCTGATTACTAATTAATTATAAGTGTATTAGTTCTTTTAATCCCGATTATAAGATAATATTAATACTACTGCACTGCCTAACACTAGCATCTTTGAATGTGGCTGTTCAGAGCTGAATGAAAATGGAAGAGGGTAATTTTCTGAGGTAACACAGTAAGTTACATAGCATGTGCACCTCCAGGCGTCTGCTCAAGTATCCTGTGTTGTTTTACTTTGCTCACATTGCTGTAATTAGAGACTTCGTAATTCCAGCGTTTTCTGCTCATGAAGCAGTCACCAGTACAGCTTGGAACTTGAGACCAAATATATTTTGGTGCCTTGCACTGACCAGGGTCCTGCACTCGGAAACAGAGCAGTGTTTGTGATGATCAAATGGAGTCAAGTAAGGAATTACTATATAGTGTTCTATGATACTGTATATTGTAAATTTATTTGATTCATCTGTTGCTCACTTGCTACCATAAATATACATTAGAATACTTGTAATTGGCCCTTAAAGTTACGCATGTTTTTGTTTCTGTGGGAGAGATGACAGGGAAGAGATTACAGTGTCATAAATTTTAAGATGTTGTCATTTCCAAGGGATTACTTCCTGCAGTCTTGCTATATATATTTGATTAAATGATGTGAATTTATGCTTCAGTAAGTATAAGCCTCACTTTATTTTGTGAATTTTATATTACATTTCCTATGAAAGTATCTTTTTGTCAAGTTTGATGACCTCTTCATTTAGTAGACATTAGGAACTGATCTACTTTTGTCAATGAGAGTTCCACTGAAAAGGTCAAATCTCTATGCAACCAAAATGTGGTAAGTTTTCCTAAGTTTTCATGTTGGTTTCAAATATCTTTTGACTTTTGGGCGTGCTGTAGTCTAGTGACTAAAGTCCTCACCTTGCATACACCTGGATCCCATAAGGGTGCCGGTTCTAATCCCGGCAGCTCCACTTCCCATCCAGCTCCCTGCTTGTGGCCTGGGAAAGCAGTCGAGTATGGCCCAGAGCCTTGGGACGCTGCACCTGCGTGGGAGGCCTGGAGAAGTCTCCTGGCTCCTGGCTTCAGATCAGATCAGCTCTGTATGCCCATCAACAACAGCCACAGATGTGGAGTGCAAGCAAATACAACAGAAAAGGTGTTACCGCAACATCGGGTTGATTTATCGGGGTAAGAAAACACCTTGACAGCATTGCTGTCAGTCCTGCCAACACTGAAGCAAGCATAGTTCCCAGGTCCATAGTTCTCCCTAGCACCATGCTTGGGAGAGTGTGGTGCAGTTCTGCACTGGGAAATAGTAACTATTCTTATCTGGAACATCTTAAAATAGTCTGTCTCCTAAGGCCACTGTCACTTCAGGGCACAGTTGTGAGAGATGTGGGTGATGACAGTTTAAAGCCCAGAGGAGCTAGCATGTCTCCCAAGGCAACGCTTTTATGTTGATGTGTAGTATTTACACATTGCTAAGAGTCACAGCGCATGCAGCTTCTTAACACATCTGAATAGCTTCGTCTGACCCAACCAGGCAACCAGCCACACCAGCTTTTCTTTATGTTTGGAGGCTGCCAACCTATCTTCCAGCTTTTACAGATGTTTTGAATTTAGGCTTTTGTGTTCTAGTACTGTTACTCTCTTACTGACACCATTCCTTTGCTATTCAGACGGCAAGTATGCCATATAATTTCTTACCCACTTGATTGCTTGACAATCAGCTGAAACTCTGACATTAAACGTTCATGTCCTCATTGTTTCACTGCTGCTATTCCTATGCTATTGCCATGTTAGCAAACATTACTAGGCTTATTGTGTTTTGACATTTCATAATAAATGAAGTTTGCCTTGGTGATTTTTTTCAAACTTGAAAATCTGAGTTCATCTTTCATTATAAATCACTGTGAGGAGCAGGTGGTGCGGAACCGCTGCTTAACCAGTGCGCACATGGCATATCAGATTGCAGGTGGCGGCTTAACCAGATCAAACACAAGGCCAGTCCCCACATACTGTCTATCTTACTTACTTGCAAAATAATTAAATACAAGGAGCCACAGTAAGAAGATATAGGGAAAGTGTGACATGGACCTCCAGGTTAGCAATTTTGCTAAAAGTGAAAAGGATCCTGAGACCCCAGAAATAGACTTCATTTTAAAAACTTGACCCTTGATCAAATTTTTTTGAAGATTTGTTTTATATTTTTATTGGAAAGATATACAGAGAGGAGGAGAGACAGAGAGGAAGATTTTCCATCCAATTATTCATTCCCCAAGTGACTGCGATGGCCTGAAATGTGCCGATCTGAAGCCAGAAGCCCAGAGCCTTTTCTGGGTCTCCCATGTGGGTAGAGCTCCCAAGGCCCGGGGCCGTCCTCCACTGCTTTCCCAAGGCAGACACAGGGAGCTGGATGGGAAGCAGGGCTGCTGCGGATTAGAACCAGCACCTATATGGGATCCCGGAGCATGCAAGGTGAGGACTTTAACTGCAAGGCTACTGCGCCGGGCCCTACTTTTTTTAATGCTTTATTTTTATGTGAAGGGCAGAGACAGAAGGGGAGAGAGTTTCCTGCTGTCTAACTCATCGAGCTTTGCTCCTTTTTTCACTATTGCATCCAGTCTTATCAATCTTTGCCTCATGGGCAGCTACGTGGATGAACATCCTCAACAAAAGGCCTAGCAGAATAAGATGGCTTGACAAAGAGAGATGTTTGTACTCATTAACTTTGTATTCCATCAGGGGAAGCAATGTAGTTATTCACTGACAGATAAAACAGCACGCAGTGTACGATGTGATTCGGCGTTATAAAGAAACAAATCCCAACAGATTTCTTTGACATGGATGAAGCTTGTAACATGCAACATGAACTAAGCCTGTCAAAAAGAAATATTGAATGATTCCACCAAGTATCTAGTCAGATTAATCAAAACAGAAAGGAGGATGGTCATTAATAGGAACTCAGGAAACAAGGATTTGGTCAGTAGTACGGAGTCTGAATCTTGCAGGAAGAAAAGGGGCTGGAGATTGGCTGCGCAGTAATGTGAATACACTCAGACTTAAACTATGTCCTGTGGGGAGCAAGTGCCAGAATGGGTCTCGTCTTACCTCTGCGGGGGGCAGCCGGAACGTGTTTTCATTGCATGTCTAGAGGCTCGAGACCCCCTGTTGCTTTTGTCATAAGCCTTGAGACCCTTCTGTCTCCTGTCCTGAGGTCCCTGCAGACACACGCAGTTGGTAGAAGACCCTCTGGGTATTTCCCTCCCCCTCAACCTCTTCTGGTAATTGGGCACCTTCCAATAACCTGGTCGCCCCCTCGCTCTGCATACCCCAGCCCATCTCCATCTTGTGGTAATCTTGTGACAGTTTCGTAATAAACAACTTCAGGATGTGGGTGAGTTACATTAGTTGTGGTGGGCCACACAGTGCCATCTGGCAAAGTACATGACGGTTGTACTGACTGCCCAGGCTTATAAAATGTAATAGATTTTTTATATCCAGTGGGATATTGTTACTACCCTGATTCTTGTTTCTCTGGACCCGCTCTATATAAGCTTGTGCTTGGTTGCTAATAAACAGACAAATTCGCCAGAACTGCCTCTGTTACCTCTCTATTAAGAATGTCATCACTGGGCCTGGCGCTGTGTCCTAATGTCTAAAATCCTTGCCTTGAACACGCCGGGATCCCATATGAATGCCAGTTCTAATCCCGGTCAGTCCTACTTCCCACCCAGCTCCCTGTTTGTGACCTGGGAAAGCAGTCGAGGACGGCCAAAGCCTTGGGTTCCTGCACCCGTGTGGGAGACCTGAAGGAAGTTCCTGGCTTCTGGCTCTGGATCGGCACAGCACCAGCTATTGCAGTCACTTGGGGAGTGAATCATCGGACGGAAGATCTTCCTCTCCGTCTTTCCTCCTTCTCTCTGTATATCTGACTTTGCAATAAAAAGAAATAAATCTTAAAAAAAAAAAAAGAGTGTCATCACTGCACCACATCACTTGAGTGTGTGGTCTATGGCCAAAACTCCTCACAATGTGCTTAAAAATGTTGACATAGTGAGCCCGGCACAGTAATCTAGTGGGTAAAGTCCTTGCCTTGCATGCACCGGGATCCCGTATGGGTCCCGGCACCCAAAAATAAATAAATATTTTAAAAAGGCTAACAAAGCCGGGAGCCTAGAGCTCCATCTAGGAGGTCTAGCTGGGTAGCAGTCTCCCACATGGGTGGCAGAAACCAAATCCTTGAGCCGTCATTCACTGCTTCTCAGACACATTACCCTCAACTGGATCAGAAGCGGAACCCTCAAGTATGATATAAAATGCAGGCATCCCAAGGGGTGGTTTAACGTGCAGTGCCACAAGTCCAGTCCCTTTCCAGTGCTTGTATAGTTTACCATGTTCCTTTTCCATTCCATGCTTTAGCAGGACTGCTCAACCCCGTATGTTTCAGCTTTGGATGTTAAACTCAGACCTTTTCCCTTGCATGGTCACCAATGCAGCAAGAAGAAAAAACTCAGATCTATTTTACTCTCTGGCCTGCTGACAGCGTATCCTAACGCCCTGCATTCTTTCTTGGCTAGCTCAGCCACTCCTAATGGCAGCACACTCGCAAACCTCGGCTGCCTGGACTAAATAAACACCCGCCGCAGGAGACGGCTCTCTGTGCAGTTGGCGTGGTGGTGGTAGGAGGCCCCTCTCTGGTTTCTCTGCATGAACCTGTTCAGGCTTTGTGTTGGAGGTCTCTTTCGTCTTGCTCTTCCCACTTTAGAGCATCATCCACCCAATCATAATTTAAAATTTTGCTCAAGATGTTAAGTTTCAAGTCATTTGCAACTGACCCTGTGCTTAGTAAAGGATCTAATATATTTTCTTTTTCTCCGGAAAGGTTATCGAATTGTACCTATGACCTGGATTGAAAAGTCTACCTTTTCCTACCTGATTTGAGATGTCCCATTCACCGCACAACAAAATTCTTCATTTTGGTCTCATTGCTGCATCCTCTGTTGTGCTGACTTTAGATAACTGAGACCTGAGAGGTAACCTGCCATGAACCTGAGGAATGCCTTTGATCTTTGGGGAGCCTTGGACACATGGACCGGCTGGCTGGCCCTCAAATGGTTTCCCTTAGGATGTTGCCTAGGTGACGGCTCTGCCCTAGTGTTCCCTGGTCCACTCCCTCCTAGGTGTGCTTTTCTATTCAGAAAACAACTGTAGCCTAATGACCTAGAGAAAGAATGCAAGTCCATGAGAACTAGGCAGTGCAGTTTTAACTAGTGCCTTGTATGTTTGTAACTACAGTATTGTGGAAATGTCTCACTAACTAGATCAGGTCTCCTTGTACCAAACTAGTCCCAGGATTGTCCTTTCCTAAAGGTTGTTTGGAGACCTGGGTAGGATGGATATAACGAAAGCTTACCATAAAATCTTTGCCTTGGACTCCTGATCCTCGGACCCCTGTGTCTTTTCTTTTTCTTTTTAAGATTTATATATCCTCATTACAAAGCCAGATATACAGAGAGGAGGAGAGACAGAGAGGAAGATCTTCCATCCGATGATTCACTCCCCAAGTGACCACAACGGCTGGTACTGCGCTGTTCCGGAGCCGGGAACCAGGAACCTCTTCCGGGTCTCCCACACGGGTGCAAGGTCCCAAAGCTTTGGGCCGTCCTCAACTGCTTTCCCAGGCCACAAGCAGGAGCTGGATGGGAAGTGGATGGGATGAGAACCGGCACCCATATGGGATCCTGGTGCATTCAAGGCGAGGACTTTAGCCGGTAGGCCACGCCGTGGGGCTCTAGAGTATGTTTTGTTATGATAAAACTAGCTCCAGTCAGTTAAAAGCCCCAACAAAACGTCAGCATCAATATACAACGTTATGGAATTAATTGACATAGTATTGAGTAAACAATATGTTAAAAATAATGCAAGTTCAATTCTCCAAAACATCTGGGTTGAGACAGGTTCAAAAAATAACAACCAAACAAAAATTACAGGTTAAATCAAGGCAAACATGTGGTATCTCACCTTTTGGGATTCACTCATTTCCCTTAGCATTATAGTTTCCAGTTGGGCCCATTTAGCCACAAAAAACTGCATTTTGTTTTTTTTTAATAGCTAAGTAGTATTCCATGGAGTAGATGAACCAAAGCTTTCTTAACTGACCGGAACTTTACCCTGTTAGCGCTACCTTCAGACCAGAGAAGGTCTCCCCAAGAGGCCACTGAACTTATCTGGACAATAAGATGCTGGACTTTATGCTAGGTATATGCTTGCAATGAAGGAATCTCAACTGAACTTGAACTGTGGTTATGCAGCAAGGTGGAGGAATCCACTATGGGGGGAGGGTTGTGGGAGGGGTGGGGGGAATCCCCAGTGCCTATAAAACTGTATCACATAATACAATGTTAATAACAATAATAATAATAAAAAACTAGCTCCAGCTGCCCTGTATCGTTCTTCCCCTTCCACATGTGTTGTCCTTGCGTTTTTCCATTTCTAGTTTGAAAAATACATTATTTCCACTGAAATTGTTAAATTCATAAGATAAAATGGTATGTGTATGGTGTATTTTAGCTTAGAATATAGCCTAATTTTTCATTTAGTTTTTTTTGTGTGTGTGTGTGTGTGTGTGTGTGTGTGTATGTCTTTGAGCAGAGTTTACAATTTTTTTCCCTATAGGTTTTATGTATTTCTTACATACACACTAAATCATGAAGTAGTTTCTATGACCCTTCAACAAGCTAAGCCACAAACACACCCGCCCCAGGGCCCCCAACACTCACTCAGGGGTTCCCAGCCCAGAGTAACACCAGCGCATCTGCAATTTAGGAAACCCATCAGGGTCCTGATCTCGAACCTTTGACAGTGTTTCTGCCAGGAGGAACACTAAGCCACACTTATCCCTGAACAAGTGACAAGACGGCGACCGGAGGAGTCAGCGGCTGAGCACTTCTTGAATGGCCTAGCGCCGGGGTTCTCAGAACTTCGAACGCTCCATTGCTCCTCACTAGCATGTTCTCCTGCTTCCAACTACATTTCCCAGAAGGCCCAGCGGCGCGCGTCAGCTTTCCTTTCCATTTGTCCTCCTCTTCCTTAGGGCGTCCAACTGCTGGACACAGCAGTGCGGGTCCCACAAAACAACCATATCTCACCCGCGTTGAGGCGACTTGCGTGGGGGAGCCCGGGCTGGTGGCGCGGATCCCCGACGGGCGCCATCATCTAGATCGGGCGGCAGACAGCCGAGGGCCCGGTCCTTGACTACATTTCCCAGAGGCCCCCTCAGCGTGGCGTGACTCTCGCGGGAAGGGAGTCTCCAAGTCACGCGCTGGCGGGAGCCGCGGGGCTTCGCTGGAGCCGAGTCGGGGCGGAGAGGGATGCGGGCTGCCGGATCGGGCAGGCCTGAGGTGAAGACCTGCGGGGAGGGCGGGGCCGGAGCGCGAGCCTCGGCGCTGCGTGGCCGAGCGGTGAGACTGGGACGGCGCGGTTTCGTGGGTGTGCGGGGTGGTATTGGGTGAGTGACGTGCGATTCTGGGAGAAGTGCTGAGTTTCTCAGCAGAACACGCGCCGAGATGTCCCCGCGTGCGCGCGGCGTTGTGTGTGTTCGGATGAGGAAAGTTTTTCTCCAGCGTGCGGTGTGATTGCGTGACAGTGTGCCGCGGGGGTCTGGTGGGAACACTCCAGAACACTGGCGAGCTGTCTGTGTGTGGCGAGTGTGTGGTCGTGACCGTGGCCGGGTGAAGGCAGGTGTCGCCGGGGCTGCCTGGTTTCTTGCCGTGCGGTTGTGTCACTCTTCAGTTGGAAATCTGTAACCATGTCGTGGAGCGTTTGAGTCGCGGGATTTATGGTCGTGTCGGGTTGGCTGTCGGGATCCTGCAGCTGGATGAAGTTCCTCCGTGGTGCTTGATTATGGGTGGGCGAAACTTTGTCACTTCTGTATACCTCTTTCAGGATTAGTTCATTGGTGCCCCTTTCCCCTTCTTAAAACTTCATGTGAAAGCCGTCTTTTGCTATTATGTTTATTCTTACAACTCTGAATACGAGAATTACTCGACTTAGGCATCTGTGGCAGGTGCTTCATTTGTTTGCTATATTCTGTTTCTTTGAAATATGCCACAATTAATAGACCCCTTGAGTTAAGAATATTTACAGTTTTTTTTTTAAGAGTTATTTTTATTTGAAAGCAGAGTTGCAGAGAGAGAGATTGTGACTCCCTAAGTGGCTGCAACAGCCGCAAGCAACAAGCAGGGAGCTGCATGGAAGTAGAGACAGAGAGAAGTATCTTCCTCCACTCGTTCGCTCCACAAATAGCCACAGCTGCCGGAGTGGCCAGAGCTGAGCTGATCCAAAGCCGGGAGCCAGGAGCTTCTTCTGGCTCTCCCATGCAAGTGCAGGGTCCCAAGGCTTTGGGCTGTCCTCTACTGCTTTCCCAGGCCACAAGCAGGGAGCTGGAAGGGAAGTGGGGCAGCTGGGATGCGAACCAGCACCGATATAGGATCCTGGTAATGTGCAAGGCGAGGACTGTAGCCTCTAGGCTACTGTGCCAGATCCTGTATTTCAGTCTTAACTCCACAGATTGGTCACAACTTGATGATCTGATTTCTTAAATAATTTTTGGAATTACATTTTTGTTATGTATTTTTCACATTGAATTAAGTATCTGAAACATTACTAAATATTACTAACATTTCTTAACTTTTTTTCTATGTGATATTTTCTAAATACACGTCAGAGAGCAAAGAGCAGATTCAGTTCCTTGGCTGCTTGTTCCGGAGAGCAGTTCAACAAGCGGCGTGACATTCCCAGTTGCTCCACGTTCTCTCCGTTATCTGGTTGGTCGTGGTAGGATTTTTTTGTTTCGTAATAGCTTTAATTTCCATTTTTCTTGATGTGTGATGATATTCAGTACCTTTCCATGTGTCTGTTGATTGGTAAAGATTTATTATTTGAAAGGAAGATTTGCAGCGAGAGGAAAAGGGATGACAGTGCTGCTCCCGGTGGCGCCAGGGCTCCCGCTGTGTGGAGTGGGTGATGAGACACGGACACTGGCGCTTGGCGCCCTCTTGCTGCAGCTCCAGAAGAAGCTGTTTCATTTACTCACACACGTCACAAGCCTCTGCACAAGCGTTTGCTTGTTCTGTTTTTACTCCCTGACTAAGTAGATATGCACAGATGCTTCATTATTTTATTTTTTTACTTATTTTATGGTCAACCAGGTGCTCTTCGAGATAATTCTGTAAGTTACCGTAATCATTTTTGTCCAAGCAAGGCATTATTCATGCTTCAGCAGCCGTCGGGTGACGGCCAGGACTCCAGGCCAAAGGCGCGTGCCATTCCTGTTCGTCAGTAACGCATTCCTACCACATTTCTGCTTCCACCACTTGCCCATCGCTTAATGGGAGAAATATGTTACAAGGGAACGAAAACATAAAAATCCAAGGCAAAAGTTTCAAGTATAAAATGTCCCTACAACTACAGGCTCTGTAACCCCATAAACAATCACAATTATTAGAAGCATATCTCTATAATGTTAATAAAATCATCCTTTAATTCTTCTAGTCAAAATTATACAAGAGGCCAAAACAGACATATTTCCTATGCTCCAAAGAAATTGCAAAGACAGGCTAACCTTTAAGGTTGCAGTAACTATATTTTTTGCCATAGCAGTTTCAGCTCATACTCTCATCCCATTCATTAGTTTGTAAGGTTCTTATCAAGCCGTTTCCCAGAAGGCATGGTACATATCTGGACCAGATTCCAGGGCGATGGGTAGGCACACGGTAAGGTGTCCAGAAATGGCATGGGCTTAATTGTACTCCTGTGTGTAGTTAAAGGCCGACCCACTAAGACATTATCAATAACATTAACTCTCAAGCTCACGTTGATTGCAAAGCCAGGAACCTTTTCCGGGTCTCCGACGTGGGTGGAAGGTCCCAGGGCTTTCAGCTTTCCCAGGCCATAAGCAGAGAGTTGGATGGGAAGTGGGGCTGCCGGGATTAGAACCAGTACCCATATGGGATCCTGGTTTGTGCAAGGTGAGGACTATTAGCCACTAGGCTACTGCACCGGGCCCTCAAAGAAATTATTTTGGTACTGTGACATAGTATATAGAATTTCTGGAGTGAGCTTTGGCCTCGTGGTTAGGTCACTGGTTAAGATGAGTATGCTGCCTATCATAGTGTCAGTGTCCCATTTGGTAGTGTCATGGTTGGATTCCCAGTTGCAACGTCTGATTCTAATTTCTCTGATCTGTAACTCCTTCCGAGGGAGCAGGTGATGGCTTCCCAAGCTCTTGGGCTCCTGCTGCACTTGCGAGACCTGGTTAGTGGGAAGGACTTTTAACTAATTGGAAGACGCTTCTGAAATTTTTACAAGTTTTGTTTTTAAATTAATTTTTTTTGT
Source organism: Ochotona curzoniae (assembly GCF_017591425.1). NCBI lineage: Eukaryota > Metazoa > Chordata > Mammalia > Lagomorpha > Ochotonidae > Ochotona > Ochotona curzoniae. The sequence continues at coordinate 4,835,213 of NW_024465561.1, read as the reverse complement.
CGGAAATGCAGATACACAGAGAGAAGGAGAGACAGAAAGATCCACTGGTTCACTCCCCAAGTAGCTGTAACAGCCGAAGCTGAGCCAATCTGAAGCCAGGTGCTTTTTCCTGGTTTCCCATTCAGGTGCAGGGTCCTAAGGCTTTGGGCTGTCCTCTACTATTTTTTTTTTCTTAAAGGCCTCACCCATGTCAACTGGAGGACTTCTTTTTTTTTTTTAAAGATTTTTTTTTTAAATTATTTTTTTATTGGAAAGGCGGATATACAGAGAGGAGAGACAGAGAGGAAGATCTTCCATCCGATGATTCACTCCCTAAGTGAGCACAACGGCCAATGCTATGCCAATCCGAAGCCAGGAGCCTCTTCCGGGTCTCCCACGCGGGTGCAGGGTCCCAAAGCTTTGGGCCGTCCTCGACTGCTTTCCCAGGCCACAGGCAGGGAGCTGGAAGGGAAGCGGGGCTGCCGGGGATAGAACCGGCGCCCATGTGGGATCCCGGGTGTGCAAGGCGAGGATCTTACCCACTGCGCCACCGCGCCGGGCTGTCCTCTACTATTTTCCCAGACCACAAGCAAGGAGCTAGATGGGAAGTGGAGCAGCTGGAATTGGAACCGGCACCTGTATGGGATCCTGGTGCATTCAAGGCGAGGACTTTAGCTGCTAGGCTATCGCACCAGGCCCTTAAATATTTTTAATGTTTTTTTCTATTCTGTGATCCATTCCCAGGTTTTATGTTGATTTCTTTGTTTGCCTCATTAGTCTTTCTAGTAAGAGGGACAGAACTATCTGAGATAGTTCTTTATTGCTTTTAATCTTTTATGACCTTTACACTTTTGAAAAGTATTGGTTAGTTGTTTGGTGGAATGTCCTTCGATCGGTGCTTGTATGACACGTTCTGATTGGTTAAATTTGCATTATGCATTTTTGGCTGTAAGATTGTAGAAATGATGCCATGTTCAGTGTGTCACCTGAGGAGTTGTGTCACTAAATATTGCCACTTGTGCTAACTCTGATCTCTTGGCTAAGCTCTCTGTCAGGTTTGTTCTCCGTCATTATTGGCTTTGGTTTTATTCCTTAATGTGTACATTTTAGAGAGATACTTTGAAATTATGCAAAAATCTTAGTGTTTCATCCTCATAATAATTTCAGTTTCAATGCAAACGCCCACACCTCTGTGAAGAGCTACTTGAGAGTTACCCTGCGTACAAGCTGACAGTTAGCTTGGTACAGATGCTGATAGAAGACGCTAAATTTCTGGGTCAGCGATAAAGGACTCAGAGCAATAGGGTGCGGACAGGTTCTTGGCATTTCTGCCCACAAGATGGCGCTCGTGCGCCTCCTGGCCATCGGCAACCTGCATTGACAGTGGACAGCCGGCATGCCTGCCCTTTGCGCTAAAGGAGGATCAAAGACCTCATTGTCTTCCAAGACTGTTCACCACATAAAATCTTGAAAGAATAGTCCTGATGAATGCAGCTCTGCTTGCAAAATGTGCTGAAACAAGCAAGACCCACACAGGGGCATCTTCTGTCAACCTCAGATGTTTCCTCGGTGCTTCTTTCTTTAGCCGTGAGGAACTTGTTTTTCAGTATCAACAGTTTGTCCTGTGCTACCGTACGCATGAAGTGGCTTCAGATTGCTTACCCACAGCTGCATAGAAACAGAATATTTGTGTGTAATTTATTTTCCTTAACCTTAGAGTATACGAAGACATTTTCCAAACTTATTTTACTTAGCGCTTTTCTTCGCCACTCTGCTCAGCGTGGTGCTGTCACTGATTCCCATATCTCTCTGCTCAGCGTGGTGCTGTCACTGATTCCCATACTTCCTTCCATCCATGTGATGTATTTTGGGTTCCACATCCCCCACATCCTGGTTGTTGGTACCTGCCACAATATTTTGGGTATAAAAACATGAACCTGGTTCCTGCCCACATCCTCTCTGTCTCTCCTTCTCTCTGTATATCTGATTTTGCAATAAAAATAAATAAATCTTTTTTAAAAAAATCAACTTCATATCCTTCCCGTATTTTTTTTTTTTGCACAAAGGAAGAGTTACGTGTATTTTTGAATGACCTGCCCCTTCTGTGTTAGCGAGCGTACGTTAGATGCCGCTTTAGAGTTTGTTTTTTGTTTTGCTGTCACACAAGTTCAAAGAGATAGTCATAGTTTTTAAAAATAGCTTCAAAAAATTAATATATAATCCTCTATGGTTTCCTCTGTATATGGATAGTAGGGTAGTTTATAGTGTTCCTCTACAGAGCTATGGGAAGTTAACCCTACATCTATGGATGTTTTTGTACTTGTAGGAGTGGCATTGAGGGTGATTTTTACAGCTGGCATTGTTGGATCTGTATTGTTTTGTTATTGCCAGATTTTCCTCTGAAACTGTTTTTTCCTGTCTGTCTGTCTTTCTTTCTTTCTTTCTTTCTTTCTACCAGTTTCATGATTTAGGAATATGCCTGTTTTTCCCCAAAGCCTAGACAACATGATATGTTGTTATGCTTTTTTTTTTACCAGAATAATAGGGAGGAAATAGCATATTTAAAAGATTTTTTTAAATTTTCTTTTTAATATTGTTTGTATAGTTGACAGGGATGCATTCCCAATGAGGCCTCTGATTAAGGTGAGACGGTTTCAGTTACAGAGGACGGTTTCAGTTACAGAGGGAGATCGGTGGAGCACATGTCTTAGTTCTTTTTTTTTTCCCCTTTGTGGTTTCTTCCTGTGTCCACAGGGGAGGAGGGAGAGGGGGCTGCTCCTTGCTGTCAAACCACATCAGCACCCTGGGATGGGAGACAGTCATTTGATGACGCCTTAGAGAGCCCAATTTGGGGAAGAGTGTTCTGAGGGTGTTACTTGAGTAGCTTTAATAGTTCTGAGAAGTGGTTAGTTTTGTTACTAAGCTTGAGAAAATCTTTCCAAGCTCTATTGGCTGACCAAGCCCACCTCAGTGTGCATTCATAGATCCAAGAACTTGCTGCAAAGCTTGACCAGGAGAGTTGTCCTACCTGTTCTGCTTTCCATCCTCTGATGAGGCAGTCGACGTCCTCTGCTGGCCTGGATGAGTTGGCTGTCGTGTTCCCTGTGTGCACCTGGGCGTGCTGTCCACTGCACAGGGATCAGCACTGGGGAGGCCCACTCCCGATACATGCACTCCAAGGTCAGACACATACCTTGTGATTTTCCCTGAGACTGGGCTTGGAGTCCTGTGGTCTAGTTGGGGAGTCTCCTGAGAAGCCTCACCTGAGGTGACCTACTTGACTCTTGTGTGCTCCAGCCAGTACAGGCTCCAGAATATTCTCTCACCTGTACCAGGCAACACGTATACTGGTGGATTCAGCTACCTGGTCAGCCAGGCATGGCCACACTCTGTCCTGGCTCTCATGCATGCCAGTAGGTGCTGAGGCCTGGCCCAGCCTGGTCTGGTCCACTCCTAGCCCTGGCTCTTGTGCTCCCCAGCCTGAGCTGTAGCTTAGCAGGGGAGTTCCCCATTTCCCCCCTCCAGACCTGCTTCTAGCCCCAAATCTCACATTTGCCAGTGAGGACAGCAACCCTGCTTGGCACTGTCTGCCCTCAGTCCCAGTCCTTGCATGTGTTGGCAAGTGCTGCAGCCTGGGCCCAGCCAGCCTGCTCCCAACCCCAGCTCCTGTGAGTGTCAGGTGAGTTCCTGTCAGTTGAGTTCCATTACATTATTCTTTTTGTCACTTTTCACATTCTCTTTTTTCCTTTCTGTGTCTGGGCAAAGGAGGAAAAGCCATACCCAGCTTCACAGCCATCCCAGGGTCCCCGATGTGGGATATGTTCTGAGGGTCTTGCTCAGGTGGTTTCAATAGTTCAGCAGTTCTGTATTGCTGCCAGTCTCACTACTCCAAGCACAATGAAGTCTCCAGAATCCACTGGCTGACAGTGTCCACCTTAGAGTCTCCTTTGGCCCAGGTATTCACTGCCAAGGCGTGCCTGGGGTAGTTGATCGATTTGTTCTGTCTTCCATCCTCTGTTGTGGTACCAGTGTCCTCTGCAATGGACTACCATATCCTCCATGTACATCTGGATGTGCTGTCCACTGCTCCATCTGAGCCTCTTGGGTGGCCCAGCTCTGACACATACACTCCACGGTCAGACCCTGGAACCTGCAATTCTCTCCATGTTTGGGGTTCTGAGTCCACTGGCTCCCTGCTACCTTCCCCGGCCGGCGCATGCTGACATGGGGAGCCTGGTGGCAGGCTGCCTCCCCACCCTCTAGTACATTACTAAAATAAATTCTGATAACACATAATAATATTTTTTTCTTGAGTGTATGAAGCAAGCATTCAGTATTTCAATCCTAAGTATGTTAGCTGTGCAGTTTGATTTTCTTCCTACTTAAAAGCTAAAAAATTGGCTTTGTTCATGAAAGCAAACGAAAACAAACCCCGTGAGATTCCCGGATCAAAGGCAAGGACTTCCTACAGCAGGTAGCATGAGTTTCCGTTGTTGTCAGTTGCTCTTCCCCTTGACTCCCGTGGCGAGCGTGAGAGAGGCTCGCGTGGTTGCTGTTCCTACAGTGCATTTGCACAGCCCAGTGACGGACAGTGAAGCTGGAGAAGCCATTGCTGTTATAGCAAGCGGTGAACAACAAGCCGTTTGTTCCTGAGAGATGCTCTCTTTTATCCTTCCAGGTTATCAACTGTATTCACAGCCCTGGAAATGGCCCAAGTAAAGTAGCCTGAGCCTGGCATTGATAGCGCATCCAGCAAGAGGAAGAAGATTGTGAGGCCCCTGGTGGACTGTGTCTCCCAAAAGTAGGTATTTCAGAGATGCCATTTATGTAAATTCAAACAAATAATGAAATATTTGTACTTTTTAGCAGCCTCATAGTACTGTAGTATGTGGGCTTACCATACTTGACCATTCTCCTGTGTATGGATGTCTATGTGTTTGAGGAAATTTTCTTTCTAATTTGGTAAGATAATATTACTTCACAGAAAGCTGAGTTTAATAAAGACACAATGGCATCTGCCTCTTGCCTCCCTTGAGCTGGATCTCTGGCCCTTGGGTTGTGCGCTGTCTTCCAGCCTCCCACCGCCCAGAGACCTTTAAGGGCCACGAGGGTTGGAGGACAGTGCCATGTGCCACTGACCATGCTGTGCCCGCTAATTGTCTGTGGTCAGTTCCCCAGACCATAGATAATCCCATCTCCAAGACACCTCATCATTTGGTCCTGAGACTGCTGTACTCGACCTGCCTGTGTCTTTCACATTTCAAATTCCCTGGTTAGCCTTACACATGGGATGTTTTCAGGTTTCTGAAGTCTTAGAAAATTAGCCATTAATGAATAAAAAGTCTTTGTTTCTGTTTGGTCTACAGTTAAGACCAAGCATGATCTATAGCTAATTTCCTTCACCATAGAGAGTCATCTCCCAGAAGTAAGGATTCAGCCCGGGAACGTTTGAAATGTGACCAATGTAGGCTGAAATGGGAATTCTTGTTTCTTGCCATTTGGCTTGAAAGGTAATGCACTTAGAAGCTCCATTTAACCAGGGAAAAAACCTAAAAGTAGAGACCAGAAGAGTGGGGCATTTGGGCAAATTAACCGTTACCAAGTGTTTCGGCATTGTTGATTTTTCTGCAGTATTTAGCACAATGCCTGGCATATAATAAGACATATAATAAGTTTTATCAAAGACTCCTAAGAAGCTTAGTGTAATTTAATGGTAATATGAAAGGGCTCTTTAGAGGCATTTTTAGATTAGTCTGATTTTCCTTTTTTTTTTAAATTTTATTTTTATTGGAAAGGCGGATATACAGAGAGGAGAGACAGAGAGGAAGATCTTCTGTCCCATGATTCACTCCCCAAAAGAGCGCAACGGCCAATGCTATGCCGATCCGAAGCCAGGAGCCTCTTCTGGGTCTCCCACGTGGGTGCAGGGTCCCAAAGCTTTGGGCCGTCCTCGACTGCTTTCCCAGGCCACAAGCAGGGAGCTGGATGGGCAGTGGAGCTGGTGGGATTAGAACCGGCATCCATATGGGATCCTTGCACGTTCAAGGTGAGGACTTTAGCCGCTATGCCACTGCGCCAGGCCCAGAATGTATTTAATCTTGAGTAGTTTTATTTTTTGGAATTAATCATTTAGATCACCTGCACATAAAATGATACATGCACAAGGATATTGATTATAGAATTATTTATTGTAGTAAAAAACAAAAACAACCTATTATTGGTTTTGATAGGTAAAATAATTGGTTTCAATAGGCATATCCATTTAATGAGATGGCTATCTCAGTGTAGCTATTAAGTTAATTACATAGCACAATAGGTATTAGTTGGGATTTATTGTGTGGTGTATCTTAAATCCAATATTTGGTATATAATGATGTGTAGTCATACTATCATTCAAGTAAAAACTTTTTTTTTTTTGCTTTTATTTATGTTTCAGAATGTACTCTCCAAGTCCTGTTGTATTGCCCAAATTCATCCTGCTCTGCTCGCAGTTGGTTGTCTTTGAAACTGAAGATGATGAAACGTTTGTTTATTTTTCCCATGAATACCACTCAGGTGTTTGTGTAAGGACCCTGTGAACAGGTGGATCTCATCCGTCTTTTGTTTCTCCCAGCTGTGTCATTAGCCGGAGGAGGAGCCCAGTGGAGGTCCCTTTCCGCAAGCATCCAAGCCATGGCTCAGGTGAGAGTCTGTTTGCTTTTGCTTACATGGAATCATTTTTACTTATGGAACATTTGAATCTTTTCATTCCTTACAGTGTTACCCATTAGTATTAAAAAGAAAACAAACAAACAAACAAAAAGATTAAAAAAAGTTTTTTTTTTTTTTACCTGAATGGGTGTGTGTGGCGGGGCTGCGTGGTTGCGTTATGGGAGGGAAGTTCGTGGTGGGCCTGCAGGATTCCCAGCTCCAAGGCCTTTCTAACGGCACAGCTACACTCATCCGAGCACACCGGCTGCCTGGGGGAAGGGATGCTCAGTGGGCTTCCTGGGACCACCCCACCTGGAAGGTTTTTTTTTTTTCCCCGGCACAGGTGCTTGTAGCTTGGTCACGTGTTTTCCCTAGGGGAGGGGAGTTTGAGGTGTGCCCTGGCAGTTTGATGGTTCTGGATTTACAGGGGAATGGCGGGATCACATAGGTGGTAGCTTGGGATGACCTGTGGATTTATGTCCAGATTAGGAATTGCAGCTGAAAGCCCTCCATCGGTACGTCCACAACATGGGTGTGTGAGTAGGAGGCTGACACTGAGTTGGTTTGGAGGGGAAGTAAGAGTCATAGAAGAGGGGCTGATAGCAGAATCTGTCGGGGCAATGCGGGCTCACCCCTGTGGAACTGCAGGCTCTGCTGGCTCGCCCAAGAACTGCGGATGGGAACAGGCCTGGCTGGGGAGCTAAGGGGACATCCCAGATGTCTCATCCCCAGTGGTGAGGATGACAGTAGGATTTGTGGCAGCAAGCTGGGCTGGACGTTGCTACAGCCTCCACTGGGGTGAGAGTGCACTGGTTTAGGCAGCAACAGATTGGGCTAGACTCCGACCCCTACTGGTACTCATGAGAGCCAGGTTGGATGTAGAATGGGCCAGGCTAGGTCTTGACTCCCGCTGTGTCTGGGCATGGACCAGGTATGCTGGGCTGAAATAACCAACAGCAAGAACCAAAAAGGGTGTGGCCAGTTGAGCAAGGCCAGTGTTCTTGCCAGGACAGGAGATGGACGAAGTCATTCTGAGCCAGGGACCCACTGATAGGCAGGGAAACTGTCACTGGGAGGAGACCTGATGGAGGAGCTTGGGAAACTCCTTCATCAGGATGCAACCCCTGCAGGTGCCTGCAGAGGCACAAGAATCAAGGCAAGGAACAGCCCAGACCATGCTAGGTTACAGTACCTGCCTGCATATACGTGGATCAGATCTGGGGACAGACCAGTCCGGGCCAGTTAATAACACCTACTGGCAGATCAGAGAACCAGGACAGGGGCAGGAGGAACCAGAGGGGGCCACAACACCAGCCAGTTCACATTAGGGTCGGGACAATAATCAAGCTGGGCTGGGATAGGTTGCAACACCCACCAGCAGGAACAGGAACAGGGGTCAGGCTGGACCAGGCCAGGTTGTGCAGTAAGATTGTGGATGCTGAGGTGAGGCAATCATGCCAGTCTGGGGCCAGCAGGGGCCAGGTCCCAGAAATGGGGGATCTGACAGGGCCTACGTAGCTTGGCTCAGGTCCTGGGACCCACCTGTGTGGTGGGGACTGGGTTCGTGAGCCCAGGGAGGAGGCCCCATTGGGCATGGTTCCATTCGCCTAGTCCAGGTCCTGGGACCTGCCTGTGAGGTGGGTGTTGAGTTTGTGAGCCCCAGGGGTGGGCGATCTGGTGGGATTCGGGTTTGGCTCAGATCCTTGGGCCCACCTACAAGGAGAGTGGTGGGTTTGTGGACCCCGAGGGGTGGAAGACCCAGAGGGCCTCAGGTCACTTAGCCTGGATTCTGGGGTCAGCCTATTAGGTGGGTTCTAGATTCATGAGCCCTAGGGTGGGGTACCCAGTGGCGGGACTTAGGGGGATCCAGCTGGGCTTGGGTCACCTGGCTCGGGTCCTTGGGCACATCTGTGAGGGGGCGCCGGGTTAGTGAGCCTCAGGGGTAGGGGATCCAGTGGGGCTCGGATCATCTGGCCTGGGTCCTGGGGTCACCTTGTGAGGTAGGTGCCAGGTTCGTGAGTCCCAGGGGTGGGAGATCTGTCGAGGCTTGGGATGATTGGCCCAGGTCCTTGGGCTCACCTGAAAGAGCATTTCCTACATAGTGAAAAGTGGACACAGGCCCAGCTGTAAAAGGAGAATATGGCACATCCTTTGGTGCTGTAGCAGAAGAGGAACAGAGCAAACTAGACAACTACCCCAGTCAAACGATGACAGCAAAAAATCCCAGTGAATGGGAACTTGAGGATTACTGTGTCAGCCTGTGGACATTAGGAGGGTGGCTTTATCTTTGCATCGGTAAAAGTGACATTTAATTATTATTTTTTAAAGATTTATTTATTTATTTGTAAAGATTTATTTACTTATTGGAAAGTCAGTTATACAGAGAGGAGGAGAGACAGAGAGGAAGATCTTTCGTCCCATGATTCACTCCCCAGGTGAGCGCAACGGCCAATGCTATGCCGATCCGAAGCTAGGAGCCAGGAACCTCTTCTGGGTCTCCCACGTGGGTGCAGGGTCCCAAAGCTTTGGGCCGTCCTCGACTGCTTTCCCAGGCCACAAGCAGGGAGCTGGGTGGAAAGTGGAGCTGCTGGGATTAGAACCGGAGCCCACATGGGATCCTGGTGCATTCAAGGCGAGGACTTTAGCCACTAGGCCATGCCACAAGGCCCAAGATTTATTTATTTTTATTACAAAGTCAGATATACAGAAGGAGGAGAGATAGAGAGGAAGATCTTACATCCGATGATTCACTCCCGAAGTGAGCCGAAACAGCCGGTGCTGTGCTGATCCAGAGCCAGGAGCCAAGAACCTCTTCCAGGTCTCCCACACGGGTGCAGGGTCCCAGAACTTTGGGCTGTCCTCAACTGCTTTCTCAGGCCACAAGCAGGGAGCTGGATGGGAAATGGAGCTGGCAGGATTAGAACCGGCTCCTATATGGGATCCCAGTGCATTCAAGGTGAGGACTTAGCCACTAGGCCACGCTGCCGGGCCCAAAAGTAACACTTAAACCTATCCAAGCCACTTGGGCAGAACCCTCAGAATATGCACCCGTGGAGACACTGGGTTGGTATGAGGTGGTGGTTCCTCATCTCTGGGTCCTGGAGGTGTGGAGAGTCGTGTGGGGCTTTCTCTTTTGTCTCTCTCCTTCCTCCAGATATAACAAGAGGTAGCAAATTTGAAAACAGTAAGTTCACCTGATTTTCCCTAAACCTTCATTCTTCCCATTGTGATCAACCATGTAATCATTATAAAGAATAAAATTTTAAAAATCTTTCAGTTTGGTTAATAAGCAGTATCAAAATTTCATTCCCTTTATTATAAACGAGAGTGTAGCTAAGATGCCAATTTAAAAAATTTCTCTTAGTATAAATAATTATATAAACAAGAAGTTGCTAGACTTTGTTGAAATTTAATGCCCTTAATTTACAGTGAAGTATTAGCCAGCCAAGTGATCAATAGCAAGTTTCTTTGAATATGTTTTAATCATATTAAAATCCATAAGAAAATTGCTTGGTAATTTTTTATCAAGAATTCTTATTTCTTCCTATAAACGGATTGTGTATATATATATATGTATTTTTTTTTTTAATTGGAAAGTCAGATATACAGCTAGGAGGAGAGACAGAGAGGAAGATTCACTCCCCAAGTGGCTGCAACGGCCAGAACCCCGCCAATCTGAAACCAGGAGCCAGGAGCTTCTTCAGGGTCTCCCCCACAGGTGCAGGGTCCCAAGGCTTTGGGCCGTCCTCGACTGCTTTCCCAGGCCACAAGCAGGGAGCTGGGTGGGAAGCAGGACTGCCAGGATGAGAACCAGCTCCCAAATGGGATCCTGGCACATTTAAGGCGAAGACTTCTGCCACTAGACTATGATGCAGGGCCCAGATTGTATATTGTTTACTGAAACTAGCTGACCTGCCGCTGGTTTGTCCCCTAAGAACCGGGCTTCTCTATTTTGTTGTTGTTTTTGCTGTTGTTAAATAACACGTTCCCTTCTCTAGTCCTTTTTTCTTTTCAACAAACAGTGCTGCATACTCTTGTACTAAGTCTTTCCTATCTTTCCTAAGTCTGCTCTCTCAGACTTCTGCCAGACATCCTGATAGGACAGAAATGTGTGGTAGTTGCCTTTGTTCATTGATTCAGTTTGGCAGTGATTTCATGGGATAGAGATGAGTGATTAGCTGTACTTCATAGGGAAAAGCCTGATTGTCTCCACAGACCTGGTTTTTTTTTTTCTTTTCTTTTTTTTTTTTTAAGATTCATTTTTATTGCAAATATACAGGTGAGGACTTTAGTTGCTAGGCTTTTGCGCCAGGCCCAGACCTGGGTTTTCCAATAATAAAGTAAGAAAAAGCTCCTGGCTTCGGATTCACTCAGCTCTGACTGTTGTAGCCACTTGGGGAGTGAACCTGCAGACAGAAAATCTTTTCTTCTGTCTCTCCCCCTCTCAAAAAAAACAACAACAACAACAAAAAAAACCAAAAAAACACCTTCCTCGTCCATTTTCTCGGTCTCTTGCTTCTGTCTTGCCTGACTGCCCCCGCACCTGCTGCAGTTTCCCTTTAGTTGTTTGTTTGCCCTGGATTTTCTTTCATCAGTTTTGTTTTCTATCAACATATTGAAACATTTTTCTTACAATTTTTTTTCCTCACAATTCCATTCCCTCTCTGATCTCTGATACCTTTTATCTGATTTACTCTGCTCCTTAGACATTTTTAGTGTCCTGTCTTTATCCCTTGTTTGAAGATTTTATCTTAGCTGTTTGGGAAAGGGGAGGCGAGAAGCAGCCCCTACAGCCATGGTGTACCATGTGGTAGCTATGCTGGAACTGGTGTGTGCAGGACCACTGGTTTGGGTAAAACTCTGGCCTGGATTTTGTGCCTCTGCAGCCTGGATTGATAAATGGGAATGTCTCACTGTAGGAGGCGATTTCGGAGGAAGAACCGCAGGAAGCGCAGTGATTCACTCGCGCTTAGCTGTTTGCAGTCACCACTCTCATCTCGGGCATTCACATGCTAACTTTTCTTTCTTTTTTTTTTTTTTAAGATTTATTTATTTCTATTGCAAAGTCAGATATACAGAGAGGAGGAGAGACAGAGAGGAAGATCTTCCATCTATTGATTTACCTCCCAAGTGGCTACAATGACTGGAGCTGATGAAATCTGAAGCCAGGAGCCAGGAGCATCCTCTGGGTGTCCCACATGGGTGCAGGGTCCCAAGGCTTTGGGCCGTCCTCGACTGCTTTCCCGGGTCATAAGCAGGGAGCTGGATGGGAAGCGGGGCCCCTGTGATTTGAACCTGTGGCCATATGGGATCCCGGCACGTACAAGGGACGTACTTTAGCTGCTAGGCTAGCATGCTGGGCCCAAGATTTATTTTTATTTTTCTACTGGAAAGTCAGATTTGTAGAAAGGAGAAACACAAAGATCTTCCACCTGCTGTTTCATTCCCCAAGTAGCCACAACGGCCAGAACTGAGCTCCAATCAAAAGCCAGGAGCTTCTGGATCTCCCACATGGGTGCAGGATCTCAAGGTCGTGGCCATCCTCTGCTGCTTTTCCAGGCCCCAAGTAGGGAGCTGGATGGGGAGTGGAGTAGCCAGCATTAGAACCAGCACCCATATGGGATCCCGGCTCATGCAAGGCGAGGACTTTAGTCACTAGGTAATGACATGGGGACCCACTGATTGTCTTTTGCTTTGTCTGCCTTACTCTTTTTCTTTTTTCATCACCAAAACACTTCTATTTTTTTGTTAACTGATTCATGTGCATGCTTATTTTGGCAGGAGTCAGTGATGTTCAGTGATGTTTCTGTAGAATTCTCTCGAGAGGAGTGGGAGTGCCTGAATGATGACCAGAGAGCTTTATACAGATACGTGATGTTGGAGAATTACAGCAACCTGCTCTCTGTGGGTAAGGAAGTCTGTCCATAATTATTCATCTTCTGCCTTTGCAAGATGTCCCTTCCAGTATGAAATACTCACCTGCCTTTCAAAGCCTGCATTTCTATAACCTGTCTTTGCCGAAATGTCCTCAATATTGTAGAGACAGAAAAGGGAAGTTACATCGAGCTCTAGGAGGAGTTTCAGATCTTCTGTCACATTTCATAAGATAACTACATCTTCCTCTGGCTCTTCCTTTAATATCATATTAGGTTTGAATTCTAGAATAGTCCGGGCATAATTTGTCTCATTACTTCTTTTTGAGCAGGATATTCCATTTCTAAACCAAATGTGATCTCCTGCTTGGAGCAAAGGAAGGCGCCCTGGCTGCTTACCAGAGGGCTGACAGGAAGCCGGTGGCCAGGTACGTAGGCATGGTGGGTAATGACAGTCTACCAGGGGAGTAACTCACCTTGGCTTCTTTCTCCGAAGCGCCCCTAAAGAGACGCTGGCGTATTGTATAAGCAAAGGCTTCATTTAGCGTGAGCCTCACCTCTCTTCCTTACCTGAGTGCTGCCTGCTTTTCTCCTCTTAGGCTTCTCTTCCAATTCTAAATACCTGGTGCCCTTCTCTTTCCTCTCTAATAATATTCCTTTCTGTCCTTATTTAATTCTTTCCAAGCTTTTCATTCTTTTTTGTTTTTACTCTTGTAAAAAGCATTATCATATTCTGAAATACTTTTTTTATTTTTCTAAAATTGCCAAGGGCTACTTTAAAAAGATTTTAAAATTGGAAATGCAGACGTACAGAGAGAAGGAGAAGCAGAAAGATCTTCCCATCTGCTGATTCACTTCCCAAGTGGCCATAATAGCCAGAACTCAGCTGATCTGAAGCCAGGAGACAGGAGCTTTTTCTGAGCCTCCCTTGTGGGTGCAGAGTCCAAAGCTTCAGGCTATCCTCTGTTGCTTTCCCAGGCAACAAGAATGCAGTTAGGTAGGACGTAGAGCAGCCAGGACAAAAGCAAGTGACCACGTGGGATCCCGGAGCATGCAAGGCAAATATTTGCCAGTCAGCCATTGTTTCAGGCTCAGATTTATTTTCTTTGGCTAGGTTTTTTTGGATATAGAAGTCCTAAACTTTTAATTTATTCATACTTTTAATAAAAATTTTCTCATTTGGGGCCTGTTGCGATAGCCTAATAGCTACTGTCTTCGCCTTGCATACCCTAGCATCCCATATGAGCACTGGTTCTAATCCCAGAGGCCTCACTTCCCATCCGGCTCCCTGCCTGTGACCTGGGAAAGCAGTTGAGGATGGCCTGCACCCGTGTGCGAGACCTAGAAGAAGCTCCTGGCTCCTGATTGGCTCAGCACCGGCCGTTGCGGTCATTTGGGGAGTGAATCAGCAGATGGTCGATCTTCCTCTCTGTATGTCTAACTGCTCCATAAAAATAAATAAATCTTTTTAAGAAAAAAAAATTAAAAGAGAATTTAACCGAAAGTAAAGGCTCAAGATGTAAAAACAGAGTAGATGCATGTACAAGTTACTGGGAGAGGTTTGGGTGTGTTTTACCAATGCTAGAAATGAAGAGCTGTGTCTATGGAAAAGTTAAAGCTGGAAAATATGGAGAAAATTAGTATTAAGGAGGAAAACCCATTAGCACATTTGTCCAAAATATGTTGACCAAGTATGTATTATTTATCATGAAATGGTAAGTGCTAAAATAAAACCAGAAACAATCCAGCAAGGGGATAGAGGGCGCAGTTTTGTGTGAGATTATTTTACGATACATTTTATTTGGTTTTATGATATAGTTTCATAGGTTTTGGGGTTGCCCGTGTCCTTCCCCAAGGTCACCTCTCCCCCCGCAGTGATTTCCCCTCTGTTCCACTAAAATATAATATGTAATAACAAATCAGGATCATAGCGCACTAACCCCTAGAAATTTTCCCTTAGGCTTGTACATTCCGTTCTGCCCACTGCCCTGGTAAGTAGCACAGATCCTGTTCCATGAGTCAAGTCATCCTGTAACAGTGGGGATAATGCTAAAAAGGAATATGAGTGGTTTGCAAATTCCCATAAGAAATCCTGATTTAGAGAAATGTTTCAAAAATCAATGGTTTTGTTGTTCAATCACTATCTTCATCACACTGTATGTCTTCACTTTTATCTCACTTTTTTCTCCTCCATTTTTCAAAAATGAAGCTTCATTCTCCTATTTTAATAGAACCTTCATTTTTCTCAGCAAGAAAAATGCGTGATTTTTTTCCCCCCTAGAATCAAGAGGTGAGGCCCAAAAATTTCTGAAGAAGGAAATTGATGATTTAGAGTCAGCCCAGTGGAAGATCATGGAAAGGCTTACAGGACATGACCGTCAGTGTTCCGGTCTGAGAGAAGGCTGGGGATGCAACGGCCAGCCTGAGAAACAGCGTGGCTCTCGGGGCTTCCGTCACCTGATAATCCCTCAGGAAGAAGTGCCCACTTTCGATCAGCATTCATCCTTTACTTTACAACAAATCATTAATCAGAAAGAGAAATACTGTGAAACAGGAGACTATAGAAAAACTTTTAGACCTGGCTCCCAATTTACCAAACATCAGATAATTCATACCGTTGAGAAACCCTATGAATGTAAGGATTGTGGGAAGGCCTTTAGACATCCTTCAAGACTCACGCATCATCAGAAAATCCATACTGGCAAGAAACCATTTGAGTGTAAGGAATGCGGAAAAACGTTTATTTGTGGTTCTGACCTTACCCGACATCACAGAATCCACACAGGTGAGAAACCCTATGAATGTAAGGAATGTGGGAAAGCCTTTAGCAGTGGCTCAAACTTCACGCGTCATCAGCGGATTCACACTGGTGAGAAGCCTTACGCGTGTAAAGAATGTGGGAAGGCCTTCAGTAGCGGTTCCAACTTCACTCAGCATCAAAGAATTCATACTGGGGAGAAACCTTATGAATGTAAGGAATGTGGGAATGCCTTTAGTCAGAGCTCACAGCTCATTAAACATCAGAGAATCCACACGGGCGAGAAACCGTATGAGTGCAAGGAGTGTGAAAAGGCTTTTCGTTCTGGCTCAGACCTTACTAGACATCAGAGAATTCATACTGGTGAAAAACCCTATGAATGTAAGATATGTGGAAAAGCCTATTCTCAGAGTTCACAGCTTATTAGTCATCATAGAATTCATACTGATGAGAAGCCTTACGAATATAGGGCTTGCGGGACGAACTTTAACTACGGCTCACAACTTATTCGGCATCAGAATTTGTACTGGTGAAAAGCCAAGGAACATGAAATCTGTGGGAAGCCCTCTCATGTGGCTCAAAATGGTTTGTCTTCTTTGCTAACTACAGTTTGCTCAGCCCAGGAAGAATCATGTTAAAGAAACACCCTATGAATAAAATGGATTTTGAAGCCAAAAGCTCCTTTTTCTCTTGATCTCGGATTGTGGAAATTTAATCATGTGATGATAATTTTCTTTTTCTCTGCAAGTTATCTATAATTATTACATGTGTAATAGCCAAGCAGAAAGGATTTTTATTAAGATTGGCATTATTTTGCAACATCATGTAATTTATGATAACAGAAATCCTGGATTTAGTATAAACGTTGGTGACACTGAACAAAAATGTTGGAAAAGACAAACAGCATTGTTTGATAATTGGAATCATAGATACCACACAAATTAAAAAGGTTATACTGAATAAAGTCTGTGATACATTTGAAAACTTAAACAAAATGATTTTTAGGACAACACTTCAAGCCACCCGCTATGACCTAGTGACTAAATCCTCACAACTGCTGGGACCCCTTTTGGGCACCGGTAGTATCCCAACGGCACCACTTCCCTTCCAGCTCCCTGCTTGTGACCTGGGAAGGCAGCAGAGGATGGTCCATAGCCTTGGGACCCTGCACCCACATGGGAGACCCAGAAGAAGTTCTTGTCCTTCAACGTCCTCTCTAGGAAAAGGGTGCTGGAGAGACAAGATGGTGTGGCCTACTTAGATGTAAGCATGAACATGAATTGGTTTTTCCTGTTGGTTCTGTGAAATGCGTTTTGATTTTGTAGGACAAGGGGGGAGGGGAGGCGCTTGCGTTCACCTTCAACATCTTGGCTATTGAACTGATAGGGAACCCCCACACTAGGACCTGTGTGCACCTCTGCGTTGTTGGGTTCTTCCCATCACTTCTGTGGACTTAAAACTTGTGTGTAAAGCCTTTAGACAGTTCCTGCTATTTTGTACAGGTTTTTCCTTTAAGATTTATTTTCTTTTTATTGGAAAGGCAGATATACAGAGAGAAGGAGAGACAGAGAGAGATGTTACATGCGGCCACAACAGCCAGAGCTGCGCCAGTCCAAAGCCAGGAGCCAGAAGCTTCTTCCAGGTCTCCCATGCAGGTTCAGGGTCCCAAGGCTTTGGGCCATCCTCGACTGCCTTCCTAGGCCACAAGCTGGATGGGAAAGCAGGGTTGCTGGAATTAGAACCGGCGACCATATAGGATCCCAGTATGTGCAAGGCAGAGGCTTTACCTGCTGGGCTCCCGTGTGGAGCCCTGTTTCATAGGTTCTTAATGAACCTGAGCTTTTAAATTTTTTTTTTGTTTTTAAAAAAAGGGTTTTCTCCCCATTAATGGTTTCATTTGAAAGGCCGAGGTACAAGAGAGAAGGAGAGACAGTGAGAGATGTTACATGCGGTTGTGGGCAGGACCGGAAGTGGAGCCGCTGACATGTGAATGTGGTGCCCGTATGGGATGATGAAGACTCTAATGCCCTAACAGTTTACAAGAGTTAAGAAACTAGAGATGCTTCCATGTATTGAGGCTTTCGAGAGGCCAGGCAGTGTACGTACAATTATTGTTGCCAGACTGAAGGGGCAGAGGATCCCGAGATACGGGCTGGGTCGGGAGTCACACACCGCAAGGACGCTGCCACCTGATCTCATACAAGGACTGTATCCCAGACACAAGCAGACGCTAGCACGCGTGGTTCCCAGAGCTCTGCAGCCTCCCCTTCTGCCCACCTCCACAGGTCCCTGTGCCCTCAGACCCGCGGGCAACGAAGCCAGCCAAGTCTCAGGGCCATCCAACCATCAAGTAACACCGTCGGAGCACTCCAACCCACAGCGGGGTTAAGGCGTCCCCAAAGTCCCCGTGGCCTGGGTGCTGGTGTATTCTGACAGCAATGAGCAGCCCTTCTCCTTCCTCTGTAGGAAGACGTAGGATGAAAATGAAAACAAACATCTGTCACACCCTCCTTCAACTAGGGAAACAATATTAAATAGAAATCCAAAGTGATCAAATAATCTGACGCACAACGTCTGAGACATAGCGCGGTGTTGGGCACGGAGATTTTCAGGGTGGGTGGACGGGGGCTCCGTGAACGCTCAGGTTCGCGATCGTGCCTGGCCCTTGCCGGGGATGAGCCCGTGGCCTGAGGTAGGGCGCGGGCAGCTATGCCGTCCCGGGGCAGGAGCCGGCGGGCAGAGGGAGCCACGCTCCGCCCCTGGGCCGGGCGCGCCTGCGCACTCGCGGCGGCCGCCCGGCCTTCCCGGCATCCCCGGCGTCGGCCCCGTTAGGCCCCGGGGTCTGCGGCCTGCAGGCGGCTGGCGCTGGTTCCCGCCGCCCCAGAGGCCCGCGGCGCGCACGTCCAGCGCCACGAGGGAGCGGTGCTGGCCCGGCCTGTGGTCCTGGCCATCGGAGGCCGGGCGCTGTGGGGCCGAGGTAAGGAGAGGAAAGGGGAAGGAGCGCGGCTCGCCCCCGCCTCAGGCCCGCGAGTGTGAGGCGGGCGTGCGTGTGTGTGTGTGTGTGTGTGTGTGTGTGTGAGAGAGAGAGGGCCGCCCGTGTGTGTGTGTGTGTGTGTGTGAGAGAGAGAGAGGGAGAGCCGCCCGTGTGTGTGAGAGAGAGACCGGGCCGCCCGTGTGCGAGTGTGTGAGAGAGAGACCCCGGGCCGCTCGTGTGTGTGTGTGTGTGTGTGTGTGTGTGTGTGTGTGTGTGTGTGTGTGAGAGAGAGGGCCGCCCGTGTGTGCGTGTGTGTGTGTGTGTGAGAGAGAGAGGGCCGCCCGTGTGTGTGTGTGTGTGTGTGTGTGTGTGTGTCCGCCGGCAGCCCCTGTGTGAGCGGAGGTGCTTGTGGCGTTCCGATGTGCGACTCCGTGCCAGCTGGCACCCGAGGGCCGTCTGTCCCCAGTCCCGCCGCCCAAACATTAGACTAGATGGCAAAGGGACCTACCGGCCGGCCGCCCCCGCCACGTCCCCGTGCACGTGGGCTGGGAGGGGGCCGGATTCGAGGTGCGGACCCCGAGACCCCCGCAGGAGGCTCTGGGGAGCCGGGACCCCAGCTTCCCTGCCGGGCCCGCTCGCCTTAGGCTGGAGCGCGGCGTGGGGCCTTCATCGGGGCAGCCGCAGGGCCGCCCTGTTAAGTCCGTTCAGAGAAATGGGCTTTGAGGAAAGCGAGCTGTTGTGGACTGGTCACGTCAACGTGAATTGGTGTTTCCTGTTGGTTCTGTGAAATGCGTTTTGATTTTGTAGGACAAGGGGGGAGGGGAGGTACTTGCGTTCTGATAGGGAACCCCCGCCCTAGGACCTGTGTGCACCTCTGCGTTGTTGGGTTCTTCCCATCACTTCTGTGGACTTAAAACTTGTGTGTAAAGCCTTTAGACAGTTCCTGCTATTTCACACGTTCTTAATGAACTTTAGCTATTTTTTGGTTTTAAAAAAGTGAGTTTTGTGTTGTTTCTTCCACTTATTGATTTCATTTGAAAGGCAGAGGTAACAGAGAGGAGGACAGACAGGGGAAATCTTACAGGAGCTTGTGGGCAGGACCGGAAATATCTTCCATCGGATGACTCTCTCCCCAAGTGACCACAACGGCTGGTGCTGTGCCGCTCCAAAGCCAGGAGCCAGGCACGTTTTCCGAGTCTCCCACGCGGGTGCAGGGTCCCAAAGCTTTGGGTTGTCCTTGACTGCTTTCCTAGGCCACAG
The DNA here is from genome assembly GCF_017591425.1 of Ochotona curzoniae. NCBI lineage: Eukaryota > Metazoa > Chordata > Mammalia > Lagomorpha > Ochotonidae > Ochotona > Ochotona curzoniae. The sequence goes on along the minus strand of NW_024465561.1, from coordinate 4,815,679 downwards.
GCAGGGAGCTGGATGGGAAGTGGAGCCTCCGGGATTAGAACTGGCGCCCATAAGGGATCCTAGCGCATTCAAGGGGAGGACTAGGCTACAACGCCAGACCCAAGAGTGTCATATAAGAGATTTTGAGATGTTCACCGGCAGCTCTTTCTGGATGAGAAGGAAGAAAAACAGGCAACACTAAAACTAAAAAAAAATTTTTGTTTGTTTGTTTTAAGAATCTAATGTCCTAATAGTTTACAAGAGTTAAGAAATTAGAGATGCTTGAATGTATTTGGGGCTTAGCGGGCCAGACAGTGTACATAAAATTGTTCTTGCTTTCGTAATAAAATGTACAGCAGAGGTGTGGATAAGATGTACTAGCTGTATTGTAAATAATTCTAGATATATGTGTGTTTAAGTCAGTTTAGCCACAGAATAAAACAACATTGCAGAAGTAAATATCATTTTTGAGGGTTGGGCATTTAATTTTTGCTATTCTTTATCATAATTATTGGCTACTATCTTATCTTCTTGTATGAATGAACATAATCAAGGAAAAAGTGTCATTGCTGAACTCATTGAAGAATGCTTCCATGAAGTGTTGGTACCCAAACTTCATTTTATCCCTGTAGTTTTCCACTGAATAATTAAGATCAGAGTTCTCAGGCCCGGCACGATGGCATAGTGGTTAAAGTTCTCGCCTTGAACACACCTGGATCCCTTGTGGGTGCCGGTTCTAATCCTGGCAGCCCCACTTCCCATCCAGCTCCCTGCCTGTGGCCTGGGAAAGCAGTCGAGGATGGCCCAAAGCCTTGGGACCCTGCACCCACATGGGAAACTCAGAAGAGCTCCTGGATCCTGGCTTTGGATTGGCTCACCTGCAGCCATTGTGGTCACTTGGGGAGTGAATCATCGTAGGGAAGATCTTCCTCTCTGTCTCTGCTCCTCTCTGTATATCTGCTCTTCCAATAAAAATAAATAAATCTAAAAAAAAAACCCCAGAATTCTCCATAAATCTGCTTTATTTTTGTTTGAAAATAGTTTCATTTTATTTTCTAGTGTTAAAATTAATGTAGCTTTATTAAAAAAAATATGAGGGAACATTTTTTTTAAAAGATTTATTTATTTTTATTGCAAAGTCAGATATACAGAGAGGAAGATCTTCATCCGATGATTCACTCCCCAATTGGCTGCAATGGCCAGTGCAGTGCCGATCCGGAATCAGGAGCCAGGAAGTTCCTCCATGTCTCTCACAGGGGTGCAGGGTCCCAAAGCTTTGGGCCGTCCTACAAGCAGGGAGCTGGACAGGAACTGGAACAACTGGGACAGGAAGCTCCTGGCTCATGGGTTTGGATTGGCTCAGCTTCAGCCGTTGCAGCTACTTTGGGAGTTAACCAGTGGATGGAAGATGTTTTTCACTGTCTCTCCTCTCTGAAAATCTGCCTTTCCAATTCATTTTTTAAAATAAGGAAATGTATGATAGTTTAGCTGCCAAGAGAATTTGTCACACCTTTTCTAGAGCCTAGGTTGTAGAAAAGAGAACGGCAAAGTGAAGCAGAGAAGCAGTGGATTGTCCTAGTTGTCAACACAGAAATGAACTCAGTTTTAAGTTATCCTGTTGTAGTCAGGGCTGTTAGTGCAGCAGTTTTAATACATGTTGTTTCTAAATTTCTCATGTCCTGCGATTTCAGGCAGGCTTGTGAGACTTGATTCTGGCTTAGAAGATGCAGAATGTACAAAGGTTTGGACTTTGCGGACTCCTTTAGATTTCTCCATGTATGATGTGTTTGTGTGTGATTTGTGTGAGCATCTGTCCACACTTGGTGGAGAAAGGCTATAGTGGGAAATTATGTCAGCTCGATTGTTTTGGGAATCTGGGGCATATCTGTACTCCTGGTCTTGTTTTCCTCCCCTAGCTCTCGCCTCTGGATTCTTCTCTCCTGGCAAGTAAACTCCAGAGGAAGATTTTGCATTTCTAAACCATGGCTCATGTAAGTTGCTGGATTTTTTTTTTCTCTTAGAATTATCATTGCTATATTCCTATGTACATTTCCTCATCTGAAATGTCAGCAAACAAAGTTATATCCCAGAAACTTCTGTTAGTTCTTCTAAACTCAGTGAAGGATGAGGCTTGATGGAATAATTGTTATCCTGTTATCTTTTCTTTCTGGCCTTTTTTTCTGGCGTATATTTTAAATAGTCATCAGTACCTCCCATATGTGATCAGTCTTATATTAAAAAATTGCAATGCTGCGGAAGTGAAATCTCTTGGAAGAGGCATTTGATTATCCCTTTAAAAATTTTGAGATGTTAGGCTTGTTTAAGTACTCAAAGGAAACTCTGAACTTTTTTTCAGACTTGAGCTTTCCCAGTATATAAGTTTCACTTTCATTTGGCCTTAGCCTCTTTAAATTGAGGCTCTCATGCTTTTGTAAGACTTTCAGAATTGGATAGGAATGTGGCTGAGTGCATACAGGAAAAAAGGTCATGGGTCTTTATTGGGCATTTGTAAGAGTTAACCACTCAGGGCACAGGTCTCTCTCTACCTGACATCTCAACTACTAGACTTACCAACTGCCCATGAACAGTCATGTTTTAAGAAGTGCATTAAAGGGCCCGGCCCAGTGGCCTAGCGGCTAAAGTCCTCACCTTGAACATCCTGGGATCCATATGGGTGCCGGTTCTAATCCTGGCGGCCCTGCTGCCCATCCTGCTCCCTGCTTGTGGCCTGGGAAAGCAGTCAAGGACAGCCCAAAGTTCTGGGACCCTGCACCCGTGTGGGAGACCCAGAAGAGGTTCCTGGTTCCCAGCTTCAAATCGGCGCAGCACTGGCTGTTGTGGCTCACTTGGGGAGTGAATCATTGGACAGAATCAATCTTCCTCTCTGTCTCTCCTCCTCTCTGTATATCTGACTGTAATAAAAATTAATAAATCTTTTTTTAAAAAGGGTACTTTAAAAAATAATAAAATAAAAAGCGCATTAAAAACAGCTGTATAACAAAACAAATGCTTGTAATATGACATACTTTCCATGATTAACTTGGAGGAAATTCTTTAATTATATTCAGATCCTTTATGATAGAAATACTAGGAGAAAAAAGTGAAAATAAAAAACCTGAAAAGATATTGTAGGGAGCCTTTGTGCAAAAAATGAATTTATTTTATTTTTGATGTTTACATAGTTGAGAAGGATGTATGCTCATGTGAACCAGTGATTAGGGTGGAAAGAATCAAGGTGGTGTGGAGGAAAGTGAATGAGACAGTTGCTTCCAGTTTTTTTTCTTCCTTCCAGGAGAGGAAAGAAAGAAGGGGAGAGTGCTACTCCCAGCAGCCTAACAGCATCAGTAACCAGGGATGGGAGATAACCACTCAGTGTCATGCTAGGATCCCCATTGTGGAGCGTGTTCCAAGAACATGCTTTTAAGAATATGCTTCTAAGTGGTTTCGATAGTTCTGAGCTCCTGTTGATTTAGGGTGAGGAAATCCCTCGAGGGTCCATTGGGTGACATAGTCCACCTCTAGTTTGCACTTACCCAGCTACTTGCTGTCAAAGCTTAGTCAGGACAGTTGTCCAATCTGTTCCACTGTCCATCTGCTATGGTACTAGATGTCCTATGCAGGCTTGAATGAACTGTTATGTCCCACATGTGCATCTGGGCATGCCATCCACTGCACAGGGTTCAGCAACTGAGGAGACCCAGTTCTAATAGATGCATTCCATGGTCAGATAACAAATCCTGTAGTTTTCCCTACGGTTGCAATTCTGAGTCCAGTGGTCTAGTTGGTGGTGGGGAGGGGGTCTCCAAAGGAGCCTCACCAGAGGTGATCCCAGACCTGTGCAGGTTCTGGCTCAGTCTGTCACCCACATTATCCTCCACACACACTGGTGGTTGCAGTCACTCAGTTCTGTCTCTAGTCTCATCTCATATGCAAATAACAGATGCTATGAGCCAACTCCACCTTGCCCACCACACACTCGCCTCAGGTATACCAGCAGGAACTGCAGCCCAGTTGGGGTGACCCCTAATAACTTCCTCCAGGCCTGCACCCAGTCCTGGCTCCTGTGCATGCTGGTATGTTCAGCAGACTGATCCAGTCCATCCCACATAGCATTTGGCTCTTGTACACACCAATGTGTGCTACATCTAGCTCAGCCCCACTGACCCCACTATCCAGCCCATACTTATGCTGACAGGTGCTACCACCTGTCCAGCCAGTCCTGCTCCAAACCTCATGCTCATCTGTAGAAGCTGCAGCTCATTGGAGGGGTGCCCACAATTTACCTACCAGGCCCACTCCCCACCTCAGATCTTGTACTTTCCAGGTGATAGTGTGGTCTAGCCTGACAGAACTTTTCCCCCATTGCTGGTACTTGCCAGTTGATGCTGCAGCAAAGCTCAACTAGCCTGTACCTACTCTGGCTCATGTGGCAGCAGATATGGTAACCTAGCCAGCCTGGCTCTCCCCCTAACCCAGCTCACGTGCAGATCAACTGGTTTTGTAGGCCTGCTCAGCCTGTTCTGCCCCAAGTCTGAGCTCTCAAATTCATCATTGGGAGCATTGGCCTCCGCAGCCCTCCTGCTGGGCTCACCCCCCATCCCCACCCTCACAACTGCCAATTGGGGCCATGAACTGACCCTGCCCAGCTTGTATGCCAACCTGACCCACACATATTGGCAGATTGTACAACCCGGTTTGGTCTCTGCTCCTAACCTCGGTTCTTGTGTTCACCCTCGGGGACTATGTCCTGAAAGAGGAGTTCCCTAAGCTCCTCCATCAGGTCACCTTCCAGTTGCATATTTCATGCACTCTGGTGGGTATTTGGTCCAGCCTGACTTGACCCACCTCCTGTTCTGGCATTCACAAGCATTACCTGATTGGACCATACCAATTTGGGCTCTTATTGGAGGGTGTTACAGTATAGCCACGCTTGTCCTACCTTCATTCCCAGCTCTTATGTGGCTCAGCAGGTGAGACCTAACCAAGCTTCTCCTACACTCACCCTGGTTCTTGCAAGTGCTAGTGGGTGCTTGACTCTCATCTAGTCTGGCACAGCCCTAAAAACAGCCCACACCCATGCTGAAGTATACTGCAACCATGTCCAGCCCAGCTTGTTGTCGTCATTCTGACTCTTGTGCTCACTAGAGGGGACTGCAGCCCAGCAGGGGTGTCCTTTTAGCTTCCTGACTCAGCTACTCCCAGTCACAAATCTTGGGAATGCTGGTGATTGTTCTTACCTACCCCGACATAGCCCATCTTCCATCTTGACCTTTGCCATCAGATGCTGCAGCCTGGCCTAACCTAGCCCGCTGCCAGTCCCAACTCTCAAGTGGGGTGCTGCAGCCTAGTCCTGCCCATTCTGCCTCCATCCCCAGCTCTCAGGCAAACAGGCTGAAATGAAGAAGCCAAGCCAAGCATGGCCCACATCCCATCCTGGCTGCCACATATGTGTATGCTACAATTTGGCCTGACCTTGTTTGCTCTTCCTCCCCTATCCAGCCCATACACATGCCAGCAAGTGGAACAGCCCTGCCTGGTCTAGCCTACATCCAGCCCCAACTCTTCATGCTCACCAGTGGGAGCTACAGCCCCACTGGTTCCCCAAGTTCCCACACCAGGCTCGCTCCCAGACTCAGATCTCACATGTGTCAGTGGGTGCTAGAGCCCTTCCCAGCATGGTCCAACCCCTAGTCTTGGCCTTTGTGAGCGCTGATGCTTGCTGCATTCCAGCCCACGCCCAATTCTTGAGTACGCCTGTGGGTGCCACAGCTTGGGCCAACCCAGGCTACTCTGAATTCCAGTTCTCAATGAGTGTTGATGAGGTTTGGGCATGCCAGCTTCTCCCATCACCACCCCCAGCTCAGCGAACTAGCGGGTATTACTATCCCACAGGGATGAGCCCATGAATTCCCCTCAGAATAGTGACATGGCCCTCCCTAACTTGGACCACCCCCAGCCCCAACCCTTGCTGGCAGATACTGTGGTTTGTCCTGCAAGGCAAGTCCCCCAGCCCTAGCCAGCTTCCCCCCTCTCCAAAGCACCTGCTCTCAGCTACCTCATTTAACTGCAGTTATAGTGGCCCACTCTGTCAAAGTCCCCCAGAAGTTGTCATTCTTCATCTGTAGTGTACTTCCTCAATGGTCCTCACCCACCCACCCACACATCCTCAAATCCCTCTCAGGACAATTCACAGCCACCACTTCTGAAGTAAGTGCTGGGTTCTGGGCCTGTCCTGGTCTTCTGGTGGTGCCATGCACACTGCACACTATAGGGAGCCTTTTTAAGAAATTTTTTTTAGGGCTCAGGGTGTGGTGGTCTAGTGGCAAAAGTCCTCGTTTTTGACTGCTAGGATCCCATATGGGCACCAGTTCTAATCCCGGCAGTCCCACTTCCTATCCAGCTCCCTGCCTGTGGCCTGGGAAAGTGGTTAAGGACGGCCCAAAGCCTTGGGACGCTGCACCCGCATGGGAGACCTGGAAGAGATTCCTGGCTCCTGGCTTCGGATTGGCTCAGCTCTAGCCGTTGTTGCCACTTGGGGAGTGAGTCAACAGACAGATCTTCCTCTCTGTTTCTCCTCTCTGTATATCTGGTTTTCCAATAAAAATAAATTAATAAATAAATAAATAGATTCTTAAAAATCTGTTTTTCTAAAGCATAGGTAGAATGACTCATATTTTTATGAGTTTATGAATGAGACATTTAGTAGGCAGAAAGCTAATGTGTGCTGTTTCATTTAATCATAAAATTCTGCTGGGACCCAGCAGTACAGCACAGTTGTGGGTTAAACTACCATAACCTGTGATGGCCACATTCCATATGGATGCTAGTTTTAGCCCTGGCTATTCTGCTTCCTATCTGACTCCATGCTGAAGGGCCCAGGAAAGCAAAAGAAGATGGCTCAGGTGCCTGGGCTTCCGCACCAATATGAGAGACCTGCATAAAGCTCCAGGCTCCTGCCCTCAGCTTGGCCCAGCTCTGGGTTTGCAGCAGTTTGGGGAATGAACTCACAGCTGAAAGATCTTTCTATTTCTCTTATGCTATGCTCTACCTTTCACATAAATACATTTTTTTTTTAATGCTGTTTCTTCTCCTTTCCAGATTGATTTGGATTATTGAGGTATCCCATAGTATATGAGAGAAATTCTAAAGATAAGTGTAGTTTGGTACAAAAATTTTTGAAACCCATTTTTTTCTTATAATACAAGCTTTTGTGAACCCCACATTTAAGAGACAGCAGGATCCTCATGCATACAAAGGCACTTTGCTTTCTTACATCAATGTATTTTTTTTTAAGATTTATTTATTTTTATTGGAAAGTTGGACGTACAGAGAGGAGGAAAGACCAGAAAGATCTTCCATCCGATGGTTCACTCCCCAAGCGGTCACAATGGCTGGAGCTGAGCCAATCTAAAGCCAGGAGACAGGAGCTCTTCCAGGTCTCCCACGGGTGTGCAGGGTCCCAAAGCTTTGGGCTGTCTTCCACTGCTTTCCCAGGACAGAAGCAGGAGCTGGATAGGAAGTGGTGCTGTCAGGATTAGAACCGGCGCCCAAATGGGATCCTGGCGCGTTCAAGGCGAGGACTTTAACCATTACGCTATCATGCCGGGCCTCTTACATCGATGTATTAGAGTCATCCAGCCTGGATCTGTGTGCCGTATAATCCAATGCCTATAATATCCCTTCTTACCTTTTCTTTCTGTTTTGAAGCAAATTTTCCTTCATTTCGGTTGTAATTACGTTTTATCATTTCAGAAATCGGTGATGTTCAGTGATGTATCCATAGTCTTCTCTCAGGAAGAGTGGGAATTCCTGGACTTGGAGCAGAAGGATTTGTACAGAGATGTGATGTTAGAGAACTACAGCAACCTGGTCTCCCTGGGTAAGGTTTCTGCCTCTGGTAATTTAGACTGTTCCACATCGTCTTTTTCTTTAAAAACTCAATTTCTGTCTCATGTTTTGTTTTTCATGTATATTTTCATTTGCATTTGAAAGTCAGAAACAGATGTTCTGTTGTTTCGTTCCCTGCGATGCCTGCAACAGCCAGCACTGGGCCAGGCTGAAGCCAAGAGCCAGGAGCTCCATCTGTGCTTCCCACATGGCTATCAATGACCCAAAGGTTGAGCCACCGCCTGCTGCCTCTAGGCTGTGCATTAGCAGGAAGCTGGATTGGAATAGGAGTATGCAGAACCCAAATCCTACACTCTAACGATGGGATGTGGGTATGCCAAGCAGCTACTTAAACTCTGCACCAAAGACCCACTCCAGTTCCATGTTCTAAAGGAATGGATTGAGTTGTATTTTGTTGGAAGTATCTCCACTAAATATATCCATCCTCCCCACCCTTAAATAGCCCTGAGGTTTTCTGGAGGAGTCGATTGGAAATCAGGTTGATTTTATAGCCTTACAGGTTCCAAATAAATGGATTTCTCTTTTTGTTTGTACTCACAGTTGATTTAGGTGTTGAGAGTAGTAAGGAAAACAGATTCTGTTTCTTGGTTTTTCTGTTGAAAAAAAAAAAACCACATAGTTTATAGAGCATTAAATTGGGTCAGTAGGCTCTACTTATAATTAGTTATAATTAAGAGTACTTGCTTCCTGGGCTGGCATTGTGGCATAGTATTTTTTGTTTTGTTTTGTTTTAAGACACAGTTTCATAGGCTCTGGGATTCCCCCAACTCCTCCCCATGCCCTCCCCCCTGTGGCATAGTATGTTAAGCTGCTCCCTACAATGACAGAATCTCATGTGGACACGAATTCAAGCCTCGGATGCTCTGCCTCTCATCCAGCTTCATGCTGGTGTACCTGGGACAGCAGCAGGAGGTGGCCCAGTCACTTGGGCCCGTGCACTCACATGGACAAACCTGATGAAGCTCCTGGCTTCAGTATGACCCTGTCCTGGCTGTTACAACCATGTGGGTAATGAACCAGAAGGTGGAAGGTCTCTCTCTCCCTCCCTCTTTGTTTCCCTGTAACTCTACCTTTCAGAAAAATAAATCTAAAGTAAATAAATAAATCTAAAGTAAATAAACAGGGACCTGGTGTAGTGGCTCAGTAGCTAAATCCTTCCCTTACATGTCCAAATTCCATATGAGTGCTAGTTCGTATTCTGGGTGCTCAACTTCCCATCTACTACCCTGCTTGTGGCCTGGGAAGGCAGTGGAGGATATCCCAAAGCCTTGGGTCCCTGTGCCCTCATGGGAGACCTGGAAGAAGCTCCTGGCTCCTGACTTTGGATTGCCTCAGCTCTGGGCGGCCATTGCAGTCACTTGGGGAGTAAACCTGTGGATGGAGGATCCTTTTCTCTGTATTTTCTTCTCTCTGTAAATTTGCCTTTCCAATAAAAATAAACTAAATTTTAATAAATAAATAGAGTACTCATTCTTGTGGTTGCTAAGTATATTCCATTTTCTCTCTTTTTTTAAAAGATTTATTTATTTTTATTGCAGTCATATATAGAGAGAGGAGGAAAGACAGAGAGGAAGATCTTCTGTCCATTGATTCACTTCCCAAATGGCCACAATAGCTGGGGCTGTGCCGATCCAAAGCCAGGAGCCTGGAGCCTCTTCTGGGTCTCCCACGCAGGTGCAGGGTCCCAAAGCTTTGGACCATCCTCAACTGCTTTCCCATGCCACAAGTATGGAGCTGGATGGGAAGTGGAGCTGCCGGGATCCTGGAGTGTGCAAGGATAGGACTCTAGCCATTAGGCTACCGTGCTGGTCCCAGGATCTTTTCTTCTTAGATTTGTTTGTTTATTTATTTTGAGAGTCAGATTTACAGAGAGGAGGAGAATCAGAGAGAGATCTTCCATCTGCTATTTCACTCCCCCAAAGGCCACAATGGCTAATACGCATCGATCTGAAGCCAGGAGCTTCTTCTAGATCTGCCATGTAGTTGAGGGGCCCAAGGACTTGAAGCCACCTTTTGTTGCTTTCCCAGGCTTTAGGCAGGGAGCTAAATTGGAAATGGAGAAGTCAGAATTCAAAACTAGTGCCCATATGGGATGCCAGCATATGGCTCAGCTTGCTAAGCCACCGTGCCAGACACAATACAGGAAGTATTTGAACCACACAGTTTTCAGTCATTGCTGCCTTTGAAGAAGGAACACTTACACGAATACTGATTTTCCTCCCTCTCTAGTCCTTATTCATTATGTAACCTCAAGGTCCATAGTTTTAAAGCTATTTTTCCTTTGGTTTTAAACACTTTATCAATTACCAACTTGACCTGTTTGTTATAAGTTTAACCAATACTGAAAGTAATTTAGAAAATGTTTTTTTATTTTTGTAATATGTTAAATTTCTTTTCTTCTACACAGGATGCTTTGTTTCTAAACCAGATGTGATTTCCTTATTGGAGCAAGGAAAAGAGCCCTGGAAGGCTGCGAGGAGAGGCAGGAGGCGCTGTGCAGGTGAGTGAGGGCCAACCAGGCAGGAGAGGCCATCACTACAACACAGAATACAAACAGTGGGAAAAGAGGCATACCCTTGGGGTGTTGTTTAAAAACTCTTTAAACATCCATTACTGATGGGTAAAAAAAATCTGAGTTTTGGAGGGCAAATTAATATCTTATTTACTAGGTAATAGAAAAAACTAGCCCATGTATACCCTGTAGCAGTCCATTGCCTTAACCACTCAGCCAGCTCATCCCCTATTACCCTTTTAAAACACAAAGTGCTAGTCCATTAACTCATTTTTTATTCTCTCCAATTTTTCTCTTCTTTGAAAGGACTAAGGGTGGGAGCAACTATCTTTGTTCATTGTTAAAAATCATTGTACATTTTCATGCTCGCTTCGGCAGCACATATACTAAAATTGGAACGCTACAAAGAAGATTAGCATGTCCCCTGCACAAGGATGACACACAGAAATCATTGTACATTTTCATTTCATTGTGCTCCTCTTTTGCGTAGATAAATATCTATATGTCATGCACTGTTATGGATAAAATCATTACAGTGGTAAGCAAAGACTGCCAAGTCCCCAATTCCCAGAGAAGTTGCTTTGTATTAAGAGGAACATGGTAGCTGTAAATAAATAAAATTATGATTCAGGCAATAGGACATTGCTGTGAAGAAAAGCAGAGAAAATGGATATGAAACTGATTTGGGATTCAATTATGATCAGAGAGACTGCTTTTCTCATGTATTGTAACTATTTGAGTTAGAGGGAGTTGGGGTGAGAAAGAAAGAGATCTCCCAGCTACTGGTTCATTTCTCAGATGACTTCAGGTAAGTAAATTGTTAATACTTCAAATAATGAGGGCCTGGTACAGTAGCCTAGTGGCTACAGTCCTCGTGTTGGATATGCTGGGATCCCATATGGGTGCCTGTTCATATCCGTGCTGCTCTACTTCCCATGCAGCTCTCTGTTTACAGACTGGGCAAACAGTCAAGGAGGTCCCAAAACCTTGGAGCCTTGTGCCCACTGAAGATCTCCTGTCTCCTGGCTTCAGATCAGCTCAGCTCCGGCCATTGCGGCCATTTGGGGAGTGAACGAACAGATGGAAAATCTTTCTCTCTGTCTCTCCTTTCTGTAAATCTGCCTTTCCAATAAAAATAATTCTTTAAAAAAATTTGAAAATTATAAAGAATAACAACGTAAATTCACATACTGTCAGTTGAGTCAGTCTCAAATGAAATCCATTATTTTGCATATTTGCTATTATACCTCAGAATAAGAGATTAATCAGGGAACTTGTGCAAGTTTTATTTTCTATGAAAAGTCTTCTTTTTTATAGGATGTATTTTATTTATTTGGTCACGAGGGTTACAGGGAGAGAGATAGAGAGGGAGATCTTCTATCTATTAATTCCCTCCCTAAATGGCTGCAGTGATCTGGGCTAGTCTGGGCCAAGCCCAGCCCAGCACCCATCAGGTCTTCCATGTGCACGGCAGAGACCCAAGAGCTTGAGCCATCATCCACGGCTTTCCCAGGTGCATTCTCGGAAAGCCAGATAAGAATTAGAGCAGCCAGGATTTGAATTGGCGCTTCGATGTAATTTGCCAGGATTGGGGGTTTAGTTTAAGCTGCTGCACCATGCTACCTCTGTGAAAAGTTTGGAGAGACAGAAATAATGTGGTTTGGGTGGTGTTTATTAATCATCGTCTCAGTGATTCTGGTTATCAATTTGAGAACCACTGACTTAAAAATATATTCTTAACACTAATCTTGGGCCCAGCACTGTGGTCTAGCAGCTGAAGTCCTCACCTGAATGCGCCGGGATCCCATGTGGGCACCAGTTCTAATCCCAGCAGCTTCACTTTCCATCCAGCTGCCTGCTTGTGGCCTGGGAAAAGAGTTGAGGACAGCCCAAAGCCTTGGGACCCTGCACCCGTGTGGGAGACCTGGAGGAATTCCCTATCTCCTGGCTTTGGATCGTCTCAGCACCGATCGTTGCAGTCACTTGGGGAGTGGATTATCAGATGGATGATCTTCATTTCTGTATCTCCTCCTTTTTGTATATCTGACTTTGCAATAAAAATAAATATATCTTTAAAAAAAACTAATCTCACTTTCTAATATAAACTCTCATTTTCTAGTATTCCCTTTAGCTTTTCTCCCCTCAAATTGAATAAGTATATTTTAATATTTTATTTGATTTTTATTATATATTTTTAAATTTGTTTATTTCCCAGGCAGGTGCAGGGTCCCAAGGTTTTGGGCCATCCTCAACTGCTTTCCCAGGCAATAAGCAGGGCCGCCTGGATTAGAACTGGCGCCCATATGGGATCCTGGTGTCTATAAGGCGAGGACTTTAGCAGCTAGGCTACCATGCCAGGCTCCATATTTTAGTATTTTACTTGATGTTTTGTTTTCACTGTAGACATTCTCCTTGTAGTTACAGAAAACAGCATGTGTTTGCTTTCTTGTTTTATTTTAGAGTTGGAGACCAAGTATGAGACCAAGAAATTATCATCAGAAAGTGGTGTTTATGAAATAAACTTAACCCAGTGGAAGATAATGGACAGAATTACAAACCACGGCATTGAGAGCATTGTTTCAGAAAATGACTGGGAGTCAAAAAGAAAGTTTGAAGGACACGAGGGATCTCAAGTGGGATATCAAATGAACACCACATCTGAAAACATATCATCTCCCCCAGATCGTACATCTGCTGCTGCGCCTGAGAGAGTTCACTTTGTGGAAAAACCCTATGAATGTATAGAATGTGGGAAGGGTTTTAGAGTACGCCAACAACTTACTTTTCATGAAAGAATTCATACTGGTGAGAAACCCTTTAAATGTAAGGAGTGTGGGATGTCCTTTAGACAGACTGCGCACTTAACTCGCCATCGGAGACTGCATTCTAGTGACAAGCTCTTTGAATGTAAGGAATGTGGAGAGGCTTTCGTATGTGGTACAGACCTGAGAGTTCATCAGAAAATTCATCTTAGTGAGAAGCGCTATGAGTGTGATGAATGTGGGAAGGCTTTTAGAGTACGAGGACAACTCACTCTCCATCAGAGGATTCATACTGGTGAGAAACCCTATATATGTAAAGAATGTGGGAAGGCCTTCAGACAATATGCACATCTTACTCGACACCAAAAGCTTAATATTGCTGACAGACTCTATGAATGCAAAGAATGTGGGAAGGACTTTCTGTGTGGCCCTGGTCTTCGAGTGCATTACAAACTACATACTGGTGAGAAACCCTATGAATGTACATATTGTGGGAAGGCTTTTAGAGTGAGACAACAACTAACACTGCATCAGAGGATCCACACGGGTGAGAAACCCTATGAGTGCAAGGAGTGTGGGAAGACCTTCAGCCGTGGCTATCATCTTATTCTTCATCATAGAATTCATACTGGGGAGAAACCTTATGAATGTAAGGAATGCTGGAAGGCCTTTAGTCGTTACTCACAACTTATATCACATCAGAGCATTCATATTGGTATTAAACCTTATGACTGTAAGGAATGTGGGAAGGCCTTTAGGCTGCTGTCACAGCTTTCCCAACATCAGAGCATTCATATTGGTGAGAAACCTTACAAATGTAAGGAATGCGGGAAGGCCTTTAGATTGCGCCAAAAACTTACTCTGCACCAGAGTATTCATACTGGGGAGAAACCTTTTGAGTGTAAGGAATGTAGGAAGACCTTTAGACTTAATTCTTCCCTAACTCAGCATTTGAGAATTCATTCAGGTGAGAAACCCTATGAATGTAAGGAATGTAAAAAGGCCTTTAGACAACATTCACACCTCACCAATCACCTGAGGATTCATAATCTAAAAATGTAATTCTTTTCAGACCTATGTTATAGAATATCCTGTGGGTATAGTAACCTGTTTTGCATTATACAACTGACTCAGCATAAGAGATTTTGTACTACAAAAGGAACGTCTAACTTTAATGCATTCTACTTAACTCAAACCTGAAACTTTACTATATTGGTTTTAGAAGCCCTTCCCTTGCATGCACTGAGATTCTATCTTGGCACCGGTTTGTGTCCCGGCTGCTTCACTTCCCATCCAACTTCCTGCTTGTGACCTTGGAAAGCAGTAGAGGATGGTCCAAAGCTTTGGGACCCTGCACCCACATGGGAGTCCCAGAAGAAATTGCTGGCTCCTGGCTTCAGATTGGCTCAGTTCCAATTGTTGAGGCCATTTGAAAAATGACCAGTGAACAGATCTTCCTCTCTGTCTTTCCTCCTGTCTATACATCTGCCTTTCCAATAAAAATAAATGTGGAAAATACACCATAATCTCTATGCCAGTACTTTTCCACTGTGTTATATTGAATAAGTCACTTAATTGTGTGCTATAATTTCTTCACTTAGAAAGTGATATTATAAAACTGTGGTAAATATGCTGCAACTACTATTAGACTCTTTTCATCAAGATGTGAAATCTACATTCTTACCCTTGAATATAGGAACACTCTGCAACTGCTTTGTGCAGCAGATTATAATAGAAGTACTGCTGTGCTGGTTTCTGGACCCATGCTTTACCAGTAAGGTTACTTCATCTCAAGCCCTGAATTTTCATGTTAGAAAGTCTGGCTACTTTGCTGAAGATATATCATGAAGAGCTGAGACTACATAGCAAGAGGCATCCTGTTGAACCCAGTCTTCAGACATACCCACTCAAACAATGGACTGTTAGCTGAAATAAGTTTGGGTCCTCCACATCAGGCACCAGCTGAAGGTCACTTACTGACCACTAAGTGACCATTTACAGCAGTAGATTTGATCAAGTTCTTGACCCACAAAATGAGAAAATAAAATGATTATTGTTTTAAGCCACTAAGTATTGTTTGTATGATTATCTTTGATATTACTGTTTTTAAAAATTGATTATTTGGAAGGCAGAGTGACAGGGAGAGATATATCTTCCATTTGTTGGTTCACCCTTCAAATGTGCACAGTAGCCATGATTGGGCCACACTGAAGCCCGGAGCGCAGAGGAACTCTGCAGATCTCGTATGTGGGTGGCAGGGCCTCGAGTACTTTGAGAATCTGCTGCTTCTCAGGCACATCAGAAGCAGAGTGATAAAGACTCTGTCACTGTGGTATGAGATGGAGGCATCCCAAGTTGAAGCTGCTGTACCACAACACCCACTCCAGTATTATTCATGGTGGCAATAGAAATGCTTCCCACCAAGATTTATCTTACTGAACTTCAGATTACTTATTGTTAAAATTTAGTGGTGAGAAATATCTTCAGCTCATAAAAACAAATACTCTGCTGTCTAAGTTTTTTTATTTGAAAGGCAGAATAAAAAAGAAAGGTTGAGAGAACACTTACATGCTGATTAATTTCCCAAATGTCTGCAACAAACCATGGCTAGGAGGCCAAGAGTTCCAGCATCCAGAATTCCCGTATGAATGACAGAAACTCAAGATTTTACACCATTTCCTGCTGCCTCCCAGGTTCTTTGGGGAAAACAGAACTGGTGGCAGGACTCAAATCGTAGGAGTCTAGTATGGAATATGGGCATCCCAATGGGGGGTCTTTACCCATTATGCCACAATATACCACTCCCTTATTGATCATTGTGGCTTTGAAATCAAAATTATCTTTGACTAAGAAATCCTATCTAATTGCTGTGTCATATATTACCATTATAATTTTTATAAGCCTTTTTCTCTGAGCAAGTATATTAATCAGATGTGGAATATACTAGTGTTTCCTTGACAAATGCAAAGAAAGATGTAACATCTTGGTTTTCTTTTTGAAACAATGAAAAATGGGAGGGGAGGGGTAAGCACTGTTGCTCAATAGGCTAATCTTCCACCTGCTGGAAGATTCCCATATGGGCATCAGTTCATGTTCTGCTACACTTGTAATCCAGCTCTCCACTTTTGGTCCAGGAAAGCAGAGGAAAGATGGCCCTTTGTGTCTTCTATCTGTAAATCTGCCTTTCAAATAAAAATCTTTGAAAACAATGAAAAATGGAAGAAAGTATTATCAATTAGAGAATTTGCCCATAAAAGTTTAAGGGCTGACAGAATTTGAAGTTTGTGTTTATTTTTTAAATGTGAAATATACTTTGATGGTGATATGAATGTATATCAAAACCATAAGTGGAAGATTGATAGGAAATCATCATGGGTGGGGCAGAACTACTCTGAATGACTAAATTAGCCAAACTGCACATGCAAAAAAGACCTACAGGCAGGGGTGGGGAGAAAGAATAAGAGACAAGAATCTTCTATCAAGTGGTTCATTCCCAAATGTTCATAGAGATTGGAGCTGGACCAGACCAAAGCTAGAAGCCAGGAGCATCTTCAGCATCTCCAACATGGATGAAGGGACCTAAGTAGTTTGTCATCTATTGGTTTTCAGGGAGCATTAGCAGGGAGCTGGATCAGAAGTGCAGCGGCTGGAACTTGAACTGTTGCCCATATGGGATGCCATCATTGAAGACAGCATCTTAACCCATTACACTACACCTGCCCCACCATGTACTGTTGCAATGGATATTCTGGACACCTCCCATGAAGTATCCTTTTCCTAAAGAATTAATGACTACTGGACCCGGCACAATGGCCTAGCAGCTAAAGTCCTCACCTTGAACGCACCAGAATTCCATGAGTGCCAGATCTAATCCCATCCAACTCCCTGCTTCCCATCCAGCTCCCTGCTTGTGGCCTTGGGAAGCAGTTGAGGACAGTCCAAAGCCTTGGGACCCTGCACCCGTGTGGGAGATCTGGATGCACATATGGGCGCTGCAGCCTGGACCTGCCCAGACTATTCTCGGTCCCTGTGTCCCTCAGGATTTATTCCTCACTGACATGCACAGTGACCTTATCCACAGATGTCCCCAGGCAGTAATTCTGTACCACCAAGACCCCAGAACCTGCTGCCAGGGAGCCAGTGGGCATTGGTTGGCACTCTGGCTGGCTTAGTAGTGGTTGCTGGGGCTAGAGTCCTACGCATTAACTTCGCCTCATGTACCACCAGCAGCCACCATGCTGCCAGGAGCTCTATTCACCCAAGTCCTAAAGTCAAATTCTTGACTTCAGGATAGGCGCAGCACCGGCCGTTGTGGTTACTTGGGGAGTGAATTACTGGATGGAAGATCTTCCTCTCTGTCCCTCCTCCTCTCTGTATATCTGACTTTGCAATAACAATAAAATAAATCTTAAAAAATCAAAGTCAAGTATTGAATGATAAGTTGTTTGGAAAACCAAATGTGCTGAATATTTTTAAAAAACTTATTTATTTGAGCAAAAGGCAGAGAGAGGAAGACAGTTTTTCCAACTGCTGGTTCCCTTTCCAAATGTGCACCACAGCTGGGGCTGGGCCATGTTGCAGTCAGGTCCCAGGAACTCATTTCAGGTATCCTTGTAGGTGGCAAAGGACCTAACCACTCCAGCTAACACCATTGTCTCTTAGTGCGTGTATTAGCCGGAAGCTGAAAGAAGGATTGCAGCCAATGCCTACGCCAAATGCTTGCCTTTCTTCAGTAAATGTAATCAGAAATTATGTAAATAGGACTTTCAATTTAAAAAAATATTTTGACTAAGCTGCAAGTCTGTTTCTTTATTTCCAACTTCATATATAATCCCTTATTTACAAAATGAGTCTTACAATTCAGCTACACATCTTGCAATATCTATTGACGTTTAAGGAAAAATGAAAATCTATTAACCAATAGATATTAGATAATGGGGAGTGTGCATCCTGCAGCTGGCTTCTGATTCTTTCCAGAAGTCCGGAAGAAGACAAACTCAGCAGCAACTCATGAGCGAAGGGCCCCTCAAGATATCCCAGTGGTCACCTCTCAACATTCTTCACCACGAAGACTTCACAGCCACGGACAGTATAGGCTGAGGAGAGCCAGACACCTCTCAGTTCGTTAAAGAAAAAAAGAATTTTAAGTGAGGAAAGATAGAGGACGCCCAGTGGGAACGTCAACCACCTTAACCTCATAGATATGTATACAGAAAACTGCATTCACAACTGCAGGACAAAGGGCTTAAAGCAGGAAAAGGGGACAGCAGAGAGCGACAAAGGGGGAACGTGCAACTTTTCTGTGAGACTAAGTACCGCTCCAGGCTCGGCTGGAGCTCTGGGGGGATTTGAGTGTACACTCACACCTCGCGGGCCACGTGTGCTAAACACCTGCCACAGCGCGCCGGCTGCACGACTTCACTTTCAATTTGGTAGGACTTTTTCCCCAGAGTTTGAGAGGAAAATGCCTCCGTGGAGGATTTGCAGCTGCAAGCCCTTCCCGAGCAAACCCACGCTCACGCGCCTGCGCACTCAGGCGCGCTCCGGCACAGTCTGCGCAGCCGGTGGCCGGACGGAACCGGCCCCTTCCGGCCGCGGACTACATTTTCCAGAAGCCTCCGCGCGGCACTCCCTTCCGGCTCGCTTGTGGCTGTCGGCTCCGGGAGGTGAGTTGGCGACGAGCACTGAAGGAACGGTGTTCTGTGTGAGTCGGGTTACCATGACTGTGGGGTTTGCGACGCCATCCAGGCCTTGAGCGCCCTGGCGTGTCGGTCACGGGGCCGCAGCCGCACGGCTCGGCTCCGGGTTAGATGGAGGAGTCCTAGGACGCAGGACCCTCTGAACAAAAAGACGCAGCCCCTAGAACAGCCGCTCGACCCAGAACCGCGGCGCCCGTTAACAGAGCTCCTTCCCGGGGCAGCGGCGTGAAGTGGGAGCCGAGTGTCGCGCGGCCTTCGTGGACGCTGGCTTCCGTGACCCCGGGCAGGGTCCAGCTTGCTCCGGCGTCCTTCTTGTTCCCATGGAGGTCTGTGGGTGGCCGCTGGTTGGGAGCCCGCGTGGTGGTGGAGGTGTGCCCGAGTCACGCGTGTCGGGCTCCTTTTCCCCGGTGCTGCTCCCGGCGTGGGGAGTCGGGGACGTGGTTGCTGTTCCGGAGGTCAGCTTTAACCTGTGGTTCCTCTTTGTGCCATGAGATACAATTTTTTTTTTTTTTTTCTTGGCCTGGGGACTTTTGAGAGTTAAGAGATAAAAATCAGAAACCGGGAGTGAAGAGACAGGAAAAGCCAGCTGCAGCATTAAGTGTAATTAGTGCGTCCGTGCGCGAGCTCCGCAAGCCGTCGTGAAATGCCTCGAGCGCCTCTTTGCGCGTTAGGGTTTCCTAACCAGGGCTGCGAGTGGTTTCGCGTTGCTGTTTTCATGTCATTACTGAGGATACCAGTTACTGAGCCGCCCTCGGGCTCATCACGGTCCATTGCAGATCCCTGCTGCTCCAGGGAGTTCAGATCCTTCACCTGGAGCCCATTCCTCTAAAAGGACATTTTCTCCCCTGAACAGGCTGGTTCAATTAGGGTTTACACCTGAAATGACCCTGTAACCATCGTTTTCCTCGCCGCCGCGCAGTGAATCCTGGGATGATGAGGGTAGATTCTACCCACCCTCCCTAGTCGTTATGGAAATAGTCGACACTAACTCCTGCGAACTGCCTCTTTGTAGTCCTGCGGACCTCCTGAAGCGGCTGATGGTAGAGTTGCAGTGTAGACGGTTTTGCAGTTTGCATGGAGTGGTACATGAGGGGTCCTTTCTGCAGTGCTCAGAGTTCGGCCGCAGGGATCTTTAGGAAACGGTTCGAGGGGTGACAGACAGGGTCTTCTGCTGCCCAGGGTCTCCTGAGTCACCCTAATGTGATGAGGGTTTCTGTGCAGAGGGAACAGGGAAATGGGTTACTAGAAGGGAAGCAGGTTAGTAGAAATTTGACAGGTGGTTGGAAGTGTTTGAAAGCAGGAGTTTATTTCAGACCACACTTAGGGAAGGCTGCGTGGAGCCAATGGCTATAGGTTTTGGAGCTAAATTATCATGGTTGCATCCCAAGTTTGCCTCTAGGAGTTGTGTGAGCTCGGGGAGTCAGTGGCTTTACTTGCTATGCAACAACAGGTGCAGGGTCCCAAGGCTTTGGGCCATCCTCGACTGCTTTCCCAGGCCACAAGCAGGGAGCTGGAGGGGAAGTGGGGTTGCGGGATTAGAACTGGCGCCCATATGGATCCCGGCACTTGGAAGGCAAGGACTTTAACCACTATGCTATTGTCGAGCCCTGAGCATTTTTTCATAAACCTATTTACCCTGTGTGTCTTTTGGAAAAAATTCATTCCTTATATACTTAAGCCATTAATACCTTCATGATTAATACGAGATGTATAGTTTGTAAATCCTTTCTCGTGTTTTGTAGGTTGTCTTCTCTCTTGATTGTCTTCATAGAGCTGTAGTTGATTTTTTTGATCTAGTGCAAGATTAGGGTCCAGTTTCATTTTTCTGCATTTAGATATCCGATTCATACAGTATTCTTTTTTTTTTAAGAATTTTAAATTTTTATTGGAAAAACATTTGTAGAGAAGAGAAAAGACAGAAAGCTCTTCTGTCCAATGATCCACTCCCCAAGAGGCTGCAACAGCTGGAGCTAAGCCAGTCTGAAGCCAGAAGCTGGGAGCCAGGAGTGTCCTCTGCAGGTGTCCCACACGGGTGCAGGATCCCAAAGCTTTGGGCCGTCCTCGACTGCTTTCCCAGGCCGCAAGCAGGGAGCTGGATGGGAAGTGGAGCTGCTGGGATTAGAACCCGTGCCCACATGGGATCCCCGTGGGTTCAAGGCCAGGATTTTAACTTACTGTATCGCACTGGGCCCCTTACAGTATTTTTTATTGAAGAGAGTCACTAGTTTATTCTTGGGCTTTCTGTTCTGTGATGTTGGTTAACCTGTCTTGTTTTGGTAAATATCATACCATTTTCATTACTATGGAGTTTTAAAATTTTATTGTCACTTAAACAGTTTGATTTTAGAGGGGTGGGGCTTGTCTTTACAAATGCTTCTTCGCTGCCCAAAACCCCACCGTAGCTAGGGCTAATCGCTTTGGCTTGGGATTCCAGTACTATTATTGTTGGAAAGTGGGACAGAGTTAGACACACTAAGCCTTTCAACAGGGGAGTTCTTCAAATTCTTTCTTTTTAAAGATTTATTTATGTAGTTATTGTGAAGTCAGATATACAGAGAGGAGGAGAGACAGAGAAGAAGATTTTCCATCCGATTAACTCCCCAAGCAGTTGCAGTGGCTAGAGCTGAGCCAATCTGAAGCCAGGAGCCAGGAACTTCTTCTGGGTTCCCAACCTGGGTACAGGATTCCAAGGCTTTGGGCCGTCCTCGACTGCTTTCCCAGGCCACAGGCAGGGAGCTGGATGGGAAGCAGGTCAGCTAGGATTAGAACTGGCACCCATATGGGATCCTGGTAGTTACAAGGCAAGGACTTTAGCTGCTATGCTACTGCTCCGGGCCCTTTCTCAAATTTTGAGCCCAGGACAATACCATAAAATAAAACAAAACAAAAAGCATATTTATTAACCTAACTACCTCAGCACAAGCAGTTTTTAATTTCTTAACATCCTACTTAGTTAACACTCCTCCCCTTCAACTTGTCACCACACACATACTATTTCCAAGCCGATTCAAAGCCTGGAGCTAGTAGCTTCTTCCGGGTCTCGCACATGGAGCAGGAACCCAAGGCTTTGGGCCATGCTCTACTGCTTTCCCAGGCTGCAAGCAGGGAGCTGGGTGGCATGCGGGGCCGCTGGGATTAGAACCTGCGCCCATATGGGATCTCGGTGTGTTCAAGGCGAGGACTTTAGCCACTAGACCCTTATGCTGGGCCTTGTTTCAGATCTTTTTTTTTTTTTTTATTAATAAATTTTATTTTGACATTCTTTACATAGTTAATTAGGGTAAGAAGGTTCAAGGGCTACAGGAAAGTGGATAATACTAGTATGTTTTCCATATTGTTAGCTTCATATTTAAAGGGGGGTATTTAAGGGAGAAGCCCACCCAATTTCCCACCCTCCCCAGGTCCCGGATGTAGGGCATGCTCTGAGGTTCTTGCTCAAGTGGTTTTGATATTGCCACAGTTATGAATCGCTGTCAATCTTGCCACTCCAAGCACTATGAGATCTTTGAAAAATCCACTGATTGACATAGTCCATCATAGCTTAGATGGTTGGTTGACCTGTTCTGTCTTCTCTCTTTTCTTTGTTAGGGTTCTGAGTCCAGCATTTAGATTAGGAAGATCTCCAAAGAAACTTCTTGTATGTGCTAACAAGTACAGGGCCTGGCACCGTCCATCGCTCCAATCAGCTGGTGGTTGCAATTGCTGGGTTGGTTCTGTTTTCACTCCCAACCTCCATTGGAACCAATGGGTGTTGCAGTCCAGCCTGGTTCTGCCCAGCACATACTTGGCCCTCACATAAACCAGTGGGAGCTGCAGCCTAGGTTGGAGCGACCCACAATAACCCCCACCAGGCCCACTCCCTACCCTGGTTTGCCAGTAAGTGTAGCAGTAATCCAGACTGTCCCACACCCCATTCCACCCCAGCAGCTGTCTTAGTTTTATGTCCTCCTGTGGGAGTGGTAACCCAAGAGGGATGAGCCCACTATTTCCCTCCCAGGCCTCTCCCACTCCCAGATTCCAGTTGATGCTGCCCAAACAACCCTCTCCCACTTTAATTTTGTTTGCACCAGTAGGAATAATCCGCCAAGCCCGGCTTTTCCCTGATCTAGTCCACATGAGGCGCACAGGTGTGGTAGCTCGCCTAGTCTGGTCTGCCCCCATCCCAGCCCATGCTCTCCTGCGGAAGTAGCTGTCCAGCAAAGGAACCCTCCCTTATTCCCCTGCCGGCTCTGCCCACTTCCTTTCTTGTTCTCAGGCTGGTTGGGCGCTGCGGTCCCTTCCGGTACAGGCAACTTCACCTCGGCATTCCATAATGTGCACTGGTCTTTCTTGCGACCGAACCTGGATCGACCCACACTGGTGCCTGGATTTGCCAGTGGATGATGTGGACAGATTCAGCCTGGTCTTGCCCCCACGTCTGCCAATTGTATGCCAGTGTGTAGCTTTCCATGGCCTTTTCTGGGCTGTTTCCTATCATGTTTCTTGCGTTTACCTGCTGGGTCTGTGTCCTGCCAGAGGAGTTGCCCAGGCTCCTCCATCAGAACCTCTCCCAATGCCAGGTTTCACGCTTACCAGTGGGTCCATGAGCCAACCCTACTCAGTCCACCTCCTGTCATAGCAGGAACTGTGGCTTTTCCTGACTGGCCTTCCACCCAATCTGGTTCTTGCTGTTGGATGTTCCAGCCCAGCAATGGTTTGTCCATACCCATGTATGGCACACACATGGCTCAGTAGGGGTTTGAGATCCTGCCTAGTCCATCCCACATCTGCCCTGGTCCTCCAGAACACCAGGGGGAGTCGGGGTCCGGCCCAATTCGGTGCATCCAATCCCAGTCCACACTTGTGCCAAGGGAGACTACAACTGTTTCCAAATCAGAACGCAGCCCCCCTTCCAGGCCACGTGCCCCTTGGTGGGAACCTCAGCCCAGCTAGGGTTGTCCCCTTTGCTCCCCAACCGGGTCTGTTCCCAGCCATAGATCACATGCCTGCCAGTGGATGCTCTGACTCCGCTTGGCACAGCCCCTCCCCTGTCCCGAACGCTGCCTTAGACACTGTGGCTTAGCGTCCCTGGCTCCCACAGACCAGCAGGTACAAGAGCCTAGCTCGGCATGACCTCTGCTCCCTCCTGGTTTCTAGTTTTACTTGTGGGCTAAGGTTTGCTCAGTCGTGCCTAATCTACTCTGTTCCATTACCAGTTGACACATTGGCCAGCTGTTGGAGCTACTTTTGCAGGACAAGCCCCAAGCCATGGCTTCTGCATGACTGGTATTTGGTGCTCAGCATTATTAGTGATTACAAATTTTGCTAAGGAAGAGTTACTGCCTGTTTCAGGTCCAAGAAGCACAATGGGTTCAACCTGGAGCTAATTAAGCAGCAACTCAAAGAACCAAATCCCCAGAGCTCCCTGGCCGGGTGGCCAGCAGGCGGAGCCTGGCACCAATGGCGCACTGGCCGCCAGGGAACGGCTCACCATGTGCACATGGCGGCTGTCCTGGATCCAGGCATGAGACGCCCCGTCCTGAGACCCACCAGCTGCCAGGAGGCTGCTGGAGGTTTAAATAACCCAGGCCCAAGGTCGCGTCCCTCCCAAATCCCATTCACCGCCCCATGAAGGCAGCGGGTGGGTCCCAGACCTGCCCAGTCCCGGAGGCCTCCCCCCCTCGGTCTACTCACCCCAAAGGAAGCGGCCCCCGAAACCCAGCAGGCCCGGGGAAAACAGCTCACCATGTGCACGTGGCGGCCGTCCGGGATCCAGGCGTGAGACACCCTGTCCTGAGACCCACCAGCTGCCCCCTTGTTTCAGATCTTAAAGGAAAAGCTTGTATCTGTTATGGTATAACTATGGCTTTTGTCAAATTTAACTGTGTGTGTGTGTTGATACATGTCTTCGGTCTCTAATACATCACACGTTTATCGTGAAAGCATGAATTGTTTCCCAAGCCCTGCCTGTGTCTGTTGATGTGATCTTATGGGTTTTTTGTGCTTCGGTCTGATGTTGTGGTGTGTCACATTTAGTAACTCCCGTGTGTGGAACAAGGATGGAAGTGTCCTGATGCCTTCCTGAGATGGATCTTACCTGCCCTTGTGAGTGATCTGCTTCCTGTGCTGTTGAATTCAACATGCTAATCTTTTGTTGAAGATTTTCATATACTTGTTTATCAGGGATTTTGGCCTATAGATTTATTTTTTTTCTTTGTTTTCCTTAGGGTCTTAAAAAAAGACCCTTTTTTTATGGGAAAATCAGATACACAGAGAGGAAGATCCCCCATGCACTGATTCACTTACCAAGTGGCTGCAACGGCCAGAGCTGAGCTGATCTGAAGCCAGGAGCTTCTTCCTGGTCCCCTACTTGGGTCAGGGTCCCAAGGCTTTGGGTCACCCTTGGCTCCTTTCCCAGGCCACAAGCAGGGAGCTGGGTGGGAAGCGGGGCCGTTGGGATGTGAGCAAGCAGCCATATGTGATTCTGGTTTGTGCAAGGCGAGGACTTTAGCCAGTTGGCTACCATGCCGGGTCCCCCTTAGAAACTTTTAATTTGCTGATTCTCATCATTTGTTATTGATCTGTTTAAGTTTTCTGTTTTTTTTTTCCTCTTTATTTTCTGTATTCAGTGATTCATTTCTTTTCGATTATCCAGTATGTTTGCACATAGTTGTGTATCAGTTTCTCGTCCTTTGTATTTCTGTGTATCAGTTTTGTCTCCATTTTCATTTTTTAAAATATAATCATTTTTATTTGAAAGGCAGATGTATATAGACGAGAGACAGAGATCTTCCATCTGTTGTTCACTCTGCAAATGCCACAATGGCCAGAGCTGAGCTGAGCCAAAGCCTGGAGCCAGGAGCTACTTCTCTGTCCGCACATGGATGTGGGGGCCTAAGGACTTGAGCTGTCCTCCCCTGCTTTCCCAGGCCATAAGCATGGAGCTGGATGGGAAGTGGAGCAGCTGGGACGTGAACCAGTGGTAGCAGGTAGAGGATTAGCCTGTTGAGCCACAGTGCTGACACCTCCATTTTCATTTCTAATTTTGCTTATGCTGCTTTTTTCCTCATATTCTAGCTAAAAGTGTGTGATTTTGTTTTCAAAGAACCTGAATTTGATTCCATTCATCTTTTTATGTGCCTGTATTCTGTTTTCTGTACTATATTTCCTTCTTTCTCATTGTTTCGTTCTTGTTTTATTTCCTTGGGGTGTAATGTTAGTTTATTAAATTTAAGTCATTTTCATTTAGGTATTTATTGATTTAGATTGTCATATAGAACTGATTTTTTTATATTTCAGATTCTGGTATGTTGTGTTTTCATTCTTTTTTGTATCATGAAGTTTTTAAGTTTATTGTTTAATTTCTTCATCAATTCTTCTATTATTCAGAAGCAAAATTTCTTCTGTTACTGAAGAAGCTATGAAACAAGAAGCTTGATAAGATTTCAGTCTTCTTAATGTGTTAAGGCTTGACTTAGAGAATGTTTCATGTACAATTTTCTCTATATATTTGTTTTCTCTGTATGTTCTATGGGAGCCTGTTAGTCATTTGTCCAGAGTATAGTGTAGCTCTTACTTTTAAATTGATTTTCTGTATGGATTATCTATTTTTTTTAAAGATTTATTTTTATTGCAAAGTCAGATATACAGAGAGGAGGAGAGCCAGAGAGGAAGATCTTCCGTCCGATGATTCACTCCCCAAGTGACTGCAATGGCCGGTGCTTTGCCGATCTGAAGCCAGGAGCCAGGAACCTCCTCCAGGTCTCCCACATGGGTGCAGGATCCCAAGGCTTTGGGCCGTCCTCGACTGCTTTCTCAGGCCACAAGCAGGGAGCTGGATGGGAAGTGGAGCTACCAGAATTAGAACTGGCGCCCCTATGGCATTCAAGGCCAGGACTGTAGCTGCTAGGCCACGGCGCCAGGCCTGATTACTGATTATCTGTTTCTGAAAGTGGAATATTGAAGTCTCTTACTGTTATGGTACAGTTAGTCTCTTTAGAGCAGTTAAAATTTGCTTTGTAGATTTAGGTACTACAGTGTTGGGTGCATGATGTGATGACCTTCAATTGATCCCATTAACATGTAATTTTGTTATATAATCTTTTGTTTCCTTTTATTTTTTTAATTTAAAGTTTATTGTGGCTGATACAAGTATAACAATCCTTGTTCTCATTTGGCCTTCATTTGATTGAAATATTTCTATCATTTTTCAGTCTGTGTGTAACCTTATAAGCGGAATGAATCTCCACTAGGTAATATATAGATGAGCCTTTTTTTAAAATCCATTCAGTCTGTCTGCCTTTGATTGGAGAATATAATCTGTATTTAATATTATTATCTTTTAGTTTATTATTATCATTTTATGATACAGTTCCATAGGCCCTGAGATTTCCCTATGTAATTCCTCCTATATTATTACTATAGTATAGTTCTTCATACATAGTCATCTTTATACCTTTGCTGGCATGAACAGTGGCAGAGTCCAGCATCCTCATGTCAAGATACAGTTAACAGTTTCTTTGTGAGTCCGTCTTTGATCTGGAAGTACAGATGTCTACTGCATTGTGTCCTCACATCTGGATATGATAGTCTCCATTACACAGTTGCCATACATCCCCTTAAATGAAAAGCCACAAAACAGAATCAACAACAGGAGTAAAATAAGAAATTAAAAGTATCATGAAGTTAAATAACATGCTACTGAATGATTAATGTGTCAGTGAAGAGATGAAAAGGAAAATCAAGAGCCTTCTTGAAGAAAACGATGCTGCTGTATGATCTATGAATCATTGAAGATTTTAATCAGAAGTGTTTTGAAGAGATGAAACTCAATGTAAAAAATCAAAATCCATGTGATACAGTTTCCTCTGATCTTTGTTGGTGAGATATATCTTCTGTAGGCAACAAATAGATGTTTTTTTTTTTTTTTAATCCAACCTATGACTTTTGATTGAGGTAATCCGTTTACATTCAGGGTTAATATGTTGTACCACTACTAGAATTCTTTTTTTTTTTTAAAAGATTTATTTTATTTTTTTATTGGAAAGGCGGATATATACAGAGAGGAGAGACAGAGAGGAAGATCTTCCACCAGATGATTCACTCCCCAAGTGAGCGCAACGGCCGATGCTATGCCGATCCGAAGCCAGGAGCCTCTTCCGGGTCTCCCACACGGGTGCAGGGTCCCAAGACTTTGGGCCGTCCTCGACTGCTTTCCCGGGCCACAGGCAGGGAGCTGGAAGGGAAGCGGGGCTGCCGGGTTAGAACCGGCGCCCATATGGGATCCCGGGCGTGCAAAGCGAGGACCTTAACCATTGTGCCACTGCGCCGGGCCCTACTAGAATTCTTGATCTGCTGGCCGTCAGGTCTGAGGGCTCCCTGGACCTGTCTTGGGTGGATCCTGTAGGATGCTAAGTTCTGAGCCAGAACTGAGTTCACTCCGAGCCCAGTGCATGTACAGTACTGTCCACAGCCTTTGCCTCCCTGTACAAGATGGCACTTGATTTGGCTCTGGGGAGCAGAGTGGGCTGTGTAATTCATCTGTTCTCACAACGCCTATCTGGGACCTGCTCTGTCTCTGTTCCTGGTCAAATCAAGCTGCCCACCAGGATGGTCAGTTCTTTGGGTTAACCTCCTGAGCTCCTCCGGTAAAAGTCCCTTCTCACTTTATTGCTGGTGAAGTTCTGGCTGCCAGTGTGGGTCAGATCGCTACTTGCAGAATGCGATTGGTGTATCGGTCACTGCAGCACCACACAGTTGTGTTCACCATTTTCCTGTGTCTGTCAGTCTCCTGGTGCCCCTCTGCACGCGTTCTGTCCTATTTCCTGGAACGTGCCCTCTCTGCCTCACACTGCCTGATGTTTCTCCATCCTTACCCTACTCTGCCATCTTGATTCTCCCAAGAATATTATCATATTTTAAAGACTTATTTATTTGAAAGAATTAGGGAGTGACAGATTCTGCACCTGTTGGTTCACTCCTCATTGGTCACAATGGCTAGGCTAAGCTAGGGATTTCATGTGGTTCTCTCGTGGTGACAGGCACTCAGGTCTTTGCTCTGTTTTCTGCTGGTTTTCCAGGCCGTTAACAGGGAGCTGGATCAAAACTGGAGCAGCTGAAACTCGAACTGGTGCTCACATGCTATGCCAGTGGCTCTGTGCTCTCTGTGTTCAAGATCTGCCACTGGGAGGAGAGCTGAGAGAGCAGCTTGGGAAACTCCTCTCAGGACAGTCCCTGCAGGTGAGTGTAAGAATCAAGATACGGAGCAGCCCAGACCAGCCCAGGGTACAGTACGTGCCAGCATATGTGTGGGTCAGGTCTAGGGGAGGGCCAGGCTAGGCCAGTTCATTATACCCACCAGCAGATGTGAGAACCAGGACAGGGTACAAAACAGGACAGATTGGGCCACAATACCAACCAGTTCACATTAGGCTGGGACTGGGGGCTTGCTGAGCTTGGATTGGCTGCTTGGCACCCACCAGCAGGAGCTGGAACTGGGAATAGACTGGGTCTGTCCAGGCTACAGCACCTGCCAGCAATTGCTGAGTTGAGGTGGACCATGGTAGACTGGGCACAGCACCCAGCAGCACATGTGATACCCTGGACTGGGCAGGCGGGGGGAGGGCGGAGTGTGAGCTTGGTAGGGGGATGCAGGGGGCTCCCCTGCTAGGCTGCTACTGCTGCTGGTGAGCGAGAGAACTGGGACCAGGGGCAGACCAGGTCGGGCATGGTTATAACACAGGTTGGCCTACACATGAACTGGGTTAAGGGTTGAGCTAGGCTGGGCTAAATGTTCACTGGTGTAGGCATGAGCCATAGTAAGGGCAGGCTAGTTAGGCTTTGCCACAGCATCAACTGGCAAGGCCTGGAACTGTGAGCAAGTACTGTCAAGTTAGACTGCAGAACCACCTGGAGATTGCAAGATCTGGGACTGCTGGGTGGGCCCAGCAAGGAAACTGTGGGCACCTCTCTGATGGCCTGCGATGGGAACCAGGGCTGGAAGTGGATCTGGCTGGACAGGCAGTTGCACCTGCTGACATGAGTGGGCTGGATAGTGGGGTTGGTTGGGCTGAGATATGCTCCAAGGCCCATTGATGTGTATAGGAACTGAATGGGAAGTGGAACAGTCTGGGGCATATACCGGCATGCGCAGGAACCAGGGCTGGGGGTGGGCCTTGTGGGGGTTACTGAGAGTCGCCCATTAGGCTACGGCTCCTGCTGATATACGTGAAGGCCAAATGTTTGGTGGGCAGGGTTTGGCTGGACTGCAGCATCCATTGGTTTGCCTAAGAGATGGGGCTGGAGACAGCACTGGCTCAGTGACTGCAGCCACCGGTGTGTGTATGGGATGGTGTCAGTGACAGATTGAGCTGGACCCTGTATTAGCAAGCACATGCAAGAGTTGGGTCTAGAATCATCTTAGACGGAATTTCTTTGGGGATACATTAGAATTGGGTTTTCAATCACCTCAGATGGGGTTTTTTTGGGGATTTCTCCAAATGAACTGTTGGACTGAGAACTCCAACCATGGGGGAATTATAGGATTGGTGGACTGACTGTAGAGTGCATGTGTCAAAACTGGACCTCCTCAGTGGAAAAACAGAGCGGTGTACAGCATGCCCAAATGCACATGGAGAATATGACAGTCCGTTGGGACCTGCAGAGCTCGTCTGATACCATAACAGAGGAAGGAGGGCAGAACCAGTTGAACAATTACTCCAGCCAAGCATGGACAGTAAATTTCTGGGTGAATGGAGACTCTAAGGTGGACTGTCAGCCAATGGACCTTGGAAGGATTTTCTCATCCTTGGATCAACAAGATTGACAGCATTTCAGAACTATTGAAAGCACTTAAGCAGAACCCTTGGAGCATGCTCCATATTGGGGACCCTGGGATGACACTGGGTGGCCATTCCCCATCTCTGGGTACTGGGGTGGTTGAGTTAGGTTGAGATGCTATGTGTGGCTTCTCCCATTCTCTTTTCCCTTCTCCCAGATACAAGAAGAAGAAAATATCAAAAAAATGGTCTTTTCCACTTTCCCCTATTACTCCACCCTTCCCACCCTAATCAGTGGTCCACATGGGTATGCATCCTTCTCAACTAAGTAAACATCAGCAAAAATAAAATTAAAAAAAGAGGGAGCACACTGGAAGGCGGAAGCTCCCTGCTGCGAGCGGCTCTGTGCCCTCTGGGCTCCAGGGCCTCCGGGGCTGGTGTGGGGCAGGACGTGTCCTAGAGCCTGCATGTGGTGTAGCGCTGTGGTGTTTATGACCACGCACTCCTTGGGCTTGTTTACTCTTTCTTTTTAAACTTTTTTTTTTAAGATTTATTTATTTTTTATTACAAAGTCAGATATACAGAGAGGAGGAGAGACAGAGGAAGATCTTCCTTCCGATGATTCACTCCCCAAGTGAGCGCGACGGCTGATGCTATGCTGATCTGAAGCCAGGATCCAGGAACTTCCTCCAGGTCTCCCACACAGGTGCAGAGTCCCAAGGCTTTGGGCCGTCCTCGACTGCTTTCCCAGGCCACAAGCAGGGAGCTGGATGGGAAGTGTAGCTGTCGGGATTAGAACCAGCGCCCATATGGGATCCTGGCACGTTCAAGGCAAGGACTTTAGCCGGTAGGCCATGCCGCCGGGCACCTAGACTTATTTTTATTGGAAAGGCAGAGATACACGGAGAAGGAGAGACAGCAAGATCTTCCATTTGCTGGTTCACTTGGCCAGAGCTGAGTCAATCTGAAACCAGGCTCCAGGAGCTGCTTCTGGGTCTCCTATGTGGGTGCAGGGTCCCAAGGCTTTGGGCCGTCCTCGACTGCTTTCCCAGGCCACAAGCAGGGAGCTGGAAGGGAAATGGAACAGTCAGGGTGAAAACTGGCACCCACATGGCATCCCAGTGGACGCAGAGCAGGGATTGAGCCACTCGCCTGGGGCTGCTGACATTAGCATTGAGGTGGTGTAGGGGAAGGGGTCCAGGTTGCTGTGTCGGTCACTCGAAGCTGCGTGGTGACGCTCTGGGGCAGGATGGGGTGGAAGTGGTTACGGGCATGTACTTTGGTCTCAGATAAACCTTGTGCTGGATTTTCCTGTGGTAGTGCTGGCTTGGGTTCCAAGGCTAAGTCCTTTGTTTCTCTCCCCACGTGAATGATAGCCCTTACACTGTGGGATCCCTTCCCTTGGGATTTGGGGAGCAGTGAGGCAAGTAATGCAAAACATTTTTCACCGTCTTGCATGCGTCTTGTTTTGCTACAGCTGGGTATGGTTGATCTCTCACTCGTTTCCTTAGTTCTTTGAAGGCATTTTTAGTTGTAGACAGATGTTAAAATTATTCCTGCAGTGTGATAGAACATCTTCAGTTCTCTGCCCTCTGAGAGCTATTTTTGATAAGTTATTGGTTATTTCTTTTTAAAAAATATTTATTTACTTATTTGAAGAAGAGAATTCAGAATTAGGAGAGACAGAGCTTTTTCAACTGCTGGTCCATTCCCCAGTTGGCTGTAAATGCCTAGACTGGGCCAGGCCAAAACGCAGAGATTCTTCCAAGTCTCCCACCTGGTTCCAGGGAGCCTGGCACCTACGTCATTTCCTTACTTTGTGGGCTTAAGCAGGGAGCTGGATCAGGAGTGGAGCAGCTGCCGCTCAGGTTGCTGTCTGCGAGGTTGCTGGCGCTGCAGGCTGTAGCGTCACATGCTGCGCCCGCAGCGCCGGGCCCGGTTATTTCTTTTCTAGTGATTCTTCCATTCTTGTTTCCCTCAAGTGAGGCAGAAATCTGAAATTTCAAAGCAAAAACCAATATAAAAGGGGATTAACTTTTGAGTTGGATAAATGATTTTCTTTTTTTTTTAAAGATTTATTTTTAAATTTTTATTGGAAAGGCGGATATACAGAGAGGAAGATCTTCCGTCCGATGATTCACTCCCCAAGTGAAAGCAATGGCCGATGCTATGCCGATCCGAAGCCAGGAGCCTCTTCCTGGTCTCCCCTGCGGGTGCAGGGTCCCAAAGCCTTGGGCCATCCTCGACTGCTTTCCCAGGCCACAGGCAGGGAGCTGGAAGGAAAGTGGGGCTGCCGGGATTAGAAATGGTGCCCATATGGGATCCCGGGTGTGCAAGGCGAGGACCTTAACCACTGTGCCACTGCGCCAGGCCCGATTTATTTTATTGCAAAGTCAGATATACAGAGAGGAGGAGAGACAGGAAGATCTTCAATCCGATGGTTCACTCCCCAAGTGACGGCAATGGCTGGTGCTGTGGCGATCTGAAGCCAGGAACCAGGAACCTTCTCTAGGTGTCCCCCATGTGGGTGCAGAGTCCTAAGGCTTTGGGCCGTCCTCGACTGCTTTCCCAGGCCACAAGCAGGG
This sequence comes from Ochotona curzoniae, assembly GCF_017591425.1. NCBI lineage: Eukaryota > Metazoa > Chordata > Mammalia > Lagomorpha > Ochotonidae > Ochotona > Ochotona curzoniae. Next base: position 4,782,478 of record NW_024465561.1, on the reverse strand, counting down.
AGCTGGATGGGAAGTGGAGCCACCAGGGTTAGAACCGGTGCTTCAGTAGGATCCCAGTGCGTTCAAGGCAAGGACTTTAGCCACTAGGCCACCGCACCGGGCCTGTGATTTTGTGTTTTAGAAGTTCAAGCAGGATCCCAGCACTGCAGAGGAGGCCCTGTTAGGATGGTTTTGGCCCTTCTTCAGCCCTTTGAAGTTGTGTCAGAAGGAAGAGAAGGTTGACAGTGCTGTTTAATTAAATATCCAGACGAATCGGAGTAATCCGGTATTGGCATGGTCAGATGGAGATCTGGTCAGAAATCATCCTGCAGGCGGATCTGGGCTTTTGTTCCCAAGTTGTAGTTGCTCAAGTGGATTTCATCAGGGTTTGGGTTTCTGTGCTATGTATGCCTACAGTTGGTTAAATAAGTTAAAATATGTCTGTTGTAGCGAGGAGTGGTGGGAAGCGGGAATGGAAAAGAACAAAGTGTGACTGCAGACGTCCGTTGGTGTGGGTCCGATGGACAGCTGCGCTCATGGGTTCCTGTTCCTTTTCCAGGTCTGGCTTGTCTGGACCCTGCAGATTGCGAAGAGAAACCTTGAAAGGGACCGACTGGTGGTTGCTGCTCTGAAACCATGGCGCATGTAAGTTAATGTGTGTCTCTGGTTGTGAAGTCCCTGTGACTCAGGCTGCAGAAGCACGTGTGCGCCCTGGAGCTCCGTGGGGGCCTCCGTTCAGGAACCTGCTGTGATTTCTCTCCTGGGGAGACGTGGGGACTCAGACTCGTGTTCCCCCTCTCTGCGCTTTGATGCTTCCAATAATGTGGAACATCATGATCAAATCTTCTATTTTGGGCAGAATTGAAATGCCTTGTGAAATCTTCACATTTTGTCGTGTCCCCATGGAAACTGTCTTCTGTTGGGATAACTTTTGATTATAATACTTACTCTTGGGGCGGGCGTTTGGCTCAGCTGCTAGGGTGGCATGTGGGTTGCTCGTGTCCCATACGGAAGGGCCTGGGTTCAAGTGCAGCCTGCCGGCCTGATTCCAGCCTCCTGTGTGTGTGCCCTAGGAGTCAGAGGAGATGGCTCCTGTGGTTGGGTATCTGCTTCCTAAATGGGAGACTGAGATGACACTTCAGGCTGCTGGCGCCCGCCTTGCTCAGCCCCGACGGCTGCGGGCGTTTGGAGAATGAAGCAGCATGTGCAACATCTATTTCCTTCTTTTTTCCTATGTCTCTTTGCCTTTCAAATTAAGCAAGCACAACCTTAAACAAAAACAAATGGGCCCAGTGCTGTGGCCTAGCAGCTAAACTCATCGCCTTGAATGTGCCAGAATCCCATGTATGTGCCAGTTCTAATCCTGGCAGCTCTGCTTCCTGCTTGTGGCCTGGAAAAGCAGTCGAGGACGGCCCAAAGCCTTGGGACCCTGCACTGGCGTGGGAGACCCAGAAGAGCTCCAGGTTCCTGGCTTTGGATCAGCTCAGGTCCAGCCATTTTGCTTGCTTGGGGAGTGAACCATCAGACAGATCTTCCTGTCTCTCCTCCTCTCTATACATATATCTGACTTTGCAGTAAAAATAAATAAATCTTTAAACAAACAAACAAAGCATATTCCCTTCAATACAGTGATTTTTTTTTTTGCTTTTAAAAAATATTTATTTGTTTCTATTGGAAAGTCAGATATGCAGAGAGGAGGAGAGACAGGAAGATCTTCCATCTGCTGATTCATTCCCCAAGTGACTGCGGTGGCCGGCACTGAGTCCGTCCGAAGCCAGGAGCTTCTTCCAGGTTTCCTTCGCGGGTGCAGGGTCCCAGGTTTGGACCGTTCTCGACTGCTTTCCCAGGACACAGCAAAGAGTTGAATGGAAAGTGGGGCTGCTGGGATTAGAACTGGCGCCCATATGGGATCCTGATTTGTGCAAGGCGAGGACTTTTAGCCACTAGGCTACTTTGCTAGCCTCTGGTCTATATAGGAAATGTTTATGTTCTCATTATATGGATCATAGTTTTGCAAAGGTTTTGGATAATTTACTAAGATGTGTTATATGTTGAAAACCATACATGTAGAACATGTACATGCATTTTCAAAATTGAGTACATCTTTGCTTCTAGCTCAGAAAAAGGAATGCTGGGCCTGGTGCAATAGCGTAGTGGTTAAAGTCCTTGCCTTGCACACACCTGGGATCCCATCTGGTCCCCTGTTCTAATCCTGATGGCCCTGCTTCCCATCCAGCTACCTGCTTGTAGCCTGGGAAATCGGTCAAGGATGGCCCAAAGTCTTGGGACCCTGCACCCATGTGGGATACCCAGAAGAGGTTCCTGGTTCCTGGCTTTGGTTCGGCACAGCACCAGCCATTGCGCTCACTTGGAGAGTGAATCAGATGGAAGATCTTCCTCTCTCTCTCTCCTCCTCTTTGTGTATCTGACTTTGCAATAAAAATAAATTAAAAAAAAAAAAAAAGAAAAAAAGAAAAAGGAATGCTACTAGCATCTCCTGCCTCCCCCTTTCGTCGCTTCCCAGCTCAAACTTTACATACCCTAAATCAATTTTTTGTATTGTTAGAACATCTGTTTTCTTGGACTGATGCTGCTCAGTACCCTTCCTCCTGGGGGAGCCTCAGTGTAATTCAGATGTGACTGTTAGAATGTCAGAAAGGTCTGCATGGGTTGGGCCAGTCTCTGCTCCTGCTCCTGCTGCTCAGGGGGGTGCCAGAGCATCACCCCGAACGGGAGCCCCCTGCTCTTACATTCCTGCTGGAAAGGCTCTTCTGTAGTGGATATCTTTTTTTTTTTTTTTTTAACCAAAGTCAGAGATACGTATAGAGAGAAGGAGAGACGGAAATATCTTCCATCTGATGATTCACTCCCCAACTGAACGCAACAGCCTGTGCTGAGCCGATCCAGAGCCAGGAGCCAGGAACCACCTCCAGGTCTCCCACACCGGTGCAGGGTCCCCAAGCCTTGGGCCGTCCTCGACTGCTTTCCCGGGCCACAGGCAGGAGGAAGCTGGATGGGAAGTGGAGCAGTCAGGACAGGAACCAGTGTCCATAATGGGATCCTGGTGAATGCAAGGCAAACACTTTAGCTACTAAGCTACTGTGCCAGGCCCAATAAAATTTCCTTTAAGAGGTGGAAAAGATGAGTTTCTTCAAGTGGGAATCCTGAGTAAAGTTGTGCGTGGAGAAGGAAGCAAATAAGCAAGAAAAGTGAATTTAGAAAAAGGAAAAAAAAAAATGCAGCTGAAGTCATGTGTGTACAGACCCACTGTGCCCTATAACATTCTAAACCAGTTGGAGGTTTAGAATGAACACATATTACATTATAGCATTGTGATTTTTTTAAAAAAAGATTTATTTATTTTATTGAAAAGGCAAATGTACGGAGAGGAAGATCTTCCATCTGATGATTCACTTCCCAAGTGAACCGAAACGGCCGGTGCTGTGCCAATCCGAAGCCAGAAGACAGGAACTTGTGTCCGGGTCTCCCACATGGGTTTAGGGTCCCAAGGCTTTGGGCCGTCCTTGACTGCTTTCCCAGGCCACAGGTAGGGAGTTGGAAGGGAAGCGGGGCTGCCGGGATCAGAACCGGGGCTCATATGGGATCCTGGCACGTTCAAGGTGAGGACCTTATCCATCATGCTCTCGTGCCGAGCCCATAGCATTGTGATTTTTAAATAATGGGAAAATAGGGCCCGGCACAGCGGCCTAGTAGCTGAAGTGTTTTCGCCTTGAATGCAACTGGGATCCCATATGGGTTACCAGTTCTAATCCTGGCAGCTCCACTTCCCATCCAGCTCCCTGCTTGTGTCCTAGGAAGCAGTCAAGGATGGCTTGAAGCCTTGGGACCCTGCACCCGTGTGGGAGACCTGGAGGAAGTTCCTGGCTCCTGGCTTTGGATCTGCGCAGCTCTGGCCATTGCGGCCACTAGGGGAGTGAATCATCGGATGAAAGATCTTCCTATCTCTCCTCCTCTGTGTATATTTGACTTTCCAATAAAAACAACTAAAGCTTTGATAAAATGGGAAAATAATGCAGTTAGGATAAATGATTTTCAGAAATGGGTTATTGATGTCAGTTTTGAACTCTTGTTTTGAGCTTTGAGGATTTATGATTTGACAAAACAGAGTTTGGTCCTGTTTGTTTATAGGGAAAACTTGAAGCTCTTGACAGATGGAGTTTTTTCAAATATGTAAGATGTCATTTAGTATTAATTGGTCTGTGTGAGTGGACTTAAGGATTAGATCGGGATGTTCTTGGGCCTTGTCTGGTATGCCCTGGGTCCCGGTTCTCAGCAGACACCCCGCACCTCTCCGCCCCAGGGAAAGGCGTCTGCCTGTCTCGTCCCTCCCTCGGCTGAACCGTGTGCTCCATCCTGGCCTCTCCCAGGAGGAAGTGATATTTGTCTCCTTTCTTACCTTTGAAGTTATTCAAGCAACCACATTATTCTAAAAAGAAACAGGAAATGCCTCACTGTCTTATTAATACACAATTTGCCTCTGCTTGTTCCCTGTGATTCTGAGTAGCCTTGTATAACATGAAATTTTTATTTCATTAGAGAAATTTTTATTAGTCCTTTAGTTATGATCATTAAAGGGAAAAGAGATAGGAGATCTCAAATTTCTTAAGACTTTATGATGGATTGGGCAAGCGTTTAGTATTATTAGGCATATTTGGCATAATTAAGATGCCACCTGGGGGGCCACTTCTCATATTGGAGTTCTTGGGTCTGTGTCCTGGTCCCACTTCTGATTCGAGCTTTTTGCAGATGGTGACTAAAGTGGCAGGGTCCCTGACATGAGTTCCTGGCTCCTGCCTCGGGCCCCGCCCAGCCCTGGCTGTCACAGCCAGTTGAGAGGATGAACCAGCAAATACAAGATGAGTGAAAGAATTTATCATGTGATCACTTAATATGAAGATATCTTATGTGCAGTGTTTCGTTCAAAAAAGTTTTAAAGATTTGTTTTTTATTTATTTGAAAGGCAGAGTTGCAGAGAGGAGAGACAGAAATGTATCTTGCATCTGCTGCTTCACCTCCCCAGATGACTGTGATGACGGCTGAGGGGGTGCCAGGCACAGGACAGACGCCTGGAGCTTCCTCGGGTCTCCCACACGGGAAGCAGGGACCCATGTAGCCAGCAATCCTCCGCTGCTCTTCCAGGCGAACCAAGAGGGAATTACATTGGAATTGGAGCAGCTGTGGCTTGAAATGATACTCATGTGGATTGCTTGAGTCAAAGATGGCTTAACCCACTATGCCACAGTGCCAGCCCCGCTTTTGGTAATTTTATTCGTTTCCAGATATGTTTGAAGAAAAGTTTGCTCTTTTCTGCAACATACAACTCTTCAGTACCCCTGGGCAGTCTGCTGCAGTGTTACTCATTTTCTTACTGTCCCCTGCTATGAAATATTGGCATGCTTTGTGACCCAGTGTCTGCTCTGCGATCCTCAGTCTCTCCATCTTCCCCGTTAATGCAGAGTTTGTTTTTTAGGGGCCAGTGACGTTCAGGGACGTGGCCATAAACTTCTCACAAGAAGAATGGGAGTTCCTGGACTCGGCCCAGAGGGACCTGTACAGGGATGTGATGTGGGAGAACTACAGCAACTGCCTCTCACTGGGTAAGGTTTGCCTTAAGTGGTGACGAAATTTCTGTCAGTTTCAGGACTATATTTTTTGAAAACTAGGTTAACTTTTACTCTGTGTTTCCTGAGGAATAGTTTAAACTTTCTTAGGTTTGAGATAAACCTTATTGGAAAAGTAGATATACAGAGATGAGTAGAGACAGAGAGGTAGATCTTCTGTCTGATGATTCACTCCCCAAGTGGCTGCAATGGCAGGAACTGAGCCAATCCAAAGCCAGGAGACTGGAGCTCTTCTGGGTCTCCCACATGGGTACAGGGTCCCAAGGCTTTGGGCTGTCCTCGACTGCTTTCCCAGGCCACAGGTAGGAGCTGGATGGGAAGTGAGGCAGCTGGGATTAGAACCGGCACCCATATGGGATCCCGGGTGTGTGCAAGGCAAGGAGTTTAACCACTGTGATATTGCGCTGGGCCCCTTTCAGGCTCTTTAACTGCCAATTTCCCCGCTGTTTTTTTTTTTTTTTTTTAAGATTTATTTTTATTATTTTTTATTGGAAAGGCGGATATACAGAGAGGAGAGACAGAGAGGAAGATCTTCCGTCCGATGATTCACTCCCCAAGTGAGCCGCAACGGGCCGATACTATGCCGATCCGAAGCCAGGAGCCTCTTCTGGGTCTCCCACGCGGGTGCAGGGTCCCAAAGCTTTGGGCCGTCATCAGCTGCTTTCCCAGGCCACAGGCAGGGAGCTGGAAGGGAAGTGGGGCTGCCGGGATTAGAACCGGCGCCCATATGGGATCCCGGGCGTGCAAGGCGAGGACCTAACCACTTGCGCCACCGCGCCGGCCCTCCCCGCTGTTTTAATTGCTGTGTTTGAAGATGGCAGAAGCATTGTCCAAGGAACTAGATTTCATATCATGTTTGAGCTTAGAGCTGACAGGGCTGCTTCATGCTCCTTCTGAGTCTTCCTGAACCGAGACGGGTTGTGAGCTGCTTTAAAGCCGGTCTTAGGGAAAAGAAGGCATTTGGCACAGCACATCGAGGGCTTAGATGTGGGACATCCCGCTTCCCACCAATGCAGCCCTTCGGAGATAGCACTGATGGCCCCAGCAGCTGGTTCCTGCGACCCACGTAGACTGCATAGATGGAGTTCCTGGCTCCAGCCCAGCCCTAACTATTCTAACCGTATCAGCAGTAGACCAATGGATGGGTGAGCTCTCTCTGTAAAATAAAATAACAATAAAACAAAACAACCAAGGGGACCTGTAGAACATGTGTAATGTTTGTTGATTCAGCAACATTGAAATCAAAACTTGAATCAACAACACTCTGTGGTAAGAAACAGATTCATTTCTGTCTGTGACAGGTAAAATCTAAGGACCTTACGTTGGACGTTGAGTGAATATCCTAGCAAGGATATGAGCTGTATTAGACAACGTACTATTCACCTTCCCCCCCCAAAAAGGACATTAAAATAAAACATTATTAAAGATATCACTCTTTTGGGCCCGGTACGGCGGCCTAGCAGCTAAAGCTCTCACCTTGAACACACCAGGATCCCATATGGGCGCCGGTTCTAATCTTGGCAGCTCGACTTCCCATCCAGCTCCCTGCTTGTGGCCTGGGAAAGCAGTCGAGGATGGCCCAGAGCATTGGGACCCTGCACCCACGTGGGAGAATTTGAGGAGGTTCCTGGCTCCTGGCTTCGGATTGGCTCAGCACCGGCTGTTGTGGTCACTTGGGGAGTGAATCATCGGACGGAAGATCTTCCTCTCTGTCTCTCCTCCTTTCTGTATATCTGACTTTGTAATAAAAACAAATCTCTAAAAGAAAAAGATAACACTCTTATTTTGTGTATATAGATCTGTCGTTTGTATTGAAATACTATTTTAAGCATTGTACGTTATATAATTCTCACAGCAACTCTGACAGAGTTATCTTCTCCTGATTTCAGGAGAATCCCTTACATGAAGGTGCTTAGGGAGCGCAGCCACAGAGGCGTAATTGGAAGGCAGACAGTCAGAGAGTGTGTGCTCAGCTTCTTTAGTGTTGCCTCTCAACAGAAACACTGAGTTTAGAGTAAGTGAAGGCCTGTTCTGAATGCCTGGCGGCCTGGCCCTCATACACGTGTTCCTCACTTCCCTTCAGGTTTTTTCCTTAGGCTCTACAGTAGACAGTTTTGACCTATAAATTTTTTTTTTAAAGATTTATTTTTTATTACAAAGTCAGACATACAGAGAGGAGAGACAGAGGGGAAGATCTTCCATCCGATGACTCACTTTCCAAGTGAGCGCAACGGCTGGTGCTGCGCCGATCCGAAGCCAGGAGCCAGGAACCTCCTCAAATTCTCCCACACGGGTGCAGGGTCCCCAGGCTTTGGGCCGTCCTCGACTGCTTTCTCAGGACACAAGCAGGGAGCTGGATGGGAAGTGGAGCCTCCGGGATTAGAACCGGCGCCCATATGGGATCCTGGCATGTTCAAGGTGAGGACTTTAGCTGCTAGGCCACTGGGCCAGGCCCTTGACCTATAAATTGTAAAATCAGGATTCAGTTCATCTAAATTTATAATTTCATGTCGTGTTTTTCAGCTGGACCTTTCGCTTCTAATCCAAATTTGATTACTTTGTTGGACGAAGGAAAGGAACCTGGAATGGCTGTTAGGGACGGGAGAAGAAACTGCTGCCCTGGTGAGTAAGGCCCGAGCAGGCAGTGAGGAAGTCAGTACTCCAGGTGCTGTGGCCGGGTGCGATGGGCTGTGCCCTAGAGTATTTTGGGGCTCTGTCTTCAAAAGCCCATGGGCTCTGCAGCAAAAAGGCTGAAACTTGAAGCTTAGTAAACACTTTTAAGCTTGGACTAGCAGGGAAGCTTCCTATTAACTTTTATTATTACTTTATTATTACATACTCTCTTATCCTGTTTCCTGATTCACACAAAGGAATTTTTTTAAAAAAAATTTATTTATTTTTATTACAAAGTCAGATATACAGAGAGGAGGAGAGACAGAAAGAAAGATCTTCCGTTTGATGATTCACTCCCCAAGTGAACTGCAATGGCTGGTGCTGTGCCTATCTGAAGCCAGGAGCCAGGAACTTTCTCCAGGTCTCCCACACAGGTGCAGGGTTCCAAGGCTTTGGGCCATCCTCGACTGCTTTCTCAGGCCACAAGCAGGGAGCCGGATGGGAAGTGGAGCCGCCTGGATTAGAACCAGTGACTATATGGGATCCTGGCGCGTTCAAGACGAGGACTTTAGTCGTTAGGCCACCACACTGGGCCCAAAGGAATGGTTTTCTGTAGAAGACCAAAAAAAAAAAAAACCAATAGGAAAAGGTGATAAAGCTAAAAGTTGTGTGTGTGCGTGTTTAAGGATTCATTCATTTTTATTGGAAAGTCAGAAATACAGAGAGGAGAGACACAGATTCTCCACCTGCTGGTTCACTCCCCAAGCGGCTGCACTGGCCAGAGCTGAGCTGATCCAAAGCCAGGAGGCAGGAGCTTGGTTTTGGTGTGGCTCACATCTGTTTGCTACAGGCATTTGGGGAGTAAACCAGAGGTTGTAAGAATTTGCCTTTCAAATAAAACGGAAAAAAAAAAAAGAACAAGAGTGCTAAAAATAACTTTGTGCCAGTATATTTGACAAATTAGATGGAAAATTTTCTTGAAAACATCAGTGTACCAGGTAACACCATATAAAAAAGAAAAGGAATTATGTAGTAACTGTACTCCTTATCAGAAAACTCTTCCTAAAGAAAATGTCAAGTATAGTTTGTTTCATGTGTTCTGTTAAACATTTAAGAGGATAGCTACAATATTGTGCAATATTCTTTCAGACAAGGAAGGAACACTTCTCAACTGTAGGTCTTACAACATTGGCTAAGAAGGTATACACACACTTATTCGTATCCATCGTGTATCTCTGTATATCTGACTTTCCAGTAGAAATAAATAAATCTTTGGGAAAAAAAAAAAAAGATCCTCTAACACGAAGTTTTAAGGACTAAGTTTGAAAAAAACATAAAATTATGCTGAAGGTGATGAAATATTGCTAAGAAGAATCTAAATGGAGAGATGATTTTTAGGAGGGGAAGACTTAGTGGTATAAAGATACCAATTTTATAAATTCTGTACAGTGCAATCGCAATCCTAAGCAGCTGCTTGGTCTCCTGCATGGGTGCAGGGGCTCAAGGACATGGGCCATCTTCCGCTGCTTTCCCAGGCCGTAAGCAGTGATCTGGATGAAAGTGGAGCAGGTGGGATATGAACCAGTGCCCATATGGGATGCTGGCACCAGCAGCAGAGGATTGGCCAGTGGAGCCGTCACGCCTTTCCCTGTTGGGGGCTTGTTTTTATTTATAATGGGTTTACACTGAGATCCATAGTTTCTGCTTTATTTATGTGCATTTAAATATCCGCAAAGCAGCCTTCATTGAAGTGAGCTGCCTGTCAGTTTATCCCTTGGGTTAGCAGCGACTACATTGATTAGCACACTGAAAGTCAGCTTGTCCACGTTGTGTGCTTGCCCCGTCCCTGTTTCTCCCTTGAGCTCTGTTGTTTCTGCCTTGTAATTTTGTAGATTATTGTTTCACCAGAGATGCCTGTGTTGCAGAGGGCTAATAATTCACTTGTGTTTTTTTTTTTTTAAAGATTTATTTTTATTGGAAAGTCAAATATAGAGAGGAGAAACAGATAGGAAGATCTTCCATCCACTTATTCATTCCCTAAGAGGCTGTGATGGCCAGAGCTATACTGGTCCGAAGCCAGGAGCCTGGAGCCTCTTCCGGATCTCCATGTGGGTGCAGGATCCCAAGGCTTTGGGCTGTCCTTGACTGCTTTCCCAGACAGCAAGCAGGGAACTGGATGCAAAGCGAGGCCCCTGGGATTAGAACGAGTGTCCATGTGAGATCCTGGCCATAAGCAAAGCAAGAACTTTAGCTGTTAGCTCTAGGCCCATGGTTCTCTTGATAGGCATTATTTCAAGTGTCTTTTCTTGGAAATTTTCTTTGGAGTAGGAAAACATTGTGTTTTTTGTTTGTTTGTTTCAGATGTGGAGTCCAGATGTGGGACCAGCACTTTATCACCAGAAAGGGGTATTTATGAAATTTATTCATTCCAGTGGGAGGTAATTGAAAAAATCAAAAGCTGTGGCCTCCAGGGCTTGGTTTTTAGAGATGATTGGAAATGCAAAAGCAAGATTGAAGAGGAAAAGGAGCCAAAGAACACTTGTTTTGAGCAAGGAAACGCTCTCTCTGAACAAATGGCCTCTTACAAAAAGCCAAATATTCTTGCTGACTACCAGGTAATTCATAATGGAGAAAAAATATATGAATGTAAGGAATGTAGGAAAACCTTTATTCGTCGTTCAACTCTGAGTCAGCACTTGAGAATTCACACTGGTGAGAAGCCTTACGCGTGTAAGGAGTGCGGGCAGGCCTTTAGGCAACGTGCACACCTCATTCGCCATCATAAACTTCACACTGGGGAGAAACCCTATGAGTGTAAGGAGTGTGGCAAGGCCTTCACAGTCCTCCAAGAACTCACTCAGCATCAGAGACTTCATACTGGTGAAAAACCTTACGAATGCAAGGAGTGTGGGAAGGCATTCAGGGTACATCAGCAGCTGGCTCGACACCAGAGGATTCACACTGGTGAGAAACCCTACGAGTGCAAGGACTGTGGGAAGACCTTCAGACAGTGCACCCACCTCACTCGACACCAGAGGCTTCACACCGCCGAGAAGCTCTACGAATGTAAGGAGTGTGGGAAAGCCTTTGTGTGTGGTCCAGACCTTAGAGTGCATCAGAAAATTCATTTTGGCGAGAAACCTTACACATGTAAGGAATGTGGGAAGGCTTTTAGAATATGTCAGCAGCTCAGTGTCCACCAGAGCATCCACACCGGAGAGAAACCCTATGAGTGTAAGGAATGTGGGAAGACTTTCAGATTAAGACAGCAACTTGTTCGGCATCAGAGAATACACACTCGTGAGAAACCCTACGAATGTGTGGAGTGCTGGAAGACATTTAGTAGTTACTCCCAACTTATTTCACATCAGAGCATTCATATTGGTGAGCGACCTTACGAGTGCGAAGAATGTGGGAAGGCTTTTAGACTGCTGTCCCAGCTGACCCAGCATCAGAGTATCCACACTGGTGAGAAACCTTACGAATGTAAGGACTGTAGAAAACCCTTCAGATTGCTCTCTCAGCTCACTCAGCACCAGAGTATCCACACTGGTGAGAAACCTTACGCGTGTAAGGAGTGTGGGAAGGCCTTTAGGCTTTACTCATTTCTTACTCAGCATCAGAGGATTCACACTGGTGAGAAGCCCTACAAATGTAAGGAGTGTAAGAAAGCCTTTAGACAACACTCACACCTGACTCAGCATCAGAAGATTCATAGCGGAAGTTAGCAGACAAAAAACCTTCAGACACGCATTATGTTCTGGAACATCAGGAAAGTCATTCTTGAAAACATTCCGTGCTCACAACCAAGTGTCGTTTTATATTGGAATCTGTTGCTTTGGAAACTTCTGTCACCTTTTACTTTGTTTTTTTTTTTTTTTTTTTAATCTTCAGCAAATTCCTTTTAAGAGAAGAATGAATGTGGGAAAATGGTTAGCCTTACCTGTCATTATCTTCGTTTTACTGCTTCATTACCAGGTTTTGGACAAGATATTAAACTTTTATGCCTCATTTTGCTCACTGGTAAAATGGTGATTACAGTACTTATTTATATTAACATCACAAACTTAGTAGTTTAGGATAATGCACATTATCTCAGAGTTACTGTGGATTCCAATCTGTGCCAGAATTAACTGGCTCAGGGATGTGCCCTGATGGCCGTGCTGGCGAAGGATCCATGCGCCCGTAGCCTGAATCCGTGTCGTTAAGAATTGTTGCACTGAGATCCCATTCCTGTCTGGCTGTTGGCTAAATACTGACTAGTTTCTAGCCACAACGACGTGTTCAACACGGCTGCTTGCTTCGTAAAAAACAAGCAAGACAAGCCGGCGATCTTGGGTTCTCATAGAAATATCGTCACGTCACCCTTGCTGGTTTCTGCTGGTTAGAAGTAAATTCCTAAACAAGCCCATTACACGAGAGTGTGAATAGCAGGAGACAGGAACCGTGAGGGTCAGTGTGGCGTCAGCGTGGAGCACCATTGAATAACAATCACAAAGCATATATTCTGTAAATATTATTCATAATTAATGTAATCCGTATTCAAATAAAAGATAGGAGTAATAAATGTAAAAATATCTCCTATTACCTCAGCACTTATTAAACAAATTTATTCCAAGTAAGAAGATATGAGAGATTATAGTGAATACAAGAATTTCTTTATTTGCATCAGAAATTTCATGCTGAAGAAATGAAGTTTCATGAGTATGAGGTTCTTGACTGTAAATATTAAAGATTCAGAAGTATGGAATAATATTTTCATAATTTATAAAAAGCAAATGACTACAATCCCTGTTTATTTCAAGATTAATTTAAAACAACATACTTCAAAATGATGACATAAACTAAGCATTTGGAAAATTAATTTCTTTGTATGCATACAAGCATGTGCATATGTGTGTACTTGTGTGTTTCAAGACTATAAGTCATTCCGTTACCATCAGTGTACTTTGTGGAACTAAATGCCTGACCTTTAACCTGTTGGGGTTGCTTGAGTTGGGTCTTTTGACAGGACCCCACTAGTTGCTTGCTCATTCACTTCTTTACGGCAGCGTAATTTGGTTAGAAGGTAAAGGGGCAGCAACTCCTCGTTCTTACAGTCAACACGGGAGAAAATGAACACTTACTTTCCTTTTTCTGTGTGAACCATAACGTGAGGGTCACTCCCAATTCATCTAATTCAAATTCAGTTCTTTCAAAAAAGAAGTCTAACCAGCAAGTGCAGAAAGAATGAAACCAAGGGCCCAGAAAACAACTCAGTGCACAGGAACATGGAGATTTTATATTAAAAATTGCATAGTGGATTTATCAGGTTGGCCATCTGAATCCTTTGAGACAGTATCTGCTGATATAACGCAATATAATGAACCACTGCCTATGAAATCTTACTACCCAGATAAACAACTGAAGACATCTTGCCTTTAAACCAAGTGGTTTAAAACCAAGAATGAGACCTAGGTGAACAACGCAAGTGGCTTAACGTGGAAACAGAAGAGCCAGAATGTGGAAAGCTTTCTGATTTTTTAAATGAGTGGCATGAAATAAAAGAAAAGGCTACCATTAATAGACTAAAAGCAACTGAAATATGTGGCATTTTGTTGCCATAGAGTTGATGGCAACAAAATGTCAAAAGATATTTTTGAGATGAGGCAAATGTGGATGTAAAAATTCTTTTTTAAAACTAGCGAGTGGCTGTGGTCATTTAAAAATGTTGTAGAGATGTTTGTAAGATCAATGTCCATTAACACATTCTAGCAAAAGAAAAAAATGCAAAGAGAGCTGAACTCCATTGGCAGAATGTTGCTGTTGCTACAGAGGTACTCGTGGGGGTTGCTGTTCTGAAATCTCCACTTTTGTATATGTGGAATAAAATTTTAATAAAATATTTAAAATCAAAACAAATTACAAACTGTTTAGACATGAATGATAATGAAACGCCTGTGTACCTTGAACTTGTGGAGCATTGCCTAAGCTGTGTTCTTTGGGAAAATATTGTCCTGTAATGTATTAAAGAAGTTTTGTTTGTAAGCCCAGTATTCATCTTCACTGGTACACAGAAACCAGCATATCATGCAGAATATGATGAAGGCATGAGTAAGCACTGATGCCAAGAAACAAAAGCATCAAGTATTCATACACTTATTTCTTCATAATGCTTGTGGCCCCGTATGGGACCCCGGCACATGCAAGGCAAGGATTTAGCCACTAGGCTACCATGTCAGGCCCTCACTCATTTGCTTTTATTTTGTTTCACTTTTGATTTTTAGGGTTGTTAAAATATTCTGGGTACTATTAAGGTGTCTTAAGTGTGTTAACAGCTGTTTTTACTAGCATCTTTATTTTTCAGCCTTATTCCAGCTTTTTTCTTAGTTTGTTTTCTGTCATGCAGTCAAGAATACACAAATGGGAAATATTTATTTTGTAATTATATTTCCTGTTTATCATCTAATATAATGGGAATAGCAGATTTTTTTTCCTTTTAATTGTAAGTCATAATCGCCCAGTGTAATGTTTTTTTTATCTGAATGTTCTTTTACGTTCAGTCTTACTTAATGACCGGTAGATTTTACAAAAAGTGTAGTCATCTGTTTGTGAACATGTTTTCCTTTGATTTTGTGATGAATTATACAGACTTCTTTTATGAATCATTCCTAAATGATAGGTTTATTCATCTTTGGTAAGCCCCAGGTATTTTTTTAAATTTAAAGCATTGTTGGGTTGCTGAAGCCTTTTGTCTTGTGTACATGCTTGCGTATACAGCTGTTGCATAGTAAGCAAAATGAGAGGACCCATTTTATCTCTGTTCTCGAGGAATTTAGTTTGTCTTTTCTAATTTGTTTTGCCCCTATAAAACTTTTTAAAAAAATGGTAAGGGAGAAATCAATTGTATTCCAACTCAGCTATCATTATCTGTTGCTGTGTTCTAGTTGGAAGCCAAATTTATAAATAGCATTGTTGAACTGAACTTCTGAAGTTTTGTTGCCCACTGTCCAGTCCCCCGGGCTGCAGCTCCAGGTGGTGCTGTACGAGTTTCTTGAGCAGTCAGTGCAGTGTCATGTATATAAAGTTAATTATATAGGATTCATTATGGTTGAGTCATGCATTTGAACAGTCTAGTCAGATTTATTGGTTTGCTTCTTAGTTTCAAACTATAAAATTTTAGAAGCCAAATGGAAAACCTGAGTTATTCATGTGCATTTTAAGTGTTGAGAGAATTCAAGTATTTAAGCTTTTTTTTCTTTTGACAGCATTAACGGGGGTACATTTATTTCCTACTAGGCCTGGCAGGCTGGGGGGCAGGACAAAGGCCCGGGGGTGTGCAGGCCCACGTGGCTGCCTGGATGACTCAGTGTGCGTGTCAGGATGTGTCGGATGGTTGGAATGATCCTTCTAGGGCTGTGTGCGTGGAAGTCACACAGGTGTTGGGCTTGCACAAGTACAGGACGGAGGTCATGGAGAAGGTACAACAGGTGTGGGATTAGTGGGGTGACCCTTGGCCAAGTGTTCTAGAATGTCTTAGAGCAAGGGGTGTTGTAGGGTTGTGGTACACAGGGGCGTGTTGGGTCTTGACTAAGAAAAAAATGCCTGTGGGTTGGTAAGCCCCCTGAAGATGTGACTGCAGCCTGGATCAACCAATGGGAGAGACCAAGAGTCCAGGATGGCCCATACGGTGAGGCGGTAAGGGAGCAGGTTTGGGAGTACCTGGATTTGTCTGTTTTTGTCAAGAGGTTGCAAGGGACCATGGCTTCCATCCTGACCAAACAGCTGGTAAAGTTGTTAAAATCGGTGTTTCCTCCTGCATCTGAATAGTCAAATGATGACCTTGTAGAAATGCTTGTTTAGGTAGGTCCTTGCTGCGTCCCAGGTCCCTTCGGTTTGCTGCCACCTATTGGTCAATGTCAAACTCTGTACTTGGCTTGCCCCTTTTTGATGTTCTGCAGATTTTTGAACTTGAAGCCCAGCTTGCCACCGGGTTGTGAAATGTGTCAGTACCAAAGCCATCAGTCTTCAGATCAGTACCTTATTGAAAAAGTGCATGAGTTCTGCAGCACCAGCCCTGTCTCACCTCCTGCCATCTCCATGCCAGTGGTGCCCAGAGCGACTGATGCTGATTCTCTGGCTGCTCTCGGTGTTGGTGTGTGAGTCCGAGGCAGTGTAGGCTGGGGCTGTGTTGCACAGCTGCCTCCCTGCAGATGCGGATGACTGCCCAGGATGGGGCTGGCTACTGCTGCCTGCGATCAGGTGTCCAGGCACGCTTCCCAGGGGAACATCCATTCACAGTTATTCTTCCTCCATTCATTTGAAATACCACATTCATCTTGGTGAGTTTTGCTAATTTTTTTAAACACTTATTTATTTTTATCGGAAAGTCAAGTTTACAGATCTTCCGTCCACTGGTTCATTCCCGAAGGATCACAACAGCAAGAGCTGAGCTCATCTGAAGCCAGGAGCCAGGAGCTGCTTCTGGGTCTCCCACGCGGATGCAGGATCTCAAGGCTTTGGGCCGTCCTTCACTGCTTTCCCAGGCCACAAGCAGGGAGCTGGATGGGAAGTGGAACAGCTGGGACACAAACTGGTGCCCACATGGGATCCCAGCGCACACAAGGTGAGGATTTCAGCCACTGAGTCGTTGTGCCGGGCCTGGTGAGTTTAATTGTGTGCTTAGATAATGATAGGTTAACTGGAGCCTTAGTCACGTACCATTCCTTCGTGTCGGGTCCTGAGGGTGATGTGTAACGTTTGCAGGGTGAGTCCTGTCTTGGGGTGACTCCCCATCACTCTTTAAAAATGAACGCTGGATGTTGTCCCCCTTTAGTTGTACTTTTTCAACACAATTGCGAAGATTGAAAGCTATAGTAGAAAACTATGCAGGGAATTTATAAGATCGATACAGAAAAATTTTCATCTCTATATACAGCAAGTCATACGACACCTGACATGGTAAGAAATGTGAGAAAATTTTGAAATCCACTCCAAGAGATGGCTGTTAAAATTGTGAGAATCTTTTTGAGAAAATGAAGGGTCTTTTATTTCTCTCTCTCAAGATACTATACTCCTCTCTTAGCACTCCAGGCATGTGACTCAGGAAGTATGCTGACAAGATTTGAAATGTGTGCGTGTCAGTGGTAAGTTTGCATTTATAATATATCAGTCAGTGAGCCCAAGGAAAATTCAGGTGATATCATTGAATCCCTTGATTTTCCAGAATATGACTCTGGACTGTGTATTGGCATGGCTCATGTGGAAGAAATTTTTTTACATTTTTATAAGTTGGTTATAGATTAATAATTTTATAAAATCTGAAAATTATCAAAATGCATTTTATACAATAAAAACTAATTTTAAAAAATAGGACCCTTTTCCCTACCAATACCCAGTAACAGCATACTTCCCCTCTCACTTGAAACAATTAAGATTTTGTACAGAATAATTGGGTTAATTCCCAAGAGGTTGAAAAGAAAGCATTGAGGACAGTGATTTTCAGGAATTGGGAAATAAGTTGCTGGGGTGGCGCTGCCTGGGATGTTCAAGTCCCAAATGCTCCGCTTCCGATGCAGCTGCTTGCTGATACACACGGGAGGCGAGGAAGAGGATGCAAGTGCTTGAAGCCTGTCCCCGCGGGTGGGAGGCCACAGTGTAGGCCTGCCCTCAGTCTGGCTCATCCACGGCTCCTGTGGACGTTTCAGGAGTGAGCCTGCGGAGGAGAGATCTCCCTTCACTCTCCTACTGTCTTTTGTTCGTTTTAAAGTTTTACTTATTTTTAATTGGAAAGTCAGAGCGGAGGAAAGACATAGGAAGATCCTCTGCCCATTGATTCACTCCCCAAGAGGCACAACTGCCAGAGCTGTGCCTATCGGAAGCCAGGAGCTGGAGCCCCTTCTAAGTCTCCCACACGGGTGCAGGGTCCCAAGACTTTGGGTGGTCCTTGACTGCTTTCCCAGCGTATAAATGGAGCTGGATGGGAAGTGGAGCTGCTGGGATTAGAACCGGCGCCCAGAAGGGATCCTGGTGTATTTTAGGCAAGGACTTTTTAGCTGCTATGCCACCATGCCCTGGGCCCAAAAATAAAGAAATCTTTAAAAAAAAAAAAATAATAGAACACTACACCAAGGTAGGGCATATTAAAATTCTTAGTAAAAGAAAGTATTGAAAGTAAGGGAGAGGGTCCGGCACTGTGGCCTAACGGCTAAAGTCCTCGCCTTAAACATGCCAGGATCCCATATGGGCGCCGGTTCTAATCCTGGCAGCTCCATTTTCCATTCAGCTCCCTGTTTGTGACCTGAGAAAGCAGTCGAGGATGGCCCAAAGCCTTGGGACCCTGCACCTGTGTGGGAGACCTGGAAGAAGTTCCTGGCTCCTAGCTCCAGATCGGCACAGCATCGGCCGTTGTGGTCACTTGGGGAGTGAATTTTCAGAAAGAAGATTTTCCTCTCTGTCTCTCCTCTTCTCTGTATATCTGACTTTGTAATGCAAATAAGTAAATAAATTTATTATGTATAAAATTATGAAAATAATTATTTAGGGCAATGTATGAACATTAGAACTACATAATTCCTGAGATGAAAAAAAGTGCTTGACTTGTTGCCTAGGATTCTTATACCAGTAAATACATTTCAAAATAGAACCTCAAATACTGTTTAAAGCATAGGAAAATGCAAATAATGCATTAGTAACAGATCAAAAAATGTTTAAGAAAATTTTTCAGGCAGAAAGAAAATAATAAAGATAAGTTTTAATCCCTAGGAATACACAGTCCATACGAAGGCTGAGGAAAGCGGGAGAGCAGGGTAGTTGGAGGCCTAATAAATTGAAACCCAACCATAGAGACGTTTGCATAGTTGATTAGGGTGGGCAGGGTCCGGGATCAGGGGAAAGTGGGTGAGACTCTTGTTTCCACATTTTCTTCTTCCTGTGTCTAGGGGAAGGGAGGAGATAAGGGGAGAAGCCACACCCGGCCTCCCAGCCACCTCAGTTCCCACCGATGGGGAGCAGCCAGTCATCCCAAGGCCCGCAGTGTGGAGCATGCGCCAAGGGCTCTGCTTGAGCGATTTAGATCATTCTGAAATGCTGTGGATCTCGGATGCAAGGATGAGGACAGCTTTCCAAGGCCCTTGGGCCGACACAGTCCACCTCTGTGTCTCCATTTACCCTGAAATTTGCTGTGACGCTTCTCGGGAGAAGTTCACGGATTGGTTCTGCCCTCCTTCCTCTGCTGTGGTGCAAGATGTCTTCTGCAGTTTCCAGTGGTCTTGCATATCCACCTTGTGCGTCTGGGTATTCCACCCACTGCATCTGAGCCGTTGAGCAGGCCCAGGTTTGACACATGCACTCCATGGTCAGACCACAGGTCCCACCACTCTCCCCATGGCTGGAGTTATGAGTCCTGCAGTTCAGTTGGGGGGCCCCTCAAAGAAATCTAGTTTGAGGTGACCTGTATCTTTTGTGTGCACCTGCCTGTATGTGGTCCAGGTCATTCTGCCACCCATATCAGCCTATGCCCACACTGGCAGTTGCAGTTGTTGGGTCAGATGTAATTCTAGTCCCATTTCTTACCCCAATGGGTGCTGCAGCCCAGCCCAACCCTGCCCTCCACACAATTGGCCCTAACATACAACGTTGGGAGCTGCAGCCCCATCAGAACAATCCCCAATAACCCCACGTGACCAGATCCCAGCCCTGGTTTCTGTTCCTGCCAGCATGTGCAATGAACTGGTCCAGTCCCACCTCCCACTCAGTTCTTGTACACATAATTGGGCCTTAAAACCTAACTCATTCCAAGCAACTCCAACATCCAGCCCGCACTCATGCAAGCAGGTACCACTGCCTGTCTAGCCAGGCCTGCCCTAGTCCTGGTTCTCATGCTCACAGTGGGAGCTGCAGTCCATCTGAGGGATGAGGGATGCCCAGTTTCCTGACTGGGCCCACTCCCAGTCCCAGACCTTGCGCTCACCAGGTGGTTCTGCAGTCTAATTTGACAGGACTTGTCCCCAGTCCCAGTCCTTACCAGCTGATGCTGTGGCAAAGCCTAACCGGCCTGCCCTTACTATGGCTCGTGTCTGCATCAGTAGATAGTCGTTTAGCCCAGCCTGGCTCATCCCCTAACCCAGTTCACATGCAGGCCAACAGGTGTTACATCCCTGCTCAGCCTGATCTGTCCCCTGACTTAGCTCTCTCACTTACCAGCAGGAGCAGTGGCCCAGCAGGAGTGTCCCCACGGCTCTTCTTCTGGGTTCGCATGTGCTGGTGGATGCTACAGCCCAGCCTGGCATGCCCATCTCACCTCAGCAGTTGCCAGCGGGTACTATAGCCTGGCCTGGTGTGCCACAGTTTCAGCCCACACTGGTGAGTGCTGTCACCCAACCTGGCCCCGCCAACCCTCCATCCTGGCCCTAATGTGGACTGGCTGGTGCTGCAGTCTGACCCATCCTGGTTTTCTGATCTGCCAGTGGCTGTTACGAACTGGTCCAGCCTGGCCTGCCCCCAGACCCGAGCTTCATGTGTGCTGGTGGTCTGTAACCTGGCCTTGCCGGAGCTGCTCTTTGCCTCGTTCCTGCCCTCACCTTCAGGTCCTGTGTGTTGACAAAGGAGTTCCCCGAGCTCCCTGGCAGATCTCCCCACGGCTGACCTTGCTCACTCCTGAGGGCCTTGCTCCTGGCTGATCTAGTGCACCTCCTGTCGTGGCGGGAGCAGTGGCCTCGCACACTGACTTACCCACAGTCTTCACCTGTGACTGTCTTGTACGCAGTTTCTGGTGTTTTCCTCTGGTAATTTAATGGTGTCAGGTCCAGGATTCGATCCTTGATTCATTTAGAGTTTAGTTTTACATAAGGTGTGATGTAGGGGTCATTTTTCATAGTTTTTTGCGTGTGGAAATCCAATTTTCCCAATACCATCTGCTGAAGTGACTGTTCTCTCTGGATTAATTTGTTTGCTTGTTAAACCAGTTTGACATAGATTTGTGAGTTTGGTTCTGGGATTTCTATTCTTCCCGTTGAACTCGTGTCTGCTTCAGTGCCACTAGTACGTTATCTTGACTACAGTCTGGGATTCTGGTACCTCCAGCTTTGTTTTTGCTTGTTTTTGTTTGTTAAAGATGGCTTTAAGGTCTGGTGCAATGGCAGAATTGGCTAATCCTTCTCTTTAAAGCCCTGGAATTCCATATGGACCACAGATTGTGTCCTGGATGCTCCATATCCCATCCAGCTCCCCCCCCCCCCAAATTTATTTATTTTTATTAGAAAGTCAGATATAGAGAGAGTAGAAGACACAGAGAGGAAGATCTTCTGTGCACTGATTCGCTCCCCAGGCTGCTGTGACGGCTGGAGCTGAGCCAATCCGAAACCAGGAACATGGAGCTTCTTCTGGGTCTCCCACGCAGGTGCAGGGTCAAGGCTTTGGGCCGTCCTCCACTGCTTTCTCAGGCCACAAGCAGGGAGCTGGATGCGAAGCAGAGCTGCCAGGACATGAACCTGTGCCCATATCGGAACCCGGCACAGGCAAAGTGAGGACTTTAGCCACTAGGCTACTGTGCCAGGCCCTAGCTCCCTTATTGTGAGACAAGAAAGCAACAGGGAATGGCCCAAAGCCTTGAGACTGCAGCCTTGTGGGACACCTGGAAGAAGCTCCTGGCTTTGGATCAGCTCAGCGCTAGCCATTGTGGACACCATGTTTCCAGGCCGTATCAGGAAACTGGATCAGAAGGGGAGCAGCTAGCTCTTGAACAGTGCCCAAATGAGATGCTGGAACCACAGATGGAAAGTTAGCCTGCTGTTCCACTCTGCGAGTGCCTGGCCCGTGTTTTGTGACTGGGGAGTTCATGCACTGGCATGCACAGTTGTTATTAACATAGATTTTCTCATTATTTGCTTTAGATTTCTTTGTTGCTTTATTAGAATATTCTCCGCCTTTGCCCTCTTTGAGTATTTTGATTTTCATTCTCCATTTTTAACATATTGAAACATCATTGGTAGGGTGCTTCAGGTGGCAACAAATTCGTTTGATTTCTGTTTGTTTTTGAGGGTGTTTATTTTGCATTCATATAAATTTGAGATCTTTGCTGGGTAGAGTATTCTGGTCTGGCCAAGAAACTCCTGGCTTCAGACTGGCTCAGCTGTTGTGGACACTTGGGCAAATGAACCAGAGGATGGAAGAACTTTCTGTCTCTCCTCTGTAAATCTGCTTTTCCAAGAAAAAATTTTTAAATGTAAGAATAGGAATAAATTAAAAGATTGATTTATTTTTATTGCAAAGTCAGATATACAAAGAGGAGAGACAGAGAGGAAGATCTTCTGTCCGATGATTCACTCCCCAAGTGACCGCAATGGCTGGTGCTGTGCCTGTCTGAAGCCAGGAGCCAGGAACTTTCTCCAGGTCTCCCACACGGGTGCAGGGTCCCAAGGCTTTGGGCCGTCCTCGACTGCTTTCCCAGGCCACAAGCAGGGAGCTGGATGGGAAGTGGGGCCGCCAGGATTAGAACCGGTGCCCATATGGGAACCTGGCACATACAAGGCAAGGACTTTAGTCACTAAGCCAACACGCGGCCCCAATCTCAGAGGGAAGTTTGCTTCCTTCAGCATTCTCATGCTGCCAAAACCAGCTGAAATTCGGGGCCCCAATTGACAGTGTCCGTGGCTCCTAACACACCCTTTTCTAGCTCAAAACGCGGCTGGAGCTGGCCTCCAGCTTCTGAAGCTCTTTGTAAATCCTGGGTATTAGTCCCCTGTCGGTTGCGTAGTGTGTAAAAATTTTCTCCCATTCTCTTGATTGCTTCTTCAATTTGTTAAACGTTGGCTGTACAGAAGCTTTCTAGTTTGATGTAGTGCCGTTTGCTTATTTTGTCTTTGCCTGCCTGTGTTTTTGGTGTCTTTTCCATGAAGACTTTCCTTGGAGTGTGTTTCCTATGCTTTGCTTTAATAGTTGGATGGTTTCTGGGTGCAAATTCAGGTTCTTGATTCATTTAGAGCTGATTACTGTATACTGTGACTCGTGGATCTTGCTTCTTTATTCTACAGGCTGAAATCCAGTTGTTCCAACAGCATTAGTTGAATAGAGCAGGCTTTCTCCTGGATTGTTTTCAGTTTTCTTGTCAAGGATTGGTTGACCATACATGTGTACGCTCGCTTCTGGGGTTTCTATTCTGTTCCATTGATCATCTTTGTTTCTGTACCAGTACCACACTGTTTTGATGACCACTGCTCTGTAGTATGTTTGAGGTCTGGAATTGTGATTCCTCTAGCTTGATTTTCATTCTTCAGGATAGCTTCATGTATTCATGGTCTTTTGTGTTTCCAGATGAACTTTTGTATCATCTTTTCTATTTTTGAGAAGAATGTTGGGATTTTGATTGGGATTGCAGTGAATCTGTATATTACTTTTGGTGAGGTCTTCCTCAGTTAACTCTGAGGGTGGGAGATGCTTTTTTTCCATGACCAGAAAATCTTTGGTAACATTCGTTGTGCCTCTGTCTCTTAACTTTTGACGTTTCAATCCTGTTTGGATTATTCTTCTCATTAGTACATGTTCCTAAGATGTATTACCTAAGGATCTGCAAGTTGATTTTTATGTTCAATCAGTGTCCCGGATTAGGAAGACGCCAGCTGTCCCAAATAACTGGTTTGTCAGTGGCGCTGATCTGACACACAAGCTGATGCCTGGTGTGGCGCTGCTGGAGAGCCGGGCTTTTGGCCTTCAGATCCGGGGACCACACAGATCCTGCAGGACACAAAGCTGGCGCTGTCATCCCCGTGGGATCAACCCAGCCTGACCAGCCAGAAATGTGCCCACCCCGGCATAGATCCCTGTGCTGTGAGCTCCGTCCTGCCGCTGGTCTGCCCTGTGGAGTCAGCCACTCCCTCTCTGTTCGTTGCTGGACCAACTATTGGGCAGGATTGGCTGGCCCCAGCCTGCCTTCGCCCCCCGAGCTCCCCGTGTGAACCCAAGCTCCCACCTGGCTGCCGCAAGAGCCAATCTGTGGCCAACGCTGGAGCTCTGGTTGTCGCTCTGGTCTGGATCACTGCTCACCAGTGGCTGGTGGGTTTTCTGTTCCCTGTAACACTGTTCCACCATCACCGCCTGTTCCCTGTGTCCAGGGGTCTCCAGGTACCCCCTGTTGACTACCTGACCCCTATCCTTTCCTGTAATCTCCCTGTGCTTCACCCTCACGACACTCCGTCATCCCTAATGTGTCTGCGCCCTGTGCTGCCATCTTGATTCTGCCATTTGTATTTCCTCTTTTGCCTGTCCGTGCCCTTTGACTGGTTTTTAAGCGGATTGGTTATTTCTGTTTTTGAGTGTTTCCAGTTCCTGGTATATTCTGTTATTCCTTTGTAGGTAGATTGCTTGCAGATATTTTCTTCCATTAGGTTTTTGTTCTGTTGATTGTTTTTGCTGTGCTGAAGCTTATGTGTTTGATGCCACCACACTGATCTACCTGTCTATTCATGCTGCCTTGTTATCTGCCTTTTTTGGGGTCTTGTCCAAAAACTCATTGCTGGCACGAATGTCTTTAGTGGGCCCAGCACTGTGGCCTAGCGGCTAAAGTCCTCACCTTGAACACCCCGGGATCCCATGTGGGCACCGGTTCTAATCCTGGCAGCTCCACTTCCCATCCAGCTCCCTGCTTGTGGCCTGGGAAAGAAGACGAATGTCTTTAGTACTTCCGTTTTCTTCTAGCAGTTTCAATTTTGATCTTACAGTTAAAGCTTTGAACCATTTTGAGTAAGTTTTTTGGATATGGTGATAAGTAGGGACTAAGTTTTAATTCTCATGTATGTTTGTCCAGTTTTACCAGTATCATTTATTGAAATAATGATTCTTTCCCCAGTGTATTTTTTTTTTTTTGGTACGTTTGTTAAAACTCAACTGGCTGTATGTATGTGGTTTGAATTTCTGGGTTGTTTTGTTGTTCCTTTGGTCTATGTTTTAGTTTTTAATGTCAGTATAATGATGGTTTTATTTTAATTTAACTTATTTC
This sequence comes from Ochotona curzoniae, assembly GCF_017591425.1. NCBI lineage: Eukaryota > Metazoa > Chordata > Mammalia > Lagomorpha > Ochotonidae > Ochotona > Ochotona curzoniae. The sequence goes on along the minus strand of NW_024465561.1, from coordinate 4,757,272 downwards.
CAATGAGTAATGTTTTAATGATGCTTACAAAGGAAGAGGGAGGGGGTTTGCAGGTCCACGTGGGCCTCTGGGAGGGACAGATGGAAAGGGCCAGGGAGGGGGCAGTTGTGAGGGAGAAGTGTTTGAAACGAAGTGGGGAAGAGGGCGTGGCCCCCCTGGTCAGAGCGTGTTGTAGGTTTCGGAATGCCACCTCGGGAGCTTTGGGTGGGAGCAAGTGCCCTGGGTGTTTGAGTGGTCATTGTGTAAGAGAGAAGTGATCCATCAGTTCTCACAGCAGCGCTCTCGTTCTGTGTAGGATCTGAGGCTTGCTGGTGGGCCACGTGTTTCTCAGAGTGCCCGCAGGCCCAGACTCCTTCCCGAGAACTTGGTCTCAAATGCTGTGCCACTTGCTCTTCTTTCCTCCCTGTGCAGAGGTGCTGTGGTCTTCCGTCGGGTTAGGGCAGCTGGTGTGTTCTCCTTGCGTGTGTCTCGGTGTGCTCTTCATCTCTGTGGAGTCAGCCATGGCGTGGCCAGATCCACAACACGCGCTCTGCAGTTGGACCACACGTCCCTGCGATGTTCTCAGAGATCAGGAAAGTATTCCATTGTCCAAAGTATTTATGCAATTCAGGGGACCCATTCCTGATCTGGTCAGCCTACTTGGCCCACCTCCAGCCCCTGTTCTCGCATTCCTTGCTGGGTACTGCAGCCTGGTCAGGACTGCTGACTGCCCTGTCTCCATGTGTATCTGCGGGTGTGTCTGCATGGTTGGGGCCCTCCTCCTTGACCCCTACCAAGATAGCCCCCCGCCCGTTACCACACCTCTGGCAGGTATGGAAGTCTGACCTCGCCCATCCCCAGCTCTGGTTCTCACACAAACCAGCAGGTACAGAGGCTCCGCTGGGGTGATCCTTGAGCCCTTACTAGGCTATTCCCAAGCACCAATTGTTGCACACAACCCAGGCAGCTCTCAGGTCCTCCTGTACCCACCAGGGATTGGGGACTCCCCTGGTCTGCTCAGGAAAACTCCCCAGAGCCCCTGCTTGTCCAGCCCCCTGATTGGGGGCCAAAGCCTGTGCTCGTGCTGCACCCAGGTTCAGCCCACCACCGGGCCCAGCTCCCATGGCGACGGACAGGTTCTACAGCCCAGTCAGGGAGACACCTCTTTTTCCCAAAGATTTATTTATTTTTATTGGAAAGGCAAATATACAGAGAGGAGGAGACACAGAGAGGAAGATCTTCCGTTCTATGATTCACTCCCCAAGTGGTCACAATGGCTAGAGCTGTGCCAATTTGAAGTCAGGAGCCAGGAGCTTCTTCTGGGTCTCCAGTACCAGTGCAGAGTCCCAGGGCTTTGGGCCGTCCTCGACTGCTTTCCCAGGCCAAAGCAGGGAGCTGGATGGGGAAGAGGCTGCTGGGATTAGAACTGGTGCTCATACTGGATCCCAGCACGTGCAAGACAAGGACTTTAACCACTAGGCTTCTGTGCTGGGCCTTGGAATTGGTTCTTGAAAAGCTTGGTGTAACTCACCACTGCAGCCACCAGGCTCGGGCGTTTCTGCTGACAGTGATTTAGTCTCCATCTTAGATATTTGGTCTAGTGAGGTTTTGTTTTTCACCATGATGCACTTTTGGTAGATTGTGTCTGAAAATCTGTGCTCTGTGTCCCAGGTTTTTGGCATATCCCTGTTTATACCAAGTCCTCATGAGTCTTTGTTTATCTAGGTTGTCTGTTGTTATAGATCTCCTTTTTCAACTCTGACTTACTGATCAGGTCTTCCTCTTCTCGGGGTGGCTTAGTTGGACTCGTGGTATATTCATGTTATACTTTCTGAAGAGCAGCTCTTCGGCTCACTGCGTCTTTTTGGTGAAATTTTATTTCTTCTCTAGCTATTTCCTACTTCCTACAATTTTCTTCCATCTCCTTTTGTCTTCCTGTATCTGCGGAAAGGGCGGAGAGACAAGGAGATGGCCGCAGCAGGATGTGAACTGGCACCCGTATGGGATCCCGGTGTATGCAAGGTGAGGAATTAGTCACTAGGTTACTATGCTGGGCCCGATCCTGTGATTTTCAAAGTGGATGGAGTTCTGAATATAGTGATCAGTAGGGGAGTCCCCTGAAAAGCTCGTTAAGCTGACTCCTGTGTGCCAGCCAGAGTGGGGTCCGGCACACTCCGTCACCCGTAGCAGCCTACACACCTGTGTTGGATCAGCTCTGTCTCCAGCTCCATCGCATGCAAACCAGTGGATGCTGAGACCCAACTCCCCCCTGGCCACCACCACACACTTGGCCTGACACACACCTGCGGGAACTGCAGCCCAGAGAAACCCCAGCAAACCCCCCAGGCTTGCCCCCAGCCCCAGTTCCTATGCATTGCCAGTGTGTGCAGCCGACTGGTCCAGTTTGTCCCGCGACCCATTTGGCTTTAGTGCACATCAATTGGTGTTGGAACCTAGCTCAACTTCCCAAGCCCCATCCAGGCCACGCTCCATTTTGCGGTCCCACTGCCTACCCAGCCGTCCCGTGCCCTGCCCGGGTTCTCATGCTCACCAGTGGGAGCTGCAGTTGGGATTGTTGTTGATTTCCATGTTCATTCCATAGTGGTCAGGAATGATACATGGTACAAATTTAGTTTTCTTTTCGATTTGCTGAGGCTTGCTTGCTTTATGGTCTGGCATAGGGTGTTAGAGTAAGTTCCATGCATTAATGAAAATAATGTATCGTCCAACTGTAAGATGAAATGTTCTGTAGGGATGTTAGGTTTATTTGGTCATAGTATAGATGAGCTGTGTTGTTTGTTTCCATCTAGTGGATCTGTCCACTGATAAAAGTGAGGTGTTGAAGCCTCATTATATCGGCATCTGGGTGTCCCTTTAGCGCCATTAATAATTGTTTTAAATAGTAAGGTTCCCTTGTGTACCTGGCATTGGGTGCACACACATTTATTATAATCACATCTTTTGTTGAATTGATCCCTTAATCATTAGGTAATGACCTTATTCTGTTGCTCTGGGATATCTTTCCTGTAATTCCACTTTCATTTCATGTGTTGTGTTAGTGTGGTCTATCTTGTAAGCCTCAAATAAATGGTTTTTGTTTTCGGGTCCATTTAGATCCAACTTGCAAGAGCGCGTCTTTTGATCGGACACTGAGGCGCTCACGTGCAGGGTTACTGCTGATCCTGCTCGTTCATGAACAGCCCACTGTTTGGGTTGAACTGCCTTTGTATTTTCTCCCTTCACATTCTTTCACTACAGTGACCATCGCTATTTCTGTGTGCAGCGCGTTCTCAGGCATCATATTTAAGACTGGACGGGTGGTGGCAGATTCCTTCCATTTCTGTTTTGGAAGGACTTTATTTCATCTTCAACAAATGGGAGCTTTGGATACAGCATTCTCAGCTGGCAGTTCCTTTTACAATGGAGAGATATCCCATCTGTTTCTAAGCCCATTTAAAAAAACATTTTTTGTTTTATTGGAAAGGCAGATACACAGATTCACTCCCTAAGTGGCTGCAATGGCCAGAGCTGAGCCGATCCGAAGCCAGGAGCCAGGAACCTCCTCTGGGTCTCCCACACGGGTGCAGGGTCCCCAGGCTTTGGGCCGTCCTCAACTGCTTTCCCAGGCCACAAACAGGGAGCTGGATGGGAAGTAGAGCTGCCGGGATTAGAACCGGCGCCCATATGGGATCCTGGCATGTTCAAGGTGAGGACTTTAGCTGCTAGGCCACTGGGCCAGGCCCTTGACGTATGAATTGTAAAATCAGGATTCAGTTCATCTAAATTTATAATTTCATGTCGGGTTTTTCAGCCGGACCTTTCGCTTCTAATCCAAATTTGATTACTTTGTTGGACGAAGGAAAGGAACCTGGAATGGCTGTTAGGGACGGGAGAAGAAACTGCTGCCCTGGTGAGTAAGGCCCGAGCAGGCAGTGAGGAAGTCAGTACTCCAGGTGCCGTGGCCGGGTGCGATGGGCTGTGCCCTAGAGTATTTTGGGGCTCTGTCTTCAAAAGCCCATGGGCTCTGCAGCAAAAGGCTGAACCTTGAAGCTGGATTGGAAGCGGAGCCGAAGGGATTAGAAGTGGTGTGCATATAGGATCCTGGAGCATGCAGGTGAGGACTCTAGCTGCTAGGCTACTGCGCTGGGCCCCATTATTTTGAATTCATTCCAAGCTTATCATACATTTCCTTTAGGATCTATTTCTTGTAAACTATTGTGTTAACTTGGAGGTGTCGGGTTTCCGTGCTTCTTCATGCTTCCTATGTCCCTATTTGATTGTGCACCTTCTTTTTATGGAGTAAGTTTAGTTGGAAAAGACTTTTCGATAGTTGAAATTTGGCTGTCACTTGAGTTGGTGCTTTGGTTTTAGGTGAGCCCAGAAATGTAATCTAATTTCTCCAGGGAACAGTTAGGATCAGCAGTCGTCTGCAGTTCCCGAGTTGGGTGTCCGTCAGACGCATTCATGGCAGTGACTGCGTTTCTGATGCTGTGAGGCCGGCAGGAGGCGCGGTCCCCGCGTCCCTCGGCAAGCCTGTGTGATGCTCTGTGGCATCAGTGGCACCAAAAGCCCCAAGTATTGGCTTTATACAAATTAAAATAATCCAAGAAGGGGGAGAAAGTCCCTTTTTCTGAAATGATTTATTTCCTTTGCAAATCTTTGTTTCAAAACAACAGCATGCTTAATTTCTAGGAGGTAGTGATACAGTTGTCATTGCTTATTATTTTACTTATTCAAGACTTAAAGGCGTCAAAGACAAGAAAATATGGAAAGATATTTGAGGCAATTCAAGATCAAAATCAGAAAAACTATCAATATAGCAAAAGGATATTTAAAACATGTGCTACTGCAGCTGTAGGCCAGCTAGCGGATAGGTGTTTGGAGCAGTCACCGTCCAGTGACTTACAGATGAGTTTCCTGAGACCTACGGACAAGGGCCGGTGGTCCTGCCTCGGGGCTGCACTGCGCAGCGCTCGGGAGCTCGTCCACTATGAAGCAGCGGCGGCCCCTGCCGTGCTGTCGGCCGGAAAGGCCTCTGAAGCATCACTGTCGGGGAACACGGGCTGTGGCTCAAAAGCCTAAAATAGTTACTATCTAGCTTTTTATGGTAAATGCTGGTCTCCTTTTGTTATAAACAAAGGCAAAAGATATATACTATATTAAGAAAATAAGCCACAAAGCATATAACAATTTCCTTAAAAGTCTCTAAAGAACGGGAACAAATATAGGCAAGTAATTCACAAAAGCTCAGTTGACCCTTAAACACTGAGGTATAATAAAACATGGGCAAAAAGGAGGCATAACATCCCCCCTTAAAGTCCAGTCCTGCTTAAAAAGGTCAGGAAATACACACATTCCTGTTTAATGGCAAGTTCAAGACAATAAGGCACAATCAACTATATTTTAAACATACTGTGTTGTTAAGGCAAGGAATCAAATTATAGGAATCAACTCATTCGATAGAAATAAAAGCACCAACATGCAATAATATGAATAGCAAAATTATATAATAATTGGTAAAAACAACAAATTAATGAAAGAACTGGCTATATTGTGGCCCGTCCACGTTACGGAGGTCGCAGGTGTCGTAGAGAACGCTCGGAAGCGCGTGCTTCTGTTCCCGCTGCCCTTCCGTTCCCGCTGCCCCTCCGTTCCCGCTGCCCCTCCGTTCCCGCTGCCCCTCCGTTCCCGCTGCCCCTCCGTTCCTGCCGCCCCTCCGTTCCCGCCGCCCCTCCGTTCCCGCTGCCCCTCCGTTCCTGCCGCCCCTCCGTTCCCGCTGCCCCTCCGTTCCCGCCGCCCCTCCGTTCCCGCCGCCCCTCCGTTCCCGCTGCCCCGTCCCACCGAGGCGGGGCTGGCGCAGACGCCCGCGTTGGATATCACCTCGGAGAAGCGGCGTCTGTAAGGCTTTTGTTGTTTTAATCCCTGTATTCTCCTGATTTTTGGTAAAATATATTAGCAAGTGTGAACAAGATCAGTATGATAGCACCTTTAAAAATCTTAATTCAATTCTTCGGGCAGGTATAAACTTTCTTTAAAAAAAAAAATTAAAGACTTATCCGGTAAATATTGCCAGGATATATAGAACTCACTATTAGATCATTTCCCCTTTTAAAAAAGCTCACATTTAGAAGATTTCCTTCAGTACTGCTAATGTTTATCTAGAACTGATTACCATGTAACACATTTACATTTTAACTTATTCAAAATGTGTTATTTTTGTTTAGCTCAAAAGTGCAATCCACTGGTTTGCTACATGTGAGGAATGCTGGCGCCCAGGAAGCCGCCCCTCCGGCGGGCCTGCACCAGCTTCGCCTGCACCAGCTTCGCCTGCACCAGCTTCGCCTGCACCAGCTTCGCCTGCACCAGCTTCGCCTGCACCAGCTTCGCAGAAGTTAAATAGAATATGCAGAAGGACTTCTGTCATTGTTTTTTTAGTGTTTAGGTTCTAATGTGTAAGTACACAACACACACTTCACTAATGTAACATGTCAGGTACCATTCTGCATCGGTACGTTCTTGAAAAAAAATGTTAGATTTGTTTTCATATTTCTGTAACAATAGAGGTTTATTAAACATTGATTTAGGATGCTGTCATTTTCCAAATTTGGTAAAAATGTTATACTAGACTCACAGCTGCAAATAAGTTTCTATGAGGTAGATACACAGCAAAGGAGCTACCATCTGCTGGGCAAAGTTGGGAGCCAGGAACTAGTCCAGGCCCCTCAGTGTGGGCGTCAGGGACCCCACATTTGAGACATGACTGCTGTCTCTTAGTGTGTGCGTTGGCGGGGAGCTAGGACTCAAGGCACTTGAATTGATGTGGATGTTTTAACCCCTATACCAGGTGCCTGCCCCTCAAAGATTTTTATTTAAAAATAACCTGGTACTTGGGGAATTACATAGTGTGGCTCTTTCAATCATTTCTTTTGGCTTTTTACTTTACTCAGAAAAATAGCATATTTTAGGGCTTCAGACATAACATAGAAGCTGAATATAGACACACACAAAAGATACTAAAAGTAAATGTATTTCCTACATCTTACTAAGTCAAAATTGAGTATATATATATATTTCTCCTATATGTTTAATAATGCTCTTCTATTATTTCAGGTATACTATTAAAAGGTGAGTATAAGCATTTTCTCATCTTAGTAATGATTAATGTGTATATATGAAAATATTTAGAAACTATAATTTCCTAGAACTCAGATGTTGTACAAAGTTGAATATAAACTTACAACATACACATGGATTTCCTTATTTCACTTACGTCCAAAGACGTTTCTGAACTGTTTCATCAATAACATTAAAGGTTCACATAATTCAACTAACCTCCTGTGCCAACTTAAGACTCTGCAAAATGGGCACAATTCCAAATATTACACATGCATCCTCGTTTAAGATGAACACGTTCTGTTCTGTCATTCATTACAAATGGCATTTTCCTTCCTTTTCTTATTAATATAGAAATTTTTGTAAAAATTATTTTTTAAAATGAGCCAAAAGTTCCTGCTGGAGAAATTTTGACTGAGCCTATTTTATTTTCTAATACTCTAGAACAGACATCAAAGATGCCTGGCTTGGGGGGGGGCTTCAGTAAATCCTCCCCCCCCGCCCCCTTTGCAACTCCCCTTTACATCAGGAAGTGCCTGCTTGAGCCACAGGGAAGGCTGTAAGTGAGAGCTTTTCCCTGGAAGGATTTAGACATTCAATAAAGAAAAACAGTGCATGATGTTCCTACAGTTACTGAATATAACAAAAATAGCAATTTTTAAAGCTACTAGACACTGTCCTAAAAACATAAATTTACTACCTACAGTGCAACTAAAAACGGGCTGGTAATACTAGTGTGTAAATAAGGAATTGTAGATGCAGCAAAATCATTTGCCCCTGTAGAAATGAGTTGTAGTTGTGAGGGTACATAAAAACGGACCATTTGTTTCACTTTTTCCCCCATTTTGTTCAGTCTATTAATTTTAAAGACTCAGTATGAAATAGTTAATAAAATCTGAATGGGATGGAAGAATTTTTGATATTTTTTTATACTAAGGTAGCCACCGTAATGTATGGATTATTAGGTGACTTGATAGTGAAAGCAAAGGTTTCCTACAAACCACTTTGAAACTTGTGCCGAGGGGCTGCTGGCTCCGCTCTTGAAAGGTCTGAATGGCTGATTTCTCTCTCACGCACACTGTCTTCCTAAGCTTTCTATTGTCAATTCCTTGAGGTAGACTTGTTTCTGAACCAAAAAGGCTTTCCCACTTTTACATTCATGTAGTTCTCTAATGTTTTACAAATTGAACTTGGACATCTAATATAGGGAGAATTGAACTTAGAACATAAATATGGGGAATCTTAAAGCTTGTGGCAAATGAGCATTTTCTCTTAATTCCATTTTCCAGGACTCTTCTTACGTATCCTCACAGACATCCCTCTACGGCTGCTGCGACGCAGGGACAATGACCCACTCAGGTAATTCGTGGGTGTTCGAGGCCCTGTATACACTAGTGTCTGCATCTAAGCATTCTGCATCCTCCCATTTACTTCAACCTACTGTAACAAGTAGCTTAATAGAAGAGCTATGTAAATTACTGTCCAGGGAACAATGACAAAAGCCTGATTATTTGGTATACATACAGTTGTTTTCCTTGAATATTTTCAATCCACAGTTGCTGGACTCTACAGATGCACAGAACCGGTGACAGGCTAAATTCCTTCCAGTTTCTGTCGTTAAGATTTCTCATTTTATGAATAAGAGTTAAATCAATTCTTGTCCTTAATGGTCTGGCAGGTCTTAAATCTACAATATGAATTCTGATATTTAATTAGTTAACCTCAGTGATTTCTTATAATTCTTACAATGACAAGTTTTCTTGAAACAACTATCAGTTTTTTTGATGTCAAATTCTGAGCCTTCCTACCTTTCCTCATTCACCCCTCTGTCCTGAATGGATTCTTTGGTGTTGACTAAGGTGTGAGCCACGAATAAAGGCCTTCCCACATTCCTTACACTCATAGGGCTTCTCGCCAGTGTGGATTTTCTGGTGTCTACTAAGTTCTGAGCCGCGGCCGAAGGCCTTCCCACACTGCTTACACTGATAGGGCTTCTCGCCAGTGTGGCTCCTCTCGTGGTGAGTCAGTTCCGACCTTCGGATAAAAGCTTTTCCGCATTCCTTACACTTATGGGGTCTGTCACCAGTGTGCACCTTTTGGTGTCGAACAAGTTCTGTGCTGCAAGTAAAGCCCTTTCCACACTCACTACATTTATAGGGCTTCTCACCAGCGTGAGCTCTCTGATGCCGAACAAGTTCGGAGCCACGACGAAAGCCCTTCCCACATTCCTTACACTTATAGGGTTTCTCACCAGTGTGAACACTCTGATGCCGAGTAAGATGTGAATCAGAGATGAAGGCTTTCCCGCATTCCTTACACTTATGGGGTTTCTCACCAGTATGAACCCTCTGATGTAGACTGAGTTGTGAGGCACAAGTGTATACTTTCCCACAATCCTTACATTCATACTGCCTCTCGCCCGTGTGAGTCAGCTGGTGAAGCCTAAGCTGGGTGTCATACCGAAAAGCCTTCCCACACTCCTGACATAAGTGGGGCTTCTCACCAGTATGGATTCTCTGATGTCGAAAAAGGTGTGAGGGGCGTGTAAAGGCCTTCCCACATTCCTTGCACTCGTAGTATACGTCATCCGTATGAACTCTTCGATGGAGATTAAGTTGTGCGTTAGATGGAAAGGCCTTTGCACACTCCTTGCATTTATAGGGTTTCTCACCTACATGGATCTTTTGGTGCTGACTAAGTTGGGAGCTGGAATGAAAGCCCTTCCCGCATTCCTTGCATTTGTGAGGTTTCTCAGCACCATTACTGCTCTGAGGCTGAGCATCGGCACGTTTCTTATTTTCATTATTTTTTTCATGCAGTTTCTCATGCTTGATCAAGTCTGACCTACTGGTGAAGGTTTTCCCACATTCTCCACATTTAACATCTTTTTCCTTATTATGACTCATCTCCTGTTGAACGGGATGTGACCTGGCAGCTTTCTTACATTTTGTACATCTGCAGTCTTTCTCTCCAGTGTGAGTGGGTGGAAGCGCTGTCCCAGCTGTGCGTGGAGCAGAACTGGATGGCGCCGCAGCGCCCGTGGCGGCTGCCCTGGCGGGGCCCTGCTGCTCCGGCTGGCTTCTCGTTCCTCTGTTATCGCCGACTTTGGCGCGTTCAGGGTTAGGCTGTGTGGATCTCTTTGTCTTGAGATGCAACAACTTAATTTCATAACCATTCTCTTTCACATGTGAATTGAAATTAATTGCCCTTTTGGATGCCAAACCTGTAAAACGATAAAGAAAACATGAGATATTTTCGCATTGTAAGAGAAAGGAAAGTCTTACAGAAGGAATAATAGAAATAATAACCTAAACAATTTTTAACAGCTGCAATTTGACCAAAAAGGGGATGATGCGAAGTAAGAATAGAGAAAATGAGGAGAGTGAGAAAAGGGAGGGGAAGGCGCAGCACGCGGGAACTGGGGGAGACACGTTCAAAACATGAGCCCAAGAAATGATTCCAATATCAAACCCTCAACTTCAGCTTAAATACACAGCCAGCATATTTTGACGTCTCTTTCCCTGTATTCCCACCGTTGTGTCCATCTCTCCTCAGGATCAACACAGATTTCTAAACCCCCCAGCTTTCATTATTGTTTTCCTACACACACACACTATATATAATTTTCAAGTCTCTGATTACAGGACAACCAGAGGAATGGTTTAAAAATTCAATGCAACCACACCCCTACCTTGCCTAAAAATCTTTCAATGACTGTAGTGTTCTCAAGAAAATATCAAAATATCAAATTCTTAGATTTCGTGAGAAAGCTCTGTGATCGAGACCTTTGTTATGTCTTTAAGGTCCCCCAATTCCTTTAATATATGGATTTTCCTGCTTGTTTCCTACTGTGCATCCGTCTGGCCTCTCCTTATTAGATATTTTGAAGAATCTTCCCAGTCTCATACTATTTCTTTCATACCTCTGCCTCACAGTGACCATGGTCCTCTTCTGGCCATACCACAGGTCAGATATCAAATGGTTCCTACAGAGGTCTCATTGACTAGGAACTTAAACAGGCCCAAAGGCCTCTGCAGGTGGCGGGTAAGTCTTGCTGTCCATTAAAATTCAGGACAGGGCCTGGAAAGAGCTCCCACCCTGAAAGCATGACCACCAGATCTGTGTTCCCTTCCAGCCCAGCGTCAGGAGGATTCTCTGACAAAGACATTCCTCGTCATCTACGGGATCAGTTAACTTCAGTCCTACCACCCCTTTGGATTCTAGCTACTGCTCAGGTTATGAAACGCCTCCTTTTACTCCTTTTATAACCTCCTTCCAGTGTTTTCTAACTACCCTTAGAGTAACATCTACGTAAAATCTAAATAAAAGGTCTATGGTTTAGTTGCTACTATTATGCTAACAGCAATGCATTTGCTGGGATGCTCTACTAAGATTAGGGAAAGCTGGGCAAATGGTACATGGGAACTCTGCCAGTTATGAATCTCTGCAGTCCAATTTTGGGTCCTTTCACTCCTCTCTGCTTTAAGGTCTAAACCTACGTGTGATCAGTCAATTCTAATAGTTTATTCTCTCTCCTGATTTGGTCCTTATTGCTGCCCAGCTCTTGTTTTCTTTTGCTGGGTCCTCCTTTTCCCAACTAAACAATACTGTGCTCCAAGGGCTGAGTCCTCTAACAGTCTTCCCCTCCAGCTTCGTTCTTACCCTAGGTGCTGACTGCCTTTAAGCTTATTACCCAGGAATAGTGAGCAGTTTTCCAGTCTTATAATTAGGATTATTAGACTAATTCCAGCCAATAGGATTAGAATGGGAATAAGAGTATGCTGCTTTTCCTCTTCACTGTTCCTGCTGCTTGAAAGGTGACTGGGGATCTTCATGTACCACCCACCATCCCAGGGTGTGCAGCCTGCACTGGGTAGAACTGAGCCACCTGGGTTAGATTCCTCCACTGCTGCCATGAAAATAAAATTAGATACAGGTATCTATGTATTCATTGTAACAGAAGTAAACTTACAGCTAACTGCTGTACCACTTGCTTGCTGACATTCGGTTCATTGCACCCATTTCCTGCCTGGACCCTTTTGCACATGCTGTTCTTTCTATGTTGACACTCCCCTCCCCTGCTGTGTATTTTGTATCAAATTCCCCTCCTCCTCCTTTCAGCTGTCCTTACTCTAATGTCACCTCCTCAGAGGAACATCCCAACACAAGTCTATAGAATACACTTCATAATGTTCCGGTTTGTGACTTTTTATTGGTACCTAACTATGCCTGCCACCATTTTGGGCCCAGCTCTCCCCTTATAATGTGCAGTAAACCATGAGACAGTCTTCTACTTGCTCACTACTGAACCTACAATAAACAAGGGTTGATCTGCTTTTCTTTCAAATCAAAATGTAAAATGATTACAAAGTGAGGGATGGAACTTGACACAGCAGACAGGATGCTGCTTGGGGACTGCTGCATCCCATACAAGAGTGCTTGGGTTTGAGTCTTGGCTCTGTTTAAAATTCCAGCTTCCTCTTAATGTCCATTCTGGAGGTGCACAAGCTGGATCAAGTACTTGCATCTCAGCCACCCACAAGGGAAACCCACACTGAGTGCCAGGATCCTGCCTGGCCAGGCCTGAGCTGCTGTGGGCATGGGGAGTGAAGCAGCAAACACAAGCGCTCGCTCTCATAAATCAAAAACAAAACAAAACAAAACACCCTAAATGCTGATTCATGGCCAATTTGTTAAAAAAAAAAAATTTTTCTTTAGAATGGGAAACTTGGTACACTCATTCCCTCCTCTGTCAACTGAAAACCACCTATCCAGAGAAAGTACTGAATTTTGGTGAGACATACAGGATCCACCCCTAACTAGTTCCCATTCCATTCAGCTGCCCTACATCGGTCAGCTGAGCTACAACCAACAGAGTTTTCTGATCTCTTTTGCAGCTTTGGCAAAAGGGCCACTGTAACCCAGCATTGTGCCCAGACTTTTAGCCTCCCGGAAAATTTCTTCATGGAGTACCTGTTCTGTTTGATTGACTCAGGGCTCACGTCAGCTGGTGGAAAGGCAGCAGCAACAAAGAGGCAGAGAACGCACATCGTAGAGGAGCACTGAAAACGGCAGCCAACCACTGACAACACTGTGGCTGCATTACACTGACCTCAGCTGGGATAGCAAACGGGCCACCACAAGGAAACCGGATACAGACAACCAGGAAAAACTCTAATACGCTTGCGGGACTAGAAAAGGCGGTGGATGTCAAGTGCTGCTGTTAGCCCAAGGGAGACCTTGGGAAGCACAGGTCGCAGGTTTCCTGATTGCCTAACTCTGAGGCTCTGTATAAACTAGATAAACGCAGGTGTCCTGTAAACTGCCTGCCCTCCTGACAGGCCAAAGGAGACCCTGCTGCTTCCCCGTCAGCTCCTAGAGCGTCAGCTCCTAGAGCCTGCCCGTCTTTCACAGCTGCAGCACTGCAGCTCTGAATTCATCTCTGAATTTCTTCTCTGACACTTTAAAGATGCTCATGATCACGCTGGGCCCACCTGAATAAAACTAATTTAGTGACAGCTTTTTCTAAGATTACCCCCCTTTTGTTCTTTTATACTAACACATGAGGAGGTTTCAGAGATTAGGATTAGAAGGAGTCATTCTGCCTAAGATTGGCTTTTAGTGTTCAGAAATGTAGTTTATGCGACAACTGTATAAAAAAAGCAGGTAGCAACGAAGAAAAGAGGTTTAGAACAGACTTTTCATGTAAGATTAAAGTTCATTATCAAACCAAACCAAAGTGCTTTAAGTAAAATGTTAGGAAACCCACTAAGAGAAAGGTCCTAAAACTAAAGTAAAAAACAATAAAGTAACTGAAATAGTACTCTAGGAATTAGCTTACAGGTAAACATAATAAACACTACAAACAAGTGGCTGAGGTTGGCAGAACAGTCAAAAAGCGCAACCCAGGTATGCGTCTATGATGTCCGACGGAGTGCTCCTACCGACCTCAGAATAGCGTCCACCTGCCACGCCTTCCCAAAGCAAGGCTTTAAGCACTCACCTGGACACGGCTCTTCCGGGTCTTTCCTCTGACTCATCCAGGGCTCTTTTCCCCTCTCCAACAAGGAGATCACACTTGGTTTAGTGTTGTGAAGTCCTGGTCAAGGAAAACAGAAACCACGTCATAATGTAGGTGTCAGTGCATGATGACCAAGAAGGAGAAGCCAGACAACAAAGGCACAGAAAAATTAAGGCTGGGGCCCCGGGGGCCCAAAGGGAACAATCAACACTCAGTTCCTCAGGGACAGACTTGTTTTTGGTGAGCAAGAACCATTAGTTCAGTTAGGGGTGGAGATGCTTTTATCTTGCCAGGGTCCACTTGGATGTGTGTAATATCACTCACAGGCCATACAAAATCATCAGCTTAAAAATCAGCCTGCTACACATTTATACATGCCAAGTCGGCCTGCTGGCCTCGGTAAGGCCGGACCAAAGGACCTGGGGGATCTTAGAATGGAGCACGGGCTGAACTTCCCCCAGCCCTGACTGGAGACTTGGAAAGCATTTATCAAAAACTTGAAACAAAAAAGAAAATAAATTCCAAAATGCCGATTCTGTATTGGGGGTGGGGCAGGGATAAACTTACCCACTAAAATCAGGTTGCTGTAATTCTCCAACATCACATCGCGGTACAAATCCCTCTGAGCAGAATACAAGCATTCCCACTCTTTTTCAGAGAAGTAAATGGCCACATCTTTGAATTTCAAGCCCTGAAACTACAAATAAGTACATTAACTTGTATTTATCCATAGACAAACATATTAAGATATATAAAACAAGAAGTACAAAACAAACCAGAGAGGACCCGGCACAGTGGCCTAGCGGCTAAAGTCCTCGCCTTGCACGCCCGGGATCCCATATGGGCACCGGTTCTAATCCCAGCTGCCCTGCTTCCCATCCAGCTCCCTGCTTGTGGCCTGGGAAAGCAGTGGAGGACGGCCCAAAGCCTTGGAACCCTGCAGCCGTGTGGGATACCTGGAAGGAGATCCTGGCTTTGGATCGGCTCAGCTGTGGTTGCTGTGGTCACTTGGGGAGTGAATCATCGGATGGAAGATCTTCCTCTCTGTCTCTCCTCCTCTCTGTATATCTGACTTTCCAATAAATCTTTAAAAAAAAAAACTTTCCAATAAATCTTTAAAAAAAAAAACAACACAGAAAGCAATCCGGTAGGGTTCCTCCACTGGGAAAACAAGCTGTGCTGACTCAACATGAATGTGACAGTGCAAAAGAAAAATGAAAGTCAAGTGCCCACAAGATTGTTGACCACAGCCATTGCGGGAGATTTAACCCCGCAGAACTCACATTACCCAGCCAGTTCTGGAAATAAACAGTCCACACAGAAACTGTACATGAAGGATACAGCACACTGTATAGTAAACACTTCTCAATGCCTCTTTCCATGCTCCCATTTGGAAAAAAAAATTCTAAAATCTCTGAACAGGAGTTGCATATAAATTATATAACAACGATTTAGTAAAACCTTTGCATATAATTTATGTAACAGTGTTTTATTAAAAACCTAGGCTTTGGGGCTGATGTGGGCTTAATACGCTAATCCTCGCCTGCATGCTGGCATCCCATGTGGGCACTGGTTCGAGACCCAGCTGCTCCACCTCTGATCCAGCTCCTTGCATACGCCTTGGGAAAGCAGCAGAGGATGGCTCAAGTCCTTGGTGCCCTGCCTTCGATGGTCTAGATGGAAGAGTGAACAACTAAGAAATGTGTTTTGCAGATGAACACCGAGACACGTGCCGGATGGAGAGAGATGCAGCGGGCAGCAGCTTTTTGTAACGCCGCTGGGGGAATGAACAAACTGGGGACCAGTTCCAGCGGGGGTGTGGGAAGCAGGTCGCTTCCGGACAAAGAAATACACTCAAAACCTTCTTAAATATACATTCAGTGACAGCTGAGAGAAATATTTACTCATATGAGGCTTTTTAGGATTGTTGAAATTATATCCTTGTTTTTTTTTTTTTTAATGGAAAAACAGGGAGTCTGAGAAAGGCGAGAGAGAGTAAGCGCGAGCCACCGGCTGAGAGTCCTCCTCCCTTCCTCTGCCGCCCTTGCTGCTACTGGAGAGAGAGAGAGAGAGAGAGAGAGAGACACACACACACACACACACACACACACACACACGATTTCTTTCCCATTATGAATTCAGAAGGAACAGCCTCTACACTGTCACAGCTGGTCCCAGTCCTCAGGCTGCTGAGACCCGCCCTGGGCACATGCTTTGTTTACTCCCACGAATGGGGTAACTCAAAGATGAACAGCTTTGAGGCCCAGGAGCACAACCAGCAGACAGGCCCAGCTCTGGATGAAGGGTTCTACAACTAAGAGGGCTAACCTCATAAGCCCATCCTTTGGTTTCATTCCCAAAATAGGGGTCCTCACCACAGCCACTGAAGCCTCATTCCATGCAGAGCCACTGGGATCCTGGTGCATGCAAGGTGAGAACTTTAGCCCCCAGGCTACCGCATTAGGCCTTAAACATATTTTTTAATGAAAATAAATTAATGGGCTGAATGTGAAATTAACAAGATCAAAATAATTTTCAAAGGTTGAACTAAGTCAAATGGGAACTGAAAGAGGCATACAGAGTCACTGAGGCTTGTACTGCCCAGGGAATATGCGCCGAGCCCAGAGTCCATGATTCCCCATTCCTGCCCTTGAGAAGCAGAGGCAAAGGCAGGCCGAGTCTGCAGCCAGGATGAGAGGCTAATCAGCTGTGCAAAGACCTAAGACCTCGAGAACTGGAAAAACTGGAAGTAGAACATTCCAATTATTTTTAAAAATATTTATCTGGAAAGCAAAGTGACAGGGAGGGAGGGAGGGAGAGAAGAAGTGACAAAGAGATCTTCCATGCATGTTTGTCCTGCAAATGGCCACAATAACCGGGGATGGTCAGGCTCGAGGCCGTGAACCTGGAACTCCATCCGCGTCACCAGGGCTCTAGGCGCTGCTTCAACGCACTCAGTACAATGCTAGCTTCACAGCATTCCCAGTCTCAGGGAATCCACATATGGTAGCTGCAATTTACACTAAGATGTTATGAAGAAGTTAAATTCTGGGCCAATCTTATACACTCCACAAGAGTAACATTAAAATTAATAATTGATCTGGTAATATGTAAAAGAAAGCTACATTTGATATTAGAGATCAGTTAAAGTCATTATGTACATTAACAAAAACAAAACATTTATAATCACCTAAAGATAGAGAAAAAGCATTTCAAAATGTAATATTCATTCATGATAAAAAAAAAATCAGGAGTGAACCCCAGCTGTAGGTAAATGTCTAGGTTGCCTTGTACCGAGCACATTGTTAACAGTACTGGGAGAAAAGCAGCTAATAGCTGGAGGGCATTCTGGGTCTTTGATGTCCAATTTGTACTAACTAGACCAGTGCCAGTGCTTCTGTTTAGAAGTTAACTCCTCTTTTTTTTTTTTTTTAAGATACGCGGGGGCACGGGCCCGGCACAGTGGCCTAGTGGCTAAAGTCCTCGCCTTGAACACAGCAGGATCCCATATGGGCGCCGGTTCTAATCCCGGCAGCTCTACTTCCCCTCCAGCTCCCTGCTGTGGCCTGGGAAAGCAGTCGAGGAAGGCCCAAAGCTTTGGGACCCTGCACCCGTGTGGGAGACCCAAAGAAGTTCCTGGATCCTGGCTTCGGATCGGCATAGCATCAGCCATTGCGCTCACTTGGGGAGTGAAACATCGGACGGAAGATCTTCCTCTCTGTCTCTCCTCTCTGTATATCTGACTTTCCAATAAATCAATAAATGGTTAAAAAAATCTCATCCATGGCCCTCTCATCCCTTGACCCTTCCCACCCTCATCATTCATCCTTCTCAACTATGTAAACATCATTTAAAAAGATTTGGCTGATCCCCATCCTGCCAGCATAACCTGCAGATTGGTGAATTTCCATATTTCCCAACTTTGTACACCATATTATTCAGAGGAATTATGAGGAAGCAGAGGCAGTAAACAGCATCTACAGCTTTCATTACAGTAGAGAGCCTTCCATTAACCTGGACAAGCCCAACCAGGCCTCGCAGAATTATAAAGAGAAGTCAAAGGGAAAGAAACAGTTGAAAAGAGGAAAAGAAATAATGTTTCTTAATTCATTAGAGAAAAGGAGTCTTTGACAGTTGCCCTGCTAGCCAAGTGCCATGGCCAGACACATCAAGGAAACTCCAAGTTTTATATTCTAAAGACAACATGCAAGCTTCAAAATTGGTACTTCAAAGTTACAGAAAAAGGTTTCAATAAGTACTCAGCATTAAGAATTTTACAGTCAGTACTTTCTGGTCATATATGATAGCAGATACGTTATGGTCCAGATTAGATAAAGTACTGTAGAAGATTGTGTGACTTCTGTGCTTGTGTGGTAGAGAATCTTCTGGTATGACATATAAGGAAGGGAAGAACAGGTAAGTAGAGAATTACCTGAATATGTTTTTGAAAATCTATTTTGCATGTGTTTATAGACTCAGAGTTAAGTATGGAAAAACATTCGTTAAATAATTTAAGACAAAGGGAAAATGTTTAATACAAAAACTATTGTTTAAAATAAACCAAAAGCAATCGCTTACAAGTGGGTCAGGAAAATCAATAGGTAATTTAGAAATTCTGATTTTTATCATTTATTAACTGTAATTTTGGGGCAAATGACAGAATCTGTATCCTCAAATGTCAACTTCATATCTTATTAAGATGAGCTGATATGACACATCCTAACTTTACACATAAGGAAAAAGGTCACCAATGAAACCGAGGTCCAGGAATTATAAAGAGTTTGAAATGCGAACACAAAGTACATGACAGAACTAATGAATTATAATCACACCTCCTACGGTGGTGGTTTAGATGACACAAGAGCACAGTGGAAAAGTCTTTGAACTAGAAGCAGCTAGAAGAAGTGTTCAATTAGTTGCCTCCACTGGAAGTGTGACCCTACTCTGAAAAAAATATCACATATTCATATATATGTACAGCACAGCAGAAGCTGAAAATATTAACAAACTGAATGGGACCATGGGTGACTCATATAACTTTCTAAAGTTTTCAAATTTTTGCAAGAATCTTTTATTACTCTGATTATTAGGTCATTCTACCTTGGGAAAACTTCTTTAGAGCTGAGATGGACAGACAGCAGATTCCATGTTATCAGGAATTTGTAAGAATTTATAAATAAAAATGCTACTGCATCAGACCCTGGGGAAGACACAGCAGAAGTGCGTAAGACTGAAGTAAATATTTCAGTCTGTTCTTCAGTTTCCCTATTGTCTTAGAAAAGCATGTTTACTGTTCTGAAAATGAACAAAACTCAGAGAAATGTAAATTCTAGATCAGGTGAGTCCATGAACGTCGAGCAGACTGCCTCGGGACTGGCTTAGGAAAACTTTATACAAGCACCGTTTCCTCTTCTCCTCCCCTTTCTTTAAACCATTATTTTAAGTTTTTAGATGGAAGGAATTAACAGGTCTTAATTAATCTTGACAACCAAGAAACAAAGTGGCAAGCATAACTTACCCCCACTGTGACTTCAGGTGGACAGCCGTTCCCGCTTCTTCTGGGCACTGAAAGAAAAAGGAGGAAAGGGGGCTTAAGAAACTAAGACAACAGTTCTTCATGCAAACCCTGAGGAAGACGTCGGGGAAAAATCCCTGTCCCTCACCAAGGCAGTCAAAGCCCAAACTCTCACGGCCCTCCCTACTCCTAAGGAAAGCGGCTGGGGGCGCACAGCCCACAGGGCGGCCGGGCGCTCCTCGGCGCAGCCTTCCTCCCCGGGAGCAGCACAAGCCCGCCATCTGACGCAGTCCACACTTGCAGCTCCACGACACACGCCTGTCCAGGGCTGGAACCAGGGCCTGGGTCCCTGGCTGCAAGTGACGCAGGACAGGAATGTCTACAGCCCCTCTCCCTAATCCCAAACTGACTCTGCGGACTGAGCGGCACGGACTGTCACTGCCTGCTACCTTTGCAAGTACCGGGCCACACGGGCTTGCACGCAGTCAGGGATTTCAGACACACGCCAGGAACCGTGCGTGGGCCAACCTCTCCCAGTGCAGCTCAAGAGCACACAAAGGGGGCCCACCTCTCCGACCCTTCCCAAAGGCAGAACCAAAACGATCCGGCCCCAGGAAGAAGTTGGGACAGCTTGTTGCGTCTGTGTGGCACAGATTCCCTCTCAGGCAGCAGGACACAAATGCCATGGATCACGGTCTAGGCACGGCAAAACACCCGCAGCACTCTGGGCTTCCAGCTCACAGCACTCCCATGCCAACAGCCCTCCGCAATGGCGCCGCGTGCCCTCTTCCCTTCAAGGGCTGGGAGCGCCTTCTTTACACGTGTTCAGCCCTGCACCTTCACTCACGTCACGTGGCAATGTCCTTCATTTTGGAAATCCGGACATCGCCAGCAGCTGCTCACGATGAAGACGACACACTCCCCTCCCGCCCCAAGCACGCTCCGGGGTTCCTCCGCTTCACTCCTCAAGCACCCCGGTTCTCGGAGTGGACGGAGTCCGTCTCACGTCAGCAAGCTAAGGTGTTCAGGAGACCCCGAGCCTTTTCGTTTGGTCTCCCACAAATCCAATCAGCGTCGGCCAACGACACCGGAAGTGGCGCAGGCCGCGGCGCCCTTCGGGAAATGTCCGAAGCGTCCGAGCAGGCGCACTGGCTACGCCCCGTCCTTCCTGTCCAAAGCTGGGCAAAGCGCCATCCGGACCTTGCAGCTGCATGGAAGCACCGCATAGGACCTGGACAAATCGACCGGACACAGCCCAGAGGTAAGAAAAAGTCGTGGGACAGTGTCGGCTGCTGGTAAATGAGGCGGGGGCAGTAGCAAAGCGGCTTCTTGGACTTCTTGGATGCCCGGACTCTTTCAAGTCCTCGCCTTAGTTTAAAGAAAGGTGTAACTGGAGTTCTAGCCGCAAGGGGAGTTAAGTTTCCTCGATCATGATCACGCCAGGGAAAGGCG
This sequence comes from Ochotona curzoniae, assembly GCF_017591425.1. Classification (NCBI taxonomy): domain Eukaryota; kingdom Metazoa; phylum Chordata; class Mammalia; order Lagomorpha; family Ochotonidae; genus Ochotona; species Ochotona curzoniae. The sequence continues at coordinate 4,736,192 of NW_024465561.1, read as the reverse complement.
TCCTCTCATCTGGGAGGTCCAGGACCGATCCCTAGAGGCGCTGGTCCTCCGGGATGGGGGTGCAGGGGTGTGAACATGGAGACCACGCGGCGCGGTCGGCTCAGGTGGGATGGCGGGCAGGGCGACCAGCCTGGCGGGGTTGGGGAAACGCAGTCCCGCCTCGAGGGCCGGGGATGCGGGCCGTAGTGAGCGCTATTGTAATATTAAGAAGTAGTAGATTTAAAGACAGAAATAGAGTGGAGAAATACTTTTAGTAGAAAAATGTACTACGTTGTCTTTACTGTGCAAACCGCTATTTTCTGTGTAATACTGTTTTTGTAATTTTAAAAATAAACACAGAAACCTGGTGAGCCACAGAGCCAGCCCCTGTAGTTGTCCTTAATGTTGGATAATTGATCCATGTTAAATGGAATGTTGCAAGACACAGCTTTTTAAAATAAGAAACAATTTTGGTTTTGTTCCTACTGAATTTAACCCTCAGGGAAATGCAGTATCATTGTAAAGAAATTAATTTGCAAGTTGCTGAGATTCTCCATCATGCAGAGTACATGGAAACATTTTGGAGACAAAGACAGGAGTCTGTATTGTAGAGATTATAATCTGCCAAGAAGGCAGGGGCACTGAGATGAAATAGCTCATGAATGCTTTTGGTTGATGGCAAATCTTCCTGCCTTATGAGGAGGGATCGGGTGTCATGGAGAGCTTAGTGTAAAAGTCTTAGTGAAGAGTGGTGGGCTTCTGTCTGTCAAGAATAGCTGAAAGGTATGTTGTACCAGTAGCCAACTCTTCTGTTCAACTGGCATTGGTTTGGTTTCAGTTAGAAAGCAGAAACACCAAAATAATGTGTTTTTTGTTTGTTTGTTTGTTTGTTGTTTATTCCAGAAAGACAGGAACTGGAGTGAGGGTGGAGAAGAGAGCAAAGAGGGAGATCTCCTGCTGTGGTGGCAGGAAGGGCTGCGGGGAAGGGTCAGGGAGCAAGCCAGGAAAAAGGACAAGGCTGGGTAGGGAAGCTGCAGCATGCGCGGGGAAGGGGGCAACACCACAGTGATGTCACTGGAGGTTTAATATAAAGGAGTATGACTTAGAGAGTTCTCAAGAGCTCCTTAGAGCTAAGGCAGAGTGCCCAAGGAAAGACAAACTTGGCAGGAGGTCCCGTTTCAGACACTGCTAGAGAAAACATGGCTTAAGCCCTCAGGACAGTGGAGAAGTTTCCTGGGTTACAGCGTATGGTTAATCAGAGTGTGGTTGGCACTGCAAGCATGAGACCTGGGGTACGTGATTTCCCAATAACGGGGTGGCAGGACACACAAGCCAGGATTGATGGGCAGTCTGCAGAGGAGCTGGAGACCCCATCCCGAAGGACTGCTCAGCAGAGGGTGGCTGGGCCCTGGCCAGCTCTGCATGCTCTGGAGCACAGCTGTTGCCAGGCATCACTGACTGTTCTCATGCATACCTTCCCACTGAGCAATAGGATGAGAGTAACTATATCAGCATCCAGAGCCTTCAACACCTCTGCAGAAATGTTTGCTGACAAGGCTTAATGCTAACACTCACTGTAAAGGACATGATTAAGATGCAGTCCATCTTCAGAGGAAGTTTTAAGGGTCGGAAGCTGAGAGGCAGTAAATCGGTAACTGGCAAACTATCCCTAACCCTTTGGCAATTCAGTTTCCATGCCCTTTGGCATAAATTTAAACTTATCCGGAGTAACAACACAACTCTATATTTCTACCTAGCAAGGAAACTATCCAGATGAAAAGCAGCACAATCCCAACAGTGGCCACACTAGTTAATAACTGGATAACCACTCATTATATTAATTGCTTGGCAACTTCAATCACATTTTCACTGCGTATTTTGATACTTAATGAATACATTGGAAAGTTAACCTCTAAAAGTCTGTATTTGAAAACATTGCTGGGTATAAAAATAAGCACACATACAAATCAAGAAAGGATAAAATGCACAATGCTACCACAGTTCTTGTCTGTAATTAGATGGTAGGTTATGCTTGATATTTATGCACTCCTTTCTCAACAGAACATTCCATGCTTCCATCATCTTTGCTGACAACCTCAGATGCTCTGGGTTCTTGTTAGGATAACCCATTCATTGAATCCTGAAACAACTTCTGTTTATCACTGCCATTTTTCCATCTGCCATTATAGGAAATGCTAGGCTGCTGTTTCCTCCTCCCATACTTTAAATACTCTCTACAGTACCTAAATATGTAATGAAATGAAAATATGCAAATTTTGTTTAAAGGGTGTTGTTTAGGTAATTAACGACAAGAAAAAAAAGTGTGTACATGTTCAGTGTAGTATCACCTAAAAAACATTTTTGATCTGTGGATGTGGAACTTGTATATACAGAAGGCTGACTGTGTTCAGGAGGAGGAATCGCTGTCCCATCCATGATGGAGGAGTTCCAGGAAAACTGACATTTGAGCTGGTAGTCAGGTGGTCCTCACAGGAGCAGGGCTGTGTTAGGGACTTACTGCTGTTGGCTGCTATTGCAGAAATTAAAGGGAAGGACTACGGCTACTTGATTATGGTCCTTTTATTAAGGAAGAAAATTCTTCCAAACGCCCCTCATCCCAAAATATTGCTTATATCTCATTTCGGTGGCTACCCTTAGTGAAGACAGACTAGGCAATGAAATACAGAATGCTTCCCACATCTGTGATTAAAAAAATCAACAAAGGGGATCTGGGGCCATCGGTTGCATCTTTTAAACACCAGCGTCTGACACAAGCCCGCACCACCAGAAAATTATCTTCTTAAAGTAAAAACAAGAATCTGAATCCCAGAGTGGAGACTTTAGAGAAACAAAGAATATATTTTTAGCTTAAGACATAGGAAAAAATCAGACTGTTGATTTGGAGTTTACTGCAAGTCAGATTCCCTGGAAAGAACAACTTCATGAACAGCAGTCACTTCCAAGAAGAAACTGTGGGGTAAGGGTTAGAAGTGGCAGAGGAGGAAAGAGCATGGGACCTGTGCACAGAGGTGAGAGTAGCAGGTAGATGGGTGTATGGTGATGCTACTACAAAACATTTACAGAGGCTCAGGTGCCTCACGCTGCAGGAAACACTTCTCTGCTTCCAGAACCTGTTCCTGTAAGGAACACTCAGGCACAGCAGACATCGCTGCACTCTGAACAGTAAAGCTTAGCAAGTTATTGTACAGCATGCAAAAGGAAAGTAAAATTTCATGGAAAACAACCGTTTTGAAACAAGGCACAATATTATAGTCCTCTGTCAAGTTCACTTAACAGACTACATCAGGATCATCTTATAAAATAACTTATTTGTCACTCAGACGCTGAATTTGAAAGACAAACAGCAGCTGGTCATATGGGCAGGCACGCTCAAACTTTAGTCATTAAGTGTGCCCTGGAAGCAGCTGCTGAGGGTTTGTCTCAGCTTTGCACTGGCATTCTGCCTAAAGCCTGGAGCAGCTGAAATTCATGTCTGTTTACTGGTACACAAAGTTGCCAGCTGACACTGCCCCCATAGCTGACATTCCCATAGTTTGCCAAGCTAAGGAAAAACGAAACAAGCTGCATTAACTGTACTAACAATCATGAGCTTTCATTGACATACCTCTTATTACCTAACTGGTCTTAGCTACCCTAGGATAGGATAAATTAAGTGATCCAAGATAAATGGAAAAATACATATCTGTGCAAGAATTGAACACAATTATGATGGCTGTATCTGTAATAGCCTCCAAAATGCAACCAACACAACTATTCACACAACTATTCATTAACAGGTGACTGGGTAAAGAAATAATCACGGCACACTAAGACGACCTAAGCCACTGAGGGACACAACATGGCTAAGACAAGCAGAAAATGAAGCCAGGTAGCAAGGAGGTTGTCTAATTCCAGTTACTATGAAGTTCTAGAACAGGCAGAACTAATCTATAAGAAGCAGAAAAGTATAAATGGTGATGTAGATACTATCTGGGAATGAGCCAAAGGAATGGAAACAAAAATTTTTTTTTGTTCTAGGAGGCAAAATGCATACTTCATGAAAATTATTTTTGCTTTTAATAACAAAGTACATCTTAAAAAACAAAAGGGGACTGGCAGTATGGGACGCCTGGTTAAGCCATCACCAGTAATGCTAGCATCCCATATGAGCAACAGTTTGAGTGTTGGCTACTTCACTTCTGATCACCTCCCTATTATGTCTGGAAAAGCAGTGAAAATGGCCCAAGTTCTTGGGCCTTGTTACCCACAAGGGAGACCCAGACAGAATTCAGGACCCTGGCTTTGGCTGGGCCAAGTTCAAGGCATTGCAGCCATTTGGGGAGAGAACTAACAGACGGAGGATCGCACTCTCATTCTTGCTCTCTGTAACTCTTTCAAGTAAATAAATAAATAAATAAATGTTTGGGGGGGCGCGGAGAAAGAAAAGAGAAGGGCTGGTGTTGTGGATTAAACTACTGCCTGCAATGCTTGTATCCCATAATGGGGGCCACTTGGAGCCCCAGCTATTCTATTTCTGATCCAGTTCCCTGCTAATGTTCCCGAGAAAGCAGCAGAAGCCGATCAAGGTCTTGGGGCCCCTGCGCCTATGGGGGAGACCAGGAAGAAGCTCCTGGCTTCAGCCTGGCCCAGCCTCAGCCTTGCAGCATTTGGGAAGTAAACTAGCAGATGCAAGGTCTCTCTCTCTGCCTCCCAAACAAAATAATTTTTTATAATAAAGTGACTGGGAGGTTTTAGAGATGTGAGTAGAAAAGGAAAGAAATAATGAGGAGAGAGCACCACGAAGCCTCTGGGCTAGTCACAGAAACACAACTACATTTTAGACCAAAGTAAGAATTCTAGTTTCCAGTCCAGCCAGCTTAAGAGCGTGGAAGCCATCACACTGTCCTAACAAATAAAATGCTGAACAAATTAAAAGAGCAACGAATCTTACAGCTCTCAGAAAAGCGAGGTCACAGGGCAGTGTGTGACACCCACAGTCAGACAGGCAGATATGAGAATCACAACTTACCAGGGAAGAAACTTTCAAGAGTGTCAGTCAGTACTGAGACACAAACTTAATCCCAGCTTGCCACTAACGCATTTTCATGAAGTATGAAGTTTCTGTACCCAAATAAACTCATAATTTTGACTCAATCTCTAAAAACTCTAAATTACTCTCACATGATAATGATCATATTTTCACACAAACAGAAGTAACAAAAATGCAGGCTGAATTTAAGGCAAAAACTGAGAATTTCTACAATAAATCCTACAAGAATGCAGCAAGATTAAATAAGCCATGGACTCCTCCTTCCTATAGTGTGACACCATCACACACCTTTCCTAGTAATCCTTGGTAAAGTTTGTATGGGAATGGAGACCTCCAGCTACTCTTTAAAAAGACTGAGATACTGTATACTTCAGAAATTCTTCACAAAACTTTTGACATTTTTCCAAAAATATCTATCATGGTTTGGGAAATAGATTTGTTTTTCAAAACTAATTTTTGAAGACATCCAACTTTTAAGGCGTGAGTTTGTACATTGTTTGTACATTGTACTGGGAAGACACGTAGAAAAGGACCTCCCAGTTTTGTCCTTGGCTTTGCTTTATAATTTTGCTTCAGGTGCACACTACTCAGTCCTTGGGTTACGCACATGCTCATCACTGGCCCATGGGTTATTCCATTGCTTGTTGTGTGCACTGTGACACTAACACTCTTTTTACCCTTCCCTTCAGGGCCACTCTAGGGAAGATTGTGCTTCTGCATATTAAGATCACACTTCATTTGACTCGTTCCTATCAGTAAAATACAAAAGCAGCACGTATTCATACAGGACAAAAACTTAACAGCTGCGTGTTTTTTTTTTTAAAACACCTGTTTGCTTCTGTCACAGAGTGCTGTGTTCTGTATAAAGTGCTGCTGCTTCAGCTTGGGTGCTGGACTAAAGATATGCCTGGGGTGTCTTTGACAGTCACTTCAAGTGGCCAAACATATTTCCCTGTCCCACTGTCTAAAGAACACACAACCATGAAGGGTGTTCAAAAGTTTATGGAATATGTATACTATTTTAAAAAGTATATATTTCAAAATTTTTTTCACTAGAAGAAACTTGTACCAACTTATGTTAACATAACCAAAGTAGATGACTTTGAGGTGCTAAGAGGAATAAAAGCAACAGTTTGAATGGAGCTCTAATCAGAGCAACATGAAATTTTTTAAAAATTGAAGATTAAAAAGCATATTGGTTGTGAAACTTGGAAGAATGGTAAAATGACTGATACTTAGTTAAGAACTTTAGGACAATACCCAAAAGAAATCTGAAGTTTACAAATGGATAGTTCATTTTCAGAATGTATAAACAAGGTTGAAGAGGAAGCCTCTCATGGTAATTATTGGCATAAAACTGTAATCAAAATTTTTATCTTGCTCTTCCAATAATTGAGGACTGATGATGAACAGCAGATAGAACAGCTAATACCAGAAACATCTCAGTCTGTTCAGCTTACACAATCCTGTCCAGAAAATTAACATGGAGCATACTTGCTGCTTCAAAAACTGTTGGACCCAGATCAGCTAGAGACAGATCAGAGCTCTCAGTGGAAATGTTAATAGTAGAACCAAGATCCCGAAACATTTCTTGAGGAACTGTAACAGGAGATGAAACATGGCTTTACTAGTGTAATTCTGAAGACAAAGTACAACCTTGACAGGGCCACAAAATGTAGAGGTGGCAAAAGTAGATTGCTTAAGAGCAAATTCCACGGAAAAAAATTTGTTTTGGGGTTTTGGGTGGAGCGGATGGAGGATGCTCCAGACATTTTGCATGTTGACTTTCTAGAAGGTGAAAAGAACACCTGCTTTTAGGAGAGTTTTTTTTTTTTTTTAGAAAATGAGACAAAACTTCAGCAGAAAAATGCTGAGGAAAAGCTCCATGCAGCAAGAGCCCTTTCCACCGTCACAGCGCTCTAGCTCACAATGGGCAGTGGTGTGAGGTATGGCAGGACACCGTTAGGCATCTAGTTGCTTGCCCCTACTGAGCGGGGTTGATCCCCGAGGTAGGAATACAGCCTGAGGCTTCCAGGTCGGTGGCAGGAATCTAATGATTCGAACCATGACCACTGCCTCCCAGGGCGACACTGGTGGGAAGCTAGTCAGGAGTCAGAGGTAGGTACTGAAGCCGGGTACTCCAATGTGACACAGAGACATCAGAAATGCTATGCTAAGTGCTCCTCTGGCTGTGCCTTACTGGCATCTCTAAACTTCTTTTCCCTTTTGGTTAATGAGAAATTGTGTGTACAATTTTGGCTCTGTCTCTATTGTATAAAATTTAAACATAAATTTAATCATACTACTTTTAGGTATACTTCTTTTTCAATTTTAAGAGTTTCATTTTGGACAACCAAAAAACCAAAACAAACAAACTACTCAAGAAATGGGCACGGGAAATGGGCAAACATTTCACAAAGGAACAAGCCCAAATGGCAAACAAACATATGAAAAAATGCTCCAGTTCCCTGGCAATAAGGGAAATCCAAATTAAGACATCGATGAGGTACCACCTAATACCAGTAAAATTGGCCCACATAAACAAGAACACCAACGACGCTTGTTGGCGAGGATGTGGGGAAAAGGGAACCCTACTCCACTGCTGGTGGGAATGCAGGTTGGTACAGCCTTTATGGAAATCAGTCTGGAGAACACTCAAACAACTCAAAATCTGCAAACCATATGACCCAGCAATAGCACTCCTAGGAATATATCCAAAACACCTGTTTCATGACAAACCATGCACCCCTATGTTCATAGCAGCACAATCAGTAATTGCAAAAACATGGAAGCAACCGAAATGCCCATCAGCAGAAGATTGGATAAGAAAGCTTTGGTTCATCTACTCCATGGAATACTACTCAGCTATTTAAAAAAACAAAATGCAGTTCTTTGTGGCTAAATGGGCCCAACTGGAAACTATGATGCTAAGGGAAATGAGCAAATCCCAAAAGGTGAGATACCACATGTTTGCCTTGATTTAACCTGTAATTTTTGTTTGGTTGTTTGTTACTTTTTGAACCTGTCATTGACACTGTCTCAACCCAGGTGTTTTGAAGAATTGAACTTGCATTATTTTTAACATATTGTTTACTCAATACTATGTCAGTTAATTCCATGACACTGTATATTGATGCTGATGTTTTGTTGGGGCTTTTAACTGACCGGAACTTTACTCTGTTAGCTCTACCTTCAGACCAGAAAAGGTCTCCCCAAGAAGCCACTGAACTTATCTGGACAATAAGATGCTGGACTTTATGCTAGGTATATGCTTGCAATGAAGGAATCTCAACTGAACTTGAACTGTGGCTATGCAGCAAGGTGGAGGAATCCACTATGGGGGGAGGGTTGTGGGAGGGGTGGGAGGGAATCCCAGTGCCTATAAAACTGTATCACATAATACAATGTTAATAACAATAAAAAAAAATTAAAAACAAACAAACAAAAAAAGTTTCATTTTGGGTCAGGCTGCACTTTGGCATTTCAAAATAAGCAGTCTTTCATTTTAGTATTTTAGCATATCATTAAATGTAGGTTTTTCTAATTTTAGCATTGTTTTTACATTTAATAACGAATTATTTTGTACAGCACTTTCATTTATAAACAGTTTGGTTATTTGAAACCTTTAACATGGAGTGCTATAAGACAGTGTTCATGCAGAGAAGGCAGGACATATGTAAACGCTTTCTAATAATCACATTTTCAGAACAAGGACTTGATACACTCACCAGAGGTGAAAATAGTACAGATCATCTTTCTATTTTTCCTGCATCATTTGACCATGTGGATCTTTACATATTATATAGACTTATGCACATTAATTTTACATTAATCTATAGTCATTAACCTTCTTCTTAAAAATCATCTTTGGCCAATGAGAGAACCTTCAAGTTGTCTCCCATGTCCTTTAGAATTGTCCCAGCAGTCTTTGTCTACATTCTTGATTTCTGACGTAGAAAGCTGCCAGGCTCTCACCAATGGTACGTGGTTCAGCTGTGCTGTGATACATACATGTGTGGTTTGTGATATCAAGCCTACGATACTGATGACTTCTGTACCATCTCTTTCTCTAAGCGTCTCATCTCTGCTGCGAAAATGCAATTTTGAACTTTTCACGTGTACATTTCAGATAGGTCCAGCAGGTCACTTTTGTTCATCTGGATTACAGCAATGGAGTCTGGGTGAGGGTGATGCCAAGGGTATTAGAGGAAGCGGTAACAAACCTCTGGTAACCACAGCTGGAACGCTGAACAGCCCAGCTACCAACCAATTAACCTAGACTCTCACATTCAAATTTATCTAGCTCAGCTCACATTAGCTGCACTGGGGGTGCTAGAAGACAAGGAGGCTCTATGCCAGTCCTGGCCTGACTACTTGCAGTAATGATAGCACAGAAAAACTAGTTTTTACCTTAAGACAGTGATTTTGTTTCTTTCATAGCTTGAAACATTAGCCTTATCTATGAAAATAAAGGAATTTGAAGTAATTTAAATCAAATCTACTTAAGTGACCTAAATCATTCGGCACTGGTTTCTTTTTAAACCTCTAAGTCAATTTTGCTTTTTACACTATTAATGTTTCTGTCTAATCATACAATTGGCATTTCCTGGGTTTTTTCCCCAAGTCATACATCTGGGATTTCATATTATGAATGGCATGCCTATACCTCCGAGTCCCTTTTACGGGACACTTCGGTTCTTAAAGTGTGGAAGTGTGGTCTGTGACTCCCTAAGGACCCCTGGGCGGGGGAGGCTAAAACTGATAAGCTCTCATTCTAGACTGAGTGCAGACTGGTTTCCCACCCGCATGAATTGACATCGCTAGCCTTAATACAGAAGCAGAGATGAGAACCCAGCTGTCAAGTCACTGGAGAGACTTGCCAAAATTGTGTAACAATTGAAGACAATGAGCCCCGACATAAGGGAGCCTTCTTCATGCAGAGCAGTGGCCGCGCAGGAATGCAGCTGAGCGCCGCTGGCAGGGCCAGGCCCTCGGCAGCTCGCAGCGCAAGGGCTGCCTTTTGTTTTTCAGACTTTAGGACTTTTAATACTGAAGCAAAAATCATGCAAGAACATTTTTTCCCTTGCAAGCCCAAAACAGCAAAATAAAAGAAAAAGTACTTGTAAGGAAAAAAAAGAGTTTTGTACACTGGATGAAACAATATAAATTCAAAACTGACAGATACAGGCTAGCTCTATCACTCACTCAGCTCTTTAAAAAATTTGATATGAACATCGAGTCAGAGCAACAGGGTATAGCCCGTGAAATGTCATCTACATGCATTTCCAGGTAGACCACAGGACTGTACACAGTCCCAGCATGTCCGCAGAAAGGCTCGCCGTGGACCTAGCAACACAGTAAAACCCCAGAGTCCTTTCCTCCAGGTCAAGAGAGACACAGGGACGGGCGATTTAGACTTAGCTGTCTTCCCGTATTGGGCTGCATCTCCAACAGGGAATCCTGGATCACCCTCGAGATCAGCCTTGACTGCCTGCAGTGAGGTCAGACCAGGGACCTGACTTCTCTCCCCAGACATGTGTCCTCCGAGCCCTGACCATTCTTACTAGGATCATTTTCTTAATAAGAATAATCACTTGCAGAGTTCTCGGCTGAAGGGCAGCTTCAAGGAAACGCAGAAGCAAAGCCAGCCTCGCACCTTCACCCTGAAGCATTTCTCCCAAGCCTGCTGCGCGTTCAGCGAATGGCCCAGCAGCCAGCCAACCATGACTTTTCCCTTCCTCGTTTTTTCATATGAGCAGTTTCCACTGAACTATCTCAGAAGTATATTTCACATCTACCAATTTCTACTGCCACATCTCTAGTCTGAGGCACTACTGATGTTTTATTCTGTGGACTCTACAGGAATTGGTCCTCATAAAGTCTGACATCTAGAGTGCCAACTCTCCAGGTGATGGTTCATGTGGGTTCAGGCAAACAGGGGTTTGCTCTGATTTTTAAGGTACTATCTTGTTTCTGTTAGGGTGAGAAAATGAATTTACAGAAATCAGACCACCTGCTGACATACTATAGCTAAAACAGCCTTCTTAGATCTCAACTTCTGTTTACTCTCACAGACTTGATTATACTTGAAAAATTCACTATTATAGAGGTAGAGGTAAATATTACAGAGGAACCTAGCATGAGCCTTATGGATCTTACTGGAGAATCTAAATTGAAAATACAGCACTGTCTCCAAAGTTATGTTTTTTTTTTTAAAGATTTATTTTTATTATTTTTTCATTGGAAAGGCGGATATACAGAGAGGAGAGACAGAGAGGAAGATCTTCCGTCCGATGATTCACTCCCCAAGTGAGCGCAACGGGCCGATACTATGCCGATCCGAAGCCAGGAGCCTCTTCCGGGTCTCCCACACGGGTGCAGGTTCCCAAAGCTTTGGGCCGTCCTCGACTGCTTTCCCAGGCCACAAGCAGGGAGCTGGAAGGGAAGCGGGGCTACCGGGATTAGAACCGGCGCCCATATGGGATCCCGGGGGTGCAAGGCGAGGACCTTTTAACCACTTGCGCCACCGCGCCGGGCCCTCCAAAGTTATGTTAAGGAAGGGAAGAGGGGCCCAGAGTAGTAGCCTAGTGGCTAAAGTCCTCACCCTGCATGCAATGGGATCCCAAATGGGTACAGGTTCATATCCTGGCAGCTTCGATTCCCATCCAGCTCCCTGCCTGAGGCCTGGGAAAGCAGTGAAGGACGGCCCAAAGCCTTAGAATCCTACACCCATCTGGGAACCTGGAAGAAGCTCCTGGCTCCTGGCTTTGGATCATCTCAACTCCGGCCATTGTGGCCACTTGAGGAGTCAATCAATAGATGGAATATCTTCCTGTCTCTCCTCTGACTTGCCAACAACAACAAAAAAATCAGTCACTGGCCCGGCACAATGGTCTAGCAGCTAAAGTCCTTCCCTTGAAGGCCCCAGGACCCCTTATGGGTGCCAGTTCTAATCCCGGCAGCTCCACTTCCCATCCAGCTCCCTGCTTGTGGCCTGGGAAAGCAGTCAAGGACGGCCCAAAGCCTAGGGACCCTGCACCCATGTGGGAGATCCAGAAGAAGCTCCTGGCTCCTGGCTTTAGATCAGCATAGCACCGGCCATTACTGTCACTTGGGGAGTGAATCATCGGAAGAAACATCTTCCTCTCTGTCTCTCCTCCTCTCTGTATATCTGACTTTACAATAAAAATAAATAAAATATTGAAAAAAAAAAACCAAGTCACACACAAAAAAAGAGAAGCAGATTTAAGGCATATGAGGTATGGGACAAGTAAATAAAGGAAGAAAATCAGAAAAATGATGTTTGGATAAAATCATCTTCCCAAAAGGAATATAAGTTTCCTCTATAGATTAACCCTGAGCTTTGAAAACTACTTTTAATAAAAAGGCTTGTAAGGATATACTGCCAAAACTGGATTTAATATAAAACCTTTAAACATGTTACTAAAACAGCAATATTTACTTTGACATTTAAGTTTAAATAATTGCTTTAAAATAAAACCTGCTAGTTATAACTTAAAGACTCAAAAACACCAAATAATAAATTTTATAGTCATATTCATACTTTACAACTTTGGTTTAAGATTTACTTTCTGAAATTAACTTCAAATACGTGCAGTAGATGGCCAAGCACAATAAGCCTTTTTGCCAATCCTCCATTTTTTTCCTCTTTTTAAAAGGCTTAATCAGTTGCAAGGTAGAGAAGGATAGAGACAGAAAAATAAAGACCTTCCTTCCACTGGTCTGTTCTCCAAATGGCCACATCAGCCAGGTGTGCACGGGTGGAAGCCAGGAGCCCAGAACTCTTCTAGTCTCCTAACCGAGTAGCAGGGGACCAAGCGCTTCCTCAGCCTTCCCAGGAACATTATTAGCCGGAAACTAGATGGGAAACTGAGTAGGCAGGTCTCGAACCAGCACTCCTGTATGGCATGCCGATGGCATAAATTGCAACTTAACCCATTGCACCACAACACCAACTCCATTGCTTCCTTTTAAAATAAGACATTGACTGTCTTTCCATATATCAAGTAATATTGATGAAAAGTCATAATAAAAAGTCACTTTAGATAAGGATTACCTAAGTATTGTTAAAGCACCCTTATTATCGCTGCCCAGGGTATGGGACCACCACTGCTTCCAACTAGAACTTGCTGGGTTGTATAAGTCAACTACTGTGAAAGGAATGAAATGATCTGTAGGTTGAAACTGAAGCAGTTTTACACAGTTGCATACAGCCAACTTAAGTAGAAAGGTTCATTTCCAAACATAACAACTGACAATGATGCAAAAACATGCTGGTTGAATGAGAACTTATAAGGTCCACATTGCAGAGTCATACTGCTCGGGAAACTCTCTCTCCAGAGTCTAAGCATATATCACCTAGTTAGCCATGAATCTAACAAATGTTTGCAAGTAATGCTAGCCAAATTCAGAGGATAGGAACCATCCACAGATTGTGATACCCTAAACTAAGAAAAACACATTTCTGTTTAGTAGTTAAATCTTTTGAGTCTAATATCATTTAAAAGATGAGTCTCAATTTCAGAAGTGATAAAAATGGCAAAGTTAACATGCTAATTTCATATTATAAACAAGATGACTTCAGTTATGAATTTTCTGAGATAATTTTTGATGAAGTACTTTAGCATCAGATAGAGAACATGAATGCATCATAACACTACTTTCTATGGGGACAAATTTTCCTGTCCCTATTAATTCTAAGAAAGTCTTTTAAAGAAAGCTATTATGACAAGTCGTTCATATTACCATTGTATTTCACTAAGATTTTATTTTATATGCAACTGATCTTAAGTATAAAAATTTCAAGTGACATTAAAGTTCTCCACATACACATTTTCTTCCAAATGCTATCATGAACAGTTCATTTAAAAATGCTTTACATACATAAATACATCAATATTAACTTTTTGTTCTTTGTAAATCATTTCATTACAATTTATGATTATCAGGATACAACATACTTTATCTGTATCTTCTTTTATTCAACATTGCTTTAAATAACTATGTTATACAATATGGACCTAGTTCATCCTTCTATCTGCTGGATTCTGCTGTATCATTGAATATATCAAATTGTATTCAGCTACTACTACTATCCTACTCACAAGTATTTAGGCTGTTTTTAATTTGTACATGGTTGTACCTTTAATTCCTATAGAACTTAGATCCAAGAGTGAAACTACAGTGTTCTTCTGTCTTGTTTAAAGCAAGCTACTTTTCCTCCAATCCACAGACAGTGTCTTATGTTCCGTGGTCTTGGAGTTTGGCTTTTCCACATGATGCTCAGGTCCTTTGGAATACTGTTTCTTTGTATGTTGTAAGGTTGTATGTAGTTTTACTTTCTACAGTAGGGGAATCAAATATTCCAATAATTTTTCTGAACTAGACTATCCTTTTACTAATAACTCTTAATGTCATTTCTAAAATAAATAAAGCTCATGTATGTTACTGTGCCTGTTTCTAGGCACTGTGTTATTTAAAATTCGCTTATTTACCTATTAATGCACAAATGCCAAAATCTTTTCAATTGTTATAACTATATATAATAAATAGTGAAGGTCTCTTGTCTTTTTATAAAAATTGTCTCAGCAATATGAATCTTTTATGTGACATAAATTTAAAAATTATTTTGGACAGATCTTAGATAATCCTTGTTATTTTGTTTGGAACTGTAGTCAATCTAGCTGTTCAGGACTGACACCTTTACGATACCATTTTTTCCCATCTATGTGTATAGTATTTTTCTATTGTTTGTTTAAGTCTTACACTTGTCAAAAAACTTCTACCCCCACCCCCATCGAGATCTTGTTCACTTTTCTTAGGCTTACACAGCAGATTTTAGTGGAGCTGAGTTCATGAGCAGGTCTTCCTTCATCTGGTACCCTTGGCGTTTCTCACCTGTGTGACCTCTCTTATGTATGGAAAGGGATGCTCTTTGAGAGAATGCTTTCCCACATTCATTACACTCAAAGGGTTTCTCACCAGTATGACTCCTCATGTGTACAATAAGTAATGAACACTGAGAGAAAGCCTTTCCACACTTATTACATTCATAAGGTTTTTCCCCTGTATGACTTCTCACGTGAAGAGTAAGGGATGAAATTCGAGAGAAGGCTTTACCGCAGTCAGTACATTTAAATGGTTTCTCTCCAGTATGGATTTTTTCATGCTCGAGGAGATTCTGTCTCTGACTGAAGGCTTTTCCACATTGATTACAATGATAGGGTTTCTCTCCAGTGTGAATTTTCTCATGTTCAGTGAGATTTGATTTCTGACTAAAGGCTTTCTCGCATACTGTACATGCATAGGGTTTCTCACCAGTATGAATCCTCTGGTGTCTAATGAGGTTTGACATCTGAATAAAAGCTTTTCCACATTCATTGCATTCATGAGGTTTCTCTCCAGTATGAATTTTCTGATGTGTAATGAGATTTTCTTTCCGGCTGAAGGATTTTCCACATTCACGGCATTCGTAGGGTTTCTCAGCTGTATGATTTCTCATATGTACAGTAAGAGATGAACTTTGAGAGAAAGCTTTCCCACACTCAGTACATACATATGGTTTCTCACCTGTATGGCTTCTCATATGTATAATAAATACTGAGCACTGAGAAAAAGCTTTTCCACAGTTATTACACTTATAGGGTTTCTCCCCCGTGTGACTTCTCATATGCAGAGTAACAGATGACATTCGAGAAAAAGCCCTACCACATTGGTTACATGTGTAAGGTTTCTCCCCAGTATGAATTTTCTCATGCTCAATCAGATTTTGCTTTTGGCTAAAAGATTTCCCACATTCCTTACATTCATAGGGTTTTTCTCCAGTGTGAATTCGGTTATGTTCAATCAGATTTGATTTCTGACTGAAGGCTTTCCAACAATCCTTACATGCGTAAGGCTTTTCCCCAGTATGTATTCTCTGGTGTCTAATGAGGTTTGACATCTGAATGAAAGCTTTTCCACATTCATTACACTTATATGGCTTTTCCCCAGTGTGAATTTTCTGATGTGTGGTAAGATTCTCCTTCCTGCTGAAGGATTTTCCACACTGCTTACATTCGTAGGGTTTCTCTCCAGCATGGATTCTCTCATGTCTGATGAGGTCAAATTTATGGCTGAATTCTTTTCCACACTGATTACACTTAAAGGGGATCACAACGTAAGAGGAACAGTGGAGAAATGGTTTCCCATACTCATTACATTCATAATTGTTCTCTCTTACAGAGCCTTTCTCATTAGTAAGTAAGTCTAGATTATGTTCCAAACCCTTATCAAGTGAGTTATATCCAGAGAAGTTTTGTCTCGAAGTAACAATGTCTGAACTCTGAGGCAGTATCTTTGCAACTCTTTTATATTCAGTGACTTTTTCCTTAATCAGAGCTTTCTCGGAGACTGAAGTGACTTTCCTCGAAAGTGTTTCCTGTTGTTTCTTGATCTGTTCATCAACTTCCCAAACTTCTAAAATGGAGGATCAAAAATTATTACTTGTGAATTTCTCTACTACACTAGTATCAGCATTTTAGAAATTTTTTTAATGCGGGTTTTCATTTTCGAGGTTGGCCTTTTGTCAACAAATAAATCTAAGGTGCAGATGTTGCTCATTCCTAAAATTTGAGAACTACTATCAATGACTTTGTGGAAAGAAGACAGGCATTTGTCAGCTGAAACACCCAACTGATTTGCAACTGTTATGTACACTACAGAAATCAGCAAAATAAATAATTAAAATGAAAAGATAAACATACAAATATTTAAATAGGGAATCAAATGGCAAGAGAATAGTTAATACTTCTGGTTAAACATGCTGGATTGAATGCCTATGTTTATTTTTCCTTCTTGGAAGAAACTCCATGAAAATTTCAGTTGGAGAATAAAGCATCAAAAAACCTATAAGATACAGTCCATAGATGTATAAAGTAAAGCAAACAAGATACTTCAACAGACTATGCCACAAAACGCACATGGAACTGAAGAGCGGATCTAAGAAGTTCAATCAAAAGTATCAAGAAGGTGCTCACTCCAATAATCAAGAACATACTGGAAATGTCAAGAACTGGAGAATTCACGGACTCAAAATGTAGAGACAAACAGGGACAGAGAGAGATGCTCCTTTTCACTACTGTTTTTCAACATTACACAACTAGTCTTACTTAATGGCATATGACAAACTAAGCAAATAAAAAGCACAAATTAGAAAGAAAAATCTAAAGTGGCTTTTCTTGGAGAGTACATGATCATCTCTTTTTAAAAAATCAGAAAGAAAAAATAATAAACCCACTAGAATAATTAATTATATTAGGGTTGTCAGGATACAAAGTTTCTATAAAAATGAAAGGTCTGTGTATCAGCAATGTGGAGGTAGAATCTGCTATTAATCTGAAGTAAAACCTATCACATATTTGCACCCCCAAACTGAAATACTTAGGTATAAATATGAGGCAGATGATCAAACTCTTACGAGAGAAGTTAACAAGTACTAAACAGATTTGGCATACTCCTGGATTAGAAAATTAATAGCATCAATATACCAATTCATCTCAATTTGATCACTGTTAGTGCAATTCCACCTTACAGCTTATTTTGTGGATACACACAGATAGATTCTGAAGTTTATAGGAAGATACAAAAGCTCGAAAATAGATAATATTAGAAACAATGAAAGTGGATGACCGAAACTTTCCAAATTCAGGATAAATCTACAATAACCAAGATAGTGTGCTATTAGTTAAACAAATAAATGGAATAGAAATATACCTTATAAATATAGTCAACTGATCTTTGACAAGGCAGCAAAAATATAATGAAGCAGGATAGTCTTTCAGTAATGCTGGAATAACAGGACATCTGCATGTACAGAAATTAATCTAGACAAAGAATTCACTCCCTTCATAAAAATTGAAAATGAACCATAGACTTAATTGTAAGGCACAAAATTAAAAAAACTTTTATATGATAACAGAAGAAAACCAAAGTAATCTTGCATATAGTGATAATTTGTTCAACACACATTTAACAGTATGTTGCATGAAAAATAGCTTATAAGCTGGACATTAAGATTTAAAAAGCTTCTATTCTGCAAAGGACACTTTTTAAGAGAATGAAAAGACAAGCCAAATACTGGGAGAAAGTAAAAGACAAAGCTGAGAAAGGACTGCTGCCCAACATATACAGAAAATTCAAACTGAAGAAGGCAGATCACCTGGATACAAAATAGTCAAAATAACTAGACATTCATCAAACACGATATAGAGCTGGCAGGAAAGCAAATGAAAACGTATGTATTGTCATTTGCCATCAGACAGTTGAGAATAATGTGATACCACTGCTCATCTTTAAAATCCCAAATCCCAAACAAGTGCCAAAACTAACGGTTCAATACAAATATGGAACAGACAGCTACTGTACATTGGGACTGTGAAGCAGTACAGCTACTTAGGAAGACAGTCTGGAAACATTTTGAACAATTACAGATACCCTTGCAATATGATTCAACAAACACTAGCCTTGGATTTTATCATGAGTTGAAAACTTTTTCATACAAAAACCTGTACACAGATGTTATTAATAGCTTCATTCAGCTGCCCTGCCACAGCTGGAAGATGTTCTTTGCCACAGAAAAACTACCTCCAGACAATGCAATGGAAGTCAATTCTGAGAAATGAGCTAGCAGGTCATCAAAAGAATGGAGGGGTCCTAAACACATACTGTATGTGAAAAGCCAACCTGAAAATTACTCATTTATTATATGATTCCAAATACATGACATTCTAGAAGACACAATATCATAAAGGCCATAAAAATGGCAGTAATCAAAGGGAAGAAGGAGAAACACAGTGTGTTTTAGATGAGTGAAATGATAGTCTTTATTATAAACTTATCAAAACTCACAGAATGTGCTCCAGCAAGAGTGAACCCCTAAGGCAATGAACTTTGCATGCTAAAGATGTGTCAATGTAACTTCATCCACCGTAACAAGTACACCACTGTGGTATGAAATGTTGATGGTGGAAAAGACCTGTGGGAGAATGGGGGTAAATGGGAACTGAGCTTTCTGCTTAGTTTTGCTCTGAGTTTAAAAACCCAAGATGCAAAATTTACTAAACAAAAAGGGGTCAGGATGAAAATGGGACCGAAACAAGAGCAGGTAGTTTCGCTAGGGCTGGTGTTCTCAATTTGTGTTTGCTTCTATTGCATTTTTCATCTGCAAAGTCTGAGACAGTTGAAACTAATATCCTACCCATAACTGCAGGTGGGGTTCTCACAACATTTTGTTTTACCATATAGTCAAATATCATTATATTCAAAACTGACTAACTTAGGAAAGACTGGGTATTCTGCTTGACATTATAACAAATAAAGCAAGGCCCTGGAGGCCACAGACATAGGTGTGTTTTCCTGGCTCAACCAGAAGCAACTTTTTTATTTATTGGAAAGTCAAATATACAGAGACGAAAGAGAGGAAGAGATTAACTCCCCAAGTGGCCACAACAGCTGGAGCTGAGCGGATCTGAAACCAGGAGCCAGGAGCCTCTTCCTGGTCTTCCACACGAGTGCAAGGTCCCAAAGCATTGGGCCGCCCTTGACTGCTTTCCCAGGCCACAGGCAGGGAGCTGAATAGGAAGCAGAGCCACCAGGATTAGAACTGATGCACATACGGGATCCTGGTGGTTGCAAGGCAAGGACTTTAGCCACTAGGCTACCACACCAGGCCCCAGAAGCAACTTTCTGACCACAATGAAAGAAAATCCTGTCTTCACTACTCATTTCTGTATATTTCCAAGACTTATTTTCAGAAGCTGATTTTTGTCTGTTCTCTATCCTCCCAAAGATTGTGCAAATCATTTAATAGTAACATAAAAATTCCTTAATTAAAAGCGAATACATTCTGTTTGTAAATGAATGAACACAGTCTTACCGTCTTGATTCAAAGAGGAAGCAGCCATGTCACTACTATTCATGATGAAACAAACCAGCTTTTGTAGAGAAAATGAACCTCACAGACTTAAGGAACAAGGAGAAAGAGCCTCATCCTGACTAAATCACTAAAATGTAGAAGTCATGAATATTTATGTGCTGAATACAAAGACCTCTGCTACCTGGTGCTGCCTGCCTTCATCAATACTAACGAGCGCCTCAGAGCAGAGCATGGACAAAAGACATACAGACAATGGCTACAGAAAAGGCATAGCTTCTCACCCAGCCATTCAACTTTCCAGAGTTTTAGTAAAAAAATAAATAATTATACATACACACACATATCTAAAAGTGTTTGCTGTATGTAACATCTTTGTAACTCCCTTTATTTTACCTCAAAACCAAGTGAACTCATGACACTGTCTTCTTTAAACTAAAAAATACATGGAAAACAAAGCAAAGAGAAAATGTCTGCAGTACTGACTGTAGGAGTGTCTATTTACAGAAAATGGAATCGTGGTGGTAGTAATACTGAACTGCATCTTTTATTTACATTGGTTTTGTAGCAAGTAGAAAAGTACTGAACAGAAACATTCACACAAGTCCAACTTGCACCCTGTATCTAAAACATTGATTTGTACTTACAAAACTTTGGAGTTTTAATTATTCCAACCTTGGGCATAACATATATATTCGCTTTTGTGTATGCGAGCATTATTTATACCTATGCAGACTCAGACACAGGCATCTGCCACCCCTTTTTCATAAGAGAGAGAAAACACCTCTGCACGCTGATGTTTCCCACACATATACTATAGTCCTCATCTGTGGTTTTCCTTCCCAGTTTCAGTCACCAGCAGTCAACTGTGGTCTGAAACACTTGTTCTAGAAATAAACAGCTCATGTTTTAATATAGATGGCTGAGTAGCATGATGAAATCTTGAACTCTCCTGTCCTGCCCAGGACATAAACGATTCTCCTCTCAGGGCATCCACACTGCATACGCTACCTGCTAGTTCGTCATTCAGTCACCTGTTTACTAGCTCTTCTATAATGGCATCCTGAGTGCCTGGATTCTCTTAACGGTTCAAGAGTAGTGATGATGGCTCTTTTGTTACAGAATACATATATATTGTTCTATTTCTTTTATTAGTTTCTTAATCTCTCTACATAGGTTGACATGTATAGGAAAAAAACCCCAAAGTATATATTTCAGAACTATCCATGAGTTCCAGTAATTAGGTTTTTAGAACATATATGTCCCTTTTCAGGGGTGGGAAGAGCTGCTATATATTGTATGGTGCAGGATTTCTCTGAGTATAACTTCTTTTACAGTTTTGAGTGAATTATATAGATGCTGTACAATGAAAAATTGAATACCACATTGAAAATGGTGGGAGAAAATGCAAATACAAGCTCTTAAAAGTAAAAAAAAAAAGTGGAAAAATATAAATGTACTTATCAACTTGGGACCATTTTCACACAAAAAAGAATTACTTTCGACAACTTTAAACATAACAATTTTACTGTATATTCTAGTAGAATGTGAACCGTTGGTGGGAAAAAATGAGCATAAAGAAATCATTATTAATAATATGGGTGTTACAACTAATTCAAAACTAACATAAATAAGAGGAATGTAGACAAGTAAAGAGGAATCAGTTTCACCCTTGGAGTCATCCGGTAATGTGTGGAAGGTCTGCAGACGATTCAGGGTTTCATGATGGGGACAGGAAGGAGGAATAAAAGGGATGGAAAAACCTGAGTAACAAGCAGAGGCTAGCAAGCCTAAACATCCTGCAACATACAACAGACAGTCTGCCACAGCAAAGAATTACCCGGCCCAAAATACTGATGGTGCCAAGGCTGAGAATTACATTTTTTTAAAGTAATTACCTTAACATAACACGTGAGAAAGATGTGAATACAGCCTGACTCCTCCAAAACTATTGTTGGACATTAATCCCCATTGTGACACTGTAAGAGGACAGAAGTTTAACTGTTTTTTTTTAGATTTGTATTATTTTTATTGTAAAGTTAGATATAGAGGAGAGACAGAAATATCTTCCGTCCCGTGATTCACTCTCCAAGCGTCCCAACGGCTGGAGCTGAGACCATCAGTGGCTAAAGTCCTCGCCTTGAATCCGCCAGCATGCCATATGAGTGCCAGTTTAATCCCGGCAACCCTGCTTCCCATCCAGCTCTCTGCTTGTGGCCTGAGAAAGCAGTCGAGGACGGCCCAAAGCCTTGGGACCCTGCACCCACAGGGAGAACTGGAGGAAAGTTCCTGGCTCCTGGCTCCGGATTGGGGCAGCACTGGCCATTGCTGTCACTTGGGGAGTGAATCATAGACAGAAAATGATCCCCTCTCTCTCCCCTCCTCTCTGTATATCTGACTTTCCAATAAATAAATCTTAAAAAAATAATAAAAAATCCAGTAACAAATATGGAAAAAATGTCAACTTTCCATCTCACTATAATTCATTTTTATTTGACCTTAAACATAAGACATACTTAGAAATGTGAAAATTAATTTTTTTCCAATGAGAATCTTAAGAGATCAGGAGGCAGGTGGTGTGTGGTTCACTGCAGTGTTCCGCAGCAGGCCCAGCTTCTTACGCTGTGTTCATTTCTAGACGGACCTTAACATCAAATCTCACTACGTCTTGCTTTAGTTTATAGTATCACCCCAAATTACAATTCTTTCCTATATGATTTAATTCTGCACTAGCTTTTCATTCCTTTGGGCACTAATCAACTGTGGGCCATTACAACTCAGAGCAGGTATTTTTTTTTTACATTACTCAGTAATCTCGTGTGTCTGTTTGTTGTTGATTATTGGTAATCTTCTACATATAGGATAAAACTAACCTCCACAATTAAAAATCACACACACACACACACACACAAAACCCATGACTGACAACATTTTAAAACGAAGGCAAAGACGACATAATTTAGGACTTTGGGTTTTTGGTAAAGATTTATTTTTACTTGAAAATCACAGTTACAGAGAGAGATAGCAAGAGCTTTTCCAACTACTGGTTCTCTCTCCAAAATGGCTGCAACAGCCAGAGCTGACTCAGTCTGAAGCCAGGAGCCAGGGCTTCTTCTGGATCTCCCAGGTGGGTACAGGAGCCCAAGAACTTGGGCCATCCTTGTCTTTTTTCTCAGGCCATAAGTGGGGAACTGGATCAGAAGTGGAGCAGTGAGGACTTGAACCTGTGCTTATATGGAACATGTCTGCCTCTAGCTGAGGCTTAGCATTCTATGCCACCACACAGGCCCCAGTTCTTAACCAATACTGGATATCTCATCCTATTTTACTAAGCTCTTAAAATCCACCCTCCTATAGTCTACAAGGAAGTGTTTTGTTCTGTTTTCTTACTCTTACAAACCTTAAGGAGCCAAAGATGATTCAAGAGAACTTGAATACAAGCTCTCGAGTAATAAATAAATAAATAAATAAATAAATAAATAAATAAATGTTGCAGTGTGGTGGTATAGCGGGCAAAGCTGCCAGCTGTGATGCCGGCATCCACATGGGTGCCTGTTCCTATCCTGGCTTTTCCAATTGAGATCCAGCTCCTTACTGACAATTGGGAAAAGCATCAATGACCCAAGCACTTGGGCCTTTGCCAGCCCTTTGAGAGATCTGCTGAAGGTCCTGACTTAGGCTTGGCTCTGTGTTGGCCATTGCCACCATCTTGAACCAAAAGAATGGAAGACTCTTTCCCCCACTCTCTAATTCAGAATTTCACAATGAATACAATGGCAATCCCTTATCCCCAGATACTGAAGCAGTACTGAACCCTCACCCCTTCTCTCCCAATCTGCCCAAGATACAGGAGGAAAAAAGAGATTGAAACAGTGGTCTCATCCACGTTCTCCCATTCCTCAAACCTTCTCACCTTAACCGGTGGCTCACAACGGCATGCATCCTTCTTAACTATGTAAACATCATCAGAAGTAAAACAAATTATTAAATATTGATTTTAAAAAATCAGCTTTAAAAAAGAAAATTTATCTTGCAACTTCACCTACATCTTTCCTCTTAAAACTTTCAAGTATTCTGATTAACTCATCTTTTACCAAAATAACATTCAATTTATGATTCTAGCCATACTTCATGAAATTATGCTCTTTCTAACTCTGTCCTGAATTCCTCAATATTTGTTTTGAAAGAATACAGGTGGATATTTTCATAACAAAAACAACAGACTTTTCAAAAGAGGCTGTATATGATTCACTTACAGGAAGAATAAAGCATAAGCCTTTCTCTTGGTGGATTAGTAGCTTAAACTCCAGACACAGATGTGTGAAAACATAATATGTATGTTTTAGATTGCAGTCATTGTAGTAGGATGAAGTAGAAGTTAATTGTGAAATGGCTGAGATTGATATATAAGCTGGAAATATGGAGGACAGTTTCTTGGGAATTATGGCCAATCACTGCTAACGATAAATTAGGATATTCAATCAAAGGGAAAGATGTAAAGAATTTCACAATTTCTGAAAACACTAACAATATGTATTCATACAATATAATTTCTGGAGTCAACTACGGAGTAAATGCCAGGAACATGTATAAATCATGAAGACAGACGGAGGAAAAGGGATCTTGTATGTAATTCAGAAGTTTTGGGGGTGACCGCTGAGGAAAGAAATGTGAAAGAATTTCATCAAGGAAGAAAAAATAATGTCTTAGAAGCAAGGAGATTGGAATCCTTTAGAGAAGAGCAAAGGACGAAGACATTGCTAAGGGTGATTCATACTAGGATAAAAAAAGTTTTAATACTGATAGAATGAAACATCTGTTTCCTCTCTACTGTATGAACATAACATATACCTTCAATAAAAATAAAAGCAACTCTACTCCAATTCTAGAACATGAGGAAGAATATGAGGTAAGGTAGACCCCTATAGAGAGTGGCTGCTGCTTCTTAGAGAGAACAGAGTTCTTGGGAACACAGGCCCACCTTTGTGGGCAGGAAGTTGGAATCAGCTTTTCCAGCAGTGCAATCCAGATGTGCTGAGATGGTGGAAGGAACATCATGGACTTAATCTAGCCCTAACAGTGGGAAATGCAGGCAGCTGTGATATTTGCATACACAATCTATTGGTATTGCAGGGTGGATAAGATACTGAGTGTTTTGATAATCTTTGAATTGAGAAATAAACAATGAAACAACTTATAACACAAAACCTTGCCTTATATGGGAGGTCAATATGAACTACAGAGGCTCGTTACTAGCTCAGAGCAGGTGTCTGGATAGTTTTTAATCTGATCCTTCGGAAAATAAGAAATTCCACCACTCAAAGATAAGTATAAAGGGGATTGGCATTCAAACCTATGCAACAGTACTGCCAAGAAGCAAATTAAATTAAATTACAGGTTGGTTTCATAAAATTCCGTCTGTAAACCAAAAGCAATCTATGTGAAAGTGGCAAATAAATGAAGTCACCTATGGGAGAAAACAGCAGGTTCCAAGACATCTTTAAGCAACATATACAGCTCAGAAACAGAGAATTGTTTTAACCACTCAGAATTTTTTTGAAAAACCATGGGTGGCGGGGGGATGGGTGAGAAACCTGTCTCAAAAATTTTATGTAAACCCTTAAAATAAAGACTGCTTTCTCATGAGCAAAAACATATCTCTTAAGCACATGGAAGAGAGCACTGTTTTGTATCATATCCATATTTATACCCATAATAGAATTTTATTTATTTTTTTAGAAAGGCAGACTTTTGAAGTAGAGAAAGATAGATATGTTGCCCGCTAGTTTGCTCCCTAAGTGGCTGCAATAGCTGGAGCTGACCAACAAAGCCAGGAGCCAGGAGCTTCTTCCTGGTCTCCCACATATGTTTAGGGTCCCAAGCTCTGGGCCGTTCCCGACTGCTTTCCCAGGCCATAAGCAGGGAGCTGGATGAGAAGTGGAGCAACCAGGACATGAACCAGCACTTGCATGGGATCCCACAGGATCATGCACTTGCAAGGCAGAGGATTAGCTAATTGAGCCACTGTGCTGGGCCCTAGAATTTTGTGTTTACTATTAAGACTATAGATGCAATTTCCCTTTATTGCATATCTTCTACTTAGTTGCTGATGTATGAAACTTATTGTCCGTTGTTCATCTGATATCCTACTTTTTCATTTGCAGCTCTCATTTTCCAAGTGGTATAATCCAATCATCAGTAAACTGAATTTATGCTGATATACCACTGACTTTCCCTCTTGTCCACAGTATACACTTAACAATAAACGTATAGAAGCTACCAAAAAAACCTTACAAAATTCCATTTGTCCAGGACACAAAAGCAAAGAGGTGAGGACTGGTGCTGATGGTTCAACAGGCTAATCCTCTACCTGCTACCATCAGCATGCACGAACCAAACACCAGTTTGTATCCTGGTTTTTTTTTCCACTTCTGATCCAACTCCCTGCTTACAGTCTGGGAATATGGCCTTGGGAACCTGCACCCACTTGGGAGATCCAGGAGACTCCTGGCTGCTTACTCTGGACCAGTTCAGAACTGGCCATCTGTAAACATTTGGGGAATGAACCAGCAGATGGAAGACCTCTCTCTTCTCTTTGTATAAAATCTGCCTTTCAAATAAAACAGAATCTTTAAAAAAACAAGTGTGAACAGAGACACTGTTAGCTAGAAGCTTTTGCACTATAAGGATGTCAAATCTCTGAAAAGATATTTTATATACTTAGCACAATATCAATTAAAATTCCAAGGAAACAGTTAAGTCCAAAACTTATATGGTGAAATAAGCAGTCAGGAATTCGGGAACTTTGGGGGAAAAAAAAGTTGTGCAACAAAAGAAAGGGGAGGTCTGCATGCCAAGGACAGGAAGGGGGATTTGTTTGTAGTTATCTTTGGAAATATTTATACTTTTAACCAGGTATACTTATCATGTATTTTCAAAATGAAGGGAAAATGGGAATAAATAGGGGAGAGACCACGGGATTTCTAAGTCAGAAATTTAAACATTTCTGATCCAGGGTGCGGTGGGTTTTAAAGCATAATGAGAAGTGTAACTATTGTTACAAAATACAAATCTCAACTAATCAAAATAGAAAGAAGGAAATACACTAAGATGAATTAACCTGTGAAACAAGTGTTTTTAAAAACTACACATCCACAAAAGATTGAACACATAAGAAAATAAAATGAACATAATGGTAGCCCCAGGATCTTAGCACAACAATCCTGAAAGTTAAGTTACACGTGTATTATGGTAGGTTGGCACCCTAAGACTTGACAAGGCTGCTGTCCTTTAAAAAGAAAGTATTTCACAGTATTCCTGGCCATTGTATCTCAAAGTATTCCTGCCACTCTACAAGAGTAGGACTTTTACACAAAAAAAAAAAAAAAAAAACTTGGAAAAAGTAATATGGTAGCAACCTTTCGCTGAAAAAATGCCAACTGGCTTCTCATTTAAAGATATGTCACTTATTCACCTGGACTTTGCATCTCAAATACTTCTTCCTCTGTGACCCACGGCTCCTCTTCTCGCTCCAACTTGAAGATCACATCTGGTTTGGTAAGCTGACAGCCTTGAAAGAGCAAAGGAGCTTGAGGTTAACAGTGGATATGGCCATTGTAATTCTTGGGCTGCGTTTTAGGGTCTTGATTGCTTGTGAAAGTTGCTGATGGAGGACAATTCACTAAGACACAAAATAACTACCCTTCACTTGGAAAAATGGGGTAAAACCATGTAAAAAAGGGAGGATTAGACATTTTACATATTCCCCAAATGGAAAGCACTTCTGTTTCAAGTTGGAAAGCTGTCCTTACCCACTATGACTAGGTTGCTGTAGTTCTCCAGCGTCACGTCTCTGTACAGGGTCCTCTGAGCAGGTTTCATGTGCTGCCACTCCTCCTGAGTGACGTCCACAGCCACATCCTTAAATGTCACCATTTCCTGAAGAAACACCATGTTCATTAGTCGACACAAGGAAAAACTCGCCTCACTAGAATCCAGGAATCAACAGCTCTAAGTATTTTACACTAGGTCTTATTACCTGATTTTGAATTATAAAAATCTACAGCAGAGATGACCCATAATAACATCCTGATTATTAAGTTAGCAAACATATTTGTCATTATTATGCAAGAAGCTGGAGAAAGTGCTGATTTTCTTTTTACTTAGCTGTGGCAGAGATGCACAAGTCGGAAATGACTGATAATAACTAGTTCAGAAGCTGACTGGGTGGTTGTGTAATCTAGGGAGAAAGACAATCTAGTAGAAACTAGAAAGGTAAGAGAAAATAACAAGGAGAGGCATCAAAATTTAAATATGCAATGCTTGAAACACATACAGGTCTTCTGGATAGAAATGTCTACCATGCAGTTGGATGTATGACAGAAGGTGAGAATTTGTTAGCACTGAGATTTGTTAGCACTTAAAACTGAGATCAACTGAAGGATATATTTTTATTCTTAAAAAATTAATTATTTTCATTGGCAAGGTAGAGTGACAAGGAGAAGGAGACACAGAGAGGGAGATCTTTCATCTACTGATTCACTCCCCAAGTGGCTGCAATGGCCAGCTGAGCCAGTCTGGAGCCAAGATGCATTAAAAGAGAAATACCAAAGAAAAGAACAGAACAATGAAGAGACTCCCCAGGGAGCAGTACTGACCCATCTGCTGGACAGAGAGGGACAGTCAGGCCTGAGCTAAAGTTCTGTCTAATAGGATTACAAAAAATGAAAAGATTAGTGGGAAAATGGAAAGTCCCTCTGCCTAAAGGTCATGCCCTAGGAGAAACAGAAGTATTAAAGGTTATTCAAACAGGAAAAAGGAAAACGAAGGCATGGATGGTTACTAAAGTGTGCCTTGCTGGAGATGGCTTTACAAGAAAACCACCCAAATATTAAAGATTCACTAGACCAGTGGCCTTACATTTCAAGAGGCTCCACATAACACATCCAGAACTAAAAGGACCTTGTCCACGAATACTTGGTATAAAAAAGAATCCATCAACCCCATTATGTACAACTTTGGGTGTAATTACCACAGGCTTTATCACTGAGGGAAATGTGAATGAGCTGGGCCTTGTGACAAGGAGGCAAGGTTTTATGGGGAAATATGCCCATGTTACCAACAATTCCGAAAATGATGCATATATAAATGCAGTCTTACTTGTCTGACTGCAGTCTCATATAAGTAACTTCTAATCATTACAGAAGACTACAGGTTAAATGGGAAAACTTATTGTGATGTTTCTGAAAACTACCAAAGAGGAATTGCTCTACAGTCATCAAAAAAAATCTTTTTTCTTAAGATTTATTCATTTTTATTGGAAAGTCAATTATGCAGAGAGGAGAAGAGGCAGGGCAGCCTTGGCCATTGTGGCCATTTGTGGAGTGAATCATCGGATGGAAGATCTTCCTCTAAGTCTTTCCTCCTCTCTGTATAATTGACTTTCCAATGAAAAATAAATTTTAAAAATAAATAAATATGGGCCCAGCACGATAGTGTAGCAGTTAAAGTCCTCTCCTTCAATGCATCCGGGATCCCATATGGTCGCCGGTTCTAATCCCGGTGGTCTTTCTTCCCATCCATTTTACTGCTTGTGGCCTGGGAAAGCTGTTGAGGATGGCCCAAAACCTTGGGACCCTGCACCCATATGGCAGACCTAGAAGAGGTCCTTGGCTCCTGGCTTCAGATTGGCACAGCTCAGGCTGTTGTGGTCACCTGGGAAATGAACCAGTGAACAGAAGATCTTTCTTTGTCTCTCATCCTCTCTGTATAATTGACTTTTCAATAAAAATAAATCTTTAAAAATAAATACATAAATATGACCCAGGCAAGGTAGCCTAGTGGCTAAAGTCCTTGCCTTGCTAGCACTGGGATCCAACATGGGCACTGGTTTGTATACCAACTGCCCTGCTTCTCATGTAGCTCCCTACCTGTGGCCTGGAAGAGCAAAGCCTTGGGACCCTGCACCCACATTGGAGACCTGGAAGAAGCTCCTGGCTTCAGATCAGCTCAGCTCTGGCCATTGTGGCTGCTTCGGGAGTGGACCAGCAAACAGATCTTTGTATTTCCTTCTCACTGTATATCTACCTTCCAATAAAAATAAATAAATCTTCAAATAAATAATAAAATATAAGGAGATAAGAAAAAATCTGAAAGGTATAACAATTATATGTATATGTATTCACTTAAACTTTTACAACATAAAGCATAAATTAATAGAACGGAAAGGGGACTTGGGCAATTCAACAATAATAGTTGGGGTGCTACAAACAAAACCATTAAGCAAATTATCAGCCAGAAAACAGAAGACCTAAGCAACATTATTCAACTCAACCTAATATCTATAGAATGTCTTTTGGAAAAAGAATACACATACTTCACAGAAGGGGATCATGATAAATTCGACTCTATGGACCAAATTCTTTAGCCGCGTTCTTAAATTGAGCAATTTGTGTCTGTCATGTTTGTCAAATTTCTGGTGAAAGAAGGCACTATTCACAACTTAGCTATTGGTTATTGGATAAGTGTTCATGACCATTCTGTACATATTTTACAACTTTCCAACTCTGAGTTTGGAATTGATACAAGTGCATTAAAATATGGGAGAAATCATAACATATATGTGTGTTTATACGTGTGTGTATATACACACACATATATATACATACTTTATTAACATAAAAAAATACACACTGCCTTAATAGGAAGCTGGAACAATATAGTGTAACATGGGAAAATGATATCCTTGCATGTATTACAGATATTCAAAGAAGTGACTTTAATAATCTGCTCAAACTCATCTTTGGTAGAACAAAAAAAACCATTTTAACTGTTCTGTTGGCTTTATGCAACATAGTTTGTTTTGAATTAACTGTTCTTGGCTGTTTTGCACACTATGGATTCTCATGTAAATCTGCCATCTTAGACAGTAGTACCTTTGGAAGTATTATAGCTATTTTCTCGACTGTTGCTCATTGCATTAGTTTACATATGCTAAGCAGATTTTAAGATTTATTTTTATTGGAAAGTCAGATATATAGAGAGGAAGAGAGACAGATCTTTCATCTGCTGATTCACTCCCCAAAGCTGAGCCTCTGCCAGGTCTCCCACATGAGTGCAGGGTCCCAAGGCTTTGGGCCGTCCTCAACTGCTTTCCCAGGCCACAAGCAGGGAGCTGGATGGGAAACAGGGCTGCGGGGACTAGACTCGGCGCCCATATCGGATCCCAGCGCATTCAAGGCAAGGACTTTAGCCACTAGACTATCACACCAGGCCTGCATTTTTTTAACTTTTTTTTAATCTGTGAGACAGATTTATAGAGGAATGATCTTCCATTCACTGATATCACTTATGTAATATCGATTACATAAGTAAGTGGATTGTATACCCATGTAGGCCTTCAATTAGGGTGAGAAGGTTGGGTGTCAAGGTTGGGGCTGGGGAGAGAGTGATACTTATACATCAGCATCAGGAATGGATATGGTCATTTGTTGTCACTTTAGAAACCCCAATATGGAGAAGAATGTCCTAAGAGTACGACTTAAATGATCCTAATTGTTTAAAGACTCATTTATTTTTATTGTAAAGGCATATTTAGAGAGAGCAGAAACACAGAAAGATCTTCCATCTACTGGTTCACTCCCCAGATGGCCACAGTTGCTGATCTGAAGCCAGGAGCTGGAAGCTTCTTCCCATCTCTCACATAAAGGTAGGCTCCCAAAGGCTTGGGCCACCCTCTGCTTTCCCAGGCCAGAAGCAGAGAGCCGGACTGGAAGTAGAGAAACAGGTCCATGAACTGCTGCCAATATGGGATGCTGGCACTTATAAGCAGGGGAGTAGCCTACAGAGCCACTGCGCTAGCCATGAGAAATTCTCTCTAAACTCTGTTGGCTCACCCTGTGTACTTCAGTGTACCCACAGACCTCGGTGCCTATTGTAGAAACTGGTTTGGAATGTTATTCAACCTGTCCTGCTTCCCCCCTCTTTTGAGGAGGTACTAGAAGTTTCCTGCTGACTTAGATGAGCTGGGTATTTTGGCTTTCCTTGCATCAGGGTATGCTCTCCATTGTGCCCAATCCTGCAATGTATGCTCCAGGTTCACAAGTCTCCCAAGAAATGCTTCTCTTTGTTCAGTAATTTGTGAATAACATACATTTACAACACACATATCATTTATTTGAGTGAACAGAGGCCCACATGATTTTCCATAATCTCTAACATAAGTGGAATATTCCATAATACTATGTAATCCATTGTCCCAGTGTCTAGTGGACAGATACTTTCAAACACTAGATAACTTGAAATAATTTATCATTTCCTGAATGATAACTTCATTTCTTGAATAAGTGCATTTGTAATAAAATGACAACCTAGTTCTAGGAAACACTTTCATGAATTCATTTTTTTAAAATCCATTATGTGCTTAAATGTAAAAATTACTTTTACCAAACATTTAAGTTTATGCCATTTCACAATGAAGCTGAAAATATTTTCAAACATTTTAATCATTTACCTATTATTTTTTCAAGAGATAACACTAAGAACACAGTATTTCAAATTTTGTACAAATGGTATATTTACTGTTTAATTTTAATGAGTATCCTATATAGGACAATGGGACACAAAGGGTTACTCCATCTTCATCATTCATTCTTATTCATGGGTTGAATAGAACATTCAGTCTCTCCCTGGTTTCTAATAAGCTGTGAGCAACTATAATGACCCCAACCTGTATTTGGTACTATTTTTTGGCATGTATACTCAAAACACCAACTCCAGCTGGAACAAATATAAAGCAAAGGACAGTGTTATATAAGGAAGCCATTAGTATGTGTTGACTTTAGATTTGGGCATATCCTTGTGGTGAAGTGATTTGAGATAATGCTCTCTGAATTCCCTTTTTACTGCATCCATCAGAACAATTTCCTGTTAATACTTAACGATCTCACTTTTTCTGTTAGTATGCTTTAGTATACAGATTCAGGGACAAACTCTAAATGTGTGAGAAAAATTTTTCAATTACAAATGTATATAAAATATTCTCCCAGATCAATAACATATATATATATGTGCTTTAAAGAAGTCTCAATAAATTTAAAAGGACTAAAATTATACAACATATGTTCTCTGTTCACAACTGATAAAAATTAGAAATTAGCAGCAAAGAAAATTTTATAAAATGAAGTAATACTCATAAGTACTCAAAGGATCAAAAAATTGCAGTGGGAATTACAAAACATTTTGAGATGGATAAAAATCAAG
Organism: Ochotona curzoniae; assembly: GCF_017591425.1. NCBI lineage: Eukaryota > Metazoa > Chordata > Mammalia > Lagomorpha > Ochotonidae > Ochotona > Ochotona curzoniae. Next base: position 4,702,971 of record NW_024465561.1, on the reverse strand, counting down.
ACATGCCATACTGAAATACAATGCCAGTAAAGTTAAGTTTAAAGCAACAATGAAAAGTCACAGTAAAAAAAGATTTGAAATCAATAGCTAACTGCACACATCCTAAGATACTGGAAGGAGGAAAATAAACCCAATATAACTCGATGGAAATAAATAACAAACATTGTACTGAAAACTCAATGGAGTCCAGAGAGCAAGTCATTGAGACCAGCAATTCATTCTTCAAAAAGAAAAATATACAAACTTTTAACTGATGAAGGAGGGTGGAGAGTCTATAAAAACATAGTAAAATCAGGAATGAAAAAAAATGACTACTAAGCTCATATAAGGAGGTATTAGAAAATATGAGCAATCATACACTGATGAATTAGATGACATAAATGAAATCCAAGCATTCTAGAAAGACAAACTAATGAAATGAGCAAAAAGAAAAAAATGTATAAGAGTGACTAAACTACCAGTATCAAAATCTACCCACCACAAAAACATGTAAAAAACCTCAGGCCCAGACCCAGATGACTTCACTGGTAAATTATAATAAAGAAATAATGGTTAACACTAACTTCTGTACTTTCAAAATATAGGAAAAAATTACAGAAAACTTAACTCTGAATCCAATCCTACCCCAATACTAAAATCAGACATTAAATGCACAAACACTACAGATCACTATTAATAAGACACAGACATGCTCAATGCTAATGAACCCAATACAAGAAAGAATTATGGACATGGGCCATGTCCATGGGCTTAGCAGGTAAGTCTCTATATGTACTGCTGGCATCTCAGAAGTTCCAGTCCTGGCTGCTCCACCTCCCCATCCAGCTCTCTGCTATGGCCTGTGAAAGAGCAGAGGCTCGCGCAAGTTCTTAGGCTCCAGCACTCAACTGGAAGAACTGGAACAAACTCCTGGCTTCTGATCAGCTCAGCTGTGGCTGCTGTCGCCACTGGGGGAGTGAACCAGTACATCAAAGATTCTCTCCCTCCATCCTCTTTTTCTAATTCTACTTTTCCAATAAAAATGATCAAGAAAAAAAAAAATGGACCCAACAGGAAGATGTATACCACTAAAATGCTGGATTAACATCCAAAACACTAATATAGAATATAGAACAGCAATACTATAAAAGACAAAGCCAAACTATTATCTTCAGCACCCTCTCATGATTTAAAAACAATATACAACAGTCTAAACAAAGTGCTTTCTTCAACATGATATATGATATCTTCTGCAACCTCAAAGGAATATTTTAATTAAGGAATAATTTAAATCGTGAAATATGTTTTTTCCCTAAGTTCAGAGGCCTACTCTCATCCTTTCTATTCAACACTGTAAAAGAAACCTTACAGAAAATTAAGCAAGATAAAATAACAAGCATCTAGGCTGCGAGAAAATAATACTGTCTTTTCTTATATAATTTTGTATACAGAAAAAAAAACACTAATTCTACTTGAATAAACAAATTCAGAGAGGTATATTAAAATCAGTAAGAAAAGTCAACTGTATTGTGAGACACAGCAAATTCATAAATGAAATTAAGGAAGCAGTACCACTCACAACAGCATAAAAACAAAATATTGAGGCACGGAAGAACGACAAATGTTCATATTCTGAAAATCATACAATGCTGAGTTACGGGCCCAGCACAGTGGCCTAGCAGTTAAAGTCCTCACCTTGCACCCACCAGGATCCCATATGGGCACCGGTTCTAATCCCGGCAGCCCTGCTTCCCATCCAGCTCTCTGCTTGCGGCCTGGGAAAGCAGTGGAGGGCGGCTCAAAGCCTTGGGACCCTGCACCCACACAGGAGACCTGGAAGAGCTCCTGGCTCCTGGCTTCAGACCGGCGCAGCACTGGCTACTGCAGTCACTTGGGGAGTGAACCATTGTATGGAAGATCTTTCTCTGTCTCTCCTCTATGTACAATTGACTTTCCAATAAAAATTAATAAAGTAACACAAAGCAAAATAAAGTTATGGGGCACATGCTATATGCATTTAACTTTTAATATTCCTATATGATAAGTGCCATTATCATCCCCTTTTACCAATGTTGCAACAAAGGCATGAAATAAACTTACCTGTGTCATATACTTTATAAGATAACAAAAGCCATGCGCCTATTAACATGAACCTACGTAAGATTTGGTTCTAAGTGTGACAAGGACCAAAAAACCACCATGCTAGCAGGAAAAATAACTGAATGAGCTATATGACTATATGGTCAGAAAAAGGGTGTCCATGTTCCTGATAAGGAAAATGTAAGCTAAGGTATATGATTCAGTTCAAACTGTAGGAATGTGCATAACCTTACTGGTACAAACACAAAGAATAAGAGCAGAAGGGAATCCTGTAGTAAGGCTGATGAAGAACACATTTTATTTTCTTAAAGTCTTAATTTTCTTTACTATTCCAAAAATCAGTTATTCTGCATTCTATAACGTGCTCCAGAATACTACATCTTCTAAGACTATAATATAATGTGGAAAACTATATAACACTTCGCTGAATAAAATTAGTATAATTCAGCAACTTGTATCAAAAGCTCAACTCAAGAAAACATATGCAGGATCATATGAAAGACATATGTTCCATTTATTCTTCAGATAATTTTGGCTTTTGATGTTTGACCATGATTAATCTTCAAAAACTGAATTTCAAATTATAAGAATTCTGGAATATCTGTAGAACTATATTTTTTATGTAATATCCAATGAAAAGGTTTTTTTTTTTTTTTTTAGAAAATTTGAAGTTTTTTCTTCACAAACACTGCAAGATCTTACTCAAATTTAAACTCAGCTTTATTAATCTTGTATGTGTTTACTCAATGCAGTCATGTCTCAAATTGGTCTGGGTTCTGATTTTGTTTACCTTTTTCCTCATCTTTTCACCATTTTTTAAAAATTTACGGTAGTTTATACCAATTCACTGCAACTACACCGCTAAAATAATACAACAAACAATTGCTGAAAACCTACCAGAGATCTGGATGCGTCCTCTCCTCTCGCACGAAGGGCAGGGTCCCGAGAACACCAACCTGATGGAAGAAAAAACACATCTGCTTCAGAGTTCTACCCAAAGAAACAGAAATTCCTCTAGAAGGTGTCATTTAAAAGAATGGCCCTAAGATTTATGAGAAATGTTAAACACCATTAAGTTATACACGTTAAAAGGTATAGTGATGACTGATTATATAGGTCTGATGGGAATTTCTGGAGGGCAAACCGTATGACGCAAAATAAATCTAACATAGTATTTCCATAGGATTTGATTATCTTATTCCTTAGAGGAAATTTTATTTGTCTTATATAATAAGTACCAGAAAGATTTAATGAGTAAGATGCTTTTAAGGTGATTGACTTTATTACAAGAATTTGCGGGCGCCAGCACAGTGATGCAGTGCCAGTATTTCACATGGGTACTGGTTCCAGTCCTGCTGCATTATTTCTGATCCCGCCCCCTGCTGACGTGTCTGGGAAAGTAGCAGAATAGGGGCCAATTCTCTGGACTCCACACAAAAGACCTGGAGGACTTTCTGGACTCCTGGCGTCAGCCTCCAAGCCTCAGCTATTACAAACATTTGGGAAGTGAAGCAACAGATGGAAGATCTCTCTCTCTTTGTAACTTTGCCCATGAAACAAATCCTTAAAAAAAATAATCTCGATTATTCTTTGTGGCCTGGGAAAGCAGTCGAGGCTGGGATCCTGCACCTGCATGGGAGGGAGGCTTGGAAGAGCTCCTGGCTACTGGCTTCAGATCGGCACAGCACTGGCTGCTGCAGTCACTTGGGGAGTGAATCATCAGATGAAAGATTTTTCTCTCTCTCCTCTTCTCTGTATATCTGACTTTGCAATAAAAATAAATCTTAAAAAAAAAAAGTAAGAGAGCCCATTGTGGCCACTGGAGTGAATCAGCTCTCCCACACTTGCAGATGCAAGGTCCAAGGCTTTGGGCCGTCCTCCACTGCTTTCCCAAGGCATAGCAGGGAGCTGGATGAGAAGTGGAGCAGCTCAGCAAATAACCTGGTGCCAATACGGGGTCCTGGTACATGCAAGGCGAAAACTTTAGCCACTAGGCTATCATGGCGGGCCACTAAATAAATTAAATAAGTCAGTCAACAGGAAGGACCAGTGTTGTGGTATTGCAAATTAGGCAGCCACTTGAGATGATGGCATCCCACACTGGAGGTCCCAGTTCAAGTTGTGGCTGCTCTGCTTAATATTCAGCCCAGGAAAGCAGCAGATATGGCCCAAATGCTTGGCCCCGGCTGCCACTAATGCAGGGGACCAAATCTGAATTCCTGGCTCCTGGCTTCAGCGTATCTAAACTCTTGCTGTTTGGGCCATTTAAGATATGAACCAGCAGATGGAAGAATTTTGTGCTTCAAATAAATGTTTCAAAAAGTCAATAAAAATACCAAAAGCTGAAAAAAAAATAAGCATAGCAATACAGAAATGTAATTCAAGAAAATGAGATACATGGCAGAATATCCAACCAAAAATATTTAAAGTAGTTGAAGTAAGGAATGGGAAGAGTGGATTAGAAGAGATGGAATAGAAATCTGTGCTTAATGTTAACATTTAAGCGTACCCATGAAAATATATCCTAAAAATTATTACAAAGAAATCAAATTCTAACTCTTCAACACTAACACTGTCCCTGAATGTACGACTTCTCGCTCTCTGAAATTTTGCCCATTTGAGGAGCCTTACCTTGCTTCTCCATCATCTGGATCAACTGTTCCATTGTCACACAGCTACTTCTGACTGCAGATGGCTGAAATGTAATTCAGACTTGGCTCATTCTTGAGAGAAAATCCAGCTCCAGTAATTCCAGGGCCTGCTCTTTCCTGATAACTTCCAGGCTCTGGGACACGTTTGACGTCACAGATCTTCCATGATAGATACTTGTTTCTCAGGCTTTTGACTCACATCCACAAATCTGTCTTATCCTTGTAGAGCTTGGACCTGTGGGCTTACGACATAAATGCAATTTACCTGATGCCTTTTCACTGGATTCCTGTGCTAACCACCCTCCAAATGGTCCCCCAATAATCAGTCTTCTCGTTTTCTTATCTTTGTGGACCCCTCCCACACTAAGGCTGATCTGTACAACAGGATGTTGCAGAGCTGACACTGTGTAACTTTCAAGGGTAGGCCCTAGCAGACATGGAGTTCTGTCTTACATTTCTTTTGGGGGCGGGGCTCATGCACTTTAAAGGGATTCAGTCACCAACCCATGAAGACACTCAGAGAGCTCTACTGAGAGGCTTCAACAGCTGACTCTAACTTTGGACCAGTCTTCTAACGACTGCACCCTTGCAAATATCTTGACTGCAACTTAATGAGGCACCTGTCAGAACAGGCAGCGAAGTCATCTTCTGTAGAAACAATTATCACTGTTTAAGCCATCAACTTTCGCGGTCATCTGAGATACGATGAAGCTGCAAGTACTTCTCTTCCTTACCCACACCCCTTGGACACTACATTGGAGACGCTGTCTGGAGAATTTAGACTCAGCAATTCAGCCTGAATGAAATCCGCCGAGAGATACTAAGAGTCTAGAAACCAAATAATGTCCACACATAACCTCAAATATCCTCTAAGTATATAAAGATAGAATCTTGATACAGTAACAGATATAAATTTGACCCACCAACTCAAATCTGCACCTGTTGAGATTTGGAGTAAGAATATTGCATTCAAAGTCTAGCTATTCTTCGGGCCAGTGCTGTGGTACAGCTGGTATGGTGCCAGCATCCCATCTGGGTACTGGTTCAAGTCCTCGAGGCTCATTTCTGAACCAGCTCCCTGTTGACTGCACAGGAAGGCAGCAAAGGCGGGGGGAGGTGCAGCGTGCAGAGTCCTTGGACTTGCACTCACTCTGGCCATTGCAGCCATGTGGGGAGTAAACCAGCTGAACCAGATCGGCTTCTCTCTCTTTCAAATAAAAATGAAACAGCAAATTCTAGCTATTCTGAGTTACCTTAGCAGTTGAGACTATAGTACAATTTAGAAATCCAAGATTCTTCATGCTAAATGAGAATCATACCCACGCCACAATGATACTGAGCGAGTAAGTGAAATGATACTAAATAAATACCAAAAATGACATACGGAAATGACAATATACCATGTGTGATAGAATAAAAAACTCATTTTTACAATATATTTTAAAAAATGATATGTTTGAGGTACATTTTTAATAACCTAGTCAGATTACTTTATAACAATTTAATCTTACAAACCTCATTTGTCATGTATTCTACCCATTTACCCCCTACATAAACTCCATGAAAAAAGATTTCTCTTAGTTATTGCCACTGACACTTGCTCAAAAAAATGGAAAATAGTATTGTAGTCAAATAATTTAAAAACAATTAATATCTGATCAAGTAATTCTACTCTGAGTCTATACCTAGAGGAACTGAAAGCAAGGATTTGGGAAGTCATATCCCTTATTTATAGCAGCACTGCTTACTGCCCAGTCAAAAGGTAGAAAACAATGCAAGGATCCAGTAATACATGAACAGAAAAAACACTTATCCACACACAACCTATGCGTTATGACTCAGCCTTAAACAGGACATTGATGCAGGCTTACAAGGGTGGCTGCCAAGGACATTATGCTAAGCAACCGGAAAGGGACAAATATTTTAACACCACATATATGATGCATCTAAATACTCCAATTAATGAAAAGCAGACAGTGGTTGCCAAGAACTGGAGAAGTGAGGGAGTGAGCAGAAATGGTTTAATGGTACCTGAGTTTCTCGTTTGCAAGATACAAAGAGTTCTGCAGATGGATGGGTGGTGTTGACTGTAGCAAAACAGCGTGAATGTACTTAATGCCACTGAGCCACATGTGTAAGCATGTTTTAAATGCTAAATTTCAGGGACAGTCACGGTGGCACAACAGACTAACACCTTCCACCTTTAATGCCAATATCCCATACGAGTGCCAGTTCAACTCCAGGATGCTCCACTTCCCATCCAGCTCTCCGCATATTAACCTGGGAAAGCAGCAGAGGACGGCCCAACTCCATGGGCGCCTGCACCCAGTTGGGGAAACCAGAAAGAAGCTCATGGCTCAGATTAGCTCAGCGCTGGCCCTGCCTGTTGGCAGCCATTTGGGCAGTGAACCAGTGAGTGGAAAATCTGTCTCTCCTCTAAAATCTACTTTCCAAGTAAAATTAACCTTTTTAAAAAAAGGTAAACTTGAGGTTATGTATTTTAACACAATTCAAAAATACATATAAATGTACATAGAACAAATTTTTAGTACTGATTTCAGAAGGAACAAAGCCAGAAGAAAACATATCAGACAAGAAAAAAAAGAGACAGGTGGGCAGTTTGGAGTTTGAGTTTACTTAAATCTTATTTAAATTTGGATTTTGTAAATTATGCACATTAAAATGGAAAGATAAGACAGAAACTAAAATTAACATGGATGTCTTGAATTTGGATGAACCAACCTTTTTAGAATTTAAATCCAATAAAGCATATTTGTAAATTTTAAAACAGTAGAAATCAAACTAACATAGAGGCGGGAAAAATAAGGCAAATCTGCACAATAAAAAGGTAAAATACAAAATAGAAAATAAATTTTCTATTACTGGGATAAACACAAATTTGTTTATTGAACTAGCAGAAGCGTAAAAAGACCAGAAATATAGTCTTTAAAAAAAAACCTGAAACAAAGTCATTAACATTTGAAACCTAAAAACAAAAGGAAAGGAAAATGAATACTGAAATACCGACTGTGCAATAACAAAACCTGAAATGCAACAGTCAGACAAAAAGAGAGTAAGAGCTAAAAGACAATCACCAGAATTAAGAGTCATGCTTCTTCATGCGGTGGACTGGAACCTTGCCTCCAACCCTTCATTTCCCAAGTCTTTCATCGGAGGGTGTAAAGGAAAAGCTTAGCCAGGTGATTCGCTTTGGCTCATCTATTATTAGCTTTCTTGTGAGTACAGGTTTGAGGAATGTTTGCAGATGCTATCATGTGCCCCAGGGACCCACCGCGAGAAGAGCAGCCCCTGGCAACCACTGGCCTTTTACCCCGCGCCCAGAAAGAACAAACGCAGAGCCTTATCTGCACTCTTCCGGCAGCCCCCTCGCTCGGCCAAGGCCAGCCTGGGGTTACATGAAAACCCTGCGCCTGCAAGCCCAAGGACACAACGCCTGCTGTGAAACTCCGCCGGGAGGCCACGGTCAAGGGAGAGGGTCGCTGGGCAGGGTGCTAACACCCAACCGGCCGACGCAGCAGAGGAAGCAAGCCACAGGTGAAGACAATGAACATGGAAAATCACGAAGGAAAACTGGAAAGCAAGCGAAAGGTCCTTAGGACTACGGGGAGAAGATGGAGCGGCAGCAAGGGGGATCTGGGGAGTGGCCAGTGAGGAAGGCAAACTACTACAAAACAAATGCAGAACTATCTAAAAAAAAAAAAAAAAAAGCTTCCCAAGCAGTTCCTAAGTGCACCAAACTAGAACTCAAGTAAGGCAAGAACCAACTCCAACTAGCACAACCAGGCACAGTTAACACGGTCCACGCTCAGCACACATTTACCTAGTACCACCATCAGGACACGCAGGTTTTACAGTCCCCCCGCCCCCGATAACCGCGCCTTCGTGCCCACAGCCGCCCACTCCGGCACAATCACACCCCGCGAAACGTCGCACACGCTCCCCGCCACCGTGGAGGGGCGGCCACTCACCAGCAGCGCCCCTGCCCCGCAGCACGCGCTCTCCACGGAGCACGCCGTGCCCAGCTGCTGCCAGGGCCTCCGCAGGCCACGGAGCACGCGCTCTCCACGGAGCACGCCTTCTCCACGGCAGCATGCGCTCTCCCCGGCGCACGCCGTGTCCAGCTGCTCCCAGGGCCTCCGCAGGCTCCGCCCCGTCAGCCGCGCGTGCAGCTCGAATGTTCCACTCTCCCGCCCCGCCCCCCGCCGCGCCCACAACTTCTGAGGGGACGCGGCGGCACCGCCGGCCAGCAAGGCCCTCGCGCTCATCCAGCGCAGCAGGTTCTGACCGTCGGAGGGAACACCAGCGGCCCACGGGCTGCTGACACGCCTCACTAGCGTTAAAACGCCCCCTCAGCCGCCGCGACGCCCCACCGCTCAAACTGCCCCCAGAATGCCGCGCGGTTTGCCCCACTTCCGGCCGGAGCGCGGGCTGTGCTTCCTGTGTCGAGCAGGGGGTGAGCGAGCCAGGTTGGCACCTGGAGGCCCGGCTGCAGCTCGCCTATTCGTCGGTACACTCAGCGTAGATCCGGCTCGACTTAAAAAGCTGAACTAGTCGTTTCTGGAGGTTCCAGGCGATGCCCTCGGAGCAGTCGGCATCGCTCTGGCTGCGGACTACATTTCCCAGAAGGCCTAAGGGGCGTATCGCTCTGCTCCCTGGATCTGGACCTTTGATCACACCTGGCAGGACCGTTAGATTAGTTAATGAGATGGTAGTTACAGGTGGACCAGGCTCAGGTCTGCTGGTTTCAATTTAGGAAGTCTGTAAAGGTTTTAAGGAGCTCGGAATAGCGGAGGCCTGTGCCACGGAAGCGAGCTAAAGGCAGGACGATTGTGGCACTGGTTGTGACTATCTGGTGGTGCTGTGGCTTTTTGTGCTGACATAGGATGCTTGTGCAAAACAATACTCTTTTAGTGATAACAGATAGATTTTTTTTATTAGCCCTAAAACTAGTGAAGGCTTTCTAGGACATTGCAAAAGTGAACTCTGGCTATCCTTCCCATAAAATAACTAGAACAACAGCAATATGTGGGTACCCCTCAAGCAAGCTGTTAAGATTCCTTCCATGTTATTCAAGCCTTATAAGTAAATGGTTTTTGAGAAAATACAATTTCATTTGCTTGTATTTTAGTTGCTTAAATAATTCATGAGGTATATTTTTCAAGTAATACTTAAAAAGTGTAATGAACTCCTACTATGAGCCCATTTGGGCATCTCTATGAGGCCTTCCAAGTTGTCACAATATAATTTCCAACAATCAATATGATTTATAAATACATGATAATTACATTTGAACGATTTATTTAACTCACTAAGAAGACAAACAGGATGACAAGGCTGGTTCAAATTCACTTAGAAAAACTGAGTTCATGCTTTCTGAAAAAAAAGAAATGATATTGCTGAGATATAAAAACTACTAGACTAATAAAAATGTAATATTGAGTTTCTCTTTTCTACCAGCCAAATCTTTTGTAAATTAATAATCTTTTTTTCAAATTAACATTAATAACTTCAATAGAACCTGGGTGCTAATCAAATAATAAATATTAATTGAAATAAAGACATTTCCTTTGAGAATTAAATAATCCTCATGATATAGAATGTTCTGGCATTGCTAAGACATCCAGTGCACATTCTTCTGCATTATTTTTCACTTTAGGGAACTTAGCTTAACAGGAACATATATATCCAAAAGTAGGGTGCTTGACTCAGTAATATACTGTGGCTCTACAGAGCAACAGCACTAGTTCATACTTCCGCCAGCAGCCTGTAACAATCCCTGTGTTCCACATACGGTCATCATTATCCACGTTTCTACTTTTCCAGGTCTAACAGATGAAATGTGATATTTCACTACTGCCTGAGCTTGCATTTCTAAGTACTAATAAGTATAGATATATAATTCATTTTATTTTAGTCTTTGATAAACATAATCAGTATTTTTATTGGAGTCACTAACATCTTCCTGTTGACTTTCAAGTATCTTTTTCTGTTCAGTCTTCCTTACATTATATTTACGTGCGATGTCCTTTGTTTTACAGAAATCCTTATAATGTTGAGGTATTTGATGTTATTTTACCTCATGAAACTTTATCTTGTGGGCCCTGGGCAATGGCCTAGCACCTAAGGTCCTTGCCTTGAACCCACCAGGATCCCATATGGGTGCTGGTTCTAATCCCGGCAGCTCCACTTCTCAACCAACTCCCTGCTTGTGGCCCGGGAAGGCAGTCGAGGACAGAAGATCTTCCTCTCTGTTTCTCCTCCTCTCTGTATATCTGCCTTTCCAATAAATAAATAAATCTTAAAAAAAAAAAAACTATCTTGGGCCCGGCACGGTGGCACAGTGGTTGGGGTCCTCGCCTTGCACGCCCAGGATCCCATATGGGCGCCGGTTCTAATCCTGGCAGCCCCACTTCCCATCCAGCTCCCTGCTTGTGGCCTGGGAAAGCAGTCGAGGACGGCCCAAAGCCTTGGGACCCTGCACCCGCGTGGGAGACCCGGAAGAGGCTCCTGGCTTCGGATCGGCATAGCATCGACCGTTGCGCTCACTTGGGGAGTGAATCATCAGACGAAAGATCTTCCTCTCTGTCTCTCCTCTCTGTATATCCGCCTTTCCAATAAAAATAAAATCTTAAAAAAAAAAAAAACTTTCTTGTGAAGCTCTCTTCTTTCAAAATTTATTTACTTGACATAGTTACAGAGAGCGAACCCGCTTTCATCTATTAGGTCACTCCTGATAACCACAATGGCCATTACTGGACCAAGAGCTAGCAGTTTGATTGTGACCTGTGACACAGGTGATAAGGGCCGGAACTCTTGGGTCATTTTCCACTGCTTCTCCCATACAACTAGCAGGGAGCTGGATTGGAAGTGGGAAAAAAACCACATAGGATGCTGGAGTAGCAAACGGTAGCAGTGCCACCCTCTGGTCTGGTTTTCACAAAGATTTTCTCCTGTTTATCCAAAACTATAGTTTTATCTTCGACATTTATTTATTAAATCCATTTGGATAATGCAATCAGGTAATGTTAGGCAAGCAACCCAGGCTTCTCCTTCCACCAGTTAGTTTGGATAATTTCTCCTCGACCATCCATTCAGAATGTTGTGCTTTTTTCTGCCATCTTACTTTGTTACCAAATGTTAAAACATGTAAAAGGCAAAAGATGTATACCATCTGAAGAGAAACTAGAGTATACCCTGCACCCGTGTGGGAGACCCGGAAAGGTTCCTGGTACCCGGATTCAGATCGGCACAGCACCGGCATTTGCGCTACCTTGGGGAGTGAATCATGGGACGGAGGATCTTCCTGGCTCTCCTCCTCTCTGTATATCTGACTTTGTAATAAAAATAAATAAATCTTAAGAATATATATGTGTCTGACTCTGTGGTCTCTTCCTCTGTATTTATTACGCCTATACTGGTGTGTATTAGTTATTGTTGCTCTACTTTTTTTAAAGATTTATTTATTTATTTTATTGGAAAGTCATATACAGAGAGGAGGAGAGACAGAGAGGAAGATCTTCTGTCCAATGATTCACTCCCCAAGCATCCCAGCAGCTGGAGCTGAGACAATCAGGAGCCAGGAGCTAGGAGCTTCTTCTGGGTCTCCCATGTGGGTGCAGGATCCCAAGACTGCTTTCCCAGGCCATAGCAGGGAGCTGGATGGGAAGCGGGGCTGCGGGGATTAGAACCGGCGCCCATATGGGATCTCGGGTGTGTAAGGTGAGGACTTAACCATTATGCTATCGCGCCAGGCCCAGCTTTTCCATCTTTTAAAGTAGAGCCACGGGCCTGGCATTGGGGAGTGAATCACTGGACGGAGAATCATTCTGGCTCTCCTCCTCTCTGTATATCTGCCTTTCTAATAAAAATAAAATACATCTTTAAAAAAATGGAAAAACAAAATACTCTTTTATTCTTTTTTCATTATAATGTTTATCTAGCTTCTTTATATAAATTTTGAAGCTAATTTGAGTTATTAAAAATTCAACTAGAATTTTTGTTGGGATTATTTTAAATTCATACATCTGGAGAATTCTGATTTGTTTCTAATTGGGTTTTCTTGGGAGCATGGAATATTGATCCATTCCAGTTATTTTTTTAAAGGTTTATTTATTTTTATTGCAAAGGCAGATCACAAGCAGGGAGCTGGATGGAAGTGGAGCAGCTGGGACACAAACCTGCGCCCCTATGGGATCCCGGCGCTTGAAAGGTGAGCGAATAGCCACTGACACCGCACCAGACCCCTCATTCCAGTTATTTTTGATTTTAGTGAATCATACTACATTGTTATCATTGCAGTCTTACTTGAATATCTATTCAAGCTTGACCCTGCTCTGCTTCCAACTTTTTGTTTTTAAATATTTTCTTGATCTTTCTAGGAAGATTGCCTATTATCTGGGTATCTTTAGACTTTTTCCTTCTAATTCTTCTACTTGTTATTATTTTTATTTTAATTATACCCAGGTCCTCCCCAACTCTCTTAATTAGCAACCACTGCTAAAGGACATCCATTTCTTTTTCTGTCTCAGAAGAGGAATTTCTATAATGAAGGGTAGCATTCTGGTTCCTAGTTATTATTTTTTTTTTTTTTGGACGACATATGTTGCTTTGCAATGCTTTTTTTTTTTTAAGAATTATAAATAGGTGTTCGCCACGCTATGCAGTTTTTCTGTATTTGTCAAGTTGGTCATCACAGAATGTGGTCTTATTTGGAGAGGCTATTTTGGCCTGTGAGCTCATGTTCCTAGTAGGGTATTAACCATGTTGTCTGGCAGCATGCCTGGGAAAGGACTATGAGCCAGCCCCTCATCTGGGCCTCTTTTAAGACAGATTAAGAAACAGGGGCCTACAGCCTCCCTCCTGACAGCTGTTGTTTGTTATTGCTCCCTGGGCAACTCTTGTCACTGGGATTTCACCTTTTGGCCTTTAAACAGAGCAATGTATGCAGGACGAGTCTAGCTCTCCTTTTTGCAATCTGCCAGCTCAACAAGTTCAAGAGCTAGACAACTGATCCGCCATAGTCCTGATGGCTGACCCACTTCAGTCGCTCTGTCCTCTTTACCCTGACCTTATATCCTACTGACTCACAGCCTGGACTTTCCCCGTTTCTGTGGTAAAGGCCCAAGCACTGGTGCTCCCCAACGCAGGTCAGTGAAAGGCTAAATCAGAGCTTAAAGACCTCCACCCAGAAACATGAACGGACTTTTGCACTGTCTCCAGTTTTCCTGGAATTTTTTTCCACAGCATGAGTCAATTTCACAAATCCAACTTCTTCTGTGATTTCTCTCCGGTCCCTTAAGAAAGAAAACCAGAAGTTCGTGCACATTTGAGATCTAGACAGGAAATTTCACTTTTTTTTTTTCAAAACAAAACAAAAGATGTTTTCATCTTCTAAGAACATTACATGAATATTTTTGCAGTTTCTTTTTTCACATTTTATTACCTCTTAATGAATACCAGATCCTCTAACAAGTTATTCATTGTATTTCTTTGACAGTTTTCTTCTGTTGCTTGCATTGACTAATTCCACATGGAAACTTAGTCTTTTGATCTTTTTCTTTTCATGTTAGAAATTTCCTCAAATAGCTCATAAAACTTTGCTTATTGGTAATTTTTTCAAGTCTCCAAAACAGTTATGTTTTATCTATATTTTTCAAACTGTGTCACAGGAAAAAAAAAAAAATGTTTGGAACCCCTGTGTAGCCAGGAATGGGTTTCATTTACTTAAGGATCGTTAGGGACTAATCTATTGAGAACTTAACCCACTTTCGGTAACTGTTGATCTTCTAGCATAATACTGCTCAGAGAATAATCTCTAAAACTGGAGTGAGACATTGGGTCTCATCAGCATTATGTATTCATGGTCCCTGCTGGGTGCTTTACATCTCAGTTCAATTCTGTTGCTCAGTGTCAGATCCCACCAGTTAAGGGGAAGTTAAAGAAGAATAATCTGATAACCAGAAGTACAATGACCAAGTGCAAAAGACAAAGACACAATAAATATTACTGAAGAATCCTCTGCAAAGGAGTAAACCACAGAGTTTGCCAACCTCAGGGTTAACTGACGAATACATTGAGAAAATGGTGGGTACAGAATTCAAAACACTTGTTATAAAACTTCTTATCAACAATGAGAAGCACGTAATACGGAATTCAAGGCATTTAAGAGATATGTCACACAGGAAATGAATCAAATGAAAGCTTATATATCAGAAATGAAGAATACAGTGGAGGAAATCAAAAGTGTAGGGCCCAGCACAATGGCCTAGTGGCTCAAATCCTCACCTTGAACTCTCCAGTGTCCCATATGGGCACTGGTTCTAATCCTGGCGTCCCTGCTTCCCATCCAGCTCCCTGCTTGTGGCCCGGGAAAGCAGTCGAAGACAGCCCAAAGCCTTGGAACCCTGCACCCGCATGGGAGACCTTGAGGAAGTTCCTGGCTCCTGGCTTTGGATTGGCACAGCACCGCCTGTTGCACTCACCTGGGGGATGAATCATCGGACATAAGATCTTCCTCTCTGACTCTCCTCCTCTCTGTATATCTGACTTTGCGGAGAATCTCTGAAATAGAATGAAGGAGGCAAAAGAATCAGAATTGGAAGATATTTCCTGTCACCAGGGGGAAACAAACAAAAAGTTGGAAGCAGAGCTGGGTCAAGCTAAAAAACATATTCTAGAATTGACACTATTAAAAGGCCAAATATAAGAGTTATGGGACCCTAGAAGGTGCAGAAATAGAAGTTGGTTTTAAAAATGGACTTAATGAAAAATAAGGGAAAATTTTCCTAATCTAGAGAAAGAATTAGGAAATAACATCCATGAGGGACACAGAACTCACAGTGCACGTGAAAAAAAAAATTAACTGACACTTAAAGGAATACCAATTAAACTCACAGGAGACCTCTCACAGGAAACTCTACAGGCAAGAAGAGAATGGAGTGACAAATTCCAGATTTTCAAAGCAAAAACTTGTCGGCCCAGGATAACATTCCCAGCAAAACTTTCCTTTGTCTTTGAAAATGAAATAAAATTCTTCCACAGTAAAGAAAAGTTAAAAGATATGCCTCTTCCAAACCTCCCCTCTAAGGGATACTTCAAGATGTTCTCTTGACAGAGAAGAGGAAAAGTAAAAACCAAAACTGAAGGCAAATGTGAAGAACATCCCAGTAAAATGACAGCAGAGGACTAAGCCAATGAGCAACCCATTGCTAAAATGACAGGACCAAATTACCACCCATTCATATTAACCCAGAAGGTAAGTGGATTAAATTCATCAATCAAACATCATAGATTAGTAGACTGGACTTAAAGAAAACCCATCTATTTGTTACTTACAACAGACATATCTCACCAACAAAGATCAGCGAAAAGCATATATCACAGATTTTGATTTTTTTTAAGTGTCATCTCCTCAAAACACTTTCTTCCTCATCAAATTCATCAGTGATTCATAGATCATGCAGTAGCGTCATTTTCTTCAAGAAGGTACTTGATTTTCTTTATCATTTCTTCAGGGATGGGGCCCGGCGGCGTGGCCTAGTGGCTAAAGTCATTTCTTCAGTGACACATTAGTTATTCAGTAGCATGTTATTTAACTTCATGGCATTGTAAATTTCTGTTTTTCTTCCTGTTGTTGATTTTGTTTTATGTCTTTTCATTTAAGGGGATGTACAGTAGCTGTGTAATGGAGACTATCTTATCCAGATGTGAGGATACAATGCAATAGGCATCTCTACTTCTAGATCACAAATGGACTCCCAATGAAACTGTTTACTATATCTTGACAATAGGATGCTGGACTCTTTGCCATTGCCCATGCCCACAATGATGGACATTTGACTTAAAATTATACTGGCAGTTTAATAAAGTGAAAGAAAAACCTATTTAGGGTAAAGGATACTGAGAGGCACTGGGGCAAAGCAGATTAAGCCACTGTGTGAGAATCCTGTATCCCATATTAGAGTGCTGACTGAAGTGCTGAGTTCCCAATGCTTTCAAATTCAACTTCTTTCTAATATGGCTGAGAGGCAGCAGCTGATGGCCCAAGTGTTATGGTTCCTGCCACCCACAAAGGGAACCCAGATGGAGTTCTTGCTCGCATGCATTTGGAAAGTAAACCAATAGCTGGATTTTATCTCTCTCTCTCTCTCTCTCTCTCTCTCTCTCTCTCTCTCTCTCTTTCTCTCTCTCTCTCGCACACACACACACACACACACACACACACACAATCATCTGACTCTCAAAAATAAATATTTTTAAAAGATAGCACTTATTTTTAGCATATGTGCTGCTGAAGCGAGTATGATAGTTATTTTTTAAAATCAACATTATGTATTAACTAAATGTTCTTTTTAAGATCTGTTGCTATTTGAGAGGCGTGATGAGCAGCAATCAGCAGGACTGTTGCTAGGCAGTGGGGTGTACTGTCAGATTGAGATCATTTCTAGAAAGGTTCTTCAGGGCAGGGAGAACTTGGTATGCTTAAAGGACTAGGGATTTCTGAGAAGTACAAATAGAATGTGAGACAAGGTTGCAGACATATTTAGGAGCCCTCTGTTGGTCTTACTGATACCAAAGAGTTTAGATTTTTAGTAGAATAAGCCTAGAACAACTATCACTCTGATTTGCTGCATCGATTAGAAATTGCTAGAACATAATGAGAAGATTTAGGAGGTTGTTATGGTTGTATAGGAAAGACATGATGGTGCTGATAAAGAATATAAAAATTAGAATAGGACAGTTTCAAGAGGTTTTTGCCAGCTTGCCTAGACCATATTAGATCAATGACCATGTGGGTGTAGAGGGAAAGAATAAAGGATTTGGCAGTTGAGCGCATAACTGGCTTCATTTTGATGTCTGCAAGTCATTTTGGCAGCCCAGTATTCTAATTTTCACTATATTTCCCATAATAGCTGCTGTTATTGGTAAGTTCCTATTTATATTAGATCCTTTTTTCATGTTACCTAGCATCATTTATGAGTTAAGCATTATACCCATTTGAATACATTGAGGAACAAATTCAGACTAATCACCTTGGGATGTAGAATGGCGCTCATTGTTCCATGTGGACACAGTTTCTGTCTTCTCACAAGGCTCATTTCAATCTTCCTCCTCTCTCAAACTTGAGCTGCCTCCCGTCTCAGTCACTTCCAGGAGTTCTTCAACAAAGGCCAACATTCCAGAATTAATTTCAGTGAATCCTCAACATACATCTATCCACAAAAGATACTCACTCATCTTCCACTTCTACGACAAGCTGTACCACCCGCCCCCGTGTGAATCTGTCAACAATAACCCTATGCAGAATACTGACGACTCTTCCATGTGTACATTTCAACATATATATTATTTCTTTTATTATTTCTTCTTATTTTTTATAAGTGCATTTTTAAAGATTTATTTTTATTATTTTCTTATTGGAAAGGCGGATATACAGAGAGGAGAGACAGAGAGGAAGATCTTCCGTCCGATGATTCACTCCCTAAGTGAGCGCAACGGCCGATGCTATGCCGATCCGAAGCCAGGAGCCTCTTCCGGGTCTCCCTCGCGGGTGCAGGGTCCCAAAGCCTTGGGCCGTCCTCGACTGCTTTCCCAGGCCACAAGCAGGGAGCTGGATAGGAAGCAGGGCTGCTGGGATAGAACCGGCGCCCATATGGGATCCCGGGTGTGCAAGGTGAGGACCTTAACCACTTGCGCCACCGCGCCAGGCCCTTATTATTTCTTCTTCTTAATAGATGTCCTTTTTTATCAGTATTTGCTTAGCTGAATTTGTGAAATATATAAACTTGCCCTTTCCCAGATAGTATTTTTAGCTTAGTCCTCTTACTTCCTTTTAAGAAGCTTAACTTGTCTGGGATATGAAAAAAATGAATATTTGTCTTTTTACTGTTTCAGTTCTATAATCAGTGTGTGAGGTCAAGATATTATCTCCATAAAGAGACATTTCAGCCAAATCATACTTACCCAATTAAATATGTTTAGCTTTTAACCCTCATTTCTTACTTCACATCAAAAAAGTGTTGAACAGAAACCCTGTGAATACATGGAGAGACCTTTAATCAGAACTCAGTTTATTCAGGATCAGCCACTCATCCTGCTGAAAAACTGCGAATGTAAGGAGTGCTGTCAGTGGTGGCACACTATTTAGTTGAAATGAGCGTTCACACTGATGTTTCTATAAAAATAGATCTTTCTAGTTTTTTTTGGAAAGTGTTTCTAATATGCCGTTGGGTCCGGTTTACTGGTGTTGTGGTGAAGATTTCCACTCTTTTGATCATTAAGGGTATTGGCCAGTAACTTTTTTTTTCTTTTGTCTTGTCGGGTCTTGCATCAGGATAATTCTGGCCTCACAACATGAAAGAGTGAAACACTGGTGTCCTGGAATAGAATCTCGTGCACCCCTCGGGGCTGGAGGCCAGACCATGACAGCAGCAGCCAGACAGCAGCAGGGACATTAGTGAGTTGATCCTCTGAGACTGAACCCATGAACTACCTCCCCTACATGGGTAAGTGTACTGATGGAATACTCCCTTACCGCACGACAGGATCAAACTGTTGGATTTCTGGCTGTTAACATATAAGGCTTTGGTGTACTTTGAGTGTGGTATAAACAATTGCAACTTATTCTTTTACATTTACACTCATGTATACATACTTCCCTTTTAAGTAGTTAAGTAGATCCAATCTTCTGGTTGGAGCCAATATAAAGGTAAGTCTGAGAGGCAGATGACTCATGGTTTCCATAGGCCATGAGGGCTTTCACAGTTTTGCCTATTTGAGTATCCCATAGAAGTTGTTCTGTTTGTTTGGGGTCTGCTTCTCTTTCTGGCCCCGACCAGGTATGGAGGAATAGGTTTTCCACATATTAGTTTAAAAGGATTTAATCTGTTTTTCTTTTGGAGCAATCCTAATTCTTAACAAAGTCATCAATCAGCAACAATGATATCCAAGGGAAGTGGAGTTCCTGGCTTAGTTTGGCCAGGGTTTTCAGTAGGGTCTTATTTGTTCCCTCCACCTGTTGAGATGGTTGTGGTCTCCAAGTTGAGTGGAGGGGCCTCCTCAAGTCCTTAGAAGTATGCTTGATAATGAACGACGTGAAATCTGGGCCATTGTCGATCTGTATGGCTTTAGCTAGTTCAAATCAGAGACTGATCCTCCACCAATATCCTAGAGACCTGGGGAGTTATTTTAGAATGGGTGGCAACTGCTTCCATCCACTCTGAAAAAATGTGTTGGAAAGAACCAGCAGAAATCTAACATAATCTGCTATTCTGGAAATGATGGAAAAGTTCTTTGCTAGTCTTTTCCGGGTTTCTTTCCCTTACTTTGAACAAGGACAATTTTTTCTTAGGATAATTTTTTCTTAGGGCTTTTTACCTAACAAGTTCAGCATTCCTCCCTGAACTTTTTAATTACTGGGAATTCATATGTTATGCATAGCCAATTACAGAGTGTCTTGGCTTCAATGAGTGTGCCAAATGGCCTTCTAGATAGCTTCGTTGTTAGAGGGAATGTAAATTAGTACAACCATTAAGGAAAATAGTGTAGCAATTTCTCAAGAATCTCAAAATAGAATAGCCACGAGATCCAGCAGTCTCACTTCTTTTGTATACCCAAATTAAATCAGTGCATTGAGAGATATTTAGACTCCTATGTTCATTTTGCAGCTTTTTCCAGACTTGCCAAGATGTAGAATTAACATAAGTGTCCATCAGTGGATGAGAGGATAAACGGGAGGGATAAAGTGGAGCGGCATTCAGGCTTTAAACAAAGTAAATCCTGCTATTCCTGGCCACATGGATCACCCCGAGGACATCCACATGAAGTAAGTCACACCAACAGAACAATCACCGCATTGTCTCTCTTACACTTGCAGGTGTAATTCAAAGCTGAACTCAGAGAAGCAGAGCAGAACAATGATTGTCAGGGGCTGGGGGGTGGATAAAATGGGAAGATGTTCGTTGAAACATACAAAATGTATAATGATATGATTCCACGGAACTCAGGAGATCTAGCGACTATCATTGACAACATACTATGTACTTGAACATTACAAGCATATTAACCTCAATATAAAAAGTATATGAAGGGAAAGGTACAGTAATTCACTTGGTTTAATCAATTCACAATGTATACATATATCAAACCATCAATTATTTGCTGTAAATTACTAGAATCTACCCCATAACAATTTATTGAGCTGAAGGTTAAAAGGCCTGTCAATAACATGTATTCTGACATGATGGACCAAGGAGGGTATGTCACTTCTTTGGTATTAAGCACGAATGCATAACCTCTATGTAATCAGAGAAAACTTTAGTCCAAATGCAAATTGAGGGATACTCCACAGGAAAAAAAAAAAATCCTGACCAATAGTCTCCCCAAGAGTCCAAGTCATGGAAGGCAAGAGAGAGTATGGATTGAAGGAAAGAAATGGCAGGTGCACCATGGGAATCTTGGATCAGACAAAGAATATTAGTGAGAAAGCTCTTGAAATTTTCAAAAGTCTGAGAAAGACACTGAGGGAAGTAGCTCCCATGCACTGGCTCACTCCCCTAATGCTTGCAAGCCCAGAGTTGAAACCAGGAGGCAGTCAGGAGCTGGGAACCTCATCTGGGTCTCCAACACGGGTAACAGTGTCCCGGCAACTTGAGCTAACACCTGCTGCTTCCCAAGAAGTGCTTTGCAGGGATCTGAACTTGGGAACCAAACAGTACTTGAATACAGGTACCCTGATAGAGAATATGGGAATCCCAGGTGGGCATTTAACCCCTGTTCCTGTGTGCAATGCCCAAAGCCCACCTCTGCTGAAATTTAAATGACTGCAGCTTAATCATGACAATTATATCTCTGTTAATTTCCTCTTTTGATAATTGTGCTGAGGTTCAATAACATTAGAAGAGGCCGAGAGAAGGCTAAAGAACTCTGTTGTAACTTCTTTATGTCAGGGCCCAGCGTGGTGGCCTAGTGGCTCAAGTCCTCGCCTTGAACGTGCCAGGATCCCATATGGACGCCGGCAGCTCCACTTCCTATCCAGCTCCCTGCTTGTGGCCTGGGAAAGCAGTCGAGGATGGCCCAAGACCTTGGGGTCCTGCACCCTTGTGGGAGACCCGGAAGAAGTTCCTGGTTCCTGGCTTTGGATCAGCATAGCACCAGCCGTTGCAGTCACTTGGGGAGTGAATCATTGGACAGAAGATCTTCCTGTCTCTTCTCTGTATATCTGACTTTGCAATAAAAATAAACAAATCTTTGAAAAAAGAAAAAGTAACTTCTTTATATCTAAAGTTATTTCGAAATAAAACACAACTCTGTACCTGTGAGAAACCTTTTGTGCTTCAGATCTACATATTTCCTCTCAGTCTCATGACAAGCCCAGGAGTGCGCTGAGGGAAAGGCAGAAAACCAGGACAAGGTGTCATCTTAACAGAAAATCAAAAACAGCTTAAAGCCTTCGGGCATTTTGAAATAGCTTCTCCTTTATTTTATGTTTCAAAGTACAAAAGCACTGTTAAAAAAACAATACAGATACATAAATTAAATAACTACCTACACACTGTTCCTCCAAGATAATAAATGTGAATAACTTGGTATGTGTTCTTTCACATTTTTATCATTTATAGAAACATGCATAAACACATAGCTTTGATATTTTCTAAAAAATAGGATCGTATATGCAAATTTTCCTTTTCAATTAATTTGCAACAAACATCCCACAGCTTATTAAAATTCTGTCTCCCTTCCCCTCACATCTTGCCCAAGTATCTTTTATTACTCATTGGAGACATACTTAGTTCAGTCATTATGTTCTTTTTTTTTTGTCTTTCCATCTCTTTCTCCCTCCGACCCCCCCATACCTCCAATCCCACCTCCCCCCAACCCAGTACATTCTCTTCTTTACTTTTCTCCATGACACAAAATCACATAGACATATATTAATACATATTTATCACTCATAAACACTTAGACATTTTGTTGATGATTTCTCAAAATGTAATATTTTACCACAGTACATATCATGCTTTTTTTCACACAAGAAAACACTGGAATTACATTCTATCCACTAGCAGAGTTTTAATTTGTCCACATTCATGATTATATAAACATTCTTATTTATTTACTATAGTTTATATACTATAGTTCTTTCCTTCTCCCAATTTCTGTACTGAAGGGCATTTTTTTTTTTTTTTGCCATTATGAACAATTTTACAGTTACTATCTTCATTTCTCTACTCCTTAGATGCCAGGATAAAGTTTTACTTTTAAGGGGAAGATTCTCCAAAGAGGCATAAAGAATTGAATTTAATAGATTCTACTGGATTGCTTTGCGGAGTAATTGGTATTGCTTTTTCAAAATCTGTTTCCACCCTCAGTTGATGAGAATCACAGTGTCAGCTCACTTGAACTTCACATTCCTTAACGTGTATTGAAGTTTAGCATTTTTTGATAGGTTCATCAGTTAGTTTTGCTTTCCTCACAACTGTTTATTCATATTCTATGTATGTTCTTTGCCCTATTTTGCTACTAGGTTAGCTGCTTTTTTTCTTTTTAGAGTAAGATTCCTGATCACCTGTGAGTGTAACTCCCTGCTATCACCCTCTGTGTTTGTTAATGACATCCTTTGCCGCTCAAAGAACTACGCTTTTTATGAAGTCAACTTAGTTTTAAATAGTTTTTGAGTACCCTATATTGGACATCTTCTCCTGCTACTCTATGGTGGGTAGAGTCACTTTGGATTTTTTGAATGCTGTTACTTTAAAATGTTAAGCCTTAAACTTCCTTTTAGATACAACTTCACTGTCTCTAATTAAAAGCCAATTATAACAATTATTTTAAGATAAAAATCACTGTTTCCCACTATAGCTTATGACTTCAACTCTTTTCATATATGAAAAACTCATATCTACCAAGGTCTGTTTCTGAATTTTCTATCGTTTCATTGACACATTTATCGGCTCCTTTCCAAAATTGTATTAGTTCATATTAATATGTCAAAATGTTATATTCTTATATCTCTTGTGTTTCTTTTTTCATTTTTTTTTCTTAGATGCTCGGGCATTTAATTGTCTATATAAACTGAACTCATTTCACATGAGCAAACAAAACCAAAGGATTTAGAGTAATTCCAGAAGTTCCAAATAAATTATTAGGTCTTTATTGTTAGTATAGTTAACAGCTCTTGATTTCTGCGCCTTATCTTTACTGAAAAATTTGTGAATGCAAAAATTATCTGAGTGGCTTCATTTAATGGTAAGTTGACATGCCATCAGAAAAAAGGAATCATTTTATCCCATTTATGCCAATTTTTATTCCAATTATTTATGCTAATTTCTACTGCTTTCACTGAACTTTCCAAAGCAATATTGAATTCATTAAAAATATATATGGGGGCTCAGCACAATAGCATAGCAGTTAAGGTCCTCGCCTTGAACGTGCTGGGATCCCATATGGGCACCGGTTCTAATCCCTCTACTCCCGACAGACCCACTTCCCATCCAGCTCCCTGCTTGTGGCTTGGGAAAGCAGTCAAGGCCAGTCCAAGACTTTGGGACCCTGCACCCGTGTGGGAGACCCAGAGGAGGCTCCTGGCTTTGGATTCGCTCAGCTCCAGCTGTTGCGCTCACTTGGGGAGTGAATCATCGAACTTCCTCTCTGTCTCTCTTCTCTGTATATCCGCCTTTCCAATAAAAAATAAATAAATCTTAAAAATATATATATACATATGGCTTAAGTGCCATCAAATAACGTTGGAAGCATCTGTTAATAACATGAGTCTTCTCCTTAAAGATAATTTTATTGACATATTTCCCATTACTAAACTGATTCTATAATCTTATAATTAATCTATAATTAATTATTATAATTTATCATTCTTTAAGCATATTACTCAATTCTGCTTGGTATTATTTTGGTATTTATGACCTGAAATTTTTTTCAACCTGCCCTTTTTCTGTTACACTTAATGCTGATTTCATAAAGTAGAGAGTACAGTTTATCAGTTTAAATATTACAGTTATTTTACTTTTTGTTTTTAAAAAAATTGCGAGGCCCGGCGCGGTGACACAGTGGTTAAGGTCCTAGCCTTGCATGCCCGGGATCCCATATGGGCACCAGTTCTATCCCGGCAGCCCCGCTTCCCACCCAGCTCCCTGCTTGTGGCCCCGGAAAGCAGTTGACGGCCCAAAGCTTTGGGAACCTGCACCCAAGTGGGAGACCCGGAGGAGGCTCCTGGCTTCGGATCAGCATAGCATTGGCCGTTGTGCTCACTTGGGGAGTGAATCATAGGATGGAAGATCTTCCTCTCTGTCTCTCCTCTCTGTATATCCACCTTTCCAATAAAAATAAAATAAATCTTTAAAAAAATGCATTGATTTCTCCTGAGGATAAATACCTTTCTATAGGTTGAAGCCATCTTGCTCAAGGAGTTCCCACAATTACTACATTTTCAGGCCTGTAGGCATCCTTTCTTGCATGAATCTTCTGATGTCTGCTGAGGTTTGGTTTCTGGTAGAAAGCTTTGCCACATTCACTGC
Organism: Ochotona curzoniae; assembly: GCF_017591425.1. Classification (NCBI taxonomy): domain Eukaryota; kingdom Metazoa; phylum Chordata; class Mammalia; order Lagomorpha; family Ochotonidae; genus Ochotona; species Ochotona curzoniae. The sequence goes on along the minus strand of NW_024465561.1, from coordinate 4,677,692 downwards.
ATCCATAGGGCTTTTCTCCTGTATGAGTTCTCCAGTGTTTGTTGAGACATGACTTTTGACTGAAGGACTTTCCACATTCCTTGCAACGATACGGTCTTTCTCCTGTATGCATTTTTCTATGGACATTGAGGTATGACTTCTCACCAAATGATTTCCCACATTCACTGCACACAAAGGGTCTTTCTCCCGTATGTGTTCTCTGATGCTCTGTGCGGTGTGACTTCTGGGTGAAGGCTTTTCCACAGAAAAAACATTCAAAGGGTCTAACCCCAGTGTGAATTCTCTGGTGTTTAATAAGGGTTGACTTATGGGAAAAGGCCTTCCCACAGTCAGTGCATCCATAAGGCTTCTCCCCTGTGTGACTTCTTTGATGCCTAATGAATTCAGACTTATAGCAGAAGGCTTTCCCACATTCAGTGCATATATGAGGTTTCTCTGTAGGAGGCACCCTCTTGCGTTTGTGCAAAAGAGAAGTGGTTAGTGCTGGTTTATACGCAAGTGCTGGGATATGGCTGACAGCTTTCTCACAGTGTCTGCATCCCCAGGGTTTTTGTCCATTTGGCCTTCTATCATGATTTGTATGCTGCAGCAGTTTCCCATATCCGTAACACTCATCTTGCTTTTGGGGGTAGTTTCTCTTCAAACCACTCACTTCTAAATTACGGCTCAAACTCTTCCCACAGGAGTCCCAGGGACTTTGAGTTGAAGGAAAACGCCCAGTATTCAGAACTGATACTTTTTCAAACTTCTTACACTCCTGGCTTTTCTCCTTGGGCAATGTTTTCTTGCTGGTGAGTGCACCTTGCCGCCAAAGCACGCCTTGCTGTCTCTTCCTCGGAACCTTCACTTCGCAGATGTCTTCTGGAGGAAGTAACGAATCATTCCTCATGACTTTCTACTATTATGATCTGGAATAAAACTACTTGAGAAATGACATTGAAGAGATCTGCTATATACATATTGAGATCGATCATGAGTCATAGCCAAAAAATACCAATGTAAGCAAAAAATGTTCTGTGAATAAAGAAGATTCAGAATCCTGGCACAAAAGGAATGCAACATAGGAAAGAGTATGGGGAGAAATGATTTCAAAGAAAATGGAATATTGTAGAACAGCCACTGAGAAGCTGTCTTGTGGGCCATACAGCCTCTGTCACTGTTTTTTAACTCCTACTACAGCATGAACACATAGACAGTATGTGAACACTAGGTTTGGCTTAATTACAAAAATACCTCGTTTAAAAAAACAGATAAGATGTAGGCCACAGTTTGCTGATCCTGTTATGCAAGAAAGATGTTGCACACAGCACCTTGCTATTCATCGTGCAACGATTCAGAGGACAACTTTAATCCCACTGCAACTTGTTAAAAAGGCGGAATTTTAGGCGTCACCCCAGACCTACTGAATTCGAATCTGTATTTCCTAAGAGGTTTGGGTGGTGTCAGAGTGTGACACTGTATGGAATTTATCAGAGTTTGCTACGCTGGCCCACTTAGTTACAATATAAATGACCAAATACTATTCGGTGACCTAAACAAAAGAGTGGAACCACGAGAGCTAACAAGGATTAACCATAGGGGTTTTTAACATGATGGGTAGAATTCAGGGGAGTCATGAATTTGGCTAAGACAAAAATTGCATCCTTATTTTGTCTAAGCTGGAATTATAACTGAACATTTCCTTTGATTATAAATATAAGCAGCACAACAAGCAATATTAGCAGATCCTACGACTACGGACTATTCTGTGGTCATGGAGTTGTGATGTGATGGTTCAGTTGTTGAAGATTACTCAAGACATGGATAATTCTACTCTGAGATCATCATAGTTATTAGATCCACTGCTAGAGATCAGTTATTATCTAATGTATAAATAAGAAACCACATCTAGCACCATAAGATACACTTTGACAATATTTGGATAACTGTATTGCATCATTTGTTTCTTTTATAATCTGATGGATTTTATTTTGACTTTATAAAGAGGGGCTCCATAACCTTCAACAGAATATCTAAGAACACAGCACAAAATAATCAAGCCCTCCGACGAAACAGATTCAGATATAACATAGTCTAGGTTAAAGGAAAAACTGAGGAGAAAGATTTAAAGCAGTTTCTCAGAAGAAAGAAATCTATAAAACCAGCACATAAGCATAGAACAGTTAGTGAAAATGCTGCAGGTAAAAGGTTCAAAATGACTGGCAGTAAAGCTCTGTAACAAGAAGCAGGTGAGGTTTGTGTCTGGTGACAGGTAGCCAGGAGGAACGAACACCTTGATTTCTGACATGCAAGAACAGTGTAAGAGGACACACTTGTAGAAATGATCCATTAGTAAAACAGGGCTGGGGAAGGACTGGGTGCTACAAAGGGAATAAATGGGCAGAAAATGACAAAGGGGCCAAGTTGAGAATCACGTGGCGTCAGAATGGGTAAGTTCTTTGAGAAACTGATCGCATTTGAGAAACAAATTATGGAAAACAGAAATGTCAATGACTTCTTGGAAGGGAAAGGACACACTTAGGTCAGGAAAACAGAGAATATGGAGAACTTAGAAAAGTGGGGAGGGGGAGCTGAAGGGCCAGCATTGGAGCACAGCAGGTTAAAGCCTCCATCTGCGGCAGCAGCATTCTCCAAGCAATGCAGTGCTCTGCTGACGCACCTGCAAAAGCAGCAGATGGCTCAAGTACTTGGGCCCCTGCCACCCGTGGGGAAGACCTAGATGAAGTACCTGGCTCCTGATTTTAGCCTGGCCTAGAAGTGAGGGCTGAGTAAATACACACAGTAGGGTTTTCAGGTATAACATTCTCAGAAAAGGGAGTAGAACAATGGATATCAAGGTTACCATGGTTTTGGGAAAAGCTGACGACAGATATATGAAGTACGAAAGCCCCATAAACAGCATCAAGGAACAGTGGTTAACGCTACTGGTTCTGGAGTCTGCACATTTGAGTTCAAATTTCCCCTTATGTTTTTGTAATGTTCTTAAACAACACTCTTCTGACGTTTCCTCATTTCAAGATGGAGTAGTAAAGCTGGCTACCTCACAGGTGTTTTAAGGGTTAAATCAACTGCTATACCTCAACTACTCAAGAGAATGGGTGCACAATGAGTGCACCATCGTGCTTCCTACCATAAACTCGAATTCAACCCATAACGTCAAATTCAACTGAGTGTTCACAACACCAAAATATAAGTGTATTAAAGAGATGCAGGGATAGCAGGCACTGGCTCTGACTAAGCCCACAATGACGTTGGAGAAGCAGCAAGGCCACCAACATTCAAGAAAGCTGGGAGTATTGTGGGGATATTTTTACAAAGCTGACAGTTCTGTTGAGTGTTCACCAGACGTGGTTACAATGGGCCCAGCTCGGACACATTGCTTCACCATTCAGCTGCTGCCCCGGTCATCTCTCTACCCGTTCATCCTCTGAGATTCCAGTTCTCTGTCAATGGGTGTGACTTAACTTTAAGCAAAAGAAATGAGGAAATGACAGGCAGTGAGACGGTGGCAGTGGTAGACAGGCCTGAAGCATCTGCCCTGGACAGTGCTGGAACAGGAGGCAGGAAGAGGCAGGGAAGAATGGAAGGGTTGCGGATGCTTGTCTGGCAAGAATACCTGAATGTGGAAGAGGTGGTACATGACAGATTCGGAAAACAGAATGATGGGTGCAGCAGCTCTGGGCAGAGGTAAGTACAGACAGAGAGTGGAGTCAGGGCTCTGTGAAGGCTAAAGCATCATCAAGAAGACTGAAGCTCTCAGAGAAATGCCCAAGCTTTTATGACACCCTGAACAAAACTTGAAAGTGGTCAGCTTCCCACATATCCGCTCGGCTCGATCTGGGACACTCACCCTGACAGTGGCAGCCTGGGCACGCCACCTCGCTGATCCATGGTGCCTCTTCCTGCTCCAGCAGGAGGATCACATCTGGCTTGGTGCCGCCATAACCTGTTCAGGATGAGCAATGGGGGCCTTGGACCAAGTGCCTCTCTGGCAACAGAGATTCTGAACAATGCTTGTTGTACCAGGGAGATTGATGCACTCCTTGCCCAGTCGACCCAACCCAACTCGACTCAAGACAGCCAAACTAGGGTCAAAGCTAAGAATCTATACCAAGCAGTCAGAGTGCTGGGCTATAAACCCTGGCCATACCAGGTAGGCTGACTCTAGGCAGGTTTCTTCACCTCTTTGTGCCTCAATTACTTAACACAGAGTAGTATGGGAAGTGTCTCATAAAGTTCTTATGAAAACTAAACAGGTTCAGACATTAAAAGTGGATACTCGGGCCCGGTGTTGTGGCACAGTGGTTAAGGTCCTCGCCTTGCACTCCCGGGATCCCACATGGGCACCGGTTCTATCCCCGGCAGCCCCACTTCCCTTCCAGCTCCCTGCCTGTGGCCCAGGAAAGCAGTTGAGGATGGCCCAAGGCTTTGGGACCCTGTGCCCACATGGAAGACCCGGAAGAGGCTCCTGGCTTCGGATCGGCATAGCATCGGGCGTTGTGGCTCACTTAGGGAGTGAATCATCGGATGGAAGATCTTCCTCTCTGTCTCTCCTCTCTGTCTATCCGCCTTTCCAATAAAAATAAAATAAACTTTTTTAAAAAGTGGATACTAAAACAAAACAAAACAAAATGGATACTTAGAAAGAAAAAATGGGCCCAGTATGGTAGCCTAGTGGCTAACTCTTCACTTTGCATGTGCCAGGATCCCATATGGGCACAGGCTTGCATCCCAGAGCCCTTAATTCCCATTCAACCCTCTGCTTGTGGCCTGGAAAAGCAGCTGAGGACGGCCCAAAGCCTTGGGATCCTGCATTCACATGAGAGACCTGGAAGAGGCTCCCGGCCCCTGTCTTAGGGTTGGCTCAGCTCTGGAAGTTGCAGACAATTCTGGAATGAACCAGCAGATGGAAGATTTTTCTCTCTGTATCTCCTTCTCTCTGCAAATTTGCCTAATGAAAAATAAAATTTTTTTTTTAAAGGAAAAGCATATCACAGTGTAACTGGCCATCTTATTATTAATAAATTGATATATTTTTTGCAACTCAGAAACCAGCTCCTTAAACGTGCGGGATCCCATGAGGGCGCCGGTTCTAATCTTGGCAGTCCCACTTTCATCTGGCTCCCTGTTTGTGGCCCAGGAAAGCAGTCAAGGACAGCCCAAAGCCTTGCGACCCTGCACCTGTGTGGGAGACCCTGAAAGAATTTCCTGGCTCCTGGCTTTAGATCGAGGCAGCACCAGCCGCTGCAGCCACCTGGGGAGTGAATCATTGGACGGAAGATCTTCCTCTCTGTCTCTCTATCTTTCTGTACATCTGGCTTTCCAATAAAATAAATAAATCTAAAAATAAATAAATAAATAAATAAAACACCTGACACCAAAGTATATAAATAAATAAAGATAAAAGTGGCTGTAACTGCTAAATTAAATTAGGTACACAGAAAGTGTCAGATAATTATTAAACCAATCCAAGCTTCAGAGAGCACGGGCGCTTCCGTGGCAGCCTGGGAAGTGCGTGCGATCCTGTTCTTACCCACAGAGACAAGGTTGCTGTAGGTCTCCAGCATCACTTCCCGGTACAGGGCCCTCTGCTTGGGACTCAGCCGGTGCCACTCCTCTCGGGTGAAGCCCACGACCACATCTTTGAATGACACATCTCTTCGTTGAAGCTGAAATGGGGATAAGTCGAGCAGATGACGTGGGCAGGCACGGAAGGGATTGATTTTTATGATGTTCACGAGTCGGAGCGTTTTTGTGCTAACTCAGCAAGAAACTTCACATTCCTCGCACTGTGTTTTCCACGCTGGGGAACAGGAAAATCATGTGAAGGCTGCCAATGATTTAATTCCTTCTCTGGGTCACTGTCGGTGACTGGGGACGTGGTAAGGGATGGTTCTTGACCTATCTAACACAGGGATAATAACACATAATGCCTAGTAAAAGAAATAAATCTTTTTTTTTTTTCCTTTTTTTAAAAAAAAGCACATAAAGCCTTCTTGGTGAAAAGCTCCTCAGAGTTGAAATGGAAGACATCTAGGTTATGGCCTTGATTTTTAATTTACAGTGGTGAAGCGTGCTTTCAAAATGTGAATTAAAGGGACCAGTAGGCAGAAAAGAGAGAAATGTGAAAAGCTAAAGGCATGAGATTACATGCTTGGTGGGGAAAGCTAAGAAACATAAAGAATATATTTTTTTTAATTTTAAAAATTAAAAATTAAAAAGCAACTTTTTAGATAAAGGTAAAATACTACATTAAAAAAAATCTTTGTCCTAAAGTAAAATGCCTTATGTTCTGCAAGAAGGAAAAGGAAGAAGTAACTGAGGAAATAAAACAGTGTTATAAGAGCTTTAAGAAAGATGAATTTTGTGTAAGATTGGGTTATCAGAGATTAGAAGGGAATTGTTGATATGGTTTCAAAAAAAATTAAGAATTAACATAAAAAATATATTGAGGGCCTGGCGCAGTAGCCTAATGGCTAAAGTCTTTGCCTTGCATGTTCCTGGATCCCATATGGGTCCCAATTCATATCTCGGCTGCTCCACTTCCCATCCAGCTTGTGGTCTGGGAAAACAGTTGAGAATGGCCCAAAGCCTTGGGACCCTGTACCCGTGTGGGAGACCTGGAAGAGGCTCCAAGCTCCTGGCTTCGGATCAACTTGACTCTGGTCATTGCAGCTATTTGAGGAGTGGGCCAGCGGATAGCGGGTCATTCTTTGTCTCTCCTTCTCTCTCTGTAAATCTGTCTTTCCAATAAAAATAAATAAATTATAGACTATGCCCAATGACTGGCTGACTGCTGAGGCCAAATCCCCTTTGATCTATTCAGGACAGCATCAGGAGCCATCCAGCTGCACAGGGATGCTGCGTCTCCTATGGGATCAGCTAACTGAACCTTCTCTGATTGACCTCCGGGTGAAAATCTTCATTCTGAATCTGTGGCCACAGGGACCCAGTCTGTGCTAAGCATCTATGCTTACACTGCATACCTTTTTCTAGGACTGCTTCCCCAAATTTTCCCATGGCAAAAATGGAACACTTGATGCTCCACTCACCTGGTTCTCGATCATTTTCTGCTGTTCTTGGAAGAACGGCTGGGACCTGTGAGGGTCAATACTGGGAAAAGGATAGGGAAAGAGAACAGAAGAGGCTGTGAGGGTAAAATCTGTATGCAAATCCATGCTTTCAGTCAACTCAGGGCATGGATGTGTACACATTTAGGAAGCCAGAACTGCTCTCAAGGAATTAGTTACACCAAGCAAGCATCTTGCACAAAGAACTAAGTACATAAGAAGACAGGGATTCTAGAACTGTTATGAAAACATTAGAAAGAATCCAATCCAAAGTAAAATAATGGTGTTTCATTTATTAAAAAAATACCAAAATATGGTTACAAATAATAAATTGAGATCTGAATTTTATTATCCATTGAGTATATTATTGTATGCTGCCACTAAAAAATAATTTTGAACAGGTGAGAATGACTATGCTACCTTTTCTCATGATGTTTAACAAACAACTATATACAGCTTAACAAATTTTAAAAGGAAAAAGACAATCATATACCAAGAGTATAGATACTTTACGAAAAATTGAACATTTTATTATGTTAATATTATTGGGGCCAGGGGCAGCATGGTATAGAAGGCTAAACTACAGCCTGTGACACTGGCTTCCCATGTGGCCAGCGGTTTGATTCCTGGCTGCTCTACTTCCAATCCAGCTCCTTGCTAACAGTCCAAGAAGATAGCAAAGAATAGCCCTAGTGCTTGGGCTCCTGCACCTGCAGGGAGACTCAGAAGAAGCTCCTGGCTTCAACTGGACCATCTCTCATCACTGCAGCCACTGGGGAAGTGAACTAGCAAATTAAAGATCTCTTTCTCTCTCTCCCTCTTTCTCCCCTTTTTACTCTGTGACTCTGCCTTTCAAATAGAAATAAATAAATGTTTTTTAATAATGATCAATGGTATAACATATTTTTAAAAAAAAAAACTTCTGGGCCCGGCACGGTGGCGCAAGTGGTTAAGTCCTCGCCTTGCACGCCCGGGATCCCATATGGGCGCCGGTTCTAATCCCGGCAGCCCCGCTTCCCTTCCAGCTCCCTGCCTGTGGCCTGGGAAAGCAGTCGAGGACGGCCCAAAGCCCGAAGCTTTGGGACCCTGCACCCGCGTGGAAGACCCGGAAGAGGCTCCTGGCTTCGGATCGGCATAGCATCGACCGTTGCGCTCACTTGGGGAGTGAATCATCGGACGGAAGATCTTCCTCTCTGTCTCTCCTCTCTGTATATCCGCCTTTCCAATAAAAAAATAATAAAAATAAATCTTTAAAAAAAAAAAAACTTTTTTTTTTTAAAGATTGAGAGTTTTTTTTTAAGTTTTATTTGTTTCATTTGAAAGGTAGATTTACAGAGAGCTAAGGAGAGACAGAGAAGAGAGAGGGAGAGGGATTTTTCATCTGCTGGTTCACTCCCCAAATGGTCACGACAGCAGGCATTGGCTCAGTCTGAAGCCAGGAGCCGGGAGCCTCTTTTAGGCTTCCCAGGTGGGTGCAGGGGCCTAAGGACTTGGGCCAACCTCTGCTGCTTTCCCAGGCCGCAAGCAGGGAGCTGGATGGGAAGTGGAACACCCAGGAAATGAACCAGTGCCCACATGGGATGCTATACCGCAGGGTGGAGGATTTGCCTGATCAGCCCCAAAGTCTTTTTGTTCTTTAACATTAAGGTGATCAACCCTTTATCATTTATGTTATAAAATATATTTTCACAGTTTGCCAATTGTCCTACTTTCTCATTTGCCCTTAAGCAGCATTTATTTTCAAAACATTTAAGTGGGCCCGGCGCGGTGGTACAGTGGTTAAAGGTCCTCACCTTGCACGCCCGGGATCCCATATGGGCGCCGGTTCTATCCCGGCAGCCCCGCTTCCCTTCCAGCTCCCTGCCTGTGGCCCGGGAAAGCAGTCGAGGACAGCCCAAAGCTTTGGGAACCTGCACCCGCGTGGGAGACCCGGAAGAGGCTCCTGGCTTCGGATCGGCATAGTATCGGCCTGTTGCGCTCACTTGGGGAGTGAATCATCAGACGGAAGATCTTCCTCTCTGTCTCTCCTCTCTGTCTATCCGCCTTTCCAATAAAAAAATAATAAAAAATAAATCTTTAAAAAAAAAAAGTGGACCAGTGGATGAAAGATCTTTCTAAAAAAAACAAAAAAAAAATTTAAGTAAACTTTCTTTTAAAAAAAATCTTTCTTTCTGGCAATTTGAGAGCATCATTACATGTTACAACTTATAAGGGCAGCTATCTGACACAGTAGCTAAACTGCCACTTCAGCTACTGGCATCCAGTGTCACTGTGCCAGATGCAAGTCCTGCTGTGCTGCTTCTGATCCAGCTCCCTGCTACTGAACATCAGGAGGCAGCAGATGATGGCTCAAAGACTTGAGTCCCTGTCATGCATGTGGGAGATTCAGATTGAGTTCCGGGCTCTGGACCTTTACCTGACCTACCACTAACTTTTTTTTTTTTTTAAGATTTGTTTATTTATTGGAAAGTCAGATATAGTGAGAGGAGGAGAGACAGAGAGGAAGATCTTCTGTCCGATGATTCACTCCCCAAGTGACCACAACGGCAGATGCTATGCCAGTCCAAAGCCAGGATCCAGGAACTTCTTCCGGGTCTCCCACGCGGGTGCAGGGTCCCAAAGCTTTGGGCCGTCCTCAACTGCTTTCCTAGGCCACAAGCAGGGAGCTGGATGGGAAATGGAACTGCTGGGATTAGAACTGGAGCCCATATGGGATCCTGGCGTGTTCAAGGTGAGGACTTTAGCCGCTAGGCCACACTGCCAGGCCCCTACCACTAACTTTTACAGGTATTTGGAGAGTGAATGGGTTCTCCCTCTCAATTCCTTTCAAACAAAATGAAAATGAGAGTAGGTTTTAAAATATGTGAAAAGAGAGGGCTTGGAGTGGATCCTAGCGCTAAAGTCCTTGCCTTGAAAGTGCTGGAATCCCATATGGGCGCCGGTTCTAATCCCAGTAGCCCCACTGCCCATCCAGCTCTCTGCTTGTGGCCTGGGAAAGAAGTCGAGGACGGCCCAAAGCCTTGGGACCCTGCAACCTGAATGGGAGACCTGAAAGAGCTCCTGGCTCCTGGCTTCAGATCGGCTGTTGTGGCTACTTGGGGAGCGAATCATTGGACGGAAGATCTTCTCTCTGTCTCTCCTCCTCTCTGTATATCTGACTTTGCAATAAAAATAATCCTTTGGGGCCCGGCGCGGTGGCGCAAGTGGTTAAGTCCTCGCCTTGCACGCCCGGGATCCCATATGGGCGCCGGTTCTAATCCCGGCAGCCCCGCTTCCCTTCCAGCTCCCTGCCTGTGGCCTGGGAAAGCAGTTGAGGACGGCCCAAAGCTTTGGGACCCTGCACCCGCGTGGGAGACCCGGAAGAGGCTCCTGGCTTCGGATCGGCATAGTATCGGCCCGTTGCGGCTCACTTGGGGAGTGAATCATCGGATGGAAGATCTTCCTCTCTGTCTCTCCTCTCTGTATATCCGCCTTTCCAATAAAAAATAATAAAAATAAATCTTTAAAAAAAAATAATAATAATCCTTTGAAAAATATTGGAGAGATAAGTGAATAAACCAAAAAGAAATCTAGAAGACAGTTTGTGATGTTCTCATTTTCTAACTTTTCTTTTTTTTTTTTTAAAGATTTACTTTTATTATTTTATATTGGAAAGGCAGATATACAGAGAGGAGAGACAGAGAGGAAGATCTTCCGTCCGATGATTCACTCCCCAAGTGAGCGCAACGGGCCGATGCTATGCCGATCCGAAGCCAGGAGCCTCTTCCGGGTCTCCCACGCGGGTGCAGGGTCCCAAAGCTTTTGGGCCGTCCTCCACTGCTTTCCCAGGCCACAGGCAGGGAGCTGGAAGGGAAGCGGGGCTGCCGGGATTAGAACCGGCGCCCATATGGGATCCCGGGCGTGCTAGGCGAGGACTTAACCACTTGCGCCACCGTGCCGGGCCCATTTTCTAACTTTTCTAATATTCTCACAATTACATGTTTACTTGAATAACAGCAATAGCAGTAAAAATAAAACTAATAATGATAAATCAAAACAAGCAGGTTTTCATGGAAAAAGGCAACCAATAAAAGCATGATACATCATAGAAAAATTGACAAGGCAGAAACACACATGAAAGACAACCACAAGTTAGGCATAATGCTGAACTACCTGTTCATGCTGACTTGAGCAGTCCCGCACACAGCCCTCAGAACTACTCTAATTGTTTTCCCAGAAAGGTAAAGTAAGAGTTACTAGAGTTAGCCTAGTTACGAGTTTTAAGTTTTCAGTTTGGAACCTCTGACTAGGCATAGTTTCCATACATTCTCAGCATTCTCTTTCAGCAAAAGCTTTTCTATTATCAGTGTAGATACTTACTCAGTAGATTCTTTGCTTTCCAACCACAGGCAAGGCCACATCCATCCTAATTACCAACGAGTCACAAACCAGGCTCACTCCTGAACAACTGTGACAGATGAGCAAGTTGGCCAAAAAGAACCTTAAGGAAAAATATTAGGAGCAACATGGATTAGCATCCTGACAAGAGCCATCGGGGCACCATCTTTAATGTGTAATGTTAGATACATTTATCACTTGCCTTTGAAAGTATTTTCATTGTTGTGGGAGAAATGAAGAAGATGGATATTTCAGAGAAGTCTGGAGGTAGGCCTTGACCAAGCGGAACTGAACATCTGCTTGCGAGCTGTATAAAGGAATGTTCCCCCTTTGACAGTTACGCCCCAAGTCGCTCCATCTCACAGGGCTCCAACACCAACTCCCACAAAGCCTGCTGCTCATAGACCTCCGAATGTCCCCAGCCTCAGGCCTCCCACCCGAACGCCCACGTTCTCAGTCACTGAAGGCCCCCTATGCCCAAATGTGACTTCTCCGGAGTGAGGGCAGAGCTCAAAGATCCTATCAGACTGCTCAGCAGCGACCAAACCAGATCCCGCTCACAGACTCATACTGATTTCCAGTGTTAATCTAAGGATGTGGAGTCAGCTGCCAGCTGGCACAGTGGCATCCCTCACCACAAGGGCAGTCCCCATCACTGAGCACCACTGATCCCTCTATTCGACATTCTTTCATCTGTGAAGTCCAATTGTCCATTCACTCATCATCTCATTCACTCATGGCCCACACTGTTTCATCAAACACCGATTCCCCACAGCCCCCCCCTTTCACTGCTGAACCCCAAAGTTTCCATAGCCACTAATTCCAGTCGCAAACTTTTATTTCCCACAGAACTTAGAATTTCCAACCACTGATCCTCCCAGGCTTCTGGTCCCAGAGTCCTAATGTTCCCCAAATCAATGTCTTTCAAGAAACCCATTGGTCACACAATCTCGAAGATCCCATCAAAAGATCCCATCCTGCCCATCAAAACGCTTCACGGAACGCCCACTTATTAATTCCTACACACTCCCAACTCATCCTCACAGAGACACTGCCAGACTCCCAACAAACCTCCGCCTACCACCAGCATCGCTCCAGGACACTCAGACGCCCAATCACTTAACCCTTCGGGTCCCCTGGACTGACCCTTACGGGTACCCATAACTGACCCCGTTGGGCCATTGTAGCCGCCTGGTCACCATCATACTCAGACCGGGTTTTTTTTTTTTTTTTTTTTTTTTTTACACTAACCGTTCCCATTTGTCGTGGATCCACGTTGTTCACCCGAAACTGATGGCTATGTCACGCCGCCTCACGGCAGAGCAAGGTCTCCCCATTACGAGTGCCCACTGCGCATGCTCAGTCACGACTTTGAGCCTGGGGGTCGCCACCTGCCAGCCTTTCGACGAACAGGTTTCTGGGTTTCAGAGTTCCATAATGGCCGCGCCCGCTGGACAACTTCAGGCCTGGAGCGGCCATGTTTCAAGCCTTGCCGTACAGCGAGCACCACAGCTGACGTCAAGCTAGGACAAAGAGAAACAAATTCCCCGGATCGCCGAGCATAGACGTCATCGCTGCTCCTAACTGCTCATCTCAGACGCCCACGCCTCCTGTCACCCACGAGGCGCGATCACCTCCGCGCTGAATGTTTTTGTTTCCAGCAGCCCGGAGTAAAGTAGAAAGGCCGCGTACGTTTTTCCCGAGTGTTCCTCGAGCGGGTGCGGCCCTCTCCGAGGAGGCTTGGTAAAACTTCCTGAGACAAGGAAGCGGGGCGCGCCAACTTTCGGGGCCACCTGCGGTGACTTTACGAAGAGGGCGGAGCGATGGCAAAGGGCGGGGACGCCTGAGGCAAGAGAGTCATATATATATTATTATTTTTTATTAACTAGTTATTTAAAGATAATGTTGAAAGCAACGTCTTTGCTAGCAGGTTTTTTGGCAGATAGTAGATGAGGACGAGAGAAAGGAAGGGACAGAAACCAATACCCAGTGGGGAATGGGGTTCGTCGTGTGGGAACTCAACTACAATGGCGAATAAACTGTCCAAGTCACGCCACCTGTCGGCCGCTGAAGCTCAGATATTCATAGCTTTCGTTTATTTTTAAAGGGAAAAAATGTCCAAATGATAGTTTTCATTACTCTCCAAGAACTGAAAGGACTCAACAGATGGGAGGACCACATTACCCACAAGAGACAAGGAGTTGCCCACATAGAAAAGGAGACATAAATTTTGTAATATGAAGGGAAAAAGTGCAGAGCTGTACAAACACAAGACAAATGACCACATACATAATTGAGGTAGTCAAAACAAAAAATGATGCAATAAGTATAGAGAAAACAGAAGATTCAGAAATGGATGACAACTTTGTTTGCAAAGGAAAAGTGATATATTTGTATTTTCAGATTTAATTTCATAAGAATGTCATCATTTTTATGTTTCATAATATTCTCACTTCAGATTTCTGTGCTTTTACTTTAAAAAATGGATTTTTTTTTTTGTTTTTATTTGAAAGACATTTACAGAGAGGAGGAGGGACAGAATGAGAGATCCTCCATCTGCTGGCCTACTGTCCAAATGGCTGCAATGGCTGGAGCTGAGCTGCTCCAAAGTTAGGAGCCAGGAGTCTCATCTGTTCTCCCATGCCTATGCAGGAGCCCAAGGACCCGGGCCATCCTCTGCTGCTCTTCCAGGACAGAAGCAGGGAGCTGGGTGGGAAATGAAACAGCCAGGATTAGAACAGATGCCCATGTGGGATGCCAGTGCCTCCAGGTGGAGGATTAGCCTGTTGAGCCACTGTGTCTGCTCCTTCTACATTTTAGTTAAGAAGAGCACATTTTAGGAAGTACTTAAATTATAAAAAGGCTACAAGAAAGGAAAGCCATAACTAGCAGTGTGAGACAACATCTGAGCGCTAAAAATTAAGGCCCTGGGACTGTGCGATAGCTTAACAGGCTAATCCTGTGACTGACAGTGCTGGCATCTCAAACAGGTGCTGATTCATGTCCCCTTTGCCCACTTCCCATCCAGCTCCTTGCTTGGGACCTGAGAGAGCTATGGAGGATGGCTCAAGCCCATGACCCTGAACTCACATGGGAGACCCAGAAAAGACTCCTGGACAGGGGCTTTGGATCAGTTATGGTCTGGCCTCTGGGCTGTTTGCAGAATGAACCAGTAGACTGGAGGATCTCTCTTCCCTCTTAGTTCTGCACATCAGATAGAAATAGAATACATCTTTAAAAGAAATTAAGGTCTTAAAACTTTGCATAAAGATAAAGAACTTCTTACCAGAAATAAAGAAACCATAATAATCAGTACACGTGACTTAGAAGCAACGGGACAACACTCACACATTAAACGGAAACTGCAGGTAAAAAAACAGAGGCAGGCATTAGGGAACAATGTGCTAAAAATTAGTCTCTTGTGAGGTTTTTGTCAGGGTGCTGTTACTCTTCTTTTTGGAGAGACTCCCTCCTGATGACGGAGAGGTGCTCTACCCGACCTGTCCTAGGCTGCCAGCAGACCACGCAGGCCTTGATACCACACCCACACCCGGTCACCTGGAAAAAAAAATCATTGTCATCTGCCAAGTCAGAGTCCCCGGGTGGAGGGCATCGCTCAGCCCCTCAGCCTTCGGACAGGGCTGCGCAGGCGAACACGGGCAGCCCCACTCTCCTTGTCTCAAGGCAGAGGCAGGTCGTACCTGTGGCACACCCTCAAGGCAGGGGCCATGGGCAGGGATCGCCAGTCCAGCTTCTGCTAGCCCCGCTAGACTGGACAAGTCAGAAGCCAACTCCCACGTAGTGCCATGTGTCCCTGTCCCCTCATCACCTTAGCAACACACTCAGGTGACCACGGCGGCGTCTGTGACGCAAGCAGACTGCAATGCCGCACCACCTCCCCCGCTCCCTGCGTTCTTTCTTTCTCTGAAGACATGATCTAGCACTTGCCCGCTTCTCACCTGCGCCCCTTTGTACTTGAATTGTATCCTGGACTCTGCCTGAAACCTAAAGACACGGTGAGTTCTGTTATGATTTGGCCCAACTTCTCAGAGTGAGGAAGGTACACCAGACCCTTCCGTGGCTCTTGAAGCTGAAATGGACTGTAATGCAGTAAGAGAGAGTTGCGGATGAATCTGGATGAGATGCGGCTGGGGAGGGGTGGGAGGAGGACGGCCCAAGACCTTAGGACCCTGCACCCGCATGGCAGACCCAGAGGTTGCTCTGGGCTCCTAGCTTCAGATCGGCGCAGCTTCGGCCATTGAGGCCACTTGGGGAGGGAATCAACGCACAGAAGATCTTCCTCTGTGTCTCTCCAGCTCTCTGTATAGATAGATATTTTATTTGCAATAAAAATAAGTAAATCTTAAAAAAAAAAAAAAGAAAGAAAAACCTCACGGATGCTGAATCCTGCACCTACCTCCCTTAGTGCTAGGTCTAGGAGCCCTTTGCCTTGTTAAGGTATCAGGAGAAAGGAGTACACATTAACTGCAGGGCCATAATGTGGGATGGGAAGACGGAGGACCAGACAGAGGGTGTGCGTTTCAGAGAAAACATTTCAAGCCTGACAGTGACATCAAAGCATGCTTCCCAGCAGCAGTTAGCATCCTGGGAGAAGGCTAAAGAACAAGAGACCTGTATCTGGAACCAGAGATTTGCTCCTGGGATACGGCAGGTGATGGCTACATAGTTTCATCTGTGCCCCCCACAGCAAGCCTGGACTGAATTTCCAGCCCCTAATTTCCATAACCCCAGCTGTTGCAAAGCACTTGGGGAACTAACCAGTGAATGGAAGATCTGACTGAAATAATAAGACAAGGAAGGGAAGGAAGAAGAGAGAAGATAGAGGGAGGGAAAGACAAAACAATAGGAGCTATAATAAAGATCAGGCTAGTAACTCTGAATCTGGCAAAGAACAAAACACTGGCTTCTCAAGGATGCCACATATTCTTCCACCTGCTCCCACAGAGCTGACAAATTGCTCAGTGAAAATGGAGCCCAAAGACTCAAGAGATCTGAGGCAGTTAGATGTTAGACTCTCACTCAAGAATGGAAAATGTAAGGATATGACAAGGTTTATTAGAAGGTGTAGGATGGCCACAGGTAGATACAATGAATCCTGTGTGAACTTTCTAGACACATGGTTAGGCATTTACATCAGAAGTTACTTTGTACACAGAAGATGCGGGAACTCCAAATACGATGGTTATCCCACCTGCCAAGCCATTTGGAAAGATATGCAGACAAGGAAACATACAAGCTTGGATAAAGAATCTTCCCATACAGCCATGGGAAAAGAATTTTCCCCACTCCCAATTTTGTCATTATTTAGGAATCTTTGTTGGTTCATAACAGTTACACACACTTACAAATCTATGTTTTCTAAGGATATGGGAGACAAGGAGAGGCAAAGGGTAAGGAAAGGCCGGAAACCTCATAGGATTATGGCTCCTGAACATTCATTTGTGCAAACATGGTCCATAAATTCATGTGCAAATCTATAAAGCTGCAGTTTTACTTGACAAAGTGTCCCCAGAATACTTTCTTCTCCATGATACAAGAAATAACAAAAGGAGCCATGAGCATTTTGTTATCTTCTCTTTGTATCTCTTCCTTAAGTCTCAAGTGAGTTCCTCCAAAGGTTTTTCTTGTCAGAAAACATAGTGTTGTCTTCTAGTGTGCCAAGTTCAGAATTAGGGAAGAGTTTCCCATCCTGGCTTTTCTTAGGCAACTCCTGACAGTCACCAAAAGGCATAAGGAGTTAAGGAAGACCCAATCTAGAGTTAAACCCCCCCATTCTTCCCTACTAGCATGCACAAAGACAACAACTCTGGCTCTTAACTGCAGATAAAAAAACCTCAGCAAACACAGAAGCCAGAAGAAACAAGCAGCCCTATCCTCATCACAAAGCAAATTCTTGGGGGAGAAACACTAAAAAGCCCTCAAAACAGCCCTTAGGTGGGAACCCTGAAGCAACATTCCAGCCTCATGAAGCCATTTCTGTATATTAGTCCCCAGTGCTGGACTCCTCAGCATTGCAACCATCCCTTGAATCCACTATACTGGACAATAGCAGACCAAATCTGACAATGCCACAAAAGATCCTTATCCTCAGAACCTTAGGGACACAGTTCTACGCTATTGCAGGAGTCAGTGTGACCAGAGCTTACAGAGAAGCAAAAGCAACAAGGAACAAAATGAAGAGGACTTATGGGAATTATACGGTACTATGTATAGGCCTAACATTTGCCTAATAGGGGTTCAAAAGGGAGAACATTGTGAAAACACTCCATAAAGCACATTTAAAGAAATAATTAGCTGAAAGAATTCTAAATCTGGAACAAGAAAACAACACCTATGTATAGAAGGCTCAAAGATCTCCAGTGAAATTCACCCAAAGAGGGATTCACCAATAACCATTGTAATCAAACTGTCAGAAAACAAAGACTTTGGGGCATCCATGTGATGAAGTGGTTAAGATGCTGGTTGGGACACCAACATCCTATATTGGAATGCTTCAGGGTGAATGATTTTCACTTCCTGCTAGTGCAGACTCTGAGAGGCAGCAAGTGGTGGTCACATAGTTGGATCCTTGCCACCTTTGGTTTCAGTCTGGCAGACTCTGCATCCAGGAATTTGGGGGGTGTCTCAGGAGGTAGGATTCTCTCTCTTTCTCTCACTCTTCTCTCCTTTCCTCCATCTCAGATATAAACACATTAATTAAATTAATTTTAAAATCAACCCCCAAGACTCTGTGTTGGTATGAGGTGGTGGTTCCCCATCCCTGGGTACTGGGACGTGTGGAAAGTCATAAACGGTTTCCCTCTTTGTCTCTCCCCTTTCCCCAGGAACAAGAAGAAATAGCAAATTTGGAAGCAATGAGTTCACCCAATTTTCCCTAAACCTCGGTCCTTCCCACTCTGATCAACCATTACTAAATCATTACTAAAAAATAATGAACTCCCAAGAAAGAAATCTTAAAGAAGAGGTAAGGTTGATACCACATTCAAAGGAATTTCTAGATGTTGATTGGGCTGTGTATCAATAGGAATTATCAACACTATTTATATTATTAGTGAATGATCTGAAGAGAAAATTAAGAAAACAACCCATTTACAATAGTCTCAAAAAATAAAATACTTGTGGGTAAACTTTCAAGGCAGTTAAAAAATTATATACTGAAAAGCATAAAATATTGGTGAATGACATTGAAGAAAACACATGTGGAAACATCATATTTGTTCATGAATTGGAAGAATTCATATTGTCAAAATGTACATACTACCCAAAATAATTTAAAAGTTCAATGTGATCCCTTTAAAAGTTCCATTGTTACTTTTCACAGAAATAGATGATCAGTTCTTAAATTTGTATAAAATGAAACTCCAAATAGCCAAAGAAATCTTGAATTAATAACAAAGTTGTATCACAATTCCTGCTTTCAAAATTACAACAAAGCTATTGTAGCTACTTATGGCCCTATGACTAAATAAACCATCAGAAGTGATCTATTCAATTGTTAAAAAAAAAAGTAATTTCCACAAAAGTAGAAAAATAGCAGCATCATTAATTATAGTTTGTATAACAATGTCTCTCTTAAATATGCTTTACTCCTATTTTTGGACCAAGTAGTAGATAAAGAAGCATTCCATTATGATGAAAAAGTGTAAGATGCAGGGAGACTCTGAAGAGCGACCAAAGCTAAGGGAAAATACTCAAGGAAGGATGTAAAATCCGTCTATTTGAGATGTAAAGTCCATTTGAAGTCTGGGATTCAGGAATTATAGAAGGCAGGGCTACCTAATAGTTTCATTAGATGCTTTGGGAAATTTGAGGGTTATCTTAGGCTGCACAGAGTTGACTTTGAAGTCACTGAACAAACAAGCAATAACCCTTTTGGATAGAGTTAAATTAGCAATGATAGAGTTGAAGTAGTGAGGTCCCAAGCCTTGGAAAACACAATGTCTGCATTGAGAAGCCCTTGGGATAAACCATAAGCAATGTGGTGAACTGTGGTTGGCAGTCAGGCAACTAGGGCAGGGATGGCACATGTATGAGGAGCAACCGTAGGTCCAGGAGTGATAGTTAACATGGCTCCAGAACATCATGGATCAGAAGTCAGATGGGTTTGGTTGAACTGCACAGTCACCAGGGGACTCTGTCTTAATACACAGCTGGGTCAGAGCGCTACAAAATGTTCTTAGATTTCCACATTACATGTATGCACATGTGTGTGCATGCACAGACATATAACATGCAGAAAGAGCAAATAAAAGCAAAACACTACAAACTAGAACCTTTAAGAGAGAAGCTTCCTTCCTCCCTTAGTGTCCTACCACTGCCTTCTGTTTTATGTTTAATGTTACACTCACTGCAAAGGAGAAAATGTAAGTGCCCAGCAGGTGGTGCATTTAGCTCTGTGAAACAGCAAACTGGTAAGTGGCACAACAATGAGTAAATATCTTGAAAGTATAAACTCCCTTCAGAAAAAGTCAAGCGAGATAACTGAAAAGCACTGTCAGGCATTTCATAAAAGAAAAAGGTAATAACAAAAGTATGAAAAATTTCTTATCCTCATTATTATGCACAGAAGTGCAACCCAGAAATATACTGAGATACAACTTCACAACAACTGTTGCCAAACTGGGCAGGTGTTTGGTCTGATGGTTAAGATGTCAGTTGGGATGGGCCTAGTACAATGGCTCGCTCAGTGGTTAAATCCTTGCCTTGTATACACTGGGATCCCACCCGGGCACCAGTTTGTGTCCCAGCTGCTCCATTTCCCATCCAGCTCCTGTAACCTGGGTAAAGTAGTGGAGGATGGCCCAAAGCCTTGGGACTCTGCATACACTTGGCAGACCTGGC
Source organism: Ochotona curzoniae (assembly GCF_017591425.1). Taxonomy (NCBI): domain Eukaryota; kingdom Metazoa; phylum Chordata; class Mammalia; order Lagomorpha; family Ochotonidae; genus Ochotona; species Ochotona curzoniae. The sequence continues at coordinate 4,657,383 of NW_024465561.1, read as the reverse complement.
AGAAGCTCCTGGCTTTGGATTGGCTCAGGTCTGGCTGTGGCGGCTGTTTGGGGAGTGAACCAGAAAACAGATCTTTCTCTCTGCTTCTCCTTTTCTCTATAAATTGCCTTTCCAATAATGGGATGACTAGTAGTTCCTGGGCTCAGGGCCTAGGTGCCAGTTCCCGATTCCAGCTCCCTGCTAATGCAGACGTGGAGGCAGCAGGTGATCAATAAGTCAGTATCTTAATTTCATTAGATAACAGACTTGAAATGCTAAAATCAAAGATATGGAAAAGACATGAATGGGTACTAGAGCCTAAGAATGAGTGGATAGAAGGGTAGGAGGGAGCTGCGTGTAGTTATAGAAGGGCAACAAAAGGGATTCTTGTAACAACAGAACTGTTTCACACTTTGACTAAGTTGGCACACGACTGTACAGCACTAAACACACACAGGCAAGTCAAAATTGAGAAAAATCTAAACATCAGGAGGCTGTATCAACGTGAATATTCTGGCTGCGATACTGCATTTTTAATTTTGCATGATGTCGTTTTTGAGATAAACTGGGTAAAGTGTGCAAGGGATTTGCATAATTCCATAAGTCAAATACTGCCCTTTGGTAGTTTCACCATGGAATGAAAGAACGTTATCCTCTAACGGATTCCTTAAAAAAAAAAAAAAAAAGACTATAGATATAACGTAGGCTGAACACCTTTTCTATACCAAGACAATCTGGATAGGACACCCTTGGCCCATATTACTTCATCAGCTTTTTAAAAATTTTCTATCTCTGTGTTTTTAGCTTTTTAAAACTTACTTTCATTTTATTTGAAAGGTAAATACACATACACACAGAGTTCCTTTATCCAAACGTTCTCTCCAAATGCCCACAATAGCCATGGTTTGGCCAGGTCAAAGCCGAGAGTCTGAAACTCAGTCTGATTCTTCCAGATGGGTGGCAGGGACCCAAGTCTTTGAACCATCATCTGCCGCCTCTAAGGATGCAAATCAAAAAGAAACTAGATTGGAGATGAAGGAGCTGGGACTCAAACCAGGCACTTGGATATGGAATGTGGGGCATCCCAACCAAATCACTGCATGAAATACCTGCCCCTTTTGTTTTGGAAAATCATAATATCACTGCCTTATTCTCTCACATAAACAGAAAAACAAATGAAAACCTGTGACTGCTAGGGATTCAAGAAACTGCTTCACATTCTATTTTCCAAATTTCAATTTACATCTGTCTGGTCTCACTAAATAAACTATGATATCTTTTAGAACTAAACCACATTTTTTTTTTTGTATCCAATTCCTTAACTCTTACTATAGTATCTGATACCAAAATATATGCAAGACAGTTTTTTATACAATTTAATAAACAAATAAACTGAGCCAATCCAAGACCAGGAGCTTCTTCTGGATCTCCCACAAGAGTGCATACCTGTCCTCTGCTGCTTTCCAGTTTATAAGCAAGGAGCTTGATAGGAAGTAGAGCAGCTGGGACATGAACCGGTACCCATATGAGATGCTGGCTCTGCAAGGTGCAAGATTAGCCTGTTGAGCTACCACTCAATAGATGCTTGTAGACAATCTGATGTGTTATTTCATGTCTTCATCAAATTTGGGAAGTTTTTTCTTAAGATTTCATTTATTTTTATTGCAAAATCAGATATACAGAGAGGGGTGAGAAAGAGGAAGATTGTCTGTCCAGTGATTTACTCCCCAAGTGACCACAATGGCAGAAACTGGTCTGATCCGAAGCCAGGAGCCAGGAACTCTTTCAGGTCTCCCACACAAGTTCAGGGTCCAAAGGCTTTGGGCCATCCTTGACTGCTTTCCCAGGCCACAAGCAGGGAGCTGGATGGGAAGTGGAGCTGGCAGGGTTAGAAACAGCACCCATCTGGGATCCCAGCGTGTACAAGGCAAGGACTTTTGGCTGCTAGACCACCACGCTGGGCCCAAATTTGGGAAGTTTCGACAATAACTTTTTACTTTCTGTTCTCTATGCTAGACCATTTCAGTAACTTTATTTTCAGGTTCACTGAGTTTTCTGTCTGCTTAAAATCACCACTTAACTCCTTTAAATGAATTGTTTTAGCGCCACAATTTCCTTTTGAATTATATCAAAGATGGGCTTTTTTTTTCAGAAATTTTTTTATATATAGATGAGTCATGGTTTCCTGTGGACTTTTTTTTTTTTTGGTATGCTTTGTAATTTTCATGATGACGTGGGCTTCTTAATAAATATTATGTTGTAATTCCAAAAATTAGAATCCCCCTTCATCAGGGATTGCTAATTGTTCCTTATTGAGAATTAAAAGCTTAATGAATTTTGCTACATACTGACTTTGCAAATTATGTTCACAAAACGTGTATTTCTTGTTTTGTGTGTGGTCACTGAAGTTTCTGGTCCAGTATCTCTGAGAACAAAGATATTTAAGGTTTCAACTCACGAAGTAAACGTAACAGTTATAAGGATAAGTACTGCTACAGCCAGTTTTAGGTGCAATGACTAAATGCAACAGATTGGGTAGCTTAGCAACTGAAATCTATTTTCTGACAATTCTGGAAGGCTGAATGAAGTCTTACATCAGGATGTCACTATGCTTGGTTACTCGGGATTCCTGCTTATGTTACAAATGGCCATCTTCTAACTAGGTGTTCCTATACCTTCTTCGTGTTAAGCAAGGAGCTGGGGAGAGACAAGAAGGAAGGGAGTGACAGAGAACAGACAGAGCCAGCAAAGTCTTTATATGAAGCAAAAAATGACAAGATCAAATGAGAAATAGTTTTCAAAGAGTAACTGGAGGTCTCAGTTCATTACTATGAATAATGGACAGAATAATGAGGCAGAGCAATAATAAAATAGATGACCGGTGAAAGCTAACAGAAGCATATACAATACACTATCTGCAAACAAGAGAATACCCATTTTCCTCTCAGCATACACGGATTACAGGTCAGGCCACAAAAAAAGTCTCAATATATAAAAACATTCAAAAAACATTCCAAGTATCTTTACAAATCAAAATAGAATGAAAATGGAAATACCAACATAAAAGCTGGGTTTAATAAAAAAAAAAAACACTAAAACAATTACTTTAATGTTCTCCATTTTTATTATGAAATAGCTTAAACAAAGGTACAAAGCATGAGGACCAACGCATATCAGCACAATCAATCTCATCAAACCATAGGAAGTGGTTATATTTATTTACTAAAGGTTATATTTAGAAGGAAGAGAGAATTTCATTTGTTGAGTTGCTCCCAAATGCTTGCGGTTGGACTAGGGCAAAACCAGGCTCCAGGAACTCTGCCCAGGGCTCTCACAGGGGTGGAAGGAATGTCTTACATGTTCAGGAAGTTGAATTGGAAGTGTTCTTATATATGAAAAGCAGACATACCAGAAGTGGCTTATCCCACTGTGTTACAATACCTGCTCCATATATCCTTATTTTTAAGAGAAACAAAGGTATTTCCCTTTGCTTTTGTTCTCTGATCTCATTTTGTTTCTCCCCAAGAGGTCAACACTGTTGTAAACTTGAAGATTATTTCTATGAATGTGTTTATATTGTTCCTACATAGTATTTAACAGTTAGAAATATAGACAGTGACAGATATTTTGCGATTTCATAAGTGATTCTGTATTATATGCATATATAAAACCTCTTTAAAATCAGCTTCATTTGAAAGAGACAGAGAGGTAGATACCCAAGCATCTTTAGTCATTCTTTCACTCCCCAAATGCTCACAAGTCAGGGTTAGGCCGTTCGAGAGCTAGCAGAGCTGGGAGTCGGGGATCAGTCCTGGTCTCCCTCATGGATGGCAGGAACCACAAGTACCTGCACCATCATCTGTTGCCCCCCAAGCTGTATTTAGTAGAAATCTGGATAAGAAACAGTAGGGCCCAGCACAGTGGCCTAGTGGTTAAAGTCCTTGAATGTGCTGGGATCGCATACAAGCGCTGCTTCCCATCCAGCTCCCTGTTTGTGGCCTGGGAAGGCAGTCGAGGACGGCCCAAAGTCTCAGGACCCTGCAACTGCATAGGAGACCCGGAAAGAAATTCCTGGCTCCTGGCATCAGATCAGACGAGTTCCAACTGTTGTGGACACTTGGGGAGTGAATCATCGGATGGAAGATCTTCCTCTCTGTCTCTCCTCCTCTCTGTACATCTGCCTTTCCAATAAAATAAATTTTAAAAAAAGGAAAAAGAAATAAAAATACCTTATAAAACTTTTCCTCCCTCAAACTCCTTTTGATTTCAAATCTGCAACCACTGAATAAAAAAATCCTAGAAATTGCATATTTTTTCTATATTATGAGACCATTTTTATGATTTTGATTTCAAAATTACTTGGACCATTTCTACAAATACCTGTGTCTGCTGCCTCTTTATGGGTTTTCTTCAATTTCTATGTTTATTGTTTCCTTTAGTCTTGTGATTATTGCTATTCTTTCTTTGATCTAAAATAAAAAGTTCACATTCTTCTCAAAGATTACCATTTTCTTATATATATATATCTACACATACATATATATTTATATGTGTATATATAGCTGGTTTGTTTGAAAGGCAAAATGACAGCGAGGGGGCAGAGACAGAGACGAGATCATTCATTTGCTGGTTCATTTCCCAAATGACCACAGTGGCTGAACCTAGACGAGGCCTCAGCCAGGGGCCTGGAACTCCATTGGGGTCTCCAATATGGTGGGCAGGATCTCAACTGTGAGTCATTATCTTCTGCTTTTCAGGTACATTAGCAAGGAGCTAGACCAGTACTAGATCAAGTACTTGAACCAGCACTTCAATGCTCATCCCCTAACTTTTTAAGTGGGTTAACTATTCATCCCCTTCAGAAATTTCCTAAAAAATGGTTCTAAGCCTGAGAGTTCTACAATTTAGATCTATATCAATTATTCATCTACAGTGCAAAGATTTCTGAAATTTTTAGGTTTTTCCAATTGTGCTTCCCAGGGATTCTGCATTTTATTCATAAAGGAATCTTGTTTTACTTTATTCATAAAGGAATCTTGTTTTACTTGTGAGGAGTAAATGAGTTAACAAACGTTGGTTATGCAGAACATTGCTTGGCTCATAGTATGCAGTCAAGTGCATCTTTATTGAATATCTGCTATATTTGAAATACTACATAAAATAGTTTACATGCAAATTTTCATTTAATATGTATCAATTTACAACAGACACTTTTTCACTTAATACATTTCTGTGATATGTCTTTTCTTATTCCTATTTTAAGAATTAAAACCCTGAGGTTTAAAAATCAAACAGGTCACATAATGTCATATTGTGGTAGTGATGCCCCAGATCTATGCCCTTAATCCTGGGAAGTTCTTAGTGCCCATAAAATCAGTCTGGAATAAAATAAGGCTGAATGCTTTGCAAAATCCATATAACACAGAGCCTCACAAACAATTTTAAAGGTTGTCAACACTAGTGTAAGAGAAGCAAGTAAAAAAAAAATTAACTGGGAAGAGTGATGTGCGTGTTCTTACACTTTGAAAGATCAACCTGGGTGTGCTATAAGAAATGGATTTAAGGATAGCAAAAATGGACACGGTGATCTTTTAAGAAACTATAAAAATTACCCAGGTGGGAGACTCTTAGACCAGGTTGACAACATTAAAGAGAAAAGTATAAATTCCAAAAAATGCTTAGGGACTAGAGCTACAGAACTTTGTGATTCACTGGATTGGGTGATGAGAGTGAATGTGACTCACCAGTGTGAATTCTCTGATGATGGGCTAGATGTGCATGCTGTCTGAAGGTCTTCTTGCACTCTTTACATTCATAAGGTCTCTCTCCAGTATGAATTCTCTGATGTTGGGCAAGAGATCCACAGTAACTAAAAGCCTTTCCACAAACATTGCATTCATAAGGTTTCTCTCCGGTATGAACTCTCTGATGTTGAGTAAGGGATGAGTCATTGCTAAAAGCCTTCCCACATTTTATACATTCATAAGGTTTCTCGCCAGTATGAACTCTTTGATGTTGAGCAAGATAGGCAATCTGGCTGAATGCTTTCCTACATTCCTGACATTTGTAAGGTTTTTCTCCAGTATGAATTCTTTGATGTTGAGCGAGGTGTGAATTCTGGCTGAAGGTTTTACCACACTCCTTACATTCATAGGGTCTCTCTCCAGTATGAATTCTCTGATGGACAGTAAGATATGCGCGAAGACTAAATGCTTTCCCACAGACATTACATTCATAAGGTTTCTCGCCAGTATGAACTCGCTGGTGTTGAGCAATGGAAGATCTATTGCTAAATGCTTTCCCACATTCAATACATTCATAGGGTTTCTCTCCGGTGTGAACTCTCTGATGCTGAGCTAGGTAGGCAAACTGGCTAAAGGCTTTCCTACATACCTTACACTCGTATGGTTTTTCTCCAGTATGAACTCTCAGGTGTTGAACTAGGTGTGCATTCTGACTGAAGGCTTTCCTACATTCCTTACATTCATAGGGTTTCTCTCCAGTGTGAATCCTGTGATGCTGAACAAGATTTGATCTCTGACTGAAGGCTTTCCCACATTCTAAACATTTATAAGGTTTTTCTCCAGTATGAATTCTTTGATGAAGAGTGAGGGATGAGCTCTGGCTGAAGACTTTTTCACAGTCATTACACTTCAAAAGTTTCTTCTCAGCATAAACAGGCTTGGGCTTAATGGTCGCTACATTTTTTTTAAAGTTTTTCCTATGTATCTTATACTTATGTATTTTTTCTTCTTTGGGGCTTATCTGGTGTGTATGAAGTATTGCCTTTTGACGGAAACTTTCCCAAGATATTTTATACTCCTGTCTTTGATCAACAAGACCTTCTCCATAAGTGATTGTCTCTTCCTTTAAATGTGCCTTTGGATTTCCTGATTGCCTCTCAAAATGGTCCTCATGTTTCAATTCTCTCAAACTGTAGTACTCAAAGCCAAAGCTTGTCATTTTCTCTGTTATCTTCTTGTAGTACTGTTCATCCAAAAGGTCCTGCTTTTGGGTTAATTCATCAGCCTCACACACAGATTCCCAGCCTGAAAAGTAATAATAAGAAAAGGTCTCCTCTGTTGTATATAACACATTTATTAAACCACATTTGTAAAGTGAAGTATGTGACTTTGTTTCAGTATGAGAATTTATTAGAAAAAAACTCTAATAAAAACAATGGGTGTTTGTAGTTCTGAATGTGCTAAAACAAAAATTTAAAGTAGGTCATACAAAAAGTTGAGGAGAAATGATTATAATTACGAGAAAATCAGTAATGGAAATATCAGGTCAAGAAGAAAATATCTATGTGATTAGGCTTGGCTACATTTTGGCTGTATTAACTATATACATACTGAAATGCCTGCGTTCTTCTAGCTACTTCACTCAATAACAATCCCTGAACAAATATCTTCCATGTATTAGTCACTGCTCTATTTGCTTCCAATATCCTAAAACAAAGACTCTTACCTCCAGGGAACTTATTTTCCTTAGAAAAGACCAAATAATAAATAAATTTTATTATATGCTAGCAATTACTAAGTGTTACAAAAAAGAAAAGCAAGGCAAGTGAGATCAGGAGTGTTAGTGACATCCAAGATAAAAATCATTAATGAGTTCATATTTAACTGAAGATTTGAAGAAAGTGTCGTAGCTTTCTGGGGAGAGGGCATCTCTCTCTGAACAGGAGAGTTGGTTTAAAGGTCTAAAAGTAGGAGCCATGTCAGGTGTTCAAGGAACAATAAAGAACAGCATGGCTGGAGAGCACGGAGTGGCAGGAGATGAAGACAGCTAGTAGAGGTTTACAGCAGTTAAAATTATGTGTGGGTCCTATAAGTAATTTCACTTTTACTCTGGGTAGGACAGAAAACTACTGAAGTGTTCTGAGAAGAGATACCTGGGTGAAAATATAGAAGGTGAAAGCAAGCAGGAGACCTGCTAGGGAGACCTGTTATGACAGTAATCCAGCTGAGACATAACAGTGGTTTAGATCAGGGAGATACCGACGGAGGTACGGAGGAGTGCTCTAGTCCAAGGTGGAACTTACAGCTTAGACCCAAGACAGATGGAATATTAAAGAAGAGATGAAGCAACTGTGCTTTCAAAGTTTATGTTCTGAGCAATACCCATCAACAGTTGAGAGGGAACACCATGGAACAGAACAAAACCCCAGAAAAAAAGCATAAAGAAAATTATATTGACAGTAACCCCCATCAAGGGGGACAGTACCCTAGAAAACCTTGCAAACTTTATAAGTGAGCAAAAACTTTTAAATTCTAATGAAGATTCCCCCAAAAACATATGATTAAAGCATAAAGTTGCACATCGGATTTTTGTACATATTCAATGATATAAAGAGGCTAATTTTTTATTAAATTCATCTACAATTGCCACTCCGTCACAATTTTAGTTTCATAACTTTTTAAAAAAAGATTTATTTCTTTTTATTGGAAAAGGCAGATATACAGAGAGAAAAGACCAAGAGGAAGATCTTCCATCTGATGATTCACTCCCTAAGCAGACACAATGGCTGGAGCTGAACCAATCTGAAGCTAGGAGCCAGGAGCCTCTTCCAGGTCTCCCAAACAGATCCAGGGTCCAAAATGTGGGCCTTCCTCAACTGCTTTCTCAAGCTACTAGCAGAGAGCTGGGAAGCAGGGCCAACGGGATTAGAACCAGCGCCCTTATGGGATCTGGGCACATTCAAGGTGAGGACCTCAGTGGTTACACCATCATGCCGGGTCCTCATAACTTTTCTTTTTTAAAGATTTATTTATTTTTATTGCAAAGTCAGATATACAGAGAGGAGGAGAGACAGAGAGGAAGATCTTCCATCCGATGATTCACTCCCCAAGAAACCACAATGGCCGGTGCTGCATCAATCCGAAGCCAGGAGTCAGGAACTCTTCCAGGTCTCCCACGTGGGTGCAGGGTCCCAAGGTGTTGGGCCGTCCTTGACTGCTTTCCCAGACCACAAGCAGGGAGCTGGATGGGAAGTGGAGCTGCTGTGATTAGAACTGGTGCCCATCTGCGATCCCGGGAGCATTCAAGGTAAGGACTTTAGCCACTAGGCCATGGTACCAGGCCCATAACTTTTTTTTTTAAAGATTTATTTCATTTTATTGGAAAGTCAGATATACAGAGAGGAGGAGACACAACTGAAGATCTTCCATCCGATGATTCACTCCCCAAAGGGCCACAACGACCAGAGCTACAATGATCCAAAGCCAGGAGCATAGAGCCTCTTTCATGTCTTCCACAAGGGTGTAGGGTTCCAAGGCTGTCCTCAACTGCTCTCTCAGGCCACACACAATGAGCTGGATGGGAAGTGGGGCCACTGGGATTAGAACCGGTGCCCATATGGGACCCTGGCACGTGTAAAGCGAGGACTTTTAGCTGCTAGGCTAATGTGCCAGGTTCATGTTTCATAACTTTTAAAAGAACTACGTAAGAATTAGGCAGCTGTTGGCCCTAGCTCCCAAGAAGGAACCTTTATACACAGACCATATCCAGTAACTTATGAATGGGGTGCCTAACGATAGGTCCCTAAATAGTTTTTGCTAATGATATGACCGAGGCAAGCTAGGAAGGACCAACCACATGACCGAGGCAAGCTAGGAAGGACCAACCACATGACCGAGGCAAGCTAGGAAGGACCAACCACATGACCGAGGCAAGCTAGGAAGGACCAACCACATGACCGAGGCAAGCTAGGAAGGACCAACCACATGACCGAGGCAAGCTAGGAAGGACCAACCACATGACCGAGGCAAGCTAGGAAGGACCAACCACATGACCGAGGCAAGCTAGGAAGGACCAACCACATGACCGAGGCAAGCTAGGAAGGACCAACCACATGACCGAGGCAAGCTAGGAAGGACCAACCACATGACCGAGACAAGCTAGGAAGGACCAACCACATGATGACAGGGTTCTGTGTTTGAGCCTTAATGCTAACAGAGTGGTGCCTGAGAAGGGAAGAAGTACAAGAAGGAACTGACCATCACTGCATAGAGGAACCTCAACAAAACCTCTGGGCACTGAAGTTCAGGAGAAAGACCCTGCATGCATATTTCTTCAGGTGCTAATAATTCTTTATGCGTTCTGATGACTGGAAGGCCCTGAGGATAACAAGCTCCAGGGCTGTGATCCTCCCAAACTTAGCCTTGGTCTCTCTTTTTATATGGTTTTGATTTGTAACCTTTTGCTATACAAAATACGATAAATGTAATACAGCTATTGCTTGAGTTCTAGAAGCCTGTCATTCTAGGGAATCATCAAAGCTAAAGGTTCGGAGAAGTGAGGAGCAGCCTGTGGGCCACCAGATCTGTGGCCGATGTCTCAAGAAAGTGATTTGTTGAGCACTGTTCTCTCAAACTCAACAATTTGCCAAACTCATTGCAAGTTATTTTTTTAAGTCCTGAAGTGTATTAAAAATAGATGTTTCCATATATATTTTTTAGGCCATACAACAAGACTTTTTTTTCAAGCCGCACAAACAAATCATTAAAGCTTAAGAAATTTGAGGGCTCGGCACAGTGACCTATTCAGTGGGAGCCAGGAAAACTGTTGCTTTAACCGTTGCCTTCTATCTCCCAGGGGACAGCAAGCTTGAAGTGAAAGCAGAGTCAAGACTTAACTCGGACATTGCAGTTCAGAACACAAGCATCTTAATGGGGTATCCCAACTTCTCATCAAAACATGCCCAGCCCCTACCAACTTGAGACACAAACACACAGGGCCAGTTTCATCCAATATATTTACATGCTTGCATGAAAACTATTAAATACTTAGGGATAACATGACATGACTGACAGAAATAGCAAAGTTAGACACATCCGTCCCGACTTGACCTCACACACTCCAATATGGGATGTAGGCAGCGTAACCCCATGTCCTAATCTCTAGACCAAATTTCGGCCCGTATCGACTTTATACCAGAGAAAATGATGAAAAATTTAATTCAATAAATTTGAATACTCAATGAAAATAATGAAATCTTTATTTTCCACATTATTTGAAAAGCAAAAGAAGAGCTATCTTCCATCTGCTGGTCTACTCCCCATTTTTTAATCGCTTCAGCCTAAATCCAGGAGCCTAGAATTCATACTGTTTCTCTTCTGCGGGTGGCAGACTCAAGTACGTAACTCATATCTTAGTAACTGCCAGGGTAGGCATCAGGAGGAACCTGAAACCAGAGGGAAAGCCAGGATTCACACCAGGCACACGGATACGGGATGCAGGCATTGCAGGCACCCCCATAGCCACAGTGCAAAAAGCTGCCGCAAGAAGTATAAATTCTCAGAAAACATGCCATACTGACTACCGAGGAAATACAAAACCCAGGATCTTGTAGCACAGCTTTTTTTTTTTTTTTCACAAAGACTAGACTAAGATAATCAAAGCTCTACTAAAAGTGAGAACAAGTAATTTGGGAGCCGGTGCAGTGGGTTAAGCCCTCGCCTTGAATACACTGGGATCGCACATGGGCGCCGGTTCTAATCCCAGCTGCTCCACTTGCCATCCAGGTCCCTGCCTGAGTCCTGGGAGATGGCCCAAAGCCTTGGGACCCTGTGCCAGTATGGGAGACTCAGGAGAAGCTCCTGGCTCCTGACTTTGTATCAGCTCAGCTCCGGCCATTGCGACTGCTTGGAAAGTGAACTAGCAGACAGAAGATCTTCCTCTCTCTATCTCCTTCTCTCTGTATATCTGCCTTTCCAAATAATAAATGAATAAATCTTAAAAAAAAAAAGTAATTTTGATTTTCCACAAATTCTACTAAACAAGAAAAAGGAATACTTATATAATAATACAACTTTGATTCCAACATCTGATAAAAAGTAGCTTAAGGGAAAATTGAAGACTTGTCTCAATAATACAAGTAGAAAACATCTAAACAAAATATGTGCTAATAATAACTACAATAAATGGAAAAAATATATAAATACGGGTTGATCTCAGAAGTGTAACACTAGAGATAATAATAATCTTCAGTATTAAAAATATAATATGTGGGCCTGGCGCAGTAGGCTAGTAGCTAAAGTCCTTGCCTTGAATATGCCGTGATCCCAAATGGGTGCCATTTCGTATCCAGGCTGCTCCACTTCCCATCCAGCTCCCTGCTTGCTGCCTGGGAAAGCAGCAGAGGACGGCCCAGAGCCTTGAGACCCTGCACCTGCACGGGAGACCATGAAGAAGTAGCTCGTGGGTTCAGATCGGCTCAGCTCCATCCTTTGCGGTCACGTGGGGAGTGAACAAGTGGATGAAAGATCTTTCTGTCTTTCCTTCTCTCTGTAGCTCTGACTTTCCGATAAATAAGTAAATAAATATGTATGCTTGTATGTGTATATATATAAAACATGATACTCCACACACCAACAGAAGAAAGACCATTTACTCCTCTCAAAATGCAAGAAAACAGTAAAATTCAAAATCTTCCTATGATCAAAACTCTAGCAAACAGGAATGCAGGATGGTTACCAAAAAGTTCTAGACATCAAAAATATTAATAGTAAAATGGTAAAGTGCTCTCCTAGAGACCAAAATTGGACACAAAAACTTGCTATCATTACTTTAATTTGTACGATATTTGAGATACAAGAAAGGACAATAGAAAAAAGAAATTGACGAATTTTAAATGAAGGGACTTGTACACTCCTGGATAGGCTGCTCATAGAGGAAATTAAGAGAGTTGTAAAAATTATTTGCAAAGAGATAGACAAGGCTGCTAGACATAAGGTCAATATATAAAATTTGCTTACTTTCTATATACTGAGCAAATAAAAAACATAAGCAACAGTAAATAAAACAGCAAAACAGCAAAATGAAAATGGCTTGGAATTAATTTAACAGAAAACATGCATGACCTTTATGGAAAAAATTTGAAAATACTCAAAGAAATGAAAAAAATCTAAATAACTGGAGAATTATATCATGCTTAAAAATAGAAAAATTCCAAAATTAATTGTATTATAAAAAAGGTTGAATCAAAAGTCAACAGCTTTTTGTTTCCCAATGAAAACTGACATCTTGCCACCTACAGTTTATACAGATACTCAAAAGGCACACAAGAAAGTCTTAATGACATAAACCAAGTGCAGGGATTTCCTTATTTTTATTAAGATAATGTGGTACTAGAATAAGGAAATAGAAATCAGTGGAATGGATTGAAATAAAGATCAAAAACAGACATATAGACAGACTAAAATTTGATATATGAACAAGTAATATTAAAAACAATAGGTGAGGGGCCTGGCGCGGTAGCCTAAGTGGCTAAAGTCCTCACCTTGCAAGTTCTGGCATCCTATATGAGCACTTGTTTGTGTCCTGGCCACTCTACTTTCCATCCAACTCCCTTCCTGTAGCCTGGGGTAGCAGTAGAGGATGGCCCAACGCCTTGGGACCCTGCACCCGCATGGGAGACCTGGAGAAAGCTCCAGGCTCCTGGCTTCGGATTGGCTCAGCTCTGGCTGTTGCAGCTGCTTGGGGAGTAAAGCAGCAGATGGAAGATCTTTGTCTCTCATCTCTGTATATCTGCCTTTCCAACAAAATTAAAATAAATCTTAAAAAAGAAAACGTGAAACAAAGTAATTTAATCAAGAAATACCTTTGACATTTTGTCTTTCCCTAAAGCACAAACTAAATTCTTACATAAAATAATCTTCAAAAATCAATTCTAATTGGATTAAGGATCCAAATACAGAAGGGAAATATTTAGAAGACTTTACATCTTTTTGATCTCAAGGTTTTTCAAAATATCAAAAATATAAATTAAAAAATACCCGGCGCGGTGGCACAAGTGGTTAAGGTCCTCGCCTTGCACGCCCGGGATCCCATATGGGCGCCGGTTCTAATCCCAGCAGCCCCGCTTCCCTTCCAGCTCCCTGCCTGTGGCCCGGGAAAGCAGTCGAGGACGGCCCAAAGCCTTGGGACCCTGCACCCGCGTGGGAGACCCGCAAGAGGCTCCTGGCTTTGGATCGGCATAGCATAGGCCGTTGCGCTCACTTGGGGAGTGAATCATCGGATGGAAGATCTTCCTCTCTGTCTCTCCTCTCTGTATATCTGCCTTTCCAATAAAAAAATAATAAAAAAATAAATCTTTAAAAAAAATTAAATAAATAAATTTAAAAATACATATATAAGACAACTTGCCCTCAAATGAGAAAGACTTGAGCAAGTATGTCTTTGCAAAAAGAAAGACCACCAATGGTCACTATAAATATGAAAAGGTGTTCAATCTCTACAGTCATCAAAAAGATTCAGATAATGAGGAACATGCGTAGGATATTTCTTACCACCAGGCTGACAAAAATACTTGATAACTTTTTGATTCCATGTGTGGAGGAATGTGGACCCTCACATACAGTGGTCAGAAATATAAATCAGTCCAGACACTTTGGAAGCTAAGATAATCTTATCTAGTAAATACCTTGGTAATTTTCCTGTGTGAATCCTGGCATATGTGAACCGACATTAATCTATAATCAGTGTCAGAGGGGAAAGGGATGAGGTCTAACAGGTTATGCCACCACTCGGGAAGCCAGCATCCCATATCAGAGTGCCTAGAGTGAGTCCCACCTCCATGCTTCCAGTCCAGCTTCACGCTAACACACCTGGGAGGCAACAGTCGACGGCCCAAGGGTTTGGGTTCCTGCCACTCTGCCCAAGCAGGGGATCTTTCTTCAGGCTGGCCCACGCGTGGTTATTGCTGGCATCTGGGGAGTCAACAACTGAAGAAGATCTCTCTGTCTTTAACATGGTGTCTTTCCTTGACTTTATTACTCTTTCAAAAAAAATAATAAAGCACGGCAGCCTAGTGGCTAAAGTCTTCGCCTTGCATGTACCAGGATCCCATATCAGTACCAGTTCACAGCCTAGCTGTTCCACTTCCCATCCAGCTCTGCCTGTGGCCTGGGAAAGCAGCTGAGAATGGCCCAAAGCCTTGGGACCCTGCACCCACATGGGAGACCTGAGGAAGTACCTCGCTCCTGGCTTCAGACTGGCTCAGCTCTGGCCATTGCAGCCACCAGGGGAGTGAATCAATGAACCAAAGATCTTTCTCTCTGTCTTTCCTCTCTCTAAATGTGACATTCCAATAAAAATGAATAAAGCTTTGTAAAAAAAAAAATTAAACAAAGAAAAGCCACGGCATAGGGGAAAATCGTTAAGATTCATAACAGTAATAGTTATAACTGCATAAAACTTAATTCAAATGGCCACCAGAGGATATACTGAAGTTTATACCCGGAAAATATTATACTTCACCAATGAACTAGTACAAACATCCATGAACCAGAGCCACAAAAAAGTCAACATCAAGGAAAAATCACAAATGTAATTCTGAGTTGAAAGAAAGTCACAGAATTAAATGCATACCATATTTTCATACACAGAAAATTGAGGGTATATTGCACAGACAAATACAAGCTAAGATATGGATTAAATTGCTTAAAACATGGAAGTATAAACTCATTTTACACTGACAAAACAGAAGTACAGAGTTCAGTAACTCTGCTCAAATTTATGGCATGTAACTACCAGACAAGATATGAACCTGGTACTTCATTTACAGTTGCGTCTAGTGCTCAAAAGTTTATCATACTAGGAAAAAGATTTTTACAATTGGAAGAGGCTTATGAAGTGTAGAAGAAATGCGACCCAGAGAATAAATGAAATATTAGAATGGAGAGGGAAAATTTAAAAGAGAGATGATTAAAACTAACAGGGAGCGGCTCATGCCGAGACATAGTAGGCTAAGCCTCTGCCTAAGGTGCCTGCATCCCATATGGTCATTGCTTTTAGTTCCATCCGCTTCACTTCTGATCCAGGGCCCTGCTTATGTGCCTGGGGAAGCAGTGGGGGATGGCCCAAGTCCTTGATCTCCTGAACCCACTTGGGATGCCTGAAAAAAAGCACCTGACTCCTGGTGGGCCCAGCTCTGGCCACTGTGGCCATTTGAGGAGTAAACCAGCAGACGTAAAACTTCTCTCTCCCTCTATCTCTCCTTCCCTCTGTAAATTTGCCTTTGAAATAAAAATAAACAAATAAAAGAGGGGGAAAAACTCCTAAAAGGTAGAACTATTCTTAAAGCCTGGACTATTTGAGCAGAATTTCCAATAAATTAGAGTGAAGAGGCAATATCTTTGAGTCAAGCTGAGCTGTCACCTGCAGACGTTTTTGCCTGCCTAGGTCCTCTTCACTCACCTGGGCACGAGCCTTTTGTCAGCTCTCTCTTCACCATCCAGGGCTCTTTTCCTTGTTCCAACAATAATATCACACTTGGCTTAGAAAAGCAAAGTCCTGCACATATGAAAAGAAACAGAATTTGATCATGCTATGGATATCCTAGCACTCACATCCAATCTTTTGGACATCAGAGAAGAGGCAGCTTACAGAAAGTCAAAGGAAAAATACGTAAGGGATTAGAAAGATATGAAAGCTAAAGCTTCAGGCATAGTTGAACATCACCCTGTCCATGGCCAGAATTAACAAACCATCTACAGACGGCACACGTACACCAAGACAATATAGACACCATCCAGAAAGTCATAGGAAGTGTAACAAGGAATCGCTTACGAGAGAAATTCAGTTTTGTGTTGGGAATATATCCTTACCCAGTGATACCAAGATACTGTAGTTCTCCAGCATCACATTACTGTATAAATGCCTTTGAGAAGAATCTAGACAATTCCACTCCTCTTGGGAAAAGTCTACAGCCACATCTCTGAAGGTCACCAACTCCTGAAACAAAAAGAAACAAAATAACTTCATTTCTTACCATAGTCTCCTCACTTAACACTACACTGGATTCTCCCTAGTGTTAAAATAGTGGATGGGTCAATCATTTTCCTGTTCAGCGTCTTTGGACTTCTCAGATCACATATAAAAATAGCAGTGCTCTGCCTCATTTCACTAGTCCTCTAATGCTTTTTGTTTGTTTGTTTGTTTCCCTCCACAACATTTGATTAGTTTCCTTATTTATTGTCTGGTTTCCACCACCGCCAGTGAAAACGTAGGATTCATAAGGACAGAATGCTACAGCTAGTCTGTAAAAAATAAATAAATAACACCATATCTTCATGAGAAACAGCAGGACAGACTGTGATCCAGATTTTGAGTTCACAGGATACTGGTGCTGGAGACCAAGGCCAACTCCATGGACAACAGTCTACTGGTATGCAAAAGCCCAAGACCAAGGTCATAGCCTGTGGGAGACAGTTTGCAGTTAGCAAACAGCCCAAGGCCACAGAAATCCAGGCTTTAAGATATCCTGGACCGGTGGCTGATGGCCTAGCAGTTAAAGTCCTTGCTTTGAATATGCCAGGATCCCCTATGGACACCGGTTCTAATCCCAGCAGCTCCATTTCCCATCCAGTTCCCTGCTTGTGCCCTGGGAAAGCAGTGGAGGACGGCCCAAAGCCTTGGGAACCTGCACCCGCATGGGAGACCTGGAGGAAGTTCCTGGCTCCTGGCTTCGGATTGGCGTAGCACAGGCTGTTGCAGTCACCTGGGGAGTGAATCATCGGATGGAAGATCTTCCTCTCTGTCTCTCCTCCTCTCTGTATATTTGACTTTGCAATAAAAATAAATAAATCTTTCAGTCATGTACTGACTTCCATACTTGCACCACAGTGTTGTTTCCTGATCGCCAATCATTGATTGGTTAACATCAATACGAGATGTAGCTATTAAAGTCTGTACCATATCAATTCTAGTAATCTGACCCCTCTAGCAGTTCAATCAAAGATTGGGGCAGCCAGCAAGCTTTCTAGGTAGACCTCCTTCCTCAGAGAAGGAGGCTTGCTTCTGGCTGCCTGCTTCATCTTGTGTCTGTCTCATTTTTTATTTTTTCAATTGCATGTCATCTCCCTCTCCAACCCTAGTTAAGCTGTGCAGATTGCAGTCCAGTCTATATTTTTTGCTTTGGTCCCTGCTATGTTACCCAATTAAATAGTATCTAGCACGACCAAGTATCTAAATATTCTTTGATTAAATTGAAGTATTGCATGAATAATTTGAAAATTCGAAGAAATCATTTATATAGGGATCAATATTACACAGCACCCCTCTTAGAAGAATAAGCAATATAAAGAAGTGTATCAGGATTATCAGCCCCCTGACAGATGTTACAAACAATAACCCCTTAATAATTCTAAGTGCCCTTCCCCCATCAATACCAGAAATTAGTTATTAAATCTGAATACTGTGCTAAACTACGCAGAGCAAATCCTCAACTCCATTAAAAATCAGAAATTTTAACACAGAATTCGTAAAGTTTCTTGTAGAGGACCAGTATTATGGCATAGTGGGTAAATATGCCACTTGTGGTGTCAGTGTCCTGTACCAGCGTCAGTTTGAAAATGGGCTGTCCCATCTCTGAGTCAGCTCCCTGCTCATGTGCCTGGGAGGATAGCAGAGAATGGCCCAGCAACTTGGGCTCCTGCTGCCACAAGGGGGAGCCAAAGGAAACTCCTCACTTGCGCTATTGAACAGCCCAGCCCCAGCCACTGTGATTATTTGCAGAATGAACCAGATGATGGATGGTCTATTGATCTAACTCAGCCTTTCAAATATATAAATAAAATCTTAAATCTTTTTGTTTGTTAAGAATCATAACACTGCATCTGTAGGGATGTGCAATTTTTTTCTTTTATTTATTTTCTTAATAATCTTACTTAGTTGATTAGGATACAAAGGGTGAAGGGTTACAGGATGAAATTGGGTAATACCATTGTTTCCACATTAATATCATTTTTTTCCCTGTATCTAGGGTCAGGGGAGAAACAAAGGGAAAAGCCCCATCCAACCTTCCACCCATCCCCGATCCCCAATGTGAGGCGCGCCCCGAGGGTCCTGCTCAAGCAGTTTTGATAGTTCAACAGTTCTGGATTGCTGCCAATCTCGCTGTTCCAATCGCGATGAAACCTATTCAGAATCCACTGGATGACATAGTCTCTTCATGGTTGGGGTCTGAGATCAGCAGTTCAGTTGGAGAGATCTCCAAAGAAACTTCATCTGAGATGATCCCAAACCTGATTCTTGAGTGAGCTTGCCAGTACAGGGTCCGACACCGTCCATCGCCCCAATCAGCTTATGCACATGCTGGTCGTTGCTATTGCTGGGTCAGTTCTGTTTCCAGCCCTGTCTTCCACTTGAACCAACGGGTGTTGTAGTCCAGCTCGATCCTACCCACTTCATACTCGGTTCTCACACAAACAGTGGGAGCTGCAGCCTAGTTGGGGTGACTCCCCATAACACTCACCAGTTTTGCACCCTACCCTGGTTGCCATGCTTGCCAGTATGTACCGCAGACTTGCTCAGTCTGTCTCACGTCCCATTTAGCTCTTGTGCATGTCAATGGGCACTGGAGCCTAGTTCAACTCAACCAACCCGACTATCCAGTCCACACACATACTGGCAGGTGCCTTTCTGTCTAGCCATCCCTGCCCCTGTCCTGGTTTTCATGCTCTCCAGTGAGAGTGGCAACCCTGAGGGAGGTGCCCACTATCTCCCTTCTAGGCCACAACCATTCCCAGATTATGCACTCTCCAGGTGGTTCTGGCATTTGACTTGACAGAATTAGCTCCTAGTGCCAGCCTCTGCCAGCTGATGCTGCGAATAAGTCCAACCATCCCTCATCCACTCTAATTGTTGCTTGCACCAGTCAGAACAGTCAGCCCACCGTGGCCCTTCCCTTATCCAGCTCACATGAGGCCCACAGGTGCTGCAGCCCTGCCTAGTCTGGTCTGCCCCAATCCTGACTCATGCTTTCCAATGGAAGTGGTTGTCCAGCAGAGGAGCCCACATTCCCTTGCCAGCTTTGTGTCCTCCCTCCGGAGGAGCTTAAATTCTTTTATTTTTTAAGATTTACTTATTTTTATTATTGGAAAGTCAGATATACATAGAGGAGGAGAGACAGAAAGGAAGATCTTCTGTCCGATGATTCACTCCCTGAGGGGCCACAATAGCCGGTGCTACGCCAATCCGAAGCCAGGAGCCAGGAACCTCCTCCAGGTCTCCCACACAGATGCAGGTTCCCAAGGTTTTGGGCCGTCCTCAACTGCTTTCCCAGGCCACAAGCAGAGAGCTGGATGGGAACCGGAGCTGCTGGGATTAGAACTGGTGCCCATATGGGATCCTGGCACGTTCAGGGCAAGGACTTTAGCCTCTAGGCCATGGCGCCAGGCCCAAGGAGCTTAAATTCAAATCTTAAAATATTTGACCCCTAACAGTTGCTTTTATCTTTTAAAACAAAAATTTATTTATCCTTATTGTAAAGTCAGACAGATATATATAGAGGAGGAGAGACAGAAAGATCTTCAATCTGATGATTTATTCCCCAAGTGGCCACAACAGATAGAGTAGGGCTGCTAGGATTAGAACTGGCACTCATATGGGATCCCATTGCATGCAAGATGAAGACTTTAGCCGCTAGGCCACAGTGCCAGGCCCTTCTTTTATCTTTATTTTTTTTAATATTTATTTATTTTTATTGCAAAAGCGGATATACAGAGGAGGAGAGACAGAGAGGAAGATCTTCCATCCGATGATTCACTCCCCAAGCGGCCACAAAGGCCAGTGCTGCACCAATCTGAAACCAGGATCCCACAGCTCTTCCAGGTCTCCTATGCGGGTGCAGGGTCCCAAGGTTTTGGGTCATCCTTGACTGTTTTCCCAGGCCACAGTTGGATGGGAAGCAGGGCTGCCAGGATTAGAAACAGCGACCATATGGGATCCTGGTGTGTTCAAGGCAAGGACTTTAAGCACTATGCTATCGTGCCGGGCCCCCATTTATCTTTTTTATCCCTGACAGAAGCACAGCTTCTGGCTGAGTGGACTACTTCTCCTGAAGCCCTGTCATGGGCAGAAGGTGGAGTGGAGAAGTGAGGCACACAATCTCTTTGATCTCTTTGCTCCTCTTATTTGTTTCTAGAACATCTCCTCTCCCAACTGCACCGAAAAATAACCACATTTAAATCATGATATCAGATTATACCTGTTCTTAGTTTAGGTATCTACAATTACTCAATAACAGGCATTCTGGGGCCCAGCAGCGTGGCCTAGCAGCTAAAGTCCTCGCTTTGAAAGCGCTGGGATCCCATATGGACACCATTTCTAATTCCTGGCTGCTCCACTTCTCATCCAACTCCCTGCTTGTGGCCTGGGAAAGCAGACGGCCCAATGCTTTGGAACCCTGTACCTGTTTGGGAGACCTGGAGGAAGTTCCTGGTTCCTGGCTCCAGATCAGCACAGCATTGGCTGTTGCGGCCACTTGGGGAGTGAATCATCGGACTGAAGATCTTCTTCTCTGTCTTTCTTCCTCTCTGTGTATCTGACTTTGTAATAAAAATAAATAAATCTTAAAAAAAAAACCCAAACAAACAGGCATTCTATCATTTCTGGAACAATTC
The DNA here is from genome assembly GCF_017591425.1 of Ochotona curzoniae. NCBI lineage: Eukaryota > Metazoa > Chordata > Mammalia > Lagomorpha > Ochotonidae > Ochotona > Ochotona curzoniae. The sequence goes on along the minus strand of NW_024465561.1, from coordinate 4,635,994 downwards.
AGCACCATTCTACAGCCACTGTCTCCAGGGCTATTCCTGTCACCGCCTGGGCACTTCCATGTCCATGCAAATTATACTGCGAACAACCTGGACTCTCAGCTGACTATGCCCCTCTCCTCCAACAATCTTGTCCTTCTCTTGTCTGTTGTCAGTCACTTCCAAGGGTAGGACCCAGACCCTGCCAGTACCAGGAAGTGCTGAATCCTCCAGCATCTTTTTTTCTCCACTTTAATTTACACTTCTCATATTTCATATTCTCAATCAGTACTATTATGAGGACCCGACAAGAACCTACAATTTCTTATTCTTGCAGGATTTCACTGCTGCTCCTGCACAACGTGTTTTACTTCCTAGCACAGCCATTTGCTCTAGGTCTACTCTCACTTAACTATAATCACCTCAGCCTTCTTAGTTTATTTTACACCTATATCATACAAAGTTGAACTTTACTAGAGAAAATCATACCAATGATGCTAATTAGTATCATTTTAAGTTCAAGATCATTATCCATGAGTGGGCCAAAACGTTACCAACATCTAAAACGAAATTTTTAAATAAAAAAATAAAAAGAAAAAAGAAATAAAAACAAATAAACCAAAACAAAATGTTACCAACATCTCTCTAATGCACTTGTTCCCTCTCTGGTAAACAATCAGTTGTTTTTGGTCTCTCTCGTCAAACCTTCCAATCTACCTTCCTTTATGTCACTTTCAGTTGATGATCTTTGTGTTTCCCCGAGAAAGCAAAGCCACTCAGAGAACGCCCTCAAACTCTCACCGCAGCGTCTACACACTTATCCCATCTGTGCCCTCTCTCTAATTTGTCCCATCACCAGGGAATTCTGGAGAGAGATGTAGGCTCTATGCCATCTAGTAATTCTTGGCACATAAACAGACGAGACCACTAAAGTAGTGAGCAGAGACGAGGCCCAGGGACTAGGTTTTATGACACCCCAAGTTAATAGGTTCTTAAGTAATATTTATTCGAGGAATGCTAACAGGGGCTGAGACTAAAATCAAGAAGTTAATCTATGTCTGTATTTGAAGGATACTTCTGCCTCAAAAGACAGGAAGGGCAAGATCTTGCAATGAGAACATACTCAGCTAATCAGAAGGAAGCCAGTGCTAGAACTGAGTGCAGAAGTAGAAGACAGGGCGAAGGAGCTGAGAGTGTCCGTGGCTTGTCACCAGCCAAGAACACCTGGTGTGATGGTTTATCTGGGAGCACCCAAGTCCCAATGCTATCTCTCCCTTCAGTTGTAAATGGGTTGTCAATGACAGAAGAAGACCCCCATCGGCCGTTGCGCTCACTTAGGGAGTGAATCATCGGACGGAAGATCTTCCTCTCTGTCTCTCCTCTCTGTATATCCGCCTTTCCAATGAAAAAAATAATAAAAATAAAAATCTTGAAAAAGCTTGCATGTCCTGGCCTTTGTGACAAGAGCTGTGACACTCTGGCTTTTTGGGATATAGGTCTGTATATTCTTAGACAAGGTGTGTCTTCCTAAAAGTGGGAATGATGGCCACAGCGTAGTTTAATAAAATCATTTCTCCACATTTTGCATCTTCTCTTTGTCTGGCCCATCAATCCTGACGATAGAGTGAGAGAAATTTTGCAGTGAGGAGGGAGAGGAAGGGACTGAATGATGTAGCGTCCCATAGGTCAAGACAAGGACACTCACACCTACCTAATTTGAGTTAGGAATCCTCTGGAGGGTTTTGAGAAATGATAAGATTAACTCAAAAGAGTTTCAGCAAACACAAAGTTAATGTCTGCTTGATTTGAAAAACTGGAAAGTGTTTCAAGAAAGGGGACAGACATTAGCTCACCTGGTCCCTGGCCTTAAGTAGCCCCACCGCCATCCTTCCTCTCTTCTGGCTCCTCTCTTGCGAAAACAGCAGTGTCTTCAGATGACTGAGATGAAAAAGAAAATACGAGCAACTGGGTTCTGTTGCAGCATCCAGAATCATGGGTCACATTCTCTGTGCTTTTCTTTCCTCCTGTACAATTGAAATCAAAATGTTGTAAACATGGCTCATTGTTAACTGCAATATTTTTCACTTAAAAAATTTTATTTATTTTTATTGGAAAGGTGGATATACAGAGAGAAGCAGAGACAGAGAGGAAGATCTTTTGTCTGATGATTCACTCCCCAAATGGCAATGGCTGGAGCTGAGCCAATCCAAAGCCAGGAGTCAAGAGCTTCTTCAAGGTCTCCCATGTAGGTGCAGGGTCCCAAGCCTTTGGGCCATCCTCGACTGCTTTCCCAGGCACCAGCAGGGAGTTGGATGGGAAGCAGGGCCACCAGGACAAGAACCAGCGACCATCTGGGATCCAGGCACGTTCAAGGCAAGAACTTTAATCACTACACTACTGCACCAAACCCAATATTTTTCACTTTTGTAACTTCTGCTTTGCTTGCTTGGCTAAGAATCTGCATGAGCTCACAGGCTGAACAGCCTATTTAGCACCACTGGGCATCAATTCCCATGCATTAAGGTTCAAGCCTGGTTTTCTCATGGATGGCTTCAAGGCCTGAGTCTGGTTACCTTAATTACTGGACAAGAGAAGAGCCAGGCATGGGCTGTCCAGCCAAGGTAAGCAGGAAATGTGTGACCTTTCTGCCCTAACCTTACAAGCTATTGTAAATTGCCCCTTTCAGGCTGTAGTGAACTGCCCCTATAAAAACACTGTGAATGTGCTGCTGGTGGGGGGGGAGCCCTGCACTCTGGCAGCAGGTCAGCAGGTAGTCTTGCCTCTCATTGTAGTAAGATTTTGTTGTGACAGTCACTGGTGAATGTGACATTCTGTTTTAGCAGTTGAGTGGATGCAATACTCCTACTGTAATCTTTCCTCCAATAAAGAGTATAAGTGAGACCATAGGAATTTGTATTCAATCTTAACCTCTGTGAAAGGTACTTTAGATTTTATAAAAGATGCTGAGGAACCTAATCATTTACTTAAAGACACCAAATAAATAAATAACAGTATCAAGATAATAGGTGCCCAGGTGCCACAGAGACTGAGACATAGATAGGCTGGAATGGCCGGCCATTTATCTTTGTCAAAATGCATTGGCAGCTGCAACTTCCTGATCCCAGTTTCCGGCTAATGCACACCCATGGAATTCAGCAGGTGACGGCTTAAGTACTTGAGTCCCTGGCACCCACGTGGGAGACCCAGACTCAGTTCTTAGCTCCTGGTTTCCTCCTGAGTTAGTCTGGTTGTTTCAGGCATCTGCGTAAATGCACTTTTGGCTAGAAGTTCTCCAGATCTCTTCCCCACCCCTTCCAAATAAAATTAAAATAGCAAATTACATTTTAAAACATTGAATAAAGATGATCTGATTTCACAGGGTTACTCTCCAATACATCAATGATTCTGAAACTTGGTGGCACGACAACTTCACTTGGTGGCTTCAGGAGATCCTGGGTGTCTAACCAGTTTCACTCACCCCCTAGCCCCGCCCCCCGTTCACATCCAGCCTTAAACAACACAGTGCCAACCGCATGCCACCGACACCACCAGCATGGACACCTCCCATACTCCGGTCCTCAAACACTACAGTATCACAACCGACAGTCTCACTCACACACCCCTCACAAAGAGGCCGCTGGGTACCAGTACAACTGGGGGTAGGGAAGGCAAGGAGTCCCCACTTCCCGCACTCACGGCCGCACACCGTGGCACCAATGGTCGACCCACACCCCCAGTCACACAGAAACGACTCCACAGGCACATCCCGTGAGGAGGGGGATCGGCACTGAGCGGGTTCGGCAACGGCGTCACGGTGACCCAAGAGCCAGTCCTGAGCCCGCTCCCTACCTGCAGGACTCAATTACGGGAAGAACCCGTTTCTGCCCGGGAAGCTCCGGAAACCTCCTCTGGGGCCTCAAGCCCCTTCTATAGACTTACGGGGAACCCAACCCTAGCAGGCCCGGAAAGTAGCGTCTCAGGCAGCCTGGGCCTCCGGAGGACACAAAGGGACCGACGGCCCGGTTCCCGCGGGGGCCACTGGGAAACGCAGTCCGCAGCTGGCAAGTCCTTCCCACCGCCGCGCCGGGCTCTTGGGGCTCGGCCCCCGCTCAGGATGGGGAGCACCGCCCCCTCCGTCCCCCGGCCATCCAGAACCCAGTGCGAAAGTTCATTTTCCCCTCAGCGCTGAGCTTGAGGTGGCCACGGGCACAGTGCCGAGTGTCACGGCGGATGGTCTGAGACTGAGGTGCAGGCAATGGGCTCGGCCGACCACCCTCAGCAACCCTGGCGGAAACGCTAGGCCGCAACGACTGCCCGAGGAGAGGTTGGAGGAGGGGAGGTGTCACGCAGTGCGTTACTTCACAGAGGGAGCGGAGTTCCGAGTTCTAGAAAAAAAGCTGGGCCAGGAACGCAGAGTGCGCAAGCGCGTGCTGCTTCCGTCCGGTCTCGTGCCCCACCTCCCCCACCCCGCCCCCTCCCACCCTAGTGACAGTTACCTGGACGACCGGAGCGTTGTCTGTGGCCGTTCCCACTCCACAAAGCCCCCTGGCTTTTCCCTAGACGGGCGGGCGCGCTCTGTCGTGGCTCCGCCCTTGTGATGGGTGCCCATCTGGACCCCGCTTCTGTCTGACGCATTGTGGGAATTCTAGGAGACCTCCAAGTCGACATAGCTCTGTGGAGTCCGCCCTCCAGGCCTCTCTCAGGCTCACGCTGGCATCTGCAGCTATCCCCGGGATGGCCGCCATATTCCGTGGTGGGTACCTCACGTTGCTGGCGCTTGTACTTCAACAGGGTGTCCTCTGCCGCTCCACACTCAGCTTCGCTTTGAGCTCTCCAACCCCGTGGCCCAACTGGGTGACCTCTAATCCAGTTCCCAACAGAACCTTCATTTCCATGATCGGCATGCCTTTTACATCCTTTCTGCCTGCATTTCAGTTTTCTAATCCCTTACCAGAATCGCCAGTGATTCTGCTTATAGCACTCTGGACTCTGCCTTTCCGGAGTCTTCCAGTGACAACTACATACCATTAAAGAGAATGCAGATAATGGAATCTTCCAAACCTCTAAGGCTGTCACAACAATTGGGTAAAGTTGTAACAACCTGTTGCTAAACATGAATACAGTATTAAATGTGAAAGAAAAAAGACAATTTAAAATGAGCTTGGGCTGGCAAGCAGCAAGTTCTTGGTATGCTGTTTCCAGCCTTTGCGAAGCGTCATTATTACAATCTTAAGGACCTGGTGAACATCACAAAGCAGTCGGTGGGCTGACTGAAGGAAACCTTGCAAGAAAGAGGTAAGATGTGGCTTTCCAAGAGAGGGGGTCTGAGACAGTCCACGCCTGCTGAAGTCTTGGCCACACCTTCAAGTGGGTGGCACAAGCATTGCCCACCCATTCTCTCCTTTCAAGAGACACCCCACTTCCTGGCTTTTCCTCAGGAGGTGCTTTTCCATTCCATCTTCTCCCCGTTCACCTGTGTTGGGGTTCAGTGAATCAGCGAGACTACAAGGCGAGGGAGATGATTTTCATGTCTAGTCCAAGAGGCAACCTCTTGCCATAAGCTAGAAGAAGCACCTTTCAAGAGACACCTTTGACCTTAAACTTCTGATTGGATCTCAACTTCTGAACAAGTATAAAAAAAAATATGGAAAGCAAACCATCACAACAGCACAAAGTGAGACCTCCACCTAACCCCTATGAAGTAGTCATTCTTTATTTCTTAAGGATGTTACGGTCAAAGGCACTGAGAAGTCAGTTAATTTGAGGTCACAAAGTTACTTGATGGCCACATCTGTTCAGAATTCCACATAAACAGCCCCCACAACTCCCCATCAGTTGCACTCGCAGTCTCATGTCATCTAGCACTGCTGGAGGCCAGCCCCAGCTGAGTGCAGAGCTTGAAAGCAGCGAAAAGACGGGGACACTGCCACTCGGTGCCCTCCTGTAACAGCTCAAGAAGCTGTCCTTTTTATCAGACACATCACAAATCTCTGCACAAACGTTTGATTTTACTATCTTTAACTTCAGAACTAAGCCGACATGCCCAGATGTCCGATTAATTTTTACTTCATGGTCAACCAGGTGCTCTTAAAGATAATTCTGTAAGTTATTACAATCAGTTTCTTCAAAGCAAGCCGTTATTCATGCTTCAGCAGTAACCATTAAGTGACAGCCAGGACTCCAAGGCCAAGGCACATGTGGTTACCTACTAATTACTAATACCTTCCCGCTACATTTTATTTTCACAACTTATCTACAACTTAATGGGAGAAATACGTCAAAAGGGAAAAAACATAGAGATCCAAGACAGAAAGTGTCAAACATTGAATCCCCTTACAACTGCAGGCTCTACAACCTCACAAGCAAACAATGATCAAAAGCGTATCTATGATATTAATCAAATCACTCTATAATTCCTCTAGTTAAAAATTATAAAAGCGGCTACAACAGCCACATTTTCTATGCTGCTAAAGAGTTGCAAGGACAGGCTAACCTTTAAGGTCACAGAAACTATATTTTTTGCCATAGCAGTTTCAGCTCATACTCCCATCATTTCCAATAGTTTGTAAGGTTCTTATCAAGCCGTTTCCCAGAAGGCATGCTACATGTCTGGGCCAGATCCAGGGCAATGGGTAGGCACACAGTAAGGTGTCCAGGAACAGCATGGGTTTAATTGTACTCCTGTGTGTAGTTAAAGGCCGACCCACCAAGACATTATCAGTAACATTAACTCAAGGTCACATCGGTTAAAAAGCCATCTCACAGGGGCAAACAATGCCTGAATAGATTACAGAATTATTAGTGGGGTGGTTGAGTGTCCATGCAAAAAAGGGATGAAATTGCAGTGAAGTGGTCAGAGACATCCGCCGGGCATTGCCATACACCTGGAAGCTTCTTTCTCCGCACACCTTCGTGACATCCACACCTACCTCATGGACCCCAGCACAGCACACTGACATTGTGTCTGTCATTCATTCAAGGAGTCTACCAACGCACCATTACTGACCCCTAGAACCTCCCAGTCCCATAAACCCTGGATCCCAAACCCATGGCTTAATTTTCACACACGCAGACACACACTACCCATAACATCACTCCTTCCTTTTCTAGCTCTTGCCAGGAGAGCTTAAGGCTGAGGCCGACCGCTGACACCAGGAACCCCTGATCTCCCGTTTTCAACTCGATGGATCCCATTCCAGATCAAACTGAAGACCATGGTGCGTTCTTTGCGCATCCAAAGCTCCAGCCAATCCTAACGAGGAAGTGCCTCTTGAGAGAAAACTAGGCTTAGGCCGTGAAGGACTCTGGGAAGTGTAGTTCTGGGCAGCCAAATCGCAGATCCATTCCAATTATTCTGAGAGGTACCGGGCTGCACTCCCCTGCTCTGAGTGCGGGGCTCCAAGGGAAGGCCACTCTTGCAAAAACTCTTGGGTTGAGCTTGGCACCTTTGAATCGCTAACTACGAGGTGAGGCACGTCCGACGAGCCGGGGGGCCTCTGGGAAGTGTTGCTTTGTTGCTCTGTCACAGCCGCCCCTCAAAGTGCGGGTTGGGGCGTGGATTCGGGGCGTGGGTGATGAGCTGTCGGGGAGCCGCGCGGAGCTCTTTGTGCCGCGGCTGCTGGTGCCATCGGGGGCGCTCGCCGGGCGGGGGCATCCCGTGCCGGTGCTTGCCTGAGGTGTAGCATGGGAAGGACCGAGTCGCGAGGCGTGATGTGACTGAATTTACGGGACCTTTGGCTGGCTGAGTGTGGCCTTATGATCGTGCCTGCAAATGCGTCTCGGGGACGTGCGTTTCGGTGTTTAAATATGAACGTGGGTGCGACCAGTCTGTCAAGGGGATGGGGAGTGAAGGAGAGACTCCCTGAACAGAAGGTAGGGTTTGGTTGTGCGTCTGCATGTGTGACACTGTTTACATCACTGTGGCGTTTCTTGAGTCCCCAGTAATAGGAAATGTATTTTTATATGAAACGTCAGCAGGCCCAACAGTAATACTTAGTTTAAATTTTATATTCTTATATTAGCAGTGTCATTTTGTGTACATACTAAATTGCTGCTTTTTTGCCCCAAAAGAGAATCCATTACGCAAAGTGCAAATTACAGAAAAAAAATTTTTTTTTAATTTACTTATTTTTATTGCAAAGTCAGATATGCAGAGAGGAGGAGAGACAGAGAGGAAGATCTTCTGTCCAATGATTCACTCCCCAAGCGGACACAACAGCCGGTGCTGCACTGATCCGAAACCAGGAGCCCAGATCCTCTTCTGGATTTCCCACAGGGGTTCAAGGTTCCAAGGCCGTCCTAGACTGCTTTCCCAGGCCACAAGCAGAGAGCTAGATGGGAAGTGGAGCAGCTGGGATTAGAACCGGCGCCCATATGGGATCCCAGCGCATTCAAGGTGAGGACTTTAACCACTATGCTATTGCACCAAGCCCAGATTAAAAAAGATTACCAAGATTTATTGCATATATTTTTGTCAATGATATATGGATAAATGTAGTCTAATATCATGTTAATGGTATTACAGATTATTGCAATCTTACAGGGAAAAACTTGCCAGGGGAAAATTTTGCCTTTGATAAGGGTATACATTTTGTCCTGTCAATTTCAATTCATTGTAAGGGCCAGTGTGTGGTACAGCAAGTTACGCCACTGTAGTAGTCATTTGGGAAGTGAATTAGTAGATGAAAAATCTTTCTCTCTGCCCTCCCTACACCCTAGTCAGATAAACTTTTAAAGTTCACTTAAATAAGTTTAAAAATACATGTATTATGCACCAAATAGTTGCTGAAAACCACAGTGTATTAAGGCAAGATATTGGGGTCTGTTTAGCCTCTGTCTGTGGCACCAGCATCCCACATGGGTCCCTGATGGCTCCAGTTCCAGTCCACTGATCAGCTCAGCTCAGCAACTGCAGCCATTTATGGAGTGACCCAGTGGATATAAGACCTCTCTGTGTCTCTCTTTCTCTCTCTGTAACTCTTGTCTTTCAAATAAAAATAAATAAATAAATCTTTTTAAAAAAAATGCAAGGAGGGTCCCGGAGCATTGGGACCCTGTACCTGCTTGGGAGACCTGGAAAGAAGTTCCTGGCTCCTGGTTTCAGATCCGTACAGCACCAGCCATTGCAGCCACTTGGGGAGTGAATCTTTGGATAGAGGATCTTCTTCTCTGTATCTCTTCCTCTGTACATCTGCCTTTCCAATAAAAATAAATAAATCTTTAAAACAAAATCTTTGTTAATCTTCTGTTTAATTTGTAGTTGTTCAGTAGAGAAGTTAAACATATATGAAATAGTGCTTGTAAACAAGTTTTCTAAACTATTATCTGCTTTCAAATCTCTTTCCAGATGTATTCATGTATCATGGATTCTTTGCTTCACAGACTCACCATTTACTGACCACTGTGTAGCAGACACAATTCTAGGTGCTTGGGAGATAGTGGTGAACAAGAGACCGAAAACCCCTGCTATGATGGTACTTACATTGTCGTGGGCCGGATGATGCACAAGGTAAGTCAAGTAAACAGGAAGTAAAGGACCAAATCAGAGACTTTGCCATAACCCAGTATAAATGAGATTGATGATTAAGGCCAGAGTAGCAAAAGTGGTTAGAAGTGTTTGTGTCCCAGATGTAATTCAAAGACAGAGCTGCCATGGTTGGCTGACAAAATTGATGCGTTGTATCATTGTGTCAAGATGACACCCTGTTTATCTCAGTGATATAAGCATGGAGGTTTCTTTAAACCGATAAAGGGAAGAATGTAAAAAATAAAAACTTCAGGTTTAGGAAGACAGTGAGATTTTACTTTTGAAATGCAATGTGCAAGTATGAGATGCCTCTTAGATGGATGGATGTATCAAGGCAAGAATTGAATATTCAAGTCTGAAACTAAAAATAGGAATCTATTCTAGGATGAAGACATGTATTTGGGCATGATCAGTTTCTTAAAAAAAGCTGTGAGGAGAAAACTTGAAATGAGTGACAAAAATCGATGAAAATAAACTAATAGCAAGAATAACGAAAGGAACTAACATGAAAGTCCGACTTTCTCAAGTGAAATGAAATCTGGGAAATAGGCCGCACTTGAAGGTGAGGCAGCTTTGTTTTCCTCTTTGTAGTTTAACTTGACTCTATTACAAGTGTATGCATTTAAAAAAAAGATTTATTATATTTTTATTGGAAAGGCAGATATACAGAGAGGAACAGAGAGAGGAAGATCTTCTGTCTATTGATTCACTCCCAAGTGGCCATAATGGCTGGAGCTGAGCCAATCCGAAGCCAGGAGCCAGGGGCTTCTTCCAGGTCTCCCACGTGGGTGCAGGGTCCCAAGGCTTTGGGCCGTCCTCAACTGCTTTCCCAGGCCACAAGCAGGGAGCCTGATGGAAAATTAGGTGCCGGGATATGTACCGGTGCCATATGGGATCCTGGCACGTGTAAGGCGAGGACTTGAACCGCTACGCTACAGCCCTGGGCCCGCTGGGTATTCATTTTCATGAAGCAATATGCATGTGTTCCAATAGAGTAGTATTGAAAAGCTCTTGGGGGCATCTCCAACTTAAGTACATATATAATATATCCACCGATTGCTTAGGCTCTGCATCACCTCCTTATACTTATTAGCACCTCTGTGTGGTGTAAATATTTGTAAGTCATCTTTTTATCTTAACAAAATACTGATGGCTAGTTAGTTTATGAAGCAAACAGGTTTATCTTGGCCCATCCTTCTGAAGTCAAAGATGAAGCAGACTGTATTGGTTTAGCCTGTGGGAATGATATGCTTGCTGGCAGCATCCCTAGGTGGCACACGGCATCACACACATGGCAAGATACAGGGAGCACAGTCTCTGACTATATATAATTTTGAAATATTTTATTTATTTGTTTAGAAAGAGTGACAGAGAGAAGGAAAGATGATTTTCATTTGTTCATTCCTCAAAATGGCCACATAAACCAAGGCTGAGCCAGGTCGAAGCTAGTAGATTGAACTTAATCTTGGTCTCCCAAGTGGTTGACAAGAATTCAAGTTCATGAGCCTTCAACCACGCTTCCCAAGCACATTAGCAGGGAGCTGAATTGGAAAGAAAGGAGCCAGTACTCAACCTAGCCCTCTGACGGAATATGTGGGTACCCCAAGCGGCAGCTGAATGTGCTTTGGGCCATTCTTCACTGCTTTCCCAGGCCACAAGCAGGGAGTTGGAAGGGAAGTGGGGAAGCTGGGGCCTGAACCAGCGCCCATGTGGGAACCTGGCACTTGCAAGGCAAGGATTTAGCCATTGCACCAGTCCAGGGATTCCTAATGACTATTTCCAATTAATCACTTCCTAAACATAATCTGAGTTAGATTCCCACCACAAAAGATTAGTATAATTGGACTAATTTTCCCTATCGAGCAATTAACACGAGACTCTGGAGACTAAACTCTTGAATTCAAAGGGACAAAAATTCACACGAACGCAGTATTTTTGGCCTTTCAGCTGATTGCAAGTATAATTTTGCTACAAATAGTCTTTGATCATCTGTGTGTACAGGTTTATTAAACCACCTTGTTAATGACTTATTCCGTTCCCCTGTTCCGCCTGCCCAGGCTTTCTAACTTCCTGGAGAGAAGAGGAAATGACTGAGTCCCAGGTAAATATGAAATGGTGTCTTCTTGTCTTTAATTCTTTACTTTTTTTTTCCCACTGGATATAGAAGCTTCTGTTCAGAACTCGAACAGGGTCTTGTAAGACATAAAGGTATAAAAATAACAGCAGGACAACTGGAATAAACCCACATGAATCACTGTGGCATCCAGTTTCTATTCACAAAGGAAAAGTTCCAGTCCATCTTTTAATTTTTTTTTTGAAAAGTTCCTGACATTACAGAACTAAACTGGAATGTATTAATATTCCACTCTTATATTTCCATGACCGAAAAATTCATGAGCCAAAAAAAGGGTGGGGAGTTTATAAAACTAAATATGGATCTCAGCATTAACAGCTGGACAGAGAAAGGAATTCTTTATTCTATAATGTGCCTTAAGGTGGGCACTGCGGTGACCCATACAATAATTACAAAGGTAAAGGAAACAGAGTTGGAAGAATTAAAATTTGATTGTTTTATGAAATACATTCATTTGGAGAAACTAAAGTTGGGCTTCAAATCTACATTTCGTTTTTTTAGGTAGAACAATGGAGACTAGAAATTTATACTTCTCATTGTGCTTCATGTTAAAATAAACATTCTCCATGGCTAAATCCTCGCCTTGCACACATTGGGATCCCATACAGGCATTAGTTCATGTCCTGGCTGCTCCACTTCCCATCCAGCTCCCTGCTTGTGGCCTGGGAAAGCAGTGGAAGATGGCCCAAAGCCTTGGGACCCTGCACCTGCATGCGAGACCCGGAAGAAAAACCTGACTCCTGGCTTCAGATCAGCTCAGCTCCAGCCATTGCGGCCACTTGGGGAGTGAATGAGTGGATGGAAGATCTTTCTCTCTTTCTGTAAAATCTGCCTTTCCAATAAAAAGAAATAAATCTTTAAAACATAATAAACATTTCCTAACAGAAATAAGGTTTTTATTGGCATCTGTGTCAATGAAAACAGTGTAACTCCTTGGATTGTAAACATGGCTTTTCCATCAGTCTGATTTGTTAAGATAAAGCAGTATATATCAAAATGGCCTAACATTAGAAAGAATGTAAATTAACATCATTAGAAAATCAACATTTTTAACTAAAAAAAAAAAAGACAAGATTTATTTATGTTTTTGAAAGTCAAAGAAGCAGAGAGGTAGAGCAAGATTTTCTGCCCATTGCTTCACCCCTAAATGGCCATAAGGTTATGGTTGGTACAATCAAAAGTCAGAAGCCATCAGCTCTTTTGTGAGTGGCAAGGGCCTTGGGCTTTCTGTTTCTTCTGTCCCAGGGACATGAGCAGGGAGCTGGAGAGTGGAACAACCAGAACACAGAATGGCACTATGTGGGATGCTGCTACCATGGGTGGTGGCTTAACCCACTACACCACAACGCTGGCCCTGACTGTTGGCCTTCATCTTCTGGAATGTTTGTTTCAGATGCCATCGTCTTCATCAGGAAATGATTCTGAGACCCCATCAGTGTAATGGCTCTATCTTTATCCTTAATGTGTGATCTTAGGACAGGGATGGGGTAACTTTTATTTTTTCTTAAGAAGCAGAGCAATTTGGCTATTTATGACACAATAGCCTGCAATACATTTACTGAATTTATAGTCCCACCCATGGTTGTCTTGTCAGAGTCAGACCAAATGATTTTGCAGGCCTTATATGGTCTGCCAGATGGTCTCCTTCTGTTTCAGGACCTAGAAATAACTTTATAAGAATATTAGTTGTTAGCTCTTCGAGTTTTCCCTCTATCTTTCAATCTTAAGAAATTTCAAAAAGTGTAGGAATTATGAATGGCTCCCTTTTTCAGTTCTGCTGAAAATTTTTTTTTCTGTGCTCATATTCTTTGGGTCATTCAAATTTTGAATTAGAGTATACTATGTTGTATTCAGTTCACACTGTGCCTTTCTGAAACCCATTCTATAGCTTTCTTCATACTGTTTTTTCATAGTTACAATTCTGTTTCTGACCAGTTAAAAATCTTTTATCAAGGCCTCTTTTCAGTCTGTAGTTCTCATTTTTAGATCTACGTGAACTCTCTAATCTGATCCCAATTTTCATGGCTACACATGCATATTACATAAGCTGGTCAGCAAACCTTGATTTTGAGCAGACTGCTCATGATCTCATGGACGATGTGTCCAGTGCTAAATCAGTTACTGTCTCCACCTGGTCACCCCACTGAGCGTCTAGTCTTACGTATCTTCTCTTCTTTGGCTTCCATTCAAATCCCTCAAGTTTTTCCTGCCTTGGATATCTAGAGAGAGTCCAAATCAATTAACTTCAATATGTTTTTTTTAATTAATTTATTTTTATTACAAAGTCAGATATACAGAGAGAAGGAGAGACACAGAGGAAGATCTTCAGTCTGATGATTCACTCCCCAAGTGAGCGCAACGGCTGGTGCTGCACTGATCTGAAGCCAGGATCCAGGAACTTCCTCCAGGTCTGCCACACGGGTACAGGGTCCCAAAGCTTTGGACCATCCTTGACTGCTTTCCCAGGCCACAAGCAGGGAGCTGGATGGGAAGTGGAGCTGCCAGGATTAGAACCGGCACCCATATGGGATCTCGGTGCGTTCAAGGCAAGGACTTTAGCTGCTAGGCCATGCTGGCGGGCCCGGTTTTCTTTTTCTATTTCTCTTACATTCAGTATGAACTGACACCCAGTTTTTCTTTAATTCATGATAGTTATTAAGGTCCTGTGCTTTATCAATTAGTGAATGAATGATAAGACCTTACTAATATGGTGAGCTTCTTTTAGAAAGTCATAAACCCAAAGCCCAGTACGTTGGCCTAGTGGCTAAAGTCCTCGCCTTGAACACATCAGGATCCCATATAGGCACTGGTTCTAATCCTGGCAGCCCTGCTTCCCATCTGCTTCCCATCCAGCTCCCTGCTTGTGGCCTGGGAATTCAGTAGAGGATGGCCTAAAGCCTTGGGACCCTGTACCCATGTGGGAGACCCAAAAGAGCTCCTGGCTCCTGATTTCGGATTGGCCCAGTTCTGGCCATTGCAGTCTACTTAGAGAGTGAATCATTGGATGAAATATCTTCCTCTCTGTCTCTCTGTATATCTGCTTTTCCAATAAAAATAAAATAAATAAATCTTAGGGAAAAAAGGAAGTGATAAATCCAGGTAAAGTTATTTTTAATATCTTCTTCTAAGCAATATCGGGACAAGATTCAATATATTGCTTCCACATCACCTAAGATGAATGGCTTCAGACTGAGCAGGAATGTGTTGTTTCAGGGATCAGTGACATTCAAAGATGTGGCTATTGACTTCACCCAGGAGGAATGGAAGCACCTGGATCCCAGTCAGAGGAATCTGTACCGGAATGTGATGCTGGAAAACTATAACAACTTAATCACAGTGGGTAAGAGTGGCTTGCTATGTAATTAAAATTCCGTACATAAACTACCTCCTCTCTCTCCCAGTGTTTCTGGAACCCATGGAACTTTTGTTAGAGTGAGTTTGTCCTACTGAAGCCTTTGCTTGCATCAGTTTCCACGTTGCGGCTTTCAAAGCAGAAGGCCATTCTTGGATTGTATTTCAGAAAGCAGCATCCCCCAAAGCCATATCTTCCTGCCCTTCAAGAAGCCTATTTTCTAGTTTCTGGACCAACTTCATTTCTTGGGTAGTTCTTTTTTTTTTTTTGTACATATGCCCAAATCAATGTCACTTTGTTGTGACAGGCTGTCCATTCATCAAACCTGATGTGATTTTCAAGTTGGAGCAAGAAGAAGAGCCATGGGTGGTGGAGGAGGAAACACTACGTAGACACTGTCCAGGTTAGTGAGGACAGGTCAGACCACAGTAAGTGGTTAATCAATGAAATGTTCCAAAAGCACATTACAAATATCCTATGGACTATTTGATTGAATTCTTTATAAACCTCAAGTATGATTTCTAGATACCATTCTTCTCAAAATGTACAGGTCCGTTTGGTCTCTTTACCTGTGTGCTGGGTACCAACCTTTCCTAATTAACTTTCAACAACACTTTATCATTCTGTTATTAGCATCTTCAGTCTCTCTGCTGACCTTGATATACAGAATTTTTTTCTCCTGTGTACAGAAATGAAGATTTGAAGTTGTACTCATAGGCTTGCTGATATGTATAGTCCTTTATCTTATTCCATTCTAAACCACTTAACATCATGTATGTTCCCTATTATGTTTCCCACTATATTTTTAGCTTTTCTTCACATATTTTAGTGCTGCTTTTTTACTTAAAAGTTTTAAGTTTGGTGGACTTTGTTAACATCATTTGTACTGTTTTTGTCTGTGTAAGCATGTGTCTATGTCTGTAATGCCTATATATTACAGATGATTATACAGATGCACACACATATATATACATATGCTTAAACACATATATACTTATGAGGATACTTCAAAAAATCATGAGAGTGGAATTAAAAGATTTAGTTTCTTGAATAAAAATTTGGAAATACTTATTTTATGTATTTTTCATTAACTTTTTTAAAGATTTATTTTTATTATTTTTTTATTGGAAAGGAGGATATACAGAGAGGAGAGACAGAGAGGAAGATCTTCCATCCGATGATTCACTCCCCAAGTGAGCACAACAGCCGATACTATGCCGATCCTAAGCCAGGAGCCTCTTCTGGGTCTCCCATGCGGGTGCAGGGTCCCAAAGCCTTGGGCCGTCCTTGACTGCTTTTCCGGGCCACAGGCAGGGAGCTGGAAGGGAAGCGGGGCTGCCGGGATAGAACCGGCGCCCATATGGGATCCCGGGCGTGCAAGGTGAGGACTTAACCACTTGCGCCACCACGCCGGGCCCTTTTCATTAACTTTTTGAAGATGTCTAATCTGCAGGTTTATTCTAAATTATAATTGCTTTCTTTTTTTTTTTTTTAAAGATTTATTTATTTATTGGAAAGTCAGATATACAGAGAGGAGGAGAGACAGAAAGGAAGAAGGTTTTTAGTTTCATGGTTTTTTTTTTGTCTATTACTGTATCACTTTTTTTCTTACTAGATTTCTACATTCTATACCTTTTTTTTTACCTTTTATGTTGCCTTATTTCAGACATTATTTTTTTTTATAAATATTTCTTTATTTTCACTGGAAAGTCAGATATACAGAGAGGAGGAACGATTGAGAGGAAAGATCTTCTGCCCACTGATTCACTCCCCAAGTGGCGGCAACAGCTAGAAATGAGCCAATCCAAACTAGGAGCCAGGAGGTTCTTCTTGGTCTCCTACTTGGGTGCAGAGTCCCAAGGCTTTGGGCCGTCCTCCACTGCTTTCTGAGGCCACAAGCAGGGAGCTCGATGGAAAGTGATGCTGCCAGGATGTGAACTGGTACCCATATGGGATCCTGGCACGTTCAAGGCTAGGACTTTAGTCAGTAGGCTATGACACCAGGCCCCCAGACACTAGTTAAAACAAAGCTGTTTGTATCTTTTCTTTTCAGTGATTTTCTTCTCAGGAGCTAGGGAATAACCTTTTGAGATCTGCTTAATAATGGAAGATGAGGAATTAAACTAAAACTCGCATAATGGCATAGTTAAAATTTTTCTTGATACTACCATTTTAGAAAAATGTTCGTAAGTATCACTGATTTATAATCTATTTTAGGAGAAATATGGGGAATTGGTGAGCATCAGAAAAACCAGGACAAACTTCTGAGACAAGTTTTGAAGAAAACACTGGCTGAAGAAAAAGCTGATGAATGTCATAAGAAATTGGCAGATGTATTTCCTCTGAACTCAGATTTTATTTCTTCCAGACACAAACTCTACGAATATGACTTATTTGGAAAGTGTTTAGAACATAATTTTTATTGTCATGATAATGTGAAATGCCCTTTAAGAAAGGAACATTGTGAATATAATGAAGCTGTGAAAACATATGGTTATAATTCATCGCATCTTGTAATATCCCCCTTTACATGTAATCATTGTGGAAAAGGTTTCGATCAAACATTGGAACTCATCAGACACCTAAGAATTCATAATAGAGAGAAACTTTATGAATGTAATAAATGTAGGAAAACCTTCAGCCACAAGGAAAAACTCATTGCGCATCATAAAATCCACAAGGGGGAGCTTTCTTATGAATGCAATGAATGCGGAAAAGTTTTCATGAAAATGTCAAATCTCATTAGACATCAAAGAATTCATACAGGAGAGAAACCCTACAGATGTAAGGAATGTGGAAAATCCTTCGGCCAGAAGTCAAACCTTATTGATCATGAAAAAATTCATACTGGAGAGAAGCCTTATGAATGTCACGAGTGTGGAAGAGCTTTCAGCCAGAAGCAAAGCCTCACTGCACATCAGAAAGTTCATACTGGGGAGAAGCCGTATGCGTGTCCTGACTGCGGGAAAGCCTTCCCTCGAATCGCATCCCTTGCTCTCCATATGAGAAGTCACACAGGAGAAAAACCTTATAAATGTGATAAATGTGGGAAATCCTTCTCTCAGTTTTCCATGCTTATTATACATGTAAGAATTCATACAGGTGAGAAACCTTATGAATGTAATGAATGCGGAAAAGCCTTCTCTCAAAGTTCTGCCCTTACAGTACACATGAGAAGTCACACTGGTGAGAAACCCTATGAATGCAAGGAATGCAAAAAATCTTTCAGCCACAAGAAGAACTTCATTACACATCAAAAAATTCACACTAGAGAGAAACCTTATGAATGCAATGAATGTGGGAAAGCTTTCATTCAGATGTCAAACCTTGTTAGACACCATAGGATTCATACTGGAGAAAAACCCTATGCATGTAAGGAATGTAACAAAGCATTTAGCCAGAAATCAAATCTCATTGCTCATGAAAAAATTCATTCTGGAGAGAAACCCTATGAATGTAACGAATGTGGTAAAGCCTTCAGCCAAAAGCAAAACTTTATCACACATCAGAAAGTTCATACTGGAGAGAAACCTTACGACTGTAATAAGTGTGGTAAAGCCTTCTCCCAAATTGCATCCCTTACACTTCATTTGAGAAGTCATACAGGGGAAAAGCCTTATGAATGTGATAAATGTGGGAAAGCCTTCTCTCAGTGCTCACTGCTTAATTTGCACATGAGAAGTCACACAGGGGAGAAGCCTTATGTATGTAAGGAATGTGGGAAAGCCTTCTCGCAACGAACTTCCCTCATTGTGCATATGAGAGGCCATACAGGTGAGAAACCCTATGAATGTAATAAATGTGGCAAAGCCTTCTCTCAGAGCTCTTCCCTTACTATACACATACGGGGTCACACAGGTGAGAAACCCTTTGACTGCAGTAAATGTGGAAAAGCCTTCTCTCAGATTTCATCCCTTACTCTTCATATGAGAAAACATACAGGCGAGAAACCCTATCATTGTATTGAGTGTGGCAAAGCTTTTAGTCAAAAGTCACACCTTGTGAGACACCAGAGAATTCATACTCATTAGAAGCCCGGCGAGTACTGTAAAAATGGGCACGCCTTCAGAAGGATTTAACATCTCATTGCACATTACACAGCAGGTTCTCAAGTAGAAAACGGAGTTTGGGAAAGCCTTGTGAAAAAGTCACACATTTATGACACACTAGCTAAATCTTGCCAAAATGACAGTGTTCAATGAGAAAGCTGATCAAAAACCTTCAGCAGACATAAGAAACAATCAGCACTCTCATTAAAGTTGGAAACCAGATACCTAGCCAATGTATTAGGCAAGAAAAAGACTGGGGGAAAAAAGCATAAAATGACCTTTTATTAGAGAAATAGTTAAATAGAAATGTGTTGCTAAAAATAATAATAAACAGAATTATGTGATTTCAATATATACAGTTATAAAACATATAAAGGCACAAAAGAAGACTTGAAAAATGGGAAAATGGCGTTATATCTGAAAAGATTAGACATTATAAAAATGAGTCTTCCAATTTCTTGAGTTTAATGTACTTATGCCAGTTATATTGTAAAGAATTTCAAAACGAATTTCAAAATGTTTATATAAGACAATGGCCCTTAAATAGTTGAAACTTGACAAAGCAAAAGCAAATACAGAAGGCATACTTTACTACATATTATCACATACTTTACTTAAAGCTATTGTCATTTAAACTGGGTTATTGAGTGAGTGGTAAATGGATCAATGCAACAACTGAAGATTAATACAAAAATCCAAGAAAATACGGGGATTCTGTGGGTGACAGTGCTGTTGACATCAATGGGAAAAGCACTGCTTATCTAGTAAGTAGAGGAGGCATAAGCAAAAATGCTCTATCTTATACAATAGTATATAAAAACTGATAAAACTGAAACAGATTAAACAGCAGAGCATATAGATAAAAATCCTAAAGCTGATAATAGGATATATTTACTACCTTTAAGTAATGTGATTTCTTTAATTACTTGAAAATATGGAATAATCAGCTCTATTTTGGAGTACTGGCTTGGAAGCAACGATATATGTGCACAGAGATATCTTGCATTATGTTTACTACATCATAGTTTGTATTGTCTAAATTGGATCTAACATAAGCTGCCATAAATAGATGGGGGAGATAAGCACAATATGATTGTTTCTGTGAATGCTATACAATATTTGGATTACAAAAGTCACAAAGTTAAATGGTAGGTGTAATAACAGTTTGAGAAAAGAGCAACATGCACAATGAAACCTGGTATAACATTTGTATAATAAGATAGCACAAAGAATATGACTGTGTATTGATTTTGTATCCATATATGACATTGGTTGTATTTTCATTTGTGGAAAGCTTTCACAGAACTTGTCACATTTGTCTATAACATTTCTTCAATAAAATAAGAAATATAGTCACAAAACTGGTTGTCAAAATTAATTATGGGTTTCAGTTCCTGCTCTTAGTTTCCTAATGCCTTTAAGCAAGAATCAGGTAGAAGAAACATGGATCTTCAGAAATCATTTTAAACTGGGTTCTTATTCTTGATGAAACACTAATTTTAAATATTTATTTGTTTATTTGAAAGTTAAAGAAATGGGGAGCTTTTATTTGTTCACTCTTTAAATGCTTTCAACAGGCAAGGCTAGATCAAGCAAAAACCAGGATAAGGTGTTCAATTTGCATTCACCACAAGAATGGCATAGAACCCACTACTTAGCCCATCATCTGGTGCATCTTCATCTGCTGACTCACTGTCCAAATGCCCATGATAGCCAGAGCTACATCAGGCTGAAGCCAGGAACCAGGAACTTCATCCAGATCTCCCACATGGGTGAAAGGAATTGAACTTCCTGGGCCATCATCCGCTGCCTCCCAGGTACATGAGCAAGAAGCTGGGTCAGATGCATTGGGTAGGCAGGACTCGAACCAGACACTGAATTATCTGAATGGTGGTGACTTTTCACAGAGTAACCCTTAATTTGCTGTGCCACAACACCTATGCCTAAATTTTAAAAAGTCTGTCCCATAGCTGAAAGTACTAAAGGAAAATGATTACTTCCTTTTGGAAGAAGAAACCTACCTACATCTGGGTTGGTTTTGGAGTGAGGGAGAGAGACAATTCATGCCTACAGAAAATGTGACCTAATGTACTAATAAGTCAAGCCAAGCATACATACATTAGATCATGACCAAAATTATTATGTCTCAATGATTTTCTGTGTGCTAAGTAAAGATCCAGGGCATGTAGAAAGTTTCTGTAAATGTTAGCAGCAGGCTGGCCTTTAATTTGGTTTAATCTGGACACTGTAGGATAAAAATCTGGGTTTCGTGTTCATCAATCTCAGTTCTACAGCTATGAGATAAGGATTCTGTTTTTGTATTTTTAGGGTAAACAGAATTTTTCATTGATGCTACACTTGAGGTGGGAATTTGAAGTCCTGAATTGATGTTTTTCTTTTCCGCTTCTTCAAGCACAATTGGGAATAACTAGTAAATCTCAATATACTTAGCAGTTTGACAAAAGTGTTCTAAGTTATGAAATACATAGTCACTCAGGACCTTACCTTTTCTTTCTTTTTTTAAAAGATTTATTTATTTTTTATTGGAAAGTCAGATATATAGAGAGGAGGAGAGACAGAGGAAGATCTTCTGTCCAATGGCTCACTCCCCAAGCGGCTGCAATAGCTGGTGCTGAGCCGATCTAAAGCCAGGAGCCAGGAGCTCTTCCAGGTCTCTCACACGGGTGCAGGGTCCCAAGGCTTTGGGCCATCCTCAACTGCTTTCCCAGGCCACAAACAGGGAGCTGGGTGGGAAGCAGGGCTGCCAGAATTAGAGCCGGTGCCTATATGGGATCCTGGTGTGTGCAAGGCGAGGACTTTAGCCGCTAGGCCACTGCGCCGGGCCCAGGACCTTACCTTTTCAAAGCATAAGTTTGTCCTAAAGCTATTGCATGTATCTGTTGACATTAAATTCAATCAGAAGTTCCCTAATAATGATCTGCATTACACTTTGTTCCATTAAATTTGCAAAGTCTGTATCACCACTTCACTTGCCATGATATACTTTTTACATCCCTAAAATCCTGGCATGGAATTCAGATATTAAAATGAGATAGTTATTATGAACTTGAGTAGAAATACATCTTCAGTGTGGGTGTAGTGACTGATGGAGCAAATATTCCCAAGTATATTTGAATGAATAGAATGAATTAAAAAAAAAAAGCTTCTGGCATTCAGTCTGACTACAGATTATTGTAGAATGATGCCAACATCCTACCCTTCACCCCTATGGAATCTAGTATCACTATTACCAAGAAAATGATAACACACCTTTGCTGCATTTGAGATGGACTTCTATGAATGACTGGAATGCAGGAATGGTCTAAACCGAGAGGGGGTAATCCTAGGAGACACAGAAGCCAGAGATGTGAGGAACTCTTGATTGTTGCCAAGAAGCCCCAAGTGAAACAACACATAGAATTAGTAGGACATAAACGGGAATATTGACTCAGCTTGGGTTTGGTAGATGGATTGTACTAGATCTTTAATAACCAACCATGGATTCTGTTGTTGGTTATAGCAGTTCACACTTACTCTGGTACAGAAATGCCACCCACATACGTTATGTGTGATATCAGTACTACCATGGTCACCCTGCAGAAAAATCACTGTCATATGGTTTTGTATCTTACGGAACTCCAATGAGAAAAAGTTACTTATTTAGGTAATATTACTGGCAAGTCATTCAGAACTCTTGACTATCTGATAGAAGGATAGATGGTGAAAGATGGTGTTACTACCTACCATCTTTTCCTGTAAATGCAACAATCCCGGGAAGGTTCAGACCCAGCTGCGAAAAATTTACATTCAAGCAACACGTTTTCTTTTGTAAACCTGCCATTCCCATTAAACTAATCCTTCCACCTTTTTACCTGGCTAAACCTCAGGACTTTGGGCTCCTGCCCAGAATCATAGTCTAGGAAAGCCTGACCTTCCTCCTGGTACCAACACTGTTAGTCGCTCTGATCTAATGCTATGTCAGTAGGGCAGGGTTGCTTTGGGAGTCCATTCCAGTCATTCAGGGACCACAGTGAGCACAATTTAATTTCCATATTTGGGGTAACTGTTGGTCCTATTGGTTATGCTTTGTTCGTTCGTTTCTTCACCCCAGGTCAGCAGATGTGCACTGTTAGAGAAAAAGCTTAAGAATATCATGATTGCTCAGTGCCATGAGCTTGAGACATTCTTTTATAGAAAGGCCAGATGCCACTTGGTACCAGATTTCTTATTAAGGGAAATCTTTCTCATTCTGGGTAAGTAGTAGATTTCCTTTCTTGTATTACTTAAGTGCGTGTTAGCCTATAGCATCAGGCTAGACCTGTAAGTATATTGGCTCCAAGCACAGGAGCAGGAACACACAAGTACAGGATGTATGCCAGCAGCACAGAAGAGGTGCTTACAGTCCATTGCCGTGCACTGGCTATTGAGGGAGTCTGGCTAACCATGGGAGGCCAGCACAGACAAACAGTACTAACAGTGCTGGTTCTTGTCTTCTTGCTATGGATAAACAGTGGCAGCCCCCTGTGTGGTTTAGTCATCCTTTGGCCATTACCAACCTATAGATGACGCAGAGGGCTGAGCCCTCTAGGTACCTACTTCTGTGGTTAGCACTGTTGTGCTCCTGGGCACCTCCCACACAGCGGGCATCCTCGCCTGAAGATCAGTACCTGAAACTTTCTGCTCAACACTTAATCACAACACCACATGATCTCTAAAAATCCTCAGATTATCTGGAAAAATATGAACATATAATACATATCACCAGTTACTTAAAACCTTGATGTCTGTCAGTGACTCAGCCAATGATGGCACACATACATAAGGTGGTTGGCCTATCATACCACTGATATGTTTCCAGATCTGTAAACATAGTAAGTGGATCTCATTATCCTGGATTCTCCAGAGAAGGAGGACCAACAGGACATATACACACAGATAAAGACAGTGTCTGCTGGCTGCTATATAGTTTGTAGGTGAATGTTGCAGACACCGAGAGAGCTCATGCCGGACACAAGTGCAGGGGTGTAAGGGGTTGTCTTGTTCAAGCTTGGCAACGGCAGCTCCCGCTACACTCCAGGAGCCACTGCACACTGCTTGGCTGAAGTCATAGGTTTTTAAACTCTCTGGAACTCAGAGCAGTTTAATTGACCTGTTTACCAACTGCCCTACCTTCCCACCAGCCAGCCTGGCCCTTGCATTCCATTGGGCCCAAATGCCCACAGGACTAGCTGTCTCCTCATGGCAGTTCATGTGGGAAGTGGCAGGAAGGGCAGGGCCGTGGAGCTGCTGGAGCACAAAGTTTCCAAGCAGTGCAAACATTCAATTATCCTAGCAAACCTGCCCAGTTCTCTGGGGTGCTATCACCTGGTTGCACCCCAACACAGTGAAGAAGCTCAGAGTAGAATTCAGATTCCTCTAATCCCCCAAACTCGCCTTTATTCCACAAGAAAAATGCAGTTTTCAGAATAATGGCTGATCTACGTATGTGACACGGAGTCACACTGGCACATTTTGCATCTGAAGCCCAAGTTTGCAACTCAGTAGACTGTGTCTGTGCCCAACCCCTCCTGTCCTCTCTCCTACAGGTAATGTCCCCAGTGATTTCCTGAGAGGAAGAACAAGCAGGTACTGGTAGTTGCAGACACCACAGACGACCGAAACCGCTGGCCCTGAGGTGCCACCCACACAAGGCATGGCTCTCCCTGTCTGTACCCCCTAAACAGAAGTCACACTGCAGGGGAACGGGGGATACCGAGGTTTGCATTTTCGCCTTTTTACCAGAGTCGCCCACTACCTGAGGCAGAGATATGTCCAAACACCTCGGACTCGCTGAGGTACGAAAGGTTAAGGGGCAGATGCCCATGGCCACACACGGTCACCAACCGGGTGGCAGCGTCACAGTCACCCAGCACAGCACCTTCGTTACACTAAGGTGCACGTAGCACTCTCCTCAAGTTAACACACCCACAGGCTAGCCCCCGGCCGGCGACACCACACACAGCCACATGCTCTCATGCACTGCTGCAGCTCACACACACACGCCCACTAAACCCAACACCCGCAGGCACTCGTACGCGTCAGAATACGCAGGTAGCTCCGAAGCCGTCCGGCTGATCCCTGGCCCTCACGGGCAGCGTTCGGCCACCTCACCTGGTGCCCACCGGATACAAGCATCCCGCCTCAGGCTCCTTCCCTCAGCCCGCCGAGGTGAGAACTGCGCTACCTCTGAAACCAGGACTGGCCCGCAGTGGCCTCTGGGAAACGTAGTTCGGTATGAGGTTGAACCAGGCTCGACGCGAAGGCCTCTGGGAATCGTAGTTTGGCGAGAGACGCTAGCGCTCGCAGTGACGTAAACGCCAGACAGAACCACAGCGCTGTGCTGTCCAACCGCCAGCGAGCTAACGGAAGCGTACCGAGTCCTATGTCTGTACAGGAAGGAGCTTTAATGGTAGAGAAGGACCAGAAGGCACTGACGTCAAAGATGGAGAGGAGCAAGCTCTGTCAGGAGTAGGGGGAAGGGAAGATTCTGAGAACCTCCTGCCCACCAGATTGCTTTAGGGAGCTCGGGAGATGGGAAGAAAAGAAGGCACCTAGAGTAAATCATAAAATGCGTGGAAGCGGAAATAATAAATGCCAAATCTTGGGGCAAAACTTACGTAGCACTTAGAAGAAAATTTCTAGATTTAAACATTAAAATAAACAAAAAGCACAAATTCATACTTTAAAAACAGAAGAAGAGGACAGAGCACAGCAAAAGAAACAAAATGAATGTAAAGGGCAGAAATCAATAAAATAGGAAATTAGGAAATTTAAGAGGGTAACAAAATTAAGGTTTTGACAAGATGTGGAATTCTTACCTTATGTACTGTTAACTTTGTGATTGTAAGATAAAAACATGCCACTGTAAAAATTTTACAAAACATATTAATAAGGAGGAGGATGGTGGGTAGAGAATGCAGGCGGGCGGGAGTTATGATGCTCCTCAACCTAGATTTCACATGGCATTCGCTTACCTTATAGAAATTTGAAATAGAAAAAAGTAGATTACATAGGCTTCTGTCAAAGCTGATAATCAAAAAGAAGGAAATATGCAAGAAAAATAAGTAACAAAGTATAAAGTTAGAATAACCATAATAGACTATTATGGGCAACTATTTGCAACCAAATTTGATAACCCACACAAAATGAATACATTTCAATAAACTTAACAAACCGAAAACATACACAGACACATCCTCTTGAAAGCAAAAATAATGTCAAGCCAAGATGGATTTACACATAAACTATAATCTAACTTATGCATGGATTTAATGATCTATTTGATAAGGGATAAACAGCATAAGAAAAAACACTCTATGAAAGAATTCAAATGATTGAGAATTATATGCAGATATTTTCCAATCCACCAACAGTCAATAATAGTGTGAAGTAAAACATCCAAGAAGGATAATTGAAAATGTTGTGGGCCCGGCGCGATAGCGTATTGGTTAAAGTCCTCGCCTTGAACACGCCAGGATCCCATATGGGCGCTGGTTTCTAATCACGGCAGCTCCACTTCCCATCCAGCTCCCGGCTTGCGGCCTGGGAAAGCAGTCGAGGACGGCCCAAAGCTTTGGGACCCTGCACCCGAGTGGGAGATCTGGAAAGAAGTTCTGGCTCCTGGCTTCAGATTGACGCAGCACTGATCGTTGCGGCCACTTGGGGAGTGAATCATCGGACGGAAGATCTTCCTCTCTGTCTCTACTCCTCTCTGTACATCTGCCTTTCCAATAAAAATAAATCTTTTTTTAAAAAATGAAATTAAATTCCCAAGTCTTTGGAAGATCTTGACTACCAAAATATATTAAAAAAAAAAAGAAGGAAAGAAAGAAAATGTTGTAAGGATACAGAAAGTGCTGGGAGTACCCCTGATGGGGAAGAAAAGAAGTGAGGAATGATCTGAGGCAAGAGAACGTATTTAAATATGAGTGTCATCCTAAGTTATTCTGAAAATGTACTACCTGGCCAGTGCATTTGAGTCCTGGCTGCTCCACTTCTGATTCTGCCCTGTGCACATGAGTCTTGGAAGCCAGCACAAGACAACCTAAGGGCTTGGGCCTCTGCCCCAGGTGGGAGACGAGGGAGTTCCGGGTTTCCAGACTCAGCCTGGCCAGTAACCTGGCTACTATGGCATCTGGGCAGTTTAGATAGGAACTCTTTCTTTCTCTTTCTCCCCTCCCTCTCCCTCTCCCTGTGTCATTCTGCCCTTCTAGTATACATATATCCATAAAAGAAGGATAAAAAAATGTAATATAAACTAAGGCTTCTCCCCCAGTCTCCCAGAGGATAAAAAATAAAAAGCCTTGTTCTTTTTCTCTTCCTAGCACCAATTAATAAAAGACAGTGCTTCAAATATCCTGGAAGAGGGAATTTTGAGACTCTGAGGTTTGTTCACTCTTTACCATCACAAAGAAGGGCCAGGACAGCCACCATTTCGGACTCATGGGAAATATGACACAGGGCACGTTCTGTCTGCCAGGAGCAGCGGGCTCTCATTCACTTAAACTTTCTGTGTTGGATTTAATCAATAATGATGCTATATGAGGCTTGGTGTGATGGCTAAAAGACTAAATCCTTACCTTGCAAGCTCCAGTATCCCATATGGGTGTTGGTCTGTGCCCAGCTGCCTCACTTCCTCTCCAATTCCCTGCTTAAGGCCTGTGAAAGCAGTTGAGGACAATCCAAAGCCTTGGAACCCTGCACCCACATGGGAGACCTGGAAAAAGCTTCTGGTTCCCGAAGCAGATGGAAGATCCAGAACCAGCGGATGGAAGAGCTTTCTGTCTCTCCTCTCTGTAAATCTGATCTGGCTTTCCAATAAAAATAAATCTTTTGAAAAAAATAATATTATCTGTTTACATATATTATTTCATGCAGTTGTCAGAGAAACTTTGAAAGTAGCAATCATCATTCCAGATTAATATCATCTTTTCAAGCTCTTCTAACCGAAGAGTTGATATCCATATATAGATTTAATTCCAACATCCATACTTGTTCCAATAATCAAAAAAAAAAAATTCCACTGCCTTTTCTGGCAGAATACGTTACGCTGACAATGGGTTGTGCACAGTACATAAAGCAGCTGATGTTAGCAACCCAACAGGCTCTGATTAGAATCATACATACTCCACCTCCAAACCAGCTCCCTGCTAAGGAGTGCGAAAAGCAGTACAAGATTGTTCAATAATCTCGGGACCTTGCACCAACGTGGGACATCTGGCTGAAGCTCCTGGCTTTGGCTTTGCCCAGCCTTGGACTGCAACCATCTGGGGACTGAGCAAGAGGATGATCTTTCTTTCGCTTTCTCTCTTTCCCTCTTTGCTTAACTCTGAATTTCAAACAAATAAATCTTTTTTTTTTTTAAGATTTAAGAAAATTTTTTTTTATTGGAAAGGCGGATATACAGAGGAGAGACCGAAAGAAAGATCTTCTATCTACTAGTTCACTCCTAAAGTGCTGCAATGGCCAGAGCTGAGCCAATCCAGAAGCCAGGGGCCAGGAGTTTCTTCTGGGTCTGCCACATGGGTGCGGGGTCCCAAGGTTGCAGGCCACAGGCAGGGAGCTGGAAGGGAAGTAGAGCAGTCTGGATATGAACTGGCGTCCATATGGGATCCCAAAGTGTCTAAGGCAAGGACTTATCCACTAGTCTATCATGCCAGGACCTTATAGCTATCTTGAGTTTTACGAAGTAAACCAGTAAAATATTAGTCGAGCATGATAAATTAATATACAAAGCAGAAACTAGAAATCAATGTGAAACCCATGTCTACAAGGAAGACTTTCTCCAGCTGTATCTAAAAAAGCACCACTGAAACGGCAGTAATCCTGCCGTAAATGCATGTGCAGCCCAAGTATCCTGTGGGGAAATAATTAAGTTTCACACTGTGTTTTTTTTTTTCAGGAAAAGCTATCTGAAAATGCTTCTATAAAGAAAACCTATGATAGGAGGGAACAAGCTAATAGCACAAGCTACTAAAGACTTAGTTTAAAAAGATGACTAATATTGCATGTGAAGTTTAGCTGTGAATACACAGAATCAACTCGGAGCTTAGGTTTATACTATCATTGAGAAAAAAATCAGATGCAACATCTCAACCAAAAACAAAAACAAAAACAAAAACAATGGTTGAATCAATCAAACTCTTCAGTGGTCTAACTTATTATTCTTCTGTTAGGCCTGATAAGCTTAACGTACTCTTGACAAATTACTTGCAAAGTTTGATAATCAAAACAAATTATTACTCCATACTGAGAAATTATTTAAACAAACATTCCTATACTTCATAGAAGTAAAAGACAAAGAAATGACATAAACTGGGGCCCAGTACAATGGCTCAGTGGCTAAATCCTTGCCTTGAAAGTGCCAGCATCACATATGGGTCCCAGTTCCAGTCCCAGCTTCTCTATTTTCCTGTCCAGCTCCCTGCTTGTGGCCTGGGAAAGCAGTAGAGGACAGCCCAAGGCCTTGGGACCCTGCATCCACTTGCGTAGCAGACCCAGAAGCTTCTAGCTCCTGGTTCCTGGCTTCAGATCAGCGCAGGTCTGGCTGTTGCGGCCATTTAGGGAGTGAAACAGCAGACAGAAGATCTTTGTCTCTCCTCTCTATAAATCTGTCTTTCCAATAAAATAATTAAAAAATGACATGAATTAACCTTATTATGTTAACATTTTATATTAGATATATATTAGCTTTAAATAAGCTTGACCATGTTTTATAATAATTTGTTTTTGCTCATGGTTTGAAGTTCTGTTTATAGTAAGTTTGCAGCTTAATTTCTTTAAAGATACATTGTCAACATTTAAGAAAAAAATTTTAGAGTTTATTAGTTCTAAGTATAAATTCACTAATAAATCATACAATTAGCCATTATTCTGCTTTATGCATAGAACTGAATCTTTCACTATTTCTTAATCCATTTGTTTCATAAATGGTCTCAGACAATGCCCAAGATTCTGTTCAACATGGTTGTTTGTGTATCAACTGATTTTGCTTCTCAACACCCATTTAGATTTACTACTCATAGAAATATTTCGTTTTACATCCTCCTCTTTCTGATTACACTGTATAGTGATAAAGATTTATTACCTAAAAATTTTAGTCATCAACTCTTTATCATTCATTGGGAAGGGCTCATTCTTTCTAATACCAATATCTCTGTCTGGTATCTAATCCAACGAATTTGTCAAAAAAATTCTTAACCATGTTTTTACCCAACCACCGAAGATCTCATTTAGGGCCCGGCGTGATAGCATAGTAGTTAAGCCCTTGCCTTGCACACACTGGGATCCCATATGGGTGCTGGTTCTAATCCTGGCAGTCCTGCTTTCCATCCAGCTCCCTGCTTGTGGCCTGGGAAAGCATTGAGGATGGCCTAAAGCCTTGGGACCCTGCACCTGCGTGGGAGACCAGGAAGAGGAAGTTCCTGGCTCCCGGGTTCAGGTTGGCTCAGCTCCAGCCGTTGTGGCTGCTTGGGGAGTAAACCAGCAGACAGAAGATCTTCCTCTCAGCCTCTCCTCCTCTGTATATCTGTCTTTCCAATAGAAATAAATAAATCTTAAAAAAATCTCATTTAGAATCCTGTCATATTATATGCTGCTGTGTAGTATATTTAAACCAATGCTTAAAGTTTAAAATAGAGTCATTCACTAAATGATGAATTCATTATTCTCTTAGCTTTCCATTTCCTCTAAAATAAGTCATGTAAAAACAACCTCAACTCCTTAAGAAAAAGTTTTTAAAGAAATTTTACTGGGTGAATTTTAAAATATTTATACATGATGTGAATCATACTAATAAACATCAATTTCCATCAACAAATAAAATGTAATCATTTGCCAAGTTGATGAAAGTTGTATATTAAATTTTCACTACTAATATCATAATTTTTATCTTTAGCATAACCAAATATGTTGCATAAAAGATTAAGGCCTTCTCACAGATACAGTGATCATAGGGGAAGCTGGCACTTACCCTAAGTTACCAATTCCAAGAGGCAAAACCTAATTTAAATGAATTTGTGCCAAAACAAAAGGGAATGTATTAGATCACAAGAATTTAGGAGATTAGTGTTATCAGATTTCTGTCTCTCAAGTCCATTTTTTTATAATTCAGTTTGTCTTTAGGAAGGCTTTCCTCAGCAAGTGGCAAAAATTATTGGACTTGTTGAACCCCTGAAACCTCCAATTCCAGGGAAATATCTTACTATGCATAACAATACACCCAAGGGGCTTTATGGGCCTTGATAAGGCCAATTTGCCAATCCCTTATCAATTTATCAATGGGATAACTGGCCATTGGGTGACCAATCCACTATTTTCCCTATTTAAGTTTCACTAGGATTATATATATCGAAGATGGCACAGATATGGGTAAAGAACAGATAAAAAAGTAACAAATGTGTCCTATTCTGGCTATTCCAATAAGGGATGTTTATGAAATGAGGGCTTTTCTATATGTACTACATTCATACAACTACTACCTAGAAATAATTCACTGATACTACATAAAGATGCAGGGGTGACTACGTATTTTCCTTCCTACACTCATTATAATCAGAGAGTTTCTCTATTATGAATTCTCTGATGCCGTCTAAGAGCTGAGGCACAAGTAAAATTATCCCCACATTCATTACATTCATAGGGTTTTTCTCCGGAATGAATTCTCTGGTGTAGCCTAAGGGACAAGATTTGATGGAAAGCTTTCCCACATTCATTACACTCATAGGGTTTCTCCCCAGTATGAATTCTCTGATGCTGATTAAGGTATGAGCCACAGCTGAAGGCCTTCCCGCATTCATTGCATTCATAGGGTTTCTCTCCTGCATGACTTCTCTTATGGTGAATTAGAACTAAAGCATCACTGAAGGCTTCCCCACATTTAGTGCACTCAAATGGTCTCTCTCCAGTATGAATTCTGTGGTGTCGGTTAAGTTGTGAGTCAGTTCTAAAACACTTGCCACACTGAATGCATTCATAGGGCTTTTCTCCGGTATGAATTCTCTGATGTTGATTAAGGTGTGAGCGATAGCCAAAAGTCTTCCCACATTCACTGCATTCGAAGGGTTTCTCTCCTGTATGAATTCTTACATGCAGAGTAAGAGCTATGCGTCTGCTGAAGGCTTTTCCACAATGATTACACTTATAAGGTTTCTCTCCAGTGTGAATTCTCTGATGTTGATTAAGGTGTGCACTTTGTCTGAAGGCTTTGTTACAGTGCTTACATTCATATGGTTTTTCTCCTGTGTGAATTCTCTGATGTTCAACCAGGAAGGCATAACGACTAAATGCCTTTCCACAGTCACTGCATACGAACGGTTTCTCCCCTGTGTGGATTCTCTGATGTTGAGCAAGGTGTGCACTCTGTCTGAAGGCTTTGTGGCATTCCTTACATTCATAAGGTTTTTCTCCATTATGAATTCTCTGATGTTTACTAAGAAAGAAGACATGGCTAAAGGCTTTTCCGCAGATATTGCATATATATGGTTTCTCTCCATTGTGAATTCTATGAGGTTGTGTAAAGAATGGGTAACAGCTAAAAGCACCACCACATGCATCATAATCACGGGTTAATCTTCCAAAATGAGAAGTTGGATGTTGAGAAAGTAATGAGTGGAAACCAAAGAAATTTGAGAAACCATTACCTTCATATAGCTTCTCACCAGAAGGAATTCCTGTAGCTTTACAGAAGTGCGTTCTCTGGATGAATTCGTCACTTTCACTACCTATCAAAGATCCCTGCTCAGCATGGAGTCTTTTACAGTCAATTATGAGTGAACTTGGGGGAAATATTTTATCATACATATGAAATTTATGTATGTGGTGTAATGCAGGAACTCTCTGTTGTGCTAAAAATTGTGATTTCAGAGAAATGGTCTCATCAGAATTATAATACTCATTGTCTTTCTTCCCATTAGAGATCACCTTAGGAGTTGTCACTTGCTTGAAATGTCTCTTCTGATCTCCTTCATGCTCAAATTCACTCACATATTTCCAGGGTTCTTTGAAGCTGGAGCATTCAAGGCCATTTCTTCTAAGTCTTCCCATTACCATTCCCTGGGATATTTCCTCTTCATCAATGAAGCATTTTGGAGATAACTGCTTGATTTTACACCAAGACTCCAAGTCTGAAAAATACCAAGAAAGCAAATGTATCTTTTTTTTTTTTTTTTTTTTTTTTTTTTTTTCTTTGCTAGGGCACACAAAACATTATGGGAAAAAAAAAACTGAAACACAAAAAAGGCAAAAGAAATTAATAAAAATCGGCTCAGTTCTAGGAATGAAGCAGTATATGGAAGATCTCTCTGTCGACCCATTTTTCCAAAAACCAGCCTTAAAAAAAAAGTCTCTTAAAAAAGTTAAAGTCCACATGTATTACAGGCTTAAGCAAAGAAAAAAAAAAAAAAAAAAAAAAAAAAAACCTTAAATTAATAAAAACAACAGAGGGGTTGGAATTTAGCAGGGCAGCTAGGATACCCGTTAAGATGCCCTGGCTTTGCACCTGATTCGGGCTTCCTGCTAACATGCACTCTAGCAGGTGGCAGGCGATGGTTCGGGTTGTTAGGTTTCTACAATTCGTATGGATTGAGCTCTGGATTCTTGGCTTTGCCTGGGCCTAACTCCAGAAATTGTGGGCATTTTGGCAGTGAACCTAATTGAGAACTTTGTGTTTCTTTATATCTGTTTCTCTGCTTCTCAAAATAAGTAAATGAAATTTTAAAATATAAGGGAGGCTGCTTTTAAGACCCTATTCAGGGGAAGATTTAGTAAATCAAGACCATAATAAATCACAAATGATAATGGAGAAAGTGGAATGCATCGGATATTAACATTAAAAACCTTGATATGGAAGAAACCACAAAGTTAAATATAGTCTTAGAATATGGAATAAGTTCGATAGTTCAACAAGAAAGAGGCAAATAATCTTAGTGTCCCAAAATGGGTTGAAAACATGCACAAATAATTACAAAAGAGAAAAACATCATGGAGACTTCATTCCTGGAAAGTTGATAAATCTCACTAGTGAACTAAGACAACCACGTAAGTGTTTCCTTCCATCACATGGGCAGAATTGATGATATAAACAGCAACATTAGAAATGTCGGCTGAAGAATATCAAACGAGTTCATAAAAAGAACTTTCAGACACTGTTGGTAGAAGTATACACTGATAGAATCATTTCCAATGACAATTTCAGTATTTAGTAAATTAATGCAGATATGTCTACATTCCAATAATTCTAGGTAAAAATGTATTCTACACTATAAAAGACAGCCAAAAATGGAAACAATCTAACTATCAGAAACATTAAATAAAACATAGTAAATTCAAAACACAGAATTCTCTAACAATTTAAAAGCAATGGGATTGGGGCTAGCATGATAACTCAGCTGGGTAATGCTCTGAGTGCAAATGTTGGCACTCCACAGGCACACCGGTTCGTGTCCTGGATGCCCACATGGGCCCATAAGTGGCTGCTCTATTTCCTATCCAGCTCTCAACTTATGGCCAGGAAAAGCAGTAGAGGACGGCCCAAAGCCTCGTTGTACCTATGTGGGAGTTCTGCAGAAAACTCTTAGTTCTGGCTTCAAAATGGGTCACCTCTGGTTGCTGTAACCCATTGGGAAGTGAACCAGCAGAAGCAAGATCTGTCCCCTAGTCTCTGTAAATCTGCCTTTCCAATGAAAGGAAATAACTTTTTTTAAGTAAATAAACCTTTTTTTAAAACACGGATTTCAATTTTTTTTTAATGCATAAAAAATAGATTCAAAACATGCACCAATTTTGCTGCCAAAACAATTTGAAATTCAGGCATACTGTTTTCACTATGGGTATTTTGAAAACCTTTCTTGTGAATGGATTTACAATATTTTTTTGCTACAAATTAAATATCTTTTAATTTTACCTGCCATGAACTTTAAAAAATATTTTTGTGTTATAATACCTCAATACAGATTTATGAAGAATACATCACAAAAATAATTTTAGCAGGAGCAAACTGCAGAATAAAATGTAAAGAATATCATCCTTGGGGCCTGGCACAGTGGCCTAGCAGCTACAGTCCTCACCTTGAATGCACCAGGATGCCATATGGGAACCATTTCTAATCCCAGCAGCCCTGCTTCCCATCCAACTCCCTGCTTGTGGCCTGGGAAAGCAGTTGAGGACAGCCCAAAGCAGTCAAGGATCCTGCACCCTTGTGGGAGACCCGGAAATGGCTCCTGGCTTCTGTCTTTGGATTGGCACAGCTCCGTCCATTGTGGCCGCTTGATGGGTAAATCAGTGTACAGAAGATCTTCCTCTCTGTCTTTCCTCCTCTCTGTATATCTGACTTTGTAATAAAGATAAATAAATCTAGAAAGGAGGAGAGAATAATGAATAAATAAATCTAGAGAGGAGAAGAGACAGAGAGGAAGACCTTCCATCCAATGATTCACTCCCCAAGTGAGCGCAACGGCTGGTGCTACGCTGATCCAAAGCCAGGAGCCAGGAACTTCATCCAGGTCTCCCACACGGGTGCAGGGTCCCAAGGTGTTGGGCCGTCCTCAACTGCTTTCCCAGGCCACAAGCAGGGAGCTGGATGGGAAGCGGAGCTGCTGGGATTAGAACCAGCGCCCATATGTGATCCTGGAGCTTTCAAGGTGAGAATGACAGCCGCTAGGCCACACTGCCGGGCCCAAAAATAAATAAACCTTAAAAAAAAAAAAGGAATATCACCTATGAAAACAAAAACACTTTTTTTTAATGATTCCATAAATGCTTACAAAAATTATTTTTTAAATGAACTGGAAAGACATATTCTGAATTCATTACTATTGTTGCTTTGGAGGCCAAGAAGTAGAAAAAAGGAAAGTGAGAATAGGCAACAGAGAGAATTTGTGCTGAAAATATTTCTTTTTTTACCAAAAAAGTAAAATTTTAAAATGCTGCCTTTTTGATCAATACTAAAACATTTCTCATATTATTCTCTATATTTTCCTGCATTTTAACATTAGCAAAACATAGGTACAGAAGTATTTCAGATAAAAACTCGACTTCTCCTCCTGAAAGAGAACAGGAAAAGACCAAAAGTGGTCAACAGTGGGACATGTCCTAAGAAAATGGCTTGAAAGGTACAGAATTCCTGTCAGACTAAACAACATATAAATCTATTAATACCTAAAGGAAAAATAAACAAGCTGGAAACGGTTTTATTTATAGAAATATTAAACAGCAAAGCTACACTCTTAAGAAACACAAGGAAAGAACAGCCAACCCTGAATAAAACAGAACTAGGTAAGATGATCGGTTTTATGAGATCGTGAAGATTCCTAAAGAACAAATTATAAGATATCGCAATTCCAGAAAATGACTAGTGAAAAGCATTAAGTATATTTAAGTACAGAACTAAGACTAAATAAATGGTTGGGGTTGATCTAACAGGATCACACATAAATGTAATATGCCTTGATGATGTAAAAAGCATACAACTAATAAAATTTGGGAAGACATTAAAGAATGGATTGGGAGTAAAACAAACCTGCTTACTGACCCATCTGTGACATATAAGGATTTAAGGATACTTTTAAAGGTGACAGATCAAGTAAAAGAAGAACTGAATACTACCTAAAGAAACAGCATTATAGGCATAAAGGCTACCATTAAAACACAAGAAAAGTACTCTTTTTAAAAGGGTTTATTTTATTATTTTTAGGGGTTTTAATGAAAGGCAGAGTTACAGAGAGGAGAGAGAAAGAGAGGTCTCCCTTTCACTGGTTCACTCCCCAAATGGCTACAATGGCTGGAGCTGAGCCAAGAGCCAGGAGGTTATTCCCAGTTTTTCAAGTGGGTCCAGGGTCCCAAAGACTTGAGTCATCCTCCACTGCTTTCCCAGACCATAAGCAGGAAGCTGGGTCAGAGGAGGATGTGGGAAT
Organism: Ochotona curzoniae; assembly: GCF_017591425.1. NCBI lineage: Eukaryota > Metazoa > Chordata > Mammalia > Lagomorpha > Ochotonidae > Ochotona > Ochotona curzoniae. The sequence continues at coordinate 4,599,009 of NW_024465561.1, read as the reverse complement.
GCAACCACCTGATAGCTGGGACGGCAGAGGCCTGTGGGATCCTGTTGAGAAGAGGCTCCAGGACAGAGGAGGGCGAGGGCCAGAGTGCGCTCCTGCCCCCAGCGATTCCCGGATGTGCTTCCGTGCTCTGCTCCAACATCTGTCCAGTCAATCAAGGACAGGCAGTACTCTTTATCTATTCCCTGTTTCAATAATGCTTTGACCAAGTCACCTTGGTAGCTTCTTTGTACTCTCTGTTCCCAGACATGACCGAATTCTGAGTTATGTCTGAATTATTGCTTTACAAAATGTATAAGAATTAAAACCCTGGAAATAAACTTGGTCAGTTCTAAGAGAACACTATCCCACCATTTCTTTAACTCGCATCTCCTCCCCAGGAACCCGCAAGGTAAACATGCGGAGGAGTAACTGGGACATGAACCGACTCCCATGGGGGGCGCCAAGGAAAATATCCTTAATGATAAGAACAACAATCACAAAATAAATAAATAAATCAGATAGGGCGTAATGAAAACAGAAATGTGAAAATATTTTTTTTAAAACCATAGGAAAAAAAAAAACATAAAAATCTGGAGCAGGGTGTAGGCAGTGTTCAGTCCAGAGCCTAAGGTTCTTGTATCCCACATGAGAGCTTGATTCACAGCTTGGTTGTCAGCTCTGACTCCTGCAGATTGTCTCCTGCTCATACAGATCCTGGGAGGTGAACATGACAGCTCAAGTAACCAAGTTCCCGCCGCCCTTGTGGGAGACTCCTGACTTCTGGCCTCAGCCCTAGCCAACCTGGAGTCTTCGCTGGCAGTTGGGGAGTGAGCAGCAGATGGGAGCTGCCTGCCTGTCTCTTTCTCTTAAACGAATGAATAAAATGAGGACAATCTCGCTGAACTAATGGAGTGATTTCCTATATACATAATTAAGTGAAAAATGCAGAGCTTCTATATTAGGCTACCTTTCGTATATATAAGAAGACACGAAAAATTACATGTATATCTGCTTATTAGTGCAGAAGAAACATAAAAAGAGTAAACCTGGAGACTGCAAAGGGTGGATGGGAATGGGGCCGGAATAAGCAGGGAGCAGGAATAGCACTGTTCGTGCATGGAGCTAACAACATTTTTCTAACATGTTTTGTGTAACTATGACTCACAGAGATGGAGAAATATTTCAGATATCCAAAATATAAACAATTAAAACCAATCTGTAGGTGGAGAGAGCCCAAAATCAAATACAAACAATAACAAAATAAGCTAAAAAAAAAATCCATGCTAAGTAACTTTGAAAATAGCACTTTGGTGGGAAAATTCTAAGATTAAAGAATCTAGTCAGAAAATGTGTTCCTCACAGAGGAATAGGTTACAGAGTTACAAATATTGAAATAAGCTTTTTCATTCTTAGAAAAAAGAAACTACAATTAAGAAGAAAAGCTACAATAAACCCTGTGGAGCAAGATTACAATTAACTTAACAGCATACACTGACATTTTAATATATAAAAAGACAGAGGCAGAAATAAATTGTGTGTCTTTGCATTTGTGTTTAGATGTACCCATACAGGGCTGGCATATTGGCTCAACTGGCGAACCTTCTACCTCCAAGCACCAGCAAGCCATATGGGCACTGGTTTGTGTCCTAGCTGTTCCACGTCCCATCCAGCTCCCTGCTTGTGGCCTGAGAAAGCAGCTGAGGACGGCTTTGGGACCCTGCACCCACATGGGAGACCCAGAAGAAGCTCCTGGCTCCTGGCTTCAGATAAGCTCAGCACTGGCCGTTGAGGTCACATGGGGAGTGAATCATTGGATGGAAGATATTTCTCTCCCTCGCCTCCTGTCTACGTATCTGACTTTGCAATAAAAATGAATTAAAAAAAAAAGATACTATGGTTCATTAGTTAAGTAGTTGATTCAAGACTGGAACAAGAAAGGTAGATGTGGAGCATACTGTTATCAAGAGGAAGTAATCAGCAGGTGGAAGAGTGCATATGGAAAGGTCAAAAGAAGCAATAAAAATAAACTCCCAATTGTGAAAAGTTGGCACAGTATGAGCAGCAAAAGAATGATTCATTGGATTAATTTCACAGAAAAAAAATAACAATTCATAAATACATAAATATCATTGAATGAAAAAGCATATGAGAGAAAGAACAGCTTTTCTCTATAAAGAGCCATCTTAATGCATGAAAAGGAATGAGCGAAATGGACAAATCAACATTAGGTCAACATCACAGTAAGAAATATTGCAGACAAGATCCACCAGAAGATGCTAAAACTAGTGGGCATGGTTTCAGCTGAAAACGAATAGTCCATGAGTATCTCCTCTAAAATGTTTATTAGTTAAAAATAGAAGCAGGAACCTTCTACTGGAGAAACAAGGAAACATCAGCTTTCCCAACTGAGTGTAAATAGTAACATCAGTAATAAAAGCCTATCAAAATTTTGAATCCTACAGCGTCATGCACTGAGAGACACAATACTCTATCTGTGATATTCTTTTCAAAATTGCGTTACCTCAGACTCATCATGAGAAAATATCAGGCAAACTCAAACTGAGTGTAACCAGTTAAGAGATTTAGACAACTGACAGGAAACTGATCATTCAATTAAATCTGTATTTTCCAGAAAATTATGCAAAAAAGAATACATGCCCTCCAAAAAGATTTGTATTACCCTTAGGGAGAAAATAAAAAGTTGTATAGAACACAACCTTGGTATATGGACAGCATGGCTGTGACCAGCACTACATAGCTATAACAACTTAAATACCAAAAACTGATTCATCAACATTGCAGCAATAAGAAGAAAAAGGATAGGAAATATATACATATTTGTATGTTGCATATATTTGGGTTGAATTCAAGATAAGAAAGTGCTACATCCTTTGTTAGTAAAAGACATTAGATAAGGAACAAAATGAAAAGACAATTAGTATAACATAAACAGAAAACATATTTTAGCAATAGGATGGAAATAGCAAAAGAAATTGCTAAAGAAACGGCTGCTAGCAAGGAGGCGACTGGGAAGCAGGGTGAAAGAGTGCCTTTTTTAAGGCAAAGAGCCTTGTAAGATAATTTGACTCTATCAGCAATCTGAATAGATATTTTTAAAAAATTTAAATTTAAAACTCTAAAAAAAACTTGAAAATGTATATTTTGTCTACAAAGAAGGAGATCTGGGAAGGACTGAGACTCAGGGTACAAAGTTTAGAGAAAATATTTTGATAGAAATAAGGAGAAACACACCATGAAGGGTGACGACACTTTCAGGGAAGTACATGCCAAGGAGCTGTCAGTCCCACTGAAATCCAGGGCCGCCGCTTCCTGAGCGCCGGGTGGACCCCAGGGACGCCGCTTCCTGAGCGCCGGGTGGACCCCTTAGCCCAGTCCTCACCCAGTTACTGACACCCACCTGTGTGGTGCCCACGTGACGTCTTCCTCGCAGGGGCCCAAGGTTCCTTGCCTTGCTCCAATAAGGCTATCACATAGGGTTTAGATATGGAGAGCCCTGTTTGGAGAAAAACAAGAGGCAGATCAACATGCCACAGCTAATCCAGAACACAAATCCAATCTCCTGGTCATTGAGCAGGAAAACGTCATTAGAAGAAGGGCCAAAGAAAAGAATTATGTTTGTTGGAGAATGAGCAAGATGAGGTTTAATTCACAGAAGTAATGATTTGAAGTGCTAAAGCAAAAGCAATCTTCATTTAAGAACAAAGTAAGAAGTCTAAATTCTTTTTTTTAAAAAAAGATTTAATTTATTTTTATTGCAAAGTCAGATATGCAGACAGGAGGAGAGACAGAGAGGAAGATCTTCCGTCCATTGAGTCACTCTCCAAATGGCCACAAAGGCCAAAGTTGTGCTGATCCAAAACCAGGAGCCAGGAACCTCTTTCGGGTCTCCCACACAGATGCAGGGTCCCAAGGCTTTGGGCCATCCTCTACTGCTTTCCCAGGCCACAGCAGGAAACTGAATGGGAAGTGGGGTTGTCAGGACATGAACTGGCGCCCATATGGAACCCTGGTGCATGCATGGCGGGGACTTTAGCCAGTAGGCTAACTCATTGGGCCCAGAAATCTAAATTCTTAGGCCCCAATCATGAACAACTGAATTAAAAACAATGGTTCTCAAACTTTAATGGATATGGGCCCGGTGTGGTAGCCTAGTGGTTGAAGTCCTTGCCTTGCACGTGCCAGGATCCCATATGGACGCCGGTTCTATTTCAGCTCCGCTTCCCATTCAGCTTCCTGCTGTGGCCTGGGAAACCAGTTAAGGGTGGCTCAAAGCTTTGGAACCCTGCACCCTCATGGGAGACCTGGAAGAGGCTCCAGGCTCCTGGCTTCAGATTGGCGCAGCTCTGGCCATTGCCACTGCTTGGGGAGTGAACCAACAGATGGAGGATCTTCCTCTCTGTCTCTCCTCCTATCTGTGTATCTGACTTTGCAATAAAAATAAATTAAATCTTTTTTAAAAAGCTTTAATGAACATTAGTATTATTTGAAAGGCTACTAACGTCCACACTACTGGCCTATGAAGATTTCTGACTTTGGAGTTCTAGAACGGGACCCCATAATTTTTACTTTCCCGCATCACACTTACATTCCTGCTTCAAAACCATCATTCTACAACAAAAGGAAATTTACTCATTTCCAACCATATAAAACTACTTTGCATCATTTCCTGGAAACAGGAAGTAGAAATTCAACTAAGCCCTTTCAAGATCCCATGTATATTCCTAATAGAATAAACAAACATACTCGGGAGGGAAGACTTTGAGTGATGAGGGAGGGACATGCTTACCAAGCCATACCAAGTTCCTGTAGTTCTCCAGCATGACCTCTCTATACAAATCCTTCTGAGACCTGTTCAGCCACCCCCACTCCTCCTGGGTAAAGCCCAGAGCCACATCTCTGAATGTCATCAGTCCCTGCAACGAAAACACACAAAAATGTTCACCAAGTGTTCAGACCTCCATATGGTCCCGGCAACTGAGATGAATCCTGCCAGAGTTTAAAACTCTTAAGTTCTGTAAAAATAACTATTGCAGAACAATCCAATTCCTAGGTTTGTAAAATAGCTTGAGAGCAATTTTAGAGGCAGGCTCACCTCTTTTAAAAATTTTATTATGAAAAAGAAATATGTACACAAAAATAATTAACTTATAATGTGAAGAAATACATGAGCAAAGTCTAAATGGTATTTACATATACTTAGTATCAAGAAAATATTGTAAAGAAAATGTCCTCATATTCCCCAAACCTGAGTTACTGCCATCACACCAGTGCAGCGAGGCTGTGAACTGGCCTTTAACCAAAAAGCATGACCTGAAACTTAAACTGTATGTAATGTGGAACTTCCAGGAATATATGATGAGGAAGTGATGAAGTATAGATAAAGAGATTAATGTACAATTCTCATTAGGAAGTTAAGCAACAAACTTGGAAAGAACTTGAATTTAGGCTATACCACTGATCTGTGAGCTGCATGTAGAGAGAATATTTCTCAGGCTCTTCCTATTTGACCAAAACACTGAGTAAAAATGATACTGTTTCGTAGAAGCCTGAGTGAACAAAAGAGAACAGAGGAAAAGCAGAGCCGTTGCTCATTGGACGATTTGAAGTGACGCCCCTATAGCGGAAGGGAGTCCAAAGAACAAATGAAGTAAAACATGTAGAAACAGTGAAAACATTAAGTTACCTGGGACATGGCTTTACAAAGGCCAACAGCCATCCCTGCTTCCTTACTTAGTTTTCTCTTTTGGAGAAGAACAAAGTCCTGAGTAGGAAAAAATGAGAAGAAAAAAATTACACGCCAGCTTTATATTTTCAGCCGGAGGCTCAGAATGGTAAAGCAAAGCCCTTATATGGTCCCCACATCCTTCTTAGATGGGCCAACGTCATAGTTTTCAGCATCTCAGAAATGGATCAATGCAGAAGTCAACAAAATCTAAGGTCTAGACTATGGCCAGCAAGGTTTATGATTTGGCCTGACGACTCCTTTTTCCTTATTTCCTACCCTTCTCCCCCTTGCTTGTCCACTCCAGGCACACAGGACTCTTCGCTGTTTACCCAACAATGTAATTATTCTCCCTAACTTTTCTTTCAGTATGGAACCTTCCTCTCCTTGATAGCAGCATGGTTCACGCCTTCTATTCCTGTCTGTGCTCAGCTGTCACTACGTGAGAAGGACTTCTACACCACAGAAGAACCCAGTAACCGTCATAATCAGTTTTCATGATTCTGATTGTCTTAGCATTTATTACCATTGGACATATTGCAAACTCTGTTTCTTGCTTGCCTTCTTAAAATTTAAGTTCAAAGACAGCTAGGGTTTATTTGGTTTACGTGTATATTATAGTGATTAGACAATGCCAGAACTACAGCAGGTCCTCAAAAAATATTGGATAAATACTTGAGAAATATTTAGTGTGCCTTTTATAATATAAACAGCAATGCTTGCATGATATGTATGCCATTATATAACTTCATTCTCATAAAACTCCAAGGGTAGATAACAAAATTCCAAGCGTAGAAGCAAAGAGGTCCAGTAGAAGTGGAACTAAAAACGAGCATGTTTTGAAGAGGCCATGATATCCTAATGGAAAATGCTCAACAAAACCACAGGGGTGTTTTTTTCATTTTGAAAATGGGAACAGTTGTCCTTGATCAAAAATTCAAGCTGCACAACCTCCGAATTCTGACCTACTCTGTCCTGGCCAACTCAATCCCCAGGAAAGTTATTTTCTCACTTCAGTGCAGGTTGAAGCTGTCCATAAAAGTGTTTGCAACCTGGGAATCAATGCATTCCTGGCATCTGGAAGCAGAAGCGTTCAGGAATACCTTCACAAAAGGAATTTTTCTCTAAGTTTTGTGCTACTTTGGTTTTTACATTTTTTTTTTTCATATTGCTTACATCATTGAGAGGCGTGCATGCCCATGTGGGGCAGATCAGGTATGGAGGAAAGTGGGTGGGACACGTTTCTATTTCTTTTTCTCCTGTGTCCACAGGGGACTGCTCCTTGCTCTTACACTACCTTAGCACCCATGGATAGGGGACAGTCGTTTCCTCACCCCTCAGAGACCATGCTGTGGAGAAGAGTTTTCCAAGAGTGGTTTTATTTTTTGTTTTTTAAGATTTATTTATTTTTATTAGAAAGGAGATTTACAGAGAGAAGGAGAGACAAAGATCTTCTGTCCACTGATTCACTCCCCAAATGGCTGTAGCAGCTGTAGCTGAGCCGATCTGAAGCCAGGAGGCAGGAACCTCCTCCAGGTCTCCCACGCAGGTGCAGGGTCCCAAGGCTTTGGCCCGTCCTTGACTGCTTTCCCAAGCCACAAGCAGGGAGCTGGATGGGAAGTGAGGCAGCTGGCATATGAACTGGCATCTATATGGGATACTGGAGCATGCAAGGTGAGGACTTTAGCCACTAGGCTACCATGCCAGGCCCTTGAGTGGTTTTGAAAGTTCTAAGTTGTTAGTTTCATTGCTCCAGGGTTGAGAAAATCTTTCCAAGGTCTTTTGGTTGGCCAAATCAACCTTAGTACATCCACAGACCTGGGTGCTACCAAGGTTGACCAGGATAATTGTCTAACCTGTTCTGCTTTCCATCCTCTGACAGGGTAGCTGATGTCCTCTGCTGGCCTGCATGAGCTGGCTGTCATGTCCCTGTGTGCATCCAGGCCTGCTGTCCACTGTACAGGCATCAACACTGTACAGGCCCAGAACCAATACATGCACTCCAAGGTCAGGCCACACATCCTGTGATTTCTCCCTGTGGTCAGGGACTGAGTCTAGCAGGACCACATGCGGAATCCCCCAGGAATCCTTGCCTGGGGTGACCTTAGACTTGACTCTTGTGTGTACCAGCCAGTGCAGTCTGTCATCTGCTATGTTCAGCCAATGAACATAGCAATGGATGCAGTTATCTGATCCATTGCACTCCAGCCCCATACGTCACATGAACCAACAGATGCTGCAGCACAGCCCAGCCAGCTCACCACACACCTGGTCCTCACACATACCAGTAAGTGTTGTGGCCTAGTCAGCACACAAGAGTCCCAGCCCTGGTTTTATTGTGTGCCAGCTTCTGCTACAGCCTATGCCATCCCAAGCCATATCCCATCCAGTTCTCATGCACACCTATAGGTGCTACAGCTTGGCTCAATCTGCTCTGCCATCATGTTATCTAGCCTGGCCCATCCCCATACCTGGTTCTTGGGCTCACCAGGTACAGCCTGGCAGGGGAGTGCCCATAGTTCTCCTACCAGGCATGCTCCCAGTCATGGATCTTATGCCTGCCAAGGCATATTGCAGTCAAGCCTTACATGACTTGCACCCAGCTCAGGCACTCGCCAGCTGGCCTCCAACCATTCTGGCTCTTGTGTGAACCAGCAGGTATGGCAGCTTAGCCCAGGTTGGCCTGCCCCCAGTCCCAGTTCTCACACTCACCTGTGGAAACAGCAGTCCAGCAGGGGAGCCTCGGAGGTTCTCCTACTAAGCCTTTCCTAGCGCTGTGTCTTGCCTGTGACAGCAGGTTCTGCAGCCCAGTCTGAATTGGCTCATACCCAGTCTCAGCATTCAGCAACAGATGCTGCAGTCTGGCTCAGCTCAGCCTGACCCAAGTCTAGCTCTTGCCAGCAGATGCAGCAGCCTAGCCCAGCCTGGTCCACCCCCAGCCCTCATATAAACTGGCAAATATTGTGAATCCAACCCTGCCCTACTTGCACTTTCTCCTGGATCTCACTCATGCTGGTGCGTGCTGTGGATCAATCCTGAGTGGCCAGACCCAGCTCCAGCCCACAAGTATGCTGATGGAGATAGTAGCCTAGCCTGATCTGGCTGGCCCCTAGCCCTGGTTCTCGCATTCACCATGGGGAGCTTTGACCTTGTATGGGAGTTCCCCAAATTCCCCTGAGGCCCGCTCCCAGTAACAGACCCTGCATGTGCCAGTGGGTGCTGCTGTCCAAAATGACATGCCTGGCCCCTAGTCCTAGCACTAACTGGCAGCTACTGCAGCCTGGCCCAACTGGTCCATACTCATTCTGGTTCTCACCAATGGATGCCGTAACCTATCCCAATCTAGCCTAGCCCCAGATCTGGCTTGCATGTTACTCAGCAGGTGCTGCAATCCAAACCTGCCCTATTCCACGCCCATTCTCGCTCTCATGAGCACCAGCATGTGCTGGAGCTCCAGCCCATACACATGCTGCTGGTGCTGTAGCCTAGCCCAGATTGGTCTGCCCACAGCTTTGGCTCTCACACTCACCAGTGGGACTTGCAGCTTAGCAGATGAGTCCCCAGAGTTTCCCAACCTGGTCTGAAGCAGCCCTAGGTCTTGTGCATGCTGGTGGGTGCTTTGACTCAGCCTGTTATGACCTCTCTGCAATCTCAGCTCTCACTGGCAGGATTGCAGCCTAGCCCATTCAGGCACAGCCCACACCACCTTGCCCTGGGTCTTGTGCACACCAGCAGGTGCGATAGCATGGCCCAGCCTGGCCTGACCCCAGACCCAGTCCACAGAAATGCTGAAGAGTCCTGCAGCCTTGCCTTGCCTAGCCCATCCCCAACTCTGGATGTTGTGCTCCCCAATGGGATTTGAGGTCTACCAGAGGAGTTCCCTAAATTCTCCTTCCAGGTCTGCTCACAACCCTGCCCTGGGTTGCACATGTGCCATTGGGTGTAGTAGTCCTGCTTGGCATGGTCTGCCCTCATGTTTGGCCCTTGCATGTGCCAGCAGGGTGCTGCAGCATGGCCCTGGTCAAGCTCCTCCCCGCCCCAGCGCCCTCAGGTGGATCAGGTGGTTTCTGTCAGGTTGGTCCAGCCTGATTCCACCCATCACCAGCCCCTGCCCTCTGCATAAACCAGCTACAGTCCCACACAGGCGAGCCCATGATTCCTCTACAGATTCTTCTCCCAGAACCGGTTCTGTTGCATTCTGGTGGGTGCTGTGACTCAGCCTGATGTGACCCACCCTCTGCTCCAACACTCATGGGTGAGTACTGTGGTCTAACTCATCTCCCTTGCCCACCTGTGAGTACAGTGGCCCAGTCCATGGAATTCCCTAGAAACCATTCCTTTCCTGTCAAATATGCCCTCAGCTGCTCCCACTCCGATATACCCCCAGATCCTTTCCTTAGGCAATCTGCAATCCTCCTGCCTGGGACTGGGGTGGCATGTCCCAGCCTGGTGTTCCCTGCCTTCCCCACTTTAATAACTAAATAACTAAACAGAATTAACAACTATGCTGGCATAGTGGTAGAGTTAACAAAATTTGGCATTAACTAGGAACAGAATGCCTTGGCTCCTGGGTGATTTTCTCCCTGGAATGTAACATTTGCCTAGTCCAAGGTAAATTAGGCAGCTGCCTACAGCTGGGGTTTGCTTTGTTTTATTCAGTATCTGCACATCCTTGGATAGAATGTTGCTAAGCTTGACTTGAAAAAAAAAAATAGTGTGATGGAAAAAAAATTTGATTTTATATAGGTCTCAGAGATAAACTGACTCTTCGTTCCTTCTCTCGTTCACTATGTAACTTTGGGCAAGTCAACACCTCTGTTAAGAGGCTTCTCTTTCCCAGTGTCAAGGCTGCATGAACCAAGATAGCAGAGAAACATTTTTCGGAAATGAAAAGAAACAGTTAATTAGCTGAGAAAGTAAAAATTGAATCCTTAACTCATGTGATACATCAGAAAATGAGCCATGGGGCCCAGTATGGTAGCCTAGCAACTAAAATCCTCACTTTCCATGTGCCAGGATCTCACATGGGCACCAGTTCGTGTCCTGGCTGCTCCACTTCCCTTCCAGCTCCCTGCCTGTGGCTTGGGAAAGCAGTGGAGGATGGCCCAAAGCCTTGGGACCCTGAACCTGTGTGGGAGACCTGGAAGAAGCTTCTGGCTTTGGATCGGCTCTGCTCCGTCTGTTGTGGCTAACTGGGGGTGAGCCAGCAGACAAGATTTTTCTGTCTCTCCTCTATAAATCTGACTTTCCAATAAAATAATAATAATAATAATAATAATAGTAATAATAAAAGCCATGGACCCAGCCTCTCTGAGTACCAAAATGGAACAGTCTGAGCAGGGACAAAGCTAAAACCTCAAATTTACTGGCTTAAGGGAAAAAAATGGGACTTTCAGTTTGGGCCTTCCTCCCTCATTTCGGTCACACAGTATGCCTTCAGCGCGGCCTGTGAATCACGAGGGGAGTGAAGGAAGAGACCAGACTAACTTCCCACAATCAAAAGCATCCGAATCCAAGACCAGAGATAAACCTCTCCCACGCCTTCAGAAGTCAAAGTTTCCATTTTCCACTCCTATTGTGTGGGAATAATAAGGAAATTTAGTCACTAAAAGCCAGAACTCTCAAGCCAAACTGTTTGAGTTTGAGCACTGGTTCTGTGGTTAATAACAAGAACTTGGGTCATTTATTTTAATCTCTGTGCCTCACAATCACACACTAGGTCCCACACAATGAAGCCATGATCAACCACTCAATGACGAATTCTCATCCAATTACATACATATACATAAACCTAACAATGAACACCCACACAAATACGGAGCCAAATTAGGAGAGAGATGGTCATACACAATTAGTGCAACAGGAAGACACACACACACACACACACACATTTTGTCACAAGTACTCATGTAAAATTATACCTGCAGAGACAGATGGTCGTTGGATCACATCTGCTGTCACACAAATTCAAAGGTAGTTGTATCCGCACACACATGTGGTCACACAGTCATACACACATTCACACAGAGTCAAACCTCAGGCTCTCCCAGATCCATACACAGTAACACATAGTTACAACTGCTGAGACAGTCACACATGCTCACAGCCCCCTTCCCCCAAGGATGGCCACTGCTATGCAGAAATACATGCACCCCCCCACACACGATGACACACAATATCCACCTTCTGTCACATCGGCAGCCAGTCACATCGTTACACACGCTAACAGACTGACACAGTCCTTCACATTGTCCCTGGCGGTACCCGCCCAGTCCTCATTCCCTTTCGTGCTGCTTCATTCCCAGCCGGCCCCGACCCCCCACTCTCACCCAGGGTCGGGCCTAACTCACCTCCCGGGACCGCAGGCTCTGAAAACGGGACGAGCGACCGAAAGCAGAGACGTCACCTCCCAGAATCCTGCGCGAGGCGGAGCCGGGATGAGGACCATACCGTGCAGGACTTAGCTCCGCAGGATGTGAACCAGTACCTCAGCCTTTCTCTCCGACTCCGCGAACCATGAGTCCCAGAATGCTCTGCGCCGCAGCCTTTATTGCTGAACTACATTTCCCAGAGGGCTCCAAGACCCGCCTCCAACATGCGCCTGCGTCCTAGGCGTCTGCGACCAGCGCGAGCTGACCAACACCGTCCTATGAGACCCTAGCAGTGTACTGAAGTGAGCGTGGTTTCACAAGTGTGAGTGAGGAGAAGGCGGCGAAACAGCACGCAGGCCTGACTGCATTCGTAGGTGTGGAGGTTTGTGTGTGAGTGTTGCTATACACTTTTGTGCTTGCACGCACACGGGACGACTGATTGCGACGTGCGTGGCGCTGCTTACATGTTTTAAATCTCATCCCGTGATCGTGCATTGTGTGACAGATTTTAGGAACGTCGAGAACGCGAGGAGCATCGTGATTGTCAGAGCGACTTTTCAGCTTTGGGGTGGCCTGTCCTATACCTGCCTGTTCTGTCACAGGGGGAGTACCCGAGGAAGGTTTCGGAGCTGCTTCTGGGCTTGCCTTTAGTCTAAGAGCAGAGTCTTTCTATGTCTTTGTGTCAGTCTGTCTCCTGATCTGTTCTTACATCTCACCCTTCGTCATAGGTGGAGTCAGTGTTATTTTTATATCCTGACTGAAAGTTCCAGCTGAAGTGAAAGTCTCTCCTGCCCCATGAAAGACCAGAGTGTGACCCCAGTCTGTGTAGCTTGTGGAAGTAAGAGGAAGTCGTGTGAGAATCTGATCTTGGCAGGACTCTGAATCCCCTGCCACAACGAACCCTCTAATAACTCAGGCCAGAGATTGCTGGGCAAAAGGAGCCAGCTCCTAAGGCTGACATGACCACTGCTTACTCTGTGAAACCCAGTATTTTATACTTTCAGAAAAAAAAAAGTATCTTTTAAGCCTATACAATCATGTAAGTTTGGTTGCCCTAATGTTGCTCTAATGAAACAAGTTAAACATTCTTTGGATGGTCATTATGGCTTACTACTTGACAATTATATTTCAAAAGGTCTTTCCTGGCAGCTATATCCTCACCTTGCAAGCACCAGGATCCCATAGAGGTGCTGGTCCATGATGTCCCTGCTGATCTACATCCCATCCAGCTCCCTGCTTGTAGACTGGGAAAGCAGTGGAGCATAGCCCAAAATCTTGGGACCCTGCACCCGTGTAGGAGACCCTGAAGAAGCTCCTGGCTCCCGGCTTCAGATCGGCTCAGCTTCAGCTGTTGCAGCCAGTTGGGGAGTGAACCAATAGATAGAAGGTCTTTCTCTCTTCTCTGTATATCTGCCTTTCCAGTAAAAAGAAAATAAATCTTTAAAAAAAGTTTCTTGCCTGGATTGGATTAGCAAGCAGGTTAGGAACTCATTTTTAGATGTTTCACAGTGAGCTGCTAGAGTCTTAAACATACTCCATTCTGAACTAGCAAGTCTTGTTCTTGAAAAAAAAACTTTATGTAAAACTGCATAGATGGAAGATTTCTCATGTTCTCTCTCTCTACCCCAACCCCTCTGATTCTGCCTTTCAAAATTTTTTTCTTTTTTTTTTTTTTTAAGAAAATATAAGGAAAATAAAGACCTGGGCACTCAAACCCCACATAAAAAAAAAAAAAAAGACTGCGTCTTCCTGTATCAGCAATTATGTTACCAACTGCAATACTAATTTGACCTCAGTTGTTTCCCGCTGAGTTAAGTGACTGCACTGCTAAAATAATGGAAGTATTCTGTTTGTCAGGGTATAATCTGTAAGTCTGAAGTTCATATTCAGAACCAGAAATCCACAGAATAAAGTTCAGCTTAAAACAAGTCTTACTGGGAACGCTCCAGGGTGAAGTTCACTGGTCTAGTACAGACAGTGGGCCAGGAAAGTCACTGGAGTCATGTGCAAAGTAGCGGCTGTATTGGGCAGGAGTTGAGTGGACTTTGCGAGTTGTAATGTAGGGCCCGGTGTGATAACCTAGTGGCTAAAGACCTTGCCTCACACATCTCAGGATCCCATATGGGCGCTGGTTCTAATCCCGGCAGCTCCACTTCCCATCCAGCTCCCTGCTTGTGCCCTGGGAAAGCAGTCGAGGACGGCCCAAAGCTAGAGTCAAGGTGACCCTCGGGCACTACAGAACACGGGGTGTCCACACTGTGGATCCTGAGGCCAAACCACGAATAGTGAAAGCCAAACCTGGGCCCCGCGCAGTGGCGCAAGAGGTTAACATCCTCGCCTTGCACGCCGGGATCCCATATGGGCGCCGGTTCTATCCCGGCAGCCCCGCTTCCCACCCAGCTCCCTGCCTGTGGCCCGGGAAAGCAGTCAAGGATGGCCCAAAGCTTTGGGACCCCTGCACCCGCGTGGGAGACCCGGAAGAGGCTCCTGGCTTTGGATCGGCATAGCACTGGCCGTTGCGCTCACTTGGGGAGTGAATCATCGGACGGAAGATCTTCCTCTCTGTCTCTCCTCTCTGTATATCCGCCTTTCCAATAAAAAAATAAATCTTTAAAAAAAAAAGTATTCTGTTAAAAAAAAAAAAAGAAAGAAAGTCAAACCTGATGGATACCTCCTGATCCTTAATGCGTCAATTGTGACGCAAAACAAAAGTGACCGCCGAGGACTCTGGGGAGTGTAGTTTTGGAGAAAGTCGGAGGCGTTGGGGTGGGCTTCGCTCTCGTGGGGTGTCTGTGACACCCATCCAGCTGTTATAACCAAGGTAGCTAAGATTCCCTTGTTAAAGCCTTGGAAGCCCCAAGGGCCAACGAGATGTGCTCCCAGTGAGAACGTCATAGGATTGCCAGAGGATTCTAGAATGTGTAGTCTCAACTCTGAACTGATGTGTTTCTGAGGCAGGTGACCTTCAGCGGCTCTGGGGACACGCTTACCCACCCAAGTCTCCACCCCTGCGAGCGCTATCGTTGAGAGAAACCCAGCCACAAGCAGGGAGCTGATAGGAAGCGGGCCACCCGGATACAAACTAGTGCCCATATGGGATCCTGTCACGTGTGAGGTGAGGACTTCAGCCGTTAGGCTACCGCGGTGGGCCCAAATTGTAAAATGTTTAAAGAGCACCTGGCACCTGGAACCCTGAGGTTCGTGTCCTATTACCTATAAAAACAATAACAAAAAATCAACCAGTCATAATGAAATAATTATGATACTGAATATATCCACAATAGTGGAAACCTTTTATTACTCTGTAATAGGAATAGTGCTAAGTACTTTACCTTTATTAAGTCATTGGTTCCTCACAGCAAATGAATACATACGGCATGAATTATAATATTTATATATAAGAAAGCGTAACATATATAAGAACTTGAAATATCTGGAAAGATAAACAACAGTTTCATAGCAATGATTGCGTTCCTAGTGTTTGCAAGGAAACACAGGGACAATTCCAACAATTAACATAAACATTTTAAGATTTTTGTTTTTTTATTGGAAAGTCAGATATACAGAAAGGAGGAGAGACCCAGAGGAAGATCCTCCATCCACTGATTCACTCCCCAAGTGGCAGCAATGGCCAGAGCTGAGCTGATCTGAAGCCAGGAGCCAGGAGCCTCCTCCAGGTCTCACACTCGGCTGCAGGGTCCCAAGGCTTTGGGCCGTCCTCGACTGCTTTCCCAGGCCACAAGCAGGGAGCTGGACGGGAAGTAGGGCTGCCAGGAATAAAACCAACACCCCTATGGGATTCCAGCACGTGCAAGAAGAGGACTTCAGCCACTAGGCCACTGCACCAGGCCCTAACATTAAACATTTTAACACTAAGCACTCAGAGGTAAACTTTGGTTCATCAAACTGATGACGGTTTTATAACCATAAAAATACAAAGTCAACCATAATATGAATATTAGTCATTATAAAAAGTTGGGGATGGAAATGATGTTTCTGAGATGATAAAAGTGAACATGCCGCTTGTACATGATTACAACTTAAGAAAAAGTTCTAGGGGCAGGTGCTGTTGAGTAGTAGGTGAAGCCACCACTTGGGCTGCCTGCATCCCATATTGAAGTATCTATTTGGTTCCCACTATTCTACTCCAATCCAGCTAATGCACTCCAGGAGGCAGACAGTGATGGCCCGGGTACTTTAGGGCCCCTGTCACCAGTCTGTGAGACTCGGATGGAATTCCAAGCTCCTGGCTATTGCTGAATATGTAGGGAATCAACAGATGGAAACCACTGTCTGGCTTCGCCTTTCAGGTAGATTCAAATGAACATTCTTTGAAAAGTCTGGCAGGATGAGATTTACCAATTGAGAGAACTCAATTATGAGCACAGTTGAGTGACGGAAACTCATTTTGAAATTTTAGTTTCTGATGTCCTATCTTCTCTCTTACAATAAGATACAAAGTTTTGCAATGAAAAAGATGAACTTCAAAAAAGCAAAGCATTAATTCAATAATATACGAGAAGTACTAAAACCTACCCAGTTTAAAGACTGTGATATTGGTGCAATTATAAATACATAAAACAGAAAAAACTGCTTTGCCAATATGAAGAATATACAATGTGTAACCAAGTTAGAACCACACAACGGGAAAAGAAAGAATTATTAAACAACTGATACTAATACAAGTTGGGGATGGTGGGGGATGTCAAATGACTGTGAATCCGTTATTTATAATGATATACATATGGAGTAAAAGCTTAAATATCAGTGTCAATTAAATATCAATAAACGAAAAGTGGTTAAAGAAGATAACTAGCAAAAATGAAGTTCTATTTAAAATTCTAGGAAGGTGACACAGTTTTTTAAAGCTATTCTTTTGCATGACCTCCCTGATGACATAGGAGATCTGAGCCACTATGAAATGCCTTCCCACATCCCTTACAGCTTTAGGGCTTCTGAGCAGTGTGAATCTTTGTATGTCGAGTCAGATTGGAACATTTATTAAAGGCCTTTCCACATTCATTACATTCATATGGTTTCTCATCTGTATGAATTTTTTGATGTTGAAGGAGTTGTGAATTCTGGGTAAAAGCCTTCCCACATTCAAGACATTCAAAGGGTTTCTCACCAGCATGAATCCTTTGATGTTGACGAAGTTGTGAGCTCTGAGTAAAAGCCTTCCCACACTCCTTGCACGCATAGGGTTTCTCACCGGTGTGAATCCTCTGGTGATTCGTAAGTGCTGACCCACTACTGAAAGCTTTGCCACACTGCGTGCACTCATAGGGTTTCTCACCGGTGTGAGTTCTCTGATGCTGGACAAGCTTGGAGCTCTGGGTAAAGGCTTTGCCACACTGCTTACACGCATACGGTTTCTCACCTGTGTGGATTCTTACATGTTGAAAAAGCTGTGAGCTCTTGGTGAAGGCTTTTCCACATACTTTACATTCATAGGGTTTTTCTCCAGTGTGAATTCGCTGATGATCAATAAGATTTGAACAGTAACTAAAGGCCTTTCCACATTCCTTGCATTCATAGGGTTTCTTACCAGTATGAATTCTTTGATGCTGAGAAAGGTATGAACTACAACTGAAGGCCTTCCCACATTCTTTACATTCAAATGGTTTTTCACCAGTATGAATTTTCAGATGCCGAGTGACATGTGATCCACAACTAAAGAATTTCCCGCATTCCTTACATTCAAAAGATTTTTCACCGATATGAATTCTCTGGTGTTGAATAAATTGTGAGCTCTGACTAAAAGCCTTTCCACATTTCTTGCATTCATAGGGTTTCCCTCCATTATTAATTATTTGATGCAAAGTAAGGAATGTCTGCTGAAGAAATGTGGGCATATTTTCATGAGTGAATATTTCTTGGCTGAAATGTCCATTTTGATATCCCAGTTGACTTGCAAAGTGGGTTCCATAGTCTAAAACACCTCTAAAGGTGGAGTACTCCAGGCCAGGCTTCGTTAGGCCTATCATTTCCCTCTGACAAGACTCGATTTCATAAACTTCTTTCTTTAGCGATAACAACTTGCTTTCACACATTGACTCCAGATCTGGAAGAGAATTAAATAGTAAATATTCCTTTTCCTTCCCTGAGAAAAGCGGGACTTTTATAACAGAAATATAAAAAGTAAAGCAAAAATAAGATTTAGTTGGTAAACATCCAGTTTTCAAGGGTATCTGTTGAATCTGAAAAGTGCATAAGAAACGCACAGAAAATAACCAAATATAATATGGGCAACAGAGAGGGATGACACAAGTAAGTCACAATCATGATTCCTGAATATTGATGAGGGTCAGAGACATCTGGAAATATTGATGGATATACAATATACAATGCTTGAAACATCTTCCATATTAAAAAGCGACAAGTCACATATATCTAGATAAACATGTCTGTATATGCACACACAGCATGTATTATACTACAATGAAAATGGAATTGCCAGCCTTTGTTAAAGGATTTGACAGAAATAAGTACAATGAGGATGATTTGGGGGTATTCTTATTTGAGGTATAATAAAGAATAAATTTGATCTTTATCCCTGGTTCCTAGCACAAACCTTCAGATTTACTGAGTGGTACAGGGGTGTGTATATGCATCTGTGTGGTTACAAAATACATACATGTGTGTTAATATTATTATATTAGATAAATAATATGAGCACATAATATAGATATTTTTAATATGTGGTATAAATAAATAAATAAATAAATAGTCAACACTTGAACATGGATGTCTGGGATACTTCTGTTGGGGCAGATAAAACTCTGCACATAACTTTATAAAAAAATGTTAAGCCCTTTACTAACAGGGTTGCTGTATGTGGTATTTAGCCGAGTGGACAGGATACCTTCAACACACTGGTGTGCCTGGGTTCAATTCCAGACTCAAACTCCTAACTCCACCTTCCTCCTAAAGCACACCCTGGGACATAGTGGTACGACTCTTGGTATCAATATGGTAGGTCTAGATTGCAATCTGCCTTCACTCCCAGGTTAGCCAGGGCTGCTGTGGGCATATAGTAAAGAGAACCAGATAATGGGGACTTCCTCTCTCTCTAGCAAATATAAATAACATTACAAGTTACAATTAATACTATAAACCTAGCACTGGGACCGATTCTTGGTCTATGGTAGTGCTCAGTAAGAACTCTTCCGTTCTCTTACTTCATCCGAAATCTCTCCTCTCTGACAACTCTTCCTTTTCAATGTAGGTATTTATGCCTCCCATAATGTCTCCTTAAACATGGTGACCTCAATCACTTTATCAGAATGTCAGATATGTAGAGCAGAAGAGACAGAGAAGAAGATTTTCCCACATGTCTGCATGGTCCCAAGGCTTTGGGCTGTCCTTGACTACTTTCCCAGGCCACAAGCAGGGAGCTGGATGGGAAGTGGAGCTACCGGGATTAGAATCGGTGCCCATATGAGATCCCAGCATGTTTAATATGAGGACTTTGGCCGCTAGGCTACAGTGCCAGGCCCAGACCTCAATTACTTTGAAGGCTCTAATTACTATGTTAGCATGGCCTAATTTACTTCTCTGGTTACCCAGATTTTCTGCTGAACTCCCTGCATTTTTACTTTACTTTGTGGGACTTGATATTCATGGACATATTTAGCACCCCTTTTAGTCTTTAAATTCCTAAGCATGACATAAATTATAGCACCTAGGTGACCTCTTTACACAAATGAAGAAAATGCTGGAGAAATAAAAAGTTCCAAGACACACTTACAAAATAAGTCACTGACAGGTTGCTAATAATGAAACACTACCAGTACTGGGCAGGTAGCAACCTGGGATGCTGATTCACATGCATGTGTTACACATTGCTATATCCTTTTGAAGGTGGACATTTTCATAAAATGCCTAATGTACAAAGGAAATAAAGCAGGCCTGGCACAGTAGCCTAGTGGCTAAAGTCCTTGCTTGCACATGCTAGGACCCCATATGGGTGCTGGTTCTAATCCTGGCGGATTCACTTCCCATCCAGCTCTCTGCCTGTGCCTGGGAAAGCAGTAGAGAACGGGCCAAAGACTTGGAACCCTGCGCCTGCGTGGGAGACCAAAAAGAGGCTCCTGGCTCCTGGCTTCGGATTGGCTTGACACTGGCCTTTGTGGACTTATTTGAGTGTAGTTTTTTTTCTTAAGAAGTGAAGGACACCTTCTGCCTGAAATTGTTGGCTGGAGGAGAGTGGAAGTGGAATGATGAAGGAAGGGTTAGATGTTAACTCAAGCCAAAAGGACTTAAATTTTCTCTAGTGGGTCTAGACTCTTAATGAGAACTTGCAAGAAATATCTAAAATGTATTGTTTCCTTACTGAACAGCTGGAGATGTTAGCTGCACTGCCAGTCTTGTGAAATCGTTGCTCACTTACCTGAACACAGGCCTCTGGTCAGCTCTTTGCCAATCATCCACGGTTCTTTCCCTTGTTCCAACAACGAAATCACTTGAGGCTTAGAAATGTAAAGTCCTGCTCATGAGAAAAGAGAGGGGATATGATTATCTTGTGGGGAAATCAGATCCAGGGCAAGGAAAAATGCCTTTATAGAAAGCCCTACAGAAAGATGCAGAAAAGGCATCAGCCAGAGCCCACTGGAGCTATCGCTGTCTCCTTTCTTCATTTTAGCTCAAATAATTTATGTGGCAATAAGGAGTAGAAATTCAGCTGGAAACCTGAAAGAGGTAACAAAGTCACTGTGGAATCTCAATCTGTAACCTCTGTTTCTTGATATAGATGCCCTTACCCATGGCAACAAGATGGCTGTAGTTCTCCAGCATCACATCCCTGTACAGGTCCCTCTGAGTGGGGTCCAGGCACTCCCACTCCTCCTGAGAGAAGTCTACAGACACGTCACTGAACGTCACCGATCCCTGAAACAAAACATACAGCACCAACTATGTACTTTAAGAAATGCTTGAATGCATGTGATTAGAGATTTAAAGAAAAAAAGGTTATTTTACATAACACCATTGTATCCGTCTCAGAAACAATACAAGAGCAATACATTTATTTAAATTATATAAACAAAGTCCTTACTATGTGCATTGATAAAAAACCTAAGTATAATGATTTACCAACTGCCAAAAAGTACCCTTAGTGCCCGAATTATACTTTCAAATTGCCATTTTAAAAAAAGATTTATTTTATTTTTATTGCAAAGTCAGATATACAGAGAGGAGAAGAGACAGAGAGGAAAATCTTCCATCCGATGATTCACTCCCCAAGTGACCACAATGGCCGGAGCTGAGCCAATCTGAAGCCAGGAGCCAGGAACTTGTTCTGGGTCTGCCACACAGCTGCAGGGTCCCAAGGCTTTGGGCCATCCTCAACTGCCTTCCCAGGTCACGGCAGGAACCTGGATGAGAACTGGCACCCATATGGGATCTTGGAGCATTCAAGGCAAGGACTTCGGCCACTATGCTACCACACCACGCCCCAAATTGCCATTTTAAAAAAGATAAATTTAGGGCCAGGTGTGGTGGCTGGTTTGAATATGAAGAATGGTTTGAATCCCAGCTGTTCCACTTCCCATCCAGCTCCCTGCTTGTGATCTGGGAGAGCAGCAAAGGATGCCTCAAATCTATGAGTCCTGGCACCCATGACCCAGAAGTTCCTGGCTGTCGGCTTTAAACTAACCCAGCTCGGGCTGTGTGGCCATTTGGGAAGTAAACCAATAGATGGAAGATCTATATCTCTCTTGCTATCTCTCAATAATTCTGACTTTCAAGTAAAATAGATAAGTCTTTTTATTTTAAAGGACAATAAGGTAATGGGTTGATTACATTAAAATCTTTGGATCCTGATCTCATAATTCTGAAAAGTAAACAATTCATTACTTGTGGAGGATTCTAGAAAGCCTTTAGTCTAGTGGCTAAGGTCTTCGCCTTGCACACGCCAGGGTTCCATATGGCCACAGGTTCATATCCCAGCGGCCCCATTTCCCATACAGCTCCCTGCTTGTGGCCTGAGAAAGCAGATGAGGATGGCCCAAAGCCTTGGGAGACCTGGAAGAAGTTTCTGGCTCCTGGCTTCAGATCAGCTCAGCTCTGGCCATTGTAGTCACTTGGTGAGTGAATCATCGGACAGAAGATCTTCCTCTGTGTCTCTCCTCCTCTCTGTATATCTCACTTTCCAAAAAAAAAAAAAAAAAGAACAGAAAAAAATAAATATGGGCCCGGCACAATGGCGTAGTAATTAAAGTCCTCGCCTTGCACACACCAAGGTCACATATGGGCGCCGCTTCTAATTCCGGCCAACCTGCTTCCCATCCGGCTCCCTGCTTGTGGCCTGGGAAAAGCAGTCGAGGATGGCCCAAGGCCTTGGGACCCTGTACCCGTGTGGGAGACCCAGAAGAGGTTCCTGGTTTCTGGCTTCAGCTCAGTTCATTTCCAGCATTGTGGTTACTGGGAGAATAAACAAGCAGATGGAAGATGTTTCTGTAAATTTGATCTTCCTTTCCAATAAGAATAAATCTTAATGAAATAAAAAGAGGACTATCTTTGGTGTTGGAAACTGTGTAGTCCCGGGCCTTCCAGCTTTGACCCAAGGCTTCTGCTGCCACGATGCTCCACCAGATTCTTGGCCAGGGCAGCAACACCTTCACTGGATTCCTCTTCATATTTATTGGAGCGGGAGGTACTAGGGCTGAACTAGAAGCCATGTACCTAGCATTCAGATGTTCTCAGTTGGGACAGAAAGAATATCCCAGAACCCTGGAACGAACTGGGTCGCAATGATCAATACAAGTTCTTTTTTTTTTTTTAAGATTTATTTTTTTTTTTATTACAAAGTCACATATACAGAGAGAAGGAGAGACAGAGAGGAAGATCTTCTGTCCGAATGGTTCACTCCCCAAGTGAGCGCAACAGCCAGTTCTGTGCCAATCCGAAGCCAGGAACCTGGAACCTCTTCCAGGTTTCCCACACGGGTGCAGGGTCCCAAAGCTTTGGGTCGTCCTCGACTGCTTTCCCAGGCCACAAGCAGGGAGCCTGATGGGAAGCAGGTTGGCTGGGATTAGAACCGGCGCCCATATGGGATCCCGGGGCGGGTTCAAGGCGAGGACTTTAGCCGCTAGGCCACACCACCAGGCCCACAAGTTCTAATCGGTGAATGTGAATTAGAGCAAAATAAAGAACAAATGTCTAGACTTCTAACTGAAAATGTGTCACTCCACAGGTGCTTAGAATGAAGGTCTTGCAGCAACCATCTGCACAGTTTTCCACTTAACCAGGAAGTACTTCTCTAAATGCATGCAATCAAGTTGATTTAATGGAGTTTATTACATTGATTAGTAAATATGAGAAACTTGGGGGAAAAAAAGTCATCAAGTTCTCTGTCGGTAACTGAGCCCATTTCTAAAATCTTCATAAACCATGAGCTCTTGTAACACTCTCTGATTGGAAACTACCAACATCACTTTCCAGTTTTACTAGAGAATGCTGGTCTGCACAGATAATATTGACTTTTTCATGTTTGTTGTCAGCTTAGCATGACATCAAATCATATTCTACACAGAACAGGTTGATTCTACAAATCTCTTCTTGTGTCCTTAAAGAGAATACATTTCCTTTTGAACATAGTCCCTGAGAGCTGAATGAGAAAACAAGACGAAAAAGAGGGCCTCTAAGGATGGTCTAGGACATCTAGCCAGAAATAGCGGCCAGGATGCTATAGGGAACACCTGAGAGATTATCAGGATAAGATAACTCACCCCAGCCATGGCTGTGAGTGGTGAAGATGGTCACTTCTGCTCAGGGGGACTCTGAAAAAAAGACAGTTGTTCTGATAAGAAGGGGAAAGAAAGAAATCTAGAAAACAGATTGGCTTTAGATCTCTCAGAACGGCCAGAGCTATCTTCACTTCCCTTGCTCTTATGATACAAGTCTAACTAGTGGAGGATGGGTTGGATTTCTTCGCCCACACAAAGCCCAGGCTTTAGCTGCAGCCAGAGGAAAGCTGGTAGCTGAATCCCAGGGAAAAGGCAGCCCGAGATTGACTCAAGTCTCACTGCAACCATCCAGGTTTCTGTCTCAACTAAAGGACCCAGGCTAGACCTTGCTCCATCTTAGCGATGCTGCATAGAAGGATGAGCTGCTACTGTCTGCCGGTGCAGATCCCTTCTCTGCGGCCCACAAGGATCCAAGCTGGGCGCATTCAAATGGTGATTTTGGCTAGCAACCTAGTACACTCAGACCAGAATGACAGACTGCCCTCAGGAAGACTTGCTGCTTCCCAGTCCCAAGTCAGACACCTTTCACTACTCCGCATGCAGGTATGTGTGGACAAGGACACAGGGCTGTGCATGTACATACATGACTCCTCAATCCATGTTCTAGTTTTTGCTTCAACTTCTTTTATGTTTCTGCCATGCAAAACAGATTACTACCTTTCCTTTCATACTTCTCGGTTAAAAGCTGTTTCAACCTTATGACTTTTTATTTAAGATTTATTTGTTTTTGTTAGAAAGATACACAGAGAGGAGGAGAGACAGAAAGGAAGATCTTCCATCCGATGATTCACTCCCCAGGCGAAGAGCTGCGCCAATCCAAATCCAGGATCCCAGAGCCTCTTCTGGGTCTCCAACACGGGTGCAGGGTCCCAAGGCTTTGGGCCCTCCTCGACTGCTTTCCCAGGCCACAAGCAGGGAGCTGGATGGGAAGCAGGGCTGCAGGGATTAGAAGCGGCATCTATATGGGATCCCAGCATGTGCAAGCTGAGGACTTTAGCCACTAGGCTACTGCACCAAGCTTGCCTTTGTTTTTGTTTGTTTGTTTGTTTTGTTTTTCTCTAAGATTTATTGCTCTTCCATCCGCTGGTTCACTCCCCAATGGCTGCAGTGCTATAGTCAAGCTGATGCAAAAGCAGAAGGTAAGAGCTTCTTCCGGTCTTCTGTGCAGATTCAGGGTCCTCTACTGACTTCCCAGGCCACAGGCATGGAACTGGATGAAAAAAAAGAGCAGCTGGTACACAAACTGGCACCAGCATGGGGCCCCAATGCTTGAATGGGGGAGGATTAGTCAACTGAGCCACTGTATCAGGCCCTGTGGCTTTTATTTTTTAACCCTTATTTATTACTTGTTTCACCTTGAAAAATACAGATCTATCTGTCTACACAGAGCTTACATCTCCTGCTTCACTCCCTGAAGCACCTGTAATGGTCAGAGCTGGGCAGGTGCAGTGGGAGCCAGGAACCCAAGCTGAGTCTCACACATGAGTGGCAGGGCCCCCATTACCTGCTTCCTTCTAGAGAAAACATCAGCAGGGAACAGGGACCCCTACCCAGGCACTCTGAATGGAACAAGCTGCTGGTTCCTGGCTTTGGATCAGCTCAGTTTCGGCCATTTTGGCCACTTGGGAAGTGAGCCAGTGAATGGAAGATTTCTGCTTCTTCCTCTCTCTATAAATCTGCCTTTCCAATAAAAAATAAATCTCTTAAAAAACTATCTTTTAAAACAGGCAGAGCTTTTAAAAGCTCCAGAGCTGGGCCCAGTGCGGTGGCACAGTGGTTAAGGTCCTCGCCTTGCACGCCCGGGATCCCATATGGGCGCCGGTTCTATCCCGGCAGCCCCGCTTCCTTTCCAGTTCCCTGCCTGTGGCCCGGGAAAGCAGTCGAGGACGGCCCAAAGCTTTGGGACCCTGTACCCACGTGGGAGACCCAGAAGAGGCTCCTGGCTTTGGATCGGCATAGCATTGGCCTTTGCGCTCACTTGGGGAGTGAATCATCAGACGGAAGATCTTCCTCTCTGTCTCTCCTCTCTGTATATCCGCCTTTCCAATAAAAAAAATAATAAAATAAATCTTAAAAAAAAAGCTCCAGAGCTGGAGCTATGCCAATCTGAAGCCAGGAGCCAGAAGCCTCTTTTGCGTTTCCCACAGGGTTGCAGGGTCCCAAAGTTTTGGGCCATCTTCAACTGCTTTCCCAGGCCACAAGTGGGGCACTGAATGGGAAGTAGAGCAGCTGGGACACAAACCAGCACTCATATGGGATGATCATCCTGGGTCCGGCACGATAGCGTAGTGGTTAAGGTCCTCACCTTGCACGTGCCGGGATCCCATATGGTCACTGGTTCTAATCCCAGTGAACCGGCTTCCCATCCAGCTCCCTGCTTGTGTGGCCTGGGAAAGCAGCTGAGGACTGCCCGAGGTCTCAGGATCCTGCGTGGGAGACCCGGAAGAGCTCCTGGCTCCTGGCTTCAGATCAGCGCAGTTCCGGCCGGCTGCTGCGGTCACTTGGGGAGTGAATCATGGGACGGAAGAGCTTCCTCTCTGTTTCTCCTCCTCTCTGTATATCTGACTTTCCAATAAAAATAGATAAATCGTTAAAAAACAGATGATCAGCCTGGGAAAGAAAAGCAAATAGAACCCCAGAGTTACCTGGAATTTGGTCTGGTCAATGGCCATTCCTCTTTCTCTGGGTACCTCTGGAAGAGATGGGGTGAGAAAAAAAGAAAGGAATTGTGAGATTCCAGGCTGTTTCGTGCACAGGGATCTCTGGACTCTTTTACTGCCCACACAGAGGATGAACTATGGCCAAAGCGGTCCAGGATGGGCAGTTACATTTAACACCCACCTGTATACTCCAAGTTACAGTTACTCAATGTTACAGCTACTCACCATGCAGACACACCTCACCCAAACCATCACACTAAATAAGCTCAGAGTTCCAGTTCCACGTCCCCCGTGAGGCATACGCTGACCCCTCAAACACAGCACCACAGCAATATAACACTGTAGACAGCTACAAATAGCACAGGCAGTACAGAGCCACGTAGAATTGCAGTTCTCCTCAAACCCTTCATGAACACCCCCACATAATCGCACACTCAAAATGCCACAGTGGCCACAGGGCACACGACTGTCACCCAGGCACTGTGAGACGTGCCTTCCAGCCATACATCAAGTAACGTGATCACTCTCCCACGTCCGCTCGGTAATGGCCATGCGGCAAACTTAGTCCTAACGTCCCCCAAAAAACCAACGACCCACACACGTACCTCACAGCCACACACCACACAGCCAGATTCTCCTCAGCTCCTACCCCCACGCCCTGGCACATCCCGGCACATCCCACAAAGTTGCACAGTCCTACCTACACACACACGCACACACACACACACACACACACACACACACAGGGCCGCACGTTGGTACAACTACACATCGACAAGGAAGATACACGGTTAACTCGCACATCCAGCCCCACGCGCGGTCATGGGGACAATGACACATTTCCCCCACACGCGGTGTCCCACAATCACATCAAGTCACACTCACTCGCACACACAAGCCGCCCTCACGTCCGCTCCCCGAGCCCGACCACTCAGCACCTGGCTGACACTCCGGACCTGTGTGACCCACCCCCCTTCTGAGCCCACGAGGGATTTACTCGCCTAGCCTCGGGGAACCCGTCAAGACCTAGGCCATTCTCGGCGAGTACTTTTCCCTCCCGGGAGGCCCAAAGTCCCGCAGGCAAACCAAAGGGCTGGCCCACTCCCGCGGGAACTCTGGGAAATGTAGTCCAGAGCGAGGCTGCAGGGAGAAAATGGCCGCCGAGGGTGCGGCTGCCCCCGACTGCACAGCTGCCCCCCACTGCACCGCACCCGCCTCGCCACGCCGCACGTCCTGTTGCACTCGAGCTCCCCACTGCACGCTCTCACTGAAACTCCCACGTGACGCCGCCTTCACGCCCTGGGGAATAGCTTTCTCCATGTTGCACTCTGTGTGCGTTCCCTGAGAAAAAGGGCAAGAGTCGTCGGCTTGCACTGGAAGTGGGTGGGAGCTGGAGGAATTCTTGGGAAGTGGTCTTCACTGGGAAGTGTGCGGTTTCAGACTATCACCCTTTGCTCTGCCGATTGTCTTGTGACCTTGTTGGTCGGTCTCCATCTGTCCACCTGTTGCATCTACTCAACCTAAATAGGCAAGCTAAAACAATATTACACCAGTGACGGTCACAACAAGGCTATTATTACAGTGAGAGGAAAGGCAACCGACCGACCCACCGGGACCAAAACCCCTTACCAGAGTATGACCCAGGTGAGCACATTTAGAGGTTTTATAGCAGCACTTTACAATGGCTTGCACAGTGTAGCAGAGAGGAGGCGATGTGCGTTCCCTGCCTATCTTAGCTGGGCATCCTGTGCCTGTCTCCCTTCCAGTCGGGCAGTCCAGATAACCAAGCTCAGGCCTTGGCAACATCTGTGAGATAACCGGGCTTGAACCTGAATTCCTGGCAACTGGGAACCGGTGGGCTGAAGGTCACGCAGGAGACTCGGCATGCGAACTTGCACAGATGGTCTCATACAATTTCATAGCTGAGCAAGCAACGCAGGAGTTACAAAAGGGAGAAGTATTACAGTTGCAATGAGTCATGTTTACTCCATTTTGATTTCAATTCTACACCTAGCCAACGCATTCACTGACTTACCTCCTATCCCTAAAGTTTTGTTGTTGTTTAATATTGTTCACATGTGGATCTCTGAATAGGGCGGGGAGGACCGAGGTATGGAGGAAGGGCGGTGGGACAAATCTTTCAGTTTGTTTTTTTTCCCCTCAGGTGTCCTAAAGGGGATAAGGGAGGGTGCCCACACTTTGCTGTCACGGAGGATGAAGCACACGTGTGTGGAAGTCCCATATAAATGGAGTCACAAAGTAGTCAGTCCTCGGGCTCTGTCAGCATGTTCTTCAGATTCATCTATGCTATCTTATGATTCACTGTTGCTTTTTATTGCCAATTAGCATAGCTATTTTTTTTGAGATTTATTCATTTTTATTGGCAAGTCAGATATAAAGAGAGGAGAAGAGACAGAGAAGAGGATCTTCCGTCCGATGATTCACTCCCCAAGTGAGCGCAACGGCTGATGCTGTGCTGATCCAAAGCCAGGAACCAGAAAGCTGCCACGCGGGTGCAGGGTCCCAAGGCTTTTGGCCATCTTTGACTGCTTTCCCAGGCCACAAGCAGGGAGCTGGATGGGAAGCGGGGCCGCCGGGATCAGAACCGGCGCCCATATGTGATCCTGGGGCAGTTAAGGTGAGGACTTTGGCCACTAGGCCACACCCCCGGACTCTGATTAGCATAACTTTTTAACAAATGTATCTAAAGTTTTAACACATCCATTCATGTCATTTTGCATATTTGGCTTATTTCCAGATTGACTGATAAGAATAAAGCTGATAAAAAGCCTTTGTGTACAATTCTTTATAAGCATGTGCCTTCATATATATTGGGAAATAGAGGCTCTCTACTTGTGGCCTGGGAAAGCAGTTGAGGATGGCCTAAAGCCTTGGGACCCTGCACCTGTGTGGGAGACCTGGAAGAGGATTTGGGCTCCTGGCGCAGATCAGTGCATCACCGGCTGTTGTGGTCACTTGTGGAGTGAATCATCGGACAGAATATATTTGTCTCTGTCTCTCCTCTTCTCTATATCTGACTTTGTAGTAAAAAAAAAAAAATCCTAAAAAAAAAGCAATAATAGAAAAAATGTGTATTGCAAGTCAAGAAATCTCAACATGTGATGAAGTTCCTGCTTTGAGTGACACGACTTATCACCTCCCCAATGAGTTAATTGATTCTGGATGCTGCATCTAAAAGAAGATTAATTCAATAATTTATTCAATGGGATTGAGCTATACAGAGCTGGATCAGAGCAACCACTGGTGTGTGCAAGATCTGGGATTGGTAACACGCCTGGTTAGGGAGCTTAGGGGACACCCAAGCTAGGTTGTGGTTCCCACTGGTGAGTGTGAGAGCCAGGATGGGGGTGTTCTGGGCTGGACATGGCTGCAGTGTCCCTCGGCATGGGCATGGACAGGCTCTGGGGCATGCCAGAGCGGCTGTACTCCAGCATCCTTTGGTGTGCGTGAGAGCCAGAGTGTGTGTGGGACATGTTGGGCTAGGTTTTTGCTCCCACTGTGACCACATTAGAGTTGTGTCAGGGCATGGACAAGGTGTGGCTGGGCTGTAACACCCAACAATAAGAACTGGATTGGGTATGGGCCAGTTGGGCGAGGCTACTATTCCTTGCAAGTTCAGGAGGTAGACTAACTCAGTTCAGACCAGAGATCCACCAATGTGTACAAGATATGCCACTGAGAGGAGACCCAACAGGCTAGCTTGGGGAACTCTTGTGTTGGGGGCGCAGTCCCTGCAGATGAACATGGGAACCAAAGCAAGAAGCATCCCAGAGCAGACCAGCTTACAGTACCTGCCAGCATATGTGTGGCTCTGGTATTGGGGTGAGACAGGCCTGGCCAGTTCATAGCACCCACTGGGAGATCTGAGAACTGGGATGGGATCCAGGATGGTCTGGGTCTGGCTACATCACCAGCCAGTTCACATTAGTACCGGGACAGGGGGCTGACTAAGCCTGGTTGGTGGCAGCTGCAACCAGCGTGAGCTGAAATGGGAGGAGACAGGGCTAGGCCAGACTACAGCACCTGCTAGCAAATGCCAAATTGACATGAGTTATGCCAGACTAGGTCGCAGCCACCCACCCACACAAGTGAGAGCAGGAAAGGGTGTTGAGCCTGGTAGGGGAGTAGTAGGGGCCCCAATGCTGGGCTATCACTCATGCAGGTAGGTTGGGCTTTGCCACAGCATCAGCTGGCAAGTGCTAGGACTGGGGCAAGTTCTGTCAAGCTAGACTTCTAAACTATCTGGAGAGTGCAAGATATGGGGCAGAGAGTGGGTCCAGTGGAGGGGTTGTGGGCTCCTCTCTAATGGGCCACAACTGGTCAGCATGAGAACCAGAAATGGAGGCAAGCTTGACTGGACAGATGGTGGCACCCACTGGCATGAGTGTGTGCTGGAAGGTACAGTCAGTTGGGTTGAGTTAGGCTTCAATGTCCAGTGGTGTTAATGAGATCCCAATGGGATGTGGGCCAGATTGGACCAGCTCACTGTACATATCGGCAGGCACAGGAGCCAGAGCTGGGGGGCCAGTCCAATGGGGGTTATTGTGGATCGCTCTGATTGGGTATCAGCTCTCCCTACAGTACATACAGGCCAAGTGAATGTTGGACAGGGCTGGGCTGGGTCACAGCACCCATTGATTTGCTGAGGATGGAGGGCAGAACAAATTGGTCAACTACTTCAATGAAACTTAATAGCTAATTACTGGGCCAAAGGGGACTCAGAGGCAGACTACGATAGCCAACCGAACTCAGATTTCCTCATCCATGGAGCAGTAATATCAGCAGCATCTCAGAACTATCAAAAATACATGAACAGAAGCCTCAAAGAATGCTCCACAATGGGGAATTTGGGATGGCATCATGTGGCAGTTCCCCAGTCCCTGAGATAATGTGGCAGTTGGGAAGCTGGGCGTGGCTTCTCCTCTTGTATCCACTTGTCCCCCGTATATGGGAAGAAGAAAATGTGGACAAGGGTCTCACCCACTACCCATGAACCTTCACCCTTCGCACTCTGATCAACTATGTAATCATCATCACTAATAAAATTTTAAAAAAAGAATTTATTCAATTGCTCAGGCATGAATATGAGACTTCCTATTCTATTCCTATTCAATTGATGTCATATCAATAGACATTAAGCTTGTTTTTGCAAGATGCAAGCTGTGAATATCTGGTACAGCTTGATGTGAATCCAGTCATTGGATTTACACTGAAACAACATTCAGCTGCATCCTTTGGAGGATCACAGAGCTGTGAGTGGGATGGTTTGGCATTGTTCAAGAAGTGGATCTGGAACTGTCCTGAACATGGGATATACTGGCATCATAAGCACCCTCCAATCCACAACACGCCCAACTGGCCCAGGTCTTGAGGTGAGTCCCATAGAGGGATTTAACCAGCCTGTTGGGAACTGAACATTTTCATAGAGCGTGGGGTCCCTCAGCACAGTCAGGTGAGAGGCTGACACCAGCAGTCTGTAAGCTGGATTTGGAAGAACGCTGAGGAAAGGTGAGCTTTTCACCACTATGGGGATGGGAACGTTAGCTGCTTCAGAATTTCCACACTGGAGAAACTTAAGGAACAGACAAGAATGGACTGAGGTAACCATTTACATACGGACACTTTTGTTCATTATAATTTAATTAAAAGTGAATAAAAATAGTCAAGTTTACTTTAGGTGCTTTTAATCACACATTGCCTACAATAAACCTGTTTGTTTTCGTATTGGGGTCCATGTAGTTTTACTTGGGTGAGGAGGAGGCGTGTGTGAAGAAAAATGGGCATTCCCTTCACTAAGCCTTCAGTCAGGGATACCCTGAGGTGTCTCCCAGGAGGGGGCTGCACAGTAAGCGTTAGCCGGCTGTTTCCCCTGTTTTCCAGGGTAGATTCTCCCTATAGAGGTGCTCTCACTCTGCAGCGCACAGCCCGATCCAGCGACTCTTGGTCTTTGCTGGTGTTTTGTGCACTGGCTCCTTGTAGCTTCCCCAGCGGTTTCTGCACCGATCTGGTTTCTCCCTTTGTCTCCTGGTGGTTTCTTCCAACCCCCTTCCCCCCCGGCCCGCTCCCCTGTGGTATCTCCCAGCAAGTAACCGTGTCCCACAGAGGGCTGGATGCAAAGCGATTATTAACCTTCCTAGGGAGAAAACGGAGTCCCTTGCACGCCCGGGAATTCCACTTACACGAGGGCCATACGCATGCATTCCGTGGGAAAACAGGAATTCAATATTTCCGTCCTGCGGACCGGTACAACGCCAAGATGGCGGCCCCCGCGTGTAGCAGCTGCGTGGGGGCACCGCCGCGTTCTCTACGCGACACCGCCCCCTCGGGAAACGGGGCGAGGTTTGTAACGGTTCCGAACGTTACTGTCCGGAAGGGGCGATATTGGAAAGCGGACCCTGAGCGGAAGTGGTCCGCAAGTGGTTCTCGTTGCGGCGGAGTACGTATTTGCATGTTTTAGTGTCAAGCGGTTTCCGAGGTGATTTTGGTTGGTCGTGAGCGGGGATTCTGTGGAGTCCGTCATGGGTTCGTGAAGTTGGTGATGGTGGCCGGGGTTAGATGATGCTCAGCCGTGGGGCGTCGGTGGGGTTTGTCATCAGTCAGCTTTCTGAGCTGAAAGTTAAGCTCTTTCGTTTTTCGCTCTTTTTAAATATAAAGATTCAAAAGCTTTGGTGTGTGGCATTTTTTTTTATTGTCTAAATCGAAATTCTATAAAAATTGTAGTTTTTTGGTTCTTTTTGACGCTTTACTTAAAAGTGCGTTTTCTGTTTTGGCTAATGTCTGGCTAATACTCAGGTCGAAAAATGACCTTATAGCCTGTGTCATGTTATGCTTTCGTTAATCTTTCATGCTACAAAGAAACAATGTGTTCTTATTTTATGTCATGTATTAGGCATATATTAATACATTTAAAATTACTATCCGTTGTAAATGTAACTGTTAACGGCAAGCACTTATTTAATGGACATCTAGATTCTTGCGGGTGATTTTGTCTGTTGAAGGCAAGGCTGCAGATACTGGCAAAGTAATGTGAGCGATTGTTCCATCAGTTTCTGCTTTATAATTTTAAAAGTATTTTATTAGGTCCAATCAAGATCTGGCTAAATAGCTCAAAGGATATTATAACAATTCAAGCTGCCTTCAACAAATTAAAAAACAACTCATTTTCTCAAATGCTTTGGGATATTTGAGTTCCTGGCTCCCAGTCGCTTCTTAGTTTTTACAATTCTTAGGACACTTTGGTTTACTTTAAAAAAAAAAAAAAAGATTTATTTATTTGTATTGAAAGGTCAGATCTATAGGGAGGAGGAGAGACAGAGAGAAGATCTTGGGTTCATTCCCCAAGTGGCTAAAAAGGCCAGAGCTGTGCTGAATCAAAGCCAGGAGCTTCTTCAGGGTCTCCCACACGGGTGCAGGGTCCCAAGGCTTTGGGCCGTCCTCCACTGCCCTCCCAGACCACAAGCAAGGAGCTGGATGAGAAAGGAGCTGCTGGGATTGGAATCGGCGCCCATATGGGATTTTGTGTGTTCAAAGCAAGGAATTTAGCCACTAGGCTATTGCACCTGGCCCCTTAGGTTTACTTTGTTAAGATTTATCTTTAAAAAACTTTATTTGAAAGGCAGATTGTTGGGCCCGGCGCGGTGGCGCAAGTGGTTAAGTCCTCGCCTTGCACGCCCGGGATCCCATATGGGCGCCGGTTCTAATCCCGGCAGCCCCGCTTCCCTTCCAGCTCCCTGCCTGTGGCCTGGGAAGGCAGTTGAGGACGGCCCAAAGCTTTGGGACCCTGCACCCGCGTGGGAGACCCGGAAGAGGCTCCTGGCTTCGGATCGGCATAGTATCGACCCGTTGCGGCTCACTTGGGGAGTGAATCATCGGATGGAAGATCTTCCTCTCTGTATCTCCTCTCTGTATATCCGCCTTTCCAATGAAAAAATAATAAAAATAAATCTTTAAAAAAAAAAAAAAAAGAAAGGCAGATTGTTTACAGATACAGAGAGATGAGAAACAGAGAGTTCTTTTTTTCCCTGGGTTACTCCCCACGTGACTGCAAGGGCCAGAGCTGAGGTACTTGGAAGTCCAGAGCTTCTTCCAGGTCTCCCATGTGGGAGCAGGGTGCCAGGGTTTTGGGCCATCCTCTGCTGCTTTCCCAGGCCATAAGCAGGGAACTGGATCGGAAGTGGAACAGCCAGGACATGAACCAATGCCTATATAGGATCCCAGCACTTGCAAGGCGGAGGATTAGCTTGCTGTACCACCGCGCTGGCATCAGGATTTAATTGTTTTAATGTATTTTTTCTGTTAGCGAAGTTGGCATATTTTAGGTTCCTTATCAATTGCTTCCTAGTCTGAATTTTTATATACTTGTCCTACTTATTTTCCCTATTCTTTTTACTTTTTCCTAGTGATTGCTATATATATATATATATTTTTAAATTCTAGCTCATAAATTTTGAGAGGCATAACAGGAGAAGGCAGAGAATTCCCATCTGCTTGCTCCCCAGCCAAATGCCTGCAGCTGGAAGCTTGGAAGTCCAGAGCTCTGAGGTGGGTGGCAGTCCTTGAGCCATCAGCTGCTACTTCCCTGGGTGCCCGCTGGTTGAATCTGGAACTGGCATCAGGGCCGCAACTCCAGCTCAGACACCGTAAGAGATGCAGGTGTCCCAGCTGGCAGCTTATGGCAGCATCAACACCCACCGCTAGATTAAATTTTTAAATTAAAGCTAACCTGTTATTACATGGTAAAAAAAAAAAATTGTATCTCTACTTTCATGTTGATTGTTGGTGTGTTGTAATATTATTAGGAGGTGTTATCATACAGCTGCTCTTTATTTTTATAGTTGCTGAATTTTCTCTTATTGTAACAATCCTCCAAGCTCACCACAGTGGCATACCAAATATATCTTCCTGCAATTCCATATTCTTTGTAGTGTACATATATTTAAATGTTCAGTCCTGCGGAGGTGTGTGTCTGCTGACTGAGTAGTGACAGAGATGAGGCTTTTTAAAAACGTACGTGGCACCGTTTGTGTATCAATGTTCTGTGTACAAATACCGTATTTGCCACATGTGGCAATAACTGTTATTTGGCATATTTTTCTTGTTTTGAGTGATGACTTAAAATTTTTATAACCTTTAATTCAAATGCATGTTAAAGGCTGATACGTCTTTTAACCTATGTGATACATATTTTATCCTCATTTTTGAAACTGATACTGAAGAAGGTTGTTTATATTTTCACAGCTGCAAATTGACAGAGCTACAATTCAGATCTGCCACGATGTGCCTCCAAACCTCATGTTGTTTTCATGATCAGTGGCTATGGCAGATTTTGTCGAACTCTGATCTCCATGACACTGACTTTCCTTTCATGTGATTTGAATGCATAATCAAATTTAAGAGCTACTGTTTTGTCATTTTCTTGAAGCTTCCTGTGCCCAGGCAGGGATTAGCTGGTAACGTCGAGTGACTGACCATGTGGCCTTCATCTTTCCAGGTGTCTCGGTGTCTCTGGAGAGGCCTGAAGCAGATCGTCCTTCCAAGTCCAGCTTATCTCTTCCCAGCTGTTTTGCTTGAATTTCTAGATGACCGCTGAGCTTGCAGCTCCTGAGAGAACAAAGATTAAGACCCAGTGTGGCCATGCCAGCTAGTTGGACTTCGTCTCAGCTACCCTCAGGCCTGGCTAAGGAGGGTGGCAGCTTGCAGGAGGTGAGCAATCGCAGGGAGTGGGAATTGATCCTGGATCAGATGTCTCTGTGGAACCTCAGAGCAGCGCCAGATGGACCAGGAAGTAGCTGGACCAGAGGCTTGCTGTTCCTGAAACAAATTTAATCTTGTCAAAATGTGCAATGCAGGGGTGAGAAGTTGTGATACCAGATATATAACAGTGGACTGTGAATGAAAATTTTTCGTTACACTATCTTGATATTTTGGCTAAAGGTAAGATTCCTGGTCATAAATCACCTTTTAATAGGATTTTAAAATACTTCTTGATTTTTCTCCTAACCTCCTCCTCAAAATAAAATATTTTCTGTTTCCATTCTTTTTGAACAAAAATATTTTTTAAAGATTTATTTGTTTTTATTACAAAGTCAGATAAACAGAGAGGAGAAGAGACAGAGAGGAAAATCTTCCATCCGATGATTCACTCCCCAAGTGAGCGCAATGGATGGTGTTGTGCCGATCCGAAGCCGGGAACCAGGAATCTCTTCCAGGTCTCCCACTCGGGTGCAGGGTCCCAAGGCTTTAGGCCATCCAGGACTGCTTTCCCAGGCCACAAGCAGGGAGCTGGATGGGAATTGGAGCTGCCAGGATTAGAACTGGCGACCATATGGGATCTTGGCGCGTTCAAGGCGAGGACTTTAGCTGCTAGGCCACGCCACCGGGCCCTGAAAATTTTTTTTTATCAGATAGTTGTTCTCCATGTTTCCCTGCTGTTTTCTATTTGCTACTCTTTCTCTGGGAAACTTTCTTAGTGTTCTCTTTGAGTTCTTATATTGAGCCTCTCATTGCTGCTATCAACATTTTTTTTGAAGTTTTATTTTTTAATTTTTTTTTAAAGATTTATTTATTTTTGTTACAAAGTCAGATATACAGAGAGGAGTCAGATATACAGAAGAGGAAGATCTTCTGTCTGATGATTCACTCCCCAAGGGAACGCAATGGCTGGTGCCGTTCCGATCTGGAGCCAGGAGCGAGGAATTTCCTCTGGGTCTCCCATGTGGGTGCAGGATCCCAAAGCCTTGGGCCGTCCTCGACTGCTTTCCCGGGCCACAAGCAGGGAGTTGGATGGGAAGCAGAGCCACCAGGATTAGAGCTGGTGCCCATATGGGATCCTGGCATGCTCAAGGCAAGGACTTTAGCTGCTAGGCCATGCTGCCAGGCCCTGCTATCAACATTTTAATCCCTGTGTTTTATTTTAAAAAATCTGGTGATCTAAAAATTTTAAAGTTTAATTCATTTATTTGAAAAGCAGAGCAACATAGAGGGAGAGAATTTTCATCTGCTGGTTCACTTCCCAACTGCCTAAAACTGCTCAAGCTGGGCCAAATTAAAGCCAAGAGCCAGAAATTTTGACCGAGTCTCCTGCCCGGAGGAATGGCAGGAATGTAAGTGTTGAGCTGTCATTTCCTGCCTCCCAGGGTGGACACTAGGGTGATACGGAATCTGAGGTGGATGCAGAGTCCAATCACAGACATGGGATTGCCAAGGGAGTCCCTTGCAGAGACTTACCCCATTATGGCACAATGACAGCTCGTAAGTATTTTTTTGTAAGTGTCCTGATCTTATGTTATGGCTACTATACATGGCTTTTTTCTTCTGATGATATAATGATTTATTAAAAATAATTTAAAAAATTTATTTTTATTGGAAAGGCAGACTTACAGAGAGGAGAGACAGAAAGATCCTCAATCTACTGGTTCATTCCCCAAATGACCACAAGGCCGGAGATGAACCAGTCTGAAGCCAGGAACCCCCTTTATGTCTCCCACGTGACTTCAGAGTCCCAAGGCTTTGGGTCATCCTCTCCTGGTTTCTCAGGCCACAAGCAGGGAGCTGGATGGGGCCTTGAGTTGTCCCCGATTGCCTTCCCCAGTCTATGCCACCCCCAGTTCAGAAATTCCACAAATGTAAAAAGAAACTTGCAAGAATTATAGTGATAGAAATCCAGGGTTTGGGCACAGCATGGTAGCCTAAGGGTTTATAACTGGTGCCCATTTGGGATCTTGGCATGTGCAAGACGAGGACTGGAACCCTTAGGCTATCATGCTGTGCCCAAACCCTGGATTTCTATCACTATAATTCTTGCAAGTTTCTTTTTACATTTGTGGAATTTCTGAACTGGGGGTGGCACAGACTGGGGAAGGCAGTCGGGGACAACCCAAAGCCTTGGGACCCTGCACCCACATGGGAGACCTGGAAGAGGCTCCAGGCTCTTGGCTTCAGATCAGCACAGCTGCAGCCATTACAGCTACTTGGGGAGTGAATCTCTCTGTCTCTCCTCTTCTTTGTATATCTGCCTTTCCAATAAAAATAGAATAAATAAAAAAATAAAAATCTATTAAAAAAAGGAAAAAGAAATCCAGGGTAAAAATGAAACTGATTCACCCACCTGTATACCCATGTCTCCCAGTATAGATGGAAATTTTTTGTTTTCTCTAAGTGTGAAGTTCTGTATTCATGGATAAATTATGACTGAATTGTTTTTCTTTTAATTTCACAAAAACTTAGGTATTGGACACACTTTATACTTCTTTGTGCTTTTTTTTTTTTTACACTATTCGTGTGGTAAAATACAAAGCATCTTACGCACAGTAATAGAGTGAACATTCTTATCGTCTTCCTTTTCTATTGAATGAGTAAGAAGTAGTCGAATTTGATTTCAACGTTTTAGTCAATGTAGTGGGGGTCCCAGCTGAATCTTGGTGCGCCTCCACCTCAGTTGCTGTTTTGTGGTTTTATGACTGGGTATCTTCATACTTTTTATGCAGAAGATGAAGAATGGACTTGGGCTTGTGTCTACAATAATAAAGCTGCAGTTGTGTTAGAATAAGGAAATAGGGCCCTTCGCCCTATTTAGCTCAGTGGCTAAATAATCACTTTGCAATGGAATAGTTAATCATTTGTGTTCACACTTGCTCAATGGAGTTCAGAAAAAGTATTAGTTAAGTAATGACAGTTTTTATCAGTTTATTATTCCTTTTCTAAATATGGGCTGTCCTTCATCCCTTTGTTTTGCACCTTAAATTCTTTTATCTTTAAAAGATTTATTTATCATCTTATATTTCTTTTAGTTGGTTCCAAATTTGTAACCCTAAGTTTTGTATTTAATTTCTGAATTGATCTTTTCCCATTCCTTTATTTTTTTATTTATTTATGGATATTGGCTTAAGTCATGTTATTCCCGTTATTGATAATTTATATAATATGAAACATACAAAATGTATTCCATATAACATTATTATAATGCTGATTCTATTCCCTGATTAAAGGCATTAAATTAAAAATGAAGAGCAGGGCCTGGTGTGATAAAGTAGCGGCTAAAGTCCTCGCATTGAACACACCGGGATCCCATATGGGCACAGGTTCTAATCCCGGCAGCTCTACTTCCATCCAGCTCCCTGTTTGTGGCCTGGGAAAGCAGTCGAGGATGGCCCAAAGCCTTGGGACCCTGCACCCACATGGGAGACCTCTAAAATCCTCCTGGCTTTGGATTGGCCTAGCTCCAGCTGTCAAGGGATCTTAGGAAGTGAATCATTGGACAGAAGATCTTCCTCTCTGTCTCTCCTCCTCTCTGTATATCTGACTTTGTAATAAAAATAAATAACTCTTTTAAAAAAAATAAAAAGAAAATGAAGAGCAGACTTTTGTATGACAGTGGGACTACTACTACTACTCAACTATATGCTTAAAAATTATAATAGTAAATTTTGTAATTCACATTTGCCAAAATTAAAAAAAAAATTTAAGATTTATTTTTATTGGGACCTTGTACCTAACACGGTCTCTTAACAAAGGTTTCTGGAGGAAGTTCCTGGCTCCTGGCTTTGGATTGGCGCAGCACTGGCCATCGTGGTCACTTGGGGAGTGAATCATCAGGTGGAAGATTTTCCTCTCTGTCTCTCCTCCTCTCTGTCCATCTGACTTTCCAATAAACATAAAATAAATCTTTAAAAATGCATAATTACTGTTAATAGGACATGTTTGTGCTCCTGTATGCTCCAAAGCTAGCTGTTCACGTTGACCAGGAATTTGCCCTTGCAGGGTTCAGTGACCTTCAGGGATGTGGCTATAGATTTCAGCAGGGAGGAATGGCAGCACCTGGAACCTGCTCAGAGGAATCTCTACTGGGATGTGATGCAAGAAACCTTCAGCCACCTGCTCTCAGTGGGTAAGCAAAGTGACCTGCTTATCCGGAGGCTTCTCTAAGAGTGTTACTGTTTTCAGTTGATGAATGCCCTGAGACATTTTCAAAAAGTGAATTTTTGTCATTCATTTGTTCAGGGTTCTCTGTTCCTTTGGTTATGCTACTGTATTTCCAGAGATATGGTCACTTTTTTGAAAATGAAATCCTTATTAATGATAGAGACTGTCAATTGTGCTCTGAAAAAATTAACTGGACGTAATCCTTTATCATTTCATGAACAGGCTATCAAGTTCCAGAGCCGGAGGTTTTCATGTTAGAGGAAGAGCAGGAGCTCTGGGCAGTGTGGAGGGAGCGTGCACATCAGAGTCTCTCCGGTGAGTGCGACCAGGTAGATGGGAGATAAAGAAATGAATGTCAGCAGACATGATAGAAACAGGCAACTTTAAAATAGTATTAATATGATTCTCTACAAGTTTGTACATTTTTTTGTTTTGTTTTTCTACCTTTCAGTCATTCTGGAGTATACCTTCAGAGGATCTGCTTTACTGGAAAATGACCATGTGGCACATTTGCACTCTTTATAGTTTATTTACTTTTTTTTTTCCCCCCCACAGTGGAATGCCTCAAAACTTTATTCCTAGCCAGGCTTTTTTCTTATTTTCTTCATTGGCACTGTTATGGGGCTTTTCTCTATTCCGAATTCTCCATGCCTTTCATCCAACTGGTGGCTTTACAATCACTGTCTCTTAACCTTCGCCAGTACTGTGCTGTGCTTTACGTTACTAATCACTCTTATTGATATTTCTTTTTACTGTTGCTTAGGGAGTGCTACATTGATTAGGATCATGTTACCTGGATGCTTGATGTCTTTTGTTACTGCTTTATTCATTTATTTTGCTTTTGTCGTGTATTTGAGTTTAATAATAATCAGAAGTTTAGTACCCTTCAGTATGAATCTGGATGAGAAGTCTCTCTTGGTTTTTTTTTTTCTAATTTAATTCCTCTTTTTCTTTTGTCCATATCTGTCTCCTTCCCCATCATAAGCCATTTTCCAGTTCATGCATGGTATAAAATTCAAAGAAGAGATATCTGTATCCTTAGTTTATATAAAATTACTATGCGATATGTGTTCTCTGCCTTACTTTTCCCATAGAGTATCATTTGTTCATCTACATTATTTCCTCTAATTGTTAAATTCTTCCTCTGAATGATTCTTATCCATAACTGCCTTACTCCTTACCTTAGGTTTTCTCTGCTCAACCTGTTGTAAGCATGCATAGCCTCCATCCCAGCCTGTGTTAGATGTTCTTTGAGCTCCAATCAGCTGTTTCTTCTTTCAGAAGAGAAAGTTGGGTTTCAGATCTTCCCGTAGTTCATTTCTCATAAAGTTCTTTCTTAGATTGACAGGAAAAGTAATTAGAAATTTGATGCTGTTGTTACACAAGGGCATTTCAAAAATGTTGTGGAAAAATTATTTTGGTACAAAGATTTTTGCAATCCCTGGTTAATTTTTTTCATATTAGATATTTTCTATAAATTTTTAAACACCTCTTATATCTCATTCTACAAGTATTACAGCAAATTTGTGATCAGATGGATAGCTACTGGTAAAGAGAGAAAAAAAAGTAATTCATACTGCTGTTTCAAGAAAATAATGCCTACAAAGAGTCATTGTAAATATAAAGACAGATAGCTATAACATATACATAGATACAACCCATCAAAAAATGTAAAAAATGAACAAGTGATTTTTTTTCCTATACTGACCATGAGTATACTCCAACAGAAGAGAAATTTTGGGAACATCATCAGTATGGAAAACTCAGCAGTTATAAACATGCATCTTCTGTAAAAGAGAAAATTCATATTAGTGGAAAATTCTATGAGTTTGCTGAATTTGAGAAGATCTTTACCCAGAAGCCACAGCTCAAAGATCGTACAGGAGAAGAATTCTATGAGTGTATTGAATGTGGGAAAACGTTTTTACAGAAGCCAGAATTCATTACGCATCAAAAATCCCATATCAAAGAGAAGCCCTGTAAATGCAATCAATGTGGAAAGACTTTTTTCAAAGTATCTTCTCTTTTTAGACTTCAGAAAATTCATTCTCGA
Organism: Ochotona curzoniae; assembly: GCF_017591425.1. NCBI lineage: Eukaryota > Metazoa > Chordata > Mammalia > Lagomorpha > Ochotonidae > Ochotona > Ochotona curzoniae. The sequence goes on along the minus strand of NW_024465561.1, from coordinate 4,556,515 downwards.
GAAAAACTCCATGAATGCTGTAAATGTCAGAAAGACTTCTCAAACTCAAATCTCAGTGTTTATCAGGAAAGTGATACTGGAGAGACACATCATGAATGTGGTGTTTGTGGTAAGATATTTTTACAAGTGTCCACACTTGAGGCACATCAGAAAATTCATATGGGAGAGGGATCCCATTTATGTATTGAATGTGGACAGGCCTTTGCCCAGAAGGCACAATTAATTGCACACCAAAGAAGTCATACTGGAGAAAAGCGATATGAATGTAGTAACTGTGGAAAATGCTTCATTTCCAAGTCACAGCTGCAGGCGCATCAAGAAACGCACACAGCAGTGAGGCATAACGTAAGTGCTGAATATGGGAAAGTCCTAAGTAATTCCAAACTCACTACACAAAAGAAAGTACAAAGTAAAGAGAAATCTTCAATATGTACTGAATGTGGGAAAGCATTTGCTTACAGGTCAGAGCTAATTATACATCAGAGAATTCACACTGGAGAGAAACCTTATGCGTGCAGTGACTGTGGGAAAGCCTTTACCCAGAAGTCAGCACTCACAGTGCATCACAGAATTCACACGGGAGAAAAGTCATACGTGTGCATGCAGTGTGGCCTGGCCTTCATCCGGAAGACACACCTGATTACACATCAAATAATTCATACAGGTGAAAAACCTTATAAGTGTGCTTACTGTGGGAAATCTTTTACTTCCAAGTCACAGCTTCATGTGCATAAGCGAATCCATACAGGAGAAAAGCCGTATGTGTGCAGTAAGTGTGGGAAGGCCTTCACAAACAGATCAAATCTCGTGACACATCAGAAAACTCATACAGGAGAGAAATCCTATGTATGTTCTCAGTGTGGGAAGGCCTTCACCCAGAGATCAGATTTGATTACTCATCACAGAATCCACACTGGAGAGAAGCCTTATGAATGTGTTACCTGTGGAAAAGCCTTCACCCAGAAATCACACCTTAACATTCACCAGAAAATTCATACTGGAGAGAGACAGTATGAATGCCATGAATGTGGGAAAGCTTTCAACCAGAAGTCAATCCTCATTGTGCATCAGAAGATTCACACGGGAGAGAAGCCCTACGTGTGCACCGAGTGTGGAAGGGCCTTCATTCGCAAGTCCAACTTTGTCACTCACCAGAGAATCCATACTGGAGAGAAACCTTATGAGTGTAGTGATTGTGGGAAATCCTTCACGTCCAAGTCTCAGCTCCTGGTACATCAGCCAATTCACACAGGAGAGAAACCCTATGTGTGTGCTGAGTGTGGGAAGGCCTTTAGTGGAAGGTCAAATCTCAGTAAACATCAGAAAACTCACACTGGAGAAAAGCCTTATCTCTGTTCTGATTGTGGGAAGACCTTCAGAGAGAAGTCAGAGTTGATTACACATCATAGAATTCATACCGGAGAGAAACCTTACCAGTGTAATATATGTGCAAAATCTTTCATTAAGAAATCACAGCTCCAAGTACATCAGCGAATACACACTGGAGAGAAACCTTATGTGTGTGCTGAGTGTGGAAAGGCCTTCACTGGCAGATCCAATTTGAATAAACACCAGACAACGCACACTGGAATTAAACCTTACAAGTGTACATTTTGTGGGAAAGGATTCATTCAGAAGTCGGTGCTCATTGTGCATCAGAATATTCACACTGAACAGAAACTTGAGAAATCTCATTGAGGTCCTCTGTGATTTGCACCTTACTGAATCCTTGTAACAGGATACTTCACGTATTGTGAGTAGGACTGCCCACATCAGAATGTCACATTTAGTTTAGAAAAAGAGTTCTAGGGTAGCACTTGAGGGGACATCCACTCCTACATTTTCACCAGCCTCATTGAACCTTGGGGCTTTCATACTAACAATTTGAGTTGTGTTGTTGCCTTAGAAGGAGTCTTCTCATGAAATACAATGGAATGCTGTTTCTGATTTCTTTATGGGGAAGATGATATTATGTCAATGATAATCCTGTCCTCTCTGGAATAAATACGATGGCAGTGAATTGAATAATGGAAGAACACAATACTCACTTATACCATAGTGATTAATTTTAATATCTGCAAGTTGTTTAACATTTTTAAACTTTTCATTTAACACTGTTTAATAGTTATCTGTATTTTTCCTTCTTTTTTGAATGTAACACATTTGTGCATATCAAGTCCACTGAATGTTTCTGTCAATGATATCACAAAAAATCCTTTAATATAGAGAAGACACTTTCAAGTGTGTATTTTCATTTGACACTGTGACTTTAATCTCTCTTGTTAGCTACCAGCAGCATCATTAAGCGTCATAAAACATCAGCATATTGTCTTCTGACCCACAGACGTCATGTCTTTGAGCCTCCATTATCCTCAGGAAAGCTTTTGAGTTAACTGTCCAGGTTACCTGTGTTAGTTAATTGTCCCTCCTGCCCTCACAGTCCCTTCAACTGATTTCTCTTAGTGACATAGTTTTCACCATGGCAAATCAGTATTCATGGTATAACAAACCCCAAATTGTGTTTACGTTCTATGGATTATATAATTTTTATTTCAAACATAGTTCACATAGTATTGTTATTTCTGTTTTCAGTTATTTGTGTTAATGTTTAAACATTGTAAAGTTGTAATAAAAATTGTAATGTGTAAAGGTTGTAAAGTTGTAATGAAAAGGGTCATAGTATTCGGAGTGTTGCTAGTTTTAGATGGTCACTCTTATTTGTCAGCAGTTTCTGTTGCCCTGGCTCTGAGCCTTTTAATCAGCTGTGCTGAGAATATTCTGCCTCCCTCGTATCCATGCAGCTCTCTTTTTAGAGCCCCCACCCTACCACTGTATCTGGAATAATGTATTCTTGGGGTCACTTTTTCCTACCTGATTTTGTACCTTATTTCTTTTGCAAGTAGAGTATTATCTGACCAGATATTAATTTGTTGTTGTTGCTGTTATTGTTTTTCCATTTCTTCATTAGACTGTCAACCTCACAGGACATAAACTTCGCCTTTTTTTGTGCTGTGTCTAAGGCACTGAAGAGAGCAACAGCACAACAGACAGTACAAGCTTGCTAAGTAAATCAAGCTTAGTTTTCCAAATGCTCCACACAAAAGGAGTGAAATGCAAGGAGTCGGGGCGGAGGGTGGTTATAATTACTCTAATTCAGTAGAGTGAGTTCCCCTGCCCGTGCTGCAGCACGCAGAGCCCTCCCTAATTTTTCCCTCTCCAACCACTCCTTACCCTAGTGGATCCAACCCACATTCTTCCCTGGTATTATCCAAACCTCCTTACCCAGCCTCTTCCTGGACACAGCCCTGTAGAAGTTGGGAGGCATGTCAGTGGGGACTCATGGACAAGCCTATTTCAGTGGCATTCACTTTAGCACCTTGTCTTTCTTTTTTGTTGGTTTGTTTAAATGTTTCTTTTTAAAGATTTATTTTTATTTGAAAGTCAGATTTATAGAGAGAAATGTCTTCCATCTGCTGGTTCATTCTCCAAGTGGCCATGACGGCTGGAGCTGAGCCTAAGCCAGAAGCTTCTTCCCAGTCTCCCATGCAGGTGCAGGGTCCCAAGGCTTTGGCCCATCCTTGACTGCTTTCTCAGGCCATATGCTGGGAGCTGGATGGGAAGTGGACCAACCATGGCTAGAACCGGCACCCAGGGCCAAGCATGATAGCCTACTGGCTAGTCTTTGCCTTGCATGCTCCGGGATCCCATATGGGCACTGGTTCTAATCCTGGCGGCCCCACTTCCCATCCAGCTCCTTCCTTAGTTTAGTGTTGACTACTGCTTCAACATAAGTGTTTATATCCTCCCCAAACCATATGTTGTATTCTAATCCCTAATGGGATAACATTAGAAAGGGGGGCTGCTCTGTAGGAGCTATTTAGGTTAAAAGGCCTCTGTTTTCATGAATAAATCAGAAGGAAATAGGCCACAGACTATAAGATGTCTGTGTGGGCCCGGCTTGGTAGCCTCGTGGATAAAATCCTTTACCTTGTGTGTGCCAGGATCCCATATGAGCCCCGGTTCTAATCCTGGCAGCCACGCTTTCCATCCAGCTCCCTGCTTGTGGCCTGGGAAAGCAGTTGAAGATGCCCCAAAGCCTTGGGACCCTGCACCCATGTGGGTGACCTGGAGGAAGTTCCTGGCTCCTAGTTTCAGATTGGCCTAACCCCTGATGTTGGAGCCTTCTGGGGATGAACCAGTGGATGGAAGAACTCTTTTCTGTCACATCTCCTAACCCCGTTCTCACTCTGATATTCAAATAAATAAATCTTAAAGGAGAATCTGCTTCTTTTCGGCAGATTCTTAGATGACATTGATTCTGTATTTACTCATATCAATATGAGCCGACAGACCTGAAAACTTCATTGGTTCACTCAATCACAGAGCTAGTGCCATGGCTAAACAGGCTGATCCCCGTTGGGATCAGCCATATGGACACCACTTTGGTCCTGGCTGCTTCACTTCCAATCAGGCTATCTGCTTACAGCCTGAGAAAGCAGCGTAGGGTGGCCAACGTCCCCAAATGGCTGTAATGGCTAGAGCTGAGCCAATCTGAAGTCAAGGAGCCAGGGGCTTCTTCCCATACTATTTCCTTTGCTAGGAAGATTTTTTTTTTTTTTTTTTTTTGGTCAGAGAGAGGAAGAATTTTAAAACTCTCATGACAAATGAAAATGGAACACAACAATATTAAAATTTGAAATGTAGCAAAATCACTTTTCTGAAAAATGATTCAAGAGGCAGAGAGACAGGATAAATGCGAAGAGAGTGCTCCCATCTGCTGGTTCTCTCCCAAAGTGGCATGGCCTGTCTTGGTCAGGGACCAGAAATTCAATCCCATGTAGTTGAGCCAGCTCTGCTGCCTCTCAGGGCTTGTAGTAACAGAATCCATTATTGGATTCAGGTGCCTGATATGGAATGAGGGCATTTCAACTGCTAGTTTAAACATGGTCCCCAGAATTATCAGTTTACAAATTTTTAATGCAAATGTAAACTTATAATATTAGAAGCCTGCTTTATATTTTTTCTGGTTCATTAACAATGTTGAAAATTCTCTTCGAATGTTAACTGAGTACTTGTACTAACTCTTATGAAATGCCTTTTGGTGTCCTTAATATATTTATATGGGATTTGTTAGGCTTTACTTACTGATTTGGAGTTAATTCTTGTTTGTTGTTTTTAAAGGCTATTCCTGCTACTAATTTCTGGTAGGCTTTTGCCCTATGTATATATGCCCAGTTTATACTGTGTGTTTTTATTGTCATTACTGTCATTTGATGAACAAAATATCTGTAGTTTAATATGGTCGAATTTATCAAACTTTGGAGCCAATGCTGCAGCTTCCCATAAGGACACCGGTTTGAATCCCAGCTGTTCCACTTCCAGTCCAGCTGTCTTGGAAGCAGTTGAAGGTGGCCCAAGGGCTTGGCCTCCTGCACCCATGTGGGAGACCCAAAAGCAGCAGCCCTGGCTGTTGCAGCCATTTGAGGAGTGAAGCACTAGATTAAAGAACTTGTCTCTCCCCTCCTCCTTCTCTAATTCTGCTTTTAAAATAATCTTTGACCTGATTTCCATCCTTCAAGTGACAATTTTCATTTGTGTTTTCCTAGAAAAGTTCATGTTGCATTCAATTTTGAAATTGCTTATTCAAAATAGCCACAGAATTACCTTGTATCTTAAATTTTTCTTTTGGGAGCAATATTCTGTTCTAGAATTAATAGTGTTGTTCCTTGTGTCTTCTCTAGGTTTTGGTTTTCATATTGAAATTTTCATTCCTTAAAGAGAACCAGCTCATTGTTTTATTACTGTTTCTCTACATACCTCTTTAATACATGTTTAATTCTTCTCTAGTTTTTTGATGTTCTCAAAATGGATTTGTAAAAATGTGATTGTGTTAAAACTTGATTGATCTTGCCTTTCCTAGTTTCCTAATAAATACATTTTAGGTTTAAATTTCCTTTTGGGTATTAATTTCCTATCCCTTAGCTTTTTGATTTGTGATATCATTATTTTCTTCTTCAAACTTGTAATGTCTTTTGTTATGCTCTCCTTAGCCCACAGGTTATTCTGTTTGTGTATTTTAATTTCTAGGTATTTGGAATATTTTGTTGTTTTCCTATTGTTGATTGCATTTTAAGTTAGTCTGGTAATAGTATTTCTGTGATGTTGATTTGAGGGATTTATAATTCTTTTATAAACGACTTTGTTAAGAATTTATCAATAAAAAATTTCATTTTCTGGTTTAAAACTATAGATATCTGATACATAAATTATTTGTGCTATTCCAATATAGCCTTACATCTACCTTTATTCTACTTGATCTGAGAAATGTGTTAGTTGGATGATCAATTTCCAAAATATCCCCTGTATTCCCAAGTTTTGGTATATTTATTTCATGACTATATTGATAGATGGATGATACATTAGAAATAGTGTATGCTTCAGCAACTGCAGTATTTAAAAAAATTAACTATCTCTGCAAATATTTTTTGCTTTAAATTCTGTCCTTGCACCACACCTGCTGTCTTCATATTTCTTTTTGGATGTTTTAAGAATTCTTTAATTTTTGCTTTTGTATGAAATTTTCACACAATAATAAACATAAGGAACTCCATGTACCCATAACTCTACTTCCACATTCATTAAAAGTCTGTTATTCTTGTTTTACTGACATATAGTGCCCTTCAAGTGATTTTTTTCAAAAGAAGATTTTTTTTTTTTGGAAAGGCAGATAGATACGCTGCCAGAAGGAGAGACAGAAAGATCTTCCATCCACTGTTCACTCCCCAAGTGGCTGCAACAGCCGGAGCTGAACCAGTCCGAGGCCAGGAGTCAGGAAGTTTTTTGGATCTCCCATGAGGACTCAGGGTTCCACGGCTCTGGTTCATCCTGTATTCCTTTCCCAGATCAAAAGCAGGGAGCAGGAAGGGAAGAGGAGTAGCTAGGATACAAACCGGCACCCATGGGATCCTGGTATGTGAAAGGTGAGGACTTTAGTCACTAGGTTACTGTGCTGGGCCCTCTTCAAGTAATTTTTAAAAGGCTAATGACAGTCTGTTCATAAATATTTGCACGTGCATTCCTGAAAATAATTTTTTTAACAGAACCATAGCACCCATAATATGAACTAATTCTTGGTCCTCTGGACTTGGCAGTCTTATCATTAGGCAGCAAGAAGAAAACATAACTGTTATTGAAACTATCTGTAAATGTTATTTATTTGAAGGCATTTAGCGAAAGAGAGGGAGAGGCACAGATTTGATTCACTTCCCAAATATCCACAACACCTGGAGCTGGGCCAAGTAGAAGCCAGTAACCAGGAACTCTGTCTCCCCACAGGGGTGGCATGGACCCAAGCCCCCATCATCGGTTGCATTCCCAGGCACATTAGCAGGACACTGGACCTGAAGCAAAGTAGCAGGGACTCAACAATCCCTTGGGTTTGGGAATGTGGGTGTCCCAAACTAAGGCTTTGGCCTGTTCACTGCAGTGCCAACCACCTGAATCTCTTTTTAAGGTGCATCCTAGAGAGGGTGCCCAGGATGCCTGATGAGAACATAGGACCAATCCTCCTCAAAGTTTTCCCCACCTGTAGTGACTGAAGGGAACTGCACAGAACCCTCCTGCCGCTGTGGGACTTCCTGCTAGAAACAGTATGTGATAGGGTTTCAAGAATATGTAGGCATTGTAAGTATGAAAAGAACTGTGTCTACAACTCCACACGCCCGCCCTCATAAACAGGTGTGCGATGGCTGCTTCAGAAGTTCCACTTAGGAAAAGCTAAAGAAACAGTGGATTTACGGTTTACATTTTCACAGTAAGGGCAATGGTATTCATGATAATTGTAATTCGCAATTAAATAAAAAGAGCAACGTTTTCTTTAGGTGCTTCTAGTTACATATTGACTGCTGTTATTTTATTATTGTTACTATTACCTGCTATAGTTTTTCTTAGGGAAGAGGCTCCTGGAGATGAACCGGGACGCCAGCATCCATTCGCTCAACCAGCCTTTCAGTAAGGGACACCTTGACTCTTTCCCCCTAACTCCGATTTAAATTTCCCAGAAGGCTGGCCAGAACGTACCACCCTGACTTCCACCCTGTTTCCCAGGGAAGTTTCTTCCAGAAACGGTGGCACCGCACTTCCTGCTGCGTCCCGCCGTCGCGGAGGGGCACACTCCCTTCTGGCCTTTCCCTCCGGCCCGCTGCCCTTTCCCGGCTCCCTAGATCCCTAGGCAGCTGGCTTTTCTAAGTCTCCAGCACCCTGCTCCTTCCCGCAGCCCAGTAAACAGCAACTCCGTATCACGCTCCCATTCTCCACGACAGGATCTCCTCGGAAACTCTTCCTGGAGAGCGCCGTTGCCCCGCGGCCGCGGCCATCTTGTCTGCCTCACAATCCCGGCCAAGGTCTCCAAGGACGCAGTTGCGCGAACTGTAGCTTCTTGGGCAACTCCGAGCATGCGCAGTGCCCACGACACGTAGGGGCGGGCTTAGAAATGGAGCGCAAGCGGAAGTGGCCTTCGAGGGATTGTTGACTGCCGCGGCTGACAGAAGTACGTGTTTCCTTGTGATAATGCCGAGAGGTGGCTAGGGTGACGGATTTTGTGGCTGGTGACGGGGGTGGTGGGGGCGAGGCGGAGTTGGCGTGGGTGGTTTCCGAGCTGGGAGGCGCGTGGCCGGCGGTTGGTGGGCGGCGGGCGAGTTGTGGAGAGTGCCTGGGCTTCGGGGGTCAGTGGCCAGGAACCCGGGTCCTGTGGGGTCGGCTTTCGGGAGTCTGGGCTTCAGTGACCACTTTCCTAACCCGAATTGAAAGATGAGCTCGTTAATAGTCACCAGTCTTTATTGTGAAGATTGACCAGATTTGATACGCAGCGTTTGGTTTTATTGTTCGAATGTGATTACTAACAGTTTTTCTCACTTTTTTTTTAAACTTGATTTCGTTAGAAGTACATTTTCTGCTTGAGATAAGGTTGAGTTATGCTACAGCTGAAACATTGCCTTATGGCCTATGTCATGGTTAATTTCCGTACATGTGTCCGTTACTAAAATTGTACGTTTTCTGATTGTGTTTTTATACATCTTGAGCATATGTTTAATACACATCTACTTGTAACTCCTTAAAAATTGTTCTGTCGGCTTAATTATAGAAAGGAAACAGTGATGGGGTGATTTGGCTAGTTCTCGTCCTTTTGTACATCTGAAAGTATATTGTTATAAACAGTGTTGTGTGTTTGAAAATAATAGTCCTGATTGGATAGGTTAATAGATATTATAGCGTTTTAAGCTCTCACCAGTAGTTTTTAAAACATTTTTCCAGACGCTGAAGAACAGTGGATATTGTTGCCTTTTTTTTTTTAATGATTCTATCATTCTGAGGAAAGTTATATGTAATATTTTAATTCATTTTCCTGTAGCAAAGTTGAAATTTTTATAATTTTTTTAATAATATTTTTGACAATCTTCACATAGTTAATTAGGGTAAAAAGGTTCAAGGGCTATAGGGAAGTGGGTAAGACTATTATTTCCATATTGTTTCCTTCATGTGTCTGAAGTAAAGAGGGATGTTGAGGGAGAAGCCCCACCCAGTTTCCCACCTTCCCCAGGTCCCGGATGTGGGGCATGCTCTGAGGTTCTTGCTCAAGTGATTTTGATAGTTCACCATTTATGAATCGCTGCCAGTCTCACCACTCCAAGCACGATGAGGTCGTTGAAGAATCCCCTGATTGACACAGCCCATTATAGAGTCTCCATTTGCCCAGTATTTCGCTGCCCACAAATAGCTGAGGTGGTTGATTGACTTGTTCTGTCTTCTGTCTTTTCTTGGTTAGGGCTCTGAGTCCAGCATTTCGATTGGGGAGATCCCCAAAGAAACTTTGTCTGAGGTGTTCCCAGACCAGATTCTTGTGTGTTCTAGCAAGCACAGGGCCTGGCACAGTCCATCACCCCGATCAGCTGTTGGTTGCAATGGCTGGGTGGGTTCTGTTTTTAGCCCTGCCTTCCACTGGAACCAATGGGTGTTGCAGTCCAGCCTGGTTCTGCCCAGCACATACTTGGCCCTCACATAAACCAGTGGGAGCTGCAGCCTAGCCAGAGCGACCCACAATAACCTGCACTAGGCTTGCCCCCTACCCTGGTTTGCCAGTATGTGTAGCAGTAGTCCAGTCTTTTTAAGTTTCTTTTGTAAGTTTGCCTTGTAAGTTTCCTTTTCTTTTGAATATTCATATCATTTGTTTCTTTGTCTTTGCTTTTTTCTTGGACTTTTTCTTTGCATCAGCAATTGGATTAAATATAGCACTAGAAGCAGTCTGTTACAGCATCATGAAAAACTTTTCAATTGTGACAGTCCAGACAATAGAACATGGTCACAGTAGGCAATGTCTTCTGAAACATTTCTGGGACACACCCATAACCTGACCTTTGCCATAACCTTGGGTTCTTGGAAAGTCCTGAAAGAGAAGTGAGAGTTCTTGTCACAAGAGGGTGTCTCATTCTAGGAGGTAACCTAGCTTTGCTTTTACAGCTCGGGCAGTAAGCTGACTGCCCCAAATTGTTTTCTGTAAATGGAATGGGAAGGTCCTGCTTGCATGGTTCTGCTACTGGCTGGGATGCAGCTCTTACTGACTGGATGGTTGGGAAGTGCGTGATGCTTACACTGGGTATCTGTTCCATGCCACTACAGTTGATGGGATCATTTGTATTTTGCACTGACTGCTTGGTTGATTGAATGAGTCACATCATTTGCCAGTGCTCTTAGCTGACTGGATGTTCGGTGCTTAAAAACTGCTGAACATGGCTGATCAGGCTGCTCGCCTCTTCCACGCGTGGTGGGACGGGACAGTTGCTCAGTCGGCGCTGGCTGGTGAATAAAGATTCCTGAGCTTAGAGTCTGCCTCTGACTCATTTCTGGGATAGATTTGGTCGACTTGCAACAATTTATTAATTTGATGTATTTTAACATAATTATGAATTATTTATTTAGAATGGTGTTTTCCTTTACCTCTTTCAGTCCACCACAATGTCAAACAAATGTCTACCCTAAAATTGATTTTAATGTTAATACAAAAGGTACATAAATTTAAATGTTTGGTGCTGCTGGAATTTGTCTTCTGACTGAAGTTTGTGGTACAGGTGTAATTTGCCTTGTTGCAGATGGATGCCAGTTACCTATTGCCATTTATAGATTGAGTGTATTGCGCACACTCAGTTGAATGCCACTTTGGTCACATATATAGATATTGCGTATTTATTGATTTACTTCATTTTCAAAATGATTGAAAGAGGCAGTGTTCCCATTCCCCGAGAATGAGGACTTTAGTCACTAGGCTACTGCGCTGGGCCAGTCTCATTTAATTTTACATAAGTCTTTTCAACCTCGTTTTTGAAACTAAAACTAAGTGAAATAGCTTCTATTTTCTTAGCTTAAAAGTAGCAAAATTGTATTTATATATAGTGTTACTTGACATTTCATTATTTTCGTATATTTTCTCATGAATAATAACTATCACAGATTTTCCTATAATCTGTATTCTCCCAGTTCTCTTTTACAAAACATGATCACCAAGCCAACAGCTTCAGTATCGCCTTGGCCTTAGAAAGGCGAATTGTTGGGTCTTTTCCTAGACCTAGTGAATGGGCAATTGAAGGGATGAGGCTCAGAATTTTTAGTCATTTTAACAAGCCTATCGGGACTTAATGCATAGTCGGGCATGAGAACCACTGCTCTGGTTTCCAGCTCAGGGGCTTGTATATACTTGCTAGTGTTTTTGTAGTTCCTGTTGACTGACTATATGACTGTTGTCCTTTCAGATTTCTTGATATCTCTAGTGAGCCCCGTATCTTCTTCCAACTCCAGCCGACCTCTTCCCGGTGGCTCTGCCTGAGTTTGCAGATGAACACTAAGCTTGCATCTCCTGAGAGTACAAGGATTAAGGCCTGGTGTGGCCATGCCAGCGAATTGGATCTCAACTCGGCAGTCCTCAGCTGTGGCTCTGGAGGATCCTGGAAGCTCACGTGAGGTGAGCAGGTGTCCCAGGGGCTGGGGGTTCATCACAAAGAACTGCTGCGTCACTAGCCTCAAGGCACCCGGGGCGTAGGAAGCGGGCTGACCGCTCCAGCTAGAGATTTGTTTTGTTTAGGATTTTGAAGTTATTTCTACTTTTTTTTCTAAACTGTCTCTCCAAATGGAAATATATTCTCTAATATCGTTTTGCAATTTTTTTTAAAGATTTATTTATTTTTCTTCAAAGGTCAGATTTATGGAGAGGAGAGACAGAAACATCCTTTATCTGCTGGTTTACTCCCCAAGTGGCTGCAACTGCTGGAGCTAAGGCAATGTGAAGCCAAGAGCCTGGAGCTTCTTCCGTCTCCAAGGCGGGTGCAGGTTCCCAAGGCTTTGGGCTGTCCTCGACTGCTTTCCCAGGCCACAAGCAGGGAGCTGGAAGGGAAGTGGAGCAGCTGGGACAGGAACCAGTGCCCAGATAGGCTCATTTGGCTCATTGTAGTTTTTATCTCATTTCTCTGATAATTGGTAAAACATCTTTTCATGTATGTACTCTTGGCTATTATGTTTTCTTTGGAGAAGTGCCTATTCAAGTCTTTGATGTGTGTAGGTTTATGTGTTTCCTCACTGTTCATTTGTATGAGTTCTCTGTAAGCCTTGAATGTTAGTCAGTTATCTGGTTCATGGCTTGCGGATATGTTGAATGAATGGACACATCAGCACTTCGTGTGAGATCCTAGAGGAAGAGCTTTCAGTTTCTTTGCAGGATTATGATTTAGCTATCAGTTTTGCTAGAGGTAAAAGGCTTTGTAATGTCAAGGAACTTACTCTCTGTATTTAAATTTTTTATCAAAAGAGGTTGCTGGTGTGGGCATTTGATTTAGAAGTTAAGATGACAATTAAGAAGCATCTCATTTTGAAACACCTGAATTGTTTTTTTGTTTTTTTTTTTTTAAATTTTGAATTACTCAAACAGTGTCATGCCTTCTCTTTCTGACTCTGTGCTGTGCTTTCAGCACTTTGATGACGACTGTCTGCTCCTCAATAAGGAAAGCCTGCTTCATCCTGTCACGGACACTTTTAGCACACATGGAGCCACTGTAGGCCCCGCTGACATGTTTTTTCATGTTAGACAACCTCATCAGGACTTTAGGCCTCACAGCACGAACCCCTTCCAGTTAGCCTGGACACACGCCACATGCAGATTTCAGTGCCTTCCCAGCCTTCTTGATGTCAAGGGAGACAATACTACTCCTGGGAGTTCAGGACACTCTGGTGTTGTTGGAGGCCGTATTGCAGAAAACCCTACAGCAGTGGATCAAATGCTGGACCATCTGAGTGTCTCCAAGCAACTTTGTCCTGAAACTTTTTTTTTCTTTTAAGATTTATTTATTTTTATTGGAAAGGCAGATTTACAGAGAGAAGGAAAGACAGATAAGATCTTCCATATGCTGGTTTACTTCCCAGTTGGCCGCCACAGCTGGAGCTGAGCTTATCAGGAGCCAGGAGCTTCTTCCTAGTCCACAATTATGGAGCTAAATAGGAAGTAGAGCCGCTGGAATACGATGTGGTACCCAAATGGCCCAGAATAGCTGTTTTTAATACTCACCTTTGGCTCCTGATTCTAGCTTCTGGCCAGTGCACATTCTGAGAGGTGGCAGGTGATGGCTCAGGTAGCTGAGTCCCTACCCACCCGCATGGCAGACTGGCTTGAGATGCGAGGTCTCGATCCTGGCCATTGCAGGTTTTTGCGGAACCTGATTTAGAACCCTGTCTCAAGCTGGGTATCTGCTGCTCTGTCTCTCTCTGTTGAACTTTACCATCTTTTTTTTCTGCATTTGATATCTATCATGTTGTTTTTGCCTTTCAGACCATTGTGGTGCATCACGTGGATTTGCCTATTTTAAGTCAGATGTGCATAGCCAAGATGCAGTCCAGTTGATCATGTGTATAGTTTTTTGTGTCATTGGATTTGGCATGCTGATATTTTATTTAAGGTTATTGCACCAATTTTCACATCCTTTCTTTATATGTCAGGAATGCCTGTGAGCATTTCCTGTAATGCACGATTAGTGACGGTGAGTTCTTGTGTGGAGAAGACTTTATTCTTCATTTCTGAAGGGTGGCTTTGCTGAGTACAGCAGTCTTGGTTGGCAGTTACTATCTTGGCTTCATCATCCCAGATGATAAAGATGAGAAATTTACTGATAGTCTAGTACAGATTCCTTTTCATGTGGTTTGATACTTCTCTTTGCTGCTTTTGAAGTTCTGTTTGACTTTTGTTGATTCAGCTGAAGTATGCCTTGAATCTGGAAGGTCATGAACATGTTCATGAGCATTCTGTGACTTAGGAACTTTTCAGCAGTTAGCTCAATGAACAGGCTGTCTGCACCTGTTTTGTTCTTCTTCTGGAACTCCCATGATGTGAAAGTTAGTTTGCTTACTGGTATCCCCCATAAGTTCTGTAGACTCTCTTTATTTTATTGTTTTTATTCTTTATATTTTATTTTATTTTTATTTTTATTGCACCCTAAGCCCTAAAGCAGGACCTGAGCTGCATTGTTCCACAAGGTTAGAAATCACAAACACACCCCAGTCCTGAGACAGCTTCCGGTCTGGGGACCAGAGCCAGAGAATCTGGTCGTGTGGGCGATCTGCATCCAGTTCTGCCCGAGAAAGTGAGCCTGCATGCCACAGTGAATTTAGTGGACCTAAGCCTAGGACATCAGCTTCACGGCCACTGTGAGCACACAGGCCCTGGAACCCAGTGCCGCCCTAGCTGTTTGTGAGTTATGACAGTCACAAGAAAATGATAGGTTTCCTTAGCAACAACTCCCTATTATGAGAAAACGGAGAGAAGAACATCAACAATTTTTTTTCCCACACCAATAACTTTTTTTCTCCTGTATCTGGGGTAAGGGGTGAAACAAAGGGAAAAGCCCCACCCAGCCTCCCACCGATCACAGATCCCTGATGTGAGGCATGCTCTGAGGGTCCTGCTCAAGCAGCTTTGATTGTTCAACAGTTCTGAATTGCTGCCAGTCTTGCCGTTCCAAGTACGATAAACTCTCTTCAGAATCCACTGGCTGACATAGTTTCTTCATGGTTGGGGTTCTGAGATCACCAGTTCAGTTGGAGGGATCCCCAGAGAAACTTCGTCTGAGGTGATCCCAGACCTGATTCTTGTGTGTGTTTGCCAGTATAGGGTCTGACACCGTCCATCGCCCCAGTCAGCTTATGCACATGCTGGTGGTTGCAATTGCTGGATCAGTTCTGTCTCCAGCCCTGTCTTCCACACAAACCAATGGTTGTTTTAGTCCAGCCCGATCCTGTCCACTTTATACTCGGTCCTCACACAAACCAGTGGGAGCTGTAGCCTAGTTAGGGCAACTCCCCATAACACTCACCAGGCCTGCCCCCTACCCTAGTTCTCATGCATGCCACTATGTACCACAGACTTGCTCAGTCTGTCCCACGTCCCATTTAGCTCTTGTGCATGTCAATGGGCACTGAAGCCTAGTTCAACTCAACCAACCCGACTATCCAGTCCACACACATACTGGCAGGTGCCTTTCTGTCTAGCCATCCCTGCCCCTGTCCTGGTTTTCATGCTCTCCAGCGGGAGTGCTAGAACCTCAACAATTTACACTGCTAACACCACTTCTACAAACTCCTATAGCCTATGCTACTGAGGCAACCACAATTACCACTTAACATTGAACAAACTAGGACTGGTGAGATAGCCTAGTGGCTAAAGCCCTTGCCTTGCATATGCCAGAATCCCATGTGAGCACTGGTTCTAATCCTGGATGTTCCACTTCCCATCCAGCTCCCTGCTTGTGGCCTGGGAAAGCAGTCGAGGATGGCCCCAAGCCTCGGAATGCTGCACCCACATGGGAGACCAGAAAGAAGTCCCTGGCTCCTGGTTTTGGATCGGCTCAGCTCTGGCCATTGTGGCCACTTGGATAACAAACCAGTGGATGGAAGATCTTTCTGTCTCTCCCTCTCTCTATTAATCTGCTTTTCCAATGAAAATAAATAAATCATTTTTTAAAAAGTTACAAGAATAGAGCAGAATTCATGTTCTATACTCCTAAATATCGCTCCTGTATGCTCCAAAGCTAGCTGTTCACGTTGACCAGGAATTTGCCCTTGCAGGGTTCAGTGACCTTCAGGGATGTGGCTATAGATTTCAGCAGGGAGGAATGGCAGCACCTGGAACCTGCTCAGAGGACTCTCTACTGGGATGTGATGCAAGAAACCTTCAGCCACCTGCTCTCAGTAGGTAAGCAAGATAGCCGGGGATCCGTCTGAAGGAGGCTTCACTGACTGCTGGTGTATTTATCTGATGAACGCGCTGAGGGATAACTGTCCTTGATTTGGCAGGATTCTTGTCCTTTGAGAATTTTTTAGTAATATTCTATTCAGACAGAAATAATTGCTTTTCTGAAGAACAATTAGACTTCAACTGATTAGCTGGACTCAATATTTTTATTATTTCCCATGAACAGGGTTTCAAGTTCCCGAGCCAGGGGTTTTCATGTTGGAGCAAGGAAAGGAACCACAGGAATTGCAGAGTCAGAGCACACGTCAGTTCTGTTCAGGTGAGCGAGGGAGGCAGGGCTGTAAATCTCAGCTGTCATTGCAATGACTGGCACCTTACTGCTTGGAAACCTTGATGATTTATTGGGCAACTGAATGTCTTTAAAAAAATTTTTTTTTTTAATTTGAAAGGCAGAGTTTTCAACCAGAGACAGAGAAAGGAGTCTTCTGGCTACTGTTCTCTCCCTAAAATAGCTGCATCTGCTGGAGCTGGGCTGCTCTGAGTGCAGGAGGCAGGATCGTTCTCTGGGTATCCCACGTGGATGAGTGCAGGGGTCCAAACCAAGTGCCTGGCCCATCATCTGCCGCTTTGCCCAGGCATGCTAGTGGGAGCTGGATCTGAAGTAAAGCAGCTGGGACTTGAACCTGTGTCCACATGGGCTCCCTTCATCACAGGTAGTGGCTTTATTGGCTACATCGCTAGGCTGTCCTCCCTTTTTTTTTTTTTTTTTTTTTTACAGATTTATTTAAAAAGCAGAGTTAGAGAGAAATATTTTTTTGACTTCGGTCATTTCTGTCCTCTTTAGATGTTGGATCATATGCTAATTTGTTTCATTAAAGATCCTTCTTCGATATATATTTTTTTCAAAATATTATTTTTCCCTATCTTCCTCATAATTCTAGTCATTTCTGTTTATATTCAGGTGTTCACGAATCTGCTTTCTTAGAAAATTATTACATGACACACACTCCAATTCCTGCGACTCGCTTTTTATTTCCCTGCTTTTCTGTGCGATGCCCCACAACTCTGTGTCTAACCAGGCTGCCTTCCAGTTTTCACCAGAGGAATAAGATTCCTAAAAGCTCAGTTTCCTGCATGCTTTCATCCAACTGATGACTTGATCCTTGGCATGTAACCTTTTTGGGTATCTTTCTGCTGTGTTTGACAATATCAGCCATGTTTCCAGAAATTTTTTGCTAATGTTGTTTGAGTGCGTTTATGACTAGGCCTGGTTAGTACATTTTGTTTTGCTTTATCTTCTTCATCTGATGAGGTGTAAGTTTAATCATAATTCTTAGTTTAGGACTCATCACCATGAGTATACATAGATTCTTTTTTATCATTGGATTTATTATCTTTAGTTTCTTACCCCCATATCTGCCTTTCCCACTATAGGTCATTGTTTTGTATGATGGAAACTTTTCTTAAATTCATACATATTTTAAAGTGAATTAGGCATATGTGTCATTAGGTTATAAAAATGGCCTAGTGCGGTATATCTTGTTCTTTACCTTACTTTCCCTATATTTGACCATAGAGCAGTCTGTTAATCTAGTTTATTTCTTCAAACTATTGAATTGTACCCCAGGATGTCTCAACACTGTTATCAATCTCATAAATTACTCTTCTTTTTCCTTTTCTCTGTGAAAAGGAAACTAGGTGAATTGTATGTACCCTTCTCTCCAGCCTCTATTAGCTGTTACTTGAAGTCAGATCATGTGTTTTTCCTCCAGAAGGAGAGTTTGGGTATCAAACCTTAGGCAGGAAATTTCAATAAAAATTTTCTATATTGACAGGAAAGGTGATGTACAAGTGGTATTTCATATATTTCATTCTAGAAGTAGTGTTGTAGATTGGTCAGCACATAAGAGGGCTATTAGCAAAGAGCAAATAGTTACATGATGAGATTTCATAAAAAAATACTATGAAAATTCCTTATGACTATAATAATAGAAAAATAATCCATGTAGTCCCAGCCATTATCCTTTTCCTCAAAGACCCCATCAGTGCATCTCCCTTGGAAATGAGTTATACAGTTAATATAGAAATAATGCATCAAAGAATATTAAAAAGAAAACCAGATATAACAAGATTTCTTCCTATACTGACCATGAGTGTACTCCAACAGGAGAGAAATTATGGAACCATAAGAAACATGCAACACGTCTCAGTTGTAAAGCAGCATCCTCCCAATGTCAGGAAAGTCATACAGGGGAGAAGCCCTATGACTGTGCCGAATTTGGAAAGGTCTTCGCTGAGAAATCATTGTTCAAAGTACATCTGAAAGCTCATACAGGAAAAAAACTCTATGTGTGTATTGAATGTGGGAAGGCTTTTGTACAGAAGCCAGAGTTTATTACCCATCAAAAAAACCACACTAGAGAAAAACCTTACAAGTGTAATGAATGTGCAAAATCTTTTTTCCAAGTATCTTCTCTGTTCAGGCATCAGAGAATTCATACCGGGGAAAAACTCTATGAATGCAGTGAATGTGGGAAAGGCTTTTCTTACAACTCAGATCTCATTATACATCAGAAAATTCACACTGGAGAGAGACACCATGAATGCACTGACTGTGGCAAAGCATTCACACAGAAGTCCACACTCAAGATGCATCAGAAAATTCACACAGGTGAGAGATCCTATATATGCATTGAATGTGGTCAGGCCTTCATCCAGAAAACACACTTGGTTGCACACAGGAGAATTCATACGGGAGAAAAACCATATGAGTGCAACTGTGGAAAAGCTTTCATTTCCAAGTCGCAACTCCAGGCACATCAACGAATTCACGCAAGAGGGAAGTCTTACATATGCACTGAATATGGAAAAGTCTTCAGCAATAGTTCAAACCTCACTATACCAAAGAAAGTACAAAGTAAAGAGAAATCTTCAATATGTACTGAATGTGGGAAGGCATTTGCCTACAGGTCAGAGCTAATTATACATCAGAGAATTCACACTGGAGAGAAACCTTATGCGTGCAGTGACTGTGGGAAAGCCTTTACCCAGAAGTCAGCACTCACAGTGCATCACAGAATTCACACGGGAGAAAAGTCATACGTGTGCATGCAGTGTGGCCTGGCCTTCATCCGGAGGACACACCTGATGGCACATAAAATAATTCATACAGGTGAAAAACCTTATAAATGTGCTTACTGTGGGAAATTCTTTACTTCCAAGTCACAGCTTCATGTGCATAAGCGAATCCATACAGGAGAAAAGCCGTATGTGTGCAGTAAGTGTGGGAAGGCCTTCACAAACAGATCAAATCTCGTGACACATCAGAAGACTCATACAGGAGAGAAATCCTATGTATGTCCTAAGTGTGGGAAGGCCTTCACCCAGAGGTCAGATTTGATAACTCATCACAGAATCCACACTGGAGAGAAGCCTTATGAATGTGTTACCTGTGGAAAAGCCTTCACCCAGAAATCACACCTTAACATTCACCAGAAAATTCATACTGGAGAGAGACAGTATGAATGCCATGAGTGTGGGAAAGCTTTCAACCAGAAGTCAATCCTCATTGTGCATCAGAAGATTCACACGGGAGAGAAGCCCTACGTGTGCACCGAGTGTGGAAGGGCCTTCATTCGCAAGTCCAACTTTGTCACTCATCAGAGAATCCATACTGGAGAGAAACCTTATGAGTGTAGTGATTGTGGGAAATCCTTCACGTCCAAGTCTCAGCTCCTGGTACATCAGCCAATTCACACAGGAGAGAAACCCTATGTGTGTGCCGAGTGTGGGAAGGCCTTTAGTGGAAGGTCAAATCTCAGTAAACATCAGAAAACTCACACTGGAGAAAAGCCTTATTTCTGTTCTGAATGTGGGAAGACCTTCAGACAAAAATCAGAGTTGATTACACATCATAGAATTCATACTGGAGAGAAACCTTATGAGTGCACTGATTGTGCAAAATCTTTCACTAAGAAATCACAGCTCCAAGTACATCAGCGAATACACACTGGAGAGAAACCTTATGTGTGTGCTGAGTGTGGGAAAGCATTTACTGACAGATCCAATTTGAATAAACACCAGACAACACACACTGGTGACAAACCTTACAAGTGTGAAGTGTGTGGAAAAGGCTTTGTTCAGAAATCAGTGCTCAGTGTGCATCAGAGTATTCATATTTGAGACAAAGTGGGAAAAATGTTAATGAGGACGTGTGTATAATGTGAATCTAGTCATCAGACCACTGTATGTTATTAAGTAGACACATCTATATCAGTGTCACACTGAAGAGGAGGGCGACTGGGAAGATGCAGAGATGGAACTCCTAGCCCACTGCCGCCAGGCTCACTAAACCTTGGGACTTTCATACTGAGTAGGAGCTGAATCAGTTTGATGCCTTAATGAGAAATGCTATCTAAAATGTGATGGAAAATTGCTTCTCAGCCTTTTGGCTAAGATCAAATGAAGTTTCTTCTTATCAGTTCAAAATATAATGCAATGCTATTAGAAGAATTTTTAGGGAAGATTACGTTAAATTGTTTAATCCTGTTTTCTGTGGAATAGGGATAGTGCCAATGAAGTAGTTAAAAAAATAATAACTCATATATATATTATGGTAAATTCAAAGTTCTGCGAGTTGATTCAAAACACATTGTTTTACAGTTGTCACTGTTTTTCATTGTTAACAGATTTGTACATATTCAGTCTATAATTGAATAATTCTTTTTAGGAAATACGTGTCTTTTTTTTTTTTTAAGGAAAACCTGTTTATATAGATGTGGAGCTGAGAATGTGTTAAACTTAAAATTTCCTTTATTACTCCCTGGGAGTATCTTTGAGTCTCATAAGAACTAATATTAAAACAGACTCAAACATACTGTGATTATCTGCGCGAGGTCCATTTTCATGCCAAACGTTCTACAGGACCGGTTTTGCCAAGTGCCTGAAGCACATGAGTTTAGTGTCTGTGAGTGTCTTTGCATCCGTAATGCCCGCAGGAAGAGCACAGGTCATAATTCTACCTGTGTGCTTTCTACCTCGTGTCTAATGATAAACCCTCGGAATACTTTGCTACCT
Organism: Ochotona curzoniae; assembly: GCF_017591425.1. NCBI lineage: Eukaryota > Metazoa > Chordata > Mammalia > Lagomorpha > Ochotonidae > Ochotona > Ochotona curzoniae. The sequence continues at coordinate 4,535,160 of NW_024465561.1, read as the reverse complement.
GACCCTAACAGGCTGCTTCAAAATTATAGCTGTTCTGCCTTCCTCTTCTATAATGTTCCATACCTGTAAGCATAAGGATAATGTGTACATTTGTTTGTGTATTCTAACAGTAGATCATTTTCATAGTATTCTTTACCACTTTGAGCCTGGGTACCTGCATGTGGGTGGGCATGGGACTCTCAGGGAACTGTCCCCTGTGAGCTTGTGGATGGGAATGTTGATGTGCTTATTCCTGGGCTGCTGCATTCTCACATGGGTTGAGGCATCAGAGCTGAGCCTCATGGCCTGGGTATATGCCTGTGTGTGTGTAAGGGGGAGAGAATGGAGCTTGTTCTGTGTTTCTGTTTTGCATAATTAACCAAGGGTAGTTTCTTGCAGTTCCTGTATGAGTTTCTTAGGGCTGGTGACCTTATATCCTATGGTATAGCTCACTGAAAGAACAGAGTACCCATGTCCTGTCCCAACATTAACTGCATAAACCTCCTAGGAACTCTGTTTAGACTGACAAAAAAAAGGGATGCAGATTCAAGAAGGTCCTGGTGATTCCATGGGCATCCCATAGAAAGAGAACAACAAACCTGGCCTTAGCTCCATGATCAAAGAGGAGAGGGACTTGGGGACAGGATGGTGTGTTCAGATGGTGGCCCCTTATGGCCAGTTCAGCAATTTCTCATTAGCTTTAGCAGATGACCTGGCAGCTGGGAGTTTGGTCCAGCCTAGATAGAAATTGCTTTTTTCCTCGGTCACTCTTAAGAACAAGACACATTTATCATTGGCTCCTAGACAAATGCTTGGGGAATCCTGCCTGAGAGTATTTTGTTTCCCATGCATATTTTTTAAAGATTTATTTTGTTTTCTTTTTATAAATTTTATTTTTTATAATGATTACATGGTGTATCAGGGTGGGAAGGATTGAGGTTTAGGGAAAATTGGGTGAACTCATTGCTTCCAAATTTGCGATTTCTTCTTGTTTCTGGGGAAAAGGGAGAGAAAAGAGGGGAAATTACAACTTTCTACCTGAACCCTATCAGATCCCCCATTTCTGGGACTCACAAACCCGGCCCCCACTGGGCCCAGGCTGGCATGGCTCACCTAACCTCAGTGTCCGCAATCTTTTTTTTTTTTTAAAGGATTTATTTTTATTATTTTTTTATTGGAAAGGCGGATGTACAGAGAGGAAGATCTTCCATCTGATGCTTCACTCCCCAAGTGAGCGCAACGGCCAATGCTATGCCAATCCGAAGCCAGGAGCCTCTTCCGGGTCTCCCACGCGGGTGCAGGGTCCCAAAGCTTTGGGCCATCCTTGAATGCTTTCCCCGGGCCACAGTCAGGGAGCTGGAAGGGAAGCGGGGCTGCCGGGATAGAACCGGTGCCCATTTGGGATCTCGGGCGTGCAAAGCGAGGACCTTAACCACTTGCGCCACCACGCCAGGCCCAGTGTCTGCAATCTTATTGCGCAGCCTGGCCTGGTCCAGTCTGCCCCTGTTGCAGCTCCTTCTGGTGGGAGCTGCAGCCTATCCCAGCCCAATCTAATTGCTGTCCCAGTTCTAATGTGAACTGTCTGGTGTTTAATGATGTGGTGTCCTGGGTGTCACCACAGGACCAGGAGCTTGATGAGTGGAGATAGTGTAGTGGCTGCCCAAGGTGTGGGGCCAGGCTGCGTTGAGAGGCCTCTCTTGCCTTCTGCACAACACTGTAAATAAAAGCTTGGCCTCTGTCATAGCTCCTTAGTGATCTCTGGTGCAGTTTCTGCTTTCTTGAACCTACTTGGGATCCTCAGGTCTTGGGGGTCCCTCTTGTGGAGACCGGGGGACTCAAGGTGTGACATCCACACCAAGTAGAACTTTGGGCCATAGGATGCAAAGGTGAGATGAACCAGTGCACACTTTATTGAATTTTTTTGGAACAACTTATACCAGTTTTTTGCAGGGCAAGCAGTTAGATAAAAGTTACTAGTTAACTAAACAGTAGCATCCAAGCTGCTCCAATGACAGATCATAAGCGCTCAAGGGAATAATCACCAGGTCTCAGGCAACAGGATAAGTAACCATGAGTTACCGGTAAACAAACAGGTCTAACTAGGGAAAGAATCTAACAGAGCTTTCTCTGTGTTGAGATACATTCAGGCTATAATTGCTAAAGAAAGAAATGATAGTGAAGACGCCTCCCACCTTCCCAGGCACGCTGTGCAGACACGGTGGTCCACAGTCTCAGCGGGAAGTTTGCTTCCTGCATAATTCTCAGGTTGCTGAGAGTGTCTGAAACTCGGTGTCCTCGGGTATTTGGTGGTCTGGGTCAGGGAGTGGATCTCCACAATTAATAAACCTCAACACTTAGGACCCCTGGAAGCACCCTCTGGCATGACAGTCTTGAAATTGACTGATGCTGGATTTTCTTTTTTTTTTTTTTAAGTAAGATTTGTTTATTTTTATTGGAAAGTTGGATTCAGAGAGGAGAAGAGACAGAGAGGAAGATCCTCTGTCCACTGATTCACTTCCCAAGTCGCCACAGTGACCAGAGCTGAACCCATCTGGAGCCAGGAGCTTTTCCAGGTCTCCCACATGGGTGCAGGGTCCCAAGGCTTTGGGCCTTCCTTGACTGCTTTCCCAGGCCACAAGCAGAGAGCTGGATGGGAAGCAGGGCAGCTGGAAAATGAACATGCCCACATGGGATCCCAGTGGACGCAAGGCAAGGACTTCAGCCACTAGGCTACTGCACTGGGCCTGGAATTATTTTTGTTAAAGATTTATTTATATGAAGGAGTTAATAGAGGAGAAAAAGGTCTTCCATCTGCTGGCTTACTTGGGCTTGGTCATGCTCAAGCCGGGAGCCAGAAGCTTCTCCAGTCTCCCACTTGGGCGGCAGGGTCCTGGGCCATCCTTCACTACTTTTCCCATGGTATTAGCATGGAGCTGGATTGGAAGTGGAACAGCTGGGATTTGGATGGGCACCCATATAGGATGCCAGTGTGACAGGTGGTGGCTTTACTCACTCTCCCATAGTGTTCACCCTCATATTCTAGACCTTAATTGCTTTTTTGCCACCTCACCTCCTGGAATCTCAGTGTAGGTGGGATCCTTGTGAACACTAATGTGTATACACTTTAATAGCACTCCTGTCAACACTGCCCTGAATGTGCCTGTACTAACCAGGGGATTAGGTCCTGGCCTGGTGCCTGCTGGCCCTGAGTCTGAGGGTCACTGAGTTCACAGTTGCCGGATGCAGTGGTCTCCAGGTTGTACACTGGCCACATCCTGGTCTTACCTGGCTTCATCTCGGTGATCCTCAGATTGCATGACCTGGGGACCACTGTGTCCTAATGTGGAGCGTATGTGTGTGTCCTCACCTGGGACGGTGATAGTCTTCTGAGAGCACAGGAGGTTACTGGAGGTGGGGAGGCAGCAGCATTGGTGGAGTCCGGCCGACTGTGATCTTAGAGTCAGAATTACTTTATGAAAAGGCTTGTGACCTTCTCTGAAGAGTGAGCCCTTGTCATTGGCAGCAGGGGAATCCCTCCACCATGTGCTTGGACTCAGCCTTGTTCTAGGGGCTCAGGCTGGCACTGTGCCCCAAGCATGAGTGGCTTGGGTGAGGGTGAGTGAGCCCAGTGCCTAGTCTGCCTCACTCCTGGGCATGCTGTGCCAGGGTGTGGAATGTTCATAAAGTCTGGGGTCTCTGTGTATCTGCTGGGGGTTATGAGTTGGGCCTGAGGCCCAGGGTCAAGTTGCTGAAAGAACACAGCACCAGCATCCCAACTCCAACCACACAACCTTGTCGAGATTGCATTTAGACCTACAGAGGATGAACATACAGATCAAAGAAGGTGCTCGGCATACTATTTCCATCCCCTCTGTCAAGGTAACCATAACAGCATGAGCAAGAGGAGATGAGGGAGAAGATGGACCCTCAGGTCACCCTGCTAGGCTGGGCGGCTTCTTACTACCAGTACCAGCATTTCCTGACTGCTCCATCATTCTTCCATTTGAAATTAGATTGTTTTTTCTCAGTGGAACTAGTAACTCTTGAACAAGATGGCTTTCTCAAATGCTCAAGAACCCAACGGCTTGGTAGTTCCAGTCCCTGTGTCTTCTTCATACATCTTGATGGCTGTGCAGGGGAGCCCTGGGGGTGCTGGATCTCCTTGTGTACGCTGTGGTCCCTGGCAGCTCTTGGTCTCAGTGCCCCATCACAGCGAGGCCCCTTAGGACTAGGTGCAGGATGGAGTGTTTGGGAGTATGTTGTAACCTTCATCTGGTCAGAAATGGTGTCTTTCATTTCCTACTTCCTGCTAGTCTGTGTGACTGCATCCCTGTGCTGAATGTCCTGGTTTCCAGTGTTTTCACTGCGAGGCTGGGTGAGTGGAAGTGGGGCGGTGGCCATGTCACATGAAGGTGCAGCTGTCCTTTCCCTGGCCTCCCTCCCAAGCAGAATCCTAATGACTTGGTGTGGCCCCCAGCACATGTCCAGGGGTGGCTCCAGGGTTGTGTTGGGCTTTCAGTGGGAAGGGTCATCCTCACTGGTCCTGGGAAGTCCCACTGAGTGTCACTGGATCCCACCCCTGCTCCGTTTGCTCACCCCAATTTAGTTCTGTATGTGGCCTGTCTGACAATGACAGTGCTTTATACTCTGATGGCACTGGCCTCAGCATTCTCCCAGAGCGCTTCACTGAGCGACTGGCTTCTGGAATTACACCCGGCGCCGGCTAGGCCCACGTCAAAGGAGGTCCCAGACCCACAGTGAGTGAATCTTCACTGTGTATTGGATCTGGAGGGTTGAGCAGGCCCATTCCCGCCTTAGACGATTTCACAGCAGCCATCATTGTACCCACTTGCACTTACCTCGTCTTGTCTGGATCAAAACCCGGAGTTGTACTGTGGCATCTCATCCCCCGAGGCGGAGCAACGCAGGTGCTTGGTGGATTGGGCCGTGAGGGATTGTCCAGGGCCAGCAGTTCCAATGAACTTTGAATGTGGCGGCCCTCACTCAGGTTAACAGCCCTGCATGCAAAGGAACTGGCCGGCCTGTAGCTGCGCATGCGTGCTCAAGCCCACTGTGACGTCACAGTGAGCTCTGCGCTGGCCACTGGCTGTTGCCTGGTGACGGGACGGAGTCTGCGCCCTTGCTGTCTGTTTGCCGCTGCTGAGCTTTCCAGCTGGTCTCCTAGCGGGTTCTGGGGAATGGTGTGGGAATCCCAGGAGCTTAGGAGAGCAGCTCAGTTGGAACGAGCGGTGTAGGCCGTGCGTGGTCTGCTGCAGGTGTGTGAGTTTCTTGCGTGACTGGGTGCGGGTTGTGGTGGTTGTTCCCGACAGTAGAGACAGATCACAGAGGGAACTCCGTACTGATGCCCAGACTAATCTTTCAGGAAGCCGCGTTTTAGACCCAAAAAACAAGGTGCTGGTGACACCGTTCCTATCCTTTCTTCAGAAGGCAACGGGAAGGCAGACTGCAGCTCTGCGATGAACGAGGCCAGAGGAACTGGGCGGGTACGCTGGTGAGCTGAAGTGGGGGTGCTGCTGTGGCCACTCCCTGTAGTTTTCCACTGTTGGTACAGATCCTCCTGGCAGCTGTAACAGAAATTGTGGGTTCGGTTTCTTGACGCTGTGGTTGAAAATTCTAGGATGCACTGGGGATCAGTAGTTAACTGAGCAAGCAAGGAGAGTTTATGGCGTTGGAAAGTACACTCGCATCAAGTAGGGGGCTGGGCAGGCTGGGGAAGAGCATCTGCTGGAAGATGGAGCAGGTTTCCCTTCGTCTCATGATAGAGGACGAATGTTCTTGGGAGGAGAGGGAGAGTTCTGAGAAGTGGAACTTTCCCTTGATGCGAGTGCCACCCGCTCTCACCAGGGGCTGCCTTTGGAGCCGTTGGGGCAGTTGGGAGGCAGGGACTGCTGGAAGTACAGCGCTTATGTAATGAACCCAGGGCTAATTAGGGTAATGCAGTGGCCGATGGTAGGATGCCTTTTCTGGGACATTTGTCAGTGTGTAGTTTCTGAGAGCTGCTGGGGCATCCAGGCTCTGCTCCTCTCTAGCTTTCTGCCTCTTCTTCAGAGCTGGTATAGTGACTGCCCGTGTGACCCCGAGCCTGCACTGCTCATTTGGCCACCGTTTTGCTTTGCCTCGCTGTTGGGAACACCTGGCGTGGGGAGGGTCCACGAGCAGGTCCTCCCTGACGACTTGGCCTGGGGTGATGCCCGGGACTTCCCAGGTTCCATTTCTGCCTTTTGCACGTGTTGTGGCTCTGGGGCTCAGCCTCCGCGCCCCTGACCAACCTTCACCGTGCGTGCAGTGCTTTCACTTTCTCTCCTTCCTTTATGTGGGACTGATATCCAGTGTCCTGCTTCACTATTCATGACTTCAACCCACACTGAGTTTTCTCACCTGTCGAGTTTCGTGAGGAACAGGACTGTAAGGCTGGGTGAATGGACGGGGCGGGTAGCCATGCGAGCTGAGGGGGCTTGGGCTCCTCTGAGAGGCCTCTCTGTCTTCTCTGTATTGTTCCCAAGAACTGGACCTGGCCTCCGGCAGAGCTCTGCTGGTCCCAGGAATGGTTCGCACTTCCCACAGCGTGATTGCTTGGCTCTGCTACCCAGCGTCACTGGCTGGCTGGGAATTACTGTATCTTGGCCCTGAGTTCCAGTCTGGCTCTGGCTGCTCTCCTGGGATCCCAAATCAGTCTCGCCCACCTGGCAGGGTCCCTGGGGATTGAATGTGCCTCTCAGACCTCCTGGGTCCAAGGTCAGTGACTTGACCCCTTCACTTGTAGACTCAACAGTTTCTGCTTCCTGGGTGGGCTATATGCCCTCTTTTGGGATTTCCTTAGAGCAGCCACTCAACCTGCTCCCCCAACTCCCCATCCCGTTTCCACAGAGGAATCACTGTGGTCAGTTCACATCCCGAGACACTAGGTGACCCAGGCTGCAAGGACGAGGCCGGGGCCGGCTCATCTCACCGTGGTAGATGGAGCACTCGTTGCTGCCTGGCAACCACAGCAGGCCCTCCAGGTGCATGTGTTGCTTCAGGCTTAGTGCTGACGTCACAGGGACAAGCTTTACCTGTGGCTGGTTGCCTGTGTCATTCAGGGTGGATTCCTTACTTGCCTGTGTGTCCCAACAGCACTTTAGGCTGAGGTCCTGGTGTGATGCAAGGTGAAGGTGCAGTGTTCCTAGGGATTCAGGAGGGCACACATAAGTGGACCATTGTGGGATCCCAGTGTGTAACCCTCCAGCATGGGAAATCCGCCGTTCATCCGGGAAAGGTACTGCAGGCGCTCGTGGGCTGCGTCCTCCGTGGGGTGGAGGTGGTGTGCTGGAGCAGGGGAGCCTGTAGCTTGGAAAGTGGCTTTGATGAAGCTCCCGTAAATGGAGCTTGTGAAATGGGTGAGGAACCAGCCCAGTGATCCTAGTTAGTCCTGGAGATGCCGCCCATCGGTGTTCTTCTTTTGTGACCAGATGTGGATTTTGTCTGTTGGCTTTGTTAGTGGTTTTTAATTGAATGGTTTTCTCTGACTTTAGAGTCCACCTGGCTGGAGAATCACATCAATCACCAGGGAATTTGGTTTAGACCTAGAGAAATCAAATCCACCACTCCTTTCCTTCTCAATTTAACAAGTATCCTCACTGTAGCTTGGTAATCACGGCGAGAAACATGGTTGAAAGGATGACCAGCTGAGCGGAGCACGGTAGCCAGTTCAGTGGTGGGCCGCTAATGTCATTCACCTGGCTGCTGTGACGTCTCCTGGGCTGCCTCTCACGTGGCTCAGGTGCTCTGTGGATTGGAGTTTCACCCCTCCAGAGTAAACAAGGTGGGTTTCTCAGTTTTCAAGAACAAACACTTGGGGAATACAGTCCACAAGGCTTTCCTATTTCGTACACATTTTCTAGAGACTGCAGGTAGGATCTTACCAGAGTTCTGGATGTCTGTCCTTGCTTCCTGCTCACCAGCTAGCTCTTGTTCCGAATACTCAGGCCTGAACAGCCTGCACCTGTCCCCAACTATTTCCCTTGAATCAGGGTGGCATCTAGCTTTGCTCTAAGATTCTCTCTCTGCTTCCAGTGAATGTCTCAGCTTCCAGATTGTTCATGGAAGAAATGGGACTCGGAATCTGGATGAGCAAAATAACTGCTGAGTGGACTTTGAGACTCCGAGTCACCACTCAGATTCAGAGCTCCACTAATGGTGGGTGCACTAACGGTGGGTGGAGGAGGCAGGACCCATAGATGCTGTGTGATGTAGTAGTTGGATCTTTGAGCAGGACTTGGGCTTCCTGTTTTGGGCCATTCTGTGTTGCTTACTGGGTTGGGTGCAGCTACCTCAAGCTGCAGCATCAAGTGAGCAGCAGCAACCAAATGCTCGCAGCTTCGGTGGGAGGGGCTGCTCAGAAGCCCTGAGCCCCACGCAGGGCCTGAGCAGAGCACAGATGCTACTTGGCACACCATGTCTTCTGCTCAGAACTCACCAGTGGCTTTCCATTTCCCTCAAAAGAACAGCCAAAATGCTTACTAGGCCTTTCAAGATATGGCCCTCTCTTGCATCTAACTTCCTGTACTAGCAACTCCTCCTTGTTCATAGCTTTCTTAATAATTAAAAAATATATGTTTGATAGGCAGAGTTAGAGTGGATTTTCCACCCACTGGCTCACTCTCCATGTGGCTGCAACAGGTAAGTCAGGACCAGTTGAGACAGGAGCCACCCTGGGTCTCCTGTGTCCGTGCAGGGGCCCAAGCACTTGTGCCATCCTCCACTGCATTCCCAGGCCATTAACAGGAGCTGGTTCATAAGAGAAGCTGAAGTCAAAACTGCCAATATGTGATGACTACACTACACTACCTTAGCCGATACATCATAGAGCCAGCCCCCTGATCCTCCTTAAACACACCATGAAATTTTTGTTTTAGGGTTGTGCCTCCATATATTTTTTTCCTTTACTTGAACAAATCTTGACTTTGATATGTCTTCCTTAATGTTCTGAGTCATTGCATTTCATGTGTCAACCTGGACAGTCATATTCCCATCACCACCAACTTTCCTTTAATTACTCTTTTACCCTGTATTATTGTCCTAGTATTTCACATTAATTATTTTCTCTTAAATAATATAATTGTTAATTTATATATTCCAAACAACAAACAGAATGGCTGGATTATAGTGAGCCCTCCCTAAATGTAGGCTAGACATGGGTGGGAAAAGCATGAACTCTGTCATATTAGCTTCCTTTGATAGGCAATGGATCATTTCTTCTGCAGGCCGGCCATTTAAATTTTAATGGTCTCAGTTCATGGGATAGAGGATTAATTACCTGCAACAAAGGTAGCACCTCTTAACAAAGCAGTTACATTTTCCCTTTTATTAGTGACCTGGCTAGCTCTACTGTCATGTATTTTGGAAATTACAGAAAGCAGCAAAAACCACTAAGTAGATCCTGAAACCCTCCTACCATTTCCTCCAACCTTACAGCCTCAGTTGGCACGCATTTATTATGTAAGGTAGTGGATGCAGCCTCACCAAATGCCTTGCCAGTAGAAATAGGGATGTTTCCTTTTTCAGGCTGAAAGGGATAGATCATCTTGTGTATGGCCTTACATCAATATTATGTTTGAATTCTTATGGCCACACACTCCAGGCCTAGGCACATTTCTGTTGTTCTTTAGAAATTTTGTTGTTAATAAGAGAACTAAAACTATATCAGCAAAATATAGGGGGGCAGACTGATCAGAGTTGGTATCATTTTTTCAAAAGCCCTCAGAGCCAGAAAACCATTCTGTTCTTCTCCACCATCTATACTCCCAGATGCCATTTTCAATGTCTGCCTGACACTGTTGAAACTCTGGCATACATGTCCACGCTTTGGATGCAAGGGAATCTTCACTGTCCTCTTAATGCAAAGAAATGCCACTAAAGTTTGTTGCCCTTTAGGATGAATTGATGGTTTTTCCTTCTAGGATTTGTTACTAAAAAAGGAAATTTGAATATTGGGTAGAGAAAGAGTAGTCTCTGACAAAAACTCACAATTTAATACTCATAATTTTTCATTACAAAATAGTCTGTAATGTTAGATTTTCTGTGTAATTCAAAATCTGCACCTGTTAATTTTTTTTCATAGAAACAATTCTCATTTAAAAAAATACTTTCCAGGGCTAGTTTAAAAGTACATTTATTTATTCCTTTATTGGCAACAAACACACACACACACACACACTCTCTCTTCCTCTCACTCAGAGAAAAAAAATCCTGCATCCACTCATTCACTAAGTGGCCACACAGCCAGTTCTGGAGCAAGCCTAAGTCAGAGAAGCTCCATGCTGATTTCCTACATGGATGTCAGGGGCCCAAGAATGTGGGCCATCTTTTACTGTCTTTCTTTCCAGGACATAAGCAGGAAGCTGGATCACAAGTGGAACTGGCTTTTCATTAGGGGAGGCCAGCATTTAAAGTATCAGTGCATGCTTTGGTACTATAATGCTGTCCTTCCTATATCTATGTTTGCTAAAAATTTCAATTCAAAACAATATTGAATTGTGGTTAATGATGTTGGAAAATACAAATTTGGGGGTTTTCTGACAGGTTACATATCATTTATATATATATTTTTTCCTTAGCAGTTCTGCTTAATAATCCACTTACACATAGGGCTTTTGTTCTGTATGAATTTCCTGACAACATAAGGGATCAGATTTGACTAAAGCTTTCTCATATTCATGACAACACACAGTACACTACAATCAAATCTGGGATAAACATTTAATGAAATATTTTCTGAGTGTGTACCCTCCTAATACAGAAATGATAGCTTTGATACATGATTGTGATAGTCTTTCAATGCACTATTCTAAGAGTTCTTATAAATAATAAGACACAATACTTCCACGAACAGTGAGAAAGATGCTGTTTATTCTTAGGTCTGCTTACAGTCGGTTAAATCAAAGCAGAATTCTCAGAGCCAAGATAGTCTTGGAAAAGACCTGTGCTGTGGCCAGAGGCCTTCCTGTGTTTACTACATTAGCAATTCTCTATTTTATAAATCTGCTAAAGTGTAGTAGGTTTCCAGTAACAACAGGCTTTTCTATCTGAATTAAGTTAATATTTTCATTATACCATCAAAATTCTCACATGTGCCCCATGCCCATATTCACATCTGTAGGAAGTCTTTGCTTTCAGTGGATGACAAGAACAAAATGTGAACAAAGAATCAGATAATTCATATGTAGACTTGTGCACCATGATTAAATTCTATTCCACATTCCTTATATTCAAAGGATTTTTCACTGATGTGAATTCTCTGGTGTTGAGTTAATTGTGAGCCACGAGTAAAGGACTTCCCACACTCCTTACATTGGTATGGTTTTTCACCAGTATGTATCCTCTGATGTCGGGAAAGATGTGAACTCTGGGTAAAAGCCTTTCTACATTCTTTGCATTCATAGGGTTTCTCACCAGTATGGATTCTCTGATGTAAAGTAAGTTGAGAGCCATGACTGAAGGCCTTCCCACATTCCTTGCACTCATATGGTTTTTCTCCAGTATGAATTCGCTGATGTTGAGTAAGCTGAGAACCACGAATAAAGGCCTTCCCGCATTCCTTACACTGATATGGTTTCTCACCAGTATGAATTCTTTGATGTTGTATAAGTAGTAAACCACGAGCAAATGCCTTTCCACATTCACTGCATACATACGGTTTCTCACCAGTATGAAGTCTTTGATGTTGGGAAAGGTGTGAACTTTGAGTAAAGGCCATTCTACATTCTTTACACTCGTATGGTTTTTCACCAGTATGAATTCTTTGATGCTGAGTAAGCTGTGAGCCACGAATAAAAGACTTCCCACATTCCTTACATTCATAGGGTTTCTCACCAGTGTGAATTCTCTCATGTTGAGTAAGTTCTGACCCACGACTAAAGTTTTTTCCACATTCTTTACACTCATAGGGTTTCTCACCAGTATGAATCCTTTGATGTCGAGTAAGGAGTGAGCCACGGTTAAAAGCTTTCCCACATTCTTCACATTTGTAGGGTTTCTCACCAGTGTGAATTCTCTGATGTTGAGTAAGCTGTGAGCCATGACTGAAGGTCTTCCCACATTCCTTACACTCATATGGCTTTTCATTGGTATGAATTCTCTGGTGTTGAGTAAGTTGTGAGCCACGGATAAAGGCTTTCCCACATTCTTCACATTTGTAGGGTTTTTCTCCAGTGTGAATCCTTTGATGTTGCATAAGGAGTGAGCCCCGGATAAAGGCCTTTCCACATTCCTTACATTCATATGGCTTTTCCCCATTATGAATTTTCTGATGTTGAGAGAGCTGTGAGCCACAAATAAAAGCTTTCCCACATTCCTTGCATTCATAGGGTTTCTCACCAGTATGAATCCTCTTATGCAGAATAAGTTGCGAGAGCTGAGTGAAGACCTTTCTACATTCTTTACATTCATACAGCTTCTCACCAGTATGAAGTCTCTGGTGCAAAGTTAGTTGTGAGTTCTGAGTAAAGGCCTTTCCACATTCTTTACATTCGTAAGGTTTCTCACCAGTATGGACTTTCTGATGTCGAGTGAGTTGTGAACTGCGAATAAAGGCTTTCCCACATTCTTCACATTTATATGGTTTTTCACCAGTATGAATTCTGTGGTGTAAAATAAGTTGCGAGCTTTGAGTAAAGGCCTTCCCACATTCTTTGCATGCATAGGGTTTCTCACCAGTATGAAGTCTTTGATGAAGACTGAGCTGTGAGTCACGACTAAAGGCCTTTCCACATTGCTTGCATTCATAGGGCTTTTCCCCAGTATGAATACTCTGATGTTGAGTTAGGTGTGAAGCTCGTCTAAAGGCTTTCCCACATTCCTTACATTTATAGGGCTTCTCAGTAGAATGACATCGTGGATATTGAGATAAGTAAGTGTGCTGATTGAAAATGGACATTTTTTCAAATGTAATCATTCCTTCCCTGATAAATTCCTTGATGTTCTCGTTGCTTTTCCAACTTGTCTTGGATTTTTAGATACTCTATAGAATTAGATTCCTGAAGATCACAATTGCCAAGCTTGTCACTTATTTCCCATTGAGATATAATGCTGTTGCATAAGTATCTTTTTGGAGGTAGGTCCTTATATACATACCTTGAAGGCAAGTCAGAAACATAAAACATTAAATAATTTAGAAGAAATGTGACTTCAGTAAAAGCCAAATCATAGAAAACAGTATTGGTTTGAAATAACAGGCTTATGTGTTTTTAAAACATTGTTTACTACCCATTGTTAAGCCCACATTTCACATTAAAACTATGTAGACACAGTTTCTATGTGAAATTCCCTATTTTCTGTAATATTTTACTCCTATTTCTCTCACACCATCAAAATCAGGTAAATTTATTTCATGGTAATGTTGCTACCTAGAACTTGAAAAAATAAAGTTTGAATGTTAAAAGGGCAGCTGAGAAGTCAGGGAATAACGAACACTCAGGAGACTAGAAGAAGAAACTAGGAAACTACCATCAATGGTTCTCTAACATTGGCGGGAATCAAAGTCATGTAGAGTTTGATGAAACTAAAGATGTCCAGATAGTACCTGAGACTAACTGAATTTGAATCTAGTGAATCTGTAAATGAGCCTGGAGGTCTCCCGTTTTACCATTTTTATTAACTGATTCATATTTTGATATACTTGGTGATTTGCTATCACTGCCTAAAACTTTTTAATGGTCAAATTTGAAAAGGCATCCAAACTCTTTCATAAGTCTGAGAAATTGCTTCATGGTGTGGTCTGTACCTTTGTATCTGCTTTTTCCCCCTTGGCATTCTCATCGTTGATAACTCTCAGCAAAACACACAAGCTCCCTTTCAACTTAGAAAAATTCACAAGGCCAAAACATGTCCCATCTCTTGAGATGTTCTAAGCCTATAGAAACTGGGTTTGCTTTAATTACTAATTCTTCCATCTGAAGGATTCATTTCTGTTACTTTAGATAATTACAATTAATTACATAAACTAGACAACATATAAAAGCCACCCAAATGAAGGCACAGGAGACAACACTGAAAGAACGAACTTATGGGCTAAAGTTTAAGTGAAGTCCACTTTTCTGCTTCAGGAAAAGGCAAATAAGAGGTATAGAATCAAAACAGTGCTTTGGAATCCTGCAAATGTCTCAGTGACTAGCTAGAAATGAGGCCTGTTGAAATTTCTCCATAATTAAGTTGGGATCTCCGGGGCCTATAGTAATACAGCAGAAAAAGCAGGTCAGTCTGGGTAAGGTCTGATACCTGAATCATCTTTGAATTATTTGAAACTCAGAATATGGAGTGTGGTAATTCAAGATTGTTTGCTAAAGTACATTTAAATGCTTATTAGAAATATATAATATGTAAGACTTAGAATTATTTTATTTCTCCTGAAAAACAGGAGAACAAACAGACGAAAGCCTAAGTCTTGAACAGCAAGTCCTGTACCAGCCACCAAATCTGCATCACTAAGTTCCACTGTCCTGTCCCTTTGCAAGCAGCTCTTCCTCCCACCAGAGGGCAGAAAGCACCTGTTTGTGCCTTCCCCATTATTTATTCACAGATGGAAACAAAGGCATATCCACACTAAATTTAGGGTCATATAACTCGCTCCTGTTGACATGAATACTACTTCCCCAGTAGAAGCCAGATTATTTTTAATTCTCCTTATTTTTTTCAAACAAAATACCTAGTTGCTGTTGTTTGCTTTTTTTTTTTTTTACTTCATCCTTCAGTTCTCAGCTCCCATCATCACTCTAATATATCCAAACTGAACCACAGATGATCATCATAGAAAAATATCTTTATCATTTCTAAGGCACTAAAACATAATAAAAGGTCTATATCTTCCTAGCTCCCTGTCCACCACAGGCAAATCCTGGGCTTGTTCAGGCCCTAGGTCTGAGAATTTCCTGTCGGGTCTCTGGGAGTGCCCAGGCTCATGGCTCTGCCCACTGCCGCCACGTTGGTGGGTGGAGTCCAGGTAAGTCGGCTCAGAGGTGTGGGTACCTTATTCTCCCAGGCTTTGAGGCTGGGAGAACCCATGTCCGGTCAGACTCCCTGCTAGAAATCCTAGCTCTCTGTGCAACGCTACCAAGTGGTGGGCAAATCCTGGGCTTGCGGCCCATCAGAGCGCAAACTGGCACTGGGCTCTCCCCACTCATCGCACAGCTACAAGCTCTGGGGTCTTGGGGTGTGGACTTACTGCCCAGGGACATCCATGAATATGGCCATGGTACATGTAGGTGAGGAATGAATCCTGAGGGACACCCAATGACAGGGCCACTGTTCTTGCAGTTAAGCAAGGTGACTGAGACCTGGTGGTTTAGAGGGGAGAGACCAGAAGATCTGTAAGGGTCAGACTCATGCACCAACCCACATTAGAGTCCTGAGCATGGAACATGGCTGACAACCACACACCAGGCTACGCAAAAGCTAGAGCATGGGTGGTGCCTGTCTAGCAGCACTAGATCCTAGTACCTGACTGAATGTTGCAACAGGACAGGAAACGGGTCACATTAAGCAGGGCCATGACACTAACTAGTACATGTGAGCACCATGTCTGGGGGGAGATTCTGTGGGGAATATGTAGGCCCAACCCTATGGAAATACAAGTCCTGCTGGTGAGCTCAAGTGTTTGGGGGTGGTGATGGGCTGAGCTAGCTCTAACCTTGAAACCTGCCAATACTTAAGGGTTCAGGGACCAAGAATAGTCTGGGCATGTTCAGGCTGCAGCACCTACATGCATCCTAAACAGGGTGTGAGGCAGGCCAGGCTGCAACATTCACCAGCCCATACAAAGGCCAAGATGGAGGGCCTGGCTATGCTAGGCAAGGACCTAGCACCTGCTGCAACGTGTAAGATCTGGATCTGGCAGTGGGGCAGAGTAAGGGTAACTTGGCAAATTCCTCTTGTGGTTCATAGCTCCTGCTGGTGAGCATGTGGTCCAGGACTGGGGTCGGGCAAGCTGGGCAAGGTAGCTCCAACTGATGGCAAGTGTGTGGGTTGGTTTTGGAAGGGGTGGGCCAAGTAGGGCTGACTAAACCTTAGCTCACCAGCAAGTGCAGAAACCAGGCTGCAGTGCATGTAGGTAATACTAAACTACGCTGTTACATCTAATGGTTTGCATGAGCCAGGGATATAAGCAGACTGAGCAGGGCCAGGCTGTAGTAGCCACCAGCAAGAGATGGGACTGGGGGCTGGCCTGGTCAGGCCAGGCTAGAGCGTCCCAAGGCAAAGACAGGAGGGACTGTGACAGGAGGGACTGTAACACCCAACAGTAAGATCCGGAATGGGTGAAGTCCAGTCAGGAAAGGTCACTGTTCCTGCTAGGACAGAAGGTGGGCCAAGTAGGGCTGGCCCATGGACCCAGTGGTGTGCGCGAGATCTGGCATTGGAAGAGGTTGTGATGGATTAGCTTTGGGGAACTTCCGTGTCGGGACACAGTCACTGCAGGTTAGTGCAAGAACCATGATAGGGAGCAGCCCAGACCAAGCCAGGGAATGGTGCCCACTGGCAAACATTTGGAGCCTATCAGGGATGAATTAGACTGGGCCAGTTCATATCACCCACTAGTGAATCCAAATGCCAGAATGGAGTGTTGGGTGACAACACAAGCCAGTTCATATGAGGGCCAGGACTGGGGGCCAGCTGGGCTGGCTAGGCTGTAGCCCCAAGCAGCATGAGCTGGAACTGGGGTTGGGATGGGCCCAGTCAGGCTCATCCAATCACCACATGAGACACAGTGGGGAAGGGGCGAACCCAGAGGGGGCGCTGCATGAGGCTCCCCTGCTGGACCACAACTCCCACTTGAGAGTGTGAGTTTGGACGGGGACAGACCAGACTAGGCAAGGTTACAACACCTGTTGGACTCATATGAGTTGGGACAGGAGAAAGTCAGGCTGGGATGACTGTCCCTACTGGTTCATGCATAAGTCAGAGTGAGGGTGGGTTGGCTGGGCTTTGCTGCAGCATCAGCTGCTGGCAGGAGGCGCAAATTCTGTTTAACTGCAGAACCATCTGGAGAGTGCAGGATCCAGGAGTGGGAGTGGACTCAGTAGGGAAAGACTGAGCACCTCCCTCTTGGGTTGCCACCCCAGCTGACAAGCATGAGAACCAGGACTGGGGCAGGCAAGGCTAGACAGAGAGTGGCACCCACCAGCATGTGTAGGGGCTGGATAGTGGGGCTGGTTGGGTTGAACTAGGCTTTAAGCCTCAATGACATGTATGAGAGCTGAATGGGATGTGGGACAGGTTGGACCAGTCTGCTGTACATACTGGCAACCAGTGCAGGGGACTGGCCTGGTGGGGGTTATTGTGGGTCACTTTGACAAGGCTACAGCTCCCACTGATTTGCATGAGGGCTGAGTGTGTGGTGGGCAGGAGTGGGCTGGGCTGCAACAACCACTGGATTGTGTAGAAGACAGGGTTGGAGACTGAACTGACACAGCAATTGCTACCCCACCAGCATATACATAAGCTGACTGGGGCAACAGACTGTGCCGGACCCTGTATTGGCAAGCACATGCAAGAATCGGGTCTGGATCACCTCAGATGACGTTTCTTTGGGGATTCCCCTCAACTGAACTGCTGGACACAGAACCCCAACCATGGAGAGAATTGCAGGTTCCATGGTCTGACCATGGAGTGCATGTGTCAAAGCTGAGCCTCCTCAATGGCTTAGACGGAGCAGTGGACAGCACATCCAGGTGCACATGGAGGATATAACAGTACATTGGAGTCTGCAGAGGACACCTGGTACCAGACTAGAAGACGGAGGACAGAACAAATTAGTCAGCTACCCCAGCCAAGTGCAGGGAGTGAATATCTGGTCAGAAACTCTAAGGTGGACTTTATCAACTAGTAGATTCTGGAAGATTTCATTGTGCTTAGAGTGGCAAGATCAGCAGTAATTCAGAACTCTGGAACTATCAAGACCTCTTCAGCAGGACTCTCGGCGCATGCCCCATAGTGAGGACCCTGGGGTGCGGTGGGTGGCTGTCCTCTATCCCAGGGTGCGGAGGCATTTGGGAAGCTGGGTATAGCTTCTTCCCCTACTTCCCCCCATCCCCAGATACAGGAAGGAAAAAAAAGAGAATGTGGAAATGGTGATCTCACCCACCTTCCTGTAGCCTTTGACCCTTAGCACCCTAAATAACTACGTAAAAATCATCAAAAAATAAATTAATATAAAAAAATAAAAGGTTTGCATCTTGTTGTTGTAACAGAATCCTGGAAAGGAATAATGCAGTTATCTAAAGAGTCAGTTCTAGAAATTCTATAAAAGGACAGATTTCTTGTAGATGGACATACAGATCAAAAACTAGAATACTTGCGGAGAATACAAAATCGAACATCCACAGGAAAATGGGAGTAGATTCTTATGCAAATATACTTAGCATATGATGTGGAAGCATCTTTGTAGGTATTTATACTTATGTAAAGACAAAGGATTATATACTAAATATTACAGCAACTTTATTCGTATTTTTCCAAATTGGAACCAACCCAGTCACTGCAAAAAAATATTGGTACTTCCCTACAATGGGAATTTATACAGCAGGAAACAAAAATGAAATATTGATTGGTAGAAACATTAAATATATGCTAGTTGAACCAAGTCAGACCCCAAAGGCATATACTCTGATTCCATTTGTATAACTTTTTTCTTTTTATTGGAAAGGCAGATAAACAGATTCAGAGAGAAGAATCTTCCTTCTGCTGGTTTACTCCCTAAGCGGCCACAACAGCTGAAGCTGAGCCGACCTGAAGCCAGGAGCCTCTGCTGGGCCCCATATGGGTGCAGGGTCTCAAGGCCTTGGGCAATCTTCTGCTGCTTTCCCAGGCCACAAACAGTGAGCTGGATGGGAAGTGGAGCAACTGGAACATGAACTGGTACCAATATGGAATGTAAGGCCAGGATTTAGCCACTAGGCTATTGGGCTAGGCCTGACATTCTGTTTTAAAAAATGTTTATTTTTAAAATTTTATTGGAAAAGTAGAAAGAAACAGTGCCAAAAGCAACCTCTCTTACATTCATTGTTTGCTGTTCAAATGCTCCCAGCAGTGAAGGGCTGGGCTAGACCAAAGCCAGGAGCCACAACTCCACTTCGATTTCCCACATGGGTGGCAGGGACCTACGTACTTGGGCCACGATGTACTGCTTCTGAGGATGCATTAGCACGAAGTAAGTTTGGAAGTCAAGAAGCTGGAACTCAAACTAGCTTTCTAATATGAGATGCAGGCATCTAAACCATCAAAATCCCGCTCCACTCCAAATGACATTCTTGTAAAGGTAGAACTCTCGGGATGGAAAACAGATGAGTAGTTTTCATAGCTTGGGGGAAAAGGACAGGCATTAAAACAAAAGGAAAGAGCTGAAGTTTGAATATGACTTAGTCCTTAAACTCATGATGCAGGACATTTAAGCCTTAGTGGTACTAAGAAGGTGAAAATTTATTTTGTTGTTTGCAAAGAAGGCCTAGTGGGAGATTCCTGGGGCATACTGTCAGAAGGCATTTCTAGGGCCCGGCAGCGTGGCCTAGCGGCTAAAGTCCTCGCCTTGAACATGCCAGGATCCCATATGGGCGCCGGTTCTATCCTGGCAGCTCCACTTCCCATCCAGCTCCCTGCCTGTGGCCCGGGAAAGCAGCCGAGGACGGCCCAAAGTCTTGGAACCCTGCACCCGTGTGGGAGACCCAGAAGTTCCTGGCTCCTGGCTTCGGATCGGCATAGCATCGGCCCGTTGTGCTCACTTGGGGAGTGAATCATTGGACGGAAGATCTCCCTCTCTGTCTCTCCTCCTCTCTGTATATCTGACTTTCCAATAAATCTTAAAAAAAAAAAAAAAGAAGGCATTTCTAGTGAGAGGGTTATTACAGAAGCCCGTGTTTGGGCCTTACCACTTGCTCTGATCCTAGTTCACCAAATAATCCTTCTGCCCACTGCCATCCACGGCTTTGCCAGGTGCTCCACTGACATGGAGCCATCCAATCTTGGACTCGCAACTCCAAAAGTGTGAGCTGAATAAACCTTTTCCCCATATAAAGTTAAGATACCTCAGGTATTCTGATGCAATAATGAAAAACGAATACAGAAAGTGTAGGGAATCAGGGGGTCGGTGATAAAACTTACAAATTATGACCATAATAGACATAATTGAGGTGCAAATTGTATATTAGATTAACTGAGGAATAGCAATAAGTGTTTAAAATATAATTTTATAAAACCGTTTTAAAAGTGTGGCCAAGCTTAGGAAAGAAGATGAGAGTGGAACACTGAAATGAGAACAGAAAGTAGAGACAGAAATGTACTCTGAAGTTAGTTACAGCCAGTCCTGGGTCATTCAGTGTTTTTACTTGCCAGAGTCTGTATGGTAACATACTGAAAGACATCAAGAGATAAGCTGTTGGGCCCACAGAGAGCAGAGAATAGGAACTGAATCCAGCTGTACAGAAGTTGAGAGATGGGCCTGGCTCGGTAGCCTAACAGCTAAAGTCCTTGCCTTGCACATGCCAGGTCACCTATAGGTGCTGGTTCTAATCTTGGCTGCTCCACTTCCCATCCAGTTCCCTGTTTGTGGCCTGGGAAAGCAGTTGAGGACGGCCCAAGCACTTGGGACCCTGTATCTGCATCTGTATCTGGAAGAAGCTCCTGGCTCCTGGCTTTGGATTGGCACAGCTCTGGGCGTTGTGGCCACTTGGGGAGTGAATTATCAGATGGAAGATCTTCTCTATCTCTCGTCCTCTCTTTGTATCTGACTTTGCAATAAAAAAAATAAACTAAATCTTAAAAAAAAAACCAATAAAAGTATTGCATACATATTTATGTGTACAGAAATATGTGGTTCTAAGGAGAGACTTGGATTTACATGTAGAAATAGGAGCCATCACCGAGTTGGTAATATTTAAACCTGGGGGATTTGGTACGATTATACAAGAATATCTTATGTAGAAAAGGGAGGTTTGAGCCCTGAGCTCCAGGACGCATCCACATTCAGAGGTCAGGTAAATGAGAAAGAATCCAGCGTGAAGGCTGAGAGCGAGCGTCTACTGGAGGCTGGCGACCTCGGAAAGCAAGTAAAGTGTTTTAAGGAGGAATTGCCAATGGTGTCAAATGCTGAGATGAGGTAAAAGGCTGACTAATAAGTAAATTAATGATAATACAAGTACAATTTTGGTGGAGTAATTTTGGATTAAAGCAGATTCATGAGTATGGGAGAGGCGATGGAGATAGGATGCAAAATTCTGTGTGCTGTTTGTGAAATGTAGCACAGAAATGAGGCTATTTCAAAAGGAAAACGTGTAAAAAGATTTAGTTTTTCCTTTTTAGAAGAAACTCTAGCATGTTATCGTAGCAGATACAGACAAGTAGGCATTTTAGTAAATGCTACCAAAGGGTCTTTAAAAATATTCATATTATACTAGACCCAGCGCGATGGCCGAGTGGCTAAAATCCCTTGCTTTGCATGCACTTGGATCCCACATAGGTGCTGGTTCATGTCCTGGCAGCTCCACTTCCCATCCAGCTCCCTGCTTGTGGCCTGGAGAAGCATTCAAGGATGGCCCAGAGCCTCATGACCCTGCACCTGCGTGGGAGACCCAGAAAAGGCTCCTGGTTCCTGGCTAAAGATTGACTCAGCTCCAGCCATTGCAGACACTTGGGACGTGAACCTGCAGACAGAAGAGCATTCTCTCTCTGTAAATCTGCTTTTCCAATACAGATAACTAAATAGATCTTAAAAAAAAAA
This sequence comes from Ochotona curzoniae, assembly GCF_017591425.1. NCBI lineage: Eukaryota > Metazoa > Chordata > Mammalia > Lagomorpha > Ochotonidae > Ochotona > Ochotona curzoniae. Next base: position 4,513,421 of record NW_024465561.1, on the reverse strand, counting down.
ACCCTGAGTGCATATATTATAATTGTAGCATGTATTCCATGACCTAGTGACAAATGTAGCACCTTAGTTTGTGTAAATATGCTCTATGATGTATAACAATAAGATTGCCTGATGCATTTTCCAGAAGATGTCATGATTACTACACCAAAAGAAACTATGTGTTGTACCTGGAGGAAACAATCTCAAATGCACTTACTAGAAAATAAGAGGCAGAATATAAGAACTGAATACAGAGAAGACACACTCGCCTCAGCCACGGGGAACTGCCAGAACAACAAAGGGAGAATGCTGTTTCAGGAGCCAGACTTAGGAAAATTTTTAGTGAAGAGTGATGCAACATCACAAAGACTCTGACACCAGGGCAGAGGAGAGACATGCGGCTACTGCGTCACTGCCAGAAGAGGTAAGAACGCACTGAAGTCCTTGCTGGTAGCACGGCCCAGCAGAGAATCCCAGTCCTCGGTGACGTCAAGTCCAGCCTAGAGAGCTGACTTGGGGGTCTGAGCAACTACTCTGCTCCAAAAAGGTAACTCATATTGTCCGTCTCAAAGTGCCAGACTCCAGTTTACTGTGGTAGAGCCACTGCTTCACTCTGTTCTGATTTAGCAACTGCACTGCTACGAGAAGCTGCCAGAACCAGCTCACTTTTCTAGAATAGGTGGTGGAACCCTTGTACTCTGCAGCTGTGAAGTTCTGGGCTTAAGCTCTTATCGCTGTGCTTACTCTGTGTGACACAGCAGTGGGGTTACCCTTGGCCTCCTGGAGCTACCACCAGCGGCAGCCCATACAAATCTGAGAATACCAGACCTGAGGAGGAAGGCCTTTTTGCACCTTCAAGCTCAGGATGCTGGGGGCCCTGAAGGCAGACTGCGGCTGTCAAGTTACAATCTCTAGAGTAACTAGTACTCCACTGTGGCATCTTGCCTGTGGTCCAGGTGATAGCTACCTTCTGATGATTGCCAGCCTAACTGGCTGGCCACTGTGAATGGGGTTGCGATCTGACAGCATTCCAAAGCGCCAGCACTGTGACTGTTGGTACTGTTCCTCAGAGGACCCAGGGAAGAACGTGCCTGCATTCCACTTCTCTGTGTCTATATCTGCCAGTGCAAAACGTCCACTGTATCTTGCAATCACCCTGTAAAACTGGAGCAGGATCCCCTTCCATTCCCCGAGTTCCAGGATTAGGGTATTGGTGTTTTTACAAGCACCAGCACCAGTCACACTCTGTCAGCAGGAAGTGGACAAGATCCCATCAGTGTTACACAGTTCTAAAGCTGCAGTTACTGTTGCCAATGGGACAAAGGGACAGGCCCTCCTGTGTTCCTCAGGAAGAACAAGGTTGCAGCCACCAGGAACACTAGTAAGACTGCCACCCAGTTCCCCGGGAACTGAAGACACATTCCCTACAAAGCCTGCATCCACTTCAAACTCATTTTTCTACCCACCCCCACCACCACCACCAAAAGCTGCAGATTAGGCGACTGTGACACTTGCAGGCCCTGATGAAAGCTAAGGAAACCCCTGAGGGTACGGGGTTTTGCTCATAGAGAAGTCAAGTCAAAGAATGGTCCAAGTGCTACTCTGCACTCCATCTAAACAATCTTCTAACAAAATCTACTCCATGGAGAGGAAGGGCCTGGCAAATCAGGCCTAGGAACCTAGGAAGGAAACACACTGCAACAAAATAACACAGATGGTTTAAAGAGATGAGGAAAAAGAGCAGATGAGATGAGCCAAAAGGATGTTGAGAGTGTCAACAGCAGGAGAGAGCACCTGAGGAGAATGTTTATTCTGGAAGACAAAATGGAAGAGAAGACTTCTGAAATAATGCAGTCAGAAGTGGACAGTGATTCAGCAGAAGATTAATAAGCAAACACTGGATTTGTACAACACTTTAGACCCCTGGATCTAACAGGCATACCAATCCCACTCATCAGCAACAAAATATACAAGCAACAAAGTGTACACACAGGACATTCTCTGGAGAGATCACATGTTAGGCCACCAAAAACAAGTATTAATAAATTTAAGATGGAAACCATGACAACAGTTCCAATCATATCTAGTATGAAACTAGAAACAGAATATCATGAAACCCATAAACTTGCACATGAAAATTTAAAACAATATACTTTCAAAAAACCAACTGACCAGCGAAGAAATAGGGAAATTTAAAAATAGCTTGAAATAAAATACTAGTCACCAAGATTATAGCAGTATATGCCTAAATCACTTCTCCTTAAGGAACTAGGAAAAGAAGAATCTAAACACAAAGTCAGCAGAAAGAAGGAAGATAAGGACCTAAGAAAAAAAAGATTAGAAAAATAATACAAAAAAAAAAATTTGACAAAACAGCTGGTTCGTTTCAAAGATAAAATTGACAGGCCTTTGGGTAGATTAAGAAAAAGATTCAAGTAAGTAAACTCAGAACGAAACGTTACAACTTATACTGCATAAATACAATCCTAAGAAACTACTATGACCAACTACACCCTAATGAACTGGATAAACAGAAGAAATGAATTCCTACATATGTAGGATAATGAAGGAAAAAAGAAAGCAGTACCAAATGAATCATAAAAAATAACAAAAAAATCAGGGAAAAAAAAAACAGGATTTTATAGTTTCAATACTGAATTCTTAAACAAACAAATTATCTATTTTTATTGGAAAGGCAGATATACAGAGAGGAGATACAGAGAGAAAGATCTTTTGGTTCACCCCTCAAGTGGCCACAATGGCTGGAGCTAAGCTGATCCAAAGCCAGGAGCTTCCTCCAGGTCTCCCATGCAGGTGCGGGGTCCCAAGGCTTTGGGCTGTCCCTGGCCACAAGCAGGGAACTGGATGGGAAGTACAGCAGCCGGGAGATGAACAACCCAGCATTTGGAAGGGGAAGGACTAGCCAACTGAGCCATCTCACTGGGCTCTTACTCCTGAATTCCACTAAAATTTCAAGACCGAATTACAATATCAATCCTCAAATTCTTCCAATAATCAAAGAGAAGGCACTACAGATACTTCAAACTTACAAGGCCAGCATTACCCTGGTACCAAGGTCAGGCAAAGACAATATAAAACATCCTTGATGTTGCACAAATCATCAACAAAAACACTAGCAAAGCAAATTCACCAACATAGGAAAAGGATTATGAATTAATATGATTTATACCTGAGTATAAGTGCAGTTCAATGTACACAAGTCTACAAATGAAATATATCATGAAGATTTCTCACAAGACTGTAATACAAATAGCCAACAAATAGGTGAAAAAATGTTTAATACTGCCCACCATTAGGGAAATACCACATATCACATATCACTTCTGATCTGTCAGAATAGCTTTCTCAAAAAGATGAAAAAGAGTGGGCTTGATGCTGTGGCCAAACACCTAAAGTCCTCGCCTTGAACGCCCTAGGATCCCATATGGGCGCCGGTTCTAATCCCGGCAGCTCCACTTCCCATCCAGCTCCCTGCTTGTGGCCTGGGCAAGCAGCTGAGGATGCCCCAAAGCCTTGGGACCCTGCACCCACGAAGAAGACCCGAAGAGGCTCCAGGCTCCTGGCTTCAGATCGGTGCAGCTCTGGCCGTTGCGGTCACTTGGGGAATGAATCACTGGATGGAAGATTTTCCTCTCTGTCTTTCCTCCTCTCTATATATATCTGACTTTATAAAAAATAAATAAATAAATAAAATCAATTTCTTAAAAAAAGATGAAAAAGAGTACATGTCAACAAGGATATGTAAAGGAGGGAACCTTTGTTCATTGTAGGTGTAAATTTGTACAGCCATTGAGGAAAACTGCAGAAGCACTTCAAAACACTAAAAATAGAATTACCCTATGATTTGCCAATCACACTTCTTGGTATTTACTTGAAAGATTTTGAAATATGTTTGCTGAAGAGATGTCTGCATTTCCCTGAAGCAACAGTCACATGTGCCAAGAGAGTGGCATCAACGTAAGGTCCCATGAACAGGTGGAGCAAGATGAGAAGGAAATTCTGTCACGTGTGGAGTTGGAGAACATCATTTTGAAATAAATCAGGCACAGAAGGGCAAATACCACGTGTCTGATTATGTGGACTCTAAGAGGATAGAAGTCGTGGAAGCAGAAAATAAAAGGTGAATGTGTGTGGGGGGGTTACGACCCAAAGGGACAAAATCTCAGGAGCACTCGGGTTTTTCCTTTTGACATTTGCTGCACAGCACAATAGTGTCACGAACCTGACAAAAATATCTGAGAATTAAATGCCAAATGTCCTCATTCCTACTTAGCTTGATTTAAATAATCCATATTATGTTCATGAAGCAAACAGTCCCCTACACAATACAGTTATAATCATCAACCCATCAACCTAGAATTTTTAAAAAATAAGCAAAAAGAATCTTAAATTTTAGTTTAGTAGCTATATTCTTAAAAATCAATATTTCTAAAGAATAATAATCATTTGTATACACTGGTCAACTGTATTTAATGGTCACTGCATCCTGAGACTTGATGCCTGATGGTACTACTGGCAAAACCATCCAAACCCTCAAAGACCTTGTGAGCACAATTCAGACCTTACACAAATGTTGTTGAATACAAAAAACTCTGGAAATTTGCCAAAGTATTTTCTGACATTAGATTCACACATATATTAAAAGTTAGACATGGAGCTCAGGAAAGCTAAGTCAATCTCAGGAACAAACACAGGTAAAATTTTAGTATTTACTTTTAGTTATTTGAAAGATGTATATGACAATCTCTCTCCAAATGACTACAGTGGCCATGGTTGAGCTAGGCTGAAGCCAGGAGCCTGGTACTCTTTCTGGGTCTCCCACACTGTCGGGTGACAGGCTCAGGCACTGGAGCCTTCTCCTGCTCCCCCTGTAGTATTCCCAGGCACGTCAGCCGGGAGCTGGATCTGTAGTAAAGCAGCCATGACTCAAACAAGCTTAGCCTCTTGACCACAATATTGGTCCCTTAAATTCTAAATAAAATTATAGCAATAAAGAAATTATCTGTGTATTTAAGGATTATCATGATCAAATGAAGTTTACTCTGCAAATGCAAGAATAGTTTTACATAATGAAATATGTTTTTCCTATGTGAATAATCTGAAGAATAACATACAGAGGATTATTTCAAGAAGTGCAAAAGAAAAATCTTTTTTTTTTTTCATTCATTTCAAAAGCCAAAGTTCAGAGAGGGAGACCGAGATCCTGCATCTGCCTGCTTATCGCCCAGATGGCAGCAATGGCCAGAGCAGGGCCAGATCAAAACCAGGAACCACGGACTTCACCCATCTCCCATTATGGGTGGCAGGATATGACCCACTTGGGCCATCCCCAAGGAGATGGATCGGACATAGAACAGATGGGCACAAACTGGCACCCAGATGGGATACCTGCATCAACTGCCATGCCACAACATTACCCCAGAAAAAAATATTTTAATTCTTTTAAGACCAATTGCTGAAAACTAAGATTTCAGATGTATATATGGCTGATGGTCAAGCTGCAGGTTTGAACACTTGCATCCCGTATCAGATTCCTAGAATTCAGTTCCTGGTTCTGGTTTCTGACTCTAGCTTCCCGCTTTTTAAAGATTTATTTTTATTATGTTTTTATTGGAAAGGTGGATATACAGAGAGGTCCCAGCCAGTGTGCTTTCCCAGCTTCTGGCTAATGTGCCTGGGAAACAGCGAGTGCTGCTCAAGTACTCAGTTCCTGCCGGCCATGCAGGGGACGCAGATGACCCAAAGGCTGCTTCCCGGCTTCAGCCTGGGCCTGCCCTTCACCAACTGGTGATAAACTAGCGGGTGAAAGATATTTCTGTCACTCATTCAAATAAATGAATAAAAATTTAAAAAACAATTTATTTTCAAATTCTGCTAAATGGCCTACCGAATATAGTTTTATAAAAAATAAATAGAAAAATATATATATAAATTGTACACACAAATATAATATTAATATAATATAAAATATTCCTACTCATAGTTCCCTAGAAACTGAAACTGCTGAATATAAATGCTTAAAATATACACAATATCAAATAAAAACCATAAGAAAGGAACAAGGTTTAAAATATCTGGGAAGAGGGGTGAATATCAAGTATCTAGAAATGAAGAAATGTCCAAAATTATATTAAAGTCATAAAGACAAAAACCTTAAAAAGCACTAGAGAGAAAATACAGATTACTTACAGAAGGACCAACAATAACCAGATGGCAGACTTCCCAAGAGCTAAATAGAAGCCAGAAGACTGTGGAATATCCTCAGGGTGCCGAGAAAAAAATGTCAGGATAGAAATTTATACCCAGCTAAATCACCAGGAAAGATGACAGTGAAACAGTTACACTGCAAAGTCAACAAAACATAAAATCTATAGCATTTACTGGGCCCGGCGGCGTGGCCTAGTGGCTTAAGTCCTCGCCTTGAACGCCCTAGGATCCCATATGGGCGCCGGTTCTAATCCCGGCAGCTCCACTTCCCTTCCAGCTCCCTGCCTGTGGCCCGGGAAAGCAGCAGAGGACAGCCCAAAGCCTTGGGATACTGCACCCGCGTGGGAGACCCGGAAGAGGCTCCTGGCTTCGGATCGGCATAGCATCGGCCATTGTGCTCACTTGGGGAGTAAATCATTAGACGGAAGATCTTCCTCTCTGTCTCTCCTCTCTGTATATCCACCTTTCCAATAAAAATAAAATAAATCTTTAAAAAAAAAAGAAATGTACCAATTTCATCAGCGCTTAGAGTTGCAGTTCAGATAGAACTTACTGCCCAAAGTACTAAGTCAAAAGCAGGCCACTTTAAGAAATTTATTCTAAAGATAAACCTCCACATACAAACCTACACTTATTTACTGCTACGTTATATAATGAAAAACACTGCAAAAATTAAATGCCTACCTACAGGAAAGTGGTTGAATATTTTATTACACACATATAATAAAATGTATAGTTATTTTTAAAAATTAGGAAAATCTCTACAGACTGCTAGAGACCTCCAGGATATAGCAAATGTGTAACAGAAGAAAAGAAGGCATAGAATTGAATATATATACCGAATGCTCTTTTAATTAAAATGGAGGAGTGGGCATAACAGGTTAAACCATCACACTGGACACCAGCATCCCATATTGAACTGCCAGTTCAAATCCCAACTACTCACTTCTGATCTAGCTTATTTTTTTAAAAAAGATTTATTTATTTTTATTACAAAGTCAGATTTACAGAGAGGAAGAGAGACAGAGAGGAAGATCTTCCTGACCTAGCTTCTTGCTAGTGAAATTAGGAGGCAGCAAATAATGGCCCGAGTATCTGAATTCCTGCTATGCACTTGGGAGGCCCAAAAGGTGTTCCTGGCTTCAGTCTTGCCAGCCTTGTATGTTGCAGGTATTTGGGGAGTGAACCCAATGAAAGATCTCTCTGTGTCATTCTCTTTAAAATGAAAGTAAACAGACAAAATACTGTGCTTTCATTAATCATCCTGATGGGTCATATTCTATTCTCTAAGAGGTACTAATGATAATTGTGTATTCATATGGTTAATAAAAAATACCTATACTGTTATTTTCAAATTCTTGATCCTTCTCCACCCAAAACAACAACAACAAAAACAACAAAAAAAGGGGTGGGGGAGAAAGAGGAGAAGGAATAAAGACTAGGATAAAAATAAACAGCAAGATGATGAGTTGAACCAACCCACTATCACACACAAAATAAATTTTCTAATATTACAAATAAAAACACATTGTCAAATTGAGTAAAAACAAAAAACTCAAGAAAAACATGTGCTTGAAATTTGAAAATACAAACAGGTTAATAGAATAGAAAATATAGACTTTGCTAATGCTGGTTACAAGAAAATCAGAATGGTCACATTAAATATCAGAGAAAGCCAATGTTCAGCACAAAGAGCAACAAGAATAAAGGCCATAAAGGGATAAGTTCACTATTATGACATAAAATCTAAAACATAAATATACCTAATTACAGGGCTGCAGAACACATGAAGCAGAAACTGAGAGAAACTATAAGGAAAATGAGATAAATCCAAAAATCAGTAAAGATGTTAACGACACTACCAATCTAGGAACCTTGCAGGTGCTTACAGAGTGCTCCACCCAGCAACAGCAGGACCCAGGACCCTCGCCTGCCCACAGGACACTAAGATGCAACAAATTCTAGATCGCAAAAGAATTCAAGAAACAAAAAGTGTTGTTTTTTTTTTTTTAACACAATGGAATTAAATTAGAAATAAGTAAAAGATCCTTGAGAGATACCCAAAATATTTGAAAATGAAATAATCTACTACAAAATAACTGACGAACTAATGGGAAAAATCTGAATGACATACAGAAAGGATTTTTAAAGAAGGCAGAACAAATGCAGCGAGACCGGCAAGCGACGACAGTGGAAGCAGGACAGCTCATTTTCCTTTTGTGTACATTTGGAAATCTCAATCAAAAGCCAAAAATACAACAAAGTAGTTGAAAGCTCTCATTTTTAAGTCCTTTAGTTTCCCTAAATTCAAACAATATTGGGAAGTATCAGTGACAACTACATTTTCCATGCTTTCAATCTACAAAAACAAAATCAAGCCCCCCCCCCAAAAAAAAATACACAAATTCTTTTGCCTCCATCATTTGAGAATGCTTGGGTAACACATTTTAAAAGAGAAAACAAAGATTCCTTTACTCTAAGAAAACACAAAGCCCTGCTGGGAAACAATTACTTATGGGGAATTCTGTGCTTGTATGCACACGGGCCATTCTCTGGAATCTGTTCTCAGAAAACAGGGATGAGCTACCAGAACAATCTGGGGCCACACTAAGAACACACACTCTTCTCTCCAGTATCTACCCCAATTTAACACAAAGGGAGTTAGACACAGACTAACACAGGTCACCCTTTGCGTCACAAAAGCCAGACTCCAGCTACCTTGGATTGAATGTATTTCTGGATTCAAAGCTCTCCATCAAGAGGAGCCTCCCTACAAGTTCTAGAGTGTGGCTGGCACCTTCAGGACTCCCGGGGGAAGTACTTCCTCCAGGGAAACCCCATTATATTCTCAAGTGGCCTTATCTTGAAAGTACTACCTAAAACATCTCAAGGACCAAGCTTATGGCTTGGAATTCACTCCTATTCTTCACCCAGAGGTTCAAATGTTATGTCTTCTTTTGCCACTTTTCCATATCCAATTCCCTTAGGGCGATAGGGTGAGAGATCAACAGGAAGCTGCGGCAAACTTACAACTACAATTTCAAAGACCTGAAGGAGGACACATCGACGAGGAAATATAGCCCCTTCATGAATGCGCAGCCACTTTGGTCAAAGAGAAGTCCGATCAGAGGAGCATAATGCCACATGGGAATCGGCAGAAATACTGAAATAAAATTTTACCCTGGTATGCCACTACACTTAGCAGAGGATCAGAGTATGAAACAAGAAAACCACATGACATTACACACAATCACATTTCCACAGCCACACGGGCAAAACCACACTAATCAGCAATATTGTGTTATCAAGACCATCTAACCCTAAAATCCATCATACATGCAAACACATCCAAGTACTTTGTCAGGGACACGTGCTAGTAAAAACACCCTTAGTAAAAAAAAAAAAGTACAGCAGTCTCATACAAACACGAAAACAGCACATAAAACCCCACAGTGACACGCAGAGCACACACGCCATCCATCACCCCGAGAGAGAAATACGTCAAGGAAACACTGTCACACACATCCCATTCACAGGCAAACCCCAGTCACACATAAGACACCACGCACACACCTAACCTCGAAGTGACACAACCAAACCCTGTCACGGCTGCGGTGTCGCACACTGCACCTCCACACACACACAACCACGCTGTCAGAGCGCCCGCAGCCTCCGACGCCCTCACACTCGCAGAGCCCACGTTCCCACAAACGGCCGTGGCACATGCCCGGTCCTCCACAGGGGCACCCATCCCAGGCAGGCGGTACCACACGCACCCGCCGCGTGACGCCCGCGACGCCCCCCGACTCGCCAACGCCGGACAGTCTCACCTCCCCAGAAGTGCAGTTCAGGACCCAGGATCCGACGCCCAGAATCCAAGCCCGGTTCGAGTTCGCCCGCCCCACCAGTGCCAATCTCCTCCACAGACGCAAAGCCCTCTCACGACGCCAGGGCGTCCACACGCAAAACCGGAAACGAAGCCGCGCTCCGTACCAGGCGGTTGTGGGAAATGTAGTCCGCGGCGTGTGGGCGGGATTGTACTCTAGAAGTCGCTTGGCAGCACTAGGTGGCAATTCCCGGCTCGTCGCTCAACCACCGCGCCGCGGGAGTTTCGGGCAGTGCCCGCCGGCGCTCTGTACTCAGACGCCAGGCGCTCCCTGTGAGCAGCCCACAAGGCATCGGTCCGTGGTTCCCAGTCGGCCAGGCCGGCGAGGAGCCGAGGCCAGAGCAGCTTGGGCACTGTGTCCGCCTGGCTGGGCCCTTGTGGGGGCAGACGCCGGCGGATGGCGGACTGTGGGTTTCCTCTGGTGTATGGATCTGTTTCTGCCTGCATGTGAGCTTCCAGGTGCTGCACTCGAAGCTGAGCGGTCTTGGGATTTTGTAATGTTGTGAAATTGAAAGTGAAAGACCTCCGCTTTGTGGTTTATTTACAAGGGATCTGTGGATTTCTGGTTTTGTGTCCATAGCGGAATAGCTAGTGATGCTTTTGTGTTGTATAAACTGGCATTTCTTTATATTTTTAATTTTATATGTCATGATAGTTTCATAGGCCCAGGAATTTCCGCTTCGACCTTTCCTGTTGCCCCTTGCCCCGATCGATTTCCCCTACATTTTTACAATAGTATTATAACAGGATGCAGCCATTGATGGCTCACACCCGCGTGTCAGATTGGCAGTGGACAAAGCACAGAAACGGAGTTTCCCTCCGCACCCCGCCCTTCCTACCTCCCGCCATTCAAGTTAACTAAACGTGCAAAAAGCACACTCTGCCCCGGCTGCCTTCTGCACCATTCAGAACAATTGACAGCACAAAAATGACACTGGAGGCTCTGCACATCTGGCCCCTCCTGCTTCCTAGTGTGCTAGATTAGGGTAACTATAGCAAAATGTTGGGCTCTGGTAACTCCCTGCCTGCCTCAAACTTTCTACTGCAAGGCTCTCAATCTGATTGGAGGATGAGAGCTTAAAAGCCCCTGACTTTCCCTCTCAGTGCAGTGGACTCCTCCTAACATCCCACACTTGGGTCCAGTGCGATCTCTCTGGCACTCTGCAACAGCACAGTCCTTCAACAACAGTCCTAAGTCACCAAGTGAGCTTGTACGTAACCGTGGCTATCAGTGGAAAAGTGATGCTCAAGCGATTTCTTCTTTGTTTAGTTGATGATTTGGAAAAGGTAATCAGTATACCTGACAAGTGCCGTGGAATCTTTTTTTTTTTTTTAATGTCTATCTTAGGGGGACCAGTGCAAAACCAAGCTCTGTGTGTGTTGGAGGGGGAGGGAGGTGTTTCCTTTTTAGAAAGATGATTTCAAAGACCAGCCTTTTTTTTTTCTCTGCCACAGTATCACAAAAGTGAACATCCTTTATTTTCTATTAGAAAAAACATTACAGGACCCAATATCATAGCCTAATGGCTCAAGTCCTCACCTTGCGTGATACCATATGGGTGCCAGTTCATATCCTGGCTGCTCCACTTCCCATCCAGCTCCCTGCTTGTGGTCCAGGAAAGCAGTCAAAAAATTTTTGACACGGAGTTTCAAGAGGAAGAAAGCACTTGTTTTCATATCTCAGAAAACCATCAAACATGTCAGGAACCACAAACTCTCAGATGAAACAGTCTTCTTTTTCTAGGGACTCCAGTGTAAAAACAGGCCATTAACTTAGAAAGGGACAAAGTTTTGAGACAGCAGACCTTTCTTCGGCTCCAACTGACCTGTCAGAAACAAATGTCCTGCATTCACACCGTGGGCAGGTGAGCGGCTGGAGCAGTGGAGCCGGCTGCCCACCTGATGGGCCGCCTGGACATACCGCAGTCCACCCCCTTCTCAAGTCCAATGTTTAAGCCGGTTTCTGCCTCAAACCGTCTTACTCTGTGAGCAAGTCCGTCGCTTGGAAGCTTCTGAGTGGGACTCACCTATCTTTTTACATCATACAGTGTGGCTTCCAGAAAGCTCCCAGCGGTGATGACAATGAGTGGGGCTCAGTCTGCCTAGCCTCAGCCTTCTGGAAACGCCCACTAGCCAATGACTGCACAGAAGGCAATGACGTCACAACCGCAGGCCTCTGTGAAACGTCATCCAGGGCCTGAGGCTTCCCTCAGAGCCTGGCGAATCTCCTTGGCCACAGGAAGCCTCTTGGGAGTTCCTGCTGTGTGGGGCACTCCTGGTGGAAAAGGTCCCAAGCGGGTGGCAGTGGGGTGTGCAGGTGGTTAAGGGAGGGCTGGTTCCATCATGGGGATTTCTGGGGTGGCCCTGGAGCCCGGATGTGTAGGGAGGGTCCACAGCCCAAAGTGGGGGCCTGAGGGGGGGTGAGAAAGCAGAGTTTAGGAGGCTGAAGGGGAGGAGGACGAGGGCCTGGGGAAGAGGCCCATTACTCCTCCCCTTGAGTGCTGCTAAGAGCGTGTTTGCTTCTGTTCAAGCACTGTGTGGTTGTGCTTCTCTGTCAATCTAATCCAAACAGACTCATGAAGCCCAAGACTGACTTGAGAAGAGCAGTGCGTTGCTTGCTGTACCGAGTACTGAAGAGATGAGGCAAAGGAAGGATTCTGAAGGTAGAAATGAGAATTACATAAAATATGTTTAAAGTCTAGCCACGTTAATTAATAACCATGGTGAGTGACCATGGTGACATTAGTCAAAGGTGGCCCAGGCAGTTCCTGGGCAGTTAGTTGTTGCAGAAGTACTTTTTGGAAGGTTGTTTTTTCAATCTGGTCATGTGATTATGGTGGTCTCTTGACATCTGCTATCAGGCAGTTAAGTAGAAGAACCTTTTCTGCATAACTTCCTGACTTTTAAAAATACAATTGAAGAGATTTATTTATTTTTATTACAAAGTCAGATATATACAGAGAGGAGAGACCGTGAGAAACATCTTCCATCTGATGATTCACTCCCCAAGTGAGCGCAACGGCTGGTGCTGTGCCAATCCAGAGCCAAAATATATGGTAAGGTAGGCACAGACTGGTTTTTATGCTAACAACTTTAACATTCCCTTCATAATTTTTATGATTTTCTAAAATAAATGTTGAAATTTAAAAAAAAAAAAACCAAGTAGACAACTTATTAGAGAAAACCTTTGTAATACATTCATAAATTGTTAATGTAGTCATAAGACCCCACACTGCCCTGTCATATAAAGATAGCCACCAAGTCACTTAGTTTGGCCTGGTTTTGAACTCTATATAAATATAAATCATATAGTATGTAACCTTGGTATGACCTCTTTTGGCAAAAATTTCTTTTTTGAAATTAATCAATGTCATACTTGCAGCTTATGTATCAGTGTTGTTAACGGACGTTTGTTTCAGCCTCAGTCTATTCAGAATAGTGCTACATGAAAGTTCCTGCGTCTGTCTTTTACTCTACATGTACATATCTTGCTTGCATATATACTCAAGACAGCAAGTGCTGCATCATAGGTAAAACACATATTTAGCTTTAGAAGGAATCAGATCTTCAGAATTGAGTCAAAAGGGACATACAATGTTAATACGTAAGGAAAATAAGACAAAAACTGCCATATTGAGAAAGACTGCACCTCTTCCCCAGTCAGATCCCTTGAGAGCCTTTTCTGGTATTCAAAACAATTTTTCACAGGAAAGGAGAACAAAAAGTAAAAATAGAAAGTGCTATTATATTTTATAATTTGAGAACTGAGTCATTTTTCTAAATTTCTAAAAAGTCATTCAGTTGGGGCCTGGCGCAGTGGCCCAGTGCCATAATCCTTGCCTTGCATGCACTGATGAGCATCGGTTCTAATCCCGGCAGCTCCTCTTCCCATCTAGCTCCCTGCTTGTGGCCTGGGAGGATATTCTGGGGCCTTGGGACCATACACCCATGTGGGAGACCCAGAAGGTCCTGGCTCCTAATCAGGTCAGCTTTGGCTATTGTGGCCACTTGGGGAGTGACCCAGCAGATGGAAGATCTTTCTGTAAATCTGCCTTTCCAATAAAAATAAAATAAATCTTTTAAAAATTTAGGGGGCACTTTTCTGATTGCCTGCAACTCTCACTAGTGAGCATGACAACCAGGGCTGGGGGCGGGCTTGGCTAGACAGGCAGGGGACCCATCAGCATGAGCGCGGCCTGATAGAGGGATCAGTTTGGCTGAGCTAGGCTCCAGTGCTCATTGATGTGAACAAGATTTGAATAGGATGTAGGACAGAGTGCACCAGTCTGCTGCACTTACTGGCATGCATAGGAACCAGGACTGGGGGCAGGCCTAGTGGGGGCTATTAGGAGTTACTCCAACTAGCCTGCAGTTCCTTCTGGTGAATGTGAGGGCAGAGAATTTGGTGGGCTGGGTTGTGCTGTGCCACATCTATTGGCTTGCGTATGAGGCGGGGCTGGTGACAGAATTGACCAGGTGACTGCAACAACCAGTATATGTGTAGGCTGATGTATGATGGACTGAGCCAGACCCCAAACTGGCTGACACACACAGGAATCAGGTTGGGGTCTGAAGCCTGCAGAGTATGTTTAGTACCACAGAGGGCAGAACAAATTGGACAACTCTCCTGGCTAAGTATCTAAGTGAATTGAGACTCAAGGTGAATTATGTCAGCCAATGGACCTTGGAAAGATTTCCTAACCTTGGAGCAACTAAATCAACAACATCTCAGAACTATCAAAACCACTTAAGCGGTATCCTCAGAACATAGTCCACATCAGGAACCCTAGGATGACATTGGGTGGCTGTCCCCCATTCCTGGGTACTAATGTCGTTGGGTTGCTGGGAGCAGCCCTCTCCTCTTTTCTCTATATTTCCCTCAGATACCACAAGAAAATTATTTGAGGCAGCTATCTCATCCATTCTCCCATTCCTTGACCCTCCTCATCCTAATTGGTGGTCCACATGGGCATGTGTACCTCTCAACTCTAAACATCATTTAAACATCTATTATTACAAATAAAATAGGACCCAGCGTGGTAGTCTAGTGGTTAAAGCCGTCGCCTTTCATGCACCAGGATCCCATATGGGCACTGGTACATATCCTGGCTGCTCCACTACCCTTTCCAGCTCCCTGATTGTGGCTTGAGAAAGTAGTAGAGGAAGGCCCAAAGCCTTGGGACTCTGCACTGGGTGGGAGACCCGGAAGAAGCTCTTAGCTTCTGGCTTTGAATGGGCTCAGCTTCAGTCATTGCAGCTATTTGGGGAATGAACCAGTAGATGAATGATCTTTCTGTCTCTCCTTCTCTCTGTAAGTCTGAGTTTTCAATTAAAAAATACATCTTCAAAAGAAAAAGTAAAAATAAATTTTAAAAAGGGAAACTGCTTTGGTTCAATAATTGTGACATACATACATTAATGTAGTGTTAATAAAGGAAGCTGGGTGTGGTTTGTACATTATGGGAGATCTATCATAGTAATACAAGATGTTTACATTAGGGGAAGCTGAATGTGGGCTCTTTGGAAACTATTACTTCAGAAAACTAGTCTGAAACAAAAAATTTAAAAGTAGTTTTTATTTTATTTGATGCAGATCTGTAGTGATCCAAATCATGGAAGGGCTATCATGGTTTCATTTTTCACTTCTATCCTGGTACTATTATGGTGTATTTAAATTCTCACAATTTATAGTCTTGTATTTTTGTTTAGGATGGACAATCTTATTCAAAATTTCCTACATTCTTTATAAGACTGTCTTTCTCCATTTGCTGATAAGCAGGTACTTATCATGGTTAAGTTTTTCCATAAATAAGAACCTGAAGAAAATAATAATTCTGATGGCTAATATTAATGAGGAAAGTTACAGAATCCATACAAGTACCCTAATTGTGCTCATATTACCATATGTGTATCATATATGTGTATAAATGATCTGGGAAGAGTCAACTTGTTCACATAGTAGAGAAACTGAGGTCAGCATGTTGGTCAAAAAGAAGCACAGCTGAATCTACAATGTATAAACCTGCAAGTAACAGAACCCCACATTATCTCTGAATTGAAGGATAAACAAGGTGCACACATACAAAAGGTATCAGTAGGACTATTTATAATGGCAAAATGTCTAGCATTTGACAAAACAAAGGTTTGAAAAAGACAGGTGTATAATCTAAAGCCAATAAAATATTGACAGTGTATTGTACAGAAAAAGATATTAAAGCCTGGTTATAGTAATATCATAATTACACTTTCTTTCCAACATGAGATAAGTCATAAAGGGTTTGCTCCAAGTTTGACAGTGACTATCCATGATTGCCAAGACTAATGTAAGCATATCTATTTTTATGTTTTTAATCTACATTTTATGGATGGGAAGTTGTTTTGTAAAATGAAGAATATATTTATAAAAGAAAAATAAAACAATCTTTCAAAACAAAAGGTATAGACCCATCAGATAATGAAAGATACTTCAAAGCAACAGCTATCTACCATAAACAGGGCAACACAGTAACCAAATGGGTGCAATTTCAAAACTATTGAACTGCTACTCAAGCGTCATGAACAAAAATATAACTTACCATCAAATAGCCAAAGAAAACATGAAAGTAGATAGTTATTGAACAGTGAATGGTGTTCGGATGAGGACTGGGGATAGGAAATAACAGATTTTCAATAGTTAAATTTATTTCAAAATGGATCAGTAATTTTGTATAATACATACACAAAAAATTTAAAAATAAAAGTAGAAAAACTAACAAAATTAGCTTTCAATGCTTAAAGGAAAAATACAGTTAACATGTTTTTAAGAATGTTTAGTGTTTATAAGTAAGACTATTTTGAAAATAATAACAAAGGAGTGTAGATAATGATCTTCAAAGACTTTAGTTGGAGTGATTCTTTTCCTGTACAACTTTCTTAGCCTGATTAACACATGAAAAATAAGTACAGCATTTGCCCCTGAACTACATTTGAAGAGACTGTCATTGGTGTGATTCTTCTGTCATGTGTTGAAAGTCCTTTCTTAATCACCTAATTTCAGTTCATAAGTTTCAAATTCACGGAACAATGAGCTTTCTTATGTTGCTGAAATTTCTGAACATCTCTGAAAAGTCTTTCCATATTCCTTGCATTCATAAAGTTCCTCACCAGTGTGAACTGTCCGGTGTTGAGTAAGGCTCCAGATACCATGAAAAGCCTTCCCACATTCCTTACATTCATAAGATTTCTCACTAGTATGTATTCTCTGGTGCCTGTTAAGAGCTGAGCCACTATTAAAAGACTTTCCACATTGTTTACATTCATAGGGTTTTTCACCTGTATGAGTTAGCTGATGTTGGATAAGTTTTGAGCCACTACCAAAAGTCTTCCCACATTCCTTACATTCATAGGGTTTCACTCCAGTATGAATTCTCTGATGTTGTATAAGATCTGAACTACCACCAAAGGTCTTGCCACATTCCTTGCATTCATAAGGCTTTTCCCCAGTGTGCATTCTTTGGTGCTGAATGAGTTTTGAACCACTTCTAAAGGCTTTCTCACACTCCTTACACTCATAGGGTTTCTCACCAGTGTGAATTCTCTGATGCTGAGTGAGGTCTGAGCCACTATTAAAAGCCTTCCCACATTCCTTACACATGTAAGGTTTCTCACCAGTGTGAATTCTTTGATGACGAGTCAGGGCTGATCCAAAACTAAAGGTCTTCCCACATTCATTACATATATATGGTTTTTCTCCGGTATGAATTCTCTGATGCCGAGTGAGAGCTGAACCACTACTAAATGCCATGCCGCATGATTTACATACATAAGGTTTCTCACCAGTATGAATCCTCCGATGCTGAGTAAGGTTGGAACCACTGCCAAAAGCTTTCCCACAATCTTTGCATTCATAAGGTTTCTCACCTGTGTGAATCCTTTGATGCCGGGTGAGGGCTGATTCAAAATTGAATGACTTCCCACACTCCTTACATTCATACGGCTTTTCACCACTGTGAATGATCTGATGTCGAATAAGGCCTGATCCAAAACTAAAGGCTTTCCCACAATCCTTACATTCATAGGGTTTCTCACCAGTATGAATTCTTTGATGATGGGTAAGGTTGGAGCCACTACCAAAGGCTTTGCCACACTCCTTACATGCATAAGGCTTCTCACCAGTGTGAATTCGCTGATGGTAAGCAAGGTTTGCACCACTACCAAAAGCCTTGCCACATTCTTTACACTTATAAGGTTTCTCACCAGTATGAATTCGCTGATGTCGAATAAGGACTGACACAAAACTAAAATCCTTCCCACATTCTTTACATTCAAGGAGTTTCTCTTCACTATGATCGGTCTGATGCTGGGTCCTGAAAGTGGACATGTCTTCAGTAAGTATCATTTGACTGAAATGTCCTTCCTGAGGTATCTCTTTTCTCTCAAACTGGCTTTTACATTCCCAATCGCCTCTGAAACTTGAACACTCAATGTTGTGTTTTGTAAGTCTTTCCATTATCTCCCTCCAGGATGATTCCATAAATATCCTTTCTTTTCAGAAATAATTTCTTGTTCTCAACCTTGACTCATAGTCTGAAAGAAAATATAACAGCAAACATTCACTTTTTTTGTGTTCTGAAAGAAATGAAACTTTTATCGTAGATATGAAAGATGTGATTGAAATTAACTCTCATAAAAAGTGAGTGACTTATACAGGACTCAAATTTGATTGGGCAATTTGAGAAGCCGATAAGGATAACAGAACAAGAAAATGTCCCATTGTAAAAGGAGATATTTAGGAAAACAGATTAGGCCAATTATTCCTAAACAATGATTTAGATAAAATGTCTGTAGATTTTTTTATTTTTTTATTGGAAAGGCAGATATACAGAGAGGAGAGACAGAGAGGAAGATCTTCCGTCCCATGATTCACTCCCCAAGTGAGCACAACGGCTGATGTTATGCCGATTCGAAGCCAGGAGCCTCCTCCGGGTCTCCCACACAGGTGCAGGGTCCCAAAGCTTTGGGCCGTCCTCGACTGCTTTCCCAGGCCACAAGCATGGAGCTGGAAGGGAAGCGGGGCTGCTGGGATTAGAACCGGCGCCCATATGGGATCCCGGGCGTGCAAGGCGAGGACCTCAACCACTGTGCCATCGCCCGTCTGAAGATTTAGAGAGCTTCATAGATATACAGATGTCTTTTTCCCACCTGATTTTTTTTTTAGAGGATGAATGCAGTTTCACATACACTTATGTGTTATCAGGATCACAATTTCATAAGTTTCACTGGAAAAATAAACAAATATACTCTAGAGGAAAAAAGCCAGGAAAGATGGTCAAATAACAGAATTTGCATATAACCTCCATGAGGCAGAAAGGTATGTAGCAGGTTTCATATGAGAAACTAATGTGTTGAGTATAGAATGAATAATGGGGAAAGGAATATTCTGCATTAAAAACAAAATTTGTTTATATCATTTGAATAAAAGCTAGATTTTCTTATAAAATCTGAATTAACCTCACAGGAAAGAAAAAAGGGTAGTAGAATAATTAACAATGTACCTTTAAATCCTAGAGAAGTGACGAGAATAAAGGGGTTACTTCAATATTATCAAAGATTGCAAGAATGAAAACAAATGAAGACACCGAATTTCAGCTCTGGTAATCAAAGAGTGATTCTGAAATCTCATATAAGATAACCTTGGACCCCATATGGGATCCCGGCACGTTGAAGGTGACGACTTTAGTCATGAGGCCACGCCGACGGGCCCTGGATTGTAATCTTAAGGTAGTGCATTTTCAAGGTCTGTGGGCATCGTAGCAGGTAACTAATCCTAAAAGGAAGTGAACACGGAACGCCCTCGTTTTACAGCCAGTTGGTCTGAAGCAGCAGGACGTTTACCGAGGACCAGCGGGCTCCTAACTGAGGTCTGACACTAGTTTGGTGCTGGACTGGGATTTGAATGCATCAGATGGGATTAAGATAGCATGCAATCTTCACAGACTGGAAAACAACATTAATAAAACAGCAGTGTTCCCCAATTTGCATCAAGACTTTAGTGGCCTTCAGAGAAATGACAAAGCCAACTGTCAAATTCATATGGGACTGGAATGAGTCCTCAAAAGCCAAAATAATATTGAAAAAGAAAAACCAGGTAAGCTCACTTTTCCCACCTCAAACTTATTAACACAAATCTAAGGTAATCAAAATAGTGAGATACTGTTTTAACAACAGAAATATACATCAATGAAATAGAACTAGGGCGGAGTCAGGGTAAGTCTGAGCAGTGGCACGGGTGTCTGGATCCCCAAGCCATGGGGGTACCCGTGTTGGCCCAGGCTTCCTGCATGGGATCCTAACTTCCCATCCACTGCTGCTAGGCACAGGGAGTGTCCTGGGCTCATGGGGGGGCAGAGCGCCAACTGGCGTCAGGCTTCATCTGCTGGCTGCCCAGTGGCAAGCCTGGGGGTCGTGGGGGTACAGAATTACTGCCTAGAGATCTCCATGGATAAGGCCATTGTATGTGTAGGTGAGGAATGAATCCTGAGGGACACCCAACGACAGAGCCACTGTACTTGCAGGTAAATGAGGGGACTGAGACCTGGTAGTTTGGAAGGGAGAGGCCTGAAGATCTCTCTGGGTCAGACTGATGCAGCAGCTCACATTCGAGTCCTGGGTTGGGCCTGTTAGCATGGAGCATGGCTGACTACCACACGCCAGTGCACATGCAAGCTATGGCTGTGGGCCTGTCTGGCAGTGAACACCTAGGCAAACGGAGACTCTAAGGTGGACTACGTCAGCCAGTGGAATCTGGAGAGATTTCATCATGATTGGAGTGGCAAGATTTGCAGCAATACAGAACTCAAAATCACTTCAGCAGTACCCTCGGAGCATGCCACACATCAAGGACCCTGGGGTGGCCGGGAGGCTGGGTGTAGTATCTCCTTTTGTCTCCCAATTTCCCCCCAGATACAGGAAGGAAAAAAGAGAATGTCAAAACAATGGTTTCACCCACTTTCTTCTAGCCCTTGACCATTTGTACCTTACTCAAATATGTAAAAATTATGAAAAAGAAAATTTATCCAACTAAAAAAAAAAACCTTGGGACCCTGCACCCGCGTGGGAGACCTGGAAAAGCTCTGGCTCTTGGATTCAGATTGGCTCAGCTCTGGCTGCTTTTCATGAACTCCAACAAGATGATTCTACAACTCAATATGCAACACTAAATGATCAAGACACTCCTTAAAAATAAACTGAAGAGATTTGCTTGATCAGATATGACTTATTATAAAACAAATAATTAATTGACTAAAGCACTGGCACAGCAATAGAAAAATAAAATATGGCACATAACAAAAAGCCATAAATATATTCATATGGGCCTGGAGGTGTTGCCTAGCGGCTAAAGTCCTCACCTTGAATGCGCCAGTATCCCATATGGGCACCGGTTCTAATCCCGGCAGATCCACTTCCCATCCAGCTCCCTGCTTGTGGCCTGGGAAAACAGTCAAGGACGGCCCAAAGCTTTTGGACCCTGCACCTGTGTGGGAGACCCAGGAGAAGATCCTGGATTTTGGCTTCGAATCGGCATAACATCAGCCGTTGTGCTCACTTGGGGAGTGAATAATCGGACGAAAGACCTTCCTCTCTGTCTCTCCTCCTCTCTGTATATCTGATTTTCCAATAAATAAATAAATCTTTAAAAAAAAAAGAAATATGAATTAGGACATCTGGTTGGGATCCAGATGAAACTGACAAAGAAGACACTTGGAATTCTCTTACCAGGAATAACTGGCAGTGTGGTATTTAACAGACTAATTTCTGAGTGAAAACCCTAACATCACCAGGACTAGCATCTTCAAAGGGGGTGATCATCCCCCCCAACCCATTAGAATCCTTCTGTAGCCACTAGATTTATGCAGATCCAATCTCAGCATGATACAGGGGGCACGCATACTGTGTGACCCATGAAGATAAAACTTCCTTACTGTATTAATTTGTTAGCTCTGTAATAACATATATACAGGTAGGCTTATACAGGCTTATACAATGGACATTTGTCCGCTCAAGATCCTAAATATCCACAGATCTGGTTTCTTCTGGGGCCTCCTTCCTTGGTTGGCAGATGGTCACCTGTTGTTGCCTGCATGTGAGCAACCTTGATATTTTTTCATGTGTCCAAATTTTTCTTTTTCTTTTAAAGACCCTAGGACTTGAGCCATACTCTATTGCTTTCCCAGGCCACACACAAGGAGATAGATTAAGTACAGCAGCCGGCACTTGAACCGGTGCTAACATGGATAGCTGGTGTTGCAGGTGGAGGACTAACTTGTTGAACCACTGCGCCAGCACCCTAATTTTTTTTTTTTCTTGTAAGAATATTAGTCAGATTGGGTCAGAGCTCATTTAAATATGCTCACTTTACATTAACCATCCCTTCAAAGGCCTTATTTCCAAAGACAGTCACATTCTAAAGTGCTGAGGTTGATGTTCTTCAACACACAAATTTCAAAGTACACAATTTAGACCCTGACACTAACCAAACAAGGAACAAAATGTCACTGCTGTAGCTGTACTTTTTGTATTATTGTAACAAAATAATACTACATTGAAACATAATTTCAACATATCAATTCTTGTTCTAGGGATTTTACATGAACCAACTCCCTCTTGGGACCAACCCTATTATATGAGCACTTTCTATCATATATCCCATCTTTTGGTTGTCAGTTGTGACCCTCTTTATATAGATATATTTTAAGCAATAAAACAAGATCTAACACACACTTACATGTGTACATATTTAAATGCATACAACAAAAGCTGAAAAAGCACTGATTTTCAGCTAAACTTGAAAAGACTGAGGGACTGTAGTCACATGGACTTCAGCCTATGTAGAAGAAATGAATCATTTTCACACACAAAAAAAACATGAATTACCTATCTAATTATAATTTGGGTAAAAAAATAAAAACACACTAGGAATGTATATTATTTATGTCAATAATTTATACTAAACTACAGTCAACATAAGGGGTTTGATAAAATGGTAATACCAAAAAGCCATGACAACTCAAAACAAAGATACATGTTAATGACAAAGGCAGTTGTTGAATCATATTTTGGCAAGATAAAGCCTAGTAATAGGATAGTAGCCACAGAATGATCTCATTAAAAAGAATTGTATTTATGCTAATGACTTGACAGCAGTTATCTTTAAATCACAAAATTACAGTAACTTTTATTTTTTCCTTAAGTTTTCTGTAACTGCCAGGGGCTTGGAGGAGTGCCTGCTGAGACCGAGAAGCAGGCCCTGAACCCTGGAGTGCCTTCGGTCTTCTGGAAGGTCCTGAGACAAGCATGTTTAGGTGGCTACACTGAATGGCTCCCTGGGGACATGGCTAGGTGCCGGCTCTGCCACCGCACTCCCCGGCCCACTCCCTGCTAGGTGTGCTTTTCTATTCGGAAAACAATTGTAGCCTAATGACCTAGAGAAAGAATCCAAGTTCATGGGAACTAGGCAGTGCTTTAGCAGTAATGCCTTGGAGGTTTGTAACTACCATATTGCGTAAACTGTGTCTCACTAACTAGAAGACCAGGTGTCCTTGTAGTCAAAATAGTCCTAGGACTGTCTGCTCTCAAGGCTGTCCAGAGAGCCAGGTAGCGTGAGTAGAAGGAAAGCTTACACTAAACTTTTTCCTCTGGACTCCTGATCCTTGGTCCCATGTGTCTTTTTCATGTGACAGAGCTCCTGCGTCCTAAGTTGTAAGATCCAAAGGGATCCACACTTCTCTATGACCCTTAATATACGATAAAAAGGAATTCTCTTCATAATGAAAAGAATAAAGACTGAGTAAAATCTAGAAAAGAAGGGTTATATCTAATCAAGTATTCAAAGATTTTTCTTTCAAAATCTAAAGTTTTTTTTAAAAAAGATTTATTTATTTTTATTGCAAAGTCAGATATACAGAGAGGAGTAGAGACAGAGAGGAAGATCTTCCTTCCGATGGTTCACTCCCCAAGCAGCTGCAACAGCTGGAGTTGAGCCGATCCAAAGCCAGAAGCCTCTTCTGGGTCTCCCACATGAGTGCAGGGTCTCAAAGCTTTGGCCCACCCTAGATTGCTTTCCCAAGCCACAAGCAGGGAGCTGAATGGGAAGTGGGGCTACTGGGATTAGAACCGGTGCCCATATGGGATGCTGGCGCGTTCAAGGCGAGAATTTTAGCCGCTACGCTATTGTGCCGGGTCCCCAAATCTAAAGATTGTACAGGTAGATGCATAAAGACATATATCAATAATGTGAAAATTTTAAATATGTAGCAAACACTATTTATTATATTAATACAATCCATTAATACTATTAATATTTAATTATATAATTTAAATAATACATCAGCCTGAAGAAGGCAATACAAAGTCCAGGGAAAAGAATTTATCAAATAGGTTGCAGGGATGATACTGGGGAAATTTTTTAAAAACTGCATTTAGATCCTTATTTCATAGCAAAACAAATTTAAAATGGATTGCAGAGTTATGTATTTAAGAGAATTAAATCCCGTTTCTAGAGAGCTTACAATGTAGCTATGCAGCAAAACTTACATACAGAATTCTTTAGGAAAAAACCCTATACCTTTCTGTAAACAGTTTATACAACAATTCCCATCAAGGGCCTGAGAATGGAAAGAAAGAGAGAGAGCAAATACTTATCTAAGAGATAATGAGATCAGGTGTTCCACACATATAGTACCAATGGCAGAGAGGTATTATCGCTCATTCAAATGTCAAGCAGCTGAGAACACAGTTTACAGCATATTACAGAGGGATTAAAGTAGGTAAAACAACTGATAATACAATTTCTTTTCCAACAAAACCAAGATTTGAACTGAAGCATTGATGAGAAGGGATGGTAGAGATAGACAGCATTGTGGGGCCAACAGGTGCAGGGAGAGGACAGAGCTAAAAATTAAATGCGGCAGGGAGAAAAATCTAAGATACAAAATGAAACAGACTTGACTGGAGCAGATGTTACAAAAAATATTAGATAGTTGGGCCCAGCGTGGTGGCTTAGCGGCTAAAGTCCTCACCTCGAAAGCGCCAGATAACATATGGTCGCCGGTTCTAACCAGGCGGCCCCACTTCCCATCTAGCTCCCTGCCTGTGGCCTGAGAAGGCATTACAGGACAGCACAAAGCCTTGGGACCCTGCAGTCGCGTGGGAGACCTGGAAGAGGCTCCGGGTTCCTGATTTTGGATTGGTGCAGCTCTGGCCGTTGAGGATGCTTGGGGAATAAATCAACAGATGGAAGATCTATCCTTCTCTCCTTCTATCTATCTATCCTATCTCTCCTTTTCTCTGTATATCTGACTTTCCAATAAATGTTAAAAATCTTTTTTAAAAATTAGACAGTAAATATCTAAATCAATATGCAATTTTCCTACCGTCCATATCTAAGGAAGTATTTCAGGAGGCTAAGAACTTAAAAAATTTAGCAACATTAGTAAGGAACTGAAGAAAGTAAAATGGAAGGATACCACACAAAATAATCATTAGCCCAGTTCTATCTTTCCCCAGGTAGTTAGCAGTAACCTGTTAACACAGAAAGTCAATACCTTGTCCAAATCCCAAGAAATATTTGAAGGAGAAATTGTAAGCCATGTTTCCGTTCCACTCCCAGCTGAAGTTAGAGGTCCACAGGAAGGAAGAAGTGTATTTAAATGGAGGAGTCCAAAGCTTAGAGGACATTAGAGGGAATTTTCAAATCTATTCTCTCCCACTCCCATTTCAAACTCTTTTGAGAGACATAGAGACGGAGAGAAAGACAGAGATCTCCTCCCTCTGCTGCTTCATCCCCCCTTCGCCTGCATAGCCAGGGTTGCACCACGCTGAAGCCAGGAGTCAGGAACACAACCCAGGTCTCCCAAAAGGACGGGAATGATCTAAGTACTTGAGCCATCACGTGCAGCCCCCCAAGAGTGCATCAGCAAGAAGATGCAGGCACTCTGACTTGGGACACTGGCACCCCAAGAAGCATCTCAACTGCTACGTCAAATGCCCACACAAATCCTTCCTGGCACAACATATCTATTCAAGTTAGCATAGAGCAATCACTTTATTCTAATCAAGCTGATTTTTTTTATTAAAATAATAAACGGAGGAAGTATAATAGAAAGAAGAAAAGGAGTAAACGTTATAGGTATTTAACATGAAAAGTCCAGGCTAAATAATTTGATTACAATTGCTCATTATATGAAGTATTCAGATTTCTGATAGTCAATGAAGAAAGAAAATATACATCACATATTGTATACTGTATAATTCCTGTCAAGAACTACTTACAAAAAATAAATAAGACCTTACTGGGAAACATAAAGAACAACTATATCATGTCTATCAGAAAAGAACTCCAATTTCTACTCAGATAAATACAATACAGTTCAATCAAAAATCCAAGTTGATTTATATATTTACATGCAAACGTGAAGGAACACAGCCAAGGCATTCATGGATTGTGGGAAGGCAGGAGGCCATCCTCCACATGTAAACTTACAATAAATAAGATGGTGAGGCATTCCTTTAAGGAGTGACAAGCAAACCAATGGTCAGAACATAGACTCCAGAAACAGTCATTATACATAGTCCCTTGGTTTTTACCAAAAAGAGACTATACACCAACTTTTCAATAAATGCCAATGATATAACTGGATCTCACATTAGCAAAAAAATCCTTATGCTACAGAAATTAATTCCTAGTGATAAGCTCTGTTATAACTGAAAACTAGAAAGCTTTTAGAAGAGAGCAGAGAAGAAAACATTCTCTCTTAGAGCAGAAAATTATTGAGCAAACAATAATCATAGGAAAAGATTTCCTTACACTGAAAGCTAGAAGCTCTCACTAACAAAAAGCTATCATAAAAAGTGAAAATCCAAGCCAGGAGAAAATATTTTTGTCATACACATAACTGAAAAGATTTTATACAAAAGATATTTATACATGTATATATATCTTATTTATGGCACATTAGATTCCTCTGATACATAAGTTAATATATACTCTATATTTGTATCAGAGAAAACCCAATCAAAATTGGAAAAGTATTTAAATAAGTATCTTACAATGATCATGAGTTGCTGACCAATTTCATGAATAAAAAAAAGAAATGTAAATTAAACATGGCAACGTTTAGCAAATCAGCAAAAATTAAAAAGGAGGAAGATGCTGAAGCCTGGCTCAGACACAAGACAGGGGCCATGTCTGTCAACTGTTACTACAAGTCAAAATTTGCATGGTGCCTCTTGAGAACAGTTTGGCATTTTCTAGAAAAACTGAAAGTGTACGAATGCTATTCATTAGCAGAGCTAGAAAACGACAAAAATTAAACCTATTTGGTCTGAGGAGTAATATCTAGATGAGAGGCTAGGAAATGATTGCAGCGATTAGCACCAAAGGACTAGAGTGCTGTGTGCCGCGGTGGAGGGGGAGGCCCCGGTCTCCCTCGGTGATGAGGGTTGTGTTCTATTTCTTCATCTGTGTCCTCCTTCCACGGGTTTATACAACTTGTTAAACTGCACAAAACGGCGTTGTATACCATTTCTGTCTATGATCTTAAAGAAATAAGCTAAATAATTATGCACCAAAGAGATGCTGTATAAACATATGAATTTAATTTGTAAAATTCCCACCTTACACGGACACATAAAACATACTGCTAGAAAGGAAACATCAAAAGTTGGCACTGGTTTCAACAGGAAATCGGAATTTCTTCATTGGAGATTTCAGTACATTTGAGTTCAAAATAATCATGCTTTATAATTAGAAACAGTATTTTTGTAAAAGACACCATAAATTTAAAAATTAAACTCACCTGACAATAAGGGGAAATCAGGTGTGTGGGAGGAGGGAAAGCTGGGGTGTGGAGCCATCACATTTTCTCAAAGAGAAAGTTACCTCGGGGTCACCAGATGAGCAAGCATTGACACAAGAAGCAAGCAAGTCACGTCTTGACAACAACGAATTTGAGGAAACAGCAACTACCTTGCAAGAGCCTTGTGGGGTTTCCAAAGCCATTCTTTACACCTTTCTGGAGACTTCTACGCAAGCGGGGCGCAGCGCTGGGAACCCAGAAAATAGCAAACACCAGGCTCTTGCGGGGTCTGAGGCTTGCCCGCCTGCCACCTACGGAAGGAGGCCAGAGAAGTCTATCCTGGATCCCACGTCCCCAACCAGGCAGCGTCCCCTGCAGCTGTGCGCAGACTCTGCGCCTGGGCTCCCCAGGGTCTCCTGCGCCCCAAGTCCCAAAGACACAAAGATGCCAAAAACCTACACTGGCCAAAAAAAACAAAAAACAAAAAACAAAAAACCAGTTACACGCATGACTTCAGCCACACGGCTGTCACAAGCATCCCAAACCCAAACCCAAGGGGCTGCCCAGAGTTACACACCCCATGGAGACAGACAACTGGGGACCCAAAGGCACCTCTCACACTGCGGGGGACACGCACTTCGGGGCCACAGAGAATAAATTCACAAGCGCCCTTCATCAACAATACCACAAACACGCGGGGACAACAGCCACCGGGCTCACAGTTCAGGCGTCCTACACCCGCGGGGTAGCAGAGCCGTGAACACGCACACTTACGGAGTCTCACCTTGGCAAGCGCAACGCCAAACCCGGTCCCATGGTGCCCAACTCCCATCAGGCGCGCAAGCCAAGTCGTCCTCGCGCCCACCCGAGGGACTCAGCCCGCGCCCCTCGGCCCGCTCCTCCAACCCCGAGACCGCAGGTTCCCGCGGCGTCCGGCTCGCAGCCGCCTCACCTGCGCCTCCCGCGGCCGGGTCTGCTCCCTCAGCTCCGGCGGGCACAAGCCCGACTCGGCCCTCACCAAGGCCATTCGTCCAACAAGCCTGAAGATCCCTCCCCTTCCACAGAAGAGGGTCTCGTTCTCGCGGGACGGAGCGCCGGACCGAGAGGCTTCTGGGAAGTGTAGTTCACAAGGCGACGGGCGACCAAAAGCCGGTGACCGGAACCCTGAAACCAGACAAAACTTCCTCCGTAGGGGGCCGTTATCCGAGGCTTCGGGATGAGGGTCGGGGTTGTCTCATCTGACCAGGATTGCCTGGACCAAACTTTTTTTTTTTTTTCTTTTCCTGAGGTGAGAACCTAGAGTCGGGACTCCTCCTTGACCCCAGGAACCCCCTTCAGCCAGAATCCGGCCAAGCCAGTTTAGCAAGCCACCCCCACACCTTTGATACTTGAATTCTCCATGGTAACTTGCAGTCCTTTCTCTTCCTCACTCTGCCCGTTAGCTCTAAGTACGCAGCCACTATTGCGCTGTCACAAGAACTTGTAACAACATTCTCACAGCCCACTAGTGTGGTCTCTCTCACAGCCCAGCCCCCAGAGTGTGGCTCTCCAGCGTCCCACTGGGAAGCACAGTTCAAGATCCCAGCAGGTACTGGGCGGGCCTGGCCGCCAGCAGCCACATTCTCTAGGCGTTTGGCAACCCTGAACAGATTGTGCCAAGAAGCCACTTGAAGTTCCTTTTTGCGCAAGGACCATGCAGAGGAGTTATTTTTAAATCTTTTTTAAAAAGATGTATTTTTATTGCAAAGTCAGATATACAGAGAGAAGAGACAGAAAGATAGATCTTCTGTCCGTTGACTCACTCCCCAAGCGTCCACAACAGCTAGAGCTGAGCTGGTCCAAAGCCAGGAGCCAGGAGCCTCCTCTGGATCTCTCACAGGGTGCAGGCTCCCAAGGCTTTGGGACATCCTCGACTGCTTTGGGCCATCCTCGACTGCCGTCCCAGGGAGCTGGATGGAAAGCAGGACTGCCAGGATTGAGAAGCAGGGGCTGCCAGGATTAGAACCGGCACCCATATGGGATCCCAGCACGTTCAAGGCAAGGACTTTAGCTGCTAGGCTACTGTGTCAGACCCAATCGTTTTAATATAATCATTAAGGCTGCTGCCTTCACTCAGCTAAGGCTTACAGCCTTTTGGCAGTCTGTGTTAGCATTTTCATAAGTCCGAGTTTGTAAAAGCAGTTCTCGCATGTCTGTCAAATGGCATGAGACAGCTTCAGTTAGTTGAGCTATAAAATCTGTGTAAGTTTCACGACTGCCGTTTCCCTGAGTCCTCTACCCTGTCGTCCCCCCCCCCCCCCCAAGGCGCGTCTCCGAACCTGAGTGGTTGCTTCATCACTCTCTCGGAGTCGAGCCTGGATTCCCAAGAGGTCTCCCCGGCCTACAAGCTGGCGCTGGAGACACCAGTGCACGCATCGGTATTATGATTTCTCCTTTTTTGTTGTGGAGCCTCATCCTGCCACCAACTTCTGAATTGTAAAAGCAAATTTCCTTCTAAAACGACTTTAGCGAAATTGTATATGGAATCATGAAGCAAAAATCTGGTAAAAGTGGAATGCATTGCATATGAAGCTGTGGCCTTTTTGAATTCTTTGAAGGTATCTAATATTGAAATGTTGATGCTCAAATACATCAAGTCCCCTAGGATTCTCAGATCCTGCCTCTTCAAGTGGGATAAAATCAGTATTAACCGGACATGCCCTGCCGTTACGAGGGAAAAGGCTAGGGCGCAGATTGCAAACCTGAAGCAGGAGGGGATGATGCTTGCTCTGGGATGAAGCAGAGTAGGTTTAAGTTGGAGGAATATTTGTAAACTTTTGTTCTTAGGTGCAACCTCCATAGTCTGAAGTTCAGAAACCCCTTTTCTAATCTCCTTTAGAAGGAGGCCATGTTGGGTTTTGGTTAGTATCCATTTAAAAGCACTGGAATCAGTCTCAGAACTTTCAGAATCCTTTGCCTTGTTGGAAGAGGAGGATGAGTGAGGAGGGGCTGTAGATGGAGCCCTCGTCTGTGAGGAGCGCTTGGCTCTCCTCTGTCCTCATCGATTTCAGCTGAATCTACATTGATGGGTGAAGGCACAAGAGGTCAAGAAGCCAGCTGATCGGCTGATCAATAAGGCCTTAATGTTCCCTCTTCCGTAAGAGAAGCAAGCTCCATCTCTGACAGAACTCAGGATCCTCTGTGTCTGGCGGCAGTGGCTGTAAAGCTCAGGAAGTGAGAAGCACAGAGTCGTTATTTTACAAGGATTATTTCTCCTTCCTGCTGTGCTCTCCTGAGAGCTTTAATACCTTTTTCCATACTTTATAACACACATCTTCCAGAAGGATGAAACCAATAACAATGCTTAGCAATAAAAGAAAACAAAGCATCACATTGACTTTTTTTTTTTTTTTTTTTTTTACCTTAACTCCAGTTCCCTGTAATAAACCCTGCAGAAGATCACATAATGTTCCCGGACTGAACCAGAATTTCCCATATTAAATGAAATGCCGAAAGTTCACTTACTGTGAGCGTCCCCAAGTCCTTTCAGTTTCATTGCCTTCACTGAGTCCCACACATTGGGCACCAGCTGTTGGGGTTCAAAGAAAGAGTGAGACTCCATGGCAAGTGAAATGTCTTTGTTCTTCAGTGAGGCAGCCACTTCTTGCCATGAACAAAGAAGCGCCGCAAACAAAATAAGTGGTTTTATTTTTTTAAAAAGATTATTTTTATTAGAAAGCAGATATACAGAAAAGAAGAAAGACAGGAAGTGGGGATTTTTATAGTAAATATCTACGTGACAATGGGTGTCCGCGTGACAGTGAACATGACTGTATCTACCTGACGGTGAGCATCTATGTGACACAAAGCAGAAAGCAGGCAGTGAAGATTATCATTATACAAGCACAGGTTTCTAACCTTTTCACTTCAATGCAAACAACTATATACAGAATGTTTCACAGATAGCTGTCCCATAAATCTTTAACACTAAAAGAAACTACATAGCTCCTGCTTCCTTCTTGGTGTTTTACGAAGCACAGTGTTGGGCGGGCCAGTCATGCGAAGCGGAACCTCCACTTCATTGGCCACTTTTGGCTGATGAGTGGGAGCAGGGGTTGTGGGGGAGCAGCCAGAGTGCTCACCAGGCGCTGGACTCTGCCCGCTGGCTGCCAACCAATGGGCTTTGGGGACTTGGGGGTGACGAATTGCCGCCTAGGGACATCCTTGGATAAGGCCACCACGTGCGTAGGTGAGGAATGAATCCTTAGGGACACCCAGCGACAGAGCCGCTGTACTTGCAGGTAGGCAAGGGAACTGAGACCTGGTGGTTTGGAGTGGAGAGCCTGGAAAATCTGTATGAGTAGAACTGATTCAAAAGCCCACACGGGAGTCCTGAGATGGCCTTATAAGTATAGACCATTGCTGACCGCTACACGTCACCTCACACAAAAACTATGGCTAGGGACCTGTTTAGCAGAGCTAGATCCCAGTACCTGATAGTGTTGGAACAGGAGATGGGTCACATCAGGCAGGGCCATGACACTAACCAGCACACAATAGAACCACGTCCAGGGGCAGATTTTGCAGGGGGATAAGTGGGCCCAACAATATGGTTAGCTTGAGAGTTGGGAGGGTGATGGGTTGAACTAGGTGTGAACATGGACCCTGCCAACACTCACGAGTACTAGGGCTGAAAATAGGGTAGGCAGATCCATGCTGCAGCACCTGCATGTGCATTCTAAAATAGGGTGTGAGGCAGGCCATCAGCTCATACAAAGACCAAGGTGAAGGGGCAGGTTATGCTGGGCAAGCGCCTAGCACCTGCTGGAGCATGTAAGATCTGGGTCTGAGAGTGGGCCAAGTGGGGGAACCTGGGAAACCCCCCACTGGGTCATAGCTACCACTGGTGAACATGTGGTCCAGACTTAGGGGTCGGGCAAGCTATGCAAGGTAGCCACATCCATTGGCAAGTGTGTGGGTTGGTTTTGGAATGGGGAGGACCAGGCAGGGCTGAGCACATCTTAGCCCACTGGTAAGTGCAGAAACCAGGCTGGAGTGCAGGTCGTGCTGGGCTAAGGTATCACACCTACTGGTTTACATGAGCCAGGGATGGGAGCAGACTGGGCAGGGCCAGGTTTCAGCACCCACCAGTGAGAGTTCAGACTGGGAGCTGGTTAGGTCAGGCCAGGCCACAGCATCCAAATGCAAAGGCTAAGACAGATGAGGGGCTATGCCAGGCTGGGTCAGAGCAACCACTGGCACGCATAAAATCTGTGCCTAGCTGGGGTGTGATTCCCATTGGAGAGCGCAACGGCCAGAATGGGGTTTGTGGTCTGGTGTGGATATGATTGCAGGGTACCTTGGCATGTGTATGGGCTGAGTCTGGGATGCGCCAGACTGGGCTAGACTCCAGCACCCAATGGTATTTGTGAGAACCAGGGTGGGTGTAGGACTGGCTAAGCTGAAGCTCTGCCCCTACTGAGCCATGCATGAATTGTGTCTGGGTGTGGACCAGGCTTGGCTGGGCTGTAGCACCCAACATTAAGAACCGGAATGGGTAAGGGCTGGTCAGGAAAGGCCACTGTTCCTGTGGGACAGCAGGTATACTAACTATGGCTGGTCCAGGGACCCACCAGTGTGCACGAGATCTGGCATTGAGAAAGATCTTGATGGAGGAGCTTGGGGAACTCCTGTGTCGGGACACACTTCCTGCAGGTGGGCACAAGAACTAAGTCAGGGAGCAGCCCACCCAGGCCAAACTATTAAATAGAACCAAAAGATTGAATGGCTGATTCCAAGGCCAGAGAATATAAGTAAAGAATGAATCTGTACCATCTTTTTATTCCAAAAATAAGGAAATACTTAACATTTATAAAACTATTTTAAAGATATCATAGCTAACTGGAAGAGGCTTCTATGACCCAAATCTGGGGTAATGTAAATAAATAAATAAAGTAAATGTAATGGACATTCATTTAATAACTGACAAATGAACATAAAATTTTCTCCAAGGAAAATGTTAACAAATTTTAAAAGATTAAAGGCTAGAAAAATCACTATTTTGTTAACTATCAAGTAATAAGTGATTCAAGCAGAAATCATCAATGAATGCCACACAGAAAATAATTTTAAAAAAAAAACCTTATTATAATATAGACTCACATATTCTGTAAGAATCTTATCAGCTTAAAAAGTGTTAATTCCAAACCTGTAAAATATGTTAACCAAGAAATCGAAGTTAACATCACCACTAATGGGGCATGCTAACGTCAGTCCATTGCATAAGCAACATACTGAAAAGGCACAGCATTGCTTAAGTACTTTACTTTCAGAGCTGCATTATCTGAACCTAGTCATTAGGAAACAAGCAAAATCAAAGATACTGTAGAAAATAAATGCCTGTCCTCTTCAAAATGTCAGTTTCATTAAAAAAAATCTAAAGGAGTCTTAATAGACAAAAAAGATGCTACATGTAAGTTGGTCCAGGGGGAAAAAGTACTATTAAGGCATTATTAAACAAATTGCAAAAATATTAAAAAAAAAGGTGTAATTATATAATTGTAACAATATTAAATAAGCTGATTTAATACTTAAACTGTGTCTATGTAAATGACCACATAAGTGTACTCAGGTGTTATTCTTACGATACACACTGAAGAATTAGCGGCAAACGGAATGTTGGAATGGTTCTAGGTAAACATAATTTCAGTTTCTCTAAGTAATGGCAAATTTACTTTTCCCTTGCCCAATTGTGCCACAGTCACAATCCTAACCCACCAGTAGTTCTTCAAAAATACACCCAACGCCCTGCGGAAAAACAGACACATCCTTGGAGAAATATCTCAGGCTCTTCCCCAGTCACCGCCATCAGGTATCAGAGTTGGGCTAGTATACTAAGCCTAACCTTCCCCCGGGGTCTCTGTGCGACACACCATCCCAAGAATGACACGCAGGTCCAGCCCCCACGCACGAACCAAAGGCGTCCATGATCCCGGCCAGGGTCAGACACACTTAGACCTGCAGGGTTCTAGAATCATGACACGCAAATCCAGTCCCATGCAACAAAGGCGTCCATGGTCCAAGCCTGAGTCAGGCACACTTAGACCTGCAGGGTTCTAGAATCATGACACGCAAATCCAGTCCCATGCAACAAAGGCGTCCATGGTCCCGGCCTGGATCAGGCACACTTAGACCCGCGACAATCCTAGACAATCCTAAGTCGCCTCTCTTGTGTGTCAGTCTCAGGACCCGGACCCACACCCACTTAGCGTCTCAGCCGCCTGAGAGCTGCAAGGCATGCATCCCCTGTCACCAGTCAGCGCCTAGCGGAGACTACATCTCCCAGCAGCCTTCGCGCTCAAGGCGGCGCCTATCACCGATAGTAGCAACAGCCCGAATTCTCTACGTTTCCGGTCTTGTGCTACATTTCCCAGAGGCCACCAGGCCCGAGGGACTGGGCTACACCGCGTCACCCACCCCCGCACCCTTGGCTCTGCTAAGGGCTCGTCTAGGCTCGTCCTCGGCTCTGCTAAGGGCTCCCTCGGCCCCTGCAGGGCGTCGTCTTTGCGTCCTGGGTGCCGCTGTCGTTGGGGAATAATGATGCTTGAAGTTCGGCGCTGCCTGAGGATGGTGAGCCGTGAATCCATGCGGTCGCGGCTTTTCTGGGAGAAACGGGCTGTGGTGGGGTGACAGGAATAGTGATGGGAACGGGAGCGCTGAAGACGCGGCCGCCTGAGTCCTGCCCTCTACGTTTCCCCTAGTCGGAGAGATGGGTGCAAGGTGGAGGTCGTGTGGTTTGATGCGGGGCTTGGTTTTTTGGCCGGGCTTGTTTCTGAGAGACCCTGAACCCACGCGATCTCCGGTCTTCTTCTCGGGTGGTACCCTAAGAAAAATCCCAGGAAGGAAGTCAGGGATGGAAGCCTAGAGGACCGTGTCAGGGTCGGCCCCTGAAATATTGGAAGAGCTGCAACCTAGACGTTTCTGGTCCTTTCCTCCATTTTCTCTGCGTTTGGGTGTGGGAAGCAGGGACAGCCGAGTTCTGACCAGCTTTCAGACAAGGCCGGGGGTCTCACGCATCCATTCCCCGCACCCCACCAGTCCGTCCTTTCTCCAAAGAAGGCTGTTGTGGAGGGAGAGGCTCATTGCTGCACATAGGAAAATGCAATGAAAGGTGAATTTGTGCTTCCTCTTTCTGATGTGGAACGGTGGAGAAGTGCGATGACTTTCTGGATTGCCATGCCCAAGAAGAAGGCATTCCCGCGTTTTTCCCTCCCAATGTGAATGGTACAAATCCAGGGCATTCCTCCAACTCCCCATGGCTGTCCAGTTAATTAAGTATGCATTTTTGGAAATCATTCAGTTATTCCTGTTAATTCTTTTTACTAATCATTCATATTGTAAAAATCTGCAGGATAGTGTTATCCCATGATTTTAGACAGTGATTAAAAAAAAAAACTGATATACCCACTTGGAATCACTACATATTTTTTACTCTTCTGCACAGATTTGAGTTAATAAGCAAGGTAAAGCAGGAGATACGTAAAAAGAACTTTAGTTAAAAAATTGTTTTAATTGAGCCCGGTGCTGTAGTCTAGCACATACCTTGCATGTGCCAGGATCCCATGTGGGCGCCGGTTCGTGTCCCAGCAGCCCTGCTATCCATCCAGCTCCCTGCCTGTGGCCTGAGAAGGCAGTCGAGGATGGCCCAAAACCTTGGGACCTTGCACCTGCGTGGGAGACCCGGAAGAAGCTCCCGGCTTCTGGCTTTGGTTCAATGCAACTATGGCCACTGCAGGTGCTTGGGGAATGAATCATTGGACGGAAGATATTCCTCTCTATCTCTCTTCTATATATCTGACTTTGCAATAAAAAGAAACAAAAAAATTTTTTAATTTTATTTGAAAGGCAGTTATGCAATGGCCATGGCTGGGCCAGACCAAAGCCA
Source organism: Ochotona curzoniae (assembly GCF_017591425.1). Taxonomy (NCBI): domain Eukaryota; kingdom Metazoa; phylum Chordata; class Mammalia; order Lagomorpha; family Ochotonidae; genus Ochotona; species Ochotona curzoniae. The sequence continues at coordinate 4,476,571 of NW_024465561.1, read as the reverse complement.
GGAGCTTCTTCTAGTTCTCCCACGTGGATGCTGAGGCCCAAGCAGTTGGGCCATTCCACTGCTTTCCTGGGCACACTGGCAGGGAATGGATCAGTAGTGGAGCAGCTGGGACTCCAGACTGCACCCATCTGGGATGCCAGAGTCACAGGTAACAACTTTATCCACTCACCACAATGCTGACACTAGGAATTTGCTTTTTGGGGGTCTTACGAGTAGGGAAGTAGTCCAGCAGAGAACTCTGTTTCTAACAAGGACAGAGTGTCTCTTAGCCCACCTATCCATCCTCAATTCTAGCATGACTTTTTCTCAGGCTACATTGTTCTGGAATGTGAGAAGCAATATGATATAATGGCTAAGAATCTAAACTGAAATCTTGTTTTAAAATCTTAGCCTTGACACTTGCTATGTGTGTGAGCTTGGGTAATTTGTTGAACCTCCTTTTGCCATAGCATGAAATGGGAATTGGGGCCAGTGATGTTGCATAGCAGGTTAAGTGACTGGCTGCAGTGCCGGCATCTGACACGGTCACTGGTTTGATTCCCTGTCTCTCAAATAAATAATCTTTAAAAAGTAGGATTAGTGGGCCCGGCGCGGTGGCGCAGTGGTTAAGGTCCTTGCCTTGCACGCCCGGGATCCCATATGGGCGCCGGTTCTAATCCCGGCAGCCCCGCTTCCCATCCAGCTCCCTGCTTGTGGCCCGTGAAGGCAGTCGAGGACGGCCCAAAGCTTTGGGACCCTGCACCCGCGTGGGAGACCCGGAAGAGGCTCCTGGCTTCAGATCGGCATAGTATCGGCCATTGCGCTCACTTGGGGAGTGAATCATCAGACGGAAGATCTTCCTCTCTGTCTCTCCTCTCTGCATATCCGCCTTTCCAATAAAAGAATAATAAAAATAAATCTTTTTTTTTTTTAAAAAAAAAGTAGGATTAGTAATACTTGTAGCATTATTAGGAAGGTTAGATGAATTAATAGTGTAAAATCACAATGCCTGCCCAGTAAACCTTACCTGCTGGTAGGTGGCAATTCTGGATCATTCTGTCTCGTTTCCTGTAGATCCAGAACAATGACAATGTGAAATTAATTTTGTTTGCATTTGCAGCAAAGAAAGAAAGCCAAATGCTAAGGTTATATGAAAAAGGATTTCTTAATCCTTGATCATTTCCCTTTATTTTACAGGCTTCCAGAGGCAACAGGCCATTTAACTTGTTTACAGAATTGGTGAATGTATGTACTGTGTATTCAGCTGTACAAAATTTACATTCAGTACCATGTAAGCCAGTAAACGATGTGATAGGATAATATTCAGTGAAAAAGTTAGTCATAACGGAAAATGATTAGGACAGTATTAATACTGACAAACAAGAATTCTGGAAGTGTTAAATTATGTCACGTTCATATTTTAATCTGAAGGAAGTAAAAAAGGATTTTATCTAAACTGGCTGGATGGTAGGGAAAAGGGTAGAGCCATATTTGTTGAACATCAGTTTTGTACCACATTGCTCTTTCTTTTGCATACCCTAACTCTGAGTTGAAATGCTGTATACCTGCACTGCATTTTTTTCACCAAAAAACGCCTCATGCAACTGATATAATACAGCAAACGGATATTCAAGAGCATTGTGTATTATGAATATTATATAATGATATTATTATATATTTCAGTTCCTGGATTTACAAATGTGCTTAGTTCTCGTAACTGACAACATACAGAAGGAATTATCTTAAATAATTTAAGGGAACCAAAGGATTCAAACATGATCATGGGCTTTATTTTACTCCTGCAAATAAGACTAAAGTACCCATAATTCTAACTAGACTCGGCAAACTATTCAAGTACATATAGTATCTAATATAACAAGGACCAAGCTAGCACATCAGCAAGTAAAGCAGTCATTTGAATTACTTTTTTGGAGGTTTAAGATTAATATACAGATGTTGGCAGTAAAATAGGAAGTTAAGGTTTCTCCCTAGATTAAAAAATAATGTGAGGGATAGATTTCTAATAAAAAACCAAGATATTAGCTATAAACATTTACAAGTTTTTTATTGGGTATGGTAATAAGACTGAGCCTTTGTTAACATTTTCTATTTCTCATTTTATCACAGCAGAATTTTTGAACTGGTTTTATGATGTAGAATGAGACCTCTTTCATTGCACCTGCTGAGATTGGCCAATCATTATGACCTTTTTTTTTCCTCCTGAGAATATTGCTACTTAAAAACAATCACATTCTCTAGTCTCAGCTCTGAACATTATAAATTAGTGTTATTAGTAGTATTTAAATGTGATTACAATGGTTATTTTCCATCTACATTTGAGTGTAGACTTGTTAATTGAAGTTCTTTTGTAAAGAAATGTTGTCCTTTATTTGTTACTCAACAATTAATGTCTGTATGGGCATATAACTATTTATTATTCCTGATATGATAATATCTGACTTACAAATAAATATTAGCTATCCCAATATTATGGTAACATTTATTTGTTAGTCAAACTGTTCAAGCTTTTGCTACTTTGGGAGTTTTTTTTTTTTTTTTTTTTTTATTCACTCCAGTGTCCTTTTGACATGCTCTGCCATCATCATCATCATCATCATTAATCATCATCAGCAGCATTTTGTGGAATCAGCCACTTCTCCAAGAAACTTGTTTTGCTTTTATGGGGGAATGGCATTTGAGAACTAAGGTCTGGGCTGTAGATACACTCACTGTTTCCAGCCTCTCTCAGCAGGTAAACTAGGAAATATATATATGTATATTAAACTGCATGTAGATGCATAATTATGTTTATTTCTGTATCCATACCTATCTTTACAGCTATGTAAAAGAGTGTGAATTATTCTCATATCCCTTGCTTCAGTCCAACACAGTGGGGTTCATTCTAGTATTCCTTCTTAGCTTATTTGTAATTTCTTTTCCCAGTGAGCACACTTCATTGAGCAATGCTTCAATCCTAGTATATATTTGGTTTTACAACTACTAACTCTGTAAGAAACAAATAATATCAGATAGATACATTATATATTTACTCTTTAGTCTTAAGGTATCCAAACAAACATTGTTTTCCAAAGTTACTAGGTTAAGTCTTTGCTTGCCCATCTCCTTCACTGTGATTGTCATTCTGTATGTCTGGTTCATTGCCATCTGCATGCCAGCTTTGGAGCCTCTGACATTAATTTTTAAAAATTTACATAAAGTAAAAAAAATCATTATATAGAATAAAATTTATTCTTTCTATTGCAAAGGCTTGTGGCTTTTGATAAATTCATAGTTATATATTTAGTACCACAACCTAAAGCAGAACACTTTAATTACTGCTAAAATTCACTTATACTGCTCTTCATAGTCAAATCCATTGTTCTTAACCCCTGGCTATTACTGATCTGCATTTTATTCCTGGAGTTTTCTTTATCCCAGTGTCATGTAAATGGAATTATGTGAAATGTAGATTTGAGGATCTGGCTTTTTTGCTTAGCAAAATGCATTCAAATTTATTCTTATTTTTGCATGAATCAAAAGTTCATTCCTTTAGGTACTAAGTCATTTTCTGTTCATAGTTTGTTTATTCATTTCTCTGTTGAAGGACATCGGAATATTTCAAGTTTTTTGTGATTATGAATAAAGCTGCTATACATACTATAGATTTCTGTGTGAATAATTTCAATTCATCTGAATAGTATGAGTAGTTTGCTAAGTTATATGGTTATATTATATGCTTAGCTTTTTAAGAAACAACCAAAGTATTCTTTATTAAGTGTTTGTACATTTTCATTCTGGCCATCAATGTACGTATATTACATATAATAGATTTTGAACAGTATTATTCATGCTTTTTGTCAGAAAAACAGCAGATACAATGAGACTAGTAGGACCAGATTATCTAGCATCTATTTAGTTTTTCATGGGGAAAAAAAAAGAAAAAGCAAAATTGAAAAATTCCCAGAGGAAGACAAGCAAGATTGGACTCTAGAAATACTACAATATATTATCTAAAATGCGCTGTTTTCAAGAACATTTAAGACATGACCAATATATAAGAATAAAAACAAGCAACAGAGTACTCAACTGGGAGACTTATATCCAACAAATGCCTTTCCTGATAAACAAAAAGCTGGATGAATTATTAGCATATCTTCCTAACAAATAATACTGAAAGTAGTTCTTCAGTAAAAGGAAATTAAGACAATGTAGTAGACGAAAACACACACACACAAATACCCACCTTCTGCTTATGAGAACATGTTACTGTTTGTTAAAGTGTCCCTTCCTCCCCACCCCCAAAGGTTTTGTTGATACAAATTAGGGTTCTTGAGATGGGAGGTTATGCACAATTACTTGGTTGAGTAGGGGGTTTCTCCATGTAATCATAAGGCCTTTTGAGAAGAAAGCAAAAAAGCCATATGAAGAAGGAAAGAGGGAACAACTGGCCACTGAGTAGTGAGCCAGTGAATGAGGTGGAACCTGGCAAAGATGAGGCAATGTTTGCCTCTAGCAGGAACTAGCACTGTAACAAACAGATGCTTTCCTGTGAGACATTTGATGCCTGGGACTTTACAGACACTTCCGATTGTATTTATGTTACATATGTAATAATTGATTACAGTAGCAATAGAAAACCTATTGAAAATAGCAATTCCAATGAACACAAACAGGGAGTACCTATAAAGTAATTATGTAGGTAAGAAAGAAAAATACATCTTTTTCACCATTCTTCTGATTGATTTCTTTTAAATTATTGCATAAGACAATAAAATTGTATTTTTGTGATTCTCATGTAAAGATGCAATATAAATAGATATGAAAATGGCAAAAAAAAAAGGTGACGCTATATTGCAGTGATGAAGAGTAATATATAGAGGAAACTTGCATATGCAGGAAGAAATTATTACAGACAACTTATGCAAGTAGATCATATAAGTACTAGCTGAAATAGATAAGCTTCTTAGGAGTACAGATATTACCAAGATAACTAAAATAACAAATATATTAGCTCTTCAAAAGTTTCATGAAAAGTACATGGATGGATTTTTAACATTTTTGTACCAAAATAAACCTGCCTCTTTTTTTTTTTTTGCATTTTACATGAACTTTTTGAAATTCTCATATAAAATTTGAACAGACTGATTATAAGAATTTTTAATTTAAATCTTGTGCACTGAGATAACCTCAGACTTGTGTTGTTAAATAGGAAATTATACTGATCCTTCGCAGACTTTTCCAGAAAATATGGGAGAGAATATATCTCAATTAGCTTATGAATCCAATTTTATACAGATATGACAGACTTAAAGACATTGGAAGAGAGCACAACAGACCAATAGCTACTTGAATATAGTCACAAAAATCCTCAAAATATTGTAGCAACACAGGAAAAGAATTATGTGTCTTGGTAATTACTCCTGTGGCTAACGTAGTTTAGCACTCAAAAAGTCAATTCTTTCAGCACATAAACTCATACAATAAATAATACCATTATCATATTAATAGGTGCCAAAACACACTGAGGGGAAAAAATGCTCAACAAACTATGAATCAAAGAGAGCCTCTCCAACATTAAAAACATTGTACTAGCTGGCTGTTACTATAGTGAGGCAGCTGAGGAAAATAATTTCATAAAGAAAAGGAGCCTGGACCCTGCACTTGCCTGGGAGATCTGGAAGAGGGTTGGTTTGGATCAGCTCAGCTCCACTCTGGCCACTTAGGGGGTGAGTCAGCTGAGAGAGGATCTTTCTGTCTCTCCCTCTGTCTATAAATCTGACTTTCCAATAAAAATAAATACATCTTTTAAAAAAGAGATTTATTTTAGATGATGGTAACCGTTGGAGGTTCACAGTACAAGCTTGGGTTCAGCCTATGATCATGCCATTCTTGCTGGCAGAGCCCTGAGTCAGTGCAGATACCACATGACCAGAGGGCACACATGTGTCTGGAGGTGGTCTCTTTAAAGCCACCAGGGAAGTTCCACCCTAATATCCCAATCCAATCACCTCTAAACACCACAATGGGATAAAATGTCTGCCTTTGTGGTGCTTGAGACTTTAGAAAATACTTGATAGCACATTTATTAAAACTAAAGCTAACACACTAATGGTGCAAGACTGAATACTTTCCCCTTAAGATGAAGACCAAGATCAGAATGTTTGTTCTCATCACTTTTGTTCAATATTTTACTGGAAGTTCTAAGAAAAAAAAAAGGTATTCATAATCCTGTATGTAGAAAAACTGAGAAACATCTACTAGAAATGATAAAGAGGTCCATTAAGGTCGCGGTTAAGAGATAAACACCAACTGTTTCTTACACATTTATAGTTAATAATCTGGAAATTAAATGCCAAAAAGAATAAAATATCTAGGAATAAAAGACTACAAAAGACTGCTGGAATAACTGGGAGGTCTAAATAAATGTAGATATCCTATATTCTGAATTTTAAAACCCAGCATAGTTAAGAATATAAAGGTTGTGCAAAGTGATCTGTAGTTTCAGTGACATTCCAATCCAAACGTTGATGGAATATTTTTTTTTTTCAGAAACAGACAAATGAGCCCGGCATAGTAGCCTTGTGGCTAAAGTCCTTGCATTGCATAGGCTAGGATACCATATGGGTGGTGGTTCATATCCCGGCTGCTCCACTTCCCACCCAGCTCCCTGCTTGTGGCCTGGGAAAGCAGTAGAAAATGGGACCTTGGGACCCCAGAAGAAGCTCCTGGCTCCTGGCTTTGGGCAGAGAGCCAGCAGATGGAAGATCTTCCTCTCTGTAAATCTGCCTTTCCAATAAAAGTAAACTTAAGTAAAACTTAAAAAAAGAAAGAGACAAGCTGACCCTAAAATTCATACGAATATACAGTGGGTAATCAAAACAATCTTCAGAGGGACAATGTTGGAAGTTACATATCTCTTGATTTTAAAACTTAAATTGGCATAAAGATATAATTTACTAGAACAGAATTGAAAGCTCAAAAATATTTTCATTTACAATCAACTTTTTTTGACAAAGGTACCAGGAAATCTGATGAGGAAAAGCTAGTCTTCAACAAATCATGCCAAGACATACATTTGCATGTCATTTATAAATGTAAATAATATATTTGAGCTCTTTAACCTCACACTATACGCAAATGTTTTCTCAAATCACAGTTGCAAATGTGAAAGCCACATTTTATTTTTCAAAAAGATTACATATTTGAAAGGCAGAGTTACAGAGTGAAGAAGGAGGCGAAACCCGCATGGAATGCTTATCTGGGTTCCTCACATGGATGCAGCAGCCCAAGCACTTGGGCCATAATTGGCTGTTTTCCCAAGCACAGTAGCAGGGAGCTGAATCAGAAATGTAAGAGACAGGACACAAGATAGCACCCATATAGGATGCTGACAGGTGCAGGTAATGGCTTAACTAGTTATGCCACAATGCTATCCACCCCACCCCCCCAAAAAACTAAGTTTTAATACCATCAGAAGGAAATTTAAGGAGTCATTTTTTTTTTTCATAGCACCAAGGACCACTGCTGGGTGTGTCTCCATTTAATGTGGTCTTTTGGACTGTTCTGTCCCGTGTGCAGCAATGCCTAGGGCAAGTTCTTCCAGGAATGTGCCTGGTCAGTTCCTCACTGAGGCAGACGTGAGTCTGTGAAAGGTATGTATACAGCCATCTTCCTAGTGCAGTTCCTAGTTCATTTGCTGATGCTGCCCTTCATGTTCATGTGTCTAAATATGACAGTCCCTACTCATCAGCCTCTACCACGCCTTCATCACCATCTCCAACATCAGCTTGTGGGACTTTGTGGCTGATATGAACCTTGGCACCAGTTATATTACTGCTATTACTGCGTAGAGCTCTGTTATCTACTTGGGGCTGGATTTGCCACCCCTCTTGGTCAACTTTAAGGTAAGTTATGTTTGTGGAAATCCACAAAGCCATTAAAAAGCAGCAGCACAAGGCCAAGGATGTTCCTATCTTCAGCCTTCTGTCTGAAATGGAGGAGACCTACAACAACATATACGGCAGACAGGGAAAAAGGCAATGAAGATGAGCAGGAGTGGGGAGGGGATTGTGGGACCAAGATCTGGGCTGGCCCTTTAAGACAGTTGCCCCCCCCCACTTCCCCAGGACCCCTGGTGGTCTAGTCCATGGGGGAGGTATCACACTAAAGAGCGAAGGATTGTGTTGAGGCCCCTGGAAAACGAGATGAGCACAGGCCCAAGAAGATGCTTCTCAAGTGTTAACCCACCACCCAGACTACCATGTTGCTCATCCTCCAGAATGTGTGACAAGGAGGCTGGCCTTTCGGACACGGAGATGTTCTCACACGGCAACCTGGTGGTGGTGGAGAGGCCCCAGGTGGTGCTGAGGTGTCCCTGAACATGGGCCAGTTTCCTTCCCTAGATGAGTCCACCTTGACCAGAACACAGTCTGAGCTCTCTGCACCAGGGGCTCCTGACGCATGAGTACAAAAAGACATAGCTCCAAAAGCGTGTGAAATGGTGCGGGTTCCCCATCCCAATTTGGGTGTCCTTCCCTTTTTTCTGGGGTATCCTATAGTTTCTCGACCCCTGGCCTCCTGGGGCCCACATCTGAATCTAAAGATAGCAGCCAGTTACGTGCCTTAGCTGCACTCCCCATAGCTAAACTACCAATTATTTGCGCCATGTCCTCAGGGCAGAGCCCCTGTTGTCCAGCTTAGCCATAACTCAGCAGTGGCAAGGTGTCTGTCTTGAGCTTGGCTGGTGTATTTGTGGATGGGAACACACATGATTAGAACTGCCCCTGAGGAACTTTGTACCTGCTTAGGTCTTTTCCCTGTCACTTGGCTGAATGTCAAACAAGTATCTTGAGTTGGGGGCTCTCAGCTATTGGAGTTCACTCCTGTTAAGCAGCAACTTCTGTGTGCTTGGCACTGATCTAGACATTTCATTATTTAAGATTTTAGATTTTATTTCTTTTTATTGGAAAGTCAGATATACCGAGAGAAGAGACAGGGAGGAAGATCTTCTGTCCAATGATTCACTCTCCAAGTGGCCGCAATGGCAAGAGCTGAGCTGATCTGAATCTAGGAGTCAAAGCCAGGATCCTCTTTTGGGTCTCCCATGCAGGTGCAGGGTCCCGAGGCCTTGGGCTGTCCTAGATTGCTTTCCCAGGCCACAAGCAGGGAGCTAGATGTGAAGTGGGGCTGCCAGGATTAGAACTGGTGGCCACATGACAGCCCCAAACGTACAAGGAAAGGACAATTTCCACCAGACTACCATCCTGCACCCTTTATTTTTATTTATTTTAAGATTTTATTTTTATTGGAAAGGCAGATTTAGTGAGAGAGGGAGAAAAAAAAACTTCCCTCCTCTGGTTCACTCCACAAATGGCCAGAGCTGAGCTGATCCACATCCAGGAGCCAGGAGTGTCCTCTGGATCTCCGACACAGGTGCAAGACTTTGGGTTATCCTCCACTGCTTTCCTAGGCCACGGACAGGAATCTGGATGGGAAGTGGAGCAGCCAGGACATGCTGGCACTTGAAGATGCAGGATTAGTTAATTGAGTCATTGTGCTGAGCCATGAGCAAGACATTTTCAAGAGGGAAGGAAGGGTATGCAAGACCCAGGTCCTGCCTGTTTAAGCTCTAAAGTGGGGAACAATACACGTGATAGGGCTAGAGGGAAGGTCATTTTCATACCTCAGCAGTATCATCTCTCACCCCCATCCCCCTTCTCCACCAGTTGGCCTCCTACTGCAAACTGCAGTGGGGAAAAGGCAAGTAAGGTGAGGGAGTAAGGGTATGATGGACAGATGTTGAAACAGTAATGATTTGTTGAACCTGGAAGAAGTCCACTGTGGGCCCAGGGGTCTAGTGCTCCATTCTTATTTGCTTGGAGCCCCGTTTCCTGTCTCTGATTCCCTTTGGCCGAGCAATGGCATATTCAAGGTTTTCTGCCCCCACTTAGCCTCTCAGGAACTGTAGCCAGGAAGCTCAGGAGTGAGGCTCAGCTCTGACAAATTCTTCCCTCAATGTTCCTGCCCCTTGTCAAATCCTGACCAGCCTGCACTTACTCTGGACATGCATGTAACAGTGGATACAATTGCTTAGCTCAGCCTGGCTCTCCCCCTAAAACAGCTCAGATGCAGGCCAACAGGTGTTGTAGCCCCACCCAGCCAGGTCTGCCCTTGGTCCCAGTTCTCACACTTGCTAGTGAGAGCAGTAGTCCAGCAGAAGAGTCCCCGCAGCCTCCCTTGCTGCAGCCCAGTCTGCCATGGCCCACCTCACCTCAGCATTTGCCAGCAGGCACTGTAGTCTGGCCTGGTCTGATCTGTCCCCAGTTCCAGATCTTGCTAGTGGGTGCTTGAGCCCAGCCCTGCCCAGCCAGCCCCCAGTACTGGCCCTAATGTGAACTGGCTGGTGTTACAGTCCAACCTGGCCTGTCCTACCCTCATCCTGGTTCTCAGATCTGCCAGTGAATGTTTTAAATAGGCCCAACCTGGCCCACCCCAGGACCTGACTTGCACGTGTGCCAGCTGGTACTGTAACTAGCCTGATCTGGGTTGCTCCCAGACTTGGTTTTTGTTCTCATCCCCAGGGATAGCAACCTGACAGAGTTCTCCAAATTCCTATAATTAGGTCACCTCTCAGTGACAGACCTTGCGCATCCTCTGGGTCCTTGGCCCAGCTGGACTTGGATCATGTTCTGTCCTGGCAGGAACAAGTTTTGCCTGACCAGCCCACACCCATTCTGGTTCTTACTCTTGGGTGCTATAGCCCAGTCAAGCCTGGTCCACCCCAGACCCAGCTCTTGCATGGTTTAGCAGGTGCTGAGACCTGTTCTACTCCTGGCTCTCGCAAGCACCAGCTGGTGCTAGAGTCAAGTTCAGCCTGGCACAACACACCCTGGACCCAGTGCATACCCATGCTGAGGGATACTGCAGTTATGCCCAGCCTAGGGCACCAGCCCCATTCTGGCTCTCACGCTCACCAGTGGGAACCACTACCCAGCTGGGGCATCCCCTTAGCTCCCAGACCAGGTCAGCTCCAAGCCACAGGTTTTATGCATACGCAGTGGGTGTTCTGATCCAGCCTGGCATAGAATTGGGCCTTTCTTGGTGACTCTAGCCAAGATCATGATGTGTGGACCTAAGCTGTCATGTAGAATTGAGGAGGGTTCATTGATTGGCAGGTAAGTAAAAGTGGGGAAGGTACCCATTGCAAGTGGCTAGATGCTGGGAAGGAGACAATCACAATTTCAGGCTTACGCTGTCTCTCCTTGTAGCCTTATAATGCTATCAAGGTTAGATGGCGCCACAATGCTTCCTACCAACATGTGCAAGCAGTGACGGCCATATGTCTACATTCACATTCGTTCTCTAAGTAGTTACAGAATCTATCAGCCGGGCACAGAGTATGGGAAGGGGCATTTTTGTAGTTTTCTGGGAAATGCTTTCAGGAGTTCATCTTGTTGGGTGTCCTCAAATCACGCACTGTACATAGATTACCTTCTGCTGTTTATCGTAGGTCATTATCACAGAGCGGATCAGAGTTGGAGCAACCAGGACACAAACTGGCATCGTGTGGTTTGGCAGCATCGCAGACGGCAGCTTTACTCACTAGGCCACAATGCTGACCCCAAATTTTGTTTTAAACAAAGGGTCAACCAGCAGATATTCTAGGCTTTAAGGCTATATAATCTCCCTCATAATAGTTATTCAACTTGGCTATATAACTTTCTGAATGTAGACACAGACAAGAGTAAATAAATGGGTATGATTGTGTTTCATTTTAATTCTATTTACAAAACAATGTAAGTGGGTCAAATTTGGCCCATGAACCCTGGTTTTCAGACTCTTGGTCTCCTGTCTTTAAGTCTGGGGAGGTCAGAAAGGCCTGAGGCCATGGAGATGGCCTGCTTGGGACCAAAGGCTCCTTTGTGGATGGTGAGAATCAAAGGAGGAAAAATCTATTCCAGGCAGTTCTGAACCCCGCTCACAGGCCTACCCAGAGTGCTGGGCAGGTGTTCTAATTCAGAAAAACTGTTCTGTATCCTTGTATAGCCACATTTCCTTGGTGTGGCGAGGCTGTGTGTGACAGAGAAGTAAGCCTTTTGGAGGAGGTATTAGCAAGCAAGAATTAACAAGAAAAAAGTACTCAGCTATGTTTTGCTATCATTGTTTCTTTTTTTTTTTCCCCCCAATCCAGGCTTGCTAGAACTGTGTTCCTCTGGGAGAAGTCTTGAGGAAGACCAACCAATTCCTGTGATTCTAAAGTCATGGCCCTTGTAAGTTGCTATTGCTTGTTCCTTCTGGACATTTTTTAAAATCATGATTTTTCATTCTTTATCATAAAATTTCCAAAATTTTTTTAACTTAATCTCCACCCCTGCCAGGCTCTACTTCTGTTCTCCTCTTTCGCCTAACCAGTACCCACCAAACACCCACCAAATCATTCAGCATTTCCTGTGTACTTAGCAGAAACAGAAGAGAAATCAGGTCCCTACAGGAAGGGAGGTCTCTGAATATCCCCTGTCAGATATGATGTGTGGATGGAACAAAGTATGGATGGACTTGACTTCAGATGGGAAAAACCTGGGCTTTCCCACAGACCTGTGCCTGCGGATAAGCTGCAGCCCAGTTAACTGAGTATGGTCTCAGTGTGTGGTTGGAGCTTGCTTTTAACAGACAAGGAGGGGTCTAGCGCAGTAGCCTAGCTGCTAAAGTCCTTGTCTTGCATGAGCTGGGATCCCAGATGGGCACTGGTTCTAATCCCAGCAGCTCTGCTTCCCATCCAGCTCCCTGCTTATGGCCTGGGAAAGCAGTCGAGGACAGCCCAAAGGTGCAGGGTCCTGTATGGGTGCAGAGTTCTAAGGCTTTCGTCCATTCTCAACTGCTTTCCCAGGCCACAAGCAAGGAGCTGGGTGGGATGTGGAACAGCTGGGATATGAACCAGCGCCCTTATGGGATCCTGGCGCATGCAAGGTGGCCTCCATGATTTTTTTAAAATTTATTTTATTTGGAAAGTCAGAGTTACACAGAGAGATAACCAGAGAAAGAGATCTTCTACTTGCTGGTTCACTCCTCAAATGGCTGCGACAGCCAGCACCTGGGGCTTCCACTGTTTCCCCAGGCACATTAGCAGAGAGCTAGATGGGAAGTAGAACAGCTGGGACTCAAACCTGTGCCCACATGGAACACGAGTATTGCAGCTAACAGATTAATCCACTAAGCCACAGCACCAGCCCCCATGATTTATGTTTTAAACATACTTTAAAAATCATTGCATTGTGATGCAGTAGTTTAAGCTGCTGCTTGAGACACTTGGTAATGTATCAGAATGTTACATGAAGTTTGGAATTTCACTTCCTGCTCATGTGTATGGGGAAATCAGTGGAAGATAGCCCAAGTAAATAGTTCCCTGTGACCCGTATAGGGGACCATAATGGAGTTCCTGGCTTAGGCCTGACCGGTGTCTGCTGTGGCAGTCACCTGGAGGCGTGAACAGATAGAAGAGAGAAGATTTCTGCCTCTCCAGTTCTCTGTCACTCTGCCTTCCAAATGAATAACTCCTTTCGAAAAGTTACCTAAGGAAAATGAAAGATACAGGGCTCCTCTTTTTCCTTTAGTTAATATCTTATTAATTTTTATTATTTCATCTATAAATTTGTTTATTATTAATTATTTCTTTAAAATTTTGAAGCAGGAGCGAATCAGCTTATTTGCTTATACCCACTACTTCAATTAATTGTAAAACGTAATTGTTTGTTCCTAAAAATTTTGGCTAATCACGTATTCCCATTTTTAGGGAATCTTGCATGCACCAACTTGATTCTTCAAGAAAATAAGGTAATGGGGCTGCAAGTTTGGTGTAGCACATTCAGCCACCACCTGCAATGTGTCGTATTGCATGTAGGTTCCAGTCTGAACACTGGCTGTTCTTCCGATGCAGCTCCCTAATGCACCCGGGAGAGCATCAGAAGATGGCCCACACCCTTGGGCCCCTTCCGCCACATGGGAGACCCATGTCTGACTTTGACCTATCTCAAGCCTGATCACTGCAGCTATCTGGGGAGTGACCCGGTGGATGAAAGATTCTCTCCCTCTCGTCTCTCTTTTCTACAACTCGTTCTTTCAAATAAACAAATAAATCTTACTCTCTGCCCTTCTTAAATTGTTGTTTTGTGGTTTCACCCATGACGTGTTATTCTACATCTTCAGGCAGTGGTGATGTTCCAAGATGTGGCTATTGAATTCTCTCAGAAGGAATGGGAGTGCCTGGACCCTGCTCAGAGGAGCCTGTGGAGCCTGTACAGAGACGTGATGTTGGAGAACTATAGAAACCTTGTCTCCGTGGGTGAGGTCTTCCACGTCAAATATGCGAGCTCCTCTCTGCAATGACAGATTTCATGTCTTTGAATTCAGGATATTTTCCTACAAAACAAGCTGAACTCTTTCTCTGTTTCTTATGGGATGAGTTAACTTTGTTGGTTTGTAAATGACACTCAGACTAAATATTTTTTGTTTTCATCATACTTCAGCGATCCTCATGAAACATTTCTCTATTTGCTCCTAAAATTGCCCCTTCCTTAGTGACTTCAAGACTGGGTTTGAATGCTGAGATACTGATTGCAGAGCCAAGGTCAAGCAAACCAGGTTTCACATCATATCTGAGTTGAGAACTGTTACGGATGTTCTGTTCTTGCTGTCTTGGATACAGGAGAACAGCCCTCCTCCTCCCCACCTCCCCCCCCCCCACCTCTGCTATTGGCCCACGCTGGATCTATAGTTTTTGTGTCATTCAGGGGTGCAGAATGTCTGGCCCACAGGTTACACAAAGCTTACAAAATTACCCCTGTCACAGCAACCACAGGCAAGACTCGAAAGTCAATCAATCTACAGCAGGCTAATCTTTAAGTTGGTAACATTGCATGTCCTGAGAATGATGTTCTAAATATCCAAATAACTCCTGGCAGAAAAAAAGGCCCCCTCCCCATCCCTAGTAGATGAACAAAATATATTTTAGATAAAAATATTCTGTTTCCTACAACATTTTTTAACTTGCTTTTGATTAAAAGTTAAAATTCATTAGCTTAGCATTTAGCTCTAAGAGAATATAGCAGGAACCCATGACTCAGAAAGCTTTTTGTATTATTTTTTCAATATCAGAAAAAAGAAAACAGTTCATTAAAACCTTACGATTGTGAGGTAGTATTCTCAGCATTAGTTATGAGACTTTCATTCTCATTTCACAGATGAGGAAACTGAGGCCCAGTGAATTTGCTATAATGAGTAGGTGGCTCAAGCAGGATTTGAACCCCCAGATTTCTGGCTCCAGAGTTTATACTCTTCATCACTGCCACCTCTTACTAGAGTGCGCCTATATGTGTTTTAATTCTAAAAAGATCTCTCTGGCTCATCAAGTTTTATGATTTCTGGGATTCTTAGATCACCCTAAGTCAAATATTACCTTCATGATATCCATTTTCTCGGAAGTATGTATCAACATCATGTTAATTCAGATGTTATTACTAAATTTAACCAAGCCTCCGAGTGTTTTGGAATTTGCGTGTTTTACTTCTACATCTTTTATTTCCTTCCTGAAAGCAGGGTATGCTGTCTCGAAGCCAGATGTGATTACCTTGTTGGAGCAAGGGAAAGAGCCTCGTATGGTGGGAAGGGATGTGACAGGAGGAAAGTACCCAGGTGAGTGAAGCCTCCTCAGGCAGCTGGAAGTTATCACTGTCACTAAAACCCGGCTGGTCTGCAAGGAAGCCCTGCAAGGTCCCCTTCAGGGGCTTCAGGCCCACAGGCCAAAGCTGGGAAGGAAACAAGCTTTCCTGATGTAAGTTACCAAAAGGATGTCAGCTCAGGTCCCAGCTACCTCTGTCCTTGTTCTTCTCTCCCCTTCCCCTCCTCTTCATTTCTTATCTCAATAGACTATCTTCTCTTTCTCAATGCAATCATTTGCCTTCCACTTTACTTTCATGTTTTCATGTACTCGTTTCCAATGCTTAAAAGTTCATTCTTTCACCTATTCAGCATATATTTATTGAGGGCCCACTCTGAGCCAGGCCAGGCACAGTTTTAAATATTATCGATACTTGGATGATGAAGCCCAAACCTGAGGCTGGCTTTGCAGTTCTGTGAGAGATGCAGGGAAGTGTAAATAAGGGAGCAGATAATATAACATTAAATAATGATGCTTGCTATGAAGGCAGGACAGGCAAAGGGGAGAGAGGTCGGGTAGCATTAATTTGGGTGGGGTACTCAAGGAAAGCTTTTCTAAGGAGGTGCTGCCAATGCAGAGACATGAAATAGGAACTTAGTCCACATGAGCATCCGGGGGAAAGGCTGTGCTGTGTGAAGGCAGGAAGGGCCTCGTGTACTTGAGGGACAGCAAGAAATTCAAAGCAACTGGATAAATCTGTCAGTGCTGATCCAAGCCTCTGCCTGTTTTGGTAAGTAAAGTTTTGCTGGAACATAGCCACCTGTGTTTATTTATACATATTTTGTTTGGTAGAATAGCTCAACTGAAACAGAAAAAACAAACAAACAAAAAACAGGACCCACCAAGCCTCTGATCTTGACTCTCTGGCCCTTTACAGAGAGTCCTCCCCTAGGGAATGAATAAATACATGCTGTTAGAACGAAGAGGGCCAGATAAGGCGACAGTAACTGAGCCTGGGGCACTCTATCTCAAGAGTGGAAAAAGAGTTACTCTGTTTCTAAACAGAGAAGGAAGAGGTGGCAGCAAGTAGATTGAGAACAAGTAATCCAGGGGGAACAAGACAAATGAAGAAAGGTTTCAGCCAGGAGGAAGTGTCCACTGAGAATTGTCCACAGGACAGCAGAAGGAAGTTGGCTATGACTTTGTGTAAGAGATCAAGGCGTCCATGGACTCTGGGGGTGGAAGCTTACTAGGTATGTCTCAAAAGAGAGTTGGAGGCAAAGCAGCGCTGATGTTCTGAAGTAGAGCATGTCTTTATGGGGATTTTGTTAGGAAGAGAACTAGTGATGAGGTTAATAGCTATGAAGTGATACAGGATAAAACAGTGTGTTTCAAGATAGGAGATTTTCGGGCCTGGCATGGCAGCCTAGGGGCTAAAGTCTTTGCCTTGAATGCGCTGGGATCCCATGTGGGTGCCAGTTCTAATCCCAGCAGCTCCACTTCTGCCCAGCTCCCTGCTGGTGGCCTGGGAAAGCAGTCAAGGACAGCCCAAAGCCTTGGGACCCTGCCCCCGCGTGGGAGACCCAGAAGAAGCTTCTGGCTCCTGGCTTCGGATCAGCTCAGCTCTGGCTGTTGCAACCACTTACAGAATGAACCAGCAGATGAGCAATCTTTCTCTCTGTCCTCCTCTCTGTAAACCTAGCTTTCCAGTAAAAATAAATAAATCTTTAAAAAAGAAGAAAATATGCAGAAGGGCAGAAAATCAATGGCCATGCATTTGAAAATTGTAAAATGAAAGAAACTGACACTGGAATAGAAATAAAGGCTGTAAGACTGACTGACAGTCAGTAGGGCAGCCCATTCTGTGAAAGAAATTTATAACCTGAGATTGAAGGATGAAAAGGAGTCAGCTTTTCACAGAGTCATTTTTAAGAGACTTAACAGCATATTTAGATCTGTGTGGTATCGGAAAGGTCATAGCACAAGCCGGATCTAAATAGAAACCCCTGTTGTGGGAAATCAGATGCTCAGTGCCTATGAAAGAGGTTAAGAAACCAAAGACCATATTACAATCTATGGTGACATGTTTGTATTTTAGTCTAAGAATAAAGAAAAACTACTGAAATTATCAATTGGAGAGTCTCAAGCTTTTCAGAAGAATCTAATGGAATTAAAAAGTCAAGATACTCAGTTCCTTCTCGTTTGATCTGGAATGTTATCAAAATAGCAGTATTTCTTTTTTTTTATTTTTTAATTTTTTTTAAAGATTTATTTTTATTATTTTTTTATTGGAAAGGCGGATGTACAGAGAGGAGAGACAGAGAGGAAGATCTTCCGTCCAATGATTCACTCCCCAAGTGAGTGCAACGGGCCGATACCGATCCGAAGCCAGGAGCCTCTTCCGGGTCTCCCACGCGGGTGCAGGTTCCCAAAGCTTTGGGCTGTCCTCGACTGCTTTCCTGGGCCACAGGAAGGGAGCTGGAAGGGAAGCAGGGCTGCCGGGATTAGAACCGGCGCCCATATGGGATCCCGGGCATGCAAGGCGAGGACCTTTAACCACTTGCGCCACCTCGCCGGGGCCCAAAATAGCAGTATTTCTAATGAATTCCCCACAGGATTCTTATCCACACCAACATTTCTGAACCACTAGATGTAAACTATTTCCCACACCATCCTAATCTTATCTTGTACTCTCTAAGCTCATACTGCCTGAGTTCAAATTTTAAGACTATATTGTGAAGTTCCTCAAACCTTTTACTTCTAATAAAAATTGTTCTTGTCCCTTATTTTGAAGATGAATGTTTTAGGTTTGAATGGCTGTGGGGAAATGATTTTTGTGTACTTGTTTTTCTTTCAGGTTTGTTCTCCAAGAGTAAGAACAAGACGTTATCTCCAGAAAAGCATAGTCATGAAATCAGTTCATCTAATTTGGAGAAGGTAAAAAGAAATACAACTTCCGACCTTGAAGGATCCATTGTCAGAAATGATCAGGAAAGCAAAAGTGAGACTGAAGGTCAACAGGAACCTCAAGAAGGACATTTCAGTCAAAAGAAAATTATGAATCAAAGAAGGCCATCAACTCAAAACCATACATCTCATCCTCCCCAGCAGAAAATCCATGATAGCGAGAATCCTGAATACAGGGAAAGTGGGAAGCCCGTTAGTTGTGACTCCAATTTAGTTCGACACGAGAAAATTCATTCTAATGAGAAACATGTTTGTAAAGAATGTGGGAATACTTTTAGTAGTGGCTATCAACTTACTCTACATCAGAAAATTCATACTGGTGAAAGGCCCTATAAATGTAAGGAATGTGGGAAGGGCTTTAGGCAAAGCTATCAACTTACTCTGCATCAGAGATGTCACACTGGGGAGAAACCCTATAAATGTCAAGAATGTGGGAAGGCCTTTACCATCAACTCACAACTTACTAGACATAAGAGAATTCATACTGGCAAAAAACCTTGTAAGTGTAAGGTATGTGATAAGGGCTTTTTCAGTCATTTAGAGCTTACTCAGCACGAGAGGATCCACACTGGTGAGAAACCTTATAAATGTAAAGAATGTGGGAAAGCTTTTCGACTTAATTTCTACCTCACAGTACATGAGAAAATTCACACAGTTGAGAAACCCTATAAATGTAAGGACTGTGGGAGAACCTTTGGTGCCTGTGCAAAGCTTATCCGACATCAGAAAATTCATACTGGTGCAAAACTATATGAATGTAAGAATGTGGGAAGGTCTTTAGACTTGGTTTTTACCTTGCTGAACACAGAAGGACACATACAGGTAAGAAATCTTACGAATGTAAGGACTGTGGGAAAACCTTTAATGTGCATGGGCAGCTTAATCGGCATAAAACGATTCACAGTGGTGTAAAACACTTTGAATGTGAAGTGTGTGGGAAAGCTTTTAATTTTAGTGGTGACCTGAGAGTACATCAGAGAATTCATACTGGTGAGAAACCGTATGAATGTGAAGAATGTGGGAAAGCCTTTATACTTCGTTCAGCCCTTATTGAACACGAGAGAATTCATACTGGAGTAAAGCCCTATGAATGTAAGGAATGTGGGAAGACCTTTAGGGGGCGCTCTCAAGTGAGTCTGCACAAGAAATTTCACACTGATGTAAAACCCTACAAATGTACAGGATGCAGGAAGACCTTTAGATTTGGGTTTTACCTTAGTGAGCACCAGAGAATTCACACAGGCGAAAAGCCCTATGAATGTAGGGAATGTGGGAAGGCTTTTATTCGTAGAGGTAATCTTAAGGAGCACCTAAAAACTCATTCAGGTCTAAAACCCTATGAGTGTAAAGAATGTGGGAAGACCTTTAGTTGGCGTGGACAGTTTACACAACATCAGAAAATTCATACAGGTGTAAAGCCGTACAAATGTAAGGAATGTGGGAAGGCCTTTAGTCGTAGTGGAGACCTTAGAATACATCAAAGAATTCACACGGGTGAAAAGCCCTATAAGTGTAAAGAGTGTGGAAAGGCCTTTAGGCTTAATTCACACCTCAATGAACATCAGAGAATTCACACTGGTGAGAGACCATATAAGTGTAAAGTATGTGATAAAGCCTTTAGACAACATTCACACCTTTATCAACATCAGAAAATTCATAATGTAACCTAAGAAACCATGCTTATTATTCTACATCCAAAAGTTCACGGGAAATGACATTAGAGATAAATTAATTTTTGTGCAAAAGTTGAAATCCATGCATGGTCTTCATTATACGAATTTTCCACGGATGGTTAAAGACTTAACATTTATAGAATATAAAAATACAATATGGAATAATCATGCTAGATAATAATTCTGCCAATGTGTCAACCTTTCTTTAAGACAAATTGACAATAAATGGGTAAGAGGTTTTCAATACCTCCTGGTTCTTGATAAATTTTAGGAAATTCATACTAAAAACAAAAATTAATGTAAAGTTATGGGAAACTTTTAGCAGCAACATGTACTTATCACTGCCTTTGCGCTTCTCTTATTTCCTGTGTGATGTGAGTAAAAATATTTACCTCTTGATGCCTAAACTGTGAAATGATATCCTACTAAAAGTGTGGTTAATGGTTTATCACATGCATTTTTCTGTAAAAAGTGTCTTTTATTGCAAATATTTTGAATTAACATTAGATAGTTTTACTTTTATCATCAATATTACTGTTAGTGAATCTTTTAAATGCACTGAAAAAAGCTGCATTATAGTTCACGAAATTTGTCTTTGATAAAATGAATGTTGGGAGTTGAATGTTCAGAAATTTTGTGGTGAAGTCCTAATCCTGCTATTTGGAGGTGGGAGCCTTTGGGAAACAACTGAGTCATGAGGGTGGAACCCTCACGAATGAGATCAATTCCCTTATACGAGCAACCCAAAAAAAGCTCTCCAGAGCTCCAGCTCTGTCTCTAGTTCTCTTTGAGCTATGTGAGGACACAGTGGGAAAGCAACAGTGTAAAAAGAGGAAAGTCCTCACCGGAACCCAAGTAGACCAGCACCCTAATCTTGGTTCCAGAACAGGGAGAAGCACATTTCTGTTGTTGATACATCACTGAATTCCTGACGATTTGCATATCGGTCCAAACTAAGATGGCCCATTTCAATACAGAACATACAGAGATCTGAATTCAGACCTTATTGCTTCAGTTCAATCAGAGATCTAAAACTGCGAAGAAACTTTAAGAATGTAGCAAATAGGAAGATGTTAAGAATAAATAATAAAGCTGCTGGCACAGCAGTTGGTGCAGCAGTGAGAACATGGCCTGGGATTTCTTTATCCCAGAGAGCCTGCGTATGAATGCTGACTCTGCTGTTAATTCCAGCTTCCTGCTGATACACCCCCAGGAGCAGCCCTTGGATCCCTGCAGGCGTCTACAGGGTAGGCCCAGATTGAACTCTCAGCTCCTGGCTGTTGCCTGGCTCAGGCCTGGCTATTCCAAGCATTTGGGGAGTGAACTAGTAGATAAGAAATCTTTGTCTCCCTGCCTTTCAAATAAACAAACACTGAATTAAAAAAAAAATATTATACCATCTGAACTACCAGATAGAGGTATGAGGAATGTATGTATAATACTATAGAAATTAAAAGGATTCAACACAAAGCTATCTACCTTGTGATTTTTTTAAAAAACAAATTTGTTCTGAAAGTTTTCTGACAGAGAAACAGAATGCAATCTATACTGACACTCATTTTACTTTCCACCTTGATTTGAGCATTTAATTTTCACATTTGTTTTGTTTTTAAATAAAGTATGTTATTTTTGCTGTACCATGTGTGAGCTCATTATAAAATATATCACTTCATTCTTAAATAAATCAGTTTGTATCTCCTTAAGTATTACGTGTAAGTGAACTACTACAATCATACCTTAAAATTAATAATTTAATGGAATCTTACAACACCTGGTTCAAACTGAAACTTCTCTAATTGCTGTAAGAATATATTTCATAGATACTCTATTAGGGGTCACTTTCCAGGTTTGTGCATTGTTACATTTGGTCTGTCACTTTAAATGATACCATCATTTTGTGATACTGGTTTTTTGAACAGTCCATCATGGTTGTCTTTAGATGCCTTGAATTTTTTTATGTGTCTAATTCATTTCCTCATAGTGTTCATTTTGTTCCTCTGTCTTCAAGATGGATCTTAGTGGAAACTTGATTTCATATTGGTTAAACATTTTTAGCAAAGCCAAGTCATAGGTATAATACAGTTTAAACAGAGAAGGCATACAATGCCAAGTTTTCCCATTATAATTGATACTAAATCTGATCACTCATTAAGTTGGCAATTTCCAAACCTTTCCACTGTAAAGGTGCATTACTTTCTTAATTTTAAGTTAAGTAATTGGTGATAATTTGAATCTCCTCTTAGAAATTTATACTTGCATGTATCAGATAGGCATGGATTAAACTGATAATCACAATTTAAACAATTGTTTAAGCGCGATGAAATGTGGGATGTGATCAATGCTCTAGTCTCTGGGATATTAATATTGCTTAATGCACATAGAAAACCACAATTGAAGTAGGGAATATTTTGTTTTCTCTGTCCTTAGCACCTGCTGGATTACCTTTCACTTAATAAGCATTTGATAAAACTTAGGGAAAATAAAGTGAATGCTAAAGTCAGATGAGGCTGATATAATTAAATTTGGACATTAATAAGAGAGATAGTAAACAAATGGACTTACCTAATTTTTTCCAAATATTGATGAAAAGAAAAAAAAATGGCACACACACAGTGACAGCATCATGAACAAAGAAAGTGACTTCACCACAGATACAGATATCACCTAGTTAAATCATGAGAAAATGCTGCTACACAGTCCACATATAATGAAGTATTTTTGAGAAAGTACACTGGAATTAAAAAAATATAACCAAGCCTAAACAAACTGGTAAATTTAGAGGATAATTAAACTTAACTCAAATGATTTCTTATATGTTTTCCAGCATAGTACGTTTTAATTAGATTTTAACATCAAAAGCTCAAGAAGCAATTAAATGGATATTTTAAAAGTTCAAGGAAAGAATCCTTACCAGAATTTTCGCAGTTCATGCTGCATAGTTGACATCATCCAACTGTAAAAAAGTAAAATTTAAATGATTTCTAATTAAAGGAAAAGTCAAAATATTAAATAAAATGTCAACAAAATGATATATATATGATGTCCAGGCACTCGAATTTTCTGGATCTGGGCAGTTCCCACATAACTTTTAAAAATAATTTATAATTGTTATATTTTAATTTTATTCTCTTAGATATATTTAGTCTTATTTCATCAATACCTCAATTTCATCAATGCTAAAAACCACTTTCCCTTGCCATTTTAGCATTTTCAAAATGATGCCATTTCACAGTCAATACTATCTTATAATTACATTGGACCAAATATCAGTGAAGATTTGTTTATATTTTGTGGTAAGGTCAATACTGTGCCAATATGAAAGTATTTTATACTTGATACAATTTATATATGTACATACACAAACACAAACTAAGCAAGGATTCATACAAATTTAATTCCTTATAAAGATGATTTTCTGAAAATAACTTTCCACACACATTTTATTATTTTCAATTAAATTTTAGTAAACTGTTGGGAGTATTGCTTATATATGCAGGCACACATGCATATAAATGGCTTATTAAAATATAAATAACTGCTGAGGAATCAGAGATACTGGAGGATATCTGAAATACAGAAAGCAACTGCTATTAGATCATTTAAATAAATCAGAAACCAAAATAAGGTAATAGGTACCACTTTAAAAGATGAGTATTACACAGCAAGGGTGATTGCCTAGGGTTTGTCATAGGAATAATATGGAGACAGTGAGAGTAATGAGATTGGTTATTTGGGGGAAGTAAATAACTAGCGTGCTCCTCTTCTTTAAAACAGCTAGTCGTTACTGTCCTCGGCTTCCAGGAGGAATATGAGAGACTAGTGAGTGGTCCCTGCACTGGTTAAGCAGGAGCATCCCTAGGAGAAGCAAGCAAGATGTCACGCAGCATTACAAAGCTGCTGCTTCCTTCTCTCTCCTGAAAATTAGGTCAGAGTAAAAATCAGAGCAGAATATCCTATTCTGCACGGAAGGAGCCTCATCCGCAGAACTTGAGCATTCATCACAATTAACAACATTTGAGGGGAAAAAGCTGACTCCCATATAACAAAAATAATTCTGATAGAAAATGAGGTCAAGGCAACCATATACAGATAGGATTTAGAAGATGTGAGAATGACATTCTGAAAGATATGTGATGGAAGATGGCATATCTCCAACAGCATAGATCTATTTTATAGAGGAGAGAGAGACAGAGAAAGAGATATCTTCTATCTGATGGTGCATTTACCAGATGGCCACAACTACCCTGGTCGGGGCTAGGCCAAAGCCGGGAGCTTTTTCCAGTCTCCCACATGAGTGAAGGGGTCCAAGCACCTGAGCCACCTTCCACCTCTTTCCCAGGAACATTAGCAGGGAGCTGGATCAGAAGCAGAGCAGCTGGGATTTGAACCGGAGCCCATATGGGATGTAAGTGTTGCAGGTGGTAGCTTTACCCATTATGCCATAATGCCAGACCTTTGTATATACAAATTATTCAGTTGTCTTTGTGCAATAAAAACTTTAGCTGAGGGAATTTCCTTTCTCTAAAGATGCGGTAGGTTTCTCCCAATAGGTAGCTAAGCTAAAAACCTGGGATATTACACAATGTGGAGTGGCTGGGACTTGAACCAGGCACTCCAATATGGGATATAAGTATCCCAAGTGGAGGCTTCCCCAGTTGCACCACAACTCCTCTTTTTCTGTTTCAAGAAGTATATACAGTAATATGTGTAAATCAATGCTGATGCACATACAATGCATAAAGATGTGTTTTATGACATGCGTACATAAATCATGATGGCAGAATCATGCAAGCAACATTGTGTACTACTGAAGCAAGTAGGTGTTAATTCAAACTAGGTTGTTATTTATGAAGACATAGCGTTGGAGAGACATTTAGTCTGCCATTCAAGATGGTGGTCAAACCATTGATTCTCCTCATCCAAGTACCTGGGCTCCACTCCCAGCTTTCACTGCAGACTCTGGAAGACACCAGTGATGGCCAGAGTAACTGGATTCCAGCTATGCATGTGGAAGCCTTGGACAGCATTCTTGGCTTCCAACTTTAGCCTCAACTGACCTGGACATTCGGGGAGTAGTTAAGAAAATGAGATGTTTGTGTCTCTGAAATAATTGTAAAGATGTGATTCTCCACAGCAACCACTAAAACGCATTTAAATTAAATATTAAAGTGGGTGAAAAGGAAATAAAAGTATGCATCAGAAAATATGTCTAAACAAAATATAACAAAGCAGAAATAGAGAATAAAAAGAAATATGACATAAAAAACAAGTAGCAAAAGACAGGCTGTCTAAAAAAAAAGCAGCAAATGGTAAAATATATTTTCCTCTCAGTAATTATATTTCATGAGAGTGAATTAAATGCCCTAAATAAAAAGAAGAAATTAACAGAATGAATTTTAAAGGAATTTTTAAATGATTCAACTCGATACTGTTTCTTATAGAGATTAAATTCAAATAGTTTGTTGAAGAGGCTCCACAAAGATCAGGCAAAAAAGGTTGAGATAATAATTGTTATAAGAGGTTAAAAATTCGATCCAGCTAGAAAAATAATATTGTATCATATGTTGGACTAAAGTATACAAAACTGTTGTTATCATCCTTGGTCAAATCGTTTTGTGGACAAATGCATTCATTTCATTTTCCTTGAGTATATACTTAGAAATGTGAGTGAGGGACACAGGATAATATGTCCTTCCCTTGAATCGACACGGAGGATACAGACACTCTTCAAAGAGTGTTTTTACTGAATGACACTGCTTGCTATGTTTAACTGTGCATGTTGCATCACAGCCTACACAAAAAGCAGCAGTTATTAAGTGATATCATACTTGATGAATCTCATTAGTGCTTTTGTGAATATATTCCTGAAATAAGTCAACTGTCCACATGAAATACCTTGTAGAAATATTGTTCTTCAAAAATACATTTCATCCTAGTAATCTCATTTTGCATTACCAGTGGAATGAAATATGTAACATGATAAAAGGCAGTATAATGAAAAGATGTGTAGCATACTTCAGGAATGCATTTACCTCCAGAAATTCCATGGGTTCAAAAATCCTGTAGCTTTCCAGAATGCCTCCATCAATATCTTCAGGGATTTACCATCCGGATTTTTTGTAGTACTTCAGATTAACTACTATGCAGATTATACATTTCATGCTGAATTACAAATTTATTCTCTCAATATTGATATATTTTTTCAGTACTGCTGAATGACCAAGAACTACTGAGAGCATGTAGAAAAAAAAAAGCATGGCAATGGAAAATATTGGTCATAATTTTTGATATAGATGTTGCTTTCAAGTGTCACGGCTATCACAGTTATCACAGTTGCAGAACTAACTTCATCATATACCTTTAAATTAGAGATAATTTGTTATTGTAAAATTGGTATATCAACACAAATCATATCAGACAGCATTTAACAAATAGTTAATAAAGTTATTTGTTGTTATGAAAAATAAATTCTTGGTATTTATTATTTAAGAAAGCACTTCCCAAAATATGAAAGAATTCCATGATGGCCGAATAAGGGTGCCTAGCACTTCCTTCTCCACAACAAATAACCCAAGCAACTATTGAATAACTGCATTGGAGGTGAGTAACCAAGGCAGACCACCAGAACTCAACAGGGAGAGTCAAGAACCTAGTTAGACACACAGAACTGAAATGATGTCAGAGGCAGAAAAAGAAACTGGCAGCCACAACTCTGACTCCCCAGCTGGTGGCAGGAGGCCCCCCCTTTGCAAGGGACAGGGTAAACAGGAGAGTTCCAAAAGATTACTTCACACCGGATGACAGCAATCCGAGCTGGGCGCTCTGGATCTGCCTGAAGCCTGTGCTATCGCTTTGCTTCACACAAGGAACTCACACTGTCTACCTGTAACACCCAGAGCCATGGCTGCTCCATCATTCTGTTATCCTGAGAGCAGAGCCACTGTCAGATTCATAAAGCCCCAGCAAACGGAAACCTATACCTGTCACGATCCTGGGGGCCCCACAGACACCCTAGAGGGGCTGTCGGCTCACACACACAGTCTTACAGTGCAATGGTGACCCCAACACACAAGCTCATGAAGTACCCTTCACAACTGGGAGTAACTAGTTATGCATGCAGAGGGATGCCAGGGTGAGAAACTAACTTGATCTTTTTGGGGATCCTGGGTGAGCCCCTGCTTCTACCTCCTTCCACGATTGATGCAGATACCTGCTAGCTCTGGGCCTGAGAGTACTTCCAACCATGTTCTCCTTCTTCTGTTCACCACTGTCAAGGTAACAAGAAAGGAAGGAAGCAAGAGAGAAAAGAGGGAGGGAGGGAGGATGGATAGTAGGCCAAGCCTCCATTGTACTGCCAGCATCCCATGCGGGTGCCCATTCATGTTTTGCCCACTTCACTTTTGATTCAGCCCCCTGCTTATCACCTGGGAAAGCAATAGAGGGTGATTCAAGTCCTTGAGCATGTGCACTGACATGGGAAACCCAGAAGAAGTCCTGGTTCCTGGCTTCATATCTGCTCAGCTCCAGCTGTTGTAACCATCTGCAGATGGAAGTTCTCTCTCTCCTTTTTCTGTAACACTGCTTTTCAAATAAAAAACACATTTTTAAAAAAATCAACAAAAAAACATCCGAGTTAAAACTACACCACACCCCAGCTGTATGCAGCTGACTAGGTTGTATTGTACCTAGCCAACTGTTTTACACTGCTGGGAGAAAAGCAGATGATAGCTGGTGGGCATTCTGGGCCTGCTTAATGCCAAATATGTGTTAGCTATACCAGTGTGTCAGCATAGTTGCCAGTTCAATTTTTTTTTTTAAAGTCATATATTTTTACAGATGCAAGCACACTAGGAAAAGGGGTATAAGGACCCGCACTCGTGCATGCGTGGGACCCTGGCAAGTGGGCAGGGCCCCAGGATGGCACAACACACTGCCAGAAGACCAGGCTTGGGGATCTGTATGCTGGTGAGCAAGAGGGGCAGCAGATTGCTCAGGGAAGGAGGTCTGGAGATGTGTGTGAGGGAGGACCACTGAGAGAAAATGTGCCAGGTGAGGAGTGTCTTCTGAGGGACTTCCACCAATCAGGCTACCTTTTGGGCCAGACCAATACACCTGCCCACGTGGGAGTCCAGTCCTGAACTGGGCTTTTTAGTATCAATTACCATCTACCAGTGCACACAAAAGCTAGGGCTGGGCAGACTGCCTGGCAGGCTCGATCACAGTACCTGACAATGAGTATCAGGGCAGGGGGTGGACCATGTTAGACTGGGCCATGACAGTAGCTAGCATGTGAGAAAGCCAGGTATGGAAGTAGATTCTGCAGGGGGAATTTACGGACTCACCCCCTATGGAACTGCCCTATCAGCTGGTTTGCTCGAGGGCTGGGTATGGTAATGGTCTGAGCTAGGCACGACCATGGAACTCACCAACACTCATGGGTGCTAAGGCTGGCAACAGGCAGGGCAAGTACAGGTTGCAGCACTTGCAGGCACACCTAAGAACTGGGTGTGCGGCAGGTCAGGCTGTAACATCTACCAGTACACACAAAGGCCAACACTAGGAGGAAAACCATGCCAGGTAAGGGCTCAGCACCTTCTAGCACGCATGAGATTTGGGTCTGGGAGTGAGCCTGGTGGGGGAACTTGGGAAACTCCCCTGGTGGGCTGTAGCTCCTAATGGGGAGCGTGTGAGTTGGCTGAGTATTGGTCAGTCTGGGCAGAGCTGCTTCACTTGTCAGTGGGTGTGTGGATTGGCTCAGGGATTGAGGGGTGGGGGAAGGAAGAGGGGGAGTGGACTGGGCAGGACTAGGCCAAACTGTAGCACACTGGCATCTGCAGGAGACAGAATGGGATGCGGGCCATGCAGGGCTAGGCTAGGCTATCACACCTACTGGTTTGCATGAAAGTCAGGGAAGGGGGCAGGCTGAGCAGGGTTCAGCTGCATTAACCACCAGCAAGAGTTGGTTTTGGGGATGGGCCAGGCCAGATCAGACTGCAGCATTGATGGCAAAGGCTAAGACCGGGGATGTGCTATGCTGGGCTGGGTCAGAAAAACCACCAGCTTGCTCAAGATCTGTGGCTAGGAGCCTGGTCAGGGAGCTACAGGGATGTCCCACTGGGCTGCAACTCCTACTAGTGGGAGTGACATCTGTAAGGGGCTTGGTTATCTGGGTTAAACATGACTGTAGCATCCCCTGGTGTGGATTAGGCTTGGGGTGTGCCAGTAGAGGCTAGGCTCAAGCCCCACTTGTGCTTGCAACAGCCAGGGTGTAGAATAGGCTGGGCTAGGTCTCAGTACCTGCTGAACCACATGAGAGCTGGGTCTGGAGGTGGACCAGATGTGGCTAGGCTGTAGCACCTAAAATTAAGCCAGAATGGATGTGGGTTGATCATGCAAAGCCATTTTGCCTGCCAGGACAGGAGATGGGCCAAGTCTGGCTGGGCCAAGGACCCATCGGTGTGCACGAGATCTGTGATTGGGAGGTGACCTGATAAAGGAGCCTGGGGGAACTCCTCTGTCACGATGCAGTCCCTGAGGGTTAGTGCAAGAACAAAGGTTGGGAGCAGCCCAGACCAGGCCAGGTTGCAGTACCTGCCAGCACACATGTAGGTTGGGGGTAGGCCAGACTGGGCTAATTTATAGCATCCACTGGCAGATGTGAGAATCAGGACAAGGGGTAGGAGAAGCCAGGTTTGACAGCAATATCAGTCATTTCACCTTAGGGCCAGGACTGGAGGCTGGCTGGGCTGGGCTGGGCTGGGCTGGGCTGAAGCACTCACCAGCAAGAGTTGGAACTGGGGACAGATCAGGCCAGGCCAGACCTTAGCATCTTCTGGCAAATGCTGAGGTGAGGTAGGGCATTCCAGACTGGGCTGCAGCACCCACCAGCACACGTGAGACCAGGGATAACATTGTGAGGACTTCCCTGGTGGGCCTCTGCTCCTGCTGATGAGCATGAGAGCCAGGACGGGGTGCAGATCAGGTTGGGCAGGGCTACCCAAGAAGAGAGTGTGGGGCAGGCTGGCCTGCAACATCCACCAGGCTCATACAAAGCTTAGGTTAGAGGGGGCAGACTCTCCTGGGTAAGGGCCTAGTACTCGTTGGCACTTGTGAGAGCTGAATCTGGGAATGAGTCTGGTGGAGGTACTTGGGACACTCCCATGGTGGGTCAAAGCTTGCTGATAAGCTTGTGAATCAGGCCTGGGTATTGGTCAGTATGGACAAGGTAGCTCTATCTGATGGTAAGTGTGTGGGTTGGTTCTGGAAGGGGTGGACTGGGCAGAGCCAGGCCAACCTTAGCTCACTGACATGTGCAAGAGCCAGGCTGGAATGCGGGTCATGCTGGGCTAGGCTATCACACCTACTGGTTTGCATGAGCCAGGGACGGGAGCCAGGGATGGGAGACTTCCCAGAGCTAGACTACAGTGCCCACCAGTGAGACTTGGTTTTGGAGGACTGGGACAGATCAGGCAGCAGCATCTGATGGCAAAGGCAAGTAAAGGGAATGGGTTATGCCAAGCTGGGTCAGTGGCAAGATCTGTGGCTATGAACAGGCCTGATTGAGGAGCTAAGGGAATGCCCAGCTGGGCTATGATTCCCACTGGTGAGTGTGAGAGCCAGAACGGGGCAAGCACATGCAAGAATCAGATCTGGGGTCACCTCAGATGAGGTATCTCCAGTTACATTACCTGTTACCAAAAAGCCAAAACAGAAAATGCTGGTGAGGACGCAAACAAAGAAGAACCCTTATACACTACTGGTGGGAATGTAAATTCACACAGCCATTACAGAAAACAGTACGAAGCTTCCTTAGAAAGACTGAAAATACAGTTGTCATACAGGGGTCAGTGTTATGGGAGAGCAGGTTGGGCAGCTACTGGTGATGGTTGATTCAAATGTTATAGTGCCAGTTCTAATCTCAGTTGCTTTGTTTCTAACCCAGCTTTCTGCTAATGCTACCTTGGGAAGGCAGTGGAAGATGGGTCCTTGCAGTCCATGTGGGAGACCAGGATGGAATTCCTGGCTTCTGGCTTTGACATGGCACAGATGCGGCTGTTCTGGCTACCTGGGAATGCACCACTGAGATGCAAGGTACTTCCATCCCTCTCTCTGTATCTGTCACTCTGACTTTAAAATAAATATAATAAGGAGCTATCAGATGATTTAGCAATCCCACTACTAGATGGGTTTCCAAAATGAAGGAACAATTATACCAAAGAAATATCTGTCTGGGTATTCTTAAGTGCCAAAATGCAGAATTAACCAAGCTGTCCATATACAAAAAAACGGATTTTTCAACGTGGCACATGTACAATGGAATATTATTCAACCCTAAAAAGGATGAAAACCTGTTAGGTTTAGTAACATGGATAGCACTGGAGAACACTATATTAAGTGAAGTAAGCCAGAAACAGAAAAGACCAATTCTGCGTGTTTTCATCTGTGGAAACTGAAAAAAAAAAAACTGGTAACACAAAAGTTGAGATTAGACTAGATGTCAGCAGAGGAGGTGGGGCAGAAAATGTAAAGCTAGGTAATGGGTTCCAGGACACAGCTGGAGGGAGGAGTAATCCCAATGGGGCACAGCACCATAGCGTAAAGACGGTCTACAAGAGCTAATGAACATACTGCGAAGTAACTGCGGAAGAGTGACGGTCCCAGCATACAGCAACGATAGTACTTGAGGTGACAGAAATGCTGATTAGCACTATTTGATCATTATATACACATATCTTGAGTTACAACCCAAAATGAGTATGGTTATTTTATGCAAAAAAAATTTTTAAGGGAAAAATCTTTCTTCCTTTTTCATATAGTAAAACGAGTTTTTCAAACTTTCCCCCCCCTAGTAATGTTGATCAAGCAGCTCCATTGAATTAGCAAAGGCCAGAATATTTCTTAAAAATCTCCCAGTGCTCCTACCTCTTGCCTCCCAATAGTTGCAGGGCAACAAAAACCTGCCTGAATCATGGAAACAAATAAAAGAATTCTATGTGATAAGCTATGTAATTATAAAAATTATGAGTTCAACATGTCCATCACAAACATTAAAGTAACTACCTATAACTTTTAATACCTTATTCTCCTTAACTATTAACTTGTTCTTGGGAGTGTTACATGCATAATGAAGAGTTTGTAAGACACAAGCTTATCAAACATTATTGCTTTATCCTGGGAAAACAGGCTTAGGATGCCAAAAGTTCCACAATTCTGAAACAATGGATTTTAAAAAATCATTTGCTGTCCTGATAATTATGTCTTAGTTGATATTAATTGATGCCTCACTTTTATTCAACCTAGACACAGAGGAGGAAAGTTTACCAACAGGCAGTGGTGTGCAAGGAACTTAATTTTTTTGGAAAAGAGCTCTGATTTGTAGTGTTTTATGATTTCAGGGGTTTAAAGATTCTACCATGACCAACTCTGCACTACTTCTTGACCAATTTCAAGTGCCTTAATAATTGGGTCCCAATATTTCCTAATATTTAACATAAGGTCTTTTAAAAGCAATTTATTCATTTTGAAAGTCAGAGTTACATAGAGAGAAAGGAAGACACAAAAAGATCTTCCATCCACTAGTTACCTTCCCAGATGGCACAAGGGTGAGTGCAGGGTGAGACCTGGAGCCAGGAGCTTCATTTGGATTTCCCATAAGGGTGGTAGGACCCAAATTCTTGGGCCATTTTCCAGTGCTTTTCCCAGGCCATTAGCAGGGAGCTGGATTAGTAGTGGAGCAGCCGGGGTAAGAACTGGTACCCTATCACAGGCTGCAGCTTTCCCTACTACACCACTACACTCGTCCCTAACATAAACTCTTTTTTAAAGATTTTTTTTTATTGGAAAGGCAGATTTACAAAAAGAAGGAGAGGTAAAAAGGTCTTCTGTCCGTTGGCTCATTCCCCAAGTAGCCACAATGGCCAGAACTGAGCTGATCCAAAGCCGGACCTTCTTCCAGATCTGCCACACAGGTGCAGGGTCCCAAGGCTTTGGGCCGTCCTCTTCTGCTTCTCCAGGACATAAGCAGGGAGCTCGGAGGAAGTGAAGCAGCTGGGGCATGAACCAGCATCCATGGGATCCTGGCGGTTTTGCAAGGTGAGGATTTAGCCACTAGGTTTTCGCATGGGATCCAACATAACCTCTTGAAAACTAGTAGGAGCTTGGTTCAGAAAACTACCTTATAAACACAGGAACACACTCAATGTCCTTTACATCAGCACTATTCTAGCCAGGTGCCAAATTCTGCACAGCCAAAGCAGGTTTTACACACACATAAAGCCTGCACTCAATCACAATCACAGTAACAGCCCTCCAAACACACCCATACAGAAAACACTCCCATTCTTTCTAACCCACACGTGCACAGTCACCCCACACTGCTGCACAGGGTGCACAGCTCGGAGCCTGACTGCTTTGGCCTTGTTTACAAATCCAACACCTTCTACTCTGATTTTGATCGTGAACTGGACAAAGTTACTTCAATATACAGGGGGGCACTGGAAGGAAGCCCTGAGGTTTAAGCTATTTAGCAAGCTTCCTGTGAAAAATGCAATTGAAAGCTGGAAACAAAAGTGTTCAGGCTGCATGCCCCATTCTCGCTGTAAGGCTCTAAGAGTAAGCAGCTCTACAGGGGAAGAGGGGAAGTGGTTAAGTGTCAGCGTAGAATCAATGAATAGGTTCCAACCAAGCACACGTAACTGAAGACCCAGGGGGAGAACAAAGAGAATGAAACAGAAGAATATTTAAAGAAACATTAGCTAAAACTTTAACTAAAATCACAGTGACAAGAGATCTCAAAATCTCAAGAATAAAGAAAACTTTTCTGAAATCAAACATTACCAAAAGTGACAGGAATCAACAATAAGACTGACAGCTGACGCTGAAACAGTGCAACTAAAGCTACAACAGTCTCATAATATCTTCAAGGTGCTGAAAAAAATATCAAACTGCAATTTTACACTAGATAAAAAATAGCCAGCTACTATTGAAACGAGTTTACCCTATCCAACCATAACTCCAAAATTTTAAATGTCCTGTTTATTTTGAGATTATCCCATATGACATTACTTATGACTACGGAATTTATTTTATAACAGAAGTGAATCAATAGGATCATATCCATGAATTCACCATGTTTTGGGTATACTCCCAGAAGACAACTGATCATATGCAGATGAAAAGTTCTGAAACAGACACAATAAGGATTATCTAAGAGGAATAGTATGTGATATTGGTGATTATTCTGTATATTTGCTCTGAACAAAAGATCAGCACATGATGCTACATCTCCAAAATCTTATACATGGATTAGTTCAGGAACCAAGGGTAGGAGGAGGTCAGATTAGACATTCTCAGTGTTTCACCACAATTTCTGGTTTTCTGCATTAGAACTTCGGGTTCTTCTACAGACAGCAGTATTTGATAGGATGGAAATTCTTAATCTCTTTTTGCAATGGTTTTTGGTTCCAGTTAGAATATATCTTCCAAGGGTTCATGTGTTGGAAGCATGATTCTCAGTCTTACAATGACCAGAGCTGGTGAAATGCGTAGAAGACACATTGCGCTAGGTACTACTTAGGTCATTGGAGGTGCCACCCACAAAAAGGATTAACAGTTCTCACAGGATCCCAGTTACTTTCAATGACAGTAGATTCTTGTAACAGGGCAAAATCAGGGATGCAGTTGCGACAGAGCAGATTGAGCTGCTGCCTGCAACTCCAGCATTCCATCATAGAAGCTGATTCGACTTTCAGCCCTTCACTGCCAATCTGGCTCCCTACTAATGCGCCTGGAAAGGTGGCAGAAAATCACTCAAGTGCTTGGGCACTCACGTGGGAGACCTAGATGAATCTCCTGACTCGTACCTTTAGGTGGGCCCAACCCTGTACACTGTAGCCATTTGGGAAATAAGGCAGCAGGTGGAAGATCTCCTGCTCTTTCTGTCTCTCTGCTCTCCACCCTGGCCCTACCAATCTCTGTAAATTTGCCCCGCTTCCCATCCAGCTCCCTGCTTGTGGGCTGGGAAAGCAGTCGAGGATGGCCCAAAGCTTTGGGACCCTGCACCCGAGTGGGAGACCCAGAAGAAGCTCCTGGCTTCAGATCAAGTCAGCTCCAGCCCTTGCAGCCACTTGAGAATCAGTGAATGGAAAAGATCGCTTTCTATCAATCTTTCTAAAAATAAAAAAAAAAACAAATCTTCAAAAAAAGAAACTGTTTGGAGGTAGTTATTACCAGTAATAATCAGAGCACTGAAATTTTTCTTAAAAGGAACTATCATGAAGTTAAAAAGAAAATGCTTTTCAAAGCGGGAACGATGGAACAGGTTGCAAGGGACGCACCGATGTGAGATTGTCCCCTCTTTTATGTTTTTAGCTTTGGAATCACAGAAGTGTTTTACATTAAAAAAAAAAATCAAATCTGGACCCAGTGCAGTAGCCTCGTGGTTAAAGTCCTTGTCTTGCAATGTGCCAGGATTCCATATGGGTGTGGGTTCAAATCCCAGCAGTCCTCTTACAAGGTGAGGACTTTAGCTGCTAGGCTCGCAAGTGATACCACACACCTGCCCTTGTATTGCCTTTCTGACTTGTATTCTTGGGTGCTTTCTGGTCTTGGGGGTATTGATTTGACTAGTCCGATTTTGTTGTTTATACCAGAGCTAACAACATAAATACATAAGCTACAGATGACATTTAATTTTTTAGGAGTCATATTCAAAAATACAATGAAATTAATTTTACTATATTTTAAATACAAAATATATCAGAACACAATGTATTGAATAAATATCTCTAAAACATTTTAATATGCACTTTGGGAAACTAAAGGACTTGATATCCTTTATAAAAACTGAGCTGCCAAACTAAGAGAGTTTTGTTTTACATTTAACTAATTTAACTTGGACTGACCACATTTGAAGTGTTTCCCACCTCAATTTTTAAAAAAAGATCTATTTATTTTTATTGGAAAGGCAGATATATAGGAGGAGAGACAGGGAGGAAGATCTTTTGTCCAATGATTCACACCCCAAGTGGCCACAACAGCCGGTGCTGAGCCAATCAGGAGCCTGGAACTCCTTCCAGGTCTCCCACACAGGTGCAGGGTCCCAAGGCTTTGGGCCATCCTCAACTGCTTTCCCTGGCCACAAGCAGGGAGCTGGATGGGAAGTGGCACCACTTGGATGAGAACAGGTGCCTATATGGGATCCCGGCATATTCAAGGTGAGGACTTTAGATGCTAAGCTACTGTGCTGAGCCCTCCTACTTCAATCTTTGTGGTCACCATGAGTACCATCTCTGACACTGCAAATCTTGTCCATTAATTTCCACATTTAGTTATAGGAAGCTTTCTTTATTCATTCTTTGAACACGAAGAGATTACTATCGGAAAGGTGCTGTACTAGATACAGAAATAAGACATGAAGTAGGAGGGTGCCTGGACCCCAATCTTAACTTTCTGAATACATTACAGTTTATTTCATATTCTAACTGTTGAGCTTTGGAAACATCCACAGGTTTGATATATAGGCACTTTCAAATAAGCCACACTTCAACTTGCTTGTACTTTTAAGTTTAATTTAATCCTTAAAAGATTATAGAAAATGCTTAAACATAAAAAACTCGTAAGAGAATAGCCAAAGTAAAACAAATAAAACCTACGCACCCATACTCAGTTTACCACAATTCTGCCAAACTTACCTTTCCCTTTGCTTTTGCATAAGCATTTAAGGATAATTTAGACATCATCTCTCCCATGTATAATATTCAGAATCTCTTCTAAAGACATTTTAAAAGCATACCATAATGCTACTATCAGACCCAACAGAAACTTTGTCTAACCCTATTAACATTCCTAATTTTCCAACTGTAAAAACACCTTACTTCACAATTTGTTCAACTTATAATCTAAGAATAGACTTTTCACTATAATCAATTGGACTTTTCACTATAATCAATTGATGTCTCTTAATCTTTTTCAATAGCTAAGTGTTCCACTCCCCTTGTTCAATGTCATTTTATTGGTTAAGAAACCATGTCATTCCTCTTGTAGAATTATCTACAGTTTAGATGTAATTGCTTCTTTTATGCCATATGATTAGTTCTTCCATTCCCCAATTTTCTCTGAACTTGCTATTAGGTCCTGAGGCTTAAATTCTGGTTCAACATTTTTGGCAAGATCTGTATATCCTGAAACACACAGGAACGTTTTACTGTCCTACTTTTTGCAAGGTTAAGATGGATCAGTGTTCAGATGATTTGACTCTGATCAATAATTCATTATGAGAACCATGTGTAGATCTATTATTACACTACACACAATGATCTTAATAGAATTCTCTAATTCTACTTCTGCATTCATTAGCTAGAATCCTGTAATAAAGAAAAATTTTACCTCACCAACTTCTGGTTGTTCTGGAATACAGTATATATTGCAAATGCAGCCTACATGTCTTTTCTTTCCTTTTATTCATCAATTTTCAGGATGAGTTTTACCCTGGCAATCTCCATTAAATATAATGGATGGAAGATTATAATGATGACAATAGGTAAGACAAAAAAAATTTCCACATTCATTCCTTTAATAAACTTGCCTTCTAGAATGACTTCCTAAAGTTCAACATGGTATTGGCGACAGACTTCCAAATATTCATCAGCATATTCTTCTTTTAAATAAACCTCTTACGCTTAGTTTTGAGCATGAAGTAAGAGATTCCCACATTCTAAACTTTCCCTTCGGAATTTATTTTCTAATGTTCATTAACACAAAATTAACAGCAAGATTCTTATAATTAAGTTACATTATGAATCCGTTGATGATACGTAAGGTGTGAATGTTGTCTGAATGCCTTCTTACATTCCTTACATTTGTAGGGTTTCTCACCAGAATGAATTCTCTGATGCTGAGTAAGCGAAGAATGAAGTCTGAAAGCCTTTCCACATTCTTTACAGTCATAAGGTTTTTCACCGGTATGAATACTCTGATGTTGAGTAAGCTGTGAGAGCAACCTAAAAGTCTTCTCGCAATCCTTACACTGATAGGGTTTCTCACCAAAATGAATGCTCTGATGTTGAGTAAGTTGTGAGAATAGTCTAAATGCCTTCCCACACTCCTTACAATTATAAGGTTTCTCTCCAATATGAATGCCTTGGTGGGAAATGAGTTCTGAGTAACGACGAAAGAACTTCTGACACTCTTTACATTCGTAAGGTTTCTCACCAGTGTGAATTCTCTGATGGAGAGTTAGATGATAGCCACGACTGAAGGTCTTCCCACACTCCTTACAATCATAGGGCTTCTCACCAGTGTGAATTCTCTGATGGAGAGTCAGCTGCTGCCGCACTCTAAAGGCCTTTCCGCACTCTTTACAGTCAAACGGTTTTTCACCAGTATGAAGTTTGTGATGTACTCGAAGGCCTGTACTACACAGAAAAGCCTGCCCACATTCCTTACACTCATAGCGCCTTTCAGCTGTGTTGAGTCTCTGATGTCGGGTCAGGTGTGCATACTGCCGAAAGGTCTTCCCACATTCCTTGCATTCATAGGGTTTCTCACCAGTGTGAATCCTCTGATGAAGATTAAGTTGTCCTCGAACTCTGAAGGCTTTCCCACATTCCTTACATCCATAAGGTTTCTCACCCGTATGAACTCTCTGGTGTACTCGAAGGTCTGAGCTACATGTAAAAATCTTTCCGCATTTCTTACATTCATAGAGTTTGTCAGAAGCGTGAATTCTCTTGTGCCGGCTGAGGTGGGCACACTGCCTGAAGGCCTTCCCGCACTCTGTACACTGATAAGGTTTCTCACCCGTGTGAATTCTCTGATGAAAAGTAAGTTGCTGGCGGACTCTGAAAGCCTTTCCACATACCCCACATTCATAAGGTTTCTCTCTGTTATGATTTTTCTGATACAGAGTGAGAGAAGCTAGTTTTCTGTAAGTGGGTACTTTTTCAGGGGTGGTTTTTGTCACTTGCCTGAAACGTACCTTGTAAGGACCATCTTGTCCTTCAAACTTTTTATATGCATCATCGTTTCCAAGAAATCTGTCATCAAGACCACGACTTCTAATTTTTTCTATTATTTCCCACTGAGATAAACTCATTTCATATTTATCTTTTTCTTGAAATAACTTTTTAGTGTCATACCTGGATTCCAAATCTAAAAGAAAATAAGAAACACATGGTATATTATTATTCTAAAAACACAAGGAAGCAAATGAAAATCTGTTAATAGAAAAAAAAAAGCATAACATAAAATAAAGGCCACAGTGAGTTTAAAAATCTAAAACACTTATGATAGATATCACAAGAGGAATAAAAAAAAGATGAAAGATAATCAAATTACTGGATGCAAAAAAAGTTTGAGAGTCCCAACTCACGTTTTTAACTATAATAAAGTGCAAATGGCTTTGCACACTTTCTATTTACCATAAGCCATTAACTCCAGTCATTCTTTCCTTTGTTCCCCATTTGCCTCCTATTTGCCTTCCCTGGGCTCCTACTACACGTCATATGCTTGTTATAGCCATTCACTATTACATTCTCTAGTAATTCTATCTTGGGTTTACATGGTAGCTAGGTTTCTTTCACACATTACGCATCATCTTTCAACTTATAAAAAAAAATTTTTATTTGAAAGGCAGAGTTATACAGAAAGGAAGAGTTTCCATCTATTGGTTCATTCTCCGAATGACCACAACAGCTAGGGCCGGGCCAGGCAGAAGCCAGGATCCAGGAACCCTATTCCAACTTCCCACATGATGGAAGAGGCCCAACTACTGCGGCCGTCTTCTTTTGTCTTTTCAGCTAATTATCAGGGAGCAGGACTGGAAGCAGAGCAGCAGGGCCTCAAACGCTGCTCATGCAGAATGATGCTGCAGGTGGTGACTCAGTCCACTAGGCCACAGTGCCAGCCCCACATGTAATAGTACAATTAAGAAGAACTGCCCGCGCTAACTTTAATTTATGTCCTTTATTTTCTACACCAATAGCTTATGTTTGGCTACCCAACACTTTCCCCAATCTTGGTACTCACTAATTTCCTCATTTATTATTCTCTTTAAATGTTTGTGTTTTAAGATTTTATTTATTTATGAGAAAGGCAAATATAGAGAGAAAGATCTTCCATCTGCTGGTTCACTTCCCAACTGGCTGTAACAGGCAGAGCTGAGCTGGAACTGGGCTGATCTGAAGTCAGGAGCCAGGAACTTCTTCCAGGTCTCCCAAAGAGGTACAGGGTCCCAAGGCTTTGCCCCATCCTCTACTGCTTTCTCAGTCCACAAGCAGGGAGCTGGATGGAATCCCAGCTGATGCGAGGCGAGGATTTAGTCACTAGGCTATCACACTGGACCCTCATTATTCTATTTACTTCCCTAAAACTTCCTCAAATGCAGAAACAAATTTTCATTTACCACTTAGTAACAAATCAATAATAGTAATAATAATTAAATTTCTATAACTAATTAACAATTATTGGATATTTTCCCCTGACTCCAAGTATATCTTCTTCCAGTGACTAAATATTCTTTTTTTTTCCCCCTACAGAAATATAAAGCAAGCACATCTCAGCTATGAGGCATATATGAATATAAATGGAAAGCAATTTATTTACAGTTAACCATTCTTCCAACTGTTTCTTCATTTACACACGCTGTATCTCCCCTCTTGCTCAATTGTTACTTTGCACTGTCATAACACAAATTTTGCTCTCGGCCTCATTTCAAAACCAAGGTAAAGAGCAATTCTATTTGAGAATAGAATTAGTCAGAACAACGGTTTAGTCAGTTATGCTGCAGCCTGCAATATCAGCCTCATATGTGTTAGGATCCCAGATGGGCATGTTCATGTCCTGGATGCGACATTTCCCATCCAGCTCCCTGCCTGTGGCTTGGGAAAGCAGTCAAGGATGCCACAAAAAGCCTTGGGACCCTGCACCCACATGGCCGACCCAGAGGAAGCTCTTGGCTCCTGGACTCAGCCTTGGCCATTGTGGCCACTGGCGGAGTGAAACAGCGGATAGAAGATCTTTCTCTTCCTTTTGACTGTACATCTGTCTTTCCAACAAAAACAAATAAAACCTTGAATAAAAAAACAATCTGCAGGGGCCCAGGTAAAGAAAAAAAAATTTGTAAAATTAAGTTTATGTTACGCATGGCAATACATTATAGCTGTTGCAGGAATTGAGGCCCACATGGCTCTCTTTCTTGACCATCCTGTCTAAAGTTACCCCCACTCACTCACTCAGTATCATTCTTCATATCCTTGCCTTATTTGCTTTTTTTCATAACATTTAATCACTTCAGGATGTTTAGCAATCCATCTATTTGCTTACGTTTTTACTGTATGTCTCTCTACCATGTAAACCTCAGGGAAGCAATAAAGACAAAACCCATAAAAGTCAAAACAGAAAGGAGGAGTTCAGCATCTAAATTAAAGTTACAGGTGCAACGGTTATCACTGAGGAAGAAAGTTCTTCCCTGCGGAAATGGAATGAGGCTACCCATGCGAGAGAAGAAACAGG
Organism: Ochotona curzoniae; assembly: GCF_017591425.1. Taxonomy (NCBI): domain Eukaryota; kingdom Metazoa; phylum Chordata; class Mammalia; order Lagomorpha; family Ochotonidae; genus Ochotona; species Ochotona curzoniae. The sequence goes on along the minus strand of NW_024465561.1, from coordinate 4,434,790 downwards.
CGGTCCATGGAAGCACGACTAGGTTTTCATCTAGATGGAATCTCCCTGATGGCTCACACTGACAAGTTCTGTTTTCTTACCAAGTTTCAGGACTGTTCTACGTAACCAACTCTTAAGAAGTGTGTTCCTCCTCAACAAGCAGGTCAGTGCCCTGCCACTGGCTGGCCTCTGCTTGGTGGCAACTTACTCACCTAGGCGCCATCTTGTTTTCTCACCCCTCACAACCAGCCAGGGCTCCTTTCCCTGTTCCAGTAGAGTAATCACTTCTGGCTTAGAAACGGAACATCCTGTTTGAAAGGAAATAACAGAACATAAAAACGGAAGTACCTGATCATGTGTTTAGAACAAAAATAGCTATCAGGATTGAAAAACGCTACAGTCACTTTAAGATCACAATGAGAAATGAGATCAGGGCGGTAGGGACATGGTTTTTATTTTAATTGAAACTTATACAGGCTGCCTTTTGAGAGTGATATTTGAAGGCAGTGCTTTCAAATTCTGCCTGCTACTGAGTCACTAGTGCAAATTATTTAATCTCCCTGTGCTTCGATTTTCTTCATTGTAAAAGAGTGGATAATAGTATCATGTTATTATATACAGGATTGTTATATGGTTTAATTTAATATAAGTGTTTAGGACAAAGTAAGTACTATGTATTTTAGGTGCTATTTACAAATATTTTGTTCCGGAGAAAATAATAAGCTTGTTGCTAGGATATTCATTCAATGTTTAATGCAAAGTTCACATATTTTAAACTTTCAATCACAGAGCAGTGAAGAGATATTTGTAATAAGAAATTAAATAGGGCCTGGCAGAATAGCCTAGTGGCTAAATCCTTGTCTTGTATGTGCTTGTATGACGCTATATGGGCGCTGGTTCATGTCCTGGCTATTGCACTTCCATCCAGCTCCCTGCTCCAAGAGCTTCTCTGTGTCTCCCATGTGGAGGATCCCAAGGCTTTTGGGACATGCTCTACTGCTATCACACTGGGCCTTTTAGCTGGGTTTTAAACAAGAAGATCAGGAATTCAGTACAGTGAAGTCTCTAAATTACTTAATGCACATAATCTTACCCAGGGAGACCAAGTTGCTGTAGTTCTCTAATATTACATCTCTGTACAGATTCCTCTGGTTTGAGTTTAAGCATTCCCACTCTTCCTGAGAGAAGTCCACAGTCACATCTCTGAACATCACCAAATCCTGAAACGACAAACCCATGTATTGTTGGTAAGACCCAATCAACTGTTTTTAAAGTGGAAGGATTTTTCAATGAATAGGCTTAGCAGCCCACGATGAGGCTAAGTAGCAGTAGGAAAAAAATGTGCCTGAAACAATTATTATCTCTTTTTTCTTGAATATTTCTATTAATGTACTGTAAGGGGCCCGGAGCAGTAACCTATCAGCTAAAGTCTTCACCTTACACATGCCGGAATCCCATATGGGCGCCAGTTCTAATCCCAGTGGCCCTGCTTCCCATCCAGCTCCCTACTTGTGGTCTGGAAAGGCTGTCAAGGATGGCCCAAAGCCTTGGGACCCTGCAGACGTGTGGAAGACCTGGAGGAAGTTCCTATCTCCTGCTTTTGAATCGGTTCAGCTCTGGCCATTGTGGACACTTGGGGAGTCAATCAGCGGATGAAAGATCTCTCTGTATATCTGACTTTACAATTAAAAAAAATAATAAATCTTTAATGCACAGTAAGGTTTGGGAAATTATTTTGGTAAAGGGCAATCTCTTAGGCTTTGCATACCACAAATGGTACCTGTTGGATATTCTTCTCCATTTTTGGTCAAACACTTCTTTTACAATGCAGCCGGCTTATAGGATGTACAAAAATAAGCCATGGATTTAATCTGGCTTACAGTCCAAGTTCGTGGTATCTAAAGTTTGCCTACCTCTCCAACAACCAAAACTTCTCTCTTTTTCTTTTCTAAGATTTATTTATTTTTATTGAGAAGTCACATCAGATTTCTTAAGAGGAGAGACAGAAAGATCTGCTGGTTCACTCCCCAAACGACCACAATGGCCAGAGCTGAGCCGATCTGAACCCAGGAGCCAGGAGCTTCTTAACGGTCTCCCATGAGGGTACGGAGTCCCAAGCTTTTGGGCTGTCCTCTGCTGCTTTCCCAGGCCACAAGAAGGGAGCTGGAAGGGAAGTAGAGCAGCTGGGATACAAACTAGTACCCATATGGGATCCTGGCACAGGCAAGGAAAGGACTTTGGCCTCTAGACTATTGTGTCTGGCCCTATATTACCTAACTTATAAAATTGAAACATTAAACATGGTAGGTAGTTCAATTTAGATGTGTTGTAAATACAAAATACAGACAGTTGTAATACTGTCTGAAATACAAACAGTAAAGACTTTGAAAAGGAGGGGCCAACACAATGGCAAGTGCCAGCACCCCATATGGTTCATGTCCCAGTTGTGCAAATTTCCATCCAGCTCCCAGCTTACGGCCCAAGAAAGCAGCAGAAGATGGCCCAAGTCATTGGAACCCCACACCCACTTGGGAGCCCTGCAAGAGCTCCTGGCTTCAGATTGGATCAGCTCTAGCCACTGTGGCCACCTGGGGAGTGACCCAGCAGATGGAAGATCTTTCCTCTCCATAATTCTATCTTTCCAATAAAAATAAACAAGCTTTTTAAAAGAGATTTATATTTGTTGGGCCCAGCGCGATGGCGCAGTGGTTAATGTCCTCGCCTTGCACGCCCGGGATCCCATATAGGCCCCAGTTCTAATCCCGGCAGCCCTGCTTCCCATTCAGCTCCCTGCCTGTGGCCCGGGAAGGCAGTCGAGGACGGCCCAAAGCTTTGGGACCCTGCACCCGCTTGGGAGACCCGGAAGAGGCTCCTGGTTCTGGATTAGCACAGCACTGGCCGTTGTGCTCACTTGGGGAGTGAATCATCGGACGGAAGATCTTCCTCTCTGTCTCTCCTCTCTGTATATCTGCCTTTCCAATAAAAAACAAAATAAATTAAAAAAAAAGAGATTTATATTTTTTATTGGAAAGTCAGATATACAAAAAGGAGGAGAGACACAGAGGAAGATCTTCTGTCTGTTGATTCACTCCCCAAGCAGCCACAATGGTCGGAGCTGAGCCAATCTGGAGCCAGGAGCCAGGAGCTTCTTCCAGGTCTCCCATGAAGGTACAGGGTCCTCAATTGCTTTCCCAAGCCACAAGCAAGGAGCTGGATGGGAAGCCAGACCCATAAGGGATTATAACCAGCACCCATATGAGATTCTGGCACATGCGAGGTGAGGACATTAGCTGGTAGGCTACTGTACCAGGCTCACAAACTTTGTTTAAAAAAAGGAAATTTCAGAATAACATGTGAGAATAATCTGGAAAAAAGAGAGTTCCAAATACAGACACCAACTTACATGAGCCATTATTTTAGCACGGCAGGAACTGGTCAGTTTTCCTCAGGGCTCATTTACTGTAGAAGCAGAGTCCACAGAAACCAGGGCTGGTGGAAGAAAATGAAACTATGAGAAAAGAATGGCCTCAGAGATTCCAATTTTTAAAAACCTGTTTTACTTCTCTGTTTCTACCCACAAACCCTGCCACCAGCACACAGACAAGTTATGAAAGGTAAGAAGTAACTTACACAAACATTTACCCTCCCTGTAATCACAAGGAAGTCTGCCATGCAAAAGGACTGACATAACAGCAGAGTCGCCCCACAGCGAAGCACATGCCCAGACACTCGGGCAGGTGGACTTCCAGTTAACCCCCCTCTTCCGCCTGGGGAGGCTGGACTGACAATAGGTTCCACAGACCTAGTCAGGCAGATCTTCGTATCTACCCAGACTTGAGGACAGAAATGGCATGTGGAAGAACTGCTCGGATTTTGCTAGAACCCAGAGTCATTGGAAGATTTTTAAAAATACACAGATGCCTTCCCAACCCTAAATACTGATTTAATTATCATAGAGTAATTCAGCACTGGGATTTCTAGATTAAAATCTCCCTCGGATGATTATAAAGGACAGAAAAGTTTGGTAGTCAAATTGCAGTATGCACCGGAATGCCCTGGAAGGCCTGATAAACCACAGATTGCTAGGATCCACTCCTAGAGTTCAGTGTCAGTAGGTCTGAGGTTCAGCTTCAGAATCCACCTTTCTAGGAAGCTGCAAGGTGATGGCGATGCTAACTGGGTCAGACACCTCTCTGGGTATCTCTGCCCAGTAGCCTTGACCATAGCAAAGCGGCGGCAGCATGGTGGGCGCCCCTCTCCCAGGCTCACCTTCCACTCTTAGGACCCTCAGGGCTCTCAGAGCTCAATGTCCACTTTTTCCTCGTTGAGATCACCAACACTGCCTGTACGATCTCATTTATTGCTCAAACTTTGATACTTAGACTGGGAAGATGTGAATTTGTGAAATCCAAGTACACATTATTCTCTAGAAGGAAAAAAAAAACCTGTCTATGTGTTTGATAAAATGCATATTAAAGGAACCTGATCACCATATTTGAAAAATTGGTGCCTTGTATTTACAAGGTTTTGGGGAAACGGATATGCACTGGTATGAAGTAGAAAAAATAAATGGTGTGAGGACAGAAGGTGTTCATAATGGGACCAAAAAAAATGTAAAAACCACCTACCTAGCTCTAAACATTGTTAAATAAATTCTCTGTATTCATACAAGGGAAAACAAAACAGTCATTGAAAGAAAGTGAGGACAAAAGAAATAAAAAGTAAGTTACAAAAATTTTAAAAGCATGAGTAAAATTCTAAGTTTATGTCATGGAAAGATGGTTATTACATCTCATGGGGTAAGCCAGTAGGTTAGAATTGTAGGGGCTGGCATGGTAGCCTACTGGTTAAAGTCCTCATCTTGCACACACCGGGATCCCATATGGATGCCAGTTTGTATCCTGGCTGCTCCATTTCCCATCCAGCTCCCTGCTTGTGGCCTGGGAAAGCAGGAGGACAGCCCAAAGCCCTTGGACCCTGCGCCCGCCTGGGAAAACCAGAAGAAACTCCTGGCTCCAGGCTTTGTGGCAGATTGGGGAGTAAACCAGTGGACAGAAGATTTTTCTGTCTCTCCTTCTCTCTGTATTATCTGCAAGCCTTTTCAATGAAAAAATAAATAAATAAATCTTAAAAAAATAAAAAACAAGAAAAGAAAACAGAACTGTAGGGTCTGATGTTATACTGCAGCAAGCTAATTTACTACCTGCAGTGCCAGCATCCCATTGCAGGATCAGGTGGAGTCCTGGCTGTTCCACTTCCAAACCAGCTCCCTGTGACTGCGCCAGGGAAAGGGGCTGCAATGGCCCAGGTCCTGTGGTATCCGTCACCTATGTGGGAAACCAGCCTGAACCAGGACATGAAAGATTTCTGTCTCTCCCCTTTCACCTCTCTCTGATGGTCTGCTTTTCAAATAAATCAATATTTTTAAAAATGCTTCTACAAAGTGATGATGCTTTGGCAGAGAACCTGCAGAAATATGTGTTCTCAAAATAATCTACGAATTGGAATTAAATTTTACTGTATTTCTGTGCTGTCTTTATGGTATCCTAGTTGATCTTTTGTTTTATTCTGGATTTTCTGATTAAAAATTTCCCCTTGTATCATACATTGACATAAACTAAAAACAGCTGTTCAAAGAATATTACAAAATCTCCCCCAAATCATCCTCTGGCCCCCATCTTTCAAATCTAGAATCAATGGTTTTTATCTCTTTTAGGTAGGGATTTAAACTCCACACATTTAAATAATATGCTAATGCTGCTACTTTCTAATTTTCGGCTTTCATCATCGTGTGTTCGCTTTCTGCTACTGCAGCCTCGTTTCAGCCATCACTCATCCGCCCGCTCACTCCGCCTATGCACAGCGGCAGTCTCTACCACTCCAGCACGATTTATTTCTAGGCAAATAGAGATATTTGCCCCTTAAAGTGGAGGAGCAGAGTCCAAGGACTCCGTGCTTGACTCGTGATCCACATGAGCATCTGGCTGTTTCCTGCTTGCTAACATCCATCCTCAACTTGGCATTCCCACCACCCATGGGAGTGTAAATAAACATTACCCTTTCACAGCAACACCTACTATTAATTAAGCAACCACTGTGCTGTGCACAACTCCTGTGAGAGCTCTTCAGAAAGGATCGGCGAAGTATATTCTACTGAAATCCTGATTTTACGCACAAGTAAACTAGCAACAAGACTGCCCAAATTCACTCAGCGTTAAGCAGTAGCCAGGACTCAGGACTCTTAATTCAAGCTAAACATTCCTCACTACTACACCACAGCTCTCAGTCTATGCAATATAATACGATGAGAATATGATTTACCTAGACAAAGGAACCCCACTCCACTCCTACCCCCAATCACGAAAGATATCTAACCCCTAAAAAATAAGCCAAAACACAATCATTAAACCTTCAGCTTATTTTGGGAGTGCCCACCGAGCAGTTGAGCTCTGCACATGGTTAACCAGACTATGTGAAGTGGGCATTATAAAGAAAAATCTATTCATTGAGGTCCCAGGACATTGAACTAGGCAGGGCAATGCCAAGGCTCAGATCACTAAGTCATTCTGAAGCGGGACTTTTCAAGGGAAGGGACCCAAATGAATGTGTCCTGAAAATCAAGTGCATTCCACAGAAACAAAGAAACACCACAAACGCACACAGAAGTGAGCTTTTGAAAGGAGCAGCAGCGCTTTCTTTCTCTGGGGACGGTCAGGGCGGGGGAAGCTGAGCCAGGTGGGGACACTCGGGCTTTTCTGAAGTTGGTCAGAGCCACCGGGGTGCCACACACACCACACACACACACACACACACACACATACACGCTCGCCATGCTGCCCTGACCCCAGCTCATCCCACTGGCAGACACGAACGGAAACAACGTGACAACGATTCTAGTTTGGCTGTAAATTAGGACTCCACCCCGCGAGGACGCTGGGAACTATCCAGCGGGTCCCCCAGTAACTGTGACAAAGACTGCTTTCCTTTCCCTGCTCTTCATATTTTAGGGTATCAGCTACTATATCGTGAATTACCGCCACCTAGTCAGGTGCACGGCAAGCCTCCCGGGGAGACATTTGGAATGGTGGACTCCGACCCAGCTAACAAAGGCCCCCCCACCCAACCCAGGCTGAGCCCTACTGTCCAGGGGTCCCCACCTGGCTGACGCCCTGAACTTCCCCGGATGAGCTGGCCGGATCCACAGCGGGACAAAGCCTGATCACATGGGCGCAACGGTCCATGGAACAAACCCATTGTTTTATTTCTAACCTCACCCCGCAACTCTCCCTGTCCCTGCAAACACCCCTCTGCTGACTTACTGGGCGGAAGGAATGCATTTGGGAGAAAGCGCTTTTTTTTTCCCTCCCCGAGATGCCGGCTTCAGGAAATTCTGGCTATCCCAGCCCTCAAAGATCCACCCCCTATCTAAGTCTTGGCTTTTTGTATTTTTGCAGGGGACTTCCGCGGTGGGGCGCCACCTCTGTTTTCCTTCTCTCAGCCTCTTCTCTCCACAGCCGGGCGGTGAGGGGCGAGGCGGAGCGGGGCGCGCCCTCCTGGCGCACACTCCCCGCCCGGCCGCACCCACCCAGCCCAGGGCACCGCCAGCGCCGCCCCCGGAAAACGCACGGCGGCTCCACGCGCCCCCTTCCCCACTCCCACTGGCCTTTCCTCACTGTCCGGCCAGCCCCATGCTCGCTTGCTTCCCTGCGGGGCCAGGACCTGAAGTTGGACCTGGACAGTCCTCACCTGATTCCCAGGACCGCCCCGCGCTCGGGTCGGCTGTGCCAGGATTTCGGCGAGGGCCCGGCTCGCTGGCGACGGCGCAGGCGCCCGGAGCAGGGGTCGGGGCTTAGTGGTGAGGAGGGGGATCGAATCCCACCGCTCCTCAGGGCTGCGAGAGGGGGCTCCTGGGGCGGGGTCCCTCGGCGCGCGAGGCTCCCCGAGCTACGGGGGAGCGGGAAAGGGCCGGGCTTTTGGGATGTCTCGGGTTCTCCCCACCGGGGCGCCAATCACGTGCGTAACAGTGTTGAAGAGAAGCGAGGCTGCCTGTTCCGTGGGCACCACGGCGCGGAACCACAAAGCCGTGGATGCCGCCTTTATTCGGAGTCGCGGCCCCGCGCGCGACCCGCCCCCAGCGCCGAGAAAGGACGCCTTCCGGCCGCTGTGCGCAGGCGCACGGAGACCGGCGCGCGCCCGCCGCCTTCTAGACCACCGCGTGGTTTGTGCACACGTCTGGGGGAGTTGAGGAGGAATTCACCGGTCCCCGGAGGAGGCGTTTAGCAATAAAATCTACCTTCACAACTTGCCTGGTACTCAATTCTGTGATCATGGAGCTCTGGAATAAAAATGAATTGGAACGTGAGGAGTGTGAGGAAATGTTCTTTCAAACTTTTTTTTAAGTTGAAAGCCCCGAATCACAGGATTTGAGTAAAAGCAGTATCCCTACAATAGATTTCATGCAGCACTGCACGATTAATGGCATTGGGAGAGGAGTGAGACTGGGCAGTAGGCAGTTAGGGCATGCTGGGTCCCCAAGTCATTTTTTTCTCAAATATAGAAGAGTATTTTCCCCAGCTTGTCTTAGATTCACCAGAGCACGTTGCTTCCAAGGGACAAGGGTGCTATTAGCATATCAGTTCCCCACCTGGAGTATTGGCCATCACCTCCAGCCATTGTCTGGGAGGGCTCAGGCTGGTCTCTCTATCATTGAGAGCAGGAAGAAGTAATACACATCTGCCTAAGGCCTGGAATGTCCTATGTCTGGCACCTCTGTGGCCTTCTGTCCCAAGGCCAGGTGCCATGGAAACCAGGAATTTTCTTTGTTTATGGAGAAACATCTTTGAGGGAAACCTTTAAAAGATGCTTTTCCCCGCCGTTAATACGGGTTCTTGTCCTCCTGCCACTATGGCAGAGCACTAGGGTCTTTTTCACTTTTCCTCCTGCCACTATGGCAGGGGATAAGGGTCCTTTCTATCTCAAAGCCCCCTCCCGTCACTAGGACGGGAGTCTCTTTTCTCAACTTTTCTAATAAATCTTGCTTTAAAACTAAACTGTGTCCACATGAAAATTCTTCTTTCCTGCGAGACAAGCATTGAGGTTGCTGCCGTACTCGGGATCAAAAACCCTACAGCAGCATTTGCTCATGACAATTGCATGCTAATGAAATGTGATCGAATTTCTAAGTTGAAGTTTAGGGGCCAGCGCCATGGCTCACTGACTAAATCCTCACCTTACAAGGGCAGATTATTCAACATGGGCACCGGTTTGTGTCCCAGCTACTCCAATTCCCGTCTAGCTTCCTGCTTATGGCCTGGGAAAGCAGCAGAGGATGGCCCAAGTCCTTGTACCCTGCACAAGGGAGTCCTGGGAAAAGCTCCTGGCTCCTGGCTTCACATCTGCTCAGCTCTAGTCATCGCAGACATATGGAGAGTGAACCAATGGATGGAAGATCTCTTATAAATTTGCCTTTCCAACAAACATTTTAAAAATCTTAAATGAAGCTGCTGAGCGCATCGGTGGACAAGGGAGCTATTCACAAGCCAGGAACATCTAGGTTTGTGACTAAGCTAGGACACCAAGCAGCAGACTGACTCCTGGTGCTGTCTTCCTCTGCTTAAAAACAAGTAGTAGGGAGTGCCCTGGCCTCAATACTATCTTTTACTTTCCTTCATTTGTAAATAACAGATCAAAGCATAACAAGACTCTGTGTTAATGTCTTCTCCTTTTTTTTTTCAGTGTTAAAAAAAAAAACTAAGAACTGCTAGCTTCACATAACATAAGGATTAATGAAAGCTTTTGTGTGATACCCTGATTCTTTGCGGGGGGACAGTATATTTTTAAAGAGTGTCATCCTGAAATTGTGGATGATGGCCACGGTGTAAATTATTGAAATCATTTATCCGTTAAACATCTTCTTGTCTGTTGAATCAACTGTGACACTTAAAGTTGGAGTTTATAACCACTATCATGTATAACTCTTGGACTGATGAAAATTATGATCTAAAATGACAGGCTATTTAGAAAGGAAAGGCAGAAGTCTTGATCATAAAACCTGAGCTATGTGACTTGTAAGACAATCAATATTCTGGGGCAGGCATTGTGGCCCAGTGAACTAAGCCATCAATTGGAACCCCCAACTCAGAGTAGAAAGAGTCCCCCCCCGCTAATACACACCTTGTGGAGCAGCAAATGGCATACTTGGTCCCTGCCACCCAGATGGGAGATGGGTGATATTCATGATGTGCACATTACTAAATTTATTTCCTTAAAAAAAGAAAAATCTTAGGACAGCATAGTCTGGCACCACAAATAAGTTGCTCATGGACATGTCACTCAAGTTGATAGCATGTTTTGCCACTATATATTTTCATAACAAGCTGTAAATAACCTGTGTAAATTATTAACTTCTACCATTTCATGTAAGCCTTTCTATTCCTCAGGAAAGACATGTAAAAAGTACAACTTATTCATTGTGGAATTTGTTCATGCACATATCTATTTGGGCAGGCTGGTGAAGTCCAGAACATCTTCGATGAGTATTTTAAAGTATATACAATAAATACAATGTATATTAAGCATATTAAACAATATATATTTAAGCATGTTTCAGGGGGTTAGTGCTGTGGTATATAGCAAGTCAAGCCTCCAACCTCAGCACCAACAACCTATATAGGAGCTGGTTCAAGACCCAGCCGGCTCACTTCCTAACCAACTCTGAGAATGTACCTGGGAAAACAGCAGAGGATGGTCCAAGTCCTTGGGCCTTGGCAGCCACAGGGAGACCTAGAAGAAGCTCCTGGCTCCTGGCTTTAGACTAGCCCAGCTCCAGCTGTTGTGGTTATTTGGGAAATAAGCCAGGAGATGGAAGACATTCTCTCTGTTTTTGTTTGTCTCTTCCTGTCTGTAATGCTACCTTTCAAATAAGGAAATAAATATTTTTAAAAATAAAATATTTCAGAAATTTTATATACCAGCAACTTGTGTGTCAACATATAGAAAATACTATAGTAAAAAAAAATTCTGAATTTCAAAATAATGTGAAGTATAAATGACACCTTAAAATACTACAATTATGTAGCATGATGATTTTTTTTCCCTCTTGGTGTCAAAATCAGTATTTCAACTAACTTTAATTTGCTGATCACATTTTTAAATGAAAGACATCAAATGTTGTAGGTTAGTGGGAGTGGATGGTAACATATGTGTTGATACTCCTTCGTTCTGTAACAAAGTACCTAGATTTGAGCCTTGGCTCTGTTCCTCATTCCAGCTTCCTGCTGATGCGCATCCCGCATCCCGGTAGGAAACAGCTGATGCCTCAAGATGCTGGCTCTCTGACACCCACGTGGGAGACTCAGAGTGAGCTCTGGGCTCCTCGGAGAGCTATTGTCTGCATGGGGAGTGCCAACAGAGAAGTCATTGATGCTGTGACCCCCATCCCTTAGAGGACAAAAGATGAGAAGGTAAGCCCTGCCTAGGTGGAAGAGTGTGAGGAGTCAGAGGGGATGGTAGGCAGCTAGGGTTTTTCCGGTCCCCAAGTTATTTTTTTAATATAAAATCGTATTTCTCCCCCATTTTTTCTTTCCAAGAGCACCCTCTCTTCCTGAGGAAGGACAGAGGGGCAGAATCAACATAGCAATTCACCATCTAGAAGTGACCTACCTCATTTCATCTCCTGGCCACTCTCAAGGAGATAGTGATTGCCTTATTAGAAGGGGAATGGCGCTGTGGCCTGGTGGCTAAGGTCCTCATGTTACACACGCTGCGATCCTACATGGGCACCATATGGGCACCAGTTCTAATCCTGGCAGCTCCACTTCCCATCCAGCTCCCTGCTTGTGGCCTGGGAAAGCATTCAAGGATGGCCCAAAGCCTTGGGACCCACACCAACATGGGAGACCCCGGGGGAGGATCCTAGTTCCTGGCTTAAGATCGGCTCAGCTCTGGCCATTGCAGCCATTTGGGGAGTGAATCATCGGATGAAATATCTTCCTCTCTGTCTCTCCTCCTCTCTGTATATTTGCCTTTCCAATAAAAATTAAACAAATCTTTAAAGGCGGGGGGGAATGAAGTTCACGATCCCGCCCTTCTGAGTCTTTTTGTTCTAGCGCCAGATGCTATTGAGAACAAATTCTTTCCTCTGTCCTTTGAGCAACTCCCCTGAGATGGTGCATAAAAGACACCATCTTCACCATCAACTCTGTTTTTTTTTTTTCCTCCCTCCTGTCATTACGGCAGGTGCCCTTTTTCTCTCCCCAACCCCTCCCCCAAATAAATCCTACTTTGCAAACTGGAACTGTCCATAGCAAAATTCTTTCGTGTGAGACAAGACATGAGGCTGCTGCCTTTTTTTCTTTTTTTTTTTTTTGCGTAGAAAAAATATCCTACAGCAGAAGCATAATTTGGGGAGGGGTTACTGTAGAAAATAAGCCCACCAGAGACCTACCCACCAAAGAAAACAAAGAAAGCCGAAAGTGAGACATTTATTGATACCTACAATGACCACCAGGTGGAAGCAGGTACCACGCTCAAGAATACAGCTCTTTTTATTCCTGTTATGCAGAAGTCCCTCCCCCAAATTTCTCCTTGGTTGAGCATCTTGGGAGGTACAATCTAAAGGGCACCTAAAACAGGCTAAGGGGGATGAATGCTGCCGGGTGGAGTAGGACAGGGAAGGGGGAAGAGTTATATCGTGGTAATGGCAATGTCTACACAATTCCAGGAACAAGGACCAAGGAACATTTGGTAAGGAGGTTTAGTGGTTACAGACTACAAAATGGCTTAAGGTTACAAAAGTAACAAGTAATGCAAGGTCTGCAAACCAAACTCAGCAAGTTTCTTACTTAGGGGTTTTTGCAAGTCTCTCTCTCCTATATGCTGCTGAGGCCTAGTATCACAGCCACACTAAAGCTAAGTGAAGTCTTCATGAACATACACCATGGCGCCATTTTTCACAATGAGGGATCAGAAGTCCCTGTTTCAATATCTTCATGGAGACTTTAGAATTCGTGTCCATGCTCCTGGTCCTGGAGGGGATGGTTTTCCCTACAGGGGCAGTGCCAGTCCTAGAAGCCTCCCTAGAACCAAGGCTCTGCCCTAATATACCACTTCTCTCCCAGAAGGCAAGCATGGTCAGTGTCTCTTGGAAATAGGCAAGGCACATGTGGCCAGCCTTCCTCCTTCTTTTTGCATGCTTTCAAGTGAATGGGTAGGGCAAGAATAGTGGGGATCCCAATCAAAGGCCCCAGTCTGTAACCCTTCCTTGCCGTGTCGGAATTTCTGTTTTTTTTTTTTTTTTAAAGATTTATTTTATTTTTATTGGAAAGGCGGATATACAGAGAGGAGAGACAGAGAGGAAGATCTTCCATCCGATGATTCGCTCCCCAAGTGAGCGCAACGGCCGATGCTATGCCAATCCGAAGCCAGGAGCCTCTTCCGCGTCTCCCACGCAGGTGCAGGGTCCCAAAGCTTTGGGCCGTCCTCGACTGCTTTCCCAGGCCACAGGCAGGGAGCTGGAAGGGAAGCGGGGCTGCCGGGATTAGAACCAGTGCCCATATGGGATCCCGGGCGTGCAAGGCGAGGACCTTAACCACTGCACCACCGCGCCGGGCCCGGAATTTCTGTTTTAATTTGGAAATTATTTGGCCATCTGGATAAGAATGAACTATTCTGTTCCCAGGACATACATACAGCTCAAGGCTTGATGACAGATGGCACTTTTTAAAAATTTTATTTGAAAAGCAGATTTGAAAAGCAAAGGAGTGGCAGAGGGAGGGAGATTTTCCATCTGCTGTTTCACTCCACACATGACCCAAATTCTTGGGACCCTGCACTCATGTAGGAGACGCAGCAAAAGCTCCTGGCTCCCAGCTTCGGATCAGCTCAGCTCGGCCCCTCACAGCCATTTGGGGAATGAACCAGCAGATGGAGGGTCTTCTACCTCTCCTTCACTCTCTGTAAACCCTTTCAAATAAAAGAAGATACTTTTTAAAATATTGATTTTATTTTAACTGGAAAGTAAGATATATAGAGAGGAAGATCTTCCATCTGCTGATTCATTGCCCAAGCGGCTGCAACGGCCAGAGCTATGCCAAACCAAAGCTAGGAGCCCAGAGCCTCTTCCGGGTCTCCCACGTGGGTGCAGGGTCCCAAGGCTTTGGGCTGTCTTCAACTGCTTTCCCAAGTCATAAGCAGGGAGCTGGATGGGAAGTGGCGCCTATATGGGATCCTGGTGCTTGCAAGGCAAGGATTTTAGCCACTAGGCTACCACACTGGGCCCATAAAAATAGATCAATCTTTAAAAACTAAATTTAAATTTGCAGAAAAGGTAGAAACTTTATTTGACTCTTTAGATATAAGAAAATACAAAACTGTCATCATGTCAGAATGATCAATATGCATGCAGGAAAAATAAAAATAGAAAACAGGAAACATATACTATATTGATACTAGGCAGTTAAAAATAAGTTCTGGATTTTGTAATGTTTATTTTTGGAGACATTGTTTTGCAGGCTTCTTGATAGATTGATAGAGCTTATTTGCTCACTAAAAAGATGCACTTTCTTATTGAACTCAGCACTTGCCAAGTTGTATTATGACCTCATCGTGCCGGCTTCAGACCATCGGCAACATGGGTGATCCTTTGCAGCCAGGGCCTGTGTTATCCTGCCCCCTCATCACACCTCATCCACTGGCTCCGCCAAAAAAGCCCACCTCACTAATTTCATACGCCAGTGCTTCACATGGATGTGTCTATGAATGGACACATCTTTCTTTGTTATCTTACAGTATTTTTTGCTTATTAGAAAACATATCATTTAGCATTTTTAAAAAAGATTTATTTATTTTTATTGGAGAGGCAGATTTACAGAGAAAAAGGGAGACAAAAAGAAAGAAAGAAAAATCTTCCTTCTGCTGATGATTCACTCCCCAAATGGCCACAATGGCCAGAACTGAGTTGATCTGAGCCAGGAGTCAGAAGCGCCTTCTGGATCATCCACGCAGCTGCAGGGTCTGAAGGCTTTGGGCCATTCTCCACTGCTCTCCCAGGCCATAGGCAGGCTGGATAGAAAGCGAAGCAGCCGAGCACAAACTGGCGCCCATATATATGCTGGTCCTTGCAAGGTGAGAATTTTGCCATTGAGCTATTGCACCGGGTGCTAATTTAGAATTTTTACCATTTTTACTGCAATGTGTAGGAGGAAGGGCAGTCGCATCATCGTCACCTGTTTTGTATCCCAGTCTCAGCTCGCTGAGTTCTGAGGAGTCTGGTGGAATGTGCATCGATCTTTTGATGATTTGTGTGGGCTTAGGAAGGAGTTCTTGGGGCTAGCCGAGCGGCATTGCAAGCTAAGCCCCCATCTGTGGTACCACTGTCCCATGCAGGTGTCAGTTTCCTCCTGGGTGCTCCACTCCTAATCCAGCCCCCTGGTAACAAAGCACCTGGGCAGGCAGCGAAAGATGGCCCAGGTCCTTGGGGCCCTTGTAACCAAGCGGAGACCTGGAAGAAGCTCCTGGCTTGGAACCAGCACAGTTCTGGTTGTTCCAGCCATTTGGAGAATGAATCAGTAGTTGAAGGGCCTTTCTGTCTCTCCTCTCACTGTAAAGTTGTCTTTCAATTAAAAATAAATTAAGCTTAAATACACACACACACACATATATATAAAACTCTTTACCTCCAAAGTGAAAAACGCATAGCATTTTCTTCTAAAATGGTGCTTACTGATTATGCTAGAAACTACATTTGTGACTATGTGATGGTAGTTTATGTGCTAAGTGAGTTTTTAAGAACTGACAATGGAATTTGACATCTAGTAATAGTATGGTGTCCACTGAGAAAACAGTAACCTATCATTCAAATTTCAGCAGGTCATGTAAATTAATTGTGGATTCAGAAAGTAAAGACGCTAGTATACTTCTTTTTCTTAAGTCCTATGTTGAAGACAAATTTCTATTCATTTTCCAATAAAAGCAAATAGAGCTCCTTGAAGAAACAGAATATTCCAACACGGTAGGAGGTTACATACAAGAGGAGCCTCAAGCAACTTCAGTGGGGAAAAAAAAAATGGGCTCAGAGGTCCCTGTGCGGTAGCCTAGCAGCTAAAGCCTTTGCCTTGCACGCACAGGGATACTATATGGGTGCTGGTTCTAATCCTGGCAGCCCCGTTACTCATCCAGCTCCCTGTTTGTGGTCTCGGAAAGCAGTTGAGGATGGCGTAAGACCTTAGGACCCTCCGGGATCCTGCTTTGGATCGGCACAGCTCCGGCCATCGCGGCCACGTGGGGAGTGAATCATCAGACGGAATAAATATTTTTTTAAAAAGTGATAAATGATATTCACAGAATTTTTCTTGACATAGGCAAAAAAAAAAAAAAAGAAAAGAAAAAAGAAAAAAAGAAAAGAAGGAGAGGGAAAGAAAAGAAGGAGAGGGAGAGACTTTGTCTTTCTACCGGAATGTACCTGAGGCTCTTCTCATTACTATACCCGGACAATAGGCATTTTGGAGGAAAAATGGCAGAGCACGTGACTAATCATCTTCTAAAGTCTTTTAGCCTCCCAAACCAGGACAAGTGTGCTAAGGCATCCCGAGAACACAGGCCTCAGCGTGGGAGACTTCTAAAGGTCTGCAGCGAATTTACACACACGAAAAGGACACCAGGGGAAATGAGGAGGCTGGCATAAGGCACAGGTCTTAGTTAATATGCAATTATTGGCTACTTGCGAAAAAACATATCAAAGTAACATAAGATTAGTGATAGGAGAAATGAGGTATCAATTATATGGAAACTTTGGATGATTTTCATAATTCATTACATATGAAATAGAATGTTTATTCATCACACACACACACACACACACACACACACACACACACACACAACTTTAAAAGTCTCTAAGACTTGTGGGATAATATCAGGAATTTTAAGATTCATATGAATGGCGTTCCAAAAAGAGGGGAGGCAGAATTTTTTTGGGTGCAGAAAAAAATAACTTAAGAATATAGTTTGAAAACTTACATTTGGTGGAAATTTCAAAAAAACCAGAAAAATCTCATCCTGATATTCTAAATTCAAACTGCTGAAACCCGACATGAAAGAAAGAATCTGGGAAGCAGAGAAAAAGATGTCTATTTTTTACATACAAAGACAGACGAACAGACTGATCACAGTTTGAAGAACTGAAGATTTCTCCCCATAAATCATAGAGACCCGACGCGGATCACCGTCATTACAGTCCGAAAGGACATAACTGTCAGCCTCAAAAGGCGAGTGATGCTGAGTTCAGGCTGATGAATAAATAGAAATGCTAAATGCTGGTATAATCATAACAAGCTATTTTTCTCATTCTTTAAATGATAACTTGGAAAGTGAAAATTCACAACACTATTGGGGAGGGGAGTTATTATTTAGTCAGTGTCGGTCAGTGTAAAAACCTAAGACAAGGACAATAGCAAATACACCAGGAAAAGGAACCTGTATGCGAGTTAAACTTCTACATTTTACTGGAAGCGAAAACATACTTATTATAACCAGACTTTCAAACCTTGATATTATTCCTAAAGCATTACTTTTAAAATAAGCATGCACAAACTCAAAAATAAATAAATAGATAGATAGATAAATAAAAAATCCAAGACCTGAAGAGTCATTGAAGAGACACAAACAGAGCAGCCAAGACCGTCCATGTGCAGGTGTCAGCTGACCACAGCTTGCTGTTTCCCTTGCCTAAACAGCTCTTCAGGAGCTGCTGGGTCACATGGACAGCAGGGCTCACAGCAGCCCCCTCTGCCACCTGGCCCAACACGGCAGGAGGCCAGCAGCCCCTTTGTCTGCTCTGAGCAGCTTTCTCCTTCAGGCTGAGGAAAGGGGGGGGTGGGTGGGACAAGGCAGCTGTTCACACACTGGCTGGCCTCACTCACAGCTGCCACCTGTGGCTTCCACAAAGGAGTGCCTGGGGATCCCAGAGCCAAGCAGAGCAGAAGCCATGCACCTCCCCGTGAGCCCCCTTCTCTGCCCCTGCACCACTAGCAGCAGCAGCAGCAGGTGCAGGCCCTGAGCCAGGGAGGCAGAGGTAACCGAGTGCCACCTTGGGTGCCTGAGGTGACCCTGCCCATTTGCACCTGTGCACTTTGCCAACATGCACTCGGATCCCCTCCCGTCTTTGTTCACAGCATCCACGCGGGCTTCTTTAGCTGAAGCCCTGGGCATGCCTTTGTCATAGAAGTGAACTCTCCTTCGCCTGCGCAGTCTTGCATTCCTGAACCAGCTTCTGCTGGAAGCCTGCCACCTCAGCTCTGTCCCTACTTTGCCGCAAGTGCTACTGGTTCAGTTTGTCTGGCTGCACCTGCCACACAACATGCTCTCGGACAGGAGCTAGTAATTATATCCCACAGTCCCTGGGCAACTTTATCTGAAAGCTCTTGGACTTAAAATCAAAAGAACCGAGTGTTTTCTGTTCATGATTGGAAGGTGTCCTGTGGCTCAGTTTATAGGCAGAAAACTGTGCTTCTGCCACAGGACCTTGTAACTACCCTGATTCTGCATGGGACATCCGGCTGTCCCCCAGACGGTGGAGCAGAAGGGACTCTGAAGGACTCCAGAGAGAGCTGAAAAGCATGGCAGGATAGCAAGAGTGCCTGGCTGAGTAGGAGAGGCAGGACGAAGAAGGGGTCCTGGGCAGTGGGAAGAACAGCGGTCATGTGGTCACTTCACATGCACCACACCCCAGCTCTGCCACTCCTGCCACATATTGCGCTCTAGTCTGGCTATGTTCATCATCGATTAACCCGGAGAGACAGTGTCCAACCCTTAAACTTTGACCTACTTCCCCTATTAGACTTTCTGCTTTGGTGGTCAAGCCTGTCCCCTGTGTTAGGAACTAAAGCCAGTTACAGCTAGACTGACTGCTTTCTTCAAGAATGTGCTGATCAGGGCCCGGCGTGGTAGCCTAGTGGCTAAAGTCCTCGCCTTGAACGCACCGGGATCCCATATGGGCTCCAATTCTAATTCTAGTGGTCCTACTTCCCATCCAGCTCCCTGCTTGTGGCCTGGGAAAGCAATTGGGGACAGCCCAAAGCCTTGGGACCCTACACCCACATGGGAGACCCAGAAGAGGCTCTGGGCTCCTGACTTTGGATCAGTGCAGCTCTGGCCGTTGTGGTTACTTGGGGAGTGACTCAATGGATGGACGATCTTCCTCTCTGTCTCTCCTCCTTTCTGTATAATCTGACTTTCCAATACACATAAATAAATAAATAAATCATAAAAAAAAAAAAGAATGTGGTGATCAGTGTGGGCCCTCTTTCTCTGAGCCCAAGTTCAGGGCCTCTGGAGAGAAGCCTGTATTTCTAGCATCAAGATGGCAGTTGTGCCAACAAGCTGCATATCTCTTTTAGGGAACTCCCGCACCTGTGAAAGTCCAGCACAGGCTCACGTGGCCCCACTCCAGGCTTCCCATGACTGTGGGAAACGGACAGTCCACCCACCACATCCTAGCAACCTGACTATGCTACCCAGAAAATGAGCAAGAACAGGCCTCTTCACTGTGGCTGTTTGGATGTTTTTGTGCCTGTTACTGTCCTTCAAGGCAGAAACAACGTCTGACTTACTTCACACCCTCATAGATTCTAACCATAGGTAGGCCTTATAAGGTTTCAATAGTTAATACCACTGAAATAGTTAATACTATTCAATAGTTAATACTACTACTATTTGGGCCCGGCACGGTGGCGCAAGTGGTTAAGGTCCTCGCCTTGCACGCCCGGGATCCCATATGGGCGCCTGTTCTAATCCCGGCAGCCCAACTTCCCTTCCAGCTCCCTGCTTGTGGCCTGGGAAAGCAGTCGAGGACGGCCCAAAGCTTTTGGGAGCCTGCACCCGCGTGGGAGACCCGGAAGAGGCTCCTGGCTTCGGATTGGCATAACATTGGCCGTTGCGCTCACTTGGGGAGTGAATCATCGGACGGAAGATCTTCCTCTCTGTCTCTCCTCTCTGTATATCTGCCTTTCCAATAAACAAAATAATAATAATAATAAATACTACTACTATTCAATAGTTAATACTATTGACTGCTAGCCTTGAAAAGAAATTCCTGAAAACCCATTTTAAGATGATAACATTTCTGAAAGACTCTCAGTGCACATTAAAGTCTACAGATGCCCAATCATGTATTGCTTAGTAACACAAAAACATTCTGAGAAATGCGGACGTAGGCAAAGTCGCCCCCGCTGGGACCGCACAGGGTGTGCTTACACGAGCAAAGGTGGCCCTGATGTCTCTACACAACATAATCTTTTTTAAACACAGATTTATTGTTTTGGTGGGGTGGGGACTTGAGAAAGGGGTAAGGGAAATCCCAGAGCATATGGAACTGTATCCTAAAATGATAACAATAATAAAAGAAGTAAAATAAATTAAAAAAAAATTTTTTATTGGAAAGTCAGATTTACAGAGAAGGAGAGACAGAACAAAAGATCTTCCAACCCCTGGTTCACTCTCCAAGTAGTTGCAACAGCCGAAGCTGAGCTGATCCAAAGCCAGGAGCTTCTTCTGGCTCTCCCACAGGGTTCCAAGGCTTTGGGCCGTCCTTGACTGCTCGCCCAGGCCACAAGCAGGGAGCTGGATGGGAAGTGGAACAGCAGGGATATGAACCAGTGCCCAGTGGGATCCTGGCATGTGCAAAGTGGGGACTTTAGCCACTAGGCTATCACATCGAGCCCTAGACAATCTTATGGAACCACTGTTGTGTATACAGCCTGTCATTTTGATAAAAAAACTTTATGTGACACACGGTTGCCTATTTAATATTTATATAAATACATGCTGCTGCTATCAGTGTTGAATCAGCTCATTAATGTGAAAAGTTGAGTATCTGGTTGATATTTATGCTTGTTTAATATACATTACCTATAATATTTAATTCCATTATTTGTGTTATGATATATGGATTCATACAAATAGAAATCCTATAGATTTAATTAATTTAGGAAGGTTTCATGAAACTATACTCGATTCTTTCAGAATAACTTCGGCAGAACACAAAAAAATAAGAGCATCTTTTTATAAGATCATCTTAAAGGTGAATCACATATTTAAAACTTGAATGAATTTAGATTTATAGCCTTACGAAGTGAAAAAGATTTGAAGTAGACAATAACGTACGTTTTGTATTAATACAATACAAAATTGATTATAAGTTAACCAAAGGGTCCTGGCACGGTAGCCTAGTGGCTCAAGTCCTTGCCTTGCATGCCCAGGATCATTTGGGAAGTGAACCAGTGGATGGAAGATCTTTGCCTCTCCTCCTCTCTGCAAATCTGCCTTTTGAAGAAAAATAAAATCTTACCAAAAAAAAGTCGACCAAAGAATAACCATCTTGCAATTTTTTCCCAAACTTTACCATAAAATTGAAATTTTTTCACATCACAGATAATACTTGACTTGTAACAGCAATATTTCCTAGCCATTTATGATGTGTTTTACCTAGGCTAGATTCATTGCATTGAAAAGCTTGCAGATTGAGAAACATCAATCAAAGTGTGTAGTCAAGAGATCCCTTTGAAAAATCCTTTACTTTTCACATTTGGGCAACAAAGAGAAGCCAGTGGAAACACCTGGGACCAAGGTGCTATCAACAATCTGTATTTAGATCGATGAGGGCGTTGAGCAAATGGGATTCAATATCTGAATATATAGGATAAGAATCCAAAAGTATAACAGTTTGTGAAAAGCAGGGTCATTTATAGCCTCTTGTTGACTGAACATTTTGATTTCTTCCCGAGAATACACTTCCATATGCAGGCAGGCACATGGTCTCCACAGGCACGCACGCATATACGCACACAGAGACACGCAGAGAAACACACAGCAAGTTCAAGCCCGAGCTCACTTTCGGCGGCTTGTAAGCGATCAAGTGTGCCAACCGCCACCGAGGCACCGCGCGGACCTGGCCGGCGCACCCTCGCGTTTGGGCGTGAGACCTCGAGACGCACAAGCTCCCGAGCTGCCATTGGCGTGCGGGTCCCCGCAACAGGTTTCTCCCTCCGCCCGCCACCTCACCTCAGCCGGGCGCCCCCCTCACCTCAGCCGGGCGCCCCCCTCACCTCAGCCGGGCGCCCACCTCACCTCAGCCGGGCGCCGGCCTCACTTCACCTCAGCCGGGCGCCCCCCTCACCTCAGTCAGGCACCCCCCTCACCTCAGCCGGGCACCCCCCTCACCTCAGCCGGGCGTCCGCCTCACCTCAGCCAGGCAACCCCCTCACCTCAGCCGGGCGCCCGCCTCACCTCAGCCGGGCGCCCGCCTCACCTCAGCCGGGCGTCCGCCTCACCTCAGCCGGGCACCCCCCTCACCTCAGCCGGGCGCCCCCCTCACCTCAGCCGGGCACCCCCCTCACCTCAGCCGGGCACCCCCCTCACCTCAGCCGGGCGCCCACCTCACCTCACCTCAGCCGGGCACCCGCGTCACTTTAGAGGGGGCACCTGCGCCACCTCAGGGTCGCCCGCCTCACCTCAGGGTCGCCAGCACCTGGGCCGTTATCCCTGCGCACCCCAGCTGTGGACTACAACCCCCAGAAGACCCTGGGCCCTGAACCGTGGGCGCCGCGAGAGAAGCTAGTCGCTGGTGGCGCCCCTTCGGAGCTGTCACTCACATGGCTCAGTTTCCAACCCCCTCCGAGGGATGCGGTCCGGAATCCAGTCCGGTGCGGGACGACACTTTCCAGAGGCGAGTAAGTGGACGTGGCTTCCTTGTCTCTCTCCTCGCGCGCTGCCCGTGACTCGTGGCCACCTGAGCAGAAGTCCACGCGAGTCGGCTGAGGAGACTCTGTGGACCGACCAAGGTTGCTGTGTGGCCGTGGGAGGGGGTGCGCGGGGTTCCCTGTAACCATGGGTGCGATTGTTAAGTCCGCGAGGTGCGTCGTTATCCCTGGGTGACGTGTCCTTTACGCGAGGGTCCCTTGCCGTGGCTCTGTGATGTCACAGGTGCGTGACTCCGGGTTCCCTGCTGCGTGCTCCTTTAAACCACACTACTTGTTTAAACTTGTTCCTACTTTAAGATACTTGTATTACATTTTTGATGATCAAAAATTGTTCTCATGAACATCCTTGTATATATTTTGTATTCTTCCATAGTTAACTTCTTCCGAAAAATTTCTGGATGTGCAATTTTGCTATTGAGATGGTAAGTGTCTTCAGTATGGTAGACTTGACATCTGTAGTACTTGACGCAGTATATTCGCTAGGGAGAACTATTTCCTTGACAATGCCTGTTATGCATCAATTAAGGTAAAATCTGAACAGGAGCAAGTCTGTAAGACAAAGTCCAATGAAGGCCACTGGAAAGCTCTAGGTGACCTATCTTGTGAATCCACCGGAAGTGAACTCAAATCTGTTTGTAGCAGTAGCCAGGATATGAATAATTATACCAATTCTGAGTAATTTGGTGATATGTGGATTTTATACTGTAACTTTAAGAAATATTTATTTGAAAGACAGAGTTACAAAGAGGAGAGGCAGAGAGAGATCTTTTATCCTCTTTTTAACTTCCCAAGTTGCTGCAGTGGCCAGGCTGAATCCAAGAACTTCATTCATCCAGGTGAACTTCATTCATCCATTCTCCCAGGTGGATGCAAGGGCCCAAGTAATTGGGCCATCTTCCATTGCTTTCCCAGGTGTATTAGCAGGGAGCTGGATCGAAGTGGAGCAGCCAGGACTGAAGCTGGTGCTGCTGTGGCGTGGTGGCATCACAGTTGGTGGCTTAACCTCACCACTGGCCCTGTATGCTGTAGCTTTGGTACCTTATAGTTTTCCTTCTAAGGAAACAGATAGAATTGGTAATTTGGTAATATAATCGAGTATTGGTCTGCGAGCATCAAAGCATAGCTGATAGATTTGGAAATAGAATAAACCTGCCCATTGATAAGACCTGAAATGCAGCTCTGTGACAACTGTAAGAAGAAATGATCAAGTTCAGATAGGGGGATCCAAAAGTAACAAATAAGTTTTCAATATTGAGAGAATAATGAATTTCCTGGAGGTCTTTCTTTCTTTTTGGAGGATATCTCCCTGTTAACAATAAAGCCAAAAGAAACATTGATTTCAAGCTAACCTACAGGCATTGTTATAATTAGGAAAAAAATTGAAAAAGAAAAATATTGTTCATAAGTGTTCATAAAACCTTCCAAACTTTCCTGCGTACTGATTTCAATAGTCTATCTGCTAATCTTTGTTTTTTGATTGATGTGCTCGTGTAGTTCACAATTATAATTAGGTTGATTTGACAATGTAAATACTTTTCCCAACTTCACATTTGTTGTCTACTCTATATTCTCGGATGATAATGTTTTTAGAAGTTTAACTAGTAAGCTTCCCAGACTCAAAGCTGTGAACATACACTGCCTTTCTATCTCCAGCATCTTAACCAACTTTGCTCAGTTCCCAAGCCTAAAGAAGCTGTGTTTTGGATGATGAGGGTCCTTTTGTTGGGAGGTGGGAATAGAAGGAAGAAACATTCATAGTCAAACTCTGCTGCTTAATCACAGGTCTACACTTACCTGTTTGTCCTTAATGCAGAAGTTCCTGTATTCCATAATTTTGTCCAGTGGCAATACTTATGGTTCGGGAGATAAGATGTATTTATCCAGACCCTTAGATGTACAGACTATGTGTAATGGGAAAGAGTTTGGAGCCTGATATAGAAGAGTGTAACAGCAATATTAGGTAAATCAAATTCAGTCAAGAACATTGAACAAAATGTCAGGGTTTTTCTCTGCTGCTGCCTGGACAGTCTAGATCTGTGCTTTTTGGACTGAATGACCCTGAAGTGATCTGTTCTCTTTACAGGTCTAAAACTGTGGTTCATGTAAGTTGATGTTTTAAAATGTTAGTTTATTTAGATTATGTAAGTATTTTTGGTAGTTTATCTGAAGGTTCCCCCCAGGAAGGCCTCTCAAATAACCTTATTTCAGCTCTTGTTTTCCAGTGAACTGTGTTGCCAAATTACTCAGCACCTTTCCTACGTGGCTCCTTCTAAACTTAGTAGTAATCCCATAGTTACTGACCCAATAAGTTCAGCATGTCTTCCATGTCCCCCCACCCTTTTTTGTTTGTTTGTTTCTGAAGAGCAATGATGCAATTAAGTCATTTAAAGCAAAGGAGGATACGTTTTGAGTAAATCCTAGTTTGGTGGACTAGAGACAATGGTTGTATTTGACCATGTGGCGCAACTTGAACTTTCACTGACTTGAGATTAACCAGTGGAGAAGACAGAAATTTGGTTTTGGTTAAATGACCAGTTTGTTGGGGTTAGTAGGCGATTGGGACTTGTAAAGTGAGAGTTTACAAGAGAGACAGACACCAAGATGACTGTTCAGTGGGACACAGTGAACGTGGGTGATATGAATGTAACTCACCATCCTTCCTCAGCATTCTTTCATTCAGGGTACTGATGATCTGTTATTACAGTAAAAAGTACCTTGAAATGTAATTATTTAAAACAGTATGGAATTTAGAATTCTAGGGATTAGAAATCCAGGCATGGCTTAGGTCATGTCCCTGACTGTGGGTGGGTATTTTAAACAGTGATTAAAGATGTTGGTAAGGGGCTCGACGCGGTGGCGCAAGTGGTTAAGGTCCTCGCCTTGCACGCCCGGGATCCCATATGGGCGCCGGTTCTATCCCGGCAGCCCCGCTTCCCTTCCAGCTCCCTGCCTGTGGCCTGGGAAAACAGTTGAGGACGGCCCAAGGCTTTGGGACCCTGCACCCATGTGGGAGACGCGGAAGAGGCTCCTGGCTTCGGATCGGCATAGCATCGGCCGTTGCGCTCACTTGGGGAGTGAATCATCGGACGGAAGATCTTCCTCTCTGTCTCTTCTCCTCTCTGTATATCCGCCTTTCCAATAAAAAAAATAATAATAAAAATAAATCTTAAAAAAAAAAAAAAGGAAATGGCTTAGAGGAGATTCCGCAAGGATGTAGCACTGTAGTCGCTGGTACCAGCAAGGAAGCTGTCGCCTGTGCGCAGTGTAAGCCCAGTGTTCAGTGAGAGAGGGTACAGGATCAGAAAAAAAAGAATGTTAGTCTACGTAGTGGATAAACACGGGGTCCTAGGATTGGGGAAGACCTGACAAATGTGCTTCTTGACTGCCTGCATTATCCAGTCTGCTACACCTGCAAAGTAGACTCTTAGGCCAATAATAAACGGATCTGTCAAAACAAAACAGAAACAATAAGATACTTAAAACTTGAAGCTATTCATTTTTAAAAAAAAATACTTATTTTGAAGGAGAGTGAGAGAAAGAAATTTCCCATCTGCTGTTTTCATTGCCCAGATGGTTGTAATATTGAGAGAAAGACAGAACATCTCCCAGAGGGTTCCAGCATCCAAAGCTGACCTCTGTCACAGCTGGGAGCTAGTCGCTTCATCTGGGTCACATTACCATAGGAAATGCCAGTGATGCTGGTGGCAGCTTTACCCGCTACACCACAACGCTGGCCCCAAGTTCGTTCTTAGGTTAACCCCATTTTCTAAAACCGAGACTTTATGTTGTATGCCTGTATGTATTTTAATGATTTGTTCATTTGAAGGGCAGAGAGCCAGAGGGAAGAGACAGAGAAATAGTGATCTTTCATCTGCTAATTTACTCCCCAAATGACTGCAACAGCAGGGGGGTGGCCAGGCCAAAGCCAGGAACCAGAAACTCCAGCCAGGTCTCCTACATGCGTTTCACAATATTTTTGCTATCACTGCCAGGCGTAATAGCAGGAAGTTAGATTTGAAGAAGAGTAGCCAGGGACATGAACCAGTGCTCTAGCGCTGACATCACTGTTTGCATTTCTTTCATTTCCCCATATTATGTAGGTTTTACATTTCAGACACCATTGACATTCAGGGACTTCGCTTGGCCGAAATGGCAATGTCTTAACCCTTCTCAGAAAACTGGATACTGGGATGTACTGGTAACTTGGTCTCATTGGGTGTGTTTTCTGACTCAAGCAATCTCAGATACTGTAGAATCTTCTCTCTAGGTAACATGTTTGCTTCCTGATTTTTAGGGCTAGTTTTAGGAAGCCCTAAAATTTTGTTGTTGTTCTTTTCCCCAAAGAAATTTCAGCTCCATTTGCCACATGGATCTTTGCCTCTCAGTGATGTTTATAAACCTTCTCTCGTGTTACTTAGAGTTGCCTTTCTTCATTTTTGAGGCAGCCTAGATGGAATTTAGTGATGTTTGCAAGGATACTTCAGGAAGTTCATGGAAAAAAGCATAATACAAAAAGCTGCATAGATTTTGAATCTTGTTTTTCACCAAAACAAATTTCTTTTTTTTTTAATTTGAATAAATTATCTTTTTGATGATTTTTACATATTTGATTAGGGTACAAAGAGTCAAGGGGCTAGAGGAAAGTGGGTGAGATCATTGTTTTAACATTCTCTTTTTTTCCTTCCTGTATCTGAGGGGAGGGTAGAGTTAAAGAGAGAAGCCACACCCAGCCTCCCCGTTATCCCAGGGTCCCCGATGTGGGGCATGCTCTGAGGTCCTGTGCAGGTCATTTTGATAGTTTAACAGTTCTGTATTACTGCCAATCATGTCACTCCATGATGAAATCTCTCAGACTCCACTGGCTGACATAGTCCACCTTAGAGTCTCAGTTTGCCCACATAGTCACTGCCAACTCTTGTCTGGCATAATTGAGAAATTTTCTGTGTCCTCTGTCCTCTGTTGTGTCCTCTGCAGGCTCGAGTGTGCTGCCATGTCCTCCGTGTGCATCTAGATATGCTGTCCACTGCTCCGTTCAAGCCACCAAGGAGACTCAGCTCTGACACACACACTTGACAGTCAGAACTGAGTCTCGTGTGTGCCTGCCAATACAGGGTCAGACAGTCTGTTACCCCAATCAGCTTTTGCATATGCTGGTGGTTGCAATTGCTGGGCCAGTTGTCTCTAGCCTTTTTTAAAAAAAATTTTAGATTTATATTATTTTTATTGGAAAGTCAGATATACAGAAAGGAGGAAAGACACAGAGGAAGATCTACCATCTCATGATTTACTCCCCCAAGAGGCTGCAAAGGCAGGAGTTGAGCAAATCTGAAGTCAGGAGCATGGTACCTCTTCTGCGTGTGCCACATGGGTTCAGGAACCCAAGGCTTTGAGCCCTCCTAGAATGCTTTCCCAGGACCCAAACAAGGAGCTGGGTGGGAAGTGGGATGCTGGGATTAGAACTGGCATTCATATGGGATTCCGGTGTGTACAAGGAGAGGACTTTAGCCTCTAGGCTACCAAGCTGGGCCCTCCAGCCCTTTTTTCTATGTAAAGGAACCGGTACTGCAGTCTAGCCCCATCCTGTCTACCGCACACTTGGCCCCCACGCAAACCAGTGGGAGCTGTAGCCTAGTCAGAGAGACCTGCAATAACCCCCACCAGGCTCACCTCTTGTCCTAGTTCCCGAGCTTGCCACTATGTACAGCAGACTGGTCCAATCTGTCCCACATCCCATTCAATCTCCTACATGTCAATGGCCATTGAAGCCTACTTCAACCCAACCAGCCCCACTATCCAGCCCACACTTGTGCCAGCGGGTGCCACTCTCTGCCCAACCATGCCTGTCCCAGTCCTTGTTCTCATGCTCACCAGTCAGAGTGGCAACCCAAGAGAGAGGTACTCACCGTTTCCCTACTAGGCTCACTCCCACTCCTGGATCTTGCACTCTCCAGGTGGTTCTGCAGTTTACCTTGACAGAATTTGACCCCCATGCCAGCATCTGCCAGCTGATGCTGTGGCAAAACCCAACCAGCCCACACCCACTCTGAGCCAAGATAAGCCCATGGGTGCCATTCCCTGGCCTGGTCTGGGCTGCTTCCTTTCTTGGCTCTTGGGCTCACCTGCAGGGACTGTGTCCTGACACAGGAGTTTCCCAAGCTCCTCCAGCACAGCCTCTCCCAATGCCAGATTTCACGCACACCAGTGGGTCCATGGGCCAGCCCTACTTAGTCCATCTCCTGTCCTAGCAGGAATAGTGGCCTTTCCTGATTGGCCTTCACCCATTCTGGTTCTTACTGTTGGGTGCTACTGCCCAGCCAAGCCTGGTCCCTACCAAGACACAGCTCATACATGGCTCAGCAGGGGCAGAGACCTAGTTCAGCCTCTCCTACACTCATCCTCATTCTCACGATCACCAGTGGATGCTGGAGTCTAGCCCAGTTTGGCACACCCTACCTCCAATCCATACCCATGCCAAGGGACACTGCAGCCATGTCCAGACCAGATAGCGGCCCCCCTGCTCACCAGTGGGACCCACAACCCAGCCACAGCATCTCCTTAGCTCCCTAACCAGGCCTGATCCAAACCACAGATCTCATGCATGCCAGAGGTTGCTCTGACCCATCTTGGCATAGGGTTGGGCTCACATATCCCCCACAGAATCCACCCTCGGACCGAGTTCTCTTGTGTGCTCGTTGTTGTCATAGCCCAGTCTAATGTGACTCATCCCCTGATATGACATTCACTGTCAGGTACTGAGATGCAACCCTTCCAGACAGGCCCCCAGACCTGCTTTCACATGGACTGACATGTGGTGATCAGCAATGTTCCATGCTAACAAGTCCAACCCAAGACTTTCATGTGGGCTGGTGTATCAAATCTGACCATTAAAGATCTTCAGGTCTCTCCCCTCCAAACTACCAGGTCTTAGTCCCCTCACTTATTTGTAAGTACATTGGTCCTCTTGTTGGGTCCCTCAGGATTCCATTCCTTACCTACATGTACAGTGACCTTAACCATGGATGTCCCTAGACAGTAATTCCACCCCCTTAAGACCCCAGAGCTCGCCGCCGGGTGACCAGCAGGTGAAGCCTGGCGCCAGTTGGTGCTCTGGTCACCTACAAGCCCAGGACCCTCCTCCTGCCTAGCAGTCTGCATTGTCTAAAACATTGCCAATTTATGATTTAGAAGAACATCTCCACAACTTTTTATGATGCCCTCCCAGGCCTTAAGCAGGGAGTCTGACGGGAAGTGGAGCTGCCGGGACCAGAACCGGCACCCTTGTGGGATCCCGGCATGTCCAAGACGAAGATTTTAGCTGCTATGCCACCGTGCAGGGCCCATAATTTGGAAATATTTTTAAAGATGCATTTACTTGAAAGGTAGGATTTTGGAGAGAGACAAGCAGAGATCTTCTGTTTACTGTTTCACTCCCCAAATGGACACAGCAGGCAGAGCTAGGCTTAGATCTCATGCATGCCAGCAGGTGCTGGCCCTCATCTGGCATGGCCTGCTCCATCCATTCTGGCCTTTGCATGAACTGTGCAGCCCAGCCCATCCCACACCTTGATCCAAAGCCATGAGCTGGGAGCTTCTTCTGGGTTTCTCAGATGGATACAGTGGTCCAAGGACTTGGGTCATCCTTTGCTTTTCCCAGGCCATTAGCAGGGAGCTAGACTCGAAGTTGAGCAGCCTTGACTCAAACTGGTGTCCATTTGGGACCAGTGCCACAGGTGACCTCCTTCTGTACCACTGTGCTGACCCCAGTAAATCATTCACTGTTTTCTTCTATTAGTTCTAGTTCTTAGTTGGACAGTTATTTGTTGTGGAATTTTTTTTTAAAAAATTAGCATGTTGCGTTTTCCCAGGGTTGGTTGAATGTTTGTAATCTGAAATTCCAAAATCTGGAAAGCTCCAAAAGATGAGGCTTTCTGAGTGTCACATGATGCCACACATGACCTCATGTGAAAACCAAAATTTAGAGAAATGAAAATCCAGATGTGTAAGGGGCTGGTGCCATGGTCACTCAAGCCTCCTCCTCAAGTGCTACCATTCCATATGTGCGCTGGTTTGAATCCCAGCTGGCCACTTCCAATCCAGCTTACTGCTGATATGCCTGGGAAAGTAGTGGATGATCACCCAGGTCCTTGCGCTCCTACAGCCTTGTGGGAGACCCAGAAGAAGGTCCTGGCTCCTGGTTTCAGACTGGCCCAGTTCTAGCCATTGCAGCCATTTGGTGTTTGAACCAGTAGATGGAAAATCTCCCTTTTG
Organism: Ochotona curzoniae; assembly: GCF_017591425.1. NCBI lineage: Eukaryota > Metazoa > Chordata > Mammalia > Lagomorpha > Ochotonidae > Ochotona > Ochotona curzoniae. Next base: position 4,403,789 of record NW_024465561.1, on the reverse strand, counting down.
CTCTTTCTCTCTTTGTAAATCTACATTTCAAATTTTAAAAGATCTTTAAAAACAAAAACAAGATGTGTGTTTCTCAGCTTTAAGGATATTCGTGAGAAATGTGTTCCTGAGCAATTTTATCATCGTGTGATCATATAGTGTGATTACACAAGACAGCTGTGAGAAAACAAGGTGATGCAGTCTGACAGTACCAGCACGGTGCACGTGGGCATTTAGGAAGTAAACCAGCTGGTGAAAGCTGCCTCTGTCTCTCTATTTCTTAATTTCTGTCACTGTGCCTTTCAAGTAAAATAAAAATTTAACTCATTTAAAATCTATAGAAGTAGAGACAACATTCACAAAAGATTAAATTGTTTATAAAACACTGAACAGTGACTAGTCAGCTTTTCCATATATTCTAATAGCTTAATCCTTTTTTCTCTATCCTTTTTAAACGTTTGTTCTAACTCCTTCCAGTTTTATTTTTTACCATATGGATCAAATTTTGTAGTTTGTAGCTTTAAGTTTTCTTTCTTATATATAAGGTGACAAGAGCTTGTGAACAAGCAATTTCTTGTTCAGATTACTGTGGATGGTCATTACCAATGTGAACTCAAGAATTTTTTTATTTTAAGAATACACTTGTTATATTTCTAATTTATGTTATAATCAAATACTTAATGGCTGTACTAACTAGAGTTCAACAAATGAAAATTAAAGATTGGGTCTGGCATTGTGGCATAGCTAGTAAAGCTGCCACCTGCAGTGCCCGCATCTTATATGGGTGCTGGTTTGCATCCTTGCTGCCCCACTTCTGATCCAGTTTCCAGGTGATGCTCTTGGCAGGCAGTAGAGGATGGCCCAAGCATTTGGGCCCCTGCACCCCCACATGGGAGACCTGGAAGAAGCTTCTGGCTTCTGGACTCAGATCCGCCCAGCCTCAGCCATCGCATGCATTAGGGGAGAGTGATCCAGTGGGTGGAAGATCTCGGTCACTCCCTCTCTCTGTTACTTTGCCTTTTAAATAAGTAAATACATCTTCAAAACTGTTGCTGCACAAACATTCCAAACTGACAGGAGGAGTTATTGTAAAACCCCAAACTGGGTCCACCAGCCCAATGCACAGGAAGCCAATCACTGACATAGGCAGGGAGGAAGAGAGTAGGTGTTTATTGTGAAATGGAGAACAAGGAGCCAGGCAGCTGTTGCTTCATTCCTGGGCTCCCTGAGGAGTTAGGGGTGAAGGTTCTTATAGCCAGAAATTGGCGCTGAGAGGTGCATGATTGGCTCATGTCCAAGTTCCTGGTTGGTCATTGGAGTGTGTGACCTTCCTTTGATTGGTCGGTGATGCCATGCTCTTTAGGGGATTTATGATGGCCAGGTGGGCTCCAGTTGGTCTGGAGGTTATGTGAATGTGGCAGTTACACTCTGCCTGGTGCTGGAGTTTCCCTACCCAAATCACCCCCGGACAACACTGGCCATCAAGGTTCTCACCTCATTAGAAGCCTGCAAAGTCAGCTGACTCACTGCCTTAAGTCAGTCAATTCCTTTTGATAAAAGTTAGACAGGGACACCTTGCGCAAAGGGAGACAGAAGGCCGGGTTCTGCTTTCATATTTATGGGGTTCAGTTTCAAAACAAAAGAAAAAAGTGATCATAATTATCTCAAAATATAAACTAGTTAAAAATAAAATATATACATAGATATTATTGTGGTAAAATACACATGAAATTACTAGTGCGACCAATTTAAACCTTTCTGCTCACATACATACACAATTCGCATTGTTTCATGGCCATAGCCCGGGGCCGCCCAGAACTCTGCAAGGGGGCGCCAGGAACCCCATCAGCCTGCACCGGCCGATACCCGCTTTGTTCTCGCGAAGCTCGCGGGCGTGAAGCACCCTGGGAAATGTAGTCCGGCGCTGAGAGAGCCATGTTACGACAGCTCATCTTAGTAAGCCTGTCTTCGTCTTTACTGGCCTCATCCTTAAAAAAAGAGAAAGCACCCTGGCACTCACGTGGGTGGTTAACTACAGTCGCAGAGCCTTCTGGGAAATGTAGTTTAGCGGCCACAGAGGCCGATCTGGATGGAATTTGTCTCGAGTCATCTGATCACTCTCCTTGACTTAGGCCCAGCGCTTACCAGGCGCTGCCTGGAGTTCTACCCACAGCTCAGAGAGCTCGGAAGTATGAGGGGGCAGATGTGTTTTTAGTGGGGTGTGGCTCATACCTTTGGTTCCAAGACGTGTGAGCAGGGAGATACAACCTGGCCGTTTTGGACGTTGGCCTGCCTGGAGCTCATAGGGGACCAGGAGCATTCTAGTTGTGTGTGTGATGAAGGAGAGACGAGATGAGTGAGATTGTATGTGCGGTAGATCATCACTGAAGGGGAATGACTCTGATTTCTTCACAACATTGTATCCTCTGAGCCATAAGTATGAGGTATAAATTTATATTTAGGTTTTCTTTAATTTGTCAGTCATTTTTTGTAGTTTTCTGTATACAATTATTGCACATCTTTTCAAACTAAACTATTTCATGTAGTTGATGTTGTTGCAATTTTTTTCTGCTTTTATTTTTAATTACTTTGAAGATTTATTTCAAAGAGTGACAGCTCTTGAAGGAAATAGGTGTAGTCTTTGAAGTAGACTTTTAGTAGAATCTTTAGATAAGCCTTTCACAGACTTGATTTTCTCATTTCTGTGAAAAGTTCCTTGCCAATATTTCAGTTGTTGCTATTTTACTTCCTTAGTCTTGGAACATGACCGCTAGTAACAAGTGGTTGGAAAGGTTTCAGTTATTTGAAAGATGAGATAACACAGCAATCCTGTGTCTTGCCAGGATCATTGGAACAATTAGGTCATCTGCCTATAAAAGTCTTGGTTCAGATAGGGACCACATAAATCCAGTACTGGAACTGGATGGCATAATTAAAGCCCGTAGGATTAGCAGGAATCACGCATTGCTTCACAGTACGGTCATTTGTTCTGTTGCTGAGGAACAAACAAAATGTGTGCCTGGACACAAGCTTTTCTTGCTCCATTGTGGAATTGGATATGGGTCTCATGTTCCAAAAAATGGTGAAGTTTTTATGCTAAGTGAATAAAAGTTTCACAAAAGTCCATGGAGAGAGCATGCTAGACCAACATCACTAGAATGAAGCTTTTGGGTGTGTTTTCCACTGTTGATGTCAGGCAGTTTTTGAAAAATTCACTTTGCACACTGGGTGACAAATTCATTTTGTAGTTAGTAGTCTTGCTAAACAATGCCCCAAACTAGTTGTGTTGTTGAAGAACCCCCAAACCTGGTCCACTTGCCAAAGGTGCAGGAAACCAGGGATTTATTGCAAAGCACAGAGGAAGGAGCTGGGCAGGTACTGCTTTATTCTTGGGCTCCCAGAGAAGATGGGTGAAAGGTTCTTTTAGATGGAAGTTGGGGCTGAGAACAGCAGTCAGCTCATGTTGGTCCACGGTGCGCATGACCTTCCTGTGATTGGTCAAAGCGATGCCATGATTTTAGGGAATTTGTGATGGCCAGGTGGGCTCCAGCTCGGGTGGGGTTCAGGTTGCATTCTGCTTGGATTAGAATTCCCATAAGCAACGGCCTCCCCGGCCACACCCAAGGCAGGACTGGCCACCAGGGCTCTTGACCTATGGGAGAAGCAGATGACTTCTCAAATCAGTGCTTGGAGGGCCAGCTGTATCATTGTCTCAGTCAGTAAATCCCTTTTGATAAAGGACAAAGAGGAACATCTAAGGGGCACAGACAAGAGGCTGGGTCTTGTTTTTACTTTATTGGGGTTCAGTTTCAGTAGTATTTCTAGCCTAATGTAGTCTGCCTAGTTTTTCTTGGCACGCAAGTGAGAGGCCCCAAGCAGTGCTGGCTACTGTTCTTTGGTGGTAACATTTAATAAGATGTTTGCTGTTTTAGAAATAGAGAAGCTGTTCCACAGGCTCTTCTTCACATGAGCATTTTGCTTTAAAATACTTTTTAAAAAAAGATTTATGTTATTTTTATTGCAAAGTCAGATATATAGAGGAGGAGAGATAGGGAGGAAGATCTTCCGTGCAATGGTTCATTCCCCAAGCGGCCGCAACGGCTGCAGCTGAGCCAATCTGAAGCCAGGAGCCAGGAGCTTCTTCTGATTCTCCCACGTGGGTGCAGGTCCCAAGGCTTTGGGCTGTCCTCAACTGCTTTCCCAGGCCACAAGCAGGGAGGTAGATGGGAAGTGAGGCCACTGAGATTAGAACCAGCATCTATATGGGATCCCGATGCGTTCAAGGTGAGGACTTTAGATGCTAGGCTATCACGCCAGGCCCTAAAACACTATTTAAATATATATACATTTTAAATCAGAAAGGCAGACATATTTACAGAGAAAAAGAGAGACAGGGATCTTTCATCTCATTATTCCCCAAGTGGCGGCAATGGCTCGAGCTGAGCTGATCTGAAGCCAGGAGCCAGGAGCTTCCTCCAGGTATCCTACAGAGGTGTATGGTCCTAATGCTTTGGGCTATGCTCTGCTGCCTTCCCAGGTCATAAGCAGGGAGCTGGACGGTATGTGGAGCAACTGGGACAGAAACTGGTGCCCATAGAGGGTGTTGGCACTTATAGGTGGAGGGTTAGCCTGTTGAGCTACTGATCATGTCTCCCAAACATCCCCCACTCCTGTATCTCCCAGGATAGCCAGTTTGCTATTATACTATATAGGGATGTCTTAAGAACATTAGGCTGGGCCTGGTGTGGTGGCCTAGCAGTTGTAGTCATTGCCTTGCACGTGCTGGGATCCCATATAGGCTTGGTTCTGATTCCTGCATCCTCATTTCCCATCCAGCTCTCTGCTGGTGACCTGGGAAAAACAGTTGAGGGTGGGCCAAAGCCTTGGGACCCTGCACCCTCGTGGGAGACCCGGAAGAGGCTCCCGGTTTCAGGTCAGCGCAGCTCCTGTCTTTGTGGCCACTTGGGAAGTGACTCATCAGACAGAAGTTCTTCCTCTCTGTCTCTCCTCCTTCTCTGTGTATCTGACTTTCCAATAAAAAGAAAATAAATCTTAAAAAAAAAATACATGTTTAGATAAAGAAAGGACACTATGCTGGGGAGCCAGATGAGTTCATCCTTGGGGCCTGGATGCATAGACCTCCTGGCAACGTGGTGGTTGCTGGGCGCATCTGCGCCAGGTTGGGCTCAATGCTTGTATCCCTAGCTCCAGCCACTGCTGCCAAGCTGTGGGCAAATTCAGGATCCCATATAGATGATGGCCCAAAGCCTTGGGTCCCTACATCAGCACGGGAGACCCTGAAGAGGCTCCTGGCTCCTGGCTTCAGATGAGCTCAGCTCTGGCTGTTGTGGCCACTTGGGGAGTGAACCATCTGTTTCTCCTCCTCTCTGTATATCTGACTTTCCAATAAGAATAAATAATAAATCTGTTTAAAAATCATTTAAAAAAAAAAAGAACACTAGGCTGGATTATTATTCAGGCAGAATGAAACGATGCATCTTTCATGCAAAGGATAATTTTGAACCATGTGGTTCCCTAGGAAATGTGAATGTTTGAAAATTGAAGCACAATTTCTATTTTGGAGGCAGTTGGTACATTCAGTTCCCTACTCAGTACCAGGTTGTGTTCCAAAGTTTAACTTGGTTATTTGGAGCTCGGTTTGCTTATTATAAATGGTAGGTAAATTCTTCGCCTTGTCTGCTCAGAGCTGTTTAAGTCACAGCAGAGTTTGTTAGACTGGTAATGATGGCAGCCTAATTCTGGCTGTTGGTAAGTGGGATCACATGGAATGGGAGACATGCTGTCCGTACCCGCCCCTCCGTCCCTGTATGTGCCTGTCTGAAGACTGGAGTGCAGGGAACTCCTATCAGAGTGGCTTCTGGGCCACTCAAGAGCTTCAGGTTCGTTGTCTTTTCATCTTCCAATCCTATTGTTGATTTTATTTCCTTTACAATTTAATTGCAAAACAAATGGTTGAAATTAATTCCCCTCCAGGGCCCGGTGCTGTAGCCTAGCAGCTAAAATCCTTGTCTTGCATGTGCTGGGATCCCATATTGGTGCTGGTTCTAATCCCAGCAGTTCCACTTCCCATCCAGCTCCTTGCTTGTGCTCTGGGAAAGTAGTGGAGTACGGCCCAGAGCCTTGGGACCCTGCACCCACGTGGGAGACCCAGAAGAAGCTCCAGGCTCCTGGCTTCAGATCGACTCAGCTGCAGCTGCTTGGGGATTAAACCAACAGACAGAAGATCTTCCTCTCTGTCGCTCCTCCTCTCTTTATATCTGCCTTTCCAATAAATAAATTTTTAAAAATTCCCCTTCATGTGTTAATGGATAAAGAAAGTTGTCGCTAACCAGCATATATGTTAGGCTAACTCTGTTAGTGAGTGCTAGAATTTCATGTTGTTTGAGTCACGCTCCTTAGCAATATTGGAGGTACAGCATTTTTAAAATATATTTTTGTTTTTAGTTGACTCATAGTTATTGCTTATATTTATGGGATAGACATTTCAGTACATGTGTAGGATCTGTAATGATCACAATGGGGTAATTCGGCTATCCATCATGTCAAATCTTTATCAAGTTTCTGTGTTGGGAATTTCAAGAATCTTTCTATGTTGTTTTTGAGACATGCAGTTAATTGTCGTTTATCGTCATCCTACGTGTATGGAAGTTCTTCCTCCTGTCTAATTGTAGCCCTGTGGAGTACACTGTTAACATTTTTTTTAAAAACAGTGTTTCTTATTGATAAACAGTTTTTCCTCTGAATTTTTCCATTCAGTCAGTATAGCAAGATGCAAAGACCAACCAAGGCGTTTGAAGTCAGGCAGCTCCCAGGAAGGAGGCTGGTCCTGGTCCCAGCTTCTCACTTTCTGATGGGTCTGAAACAGTGCATCTCAGCTCAGGAAACCGGAGAGGGAATGAATCCATGAGGAGTCTAGGAAGCTAATCCAGTGGGGACTTGCGATCTTCCAGCAGCGCTAAGCTCTTGGATGCACACGCATGTTGGACAACCCGATGAAACTTGAGTGACACCAGAGGACCAACCGGTGCCTCTCACTCCCCAAACCTCCTTACTTACTAGACAAATGGTTGTGAGGAGTGACTCAAATATTGACCCTGAAGGCCCTTGTCATTTGGACTCTACTATTTTAGGTATCTGCTCCCAATTTGCCAAAACTTGTAAATTTCCTGCCATTCTGGTTGCCGACAAATCCCTCGTGGCCCCTCCCCATAATCCCCGCCCACCTACCAACGCGACAGTCCCATCCACGCCCTCATTCTTCTCTTTGATCTGTCTCTTGAAATTAAAACGGATGTATTATTTTTGGATCCTGAATTAGGCAATTTAAGTTTTGCTGTAATTTTTTTCAATGTATATTTGCAGATTTTTTTCTACTAGTAATACACAGGATTTGCAGATGAGCTGCTTTTAAGGTCAGCATACTGAAGCTTTATACATGTGTGAAAATAAAGCCTTCAGCAGCAATATTTCTAGCATAATTCTGGCTTTTCTTCTGCAGATATGATGAGGCAGATGGCCTAAGGCAGCAAATTCCAGCATGCATGTGGGCAAGCCGTGAATACGGCCCAGTGTTAGGATAATACCTGTATTTCTCCTGTGATTTGGATTTGTCAACCTCACATTTCTTGGACTTAATCATTGAAAAACTAACTTTTTTCACAAGGTAGTTAATAACTCTGTGCCACGAGACATCCTGCTGGCTCTACCGATTTTTCTATAATATGTTGACTTTCCATCTGAGTCTTTCATGGAAGATTTTTTTTTTGCTTGCTGGGGCCATTAGATTCGGATTTCACTGAGGTTGAGTTTTGCATGCTTTATTCAGCACACAAGTTTTTCTCTTAGTACAGAGTAACCTAATAAAATGCTGCACTCTCTTCTGGCTCTGCCATCTGTGAATTGAGAAGATTCTTATAGTGATGCTATGAGTTTTGGCAATCAAATGAATTTGATGATTGAGTTAGTCAGCTTATCTCACACAAGTCTTTCTTTTGTGATGCAGTTTAAATTATATGTTATAAAATTCACAGAAATTTGTAGTGTAATGTCCTATTTTTTGTGACAACAGGGGGACTGAAATTTACTGAGAAGTAAATAGTATAAGAACCCAAGAAAAATCTCCCCCCAAAAATACAAACTTTTGATCAACTCTGGGAAATAATACATTTCAGCATAAGATTTACAAGATTAATAATAAATGGAAATGAAGAATCTTTACTGGGCCCAAGAAAAAAATGATCATTGACCATTCCAGACAGGTCTGTGCCCAAGGCGCCCCCGGGAAGACCAGCTGTGCAAGCCCTGAAGCGTCAGGCCTCATGCCTTTTTCCTTCCTAAGATGCCATGTCTTTTTTTTTCATTTTTAAATTTATCTTTCATTTTATTTCAAAATCAGAGAGACATATGGCATGTGGGTTTCTCAAACAGCCTCTTTAACTGCTGTGCCAAACTCCTACCCCAAGATGCCATTTCTTGACTAATTACTACCTACACTGGGCATCCGTGAGTACTGGATAATAGAAACACTTTCCAGGCTGTCCAGAAACCCACACGTGTGCCTTATAGAGCTAACTGACCTTTTAAAATGTTCATATTTTTTTTTTATTTGAAAGGAAAATGGTAGCAAGAAAGAAAGGGTGAGAGCAAATGCGAGAGAGAGAATTCTTCTATCCACTGGTTCACTCCCCTCAAGCCCACAGTGGTTAGTGCTGGGCCAGCCCAACGCTGAACTCAGCACTCAGAACCCAGACTAGGTTTTCTCCATGGGAGCCAGGGACCCAGCTACTTGAGCCTTCACTGGTTGCCTCCTAAGGGTGCACATTAGCAGGTTGCTGCAATGAAGAATGGCACCCAGACTTGAGCTTAAGCACTCCAGTATAGGATACAGACATCCCAAGCAAACAACTTCACCACTACGGCCACTGTCCACACTCTTCCCCCAACCAATATATAACTTAATACTTTGTTATTTGGTATCATGAGCCTTTATGGGGGCTTGCGAGGGGAGTGGTCCCATAACAATGCAATACTGCCCTCTCTCAGATTCCAGATAATGATACGTGAGCATCACAGCTAAGCAGAAGGGACCACATAGGTGGGGTGGGGGAGGCAGGGGATTGACTTCCAAGCTTGTGACCCCGAACTAGCTGCCTAGAACCACAACAAAACATGGAAAACAACCTAGCAAGTGGCTTAAAATAGCTTTATTGAAATCCTGGGAAAAGGTCAAAGGGCTACTGCAATCAAGTAAAGGTACAAAGAAAACAAACCAATTTTTAAAGTATTTGTGTATTTGAATGGCAGATGACATACAGAGAGATCTAAAGAGAGAGCTATTCGATCTACTGGTCCATTCCCCAGATGTTCATACAGGTTGAAGACAAAAACCAAGAACTTCATCTGAGTCTCCCACATGGGTGGCAGGAGTTCAAGTATCTGGACCATAGTTCAATGGCACGTTAACAGGGAGCTGTATTGAAAGTTGAGTAGCCAGGAGTTGAACTAACAGTTTGATATAAGACCTACCATCACAGTAGTGTCTTAACCTGATGTGCCACAATACTGGTCAGAAAAGGTCCCATTTTAAATGATTGTTTTTATTCATCCTTGACAGTTCCTTTCCAGTGTAGTGTAGAGTGGCATGGTCAATAGAGGTTGGGAATCAGACTTTATTTGTAATGCGATTTGTTAGGAACTTGTGTCTGTTTCACCTACCTGGGAGTTCAAAGAGGAGACGTGAAAAAAAAATAATTATGTGGAAACAATAGTCTTACCCAATTTCTTGCAGCCCTTGACCCTTTGTGCCCTGATCAACCATGTAAAGATTATCAATATAAAATAATTACACAAAGAGGGAAATGTGACATGGTTTGCATCTTAGCCCAGGAAGAGCTATGGGAAGGAGCAAGTCATGGTTAGGAGGATGCTTCTGTTGAGCTTGTCAAGAGGGACACCATGTTGAGCTGGGCTGTCTCTTAGGTGAGGTACTGCCCGCCAACCTGTTAGACTGTAACCTGGCCGAGAAAACTGCATCCTGCTTAGCAAGAATGCTTGGACAAGTATGACTAGGAGAAAAATGAGTTTCACCTGGCATAACAACAAAGGCTTGAAAACTTAGTGATTCGTAATTTTTTGTCCCACCTGCCTTCTGTCTCAGTGTTGACTCTCATTTAATTGTGTGAGGAGTGCTTGTTCTCATTCCCACTACTCAACACTTAGAATCTACTCGCCTGAGTCCTGCCAACAGATAATACCCTGTGCCTTGTGGTCACCTGTGGACGGAGTGATGAACTTATTGGGTAGGAATGTTGCCCAGCAGGTCTCCCACTGTAGTGTGGCAAGTGAGCATGGATAATGAAAAGGAATTAGACATAAGCTGGGAGAGACACATGAATACCAAAATGATATTATGCTAAGACCTCTTCTGAGACTTTCAAGGGGGCAATAGACAAGGTTTCAAAGCCATTCTTTGGTGATTTATTTCACAAGCACATGCCAAGTATTTCCTCTGGGCAGGCATGATTCCAGGTCATGGAGACACAATGAAGAAGATACCATTAAGCCAGAGAGACAGGTGATCCAACAAAGGAAACCAGCCATGGTTATTTGGAAGATTCTCAAATACAAATTGCCTGGCCTAGGAATGACTTTGATGGAATAGATCTGCTATAAAAGTTAGAATTTTTTTTTTAAGATTTATTTGTTTTTATTGCAAAGTCAGATATACAGAGAGGAGAGACAGAGAGGAAGATATTCCATCCGATGATTCACTCCCCAAGTGATCACAACAGCTGGAGCTGAACTGATTCGAAGCCAAGAGCCAGGAACCAGGAGCTTCTTTCAGGTCTCCCACACAGGTGCAGAGTCCCAAGACTTTGGGCCATCCTCAACTGATTTCCCAGGCCACAGGCAGGGAGCTGGATGGGAAGTGGGGCTGCCAATAGTAAAACCAGCACCCATATGGGATCCCAGCGTGCACAAGGCAAGGACTTTAGGCACTAGGCTACCACACCGGGCCCCCAGAAATTTCTTTTCTAAATGTTTGCAATTGTCTTCCTCTCTGTCTCTCCTCCTCTCTGTATATCTGACTTTGTAATAAAAATAAATATTTAAATGTTTACAATTGATGTGATTCTCCTGGCCCAACAGGCCATACCTTGTAATTTAATCTGTGATTTAATTTGAGTTTTGAGTGTTTGCTCCAGCCAGCAGAGCCAGTAATGTGGACACAACGAGGGTCTGGGGATGAGGCACTGACAGGAGACCAGTGATGTTGGAAGTCTCTCCGAAACCTCCCTTTATTACTCCTTCTATACTCTTTCCCCCTAGCCTTTTAAACAAACAATAGGATGCCAATGAGTACCATTAGACCAGGTGCTTTTAGCCACAAGCCCATTTCCTGTTACTGCTCAGCTTAATGAGTGCTAACCAACTCCTTAGCCCACAACAAGTGTTGAAAAATGAAAACACAGAAAGAAAAAAAAATGTTTCATAGAACCATGACACAGCAGTCAGTGTCTGGAGAACTACAAGTGTTTGGGTATGGATGGAGTACAGAGTGTGTTTGGAGGACAAAGAATGGAGACAGGAAGGAGAGGAAAAGGCTAAACCATCAAGGACCATGAATGCCAAGCACAGGAACGTAAACTTCATTCTGTGGATCATGAATGCTGGATTTTAAACAGGGGAGGGGGTATGCTTTGAAAAGATCACAGTGATGTGTGTAAACACAGAGGCGGGAAAGAGAGACAGGATCATGGGTAGCCTGGCATCACTGAGGAGTTAGGGCTAGGGTTAGCATTAGGGTTAAGGTTAGGGTTAGAATCAAATAACCTTTTGCTTAAGTAAAAAACAAAGTGTACATAAAAAAACAAAGTCTAATAAGATATAGATATACACACGCTCGTGTGACAGTGGGACATCAGTGGAAGCAGATGGAAGAAAATAAAAAAGTATTTCTGGAAATGGGTAGATCTGAGAGACTAGTTAGGATGGGAGGGAACATTGTCTTTGCTTTGATACTCTTCACTAGCTTGATTTTTTTAAAAAGCTATGAATATGTGTTACCTTTTCACAAGATCTTTCGTCCGATGATTCATTCCCCAAGCAGCCGCAAAGGCCAGAGCTGAGCCAATCTGAAGCCAGGAGCCAGGAGCTTCTTCCAGGTCTCCCACATGGGTGCAGGGTCCCAAAGCTTTGGGCCGTCCTTGACTGCTTCCCCAGGCCACAGGCAGGAAGCTGGGTGGGAAGCAGGGCCGCCGGGATTAGACCCGGTGACATGCAAGTTTAGGCACTACGCTATCGCTCTGGGCCCAGGGAAAGAGGTGTTAACAGGAATTGGGAGTAATATCCTCCTCTTTGACTTTTGCCTCCCAGCAGCTCCTTGGTCACTGGACTGTTGCCAGTCTGCAGGTGGTGGCTGGATGGTGACTTATTGTCCAGCCTTCGAACCAGAGTCAGAGCTGATGGGCAGGATGTGAAATTCTGGGCTGGTGAGACATTGTCTTTCTGAGGAGCAGACTGGACTGAATTCCTGGGACTGTAGAAATAGTCACGCCCGTGGAGTAGGACCCAGCTGCTGTTGCTGGGTGCCTTGTGATCCTATTCCATCCTTCTTCTGCTTACATAAGTCTGGGAACCACTCTGATCTTATCATACTTTGGATAACCCAAAGAGGTGAAACTTTACTTCATGTAAGGTCAGTAGGAGGGTACTTTAAAAAGTTCATGGAAAATATCAATCATGGAAAAACCTCTGTGAATTAAAAAAATAAATAAAAACTTGTACCACTATCAACTTGTCTTTTAATGCCATTATGTATGACCTGCATGTGTGTGGGCAAATTCTTAAACTAGATCCTACAAGTGGCTCCAGAACTGGTCTTAGATGGCCCTGCCTATTTTGCAGTTGATGGACTGGAGCCGTCATGTTCAAGGTGAGGGGAAGAACTGCAACACTAGATGGTGGAGACTCCTCCGTGGGAGGTGCTTTCTGTACAAGGACTTGTAGGTGCTATGGAAGTAGCGCCTTTGCTTATCTGTAAACTATTTCTCCGGCAGTAAAACTTTGGTTCATGCCATTCACCATTCGTCTTCCTTTGTAATCCTGGGAGATACCTGTTTATAGTATCAGTGTGGTTAACTCATACCTCTTGTGAAACAGCCTTATCAACGAGAGTACAACTAGAGTACAGTGTCTTTCAGTTGTATGGACTTCACACATTTCCAAAATTAATTTGATCAGGACTATTGAATTCAAGTGCAGTCGGTATGACTGGAGTTAGGCTTTAGGCTGTATGTGGACACAGTAGCCCTAGCTAGAACCTCCAACCCAACTGCAGGCCAGCCTTAATAAGTTACCAGTCTCTGCCCAGGCCTTGAAGTCACCTGAGTCCAAGGCAATGGCCCTTGGAGAGACGAGAGGGAAGGTGTGAACCACACTCAGAACTCCAGTCTCTGGTGCTCAAAAGGCGATGGGATTGTGCATTCCTGTGTAAGGAGAGCTGTCTGTGACTGATGTTCTCCATGTAGGATTGGGCCTATAAGCAACCGATCTGGCCAAGGGGAATCTCAGACCATGTTTGGAATTCTGGGTGCTATCCCTCTCATCCTGAAAGCTAGGAGCTTGCAGTTGATACTGTCATGAGGAAGCAACAGTGAGGTCAAATCTGACCCATTGGGACCGACGCAATAGCCTGGTGCCTAAAGTCCTCACCTTGCATGCACCAGGATCCCATATAGGCACCTGTTCTAATCCTGGCTGCTCCACTTCCCATCCAGCTCCCTGCTTGAGGCCTGGGAAAGCAGTCAAGGACGGTCCAAAGCCTTGGGACCCTGCACCTGCGTGGGAGACCCGGAAGAAGCTCCTGGCTTTGGATTGGCTCAACTCCAGCCTTTGCGGCTGCCTGGGGAATGAATCAGCAGATGGAAGATCTTCCTCTCTGTCTCTTCTCCTCTCTGTATATCTGACTTTCCAATAAAAAGAAATAAATCTTTAAAAAGAGAAAGAAATGACGTTTAAAAAAAGTTTGCACTTTGTGCAGTACGGTTCAGTAGGTTTTGAAAAATATACAGGATCACATCTCCAAATGTTTCTCTAATCTGTTGTCTCTCCTATGCTTCTCCTGTTCCAGCTCTGGGAAACCACTGTTCTTTTACTCTTTCTCTTTTCATTTTCGCCTTTCCAAACTGTCATATAATTGCAATTATATAATAGTTAGCCTTTTCAGAACAGTCTGTTTTATTCAACAACATGCATTTAATAGTGATCCGTGCCTATTCATGGCTTAATCACTTTATCTGCCAATTGCTGATGAGTGTTCCAGTATGTGAACGTCCTGTGGTTTTCCTACCCATTCACCCGCTGAAGGACACGTTCACGTGTTTGGAATTATGAATAAAGCTGCTACAGACATTTGTTTGCAGGCTTTTGTGGGGTCTGTTTTTAAATTACTTGAATATATGAGTGTAACTGCTAGGTCATATGGTAAGACTATGTTTAGCTTTGTGTGAAACTGCCCAACTGTCTTCCAAAATGTTAGTTCCATTTTCCATCCCTGACAGAGTAAATGACAGTTCGTGTTATTTTTCATCCTCACCAATAATTGGAATTGTCAGTGTAGTGAGTTTTTGAGGCTACCGTTTGAATAGGTGTGACGTGGTTGTATTTTGGGCAGTTCTCAAGCAAAGATAGTATTCAGTATCATTGCATAGGCTTATTTACCATCTTTGTTCCTTGCTGAAATGTCTGTTCACATCTTTTTAAAATTGAGCTGTTTTCTTATTGTTGGAGTGTTAAGTTTTATTTTTATATTTTGCAGAGGAGTCCTATACCTGATATATATTTTGCAAACATTTGCTCTCATTCTGTGATTTTTTGTTCTCTTGGCGGTGTTGTTTGTTTGTTTGTTTGTTTTCAGAGCATAAGCTTTAAGTTATATTACAGGTTTACAGATAGGTCCTTTCTTCAGTCTCCTTCCATCCCTTTCATGTTTTTTTTTTTTTACAGATCAAACATTTTAATTGTGATGAAATTTAATTTATTAATATTTTTAGGAATTTTGTCCTATGTTGGTTATCACTGTCTCCATGATTTCAAAACTCAAATATGTCTGAATGATGATGCCAAATTTTTCCATAGCCCTGACTGACAACTCCACTGAGTCTTGCCCCTCTTTCCGACCTGTGTGCCATTCATTCAGCTCTGCATGCACAACCAAGCCTTTATTTCACCTCCGCCAGCCACAGCCACCAGACCCTTGCCTGGACCGTTGCAATAACCTGCTCACTCACTCGTCTCCCCACTCCGCTGCTGACCATTCTCATCTAACAGTCACAGCGATCCTCAGACTCCAATCAGAGCATTTCTCACTTTCTTCTATATTCAAAATCCACCCCCTCCCAATCCATTTATTCCTCCCACACAGCAAAATCCAAAAGCTCTTCATAGCAACCTTTGATGTCTCCACACCTTGGGCATCTACTTTCCAAACTCTGGCCCCGTGTGCTGATGCAGTTCCCACAAGGCATTAGCGTGAGAAGTGTTTTCAAGCACTCCAGCATCCCAGCACCACTCCCCCTGTCCGGATGCTCCTGTCTCAGGTTCCCACTCGGCTTTCCTTAGTGCCTCCTTCATGCTTTCACTCACACACCACTTTCTACTCCTCTCACCCTGAGCTTGCTTTCCGTCCTCAGTCTCAAGCCTCCATATACTGCTTTTTTTTTTCAAACATACTAGGAAGCTCACTTATTGTATTTATTATTGATTTTTCTTTCCCCCTGCCTCACCCGAAGAATATATGCTCCATGAGGATTGGAAATTTGTCTGATGATCTGTTTATTGTCTGACTTTTCCTCTTGTTTCTGTACATGTAACAGTTTTTGGCATATGACAGGTGCACCATTAAATATGTTAGGTGAATAATTCTGAGGTAACTTCCTCTTACACAGGCATCTTACACTGTTCTTGTTTGGACTTAACATTTCCCCTAACCCCATTACCCGCCAGGGATTAAAAAAAAAAATTCCTCCCTCTATGGCAGAAGGTAAGGAGGAGCTTACTTTAGTTGCAGTTCCTCCCAATGGCTCTCAGCTTCCTCGTGCCTCATGGTCCTGGGCTTTGCTTACTTGCTTCCTGCAGCAGCCATAACAGTCCTTCTAATACCACCGCGCTGCATTCTTTTCAAGATAATATGCAAACGTTATCTTCCGTATAGATGTTATACCTCAACCTCACCACACCTGATTCCCTTGGAAGTATTTCCTGACTGCAGATCTGCCCTTAACCTGCCTGCCACACGCTATGTTCTTGCCCTAAAAATAGCCCTTTGCCACCTGGCTGCCGCCTCCTTCTGCTTTAAGGCTCGGCTCCCGTCTCATCTCCGCAGCTTTACTTAGATGTCCCCTCTTGCCGTCTGTGTCATCCTGACACTTTCTGCTTCACTGATCGTTGATGCTTCTGCATCTGTCTCCCTTGCTGTACTATAAGGGGCTTTTTCAGAAAGAAAAAAAAGAAAGAGGTGTCTTTTGCCTCTACATGCCAAATGCCTGGCAAGGAGTCTGATATGGGGCCATTGCGGAACTAAATGTTTTTCATTCCTCCGCTGGTACAGTGACGCTTCTGACTGATGAAAGGCTCCAAGAGGACTGCATTTTCAGTCGCTTGGGGGTGGAAGGGGCGCAGTATCCACAGGCCAGCTCAACATGGGTGGGAACCTAAGTCTTCTGGTTTGATATTTGCAGTGACTTAATGTAGAGAAAGGCTTAAATATATCTGAGACATGGCAGTGCCTCGTATCATGACTTCATGCAAATTAGTTGAGATCCTTGTACCTAGTCCTTAATCGCAAATACAAATTATATGGTGGTTGTCAAAATTTTTTTTTATAATGAACTATTTTGACTTTTACTACTCAAATAGTACCCCCTCTGTCCTTATTCCTCAAAAAAGAAAAGCATGTACTAAGCAGTCCTGCTTTTTCTAAACCAAAATGACAAGAATTGTACTGAATTCCATCACATCCTCCACTTATGATTGTTACTAGTTTATGTATAGAACTCTGCTTTCTTCCCTGCGTGCCCCTGCCACCCTAGCTCACTCAATGGCAGGCCAGATTCCCTACTGAGATGAGAGTACGACCAAGTGAGTTGTTTGGGTCTAACTTAAACCACAATAATAATGTAATTAAAACATAAACTAACTAAACCTTAGCGTATGGATTCCTATTGCATGTGACCAAATCTGAGGTCACAGATGTGGGTAAGAAGCAGCAATTGCAAGGTGTAAGATGAGTCCCTTTTCAGGGGCTGTTGGCACTGCAGGGCCACTCCTTCCTCAAGCTGTGAGTATATTTTGAAAATTCCCTGTTGCCATCCAGTTGGACCAATTTCCTCCACATGCCATCAACTGAGGCACAGTAACAGGCGTAAACAGGTAAATGTTTCTTCATCTGGTCTCGTTCACAGAAATCAGTGGTTTCTCCACACTTGCTGTATAGGTAATGACATGTGACAGTGTCCTAAAGAAACAATGACAAGACTTGAGTCCTAAAACATGTGGACATCAGACTAGAATTTCAGGAAGAAAGTGGGAAAAGGGAAGAAGCAACCGTAGGTAGCTGTGCGTGTCTCCACTGCTTCCCCCTTAATTGTTGTGCTGCAGGAGGCCTTGCTCCTCACCACGCTGAAGCTGAGTACTCAGAAACAATTCCACTTGCAAGGCCCGTAGACAGGTGTGGCTGAGCCCTTCAAACACAGGTGTCTGAAACTATGCTGGCAAATGTTGGGTCAGCATTTGGGCACAATGCCAGACTCAAAACCAGGAGCAGTGGCTGTGCCAGAGGGGAAGACAGTTTGGGTGTCACCACACAGTGGCCATGAGGTCACATGGGTGCCCTAGGGAGAAGCTGTGGAAAAGAAGCCCTCAAGATGGCTTCGTGGTTCTGCCCCAACTGGATGGCCCTAGTGTAAAAGCTGGGGCTGGAGCTGCCAGATTTCCAAGCCGGCAAAAGCTCTGAATATGGGCTGGTTGTGGGGAGCTTCAGGTCCAGAGAGGGTGAGAAGAGGCAGGGCCTAGTGAGTTGAGCTCTGAGGTGATGCTCCTGGAGGGGGCCAGTCAGGCAGCTCCACAGGTGCCACAAGGTCTTCAAAGTCTGGTCGCTTCCTGCATTTCTTCTGCTGAGGGGGCTGGAAGGGAAGGGCTGGAGGAGGAGCCCAGTGGCAGGCAGGGGAGTGTGAGAAGGCCAGGAGGCACTGAGTCCTGGGTGCTGCCCTGGCTGCCATGCTTTTTTGAAGTCTGGGTGCCCAGGAGTAACTCAGAAGTCGAGCTTGGGGTACAGGATGCTGCCACCTCTGATAACACAGAACTGCCGTGTGGGAGCAGTCCCTGCAATTTCACTCTGTCCTGAGGGAGAACTTGGGTTCTGCTTCTACAGGGCTCCCAGAGCTAGAGAGATGGACGAGGCCTGTCCTTGTTCACTTTCTTGGTAACACTGTCAGACTGCCAGGGCATGGTAGAGGGAGAGGCATCCGTCTCCTGCCATTGTGGGAATCCTGGGGTGGTACTGTGTGAGCCTGTACTCGACTTTCATAGATGCAGGAGCTCCAGAAAGAGATCAGCAGTTTGTTGGCACAACTGCCATCTATGTGCTAGGAATATAGTCTTTAGAGACCCTGAACTTGGGCTTAGAGCAAGAGAGGCCTACACTGACCTCCATATTCTTGAAGAAGCCAGTTATGTCTGGCTACAACCGGTTCTAGAGAGGCCTTCCTTGGGGGCCATGAATAAAGCTAGCACGAAAACATCTAGGGCCCGGTGTAAAAGTCTAGTATCAAAATCCTTGTCTTGCAACTGCCAGGATCCCATATTGGTGCCGGTTCTTGTCCCGGCTGTTCCATTTCCCTGCCAGCTCCATGCTTGAGACCTGGGAAAGCAGTAGAAAATGGCCCAAAGCCTTGGGACCCTGCACCCGCATGGGAGACCAGGAGGAGGCTCTTGGCTCTTGGCTTAGGATTAACTCAGCTCCAGCAGATGCAGCTACATGAGGAGTGAACCAGCAGGTGGAAGATCTTTGTTCTTTGTCTCTTCTCTGTAAAACTGACTTTCCAATAAAAATAAAACGAATATTTAACATGGGGGACAGGTCAGCACACCCTTTCGGGCCCCCCAAGCAGGAAGTCCATTAAGGAAGCGGTTCATAGGTCAAGTGTTCAGCCCTGTCTCCCCGGTTGGGTGGATGACAAGTGCAGCACAAATTGGACTCGGTGTGTGGGGTTGGGATGGAGTTGGGGTACGAGGCTGTGAAATGACCGTATGACAATGTGGACTGTCCCCCCACACTGTCCATTGATCGTCATGCTGCTCCTAGTGGTGGCTGATCTTCCTTTGGGCATTCTCTCTCTCCAGTCCCCCTTGCTCCAGAGTCTTGGGGACAACCAGGCATCCCAGGCAGCACCAAGGGTACTGCTGGCTCTGGTGCTGGAGGTTGGAACCACAGGAAGTGCTAGCTAGCGCTTTGGGCAAACTGCACTGAATTTCTTTAAGGCCAGGGCCTGCAGGTGAAGAACCCCGAAAGGAACACTGGGTCTGTGGGGTGTAATTATTAGATCCCAGCAGTGCTGCAGGGGCAGGCAGGTGTGCCCACCCAACAGAACATGCAGGGGTGAGAGGGGGCGGCCCAGAAGCGTCAGCTGGCAGATAGCTCTGTAAAGGTAGGACAGGGCGAGATGGAGAGCACAGGCGAAGGAGAGTTCACTTCTATGACAAAGGCATGCCCAGGGCTTCAGCTAAAGAAGCCCACGTGGATGCTGTGAACAAAGACGGGAGGGGATCCGAGTGCATGTTGGCAAAGTGCACAGGTGCAAATGGGCAGGGTCACCTCAGGCACCCAAGGCACTCTGTTACCTCTGCCCCCCTGGCTCAGGACCTGCACCTGCTGCTGCTGCTGCTAGTGGTGCAGGGGCAGAGAAGGGGGCTCACGGGGAGGTGCATGGCTTCTGCTCTGCTTGGCTCTGGGATCCCCAGGCACTCCTTTGCAGAAGCCACAGGTGGCAGCTGTGAGTGAGGCCAGCCAGTGTGTGAACAGCTGCCTTGTCCCACCCCTCTTTCCCCCAGGCTGAAGGAGAAAGCTGCTCAGAGCAGACAAAGGGGCTGCTGGCCTCCTGCCGTGTTGGGCCAGGTGGCAGAGGGGGCTGCTGTGAGCCCTGCTGTCCATGTGACCCAGCAGCTCCTGAAGAGCTGTTTAGGCAAGGGAAACAGCAAGCTGTGGTCAGCTGACACCTGCACATGGACGGTCTTGGCTGCTCCGTTTGTGTCTCTTCAATGACTCTTCAGGCGTTTTTGCTTGAGTGAACATAGGCGCGTGTCTGCGTGTTCTTTCAATAAAGCTTTAGGGACATCACCCAAGTCTCATTACAACTAATATTTCAGTTATCGTTTCCAGTAAAGTACAGACACCTGAGTCCATACAGGTCCTTGTCCCTTTCACTTTTTACATTGTTATCCCGTGCTTTTCATGTTGAACCTCAAGTCTCCCATTGGGGGTTTGTTTTTATTTATTTGAAAGGCAGAGTACAGAGAGAAGCAGAGGCAGAGAAAGAAAGAGAGTATCTTCTTCTGCTGGTTCACTTTCCAAATGGCCACGTTGACCAGAGCTGGGCCAGGCTGAAGTCAGGAGCCTGGACTTTCTTCCCGGTTTCCCAGGGAGGAGGGGTGTTGTCAGGACTTGGGCCATGGTCCGGGGATTTCCTTAGGCCAGGAGCAGGGAGCTGGATGGGAAGTGCAGCGGTTGGTTACCCCTCCCCCGCTCCTTTTGTTAATTCCTGAGTCTGATGCCAAGGTTCTGTCTCTCCTGGTTGCCAAGCAATGTATCTCTAAACCTTTGGGGACAGATCTCTGTGCCCATATGGAATGCTGGCACTGCAGGCTTAACTCCCTGTGCCACAACACTGGCCACTTTCCCATCTTAAGACTAGGTTGGCTTGTAATGAATTCTGTTAGTCTTTTCCTCTTCTACATTTTCATTCCTTAAGGATATTTTGTTGGGTAGGATTTTAATGCAGACAGTTATTTTCTTTTAGGACCGCAAGGATATCATTCTATTTCTGGCCCCTCTTTCTTTTTTTTAAGAAATATTTATTTTGGGCCCGGCGCGGTGGCGCAAGTGGTTAAAGGTCCTCGCCTTGCACGCCCGGGATCCCATATGGGCGCCGGTTCTAATCCCGGCAGCCCCGCTTCCCTTCCAGCTCCCTGCCTGTGGCCTGGGAAAGCAGTCAAGGACGGCCCAAGGCTTTGGGAGCCTGTACCCGCGTGGGAGACCCGGAAAAGGCTCCTGGCTTCGGATCGGCATAGTATCGGCCCGTTGTGCTCACTTGGGGAGTGAATCATCGGACGGAAGATCTTCCTCTCTGTCTCTCCTCTCTGTATATCCGCCTTTCCAATGAAAAAATAATAAAAATAAATCTTTAAAAAAAAAAAGAAATATTTATTTTTATTGGAAATATTTACAGTGAGAAGGTGAAGCAGAGAGAAAGTGAAGCAACCACCAGCCTGTGCATAAGCTTGTTGTACCTGGACCGGCACTAGGACAGTAAGGCAGGGCTTCAGGCACGCTGAGGGCCGCTGTGCACTCAGCGAGTGGGCCACGTCAGCCGCTGTGCCAAGTCCATGCTGCAGCTCTGCAGGCAGCAATGGCAGGCAGCGTTACAGCTCTGCAGCAGGCAATGGCGGACTGCTGTGCCAGGCCAGTGTTGCAGCTCTGCAGGCAGCACCAGCACACAGCTGTACAGCTCTGCAGGCAGCACCAGCACACAGCTGTACAGCTCTGCAGCCAGCACCAGCACACAGCTGTACAGCTCTGCAGCCAGCACCAGCACACAGCTGTACAGCTCTGCAGCCAGCAACACTGTCATCGTCTCTGCCACCATCCTCACCATCGCTGCTCTGGGCTCCCCCAGATGCATCACCAGGAGTCAAACGTAGAAACAAACACATAAGAGCATTTTATTTGAGCATGCTCGGGTCTTCAGAGTGAAGACGAAGCCCCAGAGCTTCCAAATTTCAGGGGTTTTATGCCATGAGACAGTAGTCAAACAACCAATCTGAATCATAGTTTTACAATCTATTGTTTACAGAGGATCTTATCTCTAAGACACACTACTGGTCAATTTAAAGGTAAATTTGTCTGAAGGGTAAATTTGTTCCTTATAACAAGGGACATGCTATTGGCTAACTTAAGGCACACACTATTGGTTAACCAACCTCTTAAGACACACTGTATTGGTCAACTACTGAATCCTATTGGGTCCTATTCTTACAGTCTCTCTTCCACTTTGAGCCGGAGTTGGTATAGGGACATACTTTGAACAGGCAAGTCTTATCTAAAAGACTCACCACGGGTCCTTGTCTAGAGGAATGCTCTGTCAGCGTGACTGGACATATGTCATGTAGGCATCAGGCCTGTAAGTTCGCACAGTTTCTTAGCTAAGCAAGCAAACCAAGAGTTACAAAAGCTGAATATACTGCAGTTAGCAATGAGCAATGAACAAATGGTTGGGATTTTGATTCTGAGAGTCTTCAAGCTAACTGGGGTGACAGACTGTGCCAGACCCTGTATTAGCAAGGACACACAATAATCAGATCTGGGATCACCTCAGATGAAGTTTCCTTGGGGATTCCCTCCAACTGATTCAATGAACTCAGAACCCCAACCATGGAGAGAATTGCAGGTTCCAGTGGAGTGCATGTATCAGAGCTGGGCCTCCTCAGTGGCTTAGACGGAGCAGTGGACAGAATATTCTGGTGCACATAGAGGACATGGCAGTACATTGGAGTGTGCAGAGGACGCCTGGTACAACCGACTCCATCCCAGTCCTTTGCTTCCGGCATTGAAAACTGTGAAATACGCTTGGTTCTGTTTTTAAATTCTCACGGTTTCTGTTCCCTGTTGTATTTCCTCACATGGCCCTCCTACTGTGGCACTTCATCTTACCCTCTGCCCCGGCCGTTTCATGCTTCTCTCAGGCGGGAAGCTAATGACTATGCAGCAAGTAGGTGCCTCAGATTCCACCAGCCAGTGCTTGTTCCCGCCAGAAAAACAAGACTTCATTTTATGCCGCAGGGGAGGACCATCAGGGCTGGTCCGGACTGCTGAGACCAGGGCAGCACAGCAGGCAGGTGGCCATGGGGTTAGAGAACCAGCTCCACCCACAATCCATTGTGGTTCACCTGGCCACCAAGGCCTGGCCGTTCTGCTCCTCTGCTGAGCAGGACCCGCGTGGGAGGGCAGCAGTGTCGGTGTGAGCAAGAACAGGGTCCGTGGGAGGGGCTGACCCCACCCTTCCTGCGACCCAGCGTGGAGGTAGGCTGGGGCCAGACTGACTGAACTAGGGCCACCTCCTGCCCCTCAAAGGCCTGAGACACCTCTTGGGGAACCCACACGCAGCCTCCTTTCTTGAACTCACAGCGCTAGAGGAGGGGACCCCACGTGGGAAGGTTCATGGTGCTCCTTTCCCACCCCCCCAGGAAGAAGCAGGGCCTGGGCGCGGGGCTCTGCCCCCACCCTCCCCTGGGGAAACCCAGGAAGCAGAACTGGTGGAGGGGACAGGCCACCTGGCCCAAAGGCGCCTTGGCCAGCCTGGACCCTACATGATGCTTCCTTCCGGGCTTCTCCTGACTATGCAGCTACACGTGGGGCGCGACCCAGACCCACAGACCCAGGAGGTAAAGGGAAATGCCCCCGAGTCACGCTTCGGGGACAGCGCATGAGCTATCCGAGGCTGGCCCTGCACTAGGAACTGTTGCTACCTGGACCCTGAAAGTGAGTAGCAGCTGCGAGGGTATGAGTGAGACACCCCTAAACCCGCTGGGCTCCAGGACGTGGAATGGGCTTGCTGGAAATCCTACAGGTCCTGAGGACATTGGAGAGGGATGAAGTTGGAGTAACAGAAAAGCAGGCCTGCGGGTTTTAAAATAAGGATTTATTTGAAAGGAATTAGAATGGAATGGCAAGGCCTTCTATCTGCTGGTTCACACCCCAAATGATCTTAATAAAATCAGGAACTCTGGTTGTCCACATGGGTGCAGGGACCCAGGCACTTGGGGCGCCCCCTGCTGCTCTCCCAGGTGCATTAGCAGGGAGCTGGATTGCAATTGGAGCAGCCAGGACTTGAAACTAAGCATATCATAATGGATTGCTGATGTTCCTATGGCATGCTGGTGCCCCAGGGGGTACAGCTTAACCCACTAAGACCCAATGCTGGCCCCAAGGCATACGGTTTTTAGAGCTGATGTGGTAGGACATGGCGTGGCTGGCAGGAAGGACAAAGAATTCCAGTCTGCCCCTACTAATGATATGGGACGTTGGTACCTGCTTTGGGTTCCATGGTGCTAGTCGGGTACAGTTGAAGGGGTTGCCCAAGCTGCGTCTGATTTAGGAGAAATGGATCTCCTGGGTGGACAGCCCTTGGTGCAAAAGGAGAGAATAACACAGACTGTGAGGGGAGCTGGGTTGGTGATTGCAGGTGTGCGTGCGTGTTCAAAGGCAGGCAGAGAAACAACCTAAATTGGTGCTCCTGGGCTTTTGGAAACAGCTGTGGATAGAAGAGATTCCAACCAGCTCCCAAAGAGGAAAGCAGAACAGGTGCAGGAGTTGGAGGGAACCCCCTTCCAGGCACTCACTGAAATTGTAGGATGTGCTAAAGGTGTAGTGGGTGTGTGAGTGAGAGAGCAAGCAATCACATCTCTTCCTCCAGGCTTTGGTCTCAGGACTAGGGGAGGGGTCCAGCCCCACAGCCCTGGGACTGCCCTGATGGTCCCAGGGCCACACTTGGAGCTTGCTCTCCCCTAGGGCCACCCTGCACAGTGGTGAATCTCCAGATCAGATGACAAGGGACTTTTGTTCTCTGGCTAAGCAGAGATGACACCCTGACATAGTGTAAGAATGTTGCAGAAGACAGATCTTCCCCTTTCAACTGCCCACAAAGATTAAGGAACAAAATCGCTGAGAGGGAAATGATTTAGGAAAGAAGGAATTACCAAACAGGCGCTGAAGATGGCTAACACCTGTGATGCAGCGCCTTCATGGCTACGAATTTGAGAGACTCCGCTGCTGGGCTTGTTCCAGGCTTTTTGCCTCCACACACGGAAGAATTTAAAAGAGTTATAGACAACAGGAAGCAGGAATGTAAGACTCCTTGAAAGTCCAAGGTGAGTGGGCAATTGTGAGAAAAGATAAGTATAACCTACAAGATTTGAGGTCTTCCTTTTGTCGGTCGGCACTGGCACCTAGGACAGGACCTGAGCATTCAAAGGCTGTGGAATTTGGAGTGGACCTTCTTCCCACCCTGTCTCCTCCTCTTCCATTTTCTTCTGGATTTTTGCCGGGCAGAGAAACTTCTGGGTGTGCAGTTTCTTGCAGGGCATTCTCTCAGTGCAGTCAGAACAACGAGCCAGAAGAATTTCCCTGGGGTTATATCAGGAAGCCCGAACTTCCCCCATCCTGTGCGTGTATCCATGGTGATTAAACTGGGGAAGGACTTTTTCATTTTTTTATGATACAGCTCCTCAGGCTCAGGGATTTTCCCTTCCCCCTGGTTCCATGCCCTCTTCCCTGACTGTTCCCCGCCTCCCATGTTATAACAGAATAGTCCTTCCACAACAGTCTCAAGTCCATCATTCTTCTATATATGTGTGTCTTGACATTGTAGGTACAGACAATGATGGAA
This sequence comes from Ochotona curzoniae, assembly GCF_017591425.1. NCBI lineage: Eukaryota > Metazoa > Chordata > Mammalia > Lagomorpha > Ochotonidae > Ochotona > Ochotona curzoniae. Next base: position 4,378,071 of record NW_024465561.1, on the reverse strand, counting down.
AGTCCAGCATCCAATTGTCAAGATATATTTAACAGTTTCATTAGGAGTCTATCTTTTATTTGGGAGTAGAGACGCATACTGCAATGTATCTTAACTTCACAGTATACTTGGCTCCATTATATAGTTTCTCTCTTTCCCCCCCATGTACTCACACACGTTAACTATATATCTATTGATATTGTATTTTACATGAAGGTTGGGAAGGACTTTTCCTTTTTCTAGGATTTATGTATTTTTATTGGAAAGGCAGATTTTACATAGAGAAGGAGAGGTAGAAAGATCTTCCCATCCACTGGTTCACTCTCCAAGTGACCACAATGGCCAGAGCTGAGCCAATTTGAAGCCAGGAGCTTCACACACACATGCAGGGTCCCAATGCTCTGGACCATTCTTTGCTGCCCTCCCAGGCCACAAGCAGGGAACTAGATGGAAGTGGAGCAACTGGGACCCATATGAAGTGCAGGGGAATGCAAGGTGAGGATTTAGCCATTAGGTTATTGCAGTGGGCCCTGGGTGGGATTTTTGATGTGTAAAAAACAGACTACTACTAGCTCTGCTGAGTTCCTTTCCATGTGAACTTCCCATTTCTTTCTCTGTCTCCTCTTAACACGTAGGCCAGTGTCTACCTGCCTATCATGACTCTCAGGGCACAGATTCCAGTTTGTTCTTTGTGGCTCTTGTGGATATTGGGGCCAGCTAAGCATCCTCTTAGGTGGCTTTGGCAGGAATAGGCGAAAGCACCCTGTCACCTCCCCAGGACACATCCTTGTGCCCAGGACTGGGTCATTTTGCTAAGGAAACCCATCAAGGGTCAGTCTGACCAGTGTCAGGCTGAGGGACAAGAGGAATGGGGCATTTCTGTATCTCCAGGAAGACATAAGAAGAGGCATAGAATCCCCCTCTCCTATTCCCTGCCCTATGCTGGGTTATGCCTCAGCCTTCCCAGGAGCCTGCCTTCTTTTTCCGCTCTCAGTGCCAGTCATGTGTTGGGTCGTTAACGAATCTTCCACCGCCGTCACCACTTTTCCTGGCTCCGAACTCTTCATCCCCTGCTTCTCCATGGATGTGATACTCCCAGGGCAAGCACCTGTGAGATGCATTTGAGCACATATCCAAGTGTGTTCAGGGCTGGACGGAGGTGGGACCGTGCTCTCAGCCTTCCCGTACAGTCCTCCTCTGGATCTGTTGGACCTCCTGTTGCCAGTGTTGGGCTCTAGTACTGAGTGTGGTTAGTTCCTCGTCTTTCCTTGTGTTCTGTAAAAATGCATGAGAATAGTGTGGTTGTCAGTGTCGGGAGCTGTCCTGTATCCTGAGACACCTTTCCAAACACCAGAAAGCAAAGAAATTAGTTCACAAATTCATTTTAAAGTTATAGGAGGGGCAGGGGCAAGCACGGTGGTTCGGCCAGTTAAGTCATCAGTGGGATTGCCCACATTCTAAGCTGGAGCACTGGGTCAAGTCCCAAACACGCCTTATCTACTTTCCTACAAATGCATCCTTGGTGGCAGCAGATTTAGTTAAACTGCTTGGGCCCTTGCCAGTCACATGGGAGTCCTATGTTTGAATTCCCTGTCTGTTGTTGTCATTTGGGGAGTAAACTAGCAAATGGAAGAGATGGATGATGGATTTCTTCCTCTCTCTTTTTTCATCCTCCCTCTCTTCCTCTGACTTTCAAGTAGATGAAAACAAACATTTAAAACTTTACAGTAGAAGTGTCAGAGCAGGGGAGGTGCCCCACTGGGCATGCCGCATCCCGCAGAGGTTCACCGCATCCCTCAAAGCAGTGGGAAGGAAGCAGGAATGTGCCTTCTGGACCCGACTGCAGACTTTATGTTCAGATTTACCACATGGTCACTGCGTCCTGCCATGAGACAGTGATGCCTCCTCAGCTGCACACGGGGCAATGTCTTTGGTCATCAACCCCATGCTATAGACTCCAAGGAGCAGAGTGAGTGTGTGGGAAGGAAACACCTCTTACCGTGGAAAACATGCTGGTGACTTCGGAAAGCACCTGCATCACCACCTCGAGACAGGAAGAAATTTACCAGTGCTTATTCTGGAACCCAGTTGGGTGGATTCCAGGCTGTCCCAAACAAAAGGTGAGGCGAAATGCAAGGAGAGTGGAGGAGACAGGCCCTGCATCAGAGGCTGTAACCATGGAGGGTCTGCACCAAACCACCCTGGGGCCTTCACCCTGAAGCCACAAGGGCAGAACACAGGCAGAGAATCTGCATGCATCCTGCCGCTGTACAAGGGAGGCTGGTTGTCCCAACCCCTTGGGAACCTTACAGCCTGGATGGAGCGGGGTGATGAGGGCAGAGCCCTTACCCAACAAGGCTGCTGAGAGCCAGGCTTGCAGTCAAGCGCCAGTATGTTCAGGGCGAGGCTAACGGACAGAGGGGATTGGGGCCTTTCTGTGTTTCCAGGAACAGCATGACACCTTATCTTCTATTTCAAAGCTTTATTTCAGAAGTTTTAATTTTACAAAGCAAAAATTATAATGTGGTACAGAGTTCTCCTATGCCCAACACCCAGCTTTCCCTATTATTAACATATATGTTATATGAACTTCTCTATCCTTCACCCTCCTATAGTAAGCAGTCTTCTTCTTTTTTTCAAAGAGTTTATCTTCAGATCTACAGAGAGGAGGAAAGACTGAGAGGAAGATCTTCCATCTGCTGGTTCACTCCTCGACTGGCCACAACAGGAGCCTAGAGCTTCTTTACAGGTCTCCCACACATGTACAGGTCCCAAGGCTTTGGGCCGTCCTTGACTGCTTTCTCAGGCTACAAGCAGGGAGCTGGATGGGAAGCAGGACCGCTGGGACTAGAACCTCACCCATATGGGATCCTGGTGCATGCAAGGCGAGGACTTTAGCTAGTAGGCTACTGTGCCAGGCCCAGTCTTCTTTATGTTGAGGTTCTTTATTTTTAACTCCAATGTATGAGGGAGAATATGAAATGGGTGTTTTTGTGTCTACGTTCATTGCACTTGACTTCTCTTCTAGCTCCATAATTTTACTTCAAATGGGAGGATTTCATTCTGTTTGTGGTTAAATATTGCCCGATTTTGTGTGTGTACACCACATTTTCTTTATCCATGCATTTGCTGATGTGTACCTTAGTCAGTGCTGCATCTTGGCTACTGCGAATGGTGGCAGTACACACAGTGGGACGACTCCTAGAAGCAATGATTTCGTGTTCCATGGGAATGTTGGCTAGTATGGCAGTTTTATTTCTCATTTCTAGAAAACTCTTCATGCTGCTCTCTGTAATGGTTGTGCTAATTTGCATTCCTATGGAGCGTATCAAAGGGTCCTCCTTTCTTCACCCCAACATGCTACTTTCTTGTTTGAACAGCCATGCTACCAGGGGTGAGGTGATGACTAATGGTGTTGAACGTTTTTCATGTATTTGCTGGACACTGGTGTTTTTCTTTGTACAGTTTGAGTTTTTTTATTCTGAATATTAATCCTTTGTCAGATAAATAACCTCAAGAGAACCAGTTCCTGGTTGGCTTTCACTCCATTGATTGTTCCCTTTGCTGGACGATGGCTTCTGAGTTTGATGGAATGCCATATGTCCAGTTTGGCTTCTGTTGTCTGTGCTCTTGGATTTTCATTCAAAACATCATCGCCTATTCTGGTGTCCGGAAGGATATTCCCTGTTTTCTTCTAGTGATTTCAAGTCTTCACCTTTTTGATTCATCTTGGGTTGATTCATGCATTTGGTGAAAGGTGGGGATATAATTTCATTCTTCTGTATATGTATGTCCAATTTTTGCCAGCACCATCTATGGAAAAGTTTTTTTTTCCCCCTCTCCATCGTATGTTCTTGGCACATTTTGTTAAAAATCAGTTGACTGAAAGTCCAGGCTGGTCTCCTGAGTGGATGGCAGTCCACCTTTCCAGGGACATTAGCAAGAAAATGGATTAGAAGCAGAATACCTGGGACTCAAGTTGGGACTCTCATATGGGATGCTGTCTTCACAAGCGGCAGCTTAGCCTGCTATGCTACAGTGCAGGCCCCTGTATTGTACTTAGAAAATACTTTTTAAAAAAGATATATTTGAAAGGCAAAATTACAGAGAGAAATAGTAAGCGAGAGCAAGCACTTCCATCCACTGGTTCATTCCACAAATGGTTGCCTCAGCCACAGCTGGGTGGATCCAAAGCCAGAGGCAGGAGCTTTTTTGGGGTCTCCCACATGGGTGCAGGGGCCCAAGGTCTTAAACCATCTTCTACTGTTTTCCCAGGCCACTAGCAAGGACCTGGATGGGAAGTGGAGCAGCTGGCACAGAAACCAGTGCCCATATGGGATGCCAGAGCTGCAGGTGGACACTAATCATACTATGACTCAGCACAGATCTTAGAAAATGTTTTGTTTTTCTTAAATGTGAATTTTCTTTTTTTAATATAGATCTGTATAGAACATATCTTATTTTCATTTTTTTCTTATGTTCATATTTTAGAAATGAGGTTTGAGACCTTGTTGATTTAATAATGTTTCATTAGCATTGTAAAATACGTACAAATATTTTTAAAAAATATTTTGGACTTATGAAATATATTAAGGAAGCAATGTTGTGCTTAAATATTTTGTAAAACTTGTTTCAAGTTTCTTTTAGACAAACACAGCGGAGGAGTGGAGGTGTCATTTGAGCTGCCTACCTGCTATCCCGGACACCCACATTTTCTCTTTCTGCTGACAGGTGGTTATGAAGAAGTGTGTTCTTTGGGGCAGGAGGTGAAGGTTCAGTGTCTATATTCAATCAAACTTATTAAATATGCAATTAAAGTATTTTTTCCTGTTTACTTTTTAAAAAATTATCTATTTTGATTTGAAAGAATTTCTTCCAGGTCTCCCACATGGGTGAAAGGGCCCAAGGATTTGGACCCTCCTCATGGCTTTCCCAGGCCATAGGCAGGGAGCTGGATTGGGACGGGAACAGCCAGGACATGAGCCAGTGCCCATATGGGATGCCAGCGTGCAGGACTGGCCAGCTATGCCTGGCTATGCTTGTTTTTTTCTTAAACTACTTGATATGGCTTCAGTGTGATTTTACGGATTTTATTTCCCAATGATAGTATCTTTTGTCTGCTTACAAAAGCAATACATCATGTGTCTGAGTTTATCTTACAAAAGCAATACACCACGTACATGAGTTAATCTTTTTATGAACTAATTTATATTCCCTCCAACAGTGTATGCATGTTCCCCTTTCTCCACATCCTCACCAGCATTCATTCTCTTTTGGGTAGCAGCCATTCTGAAAGGGTTGACATTTTCATTTCCTTGATGGCTAGGTGGATTGAGCACCTTCTCACGTTTGTTGGCCGTTTGTATTTCTTTTGGAATTATCCATTCCAGGCCCTGTGCCTTGACAGAACTAAATGGTCTTGGTGACTTTTTGTTTTGAGGTTGAGTGACTGCTTCAACATTATGAATATTTATCCTTTGATGGATGAAGGACTTGCATATATTATCTCCCATTCTGTTGGATATCTCTTCATCGTATTGATCACTTCGCTGTGCAGAAGGTTGTGAGTTTGATATGATCCCATGTGTCTAGCTTTGGTTGCCTGCACAGTAGGGATCTTATCCAAGAAGTCATCAAATATACCAAGGTCTTGAGGTGTATCCTTTCCATCACCTAGAAATTTTAAGATCTTGTATATATTCAGGCCTTCGATTCATCTTGATTTCTGTGTATGGCTGAGAGGTAGGGGTCCAATTTCACTCTTCTACATTTAATGTCCAACTTTATCAGCACCACTTACTGAAAACTATCTTTTCTCCAATGAATGTTCTGGAAACTTGTCTCAAAAATCAATTGGATGGGCCCAGTGCAATGGCTCAGTTCATTAAACTCTCCTCTTGCAAGAGCCAGGATCCTACATGGCACCAGTTTGTGTCCTGGCTGCTTCACTTTACATTCAGCTCTCTGTCTGTGGCTTGGGAAAGCAGCAGAGGATGGCTCAAAGCATGGAACCCTGCACCCAGAAGAAGCTTCTGGCTTCTGGCTTCAGATTGACTCAGGTCCAGGCATTGCAGCCATTTGGGCAGTGAACCAACAGATAAAAGGTCTTTTTGTCTCTCCTTCCCTGTAACTCTACCTTTCCAATAAAAATAAAATGAGAAATAAAAGTTAGTTAACTAACTTTTAATCCATGTACCTGGATTAATTTCTGGGATTTATATTCTATTGAATTGATCTCTATGTCAGTTTTTAATGCCAATACCATATTAACATGGTAACTGTGGCTTTGTAGGGTGCTTTGAAATAAGATGTTGTGATGTCTTTATCTTTGCCAATTTTTTCCCTACAGGATCACTGTGGTTATTCTGGGTCTTATGAGTACATGTGAAAATGAACCCTCATAATGTAAAAGGACACGAACTCTTGTGTCTCCCAGGAGCTAGGAGCCTCTTTTGGGTCTTCCACATGGGTGCAGGGTCCCGAGGCTTTGGGCCATCCTTCACACAACCCAGTGCCCTTTACTGCTTTCCCAGGCCACAAGCAAGGAGCTGAATGGGAAATGAAAACAGCCGGCGCACAAACTGGTGCCTATATGGGATGGATGCTGGCACTTGGATATGGAGGATTAGCCAGCTGAGTCATCACACTGGTCCCGTTTAGTAGATTCTTAATGGAGTCCCTTCCCTTCTCCTATAGGAGTCCATATGATACCCCATGTTATATAGTATCTCCTCAATCTTTTAAATATTTTTGCTCTTTATTTTTGTTTTATTGGGTTATTTCAGAAGGCTTGTCTTCCAGATCAGAAATTCTTTGGTCTATTCTGTTGTTGAAGCCCTTCGTTGTATTTTTTTTTTTCACTGATTGAAACTTCAGCTCTAAAATGGTTGGTTCTTTATAATGATTTCTAACCTTTATTGAATTTATCTTTTGTATCCGTTATGTTTCTCATTCATGAAACTGTCTGTTCTTTTGCATTGCGTTCGTTCGTTAGGGTGATTATGTTGAACTTTCTCGGGCGTTTCCTGGATTCCCTTCAGGATCCACTTCCGGAGAGTTACCGTGTCTTTCAGGAGCTGTCAGGCTCCTTTCATGTTTCCTGTGTCCCTATCCTGGTGTCTGCAAATTTGATGCCATAGTTCCTTCTTTATACTGTTATTTAAAATTTATTTGTTTTGATTGAAAAGCAGATTTACAGATAGAAGGAGAGACAGAGAAAAAGATCTTCCTGGGCCTGGCATGATAGCGTAGCAGTTAAAGTCTTGAATGTGCCAGGATCCCATATGGACACAGGTTCTAATCTCAGCAGCTCCACTTCCCATCCAGCTCCGCGTGGATTTGGGTGGCTCTGGGTGTCCTGTCCTGACAGTCACAAGCCAGGAACTGGAGAATGCAGGCTGTTATTACCTGGCTCTCGTGCTGGGGGAGTGTGGTCTGGTGGGAGTGAGGTAGGGGCCACAGAGAGGGCTCTGCCGAGGTGAAGGCTAGTTATACCAGGGAGCAGAGCAGCGACCGGACAGGCTCAGGCCCACAGAGCCGAGGAGACAGCCCCCAGTTCTGGCATGGAAGACCACCGTAGGGCTGGATCTCTGGCTTCAGGACGCTGTGGTGTGACATGTAGAGCCACCTGCCTTAGAGCTGATCCTCTCAGCCTTCCTAGGGGTAGCTACTGGTGTGGAGCCCCACGAAGTTGGCAGCAAATGTCCCTGGGTTACAAAGAATAAGCGAACATGGCCCTGGGCATGTGCCCACCATCCCCACAGCCACAGGGTTTGGGGTACTTGCCCCAGTTGGGGTCCTCTTTCTGGCTCTGGTGGCTTCTGGTAGCCACTGGGCTGCTTGCCATCCTGTAGATCAGAATAAAGCATAGTGCAGCAGCAAGGCCCAGCCCTGGAGCAGCAGAGGCGATATGGGATCTTTTCTATTTTTTTGGAATGAAGTATTCACTTGGACCCCAACCAACTTTCTAGGCTAGATTTAAAGTCAGTGAGTCCTGTGGAATTTTCCTACAGTTAGGGCTGCCAGTTTGTGCTGCTGGCCAGAGGCCATGGTGCTTTCTGCTTACCTTTGCCCAACAAGCTGGCATCCTCCCACCCTGGTTGGGATCTGATGTAGACAGAAGCTGGGGTATGCTTTGTCGCTCTCTCTCTCTACTGCCTTTCAGAATCTGGTTTGCTGTTTCCATCATTTCTGAATGGAACTTTCTCTTCTGCTAGTTCCCTAGGTGTGTGGTCTTGATTTGTTCTGTGTTCCTGGGGCTGAGGTCTGGGAAGCTTCTTTCCGTTCAGCTGACTTGGCTGCCTCTTCACCTTCTGTTGTCGCAGCGTGGGAAGCACGGTGATCCTGAGGTCTGGTGACTCATGGCAGGATGAGACCAGCCTGTCCTGATTCCCTAGCTCATGTCCCTGGAGTTCAAGCCCACCCCATGTTAAGTGCAACTGGCCTGAGCTCATGTCACAATGACCACCACAGTTGCTAAGCAACATGTTCCCTAAGATTGGAGGGCAACAAGCCCTCCCTCCACATGCCACGGCCTTTGTTTCCTTACTGCCAGATATGACTGTGAGCTACTGGGGCAGCAGGAAAAGATGGCAGCTCCCACAAGTCCATATAGAACATGGTCCAAGCTGGGGCTGAAGGAAATCTGGAGGCAGCATCTCCACACAGCCTCAGTCTCCCAGGCACAGGCCTCGATGGAGGAGGCACCTGTGAATGTCAGCGAAGGCATTTGCCCTGTGCCATGGAGAGTACCACCTGCCCCTCCTGTGTGTTCTCAAGGGGTGAGGGTGGTCCATTCCTTGTGTAGCAAGTGGACAGGACACAGAAGGCCATCTTTCTGCCTGGTGCTTGACGTCTCAGAGAGGGGCTTTTGCTCTGACAGTCTCCAGCATCTGGTACCAAGCCTGCCCCCTGGAGGAGCGGCCCTGACCACAGTGTCTGTGGGTGGAGCCTGGGTCTCTGTGTGTGTTTATCTGTGTGGGCTGGGTCTGTGTGTATGTGTGCATATGTGTGGGCTGGAGGGTGGAATTGGTTGGGTTGTTAGGTTTTAATGCCCAATGATGTATATAAGATCTGAATGGATGTGAGACAGACAGGACCACTCCACTGCACAAGCTGGCAGGAATAGGAACGAGAGCTGTGGTCTGGCCCAGTGGTGAACATGAGGGCTGAGTGTGTGCTGGGCAGGGTTGGGCTGGGCTGTAGCACTCACTGGTTTGCAGGGGAAGGAGGGCAGAACAAATTGACCAACTACCTCAGCAAAGCTTGACAGTGAATTTCTGGGCCAATCGAGACTGAGGCAGACTGTCAGCTGACTGACCTTGGAAGGATTTCCTCAGAGTGGCTATAATCAACAGCATCTCAGAACTATGAAAACCACTTGACCAGAACCCTCAGAACATGTTCCACAATGGGGACCCTGGGATGACATCGGGTGGCTGTTCCCCATCCCTAGGTACTAAGGTGCTTGGGAGACTTGGCGTGGATTCTACCCTTGTATCTCCCACCCCTTCCCCCAGATACAGGAAAAGAAAATGTGTAAACAATTGACTCACCCAGCTTCTGATCCTAGATCCTTTCCACCCTGAACAACTATGTAAACATCAACCCCCCCAAAACTATGTAAATATCAAGCCCCCCAAAGAACATTTGGCTCAGTAAGTAGCTAGATCCCACCGGTGCTGTTGGATCTCTGCTCCTGGGGAAGTCTTCCAAATTACATTCATTCTGTGGCGATTCCTGGCCTCAGCACTCCTGGAACCACCTACCCATATTGCCCCTTTCAGGTATTTAGTTTTGAATTCCCTTGTTCTATCCCTTTCTATCTTTTCTTTCCTTCACAGGAAAGCACCCCAATCTGCATTGGGGCCCCCGCCTGTGGTATCTAGGTGGCTTCAGGATGACAGTGAGGTGACTGCTAATTGCACTGGTTACTGTGATCGGGCTTGGTCCCCTTCATCTCCTGTGTGGACTTCTGAGAAATGACTAGTTTATTGCCAACTGTGTAAATTTGCAATTATTTTTTTTAAATGTAATGAGTGTAGACATGTATAAAGTGCATTTCTGTAGATGTGAATTACTGACTTTCCTTATTTTTGCTTTATATAACCCAATGAAAACATACTGATCAAATTTTTCTCTGCTGATAACCATATCTGTCGCCTGATGCTAACACTGAATTTTCTGCATCTATACATGTATCAGATTTATTTGGGAATGACTACACTTGTCAGATTTTGATAACCTTACCTTGTTCTACTGTAACAATTTTGAGGTGTCTTGGCCTAAAGGTATTCACTTGTTAATATTAGTGTTGATGAGAATGAGCATTCGGGGTTTCAGAAAACTTCATGTCTTGACTGCTTTGATTTTTCTCTTAGCTACTCTTTATTTTGCATAATTTCTACTAAAGGCAAAGGTGTGACACACTAGGAAAAGGAAGTTATTTTCTGCATGCGATGTAACTGCATATAATAATAACCCAAAAGATTCCCTTAAAAATAATAAGTAGACACACTTCAGTGAACTGGGCACAAAATACACAGAAAAAGACTCGCATATGAAATCAGAGATGCTAAGGGGAAATCAGAACAATCTACAGAAATGCTCTAATTAGCAGATGTATGTATATAAAAAGGATACAACACAGGGACATACAATGTTTTCAAGTACATGTATTTATACTGTACCCGCATAAGCAAGTTTCTAGACAGAATGATGTTTACTCATTTCTAATTTTAGTCATTTCAGGTTTTAATTTGAAAGTAAAAAAGATTCCAGCAGGAATTTACAAGTCACAAAGGCATCTTAGAAGTTACGGTGGAACAGTATAGACAAGCAAAAAGTAAGGGTAATGAGGGGAGCGGACTCGACTCAAGGCTCCCCAGCTATCAAAACATTTTAGAAAGCATGACATCAAAATAAATTGGATTATGATACAAGAAGAGACTGGCAGATTAACAGGATAAAGAGGCAAAAACAAATCCAAATACCTACTGGAACTTAGCTTATTGTAAAGTTTACATTTAAAAGTGATACGACAAAGGTAGGTTATTACGTATCTGGTACAAGACAAGTGTGTGACCATCTGTGAATAACACCGTGTCCCTGCCTAACTCAGTGTGAGACCCCCAAACTCTGAGTAAGCCCAATACTTAAATAAAACATAACCATAAAAAAACAAACGTTAGGGATTTTAAAAAATATAGTGGAGTGGAAAAAGAAGATTCATAAACATAACACCAAAAACAGAAGCCAAACAAATCCAGATGGGTAAATTTACCAACTGAAACTTCTAAGTGGAAAAAAATAACGAACTCTTGGGAAGGAAAAGTTAGTATCTCATATGTGGAGGTCTGAAAAGGCAATTAGAAAAATACCACTCAACAAAAAATGGCATTAAAACACATTTCACAGAAAATTTAAATAGTATTTACAAATAAGAAAATGCATAGTAGGGAAAATGCAAACTACATGTTATAAAAATGCAAATTAAAAGTATAGTAACACTTCCCACTAACAGACCAGCAAGAATTTAGAGTTTACAAAACCGTTTCAGCGTTAAGTATAAGGGTAATTCAAAAAGTTTGTGGAAAAATGGAATTAAAGTTTATTTTGGTGCAAAAAAAAGTTATTTTTGAAATCCTTGCATAGTTTCTTTTCATAATACACATTTTCCACAAACTTTCTGAAAACCCCTTATATAGAGAGATGGGCATTCTACTACTACATTGTAGGAAGGAATGTAAATTAGTAGAACTAAACAAAGGCAATTTGGCCTTACTAAAAATGCACAGAGGCACTGACCCAGCAAACTCACGGCAGATACACCTTTGATACGTTATTTGCATACAGACACTAGGTAATATATACAAGGATAGTCATCTCGTGTTTATTTCAAAGGATAAAAAAACAGGTACCTCAGTAAGGGTCCGATTCCGTTAACTGTGGTACAGGACTCCAAGATAACACTATGCAGGCAGAATACAAATGCGGAAGCTGTACATTCTTTACACACCTCGCTTTCTATCCTGTCATGCCCTCTTGGGAATCACATTTTTTTTTTTTTTAAGAATGTGTAGCATTTATTCACCAAAAAATTACCCCACTATCTGTCAACTGTTACTTTAAAAGGCTATATTAAAATTCCACTTGCAACTTGGTTTTTGCTAATCGATTCTCCCTTTGATTCTGTAAAATTCCTCTGCTATCGTCTGAGGATAGGTGATTGATTTCAGCTTCCTGGGAACACTTCCTACCAGACACTACAACTGCATTCCAGAAGTTACCAATCGTGCGCATGCACTTCCACGGAGATATTTTCATCTAGCAATGGTTACTCAGAGGTGTTATCTAAAAGCATATTTGCAAACATGGCAACTATTGTTTGTCCTTAAAATCTTTTCTTGAGGGTATATTTCCTTGTCTAGCATCTCATCAGTGTAACTTTTTTTATCCTTTTAATCTCAATCCTTTTGTGAAATTATGTTCTAAGTGACTTGTAAATAGCATATTATTTTAAGTAAAAAAAAATCAACTATAATAACCAGTCCATATAGGTTACGAGTTTTTTTAATTACTAACAAAGTTACCTCACTATATGATCCTTCCAACATGCCTATTCTCTATTTTTTCTGCCTTTACTTGTATTCTCATTTCCCTTCCTTCTTGCAATGCTATCATTGTCCTATCCCCTTTTTCACTTTTTTGCAAAGGTCACTTAACCTTGTCGAAGGAACTAACAAGCTTTTTGTAACTTTTCCTTCAAAATTTCCTTGAAAAATGCAATCTCCTATTTTCTAAAGGTCATTCCCTTGAAGAAAGTTTATTCAACTTTCTACAGGTTCATGAATCACAAACATATATTCTCATAAAATAAAGTTTAGATATTTCAAACTAAATTGAAATATTACAAAACACTTCACGATATTAAAAAATGGACTGCCTGAATAGTCTACCTTTCCATTTGCATTGTTGCATTTGTCTCATTTTTCCTATTCATGGTAGGCAAGACCTAGTCTATAAATCAGCTCGTCCGAAACAGCTTTTATATTAAGTCCACTGTTTACTCATTTAATTTCCTCTAAGCACTCATTTCAACCCACTGAATAAACTGATTTACATGCTACAGTTCCAGTGTTCATTCTGGGTTTATTGCTTTTCTGCTTGAAAGCTTATCCAAAACATCTAGAGAGCTTGGGTTTCATTTTGTAGACTGCTCATCATCTTTCATAAATAAACAGCCTTTCATTTTAGGCTGCATTTGTCACGTGGTCCAGGAGTTACATAGCGAGAGTAGTGTTTTTAAAGTACAAAGTTTCTTTAAAACTTTCAATTGTGTCTAACTGTCTTGCATTATTGTAAGAAAATGTACATTGCTTTTTGAAATCTATAGACGTTACTTTTTTGTATCAGCGCTATTAAAAAAATTCAGTCTTTTCAGAATGAATCTTATGACTTCAACTTACATAAGCTTAAATAAGTATTGCCTCATACTTGCTACATGCTAATTTTGTTCCAGAATAAAACATCCTAGCTTTGATATTGGATAAGCTGGGATGGTAGTAGAGTTCCCTGTATTATTCACAGGCTTAAATCTTACATGAATGTTCCAAAAGCAGTAACAAAGAGATGATACTATAGTTTCTTCTTGCCACTAAGTTGAAATCAGTAACCTGACAGTTTTTTTTTTTAAGTACTTGGCAATAAAATACAGGTGGCAAATGGCAAAGCTACAAAGGTGTTGCAAAAGACTCGTGTTACAGGTAAGTTTTTCTACATTCAGAAAGTCAGCATGGTTATTCTCTAGTTATGATATTAATCATCATTATTGTTTTAGTGGTAACAGAATATTTAGTGTTTTATTTCTTTCCTGTAGAATTTCTGATAATGAATTATAAGTTATAAAGCAGAAGAAATTTATAGTCACTGGATTTTCTTTTATAAGTCTGCTGTTCTATAATAGCTAGTTAAATTCAAGGGTTTCCTACGTTAAGCGTATCATAAATTCTATATATTCACTGTGGTATAAGGGTAGGTCTTTATACATACCTCACTTTTGTAAGGCTTATCAGCACAAATTCATTATTTAAAAGGATAGCTGAAAGACCGATGAAAGTGTTTCGATCATTTCTTAATTTCTAAGGTTTCTTTCCAATACGAATTTGGTGGTGCTGAGTAAGGATTCACTCAAATGTGAGCACGCTAGGATGCCTACCTCAGAATGTGTATTCTCTGATGCTTTTTCACTTGTGAAACAGAAGTAAAGGCCTTCCCACAATCCTTACACTTATAGGGTCTCTCACCAGTATGAATTCTTTGATGCTGAGTGAGATGGGCCCTCTGCCTAAAGGCCTTCCTACATGCCTGGCACTCAAAGGGCTTCTCCCCAGTGTGAATTCTCTGATGTTGAATAAGAGTTGAGCAATCAATAAAGGACTTCTTACATTCTTTACACTCGTATGGTTTCTCCCCAGTGTGAATTCTCTGATGTCTATTAACGTAGGAAACACAAGCAAAAGCCTTCCCACACTCCTTGCATTCATATGGCTTCTCGCCAGTGTGGATTCTCTGATGTTGGGTAAGGTGTCCTCTCTGCCTAAAGGCTTTCCTACACTCCTGACATTCATAGGGTTTCTCATCAGTATGAGTTCTCTGGTGTTGAATATAGGTTGAGTAACAGAGAAAAGCCTTTTCACAATCTTTGCACTCAAAGGGTTTCTCACCTTTGTGAATTCTCTGATGTTTGTTCAAGTTTGAAAGCCAAGTAAAGGCCTTCCCACATTCATTACACTCATAGGGTTTCTCACCACTGTGAACTCTTTGATGTCTGGTTAAATTTGCACTCTGCCTGAAAGTCTTCCTACATTCCATACATTCATAGGGTCTCTCATTAGTATGGATTCTCTTGTGCTGAATCAAGGTTGAGAAGCAGATAAACGATTTCCCACATTCTTCACATTCATAGGGTTTCTCACCAATATGAATTCCATTATGTTGGGCAAGGTAGCTATGACCTCTAAAGGTATCTCCACATAACTGATACTCATTATTATAATTTGATAGGAGTTGATATTGACTAAGTGGAAAGTCATAAGCAAAGTCATTGTTATCCTGAAACTCCTCATATTTTACTCCAGGAACACTTTGCTCATGTTTCATGTGATCTGTGTAAAACATAAAGTTATTCTCACACCTTGGGTTAAGTTTGTCATTGTTATAGATTCTTACATACTGAGTCAGGTTTTCACAGAGTTTACATTCATAGAGCTTCTCTCCACTCTGAAGGATCTGACTTAGACCGTATGGTGCAGGTGGGATAAAGTCAGATGATGTCTCCTCAGCTGATGTATCTTCAAATGGTTCAATCACGTGCTCCAAAATTTCTTCCTTAATTTCCGGTTGTGTCTCAGCGTTTTCGTCGTATTCCCAAACATTTTCAAAGCAAGATTCCTCAAGGCAAGAACTTTCCATTACTTTCCACTTTAATGGTGTTTTTTCAAAAGCGTCATTGTTTAGCGATACCTCCTCAGTCTCATACCTAGAGGGCAATTCTAAAAACAAAATAAATAAATAAACTCACATTTTCCTCTTTTAGACGAAATGAAACAGCCTAGACACAGCATGCATAATTGGAATCCTTAATCAGATGAAGACAGACTTCAAACTTACTTATATTGCCAAAGATGATATAACCATAAAGGGGCATCTTATAAGGAAGGTATAGCAATTGGAAATGTATAAGTGTGGGCTCGGCCCAGTAGCCTAGTGGCTAAAGTGCTTGCCTTGCACACACTGGGATCCCATATGAGCACCAGTTCATATCCCGGCTGCTCCACTTCCCATCTAGCTCCCTGCTTGTGGCCTGAGAAAGCAGTCAAAGATGGCTCAAAGATGGCTCTCCATGCACCCACATGGGAGACCCAGAAGAAGTTCCTGGCTCCTGGCTTTGGATTGGCTCAGCACCAACTGTTGGAGCTACTTGAGGAGTGAACCAGCAGATGGAAGATCTTTCTGTCTCTCCTTCTCTCTGTAAATCTGACTTTCCAATAAAAATAAATAAATCTTGAAAAAAAAACCACGTAACATAGAAATCACTTGAAGAACTGACTACTAGAACCCACAAACATAATCAAAAGCTAGGTTGCTGAGATCTTCAAGCTTGATAAATCCCTTGGCCAACCTGATCAGGAGCATAAGAGAACACAAATGTCAGGGACAAAAGTGTCATTAATCCTACATAAGTAGTAAAAATGAAAGATGAGCCATCTTATATCTATAAAAATATGTAAAATTCCTAACTATATACAAACTATAGATCACACAAGAAACAAATAATAAACAAATTGTATACCAATTACAGAAGCTTTATTCATAGTAAAGATATCACTCTCCTGGCAGACAGGGCTTGAACTGGTGAATTCTACCAAGTTGTCAAGGAAAAATACTAATTCTACTCAAAGTCTTTCAGAATAAAGAAGTCACTATCAACTCATGGCAGAAGGGCAAGTTTTTACTCCTAAAGCAGTTAGAACACATTTTCAGCATCAATACTAGTGCAAAAAGTTTTTACTAGCAAATACATTCCCATATATACAATAAACAAGACTCAGTAGCGTTTGCTTCACGAATACATGTGGGCTTAAAACGCAAGTACCAATGAATGTAACTCAACATACTTTGAAACATCTTCAATAATGAAATACTGAAATTTTTCCTGTTAGATCAGAGACAATATGTGTGATCAATAGTGGCTATTATCCTAATTTGGTGATGATTGTACAAGTACAGTCATACACTCAAGTCTATCAGCTTGTATACTTTAATACATTCAGTTCTGTGTGGGGGGGCGGGGAGGGAAGCCAAACTGCTATTTGTCCCCATTTTTCAGTTTTTCTTAAGCCTCTGAGAGAACCTATCCTACAGCACTTTAGGACAAGTACATCACCGCTCTGCCCCGTGCGGGCTTCCCAAAGTGCACCCCGTGCCCCTAAGCCGCACTCACCTGGATACCACTCGGCCTTCTCCACCCAGGGCTCTTTCCCTTGCTCCAACAGGGAAATCACTGCTGGCTTAGAAATGGCAAGTCCTGCTCAAAGAAACAGGATATTAAAAATATGTAGACCAAAACCTACTGTGACTTAGAGCTGGTTGAACCTAAAGCAAATTCAGTTTCCTCAGAAGAATGATGGAAACAGAAAATCACCATTTGGCAAACACCAGCGTAAATGATTATTGCATGCAGGAATCATCAATGAAAACTAAAATAAGTGAGGAAAAGTATCACAAGAAAGAGAATATTTGTAGAGTTTCAAAGTACTTCACAACAAGCTACTTACTGTTTGCAAAAGTAAAAGTAGTGGCTTTACAATGCGGAACCTAGAGGACGCCACTTTAACAAACAGATCAAAGTTAGCATCACCAGTAACAAGACATGTGGACATCATTTATCTCCTGATATGATGCACTGAAAAAGGGATAACATCATTTCTGTGGTATTCTTGCCAAAAACACATATGCTCAATCCAATCATAAAGTACCAGACACACCAATCCAGGGATATTCTATGCAATAACAGGCCAGTATGGTTCGTGAAAGAAAAAACTTCCAAGACCAGAGGGGACTATGCAGATGTGACGACTAAATGCAACGTGTGATCCTGGATCAGTACAAAAACCACTACCAGGACGGTTAATGACTTGAATATGTCGATATTTTGCCAATATTGTATTGTTTGTTCATTTTCTGGCTTACTCATTGTATGATGCGCACATAAATTGTTAATGCTGGGGGAACTGGCTGAAGAGTATGTGGGCACGTATTGTTCAGTCTAATTCTTAAAACTCGTTTTAAAAATGCTTTAAAAACAGGCCTCAGAAAAACTTCTGGGCAGAAGAATGAAGAGGTGGAAAACGTTCACATTAGGCTGACCGAAGGAATCAGACGACAAACGAGCAGGGTAAGTTTTATCTAAATTTATACGAGGGATCTATCTCTAGTTAGTTTGGTAAGAAAAACAAGCCACTTCGAGACATAATCAGTGATTCTTCTTTTCAAAGTCCTTTAATCTTAAAATTCGTAGATTGTAGCTTTCAAAAAAAAATGCCAGGAGATGAATCATCCTACATTTTCAATGAAGTTCTACTCCTAAATTCTATAGCTTGTTCCACAAACATCTCTCCATCATAATCCATCTCCTTAAACACCAAGAAGAAAAGTCCATTGCATAAAGAGCCAGGGGAAGCTGTCAAGGTTGGTGAAGAACAGGAAATATGAAAGTGCCTGAGAGAGGCACACTACTCCAACAAAACAAAGTTCAAACCAGGGTTTTAGAAGAGGGAACAGACACTCACATATTTAATGCGGCCCTAGAATTCCAGTGGAGAGAGCATTTCCTGAATTGCAGGGAGCAGGTGCACTTACCCAGTGATGCCAAGTTGCCGTAGTTCTCCAACATCACATCTCTGTATAAGTCCCTCTGAGCGGGGCCCAGGTACTCCCACTCCTCCTCCGAGAAGTCTATAGCGACATCGCTGAACAACACCAACTCCTGAAAGGAGAACTCCATGTAACAAATGTAATAAGCTGTATATATTCCACATGAGTAAGAATTTTAAAAAGATTTTTCTGGAAGACATTCTAGAAAAGCAATAGATTAGAACTGGGACCTTGGACCGTGGGGGATGGGAGATGAGAGAAGAAATTAATATTCACATGCTGGTGAACAGTCCTGGGCTGGGGAACGGAAACAACCTCCTGCTAGTGTGGGAAACTCGGAGTAATCCAAACATGATAGGGGCGATAGAAGGCAAAGAATGCAAACAATGCGCACACAAACCGAGCATTTCTATAAACATGCTGTGACTGCAGGGAAGGCTGGTAGCTTGGAGTTCAGACCCTATACATGCCAAAGAACGGGCCTCTGGCTGCTGGGAAATCATTTCTGAGCCCTTCAATATCTTGCTGATTTAAGTGTTTTTAGATGCCTGAGCCTTTGGGCACTATCGGCTTGACCTCAGAAGCAACCTGAGACTAAGTAGCTGAGGCCAGCCATGTGGACACTGCATGTACCCTCACGCTGGCTCTCCAGGCTGGGATCTTTCCCTGGGTGTCACACAATTAAACACATGCTCCTGCAACTCTCCAGTTTACAATGATTTCTCTTGGACTTTGACCCAAGCCTCTTAACCCTTTCCTGATTTTAATCTGTATCCTTCCAATGCAATAAACCACAAGTGTGAATATCACCAAATTCTGAGCCCAGCAAAAGCAGCCAGAGGAGCAGTGGGTGGTCTCGGGGACATGACTGGCATCACCAGTGGGACTTGCTAGAATAATCACGACTTATTGGAACAAAGCAAAAGCACTGCTGGGAAAACAGGAATGTGAGTGGAGGTTCACGAACTTTTGTACTGGGTGAATCCTAACTCAAGGACGGCATGAGACAGCAGCACTGTGCAGTGGATGGAGCTGTCACTTGTGCCAGCATTCCACACTGGAAGTCCAGTTTGGGTCCTGGCTACTTCCAGTCCAGCTTCCTACTGTTAAGTCTGAGGAAGGAACGGAAGATAGTGCAAGGACTCAGGGCCCTGCTACCCTCATGGGAGACCTGGCTGGAGCTCCTGCAGATATCTGCAGAGTGAATCACTGGGGAGGGGTTTCCTCTCCACCCTTTTTCTAGCATTGTTTGTCAAATAAATCTGTGTAGTTAGCCATGATCTATCAGAAATGGTAGATCCAAGGTAGTGTTTCATTAGACAGATACATGAAGAAAATAATGTGAAATAATGAGAAGCCAAAAAACACAATCCCTTGGTTGTTACCTACAGTGGCTAAAATCCAAGGGGATTGTGGGGAAAAGTCCTGCCCTGCACCAAGGTTAGATGTGTCTGGCCTGAAGTGTGGCCCGACTAGCAGCTCAGAGCTGCCACCACAGGGAACAATGGCACCGCCACAACCTATGAGCACCAAAACCCAGTCCAAGGGGGAAAAAGGAGAGTCCCAAACCAAGAAACTGAGGAGACCCAGGGGTGTGGTGGGCGGGGACGAGTGGTCTTAGAATTCCTCAGTCTTAGATCGTGTGCTTCCCAGCAGATTCTTATTCAATGCAAAGCATTCCTGATGTGACAGGCTGGTGGCTGCAAATAAGCCGCCATGAGATAAATTTACTCTGAGATGGAAATCTGTCTGTCACCTCCTTTAAACGCCAAGTGGAACCTCCCAGATGAAGTGTGGACATGCCGGCTGCACACCCTGAGTTGGCTTTCTGATGCCCAGATGTGCAAGTGCTTGCCCAGCTCATGCCAAACACTACGGCTGAGGAACGTCTTTTGGAATGGACACCTTCATAACCTCACTAACTGTAAAATCAAGCAGTGGTTCAAGAAGCTGCATGACATGTCGCAAAGGTGCTCCTTATGTCGCATACAGAGGCCAAGAATGTTAGAATGACTTACAACAGAATGAGGAAAGATAAAGGAAAGTCAACAGGTTCATTCTCATAGTAATTCTTCAAATGACTAAGACATGGAAGTGGGACCGGTGCCACAGCATTGTAGGCTAAGCCTCTATCTGTGGCACCAGGGCCCTTCTGGGTGCTGGTTCCAGGCCCAGCTGCCCCACTTCTGACCCAGCTTCCTGCTTATGGTTTAGAAAAGCAGCCTAAAGTCCTTTGAACCTTGCACCCTTATGAGAGACCCAGAAGCTCCTAGCTTCTGGCTTTGGATTGGCTCAACTATGGCTGATATGGCCATATGGGGAGTGAACCAGCGATGGAAAATCTTTCTGTCCCTCCTGTCTCAGTGCCTTTCACATAAAAAAGAAAAGAAAAGAAATGGATGAGCTGGCATTGTGGTGCACTAGGTTTAGCCACAGCCTGCGATGTTGCCATTCTACAAAGGTGTATTTGAGTCCCAGCTGTACTACGTCCATCTTGGGTGTCTTGTTGGACTCTTACCTCTTGTGCCAGCAGCGACCAGGGCTCCTTGGCCCAACACAGTGCCTCTAGAGTTTTGGGTTTTGGTATGTGTGCCCATGTGTTCTTCCTAGCCTAATACCATCCGACTTGGTGGGACTTGGAGCTCGGCTGTGTGTGCTATGCCTAATGTGGTACAGTACAGCTTGCTACGATCCATGGCCTGGAGGTCCTACACTCTCCCCAGGCCCAGCATGGCACCCCAGGCTCCAGACAGAAGTTGCCCACTTGCTGCTTGAACCCAAGGTAGCTACTCCCAATCCAACCCAGCAAGCAGCCCATGGACAGTGATCCCAGACAGCATGTCAGGCTGCCTAGGTCACTCACAGATCCAGTCACCCTCAGATGGCATCTGAGGGGGCCACGTTCTACACCCAGCATTAGTGCACCTGTGGGGCTCTGCAGTTGGGTAGCAGCCAGGAGTCTCTGAGTCCACCCAGCCCCAGATCCAGCACTGATGTCACAACCCCAGTTCCTGACTTGGCTGTGTGTGCTGGGCACACCTGTAAGACCAGCAAGGCCTGCTTCCTACACCTGAGAAACCCATCACACCTATCCCTCCCTCGGGTAATGGCTGGAGGCCCAGACGCACAAAAAGCACAGGGACACAAGCCATATGAACAAGGCAGTCTAACTCTCTCAAAGGAACATTACAAGGCATAAATACTGGATTGTGACAAAAGGAAACTTGAGAAAATGCCCAAGAAAGAATTAAAAAGAATGACTGTGAAAAAAAAAAATCACTCAAAAAATACAAGAGAATACAGTGACACATTTAAATTAGGGGAAAAATGCCAATTTCATGATAATGGGGACATTAATGTCTCACTTCCATCAAGGCACGAATCAACCAGACAAATCCGAGCTAATCTATACAATGGACCAAATGACTGAAACCATCCCGCTCCACAGCTTCAGGATACATCAGTGCATGGAACATTCTCTAGGACAGACAACACATTAGGCCATAAGACAAGTCTCAACAGATTGAAATTCTAGAAATTACACAACGCACGGGGACTGAAAAACATCCTCCTGAATGAAATGTGGGTCATGGAAGAAATCAAAAAGGATTTCTCAAATTCTTATTAAAAAAAAATGTTAAAAATGAAAATACAACATATCAAAATGTATGCGACAAAGTCAAAACAATGTTAAGAGGAAACTATGTAGCAGTTTTTAAGTGCCTACATTAAAACTTTGGAAATAGTTCAAACAATCTAACAGTGTATACTAAGGACCTAGAAAAACAAAAACCAAACTGAACCCAATATTAGTAAAAGAAAAGAAGTAATAAAATAAAAGAATATAAAATTGAAAATTAAAAATAAAATAGAAATTTAAAAATAAATAAAGGAAATAAAATAGATATTTTTAAATGAAAACTCCCACAAAAGATGTGGGCTGGCTTTGTGAAATACTGTGTTAAGACATTGTGACACCAACATCCCATTGGGGCACTGGTTCAAGTCCTGGCTACTCTACTTCCAGTCCGGTTCCTGCAAATGAGAACAGGAAAGCAGCAGCGACAGATGGCCACATGGGAGATCTGGACAGCATTCCAAGTTCCTGGCTTCAGTGCAGCCACTTCAGGGTGGACCAGTGGATGTAATAGCTCTGCCTTTGAAATAAATTAAATTTAAAAAACAGTGAAATGAAGAACTGCTTTAAAAAAAATGAATAAGTAAATAAACGACTGGTCCAACTAACCAAGGGAAAAAAGGCTCAAATTAATAAAATTAGAGATGAGAAAGAAGATACTAAAACTAACAGAAATATAAATAATTATCAGAAACTATTATAGACAACGATATGCCAGGAAACTGAAAAATCTGTTAAGAAGTGCATAATTTCTGGACACACATAATTTGGGGCATGAAGATAGGAAAAAACTAAATAAATCAATAACAAAAACTAAGATTTAATCAGTAATGAAGAGCCTCCCATACCAAAAAAAAAAAAAAGCAAGCCTAGAACAGAATGGATTCACTGCTACTAAACTTTTTTTTAAAAAAAAGATTTAATTTTATTGGAAAGTCAGATTTACAGAGAGGAGAGACAGAGAGAAAGAAAGATCTTCCATCCACTCCCCAAGTGGCTGCCATGGCCAGAGCTGAGGCAATCCAAGGCTTCTGGGTCTCCCACATGGGTGCAGGGTCCTAAGGCTTTGGGCTGTCCTCGACTGCTTTTCCAGGCCACAAGCAGGGAGCAGGATGGGAAGTGGAGCTGCCGGAATTAGAACTGGCGCTCATATGGGATCCCAGTGTTTGAAAGGTGAAAATTTCGTCATTGAGCCATCCTGCCAGGCCTCTACCAAACTTTTAAAGAACACACACTAATTTTTCTCAAACTAGTTGAAACAATTGAAACGGAAAGGAACTCTTTAAAACTCCTTTTATGAGGTCAGCATTACCTTAATTCTATAACTGGACAAATATGTAACAAAAAACAAGTCTGCACATTCCTGATGAGTGTACATGCAAAAATAAGCACACCGAGTTCAACAGCACATCGCAAAGATCATCCACCCTGACCACGTGGGATTTACTCCAGGGATGCAAGGGCGTTTCAACACAAAGATGACTGTTCCAATAGATGCTGACAAAGCATTCGATAAATATCCATATCCTTTCAAAAAAAAGTTTAAAAATTAGATATGAAAGGTGCTACTTCGACCCAATAAAGGCAACATATGACAGCCTCACAACCTGCGTCATACTGAACGGGTAAATGCCAGAAGTGTTTCTGCTAAGATCTGGAAGCAAAGATGTCCCCTCTGACCACATGAGGTGATTAAAATAAATCAAAGGGAGACAAACAGGAAGGCAAGAAAACATTCCTGCTTGCAGATGACAAGATGGATTATTTAGGGGAAACAAAAGACTCCACTAGGAGTCTTACTAGAACTGACAGAATTCAGCAAAGTTGCAGGATACAAAATCAACCCACAAAAGTCAATAGCATTTTTATCTGCCACCAATGACCTGTTTGAGAAACAACTTCTAAGAACACTCTCAATCCTAATAACTACCAAACAATTTTACCAGGATAAAATTAACCCAGGATGAAATAAGACCTCTACAATAAAAATTGTAAAACGCCAATGAATGAAACAGGAGGCTGTGGAGCCAGCAAGGAAATGCTGTCACAGCCAAGCACTTGCCTCTTTCTGCAGTGACGTGCAAGTTAGCAGGTTTCCATGCTGTTACGCTCCCATCTGCTTCTGTGGCAACGGTGTGATGGCAACTGGGCAGATGGGGGAGCCGAGACCTTTTCCTGCTAGTCAGTGAACCCGTTTACCTTAGCTCCTCTGTCACAAGCAAGCTTGTATGTGTCCTGTCTGTTCTCATCCACTGCTGCGAGAAGGAAGGACTCTTACTCCTCCAAAGGCCCGGACATTGTCTTTTGGCTGTCCGGGGGCTGGCCGAGGAAAGTATGTCTCATGTACCTACGGCTCCTTGAGTGTTCTCCCAGCCCTGGTCCTGAGCACCCTGTCACAGCTGCTGACTTCTGACCCAACACAGACACACGCAGGAAATCGAAAAATCCTCCATGTTCATGGACTAGAATTAATGTTTCAAAACATCCAAAGTGCCCCAGACAATTTACAGATTCAGTACAATCCCATCAAAATCCTTCATAGAATCAGAAACAAAAAATCTTAAAATCAATACTCAAATAGCCAGGTAATATAAAACAAGGAGATAACCGTGCTAGATTTGAAGAAATACTACAGAGCAACTACATCAAAACAGCATGACAGAAGTGTAAAAAGACATATAGATTGATGGAACAGAATTCCTGGAAATAAATAAATGTCTACAACCAACTAATATTTTAAGAGCTATTCAGAGTCTTTCCCTGGACAAAGGACAGCAGCTTCAACAAATGGTGCTGGGAAACTGGATTTCCACATGCACAGACCCCCTACCTCGTACCCTATAAACATCAACTCAGAGGGGACCAAGAGTCTAAACTTAAGACCTGAAATTACTTAGGGAAACATGGAGGAAACATTCACTGCTCTTGGCAAAGATTTTGGATAAGACCCCAAAAGCAAAAGTAAACAAGTGGGCTTACCTCAAGCTAAGAAGCTTCTGCACAGCAGAGAAAAAAGTAAGGAGAAACAGAAAAGTACAAAATATTTAAAAAACAATACCTCTGATGAAAGATTAATACCCAGAATATACAAGGAATTCAAGGAACTCAACAACAGAAATGTCCAGTGAAGAAATGTCCAAAGGATTTGTAGAGACATTTTCAAAGGCAGAAATTCAAATAGACAACAGACACATGAAAGAGTCTCAGTAAAACTGGCCATCAGAAAAATGCAAATAAAATCTACAGTTAGCTATCAACTCACAATTAAAGTGGCTATGATACCCAAATAAAAAATCACACCTGCTGGTGAGGAGGGGGAGGAAAGAGCACCCCAATGTTGGGAATACCAACTGCTACAGCCAACACGCAACTCAATACAGATGCCTGAGAAACTGAAAACTGGCTCTACCACCTAGTCCAGCTACTGCACTCCTGGGAATCTATCTAAAGGAAGTGAAATCAGCATACAAAAGAGGCAGTTGTGTTCCCATGCTGACAGCAGCTCAATTCATACAGCGAAGATATGGAAACAACCTAGATGTCCATCAGCTTAGGTCTGGAAAAAGAAAACAGGATGTATACACATACACACACACTTGATATTATCCGGCCATCAAAAAGAATGAAAACCTAACAGTTGCAATAAAATGGACAAAAATGAAAATCATTATGCTAAGTGAATAAGTCAGACTCAGACAAATACCATGTTTACTCTTTATTGTACAAGTTGATATGGTGTGTGACTGTGTGTCTAAATGGAATGAAAACAGTGAACACTGACAAGGTCAAAAGAAAGATTCTAGCAACACTATCAGATTCTGGCTGGCCAGGAGGTACCCTTGGTGATCTGACCTTCAAGGGCCGTAAGCAAAATCTATTCTAGTTTGAAAACTTAAATGGCTGAAAGGCAAAAGTGACAGTGAGTGAGATACCTGATCTCCCAACCTTGGGGGCAAACCTTTGATAAATTAATCAGGAGGAGGAACCTGGCTGAGACACTAAAGCTACTTGCACACACATGGGGAAAGGCCAAGAGCGGAGAACAAACTTTTCTGGATTCCTCGCCATGAGACTCCAAAATATGTCGGTGACATCCTAACAAGGGCGGCACATCGGGATTCAGGTGGGGGCTGGGATGAAGGAAATGTTTGGCTGGACTTCCGGTGAACTGGTTACATTTACTTATCTGAACGTACAACTGTGAAGGATGCTGAGTCTGATTAGGGATGCTGCCTGCCTCTACCTAGGACTGCATAACTGAAGGCATGAGAATTTGCCCCTAAATCAAAGTTAAACAGAAATGATAAACACAAGCCCATAGAATTGCTCAACCCATTTAGTTGGCTAATCTGAAACACTACAGAATACCTAGTACGTACTGTAATGGTGTTGCCAACTAATTTTCTGCAAATGAAAATACTCATGGAAATACTAAAGCTTGAATGCAGTAGCACCACCTGCAGCACGAGCAGACACTGATAGGGTTTCAACAGAACAAATGCCACGGGAAGCTAAAGGACACCAGCACTCAGTGACTGATCTTTCTTCTTTTTTTAAAAGATTTGTTTACTTTTATTGCAAAGTCAGATATATACAGAGAGGAAAATCTTTCATTCAATGATTCACTCCGCAAGTGACCGCAATGACTGGTGCTGTGCTGATCCGAAGCCAGGAGCCAGGAGCTCTTCCAGGTCTCCCACACGAGTGCAGGGTCCCAAGGCTTTAGGCCATCCTTCACTGCCTTCCCAGGCCACAAGCAGGAAGTTGGATGGGAAGTGGGGCTATCGGGATACGAACCGGTGCCCTTATGGGATCCTGGCACATGCAAAGCAAGGCTACTGCGCCAGGCCCTCAGTGACTGATATTACAAATGTTTTTTCCTTGATCTTAGGAAGGAACCAACCATAGATTGCCTTCATGTGAATGGAAGTTTCCAATTTAACTTTTCCATATTGCCACAGTATAATTCGAACTCTTCAGTGTACTGTTATAATCTGGCCAGGATAGACTGGATTTCATGCAGGCTGTGGGTGTAACAATACTGATGACACAACGTCAGAAACTCAAGACCAAGTCGGGCCCGATTCCCTGGGGAAGTCCTCACACACACAGCTGTTGGGGCTTCTGGATGCTGTAACTGGATCCTGACAGGAGCTGACACTGACCCTGGTCTGGGGCACACTCGATGGACGCTATAATGCTCAAATACTATAAAAGGACTTGGAACGGAAGCGAATGGACATCCTACACAGGTGTGTTCCATTTTCTCATACCAATGGACACACTTTACACCCACAATATCCAACATCAAAAGGATGAAGTGTACTGTCAACTTCTCTCAAAAAAAAAAAAAAAAAAGCAGCATTTGGCCTCGAGGTTTAGAAAGCAGCAGGGAGGCCACACCCCAGACTGGAGTTCAGGCTCAACCCCAACTCCTAGTTTGTTTCTTGCTAACGGCCAGGTTGGGAGGCAGTGGGGATGGCTCACGCAGCTGAGCTGCTGCCACGCCCAGGGGACATCTGGCTTCAGTTCCTGGCCAGGAAAGTATTTCATGAGTGAACCAATACAGCGTGAGCTCTTTTGGTCTCTCTGCTTCTCAAATTAAATTTTTTAAAAGATTTATTTATTTTTATTGCAAAGCCAGATATACAGAGAGGAGAGAAAGATCTTCCGTCCAATGATTCACTCCCCAAGTGGCCGCAGTGGCCAGTGCCGAGCTGATCCGAAGCTAGGAGCCAGGAACCCCCTCCAGGTCTCCCACATGGGTGCAGGATCCCAAGGCTTTGGTCTGTCGACTGCTTTCCCGGGCCACAAGCAGGGAGCAGGATGGGAAGCAGGGATGCCGGGATTAGAACTGGCGCCCATATGGGATTCTGGCACGTTCAAGGCAAGGACTTTAGCCACTAGGCTACCATGCCAGGCCCTGCACAAAGATTTTGTAATAAACTACATCTCAGTAAATATGAGGGGAGGAGAGACCCCAATCTTTTTGAAGAGAATATGAATAAATTTGAAAACTTCCTTGCAGAGAATACAAGTACATTTAAAGAACTCTAGTAACAGATTACTGAGGAAATTTCAATGGAGAGGAACCATACTACTTATAATCAAGTCTTTACATGGCAAAGTAAATAATTCCATTTTTCAGTTGAAATTGCCAAAACAAGAAAGCTGGTTAAATCCACCAGTGGTGTTGGGGCATAATCTCAGTACACCCCGCACACAGATCCAATTCTGAAGCATACGCATGCAGGTGCAGCTCCTTCGCAGATACAGGCATGTCCCAGAGCTTCCGAACAGACCGGAACACGGACAAGGAGACAACACTGGCAACTTCTATTACACTCCAATAATGGAACACCAGAGAGCCGTAGCAATGACTTTTCTCCCTATGTGTGATGTCTTGTGCCAAGTAAGGAGGATTAGCAAAGAGTATTCATTTTTTTAAAGCAAAGATTAATCTATTTTTGAGAGAAAATCCACATCTACATGACTCTATGTTAGGGAAAAGTAGAAGGATTTGCAGAAAACACTGTCACTGTTACAGAACCACAGGTAATTTTCACCATTCTTTTATTACTATCTTTTAGCATCCCTGATGTTGGACGTGAATGGTGCAGCTGTATGTATTGCGACGGCGCCA
This sequence comes from Ochotona curzoniae, assembly GCF_017591425.1. Taxonomy (NCBI): domain Eukaryota; kingdom Metazoa; phylum Chordata; class Mammalia; order Lagomorpha; family Ochotonidae; genus Ochotona; species Ochotona curzoniae. The sequence goes on along the minus strand of NW_024465561.1, from coordinate 4,349,377 downwards.
GGAGGTCCCTCTGAAGGGCCCGAAGCCACTCCAAGGCTGCAGTACAGAACAGGGCTACCAGAGTCTTCACTAACTGCCTATGGTTTGAAAGCACTGCCTGCTTCCTTCCAGGTCCCCACGCACCACTTCATTACCCAGCACTATCCTCCTACACTTTGCATCCAAATGGTGAGATCTGCCTCTAAGGGGAGGAAGGAGCTGCAGACATCCTAAACCCATCCAGAAATCAGTCCTAGTCCTATGGGAGGAGGAAGGAGGAAGAATGGCTCTGTGTGTGCACATGCGCGTGGTGGGAGAATATAAAAGAGTTTGTGGGAAACTTCAAAATATTTCAGAACATGACTTGCAGGAAATTTTAAAAATATGTCAAACTGGGCCTGTCGCAGTGGCCTAGCGGCTGGGGTCCTCGCCTTGAACGCACCGGAATCCCATATGGGCACTGGTTCTGGTCCCGGCAGCCCCATTTCCTATCCGGCTCCCTGCTTGTGGCCTGGGTGGGCAGTTGGGGATGGCCCAGAGACTTGGGACCCTGCACCCACATGGGAGACCTGAAGGGGGTTCCTGGCTCCTAGCTTTGGATTGGCTCGGCACTGGCCGCTGCATTCGCTTGGGGAGTGAATACCTGGATGGAAGATCTTCCTCTCTGTCTCTCCCTCTCTCTGTACATCTGGCTTTGTAATAAAAATAAATAAATCTTAAAAACAAATGTCAAATCATATGAAAAGGCTCAAAATGCAGTAATGCTTATGCTATAATCAAAAGCATATAGTAGCCATGAATCTACAGGGACGTGAACATACTTCAAAAGTGTGGAGGAAGGTCTGGCACAATAGCCTAGTGGCTAAAACCATCACCTTGAACGCACCAGTTCTAATCCCAGTCAGCCCTGCTTCCCATCCAGCTCCCTGCTTATGGCCTGGGAAAGCAGTGGAAGACGGCCCAAAGCCTTGGGACCCTGCACCCGCGTGGGAGACCTGGAAGAAGCTCCTGGCTCCTGGCTGGGTTGGCTCCAGCCATTGCGGTCACCTGGGGAGTGAACCATCAGATGGAAGATCTTCCTCTCTGTCTCTCCTCCTCTCTGTATATCTGTCTATCCAATAAAAATAAATAAATGTTTAAAAAAAGGTAGGGAGGAATAGCCAACTTATATAGAATTCCAAAAAATTTGTGTCAAGAGCTCATTACAACATAACTCTACATTCCTAAGTGTGGCCTGTACATATGATTTCTTACAAATAGTAGAGGGGCTGGTGCTGTGACGCAGTGGGTTAAGCTGCTCTTCCGTTATGAGTACAGGTTTGAGTCCTCGCTGCTCCACTTTTTCCAACATCTTGCTCACGTGCCTGGGAAAGTAGCAGATGCTGGACCCTGCACCCATGTGGGAGACTCACACAAATAAAATCATCACTTTTTTTTTAAAGTATAGTTGAAAAGTTGGGGCGGGCACGCAATTGAGCAGTGGAGAAAACTGCCACGCACGTCCTCTGCCAGAAAGCCAAGGTAAGATGAACAGTGAAGAAATGTTCCGAGTCCTGCAGTTGTGCTGAGACTGGCAACCCAGGACCGCTGTCTTCAGTCCCAAATCCAACATCCCTCCGATGATGAGGAAAACACCAAACAAATTCTGAGTAAGGGACATTCTACAAAGTCATCAAAAAGAAGGAAACTGGGAAAGCAGGCTATCCTGGAATTGGCTTTTGGTTAAAAATGAAGAAATCTTCTCAGCTTTCCAAGATTTGACATGAAAAGGAGGAATGCAAGATATCTCAACGTTTATAGGGAGTATAGACTGAAATGATAATACTGTAGTTGTCATGGGCTAATATTTGGGGAAAAAAAAAGAGGAATTATTGTGCTGAAGTTGTAGCACAGCACATTAAGACACAGCTTGCAATGCCGCCATCTCATATGGGAGTGCTGATTCATGTCCCGGCTGCTCTGCCCCCGATCCAGTTTCCTAATATATTTAAGTGCTTGGGCCTCTGCCACCCACTTGGGAGATGAGGACAGAGTTCCCAGACTCCCGGCTTCGGCCAGGCTCAGCATTTGCAGCTGTGGCCATTTGGCAGAGTGAACCAAGATAGAGGATCTCTTTCTTTCTGGCACTCTGCCCTTCAAATAAATGAAATAGACTTAAAAAAAAAAATGGAGAAATCTGGATAAAATCTGAACTTCACTTAATAGTAATGTATCAATATTGACTATGACAAATGTATCATGCTAATGCAAGATGTTAATAGCTGGGGAAACAGTTTGAGGTACACTATTATATTCTTAATTTTCCTATGTAACTGACATAAAGAAGTTTTATCAAAATGTGTAGCAGTCTTAACAGATATAAGAGCTATATGTCTTGTACGCATTGAAGACAGTTCTAAGTATGTTTTTTAATTTTTATCAGGATGGATGAATCTTTTTTTAGCCAATACTTTTCAGTATGACAGAACTTCAAAAAGTATGTGGGGAGAAAAAAAAACAAAGCTTAAAGAAAGTTTGTGGAAAACGAATTAAAAAATTAAGTATACTCTGTCATGCTGCATGCATTGAGTTAAGCAGTGGCTTATGACGCCTGCCTCCCACACAGGTGTGATGGTTCAAGTCCTGGCTGTTCTGCTTCCTGCTGGGCTCTGTTCTAATGTGCCTGGGAAGGCAGCAGGAGATGGCTCAAGTACTCGGGCCCCTGTCACCCGCGTGGCAGACCCAGACGGAATTCCTGGCTCGGGGCTTTGGCCTGGCACAACTCCAGCTGTTGCAGCCATTTGGGGATTGAACCAGCAGCAGATAAAAGATCTCTCTGTCTCTCCCTCCCTGTCACTCTGCCTTTCCAATAAATGAATATTTAAACACAAAATTTAAACCATGCCTTTGTTTTCATAATATGCATTTTCTGTAAAATTACACTAACATTTTATTTCCACTTCCCAACGAGCTTCGTACACTGCTGTGATGCCCTCCACAAAGTTACTGACTCATCTTGTGTCAATCTCATTCGGCAGAAAATCATTCCTGCAAGGCACCAGGTGCAAAGCTGATCACGGAGAGCTCCTTGGCTTCCAGAGTCTCTGTACCCAAGGTGGTGTCGCAAAACAGTCGCCATGACCATGGCTGGCAGAGGCCTCATTCCTTTGAACTCCCAAGGAGTAGCAGCCCACATCTCAACTGATTTCTGTTTATGCTGCACGAGGGTATTTTTAGAAAGTCCATAGAAAAGTACACTTTAAAAGAGAAATTTATTTTTGGTGTAGGAAATTTTGAAATCCATGCATAGCTTTTTTCACAACATAGATTTTTCCATGAGTTTTTTTTTTTTAAAGAAATCTTCATATGACTGGATTTCAAAAATTTTTATACCATAAAATATAAGCTTTTAACTCCATTTCCCACAACCTTTTTGAAATAGCTTCATGTCTCCCTTACTTGATTCAACAGGAAATTGTTTTCTTCTTTTTTTTTTCCAACCTGAGAAACAGCCAGCCCTGTTCCCTGGTCCATCCATCCCGTCCCCTGTGAAGGCCCAGGCGGGGCAGTCAATTAAGTCTTCCCACGGTGTGTGGCAGAAATCCCATTACAGGAACCTTCAAAGTCCCCCCAGGAGGGAAGCCAGACTCGGGTCCTGAACCCAGGCCCCCCAATAATGCAAGCAAGGTTATCTCTACCTGCCTGGCTTTTCTAGAGAGAATTTCAGGATGGCCACTGAATTATTCTTATCATTGCATTTCTCCCTGGTATCCGCGATATTCCTGGCATTACTGAACTGTGTTTGACCTAAAAATTCCACGCTGGAAAAGTTATCCATAGGAGAGACCTGTGAAAGGGCAGAGCAGCCACCACAGGCATCTACAATTGGGAAGTTATGCGACAGATGACTCCTCTACCATTAATAATTATAAGCAAGTGTTTTAATTAGCAAAGAGAGAGAAAGGATGCATAATGAAGGCAAGATGAATTATTACATAAGGGAGCAGGTTTTTTTTTTAAGGACCTATTACTTTTAGGAGAGGGTTTGGGGAAATAATGAGAAAGGCAGCTCCGTGCTTAGAGGCTCGTGATGTGGCTCTTCTCATGTACTGTGAAATTTGTACAAGATGGAGACAGGGAAAGCAGATGGGAAGAGCAGGAACAATGAGGGCACGCTGCCTGGGCTGGCGTTCCAGATCCGCTGCGCACCAGCTTGATGCTGGGTTGGGTTTTTTTTTTTTTTTTTTTTTTGGTTAAATATTCCACCAGATGGATGGAAAAGAATTTCCTTAATTCTTTAGGGACACTAATTTTATCTAAGGTTGCCTCTATGGCTGTCACATCCTTTTTATACTCTGATTCTAGAATTGTAGAACTGAATTCTTTTAAGTCATACACGTTCACCTTAAGTCACAATAAATTATAGTTCTTTCACAGGATTTGTAACCAAACAAATAAATGACCTGCAGGTTTAAAAACTCCTGTATTATTTGAATGTCTAGTGTTACTTCTTATTTGCAAATATCCAACACAATTTTATATTTTCATTTTTCTTAATCCACAGCCAACTTTGTACACATGATTGTAACATCTTATGTAAATGGAATATATTGTTAAGTGCCAGTATTCTAAGAGTGTTCCATGCATTAATTTAGTCATTTTTACAAACCTCTCAGTGAGTGCTATCAGGCTCTCCATTTTATAAATGAAGAAATTAAGATGCAGAAATTTTAAATAAATTTCACAAATACGCAGATACTAAAACCCACCCAGAGCCCATGGGATGGGATGCCTGATTGTAAAAGGAGAGTTTAACAGTTCACGCCGGTAAATCTCAAACCAGACTTGGTTACCAATACAAAGTAGAAAGCACCAATTCAGGGGAAAATAAACCAGAAAGTAATTCGCAGAAGAAAATTTCACCTCACCTCAAACGGGGTTTTTAGCTCCACAATATCCATGCTTTCTGCTCCTCCGGTCAATTCTGGAAAATCATAGAACTGGAGAAGGAGAATGGAATTAGGAGAAAGCAGCTCTGTCTCAGCACACACCAAGACCTGCCCCACCACTCCTCGGTGCAGGTGCACACCTCAAAGTCAGACGGAGCAGAGCAGCTCCCACCATCCACAACCCAGAGGGAAATCTCAAGGTCGAAGCTTCTGGGGCTGCAACTTCTCACAGCGCCGGAGTACCTTCCCCGGGGGATTTCAAAAGACGGAGTTACAAGCTAAATTTATGACAGCGTGAAACTGTCTAGCAACCCATGGATGGTATCCTTCAGGTTCATGTACATGAACTTTCTGAGAATTCCTCCTGTGTGAGCCAGTCCAGGCTCACGGGGCTTGGCGGGATGTACTTCTGCCTGGGAGCACACAGAAGGCTCCACTGCAAGGAAATGCCTGATCCTGGGGATTCTTTCTGGGCTGTGGCCAAGAACCAGGACCAGGCTGCAGCTCAGGGTTTAAGCAGTGTTACAGCTTTTTTTCTCCATCAGGTGGGCCAAGGATCCCCTACCCCACCCTATCAGCCCATCTCCAATCAATCCAAGCCCAGCACTACCCTCACCCAACACCTTTCAGCCACTTCTCCGTAAATTTGCCATTTCATTGGAGTAACAAAGACCTTGATCTCCCAGTTTATTCCAGGTCCTCCAACCCCTGAAAATCAGATCAACAGGACAAACCGGAGGCCAGAAATAGGTCCACCTCAAACAGTTCATGGAAAATGGAATTAAAAGGTAAGTTTATTTTGATGCCAGAAAAGTTGGAAACCCACACATAGCTCTTCATAATACATATTTTCTATTCATTTTTTGGGGGGGGGAGGGAAGGAGCCCTTCTCTGAAACAACAATGGTTACCTAGATGTTCCATAGTCATCAATGAGACTGTTAATCCAGTTGAGGCCAGATTCAAAATGCAGCACGTTTCCTTACAGTTTTGGCCCTATTTCATACCCTGTCATTCATTTTGATCCACCGATGTGTTCATGTGACAGATTCCTATTCTTTGAATTGGGGTTAGTACACCCTCACTGAAATTATTTTTTCAGAGTGCAATATTTTTAAATATGAATTTTAAAGTCATCTTACACAATTAAAAAACAAGATGTTGCTGTTTTTATCAAAATCTCGTTATTACAGTTGCTGACTTCCCTTTCATTTCTAAGATTATAGCATTGTTTCCATTTGTTGAAGTTTTCTGTTCCTTCCTGTACTAGCAATATTCTCATGAAGGTTTTGTTAGTTATTTAAAACAGTTTAGAGTTCTAGTTCATAAATAACAGGTTTTTGCACATTTTCTTAACTCTACTTTAAGCCAGTGTTCCAGCTCTTGTTGCTATGGTAAATACCTACATTTTTTTTTTCATTATATCTTTTCGTGGCTGGTTTTTCACACCAAAGAATATGAATCTTAATTTTATAGTCAGCTGCTTCACAATTTCATCACTTACCTAGATGTGCAAAGTCAATTTTGTGAAATAACAGAGGAAGGATCTTTGAGAAAAAGCCAAAAGCTTTTATTGTATCACAAAGACATCGTGGCTCCCTGAGAAAATGGCAATAAACCGGCAGCCTGTGGGTCCCCAGGTGCAGCCAGATCGGAAGAGCCGCCAGGACTTTCCTGGGCCAACAACAGGCTCTTCAAAATCCGCAGTTACAGAGCCTCACCCACAATCCTGAACCCCGAATCCTGATCTCGCTGTACGGTAGGCAGCATTGCCTCATAAATTATTCCTTAATCCTTGGCTTCTCAAGTCTCCTATTTGTGTCTAAAGGTCTGACCGGAAAAAAAAAAAAATAAGGAGGGGGCCCGCAGTCCCACGAAAACAAGTTGCTTTAAACTATTCCTTTGTGTACATACTTAAAAGTCCCACTGGTCTGGAATCCTATACAATAGTCAATGCACGTTTTGCACAGAAAACCTCTTTTTCAGTCTTTATCACAGCGATTTTTGAAAATTCCCCACCCCCATCGTCGAGTATTTTGGGGTCCGGGCACAAGCACCCCCATTTTCAATATTGGATCGTCGTTGGAACCCAGGCCGCCCCCTCTCAGAGGATGACCGCGCGCTTCGGCTCGCTCACACAAACCCCATCGCCCATGCGGCAAAGCCCGCACTCGGCCACCGGGCCGGAATCCCCTCGGAGGGCGTCGGTCCGCACCTCCAGCCCGGGCCCGGGATCCCTGGACTCCACCCGCGGCCACCAGGCAGGCCAGCGCCCAGGACGCAGGCCCCGTCTCCCCCACCCCCAAACTGCTTCGGAACCGGCGGCCAAACCCACCTCTGCACAACAGCACCAAGTGCGGCCCGGTGTGTCTGCGTACTCGGAGCACGAAGGAGCGCTCCCAGGTCTCGGGCACCGCCTGGGCAAGCACTGGTTAAAGTCAGGTAGGGTGCGGAGATGATTCAGAACAACCTCCCTCCAGGCCGTTCCGCCATGTTTGTGGGCGCTAGCCTGGACTACATGTCCCAGAAGGCTGCGCTGCTCTCATCGACACCCCGCGAGATTTGCCATGGCCAGACGCGGTGGCTTTTGTGAGCACGAGTAGGCCCTTTGGGAGCACGGTCATCCTAGAGAGGATTAGGATGCGCTCTCCCGGTTGGAGATCTCTAAGAACACCTACCTGGGCCCTTTCTGGAGCGTTTTCAGTTCGGGACCGGGTGGAGGACCTTCCTTCTGGCTTAGATGTGGACCGAGAGGTGCTCGGTGACCCAGCTGCCGTCCTTCCTGCCCGTGTCCCGTGCTGGACTACATGTCCCAGAGGCCTTCGCGGCCTGCGTGCTGCGCGCAGGCCTTCGGTGGCTGGTCTCCGGCCCGGAGATCGGGCTCCTGGAGCTCCTGCAGCTTCTCCGGGCGCCGTTCCCAGTTCTCGTGGGCCCCGAGGGTTGGAGGATTCGAGCGCTCCAGGCTGCGGCCTGTGCGGCGGGGAGCGACTCCATGGGGCGCGGAGAAGATGGAGTGCGCTTGTGGCTTTTAACTACTACCCAACCGCTCATCACGCAAAAGCATTTACGTGGGCAGGTGTTAGTCGGACTGGGAACTCAAACCAGTTCTCCCACGTGATGACAGGAACCCAGATCGCACCCTCAGGATGCAGGGGGCTGCGCTACCTGGACGCTGGAGGGGGTGACTGCGCTTCGGTATTTAAACAGGTGGATTCCGGGTCCTTAAGAGTTCTGGGTAGTCGATTTTTACATCTTAGGGGCAAAGGCAGGCTTAAAAGTTGTAAACCTCCTGAAATAAGTGTTCGAAGACAGCTCATCTTCAGGTTCTGACAAAAGTATGTTCTCATGGCAAATACGCATTTTTCACAGGTTTCAAAGGGGGTTAGGGCCAGCCCAGGGACAAAGCCTTAAGAAGTCTTGTTACAGTTTGGTCAAGTCTCTCTCTCAAACGTTTATTAATTTATTTTAAAAAGTAACACAAAGAGATCTTCCGTATGCTGAATCACTCCCCAGATGGCCACACTGACCCTGCTTCTTTGGGACTTCATGTGGGTGGCAGGGATCACCTGAGTACTTGAGTCTAATTTCTCTGCTTTCCCAGGCCATTAGCTCAGAGCTGGCCTCAAACCCGTGTCCTTCGGGCATTGTGGCCTATGGCTTTTACCCCTGTGCCAGGACACCCGCTCCAGCTTTAGGCTCTTCTTGCATGCTTTGGATAGTGTCATTTGGGCCAAGAGTTATTGCAGTTGTTTTGATCTTTATATTAATTAGCTAAGGCATTGCTCCTGGTAAGGGAAAGTATCCGTGACATTCACTGATCTATTTTAGAGAGCAACAGTTTTCAACAAGGTATTCTTTGTTATGTGACATTGTCTTGGCATTACAAGGTTACAAGCCAGCATGGCTGGCTCTTAGACAAGAAAGCCTACTGGCAAGCTTCTGTCACTGTAACAACCTACAACTTGATACCACACATTTCCACAGCTCCCTAGAATGGGGTATAATTACTCATTGAGAATCTGTTACTCTGTAATAAACAGGACTTTTATACAAACAGAACTATTTAGACAGAGGTGATGAAAGATCAGCAACTTGATCTTAACCTGCAAATCATGTAGCATCTTCCCTTCTGAAACCGTTGCCTTCTCCCATATATGCTTCTGTTGTTTCATTTCTACTTCTTGTTATCTTCCCTGTTCTTCAGAACATTCCGGCATTTGTCTTCCCCATAATGGCTTCCCTGGTGACGGCCTGGATTTGAATTCTAGAGTATTTTAACCATGATCATTTCCTGCCTCATAAAAAGAGCTTTCCATCACTAAGCCAGACATGATCTCCATTTGGGGTAGGATGTGGAGGAACCCCAGAAAGGAAGGGAGGGATGATGAGAGGAAGGACAATCCCTGGTCTCTTCACCAGTTATGACTTTTTTTCTGTTCTGTGTGACACTCTGGGGTCTGCCTTCAGATGCAAAGGTATGACTTTTAAAATAAGTGTATTTCTAGTTATAATGCATGTTTCATCATAGGGTATGTTGTGACATTTCAGTAGATGTATACAATGTATAGTCATCCAATTAGCATATTGTGTTCAGAAATTTAAAATCCTCTCTAGTAGCTATTTTGAAATATTCAGTTGTTTCCAGCCATAGTAATTCTATTATGTGTTGAGCATTGGCGGCTATCCCCCCCACCCAGCTGTATTATGTACCTATTAATCAGCCTCTCTCTATCTTAGCTCCCCTGCCTTCCCCTACCCCCAGCATAACCAAGTGCTCTGATCTCTACTTCTGGGAGATCAATTTTGTGACTTTCACATGTCAGTATGCAGTATACAGTATGACTTTCTGTGTCCGACTTATTTCAGTTAACAAATGTCCTCCAGTTCTGCCCAAGTAATTCTAAGTGACAGAATTTCATTCTATTTAAAAAAAAAAAGCTTACTTTATTGTTTAATTTGAGAGAGAAAGAGTCAACAAACATAGAGAGGTATCTTCTATCTGCTGGTTCACTCCACAAATGTCCACACAATCGCCAGGCCAAAGTCAGAAGCCAGAACTCAACCCATGTGCTTGAGCCGTTCACTGGTGCCTCCCATGCCAGCAGAAAGCTGGATGAGAAGTGGAATAGCCACAGACGCCAACGGGGGATGCAGGCATTCGAGGTGGCAAAGGAAGCTGCTGTGCCAAATATCTGCCCCATCATTTCATATTTCATTATTTTAATGGATCTCTGTATAGTCACACATCACATCTTTATTGGTTAATGTATCAGTGGATAACTGAGCTGATTCTATATGTTGGTTAGTGCAAGAACTCCTTCAGTAAATGTGCAAATATCTCTTTGACACTGATCCAGTTTCCACCGGATTGTACACCTGATAGTTCCATTTCTGACTTTTTCAGGAACATCCACACTATTTCTTATGTCTGAACTAATTTACATTTTTAAAAAATTATAAAGTCAGATATACAGAGAGGAGAGACAGAGAGGAAGATCTTCCATCAGATGATTCATTCCCCAAGTGACCACAATGGCTGGAGCTGAGCCAATCCGAAGCCGCCAGGAGCCAGGAGCTTCTTCCAAGTCTCCCACGTACATGCAGGGTCCCAAGGCTTTGAGCCGTTCTCGACTGCTTTCCCAAGCCACAAGCAGGGAGCTGGATGGGGAGCAGGGCTGTTGGGATTAGAATCAGTGGCCCTATGGGATCCTGGCACATGCAAGGCGAGGACTTCAGCCACTAGGCCACAGCATCAGGCCTCTAATTTACTGCATTCATCAAACCAATGAGGCAGCCCAATCTTGAACTTAAACCACTGTAATTCTAAGCCAGAATAATATCCTTCCTATTTATGAAAATGGCTTGCCTCTGCTTTTTTGCTTTAGTAACAGAAAGTGGATACTTTTTAAAAAATAAAAATTTGCTTTACTTTTTACTTGAAAGGCAGATTTAGAGGGAAAGAGAAAGAAAGAGGGAGAGAGAGATCATGCATTCACTGGTTCACTCCCCGCATGGCCACAACGGCAGGAGCTACGCTGATCTAAAGCCAAGAGCCAGGAGCTTCTGGTTCTCCAATGCGAGTGCACAATCCCAAGGACTTGACCATCTTGCACTGCTTTCCCAGTCCACAAGCAGGGATCTGAATGGGGAGCAGAGCAGCCACAACACAAACCAGCACCCATATGGGATCCCAGGACTCAAAGGTGGAGTATTAGCCAACTGGGCTATCATGCCAGCCCCCAGCTTATTATAGATAGATAGATAGATACATACATACATACATATAGAGATATACACACACACATATATATGCCACAATACAGGCCCCACACTCTGGGTCTTATGTTCATATTGAATTAGTTTTTACATATGGTATGTGGTAAGGTCCAACTGTTCTGAATGTATTTTCCTGTTTCTGCATACTAGGCGAATGCTTGTTTTCCATTTATTGCTGCAGTAAAATATAGACAGCAAAATCTGCCTTGTAAACCATAAGTGTGCAATTCAGTAGCTAATTGTCTTCACAATTTTGTGCAGTCATCACTACTACATAACTTTTCATCATTCACAAACTGTGCCAATGAAGCAATAAGCAGTAAATCTTTATTCTCCTCCTCAAGCCCATGGTGATTTCGAATTGACCTTTTGCAATTGGCAACAGGGGAATCTAAACATCTGATTTTGTGTCTCAGTTGCTCTGTTTCTGATCCAGTTCCCTGCTAATACCCCTGAGAAGGCAGTGGGAAGGGGGTCCAAGTGTTTGGACCCCTGCCTCCCACAAGGAAGAGTTGAATGGATTTCCAGACACCTGGCTTTGGGCTGGCTAGCCTGGGCACTGTGGCCATTTGGGGAATGATTCAGCAAATGGAAGATCTCTCTCTCCCTCTCTCTGTAACTGCCTTTCAGTTAAGGTGTTTTTTTAAATATTTGAATATGTGTATATAGGAAAAAAAAACAGGATATGGAAAGTCAGTAATCTAGTTTCCATATCAGAACTAAAGAAATAAGAGTAATATAAATCTAAAGCAAGCAGAAGAACTGATAAAATCCGAACAAAAATATAGAGAATAAAGACAGGGATAAAAAAAGGTAGTTCTTAAAAAAAAAAAAAGACAAACCTCTATCAGAGGAGTCGAAAAGAGAAGATACAAGTTGGTGTCAGAACTGGAAGCGGGGATTGTCGCTGGCATCACTAGTACTATGAACAACATTCTGCTTAAGAACACAGGAACATGTAAGAACTGGACCCTCCCCTTTAAAGACACAATTTACTGAAACTCAAAGAAGGAGGTCGATAGTATGAATAGGCCCAAACCTAGAAAAGAAACTGAATCAACAACTAGACTAGAAACCCAGATGAAATGGATGAAGTGTTAGACAGAAATGCCTTTCCAGGACTGAATCATGAAGAAATAGAACAACAAGCCCAGGACTGGAAGACTTCCTTGAAAAAAGAAAAAAAAATCCTACCTTTGAAGCACTAACGCCAGGGCCAGCGTGTGATACAATGGGCTGAACCAACCAGTGACAGTGCCAGCACCCCAGGATCAGAGGGCCGGTTCAGCCCTGTCTGTTCCACTTCTGACTCCATTTCCTGCTAACAGGTCTAGGAAGGCAGCTGAGCATAACCCAAAGACTTCATCCCCTGCAAACCACTGGGAAACCTGGATGGAGTTCCTGGCTCTTGGATTTGACTTGGCCAAATCGTTTGTGAACTGAAGTAGATGGAGGAGTTTTTGTCTCTCTCTCTGCCTCCTTCTCTCCCTTCTGTCCTCTCTGTGTTCCTGTTTTTTTCAAACTTTCAACTAAGTTAGCAAATAAATATTTTAAAAATAACTAACACCAATTCTTCCAATGTCTTACCAGAAACTGAAGAGGAAGAAATACTTGCACACCTAGTCTATGGAAAAAGCCATACTGGCACAAAATCCAAACACATTATGACAGCAAAACAAAACATGAATATCCCCCTTTGCAAACATTGGGACGTACTTGAATGTGGACTTCTGGATGATAATAGAGGTTCGGGACTATTGGGCTGGTATCAATGCAATTTACCCTGTGAGACAAACATGGATCATGAGCTTAAGGCTAGGTTTTACATATGTGCCTGTTCCTCAAGGTCTAGTGGGAGGTTTGTATGTCACTGAGGGCCTTCCCTCAGCAGCAGCTAACGCACTTCTCCTGGTCCCTAGTTGGTTCTCAAGAGAAGCCAGGTGGCTGGATTACTCTTCAGATTCCTGTCTTGCCATGTCCATCTTGCATACACTTCCACCATTGTGATGCCATCTGCCACCATGCCTTTCCAAGAGCTAAGCTATGGCAGCAACACATCTTTCAATCTCCAGAATGCTGAATACATTCCTTTTCATTAAAAAGTATCTTGCTCAGGCAGACATTTAGCCTAACAGTTAAGATGTGTGTGACTCACACTAGATGGCCCAGCTCTGGAACTGGACTCCAGCTTTTTAAAAAAATTTATATTTTATTATTTTTTAAACAATGATTACATGGGGCCCGGCACTGTGGCCTAGTGGCCAAAGTCCTGACCTTGAACACGCCAGGATCCCATATGGGTGCTGGTTCTAATCCCGGCAGCCGTGCTTCTCATCCAGCTCCCTGCTTGTGTCCTGGGAAAGCAGTCGAGGACGACCCAAAGCTTTGGGACCCTGCACCTGTATGGGAGACCTGGGGGAAGTTCCTGGCTCCTGGCTTTGGTTTGGCACAGCACCGGCCGTTGTGGTCATTTGGCTAATGAATCATCAAATGGAAGATCTTCCTCTTTGTCTCTCCTCTTCTCTGTATATCTGACTTTGCAATAAAAATAAATACAGAATGGAGTTCCTGGCTTCTGGTTTTAGCTTGATCTAAATCTGACTTTTGTGGCCATTTGAGGAATGAACCAGCAGTTGGAAGATTTATCGCTTTTCTGCTTTTCCCTAGTTTGCTGCAGCTGTTCCACAAAAACAAATTTTTAAAAATGTATTTAGTTTTTAAAGTTCAGGGAAAATATATGTGCAAAAAACTACACATGGATTTCAATCTTATTTTTTTCTAGAAAGTAAACAGCTTTTGATTTTTCCTGACCAATTTAAGAGTACCTTCATGTACACTTAATACTTCATGTTAAGTACATTCAAAAATGTTTAAAAAGTTTTTTCTAAAGATTTGTTTATTTATTTATTTATATCAGAAAGGCAGATCAGATTTATGGAGAGAAGGAGAGACAAAGATCTTCCATCTGCTGGTTCACTCCCCAAATGGTAGCAACAGCCAGAGCTGAACCAATCCAAAGCCAGGAGCCAGAAGCTTCTTCCGGGTCTCCCACATAGGCACAGGGTCTCAAAGCTTTCTTCTACTGCTGTCCTCCACTGCTTTCCCAGGCCACAAGCAGGGAGCTGAAAGGAAGGTGAAGCAGCCAGGACATGAATCCCAGCACCAGTAAGGTGAGGATTTAGCCATTAAGCTATCGCCCTGTGCCCAAAAATGTTAAAATGTTACATTGTATGTATATTTTACCAGATTAAAAAAAATGCTTCTCTTAAGGAGATTTTAAAAATAAGACATTAAAAAATAATTCAACAGATAAAAAAATGTACCGTAAGTTTTCAAAAACAAAGTCTAAACTCATTCTTACATTGATTGCTGAAGTATTAAACTGGAATGTAAAGTGAAATCAGAACATAACTTTACAGGTAAAATAAAGATTAAGTAATGAAAGTCAATAGGCATCAAAAGAAAAGATTATTACCCCAAGGATACTTAAGATTAACTGTAAGCATACTGTAAGTATACCTTAACATAGTGATAAGTCAAAGAGAAAAGTAGGGGCTGGTGCTAGGGCTTAGTGTGTAAAGCTGCTGTCTGTAGCACTGGCATTTCACATCACACTGCTCCATTTCTGATCCAGCTCCCTGCTAACACACCTGAGAAAACAGCAGAGGACGGTATAAGTGCTTGAGCACCTACATCCAGGACCCAGGAGAAGCTCCTGGCTCTTGACTTCAAACCAGCTCAGCTCAGCCATTATGACCACTGGGGGAGTGAACCAGCACTCTCTGTAACTCTGCTTTTCAAATAAATAAATATACTTTTTTAAAAAGGGAGAGACAGAAAAGAAGACAACAATAACAGCATAAAATGGAGTGGCATTTGGAAAAAGTGATAAACCTCTAACATAGGAATGTATTTAAACACAATACAGTTTTTGCTCACAACCAAAAGCAAACATTAGACTCATTAATGTGAAATGTTGATATAAATTCCACTAAACTGGATGCTCTCTTTGAGCCAGCCACCCTTTCCAAAAATAAGTTTCACAGAAATCTTTTAAAATGTCCTTCACTCTAAGATTCTGTGCATTTGGTCAGTTGACATGAATTCCTCATTAGGACTAGGAAAGCTTTTATAAATAAAGCATAAAAACACACAGCATTTCTACATTCTCTGAATATTCCTTTAATGTGAATATACCGAAAATCCACAAATAGAAAATGTCAATAAAGGTTTTTCATGTTATGAAAAACACCATAACTCTTAGAATGTGAACAATATTTTAGGTCCTAAGTAAAAATATTGACATACTTTTTTATATTTCCAAGAGTTCCCACAGTACAAATTATTTAATGTCTTATACACCAAAAGACATCTAAAGCATTCCCACATTCATTCAACTATTTCCTCCATTATAAATTTACCACACATCATATATGTACATATACATGAATATGTGCCTTCATAAGGCCTTTATATCCTTAAGGGATCTCTCGAGTATGAATCCTCTGGTGTACTTTAAGACTTGATTTATAGCTGAAAGACTTCCCACATTTCTTACATTCAAATGGCTTCTCACCTCTGTGAATGCTCTGATGTCGAGTAAGTCTTCCACACACACTATAGGCCTTCCCACACTCCTTACACTCATAGGGTTTCTCTCCTGTATGAAGTCTATGGTGGATGACAAGTTGATGGCCACTCCTGAAAGTCTTCCCACACTCTTTACATTCATAGGGTTTCTCACCTGTATGGAGTCTATGATGTACTTTAAGGCTTTCGACATGAGTGAAGGCCCTCCAACACACCTTACACTCATAGGGTTTCTCACCGGTATGGATGCGTTGATGCTTAACAAGGCTTGAGATACAACTCAAGGCCTTTCCACATTCTTTACATTCGTAGGGTTTCTCACCCGTATGAATTCTCTGGTGCATCTTAAGACTTCCATCATGAATAAAGGCCTTCCCACATTCTTTACATTTATAGGGTTTCTCACCAGTATGAATTCTCTCATGGCGAATAAGTACAGAGGCATGACTGAAGGCCTTCCCACACTTGTTACACTCATAGGGTTTCACACCTGTGTGTGTTCTCTGATGCGGGGTAAGTTGGTACACGTGAGTAAAGGTCATCCCACAGTCTTTACACTTATAAGGCTTCTCCCCAGTATGAATTCTCTCATGTTGAACAAGATTTGAAGCACGACTGAAGGCTTTCCCGCACTCTTTACATCTGTAGGGTTTCTCACCAGTATGGATCCGATGATGCACTCTAAGATCTATAACCCGACTGAAGGTCATCCCACACTCATGGCACTCATAGGGTCGTTCTCCAGTATGAATTCTGTCATGCTGCATAAGGTAAGAGGCTTGACTGAAGGTTTTCCCACATTCCTTACATTCATAGGGTTTCTCACCAGTA
This sequence comes from Ochotona curzoniae, assembly GCF_017591425.1. Lineage (NCBI taxonomy): Eukaryota > Metazoa > Chordata > Mammalia > Lagomorpha > Ochotonidae > Ochotona > Ochotona curzoniae. Next base: position 4,332,774 of record NW_024465561.1, on the reverse strand, counting down.
TGAATTCTCTGATGTATTTTAAGTCCTCCACGTTGACTAAAGGCCTTCCCACATTCATGACACACATAGGATTTTTCACCAGTGTGAACTCTACGGTGCTGAGTCAGGTAGGAGGCACGACTAAAGGCCTTCCCACACTCTTCACATTCATAGGGCTTCTCACCAGTATGAATTCTTTGATGCACTCTAAGGTCTATGCTACGACTGAAGGTCATTCCACATTCTTCACATTTGTACGGCTTTTCACCAGTATGAATTCTCTGATGCTGCAGAAGATTGGAGGCCCGATTGAAGAGTTTTCCACACTGCTGACATTCATAGAGTTTCTCACCAATGTGAACTTTGTGATGTTCTGTAAGGTCTGTATGATGAGCAAAGCCCTTCCCACATTTCTCACATTGGTAGAGTTTCTCTCTATTAAGGATTTCTTCATAAAGAGTAACAGATGGATGTTTTGTATAGATACGTACTTTTCCATGGTTAACTATTTCACATTTTGGCTTCAAATCTAAAAGGAATAAGAAAAACATATTTTTCTGGACCAAAGTAAATGTTCTATAGATATCTTTTTTTGATTGAAAAGGTCACCAATTTCAAAAGAATACTTGAAAGCCCCCTACATAATTTGTAAAAGTTATTGATAATATCTTTTTAACCCTAATGTATCACTCTGTGCTACATTGCTTAGATGTATTCTTTGTATGAGTTCCCACATAAAATGGAAACAAATGGTCTCAAAGAAACTATATCCTCTTTCAAAATCCAATTACTGTTTTTCATTCCCTCTCATGTGCATCAATAAGAAGTTCTTGTCATTCTCCAACAAAAATAATGATTTTCATTTCTTTGCTAACTGTGCCCTCTGCTTTATTCCTTTGTGTCTTTTTTCAAGTCCCTGTTCATTTTACTTTTTACTCAAAGTTGATTATGCTGATAATGTCCAGAAGCACATATCAATGAGTTTTCACAAATATACTGAGCTTGCATGTACTGAGAGAAAGAATTTTAAATCTTTGGCTGTCTTGGGGAACTCAACTAAATGGTGAAGCAATGTAGAAGAATTCCAGGTAGTAGATGAAAAAGAATGCAAGGATTTATTGTGAAGGGTAATAAACTGCAAGAAATAGCTAGAGAAAATTTGAAAATGCTCAATGAGTGGGCTGACTTAGGACCAATAAATAATTCAATGTGACTGTAGGAACACTCTCCAAATTATAGTATCTGCAGAAATTCATAACATAAAACTAAAAAACTTCCATGTGAAAACGGAAATGCAATCTCCAAAAAAAAAAAAAAAAAAAACCTGCTAAGTCATTCTAAATAAAAACATGAGAAAAAAACTAACTACAAAGGACAACAGAAAATTATATGGCAGAACCTGAAGCATTCAACAGTTAGAGAACTCAAGAATTTGACAAATCATCTCAATAAAAATGAACAAAGTAAGTAAGGTATGCATCTGATCAAAAATTTATGAAATAAACAACTGAAAGTGACAAGATAAAAATATAACAGGTTGCAAATCAGTATTAACAAACAAGTCAAAGAGCTGGTGCCTGAAAAAAGTCAGTACAATAGGTAAAACCGTGGAAAGCGAACAAAACAACCAAGAAGGAAACGACAAATGGAAAATATGAGATCAAAGGGATTTTGTACTATGCACTTTTAAAACACATCATGAATTCTTTAATAACTTTCAAGGCAGAAAAATGAAATGGGTACTCTTCAAGAAAAAATCTTCAAAATTAGCCACAGAATAGTAAGCCCAAACAGGTCCAGGTATAGAAAAAGCTGTCAGGAAGCATTCACGCCCTGAGCACCCTTTCACTCCTGAACTGTAACTTGTAAATGTCAATCTGTAATAAGCAGATGCAAAACAGTTAGACAAAGGGACAATTTCAGATGGTGGCAAGCTAGGCCAGCCTAGAAATCTCGTGTCGTAAAGAGATGGAAACTTCAAAAATGTGAAAAAAAAAAGCTTGGCAAAACCTGAAAACAGTAACATAAAAATGACTATGGTAGAAATAAAATAAACAATGAGTCAATTATGATATTTATAAAAAAGAAAAAAATGACTCCGTAACTGAGGAAGTTACAGTTCCATCATGGTAGCATTAGCCCTCTAAAAGTCCATCTTCTAGAGGTTAGGCTGCTTGCCACACTCCATGGGAGCCCAGGTTTAAATCCTGTTGCTCTATTACTGATCCAACTGTGATAATGCATCTGGGAAAGCAACTGAGGATGACTCAAGTTCCTGGGACTGCCATCCATACGGGAGACCACGATGGAGTTCCAGGATCCAGGCTTTAGCCTGGCATACACCCAATTATTATGGTTATTTAAGGAGTGAAACAGCTGAAGGTCTCTGTCTCTCCCTCTCTTTGCAACCCTGCCTTTCAAAGAAGTAAAAATAATTTTTTTTTTAAAATCCATCTCTGAATAACATAAACTAAAAAGGCTTGATGAGATAAATCAACTACCTGATATTAGCAATTAAGAGTAAACAAAACAGGAGGTCTACAGAGAGAAGCCAAAACCCTAAAAAGTGATCTGGCCTTAGCCTCTTACTGTTTTTTATAACACTCAGGGCTTTGTTCCAAGGGCAATGCTGTGCAGGAAGAACGGGCAGCAAAAGCTCCAATGCATTTCTTGCTACAAACATGAAGGTAAGAAGCACCATCCAACTGGAAAGTGAGGTGGCATTATGGAGAAAAACATTCAAGATTTCCTAGTTTTAGATATAATCATCTCATACCTTGTAAAAGAAATATGAAAAACAAGCCTTAGTTTAATGCTAAATTTAATGTGCATGGGAAAGACACAATCCAAAGTAGCAAAGCATTGAAAAAAAACAAACTGAGGGGAAGGAGAGAGGACAGCACGATGGTTCAACCACTAAATTCTCACCTTGCAAGTGCTGGGATTCCATATGGGTGCCAATTTGTGACCCAGCTGCTTTACTTCCTATCCAGATCCCTGTTTGTGGCCTGATGGCCCGGGAAAGCAGTGAAGGCTGGACCAAAGCCTTGGGACCCTACACCCATATGGGAGACCCAGAAACAGCTCCTGGCTCCTGGTTTCAGATCGGCTCATCTCCCGCCATTGCGGCCACTTGAGGAGTGAACCAGTGGATGGAAGATCTTTCTGTCTCTCCTGTCTCTGTAAAGCTGCCTTTTCAATTAAAATAAATAAATCTTAACCAAAAATCAAACATAGAATTAAACCACTGCCTGCAAAGAAATATATATCTTAAAATCCGACTGCTTTGCTTCTTAAAACAAAAAGTATTAACGTAAAAGCTAGCTAGCAATATTTTCAAGAGGAGTGAATATAATGCAGAAATCACACACACACACACACACACACACACACACACACACACACACACACACACAATATGTCTGACAAAACCCAAATCATTCAATCTACAAAGAACCAAATAAGGATGGAGGGAAGGGTGTGTGCATTCATGTATTCTTAATGACTGAAATAATAGAAAATATTACTAAAGAAAAAGGAAGCCACGTAAGAACAAAGCGGAAACTAAAAACTGTATTTTCTGTAATTGTTTATAGTAGGAGGGAAATCACAGAGGGAGCAGTGTACTTGATGGACACAGAGGTAGTATTCAAGTTGGACTTTATAGACAATATAGGTCCCAAGGCTTTGGGCCATCCTTGACTGCTTTCCCAGGATACAAGCAGGGAACTGTATGGGAAGCGGGGCTGCCGGGATTAGAACCGGAACCCAGGGCCGCCGGGATTAGAACCGGAACCCAGGGCCGGACATGGTGGTCTAGCGGCCAAAGTCCTGGCCTTGAACATGCTAGCATCCCATATGGGCGCTGGTTTTAATCCGGGCAGCCCTGCTTCCCATCCAGCTCCTTGCCTGTATCCTGGGAAAGCAGTCAAGGATGGCCCAAAGCCTTGGGACCCTGCACCTGTGTGGGAGACCTAGAAGAAGCTCCTGGCTCCTGGCTTTGGACTGGCTCAGCTTCAACCAGTATGGTCACTTGGGGAGTGAATCATCAGATGGAATATCCTGCTCTCTGTCTCCCCTCCTCTCTGTATATCTGACTTTACAATAAAAATAAAATAAATCTTAAAAAAAAAAAAAAAAAAGAATCAGTGCCCATATGGATTCCAGCACATGCAAGGACTTCAGCTGCTAGGCCACCACACCAGACTCAACATTTAAATTTTTTATAATCCAGATTAGACTAATTTAACTGCCTAGTATATCAAAATTTTCTACTATTAGTTCCATGTCTTCTCCCATATCATGTACTTTTTAGCATTTTTAAACACAATTAACATGAGCTACAAAATCATGAATTTAGCATATTACTCCATGACTCCATTATAAAGAATGTAAAATAATTTGATTTATAAGGTCTAACAAAAGGGCCAACATCAACTGATAAAATAGACCTTATAAGAATAAAATAGCAGATAATGAAAAAAGTCTTCCAGTTTCCAAACTAGAGCAAAATTATAATACTCTATAAAACCAACACAAAAAGATTTTTAAGAAGTGCCATGAAAAATGAGACAACAGGGGTTGACATAGTTATGAAGTATGTTGAGCTGCCACCTGTGATGCCAGCATCCCATATGAGGGCCTGGTTAAGTTCCAGCTGCGCTACTTCCAGTCCATAACTCTGATAATGTGCCTGGGAAAGCAGTGGAACATAATCCAAGCACTTGAGCTCCTGCCTCCCACATGGGAGACCCAGATGGAATTCTGGCTTCCTTGCTTCACTGTGCCTCAGATGCGACTACTGCTATTTGGGAAGTGAAGTAGTAGATGCAAGATCTTGCTCTCTCTTCCTCCCATGGTCTCTGTCACTCCTGCTTTCAAATTAATTAATTTTTTAAAAGAACACCCACAAAAACATCATAATTATAAAACTCATAAAGGAAGTAACAGAGCTCAGAACTACAATAGGTATAAGAAAAAAAATTAAGAATGCTAGCCTAGAAAGAAGATAAATCCAAAAGATTAATATTTCGACAAAAAAATTTTTTTAAAAGCAAATACTTAATGTCTATAATGAAGTGAAATAGCTTATCAGTCTCTATTATAGAATTTAATATCTTATAATAAAGTCTTAATTTTTTAAGATAATGGCTATAAAAAATTACATCAGCTCACGGAAGAGTCATAGTTATTAATCAATGACAACACTTTGTTTGATCTGATCCCTCATAATTTACTGATTTCCTATACTGTTACTCATCCTTCAATAACCCTAACCTACCTCCTTTCTTCAAACATGCAACATTCTTGCCTGGAGCAGTTGCTGTATATGAGCATGTTAAGCAACTGCTTGGGACACGCACATCCTATACCCAAGTGCCTGGGATGGAGTCTCTATTTTCAATCTGACTTCTTTCTTTTTTATTTTTTTAATATTCATTTTATTATTTTTATTGGAAAGGCAGATATACAGAGAGGAGAGACTGAGAGGAAGATCTTCCGTCCGATGATTCACTCCCCAAGTGAGCGCAACGGGTCGATACTATGCCAATCCGAAGCCAGGAGCCTCTTCCGGGTCTCCCACTTGGGTGCAGGGTCCCAAAGCTTTGGGCCGTCAACTGCTTTCCTGGGCCACAGGTGGGGAGCTGGAAGGGAAGCAGGGCCACCGGGATTAGAACCGGCACCCATATGGGATCCCGGGCGTGCAAGGCGAGGACCTTAACCACTTGCGCCACCGTGCCGGGCCCCTGACTTCTTTCTAATACATGAGCTTCCTTGGTGCTCATGAAGAACAGAATCTGGAAATGAGCTGTGTCCAGGATTATCAGTAAGATGTTGCACTACAAACAATAATGCATGTCAATGAAATTGGAAGGGCTCAATAGCTAAATCTTCACCTTGCAAGCATTGGGATCCCATATGGGTGCTGGTTCGTGTCCTGGCTACTCTACTTCCCATCCAGCTCCCTGCTTTGTGGCCTGAGAAAGCGGTTGGGGATGGCACAAAGCCTCGGGCCCCTGCTCCTACATGGAAGACTCATAAGAAGCTCCAGACTCCTAGCTTTGCATTGGCTCAGTTCTGACCATTGCAGCTATTTGGGGAGTAAACCAGCAGATGGAAGACCTTTCTCTTTCTCTCTCTCTCCATAAATCTGATCTGCTTTCTAATTAAAAAAAGAAAAAGAAGAAGAAAAAGAAAAGACTGAAAGAAATTGGAATGGAAATATGAGATTGAAAATATGAGCAATTAATTCAAGTGAAGTTTTACTGGAAAGCTCGTGTATTAGAAGCACCTGAGAGACAGCAGACGAAGGCCTAAGTATTTGGGGTTCTTGCCACTTATGTGGGAGATCCAGATGAAGTTCCTGGCTCTTGGCTTCCACCTGGGCAAGTCCCAGCTCCTGTGGTCATTTAAGGAGTGGATCAGCAGGTAGAAGATTTCTCTATTCCCTATCTGTCTCACTCTCTCACTCACCATTTCAAATAAATATATATACTTTCAAAACCTAAAAAATATGCTAATTAGTTCATTAGGGCCCTTCTATTTGTTTTCACTTTGTTGGCGTTATCATCCTCGTATATTGAAACAGCCCTCACCTTTCTGCTGAAATAGCCTTCGAAAACGGCTCACAATCAGCTCACCTCACCTGTATCTGCCTTGTCCGATTATAGTTTGCTTCATAGTATATTTCATTACCTGATATCATTTCTGTGTTTATTCATATATTTCTTTAGTGTCTCCCCTAATATACTGTTCCTTCGACTTTGTCATATGTAAGGATGAGTTTAGTTTTAGACAATGTAGAGACACATATGAAAGCACGTGAGGAAGAGAGTCTGGAAATCAGCTGGGTCTAAGATACAGGTAAAACGTGGTGCTGCGAGGAACAGTGATCACCACTGAACTGCAAGAGAAATCAGGGACTGAAAACTCGCGTGATTCATTCAGAAGAGCAGGAAGCTGACTGGGTAGCTCGTGTCTTTATCTCCTCTGGATCACAAGCATTTTCTGTATTCCAAATGCAGATTCCCAGGCAATAATATTCCCAGGATGTGCTCCTTCCTGCACCACCTGGGCTCTTACCCTCACAGACGGTTAACCACAGTCGGATTTACTCTTACTTACCAATACACCATCTTCTCGTTTCTTCCTTCACAATCTTCCAGGGCTCTTTTCCTTCCTCCAACAATGTGATTACATCAGGCTTAGAAATGGGATATCCTGTTTATAAAGAAACAAGCTATGCAACGTGACACAGAAAGACACTTTTAGTTACAATGACAATAAATTAAGATTTTGGAGAAAGGAAGTTAAAGAAAAGGAAATCAGTTAAGCATGGTAAAGTTTTTATTATGATATTATTACTGTTTAAGCAAGCGTTTATGTCTCCATCTTTTCCTTGTTGGCCCCCATGATGCTGGACTTCAGACTGCAGTTTCTGGTACCAGTTTTCACCTTCACCACTTCTGCTCACTGTGCTCCACAGTTCTCACTTGGAAAATGGGGATAACAATAAGGTTGTGGGGTAATCAGCTCAGCTCTGACTGCTGCAGCCACCTGGGGACTGAATCAGCGGATGGAAGATCTTTCTCTGTCTCTCCTCTCTGCAAATCTGCCTTTCCAATAAAAAGAAACACATCTTTTTAAAAAAAGAAATAAACCATACCTATATAACTTTACCTATAGTAACACAATGCTAATTATTAACACTATTACTAATATTGTTGTTTGACTAACAGCACACAAGGAAAATCCCTACAGAATATTCAGTCCATTTTAAATGTAATGTTTATAAATTAGTCTTGTGTTTAAATGAATTTCTTTAATCCAATCCACCATAACATATAAATAATGCAGCTTCTTGCCATAATTGGAGTAATTCAGGAATTGCAGCAATTCCTCTGTCAAGGTGCTCTCCCTGCAAATGGATAAGATTATATAATAGAACAGCCACACTAATTCTGACTATCAACAAACAGGAAACATGAATGCTTTGATAATAGTTGTACAATATAATGGTACTTCAAGAAGAGTATGTGAAAACCAAACTCTTAGAAATTTGTTTTGGTTAAAAAAAAATGAGGCTTGAAATCCACACATAATACACATTTTTCATGATCTAGTTTCTAACAAGATTTACTATTTATTTACTGAAAGAGAGAGAGAGGAAGGAGAACGAGCGTGAGAGATCTTGCATCGACTGGTTCATTCCCCAAGCTGGCGCTGGAGCGAGCTGAAGCCAGGCTCCTGGAAGTCCCTCCTGCTCTCTCATGTGTGTGGCAAGAACCCAGATATTCTGGTCTTTTCCCAGGCTTGCTGGCAAGAAGTGAGACCAGAAGCTCGGCAGCAGGAACTTGAACTGGCACTCACATGGCTTATCCCATTGTGCTAGAATGCCGACTCCTATCATGAACTTTTAAGTACCCTTGTAAATACCACAGTATCCTAATGTAGCTCTTTTTCATAAATGTGACAGGCAACTCCAAGGAGAAACAGATTAGGTATGAACAACACTGAAAGGGGAGGTGAATGTCTTCAATGGTGCTGGCATTTCTAACGTAATAAAACTCAAATTACTTTGGCACAAAGGGAAGAGGAAATTGTGGTACAGCATGTTAAACTGCCACCTGGGGCACCTGCATCCCATTTATCAGAGTGCCAGATCAAGTTCCAGACACACTGCTTTTTATCCAAATTCCCGTTAATGCATCCCAAGAGGCAGCAGATGACGGTGCAAGTGCTTGGGCTCTTACTACTCACATGGGGGAGCCAGCAGGTTCTGGGCTCCAACCCTCAGCCTGCCTCAGCCCTGGCTATTGTGTGCACTGAGGAGCGAAGCAGTGCACACAATATCTTCTCCTTGTTCTCCAAGTAAATGACAACTAATTAAAATATGGAAAAGAAATCTATCTTCCTAGAAGGCAGCCTTGAAAAAGAGCAGAATGAAATGCAAATCCTTAGAGAAAAGATTCTGAAGTATCATAAACTATTTGAGATAGAAAACATACCTAGGGAGAGCAAGTTAGCATAGTTCTCCATCATCACATCCCGGTACAAGGTTTTCTGAGTAAGGTCGAGACATTCCCATTCTTGCTGACAAAAGTCTATGGCAAGATCCCTAAACGTCACTGATCCCTGAAATTAAAAAAAAAAAAATCAGGAATGATTAGAGAAATAGAAGGCTGTTTACAAGACGGGTGCACAGGAAGGCAGCACAGGCCACAGAGGGAGAGCAAGGGGAATGAATGGCACATCCTTCAATGTCTGAACCATCTGGGGATAGAAAGGACAATGTTTACATGTTAAACAGTTAATGCAAGCATCCTGCCTAATTGGTACGTACCATACGATTTTTTCTTTTTACTGGGGTGGGTGTCTAGCCTGACAGTTAAAATGCTGCTTGGGATGGCTACACCGCATGCCAGAGTACCTGGGTGACAGTCCCAGGTCCTCTCCTGATTTCAGCCTCCTGCTAATGCACACCCTGGGAAGCAGCAGGGGACTCCTCAAGTAGTTGGGATCCCTGCCACCCACTTGGGAAAGGCAGGGTTAGGCCTGGCTCCTCCCGACCCTGTTCTACCTTGCCAGCATTTGGGCACTGAGTCACTGGGTGGGAGATGTTAAGCTCTGTCGCTGTCGCTCTTTATTTCTACACCTCAAATAAACTGTGGAAATTAATTTCACTGAATATGAACTGCTGCTGAAAATTTTTGTTTTTAGAACAGAAAAAAATATATCACATGTTTTTCACAATGTGGTATAAACTCAATTTTTAAAACTATTTTGTTGGCATAAAATAACTGTCTCAAGCATTAACTGTTTCACTATAAGCAGCTTTTTTTGTGTGTTTTACAAATTTATGTATTTGTTGGCACATGAAATTCTATTTTATGGATGTGCCAGATTGAATAACTTATGCAGTTAGGATGCATGTTTCTAAGTTCTCCTGCAAGCCCAGCATCCTATGTCCATCTACTGCAGAGGTGAGGAGTGTCTGGCATGTGGCCATAGAAGGCTGGCAAAATCCTAGTAAGGCAACAGCAGGCAAGACTCAAAATTCAAAAACTCTGTGGCAGTCTAGTTAAGTAGGTGATTATCTATTACCTAGGAATCATGTCATAAATATCCAAATTGCCTGTGGCAGAAAAACATTCCCCACCCCGAACTACTGCAACAAATGACATATATATATATATATACACATATATATACATTCACCATCTCCACTGAACACAGGCATAAATTGAGTGTTACAGGCAACTTCAAGGTAGATTACCAAAGATCCTCTTCTCTTCTTTTATTATACATTTCTGAGATCTCCTTCACTTACATTCAGGTTGAACTCTTTCCTTTCAACAAGCAGAACAGCTAAAGTGTGCAAATATTACCTGCAATATAAGGATGTAAAGGTCTAGAAATTCCTTATTTCCATATTTCTTTCCCTCTTGGGGTCTTAGGACAGTAGGTACTGTGTTTTAAGCTATTTTACTGACAGATCCACATAAACATAAGCCAAGAGTGCTCTACAATCAGTAGCTAACAAGGAACTCTCTGTCCAATAAGCCAGAGAGGAAAAGAACTCTATTAACTACAGGGAGTGAGCTTGAAAGCAGATCCACTCAAAGCTAGGCCTTACGATGATTAATGACCTTAGCAAACACTGTGCAGGACACCGACAGCCAGAGAAACAAGAGAGGCCGTGTCTGCATTTCTGACCCACAAAAATTGTGAGATAAGGAATCAAGATGGCAGAATAGGGTAAGGACACATTTAGACAGCGAAACATTAGCCAGGGTGAAGCAGAGAGGGCACATTCCAGGAAACAGGAGAGGCACCTGGAGACTGAGACACAGGGAAGCAGTGGAAACAATGGTGTGCTGTTGCAGTGACCACATATCCCAGCATCATTCTGCCAGCAGCAATCTGCACCAGCAGCCAGAGCTCCACCAGTAACCAAGTAGGAAGGGGAGTTCATGAGAAGCTCAGTAGGTGAACATAGGCAAAGAACTGCTAGTCCTGATTTGTTTGATTTGACCAGGAGCAGCGAGAGAGCAGATCCCAAGCAGGTGGTGCAGGAACAGGATGGATTTCACAACCAGATTCCCACAAGAGCCGCAATGGATGCCATTTTGCGTAGCGAGGGAAAGGCCATGAGACAGGACTGTGTATGTACTAAGCTGGGACAGAACTCATTTCTGGCTGAATGCATTGCACTGGCAATGTGGCATCCTACAGGTTCCACCTAAAAGGGCCAGGTAGCCCCCAGACTTAACGGCCAGCAGATCAAGAACTCAACAAGTGGCACATCAGGTGCTATTTTATACAGTTGGCAAAGGCAATGAGACTGGAGGGACAATAATGAGCTACGCATGTGCTGAGCTGGAAGCCCACTAACTTCCAGCTCAGTGCATTGTATTCGTCCCACAAGGAAAATAATACTGACTTTGGCATCCTACTGGTCAAAATAGGTTTGGAAGGCACTCAGACCTAATGGCCAGCAGGTTCCAGCAAGATCAGTACCACCAACAACCTAGTTATTTAGGACACCAGGCATCGCCCTAATCCTGGGAACTGCTTGAACCAGAAGTGGTAGAAGGTTGTAGTAACAATACAATGGTACAGCTTCAGCACAAATCACAGGAGGGAAAAACAGTGAATCAAGAGCTGGGGCTACGGAGACTATGGTGGAAGTCTAACACGAGAGCCCAAACCTGAAACTCGCTGCAGGGAGTGGCACAAGTGATTGCAAACAAAGAACTGGGGACCAACTGCAATCAGTAGAATCGAACTGTATGTCTGTGGGCCATAGCTTAGAAATCTACCCTAAGGAGAAGAATCTGCTAACCACAAGTACAATGACCAAGAGCAAAAGAAGAGACAGAGGCACAATGAATATTTCTGAAGACTCCCCTGCATAGGTTCAAAAGCCTTTGCCAACCTCAGAGTTAACTGAGGAAGACATCGAGAAAATGGGGTATACACAATTCAGAAAACTCATTATACGTTTTCTTATCAACAATGAGAAGCACATACAGGAATTCAAGGAATTTAAGGAATATGTCACACAGGAAAGAGTAACATTGAAACAAAATCAAGCCAAATTTTTGGGAATAAGGGATGCAACAAAGCAAATTTAAAGTACAGTGGAAAATCTTTATAATAGAATGAATGACACAGAAGAAAGAATCTCAGAATTCGAATATATTTCTTGTGACAATGGGGAAACAATCAAAAAGCTGGAAGCAGAGCTGGGTCAAGCTAAAAAAAAGTATTCAAGAATTAAGAGACACTATTAAAAGGCCAAATATAAGAGCTATGGGAGCTCCAGAAGGTGCCAAAACAAAAGCTGGGTTTCAAAATGTACTTAATGTATTTAATGAAATAATAAAGGTAAATTTCTCTATTCTAGAGAAAGAATTGGGAAAAAACATCCAGGAGGAACACAAACCTCCCAAAAGGGTTGACCAAAAGCAATCTTCGCCAAGATACATGATAATCAAATTCTCTTCAATCAAACATAAAGAAAGATCCTCAAATGTGCCCGTTAAAAAAAATCAAGGGCCCGGCGTGATGGCACAGTGGTTAAGGTCCTCGCCTTGCACGCCTGGGATCCCATATGGGCGCCGGTTCTAATCCTGGCAGCCCCGCTTCCCATCCAGCTCCCTGCCTGTGGCCCAGGAAAACAGTCGAGGACAGCCCAAGGCCTTGGGACCCTGCACCCATGTGGGAGACCTGGAAGAGGCTCCTGGCTTCGGATTGGCATAGCATTGGCTGTTGCGCTCACTTGGGGAGTGAATCATCGGATGGAAGATCTTTGTCTCTGTCTCTCTTCTCTGTATATCCGCCTTTCCAATAAAAAAATAAATCTTAAAAAAAAAAAATCAACTGACATATAAAGGAATGCCAATTAAATTCACAGGAGACGTCTCACAGGAAATTCTACAGACCAGAAGGAAATGCAGCGACATATTCCAGATTCTAGCAAAAAATTGTCAGCCCAGAATAAAGTACCCAGCAAAGCTTTCCTTGTCTTTGAAAATGAAATAAAATTCTTTCATAGTAAAGTTAAAAGAATATACCTCTTCCAAACTTGTCCTACAAATGATACTTAAAGATGTTCTCTTGACAGAGAAAAGGAATAGTGCCCACCAAAACCAAAGGCAAATGTGAAGAACATCCCAGCAAAATAACAGCAGAAGACTAAATCAATGAAGAACCCATTGCTAAAATGACAGGACCAAATTATCAGCCATTTATATTTACCTTGAATGTAAATGGATTAAACTCATCAATAAAATATCATAGGTTAGTAAACTGGATTTACAAAAGAAAACTCATGTACTTGTTGCCTACGGGAGACACATCTCACGAACAAAGATCAGCAGAAACTACATTATGGATTTTGATATTTTTGTTTTTAGTTTAATTTCTTCAAAAGTTTTTTTTTCTCATATCAAGTTCTTCACGGATTCATAGTCACACAGTGGCATCATTTTCTTAAGAATGTTCTTGATTTTCCTTCTCTCTTTCTTTTTTTAAGGATCTATTTATTTTTATTGGAAAGGCAGATATCCAGAGGAGGAGAGACAGAGAGGAAGATCTTCTTTCCAATGATTCACTCCCCAAGCAGCCGCAACAGCTGGAGCTGAGCCAATCCGAAGACAGGAGCCAGGAACTTCTTCAAGGATCCCACGCAGGTGCAGGGTCCCAAGGCTTTGGGCCATCCTTTACTGCTTTCCCAGGCCACAGGCAGGGAGTTGGATAGGAAGCAGGGCTGCCGGAATTAAAACCAGCGCCCATATGGGATGCTAGCGTGTTCAAGGCCACGACTTTAGCTGCTGTGCTACTGCACCAGGCCAGATTTTCATTTCTTCTGTGACACATTAGTAATTCAGTAGCATATTATTTAATTTCACGACATTGTAAATTCCTTTTTTCTTCCTGTTGCTTATTTTGCTTTTTGGCTTTACATTTAAGATGTATAGTAACTATATCTCAGTAATGGAGAACACCATATCCCGATGTGAGGATAGAATGCTATATGCATCTCTACTTCCAGATCAAAGATGGACTCCCAATGAAACTATTTGCTCTGTCTTGACAATGGGATGCTGGACTCTCTGCCATTGTCTATGCCCACAATGATGGACTTATGACTGTTTATGAAGAATGATACCACTGTAATAATATAGGGGAACTCAGTGGTGGTGGGGTTAATTGGGGAGGAGGTAAGAAAAATCCCAGGGCCTATGTAACTACATCATAAAATGATAATAATTAAAAAATGAAAAAAAATGTGAGACAAATATTTTCTGTTTTAAATCACTAGGTTTTAAAGCAGTTTATTATGCAATAAAAAGATAAAAATGTACTGCGTACAAGAATTCTGAGGAAGGAAGACAAGTTACATAAATATCCCTTTTTACCAACAATTATCATGTCACTTCTCTCCCAGGGATTTCTTGCCAAGATTTACAGCCTCTCAGTTTGCAAGTCCCAATCACCCACCAATTCATACAAATCACAAGATGCCAATCTATGACGAGATTTGGTCATTCAACCAATACTAAATTTTTATCTTCTTTACCTGGAAATGTCAAGTCTGTGTGAAAACTTAAGTTTCATCACAGAGGGTCAAATAAAATCAGTGCCTCAATCTCACCAAACTAAAGGCATCAACCTTGATTTCAAAGAACTTAACCACAGTGCTTGATAGAATGAGCGTGCAACACATGAAGTATTTGATCAGTGTGTGAACACTGCTATGTTTCAAAAGGGTCACAGAAGGATGCTGGATCATTTGCCATTATAGTTCACTGGGAGCAGCAGCAGTAGAAACTGCTCATTGGACGGATACTTTTTGGTAGGAAACCTAACAGGAATACTTACATGACTTAAACACATGCACATATTTCAACAAGAAGAGAAACATCAACTTACAAGAGCCATGGTTTTAGACATGGAAGAGTCTGTTCTCAGGGTTCCTCTCCAGATAAGCACAGATCCAGACTGCCAGAGCTGGGAGAAGAAAAAGACCTTAGGACCAGTTTTGCTTTAGTGTTCTGGACAGAAACTAAGTTATACCTATTGGTGTGACAATCTTCCATTCCAGGTTCCCAAATACTTCTTATCACATACACTCTTTGGATAGATTAAGGATCGAGAATAATCTACCTGCTTCTCTAATTTGCAGGGATTCCTACATTAGACTGAGGCATTTCTGCATTAAAGACAGATCTGCTGGCAGGAAGTTCTCTGGTCCCTGAGTCACTTTGGTGGACACCTGAAATTGGGCACTAGACTCTTATCCTGAGCAGGTCTTTTAACCTGACGTGAAAAGAGGCTCCAGCATTTCATCAGAATGCTTGCTGTGATTCTGGAATCACATGATTCTGGAATCATGAAGTTGGTTAAGACACTGAAAAAGCAATGCTTATCGCTTTGGTCTAGCTAAGCCTGCTAGCCAAACAGGTGATAGGAGGGAACCACAGATGAAGTTATGACTTGAGATGCTCACATCCCATAGTGCAGTGCCTGGTTCAAGTGCTGGCCACCCTGAGGTTTTTTGTTTGATTTGTTTTGTTTTGTTATTGAAGAGTCAGATACATGGAGAGGAGGAGAGACAGAGAGGAAGATCTTCCATCTGCTGATTGACTCCCCAAGTAGCTGCAACGGCCAGAGCTGAGCAGATCTGAAGCCAGGAGCCAGGAACTTCTTCTGGGTCTCCCACACGAGCGAAGGGTTCTAAGGCTTTGGGCCAACCTCAACTGCTTTCCCAAGCCAAAAGCAGAGAGTTGGAATGGAAGTGGAGCAGCTGGGATACAAACCGGTGCCCATATGGGATCCCAGTACATGCAAGGTTAGGACTTTAGCCACTAGGTTACCATGCCGGGATTACACTGAGTTTCCAATCCAGCTTCCTGCTAATGTGCCAGGGAGGCAGGAGATAACTACCCCAATACTTGAGTTCCCAAATACACACATGAAGCTCCTGGCTTTTGCCTTTGGCCTGACCCAATTCAAGCTATTGTAGGCATTTGGGGAGTAAAGCAGCAAATAAGAATTTTCTCTCTCTCAGTCCTTCCTTCATCATATTGTACAAAGGTTTCTAAAGCCCTTCTTTTCTATGCACTTCTTTATTTAAGAGGGTGGGGTCCCAGGTGGGCCACCTCCCATAATAAAGTCTGTCAATGTTTGGGGAAAAAAAACTCTTTTTTTCTTAAGAGTTATGATAACGACCACAGATTAAATTGAAATATATGTTGTTTTTAACAAGATGTTCTCCAAAAAGAAGGGTGCTTCCCGAGAATCATTTGTTCTTTGGCTATTATTTCTGAACTAAATGATTTCTTATCAGTAGGAAAGAGTTCTGTCTAGAAAATAGAAAACATGGTCATATCTGAGTCATCTCTTCCATAAATGCATGATGATATCCCATACAATTTTATTCCAAGATTTTTTTTCGGCAGAAAGATTTGTTTCTAAACAAGTCAGCTAAGCCTCCCTCAGATTCTGAATTACATTATCCTATTAGGCTCATTTTGCTACATGACAATCGAAGGCAAATCTTTTCTTTTTTAAATTTATTTATTTCTATTGGAAAATCAGACATACAGAGAGAAGGAGTGACAGAAACATCTTCCATCCGCTGGTTCACTCCCAAAGCGGCCTCAATGGCCAGAGCTGAACCCATCTGAAGCCAGGAGCTTCTTCCAGGTCTCCCATGTGCATGCAGGGTCCCAAAGCTATGGACCGTCCTTTACTGCATTCCCAAGCCACAGGCAGAGAGCTGGATGGGAAATGGAGCAGTCAGGATATGAACTGATGCCCATATGGGATCCTGGCACAGACAAGGCTACCACTTTAGCCACTAGGCTACCACTTCAGGCCCAGAAGGCAAATCTTGAAGCACAAGTTATCGTACAGAATCCATTTACTGCCATAATTTCCTCAGAATTGATATAATTTGTTCATAACCTCACTATTGCTATGAGCAAAATTAATATACCTTTCTAGTAAACTCACAAGGTAGTTACCCAAGCCTCTGCAGTAGCCTTCATCATACAGTCTGAGACTTAATCCTATTCATATTTTACCTTGATATATAGGAGGCTTAGCCTTGGCACCGACATTCCATATCCAGGAATTTTTCAGAACTATATGGAGCCATCCCAGTGGCAAACCCTCCACTGCAGATCCAGCTTCCATAGGGGCACAGTTTTAAGTCGTGGCTGCTCCATTTCTGGTCTCATTTCCTGCTAATGACCTGGGAAAGCCATGAAGAATGGCCCAGGTTCTTGGGCTCCTTCACTCACCTGGGAGACCCAGAAAGAAGTTCCTGGCTCCTGATCAGCTCAGCTCCAGCCATTGTGGCCATTTGGGAGTGAAGCAGCAGATGTATGACTTCTCTCAGTTTCTCCTTCTCTCTCTCTGTAAAACCTACCTTTCGACTAAATGTAAACAGATCTTAAAAAAAAAAAAAAGAGGGCCCGGCACGGTGGCGCAAGTGGTTAAGGTCCTCACCTTGCACGCCCGGGATCCCATATGGGTGCCGGTTCTATCCCGGCAGCCCTGCTTCCCTTCCAGCTCCCTGCCTGTGGCCCGGGAGAGCAGTCGAGGATGGCCCAAAGCTTTGGGACCCTGCACCCGCGTGGGAGACCCGGAAGAGGCTCCTGGCTTCGGATCGGCATAGCATTGGCCGTTGTGCTCACTTGGGGAGTGAATCATCAGATGGAAGATCTTCCTGTCTGTCTCTCCTCTCTGTATATCCACCTTTCCAATAAAAAAATAATAAATCTTTAAAAAGAAAAAAAAAAAAAAAAGAAAAGGAAAAAGAGGGCCTGGTACAGTAGCTTAATGGCTGAAGTCCTTACCTTGCATGCACCAGGATCCCACATGTACGCCGGTTCAAACCTCGACTGCTTCACTTTCCATCCAGCTCCCTGCCTGTGGCCTGAGAAAGCAGTGGAGAATGGCTCAAAGCCTTGGGATCCTGCAGACCAGGAAGTGAACCAGACAGAAGATCTTTGCCTTTCCTTCTCTCTGTAAACTTTTTTTTTTACATTTTTTATTATATTTTGACAATCTTTATATAATTAATTAGGGTAAAAAGGTTCAAGGGCTACAGGAAAGTGGGTAAAACTATTATTTTTTCCATATTGTTTCCTTCATGTTTAAAGGGGAGTATTAAGGGAGAAGGCCCACCCAATTTCCCACCCTCCCCAGGTCCCAGATGTAGGGTATGCTCTGAGGTTCTTGCAAAAAAAGGTAAATCTTTAAAAAAAATTTAAGATGTATGTACAATACTTTTAGAATGAGCATTATTTTTAATTTTGATCATCAAAAACATAAATCTCTTACAACAGCAACATATTAAACATTATAGCATGCTGTATCATAATGTACAATGCCAGGACTAATAACAACTATGATCCAAATTAAATGGCGGGAGAATATTACCTACAGCATATGGTGGTTTCCACAAGTAAAATCATCCATATGAGCAGTGTGATGTGCTGATTACTGTCAATTATCATTATTAATGGTGAAAATCATTCCATGTTCCTTTATCCTCTACCATACAGTGAAGTTAATTCTGCTTTCTTTTTTCTTTAATATAAAATCTGAGTTTCCTGGATTTTTTTTTCTTCCTGGTAACACCAGTGTATATCTGGGAGAAGATGAGAAACACAGCACGAATAAATCTCCCCTCCCTCAGTCATCAGCAATGCCAAAAGCCAGGAAAAACTTCGCTAGCATGATAGATCAAAGAACAAAATGTGGTAAGATGGAGGATCTTGGTCTAAGAGGACCTAAGTGGGTAGAAATACACCACACACCTGGGCATCAGACACGGTTGTCATTTCTCGGAGAGCAACCTTAGAACTCGAAATGCGCATTTCTGAAAGCTTGTCTCCAGGTCACCGAGTTTTAAAACAACTTTCCTAATGTGCAGAAACAGACTCTCAAGAACACTACACAGCGATCATACTTAAACTACTTTTCCCAGTTAACGACATTTTCTTTGGTGGCTGAAAGGAGGGCGAGAGTAGCAGCAGCGAGCCTTGCACGCTGGGCAGAGCCACGGCCACGCGCGCTCACGCCAGGGACGCGTTACCACGTCCCGGTGACATCGGACTAGCCTGCACCTCTTCATGTCAGTCACGCTGTCACCTCAGCACAGCCTCTCACCTCAGACACACCGTCCTCGGCAGCCCCACCGTGCGTGGGGTGTAGGGGGCGAGCAGACACGCCGTGACTGCGCTCGGACCCCGGCGTCCCCGCAATGTCCCCTCTGACCGCCACGCACGGTCCCTCGTGGGCTGCAGTCCCGGGCCACCTCAGTTCTCTCCGCCACCCGCGACGTCGAATCGGCCTCCAGGGAGACTCATTCAAGCCAAAAGATCAACTAGAGGGAACGGAAACGGAACCGACCCTGCGAGGTTTTCACAGTTTCCTCTAGGCAGTGTAGCCCGAGCTAAAAGAGCTAGGATCGCAGTACCCTATGGGAAATGTAGTCCTGGGTCGTAAAACGCCCAGGAAAAGCCCTGCTCTTTGCCGCACGCCCCGCCCATGCCCCAGAGCCTTCTGGGAGTCGCAGTTGGCGCGCAAATTGTCCCAAAGGTGGCGGTCTTGACGCGTGGTTGAGAGTGGTTGCAGGACAGTCTCCACTAGGGGAGAGACGGGGATTGGGAAGCCGCACCACGTGGTCTCAGGGGAGAACTGTCGAGTTCTTCTACTCCAAGTCCCGTGTGTGAGCGTCAACCTTGAAAAGTCTATGCTTTGACCCACGAGCCTAAATCTGGTGATTAGCTAGTTGGGGCGTTCAAATGTGCCGGGAATGGGTGCGTATGTGCCAAATGCATATCTGCATATGACCAGTATCTTCTCTGGAAGGATACACAGCTAGGTGAGCTACTGTGTGACGTAAACATCAAAGCAAAGGTTGCTTATCTTTTGCCTAAAACCTTTTTACGCATTTTGAATGGTTACCGTATGTATGCATTACACATCTCAAACTTGAAATCATGAATTTCCTATTTGCATGAAGTCTTCACATAGACACGCCTTTCCAATAACACCTGCATCTGCCCAAATTTTGAGACTCTGGTCATCATTTCATTGCCTAAGATCTAGGAAACAAAGTAGTTTTCATAACTAGCCACTGCTATTGGGAGCCAGAAATATAATAGCTCACATTTCCATCCAGTTGATGGGGAATGTTGAGATGAACTTAGGAAAACAAAGTTATCAAGTTTTCACACCTTCAATCTATGCTCCCATCTCTCTCTCTCTCTCTCTCTGGTAACTGGTGTCATGGTAATCGACATATCCACCTACTTGGCATGCTGCCCACAAGTCTGTTATATAATAGTTTGGCCCTGGGCAACTGTTGTCTATGGGCTCATATAAGCAACTGGCAGGAGGGGGGTTGCATGCTAGATGCAGCTGCTTGTGGATGTGTGGCTGCATATATATGTAGTTATCTCTGTGTATGTGTTCAACCACTGCCACAGACACAAAGGCTGAGAGCTCCTATAACTCCATTACAGTTGGGGGCAAGTGGTTGTTGCATATTTCTCACCACCACTATGAGTAAAAGATACAAATCTACAACTAAGTTGTATATCCTGAGCATACAGCTTGTCATAGTCATTAAGATTCTTTCAAGTGCAGTATGGAGTCAGTGGGTAGAACTTGGAAGTGGACAGCCACAACTACATGGAGCTCAGTGGCTTTGACCTTGAGGGCTAAGGAACCCCCTCCCTACAAGAGTGGGCTGGAGAAGACGACTCCTCCAGTTGTCTAGACAGCACTGGGTGGGCTTGGGAAGACATCTAAGCAAGATAACGCCCAGATAGCAGCAGGGGTCTCAAGTGCATTCTCCTAAGTGCCTCATGGGCAGGAGGCAATGCTGCAGCACAGGCTGAGACCCAACGGGGCCTGCTGAATGCTGAAGAGGAGGCAAAGTAGGAACACCCAGACGATGGCTCATATGTGGGTTGGGACCTTCTCACTGCTTTGTGGCCCAAGGATACTACTGAGCTGTAAGCAGATACCTGAAAAGCAAATCTCACACCTCATGGAAGAAAATGGAAAAAGGCAACCTTGAGAGCAGCCATGAAGAGCTCCAATGCAAGGCCATGCACTCTCCTGGGCCATCTGAGGAAGGGCTGGAGGATTGGAGAGACCGCCACAGTGGTGCAGGCACAGAAATGAGACCTAGACTGAGGCTGCCCAAATCGAGTGGTAGGTAGAGGGACTCCAGCTCCTGGGGAAGCAGCCAAAGACCAAAAGCACTGAAAATTACCCTGCTACCAAAACAGCTGCTGGGAGTTTGTGAGGGTATGTAAAGCCTGGGGTCAGGACACCTGCTGGGATTGGTTCCGCCACCTTTAAGTTAGAAGCCGCAGGCCTTTGGGATCATTTGTGGGCAGAAGGAAGGGAAGTCCTATCCTATCCTATCCCAAATGACCCCATCCCTGCCATGAGACACATGGCAATAGCCCCTTTTAGATTCCAGGAATCAAGCACCCAGGCTTGCAGCATCATCTCTATCCAGTAGGGCCAGGCCAGTCAGCTATGCAGGTGCTGTTGGCTGGCCTCTCCTTGACAATGAACACAGTGATGGCCATATCTGCAGGAGGCTGTAACAATGGCTTCAGATGGAAACCTAGGATTGCAGAAAAGGTGAGCTTCAGCCAGCACCACACCACTGCCTTTCCATGGTGGGGAGTGGACTGCAGCTGCAATGGCAATAACATGGACAGACCCAGGCAAATGCTGAGGGGTACAGCAAGGCTAAGCACTCTCCTGGGGAAAGCTACTGGGCACACAACCACAACACCTATGGTGAAGCGTGCCCAGGCTTTCAGTTCTTCATAGGGCAGTGGACCGTGATCCCCCGAAAGACGAGATCTAAAACCTAGTGGTGATGTTGCAACTGCTGGAGCCCAAGAACAGCCTGTGAGAGGCAGAGAGCAGATGCCATAGCTGATAGGAGATGGAGACAGAGGAAAAAAAGAAAGAAAAAAAACCCACCACACAGGCCCTGGAAGGAGATGTTGCCACCCCTTAGGCTACATCTAACACAGGACACCACCTGGCAACTATAATGGAAGGTTCCCCTGGTGGAGAGGACAATGATAAACTTTCAGGGTTATTGAGGGATTCTGAATTTACCCACTTATTATGTACAGGGGTAGGCAGGGTTCTGCTTTTGGGGCTAAACCCTGGACAATCAATGTTTTCGTGCAGTCAGCCTCGCAGCTGCATCCTAGCACCACCTTACATCATGATTTAACATGACTTGGTATGAACTCTTACAGATTTAAAGCCATGTTTATTTTGATGAGCCCTTGAGAGCTGGCAAATAGATTTTATTGGACTTTCGCCCTAATCAAAATGGAAACAGCATGGCAAATACAACCACCTTGGGGGCCTGGACACCTGTGCAACAGGGACCAACTGGTCAGCCTATCGAATGTGCAGTTGTATGTCAGCTTTGCAGTTGGGCAGCCCTGGGAGGTAATCATGGCCACTGACCACACTGGACATGGTTATTAAACTACACTTGGACCCTTGTAGAGACTTCAGTCTATGAGCAATGCAATAAAGCCCAATCAGGGTTGTAGTATTCTGTTACATCTTACAGCTTGCTACTGTATCTTGTACTGGATGTGATATTCCACACCCTATGTATACTCCTTGCATGTGTAGAATTGGGACCTGAGGCTTGCACTCTTGTCCCTATCTCTCTCTATGGTAACTGGTGTCATGGTAACTGACAGGTGCACCTGCTTAGCTGGCTGCCCACAAGTCTGCTATGTAACACTTTGGCTCTGGGCCACTATTGTCTGTGAGCCTGTATAAGCCCATGGGGACGAGGCTAGAAGCAGCTGCTCACAGATGTGACAATGTATGTCTGACCACTACCAAGGGCACAAAGGTGCTTGTCTCCTGTAGCCCTACTGCTTTTGGGGGGCAGATGACTGTTCCTTGTGAATTTCTTACTGCTACTGAAAAGGAGACATGTGGCTCCATGTTGTTAACTCATTTAAGGCTCTTTTTTTTTTTCTTTTTTTAAGCAATCAAGCCCCCAAATGCCAACTTGGAAACATAAAACTTTCACAAGATGCATAAAATTTCTGTTACCTAGGTCAGTTATAAAAACACAGAAAAACCTTGACTAACAAGGAACACCATGTGACATAAATATATGATTTACAAATACAATATGGAACAAAGTTACAGAATTTGTAATTTTGCTTGTTTAGACTTTTAAGATAACTTTTCAGTTCTCTGGCACCTCTAAGAAGAAAAAATATCTTTTAAAGAACCCACAGTTTCTGAACACTGAAGGAGATAAGTTACTTTATGAAGACGCTGCAAAATCCTAGAAATCTCAGAAAAATCTTTAGCCTATAAGACAAGACACAGTTCCATGAATTTAATTTCTAAAGATCTACATTGTGAATATGCAGGTGCTGTGAATAACAAAAGACTTAAGAACATCCTTGATCACAATAACCACTCAGCAGTTTATGCGGCATGCTATGGTTTATTTGAACCTTTATTCTCTTAAGCCTACGGCCATCAGGGAGCTCTCCAGTGGGACAAGGCAGATATTGAGAGCCAGGTTGGGAAAATGAGACACCTGACATTGTGTAGCAGGGAATAAGTAAAACCTTGGGGCTGAGACCAGATGTCAGGTCTGTTCAATAGAGATGGGATTCCTCCCCAACCAGGAAAAAGAGAGAGTGTCTCTGTAGGGATGGAACAAAGGGACTCCAGCTGAAAGACACAACAGAGAAAGACTAGGGTGGCTAGTTTAAAGCAGAGTGGATAAGCCTGAGTCTCACTGACATATTAGCAGAGCCTGGTTGTTGCCACACAAGGCGGGGGAGCTCAGAAGGCTTGACATGGAGCAGCTGCTCAGGACCCACCGCTGCTCTCGTTCTCTCTGGACTGACCTTGTCAAATACATTATCGGAGATGGCCCAAACGGGGGCTTTTGCCTTCATGCAACAAAGACTTCACACACAAGTAGTAGCAATGAGCAAAGCAGTAAGATTTAATGTGACTGGGCACCCATCAGAGCTGACAGGCATCTTTTCCATTTGGAGTCAGAGGAAGAGAGGCAGAGCCCAGTCATTTAGACTGGGGCAACTGAGTTTGCATAGCTTCATGCAGACAGGCTAAGTAGGCATCTCAGGACACAGCTAAGTGCCGAGAGCAATATCAAAGGTTTGGAAGGAGGGAAGATTTTTTTTTTTTTCAGAAAGTCTGGTGGGAATATGAACTAGTACTTAGGAAAAGGAGGCTAAGTGGGTTAGGAAGGTAAGAAATTCTTGCCGAGGGCAAAGGAGGAGGGTGTGGTTTGTGCCAAGTGCAGAGGAGAGGTGGAGTGGGGTGCAGGAGCAGCCAGGCTCGCCCACCAGAGGCTTATGGGTTAGAGGAGAATGAAGGGGGATTGTGGAGGAAGAGAAATGCCTGTACATGGGGAACCTCAGACTGTGTTCCCCCGTGAATGATGAGGTTGTCTACCAACAGAGAAGCTGGGAGACAAAGGCCCTGCTTTCTGAGCCAATGACATTTATTACCTACTTGATATTATGACCAAAATGAATCACACAATGTGAGTGCTTTTGCCCTAATTTCTATCCCTGAATATAGGGTCATAAGATTGTGGAGGAGACACCCAAGAAATGAATCCTTGGGTGGTTTTAAGTGCACGTTTCACATGCAGAAAGCAAGCCAGGGGAGAAGGTGGTGGGGAGGGCCGGTGAGTCAAAAATCAGGAGACAGATAAAGAGTTCTTCTTAGACGACAGATAAGAATTTTCAGTGCTCTTTCTACTTAAAATGGTGAGATGTCTGTTAGCGCTAGGCATCCCCAGAGTTAGAGTCAGACCACTGGGACTGGAGTAGGGACCTTAATGGAAAGACCTTCCATTTTCTGGTTCAGTCCCCAAATAACCACAATGGTTGCAGCTGGGCTGGTCCCAAGCCAGGAGCCAGAAGCCTCCTCAGGGTCTTGCACACAGGTGCAGAGTCATAAGGCTTTGGGCCATCCTCTACTGCTTTCCCAGGCTACAAGCCAGGAGCTGGGTGGGAAGTGGAGCAGCCAGGACATGAACTGGGGTCCATATGGGATCCTGGCAGTTGCAAGGTGAGGACTACAGCCACTAGGCCACTGCATTGGACTCACTCATGTTTTTCTTATTCTACCAAAGTTATTCAGAAATAATTCAAATTCTAAGGAGGCTTCCTGAAACATTCCTAAATTCATTAAATCCACAGCATTTCTATCTCATAAGAGTCCACTAACACCAAATAATAATATTAGAAACTGTAGTTGATTTTTATAGAGCATGATCTCTATGCCAGCTATTTGCCCAATGTTTTCACGTAAATGATCTCACTTAATTCTGAACAGTCTGATGTTTTCTATTAGCACCATATATAAACAAATCATAAAAATTGAAAGACAATCATGACAGTGAAGATAGATAAAAATGCTAATCACTCCCACAATTTTTTAATTAACTGAGGTTTTCTCTAACATAAATCTATTCAATTATGTCATTGCTTTTTGCTGGGAAGATTTTAACACACACACACACAAAGGCATAAAGAAGGAAGTGATGTTACACATTCTCTTTGTTAGATAAAAAATCACACCAAAACAGCAGGACTACCAACACCAGAATGATGGTAAACCAGGAGGATGTGATTTTAAAACACTTGGATGTTACCCACTGGTGTGACAGTTTTCCCAGGTTCCACTGGAGGCCGCCATCACCAGGCCTGGCGAATAGAGGCTCTCAATTTTAACATCTCTGTGCCTCGTGTGGTCTCTGAACAACCTTGTAACAAAACTGAGGTGTAAGACTTTATAGTCTCTTCATTAAAACTGATTCTGCAGTGTAAATGCATTGATATACTATACATTGTCTATTTTATACATAGATGCCTAAAACCTCTCATTGGTAGGAATTCTCTGATGTAATTTAGAGGCTTGAACTGAGCCTAAAGGACTTCCCACATTTCCTACACTAAAAGGGTCTCCTACCACTGTGAGAACTGATGCCAATTGGGTCGTTCATAAACACTAACGGCTTCCCCATTCCTTACAGGGTTACTCAACAATATGAAAATAGTAATGGCTCTTCTTTATATTCATGGGGTTTCTCATCAATATGAATTTTCCCATGTCGAACAAGACATCAGTCATGATTAAAGGTCTGCCCACAGTCTCTGCATTCATAGGATTTTCACCAGAACAGATTCAGTCATGTGGTACAAGGTTTGAGGCTTGACTGAAGGCTTTCTTACATGCCTTATGTCCGTAAGATTCTCTCACGTACCTAGGTCTGTAAGATGACTAAAGATATTCCCACATTTTTCACATTGATAGTGCTTCTCACCAGAATGGATCTGTTTATGGAATTCTGAAAAAGATTTATTTTTATTGGAAAGGCAAATTTACAGACAGAAGGAGAAACAAAGAGAAAGATCTTCCATCTGTTGGTTCACTCCCCAAATGGCTGCAACAGCTGGAGCAAAGCAGATCTGGAGCCAGGAGCCAGAAAGTTCTTCCTGGACTCCCATGTGGGTGCATGGTCCCAAGGCTTTGGGCTATACTCTGCTGTTTTCTCAGCTCACAAGTAGGGAGCTGGATGGGAACTGGAGCAGCCAGGACATGAACCAGTGCCTACATGGGATCCCGGAGCTTGCTAGGTGAGGATTTAGCCATTGAGCCATTGTGCTGGGCCCTGTCTATGGATTTTAAGGTCTGTAAGATGACCAAAGGTCTTTGCACATTCCTTATATTCAGAGAGTTTCTCTTCATACTGAATTCTCTGAGATAGGAGAAGAGATGAATCTTTTCTTTGAACATGCATTTCTCCATAGCTTATTATTTCATACCTTGAGCCCAAATCTAGAACAAAGGGAAAAAAAAATATTTCTTTGATCCCTCCCCCACCCCTAGAGCTCTATGCTGTAATTAAAGAAAATGTTGAAAATCTCACCCATTACAGATGTTACAAAGAACAACTCTAAGGGTGTCAGGATTCTAGCAAAAAGAGAAAGCAGAGGAATCCGTCCCTCTACCCAGACAGACAACAGCTGCTCTGTCAGAATCCATCTCTTGTAACCATTGTGGTATTCTGCAGTCTGTTTGAAGGCTTGTAACTCTTTGGGAAGGAATGGATGATAAGCAGTGGCTACTTTTGGCCTCAAAGCAGTTACTCATCCTGCAGTCACAGGCAGGGAGCTATGCATACGTTTCTGCAGGCAATTTATGACAGCCATTGTGTACAATAAAGACTCTATTCTTCAAAACACAGCATCTGGTTTCTGCAGACTGTTAGCAGTCTCCACAGTGAAGACACACAGGCAGCAGTTGTTGCATTCCTCTTTGGGTATCACAATTTTAAGGGAACTGAACAGATCAATTTCCTCTCTCTCCCTTAATTTTTTTCTTTTCCTCCCCTTAGAAGCCAAGAATTAACGTCTTGGGTGCTCAAAAGGAAAACACACAGGGGAATCAAACTTGAAAGTCAAACAAAAGAGAATCTTGAAATAAATAACTGGTCCCATGTGACAGGCCTTCCAAAAAAACTCATGGAAAATGCATATTATGAAGAGTCTGCATGATTGCCAAAAGCTTTCTGCACCAAAGTGAACTCACACCAACTTGTTAAGCATATCTGAGCAACACCAAGGTTGAAGAACTAAGAATAACACATCACTTGGAAAAGAGCCCCCATCAGGACAATCAGAATTCTGTTAAAACTGAATCAAAAAGAAATCATCAAGCTGATGCTGAAGGTTGTGTGGTACAATAAAGAAAGTAAAATCAATCATGTTTTACAAAGATTACTAGAAGAATGCCTCAAAGAAATCAGTAGTTTACAAATGGGTAATTCCCTTGAAGACAGGAAAAGATAATGCAGTCCACAGCACTACGCCATCCAGATAAAGTTACAAGGGAAAAGTGACCCTGGCCATGCCCTTGTTGAAGAGGGACAATGATTAAAAGCAGAAATAGCAGGCAGCACCACAGACAATATCAATCAATTCAGTTCAGCTTACATGATTCTGAGTAAAAAACTAAAGCGGAACAATGGGAACCAAAACTATGTGGCCAGAGGAGCTGTAGACAACAGCAGAGCTTTCAATGAAAATGTTATACAAGTGTTAACAAGATTCCAAAGCGATTCTTTTTTTAATTTTGTTTTGTTTTTAAGATTCTTACATTTTAATTTGTTGTTTTGAAATCACATTTTGAAAGCTAAAAACAGAATCAAGCCAAGGAAATTCAGCTACTGTTCAAGCTAACTGAGCCTGGCCAGCGTTCATAGAATGGCATCATGCAGGAGTGAGAGGGAGCAGCCCTAAACCAAAACCACTGATTCCTAGTTCTCCTAAGTTAATAACCAAAAGCACACTCCAAAAAAGGCATGCTATACAAACATGTATGTGTAAAGGACATAATGACCCAAACTATATGCTGGGGAACCAAACCAGAGCTCGTCAAAATGGGTAAACAGATAAACAGATAAAATGCTTACATTCTAAAAACTTGCTGTGATCTAAAAACACTGCTAACTGCTGTCTCTAAGAAAGCAAGCAGAAGTTATTACAAATGGAACCACACTGAAAGTAGAAATAAATACAGGAGATAAGATCTTCAGATATTTAAAAAATAAATTAGGTAGTAATAAGAAATCAGACCTAGGGCTTGGCACAGCAGCCTAGCAGTTTAAGTCCTCGCCTTATGCACTGGAATCCCATATGTGTGCTGGTTCTAATCCCGGCAACGCCACTTCCCATCCAGCTCCCTGCTTGTGCTCTGGCAAAGCAGTCGAGGACAGACCAAAGCCTTGGGACCCTGCACCCTAGTGGGAGACCCAGAGGAGGCTTTGGATCGGCTTTGGATCGGCTCAGCTCCAGCTGTTGCGGCCACCTGGGGAGTGTATCATCGGATGGAAGATCTTCCTGTCTCTCTCCTCCTATTTGTATATCTGCCTTTCCAATAAAAATAAATCTGAAAAAAAAAAAAAAAGAAATAAGACCTACTTCATTCTTTTATTTGCTACAAGGACAAACTGGCAGTGAAGACTACTGTAAATAAAGCTCAGGAAATAGTGGGGTGACGGCCCTCTGCACTCTACAACAGCCTCCTCACTGCCGGTTAACACCACTCTTCTTCCATGACATGTATCCACATGGAAAAACTTGTCAGAGCTTCTCTCAGGGCCAGATTAAATAAAAGACAGCATGTCCTAATTAGCTACTTGTGAGCCCCGCTGGCATTTATAGAACAGACTGGTGGAACCTGGACACTGGCTGTTAAACATCTGCAAGTTTCAGAACACCTTCTCTGTCTGCTATCATTTCAGCTCAGCGTCTCAGGGCTTGGTGGTACAGTCCCACTGGTGACTCCCCCTCAGGGCTCTGGTGGGTGCTAGTCATCAAAGTCTGGAATATCATCGCAGGACTAGCCACGGTAGTCTTTGGATGCATAATAAGCAATGCGCTGGTGGTAAAATCCTGGCAGGAGCACCAGGATGCCAATGATCAGCATGGGAACGGCTCAGTCTGCGTTCCCGCCCTTGCTGATGAAGTGCACCAGCAGGAGTGAGCCAATGATGATGAGGAAGGCGCCAATCAGGAACAGCACGATTGATGTAGCCATCATCTGTGCTGGAGAATAGCAAGTACTTCACTTTAGCACTGGGGATTCCAGTAATCAGGTTAGTGAGAGATGGCCACATGCTGGTTAGTGAGAGATTACCACATGCTGCCGTAGTGACAGCCCGAAGACAAGCCAACAAAACGGGTGTCTGGGCGGGGCTCAGGCTCACCTTGGGTGCCAATGCAGGCCAGGCAGCCCCAAAGCAAGTCTTTAAGGAATTGAAATGGGATACGAGATGTGGCCATAACTGGGCAACCCTGAAAGACAATGGGTACCAAGAAGTTGGAGTAATATAGTCAAACTAAAAGCAGATCAGGAATCAGCATGGTGGCACAGTTTGATTAAATTGCTGCCTCACAGGCCAGTAAATTGCTGCCTCACAGGCCAGCATCCCATACTGAAGTGCTAGTTTGAGTCCTGGATACCCTACTTCCCATTCAGCTTCCCTGCAAATGCACCTGAAAAAGCAGTGAAAAATGGCCCAAATGCCTGGAACACAGTCACTGTATGAGCAACACAGAGTTCCTCTGACCCTGGATTCAGGCTGGTGCAGTCCTTGTTGTTGCAGCATTTGGGGAATGAACCAGCAAATCATGGATCTCTTTTAGTCTATTTCACCCTCTGTCACTGTGTATCTTAAAAAATAAAAAAGTAGAAGTGGACAAGTCAACAGCAGGGGCCATAGCAACACTTTATTGGGGGAATTCCTAAAGCATTTTGCTTATTGACATTCTGTAGGGCCAAAGACAATAACACCTGCTTATCAGTGTTTTGACAAAGATAACAAAGGCTTTAGCAGAAAAAAAAAAAAAAAAAAGCACAGGGAAATATCACCAGAGTCCACCCCTAACAATGGTCTGTTCATTCCTCTCATCAAAGACAATTATGTAAACATTTG
Source organism: Ochotona curzoniae (assembly GCF_017591425.1). Lineage (NCBI taxonomy): Eukaryota > Metazoa > Chordata > Mammalia > Lagomorpha > Ochotonidae > Ochotona > Ochotona curzoniae. The sequence goes on along the minus strand of NW_024465561.1, from coordinate 4,302,191 downwards.
GGGGAAAATCACTAGGTGTAGACCTTCTGGTTTACCTCATTTTGACCTTTTGTGTCCATTTTTTTTTTTATTGGAAAGTCAGGTTTACAGACAGAAGGAGAGACAGAGAAAGATCTTCCATCCACTGGTCCACTCAGAGGAAACAAAAGGACCCAAGTGGCTGCACTTGCCCAAGCTGAGCCAATCTGAAGTTAGGAACTTCTTCTGGGTCTCCCATGTGGGGGCAAGGTCCTTGACTGCTTTTCCAGGTCACAAGTAGAGATCTGGAAGGGAAGTAGAGCAGTTGGGATCTGAACGGGTGCCCGTATGGGATCCTTGGTGCATGTAAGGTGTGGACTTCAGTCACTAGGTTACCACACCAAGTGGTAAACACCTGGGATAAACATCTGCTTCAGGTCAGTCCTTACGAAGCCAGGATTTCTCAACTTGGCAACTTTTAATCAGCTTAAAGTGTCTTCAAATTGCCCTGTGTTTTAATGGTGCTCTTGTAAAGTCTCCTTTCATCCTTGCTCCTTCAGAACTGGAAACCTGGGCCCAGTGAGATGACTCAGTGGCTAAACCCTCACATTGCAAGCACCAGCATTCCATATGGATGGCAGTTCATGTCCTCGTTTGCTCCATTTTCCTTCGAACTCCCTGCATGTTACCTGGCACAAAGCCTTGGGACCCAGTACCCCTGTGGCAAACCTGGAAGAAGCTCCTGGTTCCTGGTTTCTCAGATCAGCAGAGATCCAACCATTGAGGCCATTTGGAGAGTTGACTAACAGATGGAAGATTTTTCTGTCTCTCCTTCTCTCCATAAATCTAAGCATCCTTTCCAATAAAAATAAATACATCTTAAAAAACCTGGAGACTTTCACTACCTAACCTTATGTCCTTCTTTTTCTTCAGTGTTACACTCTTTTTTTATTTTTTAGATTTTTTTTTAAATTGGCAAGTGAGATATACAGAGAGGAGGAAAGACAGAGAGAGGAAGATCTTCCGTCTGATGATTCATGCCCCAAGCTGCTGCAATCCGATCTGAAGCCAGGAGCCTCTTCCGGGTCTCCCACATGGGTGTGGGGTCCCAAGGCTTTGGACATCTTCCACTGTTTTCCCAAGCCACAAGCAGGGAGCTGGATGGGAAGCAGGCCACCAGGACATGAACCATGTCCATGTGGGATCCTGGTGTGTGCAAGGCAAGGACTTCAGGTGTACTCTTAAAAACGTATTTATTTTTATTGGAAAGGCAGAGTTACAAAAAGAAGGAGAGACAGAGAGATCTAATATCTGCTGGCTCATTACCCAAATGGCCATAGTGACTAGAACTGAGCCAGGGTCTAGGAGCTTCCTCCAAGTTTCCCATGCTGGTGCAGGGCCATCAGGCTTTGGTCATCCTATGCTACTTTCCCACTACATAAGCAGAGAGCTGGATGAGAAGTGGAGCAGCTGGGACTAGAACCGTTACCCACATGGGATGTTGGTACCGTAGACAGAGGTTAGCTTGCTATACCACCATACTGGCCCTACGTTATACTCTCTACGCATCTGATCTGCCTCGTTGTTTTCAGAAGACGAAAGTAAAACATTTGTTTAGCTTCCTGATATACTGTGCTTTACATTTGTTGTTGTTTATCAGTACATGGATCAGCTTTGTCCTGAGACCAACTCTGCAGATTAGCATTATTTGCCTTTTGGAGAGACGGGTAATTTCCAAAACCAAGGTCTGGTTCATTTCTGTTTAACTGTCTTCAGCTATCTCATTTCCTACATTTTAAGCAGCAAGAAGGTGACACCTTCAACAGCATTCTGTTTACAAGGCTCCTCAGCTGAATCACTCAGTTTGTAAGGTATTATTTTCTGCTCTTCATGCTCTCACACCCAAATACGTTGTTAAGCTTTCTACTGCTCCCTAATCCGTTTCCCCTACTTTCCAGTAATATTTTGTCTTTTTGCTTTTAAATCCTTACCTGTAGCATCCTTAAAATCTCTCAGTTTTCTGCTTAAAAATATTTCCAAGGCCCTTCTAGTTTCTACCTACTTGGTGGTCTCAAGGCCTCCTGCTGCCTTCCAAAGTTCCTGAAAATTCAGTAGCTTAAAATTTCAATTCAAAAACTCCAATAAAGGTGCATCTTTTCTGGTAATTCCTATAAGTTAGGAATCTGAAAGCAGTCAAGCTGGGCAGTTGTGACTCTGGGTGTCCCAGATCACAGTTACCTAAATGTTTGCCTGGAGCTGGAGAATCTGCTTGCAAAGATGACTTAGTTAACTTTGGCTAGTTTTCACTGGCAGGATCCACGGGGGCCTTTCCATATGCTACATGACTATACTTGCGAAGTGACAGTTGGCTTTGCTCAGACGTGAGCCTTTTTTTAATCTCACTTTGGAAATCATTTAGACCACATTCCATTCGTTAGCCTCACATCACAAGTCTAGACCATGTTCAGTAGGAGAGGGATTCAGCTTCACCTTTGGAAGAGAAGAACCAAAACATTTACAGAGAGGCCCGCCCCTGGTGTGGTAGGCGAGCCCTCCACCTGTGGCACTGAGATTCCATATGGGTGCTGGTTCATGTCCTGACTACTCCACTTCCAATCTAGCTCTCTGTTTATGGCCTGGGAAAGCAGTGGAGGCTGCCTCAAGTCCTTGGACCCCTGCATCACACATGGGAGACCCAGAAAAAGTTCCTGACTCCTGTCCTTGGATCTGCTCAGCTCTAGCCATTGTGGCCATTAGGGGAATGAACTTAGCAGATGGAATCTGTCTCTGCCTCTCCTTCACTCTGTAAATTAAAAAATAAAATCTGCATATAAAAAATTAAATCTTAATATAAAATTAAATTTTAAAAAACTTCACAGAAATATTTTAAATTGCCACACCTTTCAACACCATTCAGTCATTGATAAGTTCTTAACAATTAATGCTAATAAATGAACTTGTTAGTGTCATAAATGGAGTGATGCATGTAGCCATAGTACATACATTAACTGTCACTATTGTCTTTCTTATGTCTTTTGTTGGGGGCACTGACCATTTCCTGCCCTGTGATTGGCCCTTTGCCCTGATTGGTGTGCCTTGGTTCTCTTTAAGTTGATTGGTCAAGTTTGACAGTTAAGCGGGGGGCTTGGCGGGGGAGGGGCTGGAGCGTAACGGATATAACGGTGATAACGGTCAACGGACAAGGGTCACGACGGGACGGAGGAGCAGAATAAAAGCGCCTTGGAGACTCTCTCAAGTGTCGGGTGATTTCTTCCGCGGGACGGGAGGACCCCCGATATTTGGTACCGTGACTCGGATAGAATATAACTGGTGCTGTGACTCGGACAGAAGATAACTGGCGCTGTGAATCGATAGAAGTCAGCTGGGGAACACCAGGAAGGTAAGCTGAGCAGATCGCTCAGGGAGCCGCTTAGAGCGGGGAATTAGTTACAACTGAGCTTTTTGCTCAGGAAGCCGCAGCAGCGGGGGGCCCATTTAAGCTGAGGTTTCAGGTTACCTCAGGGAGACGCTGATAGCAGCGGGGACGTGCACGTCAAGTTCGCGGATTAGCGACGAGCCAAGTTCGCAGGGTAGCGACGAGTCGAGTTAGTCAAGTTCGCGGGTAGCGACATTCGATTCATTCAGATCGCGGTTGCGCCATTAAGCTGGGTTTGCCGCCATTCACGATCGCGGTTTACCGCCATTCACGATCGTGGTTTAACCGCCATTCACGATTGCGTTTACGCCATTCACGATCGTCGGTTTACCGCCATTCACGATCGCGGTTTACCGCCATTCACGGTCGCAGTTTACCGCCATTCACGATCGCGGTTTACCGCCATTCACGTGGGTTTACCGCCATTCAGTCGTGGTTACCGCCATTCAGGTTTGTGATCTAGCGCCCATTCAAGTTCACAGTTAACGATCAATTTCGCCATTTGACAATCGGTCAAGTTTGCAGGTTAGTGGCAATCAGAGATGTTAAAAATATGGCCAATTTAACTTTTTCAGCGCACATACAGCCTTTATTACAGAAACTGCTGATGGTACTGTTGTTTTTGCAAACGGTGCAAAGGATGACCGTATGGTTTCTGGAGGAGGGCCTTTTGATCCTGCCACAATGGGAACACTTAGGCAGAGACTTAGCTAGGGCAGAACAGCAGGAGCCCATCCCTCCAGGAATGGTCAGGTTCTGGACATTGATTAAGTCTTGCCTGACTGATGGCACTGATAAATTCAGAGGACGTATACAGGAAGGTGAGAAAGTCTTATGGAAACGCAAAAAAAAAAAAAAAAATCAGAATGGATGGTTTGAAGATCCTTAATGATTTCCAGCAGGTATTGGGGTATACTAATTGGATCCAACCATATTTTTGTATTATTAGACAATGCCAAAATTGTGTCCCATTTTTATCCCAGCCTTGCTTTGGGGTTAATCCCCGTGGTCTTATGCCTAATCATATATGGCAGATGGATGTTACCCATGTTCCCAGTTTTGGTCGCCTTTCTTTTGTTCATGTCTCTATCGATACCTGCTCTGGGGTTCTTTATGCCTCAGCTCATACAGAGGAAAAGGTTCAAGATGTTATATCTCACTGCCTTCAGGCTTTTGCAGCCTGGGGAGTCCCCCAGTGTTATAAGACTGATAATGGACCTGCCTATGCAGCCAAAGCATTTGATAAGTTTTGTTCTGAATTTGCAATTAAACACTCTACTGGCATCCCATATAATCCCACAGGCCAGGCTGTGGTAGAGCGTGCCCATGCAACTCTCAAAGCATTATTAATAAAACAAAAAGGGGGAGTAGGAGCCACCCTATATCCCAAAAGTCCTAAACATCAATTGGCTTTAGTTACTTATATTTTTAACTTTTTGATTCTGGATTTGGATGGCCATTCTGCTGCCGAACGCCACACTGTTGGCGCAGGCCCCTGCAAAGATTGGGTGATGTGGAAGGATGTTTTAACAAAACAATGGATGGGCCCGCATCCTGTCTTACGACGGACGCGAGGAGCGGTTTGTGTTTTTCCACAGGATTCTGATGGACCGGTGTGGGTGCCAGAACGTTTGACGCGAGTGATAAGAAAGCCGGAGCAAGATGAACCTGTGGACGTGGTGGATGCTGACCAGCCTGATGTTCATTCAGATACCGAGACGAGACAGCCAGAATCTCCAGCTAAAACTGCACCATAAAAGGGGTGCAGCAAATATTGACTCGCTGTCTAGGGCCTTGGAAATGGCCCCCAGAATGGACTGCTGTCAAAGTACTGTGACTCCTAGAAGAGTAGCACCTGATCTTGCTGTGACCAATTTATTTCCTACCTGATCAAATTGTGCCTTTGTGGGGTATAACTAAACATATGGTAACCCTGTTCAATCTGTTTCTGCTCAGTCTTGGAATGTCTGGGTACTTTGCACTAATAGGGGTGGGTGTTCAGATATATCAGCTTTTGCATTTATTGATAAGGTAGTGATAAGAAATTGTAATTATAGTAGTAATAGTTCTAGAATATGGGAAGAAAATGTTAAAGTTAATTGCAGTTGTTATGTTATCTATAATGCTATTTATGTATGTGTACAAGCTCCATTTATGTTTAATGTTTCCATGAGTGCTAATGTTACCCTTTTGAATTGCTCTGTAGTTAAGTGAGCCCTTAACCAGTGTTGGAATGGTTCTGGCACTGTGGTGCTGGTATGCATTCCACAACTTATTTCCATCATATGGGGATCTCTTGTGTGCTTAGTCTACCTGGAATGTGTGTCACTCCCTCTATTGTCACCAATGGTTCCCGAGCACTGAATTTGTCCAGAGAATTATCCGCTACGCTATCCCCTAGTGGAAGCTGGTCCATACGACAAAAGTAGAGATTGCCACAGTAAAGCAATGGACAAATTGCATACTAAAGGATCTTTCCTTTGCACACCAATGGGCTGGTATAGTAGCCATGGGCCTTATATCATTCTTTGGGGTCTGTGGATGCTTCATCCTTGAGCACAGCGTCAGCAGCAGTAACAGCAGCTGCTAGTGCAAGCTGTGCTTGCCCTTCACAGCAGATAATCCCTAAAAGTCTGGCTAGGCATGCTGGACCGGTAGCCAGAGACGGGTAAGTATCCGATATGGCTTCACCAACCTAAGACAGGTGCCACGTTCCTAGCCACGTGGTTAGCCCATGATGGGTAAGGGGAGCCTGAACTCGGAACACCTAAGACAGGCACGGTCCCTTGCTTAATAAAACAAGAAGGGGGAGCTGTTGGGGGCACTGACCATTTCCTGCCCTGTGATTGGCCCTTTGCCCTGATTGGTGTGCCTTGGTTCTCTTTAAGTTGATTGGTCAAGTTTGACAGTTAAGCGGGGGGCTTGGCGGGGGAGGGGCTGGAGCGTAACGGATATAACGGTGATAACGGTCAACGGACAAGGGTCACGACGGGACGGAGGAGCAGAATAAAAGCGCCTTGGAGACTCTCTCAAGTGTCGGGTGATTTCTTCCGCGGGACGGGAGGACCCCCGATAGTCTTTCTGTCATGTATGGCATTGGCCAAGATATTTCTCATCTATGGGCATCATTTGTAAAATGCTAATGAAGAAACCATTATACGGATAGTCCTGTTACAGAGATTAAAGTAGCACATGCACAGAAACAGCGTTGGATATAGAGGGTTAAGCCACCATCTGCGTTCCAGATGTTTCACTTCCTATCCAGTTCCCTACTAATGGCTTGGAAAAAGCAGCAGAAGGTAACTCAAGTGTTTGGGGCCCTACCACCCACCTGGGAGACTTGGATGAAGATCCTGGCTCCTGGCTTCAGCCTGGCCCTGTTCCAGCCAGGGATGTTATCTGGGAGGTAAACCAGCAGATGGCAGATCTCTCTCCCTCTTCCTCTAAAACTGAGTTTCAAATAAATAAATACTTAAAAATTTTTTTAATTATTTAAATTAAATTAAATTATTTAAATTAAATTATTTAAATTTTAAAAATTATTTAAAAAGCACATGCACTATTAATTCATTTATTTGAGAAATTTCAATTTTTTGTAAGTACCTGATGTTTTAAATGTCCCTTTCAATACTGTTTTTGCTACATCTCATGGATATTAATATTTTTATTTTAAATTTCATTTATCGAATGCTATTTTTAAAAAATATATTAATTTCTGGGTTTAGGATTAAATCCAGATCTGCCAAAGTTCTATGACTGAAAATATATAATACCACTGTATATAGCCTGAAAATACAGTTTGATCCAAATAAAATTTAAATTATTTTTTAAAAAAGTAAATTGTTCTTTTGGAAACTTTCCTAAGCTTGTACATTTTCATTTAACATGCAAAATAATTTGAAAGAACTATTTAGCAGTCCACTCTTTTATGCTTACATTCATATTTGCTTTCTTTCATTGCAATGCTTCATGTTTATTTATGAGTTAATTTCATGTTATTTGAGAGCAACATAGATATGGAACTTCACCCTTAAATACATACAAATTTTCTGGATAACTGAGATAACAGAAATCACATTGGAAAATTTTAAGAATTTCTCGAATGTACTCAAATATTCACCCAATGGGATTTTCTAAAAATAATTATTTTCTAATTAGGATCAACTCTAGGTTAATTATATTTGGATTTTAAAAAATTATTCTTTTTCCTCGGGTAATAACTCCACTTTTTCATGCTTTGGCTTTTTTTCTTTTCTTTTTTTGTAAACATTTATCTGTTTCACTTGAAAATCATTTAACAGAAAGAGAAAGCAGGAGAGACAGAAAAGAGAGAGAGAGATCCATTGGCTGGTTTACTCCCCAAATGACTGCAACAGTTGGAGTTGGGCCAATCTGAAGCCAGGAGCCAGGAGCTTCTTCTGGATTTCCCATGTAGGTGCAGGGTCTCAGGCCCTTGAGCCATCTTCTGCTGCTTTCCTAGACCATAACCAGGGAGCTGCATCTTTAGTGGAGCCGCCAGGACAGAAACAGGCATCCATGTGGGATGCTGGTGGTGCAGGCAGAAGCTTAGCTTGTTACGTTACCACAACAGCCCCTGTTTTTTTGTTTGTTTGTTTTTTGTTGTTTTGTTTAGGTGCCCAAAGACCTTATTGCATGTTTCATTTGTTTCTCATCGTATGTTTTAATTTGTTCACTGATATACAGTATAATTTGCCTCATCTTTACGGGCCAAGCTCGAAATTCCTGACAGTATCAAAAATTACCACTGATACGGGCTAGGCAGGGAGTTCTGGAGGCACCCACGCCTCCCCTACCTTGAAGATGTTACGTTGAACACGTTGCGTTCTGAGTTCCACTTAGAAGACTTTCATCAGAAACTTTGCCCCTGACAAGCAGGGACACTGAACCCCACCCAAATGCACACCCCTGCCCCCTGCATTTGTATGTTCAATTAGCACAGTATTCTCTACCTAATAAAAAACAGCCTACGAGATGGAGCGGCCACGATTCTGCGTAAGAGGCGGCCCCCACATTCACGTACAACTGCTTTCCCTTCAAAGTCTTCCAACAGATCCTTCGCTCATTCTTGGACTGTATGTCTCTGCTTTAAAATTATCACATGGACATAAGAACTTGGAATAAATATCACTCGAATACTTTACCCCCCCTCACCCCCAACACCATCACACACCAGTTATCCCAGATGCAGGCTCTACCTCAGGAGCCAAGACAGTCGCCGCATCCTACCGCCTCGACAAGCCCGCCAGTGCCCTGGGGTTACCAGAGCGGTTCCACACGGTGACCTTCACATTCAGGGCCGAAACCTCGGAACAGAAGAGCGCCAGGGTTCCCCTGTCAGACGACCAGGGCACGGTTCCCCTGAGACGCGACCCCTCTCCGCCGAGCGAAGGCTCTGGAACGGCTGCGAATTCTCCTCAGGGCGCCGGTGCTTGGGCGGTCTGCGCTTGCGCACTCCCGATGCCCGGGGCAGCTCCAGGAAGAGTCCGGAACGGGAGCAATGGGCTCCACGCCAGTTGTCCTGGACGTCCCGGGCAGCATGGTTTTATTTTGGACCCTGGACTGCATTTCTCACTGAGTTGTCTGCCTTCAGCTACGTTTTCCACAGGTTGTGGAAATAGCTTGGACCTCAGACGTCACCAGGAATGATAGAATTTACAACGGAGGGAAATTGAACGTAAGTAATGTTGGAGGGCCTTTCCTCAGATTGAAAGCCTTAGAATGTACCAGACTTCAGACTGGTGAGAAACTATAAATGTAAAGAGCGTGAAAGACTTTGAAGTAGCGGCCTTCAGTTTTTATTCATTATAGATTTCATACTGGTGAGAAAACCTTTGAATATAAGAAATGTGAGAAAGCCTTTAGTGTGAATAGACTACTACTCAGCATTAAAGAATTCGCAGTGGCAAGAAGTTCACTTTAGTTCAAGCACTAAAGTATATTAGAGAATAAATACTGAGAGAAACTTCTGAATATAAGGGCTGTGAAAGGACATGTTATACAGTAGACGGTGTATATTATATCAGTGCTCATAACACTAAGGAAGTTTGTTTTTTGTTTTGTTTTTTAATATTTGTTTGAAAGGTAGTGACGGTGAGGGCTAAACAGAAATCTTGAATCTGGTGACTCACTGCTTAAACAGCCACTCAGATGAGGCCAGGAGTCAGGAGCTCCCGTCAGGTCACCCTCGAGGGTGTCAGGGTCTGAGCATTTGGGCTATCTTCTAATGCTTTTGCCAGGCGCATTAGTTGGAACTAAGTGGGAAATGAAGCAGCAGAGGCTCGAATCGGTGCTCAGATGGGATGTTGGCACTGCAAGCAGGAGCTTCACCTGCCATCTTTGAGAAGCAATTTGAATGAAAAGAATGTGGGAAGGCTTTTCGATATGGTTCAGTTTTTTTTTTTTTCCAGTTTTTATAAGACTTCAATTCATATGGATATAAAAATAGTTAAGATTTCCTAGGATCTAAATGCTCATACTGAGAGTCTTGTGCATTTTCATATTACAACAGAAAGCCTTTATTGATGCTTATTTATGGATTGTTAATATTTTCACCCTAGAGGGAAATTGAGAGACTATAAAAATGACCTTGTTTTTATGCTTTTAACAGCCTTCAGTCTTAATTACTTTTTGTTAAATTTGAGAAAACTCACACCACAAAAAATGCCTGTTCATCTCACAAGTGTGAAAAATCTATAGGCTACATTCTGTCCCTGACAACCTGGATGATTTGGGATAAAACATTTATCATGGAAGTCTGCAAAAGATGGTGAATGCTCCTACATCATGATGCTGTTATTGGAATACAGAAAATACGGAAACCTGTCTCATCCATAGTATGTTGAATACATTTTAGATGTTATTTTATTATTTATATTATTATTAGTGAATTATTATGAAATAAAGCCCAGTTAGGCATAATAAATTTAAGGAAGCCTCGCATGAGATTCCGAGTTTTAAAGAACTCCTTCTGATTCAAATATAGTAGAATGCACATGAAAGGAGAGGATTTAGGGCCAGGCGCCTAGCCTAGTAGTGATGATGCTGACATCCCACAGTGCAGAGGTTCCATTCCCAGCTCCAGCTCCTGAGCTCAGTTTGTTGATGATGCAAACCCTGGCAACAGTGATGGCTTAGGTAGCTGCATTCCTGCCACCCGCCCTAAGTTCCTAACTGCTGATCTCAACCCAACTGAACTCTAGCTGTTTCATTTGGGGGGAGTTGAATCACTTCTTCCCAGGCTCCAACTAAGCAGAAAGCAAGAGCCAGGAGCCGCAGTCAAGGACCAAACCCAGGTGCTCCCGTGTAGGATGTGGGGATTCTAATTGACATCTAAATCACTAGATCATATACCCACCCCCATATTCTGGGGTTTTTTTACCCCTTAATATTTCTTATGGATCATTTGCCTTTTCTATTCCTAACAGTTTCAGTAAATCTGAGTTGCACAGAGGCTTGATTTATTAAGTGTTATATAAATTGAAAGACACATGGATTTTCTCAGTACAGATTGAACTTTTCTAATCTGAAAAATCTAAAATCTGAAACTTTGAGCACCAACATGACACTATAAGTAGAAAATCTCACTTCATATGTCATGGGTTGAGCTTTAATCCAGAAAAAAAAGATTTTTTTTTTTTAATTTGAAAGGCAGAGTTACAGAGAGGGAGAAACACAAACTTGCCATCTGCTGATTCACTCTTCCCTAATAGCCAAAATGGCCAGGGCTGGGCCAGCCTGAAGGCAGGAGCTTAAAATTCCATCTAGCTCTTCCATGTTGGTAGCATGGATCCAGGCACTTCTGCTGCTTTCCCAGAAACATTGTCAGGGAGCTGGATCTGAAGTAGAGCAGCCAGGACAGGAACTCAAGCATCCCAGGGGTAATTGTAATTTGCTAAGCCACAACTCTGGCCCCTCAGGACTGTGTTCTGAGAAATGTGTCATTAGACTATTGCATTGTGGGAATGATCACATGACAACTGAATCTGACTGCTTCTCCCCAGTTCTATTGCAGCAGCCCTTACCTCATATTCCTTTCCCTTGGATTTTGGCAGTAATCCTTGTTTTGAGCAAATAATTGTTTCCCATTTTCATTTTTGCCCATCCCAAGAGCAGTTAAAATACTACTTTTGTGTTTTTATAATTACAATAGCAGTGCATGGAAAATCTGTCTCTCCCTTTCTCAATATCTTTGCTTTTCAAATAAATAATCTTTAAAATTATAAACATGATAAAAACAAACTATTGATATGCACATATGCATGAATCTCAAAAAATGTTAAACAAGCCAGAAATAAAGCTTTGTGTATTTCATGATTCCATTCATATGAAATCCAAGAACAGATAAAACTAGTATCAGGAAACAAAGAAAATGGTTGCCTTGGGGGAAGTGGGTAGAGAGGTGACTGGAAAGGGGTACAAAATAAGTTTATAGGATGATGCAAATGTTTTATCTTGATTTGCATCATTGTAACATGGATGTATACAACTACCCAAACTTAACTCCCACTCAACACTTAAAATTGTAATCTTCTACCAGAATCACCTCAGTAAATAAATTTCAAATATACGCAGAGACTGTTTATATACATGTAATTATATATAATATAATATAATATAATATAATATAATATAATATACACATCTATGTAATATGCAACATATAATATTAAATATTGCCTATAATATATTACACATATATGATATACATATAGTGTATAATATATGTATATTGTATATAGTGTGATATATAATTATCATATATATTATGTATCATGTTATAATATATAATCATTGACATGTAAGTAATATACTATAATATATAATATGACATAATATTGTATATTTCATTTATTATATATGAGATATATTTTCTATGTAATATAATATAATATGTTGCATATAATGTCATTTATGATATATAATATGCATATATATATGTAATTAGTGTCTTCCTTAGGACAAGGGGAATCTGATTAAGTAATCACTTTCCAAGGAATTCTATGCTTGGTTAAGGAAGCCAGAATATTTTTTATTTGAAAAATGTAATTTTATTAAAATACAATAGGAAATTTCTGGAAATGATTGAAGATAGGTTCTCCTCCAACCCCACTTTGGAGTGGAGAACAAATTAGGAGGCTCAAAATTTGTGAATCAGGATCACTTACCAGTTGGATTTGAAAGTGCTCAGGCTAAGACAATTCAGAAACTAGGGGTGGGGTCACTGGGGGGCCTCTCAATACAGTAAGGATTGACTTGTGGTAGGCTTTTCCAGGCAAGTTCTAGGAACCCATATTGGGCAATGCCCACAGGTTGGACAGTATGTACTTTGTTTTGTCCAGGGAGGGGTATCACATCCTGGAACTCTGGAGGGTTTCTAGGGACACGAGAGCTGCTACAAAAAAGGTGATAAAATAACCGCTCCCCAGGAACTAGATCCGTGGTGTTTAGTGCCTCTTTATAGGTGATCTCTTGGGTCTGAGGTTCCTCTGTCAGTAGCAGGTCCTGTAACAGCTTCCGGATTCGGGGAGACTTGAGTTGGTACAGGTCCATGAGTTGATTGAACTGTTCCATCCAGGCAGCAGTGTCCTGGGCATATCGCTGCTGCAGCATCCGCAACACGTAGTACAGTGCCACAAATGTCTCCCAGAGAGGCAGCTCTTCCTTTTTATGTAAGATGGGCTGTGGCTTCTTCTCCAACTTGGACAATTTATGTGGCCTGCACTTACTCTTAAACATCTTGAGGTCCTTCTGAAACATCAGTGCTAGTGTTTGTTTGTCCACAGAGGTATGGGCACCTGTGAAAATGTCTCTTGTGGCCGGATAAAAATGTTGTGTCTCCATCTGTTTGAGAGCATCGGATAGCTGTTGTACACGAGCACTCCTGTAAGGCTCTCCTAGAATATGCCAATTCATAGTCTTTGGAACTTGAATTCTTTTGATGGTTGGTGGTAATACTTGCCCAGGAGTGGGCAGCGCTTTATTCCTTGCCTTGGAGAATTGGAGGGGCTCACCTCTGTTCTTCAAACCTGGGAAGCCTTTCTGGGATTTCAAAGGTAAAAATTTTTTATCCTCAAGGGGATGAACAGCTGTAGGAACATACCTTCTGATTGGAGAAGGATGTTTTATCTCCTTGACAGCCTGCTTCTGTCTGTAGGGCTGAGCTATAAAATGCCAATCAGGAGTTGGTTGGGTTTGAGTCCTCTTGGTTACTGCTAGTACCACTGGTTCAGAGACAGACAATGGCTCCAGCATGCTTTCTTTTTCTTTTCTTCTAATTGGAGGGATCACTTTTAAGTGCATTGAACTCAAAACATCTTTGTAGGGTTGGAATTTATCAGGGTGACTTAACTCTAGCTTTTTTCCGAAGTGTTTACTAATGGTCTTAAGGTTCAACAGGTGCATCCAGTTCAAGTATTCCTTTGCTGGAAAGTCTCTGAGGAACTGGCTTAGTCGATGGAAACTGTCCCTGGAGAGTTGCTCTCCTGCTTCCAGTCTTAATAAAGCATTGGGAATCCAGTCCTCATCTGACATGCTTACTTCTGAATAGACTGACTTTTCCGGTGAGGAGGCAAGGATTGGAATTGGTGTTGGTGTTGGGGCTGGGGCTGGGGCTTGGGCCTGTCCCTCAGTTTTGTCATGATACCGTAGGAACCACTTGCATCTATCAGCTTTGTGTGTACGTTCAGCTTTGCGTGGTTTCAGAATCATATCAGATAATTGGAACTCTGGCTTGTGGGGAGCCTCTGGGATCTGAGTCTCTAAGCCTGTTTCTGTTGTTTGTAAAGATAGATGCTTGGCTTTCTCCAAGAGCACATCCTTTTGTCTTCTCAATGAATATGTCAAAGGATACTCTTCAAATAGCTGACCCCCTTGTATTTTTTCCAAATCCATATGATCCCTTAATGCCTTTAGGGGTATTCTTTCTTTTTTCTCCAGGGCTACTTGGACTGGTATTTTGAAAGAGCTTTTGTCCAGAAGACTAGGTTTTCTCTTTCCATGAAATAAACTCTCTTTCTTAAAAAGCTTTTCCCCTATACGTGTACCCTCTCCTTTCTCACCAAGATCCTCCTCTTCTATGGTTGGCTCAGGTAAATCCACTCTTTTCTTTGAGATTTTGGTTTTCAGGGCTCCCTCTTCTCTGTGCATCACATCCCTAATGCGGTGCTCCGTTTGCTTCTCTTTACTCAGGGTATCTACATGCTTCTGCCTTCTTGCCTTCTCCTTTCTCTCCATCTGTTCCCTTTCTTGCTCCTCCTTGATAGGGCTACCCTCTTCCTCCTCAGTAAGGCTCTCTTCTTCCTCAGTAAGGCTCTCTTCCTCTTCCTCAGTAAGGCTCTCTTCTTCCTCAGTAAGGCTCTCCTCCTCTTCCTCACTAAAGCTCTCCTCCTCTTCCTCGCTAAGGCTCTCCTCCTCTTCCTCGCTAAGGCTCTCCTCTTCCTCACTAAGGCTCTCCTCCTCTTCCTCACTAAGACTCTCCTCCTCTTCCTCGCTAAGACTCTCCTCCTCTTCCTCGCTAAGACTTTGCTCCTCCTTCTCACTAAGGCTCTCCTCCTCTTCCTTGCTAAGGCTCTCCTCCTCTTCCTTGCTAAGGCTCTCTTCCTCTTTCTCGCTAAGGCTCTCCTCCTCTTCCTCGCTAAGACTCTCCTCTTCCTCACTAAGACTCTCCTCTTCCTTGCTAAGACCCTCCTCCTCTTTCTTACTAAGGCTCTCTTCCTCCCCCTTACTCAGAAACTCTTCCTCCTCCATGCTGAAGTGCTTCTCTTTTTCAGTTGGACCTGCTTTTTCCTTCCTACTTAGCTTCTCTTCCTTCCCCACCAACCTCTTTTCCTTTTTCCTTTTCTGAGCCAAACTCTTTCTCTTGTGCTTCTTAGCTAAGTCTTCCTCCAGTTCCGCTCCACTAGGGCTTCCCCTTTTTTCCTTTATTTTGATCAGGTACTTCCTTTTCTCTTTCTTGGGCAGAATCTTTGCATCTTCCCCTTTCTCCAGCGGACTTCCCTCCTCCTCACTCAGGCTTTTGTCTTCTTCCTTACTTGGGGGTTCCTCTTGCTCTTTGCGAAGGTACTCCTCTTCCTTAATTGTTCCTGCTCTTTTCTTCTCTCTCGGCTTCTCTTCCTTTCCAGTCAGTCTCATTTCCTTTTTCCTTTCTTGAACAAAACTCTTCTTCTCATGCTTCTTAGTTAAGTCTTCCTCCAGTTCCTCTTCACTCAGGCTTATCCTTTTCTTCTTTGTAAATAGGTATTTCCTTTTCTCTTTCTTGGGCAGAATCTTTGTATCTTCCTTTTTCTCCATCAGTTTCTTTTCCTCTTCCTCACTTGGGTACTCCTCTTCCTCTATCCTAAAATGCTCCTCTTCCTCACTTGTCTGCTCTTCCTCCTTCATCCTAAGATGCTCCTTTTCCTCAGTTACTGGTCCTTCTTTTTTCTTCTTTCTCAGCTTCTCTTCCTTTCCAGTCAGTCTCATTCCCCTTTTCCTTTCTTGAACAAAACTCTTTTTCTCATGCTTCTTAGTCAAATCTTCCTCCGGTTCCTCTTCACTCAGGCTTACCTTTTTTTCCTTCTGTTTAATCAGATGTTTCCTTTTCTCTTTCCTGGGCAGAATCTTCCCATCTTCCCCTTCCTCCATTGGGCCCTCCTTTTCCTCTTCACTTGGGTGCTCTCCATCCTCCTTGCTAAGGTATTGCTCTTCCTCAGTTGGACTCTCTTTTTTCTTCCTACTTAGCCTTCTTTTCTTCCTAGCCAACCTCTTTTCCTGTCTCCTTTTTCGAGCAAAATTCTTTTCCTCATGCTTCTTAGCCAAAATTTCCTCCAGTTCCTCTTCACTCAAGCCTACCTCCTTCTTCTTCTTCTTAATCAGCATCTCCCTTTCCTCTTTAACCTTTTTTTCTGTCCCTTCCTCTATTGGGCTCTTCTCCTCTCTTCCCCCTTTAACAGGACCTTCCTCTGTTTCTTCAGTGAAGTCCTCATGGAGGTCCTCCAAGAGTATGTCTCTGATGTTCTCTAGTAACCATTTGGCCTGGGTCTTTTCTGGCTCATTCTCCTCAATTCTCTTCACAAGCTCCTCTAGCTGACGTTTGTCTAATAGGTTGTGTTCCTCAACCTCCTTTAAGATAGTCTGTAACTGGATGTTATTGCATACTATGTTTTCCTGAGCCTCCTCTAATAATCTTTTATCCTCCTCCAAGCTCTCTTTTTCAGTCCATGTTCCCTCTCTGGTGGCCATTCTGTCATCATCCAGCTTTCTCTCTTTCTGAAACTGCTCCTCCTCTTCTTCAGTTTTTTCTTTCTGTCCTTTAAAATATCCCCACCTGTGGCCATCAGTTTCACTTCTCCTGGTAATGGGTGATCTCTCTTCCTCGATTGTTTTCATCTCTCTCAAAGGCACTGTACTCACATTTCTAATTGCCCCAGTCAAGACCTTCAATAATAGCTTCTCTTTCATCTTTAGATTTTCCTTCTCTTTCTCTTTGAAACTAATACTTTCTGTATCCAGTTTCCTCGTTGCCTGTATTCTCTCCTGTTTGGTTAGTTTCTTTCTTTCCTTGTCAGTCTCTCTCTCCTTGGTCTTAATGTCATAGATCGACTTCCTCTTTTCCTGGAACGAACTATCTTCTTTTTTCACGATTTCTTTCTCTTCTTGGGTTATTGTTCCCCTTCCCTTACTTAAAACAGTTATTTCCTTGGCTACTGGCCTTTCTTTCTTAGTATCATGTCTCTTCTTCTTGGCCAGTTCACTGTGTTTTATGATCAATCTCTCATCTAGTATCATTTTCTCTTTTTCCTTAGCCTCACTATCTTTTTCCTGGAACTGTTTCTCCATTTCCCTAGACTTATCTAACAATAATTTCTCTTTCTCATGGGCCCATTGCTTTTTTTGTTCATCCTCTTTCTCCTCTTCCTGGAACCGTTCCTTCTTTTTCTGACTCCATGTTCTTTTTTTCTTGGGCAGTCTTTCCTCTTGTACAGTTAGCTTCTCTGCTTCTTGAATCCATTGTGCTTTTTTCTCAGCGGTGTCCTCATCTTGCCTAGCCCATTTCTTTTCTTTCTTAGCTTCTCTCTCTTTTTTCATGTCCTGTTGCACTTCTTTTTGATACTGGGTGTCGATTTCTTCCATCATTTTCTCCCTTTCTGGGAACTGTTTTGTTTTCTCTCTGGGTTTTGTTCTTTTTTTGATTTTCTCAGCCTCTTTCTCCACTTCTTCAGCCAGTTCCTCCTCCTCCCATACCTGTCTCTTTTCCTCCGTGGTCTGTGTTTTCCTTTTCCTGGCCGGTTTCTCTTTTTCTTTTAACCATTCCTCCATTTCCTCAGCTGGTTTCTCCTTTTCTAGACCCACATTCTCCTTCCCTGAAGCTGCTGGTCCTATTTTCTCTTTCTTCTGGGTCCTCCTCTCCTTTTTCTTAGTTTCTCTTGCTTTTTTCCAGGGCACTTTATCTTGCTGTGACAATCCCTCCATTTGTTCTAACTTTCCATACCCTTCTAAGTCCAGTTTCTCTCTCTTCAAAGCTAACTGTCTAGTTTTCTTGGCTTCTTTCTTTTCTTTTTGTGTCTGTCTCTCCTGTTCATCCTCTTCCTCAACATGCTTTTCTCGGATATGTTTCTTTTTATGGGCCTCTTTTCCAAACAGTTTCTTCTCTTCTTGGATCACTTTACTATCTTGCCCTGCTAGACTTCCCATTTCTAATACCTTTTTTCTCTCATCTGCAAGCAGTCCTTCTTGGGCTAATTTCTCCAGTTTCCAGGTCTGTTCCTTAACAGGTTGCTCCTTTTTCGGGACATGTGTCTTCTTTTCTCCAGCCTGTTTCTCTATGCCCGGGGTTACTTCCTCCTCTTCCCAAGTCAGTTCCTCCTCTTCTCCAGACAGTTCTTCCTCTTCCCAGGTCAGTTCTTCTCCTGCTAGATCTTCCTTTTCCCAGGACAGTTCTTCTGCTAATTCTTCCTTTTCCCAGGACAGTTTGTCTTCTTTGCTGATCAGTTCCTCCTTCTTACCCAGCTCCTTCTTTTTCTGGGACAATTGCCTTTCTTCCTTGGTTTGTATACTTTCCTCCTGAGCCTGTATAGTCTCTTCCCATTCCAAGAAGGGCTTCCCCTCTTCCTGGATCCCTTTTGTTTCTTTTCCTAGTGGCTCCCTCTCTTTTCCAGTCAGTCTCCTTTCTTCTAAAACTAGCATCTGCTCTTCTGTAGTCAATTCCTTTTGTGGAAAAGCAAGTATTTCTTCTTCTGGAGCCATTTTCTCTTCTGGATGGATCAGGTTCTTCTCATCTTTGGTCAATTTCTCTTTTCCTTGTATTAATTTTTTCTTTGACTTTGTCGGTTCGCTTTCTTCCTTAACTAGTTCTCCTTCTTGCTTAGCTGGCTTCCTTACTGCAGCTTTAAACTTCCTTTTCTCTAAAACAAGGTGATCTTCCAAGAAAGAGACTTTCTTAACTTTTTGAGTCTTTGATGGTTTATCCCCTTTTCCTCTTGGCATGACTTTCTCTTCTTCCTTGATGTCTTCTATAACTGCTGTTTCTGTTTCTTCCACTACTCTGTCATCCAACTTTGATGACAGTGACTTTGAGGCCTCTAAAAGGGGACAGATTTCTTGGAAGAGATCCCAGCTAGGCTGCCGGCCAGCAAGCATCACCCGAGCCAGATCCACCAATTCTTCACTCAGATCTTTTAACATGTCTGGATTGGAACTTGCTATCCTGGAAGTGACAAGATAGCTAATGTCATTTCGCCAAGAACTAGTATCTAATTTACCTATACGTCCAGGGGGCCCAGCTACACCATGGATCTTCTTTCCAGGTTTCTTCCTTTTATCTTTTTGTTGCTCAGAATCCTGTATGAGTTCTTCCATGGGTTCTTTTGTGATTGCCTCTGAAATATCCTTTGTATCTTCTTTCTCTTTCCGTAGCATAATTGCTATTGCATGGCCTTTCTTAATTGCCCTTTTCCAAAGCTCTTTCACACGGTCTTGTTTTTTTATTTTAGAGATAACTTGTGTCTCATCTTCCATTCTAGGTTGATCTGTGGGCTCCACATCCTCTATGACCGCAAGGGATTCTGTACTTTCCATAACTTCCAATACCATCTCCTTTTCTTTAGCATCAATCTTGGGTTTGACTGGGATAAAAGTACTTAGTGGTAGCTTTGGCTCTAGGGCAACATCCTGGGTGTCAAATTGTTCTGATCTCTTGGCCTCTCTTTGTTCAGCTGCTTCTTCTCTTTGTTCAGCCACATCCTCTGAAATCACCAACACAGAAGCAATCTTTCTCAATTCTTTTTTTCTGGGTTTCTTGGCAACTCTCAAGTCCTTTTTAACTGCAAAGGTATTGGGAGAATAATAGTTAAGGACAACATAGAAACCCTGAATGAGATCTTTTGTGATGTCTAGTTCAGTGAATTGTAATAACAGTTATAAAGACAAGCAGACTAAAATTTGATTTAGAAATGTGAACTATTTGTCTCAGCTTCCATATCCTAAAGAAATAAGTCTTTGGTATTTGTTCTGAGGCAGGTATTTCTTGGAAAACTTACATTTTGTGAATAAGGTCCTCCCACTTAACATTTCCCACCAATATACTTGTATACAGCTTGGCCTTAATGAATGTTTCATAAGTTGCCTAAGATTGACCCCAAAGGTACCCCATACATCACCCCATGCATACTAAGTGTTTTGTTCTTTGCTTGTACACGTTTCTTCATTTCTCTCCATTTAGAGATCTTTAGAGTTTCTGATAAAGGTATGATTGTTTCTTCATCAAAACTCTCAAGTTGGTCCTCTGTTGATAAGTGTAAAGAAAAAGAAAATGATCTGTCTTTATGTGACATGGTCAGGTTTTCATTTAGCTGTTGCTCCACTTGAGTATGTAGGCGTTGTATATCACTATCTTGAATGTCTATCAGCTGGCCCAGAGAGGAATCCCCAATAATTTCCATCCTACAAAAATTAAAGCAGGGAAGACAACACTGCATTAGTATGAAACAATTTTAAGGAAGCAAAAAGAAATCGCAGTGGAAGAGGCAAACATAAGGTAACCCTTTAAAATAGAAGTGACTGAAGTAGAGGCTGGATAAAGAATAATGAATAAAAGATACCAAGAAATAAAGTAGTCAAGGTGACACAGGATTCTTTGGTTGGGGCATTTATGGGTTAGAGTTTTGAGGAACCTTAAGGAAATAAAGAAATGATAGAAAACAGGCTATTCAAGAGTCAAAGAAAAAGGGTGGATGCTTAGGAAAAGAACAAAGGGAAACAAAGAAAAGGTGTGGGGGGATATAAATAAAAATGACTGTGATAAAGAGCAAAAACAAAAATCAAACTGTAGAACCTAAGATCTAGAAGAAACCAAAAGTGGAGAAGTCACCCTTAACTTACTGCATTTCTTGGAGAGTTTCTGATTTTTTCAGCACACGTATCAGCATGGTCTTGGTTTGGATACCTGTGACTCTTCTCAGAAGATGTAAGACCTTAGTCCGCACATTTTTATCAGCATCCATTAATCCCATAGTGAGTGGAATAACAAAACAACGGTTCATGATGCCTAGCCTCTCTAACATCTCCCAGGCTAGCTCACGGATATGTGGATTGGAATGAATTGTATCCTTCAGGAGTTGACAGGCTGTGTCAGTACACAACCTTGAAGGTATTTGGTAAGTGGCAAATATTTGCGCCAGGACACTGAAATATTTTTTGTATTCCTCTACAGAACAATAAATTGTGAGGTTGAGGATTTTCTCTATTAAAGTTTCTATAATCCCTTCACTGAATTTTCTTCCCATCCAAGTTTGTTTTGCCATACTTTCAAGCTCAAAGGAAGACCCTCGCCACTCCTTGAATTTAGCCTTTTGTTTACTCAGTGACACTTTCTCATCTTCCAGAGTTTCAGGTGGCAGTGCCTGGAACCTTAAGAGCTCTGTCATGTCCATGTCCTTATCTTTGTAGAGTGAGTACAGATCACACCTTAGGAAAACCAGAGTACCCTGAGGCCAAAGACATGCACGGATCACTGAGTTAGGGATGTAGCCATCAGGAGTAAAGGGCCACGCCTGCCCTTTGCCAAAGAAGCGCCGAACTATGTGGTAGGCATTGAATCCTTCCCAGCCAGCCAGCTGTAACTGAGCAGGGGCCACAAAAGGGAGACGATCTGGAGTGCATATATCAATATCCTTCTCCTCCATGAAAGACCATTTTGATCTCTCTTGACTCACAAGGGACGTTTGTGGCTCTTCCTCTACAACGTGCGGCACAGTATGGTCAAAGGCGATAGCTCGTTTGTTGATAAGGATCTCCAGCCCCTGAATTTCCTGGAGCCCCTGTCCAAGGTAGCAAAATTTGGGTACAAGTACCTTCTCAAACAAAAAGAAGAAGCTAGGCAGAAAAGGTTTAGGGACCTCTTGTACTTCATCTTCAATGTTCAAGTTACCCAGGTCAATCAGTTGAGTTGGGGGAAGCAATTTTAAGCAGGATACAATGTAAATACTCTGGTTGAAAGTCAAAAGAAGGTCACCTCTGTTATTGGCAAAGCAGAGTGGACCAAAATGAAATGCTGAGTCCAACTCAGTTACAAGTCTACCATGGAAGTCCCATATCCGAACTGAGCCATCAATACCGCCAGTAGCAAATAGTTTCAGAGAATAACAGGCATCAAATGATGTGACAGCACACTCATGGAGACATTTTGTCTGTGTAAACAGAGAGCTTTGTTTTGATTCTGGTGATGTCAGGAAGTCTTGGTAGTGCCAGAGTTGCCAGCAGCAGGTCTCAGTGATGGCACCTACAGAATCTGGCAAGAGTTTCACATGTTTCAGTGGGCAAACACAGATCATTTTGCTGAAAGGCTGTAGGATTACTTTGTTCTCCTGAAACACAGCCTCTGTCAGGTGTATAATGTTATCCTTACCATAGGAGCAGAGTAAGGACTTTTCCTGGGGGTTTTCCAAGGTACACAATGTCAACACTGCCCCAGAGTGAACAGTCTTCTCTGTTCGGGCAAACTTGTGGTGGGAGAGGATTCTCACAATACCACTGTCATGCCCACAGAACATTAGTCCATCTAGCCTCTTACCCAAAGGCGACTTGCCATAGGCCAGGCATCTTACTCTATCTGTGGAGTTTCCTGAGGGGCACACAAGATACTTGGCTGTGCAGGGAGAGCGTGTTGCATCAAATACGAGCACCTCTGAACCACCTGTGGCCACAAAGAGTTCCTGTCTTTCGGAGTCATAGGCCCAAGCCACAGCCTTATCCATGACAAGGAGAGGCCAGGAGATAACCAGAAGATCTCCTGTTACTGGAGACAGGAAGCGTAATAAACCGTCTTCAGTGGCACAGAAGATCCTATTCCAATTATGGCCACAGCAGACACGCTGCACCTGCTGGGGAGCAGAGCCACATACATGGAAGAGGTTATAAAAGTAGGGTAGACGATGCAATGAGAAAGCAGAGGTACTCTGGCAGAAAACAGTGATTTCATCAATAAACTGCAGTTGCTGCAGATCCTGGTCAATAGTCAGCTGTCGCAGCAAGCTCCCAGATGCAAGATTCCATTCCCTCATGACCCCTTCACCACCTGCCGTTAGTAATGTGTGAGTCTCTGGCCGGCTGTGGACACATATCACTGATAACAAATGGGCCTGGAAACTGTGGAGGAAGTTACCCCGTTCTAAAGCCCAAGCATGGACTTCTCCAGCCCTGGTCCCAGCATAGAAAGTGCCCTGAGAGACACAGGTAAAGGAGCAAGTGATGGAGGAGCCACTGGTTACGAGGGTGAACTTCTTTACTTCTTTCAGCTGGCCCTGCCCTTGGTGTGTGAAGACTCTTACTGTATTCTCACACAGAGCAAGCATGGAGCCCTGGGGGCCATTCAGGGAAAAGCTTTGTACCAGCTCAGGACCAGTGAGAGGCACTGTTTGAGCCAACTGGAGTTCCCTGCCATTTGGCAGGATAAACCAGGTTATGACAGCACCAGCGGTGCCACACAGAAGCATCTTGATTTCCGAGTTATAGCAGAGGCAGCTGATGGAGAAACGACAGGGAACTGTTCCTAGAAATGTGAAGGCTTGCTGGTGATCCCTAAAGAGCCACAGATGCATGTCACCGCAGTAAGCAATTAATGTGTGGTAGGAACCAGTGTGGACCATTGCTTTGATGGGTGGCACTTGAACCATCACATGAAACTTTAGCTTTTCTAAAACTTCTTTATCTTCTGTGTCTTTTTTCAGTATCCAAAGTACTGCCTAGAAGTGGATGAGAAAGGAAAGCAGATCATATACCAAGGGTATAGGGTAGGAAAGGACTGAATATTTAGATTTCCGTTCACTCTCGTGGAACTAAGGAAAAAGTGTGCAGTTTGAATTTGAAAAATCCTACTATTAGGAGTTGAGTATGTGATAGAAATATGCTTGAGGAGCTTTTCTTGGCCATCAGTCTACTGTTTCTGGAATATGAATAATGTAGGGTCTGATAACTAGAGGTACAGGATCACTGTGTCTAAGTCCATTAGGATGTGGGGTTGAGTAGTAAAATGAGCTAATTCAGGGCCATTCTGAAATGAGGGCAAATTAGGTGTGATGCAACTAAATTAAGGAGGAGAGGGGAATGAAGAAGCTTTACCTGCATTTGATTTTCACATGGCTCCACCCAGTCCAAGGAAACAAAATAATTGTCATTAATGGAGTAGAAACAGATAAAAGCTTTGTTCTTGGGATGTTGAGACTCCTGGTAGAGAATCTCAGGCCAGTCACTCAGCACAACAGCATTATTCTTTGATTCTTCATCAGTCTGAGAGAGAGAAATGACCTGAGTGAAGACGCCCAAATCCCTCGTCACTTATTCATTTAATAAACACTTATTGAGGGATTGGTGAATATTTGTTGTAGGTTTTATTTTTGTTTTGTTTGTTTTTAAGATTCATTTTATGGAGTTGGTGCTGTGGTGTAGCGGGTAACCGCCCCCTCCCCACCCCGCACCACCAACATCCCATGCGGGTATTGATTTGAATTCCTGCTCCTGCTAATGAGCCTGGAAATGTAGCAAAGGATGGCCCTCGAACATATGTGAGAGAGCTGGAGGAAGCTCCTAGCACCTGGCTTCAGACTGGCCCAGTTCCAGCCTTTATGGCCATTTAGGAAGTGAAACACCAGATGAAAGTTCTCTATCTCACTATCTCCATCTCTCCATCTCTCTCTCTCTCTCTCTTTATCTCTCGGTAACTCAGGCAGAGTGGTACCAGGGCCCAAGCGCATGGGACATCTTCTGCTGCTTTCTCTGGCATATTAACAGGGAGCTGGAGTGGAAGTGGGGCAGCTGGGACATGAACTGGTGCCTGTATGGGATGCTGGTGTTGTGGGTGGTGACAGCTTGCGCTACACTGCTAACCCGAACATTTGCTTTTTTTTTTTTTTTTTAACTAATCAGCACTCATTTACAATACTGTTGGGGAGTATTATTAGCAGGGGGTGTGGGAGGGCAACAGAAAATATTCTTATTAGTTGAAAGTTCCTCAGACTTTGTCAATCAATATTCCATAGGAAAAGTAAGCCTAATATTCTAAAGTAACCATTCTACATAATAAATTAATTTCTCTTCCAGTCACCTAGAATACCACAATTAGAAAGTTAAGCTTTTAGAAAATTAAGAAAATAGCTCCTCAGGTAACTTTCTGTTTTTCATGTTTAAAATCAGAAACTACAGTGAGAAAAGCTGATGAGTTCTTCATAAGACATTGAGATAAAACAGACAGCCTTAGTTATTTTCAATATTAGTTATTTTCAATAACTTATTGAAAACAGACGTTAAACAAATAACGAGTATATATCTAAATCAGATTATTATGCAGAAATAAAGTAATATATGAATCTGACCAAAGAACCCAAACCTGGGCAAATAACTATACCTGCCACAGTTGCAACAACTTTTTAAAGTTCTTGCCTACACCCAACAGACCTGTTACAATCAATATGAATGATATACTAACTTTGGAAAGTCCTATTTCACAGACATGGAATGGAATGCCCACCACAGAGAACATCTTGACCTTGTGGCATGTGCTTCCTTTACTACTCTGTGTAACCAAGTGGAATATATTATTCACAATATGGATTAAGTGTGCTTTACTTCTAACACGCTGTGTTCATGTACACACCATTCATTCACTCATTCAGTAATATCCAGGTTGTTCTACAGAGCACTTCAAAAAACTAAGCAGCAAGCCATGCATCTACATCTAACATTGCCGTTGTCAACTTGGTGTCAATTCTTCTCATAAAACCCTAGTATTAATTAGAGTGATCACAGATCCAGAACTTCTTGCAACATAGAGAACTACTGCAGTCCTCTTAGGCTGGCACAGTTTCATGACTTTATCTTCCCTTGTCTGTCTACCTGTAACTTGAAGCTGATACCTGGAGGTCCTGTGGTTATCTTATAACCTTAAAGCAATAGGCTGACATGGTGGGAAAGAAAGAAATTGAACCCTTGATGGCACATAAGACAATGATACCTCCTACCTGTTTAAACCCATTTAAGTCCATCTTCTGTTAGTGGCAGCACAAATTAATCTAATTGTACCTAGTGTTATCACCATAATCTGGAAGGGGGAGATTGTCCAAGGATATTGGAGGGCCCTTCCAAAGCTGGTCACATTTTGCCATGCAATAGCCTGCTATAACAGAAACAATAACCACATACATAGCTCTGATAACATCACCTCTGTATCCTTCAAGATATTACTTATGAGGAGTTTCAAGTTCTTCCATTCGGGAATAAGTCTAGGTGAAGATGATTTCTTAATGCTATTCCATCTGTTTGAACACATCTTGATTCACAGAGCCTGGGGAAGGAAAGAACAACTTAATTACAACATCTGATATTAGACTGTATTTTTAAAAAAGCATTTATTTTCTTTTATTGGAAAAGTAGATTTACAGAGAGAAGGAGAGACAGAAAGAAAAAGGTCTTCCATTCACTGGTTCATTTCCCAAGTGCTGCAACAGCTAGAACTGAACCAATCTGAAGCTAGATTCAGAAGCTTCTTCTGGCTCTGCCACATGGGTGCAGGCTCCCAAGGTCTTGGGCTGTCCTGTACTGCTTTCCCAGACCATAAGCAGGGAGTTGGATGGGAAGTGGAGAAGCTGAAACACAAATTGACACCCATATAGGATCCTGGCACTTGAAAGAAAAGGATTAGCCAGTTGAGTCAATGTGCCAGCCCGTAGACTGGATTTTTTTTTAAGATAAGGTATTAATGGAACTGAGAAAGAGGTAGTAGTGAAGCATAC
The DNA here is from genome assembly GCF_017591425.1 of Ochotona curzoniae. NCBI lineage: Eukaryota > Metazoa > Chordata > Mammalia > Lagomorpha > Ochotonidae > Ochotona > Ochotona curzoniae. The sequence goes on along the minus strand of NW_024465561.1, from coordinate 4,275,518 downwards.
CCCTAGATGTAAACGTTCCTTTTTAAAAAGTAACGGTGATGAGTGGATGTTCAATGGTTAAGATACTGGTTAAGATGCCTACCTCCGAGTGCCTGGGATTGTGTCCCAACTCCATTTCTGACTCAGATTTCTGCTAAAGTACACTCTAGGAAGCAGAAGATGATGACTCAAATATCTGGGTCCCTACCAGTCATGCGGGACATTCAGATGGAGCTCATGGCTTCAGCCTCGCCCAGTGCTAGCTGTTGTGGGCACTGGAGGAGTGAACCTATACATGGAATCACTCTGTCTTTTATAGTCACCCTGCCTTTCAAATATATAAAAATGATCAGCATAAAAGATGGCTGCATCCCATAGTGCAGTGCCTAGGTTCTAGTCCTGGCTCTGGTTCAAGAGTCCAACTTCCTCCAAATGTAGACTCTGGGAAGCAGCAGTGATGGATCTAATAACAGGGTTCTTGCTACCTATGAGATAAACCCAGATTTAGTTCCTGGCTCCTAGCCTCAGCCTAGCCCAATAGCAGCTGTTAGAGGTATTGGGAAGCACTACCTGTCTATCTACCTCTCAAAACTAGAAACAAATAAAGGTGAGAATAGATTACTGATATTCCCAACAGCATGGATGAACCTCTCAGTCACGGCAAGTGTAAGAAAGAAGGCAGAAAGGAGCATATATTGTATGATTCCATTTATATTCAGTTCAGAAGTGTAATCTAAGCTACAGGGACAGAGGATCAGTGGATACCTGGGACCAAGATTTTGGAGGGTTTCCTGGGAAGCAGCAAAAGGAGAACTTTTTGTAGTGTTGATAATGTTGTGTATCTTAAAGATTTATTTATTTTTATTGGAAAGACAGATTTACAAAGAGAAAGACAGATCTTCCATCTAGTGGTTTACTTCACGAATGACTGCAAAAGCCACAGCTGAGCTAATCTGAAGTCAGGAGCCAGGAGCCTTCTCCAGGTCTCTCACATAAGTGTAGGGGCTCAAGGAATTGGGTCATCCTCTGACACTTTCCCATGTCATTAACAGGGAGTTGAATAGACAGTGGAGCAGCCAGGACCCAAACTGATGCCCATATGGGATGCTGGGGCTGCATGCCAGCCTGGGGTCATTGGGTGCCAGGTTCGTGAACCCTGGAGGTGGGAGATCCGGTGGGGCTTGGGTTGCCTGATCCGGCCTACCTGTGTGGTGGGTGCTGTGTTCATGACCCCCTGTGGCAGGGGATCCATTGGGTCTCAGGTTGCCTGGCCTGGGTCCCTGTGCCCACCTGTGAGGTGGGTGCTGGGTTCATGAACCCCAGGGATAAGGGATCTGGTGGGGCTTGCGTTGCCTGACCCAGGGCCTTGGGCTCGCCTGTAAGAACATGTCCTCCTTGGGCCTGGCACGATGGCGCAGTGGTTAAGGTCCTCGCCTTGCACGCCCGGGATCTCATATGGGCGCCGGTTCTAATCCCGGTGGCCCCGCTTCCCATCCAGCTCCCTGCCTGTGGCCCGGGAAAGCAGTCGAGGACGGCCCAAGGCTTTGGGACCCTGCACCTGTGTGGGAGACCCAGAAGAGGCTCCTGGCTTCGGATTGGCATAGCATCAGCCGTGTGCTCACCTGGGGAGTGAATCATCGGACGGAAGATCTTCCTCTCTCTCCTCTCTGTATATCCGCCTTTCCAAAATAAATAAATAAATAAATAAATAAATCTTAAAAAAAAAAAGAAAAAAATAAGAACATGTCCTCCTCAGTAAAAATGGCAGTGGACACAGACCCTGATGCAAATGGAGTATATGGCAGCTCATTTGGTACTGCAGCAGAGGAACAGAACAATTTGGACAACTACCCCAGCAAAATTATGACAAAAATCTCAGTGAATGGAGACTTGAGGTTAATTATGTCAGTCAATGGACATTGGAAGGGCTGCATCATCCTTGGATCAGTGAAATTGACAGCATTTCAGAACTATCCAAACCACTTGGGCAGCAGCCTCAGAATATGTACACATTGGAACCCTGGGTTGATATCAGGTGGCAGTTCCCCATCCCTGCGTACTGTAAAAGTTGGTATGGCTTCCCCCTTTATTTCTCTCCTTCCTCCAGAAATAAGAAGAAATAGCAAATTTTGAACCAGTTAGTTCACCCAGCTTTCCCTAAATCTCTGTCCTTCCCACCCTGATCAACCATATAATCATAAAAAAAGTAATCATCATTGGGGTTGGCATTGTGGTGTGACAAGACAAATAACTATGTGCAATGCATACATCTGTCTGAGTACCAGTTCAAACCCCAGCTGCTCTGCTTCCGATCCAGCTCCCTGCTCATGCGCCAGGGAAAGCTGTGTAAAACAACCCAAGTACTTGGGCTCCTACCACCTCCATGGGCGATGTGGGTAAAGCTCCAGGCTCCTGGCTTTGGCTTGGTCTAGCCCCAGATAGTGTCATTTTCAAAGACAAGGAAAGCTTTGCTGGGTACGTTATTCTGGGCTGACAGATTTTTGCTTTTAGAATCTGGAATATGTCGCTCCATTCTCTTCTGGCCTGTGAGACGTCAGTTTCCTGTGAGACGTCTCCTGTGAGTTTAATTGGCGTTCCTTTATATATCAGTTGAATTTTTTTTAAGATTTATTTTTATTATTTTCTTACTGGAAAGGCGGATATACAGAGAGGAGAGACAGAGAGGAAGATCCTTTGTCCGATGATTCACTCCCCAAGTGAGCGCAACGGCCGATGCTATGCCGATCCAAAGCCAGGAGCCTCTTCTGGGTCTCCCATGCGGGTGCAGGGTCGCAAAGCCTTGGGCCATCCTCGACTACTTTCCTGGGCCACAGGCAGGGAGCTGGAAGGGAAGTGGGGCTGCCGGGATAGAACCGGCACCCATATGGGATCCCGTGTGTGCAAGGCAAGGACCTTAACCACTTGCGCCACCGCGCCGGGCCCTGATTTTTTTTTTTTTTTTAACAGGCACATTTGAGGATCTTTTCCTTATGTTCGATTGAAGAGAATTTGATTATCATGTATCTTGGTGAAGATAGCTTTTGGTCTAACATGTTGGGAGTTCTATGCCCCTCCTGGATGTTGTTTCCCAATTCTTTCTCTAAATTAGGGAAATTTTCCCTTATTATTTAATTAAATCCATTTTTAAACCCAGCTTCTCTTTCAACACCTTCTGGTGCTCCCATAACTCTAATATTTGGCCTTTTAATAGTATCTTTCAATTCCTGAATACTTTTTTTTAGCCTGATATAGCTCTTTTTTTTTTTTCTTCTTCTTCCAGCATTTTGTTTGTCTTCCCCTGGTGACAGGAAATTTCTTCCAATTCTGAGATTCTTTCTTCTGCCTCCTTCATTCTATTTTGGAGACTCTCCTCTGTACTTTTAATTTGCTCCTCTGTATTCTTCATTTCTAATATATCAGCTTTCATATGATTCATTTTCAGTATGATATATTCCTTGAATTGCTTAAATGGCTGCTTTACATGCTTCTCGTTCTTGATAAGAAGTTTTATAACAAGTGTTTTGAATTCTGTATCCTCCATTTTCTCCATGTCTTCCTAAGTTTGCTCTGAAGTTGGCGAAGGGTTTTGCTTTTTTGCAGGGGAGTCTTCATAACATTCATTGTGCCTCTGTCTCTTCTTTTGCTCTTGGTCATTGTACTTCTGGTTATCAGATTCTTCTCCTTGGGGCAGGTTTCTAAGCTGTGTCACCCACAGGTCTACAGCTCGATTTTACTTATTGCAGTTGGTACACAACTTTTTGCTTGCAGTCACTTGTGCCACTCCCTCCAACAAGTTCTAGGTCTGGGCTCTTATGTTAGATTTCCACCATGGTCTCTTGTAGCCCCAGCTCCTGGCTCACCAATCTCCACCTCCTGTGATACCATGCTGAGGCTGCACCATTGTCTGTACAACTTTTCTCCCACTTTCAGTTGGAATAGGTCCCAGGATTAGGGAGACACCAGGTTTCCTATAAAGCTAGGTTGCTGCTGGTGCTGATCTTGCTGGAACCTGTTGACCATTAGGTCTGAAGACCACACAAGCCTATTTTGACCTGTACAATGCCATAGTCAGTATTATTTTCCTGTGGGACCAGTGCAATGTACTGAGCACAGTGAGTTCTCACTAAGCTCAGCACATGCACAGGTCACTGTTGTCCCTGCAGTCTTAAATTCTTTGCCAAGGCCTGGCATTATAGCGTACTAGTTAAAATCCTCACCTTGAACGCGCCAGGATCCCATATGGTGCCACTTCCTATCCCGCTGCTGCTGTGGCCTGGGAAAGCAGTCAAGGACAGCCCAAGGCTTTGGGACCCTGCACCTGTGTGGGAGACCTGGAGGAGGCTCCTGGCTCCTGGTTTCGGATTGGCTCAGCTCTGGCCATTGCAACCACTTGGGGAGTGAATTATCGGACAGAAGATCTTCCTCTCTGTCTCTCTTCCTCTGTATATCTTCCTTTCCAATAAAAATAAATCTTTAAAATAAAAATTATTTGTCACACTGTACAAAGTGGTGCTTGATGTGCCACTTCTAGAGTTGTTGATGTGCTGGCTGTAAGGTCTGAGGGTTACCAGGACCTATTTGTGTGGAACCTGTAGGATGCCACATTGTTGCAGGTTACTGAGCCAGAAATTAATTCACTCCCAGCTCCCTGCAAGCGCAGTCCTGCCCCATAGCCCTTGCCTCCATAAGCAAAATGGTACTGGTTATAGCTCTAGGGAGCAGACTGGGTGAGAAACTCACCCTGTTCCTGCACTGCTAACTGCGACATGTTGTTGTATCTCTGCTTCTGGTCAAATCAAACAGACCAGCAAGACAGGCACTTCTTTGTGTTCACTTCCCGAGCTCCCAGTGAACGTCCCTTCCCACCTTGTTGCTGGTGGAGTTCCAGCTGCTGCTGGTGGAGTTCAGATCGCCACTCACCGAATGCCGCTGGGGTGTCAGCCACTGCAACATCACACTATTGTGTCCACTGCTTTCCTGTGTCTGTCTCTGGTTACTCCTCTGCTGTTGTTTTGTCCTCTCCTATTTCCTGGAATGTGCCCTCTCTGCTTCACAGTGGCTAGTATTTCTATGTCTGTTTAAACGTGTTCTTACCCTATTTGACTGTCTTGATTCTCCCTTTGCTAATTTTTTAAACATTAAAACTGAGTGCATAACTCATTTAACTCTAATTTTTATTGTGATGATAAATATCCAAGTGTATACTTAATGTGTATTTTCTGTGTTGTGATTTCTCATAATTAGTTCTTCTCAGACTTATTTTTTTAAAGTTTCATTCACTTACATAGGAGACAGAAAGCTCCCATCTGCTGGTTCACTCTGCAGTGCCGGTAGCAGCTGGGGATGGAGCAGGGCTGAAGCTGCAGCACCCATCCACATTCCTTAGTACCTAGTCTGAACTTCTGTGCTTACCTTGTTGGAGACTCTGGCTGGCGCCAGTGTGCTAGGGAGGACCTCCTGTGGGATTCCTAACTGTCTGATCAATTCCAAACACCTCTCTCCCATCTAGCAAGAGTCACCACCTCACTTCAATTTTGTGGCATGGGAAGGCCAACTGATAGGCTTCAGTAAAGAAGGATTTTTTTTTGACTAAGACAATTAAGCGTGTTTAAATGTCAGGAGGAAGATGTCACTCGCTATACAGAAGAGTAAAAATACAGGAGAGAGAGATTGGGTTAATGCTACGGTGCTCATTTGAAGGGAAATGAAAATAGAAAAATAGAATGAACTGTTCATTTGCCAGACGTCAGGCCTTCTTGTTAGCCTAATTTCTAAGCAGTAGTTCAGTTATTTCAGAGGATTCTCTCTCCTTTTCCAAATTCTGTGTAAATTACAGCATGATTAAAGAAGGCAGTAAAACAATAAATAGATATGTATAAAGTGTGCTATAATTACAGATTAAAGGAAGAAATATCCTGTCACACTAAAAAATGAGCCAAATAAACATTTTGTTGTACTATATACCGACAATTTTCCACACATTTTAACATAGATTATGATTTTTTCTGTTTTTAAAAAGTTGAGATATTCCCATAAACTGCATAAAGAACATTTTTTATACACATACTCATGAAAACTCACTAATCTCAGAGATTCACTAAAGTTTCCTCCTCTGTTAATTTAAGACCAAAAGCTCTCACCAGGGAAATGGCAACTCTGACCAAGCCTGACACTTGGGCCTAACTCCCGGCTAGGACTTCATCCCATTAGGCTTGTGATGAAAGTCAAGCATTTCACTTCAGTATCTCTGGACCTCAGGGAAGAAGCCCCCTTTTTTTGCATCGCTGAGGCATTTTATAAAACTAAACTGATGAAAATTTTAAAAGATTTATGATATAAATGAATATAGTAAGTGGCTATTACTGGCTGAGAAGTGAAAAGGCATGCTGAAATTGAAGGAGGAGAGAAAAACCAGAAATGTTCGAGTCAACCAGACTTACATTTATAATCCCTAGGGTCTGCCGCTTCAACTTCCCTTTTATTTCTTTAGATGTCTCACACTGAATCAATCTCATCTCACATATGGCAATGTCTTCATGAGCTCAGGGGGAACGCTCAATGTCCAGTCTCCCAGTTGCGAAAGCCTGTTACTAGCATTAAATGGTATATACCATAATCTGTATTATATACCATAGGCTTCCTTACTCATTCCCCCATTTCCTTCTCACTGTCACGTCTTTATCCTCCACTAAAGACTGTGTTCCCAAATTCTAGAAAGGACAGACGCTCATGATTGTTTAACACACACAGACACTGCATCACTGATTGCAACATCACAATGCATCCGACTTCACCAAACTCCGCCCCATCCCAACACACAGACCTGTGTCCAGGGACCTACCAAGACTGCTAAGAACCTCAAAATCCCCCCTTGAAGGTGCTAAGTGCTGGGAGGCCAGGAGAATCTGGCACTTTGTGTTAGTGGAAAGGGCTCACTGTATCGCTGTGGGATAGTAGGGCATTTAAACCAGCCTTTCATAATTAAGAAGCTTTCTCAGGGCTGGCCATTCAAGATAGTACAGACCAAATTATAAGTGAAGACACTGACATGTTTGGGTGTAGGAAGATCAGTCATTTTATATACACTTTTTTGTATTTACATGTACCAGACACTAAGAAACATGTGTGCATTAGCTCTTAATAATGCCTCAAAGTAGGGCTACATAAAACTGTAAAATATGAATTCGATTCCCTGTGAAATGTGAATTTCTGATAAATAATATTTGAGACATTTATGTTAAAAAGAAACATTTATTTTTAGACGGAAAGTCAAATTTACCTGAGTATCCTGCATTTTAGGAAGAGAGAGCTCCTAGCCGTGGTTTACCGACTTCCCTAAACGCGAGATGACTATTGGGAATTCCACTTGGGTAGCAAGAACTCAGCTAATTAATTAAGGCATCAGCTGCTGCCTCCCAAAATCGGCATTTCGAAGAAAGCTACAAACATGAATCAGCCGAATGGGACCTGTCCTTGTCTTTTTGTTTACTAGATTAAAATGAGTCCATGGGCTGTAATTACTTCTACTGTTATTCCCATCTCCCTCCATCCCTCGCCTTTTCTCCAAGCGCCTTTTCTCTGGCACAGCCAGAATACACAAGGCAAGACCGGGAGAGTCGGACTCCTGACCCGGGTGCAGTTGCCACATCCATCATGGTGGCTGGGCCTGCAGAGGTGTGCGGCTCTGGCCTTTGTGACACTGGTCTTATGTCACAAACCACATGGCCGCTGGCTCGTGATGTTCACGAGGCTTGTGCCCATGGCAGTGCTTGGGCCCCTCAAGTGCCAAGGTGGTGCAAAGCACAACGTGTTATAAAAACCACGGAGGTGGAACACAGCACAGGCAGTATCCTTAACATTTCCCTAGCTTCTCTGCCTCACCGCCACAGAGGGAAGAAAAAGGAACACAAACCTGAAAGACCACCTGGGCTGGTTCCCCCCACAACCTGGATGTGAAGAAGCTGAGCAGATTGGACTTCCAGGGGGAGTAGGCAATGGTTTGGACAAGTGTCTGGACCAGATTCCCAGCATGCTCCTCGCTCTGCTTCCCTCCACCGCACCCCACCTCCCCCCACCACACACATTTCTGAGAGGGCTTCGTTTTCCTCCCTGCTTGGGGATGAATGGGCAATGTAGGAATTAAAAGGCCTCACCACAAGGCTTGGACACCTGGGTCTTCCAAGCTGGGGGCTTGGAACTACGCTCCTCCCCTCCTCCACTGCTCGTGGACTGCGTGTCATATGTAATTTACCCTTAAATTGTCAGGGGTTGGGGAGGAGAAAGAAAATTATGTAATAAGTTAACAGTAGTTGAATCTAAATCAGGGGTATGAGGATTTATTACATCATTTTATTTTTGTAATTTTTGGAAACTTGAAATATACAAACAAAAATCTACTGAGCCCATTCCTTTCATTCCATTTTCTCCTAAACTCACTCTGTCCCAATAGTCTTCCAGAAATGTGTCAAGGTTATCAGTTACATCCAGTGCAAACTTTGGTGCTCAGTTCTGAGTCTTTCACATTTCCTTACTTGAGGGCCTGACACAATTTGTCATTCCCTCCTTGAAATGTGTGTATACCTTTTGACTTTTGGACACACTCTTTGTAGGTTCTTTCTTTACCTTCCCGGGTATCCCTTCTGTGTTTCATTGGCAGGTCATCTCTTCCAGTTGTTGGAGCATTCCCGGGCTTAGTCCTCAAAACCAACTGTTTAGAGATTTCCAGGTGCTGTCAGGATCATTTCCCTATTTCAGTGTAGTGTCTTCATTTGCTTACCTTAGTTTAGCATGTCATATTCTCCCAGGGATGTAAGAACCTCTTCCTTTTTAAAGTCCCATCCAAGATCAGCTAGCTGCCCATTACCTGTAACCTAACCCAGAGCAGTTGGTGGTTATACACCTTAGGGACAGTCCCACGTTCAACAGAGCACGTATGCTGGGAGATGGAGAGAAGGATGGAAACCCTAACATCTTGAAGACAGCTATGAACTGTTAACTCCCACTCCAAAAGTTAGAAAATGGGCCCCCAAAGGGAAAGATATTTGTTGAAGAACATTCAGCCTACTGTTGGGCATGTCTAAGATAAAGTGCAGGTGTCTGTGCTCTTTTGTTGATAGGCAATTTAATGTGTTTTGTCAAAAAAAGAATCTGATGAAAAATACGGACTTTTTCCCAGGGGGAGAAGAAAGTACTTATTACATAATATTAACTTGATTCAATTTCAAGAGCTCCATGACCCTCAAAGTCTGTATAGACTTTAGACAAAATGTTTCTCTATCAGAAAAAATCCAAAACAGAGAAATCTATAGTTTATTATAATACACCACTTTTGTGATTGAACTGTTTCATAATCAAGAGAAAATGCAATTGCTGTCTATAATTTTGACCAATATATAAGGATAGTGGATTATCATAGAAAGTATCAAATTTCTGAGGGTCCCTGATTTCTGTTAATTTCCTGTCTTTGGGACTATAACAGTAAAATATTCCAGCAGGTTTTGTTTTTACAAGAGAACCCACTGATATTTCAACCCAAGACTGGCTCTTAGGATAGAAAGGAAACAATGCAATAAAAGGACATTATTTGGCTAGCTGACAAAAAGTAGAATATGGAAAGTCCTGCATGAATCAGGAAATATTCCTTTTCTGAGCTATGTATGTCATCTATTATTTCATTTTATATGTCATCAAGTTTATCTCATATGTTGTCAAATTTATGGGCATGAGGGTTTCATAGTAGGGGTCATTGCTATGGTCCAGTAGACCAATCCTCCACTTTCAAGTGCTGACATCCCATATGGGCACAAGTCCATGTCCAGTCTGCTCCCCTTCAATTTTTTTAAATTTTATTTTTCATGATGTTTACATAGTTGATCAAGGTGGGAAGTGTCAAGATTAAAAGAAAGTGGGTGAGATCATTGTTTCCACATTTCTTGTTTGTCTTTCTATATCTGGGAGAAGGGAGAAATAAGGTTAGTAGCCACACCCAGCCTCCCAACCAACTCTGTGCCCTGGGATGGGGGATGATCACCCGATGCTATCCCAGGGTCCCCAATGTGGGGCATTCTTCGAGGGTGTGGTCAAGTGGTTTTGATAGTTTAATAGTTCTGAAATGCTGTTGATCTCACCACTCCAAGCACGATGAAATTCCTCCATGATCCACTGGCTGACATAGTCCACCTCAGAGTCTCCATTTGCCCATATATTCACTGCCAACTCTTGGCTGGGGTAGTTGATCAATTTGTTCTGTCCTCTGCCCACTGTTATGGTACCAGGTGTCCTCTGCAGGATCAAATGGACTGCCACATCCTCCATGTGCATCTGAATATGTCATCCACTACTCCATCTAAAGTCAATGAGGAAGCCCAGCTCTGACACATGCATTCTGCGGTGGGTACCATAACCTGGCGTGGTATGGGCTGCTTCCCCATCTTGGTTCTTGCACTTACCTGCAGGGACTGCAGCCTGATAGAGGAGTTCCTCAGGCTCCTCCATCAGAATCTCTCCCAATGCCAGATCTCATGGCCTAGCCTGTCTTAGTCCACCTCCTGTCCTAGCAGGAATAGTGGCCTTTCCTGACTGGCTCTCACCCATTCTGGTTCTTACTGATGGGAGCTACAGCCTAGCCAAGTCTGGTCCACACCCAGACACAGCTTACACATGGCTCAGTTGGGGCAGAGACTTAGCCCAACCTGTCCTACACCTACCTGGTCCTCACAATCACCAGTGGGTGCTGGAAACTAGCCCAGTCTGGCACACCCCAGATCCAGTCCACACCTATGCCAAAGGACATTTCAGTTATGTCCAGACCAGATCCAGCCCTCGCACTCACCAGTGGAAACCACCACCCATCCAAGGTGTCCCCTTAGCTCCCCAACCAGGCCTGATCCCAGTCACAGATCTTGTACATGCTAGTGGTTGCTCTGACCCAGCCTAACATAGGTCCTCACCTGTTTTGGTCTTTGCCTCCAGATGTTGTAGCCTGGCCTGGCTTGGCTGGCCCCAGTCCCAACTCTCACTGGTGGCCCTACAACCTGGCCCTACCCAGTCTGCTTTCATCCCTGACTCACACAAACCAGTAGGTATGATAGCCTAGTCCAGCATGACCTGCGCTCCAGCCCGACTTCTGAACTTGTTGGTGGGCTAAGGTTTGCTTGGCTCTATCCAATCTGCCCCCTTTCAAAGCCAACCCACACATTTGCCAATGGGTGAAGCTACTTTGTCATGCCTGTCCAACACCTAGGCCTGAGCCATGTGCTCACCAGTGGGAGCTATGGCCACTAGGGGAGTGTCCCAAGCTCCCCTACCAAGCCCACTGCAGAACTAGATCTCATGCATGCCTGTAGGTCCTTACCTTGTGTAGCCTGCCCTCTCCGTCCTGGTCTTTGAGCTGGTAGATGTTGTGGCTTGGCCTACCCTACACCCTGTTTTAGGGTGCACATGCGGGTGATACAGCCTGGACCTGCCCAGCCTATTCCCAGTCCCAGGACCCATGAGTGTAGATGGGTTCCATGATCATGTCTAGCTCAACCCATCACTAACCCCAACTCTTAACCTAACCAATGGGACTTGAAATTCCACAGGGTTGGGCCCACATATCCCCCACAGAATTTACCCCTGGTCCCAGTTCTTTCGCATGCTGGTTAGAGTCATGGCCCAGCCTAACATTACCCATCCCCTATTCTGACACTCATTATCAGGTACTGTGGTCTAGTCCTGCAAGGTAGATCCCCAACCCTAGCTTTTGTGTGAGCTGGTGAGTTGTGGTCAGCAATGATCTATGCTAACAAGTCCAGTTCAGGCTGTTGCATCACTCTCACCCATAAAGGTTCTTCAGCCTGTCCCCTTCAAACTGCCAGGTCTCAGTCCTCTTACTTACCTGCAAATACCGTGGCCTTGTCATTGGGAATCCCTCAGGAGTCACCTGCAACACACTCCCACAACAGTCTTCCCTCCCCCTTCTCTATGTACATTCTCTTTTTAAAAGTTTCATATTTTTAATTTGTGCACTTTTTTTTCTACACAAACAGAAGCTTAAAAGGAGATGTTGCTCAGGTCAAGGCTGCAGATTCAGCTGCATTTTACTTTCTTCTGCTGCCATGACCAGCTGTTAGACAAATCATCCTTTTTGAAGCTTGCTACTCCCAGACCTCAGCTCTCTCATTCTGTATGGCTTGAAATGTAGTTTGATATGGAAGAGGGAACTTTGAGACACAAAGATCTCATTGTCCTTGGCCTCTGTGGTAAATAGGAAGTCTCAGAAGACAAGGGTAAATGCTTCTGCCTTAAGGCCTTGACAGGATGAACACCACTAACTTTTAGGAAGTTTTCCTGCTCTCAGGAATATGTATCTGGTTTCCACAGCTACATCCTGAGGATCAGAATTTGGGGATAAGAGATACATAAAAGTGCTTTTTGCAAGCAAGAATCTCTAGTTTATTCCATATATAGAAACCAGTTTCCAGAATAGGGTAAAGAAAGGGCTTTGACCTGGCCCCACTTTGATGTGGGCCCTAGAGAGGAAGGTCTAGATTCTGGTGACCATTCTCGAGTCAGGAATGAAAAAAATCCTATTTTCTGGTCAGTCTGCATAAGTACCATGCACTAACTGACTGTGCCACTGGGGCTCCTACTAGTGAGTCTGAGATCAGGGAGTGGGAGCAATGATGTGGGGCGATTCTTTGTTTAGATGAATGTCAGCTTGGGGCAGGCTCTTCCAGGCAAGTTCCAAGATCCCGTAATGGGCAATACCCATGGCATGAATTGTTCTGATATTGTTCTGTCCAGGAAGGGGTATCACATCCTGGAACTCTGGAGGGTTTCTAGGGACACGAGAGCTGCTACAAAAAAGGTGATAAAATAACCGCTCCCCAGGAACTAGATCCGTGGTGTTTAGTGCCTCTTTATAGGTGATCTCTTGGGTCTGAGGTTCCTCTGTCAGTAGCAGGTCCTGTAACAGCTTCCGGATTCGGGGAGACTTGAGTTGGTACAGGTCCATGAGTTGATTGAACTGTTCCATCCAGGCAGCAGTGTCCTGGGCATATCGCTGCTGCAGCATCCGCAACACGTAGTACAGTGCCACAAATGTCTCCCAGAGAGGCAGCTCTTCCTTTTTATGTAAGATAGGCTGTGGCTTCTTCTCCAACTTGGGCAGTTTGGGCAACTTGCTCTTGTCCTTCAGATCCCAAAAGTCCTTCTGAAACATCAGTGCTAGTGTTTGTTTTTCCACAGAGGTATAGGGGCTTGGAAGAGTGTCTCTTGCGGCCGGATAAAAATGTTGTACATCCATCTCTTTAACAGCGTCAGATAGCTCTTGTGCCCGCTCACTTCTGTAGGGTTCTCCTAGAAGATGCCAGTTGAGAGCTTTTGGATCAAATACCCTCTTAGTAACTAGTTGGGGTTTTGATGTCAGGACATCTAAAGGTTTTGGCCAACCCTCCCTTTCCTTTGCTTTGATAGGAGGGATTACCTTTAGATGTTTTGGACTTAGGAACCCCTTACTAGGTTTTAAGATCCCCGTGCTTTGTGACTCCATGGCCTGTATATGATGGTACACGATGGCTTCCAGTTTGGCCAGCTGCAGCCACTCTAAGCTTCCCTTTGAGGTAAGGTCTTTGAGGAGCTGACACAATCTGTGAAAACTATCCCTGGGAAGCTGCTCTCCTGCTTCCATCTGCTCTAGCACTTGGTGGACCCACTGTGCATCTGAGAGACTTACCTCTGGAAGCTGTTCCTCAGTCAGGATTTTGGAAAAAGGCAATTTTCCTTTAGGTTGTACTGTCAGGGATGGACGATGTCGCAAAAGCCACTTCCTCCTGGAACCTGGTGGCTTATGTTGGAGTTTCTGAGTTTCCATGGTCTTCCTGATTATCTGGGTCATGAGTGGTGTCTTTAAACCTTCATCATGGGGCTCCAAAATCGTATCCAAAACATGTAGAGGTGCAGGTTTATATTCTTCCAACAGTTCTCTTTCTTTGTCCAAAAACTTGATCCTTGAGAATGTCATGGGTGCCTCGAGTTCTGTGCCCTTGTCTTCCCAGAATGTGTGTTTTACTGGTAATGGTGATGACATCTTCCTTCCCATCTCTAAATCCACTGAAATAGGTTTCTTAAAAGGGCTTTTCAGAATTTCCACTTTTAGAGCAGTACCTTTTACCTCAGGGACTGTTTTTCCAGTAGAAGGGGCTGTTTCCCGTCCCCTTACGACCATTCCACTTTCTTCTGGAAACTTCAGTAGTTTTTCCCTTTTTAGGATCTCCTTTTCCTTGTGTACCCCTTCCTCCAGTGAACTTTTATCCTCTTCCTCCTCCTCTTTTATTACATCTAAAGTTTCCATCTCATGCTCACTCACACTTTCTTCCTCCTCAGACATTTCTTCCTCCTTGAATAATTCGTCTTCTTGCTGCTCCTTTTTCTTTTGTTTCTTCACCTTTTCTTTCTTTTTCTTTGCCTTCCTTTTCTTTTCCTTCTGAAATTCCTCCTCCTCTTCCCCCAGTTTCCCTTCTTCCTCTCCCAGTTTCCCTTCGTCCTCTCCCAGTTTCCCTTCTTCCTCTCCCAGTTTCCCTTCTTCCTCTCCCAGTTTCCCTTCTTCCTCTCCCAGTTTCCCTTCTTCCTCTCCCAGTTTCCCTTCTTCCTCTCCCAGTTTCCCTTCTTCCTCTCCCAGTTTCCCTTCTTTCTTTCCCAGTTTCCCTTCTTCCTCTCCCAGTTTCCCTTCTTTCTTTCCTGGTTTCCCTTCTTCCTCTCCCAGTTTCCCTTCTTTCTTTCCCAGTTTCCCTTCTTCCTCTCCCAGTTTCCCTTCTTCCTCTCCCAGTTTCCCTTCTTCCTCTCCCAGTTTCGCTTCTTCCTCTCCCCATTTCTCTTCCTTCCTTCCCCATTTTCCTTCCTCCTTCCCTTCGGCCCCTTCTACTTTCATCCCCTCTACTTCCATCTCCTCTACTTCTGCCTCCTCCTCCTCCACCCCTTCCTCCTCCACTCCCTCTTCCTCTACATCCTCTTCCCCCTCTTCTTCCTCTTCTTCCTCTTCCTCCTCTTCTTCCTCTTCTTCCTCTTCCTCCTCTTCTTCCTCCTCCCCTTTCTCCTCTTCTTCCTCTTCCTCCTCTTCCTGTCCCTCCTTCTCCTCCTCAGAGGAACTCTCTTGCTCTACTTCACCTAACAGCCTTTCCATCTCCTTAGAGAAGCTTTCTTCGATGCCTAACTCGTCCTCTTCACTGGAGATCTTTCCCTTTGTTGTAGCAACTCCTTGTAGCCGTTTGCGCTTTCTCTGCCTTTTTTTAAGGATGTGGATTGCCTCCTCCTCTCCTTTTTCTTCTTCCTCTTGTTCTTTCATTAATCCTTCTTCCTCCTCCCCCTCCTGAAGAACTTCACTGTGTTCTTTGGCCAACCTGTTTTCTTCCTCAGCAATTTTTTTCTCCTGGCTTATCATTTTTCTTATTTCCTTGGTCAGTTTTCTCTGCTTTTGGGCCAGTTTTTTCTCTTTTTTGGTCATGTCTGCTTGATCCGTGGAAAAATCCCATTCTTTGGCATCAAGTCTATCTTGTTCCTTGTTCAATGTGCTCTCCTTAACAAAAAGTGACCTCTTTATCTTTGCCATTTTTAATTCTTGCTGGGTTAGCTTTCTTTCATCACTGACTACTTTTTGAAGTGCCTTTAAGGCTTTTGAAGTGCCACCTTTTGTTGGTTCCTTAGAAATGTCACCTTTCTCTTTAGCCATCTCCCTTACTGCTTTGGCTAACTTCCTTTCTTCTTGGGCATACATTCTCTGTCCTCTGGTAAACTCCAGTTTCCCCTTGGCAACATTCTTCTCCTCTGTGGCCAATATCCTATCTTGATAGGTCAGTATTTTCTCTTCTTGTGACAATTTCCTTTTAATTAGATTTATTTCCTCCTCAGATGGTTTTTTCTGTCTTGAGGGTTTTGGAATTCCTCCCTTCAACAGAACTTCCATTTGCTTAGTCAGTCTCGACTTCTCTTGGGCCACTTTCTTCATTTCCTTGTGTAAGGCTTCTTGTTCATTAGCAATATTCAGTTCATCTCTGAGCAGTTTCTTTTCTTGGAATGTGGATGTTTTCCCCAAAGCTAATTTGATTTTTTCCTGGGCCAGTTCCTCCTGTTTTTTAGCCAGACTTCCCTCTACCTGAGCCAGTTTTTTCTCTGTATTAACCAGTTGCTCCTTCATCTGGGTCACTGACTCCCTTTCTTTATTTAGCCTCTCCTCTGCCTGAGCAAGTTTCTGTGCGTACATTTCCAGATTCTTCTTTGCCAGGATTAACTGCTCTCTGGTCTTCAGGAGGTTTTCTTTGAGACGGTGGAGATTATCTTTACTCGGAACCAATCTTTCCTTATCTTGAACCAGATTCTGTTTTTCCCAAGCCAGATTCTCTTCTTTCTGCATCATGATGTTCCTGTTCATGGTGAGCTCTTTCCTGTCTTGGGTCAATTTTTCCCTTTCCTTGAACAGTTTCTCTTTATTCTGACTCAGCTGTTCCCTTCTCTTGGCCAGTTTTTCCACATCCTGAGGGCTTTTCCCCTTGTCGTGGGCCAGTTTTTCTTCTTCCTCTTTTAGCAGCTGTTCTTCCAAGATCATTTTTTCCTCTTTCTTAGCCAGTTTCTCTTCTTGCCTGTTAAGTGTCTTCTCTTGCTGAGCCAGTCTCTCCTTTTCCTTGGCCACTTTTTCTTTTTCTTTATTCAGTCCCTGTTCTTTCCAAGCCATTTCTTCTGTTTCCCATTCCATTTGCTCTATTTCCTCAGCCAAATTCTTTTCTTGCTGTGCCAGGATTTTCTCCTTTTTGGACAGTGTTTCACGTTTCTGGGCCATTACTACTTTTGCCTTGGCCACATCAACTCTTTTCTTTGCTAGTTTCTCCTCCTTGTGAGCCGCTGTCTCCATTTTTTTTGCTAGTCTCTTCATTTTCTGGGCCAGTTGCTCTGCTTCATGGCTTATCATCACTTGTCTATGGGCCAGCTTTTCCTCTTTCTGAGCGGTCTTCCTCTCTTCCTGGGCCACTTTTCCCTCTCCTCGGATCGTTTTCAAAAACTCTCGGGCCAGTTTTCTCTCTTCTTGGGCCAATTTTCTTTCTTCTTGTGCGAGTTTCTCTTTTTGTTGAGCTAGTTTCCTCCCTTCTTTGGCATATCTTCTTGCAGCGCGGGCTTTTTTTCTCTCTTTCATGGCCAGTTTTCGTTGTTCCTGGATTTGTCTCTGCTCTTCAGTGGCTGGTTTTTCTTCCTCTTCCTCTTCCTCTTCTTCTTCCTCTTCCTCTTCCTCTTCTTCTTCCTCCTCCTCCTCTTCCTCTTCTTCTTCCCACTTCTTAGACATTTCTTTCCATCTCTGAAACAGTTCTTTCTCCAGCTCCTTTTCTTCACCTTTATGATCCTTGGGCCTGGATGAAAACACATCTTCCCAGGTCCGTTTCCACTTGTCCCATTTCTTCTTCTTTTCCCTATCCTTTGTTTCCTCCTCTTCTGGGAATATTTCCTCCTTGTCTTGTTGTTGCTCCTCTTTCTCAAGACGTCTCCATTCATCCGAGGATATCTTCTCACTTTGGCCCTTTTTCCATTGATCCCAGAAATTCTTCCACTCAGGGAAAGTGGGTTTCCTTCTAACTGTCATTGGTCTTTCTTTTTCCTCAGCTATTTCTTCTGGTACAGCTATTTCCTCCATTTCCTTATACATTTCTCCCTCTTGTTCAGTTATTTCCCTCCTCTTTTTATCTGCCTTCGCTTCTTTCTGGAATTTCTTGTCCTCTTTTGGGACTTCCTTGTCCTCTTTCTGGACTTCTTTGCCCTCTTTCTGGACTTCTTTCCCCTCTTTCTGGATTTCTTTCCCCTCTTTCTGGATTTCTTTCCCCTCTTTCTGGACTTCCCTCTCCCCTTCCTGTACTTCTTTCCCCTCTTCCCAGACTGCCTTCCTCCCTTCCAGGACTGCTTTCCTCTCCTGTTTAGGTGACACCTTAGACAATTTCTTTTCTTCTTTCTTTGATTTTCGTTTTCCTTTGGTTAGGTCACCTGGTTCTACAAAAACAAGTTTCTTTTTCTTGCCTTTTTTGCGAATCAACTTGGTTTCCTCCTGCAGGGCACTTTCTTCCATCTGCTCCTCTTTCTTTTGCTCCTCTTCCTCATCTCTGATCACTATGTCCTCACTAATGATCTCTTCATGAATAAACCTTGGTTTCTCTTCTTGCCAGATTACATCCCAGTCAAGATCCTCCATTGTAACCTTGCTTTCTTTCTTCAATACGGGACATAGCTCCTGAAAGAGCTCCCAGCTGGGAAACCGATCTGCCAAGATCTCCTTAGCCTTAGCCACTAGCTCAGTGTTTAAAGCTTCTGACAGTTTTGTTTGGGATTCAGATACCCTCAGGACCATAAGGCGACACAGGTCATCCCGCCACGATGAGCCACGTCCATGGGGCCTCTTGTAGCCAGGCACTCCACTCATGCCCCGTCCCTGAGCTTTAGCCTTTTTCACAATTTGTCTTTCTACCAAAGTAGGCTGAGATTCCTCGATTATGCCTTTGTCTTCTTTTTTCTTCTTCTTGTGCCCCTTTGTTGGCTTTTGACCTGTTGCTTTCTTGTCTTTTTTGTCATGCACTTTCTTTAGCACCTTCATTGTCGAGGCAACGTGATCCTTTGAGAGATCTTCCTCTGAGGATTCAGCCTCTCTTGAGAACTTCATACTGCTGACAGAAGCCATTTTTGAATGAATGGATGCATCATCCAGGATCTCAAATGGTGCAGCTTCACTCAGCTCACTTTCAACCTCTTTGTCTATGGGCTCTGTGATCATCAGTTTTAAGTCTACCTCTTTCTTCTTGAGACTCCGCAACAGTTTCCGAGCTGCTGGGAAGATCAAGAGATGGGGATAAGAAAAGCACAGAAGGCTAGAGTGAGGTAAGAAGAACTTCCATTAAAAAAAAAAAAAAAGCAGTCTCTTTGCTTTTGCTTTAGTCTGAGCATCTCTTTCCCCCATCCCAAATAGAGTCTTCATGAGAATGGGTAGATCCTTAATAGGAGAGTTAGGAGAATTCTTTTTTTAAACAATTATTTAAGGGATGAGAAAGAGAGTGCGCTCTACTTGTTCACATGGCCAGGGCCAGGCCAGGCTGATGCCAGGATCCCAGAGCTGCTTCTGGGTCTCCCATATGAGTGCAGAAGTCCAAGTACTTGGGCCATCTTCTGCTCTTTCCCAGGGACATTATTAGGGATCTGGTTTGGAAATAGAGCAGCTGGGACTCAAACCAACATCCACATGGCAGTGGCTTTTCTCAATACACCACAATGATGGCTCCAGAGAGTTCTTTTCAATGATATTTCCACTGTTCTTTTTTTCCCCACCCAGTAACTTTTGGCTTCTTTTAATCCTAATTGTCCTCCTACCTCTTAAGAAACCCTAGGACATGGACCATATCACCCCATACATACTCTGCTTTTTTCCCATTCCTCGGCCCCGTTTTGGGGCTTTGCTGGGCTTGATGGTCATGCCAGATTCTTCACCAAGTGTGTGAGGTTGTGTGGGAAGGTATATAGCTTCATAAGCCCTAGAGACTTCTAAAGAGAAATCAGGCTTTTTATCTCCCGACAAGGTCAGGTTCTCATTCAATCGCTGCTCCACTTGAGCCTGAAGGATTTGGAGATCTGTGGGCCGCATCCCTAGCAGATGGTCCAGGGATTCCTCCCCTATCATCTCCAGCCTGTGGAAATCAAGGGAGAGGAAGGATTATAACAAAAACAGGGAGTGAAAGAGAATGGGAAAAAAGACCTAATGTGGAATAGGCAGGTGGTTTAGCAGAAAAGTGAAGAAGTACAGCATTAAATGGAAGTAAATGATGTCCAAGAAGAAAAAAAAAGTTTAGGAAGCCAAGATAGACAGTGAATGAAGTGTGATCTGTACAGGGACACTGCAGGGATATGAAAAAGGATGAATGTGAAATGGTAGGAATAGTCAAAGAAGTGGAGAATGGAATGAGCAGTGAGGGGAACATCAAATATAACTTAGAGTTGGAAAAAAGCTATGAAAAAGAAGATTAGGAAGGAATGACGAGTGGAAAAAAGGAAAATGGAGGGGGAGGAGGAAGAAAATTAGAAGCTGGTGAAGAAGTGAGGCAGTCACAACTTACTGCATGTCTCGGAAAGTCTCTTTCTTCTGGATCACCTCTAAAAGTGAGGCCTTTGAGTGAACTCCAATGTCACCCATTAAGCCCAGGGCCTTAGTTCTCACTCTTTGGTCCTTGTCCATTAATCCTTGCGCCAGAGGCAAGGCAAAGAGATGAGTAATCATTCCTAAACACTTGAGCCCTTCCCAAGCCAGTTCTCGAATTTGTGGGTTGGAATTTGTTGTATCGTCCAGTAGCCGATGGGCTGTCTCAGAGCGCAGGGAAGGCGATACCTGATAAGAGGCAAAGATTTGGCGCAGGGCACCAACACAGCACTGGTACTTAAGTGGTGAAGCATGAATCATGACGCTGAGGATTGTCTCAATCAGGCTGTTGACAGCTATTTCACTCATCTTTCTTCCCAGCCAACTGCGGTTCGTTGTGTCTGTAAGGACACTGTAGGTTGGCTCCTTGGAAATTCTCATGCCTAGGAAGTCTTCATCTTCCTTCTCCTCTGGATATTGTACATCACTTAAAGCTCTAACCCTGCTATGCCAGAAGAATTGTGGAGGCTTGTCCCATTCCAGCTCCCGCTGGGGAGCATGCAGGCTACACTGTAGGAATATTGGACTGCCCTCTGGCCAAAGACGGGCACGGATCACTGAGTTGGGGATGTAGCAGTCAGGCGCAAGAAGCCATTCCCGCCCATGACCAAAGTAGCATCGCAATATCTGATAGGGATTGAGTCCATCCCAGCTAGTCAGCTGGAGTTGGGGCGGGACTACATAATGGGGTTGGTGAGGTTGGCTCCCCTGCTTCCAGTCGCCTGCTACTCCTTCTGTAGAATCATGTTTGGGGGTGCGCAGCAATACCGGACTCCCTTCATCATCTTCTTCTATCACATGTGGCACGGAATGGTCAAAGGCAATGGCACGCTTGTTGATAAGGCTCTCCAGACCTACTAATTCCTGTTGCCCATGTCCAAGGTAGACATATTTGGGCACAAACATGATCTCAAAGGAGAAGAAGAAGCTTGGCATGAAAGGTTTAGGCGTTTCTACTACTTCATCTGTTATGCTCATAAGGGAAAAGCAAGACAGAATGTTGGGAGGAAACAGTTTTAAACAGGATACCAGATAAAGACTCTGGTTGAAGGTTACAAGTAGATCCCCTCGGTCATTTGCAAAGCAGATAGGGCCAAAATGCAGCGATGAGTCCAACATGGCTATGAGTCTACCGTGAAAGTCCCAAATCCGGACAGAGCCGTCAGTACCACCTGTAACAAAAACACTCAAAGGCAGGCAAACGTCAAAGGACATAATTGAACACTGGTGCAGAGGGAGGGTCTCTATGAACTTTGAGCCCCCCTGTGACCCAGAGGAGAGAAAATCATGGAACTTCCAGAGACGCAGGCAGTTAGTCTCTGTGATGGCGCCCACAGACTTGGGCAAGAGGATAAGGTGTTTAAGGTGACAGCTGCTGAGAATGCTAGCCAGTGGCCTCAGCTGTACTCGAATCCCATCAAGCACAGTTTCTGATAGGTGGACGTAGTCATCCATTCCATAGGAACAAAGCAAAGAGTTTTCTCGGCCGCCCAAAATTCCTCCAGACATTGTGGAGAGTGATAATACAGCCCCAAAGTGCATGAATTTCTCTATGCGGGCACAGCTGTGCTGAGAGAGAACTCTTATTACACCACTCTGGTGCCCAGAGAACACTAGTCCTTCTAGTCCCCGGCCCAGATGGAAATGTCCATAAGCCAGGCATTGTACAAAGTCCTTGGAATCTGATGAGGTGCCTAGGAGATACTTGGCTGGGCAAGGGCAACGGGTTGTGTCAAATACTAAAACCTCTGAGCTGCCTGTTGCCACAAAGAGCTCCTCTTTACCTGGGTCATAAGCCCAATCCACAGCTTGGTCCAGGATTGAGAAGGGCCAGGTGAGAACCAGAAGATTCCCTGTTACTGGGGACACAAAGTGTAACAAACCATCCTCAGTGGTGCACAGGATCCGATACCAGTTTTCTCCACAGCGGACCCGACGCACTTGCTGCGGAGTGGATCCACAGACATTGAAGAGGCTATAGAAACAGGGCAGGCAACGCAAGGAAAAACTGTGGTTGGTTTGGCAGAAAAAAGTTGTGTTATCAATAAACTGAAGTCGATGCAATTCCTCACCCAGTTCTAACCGCCGAAGTAGGTTCCCTGAAGTAAGGTTCCACTCTTTGATTAAGCCTTCCTTTCCAGCTGTTAGCAGGGTGTGGGCCTCTGGCCGGCTGTGGATACATATCACAGATAAGGAATGAGCCCTAAAACTGTGGAGGGACTGACCCCAGTTGAGGTTCCACACTTGTATTTCGCCAGCCTTGTGTCCAGCGTACAGAAGGCCCTGATCGAAACAGGTGCAGCAGCAGGTGATGGGGGAGCCCCTGGTTGTGGAAGTGAATTTCCTTATCTCTGCCAGCTTACCCTGGCTCTGGCGTTCAAGGACCCTTACCACAGTTTCACAGAGAGCTATGAGGGAGCCATTGGGGCCATTCAGCATGATGTCCTGGATAAGCTCATCATTAGGCATGGAAATTACGTGGAGCATTTGGAGGCCCTTGCCGCTTCGCTCAATGAGCCAGGTGATGACTGCCCCCATGACACCAGACAGAAGCATCTTCATTTCTGGGTCATAACAAAGGCAACTGATGTTGAAGCGGCAGGGTACTATGCCTAGGGGCTTGAATGCCCGAAAATGGTCCCCAAAGAGTCGCAGAAACAGGTCGCCACAGTAGGCCACAAGGATGTGAAAAGAACCCGTGTGGACCATGGTCTGAATAGGTGGCAGTCGCTCAGTCATAGAAAAGGTTCTTTTCTCAACCATGTCTTCGGTTTTGCTCTTCATCCATACTACAGCCTGGAAGAAAATAAGATGGGGACTGTTTAGAAAGGATAATAAGAGGAAGAAAGGACTGAATATTTAGCTACTTTTCCTTGCTCTTATGCTAAGGAGGAATTGGAACACACTACACTAATTTTACTGAGAGTTAGAAATTATTCAAGATGGGAAGCTCAAGACTCTTTCACTAACTTTTGCCTACTTTAGGGACCACAGTGTACTCAAAATAGAGGCTGTCACTGAAGAGAGAATGAGGGGCGAGTCCTGCCTCTGGGCCACATTTATTCAAAGGCTGTATCTTTGTCAGTCTGGGCTGAGGGCTGGAGAATAGGCAGGCATTGTGGTACAGCATGTTAAGCCACCACTCGGGATACACTCACCACATATTGGAGTGCCTGGGATTGAGTTCCACCTCCATTTTTGATCCAGCTTTCTACTAATATTCCTGCAAGGCAGCAAACCCAAGTACTTGGGTTCCTACCACCCACGTGGAGGGCCCTGTGCGATAGCATAGTGGATAAAGTCCTACCACCCACGTGGGAGACCTAGATGAAGAGTTTGACTCTGGTTTTGGCCTGGCCTAACTCCTCATCTGAGAAATGAACCAGGAGATAGAAGATCTCTCTCTCTCTCCCTCCGTGTATGTGTGTGTGTCTTTCCTTGCCCCTTCCCCCCTTCCCCCATCACTCTAAATGAACCAAACTATAAAGGAGTAGAATGGCAGTTTTACCTGTATTTCTTTTGTGGATGGTGTCAGCCAAGAAAGGGAAGCAAAGAAGTAGGAGTCACTCACGTAATGGCTTATGAATGGCATATTCTGAGGATAGCGAGATTCTTTGAACAGCACCTGGGACCTGTCACTCAACACAACTAGGTCATTCTTTGGATCAGCTGAAGGTTTCTGAGGAGAGGTATGGCATAAGCTAAGAGGCCAGGACCCATAAGCACCAAATATAAACCCACAAAGGTTGCAGCTGAAACAGTGCCACGAGTTATGCCTCCAATCCCAAGGCTGACTTCTGTTACACCCACATGCGCTTATTACCTTTAGAACATCAACACTTGATGTGCACTTAAGAGATCCATCAAAATGTAAGGCACCCAATCCCCCATAGGTCCTACGTGGGCAGACTTCATCATTGTGACCACAGAGAAAAAGCCGTCATTTAACATTTTCTCTTGCTTCGAAAAGTACTAGTGTTGTAAAGGCCACAACATCTTAAAATCACCAGGCAAGTACATCACCTTATACTTATAATATCAAGAAGTGTCCCAAAAGTTAGTATGGTGCTAAAAACTTAAAACTTGACTAAAGTTCTTAGGATACCCTGTTTGGCCTTTACGTTTGATGGAGGACCAGCACACGTACAATATAGATTGCCCCACAATGATAGACCGTGGAGTACATACATCAGGGGGTCCTTGTACACATAGCCAACCCCCCAGAGTAAACTGAAGATGCCAAATGTTCTTTCTGGTGCTTTTCCCCTTCTCTTTCAGAAAATCTTCCTGGCACTGCTTCCTCTGAAGGTTTGCTTTTCACCTCCCACTATCAACATTTCCTTCTACCAAGTCTATTAGACTCATTGGGAATTAAAAGAGCTGCTTCCTACTAAGGTGACTGTTGTCTTTGTGGTCTGTCTGGCTTGTTTCCTATTTCCGTGGACCATTCTCTGGCACCCCAAAGAGGCTAGTGAGTTAAATGTGTGTCTTACATGGACCTTACCTTGCCTTTCTGTATAGTGTCATTTACAAGGCTTTTAAAATCCTTCCACAGGGGAATAAGTCTGGGAGAAGACATCACCTCAAATTTCCCCTGCTTCTCTTCAGAACTGTTGCTTAAAAACCCATGGGATTCCAAAAGAGGGGGACTCGGCCACTCTTACTCTGTTCAAGGACCTAGGAATCAGAAGGCAAGAATCATAAACTCGTGTTAATTAAACACCTTCTAGAGGGACAGTGTTGTGGGTTAAAGCTGCTGCTTATACTTTCAGTTTCCCATACTGGAGCACCAGTTGGTATCCTGACTCCTCCACTGCTCATCCAGCTCCATGCTGATGTGCCTGAGAAAACAGCCAACAGAAGAGGTTCAAGCCTCAAGAGGATCCTGCCACCTGTGTAAGAGACCAGGACAGAGTCTCCAGCTTCTGGACTCAGCGATTGCAGCTGTTTAGGTAATAAACTAGCCGACGGAAGAACACATTCACTCTCTTTCCTTACTCTTTAATTGCTCTGCCTTTCAAATATTGTTTTAATATTTATTTTTATTGGAAAGGAGACTTACAGAGATAAGGAGAGACAGAATGAAAGATCTTCCATCTACTGGTTCACTCTCTAAAAGGTCATAATAGCTACAACTGCGCCGATCCAAAGCCAGGAGCCAGGAGACTCTTCCAGGTCTCCCACGCAGATGAAGGGTCCCAAAGCTTTGAGCCATCTTCCACTGCTTTCCCAGGCCACAAGTGGGGGGCTGCATGGAAAGTAGAGCAGCCAGACATGAACTGGCACCTGTATAGGATTCCAGCACTTACAAGGGGTGATGGGGGAGTAGTCAATTGAGCCATCATGCTGGGTCCCAAATTTAAAAATTAATGAAAATAATAAAACACCTTCTGAATGTCTTAGCTGTGCACAAATACACCTTTGCCTTTAGTCTTTATAACAACTCCAGGAGGTGTAGGAATCACCTCATTCTATATGAGAAACCCAAGGCTTCCAAAGGAGTAATAAAGGTATTAGCATTTTCTGTCATATTGCAATAGGATATTATGGATGAAGGAGGCATGAAATTCTAAGAATGGGGCTAGACTAGAATGCCCTTGGGTAAACTGTAGTTCTTTGCTGCTTGTAGTGTGCTAGGATAGCATTTTGTGAAGGACTAAGTTTTCTTAAGAAGTGGTCTCTGCACCTGCTGCATCAGTTTCCTAGTGTGTGTGTTGAGGGGAAGATTCCTAGAACCCTGTCTTAAACCTACTTAGTCAGAGCCATGGACTTGAGCCCCAAAAACCTTCACTTTTATCAGGCTTCCTAGGTGATTCTGTTGCTGTATGAATCTCAAGACTTAAAAAAAGAGAGATGATGGGCCCGGCAGCGTGGCCTAGTGGCTAAAGTCCTCGCCTTGAATGCACCGGGATCCCATATGGGCGCCGGTTCTAATCCCAGCAGCCCCACTTCCCATCCAGCTCCCTGACTGTGGCCTGGGAAAGCAGTCGAGGGCAGCCCAAAGCTTTGGGACCCTGCACCCCCGTGGGAGACCTGGAAGAGTCTCCTGGCTTCGGATCGGCATAGCATCAGCCGTTGTGCTCACTTGGGGAGTGAATCATCGGACAGAGGATCTTCCTCTCTGTCTCTCCTCTCTGTATATCCGCCTTTCCAATAAAAATAAATCTTTAAAAATAAATAAATAAATAAATCTTAAAAAAAAAAAAAAGAAAGCGAGAGATGATAAGCACCCAGTACTAAGTCAGCACCACCTACCACAGACAGAGAAAAGATCTGGCCATTTGGGCTCGAAGCCTTCCTCAAGCTTGTGGAATCAGGTAGCTGAATCATTGCCCTGTTCTCCATTCCCTTCTCTTCGGTCATCGCGAGACTGCTAATTTTGCTGGTTGGACTGTAAATATTCTTACTTCGAACAATCCCTCTGTCAAGGAGTCTGTTGTCACTAGTGTGTGATGGACTTAACTTCTCATTTCTTTCTGTAAATGAAAATGCCTATCTGGCCTAGTTTACAAGGTTGTTGCGAAAAAAAAATTTGAAGAGGGTAATTCATGTGAAAACCATGTTAAGTAGACTCTGAATTAATAAGAAGTTGTGATTATCATTTTCAGGTTAGTCTGGTTCTCAGGTAAGTGACCACTCAATTTCCTTTCATGCCATTTTCTACTTCTCAGGTGCTTTGGAAACATGACAGTTAAATGCATGGTCTTCCCAGCAGAGGGCAGTAGAAACCCAACCTTGTTTGCTAGATGAAACAAAAACTAAAGGGAAATGGTTCCTAAAGTGTGCTCTTCAGTAAATGATACACACTCCTATTTCCTCAAAAGTCTTGAGCACACCTGTATGAGCAGACAGACATAGGAAGGTTCATATAGCTGTCTAATTTTTAATAACAGAACCAGAAATAATATTGCTATGATTTGAATATCCACACCACAACTCAAGATTTAAGCCCCATTCATCATTCAGTATTAAGAGGAGGGATTTTTAAAAGATGTGACCAGGTAGTGAAAGTGCTGTTCTCATAGATTAATATATATAGTATAATAATGAACATAATTCCCAGCCTCACTTGGGAATTTGTTAAAAACACAAGCTATTACCCTCCCCTGCTCTGAGGCCTGTATCAGAAACTCCGAAGAAAGGATCCCTGAAATCTGAGTCTCAACAAGCTCTCTAGCTTGTCTCTTTTTTTTTTAAGATTAATTTCTATTGGAAAGTCAGAGGAGGAGAAACAGAGAGGAAGATCATCTATCAGCTGATTCACTCCCCAAGTGGCCTCAACAGCTGGAGCTGAGCCAATCCAAAGCCTGGAGCCAGGAACTTCCTCTGGGTATCCTACGTGGGTGCGAGGTCCCAAGGCTTTGGGCCGTCCTCGACTGCTTTCCCAGGCCACAAGCAGGAAACTGGATGGAAAGTGGGGCTGCCCATATGGGATCCTGGCGCGTGCAAGGCGAGGACTCCAGCCACTAGTCCCACCACACCAGGCCCTCCAGCTGATCTTAATGCTAGCTAAAGTGTGAGAGTCCTTGGTTTGGAGAGTTGCGGAGTCTCCGATCAGTTTGATCTGGCCTCCTGATGCAAGGGCAGTGGAACACTCTCCCAGATGGCCGAGCCTCTCCAGATGGCCGAGCCTGGACCCTGGCTTGCCCCAGGGACTGGATGGCTGGCTTCGCAAGGAGCTGAGAATAGACTTATCATCAGCTCACATACGCACAACAGATCAGAGTGTGCATGCAGGTGCTCACACAGCACAGCACATACATCAATTGCTTCATCACTTTCAGAAAATTGTGAGAGGCAGATGTCATCATCTTCACTGATGTAGGAGGAATAGGATATCAGAGTCGGGGGATAGGGACATATTTGAGACCACATGGGGGCATATTCAACACTAAGACCTGGTCCACAGTTGTTGAAGATTCACCTACAATATCAAAGGAAGAAACTCTTCCAGGTGTTGTTAAGAAAACTCTCTGGACCAGGTGTGATGGCTCAATTGGCTAATCCTCCACCTCCAAGTACCGGGATCCCATTTGGTTGCCAGTTCATGTCCTGGCTACTCCACTTCCCATCCAGCTCCATGTTTATGACCTAGGGAGGCAGTGACCTTGCACCCATGTGGGAGACCCAGAAGAAGTTTCTGTCTCCTGGATCTTTACTTCAGGTGAGTGCAGCTCCAGCCCTTGTAGGCTTTTGGCTAGTGAACTAGCAGGTGGATGATCTTTTTGTTTCTCTCTATATAAATCTGATCTGCCTTTCCAACAAAAATAAATCAAAAAAGAAAAAAAAAAAGAAAGCTGTCTGGGGCCAGCGTGGTAGCTTAGTGGCTGAAGTCTTTGCTTTGAATGCGCTGGGATCTCGTATGTGTGCCCATTCGTATCCCGGCAGCTCCACTTCCCTTCCAGCTCCCTGCTTGTGGCCTGGGAAAGCAGTCAAAGATGGCCAAAGGTTTGGGATCTTGCACCGATGTGAGAGACCTGGAAGAAGCTCTTGGCTCCTGGCTTGGGATTGCCTCAGCTCCGGCTGTTGTGGCCACTTGGGGAGTGAAGCAGTTAGACAGAGGATCTTTCTGTCTCTCCTCTCTTTGGAAATCTGACTTTCTAATAACAAATAAATAAACCTTTACCCCTAAATTTACTCACAGTGGGAGCAAGGAACTGCATGCCAGAAGTCAGTATCTCTTTTGTCTCTTCCCGTTGTGCTGAAGCTGTGTGCTGCCCTCCAGTATCCTGTTCCATTCTGTTCCCTGTTCACCCTGTGCTTGCTGCGTCTTGGGACCACTTTGCAGGGGCCTGTGCGCTCTGCTTCAGATCCTGCACATCAGTGGATGGCTCTGCGGGCAAGGCCCCGATCTCAGACTTAACCCCATCAGCCTGCTCTTGATGCCCCGGAGCTGCTGGGAGAGTCGTCATGGCTGTAACTAATCTGCAGTTTCTGCTATCGGTTGTCTCCACTGGGTTCCATTTCTGTCACACAATGAGCCCACAAAAAGCAAGCTCCTTTTGAGGGAACATTTCGGAGAACCCATCAAAAAAGAGGACCTCTAAATCCCAAGGCTCTGAAATTGGGTTTTTTTTTTTTTTTCTTTTGGCTCTCTCTTTCACCCTATAAACCACATTACTCTATGAATAAATCTCTCTCCTTCCACATTCTATTTCCTAATCCCAGCATCTACCCAGGACAAAGCCAGAGTGAACTCCAGAGGCAGGCCTCCATCCTCATGATAGTGACTGTTTAATATCTCAATTCCCTAAAAAGAATTGAATGGAGAATTTGGGCTCTGTGGCTAACTTAGGGAAGAGGGTATCCGGGCCATATTCATGTTCTATATGGTCATGGAGACAAAACAAGTCTGCGACTAGACTTTTTCTTAGTTTCAGTCCAGTCCCAGGTACCATGTGGTCCGTAGTCTGAAATCCCATGAGCCCTGCCTTGTAATGGAGAGAGTTTCCTCTAGGGGGCACTCAACTCCACCACACTGTCAGGTCAAGGGGCTGTGATTCATTTGTAGGACTCTGAAGTGAGGCTAAGGGTCCGGACAGTGAGTGGTCCAGGTCCATACAACTTTTCATAGGGTAGGCAGGCACTAAAGGAACTTTCATTAAATTTGATTACAACGCAAAATGATGTGGTAGTATTCTTTGAACTTTTTGCCTACTTTGAACTTCTGCAAACTTAAATTTCATTAAGAGGAAAAGCCAAAAAGTGCTGTAAGAACATATAACGTGGAGACCTGACCACCCCTTTAAGTAGGGTCCTACAAGGATTATACAGCCTTGTAGATGGGGCCTACATTTGAGAACAGGGGTATACAAAGTCCAACAGGTATCAGAAGGGCCTACTGAGTCAGAAGGGTACTTTAGCGTGTCCTATTCTCTGAATGACATTATTAAAGGCACTCACCTAGGGCCAGCACGATGGCTCAATTGGCTGATCCTCAGCCTGCAAACACTGGCATCCCATATGGGCAAAGGGTTTGTGTCCCAACTGCTAAACTTGACATCCCACTGCCTGGGAAAGCAGCAGAGGACGGCCCAAGACTTTAGGATCCTGTACCTGCATGGGAAACCTAGAGGAGCCTCTGGCTCCTGGCTTTGGATCAGCTCAGCTCAGGCCATTGTGGCCATTTGGGGAGTAAACCAGTGGATGAAAGATTTTTTTCTTTGTCTTTCCTTCTCTCTGTAAAAAAAAAAAAAAAAAAATATGGGGCCCGGCGCCATGGCACAGTGGTTAAGGTCCTTGCCTTGCACGTCCGGGATCCCATATGGGCACTGGTTCTAATCCCGGCGGTGCCAGTTCTAATCCCACTTCCCATCCAGCTCCACTTCCCATCCAGCTCCCTGACTGTGGCCTGGGAAAGCAGGTCCGAGGACAGCCCAAAGCTTTGGAATCCTGCACCCACATGGGAGACCCGGAAGAGGCTCCTGGCTTTGGATTGGCATAGCATCGGCCGTTGCGCTCACTTGGGGAGTGAATCATCGGATGGAAGATCTTCCTCTCTGTCTCTCCTCTCTGTATATCTGCCTTTCCAATAAAAAAATAAATAAAAAATAAATCTTTAAAATAAAATCTGCCTTTCCAATAAAAAAAAAATTAACTGCTGAAATTTTTTTTTTTTTCCTAAGAAAAGCACCCACGTTTGTTCCCAGTGCAACTCTGGCCTTCAGGTGGCTTTACAGCTGGGGCGGGGGCTGGAACACTTTCTCTGTGGGGAGAAACAATTTTCCCACATACACGTGGGCTAGTTTCTATGGGGTGGAGTTACCTGGGAATAATGCCAACATCCAGGACTGAAGTGGCATTTTATATAGATGGTTTCATTGTTATGGCGATTTGATGGCATGGCTATCATCCCTCCCCTTTCAACTTTTTTTTTTTTTAATTTTAATGAGCAAGGGAGACATATCCAAAAACATACTGAGGAAAAGAATGTAACATGAGTAACAAAAAGAAGGCAACCTTTTCATCTCACTCCTCGTGCCTGGTCTCAATTGACCCTGATTATGTCTTTCTATAGGTGTCCTGTATATACCCATTGACATCAGCATGTTTTTCTTATACAAATCGTATATACACTGCCCTGTATGCTTTCCGCTCAGTATATCTTAGTGAATAGTTGAAATTAATACCTGTAGCTCTGCCTGCAGAGTATTCCGCTGTGTGGCTGAATTGTCATTTATTTAATTTAGGTTTTTTTTTAGACTTATTTATTTTTATTGGAAAGTCAGATATACAGAGGAGGAGAAACAGAGAGGAAGATCTTCCATCCATTGATTCACTCCCCAAGCAGCCGCAATGGCTGGAGCTGAGCCGATCCAAACCCGAGTCTCTTCCATTTCTGTCAATGGTTATTGAAGAGTTTTGTTACTAGAACCAATGCCACAAATATTAACGTCTTTGGACTTGTAATGAACACATGCAAGAACTGAAGCAGTGAAAATATCTTTGCATCCAAATACAGCTTGGAATATCTTAGGTATATGATGATCAGGATTAAATAAATTATGAAAATTAATTTCTCCTTAACTTGGTGTAACCCCTACAGCTGCTTAGGGGACTTGCACTGTTTCTTCCAGATAACATTGTTTCAGGTTATCAGTGTTTGGTGGGAGCCCGAGAGCCCTGTGGGTTGAGAACCTCCCGAGGCTGGCACGCGGTCTGTCTGAATTTCTTGTGTGTCCCCATACCCCAAGCAGGCATAGGTTAGAGGATTAATACATTTCTGTTGAGTTGAAGGACCTGCTGTCCTCTCCCAGGAGGAGACACAGGCTTCCCAGCCTCAAGTCTCACAGAGCATCTTCCTGGAAGACCGAAGGCTGAGGCGGGAAGGATGGTGCCTGGGGCTTTCTGACCCAAGAACCTTGCAATTCCAGTCCATTTCCTCGGTGACCCTTACGGAGTAGGAATGGCAATATCCATTCATAAAAACGGGAGCGGGGACCTGGTGGGCTGCATTTGGCCCCCTTTCCCAGGCCGTGGGTCCTACACACACACACACACACACACGCACACACACGCACACACGCGGGCGTGATCAATCAATGCGTGGAAGAGGCTTCGTGCAAGCCGGAGCCAGCAGAGGCCGAGGCAGCAGAGGGACGGCCAGACCGCGGACCCAGACCTGCGCGTGAAGAGCCAGGGTGGGCGTGTCCGCCTCTTCACCTCGGGGGTCGCGCCTTTTTACCTGCCACGCGATTCCCGACAGTGTGTGTGTGTGGCAGCACTCGGTGGCTGCCAAGCGGCACAGACCTACAGTGAGAAGCCGCGAAACGACTCCAAGAGAGCGGTTAGTCAGTCGCCCAACCCCGCGCTGGGCCGACTGACCACGCCGAGGGAGCCCAGCGCGCGTGCGCACCGGCCCGAGAACCTGCCTAGGCGCTACTCCGCACCCCGCGTCTCTCCCCGAGGCTCGCGTGCTCGGGGTTCACGAACTCGTGCCTCACGGAGAGAAAAGGAGAAGGCCTACGGAATGGAGACAGGGAACGGACCGGGCTGGGAGGAGTGAGGAGGAACCGGCCAGGGGGCGTGAAGAGCGAGGTTCTGGGACCGGAGTCTGTACAAGACACGCCCCCATCCTTCACGCCCCTCGGGGCTGCGGAAGTGCTCGGGAGCCGCCGAGAGGCGACCGACTACCGTTCCCAGCAGGCGGTGCGGTGGAGCGCCTACAACTCCCGGCAGTACGCGCGCGCCAGGCGTATTTCAATTCGCGGCCTCTGCGGGTGAAACTACAGTTCCCAGGAGGCCTCGTGCGAAGCGGCTTGGAAGTGGGCAGCCTGGAAGTCACTCGGGCCACCGGAGCTGGCGGCGTCTCCAGCGAGCAGCGCGGGGCCGGACGCCGCGGTCGTGGGGCCCGCAGGGCGCTCAGTGAGGACGCCCAGGTAGGCGGTTCTGGGTGCTTGGAGCGGCCTCGCGAAAGGGGTGGCGGGGAATAGGTGGCTGCTCGGACCCTGAGGGTCAGCGCGGGCAGGCGACAAGGCGGACGGCCGGGTGTGGGCACCGGGTGTGGGGGGCGGCGGCGGCGCCGGGACTCACGCCCTCCGGACTCGGCCGGACTAGTGCCCGCATGGTACAACTTTCCAGACAGGTAACCTGGCTGCTGTGGGGGAAGAGCCCGGAGCTGGGGAGCGGGGGGTTCGCGTCCCGGCTTTGCCGCTTCGGGAGCTGAGATCTGAGAAAACCCGCGCTGAAGCTCAGATTTCCCTTGGCTGAAATGGGGAAGGAGAGTGATGGGCTTTTGCTGGGGATTCTGTTGCGATGTGGAGATTTGGCCGATAGAGAATATGGCATATACGAGGCACGTCTGTTTGCGTTATTGTCGGCTTTCAGAGAAAAGATATCGATTCCATGGGGGTGGCGGTGAGTGTAGCGTATCCGTAGTTCGCTCTCGATGCAGGATAGCTGCCGTGGCCTGAGAGGATTTTCGGAGCTTTGGTTGCGGAGGCAGAGACCGGTTCACATGTACGCTCTGGCGTTCACCAGCTGTGTGGCCCTGCGCACCTGACTTCACTGTGCCTGGGTTTCCTCTCTGTCTTTGTGAAGTGGGACTTTAAAATAGCAGCCACCTGAGAGTGCTTTGAGGCTGTAGTGAGGCTACTCTGTGCAGAGCGCTTAGCGCAGCAACGGGCACCGTAGCACTCTGCAAATGCTACAGTTTATTCAAGCGTTTGTCCATGCTGGACCCCCAAGACCCACTGAGGGTTGGAATGCCCGACTGTAATCTCGGGCTCTCCAAAGGGCCAGACTCAAGAACTGGCCCGGTTGACTTCCCCTCCTGCAGCCTTCGGTTTCTCGTGTAGAAGATGAGATGACCCACCAGCCTCGGGAGATTGTAGGATTTGCAGATGGCGTTCCGGCTCCAGAGCCGTCTTCTCACCATGTAGCAGCCCCCAGCTCCAGGGACAGTAATCGTTCTCCAGTATTCTCCATCTGGCCCAGAGACTGCCTCCCTGTGGGCTGTGACTTGACAGCCCTGTGCTCCCCCACACGCTTGCTCCCAGCCTCAGGGTCCCATCTGTGAAATGGTAGTCATAGGACTTCTCTGCCAGGATCGTTTTTGCTGATTGCAGGAGATAATTTCTTGTTTAGCAGGGAGCGCAGGGCTGACACCTGGTAAGCTCTGTTCAATGCATCTTTGTGTCCTGGGCCCCTTTCTGCTTCCCTTTTGCACCTGTAGGGCAAAATGAGGATGAGGTAAATGGCTCATTCTCCCCCACACCTGCTCTCTATGGGTTACATTGTGGAACATACTGCAGCCTAAGGACTTGGGAACAGGTGATGCGAGTATGCCCATCTCTCGCCTTCCACACCAGATATTCATTCATTCCAGTGCTTTACCGACCTCAACGTCACACTACCCCCTGAGGTCCATCTGTAGACCCCGGGGGGGGGGGGGTCCCCTAATGCTGTGATATGGACACTTTAAACAACACATCCAACCTGTACTTCCCTCTTGTCTGGCCTAATAGTCACCATCATAGCAAATGGGGCAACATTGGTCCCTTTGCTCAGACCGGAAACTTAGAAGTTGGCTCTTCTTCCCCGGCCTTCCCATGTCCGGTTGATTGGCAAGGAGGATGAAACAGCCATTTTCTAGGAACACCACTATGTTGGCCCATAGTTGGCCTCCCTTATGATGGCAGTGAAGACATCACCTCATCTACTTGAGTGGCCTTTTCAGATAAGGTTGATCTCTTTTGTTAAAACCACCAAAGAGTAACATAGGTAAACACCAGCCACATATGTGTTTATCAGAGGCAGAGAAGGCAATACACACAAGGCCACAGATGTGGCCTACAGGCATGGCTTTCAGGGTGCCTGTTTCTGCAGATTGAGCCTGGTAAAGATAGGCTGAGGTGTTAATTTATCTCTGAAAAATTATGTTGTCAACGGGTTCAGATATCCTGCAAGGGAAGGTGGCTATCCCAGGGATTCCAGGGGACAGTGTGTGCACAGCTGAGAAGAGACTGAGATTTTTTTAGGTTTCTGTAGGTTGGATCTGGGTTCAGAAATCTGTCATTGTGATTTCATTTCATGATGGAAACCTGTGGTTTCAAGCAGATTTGCGATGGTCACCAAATGTAAGGTTCTGTTGCAGTGTGTGTATAAAACTATTTTTTAAAAAATATCTGGGTTGGTCTCAATGATTAGTGACAACAGTGCAGGGTTTTTAGCAGTCTGTGGAATAGCCTCAGTTTAATGGGACTCTTTTTGCAGACATTGCAGTTGTTGGTGCTAAACAAAAACAGAATTTAGAATGTGCAATGATTGGCATCCTTTTTGTTGCAAAATATTATTTTGCTGATAAATTTAAAAATAACTTGCAAACTCAATGTATTTATATAGTATCAGAATTTATATAGTAAGTCATTTCCTTTAATGTATGTGTT
Organism: Ochotona curzoniae; assembly: GCF_017591425.1. Taxonomy (NCBI): domain Eukaryota; kingdom Metazoa; phylum Chordata; class Mammalia; order Lagomorpha; family Ochotonidae; genus Ochotona; species Ochotona curzoniae. Next base: position 4,239,962 of record NW_024465561.1, on the reverse strand, counting down.
CTGTTAAATCAGTTTGCATTTGCATTTTCTTTAATTTTTAATACTGTTCTAGTCATGGCCTATATTTCTGTGTATGTATGTGTGTAATTGGGTTGAAGTCAGAAACATGCATACATGGATGCTCTATCGCTCCATAAAAGTAATTTTTAATGGTAAACAGAATTAAAGACAAATTTTAAATGCATGTCCAACAATATAGAGATGTTACGGGAAAATAAGTACCACTTCCACTTCAAAATTGCATGCCTCTAGAGATAACCACTTACTGAGTTAGTATGTACTAAGTACTGTGTACTAGTGCCAAGTTTTAGAGATTTCGGAGTGAGCAAAACTGATCAGGTCTTGGCTGTGGCAGTTTGGGTGGGGGCTTTCCTTGTTCTTCTGTGCTTGTATTGATGTATAAATGCATTTATCTATTATCTTCCTCTTGCACCACTTCCAATTAAAGGAAGAGATCAGGCCGCACGTATTTGTGACCTTTTTTCAATCAACAATTGAACATAACTCGCCAATTGCATATAGCTGCACCCATATTTTTTTTATGGAGAGACCGTCCTATCATCATTTCCCTGGTGCTGGCCATTTACCTTGGTTTAAAGACTTTCTTTTCCCTTTGAAAACAGATCCAGTGCACAACCTGAACGTTAGCTGTGGGGCATGGCGCATAAAAGCAAACTCTGGGAACACATGACTTGCAAGGTTCAAACTCTGAATGCTTCGTACCAGTTGTAATACTTGGGCAAGACATTTGTCCTTCAGTTTCCTGATAAGAACCTGAAAATGTTACCAGTTGCTTCATCATGGAGCAGTTACTGAGAGAGTTCAGTGAGATCATCGGTGTCGAGCATTCAGGGCAGGGCCTGGTTAAGCTGTTACAGGTGTTCCATCAAGCCTACAATCACTCAGACCTCACAGGCACGGGGCTGGAGACACCAGGCAGAAAACGATTCCAAAGCAGGGATCCAACCTGGTGATAGGAGAGGCTTGGACAGAGAGACCCAGCTGCCCTGGAATGAAGGGAGGAAATGGACAAAAGGAGATGGACCAGTGAGGTGTCCTGACCACAGAGTGGTGGTGGTGAAACATCCAGGAGAAATACCACTGCTTGTGTTTGCAAGAAGTATGTGACGATTGGAGGGAGGCTTGGCGGGCAGACAAGTCTGGGTTCATGTTGCAGTACTGGCACTAACTTACAAGGTGTGCCTTGAGCTTTTTGGTTTTGAGCAATATTTATTAGAAAGGAAGAATAATACACAAAGAGAGGGAGAAGGGGATGGGGAGAGAGTTACCTCCCACCACTCTCCAAATGGCAGCAACAGCCAGGGGTTGGACCAAGCTAAAGCCAGGAGACAAGAACCTCATCCAAGTCTCCTTGAGTGTTAGAAACCCAAGTGCCTGTAGACTGCGGCCTTCCCAGGTGCATTAGCAAGGAGCTGGATCCAAAGTGGAATGGCCAGGACTTGAGCCAGCACTCCTTTAAGGGATGCAGGTGTTGCAAGCAGTGGATTAACTTGCTGTGCCACATCAACTCCAGTTTTTTTTCCCCCCCTTGATAAAATGGAGCTGTTAGTGCTCCTTCCCTCAGTGGTTGCTGGAGGCTGAATCATACATGCACAGGACTTCTCTGTGCATGGGGTTATTGTGGTTTGCTGCAGTTCCTATTAGTCATTGTGACTGAATTGACAAACTTAAGACCTACCTTTACTGGGGATTTGGCAGTGAACAAGCTGGTCCAGACCCTTGTTCTCCATGGGGTTACTTTCTAGTTGAGGGAGACACACACTAGCCAAGATTATTCTGATTATTTTTTTTTTAAAGAAACAGTCCTAACCTGCCACTTTCTGATGATTTTAAGTATGATGGAGAAAATACAGGGTAAGAGGAGAGAACGTGGCTGCTGGAGCAGGATGGTGGTGGGGAAGAGGTGGTTACTTTCCGCTCGGTTGGGTAGAAAAGGCCATCTGAGAAGGGAGCCCTATGAGCCAAGACCTGATGGAGCTGGAGGCAGCAGCTGGGCCAAGGGAGGAACATTCCAGGCAAAGAGGACAGCAAGTGTCAGAGCCCAGAGCCTGCAAAGAGCTTCACAAAAACAGTATCATAGTGGGGCCCAACACAATGGCTCAGTAGCTAAGTCATTGCCTTGCAAGTTGCCAGGATTCTGTACGGGTGCCAGTTTGCATACCCACTGCTCCACTTATCAGCCAGCTCCAGTTCTCTCCTAAGTCAGGTCCTTAACTGTAGCCTCAACCCAGGTCCCCACTACTTGGCGGCTGTGACACACAAGACTCCTGTTCTCTGAGTGCTGTACCAAACCAAGGGAAATCTTTTTCTAGGAAGGGCAGGAAGAGAGGCATATGTCCTCTTCCACTCTGAGGAGCCAGGCGATGCCCCCAGTGCACTCCACGGCTCCAGGCGGTCTGGGTCAGCATCCGAGAGGCTGTCATGGTAACAGGATCCTCGAGGCTGAGCCGAATATTGCCCTGTATGACAGTGTTCTCCCAGAAGCCCTCGGTCAGCGTGTGCAGCTGGGCACACACCTGGATAAAGCAGTGAAGCTGCTTGGCGGGATTGGCAGAAGGTGGACAGTAGCGGGAGAGCAGGAGCTGGGTGAACTGGGGGCTCAGGTTGTAACCCATTTGGGACAGAGCTGGCTGCAGCCCCTGGTAGCTCCCATATCAGATAGCTTGAGCCTAGGGTGTGAGTTTCACATGTAAATCAAGGGTGGGGATTCACAGAGATCAAAGATGCCCTCCTTGTTTTATCTTGGCTAGGCTAGGTGAGTGATGCAAAGTGTATTTATGTCAACAGGTATAACACACCTTAAGCTGTTGTCCAGCAAAGGCACCTTCTGTGCCTGGTGCTGTGCTTCATGTTGGTGTGCACTCCCTGTGTTCTGAGGTGACAGGGACTGTGGTTATTCCTGTGGTTCCAGGTTAGGACGTGGAGGCATGGCAACGAGCTGCCCTTTGCTCAAGGTTGACAAGAAGTGGTGGCAGATTTTGAGCTGGCATTTGTTTCAGTCTCTGTTGTATATGCTCACATCAGAGTGTTTGAGGGAGCTGGGGACTGCGTTTTGAGCAACGAAGACTGTGGAAGGGTCTTAGGTAAGATGAATTCCACTGTCAGTGTTAGTCCTCAAGTTTATATTAGTATTGTGCTGGTTTGAAACCTGACCAACTGACAGCACCACTCCTTAGATGGTGCTCTAGGTTTCCAGAGGGCTGTCTTTGGAGACTGAGGAGGAGTTAGAGAAACAGGCTTTCTGTCTGCTGATTTGCTCTCTAAATGGCCTCAACAGCTGGGGCTGGGCCAGACCAAAGCTAAGAACTTCACCTGGGTCTCCCACATGGGTGCGGTGGCCCAAGGAGGTGGGCCATGTTTCACTGCTTTCCCAGGTGAATTAGTAAGCAGTTAGTCAGAAATGGAGCAGCCAAGACTCATACTGGAGCCCATATCGGAAACTGGCATTGTGGGCAGCAACTTAACCCACTGCACCATGACATTCACTCCTCAAGTCGACTTCCAAGCTTCTGCTTTGCACAGGAAGCCTCTTCCCCAGCCCCTTGTGCTTGTGGATGCCTCCCCTCCCAGCTCTAGGCTCCTGTGGTTGCTGTTGGTTCCTCCTGTGGGCTCAGCAGCAGCGAATCTTGGTGCGTGTCTTGCCCTTGACATTGCAGGGGAATTTTCAAGTCATTGTTCCAGACTTTTCGGCAGCCTCATGGTTTGGGGCTCTGTGTCTCAGGAGCAGGATGGATGTGGGCTTTGTGCCTGGTGAGGTCATCTGTGGAGGGCCTGAGCTTGTTCATGTCCCCAGGGGGTGATTCCGCACAGTCCCTTCCTGCTGCGAGGCAGTGCCTAGCGCAGAAGAGATGCTCCATCTGCGGTGTCTGCGGATGGAGTGAACGCTGGCCAGCGTTCACGGGCCTCTTAACCGTGCCCAAGACACTGTTCTGAGGGCTTTTTATCTCCATGAGGTAGGTACCCATGCCACTCCCTTTTTTTTTTTTTTTTTTTTTGTATGAGGAAATTGAGGTTCAGAGAAGTTTAAGTTACAAGACTGGTGAGTTCAAAGGCAAAGATTCCAAGCCAAGCCACTGACTGCAGAGCCTGGACTCGTAACCCCCACCCCAGGAAGGGACAGTGCTGTGCTCAGGCGTCCCTGACCACCTGTGCCTGGGGAGCTTCGCGGCATGTTCATTCCAATGAAGGAGTGATGTTTCTATGATTCTGGCATCTGCTTTACTATTCGACAGAAACTAGCTGGTTGTTTGGTATTATGGAGGAATTCTTGTAAATTTTTTCAGATATGATCATGATATAGTTCTTTCTGAGAGAAAAAGTCCTTTAAGCTATACATTGTGAAATATCTAAGAGTGAATTCTTGAGATGTGTGGGATTAAGTGTGTGGAAAGTGAATGAGAGATGCAATAAGATTGATGGTAAACTAATCCTCATGGAAACAATGAGGACTCATTATAACTTATGAGTTTAAAATGACTAGTCATGAGAAGTTCAAAACAAGTAAACAAATGTCATTTGTGTGCCTCAGACCCAAGTGTATGCCTGTGACCAGTACACCCTCAGTCCTTTTGTTTTTCTCCTTCATTGTGTGAGTCAGGGTTTTGGAGACCACATAAAGCAGGTGTCCGGTAGCAGTGAGAGCACTTGGCCAGGCACCAGCAGCCACGTGCTTCCCCTGCTCGTCTCCTTCCCCGGGTGACAATGGCAGCAGCCTTGGACTGGTGGCAGTGAGAGCGCCTGGCCCGGATAGTGGCAACAGCCTTGGAGTCGCTGAGGCCTCTTCCCCACTCCCCCACCTCCCGCCAGATCTGTTTTTCTCCACCTGATGGTGCACCCCACCCACATTTTTTCCCAAGACTTGTCTCAACAGGAGGCCTCTGCTGCTCCCTTGATCCTCCCCTTAGGACGGGTGTACCATGCAGACCTTCTGGGGCCCAGACTTCCCTTCTCCCTTGTATGAGCCTTTGTTAAGGCCTCACGTAGAAGCAGAATTGAGCCTTGCACTGCAGTGAGAGGCAGGGAAAGTGCCCCCCTTCCAGGAATGACATCTGACAAAAGGACAGGGGCAAGATGCAACTTGTGACCGCGCCTCCGTCCTGAGGCTCTTTCTGATCAAGCCAGCAGCTCATGCTCATTTACAGCTGCATGCACTCCCCGCCCTTTCGCAGCAAGTAGGCGCTGCTGTTGTTCTGGCTGGTTTTGGAGTGTGTAACTTCATAGCACATCCGTGTGGTGAAATCCTCAAGTGGCTGGGGCAGGACAAGAGGGGCACGTGTGGGGTTGCTGCTGGTGGAGTGGCTGACGTCGTGCGATCCAGCGGAGTGCTGGCGCCGTGTGCTCCACCAGATGACAAGTGCTTGCCTCTGGTGTACTGCTGCTCTGGCCACTGCTCTCAGCGGCCAGGGCAAGGCCCATAGCCCATCGGTTTCCTCCAACTTCTCTTCCATTTCTGTTCATTTCTTTCAAAGGCCCCTTTCTGCAGTCTTTTGAACAGAAGGGCGGTAAAGGTGGAGAGACTGTAAGGAGTACCGCCTCCAGTGGAGGTGGCTTGAGTTTCGTGTTTCCCAGTGTGGACTTTGTGTTGGTCTGGAAGACAGCAAGCTTCTCTCCACTCCTACCCCATACTTCTGAGTTTTTAGTTATTCACTCATCAAGTACTTGTTGCTGAACAACATCCCAAATTGGTTGGAAGCATTGGTGTCGAACCCCCCCCAGAAAGCCAGTCACTGACCTCAGGGTGGTGGAACAAAGCAGGTGTTTATTGCAAAGTGCAGAGCAAGGAGCTGAGCAGCTGCAGCTTCATTCCTGGGCTCCCTGAGGAGTTAGGGGTGAAGGTTCTTATAGCCAGAAATTGGCGCTGAGAGGTGCATGATCAGCTCATGTCCAAGTTCCTGGTTGGTCATTGGAGTGTGTGACCTTCCTTTGGTCAGTGATGCCATGCTCTTTAGGGGATTTATGATGGCCAGGTGGGCTCCAGTTGGTCTGGAGGTTATATGAATGCGGCAGTTACACTCTGCCCAGACCTGGAATTTCCCTGCACAAATCACTGCTGGACAACACTGGCCATTGAGATTCTTATCTGTTGGAGAAGTAAGAGACTGCTTGAGTCCAGTGGTGATTAGAATCCAGTAGGGCCAGATGGATCACTCCCTTAAGCTAGGGAATTCCTTCTGATGGAGGATAGGCAAGGATACCTTGGGCTTGGGCTGGGTCCCATTTTTAATTATGGTGGTTCAGTTTCATATTCACTGAGCTGAGCACCACTCGAGATGAGACATGCAGCTGTGAGCAACACAGGTAACACTTCGTCATTCTGGGGTTCACATCTGGTGTCAGTGCAGGGGGGAATCAGTTAAAAAGCCAAGTGAAAAATATGTGCTCTGTTAGATGGTAATACAGTGTAACGGGGGAGATATTATGTGGGGGAAGGGGGTGAGAAGCATTAGGTTGGAGGGTGTTGAAATCTTGGGTAGGACCACTACAGGACAGGTCTGAAGGAAATGTGGGACGGCAAACACTGGGGAAGTCTGGTCAAAAGGAGCAGTGCATGCAAAGGCTTCAAGGTGCAGGGTGAGTCCAGGGAGAGTGGGAGTAATGGATGTGCAGATGGCTTGGAGTCCAGCACACATTTGCCTTTGACTGAGGTGGGATAGTATTACAGGATTAGTTTGTTTTACTGAACTTTGTTAAAGGTTGAATAATGAGCACAGGTATGTGGAACTAAAGGAACGCAAAATACTGCGTCTTCCAGAGACCACCACCATCCCAGAGTCTTGCTGGTGACTGATTCCTTGACACCACATTATTTGAGTTTCCTGGTTTAAATGACATGGAAGCATATTAAGTTGCCTTTTTATGGGTCAAGAATGGTTGACTATCGGCAATTTTACGAGTTTTGGCCTAATAGCTTCCTTTCAAAAGCAGGAGGAATTTCCTCAGTCCTTTCTTGCTCTAGGCCTGATGGTCAGAGGTTGGGGCTGCCTTTCTCTTCCTACAGCTCATCCTTTCAGGGATCGGCTCAACAGTTCCTCTGACACCAGGGAGTGAAAACCCCTGCCCCATTGGTAGCTTCAGACCCAGGTTTGCTGGTAAACCTGACAGGAGGCTGTCCTTCTATTAGGACCTTCCCAGAAGGACAGTGTTCTTTGGGTTTCTGCATCTTGATGCCACTGGTTTTGAACTCACATCTCCCTGGGGGACTTGTTGTGGGTTTGGCATGAGTGTTATGGTGAGGGTGGACCCGGACTTCTGGGCATTCTGGGTCAGCAGCTGAGCAGGGTTGCCAGCAGTGTGCCCAGATGATGTGTCCAATAGGGTATGTGGTAACACCAGAACTGTTCTGGCTGTGGGAGGAGGCCCTCCTGTTTGCTGCACCCCCGTACTGATGAGAGCTGCAAGTCTGTGGGAACCCCAAGCCATTGGGTGGCCTCCCGATGATGGGGATCCAACTGTGGGAGAGCTCAGGAAGTTAGGGCAGATGGAATGCCTTGACCACAAACAGCGGTAACAGCAGCAGCAGCAAACAGGTAATTAGCAGAGCATCTATTATGTTAAAGCACCACCCAGCAGCTTCACACGAAGGGCCTCATTTTGCCTTCCACCGACCTTGAAAGATGAATGCATTTTCTGCAAAAGGGAAAAGTGAAAGTAACATCTTGAAGCTAGAAAACAGGGATGACGCGGTAGAGTCACGCAGAGGCTGCATCTTTCCCTCCTTAGCTCTGCGTGCGCTTTCAGGGGCTATCAAACTTGGGCAGTATCCTCCAGGGGGGCTTCCTCACACACAGGCTGCCAGGACCCCCCAAAGCTTCCTTCTGCCTTAGAAATTTGCTGGTGATGCTGGGACTCCTAACCTGTAATATAGGAAGCCCAAATGAAATTGGCTCATACAAGATTTATGGTCTCACGTAACAAATGCGTAAGTGGACAGTAGAATGGGGGTTGATCAGGCCTGGCATAGTAGCCTAGTGGCTGAAGTCCTCCTTGCATGTGCTGGTTCATATCCTGGCAGCTCCACTTCCCATCCAGCTCCCTGCTTGTGGCCTGGGAAGGCAGTTGAGGGCAGCCCAAAGCCTTGGGACCCTGCACCTGCATGGGAAACCAGGAAGAAGCTCCTGGCTCCAGGCTTTGGATCAGCTAAGCTCTGGCCGTTGTAGTGAATGGGGAGTGAATCAGTGGACAGAAGATCTTTCTCTCTCTTCTCTCTGTGTATCTGCCTTTCTAATAAGAATAAATCTTTAAAAAAAAAAAAAGGCGGGGGGGAGAAGAGGGGTTGACCAAGCAGTTCCACAGTGCCTGCAAAAACCCAGTCTCCTTCATGCAGCTCTGCTATCCCTGTTTCCACGGTCCACAGGTGCACTGCATGACCGCGACACAGTTACCATGGCTCCTGTCAGTCCACCTTTCAGGGACCATATCCAGCAGCTGTAAAGGGGGAATCTCCCACTCATTGCTGAGTCCCTGGTACCCTGATTCCCCTCGTTTGTCATTGGCCAGAATTGTGATGCCTGACCATGTCCAGACGATCATGGGCACCAGCCGTCAGGGTTACCCTCTTGAAACAGAGGCTGCAGCCAGTCTTACCTGAAGTGTGTGGCACTGGGAGGAGAGTGGGTATGGGAATAAAACCAGAGTGCTGCCTGTATTTGGGAAAGAACTGGGAAAGGGAGGTGGTTATTGAGAGGCAGAAAGCTAGATTCGCTGCAGAAGTGGATGGTACAGAGCAGAAGCACAGTACCTGTGCATTTTTGTATCATTGTGCTTTGTTTTCTAGTTATCTGAAACGGGGCCTAACTTTTTACTCTTTAATCATGCCCACCTTTGCAAATGTGTGTGTCTCTCCCTACCTAGGGTAACTAGCAGTCTTGTTAGGATAGCAAATATTTTATTTGATAATTTAGGGAAACCCATGCTAGCTGGCAAGGTAGCAGGTGGAAGGCAGTGTGTGTGGACATTGAGTACACTTGCTGTGTTCATACACACCTGAATCTCCTCTCTGCTCCTGACCCACCCCTGGTCGGACTGGGTGGGGGGCTCCTTAGAGAAGCTCAGTGCTCCCACCCCAAGGAATGCCTTGGTGGTTACATGGGAAACAGAAAGGATGCATATCAAATACTTATCCCTGGTACATGGTAAATGGTCAAGAATGTGGCCACTGCTACCAACATTTTAAATGGTTACTAAGTGTCCTGTGCTCTGCCCCTAACCTGCGAAACAGAGCCGACTTGGACAGACAGTGGTTCCCTGTGGACACCTTTTGCTCCTGCCATGGCCACAGTATAATCAGGTGTTCACCACACTGCAGAGGGGCTAGAGGAAAGATGCCCAGGCTGTGGAGACAGACTGGAGTCGCTGTGTGAAGTCTGAGATCCATCATGGGCTCCTTGTGGGACCTTGCAGAAGCCACTTAGCCTCATGGCGTCTCAGTTGTCATGTCTAGAGGGCGGGGCTCAGAGCGGTAGTGGTCCTTTAGGTTGTTGGGAGGAGTCAAATGCATTAAAGCACCTGAAGCATTTGGAACCTGGTGGTGCCTGGTCCCCAGGGAGTGCTCGGTGTGTGATGGAGGGTGCTGTGCATGAACTCCTCTGTGCCAGTTTATTCACAGGGGCTGGGAGCTTCCTGAGGGCAGGGTCTGCATGATTCTTGATTACTGCATGACCCAGTGCCTGACTCAAAGCAGACTTTCTTTGCTTCTGTCTTTCTTTGAGGCGCAGAGACACACAGACTTGCCCGCCATGACCCGGTCACTGCTGCCTCCCAGGAGCTACGGTAGCAGGAAACTAGAGGCAGGAGCTAGAGCTGGATCTCAAACGCAGAAATCAGATATGGGACATGGCTGCCTTAACAACCAGGGGAAATGCTGTCCCTACGTTACTGGGTGGGAGGGCATGGGAGAAAAAGGGGAAGAAGGACCTTTCTTACTATTTTCCCTTCAACTGCTGAGAATTTCAGCCTTGACCGTGAGTTGATTGTATTCTGTCTTTTGAGGGCACAAGTGTGGACGTGACTTAGTCTGAGGACAGCTTGTGTTTCTTGCTAAGGGCTCGGCATCAATATCCCATGCCTCACCTCCATCCCATTTTACAGACAAGTAAACCAAGGCCCAGCGGCAGCACCTTTCTCTCCTCACATCATCTGTTGTAACAGAAGCTCAAACCATGAAGCCACTCTGGCTGGGTCAATTCTCAGTTCTACAACTCTGTTACTGTGTGACCTCCAGCATGTGACTTCTTTGTTTATCTTTCCCGTGTGTTAAATGGCAGCGATAGTGACCCTCACTTAGCGGGTAGCTGTGAGTGTTTGGAGAGGTGATTCCTGAGGAGTGTGTACCCTCGTGCCTTTTGCACAGTTGAGCACATAGCTCCTGGCTGTTGTTGCTGTGTGTCCGACACTCAGTTCTGCTTCCAAAGCTGGGCCAAGGAGTTCCACAGCAAAGTTTAATCATTAAGCTACAGCTAGCACCCTGTCTGCAGGCGCAAAGGAGCCCAACCCCGGGCTGTGAAGTTGTGAATGGAGCAGCCAGGTGCAAGCTCAGGGCAGGGGCTGCTGTGGGCGCAGATCCAGGCCTGGCTCAGTCAGCGAACAGGTGGCCGGGCTCCTGAAACCGAGGTAACAAGCCAGCTGTCTTTGTTACCCTTTCTGTGAAGCCCATTCAGACTCCTCTGACCACGTGTTTGATGAGTAAGGTACCCTTTTATTTCCTGCCCCGAGAGGGATTGCTGGCAAAAAAAAAAAAAAAAAAAAGCAAAGCCTCTTGGGGAGCGCGCCTGTGCACGAAGACCAAACATCCCTGGGGAACTCCGGTGGCTGGCGTGTTCGTGTGGTTGTTGAATAAGTCGCTGTTAGAAGCTGGCACGGCAGGTTCCCGTTTCCGCATTCCAGACACCCACAGCAGGCTGGGGGAAGGCACCACCCCGGGCCAACCTGGAGAGCCCAGGCAGGTGGCCTTTGCCTTGGGAACACAGGGGACAGGAACCGCACCTGGGACTAAGCTGGCAATCACCTGCCTACTCAGTGATCCAGGGCTGCGTTTGGGACGTTTCTTAGGTGAGTGACGTTTATTATTTATTAGCTTTGGTTGTGGCTTGTAGAGAAAGTTAATCGTGTGTTTCTTCCTCTCAGGAGTTAGGCTGGTGGCGCTTTTGCTTCCTTTCTCTCTCCAACCCAGCCCTACCTCCCCCCACCCTGCCCAGGTATGTTTACCTGCTCCTAACCGCGAAGAAAGATGGAGAACACTCTTTCCAAGGAAAGGAATTGGTGGCTGACCGGTTGAGGTCTGCTGTGGGTTGAAGGACGTTCCGGTTGTGTGGTGCTGGGTGGGTGAGTGACGTTCACTCGCCAGGCCTCAGTTTCCTTTTAAGAAACAGGAAACAGCAGCATGCAATAATCATCTTTGTAAAGTGCTCAGAAACTGGGCACAGAGTGGTGCTCACATATCAGCCGTCCCCATGTCCCACCCCAAACCCTAGCTTTTCTGTTCCATGTGTGGCTTTATCTTTGCCTTCTCAACTGCTTGCTTGCTACACTCTGGCTGTGTTGCACTCCTGTTGTTCCTCAGAGCCTTGGTCCCGACTATATCCACCCTGTGTGTCCAGGTGTCCTTCCCACCTTCAGGTCATCTTAGCAAGGCCTCCTTACTAAGTAGCACTTTCCCCATCACTCACCCTCTATGCTGCTTTATTATTATTATTTTTAAGTTTTATCTTACTTATTTGAGAGAGACAGGAGATCTTCCATCCATCCACTGGTTTACTCCCCAAATGGCCCCAACAATTGGACCTGAGCCAGGCCAGGAACTCTGTTCGGATCTACTACATGGATGTCGGGGGCCCAATTCCTTGGCCATCTTCTGCTTTCCCATGCGCATTAGCAGGGAGATGGATCAGAAGTAGAAGAGCTGGGACTGGAAGCGGCTAGCATTCACTACTACCTGACATGTAGTTATCTGCCTACCCCTTGAGTGTAGGCTCCATGGAAGTGCAGGGAAGTCTGTATTTGTTCTTGTAGAAGGTTTTAGGCATCTCGCAGGTGCAGGGTAAATTATTCTATGAATGAGTTGATGCTGTCAGGCACAACACTGTGAAGATGGACTGCTGAGGTTGGAGCGGAAGGTCATCATATCCAGAGCCCTGCAGAAGTGGATAAGGTGACATGGACTTGCCTCCCTTTGGTCGCCCCACAGTTTTCTGGGACTTGCCTGTAGCACTAGCCCTCTGGCTTCCTGTCCTTTGGCCTATTCAGCCTGGGCCTATAGCCTGGTTTGTCGGGGCAGCCATGGTGTAGAACTCAAGACTTCAGTCCTGGAACATTTAGACAGGAAAGGCCTTGTGGAAGACTTTAGCCATACATACACTTATGCATGGGAAACTGACTTTCTGTCCAGGCTGTCTTGTGTTCCTGCAGCAGCAAGGTCGGAATGCCTGGGAAGTGAGAATTAACTGGCCAGGCCCAGATTATCAGTCTACCTTGCTTTAATAGGCAATAATTCTTGCTCTGTGGCTGAGCAGGTTTTAATTAAATTGTGAGCTCGAAGAGCCTGACGGTAAAAGTTGACACGTCCTCATCTGTTCTCTTGCTCCTGGTGTCGTCAGTTGATTCTGTGAAAGTACTCTGGGCAGGGTTCCCCAAGATTCAGATCAGTGGCTCTCTTAGATTCCTTGTAATAGGGTGGGACTGGAGGGACCAAGGTGTCAGTGGGCTTGGTGCCACTGGGTCACACACCATTGTGCCTGGGGATTGTTGCTGTTCTTGAAACTTCCCATTCTGATCCTGGCTTCCTGTTGGTGCATACCCTAGGAGGTAGCAGGTGATGATTTAAACACTTTGATCCCTGCCAGCCAATGGGAGACCAAGATTGAGATTCTAGCTTTGGCTTGGACTGGTACAGGCATGGGAGAAATGAACCAGTAAATTCTCTCTCTTTAAATACAATGAAAAGAAATAAAGTGTCTTAAAGCATACCATCTAATGTACTTTTAAGTTAAGATGTGACATGTTAGAGGAACTGCTTTTTCAGCAGTTGGCTGTTTCTGTGAGCTCCAAGTGTGGTAGTTTTGGACTGGCATTGTAGACCTTATCAGAGGCCATTTCACATAAAATTTCAGTCCTGGCCCTGCCTGAGCTCTGGGCGTAGTGCTTATTTTCTCTCCACCTGTTTCCTTATCTGGTATAATCAATTAAATTAGAAGTTGTGTGAGTTATATGTAGTTTGTACTTACAGTGAGAGCAAGTGACTCAATACTGTGCTGGAACATAAAAACTGCTCAGTAAAAAGGGATGAGAATCATTTTTATGAGTGACTCAACCCACCTCTCCTTTTTAGAGATTCTACTTATTTGAAACACAGAGTGATGGAAAGCAGGAGAAACAGATCTTCCATCTGCTGATGTATTCCCCACACGTATGCATTAGCCAGCGTTAGGTCAGGATCCAGGGATGCAAGTGCCTCAGCCATTGTCCACTGCCTCCCAGGCACATGAAAGTGTACCATGCACTTGTACAACTTGGGGTGGGCACCCCCACTGAAGGCCTAACGCCCAGCACTGCAAGGCCTACCCCCTCAAGCTCCTCCTTAGTATTTTTGGCCCCTTTTTTGTTATGACATTTTTTCCTTCTCTTTTCGGCCCCTCAATTGTCAGCATCCTCCCACAGCCCTTCGCTCATGGCAGCATGTGTCTTTCTGCAATTCTTAATGGTTATGTAATTCTGTGTCAGAAATATCAGCCTGTAAAGGACATTAGTACACTTACTGTCCTGCATGTGGCCTTTCTCGCACTGGACACTGTAGAAATGTCTCCCAAGTCTTCCGGTGATTGGTGTCTGGTCACATTTGGCCAGGGTAACACTGATACACACACAGTCCCTTTGTTTCTAGTAGCTTTTTTCCCCCCAAAAATTATTTTTATTGGTGGCCGCCTTTATTAGCTTGCAGGCATCCAGCCTGCTTACCCACCTTGTTTAACTTAAGCGCTAAGCCTTTGAGAACGAATATGAAGTAGTGTCTTTAGTATAATGATGCCTCTTGACCAGATAGGAGATATATTTTTTCAGAGTTCTCACCAGGTCCAACACAATGATGAGCCATCTGTTTTAAATGCTTTTAATTATTAAAAAATTATTAGTAGATTAATTAGTCATACCCAGATGAGTTATGCTTAATGAATACTTACTTGAACTAAGAAGAAAAGGAAAGGTTTGTGGTTTTTCTGTATTAGCAGCCTGTTGGAAATTAGAACATGTGGGAGATGATTGTTGATTTGGAATCAGCTGGCAAATTTCATTTCAGGTAGGAAATGTGTCTTCGTGACCCTTGTACAGTGTTATTTCAGGTAGGGGTTTGTTCTGGCTATCTGTAGCTGCACAAGAAGCCACCCCCAAATGTAGTGCCTTAACATGACAACAGCATCTCATTTCTCAAGCCTCTCCGGTTGACTGAGGTTCAGCTGAGTGACTTTTCTGCTGGTCTTGCTGGAGGCCTGCAGCATGCCTGCAGCCAAACAGAAGATGGGGCCCGAACACTCCAACGGGTTTTCTCAAAAGATGTCATCCTGAGAATGATGGGGGCCCTGTCCTTCCATATAGATCAGGACCTCTTCCTCCCAGGGGCCTTGCCAACCTGTAGTTAGGCTACAGGACAGTCCAGGGCTTCTTAAACCTTCAGGCGTGATTCTAGAGCTGGCCTCATATCCCTTCCACCTCATTCTATTGGTCACAGTAAGTCATTCTATCTGCCCAGTTCAGTGTGGGAGAAATGAGTTAGAACTGCAGTCCTGGGAGGTGTGGTTCATAGAGGCTCTTGTTGGATTCTGGCTGTCACAGAGCTCGTTGTTCTCACATAAGGGGATGTGCAGGGCTCAGTAGGATGAAACAGTGATGCAGGGGCCCAGCTTCCCCCTCTCTGCTTTGCCACCTCTGGGCTTGTGGCCTTGTGACAGCTGCTGTCCTACATCCTTATTATGGGCAGAGAGAAGCAAAGCTTCGCAGTCAGGAAGTATAGGCCTTTCCCGAATTCCTTAGCCAAAGTCTGCATTTGTCTCTGATTAGAACTCTGGGGCATGAACAGCCCTTCCTGCAGGGAAGTCTGGGAAATACATCTTTTTAGCCCAACTCATTGCCCCCCTGAGCAGAGGTTTCAGGAAGGACTCAGGGAGAGTGGACCTGTTGGGACAGGCACCTGCAAATGATCTGTTGAGATGGCTACGGAAGTGCTGGAGTAGACAAGGCAGTGTGAAGTCATATACCAACTGTTAAGTTACTAAGAAGAGCAGGATACTGGGTTTATCACAGAGGCTGTGAGGGTCAGAGAGATAAACACTTTTTTAGAGATTTGTTAAACTGACCAGGAACATTGGTAGGTCTTGACCAACTAATTGCTTAGCTCATTATCTTCTTATGTAGACATTTGAATTTCGACTAACGATTACAGTAGCTAGGCCCATTAAAGGCTTGGTTTGCGTGAAGGAACTGTCCTGAGTGCTTCTCAGGAACCAGCTCCTTCACAGTGACTGTAAGAAGTAAGAACGCCAGCATCCTTTTTTCTCCAATGCAGGAACAGAGCTTGGGAGAGGTTAAGCAACTTTCTTACAGTATTTGTTGAGGCGATGGTGTAATGGAACTGAAACACAGTCTTTGCCAGTGTGTGTCCCTGGAGACCACATGTGGAATCATTGAGCCATATTGCTCTAGTTTATTTATTACAGGAAACAGTTCTTATTGAAATGAACACGTAAGTGACAACAGAACAAAACAGTGAGCTGGAAACCTCTCACTACTCCCTGCCCTCCACCCCCACATCCTGCCTCATTGGTTCCTTTGTCAAGGACTTGCTGTGTTTTCTTTCTTACCTCTGTCGTGAAGTTTACAGTCTTTTGAAGATGGCCCCTGGGAACACACAATCATGATCCGCTACATGATACACTGGCATTTTTGATTCATGTGAAAATGTCCGTCATAACCGATAGCCCTCTGTGTGCCCAACAACGAGAACATGAACAATAGTTCACAGTTACCTGTGTGTTCCTCTGTTGGCTCTCCTGCCTGCTGTCCCAGAAGTGATCCTGGAGTTTGAACACAAACAGGGTTTCTAACACAATGGCTTCCATCCGCTAGTATCTTAAATTTTGTAAGATCATTATGTGTTTTTAAAAATGAATTTTGAGTAACCTCACCTACCGTGGGTTGGGTTGGGGGTGGCCTTGGAGGAGATGTGGAGATACTGAGACCTGGCAAAGACCCAGAAGGCCAGCTCTGAAGAAAACCTGAAGGAGGGTCTCAAGTCATCCCTCATCTGCTGTGACGTAGGATCAGATGTGAGTGGGTAAGAGCTGCCCCTTGTGGACGAAACTGATGCCCTGAAGCTGAAATAGTGGGCTGAAGATGAACCTGGGAAGAGGAGAAGCCAGCGGGTGCCTGTCCTGGCTTTGTCTTGTCTCTGGGATCTCAGTGGGTTTGATTTCCCTGGTTGCATTTTCTTCATGTGAAATAAGAGTCACATCAGCTACTGCTTCAGGGGTTGTTTTCAAGTCCCTGGTGTTAAGTCAGAAATACACTGTTCAGTAAGTATCTGCTGTTACTTGGCGTTGCATTCTGTTACTTACTAGATATTTTGGAGATAACTTCTACTGTTCGCTCCAACACTGCAATAGGAACAGAACACTGCGCACTAATGAGTAATGATAATATCCAATATGTCAGATCCCGCAATTGTCCCCTTTTTGCTTTTTACTAATATGAAGATAATACATCAAAGTTCTCAAAGCCAGAAATATCCAAGACTCCGATGAAGCGCTGCCTGGGCCCCTAGATGTCCAGCTGCTGGTTGATGTGGGCGACCCTTGACAGAAACATCTTGTGGACTTTGGCCAGAATATCCACTGTGTTTGCCTTCACAGGTAGAGTGATGGTTGTAGACATCATTAAACACATGTCAAGACATTAAACTGACTTTTGAATTTTATATAGAGAAATACACATTGGGTGTCATCAGTTTTGCTTCTTGTTTCTTATTGATTTGTAGGTATTCTTTTCTGTACCCCAGTTACTAATCCTGGGTCAGCAGAATGCTCAACCTCATGAAAGTTTTATGTTTTTTGTGTCATCATTTTCTTGGCTGTCTTCTCTCCTCTTTTTGTCCTCCCCCTGCCTCCATGGAACTATTCTGTGTGTCCCCAGCTCACAGTGATCTTTCTCGTCTTTGGAATAGTCTTGAATTTGGGGGCATTTGTATAGATGTACGACTATTTCTTTTTTTTTTTTTAAAAGATATATTTATTTATTGGAAAGTCAGATATACAGAGAGGAGGAGAGACAGAGGAAGATCTTCTATCTATCTTTCTAAAACTGGCTTGTTGCAGTCACAATCCAGTTGGGTCCATTGTTGGATTTGGTTCACCTGCCCTGCTAAGGCACATTTCGCCTGTGGTTTTCCCCTGCCTTCCCCTCGCCTTGTCTCCCTGTTGAGAAGAGTGAAGACTTCTGTATTCAGGTCTGGGTTTGATTGTGTCCCGCTGTGGTGTTTAGTGTATCCTTCTGTTCTCGTGTTTCCTGTAACTAATAGTTGGATTTGGAGCCCAAGTGAGATGGGTTTGAGATGAATCTCCCTGTCCTTGGCTGTGCGGCCCTGCCACACACATGCACACTTTGGCTTCCTTGCAGAGAAAGCAGGAAGTTGTCCTGGTGTTGCTGTGTGTATCCGTAAAGCCCGTCTTCTCCCTGTCCTGGCCGCGGACAGTTACTGTCTGGATCCCGCAGCATTTGGGGTTTGCAAAAATTGTGACAGTGTAATTGTGTTGGCCTTTTTATTTATTAGCGGGGGATATTCCTCTGAGAGAAACCTCCCTTCATCTATAATTCAGTTATCCTGAGGGTACTGTCTCTTTTGAACTCTGGTTTACATTAAAAACAAGTATCGAACAGTTGGGCCCATGGTTTCTAATCTGCTAATTTCCCCACCTTTGTTGATTCAGTCTTTTTGGCTTTGTTTTCGTCCTCATTCATTCAATATTTACTGGTCTCTGCTGCTATACTCACCTGCATCCTGAGCCTGAGAAAATGAACAGATGAGCTAGTCCTGGTTGGTTCCAGTCATCTTGTTGTGTTGACTTGGGCGCTGGAGTTTCACCTTCGACCAGGTGGGGCCCTGTGTGTGTGTCAGCGTAACCAAGGAGAGAGGCTCCAGACTGTTGTTGACATTCTCTCCCTCCCTTCCTCTCTCCCTGGTCAAGTGTTTTCAGACCTGACCGCCTGTGGAGAGTTCCTGCTGCATGCCAAGGGATTAATTCTTCATGCTTGGGGCACAAGAGGCTTTGAGCATGTGGATTTCTTCTGATCTGCATCTCCATTCCTAGACAAAAGAACAATAAAAGGCTGTGCTCCACTGGAGAGAGTGGTCCTTCTAATAGCCTGGCCAGGGCAAGCTCTGACCCCACTACTGTTGTCTGGGTCATAAATTCTTGAGAGCGATAATACACTTGAAATCATTAGCATGCTTTGAGGCTGGTTATGCATTATATTGCACAATATCTAAGGACCTTTTTTGTTTGTTTCTGGTGACTACATTTGTTCCCTCTGTGGGGAGAAGATTTGATGTGTATCGATGTACAGTTCATTAGTTCATTCAGTCATTGATAAAGTCATACAGCAACTACTTACTGAAAATCGGGCATTTCAGATGTTCGGGGCTTAGCCCAAGAAGGTTCATCTTCCTGGAGATTGCGTTTAGACTGAGGGACATCGATAGCAAAGAAGCAAACAAGTTAGTAAGATAATTTCAGGTGGGGATGAATAATGCAAAGACATAAAAGCCGCACAGTGAGAGAAACACTTGGAAGGTGGAGGGCTGTCGTGGGAGGTCGGACGGGGGTTGTGACACATTAGCTGAGACTGGACTGGTACAGAGGTGCCAGTCTTGCCAAAATAAAAAATTTAAAAAACTGGGCTAGAGCTTTCCTCACTGAAAGAACAGCCAGTGCTGAGAGTGAGGCAAGAGGATGTCTGCTGTCAGAGAACAGGCAGTGCAGCTGTGGCAGTAGCATGAGGTTGAAGGGTAGGCAGGGAGGAGAACCTGGTTGAGAGTTTGGCTTGGATTCCGAATGGCGCCTCTCATCCTCTCTGGCTGCTGTGAGCAGCACAGGTTGAAGAGGTACAAGTGGGACAGTGAGGGAGGATGCTCATCCTGGAGTGAGAAAGAGGCATGTTGCAGATCCATGTGGTGGCCTTGGCACTTGGGAGGAATGTGAGATCCAACAGAACTTGCCAAATGTTGGTTAAAGAGTGGGTGGTGACTGGGGTGGATAATTTTCCAGAGGGTCCAGATTTTGGTGTGCAGGCCCCAGTCCCCTTTTCCACGGGTCACTGTTTTTGCTAAACATAGCCTGTGTAGCCCTCCACAGAGTAGATTTGCTTTCCCAGCATGCAGTTGAGGGAAGGCAGGCCCTGTGGCACAGCTGGGTGGATTTGCGCTTGTGGCCCCACTGTCTATCCTTGCTTCCCTCTTCTCCACAGGCTGCTCCTGATAGTAGCCAAAAATCTGTGCCTCCGGTTTATGAGATCAAAAGGTTACCAAGTCCACATTGGTGATCTTCCCATATCCCAAGTCACCTAGATCCTGACACACCTTTCGTTGCAGTATTTATGACAAGGGGAAAACAGATCCTTTGGGTTGCTGACATGTAAGAAACTGTACATGTGGCCCAGATAAGGCGTCTCTGGGCCATGGACTTTGAGTTCCTGGGCCTGATTCACTGACTGGGCTGAACGTCTTCTCCAGCTTTCACATGGGAAGGGAGCGCACGCCCCACCCAACCCCGCCATGGGGTATGTGTCACATGTGGTACCTTTACAACCAAATGGCTGTCCTGGGTGTCCTTTAGAAGAAGGTGTCTCTTGTAGCCTCATCTGACACGTGGCTCCCGTAAAAAGTGGTCTTGACTTTGGTTTTGCCTCGATTCAGCCTTCACTGCCATCCTCCCACCCCCCGCCCCGCCCCAAGGGACACCTAGAGACACTGATCTGCTGGTCCTTGCATTTAGGCCTTGTGGGAAGGATTGGATATCAGTCATCTTTGAAGTTCAGTTGTTAAACTTTTATCAAAATTTGTAAAAGCCCCATGTTGATTGTAAATAGTTCAAACCATGGAACAATTTTTGAAGTAAAGCATGAAAGTCTCACTTCACCATCTTGGCCCTGTGGCATGGTTCTCTCTAGTTTCTGCCCCAAGGGACATTAAATGCTATCCACCAGTATTAGTCTGTGCAGTAAATTGTTGTTTAAAAGCCAGAATGTGGGACTGACATGGTAGCATAGCTGGCAAAGCTGCTGCCTCTGATGCCAGCATTCTATATGGGCGGAGGTTCAAGACCTGGCTGCTCCATTTCCAGTCTAGCGCTTTGCTAATGTATCAGCGAACTCAGCAAAAGATTGCCCAGGTGCTTGGGCCCCTGAACTCACATGTGAGACCTGAAAGAAGCTCCTGGCTCCTGGCTTTGGCCTGGCATAGCCCCAGCTGTCAAGGCCATTTGGACAGTAAAGCAGGTGGAAGATCTCTTTTGTCTCTTCCTGTCTCTGTGTAACTCTGACTTTCAAATAAATTTTAAAAACTTTAAATAGTATACAAGCACTCTGGCTCTTTATATATGTGAACTTGAATCTTAATTTCTCTGTTCCTCAGTTTATTCATCTGCAGAATGATAGTGATGGTCCTTACCTTATAGGCATGAAGATTTAGTGCATTGATGTGAAGTTAAAGTGGTGTCTGGCACATGAGCACTCACATATTATCTGTTTTGGTTACATATTATGTACAGCTGTTTCACAGACAGTCTAGGTATATTGTCCTGCAGGTTGCACTTTTTTCTCAGTCTTTCTTGGTGCGCTCTCATGGCACAGGACCAAGGTCTCTGACACTCTTCGTAACTGCACAGTGTCCCATCCTATCAGTGTCCTGTTGCTGGACATACTGATTGTTCTGATCTTTCAGTATTGTAGCTCTGAACATCTCTCACACATGTGCCTTTGTTTGCTTCTTGATTTTTCTTAGGACAAAGTTCTAGAGTTGCAATTATGGAAACAAAGAATTGTGATATTTCTTGCTGAGTTGTATTTAGAATGACTTTTTTAAATGAAAGATTATTTGAAAGGCAGGGCTCTAGAGAGAGGAGAGAGCTTCCATGCACTGGCTCTACACCTAAATTGCTACAACAACTGGAGCCAGGATCCAGGCCCTCTCGGTCTCCCACATGAGTGATAGGGGCCCACGTGCTTGGGCCATCTTTTGCTGCTTTCCCAGGCATGTTAGTAGAGAGCTAGATTGGAAGTAAAGCAGGCTGCGCTCAAACTGCACTCTGGCATTGCAGGCAATGGCTTGAATTACTGCACCACAGTAAGAGTCTGTCACTGCTGCATCCTGTCTACCCAAGCAGGAGTCCAGATTTTTCTAGATTCTCATCAACATTGGGCTCAAAATGTATCTTACTCTTTACTACTTTGGTAACCAAAATGCACTCCTAATAATTTCCATTGACTTCTGGTAACTTTTTAATGTTTCCTAGTACATATGGATTTGTAGGAGATCTTTACATATTGAAGGCAGGAATCATTTTATTGTATGTTGCAACTTGATATTCCTAGTTGTTTACCTGTTTAACTTTGTTTGCATTTTATTTCTTTTTATGAAAGATGGAATGACAAGCAGAGAAATACCTTTTGTCTGCTGGTTCACTCTCCACATGTCCAGGACAGTCAGGTTGACGGCAGGGCCTGGAATTCCATCCAGGTCTCCTGTGTGGGTTCCAGGTGCCCAAGTTCTTGAGCCATCATCTGCTGCCTCCTACCTGCATTAGCAGGAAGCTGGATCATAAGCAGATGTGGGACCTGATCCCAGGCACTCAGCAAAAGGACATGGATGTCTCAAGCAATGGCTTAACATGCTGTGCCACAACATCTGTCTCACGTTTTAAGTGTTTTAATGTTATCAAACATACTGAGGCTTTGAAGTGTTTCTATAGTTAATAGTTAAAGCTGTTTTTCCTTTGTGTGGTTTACTTTTTTGCCTTTTTTTTTTTCATACTTTGGCATGTAATTTAGGATGAGATTATATTTTCTTCCTAGTTATTTTGTGTCTTAATTTTTTTACCTCCAGCATCTGACATTTATTTGACCATTAGGTTTAAGATAAAAGCTGTAACGCCTTCTCTCTAGAAGTTAGCCAGTTTTCCTCATACTGTGACTGCATAACCCATCCTTTCCCACTAATTTTAACAGTTGAATGTGAGCTAGGCCCTGGTCTAAGCACATGACTACCTTTCAGTGCTGTCTCTCAGCTCCACATTCAAGGGGAGAAGCTGAAAATAAGGAAGTGGCATTGCCTGGCTTAGAATATTGAGGGTTTATTTAGCAACCAGCCTCTATATGTGTAATAGTTCCTCAACAACTTTTCTTGTAATTTCTTTAACTCTCCTTTTCTCTACTAGTAATAATTGTTTTTGGTGTTTCTGTACTATGGTCCATGTCTCTCTCTCCTGGTCATGGCATCCATGATGATGATAAATGCTAGTGAGGTTGTTCCTGTCCCCCTCCCAGAGGGCATAGTTAGGCAAGAACTGAATGGTTTTTTTCCGAGTCCCTTGAAGAAATCCATAGTGGCCACCCAGGCGGTGACAGTGTCACGAAGGATTCATCTGTCACTGTGCCTGGGCCTAACCAGGGGAGAAGCAGACATCAAGCGTGACAGCTTGAGTGCATACAGCAGTCGGCAGTGTTCTGGGGCCGTTCATCGGTGCAGGGATGAGACTGAAGGAATGCAGCAGGAAGCCAGTACATTGAGCCCACACTCTGAGAGCAGCCTTGGAGCTGGCGGTTGCCTCTGTGGCCTTGGTTGCTGCTGGGTGTCATCAAGCCTGAAGACACACTGCCGGCTCCCTTTGTTAACCCTGCCTTTTTCTGGCTGGGTGGCCTTTGGCAAGTAACTCAACCTCCTTATTCCCTAAACCTCTTTGTTTTTAAAATGACAGTTACAAGAGACAGAGAAAGCAATTTTCCATCCTCTGGTTCAAAGTGACTATAGTGGCTGCAAGGGCTGGACCAGGTCAAAGCCAGAAGCCAGGAGCATCTTCCAGGCTCCCACATGGGTGCACAAATATTTGGGCCATCTGCTGCTGCTTTTCCAGGCGCATTAGCAGGGAGCTGGATCAGAAGTGAAACAGCCAGACTTCAGCCAGTGTGCACTATAGACAGTGGCCTGACCTGCTTCACCCCTGCACCAGCCCCAACCTGATTTTGTTTTACAAAGATTAAATTAAGCAATCCATGTAAAATACTTACAAGAGTGATGGGCACGTAGTAAATGCTAGTTGTTCATTCTTCCTGGGGTGTGTGCTAACATTGTGTGTGAACATGGTATATGCCTGCTAGAGCTACAGCAGGACTCAGGACAGGCACAGTCCCCACATTCTCAGAGCTGACAGCTAGAAGGGAGGTACACATAGTGGGGGTGTGCCATGAGGAAAATAGAGCAGGAGAAGGGTGCAGAGTACAGAGGCTGCTGGGCTAGCAGAGACACCAGGACTGGCTCTGCAGAGACTGGGTTTGAGTGGAACCAGGAAGGTCTAGAGCCAGCCCCGGAAATATCTGAGGAAAAGCATTCCAGACAGAACAAACCAAAGCAAAGGCCCTGAGGCTAGAGATTGCAAAATGTATTCTAAGAAGTCCCAGGAGACCAGTGGCCAGAGGGCAGGGAGATAGGGGTAGAGACTGGGAAAGGGAACCAGCTGAAGACACTCTTAGCCAGGGATCTTTTAGTTGAAAATGACAAAAACCTCCCTCCCCTTGCCTCACCAAGCCCAGAAGAATCTTGAGATTCCTCTTTGAAAAGCTTTGTCTCCTGGCATCAGGATCAGTAGGCCTAAGGCTCTTGCCATCTCCAATCTTTTCCTGTCTAGGTTTCTGCAGGCGTTTGGCCATCCCATAGCTTGCTTCTTTGTGGAGTCTCCAATTCCTAGCCACAAGTAAAAACTTGGCTGTCTGCCTGGCTGCATCCCAGGGCAGGGAATCTCACTGGCCTGGCTCTGGTCACCTCCTATCCGGTGAGCTGTGCCTGGACAGTCAGCACGGTCACCTGGCCTTTGCTGACACTGATGCACAGTTCTCATTAAAAGGGGGCTCTGAGAAGCCTGGCTCAGCCGCTGCCCTTCTTCCCGAGCTTTGGACATAATTCTAATATATGAAGCAGTTTCATGTGGTTAAGAACACAGGGCAGAGGGCCTGGATTCAGAGCTCTGCCACTTGCTAGCTGTGTGACAGAATCTTTTTATTTAACGTCTCCCAGGGTCTCATTTTCCTCACCTGTAAGATGATAATGCTAAAGGTTTATATATCGGGGCAGCTAAGAGCATTACATGCATTTGTGTGAACACTTAGTCTGAGGCTGCTGTACACTAAGCCCTCAGGAAGTGTTACCACCATCATTGTCCTCACATTGATTTTCTCTCCAGAGACTGGATGGTGTTGTAATTCAGGATCTGGGAATAAAAGGCCTGGGGTTGGTCTCACCTTGACAACCAGACACTTCTGTGACATTGGTTTTTGCATCTCTGCGGGAGCGGAGAGGATAACCAGCAGATGAGGATTTGAATGCGTCTTCGTTGTCTCAGATTGAACGTTCAAGGGGTCCAGGCTCAGGGCAGCCCTGGCTGCTGATCACAGTGTACGCGTGTGAGCTGATTAGATTCCTGGGATGAGACGCCTCCTGCACGAGGATATGTGCAGGGTCTTTGGGTGCCTGGCCTAGCATGCAGTGCTTTTTCTTCCTGGGAAAGATGGATCTGGAAAAGCCCAAGGAAATGCCATGTTTCTGTCTGGTCATATCTGCTCCCCAGTAATTCTTGGACCTGGCTGTGAATCAGCATCACCTGGGGAATCTTTTTTTTTTTTTTAAAGATTTATTTATTTTTATTGGAAAGTCAGATATACAGAGAGGAGGAGAGACAGAGAGGAAGATCTTCCATCTGATGATTCACTCCCCAAGTGAGTGCAACAGCTGATGCTGTGCCGATCTGAAGCCAGGCTTTGGGCCATCCTCGACTGCTTTCCCAGGCCACAAGCAGGGAGCTGGACGGAAAGTGGAACTGGATTAGAACCGGCGTCCATATGGGATCCTGGCACTTTCAAGGCGAGGACTTTAGCCACTAGGCCATGCCGCTGGGCCCACCTGGGGAATGTTAATGGCAGGGATTCTCACTTGCCTCCCAGAACCTCTGTTTCTGCAGGTGTAGCCAGCAATCATCTACTGGTTTGACTGCCCAGCAACCAGTCTCCGTTCCTCTGGGGTTTTCCTTCAGCAGTGTGCTCTTCGATTTACTGACTGCTGTGTGTAGGTCACTGCTTACTTGCAGGTGCTGGGGTAGGGCAGCGAGTCCACCACTGTTGAAGGTGAAAGTGGGTCTGTGCTGTAGATAACAGTACTGTATGGCCGGTGCTTTCTGATTCAGGTAATTGCACTGCGATGGGGAAGAGTAGCATTCTCGGGAAATACCCGCTGTCAACTTCAGCAGGTGAGAACAAGAACAAATTCATGAGGAAGGGGAAGCAAACTGTCGTTGGATTAGCATTGATAGGACTGAAATGTTTACCTTTCAAGTTTTGACAGTGGAGGAGGAGGAGTGTCTTGAAGACTCAGCTACAGTAAAGTGCTGTAGTGAACAAAATGGGTTTCTGTTCAGGAACTCAGGGCTCCTGTGCAAGCATTGAATGTAAAAAAAAAAAACTGATTGGATGATTATAGGTTATTTTTCATTTTCTTCTTTATACTTTATTTTTTCTAGAAAGAACTTTTCGAACTGGAAGTTTAAAAAAAATACACCAAAAAAACCTTTTTTTAAGCTCCATCGTTGTGGACCGTGCTGTTCCATGTGGTTTGGAAATAGATCCACCTTAGGAGCAGGCAGCAGCCAGTCCTCTTCTTCCTACCACAGTGGTTCCTTCAGGGAGGGGCTTGCAGGACAGGTCTGATCAGAATGACCGCAGGTCTACTGATGGAGCTACCCGGGAGGGCCAGGTGCTTGCTTGCTGCCAGTGTGCTAAATTGTGGGATACAGGCTGATGACTGCTGGGGGCCATCCTTGTCAGATGAAAAGGAGATGGAAATGACTGGTTACCAATGAAAGCTTTGGGTAACAGGAAGTGAGAATAAACACTGAATTCCTATAATGCAAGCCAGAAAGCTGGATTTTTGCCCCCGACTCTATCTGAATTGAATCTCCACCATTTGCAGGCAGCATCGTAATGATGTTGTATGGATCTGGGTGTATTTGAGAGCTACTTGGCTAGACTTTCTCTGTTGTTTCTCAGGTATATTAAACAACAGATCTTCCTGGGGGACTTGTTAATAAGTACAGAGGGTGTGTCACAGGTTCCTGGAGATTCTGGTGTATGGCCTGGGGCTGAGGTCTTTGAGTTTTTAAATAACTTCCTGGGTGGTGGAACACACATCAGGGATGGAAGCCATTGTGTTAAAGTGCATGGTTCTGGGTCCGGCGTGGTGGCACAGTGGTTAAGGTCCTCACCTTGCACTCCCGGGATTCCGGACGGCCCAAGGCTTTGGGACCCTGCACCCATGTGGGAGACCTGGAAGAGGCTCCTGGCTTCGGATCAGCATAGCATTGCCCTTGCGCTCACTTGGGGAGTGAATCATCGGACGGAAGATCTTCCTCTCTGTCTTTCCGCCTTTCCAATAAAAATAAAATAAATCTTGGACCTGGCGCGGTGGCGCAAGTGGTTAAGGTCCTCGCCTAGCACGCCCGGGATCCCATATGGGCGCCGGTTCTAATCCCGGCAGCCACACTTCCCTTCCAGCTCCCTGCCTGTGGCCTGGGAAAGCAGTCGAGGACGGCCCAAAGCTTTGGGACCCTGCACCCATGTGGGAGACCCGGAAGAGGTTCCTGGCTTCGGATTGGCACAGCATCGGCCGTTGCGCTCACTTGGGGAGTGAATCATCGGATGGAAGATCTTCCTCTCTGTCTCTCCTCTCTGTATATCCGCCTTTCCAATGAAAAAATAAAGTAAATCTTAAAAAAAAAAATAAAGTGCATGGTTCCTGCTGATCTCCCGGCCTTGTCCATGGAAGAGGTCCAAGGCTCTTTCTCAAGGGAATAAAAGTAGAGTTTGAGTTTGGATCCTCTTTGGAAGAAGTCCTATCTATCTGTCTGTCTGTTCTCCAGCCTTATGTTCTCCATGTTATGTTTCAGGTTGACCCTGGTTAGATTGGTGGTCTTTATTAGGATAAGAGCTGGGTTCAGGGTGTGCTGAAATGTTGCTTCAGGTTCAGAACTAAGTAGGTTCTGGAAGAAAAATTTGCTGATAGTCAAAAATGTTCAAAGTGGTCATGCCTGAGTTTAGTTCAAAGGTAATTTTTGAGAAATGCTTTCCTCGTGTGTGTGCACACAACCATGTTGGTAGTGAAAGAACGGCAACAACCCTTTTACTTGAATGGAAGAGAATCTTTTAAGTTGATCCGGTGGGCCAGAAAATCCCTTTTCAAAAGTGCTCTTACAGCAGCTTTGCTTGGGTAGCCCTGAGAGAGCCGGGAAGAGGGGATGTTAGGCATGACTGACCCCACCCAGTTGGCTCTCCTCCCCCACCCCCCACCCCTGCTAGGCACGCACGCGTGGTCTTACCATTTTCTGAAGTTAGGTAACCCGTCTTCCATGAACAAGGCCGGGAGATCAGCAGGAACCATGCACTTTATTTTTTTTTTTAAGGAGCTCTGTTAGGATTCTCTAAAGGCTCCTTTCCTGACATCAACCTGATCTGTTGGTGTTTTCTGTTTGGGTTCCTAGAGCTTCACACACTCCAGGGAAGTGCTTCTTGAAAAGCTGAGGGAGGTTGTATGGCTGGAGATAGGTGATTGAGAAGGCTCAGGTCAGTTTGCAATCAGATCAGTTTAGTAAGGAGAATTTGAAGAAATTGAGGATCTGGGTAGTGCTTTCCATAAAAACATTTGTGTTTCACATAAATCCTTAGGGATAAATATATCCAAGGTTGAAACCTATTAGTCTTAAAAACATGAATCAGTTTCTTTGGAGCAGGAAGTCCAGAGATAGGTCAGAAATTGTGGCCATGGGACTGGCATCATGGCTCAACTAGCTCCAACTATAAGCATTCGTATCCCATATGGACATCGGTTGGTGTCCTGGCTGCTCCACTTTCTAGCTAGCTCCTTGCTTGTTACCTGGAAGCAGTAAAGGATGGTCCAAAGGCTCGGGACCCTGCACCCAGGTGGGAGACCCAGAGGAAGCCCCTGGTTTTGGATCAGCTCAGATCCGGCTGCTGCAGTCATTTGGGGAATGAACCAGTGGATGAAAGATCTGTTTTTCTTCTCTTTGAGAATCTGCCTTCCTAATAAAAATGTAGGAAAAAAAGAAAATGAAATTGTGGCTAGCCCACCCCACCCCCCACAGACGTTAACAGTCATCCATTTTGTATTTGTAGTAAATGTAAAATTTGTATATAAAATTGTACAGCTGTCACTGAAAGACAGTTTTAGAATGTTACCGTTGAGCCTCAAAGATGTCTTATATGTGTTAACTCTCAGACCATCCTTCTACACCCATGGCCATTAATCAGTCTACTTTCTTTCTGTTTAGCTTTAATATGTGTCACATAATTGTAATCATACAATATGTAGTCTTTTTTTTAAGATTTATTTTTATTATTTTTTTATTGGGAAGGCGGATATACAGAGAGGAGAGACAGAGGAAGATCTTCCGTCCGATGATTCACTCCCCAAGTGAGCGCAACGGGCTGATACTATGCCAATCCGAAGCCAGGAGCCTCTTCCGGGTCTCCCACGCAGGTGCAGGTTCCCAAAGCTTTGGGCCGTCCTCGACTGCTTTCCCAGGCCACAGGCAGGGAGCTGGAAGGGAAGTGGGGCTGCTAGAACCGGTGCCCATATGGGATCCCGGGTGTGCAAGGCGAGGACCTTTAACCTCTTGCGCCACCACGCCGGGCCCCAATATGTAGTCTTTTTTGCCCCAGACCTATGTCACTTAACAATGTTCTTGAGGTTCCGTCATGTGTTACTGGTAGTTCACTTCGTTTTAGAGTCAAATAATATTTTTTGTATGGGTGCACTGTGTTTAGTTTAATCCATCCTTTAACTGATGAATATTTGGGTTCTTTCCAGGTTGGAGCTACTGTGAGTCATGCTATTAGGAGCATTTATGTACAGTCTTTGTGTAGGTTTTCATTCCTACCCAGGAGTCAGGAGTGGATCATTGTTGGGTCATTAGCTAACTGTGATCTGCTCCCCCCACCTTGTTGGTTTTTTTTCCTATGAAAAACTGCCAGGTGGTTTTGCAAAGTGAACATACCGTTGTGCAGTCCTGCCAGTGTCTGTACCCTCATCACCATTGTTGGAGTCTTCCAGTGGCTGTACTTGGACATCTTACTGATCAGTTCTATCTTGTCGTTTAGCCAGCACCTTAGCCTTCTTTACTGTAGCTTTGTATAGTTTAGAGATCACGAAGTGTAAGTGCTCACTTTGGTATTCTTCAAATTTGTTTTGGGTTTTATGGATCTTAAAAGTTTGCTGGAAAGATTCCAGATCATCTTGTCAATAACTACACAAACATACTGGGATTCAATAGGGTTTACACTAACTCTTTGTATCAGTTTGGTCAGAATTGCCGTATTAATGTTTAATACTCCAGTCTGTGAACAAGAAATGTCTTCTGGTTTGGGTTTTCTTTGATTTCTCTCAGCATAAAGTTTTTGTAATTTTCAGTGTGTAACTCTTAAGCACTTTTGTTAAATTCATTACTATGTGTTTTATTTTGATCTAATGAACAGAGGGATTTTCTGTTCTTTGTTTATGTGGGTTTTTTTTTTAAAGATTTATTTATTTTTATTGGATAGGCAGATATACAGAAAGGGTGATCTTCTGTCTGATGATTCACTCCCCAAGTGGCCGCAGTTGCCGGAGCTGTGCCAATCTGAAGCCAGGAGCTTCTTCCAGATCTGCCATGGCGATGCAGGGCCCCAAGGCTTTGGGCCGTCCTCACTTGCTTTCCCAGACCACAAGCAGAGAACTGGATGGGAAGCGGGCACTGGGATCCCATATGGGGATATAATTCAATAATCGTTGTATGCATGCAGTGTATTCCTTAAGATTTTCTGCATATAGGTATCTGCAGATTGGGACAGCTTTAATTATTTTCCCCCTTAATGAATTGATGAGACCCTTTAGTAAGTATTGAGTAAGAATGATGAGAGTGGCTGCCTTGGTCTTGTTCCCAAAGTTTGAAGGGAATCATTTAATCTGTCCCCTTTAAGATATGCACTGTCTGAGATTGAGGAACTTTCCTTCTGATCCTTTTTGAGAGGCTTATTGTTTGTTTTGTTATTGTTTCAAATTTTTGAGAGACCACAAAGTGGTAGAGAGAGATCTTCCCTCCACTGGCTCAATCTCCAAATGAGAAGAACTGCTTGGGTGGGCCAGGCTTAAACCAGCAGCCCTGATGAGCCCTGAACTTAATCCAGGTTTCCCAGGTAGGTGGTAGGGTCGCTAGCATTTGAGCATCACCAGACACCTCAGGATGAACAGAAGCACCAAGCTGAACTGGAAGTAGAGTTGCCAGGACTTGAACTGACACACCAATGTGGGATGCAGGCTTCCCCCGGCGGCTGCTTACACTGTGCTACAACGGCAGCCTCAGTTTTGTGTCTTTTAAATCAGTCAAGAAAGCCAAAACAAATATATGAATATTTGCTTAGTCTTTGATATTTGTCTAGGTGTTTACCTTTTCTGGTCTTTTTAAAATCTTTTGTCAGTTGGGATTATATGGAGTCTCTTCAAAAGCTTGGAAGAATTCTGTAGTGTATCTTACAGATAAGGCGGGAACACAAGCCCTGGACTAGCCTTCACTGCTTTCCCAGGTGCATCAGCAGGAAACTGGTCAGAAACTGAGCCAGGACTTGAACTGGTACCCGGATATCCAATGCTGTTGGTATAAGTGGCAGCTTAACCCACTGCATAACAGAACTGACCCCTGCCTTGATTTCTGTTACTATTTTAAGATTTATTTGTTTGTATTGGAAAGGCAGATTTTACAGAGAGGAAGATCTTCCACCCGCTGGTTCACTCCCCCCAAGTAGCCACAATGGCCAGTTTAAAGCCAGGAACCAGGAGCTTCTTTCCTGGCCTGCTGTGCAGGTGCAGGGTCCCAAGACTTTGGCCTGTCCTCTACTGCTCTCCCAGGCTATAAGCAAGGAGATGGATGGGAAGTGGAGCAGCTGGGACACAAACAGGTGCCTGTATGGGATCCCGGCGCACACTAGGCAAGGACTTAAGTCACTAGGCTATCGTGCCAGGCCCCTGCCTTGATTTTTGAAAGATGGATTAGTTGATATGGACTGGATTCATTGTTTTAGTAGAAGAGAGCTGTTGATTGTATTGTTGTGCTTACACTATGTAGAATTTGCTGCATTTTCCAGATCTATAAACTAGTGTTTTAAATTTGTGACTTTTGGGCTGTTATTTACAGGTATGGTATATCCATAATTTAAAAAATCTTTTTCTCTTTCTTCTGAAATGTTCATTAGGCTTATGTTCATGCTTTTGTTATCCCATATGTCTTTGAAGATTTATTTTTATTTTTATTCAATATTTCTTTTATTAGAAAAGTTCTGTCATCTCAGAACTTCTGTTTACCCTCTCAAGTACATTTTTTTAATTTCAGTTATAATTTTCTTTGTATTCTTTCCCAGAATTGTTATTCATCTTTCAATTAATTGCAATATTATTTGTAAGGTCAGAGTGTTGTGATAACAAACATTCTCTTTTGGAAAAGTTGAGAATTACTTTCAAATGTAGGATTGGATTACTTTGTGTTTTTACTGTTTCATGGATATTTTTTAAAGAATTCCTTTTTTTCTTTCTGGCAAACCATTTTATTATTTTTTTTAATATTTATTTTTATTAGAAAGTCAGGTATGCAGAGAGAAGAGATAGAGAGGAAGATCTTCCATCCGCTGATTCATTCCCCAAGTGGCCACAGCCGCTAGAGCTGAGCCAATTCAAAGCCAGGAGCCAGGAACCTCTTCTGGGTCTCCCACATGGGTGCAGGGCCCTAAGGCTTTGGGCCATCCTCGACTGCTTTGCCAGCGCACAGTAGGGAGTGGATAGGAAACTATTTTATATAAGCTTTTAAAACCAAGTTGCTAGTTTGTGATATTCTTTTTCACCTTGTTTTTGATCAACTTTATCTGTTAGTCTCCTGAGAGAAAACAGCATCTTCCTACAGTGATTATAATTTTATCTGTTCTCCAGGAAGGGAATTGCTTGGCCACAAAGCAGGTAATACTTTATTGAAGAGAATCAAGAACTTTCCTGAGACCAAGGAAATAGGGAAACACACACACACACACACACACACACTGGCCACTGACTTTAACAGTAACTTTGCCATAAATGCAACAATGCCTTCCACATCCTTGTTCTGTCACTGTTTACTTGTTGGTGAGCAATGTCTGGTGTAGGGACAGCTCCGTGGTCCTCAAAGGAGGCGGTGTGCAGACACATACTGCTGTTCTCTGCACTTTTAGATTATCTGAGAGTACATTTTAGAGTGATGGGTGCCACCTCAGAAGCCCCCACTGGCAGCCGTAGGTCTTGTGAGGAAATGAGGCTGGCCGTGGTGCCTGTGGAGGGTTGAGGTGTATACATTCACCCTTACGGGGCACGGCTACGCAGCCCATGAACCAGGGCAGTAGAAGTCCAGTGTGGCCAATCTGACAGGTTTTCCAAGGCAAATCTGGAATTTTTCAATATGAAACTTCTCCATTTTTTTAAATGTCAAAAGCATTAAATTTTATTACCAGACCAGAAAAAAAATAATTTTATCAGTTCTCTTTTTACTTTTAATGGTTTTGGTTTTAAACATTTATATTCATATTTTGTTCATCATTTTTATCATAAAATGTTAAAGAAAAGAACAACAGACTTTTCTACCTCCTACTCCCAGTTAGTTTCTGCATTTCTGAATCCTTAATTGGCGTTCAGACTGTTTTCTGATGTCCTTGTCATCAAATGTGTTGGATGACATCGAATGCAGTAACACATCTTTGGTAATAGGCCCTAACCTTCAACGTCCATGCTGGGGACCAGCATCCGGCATGTCTGGGCACTGCTTCCTGAAAATCCCACCGTCTGTTTACCTGCTGCGTTCCTGATCTTTGTGGTGGGCATCTTGGGGAAATGTGTACATGAGAAGCAGCAAACTGTGATTTAATCCCTTATTTCATGTGACCCAAGGGTGTGCTGGGCTCTGTTCGCCACCCCTTCTGTTAGTGCCATTTGCTGTAGACACAGAATCCCCCAACCCCCGCTGTGTGATCACCACTTACCACTTTTCCTCCCAGAAGTGCTAATTGGTTTTCAATTCCACTTGGATTTTAATCCTGCCCACTGCTGCCTGAATCCAAGAAACACTGATCTGTAGGAAAACTATTCCTTAGGAGGGGAGGAATCGGCGTCACAGGGAGCTGGCAGGCTCTGTCCTTCCCAGCTTAGCATGGTGGCCTCGAGTCTCTGCCAGCCACGGACGCAGCAAGTTGCTCAGCATAACAAGGATGGGTTAGAACAGAGCTACCTTTCCTCCGCGTGTGAGGAGCTACTGGGCCTGGGCTCACAAAGGTGGAAGGATGTCCTCTAACATGATGGGCATTCGTGACCCTTCCTCGGTCTTACAGTGACTCCTGCTAGTGACATCATCCATCTGGGGCCTGCTCTGGGAAGGGCTGCATTGTGTGGTCCTGTCCATCTGGAATGGGTGGTGATTTTGATCCGCCTCCACTCTCCTTGCTAGTGTTGTCTTCTGTTCAGAATACCGTCCCACTCCAGTGCTGCCTTGGGTAGCCTACACCCTACATTCTCGTTCATTCTCCTCACCTGTCCCAGAGTGGGGGTGTTGGGGGCGGGCAGGTGATGAAGGGAACACTTGGAAGGTTTGGAGTAGGGCAGCTCCCACAAGACGGGAGCAGTAGTACAGGATCGGGGTTACAGGCTCGCAGACGGTCAGCCCCAGTGCTTCCACCACCAGCTGAAGAATTTGGCAGACATGTCCTCAGCTGCTTCTGCACAGGGTTTCCCTGCAATTCTAGCAAACCAAGAACCACCAACTTGGTGACTTACACTATTGAAATTTATTGTCTCTTTGCTTTGGAGGCCTAAGTCTGAGTGTATAAGGGAGACCCATGTAAGAGGAGCCCGTGTATCTTCTCTTGTTTCTGATGATTTGCCGGTAGTGTTGGCATTCCTTGGCTTCTGCCATGTCACTCCAGCCTCTGCCCTCATCTTCCTTGTATTCATACCTGTGTCCAAAATTGCCCTTCTTATAAGGCCGCCAGTCATGTTGGATTTGGACCCACTCTGCTGTGTTACAGCTGCATACCCTGTGTTCACATGGTCACATTCTGAGAGACAGTACAGTTTGATGTGGAATTCGGATGATGTCATTACCAGTACTTTGTTCCTCGGTATGAAAGAAGCGTTGTTCTAGTATCCCAGCAAGTCCCTCACATAATGTGTCCTTGGGGTAGGAGTTTCACACAGAGGTTGGGATGTCTCTTGGGATGCATCTCATGTTTGAGAGCTTCATTCAAATTCTAACTCCTCCACTTCCAATCTGGCTTCCTGCCAGTACATTCTCTGGGAGGTAGCTGATCATTGGTTTTAATATCGATTAAAAATACAAAACAAATTTAAATAATTAAGTCGTGTAGTATTTGCCTATAACTTACACCATCTTCCTGTAACTTAGAAAAAAATTGTTTGAAAGGCAGATCAGCTGAGATATCTTGCATCTGCTGGGTCATTCGTCCAATACATGAAACAGCAGAAGCTGGGCCAGAACAACGTCAGGAGCCTGGAATTCCATCTGAGCCTTCTGTGTAAGTACTTGAGCCATCACCTGCTGCTGTCCCAGTTGCATTAGCAGGAAGCGGAGTCAGAAGCAGAGGCAGAACTCCATCCTAGGCACTCCACCAGGAACTGAGTGCATCCCAAAGAGCATCCAAGCCATTGTGCCAGATGCCTGCCCCCTGCATACTTTAAATCATCACTACTTTACTTATAATACCTTGTAAAATGTAAATGTTATGTAAATTGTTGTTTTACTGTATTACTTAGGGAATAATAAGAATCTGTATGTGTTCAGTACAGATACAGTTCTTTTCAGATGTGTTCAGTCCACAGTTGGTAGACTCCGTGAATGTGGAGAGCAGACTGAGCTGAGTTTGTCCTTGATCTGTAGTTGGTGCCAGTTTCACATTGGTTGTTGTTTAACAACTCCAGCCTCGGATTATGAGGTTCAGGTCCAGTAGGAAAACAGTGGGGAAGGAAAGGGAAAGTCTTGTTTTTGTTTTTGCTTTGGCAGGAACTTGTGCATCAGTTTTGAAATTCCCTGTGAGCCAACTTAGATCATGTGTCCAGCTGTTAACATCGCTGTGACCAGAAATCAGAGTATGGTGGTTGGCCTGGAGCCCCACTGATATGTTCTGGGGGCTTTGTGAGAAAAGAGATGGTGAATGTCCGTGGGGAACCACCGAGTTCTCAGCCGTTATGCTCTCCAGCACTTAGAATGACATTCAGAAATTCTTACCACTGTCCCTGCGGTCCTCATCAGAGCCCCCGCCAACCTGCATAGCCAGTCTGTCATTTAGTTTCTCAAGTGAGCTGAACTTTGTTTCTGCCCCTTTGCTCTTCCTTTTCCTGGTGCTTTTCCTGGGTGCTTTTCTCCTCCTGTCTTCTCATCCCTCAGATCTCAACTTCAATGCAAGAGTCTTCCAAGGGGCTCTCCTAGACTATCCTGATGCTAAACTAGGACTCTTGTTCTTGCCTGGCAAAGCTTTATAGCCGTTACCATAATATTTAATTACATGTTAAGTTTGTCTTCACATATTTAATGCCTGACTTCTCCAGAGGGGTGTAAATCCCAGAAAGTCAAGCCCAGGCCTGTTTGGCTTTGGCTTTTTTTTTCCCCCTTTGCATAGCATCTTTAGTACTTACGAGGTATTCCAGGGGAAAAAGAAAGAATGAACGAAAGAAAAGACTTTATTAAATGAATGTGGTTGATGTGGAATGATTACTCATTAAAATTATGGCTAGTGTGTCATGGAACTGGAGCAGAGGAACAAAGTCTGGCCGGATGTTTTAAAAACCCTGGCAGTGAAATTT
This sequence comes from Ochotona curzoniae, assembly GCF_017591425.1. Taxonomy (NCBI): domain Eukaryota; kingdom Metazoa; phylum Chordata; class Mammalia; order Lagomorpha; family Ochotonidae; genus Ochotona; species Ochotona curzoniae. The sequence continues at coordinate 4,203,718 of NW_024465561.1, read as the reverse complement.
CAAAGTGAAATTTTTACTAGTAGATGAAATGACTGTATGCCTCAGCCATGTTTTTATAGGCCTGTTGGCATTAGTGATGTCCACCATGCCCCTCAGGTGAGAGTCTTAGGACCAGTAGCAGTGGTATATCTCCCAGTAATAAAAACTTCACTTTAGAGTACAGCAATTAACACACATGTATAAGGAGCCTCCTAAACATTTGGTATCTAAAGTTGCCAGGGGAGGAATCTTGACACTTGATTACTCGAATACCTGTGAGGGACTGTCCTATGATGCTCGCACTGTTCCAAGTCTACAATCTCAGTGTCCTGCATCTGGAAACCTTTTTCAGAATCACTTCTCATTAATGCCACAGTTCTCCTGCTTCTCAAAAAGGCTCATCTGCTCAGCGTCTGACTGCAGGAGGAAGATGTTAGCAAATCAAAATGACAGCAAAAGTGACGCAGTCCTCTTTCCCTGCAGGGTGTGGGGACACTTGTAGGTAGGCCATGCATCTCTGAGAGAGATCACTTCATCAGCCATGGGATAAGGCAGAAGTGCTCTGGAGTCAAGAATACCTTTAGTGTTCTCTTAAGGTGGCAGATATTGGTCAGAACAGTAGAACAGTTTATTTCTCTTTCTCTCTCTTTTAATTATGTATGTTGTGGTTTATTTCTCATGAAGTACTTTGAAGGTGGGCAGACCCTCAATGTTGGGCATCTGGGTTCCTGCCATCTTTGTTGTGCCCTGTTCTGGGATGCCAGTCTAATCTCTGCATGGTGTAAAATGCATCTCCAGCATCAACAGCTAAGTATTCTGTCCTGTGGGACGCGGGGATGTGAGAGAACAAGGCACATGCATTTCTGTTTTTAAAATAAATTGCATGCTTTATGTTTATAGAACAACGCTTTCCTACACAGCAGGCCCCTTCTGTGTAGTGTAGAGTTGGCTGGATACTGTAAATGCACCATGCTTAATTCAGTGAAGAAACGGAACAGTTTAAGGGGAGAAAGAGTCCATTTTTCCTCCTCCTACTATGATTGGTGAGCCGCAGAGAGCTTGACTAGGAGCACTGCCCCCTTCCGGAAATTTCAGACCACACTGGAGCCCTCCGAAAAGCTCTGCTGACCCCAGTAGTGTTGGGCCAGCACCCCAGGCAGACCGGAGCCCAGGATGGAGAATTGAGGGCACATGCTTTTTAAGGCAAGAGTTCCGATTTTTATTTTTTGAAGTATTATATATTACAAATTTTACCCTTTTAGCAAGTGTGTACTAACCAGGGATTTCTAGTGTAATTGTTGTGGATGTTGCAAGCATTATTACAGTTGAACTACAGAACATTTTTGTCACCCCAGAAAGAAACCTTGAACCTATTACTTCCTCCCTATCACAACTGGCAATTGCTATTCTACTTTGTATCTTTGAATTTACACAGATGCCCTAATAGATGCACCTATGATACATAGATAACATATAACTGCTAATCTACTTTGTATCTAGGGAATAATGCAGTGTCTGTGTCTACGACTTTCAGTTAGCATAATATGTGTAGGATTGGTCCATGTTGTACACACTTCAATCCTTTTTGTGATTAAAATTCCATTGGATGGAGATAGAATGGGATGCTTATCCATTCATCAGTTAATGAACCTTTGTCTCTGATTTTTAGTTATTATGAATAACACAGCTTTGTATGTTTGTATGTGAACATGTTTTTCAGTTTTCTTTGCTATCTGAAGGTACTTTGGGAAGTTCATGGAGAAAACATTAAAAGAATTTGATACAAAAAAAAAGTCTAAACATAGTATTTTCACAGTACAAGTTTTTTCATGAACCTTTTGGAGATTCTTTGAGTACTTCAGAGTGGAATTATCGGATCATATAACTGGTAACTTTGTAAGGAATAAAGCAGAGATTCTTAGCATTTGTGTGCCATGAACCCATTGACATCTACTTTTCAGTCATATCTTGGAATTCATAAAACATGGAGTTATAAAGGATAGTTGCATTAAAAATAGTTTTTAAAATGTGAAGGCAAATTTTGATGTAGTATGGCAGTACCCAGGGGTACATATAATAACTACCATAATTTATAAGTAATAAAGAATGTTATTTTTAGATGTTGAAGAATTTAATATGATAATAATACTTGTGGTTTCTTGTGGTGAACTGTTAACAGTTGTAAAAACTACTGGGGTTTGCCTGTATTCACAATCAAAAGAAATACTGCATTCCAATTAGAGGGTAGTTTAGGGGAAAAAAAAAATGATGGTTCTTTCCCTCCCCCTCCCCTAAAACTGATGGAACCTTTGGCCTATCTTGCTGCAAAGGGCATTCTCCAGAAGTTACATACAACTCTTCCACTGCCATTGGTCTACAACATATAGCTGTACCTAGCTGCAAGGGAGCCAGAGAAATGTGGTTTTCATGTGCCTGGCTGAAATGTAGGCGTCTGGTCATTAATGAGAGGCAAAATGGGTCCTGAAGGACAGGAAGAAGCCAACAGTATACTGCTCCCCGTGCAGCCCATTTTGCCTCCGACTTGGAACGTACCCACCAGAGGGGTTGGCTTGCCTTTGGAGTCCATGTTGTGTAGGGGAAGAAAGGTGCCTTGCAACGCTACACTGCTGCTCAGAGTGGTACACTGTTCTCCTGATGAGCTGAGTCGGCCTCAGGGTCTAACATATGCTCCCGTCCCAACTCACATTTGAGCAGAGCAAATGCTCATGAGGTGGAACACTGGACATCTGTTCCATTTACAGTATTTGTCTTTTAAGGGGCGAGAGGTCAGGTACATAATTGAATTTATCTGAAGTAAACATTTGTGAGAACTTCTTTGTTCGTTTCTACTATGCAGTAAGATATATAATTGGCTTTTCACACATCTAGATGTGATATAATAGTGTCAGAACTGTCCTTTGTTCTCCCAAAGCAAAAAGAGAATATGAATTTGTTGGCTGGGAGTTCTTGGAAGATCAGCAATGGAGAGAGCAGGGCATCTTAGGTCTCAGGCCTGGGGAGAGGGCAGGAAAGCAGGGACGACGTGCATGGCCCTTTGGCAAAGTAAGCTCTCTATGGTCTTGGTTGTGAAGGCCAGAGAGTGATGATGAGGGGTTTGGTGACAGCCGGTCACTATTGAACACTTGCTGTGTGCCTCAGTGTTAGTTTGAAGGGACCCTGCTAGATCTGTTTTTCCACACAGGGATGCAGCCATTCGTGACAGCCGAGGTGGGGCTTGAACAGAGGCTCCAGTGCAGGCTTTAGTGTTGTGAGTCTGGGAAGGGGTGCAGGGACCAAGACTTAGAGCTTGTTTTGCTTTCATGCTGTTTTCCCCAGCTTTGTATTGAACAATGCCTGGAGTTTACAGGTCTGTAAATTACCAGCTCCCCTCCCCTTTTCTAGGATCTGCGGATACATCCCCCTTCTCCAGCTCCAGTTGGCTCAGGTGACCTGGCAAACTCTCTTCATTCCCCTTGACTCTAGGCCAGCCCTCCACCCTGGTTTCAGTTTTTAAGATCCAGTGTTGCGCTGTCCTAGTTTTAAACATGAATTTTTAAAAAGAAATTGATTTGCTACTTAACGGTGCCTAGCAGGTGCTATATGGGCTACCGGGCGTTGCCCCATCATTAATCCAAGCCTTGCCCTTGCTGTGGAACCAACTGGGGAGGGGAGGGAGAGGTAGAGAACCCAGGCATTTCTTTCTTTTTAATAAAACCCATATTACTGACTGCTTAGGGTTTCTTTTTGTTTTGTTTTATAAACACTTTTTAAAAACAGAGATTTATTTTATTTGAAAGACAATTAGGTCTTCTATCCATTGGTTCACTCCCTGAATGGCTGCAGTGGCTGGGGTTGGGCCAGGCTAAAGCCAGGAGCTTTTGTCTCCCCCATGAGGTGCAGGGACCCAAGCAGTTAAGCCACCTTCCACTGTTTTCCCATGTGTATTAGCAGGGAATTGGATTGGAACTGGTGCATCCAGGACTCAAACCAGTGCCCATATGGGATGCTGGCACTGCAGACAGACGCTTAACTTGCAATGCCACAGCACCAGCCCCCAAATCCAGGTATTTGAACAGATAACTTCAAAGCCTCACTTGCAACTGGAATAAATGGCATAAAGGAAGACTACGGAGAGCTAGGAGCATGTGTTCATGTGTAGGGGAGGGTCGTGGGTAGGGCTCCTAATCAGTGCTTATCATGCAGCTCCTCATTGGACTCCAACGAGACTGCTTTGTGTCAAAACTGCCTCACGTGCTAGCATGTTCATAGGTCATAAAATGGTGCAGGCTATGGAGCTGAAAACCGTTCATAGAAGACGCATCCATCTAGCCTAGGGCCTGAATCTATATTAGGAATGCTTGATGGTGGCAGCCCAACCTGGTACCTTGGTGTGATGCAGATGCTGGACATCACTTAGAGAGTGGTATGGACAGGAGGGAGGCTATCAGACAGTAGGACCTGGAGGCCAAGGTATGCCACGTGACCTGCCATGCGCTGGATCCCGACAGAAACAAATGATTGTTTACTCAAAGTGCCCACCACAGCCCTGAGGGGAAGACTGTCCCTACTGGAGCTCCTTGCTTCCCTCTCTGGCTCTCCTGGTGGGTTTCTCTCCACAGGCAGCAAAGATGGCTGCCCCCAAATGACCTGTCCACTGGCTGACTCTCCATGTGTCGCTGCACTGTCAGCCTTAGAAGCAGTGCTGGCTAATCTGGAAGAAAGTGTGAAACCAAAGTAAATGATATTGGTTTATCAACCAAGGTTCTTGGGTTCCCAACAAAAGAAACCAGTGGAGGCCACCTGTGGCCCTCAGGGCAGTGCTGGGGTGTCTCAAGGTGGATGTTTAGGGCCCTTGCTTCTCAAGGGTGGAGGAAGCAGTAGAGGGTGATAGCGAGGCCCTTAGGCTCTGTGTCCTCCATCTCCCCCCCCCCCCCCCCCCCGCTTCCTGGGCAAAATTCACTTACTTTCTATATCTGTGTATCAGCCCTAAGATGGTGACTAGAGTGGGAGGTTTGCTGTGAGGATGTAGTAAAATGATATTGGATATCTGTTTAGTGCATTGTTTAGTGGCTAGCTAAATATTAGCTCCTGTTTTTGTTTTACTGCTTTTGCTATCTGCGTTATTGAACTGTAAATTCCTGAGCAAGAGGAGTTGATCTTCTTGATTTAGATCTTGTGCATAGCACAGAAGGGGTCCTATCACAGAGCTTGGGGGAGGGCAGTTGTTTCCAGAAAACGTGGGCTGCTGTTGGCAGAAGTCAGGACACAGCTCAGGGAGGCCCAGGCTCCCTCCATGCTAAGTGATCTCACACGGCCAGGGTTCATGACTTAACTGCTTTTTGCTGTGGCCTGTGCTGAACCTAGACTACACAGAAGGGACAGAGGTTGACAAATTTCTTCCTCACCCATCTCACAGTCCAGAGAGAAGCAGCTGGAAAATGAGGTTCTTGGTTAAGACCAAGTGTCCCAGAACAGCATTTGGCCTTGAGAAAGTCCTCAGTAAATATTTCTTGAATGAGCAATACACAGAGAAATGCCAGAGATTTATGGGAACACACAGCCAAAGCACCCTGCCAATTATTTTCAAAGAAATCTGTGTTTGCACCTGCAGCCTCTAGGGTGAGGTGTAGAGGTTTGCCTGCCTGTGTGTCCGTGTCCTTGCATACAGCAGGTGCAGTTAAGTGAGGACTTGGTGATCTCATGGATATGCAGCCCTGCAGTCCACTGGGGGCAGACCCAGAGCTGGGGAGTTGGCCGCCTTCTCTGTCGAACAGGATGTGCAGATGTGGTTCCAGGATGCATCTCTGTGGAATGTGGTTGTTAAGAGAAGGAGCTTCCTCGTGTTACAGGCATCTGTTGTGTGGAGAGGTGGATGACTGGCTGTAGAACTGGGCTCATGTGGAGGGTTTCTCCCAAGAGCTCTTGCCAACAGATGATCACAGTCGCTCCCTTGCAGGCAGCTGGCACATGCAAAAGGCTTAACCCGGGGGATCCTCACACAGCCCAAGGCCTCGGAGGGAGGGAGGTAGAGATCTGTAGTCTCACTCCAACACTTGAGCTCTTCGCTATAAATCAAACAGCCACTTCTCTCTCTTTAGTATTAACCCTAAACCAGTGTTGTTGTTTTTTTTTAATTTGCACATAGGGTAGCATTTTTAAATAAAAAGCAAGCTCCCCTTCTACACAAGATCCTCCACATGGCCACGGTGACAATTTTTTTAAATCTCAAGTTCTTATGAGGGTACTTGAGAAAGTTCATGGCAAATGGAATTGACATAGGGCAAAAATTGCACACAGCTGGTTGAGCTGCTCTTTGGGACACCTGGATCCCATGTCAGTGAGCTGGTTTGATTCCCATTCAGCACCTTGCGAGTGTGCCCGGAAAAGCAGCAGAAGGTGGTCCAAGTGTTTGGAACCCTGCCACCCCATGGCAGATCCAGGTGGAGTTCCAGGCTCCTGGCTTCAGCATGGCCAATCCCTGATTATCTGGGGACATTTGGAGAGTGACCCAGCAAATAGATACTCATCTTACCTTTCTTCTCTCCCTCCTGCATCACTGTTTCTTTCAAATATATCTAATTTTTAAAAAAAGTATAAAAATACACCATTTTTCAGCAGCTTTGTGAGGCACACTCGTATGTACAAGCAGATATATAAATGCGGTAGTCGTGCTCTATTGCTAAAGGCAGCAAACTGCAGCTTGTAGACTACATTTGGCACCTGCCTATTTTTGTATGACTTGGAAATTAATAATGAGTTTTGTTTTTAAAATTTTAGGAAAAAATCAAAACAGTATTTCATGACATATAAAATCAACTGAAATTTGGATTTCCATGTCCATAAATGCAGTTTTATGGAAGCTTGGTCACACTTATAGCTGCTTTTGTACGGCAGTGGCAGTTCTGAGCGCTTGTGACAGAGCGTGGCGTGAAATCTGTGCAACTTACTTCCCATTTGCTACGCACTGCACTCCCCGCACACTGTCCTGCAGCAGCTCTGAGCACTCGACTTTGTGCTGAGTGTGTACCCTGGCCTCGGGCTGGGCCCAGCTGCAAGCTGTGGGCCATCCCCAGGTGTGCGACTGCAGGTGGGTCTGTTGGTGTACACACACACACACACACACACACACACACACACACACACACACACACCACACCCCCCCCCCACCTGCAAATATTACTACAGCACCAGCTGCATGGCAGGCTGCTGGCTGGCAGCCAGAGCGGGTCCAGGCCTGCCCTGCGGAATCCAGGGCTCCAAGGGAGTCGGACGTTATCAGGCAGTCCCAGGAAGGGGTGTATTCCAGTCCATTCTCACAGACTTGTCAGACTCTATCCGCATTGCTCCTGCCCTGTTTTTATGTGTGGTTCTTAGATTGTTTATATTTCCCAATTCAGGCCTGTGTGTACTTCTGTATACAGGCATTGAGAGGTCTCTATGCTCCCTCCCCTGCTCACCATTCCTTAGATGATTATTTGTCTTATTTCTCAAGTACCCTTGCAGGACTCCATTACGTAAACGCAAGCAAATCTGAATATTTATTTTTATCTTTCCCCTCCTTTCTCATAGAAGCAATAGCATGCCCGACTTCCTGTTCCACACTTGACTCTCTGTCCCTAACAGTACGCACTGGAGATCTCAGTCTTTGGGGTTCTGGCTGACACTGAAACATAGGAGTTAATTAGGAGAAAGAGAATGGTGTGTGTTGAGGTGGGTGGGGCATATGGAAGGAAAGTCCTGGTAGAGGGAGCAGCAGGTGCCAAGGTCCCAGAGAATGTGGCTGCTGGCAGAGAGGGAAGGAGGGTCAAGGAGTGAAAGGCCAGCAAGGGCCTGCTGGTCAGGAGAGGGACTGTGACTGGCTTTGCTTCTGGGAGCACTGAACTGTGGTGCTCTTCCCGCTTTCCTTCCATGCCCTACTTGTCTCTCATGGCTGAGTACACATGTCCTTCATCATGTGTGATCATGAGTGTCCTTGAGAGCTCATTGCTGACTAGGCTTGATATGGAACTGATTGTTCCTACAGTTTTTCTAGCAGGTGTCATTTGGTGTCTTGAGGTTGGCAGGCCCATGCCTCCTGCCTGCATTGTCCTGGACAGTCATGCAATATGACACCGGTCCCTCCCCTCTCGTTCTTCCATTGACATGGTCACAGTGCCATCTGGGGGGGGTGGGGTGGGCATTTACACATACTGTGCTCAGGTTCTTGTCTGGAGCCCACAGAGTTTCCACATGCGACAGCGATGGTCTGCCTTGGGCTCCAACTGTAAGTGTATCTTTTCACTAAGAGTTTTGGCAAGGGAGCCTGATCACCACCAGCGTCTATGAGGATGCTTCAAAAGTTCATGGCGTGGTAGCCTAGTGGCTAGAATTCTTGCCTTGCATGTGCGAGATCGTATGGGCGCTGGTTCCAATTCCGGCAGCCCCACTTCCCATCCAGCTCCCTGCTTGTGGTGTGGGAAGGCAGTCGAGGATGACCCAAAGCCTTAGGACCCTGCACCCACATGGGAAACTGGGAAGAAGCTCCTGGCTCCTCACTTCAGATTGGCGCAGCTCCAGCCATTGCAGCCACTTGGGGAGTGAACCAGCGGATGAAAGATCTTCCTCTCTGTCTCTCCTGATCTCTTATATCTGACTTTCCAATAAAAATAAATCTTTAAAAAAAATGATACTCAAAGATTTGTTTATGATATATTTGTGTATGTGTTGGACAGGCAAGAAAGAGCTACCAACCACTGTTTGACTTCCCAGCTGCCTGCAACAGCCTCGCCCTGGCTGGGAATCAGTCCTGTGTTCCGTTGTGGATTGCACAAACCTAATTACTTGAGCAGTTAAAACTGTCTCCAAGGGTTTTTGTTAGCAGGAAGCTGGAGTCATGAGCTGGTGCTGGGAATTCAATCCTGTGCTCTGCTGTGAGATCTGGATGCTGGGTGCAGAACAGCAAGGCCCAGTACTTACTTTGAGAAGACATTCATGTGAAGGGTTGGCAGAAGATTCATGGAGAACTTATAATATGGGGAGGGGGGCTATGCATCTCGATTTCTTGCACCAGAAGCCTCTTTTAATTCTATTTTCTGTGAACTTTTTGAAATAGCTTACGTGTTAAACAAGTTGCTTAACCTCTCTGTACTTTGTCATCTGTGAATGGAGACAATACCTGCTGCCTGTTGGTGCTTGAATTGAAACGAGTTCACATTTGTAATGCTCTTAATGCAGTGCACGGTGCGTACTGACAGCAACTGATGGCAACTGTGATTGTAATTACTATTATTTCACACCCTCTGCTCTCCATCTGCAGACAGCCCCACTGGCAGTGGTGGTGCCACCATGGCAGGAGCACAGTGGCCTCCACAGTGGTAAGCTTCCTCTTTCCTGGGAGACATTTTCCAGAAAGTACTCTTGTCAGATAGGCCAAGGTGGGACACTTAGGAAAAGAGGTCCTGGAGTGCAGGATTGTCTTAAGTCATTAGGTGTCATTGGCTCTAAAAACCAAGTGACCAACCTGAAGGGCAAAGAATGCTGAGAAATAGAGACTTTCCTAGCCTACCCTCCCCTGCCTCCACACTGGTAGAACATAGTCAACAGGTCAACATAGTCACAGGCGTGCCCAGCAAGTATTTGTAAGCACATGGATCCATTTACAGGTCTATGCCATCACAAGGGTTCTCTCCCCAGCGTTCTACACACATCCATGCTGTGTCATTGCCCGTGTCAAACAGCTGGGTCCTCGCCTGAAGTACTCCGAGGAAGCCTGTGAAGGAAACAGTTGTTTTGAAGCCTGTGGAGTTGTATGTGTCTAATAAGGGAAACAATTAAGCTTCTTAGATCAAAGACAGGCTCTGGGAACTGGGCCTTGATCTGCCAGAGAAAGGCTGCAGAACCAGTTTTTCCCAAGCAGGTATATTTACCTGTTTGATTGTCTAGTGGACAATTCCATTGGCTCCCAGAGGCCTTCCTGGTCATCTGCCATCTGGCAGGGAGGGGTGGCAGGGACAGCAGGGGGTGGGGAGTGCAGATGGCTGCCCCTCACATCCCTGAAGTCAGAGCATACCTACTGTGTGTAGTGCTGTCCAAGGTGCTTGGGACAGTAATAGGATAACACTGTACTCTGGTGTACACTGCCGCTGGTGCTTGGGTTAACTGCAGTCCTCACAGCAACCTTGTGAGTCAGGATGGTGTTGGGTCCATTCTAGACATGAAGGAACACCCAGGGCTGCTATGTCACTTACCCACAGTCATAGCCTCTCAAATTGTGTTCACTTTTTCCAAGACTTTCTTCATAGTGGATTCTTCCAGAAATACAAGCCTTCAAGGTCTGTGTGGCAGTGTGTATGGCTCTCCTAGTTAATGGTGCCTGTGAATGACTGCAGAGGAGGTGCAGAAGCCAAGAAAGGCTTGGGCTGGGGCACTTGCACTCTGTCCTCCAGACCCCCATTCTGCCTCAAAACAGTGGCATCAAGAAGGAAAGGTTGGAACAACAGACAGGCTGCTGTGCATGTCTGTCTTGATGTTTTCCTGCCCGTCTTACCTGGTGACGTGGCCTCTCGGCAGTGTCCTCCCGAGTTCAGTGTTTCTCCATTAGGCATACCAGAGTGCCCTTGCCTCCTCATCCTCCATGCTGTGTTGAAATTGCTGTTGCATTTGTCATTTCTCCTAAGTGAAATGTTTAAAGGGTGTTAGGGAGGTACTTCAATCTTTTTGCCTTAGCCTGATTCCAGCAGTGCAATAGAAATTTACATAATTGATTAGGGCGCAAAGGGTCAAAGGCTACAGGAAAGTGGTAAGACCATTGTTTCCACATTTTTTTTTCCTGTATCTGGGTGTGCAATAGGTTTTAAAAACACATCTGAATGAGTGAGTGGATGAGTGACTCATGAGGCATAATTAACAGCTAAACAGAATTTACCTGTGATGTTTTCTGAGCAATACCAGATCTGGATTAGAGAGGCGGTAGAGGACAATGATGGAAAGCAGACCATGGGACCATGTGATTGGGGTTCAAATCCAGCTTTGTTGCTTGCTAGCTCGATCACCTTGAGCAAGCGGAGGTCACTCTCATGACTTGAGTTTTCTCATCTGTGAAGGGAGGGTAATAATAGGTCCTACTCCCACCCACGACAGTTGCGTGAGTTAGAATTTAACAGGCCCCCATATAAGTTAACTCTTCCTGTTAGGTGCTGTGCAGTAGTATTGATTGTGAACAGCAATGAAGTCTCCACTTCTAGTGTGTGGAAAAACAGCCTCGGCGCCAGGGAGGTTGATCAACTCATGAACCCGAGACAGGAGGCCTCAGCCGGAACAGGCTGTTGCTTTGCATGGAGGTGTCATCATCAACCAAGCCGTGGTCTGCATACTTGCTTACTACAGATATGACCCCAGTTCAGATTTTGGGAGTCAGAAAGAACTATGTGTTCTTCATGGGAGAAATCAGAGAAATAGACAACCTGGCTTCATCTCATGATCGCGATGACTCACTGATGCCATCTAGTTTCTGTCTGTGAGCAGCACCCAAGCTCCATGCAAGGTGGGGCAGGGCAGTGATTAAGGGTTGGTGACCTTGGGCTAGTGACGTTAGCCTCCCTGAGCTTTGGTGTCCATCCCTGAAAATTGAGGGCAAGAACAAATTACTGCGTTACCAGCTTATGCATGGGCTGTGAACCAGAAGAATTTTTTGCTCAGGTCCTGGCAACCAGCAGGTGTGCTTGCCTGTGAGCTATGCGGCTGCTGTCATGATTTCTGCCATTGCTGTGTGTCAGGGATCCACCTGGACCTAGAGTCTTCCATTGCACAGCTAGAGTGGGCCAGAGTGTAACATCTTGGCAAGCCCTAGAAAACGGCTATTTCTCTTAATCTGACTAGAGATAAAGATTCATATATTCCCACAGCAAATATTTGTAGGGCTTCAGGGCTTCTACTCTGCCAAGCACTGGTCTAAGACCCAAGTGCCCGGCAGAAGAGACAGACTTGGTCTGTGCCCTTCTGGAGTGGAAGGTCTGATGGAGGACACAGGCTAGAAAATAGGCTATCTTGCTGGGCCCAAGATGTTTAACGGCTAAATATTCACTTTGCATGCAACAGGATGCCGTATGGGTGCCGATTTGTGTCTCAGCTGCCCCACTTCCCATCCAGCTCCCTACTTGTGGCCTGGGAAATCAGTAGAGGATGGCTTTGGGAAATCCCTGAGCTGGGAAGCCTGAAAGGTGTAACAGACTCCTGGCTTCTGATCGGCTCAGCTCTAGCCATTGTGGCCACTTGGGGAGTAGACAGAAGATCTTTCTGTCTCTTCTTCTTCTCTAAATCTGCCTTTCCAATAAAAATAAAATAGATCTTTAAAAAAGAAGAAACAGAAAATAAATATCTTTCACAAGTGCTGGGTAGTATCATTGAGAAACAACCAGAGGTCAGTGATGTGGTGTTAAGCCCTGCAAATGCAGGTATCCCAAACAGCACCAGTTTGTGTCCCAGCTGTTTCATGTTTGATCCAGCCCCCTGCTAATGCACCTGGGAGACCAGCGGAGAATGGCCCAAGGGTTTGGACCCCTGCACCCACATGGGGCACCTAGATGGAGTTCTGAGCTTCTGGCTTTGCCTTGGTCCCACCCCACCCCATTTGAGAAATAAACCCACAGGTCAAGATCTCCCTTTCTCCTTTTCTCTGCCTCTCTCTTCCTCACCTCCCCAACTCAATAGCTCCCACTGTGTAACTCTTTCAAATAAAGTGTCTTAAAAAATAATAATGTGATAGTAGTAGTGGGAGTAGCGAAGGTTACTACCTTCAAAGGGTTGAGAAGGGCCCTGTCTGGGGGTGGCATTGTGGCACATCACGTCAAACCACTGCCTGTAACACCAGCATCCCATTTTAGTGCTGGTTCAGGTCCCGGTTGCCCTACTGCCAATCCAGCTTCCTGCTAAGTGCCTGGTAAGGTGGCAGAAGATGGTCCAAGTAGTTGCACCCTGCCACTCATGAGTAGGAGACCTAGATGGAATTTCAGGCCACTGGCTTAGCCCCAGCCACTTGCAGGTGAAAGATAATCTCTCCCTGTCTGTCTCTCCTCCTTTCCTTGTAACTCTGCCTTGCAAATAAATCAAGTGAATTTGTAGGAAAGGGGAGACCTATCTGAGGAGGTGAAATTTGATATGCAACTTGAAAAGGAGCCAGCCATGCAAAGAACTGAAGGAACAATGTGCCTGATAGGAAAGCAAGTGCAAAGGTCCTGATGCAGGAGTGAGCCTGGCAGACCACAGAAATGGAAAGGCGACTGGCCTGGCTTGAGTTGAGTGAACAAAGGGATGTTTGCAGAAAAAAGATATGGGGATCTGACTCTGGTATCTAGCAGACAAGGTGACCCAACCCCTGCCTCGCTGCTTTCTTAAGAACCTCACCCAGGGCTTCCAGGCCACAGGGAAGAAACGCTTTGCACAATGGGTGGTTTGAGGGTCCCATCAAGAATGTGTTTCTCCTTTTTGTCCCCAGGGCGGCCCATTGATGCTGTCACAAAAATAAATCAGTGGTACCCTGTGCTTGAAGGGCACTTTCCCCTTCCCAGAGTAGCTGAGTGCAATGCTGGCTATCAGTTCTGGAGAACCCCCTCAGGAAACAGCCCACCAGAGAGGGCTGCGTGGAGATGAGCAGGCTGCAGCTCACTGATTTCCTTGCTTTGTGCCAAGGATGAGGAAGGTAGGAAAGCAACAGGGCAAAGTTGGATACCACAGCAGTTGGGAGCCCAGACTGAGTTGAAAGAGAACTCCTGAACCTAGGTCTGCTTGCCCAACCTGCAGAACGTGAATCCCAGACAACAAGTGGTGAGAGAAAGCAGGCATTTATTAGAGTGCACAGAGCAAGGAGCTGGGCAGGTGTGGCCTCATTCCCAGCTCTGCAAGAGGTTGTGGGTAATGGTTCTCATGGGTTTAGCTTGGAAAGTATGTGTTCTGTGCGGGTCCAGGACCCTGGTTAGTCAGTTTTGCTCATGGCCTTTGATCAGAGATACTGGGTTCTTAAGGGAACTTTTTGTGGTGGTCAGTCAGGGGCTGTGTACAGTTGGTAGTTACTTTCTGCCCTGGAATTCCCTGAAAAGAAACCCACTGGAGATAATATCAGGCACATCAAAGTGTTATCTATCAGAGAAGCGAATAACCTCAGGAGTCAGATGCTTAAAACCTTGTAGGGCCAGCTGTTTCACTCCCTCAGCCCAGTGAGTTCATTTTAGTGAGTGGCTGATTGGCTATCGGAAAGGCAGGGCAAAGACACTTTAAGCCAAGGGAGGGAAAGTAGGAGATTGGATCATTGCCATATCTTGCCCAGGCATCTGCATTCAAGGCCCCAAGTAGGGTCTTGGATTTCACGTCTCCAACTTCAGCCCCCACTTTCCCTAGCCCTTACCATCCATACAGCCTTGGGCAAGTGATTTCTTTGTGTCTTGTCTGCGTCTTCCAGTCTGTAGACTGTGCCTTAGAAAAGTGAATATTGGACAGGCTGTCGAAGTGTATTGCCTTCTAACCTTAAGGCACAGGGAGCTGGGGACTTCTTACATTTCTTGTCAACAGTTAAAGCACTTGAATTTAACTCCTGTTTCTTGGCTCAGGGGCTTGGTGTCTGGCAGGAGGCCCAGGTTTAGGTGCTGAAAGGCAGCCCTGCTTCCTGGGCGGGGGAGGGGGACGGCTGGGAGCAGGTTATTTGAAGTCAAGAAACCGAGTGTTGTCTGGATATTTGTCGTCTAAGAAGGGAGCCCGAATGGAGCCTCTGCAGTGGTGACTGCTCCTTCCTGCCTGCTCCTCCGGGGAAGCATCTGTATTTCTCCACCCCTCTCCCCGCCACCTCCCCCACTACTGGCAGGTGGAATCAGGTGGGGAATGTAGAAAACGTGCCCAGGCCTGGCTGCACCTTCCCCTTCATTCTGTGTAAAGGCCCAGGCTTAAAGATTGTTTTCATAGTTTCCTAATGTGCCTTGAGGGTTTCCAGTGAATGAGGGTCCCAGCAAATCCCCTGGGGATCTTCTTACAATGCAGATTCGAAAGAATGGGTGTGGGGGTAGCACTGCTTTCCTAAGGAGTCCCCAAATGTTCTGCTGGCTGATCACCCCAAGCAGCAACTAGGAGGGTTACTTAGAGAGCATAGAAACCTGCTTCTTTTTGCAGAATCCCAGTCTGCATTGTTGCCAAGTCAGTTGCAGGCTGCCCACTAGAATGTGAGAGCTTAGACCTATTGACCTCAGGGGCCAGAACATTCTTTGTTGTGAGCCACTGTCCTGTGCACTGTGAAGTGTTTAGCAGCCTCTCTGGCCTCTCGCCATAGAGCCAGTGGCAGTATCTTCTCGCCCTGCCCTCCCGTGTGTGAATCAAACATCTCTAAACAGTTCCTGGAATGGAGATTGCACGGTTGCCCCTGTTGAGAATCAGTGACCTTATGTCCTTAACTTTACCATGCCTGAGACTCCCTGGGCCAGCTGATTACCTGCAAGCCCCATAGCTGCGGTCACAGCTGTGTAGGTAACAGAGCTGAGCTCCAGAACTCAACATAAGCCCTGGTGTGCCTCTTGTTTTCTGCTGTTTGACACCCACTGGCCCAAGGCTCTTATTGCCCTGTATAAATGGTGGGTGGAGCTGGACGAGCATGTGGGGAAAGATTAATAAATTGTGCTGGGAGAATGAAAATCAGTGTGAGGTCATTGTAGATTCTCCTCTTAATAACAGCGGAGAAGTGGCTAAGCTCAGAGGTGCCATCTCTTTTGGAAATTGTTCCAAATTCACTCACTTCCTTCCCTTCCTACTCACATCCTCCCTCTGCCTGCTGGTCCTGGCTATGCTGTTCTGCCTCTGCACTGTGGAACAGTCTTTTGCTGTCCCCTCCAACACCCCTCACCTGCCTGTTCCTCCTGTGGCTTCTTCTGACTCAAGAAGAAACTGAGTCCTCCTATGGGCTAAAGGCCCCTTGTAATCTGCCCAGGTCCCCATCCTTACCACCTTCCCCTCAGTGACCTCTTTACTGTCCTCAGAACACACCGAGCTGTCCACAGCCTTTGTCCAGGTGGGTTCCACCCCTCCTTGTCCCCTGCGATGTTCTCATGTCTGGTTCCTGTTCCTCCAGCCTCCTCCTGCTCAGAAGTTGCTCTCCCAGTGAAACATTCTTTACTTCCTGCTGCTCACCCCCCATTTGTTGGTCATCTCCCCTGCTCAAGCTCTAACAGCTCACAGACTTTATGTTCTTCACCACACTTCCCCTGAAACAGTGCCTACCATGGGGCAGGTGCTCCCTTATGCTGGATGCATGCAGTAAGCTGTTGGCTAAGTACTTCTTTGTGCTCGGCCTGTGTGTCCTCGAGCTAAGTCCTCCAGAATTGGTAAAGCAGATATTGTTTTGAGTTTCATGATACAGATGGAGAAGTAGAGGTTCTAATGGAAGCCTCTCAGGTTGCCTCCTTGAGTCAGGGCAGCCCCAAGACACATGCCTGTTTTGTCCACAAATAAATTCTGTGACTTACCACCGAAGGCATATGCAGCTTGTCAGGGTGGCATATCCAGACTGGACCTTGGGATCCTAAGTTGGCCTTTGGAGAAAAGAGGACTTGGGTTCATTGCTGCTTGGAAAACTGACCAGGTGGGCAACCACTCTGCTTTTTTTTTTTTTTTTTTTTTCGACCTATGGTTCTATTTGGCAGGATCAGAAAGCTACTTTCTCTATATTTCCTCCTCCATGGAATTCTGGAGTGGGGCCAGTTCCTGTTTCTGACCTGCCCTGTACCCACACTTTGATGTCGGTGCCTAAGTGGGTTAGATCACTAGGATTATCGTTTAGGTCTTTTAGTAGTACTTGTTCTTATTAAACAGATCCACAAGCTGATCACCAATTATTTGGGAGCCTCTTACATGTCAGGCCTGCCTTGGGAATATAAGGAGAAAGAGCAAATGATACTGTTGGGCTAGTAGGGTGAACATTAGTGGGACTGTGGCTAGTGGCAGCTCCTGTGGGGTCTGGAACACCAGCCTTGCTTCCATGGAGCGCTCTGTTCTGGCCCAGGATAGACTTTGGGAATAGACAGCCAGGTGAGTGCAAGTGGATTGTTTACTAACTGCACAGCTGGTCTTTTATGAGTTGAGTCTTCCATGATATGTAGCTAGAGGATAATCCGAGTGTCAGAAGCCCAATGAACATCTCTGTCCCCCCCCCCACCCCCCAAAGATGGACCACTAGGGCCAGCAATAGCAAACGTTCTGGAATGCTCAGTTCTTTAATCTCCATAGCACACCTGTGACATTGGTGCCATAATCACCCTCTTTCCAGATGAAGAAACTAAAGCACAGAGAATAACTTGTCTAGTGTCCCACAAACAAGTAACAACATCTGGCTTCGAAGTCCACGTTCTTAAACACTTTGGACACATTGGGCAGTTGGACTAAGCCAGGTTGGCTAGTCCTTCTGGGGAGCTGGTGGATTTTGCCAGCATGGAAAGGAACAGACCTTCCCGTTCCAGACACTTGGAGAGCTCACTCCCATACCCCCAGAGTGAAAGCCATGAGAAAAACCCACAGGCAGAGAGAAAACTGTGTTTCTGCTCAGCCGTTGATGGCCTGGCTTCTGGACCCCACCTGCTCATGGTTCAGTGGGCCTGTTGAGCAGATGAGCTGTGTGAGGAACGTGCAGGGTGGCAGTTGCCAGAGTGGGGGTTGGGGGTGTGTGTCCTGTGCAGTTGGCCAGAGTTCCTTGCTGTGAACTCAGTGATGTCCTAGTGCAAAGATAACCTTCTACCCTGACTTCCCTTGGAAACTTGGGGAACAGGGTTAAGATTTCTGGTAGATGGAGTTTGGAGTCACACTATAGGCAGCTGTGTCCTGGCTCATACCTACCTCATGGAGTTCTGGGAGTTGGGGAGGTCAGATCATGCAATTGGTCACTCCAGAACAGGGCTGGGGAACATACAGCCCGTGGGACACATAGGGCCTGCCAAATCATTTGATCTAACCCTGCCAAGACAACCACAGGCCAGACTCAAAGTTCAGTAAATATCTCAGGACAATGTTGAAGTTGATAATTTTGTATGGCCCGTGATTGAGGTTATAAATATCCAAATGGCCCTTGGCTGAGAAAAGGTTCAAGGTTCCCCCACCCCTGCTAAGAATGTGCAGGATGTGGAAGATACTATGTTGTGAAGGGTGCAGGATGAAGTGATTGTGGTCAAGGCCTTATGTGGCCTTGGGCAAATGGCTTTAGCCTCTGTGTCTGCATTTTCTACTAAAACAAGGATGATCATGTCCCTGCCTCATCGGGGTACTGGAGCATTACACAAGTCAATACCTCCCCCAGACTAGTGTTGCTGGTAGTTGGTCAACCAGCTCCTCTTTGGGCATGAAAGATGGCAACACAAAGCTCCACTTGGTTTGGCCAGGAACTTTCTTTGCCCTCTCAATCGAGTTGGCTTTTCAGGGCTGACGAGTGGAAGCTAAAGGGGCCTGGGAGGAACTGAGGGAGCCAATGAAAGTTCTCTTGAGGTTGTTACATGCCAACTCCATGATCAGCTGTTCAGGGCAAGAGTATAGGAACTTGGCAGACCTGGGTCCCAGGTGCTCCCAGCTACATGGCCTTGTTGGTCACACCCAGTGTCGGTCACCTAGTTTATTCTTGATCAGTGTTGGTTGTTGTAGGGACAGCAGAGCAGTGAGGAGTTGGAGTGGATTTCCCAGCCAGTCCCCTGGGTTCAAACCCTGGCTGTAAGACTGAGCAAGTAACATATCCCCCTCTGAGCTTATTTGCTTAACTGTGAAATGGGGATTGAAACCACTCCTTCACCTAGGGCTGTTGCTAGCACCAGCAGTTAATCTCCATAAATCCCGTAAAGCAGCACCTGGCACAGGATGCACTGACTGTGTTAATCATGCAGTTGCTGTTATTAGCCTATTCTAGAAGACAGTGCAAATGGACAGTGCAAGCCATGAATGCTGCTAGAAGCAACAGAACTCCAGCAGGAAAGTTTAGGAGCCAGCACTTGAGTTTTTGCATTTCTAGACTGTAAGTGAGCAAGAGAACCTGAGCAGAGGAGGGGGTTGGGCCCTGCTGATCAGATGTGCCGCCTTACCGCCGTAGGGAAGGTTTCCCAGGGACACATCATCCCGCAGGTGATTTGAGGTAGCGTATGAATAAACACTTTAAATGTTTAATAGTTGTATTTTAGTGAGTAATAGGAAAAGCATTTAAACAGCACATCAAATGCGGTAGCCCATGACGACCTCTGCATTCGTGACTGGTTCTGCTCTGGGTGAGGTCAATACTTACAACAAAAATAAAAGTAGATATAAAGAGCAAAGTTAAGCGATCTTACTTTCAGGTGTTCTGAGGATGTGGCAAAAATGGGGGCCAGAGCCTATAAATCCCGGCTTGGAAAATGCGATGATGGGAGCATGGACTTAGGACAGGGCCATGAGCTAGAGCTTCTTCAGGAGGCAGCTAAGCTGTGGAGCCCTCTTTACCACTGCAGGGTTGTTCACAGCTGTGCCAGCAAGCAGGGAGCAGCAGTCCTGGCAGCTGTGGCTCCTAACTCAGGTGGTAAGGTGGGTGATGACATGGACCAAGTGTTTGCCATTGGCACCTTCTCCCAGGGAGATGGAAGCTGGCACATGGGAGCTGTGGCATGGCTTCCAGCAGCAAGCTGTGACAGTGGCAGGAATCTCCCACCAGCACTGAGTGTCAGCAAATATGCTAAGCTCTTTCTATGCTTAGTGGCGTTGAGTCCTCACCTTGTGAGGCAATCTGTCGGGACATTGGGCAGCGAGGTACCTGGAGAATGCTGGCTGAGCACTGATGACTGTTACTCTCATTGCGAACAGTGGAGCAGAGACAAGCTCCGTGGCTTCCAGCATCAGCTGCACCCTTTCAATCCCCATCCTTCCGTGTGCTTGGATGTTCCGTTCGTCCTGGTGGCGGTTGTTGCCTGGCCCAGGGCTGGCAGCCCTCATCACATCCTTTTACACAGCTTCCCAAGCAGGGAGGATGTGTGGGAAAGTCTCTCTTCCTCAGCTTTCCCTCCTCCAGAAGGGACTGTGTGCCCATGAACGCCCTTCCCTGCAGCAGACCTCTGTCTGTCTCATTGGCTGTATCGCAGCCAGTGGCTGCTCCCAGCTACGAGGAAGACTGGGAAAGTGCTTGCCTGCCCAGAGAGAGAGCCAGAGAGGCACCTGCTGTAAAGGGATGCTATAACTGCCCCCCACAGAAGAGGGAAACAAGAGAAAAAAATGGCTGGCTCAGATCTCACAACACTTGTAGTGGTGGTGCACGCATTGAAAGTCACTTCTTTCTTCCTGCAGAGCCTGTGGTCTCAACTCCTGTGTGGCACTGTCATCCCAGCAGGGCCCCACCCCACCCCGCCACACAGCCATAGTGCAGGGTGATGATTAGTGAGTCCCGAGTGCAGTAAGAACACAGAGAAGAAATTCCACCAGGGAACAGTCAGGGAGAGCTGTGGGGAGGAAAGGGCTCAGAAAGGTGAGCAGGAACTCTGCCAGCTCCATAGGAAATGGCATGATGAGGTTGGGCCCCCAGCAGAGGGCACAGCATGAGCAGGAGGGAGTGAGGCTGGCGCTTCCGGTGTGGACTGATCAAGGCTCTTTGGGTTGTGGGATGATTTCTCTTTCATCCCTGGAACTCTGGAGGAAGGGAGATTTGGACAGCTTGAGTAAGTAGAAGGAGGATTTGTAGATCTCAGTATTGTTTAGTAAATAAAAACTATATAAGAATTTGTGGTATCCAACATAAGGTTTTGACACATTGTAAAGTGACTAGCTCAGACTACTTAATGTATATCCCCTCATGTGGTTTTTTGAAGTGAGAGCATTTCAGATCTTCTCTTTCCATAGTTTTCAAGTAGATTACGTATCGTACAGTAGATCTCTTAAGTTCAATCTTCCTACCAGTTAAAAATTTGGGACCCTTTGACCAACATTTTCACCATCTTCCAACTCCTATCTCAATATTTTTAATAAGATTTATTTATTTTTAGGGCCCAGAGCAGTAGCCTAGAGGCTAAAGTCCTTGCTTTGAACTCACTGAGATCCCATATAGGCACCAGTTCTAATCCTGGCAGCCCCACTTCCCATCCAGCTCCCTGGTTATGGCCTGAGAAGGCAGTCAAGGATGGCCCAAAGCCTTGGGATCCTGCACCCGTGTGGGAGACCAGGAAGAAGCTCCTGGCTCCTGGCTTTGGATCGGCACAGCTCCGGCCATTGCAACCACTTGGGGAGTGAATCAGTAGACAGAGGATCTTCCTCTGTCTCTCCTCTCTGTATATCTGACCTTCCAATAAAATATAAAATAAGTCGTTTTTTTTTTTAATAGGACAGATATAATTATCCTTTGGGAAAGAGAACACATGGTAAGCAGTTATCAGTACAGTTGGTAGAACTACAGTAGTGATCTCCACACTGAAAGGCCGGAAAGGAGGCCTCGCCAAGGAGCTGGAGTTACATTTTAACCTAGACTGCTGGGGTTCAAATGCCATCTCTGATACACAAGAGCTGTGGAGCCCTGGCCAAGTGGTTTTACCTCTCTGTGCCTCAGATTTCACATCTGTACTAGGTAGGAGATGTTTATTAGAATACTGCTGGGCACATGGTAGACATTAAAAAAAAAATTTTTTTTTTGACGAATGCATGAGTGGATAAGCTGAGTCAGAAGGTAGTGGCATGATTTGTTAAACCTTTGGAGTTTGTTAAATTCTTTGGGTTTGTGTTGTCAAGGGGCCCTCCAGGGAGGCATGACTCTCAGCACAAGCCGAGTTGATCCTCTTCCCTATTCCTTAATCAGTCCTGGGATTTATTTTCAGGACAAAATCAGTCATTTCCATCAGAATGGAAAAAGCCTGTCGTATGGACACTTGAGAAAACATCCATATTTTTCACAACAGCAAACTGAGCCATGTGAGACTGTAGTGATGTAATACCTGGGATGTGCTCTAAAGAATTCAGGAAAGAGGAAAAGATGGCGCTCATATGGCACAATCTTGACACATTTTTATTTAGGTTCATTGTACTTTTCTCCCTATGGTTTTAAGACATTCGTGAAAGAGTTCTACTCGGTTCCTAGTTTGTATGTATGGATGTGTGTACATGCGCACGCACACACACACACACATGCCCTCCCTAACCAGCAGTGATGGATCAGTGCCAACCTTGTTGCCTTCATCCACCCAGTGCGCTCCAAGGATCCCCTCTGCGGAGAGACTTTTGGCTCAGCAGCCGGGAGGATGATGTTGTTTGGGCCAAAGCAATGATTGCTCGTCTCTTCCCACCCTGCAGTGGAGACTAGAATCTCTAGCAGTTCTTTCCTGGGATCACTCTCACTGATGGCTGAGGTGGAGGGAGCTGCAAGCTGCTTTTTTCAAAGATCATTGAAGATGGCGAAAACCTAACTGGCTGATTCTCCGCAGTGACTGCCGTTAAGTCCAGACACACCAGCCCTTCTAAGCACGCAAGCAACCCTCGCCCGTCCTTAAACAAGCACCTGTCCTAGTCATTCTCCAGCCTTATGTGTACACAGGTGTGGGCTGTGTGCTCCATATGCTGTCCTGTCCACTGCCCTGTGCAAGTTAAATAGGGGCCTTCCCATCTGGGGCTGAGTGGGTTGCAGTCGGTGGAAGGTAGTCCACCCAGGAGTTGGTCCCTGGTCTTTCCAGAAAAGCTATCATTTAAGAACAGTTCCTGCACAGCCTTGCAGGAGACTCATATGTGCCTGCGGTCAGTTGCAGCTTCTGTCTCACTTTTGTTGAGTCCCAGCAATTTCTCATTTCCTTTAGGAAACAGTCTGGAGAGAAATATGAATAATCATGATGACATCTGGCAGAAAGGCCACTGTCCTTGGAGCTCATGGTGTCCTTATTGTCAAGGTCATTAACAGCATGAACCAAGGGGAAAGGGACACCCAGAACGAGCTGTCCTGGGTTCAAAACATATGGGTTCAAAAAATATGGCCATGGTAGAGTCCCTTAGCCTCTCTGTGCCTCAGTTTTCCCATCTGTGAAATGATGATAGTACCTACCTCATAGGTTTGTAAGGATTAAATTGTAAGGCCTTTTTTTTCGACTGCCTCTTCTGAGGCCTTTGCTCAGTTAATATTTGCTGTAGCAAATTACTGTTGTATTCCACTGCTGTAGTCATGCACAGGCAGGATTCTAAACCTTTAGCTAGGGTGGGCGTTATGGCACATTGGGTTAGACCTGTGCTTGGGATGCCTGCATTCCATGTGGCAGAGGCAGTGCCACTCTAGTCTCTGAATACTCTTTCCAGTCTCATCTGCTGCCGATGCTCTTGTGAGGCTGGGGATAAAGGCCCAAGTCCTTGGGTTCCTGCCATCCATACACCAGATGGATAGAGTTCTGGCTCGTGTCTTTCCTGGCCCAGCCTTAGCAGTTATGGGTATTTGGGAAGTGAACCAGTAGATGGAAGATGGTTCTCTCCTGCCTATTCCTGTCACTCAGCCTTTCAAATAAATAAGTAAATCTTTCATTAAAAAATAATAGGAAGAACCCTTAGTCCCTAATGGCTGTTCAGATGGAAGCAGAAATTAGAGAATAAGAGGGAAACTGCTTCCTCCCCAATGGTTTGTGGTTGGGGAAATAATCCCATTTTTTTAAGATTTATTTATTTTTATTGGAAAGGCAGATATACGGAGAGGAGGAGAGACAGAGGGGAAGATCTTCCGTTCACATGTAGAAGATCTGGATTGAGTCTCCTGCTCCTGGTTTTGGTTTGGCCTAACCTGACCATTGTGGGCATATCCCGGCTCTGCCTCTGTCTTTCTCTACGTCTGGGTTCACTCTCCTTTATATATCAGAGCTCACAGATTGGAGTTCTGAATAGTAGTAATATTGAGTAATAACAGTAATATTCAATACACATCAATTAGAGACCTATTCTGGGCCTGCCACTCATGAGCAAGACAGTCCCTGCTTTCTGAAATCCACGTGGGAAAGTGTGGCATTCTCGCTGTTCTGAAGAAGGGGAGTTCAGTTAGGAAGCACAGAAGAGTCACAGAAGCTCTCTCCAAGAAGATGGTTCAACTGTCAGGTTCTGAGTGCATACAGAAAGATGAATTCTGTGTGCAGCTCGGTCTCAGCCTTGCTTCTGAAAGTTTCCAGCTGCGGGCAGCGACCTCCAAATGGGCGTTGCCATGGAGGCATCTTCCACTTCTCACTTCCTGAGTTTATTTCCGAGTTTCCCAAACCAGTGCCAGCTCCCAGCTGTAAATACAGACGTGGCAGGGTCCCTCCTTCCTGCTGTCTTGTAGCTGCTCAGAGAGCGGATGTGGCTCAAATCCAGCTCGGGAGCCTCCTCCCGCCAGTAGTGGTGGGATCTGCCATGTTGTGGTTCCCCTCCCACCCAGGCTCGGGTTCCTTTGTCCTGCCTGGGGACTGTGCCAGCATGCCCCAGCCCGTGTTTTGAAACTTTAGATCCCAGCTCGCATGTGGTAGAGAAATGAGCTCATAAGACTTCCCCCACCACCCTGCTAAGCCTCTCTCATGCAGACCCCCCAGCAAGGCCCCATTTGCCATCCTTCTAACAGAAACTATGAAAAGGGACTTGCTGACCTGAACAAAAGAACTGCAAACAAGATGGGGGCGAGTGTGTGTGTGTAGGGGGGAGGTATTTGGCTCATTGCCTCCTGGAATTGAGACTTTTCAGCTACCCTTCAGCGCTTCAGAACAATATACTTGTGTATTGCTCAACAACAGAGAGAGCGTTAGCAGTCCATTACTGAGCACATCACAGATTCAGCTGGTGTCACTAGGTGATATAATTGTATAGGAAGTCATCATGGCGGCTGTCAGCAGTTGGCTAAAACATTGTGTGACATGTGACTGAATTGGCTCTGTTAGATGGCCTCTAAGTAATTTTTTAACAGAACTTTTTAGAGACCTAGATCTGCTGTCTGCTGTTTTACTTCCCAAATGGTGGCAACAACTTGGATCTGGGAAGTCAGTCCAAGTCTCCTCCCTGGGTACCAACTACCCGATCATTTGAGCCCTCACCTGCTGCTCCCAGAGTGTTCATTACTGGGAAGGGAAAATCAGGAGAAGAGCCAAGACTTGAACATGGACTTGGAGAGGGAATGTGGGTGTCACATCTAGCAGCTAAACAACTAGGCCAGGTGTCTGTCCTTTTCAATATGTAAGCTGACATTTTTTTCCTCCTTTTTTATGTATATTTCTTTTTTAAAGATTTATTTATTTTTATTGGGAAGACAGATTTACAGAGAGGAGAGACAAAGATCTTCTGTCTACTGATTCACTCCCCAAGTGGCCTCAAAGGCCAGAGCTAAGCCAATCCGAAGCCAGAAGCCAGGAGCTTTTTCCAGGTTTCCCACTGGGTGCAGGGTTCCAAAGGCATTGGGTCATCCTTTTCTGCTTTCCCAGGCTACCAGTAGGGAGCTGGATGGAAAGTGGAGCAGCTAGGTACAAACCAGCTCTTGCAAGGGCAGGATTAACCAATTGAGCCATCGTGCCAGGCCCTATTATTTTTTAATCTACTTGAGATTTTTCATCAACTTAATTCAGTTAGCAGCCCAAAACTATGTGGGTGGTAAGGGCCCAAGTGCTGGGACTATCATATGCTGCCTCCCAACATACGTTAGCAGGAAGCTGAGTCAAAGTTAAGGAGCTGGGACTGCAGCTGGCACTCGATATGGAACGTGGGCATGCCAGGTGACATCTAACAGCCATGACTCTCCTCCCAGTTACAGGCTTATTCCACTGGAAAGCCCAGAGGCAGGCGAGAGGCTGGGCTGTTGGGCCAGGAGCTCAAGGCTTTTCCCAGGGAGCCCTTTTCCTTCTGTCCCACCGTTCTTCCCTTTGATGTCACCATCCGTCTGAAACTTGGTTCCCCTAGAGGCTATAGACTAGCCACTGGCAACAGTTCAGGCTGGTGGTCCTGAGGGACAGAGAGGGTACCTCCACCTTCACTGTGATGTAAAGCTTCAGAACTCCTCTCTGATGGGAATGGCACAGGCCATATGACATTCCCTGAACCAATCACTGTGGCAAGAGGGTGAGATCACACAGGCTGACTACTCTTGCCCAAAACCACTTACAGTGAGTGGTTGCTGGGGTGTAGCCAAACAGTGGAATGAACTCAGATCACAGATGCCACTGTTGGGAGAACCTGCCCCCCCTCCCCAGCTCTGGTATCTGCTTTATTCTCTCTCTGGTATCCATAGTCTGTGTCAGTCTCCAGGGCCATCACTGTCTTCCTTTGCACTTGTCTAAGTCAATCTGTTAACATTCCCAGACCACCCTTCTGTGTACCAGATCCTGTCTGTCTGGAAGAACGCGGCTGTGACACAGGTGGCCCCAGCCACCCCACTCATGGAGCTCATTATTGCAGATACAGGTATTAAATAAGCCCTCAGATAAAGATGCCAACTGCAAAGGAAAAGCATGAGATGCTACAGGGACAGATAACTAGTTGAGACGGCAGTCCTGAGGCTGAGAGTAGCAGTAGAGTTCACTGCTCTGGGGGAAGGGCAGGGGGCAGCATGCATAGGGGCTCCTGACATGGGGGAGAGCCACTGTGGAGAAACGGAAAGGCCTGAGCATGCTTGTGTCCTGGTGTCATGAGAGGGAAGTGGCAGTGGGCAGACAGGGCCAAGTCATGCATGGCTTGAGAAGCTTTGGACAGGATGTTGTCAGGCCCTTTGCATTCTAGAACATGAGAAGCAGGAGAGATGGGATGGAGTCAAGAGAAGAAGTACTCCAATACTGCCCAGGCAGGTAGCGAGAGGGCAGCATCTGTAGAGAGGAAATGCCTGCAAGACACAGGGGAAGATGCTTGAGCTGTGTGTATCAGGAAATGCCAATTAAAATCATGCTGAGATAACTCGTTTCACCTCTCCCAAGGGCAGGAGTGAGAGGCAAAAAAACACACACTGCTGGGTGTGGGGAAGCAGGCGTTGGGGTCCGTTACCGTTACTGGTGGGAGGGAGTGCAGACCCGTCACTTGGGAGCAGACATTGACAGGAGCTCTCAACATGACCCTGGTCCACGTCCTTCCTTTCTGCCCCAGCAGTCACTGTCACTTCTGGGATATATTTTTTTTTAAGGTACAGATGCTTCCAGATGTAGCACATGGGTATGTCTAGGGTTGGTCATGGCAGTAGTGTCTTTTGTGTCCAGAGCGTTTGACAAAGTGGTTATATTTGTGTCCTGGAGTGCCATGCAGCCGTGACGGTGGGTGGAGGTCCTGATGAGAGAGACCTTCTGCATTTGTACTGTGCTGACTTGTAGGAAACTAAAGAAAAGGATACCTCTTTGAATTGTGATTCTCAGTCTCAGGGAAGGCATGCTGGGAAATGGGAGAGAATCTTCATGAAGATTCTAATTATGGTCAATCCCGGAATAGTTTCCAATTAGATTGCACCAGACACTGTGCTCTTGGCTATATACCTTGAGAGTAGATTATATACGTATATAATGTGTAAAACATGTGTATAAGGAATCTTCAAAAAGGTTCATGAATGTGCATAATAAAAAACCCTGCTTGAATTTTGAAACTCTTCTGTACCAAAACAAGACTATTTTTTTATTCTTTTTTTTCCCCACAAACTTTTTGAAGTGTGCTTGTATGTGTGTCTCTGTTATATATGTACAGGCATATTTATGCACACACAAATCCAAAATTGTATATTGTTAAGTCCCATTTCCCAGGTCTCTGAGTGACTTAAGATCCTACCTCAGCTTCATCCCCTCTTTATTTGTATTATCTGATATTATGTCTGTCAGCTCTTTGCACCATCCTCCTTAAAATCAGAGTTCCCCAAGGGCAAGGATCTTTGTTTTGTATCCCCAGCATCTAGACCAAAATCTGACCTGCAGTAGTTCCCTAGTAAACACGTGCTGGACGAATGTGGAGGAGCCCCAAATGCCAAGCTTAGCCTTGGGTTCTCCGTGTGGGCCTGAGGCCATTAGAGCCCTTTCTCTCCTTGGCATCTAAGAAATAGAAGGAAACAGACACTGCTGTTCTGGCCAAGGAGGAGGCATCAAGTTGCCCCAGTTACCCTTTACCCTGTAAAAATTCTCCCTCCCCTATATTCTCTTCCCAGACAGGGACAGGGATCTAGCCTGCATCTCCTCCAGTGAGGTCCGAAAAGCATGCCTGCACCCCACATTCCTCAGCCCTCTGTGGCCCACCTCACCTCTGCAGTGTGGGTGACCTGTGCCAGGCACTTAACTCTCTGTAGAAGAGGTTGAGGGAGAAGACTCCATTCTGAAGGTGCTCCCTTCTGGATGCCTTGATTATTTAGACCATGTCCTTAATATTGTCAGTCTCGTTTGCCTGTGCAGCATCCTTGACTTGAGCTAAGCTTGTTCTTTCTAAATTCTTCTGTAGTTCGGTTCTAATAACAATTTTGTCAGCCTATTTTTGGGTTTCCACAGGGCCAGGTACTTTGCCAAGCCTTTAATTCAACTCTCCCAATAGCCCTATGGTATGAGTGGATATTGCTTTTTTCCATTGTGTTAGGGATGAGGAAGCTTGAGACTGTAAGTTCTAGTATGAAGCCGTGGGTCTCACACTACTAAGCAAAAGGGCTGCTGGGATTGTGACTGCAGCCCCAGCTGAGCCCTAAAGGCGCATGCTCCTGGCCACATAGCCACACTGCTCTCGTTTCTGTTTCTTTGATCCTCCCAGTGGCCAGCAGAGCAAGGACTGCTCTCCTCCTGTGTGCTATGGATGCTTGATCAAGTGGCAAAGGCCAGCTGGTCAGCATGAGGCCTTGAGGAGCTGGAGGAAGGCAGGTGGAGAGCCTTCTGCTTACTTATTTCACATAGGCATTTGCCACACGTCACTGACCAAACTTGTGTTTCTCATTGAGATTCGGTTCCATCTCCTTTCTTCTCTGACTGTCCCTGTCAGATCCGTCGATCATATCCTATGCAGGTGTCTATAACCTGCTGACTCCTTCCTGCCGGTATAACTGCTCTTCACGGAGCAGCTAAGAACTCTGGAGTCAGGATGCTTGGATTGAGGGCTGGTTCCGAATGTCTCTACTGTGTGGACTCACCTAAGTTACTGCCTCTCTCTGGTTCTCAGTGTCCTCACCTGTAATGATAGTTCTTACCTCCAAGGAGAGTTATGAAGATTCGAGATTATGCTGAACCGAGGGCGGGACTCATGGGAATGACCGGTAGACAGGCAGAGTAGCGTGTATCTGCTCTTAGTTTGCTTTGTTTCATGCACTAAGAGGACATGAGCTTAGGCTCTGTCTAGTTTCTTTGAGGCCTGCAAAAGCATTCGTTTAGCAGACAGCTTCCAAATGTCTTTCAGGTGACATGCATCATTTAGGGCCTGGGAATTCCATTGTGAACAGATTTTGAGAGCCCTGTACCCATAGTTTATGTTCTCACCTGTAAGAGGTAATTTAAAAAAAAAGCATCAGATGTGATCATTATTCTGCAAAGAATGATAGGGTTAAGTTGGAGGCCACCTGAACTAGGGTACTCAGGAGGGGGCAGTCACAGAGAGGCTTGCCTGGCAGCAGGATGCCAGCTTTGAGAACTGCTAGGACATAATGTGCAGTTGCTGGGATAAAAGTGAACTTGGAAGGGAAAAAGTAGTGTGGTGGGAGTGTGTTTTGGAAGATGAGTAGAAGGGAAGAAGATGAGGTCAGAGAGCTGCTGATGGATTTTGAGAATGAGAGCAACAGGACATGATCCTGGTCTGATTTGGTCCTTGAGCAACCTGGTATTATCCCTATCTGATTTGATCCCTCTGGCTGTGTATGGAAAATGGAATCTAGGAAGGCAAGAGTGGACTGCAGGAGGCTAGAGGGGAGCTGATGGAGTAGCCAGGTGTAGGATGATGGTGATGATTTGGGTGGGAAAGGAAGAGAAAAGGAAATGGATTCCAGATGGGGCTTTTTGGGGGAGGCAGTGGCAACAGCACTTGCAAATGGACCCACTTATAGAGGATGAGGAAGGGGGAGGCGTAAGGGATTCTGTTGTGTGCCTGCATCAGTTAGTTGCCTGATCCACATGGATGAATACTCGGAGTTGCCATTTTTCCCACTCACGTAGGCTGCTCCAGCCAGAACACACATCAGATGCTTCCGTTCTAGTTTGAGGATCAAGGGCAAGGGCATTCCAGATAAAGTGAACTGCCTTCTGTCTCAGCAAAGGCTGGGCCCCTCTGCTGCAGCAGGCTGAGAAACCCTCCCTGTTCCCTGCTGTGCTCAGGCTGGAATGCCCATACGAAGCAAGGTGGTTTCCTAGCAGATTGGAAGGGCAGAACCTGACAAAAACCCACCCCCCAGACTCTGTACTTGCTGCTGACCACCAGATTGTTTCATGTCATCCTATCTCCCACATTCTCCAAGGCTGCTTTCTTACCTGCCCCCCGTCTCCTCTCCTAAGACCAGAGCTTCAACCAGCATCGCAGCAGCAGGGTGCATCATGATGGAGGTTTGACACACTTGGGGTTCTCACTCTGCGTTTAAGTCAGCTTGGTTTCCCAGGATGGCTGGTGAGGCCTGTGGTTTGGGGCCAGCTCTGGAGGAAGACTGTACCTGTGGTAAGCAAAACATAAATTTGTTGAGTGTGACTCTTCTGCATTCTTTGACCCCTGGTCCAAGTATCTTCTATCTACCTTGTCCTTACGAGTGCAGGTCTCATGGCAGTGGCAACTGGTGAGGGCAGCTCAAGTGTGGGCTGACAACTACAATGTGACTGCAGACAAGTGGGGTTGGGGACTCCTCCATGTCCTCCAGCCATCGGAGCCTACGTGTCCCTGAAGACTGGGCTCCCAGCCCTTTCCTGTGCTGCTGGGACATGCTCACCAGGTCACTTGTCAGTATTGACATCTAGCATGTCAGGGAGTTGGGGTGTTTCCCTCTGACTGCCTACAAGCTGTGGACTGGGAGGAATTATGGGTCACAAGAAGGTAAAGTTGGTCATGTTTCAGCTCGTGCCAAATTCCAAGTTGAAAAAAATAAGAGGCACAACCTTGAAGGAGAAAAATATAGGGCAATAATGAGTTTAACTAAGTGCTCTCCCACATTGCTGGAGGAGGTGTGAATCATTGTGACCTTTTTAGAAGACAATCTGGGAAAAAAGTTTGTTTTTTTTTTTTTTTAATGGGCAGTATATGCTTGTGATAAAACTTCCAAATGTTCAAATGGCACCAGATAAGATATGCTGTTGGAAGTGTCTCTCCCTGTCCCCAGCCACACAGTTCCCCTTCCGGGGGATAATCATTTCAGGTGTGTTGTTGCAGAACTACTCAGTATAAAAATAAGCATTTCCCTTAGTGTTTGTGGACTGTTGGTTCCAGGACACTATTCTCCTCCACTCCTGACCCCCAAGAAACAGAAATTCACAAATCCTCAAGTGCTTTACATACAACCTAGACAGTTGTCCCATATACTTGAAAATCTTTAGGTTGCTTATAACCTAGTCCAATGTAAGTGCTATGTAAGTAGCTGTTACACTCTAGTTCAGGGTATATACATGTTCAGTACAGGCCAAAATTATTTTTCCCAAATATTTTCCCACCCACAACAAATTGAATCCATGGTTACAGAACTCTAGGACACACAGGGTCAACTGTATTTTAAGTGTAACCACACATCTTAACTGGGAAATTATTCCAAAATATAACTAAATAATAGTTCACCAGTAATCTGTGACCTAGTACTGCCATTCCTGAACATCTAAACCCTGGCAAAATCATATTTATTGCAGTATTATTTGCAATTTCAGAAACAACCCAAGCCCTGGGACTCAAAAGAATGCCTGTTTTTTTTTTTTGTTTTGTTTTGTTTTTCTTTTAGGGAATGCTTGGATAGAATATGACCCATCCATTCCTGTGATGTGTTTCAGAAAGCAGGATTCAGAGAAGTCAATATTCGGATTATCTTCTACTGTTTTCCCTATCTAGCAGCTGGCTTGGCCTAGCATTCTGGCGGGGAGACTTTGGGCCGTTCTCATAGTCAAAACAAACTTAACGCGTAACTCTCTATATGGATACTCACCTGGGGCTGGAGTGTCACTTAGTCCCACAGGTAGAGAGCCCATGTACACATGCTCACCTGGGTTTCTTCAGGCTGGGAGAAGCTGCCAAGTAGCAGGGACTGGATGCTGTGGTAAAACAGTCACAGACCATAAAAAGCAACCCGACCTGTTTGCCTGTTGCCTGGTAAAATGAAATAAGCGCCATGATGTCTGCAGTGTCACCAACTCTGCCACTTACGACACAGGAGTCAATGGTGACACTAAAATGAAGCTGTGTCCTGATGAAGCTTCAGGGTTATAGCTGTCCCAGCTCCCTACTCACAGAGCTACCCCATGGAATCTTTACACAGCACCCACTAAAGTGGACCTGGCAGGAGGGCTCTGGGCCAACACTTCCCTGTGGGCCTGTTGTACTGAACCACTCTGGGGACGCCCTTAGCACTGTGTTCTCTGATTGTGGTGCTGCAGGACTGTTTTCTGTCACTCTGCTTTCCGGCTTTGCTTCCAGCACAAGAGTGTGTCCTCGCAAGCTCTTACAGTCCCCTCAGAAGATTGACAGTGGGCTGAGGCCCATGACCACTTTGGGTCACAGGTTGTCTCCTACTGGACTTGTCTTTCAGGGGAAGGCACAAAGGACAAATTGGGCCTTTTCCCCTGTCTCTGATCACATTTCGTCAGCATGCTTTCAGCCCTTCTTAACTACATCCTTTACCTTTCCACCACCAAAGAGAAATAGCTTGCCCTGCCCCTGGAGCAGCATCTTTTGTCTCTTGCTGGTCTTGCAATGTCTCATGAGGAGCCAGAACCCCCCCCCACCTCCCCACCCACAGGCTTAGCTGTGACTCTGACACCCTTCCCCAGGGATGGGAAGGCCTCTGGTGCCGACTCCACAGCCTTGTAGGGTGTGTGGCAACCTTTAGGGCTGCCTTCTTGATTTGATGAGATCCTGGAAGGACATCTAGGGCAGTGTACTCCCAACAGTAGGGATGTTGGAGCACTCTCACTGAAGGCTGTATTTACACAGGGCAGGTTGAGGGAACCAACAAGGGGTGGCAGCACACTGTGTGGCTAACAGTGGCCTTCTTAGGGCCTGGGATACAGCTCACTGTCCAGGACAGACCGTTTTCATTGGCCTCTGTGCTCAGGGCTGACGGTCATTGATGGTGTCAAGTGAAAATAAAGGATCATTGAACTTTTCCCTTTCTTCTATGGTCTCCAAAAACCCCTCCAAAGCATCAATGATTTGCTTCACTTCATCTTTCACTTCTATTTTGTACCATGTAAGTGCAGATATGAGCATTGATGTGTGGAATCACTGAATTACACACCTGGTTACCAGCTTATACAAGCATAATTATTTCATTCTTACCAGAAGTGTGGAAATGCTACACAAAACAAACTCAGCAGTTTGTGTTTTCTGGGTTGATCTGTGCAAATTCTGCCAACACTCTACCTTTGGCTTTCTGGTGAGGGAGGAAGGACTGAAAACCAAAGGGACCGGGGTTGTCCTTTCTCTTGCCTCCTGCCTCATCACCTCCGACATACCTGGTGGGTTAATTCAGGTAAGTGTCACTGAAGACAGCATAGGAGGCTTCCTTAGTCTTTGGTGTTTCTCCAAATGCCATTGCCCTCATCCTGCAGCAGAAGCGAGTTTTGCTGTAAGGAAAGTGCCTCTCAAGGCTGCCAGTCGTGTCTGCACACTTAGCTATGGATGTTAGAACCCACCTAACCCCATAAGCACTCTGAGTCTTGTGGAACACATGTGCATCACTGAGCCAGAATCCTCTGCTCAAAGGGGTCCAAGCTGTGACTGCTTTGGGGGTAACAGGCTCACAGGCTACCTGGCTCTTCCCTGCTCAACTCGCTCGCACTGTTGGCCTTTGGACTTTGCTTGCAGAAAACAAGTCCAGAGAGAAAATTAGTAACAATTCCAAGATAATGCTTGGGCAATAGATCAAGAAAAGGGCCAGTGTCACTGCCTTGAGTTGTATGCCTTGTAAAGCCAATTCTGTCTGGGTTTGCCACTTGAGGTAAAAATTATCCAGTTTGAGTCAGAGTTCTGTTCTCAGCAAAATCTTATTAGGGTAGTTCCATTTAACACCAGGAATTAAAACACCTTCAGATGCTTTTTTGCTTGCTATCAATTCTAATCAAGATGTTGTCAGTGCCTGCGTGTGTCCTATCTACTAGTGTATTGTGGCCCTTCATGATGGTGACACTGTCACTCCCCATTTTCTTGACACACACACACCTGTGTACGTGTATTGAAAATGCACATCTTCATTTGAAAATACAGAAATGTGTCCTCCAGGAAAACAGGGCAATGATTTGTTCTTTTATTCAATTTATTTAACAGCCACTTGGCGAACTGCTCTTGATGTGCTGTGTAGTTTTAATCTAGCTGAAAACCCCTTTGGAAAAACTCCCGAGACCGTAAGAAGGTCACTCCTGATTCTTCCTTTTCTCCTTCATCCCCATGGCAAATCCATCAGCAAGGCCTGTTTGCTCTTGACCTGAAAAAGATCTTCATCAGCTGTCTCCTCCTGGGCCTCTCCACCTCCATGCCTTCTTGTGTGCCCAGCCACTGCCTTGTTGTTCTCCCTGTTGCTTTTCAACATTGCCAATCTCTGTGCAGCAGCCAGAGGCATCTTTCAGAAATGTAGATCAGAACACATCATTCCCCCTGCTTCCCATCATATTCAGAATAAAGCGCATATGGCTCGCAGGGCCCACACAGCCCCCACCAGCTTCTGCTGCATCTTGTGCTCCTTTGTTGCAGCCTTCAAGCCACGTGGGGCTCCTGGGAGGGTCTTGGAACACACTCAGATACATCTTCCTGTTTCCTGGAATACCTTTTTGTCCATTGGAGACTCTATTACCAATCCAATAATTCAGGCCAGTAACCTTTTGATTGTTTTCTAATCGAGGCATAATTCACGTAGTATAACATGCACCTTTTTTTAAAGTGTGGAATTCTGTAGCTTTTAGTGTATTCACAAGGCTGTGCATATATCAACAACATAATTCCAGAATGTTTTCATTGGCCCAAAAAGGGACCAGTCATCCTCCAGTTTCCTTCACCCTAGTCCCCAGTAACTGTTAATTACTTCCCATCGCTGTGGATTTGTCCATCCTAGACATTTCATGCCAATGAAATCTTATAACATGGTCTTCTGTGATTGACTCCATCTACTCAGCATTGTGTCTTCAAGGCTCATCTCTGCTGTAAATGAATTCTTTGTTCTTTGTTCTTTTTTATGGCTGGATAGTATTCCCTTGTATAACCATACTATGTTTTTCATTCTTCAAATAATGGACATTTTCAGATATTCTAATCCTCACTTTGATATGGCTTTTTTCCTCCTCTTTGGTTCTGGGCCTAGCTTCACACTGATTTTCTGGATGATGCTTTTCCCCACTTGGACTTAGGTTTATTGTCTGTCCCTTGTTCAGAATGGTTGACTTTGTAATGGCAGAGACTCTGCTTGCATTCACTGTATCCAGCACTCTACCCCACACAGTGCAGTGTAGGAGAGGGATCAACACTTGTGGAATAAATGACTCAACACATCTCACGTTTCTCCTTTTGCTTCCCCCTAAGTCAAAATAAATATAATCGAATTCTGTGGGAAGTTCTGTAACACAGCTTTCTCCCTGCAGTGGAAGAGAGAGCAGGGCCCAAAAACATGAGGACACCTTACATGGTGCAGATGGCAACAGAGATGTCTCTGGTGTCAAATGTTGGCCCGCTGTCTGTTGTGTAAGACCACAGTGTCCTTTTCCAAAGTTCCTTTGCACGTGTTTCTGCTCATACGTAAAATGCCAGAGGTGGACATCGCAGGCCTGGCAGCTTCTCCAGTCAGCAGCGTCCTTTCATCCAGGGTCATCCCACTTCACCAGCACCCCTAGCACCAAGCTGTCTGTCATGAGATGGCCCCGTGGTCTAGCACGGCTGCTGAGTCAAGCTGATGGGTCTGTAACCAGGTGGAAGCAGGGTGAAGAGAGGAAAACAAAAGCATAGCCCAGCTTTGTTTCTCATGAGCAGTTCTCCCCCAAAGTTCTACAGTTTCTCCTTCCCTCTTCTGGGCCACCCTGCAACTGCAAGGGGGGACTGGAAAATGTACTCTCAGCTAAGCATTCTGGGTGATCAGCTGGCTTTTCCCTGTTCACCTGAATCTTTAAGCTTTTTTCCTTCCTTAAATGACCGGGATCAGAGCAGTGGCTTTTTCTATATCCATTTGACCTAAGGGTGAAATTTTTGAGACTTCTCTGGAAGCTTTAGTCCAAGAAACTAACCATGCCACCATCGGTAAGAGGTCCTGCTCCAAACATTTTTGATGGAGTAATTTCTTAATCTTCACTATACCCTTCATTATTATCATCATGGATGAAGAAACTGATGCACAAAGAGCTTAAATAGCCAAAGACATTCTCACTTTCATAATGGACTTCTTAAAAATTATGCCTTTGTGATATATTATGAATAACAGGAATAAAAAATAAAACCTGACCTATTTTGGTAGATTGACCACTGTTCTTTCATCCATCTGATTAGCTGGGATCTAGACAGTGCTTTGTGGAAAAGCACCGAGTAATGCAAACCACGTTGACAAGCTGTTTTTATAGGAACAGGGAAGGGCCTCACTGTTGGCACATCCAGCAAATGGCTGGTGACAGGAGGAAAAAGGATCCACAAACCACGCAGGATTCCTCTAAGCCCTGAGCCTGGAGCCAGCAGACAAGACAGTGGGACCAGTGGGCTGAATCTGGCCTTTAAAGTGGCAGTCACCCCAGCTGCTCTTAGGCATCCCTGGGGGAAGGAGGGAAGATGGTCCCAATTCAGAGCTTTTGAGGATTGATTCAGGCACTGAGTCGTATTTCCAGATGCCTCTGGTAGCCATGTTCAGGGGAAGTGTGTGATCCTGATAACTTGTCACTGCACACAGACGATCATGTTTGTTCCATGATTATGTCTGGAGAGTGAGACTGACAGGTCAGCACCAGCATTGCTTGGCCTGTCTTGCCAACCCATGACCACAAGATGACCGTCGCAGCCACCTTCCCCACCTTCAGGTTGTCTCTTCTGGCAGGGTGATGTTCTGGGGACAAGCCCAGCTGTCACCTGCATTCTTAGCTAAAAAGGCAAATTGGCAAAAGCACACGGGACTGTGTGGGTGCGGTTCAGCCTTGTTATGTATAAGCACACACTGTCCAGGATCCCCAAGGTTATAAACTTTGTTATCTCATAGGCACACATAATTTTCCTTTCATATTTAAGCTTTTGAGCCATCTGAAATTGATGTCGGTATGTGGAGCCCATACTTTTTTTTTTCTTTTTGTAGATTTATTTATTTGAAAGGTGGAATTACAGTGAGAGCAGTAGAGAGAGAAATCTTCCATCACTTCCCAGTTGGCCACAACAGCCAGAACTGAGCCAGATCCAAGCCAAGAGCCAGGTAACCGTAGTCAGAATGGGGGAGGGATCTTTTTTTTAAGATTTTCTTTTTTTCAAAGGCAGATATACAGAGAGGAGAGAGACAGAGAGGAAGATCTTCCATCCAGTGATTCACTCCCCAAGTGACTTGCAACGGCTGTAGCTGTATCAGTCCGAAGCCAGGAACCCCCTCCAAGTCTCCCACGCAGGTGCAGGATCCCAGGACTTTGGGCCGTCCTTGACTGCCTTCCCAGGCCACAAGCAGGGAGCTGGATGGGAAACGGGGCTGCTGGGACTAGAACCATATAGGATCCCAAGGCGAGAACTTAAGCCACTAGGCCACCACACCGGACATGGGGGTTGGAGGGTGGGACAGGGAGGGATCTTGGTAGAACCTACTCCATGGGTTGTTACGTTGGCCAAATGAGTTGACAGTTAAAGAACTGAAAACAGTAGGGCCCAGCGTGATGACTCGATAGCTAAATGCTCACTTTGCAAATGCCGGGATCCCACATGGCACCGGTTCATGTCCCAGCTGCTTCACTTCCCTTCCGGCTCCCAGCTTATGGCCTGAGAAAGTAGTGGAGGATGGTCCTGGATGGGAGACCCAGAAGAAGCTTCTGACTTTGAATCAGCTCAGCTCCAACCATCAAGACCATTTAGGGAGTGAATCAGTGGATGAAAGATGTTCCTCTCTGTCTCTTTCTGCAATTCTGATCTGTTTTTCCAAGAAAAATAAAATCTTTGGGGGGGGGGGACTGAAAGAAAAACTGAATGCAATTGCTAATATGGAACAAAATTAAAGCAAACCTGGTTCTCCAAACCCAAAGCGGGAATTTGTGAGACCATATGCAGATTTGGGAGTAAAGCGAAGCACATCTCTGCGGTTGTCGTCCCTTCATTTTTTTTTAAAAAAGTTGCCAAATTGTTCTCCCAAAATGTTTGTTCCGGTTTCTGCTCCCACCCGCAACGCCTGAGAGTTCCCCTTACCGCAGAACTCCAGCACAGTTGGCGCTGTCAGACTCTGACATTTTGGCCAATCTGCTGCGTGAGAAACGGTCACACAGCACCGATTTCCCCCGGCAGCTGCTTGGTGGAGGTCCGTCTGCAGGAGTTTTCCTCGCCTAGGCTAGAGGCAGGACAGCCCTGAGGCCACCTGTGACGATGAAGTCCTCTTCGCCCTGTGCTCTGACCCCTGTACCAGTACGGTCATCTTCTGGGGAAGGTGGCAGTGAAGGAGTAAGACCCACAAAGTCGCTGACCAAGCTCCAGTCATGTTTGTGGCCTGCCTCCGACAATGACAGGACTGGTGCTAGATTGTTAGTGTGGATTATTCATAGAATATAGGTCATAAGAGAAAACATGATTAATTGCAAGATGATCTCAGCAGCTGTTGAGGGCCTAAATATTCCCCAGGTGAGGTACTTTCTCCACAAATCAGCCTTTCCTTTTTGGAGTGTGGGCAGAGGCAGCTGAATGAACGGATAATTTCCCAAGTCACTGTTTCAAAGGCAGGATGGGCCGGGTGTAATGGGCCCCTTCTCTACATGATGAGCTGTTGAACCAGTTGATTAGTAGGTGAGTGAGTCCCTGGTGTCTCAGACGTGAAGCCCAGGAAGTCTAGGTAGGAGAACAAAGTTAACAGCACAAGGACTCAGAAGGTTTGAAATCTCAGTGCCTCGATCGGCCACTCACGCAGCCCACTGCCTGGAGAAGAAAGGCCTGGCCACCCACAACACATCTCTGGTCAGCAGAAGGTGCACTGGGCCAGACCCTCTCCAAGGTTGCTTGAACACTGCCTGAGTGTGTGCCCTGCTCCAACACAGAGAACAGAAGAGTCTCCTGCCGACTCTAGGCACAGGTAGGGAAAAGAGCCAGTGGGCCAGTCCCAACCTATGGGGTCAGCAGTTCCCCCTCGGAAGCAGTTGTTAGCCATCATCTCCGACCCGACAAAGCAGTCCCCTCCTCTTCCTCGGGGGGAATCACGTAGTGTGGTGTGGATGATCCCTGCCGTGGGAATTGCCGTGGGAATGTGAGGCTCTAATGGAAAAACCAGGTCCAGCAAATCAGGATGGAAAAATATGGGTGTGTCACGCAACCTTGGGGGTCAGGAGAACAGCCCTGGCCAGCCCTGAGGAAAGCCAGAGCCATAGTGGTAACAGCTGCTTCCCAGGACTTTAGTGAGGATTAAAACCTAAGGCCATTAATGTGTTAACGTGCTCTGAGATTTCATCCAGGAGATTGATTCTCAGTTGGCTGATTGTGGAGCGTGTGGAGGTTTATCATCCATTTCCCTGACGGCTTGTTCTGTCAAAGAAACTAGAGCTGCTGTAGGTGAGTGGAGGTGTGGGCACCCAGAGCCTCAGCTGATCGTGGTCACCCCGTACTCTATGTGGTCTCTGGAAGGGACCATGCTCAGGGAGCCCCAGCGTCCTGGGACCCTGGGGCCCATGTCCACTCCTTTAAGTCCCATAAGCATTCAAACCTCGGTCTCCTTCCAGGGAAAGGTGAGGCTGGATCAAAGAAAGGGGTCTTCAGGGCCCGGTGTGGTGTCCTAGTGGCTAAAATCTTCACCTTAAAAATGCCAGGATCCCGTATGGGCACTGGTTCTAATCCCAGCAGCTCCGTTTCCCATCCAGCTCCCTGCTTGTGAGCTGGGAGGGCAGTCAAGAACAACCAAGGTCTTGGGACCCTGTGCCCACGTGGGAGACCTGGAGGAGCTCCTGGCTTCGGACTGGTACAGCTATGGCCATTGCAGTCACTTGAGAGTGCATCAATGGATGGAAGATCTTCCCCTCTGTCCCTCCTCCTCTCTGTATGTCTGACTTTGCAATAAAAATAATAAATCGTTTTTAAAAAGGGGGGGGTCTTCACCCAGTTTTCAGAGGTGGGGATCCCAGCAGTCATCAGCATCCTCGAGATGGGGCATTTTGTGGGAATTGTTGTTGGTGGGTTTTTTTGTTTGTTTTATTTTTTTTTTTTTTTAGATTTAGTTCTTTATTTGAAAGAGAGATTTACAGAGAGGAGTGACAGATCCTCCATCTTGTGCAACCCAAATGGCAGCAAGGGCCAGGAGCTTCCTCTTGGTCTCCCTGGGCCATCCTTCACTGCTTTGTTACGCCATAAGCAGAGAGCTGGATTGGAAGTGAAACAGCCAGGACTTGAACCAGCATCCATGTAGGATACCGGCACAGCAGGCAGAGCTTTAGCCTGCTGTCACAGCGCTGTCTCCAGTAATACAGTTGTTTAGTCGGCCTCTTAAAAGGGTCTTGAAGGAACACTGGGTTGATTTTTTTTTTTTTTAAGGTCTTTCACTGTTCCATTAGTGAGCTCAGCAAAAAATGACAGGAATGTCTCTAGCCTAAACTGGCGTATAACTGCAAAAGGCAATTAATGGCGTAGCGACCTGAAAATCTCAAGGCTGGTATGCCAGAAATCACTGTGCAGGTGTTGTCATCTGTCATCTGTTCCTCTTCACTCCTGGGCTGTGCCTATCTCAACTTTGACTTTATTCTCAGCCCCCACCTCCCATCCTGGGGTGACCAAGAATCCCTCAGAAGTCGTTGCCTTAATTTACAGCCCATCTCTTTCTTCCCCCAGTATCCGTAGTAAGATTCTCAGCTCCAACTCTGATTGACCACGCTTGGATCTCTCCCAGAGCCAGTCCCTGAGGCTGAAGGGAGGAAACATTCAGGTTAGGAGTCAGACGAGGATAGCTCTCTCCCCAAACCATTCAGTTCTTGATGTAAACCTGGCTGAGCGTGGGAGGTGAATGTATGTGGCAGCTGGAGCACAGCCATGGTCGTGCTGAAGCTGCTGAGGCAACTCCGAGGGCATCCTCCCCTCGGGTGGAATGGAGTGGCGTTCTGAGATGGCTGGGGTCCTGATGGAATCGCCGCTTATACCGCCTCTTAGTATTTCCTTCTCTGCTCTGCAGAGGACCCCGGCTCCATGCACAGCCCCAGCTTCCTGCAGTCCTCAAGAGGCAGCTTCCTGGCCCAGAGAAACTTGGCACCACTGGGCTTCAGCACAAATCTGCCGTTAAAGAGCCATGTGCATCTCTGTAGAAAAGAAAGGGAGTCAAATTAGAGTAGCAGGAAAGCAATTTCAGTTGCAATTGAAATGGTGGGTATTAAAATTTTACAAGAGCTTTATGCTGGGGTTTTCTTGATCATCCCAGGAATTTTTTTAATGGGAAGACTGACGATAAAGGAAAATGTTCTGGGTACTTCTGGTTCCCTCCTGCCCTGCCAAACATGTTAAACCAAATTTGTTAGGACTTCACAGGCCAGCTTAGGAACAGCAGCTGCCCAGGAGGCCATTTCTGAGTGTTTAAAGTATGTGTGTTTTTTCTGTATTTGCTGTGTCTTTGTGTAGTAACTGTTTCTAATTTTGTTTTGTACTTTTCCGAATGGCCTAGTAGTGAGCTATGGGAATCATTAAGAACAGCAGTTGCCTCTGCCCTTCTGTGTTAGTTGAACGTCATTTGGCTGTGTGAATAAATAGAAGTTCAGTCAGCTGAGGCATAAAAGAAATGTGAGGATCCACATCTTGGGGAATTTTCCTTCATGGCTCGATCTAGAGCCTCCAACGAAGTTGCCAGCATCATTTCCCAGACTTTCTGTCTCTGTATTCTTCTGGACGGGTTTGATTTTCAGGGAAGCTCTGATGCAGACTCTGATGGAGTCTCTGGCTCCACAAGTAGATCCAACCAGTGTGGTAGCCCGGGGTTAATAAACCACCTCTTCCCATAGTCTCCCGGAGCTGGTGGTTTTGGCCTCTCATCTGTTCTTTGATGCCAGGAGCAGGGAAGGTGGCAGTAGGATGGCCACGTCTGGATCATATGAACAGCCCCTCCTCCACCCCCAATGCATGACATAAGATCCTTCCCACAGGAAATGTGTGTGCTGAGTGGGAAAGTTGATGCTCATGCAACAGACCTAGGAAGGGAAACAGCCAGAACAGCAGCCTTGGGGGACCCCTTCCAACCTTGAGTTCCCAAGGCTGAATTG
This sequence comes from Ochotona curzoniae, assembly GCF_017591425.1. NCBI lineage: Eukaryota > Metazoa > Chordata > Mammalia > Lagomorpha > Ochotonidae > Ochotona > Ochotona curzoniae. Next base: position 4,161,320 of record NW_024465561.1, on the reverse strand, counting down.
GCTCAACCTTTACCACCTGCAAGTCTAGGTCCAGAGCCCATGGACTTTGGAAGGGCAGTAATTCAGAGAATCTTGAAGTTGCCTGGGGGAAAGCATTGCATTTCTGTTCTTCCTGAAATGTATCATTTCCTTAGGAGCAGCAGCAGCAAACCACAATTGTATTAGCAGTATCTTTGACCTTGTTACTATTAGAAATTCCAAATTTTTCCATACCAAATTACAGTTGTTGCCAGCATTGTAAAAAAAAAAGTCACGCTCATCTGTTACTTTTTAATTTCTACGTTATTTACTCATTTGGAAGGGTGATGGAGAAAGAGATCTTCCATCTCCTGACTTACCCCCTAAAGCTTGCAGCAGCCAGGGAGGCCCAGGCTAAAGCCAGGAACTAAGAACTCCATCCAGGCTCTCACCCAAGTACTTGGACCATCATTTGCTGCCTCCCAGGATGCGATAGCAAGAGGTAGTGGTGGGCCTTGCTCCTGGACACTCTGAAATTGAATGCAGGCTTCCCATGTAGCAGCTTATCACACTACACTGCAACACCCATCAAATCACCTTCTCTTTTTTTAAAAAAAAAAAAAAGGTTTTAAAGACTTATTTTTTAATTTGGAAGACCGAGTTATATAGAGAGAAGAGACAGATCTTCCATTTACTAGCTCCTGCCCAAATGGCTGCAGCTGCCAGAGCTGAGCCAATCCCAAGCTGGGAGCTAGGAGCCTCCTCTGGATCTCCCACATGGGTGCAAAAGTCCAAATACTTTGGGCCAATCTCCACTATTTTCCTAGGTATTCCAGAAAGGAACTGGATCAGAAGTAGGGCAGCCAGGGCTTAAAATGGCACCCATAATAGGATGCTGGCACTGCAGGCAAACACTTAACATGCTATGCCGCAGCACCAGCCCTTATTTTTAAATTACTGTAGTTAGTGGATTAGTCATCAGCCTTATTATTTGAAGCATGAATATTATTGTATGTCAGATGTGGTTTTGTTTTATAGATATTTTGAAATTTGATATAATTGGCTTCCTTTATAATCTTATGTTGTATTATATATATTATATATATATATATTTAAGTGATTATGAAAAAGAGTGAGAAAGACCACACGTTCCTTTATCAGGTTACTAACATGTCCCTGACAAGGGGAAGATCAAAAACCCCTTTGACCTTCTTCACAAACTCCTGGGGGCAGGATGGCTGACGCTGTCCAGATTACTGGGCTCCTGGGAAGCTGGTTAACTGCTCACCAGAGTCCCTCCCTTGGAAGCAGCTGCAGCAGCTGCCTGGCATTTGAGCTTGGCCTGGCCTCCTGAGCAGTATTTGATGTTGTGATATCGGGGAGGCAAGATGTGGAGCCTGCCATCGGCCCTCTCTTCACTGGCCATCATAACAGGAATGTTCTAGCCAAAAGGTCAGGAGCACATTGACTCTGGAATCAGGCTTCCTGGCTTCATGTTCCAGTGCTGGGACACTTTTGACTGAGCAGGCAACCTCAGTTAATGGGTGCTTTACTCCCTGTGTGCGTCTGTTTCCTCATCTGTAACATGGGAGAGAGAACACCTGCTTCTTAGGGTTACTGGGGATGTGAAATGAGCACAAGAGTCCCTGAGCCAGCACAGAGGACGTGAGGGTCACTGCTTGATGGCCACGTGCGTACAAAGGCTAGAGATCATCCCTTCAGGACTCATCTTGCTGGGTTTGTTCCAACCGCTGGGATGAGATGGTGAACAGCACAGCCTGGAGGGGTTCATTCATCCATGAAATAGCTGTCCAAATACAAGCTACCATAGCAAACACTCAGAAGCAGAAATTCATAATAAAAGTTACGCGTCTGGGCAGGAGCTGTTTCTGTCATCCCTGTGCTCAGTTGTCTGAAGGCACCGTCCCCATCATGGGCTCCCTCACCTCTCTGCGCTCAGTTCCCTCCCCTGCCCCTCCCTCACCCTGCATCAGCCCTAGGGCCTCCTGGCTGATTGTAAGGTGTCCCCAGCATGCTCTCATCCCTAGGCCTTGGCACTGTGACCATTCTGTGGCCTGGAGGGCTCCTTCCCAACTAGTCCCATAGTTGTGACTTCTGTTAGGAGATTTTTGTCGTCCGTATGCTCTGCAAGGCACTGCATGAAGGCACTGACCTTTCCCTGTCCTTGTCTTTGATTGTCCTCCTTCATAACTTGAGCACCTCCTCCCCGAGGGCAGGATACTAGTGTGTTCCCAGAGCCTGGCACATGGCAGGTGTTCGGGGACCGTTTGTGGAGGGAGTGAAAACATGAATGACAGATGGATATTGCAGCAGGAAGGCTCCAAGTAGCCCAAGTTGTAACCTCTCTCTCTCTCTCCCTCGCTCCCCACAGATGCACAGTCTTTGATATCAGCTCTTCCGGGACACACCAGGACCATTAGTGTCAAGAACGTACTGAGGGTGAGTACCCTGGATCTGTCCATCTGCTTGAACTAATACACATAAGCAGCTTCATTATTTAAAAAAAAAAAATGCAAAAGAGCTTCAGGAGTAACAAGTATTTCCTTCACTGCCTTCCCCATCACCCAAGCCTGCTATGGTCTCTCAGAGGTGGGGAGTTGGATCCGACTTCTCGCCATCCGTGACCATGCCTGCCCAGAGGTGTGCCCCTTTGGGGGGTTAGCGTGCTGCATAAGAAAAGGATGCCTGCTCTGCGGGTGTTTCTGCCATGTGCCCTAACTCCCCCAGCAGTTGTGTGTCTTGGAGGTAGGTCTTAGTCCAGAAGCATGCTTCAGTGTTCTGTGCTTTTTGTTTTTCACCTTTCTAGTTCAATTTCAAAATTTATGTAGAGTAAAATTGACTCTGTAATGTGCAGCTCTTTGGGTTCAGACACATGAGTGCAGCTGTGGGATTACCACTGCATCCACATGTGCCGGTTTCTCCATAGGTGTAAGTATCGTGTGGGTATGTGGACATGATTAAAGTAGGTGTTAGAAATTTTCATCAGATGCCAGCAAGCCACACAGGAGATGTTTATTCGGACTAGAAAGGGTCCATACCCACATGGAAGGGGATGAAGGCAGAGAGAGAGAAGAGCACAGGGAGAAGAGAGGAAGAGAGAAGGGACTCCTGCCATAGAGGTAGGAGGGAGGCTCCAAGGGAGCAAGGGAGTCACAATATGCTCAAGGGGAAGAGAGAGATCTAAAGAATGGAAGAGAACTTAGAGGCGGGTGTTGGGGTACAGGGCTGTGGGGATTGGTTAACGTAGTGGTAAGCAGGCCAAGGACACAGGGTCACAAGGGATTGGTGGAAAGGGCTGTCAGCTACAAAACTGGGCGTGTAACTAAATAGCAGAGATTTTACAAAACCAAAACTCTAAGGGACACAACTATTTAAAGCGATGGCAGAGCTAAAATGGTAGGGGTCTCATCAACCTTAGGGGCTAATGCTCAAGTCACTGTGCACAATATGTACGTATGATAAATACCTACTTATAATATTAAGGTTGTGAATATGTTATACTGAGGTTTCTGGGCTGAGGGGACAGGATGGTGACCTGCAGGTAAACATCTCCCGAGTTGGCGCCACGGGGTCTAAGCAGTGGAGTGGCCTTGGCCCTATGCCGTTTCATTTGCAGTGAAACATTTCTGGATGCATGTGCCAACCTCTGCTGGATGAATGCTGAGAGATGGCAAAGGACAAGAGACCCTGACAATGTGGAAAGCAGGGGATTCTGGCATTCAGCCTCAGGTCGGGGGCCGTGCTTGCCGAGCCACCTAGGCCGCTCTGTGGAGTCCGAGGAGCTGAGTGAATTTACCGGATCTCCTGCCTCTCCACTCTTTCATTCCTTCACCCTGCCAGAGTTGTGCTCCTGCATATTTGTGGGACAGTCTGTAAGGGTTACAGGTCCATCAAAGGTTCTAAAGAAGCACAGTAACTTTCTTATTTGTAAGTAATTTTAAAATTGCCTAAAAGTAGCAAAAGTGTTGGAGTTCACACACCTAAACTTTATCCAGCTCCCCCCTCTGTTCCCATCTCGTGTAACAGTAGCATAATGTAGAAAATGAACACTCAGCCAGTGCTAGTGACTAAATTACAGACTATCAGATTTCACTGGTTTTTCCACTGATGTCCTTTTTGTGAGCCGAGACCCGTCACGGGATCCCACGCTTCATTTAGTTGTCATGTCTCCTTGGCTTCCTGCAATCTAACGATTCCTCAGTCTCTGCTGGTCTTTCCTGAACTTGACACTTTGGAAGAGTACTTCTCTGATTCCATAAAGATCTCAATTTGGATTCTGGTGCTGTTTGCCCATGACTCAACTGAGGTGACATGAGAGGGGCGATGTGCCCTCCTCCCCTGTGTGTCGTTTGGGGCTGGAGCTGGAACCGTGACATCCTGCCTCTTGTTAGTGTGCGTGCAGAGCATTTCTGCTCTAAGTCTGCTCTTTCCTCGTCATGACTTATGGGTCTCTTGGGGGAGACAGCTGGAGACTGCTAATCCTGCTCCTCACACCTGCACCCATGAATTTTTAGTTGGTGGGTGAGCCTTGCCTGCAGTAACTACTGTGATAGTGCCCTAGGGATGATTTCTCCGTGTCCCTGCTGCCCTCTGCATTTACTCATTGAAAGCCTTCTGTAAGGAAGACCCGTCCTTTCCCTCAGTCGTTTCTTTCTTTGGTTGTTAATACCCTTTGGGCCTGAGATGTTTGTTTTAACCTAACATACTCCTTCTCCATGTGGTGAAAAGGCTCCAAATCCCAGGTGAATTCCTAACATTGCTACTTAAGCTGCAGGAAGACTGACATGGACCTTGAGGAACTGGGAAGAAGGGAAGAGGTCATATTTGTTGATTTATTCATTCTTCCTCTACCCTGCAAATATGCACCTGAGCACTACTGTGGATTTCAGGCTGAACATCCAGTCAGACAAAACCATTTCCCTAGGGGAGCTGACATTCTACTGGAATATGAAACAGTAACCTAAGAAATGAATGTAGGGTAAATGGGTGATGGCATGTGTGATTAAGCACATAGAGGAAGGAAGTGGGGATTGCAGGGGTGTTTTAGACAGGGTGATGAGCAAAGGGCTCTCTGGAGAAACCCTGGCCAGGGGAGAGAGGAAGGCAGTGCCTGACCTGGCGCTTCACCATCCAGGGGAGCTCAGGCAGTCTGCTCACTTCTCAACAGGAATTCCAGAGTTGCAGCTCGCAGGAGTTTGTCATCCTTTACACCGAGCTGGACAGCCCCAGGTCAGGCGAAGCCCACTGCTGCCCTATATTGTCAGGTCTTTCAGTTTCTCTTCTGCCAGAAGGAAAGAAAAATGAGGAATTTTGATGAAACCATCACATTTGGGTAATTTTTAGTGACACACAGTGTTCTTTTTAATGTAATGGTACAATTCCATAGGGTCTGGGATTTCACACACACACACACACACACACACACACACACACACACAAATTCCCACCCCTGACTGATTTTCCTCATATTATAATAATGTAGTCCTTCATAAGGAGTCATGATTCCATCAGTCAGACACACAGTGGTGTATTTTTTCTTCTCCACACCAGCCTAATCCTTGCAAAATAACCAGATTATTTGTGCTTATTGGATTGTTAAGTTGCTTTTTCTTTGTAACAAAGAAAACAATGTGACGTAAAAAGAGTGGAAATCACAAAGGCTCAGTAAACACTGTATAGCTCCACTTTTGTTGTTGTTGTTGTTGTTGTTGTTGAAAGTCGAGCAGAGCTCTCATCTACCTGTTCACTTTCCAAATACTTGTAAAGGCCAGAGCTGGAGCCAGGAGTCATAAACACAATCCAGGTCTCACACATGGTGAACCATCACTGTTGCCTCTCGGGGTATACATTAGCAGGAAGCCAGAGTCAGGTGCCACAGCTGGAAATCGACCATGGATGCTCATGTGTGGAATCCGGACAAATTAGCCAGTAAGCTAAACATCCACTCCCCTTATACTTTTTATTTTCCTCTATAGGAGTCTCCACCTATAGGCCTGGGCTTAAATTGGTAAATGGTTACCGTGGTCACATGCCCTGAGCCATTTGTGTCACTGTGGATGTGTGAGTGAGGAATTCTTGCAGCTTTAAGAACAGAACACGCAATTCAGAGCAGTTTATTCAGGAGGCCTGCTTTCTACCCTGTATTAAAAGATCTGGGGCCCGGCGCGGTGGCGCAAGTGGTTAAAGGTCCTCGCCTTGCACGCCCGGGATCCCATATGGGCGCCGGTTCTAATCCCGGCAGCCCCGCTTCCCTTCCAGCTCCCTGCCTGTGGCCTGGGAAAGCAGTCGAGGACAGCCCAAAGCTTTGGGAACCTGCACCCGCATGGGAGACCCGGAAGAGGCTCCCGGCTTCGGATCGGCATAGTATCAGCCCGTTGCGCTCACTTGGGGAGTGAATCATCGGACGGAAGATCTTCCTCTCTGTCTCTCCTCTCTGTATATCCACCTTTCCAATGAAAAAATAATAAAAATAAATCTTTAAAAAAAAAAAAAAGATCTGGAGGAACTCAGGTGCTACCCTCATGACGACAGGTCAGTGGCTGAGTAGTGTCAGGGCTGGAGTCCCCTTTGTTTCTCTGGCCCTGGCTGCTCATACTCCCGTGGTTGCTGTTGCAACTCCAGGCAGAACAGGGGCAAGGATCAACTCCTGGCACATCTGTGTTGGATCACTTAAGCAATCCCAGCGTCCTCAGAATTTTCCACTTGCATCTCGTTGGCCGCAGATGCATATTATAGTTTCTTCGAGCTTCAAGAAAGATAGGGTATTCCCTTAATTATCAACCTTTCCTGAGAAGGAGGCCAGAGAAAAAGGGAATTGAGAATGCAGTGGAGGTGAGCCAACCAGCAGTATCTGACTTCATAGAGGAAGAAAAAGTCATAATTACTATTAATGGGTGCTGACTCTGCGCCGAGTCCTGCTGTCAGTACTTTCCATGCATGATCTCATTCAGTCCCATAACCACCCTGTGATGTCACTGCTGTGATGTCCCCAGAAAAATCAGGAACCAAGAAGTAGTCTCACCAAGCAGAGCAACTGGGGTAGATAGTCTAGCAGCGTACTTCCAGATGCTCACTGTCAGCCACTGTGCTTGACTGTGTCATTAGAGGTCAGAGGGTTCCAGGCTGCTTGCTTTCAAGGCCTTAGTCTAAGTCCTTCCAGCAGGGCATGACATTGTGACACATCAAGTCAAGCTACCATCTGCAGTGCTGGCATCCTGTATGTGCCAGTTCGATTCCTCACTGCTCTGCTTCCAATTCAACACCCTGCTAGTGTTCCTAGGAATACTGCATTATGGTGATCCAGATACTTCAGTTCCTATATTCACATGGGAAACCCAGACTGAGTCCCAAGTTCCTGGCTTTGCTCTGGCCCACCCTCTGCCAATACGGCCACTTGAGGAGTTAAGCAGTGGATAGAAGATATGTCTACCTCTCTTTCATTCTCTCTGCCTTTCAAGTAAATAAATCTTGAGCAGTGGGGGAAAATCTTTCCAGCAGGAGAGGAACAGCAGCACATAAACTGGCACCATGAGGGAAGTTTTCTTGTGAATCATCTTCATTGGTTCTGGTCCATTTCTGATGAGCAGCGCCAGCTGCAGGTGCTGGCAGCCTTCAGGGATCTGCAAGGGACTGTGAAAACTGCTCCTGGCCTTGCTGTTCCAAAAAGACTATACCTGTACTTTGAACTATCCTTCCCAGGATGGAGTTTCCCTGGAGTTCTGCTTGTTGATGCAGCACACATGGAGTGTATGCCCGCTCTCTGCTCTCTGCAGGTGTGTGTAGTGTGGGGCTGCGTCGAGGCTGGGATAGCCTTGTGGGTGGGTGAATCATGTACTAGTGGGGCTTCTAATGCAGTAAGGGAGTCAGGCCCTCAAACATGACAGGCAGGAGTGCTCAGGAAGCCCAGCCAGCTGGGGTTCAGGGAATGTTCCTGGAAGCTCTTTTTGTTGGTTTGTTTTTTGGCCTGGGAGAAGCAGGAATTGGTTAAATAGCTTCCCTTTTCCACATCTCTCTTCAACAAAATTCTCACTACAGCTTTGCTTTGTGAATCTCTGTTCTTTTCATCTATAAAATGTAAGGACTCTGGTTTCCTTCGATCCAACCAACTGAGCCATCCCTACTAGGCATGTCCCACATTTCTGGTCCTGTAGCTACCACTAGGCTTACTTAGCTTCACAGTGTGCCAGCAGAGCTGTGCAGTTAAATGGCCTAGAATGAGAGGAATTCTCACAGAGGGCTGTAGGATCCCTGAGGAGACACCTGCTCATGACATGCATGACATGGGTTGGACTTCTCAAAGGAGAAAGAATGAAGCATGAGTTAATATGATGGCCAGGAGCCCAGGTTGCAGAGTCTAGTGACCTGGCTCCAACTCTCAGCTGAGTCCATGGCTGGCCCTGAGGAGCAGCCTAGCTCTAGAAGGTCCCATCTTCTAAGGTTGTTTTGAATACTAAAATGTGGCCATGGATTTTATGTACCTGGACAGTGCCTGACACAAATTAATCACACAGACACAACAGAGGATGATGATGGAGCTTCTCTTCATTAGCTCTGAGTTTAGGCAGTTTAGTCACCAGCCTATGGAATAATCAGCATTATTTATTCCCCAGTGCAACCATGTGCCTGCCCAGCCCTAAGCTGGCAGGATGCCTGTTGTTACAGGACTGTGTTCTGAAAGTGAAGTTTATACAGCCAAGGCTGGGCCAGGAGTTTTGTTGGGGTATGTTAGAAGCCACAGCTGTTGGCTCCCTGGTCCCCACCCCCTTTTTTTTTTTAATCTAATCCCTGAGCTTGGGCTGCCCTTGACCTCCATGGCCAGAACGCATGGATGCTCTGCTCAGCCAGTCAGCCAAGTTCCAAATTAGAGCTGACAGTGTGATTTATTCTCTGGGATGGAGCTGGAGAGCAGAGCCCCACTGGGTGATTCCGCGGGAAGGTTGTCAGCCCGAATTAGCCAGGATCCTTCACTTGGCCTGGCTGTTTTCATCTGGCTCTCACTAATAGGGTTGTCTAGGGTGTTGCTGGTTTCTGAGCATCCTCTACCTCCTTCCTCCTCTCCCTAACCCCAGGGACTGGAACTTGACTCTGGTTGCTGAGGAGCTGGGCTTGGTGAGGGGTACCACTGAGGCAAGCCCTGGCGTGGTAAATCAAAGCACTGGATCCTTCTGTCTGTCCCATTAGGAATGGAAAATGGCAATCTCTTGGGGTGGGAGGAAACGTTCAATGTTCTGTCTCTGACAAGCCCACCTTTTCATTGAGGTTCAGTCCTTATCCCCAAAAGACCATCACCGCATTTCTCATCTCCCAGTTGGTGATGATAGCACCTCTAGCTGCCTCCCTCCATTCACAGGAGTGTCAGTGGTAGGCAAGATTCTGCAGCAGTAAACCAACCCTGAAATCCTGGGCAGGGCACAAGAACTCTCCATTTCCTGCAGCACAAGGCAGGTCAGGAGAGAGGCTTGACCTTGTACTGCAGGGACCCAGGCTGACACTTCCGCCCTTGTCCTGAGGCTTCACAGCTGAGACACATGGCCTCCAGGGGCACCGGGGCAGTAAAGGTTCACACAGCACACGTAGATGACAAAGCCTAGCCCAAAGTGACATACTCACTTTCAGTTGTACGGAATCTAGTCATGTGATTCTCCCTGACAGCCAGTAATCTGGAAATGTGATACCTGGTGTTCAGTGAGTAGTGAATCACCCAGCTGTGGGAGACAGGTGTGGTGTTTATTCAGGACCTGCTGTGTGCTAGGTCTTTTCTGGGCTCTAGAAGTACCGACAGCAGCTGCCGTGTAATGATGTCATGTTAAGTGCCTTGATGGAGTAGCCCAGAGGGCCATGAGAACATACCCCGGTGAAGGAGGCAGGGACTGACATGTTTGGAGAAGTCGGGGGATGTCTGTCAAATCAGAGGAGTCCTGAAGGGATGGGTGGACATGGGGAGAGGGTTTCTGTTAAGGGGAGCAGCATATAGCATCAGTGTTCTGGACTAGGAAGGAACTTGACTTTGAAGAAACTGGAAGGAAATCCTGAGCGAGAGGAAGCGGGGCGTGGGATGAGGCAGACCGTGCAGGGCTGGTGGGTGTAGGGAGGACTTGGCTGCCTGGGACACCTACCTTTGGAGCTGGTGGAAGAATTCAGTGTGCTCAGCCATTCCTTTCAGCAACTGCTGAGTTTCTTCTCTCTGGCAGGCAGTGTTTCAGGTACTGTGGACACAGGCAGTGAACAAAACAATTATCCCTGTTCTCCAGAACTGGCCTTATAGAAGGGGGAGGGATTTTACCTGGTGAAATAACCACTAGAACAATGTATGAGAGAGTGTGTGGTTTGGTTGCCTTTTTTTTAAAAGGGATTGTTGCTGAAATTGGCTAAATGGCTGGGTAAATGTGAAAATCCAGAAGTCGTTATATAAGCACTTGTTTTGAGTCAGATTAATCATTTCAATGTGAAAGATCAAGGGCAACATTGGAAGATTAAGTATACCTATATAAATTTATGATCCATAGTGGCCTTCGCTTTTAGTACACTTTCAGTGTTATGTTATAACCATTTGGATTTTGTGCATGCTTGTTTGCTTTGTTTTTTGGGGAAGAAAGAAAGTTCATTACCATCCACAGGTTCCCTGAGCCATGGCTAAGGCCAAGAGCCTAGAGCTGCCATCCACTGTTTTTCCAGGTCATTTGCAGAAAGCTGGAGCAGCCAGGACTCAAACCAGCTCCCATATGGGATACTAGTGCCACAGGGGGAGGATTAGCTTGCTACACCACCATGCCAGTCCCTCAAGGAATCTTTAAAGTGTCTATTTGCAGATTTAATGCACTTGTACTTGTAGAATCAAGGCTTTGGAAATAGTTACTAAGTTTTTATAATGTCTGCTTCCTTTTTCATATTTGCCAAAACTAGCAACATTGTAAGTTTTTAGAAGATAAAGTGTCTTTCCCAAAGAGCACTTTGTTCAAAATACTTCAAGACTCAAAAACAACCAGCCAATGCTGCAAAATTTTGAAACTCTTGTATATGGGGTTTTTTTTAAAGATTTATTTTTATTGCAAAATCAGATATACAGAGGAGGAGAAACAGGAAAATTTTCCATCTGATGGTTCACCCCCCAAGTGGCTACAACGGCCGGAGTTGTGTCAATCCGAAGCCAGGAGCTTCCTCCAGGTCTCCCACATGGGTGAATGGTCTCAAAGCCTTGAGCTGTCCTTGACTGCTTTCCCAGGCCACAGGCAGGGAGCAGGATGGGAAGCGGGGCTGTCGGGATTAGAAATGGTGCCCGTATGGGATCCCAGCGTGTTCAAGGTGAGGACTTTAATCACTACACTATCTCGCTGGGCCTGTATATGGTTTTTGGTAATACATATTATCCATGAACTTTTTGAGGTACCTATATTACTTCTGAAGATAATATTGAAAAAAAAAATCTTGCTTTATATTTGGTATACCACATTTCCAAAGTAATTAGGTTAGGCATAGATGAATAACTAGCTCAGTGATGTTGGCCTTCCTGCTGTAACTGGTTGGTGCTACCAAGTTCTCTTACTTCCCTGGCCTCATCTTGTTCACTCAGCATCGATTTACTTCCTTTTTACAGAGGCAGTAGTAAAGATGCCTTTGGAAAGTGTTGGAATTCCAGTCCTCTGCTTCTACCTACGTAACTGTGGCCAAAGCACCTGACCTCCCCATTGCTGTTTCTCTCTGTAAAATGGAGGTAATGATGCTGACTGCCTCATAAAGTGGCTGTGGACATGGAGGGACTCAGTACAGATTCCCAGTTCTAGGTGGAATGTGTCTAAGCTGGCGTGCTGGTAACAGTGCCCAAAGCCCATACAGTGAGTAAGCAGTGCTCACATCCTACCAGGATTGCGTTTCCAAAGCATTCATAACTCTTAAACATGTGGTCCCAGAGGCATGGAAGGAGATCATACAGCTATCCGTGCAAAACCTAGTGCCTGGTGTGGATAAATGCTGTGTCAGTATTAACCTCTTATTACTGTTACTAATATTATTTAATGTGCATACCTCAGCATCCTTAATCACCATCTTGGAAATGCAGATGATAATCACAGTGAAATACCATTCCACACCCACCTGAGTAGGTAAAATAAAGACAACACAGAAGAGATGAGGTCAGAGCTGCACATGCCACTCTATAGGGTGGTGGGAGGGGTCTCAGCAGAGGAGGAATGGGATCCAGTTCTGTGATGGGCAGGAATGGAGCTCTGAGTGATGACGAGATTTTGACCCAAACACCAGGGAAAGGCACTGAGTTGCCAAGCAGCAGCCCAGAGGTTTGTAAGGACCTGCAGAAGATGGTGTGAGAATCCAGAATGCAGCTGGGAGGCCTGTCAGTGCCAGATGTCTGTTCAGCAGCTGCATGGGCCAGCCAGGGGGCAGCTGGATGTACAGAGGAGCTTCAAAGAATTCACAAAAACAATCTGCTTCTTCATGTGTTTTCCATGAACTTTGTGAAGCCCCCTTGTGCCAGTCTGGCACTGAGGAAAGCAATCGCACTGGCAGGAGACGTGAAATTCCTCAGCAGACACCTGGCAATAAGAACCACTGGCCCTGGATGGGGACAGGTCCTGGGAACCCATCAGGAGGGGTATACATAGAGAAGGGAAGAACTGTCCAGAGAAATGGTGAAGAATCAGCAAAGGAGGCAGGAGGAGGAGACAAGGTGAAGGAGGGAGATGAGGAGCTGGAAGTGACAGCCAGGTCAGGCTGCATGAGAGACATGGCCTGTGACCATTGCCCCAGGAGACGACATGAAAGAATGTGACCCCACGAACTTCGATTGTTGCTAACTTTCTAGCACTTAGGCCACACCTGACAGGATGTGCAGTAAAAATTAGTTTAGTGTCTTTGGTGGGGCTGGGGAAAAAGCCAGCCTAGAAGGTTGACATGCAAGGCATTCATTCCAGAATGTGACAGAAATGTGCTTTGTGGACCTGGGCTTCTGTCCCCAGTGGTATCAGGGAAAGGCATCGCTGGAAATGTAACCCAGATAGCGGCATGCCTCCCAGACCTAGTATTTACTGAGTACTTGGTGCCATGGACAAGACTGATATAAAATGGGGAGAGCGGTGTTGGCCTCATGAAGCTGTTGTGAAGGGCCAATGAAATGATGCCAGGCAGCGCTGCAGGTGTTTACTACGTGTGAGCTCTTGTTAAAAGTTACTCTGACATTATTATTCTGACTTCATGGTCCTCACCTTCCAGGGAGAGCTGTAGATGTCAGATAATTACTCAGATAACCACACCATTTATCTGTGGTCATTAAGCCACGAAGGAAAAGTGCAGGGTCCCTTGAGCGAGAATATCGGGGTGTGGGTCTGCTTCCAGGCAACAATCGGGATTGGAAAGTCCAAGGAGGCATTCTGAAGAAGCAACCTGGCAAGCCTATGGGGCAGGCAGGAGGCTGGTGTGGGCAAAGGTCCTGGTGGGACAGAAGTGGCTGCAGTGAAGAGAGGCCAGTGTGACCATGCTGAGTGAGGGGAGAGTAGAGCAGCTGGGCACCCTGGGGTCCCTGAACCCCAGTGAGGGGTGTGGGCTTCTGCCACAGGTCCTAGGACACACACAAGGGTTTTTGTAGTTCCCTTTTCCCTGAAAGGTTTTAAGGAGAGACATGACACAGTTTTCTAATTTCTTTTTTTTTTTAACTCCTTTATGTACTTTCAAGATTTGGTGTCCTGAATCCCTCCCTCAGGACAGCCTGATGTCCTGACTCCACATCATTGGTTCTGGGTCACGGGTGGAGCGGTGGCCACCCAAGGGCAGGCCTGCTTTGGGGGACACCTGTCCCTTTGCTTCCTCTCTTCTCATTTGCCCCGCATCCTGGTGGAGCACTGGCCCACTGCAGCTGGGAGATCTCAGTGAAGTCCCCTGTGCCACTTCAGAGATCGCAGCAGCAACCCAGATCCAAAAGTCCAGCATTTGCCAGGGGAACTGAGAGCAGCTGCGGGAGAGCCAGGCTCGCATCTTTCATCCTCAGCTCCAGGCGGCTGGACATCAGCCCCCTGCCAGTGTTGGGAGAGACAGAACACAGACATTGGCTAGAGCCCAGCTGTGTACAGAATGAGAGAAGGGAAGTAAATTGCTGTGCAGGCCTTCCCAAGTACTGTGTACAAAGGGCCACGTGGAGCAGACTGGGACGTGCCACTTGGGACTGCAGATGTCGGGGGTAATTGGCCTTCCCCGGGCAAGTCTCTAGTGGCCCATGTTCTGCTGGCAAAGGTCTGCCCTGTTTAACAATCAAAAGGTACCTGGCTGGTTTGTGGTCTTACTGTGCTTTATTTGCAAATAATAAAGACCATAGTGTCATGCAGCCAAATGTAAAAACATCTCTGATATATCCTACAAGACCTGATGAGTGGGCCTTAGGCAGGGTAGGGGGAGCAGCCCTCATCAGGCTGCAGGGACTCGGGTTTTCAGTTTTGGTTTCCTTGTAGGGTCCAAAATGTCACTGGAAGCAGTGGTGTTAGGGTTGCTTGCTTTCTTACAGTTTGGGGTACAGGGAAGGGTGGGTAGGGGATGGGTAGAATAAACCCTGGCCCCTTCGTCTGTGGGTTAGGAACCCTTCCCTTCCTTCTGTAGTTGGTTCTGCCTGCTTCCTCTCAGGCAGTAGGATCACCAGAGGAATGACGCATTTGACGGGTTGAGCTTTATCCTCTTGGGGGCTGGGGAAGGAGGATGTGGGAACAGAGTGAGGAACCAAATGCCTGTGATGGAGGGGAAGGCTTCCAAGCTCAGTTCCAGCCCCCGGCTCAGGTCCAACTGATTCTGTAGTGTCTAAGAACAAAGAAATGTGGTTTTCTTTTAAAGAACTACAGGGACCTGTGTTAAGTTTCTGCTTCCTGACTCCTGCACCCTCGCAGAACCTCACCAAAGGGGCCAGAGAAGAGTCTGGCCATCAAAACGTGTCAGCTGTCTTGTCAATGAGGGGTTTTCATGTCGCTTCTTCATCCCCTGTCCCTGCCTCCCTTCCCTCCCGCTCTGTGATGTGTCTGCAGTGTGTCTGTGGTATATGTATGTGTACATATCCTAACAAACTGTATGTTGAAGTTGGAGTAAGCAGGCAGCTTCCGTTAGCAGTCACCTTCCTTTGGTTCGTTTCTCCTGATTGTCACCCAATGTTAGAAACCCAGTCGCATTGCGCGTTGCCCATGATGCACATCTGCCACACTGCCTGTGTCTGAGATGGAGTACACGAGTTGTACCCAGCTTCACACATGTGCAGACAGCACATCAGTGGTGAGTGTCCACTGACCTGTGTCCTTAGGAGCTCACTAAGGGTCCCCCGGGAGCAGGGGTGAGCGTTCCTGGCTGCTGGCCATGAGGGTACTCAGCCCCCGTTCCCCATTTGCCTCTCACCGCTTGCCACCCCTCTTCCTGATTTGCATCCATTGTAAGGCTGTAGAGTAGGCTCTTACCAGGGTGGCTGCATCCCAGGCTCCCTTTCCCACTGGTGGCTCAAAGCTGCAGCGAGGCAGCAGGGCCCGGTCATGAAAGACACATTCTGGAGCCAGAGAGACCCTGGGATCATGTTCTGACCGTGCCGTTCAGCTCAGCAAGTTCCATTGTATTTCTGATCCTCAGTCGTCTTAAACACAAAACCAGAATGATATTAATATCTACATCCTACGGCATTTTGAGGATTTAATGAGCTAATATATGTAAGTGCTGAAGGTAGTGCCTAGCACATAGGATAGGAAAGTATTGTCACTATCATTATCATAGTTGAACTTTAAGGTTTCGAAAATTCAAACATTTAGTCCTTGCTCTTAATTCACTTCAGAAATACCACCTGTGGAGTAATTTCTGGCTTTTCTCTGGTCCTTCCTCAGGGACTGTGGACAGAGATTACAAGCAAAGCAGTGGAGGGGCAGACAGGTAGCCTGGCATTTGAGCCACCCATGTCCCACACCACACTCCCTGGGGTCCATACCCAGCTCTAGCTCCTGACCTCCACTTCCTGCCAGTGCAGGCTCTGGGGACAGCAGGTGATGGCTCAAGTGACCAAGTCACTGATACCTACATGGAAGAGTAAGCCATCAGTGTGTGTGTGAGTGTGTGTAAGCACTGTGAAGCCAGATGAGGTAAAATTGCATCCTGTCTCATCTGTTGTCGAGAGGTGAAATAGCCATTGTGAACAATCTGCCAAGTCAGCCGTACTGTTAAGGGCTTCTGGAGCCCACAGGCCCGCTGCTCACTGACTGTGTGACCTTCGACAAGTGGCTGTGCCACTCTGTCCTCAGTTTTCATCAGCGGTACAGTGATGGCAGTAACTGTGACTCTTACAGTGTTCCCTGACTATGTAATATGTAACATGTATGTGAAGTGCATCAAACATGAGAAGGGTCCATATTCATGCCTGTGATTACCATGATTACTGTAGCTGTTGACCAGACCTTCCACTTCTGGGAATCACATGTTTTCTCAAATGTACTGTGATACGTGCTGCTTCATTACAGCTAATGTCTGTCGCTGGCCACTGTGTCCTGGGTCTTTCCTCACCATAGTCTGCTAGATACGTCCTCTTTCTTTTCAGTGGCTGCCCATGGTTTTCCAGTTGAAGGGTGTCAAGGTCTACTTAATGAGGTATTAAAAAAAAAAACTTATTTATAGAGGCTGGCATTGTTTAGCAATGGGTAAGGCTGCCTGCCACTTGTGCCAGCTGTATCCCATATGGGCACCAGGGTTTTTTGTTCATTTGAAAGGCAAAATTGAAGAAACAGAGCAAGAGAGAAACATCTTCAATCCTCTGGTTCACTCCCCATATAGCCACAACAGACATTCATTATGTGGGTGGCAGGGTCTCAAGCATTTGGGCTATCTTCCACTGCCTTCCCAGTCACATTAGCAGGGAGGAGCTGGGATGTGAACCAGCACTCAAGTAGGATCCTGGAGTTGTTGGTAGTGCCTTGACCCTGCTGTGCCAAAACACTGACCCCATTAATGAATTCTTTTTATAAGTTATTTTATTTTGATTTGAAAGGCAGAGTTAGAGAAGAGAGACAGAAAGATCTTTCATTTGCTGATTTGATCCCCAAATGACTACACTGGCTAGAGCTGGGTTGGTCTAGAGCCAGCAGCCAGGAGCTTCATACAGGTCTCCCACCTGAATGCAGATGCCAAAGGACTCGGGCCTTCCTCTGCTGCCTTCCCAGATTATTAACAAGGAGCTAGATTGGAAGTGGATCTCCTGGGACTCAAACTGGTGCCCATATGGAATGTAGCACCATAGGTGGAGATTTAGCTTGCTGTGCCACAATACTGGCCCTGATTAGTTCTTTAATTAGTGACTCCAAGAGTGCCAACTTCTGTTCTCTCTCAGATAGTGTAGCGGTGCGGAACCTTGTCCAGGCAGCTCTGGGTGCTTGGCGAGTGATTCAGCTGGTGGTGGGATCACTGGTATGTGGGTGTGCATGATTTTAATTCAGTGAGCTCACAAACTTCCCTCAAAGGTTTTACCCATAGAATCTGGAGTACTTGCACCAACAAACGTGGACCTGTTTTCTATTACCTGTTGGCTTTTTTTTTTTTTAAGTGAGGAATTGCAGACTTCTACAGGGTGGAAGAGTGGGCTTTGCCCCTAATGACCGTGCTTGTCAGCAGATGGCAGTCACCAGCGCATGGCCAGCCCGGTCTCAGCCACACGCTGCCTTTGGGACATTGAGAAACAGATCTCAGATACCACTTAATTATGTTGAGGGTCTGCAGGCTCCACCCCACAGTGAGTTTGTGTGTCTTGGAAGAAGGGGAATGTTTCCATCAGATGATGCTGTGCCACTTCTCCATGGGTCCTCAGGTGCCCCTGAAACACACACACCCGGAGCACCTGTGAGGAAAGCAGAATCACCAAAAGTGTTTTTGGCAGAGGGATTTCAGTGCAGAGGATTTTGTTCAATAATTGTCAAGGGTTGGGGGTTTGTTGTACAGCTGGTTCGGTGTCCATTCCATGTGGGAGTCCCTCCTCTGCTCCCTATCCAGCTTGCTGCCAGTTCACCTGGGAGGTAGGTGAAGATGGCCCAAGTACTTGGGTTCCTGCCAACCATGCGAGAGACTCCGATGGAGTTCCTGGCTCCTGGCTTGTGCTTGGCCCAGTCTTGCCTATTGTAGGCATTTGGGGAATGAAACAACACATGGAAAATATCTCACTCTTCATCTGCCTTTCAAATTAAAAATAAAATACTCTAAAAAAATAAATTTTGAAAGATCCGAGAAACCAGAAAAGAGGCAGTTTGTTAGATGAGCAATGGGAGTTGCAAGGTCATGTGGTGGGAAGGCCTGGCCTGAGATGCTCACCAAGGTCAAGGGGAAGGAGAACCACCTGGGCTTCTGCTACTGCCCCCACCTCCGTTGACTGAACTTACTAGGAATCCTGGAAAATGGAGCTCCCTGTATTTCAGAGCTGAGCAGGCACGGGATTAAATAAGAAAGTTCATCCCTATTTTACAGATGAGCAACCCAGGGGGCTGAATGGCTGGTTGTGGACACATGGTTTGGTAATCAGTGTAGCTCCTGACACTGTGGTCCCTTGGTCACCATAGTTGCCTGAGGCAGCTTTCAGAGATTGTGTACCAGCTGCTGGTCCCTGCTATCCAGGCCAGACCTCTGTGGTTCCAAGTTCTACCTGTCTGGGACCATGAGAAAAGCCAGCTTTGAGAGTGCAGGTGTCATTTAGTTGGCAACCACACACTCAGCTGGTCATTCGACACATGAGTTGGGGGAGCCGTATTGTGTGCCTTCCATCACCTGGTAGCTTTGTGGAGGTACAGGAGCCTGAGGGAGAGGGATGGTGCGAGAAATTCCAACAAGGAGGTCCGACCGCAGCATGAGAGCCAGCAAGAAGTGTAGAAGCTCGCTTACCTGAAATAGTTGCCAGCCAGAAGCAGTGATGCATGCTAGCATCCACAGGCCCTCTCGTAAAGCAGGCTTTATTACAGGGACCTGCACTTAGGAAATTCTCATAGGAATCCTCTGAGGCCGATTCTGCTGTCCACCCTGAGGGTGACATCACTTCCCTCAGTCACAGGGTTAAGGAGCCAATGCACCAGGTGTCTGTGCAATGGTAGTACCAAGTGTACAGTCCTTATCCATAGTGCTTGGGATTGGAGGGGCTTTTGGAATATTTGTACAAACACCATGAGATTTTGGTTCTGCTTTGTTGATTTGAAAAGCACAGAGACCTTCCGTCTACTAGTTCAGTTGTCAGATGCCCACTACTGCCAGGGCTAGACCAGGCAAAAGCTGGGATCCCAAAATTCCACCCAGGAATCCCATGTGGGTAGCAGGGACCCACATTTGTGAGCCATCACCTGCTGCCTCCCAGAAATGCTGGACTGGAACTAGAGGAACTGGGACTTGAACCAGGTATTCTGGTAAGGGCTGCAGGTATCCCAAGTGCTGACTAAAACACTGAGTCAAACACCTGCTGCTGTGTCTGCATTGGAACTGTTGCCCGTCAAATGAGGTCAGTTGTTGAATTTTTCGCTGTGATGTCCCGTCAGTGCTCAAAAAGTTAGAGATCTGGAAGCATTTCAGATCTTCAGATTAGGAATTCCAACCTATAGAAGTAAGAATAGCTGCCAATAGTTACAGTGGCTTTCTGTGCCAGGCTGTGCCTGCAGAACTCGATGTATTAACTCATTTAATCTTTACAACAACGCTATGAAGGGTTGCTGTTTCTGCTCTCTGTAAATGAGGCAGCTGAGGACAGAGGCGTTAAGTTACCCATCCAGGTCGCACAGCTGAGCGGGGACTCATACTTGTGAAGCCTAAGTTCAGACTGAGTGAGAATTAAGAATGAACATCTCCCTGCATTGTACTGCTTGCTGTACTTTTTCAGATTCTACCTCATTAGAGATTCATTCAAGCAGACAAGTAATGATCGCCATCAGACTGTGGGGGAAATGGTAAGAGACAGACAATGGTGACAGCAGCCAGCACGCATCCCTGGCCTCATGCAGATCCTGTGCTGATAAGTAGTCCACACATTTGATTATTGAAGCATCTTCCATAACCCCGTGAGGTGACACTCACAGATGGGGACCCATAGCCTGGTCCCTCAGAAGTAGCAGGAAGAGGAATTAGCACTCCGACGCCTCTGCTGTGCTCTGTGTTTGGTCTGCAGGGTATCAGTCAGGATCACTCACCAGGTGCCTGCTGGGGTGGACAGTGCACTTGTGCTGAGAGACAGCAGTGAGCAGTGGCTTTTATGCCAACCTTCAAAGGAGCCTGCTCTCAAGTCCTGCTTGGTTACAAGCAAAGCTGATGTGCATTTGTGTGTCTCTGTCTGTCTCTCATCCTAAGAAAAAAAAAGGTACAATGACATAGCAAGGAGAAAGGAATTTTCCATCCACAGAGTCACTCAAACTAGGAATTTCAATATGAGCTGTTGGTGCTCCAGGTGGAGGCCTAACCCGTGCCACTGTGCCCACTCCTGCTATGCATTCTAGTTGCTTGTTGGAGACAACTCCATTCCCAGTGGCTTATTCAGCCAGAAGCCAAGGGTTCGGGGATCATTCCTACAGCTCTACACGTCAGGACGCCAAGACTATGCCTCTGAGCTTATCTTGGCCTTTTCTCTTGGTGGCAAGATGGTGACCATGACTCCAGGTTGTATCACCTCTTCTCCCAGCCATGACAGGGGAAGCAGCAGTGGCCAGCAAGGGCCATTCTTCTGGAAGCTTCCCTCTATTTCTAGTAGACTTCTCAGCTGGAGAAGTGGGTGGCTTCCTCAGCTTCAGAATTGGCAGGTGCGCAGCACGGATGTTGGCGGACTGACAGAATGTTCAGCCCAAGGGCTGAGCTTTGCCCTTCCCTCAAGCCTGGCTTCAGGGGCCTCTCCTTGGGCCTCACACATCTGCAGCTACATTCAAGCCAAAAAGCAGGAGAGCCTAGGGACCAAGAGCATGCATTCTGAAGGCAGCCAGCAGGGCTAGCACGCAGCTTTGCTACTTAGAAGCAGTGTGCCCTTGGGTATAATACTTAATTCTGTGCCTCAAGTTCCTCAGTTTCTTTTGGGTAAAATTTGAATGATAGTGCTGTCTGTGAAGAATGAATGAGTTATTGCATGTGAAATGCCTAGAACAATAGCTGCCACATGGTTTGCTGTGAATGTCAGCCAGTATTATTAGTATCCCTCTGTGAATGTTTCTTCTACTCATCATGTATTCCTGGGTATCTCCTTGATAGGCCAGTACCTCCCAGAGAGGCAGACAACTAAACATGGTGCCTGACCCTCAGGCCTTGGTTTTAGGGATTGGGGGGGAGGCAGTGCATCTACATGGAACCCCCAAAAGCATGCCAGCAAACCCATCAGGCATGAGGCACAAGATGAACAGAATGTCAGAGGGTGGTCCAAATAGGCTGGGCCAGGCCATCAGGGCTGCCCAGGGGAGTGGTGCCCGCTTGACTGGAGAAGTCAAAGATATCACACAGCTGGTGGATTTGGAAGTGAGCCACAGCAAGGGCCAGGCTTGCTGTGCAGAGCACTGGCAGCTCCTGCAGATGGCACACAGGTGGATAGCAGGGAGGCTGCTCCAGCTACAGAGAACTGGCATGGCATGGCATGGAGTGATTGGTCTGTGAGTTACAGCGAGCTTGGGTGGACAAATGGGCTTTGAATCTAGGTTTTTTCAAACAAGTCTGGAATTGAGGAACCCTTTTGGCCGTGAGGAAAGAGCTTTGATCTGAAAGGGGAATTCCATAGCCTCGATGATGGAGACAGTGAAAGTGCTGGCTGGACGCTGACTGGACACTGTGCCTTGTGTGTTGCATTCCCATGGCCCCCACACAGCCTCCTGCGTAGCTGTGTAGTCCTCCCCACTCTTCCATAGAGTTACCCACCTTCTCATGCACTGACTCCTTCAGGAGTGTGTGTGAGCACCTGATGTGAATCTAGCTGGTGGGGACTAAGCAGCAAGGAGTGCATGCTCTATGGAGCTTCTGTTTCTGGTGGGAATGGGCAGGGCCCTGAGTACCTGGAGAAGCAGGTGGAAGTCAAGTTTACTTCAAGCCAGTGCCCATCACCTGCATTGAAGTGGTTAGGAATGCAGGCTCGCATCCCCACCTCATCCCTCCCTGGCTATCAGAGACTGTGGCCTAGTGACCGTCCCACTGAGCTTCAGTTTGCTGATCTATAAAATGAGATCTGAAAAAGACTTCTGTTCGTCAGTGTGACACTGTTAACATGTAACAGGAAACCAATAAGCAGTGACTTCAGTAAGGCATAATTGGTCTCTCACACGTGGCAGGGAAAGGGGGTGTAGAGCAGGCAGGGCTGCTGTGGGAGGGAATAGGTTCCTCTGGCTCCTCACTTTACCATCTGCAGCCTGTGGCCTTTAGCCTCTCACTCACCAAGCCTAAGGAGGGTGGAATGAGCATGTCAGGGGAGGCCAGCTCCTTCTTAGGGAACCAGTAGCTGCCTTTCCTTAGACCTCCACTTACCTCTCATTAGCCAGAATCGGACACAAGTCTAGCCTTAGCAGTGAAGGGAGCACTGGCAGCTCTCTGGAGAAGAAAACACTTGGGCAGGCATCCTGCTTCCCAGCACATTTGGGCTTCTCTCAGGGGAACAGAGGGGGAGGGTTTGGAGGCAACAACCAGCAGTGGAGTCCAAGGTGGTTGGCACTGGAGCAGCCCCCAGTGGAGGGTGCGGATTTCTAAGAGTATGCTCTCAAGCCCTGGTTGTCAGCAAACACCACTGCTTTGTGCCTGGTTTCCTACTCGACCCTTTGGGAGTGGCACTCCCTCCTGAGGAACGCTGTGAGGAAAGGCTTCCTAATGCATCCCACCTGGAGGCAGCTGAGGCTGCTCAGAAAATTGCCAGAGCTCCTTAACACTGAGCCCCGTGCTGCCAGCTATATACCAAGCCTACACGTTTATTTGTCTCTCCCCTCTGGTCTGAGAGCAGAGAAGAGCAATTGGCTGTGCCACTGTGGATACCATCTGGCCTAGTGCCCAGCAGGCGCTCAGCTGAGGAGTGAATGCCTTAATGCCCCTCTGCATGGGAGGAAACAGTAAGATCAGCCCCACCACCCCTGTTAGGCTAGACCACCGGTGCCCCAACATGGCTAGAGCTGCACAGCCTCTGCACCCACCAGATTTGTCATCTCTGTGACACTTCTATCAGGGCACTTGCCCTCTGAGACCTGCAGTGGGAGCAAACTTTGAATCCTAAAGGCATGGAAGTCTTTGGACCTGCTGCTCATCCTTCTCCTCACCACCCAGCACCTCTCTCCTTGACCAAATAAACACTCAGCATTCCAGGCCCTTCCATCAGGTCCTCCCTGTAACCTGCCTTGCTGTGCACAACTGTGTGCACTTGGATTACTTCGGTTCTTGTTTGTCTCCTCCTCTAGTGAAGGGGCAGAGAATGGGGCACCCTGTTCATGACTTTATTATTTTTATTATGGGGTACATGGGAAGAGCTCAAAAATAATTCATGAGTTTGGTTGTCCCCCACCCCTCTTATTTTGAAGGCACATTCATTGAAAGTAATTTGGAAAATATGTATGGAGGTATAAAGAACAAGTTTTCCGAACTCACAGGTCATTTTAGCATCAAATATTGGAGTATTTCCTTCTAGTTTTTCTTTTTCTTAGTGCATCAGTGCACATAGGTAGGTACTGTCACACAGATATGACAGATGTGAGGTTGGTTCTGTTTTCCCTTTTTAATCCAATGCCATTCATTTTTTCCCTCATTTCTCTTCTCTTTGGGACCAGTTCTTAAGAAGTAGAATTACTGGCTCAGAGGCTAAGAACATTATAGAAAGAAAAGGATATATACATATTTACTTAAAGGCAGAGTTATAGGAGGAGAGAGGGAACAACAGGGAGAGACAGCCTTCATTCACTGGTTCACTCTCCAAATGGCCACAACATTCAGGGCTGAGTCAGTCTAAAATCAGGAACTAGGAGCTTCTTTGAGCTTCCTCATGATAGCGGGGGCCCAAATATTTGGGCCATCTTGCACTGCTTTCCCAGGCACATTACCAGAGAGCTGGATCAGAAATGGAGCCTGGGAATTGAACCAGCACCCTTGTGGGATGCCAGCACCACAAGTAGTGGCTTTACATGCTATACCACAGCGCTGGCCTCAAGAACATTTTTAAAAGCTAATAAGATACATAGCTTTCATATCCATTTCCTGGATTTGTTTGTTTCCTGTCCCAGTCCCAGAAAGACAGCAGGGATGGTTCATGGAATGGGGGCCCTTCTACCCCTAGGGGAAACCTGGATGGAGATCTCGGCTTCTGGCTTTGGGCTGACCCAGTCCAAGCCATTCCAGACATTTGGGGAACGAATTAGCAAGTAGGAATTGTGTGTGTGTGTGTGTGTGTGTGTGTGTGTGTGTGTGTGTGTGTGTCTGTCTGTCTCTCTCTCTCTCTCTCTCTCTCTCTCTCGCTCTCTCTCTCTCCTCCCCACCTTTGTTTCTCTCATCCTCCTCCCCCCGCCCCACCTATTTTTTTCTCTCATCCTCCCACCCCCATACCTCTGCCTTTATCATTAAAATAAATAAGAGTTTAAAAAAAATCTTGGTAGCTGCCAGGGACCATTACCCCAGGGTCCTCTTCCTCCCATAGAAGCCACTGCTCTCTGGATTGTCAAAGTTTGTACCCTGTGTACACAACTCTAAATGACATTGTTCCCATTTCCCTAATTTTGAACTTTAGATAAACAGAATCACAAACTGTATGGTATTACTTCCAAAAGTTTGTGGGAAATGGAATTAAAAGTTTATTTTGATACAAAAAAAAATTTAGAAATCCAAGCATAATAAGGGTGTTAGGAAAGTGCATGGAAGGACAGACATACAGCCTAGCAGTGAAGACAGTCCATATGCAGGTTCCCTAACGCAGACCCAAGAAGAAAGCCAGTGATAGCTCAGTAACGAGGTTCCTGTCGCCCACGTGGACACCCTGGATTGTATTCCCTGCTCCCAGCTTCCACAGGGCCCAGCCCCCACCTCCGTGGGCATTTGGGGACGGAACAAGTAGGTGCACATGCTCCATTCTTACCTCTAACTTTGCCTCTTGAATCCATTATTCAAAACTCATAGAAAAATGTATACTATGAACAACCTATGAATGAATTTTAAATCCTTTGGTACCAATTTTGGGGGTTTTGTTTTTGTTTTTTATTTTAAATAATGTTTACATAATTTATTAAGGTGGGAGGATCAAGGATTAGAGGATAATGGATGTGATCATTGT
Source organism: Ochotona curzoniae (assembly GCF_017591425.1). Taxonomy (NCBI): domain Eukaryota; kingdom Metazoa; phylum Chordata; class Mammalia; order Lagomorpha; family Ochotonidae; genus Ochotona; species Ochotona curzoniae. The sequence goes on along the minus strand of NW_024465561.1, from coordinate 4,136,119 downwards.
TTCCAGGTTTTCTGTTTTTCCTGTATCTGGGTAAACTTTTAACATTTTAAGGTGCCTGCTTGTGTGTATGCTGTATCTGGCTTTCCTGTTCAGGATCATGCCTGAGAAATGCACCCTGGTTTGGATGTCAGCTCATTGTGCATGCCAACGCTCATTTTCAGTAATACAGAGTTATGAGTCTTAATATTTGTACATTTTGTTTAATGAATATTAGAAAAATATATATGATGAATCCAATATCAATGTCATTAGGTAAGTGACTGAAAGACCTAACTTTAAGAAATAAGAAGCAAGGAGGCTTCAGTTGAACCTAAGTGGGGATGTGCGTGACTCAAGGATGTTTGGGAGGCTCATTATGGAAAAATGAGTGAACACAGTGCCACTCCCATGCCTTGGGGAGCCACTGTTATGCTGGATGTCATCCTTCCAGATCTCTGCATTGACCTAGATAGATATGGAGAGGTTGGTAAATAGATGGGTGGGTGGACAGGTGGGTGGGAGTGTAAATAGATACTTAAGAGTTTTTGTCAATACGTTTTTTTTTTTTTTTCAATGCGACAATATGTCATTTTACTGAATTATTTCTTGAAGTTTCTGAGTTCTCTGTGTCAGAGTATTGAGGAGCCCACTTGAAGCACTCAGGATGTTTGCCTGAAACACAGGGAGAGTAGAGGCCAGAACAGTGCTACACATGCCAGGGTAGCCTTCCCTTTAGCAGGTGGTTTGATATCTGTCTCCTGGGCTTTTTGGTATTTTTTTTCCCAGTCGTCTTAGCTAATTCCTCTGCTTCCCTGCAGATGTTGGGGATTTGGACTCTGGGAAGAGGTTAGCAGAGGGAGGGAGCAGGCAAAGGCTGCCTGGCCTGGAACATACCCATCTTGGTTAGTTCACACAGAGTGTGACTCAGAGGTCAGCAGTGTGCAGGGCTGCAGCCATCTGTATGCACATGTGTGAGGGAAACGGAGGCAGCTGCAGAGACAAGATCAGGAGCATGGAGAGGCAGGGATAGAGGTGCAGAGGGGTGGAGCAGTGGGACAGATGTGGGTGAGGAGGGACCGAGTGGTGGGACAGGGATGCAGGGGTAGGGGTAAGGGTAGGGGTGAAGAGATGGCGGGGAGAGAGGAACAGAAGATTGGAACAGTGGGACAGGAATGCAGACATGGGTATGGGGTGAAGAGATGACAGGGACAGAGATACAGAGGGATGAAGAGGTGGGACGGGAATGCACACCTGGAGGTAGGGATGAGGAGATGGTGGAGACACACCTGGCACAGGTGCAGAGGGTTGGAACAGTGGGACAGGGATGCAGATGGGATTAGGGGTGAGAAGATAGGGGCAGAACTCGGAACCATGAGAATTGGCTGCTTAAATGGGTGTGTGGTTGGCTGGTTAAGTAGTTGGTTAACTGACTGGTTAGTTACCTAACTATTCTAGCCAGGTGTCTGATTGCCTGGGTTTTTTTTAAGTGTTTTTTTTTTGTTTGGTTGGTTTTTTGTTTGTTTGTTTTTGCTTTTTCACAGATTCAGAAAATAATTCCTGGGGACTCACCCTGATCCCAGCACTGTTTTGGGTGCTACAGATGGCATAGGACAGTGGCTGTTGGGCATTTATGTGGGTGTTTGATATTCTCCCTGCCCCCAGCCTCCACCCCTGTATGAATGTACTGCGAGTGCAGCTGTTGCTGTTGTCTGCGTTGTTTAAATACTGCTCCAGGATGTTGTTGGGCTCAGTTGTGCCACTGGGTGTGCCTCCTGAGAGGTACCCTATGGGGCCATCTCCCTGGATAAAGCAGCAGCCTGACAGAATGGCACTCTTACTCTGTGCGCTACCTCTGTGCCAAGTATGGATCCCAGGTGATCCAACACCCCATAGTGTGAGCCTCAGATTTCTGTCTACAGTCACCCAAAAATGAAGGGCATGCATTGCTTGAGCACCCACTGTTTTCATAAGGCTGTCCCTAGTTTTTAAAGGCAACAGGAGTAGCGGCCAGCAATTCTCTCCAACTGGTTAAAGTCCCACTTCTACCCATTCTCTTACTGGGTCATCTTGGGTGAGAGGGGGGATTGGTTGCCTCTGTGTACCCTACTGTGAAGTGGAGGCTATAGGAAGACACTTAAGAGTCCTGTTAGGGATGCTGGTGTGAGGCCAGTGCTCATGAAGTGGGGACTGCCCTTGTCATATGCAGCTGAAGGAATAGCCCACTACACTAGACCTCTAGCATGAGCTCCTGCTTGCAGTTGCTGCTCAAAAAACTGCAGTCCTGGCCATTTTTGCTCTCCTTTTGACAGTTCACACTCTTCCCAGACCTCCCTGGGCCTTGACCTCCCCCTTGTGAAAGAGGAATGGCCATAGAACTCCCTCAGCAGCTAGTCAGGAGAGCTAAGTGCTGGTTCCAGTCACGTGCTTTCCACAAGGTCAGGCTCTCAGAGGTGCTGGATCGGTGGCTGGCTGCGCTGGTGGGTGATAACCACCAGCATCTGGGTGCCAACCAGAATGACAAGGCCCAGCTGTGCACATGTCCAGCTCACTCCCTTCCTGTCCTCTCCACTTCCCTCCTCTCCCTTCCCCTGCCCTCCCCTAGGGAACCTTCCCAGCCATGGCCTTCCAGGTGAGATCAGTGCTGACCCCATCCCCACTGCCCTCAGGTGAGGACAAGCAGAGTGAGAGACAACCACCTACCCACCCATCCCCAGCCTGGTCCCCCAAGAGCAGAACGGCAAGAACAGGGCTTTAACAGATGTTTTCTACAAGGATTTCCCGGCTCTATTTAATCAAGATAGGCAAATATTGATTTAATCACCAGGCCTAACAGATGTGATCTTAGCAGGTCTTGGTGGCAATTAGCTGGGATTAGTTTGCAGGTCGTCTTCATGCTGACAAGACATCATTTTCTAAAGAAAGCCTGGCCTGGCCACAGGCATGAGCCCTGGAGGGAACCTTCTAAATATTTAACCATCAGTCTGGCCTGAGCAGTGGCCCGTGAGAATAGACCCACAAGCTGTGGGACCCAGTGCTGCCCCAGAGTAGAGGCACTCAGGATTCAGGGTAGCAGCTGTCTACCCAGAAAATTTTAATAATTACAATAAGCAGCACAGCCACAGCAATGCCTGCAGCTCAGTATTGAACCTGGCTAGGGCCAGTAAGCTCAAGGACAGCCTGGAGCAGTGGCTATGCCCCAAATCAAGGCTCCCCAGAAGGGGACTGTCCTGACAGCAGAGGCCCCTTGCCTGGCACTGTCACGCCATCCTCACCACACACAAGCATGGCTGCAGCTCGTGGGTGGGCCTGGTGTGCGTGCCCATACCAGAAAGCAGCTCTTTCCAATTGTGCATTTCAAAGTCTGATTTGGAGTGAGACTGTGCCCAGAATTGGAACAAGATGCTCGGTCCCCATGTGCTGCAGGGGAGGTAGCGACACCCACTAGATGCTGCGGTGACTCTGAGGGGACACTTGCCCTCGGTGGTCCGGCTCTGGGGGTGTTGGGAAGCAGGAGTTACTGCTCCAGGGATTCCCCACAGGGAGCACAGAGGAGCAAGGGTTCATTGCACAGCCACGTTGGATTTGCTTAATGTTGGGTTTTGTTTGTTTGTTTTTAGTATTATTCAAATGAAAACACTAATAACTAGTCTTTTATGTCACTATGCCAAGTATATTTGAGTCTCTACAATTATCAATTCACTACTTTCTTGAGGATTAATCCGTTACTGCCTCCCCCCCCTTTTTTTTAAGATGTATTTAATTTTTTTAAGTGAAAGATAAAGTTAAGGAGATACAAAGGGAGACCCTCCATCTGCTGGTTCACTCCACATTTGGCCATAACAGCTAGAACTGGGCCAGTCCAAAGCTAGAAGCCAGGAGCTACTTACATATCTCTCAGGGACCTGGGCCGCCATCTGCTGCTTTCCCAGGCACATTAACAGGGAGCAGGATGAGAAGAGCAGCTGGAGCTTGAACTGGGAAGCTGGTGCCACAGGTGGATAATCAGTCTGCTACCCCACAGCGCCACTCCCTGCTACCTCTATTTACAGAGATCAAAACCAAGGTACAGAGTCACTTGTCCAGGGCCTAGTCAGTTAAGTGGTGAGGCCAGGAGTTGAACCTGAGTAGTCTTGGCTATATTGACTATGCTACTGCTACATCAGGAAAGAGAGCCAAGGCCTAGGGATGAGTGAGAAAGGCAGCTACCAACTACCTTTTTTTTTAAAACTTCCATCTCTCCTATTTAAACATTTAATCATACAGGCATTTAGCCTGCGTAAACTCAGCTGGAGTAAAAACAGACAAGGCAGCAAGCATTGGGGGTGCTTTTCGCTGGGGAGCATGTAAGCCCAGGATCGGAACCCATCCTCCCCTTGGTGCTCAGGGTGGAGCACCTTGCCAGGCTGTGGAGGAATGTTTGGAAAGTTGGGTACCATTCAGACTTCTGGGTCCCAAAGCAAGACTGGCACAGGGACTGGCACCCCGCTGGGGACTGTCAGTCTCTCCCATTCTGCTTCTCTTTTACTCGGCCCCTGCTTTCCCTCACGCGCTTACTTGTGTGACCTAGAAGTTACTCCCAGCTTCTGACACTCCCTCCTTGCTGCTGTGGTGAGCATCTCCTTGTATGTTCACCGACAAGGGGAGAGTCCTGGAGGGAGACGTGCTAAACACAGCCCCGCCGTTTTGGGCTCTCTTTTGAACTCGGTGAGGTTGTATTGGACTGACTTCTGCAGCTTGCCCCTTTCCCTTCTCAAGTCAGCAGAGAGTAAAACCACCATGCTCTGTTGTCTGTGTTCTAGTCCCAGAGCCATCACTTTCTGGTTGAATGACCTGGGCTGGTTCTCCCAACCCCTGTGGCCTCTGTTGCATTGGGTTTAAAATGAGGTTGGTGTTAGTCCCGCCCTCACAGGGATGCCCAGAGGATTCATGGATTGACAAATCTTAGACACTTTGCACTGTGCCTGGCATGCAGTCAGCAGCTCGTCTCATGGAGCTGCAGCGGCTTCTTGCGTACGTTACACCCAGGGCTCCCTTGCTTTTTATTGCTCAGCTATCTTATTCCCTGGAGTAGAGGTGCCCTCATTCACTGAACCTGGCCTGCACCGATGGGTATTGAGCTGCTCCCAGCTCTTATGAGTTAAAGAAATGCAAACACTGTGACAGTAGAATCATCAGGTACCTGTCTCAGTTTGACCGAAGGGCTGATACCTAGAAATGGAATTACTGGATTAAAATAGAACGCACACCAAAAATGTCATTGCATGTCATTCCAACATATATTCTTCCTGTTCTCCCGTGGCGGGGGGGCTATACCAATGTAACACCCTAAAAAGCGGGACAGGCAGGTTGCTTGGGAACTCTGATCCCAAGTAGGAGTCCCATAGTTTGACTGTAAGGCTGTAGACAGTCGCCCTTGGTCCTGTGGGTAGGAATGTGCCAGGGAGGTGCCAGGGTAGATTGCAGTTAGAAACCCCAATCCTCTGGGCCTTCTCACATTAAATATGGAAGCACAAGTCTTCACGGCCGTGCCAGAGACCCCACTCACTGTTCTTGGGGCTGATAGAACAGTCTTTGCTGCGATGCTCTCTAATGAGATTTCTGAGATTTCCATCCATCTTATTTCCTGAGGGAGCCCCAAAGTAGGCCCTCAAATGTGCAGACTTCCAATAAGATAAGACAAAAAAAATTATTTTTTTACCCTGAAACCTGCTGAGCTGTTGCTAGCTTCTAGAATTTTGTCCCTCTGAATTGATTTTGAAGAGAATTACGTCATTCCTGTACTCCCATGCCACGTGCACTGGAACTGCCTTGTCTTTCATTTAGAGCTCAGCAGCCAAGCCAGACTGTCCCAGCTGCTCCACCTACCAACCACATGACTTGGCCATGCAACCTTTGCCTCCTCTGTAGAACAGTATAACACACGTCCCACGTGACAACACACAAGTCAATGCATGCCGGTGTGTAGTCTGAGCCTGACACATTGGGAGAGCTTCTCAGTGTTAGCCTTTTTGTTAGTATCCTCCTCCCCACGATGTCAGCCCTTCCTCCTCCTCTGTACACAAGAACAAGTATGGCAGACCCCTGTCCACTCCAGACTTGGAGCTGTTCAAAAGATACTCCAAAATACTGCAGATTGTAATCTTGGGAGTTCAGTGAAGGGAGGGAGGGGAGGGGAGGACTCTTCTCCAGGATGAGGAGGCGGGGGGGAGCTGGTGACATTGAAGAGCCTGGGGATGGGACATGGACAGCCCTATCTGGAGCACCATGAGGGTCACCAGTGCCCATCATGCATAATTGCCACCAGGAATGACCCTCTCAGCAGCACCCACTCCTGTTGATCACTTGGTGCCACCCTGCTGCACCTGCTGCCTGGGGCCCCTGTCACACCTGCCCTCCTACCTCACTGCTGAGTCTAACCCAGCTCCTGTCAGCCTCCCCTCAGTGGTCCTGCCTCTCGAGGGCCTGGAGTGAGGCTCTCTTCTCCTTGCTGTCTCTGGTCTTCCTGCCCTCAGCCCTGTGTGTGCACTGGAGTCAGCTTCCAAGCTTCTGAGAGCCTCTGGGTCCCACCACAAATCCACTTTGGAGGCAGGGCATGGTCAGACGTCTGTGGCTTGTAAAAGCTGCTCCTACAGTGCCTGTGATGGACATCTGGGGAAAAGAGCTGCTGCCTTGGGTAGCCCTGGCCAACCTTGCTGGCCGCCTCAGCTTCTCTGCCCGCATACAGTAGCCTCACTCATCAGCACACCTGGTACGTGGCCCTGGCCCGCCCTCTGTGCAGATCCCAGTTCAGGTGCTTCCTCTTCAGTATGCCTTCCCAACCCCTCCATGTAAGTGCCTCTCACTGTGATATCGTGTTCCTAGCCCACATGCTTTACATGTTATGTATTATATGTTGTGTTCTTTAAAAAAAATAAGATTTATTTATTTTTATTGGAAAGGTGGATATACAGAGAAGGGAGACAGAGAGGAAGATCTGTCAGCTGGTTCACTCTTCAGGTGGCCGCAGTGGTCAGAGCTGAACTAAACCATTTTGGAGCCAGGAGCTTCTTCCAGGTCTCCAATGCGGGTACAGGCTCCCAAGGCTTTGGGCTGTCCTCGACTGCTTTCCCAGGCCATGAGCAGGGAGCTGAATGGGAAGCGGGGCCACCGGGATTAGAACTGAAGCCTATATAGGATTCCAGCAGATGCAACACAGGATGTAACCACTGGACTATTGCACTGGGCCCTGTTGTGTTCTTTAAGTTCTACCTATTCATTCATTCATTCATTCAAAAGCCAGTTATAAAGAGAGGTTCCATCCACTGGTTCACTCCCCAGATGGCTGCACCATCTAGTGCCCAGCCAGGCTGAAGCCAGGAACTTCATCCAGGTCTCCCACACTGAATGACAAGGATCCGGGTTTTTCCACCATCCTCAACTGCTTTCCTAGGCCATCAACAGAGAGCAGGATTAGAAATGGAATAGCCAGGACCTGAACCAATGCCCATGTGGGATTGCCAGCCTTACAGCGTAGCTGTACGCACTGTGCCACAACGCCAGTCCTATGTCATGTTCTTTTACCTTTTATACTTTACACATTATATATTATATGTTGTTATCCTTTACTGTGTGCTGTACATGTTGTGTATTACACTCCATGTTCCTTTCTTTTTACGTGTTATTATGCATCATACATTTTACCATGTGCTTTGCACATTATTTGTCTTGTTTCTTTACCATGTACTTTACAGATTACACGTTATAGATCATGTTCCTTTACTTTGCACCCCATCCTTTGAAATGGCCTTGTTTTCTGTCTTTTTTCCCACTGGCCTCCTGTACTGGGCACAAATGTGTGGGAGCAGGAGCCTTTTCTGTACTGCTCAGTTACATCTTCAGTATCTATACAGGTAGCACAGAGTAGGTGCCCTCGCACAGTCTCAAGGGAGCTTTCACACATTGACACAGATGCCCCCAGAGACAGATACAAGAGATCCAAAGTACTCTGAGTGCCCAAGCTAGGGACTGAATGAGGTCGATGAGAAGGGAGGGGGGCAAGTAGTTCTTGGATTGAATCTTTTAAAAAAAATTATTTTTATTGGAAAGGCAGATATACAGACAGGAGGAGAGACAGAGAGGAAGATCTTCCATCTAATGGCTCACTCCACAAGCGGCTGCAATGGCTGGAGCTGAGCCAATCCGAAGCCAGGAGCCAGGAGCTTCCTCTGGTTCTTGCAGGCGGGTGCAGGGTCCCAAGGCTTTGGGCCGTCCTCAACTGCTTTCCCAGAACACAAGCAGGGAGCTGGATGGGAAGCAGGGCCGCCAGGATTAGAATCTGGTGCCCATCTAACCAGGGTAGGGGGCGGGCCTGGTGGGGGTTATTGCGGGTCACTCCAACTAGGCTGCAGCTCCCACTGGTTTATGCGAGGGCCGAGTATGTGCTGGGCAGCACCAGGCTGGACTGTAACACCCATTGATTCCAGTGGAAGTTGGGAGTGAAAAAAGAACCAACCCAGCAATTGCAAACACCAGCTGATCGGGGCGATAGACTGTGCTGGGCCCTGTACTTGCTAGAACACACAAGAATCTGGTTTGAGAATACCTCAGACAGTTTCTTTGGAGATCTCCCCAACCGAAATGCTGAACCCAAACCAAGAAAAGAGAGAAGACAGAACAGGTCAACCAGTCTTCTCAGCTATATCTTAGCAGCGAAATATGGGGCAGAGACTCTATGATGGACTATATCAACCAGTGGATTCTTCAAAGACCTCATAGTGCTTGGAGTGGCAAGATTGGCAGTGATTCATAACTGTTGAAATATCAAACCACCTGAGCAAGAACCTCAGAGCATACCCTATATCCGGGACCTGGGGAGGGTGGGAAATTGGGTGGGCCTTCTCCCTTAATACCCCCCTTTAAACATGAAGGAAACAATATGGAAAAAGTAATAGTCTCACCCACTTTCCTGTAGCCCTTGAACCTTTTTACCCTAATTAACTATGTAAAGATTGTCAAAATATAATAAAAAAAAAATGGAAAAAAAAAGAAAGAAACTGGCACCCATATGGGATCCCGGTGCATACAAGGTGAGGACTTTAACCACTACGCTATTGTGCTGGGCCCTGGATTAAGTCTTGTATGAGAAAGGACCGTAGGAATGTGGTGTGCAAAAGCCCCGAAGCAACAGGCAGCTGGAGGTGTGCACAGAACTGAAAGAAGGGCTTTGTGACTTGGCCTGGGGAAGCAGGAAGCAGGGAGCGGGAGCCTGAGGGCTGAGGCAGGGCGTTTGGATTTTATCCCTGTGTTTGTCCCTGCCTGCGAGGTAGACAAGGGCCCTTAGGGGAACGGGGCAGAACCAGGAAAATGGGATTGGGATTATTCATCCAGTGCAAAGTCATGGCAGCTCAGAAGGTGGGAGAGACAGGTGGCCTGGGACCTGTTATAGGGGTTGGGGGCGGAGAGTGGGGGGAGAGGAAGTGTGAAAGGCGGTGTTGAGCGGGAGCAGGTGCTTTTCAGCTGACACACAGAAGCCGACGACCTGTTGCATTGCAGCTCTGACCAATTCTCTGGTGCCCCACCTTGCTGGCAACTTCTTGGATAGGTGACTCAGCTAGCCAGTAACAGGTGAGCGCAGGCCATGTGTGTTGTTCCTGAGGAGCTAATGAAGGGCCATTGCATGGTTCAGCCACATCTCATCTCTGAAACTGGCAGGGTCCCAGGGAAGGGCCCCTCTGTTGGCTGGGAACTGAGGTGACAGACTCAGGTGGACAGTTCCAAGAGCAGGAAGCAAGCTTTGCTTGGGGAAGCCCCGGGGCATCTGTGACCGCAGGCAGCCTGAGACAGATTGAATTTTATGGATGAGGAGGTACAAGGAGTTCCGGTTGGGAATGTTGGGTTGGCCATGTGTGAAAGATACCCACGAGGTGACTTCAAGAAGGCTTGTGGGAAAATAGAATTGAAAGGTGTTTTATTTCACTGCAAAATATGGTGAAGTCTACAAAACAGCTTTGTTAGAGTTTTTGTCTTCATGAGCCCTTTGAAGACATCCCACGTGTCTGGACTTCAGAATTATTTTGCACTGAAATAGTTAGCTTTGAATTCTATTTTCCGTGAACCTCTTAAAGGACTCTCTTATGCAGTGATGTCAGGTGAACAGGTGGGTGGTCGAGTCTGGAACTCAGCGAGCCATTGGACCTGGAGGGCTTGTAACTGTAGGCCACCACAAAGGAAAGAGAACTGCAAAAGTCCAGAAGCTATCCCAGAGTGCAGCGAGGGCTGGGGCCTGAACTCGGGACCCTCTGACATGCAGGAGCTAGGGTCAGAATGCAGTCCTGTCCCCTCCTAGTCACATGGCCTTGGGCACAGTACTTCATCTGCTTGCCCCTCACTTTCCTCAGCTGTGAAATGGAGTGACAATGACTCCTGCACTGTGGAGTCAACAAATTACTTAGAAGAGAACCTGGCCCACAGAACAGACATATTCAACGTAGCTGCTGTTACAGAAGTTGCTCTTGTTTGGTTAGTTTTGTTATATAACTACAATCCTCGCTGATTACAAATGGAAAAGGGTTGGCTTCAGGACCAGTTAGATCCAGAATGTGATTACAGCTCCTAGATTCTAACACTCAGTCTCCTACACAGGTAGTTCTTGCCTCAGGGTCACAAGATAGCTGCTGTGATTCCATCCCTCATGTCCTCTCATGATCTGGATAAGGAAGGCACATTCTTCATCATTCATTCCTGACAGTGATGTCACTGGGTCTCCCTGTTTCTGATCAAGTCAACCAGTGAGTTCCTGAGCAAGGGAAGGAACCATACCTCTAGTCCATTGGGCGACCAGTTGGAAAGAGTGGGTTCCCAAAGAGAAATCTGGAAAAAAAGAATTATGGAGTGACTAGGGAAGCAAACCGCAAATGTCTGTCACTGGTAGGAAAGCTTAGTCTTCCTCTTTCTTCTGCCCCATAAGGTACTGTGGCCCCTGAGGCCAGTACGCCACAGCCGTGGTGTTTGCCTGTTTGCTCTTCTAGCCTCTAGGCTTTGGGGCTTCATAAGAAAGCCCTCCCTCAGCTTAAGTTCCCCCACCTCTTGACAAGCACAGACTGGAAGCATCGGACCCACAGACACACCGCGGGTAGCCGACGCCTCTAACAGGGGCCCAAGAATGATCATGGATTCTGCTCTGCTCAGCTCTCCTTGCAGCTGAGGTAACCATACACATGAAAGAAATGAGTGAGGGCAAGGGTGTGCCCTGGGAAAGATGCTCCCACTCTCCAGGTCTGATGGGGAGGAGTGCGTTCATGTCCTCCTGGTCTCCCCTGTCACCTGGGGCACAGCACGAAGCATGGCTGGGGGACCAGCTGGCGACCGTGAGGCAAGAAGCCCCAAGATGGAAACCAGCAGTACACCAAGCGAGGCAGAGGGATGGGGGAGGGAGTGCACCTGACATCGCTGACCCATTTCTGCCACGTCCAGGCTCCCGGTTACGTGCGAACCCGTGTCGTCACTGGCCGAGCCACTTCAGGCTGGTGGTATTACCTGCACCTGACTGCGCCAGTGCCACTGCTCAGTCCTCGTTTTGCTGCTTTCTCTGAGGCTGCCCTAGATTTTCCCAGCCGCGGTCCCTCAGCTGCCTGCCTCGCACACAGCACTTTGAATTAGTCAAGCTCCTGACGCCAGCAGCATAAGCCACACTTGGCCATCTTGGACAGAAACAGAATTTATTGAAGACGTAAAAGAATGAACAGGAGATTGAAGGAACAATCTTTAAAAAAAAAAAAAAATAATCACAGCAGCACAAGAGGAAAGGAATCCCCAGATCCTCCACAAAAGTCCAGCCGGCACTCCTGTCAGTACAGAGACCTCTCCTCTCTGGACCTTCTGTCTCACACAGAGGCCCAGGAGAGGCCACCCAGCTGCTGAGCCCACACCCCAGGCCTGCCCCAGCTGTGCTTCTGCAGCGGGCCAGTGGGGAAAGTCATCCAAAGATACATGAAAGAATACTAGTCATAGCAGTGGCTGAGACAGAGGTGGTGTCAGCCCCACTTACGGATTGAAACTATTGCCCCTGTCTCATTGATCAGGCCATGGCACCCCGGCACTTAAGTCTGGTTCCTTTATGGATGCTGTGCTACTCCCCTATCTGGGCTGTCCCTATCAAGAAGATGCAGATACATTTAGGAAGGGGGAGCTCAGGAAGCAAAGAACCAGAAAGAGACCCAGGGGCTCGAGCCCCGGAGGCCTAGACAGGCTGTGAATGCTCGTCCGCCTCTGATTATCTCAGGGAGACCTGGCTGTAGCAGCTCAGAGAAGGCATTGGTGCCAGGAGACCAGGGCCTGTGTGTCCACAGAGGAGATTGACTGTTCCTGACTGAGCTGGGAGCAGAATGCCAACAAAGCCCATCTGTCCAGCAGTGCGGGCGTCAGCAGTCAGGATTATGTCTGGGCCACTGGTTTCCCAGCCAGCTCCAGTGTGACTTCAGAGGACCGGTCCTCCCTCTGCTCCCTGTCCACACTGACCTGCTGGGATCCAGCATCCAACAGGGTATGGTCCTAGGCTCAGGGCTTCAGGGAGAACACCCCTGCCATTCTAGAACTGTTTGTGGCAGAGACAGTAAACAGAAAATGAACAAAATTTTCATTTTCTGAGGCAAAGCTGTAGCACCCCTTGATCAGCACAGGATGGAAACCAGGAGCCCCTAACCAAATCCATCCCACAGGCTTGTTAGATACTATCAAAAATTCACAGAGGGGCAGGCATGTGGACACAGGCAGATAAGCCACCACTTGGATTGTCCACATCCCATCTCAGAGTGCCTGGTAGGGTTGCAACTACGTGATACTTACCATAAAACACCTGGGAGGCAGTGAATGATGGTCCACATGCTTGGGTGCCTGCCACCTGTGAGACTCGGGGTGGGGCGGTGGTTCCAGGCTTTGGCCTGGCCCAGCCCCAGCTCTTGTAAGCATTTTGGGGAGTGAACCTGTATGGATGGAAGATCTCTAGCTACCTCTCCTCTGCCATCTGTCATCCAGCCTTACAAATAAATAGGTAAATTGCTTTTAAAATAATTCATGAAGTTAAACGGTTTATTTTGGAGCAAAAAGTTTTTAAAATCCATGTACCACTTTTTATATTTTCTATGAACTTTAAATTTTTTTAAAAAAACTATTTATTTGAATGGTAGAATCCCAGAGAGAAAGGAGATGCAGAGGGAGATCTTCCATCCGCTGGTTCACCCTCCGAATGGCAGCAAAGGCCAGGGCTGGATTAGGCTGAGTTAGGAGCCTGGAACGCCTATTGGCGCAAGGCCTCAAGCACCTGGGCCTTCCTCCGCTGCTTTCCCAGGCACATCAGCACGAAACTAGATCAGAAGCAGAGCATCCAGGACATTAACTGGTATCAGTGTAGGAATCTGGTGTTATAGGGTCAAGGCTTAACGTGCTGTGCCTCAGCACAGCACTTTCTCTGAATTTTTCAAAGATCACTGTTCTTTGTGGTCACTTGTTGGTCCTTGCTATTGTTTGCAGTGTACTTTAGTATCAACTTTTTTTTAAAGATTTATTTTTTTATTTTTATTGGAAAGTCAGATATACAGAGAGGAGGAGAGACAGAGGAAGATCTTCTGTCCGTTGATTCACTCCCCGAGTGACCACAATGGCTGGAGCTGTGCCGATCCGAAGTCAGGAACCCAGAGCCTCTTCCAGGTCTCCCACACTGCTGCTGGGTCCCAAGGCTTTGGTCAGTCCTCTACTACTTTCCCATTCCACAAGCAGGGAGATGGATGGGAAGCAGGGATGCCGGGATTAGAACCTACGCCCATATGAGATCCCAGCACGTACAAGGTGAGGACTTTAGCTGCTAGGCCACCACACTGGACCCTAGTATTGACTTTTTAAAATTAGCTTCATTTGAGCCCGGCAGCATGACCTAACGGCTAAAGTCCTCACCTTGAACACGCCGGCCGTCGCGCTCACTTAGGGAGTGAATCATCGGACGGAAGATCTTCCCCTCTGTCTCTCCTCCTCTCTGTATATCTGACTTTAAAAAAAAATTAGCTTCATTTGAAACACAAACTTCCAGGGTTCCCATCCTCTGGTTCATTCTTCTAAACTCCTGCAATAGCCAGAACAGGCCAGCTGAAGTCAGAAGCTGGGAGCCCAACCCGGGTCTCCCACCTGAGTGACAGAGGCTTAAGCACTGGGCCATCACTTGCTGCCTCCCATGCTGAGCATCCGCAGGAAGCAGGGTCAAACCCAGGCACTATGATACAGCATGCAGGCTTCTTACCAGCCAGGCAATGCTTGCCTCTTACTGAAGACAGGTAGAATCCGGATAATACCAGAGGTGGCCGGCAGGATGCATGAAAAGCAGAGCTGTCTGCCTTGCCTTGGTTTGACACACATTTGCCTACCAGGGATGTAGTATAGCTCAGGTCCTCATGGGTTGGGAGACTGGTGAGGACAACTGTGAAGCACAGGAAGGACGTGGGAGCATCAAGTGGGAGGGCACATACACATGTGTAGGCGCATGGGCACACTCACAGGCAGCCAGGGTCGGCCTCTTGACAGTCCTGGAGTTGCTCCGCCTGGCTGCTGGTCGGTTGTCACTGTTTGCTTTTTGAATAGGAAGTGTTGCCCACAGCTCCAGGTGTCTGATTCCCCTTGAGAGATCAAATGATGTGGCAGACACATTTCTGCGAGGCTAAACTAGAAGGAGTAGAAGCCCGCTTGCCTCCTCAGAAGAGGCCGCTGCTGTCCAGGTCACCGAAGGCTGCCCCAGCCTCTCGCCCACTTCCCTAGAGCAATTGCTCCTCTGTGCTGCATCCCCTGCCATCTACAGGAGTTGTCGGTGTGCTCACAGAGCACAAGGACACACAAAGCCTGCTCCCCTGGCTTCCTGTCTGCTCGCACTCTCCTAGGCTCGCCTGTTGTTAGACTCCATAAATCTGTTTTAGCTTCCCTGTGCATCTGTCAGTTCACTCTCCTCTGTCTCTGGGCACAAGTTTTAAAATGACCACGCACATGCACCCACACAAAGGCAGCCTTGTACTTCCTCACACAGGAAGCACCAGTAGGCGTCACCAGAACAGTCGTGGCCAGCCTTAGGTTAAGGGAAAGAAAAGTTACTGGACACCTTGATGCCAGTGCTCAGCACTCTCCCACCCTGAACAAAATCAGTTCTATTGGCAGGAGGAGGGACACGGTGGCCCACTTTCCCCTTCCTCTTCTAGCATGGGGTTTCGTCTTCCAGAAGTTCAAGGGCAAGACAAAGCCCAGTGTTTCATACTGGAGGACACAGCGTGAACTCCCTCCCCAGAGGCCTGTGACTCGGGAGGCACTGATCCTCAAGATTCGGTCAAGGCTATCCTTTGCATGCAGCACGTGATGACCCTGTGTCCTGGACACTATTTCAGGTTCTAGGGCTGCATCAGTGAACAAGAGAGACATCCCCACCCTTCCGGAGCTGGCATTTTTGTGGTGGGACAGTCATTGAGTGACTAACAACCAAACTAACCTCAGCTGTTGATGATAGCTAAGAAAAACTGAGGGGCCAGTGCCATGGCATAACGTATTAAGCCACCACTTATAGCACCAGCATCCCATATGAGTGCCAGTTTAAGCCCTGCTGGCTGTTCCACATCCCATCCAGCTCCCTGCATTACTACCTGGAAAAGTGGTGAAATGTGGTCCAAGTCCTTAGTCCTCTGCCACCCATGTGAGAGACCCTAAAGAAGCTTTTGGCTTCAACCTGACCCAGCTCTGTCATTGCGGACATTTGGGGAGTGAACTACGGGATGGAATCTCACTGTCTTTCCTTCTGTCTATGTAACTGCCTTAGAAATAAGTCTTTAAAAAGAAAAAAGCAGAGTGGGTGAAAAAGACTTTGAAAAGAGTGCTCGGGAGTTTGGGAAGAGCTGACACCAGGGGAAGGATCCACCTGGGAGGATGTCCAGATATCCTGGGTCAGGCGTGATACATCCGAACGGAAAAGACACTGGTGAGATCAGAGTTTAGTCAGGGAGACCTTCAAGAGCCAGATCCTGTGGGCCCCTGGCCAGTGGGTGGAGTTGAGGCCCTGGGGAGGTCTCAGCAAGAAACTGACAGGATCTGCTCACAGTGATCAGTGAGCCATGCAGCCTGCTGGAGACATTACCTCTGTGCTGCCGCCCCCTCCCTCCCCTGCAGTCCCCCTGCTCATGTTGACTCATTCCTCATGCTCACTTCCTTTCTGGGGAGTAGCTGGGAGGAGCAGACTGCATGCAGGACAGCTGCCCAATTGTCTGGCCTCTGTGCGCAGCTGCCAGGTTACAGGGAATGCAGGGGTCGGAAGAACAAGTTCATTGGTGCACACAAGGATTCCAGAACAGGGAATCACTACAGGACACATGACTTCATTCCCCCAGCAAGTAGAGGGCATCAAAATTAAGGAGGGATGGGGCCCAGTGCAGTGGCCTAGTGGCTAAAGTCCTCACCTTGCATGCGCCAGGATCCCATATGGGCGTCAGTTCTAATCCCGGCATCCCTGCTTCCCATCCATCTCCTTGCTTGTGGAATGGGAAAGCAGTCGAAGACTGCCCAACGCCTTTGGACCCTGCACCAGCCTGGGAGACCTGGAAGAAGTTCCTGGCTCCTGGCTTTCAGATCGACTCAGCTCCAGCCATTGTAGCCACTTAGGGAGTAAATCAGTGGACAGATCTTCCTCTCTGTCTCTCCTCCTTTGTATATCTGACTTTGCAATAAAAATAAATCTTTAAAAAAATTAAGGAAGAGATTGCAGAGAAGAGATCTAGGAAAAGGTGTGGTGTGGGTCTCATTTGGGTCATAGTGAGAACAAACCAATGAGTCTGTTGAGACGCTGAGGAAACTGATACAGCCAGCGTGTGCAGTGTTACTGATGCATCCATGTTCCTTGAGCCGAAAATGACGGACCTGATCTGCTAGAGTTACAAGCCAAAATATTTACAAGTGGGCTAGCCTGAGGTCTGAAATTTACACTTTAAAAAAAAAATCTGTCAGAAACAAAGAGTGTGGTGGGGGCGGAAGGACAGCTGAGAAGTGGTCTCCCTGCTTGGGGAGCTGGCAGGGTGGCTCCTTGCAGCCTTCCTTTTGCATTCAGTGCATCTGAAAGTGTCTGTAATAAAATGGACTCCAAAGTGAGTAAAGCTATTCCCCCAGAGCTGGGAGCAGTCACATCTGGTCGTGTCTCACTTGTCCCTTTGCTTCCTCTGCAGCATGGCCGGGAGGACACCCTTGCCGCCCGCTCTGCCCTGCTGAGCTGCTCCATCGGGAGCCCCTGGGACAGCCCCTGCCTCCCGAGATTGTCCTGGCTCAGCTGTCCACAGCGATGGTGGAGAACTGGACTGCACAGGCTCACAACCTTCGCGTCTGGTTCCAGGGGCCAGCATCCTTCATCTTGGGCCTGGCGGCCCTGAACAATGGCTGAGGGCCAGGGGACCCCATAGAGCCACACCACAGCTTGCAGGGCCCGGCAGCGCTCCAGTGCCCGTGGACTATGACCACCTATCGGCCCCTTCCCAGTGATGGCGTCGACCTGGCAGCCAGTTGTGGGGCCAGAGGCGCTGACGTCCTCCCTGGGCCGCACACAGGGGACTACACTCCCATGGGATTCTGGGCCCAAAATGGCAGCATGTCCCAGCCTCTCAGTGAGAACCCAGCCACCTCTACCACCCGCCCCAGCCCCACCACCCCTGCAATGCCCAAGATGGGCGTGCGCGCGCGAGTGGCTGACTGGCCACCCAAACGGGAGGCTCTGAGGGAACAGAGCAACCCGAGCCCCTCCCAGGACGCAGATGGCATGAAGGCCACCAAGGTGGCCCACTCCGTGAGGAGCGTACAGAACGGGCAGCCTCCCGCCAGCACTCCGACCTCCTCGGGGTCCAGAGCCTTCCACCGACTCTCCAGGAGAAGGTCCAAAGATGTAGAATTCCAGGATGGGTGGCCTCGTTCACCGGGCAGGGCCTTCCTCCCGCTGCGAAACCGCAGCAGCAGCGAGATCACCCTCAGCGAGTGTGACGTGGAGGAGGCAGGGGAGCCGCGGGGCAGCCGGCACACAGGCGCGTTGCCCCTCTTCCGGGAGTACGGCAGCACCTCCTCCATCGACGTGCAGGGAGTGCCTGAGCAGAGCTTCTTTGACATTCTCAATGAGTTCCGCAACGAGCAGCCCGAAGCCCGTGGCTCCCAGACTCTGACCGAACTCCTGCGGGCAGATCCCGGTGCACATCTCATGGGGAGCAGTGGTGGCACCAAGGGGGACCCCCGCAACGGGCATCCCTGCAAGGACAATCTGCTCCCCTTGCATCCCATGAAGGAGAAGGAGAAGTCCCGCAAGAAACCTGTAAGGGGCCTTGGCAGCGGAGACACAGTGGACTCATCCATCTTCCGCAAGCTGCGGAGCAGTAAGCCAGAGGGTGAGGCAGGCCGGTCGCCCGGGGAGGCCGAAGAAGGGCGGAGCCCCCCAGAAGTCAGTCGACCCTGGGTGTGCCAGAAGAGCTTCGCCCACTTTGACGTGCAGAGCATGCTGTTCGACCTCAACGAGGCTGCGGCCAACAGGGTGGCCGTGGCACAGCGACGCAACACCACCACGGGGGCCTCGGCGGCGTCTGCGGCCTCAGCCATGGCTTCTGTAACAGCGTCACGGACCCACAGCCTGGGCGGCCTGGACCCTGCCTTCACCAGCACGGAGGACCTCAACTGCAAGGAGAACCTGGAGCAGGACCTCGGGGATGACAACAGCAACGACCTGCTGCTCAGCTGTCCGCACTTCCGCAACGAGATCGGGGGCGAGTGTGAGCGCAACGTGAGCTTCTCGCGTGCCTCCGCGGGCTCTCCAGGCAGCACGGAGGGCACCCTGGCCGAGCCCAGCCTGAGCTGCTACCGCACCAACGCCAGCATCTCGGTGCTAGAGGTCCCTAAGGAGCAGCAGAGAACGCAGAGTCGGCCCCGTCAGTACAGCATTGAGCATGTAGACCTGGGCGCCCGCTACTACCAAGACTACTTCGTGGGCAAAGGTGATGCAGTGGGGGGCCAGAAGGGGAGGACGGAGGGGTTGCTGCTTGTCCTTGCCCCTGGGGCTCTCCCTGCTCCTTTATTATTTCTGTGCCAGCCTCTGTGCCTCTCTCAGGCCGTGGCAGGAATCAGAATTCCCTCTAGAAGGTTAGATGGAGGAACTGAGCTGCTGCCAGCACCCAGTCCTGGATCCTACTCTGAGTAAAGCCTCAGAGACCCCAGGAGACAATAGATAGCAAACATGGGCGTGGAGTAACCATGCCTGGATACAGGACTGACCAGCCTCCAACAACAGCCCCGCTGCCTGGTAAGACAGGAGCGCTGGGTCACACGCATGAGGGGCCCCAGGAGGCCACTGCTAGGGAGAAGAGTGCAGCACGGAAGAGGGACCTGGAGGGTCAGGTGGGTGCTGCAGCTTTGGCCAGGGCTGTCACCAGCCTAGGCCATGAGGTCCTAAGTGTAGATCAAGAACTGTATTCCCAGCTCAAGCAGCAACACTCCTGAAGCATTAGAGGGACAGGAAAGAGGCCAGGGTTGTTAACTGAGTGGGAGGTAACAGGGTCAGATCCTGGGAGGCTTTGAGAGCCACACTGAGGACTCATTTTACCCTGGGCAGGAGGGGAAGGGGGTACCTAGTCTGGTCCCAGTACCCATAACCTCCCAGTGGATAGCAGGGAGACCAAGGAGGAGCCTGCTGTGGCAGCCCAGGTGGGAGACGATGGCCAAGATCCAGGATGGGCTCCCTGCCCCTGTCGTACAGTCCTAAGAGGCAGCACAGCCTCACGCAGAAACCACAAAGCCAGCGACGGCAGGACCTGGCAGCCCCTGCTTAGCTCCCGCTGACTGTGGCCACTTGTGCAAGACAGGCAAACCCAGGGTGGCCGGCCTTTCTGATTGTGGTGATTTAGATGCCTTTATTGTATGTGGCCTCTGCTGATTTCACATGCTAGTAGCTGTATCAATTCAGAGTTGCTAGTGACCAGCTTTAAAAATGTGGAAACATCTCTCCTACACAGAAGCCTGATGGTCAGCAGCCCAGGACCCGTGTGATTGCTGTCCAGCATCAGTGGAATGGCAGGCCTCAGGGAGGTCCATATGGGCCAGGAAGGCTGCTAGAACATCAGCCATCACATCCACGTGTCCAGGCAGGGACAAGGGGAGGAGGGTAAAGACAAAAGGCACCTCTTGGTTGTTAAGTCAGCTCCCTTCAAAGAGCCACCAAGTCCGCATGCTAGCCACTCCCATATACAAGAAAGCTGGGGAATGTGACTTTTTAGCTTTTCTTCCTTCTAAGAATAGAAAGTTTTTCTTGAAAAAAGGAAGAATGGGTTATGGGTAGGCAGCTAATACTCCACAGCAACCAACAATTTTCTAGAAAATAGTCAACGGTGGCATAAGTTGCCCCCACCGAGCCCCAGGTTGAATGTTTTCTAAGCTAGTCACTGAGTGTGGGCTGTCCGGTCTGTAGCTTGTTAGATGTGTGACCATCTTTATGAGGTCTAGAGGCGGCTGTAGGAGCGTCGCAAGCCCACAGTACAGAGATTGCAAGTAGAGAAAGTTCTAGAAGTTGCAGTAATATTTCACATTCATGTCACATGAAATAAGCCTCAAGGTTAAGTCCTTGTCAGAGGAGTTGAGAAGGCTGTTTGATGTTGGTCTTTGAAAATTACCGAGAAGCTCTGAGAGTCAGGGGCTTTTGTACACCTGCAAAAGCTGGTTTAGGGGCCAGGGATAAAATTGGAGAAGGCTGCAAGGAGGACCTGGATACACGGTGCTGGTGATGGACAAGACAGGGTATTGCTGAAATTCCTGGTTTCAAGAGCCAGAAAACATGGATGTAAAGGGAAGCGATAATCTAATCAAAGCTGGCTGTTCCGTTTAGATGGATGCACTCTGTGCCTAGGCTGGCAGTCCTTGAAGGCGGCTCAAGTCAAGATCAGAAAGATCATACCTCAGAATACTTAGTTCTCAGTCGGGCAGGTGGTAATTCCTCCTCATGGAAGTTCCAGAACACCATTCTCTCTCTGACGTGGATTGCTCCGAGTCCCAGGAGCTCATTAGTCTGTGATCCCTAAGCACCAGCTGCATGCTGGTCCTTCCACAGTGCTGGCATGCACTAGCGGGAAAGCCGGTCACCTGTCACTGCTCTCGAACAAGCTGGTGTTCAAGGAGTACAGTCCTAGTAGTCCTCTGAACACCTGGGGAGTTGCTGAAACCCCTGCAGAGGTGGTTCTGCTGGGGACCGTTAACTGACTCCGTGTTTTGACCTTAGATGAATCTTTGGTCCACCCAGAATGTCCAATGACAAGAACCATCAGTTGAATGCTCAGGGGTCAGGCGGGAGAAGGGACTGCTGGCAGCACCCTTGAGTCTGTGCCGTGTGGACTCGGGTGAGGCCAGGCCGCTGGTGGCTTCCCAGTAGAGGCAGGAGGTACCTGGGTTCTTGCTAGCTTAATTCTCTCAGTTGTGCAGAGGAGCGGGTCTGTCCCAGTCCCATTTTACTGCTGAGAGTGCGGTGAGCAATTTGGCCAGGGCCATGACTTAGGAGGGCCAGAGTCCAGATGACAGCCTGTAGGCAGCAGAATCCTACCCACTGTGTGGGAACAAACTGGCAGCTAAGTCAAGTGATGCCAAGCTCGGCTTAATCTCAGCCAGGCCAGCTGTATTATGTGCTGTACATGGTCCTGAGAGTCTTACAGTCATAGTTTTATCTTACCTTCATATCTCTGAACTGTGGGTTGAATCAAAGCTCCCATTTCTTGGATGAGATCACTGATCCCCGAAATGTTCTATGTTAGTAGGGGTAGGGGTACAGTAAGGTAGCTTTTGCAAACTGAATTAGTTTCTCCATTGAGTATGACTAACCAAGCATGAGAGCGGGTGAGCAGGATCCCACAGGTTGCACAAGAGCCTGCCACCTGTCCTGCCCTCAGCTGGAGGGCCACGACCTGTGTCCCTGAATCTCTGCTCAACACTTTCTCCCCCTTCTCCCTCCAGAGCATGCCAATTACTTTGGCGTGGATGAGAAGCTGGGGCCAGTGGCCGTGAGCATCAAACGGGAGAAGCTGGAAGACCACAAAGATCACGGGCCTCAGTACCAGTACAGGATCATCTTCCGGACCCGTGAGGTAGGTCCCATCCCTGCGGTCATGAGTACATAAATGGTAATGAGCCACTCTGCTCCACATGCCCTTCCTCGGTGCCAGCTTGTGGGCACAAGTGCTCCCCTCCTGCTTCACCCACACAGCACTCTGCAGCTTCAGGAGAAGGGGTCCTGTTGGTTTCCCCATTTTGCAAAGAAGGAAACCAAGACCCAGAAGTTAAATGACTTGCACAGGATCAGAGAATAAGCAGCCAAGCGGGGCTTTGAATCCAGTGTACCTGACTTTGGAGCCCAAGATTGCAAAATCTATTTGCAAGAGATTAGCTGTAGTTAATCGAAGAAGCCAAGGAGGGAGGAAAGAGATCATTTCAGGATTATGAGGAGTCCTGCATAATGGAAAGAAGAATGAAGACAACAGCCTCAGGCCTGGCAGGAACTGGGGAGTCTGGACAGGTTCTGCTGTTAAGCTGATCAAGATTTTCCATTCTGGGGAGAGAATCCCCATGTCACACACACGTGACCTGGCTTGCCCCTGGATTAAATGGCAGCTGTGACCAAGGGGGTAGGCCTGTCAGGGACATCCTCACTCTAATAGGACTCTAAATTATTGTAAGTGACAGCAGTCTCTTTGTTAGTGCCTTAAGCCAGAAAGGGAATTCACTGGTTCGCATAACCAGGCATAGCTGGGGTCTGAGTCCCCCACTAAACAGCCTCATTTTATCTCCCACTTGGCTGGGCTCAGCTTGTGCCGTAGTGCCATTCCCTCTTCTTAGTGGAGACTGCCTGTGTGAATCTCCCCTGCCTTTACACCTTCCCGGTCTAAAGCATCTGCAGCATCTCCAGAGACGGCCGTGACTGGCTCTGCTTGTATCGCAAGCCCCACGCCCCAAGCCAGTCATCGTGATTGGGTTGATAGAGGAAACTGGCCAGATCTAGGACATGACTCCACCCTGGGTCCAGTCACAGAGCAGAGTGCTGTGATTGGCAGCTCCATTGGAGTCACCTGCAGGAGGAAGCGGGGCAGTTAGTTCCCCAGGAGAGACGAGCTAGGCAAGGAAACATTTCCAAAAAGACCCACCCAAGTAAATCTTGCAAAAAGATTTCCAAACGACCCATGAAAAGTAGATCTTCCAGAAAAAGGGCAGTAATTAGCTAGGCAGGTGTCCCGAAATGGGCCTTCCACGCTGCAGCACCGCCTCCACCCACATGGACCTGGCCTTTGCCCAGGCCTGAAATCCCAGCAAGCAATGCTGTCTAGGATTTGGTCTGGGGGCCAGCCATACCCTGGACCTCACCCAGACTGGCAGATGTTTCACTGAGGGTCCATACCCCTTCCCCTGATGCAGACCTTCCCACTGAGTGGGGGAGGAGGACTGAGATGGCAGGGAAGCTTGGTGGCAGAGGAGGAAAGGCAGCTCCGAAACCACAGGCCCCAGACCACAGGTGCTCCCAGCCCGTCTCCTGCAGCCCACCTTTCTGGCTGGATGAGCACCAGGACAAGATGTGAGGTGACAGCTCACACCACATAAGACTTTCCAGACACGTGGGCAACTGCTGGGTGAGTTGACAACTGTGATCACATAGCAGCACAACATATACCTGGCACAACTCGACTTCACGTCCTGTGGCAGACATTGTTCTATGCCCTTTGTGTGTGTTAACCCACTGACATCACCGCTCTGTGACGTAGGCTCTTTTGTCCTCATTTATTTAGGACAAACCAGGCACAGAGAGGTTAGGGACTTGCCGACCACACTCTGGAGAATAGCAGAGTGGATGGCTGCCTGTGCTGTGCTATGGCCGCTATACATCCCACTCTGCGATGTGACTGGCTGGGCTCTGACTGCACTCATGGGATGCATGAGTTACAAGCTCAGCCAAAGCCAGCATTGTTGTTTTTCAGAAAACAGACTGTGCTGAATGAATTTTTAAAATAGCAGACTGTATCACAGGTCCTGAGAGCCCCTGGGCTTTATTACCTGGATCTTGGGTCAGAGTGTGGCCATCCTATTAGGGGTCCCCATTCAGTTGTTTTAAGAGTGACTTTATTAAAGAAAAAAAGGAGTGACTTGATGCCCTTCCCAGCGTAGGGCTACCCTGCAGTGCCCACAAAGCCAACCCACCCTAGTCTGCCCCAGGCCGCTTACAACAAGGCCCTTGCATCTCATACTCACAGGTCTGGGGTACCACCATTTGCCAGCCCTCCTGGGCACAGAGGGAACGGGAGTGAGTGAGGCAGCAGAGGTGTTCCTGGGTCTGCATTCTTGTGAGGGAGACAGACGAGATACGAGAAACTATAGGAAATCAGACTGTGTGGCCCAACATGGCACAACAGAAAGCAGAGCAAGGGAGGGAAGGGGTATCAGAATTTTTGAACAGGATGATGAAGAGGCTTTACTGAGAAGATGGCATTGGGTGTGGACTTGAAGGTGAGAGGGAGAACAACGTTCAGGCAGCAGAACCAGCAAGTGCAGAGGTTTGGACACCTGCCATGAGTCCTGGTTCTGCCACTCAGCTTCAAAGCCTTAGGCAAGTGACTTCCCTTCTCAGAGCTCCCATTCCCCTCCTGAGAATCCAGGTTTAACAGGGCCTGTGGCGTTGCACAGCTTGGGCTTGGGTAGGTTGCGCACAACAAGCAGTGCTTGGCTGGGCAGTTGGGGAAAGCCTGTGAAGTTTGCCATCAGCAAGGGGTCTCGGTCTCTCATCTGCTTGCCACAATTAAGTCAGCCCTCTCAACTATGGCACCCCTTAGGGTTCACAGCTACAAGGAAGCCTTTGTCTGCCCTCACGCACTCACAGGTTTAGTCCAGGCACAGCCCCATCATGTAGAGCCAGAGGCGGGGGCGGTGGACAGCAAGCCTTGCCTCACTCCTTCCTAAGGCCCTTCCCCTCACAGAGGCAGAGCAGAGGGTCCCACAGGCCTGAAGGAACAACTGCAGTAGTCATTGCTCACGCTCTGGGCACGCGTTAGTGCCGCACGCTCTCCTGAGAGTTATGTGCCCTGACCCGTCAGATCCCCTCGGTTCTCCTATAACACGGGATCCCGTTGTCATCCCCATGCTACCAGTGAGGACTTTGAGGCCCAGATTGATGATCACCTGTCAGGATGCAGCAGCAACGGAGGCAGGCCGAGGGCCCAGGCTGCCTGGCTCCTGAGCCGTGCCCTTAGACCTTGTTCCATGGTGCCTGTCAGGTCAAGTGCTGAAGTCTGGCCCTGGGTCCAGTGCAGCTCCAGCTTTTCCCTAGCCATGTGACTTTGGTCAGAATATTCTATCTCTGTGCACCTTTCCAGCTAGAGGAGTGAGAAGAACCTCCAGACTGCTGCCCATCCCAGGGTGACACCAGGCTGCAGGGCAGTCAGTGCTCAGCATGCCAGACACAATCCTGACTGGCACCACGCCGTTATCATTTCCTTCCTGAGAACCGGAGAACCATGCTGGGAGCAGGGATTGAGCTTGCGGACAGAGTTCTGTCCTCCTGTCCATAGCACATGCCCTAAGATCCTGTAAACCAAGGCATCGGGCTGGAGCAAAGGACCCAGGCTGTCTTCCAAGCCAGCCAGCTGGCCTGCCCCAGATGGCCACCCACCGGCCGCCAAGCACAGTGTCAAGCGGGCCCGCAGCTCCCAGCAGATGGGATGTGAGCATTGGCAGCACCAGGCATCCCACTGAGGCAGGAACAGACTTAGAGCTGGGCGTTGGCACCACACTCCTAATCACCAGCTCCACGCCCCAGAAAACCTGGATCGGACAAGTCTTGGGATAGGACTGCTCTGTCCTGAACCCCTTGGCTGGCACAAAGGACTGCACAGCCCAGCAGGCCTGGCAAACATGAGGCAGCAGATAAGGAGCTGCAAATAAAAAGATTCTCCGCGTCCACTGGTTCCCTCCCAAATGGCTCCAGCAGCTGGCCTGTGTCAGACTGAAGCCAGGAGCCAGAAACTCCGTCCTTTTCTCCCACATGGGTGGCAGGGACCCACAGATTTAGACTATCTCCCATTGCCTTCCCAGGTTCATTAGCAAGAAGACAGACTAGAAATAGAGTAGCTGGTATAAGATTCTGGCATCTGTTAAGGACAGCTGTTTAGCTTATCCCATTACAACACAGCCACAGTCATGCACTTTCGTAGGATGTAGTTTTGATATGACTTTAAATAGAATTTTTCTTTATCAGTGGTTTAAGAAGTACCATTTTGATAGGTGTGCTAAATAGGAAATGGGATGTTTTTAATGAAGAAAGCAAACAGTACCTCCTCCTTTTTAGTTCAGTAGGTACATTATGTGCATGCCCTTAAGATGAACCCCAAGGGGGGAAAAACAAATTATAAAATCACATTTAAAGTTGAATTCTTAAAAATTCCTCATTATACATGTGGCTTTGTATCCTTAGATATTAGATATATGTGGCTAACGTGTGATATTCTGGCTGTAAGCCAGATATTGGGCTAAGAAGCCATCCATGGACTCCTTTCAGTGCTGTGAGGTGCCCATTCTCATCGCTGTGTTGTCAGTGAAGTGGCAAGTACAAAGGCTGGTGGAGTGGTTCAGTAGTTTAAGCTGTTACCTGCAATGCCAGCATCCCCTATGTGTGCTGGGTTGCATCCTGGCTGTCCCACTTCCTATCCAGCTCCCTGCTACTGTACCCAAGAAAGCAGCAAAGTATGGCCCAAGCGCTTGGGCCTCTGCCACCCACACAAGACACCTGGATGAAGAGTTCCAAGCTCCTGGGTTTAGCCTAGCCCAGCCCTGGCTGTTGTAGCCATATGGAGAGTGAACCAGTAGATTCTCTCTTCCTCCCTCCCTCCACCTCCCTTCCTCCCTCCCTCCTGCCCTCCCTCCCTCCTGCCCTCCCTCCCTCCACATTGCTAAGTACAAGGTAGAGCTAGGATTCAAACCCAGCCAAGGAGACCAATTCCCAAGCAACCTTTAGGAGAAGTTTTTTTTTAAGGGTATTCACACTCACAGCACAGCAGAAAGTGGGGAATGCATGAATCAGGACTGGATGGAGACCAACCTGTGCAGGCAGGAGACCCCTTGCTTACGTGGTACTGTCGCTTTCACAGCACACTTGATTTGCTACCCACAGTGAGAGGATGCCAGATATTACCAGGATCTGAGACAGACAGCTGTGATCTGATGCTACTGCAGGAAGAACAGACTGAAAGTGGGGCAGCACCAGGGAGTCCAGGGTGAGGCGGCTGTCCAGGCGGGACATAACAGTGGACATGAACAGGTGAAACGAGGTGCCCACTCATGATCTTTCAGTATCCTCCTCATTGTCCCCAGTGCAGAAAGAAAAGCTAAGCCTTTTTCTAATAGTGGATTTTGGGCAGGTGAAGCGTTCTGGTTGGTGTCCCATGGCCCCAGCAGAGGGCACTGCGGGACAGTGTCAGTGGGATGGAAAATGCTGCTGATCCTGCTGGTGCTTTAATTGAAACCCACAACCCCGGGGGCCACCCACATTGGCAAGAGAAAGCACCTGACATCATTGCTGTTCAGGGTCTGTTTCCAAACTCCCTTGCCTGTGATAAAAAGAGATTTGCTTGTTTGTTAATTACCGTGGCTAGAACTGGGAACTCCCAGCCATGAGATCATTTCATTCCTTCCATACTCGCTTTTTGCCCTGGGTCGTGTTTAGCAAGAGTGGGTTGTCTGCTTATAGGCAAAGTCCTGACACAATTTTGCTGCCTCCAGTCTGTTGACTTAAGTGAGCATGTTTGGGTGGTTAACACCAGTTCTCTTTAGTGTTTAAGCCATTGTCCCTGGTGTATTTCGGGTGTGTGATATGCCCCTTTGGGAAGGGATTTTCCATGTCTCTGGTCCTGGTGGCCAGCTCACGCCATGATGGGAAACTGGTAGATATGTGAAGCCACAGGGCTCTCAGACAGGACTAACGGTGTAAATTGGAACAGCCCCTTGGAAAACAGTTTGACAGTTCAGACAGGTGAAGACTAGCAATCCTAGTGGTTTAGCAGTTTCTCCCCTAGGTAGAAACCCAAAGGAAAATGTGTTCCCATGCACCACGAGGTGCCTCTGTAGCCATCCCCAACGGCACGGTTTGCAATTGTCACATACCAGAAGCAGCTCACTGTTTCATCAGCAGGTGAGAGGAGTAACCTGTAGTGGCAAAAACGTGAGCCTCTGGCCACAAAGAGAAGGAAGTCTCTTCAGCAAAGGCTACAAAGTGCAGGAAGCTCGGAAGCCACCGGCAGAAATAGATAATTTTGTCGGAAGTCAGCCTGAGGTTATCCCAGGGAAAGGGGAAGGGCTGTGGAAGGGCTTCAGGGTAGGGACTGCCCAGGCTCTTCCTTACGAGTTCCGTGACCATGCACAGATATACTTTCACCTGTGTGAGTTATACTTCACAGCAAAACAAAAAGATATCATGAGCTTTGCAAAAGTTAGACCTGGGTGGAAATCCTGCTCCAGCCACTTGTCAGCTACAGTGACTTTAAAAAAGGCACCTCACCTTTGAAGCTTCTGTTTGTTCATCTGTAAAATGCGAAAAACGATCTCCCCTCAACAGACGTCTACATGTAATTAGATATTACCGCTGCACCTGAGTACAGGCCTGTGAGCTGTACCCTCAGAAATGGGAGCCGTTATTAAGGTGCATTGGTTAGAAAACTCCTTGGCCACCAAGAAATAGGAGCGCTGACAAACCATAGCTAAAACAAATAAGAAGCTATATTATTACCCAGTACAAATTTTAAAGGTTGGGGCCTGGCGTGATAGCCTGGTTTCTGAATCCTCACCTTACATACACCAGGATGCTGTGTAGGTACTAGTTCATGTCCCGGCAGCTCCACTTCTCATCCAGCTCCCTGCCTGTGGCCTGGGAAAGCAGCAGAGGACGGCCCAAAGCTTTGGGACCCTGCACCCGCGTGGGAGACCTGAAGAAGGCTCCAGGCTCCTTCCTTCAGATTGGCTTGGCCCTGGCTGTTGCAGCATTTGGGGAGTGAAACAGAAGATAGAGGATCTTTGTCTCTCTTGCTCTCTGTGGATCTGCCTTTCCAATAAAGAAAGAAAGAAATTTTGGAGTTCAGCAAATGCAGGACTCAGCTTCTCCATGTCTTTTTGTTGTATATTTTCTCATAATCACAGCATAGCTGCCATACCCCCAGGTATCTCCCTAGTGTCCCTAACAAGAAAACACAGAAGGAAAGGAACCTTCCTAGTGGCAGAGAGGAAGATGTAACCTAGAGGGCCTCCCCAAACAGAGGTCACCTTGCTTGACCTTGCTGAGAGCTAATCACATGGCCAGCTATAGGAAAAGCCTGGAAAGCATTGTCTGAGGGAGGAGCGGGGACAATCAGGACTGGCTCTGGCCACAGTTTCTGCATGTCAGAATCAGGTAAGGTGAACTCTTGTGTGCTTGTAGGAGGGCACTTCAGAAGATTCCCAGGAAAGTGAAATTGAAAGAGAAGTTTAGGGCCAGGCATCACAGCTCTGCATCAAGTATCTCCACTTGGGGGTCCCACCTAGATCACTCCTGGCCCTCCGCTTTTAATCCTACTCCCTGCTAATGCATCCCAGGAGGTAGCAGATAATGGCTCAGGTGCTTCAGTCTCTGTTACCCATGAGGGACACCCTGAAGGAGTTCCAGGTTCCCAGCTTCACCCCAGCCCAGCTGTGACTGTTGTAGGCATTGGGAGTAGTGAGCACTAGTGAATGGAAGGTCTCTGCCTTCTAACTAGGTGAAAAAAAAAGTTTAGAGGTGGCGCTTGGCCTAGTGACCAAGACACCTGTTGGGATGCAGGCATCCCATATTGGAGTACTCGAGTTCAGTTCTCAGCTTCCTACCTTGCAGACCTTGGGAGTCAGGCAGCAGAGATGGCTCAAGTTGTTAGGTTCCTGCTGCCCACATGGGAGGTCCAGATTGAGCTGCTGGCTCCCAACTTCAGCCCCCTGACCGTCATGGATATTTAAGGAGCAAACCAGCCTACAGGAGCATTCTGTTCCTTCCCCCCAACACTGTACCTCTGATTTTTTTTTATTTAAGCATTTTAAAAATCCATGCATGACTGCATGTTTGGGCTCCATTCCACACCAGCTGAATCAGAACTGCTGGTATTGATTTTGAAACTGTTTAAGATTCCAAATACCAATTACCAAGGCAGGCAGGTGTTCTGGGCGAGAGTCTGTGGTCATCTGTAACATAAAGTTGTAATGAGAAGCCCTCTCCTCGTCGAGTCTCATGTTCATGTTCGCTTCACTTTCTGCAACAGCCCACCTTGAGCACATTAATGTCACCCCACCTCCCAGGGACGTGGGACCTGGTTTTGTTTTGTTCAGTGAGCCTAAAATGGGACTGACACCAAGAGTCATTCAGTTTGCACTGAACATATCTCCTAGCCCTCGCTTCGTCCTCCCAGCACCCCTTCAAGATGACACTACTAGGACAACTCCCGTTTTATAAAAGAGGAGCTCAGGGCAGAAATAGGAAATCACCTAGCCGAGACCAGGCAGCTGGGAAGCAGCGATTCAAACTCTGGCTCAGACTCAAGACTCCTTGACCGTAGACCCCTACTTCTCAAGGGTCTCCTAACTCTCCCCTGTCTCCCCTGAGCAGCTCATCACCCTGCGGGGCTCCATCCTGGAAGATGCCACCCCCACAGCCACAAAGCATGGGACGGGGCGGGGCCTACCCCTGAAGGACGCGCTGGAGTACGTGATCCCTGAGCTCAACATCCACTGCCTGCGGCTGGCTCTCAACACTCCCAAAGTGACGGAGCAGCTCCTGAAGCTGGACGAGCAGGGGGTGAGTCAGGGCCTGGGGCAGGGGCCACCAGGCAGCCACCCCAGCACCATTCCTGGCATCTTTTTTTGGGGGGGGTCTAAGTAACAAACCAACTTACACTAGTTTCAGAAAAGCAGAGCAGGAGAAATGGTGGTCTGTTATCAAATTGTGGGACCTCCAGGAGCAAGAGTGTGGCCAGGTAAATTAGGAAGGAATTGTGTGGAGATGAGAGCTACGAGGTTTCCACGCGAGTGTGCACCCGGGTGCCCGCGTGCCTCTCCTCAGCAGCTCTGCTCTCTGGCCTTGCCTGCAGCTCCCTGTGTCAGGTTTAGAATTACAGCCACGTGCTGTACACTCCAGGAAGCTAATTCCAGATCCTAGGAGAGCCACTGATGAGCGTGTCCCGGGGTCACTTGTCTTTCCGTGGTACAGTGACCAGGACACCTCAGACAAGCCTAGCTGTTGGAGGCCTACCCGCTAACACTGTAAGCTGTGACCCCTAAGCCCTCCTGCTGTTGCAGAATCTGAGTGACATTTCTAGCCACCTTCCACTCACCATGAAGCGAACAGGCAGCACGGATACCTCGCTGCACCTCACTGGAACTGGAAGGGGAGACAGACAGTTGGGACATGCCCTGCCACCCGTTGCCTTGCTCTCTGGCTGTGACCCTGAATTCCTGAGGGCTCCTAGCAGCTCCCAAAGGCTAGCAAGCAGGAGCATCCCCTTGCCCCCTTCCCACCAGCTCCGCCTGGCCTCCCTCCAGAAGCTTGCTCTTGTCTCGGCAGCTCTGTCGGAAGCACAAGGTGGGCATCCTCTACTGCAAGGCGGGCCAGAGCTCCGAGGAGGAGATGTACAACAACGAGGAGGCAGGCCCGGCCTTCGAGGAATTCCTTTCCCTCATCGGCGAGAAAGTCTGCCTCAAGGGGTTCACCAAGTACGCCGCCCAGCTGGACGTCAAGAGTAAGTGGGGAAGGGGACCTGGTTGCATCACTGGGAGCTGCCACCCTATGGATGGATCAAAGCTGAAAGGCCTGCAGGGAGGACACTGGTCAGCAGGCACACCCGCAGTCTGCTGCAAGCTAGAAAACAGAGGTAGCACATTCTAGTAAAGGCTGGAACGAGCCCTAGTCCATACCCCAAGAATTGGTACTCCTGTATGTAAACTGTGCAAGTGAGCTGATGCCTACGCACACCAGGAGGCATGTTGCCTACTCGAGCCCCAGCACTGCAGTGCGTCCAGGGTATGCAGGCAAGATATGGGACCCTCACCAGCCTGTGCAGGGACCACATCCCATGTCCTGCATAGGTGCGTGTGGACAGGGACTCAAGAGTGGGCACTGAGTGATGCCTTTTACCTCAGTTACTTAGCACAGCAGCAGCACACTTCAGGGGGATTTCTTCTTAAATAGGGAGCTCTAAGGGTGAGTCACGGGGTGACAGGCAGCAGTGCGCAGGCTGGTGGGGGGGGTCTGTGCAGAGGGAGGGTAGCCACCCTGAAACATGTTTCCGACATTGGTGCATCTGCTAAGGCAGGTGGTGGCTCCACGCTGTGTGTGTGTATCTCTAGATGCCCTTCTCCACACATGGGTAAACCTCAGTTTGCTCATCTGTTAAAATGAAAGCCCAGATCCCAAAACTCACCTCAGCAACATGAAGCGTTAAGCAGGTACCTGTGGCTGCCACACTCATCAGCTCTGCTCGCCCTGTCAGAGGAGGCAATCACAAGACTAGACATGTTACTGTGCTGTTCCTGGCCTGGCGGTCATGGACAGAGGGCTTTTACCTCTCTCTGCGTTAGTTTCCTCATCTGTAAAGGAGGTGTCATGGTGGTCCTGGTCTCAAACATGGTGAGGGTTCAGACCACAGTGACCCATACACTCTGTGCCAATATTCCTTAAGCTCTGCAGGTGTGACTACTGCCCAGTGGATGGTGATATGGCAGCTGACCCCACCCCAGCACCTGGGAAACAGGACAGTGTGACCACTGGCCAGCATCACTTTTTCATGAATTTGCATAGTCAGAAAAAGGAAAAGAGGCTTCTCTGTAGTCTTGCCATCCTCCCTGGGTTCCATGAGGTTACAAATGCCCAGCCCAAGGCCTTGTCCAGGAATAGCACCTAGCAGACACCAGCTATAGCCATGTGGCTTCCAGGTGGAAACCAACTGCCTTGGAGGACCCTGGGAATACAGTGTCCTGGGCAGTCTCCCCAACTGACAGGCAGGGATGCCCCTACTGCCAGCGAACTCTGGTTGTGCTGTTCCCACCTGACACTGGAGCACTAAGAATACGGGCCTGAGATAGCCACTTACTGCAGTGTGACCTCGGACAAGGCGCTCCCTCTGCTTGTTTCGCTTCTCCCCTCTTCATGTGGAGTCGTCATTCGCTGTGGCTCACCCTCATCCTGACCGCCTTCCTGCTGCTAGAAGTGACTGATACCTTCACTCTTCATAGCTTTGTTACCTGGGGATGCAGCCCTATGCAGTATAATTTGTGGGGTCTGCTTTGACACATAGCATGAATGAAATCATACCATAT
Organism: Ochotona curzoniae; assembly: GCF_017591425.1. Lineage (NCBI taxonomy): Eukaryota > Metazoa > Chordata > Mammalia > Lagomorpha > Ochotonidae > Ochotona > Ochotona curzoniae. The sequence goes on along the minus strand of NW_024465561.1, from coordinate 4,102,756 downwards.
GTGTGCCTTTGTGTGTGGCATCTCGCAAGCAGTGTTACATTTGTAGGATTCCCCCATTGCAGGCCTGACTCACTCCTTTTCCTGGCTAGTGTTCCTCCGTGTGAATATACTGCAGCGTGCCTGTCTGTTCTCTTGACTGAAGCTGCTTGTTCCCATGTCCCAGGGCACATGTGCAGGATGTTTCCAGGAGAGCATTGGATTATTGGAGTGACTGTGTCAGTTTTACATACTCGAGTAACCACATAACAGATACCATTGCCCCGTATCCTCACCAACCTTGCATACTATCAGACTTTTTATCAATCTGCTGGGTATACTGGGAGGAGGTTTCCTTTTTATCTAAACTTATTTAAAGAGTAGATTTGAGTGAAAGCATCAAGTTACAAAAGCTAGCACAGATGGTGTGTGGGACATGGCAGAAACCCATGGGTTTTGGAAATGTACTAACTGGTGTGTCTGTTTCAGCTGACTCCACGGGAACCCACTCCCTCTACACAACGTACCAGGACTATGAGATCATGTTCCACGTCTCCACCCTGCTCCCCTACACCCCCAACAACAGGCAGCAGGTCAGTGATGGTTCCTGATCGTCCCTGTGGCTGTTTTTCTAACATTCTGTCCAGCGTTGGCTCTCCCAGCACTCTCCCTCGGGTCAGATGGAGGCCCGTGGCCTTGGAGACACCCTGTACGTGGTCCCTTCACCCAGGATAGAAACTAGCCCAGGTGTGGTGTGATGTCTGTTTAGTACCTGTTGTTTTACTTGTTATTTTTTGGCCTCCGTGCTTGACCTTAGCTGCCCTGACCCCCCTCAGGGGTGTCTTGAGTCATCACTGGTCTTATGAATAAAAATGAGTCAGCGTTAGTTGGATTGCAAGTGGCAGAAACTCACACTGGTGAGGGGAGTTCTGAGAGAGGGCTGGCTTTAGGTGTGACTGGATCCAGTGGCTCAAACAGCATTAACAGTCCTCTCCCCTCTGCTTTTCTTTGAAGAAGCTTTGTTCACAGGCCCTTATAAGTCATGACAAGCAGGTTCCCTAGAAGCCATGGAGTCCCCTGCCCCTGGCGAGGCTGCTGCAGGGAAAGGAGAGCTGTTTCTTCCAATTGTCCTGAGAACATTTCGGGGCTCAGTCTCACTGGGTCTTGCACGTGCCAGTCTCTCACCAAGGATAGGGATGCAAGGGGCTGATCGGCCAAATCTAAGTCATGTGCCCACCCCTGGGAGGGTTAGTACATTCAGGGAGGTGCTTTCCAAAGGGGATGGATGTGGGACACAGAAGGAAGGGGACAGAGGGAGAAGTGACAGCAACCCTCCAGGTGCCCAGAGACCACCAGTGTGACCCAGCTTCTCCCTAGGACACACCATGGGACCTGGGGAGCCATTCCTTCTAGTGAACAAAAATCTCACAGTGTTGACCAGTTGGGAAGTGAGTGTTCGTTCTCGGTTTATACAAGTGACACTGTAGATTCTATAGGCCAAAAGTGATCCAGTATTGGCAATTTTGTAAGACTGAGCAGATAGCTATGCCAGTGAAGAGTCTTGTTCTCTGAGTTCTTTCTTTGCCTTTCCCGGCTGTGTGACCTCAGGCAAGTGATTTCACCTGCCAAGCCTCAGGCTGCCCCTCTGTGAACTGAACGCAAGGATGGTGCCAGTTCTCTGGGCCCTCACCAATAAAAGGCCATGCTCCCACACACTGGAGCATGAGGCAAGGCCTGACACCCAGAGTGATGCCGGACCAGGTGCCTTCTTCTGACTGGACTCTGTGTTGGGCATAAACAGAAGTGGATTAGAATCCTGCATCACTGCCTGACTTAGGGCAAATCACTCCATCTTTGTGAGCTGTCTTGCCTGTTAAAAGGCATGAAATGAATTCATCCGTTACAGGATTGTTGTCAGGATTCAGTGAAATTATACATGTAAATTGTAAATGATTGTAAAATATCTAGCACAGGATCCACCACAATACTTGATCTAGCAATGTAATTTAAGGTAGTTTAGAACTACCAGGAGGGGGCAGCATTGTGGCACAATGAGTTAAGCCACCACCTGTAATATAGGCATCCCATATGAATCCTAGAGTCCCTGCTGCTTCAGTTCCCATCCAGCTCCCCGGTAATGTGTCTGGGAGGACAACCGAAGATGGCCCAAGTGCCTGGGCACTTGCTAGTCACATAGGAGACCGGGATGGCGTTCCAGGCTCTTGGTTTGGCCTGACCCAGGCTCAGCTGTTACAGCTATTTGGGGAATGAACCAGTGGTTGGAAAAATCTGTCTCCCTTTCTCGGTATAACTCTACCTTTCAAATAAATACATCTTTTAAAATAAATATAAACAAGAGAGGGGAAAAAAGAGAGCTAACAGAGTATCAGGCATGTAGCACAATGGTTGAAATGTCTCTTGAGAGGCCCACATCCTTTCTTGGGGTGCCCGGGTTCAAGTCCCAGCTCCAGCTCCAGTTCCAGCATGCTACTCAAGTGCATTCTGGAAGGCAGTAGGTGATAGCCCAGTTCCTGTATGAGAAACCTGAATTGAGCATTAGTAACAGCGATGAATAAATGGAGACGGGGAATGCTGGGTGTGGACTGGATCATGCAGAAAAGAGGTCAGTAAAGGCCTCCACAGCAGGGGGATGATGCAGCAGAGACCCAGGGAGTGAGCCCTGTGGGGGAGCTGGCAGAGGGGACAGCCAGTGCTGAGGCTGCAGGAACCAGGGTAGAGAGGAGCCTGGGAGATGTCACATAGGACACAGGTGGTGGCAGCGGATCCCGTATGTGTGTTACACATGGGGAGCAATGGGAACCTGGAATGGGAGCGGAGTGACAGCGAGAAGCTGTGTCAGTGGTCCAGGAGGACTCTGAGCTGACCTGTTACACTTTCCCTTCTGTTGCCCGTTCACCAGCTGCTGAGGAAGAGGCACATAGGCAATGACATAGTGACGATCATCTTCCAGGAGCCCGGAGCACTACCCTTCACCCCCAAGAACATCCGCTCGCACTTTCAGCACGTCTTCATCATTGTCCGCGTCCACAACCCCTGCACAGAGAATGTGTGCTACAGGTAGGCCCACCCGCACCAGGCGGGGCACAGAGGGCGCAGAGCTCCTGGCCACCCCGTGTGCTGCCCAGTAGTGCTTCGGTCAGGGGGAGGTGCCCCATCAACGATTTCTGTCTTCTGTGCGACAGCAACCTCCCTTCTAAATCTGGCCTAAGACAAAAAAAAAAAAGCCGTTGTATCTATTGGCTCTCAAAAATGACAAGTGTAGGAATGACCGGATCTGCTTCATTTTCCTGTCTGTACCTTCATTTCCTGGCAGCTCGGAGCCTAACCTCCTGTCAGCTGCAGATGTGGCAGAAGGAGAGCTCTTCCCTCCCAGGAGCTGAAGCAGAAGCTCCAAAACAGAGCTCACAGACCTGGCTGGGATCAGTTGCCTTCCCAGAACCAAGGGATTGACCGGGCTGGGCGCCAGGGCTGACGGGCACAGGAAGGATGCACCAGAGAATATCAAAACAGAAGGATGGGCACTGGGCATTCAGGGGCCACCCATGGAGGTGGACCCCACCTGGGAAGAATTAACGACTTTCAGTTAACAAGTGGAGAAGAAGCATGGGCCAGGCCTCCTAGGTGTTAGACGTCTCTGTTCCGTATCCTCCCCCTGCCAGCATGAAGCCCGGAGGAGCTAGCAGCCCCAACAAGCAGGGGGAAGCTCTCAGAGGTTGGAGAGGGAGGCCAAAGCTGTAGTCCTTGCCCATTGGTCCTTGGTCCAGTCAGTAACCTGGGCCCAGGCCAAGGTGAGCACGTGTCCCTGCAGACTTGGGAACAGGCCGGGATGTATTATCTTCCCACTTTTAAGAGTGCCCTGACCCCTACCTTCTGAGGTGCCTTCATGGAGGCTGCCAGGTCAGCCATTCCTTGGGCATTCCAGATACCTGCCATGTCGACAGCTGTGTGTTCATTTTCCTGTTATCCATTGCCACACGTGTGGCAGTCCATCGTGTACACTCTTCTGCAGCCTGTGTTTTTTTCACTCAGCTGTCTTTGAAGTCTTCCCACACCAGTATACAGCATACATTCATATCCTTTCTTATGGCCTCATATTCTACCCTTAAGCACACTCCTCCACTGGTGGGCACTGGCCGTGAATAACCTGGTTGCACTCTCCACACACATATTTGCAAATATGTATCTATAGGGTGCATTCTTGGCGCTGGAGGGGATGTCTGTGTGCACGCTGCTGGTCTGGGGGTACTGTCTGCTGGTAGCTGGGTACCACCAGCTCATTGCACACCAGGACCTGCTAACAGGAAAGGCCCCACGCTTGAAGCTGGCTCCTCCCAGCCCCTTTGCTCCCAGAGTGCCTTCACCTCAGGCCCAGTGTGACACAGAGCATGCCTGGACGGTGCTAGGGTTTCGAGTTTTGCTCTTCCTCAGTAACTGAGAGGTAGCCCTGGTGAGACAAAATGGGAATTATTTACACATACACCCATCCCCGGAAAAGTAGCTATCCAAGTTGGGGAGGTGAATTGGCTTGGGTGGGTCCTTCTCACCCTCCTCCTCACTCTGTCCACCTCTCTAGGTCAACCACAACCTCCTTCCTCTCCCATCCAGCTCCATGTGATCTCCAGGGTAATTTCTTCTTAACTGATGTACAAACTTTTCTTGTTTTTTACAATCTAACTTTAAAATGTGTTTATTATGCAATATTCTAAACCTTCTAAAAAGTGCAAAAATCATGTAACAGACACCCATGTGCCCAGCACCAGATTTAACAGATGTTAACATTTTGCCTCATTTGCTTCAGCTCTCCCTTGTTTCTTTTAAAGAATGAAGTGTTAGAGACGCATGCAAAGCTGCCCCTCACGCCTTCCTCCAGTTCCCTCCTTTCCTTTGCCCCAGGCAGCTATTCTCTGGACAGACCTGACCTCCAGGCTCTCCCCTGTGGGAGGTGCAGATGTCCAGGCCCCACCCACCCCGGCCTGTCCTCCTGCCCCTTCTGACTCCCCCGAGTTCCCCTACTGGATTCTTAGCTGTCCTTCAAGGCTGAGTCAGACATGCCTTGGTCACCCTCCTATGGCCCTTTACCTTCTCCGCATGCTGTGCAATCACACTTCTAACACAATACTCAACCACACCATGAAAACGACTTCCCATGGCTCATGCTCCCTGTGAAAGCACTCCCAGGATCATTTGTGCCTTCATGTTTCTATCATGGCACATTGTGGGCACTTGAGTATCTGGCTAGACAGATACTTGGCCCTGATATTGTAAGCAGTAAGAAGATAATTGTTAAATGAATAATTTCTAGAATTGTTAAATGAATAATTATGAGTTTTAGAAATTCTAAGCTACGATGGTCAGGGACCGTAGTGGTCACACCGTCGCCTAACTACATCAGGCATGGCATCTTGTGTGCTGGGGCCTGTGTCTTAGTGAGCACCCCTGGGACCTGCACACTGAAACAGCCCAGCCTTTCCTGCTGGGAAGAGCCAGACAAGCTGCTCTGATGGTCCAAGAGCCTTCAGCAGCTTGCAGTTTTCATGATTATTGAAATCATGAATTAGAACTGTGGGAAAAGCCAAACTCTGTCCCTTTAAGCAACCAAATGCTGAATGAAGATGCTGCAAAAGTCTTCCTGCCCACATAGCCCAGTGACCACATCATCAATTCAAGCTGAGGGACTCATGGGGTCATCTCATCCATCCCCAGCTTGGGGGACAAGGCTGTGCCCACCTAATTGCCCTCTAAGGAAAACTTGCCAGGTCTGTGTGACCTCTTCCAGAATGTCTGTCCTGGGAAATGCCATCTTGTTAACCCTTTATCCACTGTGCCACGTTGGTCTAAATCTGTTTCTTCTGGGTCCATCTGTTCAAGTTTTAATCATTACTTTACACTGAGTACCTGCTTGGGAATCCGCTAGGCTCCCAGGGTACCTGCCCACCTGGCCCTTCTAGGGTATGAAGCCTCTCTAAACATTGAGAGAGTGCCATGGTCTGAGCTGCTGCATGGGGATCCTACAGTAGCCCCCTCCCTGTGGCTTCTCACATGTTCTGTTCCTCATTAGGCAACCACAGAGATCTTTGCACATGACCAGTCTCTGGTCATTCTCTCCAGTTCCAGCTGGAGAGGGGCCCAGCAAGAAGCAAGTACTCACCTCAGGGATGGATGTAAGTGAAGTTAGACAGTAGGGTGCTGGCATGGTGTGGGTAGGTTATAGAGCCTGTGTGGCAGAGTGAGGCATTTAGGGGCTAGCAACAGCAGGGAGACATTTCTGCACCACCCAACTTGACAGAATAAGAACAGGATTGGGAGCAAAGGTTTCTGTGAGTTGGTGAGTCACCCTGGGAGAAAGACCCTCCACCACCACCAACAGGAGCAGAGGCTTTGAGAAAGGGACCCAGGACCACAGCCCAGCTGGTGATGCAGGAAATAGGAGGCAGACCCATTCTTCCCCTGATAATTTCAAGTCTTTGATTAAAAGCCATTGGTCAAGTCAAGTCACTTGACCAGGCTTAGATCATCACTGGGGCAGGGACACACCAGCATACAAAGATGGGGAGGAAGCAGTGAATTTTCCGCAAGTTGTAATCTCATCTACCACACAGTGATTGTGTGTGTGAAATAAGAACTGAAGCTGAACAGTGTTCAAGGTACTATCATTGACATCTGTGGGTGTTTAAACATCTACTGTATAGAAAGTAAAAATGTATAAGCATGTGTAAGGCTTGTTTCAAAGCTTCTAATCTAGTTAGCAGCTTACTCATTAGATGTGCACTTTGTTCTTCCAGACAAAGCTCCTCCTTCTGATCATGTATTTTCTTAAGACAGTCTCAGTGCTTTTCTCCCGCCTGCCTCAGCGATTTCTCCCTCCTCCCTTTTCAGTATGGCTGTGACCCGATCCAAAGATGCTCCTCCCTTCGGTCCCCCGATCCCCAATGGAACCACATTCCGCAAATCTGACGTCTTCAGAGACTTCTTGCTGGCCAAGGTGATTAATGCTGAGAATGCTGCTCACAAATCCGACAAGTTCCACACCATGGCCACCAGGACCCGCCAGGAATACCTCAAGGACCTGGCTGAAAACTGTATATCCAACACACCCATCGACTCCTCTGGTAAATTCAACCTCATCTCCCTGACCTCCAAGAAGAAGGAGAAGACAAAGGCACGGGTGGGTGCAGAGCAGCACAGCGCAGGGGCCATCGCCTGGAGGGTGGCAGCTCAGGACTATGCCCAAGGAGTGGAAATTGACTGCATTTTGGGAATTTCCAACGAATTTGTGGTGCTTCTGGACCTGCGCACCAAGGAGGTGGTGTTCAACTGCTACTGTGGGGATGTCATTGGCTGGACCCCAGACTCCTCGACACTGAAAATCTTCTATGGGCGAGGGGATCACATCTTCCTACAGTCCACAGAGGGTTCTGTTGAGGACATACGGGAAATTGTGCAGAGACTAAAGGTAAGACACAGCCTGGGAAAGGTGTCATGCATTAAAAATCTCATTGTGAACTCCTGGTGAACAGCTCAGACTAAGACTGTTGGCCAAACTGAGAGTTGCTGATTGATCGCAGTTCAATTGGTAGCGACTGCCTGCAGCCTTATACAAAGAAAGACTCAGGCTCCACAGAAGGGACTCCTCGGTCAGTGACTACCTCCACCGGAAGTTAGCAGGGTGGCACTTCATGTCTACTAAATAGAAAAGGAGGTGTTGCACAGTAGTTGAACAACATAGGTGCTAGAGTCAGAAGGCCTAGCTTCAAGTCCTAACTTTGCCTCCTACAAACTGTGTGTCCTTGACCCATCTGAAAAGTGGGAACAAAAATCCTACATTATGGACCAGTGTTAAGGGGTACATGGATGACATTGCCCGGAGAAGTTGACCTGACTTCATAGCACCACCATCACGGAGGCTGGCCTTTGCATTCTCAGGAAGTGCAGGATGAGGAAAGGTCTGCTCTTGGCTTCTTTGGCTCCGGAGTTTGTTCCAGGTCAAGGGAGAAATAACCATTGGAGTTGAGATTTCCTTTTAGGAAGTAGGATCTGGGAATAAGACCTTTATGGGTTTTGCTCACTTGCTTGTCTCATGTGCCTAGAACAGGGCTAGCACACAGAAGATATTCAATGAATATGAATTAGTTGGTGAGTTGGTAAAGCAAATTTGTTGAGTCCTTACCCAGTGCTGAGCATTTTGCATGAACAATTTTGTAATCCTTGTACCCACCCTATGAAGTGTGGGTCCCATTCTTGGCCCCGGGTTACAGTTGAGGAAACTGAGGCCTGGAGAGATAGAATACTTATAATGTCAGCCAGTAGATGACAGAGTGGGGTCTGTATACAGGCTTTTCTGACTGTAACACCTGTTTCTTGGGCTACTATTGTGTTCTGGAAGCAACAAATTGAACTGCCACCTTCAATGCTAACGTCTGATATCAGAGCACCAATTTGGGCCACAGTTGCTGTGCTTTCAATCCAGTTCCCTGCTGGGAAAGCAACAGCAGGTGACTTAAGTGCTTGAGGCCTTCCCACCCGTGTGGGATGCCTGGATGGAACGCCAAGCTCCTGGCTTCGGCCTGGCCCATGCTCAACTGGTGTGGGCATTAGGAGAATGAACTAGTAAATGAAAAATCTTTTATTCTCTCCCTCTCCCTTTCTCTGTCACTCTGACCTCCAAATAAATTAATCTTTAAAAAAAATCACCTCTGCCCAAACTCAGCATCTCTACTAGTGTGCCTATGAGACTGCTGAAATAAGAGTTCCAAGGGCAGGATGAGAGGGCAGTTTGGCTGCATTATCTGTCACCCCATTGATCGCCAGGGTTGATTCGGCTGATCCGGCTGGCTATGTGAGTGTCCCCTTCCTCACCACTCCATGTGTGTCCCTCCCTAAGCTGCGTGCTCAAAGAGGATGACCATCCCTGCTAGAGGAGGACCGGTCTTCAATCAAGGGTATACAAGGAGCTGTGCTCCCCTACTAGAACCTCCAAACAAGCGCCATCTTTTAGTGGGCAGACTGCAGCTACCTTTCCTTTATCACCACCTTGGCATGAGCCACTGTGGTCTCTTCTGGACAGCTGTGACGGCCTCCTCGCTGACCTCTTGTTTTCCCAGCCTACTTTTCCCATGATCCGTCCTGTGCTCCATAGTCAGAGAGGTCTTATCACGTCACTGCTGACCCCAGACCTTCAGCTAGCTCTCTGTAAAAGGCAAAATCCTACAGCAGCTTAGGAGGCTCCGTATGCTCTGCTCTCTGACCTTGTCTCCCCATTAGTGGTAGTGTCCCAGCTACCACAGACCTCCTCAGGCATCTATCTGGACTCAGGCCTTGGCACTGCCTTTGTTCTCTTGTGGGAATCTCCCTTGCTGATCTTCACATGGCTCCCTGCCTTCTGTTTGGTCCAGCATCACCTTGTCTGTGAGGCATCATGGAGGTAGCAAACTCCCTTGCCTGACTAGGCCCAGAACACATTCCACATACTTTGCCTGCCTTTCCACCTTCTGACGTGATGATATTACTGCTTCACCTTCAAGTTCCCAGCCCTATGCCTGGCATCTAGCATGCAGTACACTTAGCACATACCTGCTTAACCTCCCTGTCCCTGGCCCTGAGCCTGGCATCTGGCATGCGTAGACACTTAGCACATACTGGAGGTGTGCATGAATTCAAACGTTCCAGTCCTGAGAGCAAGGGGAGTACTTTGCTTTTTTTCTCACAGAAGCCCACTGAGGTCAACACCATTATCTTCTCTGCTTTGTAGATGAGGAAACAGAGGTCAAATGAGAGCTTTGCCCGGGGCCCAAAGTGAGTTAAGAGCTTGAGAACTTGAACTTGTACTTCCACTCCCCAAATCCCAACAGCAGGAACTGTGCCAGGCTATATGTTCTACCTACATCCTCTACCATCCTCTCCCATGCCCACCCTCGTGCCTGCTGTTGGTGCTGTTCTTTTAGAGCCCATTTCCACAACTACCCTCATTCTGATTCTCAGAGCTCCACACTCTACTTAGGAACCATTGGGCCAGAAAGCAGTAATATTAACCATCACCCGTGATGGGGCAGGCCCACCCTGAAGGACTCCTCATGGTGAATCTGTTCTTGTAAAATCCGCCAAGGCGAGGATGCCAACCCTCTCCTGACAAAGCTGGAGTTTGACTGTCAAGCAGGTTGACTGGACCATCCTAGACACCCTAAACTTAACCCTGTCATCTTAAACTTCCTCATCTTAAAATAATCAAATTAGTAGTTTTTGCTTTCCAAGTGAGACATCAGTGAAACTGGCCACAGAAAGTGCTTAGCCCAATGCCTGGCACATGCATCCACCCCAAGGACAGTAAGCTGGGCTTGGGTCAGTGTGTGCAGGTCACAGCAGAGGTTTCCCTGAATTGGCTTATATATTGGATACCACAAGTACTCCCTGTCTCCTTTCTGGAACTTTGTGATGAGCAAGAATGGTCCTCCATGTGTGGCTTCCTTTGATTTGCTACAAAAGCAAAATAAATAGAACTGTCAAGACACAAGAGACACAGCAGCTCTCCCTCACCCAAAGTGACCCAAAGCAGCTGTAGTAGCTGATGACCAACTGGACTGCTGTAACAGACTGAGAGATCAAGTGGTAGAAAACTTCCCTTTCAGTGAGCGCTCAAGCTGGCCGAGTCTGTCAGGGAGCTGTTCTTGTGTCCGTCTTAAGACACTCCTTTCCCCTATGCAGATGCTGCTGAGTAACATGTTTATCTACATGGCCAAGCTGAGTCACCTCCTAGCCACACACCTGTCTTCACAGAGGAAGAACATGTGAGGGTTGAGGGAAATCTGTTTGAAGAACATGAGGCATAAGTTCCTTCACTTTACGTCCTATAGCCCAAAACGGAGTCATAGTGTCCACATCTAGCTGCAAGGGAAGCTGAGCAATACATTTTCCAAATAGGTAGGAAAAAGGAGGAGTGGGTGATGGACAACAATTGGCAGTCCTGGCCTCTGCAGTGTTTACTGGCCTTTAAGAGGCTGAACCTTTTTCATGAGAGCCATCCAGAATGCCAAGGGTTGATATAGCTTGATTGGCCATTGGCATGGGCCCATGGGACCTTTTCTTACAACCCAAAGCCCAACCTTTGGACAGGAGAGTGAGTGCTTCAAAAAGAATGTTGGTTCCCAGAGTGGAAGCAGTGGGCTGGGATAGGCCTACTCAAAGCTTTCTCTATGGAGTTAACTTTCCTTTCAACCAATTTCTGCTTGATAACTATGAAAAAATTCAAATATACAAACAGAAGGAATCGTGTATGTATCTGTGTCCCATTACCAACTTGACCAACCACAGCACATGACTCATCTTATTTATTCTCTTATTTTTCCCCTATTGATTTTGAAGCCAATCTTGGGTGTGATATCATTTCAGTATTTATTTCTGAAATACCCAGACTCGTAAACAGTAACTATTTTGTCGTTGTCACATATTAAAAATTAATAATTCCTTATTGTTAAAAAAGTTGCTATCCAAATAGGCTAGGAAATCAATTGCTATTCTCTAATTTTCAAAAAATTTTATTTCTGCATTTATTTGGAAGGCACAGTGACAGAGAAGGAAGGCGAAGTCTTCCATCTACTGACTCACTTCCACTGCCCTCCCAGGCTCTTTAGGAAGGAGCTAGATTGGAAGTAGAGAAGCCGGGACTGTAACCAGCACTTTGATGTGGGGTGCCAGCATCACAAGCAGAGACCTAGCTCTCTATGCCACAACGCTGGCCCCTAAGTGAGAACTTTAAAAGAATAGATGTTTGAGCTACAATGATAAAATATCTTAGACTGAGTGACTTATAGACTGCAGAACTTTATTTCTCATGGTTCCAAAAGCTTGGAAGTCCAGGTTCAAGGTACAGGCAGGTTTGGTGTCTGCTAAGGGCTGGCTCTCCATTTCACAGATGATCCTTTCTTGTGTCTTCGTACGGTGGAAGGGTTAAACTCCTTGGACCTCTGGTACCAGACACAACAGACAGCTCCACCATGGTCCATAAGATAAGGAAAAATAAAAAGGATCAAAGGACAGCTTGGTGGGAAAAGATAAGGACTATCTTACAAAATGCCTCTTAGATCAGGTTCTCCCTGCTTGCTAAATTCTCAGCGTCCAGTTCGTGAGCCAAACGAACTCGGTGACCTATTCAAGGTAAGTTCTTCACCGTCACACAAGCAGGTAATCAATCCATCTGATTGCAAGGAATATTTGTGTTTGTAGGGTCGTATGTACAGATGTGCAGATGCATGACTTAATCAGTGAGACAAAATTAATTCATATTTCAAGTGGTGGTCAGAAAAGTTTGAAGACCAGCACTAATAGGTCTATTAAATAGTGTTATTTGCAGCCTGAGAGTGACGTCTCACAGGAGATTTGAGCCATTGCCTACCTTGCAATTTGGGGGGAAGGGCAGGCAAGTGTATGACTAAGTAGTCATAGCTTGGTAAATTCAGCCTTTTTTATTCCAAGGAGAGGGAATCACTGATAGCACAGCAGGTGCCTGGAGCTTCTGTAGAGCTTAGGGTGTTTTTCCGATTTGGGGAAATCTCACTACTGAGCTGTCCGGTTGACTCCTCATTGGAAGAAGTGGGCAAGGGGTTCGCGCCTCCGAGAATGGTGTCATGAAGTGAAATAACACAGCATAATACATTCTGGTTCTAGAGAGGACCCCATGGGCTGTGACTTTTGCCTCCCAATTGGGCTAATCATCATGTCAGCCAAGATGCAATATTAATAGCTTCACATAACAGCAAAGCTTCATGTCCTGCTCATGCTGTGTGTCCATCCTGGATTCAGCCTGCATGCTTTACTCTCTTGCTTTTTTATATTTTGATTTAATTTTACTTTTATTGGAAAGTCAGATATATAGAGGAAAGACAAAGAAGATGATCTTCCATATGTTGATTCACTCCCCAAGTGGCCACAATGGCCAGAGCTGTGCCAATCCAAAATCAGGAGCTTCTTCCGGGTCTCCCACGCGGGTGCAGGGTCCCAAGGCTTTGGGCCGTCCTCAACTGCTTTCCCAGGCCACAGGCAAGGAGCTGGATGAGAAGCAGAGCCACCAGGATTAGAACCGGCGCTCATATGGGATCCTGGTGCATGCAAGGCGAGGGCTTTAGCCGGGCCTTTTTTTTTTCTTTATTTTTATTTGTGATACAGAATTACAGAAAGAAGGAGACATAGAGATCTTCTACCTAGTTGTTCATTCCCCAGATGGCCGCAACAGCCAGAGTTGAACTAGACCAAAACCAGGAGCCTGAAACACATTATCAGGGAGTTAAATCAGAAGTGGAACAGCAGGGACTCAAACCGGTGTCCATATAGGATGCTGACACTACGATCTGAGGCTTAACTTACTATGCCACACCATTGGGCTCAAGCTCTGTTCTCTTAAATACCAGGCCCGTAGCTGTGCAAACTGGCACCATTATATAAAAGGTTATTGTTCTCCAGCAAAGGGAACTGGCAGTTCAATATCCTGGCTCAGGGAACATACCAGTTTTACTCCTAATTCATTCAGCTGACCAGAAAGTCAAATTTTGAGGGGCCAAAAAGTGCAGTCTCACAGACACCAGGAGAAACATAGAGGCAGTTAAAGAAAAAGTTCATGGCCACCCGCTGTGTCGTCTTCTCTGTTTTCTAGAAAAACGGGAACATGTGCTGAGACCAGGTGGAAGTTCCCCTGCTGGTACCTTGCCATCACCTGGCTGAGTAGTTGGCAATCTGACCTCAAAGAAGGGTCTAGGACAGACATTTGGCCTAGCGGTTAAGATACCTGTTAAGGTACCTGCATCTTATATCAGAATGTCTGGGTTCAAGTCCCAGCTCAACCCTCGACTCCAGCTTCCTGCTGCTACAGATCACGGGGGCCAGCAGGTGGATGGTTCAAGTTGTGGGATTCCTGGCTCCCTGCTTCACCCCAGTCCAGCCACAGCCATGGTAGATGTTTGAGGTGTGAGCCAGTGGACGAAAGTCCACGTTCTTTTTCCTCTGCCTTTTAAAGTAAAAACACACAGACACGTGGGAAGGGGACCCGTGAGATCGTCCAGAGAACTGATGCAAGCGGCTTCTGAAGCTCCATCCTGCCTGTTCTCTGCAGGTGATGACCAACGGCTGGGAGACCGTGGACATGACCTTGCGCCGGAATGGGCTTGGGCAGCTGGGCTTCCACGTGAAGTACGATGGGACCGTGGCTGAGGTGGAAGATTATGGGTTCGCCTGGCAGGCCGGTCTCCGGCAAGGGAGCAGGCTGGTGGAGATCTGCAAGGTGGCCGTGGTCACGTTGACCCATGACCAGATGATTGACCTGCTGCGTACATCGGTCACCGTGAAGGTGGTCATCATCCCGCCCTTCGACGACGGCACACCGCGGAGGTAAGGGCACCTGCCCCGGAAGGAGGGAGCTGGGTGGCAGTTGACAGCTCCACGGTGGCTGGCTGGAGGGCTCCTGGGCATTGTCAGCTGAGGCCTAGCGAGGGCCCAGGCGCTCCATCGAGGATAACCGCATCGAGGGTTGGGTGCACAGCTGTTTGTTTCTTGCTGTGTGAGCCTCTTGTGCATTCTCTCCCGTCCCTCACTACAGCCCCGCGAGGCGTTGGTGCCTCATTACTTGGATTTTCTAGGTGAAGTGCACAATTAAAAGGCTCTTGTTGCCCACAGGCACGCTAACATGTCAGGGAATTTGTTCAGCACATACTGACTGAGGCTTCATTTGGAGTGCTGTAAACAAAGCCAGTTGTCTGCTGCCTTGGAGTGTGAGTTCTGCAGGGAAAGGCAGGCAGTAAAACAGTGAGTGTGTAAGGTACGCTCCACACCCAGGGATTCAACCAACTACACATCAAAAATGCTTGCATCTGAATGTGTTTAGAAATTTTCCCTCACCACTGTTGCCTAAGCAGAGTGACGACTGTTTACATGGCATGCACGTCATTATTAGGATGATAACCTATAAATGATTCAGGGTGAGCAGGAGGATTTATGCAGGTTATTTGCAAATATTGTGCCATTTTGTATCGGGGACTTGAGTGTTTGCTGATTTGGTTACCCAGGAGTGTCCCCAGAATCGGTCCTGGACAGATTTCAAGGGATGCCCACACTGAGCCCCCAGTTGCCACACTTAACTGACACACACAACCGCTTGTTTGTTTTGAAAACTGCCTCTGCCATCCTCTCGCTGTGGGTTATCTGGAATAATCTAGACCTTGGAATGTATTGCTATACAATAAGAACCTTTTTAAATTATTGTTATTATACTAGATTTAATAGCAGTTCCTTAATAGCAACTATTCTTTATTTAGTTGTTCCCTATTGTATCACAGGTACATTGTTGTGAAACAGAAAAGCAGCTGTTTTGTTCATTAGGAACCTCCCATTGTGCTGTTGATGTGTCCCTTTCAGGTCCTTGAAATCAGCTTTCCTTCCTTCTTCCCAACTCCCATTTTGAGAAGAAATCATGTTACGTGTCCATAGAGTTGACCACTACCTGGATTTAGTGAATTACCTCCCCCAGGGGTTCTTCAACCTTTTCTTCAGTGTGTGTATTTCTTGTAAACCGGAGGTCAAGACACCTGCTCAGGTTCTGGTTGAAAGTCTTTCAGCCACAGAACATGTAGGTATCCAGCTGTCAGCAGGCACCATGTGTCTGGTCTCCCGCTGTGAGTGACATTTAGAGTGAGTGGAAGGCTCAGGCAGTGACAACCTCACCGTCCTAGTACACCTCCCTCATCATGACCACTGCCTAGATCCATATTTTGTTACAAGTCATATTACAAGTCATTCTTTCGTTCACTAGAATTCTCCCCAGAAGTAGCTCTTTGGTTACTCTGAGGTTCAGTCTGTATGGATAAGGCAGTTCTCTGAACAACAGATCCTCTCGGCAGTCTCCAGAAGTGACCCAATAGGAGAGAACGAGAGAAGGTTGGCAATGTGCCCGGCCATGGGGGAAGCACACAGTACAGCCAGGTTGCCTCTGTTGGAATTCCTGCTCTCCCCTGTTTTAACTGGGGTCCTGTGCAAGTGGCCACATCATCCTGTCCCCCCAATTTTCCCATCTGTAAAATGGGAAAAATAATAAGTCCTTTCGAAGGCCCTAAGATCTGTAAAGTACCTAGAATAGTTCTTGACCCCTAGGAGGGGCTGTGATAAAAACACATGAGCTAACGTGGGAACAGGACTCCAGGAAAACCTGGAGGTGAGAAGAGAGACCCTTGGTGCTTGACAGACCAGAAAGAGGGCCTGTGTGGCTGGCACAGTGAGGTGACCCTGAATGCCCTGTTCACACGTGACCTCACTGGACTCCCACCAAGACTGGCATGTTCACAGACGAGAACACCAAGTATCAGAGTGGTTGAGACATGGATGCAGAGTTGCACAGCTAGCAGGGGCAAAGCAAACCTCAGTCCAGTTTGCCTGTGTCCATTCTTCTCTGGAAGCTTTCGAGAGCTGTGGGCATGTGAGAAGGGTTGCTCCGTCCCCGCTTTCCTAAGTAGTCCACAGAGGTTGCTTTTGTGTGCAGGCCTCAGCCCTGAAACCACTGGCTCAGCTACCTCTACCCACAGGCCTGACCCTCAACAGCAGGGCTCTCACTGAGCCCCAAGTGCCCCTCTGCCAGCCCTCTTATCCTTTCTCCCGCCTCCACGTGGGGCTAAGGCCAGCCACACCCCTCAGACCAGAGCAGGTACAGGTGAGCCCCTGAAGGTAAGCTTCCTGGAGGATGGCACCCCGGGTCAGACCCAGCCATGGGTACACAGTAAACCCACTTTCCCATCAGATAAGTGAAACCCCACACATGGAAGAGAAGCGGAAAAGTCCTCTCTGGACACATGGGTGGGAGCAAAGCAAAGCAAAAACATAGGTCCTCTGGCCATGGGAAGGTGGGACAGCCAGGGAGATAGGTTCTCATTTCCATGCCATAAAGTGGATGGCGTTCCTTGGGCTTCCTTTACCAGGACCTCCTGTTGGCAGGGGCAGGTGCGTGATCTAGACCTGGGCAGTTGGTGACAGCAATCTCTAAGTGACATCGTTGCAGAGCTGACAACCCCAGCTCTATGGCCTCTCACTGTACCCCGGCTCCTGGCCTCATGGTCACCATGAGCTCTGAAGGGAGTGAATGGCAAAGAGATTGCCATCACCCCTCCCCCCTTCAGACCATAAGTAGCCTACAGGGGCCCTCTCTCCCCACCCCCGCCAGGCCACCTGGCTGGAGTCCTCAGTGAGCCCTGTGCCTCCATGCCATGGCTAGCCTGTGCCTCCATGCCGTGGCTAGCCTGGGCTGGGCCAGCAGCTTAGGAGAGGGACATCCCAGACATCTTGTAAGGTGTGGCACCATGACCTTGAGTGCTTGTGCAGGCTCAAGAGGGATGTTCTCGCTTCTGTCGGTGCCTCATTGGTACCACAATCCTCGGATGTTTTCATCCCCTTTCATTAGACCCCAGGCCTGGGGGAAGAGTGGGTTGGAAAAGCCTCCTCTAGAAGGGAAATTGAGTCCCCAACAAGCCAGTGAAGAGATGGAAGGAGTCTCCATGGCCCGGGAAACTAGACTGTCCAAATCAAGGGCAAGCAGGCAGTAAGAGCCTGGGGGCATGCCCTGATACTTCTTCCACAGTGGATCATGAGTTGAGGGCAGAGGCAAGCCTAGATCTCCCTTCACAGGGGACTGGCTGAGGAAGCACAGACTGTGCAGGTGATAGAACACAGACAGCTGTTGAAATGAGACTGATCTGCACGATGCTGTTGGGAATTAAGGTGTGGAAAAATAGTGCTCATCTGCACAGAACGCTTCCGAAAGAACATGTGGGAAACTGAGCAGAGGCTGCTTCTGGACAGTGGCAAGGGGACAAGGACATCCTTTCCTTCCACTTTAAACCAGCAGAAATGGGGCTTCTCGAACACTGTGTGTCAGCAGCATCGCGGGCAGTTCAGTGGCAGGCAGATTCCTGGGCAGGCCCCATCTCTTGAGCGATCTCTCAACCCAGGGATCTATTTCTTTTCTCGTCAGTGGGGGTGACTTAGAAACTGGCAGCTTTGAGGTCACTGTAGAAGGGTAGAGGTAAAGAGCTGGGAGGAGTCTTCCCAAAGCCCCAAGTGGCTGTATTTGGGTTGCCGTGGTTGGGGATGCCAAACACAGCTTCATCTTCAGGATTGGTGGGAGATGCAGTGGGGGAGGCCAGAGGATCAGCATCCTGTTTGTTAAGACCCTCAACTCCTGCTCAGAGCACCCACAACCACCCTCCACTGAGTATGTGCCTCTTTGAGATCAGACCCAGGAGCCCCTGGCCCAAGATGAGATGATCAGTAGCTGGGATAGAGTTCAGAAGCCCCAAGAAACTACTCCCTGGCCCCCAAACCACTGTTCAGGGGGCTTGTGTGCCTGATGTTTCCAACTGGGGACTTGATTTAGGATCACTTATCTGTGGAACGTGATGTTCAGGTCAGGACTCGAGGGACCAGCAAAGGAAACAGCTAAATCAAAGATGGGAAGCCACGGAGGTCCTCTCTGGCTCCCATACCTGACGAGACCCATACACACAGTAAGGTACAGGCATGGCTGTGTCCTCGGGCTTCTCCCTCTATCAGCTCGTTCCTGCTCTGTGTTGCTGGCATTCAGTCTTCATCCCCGTAGAGATGAAGATGACCCAGACACACACCTCACAGACACACACACACCCACACACCCACACACCCACCCCCGAGTCTAGACTCAGATCCCGCAGCTCAGCCACCCGAATGGAAATGGAGCTTTGCTTCCAGTCCCTCCCAAAGCCTTTCATTTGTTGACTCTGGTTGGCCCTGCTTAGGCCACGTGACTTCCCTGTTCTAGTCATCATATCCAAGGGAACTGAGTGAGCCGCACCCAGAGCACAGGCCCCTGGTGTCAGAAGAACAAGCGGAAGCTAACCAGGCAAGAACGACAGGCCCCACCTCCACCTCCAAGTCCTTGAGGATCTGGGGCTGCGTTAGCAATTCCTGTCGCTGTTCCTTAGCTGTTGCCTGAGGAGACATCATCACTCATGAGCCCCAGAGGAGCCAGAAGGAGCTGCCGTGATGCTGCCAGGAGGCAGGGGGCAGCAGGCCCAGAGCAGGCAGAGCTCATCCTTAGGTCACCTTTGGATGACTCCTGGGCAGCTGTGACCTGGGCCCATGAGCCACCAACTCTCACAGCTCTTTAGCCAAGTGGCCACTGAAGCTTTCTGGGCTCCAGGGATCTCAGAAGAGCTCAGGGGGTCTGCTCTAAGGGGACACAGGAGCTTCCAGGCCAAGGACTCTGCAGAGCTCTCGCTCTCAGCTGCCAGGGAGTGGATTTCCAGAGCCCGGCCCCCTCCTCGAGCTCAGAGCCCCCTCTGTGCTGCACTGCAGCAGTAGCGGCGGCACGGCAGTGGAGACTGCAAGCCTGGCCCTCGGATCTCCCTACCTCGAGCCAAGACCACTGCAGAGTGTGTGCCAGCCTGGTCTGGAGGGAGTCGCAGGCCGCTCTGCAGCTATTTCAAGGTTCTGGATTTCGTAGCTTTTTTTTTTTCCTAACCACCCTGCAAAGTAGGTCACCTGCTCCTCTTCCACTTGCCTTTTGAGATTCTGTGGAACAAGGCAGATACTGTCCTTTGATTCTGAGGGCATCCGCCTTCTAGCCCCAAATACTGCTGGAGTGGAGGTGGGACCAATCCAGTCCGTGGAGGGCACTCAGACTGGGGGCCTGGGTCTGGGAGAAGGGAGAGGGCAGCAGCAACGTGCCAGCAGACGGGGCCAGAGAGGAGGGAGGTAGAGTAGAAAGGGCCTCGCGGTCCGCATCCCTGTTGGGTCCTCCTGGCTGAGACGCAGAGCTCACTGGTCAGTTTCAAAGCCCTGATTCAAGGGGTGCCTGCCTGGCTTTTAAAACAAGCCACCCTGTGTGGCATGGGCCAGGAAAACCCAGGCCCAGGTAAGGAGGCAGCAGGCACACGTGCTGCTGGCCTGGGCCTTCCTGAGTCACCAAGCTTTTCTTCCCAGGGGGTGGCCGGAGACCTACGACATGAATACCTCGGAGCCCAAGACCGAGCCAGAAAGCGTCCTTCCGGGGGGCCGGCCCCCCTACCGCAGCAACGCTCCCTGGCAGTGGAGCGGGCCGGCATCCCACAACTCTCTGCCAACCTCCAAGTGGGCTACTCCAGCCACCCCTGGCCACGTCCAGTCCCTGAGCCGGCCCCCGAAGCAGGCCCCCATGGTCCCCTTCCGGGAGCCGCAGCCACTGCACAGCAAGAGGTAAGGACGCCCCCATCGCCTGCCCACACACCCACCCTCCCCTTGGCCCTTCTCTTCGCCCTCCCATTTTTTCTGTTCTCTCCCTCGTCGCTTCTAGCCACCTTCCTCCTTATCCTCGGGTCTGCCTCCTCTCTCCATCCCTGCCCCGAGGCCTCTGCCGTGAGCCACCAGTGCTGGGGAGCTGAGTAGAGACTGAAGCCCACCATGCTAAGAATGGGATTAAAACTGATTTCTGAGAAGCAGGAAAGTTAGGATGGCAACTTCCCCTCAGGGAGGCAGGGAAGTGAGAGGGAGGAAGCCCACAGGGACCTAGTGTCATCATCGTGACGCCTATAACGTGCAGGGACTCCTTTGCAGATGTGTGTACAAAGATGAAAGTGTTCTTATAAAATGAAAGAATCCAGTGTTTGGAGCATCTGCTCCCAGCAGACGGGCAAAGGAGGGTCTCTGGCAGCATGCCTCCCCTACCCCTCCACTGGGCTGCACAAGCTGAGGGGTGAGGACAGCAACAGAACTGGGGAGGCAAGGGGCATCCCAGCTTCCACTTCTCCACCCCGTCGAGCTTGTGGCAAGTGAGATGTGGTCTGGCCGACCTGAGGCAGTAGTACCCTCCTAATCACCCCCTGCTCTAATTCCAGGCCTGTCAGCTTCCCAGAAACCCCTTACACAGCATCACCAGCAGGGGCCGACAGAGTCCCTCCCTACCGACAGCCTTCTGGGAGCTTCTCCACCCCGGGTTCAACCACCTACAGATACAAGCCATCGCCAGAAAGGTCAGAATCTCTTGCTTTTTGGGTTTTTTTGTTTTGTTTTGTTTTGTTTTGTTTTTGTTTTTCAAGTTACAAAACCCTTTTATTCTTCCTCAGGAAATGCATGCCCTGCCCACATGCACTTACCATTTAATGGGGTTTCTGATCATCGGTGCACAGGAAGTTAACCATGTCTCATGTCAGCGTTTAGGGCTGGGATACTCGATCTCACCATCAAGTCCCTGGTGAGAACATCTGGGTCCCACATTGGCGTGCCTGGGTTTGAGCCCCAGCTCTGCCTCCTGACTCCAGTCTCCTGCCACCCATGTGGGAGACCTGGATGGAGTCCCTGCTTCCAACTTTATTCTAACTTTATTCTAACCCTCGCACACATTTAAGGAGTAAACCAGCAGGTGGGAGCTCACTCACTTACTCTATTCCTCCCTGCCTCTTACTGTTTTAGGATTAAGCTAGATTGAACAGAACCCACCATTGGCTTTCTTTGCAACAGCATTTTAATTACATTTTTTGAGACTTATGTCAGTTGTTTGCGCAAGCCAATTCCCCTGCAACCATGACCATGTATCCCTGTATTTCACACCACCTATGACCAGGCCATCATCGTTATCCAGTTTTTATAATCTGTGACACTTCAGTTCCTGCCCACTTGGATCCACCCCAAGTTAAAGTGTGAGGCATCTTCACCAATCCTCCATGGCTCCCCTGTGCTCTCAAAATAAATCCAAACTCCACAGCTGGCATTCAAAACCCTCCAAGATCTGCCTCCAACCCAGCGTCCTGTGTCCTCCCTCCTTCAGGTCCCCGTCATTGCCTATTCTCAGATCAGACCTGTGGGCCTCATCCTGGCAGCCTCCTTTCCAACTTCCCACTTTCGTGTTCTGTTGCCTTAGCCTTCTAGCATCTTTGTCACCCTTCTCTTTCCCGACAGCCCACCTGCACCTCAGCCTCCTCTCAGCGGCTAAAGGGATGTTTACAAACCTGGCAATGCTTTTCCCCTGTTGTGAATATTTCTCTGCTTCCAGAGTCCTCAGGACACAGCCTTGACCCCTCACGGTGACCACCAAGGGCCCTGGTACCTTGTGAGTCTTGTGCAGTGCGATACATCAGCCCCACTGGCCACCTGCAGGTTCCTAGACCGTGTGCATTTCAGAGCCTCCGGTTACCTTCGTTGCTCAACCTGAAAATTCATTCCTCACCAGGTTCCTATCCCGTCCTCCTGCCAGCAGCAGCTCCAGTACTGCTTCTCTGCTGCCCCTCAACTCTGCGTAGTTCCTCCCTGTGCTTTTGAGAACTCTGCGTTCTGTTGGTCTAGTCAGCAGCCTGCGGATTCAGACATGTATACACAGCGCAGAAAGAAGGAGACAGCTCTCCTCTCCAAGATCTAGGAACACTTGGATTTGGTCCTGTATTCCCAGCACACAGCAGGAGTCTGGCACATGGCAGGTCCTTCATAACATGGTTGATGAAAAGGCACAGTGGGTTTGTTTAAATCAGATTGCCTGGCTTTTAAAACCAAGGGCAGTCTACTAAACCAGTGATTCCCAGTTTTTAGTGTGCATCAGAATCAAACAGCAGGATTGGTTAAAGCAGGGTCCCCTGGGCCTCACCCATTTCTGACCTGGTAGGTCTGAGAAGAAAATGTCACTTCAGTGCTGCTCCGGGAGCCACCACACTAAGCCATTACCGGTTCTAAGCCTCTGTTATAAAAAGAAAAACAGATGCAATATGCCACCTTCCTAGGTGCCACTATTCAGCTCTTTTTCAGTGCAGGGCCCCTGAGCCTCCCGGGCACCAGGTGCTGGGTAGAACACCAGACACTCAGTTACCTGGGGCTCCTGCCATATACACTATCTGGGTGTGATGGAGAGAGGCCCTTAGAAACCACTGCACACTAAAGGGCATCTCAACTGAAGTGCAGTCACATAGCCCAGCCCTGGAGGGCTAGGCTGCCTGCCCAGAGCACGCAACATTTGAACAGGGTTTCAAGAGATGGGAGGAATTGACTGCAGAAAGGAGGGAGAGGATCATTCCAGATGGAACAGAGGCCACAGAGAGGAACAAGTGGGATGGTGTGGAACGTGACAGGAGGAGCAAAGAGGAGCCCGCTGGCTGTGGATTGTGGGAGTTAGCCTGGAAATGGCAGGCGGCACAGGGTCATCAGCCAGTCAGCCACAGGTGATGGGGGCGACATTCCTGATCTCCCTGGAGCAGTCTGGTTCTTCCACGTGCTCAATGTCCCTCCTTTTTTCTTTTCCTTATATTATTGTTAAAACAATCACATACAGTAAGTTGCAAAGAGTATGTAGAGAAGTCCTCCTGCATACTTCTGGTACAGAACCAAGACATTGATATCAGTACAAGCTGAAGAGCTTAATCACACATCACTGGTTATATACACACCTCTGTGTGTGTGTGTGTGTGTGTGTGTGTGTGTGTGTGTGTGTGTGTGTCTGTGTGTGTGTGTGTCTGTGTGTGTGTGTGTGTGTCTGTGTGTGTGTGTGTGTGTGTGTCTGTGTGTGTGTGTGTGTCTGTGTGTGTGTGTGTGTGTCTGTGTGTGTGTGTGTGCGCGCGCGCACGCAGTTTATCACAGGTGTTATCTCAGAGATCCACCATTGCCAGCCTTCTCAGGTCATACCCATCTTCCCCCACCCCAATTCCTTCCTACCCCTTGGCATCCGTTAGCACGTCCTAAGCTAGTGGTACTTCCTGACTGTTACATATCAAAGGCATCCCACAGTGTGTATGCTTTTGAGATTGTCTTTCACTCAGCATAATATCCTTGGGCTTCACCCCTGTCACTGCGTGTGCTAGTAGTTGATCTTGCTCCCTTATTCTTGCAGTTGTATCCTTGATGGCAGATGTGCCTCGGTTTAACCACTCATTCATTCACTGGAAGGCCTCTGGGTAGTTTCTAGGTTTGGGACGTAACACTGGTTCATGCCCTGAACACGAATGTTCAGGCATACAAGTTTCCACATGAAAGTAAGTGTTTTGTTTCTCTGGGATAAATGCCCAAGAATACAATTGCTCACCATATGGTGATCTGTTTTGCACCAGTAGTGTATGAATGGTTCTAGTTTCTCCACATCCGTGCTACCATTTGGTGTTGTCACTATTTTTCATTTTATCTCTTCTGATGGTGATAGTGCATGGTGGTTGCAATTTGCATTTCTCTGATGGATAATGATGTCGGGTGTCTTTTCACGTGCTTATTTGCCAATGGAACATTCTCCCAAGCAAAATGTCAGTGCTTGCTTTTATTGCCAGTTTTCTAATTGGATTAAATCCTTTGCAACATTGGCAAGCTCTTTGTATGTTCTGGATACAAGTCACTTGTTAGAAGTGTATTCACAGCTATTTTCTCATGATTGTTAGTTTGTCTACTTATCTCTTTTATAGGCATTTCCATTTTTTAAAGTTTAATTGAAAAATTAATCTTTTATTTTTTAGGGAGTCATGTTTTTGGTCTTTTCTAAACATTTTGTTCATCCTGGTTCCTAACTGTTCCTAACTTTTCTTTTTTTAATGTTGATTTTTATTGGAATGGCAGATCAGGTTTACGGAGAGGAGGAAAAACAAACAAAAAAAATCTTCCACCTGCTGGTTCACTTCCCAAATGGTCACAGTGGTCAGAGCTGGATCGATCCAAAGCCGAGAGCCAGGAACTTCCTCTGGGTCTCCCGCATGGGTGCAGGGTCCCAAGGCGCTGTGCCATCCTCAACTGCTTTCCCAGGCCGCAAGCAGGGAGCTGTATGGGATGTGAAGCAGCCAGGGCATGAATTGGCACCCATATGTGATCCTGGCACTTGCAAGATGAGGATTTAGCCAGTGAGCCATCATACCAGACACTGTCGCTCACAATTTTTATGGAAGTTTTACTGATTTGCATTTGAGTCCATAATCTATTTTGAATTTTTTTCAGTTTTTTTTTTTTTTTTTCATAAAGGGCAAGCAGGGAGCAGGATGGGAAGCGGGGCCGCCGGGATTAGAACTGGCGCCCATATGGGATCCCGGGCATGCAAGGCAAGGACCTTAACCACTGCGCCATCGCACCAGACCCTCAGTTATTTTAAAAAAAAGATCAACTGATTTAAAAGAACAACAGAGAAAGATTTTCCATTTGGTTCACTCCCCAAATGTCTACCGTGGCTAAAGCTGGACCAGACCAAAGTCTGAAATTCCATCTGGGTCTGCGAAATGGATGGCAAGAGCCCAAGTACTTGGGCCGTCCTGTACTGCTTTCCCAGGTATATCAGCAGGAAGCTAGATCAGAAGTGGAGTAGCCAGGACTCAAACCTATGCTCCTATGGGATGCTGGCCCTTGAATTAACTTTTGTTATGAGGTAGAGGCTTCAGTTGAATCTCTTCCTTGTGCCCATTGATGTCTCAATTGTTCCAGCACAGTCTAACAAGGCTCCTCTGTTTTACTCCTTAAGGCAAAAATCAGGGGAGGGGAGGCTAACTGGGCCTGTGTGTTTGGCTGTGTTCTCTCTGGTCTGTCCTGTCAGACCACATGTACGATCTCAGTGCCTCCTCCCAGCAGCTCCGTGTGGGGTGTAGCTTTATCTGCCCCATCTTGCAGATGGGAAACTGAGGCTCAGTGAGGCGACCTTACTTGGCTAAGATCACTCTGCTGGAAAGCACACAGATGGAAACACGGGCCTGTTAGGTCAGCAGGCCGATCCTGCCCACCCGGAGGACTCTGCTCATCCCCCACCCATATTTGCTGTGACTGCTTTTGCCCATGGCAGCACTGATGACTCTGACATGCGTTTCAGGCTCTCTGGTACTGTCAGGCAGGGAAATAACAGTTTTTGCTGGGACTTAACCTCTTCCCAACCCACCCCACTTTTCCTGGTGCTCCACTGTCTCCTTACTCTGCGCTTTCTGTCTGAGGCAGCTTATAGCCAAGCATAGCCAAATGTTCCTGGCATACTTCACACTCCAGGCCCCTGGAGCTAAGCCATAGCATGGTCACCAGCCTGGGAGCAGGTCAAGCTGCTGTGGCCTCAGCTCCTGATGTTCCAACCTCCTGGAACTTTGTGTCATTCCCAGTCCAGCAAGGATATTTGTCCCTTAGGGAACTCTCTATCTCTCTCCTGCTGTCTTCTCCACAGGCCTGCTGTTTGCCAAACTCATCAAGCTTTTAAGAGGATAAAGCCCACTAGTAGACAGAGCCTATGTCATGGCCCATCTTACCTTCACTGAGGACAGGGTGATGTGGCCATTGAGAGTTCAAAACCAGGCCCCGTCTCGTATCAGCCCCATCAGCGTGGGCAAGTGACTTCACCACTCTGCACCTCCATGCACTCATGCAGCTGTCTCCAATGGGAGGAAATCTGATCAGGCACTTAGAACTGTGCCTTCTGCATAGCAAGGACTACGTAAGGATGGTCACTGTCACTTGCTGAAGGCCAGGCCTGGGCTAGCCACTGGGGTGCAGAGGCTGGCAGGTGCACCCCCTGTCTTCAGGAGTTTGTCACCAGTGACCCAGCAAGCTCAGTACAGAAATTAGGACAAAAACGTGTGCTGGACTCAGCCAGCCTGGCAGGCTGGCCTGGGCCCCAGACATTTGCTCACCCAGTTCCCTGGCTGGCTTAGATTTTGTTTCTCCTGCTTTTCTCTGCCAGCTGCATAAAGAATGGTATGTCCATTAGGAGCATTGGATGGCAAGGGACAGAAAACTTAACGCAGGAAGGCTTGAAACATTAGGGGATTTAGCGCTGCCTGTAACAAGCAGCCAAGAAATAGGATGGCCCAAGACCTGGTCAGTTCTGCAACTCAGGGTGGGTGTCCTCAGGGACCTGGTTGTGCCAACCCGAGGGTGGCTACTATGGCCCCAAGTAAAACAAGTGACTCCTGACACACACACCAAAAACACAAAGGAAAAGCTTTTTGTTTTTAAAAATATAGGAACTGGGGCTGGCATGATGGTTTAACTGGCTAATCCTCTGTAAGCACCACTGGCATCCCATATGGGTGCCAGTTCATGTCCTTCCTGCCCTACCTCCCATCCAGCTCCCTTCTTATGGCCTGGGGAAAAAAAAGCAGAGGATGGCCTTGGGACCCTGCACCCCTCTGGGAAATCTTAAAGAAGCTGTTGGCTTTGGATTAACTCAGGTCTGGCTGTTGGCAGCCATTTGAAGAGTGAACCATCTATCTCTCCTTCTGTCTATAAATCTGCTTTTCCAACTTTCTAGTTAAAAATAATTTGGGAAAAAAAAAGATGAAAGAACTGAGTTACTCATCCACTCCTGAACCAACCCATGGCAAGGTCGCAGTGGACCCCTGTGAGTATCCTAAATGGTCAGGGTTTCCCCCGCCCCATCCCTCCACAAGTGGTGTGATGGAGCAGAATGTGGATCCCACCAACACAGATAAAAGTAGAGAGATGAGAGATGGAAGCACAGCCAACACCAGCCACATCACCTGTCCATCCTTGTTGTTCACACATCTGCTGCTCCACTGATGGAGGCAGGAGGTTGGCAGAGCCAGGTGGAGCCTTCCACATGAGTGGGGCTTTTGCTCACAATCGCATCTGCCTTGGTGTTTTTCCTCTGTGGCCAGTGGGGAGCTCAAGCAAGCCTGGCCGCCACTTGCCCTGCTGACCAGGTGCCTCCTCCCTCCGGCCTCTCCAGAGTCAGTTCCTGTAACATCTACTGACAGATGCCTGACACTGCTGCCAACTACTAGTTCCTCATCAGACCCCCGAGCCCTTTAGCTTCAGGACTTCCTCCTGCAAGAAAAGATAAAGCAATTGCTTTACAGTTACTCCAGTGTGATCCAGTCTTCTCTTCTGGCAATATTTGTCCAGAGTCTGAATGGTGAGATAAGAGGTCCTAATTTCCGATGAGTTTGACTAGAATTTGACAGTGGTGAAAATGGCCTCATAGGAGTAGGACATAAAGAACTGACTGTCTTGACTGGAGGCAGCAGCCAAGAGCTAGAACATGGCCAAGTATTTCCAGCCAGAGGTGGTCTGTCCATTGGGGTAGGTGTGGCTGCATGACAAGGAAAGCAGTAATTCAGAAAAGATCATTTCTGGTTTATAGAAGAGATTTTATTATTGTTTGAAAGGCAGTCACAGAGTGAAGGAGACAGAGATGTTCTGCCCGCTGATTCACTCTCCAGACAGAGCTGCGCTGATCTAAAGCCAGGAACCAGGAGATTCTTCTGAGTCTCCCCTGTGGATTCAGGAACCAAAGGCTTTGGGCCATCCTCCACTGCTTTCCCAGGCCATAAACAGGCCTGGGATTGGAAGGATAACAGCCAGAGCCCATATGGGATGCTAGCTCCACAGGCAGAGGCTTAGAAAACTATGCCACTGCACCAGTCCCAAGATGGTTTCTTTCTCCTGCCCTGGCCAGGACCAGGACCCTTTCTGATGCTCTACTGTGCTTGACCATTTGCCTGCTGGACCGCGATGGAGGCTTGGGTTGCAGCCTCAGGAGGCAGTGGGACCAGGGTACTCCCAGCACCCTTCCAAGGACATGTCCCGGCAGGAGGTCCCACACAGGCACCTTCACTTTGATCTTATTGTCCAGGACCACAGGGAGCCCAGAAAGTATAGTCTGTCAGCACTACCCCCAGTAGAGCTTAGATTCAGCTCCCAAAGGGGGAAGGGGGAATGGGCATTTGGGGAAGTGACCCACCATGTCTGCAGCTCACACTTTCCACTCTCCCCTGGCTCCTCACAGTCCTGTTGATGTTTTCCATTAGTATCCAGCATTCACTATAGACTTCCTGGGCAAGCTGAGCAAACACGTCAGCCCCAGAATCTCCAGCTGCCCTGTATCCCCATCTTAGCAGGTAGCCGACCCATTGTGGTGTCTGACAGTAAGGTGGAGATTGTGGTTCCAGGGGCATTTGTGAAAATCCCTTAAATTACCAGGAATGGGGCCCTTGGAGATGAAAAAGAGTAAGAATTAACTCTTGGTGTTGCTCATGTTTGGCTTGATCCTCCTGTCCTGGGGAGGTGTTGGGAATCAAGGCCTTTTGGTCTTCCCACTGTCCAGTACCCCTCTGAAGCCCCTTCTGCCATCCTGGACAGGTGGAGCCTCCCCTGGACAGGGAGCCTCCCAGTGCCTCTGGAGTGTGGGGACCATGTCAGCCAGGAGCTTCTGGCTGGAGGTGCCAAGCTGACCGCCCAGGTTCTATAGGAATTCACAGCCTCACAGACAGGGAAGGAAAAGGCAGTGACATTTAGTCCAGAGGTAGTTCCTTCCACTGCCCCTGTGGCTTCACGCTCAGACAGGTGACAAGGCCACAGCTGTTTGCAGGGCTGCCTCTGAATACAGCAACATCTGGAAGAAAGAGAAGGGCCTGTGTGCTCTCCTCATCTCACCAAGGAGGGTGAGACATCTCCGGAACACTCCTTCTGTTTTAGTCAAGTTATGCTGGGTCACAAGCATGAAAGCCTCCATGACCAACAGAGTCCCAAGATTGCTTTCTCACATACTTGGCAATTCCACTGCTGGGTGAGCAAGGGGCGCCCAGGACCAACTTCTCTTATAGCCACCATCTCCGCATCACTTCCCTCACTGCTCATCGGGAAGCAGCTCCCTGACCCCGGCCAGGTAGTCTCACAGGGCCAGACGCACCTGGCACAGGAGTCTTCACTGGCACCTTCTTAGACCATATCGAGTCACCTGCCTATCCTTGAACTCACCCCTGTCAGGGAGCTGCTTTTCCACAACTGGCTCTGAGTGGAGGTGTCTGCCAGCAGACCGCTTCAGTGGTGAAGAGACTGGCACCATGACTGAAGGCTGCAGGGAGGATACCCCACCTCTGCCTCCCTGGAGCCCTGGCCCTTGCCCCTGGGTGTTCAGGGCCGGCCCCCGGCGAAGTCCTTCAGGGTTAACTACAACAACAATCCATGTGCTTCCACCTCATCTGTGTAAGGTGGAAGATGGGACCTCATTTTTCAGATGAAGAGATGGCAGCTCGTTGAGCACCTGCCCAGGGGATGGGCCTGCAGTTTCAACACAGATCACCCTTACTCTGAAACTTAAGCCCACAACCTCTCCTCCATAGTGCTTTCCTCCAAAGAGACAAGGGAGTACCAGAGTCCCAACCTTACTGCCAGTTATCACAATTTATATGTGTGTCAGCACAAAAGTGTTAGGGGCATCCTTCAGTCCGGTAAGGAAGCATTGAATGACATCACTTTCTGACAAGTAAACTAAGGCTCAGAGCTGGAATGTGACATTCTCTGACAGGCTAGGCAGGAGTGAAGTCCAAAGTCCAGACTGCACAGCCCTGGACCTATCTTCCTGCAGATGCTCACTTACCTTGCCCTTCTGCAGCAAAGAGTGAACCCAAGACAGGCCTGGGGCAGTAGCTGCTGACAACGACCGAAAGGCTCAGGACCCTGGGCAGCCTGAATGGTGGTGGGGAGTTGGCCCAGATGACCCCTGCTGTCTCCTGCACGGAGCCCGCCTCTCCCTGTGCTCCCTGCCACCACCAGCTCCCTGGCAGGCTTCCCAGACAAAACTCTCATTCCTGACCCTCAGTTAATAGCACGTTTCCAGGCTTACTCATCCAGCCTTGCCAACAGCTCACTTGCTCCCCGACCCACGGCGGAGTGGAACCTCCCTCACATTGAAAACTCCCTGGCGTGCCAGTCCCAGGCTCAGGTGGTTTTGATACAATCCTTCACTCTGTGCTTGTCTCTTCTCGCTCCCATGCAGGTACACAGCCGCCCCACACCAACTGCTGTCTTTTGATCCCCACTTCGGCCACGATGGAACATCCAGTGGAGACTCCTCCTCAGGTGGGCTGACCAGTCAGGAGAGCACCATGGAGCGCCAGAAGCCAGGTAGGGCCTCCCCCGGGCAGCTGGGCCCACCTGCCCGCTTCCCCCGCCCAAGACCCCTTCCTCATAGTATGACAGAAAACAGCTGCTTCCCTGTTGTCTTTCATCTATGGCTCAAGTGCAAAAAGAAAACTGTGGGAGCCATTCAGCAGTAAGAGGTCAGCCAGGAGGGCAGTGGGAAGCTTGGAGCCAGAGGCTTCTCCATGCCAGGCGCGCAGAGGGCAGCCACCGCCCCACTGAGTCCACAGCAGGTCCGGCTGCATGACTGGGGATGGTGGCCCCGTGGAGGAGAAAGGAAAAGGGTGAAAAGTGGGGAGCAGGACTGCTGTGTCTGACTTTTCAGGATATAAACCCTCCCATGTTGTCCTGCAGCTTTTACAGACACAGAACACACATGGACAGACAAGCCCAAATTCTGAGCGCTCCATGGCTTTGGACAATGTGAATTTCATAGTTTGTTGAACATGCTGTCGTGTGTGTGTGTGTGTGTTCTCTGTTATGTAATATTTTGTTTGTGAGAGGCAGCCCTTGGCTTTGAGCAGGTTCTGCTGTGTCTGAGTTGCTCCAGCCAGCACTGATGAGCTTTGGGTTTCTAGTTAGGGCTTAGGGTAGGGCCGGTAGGGAACATTTCCTCTGCTCACCTTCGGATAAACAGATGGCCGTGCTTCTCTAGCATCTACCCCTAAGGGTCACCTGTTTGACTATCAGACTCTCTCCCAAAGTGGCAGGCCATCACGTACCCTCACCAGCAACAGATGCAAATTCTAGCAGCTCCATATCCTTTACCAACTTTTTTGTTTCAGTCCCACAGCTGGGCGTGGAGTGGTATCACATTATGTTTTTAATTTGTGTTTTTCTGATAGCTTATGGTATTGTGTTCTCATGTTCGGTCTCCTGTGTAATTAGCCACATGTGTGTCCTACCTGGACGAATAATTTCGACAGCATTTGACATAATGAACTTGTAGCCCCTTTGAAGTGTGAGTGCCACTAGTTGGATGGGTACGTTAGGTTCAGATGGAAGAAAGCAAACGAAATGGTAGAGGACATTGACCTTGGAGGGGAAAGAGGCAGGGCATCTCCTAGGGAATGCTGGAGAATTTCCAGGCAGCTGAGAGGGGTGATCCGTGGGCACCGTGGAGGAGGACAGCACACAGGCCGCAGAGTCAATGGCCTGGAGAATGCCTTGGCACCTTGACTTGTGGCTCCCTCAAACCAAGGACAATACTGCAACTTGAAGCAAGCAGGCCGTGCTCCCGGTGCCACTGTCATCTACTGCCTCTGGTGCCTGCAGACACGGTTTACTCTTCAACATGCTTGGACCTGTCTGGTGCTGCGTGCAGGATACACAGATTTGAATCTTTTCTCTGTTTTTTTCCCTCCACCCAGTTAAAAAAAAAAAAGCGGTGGGGAGGGCATCACCTGGGAGGAGGACATCCCAGAGAAAGGGAAGAACTAGGGAGAGAGGCTGCAGAAGCTGTGAGGCTGCTGTGTTGCAGCAACATTGGGAATGCCACCTGGCCAGAGAAACGGTAAATGTTGGGAATAAAGCAGATAGGACCTTGGGGTACTGAGTGGGATGGGAGCTTCAGGGTTCCATCCTCTGAGTGGAAGAGGAATGGGAACTGACTTGGGGGTTCACAGGATCCTTGTGACTACAGCTTCCTGCAGGGTAGGGTGGGAGGCAGGACCAGGGGTGATGGCATAGGACAGGAGAGAAAGGCCTTTCTGGATATGGTATGCAAAGGCAGAGTTGGCTGGATTTCCTGATGTCTAGAAATGGGCATGGAGGAGGAGTCAGGAATCAGTGCAGTTTGGACCTGAGGGGCTGAATGAATGGAACAGTCATTAGCTGAGTGGAATAGACTGAAGGTTCGCGGGTGGTCCCCAGCAGATACCCAGGGGAGGGGCCAAAAGTCCATGTCTGTCCTCAGGGATAAGTCCAGAAGGAGGCAAAGATGTGAGCTTTCGCTTACAGGTGGTATTTAAGGCTGGATGACTGCCCTGAACCTGGCTCTCTATCCATTGGAGATGGGCCTAATATTTTACCATCATAGCACTGGGGCGGTAATATAGGCAAAGCTCTCAGACCACTGCCAGACACAGAACCCAAGCAAAATAGTAAGTGATGCCTGCAGTGCCAGAATCCCATACAAGCACTGGTGCAAATCCTGGCTGCTGCACTTCTGATCCAGCTCCCTGCTAATGCACCTGGGAAGGCACCCAGTGAATGTGGGCTTTTCCTCATTTGGGAGCAGATAATGGAGGAGTGTTGCCTGGAATCTAGAAAGTGTTCAGCAAATGTTCCCTGTTTATGTGCTAAGGCATAGTTGGTGTGGTCATGCTCTGGGTGAGGACATGGACGGGAGTGAAACTGTCTAACTGTATTAAAGGCCACATGCCCCAGGCCACGCCACCCTAATCACTGGTGTCTCCTGTTTTCCTACAGAGCCATTGTGGCATGTGCCGGCCCAAGCAAGGCTCTCAGCCATGGTTGGAAGCAGCGGGAACAAACATGCCTCCAGGCAGGATGCAACAGGCAAAGATTCCCCCAACAGGCATTCCAAAGTGAGTCCGGGGCCTCTCCCTGCTCCACCCAGGGAACCAGACCTGCAAGGGCTGGTAGCATTGCCTGGGCATCTGACTGCAGTCAGCTGGGCGGCCAGGCATGGGTGTGGGCTCTAAACACCACGGGAACATGTACTCCACCCTTGCAATCTTCCACTTGTAGAGCAGCAAAATACTGAGTCAAGAGTTAGAACAAACCAGGTGCTCATCCTGGCTCCAGTCCTTGATGGCCAGTCATCTTGAGCAGGTCCCCTTACCTCCTTAAGCCTCCGTTTCCTCGTTAGTCCATTAGTCATGGTAAATGAACTGCTCTAACGGGCAGCCCTGGACACTTGGAGACCACTGACAACAGAAGCCTATTGCCCTCTCACATAGGTAGTACCACAGTGCAGAGTTCCACAGAGAGATTCGGGAATCGAGGCTCCCTGCGGCTTGTGGCTTTGCCGTCCCACGGGGCCTCTGGGCTTCTGCTGGGCCCCTGCCTCTTCATGGCACATGAGGGGGCAGGAACAGCTTCCACCTGTGTTAGGTTGGCCAGGCCTTCATCACGTGACCACACCTGACTGCACAGGATGCCAGCATGAGATGCAGCCCCCGTGGGTCCAGGGGAAGGCCATCATGCGAGCTCTTGGCTTCCGTTCACTCAGCAGATGTTTGATGAGCACTGCGACATGCAGAACATTAGGACTCAGAAGAGATAAGGCGAGCCCGGGTGCTCACAAGAGGCTGACATCCCAGTGGACGCAGCTAGCAGGGAGCAGATACTGTTACATATGTCAAGTGTGTTATGTAAGGCTAAGAACCAGCCCCTGCCGTGAAAGAACAAAGCAGAGCTGAGGACAAAACACCCTCCAAGCTCTGCTTCTCTGGGATGCCAGGTTCAGAGGCGGCTCTTGAGGAGGTGACCTTTAAGCCATGAACAAAGTGAGGGAGACCCATGGAAATAGCTGGGAGAGGATCCTTGCAGACTCTTCCAGCATCAGCACGCCAAACTGGAACAGGTGAGAGGGCCGCCAGGCCAGCTCTAAAAATCTTGCATCCCTCATCAGAGCGGCCGGGTTTGATACCCACCTCCATCCTCTGACTCCAGCGTCCAGCTGGTTTAGATGCTGGAAGATGGCAGTGATGGGCCAAATGATGATTGGATTCCTGCCACCTGTACAAGAGGCCTGGGTTGCACTCTCAGCTTTAGCCCTGCACAGCCCTAGCCACCAAGGGCATTTTGGGAAGTAAGCCATCAGATGAAAACTGTCCCCAAATAAATTTAAGTAAATAATTTTTTAAAATGAAAAAAGAGGTCAGTGTGGCTGGAACAGAAAGCTCAGGAGGGAGATAAAGTTAGAGACCAGGACATGGGTCTGGTGAGCCTCGAGAAGCACTCCTGCTCTTCTGGGTGAGCTGGAGCCACAGGGGAGTTCTGAGCAGCCAGCCAGGGGATGTGTGCTAACACATGGCTTCACCCCCTCCTCCTGCCCATGTGTGGGATATGGGGTACCAGGAAGGAAGCCATTGCAAAGGCCCAGCTAGAGACAGATGAAAATGTAAGTAGCAGGACCAGATGTGAACATGCAACCAAGAAGCAGGGTCCAAGGTGTGTCCACAACACTTGGGGAGAGGCAGCTGAGAGGCAGAGCTGCTGTTCAGAGCTGGAGAGGAGGCAGATTGGGTAGGAAAGGCCTGAAGCTCAATTTGAGGCTTTTGAAAAGTACCTTATCTCTATGATGTCATTTTTTCCTTGAGCAGCCACAGAAGGCAAGGTTTTATTGTGCCCTCGCGCACACACGCGCGCACACACACACACACAGTGGAAAAGAGAAGGGAAATGACTTGCCCAATGTAACACAGCCA
Organism: Ochotona curzoniae; assembly: GCF_017591425.1. Lineage (NCBI taxonomy): Eukaryota > Metazoa > Chordata > Mammalia > Lagomorpha > Ochotonidae > Ochotona > Ochotona curzoniae. The sequence continues at coordinate 4,067,531 of NW_024465561.1, read as the reverse complement.
GTATACAAGGAACCATTTGTCGCAGTGTGGTTCCAATGTTCACACTGGGTCAGAGGGAAGACCCAGGGCGGGATCACCTGGCCCAGACCTGAAGCCCAGGAATGATGTAGTCGTCCTGCCTTCCAGGGAGAACCTCAGTACTCAAGTCATTCCAGTAGCAATACGCTCTCCAGCAACGCGTCCAGCAGCCACAGTGACGAGCGCTGGTTCGATCCCCTGGACCCCCTGGAACCAGAGCAAGACCCCCTATCAAAGGGTGGCTCCAGCGACAGCGGCATCGACACCACCCTCTACACCTCCAGTCCCAGCTGCATGTCCCTGGCCAAGGCACCCCGGGCCACCAAGCCACACAAGCCACCTGGAAGCATGGGCCTGTGCGGTGGGGGACGCGAGGCCTCTGGAAGGTCCCAGCACACAGAGAGGCGGCGCGAGGTGTCACCTGCCCCTGCAGTTGCCAGCCAGAGCAAGGGCTACCGACCGAAGCTGTACTCCTCAGGCTCCAGCGCCCCAACTGGACTGGCAGGGGGCAGCCGGGACCCGCCAAGGCAGCCCAGGTAAGGGACACAGCTGGTCGGGGTCTTTTGGGAACACACACCACCGTCCACTCCCAAGCACGCCCGCAGGTATACGTGCTGCAGATGCACTTGCTCCCACCAGTGTTTGCCGTCACCTTCGAGGGGTCCCCAGGCAGAGGGGGGATATCCCCAGCTTTTTCTCTGGTCAGCTGGCTCTGTGCTCTGTTGTGTATTTTTTTTCTCTCTCTCTTTGCTGATACTAATAGATTCTATGCTCATTGTAAGTTACAAATTATATTTGCGAGGAGATAGTAGGAAACCTGACCCACAGTGGCTTTTTAAACACTTGTAATGGTATATCAGTTCCCACGCCACCACACATGAAATCCAGCGAGGGCAGAGCCAGGGAGCAGCTAGGTAGGGCCTCTAGGATCGGCATTGGCTTCCTGCCTGCTGTCCTCAGTGGGTTGGCTGGGGTCTCCCTCGCCTCAAGAAAGCTTTGTGCCCACAAGGTGAGAGCAGCAGGGAACTGAGGGGTATGTTGTAGCATTTATTGTTTCTTTTTTTTCTTTTTTTAAGATGCTTTTATTTTTGTTAAAAAGCAGAGTTAATATACAGAGAAAATCTTCCATCTGCTGGTTCACTCCCCAAATGGCTGCAAAAGCTGGGGCCAGGAATTCTATTCGGGCTCTCACATGGCTGGCCGGGACCATCCGTCTTCTGCCTTTTCTGGTGCGACAGCGCGGAGCTGACTCGGAAGCAGAGCAGCTGGGATTCAAACTGACATTCATATAGAATGCCTGTCCCTGGGCACCACAACACCAGCCCCTAAGCAGGTCCCACTTTGTATGGAGAGCATTTTCCTAGAGCCCCCTGCAGCAGGTCTGCCGGTGACCATCCCAGCCACAAGGAAGTCTGTGAGACTATGGCTTGGCCTTCTTGCCTCAAAGGCATGCAGCAGGGTCCCCAACCAGCCTCTTGGGAAAACTGGCTTCACAGATTGCTGAGCCCCATTCAGTTTCTGGCTCAACAGGTCAGGGTAGGATCTGAAAAAGTGCATTTTCTTTAAGTGCCTTGTGGATATGTAGATATACTGATTGGTCTAGGACCACACTTGAAAATTGCTAGTAGGAAGTCAGACAGGAGAGTAAATGAAAAAGAAAAGGGATTGGCTACCCAGCAGCCTGGTGTCTGGTCTTCTGAGAATCTGATAAACAGCACCTGTAAGATGGAAAAGTTCTGTCTTGTCCCAGGAGCCAAGGGGACAGAGTTCTGTGGCCTCAGGCAAGGCTTGCTAGGCTGCTGTCCTCACTGCTCACCCCACAGGGTCACAAACTCCCTTCCCTTCCGTTTACCTGTTCCTGCCCAGGGGCCAGCCACCACCCCTCCACTTCAGTGGAGCTGAAAGCCACCTCAGCCCCACGGCCCACGACTTCTGTCCACCCAAGGTGAGCCTTCCACTGCCACCTTGCCTCCTTGACCACAGTTTCACTCCAGTGAGACTGGTCGTGTCCAGAGAGATACTCAGGCCACCAAAGGTGGAGTAGAGCTTCCAAAGCGAGTCTTGGCCGCACTGTAATGGGGCGCATAGTGTAACTGTGTTTGAGGCCGATCAGCCCCTGCTTAGAGAGTTTCACACACAACGGGAGTTCTGTTACACATTGAAAATTCCAAGAGCAGCTCTAGTGCAGCGCCTCCTTCTGGCACCACATGCTCCATCAGTCAGTCATACCAGAAGGGGTAAAGGTGCAGGGGAGGCGGGAGAGGTCTCAGTCTCTCTGGTACCTCCCTCCAAAGGGTTCTGAATCCTTTGAACAGCCCCTTCCTTCTTCGATTTCTTCATTCTATTCACTCACAGATCTTTCTTGGAGATGGGTCCTGTCCCTGTCACTGTGCTGGGAAGTGAGGATGAAGAATGAGCTGATTGGGATGAGTCCCAGGCCCTCAGCACAGCCCCCTGGCGAGGGAGGGAAACAGATGGGAACAGATCATCACTGAGTCAGTTGGAAAATTGTGCCCACCCAGGGGGGCTGCAGGACCAAGAGAGTTTTCATGGGGGGAGGGGATTGTGGGGAAATGGGACAGGCCTTGCTGGTGGAGCCCCTGTTGTGTGCACAGGCTCATGGTAGTGAGCCTCAGTTACTGGGGAGTTCCACATCTCCCATTTTCAGGCAGCAAAGTCTAGTAAAGATTGGGGCTGAGACAGGGAGGGGGGTGTGAAATTACCCCTTTTCAGAGGGAAGGATTTACGGAACCCAGAACCCCAGGCAGTGAAATGGGTGGGGAGCCCGCTACAGAAGAGGGCTGTGTGGTTGGGAACTTTAATTTGCATACAGACAATTGATGCTAATTGCAAATCATTCTTATCTGCTCATTAGAGCCACTTCCTGAAGTTTTCTCCTAGGCAACCAGGCTTTAGTGTAGTGCAGCATTTCCCAAAATGGGGTGCTTCAGGGGATTTGGGTGGTTGGAAGAGGAAGATGTGTTCTCTTAAGTGGATGTATGTTTGTTTTAATGAGAGTTGGGTAAAAGCCTTTCCAATCCAGCCCCAACTTCACAGATCTTGCCGTGGTACCAGTGAAGGGCGGAATGAGTTGGTTTAAGTTTACTCACAGGGGATTAACAGAGTGCTGGCCCTCCCTCTTCCCCCAGGGTGGGTAGGTGGCTGGACCCCTGTGGAGTTGCAACCAGACTCATCAAAAAGTCCGGGTCAGAAGAGCCCTTCAGCAGCGCCCAGGGTAATGGCCCTCAGCCTGCCAGCCGTTCAGGTCACAGCCCCAAAGCCCAGCTTCCAACCAAGACTCTCCCCTGGGCCAGCAGTTAGTAGCCAGAGCTCCTAGAGCTGTAGAAAAGTCAGATTGTTCCACCAGTGTCATCTCGGCTGGTGGAAGCCAGAGAAGGGGCCTGAGCTGATGGGGGGGCGGGGGCGTGGGGGGGCGGGGCTTCCTTCTAGAAGGGCTTCTGAGCCGGCCAGAGAAAAGGGGAGGTTGGTATGTTCCAGACGGGGACTGTTGTAATTCCCTGTCTTCAGTCCTGCCCCCACCCCACTGTACCAGACTTCTCACAGGTTTCCTATTTTGGCAGGAGCAAATTCCCCAAACTGTCCCTGAACTGTAGTTGCTTGCAGGCACACCTGTGCCCAAGGGGGTCATGTGTACAACCCTCCCATCGCGGCCAAGCTGCCGCTGGCCACAGTGACCCTCAGACCACACAGCCCAGCAACCTGTGGTCCTCTGCCATTCCCTTAGGCCAAGCTAAAATGACAACCTGCTGCCCCACTCAGTCCCCACAAAGGCAAGACCTTTGAACAGTGTCGCAGTCTCTACCTCCACAGCACCTCGTGGCATGCAGTTCTGTTCTTATTCACACAGTGAGCATCTGTTGTGGGCCAGGCCCTCTGCTGAGTATTAAAATCAAGTGGGCAGGGCCCTGGCTGTGGACTACCAAAGTCATGAATGAATTACGCCAGGGCCCAGCCTGCAGGGGAGACCCAGGGAGATCTGAGTGAATTTGGTACAGAGCCAGAGAGCGTGTCTAATCCAAGCCTTGGCAGCAGGGATGGTGTCCCCAAGAGAAGTCACTTCTGCCAAGGAGGAGAGAGAGGGATGGGGAGAGCAAGGAGTGGTGGAGGGAATGAGGGAATGAGGTTTTAGGGGCCCTGGTGAGATACTCTTGATCTGAGGTGGCCTTCGTTACATGGGCATTTGCATTGTAGCTGTTCAAATGTGCGTGTGTGTGCACGTGTGTTGTGCACTCGATTGCCTATATAAGACTGTTTTACAATTTTCTACAAAGAGGACAAAGATGCAGTCAGGCATGTGTACACCCGCCATTTGAGGGCCTACCTTATGCAAAGGCCCAGAGGTAGGGAAGGCTGGCCCCTTGACTCAAGGGTAGAAATTGTCAGCAGGGGCCAAACCTCTGAGGTCCCATAATGGAGTTTTAGCAGATTGGGTAAGGTGGGTATTACCTGTCATGATGGTGGGGCTGAGGTGGGGCAGACTTTGGGAGATCTCGATGAGAAGAATACAGACCTGGACCCAGGAGCAGCTGTGGATGTTTCAGCAGGTGACAACAGCCAGGATGTCAAGAGGGAGGGAGATGCAGATCCTAGACCAGGCTAGCAAGCTGCATGAGAACCCAGGCTGCTCCTCCCAAGAGAGTGTTTTGAGGTTCGCACAAGAGGCAGAGGACGAAGAGCAGCGCTGTTGTGTCACGGCACCCGCTGTGTGCCAGGCATCAGTCCAGACAGGGCGCTCCAGCAGGGAGCAAAGTTGAAGTTTCCGCTATGGAACTGCCCTTACCCTGGATAGAGAATGAGGCCACAGAGAATGGTGGCAGTGGGTGCTGGGGAGAAAAGTAGCAGCCCAGCACTGGAGTCCCAGAAAACCTCTTAGAGCAGCTGATAGCTTGCAGGAAACCAGGGCATGACCCCAGCAGTGGAATAGCAAGCCGCCAGGACTGTGAGGGTGAGCTCATTTGTGATGGCCCGGGGAGAGCGAAAGGTCACGTGGGCCACACAGATGGGAGCCTGGTTCCAGCCGGCCTCTTGACCGTGAACAGGTGGTAGGATTTAATTCTGAGGGACACAGCTGTGAGAAGCCTGGAAGCACATATTCTGACTTAGGTTCTTAAAGGATCATGCTGGAGAAGGGGATTATGTTAGGAGAGGAAAGAGGCAGGATGGAGGGCAGAATTCAAAAGCCTGCCAGAAAAGGGATGGGCCCAGCCATGCCCAAGCCAGGAACCATGCCCCTCCCCGCAATTCCCTTCCCTGGGCTCTAGCCCATGCGGTAGAAGGACTGCAGCCTGTAGTAGCTTGTGCCCACTGCTGACTTCAGTGACTTCACAGACACTCCCCCCCAGACGCTCGTCATGGGAGCCTGGCGGCCAGGCACACTTCCAGGCGCCAGCGCCTGCTGTGGGCACCGCAGTGGGCTGAGTGATCCCAGGCGGGCGGCCACCTGGCCCCCTTCCCTTTCCGGAGGCAGTGCATGCTCCAGAGCTCTCTGGGTTTCCAGAGCAATTTGTCAGAGCCGGATCAGGGCAGTCAGAGGATCCCTGCTCCGTGTGGAGCTGATGCAGCTGGGCGTTCCCAGGCAGGCAGGAAGCACCATACCAAGCATCTCCAGGACACTCCTCTTGGGGAGCAGTTCTGAAAGGTCATCTGGGGCCCCCAGGAATCACTGGGGGCCAGCTTGCTTGTGTCAAGTAGGAGGCCAGGGTCACATATGACAGAGACCTATTCAGACAGAGTCGGCTGTGGAAGAGGAACATAGGCCGTCTCCTAGAGATGGTGGTAGTAAGGGAGCCATGCTAAGGTCCTGGGGCGGCTGAGGACAGAGAGGGAAAGGGACTGATGCTATGGGGCCTTATGAAAGGGCTCTGGCTCTTTCCCTGACAGAGCTGAACCCACAAAGTCCTGACCTGACACATGTGCTCACAGGACCCCTGGAGCCGTGTTGAGAAAGCTGGGAGGACCTGGGCAACAGGCAAGGAGCCCAGGAAGCAGCTACTGTTTACCTACGGGGCAGCAGTGGTTGGCCTAGGATCTGTTGTGTCAACCCCATGTGCATCCTATGTGCTTTCCCTACAGACCTGTCACTTCTGTTCCTCAGGCCGCACACAGCTTGATGTGGTCACCCTGTGACTCCTGTGCCATAGAGCAGTAGTCCCAGCCCCGAGCGGGGACAGTAGAGAGGAAGTACACTTGGCACAGCTGTCAAGGGCCGTGTCCACGGATCAGCAATATTATTTCCCAGCTCTGGTCCAGATTGCAGCCCTGCCACTGACCAGTGTGGCAATCTTCAGGCTACCTGTTTCTGTGAGGCTCAGTTTCTGTTTCTGTAAAATGGGGAGGGCAGTAGGTTACATGGGCTAAGGTTATAAGAATGAGCAGCTGAGACCATAAATTTAACTTAGCACATTACCTGAGATACAGCTGAGCTTGAAAAGCATCAACTGCTGTTCCGTGTTCTTTTCACTTACGATCTGTTTACCTTTACAGTTTTGGCTAATGAGAGCTCACCATGATGCTACTCCCAGCAGCGTTCTGTCTTGAGCCAGATTGCCTAGGTTTGCACTCCGGCTCTGTCCCCTGCAAGCTGTGACCTACCTGAAACGTGGGAATGTTCCTTAGGGGTAGCCAGGGCCACTAAATGGCTGAAACCTGTAGGATGCTGAGAGCAGACCCTGGCCATGTCCATGGAACCGTCGACGTTGTCACGATCTTCTCTTCTGAAGACGGAGACCACAGCTCGCTCCCCTGTGCCTGTTCCCCACCTGGGATCACCCGTCCAGGCCCCAGGAGCACCAAAAGCATTGTCCTCGAGCAGCTCATGTGATTTTTCTCCCTGGGCTTTTTTCAACTTTTTTTTTATAAATACAAAACCATTTACTCTAGCAAGATCTTAAATATTCCTTAAGACATTCGAATAAATAAGTACCTACTCCATCTAGTTGAAGATGGCAGTGCAGAGCAAGATACCTCCCCCATACTCACACATTCCTCTCTCAGCCGGAACCTGGGTTTTTATTTTATATCTTTAAGATTTTCTTATTTATTTGAAAGGCAGAATTACAGAGAGAGAAGACATAGATCTTCCACCCACTGCTTCATTCCCCAAAAGGCTGTCACAACCCGGACTGTTCCAAAACAAATCCAGGTGCTTTTTCTGGATCAGAAGTGGAACAGGCCCCTTAGGGACTTGACCCTTCTTTTTCATCATAGACACTGTTTTTTTTTTTTTAATTTATTGTTATTATTACTGTCATCTATTTTTCCCCTGCTATAGGTCCTTATGTTCATTTTTTTTGTCTTAAAAACAAAAATGTAGTCATGCTTGTACCATGTCTTAATATCTTGGTTTGTTTTATTATTATTATTATTTTTAATACAAAGTGAGATGGAGAGACGGAGGCAGGTCTCCACCTGCTTGTTCACTCCCCAGAGCCATGAGCCAGGAACTCCATCCAAGTCTCCCACAAGGGTGACAGGAACCCATGTACTTGGGCCATCATCTATTGCCTCTCAGGCACATCAGCAGGAAATTGGCTCAGAAGAGGAGGGGGGTCTCTATCCATAACAACCCCTGTGTGGACTGTGGGTGTCCCAAGGGGTGCCTTGACCTGCTGCACCACAGTACCCACCCCAAACCTTGCTTCTGCTCACTGGCTTAGACATCTGTCCACTTCTATGAATAAAAGTCCACCCAGCTGCATAAATTTTGATCATAAGGATGCATCTGAAACTACCTATTAAGACAATCAGGCCACATCCAACTTTTAAAGAAAAAAAAAACATTTATTTATATTAGAAAGTTAGATTTACAGAGAAAAGGAGAAACAGATCTTCCATCTGTTCACTCCCCAAGTGGCTGCAATAGCCGGAGCTAAGCCATTCTGAAGCCAGGAGCTTCTTTGAAGCCACTCATGTGGGTGCAAGATCCTAAGGCTTTGGACCATCCTCTACTGCTCCCAGGCCATATACAGGGAGCTGAAAAGAAAGTGGGCAGCTGGGATATGAAGCAGTACCCATATGGAATCCCAGTACATGCGAAATGAGAACTTTAGCCACTAGACTACTGCGCTGGGCCCCACATACAACTCTTGGTGTGAATGGGTGTTTTAGTGACCATCCTTACCTATGCTTAGGTACCAAGGTAGGCTTTTCTCTGTCATGGATTTCTGAGAAACCACTCAATTTTTTTTAAAGATTTATTTTTATTGCAAAGTCAGATATACAGAGAGAGGAGGAAAGACAGAGAGGAAGATCTTCATCTGTTGATTCTCTCCCCAAATGGCCGCACCAGTCAGAGCTGAGCCGATCTGACGCCACGAGCCTCTTCCGGGTCTCCCACACGGGTGCAGGGTCCCGAGGCTTTGGGCCGTCCTCGACTGCTTTCCCAGGCCACAGGCAGGGAGCTGGATGGGAAGTGGGGTCACCGAGGTTAGAACCAGTGTCCATATGGGATCCCCGTGCATGCAAGGTGAGGACTTCAGCCGCTAAGCTACTGCTCCGGGCCCCTGAGAAACCAATATTGAGTGCCATTCATTGGCCAAATGGCACAGCCTCCATAGCAGAACCTTTCTGACCCCTCTCAGTATTATAAAGCCCGTTTCTAATGTTTTACATCTTAACAGCTTCCTTGAACATCTCCCCATTAATGCATAACCTTTGCCCCATTAATAAGTGTTGCCAAATTGTAGAAAGCCTGCATAATTGCTTTTTTAACCTAGTCTGATAATGTCTTCCTTGTGATAGACATATGTAAAACATTCGTTTTTAGTGTGGTTATTGATGTTTGGATTTACATTTGCCGTTTTGTGGCTCATTGTTTTCTGTATGTCTTTCTTGCTCTCTGTTCTTCCATTATGCCTTATCCTGTGTTAAGTAATTTATGAGCCCAGTGTGGTAGCCTAATGGCTAAAGTGTCCACCTTGAATGCACCAGGACCCCATGTGGACGCCAGTTCATATCGCAGCTGCTCCACTTCCCATCCAGCTCCCTGCCTACACACACACACACACACACACACACACACACACACACACACACTTTGGATGCTGTTCCTGCTTTTGTTGTTATTAGTACACATATATCTAGGCAATTCAGGTTAATGTCAACTTAATAAAATGTAGAAACTTTTCTCCAATATAGCCTCATTCGCTTCCCTCTTTTTTTTTTTTTAAGATTTATTAATTTTATTGGAAAGGCAGATGTACAGAGAGGAGAAGAGACAGGAAGATCTTCCGTCTGATGATTCACTCCCCAAGTAGCCGCAATGGCCAGAGCTGCGCTGATCTGGACCCAGGAGCCAGGAGCTTCTTTCCGGGTCTCCCACACGGGTGCAGGGTCCCAAGGCTTTTGGCTGTCCTTGACTGCTTTCCCAGGCCACAAACAGGGAGCTAGATGGGAAGTGGAGCTGCTGAGATTAGAACCGGCGCCCGTATGGGATCCTGGGGCATTCAAGGCGAGGCCACTGCACCAGGCCCAATCTTTAAGTTTTAAGGCACATAATAAAACAAATTTATAATTCTTTTTTTTATTATTAAAAAAATTTTTTTGAAAGAGAGGGAGAGGCAGGGACAGACAGATATTCTGTTGCTGTCCTGCAGCAAACAACTTGGTGCACAGAGACGATAACACATGTGGTCTTCTGACTGGTGGTCAATAGCCAAAGTTTATTAGTGTGCCTATCAACAGAACCCATCAATTGTTTCTATACCCTTGTTTGGAACTCTTTTTGTTTTGTGTATCCCACCAAGTGTTCTCATTCACATGCTGTCCACTCAGCTGTTCTCATACAAATGATGTCCAATCAGTTATACAAATGGCATCCATCCAGTTGTTCTCATACAAATGTTACCCAATCGTTTGTAATCCTGTGCTCCCTGACCTAGAGTCACAGTGTCCTCCTACAATATTCCAGCCACTGTTTCACTCCCCAGAAGGCACAATAGCCAGAGCTGAGCCGACCTGGAGCCAGGTTTTTTCCAGGTCTCCCACACGGGTGCAGGGTCCCAAGGCCTTGGGCCGTCCTTGACTGCTTTCCCAGGCCACAAACAGGGAGCTGGATGACAAGAGAAGCAGCCAGGACTCAAACTGGTGCCCATATGGGATACTGCGCGTGGTACTAGAGGATTAGCCAGTTGAGCCAACGTGCCAGCCCCCACATCTTTTATTTTACCTGGCAGATTTGCTGTCTTGTACTCCGTTGCTCCCTGTGGATTCAGATTGCCATCTAGCCATCATCTCTCTGAGCTGAAGACTTCCTTCATTATTACTCAGTATCAAGTTAACGTGCTGGCAGAATTGTCAGCCTTCGTCTGTCTAGGCACATCTTTGTGTTTCTTTCGTTTTTGAAAAATAATATTGCTGGAGGTAGAATTCTTTGTTAGCAACTTTTTTTCTATCCAGTGCCCTTCCCTGTGTCCAGTGAGAAGTCCGTTATCGGTTGTTCTGAAGCTCCCCAGTGTGTGAGGAATGTTCCTTCTCTGGATGCTCTCAAGATTGTTTCCCAGCATTTGACTTTGAGCTGTTTCTCTTTATTTAAAAGATTAATGCTTTTTTGTTGTAAAGACAGATTTCATAGAGACAAGGAGAAACAGAAAGATCTTCCATCCACTGGTTGACTACCCACGTGGTGGCAGCGACTAGAGCTGAGCCGATCTGAAATCAGGAGTTTGTTCTGAGTCTCCTATGTGGGTGCAGGTTCCCCAGGCTTTGGGCCGTGCTCTGCTGCTTTCCCAGGCCACAAGCAGGGAGCTGGAAGGGAAGTGGAGCAGCCAGGACACAAGCCAGTGCCCATATGGGAGTCTGGTGCTTGGAGAATTAACCAGTTGAGCCATCACACCAGCTGTTTTTCTAGACATGTCTCTTTGCTGTATTTATCTAACTTTGGGTCTGTTGAGCTTCTTAAGATATGTAGAGTAATGATTTTCACCAAATTTAGAATGTCGTTAGCCATTTATTCCAATCATTTTTCTGCCACTCTGTCCTCTCCCCTTAAAAAAAAAAACAAAAAAAAAAACCTCATTATTTGTTAAACATTTGTTTGTGTGAAAGCCAGAGTTCCAAAAAGAGAGAGGGAGACAGACGACAGACAGATCTTGCGTCACTAGTTCACTCCCCAAATTGCCACAATGCTGAGTCTCAGCAGATCAAAGCCGGAGTCTGGAACTCCATCCGGGTCTCCTGTATGTATGCCAGAGCCCAAAGGCTTGGACCATCTTCTGCCTTCTGTGTACGTTAGCAGGAAGTGCAGCATCACAAGCAGCAATCTAAACCGCTAGACCACAACATCAGCCCAGGATTTCTCCTTAGAAAACGCATGTGGGGCCGGCCTTGTGGTATTGCACGTTGAGCTGCTGCCTGGAGCACTGGCATCTCATGCAGTCCAGTCCCGACTGCTGCAGTTCTGATCCAGTTTCCTGGAAGTGCAGCTGGGATATCAGCAGAAGTTGGCCTAAATCCTTGGGCTCCTGCACCCTCGTGTAGGACCTGGAAGAAGTTCCTGGCTTTGGATCTTCCCAGCTATAGTCATTGCAACCGTTTGGGAAGCGAACCAGCAAATGGAAGATTCTCTGCCTTTTAAATAACTGAGTCTTTAAAAAAAAAAAAAAAAAGTGCGGTGTGCACCTTGGTGTTCCTGCTTTGAAAGAGCTTCTTTGTTTATTTGGGTCAGAGGAAGCTGAGAGCAAGCAGAGAAGCTGGGTGCTGAGCGCCGCAGATTGTCTATCCTCACCCCAAGCTCAGTGGTGTTTCCTTGCTTCTCTGATCCCTCAGTGGCTGCAGTCCGCTTTCAGCGTGGAGAGGTCTGTTTTCTGTCCTTTCTCGGAGAGAGATTGGCTCGTGGCTTCAGTCGGCCGCAAGTCCCGTCTTTGGGCTTTACTGCATTAACCCTCATGAAAGATGTCCTGACCTTGCTCAGGAATACCCCTGGCTCCAGCAAGGTTTGGAATTGCATTAAAATGTTTCAGGAGCCGATTGGCCACAGCAAAGTAAGCAGCTGAGTTCACGAGGGAGGCCTGGGTCTCGCGTACAGAGCTGGGCTCAGTGGTGCCTTAATCCAACAAGCAGCTGGCATTTGGAACATCCAGTGGTGGATTTACACTGCATCCACTGGAATGATGTCTAATGTTCAGGAAGCGTGTAACTGAACATGCTATGCTTGGCAAGATACATTTTACACTAGAGAAAACAAAAAGTTGCCGAAGTGTGTGTTCATGTGAAGCCACTTAAGTAAAAACAGCGATTTTCGCACAAAGGTCCCCAGTCTAGTGGTGTGCACGTGTCCCTGATGCCTAGAAAACAACAACCCGTTTCATGGTTACCTCCAGTCCAGGGCTACTCAGGCAGGCGGGTGGGCCCACACTTTCCTGCTGTGGAAGTTATGCCAAAGAGATGGGGGTGGCCGGGTTGCAGACAGCGCTTCAGACCCTCCCCCAGAGGAAGCCGACATACCAGAAGGGCATTTCTGGGGTGCGGCTGGGGCTATGCCGGCAACTTTTCCTTTTCTTACAGGTATGCTTCTGCATTTGCATGTTTGTACATCCCTTAACTATATTTCTTTGGCTTCTTGGCAGTGACGTGGGCTCAAGGGCTGGCTACCCAGCTCAGGTTTACAAAACAGCCAGTGCAGAGACTCCTCGGCCCTCCCAGCTGACCCAGTCCAGCCCCTTCCAGCTCTCCACCTCGGTCCCCAAGTCCTTCTTCTCCAAGCAACAACCTGTGCGCAATAAGCACCCAGCAGGATGGAAGAGAAATGACGAGCCCTCACCGCGGCCACTCCCCTTTGTTGACCCAAAGAAGTAAGTACTTGAGTGTCCCATGAGACACCTGCCAGCACCAACCTGGCGTGCCTCACACCCCTGCCTGGCCAGGTCCACCGGGACAAGAAGAGGGCAGGCAGTTCCTCCCACAGTGCTGGAAAAGCTGATGCTCTGTTTTAGGGAAGCTGCCCTGCACAAGGCAGCCAGCAGCCCACTCCCTTTCCTGGGGGAATGAATTAGAGAAGCTCACTAAAGATCAGTTGCTGCTCACCATGATGTGGTGTCAGGTGAAGAGTTTCTTGAGACAGAGGGCATAGCAGCTGCAGAGACTTGGCCTGCGGGAGGAAGGCCGGTGCGGCTGGGACGATGCAAGCAAGGTCAGGTGGGGGGCAATAAGGAGGCCCAGGTGGTGACCGGGACAGAATAGAGCTTGTAAGCTGCCAGTAAGAACATGGACATTCATCTTCTCAAAGTGAAATGGTGCCACAAATGCTGTGAACCAGAGGACAAGTGTAATCCAGACTAGGAATCCACAGGGTCCCTGTGGCTGCATGTGGAGGACAGCCTGGATGGAGCTGTTGTCACTGTTGCCGTCCCAGTGGGAGAAAGGGCCAGGGCCCACATGGCAGAGCTCAGGAGGGAAAGAGGCTGCATGGGTAGATCAGCTGAGGTGAGAGATGGAGAGCTCTGTGTGGTAGGAGAGAAGGAGGGTGTAGGTGATGTTGTGCCTTGAAATCCGAAGCAGGTCAGCCTCGAGAAGTCGTCTTGTGTATTTGACAGGCTCAATTCTCAGGTCTCAAGTGTGAATTCACTCACTGGATCCTCACACCTTGGGGTGGTCTGTTCCTCTCTGTGTTCACAGTGAGACTGCCAAGGCCCACAGTCCCCTTGCTGTTGAGGGATGGAGCCTGGATCACAACGCAGGAGCCTGGATCACAGCCCAGGAGCCTGATCCAGGACTCCTGCTTTGTCGGCTGAGGGGCTCTGCCCTCCTCCAGCTTGGTCGTTGTGTGTGTTCATGATCCAGATGGGTTCATTCAAGCTTGTGGGTGACCTACAACTCAGAACGAGCATGTGGCATTGGAGACAGTGCAGGGTCCCTGGAGAGTTGGTGATGAGCAGGTGGCACTCCCACTGAGCATCCAGTTCCACACCTCACTGGGGGAGCCCACAAACTAGATTCTAGTCAGACTCCCCACTGCTCCCATGATGAACAGTGGCCACTCGTGTCTGCTGAGCACGCATACTGTCCCACGCACGGAAGCCCAGGCTTTGTCCAGACTCATGCCTACACCTGGCCTCATCTTTTACCCACTCTCCCCTCTTTACACTGCTCCTCAGCCTCCACTCAGGGTCTCTCTCTAGTGCCCAGAGTATGCATGGGTTCTGTAACGCTGCCTTTGCGGACTGGCCTTCCCCACCTTAGGAGCCACTGCCATCACTGTGTCACTTGACTCTGACTCCGCCCGCCCCCCCCCCCCCCCATGAGAAAGCAGGTGCTGCTGTCTTGGTTATAAGGTGTTCGGATTGCCTGGTACACTGTTGGGTACTCAGTGAACACAGGAAGCCATGTATCTAGTTTGATTCTCATCACAGCCACAGGATGTAGATACTGTTGGGCCTCCACGTTTTGGTGTGGTTGGAGAGTCAGGCCTGTGGAACGCCTGGAGGCCACTGTACAGTCCCCAGCACATACCCCCTCTGGCAGCCCCTCCCCCTGTGTGTATGCCTGGAACTCCCCACCTGCTCCCCGCTGCCTCCTGCCGGCCTTCATCGTAACTGACAGGTAATAGCTATGTATTAAGAGGGCACAGTGTGATAAAAATACAGAACACTCATGAGCTGGCGCATCATCCTTGAGCGGGAGCCAGACTCATCTCTCTTTGGTTCCAGTTCCTGTGCATGTGCTGTGATAGCGAGCACCCAGCAAGGCTACAGGAACAGGGGCCCCAAATGGCAGGAAGCCCTGGATCAGCATGTGGGTGGGGCGGCTCCTCCTGAGGGACCTGTCCGACAGGCCTCTGCTGGCCCATTAGTCTTTGGGGCTCCCTGACCTCTGCCGTTAAGTTCACATGGCCTCCCTGCCCCACCCCTGTGTGTGTGTGTGTGGGTGTGTGTGTGAGAGAGAGAGAGAGAGAGAGAGAGAGAGTGAGTGAGTACATCTCCCCTGCCTCCGAGGGCGCTAGTCAAGTTAAGGTATATCCTACCCTGCCCTGGAGGCCGCATCTCATCATCTTGATAAGCTCCACAAAGGTTTTCTTTCTGAATCATCACATTCAGAGATGCCTTAGGGACTTGAACATAGATTATTTTTTCCCTTTGGTGAGGACACCATTCCTCCCCTAGCACTGCTTCTCGGTTCCACTCAGACCTGCCCTCCCTGGAGAAGCCCTCTCCACACCCTTGCCAGAGGCTTTGCCCTGCTACCCACTCAACCCATCATACCCAGGCACCTCTCGTCCCAAGAAACTGAGAGCTGTGGGAAAACAGGGACCTTACCCCCAACCAGGGCTAAGCCCATACTAGAAACTCAGAAATGTACCCAGATGTGTGACAACCCTGAACAGGCAACCACCTGTATTCCAGAGAAAAGGGTGTGTGTGTGTTATCTTTGTAGTACAGAACATATGTTGAGAACACAAATGAAATAGGTTCATGGTTCCTTGTAATGTTAAGTTAAACATACACTTTTTTTTAAAAAAGATTTATTTATTTTTATCACAAAGTCAGATATACAGAGAGGAGGAGAGACAGAGAGAAAGATCTTCCATCCGAAGATTCACTCCCAAAGTGAACGCAACGGCCGATGCTATACCGATCCAAAGCCAGGATCCAGGAACTTCTTCCAGGCATCCCATAGGGGTGCAGGGTCCCAAAGCTATGGGCTGTCCTCGACTGCTTTCCCAGGCCACAAGCAGGGAGCTGGATAGGAAGTGGAGCTGCTGGGATTAGAACCGCGCCCATATGGGATCCTGGGGCATTCAAGGCGAGGACTTTAGCCACTAGACCACGCCGCCGGGCCCGTAAACATACACTTTTTACATCACACACATAGAATAACTTATATTGTTTTGCCAGTACATTCCAATAATGAAGCGATATTGCCACATTTTCTTGAGCATTTTGAGATAGCATCTTTGTTGAGTCACCTAGGTTAGGTTAGTTTTCTAGTAAGTATCATTTGCCCTATTTTTTTTTTTTCAAGGAGAGTGGCAGGTGTTCCTTCTAAGCACTCTGTCCACTCATTTTCTTTTTTTTTTTTTAAGATTTTTTTTTTATTATTATTATTTTATTGGAAAGGCGGATATACAGAGAGGAGATACAGAGAGGAAGATCTTCCGTCCGATGATTCACTCCCCAAGTGAGCGCAACGGGCCGATACTATGCCGATCCGAAGCCAGGAGACTTTTCCTGGTCTCCCACGCGGCTGCAGGGTCCCAAAGCTTTGGGCCATCCTCGACTGCTTTCCCAGGCCACAAGCAGGGAGCTGGAAGGGAAGCAGGGCTGCCGGGATTAGAACCTTAGAACCGGCGCCCATATGGGATCCCGGGCATGCAAGGCGAGGACCTTTAACCACTTGCGCCACCGCGCCGGGCCCATTTTGCCCTTTTTTTAAAAGATTTGTTTTTATTAGTGGAAAGTCAGATATACAGAGAGGAGAGACAGAGGAAGATCTTTCGTTAATTCACTCCCCAAGCAGCCACAATGACCGGAGCTGAGCCAATCCAAAACCAGGAGCCCAGAGCTTCTTCTGGATCTCCCATGTGGGTGCAGGGTCCCAAGGCTTTGGGCTGTCATCTGCTGCTTTCTCAGGCCACAAGCAGGGAGTTGAATGGGAAGTGGGGCCACCAGGATTAAAACTGGTGCCCATATGGGATCCTGGCACGTGCAAGGTGAGGACTTTAGCCGCTAGGCTACCCGTGCTGGGCCCATAAGAATCATTTTCATTGCTAGCTGAATTACTTGAGATCAGACATTTAAGAATCTACATATGGGCCCAGAGGGATAGCATGGTGGTTAAAGTCCTTGCCTTGCATGCGCCAGGATCCCATATGGGCGCCGGTTCTAATCCCAGTGGCCCTGCTTCCCCATCCAGCTTCCTGTTGTGGCCTGGGAAAGCAGTTGAGGACAGCCCAAAGCCTTGGGACCCTGCACCCGCGTGGGAGACCCGGAAGAGCTCCTGGCTCCTGGCCTCAGATTGGCTCAGCTCCAGCCATTGCGGCCGCTTGGGGAGTGAACCATCATATGGAAGATCTTGGTCTTTATCTCTCCTCCTCTCTGTATATCTGCCTTTCCAATAAAAATTAATTTAAAAACAAAAAAAGAATCTGCATATGGTATTGTCACTGAAACTGGATCTGTAGAACTGGAGCTTAGTTATGCTTGTGCAACTTATTCCGTGGCTTTTGTACAGTACTTTCATCAATGCACCTGACCCTCATCATAGAACACTAAAGCATATTTTTCATCCCATTTCCTAGACGAGAACAGTTGAGGTGCCAAACAGCTGCAAGCCTGGCCAGGGTTCACCTGTTGTGCTGAGATTGACTCATTGGGAGTGTCATCACTGTCAGCTTTGTTGTTTGTCCCTATCCTCAGAAACTGTCCCCAGGCCTGCTGCTGAATGTGCCTGTCTCCTTTGATACTGCCTGTCTCTGGTCAAAAACCTCGCAGGCTTCCAAAACCACCATTGATTGAGGATGTGTCCACCCCAGAGGAGTGACAGTAACCGCAGCCTTGTAGGAAGCTCTGCCCATTCCCACCTCTGGCCAGTCTGTTTCTCTCAGAAAGCTCACAAGGGGCATCCTGCACTTCTCCACATTTCAGATGACACCTCAGTCCCAGCATGGGGTGTCGGGGGAGACAAACTCTGTCTAGGTGTGTGTGAGGACTGGGGCAGCAAGCAGGCCACTCTTGTCACCCACTTGGTTGCTGGACTCACAGCTCAGTAGCCTGTCTGATGCAGACCTGGGAGGGTCAGAGCAGCACAGGGGTACCGTGCTGACTCCTTAACCCCTCCTTTACCTCTTCTCTTTAAGCTTGGTGCAAACCCTTCTTGGCCTATTTAGGTCAACATCATTGGGTGACTTACAGAATGCACAGGGCGGTTAGCAAATGAGGGTGGCTGGGCGGCCAGGCTTCAGGCCTCTGGCTGAGTGAGCCAAGGAGGTCAGGTCATCTCTGAGCTGACAGCCCTGAGTTCCACCTCCCCCTCCCCCAGGCTGGCCTGACTGAAGGGCAGCCACTGCCCCCTGTAGGCCATTGGCTCTAGGACTGTGGCTCCTGCAGCTGTACCTACAGCACTTACCTCCGAGCGCTGCGTGGCTCAGCAGCACCACACCACACAGGGCTGTCCAGAAGCTCATGTGCCCAGGCCCTCAGAAACAGCTTTAGTCAATGCCTCAGGGCCCGCCAGGTTGTGGAGCAGTGGTCAGAAGGGCAAGGCCTCAAGCAGCCTCAGCTGTAAAGAGAAGCAACCCTCCTCCCATAGGGCCACAGGGTGAAAAGGAATAGCACAGAGTCAAGACAACCCAGGCTGAAAGAGGGCGCATGCTGGAGGTGACGGTGCTGCTGCTGCTGCTCCACTTACAGCTGAGAGCTGGTCCCCGGAGTCAGACTGCGGTGGGCAGCTTCCTGGCTGCACTGTCACTGTATCAGTGTCCTGGCTTGGAAAGTGAGGGCCACAGTGGAGCTTGTCCCTCCCAGTCACCACAAGGGCTAATGTGGTCACCTGGGAAGTGCACCATCCAGAGGTGAGGCCCAGATACCAAGAGCCCTGTGTTGGGCACTTTTTGTTGTTAAGATTTATTTATTTGGGCCCAGCACAGCCTAGCGGCTAAAGTCCTCATCTTGAATGTGCCGGGATCCCATTTATGAGCGCCGGTTCTAATCCTGGCAGCTTCACTTTCCATCCAGCTCCCCGTTTGTGACCTGGGAAAGCAGTCAAGGATGGCCCAAAGCCTTGGGACCCTGCACCCGCGTGGGAGACCTGAAGGAAATTCCTGGCTCCAGATTGGCGCAGCACTGGCCATTGCAGTCACTTGGGGAGTGAATCATCAGAAGATCTTCCTCACTGTGTATCTGAGTTTTTGAAAGTATTTATCTATTCTTTGGAAAGGCAGATTTCTAGAGGAAAGGAAAGATGGGAAGATCTTCCATTCATGGTTTATTCCCTAAATGGTTGCAACAGCCGGATAGGGCTGAACCAATCTAAAGCCAGATCTCCCAGGCCAGTACAGGGAGCTGGATGGGAAGTGGAGCAGCTAGGATGTGAACTAGTGCCGAAATGAGATGTGTGCACTTGCAGGTGGAGGATTAGCCAATTGAGTCATCTTTCTGGGACCACTTGTGGAGCACTTTTACCACAAGTGAATTCTGGGTAGTTCAGAGCTTTGGGCAGTTAGAGGTTCTGAGTGTTTCCCCAATCACAACATGGAAAATGGGGAAATAGCCACATTCTAAAGGTGGGGTGAGGGTTCAATGGGCTGAGGGACCCTGGCAGCACCTGATTGACACCTGGCACTCTGGCTCCCTCCTTCCTTGGCTTAGGGATACCTGGATCAACACTGTGTAGCCAGGAGAGGCTACTCCTCAAACCCAGCCTCCCTATGCACACACGCGTGTGCACATTTCGGAGTTGTCACCTCTTCCCACTGGCCTCTTCCTGCCATCCTTCTAAGAAAATCCACCTGCTGCCCAGGATGCAACTCTAACAAGTATCTTGCCAGATACCCTGGCAGAACCCCCAGCTCAGTCAGGCTTACCATGGTGCTATTTAATTAGTTCAATTAGCCCTGGCCCAAGGGATCCACCCCAGTTGGAAGCCAGAGCTCCAGTCAGCTGGGATTGGGGCTAGCCAAGTCTGACCCACTGGTTTCCTTCCAGTTCTGGGCCTTCTGTCACAGGAGAAGGACGTCACTGTGGAGCAGATATGTGGCACAGTGGCTAAACCCCGGCTTCGGAGGTGCACATCTCGTCCCAGGGTACCTGAGCTCAAGTCCCACTCCCATTCCACTTAGGATCCTAGCTTCCTGCTGAGCACACCCTGGGAGGCAGCAGGGGATGGCTCAAACTCTTTGGTCTTTGCTTCCCGTCTGGGAGTCTTGGTTTGATTCCAGGCTCTTTTGAGCAGTGAACCAGTAGATTTATTTGTTTAGTTATTTAAAAGGCAAAGAGAGACAGGCACAGCTGTTTGAACTGCTGGTTCATTTGCCAGGTGTCTAGAAGAACCACATATGGGCCAAGCTTAAACCAGGAACTCCATCTGGGTATCCTACCTGGGTGGCAGAGACCCTACCTGGATCACCTTCTACTTCTTTGGCAGGTGTTTTAGCAGAGAGCTAAATTGGAAGCAGAGCATTCAGGATTTGAACCAGCACTCCAATATGGGATGGTGGTGTCAGGAGCTACCACTTTACCCTGAGCGTCTTTCTGTAACAGGTACTCTGGTTAGTTACAGGACAGGAGAATTTCAAGGAATGTTACAGTGGAGATCTGTTTACTCAGTTTGTTGCCACTTTTCATTTTTTAAAACATGTTGCTCTTCTCTAGGTTCCAACTATATACACTTCTCTAATTCTATGGGTCAGTTCTATGGCAAAACCCAAATTTAGACAACATGGACAAATCAGTTGGTGTCATCAGAAGCTTCAGGATGTTTTCTTCATTTATGCTCTGAAAGATAAAACATACACAGAATAAGAACCAAAATAGCACAAAAGCGGCTGATGGTACAAAGTCCGTCTCTCTTCACTTCCTGGCCTCCAGCTCTCCTCCTCAGAAACAACCAGGGTTTCTTTTCTTCTGCATCCTTCCAGAAATGTTCCAAACCTGACACAGCACACCCAATCCAGTGGGCTTCTCTTTTTATCACTGAAATGGTCACCTCCTGTGTGCATACTTCCTGCCATTCTCACTCGCTCTTTCCTCTTCGTCTCAGCTTTAATTCCACCTTGGAGCATAGAAAGTGATCGTATTCTGCTAATAGTCATAGAACAGCTCATTTGGCCCTGGAAGGTCATTAGATCTTGTTATGGAGGCCAGACTGAGGAGGAGGCAAACGAGATGTACAGGGCTAGTTTGTTTGGGTTTGGTTTGGGTTTGGTTTGGTTTTTAACTTAGAATTAATGACATTTTAACTCATTTGCATGGGATTTTCAAGTTAGAAAGTACACTGGGAAAAAAAAAACACACAGGGAAATTCTTGGAGAAGAAAAAGGAAAACAAAAATGATCGACTAGTTTTTCTAATAAGCTAATAGAAAAAATGTAAGAAACTTGTTTCACCAAACTGAGCTTGCTCATGATCCTTCAGAACACGTCCCTGGCAGCCGACTGATGATAGCAGCTGTGAAGAGATGAGCAGGTTGGAGGGTTGCAGGAAAAGTATCTAGAATGCCAGTGTTCCACTGCAGAATTAGGACACTCCGTTCGACTCGGAGCTGCGGAAGATGATGTCGGCAAATGGACACAGAAGATATCAGAAAGACAATGTCTGTGTTTCTTTTGGCTTAATTTTTGAACAGCATCTCTGTCTGATGTGACAACTCATCTTCTATACTATATGTCTGTGTTCCGCTCCCAGCCACCTCCCCTGCAATGGTGTCTGGCACGGGAACAGGGCTGGCAGTGTTGTAGGCACTGAAAAGCAGCTAAAAGCAAAGTCAGGTGTTTCAGCGCCACAGGTGGGATGAGGGTCAGCATCCCATGTCACAGCGCTACTTCACGTCCCAGCAGCTCTGCCTGCAGTTCACTTCCCTGCGAAGGTAGCTGCCCACCACCCACCTTATGGACCTAGACAGAGCTTCAGGCACTGGCATGACGCAGCTGTGGCCTCTGCAGCCACTCAGGGAGTGAACCTGTGGATAGACCTCTTCCTGTCTGTCCCTGTTTGCCTGTATAGAAAGAGATGAGGGCAGAGAAGGGACAGGGGAGACTGTGTGAGACCTCTTGGACTGTACAAGGGATAAGTTTTTAGAAACTGAATTCCCACACATGCATCCATAGAAACAGGAGTTTGGTAAAATTCCAGTAAGCGAACCCAAGCTGTGTAGTTTGTTTTTAATTTATTTATTTTGCATGAAAGTGAGAGAGGGAGGAACAGAGATCTTCCTTCTGCTAATTTACTCCCCAAATGACCACAAAAAGCCAGAGCTAGGCCTCTCAGAAGCCAGGAACTTCTTCTAGGTCTCGCACATGGGTGCAGGGGCCCAAAGACTTGAACCTTCCTCTGCTGTTCTCCCAGGCCATTAGTTGGATCAGAAGTGGAGCAGCCAGGACACAAACCGGTACCCATGTAGGATGCCGACACCATGCACCAACCCCTGTGTTTTCCAAGAACAGTTTCCCACAGTCCATAAGCTTGGGTCTCTGGGCTGAGAGGATGGGCCCCACTGCCCTGCCTCCCCTCCCTGGTCCCACCTAGCTGACATCTGCTGTACACACAGGGAAGTGCCCCATACTGTGGCCCCATGGGTCCAAAGCCACCCTTTCCACAGCAGAGCTTCTGGGCCAGGAAGAGTGGCCACTCGACAGCTGGCTCTGGAGGAGCGTCTAAAGGACAATGCCCCTCTCTGTGTGCTGAGGCTGGGCTGCCCTGCTTGCAGGGGCTTCTGGGAAGTGTCCACATCAAAGTGGGAGGGGAGAGGGAGTCTTTTGCAGCATCCACCAGAGGAACAGTCACCCTTTGGGGTCTGTGTGTGTTTCTCTTTCTGTGTCTTCTTTCTGTTTCTCCCTTTCACATCTAAAGCCCTTAATTGGCCCAGAGAGCACAGTTCCCTGGTATCCGGGGAGCCAGCATTACCGCAGACCTGAGATTCTAATTTGGGGAGGAATATGACCTGACAAGAAAAGCCTTTGCCACCCTTCTCTTCTCTGCTTTGTTGAGATCCCACAGCTGAGAGGGGGGAAAAAGGCACAGACTTCAAAACCCACAGGAGACCAAGACATCTTATTTTTTCCTCTGGGTTCAAAGGCGCTTTTTCCCTCTCGAGTTACAGAATGATGAAGTCTGGGTGTCGACTTTTTTTTAAAGTCCGTTTTTTTATTATTACTATTATTATTGTTACAACCCAGGACAATGGTGAAATCAATTCAGACAGTTCAGAAGAATGACGGGATGAAAAGTTCCCGTCCCATTTCCCGCCTCCTAATGAGGCTTTTGCCTCCCCACAGGTAGCTCTTGCTCATAATCCGGAAATGATTTTCTGCCGCGGAAGCAGGCGTTTTAATCAAACGTGACCATGTCCCTCCCTGCTGTCTGCTCTTTGGCTGCCGCCTCTATGATGTGAACAAGCCAGGCAACCTCAGCAGTGGCCTTGATGGGAATCCCAACTCCTCCGTCCTGGGGCGGTGTGACTTGAGACGAGGGATTTAACACCACCGTGCCTTCATTGCTTCCATCCGTGTGCCTCAGTTCCCCACCCTGCATAATGGGGATAATGGCTCCAGGTGACCCCTTTGCAGCAGCTGCAGCAGTGTGAGGACTACCAGTCAGCTCTGGTTCTTTCCTGGAACCGGGGGCCTGTGCCTCCAGTCAGGGTCCTAGCTGTCACCTGGGAAGTAAGGCTTGGCCCGAAGACTGGGCAATGGGTGTTATCCTCGTCCTAGGGGCACTGAGCAGCTTGTGGGAGGTAGGGATCTGTATGCCGTGCAGGGTGTCAGGCTGTTCTGGGTCAGATGCTGGCTGTGCGCTTGGCAGCAAAGGCCCACACAGCAGGAGCAGACAGCAGCAGGAGTCAGACCCAGCTCGCCATCCGCCAGCGATATTCTGTCCAGCATCAATCTGAGTCTCTCTAGGGGCAGTCTAGAGTGCCATTGGCAGCTCATCAGTGCCCATTTGGCTGTCCTTTCCCAGGCCTTGCCTCGCACCACTCAGCTTCTCACTTGGCTGTCACATCCCAAGCCCACCATGGCCTCCTCCTGGAAGCTGTTCTGCTTCCCTTTTCCCTCCAGGTATCTGCTCAGGTGGCAGCCCCAAGTCCCCATCGATCCTCATCCTTTTTCAGCTATATTTGTCTTCAAAACATCTTTCTGCTCCAAAGAGGGTCAAGCAGGTCTCTCAGTCTCACTTTGTGCAACATCCACCTCCCCTCTTTGCGGTAGGCTTCATGTTTGCTGCCATGCCCCAGTGCCTGGCATAGGCACAGCTCAGAATGGGTTCTGAGGAATCAGAAAGGATGGGAAACATAAGCCAGCTCTCCATCACCCCCAGCAGCTGCGGCCATGAAGGCTACAGTCCTCGCCCAGTGGTGGCCAGCCCCCCAAAACCCAAACAGCTCTGAAAGGTAGTGTGGGCTTCCTGACACCCTCCTAACCCCCAACACTGTCATTCCAGGCAGGTGGACACAAACACCAAAAATGTCTTCGGGCAGCCACGCTTGAGGGCGTCCCTCCGAGACCTCCGGTCCCCACGCAAAAACTACAAGTCCACCATTGAGGACGACCTAAAGAAGCTCATCATCATGGACAACCTGGGGCCAGAGCAGGAGAGAGACGCGGGGGTATGCACAGGCCACCCCTAGGCCTTAGTGGAATCGGGGGCCCCAAGGAGGGGAATCACAGTCTGTTTGTGGCTACATCCTCAGCCTGCCACCCTTAGTGCCATCTGGATGCATGTGGACTGGTGGCTACAAGTGAGGGCATCCTGCAAGGGATAGAATCTGCATGGCACATAGCCCAGGTGCCTCATGTGGGATTTATTTGGCAATAAAGGGCAAGATGCAACTGGGAAGCCCTGGGTCTCTCCCACATCCTTTCCAGAGTCCAGGCTGGAACCAGCCCACTCCCTCCAAGTTGCAAGGGCCAGAAGGGAAGCAGAGGTTCTCCCAGGAAATTGAGATTCCAGTTACGTAAGGGTTGTGGAGGCCATGGTGCCTGCCCTGTCGCTGGCTCTGCATCTCTTGTCCCTGCCTGTCCCTGATGGACCTCGAGGGTAAATGCGCAGGGAGACAAACCCAAGTGGCTCCTTGACTGGAGCCACAGGATGGGAGTGGCCCAGCAGGACCCTCCAGCTGCCAGGTCAGAGAGAGACATCCCCACAAGGAAAGGGGACACCTCAGTGAGAAAGAGTGGGAATGGACCTACCACAGGCCTTCCCAGGACTAGCTGTGACCGTACCCCACATCCCTCTCCTGTCATAGCAGCAGTCGCCCCAGAAGAGCCTGCAGCGGACACTGTCAGATGAGAGCCTGTGCAGTGGACGCCGGGAGCCCAGCTTCGCCAACACTGGCAGCCTGGAGCCAGGGCTGCCCAGCGATGTGCTCTTCACCAGCGCCTGCGCCTTCCCTGCCAGCACGCTGCCCGCCCGCCGCCAGCACCAGCACTCCCTCCCACCCGGCGGCGTCCCTAGTGGCCACAGTGCCATCCCTGCTGCTGGCAACGGCTTCCCGGAGAAGAAAGGTGAGCTGTTGGGCTGGGGTGGGTATCTCTGCACTGGCGGCTCGCTGGGCCCATATGGGATTCTGGCGCGTTCAAGGCGAGGACTTTAGCCGCTAGGCCACAGCACCGGGCCCGCCTCAGACATTTTTACTCTGACTCTTCACCTACCTAGAATATTCTTCCTTTAGATCCCTCCCTGGCTCCCCCGCCCCTTCCCTCATTTAGAACTTTGCTCCAATGCCAACAAGCCCCACCCCAGCACCCTGTTTAAAGTTACACCAGACCAGAGTTCGGCCAACCATTTAGGATGCACTTGTACCACTTTGTAGCACCTAGATTCAAAACTTGGCCCCATGCTGACACCCCATATCGGTGCCAGTTTGATTCCCAGCTGCTCCACTTCCAGTCCAGCTCCCTGAAAATGCCCCGGGAATGAAGTAGAAGATGCCCCCAAGTACTGGGGTCCCTGCCACCCATGTGGGAGACCCAGGTTGAAGCTCCCGGCTTTCACCTGACCCAGCCCTGGGCATCTCCGCCATCTGGGGCAGTGAACCAGCAAATAGAAGGCATTTTTCTCTCTCTCCTTCTCTCTGTAACTCTTTGAAATAAAAATTGACAATTATTTTTAAAGAGTATTTTCATTGGAAAGGCAAATTTACAGAGAGAAGGAAAGGCAGAAAGATCTTTCATCCACTGGTTTATGCCCCAAGTGACTGCAATGACTAAAGCTGAGCCAATATGAAGCCAGGAGCCAGAAATCTCTTGCATCCCACAAGGATGCAAGGACCTAAGGACTTAGGCCATCTCTACTGCTTTCCCAGACCACAAGCAAGGAGCTGGATGGGAATTGGATCAGCCAGAACATGAACCACAGCCCACATGGGATGCTGGTATTTGGATGGGGAAGATTAGCTAGTTGAGCCATTGTGCTGGGCCCAAAATAGATAAATCTTAAAAAAAAAAAAAAAAAAAAAACTGGCCCCAGCTCCGGTTTCCTGCCCCTGTGCACCCCGGGGAGGCCCCGGTGATGGCTTGAAGAGTCAGGCCCCTGCTCCCCACATGGAGATGTGGTCATCTCCAGGGTCAGCCCGGCTTGGTGGCAGCCAGTGCAGACATTTGGGAGACAGCAAAGGGGAGGTTTCTTGTCCGTCTCCCTCCCTCTCAAGTAAGTAAATAAAAGCAAAGTGAGACAGAGGAAAGAGGATGGAAGACGGGGAGAGAGCCAAGAGAGAGGAAAGAAAAGAAATTCAGGGTGAAGCCCAGTTGTTCTCACTAGAAAAAAAAATCAAGTTGGGGCCCGGTAGTTTGCGCCGCACGGTCCCCTCACCTGGCAGGAGGCTTTTCTTGGCATGCTCGGTGTTCATAAACAAAATGACATGTTTGCTGATTGGCCCCTGCCACGTCATCACGCTCAGCCCTCTCCCCCGCCCCGTCTCTTTCTGCCCATGCAGCTACCATCTCGGCCTCAGAGCTGTCACTGGCTGACGGGCGGGACCGACCCTTGCGGCGCCTTGACCCAGGAATGATGCCACTGCCTGATACGGCCGCTGGCCTCGAGTGGTCCAGCCTGGTCAATGCGGCCAAGGCATACGAAGGTAGGCACCTTGCACCAACCCCTGGCTGGACTTCCCAAATCCTTCTCTGTTCTGGAAGACCGTGTGGTTTTGTTGGGGTGTCCACTCGTGTTTCAGGACCAGGGTTCAAAGCGTGCCCTGTCACCATACAACCCTCGGCTGGCGTCATCATCTGTCTAATCCACAGTTACCAAAGGTGACCATGGCAGCCACCTGGCTGCAGTGAAGGTTCTGCCTGACCAGCAGCAAGCACCTGAGATGATGCTGAAGAAGAGTGAGGCTTTAGGCAGCTGAAATTCCTGGGTACACCCTCAGAGACTGTGCGGCGCTTCCACAAACTCAGTGGGGCCCACAGACCTGGAATTGCCTCACCATCTTAGAGGGCTGTGAGAGCTAAAGCCCTCACATCCTGCTCCAGCCAACAGGACAAAGGAGCGTGTCACCTCCCTGTAAGGATGCTTCCCAAGGCATGCACTGTCCTGTGCAGGGACTGCCTGATAAGTGATTAACTTCCTGCTGCCTTGGCTGGCCGTCTGTTCTCATTTTTTTTATTTGCGAGAAAAAGCTCCATCCACTGGTTCACACCTCAGATGCAGGAGCCAGGTGGTGGGCAAGAAGATGCCACAGCTGGAGTGAAGGTTGCCACAGGCCTCACATTGTGTCAGCAGGAAGCTGAAGCCAAAAGCAGGAGGCAGGTGCCAGAGGCCAACACTCTGATAGGGTGCAGGTGTCCTCCCTGATGACTTGGCCGCCAGCCTGGACACGCCCCGGGCTTAGTTCTCTAAATGAGGAGATGTGTGGATTTTCCAGTGCCACTCAAATAAGTGGGAAAGATGAAAGAATATCTGGTTAACTTTAGTGGGTATGTTCCCCAGATGGAGTTCGGCTATGGGGGTGGGGGATTGCAGTAGGTACTTATCTCCGGGAGGAACTGAAGTTTCTTTAGGTGAAGTAAGACCTATAGGACTTACTTGAAAATATTCCAAATAAAGAGTAAAGACAGGTATATACTGTGGCACCAGGAAGCAAGGAAATGCTCAAAAATATATATAAAAGTGGATTAAAAAGAATGAGAAACCAACAAGAGCTCCAGTGGCTAAAATTGGGACAGCTGGGGGTGGGTGGAGGGACTCCAATCAGGATATGCTCACTCCAGCTCCAGTTCAGGCTCCCAGCTAATGCACAGCCTGGGAGGCAGCCAGGGATGGGACTGGGTTCCTGCCACCCACATGGGAGACCTACGTTGAGTTCCTGACTCCCAGCTCTGCACTCCGAGTGGCTGTGGACCTTTGGGAGTAAACTAGCAGGTGGGAACTCTGCCTCTCTGCCTCCCAATTTAAAATAATAATAATAATGGATTCTAACACAGAGAATGAAATAAATGTCAATGAGTTCATATTCCTGTGAGTAACTGAATAGACAAATGACAACGCAATGGCTTCCTTACAGAATACTTCCAGTGAATACTTCTAGAAGGAGACGGAGAAAAAGTCCTTAGAACAACACAGTAAGAACACAGTGCACGCCAGGCCGTCTGGTGATTGCTACAATTCAGGGGGTAACGTCAAGTAGAGACTGGGTATTTAAATAGCCTCTAAGCTGGTCCATACATCCCTTCATTCTTGTTGTCCCCAAGTCTCTGTAAATTTCAAAGTAAGTTTTTAAGATTTAATTAATCACAAAGAGAATGGCAGAGAAAGAGAAAAAAGATTTTCACTCCAGTGTTGGCTCCCCAGATGGCTACCACAGGAGGAGCTGAATCGATCTGGAGCCAGGAGCTTCTTCTGGGTCTCCCATGTGGGTGCAGAGGCCCAAGTACTCAGGCCATGCCCTGTGCATTTAGCAGGGAGCTGGATTGGAAGTGGAGCAGCAAAGCACCTCACAGGATGGCAGTGAACAGTGCAGCACCCACGTGGACTGGCAGCATGGCAGGTGGTGGCTTTACTATAGTAATTTTTTTTTAAGTGAGCTTAGGTCCCTGCACTATGACTCAATGGCTAAATCCTCTTCTAGCAAGTGCTGGGATCCCAGCCAGTCATGTCCCGGCTATTCCACTTCCCATCCAGCTCCCTGCTTGTGGCCTGGGAAAGCAGTCGAGGATGGCTCAAAGCCTTGGGACCCTGCTCCCGTGTGGGAGACCCAGAAGAGGCTCCTGAACTCCTGGTTTCAGATCAGCTCAGCTCTGACTGATGTGGTCACTTGGGGAGTGAACCAACAGATGGAAGATCTTTCTGTAAATCTGATCTGCCTTTCCAGTAAAGATAAATAAATCCAAAAAATAAAAGTTGAGCCAGGGATGACTCGCTGGAGGAAGCTTAGTGTACTGTCCATCCCAGATGTGGTACTCAGAGCATGTGTACCCATGGCAGGATAAACCTGATGGTGCACCTTAAGCACATGTACTTGGGTGCACATCAGTAAGCCAGAGGGGTAACTGGAGGAAGTGGAAGGAGGTGCAGGTGAGGAAGCCAGAGTAGCCATGCATTAAAAATGCTGGAAAGTAGTGCTGGACTCCAGCACGTGCCGTGATGTGACCCTCTCTGCCTGGAGGGATGTTGGAAATTATTCCTATGGAAATGTTTTCAGCAGATCCAAGACAAGGAGGAAAATCAGCTGTATCAGTTATTCTCATTCAGGAGTACTGGGTGCAGTCTGGAGATGGCAGATAGCAAATAGCAGTGTGTGTTAAATGCTATGTGGAAAATGGCAGTGCTACAGTTATTGTCCAGGTTCCCTTCTGTGGGGAGCTCAACCCTCTCTCTTTTCCCCGGCAGTGCAAAGAGCCGTCTCACTCTTCTCTCTAAATGACCCAGCCCTGAGCCCGGACATCCAACCTGCACATAGTCCAGTGCACAGTCACCTGAGTCTGGACAGGGGGCCCCAGACCCCCAGGACCACCCCTACCATGAGGTGAGGCTTACCTGTGAGTAGCAGGATTGCACAGTGGAAGAGGGAGCCGCAGGGAAAGCGGCTGCTGCGGGACACACACACACTCACACACACACACTCACACTCACACACACCATTCCCACAGCCCGAACTCCCCACGCCTGGCAGACCGGCTTCCTCACACCACCTATGCCCTGAGCACCTCCCGTGGCCACATCCAGTGGCAACAGAGCCTCAGTCAGCATGCTGCTCATTTCTACTTCCAACCTTGAAACATCTTGTCTGGGGTCCCCAGCCTCCCCACTGTCTGTCTGCTCCTCAGCCTCCTCCTCGATGGGTCCCTGGAGGTGGCAGGCTTCCACCTGCCACCAACCCTTCACCTCTTCCCTGCCGGGTACCCTCAGGAGACCTCCATGGGAAGAGCAGTGGAGGACAGGGAGCCACACATGTCTCACATCTAACTGTCACCTCACACATGGCTTCTCACCTTCAGTGCGACACACTCAGCTGCACTCACTCACTCGGCAGAGAACAACATTAAAAGAGACAGAAAGAATGGAACCAGCATGATGTGCCTGTCCATGGATTAAAACCGCTCATGCCACACTCACTGCTCTCTTGGTGTGCCGTAGCTGCACCCTGTGCCGGGCAAAACCAGCTTCTGGAGTGATTGACTCCTGTTGGGTTTTTGGCTTCACATACTGGCTTTACTGCGCCACCTCCTCCACCCCTGATATGGACCCACAGTCACCATGAGAACCTCGCGGTGTCGCTTGGTACTGCTATGCTGCGGGAGAGGCTGTGTCTGGCAGGTCCATGGCTGGGAGACTGTTCCAGGGAGTCCCAGGACAGGGGTCCTGGGTTTGTACCCCAGCACTAAGACTTGGATGATGACATTCCCTGCCTGCACAGGGAACAGCATGACACCCTCCAGGGCAGCCAGAGCGAGAATGGACTGACAGGGACTGATGGTATTTGCAGCCCAGCGGGCTGCCAGCAATGGCTGGACAGTTCAGTCCTGTCCCCAGGAGCAGGCCACGTCTGCTTTGGAAGGAGTTTCCCTAAAGACACACAAAGTGCACACCTCAGGGCAGGCCTGTCACCCTGTGCCTTTGTCCCCGCTCCCCAGTGCAGGGTAGCCCTGGGAGGAAGGGTGGGACTGGGGCCAGAAGGGGGGTTGTCATATGGCTTCTCCTCCAAGCATCCCTGAGGACTCCAGCAAGACTAGGGCTTAGCAGCAGCCCAGGAATAAGAGACACCTGTGCTCTGAGCAGGCCTGACCTCATCCCCTCTCTCTGCAGCGAGGAGCCACCCCTGGATCTGACAGGCAAGGTGTACCAGTTGGAGGTGATGTTGAAGCAGCTGCACACAGATCTCCAGAAGGTAAGGCTGCGTGCGTGCACCTCCCTGTCCCACTTCCCAGCCCTCTAGGCCACCACGCGCTCCCTCACCCCCCGCACCTCCATTCCTGGCTGGGTTCTGAAGAGCCAAAGGCCAGCAAGCACACCAGGAGGCACACTTTCTCAAATCAATGGGCTCAGGCTCTTCGCAGAGCAGTTGGAAACATTTATCAAAGATGTAATGGCACATCTTGTTGATCCAGCAGTTTTTGCTTGTGAGGGAATTTGTGTAGATTTCCGGTGTGGGCACAGAGGGACCCACAGCAAGGGTGTTCCTCGCTGCTCTGTGGTGGGGAGGTCCCAGTGCACTGTCCATCAGCCTGAGAAGAGAGCCCTAAGTCACAGTGCTTGTAGGCAGCGCTGGGGCCTGTGGCCCATTACAGTGGTAAATCCAGATTTGCTAACATGCAGAGTAAATCGCAACAAGTAGAATTGTTTCCTAGAATGTCTTTATGCTTAAAAAAAAAAAGGCTAAGTGTTTAACTCCCATGGGCAGAGAGGGGTATCTTAGAGGGTTACTCTGCTTCTCTCCACCACCGGGAGGAAAACAGAAATGAGGGCAGAGATTTTTGTGTGTGTCCTTTGGAGTAAAAGGCACAAAGTTGGCCGAGTATGATGTGTGAGCCCTCAAGCACAGAGGTCGTCAGGGCCCAAGTTCAAGTCCGTCCCCTTCCCCTCTCTTCCAGAGCCTAATACTGTATGACTGTGGGCAAGTCCCTGCCTAGGATGTGATGTCCTCCCATACGGCTGTCGGAGGAGGCAGTGGGACCTGCTGGGACACACATCCCAAGCCTCGCCCTAGGAGGCTTGCCCTCCTCCTTCCCCACTTCCCCCAAACCTTCCAGAGCGCTGAGAATAACAGGGCAGCTGGGAGGGTGGCATGAGGTCGTTGCTAATAGTGATGCTTGTCAGGTAACTGCTCCATGTCAAGCTTGACCTACGTGACCTCGGCATAGCTGTTCAACCACCCCTTTTAGAGCTGAGGGAGCCGGGGCTCCAGTGAGATCCTGTGACTCTCCCCAAGTGTCTTAAACAGAACTAGTCTGCAACACAGCCCCAACTCATGGTCTGCCCCCACCCCACACCCTGGGAGTGCTCCCTGGAGCATCCAAGCCCAATCTACCTGACACTGAAACCTCCCACCCCCTCAGGAGAAGCAGGACAAGGTGGTGCTGCAGTCAGAGGTGGCCAGCCTGCGCCAGAACAACCAGCGCTTGCAGGAGGAGTCCCAGGCAGCCAGTGAGCAGCTGCGCAAGTTCGCGGAGATCTTCTGCAGGGAGAAAAAGGACCTGTGAGCAAGAAGGAACACCCTGCCCGCCACCCTCCTCCGGGCCCCTGACGCCTTGCCTGCAGGAGCTACTGCCTCCTGTTCTCCTCTCACTCATCCTTGGCGCCCAGCTGCTGCAGCTGTGACCAAGATGATCCATCCAGGGCCCAGAGCTTCCACAGACCTCCCAATGAACTTGGAAACCCCAGGCTGGCCACAGGCCCCAAGGGAGGCCTCCCCACGGCCGCAAGCCCAAGAGTGACATAGTCTGGGCCTTCCTCGGAGCCACCCATCTGAGGCCCTGAGGGCAGGACCATGCCCACGCTGCCCCCAGTGGCCTACCCTGCCATGCTCCTCAGCCTCCTCCTAGGACCCAGTCAATGGAAAGCGGAAGCCGGTCTCCAGAACCCACACATTGCTCACGGCCAGGCCTCTTGACCACGTACCACGAAGTGTGGGCTTGCATGAAGAACACCGCATAGAAGCAGCCCAGGGAGGTGAGGGCCTTGGGGGAGCTGGGCCAGTACTCTGCTCTGCAGCATGCCAGCTCAGCTCCAAAGAGCATGGACAGACTCCCTCTGCAGGCCTCTCCTTCTTCCCGCCAAGCAGCCAGGAGCACTTTCTTAGAATTTAAATTATTTTCTTGAGGGCCCCACAATGGAAAGGAAACCCCAGCATCCAGAGGCAGCCTCTCTGAGCGAGAAGCTGTGTACAAAGCAGACACTTTATATGATCCTTTTCTATTAGCCCTTCTCCCACCGCCAGAGGCCACAGTGCCAGGGTCCCTGCCAGCCGGCTCTCTCGTCCTCCTCCCCACCACACCCAGCCCTGACTGGCAGCCACAGGGACTCCTGGAAGGCCTACTGACACCCTAACAACAGAGCCTTCATCTGTCATCGGATTTTGTTTTCTTTGCAAGTGTCCCAGCCCATCTCGAAGCCCCGCCCCCATTGGCAGCCGTGCCAGACACCCTCACTGTGCTCCCCAGGGAGAACACCTCCCCCCAACTCCAGACAGGCAGTAAGGGGCAACGCACCAGGCCCCGGAGCCGTGCGCATGACGCCGTTCACCTAGAACTGAGGGTCGCTTTCTCTCCTCCTTGAAGAGCAAACAAGAAGATATATATATATATATTTATTTTTTCATGTAGAGTTGCGCCAGAACAAGTCTATATGGCCACAATCTGTGTATTTCCCAAACCTCAAGCTGAGGCTCACGGTGTGTCCCCCATGGGCTGGGGTCCATGGCAGGATTCCAGGAGGACAGTCCGAGTTGGTGGACAGGTGGCTTCCCTTTGGGGAAGGCACCAGGTGGAGTGGAGCCGGCAGCTCGGGGTTGGTTCACAGCAACATGTCAGCGCTCCAGCCCCCCTGGCCAGACCACACTGCCTGCCTTCTCTCCAGGGCCAGGCACCTCAGGGAGGGGGCCCTGGGGGCCGCACCAGACCAGACACAGGCCCTCGGGGAGGTGCCCAGCCAGAGGGCTGGGGGGCCAGAGAAGAGGGCACTCAGTGTCTCCCTGTGGCCTGCCTGTGGCCTCCCAGCACCCTCAGTTTTGCGAAGGGAACCTCAGCACCATGGTCTCCCCTGCCCCGCAGCCATGGCGAGAGATGGGCACTGCCCAGGCCACGCCTGTCCAGCAGCCGCCCTCACCCCTGGCCAACTACTGTGATGTCTCTTCCTCTGCCCGCTCCCACTCAGGGCTCCCGCCCCGCCCTCCTGGGACTCTAACCTGGAGCCTTTCATAAGTTGTCTCCTCACATCTTCAGAGCATTCTAATCATTTGGGGACCTAATCATGTACATTGAGAAGTGTAAATTATGATTTCTGGTTTTGTTTTATTTTTAAAGAAAATGTGCAAAACCAATCTATTTAACTTGAGGTTGTTTTATCTGATGGCTGAAGATAGCAGCAGATTTTTTTCATATGTTGATTGATTTTATTTGGATTTTTTTTTTATTCTTTGTCTTCTCCCCCTACCCCACACCACCCCACCCCTCAATCCTGTCTTGAGATTTTCTGGCATGTTTCTGGAGGTTTCAAAGGAAATAAATGTTTCATAGTAATGGTCTGTGTTCTCAGTAGCTGGGCACTACCTGGATTGCTGACCAGAGGGTATGGCCCGCTGCTGTCCCCTCCTGTCCTAGTCCCAACCACACCCCACACACACACACCTCACATCATGCACATTGTACACACACCTTATACCCCACATATCACACTCCATACACACACCCAATACATCACATACGTCACACACCACACACATCTCGTTCATACACACCCCACATATCCTACACATTCCCCATATATCCCCATACATCACACACCCCACATACACACAGACCCCATACACCACACGTATCACATAGACATATCACATACATACATGTCACACACTTCATTTATGTACGTCACACACATCTTACCTTCCCAGAGCACACACTTCACACCCCATACATTCAGACCCACATCACACACCGCACACTTGCCCAACAACCAGGGCTCCAACCTTGCAGACATCTCTTTCTTGGAACTCAAACACCAAAAATCCTGACAGACTCAAAATGTAAAACGCCCTTAATGCAAAAACAGCAAGATTATTTTCTTCCAAAATCATGCTAGAGGCCTGAAAGACAGGCCAAGGTCATGCAGCTGTGTTGGTCATTTAAAAAATATCAGCCACCTTGTAGAAGTCAGGAGATATTGCATAAGGCAGGCCAGCTACCCTATCCTGCCCACTAAGATGGAATCCGGTACATTGTCCCCCAACCCTGCCCACATCTGCATCGGTGGGCACAGGCCACCGCCTCTGGGCCGTCTAGTGGGTGGCCCGGGGTCCAAAGCCTCTCCTGCTTCCAGGCCAAGGGGAGGCACAGCAAAACATCCAGAAAGATGGTGACGTATGCCTGTGGGTTCGGCTGCTGCCCAGTCTTCCTCTAGGGTTCCTTTGGCCAGAGAAAGACCTGAACTCTGTGCTCCTGCTTGCCTCCTGGTCTGCCGCGTGGACACTCAGGAGTCCAGCCAGGACTTGAGGTTCTGTGATTTCAGATCCGGGAATTCCATGTGGAGCCCCCAGGGCCAAGGCCGGCCAGGCATAGGGGTCTGACCTGCCTCACACAGGTACCTGTCTCTCAGTTTTCCATCATGGAGCTTGTAACCACTGCCTCTGACTCAGACCCTCCTGGCCAAATTTTTTTTTTTTTTTCCAAAAGGCTTGGGGATTTTATTTCAAAGAGGAGAACCCACCATTCCCAGGTCTCTTAAAAATTTTCAAGCACTCTTGCCACTCTCCCAGTCTCCGCCCCCATGAGGCCCCATCCCTGAGCCCTGCCGCCACCCACCCAGCCACCCAGTGCAGGGAGGAGGGAAACCTCAGAACAAGCTGTTCTCACATCCTCTCCTGGCACCCTGGAGCCACACCAGCCACTTCCAACACCCCACAGCTCGCACACGCCAGCCGCCGGTCGCGCCTGGGCTGCCCTTCTCCATCTTGGCCCAGTTTTCAACTCCCTCTGCCCATGCTGGGCCCTCCCCCAGCCTCTGCCCTCTCCTCACCCAGGCCCTCCCAATTCTCTTCATACCTCCTCGGGCAGCTCTCTCCAGATTTTTCTGCTGTTCCCCTCAATTCCCGGTGCCTGCCTCTCTCGTCTGTCCTTCTCTCCCCAGATGGGCCCCCTCACTCTCTCCTAAGTTCTGGACTGAGCCTAGGCCTCCCCTCATGCATCCCTCCCCTGCCTCACCCCGGCTGGCCAGCGTGGCTGCTCATTTTTTATTGCTGTGATTTCCTCTCTCCCTTCATCACCATGTCTCTCCCCTTCCTCCTACCTGGCGCTCTGCCTCTCTTTGTCCGCTTCTCCCAATCGCTGGGTGACGCTCCTCATCCCTCCCGTGTCCTGCTTCTCGCACACTCCCCACCACATAAACCCCCCCCCATCTTAGTCCTTTCTCTCAATGTCTAGATGTTTCCTTCTGCTTGCCCTGACACTTTTCTGTCTTTGCTCTGCCCCACCTCCAGACCAGGGTGCCCCAGGTGATGGCCAGCCAGAATGACACCTCAATACCCGCACCCTCACTCCGCCCCAGCCCAGGAGGGCCCTTTCCCAGCCCCTTCCCCAGCCCCCAGTCACCTCCCCTCCTTGCTGCTTCCCGCTGCAGCTGCAGCAGCAGCAGCCTGTTGCCAGGGCAACCACAGCTGGCTGGGTGGGAGCCCCCTCCACCCCATCCCCCTTCTCCTTTCCGGCAAGGCTGGGAGGAGCTGGGACAAAGCCAGAGAGGGCTGGGGTGGGGGTGGCGGGCTGGAAGGAGGCGATGGAGATGGAGGCCAACTCAGTGGCTTCTCCCCCAGCAAAGCCCCATATCCCTCTTATTGGTGACACCCCTGAACCAGGCTGGAGAACAGGGCAGTCGTGGCAGAGGGGCCAGGCCCAGTTTAATACACAGAACAAGTTAATTCACAGCAGAGGCAGGCAATAATTAGGAGACTCTCTTACAAGGAGGGGCCTTCCTGGGGTGGGCCCCCGAGCCCACCACCTCCCCCTCTTGTAGTCTCAATTTCCCTTTTTTTTTTAAACCCAAACAACAAACACACAACCACAAGAAACAACCACACCCCCTCGCTGTTGCCAAAGTGGCCAGCGAGGGTGGCAGGGGCAGTCCGGCCTGGCCGGGTGGAGAGGAGGGGCAAGGGAGGAGGAGACAACGAGTCCGTTGCAATCTGTGCTTCTCATTCCAGCGAGCGCTGGGCAGGGTCCCCCCCTTGCCCTGCCGCCGGGTACCACCCACCAGCCCTGTTGGGCATTGGGGGGGGCACAGGGCAGGACTGTCAAGGAGGGGCAGGAACAGAGTTCAAAAAAATCCAGGTTCACATGCAGTATCCACAGCGGGCACCGGGAGGGGCAGGGGTGGGGACCACGCCCGCCAGGCCTGCTCACAGCAAGGGAATGGTGCCCACCTGGGGTGGGGAGATGGGATAGCTCTGGGAGGAGGGGTACCAGGCAGGAGGCTGGCAAAGAGATGGGTGCCCAGTGGATGCGCTCAGCAGTGCCCCTCCCTCCAGCCAGGCCTTAGAGGGCTCTGTATATATTAATTTCTTTTTTTGTTTTTTTTTTTTTACTTTTTTGTCTTTTTCTTTAGAAAAAGGCTCTGTCCATGCCCTGGCTGGCATCCATCAACCCCCCATGCCCGCCTAGAGGCGGGGTATGGCTTTGAGGGGAGTAAAAGTTCCTGGTGCCCATTTGCCAAGGGATGGGGAGGGAGGGAGGAAGGGAGAGGGGCCCCCCTGGGGCCCCCAACCCACAGGGGCCAACATTCCACTTGCAGAGAGGGGAGGGTTGGCCCAGCCCCCCCTCAGGCATCACCCTGTGTCCCTAGCAGTGTGGGCCAGGAGGGTGGCAAGGGAGCGAGTGGAGGAGCTCGGAGAGGCAGGCGGTCAAGCACCAGCCCGGAGGCCCAGAAGAGGTAGGGCCAGGCCTAGGTGAGAGTGATGTAGGCAGAGGCCTTCTCTTTCAGGTGCCGAAGGCAGAGGTGACAGCTCCAGCTCCCTGTGGGGGCAGCCACAGGACAGAGTCAGGCCCAGGGAGGGGGAGGAAGGCCGCCTGCCCACTGCCTACCCCCATGGGCACCTGCCTCTTCTCACCTTCTGGAGGTTCCGCCATGGGGGGGCTCAGGCAGTACATGTGGTAACCCCGATCGCAGTCATCACAGAACAGCAGCTGGTCCTGGGGGGTGAGACCCGCCCAGCTGGCACCCTGGGGGCACGGGCACCAGAAACCGGGGTGGGGGGCCTGGGGCAGGGGTGCGGCAGAGCAGGGGGCTAGGGGAGGTGGTCCCTCACTAGAGAAGGGGCTCTCAGGGCCTTGACAAAGCACTGCGTGGCCAAGCCGGGACGCCCCATGGGCTGCCAGGCAGACACCTGCCGCCTGTGTTTCTAAGGCAACCGCTTCCCGGTCCTCTCAGATGCTCAGGTACCAGGAAGGCCATGGCTTCAGATCCCAGCCCTGCCACTGTCCCCGCTGGGCAGCCTTGGGCAGGCCACATTCCCCCTCCTGAGCTCCAGGTCCCCACTGTGCAGTGAGAACAAGGGCACCTACCTCGGTGGGTGTTGGGGAGCAGTGGAGGAGAAAGTGCCAGGTGGCTCAGTTTAACGTCCACTAACACGGGGAAAGGGCCCAGGGGAAGGGCACCGGACACTCACGTCATTCTCCGAGGTGCCACACAGGCTGCAGGATTTGCATTCGATGCACTGCCAGCGGTAGGTCCGTACGGCCGCTGTCATGTTCACCGTGAACTGTAAACACGAGGGGTGTCCTGGGGGACAGGGGTGCAGTTAGGAGGCTATTGGACTCCTGGAGAGGCTCAGTCCACCCGCTGGACCGGGGGACGAGGAAGAGTTTTGGGGATGACCCTGCCCTGCCCTCAGTGCCCAGACACAGGAGGACGGATGGCAAGCAGCAGTACCGTGGCCATCACCAGGTCCTACCCCACTGCCATGGCAACCACACTGCTCCCTGAATACCATGGCAACCACATTCCATTACCCACAGTGCTGTGGCAACCACTTTCCTACCACCCACAACACCGTGGCAACCACAGTGTGTTAACCACCGCGCTGAGGCGGCCACATTCCATTACCCACAGCAGAACGGCCAACCACGTCCACCGACCGCAGGAACGTGGTGGCATGGTCACCTTCCCCACACCTCCTCGGTTCCATGCAGCCAAAAACTCATTCTACCCGATGCTCCAGCAGTGCTGGTCCATTTGTGAGTCAACCTATGGCCCCAGGGTGGACACCCACAGCTGCCCACCGTGCCCTCAAGGATGTCCTTTTCTCCCAAGTGTAGCAACCACGCTCTGTCCATCTCCCCCAGCCTGCGGCCCCCCCGGAATCTCAGGGGGGAGGGTCACCTGACCGCCCACAGTCTGCGCAGGAGATGAGGTCCTCTGGACACCCCGTCTTCTTAGAGCCGCCCAGGCAGAAGTCACAGTAGCCGTTGGGGATGACGGTACCGTCAGGTGCCTTCTTGGCTGAAAGACAGCAGGCTGGCTTAGCGGGGCCCGGCAGGTGTCCCTGAAAAGGTGGCTGCGGAAGGGGGAGCGAGGGCAGCCTACCTGTGTGCTTCCTCTGTGCCTCGGGGACCCAGGCCAATTCTTTGTAAAACTCTAGGGGTGGGGGCATAAAGAGAAAGGGGTTCTCACCAGAGGTTCTGCCCAGCCCCCAGCCTCAGCCTCAGCCTTACAGCTGGGGGCAGGGTGGGCTGAGGGCAACTGCCGCAGGCTGGGACCTCCCCGCACCTTCTCAGGCAACTGAGCAGTCCTGCTCATTGGCTGCAGACCTGGAAGCACGGCTTTAAAGGAGCCATTGTCTCCTCCCCCACAAACTGTCTACCAGATAATGCCCACCCAAGCCCTTACCCTTCCACCACCCCCACCCAGCCCAGGTCCCTGGCCAGGTGCCGGCTGTGGGCAGCGCAGGGATGGGCTGAGGACACTCGCCCCATCCCTGGGGAATGGATAAGAGGCAGTTTCTACCCCTCCCCCAGCGCTCAGCTGTCAGGCTGGCACCGGGTTGGCATGGGGCGGGTGCCAAGGACTCCCAGGCCACAGCCCCTACCCCTTGGCCTAAGCTCAGTGAAGGAGGGAAGTGGGGGAAGGGGAAGGAGGTAGGGAGGGAGGGGAGTCATCTCTCACCCCCACCCCAACCCCAAGCTCTAATTGAAACAATAAATCAGTCCCAGAAATATTACGCCCGGCCGGCCGGGAGCGAAGGAGAGATGGTTGGTTGCCATGGCAACCCCGGAGCCAGCATCCCCACGGTCGGTGGGGGGAGGGAGCCACAGCGCTGGAGATTTTCCAGAAATGTCTCCTGTGCCCCCCCCCACCCCCTGCTTCTACTCGCAGGACCCCCCCCCCCGCCTGCTCCCCGCCTCCACCTGGCCGGCCGCCTGCTCACGTTTGTGGTTGTTTTTCCGGTGGAAGGGCAGGGCGTGGCGCTCAGCGTTCTCCTCCCCCTCCTCCTCAGCCAGGTGAGTATGGGTGTAGTGGTAGCTGAGCCCTGGCCGGTTCTTATACCGCTTCCCACAGACTGGAGAGCAAGCCATGGGGAGGGTCCCGGTCAGCCCAGCCTCCATACCACCACCTCTACCCTGGCCTCCAAGATCACACCTCACCTCCCTCCCCCACCCCCAACTCTGTCCCAGGCTCAAGCTTCCCCCACTATCGGGGACCAGGAGGGAGAGCACCATAGGGGCAGAGGTCTCAGGCCCCCCTGCCTCTCTTCCCCCTCTTCAGGACTCACTATCACAGACATACGGCTTGTCTCGGTCCTCCAGGGAAGCGGTGTCCTGGCGTTTCCGGAGCCCCCCGATGCCATATGCCTGGGGACACAGTCATGCGTGAACAGACAGTTTCATTGCCGTGACTTGCAAGGCACACTGAGGTTGGGCAGAACATCCTAGCTTTGGGCCTGGGACCTGTCTGGGGCATGAAGACAGTCCTAATTGGCCAGCCGGACAATCTCTACAAATGACTTCACCTCCATGGACACGGGCCTCCATTTCCTAGTCTGTCAAGAGTCTCACAGCCCTGGTTCCTTGAGGCTGTTCAGGGATTGGACAAGGTCAGGTCTGAGGCCGGGGCTAAGTGCTGGGCTGACTTGGTCACTAGACCATGCCACGGGGCTCAGGGGCCCACAGGCACAATGGGCAAGGGGTCAAGGAGCGACAGGGCTCAGGGACCACAGGGCACAGTGTGGCAGGGGCAAGGGGCTATGGGGTGCTGGGGCAACAGGGCTGCAGGGGCACAGGCACAATAAGGGCGCATGGGCCATGAGGTACAGTAGCCACAAGGCACAGGCGAACCGAGGCACAGGGGCCCACAGGGCACAGCCATGATGGGCGAGGGGCCGCAGGGCACAGACATGATGGCAATACCTTTCCCTTGGTCCTGTTCTTCCTCCTAGGCAGGTCATCCTCCAGGTCCTCCACGTCCAGATCATGCGGGAACTCAAGCAGCTGCTGTTTCTGAGCAACGGGAGGTAGACTGGCTGGCTGGGAGGAGCTCGGCCCGGAGCAGGGCATGAGGGGAGGGAGGCCTGGGGCCTCCAAGATGAGGAAGAGGTCTTGGGTGGGCATTTGGACTCCCACATCCCAGGCCAGAGCACCTGGCCCTGCTTCCAGTTCCATCTCAGTGCAGATGGGTGCCCGAACAGACAGCAGGCACAATGGGCAAGGGT
Source organism: Ochotona curzoniae (assembly GCF_017591425.1). NCBI lineage: Eukaryota > Metazoa > Chordata > Mammalia > Lagomorpha > Ochotonidae > Ochotona > Ochotona curzoniae. The sequence continues at coordinate 4,026,002 of NW_024465561.1, read as the reverse complement.
GCTAGGGCCCCTGCCACCCATGTGCGGAACCTGGATGGCATTCTGGCCTCGGGAGTTCAGCCTGGCCCAGTGCCAACTGTGGCAGCATTTGGCATGCACAAGATCTCTCTCCCTCTCTCTCTCATTAAGTAAAGTTTAAATCAATATTTTTTTCAGAAAAAAGGGAGGAGTCTGGTTGTGCAGAGACGGGGCTACACCGGGAAGCTTCTGAGCAAGGAGCTGGTGTGTGGGACACAGCCAGGCGGGACCCACCTGACAGTCCAGAATGGCCTCTTCCTCCTTCAGCTCCATCTTCTTCTCCCCCGTCTCAGCACACAGCAGCGCCTCGAGCACCGGCCCTTCTGGGAGGCTGCCTTCCTTCTTAAGGGGTGCCTCACAGTCTGGGGACAAGGCCATGGGGTCAGCAGGGCACTGGCTTCGCAAGCCCAAAGCTGCCCCACTCCAGGCAGGGATGCCTAGCCCCTGGCCGCGCTGCCGTCCACCGGGTCCCACTGCGGTGCAAGCACAGCCAGGACCTTGCATACACCCAGAAACCCTCACACAACACACAGACCATCAGACACACCCAGCCAGACTCTGCCAAATGCCTAGCTCCACCCCAAGGGCAGACTCCAGACACGTGCTAGATACCCCCACACCACACCAGGAAACACAGCAAAGAGAGACATGAGCATCTCGGACAATCTCACAAAGGAAGTGGCACCAGCAGACCAAAGACAGCAAACACCCAAAGATTCAGAGACCCAGGACACTTGTGGGAGAAATATCCGGCCTTGGGATGCCATGGGAAACAGGCCAGCAGGTACACCCACATGAGTGTACCTGGGTGTATCATGGGCAGCCAGACTCTATGGGAATCTGGGCACCCCCGGGTGATCATTGGATGAAGACACAGGCATGCACACACACACATATGCACACACCTGTGCGTACACACACACACACACACACGGGAGATACTGAGAGCCCTCCAGATCTCTCAGATGCCCACTGGAGGCCACTGCAGCTCTCCTGTCCACTCCCACACCTGTGGGTGCCCCAGGACGGGAAAAAGCCACCAGCAACATTGACATGCCTAGACATTCATCCAGACACTGATGGGCTAGCACACCTGGGCAGTAAGATGCCCGCTGTGCCAGAAACCCCCAGGTACCCCACAGCACCCGGACACGCCTGGGGTAGAAGAAGGCTGAAGGCTTGGTCAGCCAGGCGCTCGCTCACACACACACACACACACACACACACGTCAGAAGAGGCTTCCAAATGCACCTGGAAACACCTGGGCTCAGCTACAGGTACAAAGCATCGGGAGCAAACCGTGGGCTGACCAAGGAGAAAGGCAACCAGACAGGTGGCTGCCAGCTGGCAGGCCACACCTACCTTGGCACACATATCTACAGTCATGCCCCCCGGCCCAGCTGGGCCCTCCTGTGGAAACTCAGTGACCCAGAGCAAACTGTAGAATCTGGGAAAGACAAGGCAGGATGCTGCCAACACACCACCCAGGCTAGAAGCAGCAGCACAGGGCGCTTAGACACACACTGTGCGGGGGGCTCCCTGGGGGACACAGCCTGGGAGGGAGGGGAGACCCACAGGTGCAGGGTCCCGCTCAGCCGCACGCACCGATCTTGTATTCGCAGGGCCGGAGCCGCGGGTCCTCCAGGATACTGAGTCTCCGCTTTTTCCTCCAGCAGCGGGCCGGGTACGTGTAGATCTGTCCCGGAGCCAAACCTGGGCGAGACGGAGAGTAAGAATGCTGCCCAAAGCCGCCGCCCCGCCCCAGCGCGCCCTCCCGGCAGCCGCGGTGGCTGGCGGCGAGCGTGAACCCGTACCGGGCCCGCGGTGGGTCTTCTCCATCCAGATGTAGCAGTTGTTCTGGGCCACGCCGGTCTGCGAGTCGAGGAAGGGCAGGCGCAGGCTGCGCTCGGCGCACAGGCGCGCGTTGTAGCTGCGGCAGTGCTCAATGGCCTCGCGGTAGAAATCCTCCCCGAGGCTGCGGGCGGGAACCGGCGGGTGGATGTGAGCCGCGGGAGCCATGGGCCACCCCGATCCCGGCCCTGCTGGACCCAGTGTGGGAAGGGGGGACAGTGCCGAGAGCTCCTCCCCCGCCCGCCAATTTGGGGCTCAAGCAAGGGGTGCAGCTAAGGAGGACATACCCAAGATACTGAAACAGACAAAAAAACATTAAATGACACGGGACCCATCCACACGTGAACGCACCACAGGGGCTTCACACACAAAGACAGACACAGCCCACACTCACAAAGGAGAAGCCGACGGCACACGTGCACACACAAGCGTCTCCTGAGAGACACACGCCCCAAGTGACCTGGTGCCGGGATTCACACCCCAACACATGACAGGTATCCCCAACACAAACACATCACCCACAAAGGTTCCCCATAAGGAACAGACTATACCACTCCACGTGTGTGTGCGCGCACACACACTTACACATGCAGTCACAGACCCAGATGCACAAACATCAAGAGACTGCAAAACCAAATTATTCAGACGCTTACCCACAGCATCCAAAGACACGCCAATCACACACACACACACACACACACACACAATACAAAGAGACCACAGGTATTCACACAGGTATACACACATCACACACATGCATGGTGCACGGCATATACACATAGAAGTCAGGTATCTAAAATATCACACAGGCAGACACACTCACCCATCACATCCACCAGTATCCATGCAACAATTTCCGGGAAAGTGCAGGCATGCCCACAGCAATACCCAGGCCACTGGACACACAGGCAAAGACCCAAATCTCCCAAGATAGCTAACCCAGAATAAAAGCAATCAAACACACAGCAGAGAACACGCACACGGGGAATGCAACTCTCCCACACACACTTACACACCCCAAGACAAAGGTAGTGTGGGCTTCTCCCGAGTTTACCAAAGGCACCCCCATTTCCAGGCTGTCCCCCTCTCTCCCAAACCCCGGGGGCCTCGAAGCGGGGAAGATGACCCCTTTCCCCAACAGGCCCTGGAGTCCACCCGCGCCCTCCCCGCGCCCGTGCAGAAGCCGCGCGTCGGGCACCATTCTTGCCGGAGACCCACAGCAACACACACACACACACACACACACACACTCGCACCCCCGCACACCGTGACAGCCCCCCGGACACCCCCTCGGCCCCACTCCCAGCCGCCCCCAACACACAGACACACACAGGCGCGCGTGCGCCCGCGCCTCCCGCCAGCCCGCACCACCTCAGGGGGCCGGGGATGACCGTGGCCATCTTGCTCCCCGGGTCCTGCCCCCAGCAGGTCCCCGCCGGGTCGGTCCTCCCAGCGGTCGGGCGGGCGCTGAGGCCGCCCATCCATTCATTCCCGGGGGGCGGGAGCACGCGGGCCACGGCCAATCAGAGCGGCGGGGCGGGCCCACGCCGATCATGCTGGGAGTTGTAGTCCCACCTCCCACCCTGCACGGGGAAGGGGGCGCACGCTGCGGGGCGCACGCTGCGGGGCGCACGGAGCGCGCGCCTTGGCTCACCCACGCTGCCTCAGACACGCGTCCCCGTGTCACGTGCACACCCGGCTCGCACCTCGCGGGTTCCAGGCGGCTCACACACACATCCGCGCGCACACTCTCCCACACCCGGCGGTACCTCAGCGCTTCCTCAGAGTTGCCAAGTGGACTTCCCCACATGCCCGCCCTGAAGCGAGCGGCCCCAGACGCCGCGTACCCCTACCCCAAGCAGCCCCAGACAACCCCATCCCGTCCCACGTGGGGACACTTCCTCCCCCAGCCACTCACGGACACCCGTCCTCTACCCCTGCTCAGGATGGGGGTCGCGACCACACCTCCTGCTGGCCTTGGGTGGATGTGGGGACGCGAGGAATCAACCCAGAGGGGTTCTGAGTGAGACGTGATGGAGGCAGGAGTCTGGCAGCAGGTAAGATACCACGCGTGCCGCCCGCGCCCCCATCCCATGCCCCTGTGGGACTCACGCGTCCAAGTCCTGGCCGGTTCCCCCAGAGCTTCCTGCTAACGCACAGCCTGGGAAACAGCAGGGCAGGGGTGGCAGGTGTGTACACACCTGAGGCGTGTGGGTCCCTGACACCCGCGTGGGAGCCCTGCATTGGGGCTTATGGCTTCCGCCTGCGCGGATCCAGCTGTTTCAGGCCTTTGGGGCAGAAATCAGCAGATGAAAGACCCCTCCAGATCTGTCTCCCTCTCTCTCTTAAGTATGAATAAATTCATTCTATATTTTTTAAAGATTTATTTATTTACTTATTCATTTATTTATTTATTTTGGAAAGGCAGATATACAGAAAGGAGAGACAGAGAGGAAGATCTTTCCTCTGATGGTTCACTCCCCAAGTGAGTGCAACGGCTGGAGCTGAGCCAATCTGGAGTCAGAAGCCAGCAACTTCTGCCAGGTCTCCCAGGTGGGTGCAGGGTCCCAAGGCTTTGGGCCGTCCTTGACTGCTTTCCCGGGCCACGGGCTGGATGGGAAGTGGGGCCACTGGGATTAGAACCGGTGCCCATATGGGATTTCAGTACGTGCAAAGTGAGGACTTTAGCTACCAGGCTACTGCAGTGGGTCCTAATTTATTAAAAAAAAAAAAAAAAGAAAGAAAGAAAGAGGGCCCGGCGCGGTGGCGCAAGTGGTTAAGTCCTCGCCTTACACGCCCGGGATCCCATATGGGCGCCGGTTCTAATCCCGGCAGCCCCGCTTCCCTTCCAGCTCCCTGCCTGTGGCCCGGGAAAGCAGTCGAGGACGGCCCAAAGCTTTGGGACCCTGCACCCGCGTGGGAGACCCGGAAGAGGCTCCTGGCTTCGGATCGGCATAGTATCGGCCCGTTGCGCTCACTTGGGGAGTGAATCATCGGATGGAAGATCTTCCTCTCTGTCTCTCCTCTCTGTATATCCGCCTTTCCAATGAAAAAATAATAAAAATAAATCTTTAAAAAAAATTAAAAAAAAGAAAGAAAGAAAGAAAGAAAGAAAGAAAGAAAGAAAGAAAGAAAGAAAGAAAGAAAGAAAAAGAAAAGAAAAGAAAGAAACATATTTAGGGCCCAGCACATTGGCTCAGTGGCCAACCCTCCCCATGCAAGCACCAGGATCTCATATGGGTGCTGGTTCGTGTTTCGCCTGCTCCACTTCCCATCCAGCTCTCTGCTTGTGGCCTGGGAAAGCAGAAAAGGACCCTGCACCCGTGTGGGAGACCTAGAAGAAGCTCCTGGCTCCTGGCTTCAGATCAGCTCAGCTCTGGCGGTTGTGGCCACTTGAGGACTGAACCAGCAGACAGATTGTTCTCTTTGTCTCTCCTTCTCTCCATAAATCTGGCTTTCCAATAGGAAAATAAATAATAATAAAGTGACTTCTATGCCATCTCTCTCTCTCTGCCCCCTCTGCCTCTCTTAGTGCCTGGCAGGTAGCAAGTATCCCGTACGTTGACTGTGTTAAGAGGACCTGACAAACACCGTGAAGTGACATGGCAGAGGCCAGCACTGTGGTGGAATGGGTCAGGCCGCCACTTGTGCCACGAGCATCTCATACCGGAAGTGCCCGCTCATCTGCTCCTGCTCCAGGCCTCTGCGGCTGACACACCTGGGAGGGCAATGGCAGGTGGCCACCCAGGTGAGAGACCAGAAGGCTGATTCTGTTGATTCTCTCCCCAAGTGAGTGTAACAGCCGGTGCTGCGCCGATCCAAAGCCAGGAGCCAAGAACTTCTTCTAGGTCTCCCGCTCAGGTGCAAGGTCCCAAGGCTTCAAGCCATCCTTGACTGCTTTCCCAGGCCACAAGCAGGGAGGTGGATGGGAAGTGGAGCTGCCAGGACTAGAACAGGCACCCATATGGGATCCCGGAACATTCAAAGCAAGGACTTTAGCCACTAGGCGACATCGCCAGGCACCAGTTCGCATACCGGTGGCCTCACTTTCCATCCAGCTCCCTGCCTGTGGCCTGGAAAAGCAGTCGAGGACGGCCCAAAGCCTTGGGACCCTGCACCTGTGTGGGAGACCTAGAAGTTCCTGGCTCCTAGCTTCAGATCGGCGCAGCTCCAGTTGTTGCAGCCACTTGGGGAGTGAATCAATGGACCAAAGATATTCCTCTCTGTCTGTCCTCCTTTCTGTATATCTGACTTTCTGAAAAAATTTTAAAAAATTTTTTAAAAAGCCTGCACATAGTAGGTGCTCAACAAATACTTAAAGAGCCAGTCCACTGAGCAAGCCCACATCCTGCACCGCTCTCCCCTGAGTTAATGCCATTTCGGGACCTGTGTTTCAGGCAAGAATGAACATCCAGAGGTGGCCTTCCACACCCACAGCCCTTGGGGACTGTTTGACTCAGTCGCTCAGAGGAGCATCCCCATTGAATCAACCCTAAGGAATCCGCACAGGATGAGCTGAGCCGCGGGCATACACTCACACACACACCCTGGTGCCAGTGGCTAAGGGAAACGAACAAGCCCACAAACGCAGTGCCCACCAAGGGGCGCTCCTGCCCACAGCCAAGACCTGCGAGTGGTCACCTCCTTTGTCAATGGATTCCCCACTCTCGCTCGAGAGTCACTCGTGGCCACCTGCGCGCGTGCACACCCCTCCAGTCCTGGCCCCTTCCACAGCTCCATCTGAGCCAGGTAAGGCCGTGACCCGCCCATCTCCCATCCCCCAAAAGGAGGGGGGCCAAGAGTGCTCAGCGGGACACACTGGCACCCTCGGCTCACTCTCCTCCAGTGGTCACCCAACACTTGCCTGCCTCGCCACCCCCACACTCAGGCTCAGCCTGACACTTGGCCACCTTTCCCTGCCCACACCCTCCCTTTCCCTCCCCTTCCCCCTCTCAGATACTTCCTCTAGCCACAGGTTCTCCATCCCTGCCCCACACCCACCCCAGGACACCCACTTTGCTTCAGTAGATCCTGGGTGTAGACGCAGCACCCCTTCGCCAGAGGGTCCCATCCGCCAGCAGGAATTGAACCCACAGACCTAAGTTGACCCTTAGCAAGTGTTACTCCTGCTTGACCTTGGCCACTCTTGCAGGCCCCTGTCTCCTACACACAGGAGCTCCCAGTTATCGCCTAGGTAAGCCTCGCCTCAGCCTCCCTGACCAGCACGGGCAGCACCGGGCAGCACTGGGGCGCCCCACGAGGCTGTGAAGGGCTTAAGCCCAGGGCTGCACGCTCTCCAAAGAGGTGACTGCCCTTCCAGGATCCGGCGAACACCACACACACACACACACACACACACACACACACACACACACACGGTAGGCGGCTCCCTGGCACGCCCACTGCAGCTGACCCTGACCCCCCAAACCAGCACTTGCAAGGAGTGGCACACATCCTGAGGGGATCTGAGCCAGGGACCTAGAGAGAGCCCCTCAGTGCCCACGGATTCCACAGCCTGCTCAGCAGCCAGTCCTGGGTGTCCCCCACAGAACTGGTGGCTGCCTCTGTGTGCCGCTTAGGGCCAAGAAGGGGACCGGGGGTGTCACTCACTTCCCCCCATGCACTAGCTCTCACTCGCAGACACCCCCTGCCTGCCCTGGGCTCAGAGTCACACGTGTAGGCGCAAGCTCCAATTCCCAGCCCCTACACACACATCCTACTCTCCCAACTCACGCCCCCACCCCAGGAACCAGGCACGCACAACTGGGGTGCCAGGGGTCCAGCCATCAGCCACAGTCCTTCTCCTTGGGCGGGGCGGGGGACCCACACCAGGTCTCCATGGTCAAGGTCAAGGCGGCCAGCGCTGGGGGCTGGGGGCTGGGGGAAGGGTGGGAGAGGTAGCCCCAACCCCTTTGTGCGGCGCCGCTGGCGCTCGCCCTCTTCCTCCTCCTCCTCCTCCTCCTCCTCCTCCTCCGCCCGGCCCGCGGAGGGGGAGGGGAGGGCGGCAGCGGCCGCGCGTCTGTCACTCGGAGCGGCTGTCAGCGCCCGGGAAAGGGGGTGGGGAGCGCAGGGACCCGGGACTCCAGGATCCTGGAGAGGAAAGTCCAGGGAAGGGGAGAGGTGGACGGGGCCAGGGCTGCGCATGGGGGCTGACGGAGAGCTGGGAGAGCGGGAGGAGCCCGGCTCAGACCCCGACATCCCGGAGCCCAGGACGAAGGCAGCGGGAGCTCCGGAGCCGCCCGGAGGAGGAAGAGGAGGGACGTGGGAGAGGCAGGGAATCCCTCGAGACGCGGCCCTCCCCGGGGGGCTCGAGGAGCCGAGGGCAGCCGTGGCCCCAGCCGGCCGGGGCGTCGGGGCTGCTGGGTGCTAGAGACCCCGGGCAGGGCGAGGGGAGCGGCCACCTGCGGCCGTGAGGGCCTGGGTCCCACGAGAAAGCGGAGCAGGGGACCAGAGAGGGTGGGAGGAGAGGAGAGGGGTCGGTCCGGACTTGGGGGCTTCCAGCCCCGACTCCCCAGGCAGGCCCAACGCCCCCCCACCACCACCACTCCTGCAGGACATCGGGGAGGAGACGGAGGAGGGGAGGCCAGCCCCGACCCCCACACTGGGTGGGGAGGCGGCCTCCCGCGCCACATTCCTTCACTGACAGCGACAAAGAAGAGGCGCCCCCACGACCCGGGAGGGGCTCCCGTCCCCAGCGCCCCCCAAGGAGGGGCGGCAAAGGGTGGCAGTCCCCGGGGGCGTGGGGCGGGCGCGCTGGAGAGGGGGGGGGTCCCCATTCCTCCACCCCCTCCCTCTCCATCCCTCCCCCGGGAGGATGGAGGCAGGGCCGGGGCTGCGGGGCCTCTGGACTGGGTGGGGCTGGGGGGTCCGCACGGCGGGGACACTCACGACTTGAGCGGGTTCTGAATGGCCGTAGCCATGGCCCGCTCTGCGGGGCCGCCTCCGGCCCGGGGCGCTGCTGCCGCCGCGCGCGGGCCCTGCCCGGCCTGCGCCGCCCGCTCTGCCGCCCAGCGCGCTACGATTTCATTCATTCTTGGGGCTGCGGCGCGAGCGGAGCGGGGCGGGCCGGGGGCGGGGCTCAGCCAATCCCCGCGCCTCCCGGCGCACCACGGGACGTGGAGTCTGGGGGTGCTCGGCTGCGCCCGAGGGCGCCCCTGCCCGGACTACACGTCCCAGGGGGCGTCAGGAGGACCGCGCGCCCATTGGCTGCTCGGGATACAGGGTGGGGCTCCTTGTCCCCCTGACACCCTCCTCCCCGGAGCATCCTCTCCCAGTGCGTTGGGGTGCTGTGTTCCCAGATGGGGCTCTCCCTTCTCCAGGCCCCGTGGGCGCGGAAGCAGGTGGTTGGGAATCTTCCCAGACCCTGGGGTGCTCTCCGGAGTCTGCCGTGTGCTCGGGTCTGAGCCTGCTTATCTAAGGGCAAGAAGGGGGTCTTTCCATGATCAGTCAGTCGATTGCAATGTAGAGACTTGTCGCATGTCTTTGTTCACTTGCTAGGCACGTGCTGGGCACTTGGGACCACGGCGGTGACCCGCTGCTCTCAGGGAGCTGCTATTCGAGCGCAGCCGGCTGAGCAAAGAATAGACAGGCTCCTTTCGGCGAAGGGCGAGCGCTATAAAGGAAAATGTGAGCAGATGGAGTTGAAGAAGGTGTGGCTGCACGGAGGAGGTGACATTAAAGTTGAGACCCAAGCGTTGCCAGCCGTCCATGGCAAAGGGAAGGGTGTGCAGCCCCGAGGGAGCCTGCTGTGCAGAACCCGAGCTGGGACCCAGGTCAGATGATGTGTCTGGAGCAGGCTGGGGAGAGAGCAAGGGACATGTCTTCTTAGGGCCTTGTGGGCAGTTGTACAGTAAGTGCAGTTACTCATTCTGGCCACTCCTCTGTGTCTTCACGCCCACACCCATGCCCCAAACCCACCAGCACATCCTGTTCTTTCCTGCAATTCACAGGACACATCCAGGTGCCACCCACTCTTCTCCATATCGCGGCCTCACCCCGTCCCTGTCCATCACTGTCCATGAGTTGCTGGTTTCCCACCCACAGTGGCCAGGCAGCTATCCCTGGCTCCAAGTCTCCACTGGCTGCTTTCACCCCCCTGGCCTGATGCGAAATCCTCTGCCATACCCATTGTCTTTCTAGCCCTCCTCCACTTGGCTTGTGGTACTCCAGCCATGCCAGCCTCCCGTGGAAGCGCCCAGCCCTGCTTCAGCCACAGGACCTCTGCACCAGCTGTTTCCTCTTCCTTAAATGCCCCCCACCCCACAGCACACACACCTGCTTAGCTCCACCCCTAATGTCACAGCTCAGAGACCCCACAGATGCGGCAGCCCCTGTCACGCTGACCCAGTGTGAAAGTCGATTATCCCCGTGCGCACCTGCCACACCGTGTGTCTGAGATCAGAGCCCGTTCCTGCCCGGCTCTCCGGCTTGTTGCCTCCACCTGCTTTAGCATCAGCTCCCTGGGCCAGTCACTGCCGTCTCCCAGGGCCTAGCACAGCACATGGCAAACAGTGGGTGATGTAAGCAAAGGGGCCTGGTGCTGCGTGCGTCTCCCAACCAACAGGGAGCGTGAGAGCATCAGGGGGCCCAGGGTGTGTCCTCTTGTCGATGGGCACCTGGGCAACCTCAGCTGAGGCTGAGGTGGGTTGGGGTATGCTGGAGGCTGTACTTAAAAAAAAAATGTTTATTCATTTTTATTGGAAAGGCTGATTTACAGAGACAAAAAGTTACAGAGAGAAAAATCTTTCCATCTGGGCCGGGTGCAGTAGCCTAGCGGCTAAAGTCCTCGCCTTGCACATGCCGAGATCCCATATGGGCGCTGGTTCTAATCCCGGCAGCCCCGCTTCCCTTCCAGCTCCCTGCCTGTGGCCTGAGAAAGCAGTCAAGGACAGCCCAAAGCTTTGGGACCCTGCACCCACATGGGAGACCTGGAGGAAGTTTCTTGCTCCTGCCTTTGGATCGGCACACCACTGGCCATTGTGGTCACTTGTGGAAAGAATCAACAGACAGAAGATCTTCCTCTCTGTGTCTCCTCCTCTCTATATATCTGACTTTGCAGTAAAAATAAATAAATCTTAAAAAAAAATTTTTTTTTTCTATCTCCTGCTTCACTCCCCAAATGGCATCAGATTGGCCAGACCTGAGCTGATCCAAAGCCAGGAGCCAGGAGCTCTTCCGGGTCTCCCACATGGGTGCAGGGTCCCAAGGCTTTGGGCCGTCCTTGACTGCTTTCCCAGGCCACAAGCAGGGAGCTGGATGGGAAGTGGAGCAGGCGAGACACGAACCAGCACCCATATGGAATCCTGACGTTTACAAGGGGAGAATTAGCCAGTTGAGCCACGGTCCCTGGGCCTATATGTTAAGGAAACCTGAAGAGAAAGACAGAACAGAGGGGTCAGCAGATGCAGCCACTCAGCTCCGGATCTCCGAGGACAAAGCAGTGAGGAAGGTGGCCCAGACACACACCTTGGGTCATTTCTCCCCTGGGCCTGGAAGTTCTGGACCTGGCCACCAGAGGGCGCTGTAACCCAGTCTTTGTTCAGCCCAGGCGGTTCTGGAACCCTCCGTCCCAGGAGAGATTTCCTCAGGCTCCGGGGGCTGGCCAGGGCAGACATCCGGGGAGCCCCTTGAGCCAAGGGCCCCTACGGGCTTCTGCGGCTGACCCCAGCCCATCCCTCTCTGTTTCCATGGACAAAGTGAGGTTCTGCAGTCCCTGGGCTCCCCCCGGAGGCTCACAGACGGCCTCCTGCCCCGGTGGGGGAACTGAGGGGTAGCCACAGCGAGAATGCCCACGAGCGGCCTACGGACTCACCTTTCCCACGTAGAAGACACTCCTCTCAGCTTCTCTCACAGAACCTCATGCCTGAGAGGCAGAGAGAGAAGGAGGCCTGCAGAGAGGAGGTACACCGAGACAGCGTCTGCCTGCTGTCCAGTCTTCACCCTCGCTGCCCGTGACGGCTCGGCCTGGGTCACGCCAAAGCTGTGAGTCTGGAGCACCATCCATGTGGTAGGGGTCCAGCAACCTGGGCCACCCCCCGCTGCCTCTCATAGTGTGCGATGTCGCCTCCCCATGGCCCCACTCTGTCCCCCTGAGCCTGCTTCCTGAGGCTGCAGCAGGAAAGGAAGGCTAGTGACTGCAAACCACAGGAGGTATTTCAACTCCAGAGGCCTAGGGTGCGGCGCGTGGGGCTGAGACCAAGGTGGGGGAGGGACAGGCACTGCAGCATTGTGGGTTAGGCTTCTGTGTGCAACATCCACAACCCAATTGGGAGTTGCGACTTCTGGTTTTGCTCAGCTCCTGACCCCGCTGCCTGCTCAGGCAGCTGATGACGGCTCAAGTATTTGCATTCCTGCCACCCACATAGGAGGCCCACATGGAGTTCCAGGCCCCTGGCTTCAGCCTGGCCCAGCCCCAGCCAGTGCAGCCATCCAGAGAACAAACCAGCAGGCTACTCCTACCCATCCCGGGCATTGTCCAACGCTCACCCTCTGCCCACTGCAAGGAGCTCGCTGGGGGAGCCCACTTTGTGGCCTCACGGTCATTATTTGTTGTGAATATTTCTGAGTGTGCCCGTTGACTGGGCAGGGCCCCCAGTCCCAGCCTTTGCCTGCTCTGGACCACACTGCTAACTTTGGGTGTTGCTGTGCGGCCATTTCACCTCTCAGTCCCCCACTGCGGATGCTGCCCATTCTCCTCATTGGCCAATCAGATTTACAGAGAGAAGGAGAGACACAGAGACAGATCTCTGACCCCGTGGCTCACTCGCCAAGTAGCCGCAACAACCAGAACTGAGCCGATCTGAAGCCAGGAGCTTCTTCCAGGTTTCCCAAGGCTTTGGGCCGTCCTTGACTGCTTTCCCAGGCCACAAGCAGGGAGCTGGATGGGAAGTGGAGCAGCTGGGATACAAGCCAGGGTCCATATGGAATGCTGGCTCTTGGAGGTAGAGGATTAGCCAATTAGAAGATAAGCCATGTGCAAGTCCCCAATAAATTATATTTTTTACAAGTGTCCATTTGTTTGGAAGGCAGAGAGAAAATATTCCATTTACTGTTTCATTCCCCCAAATGTCCAAATATTCACAACTGTAAGGGCTGGGCCAGAACAAGACCAGGAGCCAGGAACTCCACCTGGGTCTCCCCCGTGGGGTCTGGAACCCGGCTTCTTGAACCTTTGTCCACTGCCTCCTGGCTGCTGGCTTCCAGCGGCCCAGCACTGTGAGACATTAACCAAGAGACCCAAGAGCTCACGTCTCAGTTCTTCAAATAAATAAAGCTAATATGTAGATTAAAACTTTTTAAAGATTTATATATTTTTATTGGAAAGTCAGATATACAGAGAAGAGATAAACAGGAAGATCTTTGGGCCCGGTGCTGTGGCCTAGTAGCTCAAGTCCTTGTCTTGAATGCTCCAGAATCCCATATGGGTGCCGGTTCTAATCTCAGAGGCCCCACTTCCCTTCCAGCACCCTACTTGTGGCCTGGGAAGGCAGTCGAGGACGGCCCAAAGCCTTGGGACCCTGCACCTGTGTAGGAGACCCGGAAGAGGCTCCTGGTTTCGGATTGGCTCAGCCCAAGCCGTTTTGGCCTCTTGGGGAGTGAATCATCAGACGGAAGATCTTCCTCTCTGCCTATCCTCTTTGTATATCTGCCTTTCCAATAAAAGTAAATAAATAATAAAAATCCGTGGAGCTATTTGCCTTTGCTCTCATGTGGAGCTGCAGCCCGAAGACGGCCGTGGTAAACTGGAGCTGCCCCATAAGCGCACACCTGCATCGTGGCCTCGCCTGCGCTCCCCGACTCCGAGACAGGAACTTTGATTGCATAAGCGCCTGGGTTTAAGGCAATTTGTCATAGCAACCTAAAGTCGGACACTCTGGCTGCTTTGCAACCGCCTTGTCTGGTTCGGAGCCGGCGTGGCAGCTGTGGCTGAGGACGGTTCCCTCAGTGGCACACAGGGTGGCCAGCTCCGCCTGGCACCTGCCGCCGGCCCACTACCACAGTCCGAGGGTGCCTGGAGCCAGGCCTCGCTCTGGTCTTCCCGTGCAACACGCCTGGGTTGCCCTGCGGGTCCTCATACCATGGCAACTGCATGTCAACAGAACCAAGAGGAACTTCTGTTCACCAAGCTTTTTTCCTTTTTTCCAAAAATTTATTTTTCTTGGAAAGGCAGATGCATAGAAAGAAGGAAGATCTTCATCCACTGATTCGCTCCCCACGTGGCTACAACAGCCAGAGCTGAGCTGATCCGAAGCCAGGAGCCAAGAGTTTCTTCTGGGTTTCCCATGTGGGTGCAGGGACCCAATGCCTTGGACTGTCCTCCACTGCCCTTCCAGGCCACAAGCTGGGGAGTGGATGTGAAGTGGAGCTGCAGGGATTAGAACCAGCGCCCTTATGGGATCCCAGCATATACAAGGTGAGGATTTAGCCACTAGGCTACCATGCCTGGCTCCTCTTCTTTTTTTCTTGACAATGTATTTATTTATTTATTTGAAAGGCAGAATTAAAGGAGAGAAAATTCTTCCATCAGCTGGTTCACAGCCCAAATGGCTGCAAGGACTAAGGGCTGGGCCAGATCAAAACCAGAACCCAGGCGTTTCCCCGAAGTTTCCCTCGAGGGTGCAGGGGGTTTGAGGTCTTGGGCCTTCCTCTGCTGCTTTCCCAGGCCATAAACAGTGAGCTGGACCAGAAGAGGAAAAGCTGGGACTAGAACCGGCTCTTAGATGGGATGGAAACACTGAAGGCAGAGACTCAGCCTACTATCCCATTGCGCTGGTGCCAAAACACAGCCTTTGTTGTTGTTGTTGTTGTTGTTGTTTTTTAAATAATGATTACATGGTTGGTCAGGATGGGAAGGACTGAGGTTTAGGGAAAATTGGGTGAACTGATTTGTTTCCGAATGTGCTATTTCTTCTTGTTGTTTCTGGGGGAAGGGGAGAGACAAAGGGGGGAACCACACATGACTTTCCAAATGTCCCAGTACCCAGGGATGAGGAACTGCCCCCTCATATCAACCCAGGGTGCCAGTGTGTATATTCTAAGGGTTCTGCCCAAGTGGCTTGGCTAGTTCTGAAATGCTGTCCGTATCGCCAATCCAAGGACGCCGCAGCCCGCCATGTCCACTGGCTGCCATAGTCAACCTCAAGTCTGCAGTCACTGAAAATTTCTGCTGTCATCATTTGGCTGGGGTAGTTGTCACGTTTGTTCTTTCCTTTTTGCTTATTTTTTATTTTATTTTTAAAAATTGTATAAATTTTATTTTTGATAATTTGTACATATTTGATTAGGGTCAAGGGCTAGAGGAAAGTGGGTAAGACAATTGTTCCCACATTCTCTTGAATACATCTGTTTTAAGATAAAATGGTGTGGGGCTTGGAGCAATGGCTTAGTGGCTAAATCCTCACCTTATATGTACCCGGATCCCATATGGGCTATGGCTATGTAACAGTTCATATCCTGGCAGCTCCATTTCCCATCCAGCTCCCTGCTTGTGGCCTGGGAAAGCAGTCAAGGATGGCCCAAAGCCTTGGGATCCTGCACCCACGTGGGAGACCCAGAAACTGCTGGCGCCTGGCTTTGGATTGACTCAGTGCAACCATTGAGACCCCTTGGGGAGTGGAATAGTGGATGGGAGATCTTTCTCTGTTTCTCCATAAACCTGCCTTTCCAATAAAAATCATAGAGAGAAAGAAAACTTATAGCTGAGGCTGTGGTGTAAGGATCTTCCACCTGCAATGCTGGAATCCCAAAGGGCACTGGTTCGAGTTTCAGCTGCTCCACTTCTGATCCAGTTCCTTGCAGGGAGCCATTGCGGTCATTTTAGTGAGTGAACCAGCAGATGGAAGATCTTTCTCTGTCTCTCCCCTCTCTGTGCAACTCTTTCAAATAAATAAAGCTTCAAAAGAAATCTTGATTGCCTGATGCAATGTCCTACCGAGGCCATAGCTTCCACCTGCTAGTTCACTCCGCAGAGGCTGTAGCCCAGATGCGTGGCTTCTGTCCAGGTCTCCCAGGAGGGTGGCTGGGATCCAGCCCCTTGGGCCATCCCCCTGCTGCCCCCTCAGGGTACACCCGAGCAGGGAGCTGGACTAGGGAGCAGACGTGGGCACGGAACCTTTGCACTGTGACTCCAGCCTGCGGCGGCTTCACTGCTGAGTCCAGTTCTGCCCGGAGCTGGTTATGGCCACTCAGCACCTGCTAGCCCCTCGGGGAAGGAGTTCCTGACCCACCCCAGCCCTGCACTCCGCCCTGGCTGCCTTTTGCAACGAACTCCCACGGCCACCAGGGGGCGCGGCGGGCTGGCGTCCACGCAGCGAGGGTGGAGGCTTGGCGAGGGGGCCGAACTTCTCCAAGTGCAGAGGGAAAACCGAGGGTCCTTTGGGGGAGGCGGCTGCCACGTGGTGAGCCCCAGGCGTGTTGTGGGGGCACTGTGACTGCCCGCAGCTAGGGGCCGGGCCTGGGGGACACCCCTGAAGGGCCCAGGGCCTCCAGGGACACAAGGAAGACGAGCTGGAATGGTGGCTGCTGGGGGGAGGAGGAAGTAGTGAGCTGGAAACGGGACATCGCAGGCCTGTGCCGCTGGCCTCCCAGGGGACATTTTTGTGTGGTTGCTTGAAAGGCAGTCAGAGACGTTTGTCATCTGCTGGGTCTCAAGCCAAACGCCCACCATAGCGAGAGCCACGCCAGGTTCAAGGCTGGAACCCAGATCTGTGGCAGGTCCTCAGCGTGGGTGGCAGGGACCCAAGTCCTTGAGCCACAGGGCGTGTGACAGCAGGAAGTGGGACTCGGAAGTGAGCCAGGGCTCCAGTCCAGACACTTGAAAATGGAACGTGCTCTTCCCAAGCAGTCTTTTTAAATTTCTTCTCCAAAATTAATTTAATTTGAAAGAGTTACAGAGAAAAAAAAAAAAAGAGAAAGACCCTCTAGCCACTGATTCACTCCCCAAATGACCACAATGAGCAGTACTGGGCTAGTCTGAAGCCAAGAGCTAGGAGCTTCTTCATGCAGGTGCAGGGTCCCAGGTCTTGGGCCGTCCTCTGCTGCTTTCCCAGCCCACAAGCGGGGAGCTGGGTGGGAAGTGGAGCAGCTGGGATTCAAAGGCCCACGGAGGGACCCCGCACACGAAACATTCACAGCCTAAGACCCTGGGCCGTGAGCCTGATGCTGCTCCCACAGGGACAAGGAACGGGAACCAGACCCTGTGGGAGGGCAGTGCAGGGGTTCCCCGGCTGGTGGGGTGTCAGAGCTGTGGGTGTGTGTGAATGTGCCAGCGGGGGGCGGATCCTTCATTCACTGCGCTCATTGCATGTGGTGGTCTGCAAAGTTCATGTAAAGGCACTTAATGAAAAGCTGCATTAAAAAAAAAAAAAAAACGGGCCCGGCGCGGTGGCGCAAGTGGTTAAAGCCCTCGCCTTGCACACCCGGGATCCCCTATGGGACCGGTTCTGGTCCTGGCAGCCCCGCTTCCCTTCCAGCTCCCTGCCTGTGGCCTGGGAAAGCAGTCAAGGACGGCCCAAGGCTTTGGGACCCTGCACCCGCGTGGGAGACCCAGAAGAGGCTCCTGGCTTCGGATCGGCATAGTATCGGCCCGTTGCGGCTCACTTGGGGAGTGAATCATCGGACGGAAGATCTTCCTCTCTGTCTCTCCTCTCTGTATATCCACCTTTCCAATAAAAAAAAAAATAATAATAAAAAACCTTTAAAGTTACTGTATTCACTTATTAAAAGGCAGAGCCACAGAGATTTTTCACCCACTGGCTCACTCCCCAAATGACTGCAACACTCAGGGCTGGGCCAGGCCAAAATCTAGAGTCTAGAACTCTGGGTCACCCGTGTGGCTGTGGGGACCCAAGATCTTGGGCTACCTTCTGCTGCTTCCCCAGCCACGTGATCAAGAAGCTGGATGGAGAGTGGAGCCGCCGGGACTCGAACCAGGTACTCTGATACGGGAGGTACTCCAAGTACTCCAAGCAGAAATCTAACCACCGCACCACACTGTCTCCCCCTGTATAATTTTTGCACACGCGCCACATACACACAAACCCTTATCTTTTAATTCCATATTTCCACAAACTTTATTTGTTTGGAAGGCAGAGAGGAGAGATATATCTATCCGCTGGTTCACATCCCACAGGCTCACCCAGCTGGTGGGGCGTGGAGCACAAGTCAGGAGCTGACAACCCCAGACAGGTCTTCCCTGTTGAAGGGCGCGAACCTCCCAGGGTGCACGAACCTCCCAGGGTACATGTTAGCAGGCAGCTGGATCCGGGAGTGTGGCCAGGACAGGACAGGCCCGCTGCTACGGGCATCCCAGTGCGTGCCCCTGCACACCCGTTAGGAGCGCATGGCAGGGAAGGGCCGGCTCCGAGGTCTGTGCTGCCACCTGCGGGTGGCACACACCAGGGTACTGCGGACCCTCCTGTCTTTCTCTTCCTGTTGGACCATCTGGAATGGGAACCCATGCTCCGGGCGTTCTAGGATGGCCACAGGGTCCTCACTTTGGAACACTGGAATTGAGACCACAGCTCTGCCCCACCCCCCCAACTTCACATAACTGGGTCACCCAGGTCTGCTGGCAGAATACAGAGGAGCTAGTTTCATTGTTTTTCTTGAGTGAACAGCTGCCGCTACCTGTTCCCTGGGCCCAGTCACTCTCCCTGGGAATCTTCAGAGTGGCAGGGGGTGAGGGTGGGGGGTGTGGAGACCCAGGGGGAAAGGCTTAATCTCATGGGTCCTGACTCACCCATGGGCCAGGGCAAGGGCAGGAGCTGACGCTGTCCACCCTCATTGGCAGACAGCCCCGCCAATATCTGCTGTTCTCCCTTGCTCAGCCCCCGTGTCAAACCCCCACCTACACACGAGGTAGTCCCTTCACACCCACACGTCTATGCATCCTGGAAGACCACACCTAACTTCTACCACCCCTCTGACCTGGGCACAGAGCCATCATCTGGAATTCAGCCGCTACCCCCCACAACCCAGGAAGGACACTTGGCTGCCAGGAGCTGTTTCAGTTCATCTTTGTGGTCCCTGCACCTCTGGCTGTGCCAAGCATCCAGAAAGTGCCCAGGCCTCTCTACGGAGTGGATCTATGGGGCCACGTGTGTGTGAAGGTGACAAGGGCCATCCTGGGGCCAGGGTTGTCGTCCTGGCCCAGGGGGTCATTCCCACAGGGGCCAGGGGACAGGAAGTGAGCGAGTGGCCCAGGACTGCAGATCTCTTCTCAGGCCTGGGAGGAGGGCCAGCTGTGGGGGCTGGGACACAGCAGGAGGGGGGCAGGGAAGCCGGCGGTAACCAGGGAGAGGAGACACAGCCACTTGGTGTTATTGTTACAGAACCATGGAGTACAACTTTGGAAACAGGGTGGCGGTGACACAGAGGGGTGGCGGAGGCAGGCCGGGGTCAGGGGGGCGCAGTCGGCGCGCGGTCCTGCAGGGGGCGTGGGCTGCCTTCATCAGAGGGGCTGGGCTGGCGGAGACCCGGCTGCTTGTGGAGGCCTCGCAGCTTGGTCAGCAGCTCTTGGACGAAGTCCTGAGGGCAGGGAGTGGGGTGCTAAGAATGTGGGTGGGGGGCTCTGCCCTGGGCCCACTCTAGCACCCCCACACACCCCGCCAAGAGTCAAGGGGGCCCCTTCTGCTTCCAGGGCAGCAAGGGAAGGGCAGACACGGAGAAGGGACAGACAAGGGAGAGAGACACAGAGAGCCAGGGACACGGAGTCCGGGCCTCGGCCCACGTCAGACCCAGGAGGGTCCCCAGAGACATGGGCCCGAGGCGGCTGCAGGGCAGCCGGACACCCAGTGACGCTGGACCCCAGCAGCCCGATGGAGAAACACGAATATTTTTCCCTTTTAAAGCAGGGAAGGAAGTGGGAGGGTTAGGCGCCTGGGCTTCGGGACCTGTAAGACTGGGGGCCCCTGGGGTGGCGGGGGCAGTGACAGGCAGCAGGGAGGCAGGGAGACAGAAACCCGAGCCAGATGGGGGAGGGAGCAGAGATAATGGAGCCCCCGCAGCAGATGGGCAGGGAGGAGGGGAGAGCCGGGCATAGGAGAAGGCGCCAGCAGGCGGTGGGGGAGCGGTCCATGGGAGGCAGGGGCACCTCTGATGGGGGGACTCACCTCTGTGGGGTTCGTGCACGATTTCAGGAGTCCCTAAACACGCCCCCCCCCCAAAAAAAAACCACAGTAAATAATTCACACTGAATCCTCTCCACCCCTTCCCTTTCCAAGGCAAGAAGGCAAATGCAAGTCAGACTCCAGGGTGGACTGCCACCAGGCTTCAAGGGGAGGAACAGTCTGGGGGCCTAGGGGGTGGGGGTAGGGCAAGAAGGTCACAGCCTTCTCCAGCTCCAGGACAGCAAGGACCTGAGGGCTCCGTCCTTGGGGCTGTGTGACCCCGGGCAAGCAACCCCAGGCAGCCCTCTCTGCGCCCCCATTCCTTTTGCAGAAGACAGTAACCTGCACCCTGAGGTGAGGGATGGAGAGTTGGCACTGGGCAGGATCCTGCACCCTGAGGTGAGGGGTGGAGAGTTGGCACTGGGCAGGATCCTGCACCCTGAGGTGAGGGGTGGAGAGTTGGCACTGGGCAGGTGAGCTGCTGTATGGCACCTGGCAAGCGTTCAGGGAATGTGGAAACTGCTGTTGCTGCTGCTTTTAGGGGGGTGCCAAGTGTCAGACTGGGGGGGCTTCACACACACACACACACACGCACACAGGCACACGCGCACACACGCACACACACACACGCACAACCTACCTGGACCTTCCGGCTCCTCTCCTCCTCACTGTCCAGTTCCAGCAGCTCATCAATGTTTACCTCGTCAGGCATATCCGCCTCCTAAGGAGAAGGGGGGGAGTGTCAGGTCCCCTGTCTCCCTCCTTCCCTGGCCTTCGTCCCAGGCGGCTCTCTCTCTCTCTGCAGCCCCAGGCCCCAGCTGGCGGGCCCTGGAGCCATCATGTGGCAGTCAGGGACAGCACCGCCAAGACAGGACATCTGGGGGCTGGGGGAAGGGTGGCAGATGGGAGGACGGCAGCCCGGGGCGGGCGGGGGGGTGCAGCAGCAGCCCGATGGCTGGGCCCCTCTGAGTCCTAGGAGCCCCCTTCCTCCTGCCCGTGTCCCAGACACCTGCCCCCATGGCTGGCACGGGTCTCTCTCCTTGGCTCCAGCTCCCCCCCAGGAAAAAAACAGGCCCCATCGAGTCCTGGAATGTGGAATTCTGGGATTCAGGAGAGGGGCCCCGGCTCGTGTCCTTTCAAGGCAGTTTCCTCTCGGTGTTGCTAGGTGCGGGGGAGGGGAGCGGCCAGGCTGGAGCTGGTGGGGGCAGGGCCTCTGCCCCCAGGAGACAGGAAGGGCGGGGGACACTGGGGCCAGCCAGGGCCAAAGGGCAAACCCCTCAGGCCCAGAGGGGGGGACTGCGAGGGAGAAAAGCCCCAAGGATGGCTGGCTCAGCCCGCCTGCCAGCGACAGGACCCAGCTGGCCCCAGCTGCCCGCCCCCCAGTGGCTGCAGGCTTGGAGCGGAGGAGGGGTGGGTCCGTGGTGTCCCAGAAGGCTAGGAATGTCGTGTCACGGGGCCGCCAGAGCCTTGGGTGGCTTCCTACAGGGTATGTGCCTAACGGGGTCCTGGCCCACCCCCCAGGATGACCCCACACTGTGCAGCAGACCCCTAGCAACAGAGTTAGTGCCCCTGGAGGTGGGCAGCACGCACAGAACGTGGTGGCGCTAAGAGGGCCTGGCTTCCATGCCACCCGTGGCGGCACTGTCGGGTGAGCACGGGCCGTGGGGCCCTTGGCTGTGTTCCAAGGCCTGTGAACTGTGACCAAGGTAACCCGACCATTCACCGTCCAACGGGACTTTGAAAGCTTCAGAGCATGTCCTGGGCCATTGGGAAAAAAAGCGGTTTCCTAAAGAATCCTTTAATTCCGTGTTTTCCAGGAGCTCTCGCGTGGCTGCGGGACTAGGGCCTGGGAGTGTCTGACCCTGATCCATGTCCCTGCGCACTTGGGGGTCTGGTCTGCGGCCATGATGCCCGTTCTGTGCCTCTGCCGGCATGGCTGTGCGTGGCTAGGGGTCATGGTTGGTCACCGCAGGAGGCATTTGGGGTCGCACCGGGGGTAGCTTGGGTATATTCTGTGTGGCTACTGCCTGCCTCACCCTGTCTCTATGGACAGCCTGGGAGTGAGGGGTGTGTGTGTATCAGGGGGTAGTTGTTGTGTTGTGCACAGCTGCAAGGACCGACTCAGATGGGACCCCCGCTGGCGGGCTGCTGCATAGCCCCTTACCGCTGTGCCTCTCCTTGTGGCTTCCTGGGCTGTGCATCTGCGTGTGGCTGGCCACGGGCATGTATGGTCCCTGTCCCAAGTCCCTTTGGCTTCCAGACTCCCCTCCCCCACCCTTTCTCTTCCTCCTGTGGCCTGGGGGAGGTGTGGGAGTAGGGCGAGAAGGTCACACAACCTTCTCCAACTCCAGAAGAGCAAGGACGTGAGGTCCAGGCTGCCGGTCAACAACCTCCTGTGGCTTTGACCCCAACGTGGTCTCTTCACCTGCCTCGCCCCTGGAGGAAAGACTGGACACGTAAGTGTGCGCGTGGGACAAGTAAGGTGTCCCAAGCACAGTTGGCCAAGCTGAAAGACGAGACGTGGGGGTGCCCTCATAGCGCACAGCAGCTACAGTCATCCCGGGGACCCCCGGCGCGTAGGGTCTGCCCAGCCCAGATCCCCCACCTCTCATCCCAAGCCCCTCGCCCCGCCTCACCCTGCCGCGGTACAGCTCCTCCAAGCGCCCGTCGATCCACTTCTCCACGTCCAGCCGCCGCTGCAGCTCGCGCCGGTCGTACTTGACCGTGACTCGCGCGTGCCTTTTCTGCAGCCCTCCTGGGCTGCCCCCCGGCCCGCGGGCCCGCGACGGAGCCTGCAGCTTGCTCAGCACCCGCTTGCCCAGCCGCTGCGCTGCCATGCCGCCGCCTCCGCCGGCCGACCCCGCGCCGCGATGTGCGCCTGGGCGGTGCGCGCGTCCCGGGGGCCTCTGACGGACCGGGGCGGGGCCGGCCGGGGGCGGGAGCTCGGGCTGGCCCCGGGAGTGGGGATGGGGGTGGCCGGGCCCTCCGCGCACGCCCACCCCGCACGCCCACCCCGCACGCCCTGGCCTCAGCTTCCCTTCCTGCAGAGCGCAGGCTGCAAGCCCTCGTGGTCCAGGTATGGGCGGGGTCCGAGAGCCGCGGCTGGGACTCCCGGGCCTGGATCTCACGGGGCGGGGGACCCGGACTGACCGGGGCCGAGCCTTGTCCACGCCCTCTGGCGGCCGCGGAGGCAGCCCCGATGTGGAGCCGCGGTTTGCTGGTTCATTCATTCGGTCACACACGCATCCCTTTGCACCCCCCACCCCACACCCACTCACTCCTCTCTGGTCACTCGCGGCGGTCAGCGAACCGCAGTGCACTGCACACCCCGGCCAAGCCCAGGGCTCTGCAAGTCGCCGTCTTTGCAGCAGGGACACCAAACGCAGTCCACACAGCTTACCCAAGGGTTGCGGAGGGACAGGTCTCCGGGCCTCCGTGAGAGTCAGAGGAGTCCTGACTGCTCCACTTCCCAGCCAGCTCCCTGCTAAGCCCCTGAAAAGGCAGTGAAGGGTGGTTCAGGTACCTGGGCCCCTGGTCCCACGTGGGAGACCCGGAAGAAGCTTCGGCCTTTGGCTTTGGCCTGACCCTGCCAGCCCTGGGGAAGGAACCAAGGCATGGGAGCTCTCTCGCTCCTGCTCTCTCTCTGACTCTACCTTGCAAATAAATAAATACATGGTTTGTAAGAAGTAAAGGGACAATCTAGTTGGATGGGAGAAAAAAAAAATTGCAAATACCAGGTCTGGTGCGGTGGGCTAGCAGCTAAAGTCATTGCCATGCACGCCAGGATCCCATAAGGGAGCCGGTTCTAATCCCAGCAGCCCCGCTTCCCATCCAGCTCCCTGCTTGTGGCCTGGGAAAGCAGTGGAGGATGGCCCAAAGCCTTGGGACCCTGCACCCACGTGGGAGACCAGGAAGAGCTCCTGGCTCATGGCTTCAGATAGATGCAGCTCCAGCCGTTGCAGTCACTTGGGGAGTGAATCATCGTATGGAAAATTTTCCTCTCTGTCTCTCCTCCTTTCTGAATATCTACCTTTCCAATTAAATAAATAAATCTAAAAAAAAAAAAACCTCCAAAGAGACATTTGTGCAAGACAAAGACAGACGCATGACGGGCTAGCGTGAGCTGTACGCAAGGAGCGGGACTCAGAATCATGGGATAGCAAGTTCCACCCAGCTGGGCAGACAGTGATTTAAAACAACGATAACGCCCAATGCCCTGAGACTGAAGGCTCTGCTGTTTGGTTTAGCAACGCTGTGTCCAGCACGGCCGCTCCCCTCCATCACTCCCTTCGTGTCCATAGGCCCCCCTGTCAGGATGGCACTGGTACCCAGGGTCATATCAGAATTGGTCCCACAGTTGTCACCTGTCTCTGGACACCCTATTTCATGTCACAGCTCTCATGCCCAGCCCGCCTCTGGTTTACCTGCGACAGTTGCTGTGCCTAATGGTGACTATAGTGTCTTTGGGGTCTGTTTTATTATTCGTGTACCCAAGTCAGGTGACAAGAGAGCTATGGGCACCTTGGAGATGGGTAAAAAGGTGGTGAGAATTTGATAAAAACGGACTGGAAAGTGGCCTTAGCCTTCATTTTATGAGAGTTGGCAGTCCTCCAAAGTGCCAGTGATAAAAGCACCCACCCACTGTGGGAGGAAACCGGTAGTTGGTCTGCTTTCTAAACAATGGATCTAACACCAAGGGGTGCCACCTTTCAACTGTAACCTTAGAGATGGGTAGGACAGCGTCCCCAGCAAACAGTGTGTGTAGAGCCCTTGCTGCTGGTGCCTAGGGCACAATGAGGAATCCTGGCTGTAGGAATTGAAGGGAGCAGCCCAGGACTGGGGCCCTGGACTGGGGCCAGGCCTGTCGTGGCTGGGGAGTGTGCACCAAGGCCTCCCAGCCTGCCGTCTGCGCTCAGTCCAGGCTGCAGCCTCGTTACAAGCTTGACTGGGGAAAAATTTCCTCTGTTTGCAATTGTAGGAATGAGGCTTTCTTTCTTTGTGGTTATTATTATTTTTTTCAAATCAATCAATCATGACAAATAAAAAAGTATGATTGGACCCAGTGTGGTGGCCTAGTGGCTAAATTCTCTCCTTGCATGTGCTGGCATCCTATATGGGCATCGGTTTCTATCCTGGCTGCTTCATTTCCTGTTCAGCTCGCTGCCTGTGGCCTGGGAAAGCAATAGAGGATGACCCCAAACCCTGGGACCCTGCACCCGCGAGGGAGACCCAGAAGAAGATCCTGGCTCCTGGCTTCAGATCAGCTCAGCTCTGGCAGTTGTGTTCGTTTGGAGAGTGAGCCAGTGGACGGAAGATCTTTCTTGATGCCTCTTCTTCTCTGTGTAACTTTGACTTTCCAATAAAAATAAATAAATCTTTTTTTTTTTTTAAGCATTATCGATTTGAAAGGCAAGAGTAACAGAAAAAGAAGGAGAGACACGGAAAGGAGAACTTGGGTACCACTGGCTCATTCCCCAAATGGTTGACAATAGCCAGGACTGGGCCAGGCCAGGGAGCTTATAGTCTCTACACAAAAGGAGGACTGGCCACCACCAGACCTTAAGGAGTCAGTTATTTCCTATTGTTCATTCTTCCTGCCCCACCTTCTGAGGAGTCACTCTGGAATGATCAATCATGTTTGGTTACTTTGTTTCTGCTCTGTCAGTCACTGTTCAGCCCACTGGAGTACTTGGGCTAATTCGGGCAATAAAGTCTGACTGTAGAAGTAGAAACAAAGCCCATTAAGCAAGTTAATCCTCCACCTGCAAGGCTGGCATCCCACCTGGGAGCCGGTTCAAGTCCTAGCTGCTCCAGTTCCAATCCAGCTTCCTGCTTATGGACTGGGATAACAGTGGAGGATGGTCCAAGCTCTTAGGCACCTGCACCTACATGGGAGACCTGCAAGAAGCTCCTGGTTTCAGATCAGCGTAGCTCTCTGGGGAGTGAATCAGTGGATAGAAGATCTCTCTGTCTTTTTGTCTCTGTAAATGTGCTTAGGGGGAGGGGATGGGGCCAGGGGAAAGTTCAGCCCAGGGGGCTATTTGTCTTTAGTCTCAATCTCTTGACCTTGCAGGACCCCACTGCAGTACAAGAGTCCAGCTGTTCAATGTGAACACACTGCTGTGATAGGTAGCTTTAGGCAGAGGGAGGCTGCGCCAAGGGAGTGGCCTGGGATCCCGAACACTCCAGGCTGTCTCCAACTCTCTTGGGACCTTTCTCTGTGTGTGTGTGTGTGTGTGTGTGTGTGTGTGTGTGATTACTGGCTGCCCGGCCCCTCCCGTGCTGTCAGAGCCTCATTGTCCGGATCAAGGAAGCTGAGATCTTCCATCACAGCTCCTAGCGAGGTTTCCTCACTGCATGGTTAAATGGGCTTGTTTTCTTTCTCTTTCATTATTTTCAAACTAAAGTGATTTTAAAAAATTAGCTATTTTTATTGCAAAGTCAGATATATACATAGAGGAGGAGAGACAGAGAGGAAGATCTTTCATCTGATGATTCCCTCCCCAAGTGACCGCAACGGCCTGAGCTGTGCCAATCCAAAGCGAGGAACCAGCAGCCTCTTCTGGATCTCCCATGCAGGTTCAGGGTCCCAGGCCCTGGGCCATCTTAGACGGCTTTCCCAGGCCACAAGCAGGGAGCTGGATGGGAACTGGAGCTGTTGGGATTAGAACCGGTCCCCTATGGGATCCTGGCGTGATCAAGGGGAGGACTTCAGCCACTAGGCTACCGCACCTGGCCCTCCTTTTTTTTTTAAGTTGCATTTCAGTTAAAAGGCAGAGATGTTCTGTGCAACGGTTCATTCCCTAAATGCCTGAAACATTCTGGGCTGAGCTGGGTTGGAGCCAGGAGCTTGGAGCTGGGCAGGCACCCAAGTACTTGAGCCATCTCCTGTCCCCACCCTCCTCCCACCCCGGAGTGCATCTGCAGAAAGCTGGGAGAGACTCAACAACTCAGCCACCTCATGTGGGAAGCCAAAGTGACCCCACACGCCAGCCTGTTCCGTGTTTTCAATAATAATGCATTCTATCTTTCTCTTTTTTAAAAGATTTATTTATTTATTTGAAAGGCAGAGTTACAGAGGGTGAGAGAGGGAGACAGCTGTTCCATCTGTTCCTTCATTTCCTAAATGGCCACACCAACCAGGCCTGGGCTCAGCGGGTCGTACTGTGCTGCTCTCACAGGTGCAGGAGCAGGTGGAGTAGCTGGGACCGGAAATGGGGCTGCTTTGTCAGGGTCGAAGGTGCAGCAGCTCGACCCCCCGTGGCACAGCGCGGGTCGCACTGAATGCAGTATTGAATCATCTCGTTGACTGCCTCCACTTTCGCTGGAGAAATGAGCTCCTGCTGGCTCTAGCTGGTAAGCACCTGGCGTCCCCAACCCGGTCAGGCTCAGTCAGGGCGGGGCCAGCCAAAGCCACGCCCCGGGGCGGGCCCAGGTGCGCCGTGGGCGGGGCCGCGTCCGCGCAGGTACCCGTGCGCTGCGCCTGCGCCCTGCACGCTCCGCCTCGCCAGGTGCGCCCCGCCCCCCGCCTGGCCGGCCACCTTCTCGCGTCTTCCAACCGTCCGCCATTGGCTTTGGTGACTCCCGGGATTGTTTAAGGGTGCGGCACGGCTCGGGCCTGTAACGAGTCTTCGAGAGTCGCTGAGGGGTGAGGGGCGCCAGCGGGCGAGCGAGGAGCGGGCCCGAAACGCCTCGCGGCATTTTCAGGACCGAAACTTGGAGAAAGGGCCTTCCCCGAGGCCCGGCGACACCCCGCGGACCCTCGACTGAGGGCGGGCGTCCCTCCCAGTGCGCGTGCGCGGGCAGGGTCTTCCCGCACCTGATCGCGAGACCCCAACGGTCGGCGGCTCGAGGCGTCGCCCGGGCGTCCCTGCGCAGCCGGCCATGGCGCAGCCGTGCGGGCCGAGGCGCTGGCGGGCACTGCTGGCCCTGCTGGCATCGCTGCTGCTCTGCCGGGCCGAGGCGGCCGGCGGAGGACGGAGCATCCACGGTGAGGGCCGGGGGGCGACGACGGAGGGGGTCAGCCGCGGGGAGAGGCCACGGGCGGAGGGGGTCGGGGTGTCGGGCACCTGTTGGCAGCGTCACCCTCTCGGCTAATCGGCTTTGGGTTCTGGGCAGCGGCGTTCGGGGTTGCCCAGCGAGATCCAAGGGAAAAAGAAAAAAAAAAAAAAGCAGAAAAGCGAGCGTGTAGTGGGCTAGGCTGGAAGGGGGTGGAGAGGGCGGCGCCCGTGTTCCTACACCCATCGCCGCTTCAGTCCTCCTGAAAGAGAAATTCATGGGGTTCAAGGGAAATTTTCCAAGGTCCCGGCTTGGTTGACGTAGCTTGTGGCCACAGCCAGGTTCCTGCGTTCAGGCTGTGAGCTTGGCTTCTGGGGTTGGGGTGGGGGGACCCCAGGGAACAGGGGAGGGAGGGCCTCACTGGATCCCCTGGCGGCGGCCGGGGTGGGTGGGAGATTTCTCAGGAAAGAGGTGACGTCGGAGTGTCACCTAGGACAAAGAAACGGAGGTGCGTTGGGGGGAGAGCAGGGGCTCCCCGGAGCTCGTGGAGAACAGAGGCCTTGAAAGGCCAAGGAGCTTGGTGGGTTTTTTGAGGGAAAAGTGAGCTGGAGGACTGGGCCGCGGCTTCCTCTGCCAGCCCAGAGGGAAAGCAGGAAGTGTGTGTGTGTGTTGGTCAGGTCACCGGCTCTGGCAGCTTTGGGGGGAAGGGGGATGGTTAGTGTTCCTGCCCCTTTGCTCCAGGGCTTCAGCATCAGGACCCAGGTGTCAAACAGCATTCTGGAGGCCCTTCTGGGGTTTTTCACATAGATTAATTTTGTCTTTACCTTTTTTTTTTTTTATTTGAGAGGCTGAGTGACTGGGAGGAAGACGCACGGATAAGACTCCTCCACCCATGGCCGTAACAGCTGGGGCTGGGTCAGGCCAGAGCCAGGACTCCCAACTAGGTCTCACAGGTGGGCCAGCACCTGCTGTGTTGCAGGTGTATGTGGCTGGTCCTGGATCGCATATGGAGTAGCCCGGAACTGAAGTGACCAGGCCAGGGCTTGGTCTGAGGTGGTGGCAGGGCCTGCTCCCCAGCTGTTGCCTGGCTGGGACAACAGCTGGTGTTGGCCCTGAGCTCTGGGCTTTCATCCGGGAAGTCCAGTGTGGTGGTAACTGGACAAGTCTATCTGAGGTCACACGTGAGTGTTGGGGCAAAGCCCAGGGTGGCTGCTGGCCCCACTGTGACTGGCGGGACCTCCTGACCTTTCTGGGGAAGTTCTTATCTGGCTCTGTTTGTTTGGAGCTGGGACCGCTTAAGCTGAGGACAGTTTTGCTTTTTTTCCGTGTTCCAATTGCTTTGGTCTTCACACAGAGCAAGGTCAGCCGAGGGTGAGGTGTTTGTCCACTTGTCTGGAGCTGCAGGTGCCGCCAGGCCAGTGGAGCCGAGGCGAAATGAACAAAGAAAGTGTGCAAGGGAGAGATGGGACGGTTGGTGGAGAAACTCAACCTTTGAAGACGGTGGCTGAGGCGCCTGAGAGGTGGCAGGGCCAGCCCACTCCCGGAGTGGAGTTTCTAGGAGGGAATAAACTAGAAAAATAAGCCGGGGTGAGGGTAAGGGGTGAGATGCAAGTGAGCGAGGTGCCGTGGAAGCTGCGGTTATGGAGGCCGAGGAGTGTGTGAGGGAGGACGGCAAACAGCCCACTGTCACCTCTGTAGCTGCAGGCACCGAGGGTGGTGAGGAGAGTGGCCCGGAGCTGACGTCAGGAGAGGGGTGGGGGACGTGCCTTGGGCCAGCTCATGATGCACAAGGGGCCAGGATGCAGCGTGACCACCGGGGGTCTCGGGAGGGAGAGGAAGATGGTTGGGAAGTAGCACCCCAGAGCAAGGAAGCTACTTCCCTTGGAGGGGCCAGTCCAGAGAGGAAGGTGGCAGGAATGTTGGGGATGGGTCAGGGGCTGTGGTGTGGTAGGTTAAGCTGCTGCTCGAGATACCTGCATCCCACATTGAAGTGCCTGGTTCCAGTCCTGGCTGCCCTGCACCTGGGAGACAGTGGATGATGGAGCTCCTGGCTCCCAGCTTTGGCCTGCTCCAACCCCAGTTGTTGTGGCCATCTAAGGAGTGAGCCAGCAGACAGGAGATCTCCAACACTCTGTCTCTCTGCCTTCCGAGTAAACATATTCTTTAATAAACAGTGTTAAAGTGAGGGGTGGGCGGCGTGGCACAGTGAGCTCAGCTGCTGCTTGCAATGCCTGCATCCCGTATTGGTGCACTGGTTCCAGTCCTGAGTGCTCTGCTTCTGTTCCAGCTCCATGCTTATGCTCCTGGGAAGGCAGCAGGAGATGCCCAAGTGCGTGGGGGAGGCCTGGGTGCTCTGGGCTCCTGGCTTCCGCCTGGCCCAGCCCTGGGTGCTGTAGCCATCTGGGAAGTGAACCAGTAGATGAGGGATCAGTCTTTCTGAATTCCATTAAATAGCTAAATCTTTAAAGGAAAAAAACTGTTTTGAGAAGAGAGTGAGGAAATGGGAGATGTTGCTGAAGGTAGGTCCTGAGCCCCTGAGGGCCCAGGAGTTGGAGAAAGGGCAGTAGGCTGTGGGGCTGAGTGCTGGCTCTGGGCTGCTGTGACAGTGCCCCTGGCATGTATGGCGGCCCATGCTGGCGAGGCTTGCGCTGGCAGGTTAGGGGCGTTAGTGGATATGGCAGACACATGGGTCTTGGCCAGCCAGGTCCTGACGGGACCGCCGTGGAGGGGTTGGAGAGGATTGGTCTTGTGCCCCGCAAAGGAAACTGCGTTCCCAGGAGGCCTGCCCCTAACTTGATGTGCCTAATGGCTTCCTGAGTTGGGATTTTTAGGGTCAGACTTTGGCTTTGGGCTTGGCCTGGATTGCCTTCCCAGGCAGGTGCCTCCCTGGCAGGGCCTCCGGAGCACCCTGCCCCCAGGCTGTTCACCTCACTGGCTCTGTCCGTCTGGGGGTGGGGAGTGCGACCCCCGTCCATTTAGTATCAGGAGGTGGATGGCATCCAGCAGCTGCTGTATGTGCCCCGCTGTCACAAGAAGCCTTTTTTGGGTGACTGTGGATCTGTGTGGTTCTGTTCTCCCTCCTTGGGGTGTTAGATCCTGGAGGAGCAGCACAGGGCTGGCAGTGGAGCCTTAGCAGACCCTTCCAGGACACGCTCAGGTGCCGCTCCCACTCTGGGCATTTCCACTGGAGTTTGACGTGGCGCCCGAGGCCTCTCAGGCAGGGCCCAGCTGGCCGTAGCCTCCGTCCTCTTGGTCCTCCTCGGGGTTAGTTTTAGCTCTCCCAGGACCCTGTGTAAGCAGTCAGCTTCCCAGCAGGTCTTCAGTCAGCTGTAACTCAGTTCTCTTTTTCCCTTCCTCCTCCCCGCACCTGTGGCGAGTTGTGACGCTATAGGTCAGAGATCAGTACAGCTGGAGGTGGCTGGTTACCCTTCCCCCACCTCACAGCACCTCTGTTATTCTTGACCCTGGCCGGCGACAGCCCAGTCTCCTTCTTGACCAGGAAGTGTGGTTCCAGAACAGTCTGAGACACTAATCCGGCCATGGAAAGAGAAATCTGTCGTAGGAAACAAGGCGAGGGAGAGCTTCAGGAGTCCACAGGAGAGCAGGTGTCACATCCTGGATCCTGTGACAGACTGCGTGATCCCCAACTCCGGCTCCTGTCGGAGCCCCCTTGCTGCTGGCCCCACTGCTGCCCTGGCCCAGCCCCTGTGAGGGCTGGGGAGTGAGCCAGGGGCTGGGAGCGTGCTCTCTGACGCTTGCTTTCTTTGCCCTTAAAAGAAAAATTGTGTAAGGATTTCAGAAGTAATCACACCACAAGAAACTTTGAATCCCATCTTTCCATGAGCTGGTCATGAGGGCTGTGGAGGAGAGTACAGTAGTAAGTGTGGGGGGGCTGTCTCAAGAGTGTGGCCTCTGGCGACTGAGGTGGTGGGGTTCCATGCTCGGGGAAAAGCAGCCAACCAGGCTGTGTGCGTGAACTCGGCATGCGTGTGTGCGGAGAAAGCCACGACTCCGGCTTCTCTTTCACTCCTGCCCCTTTCTCAGTTTACCTGGCTGGGTCGTTTGTCATCAGGCTGCTCCTGCTTGTCCTCAGGTGGGTGGCCAGGCAGCCAAGCCTCTGTTTGCTATGTTCCGAGGCTGCCAGGGCAGGACAAATAAGGGCTGAGTGACCTGTGACTCACAGGGGCGGGGGAGTGCCCGGCAGGGGTCACACCGAAATGACTTAATGAGCTGCAGGAGGCCGCGCCCGCTGGACACCTGACTGCTGAGGCCAGCACAGGTGGCCCCCACGCAGCGGGCAGTGTTACAGCACGAACTGGCATGTCAGGGACCAGCCAGGTCACAAGTGGTATTGACTGGGTGGTTCCAACATGGTCTTGTTGGGAACTCCTGGAGCCCAGGCCCAGTGACTTTGGGTTTAATTAATGTGAAGTTTTTTTGAGACGCTTTTCACTGGAAAGTCGTTTTAGAAATGAGGACAAGAACTTAGATGTTAAACGTACAAATTTAGGAGGCAGGGTGCACTATGGTTCTTTTCTGGGTCTTGGAATCATTCAAGCCTTCTGAAGTCCCTCACTTTTTTTTCAAAAATTTAGGTAGAGATTTATTTTATTAAGAGTTACAGAAAGAGAAGAAAAATAAGCTTTCCATCTACTGGCTTTCTGCCCAAATGGCTGCAAGGACCAAGGACTGGGCAAACTGAAGCCAGAAGCCAGGAGTTTCTTCTGGGTCTCCCATATTGGTGCAGGGGCCCAAGCACTTGGGCCATCTGCTGCTGCTTTCCTAGGCCTTTAGTGGGGGGCAGGATTAGAAGTAAGTGGAGCAGCTGGGACGTGGAGCAGTACCCATATGGGATGTTGGCCTTGCAGGAAGTAGCTTTACCAGGTACACCACAGCATCAGCACCTTAAAGATTGAGTTATTGATTTGAAAGGTAGAGTTGCCAGGAGAGAGAGGCGAGACATGCGTATTTTTCATCTGCTGCTTCACTTCCCAAGTGGCTGCAGTGTCTGAGGTTAGGGTTGGGCTGGATCGGGACAAACCCAGGAGCTTCTTCTTGGGCTCCTGAGTGGGTGCCGGGGCCCAAGCATTTGGGCCATCTTTTCCTGGTTTTCCAGGTATATTAGCATAGAAATGGATCAGAGGTAGAGCAGCCAGGACTTGTACTGGTGACCTTTAGGAAGCCAACAGAACCTGCTACACAGTGATGTCTGCCTCAAGGTTGGATTTGCATTCTGTGTTTTCTCTGCTTGTGACCCAGAGGCTGCTGTTTACAGTCTAGCACGTGTCCCTGGAAGGATGACAATATAACTTGATATTGTAATCATTTGTGGATTTTCCAAGGGTCACTCTCTGTAAGTAGATAACTATTTTGCCCATAATGCTGAAATGTCCTGGGGCCATTTGGAAAACAAATCTAAAAAGGCTACTTGGATGATAATGGAAAAAGGTTGGGGGACAGTGTACTGGGGAGAGGGACCAGAAGCTTTCACAGTGTCAGAAACACCCATGATTTGCAGACGGTTAAGATCCATGGGTGCGGTCCCGGCGCGGTGGCGCAGTGGTTAAGGTCGTCACCTTGCACGCCCGGGATCCCATATGGGCGCCAGTTCTATCCCGGCAGCCCCGCTTCCCTTCCAGCTCCCTGCCTGTGGCCCAGGAAAGCAGTCGAGGACGGCCCAAAGCTTTGGGAACCTGCACCCGTGTGGGAGACCTGGAAGAAGCTCCTGGCTTCAGATTGGCATAGCATCGGCCGTTGCGCTCACTTGGGGAGCGAATCATCGGATGGAAGATCTTCCTCTCTGTCTCTCCTCTCTGTATATCCACCTTTCCAATAAAAAAATAATAATAAAAATAAATCTTAAAAAAAAAAGAATCCATGGGTGCAAATGAACAGCAGATGGTTCCATGCAGAGCTTGAAAACTGCTTGCTCTTGTCCATGCTAATCAGGTGGCGTGGCCAAGTTTTCACTGGTGAGTTAGGTCAGGCTGGAGTTGTGGTCCAAATGTTAGTGAGAATATGAAGGAACAGTGGGATGCATTATGCTGGTGGCTTATGAAATGTAAACTTTCATATCCAAATGTTTTATATATATATATATAAAGCAGCTAGATTTTATGAGGCTTGTAATCCAAGTTGGACTTGGATTGTAAATGTTCTTTCCTCATAAATACCTGGGGATTATTTCAAAGCTTGTGATCTTCCTAACCTGGTAATGACGCCATCCAGGCCTGTGTGTGTGGAAGAGATGGGTGGTTGGCAGCTGTGCGCCCCGGGGACAGGAGCACTTGGAGTTAGAGCTGTCTCGGGGCCCTGAATAGATGGGTTTATAGAGTGCTGTAAATTAAGACAATGTCAGACAGATACCAAGTTTGGAATTGGACTTGGGGGAATTGAAATGGGCTGTCCCTCCCTGGTATTCAGCACCTCTTCCTCACACAGAACCCCCCAGGATCCTCTGATTGCTGGGGACAACGTTCTGAAGTCCAGTTGGCTACCTAAAGCTCGCTGTCTCCCCAGTCCTCCCTTGGGCTCGTCTCCTCACTGCCTCGTTGGCTGCTGGCCCTGTCCTGCAGCCATGCAGGATTAGGTGTAGGGCTTGATCTGTCTACTGCTGGCAGCCTTGCCATGAGGGCCAGCTGAGGGATCAGGTCACTTACACCTTAGCCTTACTCTAACCCCAAGGGGCGGAGTGCTGCAGGGCTGCCGGCAGCAGCTGTGCGCTCGGCCTCTCCTGACCCCGAGTCCTGTCTTTCTCCTTATGGAGTTGTGGTATTGTGCGGCATCCTTCTTTTTCTTTTTTCCAAGATTTATTTGTTTTTATTGGAAAGGCAGATATACAGAGAGGAGAGACAAAGATCTTCCATCTGCTGGTTCACTCCCCAAATGACCTCAATGACCACAGCTGAGGCAGTCCGAAGCCAGGAGCCAGGAGCTTCTTCTGGGTCTCCCTTGTGAGTGCAGGGTCCCAGGGATTTGGACCATCCTCTGCTACTTTCCCAGGCTACAAGCAGTGAATTGGATGGGAATTAGAGCAGCTGGACATGAACCGGTGCCCATATGGGATCCCAGCACATGCAAGGTGAGGACTTTAGCCACTAGGCGACTGCACTGGGCTCCCATTTTAATCTTTATTTCCACTGCCGCATATTAGCCCAGTCTTTAGAAAGATGCACTATCTACTAATTGTCACAAATTTTGTGTTTTATTTGTGTGTGTGTATGTAGATAGATAGATAACATACATAAATATTTAAAGACAGAGATCTTCTCTCCACTGGTTCATTCTGCCAAATGGTCCAAACAGCTGGGGCTGGGCTAGGCCAGAGCTAGAAGCCAGAGACTTCATTGAGCTCTTCCTGTGGCTGGCAGGGGTCACAAACGTGGCCATGTTTGCTTTCTAAGGTCGTGGGTTGGAAGTGGAGCACAGAGGGGATGCTGGCTTCACTTAACTTGCTGTGCCACGCTGGCCCCTGTGCCAGATACTCTTGAAGGCACTTTACATGGTTAAATCTTCCCAGCACTCTGCCAGAGAAAAGCCATTGAGTATTGGTTCCACAGCTCCCAAGCCTCGCCTCGCTGGGGCCCGGGGAGGGAAACGCCTGAGTCTCCTTGCTTTATTATTCACAAATAAATTTGAGTGTCAGGGAGCGAATGCTGTTCCCTAGACAAGCCAACTGTCAAGATGGGTTCAAGATTAATGGTGGATTCCGCGGCAGCAAGCAGTCCAGAGCAAAGTCACAGAAGGGCATTTGGTGCCAATGAATGCACCAAGGGTGCTTCCATCCTGGCTCACTCGGAGTGGGCACAATCTCCCCTTGCCGGGGCTTCCCTCGGGCCAGCCAAACTCTGTTCTCAGGAGAGCCGAGGGCTGGTGTCCGCAGTCCTCCGCCCAGCCCGGCTGCACTGCTTCCCCAGTCAGCCCGACCTTCTCCCCAAGCCTTCCAGTCCCTCCTTTTCTGGCTTTGTTCTTGTTTTAATCAACCAGACCCAGGCTATACCTGTGCTTTTGTTGTGCGCTGTGAGTGAGGGGCCAACTCTGAGGAGGGAAGGGGCGCTAGCCCAGCTTGCACAGCAGCTGGGATTCCTGTGTCCCCCGATGGGCCGCTTGCCGGGTCACAGACTCCTTGTCACACCCCACCCTGTGTGCACTTTCGCCAGATGACTCTTCCTTGTGCTACTCACCTATACCAGAGTGTTGGGCATTTCCTTTGTGACTTGGGTGGCTCCCACGCCCTTTGAGTTATTTGTTTTTGTTGGAAAAGCAGATCAGATTTATGGAGAGGAGAGAGGTGCATTAAGAGGGAGCTGAATCAGAAGTGGAACAACTAGGACTTGAACCAGCATCCTTGTGACATTACCCCCTATGCCACAATGCTGCCCTCCCCTTTAAAAAAAAAAAAAGATGGTTGGAAACGAGAGAGTTTCATGGCATGAAAAAGTACTTGAAGTTAAGTTTTATTATTCATAAATAAATCTCTAAGAAAATAATGTGATTTTTAAAAGATTTACCTATTGTTGGAAAAGGCAAATTTACAGAATGAAGAGAGAGAGCTTTCTTCCGCTAGTTCGCTCCCCCAGTGTCCTCAGTGGCCAGAGCTGATCTGATCTGAGGCCAGGAACCAGGAACCTCTTGTAGGTTTTTCATGCAGGTGTAGGGTGCCAAGTCATTGGACCATCTGCTGATTTCCCAGGCCACAAAGCATGGAGCTGGATGGAACTGGAACAGCCAGGATACCAATCAGCACCCATACAATATCCCAGCACTTGCAGGGAGAGGATTAACCAATGGAGCTGTCAGTGCCAGCCCCGAAAATGATGTAGATTTATTTGTTACTATTTTTTATTGGAAAGTCAGATATACAGAGGAGAGACAGAGAGGAAGATCTTCCATCCGATGATTCAACTGCTGGAGCTGAGCCGATGTGAAGCCAGGAGCTTCTTTCCCATCTTCCACACAGGTGCAGGGTCCCAAGGCCTTGGGCCGTCCTCCACTGCTTTCCCAGGCCACAAGCAGAGAGCTGGATGGGAAGCAGGGTTGCCAGGATTAGAGCTAGTGCCCATCGTGACATGTTCTAGGCAAGGACTTTAGCCCCTTGGCTACCTTGCCGGGCCTGAAAACGATGTTTTATTTATTTATTTTTATTTAAAGATTTATTTTTATTATTTTTTTATTGGAAAGGCGGATATACAGAGAGGAGAGACAGAGAGGAAGATCTTCCGTCCGATGATTCACTCCCCAAGTGAGCGCAACGGGCCGATACTATGCCGATCCGAAGCCAGGAGCTTCTTCCAGGTCTCCCACGCGGGTGCAGGTTCCCAAAGCTTTGGGCTGTCCTCAATTGCTTTCCCAGGCCACAGGCAGGGAGCTGGAAGGGAAGCGGGGCTGCCGGGATTAGAACCGGCGCCCATATGGGATCCCGGGTGTGCAAGGCGAGGACCTTTAACCACTTGCGCCACTGCGCCGGGCCCGAAAACGATGTTTTAAATGTTGGAATTTGACCAAGCTGACAGGTGGATGCAGCAGTGGTACTTGCTGTACTTTCTGCATGCTTGAAACATTCTGCTGTGGTGGATTCTGTTCTAAAGGGGAGGTACACCTGTGAGCACGCTCTTCTGAGCAGTGGTGGGCTCTGTCCTCCTGGGCCCATGAAAGTACATCCGTTTGCTGTTGGGTAGCTGCCTGTGAGGAGGGGACAGCAGGTCATTCCAGCCGACCAGCTGCCCACTAAGTGAGGGTGAAGCTCAGTGACCCTGGGCCAGAGAAACCTGTTTTCCGACTTCATTCCTGAGGACCAGTTTGTTGTCCGGTTTTGCAATAGCTGGTATTCAGAGTGCCTGCCGGGAGTCGAACTCGGGCTCAGGTTTCAGAGAGGGCGGCAGCTTTTAACCATTGTGATGCTTTCCCAGGAGAATGTTACTGTTTCCTCTAAGTGAAAATACTTTATGAGTTCTAGAGTGAGTGTGTCCAGACCGAGTTCCCTTCAGCCTTACCTGTGCTTTTGCCTCCGCCTGGGCACAGTTAGGACAGGTGACTGTGGGGTAGTGACTGAGCACTCGGGTAGGACTTGAAGCATCTTTCAGGATTGCCTCCCAGTCGCTTTCTGATGATTTTATCATTTCTTAAAAGGATTGCTCGTTAAGGAATAACTTCCTGAAAGAAAATATGTCTGCCCAACCCCCTTCACCTGTTGCCAGGCCCTGTGGTCCGCTGTTGCCTGTGACTGGCTGGCATCCGTGGGACTGATGGCAGAGGCCACAGCAGGACGGATCAGAGCCCTGCGCAGTGCTAAGGCTTCCACACAATTCCACTTCCGCGTTTCCCAGTCAGCGCCTGTTGATGTGGTGGCTTTTTCTCTTGGTTGACCCTGGGCACCCTCAGCACTGGGCCTCATTTCTAAGGGGGGTTGTCCCTGTGTGATTCAGTTATTGTCATTGATGCTGCTGAGGGGGGGCAAAGAGGGTTGGTTCTTGTTTTGTTCTTTTGATTTTAATCTGATTCCACTGCAGTTCTCCGTTTTTGAGGAAGATGACAATCATAGCAGCAACCTCAGAGTGTTGCTGATGTGTTTGAGAACTTTCTAGAAGACTAGGGAAGAAGAACTGAGGCTGTGGCAGTGGCTGTTTTGGGACACTGTGCTGAGGCTGAGCTTCCAGGCTGCAGAGGGGTCCCCGGAACCTGCCCGAGGAGCGCAAGCACAGGGTGAAGTTAGTCTTCATCGGCCCCAGCGTCAGCCAGGTGACCTGAGACATAGCAATGTAGTATAACTTTGAGTCAAAAGAGGTGCGTTGTTTGTACTGTAAGAGTTTTCCAGTGCAGGCAGTGGAAACGATCTAGGGGTCCCAGGCGCCCTCAGCTAGCTGTAGTGGTGCATGTTTTTTTCCCACAGCTCCTGTGTCTTTGGTGTGTGTTTCTCAGAGTGAACTCCATGGGGCTGGTTCGCCTTCCTCCCACCTCTGCCCAGGCTGCTCTCTGGTGTCGGGTGAGCTCTCTCCTGGCAGATAGGAGCGGCTGTCTGCAGACAAAATGGCTTCCCTGGCCTGCAAGACTTGGAGGCAGCCACCAGCACCATCTCCTAGAGGTGTGTCTGAGGCAGGCTGCGACCACCTCGGTGGTGGGCCGCCGCCCAAGTCACGTGCTGGCCATGGTTGCTCTGCCTGGCGGGTCCCACCCAAGTGGATGCAGCAGTGGTCCTTGCTGTACTTGTCTGTACACTTGCCATCGTGGTGTTTGCTGGCAAATGGGACATCCAGGGTAATTAGTCAACGGGGCCCTGGTGCCTGTGTCTCGCTGCTCTGTTAGCTTGGGCAGCATGCTTGCTGGTGCTGATTCGGGTGCCCGCCTGCGCCCAGAATGAAAGTGCCAGGTTCTGGGCAGCACGTGTTGGGTTTGTCAGGGTGACGGCCAGCATGCCTTGATGGGCTCCTGTCCCTTCCCTCTTCACACGCACCCAGGCTCCATGTGCAGCAGAGAGCTCATATCTGGCTGGGAAAAGCAGTCCAGGTGCCAGTGCTGTGGCCTAGTAGGTAAAGCTGCCACATACAACACTGGCATCCCAGATGAGCAGTTCCGGCTGCTCCACTTCTGATCTAGCTCCCTGCTAATGACCTAGGAAAAGCAAGAGAAGGAAGAAGCTCCTGGCATTGGCCTGGCCCAGGTTAACCATTACAGCCATCTGAGAAGTGAGCAGGCGATTGAAAGATCTCTCTCTCTTTCTCTACAACTGACTTTCAAATAAATTAATAAATGTTTTTTTTTTTTAAAAAAAAGCCGACCATTGTGGGCCCCGCTGCTGCTTCTTCTGCACATGGGCTCTGCTGGGACTGCTGGCGGCCTCCAGCTCTGTTGGGTGCGCTAGGATGTGTTTCCTTCTTGCTTTAACTGTGCCAGCCTATTCCCTTGGGGTTGCTTGTTAAGGAAACTGTACCTGGGATTGCTTGGGACCTAGGGTGCAGAGTGGACCCCAGGCTCCCAGCCAGGCTGCCCCACCCTGGGCACCGAACACTGCCAGCTGGAAGTTGTCTGAATGTGGGGTGGGACTTGGTCGTGGGTGGGTGCTTGTCTGGTCCTGTGGCCAGCAGCCGAGCGGGCTGGGTGTGGTGCTGTCCTGGAGGCCTCCTGCTGTCTGCTTGGGCCTGTGTTTGTGGCCTTTGGCTCGCTGTCAGACACCTGCTGCAGTCGCACACCTAGCTGGTTATGGCTGATGTGTTACAGACAAAAGGCTCTCCTGTGCTTTAAAGTCAGCTGAAGTGTCGGATCCAGGGATGTGTCTCACATTCTGCTGTGCAGCTGTCTCCACAGCCCAAGCTTGCACTGCCTTTCCTCCTGACACCCGCGGGCCTGTTTGTACTCTCTCCCAATGCCACGTAACCTGTATCCTGTTTGCTGACTTGGCTCAGTTTGCCTTTTCTGAAAATAAGGGGTGATTTCACTCATGAAAGGTTTGGGTAAGGTGCTTTGTAACATACTTATTAGGGTTTTTTTTTTTTATGAAAACCATATTTAGAATTAGAAAGCTGGATACAGTTTAGATGATCCCAATTTTGTTGGCAACATCCAGAGCTTCATAATCAAGAGCCAGCTGCACTTGTGCCTTCTCTTCTCCATCAGGTCTGGTCAGGATGTTGACTTTGGCCACATCAGTGTCCTAGAGCTCCTTTACTGCTTGTTGGAGTTGGTGCTTTTCGGCCTTGACGTCCACCCTGAACACGAGTGTGTTGTTCTGTCTTCTTGCTAGCTGACACTGTGGTCAAGGGGCACTGGATGGTGGCCTAGAGATCAAGCTTGTACCTCCTGGGAGCGCTCTTCTGGGGGGTATTTGGGCTGTTGCCGCAGGCGCTTCGTCTTGGGCCGCACGATGGTGGGTGACGTGTCAGCACCACCAGGGCCTCCACTTTGGCTTTGGGAGGGGCAGGAGCCTCCATTACCTTGGGCACCATCTTGGTGAAAAGTTTCTTAGGTTTTCCGTTTTTCTAAGATTTATTTATCTTTATTGGAAAGGTTGATTTATAGAGACGGAGGTGGAGAAAAAGACCTTCCATAGCTCACTCCCAAATGGCCACAATGGCTGGAGCTGAACTGATTCAAAGCCTCTTCTGGGTCTCCCATACAGGTGCAGGGTCCCAAAGCTTTGGACCATATCTGCTGCTTTCCCAGGCCACAGGCAGGGAGCTGGATGGGAAGTAGGGCCTCCAGGATGAGAACCGGTGACCATATAGGATCCTGGCGCGTTCAAGATGAGGACTTTGGCCCCTTGACCACCGGGCCTTTGTAGCTTTTTAAGAAAGAGCCCTGGAAGTGACACTGTAGCATAGTGAATTAGGCTACTCCCTGTGCTGCTGGCATCCCGTAAGGGCACTGGTTGCAATGGCTAGGGATGGGCCATACCAAAGCCTGGGGATGCTTCTTTGTCTTTCGTGTGGATGCAGGCGTTCAAGAACTTGGGCCATCAAACTGGTGCCCATATGGAATGTCAGTGTTGCAAACAGAGACTTAGTCTTATATGCCATGGAATTTTAAAATATTTTTGTTTCCTTTAGAATGAAGGGAAGGTTGGGCCTGGCACGATGGTTCAGTGGCTGAAGCCTCTCCTAGAAGTGCCAGGATCCCATATGGGCACCGGTTCACGTCCCAGCTGCTCCACTTCCCATCCAGTCCCCTGCTTGTAGCCTGGAAAAGCAGTAGAAGATGGCCCAAGGGCTTGAGACCCTGCACCCATGGGGGAGACCTGGAGGAGGCTCCTGACTTCAGATAGGCTTAGCTCCTGCTGTTGTGGCCACTTGGGGAGTGAACCATCGGATGGAAGATCTTTTCCTGTGTCTCCTCTCTGTAAATCTGCCTTTCCAATAAGAATAAATGTTTTTTAAACAGCGTAGGGGGAGGCTAGCCCCGTGGTGTGCAGAGGTGGCAGTTAGCAGGGCTTTGGTGCAGCCTCTGGGCCCAGCTGGGAAGCTGGGAGCTGGGGCCGGGACCTTCTCTGGAGCTCTTGCAGGGATCTCTGTGTGAAGTGGACAGGTGGGCTGAGCAGCACTCAGCAGGGTCCTGGGGTCTGCCTTTCCATCACACTTCTGTGCAGGCTGTGTCCGGGTCACTGAACGGACAGGGACAGAGCAGAAGCAGCAGCATGGCTGGGAGGCTGGGTTGGCATCTCCATGGGTGTGGGCTTGCCATCCGGCAAGAGGAAGGGACCTCCGCAGTCCAGGGCTGCCGCCTCCTGCATTTGGATCCTTTGCTGCCGGGTCATCAGTCACACTGACAATTTTGCCTATTTTAGACTTCTGCCGTGTCTCGCTGGTGGTGGGGCGGTGCCGGGCCTCCATCCCCCGGTGGTGGTACAACGCCACGGACGGCACCTGCCAGCAGTTTGTGTACGGAGGCTGCGACGGAAATGACAACAACTACCTGAGCAAGGAGGAGTGCCTGGAGAAGTGTGCCGGGGTCACAGGTGAGATGTGTAGCGGGCAGGCTGCCCTGAGTCCTGGGCTCCCTCTAGCTCGTTCTGGTCTCCACAGCTGAGGCTGTGGCAGAAACCAGCTCCGCCAGGGGTTCCCCTGGCCTGGCCTGGCATGGCCTGGCCTGGCCTCGCCTCCTGGGCACTGGGGTTTTTCACCTCAGTAAATTAATAAGTATAGTCAGCCAGGCTAGGAGCCCCCTTCCAAGGGGCACATACAGCCTGGGACTGAGCCCTCAGCAGCAGTAGGTTCTGTGGGATCTAGATGGTGTCGGCACTACCAGCTGCATGGGTGGGTAGGAGCTGGGAGCTCTGGCAGGGATGTTTCATTCCCCAGAGTTGAAGCTGGGGCACCCAGGGCCTCTGGACTCCGTCCCTGCTAAGCGTGTGCCTTGTGGTCCTGTCAGGCCAGCCTGCTGCTGGTGCTGGGGCTGCCATGGCAGCGGGGCTGCACGCAATGCTCACGGCACACTGTAGATGGCACCTCCTGCCCAGGTGCTGGCTGCAGCTGTGTGAGCACAGTCAGGGGAATCAGGGGCACTGGCAATGCCATTCTGCGTTCTTCCACCTGTGGCTGTGATACACTGTGAGACGAGGGTTTTGGCCACCTCCTCTGTGCTTCTGTCGGGCACAGAGCAGCGCAGGTGGGCTCGGAGAGGGCTGCTACACACAGCGGGGCCACCTGGCTCTGAGAGGCACCATGATGCTGCTGGCAGAAGCAGGCTCTATGTGGCTTCTGTGAAGGGCCCCAAGAGCTCATTGGCCCGCCTCTGACCGTGGCTATCCATAGGTCTACAGAGCGACTTCCTGCTAGCTGCCAGAGCAGCTGTCCCTGGGGCTGGGGCTGGCATCTTCATGCACTGGCAGGTGAGCTCTGTGGGAAGCCAAACAGCAGTGAGAATGGAGCTTATTAATTTATGACGAAAGCCAGACCTCCCTGGGGACCAAACGCTCCTGTCTCTGTGCCTGTGCCTCTTAGCAGATGGCTGTGAGTGGCACCCGCGTGCCAGGTGGTGGTTCCACAGGAGGTTAGGCCACCAGGTGCCCCTGCTCAAGGTCTCCTGGGACTAGCGGGACGCCCCCAGGTGGGCTCCTGGACTCCCTGCACCACCAGCCTCTCAGGCAGGGGTAGGGATAAAACACAACAGGAAACTGGGAGTATGTGCCCAGGGCGGTTGGATGCACGCTATGCCACTGCCCTGCGCTTCTGAATTCTTCAGATAAGTGGATACAATTAGATTGTTTGACCTAGAAGTCTTTTTTTTTTTTTCTTTTAATATATTTTTATTGGAAAGGCAGATATACAGAGAGAGGGAGAGACAAAGAAAGAGCTTTCATCTGATTCACTCCCCAAGTAGCCACAACAGCCGGAGCTGAACCAATCGGAAGCCTGGACCTGCCAGGAGCTTCCTTCAGGTCTCCCACATGGGTGCAGGGTCCCAAGGCTTTGGGCATCCTCAACTGCTTTCCCAAGCCACAAGCAGGGAGCTGGATGGGAAGTGGAGCAGCCAGGATATGAACCAGTGCCCACATGGGGTTGTAGCACGTGTAAGGCAAGGATTTCGCCACTGAGCCATTGTGCTGGGCCCTAAATAACTTTTTTTTT
This sequence comes from Ochotona curzoniae, assembly GCF_017591425.1. Classification (NCBI taxonomy): domain Eukaryota; kingdom Metazoa; phylum Chordata; class Mammalia; order Lagomorpha; family Ochotonidae; genus Ochotona; species Ochotona curzoniae. Next base: position 3,981,973 of record NW_024465561.1, on the reverse strand, counting down.
TTAAAAGATTCATTTATTTTTATTACAAAGTCAGATACACAGAGAGGAGGAGAGACAGGAAGATCTTCCGTCCAATGATTCACTCCCCAGGTGAATGCAGCGGCCAGTGCTGTGCCAGGAACTTTCTCCAGGTCTCCCACACGGGTGCAGGGTCCCAAGGCATTGGGCCATCCTCCACTGCTTTCCCAGGCCACAAACAGGGAGCTGGGTGGGAAATGGAGCTGCTGGGATTAGAACTGGCGCCCATGTGGGATCCTGGCACATTCAAGGCAAGGACTCTAGCCTCAAGGCTACCATGCCGGGCCCAGCCCTAAATAACTTTTTGTGATTTCTTTGTTTATGGGCTGGCACAGTCTTTGCTCAGACTTTCTTCTATTTTTTTTTTTTAAGATTTATTAATTTATTTGAAAGGTAGCATTTGAAGGAGAGAAACAGATTTTCCATCTGTTGTTTCGCTTCTCAGATGGCTTCAGTGGCCGGGACTAGGCTAGGCCAAAAGCAGGCACTTCCCCCAGGTCTCCCATGTGGGTACAGGGCCCATTGTGGTCCATCCTCTGCTGCTTTCTCAGTCTACTGGCAAGGAGCTGGATCAAAAGTGGAGCAGCTTGGATTTGAACCTGCCCTTTAGGCAAATGCTGTCATTGTGGGCAGAAGCTTAATACGCTGTGCCATACACCAGGCCCCTCCTTCCAGCTGCTCTTGAAGTCTGATCCTCAGAGGCGACTTGAGGTTCTTCCTCTCGAGCATGGCGAACATGCTGCTGTCCCACTTTGCATTGAAGGCCCCATGTCAAAGAGAGGCAGGAGTTGCCATGAGAGGCCACAGTGCCCGCTGCGACATGGATGGCCATTCTGAGGCATCATCTGGGTTTCTCACTGGGTACGGCAGCTCAGAGGAGCTTTGTCCGAGTGGCCTGTCTGTCTTGTAGAAATCTCCAGTGATGAGCAAACCACCAAGAGGAATGGTGCCGAGTCTTCTGCCCCAAGTGGTAGGTTCTTGAGAAGACCCAGGCTGGTGGGCTGAAGCCAGGCAGAGGTGACTGTGAGGGGACACCAAGTGTGGGGCTGCAAAAGCCTCGGCCCCCTGCATCTGCCCTCCTCTGCCCCAGGAGCACAGGGCTGCAGCGCTGCCCACCGTGCTGCCCCGCTGCCCACTGTGCTGCCCCGCCCCCGCACCCTATCTCCCTTCCTGCTCGGCTGCCTCTGCTCCCTGTGGTCCTGCTGTCTCCCTCCCTGGGTTAGAAGCCACCCTGCCTCTTCGCCTTCCGTCCTGCAGGCCTTGATCCACGCCTTGTATCAGCTTGCTTTGTAGTGCTGGCTGCCTCCGCCCCCTTCCTCCTTTATGCTTAAAGGACTCAGCTTTGGGAGCTTGGGGTGAGTGATCCCGCTGCAGATAGGGTACACATGCTGAGGGGCTGGCCCGGCACCCACAGAGACTGGTCACCGGCTCAGGGACCTGTGGGGCTGGTGAGGTGACCACAAGGGGAGGATAGTCGTCTCTGACACAGCCCTCAGCAAGCAAGTCTTGTCACTCAGTGGCTGGGCTGGCTTGGATTCTGCCTCGTGGGAGTCCTGTGGCTGTCATGGTCCTCCTGTGCTGTTGTGCTGGACTCCCGTCTGCTCCCTCACTGGGCACAGGGGCACCGACCTTGCTCCAGCTCCAGTGTATGTCAGAGCAACTCTTTGTCGGACTGCACTGGGCCTTCCCACCTGGCACACTGGAGCCTGTGGTGGGGCTGGTTTTCCCAGTCCCCCCCGGGGGGTTGGGCCCCCTTGCAGCCCTCGCTACGCTTGTGGCTGTGTGTCCTGTGTCCGTCCCAGCCTCATGATGCCTTGTTTGTGTTCCAGTGCCCAAAAAGGACTCGGACGAGCCTTCTGGGGATGGTTTCGACTTTGAAGGTAAGGTCCTGCACAACGCCGTACAGGGCGCCTGCAGGGTTGGAGCAGTCCCTGGATTGAATCGCGAAGCTTGGCCATGGCGTAGTGTTCTGATGTCCCTCAGCAGTTCAGGCTGGGGCTCTGGGAGGAGGGGAGTCCCAGGACAGAGCGGGACTGGACCACTCCCATGTCTGGTTTACCCTGCTGGCTGCGGGCCGCCTCCCTGGGCCCTGCTGATCTCCTTGGACTCTCTTGTTTCTAGAATACTGCAATGCCAAAGCCGTTACCGGGCCCTGCCGCGCAGCCTTCCCACGCTGGTACTTCGACGCCGAGAAGAACTCCTGCAATCAGTTCATCTATGGAGGCTGCCGTGGCAACAAGAACAGCTACCCCTCCAGGGAGGCGTGCATGGGACGCTGCTTCGGTGAGCCAGCGGCCTCCCCACACCTTCCCTTGGGAATCCTACTTTCCCCCTCTCCTGCCCCGCCGGGCCAGCTAGGTTTCTGCTGCCCATGCAGTGGGGAGCCCAGGCTGACCTCTCATCTGTGTGTTCTCTTGCAGGCAAGCAGGTGTACCCTGCCCTGCCCACTGGCAGTAAAGGTAAGTGACCCAGTCCTCCTACCCCTGCCCAACTGTGGCCTTGCAGGCTGAGGTGCGCCTGGACCCACCGCCCTTCCCTGTGGACAGCTTCCCGTGGGAAGAGCTGTACTAGCCTAGCAGGGCAGCTGGCCGCATGTGGTGGCTGATTGTTCTGCCGCATGGTGTGCACAGTGGGTGCTGGGAGTGAGTCAGAGGTGCACAGGGCCCTCCCCCGAGAGTTGGGGTGTGCTGGGGACCCCAGCATCTGCTGTACTCAGGCCTGCGGCTGCCCTGAACTGAACATGGGGACAGCAGGGAGCCCTGGGAGCCACAGGCCAGCAACAAGGCAGCTGGCTGTGTTCTAGCTTTTGTCTTTGAGCTGTGGATGGTGACAATTGGAACCTGCCAGGCCAGTTTGGCCTCTTTTTTTTACCGGTTTTTGAGCCAAGACTTGGGCTGCCAGTCTGCCTTCTTATAGATGCCCAACCTGTTTCCCAGGCACAGGCAGGAGGGAGGACTGCCCTTGGGGGCACAAAGCTTCCCACCTGCTGGCACACCACCCTCCACAGCAGCCGAGTCAGCCAGCTGGCCCTGCTGGTCACATCTGTTTGTCACCGCCCAGACCGTATGTGAGCACAGAGCCTTTGGGATTCTGTGTCTGCTCTCACCCCAAGGCAAGCGTGTCTCACATACTTTGTGCTGTGCCTGCCGGCCTGGGTACCTGCCCTGCTATGCAGGCTGTCCTGGAGGTGGCAGCAGAGAGGCGGGTTTGTGTGGGAAGGTGCACGAGCAGCCATACTGCGCAGTCCAGGGATCTGCGCTGACCCCACTGGCCTGTCCCCTCTCACCCGCAGTGGTGGTCCTGGTGGGCCAGCTCGTGATGGTCCTGATCCTGCTGCTGGGCGCCTCAGTGGTCTGCCTGATCCGCGTGGCGCGCAAGAGGCAGGAGCGCGCCCTCCGCACCGTGTGGAACTCTGCTGACGACAAGGAGCAGCTGGTGAAGAGCACGGGGGTCCTGTGAGGCCGCCTGGGCAGACTGTGTAACAGAGTGGGCCGTTGTGCTGTGAGTGCGCTTTGCTGTGTGTCCCAGGGAGGAAGGCCGCAGGCCCTCCTGGCCATGGCCGGCGCCCATGGGCGCAGCGTCTCCTTGGCCGTTGCCTTTGCTTGTGTTGAATCCCTCCTCTTCTCTCATCACAGAAGTGACTGTTCAAGAGCTTCTTCCATTTGTTTGATTCATAGTTTTTTTAAGTAAGCAAAAGCTGAGGGTTTTTTTTAAATTAGGGTTATCAAAGAAAGAAAATAAAATGTATAAATAAAAAGGTCATCGTTTGAAAATAAATTCTTTCAACACATACTTGTTTTGGGAGATTAATTTAAACTCTATCAAGATGACCACAGCACACTGCGGGGGCCAGGGAGGGTGCAGCAAGACGGGGAAGGCCTTTCCTAAAAATAGACCCCATGGAATTCGAAGTGGCATGGCTAGTTGAATATTTATATTTATTGGAAAGACAAATTAAGACAACGAGATAGAGAGAGAGAGATTCCATCTGATGTTCACTTCCCAGATGACTACAGTGACTGGAGCTGAGCTGATCTGAAGCCGGGAGCCAGGAGCTTCCTCGGGGTCTCCTACAGGTACGTGGTCCCATGTGGAAGCCAGGGAGCCAGCCACTGAACTCGTCACCGCTGTCTCCCAGCACTGGGTGACCTGTCCCAGGCCTGTTGCTGCACAGAGCCTAGCAGCTAGGTTCTCTCTGAAGCCACCGGAAGGCATTTCGAGCCCCGCCTATTGGCCTGGCCAATCAGAGTGGCCAGTGGGTGGCCCACTAATGGAAATCCACCAGAAGCCACGTGGTGGAGGGCAGATGAGCAGATTTTACCTCCCTTTGCTGGGCATTTCACCAAGCCAGCACTGTGGCATAGTGTGTTAAGCCCCAGCCTATGGCCCTGGCATGGTTCCAGTCTTTGCTATTCCACTGTGATCCAGCTCCCTGCTTAATGCACGTGGAAAAGCAGTGGCAGATGGATCAAGTTCCTGAACCCCGGTCAGCCCTGTGGGAGTCTCTGCAGTACCTGGCTTCTGGCTACCATCTGGTGCAGCCCCAGTTGTCACCATTTGGGGGATCAAACCAGTGGATGGAAGATCTCTGTCTTCTCTATCAAATAAGTCAATCTTAAGAAGAAAAAATAATCAGGCACCATAACAGGCCAAACACCTGCTTTTCCAGGCCACAAGCAGGGAGCTGGATGGGAAGTGGAGCAGCCGGGGAACCAGCCAGCATCCGTGTGGGATGTTGGCACTTGCAAGATGAAGATTTAGCTGTTGAGCCATCACACTGGGCCCCCTGATGTTTCTAAACTCACAGGCTGGCACGTCCTTGTTCGAGATACTGCTATTCCCAGCAAGGCCAGAGCCCAGGCCCAGCGCTGCCCTCATGGCCCACCCAAGTGGGTGCAAGGATGCTGCCAGTCGGCCCTCCCTCCCTGCTGTGTGGCTATGGGGGGGTGGGTAGGCACGGGGGTGTGGGGTTAGGCTGTAGTCTGTCCACTGGATGTGACTATTACTTTCTGGGCCTTTGCTGACTGGCTGTGCCACCAGAGGCCAGCATATCAGTCCTTAAGTCCTAGTGGATGGTGGACTGACCTTGGACTCACCTGGCCCATGAGCCCCCCACGTGACATGAGCAAGGGTAATTATGGCCTTTGGAATCCTGTTGATAGGAGTCTGTTAAATGCTGTGTGAACATGAACTTGGGCCCAGCCTGCTGGTGACATGGATAACGAGTGCTCAGAACAGCATACCCAAGTGAAAATTAACTGGAAGCCAGAGCCATGTGTGCTGGTGTGTGTAGCCCGCCTGCTCTTAGCCGGCTCATTCCTTGGGGTTCCAGCGAGCACCGAGCACCCTGAGGATGGGGTGATGCCTTCCTATGACAGGGCAGCCTTGGCACAACGGGGCAAGTGCCCCCATCTGAATGCACTGCTTGGTAACAGCCCCCCATGCACAGGCATGCTCTGTCGCCAGGGACAAGGGAAGCTCACCCAGATGCCGACACGGATGCTGCTGGCCGGAAGGGGAGAGCATCCGCCCCCGCCTTGCTGTGCTCACACGACCCTCCTGTCAGCACTCCGAGTCAGCGGCATGCGAACACATGAGCCTATAAACACGGTTAGCCTCGTGAGAGCCAAGCTGAGCTTCGCCAGGTGCACCCACAGCCCCTTGGCACCTTCCAAAGGCTGGCTCGGCAAGGTGGTTCTGAGAAGGGCTGGCGTGGTATAGCAGGTTGAGGAATCCGGGAATGCTGGATACAATCCTGACAGCTCTGCTTCCACTCCAACTCTGCCAATGTACCCAGGAAGGCAGCAGACCATGGCCAGGTGTTCAGGCTCCTGCCACCCACAGGAGATACCCAGTGCAAGTTCCTGTCCCAGCCGCAGTCATGTGGGCGTTTGGGGAAATGACCCAGCAGATGGGACTTCTTGCGTGATGTGTGCTTGGGAGGGTCAGCTCCAAGGATGTGGTTAATTTCAAAGGAAACATTCTGGGATGGGGATTACAGTGTTTACAGACCAGGGCATTCTGTTCACGTAAACTGCAGGCCAGTGAGCAAACCAGAGCTTGCGGCAGCTGTCTTTACAGTCACTCAGGAGGTCCTCCGATGCACAGGCCAATAGCCACCTCTTCCTAAGTGGCAGTGATGATGTAAGACCCCAAGGATGGGAGTGGCCAGCAGGTGGAGTGCTAGCCACAGGGCCAGCCCCCCCAGAGGACTGCTGAGCCACCGGAGAACACAAGGGCCTCTTCCCCAGAGGGGAGAGGGCACCACGGCAGTTCACTGGAAAAAGCAGCAGAAGGCAAACGCTCAATCCCAGGGCAAGGCCCTGTAACAGGGCAGTGCTATCTTGCATCCACACCCACAGACCAGTGGGGGGAAGGATAGATGGTGGCTGCTGGCTCTGCCCGTTAGCTGAGTGACGGGGAACAGAGCCTCTCCAAAGAAGGGGGAGAGGGTTCTTTCCTGGTGATGACCATGTAGGCTGACCACACCCAGCACTCTCACCCACTCTAGCTTAGGCTTCCTCCCCGCCACACTGTTCCCCCACTCACAATACAGACGAGGCACGTGGCGCAAGCTGAGGGTGTACAGGGAAGGACCCTCCTGCTTCTTCCCATACGGTCGGAGCAGGAGGGATGGGAGCAGCGAGGACCAAGCTGTCTTGGCCTGTTCACCCACCCTGCAGACTCCAGCTCCCTGCTGATGCACCTGGGAAATCCACACACGATGACCCAAGAACTTAGGTTCCCACCACTTGGTGGGAGACCCAGATGAATTCTGTGCTCCTAGCTTCAGCCTGGCCCAGACTGGGCCATTTGGGGTATGACTCAGCAAATAGGAGATCTGTTCCTGAGACTTTGAAATAAACCTTGGACAGGTAAACTAGGGGTGGCAGCAATACCAACTGCATGTGGGCTGGATGTTGTCTTCCCCAGTCCCCCCAAATTCAGCCCCTGGTAGCCTCCTTGTCATGGGTGCTACAGGGAGGTGGGAGCTCGGGGAAGGCTTTGGGAGGCTCTCAGGAGACAGCAGGAGGCAGACACCTGGCTGAGTCCCAGCTCCTCCACTTGCGATCCACCTGGGGAGGCAATGGAAGATGGCCCACGCACACCCACGTGGGAGACCCCCGGCTCGTGCCTTGGGCCAGCCCCAGCGCTTGGCAGCTATCGGGAGAGAAGCAGCAGATGTAAGAATTCTTCCCACTCCTGCCATCCGCCCCCCTCTCTCACTGCCTTTCAAACATCCGATTCTGCTCTTGGTGAGGAGCCACTCTGGGGCCAGCTGGGCACGGCAGCCCCAACTCACATACCAGCTTTTAATTTAAGGACAGAAACAACCCAACACTTCACAAGCATTTACTCGGTGACAGACACAGTCCCGGAAATCTCTCCATTTGATCCTTAAATCTAGGGGGAGGGCAGGCAGCAAGTGGGCTAAGTCATCACTTAGGAGTTAGAGGGCTGGATGCTCCACTGGTGATCCAGCCTCCTGCTGTGATGTAGGAAAAACAGCAGGGTGCTCCCTGTGGGAGGCAGAGAGGGCCACCCAAAGACTCGAGTTCTTGCCACCCCCCACCCTGTGGGAGACAGAGGGAGCCCCTGGCTTAGGTCTGGCCCAGCACTGGCTGTTGGGGCCATTTAGAGTACCAGCAGATGAAAATCTTTCTGCCACATTGTCTTTCAAATAAACAATCTTAAGAACACAGAAGTCTAGGCGAAATGCAGCAGCCTGGCTCCAAATCCGTGTCCCTCACTTTAGACACTGCTGTTCAAGGTCACAGAGGGGAGTGACAACAAATGACCTTGCAACAGGGTCTGGTGTGAGGGAGCCACTGGTGCCATCAGCGGAGAAGTGTCCTGAAGGAGCACACAGCCCCAAACCTCCCATCCCCACACCCCCAGAGAGCCCCTCCTGCCGCTCAAGGCCAGCCCCAGAGGCTGCCCGCTGCCCACCTTCCCCATTCCCCACAGGGGAAGGGCTGGGTGGGGCCGGAGAATGGCAGTGAGTCAGAGCTAATGGCCCAGGACAAAGGTCGGGTGGGGCGCCCCAGCACCCCCATCCTGGTATTCCTGGGCGGGGCAGGTCCCCGCTGCTTCTGCGCCTGCCGGTCAGACCTTGCCAGACCTCCTCATACCACCGCAGAAGCAGGTGCGCTCCTGGGGAGTGTGGAGGGGGGCAGGAGCGGAAGGGGCCAGGGGTCCCCTGCATCATTCAACCTAACCTCTCTCCACAGCCATGGACCCCAAGAAGCATGGTCACCCCAAACCTCCGGGGGCGCCTCACCATCCAAAGGTAAGCCACCCCAACTGACATGTCTCCAAGGGGTGCAGAGGCTCACCTTGGCCCCCTAGGGCTCTGGCATCGTTAAGCTGCCTGCCCATCGGTGGGGAGCGGTTAAGGGACTCTCTGCCTCAATGTCGCATTCCACACAGCAAGGCCATGGCAGCTCCTCGGACTCGAGCAGCAGTTCCAGCGACTCAGACTCGGATGGCAAGGTAAGGAACTGCTCCCCGATGCCCCAGTCCCCAAGGTCAGAGTCCCAACCGCGGGGTGGAGGGGTTTGGGTCCCACGTCCACTTCCTGCACAGTACCATCTCCCACTCACTGTCCTCATCCCCGTAGCATCACGCTGCTGGCTCCAAGCCAAAGCCACACGATGGCACCTCGGGCAAGGTCAAGAAGCCCAAGGTGAAGAAAAACAAGGATAAGAGCAAGAAGCCCTCCCACTGATGGGTCCCAGCCCGGTTCATTAAAAACCTTTCCCTGCTTTCCGCTTCCGCCTGTGCGCCCTCCGTGTCCGGCCCGGGCCCGCCCCCTGCCGGGCGTCCTGGGCCCTGCGCCCTCCGCGCCGCAGCCAAGGAGACCAGCCCTTTGCCCATCGGGTTTATTGTTGGGGAGCAGCGGCCGCGCTCTGGACACGCGGCCTGTGCAGCGGGACATCTCTCAGCACCTTGGTGGGGGAGTGGGGAGGCTCGCGGGCCGGGACGGTCCGGAGCCGGGGCGGAGATGACAGTGGCAGCCGCACGCGTGCACACGCACCGGCGGCGGCGGCGGCAGCAGAGGACGAGGTTTCGCTCAGCACCCTCACCGCACCAGGTGGAAGGTGAGCCAGTACATGAGGAGAGGCTGTGCCGCCGCCACGGCCATGGTCAGGTACATGCGCAGCTGGTTCCGCGCCCCGCGCACCGGCACCCCTTCGGCCGCTGCCTCGGCCAGGATCTTCAACCGCAGCGTCCGGATCTGGGTAGGGAGGAGGGAGCTGGGGTCAAGGCGGGGTGTGGGGGGCAAAGCACCTGAGAACCGGCAATTCAAAGGTGATGTTGGTGGAAGAGATTGTTTGAAAACCATGCGTAGTTTTTCCGTTAATAGTCATCTTCTGTGAGCTTTTTGGAGGACCTCACAGAGGCATGGATTTCAAATTTGGCTTTTTCTGCACCAAAATTTCTGTAGCCTTTTTATTCTCTTTTTCATGAGCCTTTGGGAGTGCCTGGTGCTATGCAGGCAACGCCACACAAGTCCCTGTCCCTCCACAGTCTCAAGCATCTCCTGCTGGGTTGGAGGGGCTTGGCTCCCCAAAGTCCACCCCACAGGGGTGAGGGCCCACTGGTGCCCTGGGAGCCTGTGGCCCCCACCTGAGGCAGGGGTTAAGGCTGGCCAGGGGACGATCTTTCAAGACAAGCCCGAAGTACTAGACTGAATGAACTTTACAACTTTAAAATGGGGACACCAAAATTAAAGCTTATGGGTATGTTTGCTGTACAAATGCAGAAACGGAAGTTTAAAGCAAGGAAGCAATCTGCCCGAGGTTTTGGTGATGCTGGGGGTTGGCCCAGGCCTGATGAACCCCATTACTTAACCAGTACCCAGTCTCAAGCTGCAAAGACTCACAATCCCTTGGGGGGAGGGTTGGCAGGAAGGCCCTCCAAGTGAGGAGAGTAGAGTGAGGGCAGAATCCAGTTCACAGCCTGCTGGGCATTCCCAGCCCCGGGCCTGGCTAGACACCTCTTTCAGGAAGCCCTCCTGAGCACCTAGGCTGGAGTCGCCATCCCAAGCCCCTAAATTCAGTTACATGGCTCTGGTCTAAAGTCCCAGTGGATGTCCTCTGCTCGGGTACCCCCAGGGACTCCCTGCCTGTAGAGGGTGTGGGCTCATGCCCTCAGCCTCCCCCAACCTGAGCCCTGGCTTACCATGAACACAAAGATGGACACACAGCACCAGCCCAGCACCAGGTAGTAGCCAATCTTCCCAAAGAGCAGGCCCATGAGGACGCCGCCAATCATGCTGAGGAGAGTGGAGGCTGGGCTGAGAGAGGAGGCCCAGGGAGGGCAGGCCCAGGGAGAGCTGGCCCAGGGAGGGCAGGCCCAGGGAGAGCTGGCAGGGGATGGGCACTCACCCGACATATTTGTAGCCCAGGAAGGCCACCAGGTCGATGGTGGTGAGGTCAGTGTTGACAGTGAGCAGGTAGAGACTGAGCAGGATGGCCAGCACCTCCAGGGCCAGCCAGGCCAGCGCCGAGCTAGCCTGCAGCCCCAGGAGGTCCGGGGAGAACCTGAGGGGTACCCACAGGCCGTCATTCACCTCCCTGGGCAGCTGCCGTGGGGCTGGCAGACCTGAGCCCAAACCCTGGGAGGGCTGGGGGGGCCCGGGGAAGCACAGAGGCTGTGCCTGGCCTGGTTAGGAGGGGCCGCCGAGTGGGCTACTGGGAGTGGGGCAGGGGGCTAGAACAGGCCATCAGTGGACAGTGGGGTTTGGGGAGAGAAGGGGGTACATGGCCAGGCCAGCATCCAGTAGAGGGGTAGGCGCATCTACTTAGGGGGCAGTGAGGAAGAGAAGGCAGGGCTCTGTGTTGAGCCAGTGGGAGAAAGGTGGGGCTGCTGTCCCAGCCCCTGTGACCCGTGTGACCCCCGTGACCCCCGTGCTGCCTTCTCCTCGCCCCCACCTCTCTTACCTGTCCTGGGTGCCGAGGGCCAGGCCAGCCACCAGGATGTAGGTGATGAAAGCCATGGCTGTAGGGCAGACAGACACACACACACACACACACACACACACAAGCTGAGGGCGCCACCCTGGGCTCCAGGTACCCAGTTTCTTTGCCCCCCAACTCGCCACTCTCCCCAGGAAGTAGGATGCGGGAGGTGGTCAGGAGGGGAGACCTGGAATGTAGAGGTCTGGAGCGTTGATGTCGAAGCGAGGGGCCACGGGCGTGTCCTGCTGGTACTGCACCTCCCAGTCCTGTGGGCAGAGTTGGGGGGCAGCAGCCAGGACCCCCAGTGGGGCTCCTCCCCCCACCTGCGGGCCCAGGCTCTGACCCCCTCAGCGCGAGCGGTGCTGACCTGGTGCAGGTAGGGGAAGACGAGCAGGCCCAGCTTCTTGCCCACGTACACGGTGTCCACGGCAAAGTAATACTTGAGCTTGGTGATGGGGATGAAGCGGTCGATCTGGGGGGGGAGCGCTCAGGCCTGAGGGAGACGCCGGGGAGCGGGGCTGGGGCGTCTCCTCCCGGGCCTGCCAGCACCTCCCGTCCCTGCCCCTACCCCGGCCCACTCACATTCTTGTCCACCAGCTCCTTGCCCTGAGCGGCCAGGCTGCTTCCGTAGGCCATGGCCATGTTGGACATGGGGTCAGTCAGAAAGGCAGCCTGCGGGGAAGCAGCCGCTGCCGGGTAGCCCAGGCTGCTGGGGACCCGCTGGGGCCCATACCCCCGACTCTGGGCCGAGCTCGTGTCATCAAAGAGCTGGTGGGGGTCGGTCATGCCGGGCTGGGACACTGGGATCCTCCGTTTTGAGGCTGCAGGGAGAGGACAGGGAAGGCTCAGGCATCTTGCAGAGCCTTCACCTCCCACACCTGCCACATCATGGAGTGCGGCTTTCGATGGGCTGTGTGGGGCTCAGCTGTCCTCCATCCGTCATCTCCATCCACACCCATGTCCACACATCCCTGTACTTCCCTCCCTCCCTCCATCATCCATCCATGCCCAATCACCCCACTCGTCACTTGTTCATCGTTCATCCACATCTGTTTGTCCACCCATATCTGCCTGTCCCTCTCCCATCCATCCAGTTATGATGGCAGCTGCTCCATGCACATGGTCCTCTATGCATATGGAGCCTCTCGCAAACAAGGCCTCTGTCCCAGTCTCCTTCCCCACTCCCCCTGGCTCATCATCTCCTGCCTCTTGGCCTCGTGCTGGGCACCACCTACTACCCACACAGCTGGCTTCTGGCAGAGAGCAGATGGGGAAGGGGACAGGGGAAGGAGGGGTCAGCAGACCAGGCCAAGGTGGGAGGTCTGGGGGAGGGAGGACCCAGATGCGCCAGAAATGAGCTCAATGAAGGGGGGGCAGGAATGAAGGAAGGAGGTGACCACACTATGTCCCCAAACATATGGCCATGCGAGTGACCAGGTGGGTGGGGCTGCCGTCTGTGGTGCTGGAAGCAGCCGGGACTTCACACCCGCACCAGGGACTGGCTTCTAACCAGTGAGCAACGTGGTCACAGCAGATACAGGCGGCTTCAGAAATCTTGTGGAAATACACAATTACAAATTACATCCAGAACGGCCAGTACGCTGGCTCAACTAGCTAAACCTCAACTTCCAAGCACTGGGATCCCATATGGGCACTAATTCGCATTCCGGGTTGCCCCACTTCTCACCAAAGCTCCCTGCTTGTGGCCTGGGAAAGCAGTAGAGAATGGCCCAAAACCTTGGGACTCTGCACCCGTGTGGGAGACCTGGAAGAAGCTCCTGCTTCCTTGCTTTGGGCTCACCTGGGGAGTGAACCAACAGATGGAAGATCTTCCTCTCCATGTCTCCTTCTTTCTGTACATCTGCCTGCCTTTCCAATAAGAAATCTTTTTTTTTTTTTGTAAAGATTTATTTAGGCCTGGCGCAGTGGCCTAGGGACTAAAGTTCTCACCTTGAACATGCCGGGGTCCCATACGGGCGCCAGTTCTAATCCCAGCAGCTCTACTTCCCATCCAGCTCTCTGCTTGTGGCCTGAGAAAGCAGTCGAGGATGGCCCAATGCCTTAGGACCCTGCACCCACATGGGAGACCTGGAGGAGGTTCCTGGCTCATGGCTTTGGATCAGCACAGCTCCAGTCATTGTGGTCTCTTAATACTTATTTATTTTTATTGCAAAGTCAGATATATGGAGAGGAGGAAAGAGAGGAACATCTTCCGTCCGACGATTCACTCCCCAAGCAGCCACAACAGCTGGAGTTGAGCCAATTCGAAGCCAGGAGCCAGGAGCTTCTTCTGAGTCTCCCATGTGGGTGGAGGGTCCTGAAGGCTTTGGGCTGTCCTCAACTGCTTTCCCAGGGTCACAAGCAAGGAACTGGATGGGGAGTGGGGCTGCTGGGATTAGAACCAGCATCCATATGGGATCCCAACGCATTCAAGGTGAGGATTTTAGCTGCTAGGCTATCAAGCTGGGTCCCAAAATAAATCTTTGTTTGTTTTAATATAATTTTATGACACAGTTTCACAGGCTCTGGGATTCCCCCAGCCCCTTCTAAAGCCCTCCCCCCCATATTGAATTCCTCCATATTGTTACAGTATTACAGATCATATCCAGTCAGGATTCCTTCATTGCAGGCATGGACCATACAGAGTCCAGCATGTTACTGTCCAGATAAATTCAACAGTTTCATTGGGAGACCATCCTTGGTCTGAAAGTAGAGCTGGCAGAATATCATCTCCTCCAACGAGATGTCACTATACAACTTCAACAGGAAGAAACATCAAAATTAAGAAAAAAAAAAAAAAAGAAAGAAAGAAGATTCCACCCATGGCCTTGTGGTGCAGCAGGCCAAGCCGCTGCCTGCAGACAGCAGCCTCCCATGTGAGAGTGCTAGTCGGCATCCAGGCTGCTCCACTCCCACCCAGCTCCCACCCAGCTCCCACCCAGCTCCCTGATACAACGCCTGGGAAAGCAGTGGCGGATGCTCCAAGCACCTGACCCCTGGGTTTGACCTGGCCCTCTCCTGCCTGGTGTGGCCATGCGGGGAATACATCAGCGGCCAGAAAAGTCTCCCTCTCTATAAAAATCAGGTCTAGGAGCGGACACTTGGCACAGTGGTCACACACTGCCTGGGATGCCTGCATCCTATGTGGGAGTGCTTGGTTCGAGTCCCAGTGCCATCTCAAGTCCAGCAGGAGGAGGTTCAGACACTTGCTTCTTGCCTTCCACCTGGCCCAGCCTCCGCAGCTGCCAGCACGTGGGGCGAACCAGCACGTGGATGATCTGTCTCTGCCTTTCAAATAAACGAGATCAAATGAATAACTCAAAGAGCTGTTCTCACCTAGAACTTTACATTTTTAAGTTTGTTTTGATTTAGAAAAAGGAAATCAATTTTCTTCATTTATTTGAGACGCACAGTTAGAGAGAGGTCTTGTCATTTGCTCACTGACTCCTCAAAAGGCTACAACACCCAGGCTTGGAGCAGGCGAAGCCACAGAAGCCCAAGCTCTAGCCGGTCCTCCAACATCAGTGGCAGAGCAGCCGTCCTCTGCTGCTCTCCACGTGCATTACCTGGGAGCTGGATCAGAAGTGCAGCAGCAGGGGGTGAAATGACACTCCCTTAGGGCAGGCTGGCATTGCAAGTGGAGGTTTAACTCACTGTGCCACAGCAACGACCCCTTCCAGGAACTTTTAGAAGCTCTCCTGGGCTTACCGAGATGTTCCCAGCACGACTGCAGCCACAAGGAATCAGAGGATCCTGGTCAGGGACTTGGATGTGCCTGTTTTCTCCACATACAAGGCAGTGGGTGAAGCTGCCGCTTGTGGTGCTGACATCCCATCTCAGAACACCAGCTCGAGTCCTGGCTGCCCACACTCTTCTGCCCACCACTCTCTGGGCTGGCGCCCAGCCCTCCCTCTCCTGCACACAGCCGCAGCTCTGCCCACACTACCCACTCTCTGAGCTGGCACCTGGCCCTCCTGCTCAGGCACCGGCCGCTGCACACAGCCCCAGCTCTTCTATTAGTCTCAGAAGAAGCGGTAGCACCACGTCTCTTTCCCTTTCCCACTTCAAGTCTGTGATGAATTTGGAAGGCAAAATGAGAGACAGAAAGCCTCACTGGCTGTTTCACTCCCCACATGGCTACAATAGCCAGGACTGGGCACAGGCAGAAGCTGGGAGCCAGGAGCTTCATTAGGGTCTCCCAGGTGGGTCAGAAGGGCCCAGGAGTTAGGGCCATTATCTGCTGCCTTCACGAGTGTCCCAGCAGGAATGGGGATCAAAAGTGGAGGACCTCGGACTGTTATATGGTGGGGTGGCATCTGAGGAGTAGCTCCAGGACTGTGCCACAGTACCCACCCTGCCCCTCCCGGCCAGCAGGTCCCCCTTCTTGAAACCTCAGTGTGGGGCCCTTCCATTCCTGTCACCCCATTCACAAGAGGTATTTAGGGGTCTGCCCCTCTCCACTATCAAGGCCCAGGCTGTTGTCACTTGGGGAGTGAATTATCGGATGGAAGATCTTCCTCTCTCTCTCCTATGTATATCTGACTTTCCAATAAAATAAATTAATCTTTATTAAAAAAAAGAAGAAGAAGAAGAAAAAGAAGGGCAGAGCTACAGAGAGAGGTTGAGTCACAGAGCTCTTCTGTGTGCTGGCTCACTCCCAGCTGGCTGAGGCAGGCTAGCGCCAGGAGCCAGGAGCGTCTTTCAGGTCTCCCTCGTGGGCAGCAGGGGCCTGAATACTGGAGCCATCTGCCTCTGCCTTCCCCGAGTCATTATGGAGCTGAGCAAAAACCCACACCCATATGAGATGCCAGTGTTGCAGGTAGTTGCTTTACCTGCTATGCCAGAACTCCACCTCCAAAGTTTTCTAAAAAGGGCCCGGCAAGGTGGCCTAGCAGCTAAAGTCCTCACCTTGCACACGCTGGTTCTAATCCCAGCGGCCCTGTTTCCCATGAAGCTCCCTGCTTGTGGCCTGGGAAAACAGTGGATGATGGCCCAAAGCCTTGGGACCCTGAGTCCAGGTGGGAGACCCAGAAAAGCTCCTGGTTCCTGGCTTCATATCGGCACAGCTCCAACCATTGCTGCCACTTGGGGAGTGAATCGTCAGACGGAAGATCTTCCTCTCTGTCTCTCCTCCTCTCTGTATATCTACCTTTCCAATAAAAATAAATAAATCTTAAAAAAAAAAGTTTTCTAAAAAAAAAACCCTTGGCTTTACACAGTCGTCAGTCTCCCATAGGTCCCTTTCAACTAATTGCTTGTGCCCTGCTCCTTGAAGTGTGTAGCCTAATTTTCAACCCTTGTCCTCCTTTTCCGCCTGGCACCCACAGCCGTCTCTCTCACACCTGGCACTCTGGCTATCTCCGGCCACCACTGCTCCCCTGGGCCCTGTCCTGCCCAGCACCTGTCAGAATCACAGCTGCTCTGTTGGCCTCTCAGGCCTTCCTCCCTTAACAGTACACAGCGCAGGGGGAGGCCCGATGGCAAGGGCAGGTGGGGGGCTGGAGGAAAGGCCTTTTCTCTGCACTGTCACACGCAGCACCCTTGTCCCCTCCGGGCTGTCCATGCTAACCCACGCTGCTTGTTCCCTTCTGGGCACACACTGCAACTTCTAAGCCAAGACTCACTGGTCTGCTTGCTTCCTCGGCCTGGGCTGGACCGCCTACGCCTCTCCCATCTGCCACCAGCCAGCTCATCGTGAGCTGCACCGTCTTTCCCCACTATTGCTGGACTCTCCCTGGATGCCCATGGCACCCGCATCCGCCCCCATGGATGCCCTGCACGAGCTGGTCTCACCACCAGCTCCAGCAGCCGGCTTCTGCAGGCAGGCAGCTCCCGGAGGTGCACAGCTCGGGTCCCTGCCAGGGCCAGCACAGGCACCTCTCACACAGGGGCGAAGGGAGGGCGAGCAGGCCAGTCCCTCTGCAAGCGGCCCTAATCACCCCCCAGATGGTCTCTGTCCTGACCCCGCCCCAGCACAAACTCTGCGCGGACCAGGGCGTCGCCGGTCACTCCCAGCAACAGCCCCCAGCAGGAGACCCGCTGCGTCGTCCAGGCTCCGGTCTTTACCCGGCCCTGCCCAGCTCACGGAGGGCCACGAGGGGTCCGCATCGCAGGAGGACCAGCCGGGAAAGACGGGCCCGCCTCAATGAATGGAAGCCGCGTCTCTCCGCGCGCACGCACACACACACGCCCCGCGTCTCCCGCTCCAGGCACTTCCTCCAGAACCGCTCCCCGGACGCCCCCTGCGCGGACCTGGCATCCCGGCGCCGTCCACACCTCGCGGCTCGTGACCTCCGGCCGACACTGACCTCGCCAACCGCCGCCCCGCCACACCCGCCGAGCGCCCTCAGCCGGCCACGTACGCCACTTACGCAGCCGGGGCGTCCCCGCCGCCTAGCCTGCCGGGTGCATCCTTCCCCGCCGCTCGCAACGTGCCCACCGGGCTCCCGTAGCCACGCCCCTCAGTGCACGCTCAGCCAATAGGCCTCACGAAGGCGTGGAGGCCGCGCCCTCCCACGGTGGCTCAGGGCGAGAGGGAGTGGCTTACATAAGAGGCGGGGTCTAGGGTCTGGTGACGTCAGGGGAGCGGTAGGAGGGCGGGGCCTGCCCTGGGCGTCGACGCTGTCGCCGAGGACGGGTCGCGAAGGAGCCTCTGGGAAATGGAGTTTTCTTCAGGCCGGCGCGGGCTTTGGGTGACTAGGGTATCGGGGTGCGGCGGGCCGGGGGTCGCGGGGCAGGGCCGGCGCTGTGTGGGGGGCTGCCAAGCGGATACAGTTGTGTGACACTGAAATGGACACCGAGAGTGAGGCGGGAAGAACCGGGGCTGTTTCTTCGAAGATGCCCTCAGACAGTTTCTCAGAAATTCTTTAAAATGGTTCTTCGGCCGCGCCGGGTTTCCTCGGAGCAGCCACGCCGGCCTCTGCTTCAGGTGCGGCCGCAGGCGGCTCTGCTCTCTGCCCTCTCCACACATCTCGGACAGATAAGGGTGGAAGTGACTTGTGCGTGGAGATAGCGCTGCGGAAGGATGTCAGCCGCACGGGACCCTGTCGTTGCGGCTTCCCCTTTCTATCAATTTTTAGTAGGTAACACGTTAGATACAGTTCTGAGAACACAGTGGCATTCCCCGCCTCCCTTTCCCCCTGGCTCGCAGCCTTCCTTTCTGGGCACTTACTGGGAGAGCTGTCCCTTCCTCTTTCCTTTGTGGTTTCTCATCTGCCCCACAAGCCCCTGGCCATACACTCCTCACCTCCGGTCCTCCCACTTCCTTCTGGAGTTATCGGTTTTCTGACTTTTTAAAGATTATTTATGTGAAAGGCAAAGTTATAGAGAAGGGGAGAAACAATGAGACAGAGAAGGAGAGACATGAGCTGCTTACGCCCCCAAATGGCCACAACTACCAGGGCTGTGCCTGGCTGAAGCCAGGAGCCTGGAACTTCATTCAGGTCTCCTCACGGGTGCAGGGACCCAGACTCTTGGACCTTCTTATCTCCCAGTGGTTTCCCAGGCTCATCAACAGGGAGCTGGGTCAAACGTTAAACAGCTTACAGGTTACACAGAAAGATGCCCACATGAAATACCAAGGTCGCAGGCCACAGCTTAACCTGCTTTGCTACAGTGCTGTCCCTAACTTTTTTTTTTTTTAAGATTTATTTATTTATATTGGAAAGGCAGATATACAGAGAGGAGGAGAGACAGAGAAGAAGATCTTCCATCCATTGATTCACCTACCAAGTGGCCACAACGGCCAGTGCTGTGCCGATCTGAAGCCAGGAGCCAGGAGCTTCTTTCCTGGTCTCCCACACGGGTGTAGGGTCCCAAGGATTTGGGCTGTCCTCAACTGCTTTCCCAGACCACAAGCAGAGAGCTGGATGGGAAGTGGAGCTGCCGGGATCAGAACCAGCGCCCATATGGGATCTCGGCACATTCAAGGTGAGGACCATAACCATTATGCCATCGTGCCAGGCCCCTGTCCGTAACTTTAAAAAAAAAGAATTATTAATAGGTTTGGCTGGTAAAACTGCCATCTGTGATGCTTGGCAACTGCTGTGGGTACCGATTAGAGTCCCAGCTGTGCCACCTGCTATCCGGCTAAGGCCTGGAAAAGGCAGCAGGCAGGGGATGGCCCAGGTGCTGGGACCCTGCCGCTCACATGGGAGGGCTGCAAGGAGCTGCTGGCTGTGGCGCGGCGCAGCCCTGGCTAATGTGGCTATCTGGGAGGTAGACCAGCAGATGGAAGATCTCTCTGTCTCTCTCTGTGATTCTGACTTTCAATTAAATAAATAAGTTTCTTTGACATGAATAAAGGAAGTAAGCTGACTTTGTGCTGGCCTCGTGTCTACCGCATGATGCTGTCACCTCCTAGTGTCTACAAGGAAGTCATGCCAGGATCCCCTCAACTGAGATTGCTCACGGCTCTGATACAGAACATGCATAAAACCCACACCCAGCCCCCATAAACCTTAACTCGCCTCTGGGTGATACTTCATGTCTACAACAGTGTCCATGCTATGAGAGTGCATTACACTGCTACATGGTTTAAGGGGTCACAATCTCTACATGTTCAGTTCAAATGCAAGTTCGTTGCCAATTATGTTTTTGATCTATAGTTGGTTCAGTCCTTGATGTGGAAAAAAATATATAAATAGGCAACAGAACTCTGCTTCAAAAAAAAAATATATAACAAAACTCCCTTTCAGGTCTGGCATTATGGCATAGCAAGCTAAGCCTCTATCTGCGGTACTGGAGTCCCCTATGGCTGAGTCCTGAATGATTCGCTTCTGATCCAGCTCCCATCTTACGGCCTGGGAAAGCAGCAGTGGATGGCCCAGGTACTTGGACTGCTGCACCCATGTAGGAGACACAAAGGAAACACAGAAGAAGTTCCTGGCTCCTGAGTTCAGACTGTTCCAGCTCTAACCATTGTAACCATTTGGAGAGTGAACCAGTGGGTGAAAGATCTCTCTCTCTCTGTAACCTGCCTTTCCAACATAAATGAATAAGTCCTAAAAAATAAAACAAAGGAGAATTAAGATGGCAGAATAGGGTAAGGACACATTTAAAAAGACGGAGAAATATTAGCCAGTGTGAACCAGAGAGGGCACGTTCCAGGAAACAGAAGAGGACAGAACAACAGCAGAGGAGTATCCGGAGACTGACTGACACAGGAAAGCAACGGACACAACGGAGTGGTGTTGCAGTGACTGATACCCCAGTGGCATTCAGCCGGTGGCGATCTGAACTCCACCAGCAACAAGGTGGGAAGGGACCAAGAGCCCCGGAGGTGATTTGACCGGGAGCAGAAACAGAGCAGCAGATCTCAGATGGGCAGTGTGGGAACAGGGTGGATTTCACAGCCCAGTCCACCTCCTAGCATCTAATCAGGCACCATTTTGTTTAAGGAGGCAGGGACTGTGGGGCAGGACTGCACTTGCATGGAGGAGCTGGGAGTGAACTCAGTTCCGGCTCAGTGAACTGCAACAATGTGGCATTCTACAGGTTCCACCCAAGACAGATCCAGGTAGCTCTCAGACCTGATGGCCAGCAGATCAAGAACTCTAGTAGTGGCACATCAGGTGCCATTTCTTACAGTGTGACAAAGAATTTAAGACGGCAGGGGACAACAGTGAGCTCCGCATATGCTGAGCTTGGTGAGAACTCACCGAGCTCATTGCATTGCACTTCTCCCACATGAAAATAATACTGACTATGGCATTGTACAAGTCAAAATAGGTCCGTGTGGCCCTCAGACCTGACGGCCAACAGGTTCTAGCCAAATCACCACCACCAACAACCTAGCTATGTAGGACACCTGGTATCTTCCTCATCCTGGGATCTGCTCCAACCGGAAGTGGAAGAAAGGTTGTACAGACAACGGTGCAGCCTCAGCATGGTGTCACAGGAGGTGCAGACTGGTGAGCCAGGAGCTGGGGCTACAGAGACCATGGTGGAAAACTAACATAAGAACCCAGACCCAGAACTTGCTGGAGGGAGTGGCACAAGTGACTGCAAGCAGAGTTGTGTACCAACTGCAGTAAGTAAAATCGAGCTGTAGACCTGTGGGTGACACAGCTTAGAAACCTGCCCCAAGGAGAAGAATCTGATAACCAGAAGTACAATGACCAAGAGCAAAAGAAGAGACAGAAGCACAATGAATATTACTGAAGACGCCCCTACTAAGGAGCAAAACCCTTCGCCAAACTCAGAGTTAACTGAGGAAGACATCGAGAAAATTGGGAATACAGAATTCAAAACACTTACTACAAACTTCTTATCAGGGCCTGGCAGTATGGCCTAGCGGCTAAAGCCCTTGCCTTGAACGTGCCGGGATCTCATATGGGTGCCGGTTCTAATCCTGGTGACCCCACTTCTCATCCAGCTCCCTGCTTGTGGTCTGGGAAACCAGTCAAGGATGGCCCAAAGCCTTGGGAACCTGTACCTGCATGGGAGACCTGGAGGAAATTTCTGGCTCCTGGCTTCGGATTGGCGCAGCACTGGCCATTGCGGTCACTTGGGGAGTGAATCAGCGGACAAAAGATCTTCCTCTCTGTCTCTCCTCCTCTCTGTATATCTGACTTAGCAGTTAAAAAAAAAAAAAAAAAAAAAGCTAGTGTAATGCCTATTGGCTAATCCTCAGCCTTCAAGTGCCTGAATCCCATGTGTGGCAGTTCATGTCCTGGCTGCTCCGTTTCCCACCAGATCCCTGCTTGTGACCTGGAAAAGCAGCAGAGGATGGCCCGAAGCTTTAGTCTCCCATGTGGAAGACCTGGAAGAAGCTCCTGGCTCCTGGCTTCAGCTCAGCTCTGACTGTGGCAGCCATTTGGGGAGTGAACCAGGATCTGGCACAGTAGCCTAGTGGCTAAAGTCTTCTCCTTCTGTGTGCTGGGATCCCGTATGGATGCTGGTTTGTGTCCTGATTGCTCTGCTTTTCTTCCAGCTCCCTTCCTGTGACCTGGAAAAGCAGTGGAGGATGGTCGAGGATTTTGGAACCCTGTACCCATGTGGGAGATCTGGAAGATGAAGCTCCTGGCTCCTGCCTACAGATTGGCTCAGCTCCAGCCATTGCAACCACTTGGGGAGTGAACCAGTGGATGGAAGATCTTTTTTTGTTTCTCCTTCTCTCTCTGTAAGTCTGACATTCCTATAAAAAATGACCCTGCATCCATATGGTAGACAGAGAGGAAGTTCCTGGTTTTGGATTGGCTCAACTCTAGCCTTTACAGCCATTTGAGAAGTGAATCAGTGAATGGAAGATCTTTTTCTTGGTCTCTCCTTCTCCCTGTAATGCACCTTTCAAAAAAAATTAAATCTTGGATCAGGTGCGGTAGCCTAGTGGCTAAAGTAAGTCCTCACCTTGCATGTGTCAGGATCCCATATGGGCACTGGTTCTAATCCTGGCAGCTCTACTTCCCATCCAGCTCCCTGCCTGTAGACTGGGAAAGCAGTCAAAGATGGGCCAAAGCCTTGAGACCCTGCACCCGTATGAGAGACCCAAAGAGGCTCCTTGCTCCTGAATTCCGATTGGCTCAACTCCGGCTGTTGCGGTCACTTGGGGAGTGAATCAATGGATGGAAGATCTTCCTCTCTGTCTTTCTTCTTTTCTGTATATCTGACTTTCCAATAAAAATAAACATTTCTTTAAAGATAGATAGATAGGTTCTGGCAGCGTGGCCTAGCGGCTAAAGTCTTCGCCTTGAACGCCTCGGGATCCCTTGTGGGTGCCGGTTCTAATCCCGTCATCCCTGCTTCCCATCCTGCTCCCTGCTTGTGGCCTGGGAAAGCAGTTGAGGACAGCCCAAAGCTTTGGGACCCTGCACCCCCGTGTGGGATACCCGGAAGAGGTTCCCGGCTTTCCATCGGTGCAGCACCGGCCGTTGCACTCACTTGGGGAGTGAATCATCAGATGGAAGATCTTCCTCTCTGTCTCTCCTCCTCTCTGTATATCTTACTTTGTAATAAAAATGAATAAATCTTAAAAAAAAGATAGATAGATAGATAAAGTCTTACTTGGTCCTGCGCTGTAGCCTAGCAGCTAAAGTCCTGGCCTTGTATACACTGGGATCTCATGGGCACCAGTTGGTGTCCCAGTAGCCCCACTTCCCATCCAGCTCCCTGCTTCTGGCCTGAGAAAGCAATGGAAGATGGCCCAAAGCCTTGGAATCCTGCACCCACGTGGGATACCCGGAGGGATACCTGGCTTCAGATCGGCTCAGCTCTAGCTGTTGTGGCCACTTGGAGAGCAAATCATTGGACGAAAGATCTTCTCTGACTTTCCAATAAATCATAAATAAATAAATAAGCAGAATCTTAGAAAACAGTAATAAAAAATAAAATGGAGTGATGAGGTAAGAGGGAGACCTTCAACATGCCACCTCATTTTCCAAATGCCTGCCGTAGCCAGGGCTGGGCGAGGGCAGGCCAGAAGCGGCGGCAGGAACGTCCTCCCAGTTTCCTCCACGGCTAGCAGGGACCGAAGCACTCGGGTCCTCATCTGTGGCCTCCCGAGGGACCGACACGGGAGAGAGCCAGCTCTCTGATGGGGGAGGCAGGTGTTCTGGGCAGCCGCCCATCTGGGCCGCAGTCCCTGCTCCTGTGTGCCACGTTAAAGCCCACGTTTTCTCACCTGCTTCCTGAAGACTGCATGAGGTTTAAGGGCGCAGTGCCTGTGTCCACAGCCCCGGGGGACAGTGAGCATGTGGTCACCGTGGCTCCCCCCTGGTGGCCTTGTGTCACCTGGTGGGTTATCAGTCCCAAGTCACTCCCAGAACTCCACAGCTGGGTGGCTCCCCCCACCCCCCAAAGATTTGTATCTCTGCTTCCCGAGATACAGAGTCAGAGGAAGAGACAGAGAGAGGTCTTCCATGCACTGGTTCACCTGCAGCCCAGTGACAAGGGTCATGACCGGGCCAGATGGAAGCCAGAACCAGTAAGTGTTTCCGGATCTGCCACCTTGGGTGCAGAGACCCAAGCACTTGGGTCAGCTCTGATGCTTTCCTGGGTGTATGAGCAGGGAGCTGGATCGGAAGTGGAGTAGCTGGGACTCGAACCAGCATCCATATGGGATGCCATGCCGGTACTGTGTGGCTGCCTTCTTTGCCACAGTGTTATTAAATGGAAGAGGCCCCTCTCTCCTACCAGGCAGGTGTGCCTGGGATGCCAGAGGTCCCTTCCTTCACAGAGCAGTGTGGAAGGACACGGATAGAAAAATTCCCTATTAGGGGCTGGTATGGTGGCTCAACAAGCTCATGTACCTGCAAACATCGGCATCCCGTATGGGAGCAGGTTCATGTTCTGGCTACTCCACTTCCCATCCAGTTTCCTGTTCATGGACTGGGAAAGCAGCAGAGGATGGCCCAAGCCTTTGGGACCTTGCATCCACGTGGGAGACCTAGAAGAAACTCCGGGCTCCTGGCTTCAGATCAGCTCAGCTCCGGCCATTGTGGCCATTTGGGGAGTGAACCAGCAGATAGATCCTTCCGTGTCTTTTCTTCTCTTCGGAAATTCGATATCTCTGTCTCTCTCTCTCTTTCTCTCTGCTGACTACCGGGCCTCTTCTCCTGGACCCGGAGTCCTGCTGTGTCCCCAGTATTCCCCAGTTCGGGCACCAAGCGGGCACTTAAGTACAAGGCGGTAACTACCCAAGGAGCCCCCTCCCGCCCCTGAGCACGGGACGCGGAGTGTCCCCCGCAGGGTGAAAGCAGCCCCACTCGCCCGGGGCGCAGGAGCGCTGCCTCTGACTCTCCAGCCACCTCCCACCAACAGGACACTCTCTTAGCAGCCGCCCCAGCTGTCCCGAGCGGTGGGCATCGCCCTGCTTCTCCAGCTGCTGGTCTCCCGGTGCGGGCAGTGCCAGGCTCCACCCTCCCTGCCCGCGATGAACACCTGGCGGCTGGGCGTGCCTCAGTTTCCCAGTCGCAGGGCGGTCCTCCACCCCCGCTCCTCCCCCTTTTCCTCTTCCTCTTCGGGGCTTCGGAGACCTCGCCGCGAGCACTCCCGGAACTGAAAGCGGGGGCCGGACCGTCGGGGGCGCGGGCCACGTCAGCGGGGCGGCGGGGCGGCGGGTCGGTGCGGGAGCCGGGCTCGGCCGGCGCCATGCAGCGGGGCGCGCTGCTGGCCGGCGCCCTGGCCGCCTACGCCGCGTACCTAGTGCTTGGCGCGCTGCTGGTGGCGCGGCTGGAGGGGCCGCAAGAAGCGCGGCTCCGCGCCGAGCTGGGGACACTGCGGGAGCAGCTGCTGCGCCGCAGCCCCTGCGTGGCGGCGCCCGCCCTGGACGCCTTCGTGGAGCGAGTGCTGGCGGCCGGCCGGCTGGGGCGCACGGTGTTCACCAACGCTTCGGGGGTCAACGCCTCGGACCCCTCCTGGGACTTTGCCTCGGCCCTCTTCTTCGCCAGCACGCTGGTCACCACCGTGGGTACGTGAGCCGTCCCCTGCCGCCAGGCCAGCGACCATCGGGGCCCTAGGGACCGCTCTTGATACACCCTGATACCATTACCCTCTGGGCTGTCATCCCCTTTCAGATCCTCTGGGGAGGGTGGAGCCCGCAGGACTGGGCCCCTGGGCAGGGAAAGCCCCTGGTCCCCTTGGGACTAGAGTAGGGCAAGATGTATCTGGCAAGGACCTGGGGCCCTCTTCTGTGCCTAGGACTGTCTCCAGAGACCCCTCACCTGTGGTCCTCTGACCCCTGGTGCTGGACCTCAGCTGCGCGGGGGGCTTCTGCACTTGTGTCCCGGCCACACCAATCATCCCTCTACCATGTCCCCTGGCCTGCTGGTATCTGTCCCTTAGGGCTACCACTTGGGAACCCCACCCAGCCTCCAGCTGGCCTTGGGGGGTCCCCCCACCAAGACCCAGCATCTCCGGCCTCAGCTGCTGTCATTGTAGACCTTGTTTGGAGAGGAACCCCCCTCCCAGCACGACCTGGGAGAACCCCATCTGAGACCTCCCCCTCATCTCTGGCCTGAGCCGCCCCCAACACGTAGCCCTCCCCAAAATCCCATCCGCTCTGGATGTCTCTGTACTGAGGAAACCTGGGAGGGGGTAGTTCTTGTCAGCAGGCATTCTCCCTCCCTCTGGGCTTGGGTGGGGGTCCCAGTTCTCCAGCTTAACGGGGTGTATGTGAAGGGGACCCCCGTGGCCCGAGCTAGAGCACACTCCTTCCCATCTGCCTGGAGCTGCCAGCCAGGCCTGGTACCCCCTAGTCCCTAAGCAATCTCCTCTCCAGCTAAAACGTGTCCTAAATCAAAGACACCCCCTGGGATTTGGTTGAAGCCAGACTCCCCAGCTGGGACTCTCTGGATCCTGGTACCCCACCTGTGGCAGAGCTGCAACGCCTGGGACCGCCTGGCAGGAACCCTGCGTGAGCTGCCTGAGTGGTCCTTGAGAGTGTTTCATCCTCCAACACGTGTGTACGCGACACACACACACACACACACACACACACTCTCTCTCTCTTCTCCCAATCCCATTTGTGGTCCAGAAGCTACCCCCTCAGATGCCTGTCCCTCCTTCCTGTGAACTTAAGACCCCCTGGCCCCAAATCAGGGGCTGGAACACTGGTCCTTTAAGATCCTGACTGCTGGGAGCCCCAAATCTGAACCCCAGGGCCCAGGTGGTGCCTGTCCAATCCTGTCCAAGTCCCTGTGGCTCTCCTGCCTGCAGTCCCTCATCCGGCCACAAATGATCTCTTGGTCTCGTTCAGGATTTGGAACTGGGCAGAGACTGGGCCAGGGCCAGTCCTGACCTCTTTAAGTCCCCTGGTGGTGGGGCCCGCGGCAGTGGGGAGCCTCACTGTGTAGGCTGGCTGCCATGGTCACTGGCAGCCCTGTCTGATAATTAGCCGGCCTCCCCTTGAGCTTGCTCTTCCCCACACTGCTTGGGCTTGCTGGACCTGCTTTTGGACTTCTAAAGAGGCTTCTGGGCCGCTCTGGGCCGCAAGCCCCGCCCCCTCCACCTCCACCCTCTGCTCTCCTTCTCCTCTCACGTCCTAGCTTCTGAGGAGTCACCACTGGCACGGCAGGTGAGAGAAAGCTGGCACAAGGCAGGCCCTGGCTGCTTAGTGTCCTTGTTTGGCCACTGTCAGTCTCTTGCCCTCTACCTGCCTCCTCTGTCATGTGTGAAATGGGTGTGATCTCACTGCCTACTGCACAGCATTGCTCATAGCCGGAGGGAGGGTGCAGCACTTGCTGGCTTTAGCTCATTTCCCCAACAGAAAGACTTGGGACGTAGGTCCCACGATTGGCTCTTAATTATTTTTTCTTAATATTTATTTGGAAGACGAAGTTACAGAGAGGGAGATAGATCTTCCATTCATTAATTCACTCCTTCACATGGCCGCAGCAGCCAAGGCTGGGCCGGGCTAGGCCAAGGACTGGAGCTCTGTCAGATCACCCATGTGGATGGCAGGGGTCCGGGCACTGGGACCACCTCTTGTATGGAATGGGCTCACCGTGGCAGCTTATCCCTTCCCCAAAAGACACGCCCTGGCCCTACTGTTTAATCAGTGGAAACCGAGGCCCAGAAAAGTTACACAGCTTATCCAAGGTCACACAGCCAAGGAGGTGTCGAGTGGAAGTTTAAGTGAAAGCCATGAGGCCCCACAGTCCATGGCCTCAGCCGGTAAGGCTGATGTGTATGTTGTCAGAGAAGAATTATCGTGATGTCTGTTAAAAGTCGAACGTTATTGTCATAGAGGAGAGAGGCAGACATCGGACTTGACTAGGACCACAGCAAAGGCAGCCAGGGGCCCCGCGGTGGACAAGCACAGGAGGAGATTCCAGGGCAGCGAGCCAAGGACTCAGATATCGAGGGGAGTCCTCGTATTGTTACTGGAAATAAAGCTGAGGGGCACCCCCAAACTGTTGGAATGGCTTTCAGAACTGCTACTAGCCACAGTGTCCTTGTCTTGGAGGCCCACGTCTTCCCACTGCCCCGTTTCAAGAGTTAAGCATTTGCCTGAAGGACAGTTACAGAGAAGGGAGGGGTCTTCCCTCTACAGATTATTCATTCCCCAAATGGCTGCAACAGCTGGAGTTGGGGTTGGGGCTGGGCAGAAGCCAGAATCTCCATTTGGGTCTCCTACATGGGTGTCAGCATCATCAAATATTTAGGCCATCCACCACTGCTGCTTTCCCATGTGCATTAGCAGGTAGCTGGATGGGAAGTGGAGCAGCCAGGACTTGAAACCAGAGCCTACTTGGGATGACGGCCTGGCAGGCGGTGCCTTAATGCGCTGTACCTGAGCGTCGGCCAAAAGCCCTGCGTGAGTGAGAACTGGGATCCTGGGGTGCCACACCTCCATGTCCAGTAAGATGGAAGGCTTTCTTGCTCATGTTTGAAGTTTTCAGAGACTTGGGACGGTGCTGTGTGGTCGGAGACCCAGGCTCTCCCCTGGCAAACTGCACACCTCTGCTTCCCAAGGTTATTTAGGGCTCCAGACTGGCCACTCCATGCCAGCATGGGGGCAGGGGGCAGGGAGGAGTCCTTCCTGGAAGTCGGTCACTCGATTCTTTTGTGTTACCTCATGTGACAGAGAAGAGTCGCAGCCACACTGAGCTCCCGGGAGGAAGCACTGTCCTTCCGCCAGGTGTCCCCGCGGCTGGCGAAGCGCCACCTGGGCTGTTGGACATATGTTTTCAGGAATGAATTGTCATTTAATTGTTTAAAGATGTATTTCTTTTCATTGGAAAGGCAGGCTTTCCAGAGAGAAAAGGAGAGAGAGAAAGAGATCTTTCATCTGCTGGTTCACTCCTCAAATGGCTGTACTTGCCAGAGCTGAGCAGATCCAAAAGCAGGAGCCAGGAGCCTCTTCCGGGTCTCCCCATGTGGGTGCAGGGTCCCAAGGCTTTGGGCCATCCTCGACTGCTTTCCCAGACCATAAGCAGGAAGTTGGATGGGAAGTGGAGCAACTGGGACAGAAATTGACTCCCATATGGGATGCTGGTGCTTGGAGACGATTAGCCAATTGAACTTTCTATCTTTCTTCCCTCCCTCCCTCTCTCCATCCCTCCCTCCCTCCTTCCATTCCTTCCTTCCTTCTTTTGTTCCTTCCATCCATCCATCCATCCATCCATCAGAAGATACAGGGAGAGAGACTGGGACAGATTTTTCTACCTGCTCATTCACTCTCTAAATGCTCGCAGCAGCCAGGCCTGGACCAAGCTGAAGCCAGGATCCCAGAGATCAATCCAGGTCTCCCATATGGGTTGCCGGGACCCCACTATAAACATGAACCCTCACCTGCTGCCTCCCAGGGTGCAGGTTAGCTGGAATCAACAGGCACAGCTGGCCCCGGGTGCTCTGCTAACAGATGTGCGATCTAAATGTTGGGATGCCAACTTCCAGTAGGATCTTTCTCTCTGCATGTCTTAAATGTCCTCATTGTGGTAAGGTATAAATTTCCACGATCACCATTTGTCAAGCACACGCCTCAGTGCCACGGGTTGGTCGTGCTGCGCGACTGTCCCCATCAGCCCGCCCAGGACCACTCATCTTCCCCCCACTGAGCATGGCTCCCCCGCCCCCACACTCCTGGCCACTGCTGTTCCCCCTCTTGGATTTTTCTCAAACAGCTACCTGGAATCTAACCAATCCCCTCCTTTGTTGACTGGCTTTTTTTTTCTTCCCCAACATTCCTCTGTTTTATGTTTGGGACAGATTCCCTTCCTTAGGGGGTCTTGAGACTGGAGCATGCTGCCCTGTGGGTGGGGACCTTGCGCCTGAGTGACCTGAGTCACGGGAGCGCTCTGAGCAGGGGAGGCGGAGACCTGCCTCGGGTGTTCCCGCTGTGGTTTTCGGGTCAGAGGTTGGAGTGGTGGAAACGCAGGTGGGAAAAACAACAACAACAAAATAAAACAAATTTAAAAAATAAATAAAAGGAAACGCAGGTAGGTTCTGGAGCTGTGTGGCGGTGGAGCCAGCAGGTGTCGCTATTGACGTGCGACGCGACGCGAGGACGCTAGAATCGGGGACTCAGCCGAAGTACCCGGGCCTGGAAAGGGAATGGAGAAGGCTGGTCAGGGCTCCAGTGCGGGTTTGGGATGAGCCTAGGTTTCCACTCAGGGCACAAGGGTTTCCAGTGATCCTTTCTCCCACCTCTCTCTTCTCCCAGGCTACGGGTACACGACGCCACTGACCGACGCGGGCAAAGCCTTCTCCATCGCCTTCGCGCTGCTGGGCGTTCCCACCACCATGCTGCTGCTGACCGCCTCGGCCCAGCGCCTGTCCCTGCTGCTCACTCACAAGCCCGTGTCGTGGCTGAGGACGCGCTGGGGCTGGGAGCCCCGGCGGGCGGCCCGCTGGCACTTGGTGGCCCTGCTGGGGGTCATCCTAGCCGTCTGTTTCCTGTTGCCCGCGGCCATCTTCGCCTACCTGGAGGAAGCCTGGAGCTTCCTGGACGCTTTCTACTTCTGCTTCATCTCCTTGTCCACCATCGGCCTGGGTGACTACGTGCCGGGGGAGGCCCCAGGCCAGCCCTACCGGGCCCTCTACAAGATACTGGTCACAGGTGAGCTGGGGTGGGGGTGAGCAGGCTACAGTTCCATCACAGGGGGCAGGACAGGGGAATTGAAGGAACCCAGGCCGGGGTGGGGTAAGGTGGGGTGGCAGGTGGCAGCCCTCAGCCCACTGCCGCACCCTCTTCCCAGTCTACCTCTTCCTGGGCCTGGTCTTCATGGTGCTGGTACTACAGACCTTCCGCCGCGTGTCCGACCTGCACGGCCTCACCGAGCTCATCCTGCTGCCCGCCCTGAGCCCCGCCACCCTCAGTGAGGACCAGGACGATCAGGTGGACATCCTGAACCACGCACCAGAGCCACAGCAGCAACTCTCTGCCGGTGCCCACGTCGACTATGCCTCCATCCCCAGGTAGTCCCTGGGAGGGCAGGCACCAGTTCGGAGGCTGGCTGGCTGGCTGGCTGGCTGGGCCCGACTCCGGGGCGACCAGGGAGAGTTCGTCTGGCCCATGGCACACAGATGCATGCCAGCCCTGGCCGCAGCTGGCTGTCCTTGCTCGTCAGCTCAAGGGGTGGGCGCTCTGTCTTGGGGCAGCGACTTGACCTTGTTCTGCTCCCTGCTCATTTCCCTCACACTCCGTGCCCCTGCCTCCACTCTTACTGTCTTCCTGCCTCGGTTTTCCATTCTCACGGGTTCCGTCCGCCTCACCTGCGAGCCACAGCTGCCAGTTCTGTGTCCCTGTCCCCTCCACCGCTTCCTCTCTGAGCGCTCTCCCGTCTTCAGCTATCAGATGGCAAGAATACATTCGCTCATTCAGAAATTCTGCACCCCCCTTCCCAGTGCGGGGTGGTGCTGGAGGCACAGGGGAGTGGGAAGAGAGGTGACGGAGGCAACTGCGCTCTCACCGGGCACGAAGTCCAGTGGGTGACGGCCACAGGCTTGTCTCCTGGCAGCGGTGGCCCCACACGGGCGGGATTGCAGCAGGAGGTTAGGCGTGCCAAGGAGAAGGCATACAGGTGGATGGTCAGGGCTGAGAGGAGGGAAGCACAGGGCAGGTGTTCAGTCCCGTTTGGAAGGTCTGGGAGGGCTTCTTGGAGGAAGAGGCAACCTAGATCTGAAAGAGGATTTGCAGGAGAAGTCATATCTAACTGCCTTTTCTCAGGTGTCACCAGGGAACAGGGCCTCCAACAGGACTGGGGGGACAGACTTTGTCTCAGTAGTCCTGGCAGGTGCGAGCCGACAGAGCATTCCAGCCCAGATCCGCTTGGTGTGGAAGGCACAGCTCTTAGTGTTCCAGTGGTGTCCCGGTTCCAGAGCGTGCAGCACTGGGCATCCATCTCAGCATTATCCTGTCTGCTGATGGCCTTGGGCAGGACTCTCTGTGACTGTCACCTTCAGGAGGCAGAGCCCGAGAGCGCCGTGCCCCCACCACTGTCCCGCAATGCTTGCCCTGTGCAGTCCTGCCCTGTGAGGAGGATGGGATGGATCTCACTCTTCCCACAGGTGGGGAAACTGAGGCAGGGCGGGGAGCTCCCTCGTCTTAGCCACGGGGGCTGGGAGGGGTTTGAGTTTAGGTTTAGTGCCCCCAAGATCTGTCCCCTCCCGAGATGCCCCCCTGTGCCTGGGGCCCGTGTGTGAGCGTTCTCTCTCTAGCACTTCCTGTGGATGTGACAACAGTGCTGGGCTGGGAGCTGGACCATGACAGAGGCAGGTAGAGAAGGCTTTGGGGGAAGGAAGCTGGGCAACAGCCCGGAGGTGGACCAAGGCTCACCGTGACCAAGCAGCATGGGAGGGGGAGAAGGAGCAGAGAGATGACGCCTCTGTGTCTTTGAAGGGTGGGCTGGCAAGCCTGAGTAGGGGGTCGTGGAGAAGAGACCCCTGCTGCTGTGCAGGGTGAACCCCACGGAGATGCAGGTGCCTATGGGAGTGCAGATAGGAAGAGAGCAGGGGAGGATGGATGGCTGGGCAGAGCTGTGTGAGGAGGTGAGAGCGGGTGCTCGCAGCCTGCGGAGGGGCAAGGCCAAGGCAAGTCCAAGGGGAGGGTTGATAGTCCCCCAGATGGGGACTTGGAGAGAGAAGGGGTTGGCGGGGAGAAGCCGAGGCTGGTTTAGAATATGGGGATGTGAGGAGCCAAGAGGGGAGGCAGCGGGACCTGCAGGACTGGGGCATGGTGGGCTGGGCAGGAGGGCAGACAAGGGGTGCAGGAGTGGAGGGTGTCATCCACACAAATATTCCAAAGTCCAAACAACTCGGAAACCAGGAAAACTTCCAGTTGCCAGCCCTTCGGCAAGGGACCCTCATCCTACAGGGTTTACCGTGTGCTGGGCATGGAGCCAAGCCCTCGGCGCCTTTGGCCCATGCAGCAGCCTGCCATCCTTCGTTGCGAGTCTGTAGGCGAGGAGAGGAGGCCCAGAGAGGCTGGGTAACCTCCCCAAGGCCACACAGAGAAAGACAGACCCAGGATTTGAATAAGGTCTCGGTTGGTCACATCTGTCCGCAGGGGCGGGGGGTGCCCAGCTGTATCTGCCATCTGGCTCCCAGCTCCTCGCCTGCTCTGCCCAGCTCCATGCCAGGGTCATGGCTTACCTTGTTGCTGACATCATCACGGGCCACCAAGGCCGGATCTCTTGCCTTCTCCCAGCCAGCTGCCTTCCACACCTCCTGCTGCTCCTTCTGAGTTCCGCAACAGAAGGAAACCAAGTTCTTTTCAGTTCAAGACGGGAAAAAAGTTTTAATAAGCATACAGGCTTAAAGAAAAACCAAAACAGGTGCAAAAAAGGTGCCATGGAAAGCGGGCCTTGGCCGTCCACCCACATAGCCGCTTTTCCAGGCCACCGCTGAGGCCCATCCTGACATGCAGCAGCTTCATGCATAGACCCTTCTCACGCGTGGCACCTGCACTGGGAAGGTGGTGAAGACAGGACTCTGGAGGCGGAGTCTCCAGGAACAAGTCTGAATGGTTACTCCTCAGTTTCAGGGCTTTGGGCAAGTGTGTTTTCTTCCCCAGGCCTCAGTTTGCCGGTTTGTGGAATGGGAGGATAACAGGCTACCTCATGGGCAAGCGAGGAACTAAATCCTAGATGGCCTGTAACGCCATGTCTGGCACACACAGTCGAGGGTAGGCTGACGATTCTCATTTCTGTACTTCGCTTCTTAATCTATAAATTAGATCCCCATAACCATTGGTCTGTTTGTATACTTTTAATTCTCATTTCTGTACGTTATCTTTCCCACCAACACAGGGAAATGAAAAAAAATTTTTTTTTGAGCTATAGTTAAGCCATATATTTATTTATTTAAGATTTATTTAATTTTTGTTGGAAAGTCAGATTTACAGAGAAAGGGAGAGACAGAAAGGAAGATCTTCATCTGTTGATTTATTCCCCACCTGGCTGCAATGACTGGAGCTGAGTCAATCCAAAGCCAGGAGCCAAGAACTTCTTCCGGGTCTCCCACATGGGTGCAGGGTTCCAAGACTTTGGGCCATCCTTGACTGCTTTCCTAGGCTGCAAGCAGGGAGCTGGATGGGAAGTGGAGCTGCCGGGATTAGAACTGGAGCCTATCTGGGATCCTAGCAGGTTCAACGTGAGGACTTTAGCCGCTAGACCACTGTGCCAGGCCCTTACATATTTTTTAATAGTTTTTTTTTTTTTATTTGAAAGAAATATTTACAGAAACGAGAGACAGAGAGAGAACAGCCAGAGCTGAGGTGATCGAGCTAGGAGTTTCTTCTGAGCTCCGCGTGTAGGTGCCGGGTCCCAAGGCTTTGGGCCGTCCTCAACTGCTTTCCAGGCCACAAGCAGGGAGCTGGATGGGAAGTGGAGCAGTCGGGACACAAACTGGCATCTGTGTGCAATACCTGGGGCTGAGCAGGCCAAACCTAGGAATCTGAAAATCTTGTTGGGTTTCCCACAATGGGTGGCAGGTACCTGATAACTGGGTCATCACCTACTGCCTCCTAGGGTTGGAATTAGCAGGGAGCTGGTAACAGGTGTGGCACCCGGTGCAGCGGCGTTTTTCACACTGACTCTGGTAAACTTGGACTCGGGTACAGGCTGCTGAGGAGTTCCTTCCCTCAGATGAAGTTCTGCCTCTCTGGCCTGTGGGGCATGGCGTGGCAATGGAGGGTTCCTTGACACAGGAACACCCGTTCTGTGCCATGCAGGACAGGGCTGGTGCTCTCGAGAGCGGAAATGGGATGGGGGTCTCAGAGGGGACACCTGAAGGAAGGAAGGTGGCCAGCTGGTGTCACTGTGATGTGTCTGGAGGAAGGAGATGAGCCTGTGGGTTGTCAGGGAGGAGCTGGAAGTCAGCTGGGGGTCCTGGGGCATCCTGCAAGGTTGTGGAGTTCTCATTCTCCAGGTGCTGGGGGGTGAGGGGCGGGGCCTGCTAGAAGACACATCCTCAGGCCACTCCCCCGTTCTCCCTAATCAAGCACTGGGGGAGCGGGAGGAGAGGCATTTCAATTAGTCTCTCCGGGGAGTCTATTGCACATCCCAGTTTGACAACTGCTTTGCAGTTCGTGCATAAGTCATGGGTGGCACCAAGGTGCTGTGCAAACATGGTGGTGGCTAGCACAGGCTGGTGAGGCAGTCTCCGGCCATAAGGTGTCATGTGCAGTGGCGGTGGCACCAGCCACATGCAACTAACTTCCTGAGCCAGAGGGCAGGTGAAGGCCAGGCACCAGGCAGGCAAAGGGCACGGGGAGCTGACCCTGGGGGACAGCGACAGGGGGTGGGAGTTTCCATTACAGGGAAGCAGCCCATGACTTTGTCCTGCCCAAGGGCTGTGGGAACCGCGGGAGCCCAAAGATGGGCTCAACTTTGGTTAAAACTTAACTTTCTGGGTACTCAGAAACTCTGAGTTGGTCACGGTCACTTCTACACGCGCAGAAAACCTTGGTAATGGTGGTGGTGGTTGGAGGGGGATTATGCAGGAAAGGGTGAATGGTAATAGGAAAAGTTTAATGTCAAGAACAGCTGGCGCAGCTGGTGGGCTCCGTCTCAGTGAAAGGCATCTTTCAGTGGGGGAAAAGAAGCGTAAAGCCTGAGGCAGCAGATGGAACTGCAACACGTTCCATCTAAACAGTGGAATTGACTCACGAGCAACAGCTTAACCCACAGACCCGAGGGAGCGCTCCGCTGAGCAGGGTGGAAGGAGCTGGTTCAGTTCAGGCCATTGCCTTAGCAGCTCCCACAGGGGCTGGCTTGGGGCCTTGGCTTTCCCGTCCTCCTCGCACCTGGTGCAGGAGCTCGGCCTATCGACAACAGTTAACAGCCCTTCCCAGGGACAGGCACTGAACACAAACAGAAACTGTTAGCTCAACAAACATTCGTGCCAGGCACAGCGCTGCTTGCTTTTCTTCGTGTGTCCTTCTAGGGACAAGATGCCTGCCCTTGGCCACTGCAGAGGACAGACAGCAGGCAGCTTCCTCCACCACCTTCCAGGTCCCTAGGAGACCACACTGGGCTTTCAGCACTAGACTTCTTCTTTAAAGATTTATTTTTATTGCAAAGTCAGATATACAGAGGAGAGACAGAGAGGAAGATCTTCCATCTGCTGATTCAGTCCCTACGTGGCCACTACGACTGGAGCTGAGCCGATCCTAAGCCAGGAGCTAGCAGCAGCTTCTAGAATTCCCTCACGGCTGCAGGGTTCCAAGGCCGTCCTCCACTGCTTTCTCAGGCTCCAAGCAGGGAGCTGGAGGAACAGTGAAGCAGCTGGGACTCGAACCGCTGTCCCCATGGGCTGCCGGCGCTGGCAGGTGGACGACTAGCCTGTTGAATCATTGCGCCTGCCCCCAGTAGTAGAATTTTGGGTACAGAAAAAGTATGGCCACAGCTACCGCCAGGACCTCCCCCTCAACCTTCCTTGCCAGCACACCTTCTGGCTGCCCAGCCGCAGCGTCCCTTAGGGCGATGCGCGTTACCATGGAGACAGGGGCGCTCGCGCGGCGCGCCTCGGGAGAGGCGGAAGTCGGTCTGGGGAACGGTGGGCGGCCATTTTGAGAGCGGGCAAGAGGGTCGGGAGAGGCGCGGACAAGTGACGGTTGACCGGTTTTAACCAAGAGGCTGGTACCGCGGGGCGGGGAGAAGAGGGCGGTGCCATCCCAGGGCGGGATGCCAGGGGCGGGGAGGGGGTAAGGGTGGGGCGGGCGGCCGGAGGCGGGGGACAGAGACCACCGTGGGGCCCCCCGGGGACAGACAGGGAGCGCCCGGGGAGCGGGGCAGAGGCGCGGCCGGCAGCGGGGGAGATGAGCTAGCGGCGGGGCCTCGGCAGCCAGGTGTGAAGGGCATGGACAGAGGTGAGAAGAGGCGGGGAGAAAAGGTATCGCGCGTCGGGGGGAAGGTGAGGAACGCCAAGTCAAGGCCGGTGTCGAACGAGAAAGTAAGGGGCGAGGAGAAGGCGCAGGCGGAGAGCGCGAAGGGAGAGGAAAAACCCAGGGGCGAGCAGCGATCCCGCGGCGAGGGGAACGCCCGTGAGGAGAGACCCGGAGGCCGGGAGAAGGGGCGGGGCGAGGCGAGGGGGCGTGGCACGTGGGCGGGGCGAGGCGAGGAGTGGGAGCGTGGCAAGGAGGCGGGGCGGGGCGAGGCGAGGAGGCGTGGCAAGGAGGCGGGGCGGGAGGAAGAAAGGCAGCGTGGCAGGTGGGCGGAGCGGGGCGAGGGAAAGGGGCGGGGCGAAGAAAGGCAGCGTGGCAAGGAGGCGGGGCGGAGCGAGGAAAGGGGGCGTGGCAAGGAGGCGGGGCGGAGCCCTACGAAGGGGCGGGAAGAACAGTTGGCTCCCGATCCGGGCAAAGGGGCGGAGCAGGAGCGGGGAAAGGAGAGAAGGCCCAAGGAGGAGCCCTCCCCCGGCAAGAGACAGGGGCGGGGCCCGGGGAAAGGGCGGGGCGTGGACAAGGTCTGGGCGGAGACCCTGGTGAAGGGCCAGATCGAGTACAGCACGGGATTCCCGGGCGGAGCCAGAACCCGGAGAAGGAGGCGGGGCGAAGAGCCCTGCGGGGGCGGGGCCAGGTCAGGAGGCGGGGCCAGGGCTCCCGGCCGCCGCAGGGCTGGGGAAAGCAAGAGGGGTTCACTCAAAGCGCGGCGCAGAAACCAAGGCTGGCTCAAGGGCAGGGGCGGGTTCCAGAGAGGGGGCTTTGCACGGAGCAGGGGTGGGGCCCGGGTAAGGGGAGAGACGAGGAGGCGAGGCGAAACGAGGCGCCCGAGCCGGGCCGTGACCGGGAGCATCAGTAGGGTCGGGGCTCGGAGCCCTGGCCGGCGTGGGACCCGCAATAGGAGCAGGGGCGGAGCCAGGAGTAAGAGCAGAGGTGGGGCTAGAAGCAAGAGCAGGGGCGGAGCCAGGAGCTTGAGCAGGGGTGCAGCCAGGGACAAGGGCCCGGGCCGGGCCAACCGCCCGAGTGTGCCCGAATCCCGCCCGAGTGTGCCCAGGTCCCGCCCGAGTGTGCCCGAATCCCGTCCGAGTGTGCCTAGGTCCCGCCCGAGTGTGCCCAGGTCCCGCCCGAGTGTGCCCAGGTCCCGCCCGAGTGTGCCCGGCTCCCAAAAGTCCTCTGCAGGGAGCTGCCTCGCGCACCGGCATTGACCCCCGCGTTCTCCAGGTTGTGGCCGCGTTGTGCAGCTGCCCAGCCATGCACCCTGCGAAGCCTGCATGGCCGGGAATCCGAGGCCCGCGGGCCATGTGGGCACTGCTGGCGGTGCTGCTGGAG
The DNA here is from genome assembly GCF_017591425.1 of Ochotona curzoniae. Taxonomy (NCBI): domain Eukaryota; kingdom Metazoa; phylum Chordata; class Mammalia; order Lagomorpha; family Ochotonidae; genus Ochotona; species Ochotona curzoniae. Next base: position 3,943,843 of record NW_024465561.1, on the reverse strand, counting down.
CCGTGGGGGCTGGCAGCCATCAAGGATTTTGAGGAGTGCACCTGGCAGGTGGTCTTGAACAAGTTCGAGAGGATAGGCGAGGAGGGTGCGAGTGACCGCTTCTTTCATCAAGATCTAGTGGACAAGGTGGGCCAGGTGTTCAGAGAGCTGGTGGACGCACCCATCGACCCGAGCAAGGTGAGGGGTCAGGGTCATGAGAACCCCCCGGGCAGCTTCCCAGTGGGCTCAGGACCTGACACCCAGTACCTCGTGGCAGAAATATCTGGGCTTCCCTTACTACCTGAAGATCAACTACTCCTGCGAGGGACAGGTGAGTGTGCCCCACCTGGGGGCCCTGCCCCTCAAGTTTCAGCTTCCTTGTCTGTAACCTTTAAACACTGGCAGCAGCGTAGACCGCTGGGGACCTGAGGAATTCTAGAAGGTGTCCAGCACCCAGCAGGTGCTGGAAAGCCTTCTTGCTCATATTTAATGGAACTGTAATTCACAAACCATGACGTTGACCATCTGAAAGTGTACAAGTCGGTTGTTCTTCGTGTGTTTAGGAAGTTGTGCCACCATCTTTGTATCTTATCCCCATGGATTTCCCTCCTGCCCCTCAGGACCACCTTGGGCAGTTAGAGTGTGTCTGTGAAGAGCACTTAATTCACATGGAATCGTGGGGTGGCGGGCCTGTTCGTGTCTGGCTCTTTCCAGGCGGCGTGTTTTCTTTCTTTCTTTTTAAAGATTTATTTATTTTGACTGGAAAGGTAGATTTACAGAGAGAAGGAGAGACACAGAGAAAGATCTTCCATCCACTGCTTCACTCTTCAAGTGGCCACAATGGCCAGAGCTGAGTTGATCTGAAAGCCAGGAGCCAGGAGCCTCCTTCAGGTATCCCTCATGGGGTGTAAGGTTCCAAGGCTTTGGGCCGTCCTCGACTGCTTTCCCAGGCCACAGTCAGGGAGCTGGATGGGAGGTGGAGCAGCTGGGACATGAACTGGCGCTATATGGGATGTCGGCGTGTGTAATCAAGGACTTAGCCACTGAACCATCGAACCATCGTGCCAGGCCCCAGGCAGCCATTTTCAAGGCTCGAACCTGTTATATTGTGTCAGCATTCCCTTTTTCATGGATGAGTAATATTCTGCTGTGTGGATGTATCCCATCTGGTGTATCCGTTCATGAACTGCTGGACATTTGGCTTCATTCTATGTTTTAGGCTATTGAAACAAAGTTGTTTTGGAGTCTGTGTACACATCTTGTGTGAGCATGTTTTCTGTTCTCTCTGGTGCATTTGTAGGAGTGTAACTGCTGGCCCAGACACAGCCACACTTGACTTTGGAGGTGATGTCAAGCTGTTTTCCAGAACGGCCATTCGTTATCATTTCCTGTTGCACACACCCACCACAGTCGGGTCACGTTGTAGATGCCCTGTGCTGTTGCCAACCCTGGCCATTGTCCATCTTTATTACAGGCATCCAGGTATATGAAGTGCTGTCTCCTTGAGGTGTCAACTTGCAATCCTCTGAAAACTAACGCTGTTACACATTCCTTTTGCGTGGTTTTCAGCTGTTTGCCTCTCTTTGGAGAACTCTCCACTTGAATCCTTCGCCCGATTTTAGAAATGTGATTTCTTTGAGAGGCAAAGAGGGAGAGAGAGAGAGAGAGAGCCATCTGCTGGTTCATTCCCCCACATAGTGGAGACAGCCAAGATTGGACCGACTTTGAAACAAGGGTATGGAAATCCAATCTGGGCCTGCCATGTGTGTGGCAAGGACCTAGTTATTGGAACCATTGCCTTCTACAACCCAGGGTCTACATTAGCAAGGAGCCAGAGTCAGGAGCTGAGGTGGGTATCAAGTTCAGGCACTCAGCCATGGGGTGTGGGCTTCTTGATTGGCAACCTAACAGTTAAGCCTGAAGCCCACCCCTTCCCCATTAACACATTTTTGTGTGTTTTTATTTTTTAAATAAGTCATTATTTTTATTGGAAAGTCAGATTTACAGAGAGAGAGAGAGAGGATCTTCTGTCTACTGGCTCACTCCCCAGGTGGCCACAGTGGCCTGAGCTAAGCTCGATCCTAAACCAGAAGCCAGAGCCGCTTCCAGGTCTCCCATGCGGGTGCAGGGTCCCAAGGCTTTGGGCCATCCTCGACTGCTTTCCCAGGCCACAGGCAGGGAGCTGGATGGGAAGTGGGGCAGCCAAGGCATGAACCGTTATCCATATGGGATCCTGGTACATGCAAGGTGAGGACTTTAGCCACTAGGCTGCTGTGCCAGACCCTGTGCATTTTTATTATTGAATTGTTAAAGTTCTTTCTGTACTGTGCACATGCTCCGTCCTCCTTATTGGATGTATGACTTATAAAGATTTTTTTTTTAAATTTTTATTGCAAAGTCAGACATACAGAGAGGAGGATCTTCCATCCATTGATTCACTCTCCAAGTGACCGCAATGGCCAGAGCTGTGCCGATCCAAAGCCAGGAGCCAAGAACTTCCTCCCAGTCTCTATGTGGGTGCAGGAACCCAAGGCTTTGGGCTGTCCTCGACTGCTCTTCTCAGGACACAAGCAGGGAGCTAGATGGGAAGTGGGGCCTCTGGGATTAGAACCAGTGTCCATATGGGATCCCAGCGCCTTCAAGGCGAGGATTTTAGCCACTAGGCCATGGCGCCGGGCCTGACTTACGAAGATTTTGTCTCACCCTGAAGGCAGCCTTTCCCTGGATGCTCCCCTTGAGAGCACAGGCCTTTCTGTGTTGAGCTAGAATAGCACATACGTTTCTCATTTGGTGACGCCCGAGTCAGCAGCTACCGTTGTCGGCTGCTTTCACCGTTGGTGAGGGAGTCTGCGCCCAAGCAAAGGTCCTGAGCACTTGCCCCTGTGTTTTCCTCTAGGAGATTTTTAATTTTAATTCTTCTGTTCAGGCTGCTGAATTCATTCTGTGTTGGATTTTTGTGTATGGTGTGAGATAGGAATCCAGATTTTTTTGCAGGTGTCTCTCGTTGTCCTAGGATTCTCTGTGAAGATTCTGTTCTTTATCTCATTAAATCGTCTCGGCCCTCTTATTAGTGCATCAGCTCTCTTTCCGCCATCTTTTTGTGCTGCCACGATGGTGCGCTTGGACATCCTGGCCGATGCCCTCAAGAACATCAACAATGCAGAGAAGTGAGGCAAGTGGCAGGTGCTGATCTGGCCGTGCTCCAGGGTCGTCGTCCACTTCCTCACCGTGATGATGAAACATAGCTGCACTGGCAAGTTTGAGATCATTGATAATCACAGAGCTAGAAGGATCACTGTGAACCTCACAGGCGGGGTAGACAAGTGTGGTGTGATCAGCCCCAGATGTGACGCGCAGCTGAAAGCTCTAGAGACATGGCAGACTCATCTGCTTCCATCCTGCCAGCTCGGTTTCATTATCGTGACAACCTCAGCTGGCATCGTGGGCCACCAAGAAGCAAGACGAAAACACACAGGGGGAAAAATCCTGGGATTCTTTTTCTAGGGATGTAACACACAAATATAAATAAAATCAGTGCGCCGTAACTGTTGATAGCTTATCCCTGGACTCACTTCCTCTAGTTGCTCCTTGTGCCCACGTGGCTGCCCTCTGGTCCTGGAGACAGGAGCACTGTCGTGGGCTCTCAAAAAAGCAGCAAGTGTGAGCTCTGTTCCTTTGTTCTGGTCCTGCTGGCTTGTTTTGGCTTCAGGAAGCTTTCTGAGGACAGTGGTGTGCCGTGGTTTGGAGGCCTGGGTTGGAGTTGGCCGTGGAAGAAAACTCACTTGGAGCCGGATGCAGCCGGAAGTAGAGCGAGAGTGACTTGTTCAGGCTCTCGGGCCAGGGTGTCGAACCCAAGCCTGTCGTGATCTCTGCAAAGTTACTGAACCTTTCTGTGCCAAAGTTTCCTCATCTCTCTCTCTCTCTCTCTCTCTCTCTCTGTAAGATTGTTTGAAAGGCAGAATGGGGCCAGCATTGTGTCATAGCAGGTAAAGCCACTGCCTGGGATGGCAGCATCCCATACAGGCACCGCTTTGAGTGCCAGCTGCTCCACTTCTGATGGAGCTCCCTGCTAATGCGCCTGGGAAAGCAGCAAAGGATGGCCCAGGTGCTTGGCATCCTGTACCTAAATGGAAGATCAGGATGAATCCCCTGGCACTGGTCTGGCCTGGGTCTGGCCGCTGTGGGCATTTGGGGAGTGAGCTAGTGGATGGAAGGTCTTTTCTCTCTCTCTCTCTCTCTGTCTCTGTATATATATATATATACACACACACACACACACATTTGTGTTTGTGTGTCCTCTTCCTGTAATTTTATTTTCCAAATAAATCCTTAAAAAGAGAGAGAGAGAGAGAGAGAGAGAAAGGCAGAGTTATGGGGGCAGGATGAGATAGAAAGCATGAAAGATTCTCCATTTACAGGCTTGCTTTCCCACAAATGCCTGCATTGGTCAGGGCTTGGGCAGGCTCAAACCAGAAGCTAGGAAGTCCATGTGGGTCTCCCACATGAGTGGGAGGGCCCCATCCACTTGGGCTGTCCATTACTTCTCCAGGCACTGGCAGGAAGCTGGATCCAAAGCAGGTGGGACTTGAACCAGTGCCAATACAGGATGCCATCACAGGTGACAGCTTAACCGGCTGTGCCACCACACAAGGCCCCAAGAGGGCACTCATTCAGCTGGGTGTTTGGGGAAGATCTTTAGGAAGAAGGCTGAGCGGAGACCAGAACAATGAAAAAGGCGTGACGGGCACCAGGGAAGAGCATTGCAGGCTGAGGGAACCACCAGCACGGCCGCTGGGAGGCAGGAGGGAGCTGGGTGTGGCTGCAGCAGAGTGAGCCAGGGAGACAGCCGGAGGGGGTGTCGGAGAAGGCTCTGAGCGGAAGTGGGACCAGATGGGCTTCACTCCTTGGGCTCCTTCCTTCCTTCCTGCCCCTCCTGCTGGGTGGGGGAGAGCAGAGGCCGCAGGACAGCTTGACAGGAGGCTGCTGGGGTGTTAGTGCCCTCCCGTCCCAGGAAGTCCCCCAGCACCTGTTCCTGCATGTGGGAACCCAGAGGCAGGGCTGACACAGTTGTAGCCCTGGCTAAGGCCTCCCTCGGCAAGGCTGCGCCCAGGCGTCTTAAGCCATCAGATCTCTGGCCCTGGTCCCGCCCCTCCCTGCCTCTGCTTGTCGGGGCCTGAAGGCAGCCTTTCCTGGGGCACCTCTGGGTCTGTGCTCATGTTGTTCCACATACTGGAAATACCCTCTCTCCTCCTCGCTCCTGCCTACCATCTCAACCAGCCAGGATCCTGGCATCTATGGGAGGTTGCCCTTGGGCGCCTTTCACCCTCTTCCCCACTTCCCCATTCCTTTCTTTCCAATTCCCCCAGCCTAGGGCCCAGATCCTGCTGCAGCAGAGCGTGCTCTAGTAGGGATGGGGCACCCGGGGAGCCCCCTGCAAGAACACACACCCCGGGGTCCTCTTGCCTGTAGGCATCTGAGGATATGGTCCGTAAGGGCCACCTGACGGGGCTCAAGCCCATGGCATTGGTCAGCTTCCAGTCCGCAGTCAACTTCTACCGCTGGAAGATTGAACATCTGCAGATCCAGATGGAGGCAGCCCCTTTCCGCAGCAAAGGTGTGGGGGGCAGGAGCAGAGCTTGAGGGCCCTGGGGGAGCTGGCAGGGCAGGGTGGGGCAGGATGAAGCAGAGGGGGTGTGGAGGGGAGCAGCCCCAACTGGCACTGCCTCAGTGCCCCCATCCCTCTCCCACAGAGCCGTGCTCCGCAGAGCAAATGTGCAGTGTGAGCTGGTACACACCCATGCCCATCAAGAGTGGTAGCCTGGTCATGCGAGTGGACATCAGCGGCAATGGCCTGGGACCTTTTATTCCCCCCAAAAGGTGCCCTTTTCCTAGCTGCCCAGGGCAGGGGGTTGCTAGGGAAAGGAGTGGCAACCCGCCACCATCTCCATGGTAACAGCCCCTGTGAGTGCAACCCTCACATGGGTCACCGTGCACCTGCCACTACCAGGTTCTACGTGAATATCAACGGCTTCCTGAAGAAAGGACAAGACAACAAGATCGAGTTCACCGTGGGAGATGAGGTAGGACCGAGGGTGCTGAACCCCGTGGCAGGTCCTTGGACCAGGCCCTAGATGCCCCATCTGCAGAAGGGCCCGGGAGGGGAAAATCATGGATGCACCCATTTCACAGAGGAGAAGACTGAGGCCCCAAAGGGGTGGAAGCATTGCATCACCATCTTTCAGCATGTGCACATGAACTGAGATGCATGTTTGCCTGATTCCTGCTCCCACACTCATGTGTTTAAAAAAAAAATGTGTCTTATTTACTGGAAAGGCAGAGTGACAGAGAGGCAAAGGCATCTTCCATCCACTGGTTCACTCCCCATTGACGGGGCCAGGCTGAAGCCAGGAGCCAGGAGCTTCTTCTGGATCTCCCACGTGGGTGCAGGGTCCCAAGGCCCTGGGCCATCTTCTGGCCATCTTCTACTACTTTCCCAGGCCACAAGCAGGGAACTGGATGGGAAGTGGAACAGCTAGGATTAGAATCAGGATTGGAGGAACTGGTGCATCGATAGGGCAAGCCAGTATTACACGATGTGGTTCATCCAGCTGTGCTACATGCTGGCCCCGGCTCCGATCTCTTCATCACTGTACCCACCTTCCCCCCTCTCTTCCTCTCTCCTTCTCTCCCTCCCTCCCTCCCTCCTTCACCCCTTCTTCCATCCTCCCTCTCCCTGCACAGAGGCAGACATCAGGGTCACAAAGCAGCGAGCGCACAGACCCGAGTCACTGCTCTTGCTCTGAGTCACTGCTGATGCTATAGAGGAGCAGGCAGACACCAAACCCACAAACATGGGCATCAACAGCTTGCAGGCTCGCTTAAAAGGTGGCGAGGCTGTGACAAGAAGCCAGGTGTGGAGAGCAGGGCTCATGTGCAATGCGTAGTGCACCTGACAAGAAAGACCAGGTGGCCATTTGTCTGAGCAGAGGAGAGGTTCCTGTGGGGTGTGGCGGGAGATCATGTCACACGGGGACCCCATAGCTGAGAAGTGAGGCTTCCGTGGCTGGGAGGTGACAAACTGTACAGGGCCCTAGGGGTCACAGTGGGGGCTCTGCTCACGTGGGAAAACCCAGAAGCCACAGGAGGGGACATGGGGGGAGTGCTGATCTGCTCCCCCCCCCAGCTGCGGGACCTGCAGCCCAGGTACTTTGTGAACGTGCCCTCAAGGCCCCTGTGGCACACCATGGACCAGTCGCCTGTGCTCATCCTGGGGGGCTTCCCTGACAAGAAGTCCATCCTGCTGACCGACACTAACTTCAAGGACTTCTCGCTGGTGCAGGTGGGCGTTGCCAGTGGCCTGGGGATGGGGGCAGCCTCTGAAATGCTGAGGGGGCTGGGGGTTCAGACGGCTTCTTGGAGTTGCGACTGCATCCCCTCCCTCCGCGGGAGAGGCCCAGGAGGTTGAAGGGGAGAAGCAGGTTGTTGTAGTCACTGCCGTATCTGCTCCCCGACAGCTGAGCATCGACAGCTGCTGGGTGGGCTCCTTGTACTGCCCCCAGTCCGACTTCACGGCCACCATCTATGATGCTATCAGCACGGAGAGCACCCTCTTCATCCGGCAGAACCAACTCGTCTACTACTTCACGGGCTCCTACTCCATGCTGCAGGAGAACACCGAAGGCAGCGGTGAGGAGCCCCAGGGAAGGGGTCATCCCGGCCTCTTGGCCTGGGTCTGCCCTCGCCCTGCCTACACATGTGGATTGCAAAGGGGAAAGGAAGGAATATAGAGAGAAATGGGGCAGCTCCAGAGGGGGACGGAAAGAGAGCAGAGAAAAAAAAAAGGGTCCGGCACAGTGGCGTAGCAGCCAAAGTCCTTGTCTTGAATGTGCTGGGATCACATCTGGGTGCCGGTTCTAATCCCAGAGACCCTGCTACCCATCCAGCTCCCTGCTTGTGGCCTGGGAAAGCAGTCGAGGACGGCCCAATGCCTTGGGGCCCCGCACCCACGTGGGAGACCCAGTGGAAAAGGCTCCTGGTACAAATGGTGTTTTACCCCCTACCTAAAATCAACATATAAGGCTACAAAAAACTGTCATTTGAATTCAATTAGTTAATTTATGTCATAAACAGCTTCATTTTCTCCCTGTTTTTTTTTAAGATTAATAATTTTTTATTTGAAAGGCAGAATTACAGAGAGAAAAGGAGAGTCAGAGATCTTCTCCACTATTCAATCCCTAAATTGGCTGCATGGGCCAGAGCTGGGCTGATTTGAAGCTAGGAGCTAGGATCTTTTTCTGAATCTCCCACTTGGGTGCAGGGGCCCAAGCAACTGGGCCATCCTCTGCTGCTTCCCCAAGCAGGTTACTAGAGTGCTAGATCAGTAGTGGAGCACCTGGGACTTGAACATGAGTCCATGGGAGGGGTTCCGACACTGCAGGTGAACCCAATTAAAATTGGCTCAAGCTGAAGAGAAGGAGTGTCTGTTGGTTTGCATAACAGAACAGCCCAGGAGCATGTTGGTTTCAGGCATAGTGGGATCCAGGGGCTCACTGTCTCTGACAGATGCCCGGTGCCTCCAGCCCAAACTGGCCTCTCTGGAGTCCTGGGAGAGAGTATCTCTTTGTTCTCAGCTGCAAGCTAGAGCTGTGGCCAGACACAGCTACAAGCTCTGGTCAGAGGAATGCAGGAGAGGGTTCGTCCCAAGTGGAGCCCTCGTAGACATAGGGCAGACAGGGGGAGTTCCCCAAGGACAGCAGATGTCCTCTGCTGAGAACCCATGAACATATCCACACTCAACAGGGTGTCCAGCATGGGGGTGGAGGGAGAGGGAAAGTGGAGGCTTGGCGCGGGGGGTGCGGGGTGCCAACATCAAGGCCTGAGGCCTCATGCTGCCCTCCTAGAGAAGTGGGTGCGTGTCCTGGCTAGCGAGTGCATCAAGAGGCTGTGCCCGGTGTATTTCCACAGCAAAGGCATGGAGTACGTAATTGCCCTCACTGCTGGCAAGAACGAGGGCTATTTCCACTTTGGGACCATCACAGGTAAGGAGAGGGGGGTGCTCTGACAAGCTAGGAGACCCGTGTACACTCTCTGACTCTACGTCCTCACCCTTGGGAGATGCTATAGGCTGGGGGATGTTCCTCTATGTGTGTGTGTATAGAGATGTATTTGTGTGGGGGGCGAGGTATTGGGGGGCTCAGTATATTTCATGATGTGTTTGGATCCTGAGAACAGAAACACAATTCAAAATCAACTTAAGTACATGGTCTATACAGGAGAAAAAGCAAGGTCCACCTTCAGATATGACCAATTCCAGGAGCTCACAGCCAGGTCCTGGGGACTGTAGGTGAGGGAGTGTAACGTGCAGACTACAGCCCGTCTTTTGGAGAGAAACCACGAAATCACACTCTTGCGGAGTGGCCCTGTTCTCCTGGTCCTCCTCTGCAGTAGTGCCGTCATCACAGGGCAGAAGATGCAATAAGGTGGCATCACTAGGAACCTGGGGAGAGCCCTGTGCCTTGGCTACGTTCTCAGGCACCACTCCTCTCAGGGGGATTGAAGATGTCCCCTGCCCCAGGTGAGGTGAGGGGTGTGCTCAGGGCTCATGACATCCTTGCCCACCAGTTTGAGTCCTCCTCTTCCTCCCAACAAGAGAATGACAGCAGCCACCCCTCCATTAACATCCAAAGTCCCTGGGCACTCTGGGATTGGCCCTCTTGGAGTCACGTGTCCAGACAGACACCCTGTGATGGGCTGCATGTGTGCTGCTGGGTCCCCTGGACTGAGGGGAGGCCTACAGTCCTGAGTCGTTTGGGTTGGGGAGTGCCAGCTGCACAGGTTGGGTAAGAGCAGGAGGGCAGTTCCCGCCTTGTTCCACAGATGGTGATGTATCCTTCGAGATGCTGCCGAGGCAGTGGTCAGTGTGCCAAAAGATAGCAGGTACTCCCTTGCAGCGGGAGGAGGAGCGGGTCCTGGGAGGTGGGGCGCTCCCGAGAGGGGTGTGGCCCTGGGCCTGTTTCGCACTGCCCCTCTACCTCACAGTTGCCAACTGCTCCATGATCTGGGCCCTGTTCCTCGTGGACGACGATGCCATCCTGCTGCTGGTGGAGGAGGAGGTGCTCCCCAACAAGAAACTTTACCACGTGGTTAGCTACCATCAAAGTGAGCATGGCGACCAGGAAGGCTGTGCCCTGGGCATCTAGTCTGAGCCACCAGGAGGGAGGAGAAAGACAGGGGTGCTGCGTTCAGGGTTGGGGAAGCTGAGAGGTCAGCAGGACTGGACCAGAGGGGATGGACAGGGCGCAAGCTGGGAGAGGCGAGCAGAAGCCGCATCCGGTGTGATCCGGTGTGATCCGGTGTGTGGCTGTGATGGCGCCTTTAGGGGAGCAGCACTGTAGGGTAACAGCTGTAGAGGCTGGGTAGTGCCCAAGGGCCACAGCCAGGGCCGTGGAGGAGGAGCTCAGGCCAATATCTGCCCATGGCTGGGCTTCTTTGGGATTCCAGAAACTGTGTGGGCCTGCAAGGCCACCCGACCCACCACCACCCTCCCCCGACCCTGTGGGAAGCCCTGGACCAGCTCTATGGGGTGTGAGGGAAGCTCATGCCTCACCCCAGCTTCAGGTTGTGAAAGATCAAGGCCAAGGTCTCAGGAGACTGGGCTGGGTTCTCCCCATCTGCAGTGACCGAGGACCTGAAGATCCTCTACACCATCCCGGAGTTCATCCCAGACGGTAGGAGCGACGGGAGGAGGCAGTGGCGGGAGCAGGGCAGTGGTGGGCAGAGGAGTCGGCTGCCTCTCACGAGAGGTGCTCCTGTCTGCCTCCCTGTCGCTGCTGCTCAGCTCGGGGCCTGGAGTTCCTGATGATGCTGGGGACGGAGGTGTATACCAGCACCTCGATGGTCCCCAGGGGCATGTTCTTCAACCCCTACAACAACTTGCTGTTCATCTGGGGCAACTTCCTCCTGCAGAGGTAACCCCTCACCCGCCTCTCCCACTCAGAGCCTTACTAGGACAAGGCGCTCTCTGACACCCATGCCCAGAAGTTCTCAGGACAGTGATGAAGAGAATGCAGGTCAGGATAGGGGACACCAGGCTTTTAAAAGGCTGGCAGGGCCCCCAATCCATGCGCACAACAGACTGTAGTTTCCCTGGGGGCCCTTTAGAGGTCTTATCATCTCCAGGGACCTATGGCGTGTTCATGGGCAGCCCATGGTTGGGTCCATCTTCCTGTGGCTCAGAGCGGGAGGTGGTGGATCCCAGGGCTGTCGGAACACCCCATGGGTTCAGGGCTGGCAGGCTTCTCCTGTATGCCCTCCCAAGGCAAGGGGAGAAACTGAGGCAACTGCCCATATGGTGTGCGAGGCCTGTGGCCCCTGACTCCCCACCTCTGTTTCCACAGCTATAACAAGGAAAACTTCATCTACCTGGCCGACTTCCCCAAGGAGCTATCCATCAAATACTTGGCCAACTCACTCTATGGAGAGCTAGCCATTGTCACGGACAATGAGGAGGTGGGCTGCCTGTGCTGCTCCTCCCTCCCTCGCTTACCCATGCTAACCCTGGGGGGGCATCCCTTCTGCCTGTCAGGGTCAAGGTGCTGAGGGGTACAAGCCTGGGCAAGAACAGCAGCCAGAAGTCCCGGGGCTAGCTCAGAGAAGTCACCTCGCAAAGTGAGACCTAAGCCATGGGTCAGGATTCTGGGTGCTTCCCAAAGGCCTGACACTCAGCATCTGCCAGGGACACAGTGCAGGCTGTGTCTGTCTTGGGGCCTATCTGTACATGGAGTTGTGGTCCAGAGGGTGAGATGGACAACCGCCTGCTCAGACAGGCACAGTTCAACGTGCTCGGGGCAAAACTGCACCTGTTTCAGGTTCAGAGGCAGGGTCTTGCTCTGCTTAGGGTGTGCAGAGGCCAGGGAGGCTTCCTAGAGAAAGCCTGCCAGAGGTGGGGGGGTGTCATGGAGCCTGGAGAGGTCCCAGGGAAGTGAGGTCTAAAGGTGGACATGTTTCAGGGTGGGTGGGTGGTCAGCGCAGAGCTGGGAAACTGAGCCGAGTCAGGAGAAAGAGCCAGGGAGTGGAGCAACGAAGAGTGCCTGGGTTTGAGTTCCAGCTCAGTTCTCTATTCCCACTTCCTGCCATGCAGGCACACACGCCCTGGGTGACAGCACGTGACAGTTTAAGTAATTGGGTCCCTGCTCCTCTCATGGGAGACCCGGATGTGGAGTTCCTGGCTTTGGTCTAGTTCAGATCCTGTTATTGTAGGCAGCTGGACAGTGAAGCAGCAGGTGGAAGAGCTCTGCCTGTTTCTTTTTCAACAAATGAAATGAGGACATTTTTTAAAACAAATAAGAAAACAAGAGTCCTTAGCCCCAGGAGTCCTGGCATTCAGCAGTGTACATGTTAGGATCCCTTTGGCCGCAAGGAGCAGGAATTGGAGCAGATGGAGACATTAAGGAAAAAAAGGATCATATGGATGGGGGCTGATGTCAAAGGGGGTGGGATATGTGGGAAGTAGAGAGCTGACCCTGCAGGGGAATGTGAGGGTCTGGGGTGCCCAGGGCTTCCCCCATCCACATCTTGCTGCTGTGCCCTTAGATCTGGTACCTGCAGGAGGGCAGCTACCAGATGTACAGGCTGTTCCCGTCGCAAAGCTGGGAGCTGCACATCAGCCTGCAGGCCATGTTCCACTCTTCCCTCTACTCCTCCAATGAGACCATGGTCACCCTCTTCTATGAAGACAGCGAACTGTTCCAGGTGCCAGGGAGGAGCCCCCATGGGTGTTGGGGTGTGTGTGTGGGGGGGCGACACCACAAGGTGGTTGGTGCCAGCTCCCCTGCTACTGCCTGCCCCCCTTGCAGCTGGTGTACCTCATCAACGACCAGCAGGGCCGGCTGGTGAAGCGGCCCGTGCCGGTGGTGAAGCTCCTGATGTATGAGCAACACAGCAAACACTACTACATGGAGCGGAGAGGGTGAAGAGAAGCTTGGGGACGGCTGTGGCGTCAGGGTGGGCTTCAAGGAGGAGAGGGTGCCCGAACTTGTGACCCAAGGGGCTGAAGAAGCATTACTTCAGCCAGAAGGTGGAGAGGGGTGGATCACATGTCTCACGGTCCCAAGGACGAAAGGAAAATTGAGGATTCAAGTCTGCAAGGAAGTGGCCAGCAGAGAGCATGCAGGATGGATGGTGGGAGGGACAAGGTGGATGTGGGAGGAACTTGAACTTCACTTTGAGAGGCCTGGGAAGCCGTGAGTGGACAGCTGGGTCAACAGAATCACCGCAGAGGGAGCTGGAGGAGAGGGTAGGGGAGGAAGGGGAGGTGAACCGAAGGGGGAGAAGGGCAGATGGAAAGGTGGGTGAGCCCCAAGCTGCACGCAGAGCAGGAATGTGCCTATGGACTGGGTTGGTGCAGGGGAGGGGTGCAGGTAGCTGGGTGCAGCCGTGTCTGAGACTACCAGGAAGGTCAGAGCTGGGCCTGGGGAGTGAGCAGATAGCAAATGGGAAACAGGGTTGAGGAGACGCCTGGCCGTCAGTTGGGGAAGTCAGCTGACCCCCTTGTATCTCCCACTGATGCCCAGGGGCCATCTGGTGTTCGCCTCCAAGAACACCTGTCCCTTCATGAGGATGCGCCTGCACCCACAGGCCAACCAGCAGATGTACTCACGCCAGGAGCTCTACCGGGCCCGGCCACCACATGTACTGGAGCCCTCGGGCTTCCACACCGAGAGATCGCTCGCGGTGTACCAGGGCCTTGTCTATTACCTGCTCTGGCTACACTCCAAGTACGACAAGGTGAGAGCGCCAGAGGCTGTCGTCCAGGGAGCTGGGTCTCCTCTGACAGCTGGGGACAGAGAGGGAGCCAGTTGGCACTGCAGTGGGGCAAGACCAAGGACCCAGCAAGCGTGGTGGGATCCCAGGACTAGACTGACTGCAAGCAGGGCTGGCTCCAGCAGGGCTATTCACCATCGCGTTGGAAAGAGGACTGGGGGCAGCTGGGATTGGGGCTGTTAGGTTAGGTGAGATGGGGATCTGGGGCTACCTCTGGCCTGGGGGCCACCCCTCCCATACACTCACAGTGCATGAGGTGGGTTGGGGTCCTTGCAGCCCTACGCAGACTCGGAGCACGACCCCATCTGGCCTTGGTGGATAAGCAAGAAACAGGACCAGGTTGGTGGAGGGGGCTGGTGGGGGTGGAGGTGAAGTCAGGGCCTCCCCCCAGCCCTCCTGCCCTGCCCTAACTTTAACCCAGTCGACTTCACCACCCGGCTGCCCACTAGGATTACTACTTTTATCTGGGGAGCAACGGGCTGAGCGCGGGCGGCGTGCACATTGACATGAACAGCTACGAAAAGATTTACAAACTCAGGTCCAACTACAAGCTGCCCGAACGCATCTTCCTGGACAAGGGCAGTTCCTACCGGTTCACCATTCTACTGACAGCGCGTGGCCATGGATTCAAGACAAGCCACAACCTGGGTGTGTGAGCAGAACCTGAGTGGTGCCTTCGCCCCCTTCTCCCAGCCACCCTCCTACCCCACCAGGAAGGCCCGCAGGGCAGCGTGGTGGCGGTGGCAGTGGTGGCGGGGCACAGGTGGAAGTCTGGGACCTGACCGTGACCTCTCCTGCTAGTGATCGTCAGCGCCTTCCACCCACAGAGCCGCATCCAAGTGGGCGTGGTGCTGGCTGACCCCAGCTGCGTGGAGGTCACTATGAAGCAGGAGACTTTTACTAGCCGCAACTTGGTGCTGTTCAGGGTGAGGCTGGCGAGGAGGGGCGCCAAGGTGGGCTCTGCCTGAGAGGAGGAGGATTTCCAGCCCCGCCGTGAGGTATTGGAAACATCTCCAGGTCCCCTCCCAGGCAAGCCGCTTCTATTTCTGTCTTCCCCACCATCATTCAGATTACCCTCAAGGATAAAATGCTGTGCCTTCAACAGGGCATTAGTGGCCACTACCTCCTGAAAACCTCCATGACCGTCAAGGTGGGGTCCCAGCCTGGAGGGTGGGGAGGTGGGGAGACCTGGCCCCTAGGAGTGACTGTCACCTGTTCCTGCCCGCAGGTGCTGGGGTCTTCTGGGAACTGTTTCCAGAACACACACCTGGGGCTCAGGCTGCAAGTATTGAAGCTTGGGGTCCTGGACTGGGGAGGGGAGGGCTGTGGGGGAGGGGCTGCCCAAGGCCAACTCTTTTAATGCTGCTGCTGAGGGGAGGGGAGAAGGCATTGCTTCCTTCTCATTTAGTTTCATCACTACCTACCACTTGACTCACTCTTTCCATCCATTTTGAGTCCAGAGAAAAAGATCAGCTTCTAAGCTTCTCCTTCAAGCTGACATACTGGTGGTAGCCCTGCAGCCATTGGCTGCACCCCACCCACCCCCTCACATGGTCTTTGTTCTGTCTTCTGAGTCTTCCTCTGGCTCACACCTTCAAGCTGCCCTTTGGCTTAGAGGAGGACAGCGAGGTTCAGAGTGGGTGCTGGGTGCAAGGCATTGGGTCAGCTAGCCCGGGGGTCATGACCCACAGTCCTCACATCTTCCCCCTCACTTCTCTGCCTACAGGGTCCTGCAGACAGGCCCTGGCATTCTGCCTTGCTGGTGTGGAATGACCCTGGGTGGTAACACAACAGCCATCCCCTGCCCCGGGCACATGTTAGATTAAAGGAACAGCGAGGAGTCGGGACTGGATCAGGGCCCATGAAGAGGGAAATCAGGAGATTGGAGCAGGGGTGGGGGCTCAGGCCAGGGTACATGAGGCCTCTGAGTGGATGAGGGACTTCCCCAGGGGCCCAGCAGCTGCAGGTGAGAGAGATGGTGGTGAGAACAGGATGCCTTGGGAGGAGATAGCACTGGACAAGACAGAGACAGGAAAAGCAGCTGGAGGTTTCGGAAGGGGGTGGTGGCATGGGCAGTTCTGGACCTGTTTGGTGTACAGTGAGGGGGCGAACTTGTAGACAGTGGCTTAAATGCCCACGTCCCATTTCCCGTATCAGAGCACCTGGCGCGAGCTTCCCACCAATGCGGTGACGGCTCCAGTCCCTGGGGGCCCTGTTGCCCATGTGGGAGACCTGGCTCATGTCCTTGGCTCCCAGCTACGAGCAGCCAAGTCCTGGCTTTTGCAGCTATTTGGGGAGCAAAGTAACAGACGGGAGCTCCATCTCTCTCAGAAAAGTGAGGGTAGGGGGTCCTGATAGGATGGATGTGAGCATGAGAAACTCCAAATAAAGAGGAAACGCTAAATAATGTTAGCAGTATGAAAGTATTCTTCTAAGGCTAATGTTTGCCCTGGGTGGCGTGTGGAGGAGGGGAGAGGGTCTCCAGGGCCTCCCTCCCCAGACGCAGTCCCAGACACTGTCCAGCTTGAGGCTTTTCTCCTGTTCAGGGTAACCTGATGGTCCCAGTGCTGATAGGCTGCCCTCCAGGCAAGCGCCTGGCCTTGAACACCTCCTACACGATCCAGTACAACTACCAGGAGAATAAGCACTACTTTGACTGCATGTACAAGGACCCCGAGATGCCTTGCTTCTTCTTCCGGGACAGTGTGTACCGGGCAGACCCTTGCCTCCCCGCCCCGGGTGGACCCTGCAGGGCCACACCTCCTCCCGCCCATTTCTCTCCGCCCTGGCTAAATTCTCACCAATCCTCTGCCCCGTGACTCTACAGTTTTCTACCCCATCTTCTCCATCCAAGATTTGGTGACGGGAGATTCGGGCAAGTTCCAGGGCAGGTGAGGGTGTAGCTGGGGAGAGGAGAGGAAGCAGGAGGGATAAGAAAAAGGGAGGCTGCAGGTGGCGGGATCCTGACGCCCATCCCCGCGCCACCTCTGCTCCCCTCAGCTTCGTGCTAAAGGTGGTGGGCGGTGGGCAGGATGCCAACAACATCAGGGACTACAGCGACGAGGAAATCTACCGCTACAACAGCCCCCTGGACAAGTAATGGCCACGAGCCCCGCCCCCTCCTAAGATTCCCCACGCACACCAGGCTCTACCCTGGCTCACACTGCCTACTCTTTCCCCAACCCCACATACTGCTTGGTGCTGCCCAGTACCAGAAGTCTCATCTGGACTACCAGGACTGCCAGGACCACCAAAGACTCTGCTTTCCACATCATGTCCCCTCAGAATTCTGGCATTGAGTGAGTCCACAGTCGCGTGGGGGCCAAGGGTCCCTCTGTCTCAAGACCCATCCCCTCCCCCCCGCCTGCTGGCTTCTGGGATGCCTCTGGTACCCTGTCCACTGGGCACCAGCTGGCCCTCTTTAAGGAGTGCTGGTACCTCACGCGCCAAATGGGGGATACAGCTGGGGCTGGGATGGGACTGAAGCTGGGAACGCAACCCAAGTCTCCCATGTGGGGGCAGCATCCCGACCACACAGTTTGCATTAACAGGAGCCGGAGCTTGGCATCAAACCCAGACGTTGTGTATGTGATATAGGTGCTTTGCTGTTGTTAGGATTTATTATTATTTAAAAGGCAGTCACAGAGAGTGAGATCGTTGATCCATTGGTTCATTCCCCAAGTGAGCCTAACAGCTGGGGCTGGCACCGTTCTGTCAACAGCTGGAACTGGCACAGTTCCATCTCCTTCTTGGGTGCAGGAGCCCAAACACTGGGGCCATTTCTGACTGCCTTCCTGAGCACATTAGCAGGAAGCTGGATCAGGAGCCAGAGAGGGAATGGAGCCAGTTCTCTGATATGGGTGCCAGTGTCACAGATGGCAGCTGATGGGGGCTCAGTGCCTTCCCCAACATACTACATTTTAAATTTTTTAAAAAATGAAGTAAATTAGCTCATGGTAGACTTTTATTGGTGCTTGGATGGAGGCATTAATGAATGAACAAAACACTGTAGAATAAGCTAGTACCTAGGGGCTCAGTGCTTGCTTTTAGACCAAAGAAAGGAAGAAAAATGATACCATGAGCAAATGAAGGCGGCAAATGAATGGAAAAAATTAACCATCTGGCACCAAGCCTGTGGGCAACCTGTGTCTGTTGGATAATGAGTTAGAGAATAAGTGAAGGAGAGATGTGAGTCTGTTGCTATGAAAGTCTCAAGCTGTGTGTGGGGGGAAGCAATGCAGGCAGCCTCTGAAAGGGTGGTCCATGATAGGGACATGCCCCCCAGCCTGGAGAACACAGAGTGACCGTTGGATGGAGGGTGGAGGGAGGAAGCCAAATGACAAGCACCTGCCACGTGGAAGGTCTTGAGTCAGCAATCATCGAGTGAATGAAGGAAGGGAGGAGACTGTCCGAGCTGGTGCCACTCAGAGTATGTGGGATGCAGGAAGAGGTCAGGGTGGGTGGGGGCAGAGATGGTATTCTTGGGCACAGCCGTGAACTTGCGCCCCTCAGGTGGCTATGTCTGGAGAACTCCCCCTGTCATGATGTCGTCCCCAACCGCTGGTTTGCCCCTGAATTCTACTTCAAGGTGTTGGTGAGCAACAGGTGAGCTAGGCTGTTGGCCCAGGCTGGGTGAGGGGGTGGGGAGCCAAGGCCATCCCAACCCTGGGCTGCATCTTTCCCCCGCCCCGTTCCCTACCACCCAAACCAGAGGCGTGGACACCAGCACATACTGTGACTACCAGCTCATCTTCTTGCTGCACATCCACGGGCTCCCACTGAGTGGGAAGCGGGCCCTCTTCATCGTCATCGTGAGTGTGGGGGGATGTGGCCATGGGTGGGGGAGGGGCAAGGGCCCCGAGCCGCCACCACTCCTCCACGGCTGTTCTACGGGGCTTGCAGGTGTCCACCAGCCTGTTTTTGGGCCTGGTGGCCTTCTACATCATCATCTGCCTCCTGTGGCCCCTCATGGTGAAGGCCTGCAACCACCTGCTCTGGAAGATCAACAGCCTCATTGCCTGGGACTCCTACTACAGCTACACCAACACTTCCGGAGGCTTCACCATCCCCTCGCAGGCCATGTTTAAGGAAACCTCCAGGGAACTCTCCAAAGTCAGCTCCAGAGGCCTCCCGAAGGCCAGCTCCAAGGTGGCCGAGAAGAAATTCAGACCCCAGCCAACCTTGGAGGAGTCCCGGGCCTGAGTCTCTGCCTGCCCCATTTCTTCCCCCTCTACCATAACCCTGGCACTGGGTCTGCCGGTCACCCTTCCAGGCCTTTCTGTCCGGCATGCTCCAAAACTTCCTTCTTGTTCGAGACTTGCTGGGACTCGGCCACTGCACTCCCGCGGGTACCAGCAGCAACTGCGCAAGTCATTAAAAGATCTCAGTCCTTCCTTAACTTATCTTTCTTGGATAGGCAGATTTTACAGAGAGAGAAAAAATCTTTTATCCCACTGATTTTCTCTCCAAATGGCCACAACAGCCAAAGCTGAGCTGATCTGAAGCCAGAAAACCGGCACCTTCTCCCAAGTCCCCCACGTGGGCACAAGGAGCCCAAGGCTTTGGGCTGTCCTCCACTGCTTTCCCAGGCCACAAGTAGAGTGAAATTGGAAGCAAAGCAACCAGCATGTGAACTGGCACTCATATAGCATGCTGGTGCTTGCAGGTATAGGATTAACCTGATGTGCCACTGTGCCAGCCCCTAAAGATCTCAGTCCCTTCTATGCCAGCTGGTTGGCAGCAGCTTCTCTGTTAGCTCCGGCCCTCCTCTCCCGGAGTAGAGGGTCACCAAGACCTTCTTCACTGCGTCCGGGTCAGCTAGTGCCCGCTTGCAGCAGTGTCAGTGTCAATCTAATTATTTTGGGAAGTGAATCTGGAAGGATTTTTTTTTTTAAAATTCTAGTTGTAAGTAGCACATGTTTCACTCAAATCGTCCATATGGGAATGGTCATTTAAGGGCTTTGTTAACGAGTAGATTTCCGGTACAGTCTGAGCCCGAAGTGCACTGCCTGCAGGATTCCGCCTTCATTTCTCTGTAGTCTTCCCTGATCCCGCACAGGCCCTGCCCTATTTGTGCCCTGATCCCGCACAGGCCTCTGCCCCATCTTGAGCACGCACAGCTGCTTGTCATGGAGTCCTGGGAAAGAAGAGGCAGAGGCCCAGCATTCTCAGCCACAAGTCCTGCTGCTCACTCTGCATGGATTTGGGTCACCAGCTCACCTGCCTGTCAATCATACTGCCACAGGGATGGCCAATCAGAGTCCACTCCCAGTGTCAATCCTACTTTTTTTTTGGTAAAAATTTACTTACTTATTTGAAAGGCAGAGTTCCAGACTTACAGAAACAGACTTCAAAGGCTAGAGCTGGGCTGGAACCAGGGACTGCTTTTGGAACTCCCACTTGTGGGTCCAGAGGCCCAAGGACTTGAGAGAGCCTCCACTGCTTTCCCAGGTGCACTGGCAGGGAATTATATCAGAATTGGAACAGCTGGGACTCAACCCAGTCCCAATATTGGATGCTGGCTCTAGAGGCACTTGCTACACTGCCATGCTGGCCCTCATCTTTTGAAAAAGTTATTGGAAAGGCAGATTTATCAAGAGAAGGAGAGAGAGGAAGATCTGTCCGCTGTTTCACTCCCCAAGTGGCTACAACAGCTGGAGCTGAACTGATCTGAAGCCGAGAGCCAGGAGCTTGTTCCAGGTCTCCCTTGTGGGTGCTGGGTCCCAAGGCTTTTGTTTGATCCCAGTGCATGCAAGGTGAGGACTTTAACCATTAGGCTACCATTCCACCCCCTCCCTTTTAAAATGTATTTCCTTGAAAGAGAGACACGGAGCTTCCAATTACTGATTCATTCTTCAAATGTTTGGACTGGGTCAGGTGAGGCCAGGAGTCAGCAGTTTCTTCTCATTATTATTTAAAAAGATGCATTTATTTTTATTGGAGATGCGACAGAAAGAGAAACAAAGATATTCCATCTACTGCTTCACTCCCCAAATGACCGCAACTGCCAGCGTTGAGCCTTTCTGAAGCCAGGAGCCAGGAGCTTCTTCCAGGTCTCCCACACAGATGCAGGGGCCCAGTTATTTGGGCCGTTCTCCATTGCTTTCCCAAGCCACAAGTGGAGAGCTGGATGAGAAATGGAGCAGCCAAGACATAAACCCACGAACCGGCGACCTGATGGGATTTTGGTACTAGAAGTAGGAAGATTAGCCAATTGAGCCATCATGCTGGCCCCAGGAGTCAGGAGTTTCATCAGAGCCTTCCACATGGAGGTGGGGGCGGGGATTCCATTACTCAGCTGTTCCTGATCAGCTCTCAGGATCTGCTTTTGCAGGGAATGGACTAGAAGGCAGAGGCAGCTACGAATCCCAGGTACTGTGGGGGACACAGGTGCCTTAGCACCCACCTCGAGTGTGTGTGTTTGTGTGTGTGTGTGTGTAGATCCCATGAACAATTGTATGCTGCTGTGGTGAAGAACAAAGGGAGCCTGGGCAGGCCAAAGCCCGGACACTGTGGCGTCCATACTCTACTCCGTGGCCAGCCAGGAATCTCCACTCCAGGGCTTCCTTAAGGGTCTTCAGGTCAAAGAACCATGGTGGGGGCAGGGGTCTCCTGACTACCCACCCCCAACTGACTGGAGGACACCAGAGACAAGAGCTGGGCTGCCAAGCCTGCCTGACTGCTGAAGTCACATCGTGGGGGCAATGAGAAGTGGTCAGGTGTGGAAGTGTGCCCTGAGCCACGCTGTAGAGGATGGCCTGGACTGAAGGCTGGGAGGACCTGGGTACAAGAGGTCGGGGTGGTTGTGAGGTGGAGGGGGTGGATGCTGGGCCAATGCCTGGTGACAGGAGGGGCAGGGCGGGTAGGTGTGAGACTTAGGAGGCCTAGAAAACCGGCAGGGGGCTGGCCTATGTCCTAGAGAGGAGGAGGGAGGGGCCATTTAGGAAAAGGCCCAGTGATCTCCCCCAGGAGCGAGGGTGTGATGGCACTGTCCCCAAAGAAGAAGTCCGGGAAGGGACACACTGAGGCTAGGGGAAGGATCCAGAGGACTCTTAGAGGAAGCTTGCCAGCTCCAAGGGAGTTCAAGGGTAGGCACAAGAATTAGCAGCATAAGTGTGGCTACCAACAGTGTGTCCCTCAGCCACAACCACAGCTCACAGGAGCGTGGTAGGGGCAGAGAGGGTGGTGCAGTACTGGGACCTTTGGAGTAATTTCTGGTGCTGTTCTGTCTGGAAAGTTCTATTGCTCTCCACATTTCACATATCAGGAGAGCCAGGCTCAGGGGGGCATGTATACAGACGCATGGCACGAATGGGTGCCTATACAAGGTGTCTTCTAAAATGCAACCCACCCACACCCACCAGAGATTTTAAGCCAATAGAAAGAGAAGGTGACCACACACACACACGATTACCAAAACCAGACAGTGGCGTGTGTCATGTAACAGTTAAAGCCCTTGGCACAGAAATCCAGAAGCAGTTGGGATGCTCTGCTCACCAGCGCTTCCAGCATCATCCATGGAGGATTTAACAAGGAAAAGAAAAAGTACAAGAATGACTGTGTAGCTAGCACCTCCAATAGACCCCTGTAAGAAGATAAATCCACTGGCATAGCGGGTTAAGGTGCCACCTCCTAACACTTGCCGAAGCCTGCTGTTTTGAATCTTTTTCCCACCACCTAGAGGAAGGGTAGGTTTTAACCAGCAGCGTTCCCCCACATTGTCCAGGAGCAATGAGTATAGGCTGGGAAAGCCTGGTGCAACCCATGGTGACTGCCTGCCGCCTGGCCAGGCCCACGGGTACAGGCTCTGCTTGTCATGGGCTGGCGTGGGCAGGGGATGAAGGGGAGACATGTTCTTGCCAGGATGAGAGATCCTGTTCTCCTGGCTTGAGGGATCTGCTGAGTCACCACCCCCCAGTCCACACAAACACATCCATCCGGACCTGTGTTAGCTGAGTCAGTGTTGCAGCCGAGCCTAGTCCCAGCCTGGGCAAGTTCTGTGGGTGAAGTCAGAAGCCCACACATAAAAGGAGAAGGCAGGGCCTGGCATGTTGGCCTAGTGGCTAAAGTCCTCGCTTTGAACGCCCAGGATACCACATGGGTGCCGGTGTGTGGCAAGGCGAGGACTTCAGCTGATAGGCTACCGTGCTGGGGTTGACTTTTTTAAAAAATTTATTTACTTATCTTTATTGGAAAGGCAGATAGAGAGGAGTAGAGACAGAGAGGAAGATCTTTTGTTGGTTGATTCACTCCCCAAGCGGCTGCAGCGGCTGCAACGGCTGAAGCTGAGCCAATCTGGAGCCAGGAACCTTCTTCTAGGTCTCCCATGTGGTCTCCCAAGGCTTTGGACCATCTTTGACTGCTTTCCCAGACCACAAACAGGGAGCTGGATGGGAAGCAAGGCCACTGGGACACAAACCAGCGCCCATATGGGATTCCAGCACGTTTAAGATGAGGATTTTAGCTGCTAGGCTACTGCTGGAACCATAGCATTTTTAAAAAATATACATTTTTACTTGAAAGGCAATATTACAGAGAGAGAGAGGGGAGAGACACATTTCTTCCACCTGCTGGTTCACTCCCTAAATGACTGCTACTTTCCAGGCAGCTTTCCAGAGAGCTGGGTCAGAAGTGGAGCATCCCTGGGGGAGAAGACAGGAGACCTGGGGGCGGGGAGGGGTGATGTGCTAGCTCAACAGGCTAATCCTCCTTACGGCTCCTCCGGTATCCCATACGGGTGCAGGTTTGTGTCCTGGCTGCTCTACTTCCCGTTCAGCTCCCTGCTTGTGACCAGGTAAAGGAGTGGAGGATAACCCAATTCTTTGGGCCCTTGCATCCACGTAGATGGAGTTTCCAGGAAGCTCCTGCTTCCTGCTTCAGATTTGCTCAGCTCCAGCAGTTGCAGCCATTTGGGGAATAAACCAGAGGATGGAATATCTATCTCTTTCAAATAAAAGTATTTTAAAATTTATTATTATTAGTTTATTTTGATAATCTTTACATGGTTGATTAGGGTACAAAGGGTCAAAGGCTACAGGAAAGTGAGTAAGACCATTGTTTCCACACACACACACACACTCTCTCTCTTTTCTTTCTGTATTTGGGGTAAGAAGAGGGGAGATAAAGGGAGAAGTGCCACCCAGCCTCCCACCCATCCTAGGGTCCCTGATGTGGGGCATGCTCTGAGGGCACTGCTCAAGTGGTTTTGATGGTTCAACAGTTCTGAATTGCTGCTAATCTCACCATTCCAAGCATGATGAAATCTCTCCAGAATCCACTGGCTGACATAGTCCACCTTAGAGTCTGTTTGCCCAGATTTTCACTGCCAACACATGGCTGGGGTGGTTCATCGATTTGTTCTGTCCTCTGTTCTCTGTTAGGGTACCAGGTGTCCCCTGCAGACTCCAATGTGCTGCCATTTCCTCCATGTGCTGTCCACTGCTCCGTCTGAGCCACTGAGGAGGCTCAGCTTTGACATATGGACTCCACGGTCAGACCATGGAACCTGCACTTCTCTTCATGCTTGGGGTTCGGGGTTCGGCAGTTCAGTTGGAGGGATCCCTAAAAAAACTTCGTCTGAGGTGACCCCAGACCTGATTCTTATGTATGCTTGCTAGTACTCAGTCTGGCACAGTCTATTGCCCCTTTACGCTGTATACACTGGTAGTTGCAATTGCTGGGTCAGTTCTGCCTCTAGCCCCGTCTTCTACACAAATCAATGGGTGTGGCAATCCAGTCTAATCCTGCCCACTACACACTTGGCCCTCATACAAATCAGTGAGAGCTGTAGCCTAGTCTGAGCGACCCACAATAACCTCCACAGTCCCGCCCCCTACCCTGGTTCCTGTGCTTGCCAGTATGTGTAGCAGACTGGTTCAGTCTGACCCACATCCCATTCAGCTTTCATACATGTCAATGGGCATTGAAGCCTAGTTCAACCCAACCAGCCCCACTCTCCAGCCCACACACATTCTGGTGGGGGCTGTTCTGTCTAGGCACAACTGCGCCAGTCCTGGTTCTCATGCTCTCCAGCGGGAGTGGTAACCCAAGAGGGGAGTACCCACTATTTCCCTACTGGGCCACTCCTACTCCTGGAACATGCACTCTCCAGGTGGTTCTGCAGTTTACCTTGACAAGATTATCTCCCAGTGCCAGCATCTGCCAGCTGATGCTGTGGCAAAGCCCCACTAACCCTCACTGAGTCTGATTTATGCTTGCACCTGTAGGAACAGTCAGCCCAGCCTGGCTTTTCCCTGATCTAGCTCACCTGAGAAGCACAGGTGTTGTAGCCCTGCCTGGTCTAGTCTGCCCGCTTCCCAACTCAAGCTGTCTAGTGGGAGTGGTGATCCAGCAAGGGAGTCCTCCACACCCCCATACCAACTTTGCCCCCTCCCCCTCTGGTTCTCACATGTGCTGGTTGGGTGCTGCTGCCCAGTCTGGCTTGAAAGACGCGAAACATATTCAGAAACTAACAAGGTCAAAGTCACAGGCTATCCACATTTCACCAAGCTTTTGAAGAGGCAGGAAGATAGCACCATGTGAGGCTGATCAACCACTGAAACCTACCCAGGCCTCACAGATGAAAGGATTACCAGAAAGAATCTCAATACAGTGTAAGCAGATGGGCAGGCATTATGGGGCAACAGGCTTAAGCTACCATCTGCAACCTTCCACACGTACCAGTTTGAGTTCCCGCTGCTCAACTTTCACACAGCTCTAGGCTCAGGCACCAGGGAGAGCAGCACCTGATGGCCCAGATGTTTGAGTCCCTGCCCTCCACATGGGAGACCCTGATGGAATGTCTTGCTCCTGCCTTTAACCTGCCAACTGACACAGCCACCTGGAGTGGTGAACCAGCAGGTGGAAGATCTTGGGCTCTTGCCTCTCTGTGTTGCCTTTCAAATAAGTAAATAATTAAAGAAAAATGTTATTGTACAACAGTGACAGTGCAGTGCCAGACAACAAACAACAACAGACCAAAGAAAATTGTTCTGACATGTGACGAAGGGTTTTCCTCCAATATGCAATGTGCCCGAATTTATAGCAAAATACAACAAACCCAGAGAACATTTCACAGCAGAGGAAATGGCAAATATCCAAGAAACACAATAAAACTCAGTAATAGCAATATAAAGTAAAACAACAACTACAGCAAAAAATAGTGCATGACTCATCCCCACTAGGTTGGCAGAAGGGTAAAGAAGCTATAAAATCCAGTAGCTTGAATTGATACTGTTATGATAACTGCTCCTGGTGGAACTTTGAACTGCGAAAATAATTATGGAAAACTATCTGACGATAATTATCAACATCATCTGCCCTTGGCACAGTTACTTCTTAGGATCGGTTCCTTTTAAAATAAAGCAATCAGACCGGACGGAGGAGCCTGCGGCAAGCACTGTTGGAGGGACCACAGGACCCCCGGCTCCTGCTGTGCAAAGCCAGGAAGTTGTGTGCCCCACGTCCATCCGTGCCTGATATCCTTCCCTTGGCACCTGCCCACTCTCGTGCTTTCGGCCTCTCAGAATACCCAAGCGAACCGTAAACCTGCCAATCTGTTTTTGGGACCCCCCCCCCCACTTGGTGGAGTTCCACATAACCTCTTCCCACATCGACTAAGAATTCAGTTCTTATCGCGGGGCTCTTGGTGTAACTGTCCAGTCTGGAGTGCCCGTGTCATGGGGCTGTGGACACCCGTGGAGTTTGGCATCACAGTGGTGTCCCAAGGCTGCCATCCCTGCCTCCTAGGTTCAGGACCACCTCCACACCCCTTTCGCTCAGCTCTCTGGCTTTCCCATACTCCTTCTTTCCACTCCAGCCCACCCTCCTCTTCTACCTGAGGATTCTCAAGCTTGACTGGTTGCCGACCCACTCTCATTTTCTGTTTCGCTTTTTTTTTAAAGATTTAATTATTTTAATTGCAAAGTCAGAGGAGAGACGGAAGATCTTCTGTCCCATGATTCACTCCCCGAGTGATGGCAACGGCTGGTGCTGCACCGATCCGAAGCCAGGAGCAAAGAGCTTCCTCCTGGTTTCCCACACGGGTGTAGGGTCCCAAGGCTTTGGGCCGTTCTTGACTGCTTTCCCAGACCACAAGCAGGTTCCCGGATGGGAAGCAGGGCCACTAGAATTAGAACAGGCACATGTTCTAATTCACATGGGATTCTGGCACATGTAAGGCAAGGACTTTAGCTGCTAGGCTACCGCTCCAGGCCCTGTGTGTTTTATTTTAATGGTGATCTTTTCTGTTTTACAGAGCATCTTATAACGTGCAGGAAACATGTTTCGGAGATACGATTCCAGGACCACTATGTTTTCCCCACAAGGTCGCCTGTACCAGGTGGAATATGCCATGGAAGCTATTAGACAAGCAGGCACCAGCTTGGGAATTCTGGCCAATGACGGTGTTCTGCTGGCAGCCGAGCGACGCAACATCCACAAGCTCCTGGATGAAGTCTTCCTTTCTGAAAAGATTTATAAACTCAACGAGGACACGGCCTGCAGTGTGGCAGGAATCACCTCTGATGCCAGCGTTCTCACTAACGAGCTGAGGCTCATAGCCCAGAGGTATCTACTACAGTATCAGGAACCAATCCCATGTGAGCAGTTGGTGACCGCAGTGTGCGACATCAAGCAAGCCTACACACAGTTTGGAGGCAAGCGTCCCTTTGGTGTCTCCTTGCTCTACATGGGCTGGGACAAGCACCACGGCTTCCAGCTCTATCAGAGTGATCCCAGTGGGAACTATGAGGGATGGAAAGCCACGTGCATCGGCAAGCACAGCGCCGCAGCCATGTCAATGTTGAAACAAGACTACAAAGAGGGTGACATGACCCTGAAGTCAGCGCTGGCTTTAGCTATCAAGGTGCTAAATAAGACCATGGACGCCAGCAAACTGTCTGCTGAGAAAGTGGAAATTGCCACGCTCACGAGGGAGAACGGCAAGACGGTCATCCGAGTTCTCAAACAGAAGGAAGTAGAGGAGCTGATCAAAAAGCACGAAGAAGAGGAAGCGAAAGCAGAGCGGGAGAAGAAAGGACAGAAGCAGAAGTAGAGGGCACACTCGGGGTCTCCGCATCCACCTGGGGCGCCGCATCGGTCCTCTGCCCCGTCTGGGAGGCTCTGACCGCCCCGCTGTGCGCCATGGCGAGCAGACACTGCTGTGCGTCCCGGCGTTTCTGTCCCGTAATGGTAATGTCCCTTTATGGTAATGATGGTGATTACACTTCATAGGTATCTTTTCAACTTCCCCCTCCTTTTTTTTTTTTTTTTGGAATAAAACTTGGAAAGAGTGGGAAAAAAATAAAGCAATCATGTGTAAGGAAATGCAGCCTTGTCAATAGTGGCAAACAAAAAATAACCCATATATTAACATGGTACCTATTATATCTATAATATATATAAGATATATAATTAAACATGATATAGGTGGAATATTCTGTAGATGATTTAAAAAAAAAAAGATTTATTTATTTTTCTTGGAAGGTCAGATATACAGAGAACAGGAGACAGAGAGGAAGATCTTCTGTCCATTGATTCACTTCCCAAGTGATCACAATAACCAGAGTTGAGCTGATCTGAAGCCAGGAGCCAGGAGCTTCCTCTGGGTCTCCCACACGGGTGCAGGGTCCCAAGGCTTTGGGCCATCCTCAACTGCTTTCCCAGGCCACAGGCAGGGATAGGAAGTGGGGCTTCTGGGATTTGAACTAGCGTCCATATGGGACTCTGACACATGCAGCCGATTTTGAAAGTGCAAGAAATCTAAGTATGTTCATTGAACCAAAAGAATGACTGTAATAGGCCTGGCATGGTGGCCTAGAAGCTAAAGACCTCACCTTGCACACGCTGGGATCCTATACGGGTGCTGATTCTAATTCCACAGCCCTGCTTCCCATCCAGCTCACTGCTTGTGGCCTGGGAAAGCAATTGAGGATGGTCCAAACCCTCGGGTCCCTGCACTTGCGTGGGAGACCTGGAAGAGGCTCCTGACTCCTGACTTCAGATTGACTCAGCTCTGACCATTGTGGCCATTTGGGGAGTGAATCATCAGACGGCAGTTCTTTCTCCCTGTCTCTCCTCCTCTCTGTACATGCCTTTTGCAATAAACATTTTAAAAATCTTTTTTTAAAAAAAGAATGACTGTGAATATTCCTTAAAATATATATATCACAGGGCCCAGAGTTATGACTCAATGGCTAAATCCTCGCCTTGCAAACACAAGGATTCCATACGGCACCACTTTGTATCTTGGCTACCTTCACTTCTTATCCAGCTTCCCTGCTTTGGCCTCTAAAGTCCTTGGGCTCTATGCCCACGTGGGAGGTCTGGAAGAAGCTCCTGGCTCCTGGCTTCAGATTTGTTCAGTTATGGTCATTGCAACCATTTGGAAAGTGAACCAACAGATAGAAACCTCTTTCTTTTCTTCTCTCTGTAGATGAGTCTTTAATAATAAATAAATAAATAAATAAATCTTTAATGATCTCTGCTCTCATACAGCGCACCGTCCACATGGTGCAGGGTAAGGTTGGAGGAGAATGTCAGACGGAATAGCCAGGTGTCTTATCTACTCACGTGGGGCAGAAATAGGAATTGGGATGAAGTACCAGGGATCTGCCCCTTATATATATCATTGAAAGCCACTGACTGGAGGGTTTGGCAAATAGTTTAGGGTTATTCGTATAAGCTCGCATTAAAACATAGATGAATTAAAATGAAGAGGACGGGGAAAAATACAAGAAAAACCCAGGTTCAAACGCCAGCAGTTAAGTTAGTTCTTTGGAAGGTGATCAAGTCTCTCCATAACGAACAACGTTCCAGACGGCTCCATACCGCCATCTCTTGGCTTCGAGAAGCGCTTCCAGAGCGGTGACGCAGCGTTCCGCACGCAGGCTGAAGTCAGGGCAGCCATATTGACTAGGGGAGTGGAGGCGGGGTTCCTGTCACCGTCTTGAATGACAGTCGAGGCGGAGTTCCAGCTGGCGTGTTGCTAAAGATTTGTCTCGGGGGTCACCGCCCGCGGGGGCGAGAGTAGCCAATCAGCGGCTGCGGGCAGAGGCCTCGGGCTCCACCCCCAAGCCTCACTTCCGCCGTCGCTGCCGTAAGTCAGGCGGGAGGTTTGCCGCATCACGGAAGATGGCGGCCGCGACGGTCAACGGGGCGACGGGCGTCCCGAGCTCCGGGGCCGCGGCGGCTTCGGGCGCTGTCCTGCAGGCCGCAGCCGGCATGTACGAGCAACTCAAGGGCGAGTGGAACCGCAAAAGTCCCAATCTGAGCAAGTGCGGGGAAGAGCTGGGCCGCCTGAAGGTAAGCAGTCGGCGGTTCCGGGAAGGCGGCGCTTTTGGGGGGCGCGCTAGGAATGGGGTCTGGGCGGCGGGAGAGGCCTAGGGGGCCACGAGGTCCGTGGGGCGGGCTGAGGGAAGAGCAGCCACAGCCTGAGGGGAGGCCTGACCTCCCCGAGGCAGCCACAAGTTGAGACGGTGCTGATGGCCGAGCCGAGTGAGGGGGTGGGTGGTCGGAGTGGCAGGGTGAGGGTCTCGGTGGTGGTCGTGGTTGTTTTCCCTGATGGCGGTTCTGGGCTCAGGTCGTGTGTGTGTGTGTGGCGGGGAGGGGGTTCAGCCCAGGTCCTGTTGGGGGGAGGGTTTCAGCCCAGGTCCTGTGTGTGTGTCGGGGAGGGGGTCCAGCCCAGGTCCTGTTGAGGGGAGGGGGTCCAGCTCAGGTCCTGTGGGGGGGAGGGGGTTCAGCCCAGGCCAAATCAGAGATGGGGGGGCTTAGAGAGGAGTGGGAGGGGAAAGGGAGACAGCTTTATTGTGGGAAAAGCATTTCTCTTGAGAGGAATGTTGTTATAAGGAAGAATGGGAATGTGGAGTCAGCGTGTTTGGAAATGAGAATGAATGTGGCCCCAGTGTGGGGTTGGGGAGGTAGGGACAGGGAATACCCCCTCACTCCCTGATGGGGATTCTGATCCCACAGGATTGTTTGTCCCATTTGCCTGGCTATAAATAATTGTGACTCCTTGACTAAGCATAGCACTTTTGTGAGTCAGGGATGATGGTTAGCTCCATAAACCCCATGTCTCAGCTGAACTCCTATGTTCTTTACTTCCTTCCCTTGCGGTCAGCTGGTGTTGCTGGAGCTCAACTTCCTGCCCACTACCGGGACCAAGCTAACTAAGCAGCAGCTCATTCTGGCCCGTGAGTCACTGGTGTGGTGGTAGTTGTTGTTAATGGTGGTGGTGGCTGGAGGTGGGAGGAGTTGTGGTAGGGATCGTGTCCGTGGTGGTTCCTGCTGAGATGCCACCCTCACCCCTGTCCCCTCACAGGTGACATACTGGAGATCGGGGCCCAGTGGAGCATCCTGCGCAAGGACATCCCCTCCTTCGAGCGCTACATGGCCCAGCTCAAGTGTTACTACTTTGACTACAAGTGAGGAGGCGTTCCACACCCACCCGTGGGAGAGAGTGCTTGTAGAAGTGGCTCCTGTATTGCCTCGGCCCCTTGGGATATCTGGCTTCCCCTGGCAACTCCTGCTCTGCTGAGCTCAGGCTCCGGGATTGGCTTTGGGGGAGGGCTGGGGGCAGTCCTGAGACTGAGGTTGCCGGATCCCAACTCGGCCACTGTCCAGTCTGTGTCCCTTTGATCCATGACTGCACCGCCTCCCTTCGTCCCCTGGGACGCACTCCCTCACGGCAGTCAGCAGGATTTGTGACACTGAAGTTTGACCCCATTGTTGCCCTGCTCACAGCCTGTCCTGGCTCTTAGTGGTGCTTGGGTTGAAGACCAAGTTCTTTTCCTGAGGCCTCTAGGGCTGTGCCCAACCCGGTTCCCGCTGCCCGTGTCTGCCCTCCCCTGGCCTGAGCTTCCCCATCCCAGCCTCCCACTGGTCTGAGAGCTGCCTCAGGCCAGAGCCAGGGACTGCCTTGGTCACTGCCTCCACAGCTTACCACAGGGCCAGGCCCCCCCGCAGGGACCTGCGAACTCTGTGTCAGATGTAAAGCTAAGTGTCACTTATGTGGATTCATGATTTAAGAATTTGACATCAAACCAACTTAGATTTGAAGCTTCCTGCCTCTTGTTGATTGTATGCTATTGGGCAAATAACTTCATCCTTCCTCGCTCAATTTCCAGTTTGAACTGGGGGAGATCTTTCTTCTGCTGTCTCCCACCCCCTGTCCCATGGAATGAGTAATTATTGGGAGCCAGCTTTGTAGCACATTGGATTAATCCACTGCTTGCGATGTTGAAAAGCATAGTGATAGGAAGAGAGAGAGAGAGATTGAGGATCATGTGTGTATTGGTTCACTCCCTAAATGCTCACAACAACCAGATTGGGCCAGTCCAAAGCCAGGGTCCAGAACTGGCCAAGTACTAGAACCATGATTGGCTGCCTTTCCAGTGCATACGTTAGCAAGAAGCTGGATTGGAAGTAGAAGTGGGATTTGAACCCAGGCATTCAAAATGGGATTCAGTAGCTTAAGTGGCTGCATTTTCACTCTCTGATTTACTTATTGTATAAGACAGAGTAACAGAGAGGAGGGAACAGGTCAGCTCTTCCATCTGTGGTCCATTCTTCAAATGGCCACAGTGGTCAGTGCTGCCCCAAGCCAGAGCCACAAGCTGGGAACTCCATCCAGGCCTCCCACGTGGGTGTAGGGCTCCAAGCACTTGAACTCTCTTCTGCCTGCCCAAGCACATTAACGGGGAGCTGGATCGGAAATAAAGCAGCAGGAGTTGGACCAGCACATGTCTGAGTTGCTGGCATCACAGGAAGTGGATTAATGTGCTTGGCCACATTACACAGTATGTGTTTACACAAGTTACCATCTGATCACTTTATCTGAGTTGAATAATTTACTTAGCCCCCATTCATTTAAGCCGTCTGTACTGTGCTATAGTTTATCGTTGATTTCTTCATGCTGTTTGAGCTTCGGTTTCCTTATCTGATAAACACCTTTGAGGAGAGAACTTGGGTAGCTGTCGGAGTCCCTGGAAGCTGGGGTGTGGACTTACTGGATCCCCATACCTTCCTGACCTTGGTCCCCCCTCCTGACCTTGGTCCCCTGTCCTGGCCTACAGGGAGCAGCTCCCTGAGTCTGCTTACATGCACCAGCTGCTGGGCCTGAACCTCCTCTTCCTGCTGTCCCAGAACCGGGTGGCAGAGTTCCACACAGAGCTGGAGCGCCTACCTGCCAAGGACATCCAGACCAACGTCTACATCAAACACCCAGTGTCCCTTGAACAGGTGAGGCTGCTACTGGAGGGGGAGAGGGGCTCAGGGAGGGCTTCCTGGAGGAACGGGCTGAGTTCAGCCCTGGGATCCTTCCCTTAGTCATCCAGCAAGCACTGAGCTCCGGCCATGTGCTGGGCACAAGGTTTCAGGCTGTGCTGTGGATCAGCTGTAGCCCATGGTGATGTGGTCTGGCCAGGATGTGGGACAATAGCAAAGCGCAAGAATAAGGGACCTGGCTAGTCTGTCATGGGATGAGAAAGGCTGTGGAGGAAAACAGAAGAGGCGGGGAGGGCGGGCACAGAAGGCCTCACAGCCACACGGCCATGTGGTAGACAGACCCCAGCCTTGGGCACGCCTGCTGCACGTGGGGTGCCATGAAGGAGACAGTGCTTCTGGAACCAGGAGAATGAGGGTTAGAAGAAGGCTGTAGACCGGAGGTCTCACAGGGAATTTCGCTGTGGGGATGGGTGGGAGGGGGCGTTGATAATTGGTGGCATAATTTGGGTGAATGTGTGGAGTAGCGAGCCAGGGTGGGTCTGCATTTGTTTCCAGTTACTGGAGAGTCAGATAATTCGAATCCATCCCAGAGCAGGCTTGCAGAATGAGAGTTGGGGTGTCAGTCAGGGAGGGTTTCCTGGCAGAAGGGCCCCCAGTCAGTGTTGGTGGCCAGCAGAGGAGTGATGACCATCCTTCCTTGTCTGTCCCTGGCTTCTGCAGTACCTGATGGAGGGCAGTTACAACAAGGTGTTCCTGGCCAAAGGCAACATCCCTGCTGAGAGCTACACCTTCTTCATTGACATCCTGCTTGACACTATCAGGTGTGGGGGGGAAGGGTTTATTCCCTGCGGTTGGGGGGGCTTAACCCCAGGTGTTTGTGTTTCTTGGTCTCTTAACACCTCAAGTTATCCTTGTCTGAACTGTGTGATTGCAGGACATGGGGCCTGCTTGCTCTGGACTCTGAGTATGTGGCTGTGTGTGCACAGCCAGGCCTGGCGTCACCATGTGGCTCAGCAGATGGAGGGCAGGGAGGTGACCGGGGTGCCCAGGCAGAACCCGCAGTTGCCTTCTCTAGCACAGGGC
This sequence comes from Ochotona curzoniae, assembly GCF_017591425.1. Classification (NCBI taxonomy): domain Eukaryota; kingdom Metazoa; phylum Chordata; class Mammalia; order Lagomorpha; family Ochotonidae; genus Ochotona; species Ochotona curzoniae. Next base: position 3,909,739 of record NW_024465561.1, on the reverse strand, counting down.
TACCAGGCCCCACCAGCTCCTCTGGGTGCTGGGTGCACAAATGACTTCACATGGGTGTGTGGGTGTGATGATGTAGGAGTCCCCTTGAAGGGGTGACAAGGTTTCAGAGAGATGGCCAAACCATTTGCCTTGTGGGAGCCACTCTATAAAGGGTGTGTGTGGCAAAGCCAAGGCTAGAGGTGGGGTGGGCGTGTGGCAGGTGGGAGGCTGAATCGTTCTCTTAGGAAACGGGAGCAGTACGGAAGCACTAGGAGTTCGGGGGCCCCTGTGCCTCACCTCTGAGGGTGCCCGCTCCTCCAGAGCCTGCCCCACCCCACATTCTGGCCACCCTGCACTGTACTGTTTGCTCCCTGCTGGTGTTCACGTCTTGGTGGGTGCAGTAACAGGATGGTTACTGGAGAGCTCCCCATGTGGGCCCCACACACGGGACGTAAATGGCCTCAGGTAGATTCAGGGCCTGGCAGATACCCAGATGTGGGCCTCATGTGGCCCCTGCTTGCTTTGTAACTCTGGTCAGGTCCGTCCCCTCTCCAAGCCCTGATCTGTGAGCAGGGCAGGGCCCACTGCAAGCTGCCTTGGTGGAGGTGCAGGGCTAGGGTCTGTGTGGGCCCGGGCTGGGCTGGGTCAGGAAGTCCTGGTCCTTCCCTCAGGGATGAAATTGCTGGGTGCATTGAGAAGGCGTATGAGAAGATCCTCTTCACCGAGGCCACGCGGATCCTCTTCTTCAACACACCCAAGAAGATGACCGACTATGCCAAGAAGGTGCTGGGGCATGGGGCCAGGGGCCATAGGGTGAGGCAGGGCGGGGTGGCCTGGAAGGGCACAGGGACAAAAGTGCCCAGCTTTTCAGTCCACCTGTGCCCCCTTAGGCCAAGTTGCGAATCTTCTGTGAGCTTCTGTGCGCGAGAGACTTTGCATAGTCTCTGCACCTGGGTATGCTGCCTGGCATCTTTGCTTGCCCCCAGAGACACTCATACATGGCATGTAGTGGTCCTGGTCCAGGTGGCAGGAGCAGAGTTGAGGACAGGCTGAACAAAGAGTGAACTCGCATTTGAGTGAGGGCTGTCGTTGCCAGCTGATTGGCCACGTGTTGGACCCTGGGCTTAATCCGTGCTTATGCATTAGAGGGTTGTACAGTCACTGGATGTTCAGACCCAGAGAAGCCTGGGATTGGACTCGTGTCTCAGATGTGGAGAACTGGAGGCACCAGGGGCGGGGGCTGCTTGCCTGGCTAGTGGGACTCATCGACTCAGCCCTGGTGCAGGGTGGGGGAGGTAGCAGGGCTGCCCCTGTGATTGCCTCACCCCTTCTCACCTTTGATCCCTCCCTCCCTTCAGCGAGGCTGGGTCCTGGGTCCCAACAACTACTACAGCTTTGCCAGCCAGCAGCAAAAGCCGGAAGACACCACCATCCCCTCCACAGAACTGGCCAAGCAGGTCATCGAGTATGCTCGGCAGCTGGAGATGATTGTGTGAGCGTGCGGGCCCGCAGTGCGGCCCAGCGTGTGGTCCTCAACACCCTTCTGGGGCCTGCGGCCTCCAATAAAGTGGATTCCCATTCGCTCGTGGGCCCATGTCTCCCCGGTTGTGGTGGCAGGGAGCCATGTGCTTATCTGTGAAGAACTGGGAAATTGGAAGGCCCTGCGCATAGGAGCTTGCCCTCTATCCATGGTCAGCCTCGGTCCAGTGGCCCTGCTTGGGGGTCTCGCACAGGGGCACAGCGGCACCATGGCCTGCCAGCCAGCCACGGACATGTGCAAACACCGGGCCAGGCCAATTGGTTTTTCAGTGAAGGGAGCAGTTTCCCGATTTCTTTGAAATGTTGGCAATGAATTAAACCATTTTGAAAATGGCATGTGAGATGAAGCCATCTGTGGGCTAGCAGAGGGAGCCCTCTGTGGGATGGAGGATGTGGGCAGCCAGTCCTCCCGAGCCCACCCCAGCCTGGACAGGCCTTCCTGCCTTACCGTTCAAAGGTGTTGACATTATGTGGTCAGACTCGCCCGGCTCTAAGATGGGGGCAATCGTTCCTTTCCGGAGGGGTTTCTAGATCTCTAGGTCACCACGGGAAGGGGCTGTTGTCCAGGCTGCCTTTCTGGAGTGCAGAAACCATCTCCTACTGACTGCTGCTCTGGGTGCAGACCTGATGGAGACCTCTCCTCCTGGCTCCTTCCACCCCTCGGTCGGTCCCCAACAGGCTCTCCGCTTCCAGGTTGTCACTTTATTGTTATGGAGGGAAGGCAGCAGGTGTTGATCAGACTGTGCTCAGTTGGAGTGGGTGGCCTGCAAGTCGTAGTGCTCCAGCCCAGCTACCAGGGAACCCGCCAGCTTGATGGTGGCGACCCAAGGTGGCTCGCTCAGGTGGTTGGTGGGTGTGCTCAGCCTGGGGGAGGGGAGTGTACAGTCAGTCGGCAGGGCTGTATCCACTGGGGAAGAGGTGCTGAGGGCTGAGTCTCCCCGGGATTGGGAGTCCTCAGGAGTTGCTAGGATCATGCCCTGGGGATCAGAACTGGAGATTGAATAAGGGCAGGTAGGTGAAGAGGCAGTGTGTGCCCTGGATGGCGGGGCATCCGGAAGGGGTGAGGGGGTGGGATGGCCTTGGACTTTGGGGCTCGGTCAGGAAATCCCAGTGTCCTGGAGAATCCCAGGTCTGTTATAGCGGCTTCGTTCCCACAAGACTCATCTTCCCGCATCCCAGAAGAGCTTAGGACATGGTCCTTCTTGGTGCTCTCAGGAACGGGGTCTGGCCTGCTCAGCTTCCTTCCCTCATGGATGGTTCCAGAAAAAATTCAGGGTCATTTGGGGCATCCAGATAATGAGTTAGGCCAAGATAGGACTGGCGCTGTAGCCTAGTGGCTCAAGTTCTTGCCTTGCAAGCGCTGGGATACCATGTGGCAGCCCTGCTTTCTATCCGGCTCTGCCTGTGACCCGGGAAAGCAGCCTTGGGACCCTGCACCCACTTGGGAGACCCAGAAGAACCTCCTGGGTTCAGATCAGCACAGCTCCAGCCGTTGGGGCCACTTGGGGAGTGAATCAGCTGATGGAAGATCTTCCTCTCTGTCTCTCCTACTCTGCATATCTAACTTTACAATAAAAATAAATCTTAAAAAAAAAAAATGGCTGTCTCCCCTGTCAGGGATGGGTGTAGGCCCGAGGCACCTCTAGGTCGTGAAGGACTGGAGCTGAGCTAGGTTTCAGATGCAGCCGAGAGAAGGGTCTAGGGTGGGATGCCAAAGAGCTGTAAAGGACTTAAGGTTTGGTAAGGGTCTGCCCTGCCCTCCCCACCCTGGCACCTCTGCTCACCATGCAGATACGTTGCGTGGCAGGCGGCGATGGCGTGCCTGGTGGCGGCAGTAACACTTGCAAGGACAAGAGTTGAGCACCTGGAAAGGCGGCCAGTGGTGCACAGAGGCCTTGCTGGCTGGCCCTGACGGTGCAGCCCCGCCACCGCCGCTACTGTTGGTCGCTACTGTCACATTCCGCTCCCGGGGACCGTCGCCAGGCGCGCCGTCTTCGCGGGTCACAACACGGGCTGCTCGGGGACCTTTGTTCCTGCGCGTGCGAGTTTTGATGGGAGCGGGCGCAGCTGTGGGCGTGGGTGGCAAAGTTTCGGCCGCGGGAGGAGTTGCAGCTGCAAGTGCAGCTGGGGCTGTGGCTGGGTCCGGGGCCAGGGCTGGGGCTGGGTCCGGAGCCGCCGGGGCTGGGTCAGGAGCCTGGGCTGGGCCTGGAGCCGGGGCCGGGGTTGGGGTCGGGGCTGGGGCCGGGGTCGGGGCTGGGGCTGGGTCAGAAGCCGGGGCCGGGACCGGAGCCAGAGCCAGGGCAGGAACCGGAATCGGGGCTGGGGCCGAGACCGCGGCCGGGACCGGAGCCGGGGCCGAGGAGACCGGGATCTGGTCGGTGGCCAAGACAGGTGGCAGCGCGGGAGCCGGGGCAGAAGCCAGGGTTGACTCCACCGGGCCGGGACTTGCGGTGGGTGGGGGTACCACCGGCAGCGGCTTTGGCTGGTGCGCTGGTGGCTGCGGTGGGGGCAGCGGCGCGGGCGACGGCGTGGCAGGTGGCGTGGGCGGCGGCGGCGGCAACTCGGGCTGGCTCGGAGGCACGGGGCGCACCGGGCGCACCGGGCGCACGGGGCGCACGGGGCGCACGGGCTCGCCATTGGTGGGCGCCGGGAAGATGAACATGGGCGGCGCCAGCAGGGCAGGGGCGGGCCTGCGGGGCCCGGGAGCTGGATAGATCGGCCGCAGCGGAGGTGGAGGGGAGCTCCAGGGCCCTGAGAGCGCCACGGCTCGCCGTCGGGGCACCCCGACGCCTCCGACAGCCCCGTTGAAGCGGAAGTGGCGTTCGGGGCCGTCCGGAGGGCTCAACCAGTCGAATTTGGGCTGCGAGCCTGGGAAGGTAGTGTAGGGCGGTGGCGGTAGGGTCCGTGCGTGGGCGGCAGGCCCCGAGGGAGGCCCGGGACACACTTCGCCATCTCCATTACCGCCCTCGGTTTCTTGTGCACCCTGAGGGACCTCTCCCAACGTACGCGAGGTGCCAGGAGCCAGGGGCCTCTGCTTCAGGACCTCGGCGTAGGAGACAGGCCCCGAGGCAGCGACCAGTCCACCGCTGGCTCCACCCGTGGGTGAGGCCGAGGCCGCTGAGGGGGTCGAGGGGCTGGAGGGGCTTGAGGGGCTGGAAGGGCTCGAGGAGGCTGAGGGTGCCCCGGCAGGCAGTTGGCTGCCCGGCTTGAAGACAACTTTGCAAAGCAGGTTCAGGCCAGACTCGGAGTTCGCGTTCCCGGTCTTTTCGCTTTCCTCCACTTGGGCAGGTGGCTCTCCGCGGGTCCCGCCACCGGCCATCGGGCCCTCGCTGCAGGGCCAGGCAGGGCTTTCGGTGGCGGTGGCGGCGGGGACTGTGGCAGGTGCGGAAGGTGTGACAGTGGCCAGAGCAGGAATGATGCTGCGATCCAGGGGTTGCCGGTTGGAAAGCGGTAGCGGCGGTGGCGGCAGCTTCCACGGTTTGAGGGGTGGCGGCATTGGGGAGGGCGGCCTCGGAACGGGGTCCTTTTCCGATAGTTGTCGCGGCAGCACCGGGATTGGCCGTAGGCTCACGGGATCCCCTTGGCCGCAGTGGCTGGCCTCCAGCAGGCCGCGGATGCGGGGCACCGGCGTGCCCGGGAGTTTCCGCCACTTAGACGGCGCGGACAGCAGGGTACCCACAGGGGGCGGGGGTGGTGTGGAGACCCCGGGCACAGCCGGCACTTCTGGAGAGGATGCCGCTGGTGTGGGCAGTTCTAAGGTCAGGGGCGAGGGTGAGGCCTGGGGTTCTGGGGGCACCAGAAGGCCGGGGGGCGCGGAGCTGCCAGGGAACCAGACGCCCAGCCCCCGAGCCAGGCGCATGGCTGGAGAGGAAGGGGTCACCTCGGGCTCCACCAGGGACGGCCGCCTGCAGTCTGAGGCCTGCTGTTTTCGGGAGCCACCGCCAGCGGACGGCTCCGATTGCACGTTCCCCATTTCTGACTGAGGTCCGAGGGCTGTGGTCAGAACAGACCAGCGCCCATGAGTGGTCCAGGACTGGATGGGATGGGATGGGGGGTACCCCACAAGGCTGGCTTGTACCTGTACCACCTCCATGCCTGCCTGGCCCCACTCCGAGGCCCTGGGTCTCTAACCCCCTCCTGGGTCCTCCGCAGGGAGGCTGTGCAGCTATCTTAGACCCCCTGCCTGCCCCGTGAGCCCGGTTCCGCAAACCACTTCTCGGCCCTCGCTCGGCCCATCCTAGGTCCCCTAGGCTTGCCTTCCTGTCAGTCTTAGAACCGTAAGCGCTGGCGACGGGGGCGCTGAGTGGCCTACAAAAAGCCTACCGCGAGCTCCCGTCTCCCTCCCTGGCCTCTAACGCTGCTCCCCGAGGCCCCGGAGCCGCCGCCTCGTCCCCGCCTCCATCCCCGCCTCTCTCGGCACTTGTCCCGCCTCTGCCCGGCGAGCACCACCAGGTGGGCCTGTGCAGGACATGCCTCGCAGCACCGTGTGCCCACCCCCCCGGCCCTCTGCCGTGGCCGTCACGGACCCCCTGCTACCTTCTCGGGGTCCTTCCTCCCCATCTGCATTCCCCCAGCCGGGCTCCACACCCAGGTCCCACCCTCCTCCCCAAGCCCCGCTCCAGGTGCGCCCTAACGCCCTGGGAGACCCCCCACTCACCGGCTCCTCCAGCCGACCCAAGTTCAGACCGCGACCCCCTGGGCCCAGGGCAGGGCGGGGAACGGCCGTAGCAGAAAATAACCGAAAAGAACGGAGATGCGGGTGAAGGCTAGTGGACGAGACGGTGAGTTCGAGGCCCCGCCTCCGGGCTCGAGCCCCGCCCTCATGGGGGCCCGCTGCAGCCCAGCCCCTGGCGGACCCGGGTCTCCCTTTCGGATCTGCAGAGGTTTTTTCTGGGCGGCCCCCGGGCCTGCTCGTCCTCTGCCCCACCCCTCCGGAACGTTCCCCTTGGCTCCGCCCCTCTCCGTTATTCCCGCCCAGGCCCCGCCCCTTCCGAACCCCGCCGCGTAGCTGGGGGGGCGCCCCCTCTGGTACCCTTACCCCAAAGACAAATTTAAGGATTTCCCAGCTCCGCTTGTTTGGGACCTGGCAACCCCTTCCCCAAGACGCTCCACTCCCTTCGTCCCAGCCCGCTCGGGAGACCCGGGCCCCGTGCACCTACCCCTTCCGTGAGCTCTCCTTCTGGGTGCAAACCCCCTAACTCGGGTCTCCCCACGACCCCACCCTCCTGCGAAGGCTCCCCTTGTCGTCCCACCCCTTTTGGAACCCAGCCGGAATGCAAACCCTGGACCCCCACCCCCCACCCGCAAGCCTCTGTAGAGCCCCTAGACCGGATCCCGTCGCTGTCCCCTCTTTGCAGCATCAGCGACCCCATGACGTGGACGAGCGGCACAGTGCGGGGTCCCCCCCTTTGGGTCCCTGGAAGATGTGAGGCTGGTGGCAGGGTGCGTGGGGTGGGGGGGGCACTGTTCGCTGGAGCCCGAACCGGGCTCTAGGACCCAGCGGGCGAGGGCGCCCGCCTGCTCTACCCCTCCCCCAGGCCGCCCCCTCCCCCCCACTCGTCTTGCAGGCTCCCCTCCCTCCCCCCGGCCCCGGCTCCGGTGCCCGTCTCCAGCCGGAGCCCGCGAGGGAGCCGAGCGAGCCGGAGGAGGAGGAGGCCGCGTCGCCGCCGCTCGGAGCCCGGCCGCAGCCTCCCAGGCAGGTGCCGAGGAGGGACGGGGGGCGGGGGCTGACAGGCCGCCTGGCCCGGCGAGGGGGCGGCCAGGACCGCCCTCCGCCTCCGAACCCCCGCTCGGGGCGCCCCGAGGACCTTGGCTGGGAGGACCAGGGGGTGGGCCCCCCAAACTGCGCGGCAGCCATGGGGGGGACCAGCCTCCATCGGGCGGCGAGGTGTGTGTGTGTGTGTGTGTTTGGGGGGTGCTGGACTTCAGAATGGATGCCCCATTCACAAAATTCCGTGCCGGACCCCCACCATGGAGGAACTCGGACGACCACTCCCCCGGGGAAACGTAGGTGTGTGGGGGAGCGCAGGCACCCCGAAATCCCGGTGCCCCACCCCGGTTAGGCCCTTCGGGGGGACCCCTGCCCTCTTTCCCTGCTTCACCTGTTGTCGGGGGAGGCGGGCGGACAAAGGAAGCAGCGTCACGTGACTGCTCATTCACAAAATCCCAACCCATTGAGAAAAGGGGGCTGGGGGCGCTGCGGCCGCCCCTTCCCTTCCCATAGGGCCGAGGAAGCCAGCGTCTCGCGGGTGGGGGAGGGGGCTAGGTCTCGTGGCCCGGGTCCCTGAGGTGGGGCGCCAGGGTCCCAGTGCCGGGTGGCGGTGAGGGGCTGGACGCTGCTCCCTGTTCCTGGGCGGAGGGCTACGTCCCCGGAGCTGGGGGCGGGGTAAGCTGGGGCTGGAGGATGCGGGCGGGCGTGCGGGCGGGGGATCCGTCTCCTCCCCGCCATCTCTCCCCCTCGCCTTCCTTGGCTGGGACCTTGAAGGAGCAGCCTGGGTTTTTTTTTTTTTTGTGAATGAAACGCTCCCTGGATGTGTCTCGGTCCGCCCGTGTCTGGCTTCTTCTGCCTCCATCTCTTTCTCGGCCCTGTCTTTCTGGCCATTTCTGGTTCTCTCCCTGCTCCCTGCCTATCTCCCCGTTGCTGGGTGACTCAGTGAGCTTTGCATCCGGTCTCATTCATAAATCCGGGAAGGGGTGGTGGTGGTGGGGAGGGGAGAGTCAGGGTTTCTCACCCAGCCAGTGGCCTGGGCCAAAGGGTGCAGAGGCAGTTGCTGGGGGGCACTGGATATGAATGGATGGGGCCCGGAAAAAATGCATGTGCGCAGGCATCCAGCTGTGGGGGAACGATGGGTGGGGCTGTGGGTAGGTGCTGAGCTGGGGAGGAGAGCAGCAGGAACAGGCGGAGGGGAGGAGGAAAACCAGGGCTTTGAGGGATGAGGGTGGGAGAGGCAGGGAGAGGGGGGAAGGCGGGGGGGGGCATCTGAAAAGGTGGACGTGAGCAGGAGGGAGGCCATGAGAGAATCGAGGTGGCGTGGCAGCACGCAGCTTTGCAGGGCAGGTGGGTGTTGTATGGCTCCCTCAGGGTCCAGGGGATCTGGGTGGGAGATGGAGGTGGAGGGACATGAGGCTCAGTGTAGGGAGGGGGCAGCCCTGCAGGGACTGCAGCCCCCGAATTCACTGACCGTTGTCACTGTCCTCCCCCAACCTTCAGGTACATGGTGCGGGTCCGAGCCGTGGTGATGGCCCGAGATGACTCCAGTGGGGGCTGGCTGCCTGTGGGGGGCGGGGGCCTCAGCCAGGTGAGCGTTTGTCGGGTCCGAGGGGCCAGGCCCGAGGGGGGGGCCCGCCAGGGGCACTACGTCATCCACGGGGAGCGCCTCCGGGACCAGAAAGTGAGCCACCCTGGGGTGTGGGGACAGGGGAGGGGCCCTGGGTGGAAGGGGCTGGCTGGGGCTGGACCTGAGAGGAGAGGTCAGGGGGTCTCTCAGCCTGGGAAGCGCACGGCCAGCTAGGGGGAGGGGGGCTGTGGGAAGGAGCACGGAATTGTGCAGCTAAGAGCTGGGAACTGCAGGAATCCAGGGGGGTGAGGCAGGTCCTGTGTGTGGCCGGCTCCTGCTGAGCTGTCACAGTCTCCTTGCTGGCTCCCCCTCCCCCCCACCCCCGCCCTGCACCTGCTGGCACCCTGAAACCTCAGTCTGTTCCGTACCCCATCCTGCCCTGTCCCACGCCAATAGCCAACCCGGATCATGTCCCTTTTTTGCTCAGAATCTTCCTGCACAAGGCTCCATCTTGCTCAGGCTTCTTCTCCATGAGGCCTCACCCCAGTGGGCCCCCAGCGGCCCTAAGTGGTTGGAGGCATTCGATGGTGGTGGTGGTGAGGGGGTCCGTTTGGAAGTGTCAGAGATGGCTGATAATTCTATATCTGTGGGTTTGGCAGGAGAAAGGGGATGTGTAACCCCATATGGAGGGATGGTGTAGCAGGTTGGGCTGGGGGTATAGCAGGAAGCCGGAGCAAGCTTGAAGAGGCTGGGGATGGGGTGGGGGGTTTAAGAGTGGAGGGGTAGGAGATCTGGAATGAAGAGAAGAGATGCAGTGATGTCAGACAAGGATGTGAGAAGACATGGAATGCTGGCCAGTGTCCGAGGGAGAAGCTGTGGAGGTTGACTAGCGCAGGTGGGGTGAGGACTTGAGGGTGACTGGGCCCTCAGCACAGGATTAGCAGTTAGATTTTGAGACGTTCAGCAGAGTCTGGGAAGTGTTACTGAGTTAGAAGGTGGATTATCGGAAAAGGATGAGCAACATTTTGAGGCATTCTTTAAGGTGCGCGTTCCTACTGGGGTATTACGAACATATAAGGATGAGGGGAGCATGATTGGGGTGTCAGTGGTGCAGCCAGAAGCAGTGGGTTCTCCACTGCAGCCCCAGCAGGGGCCGGGAGCTGGGGAGCGCTGGAAGTGGGGTTTGAGGGGCTGGATGTGCAGAGGGCAGCAGGTAGAGGGGAAGGCGCAGGTGCAGCCAGCTGCAGGGGGCTGACCACACCCCTCCTGCCTCTCAGACTACCTTGGAGTGTCCCTTGAGGCCAGGCCTGGTGTACAACAAGGTGAATCCCATCTTCCACCACTGGAGTCTGGGTGACTGCAAGTTTGGGCTGACATTCCAGAGTCCTGCAGAGGCTGATGAGTTCCAAAAGAGCCTGTTGGCCGCGCTGGCGGCGCTCGGTCGAGGTGAGTGGAGCGGGAGGTGGGCTCCACTCTGGGGAGCTGAGAGTGGAGGCATGGGAAGTGTCGGGGGCTGGGGTGAGGGGCAGGCAACTCACTCTCTCCCTCTCTCTTTGCTATAGGCTCACTCACCCCTTCCTCTTCCTCCTCCTCCTCCTCCCCCTCCCAGGACACTGCAGAGACGCCCTGCCCGCTGACGGTGAGTTGAGTCTCTGGATGTCAGTGCTGGGAAGGTGGGGGACACCCTGGGTGCTGCAGCCCCCAGGCCACCTGCTGGGGGACATAGTTGTAGGCCCAAACTCTCAGCGTCAGCTTTCAATCCCAGTCACTCTTGTTTCCTGGTTCTAAGGTGAACCTCACATTCATCCAAGGGTATTCATTGAGCACCTTCTGCGTACCAGGCAGTGTTTTAGACATGGGGAACACCACAAAGTGCCCTCCCTCTTGGAGCCTCTATCGTAGGCAGGAGAGGAGGTGAGCGTTTGGCCTACTGATTTCACCTGAATCCTACAGCAGATTATCTGGGTCCCATCCCCTAGCTCCAGCTCCCACCTGCAGCTTCCTGTTGATGGAGACTGTGGGAAGCAGCAGTGATGACCCAAGAACCTGAGCTCGTCCCACCCACGCAGGAGCCATAGAGCGCCTTCCTGGCTCCTGGCTCCCGCTTCTACCACTACTGCAGATGTTGAGGGAGTGAACCAGCAGTCAGGAGATTTCTGTCTTCGAAATCTACCCCCTCCTGGACTTCCAAGCATTAAAAAAGGATACTCTGTAAAAATGAATACATCATAAAAGTCAGTGTGTGCATGAAGGAAGGACACCCGTGTTTCCTGTGACTCAGGCTACAGGCCCAGGAGTCCCCAGGGACTCTAAGCTGGCAGCAAGGGCTACTTCACTTTCAGAATGGTCAGCATGTGCCCGTCAGCCTCCTCTCCCACCCTCCCAGGCAAGTTCAGCTCCCCGGCCTCCACCTGCTCCCCTTGAGGCTTCTGGCTGCCTCTCTTGCTCTACCAGGTCAGGCATGTTCTTATCTCACGGCTTGACACAAACGTCACCTTGGTAAGGCCCTCTCTGAGTAACCTGCTACACCCTTCCATTGCATCTTGCCTAGTTGTAACTTTTCCCATCTTTTTTTCCATGTATGTTTTTTTTTTTTTTAAGATCTATTTATTTATTTGAAAGGCAGAGAGAGAGAGAGAGAAAGACTTATTTGCTGGTTCACTCTCCAAATGGCTGTAGTGGCTGGACCAGACCAAAGCCAAGAGTCTGGAACTCCATTCAAGTCTAGCATCTGGATGGCTGAGGCCAAAGGACTTGGGCATTTTCTGCTGCTTTCCTAGGCACATTACCAGGGGTCTAGATTGGAAGTGAAGTGGTTGGCACTGGAGTTAACACTCATATGGGATGCCAGCATTGCAGGTGATGGCTTAACCCACTGTTCCACAACACTAGCCTCCTTCCTCACCTTCTAAATATTTTTTTTCCTCCCTTACTTCCCTTCTGAAAAAAGAGCTTTCTTATCTTTTAGTTTACTGCCCATCATTTCAGTGCTGGAGTGTCAGTGCCAGGAGGGGGTTGAGGCTCTTGTTGGTTTCTTGATGCAGTCTCCACTGCCTCTAACAGCACCTGTCACCCCTTGAGCATTAAACGAATGTGTGTGGAATGAAATGATGAATGACTGAACGCGCATATGTCAGGTGCATTCTGACACTCGCTGGGAACAGTGAGAGTTTTTGAGAACACCTGGAGGAACAAAACTGGGTCTGTGGGTAGAAAAAACAAAAATGGGAAATCCCCGGGCAGTGGGACATGGAGTTAAGGCCACAGCAATCACACAGACAGCTCCGAGCCTGCTTGCTGTGGGGTGGCCGCTGTGAGCCTGGGGCTTCCTGGGTGCTCAGTGGGCATGCGTGGGGGCCAGTGACCAGGTGACAAAGGAGTCAGGGCTGCACCAGAAAAGCACCTGCAGCAAACAGCACAGAAAGGGTCCGAGGGAGGTCCAGCCATTGAAAGGTGATGCTCGGGTGGGACAGGCTCTTCCAGTGGGCAGCACTGCCCCCATTATGGTGAGAGGTTGAGAAGGAGGGAAGCCAGCAGGTGCCTGGCCCCAGGAGAGGGGTTCTGAGAGCAGGGCTGATGAGATGCTGTGGTGGGGTGTGGCAGCCATGGCAACCCACCGTCAGAGTTGTTGAACAGGTGGGTGGAGGGGTCGAAAACAATGGCCCTGACGGCAGAGTCCAGCTCTCCTTTACTTCCGGCTGTGGGGGCTAACACGGGGAAGAGGGGCTTTGTTGACATCCCATCCCCCATTTTACAGCGCAGGAAACAGGCTCCAAGAGGCGGGCTCACTTGCCACAGGTCACACAATCAGCCAGCATCCCAAGCTGGGCTTGTACCTGAGCCACAAAGCCCCCCGCACTCAGCGGGAAGGGGCCTATGGGAGGGCATGGGCTGTGAGGGGTTCCAGCCCCGCTGTAGCTGCCAATCTCTCCCCCAGTCCCACGTGGACAGCGACTCCTCCTCCAGTCACAGTCGCCAGGAGACGCCTCCCACCACCGCCTCGGCCGCCCCCATCGTCACCGTGGAGTCAGCGTCTGCCTTCGGGCCAGCCACGCCTCCCCAGCGCCGCTGCTCCTCCGCTCAGGTGGGCAACCTCTACATCCCAACGCAAGGCTGGGCCGAGGGGAACGGGTCCCAAGGCAGGCTGTGGCTGACCCCTGACGACTGAGCGGGGCAAGGAGAGGCTTGGAAAGCTGGACTTGTGCAAGGGTTGGGATGAGGGCTTCCCAGTGTGTGTGTGCTATGAGGGGTTGAGGGATGCCTTGGTCAGTTCTTAGCGCATACCTTCAGACTGCTGAATTCACAAGGCTTGGTGACTGAGGGGATGTAAGGGGTCCTGGAGAAAGTGATCAAGCGACCAGAACTCCTGAAGGAGCTGGAGCTGGGGCTGCTGGATCTAAAGAAAGACGGGAGTGGGGACCTTAAGCCACTGGATCTTTAAGGCTGTGTGGGATGCCTTTGTCTGCCCCTGGGAAAACGAGAGGGCTGAGGGACTTCGGGAACGGGGCAGGCTCGGGTTTTGAACATTTGAATCCTGGGCCGAAGAGGATTTGGAGCCGGAAGATTCGGATTACTGGGTCTTGAGGCTCTTGGGTCTTGTGTGGATTGTGATGGGGTGGGAGGGGAGGCGTGTGGGGACTCAGAAGCCCCCGTAACCTGATTCCCATATCCCTTCATCCCACAGAGCTACCCTCCACTTGTACCGTTCACTGGGATTCCAGACCCCTCTGAGGTCCTGGCCGCGGCAGGGGGCACAGGCTGGGGTGGCCGCGGTGGCTACGAGGATTACAGGCGTTCGGGGCCGCCCGTGCCTCTCACCCTGTCCACCTGCGTCGTGCGCTACCCCAAGAGCGGTCCGTTGAGGGGTGCAGCCCTGGGGCCGCCAGCAGCACTTCCCGTTCCTCTGACCGAGGCTGCGCCCCCAACACCCCCGGCACGTCCCCCGCCGGGCCCCGGGCCCGCCCCTGCGCCGGCCAAAGCCTCCCCCGAGGCGGAGGAGGCAGCCCGCTGCGTGCACTGCCGGGCGCTCTTCCGCCGCCGTGCTGACGGCCGTGGCGGCCGCTGCGCCGAGGCTCCAGATCCGGGTCGTCTTCTGGTGCGCCGGCTCAGTTGCCTGTGGTGCGCCGAGAGCTTGCTCTACCACTGCCTGTCGGACGCCGAGGGCGACTTCTCGGACCCGTGTGCCTGCGAGCCGGGCCATCCACGCCCCGCCGCGCGCTGGGCCGCACTGGCCGCGCTCTCGTTGGCGGTGCCCTGCCTCTGCTGCTATGCGCCCCTGCGCGCCTGCCACTGGGTAGCAGCACGATGCGGCTGCGCTGGCTGCGGGGGTCGTCACGAGGAGGCTGCACGGTGAGGAAGGCCCGGAAGGTCCGGGAACCGGACCCAGGACCTAGAGGTGAGGGTCCAGGACCCCGGACTCAGTTTGAACCTAAACTTCAGACCTAGGCACATCCGGAACTTGGAGCTTGAAAGAGATTCCAGACCCGGAACCTGGACCCCAAACCTAGGATGGTACGACTTCAGACCCAGCTTCATTGGGGTATCTGTCCGCGAGGTCCCAGGCATCCTGAATTCTGGCGGTCTCCATCCCTCCTCTCCCCATCCCTGTACTCGTCCCCTCCCCCACACCCCTTCCACCCCAAGAGACTTTTGGGATCTCCAGAAAGGATCAGAGAGGTGGGTGTGAGGGTACCCAAGACCCACAGGGCCCTGGAACCCCTGACTCCCTGTCCAAATGACCTACCCAGCCCCTCGATTACGGCCCTAGAGATAGTCAGCAATTGGCAACCCCTGACCCTGCGCTTGTCCAATTACTCCCAGATCTCAAGACAATACCCTTCCCTCCCTGGATAGTGGTCCCTGAATATGGCCTAGACCTTGGTGTAGCCACATCTGAGATGTGCTTAGGGCCCCAAAACAGCTGAGATACCAAATACTTCTGGGTTGGAGACGTGGCTTGGGTCTGGAATAACCAGGTTCCTGACCCCTAAGCCTACTGACTCCTGAGTGCCCCCGGCCCCACAGACTCAGCCCTCAATCCAGGACCACCAACTACCATGGGACCCCAGGCTATTAAGATGCAGAGTCTTTGGGATGGGCCCAAATCTGTGACCCATCCCAAAGGCTTCCCAAAATCCAGATGTCAGACATGATGGTGCTCTGGCAGCCAAGGAACCATAACCCCTCCACGGACATCCAGTAAAAGCTGGTGGGCTCAGGGTGGGGGGGCTTCAGATAGTGTATAGGCCTGAGGTATTTGGTACCCTCAGGGTCACCACCACAGGTGGCTACCAACCCCAACACTAAGACCCAAGACACCGGTCTTGAGGCCTTAGATAGTTTTCTTGTAGGCCTCCCTTGCACCCGATCTTGAGACCCCTGGGAACTTGGGTTTCCTTCCACCCCTACCTCCTAACTTCCCTAAGGCTGGTGGAGAGTTCCTACTCTGAGAGTCAGGGCTTCCTGGCATGTTGGTCCCCAGCTCCTAAGTGACCCTACTGTGCTCAGGAGCACTGGATTTAAGACCCCAAGGTGCCATTGACTTTCTGGATGCAGGTCCCAAGCACCCCCAACACTGGAATGATTCCTGACCCGAGATGCTGGTCCCAGCACCCCAGAGACACTCAAATTTGTGATGCTCTGGAGCCCTCACGCCCTTAGACCCCCAGACCCTGGAGCCTAGTGCAGTCCTGGAGAACTCTGGAACAGCTGACTCCCGCTTGTGCATCCTCTGAGCCCAACAGCTCCTTGACTCCTGCCATACGTAGGCCCCCCAACAACCTCCCCAGCAGGCTCCAGGCTCTGGGATTCCTGCTTCCACAAACCCAGCCCAGACACCCCTGTCACCCTTAGAAAGATCTCTGTCCTAGGGGAAGCCAAATAACCATTTAAACTTGGATTCCTGGACTGGGTTAGAATGAGCCAGGAGCTCCCCCAAGCCCACCTATAGGGTCCAGCATAGGATATTCCTTGAGCAGGCGCAGGCCCAGCAAGTGAGGCTGGAGTGTCCATTGCAGTCTGCCGGCCAGGTGTACCTTCGTCTGATTTGCACAAAGGCACCTTTAGGGCTCGTGATGGCTCTGCTGGGCACCTGGAGTTGCCAGACTTAACAGAACGTATCCCCACCACCCACCCCATCCAACCCTCAAGCTCAGACTGCAGCCCTCCTTCTGGCCCAAGTCTCACCTTTTATGTCCTGCCCCTCTCTCTATCAGCTCCTCCTTGTCAGTCCCAGAGTTGGGGCGAGGGGAGCGTGGTGTGAGAAAGTTTGGAAGTTGCATTTCATGGTCCTCGGAGATTCCTCTGCCAAGGGAGGAGAGTGCCACAGTCTTGAGATCTGATGTCTGTATGGGAGGGTCAGGTCCCAGAGCAGGGACATGCTGTGTTACCAGCTCAGCATCTGGCTCAGCATCTGTGGTCCAAGCATCTGGAAGTGTACAGTCTTACTTTCATGTCCCAGACTTGGCTGGCTACTTGGGGTTCTAGGGATGGAGCCTCCTACCACTTCTGGTCAATGATTACCTATTTATTACATCCGGAACCTGTGAGATTCAGCTGTCCCCTACTGGACCCTGATCCCAGGGCAGAGAAAAAGGGGGAGGGTATGTGTGTGTGTCCCTCCCTCCCCTACTCTGCCCAGCTCTCGTCATTATCAGACTCACCAGAGCTGAGGGCGGAGGGACTGGGGGAGCTGAGGCAGCCTGGGTCCCCATCCCCCTCTCTGTGCCTCGGCCTCCCCCCTCCTTCCGTGATGGGCTTGGGCGGGGGAAGCTCCATTCTTAACCTACCTCGTTTTGGGAAGAGGGTGGGATGGGAGACCAGAGTGCTGTACGGTGCTGTGGGATCTTTGGGTGACGCGGTGGGGGCCGGGTCATTCCCCCCCCCCCCCGCTACTCCAACCCCTACCTCCCAGCACCGCCTCCCCTCACCCCTGGGTCTCCTAGTCCTGCTCCCTACTGACACCCACCTATGATCCATGATTGCCCTTCATCACCCCCACATCAGGGGTGCATGGAGGGCTGACCCTGGGAGCCAGCAAGACTTCAGAGCCTGGGGCCTCCCAGCTGCTTGCCCCTTGCATTGGATGCTTGGCCCCCAGACCTAGGGGAGGCACCCCAACGTGTATCTTCCTGATGTTGATTCTAAGCCAGTCTGTGACCTCAACATTGGTTAGAGTCAGTAGCACAGGCTCAAGTGCTGGGGGAGGATGGGGGCCAAAGAAGCCAGTCTTGTCGTTGGGGGAGGGGAGGGGCATCAGATCTGCTCCAAGAAATGTCTGTGACAAAGTTTCAGGCTCTGGTGATTATTTGCCGTGGTGGTGGCGCGCCTTGGCCACGCAACCTCCTCTCATTGCCCAGCTTCCAAGCAGTCCTTGTAGGTACACTCTACATATCCTGTCATTCAACATGTATTTAGTTTTTGAAAGTTTTGTTTGAAAGGCAGAATGAGAGAACGAGAGAGATGTTTCCATCCCATTGGTCCATTCCCCAAATGCCCATAGCAGGTGGTGCGGTGGGGGGGAGGGGCAGGAGCCTGGAAATCATGTGTGGGTGGCAGGGACCTAAGCACCTGGTTACCTGCTGCCTCCCAGTCCAGGAGGGAGCTAGACACTTCAGTATGGGATGAGGCTGCCCCAAATGGCAGCTTCACATGCCGTATCAAGATGTCTCGCTCAAGAAGTGTGTTTCTGAAGCGTTCAGGGCATGTTGCAGGTGCCGGGGTTAAAGCAGAGGATGGAACAACAATCTCTTGCCGCAAGGGGTGTGTGAACTTTACAGTGGGGGAGAGCATCTGACAAGGACTGAATGTGGAAGAAATGGCAAAGAGTGCTAACTAGTGAAGTGTGGATGAGGGAAATGGGTGCTTTTTGCCAGGGTAGTCCAGACACTGGATAGAGCCTTTTGGTGGTGAGGGCGTCCTGCGGGGTAGGGGTGGGGAGCTCCAGGAAAGAGCACCTCTTTCTTATTTATTAAAAATTGATTGGAAAGGCAGATTTGCAGAGAAGGAGAGACAGGAAGACCTTCCACCTGCTGGTTCACTTCCCAAGTGGCCGTAGTAGCTAGAGCTGAGTTGATTTTAAGCTAGGAGCTTCTTCTGGATCTCCCAAACGGGTGCAGGGTCTCAAGGCTTTGGGCCATCCTCGACTGCTTTTCCAGTTGAGGAAATAAAATAGGGAGCTGGATGGGAAGCAGGGCTGCCAGGAAATGAACTGGTGCCCCATGAGGTCTCAGCACATGCAAGTCAAGGACTTTAGCCACTAGGCTACCATGCTGGATCCTGGGCTCCCTATTTTATGTATTTTAAAGATTTACTTATTTGAAAGAGTTGCACATAGAAGGAGAGGAAGACACAAGGACTTTCCATGTGCTGGTTCATGTTCCAAATGGCTGCAACAGAGTGAAACCAGGAGCCCACAAGCTTCCTTCAAGTTTCCCACATAGGTACAGGGGCCCAACCACTTGGGCCACCATGTACCACCCTCCTGGCCTTCATCAGGGAGGTTGATCAGCCAGTGGAGCAGCCTAGGACTCCAGCCATTGCCATGTGGGATATTGGCACTGCAGACAATGATTTGGCCCACTGAGCCACAGTGCTGGAACCCTAAGGGAGGGGAACAGGAGTGCCAGGTCTCAAGGTAGGAGTGAGTGCGTATAAACAAGGCGAGGGGAGTGGCAGTGTCTGCAGCAGGAGAAGCAGGTGCCTGGGCCTTGCTGGCCGCCCTTGCACAACACACCTGGCTTGAGACAGAGCGACGTTGGGACTGCTCCGCGCCGGGGAGGTGTGGCTTGGCTCCCTCTGGCTGTGCGTGCACCAGACCCCGCGGTGGCAGGGGGCAGGTAGACTGTAGGCTGTTGTAATGGTCCAGGGGAAGGCCACGGTGGACAGGCCCAGGGTGAGGGCAGGAAGTGCAAGGAGAGTGGAGACACTGCAGCTGTTTGGAAGCAGGGCCTGTGGATTCATGTGAAGTTTAACATACACAGAGGTGTTGAGGTATAAGAAAAACTTTACCCTGAGCAAGTTGTAACTGTGTTATTTTGCTCAACAAGTGACCTCCGAATGCTCTGTTTTGGTCACGTCTCTAATGAAGGACTGGATTAAGGACAAATTCTGCTTCAAAGAAATAATCCTGGCCCTTGTTCTCTCGAGGTTCCCAGCCCACCTCTTACTCCTAGTGGTATGGAGGCCCTGATGGAGTAAGGAAGAGTAGGCCTGCAATGATAGTTTTTTTAAAAATAATTTTTTAAAGGATTTATCTATTTTTATTGGAAAGTCAGATATACATAGAGGAAGATCTTCTGTCCGATGATTCGCTCTCCAACTGGCCTCAACAGCTGGAACTGAGCCAATCTGAAGGCAGGAGCTTCTTCTAGGTCTCCCACGCGGGTGCAGGGTCCCAAGGCTTTGGGCCGTCCTCGATTGCTTTCCCAGGTCACAAGCAGGGAGCTGGATGGGAAGCGGGGCTGTGGGATTAGAACCGGTGCCCATATGGGATCCCGGGTGTGCAAGGCGAGGACTTTAACCACTATGCTATTTGTGCTGGGCCCACAATGATAGTTTTTAACAACAGCAGAAACAAAACCAGCAGCAATAACAGGGCTTATATGGGATGCCCATATCACAAATTGCTTTTATTTTTAAAAGATGTCTTTACTTGGAAAGAGATTTTACAGAGAGGAGAGACAGAAAAGTCTTCCATCCATTGGTTCATTCCCCAAGTGGCCACAATGGCCAGAGCTGAGCCAACCTAAAGCCAGGAGCCTCAAGCTTCTTCCAGGCCTCCTGCTTGGGTGCAGAGCCCATGTGTGATGCTGGCACTTGCAGGTGGAGGCTTAGCCATAGTGCCAGCCCCAAGAGGCCTACTCTCCCCATTGCACCAACTCCCTCCTTCCAAGGTTCAGGGAAGGAGCAGAGTGAGGTGGAGGCTGCACAGGCACGCTGTACTCAATCAGGAGGGCCTAGTTTTGATGGGGGAGGCACGAGAAGGATGGGCCAGGATGCTTGGCTCCCTGAGTGAATTCTAAGCCTAAGAAGGAAAGGAAGGAAGCAAGCTTCTGGATTTGGGGCGGGTCTGGGGTGCTTGAAGAGCAAAGGGCACTTGAGGGAAGCCGGCAGACACCTTTGGCCCATCCCAACAATCCGGCTCCCATAAAACCGGACAAGTCCTCCTAGGTCTCACAGGTTACCCCCAGGGGCGGGCCCTGCCGCATCCTGCGCCAATCGGAGCGCCAGGCCCTCGGGTGAGAAGGGGCTGATTGGCCGGTCGGCGCCGCCGGGGGCGGAACCCGTGGCCGACCCGCGGCGCGCGCGCGCCGGGCTCCGAGGGGACGCGCGCATGGAGGGGGTGGAGGCGGCCGCCCGAGAAGGGGCCGCGGTGGCCCGCGACCTGCGAGCCCTGGGGTAAGGGGGCAGTGCGGCGTGGCGCGCAGCAAGGGCGAGCCTGCGGCCCCTCCAGACGCGGATGCCCCTGACTCCCCTCCCGCCGCCTCGGTCTCGCCTCAGATACGAGGGCTTTCCGGAGGCGGCGTCGCGCGGCCCCTCGTGCCCAGACTTCAGGGCGCTGTGCGCGCGGCTGGCGGCGGAGCTGGCGACGCTGGGCGCCCTGGAGCGAAGGCGAGCCGAGGGCGCCGAGGTGCTGCGCGCCGGCGGCGGTGCGTGCGGGGCGGGGGGCCCGAGGAGGGCCGGGGAGCGGGGCGGGACCCGCGCCCTGACGGCTCCCGCCCCGCCGCCCGCAGGCCCCGACGCCCAGGAGGAATTTGTGCGGCAGTTGGCCGGCCTGCTGCGGGAGCTGAACTGCCCCGACCGCGCGTTCGGCGGCGAGGACTGCGAGACGGCGCTGCGGGAACCCGGCGCAGGCCTGCGCCTGCTGCGTGAGCCTCGGGTGGACGGAGCCCGCCCCATGCGGAAGTGGGCGAGGCTGCCAGGCCTGGGGGCGGGGCCGAGGCCTGGGGGCGGGGCCGAGCGGGTCCCCAGGCGGGTGGGGCCAGGGATAGGCTGGGCGGGGCGTATCTCTCAAGTGGGTGGGACCAGGTTTGGGCGGTGCACGGGGCGGGGCCGAGGCTAGTCTCCCGGGTGGGTGGGGCCAGGTTTGGGCGGGGCAACGGGCTCCGGAGATGGGCGGGATTCCAACGTTGAGGAGTCCTAGTAGGAGCCAGGTGGGAGGGCCTCGAAGGTGCCGGGTGAGTGATTTTGTAGACTCCCTAGCTTTTAGGCGTTCGTGGGTGGAGACGCAGCCCTCTTCCTTCGCACCTGCCACCGCTCTTTTCTTCGTAGGCTTTCTCTGCTCCGAGCTCCAGGCTGCCCGTCTCCTGTGTCTGCGCCCCCAGCAGGATGCCAACCCTGCGGAGTCTTCTGGGGAAGGAGCAGCGGAGGGAGATGGCCCGGTCCACGAACTGGTCCTTAGCCTGCAAGCCCTGGGGCTGCCGAGACCCACGCGGGGGACTCCTGCCAGCCAGCTGCTAAGGGAGTTGCATGCCAAGGTAGGACCCTCCCAACCCTCGCAACCACAGGGATGCTTTTCTGTGGGAATGTGGGGGTCCAGGGATGCAGAGGGGTCCACCCTGATTCTTGGCAGGAATGTTACAACCACAGAGATGCCTTTCCATGGGACTGTGGGGGGCCTGGGGTGCAGAGGGGTCCACCCTGACTCTGTTCCAATGGTCCTATAATTTCTCTCATCAGATCTCGGAGCTGCTGCCTTCTCTGCCCCCCGAGTCCATGCAGCCCCTCCTCAGCCAGCTGCTGGATGCTCCCAGATGGGTAAGACCGGGTGTGGCTATGTGTAAACATTCTGACCCAGAGAGACACCCACCGGATGCGGGATGGACGGAAACTCTTCTAGGAAGCACTGGAGACCCTGTCTCAAAGGCTGACAGAGCAGTACCGCTGCCGCCGCTGCCTGCTTCTCCGGCGCCTGGACCTCACCACGTCTGCTTTCCACTGGAGCGAGCGGGCAGAGGTACCGCAGGCAAGGCGGGTGGGTGGCCAGAGCAGGGAGGAAGGATGGGGCTAGGACACTTGCCCTCTTGCAGGTCCCCAGGGGCCAGGCCCTTGTGGAATCTTGTGATATGGGGCTTCTAGATGTTTCTTCCTCCCCGCCAAGCCCTGAGCCCTGAGTGACCTCAGACCTTCACTCCTTCGTTAGGACTATGGGCAGGGAGGCAGCATGGGTCTTCTTTGGTGCTGTGACAGAATACCGAAGGCTGGGGACTTCCTAAGCAAAAGAGGTACATTCTGGCTGTGGGTTTGGAGGTGGAGAGGTCCAAGGTTGGCAGGCACATCCACAAGGAGCCTTTGTTGCATCTAACGTGGCCGGTGGCTTCATGGGCCTTGGAGAGCCTGTGAGAATGGGCGATAGTCATGGCCTTAGAGGGTGAGCAGTCTAGTTCCAGACCTAGTGGGCAGGGCCCTTGATCTGCTCATCTCTGATGTGGCTCTGCATCTTAAATGTTCCTCACTTACCTCATACTGTCCCAGTGGGCACCAGACTGCCAGTGCAAGTGCCATTGGGGGCACACAGAGGCCCTCAGTGGGGAGCAGGTGCTCCAGGATGACAGGCACCTGGCAAAGGCTTTGGGGCACCTTCTGCATGTACCCCTTCTCCAGGCCCAAGGAGAGGCCATGAAGGCGGTGCTGACCCCGATTCGAGAGGTTCTGACCCCAGACTCGACTGTCTCCATCGCACATGTCCTGGCAGCCCGGGCTGACCTGTCTCGTCTGGTGCCTGCCACCAGCATGGCTGCCCGCCGAGGGACCTGCTGTGCCATCAACAAGGTGGGCACTTGGGCTGGAGAAGGGCCTGGCCTTCACTTTGTGTTGGCCTTTTAGCCTCTGTCTTGGTCCATCCGGGTCCTTTAACACTGGGTGCCTGGTTGGTGGACTCAGTCTGATCTACCCTCTTTACATAGCAGCTGGAAGGACACATCCAACGGACGCATTGGACCATGACTATCCCTACCTCAGAACCCGTTTGTGGTTCCCTGATGCTTCCTGTGGGGTCCTTGCCTGCCTCCCTACCTTGGGCTTAAGATCTTTCCTCACCACCTCACCTTGGTTTCTTTATTTTGAAGGGTGGAGTTAGAGAGGAAGAGACAGGGAGATCTTCCATCCACTGGTTCACTCCCAGGATGACCACAGTGGCCAGTGCTGGGCCAGGTTGAGGCCAGGAACCAGGAACCTCATTCAGGTCTCCCACAGAGGGACAGGAATGAAAACACTTGGGCCATCTTGTACTGCTACTTTTGCTAGGCCACTAGTGTGGATTAGAAGTGGCTCATTCAGGATTTGAGCTAGTACCTATATGGTATGCTGGCATCACAGGCAGACTTTGCCCATTACACTATAACAGCTCCTGTTTCTTTTTTTTTTTTTTTTTTTTTAAGATTTATTTCTTTTGATGGGGCCAGAGCCATGGCATGGTAGGTTAAACCTCTGCCTGTAGTACCGACATCCCATACAGCACTGGTTCAAGCTCCAGCTGCTCCACTTCTGATCCATCTCCCTGCTGGGAAAGCAACAAAAGACAGGCCAAGTGCTTGAACTTCTGTACCCTTGAGAGAGGCCTACAGGAAGCCCTAGGCTCCTGGCTTTCGACTGGCCTCACTGTGAAGAATGCTGCGGCCATATGGGGAGCGAACCGGCAGATGGAAGGTCTTTCTCTTTTTGTGTAAATCTGCCTTTCAAGTAACAATAAATAAATCTTTAAAGAATACTTATTTTTTTATTTGAAAGGCAGAGAGAGAGAGAGAGAGATCCTATATTGGTTTTGAAACATTAAAGAAAGTAAACAGAGAAGCTTAAATGACCAAGTATCTGATTCATGCTCCTCTTAAGTCACCTCAAAATTTACAATTCACATATGATGGATCATTAAGAAAAAATCACCCTCTTGCTGGAAGTGTCACTCAGAGCCCCATACGAGGTTGACAAAGCTGAGGTGGCCTCGTTAATTCTGGTGGCGACGTGGACTTGTGCTGTCAGCCTCTTTGTTTCCCTTTGCTGAGCCCCCTAGGATCCCTTAGTATCTTGCACCAATGCGGTGCCTCCTCCCAAAGACGTAGCCATGGGGTCACCATCTCTGCTCACTGGCCCTTTGTCTATGTCTTTTTTTTTTTTCCTTGCCTCTGAAACTCAAGTGTGATCACTTCTCAGGTGCTCATGGGTGCTGTGCCAGACCGGGGCGGCCGTCCAAATGAACTGGAGGCTCCCATGCCCACCTGGCAGAGCCGAAGGGAAGATGCAGGCGGGCGCAGGGCAGGCCGCCAAAACTGGGGCCGCCGGAAGAAGAGGAAGTAACAGGGATCCAGTGGCCGGTGGGGACGTGGGAGAATGTGGCCTCCTTTCAGTCCTGTTCCCACAGCCTTGGCCTTTGCAGAGACCATGGGGGAGGGCCACGGGTGTCATCTCCCTTGGCTCCCAGTACCCACGTCCCTCCTTGCCTTGCCCCTCAATGCTGAGGCCCCAGACATCCTACCTCCAACCAGGATTCGATACCAAGAACCGTGTTCTCTGCAAAATAAATTTAATTGATGGGAACTTTAGGGCTTCTCTCTGTGGAGAAAGCGACAGTTCTCAGAGCCCTGTGGGCTCAAATCCACAGGGCGCCCCTTCTCCTGCAGGCATGGTTAGGGCACCTTCAGGCACTGGACAGACATTTCTCAGGAGTCCACTGCATGGCAGCCCTGCTGCAGGCACTGTGACCTTGCCATGGAAGACTCGTGGAGTCCCCACTCCTCCAAGTGTGACACCTCTGGGCAGGAGGGGCAGACACCGATGGGAGATGAGCAGGTAGGTAGCGCGGACAAGGGAGAGCAATAAAGCCAGAAGCCAGGGCTGGGGCTGGGGCGGGCCAGATGGAGGTATTGTGCTTTTGAGTATGGTTCCAGGAGGTCTCCCCAAGAAGGCATCCCTGCAGTAAAATCCCTGTGGGAGTTGGGTGAGTCTTGGGGGAGGAGTTTTTCAGGCATCGGGGATGGCCGGTACAAAGGCCCTGAGGTAGGACTGGCTTTGGCATGCCCAGTGGTCGGCAAGGCCAGTGTGGCTGAAGTAGAGGATGAGCAAGCAAGGAAGGGGGAGGGCGGCAAGGCTGGAGGTCAGGGGGTGGGCCAGGTAGAGCGCTGATTTTGTGGGCTGTGGGTGAGGGCTCCGGCTTTACCTGTGTGGGAGGTGCAGCTGCAGGAGGACTCTGAGCAGAGGGCTGGACTTGCATATCCATGGCCTCCCTGTTCTACCACCCTCCATCTTCTACACATTCTATGCTCGCCCCTACCCCCAGCCTTACTGACCTAGAGCTTGCAGTTTGGGGGCTGTCAGAAGATCCAAGTTTGAGTCTCGCTTCCAGCCCTTGGGAGCTCTGCCAACCTGGGGGCAGAGCCTCAGTCTGCTCAGCTGGGAAATGGGGCATCGGGGAGATGATGCCCCAGTGTAAATGTCTCCAGCAGGGAAGGGCACTGGATTAACAGCCACTGCAGTGCAAACGAAGGAGCGCGCCTTCTCCGAGAGAAGAGATGTCAGGGCCTTCCATCCAAGGCAGCGAGGGTGGGTGGGGTCCTGCAGGTTGGGACTAGCTCCGGGAGCAGGGGGTGCCAGGGAGAGGAAAGATCGTGACAATGTCTAGGGGTCCGGCTTGGGTGACTGGGTGGTGGGTAGAGTCGGCCCCTGGAGGGAGGCAGACAGGGATGTAGGGGCTGAGGTTTTCGGCCACTGCCCCTACCCATGGACTCTGCTTTCCACACCTGATCTGAGTCCTGTGGGATCGTCCCTGACAGTGACAGGTCTTATGCTGTC
Source organism: Ochotona curzoniae (assembly GCF_017591425.1). Classification (NCBI taxonomy): domain Eukaryota; kingdom Metazoa; phylum Chordata; class Mammalia; order Lagomorpha; family Ochotonidae; genus Ochotona; species Ochotona curzoniae. Next base: position 3,884,162 of record NW_024465561.1, on the reverse strand, counting down.
TTATGCTGTCATCCTCCTTCCATTTGTTTCCCCTCCTCTACTTGCCCCCAGCCTGGGTGATGTTTCCATCAGTATTAAAAACTCTCCAGTGTCTGTACCCACACCCCCACTCCCGTGTGATTGTGAACCTCTGCTTAGCTTTACTTCCTCATGCATTCCTCCAAGATGGATCTGTTCTTGCCTAGGCCAATGATCTGTCCCTTGCACATCCAGCTGGGGACAGGTGGCACTTCTTCCTCACCATTTCCAGGTCCCAGAAGGGGTGTGAGGAGTCTGTCTGGGTCCAGGCATGGTGCAGGTGGCAGCCAGTCTCGGGTTCCACGGGGAGACTGTCCTCTGAACCTATTTTGTGAGGTGTAGGGTAGAAGAAGGGGTATGGTTGTGATGGGAAGGGTCTCATGGCCTTGGCATTGATTCCCCACCCACCAGCCCTCTCCCATTCTGGCCTTACCACAGCTGGCATGGGGGGTTGTGGCGGGTGGGGTGGGAGCTCCTGCGGGGCCCACATCGCCTCTGGCCCCTAGCTTCTTCTTACACTCCACCTTTACTTGGTCTCTGCAGTGTTTGTGGCAACACAGCCCACAGTCTGGGGAAGCAAGCAGAGACCTAGGGAGTACTCTGTATCCGTATAGCCTGCAGGTCCCATGTCCCCTCCCACTGGCCAACAACCCACTCACCCCGACAGCGGTAGCCTTGCTTGATGACACCCCAGAGCTAGGAGTGAAAGCAGAATAGGTTACTCAGGCTGGGGAGGCAGGGGCTGTGAAGTGTGGCGGCTACCCCTGCTTTTGAAAATGCTCAAGGCTAGAAGCTTTTAACTGCAGCTTGGAGATCATCTCCCAAGTTGGGAAGGTCATCTAGAGTAACAGGGTCAGGTGAAATCTAGAGCTAGTCAAACATGAAGTGCATGGGTATTTCTGCTGTCCGTGTCCCTTGCCCCCCTGCCCCCGGGATCTGGCATCACCTGGTGTGCAGGTGTACAGTTAGTGAATGAAGGCCAGTGGCTGGGAATTAGTGCAAGGATGCGGAGTGAGATAGGGAGCTGCAGCCGCTATCTAGTGTTTAGAGGATGGTTTGAGTTCAAGAGTGACCCAGGGTTGGAATGATCTGGAGTCCAGCGATCTGTCTGGATGCCATTTCCCCAGCTGTGGACGTCAATCAGTCTTGGGGACCAATGGGGACATTATTAATGACCGATGTGTCCCTTGTGATTGTCCAGGTCAACTGGGACTTGGAGCCCATGTGGGACAGGCACATTATCTGGCCTTTGGAGATGGTCTAGAATGTAAGAATATCTCTCCACTCTGTTTAGGGTTTCTGTGACAGGTGGTGATGATTTCAGGATGGGGATGGGTGATGGTTTCTCTGGAGTTTGGAGTTTTCTTTGGGGTCCCCTGGGACTGTCCACCCTTCGGGACAGGGCCAGCAGTGAGGGAGTGGGATGCTCTAGGGATCTCCTAGCAAGGACAGAACTGATGCTCACAAAGCCACTGCAGCTGTCACAGAAGGTGGGCTTGCGGAAGGTAACCTCATGGAAGGTGTGCAGGAAGGCCAAGCCCAGCTTGGCGCAGATGGCACTGGCCTGGAGTAGATAGCTGGTCAGTTCCTCCTTGCTGAAGGAGCCGCTCCTGAGGGCAGAGACCACATTCCAGCCAGGCCTGGAAGTCCAAGCAACCCCAGGCCCGTCATCATCTGGAGTGGCAAAGGGGCAGGGGCACCCAGAAGTCGGGCCTCTTACCCCTGGCGGGGAGGTGGGTGCAGCCCATGGCAGGCGAAGGGGAAGTTGCTCGAGAAGCGCTCAAAGTCCTCCTGTGAGATGGTTCCTCGGCCTTCGGGGTCATAGTTCTTGAACACAGACTTTACACGGGCGTGGGAGGGCAGGCCAAGGCCACATTATCCAGGTCTGATCCCTCAGCCTCAGTTCCCCTCCCCAGGACCCAAGGTTGTACAGGTGGAAGCTTTCCCAGACTATCCCCTAGCCCCAGCCCATGGCACCCTGCTCACCTCCACCAGCTGCTCCACGTGTCTTCCCAGGGTGTCCCTGTCTGGCTTGGGTGTCACCCCAGAGGCCCACTCTACCACCAGGGGCGTTTTGAACGGGGAGGGCGGCTGGGGGAGGGACACAGGCCCCATTAAAGGCAGTACAGAGGTTGGGTGAGAGTCAAAGGTCAGAGGCCAAAGGTTAGGGTTCGGGGCTCACCAGACTCTTGGGACAGCGGGGCTCCCGAGCGTAAGAGAGCGTGTAGATCTCATCTTCCGTGTAGAAGAGATCCAGGGAAAGCTGTGGGAGGGGGCATCACAGAGCCCTCCTCGCCCCATCCTCCTAGCCGCCCCCAGCGCTGCGTGGACCTGCTTGCTCTAGTCTCCCCAAAGCCACTCTTCCCTGGGGACTTGGGAGCTCTCATGTCTCCCATGTCCTCATTCACACTGCCCCTTCCCAGGAATGCCATGGTCATGGTTGTACTGAGGGTTTGTTTTTTAAGTTTGCAGGCTTGAGAGAGAGAGAGAGAGTATGTGTGTGAGAGTGTGACAGAGGGTGGGAGATCTCCCATCTGCCGATATACTCCCTAAAGTGAGCGGCAGCAATGGCCAGGAACAGGCCAGGCCGAGGCCAGCAGACACTCTATTCTGGTGTCCCACATGAGTGGCAGCGGCCTGAGTGCTTGGGACGGCCTCCACTGGATGGGAAGTGAGCAGTTGGGGCTTGCACTGACACTCATGTGCAATGTTGACATTGTAAGAGGCAGCTTCCCCTGCCTCACCATTATGTCCACCCCTCCCTGACCTCCCCCTTTAAGCTTGCAGCCCTTGTCACTTATCACACCCCTGTGAGCTTGACCTCTTTCTACGGCACTTAGCATTTGAAAGAGATGGTCCCCCGAGAGTGTCTCATGTATTTTGACTTGCTCATAGCCGTGAGCCCACTGCTTGAAGTAGTTCCTGGCTCACAGGTGCATGAGTATCTGGGAAGATAGTGGCTTTTTAGAACCAGCAAAGCCCAGGGAATTGAGTACCCATCATCTAAGAGCAGAGGTTGCATCACAGGGCCTTGCTTAGAAGGGTCCCTGTTTCATTTAATGCCCTTCCATCATCTTGTGAAATTCTTGATAATTTTGAATAAAGAGTCCCACATTTTGCATGGGTTCTTCCATAGTTATGTTGCTGGTTCTGTTTTAGACTACTAGACTCTTAAATCTGTCTCTAGCTGGGCTGGGGATAGGTGTTGTGTGTGGGTGTTTGATTCCCAGTTCCCATTAGCTTCCTGCTGGCGCAGACCCCGGGAGGCAATGGAGATAGCTCAAGTGATTGGCTGTCCACCACTACGCAAGACACCTGGGTTGTGCCATGGCTTTTGGCTTTGGCCCAGCCGTGACCTGGCCGTGGTGGCCGTTAGGGAGTTAACCAGCAGAGGAGAACCCTGGCTGGCTGGCTGGCTGGCTGGCTGGCTGGCTGGCTGGCTGGCTAGCTGGCTGTCTTGGAAATAAAAAAAGGCAAACATCTTCGGGTAAAGTAGGGCCAGGGGGGCCTACACTGTCTTGGGAGTGCATAGATTTGGAATGTTAACAATGGGTTTTATGTTTGATACTATAATGAGCATGTTTCCTGAATATAAATATATATATTTATGATTCCCAATTTGTAGATCAGGAAACTGAGGCCAAGGGATGGGTGACTTGCCCAGGACCACATGGCTAGAAAACAAACCTAGGCTCTCTGACCTTAAAGCTCCCACCTTCCAGCACCCCAGGGCTGCACACCGCCCACCACCCAGGACCCCACATCTCCCGGAACCCAGGCTGGGCAGGGCAGGGCCAGCTCACCGTGAGCAAGTGCAGGAGGTCCTCGTGGGCGCTGCAGGGCGGGCGCTGTCCCTGGAGGGCGGCCAGCTCCTGCAGCCGCAGGTAGAGGCTGTTGAGCTTGTGCAGGTGCAGACGGCCATCAGGTAGCCTGTCGGGCTGGGACTCGTACAGGGAAACCAGGTCCTTGAGGTGCACCCCCAGAATGGGCAGCCGGAAGCCTGTGCAGTGAGCCCAGGTGCGACGGTAGTGCGCGTAATTGTTGCGGGAAGCCAGGAGCTCCGTGAGCTCCAGCAGGGCCTGTGTAGGAAAAGCCCAGAGCGGGGAGGGGTTTCTGTTTCCTGGATCCCCCTAGAAGGGAGTACCCCAGAGGCTCCCAGGTATGCTCCAGACCCACCGTGCCATCAGGGGCATTATGGACACCCTTCAAACCTCTTATCACCCCACACTGGCCTCAGTATCCCCCCCAAACTCTTCTTCAGGTCCTCATCTCAGAGGTGACCTGTTACCTCCCAGTCCCCAAACCCTAGTTCCTCACTGTGTTCCAGAACAAGCCCCAGCACCCCGGCATCTTTGGGTGTTGTGACTTAGATCCCCACCTAGACTGCAAGTTCTCTGCTAGCATTGTGACCTTATGCCTCCTTCACCATCCAGCTCAGGCTAGACCCATGCAGAGAGAGTGGGTAAGCTGACCATGGAGAAGAATGCAGAACCCGGAGTCTGGGATTTGGAGGAGCAAAGTCTATAGGCAGTCCTCCAGGAAGGGGCTCAAGGAGGGGCTGGGGAATTCAGGACAGCTGGCCCCTTGGAATTTGGAAAGCCAGGTAGTGGTTCACCTTGGTGCTGTCTGGGCTCAAGTGGGCATGGGAGTCCTTGAGTCTGGAGATGGCGCTGTGACACAGGCCCCCCGTGACCGCCATCAGTGTGTTGAAGTTCTGCAGTTTGTGGAGCCTCTAGGACAGGAGAGGTGGGAGGGACAAATGGGAGCATCCCAGCTGAGCTGGGGGGCGCCCAGGCGTGTGTGGGTGTGCACCAGAGTGGGCGTGGGACAGGTGAGAGAAGGTGACTTCGTCAGGTGATAGACCAGTGTGAGGTCAGTAAGTGTGGGGAGACAACACATAGGGACGGTTGGACAGACCTGGTTAAGACAGGTATGTACCAGATAGGCATGGGAAAAGCCATGGCAGAGTGTCTGCGGCAGGGGGAGCAGGGAGTGACCAGTAACAGGTGCCAGGAAGCAAGAAGGCATGGGCCCTGGGCAGGGTTGGGAACTGGGCAGAGGTGAACGGAGGAAGTTAGATAAAATGGGAGACAGGCTGGAGTCAGCTGGGCATAGAGAGAATCCCTCACTCCCCTCTTTTCCAACTTTCTCAAGCAGAGGTCACTGTGACTGAGCAGGGCCAGGGAGGAGCGGAAGGCGCTTGGACCCGCGAGACCCCAGACTGGAGACCAGAACCTCAAGGCCTGAGGGGCGGGAAGGAGGAAGCAAAGCTAAGCGAGGCCTTAGAGGAAGGGCGTGGTTTGCGTGGACCTGTGCCAGGGGGCGTGGCACAGTGGGGGCTGGAGGGCTTCCCCTTTCCCCGAACCCCAGGGACAGTATCCGGAAGGGAGGGGCATGACGCGATGGGACGGACCACAGGTGCTGACCCTATGCAGTGCTGGGAAGGAGGAACGCCTTATTGCTCCAGACATAGACCATTCAGACCTAGGGCTCAGGAATGATGGCAAAAGGGCTTGGTTAGCAACCAAATCTAGGGCCAAGGAAGAAATGTGAGGTTCAGATTGTCAGTGCCCCCCCACACACACACCTGATGCAGTGGGCGGGGCTGGAGGCGTGTGACATTCAGGGGCCAGGGAGACTTGGGTGGGAACTGGTACTGGAGCTAGGTAGGGCAGCTAGCGTCCAGAACAGAGAGCAGAAAGGCAGGACAGGCCTCACCTGTGCCACCTGAATGAACTTGTCCAGCACCTGCGCGCGCTGTGTGGGCACGGGGCGGCTCAACACCATGACCTGCACCCAGCGGGACACGCTGTTGCTGAGAGCCACTGAACCCTCCAGGGCAGAGCAGCCCCGCACGGAGCCCTGCAAAACGTAGTCCCGAAGGTCCCGGGGCTGGGGGCAAAGTGGGCGTCAGAGGGGCTGGGCAGGGCGGGGCGCTCAGCCCTGCCACTCACCTGCCCTTCCCACCCCCCAGCAGTTAGGACCTCCTCCCAGATCCTAGCTGGGTTTAACCTGAGGCAGGTTTCTCATCTGTCCTTTCCCCCAGATGGAGCAGTTGACAGAGCCAGACCCTGTTCCTAACACTGGATCCTGTTAGCCACTTCCATCCTCCGACCTTCACGTGGAGGGGTACCGCTATTATCACCCCCAATTTAGAGCATAGACCAGAGAGGCACAGAAAGGACAAGTGGTTTGCCTAGCGTCCCAGGGCCAGGATGGGGATGCCGTCTGTATGCTCCCTGTTTGCACCTGACGGAGGGACAGTCTGAGCAAGGTCAAGGAGAGGAAAAGGACTTGGAACCAACTTCTACTCGTTCTGTTCAAGGAGTCCATGCTGCATATCCACCACACAACATTGTCTTTCTCCCTCTGGAAATCTTTATGTTCGGGAACCTGTTCCCACCTTCCCCCAAACTGAAGAGCTCAAGATGGCACTGGCTAGTATGTATGTCTGTGGACACTGACACTGAAATGGACATGTTGGTGGGTAAGATGCAGCCACCACTTGCAGTTCAGCTGGTTCCCACTTACTCTGACCCAGACGCTGCTCCTCTGGAACAGGGCCTGGGACTCTCTTTTTGCAGAAAAGGAAACCAAGGCTCAGAATGCAGGCAGGGGAAATGAGGCCTATGGGGTTGGAAGCCATGCATTCCATCTATACTCCACTCCTCAGTCTGACAGCACCCAGGTCTGACAGCACAGAACTTGCCATCCTGCTGGATTCCCACCTGTGGCCCTGCTAGTCCTCTCAGTCCATCCAGGCCCTGCCCACACCAATCCCTCCTCTACTGCTCACCGGAATAGCTTGGAAGGAGCGGAACTCCAGGTAAGTGAGGTGCTGAGCCAACTCCCCCGTCTCCAGGTGGTCAAAAAGCAAAGACACTTTGCGCTTTTTGCCAAGCCCTGGGCTGTTCAAGAGTGGTGGGGGGCCAGGACCACCAGGGCTCAGGCTGGGGGTGGGTAAAAAGGGGGCAAGGTCTCAGGGCAGTTCTGAGTCAAGGGCTTAGGTGTGTGGACAGGGATGGTGGACTGGGGCTGGGGTACGGAAGGGCACATGGGAGCGACTCACAGGTTAGAGGAGTCTCCCACACTGCGTTGGACCATGTTGCCCTCCTGGGCCACTGTGGCCCAGAAACGGCCGATGGCTTCTTCTAGCTCGGGCTCCTGATGCAGCACCTCAGGGTGCTGGGCCAGCCAGTACCTGGGAGCAGTTTAGAGGGTGGTGTGAGGCTAGGGGTTGGGGAGGGTCTCTCTGAGAGTCAGGTTGAGGAACCTTAAAGTGCTAAGTGAAGTCTCTCTGTGTATCAGAGGGTGCCAGGCTGAGGCCGGGGGGATGGGGGGCATCTGTGGCAGATGGGAGGGGTACATATCTGGGGAGAGGATTGTGGGCAATCAGGATAGCAGTGATCTGGAATCTAGGGTGGCAGGTTCTGAGGGTGAAATGTCGGGGAGTGACAAAATGAACTAGGCTGGGAGAAGTGGGGGTTGGGGAATAAGAGCTGGAGGTTTCTAGGTTATCAGCTAGAAGAGGCTTTATGGGGTGGTGGTGGTGTCTCTATAAAGTAGGGGTTCCAAGGAGCAGAACTGGAGAAATCTTAGCATAGGCAAGCCAGGGGTCCCAGAAGTGAGATTTTAGGGAGCAAGGCTTGGAGGGAGCTCTGAGAAGTGTGTTTGGGGGCAGCAAGGTGGGAGTCTTGGGTCCTGGAAGTAGGGAGGTCTTGGTTCAACCCTACCTGACCAGGTAACAGATCTGCAGTCGCCTCAGCTCCTGTGTGTCCCCTGTGGCTTCCTGGTACTTGCGTTTTGGTCAAGGCTATGTCCGACATCCTGGGCCTGCCCATGCAAGCCCTTCACCATCTCCAGTCTCTGCCTGCTGCCCTCTACTCACATCATGTTTCCCCTCCCCCAAAGGATATGAGGTCAGCAGACGGGCAGCCAGATCCGCAGAAGGTAGCACCCAGCTGTGCATGGCCAGCGCCATGTTGAGAACGTGAGCTCCACGGCGCAGGCTGCCAGCTGAGTCTGGGGATGCAAGGGGTTGGGACTCCATATCAGCCAGACCCTGGGCAGCAGACCAACTGCATCCAAAGCCCAGGGGGACTGCCTGATAGAGGCAGCAGCTCTCAGTAACGCTCTGCATGAACTCGAGGGAGCAATTAGCCCTGATGGGGCCTCAGTTTCCGTGTAGGCACTGCGCATTAGCCAGCATAAGACCGGGCCTATGTTGTTGAAGATAAAAAAAAAAGTGCAGCGAGTTCTCTCATCTCTAATATAGTGACTGAGAGTCATGCCATGCACCCTTGTGCCCAGCTTACACCCCCTAAAAGCAAAGTGGGTGCTTAGCTCAGTGTGGGGCCTGGGTGGCCATCCTGGGAGGACACTCACCAAAGGACTGGATACACCGCTCCAACAGCTCCTCCACGCTGCAGCCGCCCTCACTCAGTAAGTCCAGGTGCATGGATGCCATGACCTTGCTGATTTCCCGGGGGCTGGGGCATGTCTTGTGCCGCCGGGCGGGGCGGGCCTGACCCCGTCCCCCTGTCTTCCCAGTGCATTCCTGGTGTGACTTCCTGTGGGCACACCCCCCGCACACAGGGAATTGTGGTAAGACTTTTCTGTGGTGGCAGACTCCCATAATTCCTTTTGTTCACGCCCCAAGGCAGTGGGAAAGAAGTTTCTTTAATAGGGAAAAACCTAGAGTCACTCCTGAGCTATGCTGCCGTTGTAGCAGGAGAACGTAGCAATATTCCAGGTCTCCTAGAGGATCATGGGAGACCTCTGCCATAAGTGCACTCTCAGGGTTACTCCTGCTGCCATCAGCTGATCAAAGCTGCCCCGAACCTTTGGAAAAAACTGAGGAAATCACAGTAGAAATACCCTAGACTCCTAAGGTCCCTGCAGAGGAAGGCCTCCTGCTCTGTGTGGAAGTCTCACGGGAGAGACTTCCTGTTGGCAGGGAATCATGGGAGGAGGTCCAAGATGGTTCCTGTCTGCATGAGACCCCACGGGGATGGCACCTGCATTCCCCTACCACCTTGGGCAAAAACAGGCTCTTGCAGGCGGGGTCCTGGTTTGGTTCATTCCTTCTCCCCAAGGAGGCCACAGACCCCTCCTTTAAGACTACCTCCCTTGGTATGGGCTGGGCTTTATTTGGAACCCATGGAGGAAGCAACCTGCAGGGTTTGGTCTCCAGATCGCCTCAGAGCTGGGCTGGGTCCCTGAGGCCAAGGCAGCTTCAAGGAAAGGTTAAAAATAGACTCACTGTGCCTGTGGCTCCTCAGGCTCTGGTTCCAGTATGGGAGAAAGGGTAATGGAGAAACCAGGAGCAGAATCCAGATTCGAGAAGTTTCTGCTGGTTACGTGATTGATGGGAGTCACTTAAATACCTCAGTTCCCAGGTGTCAAAGATGAAATTGCCTTTGGACCTTCCCCAGCAATGAATGATTACTTTTTTTTTTTTAATTTATACAATTAATAGGAGAAATAGGAGAGAGAAAGAAGGAGAAAATGTCAATGTTTGCAGTTTATTCCCCCAGATGCTTGCAACAGTCTGGGGCAGTTTAATGCCAAGAGTTTGGCAACTCAATCCAAGTCTCCTACAGGAATGGCAGGGACCAAAGTACCTGAGCTCTCACTTGCTGTGTCCCAGGGAGCGCCCTGGCGGGAACTGGAGCTAAAGGCAAAGTCAAACGGGATGGGGAGTGTCCCAAGCGGCAACTTAACTGTGGCCTGAAGGCTGCCTCTGCCCCTGAGTTTATTACCAACATTCTGTGCCTAGTTCCTGCAAAGGGCTATGTGCTGGATGCAGTTTGCCCAGGCTGTAAATGGCCAGAAGCAAACAAGTTGAACTTGAGGCGCTGAGAGAGAGAATGTGCTGGGGACAGACAAGAAGCCAGAACTCTGGCTGAGGGTGGAACCAGAAATAGGGAGACCCTCATGACATGATCCCCAGCAGTGAAACAACAGCGGGCATTCATGAAGCACTGTGGAGTGCCACACTGACAGCTGTGCCATCTGGATCAGTCGTTCTCCAAGCGGAGTCCCCTGTCAGTACCCACAGCTTCCCCTCCTGGAACTTGATACATATGCAAATTCTCAGGCCCCACGTCCACCTTCAGGGGTGAGCCCGGCAGCCTGCCGAGGAATTCTGATGCAGGCTTGAGCTTGTTAAGCTCTTGTCTAGGATGGTCTCTGATGATTTGATTGACAGAAGAAAAGGAAAGGAGACACAAAACAGCTGAGTGACTTACCTAAGATCACACAGGCAGGAAATGAGTCAACCAGGATGCTCGCTGAATATTGTGGGGAAGGAACCCCTTTGCCCATCAGAATCAGGGGAGACTGGAGGAACTACCCTGTCTGGGGACTCAGTCACCACCTGTCCCTGTGGGCACAGGAGGACAAGCTGGCCTAGGAGATCAAAGCCCATTCTAGAACCTGCCAGTCAAGCTGGCCACTGGGGCCTCTCCCTGTGACAGGCAGCCCTCTGTGGAGTCTAGAGCAGCTGCGGGTGCTTTAAGAGGCAGAGATCAGCCTCACCCTGCATCACACGGCTCTCTCCTGGGCCCTGCAGGAACCTAAAGTCTCCAATCCAGGGGGCAGCAACTGTGATGGGGACCAGGCAGGGACTCAGGAGGACAGCGGTATCCGATAGAGGTAATAGGGTGCAAGTAGGGAGAGCATGGAGGGAGGAGCAGATGCAGGAGCTCCAACTCCAGGAAGGGTGTGCCCAGGGCCCAGAGGCACCTTATATGTAGCAGCAGTACTGGTCACCGCTTTGGCTGGGGGACTCTTCACCTGCCCCCCAAAAGCAACCCAGGGGCCCACCCTGGAGCAGCAGGCCTTTCTATCCACTCAGGAGCTCAGGACCTTCGTGGGGAGGGCTCACTCACCTCTTGTTGTCTTTCCTGTTCATGCTTCCTGCAAGGGGGCTCCCGTCCCAGCAGCTCAGCTGCTTTCCCCTTAGGAGGCTCCAGCTTCTTAGCCCCCCAGAGGATTGGGGGATCGGAGCCTCCTCTGAGCTTGGGAAGGAAAGAGGAACTGCCCCTCCCCACCACCCCGGGCAGGGGGAAGGAAGAGGCTGGGGAGAAACGAGGGGAGGGTCCCCTCCCCCGCCGGGGATCCCTGCAGGCTGAGGTTTCCGGAGCGGCTGGCCCCCACCCCCAGCCACCGGCCTGCACCCTATCTCCCCATCTTTGTGTCTTGAGACCCATCCTTGTCACGCTCCGGTAAAGGCGGGGTTTCATAAAGCGTGAGTAATATTTTTATAAAACACACTCAGAAGAGAAGTCTGTATTTTTTCTGTGTGTGTGTATGCAATGCCCAAAGGGTGGGGTGGAAACTTATGGAACTATTTTGTGTATTTCTTTTATGCTTCTTTGATTCCTAAGTTCATTTGAATGTTACCATTTGCACCCTGGGAAACACTGCGCTTCAATATTTTGACTTTTTATTTATTTGAAAGGCAAAACAAAGGAGAGACGGAGAGAAATCTTTCATCCGCTGTTGCACTCCTCAAATAGCTGCAACAGCCAGGGCTGGGCCAGGGCAAAGTGGGGAACCAGGATCTCCTCAGGTCTCCGGTGAGGATGGCAGGAGCTCAGGCCCTTGGCCCATCTTCCTCTGCTTCCCTAGGCACAGTAGAGGGAGTTGCATTGGAACCTGAGTAGTCAGGACTCCAACAGATGCCCGTAAGAGATGCCAGAGTTGCAGGTGACAGCTTAAACTGTGTCACAATGCTGACTTCTTTGTGTCACTTAACTAGTTTGATTGCAGCAAACTTTTATGTAGTAGTTATCGTATACCTTGCCCCAAGGGCTTTGAAAAATCTTGGCACATTGGATCCTTCCCCTACTCAGTGTTATGTAATTATAGGAACATTACAGAGAGAGGTGGGAGGGTAAGCCTTCTGGAACTCCCCCCCACAACCCAGCGGAGGCGAGCAGCGTACCTGTTGTGGTTGCCATGGAAACTGCTGTCAAAGTGTTGATGTACATAACGGTGCGCTCTTAGAAACAGACTTTTCTTTTGAGTATGTGTGTGTATTTTACCTAAATGTGTCATATTCAACAGATTTTTCAGCTGAAGTACAAGAAAAGAGCAAAACTGGCTCAACATTTAGGTTGATGAATTGTTACCAAGAGAACGAAGCAGTGCAATGTTTTCACAAGTCAAGAAACAGAACCCTTCGACCCCATCGGCCCTGGGGTCCCCCTCCTCCCAGCACCACCTCCCATAGGTGACCACCAGCCTGCGTTTTATCTGGTTTTGAGCTGGGTCTAAATGGGCTCATTTCCTGTGTCTAGCTGCATCCATCCAATATCATGTTTTTGCAAGTCTTCTAGCTGGTTCTATTTGGCAGTGGCAGACTCCTTATTGTGGCTGAATAGTCTTTCACTCCAGGACTGCAGGGTCAGTTTTCCTGTGATAAAATTCCAGTTGCTCCTAATTTGGGGGTGCTCTAAGTAGCTGGAAATCTGACTTTTGGTCAACAGAAAGTGTAGAATTATGGAGGGTAGGACCCAGGAGTGGGGTAAATGGGTTAGAGCACTTAGCCGAGTCTGTGTGTCAGTCAGATCCTCCCATCTGCTCTCACATAAGTACATTTTTGCACCTTTTCTATTCTTAATTTCTATTTTTAATTTTGAATTTTATGATACTATTCTGTAGAGTCTGGGATTCTTCCCCAGAACTTCCCCCCCAGCCCGACTGATTTTCCCCATATTGTTACAATAGTATAGTCCTTCATGAGGAGTTATAATTCCGTCAGTGTGTTATTTAAGTGTGCCCTGACATGCTGGTACAGACAGTGTCAGACAGTCCATCATCCCATTGTCTAGATGTGTCCAACAGTTTCATTGGGAGTCCATCTTCGATTTGGAAGTAGGGATGCATGTTGCATTGTGTCTTCACGTCTGGATATGGTAGTCTATTGCTCCATCACTATACATTCCAATTTGCATGATGTTTTCCTTATATTAGAGAGAATATATGGTATTTGTCTTTTGGGGATTGACTTATTTCACTGAGAATATGGTCTCTAGTTGGGACCATTTAGTTGCAAATGGTACCTTTTGCAACTAATGGTATGTAGTTGTTTCCAAACAATTTTGAGATGGGTACAGAGCCCAGATTTTAGCTTTCTTTTTTAAAGATTTATTTATTTTTACTGAAAAGGCAGATTTACAGAGAGGAGAGACACACAGAAAGATCTTTCATCCACTAGTTCACTCCACAAATGGCCACAATGGTCAGAGCTGAACCAATCTGAAGCCAGGAGCCAGGAACTTCTTCTAAGTCTCCCACACGGGTATAGGGTCCTAAGGCATTGGGCCATCTTTGACTGCTTTCCCAGGCCACAAGCAAAGAGCTGGATGGGAAGCAATAGAGCAGCTGGAACTAGACCCAGTGCCCATATGGGGTGCCAGCACTGCCGTGTCATGGCACCAGCCCTGCTTATACTTTTTTCTTCTTCTTGTTTTAAGTATATAGTTTATTTTATTTTATTTACTTATTTTTATTGGAAGGACAGATTTACAGAGAAGAGGAGCGACAGAGAGGAAGACCTTCCGTCCATTGATTCACTCTCCAAGCGACTGCAATAGCCGGAGCTGAGTCAATCCAAAACCAGGAGCCTGGAGCCTCTTCTGAGTCTTCCACATGGATGCAGGGTGCCAAGGCTTTGGGCCATCCTCGACTGCTTTCCCAAGCCACAAGCAGGGAGCTGGATGGGAAGTGGAGCAGCTGGGATTAGAACCGGTGCCCATATGGTGTCCTAGAGTATTCAAGGTGAGGACTTTAGCCACCAGGCTACCGCGCCAGACCCAATTGATTTTATTTTGATGATGTTTACATAATTAAGAAGGATGCATGCCCATGGGTACCACCAGTTCAGGTTGGGAGTGTCAAGGAATAGGGGAAAGTGAATGAGACAACTGTTTTCCAGTCTTCTTTTTTTCTCTCATGTATCTGGGGAAAGTGGGGAGTGAAGGGGAGAGGGCCGTTTTCAGTCACCCAACCGCATCAATACCCGGCGATGGAGAATGGCCATCCAACGCCATCCCCGGATCCCCAATGCGGAGCATGCTCCAAGGATATTGTTTAAGTGGTTTTGATAGTTCCGAGATGTTGATTTTGTTGCTCCAAGGTTGAGGAAATCCTTCCAAGATCTACTGTCTGACACAGTCCACCTTAGAATCTACTCACTCAGATAATCGCTGTCAAAGCTTGGCTGGGAGAGCTATCCAGTTTGTTCTGATCTTCATGGTAATAGCTGTCCCCTATAGTCTTCAATGAATTGGTTGACATATCTTCCATGTCCTCCATGCCGTCCACTGCACAGGCTTCAACAACTGATAAGACCCATGCACTCCACGGTCAGACACAGATCCTGTGATTCTCCCTGTGGCTGGAGTTCTGAGTCTGGTAGTCCAGGGGGATCTCCACAGAATCCTCACCTTAGGTGACCCTAGACCTGACTCCTCTGTGTGCCAGCCAGTGCGGGATCCGGCTCAGTCTGTCACCCCCATCAGCCTACACACACTCTGATGTTTGCAGTTGGCCCGTCAGTTCTGTCCCCAGCCGCATCTCATATACAAACCAATGGATGTTGTGGCTCAGCCCAACCCTGCCCACCATACGCTTGGCCCTTTTGCACACCAGTGGGAACTAGTTGGAGTGACCCACAGAAGGTCCCACCAGGCCTGCCCCAACCCCAGTTTTTACACATGCCAGTGTATGCAACAGACTGGTAGAGTCTGTTCCACATCCCATTCAGCTCTTACACACATCAATGGGTTTTACACCCTAGCTCAACCTGACCAACCCCACTACCCATACTGGTGGGTGTCACTGCCTAAGCAACCAGGCCTGCCCCAGCCCTGGTTCCTATGCCCACTGGTGGGAGCCGCAGCCCATCAGAGGGGTGTCCACAATTTGCCTACTAGACCCACTCCCAGTCCTGGATCTTGCACTTTCCATGTGGTTCTGCTGTCTAGCTTGACAGGACTTGCACCCAGTCTTGGCATCTACTAGTTGATGCTGCAGCAATGGCCAAGCAGCCTGCATTTACTCTACCTCATGCATGCACCAGAGGATATGGTCACTTAGCCCAGCCTGATTCTCCTCCTAACTCAGCTCACATGCAGGCCAGTGGGTTTTGTAGTCCTGCCCAGCTTGGTCTGTCCCCAGTCCTAACTCCCACACTCACCAGCAGGAGCAGTGGCCCAGCAGGGGAGTCCTCACAGCCCTCCTGCCAGACTTGCCCCCTCACTCCAGGTCTTACCTGTGCTGGCGGGCGCTTTGGCCCAGTTTGGCATGGTCTAGCTCACTTCAGCATTCACAGGCTGCAGCCTGGCTATGCTTGGTCTGCTCTCAGACCCAGCTCATGCTGTTGGGTGCTTGATCCTAGCCCAGTCCAGCTAGCTCCCTGTCCCAGCCTAATGTGAACTGGCTGGTATCATGACCCAACCTGGCCTGTCCTGCACCCCATCCTGGTTCTCACATCTGTCAGTGAATGTTATGAACTGTCCCAGCCCATCCAAGACCTGAGCCACACATATGCTGGTGGGTACTGTAACCTGGCTTGGTCTGGGTTGCTGTCAGCCTTGGTTTTTGCACTCACCTACAGGGACTGCATCTTGACAGAGGAGTTCTCCAAGCTCCTCTATTAGGTCACCTCCTAGTGGCAAATCTTGCACACATCAGTGGGTTCTTGGCCTAGCATGACTTGGCCCACTTCCTGTCCTGGCAGGTACAGTGACCTTGCACCAGCCCACACCAATTTAGGCTCTGTTGGTTGCTACAGCCCAACCCTGCTTAGTCTACCCCCAGACCCAGAACTCACTTGATTCAGTGGGTTCAGAAACCTCGCCCAGCCTGTCCTACACCTACGTTAGCTCTTGTGAGCACCAGCAAGTGCTGGACCTAGCCCAGCCTATACATGCCAGACCAGTTCACAGCCCCCATTCCAGCCTTTGCACTCGCTAGTGGGAACCACAGCCCAGCTGGGGCATCCCCTTAACTCCCCGAACAGTCCTGCTCCAGCCACAGATCTTGCGCATGCCACTAGTTGTTCCAACCCTGCCTGACATAACCCATCACCCAGCTTAGCGTTTGCCATTGGATGTTGCAGTTTGGTCTGGCCTGGCCCGCCCCTAGTCCTAACTTTCACTGGTGGGTGCTGCTGCCTCGCTCAGCCCAGTCTGGCCCCATCCCTGGCTTTCGTACAAACCAGTAGCTGTGGTAGCCTAGTCTAGCCCAGCATGGTCTGCACCCAACCCTGATTCCTGCGCATGCCAGTGTGCTATACAGTTTGACCTAACCCTGCCTGGTCCACACCCCCAGAGCCAACCCATATACTTGCCAACAAGTGAAACGCCTTGCCTAATCAGACCAACATCCAGCCCTGATGCACATGCTCACCAGCAGGAGTGACGGTCCACCCGGGGGGGAGGGGAAGGGATTCTCCTAGTTCCCCGGCCAGGCCCACTCCATACCCAAATGTCACATGTGCCAATAGGTGCTAGGTCCTTACCCAGCACAGTCTGCCCCCCAGCATTAACCCATTAACCTTTGTGTGTGCTGGTGGATGCTGTGGCTGGGTGTGCCCCATACCCAGTTCTTGGGTGGGTGCTACAGCCTGGTCTAGTCCAACCTATTCCCAATCCCAACACCCATGCATGTTGGTGAATACCATAGTCATAGCTTGACCTATCACCACTCCCAGCCCTTGAATAAACCAACTGGTATGGCAGTCCCACAGGGGTGAACCCACAAATCCCCCACAGAATTTGCTCCGAGATCTGGTTCTCTCATATGCTGGTTAGTGTTATGGCCCAACCTAGCATGGTCTACCCCTCACCCCAACAATGACTGGTGGGTATTGTGGTTGAGCCCTGTCAGACAGGCCCCAAAGCCATGGCTTTTGTGTGTGCCGCTAGTTGGTGATTGATACCAATAAGCCTAGCTCAGGTCTCCCGCACGGGCGGGTGCAGTGCTTCGGTCCTTAAAGGTCCTCCGGTTTCTTTCCATCAAGCCACCTGGTCTCAGTCCTGTCATTTACCTGCACGTGCAGTAGCCTGGTTGGTGGGAGTCCCCCAGAAGTCACTTCTCCCCTGTCGAGTTCGCCCTTAGCGGTCATGCCTCCCGCACCTCCATGCCCTCCTCCCTGAGCATTCCATAGCCCCATGCCTGTGAGTGTGCAGATCCAAACCCAGTCCTCTGGCAGTGCGTCGTGCCACCCTGGGGCCCTGCCTGCCTTTCTAGGGCCTACGCACGCTTGGGCACGGGTCCCCATGCCCTGCTAGCACCTGCCCCCAAATATCTTTTTTTAAAAAAGGCAACTATACTGGTACACTTGTATAGTTAACGCAGATTTGGCATGAACCCAGTCCAGAATGTCCCCCAGCTATTAGCTGCTTTTCTTCCAGCAGTACAAGACAACCTCAGCAGTTGCCTGCAGCCAGGGCTTTTTTTTTTTTTTTTTTTTTTTTTTTGTTCCTTAAGATTCATTTGTTTTTACTAGAAAATTGAATTTGCAGGGAAGAAAGCCAAAGAGAAAGATCTTCTGCCTGCTGATTCACTCCTGAAATGGTCACAATGGCTGAAGCTGAGCCAGCCCAAAGTCAGGAGCTGGAGCTTCTGCTGGGGCTTCCATGGAGGTGCAGAGTCCCAAGGCTCTGGCTCATCCACCTGGATCACTTTTCTGAGGCCACAAGCAGGGAGCTGGATTGGAAGTGAAGCAGCAGGGAAATGAGCCGATGCCCATATGGGATGCCTATACTTGCGTTCAATAGATGCCTGCATCAAGCAGTTAGCACGTGGTTTGCTGTCATTCTGGACAGCAGGCATTTTTCCAAACGCCCAGTGACACATGAGGAAAAGGGCTCGAACACGCTGTCCCCTGCCCAATGAGGAGCCTGGGTGGGTGTGGCAGCCTGCACCCCATCTGCACGTCCCCACAGCGGCCAGTTTTTGGTGGGTGGGTTTCACAGGTCCTCCTGGCCGAGCCTCCCAGAGCTGGTGGAGATCAGGACAGGGCTTTGCCAGCCAGAAACAGGAAGAAAGTGCCCAAGGGTGGGGGAAGGGGTGCTCATCAGCCTAAAGAGGTGCCAAAGGGTGGGGCCTGCCCCTGGGGAAGTAGTTTTTTGTTATAATTAGATTTTGTGCAAGGGTCCAGATAGGAAAGCTGAGAGGGTCATAACCCTATGGCTGGGTTCCAAGCACCCCACCCCCTGCTGTGCAGGATGACCCCCGGCAAGCCTCTACCCCCCTGTGCCCAGATTCCCTCCCCTCACCCCTGAGTGTTGGGGGCACTCTACTCCTGAGGTGATATGGCTTCTTTGAGTTGTATTACTACACCTGGTAGAGACCACGGCCATTTAAAAACTCCCCTCTCTACAACATGAAGGAAAGCAGGATTGTTGTGAGATCCACTAACTGAAGGTATAAGATATTGGGCCTGGTGCGGTAGCCTGGTGGCTAAAGTCCTCACCTTGCATGTCAGCATCCCATATGGGCACTGATTCGTGTCCCGGCTGCTCCGTTTCCCATCCAGCTCCCTGCTTGTGGCCTGGGAAAACAGTTGAGGACGGCCCAAAGCCTTGGCGCCCTGCACCTGCATGGGAGACCCAGAAAAAGCTCCTGGCTCCTGACTTTCAATTGGCTCAGCTCTGATTATCGCAGCCACTTGGGGAATGAGTCAGCTGAAGGAAGATCTTCCTCTTTGTCTCTCCTTCTCCCTGTATATCTGACTTTCCAAGAAAAATAAGTAAATCTTGAAAAAGAAAAAAAGATCTTGGCTCAGCACACAAAATGCGGAAGGTACGCATCCTCGTTAGTCTGCTCATAGCGCCAATAATCCTGGCTCTGCACTGGCGCTGCTGGAATTGCTGAAAGTCCAAACTTTCATGGATCTCAACAGCCCTGTGTGTGGGCATTATTGAGAGCTCCTCTACCAGGTGGGGAAACTGAGGCACAGACAGGCCAAGAGTCCCAGGCAACGCAGAAAAGCGGCCGACTGGAATTCAGCCCTGGGCTCTCTGGCTGAATCCACTCGTGTTTTTAAATCGGCAGACTGTGCACAAGCAGGCCCTTCCGTGTGGCACCCAGCCAGGGCGTCCCCTCGGCCCCTGGGAAGTGGCAGGTGGGCGGCGCCTGACTTAGAGCCCCGGCTGCGTGGACTCCTGGCCGAGGTCCAGGGGCTGGAGGCGGAGCTCCGGCGAAGGGGTGGGGCGTGCGCGTCCTGGCCCAATGGGGAGGCCTTGGGGCGGGGCCTTCCTTCCGTCTGTGTCCCGCACGCGAGTCTTCCTCGCAGTTCCATCTACCGCGCCGGTGCCTCCGGCGTCCCCAGAGGTCTCCGCCCCCCAGCCCACCTGCCCAGCCCGCTGCCCCTTCCCGTTATCCCCCCGACCTCAGCCCGGCTCCCACGAGCCTCGTCATCATGGGTGACGGAGGAGAGGGCGAGGACGAAGTCCAGTTCCTGCGGACGGTGCGTGTCTGTGGGTCGGGTTGCGGGGGTGGGGGGCTGTCTTTACTTACCTGTGGTCTCTGAGGGTCGAGACCTCTTCCTTTGGGTGACATCTAATCCTCTCTCACCACATAGAGTAATTAGGATTTGGGGCTCTGGATTGGGGAGGAGGGTCTTGGGCTGCCCTTTCTCCCTGTATTATGGGTTTGTCCCTGGGAAGGGGGAGGGGCACTGAGGGAGCACCCCAGCCACCACCCTGGACGCAGGCGCTTGGGGGAAGGAGGCTCTAATTCCTAGGCTTAATTTAGCCAACCCGCCACCCCCACCCCAGCCCTAATTCTTTTTTGGCTCTGGGCTCTGACCTACTTAAATTTTGAGGGGAAGGGGAATGGGGTGCTCTGGAGGGCAGAGCCCCTCTCAACTCCCAGCTAAGAAGAGTCTCTTTGGAGTGGGGTCCCTTGGGTCCTGGGCCTTTGTCTCCCCCTTGGTTTTGGGAAAGAGGATCCCAGGGAACTGTGAATGGCCTCTGAGGGTCCCTGTTCGTCTCTGGCTGCCTTGGGCCCTCTCCACCCTGGCCTTGCTGTCTCTCTGTCCCTGGAGCTCGGCCCCCTACACTTCACTCTCTTGCTTTGCCTCTCCTTGCTTTTCTGATCACCAGCGGGGTGTGGGGGGGCAAGGATGGGGATGGGAGCGACAGGTGTCCCTCCCAGAATAGCCCTGGTCAGGGGGCAGGGAGAGGGTGGAGAAGGGAGAGAAGGGAGGGGGGAGGGAGAAGGGGGGATGGGTTCCTCTCCCAGCTGTCCCACCTTCGTCTCTCAGTGGCTCAACTAGGTATGGGAGATTCTCCGGCCAGGTCAGCTGACCCTACACTGACCCCTCCTGGGCTCTGAAAAATGCTGACACAGCATTCTGGACCCAGAATAGGATCCTGGCAAGCTGGGTCTGGTTTCTGGAGAGGGAGGGAGGGACAAACAGCTGGGGCTGGAAGTGAAGGATGGGGACAGCCGGACAGGAGGCCACTTGCAGAAGGGATGTTTGCCTGGCCTTGCGTTACTTTAGCAGACAGCATGGTTTGGGATTAGGCTCTGCCTGGCCATCATAAGCCCATAGTCATGGCCACCAGGCCCAGAGCTGCCAGCCTTCGTCAGGCCCTGTGCCCAGGGCCTCGGCCTTCTGGGGCATCTAATTATATCCTTGCTGCCCTAGCTTCTGAGGTAGGACCCTATCTTTATCTCCCTGGGAGACTTGAGGGAAAGAAGGATCCAGTGGTAGAATCAGTCGCCCAAGGTCAAGGCCAGAGAGTGGCATCTCTGGATGCCCTGCGGCCCACCTCCTCTGCTTTCACTGGGAACGCTGAGCCCAGATTTGCACGGAGAGCCTTGGGGACCCAGCAGCTCTGGGCCCTCACTGGGGTCCATCTTTTTTCCTGGACATTACTGAGGTCTTGTAGTGATTTTGTCAGCTGTCTTGGGCCATAGCACACCAGTAAGGAACATACTTTGCCTTACGACCCACTGCATGGGTACAGATAGGCAAACTCCACCGTATTGATGTGAAATTGACAAGCAACAGATTGTACCTGTTTTAGGTGAAGGTGGTTCTATGACAGGCTGCACACAGCCATGATCTGGGGCATTTAGGGGCTGCTGCTGCTGCAGTCGGAGGTCTAGCCTGCTACACTGTGGCATCAGCCCTTCACACATCTGTTTTTTTCTTTTGTTTGTTTGTTTTTTAAGTGTTTACCAGGGCTGGTGCTATAGCATGGTAGCTTAAGTCTCTGTCTGTGATGCCAGCATATATATGGACACTGATTTGAATCCTGGCTGCTCCGCTTCTGATTCAGCTCCCTGCTAAAGGACCTGGGGAAGCAGCAGAAGATGGCCCAAGTCCTTGGGCCCCTGTAGTCACATAGGAGACCTGGAAGAAACTCCGGGCTTCTGGCTGCAGACCAGCCCAACTCTGGCTGTTGCTGTCATTTGGGAAGTGAGCCAACAGATGGAAAATCTGTCTCTTCTGTCTCTGTAATTCTGTCTTTCAAATAAAAATAAGCTTTAAAAAAATATTTGAGAGCAGGAGAGATCTCCTGTCTGCTCGTTCACTCCCCAAATGCTCACTGAAATAAGTTTTGCAAAATGTAGGCAGCCCTGGGAGCATGGCATTTTCTGTCTTTGTTTGATTTCATTTTTCAGCAGCCCCTCTTTTTTTTTTAAGAGTTGTTTTATTTTTATTTGAAAGTCGGATATGCAGAGAAGAGGAGAGACAGAGAGGAAGATCTTCCATCCGATGATTCACTCCCCAAGTGGCTGCAGTGGCTGGAGCTGCGCCAATCTGAAGCCAGGAGCCCAGAAGCCTGTAGCCTCTTCTGGGTCTCCCACACAGGTGCAGGGTTCCACGGTTTTGGGCCGTCCTCAATTGCTTTCCCAGGTCACAAGCAGGGAGCTAGACAGGAAGCAGGGACGCCGGGATTAGAACTGATGTCCATATGGGATGCTGGTGCATGCAAGGCGAGGACTTTAGCCACTAGGCTACTGCGCCAGGCCTCCAGCAGCTCTCCCTCCCAGTCTGTGGGGCTGAGGTTTCTCCAACACTAGCCCAGGTAAGAATCCCTGGGGGACCCCTGAGAGGCACAGACTCCTGCTGCGCTCAGCTGTACTGCACCCCCAGTGCCTGCAGCCTTGGGTCTTTTTTGCAGTCTGATTGTCTTTCTGGAACATTCTTCGCCACCACCTCCTCCCACTCCCTCCCTCCAGAGGAGAAGGCCTGATTCCTTCTCATCATTCAGACAAGGTTCATTCAGGTAGTTCAAATGTCACCGCCTTGGAGAGGCTGCCGCTTTCCGGCTCACTGACGTCATCCCTCCCCTCTTACATCACCCGGGCTTATTTTTTTCCTTGACACTTATCGCTGGCATGAATGTGATGTATTTGCCAACCTATTAAGTGCCCGTCTTCACTGCTAAGATGGTGGAGGGCTCCCTGAGGGCGGGGAATTATGTCGGCATTATTTGCTGTGTCTCCTCCTTGCCTGGAACAGGACCTGGCGCATAGCATGGCTCAGGAAGTCACCTTAGAGTAAGCCTGGCACACGAGGCTCTGCCCCAGACCTAGTGACAGCCAGCCCTAGATGCCCCTGAGCAGGTATGAGGAGTCTCCGACTAATCTGCGGAAACTGCACATCACCTTTTCACTCATGGAAACTATTTATTTATGAGGTGAGGGTGGGGAGCAAGAGCAAGCTCCCATTCACTATTTCACTCCCCAGATATCATCCGGAGGGAGACTGGAACCCAGGTACTTGGCTACGGCCTCCCCAGGTCTCCATGGGTGGGAAGCTGGAGTCAGGAGTCCGAGCTGGGAATCCAAGCCAGGCGTGGCAGCATGGCCCGTGGGCATCTCAACCACTGCATGCCCACTGCTTCCATGGACTCGTTGAGGCCCCTTCCTAAGTGTCCAGCATGTACCAAGAGGTCATTGTCAAGGGTGAGAAGCCATTGGGGGGTCGGGCGGGCCGGATGGCCAGATGGCAGCCTCTGGTGAGTAGTGGGTTCATGTGGGCCACCACCCAGGGTAGGAACATGTTGATGGGCTATGCCAAGTGGCTTCAGGCAGGTCACCTGAGCCATTTCTGTGTTGTTAAATGGAGTAATCCCTGCTTTCTCATGACTCGAAACTAGGGTCACCATGACTGTGAGCAGCAGGTAGTCTCCTTGGCCATGCCCCGCCTCGGGGGCTGTCATCATTAGTTATGCATGATAGAGATGGCTGCTATAGGACTGTGAGGGTATGTCAGAAAGTTCTGGAAAGTTGGCTTATTTTTGGTGCCAAAAGTTTGAAAGTCATGCATGAGATATTCAGAAAAGTTTATGGAAATGTATATTGTCAAATAATTGCATTGATTTCAGTTTGCACCCAAATCAACTTATGTTTTCATCACACATCCATACACTTTTCAAATGACCCCTGTATATTCTCAGGGGACCTAGAGTTCTGAGGGCGTGGTGAGTAGAGTCCCAGCGTCAGAACTCAAAATCCAGTTGTGTCCCCTTGCTGTCCGTGTGACCTTGCTCAGGTCATCTTACCTCCCTGCACCTCAGTTTCCTCCCCTTTATGGAACCTCACAGGGTTGTTGTGAGGGTTAAATGGATTTAACACAGGTCAGCACAAAGAAAATTCTTTGTTCTTTATTTTAGATTTTTTTTTAATTGGAAAGGCAGATTTACAGAGAGAAAGAGAGATAGAGAGGGATTTCCCATCCACTGGTCCACTCCCCAGTTGGCTGTCCCAGCCAGAACCAGGAGCCTCTTCTGTGTCTCCCATGTGGGAGTAGGGGCCCAAGGACTTGGTGCCAGTTATACTGCTTTCCCAGGCCAAAACCAGAGCTGGATCAGAAGTGGAGCAGCTAGGCTAGAATTGGTGCCCATGTGAAATGCTGGCGCTACAAGAGGGAGGATAAACCTGTTGAGCCACAGGCCAGCTACAAACTACTTTGATCTTAAAATGTTATTTATAAGAAACTGTATAATAGAATATTATATCGAGATGTGAAGATGCAATACAGTATGTAACTCTATTTCCAGCTCAAAGATGCACTCCAAATGAAACTGTTAAATATATCATGACAATTCGTTGCTGGACTTTGCTGTTGTCCATGCCTATGGTGTCAGGGTACGCTTACGTAGCAGAATGTTGGACTTAGGAGAGTTTGTGAAGGAATGTTTGTGTAGGAATATAGGGGAAGTCAGTGTGTGTGTGTGTGGGGGGGGATTTGGAGAGGAGGAAAGGGGAAATCCCAGAGCCTGTAGAACCTGTCATAAAATAAGTTAAAAATGCTATTTATAACCTTGAAATGATTTGCAACCTTGGAAAAAGTTGCAAGATAAATTCAAAGAACTCCTATCTTGCCTTCCCCTCATGTTAAAATTTTGTGACCTCTACTTGTGTCTTTTCTCTCCAAATGCTTTTCCTGTGACTTTAGTGCCCTTCATCTCTAAATACTTCAGTGTGTGTTACCTAAAACCCCGGGTACCTTGTACAAACCCACAGGGTAGTGGTCAAAGTTAGAGGATGAGGGGACCCTGCTGAGCCGCCATATGCAGTCAGCTTCCACCAGGGGGCGTCTCCGTGCCTTCCAGGGCTTGACCCTGCAGGCTGGAGCCAGCGGCGCGGCTCAGGTGTCATGGAGAAGGCCTGGGTAAATGGGGTGTGTGTGTGTGTGTGTGTGTGTGTGTGTGTGTGTGTGTGTGTGTGTGTGTGTGTGTGTGTGTGTGTGTGTGTGTGTGTGTGTGTGTGTGTGTGTGTGGTGTGTGTGTGTGTGTGTGTGTGTGTGTGTGTGTGTGTGTGTGTGTGTGTGTGTGTGTGTGTGTGTGTGTGTGTGTGTGTGTGTGTGTCCATGAGTGTGTGTGTGTGGGGTCGTGTGTGTGTGTGTGTTCCAGTAGTGCGGCTCAGGTGCCATGGAGAAGGCCCAAGTAAATGAAGTGTGTGTGTGTGTGTTCCAGTAGTGTGGCTTAGGTGCCATGGAGAAGGTTTGGGTAAATGAAGGGTGTGTGTGTGTGTGTGTGTGTGTGTGTGTGTGTGTGTGTGTGTGACCATGGGTGTGTGTGTGTATGTGGCCGTGTGTGTGTGTGTGTTCCAGTGGTGTGGCTCAGGTGTCATGGAGAAGGCTTGGGTAAATGAAGGGTGTGTGTGTGTGAGACCATGGGGATGCCCGGGGTAAGTGAAGGCTCTGTGTGTGTGTGTGTGAGAGAGAGAGAGAGAGACCGTCTGTGTGTGACCATGTGTGGTGTAACCGTGTGTGTGTGACCATGTGTGGTGTGTGTGATCATGGGGATGCGTGTGTGTGTGTGTGTGTGTGTGTGTGTGTGTGTGTTTAGAGCAGGGGGAACTCAGAAGGAGATTTCCTCCTCCTTCCTGAGATCAGCCATAGCTTTGCAGATCTTCCCGGGCAGCTCCTAAGGCTCCTGCTCCCCCAGGGTGGCCTCTTCCCTGTAGAGATAACACCGGCATGTCTTACAGGGATGGCTGTCAGTCCAGGGCAGCCGGCTCAGCCCTGACCCAGGCTTGTGTGGATCGGTGTTATTGGTCATTAGCTTAATTTGTTCAATTTATTTGAAGGGGAAAAAGGGAGGGAGAGCCAATACTTAGCTCCAGTCCCTCACTCTCATATTAGTGTCACAGCTTCCTGCCAGCGTGTACATTAGCAGGAAGCTGTATCCAAATCAGTGCGGGACTCGAACCCACGCACTCTATACGGGAGTTGGGGGTAGAGGGAGTTGGGGAGGATGAGGGTTTTCCAAGCGGCCTCCTAACCTCTGCCTGGTCACTGTCTTTCTCCAAGGAGAAGGATGGTCAGGCGTCCGTGTTTCGCAGGGCGCCTGGGGTCCTCAACCAAGCCCGGTCTGTGACCCGTGCCCTCACTGCACCCCCTAGGACGATGAGGTGGTCCTGCAGTGCAGTGCCACAGTCCTCAAGGAGCAGCTGAAGCTGTGCCTGGCCGCCGAGGGCTTCGGCAACCGCCTCTGCTTCCTGGAGCCCACCAGCAATGCCCAGGTCTATGCCCGCTGTACCTGCGTGGGGGTGGGGCTGGAGGCTAGCCCACCCTAGGGAGCTGACAGGGTGTGGGTTGAGTGCAGGGTGCCTGAGGGGGTGTGGTGGGGCTGAAAGGTCATAGGTAGTAGCAGGCTGGGTAGATGCTGTGAGGGGCTGTGACTTGGGGCAAGGGTGGAGGGCATCTGGGGGCTGAGGGGTCAGTGGGCCCCCCGGGATGTGGTGGAGGGGGCTGTCTGGGGAGGGCTGTGGCAGTCTGGGGTGGGAGTCAACAGGGCTGCCAGGCCCTGGAATCCTGTGAGGGAGGAGGTGTCAAAGCTAAGGGAGGCGGAGTCCGGGTCTGTGGTGATGAGAGGCCGGAGATTGAGGGGCGCCTCAGGTGGCACCCTCGAGTGGCTGTGAAGTGGGTACTTGAAGGCAAAGGTAGCAACTAGGGCTATCAGACCAGCGTGTCTGATGGGGTGGCAGGGGGCTGAGGCTCCCCAGGAAATGAGGTGGGACTGAGGGAACGTGGGCAGGACGGTAGTCTAGAAGCTTCTGTGGGGTTTGGCTCAGGCCCTGAGGTGTCTGAGCGGGAAGCAGGGGAGAGCTACAGCAGCAGTGTGTCTGAGGGATGCAGCAGAGGGCGGGGGATTCCTGTGGGTTTGGGGTGGGGTGGGAGCATCTCAGGAGCTTAGGTTTTCAGTGCATCAGGAAATGGCATTCTAGAATCTTCAGGCTTCCTCTTCTTACACTTCCCTCCTCCTGCTAGAATGTGCCGCCTGATCTGGCCATCTGCTGCTTCATCTTGGAGCAGTCCCTGTCGGTCCGTGCCCTGCAGGAGATGCTGGCCAACACGGTGGAGGCTGGCGTGGAGGTGAGGCCCCAGGGAGTGGGCTGCGGGGCTAGGCTTGGGCTGAGCAGGGTATATGGGGGCCATTCACCATGTGCTCTTCTTCCTCTCTTGCCCCGCCCACACAGGCCCTCAATTTGGATAAGTGGGTAGGTTTGGCCTTGGGTATCACCTGTCCTTCCCTTGCCTCCTGACCCCAGGCCCGCCTCTCAGGCCCACACACTGCACACTGGGGTTGCGAGGGGTTCTCCCTGCACCCCTTGTCAGGAGCTGTGGAGCCCAGAACAGGCCAGGCAGACAGGCAGGCAGGAAGGAAGGGAGCAGGGCCTCGGAGTTGCCCGGAGCCCCTTGCCTGCTCCTTCCTTCCAACCCTGACCCAGCTCCTCTCCGCATGGGACTTCCCCTCTACCCCTCACCTCCACAACCTCCCCCTCCCGGCATGGGACCCCTCCAGTCCAGGAGTGGGTCCGCCATGTGATCCTGTAGCTCCCATCACGTGGCCCCTCAGAGCATGGGCATGTGGCCACTGTGGCTGGAGGCATGAGGCCATGGGGCAACCCAAAGAGCTCCCCTCCTAAGGAGGGCAGAAGGTCTTGGTGCTCCGTAGGGTATGACAGCCCAGGTCACCTTGTCATGGCGGGTGATGATGCTCCCTTACCTGACAACTGCTGGGACTCTCCCAGGGCACCTGTCTGCGGCTCAGAGGGGACCATGGTCCACGGAACATGAGCTATGGGAACTTTCCCTGAGTGTCCCTGGGCCCCTGGAAGGTGACCTTGGGGCACGGTCAACAAGGCGAAGGAGGCAGAGGGGGCTCCCAGTCTGCAGGCTTCTCAGAGACACAGCCCCCTTGCCTCCATGGATGGGGAAACTGAGGCAGAACAGCTGTTGAGGGTTTGAGCGGAGGTGTTCTTCCCTCCAGGTCTGCGCATGGTGTTATGTGAGCAATGGCATTATTTGCTCACACAACACCAGGGCTCTCGGGCTTAGGGGTCAGGGGTTTGCGTTAACTTTGTGTCCTCCCTCCCCGTGCAGTCATCCCAGGGCGGGGGACACAGGACACTCCTGTATGGCCATGCCATCCTGCTCCGGCATGCGCACAGCCGTATGGTGAGTCTCTGCGTGAGGGGGCCATGGGCAGGGGGCAACCAGAAGCAGTCTGACCTCGCTTCTCCCGCCCTAGTACCTGAGCTGCCTCACGACCTCACGCTCCATGACTGATAAGCTGGCCTTCGACGTGGGGCTGCAAGAGGATGCGACAGGTGCAGGGGTGTGGCAAAGGCGTGGGGCTTGGTGGGGGCGGGCAGGCAGGCAGGCAGGCAGGCAGGAGTGGGCACCCACTAGGCAGAGAATGGATGGTGGCAACAGCATCTAGCTAAGGACCTGAGGTTGGGGGAAGGGGAGCTTAGTGGCTGTGCATGCTGGGAAGGCAGCGTGCTGATGGCCCTGCCCCTAGGAGAGGCCTGTTGGTGGACCATGCACCCAGCCTCCAAGCAGAGATCTGAAGGCGAGAAGGTTCGTGTGGGTGATGACATTATCCTCGTCAGCGTCTCCTCTGAGCGCTACCTGGTGAGCCATCCAACTCGCCCCACCCAGCTCCCGCTGCACCCAGGATTGGGGGCTGGGTCAGCCGCCATCTCCTTGTTGCCCTCCACCCCCTAATCCATGTTCTTCACTTCTGGTTTCCTAACATCCCATGTTCTGATTTTTGTATCCCTGCACTGTCCCCATGTCATTTCCTAACTGGATCCCCATTTTTAACCTTTAACCCTGAAACTTTTGTCACGCTACAATCCTCTTTGATCGCCTTCTGCTGGTTGCCCCCAGCACCTGTCGACAGCCAGCGGGGAGCTCCAGGTTGACGCCTCCTTCATGCAGACGCTATGGAACATGAACCCCATCTGTTCCTGTTGTGAAGAGGGTGAGGGTCCCTAACCTCTGGACCCCTAAGAAGAGATCCTTAAAACAGACCCCTCAACCCACCCAGGATTGCCGCTCAGACACACCCAAGCCAAGAGGGGGGCCTTAGACCACAAGCCTCGGTCGCCCACTTGCCCATCCTATTGAACCCTCAGCCAGAACCTGAGAGCTAAGATCCCTAGACCCCAAAGTCAGCATCTGATGCCCACAGTCTTGGTCCCTAGAGCTTCCACCCCAGGTTCAAGCCCCAGCAGAGCCCTAAATACATAACCATAGAACTTCACATATGGATATATCCCTTGGACCTTGGGCAGCTTCCGTGACATCAGCCCCATACACCCACCCCTCAAACTCAGATGTCAGCCTACCACTAAGACTTCTAAGCTTTAGCCTGAAACCTCAGAAACCAAACTCCATAAGTGAGACTTCCCAGTTCCCATGCCCGTGGTCAGACGCCAGAGCGTGGCCCTAAATCTTACCCCTGCTTCTCAAACTGAAGATTTCAATCTCAGAACAGACCTAAGCCCAGGAACTCTGACCTCAGAGCCAGGGAAGGCCAGATCCGAGCCTGTGACCATGCACTCTGAGCCCAGCCTCAGAAATCCCAGCTCTGAACCTGCAACCCCAGACCTCATCCCTGCATGCCTGAACCCCAGATTTAGGTCCCCACCATCAGATCCCAAATCTCAGATCCCCAGTTTTGCACTTCCATAAACCTCACCCAGCTGTTTCACACCCTGGGTACAGAGCTCCAGCTGCAACCTCCCCCACCCACAGGGACAGCCGGGGCCCCTGGCTGTTCCCCAGCCTCACCATGGCCTCCTTCCCCTGTTCCTCTCCAGGATATGTGACGGGGGGCCACGTCCTCCGCCTCTTCCATGGACATATGGACGAATGCTTGACTATTTCAGCTGCCGACAGTGATGACCAGCGCAGGTCTGGGCTTGGCACAAGAGGGGCCTGCAGGGGGTGGGGGTGGGGCAGGGACCAGGTTCTGTGTGTGTGTGTGTGTGTGTATGGGGGAGTGCAGAGTCTGACTCCCCACCCTCCCATTTCCCTGTCTTCCCAGGCTTGTCTATTACGAGGGGGGAGCTGTGTGCACACATGCCCGCTCCCTCTGGAGACTGGAGCCACTGAGAATCAGGTGCGGGGGCGGGTGGGGGGAGGGTTGGGGGAGGGGTGCTGCTAGGAGAAGGGAAGGGATCTTGGAGGAAGGTCTGAGAAAGATTGGAAAACTCAGAGAACTTCTGAAATTGGGGAACACTTCTGAAAAGTGTTTGGGGACCCTAGAGTGGTAGAAGAATGGTGGTTTTGGGAGAGTGGGGGTCTCTGAGGGAGAGAAGACAGTGGGGGTCTTGAGGAGGCTTGGAGCAAGACTGTGCATGGGAGGCCTTGAGGGATGGGGATCGTCTGACTGCCCTCACTCGGCCTCGGCCTCGGCCTCCACAGCTGGAGTGGGAGCCACCTGCGCTGGGGCCAGCCACTGCGAATCCGACATGTGACCACTGGGCGGTACCTGGCGCTCACTGAAGATCAGGGCCTGGTGGTCGTCGATGCCAGCAAGGCCCACACCAAGGCTACCTCTTTCTGCTTCCGCATCTCCAAGGTCAGTGGGTTGTAGGTGCCCTTGCTCGGCTGGGGCCCTGAATCCTGACCCTCCCTAGCACCCAACCCTCCCATCTTTCAGTGAAATTCCCTCGGCTTCTGACCTCAGACTTCTGCCCCTGCAGGAGAAGCTGGATACAGCCCCCAAGCGAGATGTGGAGGGCATGGGGCCCCCTGAGATCAAGTATGGGGAGTCACTGTGTTTCGTGCAGCATGTGGCCTCGGGCCTGTGGCTTACCTACGCGGCCCCGGACCCCAAGGCGTTGCGGCTGGGCGTGCTGAAGAAGAAGGTGAACCAGGAGCTGGTGCTGAGAGATGAGGAAGGCAGGGGCTGGGAGCAGATCGGGCAGGGCCTTGTGGCCTCGGGTCTTACCTGAGTGATATGGAGCTACATGCGCGGGTTCTGAGCAGGACAGGAGGGTGTCCTGTCCCGGGGGAACAGACTGGAGGCAGGGGAGAGCTGAAGTGGGAGGCCAGGGAGGAATTAGGGTGACAACTGGTCCAGCTGGGACATGCCAATGACGGGACAGGGCGGAGGCTGTGGAGTGGAGGGAGGGCAGAGATTCTGGTCATGTTTTGTGAGTGCAGTCAATAGGGTTTAACCAGCTGATCGGTGTTGTGGGAAGAGGGAGGGGTGAGAAGGAATGTCACTGTTTCTGCCCTGAGCAACTGGGGGCATGGAGGTGTTATTAATAATTGGTTTGGGGACACTGAACTGTCAGCTCAGAAGGATAGGGTTTTTACCCTGAATGGCTGGAGCAGAGCCACTCGGTCAAGTCCTGCTGCGTGAACGTGTGGGAAACCTGGACAGGCGCCTGATTGCACAAAATGGAGCCTGCAGTTGAATACACAAGCTGCTGTGGTTGGATATGTGAGGGCTTGAGCCAGAGGGGAATGTGTAGCCATCATCAGCAGGTGCATGGCATTTTCAGCCGCCAGGCTGGACAGCATCCTGGCGAGGTCAGGGGAAAGCCAGCAGCGCGCTGGTCTCACCTTGTAGAAAGGTGGCCAGGCATTCTCTCTGGGATATGATGGATTTGGCATGCTGTGAGAACTTTCTGGAAGTGGGAAGGTGTGAAGTCAATAGTAGAAATAAGTAGAGAAGGTCTGGCCTGGAGACGGACAACACAGAGAGAGACAAAGAAGGAGAGAGACGCAAAATGAGATGAGAGAGATAGAGATGGTAGGTGGTTAGGAGGAGGAGAAGGAAGATGGGGCAGATGAGGAGGGATAGAAAGAGACTGGCAGAGATCCTGTGCCACGGGGGCCACTGAAGGACTGAAGTGCGGGCATAGGTCTGGGGGCATGGCACGGAGGGGCTGGGTCCCCCACTGACCCCCCTGTGCTGCCACTCCCAGGCCATGTTGCACCAGGAAGGCCACATGGACGATGCGCTGTCCCTGACCCGCTGTCAGCAGGAGGAGTCGCAGGCTGCTCGCATGATCCACAGCACGGCTGGCCTCTACAACCAGTTCATCAAGTGAGCACCTGCCGCCTGCCAGCCTGGGGCCCCTGTTCCTGCAGTCAGGCCTCTCTGGCCGTGGGAACTTCTGCCATCCCCACTCCTAACAACTAAATTCTCACCTCTGTGCTGTTGACCTCTAGCTGGGGCTCCACCACCATGGGAGTGGACTTCACATTTCTTTTTAAGAGTTACTATTCTTACAATTTTATTTTCTAAAAAAAAAAAAAAGAAGTGTTGACTTGAAGGCATAGTGACAAAAAGAAAGGGAGACAGGGGTCTTGCACTCGCCGGCTCACTCCCCACGTGGTGGCCGTGGCTGGGGTTGGGTCAGGCCAGAGTCATGAACCACGCAGTTGGGTCACCCTTCAAGTGCTTTCTCAGGTACATTATCAGGGAGCTGGGTCAGAAGTGGAGAGCCATGAGTCAAACCAGAGCCTGTATGGGTGCTGGCACTGCAGACAGTGGCTTTGTTTGCTACACCACAGCACCAGCCCCAATTGTATGTTTTTTTTTTTTTTAAGATTTATTTTATTTTTATTACAAAGTTAGATATACAGAGAGGAGGAGAGACAGAGAGAAAGATCTTCCATCCTTCCATCTGATGATTCACTCCCCAAGTGACTGCAATGGCTGGAGCCGAGCCAGTCTGAAGCCAGGATCCCGGAGCCTCTTCTGGGTCTCCCACATGGGTGTAGGGTCCCAAGGCTTTGGGCCATCCTTGACTGCTTTCCCAGGCAACAAGCAGTGAGCCAGATGGGAAGTGGGGTTGCCTGGATCGGAACCAGCACAAGGCAAAGACTTTAGCCAATAGGCTACCATGCTGGGCCCACCTTAATTGTATTTTTAAACAAAGATTTATTTATTCATTTAAGGCAGAATTACAGAGAAAGAGGAGAGAAAGAGAGAGAGAGAGATCTTGCATCTACTGGTTTATTCTCCAGATGGCCACACATGGGGTGAGCTGAATCATTCTGAAGCCAGGAGCCAGGAGTGGCTTCTGGGTCTCCAAAATGAGGGTGCCCAAGTCCTTGGGCCATCCTCCTCTGCTTTCCCAGGCCATAAGCAGGGAGCTGGATAGGAAGTGGAGCGGCTGGGTCTTGAACTGGTGCGTGTAGGATGCCGGCAGTGCATACCACAGCTTAATTCGCTATGCCCTAGCTGGTGCCCCAGGTATTTCTTACCAGTGACGCCAGCATCCTGGTTTTGGATCGCCCCAGCCCTGACCCCCTGTGCCTCCTCGGGGTCCATCGCAGTCGCAGCTCTGTCCTTGGCTGCCGCGTGATCCTGGGCTAAGCTTGGCCTTTCCCTCCCTGCTCTCATTCTCCTGCTCTGCGGCGGTGATGTCGGTGCCTGGCCCTGCCTGACACCTCCACACTCCTGGCAGGGGCCTGGACAGCTTCAGCGGGAAGCCACGGGGCTCGGGGCCGCCGGCCGGCACTGCGCTGCCTATCGAGGCCGTCATCCTGAGCCTGCAGGACCTCATCGGATACTTCGAGCCGCCGTCGGAGGAGTTGCAGCACGAGGAAAAACAGAGCAAGCTGCGGAGCCTGCGCAACCGCCAGAGCCTCTTCCAGGAGGAGGTGCGGCCGGCGAGGGGGGGCGGGGCCTGGGGACGGGGACGGGGCAGGTGAGGCGCTGGGCCAATGTGAACCGAGGGGGCGGGCCTTGAGGGGGCGGGGCTGTGGAGGGAAGGACAGGACTCTGCGCGGAGTGGGCGGGGCCTGCAGGGGCGGGATCGAGGGCGGGGCGGTTGGGGCGCTGGGCCAATGTGAACGTGTGGGGCGGACCTTGAAGGGGCGGGGCTGTGGAGGACGTGAGGGCTGTGCTCGAGGGGCGGGGCTAGGAAAAGGGGGCGGGGCCTGGTCACAGAACCTGGAGGAAAGTTGCACTTGATCTTAGCCGAGAAGCGATCCTGCAGGAAACTTGCAGGGTGTTCGGGAGAAACAGCCAAATTACCTGACTTCGGGTTGGGAGGAGGAAAGAAATGGGGTAGCCCTATCTGTGGGGGCGGGGCTGCAGAGTGGGGGAGAACGAAACTAGAGTGGGTGTTGGAGGGTGGGTACGGGACTGGGGGTTGTGTTTTGAGAGCGCTGAAGGAAGAGATTGAGGTGTTCTCAGCCCAGAGTGAGTGGCAGGGGCTGAGAGGGGTGACAGGAGGGGCCTGGACAAAGGTCAGAGTCCAATGCCTTCAGGTCGTGCTGCGGAAGCTTGTGGGTTCAAAGGCATCCAAACTGGCCTCCTCCTCTGCAGGGCCTCCTGCTCTGATGAGGCTGGGGGAGACCCAGAATGAAACTGAGAAGAAATTAGTGAGGTATATGCGAAACGCTAGGCCAGCACGGAGTGGGTATCTTTAGAGTCATTAATGGGTATTTACACCTTGAACAAAACCATTTGTGTCTAGGGCTCTGCCTGCATGGCATCATCCAAAAAACCCCGGGATACAGATGGGGCCATGGAGCTCAGAGAGATGTGCTAAGGTGACAGGTATCTGTTCCATGAGAATGCCAGCTGTGAAAGAAGCAGATAAAACCTCGGTCCATGTAAAGCTGACATGGCGTGGGGAGACCCATAAATGGCAGAGTGGATGGTGATGGGAGCCCAAGCCGCGGTGGGGAGTTCTGGGGTTTTGCAATTAGAGGTTCAGTCTTTCCAGGTCACAGTTAGAGGTTGAAGCAGTTTGTTTCATTCCAACTGGAGTGTGCACTCTTCCAGGACCCACGACTGCTCTTCTGAGTGACCTGGGCCAGGAGGTAGATAAGGCATTGCACATGGCAGCACTATTGGTAGCCGCCTGCAGCTGGAGACAGCCCTGCCACCCCCAGCAGCTGAGTCGGTCACATGGCATGTGTGTGAGACAGAACGCTGTTTGGCAGTGGGATAGAAAATGAAAGCAGGCAGTCACAATGTGCTTGAATCTTAACACACAGCAAAAGAATCCACCTATGAAAGACTTGGGATGGTGAAGTTCAAAAACAAGCAGAACGCGGCTACACTGTTTATGCCTACTCAGGTGGTAAAAACAGAAAAGCAAAGAAGAGCTTTCCATCAACCTGGGGGCCATGGGCATCGCTGGCAGGGAGGGCTGTGTGGTGGTGGGGGCTGGGGGAGTGTGCCCTTGATCTGGGTCATGGTTAAATCTACCTACATTGCTTGATTTGATCCTTGTTACCTTTGTCCAGGCCCCTCCTGTCACCCCTCTCAGCCCCTGCCACTCACTCTGGGCTGAGAACACCTCAATCTCTTCCTTCAGCACTCTCAAAACACAACCCCCCATTGAATTTGATCCTTGTTACTCAAGGGTTCTGGATTTGCAAACTTGCCTACTTCTACAGTTTGCTTGCAACCCTGAAATTGATACTCCCGGCACGTTGTGGTCATTTGTGGACATGCGCAGGAGGCAGCAAATTTGAGCCTTGGGCTGCGCGTGATCCCAGCAGAGCTCCAGTGAGGCGGGGCTCTGCCTTCTGTTTCAGCTCACATTCTGTACACAAGGGCTCCTTTCGAAGTGTATTTAGTGCCTGTGGGTTTTTCCTTTGCATCTTTGTAGTTTTTGTTTTTACTGTTTCTTTCTTCTAAAGATTTATTTACTTTTATTTGAAAGGCATATTGTACAGAGAAAAGGATAAACAAAGGGGTCTTCCATCTTCTGATTCACTGCCCAAATGGCTATAACAGCTGGAGCAGAGGCAATCCAAAGCCAGGAGCCAGGAGTGTCTTCCTGGTCTCTCCCACAGGTGTTGGGTCCCAAGGACTTGGGCCATCTTCTGTTGATGTCCCAGGCACATGAACAGGGAAATAGATCAATAGGCTTAGCCTGCTATGCCACAGTGTTGGCCCCTACTGTTTCCTTTTTTTTTTTTTTTTTTTTTTTAAGAAAGGGAGGGAGAAAGAGAGAGAGAGAGAGAGAGATCTTATTTACTGGTTCACTTGCTAGATGCTGGCCCAGAACAGAGTTGGGAGCCCAGAACTTATTCTGGGTCCCCTACTTGGGTACTGTGGATCCACCCAGTTGAGCCACCCTCAACTGCCAGCTGCCTCACAGGGTGTGCAGTAACAAGAAGCTGCGATTGGAAGCAGAGCCAAGACTTGATGCGCTATATTGAGATACTGTGTGTTAGAAAAGCTTTATTCGGGTGTGGGCACAGCGCTGTTGGCCATGATTGTGACATGAAGTGTTTTTAAAATGAAACACACACAAAATAAGGTTATGTTGTGGTTGGTTGTGGTTGGTTGATGGAAATGTGGGGACCAGAGACTGCCTTGGGTCCCTGTGTTTCCTGTCGGTAATGGTCCAGTACTGGTTAATTCTGCATTCGTGGTGATGGTCAGCACATACCTACCAAGAATAAGAACTGACTGCATGTTTATTTTCATTTCTCTCTGTGTCAGAATAAAAAGCAAAAGAGATGAGAATGTTGCAAAAAAGAAAGAGAAAGCAAAAATAGCTCCCCGATGTTGGGTCCTTTAAGACCAAGAGTGGGATGCTGAGGAGGCAGTGGGTGGAAAGGAAACTTCCGGAGGGGGAAGGAAGCTGGGTCTTAAGAAGGTTGGATTATGTTGGGGATGGAGGCCAAGAGAACAGGGACACTTCTGGACAGCTGGGGAGGAGAAGAGGCCATGGCACTGGCAGAGGCCGTGGGGCTAGTGGGTGATGGGACTGGTTTGGATGATGGGGCACAGCCATAGCCACAAAGGGGTTGAAGGCAAGTGAGTGAATGCATCTAAAAGAGACACAGCGAGAATGATCTGGGGCGTTCACTGTGGCCCTCTCGTTTCCTCCATCCAGGGCATGCTCACCCTGGTCCTCAACTGCATTGACCGCCTGAATGTCTACACCACTGCTGCCCACTTTGCCGAATATGCAGGGGAAGAGGCAGCTGAGTCCTGGAAGGAGATTGTTAACCTACTCTACGAGCTCCTGGGTAAGGGGTCCAGACCCTGAACCTCTGGACTCTGTCCTGTATCCCCAGAGGCCACTGACCTGGCTCTTCTGCCTCCCTTAGCCTCTCTGATCCGCGGCAACCGTGCCAACTGTGCCCTCTTCTCCACCAACTTGGACTGGGTGGTCAGCAAGCTGGACCGACTGGAGGCCTCGTCCGGTAGGAGAAACTACGGGTGGTGGGGCGGGGCCCTGGAGGAGGGGAGGCCCCGGATCACGACATCTGTCCCTGTGGGCCTGGGCAGGCATCCTGGAAGTGCTGTACTGTGTCCTGATCGAGAGCCCCGAGGTGCTGAACATCATCCAGGAGAACCACATCAAGTCCATCATCTCCCTGCTGGACAAGCATGGGAGAAACCACAAGGTCAGCCCCTGACCCCTGACCTCTGACCCCTGACCTCTGAACATTGAACTCTTCTTAGAACTCCATTTACTCCCTCTGTTCCCTACTCCCATCTGGACTCCACTCCCATAAACTTCTGTTTCAGCAGGAGGGACTCAAACTCATGGCCCTCATATTGATGTGTTGTTAGACATCTGAAAATTTTTTTAAAAAATATTGATTTATTTATTTGAAAGGCAGGTCTGCAACAAGACAGGGTGAGATAGAGAAAGAGATCTTCCATTTACTGGTCTACTCCCCAGTTGGCCTCAACAGCTGATGCTCGGTGGCATCAAACGCTGAAGCCAGGAGCTTCTTCCAGGTCTCCTTGGGTGCAGGGGCCCAAACACCTGGTCCATCTTCTACCAGTTTCCCAAGTACATTCACAGGGAACCTGATCAGAAGTGGAACAAAGCTGCAACTTTAGCCACTAGGCTACTGCCCTAGTCCCGGTCCCAGAAATATTTTTTTTAATTTTCAAATTTTGGGTCCAGCACAGTAGCCTAGAGGCTAAAGTACTTGCCTTGAATGCTCTGGGATCCCATGTGGATGCTGGTTTGTGTCCCGACTGCTCCGCTTTTCATCCAGCTCCCTGCCTGTGGCCTGGGAGGGTGGATGAGGATGGCCTGAAGCCTTGATACCCTGAACCTGTGTGGGAGACCCAGAAGAAGCTCCTGGTTCCTGACTTTGGATCAGCTCAGCTCCAGATGTTGTGGCCACTTGGGGAGAGAACCAGTGGACAGAAGGCCTTTTTCTCTGTCTCTCATTCTCTCCGTAGATCTGACTTTCCAACTGAAAAAATAAATCTTTAAAAACGTGTCAAATTTTATGAGGTTTAGGCGGACTGCATAGCAGATGCAGTTCTGTAGTCTGCAGTAGTTCCTGTTCTACCCACCTCACCCGTGTGCATCATCCGTCAGGCCCCCAACACTGCGGGTGTGCAACCCCTGTTCATCTTATGTCTTCTTGGCTCTGTGTCTCTCAGTGACCCTTTCACTCCGCCCTCTGACCTTTCACCTCACTACTCCAGTCTCCCTTATATTGCTGATGCCTTCCCCCAACCCTTGTGATGCCCAGTCTCCTGTCCGACCTCCTCTGACCCTTGACCTTTCTCTGGCTCTCTGACTTTGCTCATTCACTACTTCCTGTGAGTGAAGACCTTCCGGTCCTATCCTGTCACACCATCCTCGCCTTTCCAGCTTCCTTGCCAGGTCCTCCCACAGGCCCCTGCCCTGGTGCCCTCGTGCTCTTTGACCTCTGGTTTTGACCCTTAGGTTCTTGATGTGCTGTGCTCCCTGTGTGTGTGCAATGGTGTGGCTGTGCGCTCCAACCAAGATCTCATCACCGA
The DNA here is from genome assembly GCF_017591425.1 of Ochotona curzoniae. NCBI lineage: Eukaryota > Metazoa > Chordata > Mammalia > Lagomorpha > Ochotonidae > Ochotona > Ochotona curzoniae. Next base: position 3,845,643 of record NW_024465561.1, on the reverse strand, counting down.
GAACCTGCTCCCGGGCCGTGAGCTCCTACTGCAGACCAACCTCATCAACTACGTCACCAGGTCTGTCCCAGAGCCTCTCAGCTCTGCCCCTGCCTCAGGGCTGCTGGGGACAGTGGCTGTCCCCTCCTGCCGCTCCCGCCCCAGGATGCGCACCTGCCGCTCACAGCTGTCTACCTCGGTCCCAGCTCCCACTCTTGTCCTGCTGGGCTCTGTTTTAACCTCATGTATGTTTTCTCCTTCTGTCTTTGCCTGTTTCCATTGCAATCTGCTTCCTGGTGTCTTTCTGTCTCTCCCTCTTCTCCATTCCCGCCTCACCCATCTCTTATGCTGTTTCTTCCGCAGCATCCGCCCCAACATCTTTGTGGGCCGAGCCGAGGGCTCCACGCAGTATGGCAAATGGTACTTTGAGGTGATGGTGGACGAGGTGGCTCCCTTTCTCACAGCACAGCCGACGCATCTGCGGGTGGGCTGGGCCCTCACGGAGGGTTACAGTCCCTACCCTGGCGGTGGCGAGGGCTGGGGTGGCAACGGGGTCGGTGATGACCTCTACTCCTACGGCTTTGACGGGCTGCACCTCTGGACAGGTACTGGGACCCCTCCTGGGGATCCTCACTCCCCCTCCCCCCCACCCCTGCCCAGCACACACCCAAGAGAGACCAACTTTTGACCTCTACTCTATATTTCCCAAGACCTTACTCTGGAATTTCTAGAATTCTGGTCCTGACCTATGTCCTCATAACCTCTGACCCTGGAGATATCAGGAGACTCCCCAGGTCACAGTGATCTGTGATCTATTACTGCTGACCCCACAGGCTCCACAGTTCTAGCTCTGTGAGCTGACCCCATAGCTCTCAGGGTCCTCACCTCAGGGGACCCTTGACATCTGCTCCTGATTATGGTGTGTCAGGATACTCCCTGGGTTTGCAGGGCCGATCCCTGTGGGATCCTACAACAGCTGCCCCTGGGCTTTGAGATCATTGATTCGGTGAGCTCTCTGACCTGTGACCCTTCCCTACCTATCCTGATACAGGACACGTGGCACGTCCAGTGACTTCTCCTGGGCAGCACCTGCTGGCCCCCGAGGACGTGGTCAGCTGCTGCCTGGACCTCAGTGTCCCATCCATCTCCTTCCGCATCAATGGCTGCCCCGTGCAGGGTGTCTTTGAGGCCTTCAACCTCGACGGGCTCTTCTTTCCAGTTGTCAGCTTTTCCGCTGGTGTCAAGTGAGGACTTGCCCCTGCCCCTCTGTTGGTCCCCAGGCCTGCGACACTGTGACCCCAGGCAGTGTCCTTGTTCACTGCACCACCTCCTAGAGGCTGGGGCACAGCTCTCCCTAAGGATTCTTCTCAGCCCCGTGTCCTTCCAGTGACTTTCACGTGACCCTAGAATTTCACAATGATTTATAATGACCACAGGATCGCCTGCTGGTGCCACTATGGCCCAAGACCCTTTCAGTACCTGATGACCTTAGACTCGCTCACTGAGGCCGGAATCTGACCATGACCTAATGACCTTGGGTCCTCCTCTGACCAGCCCCTCCACCACTCGCGATCTCAGACTCCACCAATGACCCTGCTTTTCCAGTCACCTCTCCATGATGTCAGCATCTTCTGATGCCATTGCAGTAGGCCCAGTCCTCTCCCAGGGACCCCAAGGTCCCTGAATGTCCATTTAGGCGCATTTAGAGATAAATGCAGGCAACCTTAGGCCTCCCCAGCCTTGGGTCCCATCGCCACTGACTGCATCCCCCTGTCCTGCTGATGCCCCCTCTGCCACCACCTTTTTTTATTTTCCTCTTCCAGGGTGCGGTTCCTTCTCGGTGGCCGCCACGGTGAATTCAAGTTCCTCCCCCCACCTGGCTATGCCCCATGCCACGAGGCTGTGCTCCCTCGAGAGCGACTCCATCTGGAACCCATCAAGGAGTACCGACGGGAAGGGCCCCGGGGCCCCCACCTGGTGGGCCCCAGCCGCTGTCTCTCGCACACTGATTTTGTGCCCTGCCCTGTGGATACTGTCCAGGTACTGAATGCTCACTTAGTGATGCAAGCTGTCATAGGAGTCAAACAGGTGGGAGCTGAGCTGGAGCCTGGGAACTTTGATGTTTGTCAAATGGGGAGACTGAGGCACAGAGCAGGCACAGGACTCTCTCAAGTCAGTCTCAGGAGCTCTGCTTGCAGTGGCTTACAGAAAGGGCTGTTGGCGGCTGCACCACAGTCAAGAAAGGCAAGGCCCAGAGAGGTGATGCAACCTGTGCAAGTTGCTCAGGTGGTTTGATTTCAAAGCCTGTGGTTCCACCTGGGCATCTCTTATTGGGCATCTCTGCCAGGCTGGGCCTCTCCCACTCTGCCTATCCCAACCCGAACTCAACTCTGGCTGAAGTGGTCACTTGGGGAGTGAACCAATGGGTGGAAGATCTGTCTCTCCTTCTCTCTGTAAATCTGACTTTCCAATAAAAATAAATAAATCATTATAAAAGAATTATTTATTTGGGAGGCAGAGTTAGAGAGAGAGGGAGAGACTCTTCTACCATTGGCTCACTCCCCAAATGGTCACATTATCAGGAGCTGGGACAGCCTGAAACCAGGAGCCAGGAACTTCATCCGGGACTCCCACATGGTGGCAGCAGCCAAAGAACATGTGCCATCTTTTAGTGTTTTCCTAGGTGCATTAGCAGGGAGTTGGAGAAGTGGAAGAGCAGGGACTTGAACCAGTGCCTCTAGGGCATTCCAGCATCCCCAGGGCAGTGGTTTAGCATCCTACACCACAGTACCAGCCCCAGCTCCTATATAATTTTTTTTTGAGATTTATTTATTTATTTGAAAGCCAGAGTTACAGAAGTAGGAGAAGAGCCAGAGAGATCTATCAGCTGGTTTATTCCCAAATTAGCTACAATGACCAATACTGGGTTAGGTCAAAACTGGGAGCTCAGAACTCCACCCTCGTCTCCCACATGGGTGGCAGGAGTCTGCGTGTGTGGGCCATCTTCTGTTGCCTTCCCAGGAGCAGTAGCAGCGAGCTGCATTAGAAGTGGGGCAGCTGGGCGTGGCGCAGTAGCCTAGCAGCGTAAGTCCACACTTTGCAGGCGCTGGGATCCTATACGAGCACCAGTTTGTGTCCTGCTGCCCCACTTCCCATCCAGCTCCCTCCTTGAGGCCTGGGAAAGCAGTCAAGGACAGCCCAAAGCCTTGGGACCCTGCATCCGTGTGGGAGACCCGGAGGAGGCTCCTGGCTTCAGATCAGCTCAGCTCTGGTCTTTGTGGCCACTTGGGGAGTGAAACAACGGAAGATCTTCCTCTCTGTCTCTTCTGCTCTATGTATATCTGACTTTCCAATAAAAATAAATAAATCTTTTAAAAAAAAGAAGTGGGGCGGCTGGTGCTTGAACTGGTGCTCACATGGGATGACAGTGTCATAAGCTACACACTGAGTGTGCTATAGCACAGCTCCAGGCCTGGTGTGCCGGGGTTTGACCATGACCCATGTAAGGCCAGGCGGTTGGGATTCCCCACTGGTGTCATTATGTCAGCACTCTGAAAGCTTCCGATTTGGAAATATTTTCGATTTTTTCAGTTTTGGATTTGGGATGTCCAATCTGTATAGTTTTGATTAGTTCACAAAAGTGATTTCGCAGAAGCCTTCTGAGGCAAGCAGGATGAGCCAAGCATCGTCAAGATGCTCGTGAGGAGAAAGAGACTCGTTCATCCATCCGTCAGATGGTTCCTGACCTGCCGCTCTGTGTCTGGGCTGAGGACTATGCAGAGGCTGGGGCAGCGCCAGGCCACAGGGAGACAGACCCCTCCCCAAGGGACACTTTGATTTTGATGATCCGACTCCCCATTCACCTGGGTGGCAACTCTGGAGCTAAGAGGAGGGGCAGGGAGCAGGGCCATGGAATGTCAGGGAAGGGCTCTGGGAGTCCTCTCCAGTCTTCGTTCATGTTCCTGGGCTAAGGAGTCATGGTGGACACGCTGGGGGACTCAGGACTGTCTCCTGCCCCCAGATTGTTCTGCCTCCCCACCTGGAGCGCATCCGTGAGAAGCTGGCAGAGAACATCCATGAGCTCTGGGCTCTGACGCGCATCGAGCAAGGCTGGACATATGGCCCGGTAAGCTGCTCCCAGCAGCGGGAGGGAGAGGGAAAAGTGAGGGTGCTCATGGGTGGGAGGGGCCTTGGGGAGCCAGGGTTGGAGGTCAAGGGTCACAGTGGTCCGGGAGTTGACCGTTGGGTTTCTGCAGGTTCGGGATGACAACAAGAGGCTGCACCCGTGTCTCGTGGATTTCCACAGCCTCCCGGAGCCCGAGAGGAATTACAACCTGCAGATGTCGGGCGAGACACTCAAGTGAGGGAGCGGAGGCTGGGTTCACTGTGGGGTGACTGGGGAGTGGGCCTGAGAGTGAGTGAAGCACACAGGCAGGGAGTGGAAGAAACAGATGGAGGTGAGAGAGATGTTGACATGAGAAAGGCTGGTGTGGAGAGACGGGGCGCGCGGAGAGAGCTGCAGGCTGCGAGAAATGGAGTTAGAGATACAGAGACAAACGCATAGACAGACCTAAAGGAGGCAGAGGCTGAGTGAGCCAGTGACAGGGACACCCAGGCAGGGGGAGCTAGTGAGAGGTCCAAGGACAGACAGCCGTGCTCCGTGGGAATGACTGTCTCCCCGGACCCCCAGGACATTGCTGGCGCTGGGCTGCCACGTGGGCATGGCCGATGAGAAGGCGGAAGACAACTTGAGGAAGACGAAGCTCCCCAAGACGTGAGTGTGCCGTCAGGAACGGGGGCAGGGGGATCTGGGGATGCCACGGGGCTTTATGGGGAGGCCGTGGTTAGGGACGTAGAGGCCAGAGCCGTGAGGTGAGGGCCATAGGGTAAAGGTTCAGAGTTCTGGGGTCAGAGATGAGTTTAGGGGTTCCAAAGAAAGACAGACAGAGCAAAGCATGGAATTCAGGGGAGGGTTGGCCCTGAGAAAGCAGAGGTAACAGGTATAGGTTAGAGATAAGGGACCCCGGGGAAAAGCAAAAATCTGTAGCTTGGGCCTGGCAGCGTGGCCTAGCAGCTAAGGTCCTCACCTTGAATGCACCGGGATCCCATATGGGCGCCTGTTCTAATCCCGGCAGCTCCACTTCCCATCCAGCTCCCTGCTTGTGGCCTGGGAGAGCAGTAGAGGACGGCCCAATGCTTTGGGACCCTGCACCTGTGTGGGAGATCAGGAAGGAAGTTCCTGGCTCCTGGCTTCGGATCGGCGCAGCACCGGCTGTTGCGGTCACTTGGGGAGTGAATCAACGGACGGAAGATCTTCCTGTCTGTCTCTCCTCCTTTCTGTATATCTGACTTTGTAATAAAAATAAATCTTAAAAAAAAAAACTCCGTAGGTTGCTGGAGTTCTAAGTGAAATCTAAGTGAAAGAACCTAGAATTATACGTGAGAGGTTAGAGGTCCTGAAGTCAGACACTCAAATCCAGGAGGTTGAGTTCAGGGTCTGCACTTCAAAGCTAAAGGTGAAAGATCAGAGTCTCAAGGTTAAATGTAAGGTTCCCAAAGTCAAACTGAAGAAGGCACAGAGACCAGAGGTCAGTGGAGCCAAAACCCTCGATAGGGTCACAGGATCCTGGGGTCAGGGGTCAGAGAACTCAAACTGTGATATGAGAGAAAGCTCAGGGGCCTCATAGCAGAGTCCAGAAGCAGAGCTGAGAGTCTTACCCAACAATCCCTGCCTCCCCTGCCACTCCAACAGGTATATGATGAGCAATGGATACAAGCCAGCCCCGCTGGACTTGAGCCACGTGCGGTTGACGCCTGCCCAGACCACGCTGGTGGACCGGCTGGCAGAGAACGGGCACAATGTGTGGGCACGAGACCGTGTGGCCCAAGGCTGGAGCTACAGCGCCGTGCAGGACATCCCAGCTCGCCGGAACCCCCGTCTTGTGCCCTACCGCCTGCTAGATGAGGCCACCAAACGCAGCAACCGGGACAGCCTCTGCCAGGCTGTGCGCACCCTGCTGGGCTATGGCTACAACATCGAGCCACCTGACCAGGAGCCCAGTGAGCACTGCCCCGCCCTGGCCCATCTTACCCCTGCCCTCTGGACCATAGCTGTAAAATGAAGCCACCTGACCAAGGGAACAGAGACCTCTAGCCCCAACCCTAAGCCTGACCTCTAACCCTTCCTTGACTTTCAGTCCCAGCCGTAACCCCTAACTTTGTCCATGGTCCCCAACTCTTAATTCCTCAACCTTTGGCTTCAGTCCCTATTTCTATCCGTCTCTGACCCTGACTCTAACCCTATGATCCTGCTCTGAACCTTTGATTCTAGTCATCAACTTTAATCCCTCTAACTGACCTGAGGCGCCCAATTCTCCTCTGACCCCAAGAAGCCGTCTCCTGTTCCCCATCCCCCAACACTAAGGCCCTTGCCTTTTTGGATCTCTCCTGCTAACTTGTTGATGTTTTGGTTCTCACTTCCTGGCCAGTCTCTCTGACCCTGCCGGTTTCATTTGTAGGTCAGGTGGAGAACCAGTCTCGCTGGGATCGGGTGCGCATCTTCCGAGCAGAGAAATCCTATGCGGTGCAGAGTGGCCGCTGGTACTTTGAGTTCGAGGCTGTCACCACGGGCGAGATGCGAGTGGGCTGGGCCAGGCCTGAGCTGCGGCCTGACGTGGAGCTGGGAGCTGATGAGCTGGCCTATGTCTTCAACGGGCACCGCGTGGGTACCCCCTTGGATTCCATTCTGCCAGGCGCTGGACCTCAGTCTATCATCCCTGTATCTACTATCCCAGTCATCCATCCATTCCTCCCTTGACCTGCCCACACATTTGCCCATTCATCCATACATGTATTTATTCATCCACTCACCCACCTACTCACCCATCTGTTCTCTTATCCATCCATCCATCCATCCACCCATGTACCCACACATTCACACACTCATCCATTCATCCATCCATCCATGCATATACTTATGCTTTTTTCTTTCCTTCCTTCAACCAATGTACTCTCAATTTGCCATCCATTCTTCTACCGACCCATATATTCAACCGTTCATTCACCCAGAACATTGTCCTCCCATCAATTCTGAATGTTTACAGGGGACGGTGACAAGTTCATCTCCCTAGGAAACTTTGCTTGGGGCATGGGCTCACTCCCCACACACACTCTGGTGGTCTGCATCACTCCAGCCATGGCAACAGTAGAGAACCCAGATGGAATGGATGAGACACAGAGGCCAGTGGGGAGGGAGGTCCAAGGGCTGTGCCTGTAGCTTGGGGAGCAGACTGCAGGTGACTCCTCTTTTGTCCTCCTTGCCCTGATCCGGACATCTTGCATTGTGTCTTTAAGCACCCCCCTCCTTGCTTCTGTGTCTCTCCTTTTCTTTGCTTGTCTCTCCCCACACCACATCTCTGGGCCTCCCTATAGGGCCAGCGTTGGCACCTGGGCAGTGAACCATTTGGGCGTCCCTGGCAGTCAGGTGATGTTGTTGGCTGCATGATCGACCTCACTGAGAACACCATTATCTTCACCCTCAATGGCGAGGTCCTCATGTCTGACTCAGGCTCTGAAACCGCCTTCCGTGAGATTGAGATTGGAGACGGTACGGTTGAGACTCCTCTGTGCCCTTCGTGGTTTCTCTGCATCTCTCCCAACCCTGCACTAACCTTGTGCCCCTCACTCTCCTATGCTTTCCACAGTGCCTCCTGCCCTTGCCTGCCCCTGTCTTGCCCGACCACCCTAACCACTGCCCACCCCTTCCCTCCCATCAGGCTTCCTGCCCGTCTGTAGCTTGGGACCCGGACAAGTGGGTCACCTGAACCTGGGCCAGGATGTGAGCTCTCTGCGCTTCTTTGCCATCTGTGGCCTGCAGGAAGGCTTTGAGCCATTCGCCATCAACATGCAGCGCCCAGTCACCACATGGTTCAGCAAAAGCCTTCCTCAGTTTGAGCCTGTGCCCCCTGAGCATCCCCACTATGAGGTGAGGCCCAAGTTCACTTTTTTTATGTGCCCCTGTATTCTGTCCTTTCTCTTCTCTGGGTTTCTGCTTAACCTTCCGTGTTGGTCCACATATCAGGCAGGTGCGGATGTGGGCTCCTGAGCATAGCTTGTAAGTTCTAACATGGGCACATTTCTGAGCTCCACATGCCTCACCAATACCATGGAGGAAGGGAGATGGCTGAGAAACTGGGTGAAATGAACCCAAAGCAAATTTCTAGTCCTAATAGCCACGTGATCCTAGAATTAGATTTAAAGAAATATAGATCCTGGGTACATTATAGCACATTCTTTCCTGGATACTATCTCTGGTTTTTTTTTTTTTTTCTGCTCTAGTTTTTCTCTTTTTAGTGACTCTTCATCAATACAGTCATCTGAATTTTTGGACTTCAATATCTTTTCTTTTCCAAGCTTAACCTCAGGGTTAGACTCTGACCATAAATATCCAACAGGATCATCTTGTTTTCAGCCTGGGAAGGACTTGAACTCCCCATGGCTGTGCTTCAGCCAGCATGTTAGAATCAGATTTGGGGAGGGTCTCTCACCTGTGCTGTGATCTTGGGCACAGGACAATTCCCACTGGTAGCATTGTTGGTGAGAAGGCACATACTTCCTCTGTCCAAATTTATTGGAAAGTAGCTGGAGACACTGACTTTTACCCCCACATCCTCAGTGTGCTTTGATTTGGAACCAGGCTAGCCTCTGAGAGAATTGTAAAATAGGTCCAAATTAAACATTGATGACTACTCCTTAGCCACAGGTCATATTCCGTTTTTGCCAGTTGTCAGAATAATGAATTCCTAAGGCTTTTAGGGTGTAACTTTGGCAAGACCTGTTAATGACCCCTTTTATCTGGGCCAGAATCCAATGCCCAGCAGAGCGTGGTATCACCTAGTCATTCTCTCTTCAAGGTACAACATCCCTGAAGTATTCGTCTTTTGTGACACTGACTCTGTGACGTGGAGGGTCCCTAAGGTGGCTTTGTCTGCAGAGTCCTATTTGTATGTGTATGGAGCAGGGATTTCACAGCAGTCAGCCTGTGTCCTGCTGGGGGCATCATGTAGGTTTAGGCAAGTTGGACTCAACCAACTTTACCCAGAAATGTTTGGGGGAAAACTGCCTTTGTACTGAACACATACACGCTATTTTTTTCTTGTCACTATTCCCTAAACACTATAAATACAGCAACTATTTGCAGAGGATTTTTATTGTGTTAGTTGTTGTAAGTAACCTGGAGATGTGCACAGGTTATATGCCCATTCTATGTCTTTTTATAAAAGGGTCGTGAGCATCTGCGGATTTTGATGCGCTTGGTGGGTGGCAGTGGGCCTGGAACTGCTCCGCTGAGGGTACTGAGGGACACTGTCCTGATGGACTCTTTGATGGAGGCAGCTTCTGCAGGCTTTCTTCCCTGTAAAGTTACTGTTGTCCTCTATGTCATTAAAAAGAGTTTGTGGGGAGATATTTTAAGGCCAAGTAAAATTGAAAGAGTCTTAAGGAGGGGAAGGCCCTGCTTAGGTATAAGTTTTGGAAAGGTCTGTGTTGACAGTGAGTTAGAGGCAGGGGCAAGAAGAAACCCCAGAGAAGTGGTGGAGGTGGGACAGCATGGTACAGTCAGTGTGAGGCTCCTCACCACAAATATTGCCAGGAGAGGTTTCCAGCCCAGGGAACAAGTGCTATCAGCATCATGAATGGTTGGATCAAAATACAGGCGGCCAGGGCATGCATCTCACAGACTTGTAGTTTGGTGAAGTAAGCTAGAGCCAAAGAGAGCATGTGCTATAGGATTCCATTCACAGGAAGCTGGAGAGTACACAAAGCTAATAGGTCTACTTTGTGAAAGCCTGCTATACACTGTGCTTACAGTGTATGCAGTCTTCTGAGTGTTACTGTCCACAGCCAATAAGATTAGCAAACACCAATCCTTCTGGGCTGCTCTCCCAAGGAGGTCCAAGGCTGAACCTTTGTCTGTTCACTAGGGCAATGCACACTTCAGAGGTGCCACATAGGTGCCCAGTCAACCTCTGTGGGATGGGTGGATGATAGATGGATGGGTGAGTAGATAAATGGGTACATGGATGGATAGAGAGTGGGTGAGTGGATGAATGAAATGGAAGATGAGTAGATGGACAGATGAATGGGTGGGTGGATGGAAGGATAGATGGATGGATGGATGGATGAAAGGAAAGATGAGTAGATGGATGTACAGATGGACAGGAGAGTGGATGGATGGATGGATGGATGGATGGATGAACAGATGCATGCATGGATGAATGGGTTGGTGGAATATGAGTTGAGGCATGGATGGATGGGTGGATGGTTGGTTGGGTGGGAAGATGGATGGAAGGATGGATGGGTGGATGGAGCTAAGGTATTCATGGATGGATGGTCTGGTGTGGAATGAATCCTGTGTATAGAAATGTTTTGTAGGTTTCCTAGAGTGATTCCAATGTGTGGCAGGTGGTTGTGGTGGCTGAGGACTGAAAGCAAAACCTGGCCGAGCTCTGGTCTACCCAGAACTTCATGCTAGCAAAGGAAAGGTGTCAGTAATTGTCACACAGGTGCTCTAAGGCCCTACGGTGGCTCTATATGTAACCAGGGTGGGGACCAGTGACCCACCTGCAGGCTCGGTGCTCTACTTTTGCCCGCAGGTGGCACGCATGGATGGCACTGTGGACACACCCCCCTGCCTACGCCTGGCCCACCGCACTTGGGGCTCCCAGAACAGCCTGGTGGAGATGTTGTTCCTCCGCTTGAGTCTCCCAGTCCAGTTCCACCAGCACTTCCGGTGCACCGCGGGGGCCACGCCTCTGGCCCCTCCTGGCCTGCAGCCGCCAGCAGAGGATGAGGCCCGTGCAGCAGAACCAGACCCGGATTATGAAAACCTGCGCCGCTCAGCCGGGGGCTGGGGCGAGGCTGACGGAGGCAAGGAGGGAACTGCCAAGGAGGGGACAGCCGGAGGCACCCCGCAGCCTGGGGTGGAGGCCCAGACTGTGAGGGCGGAGAATGAAAAGGATGCCACAACTGAGAAGAATAAGAAGAGAGGGTGAGCCAGGGGAAGCTGGGGGCTGTTACCCAGTTAGGTGAGCTGAGGGGCCCCGTTTACTCCAAAGTAGAGACAGAAGGCTGAGGGATCCTATCACATTCCCTGGTGTCTCTGTGGAATGCTTCAGTTCTACTGAAGATATAAAATTGGGGCACCCCTGTTACCCTGTGGAGAGCTCTACTGTCCTTGGACCTTGCCTGGAATGCTCTACCAGTGGACTAACTTCAGGGCAGAGCATCAGCATGCATTAAATTGAAACTGAATCTTCTCCCATGTTTCCAGCAATGGTTTTCCATGAGACATGAACTCTATGTGCCTCAGGGAGTGTCTGAAAGTGATACAGCATTTTGGGGACCCAGGGGTTCTGCATGCTTTGCAGTATACTGGACAATGCCATACCATGGAGAGCAGTCCTCTCCCCACTACATTTAGCACTCATTTGGAAACACATGAGAGATGCTCATTTATGGGAACCACTGTATGTCCCAAAGGGGACCCCCATATTCCCAGAGAATGCTTTATATGTTGCTGAACCAGCACCCATGAGCAGCCCCTCTAGGAATTCCAGCCCCCTAGAGGCAAGGCTTTGGGCAGTAGAAGTGAGCTGTCGTTAGGATGGTTGTGGGGGCTGTGAAGGTTGAGGTGGGAGCGGGGCCAGGAACTGGACTGGAGAGCAAATTCTCATGCTAGCCTCTCCTCCCACCACCAGGTTCTTGTTCAAGGCCAAGAAAGCTGCCATGATGACCCAGCCCCCAGCCACCCCTGCTCTGCCCCGGCTCCCTCACGATGTGGTGCCTGCTGACAACCGTGACGACCCTGAGATCATCCTCAACACCACCACGGTGTGAACCCAGAGACCCTCAGAGAGCATGTGCACTTCCATATCCCCAAATGTCCAGTCACTGCCCATACCTGGGGACACCCCAGTGTACACTGGAGACCCACAAAATGCAGCACACACTGACTTAAGCCTTCAGACACTAGATCCAGAATAGCCATGGCCCAAGAGTAATGAAACACAGGAAAGTTGGCAGGCACCTCTTGTGACCCCCAGGGACCTCCCTACTCCAGGGGGTAGACCAGTGTAGACTGGGACCCAACATTCAGTTCACAAATATGAATGCCATATTAATATATTCCTGGGAATGAAGCTTCCCAATTATCCCAGCCTGGTTTTGAGCTTCCCAAAGTGTGGAATGTTTTGTGAGACTCACAATATGGTTGTTGAGATTGTGGGCCATCAAGGTACCGCTTGTGCAGGAGAGTTCCTTAGCAGTCAGTCGGGGATAAGAGCTGTGTCCGGCTGACAGGTGCCTGTGAGGTTCAGTGGCTTCCTGTGTGACAGGGAGCCTGAAACAGAAAGTGTTGTTGCTGATCATGGTGCTGTCACTTGGGGAGTGACCCAAACAAGGCAGTTTCACAAAATACCCTGAGGGTTCCCCAGCAGAGACAGAAGCAAACATGGCTGCAGGGGCCTCAGACTGGGGGGTGGGGGGTTCCTGTCAAACCCTCAGGGGGTCAAGAGAATCCAGGGGAACCAAATCTTAGTCCCAGAGACCCTATGACCCATGCCCCAGACTGACCCCCCATCTCTCTTTGTGTCCTCAGTACTATTACTCTGTGAGGGTCTTTGCTGGTCAGGAGCCCAGCTGCGTGTGGGTGGGCTGGGTCACCCCCGACTACCATCAACACGACATGAACTTTGACCTCAGCAAGGTCCGGGCAGTGACGGTGACCATGGGAGATGAACAAGGCAACGTCCATAGCAGGTGCCAGGGTGAGGTGGGTGGGGAGGTGGGAAGGCTGGAGTTGGGTATTTAGCAATGTTCTGGAAGAGGAGGAACCTGGCTAAGAGGTTTGCCTCCTCCCTTACGCCCCACCCTCCCCTCCCTCTTGCTGATCACTTTCCTTCAGTCGCTTCTTCTGCCACCTCCTTCTCCATCTTCATCTCTTCCTTCCCTTTCATCTCCTCCTCGTCCTCCTACATGCCCTCCTTTCTCTTCTCTATCCTGCTCCCTGTCCTTATCCTCCTTCCAGGCCTCCCTACCAACTTCAAGGAGTTCTGGCTCCACTATCTCAGGGTCTGCGGGATGGGGTTCAGTGGTCAGGTCTGCAGGTGGGGGAGATCTGGGGGTGAGGCTCTGAAGTCAGTGTGTTCTGGGAGCTTGGGGAAGGAGGTGTTGAGTTCCCAAGGATCTGAGCAGTGGCTTCCTCTGTCTCCTCCAGCCTCAAGTGTAGCAACTGCTACATGGTGTGGGGAGGGGACTTCGTGAGCCCCGGCCAGCAGGGCCGGATCAGCCACACAGACCTTGTCATTGGCTGCCTGGTGGACTTGGCTACTGGCTTAATGACCTTCACGGCCAATGGCAAAGAGAGCAACACCTTTTTCCAGGTGAGTCCAGCCTAAGTGACTTCTAGGAGCACTGCAGGACAACCTTTCCAAGGTACCTTTCAGCCAGCCCCAGGAGAGGTAGGACGCAGACAGCTGCTAGCAGGAGCGTTCCTTACATGGAGGCCCAGGAGCAAGGAGGAGCCTGCACAGCTTTGATCTTAGAGGGAGGTCCAGATGGATCCCTTCTGGGGCTGGGTGACATGGGTCACCACCTATTCACCCATCAGGGAACACTTTGGATGGGATGGACCACAATCCAAAGGTGGGTTTTGCCTTTTTCAACATTTTATTACGGGAAAAAAAAAATTCCAAACGCATACCAAAATCAAGGGGAATGTTTAATGAATGCTCACATGCCCACCACCCACAATCTATCATCAATGTTTGCTGCCCTGGGTTTAACATGCATTTACCCATCTACCTATCATTAATGCATTTAAGTTGGGTTTTCTAAACCTTCCTTTATTTTGAACCAGGAAGTAAAAAAAAAAAAAAACAACATAACAATGGGTTGGAACCATGAGTGGCTTAGTAGGCACCTGCAGCCATTCCTGTTTCATCTTGATGCCCACTTCCCTCCGCACCTATGATGGTGAGGGAAATTGAAAACATTGTATTTTTAAAATCTCCTTTCAGTATGTCTGTTTAAAAGATAAGGAATATTTTTAAAAGCGTAATCACAATACCACTTCAAAAAGCCCCAAGCCCAGTCGTCCCTAAATGTTATCAGATGCCCAACCTGTGTTCACGTTTCTCTGGTGTTCTCAAAAACATCTGTTTACCATTTCCTTGTTGGGGTTGGAATCTAAGTCAGATCATGTATTTTAATTTAGTGCTATGTCACTTCAGCCTCTTTTTTAAAAAATTTATTTAAAAGGCAGAGGCATGGAGAATGAGACATACAGAGAGGCAGATCTTCCATCCGTTGGTGTCCTCCCTAAATACTCTCAAGAGCTGAGGCTGGGCCAGGCCAAAGCCAGGAGCCAAGAACCCAATCCAGGTCTCCCCGGGTGGGGGACGGAGGAGTGACCAGGGCTTGCCAGGGTGCTCATTAGCATTGGAAGTGGAGGAAGGGCTCCAAGTCAGACAAAAATTGTGTCTTAACTGTGTGTAAAACACTTGCCCAAGTCTCTTTTCATATAAAGGCTTCCCAACCCACCTCTTCATGTTCCCCATTTTGTGTTTGTTAAAGGAACAAGGCCACATGTGAGCCCTGGGGCACTTTACTTCTCCAAGTGTGACCCCCCCCAGACTAGCAGGATCAACCTCACCTGGCAGTGTTAGAAATTGTGGCCCTGGTACAATTGGCTAAATCTTCACCTTGCATGCGCCACGATTCCATATGGGAGCTGGTTCATGTTCCATCTGCTCTACTTCTCACCCAGCTCCCTGCTGATGGCCTGGGAAAGCAGTGGACAGTGGCCCAGAGCCTTGACACTCTGCACCTGCATGGGAGATCAGAAGAAGCACCTGACTTTTAGATTGGCTCAATCCTGGCTATTGTGGCCACTTAGGGAGTGAACCGGCAGATGGAAGATGTTTCTGCCTCTCCTTGTAAATCTGCGTTTCCAATAAAAATAAATAAATGCTGAAAAAAAAAAAGAAAGAAAGAGAAATGAAGAATCTTAGGATCCTCCCCAGTCTTGCTGAAGTGGGCTCTGCTTTGTCCCAAGATTGCAGAGGAACCGTGTGTACAGTACCAGCTGGAGCATGCTGGCCCAGTGGCTCCCAGTCCTGGTGTGGCTGGGAACCTCTGTGGTGCCACTGGACAGTTGCTGGGTCCCCTGGGTTTTCTATAGACCAAGGGTTGGGTCCCACAGTGCCGTGAGCTTCAGCTTTGACCTTGGCAAATTGGTTGCACAAGTAGTGGTGGTGCCTCATGTTGATGCAGGCTGATGGCATGGGATCCTGTGGACGGGAGCTGGGAGAGGGAAGAACAGCACTCGGGAGGCATTTTCTGGGTTTCCAAGGAGGGATGTGCTTGGGAGAGAGGTGGGAAAGGCATTCCTGATGGGGGACATGACAGACAAAAAGACCAAGATGACAGGTGGCACTTCTGGGGAAGTTGGGGAGGTCAGCTTGGGTGGATCTCAGGAGAGATGGCCGAAAGCTGATCTCAGAGCCATCCGATGCCCCAGTGTGGCTCTGCAGGGTCTGTCTCCACCATTGAGGAGGTCCAAGCCTACACTCCTTCCTGCTCCCTCACCTGGCTTTCTCTCCACCAGGTGGAGCCCAACACAAAGCTCTTTCCTGCTGTCTTTGTCCTGCCCACTCACCAGAATGTCATTCAGTTTGAGCTGGGAAAGCAGAAGGTGAGAGTTCGATGTTGGGAAAGTGGGACAGGGAGGTCTTCCTGGAAGTGGAGGAGGTGAGGAATCCTGACCCCAACGCGTGACCCTCCATGCCCGCAGAACATCATGCCGCTGTCAGCCGCCATGTTCCTGAGTGAGCGCAAGAACCCGGCGCCACAGTGCCCACCACGGCTGGAGGTGCAGATGCTGATGCCCGTCTCCTGGAGCCGCATGCCCAACCACTTCCTGCAGGTGGATACTCGCCGTGCTGGCGAGCGCCTTGGCTGGGCGGTACAGTGCCAGGAGCCCTTGACCATGATGGCGCTACACATCCCGGAGGAGAACCGGTTAGGGCCCTCCCCACTCCACAGGAGGAAGGGTGGGGAGGGAGGAGCCAGTGCTGCACCACAAACCTTCTAGGATAGGGCAGCCACTCAGTGCCTCCCCGTATCACAACCCTGGGGTTCCAGACCACCTCAGGGGACCCAGGTTCAATTCAGAAGTCCCCATAAAAGGCAGAAGACCCTTTTATGGGTCAATAACCATTTGAAAATGTGTGACATCATTCACAACTTAAATATGAGCCTACTCTTGATTTATTGGAGTCTGAGTTCTGCCTGTGGTGACCTTGGCAGAGCCAGACCAAATGCTTTAATGGGCTTTATACGGCTTATGAGCTGGACATTCCCCACCCCGCCCCAGATAATACCCCAGGCTTCAGATCCACCTTGAGGAGCCCAGCCACCACTCTGGGGATTCCAGGACATTATCCAGAGGCTGGGGTGCACCTGGGGAGACCCGAGACATGGCCCATGGAGATCTCAGACCCACTCCATGGACCCTCCCCCCACCCCCAGACACACACACAGGGCTACACCTGTGCTGGCATGGATGCCAGAAACGCTCTTCAGGACTCCTAACAGGCATCTGGGTTTTCATACTTTCCTTCATCCATTTGTTTGACAAATAGCTCTGTGCCCTTCACAAGCAATCAGCAGCACTCCAGGCTGGTGACACTAGGCCTTGGTGAAATGACATTCCAGCATGTTCACACAGGATATAGGGGTACTCAGACCTGTTCAGGGTGCCCCAGGCATACCCATGTATTTATTGAGCATTTACTACATGCTAGGCCTTGTGTTTGTTTTAATTAATTGTAGACCCTGTTTTAGATGCAGAAAATGCAGCAAATAAAACAGGCAGGTATACCCTGTTCTGGTGGAAATAGCCATCTAGTGATGTTCAGACATAACCTGGGGACTTGGACATACCCAGGAGGGGACAAGTCCAGCTTGAGGACCCCAGTGGCACATCGGGATCACCACACCTCTGCATCCCAGATGTACCCCCAGAAAGTCTCCCAGACTTTCGAGAGACTCCCTGAACCATCGAAAGTCACAATTCTCTAGCCCTCTCAGAGCCTTGGCCCTGCCGGAGCCCCAGGGGCCCTGTTCCACCCAACGAGACTTACCTAAGCATGGCATTGCCTCTCTGTCATCCCTCGCTCGTCTTCCACCTCCTCTAACCGCCATGTCTCTGAATTTCCCCATCTTTGCTGCAGGTGCATGGACATCCTGGAGTTGTCCGAGCGCCTAGACCTGCAGCGTTTCCATTCGCACACCCTCCGCTTGTATCGCGCCGTGTGCGCCCTGGGCAACAACCGCGTAGCGCATGCTCTGTGCAGCCACGTGGACCAGGCGCAGCTGCTGCACGCCCTGGAGGATGCGCACCTGCCCGGGCCCCTGCGTGCAGGCTACTACGACCTCCTCATCAGCATCCACCTGGAGAGTGCCTGCCGCAGCCGCCGCTCCATGCTCTCCGAGTACATCGTGCCCCTCACACCGGAGACCCGCGCCATCACGCTTTTCCCCCCTGGACGGAAGGCAGAAAACGGGGCCCGCCGCCACGGCCTGCCTGGCGTGGGAGTCACCACCTCGCTGAGGCCTCCACACCATTTCTCTCCTCCGTGTTTCGTGGCCGCCCTGCCAGCTGCGGGGGTCGCAGAAGCCCCTGCCCGCCTCAGCCCTGCCATCCCTCTGGAGGCCCTGCGGGACAAGGCGCTGAGAATGCTGGGGGAGGCCGTGCGCGACGGTGGGCAGCACGCCCGCGACCCCGTCGGGGGCTCCGTGGAGTTTCAGTTCGTGCCGGTGCTCAAGCTTGTGTCTACACTGCTGGTATAGGCTTCCTTCTGTCCTTCTGATCTTCCACATTGTGAACAATCCCACCCACATCCTTATCACCCTCTTCATACACTCAACTACCCATGCATCCTCCATCCTTCCATTCACTTTTCATCTTCCCATCATTTATCACCTTGCCTTCTGCCCACTCATCTATCTTTTATTCATATGTTAATACCCCTTCCCTTCTTCCCGTCCATCCAAGCAGTGAGCAATCACTCAATAGTCCATCCATCACTCATCTCTGCCTCCATCCTTTGCCCTGTGTGGGTGAGGCACAGGGTGTGGAACTGGGGGAGATGAAGAAGGTGGATAGCAAGGTGGCAGATGCTATCCCTGCCTGTGAGAGGAACACCCCCTCCTCACCCAGGAGGTGAAGCAGGTCTGGGGAGACAGGTGTGTGGATGTGGAGGCCGCAGTGAGGACCCAGGCTTTGTCCTGCAGGTGATGGGCGTCTTTGGTGATGAGGATGTGAAGCAGATCTTAAAGATGATTGAACCTGAAGTTTTCAAGGAGGAAGAAGAGGAAGAAGAGGAGGAGGAAGAAGAGGAGGAAGAAGAGGATGAAGAGGAAAAGGAAGAGGATGAGGAGGAAGAGGAACAGGAAAAGGAAGATGATGAAAAGGAGGATGAGGAGGCAGCAGAAGGGGAAAAAGAAGAAGGCTTGGAGGAGGGGCTGCTCCAAATGAAGCTGCCAGAGTCTGTGAAGTTACAGGTAGGTTCGGGTCTCCCTGTTTTCCGGCTTCATGTGTCTGGACTGGGAAATGCAGGGTCTGGAACTGGTGCTAAGGCAGTGGGAGCTGTGAAGAGGTCCATGGCAGTGGAGTGATGCCAAATGGGATTGATCACTCTGGTTTCATGAAAGATGAGACCCAAAGCATGTTAACTTAAGTCCTAAAGCTCCCCAGCAGAAAATGATGGTGGTGGAGTGTGTGTGGGGCTGTGAGGAGGGGAAGTGAGGTGATGAGGTTCAAGGATGATTCTGAGACCTCACTCCCATCCTTCCTGCTGCATCCCTGTCCTCCCACAGATGTGCCATCTCCTCGAGTATTTCTGTGACCAGGAGTTGCAGCATCGTGTGGAGTCCCTGGCTGCCTTCGCTGAGCGCTATGTGGACAAGCTCCAGGCCAATCAGCGGAGCCGCTACCACCTCCTGATGAAAGCCTTCACCATGAGTGCTGCTGAGACTGCGAGGCGCACTCGCGAGTTCCGTTCCCCACCCCAGGAGCAGGTCCTCTGACCCCCAACCCTGGTCTCACTGCCTAACCCCACCCTCAGGGTCTCTCCAATTCCCATGAGTAGTGACCCTCAACCTCTGACCCCATGCTTGGCTTTTGGCCATACTGATACTGTTTCCTCTAACACACCTCTTACCCACATATCTCTCTCTGAGCGAGTCTGACCCATGAATCATGTCAGACTGTTCTGACCCCCTTCACACCTCTACCCTGGTCTCTCAGAGATTTTTTTTAAAAGATTTATTATTTGTCACTGGAAAGACAGATTTCCAGAGAGAAGGAGGGACAGAGAAAGATCTTCCATCCACTGGTTCACTACCCAAATGGCTGTATGGCTAGATCTGCACAGATCCAAACTTGGGAGCCAGGAACTTCTTTGGGTCTCCCACATGGGTACAGGGTTCCATGCCTTTCAGCCATCCTCTACTGCATTCCCAGGCCACAAGCAGGGAGCTGGAAAGTAAGTAGAGTAGCCAGGACACAAACCAGGGTCCATGTGAGATCCCAGTGCTTGCAAGGCGAGGATTAGCCAATTGAGCCATCACCCTGGGCCCTTTCCAGGAATTCTTCATATTTGCATGACCTTAGACAAGGACCTACAATAGGATCTTTGAACTTTGACCTCAGAAGTTCCCACTGAGGTCTGAAACGCTCTTTCTACCTTTTGACCGGCTCCCAGATCAACATGCTCTTGCACTTCAAAGATGGTGCAGATGAGGAAGAGTGTCCACTCCCAGAGGAGATTCGGCAGGACCTGCAGGACTTCCATCAAGACCTGCTGACACACTGTGGTAAGGAGAGGCCACCAACCAGGGCTCCCCTCTGCTGCTCCTCCACGCCCCTGCGAAGCTCGCCTAACACACCCTGAGCTTTGACATCTGTGGTATCAATGTAATTTCACTTTGGTGGGATGCGTGAGTAGATTAATGAACAGAGAAGATGGTGAGTGGAAGGATTCGTTTGTAGGAACGTTGGGTAGATGGATGGATAGATGGCTATAGACAGGTGAAAGCACTGAAGGATAGAAGGATGAATAATAAAACACGTGGAAGGCAACTGGATGAGGACAAGGCTGGGTGATTGATGGCTGGGTAGAGACAACTGGCTGGCTGGAAAGGCAAATAGATGACCTCTGCTGTTTCTGTTGAGAATTAAGTTGATAAATCTTACTGAAATTCCCTGGTACTGGATAAATCGTTTTCTCTAGTTGACTTCAAGATTTTCTCTTTTTGTTTGATGTGCCCAGGTGTGGAGCACTTTGTTCTTGTTGAGTTTCTTGGATGTGTAGATTATTTCCATCACAATTGAAAGGCTCTGAGCAATTATTTCTCCAAATATTTTTCTATTTTTTTTCTCTCCTCTCTTTCTGGGATTCTTGTATTGATATACCTGATTGTGTCTCAAATATCCCTGAGACTTTCATTTTATTTTGTTCTTTTATTTTTCTGTTGTAGAAATTGGATAATCTCTATTGTCTACCTTTAGGTTCACTGCTTCTTTCTCCTACCTATTCAACTAAAAAACCTCCTAGTTGAAATGCAATTGTGAAAAAGCGACTATTTTTCAACTCCAGGCTATCCATCTGGTTGTTATTAGCCTCTTTAAAAAAAAAAAAAGATTTATTTATTTTTTATTAGAAAGGCAAAAATATATATATATATATATAAAAGATCTTCCATATACTGTTTCATACCCCAAGTGGCCACAATTGTTGGGGATGAGCCAGTATGAAGCCAGGAACCAGGAGCCTCTTCCAGGTCTCCCAGATGGGTGCAAGATCCCAAGGATTTGGGCTACCTGCTGCTGCTTTCCCAGACTACAAGCAGGGAGTCCACTTCAGAGGAGGAGAAATGAGACACAAACCAATGCCTGTATGGGATCCTGGTGATGCTTGCAAGGCAGCGATGAGCCATCACACTTGGGCTCCACTTCATTTATTTTTTAAAGCGCTTTGAGAAAGACCATGCTTCTTTCCCAAAGTTTCTTTCTTAACTGATTTGAAACGTAAGAATGGCAGAGAGGGAAACAGAGAGGAATCTTCTATCCACTGGTTCACTCCCCATACAACAGCCTTACCCAGCCTAGGAGATTGGAACTCTAGTTTTCCCGGGAGGTGGCAGGGGCCCAACTATTTGGTCCATCCTCTGATGCTTTTCCAGGCTCATTGACAGGGAGCCAGGTCAGAAGTGGAGCAGAGCCGGCATTCTGACATGGAATACTGGCTTCACAAGCAGTGGCTTAGGCTGCTGTGCCGCCAACACTGACCTCTTCATTTATTTATTCAAACACATTTGCAATAGCCGAATTAAAAGGCAAACGCTTCATATAAACATAAATGAACAAGCAAGGTACATATCCAGCAAGAAGTGGAAGACCTCCGTGAGTGTGTGTGTGAGCGAGCAGCTGAAAGAGTGAAGTGAGTGAACAGATGAATGATCTTCCCACCTTCCCATCCCCACGCCCAACTAGGAATTCAGCTGGAGGGGGAGGAGGAAGAGCCGGAGGAGGAGACCACGCTGGGCAGCCGCCTGATGAGCCTGTTGGAGAAGGTGCGGCTGGTGAAGAAGAAGGAGGAGAAACCCGAGGAGGAGCCGCCAGCGGAGGAGAGCAAACCCCGTGAGGACTGTGGCGGCCCTGGGGCGGGCAGGGGGCGTGCCTGGGGAGCCTCTGTCTGCAGTGGGGCTGGGCTGTGAGGAGGAAGGCAGGCCAGGGTGGGCTGGTGAGAGAGGCAGCAGTGGGGGGAACAGCCAGGGGCTGGGGGCTAGCCACACCTGTGGCTTCGGCAAAGGCCTGCACAGTGTGCTGGACCAGCGTGGCGTTCAGCCTGCATCCTGCGTGGCCGTGGTTTCTGTGTCCCCAGGGCTTTTCTGGTTCCTCATGGCTCTAGGGCTGAAATGACTGCTGTCAGGCTGGGCAATGACGAAAGCAGCCCTGGTCACTACTGAGCCATTCCTTGTCACCGTGCCAACTCTCTGTTAGCCACATGGGGCACAGGTTTCAATGCTGCAATAATTGCCAATCTCTTGTGGGGCTAACACCTGGCTGAGCACTGTTAGTCAAGCCAAGGAGTGTAGCAAAGGGGAAGACTTCAACGCTTCTGCCTTCAAGGGCTTCAGAATATTCTAACGAACACACAGGTGGAAGTACCTGTGCTAGGTGGCTATGGGTGCCAAGGAGACAAATAACCCGAGCGAGAGGTGGGAGAGGCATGAAGGTGGCTGAGGTGTGTGTGTGGGGAGGAGGGAGGTGTGCAGAGATCTGGGGAGGGATGATGGATGCCAAGGGCCCGAGGCAGGGACACGCTTGAGGGACGTGGAGGCCAGGGTGGCTGGTGCAGAGTGAATGAAGGGAAAAGTGGTAAGACACCAGGGTGGGAGGCAACAGGGCCACTGCAGGGAATTGGAATCAGCAAGATACAGTCACACATCAGCAGCATTGTTCAGCACTAACCCTGCAGCTCAGGAAATTCGATGAAGGAAAAGAACTGGACGGGAAGGCAGAGACAGAGCCCAGTGGACGCTGGTGCAGGGGAGCTACAGCTCAGGTTGCTCTCCAGGGAAAGGGAGCTGCTAAGCTGATGGGGCATCTTCAAGGGATCCTCACGCACGTGCGGGTTCTCTCTGGGTCTGCTGTTTCACAAACATCAGCAGTGATGTCACAGAACAGACGGACCCCGCACTGTCATGGGCACCAGGTGCCACGCATTGATGGCTCTCTGGTGATTTACAGTGGTGTTTCCTCCTGGTGTCTGGAGGAGGTGTTTCTGGTCTGGGATCAGGGGGAAGTGGACAGGGAAGTTCTGGGGATGACAGAAAAAAACATCTACTGGAATTTAACAGCTGCTCACCTGGGTTGGGGGAGGTCACTGGGAAGCCCCTCCCCGCGGTTCTGGCTCAGCGTTCCATTATGCTCTAGCTCTGACCCTCAAGTTCCCTTCCCAGAGTCGCTGCAGGAGCTGGTGTCCCACATGGTGGTACGCTGGGCCCAGGAGGACTACGTGCAGAGCCCCGAGCTGGTGCGGGCCATGTTCAGCCTCCTCCACCGGCAGTACGATGGACTCGGCGAGCTGCTGCGTGCCCTGCCCCGGGCATACACCATCTCGCCATCCTCAGTGGAGGACACCATGAGCCTGCTTGAGTGCCTTGGCCAGATCCGCTCGCTGCTCATCGTGCAGATGGGCCCCCAGGAGGAGAACCTCATGATCCAGAGCATTGGGTGAGGCACTGCTCCTCCCCTTACTCGGCATATCCCCGCTTCATTTAATTTACATAATTCTTGCCTTGATTTACATATCATACCCTGTCACTGTGTGTAGTCCCTCCCCTTATTTTGTATGCTGCAATTCTCTCTTTGCATAGCCCCTCCTCTTACTTTACATACTCTACCTCTAGTCCCTCCCTTTACTCTGTACCTTTTTTATTATGCATATCCCCTCCCCTTATTTTACCTGCCATGGTCCTCTTGTTTTGTGTACTTCCTCCCTTTATTTTACATACTGCACTTTCCTCTTACTTTACATAGCCCCTCCTCTTACTTTACATGCCATACTTCCCCCTTGCTTTGCATAGCCCCTCCTCACTTTACTTGCCTTCTAATTCTGGCAAACCTCCCTGATAGCATGATCTGCATACAGTAACACCTCCTTCTGGAACATCTGGCCCCTCTGCAGGTTAACTGCTCCTTCCCCCAGCAGCTCACTGATCTCCCTGGGTACTGCCTCCTTCCCTGACCTCTTCGCAGAACCCTGTGACTCTTGGCCTCACAGTTACCTGCCCAAGCTCCAGTGCCCTCATCTATAGCAGGGAAAGGGGCACGCCTGCCCCTGGAGCTGAGCCCAGGCGTGTAAGGCTTACAGCAGTGGCTCCCGGGGGACTGAGCACTCAGTGTCAGATGTGTCTCTTCATTCAGCAAGCATTTATGCCTACTGTGTCCCAGGCCCTTTCTGAGTACTGAGGGATAAGGTGGGCAGCATGACACCTGCTGAGTGACACTCAGTCTCTGCTGTCCATGAAATGTGAATCATCACAGATCCTTCCTCCCAGAGTGGATATATAGATCAGCTGAGTGCAGCTCTACAATGGGGCCAGTGCCGGGCACACAGCGAGAGGTCATTGGATGCTGTGTTTTCCCAATGGTAGATAGACATGCTGCTCCCAGGACTAGGCCCCATTCCATCATGACCCCATGCACCCCATCATGACCCCATGTTCTCTAGGAACATCATGAACAACAAAGTCTTCTACCAACACCCGAACCTGATGAGGGCCCTGGGCATGCATGAGACCGTGATGGAGGTCATGGTGAATGTGCTGGGGGGTGGTGAAACCAAGGTAAGGGGCTTGTGTGGGCCAGGGGGACTCAGGGCGGGGCTGCAACGGGGCAGGCCATGACCCCCGGGCCCCTGCCGGCCTGCAGGAGATCCGCTTCCCCAAGATGGTGACCAGCTGCTGCCGCTTCCTCTGCTACTTCTGCCGCATCAGCCGGCAGAACCAGCGCTCCATGTTTGACCACCTGAGCTACCTGCTGGAGAACAGCAGCATCGGCCTGGGTGAGGGAGCCCCATGTCCCTGGACCTGGATGAGGTCCCCCCACCCCTGGGCCCTGTGACAGCTCCCCGGAATGTGCCCAGGCCTGCTGCTTTCTGCTGCTCACTTAGTCCTGCCATTGTTCAAATAACCCTCTCTCTCAACTGCTCTGTCATGTGCAGTGCGGGGGCCGCCCCCACGCAGCCCTCGCCAGCCCTCGCCAGCCCTCCCTGAGCTCCCAGGCCAGCAGGAAAGGGTGGACACTGATTGCCTGGAGTGTTTAGATCAGGAGAGATTGCTGACCCAGGCTGGAAAAGGGATGCTCAGGGAGGGCTTCCCAGAGAAGGTGAGGAGGTAAGCAGGAGTGAAATCTCCTTTGTACCTCTTATGCCCACAGGGATGCAAGGTTCCACGCCCCTGGACGTGGCTGCTGCCTCTGTTATTGACAACAACGAGTTAGCCTTGGCATTGCAGGAGCAGGACTTGGAAAAGGTGCGTGAGGAATAGGCCTGGTCCCTGCTCACCACCTGGGGCACCTGCTGGTTCTGAACTCACCCTGGAGGGCCATGTTGGATGGTCTAGGGCTGCATTGGGGTGGGGGGCAGTGTGGTGTACCCAGTGTTCCTTTGGGAGGTGCCCACTCCCAGCTTGGGGAAGGAGTGAGGCCTTGGCAATCTGTCTTGGCTCTCTGTGACCCCATATCCATGTGCAGTGGGGACTTGCCTAGGCCTGGGAGATCAGCAACCTGAGTTCCACTCCTCTGCTCCCATCTGTGGCGTTGGGCATGGCATTATCTGTGTGCTGGATCTAGAAGCGATTTCCTAGCATTGTTCTGAGGCGTAAACAGCTCCTTCACACAGTCACATCCAAACACGGCGCTCAGGGTGGGTGAGCTGCCATTAGATCAGGATCCGCTGGACGGATAGCAATTGTGTGCTGACCTTGGGGATCTGCCACATCGGGAGGGGAGGACTGCCAGCACCCCCTGTCTCCTCTTGCACTTGGCCTTCTGGTAGGGAGGATAGGAGAGAAATAATCTAAGTGAATAAGAGATAGAGTGCATTAATGATGACAGAAAAAAAAATCAAGTGTCGGGGTTTCAGCAGGATGTTTCTGAGAAAATCTCAGGATGGAGTGAATCCCAAAGGAGTTGAGAGCAGGTGGACATTAAGGGAAGGGGACACAGCAGGTGCCAAGGCCCTGAAGCAGGAGCAGACCCTCTGACTCTGAGGAGCAGAAGAAAGAGAGACTGGTGTGGTTGGAGCAGAGGCGATGAGGTGCAGTGGCTGGAGCAGTAGCGAGAAGTGACAAAGACAGGCCATGCATGGTTGTAGCAAAGACGGCAGGCTTATATCCTGAGGCAGAGGAGGGACCTGATCAGGTGCTCCCAGGTGTCAGTGGGGACCTGACAGAGGGAAGGGGAGAAGGTAAGAGCCAGGAGCCCAAGGCTGGGGCTGCTGCGATGGGGCGGGCAGGGAGAGTAGGCTGGACAGGACAGGCTCCTTTGTTAAAGGAAGAATTGGCTCAGATGGGCAGACACCTGAGCCTAGGGAATCCCTCTCCCGCCCGCAGGTCGTGTCCTATCTGGCAGGCTGCGGCCTGCAGAGCTGTTCGATGCTGCTGGCCAAAGGCTACCCTGACATCGGCTGGAATCCCTGCGGTGGCGAGCGCTACCTGGACTTCCTGCGCTTTGCTGTCTTCGTCAATGGTGAGCCAGGGGTGGCCCTGGCATGGCAGGAGGCGTGGGGTCACTGGCTGAGTCCTGTGGGCGGAGGGGTGGGGAGGCAGGGTGTGACAATCCCTGCCCAGAGCCACAGGCTTCAGCTGGGCATTGGGGCTGTGGAGCCAGGACTTGGGGGCCAGCAAGGACCTGGGGACATTAGGGCGAGGGGTCCCCAGGTGGTAGCTCATGAGCCCCCCGGATCCGCTGGGCTAGGTGAGAGCGTGGAGGAGAACGCCAATGTGGTGGTGCGGCTGCTCATTCGCAAACCCGAGTGCTTCGGGCCTGCCCTGCGCGGTGAGGGCGGCTCGGGGCTGCTGGCCGCCATTGAGGAGGCCATCCGCATCTCGGAGGACCCTGCGAGGGATGGCCCAGGCGTCCGCAGGGACCGGCGGCGCGAACAGTGAGTCTCCCTGGCCACACCCTCCCTAATAAACCACAGGCCCTCACTATGCCCCTAGAAGCCCGCAAGCCCTCAGGGTTCACATCCTACTTGCTTCCCTGTCCTGCAGCTTTGGGGAGGAGCCCCCTGAAGAAAATCGCGTGCACCTGGGCCACGCCATCATGTCCTTCTATGCCGCCCTGATCGACCTGCTGGGCCGCTGTGCACCAGAGATGCACGTGAGCCTTGGGCAGCCAAGCTGGGTGAGGCAGGGGCGGGGCTTGGAGGTGCTCACGCAGGTGGAGGTGATGGATCTGTCTCCATATGGGTGATCCTAGGCTGGGGCAGCACGGTGGCAAGCCAGGGCCTGATCTTACAGTGTATGTTCCTGTGAGGGGAAAGAGTGGGGCTCACAGATGGTTAGGGGAGCAATGACAGCTACACGGGGACAGAGGCAGGGGCTTGTGAGCTCCTTGGGAAGGAGGCTGCTCCCCCTGACACCCCTCGCACGTCGGTGTGTCAGGATGGGATGACACAGAGCAATGCGCAGCAGGGTGCTGGGTGCTCAGTGGCCCGTTCTTCTACCCACCTGCCTCCAGCTCATCCAAGCCGGCAAGGGTGAAGCACTGAGGATCCGTGCCATCCTTCGCTCCCTCGTGCCCCTAGACGACCTCGTGGGCATCATCAGCCTCCCCCTGCAGATCCCAACCCTGGGCAAAGGTGCAGAGCGGACACGATGTGGCATGGGAGGAGGGGAGCCAAGGAGTCAAAGAGGCGCCCCTGACGACCCCCTCATAACCCACCGTGCCTGCAGACGGGGCTCTGGTGCAGCCCAAGATGTCGGCGTCCTTCGTGCCGGACCACAAGGCTTCCATGGTGCTCTTCCTGGACCGTGTGTATGGCATCGAGAACCAGGACTTCCTGCTGCATGTGCTGGATGTGGGCTTCCTGCCTGACATGAGGGCTGCCGCCTCGCTGGACACGGTGAGCAGTCCCGGCCAGCCTGTGGGTTCTGAGATGGCCAGAGTGCTAGTCATGAATGTGAAGAGACTGCTGTTTTCTTAAGTGGGTGATGGCAGCATGGACTGTCAGACAGAAGTCCAGGGCAGCCCATGGTTGGCTGGGCAATCACATGTAGGTGTCGCTGGGTTACACAGCTTGGGCAGGGGCTTGCATGGAAATATGGCTGCAGAACAGTGAAGGTTAGAGGGGGACAAGCTGCAAAGAGCTCCTGGGATCTTCAGAATGGAGGAAGCTGGGTGAGGGTTAATTTCGTGTATGTGTTCAGAGCTCTGTGTGTGTGTGTGTGTGTATGTTGCACTGTCCAATATTGCAGGAGGGAGAGTAGACTGAAAGAGTAGAGACCAGAATGGCCCAGGATGGCTGTCAGGGTAACCCAAGTGTTAAGGGGACTGTGGGGGTGCAGTGGGCCTGACTCTCTCATCCTGCGCCTAGGCCACCTTCAGCACCACGGAGATGGCTCTGGCACTGAACCGGTACCTGTGCCTGGCTGTGCTGCCGCTCATCACCAAGTGTGCGCCACTCTTTGCGGGCACGGAGCACCGCGCCATCATGGTGGACTCTATGCTGCACACTGTGTATCGCCTGTCTCGGGGCCGCTCGCTCACCAAGGCGCAGCGTGATGTCATCGAGGACTGCCTCATGGCCCTGTGCAGGTGGAGTGGGCGGGGCGGGGCCGGGAGGGGCGGGGCCTGGCAGGACAAGGCGGGGCCAGGCCGGCCAGGAGGGGCGGGGCCTGGCAGAACTGGTCGGAGCTAAGCTGGGCAGGCCAGAAGGGAGCCCTCCCCTAGGGTGGTGGGGCGGGGCTAACTAGGAGGGGTGGGGCCTGGTGGGGCTGGGCGGAGCCAGGCCTGGCAGGACTGGGCGGGGCCAAGTCTGGCAGCATGGGACCAGAGTGGGCAGAGCAGGACCGAGTGACTGTGGCTTCCAGGGGCCGATCCCAGCATCCTGAGCTTGTCTCCCCACAGGTACATCCGCCCGTCCATGCTGCAGCACCTGCTCCGGCGCCTGGTGTTCGACGTGCCAATCCTGAACGAGTTTGCCAAGATGCCACTCAAGGTGTGCCCGCGGGTTCATTGCCAGAAACCTCTTAGCATCCTCATGTGTGTTCTGAGATTTCCAGGACATTGGCTTCCTGTCACTGATGCCTTTCTATCCTCTAATTAACGTTTAATTTGCCTAACAGCGAGCCAACCCTGCCTCAATTAGCATACATTTGCATGGGCATACCACTCTCTCTAATTAGTATGTTTATTTGCATGCCCACACTACCAGCCCTTCCACTATTTAAATGAGTGCATACATTTGAATAAACAGTTATCACAGCTATTCTGAATATTTGCACACTGTCTCTCCTGTCTTTTCATTTGCATGTTAATTTGCATATGGAGATACCTCAGCTCAGTATGCCGACTGTTGTACATAATGCGTTTAAATAAGCCTCTATTTTAGATTTTCATATTAGATGGTAGAGGCCCTCTTTTCAATTACCATATATTTGCATGGGGTGCTGCCTGTGTTTCTAGTTAGCGTGCTCATTTGCATTAGTGTTGATAACTCCAGCCATATGTCCACTTGCGTGTCACCCTATGCATGGAGTAATATTAGCATGCTTATTCCTGTACAGCAATTCCAGACAAGCCCAGCTCTAGCTTACTACCCATCCAGACTTTAAATTAGAACACCAGATTTACATAATAAACTGTCAGGAACCATTCCTCAATAAACAAATAGCTCCATCCATGTCACTTGCATGGCCCACACCTTCACCATAATTCTGAAGCACCAACATCCCTCTGCCTCCTGGACTTAATTTGCTTATCTCTTTCCCATCTCGTTTGTGCTCAGCTCCTCACCAATCACTATGAGCGCTGCTGGAAGTACTACTGCCTCCCCACGGGCTGGGCTAACTTTGGGGTCACCTCAGAGGAGGAGCTGCACCTCACACGCAAACTCTTCTGGGGCATTTTCGACTCTCTGGCCCATAAGGTCTGGGTACCTGGGTTGGGGGTGGGGGTTGGGGAAGAGGACATTGTGGAAGGCTGAGCATCCACAGTTGGGAAATCCAGAACAGAATTCCTAAATTTGGGGGATCCAAAGATGGAGGCAAGAGTGTGTGTGTGTAGGCAAATCTATGGATGGGGGCATTTATAGAACAGGGATGGCCCTCTAGCTTGGAGACTTGGAGAGAGAGAGGGTGTGGAGGCAATGTGAGGGTTTGGTTGGGTCTGAGATCTGTGGATTCTGAAAGGAGAGTTGATGAATAGAGGGTGTGAGTCAGAGATTGCACCCAGTGACCTTACCTTCGGCCTCACCCTACCCCTGGCACCCACAGAAGTACGACCAGGAGCTGTACCGCATGGCCATGCCTTGTCTGTGTGCCATCGCAGGGGCCCTGCCCCCTGACTACGTGGACGCCTCCTATTCTTCCAAGGCAGAGAAGAAGGCCACGGTGGACGCTGAAGGCAACTTTGACCCTCGGCCAGTGGAGACCCTCAAGTGAGGCCCTATGGGGTTGGGAAGCAGGGGTGGGGTGGCCAAGGGAGAATGGGGAATGGAGAGGGGGGCCCAGCCCCACCATCTGTGCACCCTGCCCCCACCCACAGTGTGATCATCCCAGAGAAGCTGGACTCCTTCATCAACAAGTTTGCGGAGTACACACACGAGAAGTGGGCTTTCGACAAGGTCAGCCTTGGCCTTCTCTTCACAGGGCTCTCCTTCCCTGCTGGCTGGCCCCAGACTCCAGTCTGCCCTAACTCCTTCACCCCAGGTTTCTCTGGAGCCCTCAGATCCTCCTGGGCTTACCCCTCACCATGCCTCCCCCTGCAACCTGCCTTTTCTTCTCACCTCTAGATCCAGAACAGCTGGTCCTATGGAGAGAACATAGATGAAGAACTGAAGACCCACCCCATGCTGAGGCCCTACAAGACGTTTTCAGAGAAGGTAATCAACCTTTGGGGTTTAGGATTATGCATCAGAATTAATTTGCAGTTTGGGGGTTCTGGGAGGCAGCTTCTCAGACTTGCATCTTTCCGGGGGAGCACATGGGTTAGGGCGCCCTGTCTGCGGACTGCCTGCACTCACATTTGGTTCCGTCCCCTGGTGGGCCTGATTCCAAGAGTTCCTTTTAGAGTCAGTGGACTGGATTCTGGGATTTAGGATTTCATTGTAGACAATGAGGGTGTTTGGGGTGCTGTGCCACAAAGCAGGGGAGGGATCTGGATTCAAATCCAGGACAGGGGAAGCCAGTGAGGCTGGGGGTGGGGGGCACCTTCCTCCCCACACCCTTCGCTTTGCTCTGACCTCATTCCACTAACTCTGCTCCCTCTGGTCTGCTCAAGGACAAAGAGATTTACCGCTGGCCCATCAAGGAGTCCTTGAAGGCCATGATCGCCTGGGAGTGGACGATAGAGAAGGCCCGGGAGGGTGAGGAGGAGAAGACGGAGAAGAAAAAGACACGCAAGATTTCCCAGAGTGCCCAGGTAAGGCAGGGCCCAGGTTGCAGGGGGGAGGGTCTAGAGAAGGGGCGGGGCCAAGGCAGGGTGGGGTTGGGCAGAATGGGGGTGGTGCTGGAACCTGGGCGGGATGGCCAGCAAGTTGGTCAAGCCCTGGTCATCTCTTGTTCTCCCAGACCTACGACGCCCGAGAAGGCTACAACCCCCAGCCCCCCGACCTCAGTGGAGTCACCCTGTCCCGGGAGCTGCAGGTCAGAGCCTGGCCCTTCCCTTGGGGTGTGGGGTGTGAGGTGCGAGGGGTGTGAGTGGTACCTTTGCATCTGGCCAGGTTGCTCTTTGTATCTGCTCCAGGCCATGGCAGAACAGCTGGCAGAAAATTACCACAACACGTGGGGGCGAAAGAAAAAGCAGGAGCTGGAAGCCAAGGGTGAGGATGCCATCTACCCACCTCCCCACCCCCCCACCAGCTCCTGGTCCTCCACCCCCTCTGCTGTCTTCCCCCGGCCCCAAAGTCACAGGCTTTGGATGAATCGGGGCTTTCACATCCCCTCAGTTTCTCGGTCTGTAGAATGGGAACAGTAGCAGCACTCCCCCCACCCCCAGCTCCGGCGAGGAGCAGCCAGCAGCAGAGGGCAGTGTTTGTATTGTTCTCGTCCCCCCCTTCACCTGCACCGTGAGGAGCCACTGCCGTGGTCTTCCTCAGAACCCACATTTCAGGTCTTTATCTGCCTCAGGTGGTGGGACCCACCCGCTGCTGGTCCCCTACGACACGCTCACAGCCAAGGAGAAAGCACGAGATCGAGAGAAGGCCCAGGAGCTGCTCAAGTTCCTACAGATGAACGGCTACGCGGTCACCAGGTACGGAGCAGGAGGCCAAAGAGAGCAGGGAGCAGGGTGACCCGGCTACAGAAACACTGGACCAGTGTGGAGAAGGATGGAGAGGCTGGACCGAATGGGAGCCTAATGGGGAGTGGCCTGGGTGGTAGGGACCAGGGGTGGGGCTACGGGATATGGGAGGCTAATGGGGCGTGGCTTGAGAGCTTGGGGATGTGGTTAGTACAAGAGGAAGCCAAGAGCTTCAGGAGATGGGAGGCTAAGGGCGTGTGGCCTGGGGAGCAGAGGCTGGCTAGCGAAGAAGAGTGAGATCAAAGTATCAGGAGTATAATACATGCGAGGCCAATGAGGCAAGGTCTTGGAGCTTGGGGGGCATGGTTAGGGAAGGAGAGTGGCAAGGGGCGTGGCTACAGAAGATGGTCATTATTAGGATGTGGCCTGGCACATTGGAAGCATCCTTAGGGCAGGAGGGAGACTGAGGGGCGTGGTTAGGAAAGATGGAAGGTTAACGGGGCTTAGCCTGGGGAGCAGAGGCGTGGTTAGGACAGGCGGGAGACTAATAAGTCGGGGTCAACATAGCAGAGTGTGGCCTAGAGAGGAGCTGGGACCCGGGATGAGGCAGAAAAGCTGGTAGCTGCAGGTGCAGCTGTAGCAGAGTAATAGGATGAGGCCCGCGTCTGGGCTGACCTCTCTTCACCTCTCCCCCCAGAGGCCTTAAGGACATGGAGCTGGACACGTCTTCCATCGAGAAGCGGTTCGCCTTTGGCTTCCTGCAGCAGCTGCTGCGCTGGATGGACATTTCCCAGGAGTTCATCGCCCACCTGGGTAGGGAGACCCCCTCCCCACTTCCGCCGTCCTTGCGGAAACCAGCCCCACCATCCGCTAGGAAAGCCATGCTTGAGTTTCTGCCTTCTCTGCTCACCTGGTAGTGACTGAGCGTTCACGGTGTACCTGTCACCGCTGTTGTAGGTATGGGGACACAGAGGTCCCTGCCCACCTCCCTGTGGCGGATTTAGTTCGGGTGAATCAGAAGTGAGCAGATCACTTAGCCGGTTACGATGTGGTTTGTGCTAAACAGGGCACTCCAGGGAGACCGGGTGAACTATCCAGGCTAGGGCAGGAGAAGGACATGGGGGCTTCCTGTTCCTTCGAAGCTGAGGGTCCCCAGGTGCAAAGGTCTTAGGTGGTCCCTGGCCTGAGTGTTAGAAGGCCCGTGGATTGGAAGCAGAGGGGCCAAGCGGGGCAGGGCGAGGGGTGACGGGCCTGAACAGGTGGCACTCTGTGGCTCTCCTGCGGCTGCGGCTCCAAGGAAAGATCAGGCCCTCCGCTGCCTGCAGAAGTCACTTCAGCATCACCATAGCTGCCTTGAGCCCCTCATATCCCCTGCCCCCACAACACACACACATACCTCATTCCTCTTGAAAGCCACTGCCTGAAGCCCCCACTTTCCCTCCACATGAGTGAGACAGCAGGGCTCACACTATGTCATCTTGAAACCTGGACGCCACCTTGGCAGTTCCGCCCCCTTCAGTTTCGTTTTTTCATCTGTGATGTGGGGTATGCTTGCTTGCTGGGTGACCCTCAATGAGGCTTGTCATCTGTGCAGTTGGGGACCCACGTGGAGAGGGGCCTGTGAGAATGATGCCACCATTATTATTTTAACAGTATTCATTATTCCTGGCACCCTGTTGTTTAAATCTGATTTCCAATTTATTTTGTTGTTTGAAATTTGCTTTTATTTTTATTAGAAAGACAGAGTGACAAAGAGAAGGAAAGACAGAGAGAGGGAGATCTTCCATCTGCTGGTTCACTCCCCTGATGTCTATAATTGCCAGAGCTGAGCCAATCCAAAGCCAGGAGCCAAGAACTTCTTTGGGGTCTCCCAAGTGGGTGCAGGGTCTCAAAAACTTGGGCCATCCTTTAATGCTTTCCCAGGCCATTAGTAGGGAGCTGGATCAGAAGTGGAGCAGCCAGGACTTAAACAAGTACTTAATACAGGACGCCACAGGCAGAAGTTTAGCCTGCTACACCATGATGCCAGCTCTGCTGAGTTCCATTTTAAAATGAACTCAACCCTGTCCATATCAACTTGATCCATTTCTTCTGAATTTGCTCGGTGCCAACAAGGACATTCAGGAGGGAAAGGGCTGGTGGTAGTGAAGGGAGAGCGTCCCTAATCTCAGCTGGTGGTCCTTCCCCACTTCCGGATGCAGGAAGGGGTTGATCTAGCAGTCAGAGACCTCAGATGTAAGGTAGGGACGCAAAGTTTATTTTGAAGTCAGAAGAGATGGCTCCAGATCAGAAAAACATCTCCCACTGGTGCCTAAGTCTGCCCTCCTGCCAGGACACCTCTTCCCCCTCACCGTAACTCCATCTCACCCTCTCCCACAGAGGCTGTGGTCAGCAGTGGACGAGTGGAGAAGTCCCCACATGAGCAGGAGATTAAATTCTTTGCTAAGGTGAGAGTAGGGGGTGTTGCTTAGAAGCCAGCAGGGGCTGGGTGGGCTCTTGCTCCCCCACCCATGCCCCCATCTTCTCCCCTCTGTCCCCAGATCCTGCTCCCCTTGATCAACCAGTACTTCACCAACCACTGCCTCTACTTCCTGTCCACACCTGCCAAAGTGCTGGGCAGTGGGGGCCACGCCTCCAACAAGGAGAAGGAAATGATCACCAGGTTGGTTGCCTGCGACCTCTGACCTCCCTGGGGTGTCACTCTGGACCCCTCCCTCCTACACTTGGTTTTCGGGGGCAAGAGGCAGAGTGCTTTCTTCTGGGTGCTGGGCGTGGGTTGTTCTACCTACCTGGTCAGAAAGCCAGAGTCCCGCTGTCCTAAGTGGGACTGTCCAAGCTTGTCCATCTCACTGCCATGGGCTCTCTGCTTCCCCTCCCCTGGCCCTACCTGCTGTCCTGCGCCCCTCACCCCCTGCACCCCTCCCTCCTGTCCCTTCCTCCTCCTGTAGCCTCTTCTGTAAGCTGGCTGCCCTTGTTCGCCACCGAGTCTCTCTCTTTGGTGAGTAGCTGCTCACCTGAGCCTGTGTCTCCATCCCTGCCACCTCACTTTTGGGGTCTCCAGACATTGGAAGACTGTATGTGGGGAAATGCATGGGGCTTTGGGGGCCAGGCTGGGAGCTCAGTGGCATCCTGGGCTCACCAGGGAGAGGCGGGCTGGGGTGGCCATGGAGGCAGGTGCGGTCCCCCTCACCCACCCTTCACACCCACCCTTCACACCCACCATCTGCCCTTCCTAGGCACGGACGCCCCAGCCGTAGTCAACTGTCTTCACATCCTGGCCCGCTCCCTGGATGCCAGGTAATGCTACCAGCCGTGCCCCGCCCCCCTAGTGGTGCCCAGGCTGTCCCATCATCTCCCTTTGGGTGGAGACTCTGGGTCACCTCAACCCCCTGTTCCTAGGACGGTGATGAAATCAGGCCCCGAGATCGTCAAGGCCGGCCTCCGCTCCTTCTTTGAGAGCGCCTCAGAGGACATCGAGAAGATGGTGGAGAACCTGCGGCTGGGCAAGGTGTCCCAGGCACGCACGCAGGTGAAGGGCGTGGGCCAGAACCTCACCTACACCACCGTGGCCCTGCTGCCTGTCCTCACCACGCTCTTCCAGCACATCGCGCAGCACCAGTTCGGAGACGACGTCATCTGTAAGGACTGCTGACGCTGCAGCTGGGGGGAGGAGCCTGGGTGAACTATGGGCGGGGCCAGAGCAGGCAGGGGCGGGGCCAGAGTTGGGTGGGGCCGAGGCCAGCACTGCCTCTCCCCTGTGAATGAATGGCTACAGGCACAATCAATATATTGGTTCTGGGTTTTTTTTTGTTTTTTTTTTTTTGTGCCTCCGCCAATATATTGGTTCTTGTTATGTTGCTCAAAGGCTTCATAGAGAGAAAAGTATCTTTAGCTCCAGGACCAGGATCTTGAGGCTCCAGGGCCTGTGTCTGCTGGTGGCCCTCCGGCTGGCAGAGTCTTCAGGCTGTGCAGGGCGTCACACGTCAAGAGATGGGGCACACGTGTGTGCATCTGTAGCCTTCAGCATCTCTCTCTCTATCTTACCAGGCTACCAGGATTAATCCATCTTCGGTGGTCTGACTGCTCCCTGATCACCACCCCTCCCTGACACCCCATCTCTAAGCAACACAATCAGATTAGACGCCCGCCCTCTTCATCCTGCCTTACAGGGGCGGGGGGGGGGGGTCAAATCAGCACAGGCGCCCTTGCGGGATCACTCAAACCGTAGCCAATCCTGGCAAGTAGCAGGCTGAGTTAGGAAGGGTACATGTGTTCAGCAAAGGAAAACAGTGTTACTCAAGGAGAGACAGTCTTCCATCTGCTACCTCACTCCCCTCATATGGCTGCAAGAGCCAGAGCTGGATTGATCTGAAACCAGGAGCCAGTAGCTTCCTCTAGGTCTCCAACATGATGCAGAGAACCTGAATCAGAGGCATAAGAGCTGAGATGCCAGTTGGCATGCATCTGGGGTGCTGGCAAGGCAACGGTGGCTTTACTTGCTAGGCCACAGCGCCAGCCGCGGTGTCCAGCAGCTTTACCAAAAGACCCCCGTCACTATAGCTTCCACATAATGGGCGTCCCTCATTGGGCCTGTGGGAGGCACATGGCTTACCTAAGACCTGAGTTGGAGGAAGTACCCATTGCTCTCCATCAAGCAACCCCAGATGTCTCTCTAAGGAAAATGACCACCGCCCGCTTTGTTGAGTGCCTACCATGGGCCCTGCTCCGGTTCCTGCTCAACAGTGGGCTCACTGGATCTTCAGAAGCATGCCATGAAGATGGCACACATTTACCCCCAGTTGATTGAGTAGACAGGAAAAAAAATGGAGGCTAGGAAGGACTTGGACTGTGCTCAAGTCACATAGCTAAACAAAACCAAGCCAGCAGGCTGGCCCTTCAGCCTCTACTCTTACTGCCCTGCCCATTCAGGGGTGAAGGAGGCGGGTGGGAGGATGCCTGGTGGTGGTCATCACCCATGGGCGCCCTTACCCTCTCTCTTCCTCTAAGTGGATGACGTTCAGGTGTCCTGCTACCGAACACTGTGCAGCATCTACTCTCTGGGGACCACCAAGAATACTTACGTGGAAAAGTAAGGAGAGGGACCCATAGTTTGGGAGCCAGGAATGGAATTGTGGGGAAGATGATAGGGGTGGGTGACAGGTTGGGACCTGAGCAGAGTCTGCAAGTACCACAGTGGACTCAGCAGTGGCTACTGCAGTTCCACCCAGTGACCATGTGAGGACAATCGGGAACAGCCAGTTTCAAAGGACCCAGGCCACCCAGTGTTGGGGACCTATGGGGTGGGGGAATGTGGCCCTGGGTGACCAGGATGCTTGATGGCTTCCTGTCAGGAAGGAGCACTGACAGTGCTGGGCTGGAGTGACAGATGGAGCAAGAGGTCCCTGAGGGGATGGGAGCAGGGCATAGGCGGGGGCAGGAGGGGAGGCTCTGGACCCCATGAGCCCAAAATTCATGCTCAGCCCCCTCCTCCAGACTGCGACCAGCCCTCGGGGAGTGCCTGGCCCGTCTAGCAGCCGCCATGCCTGTGGCCTTCTTGGAGCCTCAGCTCAACGAGTACAATGCCTGCTCGGTGTACACCACCAAGTCCCCCAGGGAGCGAGCCAGTAAGTGACAGTGGGGCACTGGGCCCAGGGCAGAGCCTGCTGTGGCAGGATCCTGGCCGTGCCAGGCTGAGGGAACACCCCCACACCGGGTTGCGGTGGTCCACATCTGGGACTCCCAGAGCTTATGCATCCGAGGCTGTAGGGAAAACTGAGGGGTCAAGGGTGGAATTTGGAGCTGTGGGATTCCTTTTAGAGGTAGTGACATAGGACTTTTCATCAGGCTTGGGGGCACAGGGACTTGCCAGGACCCTTGAGTTTTGGCTAAGGGCTGCAGCAGTGTGGCAAGTTTAGAGGAAGATGTGAGTCTGTTCACGGCTTCTTTAACGAGTGCTCACTGCCTTTCCGCTGTAATGAAGGTGCTGTCCTTGGTCCCTGAGATTCAGTGATGACCAGACAAGCACTGCTGGGGTTCTCAGGGTTAGGTGGAGGCGCAGATCTCTGGAATAATCTCTGGGGTGGGACTCTGATCCGAGGTAGTGCCCTATTCCCAGAACCTGGGGCCTGCCCCAGAGCAGGCGAGTGGACAAGCAGGCAGTGAGCTGCGGGATGCAGAGGGGTGACATGGGCAAGCTGGGCTGCAGGATGGCGTCTTGAGTGACTGCTTTGCAGCCAGCCAGGATGGGGGGCAATGGGCCTGGGATGAGGGGGACTTAAGGAGTGAAGATTTTTAGGCATGAGGCTAGAACTTGGGTGGGTTTTTTGGGATGTGAAGTGTTGGGGGATGGCTGAGTCAATGTGAGAGTTGAGGGGGTCATGGGTTTTGGGTTAGGATCTGAGGAGTGGGGTTTGGGAAACCAGCCGGGACCTATTCAGGGGTGTCTGATGCACGAACAGGCCCTGAGGTTTTGAGGGTGGTCACTCAGCATGCTTAGACCTCGCCCTGCTCCCCAGTCCTGGGGCTTCCCAACAGCGTGGAGGAGATGTGCCCCGACATCCCTGTACTGGAGCGGCTCATGGCAGACATCGGGGGGCTGGCCGAGTCCGGGGCTCGCTACACAGAGATGCCACATGTCATTGAGATCACACTGCCCATGCTGTGCAGTTACCTGCCCCGCTGGTGGGAGCGTGGGCCTGAGGCGCCCCCACCTGCATTGCCCGCCGGGGCGCCCCCACCCTGCACGGCCGTCACCTCCGACCACCTCAACTCCCTGTTGGGCAACATCCTGCGCATCATCGTCAACAACCTGGGCATCGATGAGGCCACCTGGATGAAGCGGCTTGCTGGTGGGTCACTTAGGGAGTGAGTCATCGGGTGGAAGATCTTCCTCTCTGTCTTTCCTCCTCTCTGTATATCTGACTTTGCAATAAAAAATAAATCTTAAGAAAAAAAGAAGAAAGAAAGAAAAAAAGGAAGGGAGGAAGGAAGGAAGGAAGGAAGGAAGGAAGGAAGGAAAGCCACAGGGTGAAGTAAGAATCTGGGTCACTGGGGGGTCAGAGGGGGGTCAGAGGTTAAAGGCTGGAGTCAGGATCATGTTCGTCCAGGATGAGAATTCAATGGTCAGAGGTCAGGGTCTCGTGTCAGGCCAGTGTCACAGGATAGGAACATTGGTTCAGTTCAGGGTTAGAATTAAGACCAGGGTTTAGGGACTATGTCAAGTCAGCCTGGCCCAAGGTCAGAAGTGGATCAGAGGAGGGTCAGGGCCTAGTTGGGCTCAAATGATTAGTGCTGCTGGGTTCAAAGCACGTCTGAAGCCACGAGTTGGGGGGGTGAGGGCTAGGTCAGAGGTCAGATCCGAGTGCCCCACCTCTGTGTCCCACAGTGTTTGCCCAGCCCATCGTGAGCCGGGCACGGCCTGAGCTCCTGCACTCTCACTTCATCCCCACCATCGGGCGGCTGCGCAAGCGGGCAGGCAAGGTCGTAGCGGAAGAGGAGCAGCTGCGGCTGGAGGCCAAGGCGGAGGCCGAGGAGGGCGAGCTCCTGGTGCGGGATGAGTTCTCTGTGCTCTGCCGGGACCTATACGCCCTCTACCCACTGCTCATCCGCTACGTGGACAACAACAGGTCAGCCCGCCTTGGCTGGCCCCACCCCACCCTCTGATCTCCCCATATTCAGACCTGCAGTGCACTTCTTCCCATGCCCACCTGCCCCAACCCCACCCTCTGACAACCCCCTTCCCCCACCCCATCCCTTCTGGCTTCTGCCTCTTGTTTTCCCACTCACACTGTGTCGGCAGGCCTGGGTGGCTGGGGCTGTCTGGTGGCCCTGCACCATTACTAAGGAAAGGAAACTAGTTTGGATCTGATCAAGCTCATTGTCCCCTAGAAGCACAGCCCTTGAGTAAAATGACAAGGGCAGGTGTCATTAAATGACTAGCCTCTCCCTGACATCCCAACTCCTGCTTTCAGAGCCATAGCCCTGAGATGCAGTCTAATCCAGGGAGAGTGAATCAGGTTCAACTGTGCACTCCATCCTGGTTGAAATACATTTTAAGGTCGCATCAAGGGTTTGGTGATGGATTAACTATGTCTGCCCCGGGAGCAGCAATGGGAAGGGTGATGTATATGCTGTGTAAGTACCATTCGTGGTGTTGATTCAAGCTGAACCAACTGCTGAACCCAGTCACAAGGTCTGTCAGCACAAGTAAGCTACGAGAACTGTTGGCTCACCCTTGCCCTATTGAGCTTAGAGAGAACCTAGAAGCTTTCCATTTTTGCTACATTTGATCTAAGGGAAAGCTCCACGTCTTGCAGGTCTCAGAGCTTGGTTCTAGTTCCTGTCTGAGCAGAGGGGAGGGATGCTGGGGTGTGCAGGATCCACTGAGCGATCAGAGAAGGAAAAATGCCTGTGTTCCCCTCCTCTGCTCCCCCTGCTTGCTCATCTTGAAGCTCCTGAGAGGGGAAGGTGGACCCTCAGCAAGACTGGACAGTTGTGTCCCAGGCACATAAAGGGACACTACACAGTGATGAGTGGACGACTGGTGACAACACACAGCCACAGCTGTGTGGATGACATAGGCGTTAAGCTGAGGGACAGGATGGAGCCCCTGTCAGCTTGTTTATTTCTGTAATGTTGAGACCAGAAAAAAGTAGCTTATGGGCTAGCAGCAGGGTAAGGGTCATCACTGGGGCACAGGAAGAGGGTGAGGCTGTAGGAGGCACAAGGTTGCCTCTGAGAACTGCTTCTAGATGTAGGGGTGCTCACATGAGGACCAAGCGGCACCCACTCTTGGTGTGTCTGTTGGAACGCTAAATGTGAGTGCCAACCTTGTGCAGAAAAGCAATAGTTGTTTGAAAATGTAGACATGTGCACCTGAACATGGCCCCAGGAGACCCTATCTCTCCCACTGCCTGGGGACTGCCACCCTCACCTGCCACCATTCCCTTATCCCAGGGCACACTGGCTGACGGAGCCCAACCCCAGTGCTGAGGAGTTATTCCGGATGGTGGGCGAGATCTTCATCTACTGGTCCAAGTCCCATGTGAGTCCCCATCCCACTGCCGCTGCCCTCACCAACACCGTCTTCTCCCACCCTGGCCCACCCCACCCCCAACACAGTGCCTCCCCTTCTCCACCCCTAGAACTTTAAGCGTGAGGAGCAGAACTTCGTGGTCCAGAATGAGATCAACAACATGTCCTTCCTGACGGCTGACAGCAAGAGCAAGATGGCCAAGGTAGGTGCTCTGCTCAGCAGTTGGCACTTGGTGGGGAGGGAGGGTGCAGCCTCCGGGGAGTCCTGCCCGACCCCTTCTTACCCCTCCAGCTGGTCCTGTGCTGAGCACACTCCCTGTGGCCCTCACGACAGCTCCTCCTGCACACCAGCCCCCTCCTCCCCGGCTCTCCCTTCCACTTTCTCTCCTCCTCGCCAACCCTCATCCTACACTCACTTCCCTTCCCTGGTCTCCTCTCCCCATGGTCCCACACCCCTGCCTCCTATTCCCACTTGCCTCTTAGAATTGTCCCTCTTCAGGGTCCTGAAGAACAAACCCACTCCTTCCAGCCAGGTCTAGAAACGGCCAGCTTAAGGGGAGTGGGCCACAGGGTGGGGCAGAGGAACATGTGGAGTTGGGTGCAGGGTTCTCTGTGGGGCTCGGGTAACCCTTCTTGTCTCTGTCTGCAACCCGGTGGAGCAGGCGGGAGATGTACAGGTCAGCCCCAAGTCTGGGACCTTCTGCATGGCTCTTGACTAACCACCCACCCCACTCCCAGCCCCCACCCTTCTTCTCTTCCTCCCCCCAGCCCTTCCCCTCCTCTCAGGTCTTCACTAATTGACTTCTTTCTTTCTTTTTCTTTTCTTTTACTTTTTTTTTCATTTGTTAAGAAAAAAAGAAAGAAAGAAAGGCAACTTTCAGCTTTCCCAAAGCATTGTGGGCTGAGGTCTGGAGGGTGGGGCAGGCCAGCACGTGGCGCATGGTTAGGGGCAGTGGCACCTCACTGTGCCCTGGTTGACGGCTTGGGCGCTGGAGCCACCCAGAATGGGGTGGGCTCCTGTGTGGGGGGTTGGCTGTGGAACCTGGGTTGGGTTGAGCCTCCCCAGCACAGGGCCCTGGGAGGAGCCAGGCAGATGCTGCATGCGTGGCCTCCCGCAGTGTGCCTGGCCCTTGGGGTCTGCTCCGTGTGGCCGGCCCGCGTGGCTGTGGCTCTGGCCGAAGCTTGTCACTGGCATGCCTGGGCACGCCCGGGACACGGGTTTGCACCCAGGGGGCTCCAGAACACGGCTGTGGGACTCTGTGGATCTTTCTGGATCTTTCTGTCTCCCCATGTCCTTGTCTCCCTCTTCATCTCTCAGTGTCTCTCTTTCTTCCAATTTCTTTTGCCTCTTGCAACTCTTTGTGGATCTGCATCTTTCATTCTTGGAGACCTGGTCTTGGGATATGAAGTGTGGGAGTGTGCATGACAGGGGAGGGTCATCATGGGGAGTCTTGGGGGATTCTGGGAGAAGATTGTCAAAGCGGGAAAAAAAAAGGCCTGGATTTTGGGAAACCTTGGCAGGGTTTGGGTTAGGAGTTAGGCATTTGGGATACAGACTTGGGTCGGGGAGGGCCCACAGTCAGGGCTGGGTTCTGATGGGACGGAGTAGCAAGGCCAAGGGTAGAAGCGGAGGGGTGGTCTGAGGTTGGGTATGGGGTGCCTGCTGTCCAGGCAGGGGCTAGAGTGTGGGCAGTGGGGCCAGGCCTGAGCTGGGCCCAGGCTGGTGCTGAGCTCTCGGTCCCCACAGTCGGGCGGCTCGGACCAGGAACGCACCAAGAAGAAGCGCCGGGGTGACCGGTACTCAGTACAGACATCGCTCATCGTGGCCACACTGAAAAAGATGCTGCCCATCGGCCTGAACATGTGCGCACCCACTGACCAGGACCTCATCGCGCTGGCCAAGACCCGCTATGCCCTGGTACCTGCCCAGCCCCTCCTGGGAACCTGCCAAGTCCTCCTCCCCCAGCACCCACTGGTCATGGCGGGAGGCTCCCTCCCCCCACCCCACCCCCTGCGAGAACTCCTCCAGGATCCTGGACACCACTCACATCCAGGAATGTCACTAACATCACAGGGTCTTAATGAGCTCTGCAGGACCCCTGCCATGACACCATGAGTCCAAAAAGGTTCTGTCGGCACTCTAGAACCCGCCTCCTTCCATACTTAGGGTTGAGCCTTTGGGTTCTCCCTGAACTCACCTCCTATTGACCTCAGGACTGTGCTGGCTCCTCCCCTTCAATTCTACTTGTGCCCATCAAGGCGCTGGTGAACCCCAAACAGCCCCTAGGGTCCCAATAGCCCCTCCCACAGGTCAATATCCAAACCTCTGGGGTCTTGAGGATCATGAGGGTACAACTACTACTGCCCCAGAATCTTTTAAACCTCCTGGGATTCCAACGAGGCTCCCTTTTTGTCCCTTGTATGGGCCAGCAAGGACCTCCCCTCAGAATCCTTTTCGACCTTAGGGGCCCCAAGAAATTCTCACAGGATTTAGTTCTAAGACCCCTAGAAGCCTCCCTTG
The DNA here is from genome assembly GCF_017591425.1 of Ochotona curzoniae. Classification (NCBI taxonomy): domain Eukaryota; kingdom Metazoa; phylum Chordata; class Mammalia; order Lagomorpha; family Ochotonidae; genus Ochotona; species Ochotona curzoniae. The sequence continues at coordinate 3,802,015 of NW_024465561.1, read as the reverse complement.
GATCCTACTAACTTGAAGACCACCAACTTCTGCCCTGGTTTCTCAAGGACCCCTTCCCTGGGACCTGCAAAAGCCTCTTTCTGAGGACTTCGGGCTCCTCCTAGCGCCCGCCAGGACCCTAAAGAGCACTGACCCCCTTTCCCTGCCCCCACCCTGCTGACCCTTACTTCAGTCCCTGTATACCAGTCACCTGGTTGATCTGGGTGATTCCCCATAGCCTTGTTGCTCATTGCCACGACCACCCACATCTTCAAAACCCCCTACTCCGTCTGACCCCTTCCCTCACCCGGCTTCCTCCTCAGCCTTATTCAGTCTTGGATGCTTGGCTCTCCTCATCTTGCTTCCTCATCCCAGATCCCCTGCGGGCCCTTGAATCCTTACTGTCACCCCAAGGCAGCCCTGTGCCCCCTTTGGCCTGCAAGGATGCCTCTGTTACCCCTGCCGACCTGTAGAGTCCTTCCTGGGCCTCTGTGTCCTCCCCAGAGCCAGCCCGGGAGGGAAGGAGGTGTGGGTCAGAGAACGGGCTGCACATGAGCACTGACGAGCTGCTGTCTTGTCTCCCCAGAAAGACACCGACGAGGAGGTCCGGGAGTTTCTGCAGAACAACCTTCACCTGCAAGGAAAGGTATTCCAGCCCCCCCCCCGGCCCCGCCCCACTCCCCAATCCCGCCGCCCCAGCCTGGAGCCGCAAGAGGCCCTGGAGGCCGGGTCGCCTCACCTGGACAACGCTGTCTCCCACAGGTCGAAGGTTCCCCATCTCTGCGCTGGCAGATGGCGCTCTACCGGGGCCTGCCTGGCCGCGAGGAGGGCACTGACGACCCGGAGAAAATCGTCCGCAGGGTCCAGGAGGTGTCGGCGGTGCTCTACCACCTGGAACAGGTGCGTGAGTGGGGGAAAAGCTTGGGATTCTGGGCGGAGCCTGGGGTGAGGCTGTGGCTCTGTGGGCGGGGCCTGGGTGAAACCTGGAGTTTGTGGGCGGGGCTTGGGTTGGCCTTGGAATTGTGGGCGGGGAAACCTGAGCCTTCATCTCGCCTTTGTGGGCGGAATCAAAGAAGTTCTGGGTCTGGAGCCTTGAGTCTGCGCGAATGGCCTTGGGTGGGCCTTGGAGTTGGAGCGAGGCCCAAGGGGAGGCACTGAATGTGTAGGCGGGACCTAGGATGGAAACAGATGTGCGGGCTCTGTGGGCGGAGCCCGGGTATTCCCCAGCCTGCTTGCAGACCTGGGTAGCTTGACGCAAGGCTGGGCTTGGGGATCAAGCTCCGGGCAGGGTCTGGCAACATGACCAAATGTCCCGCCTGCAGACCGAGCACCCTTACAAATCCAAGAAGGCCGTGTGGCACAAGCTGTTATCCAAGCAGCGCCGGCGAGCCGTGGTGGCCTGCTTCCGGATGACTCCGCTGTACAACTTACCAACGTAAGCCCTCACAGGCCAGGAGAGGGCAGGCTGAGGGACATGAGATGGGGGGGGATGGATAGAGAGGGGCTTCAGGGTTAGCGGGGGCAGCAGGTATATGGGAGTTGGAGACACAGCCAGACCTCGCTCTCACAGACACCGGGCCTGTAACATGTTCCTGGAGAGTTACAAGGCCGCCTGGATCCTGACCGAGGACCACAGTTTCGAGGATCGCATGATAGATGACCTTTCAGTGAGCCCGGGGCCACCGTGGGAGATGGGGAAGGCTGGAGATGGGCTGCCTGTTGCACACCTCCAGGGGGTGCTCTTCGCATGGAGGGGATAAAATGGCAGCCTCTGGCTTGCAGAGAACCAAGGCAGGGAATAGGATGTGGGGGAAGAGACAAAAAAAATCCAGCCCATGTGGCTACAGGCAAAGATAAGAGGGGACTTTGGAAGCCTTTCCCCAGCCCCGCCTCTACCCCGACTCCAGAAAGCTGGGGAGCAGGAGGAAGAGGAGGAGGAAGTGGAGGAGAAGAAGCCTGACCCCCTGCACCAGCTGGTTCTGCACTTTAGCCGGACAGCCTTAACGGAAAAGAGGTGAGGGTGCTACCTAGCCTCAGACAAGCCCCAGGTCCTGGGGAAGAGCCCTCCCCTCCCCATCACATGCACACAGGGAGGCCTTCTGTGTCCCCCAATCCCCATTCCTGGGGAACCCCCACATACAGCTGCTCTTCCTCCCTCTCAGGGCATCTCCTCTGCAGGGCTCACAGGCCTTGTAAGTGTCACTGGGCTTATCTATTGCCAAAGGTCTCCCTCAAACACAATCAGGGTCTTTGGGGTGAGGGGAAAACAACATGATTTCCAGCATACAGAAGAGGCCGGAGCTTTGTCAGGCTCGGGCCTGTGAGAAGCCGTGGCCTTGGGGAGAGCTGCCTAGAGGCGCGGCATGTGAGGTCAGACACTATGCCAAGCCCTCGGACAGATGCTGCCCTCCCATCGTCGAGGGATTAAGTGCAGAAAGGGGCCATCTTTCTTCCACGTGTCATGTCAGGGACCATGCAGTCTGCAGCTGAGCAGTGGCTTCTGTGACTGCAGTGATGACCTCATCGGCGACCCAGGCTCTGTTTGACTTTCTGCTCTGCCAATCTTAGCTCTTGGCTAGTGATCCCAAGATGGACACTGCACATCCAGACATCATGTCACAGGCCAGACAGCAAACACAAGGCAGGAGGGGCAGGAAAGACTTTTCTCTAAGTGAGATCTTCAGTCTATGTCCAAGAAGGGATGTTGCACTCTGGAAGCTTCTCTCACATCTCATTGGCCAGCGTTCTGACCTCAGGCCACGGTGGGGTCCTGGTTTCCATCTGGTGGGCCAAGAGTGACTCTGGGGCTGGGCTGTTCAGTTGAATCTCAATGCAAGTTCCAAACATCAATGAGCCCCATTCCAGTTTCCCCACCTGTAGAATGGGATCACTCATGTACCTCCTTAGCAGGATAACTGTGTTCACTTCTGCAAGGCACTTAGAAGAGGCACTGGCCCAGGGTAAACCCTGAGCAAGCCCGGAGAGAAAGCGGTGGCTGAGCCCAGTCGCTAAGTGAGCCAGCGTGTGGCAGAGTGGCCTGGAGGCCCAAGGCTCCCTCTCTGCAGCTGACCACGGCTGTGGGAAGAGCCCCCAAGAGCTCCAGCACAATGTCCCTGTGAATCCCTTTCTCCCCACTGTGACCAAGTAGAGAGAGTCCCCCTTGGCTCTGCCTCCACCCCCAAGACACCCGCCTACACCACGCAGCCTACTGTGCAGAGGGCAGATTCTCCAAAGATGCTGTTGTAGGATGGGATCCTGACTTCCCCTCCTTCCCCTGCTTCCTTCCTCAGCAAACTGGATGAGGATTACCTGTACATGGCCTACGCCGACATCATGGCCAAGGTGAGGCCCCACCTCGCCTCACATTGCACCTTAGCTCTGGGGGCAGGCTGCCTGCTCCCGGGGTGTGTATAGAGCTGGGGGTGGCTTGAGGCATTTCCTCTGCTAGACCCATCACCCTGCACTAATACCTCCTCTCCAGAGCTGCCACCTGGAGGAGGGAGGGGAGAACGGCGGCGAAGCTGAAGAAGAGGAGGTTGAGGTCTCCTTTGAGGTAGGTGGGGATGGGGGTCCTGGAGGAATGGGCTGGGGACCTGATTAACATATCATTAGCATGAGTTCAAAGGGCCAAACTGGGCAGTGATGTCCAATGCCAGGAACATTGACTTGAGCCAGGCTCCCTCCACCCACACCTTGGCATCTGGTAACCCTTCCTCTGAACCATGGTTTTAGATGAATAAAAGGAATCTGTAGCAGAGGAAAACATGTACAAAGTAGTTGCCGAAATAGTAAAAAGAGCACAATTGTGCTGTGATAAGACTTGTACCTCTTTATGACTCTGTCAGGGAACTAGACTTAGTAGGTGGTCAGAATTAGCTACTGTAATTGAGAAGTAGGGATGCACATAAGCCATATCATAAGGTGTCTGTGGCAACAGCAATGTGACATGGGCACATCTGGGAACCTTCTTGAGGACAAAGCTGGACCTCAGACTGCTCCATTCCCAATCCATGTAGATCTCTCTGCCTGCCTCACCTTGTGCTAGCTGTAGGGGTTACATCCTGGACAGAATTCACAGGAGACAAATGGGTCACAGCTGAAAGCATGAGTCCCCGATGGGGTTGGAGCCAGAGGGCAGAGGGGTGAGAGGAGAAGGCGCTGGCTGTGGAGCCGGGGGCGCTTCGCCCATGGGTCTGCCTCTGTCCCAGGAGAAAGAGATGGAGAAGCAGAGGCTCCTGTACCAGCAGTCACGGCTGCACAACCGCGGGGCTGCCGAGATGGTGCTGCAGATGATCAGTGCCTGCAAAGGTGCTGCACGCACATGTGCCCTGCTCCTCGCATGTGCAGCCTGCTCCTTGCACACACTTGTCTATCCTATCTCCCCCATGGGCCTTACTGGCACACTTGGCCAGCCCTTGCACACACACCCTGCTCCTCACATATACTCCCCCTGGGCCGTGCATGCACTTACACTCTGTGCTTTGCAAACTGTCCTTGGGCCCTCACCTTGCAACTCCTGCCTGCATCCTTCAGCCCTGGTTGCCCCTAGGCATATGCCTTGGGTCATGTTCCCATGCCCCTTCCCTTATCCCCTGGGTGGCTGTCATCTGCTGGAGACAACAGCCTGCTTCCCCCAGACTGGACAGCTTCCAACCCTCCCTGGCCTCTCCCCCAGGAGAGACAGGTGCCATGGTGTCCTCCACTCTGAAGCTGGGCATCTCCATCCTCAATGGAGGCAATGCCGAAGTACAGCAGGTAATGGGTGAAGCGGCTTGGGGGCGAGGGAAGGCTCAGGGGTTGGAGATGCTCCTGGGTAGAATTCAGCTCTCCTTCCCTCTACAGAAAATGCTGGATTATCTGAAGGACAAGAAGGAAGTTGGCTTCTTCCAGAGCATCCAGGCGCTGATGCAGACCTGCAGGTAGGTCCAGCTGTGCGGCTGCAAGTGTAGCTGAGGCTGCACCCACTCCTGGGACTACTTCCTGTGCTGGTTCTGCCCTGATGGTCCGAGCAGAGTTCTACCCAGAGTAGCTCAGACAGCAGGGCATGTGTTCTGAGTGTCAGTGTGGGCTGCTAGGGGGAGGCTGATGGCTTGTGTTCTGGATTCCAGACAGTGGAACCAGTAGGGTGCTAAGACTGGGGGGTGGGGGAAGGGGTGGGAATTCAGCCAACAGTAGGATCAGTAGGGTGCTAAGAATCCAGCACGGCGGGTACTCTGGGCCCTCCCAGCTGACCACTGGCTGCCAACAGGCTCTCACTGTATCCCTCTGTATCTCTGGCTGATCTATGGTTTCTGACCCCTGGTTATCCCGACTGGTATATGGTTTATCTTAGCCCTACCTTACTTCACAGAGTTGAGGGAGGGAGGAGGGGCAGGCAGAAGCTGAGCACCCCTGATTTCTGCCCTCCTTGATGGCAGTGTGTACTTGGCTTCCCAGCACTCCACAGCCGGCCGCCCCGTGGGGTCTACCAGTCTCTGGGTGAGGGGAGGCAGAGGCTGCTTCCCAGCACCCCCACCCCGTCTGTATTTCCCTCAGTGTCCTGGATCTCAATGCCTTCGAGAGACAGAACAAGGCAGAGGGGCTGGGCATGGTGAACGAAGATGGAACTGGTGAGGCCCTGTCTGGGGTGTCCCTGTGCCTGGGACATCCTCTGGGACCCACCTCCTCTCCCCCCCTCCAGCCACTGTCCAGAGTCCCCTTTGCCCAAGGGTTCCCTGGGGTCCCTATCCTTACTGGGGCCCCCAGTCCCGCTCCCTCCACGTTCCCTCCAGGGCCTTACCTCACCCCCTACTCCATGCCACCACCATGGTCCCCATCCTTGGGTATCATTCTGTCCTGTGTTGGCTCACCCATCACCACGTGGCCCCTGTCCCTCCCTCCCCTCCATGTGCCCAACACACTGGTTGCTGTTCTCTCATTAATGTCCCTAATCTGGGTTAATCGAATCTCCTCTTTGCTGTGTTTTGATGTGTCTAACCTTTCTACCACCTGGTCCTCACCCCTGCCTCTCCACCTCCACCCATCCATCTCTCTCCCTCCTTTTTTTTTTTTTTTTTTTGTTCTCCTTTTCCTCTGCTTTGGCCTCCATCTCCTCCTCTTTTCCTTTCTGATCTGCTCCTCCTCTGTCTCCTGGCCCACACCACCCCCACCCCACCTTGGGACTTCTTCCCTGTGGTTATGTCTCCCCATGTGTCTGGGTTCCTGACCGGTGCCTATGTGTGTTTTCCTGTGGTCTGTTGGTCTCCCCCGTCTCTTTTTCCCTCTTTTCTCCTGCTTCCTCCTCCCATCCTGTCGGCTGCCCCAGTCATCAATCGCCAGAACGGTAATTGCCCCAACCCCGCCTCCACTCCCGTGCTGTGCTGCTGCCCCTCTCCCTCCTAACCCTTCCTCCCCTTCCACCTGGGGGCTGAGGATCTGGGATGTCCAGGGAGCGAAGACTCATGTCTGTGCAAATCTTGAGATGCGGAGTCCAAACACCAAGATGCTAGTCCCAGATGAGCCATGGACCACACAGGGGACCAAGAACGAGTCTCCTACCTTATCATCCCCCTACCCACCCAAGCCTCAGCTTCCCCACTGGAGGAAGCTCCAGGCCTTTGCCCGGCTGAGTGTTCGTGGGCTTCCAGACCCAGATTCGCAGTCCCGGGGTGGGGTCGTGCCCAATCCCACCTTCTCGGCTCTTTGTGCTCCGGTCTCTGATTGGTTGGTCGGCGTTTCCCATCCGCCAATCAGATTGGTTGCCTCCAGCATCCACTCTAATTGGTGTGCGCCTGCTGCCTCTGCGCCTGCTCTGATGGATCCCTTCTGGTCTCCTCCCCTAAGGCCACTGTGATGACCATTTTGATGCCCATTCTGATCGCCTCCCTCCTGCCCTGTGACAGCTACCCTCGTCCCTTGCTGCTCCTGCACTGGCTGCTCCTGATGGTTGGCTTGCAAACCCTTCCTCCTACCCCGGCCCATGCCCCACCCTATCCCCTGCTCAGTGTCTTTGTGTGAAAGTGACCCCAATCCCCATAATCTATTAACCCCCATGGCCTGGAGGGGGGCTGAGGGTGACATCAGCTGCCTGCACATCTGCGGGGTCAGCAGATATTCCCGGATGTCATGCCAAGTGGCGGCATCAGAGGGACACAGATGCTGTGGAAAGACACTTGAGGCCCTGGCATCATGGCTCAAGGTGCCGACCACTGACATCATGGACTTTGAGGTCAAGGCCCTTGATATATCAGGTGCCCATGACCCCTCACAGTGTCTTTGAAGAGGTGGCTGCCCCTCCCAGCACCCCTGTGCTTTGTGCATGCACGTGCAGTGTGCATGGGCTGTGTGTGCATGTGTGTGCTGTGCCTGCACGCCTGACCCCTCATGAACGCACCCCTCCCTCCCACCCAGGAGAGAAGGTCATGGCCGATGATGAATTCACGCAAGACCTGTTCCGGTTTCTGCAGTTGCTCTGCGAAGGACACAATAACGGTGAGGAAGAGCCTGATGTGAGGAGTTGGGAGGAGGCGTGACCAGGGTCAGTGGCGACGGCTCAGGCGGCCAGGCTTGTCCTTCATCCTTCCTTTTAAACAGCCGGAGGTTCCTCCCCTGCCAGAATCCTCCTGGGATTTCTGCACTGTCCACTCGTTGCTTCACTTTTACATCATCTGACAAGTCCAATGTGCACCCCCCGATACACACACACTAGCAATTTCCAAAAATTAAAAAAATAATAATAAATGGCCAACAACCCATTGGTCCACATGGGCAATGGGTTGTGTGCCCTTTCCCCACAGATATTTCAGGGCAGCTGGGAAAACTCCACACCTCTAGTGGGGTTTCTGCATGCCGGGCCAGTAAAAAAGTTGGCTAGCGTCTTTGTGCAGCGATCATTTGTTTAGCTTCTGACCCCCCTGGCGGGAGGGGAGCTGACAGGTGCTTTCCTAGCTTTGCTGAGAGTTCCTGCCAGGAGCGTTCTGGTTCAGCCAGTTGAGCCGCAGAGAATGACATGGCCGGCTCCTCCCAGGTGGCACAATTGATGAGAAGCCGCGACCTCAGAGACTCCCAGATGATACGCAGGGAATGCCAGTGTTCTGCCCGATAGACATTCCGCCCAGCGTCTAGATAGGTACAGCCTCGAGGTTGGGGTCCTGACCCCTAGTGTGTGGTTAGGAAACCACAGACAACTGGAACTTCACTTTCCTGACAAGAACAGAATCTTTAGCGTGCTGGCCTCCAGGCTTCACCACACTGAGCTGGTGTTCGTGAAGGGAACGGACTGGTGATTGTCTCTCATCTTCACTTTCCAGAAAAAGAGGAGATGTCACTGTTGTTTTGAATTCCCAAAAACTTTAGGTCTACAACTACTTCTTTAAGGCTTCTGAAATACATTTGTCCCAAGAGACTGAGATTTTTTAAAACTTTGTTTTATTATTCTTTCAGAATTACACAGAGAAGGAAAGATAGAGTTCTTCCATCTACTGCTTCACTCCCCAAATGGCTGCAGCAGCCAGAGCTGGGCTGGTCTAAAGCCAGGAGCTTCCTCCAGGTCCCCCACATGTGCTCAGGAGCCCCAAGAACTGGGGACCTCCTCCACTGTCCTCTCAGGCCATTAGCAGAGAGCTGGATCAGAAGTGGAGCTGCGGCCCGGCCCCGTGGCTAGCGGCTAAATTCCTCGCCTTCACGCACTGGGATCCCCTATGGCCGCTGGTTCTAATTCCGGCAGCCCCGCTTCCCATCCAGCTCCCTGCTTGTGGCCTGGGAAAGCAGTGGAGGACGGCCCAAAGCTTTGGGACCCTGCACCCTCATGGGACACCTGGGGGAGGTTCCTGATTCCTGGCTTCAGATCGGCGCAGCACTGGCCGTAGCAGCCACTTGGGGAGTGAATCATCGGATAGAAGATCTTCCTCTCTGTTTCTCCATCTGACTTTCAGATAAAAATAAATAAAATGTTTTAAAAAAAAGAAAGAAAGAAAAAGAAGTGGAGCTACCAGCACTTGAATCAGCACCTATATGACATGCCAGCATGCAGGTGGAGGCCTAGCCCACTATGTCATGGTGCCAGCCCTGATTACTTACTTGGAAAGCATAGTTAGAGAAAGAGAAAGATCTTCCATCTGCTGACTCACTCCCCAAATGACCGTTATGGCCGGAACTGTGACTAGGCCAGGCCGAAGCCAGGAGCCTGAAACCCCTTCCAGGTCCCCTGTGCAAAGGCCTGAGCACCTGGGCCGTCTTCTGCTACCTTCCCGGCACATTAGCAGGGAGCCAGATCAGATAGAACTTAAACCGGTGCTCATGGGATGCTGGCATCACAGGCTGTGGTTTAGCCAGCTGCACTACAATGCCAGTCCTAAAACAGAATTGGTCTGTAGGGTTTTAAATAAATTTTAATCTCCCAAGTCTGTGACTATTCGAAAATGAGAATGTTGAGGAAAAAAAAAAGGAAGGAAGGAAGGAAGGAAGGAAGAAAATAAATGAGAATGTTCTTCTAGTTAGATTCCTCTTGCCCACTGCATTTGCAACCCCATGTTCTGCCCACATTCATGGGGTTACTCATCAGCACCATGAAAGAGGCGTCTTTCCGGTTTCAGACACCACGTGCATTTTGGGTGGTCACTGCCCTCCGGGGTGGAGAGGACAGTGCTGTCTCTGCACACGTCTGTGGCGCTGGTTTCGGTTGGCACAAACCTAGATGGGATCTATGTCACCATTTCCACATGCAGTTGATTTTAACTCTCTGTTAAACAGTGTTCCCTTGTCAGATATGTGAATGGACATGTGACCCCTCTTCCATCTTCCCCGACACCTAGTGGGCATTCAGCGCAGGCTTCCGGGAAATAAATGGAGGACTGAACCTCCAATTCTCCTGCTAAATGGTGCTCTATAAATATTTCCTGAAGGGGGCTGGCATTGTGACTTAACAAGCTAATCCTCCAGCTTCAGTTGCCAGCATTCCATATGGGGTCAGTTCATGTGCCGTCTGCTCCACTTCCAAACCAGCTTTCTGCTGATGGCCTGGGAGGGCAGCAAAGGAATTTCCAAGTCCTTGGGACCCTGTACCCATGTGGCCATTGCAACCATTTGGGGAGTGAAGCAGCTGATGGACTCGTTCTCTTTGTAAAAATTTCTTTCTAATAAAAAAATAAAATTTTTTCTAAAGAAATGGGAGATTTAGCATACATAATGAGGTCAGCAGCCACATTTTAAGCAGTTATATACATATTTTTTTAAAGATGTATTTATTTTTATTACAAAGTCAGATATACAGAGAGGAGGAGAGACAGAGAGAAAGATCTTCTGTCCGATGTTTCACTCCCCAAGTGACTGCAACAGCTGGTGCTGTGCCGATCTGAAGCCGGGTACCAGGAACTTCTTTCCAGGTGTCCCATGAGGGTGCAGGGTCCCAAAGCTTTGGGCCGTCCTCCACTGCTTTCCCAGGCCACAAGCAGGGAGCTGGATGGGAAGCGGGGCTGCCGGGATTAAAACCAGCGCCCATATGGGATCCCAGCACGTTCAAGGCAAGGACTTTAGCCACTAGACCACGCCGCCAGGCCCAAAAAAATAAATCTTTCTAAAAATATATTTCCTGGGTCCGGCGCAGTGGTGCAGTGGTTAAGGTCCTCGCCTTGCACGCCCGGGATCCCATATGGGCGCCGGTTCTATCCCGGCAGCCCCGCTTCCCATCCAGCTCCCTGCCTGTGGCCCGGGAAAGCAGTCGAGGACAGCCCAACGCCTTGGGACCCTGCACCCACGTGGGAGACCCAGAAGAGCCTCCTGGCTTCGGATCGGCATAGCATCGGCGGTTGCACTCACTTGGGGAGTGAATCATCGGACGGAAGATCTTCCTCTCTGTCTCTCCTCTCTGTATATCTGCCTTTCCAATGAAAAAAAAATAATAATAATAAAAATAAATCTTTAAAAATATATTTCCTGGAGGAAAAGGAAAATGAGCAAATAACTGACCCTTCACCACACCTGACACACAGTAGGCCCTCAGTAGTTCCATCGTGAGGTAACCGAGTGATCCTTCATCTTCCTCTGACATATGGTGAGTATATTTGATAGACAGTCATTAGAGACGTGAGCCATGGTGTATCATCTGGCATGCAATAGGCACTCCATAAATGCATGGTCGGTGCTCCGGTGCGTGAATGCCTTTTCACCTCCCTAGATTTCCAAAACTACCTGCGGACACAGACCGGGAACACCACCACAATCAACATTATCATCTGCACGGTGGACTACCTCCTGCGTCTGCAGGTAAGAATGCCAGTCCCCCCCACCCCGGGGAAGTGAGACCGCCACGTCCCCCGGGGAAGTGAGACCACCAGGTCCCCCGGGGAAGTGAGGACGCCAGGGGAAAGTGAGACTGCCAGTGCCCCGGCAGTGAGGACGTCAGGCCCCTGGGGCAGTGAGGATGCTAGCCCTAAAGCCCTGGGCTGTGAGGATGTCAGGTACCCCCTGGGCAGTGAGGACGCCAGCCCTACCCCACCCCACCCCACCCTGGGCGTCCTGCGGGGCCTGGGCTGCAGCCTGCATCCTCACCGCCTGCCCACACCCACTGCTGCAGGAGTCCATCAGCGACTTCTACTGGTACTACTCGGGCAAGGACGTCATTGAGGAGCAGGGCAAGAGAAACTTCTCCAAGGCCATGTCTGTGGCCAAGCAGGTGTTCAACAGCCTCACCGAGTATATCCAGGTAGGACCTGCCCACTGGAGCAAGGTGGGACGGAGTAGCCCTTGGCCATCCCTGGGGCTCACGCAGCCCTCTCTGCTAACCACCACCACCCCTTCCCCAGGGCCCCTGCACCGGGAACCAGCAGAGCCTGGCACACAGCCGCCTCTGGGACGCTGTGGTGGGATTCCTGCACGTGTTTGCCCACATGATGATGAAGCTGGCTCAGGTTCGAGTCCCTCAGCGCCTTCACCCCACCCTCATTCCCGCCGCCCTGTGGGGCACTGTTTCCAAGACTTGCCCTCATCCAAGACCTCCACATACAGCCAAGTCCATCCTCCTCTTGGATTGGCAGGCCCCATGGCCGCGCCTCTTCTGTCCCTGCCCACCAGCCGCTTTCCACCTGCACTCCACACTCCAGATGGCCCCGGTATGCTGGGCCTGGCACCCCTAGGGTCAGCTCTTCACTAGCACAGCGGGAAGCCCTCTGGTCCCTGATGAGGACAGGCAGGCGTAGGGCTGGCTTCTCAGACCATGGCCGGCAGCTGAAGGAGTGTTTCGGTCTTTCATGCTGCTTGTGGCAGATGACGCCCATCTCGGGCACCCACGATGTAAGGTCCTTGTCCACCCCATGTCGCAGTTCTTGAATCCTTGCGCCCCACTTCCCCTTGCCACTGCTGTCCCCTTGCAGCTTTGTCAGTGTTCATAAATGCTTTTTCACCCTTTTGCTCTGCTGCTGCCTAATCCACGCCACCCAGTTGAGCCAGACATGAAACCTTTCCTAGGAGCACTCACTGCCGTAGTTCCCACGTTTTCCAGCAGGTGGCAGTAAGGTGTCCTGTAGACTAATATCCCAGCAGGTGGGGGTCCTGAGGAAGGGTTGGGCCTGGAAGATATTGCTGGCCCCATGCACGTTGGGTGTGAGGCAGAGGGCAGGCGACGGATGAGGCATGAAGATGAGGCCTGGGGTTCTGCACGGAGACGGTGCTTAGAGCTGCACAAGTATGTTGGGATTAGCCGCTGTTTTGAACCTGGCCTGGCAGCCACATTGAAAACCAAACATGGTCACAAACGGGCAACTTTATGTGTCTCGACCTATGTGAACTTTATGTGAGGTGTCTGAGGCACTATGCGAGGAGGCAGTTACCCTTGGGGTCTCCCAGTACACAGCGCACCCCACACCCCCCAGTCAGGCCCCTCCCCACGTGCCTGGCTCCATTCCCTCCTCAGATCTGGGTCTCTGTGGTCTCTGTGGTCTCTGTCTCTGCCTCAAATGTTTGCGCTCCAGGCTTCCCCCTTGCCCAGTCCTCGCTGCCCCCGCACATCCCTCCTGGGCCTGCTGCCCGGAAGTGCCAACCCCACCCCCCAATCCTGTCTCTCTGCTCCCTCCCTTGCTTCCGAGGAACATGTCTGGACTCGGGTCCCCTCGGAGGTAAGAGGGGAGAAGCAGGGGGTCTTAGGCCCTGCTGGGTAAGTGACAAGGGCCAGGTGGGGGAGGTGTGTCTGCGAGGGCCCCACCCAGATCCCGCTTAACAGGGTTCCCGTCTCTAGGACTCGAGCCAGATCGAGCTGCTGAAGGAGTTGCTAGACCTCCAGAAAGACATGGTCGTGATGCTGCTGTCACTACTGGAAGGTAAACGGGCGGGACAGGGCCAAGCGCGGCCCTCCGAGACCCAGGAGTCCCTGAGCTGCCACCTCTGACCTCTGGTCAGGGTCCAAGTTGATGATTTGCCATGACAAGATCAGCTACCACCTCTATGTGGGGGAGGGGCTGAGCACCCCTTAATTCCCGTTGTCCTCAGAGAAATCTTAATAACCTGGTGGCCTCTGACCTATGCATGTCTTTTATATTTAGCTTTTCTAATTTGCTAAATGTTATCCACTAGCTTTGGCAGCCTTACAGATATTCCCCAACCTTGGTGTTCTAGCAGCCACAGTTACTGCTAAGTCTTAGAGCACTGTAGGACTCTCCCCACACAGAGGTGCCTAAGAAGCATCTGTTCATTCTTTGACAAGACAGCATAGTACTCCAGCCTGGGGTATAGAGGAAGCCATTTAACTAAGTCCAGACTCACGGACATTCCATGTTTATATATTGTTTCATTTTTGGGGAGTAACTGGTCATTAGCCTTTAAAACACCAACATTTCCAGCTTTTTGTTGGAAAAATTGAGATATTCAGGGGCCCTAGCCCACCTTCTCACGTGGCGAAAGTCGGCTGGACGGGGCTCAGTGGCTGAGTGACGCCGATGTCGCACCTGCAGACTGGCAGCTGCGCTGGTCGTGTAGCACCGAGCATCTTTGAGAGGCCCTGGAGACCGGGGGCAGGTGCCTCCCGTGTGCGCCTCATTCTCCAGTGGTTTAGCGAGGAAGACCCGGAGAGGTCTGTTCTTGTACCAAGGAATCATGTGGCGAATGTGGCAAAATGTGAACAGTCAATGAAGCTCAGCTACCGGAGGGGTCTTTGAGCTCTTCTTGCAGCCTTTATCCAGAAATGACAGGAAAAGGCACAAAAGCAAGCCGGCCAAGCCTCCTTTAGAGGCAGCGCAGGAGTCCACTTTGCCTCTCCCTACCACCTTACCTTTGGTCTGCCTCACTCATTTGTGGGACCTGCCTAGCCTCGGTGTACACATGGAAGTTTCCAGTGTGCAAGCTCCGAAGTTGTGCAGTCCTGTGTTCGAATCCTCCTCCCCTCATGGTTGGGGTGGGACTTCCTTCAAGTCTCCTCTGCTAAAAGTGTGACACTTCTCTTCCAACGTTGCATTGATATCATGCCTGGCACAGCCCTGGCACCTCGCCTGAGTACATAGCATCGTTAGCTTGGCCCCAGCTGGCAAGGTAGGGGCACAGACACGGGACCTGCCAGCTGGGCCTGCCAGCTGGGCACACCGTGCTGACTATGGTCAGCATGAAGGAGAGGCTAGGAGCTGCCGCAGGGAGCTTCCCACGAGCATGGGGACCGATGGAGAGCCACAGGTGGCTCCAGAGCTAGAGGGAGGCAGAGCCCATGGTGGTGGGGGGCGGCAGGGAGGGTCCAGTAAGGGGGCTGTGCCGGGCCTCACGGACGGAGGACACCCTGCAGGGAACGTGGTAAACGGCATGATCGCGCGGCAGATGGTGGACATGCTGGTTGAGTCGTCGTCCAACGTGGAGATGATCCTCAAGTTCTTTGACATGTTCCTGAAACTCAAGGACATCGTGGGCTCCGAGGCCTTCCAGGACTACGTCACAGACCCCCGAGGCCTCATCTCCAAGAAGGACTTCCAGAAGGTGGGTGTTATCTAGCAGGTGGGCTGCTGTGTGCCCACTGTGCCTTCCTGGGCCACCTACCTGGGGCTGGAGACTCCTCATTGCGCCTCATTGGCTTGCCCTTGCACTAGTCCTGCCCACTTGTTCACACTAGCGAGAGCCGTCCCGCTTCCGTCGGTGGTAGGGGTCAGTGGTTCCACTGGAGTTCTTCCTGTCCGGGCTAGGCCAGACCTAACCTCCAGGAACCCAGCCATGTCCCAGGAAGACTTAGAGCCTGCCTTTGTGGAACACAGCCTTGTTCACCTCCACAGGTGGAAGCAGGTTCTCTCTTTGTCAAGAATCAAGGCACAGGATGTGGGTGTGCATTCAGCGTGAGCTATCCCCAGTCAGACCAAGGTGGGGTGTAAGCTGTCGGGGTGCTTGGGGGGGAAGCAGGAATGAATGTCAGCCCTTCGCCCTCCTCTGTGCCCTCCAGCCACAGCTGGGCCGGCTCTCCTTGCCCAATCCCAGGGAAGTCACTCTCCTACGTCGCACAGGTCGTGGCTGTGTGAGGGGGCCTGGGGGCAGCCCATGGCCTTGACGTTCCTGGAGTGTGGATTCAGACACCCCATAGTCCTGGCTCTGTTCTCTGCTCCAGCTTCCTGCTAAGGCGCGCTCCAGGGAGAGTGGTTGATGGCTCAAGTGCTTGGGTCCCTGACACCCACGTGGGAGCCTTGGATTGAGTGCCCAGCTCCTGTGTGTGCAGCCGTTGAGGAGTGAACTGCTGGATGGGAGCACGCACTCTCTCGGCCTGCCCAGTAGATAACTGAAGAAGGGCAGGGCATTGGACACAGCAGTTAAGCACCTGCCGGAGTTGCCCACATATACGAGTGACTAACTAGAGGTTCTGGCTCCACTTCCAATCCGAGTTCTGTGCATGTACAACGTGGGAAGCGGCAGGTGATGGCTCACAGGCTGAGATCTGGCCTTGTGACACAGCGGGTTAAGCCTGCATTCCATGTTGGGGTACTGGTTTTCATCTCTGCTGCTCTGTTTCGAATCCAGCTCCTTGCTAGTGAACCCTGAAAAGCAGCAGAAGGGGACCCAAGAAGTTGGATCCCTGCCACCTATATGGGAGACCTAAATGGGGTTCAGCACCTGGCTCCTGCCTGGTCAGGCCCCAGCCCTGGCCACTGTGACCATTTGGTGAACAAACTAGCATGTGCAAGATTTCTCTCCATCTCTTTGTCACTCTTCTTTCCAAATAAATAGTACAGAAATCTTGTTTTAAATATTTACTTATTTTGATTAGAAAGTCAGATTTACAGAGAGGAGAGACAGAGAAGAAGATCTTCTGTCTGATGATTCACTCCCCAAGTGGCCAGGATCCGAAACCAGGAGCCAGGAACTTCCTCCTGCTCTCCCACGCAGGTGCAGGGTCCCAAGGCTTTGAGCCGTCCTCAACTGCTTTTCCAGGCCACAAGCAGGGAGCTGGGTGGGAAGTGGAGCAGCTGGGACACGGACCAGCATCCACATGTGATGTTGGCGCTTTCAGGTGAAGGACTAGCCTACTGTACCACCGTGCCAGCTCCCAAAAGGGGCTACTGCAAAGGCTGTGGTGGGACAGTGTGGGGACAGTATCTGTGAGAGACAGGAGTTGTGAGCCGCAGTGCTTGCCACCTGACGCTGGCCCCTGCCACTGCATTCACCTGAAGAAAGTGCAGACTTTCTCTGGAGACAGACAGGCACTGGGAGTGTTTGGGTGCCCCCGACACACACACACACACACACACACACACACACACACACACACACACGCTGCTGGAATGACAGCTTTCACCCTTAGCCCTCCATCTCGCTCTCCCTTGATCTCTACAGACTCGGGTGTGTGTTTCCTGAGCACAAACTCCTCCCCTTACAGAACCGCAGAGCCAGTATGCAAATCAGGGCAGGAAAGGTGAGACTGAGCTGGCGGCTCCTACAGGGTGTTGCCGGGGAATTGCTTTTTTTGATGTCAGGATCCCACCCATGACCCTGCTCCGAGCCTGCTCTGCCTTCCGTGCCTCCTCCCCAGGCCTATGCCTCGCAACCCCCCAACCCTCAGCCAGCAACACCTTGCAGCCCAGGATTTTTTTTTTTTACATGATGACCATTTATTAACAGAAAATAATGTGGGGAGTCCTGCTCACAGGCGGCAACCACGGCGACCCCCCTTCCTGCGGGTGCTGTCGGAGGGGATGGGGATGACATCCTCAATTCGCCCGATTTTCATCCCCAAGCCGGCAAGGGCTCTGAGAGCTGACTGGGCTCCAGGTCCAGGGGTTTTGGTCCTATTTCCTCCTGTGGCCCGCAGTTTGATGTGTAGGGCAGTGATGCCCAGCTCTTTGCACCTCTGGGCCACATCCTGGGCAGCCAACATGGCAGCATATGGCGAGGATTCATCTCGATCAGCCTTCACCTTCATTCCACCAGTCACACGGCAGATGGTTTCCTCTCCAGAAAGATCAGTGACGTGAACAAAAGCGTCCTTGAAGGACGCAAAGATGTGGCAGACCCCAAAGACATTCTCCCGTTCGGCCACCTGAGGCCCGAGGCTGATGACCTGCTCTTCCTTCCTCTCCTTCCCCTTGCGAGGTGCCATTTCTGCGCGTCTTCCCTCAACTCCGCCACCGGAAAGAGCGCAGCCCAGGATTTGTTTCTGATTTATTTGCAAGACAGAGAGACAGGGATTGAGACCATCAGCCCCTGAGTCACCGCTTTCCCCCACCAAATACCTGCAGCAGGCAGGCCTGGGTCAGGCTGAAGCTAGGAGCCCAGAACGCAGGTCTCCCATGTGGGTGGCAGGGACCCAAGCACTTGAGCCCTCCACACCTGCCACCTCCCGTGGTGCGCGTGAGTGGGGAGCTGGAAGCAGAGAGGGCTAGGCCTCGCATGCAAGTTCGTCAGTCCAGGATGCCCGTGTCCCAAGAAGGGTCTTTGTTACTGTATCTAACACTGGCTCCAGATAGCTTGCTTAATCCTTGCATTGACCCTGTGTGGGAAGGACTGGTTTTTCTTTCCATTTTGCAGTTATGGACACTGAGGCTAGGGGTGTGAAATGACCTGGTCAAGGTCACTCCACTAATGAGGGATAGAGTTAGGTTTACAACTCCGGCTCCAGCGGGCACGGTGCCCCGGTTCCCACAGCTACATGGAGAGCCATCAGTGAGTACCTGCTGGCACCAGGCACGGCTGGGCCCCTGGTGTGCAGGCCGGCAGGTTTCAGGAAAGCCTTGGCAGCAGGGGAGACTGCACTGTGCAGGCACAGGACCACGCAGCATTCTCCTTTTTATTTATTTATTTATTTTTTAAAAGATTTATTTATTTTGATTGGAAACTCAGATATACAGAGAGAAGGAGAGACAGAGATAAAGACTTTCCATCTGCTGGTTCACTCTCAAAGTGGCTGCAGAGGTGAGAGCTGAGCTGATCCAAAGACAGGAGCCAGAAGCCTCTTTCTGGGTCTCCCACGCAGATAAGGGTCCCAAGGCTTTGGGCTGTCCTTGACTGCTTTCCCAGGCCACAAGCAGGGAGCCAGATAAGAAGTGGGGCTACCAGGACACCAACTGGCACCCATATAGGATCCTGGAGCATGCAAGACAAGGATTTTAGCCACTAGGCTACCACACTGGGCCCTTTTAAAAAGCTTACATAGGGCCTGACGTGATAGCGAACAGTAAAAGTCCTCGCCTTGAATGCACTAGGATCCCATATGGACACTGGTTCTAATAACCCTAGCGGCCCTGCTTCCCATCCAGCTCCCTGCCTGTGGCCTGGGAAAGCAGCCGAGGATGGCCCAAAGCCTTGGGACCCTGCACTCACATGGGAGACCCAGAAGAAGCTCCAGGCTCCTGGCTTTGAATTGGTTCAGCTCCAGCCATTGCGGCTGCTTGGGGAGTGAACCATCAGATGGAAGATCTTCCTGTCTTTCCTCCTCTCTGTATATCTGCCTTTCCAATAAAAATAAATCTTAAAAAATAAAGAAACTTATACAGAGAGATAGACAAATCTTCCATCTGCTGATTCATGCCTAAAATGGGCACAACAGCCAGAACTGGGTTGATCCAAAGCCAGGGGACAGGAGCTTCCTCTTGGACTTCCATGTAGGTACAGGGGGTCCAAGGGCTTGAGCTAACTTCTGCTGCTTTCCCAGGATATAGGCAGGGACCCAAGCACTTGAGCCCTCCACACCTGCCACCTCCCGTGGTGCACTCCAAAGTGGGATGGCTAGGACCCAAACTGGTGGCATGTGTGGGATGTCAATGCCTCGGGCTGTGGCTTCATTCACTACACTACGACTCCAACCGCAGTATCCTTAATTTTCTAAAAAAATATTTATTTATTTGAAGGGGAGGGAGGGAGAGCTTGAAACAGAATATGAGAGAATCTTCCAGCAGGCCATTCCCCAATGTGTGTTGTTCAAGGCCCAGTGGGCGTTTGCGTGTGCATCGCTGCCGAGTTCCAGAAGGTGGCGCTAAGTGTGTGGAGGAAGGCTCTCCGAGGGCCCTGGTGGCTATACTGTCATCCTTGCCTGTACCGGGTCTGTGTGTGTGCGGTTTGCACCTGCGGGTTGGCCTCCAGAGTGAGACTCCGTGGACCACAGGCTCTGGTGGATGTAACGTCATCCTTGCCTGTACCGGGCCTGTGTGTGTGCGGTTTGCACCTGAGGGTCGGCCCCCAGAGTGCGAGCCCCCGGCGGTCCTCTGCACGGATGCTGCTCTGCCGTCCTCGCGTGCTGCATGAGAGCATCTACTTCCCCACCGTCTTACCGCCAGACCAAACTGTCAGATCTCTGGATTTTTGCCAATCTGATAGATGAAAAATGGTATTACAAGGCCATTTTAAAAGACGATTTGTTTATTCATTGAAAGGCAGAGCTAAAAGGGGGAGACATTTCCTAGATTGCCCGTGTGCTGGTTCACTCTCCAAGTGGCTGCCACGGGCAGTCTCCCGGGACTCCATCCATGCTGGTCTCCCACCGGGGAGTCAGCGGCCTGTGTCCCTAGCCGCCTTCTGCCCACTGCACCACCGTTGGCCCCTCTTAGCTCCTGTTCTCCTGTGAGTGTGGCCCAGGGTCCTTCCGTGGCTGTGTCTGTGAACTGACCAAAGCCGTGGCTTATTCCCATCTGGTTTCTAGGAGCTCCTGATGGGGGAGACTGCGTAAAATGTGGTTAGCAAGAGGGATCACAACCCTTTCCCCAGTTCCTTGTTTCTCTTTTGACTTCCCTCCTTTGTGTTTCGGCTATGCAGCCTACTTGATGATTTTTTTTTTTTTTAATGCAGAAAAACGTTTGAATAATTGTGTTTCTTCCAACAAAACAGACTACATATGTTACAACATTCAGAACTTAGAGTTGTCCCTGAAGTCCCCATTGGTGCCCATCTGCCGTCCTGTCCCCTCCCCGCTCCAGAGCTGCCGCTGCTGTCCTTTCAGCACACACTTTGTCCATCTGGAGAAAGGCAGTTCCACTCAGATGCAAATATGCATTAAACCACAGCGTTTCCAATGTCCTCCCGGGTTCGTCATGCTCTTGGCTATGGACGTGACACATGTCCCTGCAAAAAGTGCTCTGTGGGTTCAAACATGTCTGCTCCAGGATTTTGTTGTGTGTGTGTGTTTTAAGATGTACTTGTTTACTTTGAAAGGCAGGGTTACGTCGAGAGAGAGAGGAAAGCTCTATCTTCCATCTGCTGGTTCACTCCCAAAATGGCCACAGTAGCTAGGACTGGACAGGAGGTGCCATCGGTCTCCCATGTGGGTACAGGGGCTAAAGCACTTGCACCATATTCTGCTGTTTTCCCAGGCACATTAGCAGGGAGTTGGATCAGAATTGGAACAGCAGGGGTAGAGCAGGTACCTGTGTGGGATGTTGGTACTGTGGGCTCAACCCGCTGCACCAGAGGGCTGGCTCTTCCACTGGTCTTTAAATCACCAAATGTCTGTTGCTGTTTAAAATTCCAAGTCCAGGGCCTGGCAAGGTAGCCTAGTGCCTAAAGTCCTTGCCTTGCACCCACTGGAATCCCATAGGGGCATTGGTTCTAATCCTGGCAGCTCCACTTCCCATCCAGCTCCCTGCTTGTGGCCTGGGAAAGCAGTCAAGGACGGCCCAAAGCCTTGGGACCCTGCACCCACATGAGAGACCCAGAAGAAGCTCCAGGCTCCTGGCTTTGGATCAGCTCAGCTCTGGCCACTACAGACACTTGGAGAGTGAACCAGCAGACAGAAGATCTTTCTCTCTGTCTCCTCCTTCTCTCTGCAAATCTGCCTTTCCAATCAAAATAAATCAATTTCTAAAAAATATTCCAAGTCCAAAACACAAAAATCTAACGCTCATAACTATTGTATATGATTCTTTTTTGCAGTTTTTTTTTTAAATTACAGTTCAGCAAGGACCACCTATTGTTGTGGGCCAGTGCTTCCCGAATTCTCCTTTCATCTATTGCTCTCCCTTCCAGCACTTTTTTCTCAGTTTATCTACAGAACACTTAGGCTGGTCCTGCAAAGCTGGGAGCCACATGTAAAACAAACAAACAAACAAATAAATAAATTTTTAAAAATAAGATTTATTCATTTTGATTGGAAAGTCAAGGAGAGACACAGAGAAAGATCTTCTGTCTGCTGGTTCATTCCCCATGTGTCCACAGTGGTTGGAGCTGAGCAATTCCAAAGCCAGAATTAGGAGGTTTTTCTGGGTCTCCCACATGGACACAGGGTCCCAAGGCCTTGGGCCGTCCTCGACTGCTTTTCTAGCCACAAGCAGGGAGCTGGATGGGAAGTGGAGCAACGAGGACATGAACCAGTGCCCATGTGGGATCCCAGAACACGTAAAGCAGAGGATTTAGCCACTAGGCTATCATGCCAGGCCTGAGCCACATGCATTTTTTTAAAATTCTAGTAGCCATATTTTTAAAAAGAAATATGTAATCAACATTTGAATAATATTATTATCTTAAAGATTTACTTTGTTTTTATTGGAAAAACAGATTTACAGAGAAGGGAAGACACAGAGAGAAAGATCTTCCATCTACTGGTTCTCTCCCCAAATGGCTGCAACAGCTGGAGCTGAGCCAGTCTGAAGTCAGGAGGTTTTTCTGGGTCTCCCATGCAGGTTCAGGGTCTCAAGATTTTGGACTATCCTCTACTGTTTTCCCAGGCCTCAAGCAAGGAGCTGGATGGGAAGTGGAGCAACTGAGACATGAACTGGTGCACATATGGGATCCTAGCACCTGGAGGTGGAGGATTAGCCAGTTGAGCTATTGTGCCAAGTAGCCACATTTTTATTTTTATTTTTTTTAAAGATTTATTTTTATTATTTTTTATTGGAAAGGCGGATATACAGAGAGGAGAGACAGTGAGGAAAATCTTCTGTCTGATGATTCACTCCCCAAGTGAGCGCAACAGGCCTATGCTATGCCGATCCGAAGCCAGGAGCCCCTTCCAGGTCTCCCACGTGGGTGCAGGGTCCCAAGGGCTTGGGCCGTCCTCGACTGCTTTCCCGGGCCACAGGCAGGGAGCTGGAAGGGAAGCGGGGCTGCCGAGATAGAACCAGCGCCCATATGGGATCCCGGGCGTGAAAGGCGAGGACCTTAACCACTTGCGCCACCGCGCCGGGCCCCACATTTTTAAAAAGAAAATATACATACACACAACTAGTATACCAAAAAGTTATCTTAAAATTTAATTAGCTTGGGCCCAGCATGATGCCGCAGTGGTTAAGGTCCTCGTCTTGCATGCCCGGGACCCCATATGGGCACTGGTTCTAGTCCCGGCAGCCCCGCTTCCCATCCAGCTCCCTGCCTGTGGCCTGGGAAAGCAGTCGAGGACGGCCCAAAGCTTTGGGATCCTGCACCCGTGTGGGAGACCCGGAAGAGGCTCCTGGCTTCGAATTGGCTCAGCTCCAGCCATTGCGGCCGCCTGGGGAGTGAATCATCGGATGGAAGATCTTCCTCTCTGTCTCTCCTCTCTGTATATCTGCCTTTCCAATAAAATAAAATAAATCTTAAAAATTTTTTTAAATTAGCTTTTGAAAAACTATTTTAAAAGATGTATTTATTTATTGGAAAGATAGAGATGTGAGATCTTTCATCCTCTGATTTTCTCTCCAAATGGCCACAATAGCCAAGTCTGAGCTGTGATGAAGACAGAAGCTTAGGGCTCCATCTGGGTCTCCCACGTGAGTAGCAGGGACCCAAGTTGTTGAGTCATCATTCACTGCCTCCCAGGGCACACATGGGCAGGAAGCTAGACTTGAGAGCAGATCTGGGTCTCAAACCCAGGCCCTTCGATATGGGACATGGATGTCTCCAAAAGTGTCAAGCGCTGGCCCGACTGTCCGCTGCTCCTTTGTGGTTCCAAAAAGGCGTGTTCCTGGAAGAGAACTTGTTCGTTTTCAAGAGTGTCACAAACTTCAGCATTCCTCTTAATTTTCAAGAGGACAAATGTCTGGGAGCACCTACTGGGTGTCCTGATCTCCACTTGGGGGCTGACAGTCCGTGGGGAGGGCAAGACAAATGTCACTAAGCCATACCAGTGTGGGTTGTAGGCTGTGGTGCAGGAGCTGAGCAGGGTGGCATGGAATGAGCAGGGCCGAAGCAGGCCCTGTTCCCTGTGTGGTCAGGGTCTGCTTCCCAAGGAGGGGATGTTGAAGTTGAGCAGGTGCCATGGGAAAGGGGTGGAGAGTTGTGGGATGCTAAGTCAGGGGTGGGTGTCAAAACTAGAAGGTGGGAAGAGGAGGCACAGGGATGATACATATGGCTAAAGAGGGTGACAAGGAAGAGAGGGGGATACATGCAGGCTTGGCCATCAGCGGGAAGGACGCTGCCTTGGACCTGAGTGGGATGGAGCCAAGGAGAGGATTGGGAACAAGGGAGCAGGTGTTTGCAGGATTCCTCCCTCTGAGGGAGCAGGGAGGAGGCTGCTGGGATGATCTGGGTGGGAGACAATGGCGGGGGAGGGACACGGAGGGGACAGAAATGAGTGGGTCCTAAAGTCTATTTTGAAAGCAGAGCTGACGGCTTTGCTGAGGGATCAGGTGTGGGCGGTGAGACAAAAGCGAGGAATCTAGCATGACTCAAAGATTTTCACTTGAGCACCTGGGTAGGCGGTGATGCTGTTCCTGAGATGGGTAATAAGACTGTGGGAGGAGAAGTTCTGAAACTCAAGTGCAGTTCTTGGGGGAGATATCACAGGAACATGGCACGTGCAGCTTCAGCTGTCAGAGCTTGGATTCAGGGGAGCAGCCAGGATTGGGGGTTGGGGACCTGATAATGCAGGAATACCCCCATTAGGGTGGATCCCATGAATGGGGTACAAGTCCCAGGCCCCAGCTCTCCCCATGCCTCACCCCCACTGGAAGAGGAGGCTGTAGCAAAGGAAACTGCAAAGATGCTTAAGCCAGGAGAGAAGATAGTCATGGAAAATGCCATTAAAAGATAAGTTTGTCTTGGTGCCCCAAAATTTCAAATTTATGTCTATGAGGGGAGTTTTCAAAAAGATCATGAAATATGTGTGTATTATAACAAAAACATGGATTTCAAATGTTTTTGAGGGGGAGGGGGTACTAAAATAAATTATTCTTGCAATTGCATGTTTGTCATGGACTTTTGGTACTTTTGTGTTTTATTTTACTTTATTTTATTTAAAGATTTATTTATTTTGATTGGAAAGTCAGATTTGTAGAGAGAAGGATGGGAGACAGAGAGAAAGATCTTCCACCCAATGATTCACTCCTTAAGTGGCCGCAACGGCTGGAACTGAGTTGATCCAAAGCCAGGAGCCTCTTCCGGGTCTCCCACGTGGGTGCAGGGTCCCAAGGCTTTGGGCCGTCCTCAACTGCTTTTCCAGGTCACAGGCAGGGAGCTGGATGGGAAGCCGTTGGGACTAGAACTGTTGGCCATTTGGGATCCCAGTGTGTGCAAGGCGAGGACTTTAGCTGTTAGGCTACCACATCTGGCCCTGTATCTTTGTATTTTAAAAGAAAGAAATGGACTGGGCAAGTGGTGATGACAAAAAGTGAGCAGCAAATTGCAAGAGCAGAACCCGGCGCCCAGTACTGACATGAGTGGGTGGGGTCGTAGGCCTCTGCCGACGGGGGGTTGACGTGTCCCCTTGTTCATCATGTGGGGTGCCATGGTGGAGTGAGGATAGACAGTAAGTTTGTGTGTGATTGTGCGAGTATGTGTTCACGCGTTGCGGTTTCCAGCGCCCTTCATCATTTGCAAAGCACGATAGTCATTCAGAAAGCGTTTTTTTTCTTTTTGCAAAACTCTTCGCCTTTTACAAAGCACTTTTCAAAGCCAGAAAATGTTGCTTCTGTTCCTGCCACAGAGCAACCCCTCGCAAACTGCATCTTGGCACCCGTCTGCAGGTCATGAAGTGTGCACTGTCACAGCTGGCATCCTTTCCAAAAGTAAAACTGAGCACTGCAGTCAGGTGCCTTGCACAAGTCAGGCCTGTGTCATGAAAACGTGTTCTTTTATACAATGTATTGTCACTTTAAGTACAGTCAAGAATTGTTGGAGAATTGACCCAAGGGATTCTGACAAACGCATACAGGAGTTGAATAATGTCTGTAAAGTTAAAAAAGGAGGGGAGGGGGAGCAAGCTGAGTGTCCATAATACAGTGGTATGTTATCAAGCAGGGGTATTACACAGCAGAGAACACAGAGGCATCTGTTCTCTGTTAGCATGGGTAGACCTTGATAGCTGAGTAAGAAAGCAAATTTCAAATTACCTGATTGTAAGTGATTTTCTTTAAAAAAAAATGTACAGAATACCATATACTTCTTGTGGGCCCTGACTGGATATAGAGATTAGAAACACCGAGAGGCAGGTCTCGGAACTGTGGTTAGAAAGCCCGAGATGCCTTTATCCCACATCAGCATGGCATGCCTGAATCAAGTCCCAGCCCCTCCACTTCCAACTCGGCACGCTCTTGGATTGGCTCAGCTGACGCATGCTTTTTTTTCTCCTGGTGGGACTCCATCTCAGCCCAGCTCCCCAATTCCAGCAGTGACATAGCTGACCCCTGGCACCATGGAAGAAGCATCCATATTTCAAACGGGGGACAGTCGTGTGCCCAGCCAGGATTAACAATATTCTCAATGTGGGCCCGGCGCGGTGGCGCAAGTGGTTAAGTCCTCGCCTTGCAACCCCGGGATCCCATATGGGCGCCGGTTCTAATCCCGGCAGCCCCGCTTCCCTTCCAGCTCCCTGCTTGTGGCCTGGGAAAGCAGTGGAGGACGGCCCAAGGCTTTGGGAACCTGCACCCGTGCGGGAGACCCGAAAGAGGCTCCTGGCTTCGGATCGGCATAGTATCGGCCCGTTGCGCTCACTTGGGGAGTGAATCATCGGACGGAAGATCTTCCTCTCTCTCTCTCCTCTCTCTGTATATCCGCCTTTCCAATGAAAAAATAATAAAAAAAATAAATCTTTAAAAAAAAAAAAAAAAAAAAAAAAACAATATTCTCAATGGCCCCACTTTTACCGCCGTGTGCTTTTTTCAGAACGAAAGCCTTCCTGGTAGAGGGGCGCCCTCCCCTGCCCCTTCCGCCTTTCCCTCCTCCAAGGTATCTGCTGGAGAGGCAGTGTGGCTTGTAATTGGCTCTCAGATTCATGTGGATGTATAAGCCCCCAGGTCCCAAGTTCAGGGTAGTGATGCAAGGGGAGTGAGGGGAAGTCTTGATCGTATTGTGATTCCCAAGGGAAGGCCCTTTGGGAGGGGAGAACTAGAGATCTTCCATCTGCTGATCCACTCCCCACATGTCCACAATGGCCAAGGCTAGGCTGGGTGGAAGCCAGGAACCAGGAGCTTCCTCTGGGTTTCCCACATGATACATGGGCCCAAGCATCAGGGCCATCCTCTATTGCTTCCCCAGGCACAATGGCAGAGGGATTGGAGTCAGGGTTCATATGGAGTGTCAACACCCCAGGTACTTCCTTTGCAAAGCTGTGGCCAGGTGGTAGGGGAGGGAGCCATTTCCTCTAGGCTTGAGGGGCTCCTCTGAGGGAAAGAGCAGTTCCCTACCTTGGGGCTAGAGGGAGGTGTGTGGACTGGGCTGCAGGGGCAGAATGCAGATAAAAATCATCACCCCTCCATCCCCTTTCTCTCTCCAACCCTAAGTAGACAGGCCCCAACTGAAGTCACAGGACAAGAAGAGCGAGGGAAGCAAGCAGGGAGCTTAGCTTCCTTGACCTGGATCCTGCAGGATTTTAGCAGCTGGCACATCCTTCCCTGGTGGCATCCTGCCAGGTGGCAGCTCTTGGGCATGGCTGTATGATTCCCAACTGTTCTGTCTCTAGGAAAAACCCAGAGTTCTTTCTGGAAGTGCAGAGGCCTCTGCAGGCCACTCCCACCCTGCCCCACCCTGCTGACCACCCCCTCCATTCTTGCCCCCAGGCCATGGACAGTCAAAAGCAATTCACCGGACCAGAAATCCAGTTTCTGCTTTCCTGCTCCGAAGCCGATGAGAATGAGATGATCAACTTTGAGGAGTTCGCCAACCGCTTCCAGGAGCCGGCCCGCGACATCGGCTTCAACGTGGCTGTGCTGCTGACCAACCTGTCGGAGCATGTGCCACACGACCCGCGCCTGCGCAACTTCCTGGAGCTAGCCGAGAGCATCCTGGAGTACTTCCGGCCCTACCTGGGCCGCATCGAGATCATGGGCTCCTCGCGCCGCATCGAGCGCATCTACTTCGAGATCTCTGAGACCAACCGGGCCCAGTGGGAGATGCCGCAGGTCGGTGGAGCTGCGCATGCTTCCCTTGCTCACTCCCCCAGCAGCCCCTGGGAGCTTTCTCTGGACCGCCCCGCTGGCCACGGAGAGGCATGCCAAGTAGTTCCCACCCCCTCCCTCCCAGGATGCCTCATCTTCCCAATGCCCCGTTCTCACCCTTGCCTCCCTGCCCCCGGTTCCCACCCCATACCTCATGGGAACATGTCAGAGCTTACACACAGCACCTCTGCCCCTTGCAGCACCTGGCACGCCCTTACCCATGCGGCACACACACTGCTTGTCCCCAGGATCTCTGGGATCCCCTGCCTCTGTAGGAAGCCCTTGACCTTCACATCCACCCCACACCCCACCCTGCCAGGGGCTCCCCACCTGCACATGTCATCCCTCCAATACCAACTTCCTCCTGCTCACCCTTCCCCTCCCCGAGGGTGAAGGGGAGGGTGCCCACGAGGACCCGGGACCCTGGGCACAGCACACACACACACGGCATGGCTGGGGACCAGCCGCTGTAGCGTGATCACTCAGTGTCATTGACCAGCTAATCTTCACTCCATGCAGGCCCATTTCACAGAGGGGGAATGAAGGGGCTGGAAGGAGCAGGCGGGCCCCTGTGCAAACAGCGAGATACCACGTGCTGGGCATTTCACACCTCTGATGTGGGCCTCTGCTTCTGTTTGTGGAAAGGGGACCACTAATCCTACCAAGGGTCACGTGGCAGGATTAGAGAGACATGGCAGGCTGCTTGGGCCAGGGCTGGCCTGATTCTGACTTCGCTACTAACGCCCCCAGAAGGGGCAGCCCCGCAGTGTGGGTCGGCGGCCAGTGCCCCACGGCGTCCCCTCTGCCCGCTCCCGCCCTGCAGGTGAAGGAATCCAAGCGCCAGTTCATCTTCGACGTGGTCAACGAGGGCGGAGAGGCGGAGAAGATGGAGCTGTTCGTGAGCTTCTGCGAGGACACCATCTTCGAGATGCAGATCGCCGCACAGATCTCGGAGCCCGAGGGCGAGCCTGAAGCTGACGAGGACGAGGGCGGAGAGGAGGGCACCGAGGAGGGCGCGGTGGGCCCCGAGGGAGCGGCGGGCACGGCGGCGGCGGGCGCCACGTCGCGGCTGTCGGCGCTCGCGGCCCGGGCGCTGCGCGGCCTCAGCTACCGCAGCCTGCGGCGCCGCGTGCGGAGACTGCGGCGGCTGACGGCGCGGGAGGCGGCCACCGCCCTGGCCGCGCTGCTCTGGGCCGTGGTGGCGCGCGCGGGCGCGGCGGGCGCAGGGGCGGCGGCGGGGGCGCTGCACCTGCTCTGGGGGTCGCTCTTCGGCGGTGGTCTGGTGGAGGGTGCCAAGAAAGTGACGGTGACCGAGCTGCTGGCCGGCATGCCCGACCCCACGGGGGATGAGGTGCATGGCGAGCAGCCAGCGGGCCCCGGCGGCGACGCAGACGGCGCGGGCGAGGGCGAAGGCGAGGGCGACGCGGCGGAGGGTGCCGGCGACGAGGAGGTGGCGGGTCACGAGGCTGGGCCAGGCGGCCCTGAGGGGGCAGTAGCTGTGACCGAAGGGGGCCCCTTCCGGCCCGAGGGCCCTGGCGGCCTCGGGGACATGGGTGACACCACACCGGTGGAGCCACCCACGCCCGAGGGCTCGCCCATCCTCAAGAGGAAGCTGGGGGTGAGAAAGAGGGAAGGGTTGGTGAGGGTCGTGGGTGCGAGAGGGGCGAGATGGGGTGAGCATAGTGACCCTGGGAGCCTCACCTGGCTGGCTGTGTGGGAGGGGCTTGGTGCGCCTCAGGTGGTGGAGGTAAGCAGAAGCCCTGGGGTCACAGAGCTCCGGGCAGGTGCTCCCCCCTCTCTCAGCCTCAGTCTCCCCCTCCGTGCAGTGCGAGGCATCGACCCCCCTGCCTGCTAGTAGAAAAAAAAATGCACAGCTTCTATTACCTGGGAGGCATGGAGACAAAGGGGCCCAGGGAGGAACAGACGGGTTGACTCTGAGACGCACAGCCCATGCACACAGCCCATGCCCTGATGCTCCCCTGGCCCACAGGTGGATGGAGAGGAGGAGGAGCTGATCCCAGAACCGGAGCCAGAGCCAGAGCCAGAGCCAGAGAAGGCAGAGTGAGTGGTCTTGGGCAAAGGGGCCCGTGCTGGTCATTGGCTCTGCCCCTCCTCGTGCCTGTGCTGTGAGCCTCCTGAGGTCGGAGCCCCAGGCTGCCCAGTGTCAGGGACCTCACCCAGCTGGAGCCCCAGGGGAGCGCACCCCTCCTACTCTGTTCTGTTGCCTCCGTTTGTAACCCTGACCTGGCTCTGTGAGTTGGCCATTTTGTGCCGCTCTCACATGCCTCCTTCTCCAGGATGCCCAACCTGATACCTGCTGCTCTCCAAAGTGGAGGAGATTCTCCTCCAGGTTCCACAGCCCCCCATCCCCTGGGGGCGGGGCCCTTGTGCTGTCCCGGGAAGGAGCCCCAGGCACTGTGTGGACCCCTGGCCAGGCAGGGGGTGGGTGGCTCTGCAGGAACGCACTGTGCCCTCTTGACTTCTTTGTGCATCCTGCCCTGCAGTGAGGAGAATGGAGAGAAGGAAGAAGTGCCAGAGACACCCCCAGAACCCCCCAAGAAAGCACCTCCTCCACCTCCAGCCAAGAAGGAAGAAGCCAGAGGTGCCGGCATGGAATTCTGGGGAGAGCTGGAAGTGCAGAGGGTCAAATTCTTGGTGAGGACCCAGCTTGGGCTGGAGAGACATACTCCCTTCCAGAGAGACTCAACCTGACCCTCCACTCCGTGCCTGGCTCGTCCTTGAGGGGAGCCCAGGCTAGGGAAGGGGGGGCAGCAGAGATGCACCCAGACATAGCCAGAACCTAGGCACAGGTAGCCCCCACTCTTTCCCCATTCACAATTTGCATTCCAACCCACATGCTGTAGCTCAAGAACTTCCCACCCTCATGGCCTATGTCCAGCTCAACCTGTTCACAGCTCCACACTTTGGTCTGCCCATCTTGGCCTTTGTTGGCCTTCAGGTAGCCCCAGCTCCTGCTGTGGAGAACCTGGGTGTGATCTGGGCCAGGCAGGAAGGAGGGCACTGGGGAGACAAGGCCCAGCCTGACATGCGGGGGTAAGGATGAGGTGGGGGAAACGTATGCTGGATGTAGGTGGTTTATGAGAATTCACTGGCAGAGTGAGGGACGGGGGCAGGGGGAAAGAGGAGGGAGCAAGGGAGGGATGCGGTCATGTGGGTGCAAGGTGGACAGGGACCGCACATGGCAGCGGGGTTGCCCCGGTTCCAACCCCAGCCCTCCATATTCCTCTGGCTCCATAACCATGAACTAGGCCCCACCTCCCTGGGCCTCAGTGTGCTCAGCTGTGCAGTGGGCATGCAGCGGTACCCACTTCCTGGAGTTGTCATGAGCCTTGAACAAGATGGTACCTCATCCAGGCCTTGGCACACAAAAAGTACCCAAGATACAGGCACTTTGCGGCACCAGGCCCGGTGACTGTCTGTGAGGGCACCAGGCAGCATGGGCTGTGCAGGCTGGAGGCTGGTCCGTGATGTCCCTCTCTGTATCCTACCCGCAGAACTACCTCTCCCGGAACTTCTACACACTGCGCTTCCTCGCCCTCTTCTTGGCGTTCGCCATCAACTTCATCCTGCTGTTTTATAAGGTCCTGCCCGTGTGGGGCCAGGAGGAAGATGCCCTCCCCATTCTCTGGGCAGGCGGGTGGGAGGCCTGGCCTCGTGTGTGTTCCCTGATGGACTCTCTTCCCCCACTCCCAGGAAGGGGCAAAGTGTTGGCCTCAGGAGGCTTCAGGCTGGACACCTGGGGCTTGAGACCCTTGTGGGGTGAGGGGGTTTGTAGGAGCCCCTGGCACAGATGTCCAAGTGTTCACAGGAGCCAACATGGGAACAGACCCCCCCCTTGTCAGCCCTGTGAACTTGGGTGCAGAGCCCCCATCCTGCCACACTCACCCATCCAGTTAAGCTGGAGAAAAGTTTGTGGGGAACAAGAAATGATCCTTGGGGTCCCACCAGGGATTCTTGCTAGAGTCCAGAGCCTGGCTTCTGTGAGGTGGAGTCCTGGCCCCATCACTTACTGGCTGTATGGTGTGGAGCAAGGTGCCTAACCTGTCTCTACCTTAACTTCCTCATCTGGAAAATGGGCTGGTAACAGGGCCCTGAGTGGGTTCTGGGTGCCAGAACTCTGAGGACGCCCACGCTGACTTCTCCCTGTCTCCACTTCAGGTCTCAGATTCCCCGCCAGGGGAGGATGACTTTGAGGGCTCCGCAGCTGGGGACCTGTCCGGGGCAGGGTCTGGAGGTGGCTCCGGCTGGGGCTCGGGGGCTGGCGAGGAGGCCGAGGGCGATGAGGATGAGAACATGGTCTACTACTTCCTGGAGGAGAGCACGGGCTACATGGAGCCCGCCCTGTGGTTCCTGAGCCTGCTGCACACGCTGGTGGCTTTCCTTTGCATTATCGGTTACAACTGCCTCAAGGTGGGCTGCCACACTGGTCCCTGGGGGCCATCAGGCTGGTTCCCTGTGGGTGGCGTGCTGGTCCCTGGTGGGTGGCATGCTGGTCCCTGGTGGGTGGCACGCTGGTCAGGACAGAGGCTGGTCAAGCACTCTGAGTTCAGGGCTGGGGTCTTCAGCCAAGGGAATGGATGTGGGTCATGGCAGAGGAGTCAGGTCCTGGGCCACCCACCCATGCATGGACTGCAGGTGTGGGCATACCATTTCTGAGTAGAAAGACAGGTGTGTCCTTGCCTGCTGGGGGGAGTGGTGAGCTGTGAGGGCCCACGGGCTGTCAGATGGGACTGAGGTCTGTGCCGCGTGCCAGGTGTGTTACGAGAGCCCATGTGTGTTCCCCAAGTGCCGATGATTCCAGCAAATCTTACTCTCCTCTTGGGCACACAGAGTTCGGCCTGCGCTGAGCTGCTGCCGCTCTCCTATCCACCCAGGACTCAGGACGGTCTGAGTTTGGGTCTTGCCCTTTGGCCTTGGACTACATCAGGCACCACCTCTGGGCTCCCACAGCTGCCCCATCCCCACCCATCTTCCTCCCATCCCAGCTCTGATTGCTGTGGGTCTCACTGAGGCTCCCCTAGGGGTCCTGACACCTGCCCCACTCCCCCTGCCCCACCCAGGTGCCCCTGGTGATTTTTAAACGGGAGAAGGAGCTGGCCCGGAAGCTGGAGTTTGATGGCCTCTACATCACAGAACAGCCTGAGGACGATGACGTGAAGGGCCAGTGGGACCGGCTGGTACTCAACACACCGTAAGCTCCTAGCATTCACCTCGCTCCCCGGGGTGGGAGGGGAAGAGGGAGAGAGCAATCTTCCATCTGCTGCTTTACTCCCCAAATGGCTGCAACAGTCAGGGCTGGTCCAGTCTCAACCTAGGAGCCCAGAATTCTATCTGGGTCTCCCACATGGGTAGCAGGGGGCCAAGCTCTTGGGCCATCCTCCATTGTTTTCCCAGGTGTATTAGCAGGAAGCTGGATCAGAAGGGGAGCAGCCAGGACTTGAAATGGCATCCACATGGGATTTCAGCGCTACAGGCGGAGGCTTAACTCGCAGCACCACATACTAGCCCTGAGAAATCTTTCATTCTCTAGTTCGCTTTTCCAAATTTATTCAATGGCCAGAGCTAGTCCATGCCAGAGCTAGGGGCCTTAAAAGTCTAGGTCTCCCATGAGGGTACAAGGGCTCAAGCACTTGGGCTATCTTCCAGTGTCTCCCAGATGTATTAACAGGGATCTGGATTGGGAAGCGGAGCAGCCAGGATTCGAACAGGTTCATGGGGGATACCACAGGTGGTGGCTTCACTCACTGTGCCACACACAGCCCTGAAGTTATTTTCTTACCAAGTCCTTGCTAGTAGAAGAGGAGTGAGGAGGAGGAGGGAAGATAAACCGCACCGCGCACATGCTGCGCTCACATTGTCATTGTCAACCACGCTTGTACTTCACACGGGCCTTGTGTGCTCAGCCAGGAGGGAGGGAGGAAGAGGGTGTGCAGACTGTTGAAGGCAGTGTCTGCCTCCGAAACCTGGACTGCTCCAACAGAGAAAACCAGACTCCTGGAGCCCCAGCGGCTCCCAGGGCTCGAGTGGGCCCAGGGACACGGGATGAGCATGGATTTTCTTCTTGGTGACAGGGCAAAAAGCGAGGATAGGCTGGGGGAGCCATGATCGCTGAGGGCAGCCGGAGCTGGCAGGAAGGGGCACCGCTGGCCACCTGGGGACATCTGAGCGCCCCAGGACAGGGAGGGCCATGCCCTGAGGGGTCCTAGGTACCTCCTCACTCCATTCCACCCGCCCCCCTGCCCTCATGAACTGTCAGGGCTTCTGCTGGGGAGGGAAGGGGCCGGAACCGGCAGATGACATGAAATGAAACTGCAAAAGTGGGTGTGAGGCAAGGCTGCTGGCTCAGAAGCCCCCCACACCCACGTGCCGGCGCTTGCGAGCTCTGTGGGTGCCTCTTGGCACCCTTCGCTCTGAGTGCCATGTGCTACCTGTCGCGCCCGCCCCCTGGGAGAAGCCTGCTCTGTGTTGTGGGGGCGGTGAGGGTGGAGGTACACTTCACTCCAGCTCGGCGTGGCTGTGGTGGCTCACGCGCATTTGCTGTGTCTGCCTGTCTCTCTCTCTCGGCAGGTCTTTCCCCAGCAACTATTGGGACAAGTTTGTCAAGCGGAAGGTGAGAGGCCACACGTGGGGAGGTGGATGGGCCTCCCGGGCTGGGTCCCAGCACTGTCACACCTGGGCTTTTGTGTGTGACCTTGGAGGGTCACCCGTCTCCTCACGGGGCAAGGGTATGGCAGTCACACTCTCCTCAGCGAGGCTGCACACAACAGTGTGGGGCTTGTGCTGTCTGCAGGTAGCAACTGTGAGCGCCTGCGCGCTCAGGGGTGCCTGCTGCTCCTAGTGTGTGTCAGCCTTCTGTGCCTCAGTTTCCCTCACAATCAAGGTGGGGTGAGGACAGAGCCAGCCCTATAGGATCATACAACTGCCATGGGGGCATGACCTGGCACCCGAGCCAACATCAGACATGTTCTGGCTGCTCCCATCTCTCACTCATACCACAAGCAACTAGTAAACACCTGTTGTATGTAAGGAATTGTTTGGGGCACCGGAAGGCAGCAGTAAACAGCACAGTGGTTCTGATGTTGGCAAGGGGAAGATGGCTGGTGGGCATACTGATAAGAGGTGGGTAGTGAACAGGACTAAAGTGACCAAGAGAGGGGAGAGGTGTGTGTGTGTGTGTGTGCTGGCAGGAGGAGGCTTCTGCTGGGCACTAGGTGATGAGTAGATGGGGAGACAGCCAGTGCAAAGGCCCTGAGGCAGGAGTCACTAGATGAGGCCAGTGTGGCTGGACAGAGTATGCAAGGAGGCAGACAGGAAGAGCTCCTTTCACAGCTCCACTTCCTCCACTACCTCCCTACAAACAACAACTGTTCCAGGAAATGTAAGACCTCTATCATTTGGGGGTCTGCCTCCCCTCCAGAGGATCTGCAGAAAGCCCTTGTCTCCTTTCCAGAAAGGTGACCCCTAAGTTTCTCGCACGAAGTTTAGAGTGTCCCCAGAATCCTGGGGCTGGCCATGATGTCCTCAGCACGTGCCGGCTGCAGTCACCTGTGCACTACCTGTCATCTCTCCGGGCAGGTCCTGGACAAACACGGGGACATCTTCGGGCGGGAGCGCATCGCCGAGCTGCTGGGCATGGACCTGGCCTCACTGGAGATCACAGCCCACAATGACCGCAAGCCCGACCCCCCTCCGGGGCTACTGACCTGGTGAGCCACCGGGGTTGCCCTGCAGGTCTGGGCGGTCAGCGGAGCAGGAGCTGGGCCTGATCCTCAAGTTTCTGGCTTCCCTTGCCTCCCCCTGCGCAGGCTCATGTCTATTGATGTCAAGTATCAGATCTGGAAGTTTGGGGTGATCTTCACCGACAATGTGAGGAGGGGCCCACGGGTGGGGGGCACCCTGCAGGGAGGAGTGGTGGGGGTCACCAGAAACATTGAGCCAAGACTGACCCCTGTTGACCTGGGAATGACTGTGTCCCAAAGACCCCCTTGTCCTCTAGTACCTTATTAGTACCTAGTCTGCTACCCCTTCTATGCAGCCTCCACTCCCCAGGAGGTCATCACCCTCAAACAGCAACCACACTTTCCCCCGTGTGCCCACAGTCTTTCCTGTACCTGGGCTGGTATATGGTGATGTCCCTCCTGGGCCACTACAACAACTTCTTCTTTGCCGCCCACCTGCTGGACATCGCCATGGGGGTCAAGACGCTGCGCACCATCCTCTCCTCGGTCACCCACAACGGGAAACAGGTGTGACAGGGGTCCCAGCAGGGGCCGGGGACAGTGAAGAAGGACCAGGCTGAGAGGGCTGCGGAGGGCAATAAGACCCCTGGCGGTGGGGGGCGGACATGAGATGGCAAGCCTGTGGGGGCCAACCCATGCCCCGTGTGCCCCAGCTGGTGATGACCGTGGGCCTGCTGGCAGTGGTGGTCTACCTGTACACGGTGGTGGCCTTCAACTTCTTCCGGAAGTTCTACAACAAGAGCGAGGACGAGGATGAGCCTGACATGAAGTGCGATGATATGATGACGGTGAGCCCCTCTTGCATGGGCTGGTGGGCAAGGGCCTGGCGCTCGGTCTTCCCAGCCAGGAAGGGGGCTCATGGGCAGACCCAGCTCGCAGGCTTGTCGCAAGCAGGGTTCCACAAGCAGGTCTGTGTGGCCGGGAACAGCACCCAGACAAGTAATAATGTGAGCTGCTGCTTCCCTGTGATTTGACTCTTACAAAGCAGTTTTGGGGCCAGTATAATGGTGCAACAGATTAATCCTCTGCTTGCAGTGCCAGCACCCCATATTAAAATGCTGGTTCACATCATGGCTGCTCCACTTCACATCCAGCTCCCTGCTAATATGCCTGGGAAGCAGCAGAGGATGGCCCGGGTCCTTGGGTCCCTGTACCCATGTGGGAAATGTAATAAACATAGGCTTTTGCGGGTTTTTTTTTTTTCAGATTTATTTATTTTAATTGGAAAGGCAGATTTACAGAGAGGAGAGAGAGTGAAAGATCTTCCATCTGCTTGTTCATTTGCCCAGTGTCTGCAATGGCTAGAGCTGAGCTGAGCTGAAGCCAGGAGCCAGGAGCTTTCTCCAGGTCTCCCACATGGGTGCAGGATCCCAAGGCTTTGGGCCCTCCTCCACTGCTGCTTTCCTAGGCCACAAGCAGGGAGCTGGATGGGAAGTGAAGCAGCCAGGCCATAGACCTGGCTAACCTAACCAGTTGGTGGTGGAAAATTAGCCAGTTGAACCATCATGCTTATCTGTTTTTTATTTTTTTTAAGATTTATTTTTATTTGAAAGGCAGAGTTGCAGAGATAGAAGGAGAGGAAGATCTTCCTTCCACTGGTACTGGCTCACTCCCCGAATAGCCACAATGGCCAGAGAAGATCTGATCCAAAGTTGGGAGCCGGGACCCTCCTACAGAGGTGCAGGGTCCCAAGGCTTTGGGTCATCCTGCTGTATTCCTAGGCCATAGGCAGAAAGCCACTTCTCTGGTCCCAAGCATAAACTTTTTAAGAAAGAAGTAAATGCAAAAATGAAAACTGATTATTGATGTGGGGCTGCCCTACATGGTTCGGGACAGGCTGCTGCCCACGCCCCGGTGCCTTCGCCTGTGAGATGGGGCATGTGCTGAAAGCACCTGCTCTGGCATCCTTGCTGACTGGCAGCGAGGTCTGTGCAGGGTGCTCACCCTGTGTGTCCAAGCACAGGAGCTGGCTGCTCGCAGTGCCACGTGCACTAAGTCCCCAGGCCCAGCCAGCTCCGCCTGCGCACTCTGTCCTCCGAGTGGATTCCAATCACAGGAGGCCCGGGCCCAGACCAGAAGCGGCCTTGTCATCGGCTTCCTTCACCCTTCCCTGGGACAAGAGGTGTCCAGCTCCTCAGGTTGCCATTCAAGGCCCCAGCAGCCCTGGCCTCGCTGCCACGGCCTGAGGCCCAGCACAGCCATGAGCCTTTCCCCAGGGCCAGGTGGGACATATTTCCACCCCCACTGGCTCTGCTGACCTCAGACGACCTGGGGATGAACTTGAGTTGCCCACCGTGGCTCACACAGCCAAGGAAGAGCCAAGCCTACCTGTGTCTGACCTGCTTGAGTCTAACCACAATCCCTCTTGCTTTTTTGCTTTCTGGCTTCCTGGTCTTCTTTCGGTTCCCCTAAAACTGTATGCTTGTTTCTAACTCAAGTCCTTTGCACCTGATGTTGTCTGGCCCTGACACATTCACACACACATGCCACCCTCACGTACACACACATGCATGCCCAAGCACACACATATTCTTTCACTTGTCATATCTCTTTTTAGCTCACATACTGCCTCCTACAGGAAGCCCTCCCTGACCACTGGCTGGGCCAGGCCCTACCCTATCCTCCCCTACTGTCACTCACGGGGGTTCTGTCTTCCAGCCGCACTAACCCACCTTTAGTTTCCCCACAGGCGCGCCATGCAGTCTTTCCTCCCCGAGGATGACGTAGCATGCATGGTCTGCTCTGCCAGGAACACTATTTCCCACCCCATTCACCCCTGCTCCTTACCCAGCACCTCCTTCAGGTTCCAGCTCACATGGGTCCCCTCTTCCAGGAAGCCTCGCCTGATCAGCCAGGCCAGCTCAAAGCCTCCCCTGGGCTCTTAGCACTTCCCGTGCTCCGCCCAGCTCGCCTCTGATCACACCACGTCCCCTCCTGTCCCCTGGGCCTCCCCGCTCCCCTGTCCTCACATCCCTGCCTGTGCCGTTCTTGTCACGGTCCTGGCTGTTTCTGGGCTGTCCCAGTCTGATGCCACCTCAACAAGCCCTGAGAGGTCCTCCCCCGTGTCTGCAGCACCAATGACTCGTGTGTCCTCCCTCCCCCAGTGTTACTTGTTTCACATGTACGTGGGCGTGCGAGCCGGCGGAGGCATCGGGGACGAGATCGAGGACCCAGCAGGCGATGAATATGAGCTCTACCGGGTGGTCTTCGACATCACTTTCTTCTTCTTCGTCATTGTCATCCTGCTGGCCATCATCCAGGGTCAGCAGTGGCCTCGGGGGTGGCTGGGGGAGGCGGGACGGCGCTCAGGGTCCAGACACAGGCCAGCTAGTTCTGTAGCTGGGAATATAGGCCCGGGGATTCAGGCTTCCCTGCTTGGGACCTGGAACAAGTCTCCCTGCTGAGTGTCAGTCAGATCAACCTCCATGTCAGGTGCTGACCTCACGTGGGTACTCCGTGCCTCTGGTAGCAAGAGCTCAGGAAGCTCCTGCTTTAGAGTAGGAAGTTGGGGGCAGGGGGATGGGAGGAGTCGGAAATGGGGCAGAGGTCGGGACCTGACCCCCACGCCTCCCTGCTACTCTCAGGTCTCATCATTGATGCTTTTGGGGAACTCCGAGACCAGCAGGAGCAAGTAAAGGAAGACATGGAGGTGAGTCACGCTGAAGACCATCCTGAAGGATGGATGAAAGGCCCCCCAGGGGCACGTGTGAGCTAAGGATGGGTTAGGGCCCTGCTCC
The DNA here is from genome assembly GCF_017591425.1 of Ochotona curzoniae. NCBI lineage: Eukaryota > Metazoa > Chordata > Mammalia > Lagomorpha > Ochotonidae > Ochotona > Ochotona curzoniae. Next base: position 3,762,841 of record NW_024465561.1, on the reverse strand, counting down.
CCCCAGGGGCAGTGGAGAGGGTCCCAAATCTCATGTCTCATGGCCACCCACAGACCAAGTGCTTCATCTGTGGAATTGGCAGCGATTACTTCGACACCACGCCGCACGGCTTTGAGACACACACGCTGGAGGAGCACAACCTGGCCAATTACATGTGAGTGCGGACGCTCCCGCCAATCAGTAGGGACGGGAAGGGTGTGGCTGCCGGGAGGGAGCCTTGCTTAGCCTGAGTCTCAAAGGGTGGCATAGTACCCCAGCCAGCCAACGAGAAGACCAGGGGTGGTCTTGATGGTTCCCATGACCCTCCCACACGCAGGTTTTTCCTGATGTATCTGATCAACAAGGACGAGACTGAACACACTGGTCAGGTAAGGGGGCGTTGCTGGATGACAGATGGGCCCAACAGCAGGTGCTGTGAGAGGCTTGGGTAAGCATCAAGCCTTCCAGAGGTGACCGGCAGACTCCTCCCACCCCTAACCCTAGGAGTCTTACGTCTGGAAGATGTACCAGGAGAGGTGTTGGGACTTCTTCCCAGCCGGTGACTGTTTCCGCAAGCAATATGAGGACCAGCTGGGCTGAGCCGCCACAGCTGGCCCTCCGCATCCACCCGAAGTGCCTTATTCTGTAAGCCCCCCAGACTCCTCCCACGTACCCCTCTAGGGTGGGAAAGGCTCTCTGTACCCAAGAAATAAAAAGTCTGTGCTACCCCGCTATCCCCCCGGCAACTTGCTGTCAGGTTGTTGTAGTGTGGGGGTGGGGGTCTGCCTCCAGAAAACAAGATGACAGAAGCTAACGTCATATTTATTGGGAGGACAAGGATGTGACATGACCACTAGTGTGTCTTTTGGGGGGATACAGGGACTGGTTTCCAATATCTCCCCCAACCCCCTCCACTACCAGGGGACTCATTCCTGGATGTAGAGGTTGCTAGGGGCAGTAGGATCATCTGCTGGTCGCGTCTCTACAATGACAGGCCTGGAGAGAGAGGGGAGACATAGGTCATTGTTTCATTCATTCATTCACAAAGTCGTTAATAAAAAAGTGTGGCAGCGCCCTGCTGGCCCAGAGCCCTGTCCCCAGCCTTTGAGGAGCCCACAAAATGGACAGGGAGACCAGCATGAGTTTGGAGGGTAACACAGAATGCAGTGCGTGGCCATAAGGCCAGCCAAAGCTGGGTGGAGCCTGCAGGTGGCTTGGGAGGGTGGAGTGTTCCCCGCAGGGGGGCTGAGGTGAGAGCCACAGGGGTTCGGCAGGACATGCCCCGTCCCATGGGCCATGGCCAAGGCTAACCATCCTGAGCAACAGAAGTATTTTAAGCAAGGTGAGAGGCACATGGGCAGACTCTGATTACTGTAGAGACCCCCTTGGGGTCCACACGATGGAGGGGCTCCCGGACGGGACCCCCATGGGCTACATCTGAAATTATCTGTGCTCCACATGACAGTCCTAGATTACGCTCCCCAGAAGAAAATGAAAACAAGACCGTGCCAGCCTAAAGAAACAAATGGTGGTGGCAGCTACTATGTGGGGTTCAAAACAGAACCCCTTCATGGACACGAGCAAGGTCAACATCTCGTGACTGTGGTTCATGACCCGTGGCTGTACTCTGGAGGGACAGTGGTCTTTCTGCTGTGTGGCCCTTGATTTAGAGGTGCACTGAACCTGTGATCACAAGTTGAAATTATGAACCAAAAGCATTCATGAAAAAGCCAAAAGGGAGGAAGGAAAGAGCGAGGAAAGTATTTCAGTATTCTAAGCCATACCTATGAAGTTTGCAAAGTCTGTTCTTTAGATATTAATAAATAACTTTTTTAAAAGTGGAAGCAAAAAGATGTGGAGAAGGAACAGCTCGTCCCTACTCTACAGTGTCAATAACAGAAACACGAGACGGAGGGGGTGGTAACATGAGGATTTGGCAAGCAATATCACCAATAGGCTCTAAAACCAATGAGGCCCAGTGCAGTAGCCTAGTGGCTGGAGTCCTAGCCTTGCACACGCCAGGATCCCATGTGAGCACTGGTTCATATCCTGGCTGCTCCACTTCGCTTCTAGTTCCCTGCTTTTGGCCTGGGAAAGCAGTGGAAGACAGCCCAAAGCCTTGGGATTCTGCACCCATATGGGAGACAAAGAAAAGTCTCCTGACTCCTGGCTTTGGATTGACTCAGCTCTGGCCATTGTGGCTACTTGGGGAGTGAACCAATGGATGGAAGATCTTTCCATCTCTCTTTCTCTGTGTAAATCTGACTTTCCAGTAAAAATAAGTGAATCTTTAAAAACAATTTTTTAAAAATAAAACCAATGGGCAAAAGTCATTTAAGCAACAGTATATCTAGCCTTTGAGAGTCTCCCCAAAAGGTCCCTCTCACAAAGGAAAAAAGAACAGCTACCCAGTGAGAAAACAAGCCATCCCACCCTCACCGAGTGACCCAAGACATCATCACCGTAATGGGACAAACCAGCGTGTGTGTCTCTTGATGTCATGTACTGAAAAGGACACAACCTCACTTCTGTGGTTTTCCTGCCCAAAATGCATAACCGGGAAACCTCAAACTTAACTGAGGGGCATTCTAGAAAACAGCTTCACTGCAATCTTCTAAAAAATGGTCAGATGGTGAAAGAAATAAGCCTGAAGAACTCATCATCCTCTAAGGGCGGGCAGCGTGACCCAGTGGGTCAAGCCACCACCACTTGGGATGCCTGAATCCCACATCAAAGAGCCTGGTGTGAGTCGCTGTGTCTCCTACTCTACCCACCCAGCTTCCTGCGAATGCGCCTGGGAGGCAGCAGACAATGGGCCCAATCACTGGGCATTTGTGCTCCCCAGGTGAGAGAAGGGAACAGAATTCCTGGCTCCTAGCCTCAGTCTAGTCCAACCTTGGTTGTGTGGGCATTCGGGAAGTGAGTCAGAAGATTAAAGACATCCCTCTCTCTTTCATCAGGAAAAAAAGACCCAAAAAAATGACCCCTACATGCACCTTATGATCCTAGATTGGATCCTGAACCAGAGAAAATAATTAGCTTTTCTGGTTATAAAGGGCAGCACTTTGAAACTTTGAATGGCTATTTGAGTTAGAAGCCTGAGATAGCGATATTGTCTTGGTTGTAATAGCTGATTTGCTGCACAAAAGCACACCCTTTAATTCAGGAAGCATGTGCTGAACTACTTAGAGATAAATGGGCAACAGGTTTGCAACATACTCCCAAGTATTCAGAAAAAAAAAAGTTGACTTTTTCAACATTTAAGAAAGATTAAGGAAAAATTGATGTCTAGAGAGTCTTGGTGAAAGGGAGATGAGAATTTGCATTATTTTTGCAACTTCTCTCAACCTGAAATTGTGTCCAAAGAAAAAGTTTATTAGTTATTTTTTTAAAGCCAAGGAACTAAAATAAAAATATAAAACAAGGGTGCAAGCACATGGAACAGCAAGTTAAACTGCACATGGGATTCCCCTCTTCACGCAGTGGAGTGCCAGTTTGAGTCCTGGCTGCTCTGCCTCCAAGCTAGCTTCCTGCTGACGCGCCTGTGGGCAACGGATGATGGCTCAAGTACTTGGGCCCTTGACACCCACGCGGGAGATGCAGCTCAGGCTTTTGTGGGCATTTGGGGAATGAACCGTTTGGTCGAAGGTCTTTCTCTCCTCTGACACCCTACCTTTCAAGAAGATGAAAATAAGCATTTAAAAATGGATACATAAAATGAAAATACACCCTCCATTGCCATGTAAAAAAAAAAAAAAAGACTGTGGGAGCCCAGGAGTGCAGCAGAGGTCAGGGGACACTGTCTAGGCTAAAGTCATGGATGGCTGGGGACCCCTTGGAAGCCCCTTGCTTCCCGCTGTCCACACCCCCCATGACCTTACCTGGGAGAGCCAAGCAGCCGGAAGGTGAGGGTGGGGTCTCTCAGCTCCTGCAGCAGCTGGGGGAAAAGTGTGTCAGCTCCCGGAAGACCCTCCCCTCTCTCATAAAGATAGCGAGGAAAGGTCTCCACCATGCGGCCTCAGGTCCAGAGAGACCGTTGCCTGCCCTGTGTACCAGGGGTGTGACAACAGGCCAGTCATCACCCCTTCTCTGCCTCGGGTTATTCTCCTGGGAAATCACAGCCCCCCCCCCCCCGCCACGTGACTGCAGGCACTGCAGGAGGTGTGGTACTCCAAGTCCATCTCCCCCTGGCTTCCCCACAAGATGACAGGCCGACCCCGGGGAAGTGAGGCCATTTGCCAGAGGCCACTCCATCCAGGCAGCCAGGTCCATGCCTCTAAGCACCTGTCCATCTCTACAAGGTGCAGAGAGACACAGAGCTCCTTGCAGGTCACGAGACAGCCAGGGCTGAGGTCAGAACCCAATCCAGGACACAGAGAGGACTCCCCGTCCCGAACCTCCCACCCTGGATCAGTTCTCTGTGCACACAGCTCGCATGTCTGGATGGAGGAACATACCTGGTCGGAGCCTGGAGCCCACACTTGCACTCCATGCTTCCAGAAGGCCTGAAGCCGACCCCCAACCATAGCTGGGAAGAGAGCGGTGCCTGTTACCCCTGGGGATCCCGGGACCTCCACCCCTCATCTGTGGCCTTCCCTTTCCTGTACATACCCACAGCTTCCACAGCTTCTGTCATGGGGATCTCGGGTGTGCGCAGGCCCCGGACTGGGGTGCCCTCTGGGGTCACCAACTTCAGAGAGCCTGGAAGGTAGGGGAGGGGATGGGGAGGGAGAGAGGAGGGACTTTACTAAGGATCAGACAACAAATTAGGAATAAACAGCTAAGGCGCTCCGGGTTCCTGAGAGTCTGGGCCTGGGCGTCTGAGTGGGGGTCCCAGGAAGGGGAGGGAGGGAGGAGGGCTCATACCGTCCATCAACACCATCACCATGTCTTCCTCTACCTGGGTCACCTGCACTGGCCCCTTGTGCTCTGTTTGAGAGGAGGGGGCCGTAAGGACCAACTCTACCCCCTTACCTTTTCCCTGCACCACACCAAGCCCGGACCCTATGTTAGACAAGCCTTTAGGTCCCAAGCAAGCAGGCTAAAATCCCGCCCATTTTCAGTCGCACCTGTGACGTGAGACCCGCCTAAGCCTTGCCCCAATTCCGCCCCTCAGTCCCACCCTCCGCGAGACCCCCGGCTCACCCGTGCTCATCTCGCCCAGCCAGCAGGAGAGCGCGCCGAAGCGCACCGTGTGGAAGAGCACGGACTTGGCCGGCCGCCCGGGGCTCACGCCGATGCACACCGAGGGCAGCTCGGAGCCAGGCGCGGTCAGCAGCGCGAAAACCGGCAGAGGCGTGGGGAGTGGGAACAGCACCTGCTGCAGGCCACGGGGAAGGGAGGCGGGCTCAGGGGGCGTGACTAAGAGGCCAGGGGCGTGGCCGGGGAGGGGCGTGGCCGAGGAGAAGGCGGGAGGGGCGTGGCCGAGAGCATGCTTAGGAGCAAGCCGGGGAGGGGCGTGGTCGGGGAGTCTAGGGCCGAGAGCGAGAGCAGGCCCAGAAGGGGCGGGGCCGATGCGTGCCTGGGGGCGGGGCCGTGGAGGGCGTGGCCTGGAGCCGGCCTGGGGTTTCCGCAGCATTTCCGGGGTCTCTCTGAGGAGACGCCGGCTGGACGTGGCAGGGGCTCGGGTCTCAGAGGGCCCAGGTGGTGCAGCCTTCGAGGCTGAGGGGGTGTGGCTTCCATTGCGGGATTACGGCGGGCGTGTCACCCGGGGGACAGGAAAGTACGCCCCCAAAAGACCCGGGGCCTCGAAATCCGCGAAACTTCCTTTAGAAAAGCCGAGGAAACGGTCCCTACCCCCCCATCCCGCTCCCGAACGGGGTCTCCTAGGAGACCCGGGTCCTGCCCTTCCTTACCCGGACAAGCAGGAACTTGTTCATGGGCTGGTACCACTGCATCAGGACCACCGACGTCTCCAAGGCCCCGCACAGGAAAGGGCCTCCTGAACTGGAACCCTCCGCTGCGGGTGTGGCCATGGGGAGTGGGGGCGTGGGTCAGGCCCAGGTCCTCTCCCCCCACACACCTGCCCCTGCCCCACCAGCTTCCCACGGCTCCCGCCCTCCCGGACCTAACAGAAGGGAATGCCAGCCCACCCACTCTCCTCTTCCTCCCGCCATCCCTGCAAGTTCCCGCATCCTGGCTCACCCACACAGCACGCCCGGCAGCCTTTGGTGTCCTGTATCTTGGTGGAGACCATGTTCTTCCTGCAAGACAGATGGGTATGAAGGGTGGTGGGACAGCCCAGGGAGTTGGGCTGGGGGCAGGGAGACCTTAGGAGCCCCCCAAGAGCCCCCAGGGAGCTGGTACCTGGCTAGTAGCCTGTGGGGGCTGATGTGGGAGATGGGACTTCCAGTTCTGGCCTCTTTCCGTTCCAGCAGGCCCAGGATGCTATGAGAATACAGGTGGGGGGTCTTTCCTGCAGTGTGCGTGTGTGTGCAAGAGGTTATAGGAGCCTGAACGTGCCGCCACCTGTTCCCCACTCCTTCACTGCGCCCCCTCCCTCTGCCCCAGCCTGCAAGTCTCTCTGCTTTGCTTGGCGGCGATAAACAGCAGTAGACACAGCTGCCACGTTCCCGACCCCCTCGCAGTGTCGGCAGCCACCTCAGGGACAGTGTGTGCTTAGCCCATCCCACGAGGGAAAATGCATTACAAGAGAAACTGATCTTAGGGCAAAAGCAAACACTGGAATCCCTGCGTGGGTTTTTTCATAACGTGCATGTTCCTCCTGGGAACTTTCAGAAGCTGCTCATATTACGAAGTTGAAGAAGACATAGATCTAGAAATTCTCCTGCTATTTGCCATCGCTTATGTGTTACCAGCTAGCTTAAGTCCGCTGTTTGGCTTGTTTCCTGCTCAGTTTAGAAATTGTTTTATACATGGGGTGGGTGTTGATGCGGTGGTGAAGAGACTAGAAGGGCCAACCCTATCAGAGTGCCTGGGTTCGAGTCCCGGCTCTGCTTCCAATTCCAGCTTGAGGCAACTGCGCATCCTGGGAGGCAGCAGGAGATGGTGCGTCCTTGAGACCCTGCCACCCACACGGGAGACCTACAGGGGGTTCTTCTGGGTGACTGGCTTTGGCCTCTCCCATCTATGCTATGCTATGGTGGGTATTTGGGGAGTGAACTAAATAGATGGAAGATTCTCTCATTCTTTTTTAAGTAATAATAATAAATTTTCTTGGTACCAAATATTTACCATAATAGATTTTTTTAAAAAATCTGCAGCTGGCTCATTTTAGTAAAGTGTGGGATTAGAACAGATTGTCAGCTGGACATCAAAGCTGCAGAGAACCTTGGCACTGACTGATTTGGCAGCTGGGACCACAGTGCGCTTTCTTTACGGATGGGGAAACTGAGGCAAGAGATTCCTTGTGCTAAGTCCCACCATGGACAAGTGGCTGAGATCTAAACCCCAGGGCTTCGGAAATAGTGAATTAGCTGTCTGCAGCTGGGCCCACCTCAAACCCCTGACCTTTAACACCTTAACCTCTGCCCTCCCAACTCCCCCTCCCTGTCGCCCCCACCTCTGCCCCTCAGCCAGACCTGAGAGAGACATAAGCACGTTGTTGATGGAGTATACCCAAGTGGTCCGGTTAGGAAACAGCTATGGAGAAGAGGGGCAGGTTTCAGAAATGGTCCAGGACCCTGCCACCCCCACATCCTGCCATGTCCCACCAGGTTGCTGCCCCTCACCATCTCCAGCGTGGCCTCCTGATCGCTTCGGTTCAGGATGAAAATGCCCTCCTCTGCCCCCAGGAGCAGGTGCTGGTCTGAGGGGACAGAGAGCAGGGATGCTGGGGTCCACCAGGATCAGGCTCCTGTTCCTGAGGGGTCCCCCACCAGCTCAACCCCACACACAGGCCCTTGGACTCCAGGTGTGACCCATCCCCACTCACCCCTAACTAATATACTCAGCTTTTTCTGGGATCTGAACTCAAAGCCCAACCAGCCCCACCGGCCAAGGTCATGCTCCCTCTCTCTGTGACTCCCCACAGGTCAGTTGTTCTGCCACCTCCGACTAGGAAACCCACACCTTCTGACCTCTAATCTGAGACCTGCTGCTCTTCCCCCAGTGGCCCCCATTCCTGTCCCCATCCCCCACACTTCAGAGCCCCATCTCATCTGTATAACCCCATCTCAGCAGGGATCCCCCAGTTCTGACAGCTATGAGGGCCTACAGCCCTGCAGCGGTTTAAGCACAATCCTTCACTGAGCTTGCCTCGTCCATCTCTGGTCACTACACTGCTGCTCCCACTGCTTTCTGATCCCCAAGATGCCTAACCCCCAACACTGTCCCCAATCTCTGCCCCTAGGCTCTAGCTGACCCTGCTCTGGTACACCAGGCGCCCCCGCCCAGATCCCAGGGGTAACCCACAGGCTCTCCTATTTCAGTTCGGCCACTCCCTGCCCCCATGGCATCCCCTCCCCATCCCCTGGCTCACCTTTGGTGGATGGGTGCGTCCAGGCGGCTGTGCTGTGGATTCGCAGCGGGCAGCCATTGAACAACTTTACTAAAAGGGCACATTCCTGGGCAGGCTGTGGTGGGGAGCAAGGGACAGAGGACGGGGACAGGGGCAGGGACTGAGACTGGAGTGGGAGTGTCTGGACCCCAATCCTGCCTCTTCCTTCCCAAAGGTATGCTGTTGCTTCCGTGGGGCCCACAAACCATGGGCCACACCTGTTCAGGGGTGGGCGCTAGGCCTGGTGGCGAGGATACAGGCTGAGGTGACGGTGTCTAGACTCCTGCCTCACCCTGCTCATGGGCACCCTGGGCGGTGGCAGTGATGGCTCAAGGTCCCCGCCACCCATGGGGGAAATGTGGGATTGAGTTCTAGGCTCCCAGCTTCGGCCTTCTCAGCCTGGCCCTGGCCATTGTGGGCACTTTGGGGAGTGAAAAAATATATTCAGGAAAAGAACTTACATCTGTATAAAATATACACAGATGCAATAATACAGTATAACAATGATTTTTTCCTGAATCTGCCTTGTTTGAGAGGAGTTGAAGTATATGGGAGGGGCTGGTGTTGGGGTGCAGTGCGTTAAACCTCCCCAATACCAGTGTCCCATACCAGATGGCCGGTTCAAATCCCAGCTGCTCCATTTCCTACCTAGCTCCCTGCCAATGTTGCTTGGGAAGGTAGTGAAGGAGGCCCACGTACTTGAGCCCCTGCCACCCACATGGGAGACCTGGGGGGAGTTCCAGGCTTCTGGCTTCAGCCTGGCCCAGACCCAGCTGGTGCTGCCATCCAGGAAGTGAACCAGCAGATGGAGAATCTCTCTTTCTCTCCCATTGTGTCACTCTGCCTTTCAAATAAAGAATTCCTTAACAAAGCACCAGATTCTAGGTTCTTCAGAGAAGGCACGTGAGTATACTTGAATTGCTGGGCCCTAGTCTCCCCAAGTGTGAGATGGGGGACTCTGAGAGATGTGTCTCTGTGACAGCTGCTGTCCCTCCCTGTCCCCCGCAACCCGTCTGCCACACAGGAAGTGCTCCACAGCCATCCACTGCTAGGATTGCGATGCTTCAATAAGCATCACCTTAGCCCCTCCAGCTCCACCCCTGCTGTGTCCCCAGTACACCTGGCCCTCACCTTTCTCCTCAGCCTTTCCTTCTTGGGGGGCAACAGTGGGGGCTGGTCTGGCTCCCGGGAGGGTGGGTTCCACAGAGAGGGTTCTGGAGGGGGCAGGGAAGGGAAGGGGAAAGTTGGCCTCCAAAGCCCCTAACTCCGTTCCTCCAATCCCCCACCCCCGCCAGCCCACCCCATTACCTGAATGGGCAGTGAGGTGGGGGCTGCGGGCGACTGGGGGAGGCCCAAGACGGGGGGTGCATGGAGGAGGCCCGCTGGCGCACCGGACCAGCACCCCCGGGCTCAGCTGCCCCTCATCCCCAGCGCCCCCAGAACCCTCTTCGGATGGAGAACGGAACTTGGGCTTCGGAGACAGGGAGGAGCATGGGGGAGGCATCAGATGAGCAAAAGCAGGGAGAAGCCAGCTCCACACAGGCCCAACCCCCAGGGAGCCAGGGCTCAGACCCTCCCCACCCCACCCCTCCACCACCTGTTATTCTCTGCCCTCCCCTCATCAGCACCTCCAGACACTGAAGGGTTCATGCTGGGAGTAGCAGAGGTGGGGTTCTAGGGTCCTGAGGCTAAAGATAACCCTTAGCCCTAGCGCGTCCAGGGAGGCCACGGGCAGATCCCTGAGCGCAGTCCCGCACCCCTAGGTCCAGCCCTAAGGTCCAAGGACATGGTCTCTGGCCTCCAGTGCCTTACCTTGGGGGGTAGTGGAGGAGGCATGTCCTCGGCAGGGGCGGGGCTGAAACACAAAGATGGGTCAGAGGGGTTGAGGCAGCCAGAATGTGAGGGGGCTGCAGGCCTGGGACTGGGGTAATTTCCTTGGGTCAGGTTCCCACTGGGAATCCAGCATTCCTCAGAGACCTGATGCACAGACTACAGTGGAGTGAATGAACCAGGGCACCCTGAAGCTGACCCAGGGCCTGGGGAGAGACAGGGCCTGGGCTGGGACTGGGACTCAGGGTCTGGCTTTTGGGAAATTTCCAGGGCGAAGGTCCAGGCTGAAGTTGAGCAAGAATGGTGGAGGATAAGGGACCCAAAGTTGAGGTCAAAGGTCAGAAGAACATTCAAGAAAAGTTTGAGACTGGGGTGCCGCTGAAGTCCAGGGCCGAGGAAGAGGCAAGAAAAGGCCTGTGGCTAGGTTAGAATATTCTAGAAGATTTTGGAAGAATCTAGGACACACCCATGGTGAGTACAGGTGAATGCTGGAAGTTGTGGGTCACATCAAAGGCCATGTAAGAAGCAGAAAGAAAGTGTAAATACTGCATTTGGGGTTGGACTGGGATCCAAGGTTGGAGGTAAAAGGGTGGAGGGTGAGGTCGGCTTGGGGACCAGGGCTGCAGAGGAGAGAAGGTGGAAGGCAGAAGCATTGAAGGAGATGGGATCAAGGTGGGGCCGAGCCTGGGGAGCTGGGCCGGGGCCTCTCTTACATGTCCACGTCGTCATAGTCGTCGTCTGACTCAGACAGGTCCCTCCTAGGAAGTGACTGGCATGAGCTTCCAGGAGTGGCTTGTGCCATCCCAGCCCCCTCCCCACCCAGGGTCCCCCTCACCTGGGGCTGCCGCTTTGGAAATCTGCAGGGGGCTGCAGGCCAGCCTGTGGGATGGGCACAGGGTCAGGCCAGCCTGGGGGAAACGGCAGGAGAGGGGTGTGGGGGAAGGAAAGGGGGTCTCTCACCGTGTGGGTCGTGGGTCTGTTCTCCAGGCCTTGGAGTTTCCTGAACTCCATGTGCCGCCCTGTGTTGGGGAGGGAGAGGCAGGATATCACCAGCTGGGAGCTGGGGGCTGTGAGGAGGATTTGGGCATTGGGGTCCATCTTTAGGATTTGGGGTCTTGGTTTGGGGATGTCAAAGTTTGGCACCAGGGAAATGGGACCAAAAGCTGCTCCAGGCAGTCTGATTTCAGGGTCAACAAGGGTGATGCAAGTCCTGACCCAGATTTCTAAGTACAAACTTCCACTTTCTTTTTGTTTATTGTAAAGGCAGGCAGAGAAGTCTTGTCTTGCACCTTCTGGTTCTTTTTCCCAGATGCCAGCAAGAGCTGGGGCTGGGCTGGCTGCAAGGAAGTGAGAACTCGGTCTGGGTCTCCCATATGGGTGGCAGGCGTCAAAGGGCTTCAGCCGTTACTGCCTCCCTTCAGCAGGTGGCATTGGAAGCAGCACTGGGGCTGGCGTCCACTTACCTACCCTCAGAGGAGGCGTCTGAGGCCTCATGGGGGGGGTGTGGGTATGGGGGGTGGGGTCTGTGGTCATTTTATAGGCACTCTGGACCCTTATGGTGTGAGAGCCGGGATGAGGGGTCTCTCCAGTTTATTACAGGTCCTGGGGATCCCCCACCTCAAGTCTTCTCTACTCACGAGAACAGTCTGCGTCTGGAATTCCCAGAGAGCTGGAGCGGTGGGTGGATCGGATCCGCCGCGGGATGGCCGGGGGCAGCTGGGCAGAGGGGACAGTCATAGGGCACACAGCCCCTAAAGCCTCACACCCCGCTCTCCCCGTTGCCCTCCACGCGCTCCGCGGTGTGCCAAGCACGCGGCCTTGGCGTCTCTCAGGCCAGGGCGAGGGGGCGCTGTCCACCAAGGCTCACCTCCGGCTCGTCGTCCTCATTCTCACCCCCCAGCGGCCCCTTCCCGGGGTTCCTCAACTTGTCCAGAAGGTCTAGGATGAGGGCTCTGCTCAGCCCAGGCTGGGACACCATCTGGTGCTGCAGGAGGAAGAGCGCTGAGCGGGCCGAGGCCGAGGCCCCTGGAGACCGTGATTGCTGAGACATTCTGGAGGCAGGGTTGAGGGGGGCAGGGAAGTTTGGGGGATCTGGCGGGGACTTGTAAGTTCCAGCAGCTCAGGGGAGCTGCGAAATCTGAGGGGGCAGATCCCAGGCACTGCTAAGGACATAGCTCTGCAGAATGGCACCCCAAGATGACAGAACCCCAGGGGGCGTCTCCCCAGGAAACACTCACAGTGAGCATCTTGGCAGCACTGGGCCGTTTCTTGGGGCTCTTGGTGAGCGTGACCTTGATGAAATTATGGAAGGCGGCCGACCTTGGGGGTGAGGGCATGAGGGGTCAGGCACTGCCCTGGCTCTGCCCCAGCCTTCTCCCATCCCCCACACCCCTCTTCCCTCTCTTACCATTTGCCCTTCTCTTTCAGCCGAGGAGGCTGGTAGCCGCTCTTGGTCATGAGGAAGAGGACTCTGGGACGCAGGGAAGGAAGTTAGGGCTCAGCAACCCCATATCGTGGCTTTATGGGGAACGGGGAGCGATAGCATTGGAAGGATGCATTCCCCCAGGGAAGCCATGCAGGGGAAGGCTCAGAAGGGGGGTTCATGAGTTGGGGGTTTCCAGTGCAGGGGGCTGAAAGGAGGTTTTTTTTGCTGGTGGCTCCTGAGGGCTGGGCAGGGTCTCTGGGCAGCCCCCATCACCACCATCACCACAGCTGCCTACCTGAGGGGGTGCACATCAAACAGGGGGGGCTGGAGCTCAGCCAGCTCAATGGCTGTGATGCCCAGAGACCAGATGTCACACAGCTCGTTATAGCCCCCCTTCAGGGCCACGGCGGCCACTTCCGGAGCCATCCTGGCGGGTGGAGGAAGAGGAGGCAGAGACCCTCAGAGAACCAGTGGTGGCACAGGTAAGGGAGGGGAAGTGGTGGGGCAAGGGGCTGTGTGCTGGAGAAGGACACTGAGGCAGGAACTAGTGAGGGACAGAAATAAGCAGGATGGTAGTGGGGAGGGGAATAAGAAAGGGTGGCATCCGGAAGAGAGCCGTGCCAGGTGGAGAGACAGGCCATGGAACGGCTGGAGAGGTCCACTGGGGAGGTAGGACTGAGTCAGGGACCCGTGTGGGAAAGCCACCGATGCCCACCGTACTCCCCCAGCCCCAGCCACCCGCCTGATGCCCCTCACCAATAGGGTGTCCCGATGAAAGAGAGCCGTCTGGCCAGTGTCGCCCCGATCTGGGCAGAGATCCCAAAATCCGCTGCAGGCCAGCGGAGGGAGAGAGTAAGAGAGTCAGTGACCTGGGGTCCCCTCTGTCAGCCTCCCCTGACCACCCCCAGCCACCTCCCCCACCAGCCGCGCTCACCCACTCACCCAGTCGGACCTCCCCAGCGTCATTGATAAGAATGTTGGCTCCCTAGGAACACGGGAGGGGCTTGAGCGGCAGACCCTCCTCTGTGGCCCCCTACAGTGTACCCTGACCCCCCTGAGTCCCCTAGATGGACGGTGTCATCCCAATGCGTGGCACAGCCCTCAGTGGCACCCCTGCCCCATCCCCACCTTGATGTCTCGGTGGATCTTCTTCTGTGAGTGTAGGTAGGCCAGTCCCTGGGGAGAGGGCAGGCGAGGAGACTGTGAGGGCTGAGCGGGGACAGTGGGCATGGCACAGCAGGATGGGGACTGCAGGGGGTTCTGACTCCACCCACACAGCCCTCTAGGCCTCTCCTTACCTGCAGCACCTCCCGGCAGACATAGCTGATCTGAAGCTCCGACAGGGAACCCGTCACTGCAAAAGGGGTGTGTGTTGGGGAGGGCCCTGACCCCCACCCATGGGTGCCTTCCGGGGAGCACAGAACAGGTCGGGTTGGGGGCAAGGGGAGATGTAGTGGCCATGCGGGGAAGCAGGCTGGAGGGGGACAGTCCCTCAGCAGGCAGGGACTGTGTGCCAGGCACAGGTGACACAGCGGTGACACCCAGGCCCTCGGGGAGAGCACCGTCCAGGGGATAGGACAGGTGGGCGGGGGTGGGGGAGGAGGGCAGGCAGGAGGCAAGACAGTGAGGGCACCGCATCACATGCAAGGTGCTCAGAAATAGAAGGAAAAAAGGCAGACAAGACAACAGGAAGTACGTGTGGGAAGGGTTACAGCACTTGCCACAGGTGGTCAGCGATGGTTATTCTAAGGGCTCAGCAGTCGTGTGGACCCAAGGCCTGGCCCCGGAGTGGGGTGGGAGCGAGGAAGAGGAACAGCCAGCGCAGGGGCGGGATGGAAAGCAGTAAAGTGCAGGGAGGGAGAGAGGAAGATCGTGGGAGGTGAGCTTGGCCAGCCTGCGTAGGCTCAGACCTCCCCCACCAACTGTGGAACACACGTGGCGAGGGGTGGGGGCTTCTCGTGGGTTGGCTCAGGGGCGACGAGACTGTACCAAAAGAGGGCAGAGAAGGGGGACAGTTCCCAACTGTGGCAGACATGCTGTGAGGAGACAACAGGGAGGGAGTAGGGGAGGGAACAACTCAGACAGAAAAGGGGCAGAGACAGACCCACGAAGGGAGGTGGCCAGAGACATCCCACCCCCTGCCAAGAAAGCGAGAAGCAGGCTAATCAAGAGATCAGGTCCAGAAAACACAGGCCCACTGAGACATCCAAGGAAAGGCAGAGACATGAGGACCAAGCCGGAGGGTGGGGAGGGGGTGAGGGATGGGGGCACCAGCTGCAGAGTGACTGAGACTGGAGAAGTTGTGGGAAGGCTGGTGGACCAGGCCCAGGAGCTCGGCACCAGAAAACAGCTTCCTTGTTTGAAAGGCCCATCAGAAAAATAGCTCCCGCAGACAAACCCAGCGAGATGGGGAGAGGTGTGGATATGAGGGGTGGGGAGGCGTCCAGCCCCCCTCCAGCCCCTCCTCTAACCTTGGTAGATGTCCTGGAGCGAACCAGCTCCGCAGAATTCCATGCAAATCCAGAGCTTCTGCAGCCTGCAAGGGGTCACGGTCAAGATCACTGGGCTAACAGCAGCAAGAAGGTGGGGGTCCCAGGCAAGCTCCGGCTGGCTGTCCTGCCCTAGTTCAGTGAGAACCTCCACACCCACACCCAGGCACAGTGTCTCCCTCCCTCCCTTCCCCTGCCCACCCAAAGGGGCTGGCTCCATTCCCGTTTCACAGATGTAGAAGTAGAAGTTCAGAAAGGAAATTGTGCACACGGGCCGCTTGACTTAAACCTAGGTTTTGGGGGTGTGGGACTCAGGCCGCAACCCCACTGCTATCTCATACACACAAGATTGTGGAAGTATGGAGGAGGTAGGGGTGGGAGGAGGGCACAGGGTGCACTGCCTGGAGACCCCTGAAGTGTCTTGGGACACCTGGAATATCAAGGGACTTTGTTCCCAATATAAAGAGCCAGAGGGTGCAAAGGACAGAATGGCAAGGCCTGAGTCGTTGGGGGAGCTGACTTGTAAGCGGGTTACTATAAGACATCAACTGTTCTGGACTGGGGTACTCTGATCAGAAAAGTGGGGTTCGGGAGTAGAGGAGTGCCCCAGATAAAGATGGGAGGTACAGGATGAGAGATTAGGGTCGGCAGGTGCTCCCCCACCCCCACCCCTGGGCAAAGAGGACCCCAGCTCAGGGCGAAGGCTGAGGCGCGTCACCAGAGATAACTGCCGTGGTAGGCCACGATGTTGGCGTGCCGGCAAGTCTTCAACATGAGGATTTCCTTCTGGAGGGTGGAGACATCGTCGTCTGCGAATGGTGGTGGGGAGAGAAAGGCAGCTCTAAGGAACGCAGATGGAGGAGTCTCTGTGTGTGTGTGTGTGTGTGTGTGTGTGTGTGTAAGGGACTGGGCAGCAGGGAAGGGGTCCCAGGCCCCTAGGCTCACCAGGCTCCATCTTCACCATCTTCAAGGCCACCACATCCCCTGACACCTTGTCCCGAGCCTTGTAAAGCGGAGGATTACGGTTGGAGGGGTTCCAGTTGTCCCTGGCATCCCCGAGCCAAGGCCAGGCGCTGGAACCCTCCAGCACCCCCCTGCTTGCTGGAGGCCTCACCGCCCCTTCCCCGTCAAAGAACACAATTTTCAGGGCAACGAGCCGCAGAGGGGGGCTTCCTCACCTTGAACACTTCCCCATAGGTGCCGCCACCCAGCCGGTGAAGCAGGTCGTAGTGGTCCCGGGGGTCCCTGTTGAAGATGTCGGGGTCCACGAGGTCCATCCCTGGGGGGCTGGAGCTGGGCCTGTGCCCAGGGGCCAGCAGGGCCTCAGGGCTCCAGCGCTGGCACCTCCCTCCCTCCTTCCCTCCCCACAAGCCCTGCACCCGCCTGCCTGTCTCTGTGGGCTGTGGCCTCCCCCTTCCCCACTCTCGCTTCCTGCCCCAGCTGCAGGCCTGGGCAAACGGCTCCACCCCCTGTCCCCTGGGCTCCCAAAGCCTGTGAAGAGCAGCCTGCCTAGGGACCCAGGGGACCCCTCCCTCTCTGGACACCCCCATGGCCCAGGACTAGATGTAAATGAGATGCAAATGACCTTCATTGTAATCTGGGGTGGGGTGCACCCTAGTCCGCCCTTCCCCCGGTTCTGGACTGGTGGTGGAGTGTGTCCGGGGTTACAAGTTTGGGTTGAACCTCTGCTGGGTGCTTAGAGGTGCCAAGTCTGGGTGTGGATGCCTGTGCTGTAGAGCTAGGCCTGCTCCCCTGGGGTGCAGAGATAGACATGCGCATGGCTGGAGACCTATGTGCACGCGTGGATGTCCCCACGTGAGTAGCCACACGTGTGTTTTCACGCGTGCAGTGTACAGTCTTGCATAAATAAATGAAGACACTCTCAGAGAGGCAGAGTGTAGGAACCCCTGACCCCAGTAGCTTTGTGCATCCCCCTTCCCCTATTTCTTTTTTTTAAATTTATTTATTTTTATTGGAAAGTCAGATCTACAGAGAGGAGGAGAGACAGAGAGGAAGATCTTCCGTCTGATGATTCACTCCCCAAGTGAGCGCAACGGCCGATGCTATGCGGATCCGAAGCCAGGAATTTCTTTCCGGTCTCCCACACGGGTGCAGGGTCGCAAAGCTTTGGGCCGTCCTGGACTGCTTTGCCAGGCCACAAGCAGGGAGCTGGATGGGAAATGGAGCTGCCGGGATTAGAACCGGCGCCCATATGGGATCCCGGCGCGTTCAAGGAGAGGACTTTAGCCGCTAGGCCACGCAGCTGGGCCCCCTTCCCCTTTTTCTAAAGCTGAGCTAGAAGGTGGGGCCCAGGGCTCAGAACTTGAAATGCAGACTCTCAGGCGTCCAGGCATGGGATTCGACCAAGGCCCAAAGGGAGAGCTGCTACGTGCATTCCGGCACAACTCAGTGGGCTTTCGACCGCGCGCGGCATGACGTGCACGCCCGCCAGCAGGGCGGGATCGGGCCGCGTCCCCGGGAGCTCGTGCACGCGCCCGCACCCCAGGCGTGCAAAGTCCGGGAAAAGCTTAGCCCCGCCCCTCCTGGCTTCACTCAGCGCGGCTGCGCCCTGGGGGAAACTGAACTTATTCTCCCGCTGCCGGCCCGGCTCGGGTAGAGCGAATGCGCAGGCGCCCACAACGCCTGCTTGAGGGCGGAGCCCGGAATAAATCACGTGGCAGTAGGAAAGCGTGGCTGCTCACGCCGGCGCCTGGCTTCTTGTAGCGTTTCAATACGTATTTCCGTTTCCACCGCTTCCTTCTCTTCCGGTCTCGGGAGACCTCCTCTGTTGAGCGTTTGAAAGTACCGGGTCCGGTGGCCGTGGTGGTGGTGAAGGCGGCGGGCGCCATGGCGATGTTTGAGCAGATGAGAGCGAACGTGGGCAAGTTGCTCAAGGGGATCGACAGGTGTGAGCTTGGCCAGACGCCGCGGGGTGGCCGGGGTCGGTGCCGGCCGCAGGGTCTGGGGAGCTGGGGTTAGGGGGCGGCGTCCCGGGCCGGTGGGGGTCAGGGGGCAGTGTCCCGTGCTGGAGCTGAGAGTCAGGGGGCAGAGACCCAGACCAGGGCTGGGGGTCTGGGGACTGGCCGGAGCTGGGGATGAGGAGGCAGAGCCCCAGACCAGTGCTGGGGTTAGCAGGCGGCGTCCCGGGCTGGAGCTGAGGGTCAGGGGGCAGAGACCCAGACCAGGGCTGGGGGTCAGGAGACTGGCCGGAACTGGGGGGTCGGGGGACTGGCCGGAGCTGGGGGTGAGGGGGTGGCGTCCCGGGCTGGAGCCCTGGCCCCGATGATGCTCGAAGCACAGGCTTGGCCCATGCGTCCCGGCCGTGGGAAGGAGGGAAATGCCGGTCAGTGTGCTGTCAGGTGCCCATGTGGTTGCTGGGCTCCGCCTGCCGTGTGATCACCCTGGCTCGACCCTCTGCCAGGTACAATCCCGAGAACCTGGCCACCCTGGAGCGCTACGTGGAGACACAGGCCAAGGAGAACGCCTACGACCTGGAGGCCAATCTCGCCGTCCTGAAGCTGTGAGTGTTTGGCCCTGTCCCCACTGGGGACCCCAGAGCAGGAAGGTAGCTGCGGGGACTTCTTTGGCTGTGTGAGGCCAGGAGGCTGAAGGAGGAACGGGGGATGGCTTTTATATAGGGGTGCAGCAGGTTCGTTAACCTGTGGTGCCAGCATCCCACACGAGCACCGGTTGGAGCCCCCAGAGGCTGCACTTGAGATGCAACTGCCTGCTGATGCACCTGGGAAAGCTGTGGGAGGTGTGGCCCATGGCCGCCCGCGTGGGACACCCAGATGTTCTTCCAGGATCCTGGTTTTCAGTCCAGCACAGCTGTGACTATTGCAGCCATTTGGTGAGTAAATTAGCAAAGGAAAGATCTTGCTCTGTCTCTTCTCAGCCTCTGCTTTTATTTTCTTTCTTTTTTTTTTTTTTTTTAAGATTTATTTATTTTTATTGGAAAGGCAGATCTACAGAGAGTAGGAGAGACAGAGAGGAAGATCTTCCATCCAATGGTCACTCCCAGCGGCCGCAACAGCTGGAGCTGAGCCAGTCTGAGGCCAGGAGCTTTTTCCACGTCTCATACGCGGGTGCAGGGTCCCAAGGCTTTGGGCCATCCTCGACTGCTTTGCCAGGCCACAAGCAGGGAGCTGGATGGGAAATGGAGCTACCGGGACTAGAATCGGTGCCCATATGGGATCCCGGCGCGTTGAAGGTTAGGACTATAACTGCTGCTCTGTCCATCCGGGCCCACCTCTGCTTTTCAAATAAAAACTGTTTAAGATACAGTGGCTACAAGTGTGTGAGAGGTCAGCGCATAAAGCTGTATATAGTTTAGCGGAAATGCAGACTGCAGTCTTGCTCTGCTGGCCTGGCACCATCCGCTTGCTCTGAACTTGACCCCATGAATTCCTCTGCCATGTCGCCCTCACCCCTGGTTTTGTGAAATCAATACTACTATTTTGTTAGGCAGAGAGAGTTCCCGTCCACTCATGGACTCCTGAATGCCTCCGGCCCCCGGGACTGGGGATCTCTGTAGGGCTGCCTGGTGGGTGACTCGGGCCCCATCACTTGAGCCAAGGATATGGCAGACGGCGGGGGGCGGTCGGGAGCTGGAGGCTGGCAGCAGGGCCAGGCACGTGCGGCCTTGGGGAGCCCGCCGGGCCGGGCAGCTGTGTTTCATTGCTGTCATTGCCGTGTGCAGTGCCCACCTTGCAGCTGTAGCTTTCCCAGCTGTCCTCCTGTGAGTGGCCTTTGGGTTTCCTCCACCTCAGGTCTGTCTTGACCTGCGGTCTGCTGTATGTGTTTTGTGTGCGTGAGGAGGGGATCTGTGTGGGAACAAGCAGGTTGTCGCTCTTGGAGACTGCTCACCACATCTTGGCCGCTGTGCCCTAAGCTTCCTCTTTTTTTTTTTTTTTTAAAGACCCAGACGGCAGGATAGGGTCTTTTTTTTTTTTTTTAATCATAAAGTCAGATATACAGAGAGAAGGGGAGAGAGGAAGAGCTTCCATCCGTTGATTCATTCCCCAAGTGGCTGCAACGGCCGGAGCTGAGCCAATCCAAAGCCAGGAGGCAGGAACTTCCTCCAGGTCTCCCACGCGGGTGCAGGGTCCCAAGCCTTTGGGCCATCCTCAACCGCTTTCCCTGGCCACAAGCAGGGAGCTGGGTGGGAAGCGGGACCACTGGGATACAAACTGGTGCCCATATGGGATACTAGTATGTGCAAGGTAAGGACTTTAGCCACTAGGCTACTGCGCCAGGCCCCATAAGCTTCATCTTAAGTGGCTTCATCACTGTGTCACCCCGTAGGGCCATGTGGCAGTGGTTCTTGTTGGGGAGAGAAGCAGCTGAGGCATCAAGAACTGCCGAGAAGCCATCCACAGTGGCCAGGCAGGGAGCAGACTCATCCCCCCTCCCCCGCCACTGTGAGCCTCAACCACAGGCTTGTGTGCCTGTCCTCCAGGGTGGTGGCAACAAGGGTTAACCCATCCCCTTGAGCAGAGCGGGACCCAGCAGGTTAGGGTGACACACCCCGAAGGGATTGTGGGTGAGGCTGGAGACAGCTTGTCTGAGCTGCCCACTGCTGCAGTGTGCCACCTGCCTGTGCCTGTGGGTGCTCTTATTACCATGCTTCGTTTCCATGCCAGGTATCAGTTCAACCCGGCCTTCTTCCAGACCACGGTCACGGCCCAGATCCTGCTGAAGGCCCTCACCAACCTGCCCCACACTGACTTTACCCTGTGCAAGTGCATGATCGACCAGGCCCATGTATCCTTCCAGCTCGGGGCTGGCAGGGGGCAGTGGATGGCAGGAGGCAGTGGATGGGGCTGGGCAGTGGATGGGGGTGCTGAGAGCTCCCCAAGAGGGCGGCTGTGGAATCGCTGCCCTTTATGCCATGTGCCTGTTCTGGGTTTCCGGAGAGCTGACCCCTGCCCTCATGGACCCCTCACAGGAAACCACGACAGGCCTCCCACCAGTGATAACCCAGAATGGTGGGGACTGGGATGGGAGGGGGCCGGAGAACATATGTCGGCCTGCCTGGATGTTTCTGGAAGGCTTCCTGGAGGAGGGAGCATCTATAAGATGAGTGCTTGGGCACAGGGGCAGGTCAGAGGGATCCAGAGTCTGGGAACAGAATCTGAGCTTAGCTGTTGCTCAGAGGCAACACCGCAGGTTTAGGGTGGTGGGGTGAGGTGGGCAGAGCATTTAACATGGAAGTGGCCGGTTCTCTGGGACACTGCAGAGCCCCAGGAAGTGTTAGTGGGGTGGGGCATTCAGAGTCCATTTGTGCTTTAGAAAGAAGCCCCTGATGGTGCCTGCAGAGAGAATAGCAGGTGATGCCAGCCCGGCCCTTCACTCAGCTGCTTTGCTGGGGTGGACCTGGTGCCTGGCGGGCTGAGCATGCCCCTTTGAGTCACCTGGTCACCTGCCACGCTCAACAGATCGCCTCAATGGTACCTGACAGCAGTGTAGGTGGGCACACGTGCCTGTCAGTGACATCACGGTGTTTCTAGGTTAAGCCTGTTGGATCAGGAGGCTCAGAGCGGGAGGCTGGGGAGGGTGGGCAAGGTTCCAGCGCCAGCCTGGACGGCAGGGGCGGGAATGTGTGGCCCGTGGGCTGCCTGGCCAGTGAGAGCGTCTGTCCTGACCCTGCTGAGGCGGTTGCAGCGAGGACTTGGAATTCGGGAGACACACAGCAGGCTGACTTAGTGGAAGGAGGTGCTGTATGGCTCAGGGCTGATGTGCATCCTTGGCGGGCTTCCCTCCTGGGCGCCGAAGCTGTGTGTCCTTAACACTCGGCTCCTAGCAAGAAGAGCGGCCAATCCGGCAGATCCTGTACCTTGGAGACCTGCTGGAGACCTGTCACTTCCAGGCCTTCTGGGTAATGTCCCTCAGGGCTGGGGCCGTGACAGGGGGGTCGGCTTTGGACAGGGCGGCCGCTGGGCTCTGGGCAGCAGCGTGTCGAGAGCAGGGGTGATGAGCACTTTGTGGCAGCCCGCTGGCCGCAGGGTCCCCAGGTGAACAGGCAGAGTCTGGAGTGGTCATGGGCCCCTGTGTCCCAGCCTCTGACTGCAGCCTCCTTCAGCTGGTGGGACAAGGCCTGGCCCTCCGCCTCCTTGTTCCTCAGTGCCCAGCTCCCCCGGCTGTGTGGTCAGGTGGGCCCCGCTTGGTTGGCGTCTGCCTTCCCAGAGACCATGTCTCGTTTGTGGAGCCCGCCTCCCACCCTGTCCTGATTCTTAGGTGGGGTGGGGGAGCTGTAGAGGAAAACCTCCCAGGCCACAACCCCTCTGTCCTCTGCGTGACCTGACTCACTCCCATCATGCTCTGGACCACATCTCTATCTGTTTGCACCTACTTGAAAGGCAGAGCGATAGAGAGGTGATCCTCTGACCTCCGGCTCACTCCCTGAATGTCCGCGGTGCCTGGGCCGGGCCAGGCTGAGGCCAAGAGCCTGGACCTCGATCCGGGTCCCCCACAGGGTGGTAGGGCCCAAATGTTCGTCGTTTGCTGCCTCCCGGGGTGCATGATCAGGAAGCATGGTGGCGGCAGCAGCAGTGGCTGTCTCAACGGAGTCGCCCGGCCTGGAACCTGCGCTCCTGTCCGCTGCAGGCTGAGCCCGCCAGGCCTAGCTGCTTGTAGCTGCTGACCTCGGCGCCGGCCACACCGCCTGTGTCGTATGTGTGACCCTGGCTGTTGCCCTTGCAGCAAGCCCTGGAAGAGAACATGGACCTCCTGGAAGGAATCACCGGTTTTGAAGACTCTGTCCGCAAATGTGAGTCCTCGGGCTCCCTGAGGATGTGGGCAAGGGGCGGGGCTGGCAGCAGGGCCCCAGGGCAACCCCTCACCAGCTTTGTCTCCAAACACAGTCATCTGCCACGTCGTGGGCATCACTTACCAGCACATTGACCGCTGGCTGCTGTCCGAGATGCTCGGGGACCTGAATGGTAAGGCCCCCTGTGTGTGGTTGGGGTGGTCAGGGGAGGCTGAGCCTACATCTGCTCGGTTGTGAAAGAAAATGGGGACCGATGCAGCTGCTTGCTGGTCAGTCCCTGACTAACTGGGGTGGACATAGGGAACATGACAGGGTGGCATGGATTTGTCCTCCTGGGACTGGGCTGAGGGAACTGTGCCCGAGCCATGCTGTGAGCCACACTGTCCTGGAGGGGGCAGCCTTGAGCAGGTGGCCCGGGAAGCTAGAGTGGCCTCCAGGCTGAGCTGACCTGTTCACCTGGCAGGCAGATGGGCAGGCAGATGTGGGGTCAAAGCCCACAGCACCTGGGGCTGGGTCAGGCCGAAACTGGCTGCTGGGAATTCAGCTTGGGTCTCCACACTGGTGGCAGGGACCCATGTGTCTGAGCCATCATTTGCCTCCCACGTTGTACGTGAGCAGGGAGCTGAATCAGGAGTGGAGTGGATGGAGCTCAAACCAGACCTGCTGGGGATGTGTGCCTGACCTCCCTCCCTCTCGCCTTTCACGCAGGTGGTTTTGCGTGCGTTGCTTCCAGTGGGTGCCACCTGCTGTTGAACATTGTGTATCGGGTTTTGCACCAAGTGCTTTAGATCAGGCACATGCTTGGCAGGTTTTTTTTTGAAAGATTTACTTATTTGAAGAAAGACACAGTGAGAGAGACTTTGAACTGCAGGTTCACTCCCTGCATGTCTGCAGTGGCCAGCTCCGGGCCAGGCCAAAGCCAACAGCCAGGATCTTCACCTAGGGCTCCCACACAGGAGACAGGGCCCAAGCACTTGGGCCAACTTCTGATGCCCAAATGGGATCCCAGTGCTTGGAGCATACTGTGTGGGGGAGGGGTGCTTTCAAAGTGACCTTGACATTCCCATTGACTTTTTGGTTTTTTTTGCAAAAAGATTTTTTGTTGGTGATGGTGTTGATGACATTGCAATCACCCAACCATTTCACGTGGTTTGTGGGTTGGGGGGCGGGACCGATCAGTGATTAGTGAATGCAAACCAGGACTTGAACTGGGAGAGGGGAGATTCAAAATGAGTGAAAGGACTGAAGCTTGGTGCCGGGTCAGGACACGAACGCTGCAGGGCGCCCTCTGGCGGCTGCCTGGAGAATGAGCCAGGGCCGGAGCTGTGCTGGGAGGTCTCCAAGGGACCCTGTGGGATGGGGCTGACCATGGCCGTGTTCCCTGCAGACAGTCAGCTGAAAATGTGGATGAGTAAATACGGCTGGAGTGCCGACGAGTCGGGCCAGATCTTCATCTGCAGCCAGGAGGAGAGCATCAAGCCCAAGAACATTGTGGAGAAGATAGACTTTGACAGTAAGTGGAGGGGTTGCGAGGCCTGCGGATGGGGTCTGGGGTCTGGAGTGGGGACAGGGAGTCTGTCTCCACCAGGAACCTCGTGGGCCGGGCTCCATCCTGCTGCATCCCCTCCCCCCACCCGTGGGGTTGACTTAGCTGGTGGACCTCTCACTTCCCTGTGTGTGTTCCCAGCTCAGAGATGGGAGACAGCAACAGTAATGACAGCACACACAGGCATTCTGACGCTCACGTCCTTGGAGCTCACGTCACACACATTTTCCCAGAACTTTTTTATTTGCTTTCAAATTTGAAAAGCAGAAAGACAGAGAGCTCCTGTCTGCTTAGTCATTTCCCAGACATGCCCCTAATGTCTGGTGTTGGACCAGACCAAAACCGGAAGCTGAGAACCACACTGGGGTGGGGGTGCGAGGGACCCAAGACTTTGCTGCCACCCTGGCACAGAACGCAGCTGGGCCTGGAGCCTGGCACCGTGCTGTGGAGGATGCGGGCACCTTCAGGGGCGGCTCAGCCAGTGTGAGAGGCACCTGTGTACCGCCCCACCCCCAGGCTCTCATGCCCTCCTGCAGGTCTTGTGGTATGCACCCCATGAGCTGCGCGTGTGAACGGAGCAGGGCCACGTATAACAGGATGAGCCAGGCACACAGCTCGGAACATGTTCACTGTTAGACCCACGTGTGGACATGCGTTGCCCTGACAAGGCCCGCCTGATGGCTCAACAGAAAGCGAAGTGGACTTTGAGCTTGCATACTGAGCTTGCATGCTGACTCCCCCTCTGCTGCAGGCGGGGTGTCTGGGGGGAGAATGGGGTCTCCCAGCCATGAAGTTGTGTGACCATGGTGGGCCGTTTTATTTTTTTGGTTTTTTGTTTGTTTGTTTGTTTGTTTTTTGAGTGTTTTATTTTTTGGGAAGGCAGATTTGCAAAGAGAAGGAGAGACAGAGAAAAAGATCTTCCGTCCGCTGGTTCACACTGTTATGTGGCCACAATGGCCAGGACAGAGCCAATCCAAAGCCAGGAGCCAGGAACTTCTTCCGGGTCTCCCACCTGGGTGCAGGGTCCCAAGGCCTTGGGCCGTCCTTGACTGCTTTCCCAGGCCACAGGCAGGGAGCTGGGTGGGAAGTGGAGACGCAAACAGGTGCCTATATGGGGCGCTGTGCTTGAGGGTGGAGGATTAGCCTGTCAGGCCGCAGCAACCCAGTCTCGAAACTGGTATTTGATAGGAGCCGGGGCCATGCTGGGTTGTCTGGGAGAACCTGAGCTGAGGGGGCTGCAGAGGTGGGCCGCTGCCAGTGCTCCGAGCGACAGATAGTGCACACTGTCATGCCGTGGCGTCCTCACTGCCTTCCATGGCCTGGGACACCCGCATCAACTTAGAGTTTCCGGATTCAAGTCCCGCCTGTGCTCTGGAGCCAGCTGCTTCCCGAGGCACACCTGGGAAACACTGACGGCGTGCTCACTTCGGGTCCCTGTGACCTGCGTGGGAGAGCAGACGGCGCTCCCGGCTCCTGAGCTCTGTGTGGCCTCTGCGGAGGACCGAGCTGATGGAAGAACTTCCCCGCTCTCTGTTACTCTGCAAGTCAATGGAAAACATGAGCAGACCCTGCTGAATGATAGCAGGAGGCGAGGTGAGCGCAGCATGGACCCAGAGTGGCACCTTGGAGAAGCTCCAGGGAGATGTGATGTGACCTGCCCAGGATCACCGTGCCAGTGGCTGCAGGACAGCCATGTGAACTGTGGTGCCAGGGTGCCTGTTGACTCCAGCTGCTTGGCCAGGTTGCAGTGTGCCCTCCTGGACTTCCCACAGCACACCTCATATCTCCCTCTCTTCTCCACAGGCGTGTCCAGCATCATGGCCTCCTCCCAGTGACTGGCAGCCCCCTAATAAAGACCTGTCGACTTAGCCCTGCTGTGGCCTCTTCCCTGTTGGCATCCTCCATGACCCCCCGTGGACTTCCTCCTCCTCTCTCTTCCTTTGGACTTCCTGCCCTGCCCTGCCCTGCCCTGCCCTGCCCTGCCCTGCCCTGCCCCCTCCTTCCTGGCCCTGCCCTGTTGGGGAGGGCAGCAGTGAGTCAGCAAGGAGGAGCAGGGGCTAGGAAGGGAAACCTGGTTGGGCTCCCCTGTCTCGCCCCACCATGCCTGTAGGCCCCAGGATGGGGAGGACTCAGCTCTGCCAGCCGAGTCTCCCACCAGGGCCCCGTTTTTGGCTTGTGGAGGGCACAGGCTCAAGGTTGCAAACCCAGCCTCCCCTCTTGACTCCGGGGTTTAAGAGAGGGGCCGTACCTGCAAGAGGGAGTTATACTCTTAAGCCGGGGGGGGCGGGGGATCCCTCCTGCCCAAGGCCCAGCTCAGTGGTCCCCAGGTATATGTGGCCAGCTGAGCACCCTGACTTTCATAGCTGGACCCCAAACGATCGGTTGGAGGCCTTCTGACCAAGTGACCTGGGAGCCTGCTGTGTGCAGTGGCAGGGCTTGGGGACCACAGGGGTGAGTACCTCAGCGTGACCCCAGGCACTTCCTGCTCATCCTGTGGAGGGAGTGCCCTTCTGCCTCAGTCACCCCACATTCCTCAGGAGCCAGGGTGAGGCACACGAGCTTTGCCCTGGCTGCAAGGTCCGTGAAGGGCCAGAACTAGGAAGTATCCCAGGCCTGGGGACAGAACAGCAGGTCCTGCTGCACTAGGCTGGGGTTGGGATGGAGCTGGTGGATTAGCCGGAGGCTCCCCTGTGGGTGGAGACAGCTTTCTTCTCACCCGGTAAATATCCTTCATCTGACACAACCTGTACGACTAGCTGTGGCTGTTTGGCAGGGGGCTGGGAAGACGGCCTGAAACAACTAGCCAGGTGGAGGTCCTCCAGGGGAATGACAGGAACCCAGGCTCATGCTGGAGTTAGGAGGCAGAGCCAGAGCAGCTGGGCACTCCAGTGTAGCGCAGGCTAGGGCGGGCTAACCACTTCACCGAAAGGCCCCGGGCTGGGGAGAGGAACTGCGCCTGCCTGCGCCCACCTCGAAAGCTCAGGGTTAGCACTTGCAGACGTCAGCCCGGCTCTTGTGCGTCAGAAGCAATCACGTCCCAGCCTGGTGGTGTCTGCTACTCCAGCTGCTCGAGTAGATACCGCCAGACATCCCCAGTGTCTCCACCTCAGCACCTGGGCGCAGCGCTGGGCATCCCCAAGCACTGCTGACGTCAGAACCCAGCGTTGAGGCGATTCTGCCTGAAGGCTGCGGGACATCGCTAACCTGAACTGGGCTGCAGTCCAGCCCTGGCGCTCCCCTGCTGCCGTCACGCCCTTCAGCTGTCCCTGCGCTGCACCAAGGTCTGCCTGGAGGGACCTCACAGCTGACCAAGGAAGACGTTCCTGTTTTTTCCTACATTTATTTGAAAGGTGGAATTAGAGGAGAGACAGATCCGTTCACTGCTTTGCTCGCTGGATGCCTGCCATGGCCCAGGCTAGACTGACCCGAAGCCAGGTGCTTCATCTGCGTCCTCCGTGTAGAAGGCAGGGGCCCAAGCACTGGGGCCATCCCAGGGCTGACAGCAGGGAGCTGGAGAAGTGGAGCCGTGGGACTCTTTAAAGACAGATTTTGTTTTTTTTATCCACTGGTTCACCCCCACCACTTTCCCTCAACAGTCAGGGCTGGGCCGGGTGAGGCTGGGAGCCGGTGGGAAGCAGGGACTAGACTGACTGCCACCACTGCTCCTCCCAGGATGTGTATTGGGAAGGTAGAGGCAGAAGCTGGGCCAGGCACCCAGATAGGGCGTGGGGGTGTCCCAGGCAGTGCCTATTCTCTCTGCCAAACTGCCCCCTCTGAGGGAGCTCTGGATTGGAACCTGACTGGTGGGGCCCTGCACTTCATCTTGAGCCCTTGTTCTGGGCGCTTTCTCAGTGCCCACCAGGCTCTGAAAGGTTTAGTCAGCTGACTGGTCTCCAAGGCAGGCCAGAGGGGCTGTGGCCAGTGCTGGCATCTCTTATTACCTGGGTCTTGTCCCCCCCAGTCCTTCCTGTCTCATCAAGTCCTCATACTTTTTGGAACTCATACCTAGAAGTCATCATGTTCGGCCCGGCATGGTGGCCTAATGGTTAAAGTCCTTGTTTTGCACGTCAGCATCCCATATGGGCGCCTGTTCCAATTCCGGCAGCCCCACTTCCCATCCAGCTCCCTGCTTGTGGCCTGGGAAAGCAATCGAGGACGGCCCAAAGCCTTGGGACCCTGCACCCGTGTGGGAGACCTGGAGGAAATTCCTGGCTCCTGGCTTCGGATTGGCACAGCTCCAGCTGTTGTGGCTACCCGGGGAGTAAATCTGGACACAAAATCTTCCTCTCTGTCTCTCCTTGTCTCTGTAGATCTGACTTTCCAGTTAAAAATTAAAAAAAAAAAAATCATGTTAATCCTATAAGCTCCACTTTCCCAAATCTTCCTGGTCCTCCATCTTTAATAGGACCCTGGTCCAGTCTGGCCTCACTTAGACCAGCAGCTTCCTCCACCTTCTGTGTCACCAGAGGGAAGCTGCAAACCCCTGACTCACACCACCTCACCCCAGAAAATCACACCTTCACTTCCCATCGTGTGTACACAGAATTGAGATTTCCTCGATATGGTCTTAAGCCTTGTCATGTGAAAGATATCTTGAGTCTGCTGGGTCACTCCCCAAACACACAGCAGCTGGGGCTGGGGCTGGGTTGAAGCCACGAGTTAAGAGCCTCCACCTGCATGACGGGGACCTAAGGACGTGAGCCATCACCAGCTGCCTTTCAGGGTGTGCATTAGCAGGAAGCTGGATTTGAGGCGGGGAACCCAGGCTCTCCAATATGGGATGTGGGCATCCCCAGCAAGACTGCCTATGGTGCCAAGTGCCCACCTCCACCCAGTATGTGTTAGAGCTGCTTCATTTCCTCTGCCGTGGAGATGTGAGGCCACAGCAGTGACCCCCCACACCACCCCCCGACATGGGCCTTTATTAGGGACGAGACATGCAGGAGGCATTGTGCATAAATCCGTGAAATGATGCTAAGGAGGGGTTTATTGGAAGCTCCTGCTTGCCCCACCTTCCTGCCAACACCACAGTGCCCGGGATCCCATTCAGAGTGCTGCTCTTCTAATCCAGCTCCCTGCTAAGGCACCTCTGGGATACAGTGACGGTGGATCAAGTGCTTGGGTGCTTGCACCCTTATGGAGACTCACAATGGCTCCTGGCTTCGGCCTGGCCCAGCCTTTGCTGTTGCAAGCATTTGGAGAGTGGATCAGCAGCCAGAACATCCCTCACCTTTGAGCACTGATGGGAAGGGTAATGTGGACCAAAATGAAGCAGGGAGGGGTGGGGTGCAATCTGAATTATGGCCTGAGTGGGACCATGGGGACTGGGTATTTGGGCAGAGTGGCCATTCGGGGGGTCGTGGAGCACCAGCACCGTGAGCCTGGAGCTTGCTATGTCCAAAGGGACAGTGTGGAGGTCAGTGAGTGAGAAGAGTGGGGGAGCTATGAAGGAACCGAGGACCACCACAGGAGATCTGGGTCTGCCTGAACCCCCAGGACCCTAGGCTGCTCAAATGCTAGACTGCAGGCCAGCGTGGTGGCATGGTGTGTGAAGGGGCTGCCTGATGTGCAGCCGGCGTCCCATATGGGCTCCAGTTTGAGTCTCAGCTGCTTCATTTCTTTCTTTTTTTAAAGATTTACTTTTATTGCAAACTCAGTTATACAGAGAGTAGGAGAGACAGAGAGGAAGATCTTCCGACTGATGATTCACTCCCTTAGTGACCACAATGGCCAGTGCTATGCCAATCCAAAGTCAGGAGCTTCCTCTAGGTCTCCCATGCGGGTGCAGGGCCCCAAGGCTCTGGGCTGTCCTCCCAGGCCACAAGCAGGGAGCTGGATGGGAAATGGAGCAGCTGGGATACAAACTGGCACCCATATGGGATGCTGGCATGTTCAAGGTGAGGACTTTAGCTACTAGGCCACCACACTGGGCCCAAATAAAATATTTTTTTAAAAGATTGGTTTATTGGGGAGTGGAGGAGAAAAGATTTTTTGTTGGAAAGTCAGATATACAGAGGAAGAGAGACAGAGAGGAAGATCTTCCTTCTGCTGATTCACTCCCCAAAGTGGCTGCAACAGCCAGAGTTGAACTGATCTGATACCAGGAGCCAGGAGCTTCTTCTGGGTCTCCAAAGTGGGTGCAGGGTCTCAAGTCCTCGACTGCTTTCCCATGCAGGGAAACTGGATGGAAGGTGGAACCCCTGGGACATGAACTGGCGCCTATATGGGATGCTGGCACATGCAAGGCGAGAACTTTAACTGCTAGGCTACCGCACCCATAAAATAAATTTTGAAGAAAGCAAGTTGGGCTGGGCCGGGCTGGAGTGACAGTTCCATCTGGGACGGAGGGACGTGAGCCATTCCTGGCTCCCAGTGACTTCTCATGGGAAGACCTGCAAGGCCCAAGGTGGCCAGGGCAGCGTGTGTGGACCCAGCCCCCCACAATGGTGCTTAAGACATGTTTATGGGGGGTGAGTGTTTGGTATAGTGCTACAGCCCATCCCCAGTGCACGGCTCCTCTGCCTTCTGGCCCAGCTTCCTGCCCATGAGCACGCTGGAATCAGCAGGTCTCTGCAAGTCCTCGGGACCCCGTACCCATGTGGGAGACCTGGATGCAGCTCGCGGCTCCTGGCTTCCGCCTGGCCCAGCCCTGGCTGTGCGGTCACCTGGGAAAAGTAGGTGGAAAAGTGGGTGGAAGAGCCCCTCTCCTTGCCTCCTAATGAAAATGGAAATAAAGAGGGGATTTTAAAAGACAAGCCCCAAGCATCCCCTACTTCCGCAGCCAGCATCACCTTGGAGCCTACACTGGGTGTTTTATTTGTATTTCAGTTTACACTTGACTTTCCCCCATAACCCCAGAATTTTCTTTGTTTTATTATTATTATTTTGCCATTTATTTTTATTTGAAAGATATTTTTACTGAGTGAGGAAAGACAAAAAGAGAACCTTCCATCCACCGACTCACTCCCCATATGGCTGCAACAGCTGGAACTGAGCCAACCCAAAGCCAGGAGCCAGGAGCTTCTTCGGGTTTCCCACATGGGTACAGGGTCCCCAGGACTTGAGCCATCCTCTACTGCCCTCGCAGGTCACAAGCACAGAGCTGGATCCATCAGGGTTCGAACCGGTTGCTATAATGGAATGTCGGCTTTTGCAGGTAGAGGTTTAGCCTGTTAGGTCCCCGCTCCGACCCTGGAATATACATACTTTTTAGAATTCTGTTGTCTGTCTGTCCTTCCTTTCCAGCCAACGGAGAGAACCCGCGTCATGAATCATTCATTACTCTGGCCCCGCCCACGCGCGAGGACGGGCGCGTTCGCGCGGGGAGAGCGCGCGGCTCGTCCAGGAGATGCACGGGGGCGCGGGCTTGCAGGTTCTGCGCAGGCGCCAGGAGGCGCAGCGGCTCGGGAGCGCGCGCGCGGGAGGGCGGCGGCGGCGGCGCCGTGCGCAGGCGTGGCGGGCAGTGCGCAGGCGCAGGGCCGAGAGCGGGCTGAAGCTGCTGAAGCGGCGGCAGCGGCGGCTCCAGCAGAGGGGCGGGAGCTGAGGCGGGAGCGGACGGGCTGGTGGGCGAGCAAGAGGCCGGCGGAATGGTGGACTACCACGCGGCGAACCAGTCGTACCAGTACGGCCCCAGCAGCGCGGGCAATGGCGCTGGCGGCGGGGGTAGCATGGGCGACTACATGGCCCAGGAGGACGACTGGGACCGGGACCTGCTGTTGGACCCGGCCTGGGAGAAGCAGCAGCGCAAGGTGCGCGGCCCGCGGGCCGGACGGGCTGGAGGGGGCTCTCCCGAGGGCGCCGGGAAGGATGGTGGAGACCCCGAAGGGGAAAGGAGCGCGTGCGATGGGGAATTGGCGGTGGTGCTGGGGTGTGGGGGTGAGTCCTGAGACGGAATTGGCGGGCCCGGGATGGGGGAGGGAGCCCTGGGAAGGGAACGGCAGAGCTTGCGGAAGGAATTGGAAGCTGAAAGCCAGGATTGTGCGAGTCAAAAGAAAGGGATCGGGAAGGCTGGGGCCGGGTGCTGCGGGGAAGGCTGAAATGCAATTAAGGGCTGAGGCCGGGGTTGCAGGGTCAGAGGACGCCTGGGGAGTGCCGAGCGGGTTGTCCAGGGAGGGCATTCGTGGGCCACGATGGAATTGGGGGCCTGGGGGGTTACAGCATGGAGGTGTTTATTTGCAGTGCAGAAAGGCCCGGAGGAAGGTGTGCAGTCTGGGGAGGGTGAGGATGGAGTCGGGGTGCCAAGGGAGGGATTGTGGGTTCTGGGGAGGGGTGGGGGGCCGGGGAGGCTGGTAGCAGGAAAGGACTGAGATGTGTGAGGACAGGGGGTTCAGGGCGTGGGTTAGGGTGCTCTGGGAGGCTGTGGCACGGTTAGGAGCAGGAGAGCGCCAGGTGTGACCGGGGTGGGAGTTAGGCACCTGTGATTGGAAGGAGGTGAGATGAATTTGTGAAAGGTAATTTTGGGCAGAGAGGAGGAAGAGGAATTGGCAAGGGCTGGAGAAGCCCACGGAAGGTGGGGGGGTTCGGAGGCTATTGGGGAGCATATAGAAGGGGAGTTTTGGAAGGAGCAGTGGGAGGTTAGGGGAGCCCAGGGCTGTGTAGCCTGGCAAAGGTGACGGAGCTGGAATGGCTGCTGCCTGGGGCGGGAGAAGGGTAGCTTAGGAGGGGCCCCAGAAAAAGGGTGAGCGGATGGCGGAAGGGATTTGGGAAGGGGCATGAAGGGTGTCTGTGTTCCTGTGGCCCTTGGGATGTTGGGAGCACCTGAGGGGGACCCCAGAGTGGAGGGGAGATCAGAAGTAGAGTGGGAGGCCTAGGGGAGGTGCCGGGGGGATGTGTTTAGGAAGGGAGGCTCTGCGGGGCCGGCGAGGGCGAGGCGGAAGGTGCAGGCAGTTAGCATTTTGGAGCGCTGGACTTTCTCCCCAGGTCTGTTACTGACCAACCCTGTGGCCTTGGCCCAGACCCTTTGCACATACAAGGGGTTGGGCTGTGGAGAGCAGCCCCAAGGACTTGGGAGAGGGAGTCTGACGAGGCTTTTCGGGGCAGACTGGGTGAGGGGCTGGCGCCGTCCGAGTGGGGCTTGACTCGGTGCTGCCCACGGGCAGCCCTGTGTTCAGCCGAGCAGCTGTTCCAGGCAGCCGGGAGGTGGGGCCTGGCTTAACCTTGGGGGGAATGAGCAGCTGCAGTTTCCTCCTAGGTTGCCACTGGGGTGGCAGCGGCTTGGTTGGGGAGGGGTCCCGGGGCTGGGCTACCTGACAATAGTTGGTTTTTTAGGGGGTCCTGGGGAGGTCCCGACTGGAGCTCCACAGGAATTTACTGCCTGAGGCCGTGCCAGGTTGGAAAAGGTTGGGGTTGCCAGGAGACTTTGGAGGGTTGGGAGGGGGAGTGGAGCTTGGTCTGTGATGATGGCTGCAGTGCTGGGGCAGGGACCCCCTCCTGCCAGCCGATGATGAAGCGGGGAATCTCCTTGCCCTTCCTGTCCTCGGCCCCTCCCCAAGTGACTCCTGCTAGCTCATTTCCACTCCCTTCTGGCCGTTGGGTGTGGACCATTTTGCAGTTATAGTCTCCTTTGCCTGTAGGGCAAGGCTGGGGCACCACCATTCAGGGCCTGGGTGGAACCGGGACTCACAGGAACCTTGCGTGTGTCATGTTCCCAGCTGCCAGCGCCTCCCCTTAGGGCAGGGTGGGTGAGGTGGAGGGCAAGGGCAGCCCACAGGGTCCCACCTCCCACTTTTCAGCAGGTACCAGCCTCTCAAACGCCCAGCTTTCTACCTGCTCCTACAAATATTTACACTTGGCTGTGTTTGGGGAAACCAATGACTTCACCTCTGCGCCCTTTTCTGTCAGGGGAGGGATGGAAAGGAATACAGGAGTGTGTTCTCACCAGACACACACACACACACACACACAACACAGCCTGGGCTCTTTCCCTGGAGCAGTGGTTCCTTTAGTGACAGGTTGTGTCCCCCTATCCCCCAGGCCAGCCCGTGGCACAGGGCTAGTGCCCAGTACATCTGCGAGCGTCTCCTGAATGGCTGTAGGTGCTGAAGGTGGCCTCCAGTGCCCCTGGGAGCAAAGCCAGGGTTGGACCTGCCCGGCTGGGGCATGTGTATGTGTCCCACTTTGACCTGGAAGCCCTTTGCTCTGATGCTTGGGGACCCCCTGTGACCCAGGCATTATTGAATAACTAGTTTATGTAACAGATTTGTTTTCTATGGGAAACCTTGAAGTGTGCTCTGGGGGGGTGGCCCAGGACCAGGCTGCTGTTGGAGTGAATTCTGGAGCCATCCTAACTCTAGGCTGCAGTCCCCTCATTGCCAGTGTCTGAAGGGGCCCCAGGTGGCCCTGCCACTGCCTGCCTCTCCCAGAGTTTGCAGAGAGAGAGGACACACTTGTTAAGCCCGCGTGTTTGCTGGGCCTCTGGTTCAGACTACGACCTTTGGTTCAGGGTGTATAGGTTGTGAGTTAAATATTTAAAAGTTCTGATGGTGCTGTGGTGTTTTTTTTTTTTTAAAGGCTAATGCTGGAGGCCCCCAAAGTAGCCATCTGTTATTTTCTGCCATTACTCTTAATTGCTTGCCCCTTAGGATCTGGCTAGACTAACAGATCTTTAGCAGTTTTCAAAATTGAAGAATGTACTTCCCCCCACCCCCAAACAAACAACAAAAAAAGCAAAATATAAAGGTAACCAAACCGAACTGTCACCCAGAAATAAGCCTGTGGCTCTCTGAGGGGGCAGGTAGACTGGGGGTAAAGGGGTAGGGAAGCCTGCTGGTGTGCTTGGCGGATAACTGGGTGGTGCCAGCAAGTGGCGCCGTCCCCTCTGCCTAATCTTGGGCGGGCTAGGGTGTGGGCCTAGGGTTTGCCCTCTGCCTTTGGAAACCAGGGCTGCCTGGTTCCGGCCCACACAGAGGAGGCTGCTTTGACAGCGAGAGCTGACTCACCCTCCTGTTGGAGCTAGAGGCGCCCATTTAACGGCAGCCTGTGGCTTGGCCTTAAGTGAGTTTGGAGAAAGTGTTGCAGGAAAACAAGCCAGGAAGCGAGGGCTGTGTCTAATCCCCAGGTGCTGTTACAGTCTGAAGAAGTGTGGGAGGGAAGCTGGTTCAGGTGTGGCCTGGTCCTCTCAGGTGTCCCCTCTACAGATGGCCAGGGAGCAAGGGCAGGGGCTTGATTGGGGCTAGATTGGGGCCAGTGGGCGAGGGGTGGGGGTCCGGCAGGCACACCTGGCCCCATAGCCTCCAAGTGCGTGGTGTGTGTTACCCAGAAGCAGGAAGGATGGAGCCAGATGTGAATTGATTTGGGAAGGAAGGCCCAAAGATGGTTGAGATGGATGCTTAAGGCTTCCGCTCAGCGGAGTCACAGTATGCTGGGAATAGAACAAGCCTCTGATTGGGTCCTAGGGTTCCTTTGCTGTTGCCGTGACTTTTCTGTCAGGGAGAAATAATTAGGGAGTAGCTGTTGGCTGCAGTAGCACTTGGCCATTGAGGAGTTGGGAACAGCTGACATTCCCGTTTATCGCCTCTTGGGCGTCGAGCCTGGCCCTCAGCATTAGCCTTCATTCCTTCACTCACAGGTGGCCGCATAGGTCACGCTCGGATCGTTTCCCTTGGCCCTTCCGCTGCTGCCTTTATTTTTACGTTTAGTTTACAGAAAAACAAAAACAAAACCCCTGCTCATGTTACTGGCAGTTTTTTCCTTTCCTTTCCTTCTTTTCATGGAAATAAGAGGCAGGAGATAGCAAGTTGGTAACTCAATGTGGTAACTGAGGTGGACGGAAGTGTCTACTTGAGCCAGATACAAACACCGTCATCTGTTGGGAGTTTGAAAGAAGCCTTTATGCCTTGGGTGGGTCGGGCGCTCCAGATTCTGTCTCCTCTTGCATGGCTGGAAGCTTTGAAACATCAAAGGAGGGTTACAAGGAAGCCGAGTTTTATAGTGTTGGCAGTGTCGGCGCCAGAATTTGTTATAAAGAATCTGAAAGTAGCACAAGTATCACTTTTCTTCAAGAAGTTTTGTAAGTTACACTGTAGCAGCTATCCCAGACATCCAGGATGTAATGGTTCAATGAGGCAAAGGGAAAGGGAACCATTCTAAATTCTAGGGCTGTTAAAAGTGGAATCTTACTGTTGGGGGTGGTGCTAACTTGCTGGGAACCTCCCTGGGGTTCCAAGGCTCCTTGAGACACACGTGTCTTGCTGGTGTGCCTTTTTTTGGGCTCTGTCCTTTCACGTCTCCATTCTCTCCATCCCCTCCTAAAGAAGAGGCATCCCCTTGGAATATGCAGGTGAAGTCCTCACTGGGTGACTCGGAGAGTCCGGTGGCCGTTCTCTGAGATGTGACTTACTGGAGTGTTCTCTGAAAGCCGGTGGACTAGATTTGCTTGGCTTTTGCCGTTTGCCACCTGTTGCTGTGCTGGCTTCCGCCTCCCCCCGCCCCACCCCAAGAGCAAAGACTTAGGATTTCCTAGGCAGAGCAGGCTCCTTGCACTTGTCTCTGATTATTCCACACTCACCTCACTTTTCTACCCTTAACACCTTTCTTAAGTCAGTTTACATTTTTGTTTTCGAAGGGAAATGGATAGGACTATGGTGAATGGTAAATCCAGCGTCTCTGGCCATAAATGGAAGAAAACCAGCAAAGTAAACGCACTGGAGACAAAATGGTGGAGCTGGGATCTGGCAGGGTTCTGTGGGCCTGAGGCCCGCCCCTCCTGTGACTGACAGGTGTAGGTGAGGCTCTGAAGACCTCGCCAAGACTCCTCTTTGAAGTCTTTTGTTTACAAGAGAATCAAAGGGAATAACCTTCATTGCTGCCTTAATTCAAGGTTTAATGCAAGGTGTGGATAATCCTTAAACTCTCCCCTGTGGCTGGAAAAAAAAAACCCCTCATTTGACCTTGACACTTTGTAGCTGGGAACACGTGTTCCCCCTTGCTTTGTGGCATTGTGCTGTGGCATTGAGTTGACGTATGGCTCAGGACTGGTTGAAGCCTGATGCCTACCCTCCCCCCCCCCCTTTTTTTTTCTTTAAAGAGATTTGAAAGTGTTCTAGAGAGGGAAGGAAAAGGAAAGTTCTTTTCCTGCGCTAGTTCACTCTCCACCTGCCACAGTTGGCCAGGGCT
The DNA here is from genome assembly GCF_017591425.1 of Ochotona curzoniae. Taxonomy (NCBI): domain Eukaryota; kingdom Metazoa; phylum Chordata; class Mammalia; order Lagomorpha; family Ochotonidae; genus Ochotona; species Ochotona curzoniae. The sequence continues at coordinate 3,725,233 of NW_024465561.1, read as the reverse complement.
GGCCCAGGAACCTGGAATTCCCACATGAGTAGCCAGGGGTCCAGGCACTTGGGTCATCCTGCTGCTGCTTTTCCCAAGTGCATTAGCAGGAACCTAGCTCAGAAGTGGAGCCTTGGAGCTGGAATTGGCACATGCCTGGGATGCCTCTGTCGGGATGAACCCCCACGTATTTGGCCTAGTGGTTAAGACGCCCACCCAATAGCAAAATAGCCGGATTCAAAGCCTGACCGCTCCAGCTTGCCACCGTTGTAGACCCTGGGAGGCAGTGGAGCTGGTGTAGCGGATTGGCTGCCTGCAATGCAATTGGGAGACCTAGCCTGAGTCCCCAGCCCTGCGCTGTGGGGCCTTGGAGAGTGAGCCAGCGGATGGGAGAGCGCTGCTGAGGCAAGTTCACTCCTTCCCTCCCTCTGAATCTCAAAAACAAAAATCAGCGGCTGTTTTTGTTTTTTTTTTTTTTTTAATGAAACCAGGCATGTTGTAAATATAGCAATTGTGGGTTTATTTCTTGCTCTGTTTAAGGCTCCAGTTTTCTTACACAAACAGGGCTCCCATGGATAAAGCTACCCTGCTACCCCCTGTCTGGGCACTTGAACCCTGGGTTCTGAAAGAAAAGAGGTACCCTCCTACTGAGTTAAGACAGGCTTATTTAAATGTTTTCCTTCTGAAGGTGAACAGACCCTGGGCTTTGTCCGCCAACGGCCTGGGCCGCCCCCCAAGTGGTTGCAAGCGGCAGTTACAGCCCTGCTGAGCGCAGTGAAGTCAGCTTGGGAAATAGCATTGCCGGTGTTGCAATGATTGAATGGGATGAGAAAACACGCACAGCACAATGGCATTTGTGTCTTCGGCTTCAGGCAGGAATAAAGAAGACATTGTGGTTTGTTTTAGGCTTTTTTTAAAGCCACCCCCCCCCCTGCAACCCTGGCAGAGGTGTGGGGCTGAATGACGGCGCTCACTGCTTTTAGAGTGGGTTTCTGTTTTTATCCCCTCACCCCCGCTTCCTGGAGGGAGTGAGTGGAGACCCTGCGGAAGGCAGGTAGGCACACCTTTCTCCAGCTCCCTGCACCTGAAGGTCTTGGAATCTCCAAGAAGTCTAAGGTAGTTGCCACATCTTTTAGTAACTCCGGTTCCTGTTTGAAAGAATGTCTTAATTTGAAAGAATGTCTTAATCACCGCGTGCTAGAGAGAGCTGCATTGTCCCTGCCTGCCTCGCTTCCGTCTGTCTTGGTGGAGAAGGCCAGTTTGAGGTTAGGAGAGACATCGTGGAAGGAACTTGCCCGTGATTCAGCACCCAGTCATGCTGTGCAGTGGCGTGGCTCGAGAGCGTGTGGGTCCACCGCTTGCCTCAGTGGGGACTGGCTTCCCAAGCTGGAGGCGACCCTAGCCAACGCTCCACAGTGAACACGTCAGTGCCCCAGGATCTGGCCACCCAGGCCGGGTGGGTGTGGAAAGGGCTGAGTTGATGTCACCGCGGAGAGCCAACTGCTTTACTGTTTTGGGGCAGTGCCACCACCCCAGAGGCAGCACTGCTGGTGGACACTGGTGGTCCTGGGCAGGAGGAAGCGGCCAGGTGTCCCTCGGGGGAGCTATGGGACATTGTGGCCACATGGCCTCTCTCCCAGCCTTAAGAGTTGAGATCAGTCCTTTGGTGAGGAAGGAAGTGTGTGTGTGCTTGAGATGAGGAGAAGAAAAAGGAGAGAACTTTTGGAAGCCTGAGCCCCCCCTTCCTTGGCTTTGTGGCCGGGAAGTTGCTCTCTGTCTCCGCATTTAGAGCCGGAATCTCAGCTATGTGACTTCTTAATAGCAGGGCCCAAGGCGCCTGCATCTTTTTGCCTGCTTCCGCAAACAAAACGAACTCAGGTTTCCAGGGAGTTCCATGCACAAGTAGCATTTAAAAATCCATGTCCCTCCTGCCCCACTCCCTGCTGCACACCCCCCTGAGAAGGTGAGTGTGGTCACGTCCCACTCTGCCTGCTGGAAACTTATGACAGAGCACTTCCCTGGCTCTCACTGTCATGGCTTGCGTTTGGACAGTTTTTTTTTTTTAAGATGTGTGATCTTTTAGTCTGGGCCTTTAACATTCAAAATGTCTGGGAGCAGTGGACTTGCCGGGTTGGTTCCGGGACTGTTTGTAGAAATGGCCCCTTCTGAACTAACCACTCCTGATTCAGGTTTCCACGTCCTGGAAGGCAGCCAGATGGTCAATGGCACTGCAAAGGCTGCACTGACTGGTAGTATCTGACATTGTAGCAGGAGGTGCCTTAGCCCCCCCTCACCCTCTCCCATGTCTCCTGGTGTGTCGGGGGCAGAGGTGGGCGTGGTGTTGGGGTTGCCATCTCGACTGCTTTAGGCTCCTAACTCCTCTTTCCTTTTGCTCTGTTACCTTGCTTTAGCTCCCTGTGGAGGGACAACCTGTGGAGAATCTGTAGGGATGATTTGTCCATGAGTCAGGGCCCCAGGCTGCTGCTGGGAAGGGAACAGCCTGAGGGATGGTACACAGCTTTAACTGTAAAAGTGGGAGACCTGGAGTAGCTACCTTTGACTTGAGAAAGTTCTGGGTCTGTTTCATAAACAAACTCGAAAGCAGTTCTTTGCCAAATACGGCCTGCTCTCGGGCTGTGGGGTTAGTCTGGGAGACAACTTTTCTTGCCTAAGAATAAATACATGTTCCTATCAAACATTCCCTGCATAGTTTAGACATGAGACTGTGAGCGGTTCTGGCTCTGAGGGCTCAGTTTGGTCAGGGAGTGAGGGTCTTTGGGGCCAGCCAGTGGCCACTACAGAAGTCAGGTGACCTGGCCTCAAGTCATCCTCCGTCTGCTCTACACGTTCTTGATTTGCTTGCAGGCTGCTGGGAGAGACAGGCAGTATGGATAGGATCGTGTGTGGGAGATGCGACGATAACATCCTGCATTTTGTGCTGTGGCAGGCTCCTTTCCGAGCCTTTCATGTGGATTGATATCTGTGTGTCCGGGAGGCAGTCAGCGTTCTTACAGAGGACAGGTGCAGACCTGGGTCCATGGACGTTGAAGCCATTAGCCTGGGTGGTACTTCCAAGATTTGTGGCTTTCAAGTTCCCACTCTTCATTTCCACACTGTTGCTGTAGGCTCGAGGCTGGGGCTGCTTTTACAGGAGAGGGAACAGCACAGGTGTTTCCGGTGGCACAGAATAGTCCCTGCAGAGGTGACTTTTGGCTGTTCCCAGAAGAATGAGAAAGTGAGAGCAGGATGTTCAAAGCAGAGGGAACCCATGTGTGATGGCCCTGAGGAGTAGGGAGGCCAGAGTGGCAGAGCAGGGCGTGAGGGAGAGGGGCGCCGGGGTGGTCTGGGGTCAGCGGTGCCACCAGGTGCTGGCTCCCTTCCTCCCAGGGTCCCTGGACAGGCCTGGGAACAAATCAGTGATCTCCGTGCCGCAGGCACCTATGTCTGATGAGCACGTTGGCAACTTCCTAGGCTGGCGTTCGGGTGGCATGGTGTGTTGAGCTGACTTTGGCTTTGCCATGTGGCTTCCCTGGAAAACTGAATGGTTACCATGTGGACACGGTCCGCTCTCCTCCTGTCCCATTGAGAGGCCACTTCTGCCTTGTGGAATGCTGGGTTGCCTCTTGACGGAATGCGCACCTGTGTGTGTGTGTGTGTGTGTAATCGCTCTCCTTGAGGTCAAAAGCCAGGAAGCCTAACTTTGAGCTGGCTCTGGGCCCGCTCCTCCACACTGTTTCCTCCTGGTCTCCTTAGTTTGGTGGGGCCAGAGTAAGTTCTGGCTTGGAGAAGGACACAAGGACACACAGCAGTCTTTAGGTTTGCTCTCCGGGCCGCTCGGCTTGCTGTATGCGCACCCCTCCTCCTCTCTGGAGATCGCCCCAGGAATACCCCTCCAGTTCCTTAGATCCGAGGCTCCCCGTGTGGAGGCAAGCTTGTCAGACTCGTTGTGTAGCTTTTACCTGGGGAGGGAGGAGCAGCAAAAGTGACAGAAAGTTCTGGGCTCTGGTCTGACACTCCTGTCCCCGCCCACACAACACCCAGGGAGAAGCTGAGCGAAGCAGCCACCACAAACATAGGCTGTGATGCTCTCTGCCCCGCCCTGCCCTGGATGGAACCGTGGCAGAAACCTCTGCTGACAGAATGGAGGTGTCAAGGATGTGCAAGTGTGCTGGAATGGCACCTCTAACCCAGCCACCAAATAGATGGCCGCACTTCCATTCTGGCTGCACGTTCACACAGACTTGTGAAACCATTTACCCTTATGTGGGGGGTTGGGTGGGAGAGGAGACAGGTGTGTGTATGTGTGTCCCCATAGGGGATACAGAAATAAACCAGCACCCCCCCCCACCTTTTTTTTTTTTTTTTTTAAGCTTTCCTGGGCCAATGGGTCGGCCTAGTGGCTAAAGTCTTCACTTTGAATGCGTTGGGATCCGGGCATTCAAATGTTCAAATGGGCACTGGTTCTAATCCCGGCAGCTCCACTTCCCATCCAGCTCCCTGCTTGTGGCCTGGTGGGAGGGGCAGTTGGGAACGGCCCAAAGCCTTGGGACCCTGCACCCATGTGGAAGACCTGGAGGAAGTTCCTGGCTCCTGGCTTCGGATCAGCACAGCACCAGACGTTGTGGTCACTTGGGGAGTGAATCATCAGATGGAAGACCTTTCTCTCTCCTCCTCTCTTGAAAAAAAAAATCTTTAAATCTTTTTTTTTTTTTTTAAGATTTCTTTTTATTGGAAAGGCAGATTTATAAAGAGGAGGAGACAGAGAGATCTTCCATCCACTGACTGGCTCACTCCCCAAATGGCCATGATGGCTGGAGCAGAGCTGAGCTGAGCTGAGCTGAGTGATCTGAAGCCAGGAGCTGCTTCTGGGTCTCCCACATTGGACACAGGATCCCAAAGACTTGGGCCATCTTCCTCTGCCTTCCCAGGAGGAAGAAGGGAGGAAGTTAGATGAGAAATGGAGCAGCCAGGATGTGTAGGATAACAACGCTGGCAAATGGAGGATTAGGCAATTGTTGAGCCACTGTGTACCCCCACCCCAAACTCTCTTTATAAGACTAACTCAGAGTGGGAAGAAACTATAACGAATGGAGTACTGCACTGGGTGTAGTGGAGTCCTGTGCCATGTTTGGGATGCAGCTGTAAGCTTCCCTGGCAGGTGGCTCATTTTGCCTTAGCACTGCGCTGAACCTGCTCCGAGTTGTTTAGCTATCCATAGAGAGGCCTCCTGGGGTGGGGGGTAGGAAAGCACTGAGCTACCTCTTTCTGTCCCATGGTCAGGTTTGGAAGATCCTTTTGCACAGTCGCCAGCGATTGCCACTCAGGTCACAGCATCAGGGGCCGCCGATCAGAGTGGGTCTGCGTTTTGTAGCCAGCCAGCTTCTCGTGTAACCTGAGTTGAGGCTTCGTGGGCCTGGGAGTCCGGCGCTCAGGTGGAAACATGACCGCCAGGGCCAGCCAGCAGCCCTCACGGGGGCCCCTCTGCCAAGCGGTGCTCCTTCCTGAGCCTTCGGGGGGATGAGAGAAACTGGAGACCCGGCCCATGCTCTCGGGAAGCTCCCTGCATAGCTGGGGGGAGAGCAGAACCGCAGGAGACCTCAGGAGGCTCCCCGCGCCCGGGCGGCAGGGCCAATCATGGAAACGTTCATAAAGGAGGTGAGTGTGCAGGAGGGGCACGGTGGGCAACTGTGCCCTGGACAGTCTCCCCACCCCTCCCCGCCCCCGGCTGCTGCTTTCCGGCGGTCCTGCTGGCCCCCACTCTGAGGAGCACCATCTCTTGGGAGTTTCAGGTTTGAGGGGTAACTGAGCTGGGCCTGGGAACCTCGGGTTCTGGGGCAAGATCCATTTACGGGTCCTGCACGGTGTCACTGCTGTGGCGGCTGGGCCAGACTCTCTCTTCTCCCCTGGGGTGGGCAGTGGGGTAGCTCTGCTCCCGCTTTGCATTGAGGGGTGTGTGCTTGCAGTGGGTGACATGGCGTCTCTTCACAATGAAGTGCAGGTTTGAGAACAGGCACACAGAGTCTCCCTTTTGTCCATGTGTCACCCCAGTCTTTGCACCCTAAGATCCCTCCGCATGTGTCTTAGGGTGCATGTTGGCCCCTAGACCTGCAACCACTCCAGACCAGGGCTAGCTTTTCTGTCCTGGGTCACAGACCTAAACGGGGTGCTACTCCCACAGCCGGCCAGCGGACGGGCCCGCTCGCGCATGCTGGCCGCCTTCTGTCTTGAAGTTTATTGCCTGCCAAGCCTGGCTTCCAGGTGCTAGCCTTTTCTTTAAACAAATGCCTTAGCATTGGCTTGGGGAACTTACGAGTGGAAATACTCCAGCATGTTGACTCATTCAGATACCTAGAGCCATATGTGTAATTGGAAGACGGCAGAACTCTAGATCCACACTCCCCAAATTGACACACTAGAGCCGCAGAGATCCCAAGGGCAAGATCGGGGGTGGAGAGGCGGGCAGCCTGATCAGCCGGCACCTCTTGGTGGTGGTGGTGGTGGAAATTCTGTGAGACTCGGCCCCTGCCTGGGAAGGGTTGCCCCCGAGAGGTTTAGTAGTGCTGGTGAGGGTGGCCAGTGTCCTGGGCCAAGGGGGAAGCTGAAGCACCACGGCCGTGGGCTGTTGGCCCTTCTGATCGCCAGTCTCTTTTCCACCTCATGAAGTCTTCTGGAAGGTGGCAGGTGGCCCACCTTCAGTGCTGTAGGGGCACTAAAGAGGTGGATACCCTTTGAGCACCTGAGGCCCATCGCTGGTGCTTAGGGACTGTGTTACTTCACCGCCGTCTGAGAGCAGTTTCTGGGGAAGATGGTGCTGGATCGTTGGCACCAGATCTTCCTTCATTCCCCCCCACCCCCCAGTGGCAGGTGCTCAGCTGTGGCTTAGCATGGCTTAGCCGCCAGCACCTGGCCCACCCACCATATGATAGGAGGTGTCTCAGATGTCACTGGGACCCAGGCTGTCTGGCCTGGCCACAGCAGCTGCAGCCTGGGAAGTGACAAGGGCGCCTGTGGAGGGCTGCTTTCAACACTGGCACTCCCAGGCTTGTAGTGGTGGCAGAATCAGAGAGTGGCAAGAGGTGTGGCACTGAAAGGGGGCCCAGGCGGAAGCATGGCCTCTGGAGGGAGGCAAGCCCAGGCTTGCCATCTCTTCTTGGCCACATGAGCCTGGACAAGGGTCCTAGTGAAAGGAGCACCCCACAGGATGATTTGTGGACCCAAAGGAGATAAACCGTGTGTAGGATACACCTGGCCCACAGCGTGGTACATGGTGTAAATGCTCAGCAGTTATTTCTGTGGCTCCCTGACCTGTGTCCAGGCGGGGTCTGCTGCCTGAGTCTTCCCCATCAGAGGAGCTGACAGGGCCTGTTGCCCTGTGCAGGCCTGTGGAAAACACGTGCCCGCTTTCCTGACATTCCGGGCCGGGGAGCAAGCCCCAGCTTAGCCAGCAGCTTCAAAGAGCATCCTCTGGCAAGTGGCAGCCTGTGCTGGAGCTGTGAGTGACACACTGTAGTGTCTCCTGGCCTCCTCAGAGGCCATCTGGGCCTCATTATCTGGGAGGTGGCTTCTTGTTTCCGAGTGTGGGGCCCTGAAAAGCTTCGCGCGTCTGGATGAGCCGTGAACGGTGCCAGGAGAGCTCTCGCAGTGGCTCGGCTTGCTCCTCAAGTGTGCTGTCAGGGAGTCCCCGTCCCTGCAAAAAACAACAAAATAAAACTTGATCAACTTGAGTCTGAATCAGCGCACAGCCTGGTCGGTTGCCTTCTCTTCCAGTTGGTAAGTGAGAGTGGAGACCTTTGACGCTTCCCACGGATGACTCCCCCAAAAACAACCACCCAGAAACGCTGTCCATGGCAGCAGGGGGTGGTGCGAGGTGTGTGGAGCCGGGCTGACATGAGCAGACTTCCCATAGTGATTCTCACGCCTGCTGCTCCATTCTCTTGTCCTCCTTCCTCCCAGGTCCTCCCCCCCTTTCCTGGGGTCACTTCCTGATGCCATTCCTCAACTTAGCCCTGGTTCCCCCCACCCCCAAGCAATCAAATCCACAACCTAATAAGGCAAAAGAATGAGGAGAATGTCCGCCTCCCAGCCTCTCCCCTAACAGGGAGCAAGCCCACAGCAAATTTGGAAAATGTTACAAGGGAGTGACAACTGACTGGGAGCTGGTGGGGGGTGTTGGGGAAATGGAGGGGATGGTACAGCCATTTTCAGGAGCTGCAGTCATTGGCAAGCAGATGGGGCCCTGAGGGAGGGCCACCCGGTGTGCATTTTCCAAATCGAGCTGTTGACACCCTTCTAAGCACACACACACACACACACAACGTGCTTGGGAAGTGAGTGGCTGAGTCAGCTGCACCTCCAGTTGTGGGATTTGCATGCCAGGAGAACAGGGAGTCCAAACACATCACGTCCGCCTGCCATGGGAGCTGCGGGCTCACACAGATCTCCCACGTCAGTCACCACGGGCACCGTGCAAATCCAGACGCTTTTGGCCTCCGAGATGAGCAGTTTTCTTCCCCTTGACTGTGCCAGGGTTCAATTAACCCGGGTGTTAATTAAAACTTGTCACCACTTAAAACAGGACCCCCCAGAAGCCTGTCACCCTTCTACATCGCTGTCCCAGACAGAGCGGCCCTCTCTGAGCTGCTTCCATTCTGCACTGGGATGGGGTGAGGGCGGGGAGCTGGTGCTGGCTGGGCTAAGCGTGCGTGTGTGCGTGCGTGCGTGTGTGTGTGTGTGTGTGTGTGTGAGAGAGAGAGAGAGAGAGAGAGAGAGAAAGAGAGAGATGGTATTGTGGCTGCCCGGGGCCAGTCTGTATGTGTGTGCTCTGTATGTGTGTGGCGTGCTGTGTTGGCTGGGCCCAGCCTGTATGTGTGTGCTTGGTGTGTGTGTGGGGGGAAGTCAGGCATGGTGTGGTGGCTGCCTGAGCCAGCCTGTATGTTTGTGGCGTGGCATGGCGTGCTGCCTGGCCCAGCCTGCTTTGCTCTGGAAGGTCAGGCTTGGTAATTAACCTGAGCACTTGGGGGAGGGTGTGAAGGAGAAGGTACGAAGCCTGGGGATGTGCCCAGGCTTTCAAATTGCTAATTATCAGCAAGCATGAGGTCATCTGTAAATATATCTAATTCTTCAGTTTGTAATTAAGGTGCTCATTAAAAGTGCTGGAAAGTTGTGCTTTATTTTTTTTTTTTTAAACAGAGAAAAACACAAAAAGCCTTTGTTTTACCCTGACAGGATGGCTTGCAGCCGCTGGAGGACTCCCGGCACAGGACTAGTTTCCTGTCTTAGGAGCCTGTGCAGGAAATTCACTGCAAACAATATTGGTGACCCTGCCAAAGAGGCAAGCCTCGGTGATGTCATGGCCCGGAGCTGTCCGGCCAAGCCTCTGGCCTTGGTGGAGGGGGATTGGTGGAGTTAGGAAGTGTGTGTGTGTGTGTGTGTGTGTGTGTGTGTGTGTGTGCGTGCGCGCGCGCGCGCGCGCGCCCCGCTGTCTCCAGGGGAGGCAAATCCAGCAGCAAGCCCAGCCCTAAGAGATCCCAAGGTGTTGGGGGGTTGGAGTGTGAGAGCAGATCTTGAGCACGTTCTTAGCCGGACCCAACTTCCCTTGTTTTTCTGAGTTAAAAATCCTCTTTTACTGTTTGTTGCTTTGCCAAATTCTGCTTTTTGCAAGATGGCCATTTCTGAGCCTTTTCTCCCCATTTAGTGCTGGTGCCTGGTTGTCACAGCGTGGCGTTTGCGACCCCAGGAGCCGCATGGAAAGTGAGGCACGAGGTGTGGAGACTGGGACCCGTGACTAGATGGAGCTGTGGGTGCTAGGCAGAGTGTGTGGGAGACGACCTTGCATGGCCAGGGAGCTGGCTCCTGGCAGCTGTTAATCTTCCCTCATCCCTCCAGGAACTGTCTGGAGCGCCTCTGAAAGAAGGGCAGCCGTCGCTTCTTGTCATTTTTCCACTGGCTGGAAGTCGAACAGAGAGGCATAAACACAGTCTTAAAATGAAAGCAACAAAAATAAACTCAAAGCAGCCCAGCATGCAGACACGAATGCAAACTATGCAGGCTGGCTTGCTATTTATACGGCAGAAGGCTGTCATCCGATCCAGCCTTGTGTCTTTGGAGGTGCCTTTCCTCTTCCTTCGAATTCCAAATAAACCATGAGCGATTACTCAGATGAGCTTGTAATGTGGTGTCCTGTTTCATGCTTTGCACAGTGCCGGTCCCTGATGCAACCAGTGGCGTCTGAAATGTTAATGCAGGGTCCCGAGGCAGTGCTTCCCGCGCCCCTCCGTTGCTTCAGAAGGAAGTGGGAGGATGAAACAGGAGCACCGTGCAAGTTTCCTGTCGTCTGCATCCTGTGATGGTTTAATATGTTTTTTAATTCAACTGATGTGTATGTAGGTCAGACTCAGAGTAAGAGAAAACCATCCCAGCCCCTGTCCTTGCACAGTTGCTTTCTGGGAGGGAAGCCGGATGGTGAGTTCCGTGGTGGAAGTGAGCCCAGTGCAGGGGTGACACATGGAGGTGGGTGTCGCCTGTAGTGGACGCTGACCAACTGGGCCAGGTAGACCCCACTGACTCTACCTCCCTGGGCTTGGAAATGAGTGTTCCAACATGCTGGATGTGGGTGCTTCCAAAAGGTCACAGAAAAAACTGATCAAGAGACAAGTTTGTTTTGCTAAAAAAGAAATTTAGAGGGGGGGCCTGATGTGGTGGCCTGGTGACTGGGGTCCTTGCCTTGCATGCGCCGGGATCCTATGTGGGTGCCAGTTTGTGTTCCAGCTGCTCTGCTTCCCTTTCAGCTCCCTGCTTGTGGTCTGGGAAGGCAGTTGAGCATGGCCCACAGCCTTGGGACCCTGCACCCGCATGGGAGCACTAGAGGAAGTTCCTGGCTCTAGTTGTTGGGACCACTTGGGAAATGGATCCGTGAAAGATTATCTTTCTCTCTGTTTATCCTTCTCTCCTCTGTGGGACTGGCTTTCCAATGAAAATAGATAAATCTTTATACATGTATATATTAAAAATTTTAGGGGGAGAGGTGGTGCCCAGTGCATTAGCCTAGTGGCTCAATCCTTGCCTTGCATGCTTTGGGGTCCCATATGGTCACTGGTTTATATACTGGCTGCTTCACTTCCTTTCAAGCTCCCTGCTTATGACCTGAAAAAGCAGTAACGACAGCCCAAAGCCTTGGGACCCTGCACCGACGTGGGAGACCCAGAGGAGACTCTTGGCTCCTGGCTACAGCTTGGGTCAGCTCCAGCTGTTGTGGGCACTTGGGGAGTTAACCAACAGGGTGAAGATTTGTCTCTCCTCTGTGTATCTGACTTTCCAATAAAAATAAATAAATCTTGAACAAGTTTTAAACCCAGGCCCAGATTTTTCATAATACATGTTTCTGTATGCATGATTTTCAAACATTTTTTGCACCAAATTCTTGAGTTTTTTGTCGGTAGACTTTTTTGGAGTGCCCTCGTTTGTGTCTGAGAGTTTGGCTATTCCAGGCTTCCTCCCCTTTAAGTTGCCCTCTAGGAGACTGGGCTGTTGGTCCTAGGTGTGCGATGTTACAGGCTCGCAGGGCTGGGGGCTCAGTCACCTTGGGATCTAGTCCCCTGTCCCCACACTGCCCTCACTGGCTCAGGACAACTTGCTGGAAAAGAGTGACAACAGATCCAGGGGTGAGGAGGAGCTTGAAGGCAGCATCCCCAACCACAGAAACCAGAGTTTGCTGCTGTGCCCCCAAGTCAGTGGCATCTCCGATTTCCTCATGGGAGAGGATTTGGTGGCCCGGCTGGGCCTGCAGTGGGCAGAGCAGGTGAGGGAATTGTGCGTTGTTTTGACTTAGGTTGTGTGCCCTCCTGTGTGTGAGAGTGCTGGAGTGGAGCTGCTGCCAACGGTAGTGGGTGCTGGGTGGCAAAAGCCACAGCCGTTGCCCAAGCAGGAGGTTGCCTGCCGCAGGTTTGCCGGGACTGATTCGGGTGCTGCATTGGTGCCGCAGGACTCATAGTCTTTGTGGTAACCGCCAGGAAGCGGAACCCAGTGGCCTCAGGAAGTTGGTGAAACTAGCATCATGTCTTAACAAACTGGTAACTGTGCCAGGGCTGACAACTTCCTGACCTTGGCCCTGGAATTCAAGGATGGCGTCCCTTGGAATACTGGCTTGCTGGCTTCACAAGCTGAAGGCTCCTTGGGCAGCTTGAGGCAAGACTATGGGGAGAGGCAGTGGCAGCCAGAATCTGCTCAATGTATGGAAACTTTGGGGCTTTTCTGATCTCCAGTGGAACTAGCTGTTGATGAGGAGCGCCAGCTGGAAAGTGTTGGCAGGTTGCTTCTGGCGTTGCTAACATTTTCCTGACCACACCTTTGTCCACTGGCCCATCCGGGTCTCCTCACCCACCATTTGGAACGAGTGTCTGCTAGGTTCCTGGGAAGCTCTTGTTTCCCCTCGTGGGACTTGAGGAGGGGGGCGGCTCACAGTGTTCAGCACCGGAGCATTGAGGGGGGCAGGGGAGCCCCTGGAGGCTGATCCAGGGCAGCTCCATCCTGGTGGGTCTGCTTTTCTTGGGGAGGGAGGTCCTGTCATTGCCCTGTCATTGTCATGGTCGTTGGAATGGATGTGAGGGCTCTTGCTCCTCTCTGCCCCACCCCCGGGGCTCCGGACTAGGGTCCTAGGTCACCAAAGGCTGGGCGAGGTAGCTTGGGGAAGGATGAGGGCAGCCTCTGCTTGGCAGCAGCTGATTGGCCACCCAGGTGGCAATGGGGACTTCATGTTACAAGAATTTGGAATTCTGGAATTTTTCCGAGAACAGTTAATTCAACCTAAAAGCAACAAAAGCAAAACCCTTGTAGGCCATGCAGAATGGGACCTATGTGGGGCCAAGAACTGCCAGTTGGTGACCTCTGACCTTATGTAGCTTAGTCCCGCCTCTCCAGTCTCTTTCCTGTTGACTGGCACTTAAGCCTCTTACTAGGAGGGAGCGAATCCAGTGGTCTCTGGCTGCTTAGCGACAGCACTGGGGGGGAGGTGACCGAGGTGAAGGGCAGCAAGGAGTCTGCCTTCTGTCCTCTGGACTCTGCCCTCTTTTCCATTCAGATTTGGCTTGTACCTGGCTCTCTGCATATTTCTGTGAGCAAAAACAGTGGCAAGTTTTCTGTTTGCTTTAGTTAGAAAGTCTGAAGCACTGCTTAGCTGTAGAGGCAGCTGTTCTGTACACACGGTAGTAACCCAGTGAGCAGTGCCCACCCTTGGAAAAGAATTGCCAGTCACAGTTGGCATTCCGGAGCAGGTGTGCACAAAGACTTTAGGACTGGTCACTGCAGTGTGACTTCTGGACAGTACTGGCCATTAGAAGAGCCTCCTCACAGTGCTTGTTATTGGTGAGAGTCCACGGACTCCAGGAAAGTGGGTTAGAGTTGTCATACTATATGTTGGTTAACTCTTGGGGCAAAAAAAGTAAATACTTGTTCCTGAGGAATTCCTTGTCTCCCCCTCTCCCCAGGCTCTAATGGAGTCCCCTGGTGGTTGGATTAATAGCCCCTCAGTCCTTATCAAGCTTTGCATTTGGAATTGTATATCTGGGAAAAGCCAGGAAACTCCCCCAAAGGCAGTGCCCCCCACGGAACCTGTCTGTGCCCTGTTGCCGCCACACTGCTTTGAGAATTTCCTGGCTTGATTGTTTTCTCAAGCTGGCCTTCAGTCCTTAGGTTTTATTCGTGTGCCTTGAAATAGCTGCAGGAAAAAATGGTTGTTTCTCATTGCTCACTGTTTCTCTGTGGAGGGAGAGGCCATAGCCAAGAGTCAGGAGTTTCCTCTGAGTCTCGCACTTGGGCCAGCTTTTTGAGGAGTGTAACTAGGGGGCTGGATCACAAGTGGAGCAACCAGGACTTGAAGTGGCTCCCATATGGGAGGCCAGCATTGTGGGTGATATTTCAACCCATTATGCCACAGTGCTGGCCCCTGATCTGTGTCTTTTTTGGGGGTGAGGGGTAGATTAGGAATGAATGGAGAAAGAAACTATGAATTGTGGAGAGGAAGAGAGAACACAACAGATTGATAAGGAAACAGCTGTGCTCTTGAAATCATCTGCTGGGTGATGGTCCCATTTTGTTCGGCTTACAGGGTTTTTTTTGTTTTGAAGTTGAATTCATTGTCCCCAGAAAATTCCCGATTTCTAGCTTCTGGTAAAGTGAAGCCCTGGTGGATGGAGGGGCTGGAGTTGCCCGTTCAGTGTTTGTCCAGCGTAAAGGGATAATGAATACAGTCGTCCTTGCAGTCCTGGTGAAACCTACAGCCTGGTGAGACAGACGTGGTGCGTCCTCAGCTGTGGTCATTCCTGAAGGAGACAGCAGGTGCTTCAGAGAACCTCTCAATGCTCGGTGGGGGATGTTAGGAAAGGCCTTCCTCTGGTGGCGCTTGCAGGGTGAGAAAGAGCCAGCATGGGGGAAGGGAGAGAGTTCCAGGCAAATGTTGTTTCCGCCAACATTTTTGTGTGCCAGGCACCGGGAGATTGAGCAGTGAGAAAAGCTGGCAGAGCCATGGCGGACCCGTTAAGTAGATCCCCACCACGGAAGGCCACCTCTCGCGGTGCGGGGACGGATGCCGGCACTTGCCACCTATTTCTTCAGCTTAGCTCCGCCTTGCAGAGCAGGAATTGGGATTCCGAGAGGCCACCTGACGTGCCTCAGGCCACCTGGCCGGTCAGCTGACAAATCAGTGGACTCGTCTCCTTTTAGATTCGGTCTTCGTAAAGGGCAGCCTTTGACTCTCCTCCCCTCTGTTCACACTGCTGGTGTTGGGACCTGGGGGTTCATGTTGCTCCTTGGGCTTCAGGCACGGGGTGACCTTGGGTCCTGCAGATGGTGTATGGAGCGCGGAGGGAGGCCGTGCTGCCTTTTGCCCTCAGCCCCGAGACTGAATGACATCCCAGGGCTTGAGATTGGAGAGCTGCATGGCTCTCCCGGCAGGCCTTCCGGGTTGAGTCTGCCTATATATGGCCAAGGGCAGGTGATGCCAGTTGTTTTCTGTGTTGCTGGTGGGAGGCGCCCGGCCACATTCCTTTGCAGACAAGCACAAACTAGATGTTTTTGAGATGGAAGATCTTAAACACAGCCAAGGAATTAATCCTGGACTGAAAAACATATGGCGGGAAGTACTGCCCACCTGGCTGTCTGGGTGTGCCTTGTCAACTCAGTCACTTTTTCAAATAAGCCTGGAAATCGGTCTCCGGAGACAGGGATCAACTCTCTCTAGCTGTGCTCCCGATGGCTGACCACAGAGGCCTCCAGCTATCAGCAGGGTCCAAGTCCGTGTCGCAATCGTGCGTACTTTGGTTGATGAGGTGCTGAGCTGAGGTTTCGGCCCCTGTCACAGGGTTGCCTAGTGAAAGGTCAGCTGTGGCACAGGGCCCCAGCTGGGGCGGCTGTCACTCAGCTGGGAAAACTTAAATCTCCATCAGGGCCTGCCACTCACCGCCCCCAAACACCGCAGGCTGTGAGTCGTAACTCGGGATTGCCCGGATTTGGAGCCCTAACAAGGGGGCAGTTGGGACCAGGCCATCTTCCTTCACCTAGGAGAACTCAGCCACAGAACAAAGGCTGTGGGACAGCCTCGAGTCGGCCACATTTGAGCCCAGCTGCTCCCCAAGGGTCCGCCAGTGCTGTAGCCGCTTCCTGTGCTGGTGGTGTAAGGGAACCTTGGAAGTAACAGCACTTGTTCCCAGTCATCCCAGACCCTGGGGTTGCAGCCCCCGGGGGTTAGAGGCCATGCCCTGGTGTTCCTGGACAGGAAGGCTGAGCCACAAGATGGGGCATCTCATCTGGCAGCATCCTGCAGACCCTTCTGAGGGAGGCCGGGGGCACCCCGCTGTCCAGGCGTAGAGGCTCCGTAGGAGATCCGTGTCCTGTGGAACAGAGACCTCCGCCTCCTTCCGTCTGGGCAGCCTTTCTCAGGGTCTTGGGCCGGATGTGGAAGGTAAACAGGCAGCCTTCTGCTCTTTACACAGAAGGCCTGAGTTGTAGCTTTTCATCTCAGGAAGCCCCAAGGTCCCAGTGGGTCATTGTCCACTAGCAAGCGCACAGCCAGTGCCCTGTTTCTGGGCACCAGCCGGGAGCCAGCATGGCCTTGACCCTGTCCACCTGTGCTGTACCACCTGTGCCAGGCACCCTGCTCCTTACAGTCGCACTCAGTGCCAGGCCGTCTTCGTGCTCCGGTCACAGCCGCTGTGTCCCAGGCTCTGCCACCCACTGTGTCCTGTCCCTTCACACAGATCCTCATCCCTGCTGTCTCCCACTCTAGATCAGCCTCTCCTCATTCTTCTTTTTGGTGCCCCCGCTGCGGTAGAGTGAATGTGGCTCTCCTGTGGTCACACTGTCATCCTCTCCACTTCTCCATCTCTGATCCTGCTTTACCCTTCATGACATCTGGTGGCTCTGAGGGCCGTGAGAGAGCCGAGACCGTTTTGTCTGCTGGGCCATCCCCACCCTGAACGGAGGAAGGCTGAGCCACCTGCCTGTCAGCCGGAGTAGACCTGCTGGTCACTCACATGGCCAAGTGTTTGGGCAGCTGCTGTGCCTGGCGTTTGGGACTCCATGTGCCAAAAATGGGGGCGTCGTCCCTGGGGCAGCAGCTGTCCTGGCTGAGCTCTCCATGTGGCCTGCTGACTGGGAGACACGGCAGGCAGCTCTTGGAGCTGGCAGAGGAGGGACACATCCCCGTGACCTGAGGTGCCAGGAGAGGGGCTCATGGTCACGGCCATGGGGCTCAGCCAGGTGTTCTGTGCATTTACAGGTCTGGGCTGCAGGGACAGGAAGGTCCTGCCCTCAACAGTGTGCCTGAAAGAACAGGCCTGTTTTAGACTTTCTCTTTTTATACAGAAATTGCTACTGCTAAGTTAACTTATATAGCAAGAGGGATGGTTTTAGAAAGTATTCTGCTTCTAAGGATAATGAAAAGCTCAAGCCACCCGGTGCCTCCCCGGAACCTGGCTCCCGGGCTGAACCCTGAGGCAAGCAGGAGCGGTCAGGGCTGCTCATTTGTTACTCACGGAGCCTTGGCAGAGAAATGAGGACCAGGAAAGTCCAGGGGGAGAAAACGGGGTACATGGTGTGCTGGAGCAGAATCTGATAGCTCCTGGCCTCCGTTGGGCCACAGGACCCAGAACGACACAGCCGCCCCTTCCCTCACTGCCATCTGACTTGGGCCTGAGCTTTGTCTGCTTTGTCCCGCCACACCTGCTCCCCTGTCAGGGGTGACCGCTTCGTGCTTGCCGGAGTCCTCGCCCCTGGGACCTTCACTCCTCTGTTTGGGAGACAAAACCTGAGACTGTCTCCCCTTTCAAATACAACCTTGTTCTGCAGGGGAGGAGCTGAGCAAGAAAGAGCTGGCTTGTTCCCATGAAGGTAGTGGGTGTGCTCCAGTATGCCTCCAAACAGGGCCCTGTGTTGCCGGGTAATGCAAGAAGGGACATGGTGGGAGGGTGGGAGAGTCCAGCTTTTACCTTGGAGCTTTGGAATCTTTGTCTTGTAGGAAAATGGAATGGTGCCGTGCGGCCTACGGGCTGGGTCGTGTCCTGGGAAAAGGAATGTTTGGGCAGTGGCCTGGGGACACTTGTGAGATGGTGTAGCCTCCACCTGCCCCTGCGTGTCTGCCTTCACAGAGCTCCAGGGAGGCCCCCCTCCCCGTGCTGCTCGCTCTGACGCACTGCCTGCCCACATCACGCTGAAGGCCTCAGGCCTCCGTGTGCTTTGCTACCGTTTGTTACCCATGATACTTCTGACCTTGAGAGCAAAGCAGAAACTGCCCCTGGCTTCCCCAGTGTGACAGTCCTCCCTGTTTCTCCAGCTCATCCTGCTCATCCCTGTGTCTTTGAGTCTCCTCCCTCCACCCCCCCGTTAGTCGTGGGGCAATTTTGCAGCGTGCCTACTTTCCAGACGAGCATATCCAACTCCCCTTGGTCCTAAGTCTTTCAGCTGTGGATGCCACCCACATCCAGTCCTGATCTACTCGCCTCTCTCCCTTGTGGGACTTATTTCCTGGAGGAAGCTTGTTTTCACCCTCCACACCCTACAACCCTGTCCCCAGTGCCAGCGCCGTGCCTGATCCATGGCCGGTGCCCAGGGCAGGTTTCAGTAAGGGAAAGTGCATGTGCGTTTGATCAAATGATTGGTCGCTTACTGGGCTTTTAGTCTGTGCCTGTACGCCTAGTGGTCATCTGTGTGTTAGCAGGTGCCAAATCCATCTCATTCCCTGGTCCCTCTTCTGGGGCTGCATGCCCAGGCTTGATGTCACCATGGCCACAGGTCACCTCCTGAGCCTGGCCCTGTGACGGGCACCAGGAGCCTGTTGATCCTCCTCTGACCCGGGGCAGACTGTGGAGGTGGCTGCCAACCACCGTGGCTGTTTGACTTTAAACTGGGGACTTAATGCACTCTGTGAGGATGGCTGGTGGACAGGACGTGCCCTGGCGTTGGTCATTGCCGTTAGCTGTGTCCAGCGCTCCTGCAGTGTGGCCTCCTGCCTGGCTTGGTTGGTCTCAGTGACCTCTTGGTTATTGTTTTTCTTAGACTTATGTTGTCATCAGGTTGCTGTGAGAAACTTGTCCCGTTGCCCCACTGTCCAGAAAAGCAATCATTGAGCTCTTGTGCCCCAACTGGTACCACCGTCCCCTGCTGCTTCCTTGGGGGCCCCTGGACATGCGTGCTCATGTGAATCTTGTCCTTGCTGGCCTGCCGTGTAGACATCCTTACAGGGCACCACCTGTTGGCATGGTGCTCCTCTTTCAAGGCAGGGATCGGGTGTCACTTGTCCTCACTGTCCTGTCCCCACGTCACCCCACCCTGGATGACTCCTGTGTCCCTCTCCACCCAGACTGTCTCCACCCCAAGGGCAGCTGTGTGTGCTGCCTACACTCTGGGTTGTGGTCCTCTCTTCACCTTTGTCCTCTGAGGTGGGAAGCTCCTGGAAGGCAGGTTGCAGCTGAGAGGCTGGCTCCCACTGACAGGATGATGACCTGCGTTGGCACCTCTGCGGTGGAACCAGGCGGCCTTCTGCTTGATCTCCCCATCTGTGTCGGGTTTCATCTGTGGGCACCAGGCCAGACAGTGGGAATGCAGTGACATTTGTCCTCGGGGAGGTTGAGATGCATCTTCCTTCTGTTGTTGCCCCTTAAGAAAGAAGCAGGCCCCAGCTGGCTGTGACTGGCACTGGCACAAGTATGGTGTGGGTCCCACTGCCTGCCACCCACAGAGCAGAGCGCCTCAGAGGGGCACAGGGGAGGCCCCTTGTTAGTCAACCTCGGCTCTCTCCAGGGGGCTTCGGGGGCTCCCCAGAAGGGCCACATCCATTTGGAAAGGATTTGGCGTGGAAAGTTGAAGATTTAAAGCAGATTTTCTCAACACAGGAATTGCCTCTCAAATGGAGTCTGTTGGTTCTGCCACGTTTTACAGATAGGTTAGCTGTAGGGCTGAAATCCAGGAACAGGACCCTCGCCCTCATCCGCCCCCCCCCTCCCTCTAGGGCAGAGCGCCTTCAGGTACCTGCTGGAGCGATGCCCACGCCTCCAGTGAAGGTGGCATCCCACCACTGCCACCTTCATGTGAGGTCTGTGTGTCCCTGAGGCGGATGGCAGGGCCTTGCGCTGGCCGCAGCTCTCTGCCATTTGATGCTGGGGACCTCATGGCTAGAGGTGACAGTCTGTGGTGGGGAGACTGTTCCTTCATGGCATGGCCCAAATCTGCCTTCTCTGCTGGGACCCTGCATGAGGCCGGCGCCCCATGCTCCCCACGGCCCCAGTGTGAGGTGTCCTCACATGGTCCATTCGATTGTGCTGTGCCCACCTTGCCCCAGCCCAGCCCAGCCCAGTCGTACCTCCAGCCCATCGTCCTGTTGCACCCGGCACTGCCTCACCTTTTTCTTTTCCTGCTGAATAATTGCCGCTGGCTAGAGTGCAGGCTTCCTGCAGGCAGGAACGTGTATCCCTGTTTTAACATTGCTCAGAAGAGGAGGTGACATGTGGCGGGTGCCCGGTAGAGTTTTCATTGGAATGGATGAAGTGGGAGTGGCTTGCGTGGAGGATCCTCCGCATTGGGGAGCCTGGAGGCCAGGCTGGGATGGGTGTGGATGTACGTGCATGCCCTGGTCTCTGGTTCCCCGCAGGCCTGCTGGCCTCTGCTGGCCCGAGAGGCCCTTCCAGCATGGCCCTTGCCTCTCCGCTCTCAGGCTCCTCGGGGGCAGGGCTCCCGGAACCCAGACAGGATTTGCTGTTGAGCTTCACCTGAAATCAGTTTCCAGGCCCTGCCTTGAACTAGGCCTCCTGCCGTGGGTGGGAAGGAGTGATACAGGCACTGGGCCCCCCTGGGGTGCCTCTGGGCCCCCCACCCCTCCTCGGAGAAGCACACAGTGGTGGTCAGGCAGCACCTTTGTTTTCTGAGTCACCAGGCATGAATTGTTATTTCGTACACTCTGAGAGCGGCCCTGTGGGGCGTCTCCCAGTCACAGGCCGGGAAGTGATTTGATATCGGGTCAGCTAACGCGCTGTACGCCGTCGTGTTGGAATCTGTCATTGTGCCCATATAAGGCAAACTCCTTGGGTCACTTTTTACCTTGGCAGAATCCCAGGAATGTCAAGGTAAGCAGGCCACCTCAGCATAGCTGATTCTCACCCGGTCACCTGACGCGCCCTCTCCCGTGACTCAGCCTCACTGGAGCCCGTCCCAGGCCTCCTGCGACTCCCCAGGGTTCCTGGCACCCCCAGGAACCTCCGTCAGGTGTCTCTCCTGGGCCTTCCCTGGCCAGCACTGGACTGGGAGGGGAACTCTGGGGAGGTTGACTGGGGGACCCCAGCTCTGTCAGCAGCCGTGTGCTGTCAGGCAGGTCACTCCAGGGTGCAGAGCCTTGTCTATAAAACTAGAGCATGCGGGGTAAGTCCTGGCTCACGGTGTGTGCTCCTAAAGGTGGGTGGTTTGTGCAGTTGTATTGGAGTAAGCCTTTCCCCAGCCGGCTGGAGAAGCACCTCTTGCCTCTGGTTAGGGCTGAGTGCCTTGTGGCTTCAGTGAGGTGGTACCCAAAGTCCTCCTTGTCGTCCCCCCACCCCGGGCTGTCATGAGAGTACTCAGGATGGGAGAGACACCACCCCCAAACCCAGAGGAGCCCTCCCCTTCTCACTGCTGCCTCATCCCCTCCACCTGCCAGCCACGCAGGACAAGCCACTCCTCCACGGCTCCAGGGCCTGGAGCCAGAGCCAGTGCACCACAAGCCCTTTCCCCTCTGATGTCACACTGCCGCTGGAGACAGCCACCCTTAGGATGCTGTGTGGTTTTGGCCAGGTCTTAGCCCCAGCCCCAGCCCCAGCCCCAGGCAGGCTTGTGGGTGGGGCAGGCCGGGGTGAGCGTCTAGCACTGTCGCCCTCCCTGGGCAAACGGTTTCACCATTTTTAATGGAGCAATTATGAGTCAGAGGTTTCAGTCTCTCTGGCTGGGTCCTCCCAATCCTGTAATTACTCTTTAGCCTCAGAACCTTGTTCTTTTTTTTTTTTTTTTTTTGAGTCTTTCCAACACACAGTGGTGACCATGTCGTGTGTACAAAGGGTCTGAGATAGGCTGAAGATGGGAAAAAAGGCCTCCTCGGTTCAGTGTGTTTTTCTTACCTGACCAAATGTTCACTCCATGGCACCCCAGTGCCAGGGAGTTGAGCCAGGGCCAACTCAAGGCAAGCGGAGGGCACATGGAGAACGCCCAACAGCTCCCGTCATTTCTGGGCAGACTGTAGGCTCCACCGCCTGGCAGCTCAGGTCTGGGCACCTCCCAGATGGACTGATGGCTTCATTCACTTTACCAGGCCAGGACCCACCAAGCCCTGCTAGGTGCCAGCCCAAAGGGAGCCATGCTGAGCCTTGGCAAAGATCAGCATGGCGAGGACTGTTGCCCTGTTCTCCGTTAAGAACTCGGGGGAATCAACTAGGCAGAAAAGTGCCCCGCAGGGTGCCTCAGCAATGCCCTGATCCTGCAAAGACCTGAAGAGCGACAGTGGCTCATGTCTGAGCACTGCCCGCGCATCCCCTCAATGGGTTGAGAACACACCTTTCCAGCTTCCCCTGGCTCTGCCTCCCCCAACTCCTCAGTCTGCTTTCTTGGGGCAGGAGCAGACCTGACCTGACCACTTGGACTAGGCCATTGAGTCGGAACTCACTAAAACAGGAAGAGGATCGGAAGGAGTTTATTTGTCAAACACAAAACCCCTAGTGCTTTAAAAGATTGTGTCCAGCCCAAGCTGGGCTGGCTCAGTCTCACACCAGCAGGGAGCAAAGGAGCACAGGGAGACAGCACAGGTGTTAGCTGGCCTCTGCGTGTCCCAGCCCGTGGCACTCCACCCCGCAGGAGGTCTGCTGGGCAGCTGGGGTGTGTAGAGAGAGCACTCGCCTACTGCGCGCCCCGTCCACTTCTTTGTTCCCAAATGCCAGCACACCGAGTCTGGAAGATCAGATCTTTGGGCAGATTTGTTCAAAGTGAAAGGTTCATTCTGAACTAATGGCGCCTGCTCAGAGTTCTGGCTGCCCAGCATTTAAGGTCGGAATTGGCTATCTCCTGGAAGGATCAAAGTTTAAGCCAGGCGATCTTTAATCTCCCACTCACGAAACCCGAGCTCCCGAGCTCTGCTGTGAGCACTGCAGGTAAATGAGGTGTTTGTAGCTCACACCGCCTGTTCTCTGGGGTAAAGGGCCCAGCGCGCCCGATCATTTCCCAGCAGGATGCCAGGTGGGGCCAACGGAGGCGGAGTACAGG
This sequence comes from Ochotona curzoniae, assembly GCF_017591425.1. Lineage (NCBI taxonomy): Eukaryota > Metazoa > Chordata > Mammalia > Lagomorpha > Ochotonidae > Ochotona > Ochotona curzoniae. The sequence goes on along the minus strand of NW_024465561.1, from coordinate 3,702,496 downwards.
GCCTCGGCTCCGGCGCTGTCCTCATTTAGAAATCGCCTTTGGGAGTGGAAGTTTCCTCATGTTAAGAGTGGCTGTCAAGATGTAGGCCTCCCTCACCCGTCTCCTCTTCCTGCCACTCGTCTCCGTATAGAGGGCCAAGCGCCCCTCCGCTCTCCGCTGTCTCTTCCTGTGCAAGTGGGCTCCGCGGGAGCCAGCCGGCTCTCTGGAGTGTAATCTGAGCAGTGTGGGTGGGTTGGTTGGTGGTTTGGTTTTCCATGTGTAGGATGGTTCTGGAAAAGTCTGTGAAGACAGAGACTGGCTCCAACTGGCGCCACCCAGCCCCGAGCTGAGCACCCCCTGCCCTGCTCCTCGGGAGTTTAGTCTCAGCCCCCAGCTAAGCACCCAGTGCCGTGCTGGAGTTTAGCTACGGTCCCACACATTCAGTGGCAAGGCCTCTGTAGTTGACCTGAGTTCAGGAATCGGCTGTATTCACCTTGTGGGATGGTGAAGCAGTTGGGGGTTAAGCACAGGTTACAACTGGATAGTCACTCGTGAAAATGAAAACAGTCCTTCACCTCATACCTTCCACCAAAGATTTGGATGACCCGAGTGTTAGACTAAAACTGTGGGAATGCAGCTAGGCACAATAGCGTAGTGGTTAAGATCCTCGCCTTGCACGCGCTGGGATCCCATATGGTCACCAGTTCTAATCCCAGCAGCCCTGCTTCCCATCCAGCTCCCTGCTTGTGGCCTGGGACAGCAGTGGAGGACGGCCCTAATCCTTGGGACCCTGCACCTGTGTGGGAGTCAGGGAAGAGCTCCTGGCTTCGGAGTGGCACAGCTCCAGCCATTGCATGCTCACTTGGGGAGTGAACCATCGGACAGAGGGTGATCTTCTCTGTCTCTCTTCCTTTCTGTATATCTGCCTTTCCAATAAAAAAAAAACAACAAACCTGAGAATGCATAGGAAAAAGCCCAGGCGCACATCTTCTTGACCCTGTCTCAGACAACGGTTTTATGGGTCATGACAGCAAAAGCAGAAGCTACCAACGGAAGAGACTTCATCAAAATTCAGAGTGATTTTGCCTCAGAGGACACTTAAAATTCACAGGAATATTTGCAAATTGTCTTAGCTATTCTAGTATCCCAAAAATATAAAGAGTTCTTACACCGAATAAAAAAAAAAAAAGACCGATTACCCAATTAAAAATTGGCCAAAGAGTCTAAATAAAGGTTTTTCTTGCAAAGATAAACCAGTGGAGAACAGACTTCTGACAAGATGCTTCTTCAGTCCTTAGAGCAAATCCAAACCACAGCCAGACGCTACTACATGTGCGGTTTAGTGAAGGCCGTCAGGTGGTACCCCAGTGCTGCCAGGGCCATGGAAACGAGTCTCCCCATCGGTGGTGAAAATGCCTCTTAGGAAGATAGTCTGGTAGTTCCTCAGAGTAACTATACAATCACTCTGGGATGCACCAGTTCTACCTCTAGGTTTGTACCCAAGGCAATTGAAGGCATATCCACACAAAACTTGTACACGAGTGATTTATAGCAGCAATGTTCCTAATAGCCAAAAATGGAAGCAACTGAGAGATCCATCCGCTGGCAAATTTAGATTTTTTTTTTAATTGGAAAGGCGGATATACAGAGAGGAGAGACAGAGAGGAAGATCTTCCGTCCGATGATTCACTCCCCAAGTGAGCGCAACGGCCGATGCTATGCCGATCAGAAGCCAGGAGCCTCTTCTGGGTCTCCCACGCGGGTGCAGGGTCCCAAAGCTTTGGGCCGTCCTCGACTGCTTTCCCAGGCCACAAGCAGGGAGCTGGAAGGGAAGCGGGGCTGCCGGGATTAGAACTGGCGCCCATATGGGATCCCGGGCGTGCAAGGTGAGGATCTTAACCACTTGGGCCACCGCGCTGGGCCCTGTATTTTTTTTTTAAGACTTATTTATTTTTATTGCAAGGTCAGATATACAGAGAGTAGGAGAAACAGAGAGGAAGATCTTCCATCCGATGATTCACTCCCCAAGTGACCACAATGGCCAGTGCTACACTCATCCGAAGCCAGGAGCCAGGAACTTCCTCCAGCTCTCCCATGCGGGTGTAGGGTCCCAAGGATCTGGGCCGTCCTCCACTGCTTTCCCAGCCACAAGCAGGGAGCTGGATGGGAAGTGGAGCTGCTGGAATTAGACCAGCACCCATATGGGATCCCGGTGAGTTCAAGGCGAGGACTTTAGCCGCTAGGCCACTGCGCTGGGTTCCCCAAATTGTATTGAATGGAAGCACAGGCCTACCCTTAAGGCAGCAGCTTGCTGCCTTGTGTTGGCGATCCTCACTGTAAACGGGTTGTCTCACAGCATACTGTGCGTGGCTGGGAGCTTCCTGTCACTCGGTACTGTTCCGACCACCCTAACACCACGGGTTTCCAGTTGCCTCTAGCCTGCAGCTCACGGCTGCAGCTCGGCAGCCGCAGGTTCTCCAGCGCAGCCCAGGTGTGTGACTGCTCTGTGATATCTGTGTGTGAAAGTCACCTGGCAATGGCTTTCTCCCAGTGGATCCCTGTCATTATTATCTTACAAGGAAACTCCCACGTAATTCTAAGGCACAGCCAGGGCTGAAGGATCTCCAGGAGCCCGCAGAACCCGATCTGGTCGTTTGCTGGTCAGGTGGCAAGGCTAGAGGAGAGATGAGGGGGAGCGGCATCTGTTGCACACGTACCCTGCCAGGCAGATGTGCACAGCTGTCAGATGCTGTCCCGTGGTATTCTCGGAGCACACCCATTCTCTAAGGTAATTCTAAGGCACAGCGAGGGCAGCTCCCAAGGCCGCACACGCCAGGACCATGGCTGGTGCTGATCCAGCTGTGGAGCTCTTACCCTGGAGTGCCAAGGTTTGCCCAGTGCCCTAGGTGCACTGGTGTCTGGAGGGTTCGGCCCTGCTCCGGGCAGCCTCTGCAGGCCTTAGGAGGGCTCCCTTTTTGTGCTGCAGGGCAGGGTCCCCCTTGGCTTGTCTTGGGAAAGTCTAGTCTGTGATTCCTTTGTGAATGTCTAAAGGCAAGGTAGCTTTTGTCTCTTAAGTAATGATCCTTGCTGAGTGGGGTTCGAAACCAGAGAGCCCTGACTTCTTTCTAGGCTTCCGAGAACCTGCTGTGTTCACATAGCACTCCGGGGACGGTGTCCTGGAGCAGAGCGGGCCCCCTGGAGCATCTGGCACTCTTAGGGGGAACAGGTTCCGGACAGAACGCAGTTTCTGAGAGTAGAGTGTGATGTGGGCGAAACAGAGCCTGGTGGATGTGGCGGACTCTAGGCAAGGCCTCCTGCGTAAGGCGGATGGCAATTGAGGCAAGTCCTAGGTGATGAGAGAGCCATGGAGGGACCAGGAGGGACAGAGTACAGCCCACACCAGCCTTCATAGCGACATGAAGGCTCAGTGCCGCCTCGCGGGGGGCTTGGTTGGGGCCAGAGCCTCTGCTGCTGGGAGGGCGGCCAGACACGCAGAGCCTCTGGAATGCCTGCAACTCCATTCTGCGGTATTTATACCTCTCCTCCAACCAGGAAGTCCGAGCTTTTTCCTGCAGGCTGAGAAAAGTCCGAATAAGGCAAGCTCAGACCAGGCCAGGAACAGCATTCCATGTTTCACTGTAATTGCTTTCGAATTGGGCTGTGTCGTCATGGCGCAGGCACACACAGTGTGGCCACTGTGCCCCCTGGCCAGGGGTGGGTCCTAGCTGGGCACAACATTGTGTCTTCCAGCTGCAGGAGTAGCTAATGACCTATGCTGTACCATGCTGTGCTGGGGGAGTCGGGGGGGTGGGGTGCTATCTCCTGTACCCCACTTGTCTGATTTGGGGCCATGTCAGCCTGATCTGACACCTCTCTGCCTGGGCCCTGGGTTTTGTCTCCCAGAGTCCGCTGTTGGCGATGGAGTGCCATAGCCACACGCCCAGGTGGAGCTCACAAGCTGTTCTAGAGCATCACACTCCCCCGTGCTAGAGCAATGGCCTCCTTGCCTGGGCAACTGGTAACCCAGATTCCAGCAGGCCTGGGTTGCCAGGCCTTGAAAGCGCCTTTATAGTCAGCGATGAAGCCCAGGGCCCCGGGAGCAGTCTCTGCTTTCAGGAACTGAAAAGATGCCCCACTGGGGCTCGGCCTTGCCCGCGGCCTAGCAGCAGCCTGGGCGATGGGCGATAAGGGCGGACTCCCGCCCCAGGAATAAGTAGCTGTCCCTCACCTGTGTCTGAGCCCCGGACACCCTTCCCGAGGACCTGTGGAGGCAGGAGCCATGGGCAGCGTCAGAGGCCACAGCAGGCAAGGTGGGAGTTCAGGAGGCGGGACGGCGCCCCAGCGGAGCGGCAAACCTGACACGGTATTTCAGAGGCGAGGCTTGGAAATGCCCAGGACTCCAGGAAGCTCCGTGGGCCCCCGGGAGGCTGGCCATGGCCGACTTCAGCCAGCCCTGGGCCTTGTACTGCAGGGTCAGCCATTGGCCTTGGTGTCCTGCTCAGGGGTGGGCAACCTGGGACAGCTACAGCTCCTCCTAGAATCTTGCTGAGTGTGGAGCCAGTGGAATCCTCAGACTAATTCTGCTAGGTTCTGGGCTTCTTGGCTTCACCTCCCCCCCACCCTGGCAGTCCTAACAGAAAATCAGCAGCAAAGGGAAGGTGGGCCTTTGCAGAGGGGCAGCAGCCTGGCCTAGCACCCTGTCTTCTTTGCTGCCCAGCACTGCTCATTGCCATGCTGAGTGGTCGCCCGGTAGCCCCTGGGCGCTGCCACAGAGTTGGGGAGGTTCTACCTCTGTGGGTTGGAGGAGGGGCCCTGATGAATGGCTCGTTAAAGTCCCACTGCTGCCACATTCCCAGATGCTTAGGTCACCTCTCAAACAATGTCTGTCATTCATGCAACCCAGCCTCCCCACATCCTGGCTGCTGGGAGGGTCCCTGTGACACAGGAAGTACATTATGACCAGCCATGCCAGGCCCCTTCCCGCAACACACAGCAACAAAGCGGGGCTAGCCCTTTTGCCCCTGCGCCTCTCCTGTCCCAGCTGACCCCGACAGAAGATGAGCCACAAGGTCTCTTTCCCTTTCCAGCCCCTCTCCCCGGCCCCATCACGCCCTGTGCCACTGTGGCAAGCAGTGAACGCTCCAGCGAGCGCCTGCAAGCAGGGGCAGTCACTGGCTCTTCTCTGTTCACACCTTTCCTCCCACCCCACCCCCCAGATAGGTGCAGGATCCCTTCAAGGGGGCAGCAGTAGGCAGGCCAGGAACTTGGGGTACAGCTGGGGCCTTTGATGGCTCTTGTTTTCTGCCTGGGCATTATGGAGTGTAGGTCCACTGAGTGTTGGCTCTGTAACCCTGGGCAAGTTGTAGATCTGCTTCCTGCCTCAGTGTCCTGGTCTTGGGTGGGAGGTTTCAGAGGGACCAAGTGGTGAAGAGCTGGCAGCTGCCATGGAAGCACCTTTAGCGTGTGTGCGTGTGTGTGTATTTGTGTCCGTCCGCCTCCTCCGTGTGGTACTCGGTGCTGGACAGGCGAGTGCATCGAGTGCCTTTCAGGTGAGGTGCTGGGCACACAGCCACACGCACCTGCTGGTCAGAGTTGAGATTGCCCCTGGATGAACCCCTTCTTCTTTGCTGTCGCCCATAACTGTGGTTTCTCCCAGATGATGTCGAGGCATTGAGTTGGTATTTTCTGGGCAGGACTGGCATCCTGACTACCAGACCCAGACTTGGACCCTGCGTGTGCCTTCCTGTTCCTGCCGGAGGGAACCACTTTCTCTCGGGCTCTTTCCTCTGCTGTCTTCCCGCACATCTCGCCTTCCCCTAAGCGTGCTTCTGTGCCCTCCCTGCCTCTCCCCAGCTGGACTTGCCCTCCTGCGGGAGGGGAAAGGCCCCCATGCTCTCATCTCACTGGCATCTCTGTCACTCACACGGCGCCTAGGAACCCCTGGCTTGGAGTCCCACTCAGTGACAGGACGGGAGCGCCTGGCCCTTGTTCCTGTCACCACTTCTCTGAAGGGTTGAATTAGTGACTCTGCTTGTCAGATGAGAGTGGACCGGCCTTGGATTGTCACTCAGCAGGCACTTGTTGAATGAGTGACTGTGTCCCCAGCCCAGAGTGACCAGGACATCAGGGAGCAGTGGGGCCTAGTCTGTAACAAAAGAATTCTCCTGGTGGAGGGGCACTGGAGGCCTCTGTGTGAACCCCTGCAGGGCACGTGTTAGTCTAGGCCAGAATGGGAAAGGAAATACTTAGGCAGAGTGTTATTTTGGGGAGCAAGTAGAGAAAAGTGAATTCTTGCTGCACGAAGGGTTGGCCATCTGCAGGTCACTTGTCTGCACCCCCTCATCTTGCGTGTTTTCTGTGCCCCTGCCTGGGGCCTTGTGCGTGTCTGGGGTGTCTGCTCACCTTCTAGGAGGGGAAGACCAGGCTGACCCAGGCATGGGGTTCCCCAGCCTTGCATCATGTGGAGACCAGGCTGAGCTGGGCATACTCCCAGGCACCTGCTCTGTGTTCAGTGTGGGGCTCTGTCTGCCTCCAGTCAGCGAGATGGAGCTTGTGGCGTAGTTACCGCTTATTTAAAAATAGGCCTGCCTTTGACACATACGTAACACCAAGCACTCACGGTGTGCTTGGCGCAGTGCTGACTGATTTACCAGCACCCTTTTGTTTAATCCTCATCTTAAGAGGAGAGATTATGATCCCCATTCATCACCCAGGGAGTCAGGGCTTGCTGCTTGTCTGAGGCTGCTGCTGCTGCTGATGGAGGTAGCCAGGGCGGAACTCGCACCTGGCTCTCTGTGACTCCCCCCGCCCCACGCACACGGGCCAGAGCGCTCGGTTGCGACCCAGAGAAGGTGTGTGAAGGCTGGATGTGGGTTTGGAAGGGAGCTAGTACTGTGGCCACCGTGTGGACAGATGGGACTGGGCGAGGTTCCTTAGGAGCCTCCACAGGCCCAAGTTGCGGATGTGGCCTGCAGAGGGTCTCCTGTGATGCCCTGTTCTGTCCAAACCACTGGGCAGCTGGGGCTGTTCCTGTGTTTGCTGGGGAAGCAGCAGCCTGTGTGTGAGTGTGAGAGATGTTTTAAATGCATTTCCCACCCCCAGCTTAATCGTCCAGAACAACTGCAGGAGGAAGAATCTGATATGCTCATTGGACAGAAAGGAAACAGGCTTCAGTAAGCAAAGTCAGCTGGTTGGAAACAGCGGGCGAGCCAAGGAGCTGCCTCTCACAACTGGGTTCATGCGCCTACAGAGCGTGCAGGAATTGTCCCCGCTGGCCAAAGCAAAGAGGGCACCTGGAGGACGTGTGCCCGGCCCTCCTGCACACCAGGGACCCAGCTCTGGGTCCTCAGCAGCACCGGAAATGCCCTCTGTCTCAGGTTGTGAGCTGTGGCTTGGCCACTTCCTGCCTGGCCCAGACTGCTGCACCCCCTGGGCTGAGGAGGTGGACTGTGCTGCGGGCATGGCACAGGAGACGTACTTCCCCAGCTCGGGGCTTGCTCGTGGGCACGCACAGCATATCTGTTGAGATGAAAAATAAGTAGGTGATGCCTCCAGGGAGAAGCAAGGGCGGTGTGATGGCTGGGGCAGGCAGGGGCGCCAGGGAAAGCACTCCGCGGAAGCCGTGGGCGAGGAGGGGAGAGACCAGACCCTACAAGGTGTAACACTGGCACTTGCTGAGTGCTTCCACCCACCCTGCAGGAACTGCCCCTGAAGTCTTTGCTGACCAGGACCCAGCACGAAGTAGGTGTGAGGAAGCTCGAGTCACCTGGCCACGGAAGTAGTGTAACTGCTGTACTCGGCCTGGTCATTTCGACTTCCCAGTGAGGTGGGGGAGGTGCGTGGATATGGCACTGCTTGTGGTCCAGTCTCTAGGACACTGACAGGCCTGGGGTAGTCAGGAGAGGCCCAGAAAAGGGTGCCCGGCTGGGATCCATGCCACACTGGGCACGGGGAAACCCAGAGCACCTGCATCCTGCAGAGCTGCCTGATGGCTGCTGGTGGAGGGCTCAGTGGTAATTCCTTGGTGAGGTGGAGGCAGGGCAGAGGCCTCCAGAGTTGAGGAGGCCAGCATCGCACAAGCAGCAGGGGTCTCCACTTCCCAGGCAGCTGAGCTTGCCACGTTGGCAGGGCATGGCACGGCATGGGGGAGTCTGGCTGCCTTTGCTTGCCCCTGGTTGGGCTTGGAAGGAAGCTCTGAGTGGCATTCCACACTGTGGTGCAGTGTGCTAATTAGGTGGCGTCTTTGTCTGGGAGGGGTTTATGTTGAGGCTCCGAGTGAGCAGGGATGGTGACAGTTGTCAAAACACACAGTGCCTAGCCAGAGGGTCCAGGGAGGCCCCTGGTGCCCCACATGGCCCCCACCTGCATCCTCGCGGTGGAATGTGCTTTCGCCCATCCTGGCCATCTGCCCGCTTCTACACCAGCCCCTGCAGATGGAGGAAGCTGGGCAAGGCGCAGGGGGCTCTGTGAGAAGCTGGGGCTTGGGGCTTTTCCCAGGCCCTGCTGCAGGAGGGGCAGGGGCTGCTTCCCCAGCTGATGGCTGGGGGTGTGGGTGGAGACTGAGGTAGGTCTCAGTGGCTCCCTGTCCTGGACTTGCTACCCTCCCTGGCAGTGAGGTGGGGTTTGGGACTTGGGCTTCTGGTATGGGGCCCTACATGCCAGAAAACCTCTTTCACCTTCACCTTGCAGCTGACCCTGCCTCCTGGCCCTGCTAACATGCATTGGGTCTTAAGATTTGAAAGAATGAGATGTGAAACATTCTCCAAGGGTGAGAGAAGCCAGGGTGTTGGGGAACGCTTCCCTGGTGTTTCAGGGAAGAGCTTGATGCTGGGTCACCCAGCTCACAGAGAGGCATAAGGAGACTCTGACTGTTCAAGCGGCTCTTCCTTTCCAGCTGTCTTCCTGTCCCAGGCCCTGGCTGTGTGCTGAGGATGGGAGAGTGACAGCTACAGCCTCCACTTGGGGCAGCTGGGAGCCATGGGCTGTCTGGGTAATGAAGGACTCGGGGTGTGTCACCCAGAGAGCCCACACTAGACAAAAGCAGGCACCTGCCTGACAGATGGGTCCCCGGCTCCAGCATCCTGTCAGGGCTGCCTTGTGGTGGTGCCTTCCTTCTGCGTTAGGTCCCCACACGGCAGGAGGGAGCACCTGCTGCAGAGCTTGGCAGACTCGGGGTCAAATCCACGCCCTGCCTGCCCATCGCTGCCTGCCCAGGTCCTTGGAAGAGTGCGAAGGAGTGTTGCTCCAAGGGTGGCGTCTGGGGCCTGGCCAAGAGCAGGGACCCACCGAGGTGGTGGCTGTGGCCTGGGGCTTTAGTTAGAGCATCCCAGCAGGCCGGTTCACCCTGTATGCCACCCTCTGCTCTGCTTCCCAGACCTTCACAGCCTGGTGCAATTCCCACCTGCGGAAGGCGGGCACACAGATCGAGAACATCGATGAGGACTTCCGAGACGGCCTCAAGCTCATGCTCCTGCTCGAGGTTATTTCAGGTGAGGCTCTCGCCAGCCCTGGGGCACCCCTCCACCTGGTGAGCCAGCGCCCAGGCACAGCAGCCCCTGCAGGCGCACCCCTTCACCCCGCCTGACCTCGACTGCAGAGCTGACCTGTGGAAGGGGGGGCGGGGGCCAGGGCAGCCTGGCCTGGGAGCGCAGCGGAGATGCTAAAAGCGTCGGTCTCTCTGAATGCCTCTCTTCTCTACACGCATCTCAGGGGAGCGGCTCCCCAAGCCGGAGCGGGGCAAGATGAGAGTGCACAAGATCAACAACGTGAACAAAGCGCTGGACTTCATCGCCAGCAAAGGCGTCAAGCTGGTCTCCATCGGGGCGGAAGGTGAGCTGGGGCCCATGCTACGGGGCTCTCGCCTGTCTCCCAGGGACAGCACCCATGTTTCTGGACAGGGTGGCTTTGTTGGCATAGCAGCCCCCCAGGGAGCTCAGGACCCCAGTATGTGTGCAGTGGCTGCCCTGGGTGTGACGTGGGGTCTCCCCACCCGCCTGCCAGGGACAAGCTGCTGTTGGTGCTGCGGGGTGGGAGGGGAGGCAGTAGGGGATAGCTGGGACTTGAACCAGAGCCCCTACATCCTCTCCTCTGTTGGTCTCAGCAGCCAGGCCCGGACACACAACTGTCACCTCTGTGCAGAGAGCCCCTTTTGTCACTGGGCTCTGCCTGGCAGACTCAAGGGGACGCTATTGCCCAGGGCTGGGAGAGCCTGGCCTCTGACCACTCAGACCCACCCCCCAGGCAGTGGGCTTGGGGCAGGACCCCCAGAAGAGCTCCCAAGCGCTTCAGGAGATAAAGCAAAGCCTAGGGGAGCCCAGACAGCCACCGCCTGCAGCTTAGCGCCCAGTCCTGCTCTCCAGTCAGAGCGGGTTCTTGTCCTGACAGCCATGTTGTCCCAGCTTTGAGAAAAACAAAGAAAACTAATTGCTGCTAATGACAGGGCTCCCAGAGTTTGGCCAAGACTTGAAGCCGGAATGTGTGTGCCGAGTTCCAAGGCCCTGCCCCGGCCCGGGACCTCTGCAAGATGGGTGCCAAGCCTTGCATGCCACGGTCGAGGTGGTTGGTGTTTGTTTAAAAAGAAAAGAAAAAAATCAAAACTCCCAAATTCCATCAGGCCCTGAGATTTTCTGTCCTTGCACGGTCTTTTCCCCTGGGCTGCGCTCCAGCCTTCTGCCGCGCACAGCTGCGTTTATTTTGCTCCAGTGCTGGTCTTGTAAATACAGACGGGTTAGAGGAGGGGCCCCCGGCAGCCGTCGCTTTTCATCTAGAAGAAAATTCTGTGCAGACGTGCTGTCTGTTCACTCCCCATCTCAGTGACCTCCAGGCCCTGGGAAGGAGCTGGAGGACAGCCGGGGTGAGACACCGTTCCTCGATTTGGAATACCTGAGAGCCGTAACCCCTGCTGCTGCTGCCCGGGACCAGCAGTGGCAGGCCTCACCATGGGGGTTGGGAGAGACAGCAGAGCTGGAAGCAGCGGTGACGGACATGTCCTGGGAGAAGCGGACTCTCCCAGGTCCCTCTGTGACCAGTGTGCACTTGTAGCAGGCTGGCACGAGCCAGGGGTGGAGCTGTGGCGTGGCCTTCAGCTTGTGCCCTGGGAGGCCCACAGATTTCTCTGGACAGGCCCTGCTGTGCCCTGTACTGGGAATGGGTAGGGCCCACGGCAGCTGCCCGGCCCTTTCTGCCTCTGACAAGCAGTGTGCCTTCCCTCGTCCTAGAAGCCATGAGCCTGGTGTCCACCCTGGCAGCTGCCCCTCCATGGTGAACAGAGCCCATTCCTGTCCTCTGACAGTGTGCCCTGGGAAGGGGGCCCAGTCCCCTGAGATATCCCACTCTACCTCCTCCCGAGTCCTGTTCCCAAATGTCAGAGGAAAGGTGCCCTGCGGTGTCTGACCTGCACCTGCGCTCTACAGTTGACCTTGAACTTGCACCTCCTCCCAGCCTCTCCCCTCAAGTGCCCATACCAGGGGACCCCTTTAACTAGTCATAGTCCCACCCTTTCTTCTAAGGAAGACACAGTCCAGCCGAGGCGTTGATAGCCCTGAGCCAAGGCAGAGGGAGCAAGGCCTTTTGTCGGGGAGTTAGGAAAGCCATTTGCAGAGGTGGCCCAATCAGGGACCCTTAGGAGACCTGCCTGTCTGAGAGGAGAGGCAGGGGTGCTTTGTGGACAAGCCTCGAGTGCTGGCCAGACACAGTGCAGATTGGGGCAATGGAGTGGGACCAAGGGAGTATTCCCCCCCAGGTGCGGGAACCTTCAGCAGAATGGGGGCACAAGTCTTTTTCAAGTGACAGCCTCTGTGTCAGGAAGAGAGGCATGGTACCCTGGGGGAGTCCTGGGTAGGTGGTGACAGGGGCCAGAAGAGCTGGGTGTTCTCGGAGAGCTGTGGTGCGCACATGGCCACTGGCTGAGGCTGGGACTGGCCATAGGACGCCACTCAAGTCACAGAATAGGGAAGGCTGTGGGGCAGGCCTCTGAGGCCAAGCCACCAGAGGGGCCGGAGCCTTCTGGAACCAGGAGACCCATGTATGGGGAAGGCTGAGGCCCGGCTGCAGTGTCCTTGGTAACTAGGCTGTCAGGTCTCCTCCCAGTGAGGTGAGGCCCGGGTGGGGCTGGGGGGCCGCTTAGAGGGTGAGCTGAAGTTGGGTATCCTGGAGTAACCACCCTGTCTCCCCACCCACGCCCCTGCCTGCAGAGATCGTAGATGGCAACGCGAAGATGACGCTGGGCATGATCTGGACCATCATCTTGCGGTTTGCTATCCAGGACATCTCTGTGGAAGGTGAGACAGGAGCGCAGGGACACTCCCCACCCCACTCCCGTTGGCCTTGCCCCTGGAGTTGGGATGAGCTAGAAGAAGGCCTGAAATTCTGCTTCGCTGGGGGTAACTCACAGTTGAACTTGACCACAGGAGCAGTTACTAGTGCCTGCTGGATCAGGTTGCTGGTGAAGAGAGGCCCTCCTAAGCCAACCCCACCTCCACAGCCTCTTCTGCCTCAGATGCTCACCCAGAGTCAGACCCACCCTTCCCTAGGGAAGGTCCATTCAACAGCCCAGCACCCCAAGTCCTGAGCCAGCCGGCGCTCAGAGTTGGTCATGGGTCCGATTCTCCTCACTCAATGCCCCTGTCCTCAGGCTCTTTATTTACTAATTTACCTGAAATACAGGGATTCCCCAAATAGCCTGCAACTGTTTGAGCTGGCTTGGCTGAGGCCAGGAGCTGGAAATTCCATCCGTGTCTCCCATATAGATGGCAAGGACCCATCGCCTGAGCCCTTACCTGCTATCTGCTAGTGTACATATTAGCAGGAAGCTAGAACTAGCAGCAGAGGCAGGACTTGCTCGTGGGCGTTATCATAGGGAATGTGTGTCTCCCAAGGGACACCTTATCCACCCCCAGCCTGGCCTCTGCCTCCATCAACCATGAGCCCATGCATGCTGGCTCAGTGCAGTGAGTAGGACACATGTGCCTCCTGCCCTTGAAGAGCTGTCAGTACGGGGACAGCTGTGGGGCAGCAGAGGCCTGCCTGGCCTCTCCATCCCTGAGACCATGGCCAGAGCTGGAAGACCCCAAGTAGCCCAGGCCTAGGGCTCCTGTCCATAGCTTATTCTTCATTCTGCTTACAAGAGGCTAAGGCCAGTGTCAACGGCCAGTTTATCAGTATATTCTGGAGGGCAAAGGCACAGGCTTTGTGACCAGAGGTGGGGCTTGGGCTCAGGAGCCAACACAGCCACTTTCTAGCTGCCCTGGGTGGTGGTTTCTTCTTTGGCCACAGTGAAGCCAGGCTGTGCGTGTTAGCATAGGGGTGGGATCTGGGTAGGATCCGTGCACGTCTGCTGTTCCTCCCTCTTGGGTTCGGTTTGAACCCTGAGCCCGGGCCTAAAGGGACCATGTGGCTTGGGCTGGAGTTTGAGCTGATGTCCATGGTCCTTGTGTGTCTTGCAGAGACCTCTGCCAAGGAGGGGCTCCTGCTGTGGTGCCAGAGGAAGACAGCTCCATACAAGAACGTCAACGTGCAGAACTTCCACATCAGGTGAGGTGGGGCGGTGTGTCCCCAGACTGCCTCTTCCCCTCACTTCCTCGCAGGATCCCAGTGCTGCATTTTGTCCCTTGGTGCGCCCCTGGGTGGTTAGTAGCTTGTGAGTGATCCCTCCGTCAGCGGCTCTCTCATGTATCCCCTTCCTCTTCCAACTGGCTGGCTCTCTTGTACTGGCCGGTTGTTGATGTATTCTGGGAAGGGCTGTCCTGGGGGTGCTCCTGCTGCTTCGGGCTGGGGAAGTGGCCAACACACTGGGGTGTACACTACCTACCTGTCAACCATGGTGTCCACGGGAGAGGGCAGTGCTGTATAGGCCAGTGGACGGGACAAGGCCTTTCTCAGGAGCTGGCATTGAGCTTGACCCTAGAAATAGCCAGTCTTTGGAGTGTCTCGGAGTAGAGTATGGCCAGGTTCGAGTGTCATCTCGGGGGAGTTGTTTTCTTCAGAGACCTCAGGCCAAGCCGTGTCCTGGAACTAAGAGCCTGTGACATGTCCCTGCCTGCATCAGGCTGGCAAGGCGAGGTGCTCCCACAGCCCTGTAGTGGGCCAGTTACAGATAGAAGGGGCTGCTCCTGCAGCAGACGTGGGTACAGCACCCCAAGGAGTGGTGCTGTTAGTGCCCCGCGCCCCACAGAGACAGACTTCCTGTCTGCTGGCTCACTGCCCACACACCTATGGCAACCTTGACTGGGCCACCTGGCATTGGGAGCTGAGAATGCAGGCCACAGCTCCCCTGAGGGCGGCAGGGTCCCAGCCACCTGAGCCGCTTACCTGCTGCCTCCGCGGGACTCAGTAACAGGAAGCTGCCATGTGGAGTGGAGCTCTCCAGCGTGCAGAGCAGATAGCCCCTGCGGCAGCCTAGGCAGCAAAGGTCACCTCTGCGGTCCCCAGTTTACCGGCACAGAAACTGAGGGAGCAGATTTGGTGACTTGTTCGAGGCCATAGCGTCAGCAAGTGGAAGTGCAGCACTTGAACCCGGTCTGCCTCCAGAGGTCACTCTCACAGCCACTCTCCTGCTTCTTTGTGCCTGGCGCCCACCAGCCCTCAGTAAATGGGCATTAAGACTTGCCGTGGGTGCCCGGGTGCTGCACCCCTACGACACCAAGTGCCCGCCTCACGGACTCTACCATTGCATCCACAGCTGGAAGGACGGCCTTGCCTTCAATGCCCTGATCCACCGGCACAGGCCCGAGCTAATCGAGTATGACAAGCTGAGGAAGGTAAATGTCTCGCACCCTCGCCGTGGCTCCCAGGTCCCCTGCAGCAGATGCTCGGTCTCTGGACTGCCATCCCCGAGGCCGTGTGTCACCAGCCTCCAGAGTCAGAAATTCCGGCCAGATGCTCGGGCTGGGGGAGCCTCTGGCCAGCTTTGCCCGGGCCTCTGCGTGGCAGCTGCCTCTGCCTCCCTTATTCTCCTACGGGCCATCCCGTCTCCGTTCGTGGGCATTGCTGGCAGCCAGGGTTATTTTAGGGCAGGCCAACCTTGCCTTTCAGCACCCATTCCTTGACCCTCTGGGTTCTGGAAATATCGGTGGGGAAGAGAATAAGAAATTCAGATCATTCATGCTGGCTAGCACTTCCCCTGCAAAATTCTCCTCCTCTTTTACTGAAGTTAGTTTATTTGCTTGAAAGGCACCGAAAGAGAGATACACACACACACGCAAGCAGAGCTTACATCCACTGCTTTACTCCGATGCCTGCAGCATTCATCTTGCTCTCCCCTGTGGATGGCAGAGTCAGCACTCTGATACAGCTGTTGAACCTGTTGTACCACATCGCCGGCCCCTACACTCCTCATTTGCCTGCAGAGCATGTGCGAGCCAGTCCCTGGCCTCCAGGGCCACCCGGCCTCATGGGGAAGGCAGGAGAGCGGTGGGCAAAGCAAACCAGCTACATAAGGCCTTGCACATACGCTTGGGCCCAGGGCTTTGGGGGTGAGCACAGGTCAGACAGACACTACAGAGGAAGGGTGAAGCCAACCCCCTAACTGGGGTGACCAGGAAAGGCCACGTGGGGGTATCATTACTTAGGTGGGGAACCAGCCTATTCGTGCCGGAGAATGTGAAGGGGGCTCTGGCTGGAGGTGGGAGGAAGGAAGTGAGGAGGGTTGGGATGCAGAGCCTTCCAGCAGGGAATCCCGTGGGCAGTGGCACTGGGACAGGGTGGAGGGACATTTGAGGGGTTGGGGTTTGGGAGCTGGCGGTGGGTCTGAGGCCTGAGGGTGGTGGGAGATTGTGGGAAAAGAACGCACCTGTTTTCTGGAGCAGGAGAGGTCTCGCAAGGCATTCCCGTGATTAGAATTTTTATCCAGGGTGTGTGCCCCATCTGCCCACTTGGCACATGTGGTTCGGGGAGGACCTGAGAGACCCTCCCTGGCACCCCCGACTCCAGCCCAGAGCCCAGTTCCTGTGCCCTCCTGCGGTTAATCCTGACACATTTTTTTTTTCCCCTCTCCCTGCCTCCACAGGATGACCCAGTCACCAACCTGAACAATGCCTTTGAGGTGGCCGAGAAATACCTCGACATCCCCAAGATGTTGGACGCAGAAGGTGAGTGTGTCCGTCTGCTCTGTCATTTCTCCCAGGGCAGCCTTGGGGAGCCGGAAGGACTGAGCAAGTCTCAGGGGAGCCCGGGACAGTTATGTCGCCTGGGAGCCAGTGCTGGACAGCCTCGGCTGGCCACATGTCTTCAGGAATGGGGAAGGATGGAGGGGGGTGGGAGTGGGGAGATCGGCCCCCTGGGGGCTACATGTCAGGCCCCAGCCCAGGGAGGGCCGAGCTGGCCGCCAAGGGCCGCCGGCTCCAGGCTTCCTGCACACCACGTGGGTGTCCCCTCCTTGCCTGCAGCCCGCCAAAGTGGAATATTTTGTTTTTTCCTTTTCCGGCTTTGTTCCATTTCCCAGTTGCATACCCGCCCTGGTTGAGGCCTGAGGCTCTGGCCTGTTTGCTGGCACTTGTACTTGACTGTCCAGCCGCCCCTTGAGGCCACTCTTGGAGAGAGGAAGTGGCCTCCTTTCAGTCCAGTTCCCACAGCCTTAGCCTTTGCAGAGACCATGGGGGCGGAGGAACGGGCCCATTCACAGGTGTCCCGGAGCCGTCTGTGAGGGTCCATCCCCAGGAATGGCCGTGGCTCCAGCATCATCAGCCTGTGGATCCCGCCAAGCGGCAGCTCCCAGCCTCCCGGCCCTCACTTGGGCAGTTTAACCCTTGTCGTTCACTTACAGACATCGTGAACACAGCCCGGCCCGACGAGAAGGCCATAATGACCTATGTGTCCAGCTTCTACCATGCCTTTTCGGGAGCGCAGAAGGTACCAGGCAGGGCCAAGCCGGCCCTCCACACCGCCACTTCCCAAGCAGCTGCTGCCTCTCGACTCCCATGCTCGCCTCGTTTCTCTTGCAGACAGTAGCGGGCACTCTCCGACTGGAATCCAAACCCCCGGCCTCCTAACACACACACACACGCACACGCACACGCACACACGCACACACACTTTCTGTCTCCTTGGTGTCACTGCTCTCAGTAAAGACCCACAGGGTGTGTGCCAGGCCCTGGGGGTGCAGTAGTGACAGTCAGCCAAAGGGCTCTGCTCTCCAGGGAGTTTATGTCACCAAACCACATTGTCACAGGTCTGGGGTGGCCTCAGGCAGGGCAGCCACGACAGGAGTGAGCTAGAGTTGCCTGGTGAATTCAGTGGCCAAGGCAACGCAAGCGCAAAGGCCCTGGGGCCGGAACAGGCCTGGGGAGCAATGAGGGTCGTGCAGGACAGCCATCACCTGGGCTGTGTTCTTAGGGCCTCACAGGTGACCGTGTGTGACATGGTCCTCCGTAGATTTCCAGAAAGATCAGTCAGCATGTGAACCGTCCCACCAAAGCCAGCTTCCTCTGTGGGGGCAGTGGTTGGTCTGGCTCCCTCCCGCCCTCGTCCCCCCACTGGGCCACGCGCCGGCAGGACACAGCTCACGGGCCTGAGCTGGGACCTGGCTTCCAGTCGAGAGTGAGCGCTGTTCCTCCTGCATGAGCCTGGGCCGCCCGGCCTCCACCTGCGTCTTTCACTCTCTCCTCCCTCTCTCTCTCTCTCTCTCTCTCTCTCTCTCTCTCTGCGCAGATATTGTGGGCACTCTGAGGCCAGATGAGAAGGCTATCATGACTTACGTCTCCTGCTTCTACCACGCTTTCTCGGGGGCTCAGAAGGTGAGCTGGGCGGGCGCACTCCCCACCGCTGTGGCTGCAGTCCTCTCTGTCACCCTTGTGTCATCCTCGTGTCACCACCATCTCCATCTTCGGCTGGGGCTTCAGCCACGCTGTGGGCCTGCGCGAGCCGTGAGCTGAGTGCTGGTGTAGGAAGATGAGCTGGCAGAGGTTTCCCCGTGGTCACAGGGCCCCAGTGCTCCCCACAACTTGGCCAGCACTAACCCCGGGCCCTGGGAGGGTAGGCCACTGCGTGAGGAGGACACTGGGGGGCCCAGCATCGCCGCAAGTGCAGGGCAGAGAGTTGGCCCCTCGGCTGTCCTGCTGCCCTCTTTCCATGACCCACAGCAGCGCTGTCTGCCTACTGTGTCTTCTTGTCTAGGGAGCACCAGCCCTCCCGCTCCTCCCTGCAGCCCCCCGGCCTCCCTTGGGACTGTACCTGCTTACCCGGCTCTCCCTTACCATGTCATCGGGAAGCTAAGTTGCTGCCGTTCCCAGCGGCACCCCTCACGCCTCCTCTGAGCCTCCCCATGAAGGCTGGCCATGTCTGTTGCCTCCCTGGTCCCCCCAGATGTCTTGGGCAGTGAGCGGCACGTGCCTGCCAACTTGGTCCTGCTAATGGTGGCCAGTTGGCAGAGAGTGCTTGTCCTCAAGGCTTCACCCGCACAACAGGGTTCTAGAAGCCCCCCTGGGTTGGCTGGGTGTGGCTGGAGTGTAAAAGCAAGAGCTGTTCTAGCATTGTAGGGCACACCACACTTACTGCCCTCTCCAACCCAGGTGCCACTGGGCAGGCAGGGCTAAAACAGGGCCTGGCACCGTGAGGGCCCCATCAGTGGTGGGGGAGTTCTTGGGGTCTGTGGGCTTACCCTGCCTGGCCCTCAGCGAGAGGGTCAGTACCACAGCCATTTCCCTCTACTGGGCACAAGTGGAGCTTGTACTGCTTGCAGAGGGAGGGCACCACAAACCCCACTATAACAGAACGTTTGCCAGGGGACTCACCTCCTTGGGGGCCCCAGGCCAGCATCCCTGGTCCCACCTTACCCTCTCTGACTGCTCGCTTCTACCTGGAAGGCCCCTGTGTTTGGCACTGAGCACCTGCCTGGAGGTGCAGGGAGGCCCTAAGGGCCAGCAGGAAAGCCTGGCCGGAGCATGAGGCCTGACAGCCCCCCATGCCCTTGACCCAGGTCTCCTAGAAGGGAGGCAGCACAGGCCAGGCTGTCAGGAGCCTGCCTGCTCACAAAGGAGTGCCCTGGGCCAGGGGCCTTCTGCAAGGCCCAGGCCGCCCTCCCTGTGGCCCTTTCTCCAAGGCCCTGCCACTCTTCAGAGAGTGTGCCCCGGCTCGTGTTGCTTCATACACCCCTGGAGAACCCAGTCCCAGCGCCGAGTGCCCAGCTTGCTAGCTCCCCTGTAGTCACTTCATTCACGCATTCATTCTGAGCACCTAAAGCACCTCCGGCCCAGGGCTGCTGAGAGGCTCTGAGCCCACAGCATCTGTGCTGACGGCCTGGGGCCCACTTGTATGCTGCACCCTGGCTCTGCTGCCCTCCTGCTGTGGGTGCTGGTGGATTTTGGCTGAGGTCTTGCATGGCGCTGCCTGGGGCCCTCGCAGGGTGCATGCAAGTGGCCGCGGCTGCCGCGATCTCCCCAGCTGTCCCCGCTGGTGGGGGTGCCTGCCACGAGCCGGCTCCCCAGCACTCTGTTTTCCTTCCCCGTCACTCTGTAGACCCTCTTGACTCTCTCTGTTCCTGTTCTGTTGCGGTTCCAACTCCTCTCGGAGCCTTTCTGTGCCTCCTGAAAGGTACCTGCAGTCTCCTCGCCTCATGTGGCACTTCCTGTCTGCTCCGCACCTCACCCCGGCCCCCCAGCAGGATGTAGCAGGGCAGGCGTGGGGAGTTGTGGGTCAGAGGCTGGTTCCCCGCCCCCATGAGCTTGGTGGCAGTGCCTGTGAGGGGAGGAGGAAGGGGCCCAGCGTGCTCTGCCTGGGCCCAGGCCACTGGGCTCCACTTGGGCAGCTGCCCCAGTGGACCTGCTCTGGGGCTAGGGTAGGGCACAGGCAGGTCCAACACCCAGGGCCCACCGTGCTCGAGCTTTGCTGCCACTCTTGCCTCTTGTCGGGGATGGTGTACAGGATCACGGGGCCTGCTGCTTTCCAGGGCCGGGCCTGTGAGGAGGGGAGGGTTGCCAGCCCCTGCTGGCCCTCACCACTGGCCCATCCGTCAACACAGGCCGAGACCGCCGCCAACCGGATCTGTAAGGTGCTGGCCGTGAACCAAGAGAATGAGCACCTGATGGAGGATTATGAGCGGCTAGCCAGCGATGTGAGTAGAGGCTGAGGGCTGACTACGCTGCTGGGGCTGTGGGACCGTCTAGACAGATTGTACCCTGTGGAGTTGGGCCAAGCCAGTGTGACCTTTCTGTTTGGCCTCCAAAGGCTAAGGTCAGGCTGGCGGTCACCATGCCAACTGACCCCCAGTGTCTCGAGCATGAATACAGCCCTGGGCACTCACTGCCTTGGAGCTACCCAAGAGCTTTTGGAACAACCCTGTCCCAATGCCCTGCCTGGCCCGCTGGTCCTGAGGTGCATGGAGGATGCGGGCAGGACCGAGGCCTGTGCCAGCACTGCTTTATGGCTGGACCTGCTGGGTCTCCACAAAGGAGGCTCTTGGGCTGCTGGCTCCGGAAAGAATCAGACATGCCCAGCAGCCAAGCTTCAGTGGAGGAGGTGGTAGGAAGCCGTCATTTTCTGCATTTGTTTTTCAAGTGTTAGAAATCAACACGGTTGGAGCTCTCAGCATAGTTTGAGTACTGTCCGAGAGCCCCAGGTCCCCAGGCTTTGCAAGGCCATGGGCCAGGAAAACGTGACAAACCATTTGGCTTCCTGTTGTGCCCAGGTACAGACATTTTAGACAGCCAAAGTCTGTGACATCAAGACAAAGATGTGTGCTCGTCCTCTCGCTCTGCCAGGGAAGGTATTGGGCATTGCTGTGCCCACCTGGCATTGCTGCAGAATGTTCAGCTCAGTATGCCTTCCTTACCCTGTCTGAGATCTGAACAGCTCCTTGTCTGATGTCATTGTTTAGTCTTATATGCTAGACCCTCTG
Source organism: Ochotona curzoniae (assembly GCF_017591425.1). NCBI lineage: Eukaryota > Metazoa > Chordata > Mammalia > Lagomorpha > Ochotonidae > Ochotona > Ochotona curzoniae. The sequence continues at coordinate 3,681,690 of NW_024465561.1, read as the reverse complement.
GGCTCGTGCTGGCTGCCCCAGGGTTGGCTGACCTGCCCTCAAGGCACCCACAGAACACACCTGTTGGTATTGAGGCTGCGGGGGCTTCCTGAGGAAGGTGTTTGGAGCTGGGCACGCACTCCCTCGGGTTAGCAGAGAGGCTGCCGAGAGCCCAGGTGTGAGCAGGAAGTAGCCAAAGAGCAGCACACACGGCTGTCCCCAGGAGACACATGCTCCCAGAAATGCCAGTGATGGGAATCGTGGGGTGGTTGGGCTGGGGAAGCTGCCCCGAGCACCCTGCGAAGGCTGCTTCCCGTGGGCCCGCAGCTGCTGGAGTGGATCCGGCGTACCATCCCCTGGCTGGAGGACCGCGTGCCGCAGAAGACCATCCAGGAGATGCAGCAGAAGCTGGAGGACTTCCGCGACTACCGGCGTGTGCACAAGCCACCCAAGGTGCAGGAGAAGTGCCAGCTGGAGATCAACTTCAACACGCTGCAGACCAAGCTGCGCCTCAGCAACCGGCCCGCCTTCATGCCCTCCGAGGGCAGGATGGTCTCGGTGAGCAGGCCAGGGGGCCAGAGGCGGAGCATGGTGTCGGGCCCACTGCATGACCCCACAAACTCCCGTGGGCACTCTGCTTGATGAGACTGGGCATTGGGGTGCAGGGGCAGGGTAGGGGTTTCCCCTGCAAGACCATTGCTCTTCCTGCCTTACACCAAGGAGTTTGAGCACCATCAGGCTGTGGTTTTAATGGGAACCCTGATTGGCCCTCACTCCAGGATCACCAAGCACCCAGAAGGTTCTTAGCTTGTGGCTTCCTTTGCCCCGCCCATGGTGTCCATCTACTTCATTCATTCCCCCCCATCCAGTTCACACAGAAGGACTGAGTGCATCTGAGTGCAGAGCAGGGCACAGCCTGGACCCCAGCCCATTTCCCTAGACTGTGTGTGTTTACCCCATGGGCACGCAGCCCCTGCTGGTATCCCTGCTCCCCGTGGCAGCCCTGCCCTCTCTGGTCCCCACAGGACATCAACAATGGCTGGCAGCACCTAGAGCAGGCCGAGAAGGGCTACGAGGAATGGCTGCTGAACGAGATCCGCAGGCTGGAGCGGCTGGACCACCTGGCTGAGAAGTTCCGGCAGAAGGCCTCCATCCACGAGGCCTGGACTGACGGTAGGCTGTCCCATGGCTTGCACCTTGTGGCCATGAACTTCACCCTGCACAGCTCATGCTGGATGGAACTGTGTTCATCAGCACATTGCTTAACGGCAAGGCCATGGAGCCACTGCTGGTTCTGCTGCCTGCTCTGCCAGGTGGCCGTGTCACATGGTCCACCCCAGGAGCTCCTCTTCGCCTCCTTCCCAGGGGCCCAGCACCCTGCAGGATGGCACCTAGTTAAAGGGCCCTGTGTCTTCCACATTAGCCCATTTGGCTGTTCCCAGCAGCAGCTGCCAGACCCAGGTGGAAGGTATCTTATGTACCAGGGAAGGATGCAAAGGGAAAGAAATGGAAATGGGACTGGGCACCAGATGTAGGCTCCTGCTCAGTCCTCACCCAGGGGTGCCCACTTGGGTTGCTGGGGTTGGCCCAGTGCAGGAAGGGAGCTGGCCCTATGCAGGGTTCCACAGAGGTGAGGCCCCTGGCCCAGGTGCTCAGGCCAGTGGATTTGCAAGGACCCTTGGGCACATAAGTGGGTGCAATGGCACCTGTGTCCCCTACTCACACCAGGTGCTTCATGCTGCCACCCGTGGGTCACGTCTCTGGCTATACGTCTGCCAGCAGGGCCACTGGCCTGTGTCATCAGCTGGCCCTGCTCACTTACCTAGGGATTATGGGGTGTTGTGTCAGCTGGGCCTCTCCTCCCTGGGAACAGCTCCAGGGCTGGCCTTTAGCCGAAAGCATTTGGAAGTCAGCTCACTCTCCAGTCTGAGCCCGACTGGTTCAACAACCTCTACGTACCCTTGCCCCACCCATGCCTGCCTGGTCACACACCTCCTGGTGACAGGTGCTCTGGCCGCTGTGTCAGGCCCAAGCCAGGCCAGCCCCCTCATTCCCAAGGCACAAAGCCTCTGTCCTCTGAACCACCAATTAGTTATGAAAGGCAGCAGGACAGGCTGGCACTGCGGCCCCTCTGCCCGGATGTGACCCACGGAGGACAGTCCCGGGGCGGGGCGGAGGCAAGCTAGGGCAGCTTGAGCTGCCCTAAGTCCATGCCTGCCTCACCAACCTGTGTGGCATGCAGGGTGTGAGGTTCGTATGGGTGCTTCTTCCAGGGCTTGGGTTGTCCCGGAGGCAGCCAAGCCCCAGAAGCCCCTTTCCTGCCTGCCCTTTGGCCTGAATCCCAGGCAGCTTGTAGGCAGCTCCGCCCCTCCAGTTCCTCTCCCTGTTGAAACTGCTGAGGCGGGGAGACGCTACCCTACTATTGCTGGTTCCCACCCTGGGGAGAAAGCAATTTGGAGGAGGGAATTGCAAGCTTTGCCGATGTGGTTAGGCTTTCTGCCCTGGGGCTGGGGTGGTGGAACCCACGGAGTCCAGCTCCCTGGCCTACCCCCTTGGCCCGCCAGTGCCAAGCCTTATGCTGGGGGCAGCTAAGATGTGGACGGTGCTGGCCCCGCCGCCCAACTCCCACTGCCTCCCTGTGCCCTCAGAGGAGCACATGGTATCTGGCATGGCATTGTTGCAAAGATGAAGGGACAGGCCCAGGGAGCTCTGCCCACCCTGCTGACGAGATTCCCCAGGGTGGGGCAGAGGGCAGCATCAGGTGGACCACCTGAAGCGGGGCCTGGGGCCCCGGGTTCCCCTCAGCTTGGGCAGCTGTGCTGTAGCCTGGGTGCACTTCAGTCCCTCCCCTGCTGACAGGACCTGCTGGATGAGCCAGATCCAGGACTGGTGACAGGGCCTCGTGACAGGGTCCACTACACTCAGACCCCTGGACAGTGTGAGGACACGAAGGTGTGTGTGAAGCAGTGGGGCATAGGCACCAGCCCGCAGGGCACCACCCTCCAGAGCATGGTGTCAGATCTGCTTGCTGGGGACCACTGCCCGGTTCTCATGTCTCCTGTCCAGACAGGACACGAAGGTTGGCACACACAGTGTACCGAGTGGGTATGTCTGTCTCACTCCACCTGTCCAAAGTGTGTCTGAGGTCCAGCCAGGAGGATTCCTAGAAGGCAAGGAAGAAGGTTCTAGAAGTTTCTAACCCTTCATGGTACCATCCTTGGCAAGGTGGGGGTTTGTTTCTTCTTCTTTGCCTCCCTTGTTGAGACTCATGCCCTGCCCCACAGGGAAGGAGGCCATGCTGAGGCAGCGGGACTACGAGACGGCCACCCTGGCAGACATCCGGGCCCTCATCCGCAAGCACGAGGCCTTCGAGAGTGACCTGGCCGCACACCAGGACCGCGTGGAGCAGATCGCGGCCATTGCCCAAGAGCTCAAGTACGTGAGCGGGATAGCCACTTGAGGCCCCATGGCAGGATAGCCACTCGAGGCCAGCCGGTACCTTCACCCTCCTCCCTTGTAGGACGAGAACCAGAGGGGATCTAGCCTGGCAGGGATAGTCCCAGGACCCCAGACTTTAGGGGTCACAGGGGCTCCCCTCCAAGCAGGCCCCAGCCCTGGGGGTGCCAGCCTCCCAGCCGCGCCTGCCCGCGGGAGTCCAGCCACACACTGAGCCCTTTGTCCCGCGGCCCCGTCCCTCGTCCTTGAGGAGAATGTGCTCATTGTGAGAGCTCCCGGCGGCCGGCTCCTTTGCCCTCCCTTCCCCACCCCAGTCAGATAAACTTGTGCACACAATTAGTACACTGAGCCTGCAGAGCCAGCGAGCGGGGCCTCGTTCTGCCAGCACCGTGGCTGGTCGACTGCAGGGAGGGCCCGGGAGCAAGAGGCCCAGGCCATTACTTCATGGAAAATCCACAGCCCTGGAGGGGCGGCGGAGCTCCCAAAATAGCCGTGTATTCAGAAATAGGCTGGGTAACGGGCCTGCCCTTTCTGCAGACGCCCCCTCCCTGCCGCGGCCCACCCCACGGTCTGCTCCTGGTGCTGGCGCCTCGCCCAGCCACAATAGGCACTGCCCACATGCTCGGCAGGGAGCCAGCATGCTAGGAACCCTATTTGGCCCAGCTGAGGCAGCCCCCAGGGACCCAAAGCTGTCATAGCCAGGCCAAGCGGCATAAGGGCCCTGGGCAGACCCCTGGATGATGGTCACAGAGGGAATCCCAGGCCCGCTCGCTTCTCAGGCACTGGCTAGCAGCCTTGCAGGACCTGTTACCCTGAGAAGCAGGTGTCCCCAAAGTGGCACTGGGCGAGGGAAGCCAGGGGGCATTGTGTGCCTGCTGTCCCATCCCCTGGGCCTCCTGGTGACTGGTCTTAGTGGGAGCAGCAGCAGCTACCCAGGCCCCTGGGGCTGCCATGTGCCTACTTGCTCCATGTGAAGGGGAGACCCCAACACAAAGGTCAAGGGCTGGCCAAAGGTCACGCTGCTAGCCAGGCCACCAACCCTGGAGCCTCCTTTGGTCCTTGCCCACTGCCCATCCCCAGCTGGCTCACCTGTACTCCCCTCTCCTAGCCAGGCCCCAGCGTCTCAGCTCACACATGCTCCCTGGGACCCTCGTGTGAGAGAACGTGAGACTCGGGGTCTGGGGCAGGGAGCAGCTGGTGCTTCTGCAGTCTCCATCATGCAGACACCGGGAGCCCCCTTAACCACAGGCAGAACTAGACCCTGCAGGTTCTGTGCACGTGGGCGGGTGAGAAAGGCTGACTGATACAGTGCCTGCCGGTGCCATAGTGGGAGCTGCCTGAGTCAGGATACAGTGACCTCTGTCTGCCTTGGGGCCAGGAGGCACACTGGGCATTTTCTGGAGAACAGCCCAGGGCTGAGCGGAGGCCACTACACCACCATTCACCTTTGAAACCAACACGCTTTTCCTCAGTACGAGTGCTTGCTTAGAGTGAGGTTGCAGGCTGGTCAAGTGTTGCTTCTCAATGCCTCACTGTTGCCATGAGCCTGCCAGGAGAGGTGCTACCTCACATGTGCTGATCAACCGAGGCCCCATGTGACCCCATCCCCGATTCACAGATGAGCAAACTGAGGCTCCAGAATAGGGAATGTTGGGGTTCACCTAAGTGAGAAACCAGAGTCAGACTCCAAGCCACCTGAGGGGAGCAGCAGGGCCCGGCCTGGCTGAGGGCTGCATGCTGACAGGGTTACCTAGGGGGTGCAGGGGTCTGGCTTGTCCCTGTCTGTGCCCACTGGGCCTCACTGCTGTCTGTCTGGCCACAGCGAGCTGGATTACTATGACTCCCCCAATGTCAACACCCGCTGTCAGAAGATCTGCGACCAGTGGGACGCCCTTGGTTCTCTGACCCACAGCCGCAGGGAAGCCCTGGAGGTGAGGAGGGCGTGGCGCACACCCTGGGCCCCCCAGCTCCTCAGCCCCACGCCAGGTGCCCCCACACTCCTCAGCTGACCGGCTATGTCTCCCTCCCCCTGCGCCCCAGAAAACAGAAAAGCAGCTGGAGACCATCGACCAGCTGCACCTGGAGTATGCCAAGCGGGCCGCGCCCTTCAACAACTGGATGGAGAGCGCCATGGAGGACCTGCAGGACATGTTCATCGTCCACACCATCGAGGAGATTGAGGTGTGCCCCGCCCCCTGCTCCCCAGGTACCCTGGCCGGGGGTGGCTGCCCCTCACGGCTGCTCTTCTCCCTCCCAGGGCCTGATCTCAGCCCACGACCAGTTCAAGTCCACTCTGCCTGACGCAGACCGGGAGCGCGAGGCCATCCTGGCCGTCCACAGAGAGGCTCAGCGCATCGCTGAGAGCAACCACATCAAGCTGTCGGGCAGCAACCCCTACACCACCGTCACCCCGCAGATCATCAACTCCAAGTGGGAGAAGGTGGGCGGCACCGCGGGCAGAGGGGTGCAGGCCGGGCTGGCAGGGTGGGGAGGGGACTGTCCTGACCCTCCTGTGCATCCCCCCAGGTGCAGCAGCTGGTGCCCAAGCGGGACCACGCGCTGCTGGAGGAACAGAGCAAGCAGCAGTCCAACGAGCACCTCCGCCGCCAGTTCGCCAGTCAGGCCAACCTCGTGGGGCCCTGGATCCAGACCAAGATGGAGGTGAGGGTGCCCTGCGAGCTGGGCGGATGGGCGGAGCGGCCAGCCATGGCAACCGGCTGTGGCCGCCAGCTCCAGTGTGGTCTCTCAGCTGGGCCTCCGTGGTCCTAATTCTAAAGTGGGGATGAAGACAGCCCCTCTGTCCCCTCAGCAGACACATCCTGTGTGAACACTGCAGTCTGACAGAGAATAAGGTGGCCTGAGCCCCAGCCCTGAGAGGGCCTGCTAGGAGGCACCTCCAGTCACAGCTGCCTGCAGGCTTGCTATGTGCCACTGCCAGGCAGGGCAGCCTTGAGGCCCCGTGCCAGCCCTTGTGTGTAGCTGTGCAGAGTGAGCGGATGGGGCTGCGCATAGACAGGGGCACAAGGTGTGACATCAGCATCTGCCTCCTGCTGTGATAGATGGCCCTTCCTGTGCCTCAGTTTGCCCGTCTGTAAGCGGGGTGCATCAGAGCCTGGCAAGGCCAAGAGCCCCCTGTCCCAACTGCTTTGGCACAAGAGGGCCAGAAGGGGGTAGCACCTTTCAGAATGGGGACCTCCCAGGGAATAGCCAGCAGTGGAAGAAGCTGGGGGAAGGGCTGGTGGTGGCCGGGGTTGCATTCCTGCCCCCGCTGAGGCCCACCGCCTTCTCTGCAGGAGATTGGACGCATCTCCATCGAGATGAATGGGACCCTGGAGGACCAGCTGAGCCACCTGAAGCAGTATGAGCGCAGCATCGTGGACTACAAACCCAACCTGGACCTGCTGGAGCAGCAGCACCAGCTCATCCAGGAGGCCCTCATCTTTGACAACAAGCACACCAACTACACCATGGAGGTACCGGCCCCGCCCCGCAGCACGGAGCTGCTCCCCGCACCTCTGCCCCACGCCTGCGGTGGCTCGCCCGGTTTAAACATGATTGAAAAGATGAGACCAGAGTATCTGCACGTTAAGCTCTTCCGTTGCCATGATGACGCCCACAGGGGATTTGGGGGAGCTTCAGCGTGGGTGGGCAGCCACTAGCCTGTGCATAGCTTGAGATCAGCCCCGACTTGGATGTCGCCCCGTGCCAGCCACCTGTGTCCCATCCCAGAGTGGGGAGGCCTCTGGGAAGCTTCCCTGCAGATCCTGGCACGGGCACCATGGCTCTGTCTCCCAGAGGGAGACCACGGTGTGCCCAGGCAGGGCTGAGGTGTACAGGAGATGGGGCTGCAGGGAAGCCTGTGCCCACTGGCTCTGCCCTCCCCAGCACATCCGCGTGGGCTGGGAGCAGCTACTCACCACCATCGCCCGCACCATCAATGAAGTGGAGAACCAGATCCTGACGCGCGACGCCAAGGGTATCAGCCAGGAACAGATGCAGGAGTTCCGGGCCTCCTTCAACCACTTTGACAAGGTGGGTGGCTCTGGGGCTGCTGCCGGCCTGTTGTGCCTGTGTATTCCTCTGGTTACTGAGCATGGGCTACACGTGAGGAGATGAGCACCTGCCTGTCTGGGAAGCCCGGCAGCCACTTGGGAGGGTCTTAAGTACCAGCGTTCTCCCCAGTGCCCAACCCACCCTATGCCCTGAGGGCCAGGGGAGCTACCCCCTGCATCCCTGTGGTACAGTGCTAAGGTTCGGGCCTCAGCCCCACTCCCCCCGGGAGGGGTCCATGCCACCACCTACCCCACCCATCATCTCGTCCATGTCGCCTCTAACTCTGTTTCCCTCCCCATGTGTCCCCCGCCCTGGGTCTGCACGTGACCCCCGGCCCTTCTCCCACATCTGTCCGTCCGTCCATCCATCCGTCCGTCTGCCTGCCCACCCGTGGCCTGGTCTCCACTCCACCCCTCCCGCGCATCTGCCTTCGATGGCCCCGGCAGGACCACGGTGGGGCGCTGGGGCCCGAGGAGTTCAAGGCCTGCCTCATCAGCCTGGGCTACGACGTGGAGAATGATCGGCAGGTATGCACGCCAGGGCCAGCTGACTGTGACATTAACCGCTCTCTCTCTCTCTCTCTCCTACTCTGTGCTTCCCCTGCCATCATGTGTGCCATTTCACCGGCTCTCTTGCCGCCTCCCTGCCCTCCTCGTGTCTCCTGGACACCTTCCCTCTTACCTGCTCTCGGGGCTCGCCCCTGTCCTGTCTGCCCGCTGTGCGCGCGGGGCGGCCCCTCTGGCCTCCTCTGCTATGGCTGCGTCCCGGGAGCAGAAGCAGACAGGCAGCATGGACGTGGATGACTTCAGGGCTCTGCTTATCTCCACAGGATACAGCCTGGTATGCGGCCTCGGCCTCCCCCGCCACCGCTCCCGGCCCCTGCTGCCTCCCCCTCCCCCTCCTCCTCCTCCTCCTCCTCCCGGCCCTCACTGCCTGCACAGCGTCCATGTCCTCGGGGACACTCCTCTGCTGCTCCTGCTGGCCTGGGGTCCCTCCGACGACCCTCCTTCCTTAGGAGTCTCCAGAGAGAGGGCGCTCTCGCCCTTTCTCCTTCTCTTTCTCTCTCTTCTTTCTCTCTTCCCCCACATTCCAGGGCTAATTTGAGAGCCTGGGGCTAAAGGGCAGTGGACCTCAGCTGCCCACTGCCAGTGACTGCGGGTGGGAGGACACGGAGGGGCCCTGCCAGACCGGCGATCAGAGGCCGCTGCCCATGCATGCTGGTGGTGGGCTCAGTCCTGCCCAGCCGATCTAAGGGAATGCGTTGTCTGGGTCTGGCCACCCGGGCCGGCCATCCCCACTCACCGCCACCTGCCCTCCCCCACTCCTCACACAGGGTGATGCCGAGTTCAACCGCATCATGAGCGTGGTTGACCCCAACCACAGTGGCCTCGTGACCTTCCAAGCCTTTATCGACTTCATGTCGCGGGAGACCACGGACACAGACACAGCCGACCAGGTCATCGCCTCCTTCAAGGTCCTGGCTGGAGACAAGGTGAGCCAGGGGCTGCCAGGAAGGTTCCCATGGGCAGTGTCGGCTGGGAGGGGCCCGGGGGCATGGCTCAGATTCCCACCCTGCCCTCCCCCCACAGAACTTCATCACAGCTGAGGAGCTGCGGCGAGAGCTGCCCCCTGACCAGGCCGAGTACTGCATCGCCCGCATGGCACCCTACCAGGGCCCAGACGCAGTGCCTGGCGCCCTCGACTACAAGTCTTTTTCCACAGCCCTGTATGGCGAGAGCGACCTGTGAGGTCCCCAAGACCCTGAGCACCCCCTCCCCATGCCTCCCGGAGGGGCTGGGGAGCAGCACCCCTCTTCTGACTCTGTATCTATGCAAAGCACTCTGTCAGTCCTTCTGGGGGTGGGCAGGTGGCCAGGGAGGGGCTGGGGCGGGCTCTCTCCTCTCTCTCTGCAGGTTGGCCAGCAGGGGCTGCCACAGCTATCGGGGTGGGTTGAGGGCTCCTGGATCTGGGGAGTGTAACCGATGGGGCATTGTGCTTTTCTAACCCACATGAGGACAACGGAGTTGTCCCCTAACCCCCACCAAAAAAAAGGGCCCCTCCATGCTCTGGGGCCATTCCTTCACACCCAGGCCACAGCCCCATGTGCCTTGTCTGGGAGCTGCCCAGCCCTGCCAAGGGGCCAGCAGAGGGCGCCACAGCTACTTGATGGGACCAGGGTCCCTCCACCTCCCTATCCTCAAGCCCCCCCAGCTCCATCCTCCACTGACATGAGGAGAGGGGCCCAGCCCAGCACCCTCTTTTTGCCACAGTAAGGAAGCTGTGGTCTCCTTGCTCCCTCAGGCACCCCTGGCCTCACTTGTCTGGACTCAGATTTTCTAAGGACCAAAAAAAAAAAAAGGAAAAAAAAAACAAACAGGCCAAGCAAAAATGTAAAAAAATCACCAAAAAAAAAAATCCACAAAAGCCAAAAAAAAAAAAAAGCTTTCAGAGAATTACTATTTACTTTATTAACTTACGGATTTATTATATAAATATATATTCACCCAGCAGCGTCTCTGCCGCCTCCCCTGCTCTCATAATGAAGACATAGCTGACTGGCTGCCCTGCCCCACTGGCCGTGGGGCCCGGTCCCCCGCCACCCTCGCTGAGGTCGAAGCAGGTTGCCGACCTGGCTGCCTGGTAGTTGATGATGGTTTTGCTCCCCCTTTATTTTTTTTTTTTTGAGTTTTTTTCTGATTGGTTGTATTTTCTTCTTGGTTTCTGGATAAACCACCCTCCTGGGAGACACGATAATAAACGTGTAATATTTTTAAGATAGATTCCTGCAGCACCCTCTGTCCGCACGTCTTTCCTGAGCGAGGCAGGGCACACCAGCCTGGACCCTCCCACTCCGGTGAATGGTGCAGCTGGGGACCAAGCATGTGGCCTGTGCAGGAGAGATGCAGCCGTGCCCAGGCCGAGGGCCTAGGAGAAGGTAGCCACCTCCATCCACTGTGGGAGACAAGGAAGACGGCGTGTTCCACGCGGGGACCTCCCACAGACGAGCCCCCCTCACCATCCGGCCGCATGCTTACCTGTCTGTGGGTCAGGCACACAACCCCCTCACCGCCGTCCAGGTGCTGGCTGCAGTGGCCTACGCAGAAGGGCTGGTGAGTGTGGCGACCCCCCGCCATCCCCCCCGCCGCCCCTCTCCCCCGGCCCCGTGGCACTTACAGAAGATGTAGGTGAGCTGGGCCACGCAGGACACAAAGCGCTCAAAGTCCACACGCAGCCGGCTGTCCCGGTAGCGGCTGGTGAGGGCCTGGGTCAGCTGGTTGTTCAGGTGGAAGCCTAGGGGAGGGTGGCCTCTCAGCAGCCACGCTTCTACCCAGGGGCGCAACTGTAGGCCCCTCTTCCCTTGTCCACAGCGTGGGGCCTAGGCCCGGCAGCTCCAAGACTCCATGTCCTCGGGCCCACAGTCTCACAGGCAGAGGTTCAAACCCACTGTGTGCTATGTAGCCTCATTAGCCATGGGCACAAACCCCTGGTTCCTGACACTCCCACCCAGCCCAGCCCCCTTGGGGCAGCGGGCAGAGCTGCCACATTGGGACCTCCTGGCTTCTAGAGCTACCTCACCACCGCCTCGTGTGCTGTCACCTGACACGTGGCCTGCTGTACTCCGTCTTGGGGTCAGCGTGACCCTGTAGGCCATAGGACCTGCCCCATGCTGTTCTGTTCTGGGATGCTGACCCCAGGCGGACCAAGGGAATACCTGGCCAGGCGGGCCACCCCATTAGCGATACCAGAAAGAGACAGAGCAGGGCTACCCCAGCTCCCAGGAATCTAGAACCTTCTCCCACGCTACCCTGGGGCTCTCAGACACCAGTTCTCAGGCATCTACTCCCCTCCGGACAGCCCCCAGCCACCTCCTCTCACACCATGTGCTCCACCCCCCCAGTCCTCTCCTGCCCCCACCCTCTCTGGGCCACCCGCTTTCTATCAGGAATTATCAGCAAAGCCCCAAGGACATGTCAGAACAGGTCTTCCCACCGTGGCCACCCAGGGCCCCACACCTGCAGCGTTCAGTGCCAGCCTCAGCTCATAGGAGTTCATGGTCCCAGAGGCGTCTTCATCGAACTTGTCAAATGTGGCCTGGGCCGGGAGGTGGCAGTCAGCCTTGCCCCCACCCCAGGGCACCTAAAGAGGCTTGCAGGAGGCACCTGCAGCCAGGCAGCCTGAGTGCCCAGCCCAGCTTCCTGCCAGCTGCAGGCCTCCGCTTGGCAGTCTGTAGCAAGGGCGGGGGCTCCAGTAGCGGCTGAGGACAGAGAGGTCCTGACCGTTTCCTCCTGGGAGCCGGGGCTGCCCACTTGGAGGGAGGGAAGGGGTGGAGCTGGGGCCAGGCGCCACAGACAGTACTCCTGACCCCTGAGCCAATCAGCATCGTGAGGGAGGCCACACCAATAGGTGGGGCAGGGGTAACCCCACCAGATCCCCTCAAGCCACTATCCGCTGATCCCATCCCTGCCCCCAGCTCACCTGCCACCTAAGGAGGTGACCCCAGAGCTGCCGGAAGGCGTGCAGGACAAGGCCTTGCCCGTGCTGGGGAGGGGAGGTTGAAGTCAGTACTTGAAGGGGAGATAAGACCCCACCAGCCACCCTCCCCAGGCCCAGCCTGCGTACCCCAAAACACCGCAGCAGCTGCTCACACGTTCTGAGCCCAATCTCTCTGGGGGTCCGGCTGTTAGCCCTGGCTAAGGAAAGGCGATGGTGGGACTTCCTGTGTACCAGTCAGCCTTGCAGGTCACCCACCCTGGAGACAGGTGCCACACAACCTGGGACCCTGGAGGGGAGATGCTGTGGGGCATAGTAAGGGTTCCCTGCGGGCTTACCAGGCTCCAGGGCAATGCTGAGCAGGGTCTGCAGCTGGGGGGCACTGAGCTCTTCCCCCTGCTCGGGGCAATAACACCCCAGAAGCCCTCAGCATGGCGGTGCAGCCAGCTCAGAGCTCCCAGGGCCCCAAGGGGTCAGGGCGGGGGAAGGAAGTGCTAGACTCACACAGGAGGCAAGGGAAAAGCCAATGAGAGTTCCCAGAGAGGGCACACACCTGGTGTGGGCAGGGGTGGGATGAGAGAAGTGGGCGGGCACACACTGAGCAGAGGCCCTGGGGCAGGACCGAGCTGTGAGCATTTTCCTAAAGGTCTTGGGATGTGAGGAGCGGGGCCAGGCCCTAGGCAAAGGAGGTGTGGGGGTGACTCTAGGAGGGTGGCACCTAGGCAGCACTACCCCTGCCCACCTACCTCACCCACCAGCTCCTGGAATAGCAACTCCAACTCCGGCACCATGGGCACACAGGGGACCTGCGGGGAGTTTAGTGTTGGCCATCAGCCCCTGTTCCTTGGAGCCAGCCTTGTGGTGTGGTGGGTAAAGCCACTGCCTGTGACACGCACTTCCTAACCGGTGCCCCACTAATGTACCTGGGAGGGCAGTGGAGGCAGGCCCCAAAGCCTTTGTGCCCCTGCCACCCACGTGGGGTACCCATCTCTGGCTGTGCAGCACCCAAGTCTTAAAAAGCCGCCTCCTATGCCCTTTGCCTCCATTCCCAGCAGCCTCACCATGAGGGCCTCCAGGTCAGCGCTGATGATGTCATCAATTTCCCTGCAAAAGAAAAAAAGAACAAAAACAGAGGGGCAAGGGGCGGGTCACCCTCCAGCCCCCTGTCCGTCCTTTCCCAGGGTGGGGCAGGACTCACAAGGCCGTGTGGTGGCGCTCGGAGAAAATGCGTAGGGTGAAGTCAGCCTCATCGCCAGCCTGGGCAGCGCTGGGCACCACCAGGTAGTGGCCAGGGGGTAGGCGGCAGCGGCGGCTCACATCACGGCGGGCACAGAAGACCGAGCGGTCGGCTCGCAGCAGCCGGGGCAGGAGGGCACGGCTGCGCGGGGTGTCCCAGAGGCCCAGCAGCTGGGGTCGGGGGTGACGTGACCACGACCGCAGGGCTCCCGCTCCCTTCTCCCCAACCCCCCTTGGGCTCCCCAGCCTAACCTGCCTGGTGCCCAGCGCCCGACTCAGCGCCCACCAGCGCAGGCGGCCAGGCCCTGGGACTGGGACCCCCTCAGAAACCCACCTCCTCCGGAATCTGTAAGGACCAAGAGCGGAGGGGGAAGGTCAGGCCCTGCGCAGAGACCTGTCTGTCCACACCTCTCAGATCCCTCATTGCCCCTGCACTTTATCAGGCTGCCCTCTGGCTCTGCCTGTATCTGACCCCAGCCCAGCCCCTCACACTGTTCCTGAGCGTGCCTGCCATGCCCGCAGCCCCTCCTCATCCCCACCCGGTGGCCCCTGCACCCTGCCAAGGCCTTACCTGGAACACGTGGAAGCCCACAGTGAGGTAGGTGAGGCCCTTGGCCCTTAGGCACCGCCGGTTACGCTGGATAAGCGACAAGAGGACTGTGCACTTGGGGGTGCGCCCACCCCTCGCTGGGCCCCCAGCTCCTGCCGCCCCCCAAACCCCCCAGGGCCCCTCGTCCTCGTCGTCCTCCTCATCCGGCTCCAGCAGTGTCAGCCGGAACTGGGGGTTTGTCCAGAAGGTTTCTGATGGAGGAGGGCACGGGTTATTGCACCTGCCATCCCCGTGCCCCTGGCCAGCTGGCTTCACAGGTCCCCTCAGGCCTCACCAGCACCCGGCTGGCTCCCGCCAGAGTTGAAACCGCGCACCCAGCGGCCTTGGAAGGTGTTGACGTGCCAGGCGCCTCCTGCAGGGCTGGGGCCCAGCACGTCCGGGCTCAGCGAGCATATCTGGACGGTGTTGAAGTGGTGTAGGAAGTCCTGGAGCTCCATCCTGTGCACGGGGTCCAGAACCCCGAAAGGACCCCGGTCAGAGTGCCCCCAGCGGCCCCACGTGTTGCCAAGCAGCCTTCAGCTTCCAGAACCCCAAATCACTGAGCTCTCCAGATTAACCCTCCCACCAGCTTCTCCACGGCTCCTAAGGCATGTCACCCAGCACCAAGATTCACAAACTTGTTAATGGCAACTGAATAAGATGCCTCCCACCCCAACTCTAATTCCCAGTAGGGGTTTCTCAGCCCTGCGTCCCACCCCACCCCACGATCCCACCAGATCTCACAGCACGCCTGAGCCTGGCTCAGTGGGCACCCTCAGTCCTCCCAGGACTACCACACCAGGGTTCTGCAGGAAGTCTGCAGGAAAATGGAATAAACAAGTTTATTTTGGTGCAAAAAAAAAGTTTGGACTTTATGCCTTGGATTCTGGTAATTTCCATCTTTATGAACTTTGCTGTAAGTACGGATTTTTAAAATTTGTTTTGTACCAAAACAGACTTGGTTCCATTTTAAACACTCTAGGGGCTGGCCGCTTGTCCTGCGTGGTGTGGGCAGCTCCTCCCAGCAGGTCATGGCCCACAGCACTCACCAGAACTCGCCGTCCTCCTTTTTCACCAGCAGAGCGTCTCGCCACTCGGTGGGGAGCGAGTCCCAGCGGGGGCAGCTGCAGACACTGGGGTGTGAGGGGTGGCCAGGTCGAGGCTCCCCCACCAGCCTACCCCCGACCCCAAGCCTGGCCCCATCCCACCTGTCACTCCAGGCTCCCGTCCATTCCACGCGGCCCCATGGGTTGCGCAGCCGCAGCAGCCGCACCCTGGTGAATCCCAGGGCCACCTGAGGGCGGCACGGTCAGCAGGGGGACAGGGGACATGGGGATCCTGCTTACCACACCATGGGGGGAAGCTCACCTTGTGCGTGCCCGTGACTGAATATGCGTGTCCCTTCACCAGCCCATCTTCTGTGCGGTACTCGCCCCGGTCACTCTGGGTAGAGGCCAGGGGACAGTGAGGCAAGGTGGAGGAGGAGAGGGTGGCTGCCTCCCCAAAGCAGGATTCAAACCAGAGTGCTGAGCTGAAGCGGTTAGCAGATGAAGGTGGGAGGGGGAAAAGACCCAGAGCTCAGAAGGAGAGAGACTGACATTGCAAGAGAAAGATCCAGAACCCAGAGAGAGAATGAATGAGGAGAGGACTAAGTGATGCCTGGATGACTCAGACCAACTCTGACTAAATGACCTGGGTCACAGGTCATCAGTCAGCCTGGGAACTCAACTCTAAGTTGAGATGTGGTGGCAGAGTGGGTTAACTGGCCATCCCATCTTGGAGCACTGGTTTGAGTCCCAGCTGTTCCACTTCCCATCCAGCTCCCTGCTAACGCACCAGGGAAAACAGCAGAAGGCAGCCAAGGGCTTGGGCCCCTTCACGCCCCAGGAAACCTGGATGGGGCTTTGGCCTGCTCAGCCCTGGCTGCTGTGGGCTTTGGGGAGTGACCTTGTAGAAGACAGATTGCTCTCACCTTCCCTCCCTTACTTTTCCTCCTTCCCTCTCCCTGATATTCTCTGCTTTGCAAATAAATAAATCTTAAAAAAAGGAGGCCTCCTGGGCAGTTTGGGCCCCTGGGACAGAGGGACCTGCAGCTACAGGCCCCTGTTCAGGTCTGTGAGTGAAGCTCAGTCACAACTAGGAATCAACATACTGAACACCTGGATCCAGCCAGGCCTGACACTCACGGTGGTCAGATGTCTTCCTAACTCACTCTAGTTGGACCCCAGAGGGACAGAGACACACGGAGAGAAAGATTGGTTCCCGGCGGCAGCAGCAAAGGGAAGTAGGAGGCAGGCCTGCAGCAGGCACCGGGGACCCACGGTGCGGGTGTCCACCAAGTCCGGGAGCACTCACCAGGGCAGTGGCCCCCACGAGGGACTCCTTGGCCAGGGCTTGGCGCAGGACAGAGAAGAGGCCCGGGGTGTTGTGCCTGAGGTAGATGACCTCGCCCACGCCACCCGTGAAGTCCACAAAAGCTTCATTCATGTGGCCACCTCGCATCACCTCGTAGGAGCCATGGAGCCTGTGGGGGTGAACGCCTGAGGCCGCCCGCCAGCCTGGCCCTGGGGTGCAGGGGTGGGTGGGCTCTGACGCAGGCCACAAGCACCACTGGGGATGTGGGCCAGGGCATTCGTGGGCTGGATCAAAAACCCCTGGATGAATCCCACGGTGGGGCAGGGCCTCGGGGGCGAAAGACTTGAGGGTCCCAAGGTATTTGGTGGGGAAGGCTTGGTTTTCTCTGTGTCCAAGTGCCCACCACCGTGAGGACCCCAACAGCCAGGGTCTTAAGACCCAGGTGTTTGGGACTTGAGAGTCCCAGGGCTTCCAGGCTAGGACTGAGACCCGTGGGCTGGGGTTGGGGGTCCTGGGTTAGGGCTCCTAGACCAGGCTGGCTGCTCACTTGGCATAGGCCTTTTCCAGCAGCGGGGCCCAGAACTCGTTGCGCTGAGCGGAGCGCACGAACATCAGCTTCCCCTCTTTCACGGGCAGCCGGTCGTCCACCACCACGTCCACCCAGCGGCCGAACTGCCAGAGCTGCAAGAAAGCAGCGAGTTCACCTGCAGCTTCCCCCAGTCCCACCCTGGACCCCTCCCCATGAGGTGCAGGAGCCCACCCTACCTGGAAGTGGAAGACCCCGGCATAGCCACTGCCGAAGCTTTGGCCCGGGGGCACCACCCGGCGCAGGAGCCGTGGGTGCAGTGTGAGGGAGGCGGCGGCCGCCAGCAGCCAGCAGTTCCCTGGGAGAGTGTGCGAGCCAGGGCTGAGTGAGGGGAGACTGAGGCACAGGGGTTGGGAGAGGGATGAGGGGCAGGGAGATGGGGAGACCCAGCCACTTGCGGCCCTGGGAACTCACCGAGGCGCCCCTGACACACGTCCGTCCTGCTCATGTCTTCACAGATGAACTGGGGCTCGGCACAGAACTCCTGTGGGGAAGGGGGTACCAGGTCTCAGATGGCAGGAGGTCAGACACCCAGGTCTCCATCCCAACAGCCCCACTCCAGAAATGGGGCCTCTAGTCCCAGAAGGGCATGCAAGGCTGGGTATGGATGTGTGGGTTCCCTGAGCCCCAGGCCTGAGCCTGCTCCCAGCTGGTCCTATCCCAGCCCTCTCCTCACCCTGACCCTGGGGTGCAACCCAGCCCCTTCCCCCACCCTCAACACTGGGGTGCAGCCCAGCCCCTCCTCCACTTTACCCTGGAGGTCCAGCTCCAATTCCTCCCTGCCCCTGCCTCCTGGGGCAGAGTCCACCCCAGCTCCTGTCCCTGACTCTGGCAGTTCAGCTCCAGCCCCACTTTACATGCGGCCTCTTCCATTCCACCCCTTTGGCCTTCTCCGAGTCTGGTCCCAGCAGGTCATAGCCAAGGGCGTCAGGGCCAGCAGAAAAGTAGGGGTCGCAGAACAGGATCCCCGAATCCAAGCACGAGGCACGAATTGCCTCGTAACTCTGGCCACGGAAGAGCTGTGGGCCTCGGGCTCCGACCACTGCCTCATCATCCACCAGTTGGATGGTGACCCTCCTGCCGCTGCCACACGCCATCTGGACGCTGGCCTCCCAGCTGGCCCTCAGCCCTTTAACAGCCTGAGTCACAGGGGGCGGGGCTGAGCCCTGATGGGGGGTCTTTAGGAGCAGCCCATCCTCATTAATACTAATTGCTGGGTAGCAGAGCTGGGGCGCAGGGACGCCTCTTCTGTGGTTTCTTCCCCGGGGCGTGGGGCCCTCAGTTGTGGCCAGGGGAGCAGCTTAATGGGCTTGGCCAGCAGCAGGAGGGAAGGTGGGCAGAATAGAATGAGGACCGGCCACGCTGCACGAGTACCAAGAAGGAGGTCAGTGAGGGGGGTGCGTATACCTCTGTGTGTCCCTGTGGGGACTGGCAGAGAGGCACAGCTCCCTGTGTCTCTGTCCATTGTCCCTCTCCAGCCTGCTTCTTAAAATTTATTTGAAAGGCAGAATTACAGAGATAGAAATCTTCCATTTGTTGGTTCATTCCCCAAATGGCTGCACTGACTGGGGCCGGGCCAGGTCAAGGGTAAGAGCCTGGAATCCTGTCTGGGTCTCCCCTGTGGGTGCAGGGCCCAATGCCCTGGGCCGTCCTCCACTGCCTGCACAGGCGCAGCAGCAGGGAGCTGCACAGGAAGTGGAGCAGCAGGGCCGTGACACAGGACATGGACAGCAGCTGCGCCACATCGCTGCTCCTGCCTCTTTTGGTCCACCTGGGTTCTCCTTAGGTTTCAACTGGATCTCGCTTCTGCCTTGCTTCCTCCTGGGGGTCCCCCTCCCCCCCCACACACACACTCAGGCTCCAGCTCCTCTTTCATGGGGGAGGCTCACCCCAGCCTGGCCTCTGAGGCGGGGCTGTGGGTGGAGCCAGGCTGTGCACCTGCAGTGCAGGGAGCTGGAGATGGGGCGGGGATCCTATTGCACTCACCTGGTCCTGCGCTCAGCTCAGGGCTCATGGCTCTGGTGGAGGTGCTGGAAGACACAGGGGAAGCTCACCAGTGCCTGTCCTACATCCCCCGACCCCAGCCAGGGGTCTGCCACCCAAGTAGAGCCCAGTCACCTTGGGGACACTCGGGGGTCACCACCTGTTCCATCGGACCCAACAGGTATGGTCCAGGACCTAGTTGCAGCTCCCCTTCCTGTGAAACTGGTGAGGCGTGCCAAGGCGGGGCCTGCACCTGCTAGCAGTGAAGCTGTAGGCCTTGGTTCGAATCCCAGCTCCACTGCTTGCCCCTGGGCATCTCTGGACGAATCACTTGATCTTACTGCTCTAAGGGTTCCTTGTCACCACCACAGGGGCCTTGAGAGGTCTCCCCAGGAAGGCCGTTGTGAGAAGCAACAAATGTGGGGTGCACTGAGGGGATGGTGCTCAGGCAAGGAGCGGGTGTCCTGGGGGTCCTCCCTTGCCAGGTCTGCTGCCCGGGACTGTGCTGTTTGTCACATCCAAGGCCACTTCTGCCTGTGTCTTTGCTATCACTGCCCAAGGTCACAAAGGTCACAGCCCTTCCCCCTCTGCACCATTGACCACAGGGAAAAGTGACCAGGAATGACCCAGGGCCGCTCCCCCTCACTGCACCCCCTTCTTGGGCCACCACACTATAGGGCTCCGTTCACATCCCTCCACCATGCTGCAGGCCACGCCCAGGCCCCTCTCCCTCCTCACACACCTTGCCCAGCTGGCTGGCAGTAACGAAGGGCTCATGTCAGCTACTTTGCCAGTCCTACATCATTTCCTCTTTCTCAGGAAGCAGCACCCCACTTTTAAAATATATCTATTTGTTTGTAAAGGCGAGAAAGAGATCTTCCAACCATGGGCTTACTCCACAAATGGCTAAGACTGGTCCAGGGCTGAAGTCAGGAGAATCCCAAACTCAAGCACTGGCCATGGCCTTTGGCTTCCCAGGCAGATTAGCAGGGAGCTGGATGGGAGGCAGAGATGGGACTTGAACCTGGGCTTCCCATTTAGGATGTAGGCATCACTACTGGAGGCTGAGCCTGCTGTGCCACAACTCACGCCTTCCATCATGACTCGGGGGATCCTCTACCCCCTGTTCTCAAGCCTGGCTGCTTCTGCAGGACCGGCCCCACCCCCAGCCCCAAGGGGATGGGATCCGACCCCAGACCTGCCAATCTAAGCACAGCAGCCTGTGGCCACTGCCCCTGTCCCCCAGCCCAAAGCCCCTGAGCTCCTTGTAAATCCTGGCACGAGGGACCTGCCATGCCAGCGCCATATGTCACCTTGTATTACAATTACAGTGAAAATCAATGCATAAAATTTAGAAGTTTAAGAACTGAAAATATGGGGTGAGGGCCAATGCTATAGTTCAGTGGGTTAAACTGCTGTCCACCAGGCCAGCACCCCACAGGACCTTCCATTTGAGTGCTGGCCATTCCCTGCTAACGTAACTGAGAAAGCAGTGGAAGGTGGTCCAAGTGCTTGGGCCCCTGCACCCGTGTGGGAGAGCCAGATGGAGACCCTGGCAGCCATTTGGGGAGTAAACCAGCAGAGGGAAGATCAGTCTTGCTCTTTCTCTCTCCCTCTCTGTTAACCCTTTTAAATAATTTTAAAATGTTAACTCATGGTCAATAAGCTTCATTTATACCCCACCCACTATTCCCACTATAAAATAACTCACAAGATATCTAAGCATTGTTCCCCTGGCAACAACAGCACATCAACGCCTGTCTCTAAAAGCTGGAGCCGGGTGGGCACTGGCCGCCCGCTGAGATGCCCCATGGCTTGTTGCATCCCATGTGACAGTACCTGCTCACCTGCCAGCTTGGCTCTGGATCCTGACTTCTCTGCCAGTGTGTATCCCGGGGGGCAGCAGACAGTGGTCCAAGTGCACAGGCCACCGCACACACACGAAGACCCGCGGGACGCGCTGGCTCCCGGCCTCAGCCGGGCTCCGCCTCAGCTGCACCAGAGCCGCCATGGCTTCCAGAAAGCAGCCCAGGAGGAAACGGACACGGGGAGGTTGGTTCCAGGAAAATGTGGGGCCCTACTGTCAGGTTCAAATTCAAGTGTTTCCCCAGATGGGGGCACCCTGTCCCTCCCAGCACAATCCCCCTTCCTCCTGGGGTGAGGCTAGCATCAGGAACCTTCCCTAAAGCTCTATTTTCACACCAGGGATGGTCTCCCAGTGAAACTGTTGAACTCATCTGGACAATATGATGCTGGACTCTATGCATGGTACATGCTTGCAATGAGGGAATCATGACCGGATATGAACTGTACTACTGCAACAATGTGGAGGAATCCAACATGGGGGAGGGCAGGGGGAGGGGTTGGGGGAATCCCAGAGCCTATGAAACTGTCACAAAATGAAATTTAAAAAGTCCCTGGCCCGGCGACGTGGCCTAGCTGCTAAAGTCCTCGCCTTGAACTCACCGGGATCCCATATGGGCGCCGGTTCTAATCCCGGCAGCTCCACTTCCCATCCAGCTCCCTGCTTGTGGCCTGGGAAAGCAGTCGAGGACGGCCAAAAGCCTTGGGACCCTGCACCCGCGTGGGAAACCCAGAAGTTGTTCCTGGCTCCTGGCTTTGGATTGGCGCAGTACCGCCCGTTGCGGTCACTTAGGGAGTGAATCATCAGACGGAAGATCTTTCTCTCTGTCTCTCCTCCTCTCTGTATATCTGACTTTGTAATAAAAATAAATAAGCCTTTAAAAAAAAGTCTCAAAGTGAATCTAATAAGTGGGCTTATGGAATGGCTGGGCTTAGTTTGTAAGGCAATGATTTTAAGTAGTTTAATTGTGAAATTTTAAATCATACAGGCAAGTGAGGAAACACTCTTAAAAACATAAGCTGTTCTTCACTGTAGTTGTAAGGGACCACCAGTTAGTTTCTGATAACTCCTATTTGAAATTTGATTGATATTGTATTGAATATGCCTGTCTCTGCACAGCCTTTTCATCTTTCTAAGTGGTGTGCCTTTCCATTTTGTAAGGATTTTTTTATGTGCTCAGTAAAACTGTGTAACTTTTTCTGTTGATCTCACAATCTTTTAAAGGAAGGTTCATAAACAAATTCTGATTCTTCTAAGTCAAAAGTCTGAGTTACTGTATCCCTGATGGTCTGTTTTCTGAATGAAAAATGTAATAGTACAATATTCGATGGATATTTGAAGAGTTACAACAGGTGTGTATTGTGAAAAGGTTATGCATGGATTTCAGAATTTGGTTATCCAAAATAAAGATTTTTTCAAATAGTATAAAAATAAAAGAGCCTTCTCTACACTCTGCCTTCACAGATACATAAATACAAATGAATAGAAAAACTAAAACTTTTAAGAAAAGATTTACTTATGTATTTGAAAGGCAGAAGGCGAGAAGTCTTCCACCAGTGGTTCACTCCCTCGATGGCCGCCACTGTCTGGAGTCTGGCGGCCGGGATGGCATCCGGAGCCCAACGCCTCATCAACCCCGCGGCTCTCCCGGGGGCATCCGCAGGAGCTGGGTCGGAAGTGGAGCAGCTGGGACTCAAACCCATCCCTTCTCAATACTATAATCTGAATAACAGTCACACCTAAAAACCCTCAAGGTCATCGGATGTTGTCTCCCTGCATTCCCAATGTCTCATCAGCATTGTCCAGCTCCTACCGGGACTCCATGGGCATGGCGTTGGCACAGGAAACTAGCTGTAGGACCAGGAGGTTGAGGCACCAAAATGCTGTTAAAGTCAAAATGAGGCAGCCAGCTTTGTAGTGCAGTGAGATCATCTCACAGAGACACTGGTTCAAGTCCTGGCTGCACCACTTCCCAGCCAGCTCCCTGCAAATGCACCTGGGAGAGCAGTGGAGGACGGGCCAAGCACCAGGGTCTGACACCCATATGGGAGACTCGGATGGAGTTTGACTCCTGGCTGGCCCAGACCAGGTTGTTGTAGCTGTCTGGGGAGTGAGCCAGTGTGAGGGCTTTCTCTCTCTGTTTCGTATCAAATAAAGATTAAAAAGCCCACAGATCCAACGCCCGTGCGTGCTTGGGCGTGAAGCCCACCTGGTGTGTGTCTCAACAGGGGTGGGGCAGGGGGGCCCAGGAAGCTGAGTCGCAGCCAGCCTGAGCCAGCAAGCCTTGAAGGTGCCAGCAGGCAGCCACCCAACCTGTCCCTCCAGGTTCATCTGAGGTGAACTTGACCATGACCTGTTCCAGCGGAGGCACCACCGCTGCAGAATCTTGCTGAACCAGTGAGAGACCACAGCACCAGTCCAGAAGGAAAAGGGTGGAAGGGTTTTTTTTTTTTATTTCTTTCAAGATTTATTTTTCACTTGAAAGTCAGAGACACAGAAAGAGGGTGAGACTGAGAGATCATTCACGTGCTGGCTGACTCCCTCAGTGGTCCCAAAGGCCAAAGCTGAGCCAGTCCGAAGCCAGGAGCCAGGAGTTTCTTCCGGGTGTCCCACGTAGGTCTAGGATCCCAAGGACTTGGACCATCGTCTACTGCTTTCTCAGGCCACAGTGGGCAGCGAGATCAGAATTGAAGCAGCTGGACTCAAACTGGCACCAATATGGGATGCCAGCAGGTGTAGGATTAGCCTTCCGCACCACTGCAGGAGGGCAGAGGAGATGTGGAAAGCTCCCATCCCCTGCTCCCATTCCCCCACACGCCTGCAACAACCAGGACTAGGCCAGACCAGAGTCAAGCCAGGAGGGAGGAGCTCAGTCCAGGGCCGCTCGAGCCATCACCACTGCCCCAGGGTGGACGCGAGCAGGAAGCTGGAGTCAAGAGCTAGAGCCAGGAATTGAACCAGGCACACTGACGTGGGATGTGACATCCTGCCCTGGATCTTACTGCCCTGCTCACCACCAGCCCCTGGAGTCCTGTATCCTCACCCGCTGTTTGAACATTCTAGGCTACCAGCTTGACTCACAACAATTCAGAATTTGAGGCTGCTGCTGTAGTGTGGCACGCTAATCCTCTGCTTGCAGTGCCAGCATCACCATATAGGCACCAGTTTGACTCCTGGCTACTCCCTGCTCATGGTCTGGGAAAGCAGTAGAGGATGGCTCAAGTCCTTGGGCCCCTGCACCCGTGTGGGAGACCCAGAAGAGGTTCCTGGCCCCTGGCTTTGGATCGGCTCAGTCCGGATATTGCAGCCATTTGAGGAGTGAACCAGCGGATGGGAGATCTTTCCTTCTCTAACACTGCCTTTTAAATAAAAATAATATAAATCCTAAAATAAAAAAGAATTCAGCTTTAGCATCCATGACATTAATAGTAAAAAGCCACACATAAGACCCCCTGCTAGCCGTCAGTGTGCTGACTGGCAAACAGCCTGGACACGTGTAGGATATGGGTGGTCTCTGTAGGATGTAGGTGGTCGGAACCGAAACGCCACACGTGTGTCTCTGTGTGTCACAGGCATGTCCCGAGACTGGGAGGTGCAGGTGGAAGGCTTTGGGGGCCAGGGAGGAGGCGGGCTGGGCCAGAGAGGGAAGATGGTGTCCACTGAGGGGGAAGGAAGCTGCGCGCAGGCCGGGGGTCCTGGCACTGCTGGTCCCGGTGGTCCCAGAGGGCCATGACCTTCAGATGAAGCTGTGTTTCCGGTGTGGCCCTTGAATGAGCCAAAAGCAGCCCGGTCCCAGTGCAGGGGTTACCTCACTGGCTGATCGGGAGGCTACACACTCCGAGAGGACCCCAGGTTATGGAGGTGGCGCAGTGGACAAGGCCAGACTCTGTCTTCTCTGTAGGGCTGTGACAGCGTCATGGAGGCCCCCGGTGCTGGGGGAGGGGCACAGAACAGTAGTAATAATAATACTAAAGATGATGATGATGATAATAAACAACAGTGTAGGAATGGCTGTTTGGCCCAGTGGGTAACTGGCTGCTTGAGAGATTCCTAACTCCTGCTGAATCGCTGGTTCGAGTCCCAGCTCTCCATTTCAAACCCAGTTCCCTGCGGATGCACATCCTGGGAGGGAACAGAGGACGGCCCAAGTGCTTGGGCCCCTGCCACCCATGTGGGAGACCCGGATGGAGTTCCTGGCTCCTGGCTGCAGCCTGGCCCAGCCCCAGCTGCCACAGGGGATTGGGGAGTGAGGCAGAGAACGAAAGATCTTTCCGTCTCTGCTCTCTGTAAGTCTGCCTTTCCAATACAAAGAAGTCTTTTTAAAAACAGAAACAAGATCTCTTTGTCTTTCTGCCCTTCCAATAAAATGAAAATAATTTGTAAAAGATTTATTTATTTGAAAGTCTGATTCATAGAAAGAGGAGACAGATGCCTCCAGCCCCTGGCTCGCTCCCCAGATGAACGGCCAGGATCGGGCTGACACCGGGAGCTTTTTCCGGGTCTCCCTCGTGTGTGCGCGGGGCCCAAACACTTAGTGCATCCTCTGCTGTTCTCCCGGACCATGAGCAGGAAGCAGGATGGGAAGCGGGCCAGCCAGGACTCCAACAGGTATCCATACGGGAGGCGGGTATCATGCATGGGGATTTGATCTTTAACGCCACGATGCCAACCACCACAAATACATTTTAAAAGAAACCGAAAAACACTGGAGGAATTATATTAAAATGGCCAAACTTTCAATACAAAAGAGGGTAGTGAAGAGAGGAAAGCCAGACAGCAAAATGGCAATATTAATCTAACACATCAACATGAGCCTCACACACTCCCCTCCTCAGGAGCTGCCCTGCCTCCCCGCTTCCTGACTCCTGGAATTCTCGCCCTCCTTTCTACCAAATCACACCGGGGATGGGAAGCCGCTTCTCAAGCCAGGTCTTACGGGTCACCCCAGCAACGGGCCGGCCGGGGCATCCTGTGGGGTAGCCAGTGGCGTCTTGACCCGTCCTTGGCACTGACAACAGGCAGAGACTCCTCCTGCCAACAGCCACACAGCTTCTTAGGAAACCTTCAGCTCAGCGTCCGCCAGCTCCCTAAAGGACCCCACGGTAGGTCAGTGCTGTGGCACAGAGGGTGAAGTCTGTGACACACAGCATCCCATAGGAGCCCTAGCTGGAACCCCCGGGGATCCACTTCCAACCCAGCTCACTGTGGATGTGCCTGGGAAAGCAGCAAGGCTGGCCTAAACGCTGGGACCCTCACCTCTGGGGGAGACGCAGAACACACTCCAAGTTCCCGGTGTTTGGGGAATAAAGCAACAGATGAACCATCCGTATCTCCACTCCGTGTAACTCTGTATTTCAAATAACGAAAGAAGGACCTGGCACGGTGACCTAGCAGCTAAAGCCCTCGCCTTGAACGCACCGGGCTCATATGGACTTCGGTTCAAATCCCAGCAGCCCCACTTCCCACCTAGCTCCCTGCCTGTGGCCTGGGAAAGCAGTCGAGGACAGCCCAAAGATTTGGGACCCTGCACTCACGCGGGAGACCTGGAAAGAAGTTCCTGGCTCCTGGCTTCGGATTGGTGCAGCACCGGCCGTTGGACTCACTTGGGGAGTGAAACATCGGATGGAAGATCTTCCTCTCTGTCTCTCCTCCTCTGTACATCTGCCTTTCCAATAAAAAAAATTAATCTTAAAAAAGAAAGATTTTAAAGAGAGAAACAAAGGACCCCACAGTAAATGGGTGAGGGTGTCCCTGTCCCTGTCCCCCTGTGGACACAGCCCAGGGGCAGCCACCTGCCGCATCCCCCGTCCCCAAGCCGGAGAGCAGGCCGGTATGCCAATAAAACTTTACTGAGGGACCTGAAACTGCCACTCCACACAACTGCCGAGTCATGAAACACTGCTCATCTCTCCAGACTTTTCCCCAGAGCTATTCTTAGCTGGTGAGCTAAGTTCAGCAGGAAGTGGGGGTGGCCCTGGCTCCTGGCCACGTAGCCAGCCCCTCTGCTGCATGACTGGAATTCCAGGGACGGCACAATGGAAACTTCCCGAGAAACCCAAGGCCACACCGCCTGGGAGAGCTACTCCCAGAATTCAGAGAATAAACACCAGCCTTCCTGGTGCTGGATGACTGCTATGCATTCCTGGTTTAACACATCCCAGGGGTTGGCACTGTGGCACAGCCGGTCAAGTCGCTGCCTGTGTCCCATATGAGCACTGGTTGGAGTCCTGTCCATCCTACTTAGAATCCAGCTCCCTGCCGGTGCACGTAGAAAAGGCACCAACGATGGTTCAAGTGCCTAGCCCCTGCCACCCACCTGGGAGACTCAGAATTCCAGGCTTCTGGCTCCAACCTGGCACCCACGCCCAACCGTTTAAGTCATTTGGGGAGTGAACTGGCAGGTGGAAGATGGATCTCTCTCCCCCTCTGTAAATGAGCCTTTCAAATAGACACATTCATTTTTCTAAATCAATGGGTGCAGCTGAAAGGCTAAAACGGATCACTTCACAGCTGCAGTCATGGAACACAAGCTGTCGGCGTGGGATGCCAAGCTGTGTACCCACTGTACTGCCCGTGCCTGTCGGACCCAGCTCCTCCAGCCTACCATCACCCCTCCAACACAGCAGGGATGCACCCTGCAGGATGGACCACACCCTGGCTGGGGGACCCCTATCCATGGATGAAAACCTCAGTGAGAAGATTCCAGAAATGCACGGTTATGTCAAGGATGCTGTTTCCATGGTTACGACAAGGATGCTGCTGTGCACCTCCAGACCTATGGTTGTCTTCATCCTGTCCACGGATTCATTGCTCTGGTCCCTAGGGAGAACCTTTGTGGCTGATCTGCCTGACCACAGGATGGAGGCATGGGTCCCCAGGGAACCAAAGTGACTTATGAGCTACTAACAGCCACCTGGCCATCCGGCGGCCGGGGCCGGCGCTGTGACATAGCAGGTCCAGCCGTCGCCTGCAGCACTGGCATCCCATGCAAGCACCAGTTTAATTTCTGGCTGCTCCACTTCCGGTCAACTCCCTGCTAATGGGCCTAGCAAGGCAGCAGAAGATGGCCCAAGTGCTTGGGCACCTCAGGAAGCTCTGGCCTCCTGGGTTCGGATCTTCCCAGCTCTAGCCATTGTAGCCACCTGAGGAGCAGCTGGTGGACGGAGGGCTTTCTGCCTTTTATATAATTTTTTAATTAAGATTTATTTTTTTGAAAGGCAGATTTACAGAGAGAAGGAGAAACAGAAGGGAAAGATCTTCCATCTGCTTGTTCACTCCCCCAAGTAACCACAACAGTTGGAGCTGAGCCAATCTGAAGCCAGGAGCTTCATCTGGGTCTCCCTTTTGAGTGCAGGGTCCCAAGGCCTTGGGCCATCCTCGGCTGCTTTCGCAGGCCACAAGCAGGGTGGGTCAGAAGTGGACCAGCAAGAAAAACAAACAAACAATCCCCAAAAACAAAGAAGCGGAGCAGCTGGGACTAGAACTGGTCCCCATATGGCGTGCTAGCACCACAGAGGATTAATTTGTTGAGCCACCATGCCAGTCACACAAATGTGTGTTTTTTTTTTAAAGTAAAAAAAAAAAAATTGAAAAACTAGCTTCCAAAGCACCATCCTCCCCAGAACAGCCCGGTGCCATCCTGCCCTCTCTTTGGAGCTCCTAATTAAAGAGGCTGAATGTTTTTAAAGACATTATAATTGCAGAGTGCCATAGCCCCATTTACAGAATTGCTGGGACACCCAGGTAGACATTAACAAGGATCCAGGGGACACAGGCCCTGGTAGCCAGGATGCCCTGGCACCAGCACCCGAAGAACAACACAGTAGACATGGCGATTTGAGCCAAACTCTCCCATGCAGGCGCTTTGCTGGGCTGCCAGACAAGCCTCCCTCCACAGCTTTGCAGCAACAAAAGCCACAGGAAGGATGCTTAGGGAGCCTGTCCCGCTGGGAGGTCACCAACCTGGCTTGGGCTGCAGCATCCGCGGAGCACCTGGCTCTCGCTGCTGCTTCCTGCCAGAGGGCCCCATGATGACTCCAGGGCTGCCCGGCTCCCAGCCTCGGCTCCAAAGCCAGCCCTGGCCGGTACTGAGGAGCGAGCCCACAGGTAGCTCTCTTTCGCTTCCTCTTAAACACACACACACACACACACACACACACACACACACAATTACAGCATGATCATTAACCATACTGGAATTCAGCCAGCAGCTAGCCATGAGGACGAATTCAGGAAATGTGTACCCACGTGTGGAAGGAGAAATCCAAGAATTTAGAAAAATCCCTTGAGCTGAATAAAATGCAAATCGGGCATATCGATGTGTATATAAAGCTATAAATGACTACTTCCATTGCATTTGCTGGTTCACTCCCCAAATGCCCATGCCAGCCAGGGCCGGGGGCGCTGGAGCCGGGAGCCAGGGACTCCATCCGGGTCTCCCAGGGACACGACAGCAGGGAGCTGGGGTCCGGAGTCAGAGCCAGGCCGGGCAGCCGGCACGTGGGGACGGCCCGTGGGCCTCTCAGTCACGAGGCTACACCCCCACCGTCCCTTCCCAGCATCGAGCAACTGTGTGAGCCTTCCGTATTCTCCCTCCAGTCTGGGTTTGGTTCATGTGTGTCTACTACAGATTTTTTTTTTTTCACTGCACCTAACATGTGCTTGCTTTGTTCTCATCAGACACTGAGCTCCGGGTTGCACTGGGTTTTTCTCTGTGGATTTTATTGTGTTTTTTTCTGTCTCTGTGGATTTTCTCTTTCCTCTTTCACAGATTTCCGCCCAGATCTCAGGGTTTGGCTGAGTCCTCCTCGCCTTCCTCTTAAGGCAGCAGCTGAAGTTTCTGCCTTCAGGTCTTCCGAATCAGAAAGCAAACCTGCACACTTCCCTCTGACTACTATTTCAGCTCCCACCTGCCCAGTGCACTCCCCAGATGGCGACAGCAGCCAGGCGCAACCACAAACTCAGTTAAAAAAAAATTTTTTTTTTCCCATTATAAGGGAAAGTAATGAACAGTTTTAAGCCAATAAGGGAAGCGGCTTTGATGAGACAAACACATCCCTAGAAAGCCACAAATCACCCCAGGCTGACTCAAGAAGAAACAGAAAAGATCAGCAAACGTGTAACAAGAAGAGGAATGAGGAGGGCCTGGCATGACAGCTCAGGGGCTCATGTGCCGGGATCTGGATGGTTTTGTGTCCCAACTGCTCCATTTCCCATCCATCTCCCTGCCTGTGGCCTGGGAAAGCAGTCGAGGACGGCCCAAAGCCATGGGACCCTGCACCCGCATGGGAGACCTGGAAGGGGCTCCTGGCTCCTGGCTTTGGATCAGCTCAGCTCTGGCCATTGCAGCCAATTGGACAGTGAACCTGTGGCTAGCTCTCTCTCTCTCCCTCCTTCCCTCTATAGCTCTGCCTTTCCAATAAAATATATAGATCATAAATAAATATACAAAATATAAATATTTTATATAATTTATACTTATAAATCTATAAATGAATATCTATAAATTTAAATATATAAGAAGAATAATAAATAGATCTTAAAAGGCGGAGGGAGAAGCCAGGACATGAGCCAGCATCCATGTGGGATACTTACCCACGATCCCACAGCACCAGCCCTGACACATGATCTTAAAAGGTGTACAGCAGATACAGACTCGTCAAGGAGTAACAAATGACGCAATGTGGAGTTATTACCAAACTCATCTTTCTTTTCTTGAACAGTTTGAGAGTAAGTCCCCCACCTTGCTGCCCTTTCCCCCTCAAACACCCGAGTGCTTTCCCACCAAGATACAGTCTCCCACAGTCTGACAGATGCAGGACAAAACATCAGGCAACAGACACGACCATCTAACCCGAGACTGCACCTGCCACTCAGCACGGGCGCCCGAGGGAACGGTCCCTCTCCCGGGGCCCAGAGCGCTGTGCTGGGCAGGGCAGAAGCCAGCAGCTTCCTCCTGCAGGTCAGGCACCTCGTGGGCGGCTGTGCATCAGCCCTGTCCTCTGAGATCAACTTAAGCAGGAAGCTGTGGAGCCGGGAATTCCATCCAGGCTCTGAACCGCAGCGTACAAGGGCTCTGAACCGCTAAGCTGAACACCCATCACTTGTAAGATTTTCAAAGTGGTGCCAAATACTTAACAGAGGAATTAGGAAATCAAGGTTGTTGGTTTTTTTTTCTTTCCCTAAAGACCCCACTCAGGGAGGAGAGCTGTCCACACCAAGGTCCACCTTCTCCACGGCCGGGCAGCAAGGGACTGGTCAGGACAGCGCCAGCACCAGGTGACGGGCCTGGGAGGTGAGCGTGGGGAGGAAGGCAGGGAGCCACAGCCGGGGCAGCGACTCCAACAGTGACCACCAGGGGGCGATCGCCGCCTGCTGTCCGGAGTCCACGCTGGAAACCGGCAGCTGCTGCAGCCTGTGTGTTGCTCCAGACCCACGCACAAGGCAGTCCCTGACCAAGCTGGCCCAAAGGTGGACGCCAAAGGGGTGCGAAGTGGCGCACACAGGTGCAAAGCCAGGGTCAGCAAGCACAGGATTACAGTTGATTGGATAATACCTGCATGAGAACAACCGAATGGCTACCTTTTGTGTACCTGACTGGATATCATTTGTATAAGAACAGTTGAGTGGACAGTATGTGTGTGAGAACACTTGGTGGAATATACAAGACAAAAGGATTTCCAAACAAAAGCATAGAAACTGTTACTGGGTTTTGTTGATGAGCTCAATACTTCCTCCCTTATCCCATATGACCCTCAGTGTATAAAGTTTGATGACACTAATAAACTTCGGCTTTGAGCATCAGTTAGGGTCCACGCGTGTTATTATCAGCTCCGTGCACCAAGTCCATCGCTGCGGGACAGCGACAAGTGGCGCCTGGACAGGGACTTGAAAGAAGAAGAGAAAGTGCAGTGAGACCCCCACGGGAAGTGGTGAGTGGGACAATGGGCCAGAAGCAGTGTAGAACAGTCGTTTATCTCTCTTATGCAGAACTTTTTAGTGAAAAGTGGAGCAAAGGTAACTAGGCAGCAATAGCGTTCTTATTTAGAGCTTATTGGTGAATATAATCGTTGGTCTCCAGATGAATGGACACTAGAAACTGGATTTCAGAATTTTACTCAGAAAAATGGTGAAAAGGTCGGAAGGATAGAAGATACTCAAGTTAGTTTTTCAATTATATCAGCTTTAATTAGAGCTGTTATTATAATTTTGGAAGGGGAATCTGCAAGAAACTCCTTTAAGAGGAGACACCCCCAAAATGTAGCCAAAAAAGAAGTGTTTCAAAATACGGACAAGGAAGAAAGAGACAGGGAACTCTTAAGAGGTCCACCTGACAGGAAAGGCCGCTGTAATATGGCTAAAACAGAAACGTCTCATAGTACAGATGAGGAGGATGGCAAAGAGCAGCCTGGGAGAGATTTCCCTAACGGGAGACGCCACCTTGACGCGGCTAGGAAAGAAACGGCTTATACTACAGATGAAGATGAAAAAGGACGTGTGACCCTCCTGTGAGGATATGCCACTGTAATGCAGCTGAAAGAGAAAGGCCTTATGCTGCAGATGTGGAGATTAGGAAAAGAAAACTCAGGAGAGATACTCCTAATGGAAGATGCTAACATAATGTGACTGAAAATGAAATGAGGACTAAGAAAAAGAAGAAAATTTGTAGTGTTAAACCACAGGATTTCTCTAGTGAGGTAAACAAGGATAGGATAATGGAAGTTAAATACCAGCCCATGCCATCTCACTCTTAAATCTGATCAAAGACGTTTCCAAATGTCTGATGTTCCCTGGAGACCTCATGAATTCCGATTGCTTTTTCCAATCATACTTAGTCAAGAAAACCATCAACCTACGTATGAAAGCCCAGATGTTAATGCCATCACAGCTTTTCAAAAGGCTTGCGTGTCCTACGGACCTACTTCTTCGTATGTGTGGGAATATTTAAATGGCTGGAGCCAGGGAGCAAACTGGATTCCTTCTGACTTTGAAGTAACAGCAAAAATAGGGCTTTCTCCTTCTCAATATTTACAATGGAAAATGTGGAGAAGAGATATGGCTAAGGAAAAATCACGATCCTTAGGAGCATCAGGTTGGCAACTCCCTGGAGGGGGGCAATTGACTTATGTTAGTCGGAGATGGACAGTGGGTTACTACAGAGCAGCAGATACTGCTGTCTCAAGCTGCGTTCATTCATATACGAGACGTAGCATTGTGAGCATGGGAGAAAATTGAAGCTGGGTCTGAATTTGCAGGCAGTTGTACAAAAGTCATTCAAGGAGCCAGAGAATCTTACACTGACTTTGTAAGACGTTTAACAGACTCCATAGAAAAACAAGTTAGAGGAGAAGGCACTAGGAAATTGTTATTAAAGCAACTGGCTTTTGATAATGCGAACCAGGACTGCCAGGCTGTTATTCATCCTATAAAAGACAGAGAGGATCTTCTGGGTTACCTGAAAGCCTCTCGCAACACAGGGACATTTAAACACCATGCCCGCCCAGCAGCACTAGAAACTTTTGCCATTGAAAAGCAAATGAATGCTAAATGTTTTAACTGTGGCAAGCCAGGACACCTGAGAAAAAATTGCCAGATGCTTCCTACAACGCAAAGATACCACGCTGATACTTTTAATGGTCACTCCCCGGGAATATGTCCCAAGTGCCAAAGAGGCCGGCACTGGAAAAAAGAATATAAATCCAAATTTGATCATGATGGCAGATGCCTGTGGCCAGAAGACTCCTGGAGGGGCCAGCCCCAGGTCCCAAACGTTCAGAGATTTACAAAACAGGAGCATCCTATTCAATTTGTGTCTGCGGAGAAGCTACAAACTTAAAACTGTCACTGTCTCAATGCCCCACCTGCGCTCATCACCCCGCAAGTATAAATCCTGGAGGCTGAGATTCCAATCAATTGTGGTGAATGTATGCTATTCATATAGCACTTTTTCTATACAGCATTGCTTAATCATGTATGCTAATTTTTAAGTACACGTTTTTATATTAATTTTTATGTTCTTGTCTCATTAAGTTCTCATTGTTTAAAATTAACAAAGTGACATTCTTGCTTTAAGGAGTATTTGGGCGACGGCATTATATTGTTATAAGGTGAAAGTTTGCTGTTTTTTGTGTTAATATGCCCAGGTTGTAACTGCATGTGTTTTGGAATATTTTATAATGCTGAGGAAGCTGGAATACAGGCCTTCAGTTTAACCGCTAGATTTCACAATAATGACGAATTTTATAAGTTAAATTAATGTGATATTCATTGTCTACAAAGTACACATATTAATGTAATTCTCGTGGTTTTTTTGCTAGTTATCAAATCTCTCACTGCCTCTAATGTGTCAAGGTTTTGTATTTTTTTTTCTAATTTTTTTTAAAGATTTATTTTATTTTTATTGGAAAGGCGGATATACAGAGAGGAGAGACAGAGAGGAAGATCTTCTGTCCAATGATTCACCCACCAAGTGCCCGCAACAGCTAGAGCTGAGCCGAGCCAAAGCCAGGCGCCTCTTCCGGGTCTCCCACGCGGGTGCAGGGTCCCAAAGCCTTGGGTGGTCCTCGACTGCTTTCCCAGGCCACAAGCAGGGAACTGGATGGGAAGCAGGGCTGCTGGGATTAGAACCGGTGCCCATATGGGATCCCGGGCGTTCAAGGGGAGGACCTTAACCGCTATACCATCGCACCGGGCCCGGTATTGTATTTGTTTTAAAGATATTTGAGTGATGTTCTCACATCAATAACCAATTGTAACGTATAATGTGTCATGCTAACTTCAACAAAAAATCTTTCAGATATTTTTAGCTATCCTTAAAAAAGCATCCAAGAATTCAAAGGTTTCAAATCCTAGGGCTTCCCTTGGTATTCTTACAACGCCGCAAGAATGCCAACAGATCTACCTCCCGCTTTGTGGAGACAGTTGACCAGGCTATTGGATATTAAGATTATTGCCAAATGCAAAATGGAGTAAAATTTTATTGTGTCAAAATGTTGTATGCGTCCACGGAGTTGTGAAGGTTTAAATTTTAGTTTGCACGCTTTTAATGATTTAGCTCTAAAGTTGTATCTGGTTGTTACCTATGTATTCTTAAGATGGCTATATTACTGGGAAGACTGAAAGTTGCATTTTTAGATTGACGAAGGGATTTCATAGTGGCGATCGATGTTTTTCTCTGAGTTTCTTGGTGCAAGACTATTGATTTAATATCGTTTCACTTACTGGTTTCTGGTGAACACTACTACTAAGCTTGGTTGAGAATAATATTTTAAGTCTCCAAAAGTGTGTGTGTGTCTGTGTGTGTGCACGCATACATGTGTGTCTTAACATTTTGTCTTTTGTAAAAGTTGTTTAAAATTGTTATCATGGGCCCAGCTGCGTGGCCTAGTGGCTAAAAATCCTCGCCTTGAATGCACCAGGATCCCATATGGGCACCGGTTCTAATCCCAGCTGCTCCACTTCCCATCCAGCTCCCTGCCTGTGGCCTGGGAAAGCAGTAGAGGACGGCCCAAAGCTTTGGGACCCTGCACCTGTGTGGGAGACCTAGAAAAGGCTCCTGGCTTCGGATCGGCACAGTACCCACCGTTGCGGTCACTTGGAGAGTGAATCATTGGACGGAAGATCTTCCTCTCTGTCTCTCCTCTCTGTATATCCTACTTTCCAATAAAAATAAATAAATCTTAAAAAAAAAATTGTTACCATGTGTTGCTGTTTATCAACAAGAGCAGGTTGCCTTGGGACCATGACAAGCTGCAGCCACTCCCCAGAGCTTTCTGAAAGAATTGTAAAAGTATCTACATGATTTTAAACTGTTGCTAAATCTGATTTACTTTGTCCAACAATACTACTACTAGTTAACACAAACTTCTTTGATTTATGTAATTTAAATTTCTAATGAGCTGTTTTCAAAATGTTACGTCATTGATACATTTATATTGAAGTTTATCGTTAACCCGTAGGCAATGGGCCTTTGGGATAATGTTAATAAATCTAATATTTAGCAGTTTTCACTTTATACTGTTCTTAAGGCAAACAACATGATAGCTCAGACCTAAGGCCTCCCCCAATATCCTCAAGATTGGGACATAGTTAAAAGGAAACACCAACATATTAAGGTTATGTTTTAAAAGCAGAGGGGGGAATATGCTACCCCTGTGAGTGCCTTAATTTGGTCTTATTCACCTTAAATTTTCTTCACATTTTGCCTTCTGGTGAGCAGCAGCTCTGCGTTACTGGAGGCCGTTTGCAGGCCCAACGCAGATGCCTTTGGTTCGATGGAGGGACGCAGCCACTCACGAGGAGAGGTCCCGACCCCTTGCTAACTGTGGGAAGAGGGTTTGCTTGTTTTCCCAGAAACTGAGCAGCAGCCTGTGTGGATGCCCACTCGTAATCTAAAGCCCTGGACTCCATTCACTGGAGGAAGCACATGCAGTAAGACAGCTTCACGACCTCATCCTGAAAGATCCATCACCGTCAAGGACACACTGGAGAAGGAGGCCAGACCCCTCCCACCACCGGGTGACGGGTGACAGGGGGCGGGGGCGGTTCTAAGAGACTGGTGCATCAAGCACAACTGTCCCTGTCATGATGTATTTGATAATACAACCGAATGATTGATACTGTGGAACACTAATAATCGATGGGAAAGGTTATGCTCTTGTCCCTAGAATTTCCTGATGGATCCTCCAAACTGTGGGTTCCCTATGGCTCATCTGACCTCGGAAGTGCAGCAACTTCAATGCAGCGCTGCCCCCGGAGAAGATGGAACCCCCAGTGGAACTGCCTCTAAGGACTGAAGACTAAATTGGTTTAATATTCCTCTTGTTCCACTGCAGGTCAGGAGTGCAGAGAAATTCTCCACCTTCTTAGGATGTTTGAGGAAGACTTTAAGTGTAAATTGTTATTCATAGATAACAAATTCTTAACTACCTTAGACATTAGAAAAGCCATATTAATTTGTGGTGGGATCCAAGGACGACTCTGACACCCTCTTAAAGGAGGCTGTGTGTACAGAGCAGGAGGGGATCTCAGGGCGGAGCAGGAGGGTAAGAAGAGCTCTCGGTCCCGGAGACCCCCGGAGGTCTCCCACGTGCTTTCGCTGCAGAAGCAGAGGATACCTGCCTCATCAAGGACATCAAGAACCGTATCCTGACTGCCAAGGAGATCACAAGGAAGGTGGGGGCCCTTGGAGGCCGAGAACCCTGAGGTCAGTCCTTCCCTAATGAATTTCCCACATGGGATTGAAGCAGCCCAGTTCCCTCGTCATAGGGTCTGGTGACATCGGAACTTCACCAGGAGCCCCGGGTGGCACTCAGAGACAGCCAGACTCAGAGGAGGAGCTTGCTCTAGTTCTTACTTAGCTCCAGCCTTGGCTCCCAGCCCGCTCTTACACCGACCATCAGGGTTGCTTGTGAGCCCCAAAATTATTTTGGATAGAGACTAATAAAGGTCAGCTAACTGATAATCACTCAGCTTGTACCTAACTGATCAGGCCAATTTGGCTTTCAGATAGACAGAGAGACACGGATATAGAACATCTGGAACAGTCAGAACAAAGGCCAATTAACCTATAATCGCTCAGCCTGTGCTTACTGGTCAGGCTCTCTATTTGCTTTTTCTGGACTTTACTAGGTTAGGATGCAGAGTTAAATTCTTCCTCACTCACTAAGTTGTTGGGGATTTCCCTGCTCACCTGCCTAAAACTTTTCTATTCCTCAATTGTTAAACGCAAAGTGCTGTTAAAACCGTGCTTAATCACTACAAACTGCAAAGTTTAAATTGTGGGTTAAGAATCTCCCTGAAAAGCTTTTATCAATTTAAAACCGTTAATGTTAAGCAAGCTGTAACTCTAGAGAAACTTTGATTGTACTCAGCTGTTATAAGTGATGGATGTCAATGTTCCTTTCCTGCTCCTGTGCCACTCCGATTTAGGTTAAACAAAAACATGTTAGCTCGGGAGAAATTACAGCTGTTATATTTCTACCTTCTACTAAGGACCCCTGGATGCATCTCCTGGAGAACACCTGGCTGATGTGGCCCCATCTCTCCGCCCCTTTTTCAGCCGGCCGGCCCCTATCCCTGATATGCAGCCAATGGTGAGTCTCTGGGGAAAAAAGGATGTTGAGTTAGATGGGGGAACAGGCAGTTAGGGTGTGTGGTCCCTGGTGAACTCATCTTTGTATAATATAGAACATTTTTCTGCTCTTCCAAGCATTTATCCCCATTTTTCTGCTCTTCCAAGAGCATGTTCCACCAGCGACATCTTTCAGGCCTAATTTTACAAAACACAGAAGGGGGATTTGTAGGAGGACAATGTGACCCTAAAGGGTCAGCAAGCACAGCATTACAGCAAGCACAGTTGATTGGATAATAATTGCATGAGAACAACTGAATGGCCACCTTTTGTGTACCTGATTGGATATCATTTGTATAAGAACAGTTGAGTGGACAGTATGTGTGTGAGAACACTTGGTGGAATATACAAGACAAAAGGATTTCCAAACAAAAGCATAGAAACTGTTACTGGGTTTTGTTGATGAGCTCAATACTTCCTCCCTTGTCCCATACGACCCTCAGTGTATAAAGTTTGATGCTTGATGCCACTAATAAACTTCGGCTTTGACCATCAGTCAGGGTCCAGGTGTTATTATCGGCTCCTTGCACCAAGTCCATCGCTGCGGGACAGCGACAAGGGACCATGGGATGGAAGGAAGAGATGGAGAGGGGCAACGGCCCCAGAGTCGCTTCACCGCGAGGGTCCGCGGAGGCACCAGGAGAAAGGGGCTCACCAGGAGTGGGTGATGTCCATCTCAAGGGGCACCTGGGGAGAGCTGAGCAGCTCTGCCTCCAGGAAGCCAGCAGATCAACCCCAAAGCAGGTTCCAGACTCCACAAACCCAGGGGCCAAGCAAGCCCTGCTCTACTAGAGCCCCAAAAATCCCCAAGGGAATCGCGCAAATGAGGTGCAGGTGCCCACGAACCCTGATCCGGCAAGGGACTCACTGCAGGGGACTCACCTCCCGGCCCAGCCCAAAGCCTCGAGCATACGAAGGGACACAAACACACACACACACAATTGTCACCGGTTTACATTTTATTAGCCGCCCGGGCAGGTCCAGCCACACCCGAGTCCGCTCAGAACACGCACACCGAGGTCAGCTCCACGTCCCCGGCCACCTCGAGCTGGCGCACGCTGGCCGGCGGCACGCGGTGGCGGAAGTGGTGGTACTGCGAGTCCCCGACCACGGCCTGCGGGACAGGGCAGGGCTGGGACCCGCGCAGCGACCCACGGGGCCCCGGGAGGTGGGAATGCGGGGCGCCTCTGCACCCCACCCTCGACGCGGGGCTTCTCGTGGGCGCCAGGGAGAGGGCAGCTAAGGGTGGCACCCGGAGCATCCCTCTCCTCGCCCCCCACCAGCCTGGACACCACCTCCAGACCATCAGGTCCATCGGGACCATGGGTCCTGGCTCAGGTGGCCCTGCCCAGGGAGCCTTGCAGTCCACAGCTGCGTTCCCGCCCACCCCTCCCCACTCGACACCCACCCTGGGGACCCAGGCTCTCCTCTCCTTGGTCCCCGCCCTGCACTGCCCGTCGCCTGGGGGAGCTCTGTGGGACACCCGGTCGCCCCACACCACCACCACCAGCAGCAGCAGCAGCAGCACCACACCTTGTAGCCATCCCCCGTGACGATGAGCAGCAGCTCGAAGGGCTGTCCACGCCGGAAGGGCAGCCCCGGGCCGCGCTCCTCCTTGCCCCAGGCGCCCTGTGCCAGGTTGTTGAAGACCACCTCGGATGTGTCTAGCCGCGGGTTCAAGTGCAGCGCTGCGTCGGCGCCCTGCTCCTCACTGCACAGCAGATTCACGTGGAACCTGCCAGTGGCCAGGGCGGGGCCAGGTCAGCCACCCCAACAAAGACTGTGACACCGCGGGCTGGCTTGGGGTCTCCCCACTTCCAGGGCACTCTCAGGTGCCAGGGCAGTGTTACCCTTGGCACACGCCAGGGCTGCTGGCTGGGCACCTTGCCTGCAGGATCCTGGGAGCTTGTCAAGGGGTCTCAACTCCTGGGGGCCTGAAGCCCCCACACCCTGGATGCCCAGGATGGCTTGATGAGGTCTGCAGAAGCCAGGCTGCCCCTGGGATTCAGGGCTGCTCCCCTCAGCTCACAGACTCTGGGAACCAGGACACACGGAACCATGCTGCCCACATCCCAGAGTCTTAGGGAGAGGGGCCCTACTGGGCTGCCAAGGGGGAGGAGGCCTCTGGGCTGGTCTTGGAAGAGCAGGAAGGGCCTGGTCTGCTAAGACCCTGGGGGCAAGGACGATTCCAGGGTCCCTTCTTCACCGGGTAGGAACAGGGTTCAGTGGAGCCTGGTGAGCCCCAACTGGCCCTTGGGAGGCTCGGGTCTCACCTGCCAGCCTTGTCAGGAACGACACCCCGAATCCTGAGCACATTGCCTGCCTGGACGCCCTCGGGCAGGGAGGTCTTGTGGGGGACGCTCTGCCAGGGGGGAGATGGGCCAGGTCACCAGAGAGACCAGGGTGGGGTCAGGGCCAGGGGGCCGGGGAAGAGAGGGACACGTAGGAAGGGTGAGAGACAGAAGGAAAGCGGAGGCTGGGGGAGACAAGGGAGGCCCCTCGGAGAGTGCCCCACAAGACCACAGCATGGAACAGGGGACACCCAGGCTGGGCAGGGTCCAGCTGAGACCACAGCCCCCACGGGCTCCCAGTGTCCTCCCCTGCCAGGCTCTCCCCAGACCCCAGACCTCAGGGCTGTCCAGACCCTCCCAGCCCCCACCCCGCCCTGCACACTCACGGAGCTTCCTGACATGGTGGAGCCGGAAGGACAGTGGCAGTGGAGGCCGGGAGATGGCTGGGGGCCTTAAGTACGGCAGAGTGGGGCTGGTCCCTGTGACTCAGCCCGCCCTCCCCACCCTCCACCCACACCTGGCACAGACCCTGGCCCTGGGGCAAGGCAGGCACGGCTGCTGCGCTGCCACCTGTTGGGTCCTGCTGCTTCTTCCACAAGGGTCTGGGCCCCACATGCCTGGGGGCTCACCACTCTGGAGATCCCTCGCGCCACTGCCACACTGAGAAGCAACCTTCCAGCCAGGGCAGGAGCCTGCCCCACCACCCTTCCACCTACACAGGGTCCTCCAGCTCTGTGAGGCCCAGGCAGGTTGGCACCCACGGGATCAGCGTGGCCACTGCCCCAGGACCCTCTCCCAGCCCTGCCCTGGGCCTAGGACACGTGGCTACAGCACCTCTTGGTGTGTCTGCACTGTCCCCACCTCCATCACCAGCTCCCGTGGGGTCCAGCACCAGGGTCCCGGCTCACAGGGCCCTGCGGGTGGTGGACGCTCGGGTAATCGGGGGCTCAGTCAGATGGAAGCAGCCCTGACTGTGTCCACTAGCTGCCCGACTGGTCTGTGTGTTCACCGCGCCCCATGGCCAGGGCCACTCATCACCCCATTTTACAGATGCTGTGAAGTCTGGCTTCCGTGTGACATGCCCAGTTCTGCACCTGCTGTGTGAGTCCTGGTCCTCCTATCAAGAACCCTGCTGTCCTCCCTGCCGAGGGGTAGAGTGGGGTGAGGTGCAGCTCGTGTGTGTGTGTGTGTGTGTATGTGTCCTGGCACCCACCTCTGCTCTAGGCAAGAATGGAGACAGAGTGGGGACCAGATTCCCAGCCCCCATTCTAAGGTCCCAGAGCCCCAAGACTGGAAAGAGAATTCCAGGAGGTGGGAGTGGAAGGAGCTGAAGGATGTTTCTGGAAGATGGGGAGGGTAGAGTGGGGGAACTGAGCAGACACTGTTCCCACCTGCCCCCTTTGCAGGATCCAAACCCCTCAACCCAGCTCAGAGCCCCACTCCTGCCCCACCCAGCAGGTGGCAGTGCCTGGGGCAGCTCCAGGCTGGGAGTAGAAAGTTGGGGTGGAGACCAGATCCAGGTGGTCTGTGCCCTCCACCTTGTCAAGGCCTCCCAGGCACTGTGTTCCCTCAGCAGGTACAGACCTGTGCTGTGGGGAGCAGAGCTGGTTGGAGGGCAGGTACCGGTCTCCTGCAAGCACCCCACACTGTGTAGAGTTGCTGGGTTCTGGGAGCTGTGGCCCCTCCCTCTTCCCACAGAACTGTCAGTCACTTAGGAGGCTCCGCCCCCTCCCACCCACTCTTGTCCTGGTTGCACTACCCATGACTCCATTAGGAGCCACCTGCAGGCTCTGGCTTGTCTCTGGGGGCTGGCCAAATGATTCCAGTTCATCTCTTATCAGTGAGCAGTGGGTTCTGTTCTGGGAACCATGGCTGTGGCACCCTGAGGGACTGGCTCTGCCTGGTGCTGTGAGCAGGTGACGGCACTGCTGAGCTCGAGGGACGCATGTGCACTTTTGCATTCCTGAGCCACTCGCTAACGCCCTATTTCTAAATGCACCATTCAGAGCACACGCCCTTTCAGCGAAAGTTGCACACATGAGTGCATGCGACGCCCTCCCCACTCTCCTTCGCTGGGCATGGACCACACAGCAGCCCCTGCGCCCATGAGGCCACTGCCACCCTGAAGAGTCAGGAAGCACCGCCTACCAGTCACCATGAACAGGGGCAGCCCTGGGGGACACCTGTGACTTTAGTTCCAAATCCTGAAGTGGAAAAGCACCAACTCATGAGGCAACTTCCACGGGGAAACTTGTTTCCTAAACTTTTATACCACTGCCAGTTCTCACCGTTCTGTTTCCCATTCATATTATTTCTTTGAAAGGCAGAGCAGGCAGACACGGACAGAGATCTCCCATATGCTAGTTCACCTTCCGAATGCTGGCAGTAGGCAGGGCTGCGCCAGGCTGAAACCAGGAGCCTGGAGCCCCCTCGGGGTCCCCCACACAGTGGCAAAGACCCAAGTGCTCGAGCCCTTCCCTGCTGCCTGCCAGGGCCTCTGTGGAAGGCAGGAGCAGCTGGGGAGGGAGGGAGTAGCTCCAGCAAGAGACATGAGCGTCTTCACAAGCACTGGGGTGGTTGGGTCAGACATGCATTGTTGGTTTTCTTTGTAATACAGTATGACATATGTAACACAAAACTTAAAGATTTTATTTATTTTTATTGGAAAGTCAGATATACAAAGAGGAGGAGAGACAGAAAGGAAGATCTTCCGTCCATTGATTTACTCCTGTAATGGTCGGAGCTGCACTGATCTGAAGCCAGGAGCTTCTTCAGGGTCTCCCATGTGGGTACAGGGTCCCAAGGATTTGAGCCACCCTTAACTGTTTTCCCGGACTACCAGCAGGGAGACAGATGGGAAGTGGAGCAGCTGGACAAGAACTGGCACCCACACGGGATCCTGGTGCTTGTAGGAGGATTAGTCAACTGAGTCATCGCGCCAGCCCCAGAACTTACTGTTTTCAACTGCATGGCTCGGATAC
This sequence comes from Ochotona curzoniae, assembly GCF_017591425.1. Taxonomy (NCBI): domain Eukaryota; kingdom Metazoa; phylum Chordata; class Mammalia; order Lagomorpha; family Ochotonidae; genus Ochotona; species Ochotona curzoniae. Next base: position 3,638,695 of record NW_024465561.1, on the reverse strand, counting down.
AGGCACTTGGTATGGCACCTCAGGCCATCATGTGATGCCCAGCTCACATCCGAGCATCTGGGTTTGTATCCCTGCTCTGTGGCCTAACGCGGTTGCCTACCAACGCACACTCTAGCGGGCAGCCCAGGATGCTCCAAGCGGCTGGGGACCTTCCATCCACATGGGAGACCCACATGGAGTTCCTGGCTTCTGTCTTCCATGTGGTCCAGCCTCGGGTGCTTGGCCAAGCAGTGAAGCCTCCCGCGTTCGGCCGGTCCTACAGCACAGCACATTCAATATTCCATGTCCGAGCTCCCGTTTCAGTCCGGCCGTGTGGCTTTCCACCTGGCTCCTGCTAACATCCTGGGAAGGCAACGGAAGTCGGCCCAAGTGCTGAGGTGCCTTCTACCACGGGGCTCTGCTCTCCCAGCCTCGGACACGCCTTGTACCAGCCATTGCAGCCATCTGGGAAGTGAACCAGCAGACGGAAGATCTTTTTTTCCTCTTTTGAGTTGTGTGTGTGTGTTTCGGGAGATCTGTTTCTTGGTTGCTCTGCTTTTTCTAACCAATAAATCCTTAGGAAGCTCCTGGGTCCTCTCCCGGAGTGCTCGGGCTCAGCTGCCAGCTCCCCATCCAGCTGCCTGCTGTGTAGACAGCAGGCAGTAGATAATGGCTCAAGGCTCTGGATTTGTGTCATTCCCATGGGAGGCTAGGATTCAGTCCATGGGGACACAAGGTGTGTGTGACCACGCCTCCTTTGGGTCTTCCACACGGGTACAGGGTCCCAAAGCTTTGGGTTTTCCTCCACTGCTTTCCCAGGCCACAAGCAGGGAGTTGAATGGGAAGTGGAGCAACTGGGATACAAACTGGTGCCCATATGGAATCCCAGTGCATGTAAGGCAAGGACTTTTAGCCACTAGGCTACTGTGCCAGGCCCAATAATTAATATTTTTAAAAAAAGAATTTTGTTTATTTGAAAGGCAGAGTTGTAGAGAAAAAGATTTTCCTTCCACTGGTTCATTTCCCAAGTGACCACAACCATTAGAGTTGGGCCAGGCTAAAACAGGAGTCTGGAGCTCCATCTGGGTCTCCCACAGCCTTGGGTCACTCTGTCGCTTTCCCCTGTGCACGAGCAGGGAGCCCGCTTGGAAGCGGAGCAGCTGGGATGCCAGTGCATGCTCATGTGGGATGCCAGCCCTGCAAACTGTGCTACAATGCTGGCCCCAGCTAGCGACTTCAATATGCCAAGCTTCCTGAGAAAAGTTCACACACTCAACATAGGAAAACGCTCCCTCTTGGTCAGCAGTCCTGCGAGGATGTCTGACATCAAGAAAGCAGACTGGGCAGGTGCTGGTGAGGCCGTGGAGGGCTGCGAAGGCTCACTGCCCACCGTAGAAGTGTGTGATCAGCCAGCTGCTGTGGCAAGCAGTCCTCACTGCACATGTGTGGGGTCACCCCCAAGGCCCCCAACAACGCCACAAGCCAGAACGTCCCCATGATGAACGACCATATTCAATCGCATGGAAGCTCTAAGTCCAACTTTCACTCCAATCACACGCAGTGCGGGCTCAGGGGAAGACCAACACGAACCCACCCCGGGCAGGGAGTGTGTGGCGCAGCCCCAAATCCACGGGGACACAGGCCTGTGCACAGGGTCTCCCTCCTGCCTGTGCCCAGGCCTCCACCTCGGGCCCAGGAGCAAGGCACATCCCAAATCCACAGGGACACAGGCCTGTGCCCAGGAGCGAGGTGCACCCCAAATCCATGAGGACACACACCTGCGTACAGGGCTCCACCACGGGTCCAGGAGTGAGGCGCACCTCAAATCCGAGGGGACACACGCCTGTGCACAGGGCCTCCCTCCCAGGCCTCCCAGGCCCAGGCCTCCGCTCAGGCCGCCCCTTGCTCAGATTCCTGGAAATCTGCTTTATCACAAACAGATCCTCATCAGACAGAAGCTGTCAGCCCACACCCAGAGAAGCATCACTCCTTGATGTTCAAGTTATCCAGAAAATGCAGAAGGAACTCAAGTGGCAGCCCACTGATATCAGCACAAAGTCATCCACTCCTTGAGGCACGTTGGCATGCAGGGAGTGAACAAAGCGGCCAGACGGGTCGCGACACGCCGGGACAGCAGCCGCCCGCCAGGGCCGCCCACGTCTGGCTCCACATGAAATGGATGCTTAGTGGTTGCCAGGGGATAGGAGGAGGGAACAATGGGAGTGGCTGCTAATAGGTATGGGTTTGGTCTTTCTGGGTGGGAAAGGATGATGAATTTTCCAGAAGCCGATTGTGGTGCTGCTTGTGCAATATGGTGACAGCACTAAACACACAGCACTGCGCATGTCAAGTGAATGAATGCACGGCGTGGGAACTACACCTCAGGAAGTGTGATTTTTTTTTTTTTTTTGGACCACTAGTTAGAAGGCTTGAGGAATGGGGGAAAGTGGATGAGACAATTGTTTCCAAATTTTTTTTTCCCTGTATGTGGAGGAAGGGAGGAGAGGGCCACTCCCAGCAGCCTAACTGCATCAATCCTGGAGATGTTGCAAAGGCCACTCAATGTCATCCTAGGGTCCCCAGTGTAGAGCATGTTCCCAAGGCATTTTTGATAGTTCTTGTTGATTTCATTGCTGCAAGGTTGAGTAAATTCTTCCAAGGTCAGGGCCCGGCGCGGTGGCCCAAGTGGTTAAAGGTCCTCGCCTTGCACGCCCGGGATCCCATATGGGAGCCGGTTCTAATCCCGGCAGCCCCGCTTCCCTTCCAGCTCCCTGCCTGTGGCCTGGGAAAGCAGTCGAGGACGGCCCAAAGCCTTGGAACCCTGCACCCGCGTGGGAGGCCCGGAAGAGGCTCCTGGCTTCGGATCGGCATAGTATCGGCCCATTGCGCTCTCTTGGGGAGTGAATCATCGGATGGAAGATCTTCCTCTCTGTCTCTCCTCTCTGTATATCCGCCTTTCCAATCAAAAAATAACAAAAATAAATCTTTAAAAAAAAAAATTCTTCCAAGGTCCAATGGCTCACACAGATCCCCCTAGAGTCTCCACTCACCCAGATACTTGCTGTCAAAGCTGGACTGGGAGAGTTGTTCAATCTGTTCTCCCCCTCCATGGTACTACATGTCCTCTGCAGGCCTCAAACGACCTGTCATGCCCCCATGTGCACCTGGATATGCCATCCACTGCACATGCGTTAGCAACTGAGGAAGGCCAATTCCAAATCCTGTGATTTTCTCCTTGGTTGGAGTTCTGAGACCAGCGGTCCAGTAGGGGAGGTCCCCAAAGAAACTGCACCAGAGGTGACCCCTGACTCAATTCCTGTTGCTCACCCTCTTCAGTCTACACACATACACGGGTGTACTGTTCTTAACCCCGTCTCATATGCAAACCAATGGATGCTGCAGCCAAGCCCAACTATCCACCATGCACTGTGCCTCATGTACACCAGCAAGAGCTGCAGTCTAGTCAGAATGACTCCCAGAACCTCCCGCCAGGCCCGCTGCCAGCCCTGGTTCCTGTGTATGCTGGCATGTGCAGCAGACCGATCCAGTTGGTCCCGTATCCTAATCTAGTTCTTGTACACATCGATGAGTGTTGGAACCTAGCTCAGCCTGACCGACCCCACTATCCAGCCCACACTTATGCTGGCAGGTGCTGCCACCTGTCTAGCCAGGTCACCCCCAGCCCTGGTTCTCCATGCTCACCAGTGGAAGCTGCAGCCCATAAGAGGGGTGTTTCCCTACTGGGCCCACGCCCAGCCCCAGATCTTGCACTCTTCATGAATTACTGTGTTCTACCCTGACAAGATTTGCCCCCATTCCCAGCACTTGCCAGTTGATGCTGCAGCAAAGCCCAGCCAGCCTGCACTTACTCTGCCTCATGCACCAGTGGATATGGTCAGTTGACCCAGCCTGGCTTTCCCCCTATCTCAGCGCACATTCAGGCCAGTGGCTGTTGGAGCCCAGTCCAGCCAGGTCCATCCCAGGTCCCAGCCCTAATGTGACCTGGATGGTGCTGTGGCCCATAACCTGCCCTGCACCCAGTCCTAGATCTCATGTCTGATGGTGCCTTCTATGAACTGGCTCAGGCCAGCCCACCCCCAGACCTGAACCACACATGATGCTGGCAGGTACTGTAACCTGGCCTGGTCTGAGCTGGGCTGCTCTCAACTTCAGTTGTTCTTGTGCTCACCTGCAGGCATTGGGTCCTGACAGAGGAGTTCCCCTGTGAAATTAGTCACAAAATGGAATCACTTTAGTTCAGGCCCGCATAAGTTTGTTAACCTGCTCTTTCTACTTCTGTGCAAAATGCTTTGCCATCTTCTCACTCTTTGGGCCAAAGCACGAGGAGTAACATGCCCTGCCAACAACCCTTGGTTTCATGAATTAATATTGTAAGGTCTGCTTCCCCATTGTTCTCGCGGCTGCCTCCTGTGGCAGCAAAACTCACCTGGTTCTCACAACTGTGTAACTCGCTCACTCTATAAAGACCCTTGTAACCCTCATCCCAAAGTCGCTGTCTGTGGAAAGGAGAGCTGACCCCAGCCGGCTGGTCTGTCTACCTGCCTGCTCAATAAGCTTTGCTGCTTTGCAGAGTTGTCCGGGCTGGACTTCTTGGGGAGAGGCTTGGCTCGGATGCAACACCCCAAGCTCCTCTATCAAGTCAGCTCCCAGTCTCAGATCTTTCTTGGCCCAGCCCGACTTGGCCCTCCTCCTGTCCCGGCAGGTACAGCAGCCTTGCCCAACTGGCCTGTACCTATTCCGGCTCTTACTGTTGTGTGCGACAGTCCAGTCCCACCCGGCACTCCCCCCAACGCAACTTTTGCATGGCTCACTAGGTGCCGAGACCTAGCCAGCTTGTCCTACACCTGCCCTGCCCCTCATGAGAGCTAGTGAATGCTGGAGCCTAACCCAGTCTGGCACACCCCAGGCCCAGTCCACATCCACGCCAAGGGATACTGTAGCCATGTCCAGCCCAGACTGCTACCACCATTCTGGTTCTCGTGTTCACTAGTGGGAACCTCTTCCCAGCCACGATGTCTTCTTAGCTCCCTGACCAGGTTTATTTCCAGCCATAGATCTTGTGCATGCTGGCGGTTACTTCTGCCCAGCTCAGCATAGTCCATCCTCTGGCTTGGCCTTCGCCTTCAGCTGCTGCAGCCTGGTCTTATCTGGCCAGCTCCCAGTCCTAACTCTTGCTGGTAGGTGCTGCAGCCTAGCCCTGTCCAGCCTGTCCCCACCCCTGGCTTTCATGCAGACTGGTATATGTATAGCCTAGCCTGGCATGGCCCACATCCTGGCTCCTACACATGCCAGTGTTCTACTGTCTGGCCTGGCCTTGCCCAGTCCACTGCCTCAGAGCCAACCCACACACTTGCCAACAAGTGCAGCCGTCTTGCGCTCAACATGACCAATACTTAGCCCTGACTCAATTGCTCACCAGCAGGAGCTATGGCCCAACAGGGGAGTTCCTCAAGTTCTCCCACAGGCCCACTCCCAGGCCCAGACCTCACGTATGCCAGTGGGTACTAGGCTCTTACCTGGCAATAGTCTGCCCCCTAGTCTCAGCCTTTGTGTCTGCTATTGGATGTTATGGCCCAGCCTGCCCCAATTCCTGGGTGTGCCTGTGGGCGCTGCAGTCTAGACAAGCCTGGCCTGTTCCTAACTCTAGTACCTATGAATGTTGGAGAGTTCCATATGTAGAGACCTAGTCTGCTCCATCCCCAGCCCTAGCCCTCGAGCAAACCAGTGGATATTACAGTCCCACAGATGTGAGCCCACATACTCTCCTCGGAACCTGCCCCCAGACCTGGTTCTGTCACATGCTGGTTAGTGTCACAGCCCAGCTTGACACGACCCATCCTCTTTTCCAATACTCACTGGCAGGTTCTGTGGCTCAGCTCTGCTGTGTAGGCCCCCACCCCAGCTTTAGTGTGTGCCAGTGGGTGATGGTCAATGTCAACCAGCCCAGCTCTGGTCTCCCACATGGCTGGGTGCATTGGTCCAACCCAGAAAGGTCCTTTGAATTCTCTCCTTGAAACCTCTGGCTCTCAGTCCCCTTGCTTGTCTTCTGAAGTCCCGCATGAAGGGTCAATCCTCACCTCAATGTACTCCCCCACAGCCCCCTCCCACATAACCTACACCCCCTTCCCTGACCAATCCACTGCTCCCACAACTGCAAGCACACGAGTTCCCCAGCCCAGTCTTCTGGCAGGGTGGCTTGCTCGCCTAGAACCCTGCCTGCCCACCCAGGAATCGAAATCCAGTCCTCCGGCAAATGTGCCAGCCTAGGACCCTACCCCTTCGCCACCCGGGACCCAAGCATGTTAACAAGTCCCCAAGCCCAGTCCACTAACTTGTCACACCAGCATGTCAGCCTGGGGCTCTTAACACTCCTCCCCCACCTCTGCCCGCCAGGGATCCACCTGTGGGCAGGAGTTGCCAGGCCCTCTCCGCTCCACTGGCCCCAGGGCAACTTCCCAAGCCCCACAGTCCACCTGGGTGCTGCTGGACGTTAATTTTAAAGATGTATTTATTTATATTGGAAAGGCAGTTCAGATTTATGGAGAGAAGAGACAAAAAGAAAGATCTTCCATCTATTAGTTCACCCCCGAATGGCCACAATGGCCAGGGCTGAGCCAATCTGAAGCCAGGAGCCAAGAGTTTCTTCAGGGTCTCCCATGCAGATAACAGGGTCTCAAGGCTTGGCCATCCTCGACTGCTTTCTCAGGCCCCTGTTTTCTCAGGAGCTGGATGGGAAGTGGGGCCACCAGGACACAAACTAGTGTTCATACAGGATCCTGGAGCGGGCAAGCTGAGGATCTTAGCCACTAGGCTACTGAGTCAGGCCCCTGCAAGTTAATTTTTAAGCTGGTAATTTTCTATGGGTTGCAAATGATACTGTACATATCTGAATGGGGTTTGGCACAATGTCAGCTCTGGGGCTGGCTTTATTATTATTATTATTATTATTATTATTATTATTATTATTATTATATTTTTAGCCACAATAGCTTGGGCTGGGCCGGCTAAAGCTAGGATGCTGGAGTTGTACCCTCATCTCCCATGTGGCTAGCAGGATCAGTTAATCTGGGTGCCGTTGTGTTGCTTTCTCAGACATATTAGCAGGGATCTAGATTCAAAACAGAGCAGCTGGGACTTGAATCGGCACCCCTGTAGAATGCCCATGTTGCAGGCAGTGACTTAAATTTGTTTCCCACAGTACCAGCACATCTCAGTGTTTTATAAAATGTTCTCCCTGTGCCTGGTGTGATAGCCTCGTGGTTAAATTCTCACCTTGCATGAGCTGGGATTCCACATGGTTACTGGTTCATGTCTCAGGGGCTCCACTGCCCATCCAGCTCTCTGCCTGTGGCCTGGGAAAGCAGTGGAGAACAGCCCAAAGCTTTGGGACCCTGCACCCATGTGGGAGACACAGAAGCTCCTGGCTCTGAATTGGCTCAGTTCTGGCTATTGCAGCCACTTAGGGAATGAACCAGTGGCCAGGAGATCTTTCTATCTCCTTCTCTCTGTATATCTGCCTTTCCAATAAAAATAAATAAATCTTTTAAAAAGTTCTCCCTTATATTTGGGGTTTTAATTTTTTAAAAATCAAAAAAAAAAAGGATATTTCTATATTCATTTTAAAGGCAGACTTACACAAAGAAGGAAAGACAAAGAGAGGTCTTCCACACACTGGTTCCCTCCCCAAATGGCCGCAACAGCCCGAGCTGAGCTGTTTTGAAGTCGGAAGCCAGGAGTTCTTCCAGGTGTCCCACATGTGGCCTGAGCCATCCTCTGCTGCCTTCTCAGGCCGTAAGCAGGAGCCGTATCAGAAGTGGAGCAGCCAGGACATTAAGCAGTGCAAATACGAGTTGCCAGCACTGCAGGCAGAGAGCAGCCTTTTAGGATATCACACTGGCCTGGCTTTTAAAAATAATCCATTAACACCAACGACGCTTGCTGGCAAGGATGCGGGGAAAAGGGAACCCTACTCCACTGCTGGTGGAGCTGCAAATTGGTACAGCCTTTATGGAAATCAGTCTGGAGAACACTCAAACAACTCAAAATCTGCATACCATATGACCCAGCAATAGCACTCCTAGGAATATATCCAAAACACCTGTTTTACGACAAACCAACATGCATCCCTATGTTCATAGCAGCACAATCAGTAATTGCAAAAACATGGAAGCAACCGAAATGCCCATCAGCAGAAGATTGGATAAGAAAGCTTTGGTTCATCTACTCCATGAAATACTACTCAGCTATTTAAAAAAACAAAATGCAGTTCTTTGTGGCTAAATGGGCCCAACTGGAAACTATGATGCTAAGGGAAATGAGCAAATCCCAAAAGGTGAGATACCACATGTTTGCCTTGATTTAACTTGTAATTTTTGTTTGGTTGTTGGTTATTTTTTGAACCTGTCATTGACACTGTCTCAACCCAGATGTTTCGAAGAATGGAACTTGCATTATTTTTAACATATTGTTTACCCAATACTATGTCAATTAATTCCATAATGTTGTATATTGATACTGAGGTTTTGTTGGGGCTTTTAACTGACCGGATCTTTACTCTGTTAGCCCTATCTTCAGACTAGAGAAGGTCTCCCCAAGAGGCCACTGAACTTATCTGGACAATAAGACGCTGGACTTTATGCTAGATATGTGTTTGCAAGGAACGAATCTCAACTGAACTTGAACTGTGGTTATGCAGCAAGGTGGAGGAATCCACTATGGGGGGAGGGGTATGGGAGGGGTGGGGGGAATCCCCAGTGCCTATAAAACTGTATCACATAATACAATGTTAACAACAATAAAAAAAAAATCCATTATTGGGTCTGGTGCGATGGCCTAGCGACTAAAGTCCTCGCCTTGAACGCAGCAGGATCCCATATGGGCACCGGTTCTAATCCCAGCTGCCCGGCTTCCCATCCAGTTCTCTGCTTGCTTGTGGCCTGGTTTCCCAGTCAAGGCGGCTGATGACAATTGTTTCTAGTTCTGCTCTCCTGAATTCCTGGCCTGAGCTTATTTGCTGCTCCATATAAGAGTGTGTTTCCCAAATAAACTGGAGCTGCTTGGATGGAACCCCTGCCGTGTCTGTCTCTCTCGCATGCCAGGAGGCTGGGTGGCGGGCAGCAGGCTCACCCCAACAATGGGGTACTAGAGGAATCTGTGGGGGAGACCCCGCAGGTCCCCATACGGGAAGACCATGACACAAACAGGTCCCCATATGAGATACTGAGTAATTGTGACACAAACAGGTCCCCATCTGGGATGCCGCATCCCAGGTGGTGGCTCTACCCTCAGGCTACACGCAGCCCCTTCCTAAGGGCCCGTGCTATGTGATGGGGAAAAGAGAAATGGGGTGGGGGAGAGGAGGATGCAAAGAGACCTAGAGCAGGGCCTCACATGATAGCCTAGTGGCTAAACCTTGTATGTGCTGGGATCCCATATGGGCACCAAATCATGTCCTGGCTGCTTTACTTTCCATCCAGCTCCCTGCCTGTGGCCTGGGAAAGCAGTCAAGGAGGATCCAAGTCCCTGGGACCCTGTACGTGTGTGAGAGACCCAGAAGTAGTTCCTGGCTCCTGGCTTTGGATTGGTTCAGCTCTGGCCATTGTGGCCACTTGTGGGGTGAACCAGAAGACGAAACATCTTTTCTCTCCTTCTCTCTGTAAATCGGATCTGCATTTCCAGTAAAAATAAATCTAAATAAATATATTAGACCGAGAGTAGGGACCAGGTTTTGAGACAACGCACCCTCATGGCTGCAAACAGACCCTGGAGAACTGCTAGGGCCTGACAGCATCAATCCATCTTGTAGAGCCCCTTGCCTCTGTTATGAGACGCCCCCCCCGACCCAACCCATTACACTGAGGAATCAAACCTCAACCAAGGGGCCGGTGCACTGGCTCAACAGGCTAATCCTCCACCTGTATGCTACACCCCATCCCTTATGGGTGCCAGTTCATGTTCCAGCTGCTCTACTTCCAATCCAGCTCTCTGCTTATGGCGACCCTGCACCCACATGGGAGACCCGGAAGAAACGCCAGCTGTTGTGACCACTTGGACAGAGAACCAGCAAATGGAGGATATTTGTCTCTCTCTGTAAACCTGTCTGATAAAAACAAATAGCTCTTTAGAGAAAAAAAAAAAGTGGACCAACTTCATGTGCGCATCACTTAGTTTCAATGTAGGAAGTCTTAGGAAGGGAGTGACAGCAGATAGAGGTCGGTGCGGGCTCCCTGTCACAGCGCCTCACTGTGGCCACGACGGTCCTCACACCCGCTCCTCTTGCCCCTCCCCGTGCACCTGCAGCTCTGGCCACTGGCACACCCAAGGTGCCCAAACACGATGCATCTGGCTCCCAGTATGGAGTTGGAGGGAGTCTCAGTCCTCCTCACTGTGCCCAGACATGGCTGTGCCAGGCAACCCAACACATGGCGGCGAACAAAGATTCTCCCAGAGAACAGGGCAGAAGCAGAGACCCCCAGCAGACCTCACCCGAGAGGAACGCAAGAGGCAGCCAGAACAGAGAAGGCCACTTTCCCTGCTCTGTGTTCCCGGGGGGTATCATCTGGGACCTGGTGGACATGGAACAGATGCTCCTCTTGGGACCTACACAAGTCCTGATGGTGACAAATCAACAGCCCATGCTTGAATTAGCTCCGCCCAATTTTCTGAACAACTTCCCATCTACCAAATTTAAAAACTGAGTGCAAGGACCCCCTGCACAAGGAAGTACCGAGCATTCTTTGTCTCGGAGGGGGGGCGCCACTGGAAGGCAACCAACAGCATGGTGCATGGCTTTCCCGCCCCGACACCTCAGCGGGTGTTTCTGAAGAGTAAGGCCTTTCCTTTTCCCTCACATCCGGTCGCTGGAACGGAGAGGGTGGAAGCGGGACTTGAACCCAGGGACTCATGTGGGCAGCAAGTGCCCTGAGTGAAGCCTTCGCCGCACTGCATCCCGCCCCTGGCACTCCGTTCTGAATGGGAACACTTTACAAACACCCCATTTCCCAGACTCTCAGGAAGCTGCAGTCCCACGGGACTGGGCTGCAAGGGAGAGGAACCTGAATGACAGGTTTGCGATGGAGATGCGTGTGGGAAGCCCTGGTGGCGGCGGCTGGGTAGGCTTCCTGTGGCTCGGCCTCCTGGCTCTGCAGCATGCAGGCGCCTCCCATCCATCCTTCCCCAATCCCCTCTGGCGTTTCTGAAAACTCCCTGGGCGCCCAGCACCCCAGCTGTGAGAGCAGGGCTTTGGTGACTCACCCCATCACGTTCTAGCGAGGCTGCGAGGCTGCGCTCAGACCTGGCCAGGCCGCCGGAGGCAAGAAGAGCTGCAAGAGACCAGACCAAGTCAGTTCTCAACCACCAGGTGTGACATGGATAAATGGTATTAGCCAGACACCCCTGTTGCCACCCCCCCACACACACACCACACTCCCCTAGCTCTTGCCATGAGGGTCCTGGCCAAGTGCTCAGAACTCTAGGACTTGGCGCGATAGCCTAGCAGCTAAAGTCCTTGCTTTGCCCACTCCAGGATCCCATAGGGATGCCAGTTCTAATCCTGGCAGCTCCACTTCCCGTCCAGCTCCCAGCTTGTGGCCTGGGAAACAGTCGAGGACGGCCCAAAGTCTTGGGACTGAGAAACCTCAGTCAGGATCCCAACCATTTGCCCTTTGCTCCTTGCTAACTGTGGTGTTTTCTGCTTTACTTGCTTGGTTGGGGGGTTGGGGGGGGTGCTGACAGGTCACGCAGGCAGAGCACGCCTCAGGCAGGAGCCCCTGGTGCGCTTTTTAGATAAGACTTGCTCACTACCCCACAGCACACCAGTTTGCACTATTTGAAAGTTGCTCCCTTCGAATCCACCAAGAGAAGCCTGTCAACTTTCTCTTTTCAAAAGTTAACAGTTAAATTGACCAATCACGACTGTGTAATTGTGTGGAACTAGCATGCAGTGCATAAAAACCCTGTGCTGTCCAACCTCGCGGCCCGCCCCCACTCCTGCTGGGCTGGGGGAACGGCTGGGAGCCCAGGCCAGCCTGAATAAACCGTCCTTATGCGTTTGCATCCACTTCAGACACCTGAGGATTTCTGGGGAATCTCAAAATCTGGGTACAACAGGACCCTGCACCGGCATGAGACTCGGAAGCAGTTCCTGGCTTCGGATCCTCCCAGCCCCAGCTGTTGCAGCCAAGTGGGGAGTGAATCATCAGGTGGAAGAGCTTCCTCTGTCTCTCTTCCTTTCTGTACCTCTGACTTTCCAATGAAAATAAATCTTTAAAAAAAAAAAGAAAGAAAAAAGGACAACTCCACCTTCCCACCGTTTCTTTTAGTCTTCTTACTGGTCATAAGTAAATGAAGGCATTTCCTCCAGGCAAGCCCTGCGTGAGGCAAGCAAACGTGACGATACCCTAGGTTGAGTGGACTTCTAACGTCGGCTAACAAAATAGTTGAAGCCACACAGCACTTACCGAAGCCATGTCTGCTGTGGTTAACACTGGGCCCAGGCTGCTTGAGGCTGGATGACCAGCTCAGCAGAGAGCTGTGGTGGGTGACTTACAGCTCCTTCAATCTCAGAAGTGCTTTCCCCAACGTGCAAATTAGCAGGAGGACTTTTAACAGGAGAAAGGGGAGCAGGAGAGGCAAGGGACAGGAATGGGTCCAGCTGATGGGCGGTCAGGCAGGTGTTTGTCCTGACACGCCAATCGGGGCAGTTTCTTTGAGATGAAGCTCAGCTGTTCGTAAGCAGGAGGTTGGGAATCCTATCCTTAACAGAGGTCCCAGCAAGTGAGCCCTGAAATTCTTAGGAGACGCCTGTTGAGTAGGCCTTCTGCTCAGGCACGAGATGAGCAGTCAGCTTGTGTTTCTTCTGCACGTGGAAAGGGAGAGAGAGACGTGCTCAGCAGGGTTGCAGGGTCAGGGTGGCTGGGAACCAGAAGTGGAGTGATGGACAGGTGCCATTCATTCATTCATTCAGAGCATCCTTGCTCAGGGAGGGGTGCGTCCTGCCCCACCCTGCCCCCATCCATCACCCCCAGGGCCTGGTGCTCCTGAGTTGCTAAGAGACCCAGGAAGTGAACTGGTCATGAGACCACTTCCTGTCCAGTACCTCAAGAATGGTGGAATGAGCCCGGCGTGGTGGCCTAGTAGCTAAAGTCCCTCACCTTGAATGCACCAGGATCCCATATGGGTGCTGGTTCTAATCCCGGCAGCCCTGCTTCCCATCCAGCTCCCTGCTTGTGGCCTGGGAAAGCAGTCGAGGACAGCCCAAAGCTTTGGGACCCTGCACCCCCGCGTGGGAGACCTGGAGGAAGTTCCTGGCTCCTGGCTCTGGATTGACACAGCACCGGCCGTTGCGGTCACTTGGGGAGTGAATCATCGAATGGAAGCTCTTCCTCTGTATATCTGACTTTGTAATAAAAATCTTAAAAAGAATGGTGGAATGAGGGCCTGGTGTGATGGCACAATTGCCTGATCTTCACCATGCAAGTGCCAGGATCCCATACGGGCATTAGTTTGTTCAGCAACACATATACTATACTTCAGCAGCACATATACTATAGGGGCATTAGTTTGTGTCCTGGCTGCTCCACTTCCCATCCAGCTTTCTGCTTGTGGCCTGGGAAAGCAATAGAGGATGGTCCAAGTCCCTGGGACCCTGCACTCGCATGGGAGACCCGGAAGAAGCTCCTGGCTCCTGACTTTGCATTGGCTCAGTTTGGGCTGTTGTTGCCATTTGGGGAGTGAATCAGCAGATAAAAGATCTCTCTGTAAATCTGATCTGCCTTTCCAATAATAATAATAATTAAAAAAAAAATGATGCAATTAGAAGCCAGGACAGGAAGTGGGCTTGTTATCAGAGAAGAATCTAGAACCAAAAGAACAGCCTTTTTCAGGACTCCAGGATCAAAGCGTCAGATTTTGCTCTGGGAGATCAAGGGTTACGAGGGAGCCCAGACCTCGGGGCGCCTGGGTCTCAGGGCTTCCTGCCCCACCCTCCTGCTCCTGGGGCACAGCATCTTGTCAGGCACAGAGAGCTCACACACAGCGGCGACCAGAGGAAACGCCACGATGAAGAACCGATAGAAACCTCCGTGTCTTGGTTTTTCTCTCCCACTCCTGGGAATTTGATTTCTTCCTCATAACAGGTTCCTCCTGCCTAGAGAGAACTAACATCTCCCAGCTCGCTAACCCCACGGGGGTGACTCAGCACACACCCCACCACCCCTTCCCACGGCAGGGCAGGCATTCCCCGGCATGGGGGAGCCAAGGACCTGGCCCAAGGGGGTGCCCTCCCTTAGGCTCCAAGCAGGAAGGAGGATTCATAAACGTGCCCCAGCCACTCCCGCCTCGTACGTGGACAGCTGCAAGGCTTACCTTAAAGGCCTGCAGGTCAATGTTGAGAAATTTGTCACTGTCGGGGGACGGGAGTATTTGTAACAACCCACAGCCCCATCTAAGGAGATTTTCAAGCCCTCGTGAGCATTCCCAGCCACCCAACAGTGGAATCAGCTGGGTTAGTCAAGGCCCTGGGGGAAGCCAGCCAACCAGCAGTTGCCCATCAACTTGATCAGCCCAGTGGGGTTGGCTGAGGCGTGGGTCCCCAAGGCGTCGGGCTCCAAGCTGGGACTCCGGACACAGGATCTGGGTGGTTTTGGGTTTTTTTTTGCTTTGTTTTTTGGTTTTTTTAGAAAGACACAGGAGAAATTGAGGAAAAAATCTCTCTCTGCCCTCCTAAAGAGGTGAAGACCCTAATAAGGGGCTCCCTTCTGGGGACTCCGAAGTGAGGAAATTCAGATACTGCCACCCCTTACTCCATATCTCACTGTGACAGAAGACTCACCTGCAACAAAAAATACAGAGCGCCCACGTTCAACCAAACCGGGGTGGACAAGGTGTTTATGCCGCAACGCAGAGCACCACAGGCCCAAATGCGCAGAATCGGATCGGAAGGCCTTTATGGGGTCGGGGAGGCGTGGCCACGCCCTCCCAGTCTCTGGCTCCTCCCCTTCGGCGCCCGCTGTTCTGCGCAGGTGCTGTTGCTTCTGATTCTGCTATTACACCTGGGACAGCAGCCCCATATGGCCCTCGTGCACTCAGTGGGAAACCCAGCCGGAGCTCGGGGGTCGTGGTTTGGTTTGGGCGAGCCCTGGCTGCGGCTGGTAACTGGGGAGTGAACCAGCAGATGAAAACTTATGTGTCTGTTTCTCAGTTGATTTGTCTTTCAATTAGATGCAACTAAATATCCACTTGAAAAATAAATCTTTGACTATACAGCGTGTAAAGAATGAAGTGACAAGCAGACAGGCTGGCTACTCCCACTGTTTCCTTTACTTGATCTGAGTAAATAAACATGGCTTTCCTTTAGCGGCTGCCACGTGAGGCTGATAATTTGCAGCCACTCTAAGCAAACCAAACCCTTGTGTTTGCTAACGAAATGATTTATATTGTGTGTAACCAGGAACCCTGCCCACCTGCTTCAGGGGAGAGGCAGGAGATAGGATGCTAGGAGCGGCTTTCACCCAACGACTGTGCCATGATCCTGGCTCTTGGTCCTTCCGAGCCCGTGTATACTTATCCCATTTGTCCATGTTGTCTCTTCCAAAATTCACCTGTTTCTATCAAGTCAGCAGTCATGCCAGGACTCCAGCCATTCCCAGCAACTGCTGGATAACCTCTAGATCCGTTAGCAAGGGACTTGGATTTCCTAGCTGGGCAGGGACAATGCTCTGACACACCCTAAAAAGGTTACAGAAGCTGGACCTTCCTACTTCACCTGTCATAAAGAGTAAGGAATGAAAACGAGGGAGTGGGGGGAGGGGGCAGCCGAGCAGGAGCTGCCTTCCTGCTGCCCTGTCCCACCCACACTCCCTCCACCAACTTTGTGCTCCCAGAAAAACCACAACCCCCAGTAAATCACCACCCGGAAAGGATGCCAGCCAGAACAATCGACAGCATTGCCCAGAACCCAGGACCAGCCTGGAGATTAAAAATAAGTCAGCGCCGTCCAGATGGGAATGGGGGAAGGGTAGGTTACAAGCAACTGAATGCAGCATCCCGTGGCTTCCCGGAGAAGATGGAGACCTTTGTTCTAAAGGATCTTCTTGCAGGAGTTGGTGTCTGACCTAACGGTTAAGAGGTCCACCTGCCACACAGCAGGACCTGGGGTCAATTTCTGACCTTGCTTTTGATTCCAGCGTGCAGCTGATGCTGCCCCCGGGGAGGTGATGCTGACGCCTCGGGTGCATGTTTGGGTTCCTGCCACTCACTCGGAGAGCTGGCTTGGGTTCCAAGGAATCCGTTTCATCCCCAGCCTAACCCTGGTAGTTGCAGGCATTCAAGGGAGTGTACCGGTGGATAAAAGGATTCTGGTTTTTTTTTTTTTTTCTTTTTTTCTTTTAATTTATTTTTATTATTTTTTTTATTGAAAAGGCGGATATACAGAGAGGAGAGACAGAGAGGAGAGACAGAGAGGAAGATCTTCCATCCGATGGTTCACTCCCCAAGTGACCGCAACAGCCAATACGAAGCCAGGAGACTCTTCTGGGTCTCCCACGCGGGTGCAGGGTCCCAAAGCTTTGGGCCGTCCTCGACTGCCTTCCTGGGCCACAGGCAGGGAGCTGGAAGGGAAGCGAAGCTGCCGGGATTAGAACTGGCGCCCATATGGGATCCCGGGCGTGCTAGGCGAGGACCTTAACCACTGCGCCACCGTGCCGGGCCCGGATTCTGTGTTTTTAATGAACAACTTTTGGAAAGACATGTTTGGGACTGTCATTCCACTCCCAGCAATATACTCTCAAAAGAAATAAAAATAGGTGCTCACACCAAGAACTGACTAGGACTTGTTATATCAAGTCATCACTCATGATTAAAAAAAAAAAAAAAACCCACAAGCTTTCTTTAGAGGAAGAAAATTTGGCCTCTTTCATCTCAGGGTCCGAGCCTGACCGGAAATTTAAGAGACAGATGAGACAGTGATGGGAACTCAACACTTTTTATGACATAGGGAACCTCATAGGGTAATAAGAGGGGCCGGCACATGGCTCAATTGACATCCTCCACGTGCAAATGCTGGCATCCCATATGAGCACTGGTTCATCCACTTCCAGTTTGGCTCTCTGCCTGCGGCCTGGGAAAGCAGTCAAGGACGGCCCCAAGCCTTGGGACCCCCGTACCTGTGTAGGAGACCTGGAAGAAGCTCCTGGCTGCTGGCTTTGGGAACAGCCGGCTCACACACAGCTAAGAAGGCGGCTGCAGGATCCATTGCAGACAGCTGAGCTCCATTATCAAAAAATCTCTTCCAGGCTGCCTCCCTTGATTTCCCTGACATACCTGAAAATCAGCTTCATAGCCACGGACTGAGCTCATCGTTTTTTCCATGCTCTACCTGTAGTTACCCATGCCACCACCACCACCAATGCCCACCACCCCCCCTTTTTAAAAAAGGATTTGTTTACTTTTATTGGAAAGTCCGATATACAAAGAGGACTATAGACAAAAAAAATCTGTCCACTGTTTCACTCCCCAAGTGGCCACAGTGGCCAGAGCTGAGCTGATCTGAAGCCAGGTGCTTCCTCTGGGCCTCCCACGTGTGTGCAGGGTCCCTTGGCTTTGGGCCGTCCTTGACTGCGTGCTCGGGCCACAGGCAGGGAGCTGGATGGGAAGTTAGGACTTGACATGAACTGGCGCCTACATGGGATATAAGGCAAGGACCTAAGGCATTAGGCCATTTCAGCGGGCCCCTGCCCTAGCCCTTTAAAACAAAACAACACAAACCAAAACACCCTCCTTGTTGGTTTGTTGTGCAAAGTGAGGACATTTTCCCCTAAGATGTCAGCTTCTTCAAGTCAATCCTTGTCTCTGGCTCCCGCACCGCCCAGTAGCCAGCAGCCAGCAGCAGGGATGTATTATGCAGGCTCACAGTCCCTGGGAGTGGGTCAGAACCCGCTCAACTGCTCCATCAACATTGTGCTGTTTATAGGATGGGAAGGTGGTTGAGAAACACCGCAGGCTCACTGTAGAAGCACCAAGTCTGGGTCCATGGGCACACACGCAGAAACTGGTCACTTACCTGCGGAGTATGGCGGGGAGTAGGGACTTACTGCAGAGTTAGCAGCAAGGAGCCAGGCAGCCATTGCTGAGTCCCCAGGCTTCCTGGAGAGTTAGGGGTGAGGAGAAAAGCAGCCTTAGAGATTGAAATTGGAGTTGGGAGATGTCTAACAGCTTGTGCCTGTGACATTCCTTTGATGGGCCAGTGGGCTGGGTTCCCTAAGGAGTTTATGAGGGCCAGGTGGGCTCGGTGGGCCTGGGGTTTATGAGGGCCAGGTGGGCTCGGTGGGCCTGGGCTGTGTAAATGACCACTTCTGCCTCATACCTGGAATTCCCCTAAGCAACTGCACACTACTCAACAAGGTTTCCAACTTTTTCTTTTCTTTCTAAAATGTATTTACTTAATAGAGTTGGCGCTGTGGTATACTGGACTAAGCTTCACCAAAGACTCCAGCATTTCATATGGGATTTTGGTTTGAATCCCAGCTGCTCAACTTCCAGTCCAGCTTGCTGCTTATGGCCGGGGCAAGTAGTGGTGGAGGGCCCAACTCCTTGGGACTCTGCACTCATGTAGGAGACTCAGAAAAAGCTGCCGGCTCTTGGTTTCAGATCAGCTCAGCACTGGTTGTTGTTGCCATTTGGGGAGGGAACCAGTGAATGGAAAATCTCTGTCTCTTCTCCTTTCTCTATATATCTTGCTTTCAAATAAAAATAAAATTGATATTTTTTAGAATTCTCTTTGCTGGATAGGCAGAGCTAGAGTGGGGTAGCGGAAGATTTTCCATGCATTGGTTCACTCCCCAAATAGCTGCAACAGCTAGGACTGGGACAGGCTGAAGCCAGGAACCTGGAATTCCAACATGGAATGCAAGTGCCCAGGCACTTAGCCCATTTTAGCTGCCCTCCCAGGGAGTGGCTGGATGGGAAGTGGAACAGTCGGGATTCGAACCACCCCTGCTAGTGATTGCTGGAGAGCGGGGATTGGCAGCCCATAGGGCAGATGTACCACTGCTGCAGCTGGGCGGATCCCTTTGACAAAGAACAAAGTCACAATGGTTTAGGGAAAGAAGCTGGGTCATGTTCTATCCCTGTAGGGGCTTGGAGTCAAACCTCTGCCTCACAACAGCACACTGAGCTGCAGAGGGCAGGTGAGGGAAGGAGGAACCCCACAAGTCTCTGGCACCAAGCGGCACAAGGCAGCGAAAATGCTATCAAGGTACAACAACCCCAAGCCCCGGAACAGAACTGCTTTCCCACCAATGGAGGGAATCACTTAGACGATCCCCAGAGACAAGCCAGGGCCTGCAGGGGACTCTTAATGGAGGCCTAGGCAGTGCAACCAGAACAGAAACCCAGCAGAATAGGAATGAAAAGGCAGCAGCGCAAAACAAAGCAGGGAGATGGGACGGAGCCTCCTAAGTGACTGACATCAAGATGGGAACCCAGCAACTCTACACAGTATGGGGTGCTTGCAGGAGACCGGTACCTGCCCTCCAACCAGCTCTGCTCCCCACAGCACAGGTCTGCACCTGCTGAGGGAACACAGTGCCTGGGAGGCCTTGACAAGGTGGAGGGCACAGACCACCTGGATCTGGTCTCCACCCCAACTTTCCACTCCTGGCCTGGAGCTGCCCCAGGCACTGCCACCTGCTGGGTGGGGCAGGAGTGGGGCTCTGAGCTGGGTTGAGGGGTTTGGATCCTGCAAGGGGGCAGGTAGAAACAGTGTCTGCTCAGTTCCCCCACTCTACCCTCCCCATCTTCCAGAAACATCCTTCAGCTCCTTCCACTCCCACCTCCTGGAATTCTCTTTCCAGTCTTGGGGCTCTGGGACCTTAGAATGGGGGCTGGGAATCTGGTCCCCACTCTGTCTCCATTCTTGCCTAGAGCAGAGGTGGATGCCAGGACACACACACACACACACACACACACACACACACACACGAGCTGCACCTCACCCCACTCTACCCCTCGGCAGGGAGGACAGCAGGGTTCTTGATAGGAGGACCAGAGGCAGGACCAGGACTCACACAGCAGATGCAGAACTGGGCATGTCACACTGAAGCCAGACTTCACAGCATCTGTAAAATGGGGTGATGCGTGGCCCTGGCTGTGGGGCGCGGTGAACACACAGACCAGTCGGGCAGCTAGTGGACACGGTCAGGGCTGCTTCCATCTGACTGAGCCCCCGATTACCCGAGCGTCCACCACCCGCAGGGCCCTGTGAGCCGGGACCCTGGTGCTGGACCCCACGGGAGCTGGTGATGGAGGTGGGGACAGTGCAGACACACCAAGAGGCGCTGCAGGCACGTGTCCTAGGCCCAGGGCAGGGCTGGGAGAGGGTCCTGGGGCAGTGGCCACGCTGATCCCGTGGGTGCCAACCTGCCGGGGCCTCACAGAGCTGGAGGACCCTGTGTAGGTGGAAGGGTGGTGGGGCAGGCTCCTGCCCTGGCTGGAAGGTTGCTTCTCAGTGGGGCAGTGGCGCGAGGGATCTCCAGAGTGGTGAGCCCCAGGCATGTGGGGCCCAGACCCTTGTGGAAGAAGCAGCAGGACCCAACAGGTGGCAGCGCAGCAGCCGTTCCCGCCTTGCCCCAGGGCCAGGGTCTGTGCCAGGTGTGGGTGGAGGGTGGGGAGGGCGGGCTGAGTCACAGGGACCAGCCCCACTCTGCCGTACTTAAGGCCCCCAGCCATCTCCCGGCCTCCACTGCCACTGTCCTTCCGGCTCCACCATGTCAGGAAGCTCCGTGAGTGTGCAGGGCGGGGTGGGGGCTGGGAGGGTCTGGACAGCCCTGAGGTCTGGGGTCTGGGGAGAGCCTGGCAGGGGAGGACACTGGGAGCCCGTGGGGGCTGTGGTCTCAGCTGGACCCTGCCCAGCCTGGGTGTCCCCTGCTCCATGCTGTGGTCTTGTGGGGCACTCTCCAAGGGGCCTCCCTTGTCTCCCCCAGCCTCCGCTTTCCTTCTGTCTCTCACCCTTCCTACGTGTCCCTCTCTTCCCCGGCCACCTGGCCCTGGCCCCACCCTGGTCTTGCTGGTGACCTGGCCCATCTCCCCCCTGGCAGAGTGTCCCCCACAAGACCTCCCTGCCCGAGGGCGTCCAGGCAGGCAATGTGCTCAGGATTCGGGGTGTCGTCCCTGACAAGGCTGGCAGGTGAGACCCGAGCCTCCCAAGGGCCAGTTGGGGCTCACCAGGCTCCACTGAACCCTGTTCCTACCCGGTGAAGAAGGGACCCTGGAATCGTCCTTACCCCCAGGGTCTTAGCAGACTAGGCCCTTCCTGCTCTTCCAAGACCAGCCCAGAGGCCTCCTCCCCCTTGGCAGCCCAGTAGGGCCCCTCTCCCTAAGACTCTGGGATGTGGGCAGCATGGTTCCATGTGTCCTGGTTCCCAGAGTCTGTGAGCTGAGGGGAGCAGCCCTGAATCCAGGGGCTGCCTGGCTTCTGCAGACCTCATCAAGCCATCCTGGGCATCCAGGGTGTGGGGGCTTCAGGCCCCCAGGAGTTGAGACACCTTGACAAGCTCCCAGGGATCCTGCAGGTGAGGTGCCCAGCCAGCAGCCCTGGCGTGTGCCAAGGGTAACACTGCCCTGGCACCTGAGAGTGCCCTGGAAGTGGGGAGACCCCAAGCCAGCCCGCGGTGTCACAGTCTTTGTTGGGGTGGCTGACCTGGCCCCGCCCTGGCCACTGGCAGGTTCCACGTGAATCTGCTGTGCAGTGAGGAGCAGGGCGCCGACGCAGCGCTGCACTTGAACCCGCGGCTAGACACATCCGAGGTGGTCTTCAACAACCTGGCACAGGGCGCCTGGGGCAAGGAGGAGCGCGGCCCGGGGCTGCCCTTCCGGCGTGGACAGCCCTTCGAGCTGCTGCTCATCGTCACGGGGGATGGCTACAAGGTGTGGTGCTGCTTCTGCTGCTGCTGCTGCTGCTGGTGTGGGGGGACCGGGTGTCCCACAGAGCTCCCGCAGGCGACGGGCAGTGCAGGGCGGGGACCAAGGACAGGAGAGCCTGGGTCCCCAGGGTGGGTGTCGAGTGGGGAGGGGTGGGCGGGAACGCAGCTGTGGACTGCAAGGCTCCCTGGGCAGGGCCACCTGAGCTAGGACCCATTGTCCCGATGGACCTGATGGTCTGGAGGTGGTGTCCAGGCTGGTGGGGGGCGATGAGAGGGATGCTCCGGGTGCCACCCTTAGCTGCCCTCTCCATGGCGCCCACGAGAAGCCCCGCGTCGAGGGTGGGGTACAGAGGCGCCCCGCATTCCCACCTCCCGGGGCCCCTTGAGTCGCTGCGCGGGTCCCAGCCCTGCCCTGTCCCGCAGGCCGTGGTCGGGGACTCGCAGTACCACCACTTCCGCCACCGCGTGCCGCCGGCCAGCGTGCGCCAGCTCGAGGTGGCCGGGGACGTGGAGCTGACCTCGGTGTGCGTGTTCTGAGCGGACTCGGGTGTGGCTGGACCTGCCCGGGCGGCTAATAAAATGTAAACCGGGGACAATTGTGTATGTGTGTGTTTGTGTCCCTTCGTATGCTCGAGGCTTTGGGCTGGGCCGGGAGGTGAGTCCCCTGCAGTGTGTCCGTTGCGGGACTTGGGCGCGTGGGCACCTGCACCTCATTTGTTTCTCGCGCGTTAATCCCGGGGCTCCGGTGGGAACCCGGCTTGGCTTGTGGGCCTGGTGGGTAGCTATGGCTCCACCCTCCCTGTGCCCCTCCTTTCCTCTGATGCCTTGGCACTCTGCTTCCACGGAAGGGCAGGGTGTCAATGTCCTGCCTCCCCGACCCCCCACGCCTCCCCTTTTTGTCCCTCTCACCTGCTAGGCCCGCCAGGCCAAAGTGGGATCCCCCGAAAAGGCCAGATTCCCAGCTTGGGGCAGGTCCCTGCTTGAGCAGCCCCGGGGCGGACTCTGTGGCGGCCGCCCCAGCACGCCTTTCTCCGGGACTCTCTGTCCCTTTTGGGGGTTCTCCATGCAGAGGTGAAACCCCGTTGTTGCTCATTTCCTCCACGGCTCCTCAGCGGACTTCCCCAGGGGCAGTGAAGTGGGCACTTCAGCGCCCACGCGTGGCCGGGGGTTAACTTTCAATTCTCTGGGGATCTCAGGGCTTCCTGGGATGTTAGGGCGGGGACCCGGAGCGCCCTGGGCAGGCTCCAGCACTCGGTGCTTGCACCCGCTGGGATGGGAAACCACCGGGCAGGGTTGGGACCCTGACTTTCCCCCAGAAGCCGCGCCCTGCGGCATGGCCGCCCATGTGCAGTGACCTACTGGAGCTCTGGGATCTGTGCCCTTTTTGTGCTTGGGGATCTGAGAAAGGGTAGATTTTCTAAGTCTCCAGGACTTATTGTTGAATTGAATTTTAATTGCACTGGATCTTGTCATATATAAATATTGTTTTAAATTTAGAAAGGATTGACTTTTGTTTTTGTTTTGTTGTTTTGTTTTGGAAAGGCAGATTTATAGAGGAAAGGAGAGAGAAAAATCTTCCTTACACTGGTTCACTCCTTAAATTGCTACAAAGGCTGGAGCTGAGCCAGTCTGAAGCCAAAATCCAAGAGCTTCTTCCAGATCTCCAAGTGGGTCCAGGGTCCCAAAACTTTGCACCATTCTGGGCTGCTTTCCCAGGCCACAGGCAAGGAGGTGCATGAGAACTGGGACATGAACCAGTGCCTATATACGATGCTGCACTTATAGGTGGAGGATTAGCCAATTAAGCCATCACTCTGACCCCTCTTCTAAATATATTTTTTAAATATTTTACATAACGATGCCCTAGCCTACCTATTGTAGCACTTGGAATACACATGGTGGGGAGCGATGCAGCAGCAGACACTGGTGGTTGGGCCTATAAGGTCAGCCATGCTCCTTAAATAAATAATTTAAAAAAAAATTCCTTCAGGGCTCTGCACGTTAACCTATTGGCTAAAGTCCTCTCCTTGCATATGCTGGGATCCCATAGGGGTGCCAATTCATATCCCTGCTGCTCCACTTCCCATCCAGCTCCCTACTTGTGGCCTGGGAGAGCCGTGGAAAACGGCCCAAAGCCTTGCGACCCTGTACCCATGTGAAGACCTGGAGGAGGCTCCTGGCTCCTGGCTTTGGATCAGCTCAGCTCCAGCCATTGCAGCCCCCTTGGGGAGTGAACCAGCACATGGAAGATCTTCCTGTCTCTCCTTTACTCTGTAGATCTGACTTTCTAATAAAAATAAACAAATTTTAATAAAAGATTTCCTTAAACATCAGAGTGTATACCACTGCTGAGATAATACGGCAGTTTGCATGCAAAAATTTTCCCAAGAATTGATTATGACACTTTTTCCCCATATGGGGAGGAAAGTTAAAACTGCCCAGTCAACTTCTGAGTCCTCCTCAGCTAGTCTGAAGTTCACCAACAGATCCAGCTGTCTAGCCTTTCATTACCGTCACATCTCTTGATCCACTCCAAATAGGTTACAGGCATCACCCCTGAACTGCCCCAAGGATATCATTAACCAGAGGACAGCATCAGTCTAGAATTCCTTCTCTGTGGCCAACTTTGCATGTTGGTGAAACACACGCATCTTGAGAGTGGGGGTGTGTGGTCCCCTGGAGCTCAGGTGAAACCCGTTTGTCCCCCAAAATCACCAGGGAGACATGCCAAAGCTGAAACTTGGTGTCAGTCCCTCCAGTAACCAGTTTTGCAACATTGTATGGCAATGTTTCCCGAGTGACTGTTGCACACCTCCTCCCTGAGCTTGCTACATCAGAAAGTTATGGATGTGGGCCAGAGGTGCCTTGGGGGAGGTGACCAGCCCTCAGCATTGCTCTCCTCCCTGCCCAAAGCTACATCCCTGGCTGCCCTGTCCCATCCTACAAACTCCTTTCCCCCATCCTTGCTCCTCCTCTGGGTCCCTGGTGGCCTAGTGGCTGAAGTCCTCGCCTTGAACATGGTGGGATCCCATATGGGTGCTGGTTCTAATCCTGGCTGCTCCGCTTCCCATCCAGCTCCCTGCTTGTGGCCTGGGAAAGCAGTCGAGGACGGCCCAAAGCTTTGGGACCCTGCACCCATGTGGGAGACCTGGAGGAGGTTCCTGGCTCCTGGCTCCAGATCGACACAGCACCGGCCGTTGCAGCCACTTGGGGAGTGAATTATCGGACTGAATATCTTCCTCTCTGTCTCTCCTCCTCTCTGTCTCTCCTCCTCTTTGTATATCTGACTTTGTGATACAAATAAGTAAATCTTAAAAAAAAAAAAAAAAAACAAAAACTGGTGCTCATATGAGTCCGATGCGTTCAAGGCGAGGACTTTAGCAACTAGTCCCTGGGTCCCTGTTTTAGACTGGCTCCATGACACCCTAGTCCCTAGGCCAAAGCCCTGGGCCTCGTCCTGGATATCATCCCTATTCCTCTGCCCCCACTACCACTACCATCCCTAGACTGTGCCCTCTGCCACTCCCCATGCCCTCCCATGGCAAGGCTTTTTCCTGCCCTGACCTCTCTTCCCGAAGACACCTGGCTAGACTCCCCCTGGGTTGCTGGAATCAGGCCCCTCCCTGCTGTCCCTAGCCCTCAGGGCAGAAACTGAGCTCCTGAGCCTGTCCTACCCAGGGTTCCCCAGAGATGTCCATGCCTCGGCACCTGGGACTTGGTGGACACAGCAGGGAACATGAGCCTGGAGCAGCCACCCGGCACAGCAAGAAGGCCGCTGCCTGCGGGTCTCACGTGGTGTTTCAGAACCCCAGGGGTTGAGAGCAGCTCTGCTTCTGACTCTAGCTTCCTGCTTATGTGCCCCTTGGGAAAAAGCAGGTGATGTTTCAAGCGCTTGGATCCCTGCCCCCCTCATGTGGGATGCCTGGGTGTCCACCTGGCCGAGCCCTGGCTGTTGGAAGCATCTGGGGAATGAACCAGTGGATGGAAGATCTCTTTGTTTCTGCCTTATAAATCAATAAAATTAATAAATAAAAATCCCAATGAGTATTTCTTTTTAAAAAAATGGGTGAACGGATGGATAAAAGAAAATACAAATGAACGAATGGGTGATTAATTCTGCCAGGTTGAGATGATGGCAGAGAACTGGTGACAGCCCAACTGATGAGGCCGTTCACAGATGCTCACTTTCCCCGTTGAGTAGGAAACGGATGGAGGAAAGGGGAACGAGGAGATGGACAGCAAACCGGACAGGGAGAGAATGAAGAGATGGCTGGCTGGAGGGGCGGACGGAACGCAGATGAATGGATGAATGCAATGGAAGGCAGGGCACTGCAAGGAAGGAGGAAAGATGAAGGAATGGATGGGTGACAGTTGGAGGTACAGATGGTCAAGTGAACGGATAGACTGGTCAACAAGAAAGTGATTAAATACTGTCCACAGTCCTCAGGGCAGAAGCTGAGCTCCTGAGTCTGTCCTGCCCAGGGCTCCGCAGAGATGTCCTTGCCCTGGCACCTGGGACTTGGCAGACATGCCTGAGACCGTGAGTCTGGACAGGATGGATGCGTGGATGGATGGATGGATGGATGGGTGGATGGATGGAGGATGGATGGATGGATGGATGGAGGATGGATGGGTGGATGGATGGATGGGTGGATGGATGGGTGGATGGATGGGTGGATGGATGGATGGGTGGATGGGTGGATGGATGGGTGGATGGGTGGATGGATGGATGGAGGATGGATGGGTGGATGGGTGGATGGATGGATGGAGGATGGATGGGTGGATGGATGGAGGATGGATGGGTGGATGGATGGGTGGATGGATGGGTGGATGGATGGATGGATGGATGGAGGATGGATGGGTGGATGGATGGAGGATGGATGGATGGATGGATGGACAGATGGATGGACAGATGGATGGATGGATAAAGTGATAGGTGGATGAATAGAATGACAGATCATAGGGTGAATGAGTGTGTAACCTGCATTAGGAATCTGCCTCTGCCAGTCATAGGCCGTGTCACTTTGGACAGTTGACCTATTTTCCTTTGCCCGTTTCCTCATTGGTTACAAAGGGCGGATAATCGTGGTTCCTACCTCCTGCTCACTGTGAGCAGGAGCTGGATTGGTGCTACAAAGCCCCGAGCCATGAGTGGGACATAACGAGGTTTATTATGATGGGGCAGTGAGGGAGTAAGAACACTTGGATACCTGTTGATAGCTGATGGATGGAGCTCAATGGAGTGGAGGGGGAAGGAATAGGGAAGGAGGGGACAGGAGTCATGTCTTAGCCAAACTTGGCTTCAGACCCAGAAGGGAGTCCCAGGGGACCTTTCCGGCTTCCCAAGCATGGTGGTTTGTGGACAGGTCAGATCTGGACATAGGACAAGGCCACATCGCCCTGGATTTCAATCATGTCCACTTTGTGGAAGGCTGGGTAGCGGTGGGCATAGTCAAAGAGGTGCTGGCCATTGGCATAAACCTTGAAGCGATCAGTGCCACAGCGAATGGACAGCTGCAAGGGAAGCGTGGGTGTGAGGCTGGGGCAGGATGCAGGCTCTGTGAGGCAGGGGGAAGGTGGACAGAGGGACAGTGGAAGAGGAGAGCCCCGACTCACATCAAAGTACTGCCCGTGGCCAAACGGGTTGTGGCCCATCTTCCTCTCCTCGGTTCCCCACGAGCCATTCAGCAAGCTGTTCCGCACCACGGTGCCCTCGTCCATGCGGGGGTTAATGTGCAGAGCCACGTCCCCCGAGGAGCCCACCTTGAAGTTGATAGTAAACCTGGGGGAGGACAGGGTGGGGAAGTGAGAGGGTCTAGTGATTGGGTTGCCAAGCAAGGAGGACTAGGCCCAGGACCCCAGGACTGAAGGAGGATAGGGTGGGAGCCGAAACCCTGGGACCGAGGGAGGACAGGGTGGGGGTCAGGACCCTGGGACCGAGGGAGGACAGGGTGGGGGTCGGGACCCTGGGACCGAGGGAGGACAGGGTGGGGACCGGGACCCTGGGACTGAGGGAGGACAGGGTGGGGACCGGGACCCTGGGTCAGGAAAGAGAAGCTAGAGGCCAGGACCCCAGGTCTGAGGGAGGGGAGTACTGAGGGCTTGGTCTCCCAGTCTGAGGGCAGAAGGCTGCGATCTCCCTCTGGGTCTCTGTACCTCTTGGCATGGTGCGGCACAAAGCCCTTGATTATGATGGTTCTTCGGGCCGTGAGCCCTCCTTGCAGTCTCCCCTTGAATGGCACTGGCTGTAGGAAGAGAACAGGGCAGCCCCCCTCCTCTCTCAGATAAAGGAGTCAGTTTCAGAGAGGCCCCACCTTCCCGGGAAACATCCTGGGCCTGCCCAGGCCCCAATCCTGACCGCCAGTTCCACCCCCTCAGCCCGCACAGTGGCCAGTCCCGCCCCTCCTTTTCCCACCCACCCAGCCCCATTCCACCCAGGCCAGTGCACCATACCGGATTGAAGGTTGGGGGTCCCTCCATGGTCTGCGGAGAGAGGAAAAAGCCACATGATTTTGAGACATTCCACAGCACATCCAGCCCCACCCTCCTCCCCCATCCCCGGCCGCGCAGGCCTGGCACTCACAGGCAGACTGTGCGGCATCGACGGTGCATTGTGTCCATGACCCTGTGTGGAGAGGACAGAGAGAGGCCGCAGTGCTGAGGGGCAGGGACCTCCAGCCACCCTGGGACCTCCCAGGCCACCACGCCGCCAAAGCAGCTACTTACACCGTGGTGTGGGTTCATCGCGGGCCTCTGTGGGTACAGAGAAAGAGAGAAGGAGGTGAGTGACAATGAGTGGCCTTCCCCAACCCCCTACCACACACAACCAGGTGAATGATGGCCAGAAAGGAACTCGCCACGTTTAGCGATGGTCCCAGCTAGATGAGCCACACCTCAGGCCTTTAGGACAACAACAGGTGGCAGGTAACTTTGGGCACTGGTTTATGCCCTGCCCAGGCCCTCACTTGCCTCTCACCTGTCTTGCTCCCTGACAACTGGAACTTTCTCAGCACTTCCTGGTATGTGGGACCATAGACCAGCCTCTTCTGGTCTCCCCCAGGATGTTTCTGCCCCTCTCTCTCTCACCTCCTCACAAGGTCTTCCTCCAGCCTGCAACTGCATCCTTTCACTTCTAACTGTTTACTCCTCAAACGGCCTCCATGGCTAGGGCAGGGACTCTATCCAGAGCTCCCACACGGATGCAGTGGACCAAGCATCTGGGCCATCTTTTGCTGTTTTCCCAGATACTTTAGCAAGAAGCAAGATAGGAAGTGGGGGCAGCTGCGATTTGAACTGATGTGGGATGCCAGCATCGTAAACCAAGGCTCAACTGCTGCACCACATCGACCCCTCTTCTCCTCATCCTCATGAACTCTTTTCCACGTCCATGTTGGCTGTCAGCCAGCTTCCCCGAGATCCCTTTTAAAAGAGTTTCCCAGGAATAGGTGTTTGGCACCATTTGGTTAGAGTGCCATTTGAGTTGCCAGATCCCACAGTGGACTGCCCACTTTGGGTATTTTTCCTCCACTTCTTGCCCGTTCCTCTCACTGTGCACCCTGGGAGGCAGCAGAATCTGGCTCAGATACTTAGGGCCCTGCCACCCACCATGGGAAACCTGGATGGAGTTCCAGGTTCCCAGCTGTGGCCTGGCTCAGTTCCAGCTGTTGAAAAAAAGAGTACCTAGAAAAAACTCTATTCCTCTGCCTTTCAAATAAAATCAAAATAAAGAACAAACAACTTAAAAAACAAAAAAAACCCTGCATGTATGTGAAAACCTCCCCTACTACCCCATACAAGTTTTATGTAGGGCCTTAAAATATTCATAGAAAAGTGTGACTTATGAGAAAATTAGACATGAAGTTGAGTATTTCTTTTTTCTCTGCTAAAACAAAGCCTCCGTTTATTTCCATCCTTCCGTGCGTTTCTTGAAGTGTTGCCGTGGTGTTGGTGTGGACGTGCCAGGCGTGTCTGGAGGCAGAAGAATGGGGGCACAGACCCCGCCTGCCTCTGAGCGCAGGCTCTGCCAGTGCCCAGCTCCATGACCTTGGCGGGCAAGTAATTACAGCCTCAGCTCCTGCAAAGTGGGCTGGTGACCATGGCCCGAGGCTTCTAGGAGAGCTGAGTTGAAGGAATTAGGTTGTGTGAGGCTTCAACGAGTGTAAAAGGGGACCTCAAAATGGCCATAGTTGGGGGCCGGTGTGGTAGCCAGACAGGTTGATCAGCATCCCAATATGGGGGCCATTTGAATCCCAGCTGCTCCATTTCCCATCCAGCTCCCTGCTTATGGTCTGGAAAAACAGCAGAGGATGGCTCCTGCCATTGGGCCCCTACACTCACATGGGAGGTCCAGAAGAAGCACGTGGCTCCTGGCTTCAGATCAGCTCAGCTCCAGCCCTTGTGGCTACTTGAGAAATGAACCAGTGGATGGGAGATTTTTCTCTCTGTCTCTCCTTCTCTCTCTGTATGTAACTCTCTCTTTCAAGTAAAAATAAATAAATCTTTTTTTAAAAAATTAGCTTATTTTGGTATAGAATAGCTTTGAGATCCACACTGGGCTTTGGCATTAGATGCACACTCCCCATGGGAGACACTGTGGGCAGTTTGGAGTCTGTTGGGGAGTGTTCATGGCTATCTGTCAGCTGTGTACCCAGAAGTGGAATTTCTGGGTGTCAGGGCACGTGGTGGCTCAGCTGTCACAGGCACTGCACCCCTTGTGCCCTTGATGGCTGTTGTGGGTGGCAGTGCCAGCTGTCCTCCATGCTGGCCAACCTGTAGTATTGTGTGCCTTTTCTCCCAGTAAGCACATGCGGGCAGGTACAAAGCGGCATCTCCCAGGTGAGTAACGAGGTCAAGTAACTGCCTGAATTTGTTTGCTGTTGGCAAAGCCTTTCACCTTCATTGCCTTCACTTTCTGCCTTGGTTGACACACTTCCTCCTCCTCCAGGAAGCCCTTCCTTCTCTGTATCCTGCTTTCCCCACACCCCTGCCTATTTGTGCCCATCCCAGCCCCCACCCTACTGCCTTGTGTCTCTCCCCAAGATAGTCCCAAATCCTTGTGGCTGCCACTGTCTGGTGATGCCTGTCTTCCCCGTGGGCTGTTCTGGTCACTGCTGGGTCCCTGACATTGCCCAGAAAAAGGACAAGCACAGGGCAGGGGCTTGGGACAGGAAGGAGAGGAGGGAAGTGGGGCACCACACACCTGGTGTGGGGTGGGGTGGCCTCCCAGGAAGTTGATGGCCTGCAGCACCAGGTCCCCGTCCACGTGCAGGTGTGTGACCATATGCAGGGGCAGCCGGTGTTTGAACTCGTAGAAAGGGTTTCCATTCACTATCACCTGGAAGACAGGGGTTGGCGAGGTCACACTTGGCACTTTGGCCTTAGAAAGTGGAAGCAGAAAGCGATAAGCAGGGAACTTTTCTTTATAATTTATTTGAAAGTAAAAGTTACTTTCAAGAAGGGGTTGGGGGAAAGAGAACAGGTGCTGGTTCCCTCCCCAAATGGCCACAAAGGCAGGAGCTGGGCCAGTCTAAAGCCAGGAGCTTCTTCCCGGGCTCCCAGGTGGGTGCAGGGGTCCAAGCACTTGGGCCAACCTCTGCTGCTTTCCCAGGCCACGAACAGGGAGCTGGATTGGAGGTGGAGCAGCCAGGACTTAAACCAGCACCCACATGGCATGGCTACACTGCAGGAAGCAGCTGTATCCACTTGACCACAACAGTGGCCCTTATCTTTTTTTTTTTTTTAAGATTTCTTTTTATTGCAAAGTCAGATATACAGAGAGGAGGAGAGACAGAGAGAGGAAGATCTTCCATCCAATGATTCACTCCCCAAATGGCCACAACAGCCGAAGCTGAGCTGATCTGAAGCTGAGAGCACAGAGCCTCTTCTGGGTTTCCCACACGGGTGCAGGGTCCCTCGACTGCTTTCCCAGGCCACAAGCAGGGAGCTGGATGGGAAGTAGGGCTGCTGGGATTAGAACTAGTGCCCATATGGGATCCTGGTGCATTCAAGGCAAGGACTTTAGCCGCCAGGCCTGCTTATCTTTTTGATTAGGATTGAAAGTTTTTGACCTCAGACTCAGGGATCCTGAAGGCCATGGTCAGAAGTCAAGCTGAGGTAAAAAAAAAAAATCCATGTGTAAGTGGGGGCATGCAGAGTAGGGCTGGAGAATGAGAGAGCCAGAGCCAGGTAGGTAGCCTCCTACTCTGAGCCTGTGGCCTGGGGGCTGGCTCACCTCTGGGTGGGAGGGAAGGCTGGGTCCCAGGGACACAGAAGCGTGGGCGGGCGCCTGGCCCTGCTTACTGCCCTTGCAGCACTGCAGGGCCCCACAGTTTCCACGCACAGTGCTAAGCCACTGCTTGGGTCAGAAGGTGGCTGCATGGGACCCAGCACTTCCCTCGTGGCAATGGAGGGATTTGGTGTAGGAGGATGAACCCCTGCCTGGGCTTCTGGCACCCTATGAGTGAGGGTTAGTCCTGGCTGCTTCATTTCTGATCCAGCTCCCTGTTGATGCACTCAGGAAGGCAGCAGAGGATGACCCAAGTGCCTGGGCCGCTGCACCCCACGTGGGAGACCTGGAAGGAGCTCCGGGCTCCTGCCTTCAACCAAGCCTTTTGGGGAGTGGGGCCTGGCCACACTTGGGGTCAATGAAGACACACCTACAAGTTGTGAGTCCATCCCCTGCAGGGGGACATTTCTGATCCTGGATTCCAATCGCCCAGCCCCCAGAGGAAAGCACAGACTGTCCACTGGGCAGGAAGGGACAAGTCACCATTCCAAGAAGGCTCATGGTTCGTCCAGTTGGCGATTGTGACAATGCACTTTTAAGAATGGAAAAGATATGGGCCTGGCACAGTAGCCTAGTGCCTAAAGTCCTCTCCTTGCACACACAAGGATCCCAAATGGACACCAGTTCGTATCCTGGCTGCTTCACTTCCCTTCATTTTCCTGCTTGAGGTCTGGAAAAGCAGTGGAAGGTAGTCCAATGCCTTGGGACCCTGCACCCAGGTGTGAGACCCAGAAGAAGCTCCTGTCTCCTGGCTTAAGCTCAGCTCAGCTCTGGCTGTTGTGGCCACTTGGTGAGTGAATTAGCAGATGTGATAGAAACCTTTCTCTGTCTCTCTTTCTGTAAATTTGACTTGCCAATAAAAATAAATAAATCTTGGGGCCTGGTGCTGTAGTCTAGCAGCTAAAGTCCTCGTCTTACATGCACAGAGATCCCATATGGGCATCAGTTCTAATCCCAGCTGCCCTGCTTCCCATCCAGCTACTGGCCTGGGAAAACAGTGGAGGATGGCCCAAAGCCTTGAGACCCTGCACCCACATGGGAGACCTGGGGGAGGTTCTGGGCTCCTGACTTTGCGGCCACTTGGGGAGTGAATCATCAATAAATATAAAGTAAATCTTTAAAAAAAAAATGGGAAAGATCTGGGCTTGACTCTGAAATGCTGAGGCGGAGCCAGGAGTTGTGGAAGGGAGCAGTGAGCTGGAGGGAGGGGACAGCTGTGGCAGTGGGGGTACGGCAGGCCGGGGGTGGGGGGGGCGGCTGAAGGACCTGGTTTACAAGAACAGAGAGAGCTTAGACTCAGGTAAACAGGCAGGAAGGGCGTGTGTGAGGGGGAGGGCCCTGCCAGTGCCCACCTTGTAGTGCTCAGCCGTCACAGTGAAGAGCAGCTCGAAGGGCTTGCCCTTGCTGAAGGGCATGCTCAACTTCCTCTCCTCACTGCCCCACTTGCCACCCTGCTGCGAGTTGAAGACCACCTTGTCCCAGCCGTCGAAGCGGGGGTTGAAATGGAAGGCCACGTCCGCCCCTGGGTCCTGCCCCATGACGAAGTTCACAAAGAACCTGATGGAACACCAAGGCTGGGTCCACAGGGGGCCTCCGCCAGGAAGTCCTCCTGGAGCCACAACTTCCCCCGTCCCACCCCCGCCCCTCCATCACCGCGTCCCCCGCCCCGGCCCAGGAGCAGCTCTGAGGGTGACCCAGGGCCAGCACTGGCCCTTCACCTACCACCCCTTCGTGGATAATGGCCACCTTCCCGCCTCATCTCTGCCCCCAGCTTCAAGAGCCAACTATTCCTATGAGTGCAGCCTCGGGCCAGGCCCCTGCTCCCTGCACCTGACATTGGTCCATTCGGGGTTCCCCATGTGCAGCCCGGGGGTCCCGTGGACACTGAACCACTACCCACTGCACCAGCCTCCAGCAAGTAATCCCAACAGCAAAGGCACAGGGACTTGGCCCTGGCTGTTGCTTCTGCCTGCAACACCTTCCCGTTAGCTGTCCCCAGGGCTCCCTCCCCATCTTCAGGTCCTGGCTAAAATATTCCCTTCCTGGGATTGGGGTAGGGGCTTTCCAGCCAGCTCCCTGCTAATGCACCTGGGAAAACAGCAGAAGATGGTTCAGGTGCTTGGGCCCCTGTACCTATGGGGGAGACTCCTGGCACAGTCCCAGCCCTTGTGGCCATTTGGGAAATGAACCAGTGGATGGAAGATCTCTCTTTCTTTCTCTGCCTTTCAAGTAAAGGACAATAATGAAAACAATACCTTTGTTTTCTTGCCCGCCTAATTTAAAGGGGCGATGCCACCCCATCCTGCTATGTTTAATCCCCATTTCCCTTCATGCCTTATCTTTCTTGAAGACATTTGTTACATCTAACACTCATCATCATCAGAGCAGGGGTCTGTCCTATTCTTGGTGCCCGGGCCCACAAACAGGTGGGTACTGGATGAATAAACAGAGAAGAGCCCCAGGAGGTCAAGGCCATCGTTAACACCAATTAAGCTACATCCCAGCCTGCTTCCTGATTCTGTTTCTGGACACCTAGGCCAGAGCACAATCCCAAGTTTACAGAGGAAACTGAAGGACAATGGAGCCTGGCACCTCGCCTAGGCACGCCCTGGCGGAGCTCTGCGGGGCCCGGCACTGCCACCACACCCAACCATCCGAGTCCAATGTCCCAACTCTGGGCCAGAACTCCTCACGCGATGCACTGTCCTTGTCACCTCCCAGCCCCCTGCCCCGGACCTGAATCCTCAGCTCAGGAAGAAGGGGTGGGGAGCCCCCCAGAGCCGAGCCAGGCAGTGGCCAGGACCTTACCTCCTCATGTGCTCGCTGGCCATTCCTTGGATGTAGACGGACATCCCCACGCTCAGCCCACCTGGAATGGGCTTCTTGTAGGGCAGCGTCTGCAGAAGGGGCCGGGGAGGGGGTCTCAGAGACTGCGAGCCTGCACCCCTCCCCACAAAGCTCCCCCACCCCGAGTCCCTTGGGTGGGGGCAAGAGGAGGGTTTGGAATGGGAGATTCAAACAGTCCAGGCCTCAGGGCCCTGCTGGGCCAGAAGGCTGGGGGTCAGCGTGGGGATGAGCTGTGCATGAGGGTCAGGGAAGAGCCAAGCTGGCATCTCACCGGGTTGTAGGTGGGCTGGTAACCTGGTGCAGGGACGTAGGCCATCTTGAGAGGCTGGCTGGTGGCTGAGCTAGGGAAAGAGCTTCAGGAGTGTGAAGTGGTGGTGGATAGCAGGTGGCCAGCAGCTCTTATAGGGCAGGGACAGGGAGTGGCTGTCAAGGGAGGGTCAGTAGAGTCCCTCTTCAGGGGCATCCCAGGTTCAATTCTGGCACACCCCGGACTCCCTACTCTTTATTAGCATCCCCCGAGGTGCTTCCCTGGGCCCTCTGCAAAGAGGAAGTATCAACAAGTGGACTTCGGCCCTGTAGGGTCTTATCATAGTCATAAACCCCTGTTGGCAGAGGGAGGGTGGGACGAGTGGGCAGGGCAGGGCAGGGCTGCAGCAGTGGCCCCTGGCCAGGTGGGCAATGGAAGCAGGTCAAAGGAGGGAGGTTCCTGACTCCAACATGAACTGTGAAAGGACGTGGATGACTTGCGTGCCCGCTGCACGGACAGCATGCTGTACAGGGAATGGCTTAGGTGCTCCAGTTGAGAGCCAGGGGTTCTGGGATCAAATCCTGCCTCTGCCATCTTATGGCTGGGTGACCTTGGGTCAGTGCCCTTAATCTCTATTTGCCCATTTGCCTACCTGTAAAATGGAGACAGTGATCATATTGGCATCAGGGGACCCTTGAAAGGCTCACTGAGTTGATACTCGGTGGTTGGCACTTGGTGCAGCTGCCAAGAGTCTGTTTGGAAAGCTGGGCACTATAATGCAGTGGGTGAAGCCACTGCTGCTTGGGGACACCTGAATTCCATTTCAGAGTCTGGGATTGAGTTCCGGCTACTCTGCTTCTGATTGAGCCCCCTGTGAGTGCACTCCAGGAGGCAGCAGATGACTCAAATGCTTGGAAGACTTGGATGGAGTTCTGGGCCCCCAGGTTCCACCTGCCCCTGCTCTAGCTGTTGCAGTTTGGGGGAGTAAACCCACAGATGGAAGACCCCCTTTCTGTCTTCCCCCCATCATCTTGTTGCTTTGCCTTTCAAATATATGAAAATGAGTAAGCACTTTTTATTTAAAAAAATTTTTTTTAATTTATTGAGAGTCACACTGAGGAAGACACACACACACACACACACACACACACGAAAGAGAGAGGAAATATTTCCCATCTGCTGGCTCATTCCTCACATGGCTGTAACAGCTGGACACCCGGGGCTGCGTCAGGCAGAAACTAGGAGCCAAGAGCTTCTTTCAGGTCTCCCATGTGGGTGTCAGGGACGCCAGGGTCTTGGGCATCTCCTGCTGTTCCCCCAGGCATATCAGCAGGGAGCTGGATTGGAAGTGGAGCAGCTGGGTCTTGAACTGATGTCAATTTCATACACTGCAGCCACAGATGGAAGCTTCACCTGCTATGCCATGGTGCCAGCCCCATATCCGAGTGCCTGTGTTCAGGTCTTCATTCCACTTGCAATCTAGCTTCCTGCTAACACATACCCTGGGAAGCAGGAGGTCATGGCTCAGATGGGTCCCTGCCAGCCAGCGGGGAGCCTGGGCTCCTGGTTTGGTTTAACCCGGCCACGGCTGTTGCACGCATTTGAGAAATGAAGTAGCAGAGGAACAGAGGGAGGATCTGCCTTTCTTTTTCTCTGCTGCTCTGGCTTTAAATAGAAGTAAATTTAAAAAGTTTAAAAATGAAGAGATAACTCAGAGGATTTGGCAGGGTGTAAAAAATAATTTGCGCACAAATAAGCTCTGGAGTGCCCTCCCAGAAGGCACTCATGGATGTGTGGTCTCACAAACCCAGGAGGCTGGGACCTTACACAGAGAAATGAAGGAACTAAAAAAAAAAAAAAGAAATGAAATGAAGGAACTGGCTCCTGCAGCTCCACCTGCCAGCCAGGAGGGATCTCGGGAGCCCCGCCCCAGAGCCCTTAGCACCCAGATTGGGCATGCCATGCACGCCGCCCATTCCCATTGGCCAACCCTCCTGGCAGCCGGGACCAGCGCTGCGCCCCGCCCTGCCCTTCCCACTCCGCACTCCGGCACCGGTTCTGTTCAATGCTCCCTTTATTGCAGGCGCAGTGAAGATAAGGCTAGGGCCCGAGTCCCCTCAAGTCACACAGTGGGAGAGTCGGGGGAGGCAGCCCGGAGTCCCGGCATGCCTCCTCACCTGCTCTCCCGCGCCAGGGCTCTCAGAGCTTGGAGAAGGTAACGCTCTTAAGATCCTTCTTCTCCATCATGGCCTGCACAGACTTGGGGATGTCTTGGGTCTGCAGCATGCTCATGTTCCAGGACGCCTGGACACGTGGGAGGGAGATGCGTAGGGGATTAGCAGTGCATCCATCAGCAGACCGGGCGAGTATGCCGCTGATCCCAGATTGGCTGCCCTGGGCCCGGGACAGGGGGCGTGACTGATCGGCTGGAGGGAGGGAAACCCTTACCATGTAGTTGAGGGCTTCGGCCACCGAGTGGTCCCGGGAGTAGACCAGGTTGATCTTGGTGCCCTGCACCGCCACAGGGCTCTTGCTGGAAATCTCAGCCGCCAGGGCAAAGGCTGCGTCCAGCATGGTCTCCTTGTCCGGGAACACCCGGCTGCCCGGGAAGGAACGGGGCAGAGGACTAAGACAGACTGCTCTCCGACCCTCCTGCCCACAGCAGGAGGCAGAAGACTTGATACCTTCAGAGTTGGGTGCAAACCGCCTCGCATCCCCACCTTCACCCCAGGAAAGAAATGACCACTAGGGAGAAGGGACACGCCTCGGGAAGTTCAGCTCCGAGAGCCCCTCCCAGACCCAGCTGGGCCCCACCTGACCAGCCCGCTGCTCAGGGCTTCGTCAGCCATCATCTTGCGGGCGGTGAAGGCCAGCTCGTTGACCAGACTGCAAGAGACACGTGGGCGCATGAGAAGGGGCCTGTCTGGGGGGGCGGTCTGTGGATCCCTGGAGGCTCCCTCTCCGGGTCCTCGCTCTGCCCACCTCTGGTTCCCGATGACCTTGGGCAGCCGCTGCAGCGTCCCCACATCAGCAGCCAAGCCCACATTCACCTCCTGTGGGAGCAACGGGTACTGGCAGGGTCTGGCTTCAGGCAAGGCAGTCCCCACACATCCCCCACCAGCAGTATGCTCCCTCCGGCCACAGAATGAAGGAGCTGGGTGGACACCTCACCTTCACCTGGAAGAAGGCATCCTGGGCGCAATAGCGGATGTCACAGGCTGTGACAAGGTCCACACCTGGGGTGGGGTACGGGCAGGGACACTGAATGACCGCGAGGACCACTCACTGGCCCCTGGATGTGAGACTGTGTCTTGGGGCAAGGCCTGGTGTGGGCAACGTGGAAGGGCAGCACCCTGACCAGCGGAAAGCACTCACCTCCACCAATGCAGCCCCCATGGATGGCGGCAATGACAGGTTTGGGGCACTGGAAAGGAATGAGAGGAAGAGATGGGGGTCATCACTGGGGGAGGGAGTGGGGTCAGTGCTGGGGGAAGGGAAGCTGGTGGGACGGCCACCCCCATCCCCATAGTCACCTTCTCAATGACGTTGAAGGCCTCCTGGTACCTGCGGATGAGGTCGTGGAAGTGCCAGCTGATGCGGGCCACATCATCTCCATCCGGCTGCCAGGCATCCGACGCGAAGTCCATGACGTCGAGGCCTGGCAGGGAGGTGGCAGGGGGCTCCCCTAGTCTCCGGCACACACGCTCAGCCTACTGTCCCGACCAGTGGTCAGGGCAAGCTCCAAGTCCCCAAGCCACCACAGTGGAGAGAGCAGCTCATACGGGACACAAAAGGGGCTGCAGGCTGGGTGTGAGACCAGGAACAAGAACGGGAGCTCAGCTCTGGCTCCAGTCCCAACCATCCCAAGATGTGGTCCTGATACCACTGCTATTTCATCTTTTTTTTTTTTTTTTAAAGACTTTTCAAAAAATTATATTGAAAGGGTCAAATTACAGAAAGAAAGGAAGAGAGACATTTTCCATTTGCTGGTTCACTCCCCAAGTGGCCACAATAGCTGGAGCTGAGCCAGTCCAAAGCCAGGAGCCAGGAGCTTCTCCCAAGCTTCTGATGTAGGTGCAGGGACCCAAGGCCTTGGGCTTGCATCCTCCGCAGCTTTCCCAGGCACATTAGACGGGAGCTGAATGGGAAGTGGAGCAGCTGCATTCAAAGTAGCACCCACATGGGATGCTGGTGCCACAGACAGAAGCCTACTAGGACCTGGCAGCAGTTCCATGATCATTTTTTAAGATCCACTTAGAAGGGCATGATAGCCTAGCAGCTAAAATCCTCACCTTGAATGCACGATCCCATATGGGCACCGATTCTAATCCTGGGTGCTCCACTTCCCATCCAGCTCCCTGCTTGTGGCCTTGGGGGAGGGGGCGGGGAGCAGTCAAGAACGGGCCAAAACCTTGGGACCCTGCACCCGCGTGGGAGACCTGGAGGAGGTTCCTGGCTCCTGACTTCGAATCGGTGCAGCACCAGCTGTTATTATGGTCACTTGGGGAGTCAATCATCAGATGGAAGATCTTCCTCTCTGTCTCTCTTCCTCTGTGTATATCTGACTTTCCAATAAAAATAAAATAAATCTTTAAAAAAAAAAAAAAGATCTTAGAAGACAGTGAGAGAAAGGGAGAAACAAAGATCATCCATCACTCCCCAAATGGCTGTGACAGCCAGAGTCGAACCAAGCAAAGCCAAGAACCTGTGATTTTACCCGGCTCTCCCACGTGGGTGGCAGGGACCCAAGCACTTGGGCCAAGTTCCGTTGGTTTCCAAGAGTATTAGCAGGGAGCTGGCGAAGGGATGAGGCAGGAAGCAGCTGGGACTTGAACCAGCGCTCACGTGGGATGCCAGTGTTACAGGTGGTAGGTAGTTTAAGCACTGCACCACAACACTGACCCCTGTCTGAAGGGTTACGGGAGGCACAGCAAGGGTGGGCACCTTGAGCTCAAGGTCATGCTACCTTGTGAGCCGCACGACTGGGGCTTCAGACCCAAGGGTCATGCGGTGGCTGACCCCCGGGGGCTGTGCTGCTCTCCTCACTCTGTTAACCTTGGATCAAGGGCCTGAGTAATTGAGTGGCTGATGCAGTGTCTGTGGCCCCACCTTCAACACAATCCTCAACCTGACTTTTCTGACCCCAGCCATGCTTTGACCCCTCCCACCCCTGCTAGTGTGTCTCTCACACACAACCAAGGGGCAACCTGCACACAGCTTCACAGGAGTGTAGTTCTTTACAGGAGTGGTGGGTGGGGAGGGCCCTGCCACCCATGTGAGGGACCCAGATGAAGTTCTGGGCTCCTGGCTGTGGCTGGCATTTGAAGCAGTAGAAAGAATCCTGATCTTTTTCTGCCTCTCAAGAAAAAGTAACTTCTTTAAACAAGAAGCTACATTTTGTAGTGGAGGGAGGGGATAGTGCTTAGTGAGGGCGGGCTCTCTGGGATGCCAGCACTGCCAGTGCGAAGGTCTGGCTTGCATGACTATCACCCTGGAGGGGGACAGAGAGGGGATGTTGGTTTGTCTGGTTCAGGGTAAGGCCAAGGTCAGAGCAGGGATGGAGGCCGAGCCTGGGGCGCCTGCAGACCACAAGGAGGATGACCTGTAGTAGCAGGAGGCATGGGAGGTTCCAAGCCCATCCCACTGTTGTCCTCATCCTTCTAGAAAGTCATGCCCACCTGCTCTCTGTCCTCTGAACAATGCCAAATAACAGACTGAAAAAGGCACATGCTGGCCAAAGCCACAGTACTCAGGGGCTTCTCCATTTAAGTGAGGCCAGGGCTGGTCATCTGGTCAAGTGATTAAAGCTACTGGCTGCTATCCCCATGAAACACATGGGACAGCTGCAGCTCCAGTCCAACACCAGCTTCTGGCAAAAGTGGTCATGGAGAGGCATCAGTGGGGACTTGAGTGACTGGATCCTGACTCCCAATTTCCGCCTTTGTCCCCTTTGGCCAATGTGGGCACTGGAGTGTGGATGAGTGGATGGAGGAGCTCTGTTTCTCAAATAAAATTATTTTTTAAAGATTTATTTATTATTTTTATTAGAAAGTCAGATATACAGAGAGGAGGAGAGACAGAAAGACCTTCCATTCATTGGTTCACTTCTCAAGTGGCCTCAATGGCCAGAGATGAGTTGATCCGAGGCTAGGAGCTTCTTCAAGGTCTCCCACACAGGCACAGGGCCTCAAGGCTTTGGGCAGTCCTCGACTGCTTTCCCAAATCACAAGCAAGCAGGGAGTTGGGAAGCAGGGCAGCCAAACACAAACCAGTGTGACCTTTAGTCACTAGGCTATTGTGCCGCACCCTCAAATAACTTTAAGATTTTATTTTTATCATAAAGTCAGATTACAGAGAGGAGGAGAGACAGAGAGGAAGATCTTCCATCCAATGACTCACTCCCCAAGTGAGCACAATAGTCGGTACTGTGCCAATCCAGAAAGCCATGTGCCAGGAACTTCTTCTGGGTCTCCCATGCGGGTGCAGGGTCCCAAGGCTTTGGGCCGTCCTCAACTGTTTTCCCAGACCACAAGCAGGGAGCTGGGTGGGAAGCAGGACTACAGGCATTAGAACCAGTGCCCATATGGGATCCCGGCACATTCAAGGCAAGGATTTTAGCTGCTAGGCCACCACACCGGGCCTGCAAGTAAAAGGTTTTAAAAGTTAGCAACTCAGAGCCTCCGTGCTGGTGCACCTGAGATGCTGGCATCTCGTGTGGTTCAAGTCCCGGCTGCTCCACTTCCAATCCAGCTCCCTGTTACTGCGCCTGGGGAAGCAGTGGAGAATGACCCAAACAATAGGCTTCAGCCTGGTGTGGCCATGATCTTGGCCATTACATGAACCAGAGGATGCAAGCTCTCTTTCTAACTCTTCCTTTCAAATAAATACAGAGCTTTGTTTGTTTGTTTGTTTTTAAGTTAAGAATAATGGTTAAAAGACTAAAGGCCAGGGGATCGTGGCCAGGCCATGCATGGCAGGACTCCCTTGGTGACCTTGGCCAGGTCACTTTCTGCCCAGACCTGTGAAATCTTCTCTGTTGAATGCTGGGGGAACCCTTCAGGAGGCCGACCACGAGGCGTGCACACATACGGCTGGAGCCACAGAGGCAGCGGGAGCCATGAACTGCACACGCTGCCATCACAATAACCCCTGTGGCTGTGTGCCAAGTCTGTGCCTGTATCTGCCTGCTTGCACCTGGTGTTGCCACACCTGTGAATCATCCAGTGAGCTCTGCCAACCCAGAACAAGGTCAAGCTGCATCTTGCAATATCTCCTCTGCTCTCACTGGCCTTTCTAGTTTCTCTGCCGTACTCCTGCCTGGACCTGTTGTCACTGA
The DNA here is from genome assembly GCF_017591425.1 of Ochotona curzoniae. NCBI lineage: Eukaryota > Metazoa > Chordata > Mammalia > Lagomorpha > Ochotonidae > Ochotona > Ochotona curzoniae. Next base: position 3,596,063 of record NW_024465561.1, on the reverse strand, counting down.
TGCTAGGAAATCCCTTGCAAGAAAGGGCTCCAGAGTACGGCGCCAGGCATCCCACTCAAGGCAAGAATCAATCATGGCGGGGTGGGCATCTGGCACAGGGGTTATGATCCTGCTTGGGGCAGCTGCTTCCCCTAGGGAAGTGCCTGGGTTCGAGTCCCGGCTCTGGCTCCGAGTCCAGCTTCCTCCTAATGGATAGCCTGGGAGGCAGCAGAGGATAGCCCAAGAACATGGACCCTTGTCACCAGGTAGGAGACCCAGATGCAGTCTCCTGGCTTTGGCCTGGTCCAGCCCTGCCTGACTGCTGTGGGCATTTGGGAATGAACCCAGGAGATGGAAGGGCTCTGTGCCTGCCTTTTGAATCAACAAAGATAGAGCCCAGAGCAGTAGCCTCATTTTGCAAGCACCAGATACCCCTATGGGCTCTAGTTCGTGTCCTATATGCTCCATTTGCCATCCAGATCCCTGCTTATGCCCTGGGAAAGCAGAGGAGGATGGCTCAAAGCCTTGGGACCCTGCACCCACGTGGGAGACCTGGAGAAGGCTCCTGGCTCCTGGCTTTCTGGCTTTGGATCGGCGCAGCCATTTGTGGAGTGAATCAGCAGATGGAAGATCTTCCTCTCTGTCTCTCCTTTTTATATATCTGACTTCCCAATAAAAATAAAATAAATCTTAAAAAATAAACAAACTCCTGAACAAATCTCCTACTGACTTTCAAACCATGCATGTAGCCCAGCACAAGAAAAAATAATTCCAGGGATTGGAGCTGTGGCATAGCAGGTAAAGCCACCACCCTCAACATCAGCATCCCATACAGGCGCCGTTTCAAGTCCTGGTTGCTCTGCTTCCCATCCAGCTCCCTGCTAATGCATCTGAGAAGGCAGAAGAGGGTGGCTCAAATGCTTGGGCTCCTACCACCCATGGAGGAAGAAGCTCCTATTGTCAGCCTGGGCTAGCTTCGGCTGTTGCAGCCACCTGGGGAGTAAACCAGCAATGTAATATCTTTCCCTCCCTCTCTTTCTTTTTAACTGTGTCTTTCCCATAAAATTTACCAGTGTTGGAAGAAGCCAGAGTTTGCACAACACCCTATTGCTACATACCAATACCTAGAGACAGTGCAAACTGCCTCAACACACAGGAACAGGGAATATACGAACCAGATTCTAAAGGGCAGAGAATAGACAGAGCGACTGCAAGATGGCCTGGATGATGTGACATCAGCCCTTACAAAGGGAAAGGAAGCTTGGGGACAGAAAATGGAAAATGCTAGGGACCGAGGGTGTGACCCACAGTGATGGTCTCTCCGAGTATGTCTAAGTGTGTTGTTGGGCAAGGGGCAGGGAGGCAGGGAAGGAGGCATCCTACCACGGGGCTGTCAGCCCATTTCTGTCTCAGTGGTTTCCATTAGGCCTCGGGGTGTGGGGTGTGAGCTGGCAGCTGCTGACACCCCTGCTGAGGCGGCCTGCTTGGCCAGCAGCTGGGGAGGCGGTGAGCAGCCCCCCTTACCTGCTGAGAAGATTTTCCCTGCCCCTGAGATGACCACCGCCCGGCACTCGGTGTCCCGCGCTATCTTGTTGAAGCACTCCACCATCTCCCTGCAGAAGTTAGCAAGCAAGAAGACCGGTGTCTGGGGGGTGGGGGGTGAGGATCCCACTGCACAGGCCCTCCGCGCTCCCCCTTCTGCAGGCAGGCCTCCGGGTTCCGTTTGTCACACCTCCAGAAGGCCTTGTTCATGGCATTCATCTTGTCAGGCCGGTTGAGCTGCACATGCAGGATGTGCTTTTGGGTGGCAGTCACCCGGAGGGACTCGTAGCTGTGGTCTGGGGCTTCGCCGGGGGCCGCGGAGGGCTGCCCCTCCTGAGCCGACGTGCCCAAGGGGCGCGGGCTGGGGCTGAAGGGAGCTGTCAGTCCTGGGGAGACAGAGCAAGCAAGCGCCTTGGATGGGGGACACAGGCCCCATGGAGCCCTCGGCGCTCCCACATTCCACGACTGGGCCTGTGTGAAAGGGACCCCGGGAGGGTCTCCCCGTCCTAGATCCGTTTGCATAGCGCGACAGATCCCCACAGGCCAAGAAATGACTCACGTCGCATCAGCAGGCCGCGAAATCCGCGAGCGGTCGCCATCACCGCCGCCATTGGAAATGAGTAGTAGAAGTCAGCCAGCGGGAGGAAGCCAAGGGGCGGGTACAGACGGAAGCCATGTTGAGAGAGGGCACGGAAGGCGCGCCGGGCCAGCAATGCAGTGCTCCTCCGCCATCTTTACTAAGGGAAACCAGAAATAAAGCCCCAGGCGGATTGGTCCTGAGATTTAGGAATTCAGACCCTTTGCCCCACAGGGAACCGAGCCGGAGAAACGGCTCACGTGGCTGCGTGAGGCTTCCGGCTAAAGTTCACCACAGCCTATGTAAGTTTAACCGGCAGCCTCCCAGGTTTGTAATCAGGCCCTTGTAATAAAACTAAATCAGCTAGGGACTGGGGTACAGGACATCCCACACCACCACAGGGTGTCAGTCTCTTTTGCACCCAGATTTTAGGGGAGAAAGTAGTTCGACACAGGGCTCCACATGGCTGGGGGCGATTGCAGATGTTCGTCACTTCTCACTCCCGGACCTGGTTTTCTTTTATTTATTTTACTTTTATTAGAAAGTCAGATATCCAGAGAGAAGATACACAGAGGAAGATCTTCTGTCCAATGATTCACTCCCGAAGTGAGCGCAACTTCTGGGTTTCCCACATGCGTGCAGAGTCCTAAGGCTTTGGGCTGTCCTCGACTGCTTTCCCAGGCCACGAGCAGGGAGCTGGATGGGAAGTGAAGCTGCCGGGATAGAACCGGCGCCCATATGGGATGACTGTGCGTTCAGGGCGAGGACTTTAGCCGCCGAGACCGGGACCTGGGTTCTGGACCAGTGAACTTGAAAGGAGTCTTCCAGACTGGAAAGTCGGACAATGGGAACTAGCCGACTGTCATGGTGGAAGGGTAATGGAACATTCTGAACCCCTGAATTAGGTTCAGCGATGTGACAGGATAAAGGCTCAGGACGACATGACACGTGGATGGCCCAGGCTGGTGAGATGTGTGGGATGTGCTGCTTGTGTATCAGCCCTGCATGCAGCCTCCCAACCGCCCAGCAACGAATACAGGTAACTGGGAATGTGTGTACCCAGCTGCAGGTAACTGCTGAGGCTGCCTATATGTAGGCAAGTGTTACACTGCTGTGAGAAAAGCAGCCAGTGATCGGTGAGCACTCTAGACTTGGTTGATGTCAAACTTGTGTTAACTATACCAGTGTGCCAGCAGCCCTCTTGCCCCCCTCCCCTGCAGACACAGGAGACAAACATGCGGGAGTCCCACGCACATTCCTCCATACCTGATCCTCCCCACCCTAACCAGAGGTCCAGGTGGGCATGTATCCCTCAACTGTATAAACAGTATTGAAAATAAAACTTAAAAGTGAATTGTACATTTCTAAGTAGTAGGATTTCCCAATTTCATCACAAAATAGACACTTACTAGCCAAACTTGCTCACTGCAGCCATTTCAAACCACCACACTAAAGCAAAGCTTAGCTCATGTCTAGCTGTAAGGCGACTGCCAGCTTCTCCTTGTCCAGAGATGGTTCCAGACGAACCCATGGCTCCTGGCTTCATTCCCAGGGTTCCTCAGCCAGTTCCCAGGGCGTGTGAACCCAAGGTGAGACTGTGACGCCTCCTCCACAGGCCACCTCTGTGTCGATCAAGCTCTGAGTTGCATCTTCACCCCATGAGTTTCCATCTTCAAGCAGTACTGTTACAATGCCCTTGTCTTTCAGCCTGCCTCCAGGCAAGGAGCTCCAGACAGACAGACAGACAGACACACACACACACACACACACACACACACTCCGCAAACAAAGCCTCGGGGTGGGGCTAAGTAAACGTCAGAAGGCAGAATGCCAGGGAATTTGCCTTTGGAGAAAACGCAGCATTAACTGCTAGCCTCTAGGAACTCCAAGGCATCTTGGGTTTTTCCCCCAACCCAATCAAAGCACAGTGTTGACTTTGCAGGATTAAGGCCAATTATGACACCTCTCCAGGAGCTTCAGATTTCTTAAAACACCACTTACATTTGAATTTTTTTTTTTCCATTTTATTTCAAAGACAGACAAGAGATCTCCCAGCCATTGGTTCACTCCCCTACGAGCACAACAGCCAGGGTTGGCCACACAGCAAGCAGGGGCACAGCACTCAGGTGACTGCCTGCTGCCTTTAGGGTACCCATCAGCAGAAGCTGCATGGGGAGCGGAGGGGCCAGAACCCAAGCAGGCTGAGCTGCACACCCACCTGCAGTTTACCTTTAAGTGGCCCTCCAGCCAGGCAGCAGCCTGGGCAGAGCCTGCCGCACTTCCCTCCAGCAGCTGCAGCCCCATCCACCGCGCCTCTGCAAGAGGACTTTGTGGGTGGGAGCAAAGCAGCTCTGTCCTGAGACCCCAGCAAGTGCTGTTTATTTTCCAAACAATTTTTATTGAAATGTGCCAAGAGTACATGGGCAGCACAAATGTATGAACAGGAAAAAAAAAAATCACATGTACAGTAATTTTAAAAAGTGAAGGTTAATCTTGGGAGATATCAGTTCCCTCTCCCACCCCCTCCAGCATTTCCATTATGGTTAAGCCTCTACTAACCTAGCATTAAAAAACAAAACAAAACAAAATAATAAAACCAAGGACTTCTGTCAAAGGAAAAAACAAAAACAAAAACCCAAAACAGGCGTAAGAAACAATTTCCTGCTCAGACGGGCTTCTTCGTGGGCGCCCCATTAGGAGGCATGCTGAGCGGTGGAGAAGCACAACTTCAGGGTGTAGGGGTAGGGGCCATCTGCAAAGGAATGCAGTAAGAGATCAGCTGGGCTGAGCCCCCGCCCCAGGGCCCCCTCATTCTGCACCATTGTACGGTTCAGCAACAAGAGTCTAACAAGTCACTGCCCTATGAGAGACCTTAAAATGGGACAGATAGCAAAGCCTTCTTCTCATCCTCTACTGCCACGAAGAACCTAGTGCTAGCTCCTTAGCGGGCCCTAGCAACAGGCCTGCCCCGGCACGGTGGGCCATTTCACCTGCTGAGGAGTACAGCCCTGGAACCACCTAAGCCAATGTTGGGCACAAAGAGAACACCAGCTCCCCAGGGGGCCAGCCTGAGCTGGTCACTGCGGGCAGTCTGGGGGGTGGGGGTTGACAACACTCACTTGGGTTTTTCATCTGGTAATGGTTCAGGAAGCCCAGAGTCTCCAGGGCGTCGCTCTTGGATTCCCACTCCAGCAGCCCAGAGGAGCTGCGCTCACCTGGTCAGAAGCATGGGAAAAGGCTATGGTGTAGGCGACTGAAGGAGCAGAGGCTGGAAGCTGCCAACAGGCAGAGCCATAGAGAGGCAGGCAGGGCAATACTCACTTTTGCCTGAGAATACTTTCACAGAAGTTGGCCGCTTCACTCCCAGCTCATCACAGATCTGCAGGAGACAGGCAGCGGGGTTAGAAACCCAGGGGAGCAGCCCAGGCCCTCTCCAAACTGCCTAGACACATTAGCACTTTGTATTGCACACTAAGTGTCCCCTGATGGTTAGAAGCACTTAATTACGGCGTCAGCAAGTCCCAGAAGCCTGCTGTTTGTTGTTCTAACGTTCATCCTCAGCAGCTCTGTGGGCGAGTCTAGGCACCAGGTCAATGTTTGCTAAACTGAAGGGTCCAACAGGACCAGGGTGAGGTGCAGAGTCCACCTCTGCTCCCCAGTCTCTGACCCTGCCAGCACCTCACAGGGTCCTGCCTGCTGCTGTTACCTGGAACCCATGCATGAGCCTACAGGGAACCTTCCCCAGCAAAGGCACAGCTGCCCATATTCACTAGACACAGAAGGAGCGGGGCACATAGCTCCCCACTTGTCCTAATTCCTGTTGCGTGCCCGGCAACCAATCCCAGGACTGGTGGAGCCCGAGCTCCACAGCTGCACCCAGAATCACAGGGCCTCACCTCAAAGAAGTTCTCCTCCGTCACCTCCAGAGGCGCGTTGAAGAAGTGCAGCACATTGCTGGGGTGCTGGATGCGGTTCTTGGCTGCCTGTTCTGGGGTGGAGAACCGATTGTTCCTTGACTCGCTGAAGTCTTTGTAACTGCAGGACCCATCTTCTAGCCCGTACGACTGGCGGGGCATGATGGCTGGTTGCTTGGAGACGCTGCAAGAAGAAAGCAGAGCCCACAGAGCCCTTCGTCAGACCCAGAGCTGGTCTGTGCCCACTAGAAAGCAGTGTGCCCCAGGGGGGGCATCACTCCCAGCCGAGACAAGGTTATCCCACCCCTCCCTTGGCTTTGAAGAAAAACTCTAGGAAACCCACCCAGCACACCTCACTGAGCCCCACACTGCCATGCCCCCTCTAGCCCAAGCACCTACCAGACATTCATCTTCTGCCCAAACATGAAGTTGTTGTTGAGGTGAGTAATGGCACGGTCCACGGCATAGCCGTCAGCCATCTCCACCATGGCGGCCCCAGGCTTGCTTTTCATGAATTTCACCTTGCCAAGAGCAGTACAGTCAGCTTCCCTGCCCAGCTGCCAGAGCCCTCCTGCCCAGCTCCACACTTCATCTCCTCACTGGTGAAATGTCAGACAGAAACCCCCAGAAACCTGCTGGGCCCCCAACCAAGAGCCCAGCCTAAGTAAGTAGCAACAGGGTCTAGGAGACACTGTGCTAGTTACTACAAGGCACAGGCTCTTGAGTAGGGCATCTGATGAGGCACAAACCAGGCAGAACCAGCAGTCAGCTGTTCTCACTCCTGCGTGGGCCGATAGGCATCCATGGGTCTGTGTAAAATGCTTGCTTTAGTACATTGCTGCACTACAAATACTGCAGCAGGGCTCTGAGCCCTACTGGGAAGTTCTATGAACCTACACAGTAACTAAGGCCTGTCTTAGCCAGACCCTCCAGTCTGCTGTTCTTACGCTGACTGGTACTCCTGCGAGATCCAACCCTAGTCTGAGCTTGGCTGCCTTCAACATCCAACAATGCAAGCCAACACCCACGGTGGGGAGGCACACACGCCCCGAGATGGGTCTGCCCAGGCCTGGCCAGCCTGCTGCCAGCATTCCCTGAGGTTCACCCTGACTGACTGCCCACCAGGCCTACAAGGAGTGTGGTGGACGCAGCGGCAGCTCACCTTCTCCACATTGCCATACAAGCAGAAGACATTGAAGACGCGATCACAGTTCATCTTAGACTGATCCAAGCCATAGACCATGAGCACAGGGCTGTCGGCGTGAGGACCATACTCGGGTGGCGGGGGAGGGGGCGGGGGGTGCCCATACTGGGGGCCGTAGCGGCTTGGGCCCCGGCGGTGACCCCCCACTGGTGGGCCCATCCTTCTCCCTTCGTAGTGAGGTGGGGGGGGCCCGTAGCCCTCATCATGGTAATGGCTGTGGTACCCACCATGGGGCCCTCCTGGGGAATGGGAAGGAAAGAGAGGGAGGACGGGTGAGAAGTGGCATGGCAGCCAGTGGGTGGAGCCACATGAGCCCTGGGAGTCCACGGAGGGGAACCCCTGCCCTCACCATATTCTGCAGGGTGATCTCCTAGGAGAGGGGGCTGCCTCTGGCGTTTGTTGGGGTTGCTGCCAGGGTCACCTGCAGACAGAAAGAACAGTCAGAGCAGAAGGTGGCTGCGGTGCCTCTCCCTCCTGTCCTGGCCCTCTGTTCCTGTAGATCTCACTGCAGACTCCCCTGGAGAAAGGAGGCCAGGGCCTACTCCCCAGAAGCAGAGCGCAGGCCTGAAGCCCAAGCCTTCAATCCAAGTCCGGTACCCTTTCACTCCTGGCCAAGCCCAAGGGGTCTGACTTCCTAGTTCTATGTGCAATGGGGACAACCCGTGGAGACCCTGCCCCTCCTGATTCCTGGGGCTATTGGGGAAACATGGTTCCTCACGTCTAAACCACCTGCAGCGGCTACCCAGCAGACCCGGGAGGGCCCACAGCAGCTTCCCAGGAACAACTCCCAGCACAGGGCAGAGGCTAAGAGCAGATGGGTAACTCACAAAGTGAAGGCAATCTTGGCACCCAATATCCCAAGGTTCTCACTGCCCTGAGCGTCTCTCTCTAGGCCTTGTCTTCCTCCAACCTGGTTCCAATCCCCCTCCCAGCCACCTAGTCCTGCCCAGCCCGAGCAGACAGACCGCAGAGCCAACAGGCAGGCACGGCGGAATCAGTTCAAGTGCACAATGTGTACAAGGCATCAACATTCTCAGACCCCCACAGTGGCGCAGATCCCCCTCCGGCCCTCACGGCCATCCAGAACCGCTTCCCTGACACCACAGCTTCGTGTGCCCCTCACATCACCCCAATGAGGTAGGCACTAACAGTTCAGCCCCATTTCACAGTAAGAAAACTGGTTACCTCGTTAGCAGAGCAAATTAAAGAGACATTTTGGCCCAAGGTCACACGTTAGCGGCCAAGCCAGGATTCAAACCCCGGCTGCCGACTCCGAAACCCTGGGCTCACACCTGTTCCTGCCACCCAGCCTGGGTTGCACTCTCCATAGTCAAGTCATTACAAGGATGGAAAAGGGCTACTTACAGCAGAGGTACAGAGTACAATGTCCATTTGTCACAAAAAACAAATCTGTATTTTTCTCTTACCATTGGACGCTTCAACAGTGAGTTAGCACAGTTCTGAAAGATGGCGTCCCATCAAACATACACTGCGACCCTGCATCACATGGTTTCACAGTCATAAATACAAGTCACGGTACACATCCGCTACAACTTTTTTTTTTTTTAAAGAATCGCTTTTAAAGTCAATTGTTCTGATTAAAGCAAAAATGGCTCCCAGATGCTGTGTCCTCGGAGGTTATCAGAGTGGCAGTGATGGTGTATGCGTGGGTAGTGTCCCTCCGTGTTGTCACCTCCTCACACTGTGTGCTGCAGTGCGGGACTTCTGGCTGTGTGGCGCTCCGTGTGCGTGTCGCCTGGTATGCAGTGTGCCAGTGGCCCCACTATGCCCGCGCTCTTGGTCTTGGGAGCGCACCTGGTGACCCACCAGCAGGTAACTGTGTGCCTCTGAGCTGTTTGGCTGTCTGTTGTTTAGGTCTGTTTGGTTTTCTGGTTTTTTTTTTTTTTTTTTGTTTGTTTTGTTTCTGATCTCCAGTTGGTGCAGATTATGTTGGCAGCCGGTGACTGCAGAAAAAGTAAAAATCTCAAAACAGAAAAAAAAAAAAAAAGGCCCTCCCAAAACAAAGGACTTAAAAACAAACCCCGACTGGCGAGCAATGGAGACAGGATCCTAGCGTCTTGGAGGCCCATGGAATCTACTTCCGTCTATGACCGTTCTCGGAACGAGGAGAGCACCGCTGGCTGGCCGGGCGCGCTCTGGTCTCTGTGTTTGCTACTTCTGTGTACCTTCTCGGGTTCGAGTTTGCTTGGATTTTGACCTTGTTCTATGTTTAGTAACAAGCAGTGCCTGCCGCTGCCATGGTGCGGTCTTTCTCTCTTTGTCTCTGTCTGCCTCTGTCTCTGTGCTTGGCGCTGTTCCTTGGAGCGCGGTGTGGTGTTCTCCATGTAGTGAGCTCAAGGCTGCGGCTGTTTCTGGGGACGTGGTGGAGGCTGCATGTTCTGTGCTGTTCTCTCCAGGAAGAGCTAGTGGGTTTTTCTACCCTGTGTGTTGTGGAGCAATGTGCAGAGGCAGAGCCGCTGAAGTAGGGTCCCGAGGGGGTGGCGAAGCACCGCCCTCACTCCTGGTGGCCTCACGGGCCCCAGCCTTGGGGCAGCCAAAGCTGAGAGGCATCAAAACCAATGCACAGCCAGCCCGTGCCACTAGCCCCTGCCGGTCTGCACATCTTCTAGTTATGTTCCTTGGAGAAGAAATGGTTGGTTGCCATGTTTCTGTTAGCAGTCATGTAATGCCATTGCCCATTTTGGTACATTCACTTGGTCACCAATTTGCCTCTCCCCTCAGGAGGGAGCAGCCGGGCCCAGGGCCCCTCATCAGAGTCCAGCCCCCCTGGCCCCTGCTTCCCGGCTGCACGGGTAAGCAAGACAGGCTTGCTTGGCACTGGGGACTCTAGCCTTCCCGAGCTGTGCGAAGCCAGCAAGCAGCCTCCCTCCTCTGCCCAGCGCCTAGTCTGAGGATCAGACCAAGGTGGACAAAGAGCTGGAAGGTGCCGCCGAGGGAGTGTCGCTGTTTTCAAAGGCAATCCTCCACACCTCGCCCTCCTAGCAAAGGCAAGCCATTCTTGACGGACACTAGCAGGGGGTGCTCGACTTGGACCCCCGCAGCGACGTTGAGTCCCCTCTACAAGGTGAGAGGGGTGTCCACCCTGCTCCTATCCAGTGTCTGACCCCCACAGGTCAGCTTCCTCAAGGCCCTGCTGCAAGAGCCCAGGAACCCTTCTCCCCTCCCCACCTCTCATCCCCTGCCACTGCTGCCTCAGACCCTCAAGTGTGAAGAGCAAGAGGAACAGTCCTGGCCCTGTGACCGGCCAAGCCCAAAACCCTTGCCCAGGGGCTAGAAGGCAAGCAGCAGAATCCACCTGGTGCAATCTGGGTCCAAGATCACGCTGTCCCCGACGAAGTGCTGCTCCCCACCCGATCCAAGGCTCTGCTTTAAAACTCCCCCTTGCCAGGAAGCAGAGGCCCCTCTCAACCCCCTCCACAGGAGTCTTTCCCAAGAGCCCACCCCTGTGCACAGGGAGCCCAATGGCATTACATAACCCCGAGCCCCAGGCCTACAGGTGCACTAGCCTGGCGAAAGCAGGGCAGGTGTGTTTAGAACAAAGCAGCCGGCAGGGTTACCTTGTCCACTGAGGTTGGGGTTTGTGTAATCCCAAGTGTCCTGATCGTTCTTGAACACGTTCAAGCGTGTGGGCTGGAGAGATGAGACGAAGCTTGACATTAGCCATGCCCTTGGCACCCGGATGCTGATAAGGGACTCACCACCCAGTCCTACCTTCGCATATTCGATCTTCAGTGTGCAACAACCAGAATAGATGTCAGCCCCGTTGAGTGAGGCCTTCGCCCGCTGGGCACTTTGCACGGAGTCAAACGTGGCTCACGTTAAGGAAGCACCCTTGCTGGCGTGTGGCTCACTGCACACACATCCACTGTCTCAGGCAGGAGCAACCTGGAGCTGCAGCGGAGGACTGGCCCAGGAGAGCAGCAAGGGCTGCAGAGCAGCTCAGTCCACCCCTACAGAGTGGCGGCCACCACCCCAGGCCAAGTCCCCTTTACGTTTGAAAACTCTCAGTGAACCCTCTGACAGAGGACCAGCCCACAAGTCTGTCCCACTGTCTGCCCAAGCAGGCCTGAGCAACGAACTGCTCCCAAGGCCGCCAGGCCCCTCGCCTGCCCCCTAACCTGGCAGGCTCCCTGCAGGCCATGGGCTCTGTGCAAGTGCCTGGCACAGCTCAGCAGGCGCTCCACTGACACACACTGGTGGGACGCATGCCCCCAACCAAGCCCCTTGGGACCCCCCAACACTGGTTTTTCAGTAAAGGATATTCCACCATAGCCTGGACCCCATTCTTTCGGAAGATGACAATCCTCTGGACAGGGCCACAAGGATTGCAGATTGTATAAAGAACATCCTGCAGAAGCAAAGACAGGCAAGATGCTGGGGCACTGGCAGGACAGATCTGGGTGGGAGGGGACACTGGGGCAGAGCACGCGCACGTACCGTGGTGATGGAGTAGATGGGGTTCAGGATGGTGAAGAGCAACACGCTGTTGACACTGCGCGAGTCATCCGAGTCCCCCGGCCGGGAGATCTTCTGGCTGGTGGAGTAGTTGACAAAGGCCGGGTGCCCCGCAATGTAGATCTGGTTGTCGGCTGCGTAATTCACAGCGTTGCAGGCCCCCAACACATCCTCAAACTCCACAAGTGCCTGCCTCTTTTTAGGCATTACCACCACATAGCTGCGGAGACAGCACAGGTCTCAGTTCTCAGGCACGCAAACAAGGACACCCCTCAACGCACTCTGTGCCCCAACTCCTCTGAATCCCCACCCTGGGTTGTTAGTCTGACCACCCAACCCATAGGACACGGCATCTCCTCACCTGAGCCAGATACTGCCCCACTACCTGGGCTTCCCTCACCCAGTGTCCATCCTGGCAGGGGAGCCCACGTCAAGTTTCTAACACGGGTTAACTCCCACTCACAGCAAACCCTGCTGACCAGGAACTTCAGGGCCAAACAGGGAGGACCTGCCAGAACCTGACCCCAAGTTAGAGGGCCCTGGACCAGGATGGCCAATTCCCCCGTTCCAGCCGGACTCATGACATGAGCATGAGGAGGAGTCCACCGCTTGGGAGCCCCAGGCCCTGCTCTGAGCCTGGTACCTGATGGGTCCAAACTCCTGCAAGGCCTCCACGAGGTCGGCTTCCACAACGCCGTCAATCAGGCCCCGGATGTGGACGACCGGGGAGGCAGGTGTTTTATGCGGGTCATCGTAGTTCTCCTGAAAGTGAAAGGAAGACCTCGTTTCCTGCTGGGTAAGGGAGCAGCCATGGTCGCCCACGGCCCCTGGGCCACAGTGGGAGCTGCTGGGCCAGGGAGGACCAGCTAATCCCTAACCCTCCAGTGACCTCTCTTCCCGTCGGCCCACTCCATCCTCCAATCAAGAAGCCCAGGCCAAGCGGCCTCAGAAGGGGTCGTGTGACCAGCAGGACACGGGCAGCTGTCTGCACGCAGCGAGCCCTGAGACGTCACTCCCACCTCACCCCACTGTCCCCACATCAGCCAGGCCGGGGAGCCCCTTGAGGTGTCACCACACACAGGTGCTGGGAACCGCAGCCTCAGCCCCGTGAAGGAAGGCAGGGAAGAGGAGAGAGAATCCCCTTCCCGGGCGGCAGATCCCTGCACCTCCACACAGGGAACAGCCCCTCCCTACACACACACACACACACACACACACACACACGCGCGCACGCACACGACGGGATCCAGGCCCAGCCGCCAGCAACCTGCTGGCCACGAGTCCGGGAAGGCAGCAGAACGGGTTCTATTTCAGGAATGAACTGCACAGACCACAGGCGGCCACCGCAATGCTCCCTCAGCCCCTGGGGAACGCCCACGGGGAGGAACGGGGAAAGGGAGCCGCCATTCTACCAGCACGTCCACACCGGCGGTAGCCCAAACCGGGCGAGACTGAAGGACGACGTACGAGGGACCGGGCCCGAGCCGGAAGTAACGACCCGGGGGGAGGGGAACTCCTTCCAACGTGACCAGGGAGTGAGCGCTTGGCTTTTCCTCAAGCTCAGCCCGAGGAGCGTCAGCTCACTTAAGACGGCTCCAAAAGCTCGGCCCGAAGTCCAGACCACACACAAGGTCCTTTTCTGGGTCCGCCCCCTCCCCCTCCTGTCCGGGGCGGGGTGAGGGGGCTGAATATGCTCCGTCAACCCATGGCGGCGCAGAGCCGGGTGCCCGGCAGCCGAGGCCGCCCAGGCGAGGAGGGTCCCGCCGCCCACGCGGGCCCCTCACCCCAACCGCCCACGAGGCCGGGCGGGACAAGTGCGCCTGCGCACACTGCCACAGCCGAAAACGACTAGGGAAAAAAAAAAAAAAGGTCCGGCCCCCGCCATCCTGCCAGCCCGCGCGGCGCCTGCGCAGTGCAGCGCGGCAGGGGCGAGCGGCCCCCTGCTCGGCTGGGACGCGCGCGCTCGTCCTCGCGCACGCGCCTGTCCTCGCGCACACCGCGCCGCGCGCCCAACGCCCGCCCCTCCCCCACGGCCCGGCGCGAGGGCGCGTGCGCAGAGAGGCACCCCGCTAGGCCGCTCAACCCCCAAATAAATGTCCTCCAGACGGGAAATATGGGCCTTCCCGGGCTCTCCGGCGCCTAGGGCCCTGGCCTCACCCCGCCGCCGCCGCCCGCTGCCCCGGATCCACCACCGCCACCGCCTCCATGCTGGTCGCCGGCGTTGTCTGTCTTGAGCCGTTTCGGGGCCCGGCCGCCCTCACTGCCGCCGCCGTAATAGCGGCCGCCGCCACCGCCGCCTCCCGCAGCCGCCATCTTCACCATCGCTCCAGACCGCCTCAGCTGCTCGTCCGGTTGCTGCCTCTGCTCCAGCCGCCGACGCCGCTTCTCCGCCCGGGGCAGCAGCCTCCGCGACATGGCGGCGCAGAACCCGCCTCCCCCCGCCTCTCATTGGGGGAGGGACACGCCCGTCACCCGCCGCCCCCACCCGATAGGGGGAGCCACTGGTCCGGCCGTGGGGGGAGGGGAAGCCGCCCCACGCCTGGCGCGCCTATTGGCCAATGCTCGTGCCGTTCTACAGGAACACCCGCCCTCGTTTGTCGAAGACACTTCCCATAGGCTAGGCTTTCCTGCCAGTCGTCTCGCCCATCCCACCGCCTTAAAATAAAGCGCAATGTGATAGGACGAGTTTCTCGCACAGCCCGCCCTCGTTAGGAACAAGTGATCGCAGCGGTTCTTCCAATCGCCCAAAAGACCCCGTCTCCTTCCTCCTTTCATTGATCCACTCTCCAATCCATCAAGCCGGAGGCCTGGAGCCGTCCAATGACGACGACTCCCTTCCCGCGCCACTCCGCCAGCAGACGAGGAAACCCCGCCCCTTGGCGTCTGGCGAGTGGCTAAGGGCAGGTGCCAGTCCTCCTCCTCTGCAGCCGATTGGTCAACGGGGGCGGCCAACGACGGACGGCGGGCGGCCCTCGGACGCCTGCGCGCGGCTGCCCCGGGGCCGCCGAGGGCGGAGCCGTCCCGCCCGAGTGTCGGCTCGTGGGGCGCCCCCGCGTGACCCCGCCCGGCGCGCGCTCGTTCTCGAACCCCAATAAAGCCCAGCCGCCCGGACACAGTTTGCACGAGGGGTTGGTCTCTGGCCCACCACTCCTTCCTCAGGCCAACATGGACGGCCCTGTCCTGGCGCTCTCCCCGACGCCGGGGCCTGCGTGCCCTGACGTGCGGGGCCGTGAACACGAGTGGCATCCCGTGCCGGCGCCCCGTCGGCTCCACGCGGAAACAAATAAATAAACTCAGTTTGAAACGGGGCCGCCGGCGTGCGCTGAAGCAAGTTTGGTTTTCTTGAGGGAGGGGGCGGCGGCGTCTGAGGGACACGGCGCGTCCAACGGCCGGCCTCGGCGCCACGTGACCCGCCGAGGGGCGGGGCCGCCGGCGGCTGACGTCACCGAGCCGCGGTGGGGGAGGGGAGGGGGCCGCCCCGCCCCCGCGCCGGCCCCGACGCCCCTCGCGCCGGCGCGCCACGACGGAGGGCGGCGGTTCGGGCCCCGGCGCCGCCTCGGGGTCCCCGCGGCGCGGCCTGCGGCTGGCGGCCCGGTGCCTGCGGCCGGGTGGCCGTCCTCCGCCCGCCTCCCCAGCACGCACACTCACACACACGGGCGCTGCCGGCCTCCGCCCCGCTCCGACCCCAGCCCCGGGGCCGACCCCTCTGTCCCGTCGCTCCGTCGCCCCGACCCCCCTCGTCCCTCGAGCCCCCTACCAGCTCGGCGGCGAACCCGGCCGGCCGTCCCGGATGGAAAAGAGAGCAGACACTGGGAAGTTTTGGGGGAAGGAGGGGCAGGCCTTAAAGGGACCACGACCTCTTTTCCTCCCGAAGAAAAACACGAAGGGGGTGGGGGCAGAGGAGAAGGTGGATGGCCGTAGCCCCGGAGCGGGCAGGGGACGCGGTGAAACGAAGCTCCGCAGTCGGATGGAGGAACGGAAACAAGAGCGACCAGGGAAGCAGGCGCGTCCAGCCCCTGGGTGCCTTTCCCAACCAAATCCACCCTCCACCCCCTAGCCAGAAAGTTGCGAAATCTGAGATGCCTACAACCTGCATTTCACAGACGGGGTCAGGCAGGGCAGATAGCTGGGGGTACCCCAGCTCGGCCTCCTCCTAAGCACCCGCCAGACTTGGTCACTGACCCTCACTGAGCGTGCACCTGCCGGCCTGGCACAGGCACGGCTTCCCTCCTCTTCAACAGTTGCCTAAGGTGCCTTATTCCTGTCTCTGGGCCTTGGGACAGATAGCCCCTCTCCATGTTCTTTTACATCTTTCTCCTTTGCGTCCAACAGGGCTTGGGTCCAGTGTCACCTCCTGGTCACCCCAGTTCAAGCAATGTGCACATCATGGCTTCTGGAGCCAGCTCACCAGGCTAATCCTTGGCCTGCAAGAGCTGGCATTCCCTATGGGTGCCGCTTCTAATCCTCACTGCCCCACTTCCCATTGCAGATGCCTGCGTATGGATTGAGAAAATAGCAAAGGATGGCGCAAAGCCCTGGGCCCCTACACCTCTGTGGGAGACCTGGAGTTTGCTCCTGGCTGCTGACTTCAGCTCAGCTCAGCTCTGGCTGTTACTACTTGGGGAGTGAACCAGCAAGTGGAAGATTTTTCTGTCTCTCCTCTCTGTAAATCTGTCTTTCTAAAAAAAAAAATGGGGGGATGGGAAATAATGGCATCTCATTGATCTAATATTTTAGCAGCCTTGCAGAAGTACCCACCTGTCTGGCTTACTTTTGTTTCCTTGTGTGGCAGGAACTGAGACCCATCCACATGGCCTCATGTCCCCGATAATTGCAGACTGCCGACACCACAGGGTCCCAGGAGAGGTGTCACCTGGAGACACGTGTTGTAGCTCTTACTTTGTGTGAGCAAACCTCATGGTGTTTACACAAAACAATGAAATCCCCTGATGCTCATCTTTTTAACCACCTGCCCCTCAGTCACTTGTTACTTCACCCGATAAACGTCAAGCCAAGGCTACTTGGGACATCTGGATGAAAAATGGAACAAGAATGTATCTGGCACTGTGGCATAGCACATGAAGCTGCCGCCTGTTGCGGCACCACACAGGGGCACGGGTTTGAGCCGCCACTGCTCTGCCTTTGATCCGCCTCCCTGCTAACGTGCCTGGGGAAGCAGCAGAGGACACCTCACAGGACTTGGCCCCTGCAGCCAGGTGGGAGATTGGGTTTCCGGGGTCCACTGTCATTCCCAATGTTTTCTCCAGCTGACTTCAGGAGCCTTTCTACCCCTTGGCAGCTCCTCCTGGCTGCTGCCCTCCCCCACTGGACACACAGGCACACAACCAAGGCCTTGTTGAAGGCAAGGCTCCACCTACTCCATATAGTTGGACTGGGGGAAAATGCATGCCAGACGGCCTTACCGTGAGTTCCTGCCTGTTCACTCCAGCTGGGCCCACAGGGCTGCCCCACTGCTGCCCTCCGTCCCTGGCACCCTGCCTCTGCCTCATTCCAGCAGTCAGCTTCCTGCCTCAGAAGCCGCCCTCCCCCACCCGCTGAGCCTTCCCCCCGGCACAGGTGAGCAGCCGGTCCCACCTGCCGATACACCTGCTTGTTTTCCCTCTGACACTGCAAGAATCGGGTCCTGTGTGAACTCGGGCTCTCAGGAGACTGCTCTCCTGAGGCCATTGTGGCAACGTGTGGCAAATCCCCAAAGCAGGATGAGGCTTAATAGCAGGGCAGCCTTCTGGTTTTAAGCCTGCTCGGGCAACAAGGGGAAATTGTTTCAGAGTCTCTTGGGCCTTAGATTGAAAACCGGGGGGGTCCTCAGGGGCGGCCAGGAAAGCCCACCCCTCAGAGGCCATGCCCTCACCCGTGAAACACGCCTGTTAACCTGTTTCCTGCCCCGCTTGGTGCAGTTGCACCTGCAGGAAAGCGATACAGGTGTCACTCACCTCTTAGGCTGGGGGCGTTTCACTCCAGGATACACCTGCGTGCGACAACAACTGGGAGATGCTACACAACGCATGTCCCCCTGGCCTCACACCCTGATCTGCTTCCTCTCCCTACGGCAGACGGTTTCCAGAATGAAATGATGGCACATCGGACTCTTTTCTAAAAACTTATTCCAGTATTTATTATAAAGGTGAACGGAGAGTAAACCAGCAGATGGAAGATTTCTCTCTCTCCTCTCTGTAAATCTGCCATTCCAATACAAATAAATAGATCTTAAAAATAATTATTCTGAGGACTGGGGCAGTGAACAGGGGCCCAGATAGAGGTTTAGCCTGATGTGCTATGGTGACGACCCCGATTCCACACAGAGGGTTTCTATGTGACTGTTAGCACGGTTTTCTCAGCAGCGTTTGTTGTAAAGTCTGCTCTGTCCCCCATCACGTGCTCTTGGCACCCTTGTCAGGAATCGTGTGCAAGGGGTTATTTCTGGAATTTGCTTTCTCAGCAGGTTGTGGCTGAGGATCAGCGATGTGTGGCATCTGCTTATAAACCCTCAGGCAGAGGTTCTACTTGCCAGGAACTGATAGAGAAGGCTCCAGAAGGGCAGAACCAAAGCAAGAGGAGGGAGTCCAACCTGTCCAGCAGGGGACAGCTAAGCAAAAGCCCTGGGGTGTTGGGGACAGTGAGGTAGCCTGCTCAGATGGAGAGGGAGGCACACAGACCAGGAGAGCTCAGACTTTCCCCAGCTGAGAGGGAGCCGAGGACAGGGCCTCAAGATCTAGAGTCGAGTGCCCCGCACGATGGCTCAACTGGCTAAATCCTCATGTTATAAGTGCTGGGATCCCATTTGGGCACCGGTTCGTGTCCCAGCTGTTCCACTTCCCTTTAAGCTCCCTGTTTGTGGCCTGGGCAGGCAGTGGAGGATGGCCCAAAGCCTTGGGACGCTTATACCCACGTGGGAGGCCGGTATGGAGTTCCTTGGTTTGGGCTTCAGCCCTGTCCAGCACCAGCCATCACGGGCACTTGATGAGTAAACCAGCACATAGGAGAACTGTCTCTCTGAATGAGTGATGTACCAGGGTAAAATTCTTCACGCTGTGGTGAGAACCACGCAATTGGGTCATACAAAACCCTGCTAGCTCAGGTTCTAGCCTGAACAGTGGACTTGGGCTCTGCTTTTGTTTTTTTTTTTTTATAGGCAAGTCAGATATGCAGAGAAGAGGAGAGACAGAGAGGAGGATCTTCCATCTGTTGATTTACTCCCCAAGTGACTGCAATGGCCAGAGCTGAGCTGATGCGAAGACAGAAGCCAGGAGCCACTTCTAGGTCTCCCACATTGGTGTAAGGTCCCAAAGCTTTTGGCTGTTCTTGACTGCTTTCTCATGCCACAGTCAGGAGGCTGGATGGGAAGTGGGGCTGCCGAGACACAAACCAGCACCCATATAGTATCCCAGACATGCAAGGTTAGGACTTTAGCCATTAGGCTACCATGCTGGGCCCTATAACTCTGCCTTTCAAACACAAATAAATATTTAAAACCCGAACTTCTTTCTGGCTACCAGGTGCGTGAGGATTGGAGGTGGTCCCCAGGACCCAGGGAGAAGAGTGAGGGAGACTGGGTCTGGGCCAGGGCAGAACCCTAGAAGGGGAGCCGAGGGTGGATGAGATGGAGGGGCTTAGGCACGCAGAGAACAGGCCATGGGCTGCTGGAGCCAAGGATTGTCAAGGCCCTGGGGTAGGACCTGAAGGAAGGAGCAGGCTCCAAGGAAATTTTGTGGCCACTGGGGGACATGATGGGGTGAGAGTCCAAAAGAGATTCCCAGCGTGAAACCCAGGGCAAACAGGTGCCGAGGCTGACCCTACACCCTCAATCAGTGACCCCACAGACACCAGCCACTCACCTTTCCCCTTCCACACTTTGCCACATGTTCATAAGCCACCAGTGCCATGAGCCTTTTAGTCATCTTCTTCGGGGGTCAGTATCATGGCTCAGTGGGTTAAATGGCCACTGGGACACCCCTGACCTTGCTACTCTGCTTCTGGGCTAGCTTCCTGCTAAAGCACATGGGAAGTGGCCATCCCCTGCTGCTTTCCCAGGTATATTAACAGGGGGCTGGATCAAAAGTGGACCAGCCAAGACTCAAACTGGCACCTATGGGATGTGAGCACTGCAGGCAACAGCTTTAGCTGCTACATTACAGCGCTGGCTCGGGAATCACACCCACCCAGTCTGTGGCCATCTGGCTGAGGCTTGGGCAACTTCGTGGGCTCAAAGTTCCCACAAACAAGGTCAGGCTGGGTCGAGGTCAAGGCTCAGCTGAGAGGGAATCAATCGGGATGCTGGGCATTCATGGGGGTGGGCGCAGTGGGGAGGGTGGCCCTGCTTCCCAAGGACTTCTCGGAGGCTGGGGGGTGGCAGAAGAGTTTTGGCAGGAAGCCCAAAAGAGGGGTGAAGGGAGAGCCAGGGGTGAGGAAGCAGAGGGCAGCCCAGCTGCATACAGGATCCTGGTGGCAAGGGCTGGTGGCCGCCTCACGATGGTCTGCCAGCGCTCTGGTCACGGCGAGGGGCAGGCCAGACCCCTCAGCGACTTCAACCGGCTTCCTCAAAACCAGTTGCCAGGCTTCTTAAGCCAGGACTGTTTGCTTGTTAGGTGAAACCTGCTAAATCTGATTAGTCAAAGTCAGTGGTTAAACAAAAAGCAATTGTTCCAAAGATTTATGTGTTTACTTGAAAGGCAGCCTTACAGGATAGGGAGAAAGAGCTCTTTGGTTTCACAACATCTGGGCCAGGCCTGGGCCAGGCTGAACCCAGGAACCTAGAACTCCTGTCTGGGTCTCCCCATGTGGGTGCAGGGGCCCATGGACTTGAGCCATCTTTCACTGATGCGACTGGGAAAGTGATCGAGGAAGCCCACATCCATGGGCCCCTGCACCCTCATGGGGGTCCTGGAAAAAGTTCCTTGCTTCCAGCTTTGGCCTGGTGCAGCCAGGGTTTTGCAGCCATTTGGGGAATGAACTAGCAGATGGAAGATCTCTCTGTCTCTTTTCAAGTAAATAAAATAATCTTTTAAATAGTAGTAATAATAATAATAAAGTCCATATTACAACCTGAAACCTCAAAGCTTGCAGAAGGAAACACAAAAGAAAGCCTCAGGGTATTGGATTTGGCGGTGATTTATTGATTATGACACCAAAAGAAAAAGAGAGGAATTGGGAAGCATCAAACTTGAAACCTTCTATGCTTTGAGAAACAGCCAGCACAGGCAAGTGGGAAGGGGAGGAAGATTGACATTCAGAGTACAGGTTAATGTCTGGGCAGATAGAGAGAGCAGGGTTTGCAGGTGTTGCAGGAGAGGAGAGAGAGCTCTGGCTGTCCCACTTCCGGCCCAGCTCCATGCTAATGCTCCTGGGCTCCGTTTTTGCATCTCCAAGCTCCCCTAGGCATTGGGGTAAAACACGTTAGGCTGTAGCCTGACACGCCAGCATCCCATATGGGTGATGAATCAAGTCCTGGCTGTTCCACTTCGGATCCAGCTCCCTTGCTAATGAGCTTGGGAAATCAGCACGGGATGGGAAAGCCAGATCCTCACTGCAGCGAGGCACGGGGCATGGGGTGCTGGGAGCAGGGAAGCTACACCAACAGGGCAGGCCAGCTCAGGAGACAGGAACAGCCAGTGCAAAGAAGTGAGGCCTGCCTCCTTTCTGTTCCTAAGCCACAGGGGCTAGGAGTCAGCGCTGTCCCAGGTGCCTCCGGAAGGAGCACATGTATCTGTGAACCCTAATTGTCACAGGTTCCTTGCTCCGCCTCCACTGCCCAAGGCCCGTCCAAGGGCAGTTCGGTCTGTGGGGAGAGGGAGAGGCCTGGGTGAGAAGAGGAAAAGATGTCCCTCGCCCCTCCACCTGCGACCTGATCGGGTGCGCTCACCCCGGAGCCGGTTTGGTCCTGTCGGTGCAGCGTCCGCCGCCGGTGCCACTGGTGCAGGGAGGCTCGCGCCTCATTGCTGAGCCCCTGTGGGGCGCGGCCCGCGTCCGGCTGGTAGTGAGCAATGTGGTGCAGCGCCCCAAACCACGTAGTCAAGTAGTACCCGGCTGGGGGCAAAGAGATGGGTGGGTGAGCTCGCCACAGGGTGGCAGGGGAATGGCTCATTGGAGGCGTGGGGCGCACCTTCTCCCCGCAGCTCGTTGGGATCCAGGAGCTCCATCAGAAACTCCACGTCCAGCTGCGTCTCCCCGATGTCCGGACTCCAGATCAGCTCCTCGGTCAGCGCAGGCAGGAAGGCGTCGGCCCCTTGGGGCTCTGCAGGAAGCCAAGGACAGGTGCTCCCGGGTAGATGCCGCAGCGTGGGGGACCATCCGTGCGTTCTCCCAGGACGGCGAGAGCGGGCTGTGTCCCCCACCTTGCCTCCCCATCCTGGACTGCGAAGACCCCTGCCACCATCTCCCTTCTGCCACCGCACGCCCATCTCTCCTTTACCTTGGCCCTCGCTGCAAGCCAGGCCCGCGTAGACGTCGCTGCACACGGCCAGCAGGAGCGCCACCTTGCGACGCGGGGCGCAGGCGGCGTGGAGGTGCGCGAGGCGCTCGTGGATGCGGCTCCGCTGGGCTAGGGCTGGGCTTTGCCCCTCGGGCCCTGCCCCCGCCCGCAGGGCCATTTGTCGCCTCCGCAGGCGTCGCAGCTCTGGGGCCCGGAGGGTCCGGAGTCGCATCCACAGGACTGGCTTCAGGGGTGCCAGCACAGCACGGCACACTGCTGCTTCCACGGTGAGACCTGCAGGGGCCGGCGCTGTCAGGCTGATCTTCCCTCCCCATTGGGCCATCTGCCACCCCTCCTTAGCTGCTGGGCTACCCACAGAAGCATGGACATGCAAAGGGGTGCCTGAGTGTCTCCTGGCCGAGGGGTAGTCCTACAAGTAGGTCAGTGGGAAAGCAAGCAGTTGTGCCACCCGTGGAAACACACACATTGGACAAGAACGCAAACCAAGGGCCCAGCAAGGATGCTGTGGAGAGGGGTCCCTCCAGTCCTCTCCCATTACCAAGATCCTCCTGCTTCTGCTGGTCCTTAGCTCCCCTGCTGCCTAGGATGGCCCTGACGCTGGGGTCCTTGGCTAGGTGATCCTGCAGGTCCAGGAGGAGGTGTCGCACGTCCTGAAGCAGCTCTATAGCCGGGTCTCCAGGCCTGTGGGGGTTCCCGGAGCAGGAGGCAAGGCGTGCCCGAAGGCCGCGGTACTGCCCAGCCACGTAGCTGCTCCGTGCCCTGGCCAGAGCCCGCACATGGGCGGTTAGCACATCCTCGGGGCCTTTCTCTTCATCTTGGTAGTCATCTTCCTCTTGCTCTTCCTCCTCCGGGTTGGCCAGAGCAAGTTGCTGCACCTTGGGAGTGGGTGGAGCTTCTACCCATGAGACCTGGTGTGGCCCGGGGATCCTGGTGGCTAGAGGTGAGGATGGGGTTGGGCTGGGTTTGGGCTGCTGGGAACAGCAGCAGTAGCTGGGGTCTCCCTGGCTCTGGCCTCCCACCCAGCTGACCTGGACGGCGCCTCTGACCAGTCTTTGGCTCCGTCCCCGAGACTGCATGTGCCTCCAGGTAGAGCTGGTTGACCACGCAGAGTACCCCAGCTGAGGTGTGAGCATGGGCCCTGCCCATCTGCAGCGTGTCTGGGGCTAGGGGCAGGAAGAAGTGTCCCGTGCACCTGAGGATCCCGCCCTGGTCCCTCCAGTCCAGCCTCACTGCTGGACAGGTTGAACTTCAAGTCCTGGCTCCCTTCCACCCCTAGTTCCTCCCAATCACCCAGGAATCTGGACCCTTCATGAACTCCCTCAGGATGGAGGTGACCAACGAGCAGACCATCCCCTCTAAAGCGTCCTGCCTCACCCACGGTGCGTGCCTCTCTAGGGCCGAGAGCTGGAGGAGGCAGAAGCAGTGTTCTGGGCAGGATATCCCTGTGGAAGGATGAGCACGAGCCGTGTCATGGGTGGGGTGTCTCAGAGAAAGGTAGCCCTGGCAGGTGCCCCCTTGGCAGACAGCTGCTACCTGCTGGCTGACAGGAAGGCCAGAAGGTGGGACAGATCCGGCATGCAGAGCTTGGAGGCTTCCAGGGACACACCTGCAGGGGCGTGGGGAGCAGATGTGAAGGGGGACAGCTCCTTCCTTCACTCCACAGTCCTGCACTCCCCTCCCAGACCAAGACATTCCGAGCAGGAAGCTCCACCCACTGTGGTCCCATTCCTGCCCAGCACCTGGAGCTTGGCATCCACTTATGCCACCAAAGGGGGCTGGTTCATCAGATAGAAATGGTTATTTCTGAATCCTTTCCAGGCATTGGGAACATAATGGTTAGAAAGGAGACAGGTTCATGTAGACACACACACACACACATTTACTTAAAAGGGTGAGAGGAAAGGACAGAGATCTTCAATCTGCTGGTTCACTCCCAAGCGGTTGGGGCTGGACCAGGCTGAAGCTAGGAGAGCCTGGACTTCCATCTGAGACGCCTTCCCTGGGTTCTAGAGACCCAAGCACTTGAGCTGCATCCCAGGGTGTGCATCAGTGGGAAGGTGGATTGGAAGTGAAGCTGGGACTGAAACCAGGCACCCCAATATGACTGCAGGCGCCCCAATCGGAGGGTGTCCTAATTTACAGCAAGGTGCCTGCCTGGGGGTGTATGGCACGTGACTGACATTTGCAAATCTCATCCTGGCTGCTGTTCTCAGTCAGATGTGTGGAGAGGGAGGGAGGGAGCGAGGGGTGGACTAAGGGCAGGCTGCTGCTGGGGTCCGGGGAAGAGCTGATAGAGGGAGGGGGTTGGACATGCAGATGTTCTAGCAGCTCCCAGTGATGAAGCTGTTGTGGACTGCAAACAGGGTAGGGGCCTCACCTTCAGAAAGCTTCTGAATCTTGTAGGTGCTGACTTCCCCTGGGGCAGATCCTGTCTTCAACACTAGAGTCTGGCTGGGGTCCTGTCCTACAACCAGGAAACTCTGGGACAGGACAAGGATAGGTAGCAGGTGAGTTCCAGGAAAGCAGTTATAGGGTCTGTCATGCCTGCCTAGCTGCTAGCCACTTCCCTTCTTTTAGGTTCAGTTCCCCAGGTTTCCTTTTGCGAAACTCTCCCAACTTGCAGCCCATATAAGTGGGACTGTTTCTGCTAAGGCCTGGGGGTGGTGGCTATACCTGGACACAGCCAATGGGAATGACCTGTGCTGTCTGCCCACTGTTCCGCCCAGGCTTGGGGGATTGCCATCTTTCATGGGAGTTCTGGTGGGTCACTTGGGAGCACGGTCCCTTAATGCATGAGAAGCTGAGGTTGCCTCCTCCACACCTGCCCGCTCCTGCAATGCTCCCTGTGCTAGCAGGTTCTCATAGAGGGATAGGTGATGGATACCCACAGTGCCTCTCAGCCCACAGCCACTCTCTGACCCCCGCGGGTGCAATCCCAAAGGCTTGTGGAAGGCCTCTTCCTTTCCTTGGGCAGACGAGGAATTCACTCAGCTGCCCAAGGGTCAGGATCTAGTCCTTAGCCACTTGGGTTTACCCAGTTTGTGCTAGTTCGGTCATTAGCAGTCACCAGGGACTTGACCAAGATGGTGGTGGGAGGCTGGGGAGAGGTCAGAAGGAGCCCCCAGCTGTCATACTCACCCCCAGCGGCCACAGCTCTACCAGGACCACAGCATCATGGACTTCCAGCTCTGGGATCTGCCACACCCCCTGGGTCCTCCGCAGGCGAAGAAGTGGCTCTCGGGCACTGAGGACCCCTACATGGGCCTTTCCTGCTCTGTTCCCATGTGATGGGACCAGCCTGGGATGTGCAGGGCCCAGGAGGTCAGGCTTCAGAGGTGAGCAGTTGGACACCAAAGGGGGTTAAAGGTATGGGAAGGGGCATCCCAAGGACAAAAGGCCAGAGTTGGGGTTCAGGGTCAGGTGGGAGGGGGACCTTTGGATGGAAGAGATTGGTGTACCCAAGGGCAGAAAATGGAACCCTTAGACTAGCTAGCCTCACCTCTCCCCATTGGTGGGGATTGCCTTGTCGTGTGGCTGGGCCATCCTCAGGATGCAAGTGGCCACGGTGTCATGGTCTGGCTCCCCGTAGGAAGACGGAGACTCAAGGCTGTTCCAGTCCAAGGGTAAAGATCCAGATGTTGGAAACCAAAGTGGGCAGAGACCCTGACCAATCACAGTGGACTCTGGAGTCCCCTGGCCATGACAGGGATTGTTTAATTTTGTTGTTGTTCTTCTTCTTTTAAGAGGGAGAAAATAAAGAGAGAGAACTCATCCACCTGCTGGTTCACTCCTCAGATGCCCGCAAGCAGCCAGGCTTGGGCTGGGCCAAAGCCAGAACTCAACTCAGATGGCCCATGTGGGTAGCAGGCAGCCATCGCTGCTGCCTCCCTAAGTTTGCCTTAGGAGGAAGTTGCAATCAGGAGTGGAACCCAGGCACTCTGATATGGGATCAAGCCTTTCAATTGCTTCAACATCACCCCTGCCCTGACCAGGAGTTACAGGGGAGAGGTCTGGGGGGTCCAGGAGAGAAGCCAGGACAACAGCTAGCAGGGACTCCAGCTCAAGACTTCAGCAGCCAGAGCAGTCACACAAATGCAGAAAGCTAGAAAAGTTCTCTGCCCACAGTCAACACCACACAGATTCGTCAAATATGACACAAAATTCCCGCTTTCCTCCAGGGAGAATGGAGGTAACATTTTTCTAGCACTTTTCTAGGAACATTTTTAGGCCATCCTCTGCTGTTTTCCCAGGCTACAAGTAGGGAGCTGGATGGGAAATAGAGCAGCCAGGGCATAAACTGGTGCCAATATGAGATGCCAGTGCTTATAGGTGTAGGACTAGCCAACTGAGCCATTGTGCTCGGCCCAGGAACATTTTTGAACATATAGAAAAGACGAAAGAATTGTACTGGGAAATTTCTATGTCTGTTGCCTAAAGGTGAGCACTTGTGAGCATATTTCCTGCAGCAATCCCAAGAGTAGGAAGCCTGGGTCTGGGAAGGGATGTCCTACCCACCCACCCATCCACTCACTCACTCACAAATTCACTTATCTATTCATTCATTCATTCACCCATATGTCCACCCACTCATCCATTTACTCTCATTAATCTATCCATTCACTCACCCATCCACCCAACTACCCACCCATGCATCCATCCGTCTGTCTGTCCGTCCACCTACCCTATTCACTTACCTGTTCATTCACTCATCCACCCATATATCCACCCACTCATCCATTCACTCTCACGCATCCATCCATCCATCTACTCACCCATCTACCCATAACATATTTACTGAACTCAGGCCCAGAATACCCTGAGGGGAGGGTAATGAGTAGGGCAGACCCTGCTCTTTCAGAGCTCCCTTCTTTTTAGGGCTGGGCATGGGATAGGGGTAACGAACAGCTGAGCAAGTCAGCCAGCCTGTTGCCGGTGTGACAGCAAGGAGGAAGGCAGGGCTGGTGTACCACCCAGGGGCTAGCAGGAAGGTGGGGGTGGAGAGAAGGAGGCAGATGCCTGCCCCACCTTCACGGGTGGTGCCCAGCAGGGCTGGCGGGGGCAGCTGCCAGGTACCAGAGGGGGGCAGTGGTTTGGCGGGGGGTAGTTAAAGATGCCGGATGCTCGGTCCCTGGGGACCCCTACCTGTTCTGGGAGGGGAGGCCAGAGGAAAAGGAAGTGAAAGTCGTCTCTGGTAGAGAGGAAGCTGGGCGGGTAGGGGGAAGAGGCGGGGCTGGAGGGGTCTGGACCGTCCCCCCTTCTTTCAGGCTCTCAGGCCTTTGAGGAAGGGAGCCAGGTAGGCCGGGAACCCAGAGCTGGGTACGCCTCTCACACGGAGTCTCTGAAGAACCAGCACATGCTCTGCTTTCCTGAGAGGTCCCAGCTCCAGCCTCCACCCTCCCACACCTCCCCGGATGCCATAAAAAAAAAAAAAAAAAAAAGGAACAGAGAGGCCGGACAGATGCTGGTTAACTGGTTTTGTTTTTTTGCCTTTAATTTGTTTCCAAAAAGCAACATCTTCTGCCCATCCCCAGATGGCAGATGAAAGGTGTCCCAAGTAGAGGGGACCCAGCAGCCACTTTGGGGGTTGGAAGCAGAAATCTGGGGGTCCTTCCCACAGCCCTGAGTGTGAGAGGCATTGCGGGGGGGGACCCATGTCCCACTCTGGGGTAGGTTAGATTGTGTCCTTAGCCCCAGGTATCCCTGGAGCCAGGACAGGGACCGGGACAGTTAAAAAGCGTGGTGCCCACCTCCCGGGAGCAGTTAGTCTGGGCAGGTGCCTCCTGAGCCAGTTAGAGCTGTAGGCTGTTAGAGACCCTCGGGAGGGAGTTAGAGGTTCGTGGAGGTTGAGTGAGGGTGCCCCAGTCCCTGGTCCCAGTTCCATGGATGAGAGATGCCAAGTTAGAGGGGTCCAGAGCTGGCTGGGGCTCAACTGGCCCAGGGCAGAGGGCTGGTGTCCCGCCTGGAGGCACAGCCATCACTGGGGCTTCTCTCCCTCCATGGTCTTGGCCTCCTCCTTGGTAGGCACAGGAGACTTCCTGGGGGAAGCTGCAGAGCCAGGGTTGGAGGTCCCTGGCCCTGGCTGGGTATCTATGCTGGCATGCTCCTTCCGGACCAGGTCCTCCAGCTCCTTCTGTGGGGCAAGGGTCGTGCAGGTCAGAGGTCACATGGGGCAGAAGCAGGGTCCCTATACGGGTCTTGAGGGGGCTGGGGTCACCCAGTTACTCACTTTCCATCCGAGGAGGTCAGCGAGTGCCAGGCAGCCCTGGTCACAGTCCCCCAGCCAGGCCACATCCCTGCAATGTGGGTAGGATGGTCAGAGTCCCGAAGCCTGGCTGGGGTCCCTGCCACTCTCCCCTCGCCCACTCCCCCATCTGGGCCTGGTCCCTCCTGAGCTCTGCCGCCACCCCTGGCCCAGGCCTCACCTGTAGGCCTTCTTGGAGTCGAAGTCCATGCCTCCTCCAAGGCCCATCATCATGCCGAGGAATGGGTCTGTCTGCAGGGAAGGGGAGGGGCGGGGAGGACAAGTGGGCAAGGGAGGGGAGGGCGGGTCCAAGGGCACAGACCCCAGCCAGGTGGGGCCAGTGGGCTCCCTGCTTCCCAGCTTTGTGGCTTTGGGGAAGGACTTGGCCCCTGGGCACCCTCTCCCTGCTGGCTGTGGTGGGAATAAAGACGCAGCCACCACCCACTCCTCCCCAACTTAAGGATTCCAGGGATGGGGTTGGAAAGACTCAGAAAAAACTGTGTTCTAAAGCTGCATTATGTTGGAGCGACACAGCATGTCAACCATGGAGTGGCCCTGTCATCACCTCAGCTACCGCGGGTGACAGGTACTGGGCAGGGCCTGTCTTGGCTGACGCTGGCCCCTGTCACCAGATCCAATGGGCACAGAGGCTCGCAGCATCCTAGAAGCAGGGGCAGCCTGGGATCCCAAGGAGTGAGTTGAGGAGCCCCCCTGATATGGGGGAGGAAAAGGGGAACCAGGGGAGGAGGCAGCATGGAGGGAGGGGAGAGGGCCAGGTGGGAGTGGGCGGCTCACCTGGCCGGTCTTCTCCTTGTTGATGAGCAGGCGAGGGGTGGACAGGGGAGCCCTGGGGGGACGTGAGGCTCAGGGGTCAGGATCTGTCCCCGTCCCCAAGCAGTGCCCAGCCCCACCCGTGCTGGCTCCCCACCTACTTGCCGATGAGGGATGCGAAGGGCTGCACCTGCAGCGAGGTGCCCATGATGATGAGCAGGTCCACTTTCGTGAAATCCTGTGGGAGGAGGCGTGGAACGGCCAGCGAGGGCCGGACTGGATACCCCGTCAGCAAGGCCACGTCCACCCGGGGCCTCTCCTCCCCTCCCATCTCACCCACCCCACCAGCTGAGGCCACTCACGGACTGTATGCAGGAGAAGAAACGGGCCGGGAGGTTCTCCCCGAAAAACACGATGTCTGCGCAGAGACAGTGACAGACACGGGGAGTGGGGCAGGGACAGTGACGCAGGGAGACCCATGAGAACAGGGTGGAGGAAAGGCAGGCCGAGCGCCGGCTGGAAGGCGGCGAGCAGAGGCACAGGGCTGCTCCCTCCTCCCTGGGACACTGGTGGAGGGCAGCAGGTAGGGGAAGGGGATGCACGGGCCATGTGGGGAGGGGCAGGGGGAACGGGCAGGGAGACAGCGATCCGCTTGGGCAGGTGCCCAGGCCCAGGCTCACCTGGTTTCACCACGCTCTGGCAGTTCTCACACTTAGGAGTCTCCTCCGAGAAGATCTTCTCTGGATGGGGAGGGGGGGCAGTGGGAGAGAGGGCTGTGCGGGGCTGGTGCGGGATTGGCAGGTGCCCGGCAGCCTCCCTCCACTGTCCATGTGCCCATCACACACAGAGGTGCACACATATGCACACACAGGCACCTGTACAAGGGCCCACACACGAGGGTACACGCTTGTGTGTATGTACTTAACGCAGGTGTGTGAGGGAGGGCTGGGTGAGGGGGGGATCTGCCCTGTCAGCCAAGGCCTCTCCTCTCAGGAGCAGCCCCCACCCCCGGTGGCTCCCAGCATCCCCTGCTACAGCTACCGACTGAATGAATGAACAAATCCTTGTTCCCAGCAGGATCCCACCAGCCCCCACCTGGAAGCGGGGCTTTCCAGGGCTCTGTGGGAGCAGCCCTGGTTTCCCCACCCCTCCCCTGGGAGGAACGTGACTAGGGTGACGACACACCAGGATCTGGGCCAGAGCCCCCCTCACAGCAGCCTGGTGACAGCCCTCCCCTGTCCCTGAGGGCCTCAGTGGGCTGGAAGGCATTGCCGTCTCTTGCCACCCTCAGAATTCTAACTCATTCAGTATTCAGCCACGCGTTCCTTGGCGTCTGTCCCACGGAGGGGCTGCCTGTGACAGGATGCTGTTCTGTGGGTGGCTGCAGGCCATTACCCCCGGCTATGAGCAGTGGTGACGACCAAGGGACTCTTTCCCTCCCTCTCCCAGCTTGTAGGGTGGGGGTGGTCAGCAGGCATTCCCTCAGCAGGGGCACCCAGGCCACGCTGCAGCTGTCCAGCTCACACGTGGACACGGACAGCTTTGTGAAGCGAGCATAAAGGCCGTCAGAGATAGCATCCACACCGCGACAAGTGGCTTCCCTGCTGGCACAATGGGCGACAGGCGTGGGTTTGTCCTGGCTAGTGGGATGGGGGGATGGGCACCCTGGCCTTGCGTGAACTGCGACTGGCAGCCTTTAGGGGAAACACCTCCTCCACATCCCCTGCCAGACCCCGCCCCGTCTGACGTCACAACCCAGAGCTTGCCCTGGTGCTGTCCGATCTGTGCAGGACTTGTACAACTTTGAATGGGAGAAAAGGAATGATTCAGCTCCTTGGCTGCACCAGCCACGGCCCCAGAGTGCCAGCGGCTGCTACGTGGGCCAGTGTAGACAGGAGCCTTTTTCTCAACTCTGAAAGCTCTGGGAGACAGTGTGGCCTTTCTTGGGTGCAGGTGGGTCAGGCACTTGAAAGGACCTAGCCCCAGGGTTTTGTGGCCCCACAGGACAGGCCAACGAGTAGCCTGGAATTTGCACTGGCGAGGACACCGCGGAGAGCAAGGAGGTGCTGGTACCTCCCAGCTGTCGGTGCTGCACTGCAAAGCTCGGTGGCCCCCAAGACCCTGATGTTGGCAGGGAACCCCGGCCTCACCCCCTTACCTTTCATCCAGCCTAGGGTGTACTCGCGCCGGCACTGGGAGCTAGTGCAGTGCGACGTGTAGAAGGTGCCGTGGGCCTCCACCAGGTCCTCAGGCTCCAGCCCTGCCACTCGTTCCAGGGTGTCTATGTTCTGAGGGGGAAAGTGGGAGATACAGGGAAGAGGGGTCAGGTGTGAACACTTCATCTTCCCGTCCAGTCATGGACCGGGTGGCACTTGGTGCCGGTGTCATGGCATAATGGGTTAAGCCACCACTTGCTATACCAGCATTCCATATTTGAGTCTTGGCTGCTCCACTTCCAGTCCAGCTCCCTGCCAATGCACTTGGGAGAGCAGCAAAGGACAGTCCAAGGGCTTGGGCTCCTGCACCCACACAGGAGAGGCAAATGGAATTCTGGGCTCCTGGCTTCAGCTTGGGCTAGTGGATGGAGGATGGGTCTTTCTCTAGTTCTCTCTCTCATCCTGCCTTTCCAATTAAATCTTAAAAAGAAAGGAAAGGAGAATGAAAGAAAGAAAGAAAGGAAAAGATATGGCCTGGTATGGTATCCTAGTGGCTAAAGTCTTCGCCGAGCATGTGCCAGGATCCCATACGGATGCTGATTCTAATTTCAGCTGCTACACTTCCCTTCCAGCTTCCTGATTGTGGCCTGGGAAAGCAGTCGAGGACAGCCCAAAACGTTGGGACCCTGCACCCACATGGGAGACCCAGAAGAAGCTCCTGGCTCCTGACTTCGGATTGGCTCATCTCCGGGCCATTGCGGCCACTTGGGGAGTGAATCATTGGATGGAAGATTTTCCTCTCTGTCTTTCCTCCTGTCTGTATATCTGACTTTCCAATGAAAATAAATAAATCTTTAACAATAAGAAAAGCAATTGTAGCAGGCATTGAGCTCATAGAAGCCACTGGAACTGCTGGGACACAGAAGGGGGAGGGCGGAGCAAGAAGCAGGTGCTGAGTTCTGCTGAGGCCATTCTGCTCATATTGCTGGCTCTACGGAAGGGGTCAGAGAGTCCTGGCCGCTCCCAGCAGTGGCCCAAACTCAAGTTTCCTGCTAAGTTGGACCACTTCAATTTTTCAGAAAAGAACCACACACTTGACTGCCACATGCCAGAAATGTGTTGAGCTAAACAGACATGTAACGTTGCTCTGAGGCGACCTCCTTGAGCAGTGCCCCACCTGCAGAGCTGAACGTGGCAGCCCTGACAAGCACAGACGCACAGCAGTGAAACAGGAGGCTTCTCTGGCCTCCTGGTTTGGCAGCTGGAGTTCTGCATGACGGACGGTACCACTGGTGGCCCAGCAGCCTGTGTTCTTTGGACTCAAGGAGGCATCCCATAGTCGATGAGCCGAAAAATTCTCTTTTATGTGAACATTCGTGCTCTGGGCTTTTCTTAGACCGCCCAGCCCCTGTGGAGCAGCTTTTGTTCTGTCCCCCGGGGGCGAGGGGTCGCTGGGGTAGGGGCTAACAGATGGCACAGACAGGAGGCACAGATGGCCTACTGGGCATGGCCTGCAGCTAAGCTGTCCAGTCTCCTGGAGACTCCACAAGTCTGCTCAGGGGTGGAGTGCTGCGGCAGTCTGCTCTGCTCCCTAGGACCTGTGGATGAGAAGCCCCCGGCCTGGCCTTGCCCTCCTCCCTCATGGTTACACACCCTGCTTTAGCCTTTAGTATACTCGACTCAGTCCACTAACAGCAAAGCAAGCTGTGTACATGCGAAGGACTCAACATCAGGGACTGGCTTCTGTCTCAGAAGCTAAAACTGCCACCTAGGCGATGCCAGCATCCTATTGGCACGCTGACTCCAGTTCCCGGCTGCTCCGTGGCTGATCCAGCTCCCAGCCGATGAGCCTGGGAAAGCAGTGGAAGATGGCCCCCAGATCCTGGGCCCCTGTCACTCACGTAGAAGACCTGCATGGGGATCCGGGCGCCTGGCTTCAGCCCGGCCCAGCCCTGGCCTTCGTGGAATTTAGGGTGTAAGCCAGTGGAGAGATCTCTCGCTTTCTGTTTCTCCTGTTCTCTGTCATTCTGCTTTCCAAATAAATGAATCAATCTTATACAAAACTAAATCGCATGCAATGGAGCACTGGCATCCCACAGTCCTGGCTGCTCCACTTCCCTTGCAGCTCCCTATTATGGCCTGGGAAAACAGCAAATGATGGCCTGGGTCCTTGGGCCCCTGCACCTGTGTGGGAGACCTGGAAGAAACTCCTGGCTCCTGGCTTTGAATCGGCTCAGTTCCAGCTGTTGTGGCTATTTGGGGAGCGAACCAGTGGATGGAAGATCTTTCTCTGTCTCTCCTCTGTAAATCTGCCTTTCCATTTTAAAAAAAAAAATTAAATTTCCTCAAGAAATAAATAGCATGCAAAAAGAACCACACTGGTCCCCTTAGCCATGGGGACACATCCCAGGAACCCCCACAGAGGTCTGACCCGGAGAATAGCACCCAGGGCTCTGCACACACCTTCCTCAGCTTCCCATTGACCCTGCTACCTTGGGCTAGTCTTTGACATCGCTTAGGATGGCGAAATCGACTTAAACCAGAGGGAAGCGGGTCCCTACATGGGGTATGAAATGACCTCAAGACAGTGCAAGGTGCAGGTCAACAGAGGCAGGGTGTGCAGGGTGCAGAACAAACACTTGCAGTCACGCTGCACCAGGGGTGCGCCAAGCTCCAGAATATGTGGCGCAGGTGGCTGCGCTGTGCAAACGCTGGAGCGTTCCTGCACAAACAGCCTTCCAGAACATCATAAATGACACCATTTTTTTTTTATTATTATTGTTGTTTGAAAAAGCAGAGAGAGAGCTTTTCCAGCTGTTAGTTCACTCCCCAAATGCCCACAAGAGCCAGGACCACGCCAGGCCAAAGTCCAGAGTGCAAAACTCCATCCGGGTCTCTCACGTACGTGGCAGGAACCCAGTCACTGAGCCATCACCCCGTGCCTCCCAGCGTGTGCCTTAGGGAAGCGGCACCGGGAGCCAGAGCCAGCCTCTCCGCCGACAATGCACGTGTTCCAAGTGGGGTCTCCGTCAGTGCATCACACACCTACCCCTAATCTAACAGGACCACCGTGGGCTATGCCCCTTGTTGCTAAGTGAAGTGTGAGGTAGCAGGTGACTGCACATGAATTTGTGTGTCTGCCTGTGCTTCGATAGCTCCAAAGAAGAGCAGCAGTGGAGGGAGGGAGACGGGGCACGTGGCGGGAGGAAGCCACTCCCTACGAAAGGGGTACACCATGAGAGTGGTGGCTAGCATTGGCCTTGGCATGGCAGTTGGAATCAGGGCACCCAGGTGGGGAGAAACCTGAGCCAATGGCGGGGGCTGCGGTGGGGTGGAGGTGGCCGCTCCCCTAGGCCGGTCCTCACTCGGCTCCTGTCAACAGCGCTCACTGGCAAAGCTGCCCAGGGGGCGACCAGGGAAGTGCCAGGCAGGAGACTGCACTATGTGAAGGTCTCCTGCCCTTGTAAGCCTTGGTCTACTCTTTGTCTAGGGCAACATTAGCAGCGGCAGGGGCCCAGGCCCTCGAGACACCTGCGGAAATGGAAGAAGCTATCTCCTCCTGCGGAGGAATGAGGCAGCCCCACGCCAAGGTGCCCAGGTCAGCCCAGAGCCTGGGGCTGTAGCTCTGCTCTCACCCTAAGCAGATGCCCTTGCTGGGGGCAGCCTGCTACAGGGTATAGCCTGCAGACTCTGACTCACAACCTCCAACACCCATCCTTATCACTTCTCAAGATCAGCCCATTCTCTGGGCCCGGAGCAGGGGCCTAGTGGCTAAATCCTCACCTTGCAACCACCAGGATCCCATATGGGCACTAGTTTGTGTCCCAGGGGCCCTGCCTCCCATCCAGCTCCCTGCTTATGGCCTAGGAAAACAGTAGAGGATGGCCCAAAGCCTTGGAACCCTGAACCCACGTGGGAGACCTGGAAAAAGCTCCAGGTTCCTGGCTTTGAATCAGATGGCCACTTGGGAAGTGAACCAGCAGATGGAAGATCTTTTTCTGTTGAAGGACTGCCCCCCCCACAAAAAACAGACCACCAAACGCCCAAGAGACCCCAAATCTCAGACGTTCTCAGCAGATGAGAACTCTGCAGGAAGCAAACTTCCTGCCGAGATGGTGGGCCGCCTTGCTGGTTAAGCGTGCCTGGGGAGGTGTGAGGCGTCTTTGCTATCTTCCTCTTTTTTTAAGTGATTGTGGCCTGAACGTATCTGATTATAAGCAAGGTTCTGTTAGATCCCTTTTCTAGTTAGATGCGTTTGTGGGTGTTGATTCCTGTAATTCAAGTTCACTTATCCCGTTGCCTGGCACCTGCTGATTGCTTTCCAAATCCCTTGTGATCTACTGTCAGGGCAGCTTGTATGCTATTGTTTAGTTAACTAGTAACTTTCATCCGCCTGCTTGCCTGGCAAAAAACATGCTCTGAGTTGCCCAGTGTAACTCAAGTGTGCCTTGGCTCATCTTGGCTCTGCATCCCCAGTATCCCCTGAGCTGTTGTTACACCTCAAGTTCGCGGTCCCCACTAGAGGGATCCCTGAGATTTCTCTGTCTCTCCTTCTCTCTGTAACTCTGACTTTCCAATAGAAAATACATACATCTTTTAAAATGAATTTTAAAAATCAGCCCATTCTGGGCCCGGCGCGGTGGCGCAAGTGGTTAAGCCCTCGCCTTGCACGCCCGGGATCCCATATGGGCGCCGGTTCTAATCCCGGCAGCCCCGCTTCCCTTCCAGCTCCCTGCCTGTGGCCTGGGAAAGCAGTGGAGGATGGCCCAAAGCTTTGGGACCCTGCACCCACGTGGCAGACCCGGAAGAGGCTCCTGGCTTCGGATCGGCATAGTATCGACCCGTTGCGGCTCACTTAGGGAGTGAATCATCGGACGGAAGATCTTCCTCTCTGTCTCTCCTCTCTGTATATCCGCCTTTCCAATAAAAAAATAATAAAAATAAATCTTTAAAAAAAAAAAAAAAATCAGCCCATTCTGCATCAAGCTTTCTTTCCCTACCAAACTCCCATTGCTGAGGAGTGTTGCAAGGAAGGTTCTGGGGTTCCCGCTCTTGCCAACTGTGATGTTTCTATTTAAATCTAGAATGGAAAGTCCCTACAAAAGAAGACTTGGCTCCTGACCCAGCTTCCTGCTAGTGGGCACGCAGAGACAACAGTGAGCACCCAAGCAGCGGGGACCCTGCCTCTCCTGAGGGCACCTGGCCTCAGCCTGGTCCAGCCCTGGATATCTGGCAAGTAACCCAGCGGGTGGGGGGTGGGGAGGGCTTTTTCTGACGTTCTGTCTCTCAAATATAATACAAAAAGAAATTAAGAATTCAAAAGAAAAAGAAAGCATTTTCTGTCTGAAATAATAAGCTTATTTTGGTGTGAAATATTTTTGAAATTCATGCACAGTCTTTCCTAACATGCATTTTCCATGAGCTTTCTGGGAAACCCTGGAATGTAACTGACAAGACCCGTGGCGGTTTTGCTGTGGACTTGATGGGCATGACCACTGCGCTCCTGTTTGAATGGGGGCGGTGGGCTGCAGTAAAAAAACAGCAGTGCACACAGCTTCAGAAGTGCTGTGTCGGCACAGCTTGGAGTGAGCGAAGACGGTGTGCTCCGGGAAGCTGGGTGAGTCACTGAGCTGGTGGCTGAGGTGGAAGACGGAGAGTAAAGTGTTTCAGGAAACGCGAGCCTGCAACGTCTCCCCCAGCTTTACAGTTTACGAAACATGCCATTTGAAAATACGGCCTGTTACATTCAATCCATGCAGCGAACACAGCAGACAGGAGAAAGGCCTATATATTTCACATTGGCCTTGGAACATGTTCCTCTTGAGATCTCATGGTACAACAGGCTAAGTGAGCCTCCACCTGTGACGCAAGCATCCCCTTTGGGTATGGGTTCAAGTCCCAGCTGCTCCACTTCCCACCCAGCTCCTTGCTAACACATGTGGGAAAGCAGCAGAAGACGGCCCAAGTGCTTGGGTCCCTGTACCCATGTGGGCAACCCAGAGAGAGTTCCAGGCTCCTGGTTTCTGCTTGGCCCAGCCCTGCTTGCGGCAGCCAGTTGAGAAGTCAGTCAGTGGATGGAAGATCTCTCTCTCAGTCTCTTTCTTGCTCTGGCTCCTAACTGAGGTTCCGGCTCCTGCAGGCCCCAGGAGGCAGTGGTGACAGCTCAGGTGGTTGGGTGTGGCTTAGCGCTGCCCCAAGCTGTTGGAGGATTTCCAGGGAGTAACCAGCATAGGGGAGGGCTAACTCTTTTCATTTCTCAAACAGACAGGGTGAGGCAGAGCAGCTGAACTTCAGGCTGGGACCCTCGCAGCCCATCTCAATGTGCCCGAGTTCGCGTCCCGGCTCTGCTCCCACTTCCACTAACTTCCTGCTGCTGTAGGCTCTGGAGGGAACAGTCAAAGTTCAAGTGCTAAATCCATGCCACGCACGTGGTGGGCCTGGACTGAGTGTCCAGTGCCTGGCTTCAGCCTGGCTCAGCCCGGGGAAGGCTGGGCATCTGGGGAGCCAGGAGGCTCATACCCTTTATGTGTCCATCTGTTCCTGCATATCGCTCAAATAAACTAAAATACAAATTACAGCAGGAGGGTCTACACTGTGGCTCAAGTGGCGAATCCTGCCCCCTTCAAGCACCGGATCCCATATGTGCGATGCGATCCCATACGGGTGCTGATTCATGTCTTGACTGCCACACTGCCCATTCAACTCCCTGCTTGTGGCCTGGGGAAGCAATGGAGAATGGTCCAAAGCCTTGAAACCCTGCAGCCACTTGGGAGACCTGGAAGAAGCTCCTGACTTAGGATCAGCTCAGTTCCTGTTGAGCTGTTACAGCCATTTAAGGAATGAGCCAGTGCACAGAAGATCTTCTCTCTGACTCTCCTTCTCTCTGTAAATCTGCCTTTCCAATATAAACAAATAAGTCTTTAAAAAAGTCACAACAGGAAGCCAAGCACGCGGTTGATGCCATTTCTTCTGGAGTCAAGGACAGAGCGTTGCTTCCACGGGGCTGGGCGGCCCTTCACAACCTCGTCCCGGCCCTGATTTTTCTTCAACTCAGCCCGAACCCCATCTCCACACTGCTTCTCCAGCGTGGGTTCCTATTCTCCGCCATGGCAGTGGACAGGCCTGTTGTCCCTCTGCCTCAAGCTTGTTCATCCAGATAACCCCGAGGCTCCCCCCATCAGCCCTGTAGGCCTTCGCTTCAATGTCACCTCAGTGAGTCACCTTGCACACCTAATTCCTCCTGAACACACACACACACACGTGCATCCGTGTCCTCCCACATACACGGGCACACATATGTACATAGGCAGCACCTGATGTTCCTTCCTGCCAAGTGTGCCTGAGAGACCGACCACTGTGGGACACTCAGGCACCGCTTCCCCGTGCTGCTTGTCACCTCTCCCCGCGTACCAGCTCCAGGGAGCCGGGAATGTGCGCTGCTGGCAGGGCCAGCCACGGGGTGGACACTCAGCAGCTGCCTGTTGGGAGAGCTGACACACAATGCTGCTGATGCTGGGCAGGGGCACACAAGGCACCCAACGCCCCACAGGCGGGCACACCTGCCCTGGCTGAGAAATCTAGATCTAAACAGGCCCAAGTCGCCCCCTGGCGGCAGCGTCTGAGCTTGCAGGCCAGCCGGGTCCAGGAGAAAGAGACTGGGTGATGGACACTTTAGGCTGCTATTCCAGCACCTGCGGCTCCACGGTGGAGGGCTAGCCTGTCCCTGCCCCACTTCCCATGCAATTCCAAGATGAAGTTCTACACCCGAAGTGGAATGCAAACATCTCTTATATTAGGGACCTGAGACGTCAAAAGTGTCCCCATGTCTGCTTGAGCAGCCCAGACTGCGGTCTGGTGCACCCAGCTATAATGCATCCCCAAACAAGTACCCGGTCCTTCCTCTCTGCTGGCCACCCGAACGCCTACCTGCGTGTAGCAGCGCAGGAGCAGCCCTTTCTCCTTCAGCAGGCGGATGAAGTAGTGGCAGGTGGTTGGCTGCAGGGACAGAGCGGCAAGGGCATGGGTCATATAGAGCCTCACAGCCTGGCCCAGCCTCTCTCACCCCAAGGTGTCATCCCCGGGAACCCTGAGAGGGGCAGGCCACCATTCTCCCTGTGTCACAGCCGAGCACACACAGGGAAGCAAGCTTATCTTGGTCAGAGTCACCGGGCCGGGGAGGGGCTGGGTCTGGCTCCACCCGGGGATAACCCAGCTCTGGGATCCGGGTTTTCACCTTGGACAACAGCAATGACTCCATTGTAGAGACAGGAAAAATAGGGCCACATGATGGGGGAACAGTCTGGGCCCTTTCACACTAAACTACTGTATCTGCCTGAAAATTCCTTTTCCCCCTGTCTGCTGTTTCTCTCAATCCCTGATCCCATCTCTTACAAAAAAAAAAAAAAGCAACTCACCTTGAACTGCCCAGGGTAGAGCTCCTTAGCAAGAGCGAAGAAGGGTTCCGGATGTTTCTGTGAGAGAGAGAGCGAGCGAGCTAGGGGCTCCGGGTCTGCTGAGGGTTGGAGCAGGGCCACCCCTCCCCTCCACTCAAGGCAGATGGGAGGAGGCAGGACACACCTTGAAGTAGCCGATCTCAAAGATGGCCTCTGGGTAGGGAAGACGGTACTTCTCCAGGTTGGCATAGAGACCGGTGGTCGGAGAGCGGAAGTCGGGGATGCCGGCAGCTGCAGGCGGAGGGGCAGGGAGCCAGGAATCAGAGAGGCTGGCCCTGTCTGCACCCCGGGGACCCTCTGCGGCCCCCAGTGCTCAGGGAGGCGACACTTACACGTGGAGATGCCAGCGCCAACCAGGCAGATGATCCTGCGACCTGGGAGAGAAATTTTTGTGTCACCTGGGGGTGACCTGCTCAGCCCCTCCACTGCGGTCACATATTCCCAGCCCTGACGTTGGGCGCCGGGCCACGCCCCAGGCCAACACTTCATGGGCACCGTGGTCTTTGCCCTTCTCCACGGAGTGAAGTTGGCACCCCTTATTTACAGCCAAGAAGGGCAAGAGGAGCCAGCAGAGGAACTCAGAATCCATTTATTATGGGGCCGGCACAGGCATGACATATGGGTGCTGGTCTGTGTCCCAGCTGCTCCACTTCCTATCCAGCTCCCTGCTTGTGGCTTGGGAAAGCAGTAGAGGGATGGTCCATGTGGAAGACCCAGAAAAAGTTCCTGGCTCCTAGCTTGTAGTTGTGGGCCTGTAATTGTGGCCATTTGGGAATGAACCAGCAGATAGAAGATCCTCTCTCTGTTTCTCTCCCCCCAGTAACTCACTCAAGTAAAATAAATAAATATTTTTTCAAGAAGGATCTGCTTATCAGAAATTATACCAGTTGGTGCTGGCATTGTGGCATAATGAGTTAAGCCACCTGGGACGCTGGCACCTATAGCAGAGTGCTAGTTGAGCCCCAGCTGCTCTACTCCTGATCCAGCTCCCTGCCAATGTCCCTGGGAAGGCAGTGGAGGAGGGCCCAGAGCCTTGGGACTCTGCACTTGTGTGCAAGACCCAGAAGAAGCTGCTGGCTCCTGGCTTCAGATCGGCTCTATCCTGGCCACTGCGGCAATTTCAGAAGTGACTAAATGGATAGAAGGTCTTCCTGTCTCTTCTCTCTGTAAATCTGATCTATCTTTCCAATAAAAATGAATAAATCTTTTTTAAAAACTATTATTTATTTTTATTTGGAAGGCAGACAAATATATAGAG
This sequence comes from Ochotona curzoniae, assembly GCF_017591425.1. Lineage (NCBI taxonomy): Eukaryota > Metazoa > Chordata > Mammalia > Lagomorpha > Ochotonidae > Ochotona > Ochotona curzoniae. The sequence goes on along the minus strand of NW_024465561.1, from coordinate 3,555,042 downwards.
AGAATTCTTCCACCTGCTGGTTCACTGTCTACATTTCTACGGTGTCAGACCTGGGCGGGCTGATGCCAGGAGCTGGGAACTCTGCCCCATGGGTGTGGCAGCAGCCCGACTGCTTGAGCCTGCTGCCCTGCAGGGTGCACAGGCTGGAAGCTGGCTGATAAGTGGGGATTCAAACCCAGGCCACTCTCACAGAGTGTGTGGCTGTCCCTCGGGGAGTCTTACTGTGCCACAAGGCTGTCCCCACCCGTCACGGCCTGTCCACCATGAGCATGGTAGTCTCCCATCTTCACTAACGAAGGCAGAGGTGGAATCGCACTGCCAGCCTTGTTGCTGCCCAGCAGGTGCCCTGCCATCTGCCCATCAGCGGATGGGCAGATACAACCGTGATGCCCCGTGGTCAGGCACCTCAAGGGCATCCTGTCTGAAGGAGGAGGGCAAGGTGAGTGAAGGGAGGCCTGCCGGGCGGCTGGGCCTGCGTGGTCCCAATGCACAGCTGAGCACAGGAGACCTGGGCTTAAATCTGGCCCCTGCTACTTGCCAGGTGTTTTTCTCACACCAAGTCACAACCTCCCCCTGCCTCAGTTTCCTTCTCTATCCACTCCTGCCATGACCTCCTAGGTGTAAAGTGAAGATCAACAGAGCATGCCTATAGGGCTCGGTACAATGGCTCAATTTGTTCATCCTTGCCTTGCAAGTGGCAGCATCGCATATGAGTGCTACTTCGTGTCTTGGTTGCCCCACTTCCCATCCAGCTCCCTGCTTGTGACCTGGGAAAGCAGTGGAGGATGGTTCAAGGCTTTAGCACCTGCACTCGTGTGGGAGACCTGGAAGAGGCTCCTGGCTCCTGGCTTTGGATCAGCTCAGCTCCAGCCATTGCAGTCACTTGGGGGTGAACCAGCGGACAGAAGATCTTTCCCTCTGTGTCTCCTCCTCTCTGTCTAAAGTTTCTGTCTTTCCAATAAACATAAATAAATCTTTAAAACAAAAACAAAATAAGAGCATGCCGGTAAAGTGCTTAGCCCAGTCTGATTTGTCACTTCCCTTTGATGGGTCTCGGGCCAGGCCCCCCCAGCTTAGCTGCAGAAATCCATGCACTCTTTGGAGCCCCACATAGCCAGATGATGGTGGCAGACAGCTGCCTTGGCCTGCCCCTATAGAGGGCAGAGGCTGCCCAAGCCGAGGAGGGAGCTGGCAATAGCTAGGGCCTGGGGAAACCAGAGAAGACTCCTTCACAAAAGGCCGTTCAGGCCCCAAAAAAGGGGGCAATTGTTCCTGTCAAGGACTGCGGAGAGCCTGGTTTCTCAGACTCTACTGAGCTCAACCCATGGCAAATCTCGGCTGTGTGGTGGCCCCTGTCGATAGGCACCAGCTGACAGGCACGATAGTGGGCCTGGGGACAGCTTCCAGCAGTGCCAGCCGCAGTGCCACCGCCCCGCCCACGGCAGCAGCCTGGCCCAGCTACAGCTGCTCATATCTGTATTTACTCATTTACCTCTCCGGAGAGCCCAGTGAGTTAGGAGCTATCACAGACACAACTTGCCTAAACTAAAATATAGTACAAAAAGAAAAAAAACCACAACTTGCCTAAACTGAACATCCAATAGGAGCCCCCGTCACCACCTCTGTGAGCGCTAATATGACACCACAAGTGGGAAATTCCACTTCTGAGCTCATGAGATGGGTCATGATCAAAATGCAGGTGCATCAAAAATATTGCATAAAATTCTCTTCGGGCGGTGCACCTAAGGTGTTCACAGAGCGTAAATGGCTTCTGGCGGTCAGGGGCTGGTGCGATGCAGTGGGTTGAGCTGCCAACGCGCCTGGGGAAGCAGTCCAAGATGGCCCAAGGATCTGGACACCTGCCACCCATGTGAGAGACACAGAGCAAGCTCCAGGCTTCTACCAGCCTGGTCCAGGTCCAGCTGTTGTGCCATTTGTGGAGTGAACAAATAGGTGAAAGATCTCTAGCTCTCCCTCTCTCTGCCTATTAAAAAAAATACAGCTTTAAAAATAATGATAATAATAATAAACAGGGAACACTCCTCATCCTGCGTGACACGCCCAGTCTCTGAACCAGGCCCAGCCAACTGGAGCCCAGTGGGTCCTTGCATGACGGAGCTGCCCCATCAGGACCAGGCAGGTGACGCCTGCCTGCGTCAGCTGGAGCCAGCCTTTGCTTTTGCACTTGAATCACTAGGGGGGGAAACAAAACAAACCATGATATCCTTCAGTGGGAGCTGCTAGGCGGGGATAATTTGCGTTTGGAGGCACCAGGGGTTGGTCTTTATCCCAACACAGAAACAGAATTTCTGAGAACACAGAAGAAGCATCTGGATGCAGCCACGCTTGCACCAATGTTCAGTGTTTGGGGTAGGGAGTGGCCTGGGGCTGGAGCAGAGGAAGGGCCCCGGACTTACAGCGGTCACTTTGGATGTAGCGGCTCACCCCTTCCAGGGTGAGCTCGTCCAGCAGACGCTCCTTCTGGGTGCCCAGGCCCAGGGTCTGGGAGAAGAGGTTCCGTAGGAAGTCCACTGCCAGAAGGAGGGAGACAAGGGCCAGGTGGGCATGCAGCCAGGTGGCATGGGTGGCCTCAGGGGCCCTGCCCCAGCCCAGGGGTCCCCAGCCTCCCCACCACAGAATGCCCAAAGCCTGACCTGGCCAGCAGCCCCCAGGACTACACTGTTGGTGGCGCCGAGGGGCTGTCCCCCAGCCCCTGCTCTAAGCCCTCCCCATCAGCTACTCACTCTCGGCTTCTCCACCTGCTGCTCCGGCCTCAGAGTCAGAATCAGAATCCTGCAAGAGGGTGGGGTGGGGTGGGGTGGGGTGGGGTGGCCAAGTCAGAGAGGTGAGAGGGGATAAAGAAGTGGGGGAGGGAGAGCCCCAGCACTGGGCGACACAGGCTCCAACCAGGAGGGCCAGAGCTGGGGCCCAGGGTCAGAGAGTGGGGTGATGCTGGGAAGGACGGGCTCCTCTGTCTCCAGGTCCTGGCTTGGGTGGCAGGGACCCCTCTCAGCAAGGGGAGGGGCTTGCAGCCCGCAGTGGCAAAAGGAATGGGGGAACCTCAGTAAGTACTGATTGTAGCCATAGTCCCATGCGTGGTGTCCCCTGTCCTCTGTCACAGGGTCCCTTGCCCAGCTGCCCTACTCACCAAGGTTGTGCCTCACTATTGCCCGATCCCCCACGCCTTGCCTGACGCCCTAACTCCCCCTTAGTCAGCTCTCCCCTAGGTGGGAGGACCCTGTCCTGGGTCCCTCTCCACCTTTGCAGCTCCTCAAGTGCCACTGGCGTGGTGATGTCACCTCTCTGTCCCTACACCTGGGGTTCTGCACCATATCCCCGCACAGGCTTCCATGGCCATCTCCCGCAAAAGCACTCTTCTATTGGCCTTATCTCAACGTAGACTCCCTGTCCCCTGATTAGCTCAGTGGCCCTGCTGCCTCGGTTCCCCACCCCTGCCGCTGTCCTCAGCTCTCAGCAGGCTCCCTCTGCCCCCTGACCCCTTCTGGCCACCACAGGGCTCCGGGACCAGCTTGTCTTCTCCCCGGAATGGGGGGAGACTGCTGGGGATCCCCTCTGGTCTCCCCGTGCTGGGCTCCACCTGGAGGGCTCTCCCTTCTCCCCAGCTGCTCCGGCCCCCTCACTCGGTCACAGAAACACACTCTCCTGTATAAACCTCTTGCACAATCGCAGCCTGCTGCTCCTCACCCCCTTTCCCAGGCCCATCTGATTGGGAACCTCACTTTGCAAACACACTGAAATGGTTTCCATTCCTTTTAAAGATTGACGAGTTCTTGCAAAATGCCGACCATTAGGGGCCAGGGTTGTGGCATGGCCAGTTAAGCCTCTGCTTGCTAGGCTGGCACCTCATACAAGCACTGCTTACAGTCCCAGCTACTCTGCTTCGGATCCAGCTTCCTGACAATGTGCCTCGGAAAGTGGTGAAGGACGGTCTAAGGGTTTGAGCCCCTGCACCCATGTAAGAGACCTGGAAGAAGCTCCGGGCTCCTGGCTTTGGCTTGGTCCAGCCCTGGCTGTTCTGACCATTTGAGGGATGAACCAGCAAATAGAACTTTTCCCTGCAGATCTCCCCGGTAACTCTGCTTTTCAAATCAACCAATCAATCAATCGTAAGGGGGAGGGGGAATCAATCATTAGACAATGTATAACTTAGGCCCTGGCCTTGTAATTCCCCCCTTCACTCCCACTCCTGCTGAGAGAAACACTACAGCCAGCTCAGTGTAGCTACTCTATCGGGGAATTTTTTTCTCCACACAGAAACCCTCATTATTGCGCCAGGGCCATGCCCCAGGACGCCACTGCACCTTGCGTCCTCCCACAACGGCGTGCTACAGGCCACCTCATTCTCCCCAGTGGCTGCATAGTGCTTCATTGTGTGTGGAATCATAGCCCATTTAACCCATCCACGGACAGCCACTGGGACTGTCCCCAGTGTGGCCCAAGGATGGACAATACCACAATTTACAGCCTCACATGGCTGCCATCTGGAGTGAGGATTCCTTTTGGACAGGAAACCTTTTTCCCTCTTAGTGGTCCTGCTGGAGGAGCCAGGCGGGTGAGACAGCAGTCGCACGTGCACAGCCCCATGTGCCAAACAAACCCATCTCCTGCGTACGTCAGGGTGTTGGGCCGCAACGTTTTTTCAGACCACACACAGCAAGGTCCTGTGAGACCCGCTCAGCATCTGGGGGAGCTGGAGATACTGTCCATGACCCCATGTGACCCTGCAGGGTCTAGAAGGCAGCATGCCAAACGCCCTGCATTTCCTACAGCTGAGGGACAGAGGTCGGGCTAGGTATCAGCTCTGCCTCAAACTGCTCATCTGTGAAATGGCCAGGATGAAATACAGGCTGGGAAGATTCAATGAGCTAGAGCTCCAAGCAGACACTGCCCAGCTGACCGTGTCACACCCAGCCACCCAGCTCCTGGACACATCACCTGCTCACGCCCCTAGCCCTTGCACAGCCCCTGTACCAGCTGCATGGCACAGCCTCGCTCGCCTTGCCTGAGTTCCAAGTCATTCTCACTGACAACACCGCGTACGGCTCCGGGTCTGATGCCTAGGCCGAACTCTGGAGTCTAACTGGGAGAGGCCTGGCTGGAACTTGGCATGATCCAGCAGGAATGTGCGGGAACCAGGTGGGACACCTGACTCTCCCAGGCCAGCACACAGGAGGTTAGGAAGGAAGGGGAGGGGACAGGTGGCACTGGGGATAGAGGGCAGTTTAGGAGACCAGGGCCCAGGCAGCGAGACTGCTCATCTCTCTCTCTGTCTATCTCTCTCGGAAGTCCCCAACACACCCAGCCTTCCCGCAAAGGGCTGCACCCTGACAAGAGGTGGGGCGAGGGCTGGGGGCAATGAGCCGAGGGTCCCCGGGGGGGTACAATCTCCCCTCTGCCACCTCCTCCCACGCCCTCCCCCGAGAGTGGGGTGCAACAACATAGCCAACTTTGTCCTTCCCCTCCACCCTTCCCCGCATCTCACCTGGGCCTCCTGCACCTTCCCTGCCTGCGTCTCCGGAGGGTCAGAGGCTGGGGGAGGAGGGGAGCAGACGTGGTTATAGTGGAGGGAATGGTTAAGGGGGGGACACAGGGGCTCAAGCTAGTGGTGGGGAGGGGCACGGGGCCAGTAAATACAGAGGTGACAGAGGCAGGGACAGAGCAGTAACTGTTGGGAAAGTGAAGGGGTTGGCAGCAGTGGCGGGGGGGGGGGCTAGAATGGCTGAGAAGGGGAGGACTGGAAGAGCAGGTAGGGGATTCAAGGCTGACAAACTTAGCAAGAGTTAGGAGGGACATGGTAGGGTGTATTTGGGGAGGGAGAGAGGGGAATTTAGAGGAAGACAGAAGGATGAAGAGGTGGGTTTGGGGCAGAAGGTGCGCGGGAGGTGATGGGTTCAGGAGAGGCACAGGAACCAGGGAGAACAGATAGCACCAGACAGCAGGGGACCCCTAGCATCCTACAGTTGCCCCTGACAACACCCGAGACGGCGGCAACTTTCGTCCTCAGCAACCAAAGTGTGAGCAACCCACAATCACAGTTACTTGGCACAGACCATTCAGAACCTCGCGCCCCGGAGACCCACCGCCCGGTGAGGCTGGATCACCTCGCGACCACCCTCGGAACTCCACTCCTCCAGTGTAACCCCTTGCTGCCAACCCGCCGCGCCCGCCCTCGGGCCCCGGGGCCTGCAGCCCTCGCCAGGCCCCGGAGCGGCCCGAACTTCCCACCGGGGTCCCCGACTCACGATCCGGCTCGGCCATGGGCTCGGGGCGGGGGCCCTCGGGGCTGTCACCGACTGCTCTGTCCCGTGACGGCACCGGAAACAGAAGGGACAGGCATCGGGCAGAGAACTACGACTCCCAGCAAGCATCTCGGTCGCATACAAAGCTTTCAGGAAGATGCTGGAAAGTAGGACTACAACTCCCAGAGGGCATGGCGGTGGAAGTCATGTCAGTAAAGGGCGCTCGGAAAATGTGGGAATAGCCCGAGACCGGCCGTGCATCCCAGTACGTTGATTGGTTGTCCTGCAGCATAGGGGCGGGGCCTGAATGATTTCGCCCACTCTCATTGGATTTGCCAGGGGGGCGTGTTGGGGAATTTCCCACAGGGCGGAAGTGCCGGAGCTCCGGGCAGAGCCCAGCGGCAGGCAGGGAGCCGCGGGGGTTCCCTTGAGTTGGCTGGGCCATGGCCGGGGTCGCGTGTTTGGGAAAAACTACGGACGCGGATGAATGGTGCGACAGCGGCCTGGGCTCTCTGGGGCCGGACGCAGCGGCGCCAGGAGGACCGGGGCTGGGCGCAGAGCTGGGCCCGGGACTATCGTGGGCACCCCTGGTTTTCGGCTACGTCACTGAGGATGGAGACACGTGAGTGACCTTACGCTATTAAACGAAGCCCTCGGATCCCATCCCGACTCTCTATTAATTTCTGATCCCGGAGGTTTCCGACTTCTTCACTCCGTTCTTGGGCTTCCTGACTTGTATATCCACGCCCCCCCATCCTCATTTGTAACAAAACCCCGTTTCCTGTTAACTTTGATCCTTATCTAATCATTACCCACCTTCCTTGAGCTGTGAACCCACATCTTAACCCACTGGTGCTCTAGCCCGCTTGACCTCTGTCCTCGGCCCCCAAAACCATAGGCGGCACTCAGACCCTGCCCCCCACTGCCACTGGACGACCCCCGGGGTGCCGTCTTTGCGCCTCAACTCTGATTTCCTAGCCGTGAACTTGGAGTTCTGTAAATGGGTACTTGGTCCCGTCTCTGAAATTCTAAAAGAAGGGTTGATCCCGCGGGGATTCTTGCCCATACCCAGGCCCTGCTTGAGTCACGGCCGAGAAGAAAACGGAGACTTCTGACCACGGGAAGGAGGGACAGTGGGTAAATCGCGGAGAAGAGTCTGCTAGGGAGAAGGTGTGGCCGCTGGAGGGACCCAGGTGGGGTGGTCACCTGAGTTGGTGAACTTCTTCAGAGTTGGGGACCCCTAGGAGGTGGGACTGAGCCATTGGCCAGGGTAGCTTTCGTTAATGTTCTCTCTCTTCACGCTGTTACGCTGGTCCCTATCCTGATTTTTCTTTTTATATTTCTTTTTTTTTTTTTTCCTTATTATTTCAAAGGCAGATTGAGAGAGAGAAGGAGAGACAGAAGGGGAGAGCTTTCATCTGCTAGTTCCCTCTCCAAGTGGCTGCAGTGGCCGGAGCTGAGCTGATCTGAAGCCAGGAGCCAGGAGCTTCTTTTGGGTTTCCCACACGGGTGCAGGGACCCAAGGGCTTGGACCTTCCTCGACTGCTTTCCCAGGCCACAAGCACAGGGAGCTGGATGGGAAGTGGAGCAGCCAGGACATCAACCAGCATCCATATGGGATCCCGGTGCTTGAAGCTGAAACATTAGCCTGCTGAGTCACCATGCAGCCCCTAAAGCTTTATTTACTTATTTTGCAAGTCAGAGTTAGAGAGAAGGAGAGCTTCTCCATCCTCTGGGTCACTGCACAGATAGCCACAATGGCCAGGAGCTCCATCTGGGTCTCCCGAGTGAGTGATAAGGGCCCAAGCCTTGAGCCATCTCCAGCTGTTTTTCCCAGACCATAAGCAGGAACCTGGATGGGAAGTGGAATAGCTAGGACATGAACTGGCATGGGATCCCTGATGCTTGAAGGGGGAGGATTTAGCCACTAAGCCATTGCCCTGGGCCCTAGGGCTTAGCAAATTTTAAGCACTGTTATTAGGGCACCTGATAACAGATTTATTAAATATTGTTGCTCCTAATGGATCTCATTATCATTGTGAAGTTACCTTTGTTATCTGTGATAATATTCCTTGCTCTAAAATCTCTGTCTGAAATGAAAATACTTGGTTTGTTTATCTGGAAGGCAGAGTAACAGAGAGAAATTTTCCATTTACTGATTCACTCTCCAAATGGCCACAGTGGCTGGGACTGCGCCAGGCAGAAGCTAGGAGCCAGGAGCATTGTCCAGGTCTCCCGCCTCCCCCGGTGCAGGGGCCCAAGCACTTGGGCCTGCCTCCATTCCCTGACAGGTGCATCAGCAGGGAGTAGATGGGATTGGAGCAAACAGAACTGGAGCTGTGGTTCAGGATGCGGGGATCACTGGCAGCCTCAATGCTGGCCCCACTACGACATTTAGGGGGTACTCATTTTTGTAAAGAAATATTTATTTTCATTGGAAAGTCAGAATCACGGAAAGAATGATCTGTCTACTGGTTCACTCCCCAAGTGACTGCAATGGCTGGAGCTGAGCTGATCCAAAACCAGGAGACTGGAGCTGGGAGCCTGGAGCCTCTTCCTGGTCTCCCACACAAGTATAGGGTTCCAAGGCTTTGAGCTGTCCTCCAGTGCCTTCCCACGTCAAGCAGGGTGCTGGATGGGAAGTGGAGCAGCCAGGACTCAAACTGGAGCTCCTACGGAATCCCAGCACATGCAGGGTGAGGATTTAGCCACTAGGCTATCATGCTGGGCCCTTTATTGTACCTTTAAAGTATAATAAAGTCCTTAAAGTATCTTCATTCAGAACTTTAAGACAGCAGTTGGTAAACTATGACCTCCAGGTAAAATCCAGCTAACAGACTTTTAAGACTGATCTTTATACTTAATAGAAAAATAGGAAAATATTGCTCGGCAAGTGAAAATTACACGAAATTTTTATGTTGGATCCCATGCTCATTCACATGCATATCATGTCCCCGGGTCCTTTTGCACTATGATAAAAGAATTGAATGGGGAGAAAAGGCCAGGTGACCCACAAAGCTGAAAACAACTACCCAGCCCTTCATTGAAAACACTTGCTGATCCCTGCTCCACTTCCCATCCAGCTCCCTGCTTGTGGCCTGGGAAAGCCGTTGAGGACGGCCCAAAGCCTTGGGACCCTGCATCCGTATGGGAGACTTGAAAAAGTCTCCTGGCTCCTGGATTTGGATCGACACAGCTCCAGCTGTTGCAGCTGCTTTGGGAGTTAATTATTATTATGTCTCTCCTTCTCTCTGTATATCTGACTTTCCAATAAATAAATAAATAAATAAATAAATAAATAAATAAATAAATCTTTCTTTAAAAAAGGACTAAGTAACCAAGGCCTAAACCGTCATTGCCATCTCGGATGTGGATGTCCCAAACCAAAACCTAACCCACTGCTCCAGTGCTTGCCCAGCGTGATGCATGAACCTTAGCTTGGACCGTCCCAGCTGGTGCCATCTGGCCCCAGGGCTGCAGCCACGATGCCAGGCACTCAGTAAGCTGTTTCTCTACTCTGTCCCTGCCTTTGTCCACAGGGCACTACACTTGGCCGTCATCCATCAGCATGAGCCCTTCTTGGACTTCCTCCTGGGCTTCTCAGCAGGCACCGAGTACCTAGATCTGCAGAATGACCTAGGCCAGGTGAGGTGCTGGAGCACAGGGTGGGTGGGGGATTGGGGTACTCAGTACCACGCCTCACCCCTGCCTGTCCCCATAACACCCCCAACCCCTGCTCCTGCAGACAGCCTTGCACCTGGCAGCCATCCTGGGGGAGGCATCCATAGTGGAGAAGTTGTACGCAGCTGGCGCTGGGGTGCACATCGCTGAGCGTGGGGGCCACACAGCGCTGCACCTGGCTTGCCGTGTGGGGGCGCACGCCTGCGCATGTGTGCTGCTCCAGCCCCGCCCCCAGCGCCCCAGGGACTACCTCACTCAGAGCCTCGAGCACCCCGAGCACCCTGAGCATGCCTCCCACACCAACCACACCTCAGTTGCCTCAACCCCGGAACCTGACTTGGAGAAGGAAGAGGAGGAGAATGAAGAGGATTGGAAGCTGCAGCTGGAGGCTGAGAACTACGAGGGTAAGTACCCTGGGTGCTGGCCCCAGTCACCAGGTACCTTGGCTTGAGGGACCGCCGCCGTTCCTTGGGTCCCAGCTGATTCATGGCAGTACACATGGGACCCAGGGACCCCTACCAGGAGGCCCTAGATCACTTGGGACCCGGAATCTTCACCTCAGATCTAGAGTGGCCAAGACCCCGCCTCCACCTGCAGACCTTAGGGTCCAGCACCCCCCTCCCCGAGCCCCAGGTCCCTGTGAGAACCTGGCACCCCAGATTTGCACCATGGAAAGTCCTCCTCAGCTGCCTGTGGCTACCCACCAGTCCTGAGATCTGAGTCCCAAGTGCCCCTCTGTGAGCCCAGCTGGCACCAGGGTACAGGGAGGAGATGGGACCTCCCTCCCACCCCAGGGCCCAGACCCGTGAGCTCTTTGGAACTTGTGTCCTTATGGAGTAAGAGCAAAGACTCAGGCTGCCTAGCCCTGAGGTCCAGACCTCTCTTCTCTCCATGCACGGCCCCTGCAGTGTGTGCAGTGCCCCAAGACACAGACATTTGGGGTATGGGGGCTTCCTTGACATATCCTGGCCCTTTGGAGCTGGCCCAAAGGACCATGAGGCCACGTGGCCCTCTCCCAGTACCCTAGCCTAGGCCCCTCGCCCCGTGGTCTGATAGCATTCATTGTGTCTGCAGGCCACACCCCACTCCATGTGGCTGTCATCCACAAAGATGCAGAAATGGTCCGCTTGCTGTGTGACGCTGGGGCCGACCTCAACAAACCGGTGACGTGCCCTTGGGGGTCAGGGAGGAAGCTGGGGGGAACAGGCGCACCTGCGACCAGCCCTTGACCTCTCTCTGCCGCTGCCACAGGAGCCCACATGTGGCCGGAGCCCACTGCACTTGGCCGTGGAGGCCCAGGCAGCCGACGTCCTGGAGCTCCTGCTGAGGACCGGTGCACACCCTGCCGCCCGCATGTATGGGGGCCGCACCCCGCTGGGCAGCGCCCTTTTGCGGCCCAACCCTACCCTTGCCCGCCTGCTCCGCGCACATGGAGCCCCGGAGCCTGAGGACGAGGACAGACCCAGCCCCTCCAGCAGCAGCAGTGACAGTGACAGCGATAGTGACAACGCGGATGAGGGCGTGAGTCCAGAGGAAACCCCAGGGGTGTGGAGGGGGGTGGGGCTGATGGGAAAGGAAGGAGAACCACCATGGGCAGGCACGTGGACAAGCAGAGGTAGAGAGAAGCCTGTGGTCACAGTGGCTGCTGGCAGGTGCGTACAGGCCACGATGGGACTCCTAGAAGAGGTGGGGACAGGAAGCCAGAGAGCCCACGTGACAGAGATGTGACCCTGGGCAGAGACAGTGTGGCATGTCAGAGACCACGGTCTTCGGGCAGGAGAGAGGTCTGGAGTTGCCGCAGAGCAGCGGCCAAGGCCACAGCCTGAGTTTAATGGGGGAGCACAAGGCATAGCAGCCATGACCTTGAACACGGGATTATGAGAACGAGGAGCAGAGGGGCTGAGTCGGCATGTTGGGGCTCGGGCCTTCGAGGGAGTGGTCCTTAGGATGCTGTGTGCCACCTTGGGCAGGGGGTAAGGTGGCTGTCGCCATAAGTCTCCTGCCTACCCGCCTTTGTCCCCAGACTGAATATGATGACATCGTGGTCCACAGCAACCGGAGCCAAAGCCGGCCATCTCCCAGTCCGCCCTCCAAACCTCGCCCCGAAGACCCCACCTCTGTCTGATTTTTAAATTGTTAATATAATTTCCCATTTAATAAACAGTTCTGACACCTCGACACGAGGCTGATGGCTGCCTTTCCCAGGCTCCCTGCTCCCTGACCCCCACATGGCCACACCCGGATCCTTGGTTTTCTCTGCTTTATTTGCTCAGAAGGGCTGGCAAGGGGCGGGATAGGTGTGGGGGGCATTTCCTGAGTCAGGTCTGAGCCCAGTCTCCCTCCCCAGCTCAGACTGGGGTCCCACACCCCCCCAGCTTGGTTCCAGGGCACCTTTCTACCACTGCCGGGCAGGCAGGTAGAAGAGTCAGGTGCCAGGTGAGGCGGGGGGTGGGCCTGGCAGGAGAGCAGTCCTGAGCCATGAGAAGTGCAGGGAGGAGGAGACGGTGGGGGGGAGTGTCAGGGGGTCTCAGCCGTCCCTCCTGAGCTCCCGCCCCAGCGCCTCAGACGCCTTCCTCAGCTCCTCTGACACGTGGACCAGCCGCTCCGTATCCTGCTCCTAGTGGGACCAGAAATGGGGGAGGGGTTCACCAGGCTTCATTGTCTGCCCCGGAAGTGATGTGGTGGGCCAGTGTGACTGGCACCAAGGTCCATACTGATGGCCATAGCCGGAAGCAACGGCCATGGGACTAGTAAGGCTGCCCCACCTGGGTGACCCTCAGGTTACTGCAGCCCGTTGCAGCCACGTCTTGCCTCCCACAACCACACAGTGGCGTCACTTGTGGTAAACCAGCCCAGTAGCCACTCGTCATATGGCCAGCCCCCCGTGGGCCCTGCAGCCCACTCACCTCCCTCTCAGCAGCCTCAGTCCCAAGTGGCAGGTGCTGTTGCTGATGGTGATGGTGCGGGTAGGGGTCGCCAGCTCTCTCGGGCCCCTGCCACAGGCTGTGGCCTCCACCAGCCACATGCACGCCCTTCTCCTCCGCCTCGGCCTCCCGCTTCTGGGGGTCCCCTCCATCCTCGGAATGCAGCTTCCACAGGTGCTGCAGGCCCTCCACAAGCTCTTGCTTCTGCAGCTCCTCCTCCTCCCGGAGGAGCTGGCGGTGGAGCTGCTCCAGGCTCTCTGAGCGCTGGGGCCTGACCACAGCCTCCGGAGAGATCCTATGGTAGAGCCGCTCCAGGTTCTCCGAGTGCTGGGGCCTGTCCGCGGCTTCAGCCTCCGGAGAGATCCTGTGGTGGAGCTGCTCCAGGTTCTCCGAGCGCTGGGGCCTGTCCGCGGCTTCAGCCTCCGGAGAGATCCTGTGGTGGAGCTGCTCCAGGTCCTCTGAGGGCTGGGGCCTGTCCGAGGCCTCCTCCTGGTCCCTCCCCTGCTGCTCAGCCCTCGGCTCTGCCTGGCGGAAGTACCCAGGCAGCAGGCTCCACGGGGAAAACTGGCAGGTGGAGGGCTCCACGTGGCACTTCTCATTCAGGAAGACGGAGCTCTCTGCATAGCACATCGGGAAAACCCAGGGAGGGAGGGCTGGATGGGCGGGGGCTGAGTCCCTTCAACGGAGACATACAGAACTGGAAGAGGATAAAGCTGGTGGGCATGCCAGGATAGTCCGGGTGTGGGAGAGGGGGCAGTGCTAGGGCGCCCACTCCTCACCTCGGAGCAGAGACGTGCAGGGGCTTCTCGGGGCCTGGCCCAGCGTCAGGATGTCGGTGACCACCTCTGCCAGACAGCGGGTCAGCTGCGGGGACAACGGGGAGGAGTGATGAGGGCGCTTGGAGGGGAGAGCGGGCAGGAGGTCAGCGAGACAGAGCGGAGGGTCGACGGTGCTCACCTCCTGCTTGGAAGGGCCGGTTGGCAGAGCCACGGGAGCAGCAGAGGCTGTGGAGGGAGAGAGGACGGGGCGCTGGGCTCCGGGCGATGCCAAGGGGCGCGGGCCGGGGTATGGATCGCCCCACACGCGGCCCTCGGTCCCCACACGTGCTCCCCACGGTCCCCCGGGGGTTTAGGGTACCCACTGGTCGCCAGCAGCAGCAGTACCAGCAGCGTGGAGGGGAGCCCGAGGCGCGGCATGGCGCGAGATGGCGGGGCCTGCATCCCAGGTGTGAGGGCCGACGTACCAGCGTCCTTATATCCCCGCATGGCGGCCCCTGCAGGGAAGGAAGTGACGTCAGTCTCGTGGCCTGCGGCGGGGCGACAGCTGCGGGACGGTCCGGGCCCCCACCGAGATCCTCAATTATTCATGGGGGGCCCCACGCCTTGCCAGCCTTGCCAGCTCCGAGAGGGGGCGGCATCCCTGGCTTGGAATCCACAGCCGCTGGCGGCCCGCCCTCCACAAGGCCCTGCTGGGCCTCCTTTCCTCAAAGTCGGTCTCCCAAATCGACGTCCTTGGAGTGGGGTTGCAGAACAGGCTGGGACAGCGACCGCCTCCGGCCCCCAGCTTGGCCCTACACTGCTGGTGACAGCTTGCCGTGGGAGCCGTCGTCTGGGTCCTCGGGCAGGACCAGGTGCTGGGCACCGCACAGGCCCCAACACCTTCTGGTTAATGAGCGCCTCTTTTGGGCCTTAGCGGACCCTGCCATGAACAACATGTTTTGAAATTGTAGATGAGACACCCTTCAAAACCAAATTTGCACTTCCGTTCCATTTTCCTGCCACTTTTATCCCCATCACGTCCTCCCCTAAGATTGATTTTTAATATTATTTTGATAATCTTTACATAGTTGATTAAGGCACAAAGGGTCAAGGCCAAGATTGATTTTTTTTTAAAGATTTATTTATTTTTATTGCAAAGTCAGATATACAGAAAGAAGAGACAGAGGAAGATCTTCTGTCCAATGATTCACTCCGCAAGTGACCACAACAGCTGAAGCTGTGCCGATCCAAAGCCAGGAACCAGGAGCCTCTTCCAGGTCTCCCACACTGGTGCCACACATGGGTACGTGCGTGTGGGGACCTAGGCCACAAGCAGGGAGCTTGTGGGAAGTGGGGCTGCTGGGATTAGAACCAGTGCCCATACGGGATCCTGGTGCCTGCAAGGTGAGGACTTTAGCCACTAGGCTACTGCGCCAGGCCCCAAGATTTTTTTATTTGAAAGGTAATTAGATATTTTCCATCTGCTAGTTCACTCTCCGAATAGATGCAGTGATTGGAGCTAGGCCTGTCCAAGGCCAGGAGCCAGGAGCTTTAGCCTAGTCTACCACGAGGGTGCAGGGTCATCCTCCACTTCCTCAGGCCGTAAGCAGGGAGCCAGATGGGAAGCAGAGCAGCCAGGACACAGAAGGGAACCAATATCGGACCCGGCACTGCAGACAGCGGGTTAGCCCACTATGCCTCAGCACCAGCCCCTTTGCCACCACTTTTCTGAAGTTCTAGATCCTGTATGGAAGTGGGTGCTGGGATTTTTCTCCTAAGAGGTGACGCTCAGCTGAGTAAAACAGAGGCAAGCAAGAGGCCACATGGGGAAGGGGTGTGGAGGACTACAGCAGCTGGCCAGTGGCTCAGGTGGGGCTTGTGGAACACAGCTGGAAGCCAGACGCACACCTGCAGGAGGGCTGAGCAGGGCGAGGGTACGAGGAGCCGGTGTTCCTGCATTTCCTCAAGGGGGAACATGAGGGTGGAGAGGGCCCAGGAAGGAGAGCAAGGGGCAGATTCTAGAACATTCTGACGGTCAAGCTGCCAGGTATACTGCTTAACTGGAGGTGTCCAGAGCTGAGGCCTGAGCACCTGGGCAAGGTGTGAAAACAGGATTGCCGAGGAAGTGCGACTGGAGGTCCCCTGGACTCTCAGGAGCTTGTGATGCTACTGGGGCCTGCCCGGAGCCGGGGAAGGGGCGGCTGGGCATGGTGCTGGGGCTGCGGGTGGGGCTGGGTCAGGAAATGGATCCAAAAACAGCACTGTGCCCTGGCCGTGCTCAGCGGGGCTCTTTTAGTTCCTCTGGTGGCCACAGGCCACCTCTCACATGCTCTGGGTGTGGAACCTTCTGGTTCTTGCAGTGACCCAGCACCTCCTGGGCAGCCGGGCATTATTTTATTTAAAATTTATTGATGTGAAAGAGCCACAGAAAGGCAGAGATCTTCCATCCAAGATGGCTGTACTGGCAGGCCAGACTGGATCCAGATGCCAGGAGCGCCATCTGCGTCTCCAGCAAGGTTGGCAGGAATCAAGCATTCAGGGATAAGCAGGGAGCTGGACTAGAAGTGGAGCAGCCGGGACTCCAACAGGTGCCTGTACGGGATGCTGGCTTCACAGGTGGTGGCCTGGCTTGCAGTGCCATGGTGCCAACCCCATTAAGGCCCCCGAGTTGCCCATTTGTTGGGGGACGTTCTGCTCAGTGCTGCGGTGGAGACCCGGCCCTCCGCTTCTCCTGTTCGAGGCTGCACACCAGGGACAGCGGTCAGTGGTCAGTGACTGTGCCTGGGGAAGGCAGGGAAGTAGGAGGGGCAGGCCCTGGAGTCCTGCCCCCTCACGAGCCCTGGTGGTATTGAAGCAGGCTCAGGACAGCAGCCCCTGGCGTCAGTGTCCAGCTCTCCTGGCCAGAAGGGGCCTCAGCTCCGTGCAGGCTGGCCGGGGAGCCGCGGCTTCTGCGGCTGGTTGGGGCCGATGTACTGGAGCGGTGCGTGGGTGGGCGCCGTGATGCAGTCAACACCGAGGTAGGGCTGCAGGGCAGGGGGCACGCGGACCGAGCCGTCCTGCGGGGAAAGCAGCTCTCAGGACGCTGTCACCGCCCAGGCCCTGCCAGCACTAACCCACCAGGGGCTCACCCTGTGCCCCTCACCTTCTGTTGGTTGCTTTCCAGGAGGGCGATGAGCAGGCGAGGGACAGCGCAGGCCGTGGCATTCACCTGGGGGCACAGGTGTGCTCAGGAACTCCCTGCAGGCTTTCCCCTCTCCGCAGGAGGGTCTGGGGGGAGGGGAGGCCACACGGTGGGGTCCTTACCGTGTGCGCGAACTGCAGCTCCCCGGCCTCAGGCTGCAGCATGATGTGCAGGCGGCGGCTCTGGAAGTCGGTGCAGTTGGAGGCGCTGGTCACCTGCAATGCAGCGGCTGTGGCAGCTGAGAGGCCCAGCTGCGGGGGAGCGGGGCAATCCCCCCATCCCACATCCCACCCGGGGACCAGGGCTCACCTCCCCGTAGCGGCCCCGGCCTGGCATCCAGGCCTCGATGTCAAACTTGCGGTAGGCGGGGAGACCCAGCTCCTGGGTGGGCATGTCCAGGACCCTGCAGCCGGCAGTGGCAGTGGCAGCGGCGGTGGTGCGGGTCAGTGGGCAGCAGGTGTGTGCGGGGGAGGGGGAAAGAGTGGGAGGAAGAGATAGAAGTGATTGAGGAAGGGGACTAAGATACAGGGTGTCCCAGCAAACCAAAGGACTGACAGGGGTGAGAGGGGTGCCTGCAGTGCCAGGGTCCCTTTCCCACCCCTCCCCCAATGGACCAGAAGAGGCATCTTGGGCAGCAGCGTAGGGCAGAGGCCACCCCTGCCTGCTCCCCACCGGAAGTGCAGGCCCAGCTCTGTCAAGATCTCCATCTGAAGAGACAGGAACTCCTCCAGCAGCTGTGAGCTCTGCTCCAGGCTGGGGCCAGTCACCCCAAACATCTCCACCTGGACAGGCAGGCAGGGAAATGGGGGTCAGGAGGTCTTGGGCTGCGGGGTATAAAGCCGACCCCACCTCCAGGCTGGTGCCACGCACCTTGGTGAAGTGATGCACCCGGTACAGGCCCCAGGGCTCTTTCCCTGTATCCGTCTCGGGCCGGTAGCACGTGCTGGAACAAACCATCCTGGAGGGGTAGGGTGGCCACAGCAGGTCAGGGCAGGCGCCCAGTGCCACAGGGTGGGGTGCGCAGGACTAGGGAACTGCACAGCACCTGACAGGCAGGTCCCTGAAGGCCACCGCGTGGTCCATGAAGTAGCCTAGGGTCAGAGGGGGCAGGAGGGGGTCAGCCAGGCTGCCACTGGCACTGTCATAAGGAAATCCCAGAAGATGCTCCCTGTATGACTGGAGTGTCACGCCACTGTTGGTTGCACAGTCCACAACCTATACAACTGTCCACGTAGGCACGAGGGTTGCCCTGATGTCCTGGCTGAACTCCCTCGGCTGCCCCAATCCCCGCTCCTGCTCCTCGCGCCCACCTTGCCACCTTAGCCCAGGCAGGTGCTCACCTGCGAGGCCCACCTCCGCTGTCCCAGCCAGGTTGAGGTCTTCAAAGCGGGAGGGGTCGATGTTATAGATTTGGGAGGGGCTGGCGTTTGGTGTCATCCCACAGCCTTCCTGGGGAAGAGGCCAGACTGCAGGAGGTCCGTGGCTGGGGTGGCACAACCCCAGGTCATCCCCTCCCCCAACCCAAGCCCAGGGTGGTCTTCCGGGGGAGGCCCTGGGCCCCCAGCATACGGAGGAGGGAGAGGACATGGGTGGAGTGGGGGGGCTCACTCACAAACACAGCTCCTCGCAGGAGGTCCGGCACAGCCATGGGGATGAAGCCCTGTGTATATAAGGGGGTGGGGTAGTGAGGGGCACAGCTAGTCCCTCTGGGCCCCATGCTCTGGCAGAGAGCCGATGGCAAGCCTTAATCGCTCCAAAGTCCATTCCACTGAGGACAGCATGGGGGGAGACCCAGGCCACCCCTTCCTGCTGCCCTGAGCCCTCGGAGCCCAGCGTTGAGA
Organism: Ochotona curzoniae; assembly: GCF_017591425.1. Lineage (NCBI taxonomy): Eukaryota > Metazoa > Chordata > Mammalia > Lagomorpha > Ochotonidae > Ochotona > Ochotona curzoniae. The sequence goes on along the minus strand of NW_024465561.1, from coordinate 3,536,397 downwards.
CACCACCCCCTCCAGGAAGTCCTCCCAACCTGGCCCGTACCCGGCGGACAAGCTTGCTGAGTGTGAGGCTGACCAGGCCGTGCTGCAGGAGAGCCCCAGCCCCGCGCAGGTAGTAGGACCGGTGGCCAGACACGTGCGACAGGCGCCTGGAGACACAAGATAGAGCGGCGGGTGTGCAGGGGCCCAGGGCTCTGGGATGAGGAGGGGGACCTGGCAGCTGGGAGGCAGAGGCCCAGTTGCCAGCTGGGGCCTGGGCATCAAACATTCATGCTGGGTGCGGCCCTGGCCTCGCCCCCTCCCACGCTGAGGCCGCCAGGGATGGGCGGAGCCGGCGGCTGGTCGCCAGCTGCAGGGTGCGGAGGGTCGGGCACTGGGGCGGGGGTGGGGGGCTGCTCACTTCTGACGGATGATGCCGAGCTTCTCGCCCAGCTCCAGGTGGCCCCGTGGAGGGAAGGAGAAGGCTGCGTGGGGGGAAGGGGAACGGTCAGAGGGGACATGGAGTGGGGCGGGCGGTGCAGTCACACAGTCACGGGGATCGTGAGAGAGGACAAGGTGGAGGGGAGCAGGTCGGGGCAGAGGGAGAGGAAGGAGAGCAAGAGGGGGGCAGGGAAGGGGAGACGCACTGAACCCAGGAGAGAGCGAGGGAGGGGCGGGGGGCGGGAGACACGCGCGTGTGCGGCCACAACCACACCGTGCACATGCACACACATACCACACGCGTGTACAGTCATGACAAACCCCACGCGCACACACACATTCTGTGCTTGCAGACACAGTCATCTGCAGCACGCAGGGCGAGGACGCCCACGTGGGTGGGGCAGGGCACCAGCTCCAAGGAGCGCCCCTCACAGGCAGCTCGTGCCCAGCCGAGGCAGCAAGGGGGAGCGGCCTCCCGAACCTTGGGAGCCCGAACCCCTAGCCCCGGGGTTGCAGCCTACCTGGCTTGTCACCGATCACGTGGAGCACGCGCGCCTGGCTCTCATCCCCAATGGGCTACAGGGAGGTACAGGTGTGATAAGGAAAGGTGGCACCTGGGGGGGGGGCAGTCCCTCAGTCCTGCCCCCACAGGGTGCTCACTGTGTCTGGGTGGGTCTGGTTAGGCAGCCGCAGTGCGTGCAGGTAGAACTGCTCCTCAAGTTGGGTCTCCCTGGGGTACAGCAGAACCAGCTGCTTCCGGATCTCCCGGCCGCGCGCCCGCAGGGCCTGATACTGGGGCTCCTGGGGACAGGCCATGAGGGGTCCACCTGAGACAGAGGGCCAGGGATCCCCCCCTGCCACCCGGTTACCAATCTGCCCTCAGTCCTCATGGCCAGAAGCACCTCTCCTGGCCGGCTGGAGTGTGGCCCTGGCTGGAGCTGTGAGGACAATGGGCTCCTTACACCCCCACACAAGGTGGGAAAGCTGGCGTGGGTGAGAGAGAGCAAAGTAGAACCCAGCACAGAGCTGGGTCCTGGATGCAGCAGCACCTGAAGCAGCACTGTGAGTGTCGACAGGGGTTTGTTCTCTTCTGTCACATACAGAGGAGGGACTGGGGCTGATACGGGACCCTCAGGCCCACTCCCCACCGCGACCCGGCTATCCACTCCCAGGAGTACCTGCTGCACTTGCTGGCTGTCCCGGTTTACCTGGTAGAAAAGGAATTATGTGAGTGTTGGGGGGTGGTGTTAGGTGGATGGAAGCTGAGCTGGGCAGGAGGGCTGAAAGGCCACACAGGCCAGGGGATCTGTCGGCGCCTGGCCAGGTCCTTCTGCCCGTCAGCTCGTGGAGGTGGGCTGATTTCAGCATAACACACTATGGGGGTGGTATTAGGGTCATACCCTCCCCTTGAGAAAACTCAGGGATGTGTGTGTGGTTCCTTCTGTGAACGGCCTGGGGTCCCATGGAAGAGTTTAGTGCCTCCCCACTGTGTGCTCTTGGGGAGTCCTGGTCTGGGAACGGGGGATGAAGATGAGGCTTGTCGTCCCCCGTCCTCCATGTGCCAGCACTTGTGGTCCAGGGAAGGAACTGGGGGCTGAGACGCCACTAAGGCATCACCAGGGGAGGGGACCATCATTCACATCGCTGAGCTTCTCCCCTGTACCTGCTGGGCTCCCCCACTCACCAGCAGCGCCCGTACTGCCTCCGCCACGGCCCCCTTCTCTTCCTCCAGGCCCCGGATCTGCTCCCGCAACTGCCTCAACTCCTGCCATGAGGCAATCTGGAGGGTGCAGGGGTGCAGGGACAGGAAGGCATGAGTGTGAGTGGCCGCCTTTGCTGCCATCTCCCCTCCTCTCCCCTCCCCGCTCCCTCTGACACCTGCGGTGGGGTTCTGTCTGTCGCCCCCCAGGAGCCATCCTCCTCCCTTCCCTGATGCCCAGCTGGGCACACGGCGGCCTGGGTTAACACGTTTTCCAGATTCCCTCACAGCTACCTGCGCTCACATGACCAAGACCAACCAACATACACAAGTAGAAGGGGTTAAAGAGGGAGTCTTTTTTTTTTTTCTTTTTTAGCAATGAGAATGGCTTTGTAAAAAATTTACTTATTTATTTCAAAGTCAGAGTTACAGAAAGAAAGATCTTCCACCCACTGATCCAACTCTGCAAATGGCCACAACGGCTGGAGCTGAGCTGATCCAGAGCCAGGAGCCAGGAGCTTCTTCTGAGTCTCCCACGCGGGTGCAGGATCCTAAGGCCCTGGCCCGTCCTCCATGGCTTTCCCAGGCCACAAGCAGGGAGTGGGAGGGAAGTGGAACAGCTGGGACATGAACTGGTGCCCACATGGATGCTGATGTTGCGGCGTTTCCATCTGAATGGGTGTGTCTTAGCCTGATTTCTGTTGCCGTAACAAAACTCCACATACCAGGCAAATCATACAGGATGGAAGCTTCCTGGGCGCAGGGTACAGAGCCTGTAGATCCAAGGTGAGGAGGCCGCAGCACAGGATGGTAGGCGGGCATGTGCAGGAGAGACAAGCCACAGCCCAGCCTCATGTCACAGCCTACCACCGCACTCCCTCAACGAAGGCATGCCAGGGGGCCAAGCAAAGCTGCCCCCACGATGCTACCACCCCATTTGGGCACTGGTTCAAGTCTTGGCTGCTCCACTTCCAATCCAGCTCTGTGCTTACGACCTGGGAAAAACAGTGGAGGATGGCCCAAAGGGCTTGGGCATCCCTTACCCATGTAGGATACCTGGAGGAAGTTCCTGGCTCCTGACTTTGGCCTGACCCTATGCTGGCCATGGTGGCCATGAGGGATGAACCAGCGGGTGGCTGTCTTTCTCTGTCTCACCACATTCCAAATAAACAAGTATATATATACACATGTTCTGGAGCCAAATACCACAGGTACAGACTCCCTGAGTATTCTCCCCAATAACACAGAAGCAACAGCAGTATCTGCTTCAGAGGGGTGGTGCAAAAATCAAATGGGGATAAAGTGTGTTAGGCCCATGGGTGGCCCAGGGCAAGGCTGAGGAGACTTGGGGTTCCCCACACACTCAGCACCCCAACAGAAGGAGACCTCTACAGCCTCCAGGCATCGAGTATTTCCTAAATAGGAGAGTTCTAGTTATCACTCACCGCCCATCTGCAGCCGCTGAGTCAACAACCACCAGCAGGTGCAACAGAACCATTGGTTCCTTTTAGTGGCTTGCCACCTGCAGTCGTGTGGATGCAACATCCCACCTGGCACTCCCCTCCAAAAGCGCCCCAGGCCCCTGGCTGTCTCCCTTTGTGTCTCTGTGGCCTTAGGGTAAGGCGGGCGTGAGATGAGGGCCAGAGGGAGCGGCTGGCAGCACACACCTCTAAGAGGCAGTGTCCAGGGCACACGGTGGACTGGGTCTTAGCAGGACTGAGCGGACCACTGGCTAATCTCAGTGTGTGCCACGCACAAGATCATGACTCAACTCGGGAAGGGAAGTAAGCTGCCTGCCTAAGCCCACTCCCCAGCTCCAGCTGCTCTTGCACCCTCAGCTGCCCCGCAAGCGCACTCACGATCCCCGGCAGGTCCGCCGGCCGCAGCGCCCCCTTGCGGAGTTCCAGGGCGCGCGCCACCTCTTCTGGGCATGCGCACACCGATTCCATGTCCAGCTGTGGGAGAGCGCTATAGCCCTCGCGTGCGTGTTCATACAGGAGGTTCCGGTCCCGTCTCTCGGAAGCGAAAGTTCTCCGAGGGCTCTGGCTGCCCGTGCAGCCTGTCCGGAGCCGGAGTCCGCCAGGAGACAGCAGGCACCCTAACCGCCGCGCGATGGACGCAGCCATCTTGGGCCGGGGACCAGGAAGGCACACCGCCTTCATCCCGCCCAGTCAGCGTTTGAACCAATCGCGAAACAGCCGACCCGCTCTCGACGAGCCAATCAGACAGGTTGCCCTCCCAGCCTCGACGTAGTTCGCTGAACATTGCCTGAGATTGACTTCGTCATTGCCCAATCGCCATCTGTGTCCCGCCCCCTCAGGGACGCGCGAAGGCAGGGTCTGCCAATGGCTGCTGAATGACCCCGGAAGGGGCGAGAGGCTGAAGTAAGCGTGTCTACTGGCCCTTCTGGGGTCGGTGAGGCCGGTGAAGGCTTCGGTTTCCCTCCTGGGTATGGGAGGTGGTTGTGGTCTCCTGGATTTCACCGTGTAAGGCTCTGAGGACGGGGTGGGGGCGAGTCTGGGGTTCCAGAACGTCGGCGGCCACTTTGTCCCTCTCCCCTAACCCAAGGACGCGACGTGCGGCGGCGGGATGTCCTGGTCCGGCCTTCTCCGTGGCCTCGGCGCGTCCGTACGTGGTGGTAAGCCAGGGTGCTGGGCCGCAGGGTGTGGTGGGACGAGGATTGTTCTCCCTTTGGTTCGCCACTCAGAATGACAGGGGTGGGCCAGATGCACGATGCCACCCGGCGCACAGCGTACTGAGCAGCGGGATGGGATGGTGGCACCTGTGCTGCGGGTGAGCGAACCGAGGCACGGGGAGCCCAGGAGACTTGTTCAAGGGCAGCCGCTAGCTGGAGACTGAGCGTGGGGGCAGGTGCTGGCGCCTCAGTTGGGCCCCCCCACCCGAGTCTTTAATAGGAAAACCTGGTTTCCTATTAATAAATAAGTCTTGCTTAAATAAAGCATTAATATCTTTGTTGAAGACTGAAATAAATTCACGTATGATGTTTATTTTTTAAAGATTTATATATTTATTTTGATTGGAAAGTCAGATATGCAGAGAGGAGGTGATACAGAGAAGATCTTCCGTCTGATGATTCACTCCCCAAGTGGCCGCAGCAACCAGAGCTGAGCCAATCTGAAGCCAGGAGCCAGGAGCTCTTCCAGGTCTCCCACATGAGTGCAGGGGCCCAAGACTTTGGGCCATCCTCAGCTGCTTTCTCAGGCCGCAAGCAGGGAGCTGGATGGGAAGTGGGGCTGCTGGGATACAAACCAGTGCCCATGTGGGATTGCGGCACGTACAAGGCAAGGACTTTAGCCACTAGGCTACCATGTCAGGACCCATGTACAATGTTTAAAACAAGATCTGCCATGTGGAGGAGGCACAGTGAAGGTTTAAGTGTTGCTGCTGTCACCTGGAAACATCCTAGATGTCACCCCCAACATGTCCTTGGGAAGGTGTCACCAGGGTTGCTAACCTCTGTCCTCCCTGTCGTTTTGTCTCTCCCAGGCCTGACTGTGATCCCCCAACTCTGGGCCGGCCGCAGCATGGCTACCTTGAACCAGATGCATCGCCTCGGGCCCCCCAAGAAGGCCCCCCGGCGCCTGGGCCCCACCGAGGGCCGGCCGCAGCTCAAAGGTGTGGTCCTGCGCACCTTCATTCGCAAACCCAAGAAGCCCAACTCGGCCAACCGCAAGTGCTGCCGCGTGCGACTGAGCACCGGCCAGGAGGCCGTCTGCTTCATTCCCGGCGAAGGCCACAGCCTGCAGGAGCACCATGTGGTCCTGGTGCAGGGCGGCCGCACCCAGGACCTGCCCGGGGTCAAGCTCAAAGTTGTGCGTGGCAAATACGACTGCGGCCATGTGCAGAAGAAGAAGTGACCGTGGCAGGTCCCATGACTTTTATGCCACAAAACAGGATTCCTGCTGCCCAGGAAGGCAGGGTGGAGTGGAAGAGCCTGCTTTTTTTTTTATCAGCAGTATCACTACCCATTTGGGTGGGCGAGTTGGAGAATGGGCCCCCTCTGTCAGCAGCCTTGTCCCCAGGGTGGACTTGGGGCCTCTACCCCGCTGTGTGCTAGGAAGCAGCATAATAAACAGCTCACGTCCCCAGCTCCCACGTGCCGGGGCGGCTGATAGCTCTGGGCTTGGGTTTGCAGTCTGCCTTGTTCATGTTGGTAAACATTAAATTTGTTGCTCTGCAGACCAGCAGGGCCTCTCTGTCCTGAGCTCTAAGACCCATCTTCCCTCTCCAGAGGCCCAGAGGAGGCAGCCAGGACAGGAGCTGGCATGCCCTGCTGGGCCACAAGTCCTGCTCCCACCTGCTGGCTGCACCCCCGGGTTGCCAGGGGACCTGGTTCTGACAGTAATACTGACATCCTGTGAGCATGTACTTGGCCACAGTAGGTTTTTTTTTTTTTTTTTTTTTTTGAGATTTATTTATTTGAAAGGTAGAGTTCCAGAGAGAGAAGGAAAGAAAGAAAGCTTCCATCTGCTGGTTTTACTCCTCAAACAGCCACAGCCATGAGCTTCATCTTGGTCTCCCAGATGAGGTGCAGGAGCCCAAGCACTCGGGCCATTTCCCACCGCCTTCCCAGGCACATCAGCAGGGAGCTGATGCGATTCCATATTGCAGGCAGTGTTTTAACACACTGCACCACAATGCTGAGATCAGCCCCAGGAGCCTCTGGGCACCTCCCAGCTGTTCCTGGACTCTGGAAGCTTCCCTGGGAGCACCATGGTACAGCAGGTGGCCGGGCTTCTCAGGGCGGGAGGCGGAGGTAGACACGTGCACATGGTCACAGCAGAACTCGGGTCCCCTCGGGCTTAGCACCATGTCACAGCTGGTCTGCTGCCTGTGCCCATCTAGGGAGTGGAGGGGGAGAAAGAGCCCGCTCCCGTTGGCACTCCTTACCCCGGGGTCTGTGTACAGTGGATCTTCAGTGCAGAGACCAGAGCGGCAACAGGCAAGAGCTGACGGGGCCTGGGGCACGTGGCCAGAATCCTAGGGCCTCCCCGAAGTGACAAAAAGGCTTCTGCCTTTTGAAGTCCCTGGTCAAAGGCAGATTTAGCCTCAACTGAGCCCCACTCCCACCACCATAAATTCTTAGCTGACTTAGGCAGGCAGGTGAACTGAGTCACTTTTTGATGCTTACCCACTTCCACGCACATACACCCAGGGAGCTAAGGAGTGTGTAAACGCCCTGGGGGAGCCCTCATCACTTAACGCAAGGGCCACCATCCACAGCAGCAACAGTGGGGTCCCTGGGAGGAGTGCTCAGAGCAAGTCACCGGGGAACCCCCCGTCCCCAAGGGCATCCGGTGGGCAGTGGCAAGGCACCCCCTTCCTCCTTGAGTGGGTGGCACCAGACATGTGACAGTGGCTTCCAGAAGGCCGGATCCAGTGGGCTGGCTAGGACAGGCAGCGGATCCTCACTTTCACACTGGAGTGGGTGACCAGAGCACCATAGTGTCCTACCCAGGAACGCGTGTCCCTGCCATACTGTTCAAATGACACGTAGCGGATGCCCTTGCCGAAGTTGGTGAAGATGTGGGAGACCTGGTGGGGAGGAGGAAGAAAGTGACAGGGGTGCAGCCTGTGGCTCCCCAAGGACTGTGGGGGCTGGCGGAAGCTGGTGACAGGTGGGGGTGGGAATTTGCAGTGTGCGGCATTCTGCCAGGAGTGAAGCTAGCAAGCGAGCGCCCACAGAGGTGGCACTGAACATGGGTCCCAGGGAGGCAAGGAGCCGAGGGGGGCAGCCTGGAGGATCAGCCGCAGATGGGGCAGCCAGGGTAAGAGGCTCCAAGGTGGGAGCAGAACGAGTCAGGGGCCCATCTTGGTCACAAGTGGAGTACTGCATATTCTTCCTTCTTTGTGTGATTTTTTGTATTAGAAAATTCACATTAAGATAAAATGCACCATTGTGAAAGGGCACAATCTCATGTTAACGGATTCATGATTTTCTGCAACCATCACTAGCAGCTAATTTGGGAACACCTGTATCCATTAGCCTCACATCCAGCCTGCCGCCCCCAGCGGCCACTCACCTGTTTAGGTCTCTATTGCATGTTTTCTTTTAAGAGGGTCTGTCCATGTCGGGCCTCGCCCACTGGGCCCCTGGTGTTCACTGCCACTGAAGGCTGAATACTGGGGTTCAGCCCCCTCCCTTAGCAGGAGCCAGGGGAGGCGGCATCCACTGTGGCTCACTTTTCTGGGTTCTTTTCTGTGTTTTAGGAGGGCAGGTGTGGAAGCAGGACTGTGCGAGCTTGGACACCAGCTGGGGCTCAGACAGTCCTTGAGCACTGTTGGGGCTGGTCACTTGGCCTCCCTATGCCTCAGTTTCCCCAACTCGAGGGTAGAGACCAGGTAAGAACTTTGGGTAGCACACAGCAACTGCTCAACGAGTGTGGCCCGCTGGCGAGACTGCTGTGCTAATGGGAATGAATGGATATGCAAGGCTTCAGAATCCCACTTGCTGTTCTCACAGACCCTGCGGGGGGCCAGGGGGCAAGCAGGCAGGTGGGAGGCCGGGTTGCTGCTTGCCTTGGAGCCAACCAGGCACGCTGCAGGAACAGTCTACACCCACCTGTCGGCAGCCCCTCTCTGTCCACTGCATGACTGGGTTGGGCGAAGCTGAGAACTTGACCACTTCATTTTCGTGCATGTCCAGAAGGCGGACCCGGAGCCGGTAGACGCAGCCGCAGTTCTCTCGGGCTCCCCACCTGCCACCAGGCGGCAGTGAGCCTGCGCGCCCACCCCGCCCCATACCTCACCGAGGGTCCCACACACCTGTGCCATGTTTGATGGGGCTGGGTGTGGCAGCCTTTAGTGCAGCAGCCTGCATGCTCCTACTGTCCAAGGCCCACAGCCAGGGATCACCCCACAACCCATCCCAACTGCATACCTTCCCCTCCCTAAGCCTCAGTCTCCCTTTTTCGGGCTCTCAGCCCTTTGTGGTTACGGGTATCTCAGACCTTGGGATTGGGTGCAACTGGGGTGAGTGGCCTGAGTGGACAACCCCAGGGGGCCTGCTGGGAAGTGTGGGAGGAGGGCACACCCCTCTTTGCCCTGCAGCAGTAAGGCCTCGCTTACAGAGGGTACAGGGGAGCAGCAGCGCCCCTGCAGTTGAGAGGCAGTGGAAATGCAGTCCTGCTGCCCAGCCACTGTCTGCAGTTGGGGTGAGGACAAGCCGCCCTCTGCACTCACCAGTCAGCCACACAGATCTCGAGCTGGGCGCTGTCCAGCAGCTCCTGCCAGATCCCCTCCATCACCAGGTCCACCAGCTGCCTCTTGAAACACCACCTAGGGGCAGAGGGAGGAAACCAAGTCACAGGCAGAAGTCACCTCCTCAAGGAAGCCCACTAACCCCCACTAACCAACCCCTAGAGTCTGCTTTGCAAACCTGGAGACCTGTGCTGGGCCACACGTCTCTCCAGGGCTCCCCTCCAACAGCCCAGGCAGCTTGACCATAACGTGTGTGGGGCCCAGGATGGAGGCCACACTCAGTGCACCTGCAGACTTCTCCAGGGCCTTAGGATCTTGCCGACCCCTCTGTTCCCTGGGGAACAGCTGATCCGAAGCCAGGAGCCAGAAGCCTCCTCTGGGTGTCCCGTGTGGGTGCAGGGTCCCAAGGCTTTGGACTGTCCTCTACTACTTTCCCAGGCCACAAGCAGGGAGCCGGATGGGAAGCGGAGCTGCTGAGATTAGAAACAGCACCCATATGGGATCCAGGGATGTGTAAGGGAAGGACTTTAACTGCTAGGCTACCTTGCTGGGCCTAAGGAGCTGATTAAGATTGGGACTCAGTCCTCCTGGGTTCCTCCCAGAGGATCACGTGGGCTGCCATCTCTTTCAGATAAGGGGCCCAGCCTGCTACCCCCTACTTCTGCATGGGGAGCTGCTTCCTTTGTGCAGTCTCTGCATGCCCAGGGGAGGGGGTTGTGTCCCTTAGCAGTGCCTGTCAAGGGGTTGCCAGGTCCCTGTGGTCCACCTATAGCTTTGTTCATGGTCCCCTCACCCCTAATTTGAGCGTGTCAGGGCAACAGAGGCAGGCCAGTATTGGTGGAGGGGCACCTAAGTGGCCTAGGGGAAGTGCAGAGACAGGTCAGGGAATGCATGGGGACTTTGCAGATGATGGGGGCAGTCCCAAGCTCCATGAGGCTTCAGTAAGTGGTGTTGGGAAAACTGGCTCAATACAGGGGGAGAAGGGAATGGATGCTTCTAGAATATCACACTCAACGGTCAATACTCAAGCCTGAAAGGCCAAACGCTCTGGGGTCTTGTTTTCTACTGTTAGGTGCATACAATAAGAGTATATATGTGGACCCGGCATAGTGGTCTATTGGCTAAGTCCTAGTCTTGCACGCACCAGGATCCCACATGGGTACCATCCAGCTTCCCATCCAGCTCCCTGCTTGTGGCCTGAGAAAGCAATCAAGGACAGCCCAAAGTGTTGAGACCCTGCACCTGTGTGAGAGAACTGGAGGAGGCTCCAGGCTCCTGACTTCAGATTGGCACAGCTCCAGCTGTTGCAGCTGCTTAGGGAGTGAATCATTGGACGGAAGATCTTCCTCTCTGTCTTTCCTTCTCTCTGTATATCTGACTTTCCAACAAAAATAAATCTTAAAAAAAAAAAAAAGAGGAGTGTATATGTGACTAGGCTGTTGGCATCATTAAGTTGTGTCCAAGGGCCTGGCATGATAACCTAGTGGCTAAAGTCCTCGCCTTGCATGTGCTGGGATCTCCTGTGGGCACCGGTTCATGTCCCAGCTGTCCCAGTTCCCACCCAGCTCCCTACTTGTGGCCTGAGAAAGCAGTTGAGGACAGCCCAAAGCCTTGGGACCCTGCACTTGTATGGGATGCCCAGAAGAAGTTCCTGACTCCTGGCTTCAGATCAGCTCAGCTCCAACCATTGTGGTCACTTGGGGAGTGAGCCAGCAGACACATCTTTTTGTCTCTCTCTGTAAAGCTGACTTTTCAATTAAAAATAAATAAATCTTTTTAAAAAAGTGTGCAAAGCATCTTGCATAAAGGAACACCGCTAAAATATGCAATATATTGGGGCCAGCACTGTGGTATAATGGGCTACCTCCAACCTGTGGCACCTGCATCCCATGTGGGTGCCCGTTTGTGTCCTGATTGTTCCACTTCTAATTCAGCTCCCAGCTAATGGATTGAGAAAGCAGTGCAAGATGGCTCAAGACCTTGGGACCTGCACCTATATGGGCGACTCAGAGGAGGCTCCTCGTTTAAGCCCTATCAAGCTCTTGCTGTGGTGGCCATTTGGGAAATGAATCAGCAGATGGAAGATCTTCTCTGCGTTTTTCTCTTTCTGTAATTCTTTTTTTTTTTTAAAGATTTTATTTATTTTTATTACAAAGTCAGATATACAGAGAGGCGAGATAGAGAGGAAGATCTTCCATCCGATGATTCATTTCCCAAGTGACTGCAACAGCCAGTGCTGTGTCGATCTGAAGCCAGGAGTCAGGAACTTCTTCCAGGTCTCCCACACGGGTGGAAGATCCCAAAGCATTGGGCCGTCCTCGACGGCTTTCCCAGGTCACAAATAGGGAGCTGGATGGGAAGTGGAGCTGCTGGGACCAGAACCAGCATCCATATGGGATCCTGGCACGTTCAAGGTGAGGACTTTAGTCACTAGGCCACCGTGCTGGGCCCTTTTTCTGTAATTCTTTCAAGTAAAATAAATCTTTACTAAAGTTCAAAACAAAAAGAAAAAACCACCAAGCTGCTAATATTTCTGATTGTGCCCCAGGCCTATAAATCAGTATCTGGTACCCAGCAGACAGTCTGACGAAACGATGAAAATGTGAATGAGGACCATGGGATGGGAATCCCTCTCCTTCTTCCTGGCCTTTCCCCAAGAATCAGGGGCCACTCACTCGAAGGAAGTAACGAAGCAGGTCTGGGAAGGAGCGCCTGGTATCAGTGTGACATTCTTCTCCACGGCCCAGCCATTGCCTCCGTGCTCTACCTCCCAGCCTCTGAAGCCCACTGTGCAAACACATGGGGTAATAGGGTTGCAGTTAGCACGGCCCCGCCAGCTCGCCCAGACCCATACTCGCCTGCACTGCACTCGCTCCTCCCACCAGCTCCTCCCCACCACGCCCCTAATCTCCCTGCATAGGCCAGCCCCGCCCAGGCTCCGCCCCGCCTCCTTCACCATGACCACGCCCATTCTGCCTACAGGCCGGTCCCAGCCTGCCTCTTCTCCGGACCCGCCCCCACACTCTGGCCACGCCCATCCTGTCCTCACGTCCCGCCCCTCCCTTGGCCCCGCCCACCGCACGCACGCTCTCCGCACGAGTTGAAGATGAGGTTGCGGCCGAGGGGCGCGCGCAGGCAGTAGCGCGCCAGAGCGCAGAGCGGCAGCTCGTCCTCGTCCTGGCCGCCGGGCGGGCAGCGCTGGGCCAGGTCGTAGAGCGCGCGGCCCTGGGCGCTGCGGTCGCGGGCCAGCTGCAGCAGCCACACCGAGGACCCGTCCACCACGTCGCGCCAGGCGCGGCACACGGGCCGGCAGCGCGTCACCAGCGCCAGCGGCGGCACGTGGCTCAGCACCTGCACCAGCAGCTCGGGGGGCAGCGCGTCCAGGGCCAGGGGCGGCTCCGCGGGCACCTGCTGCCGCGAGGGCCGGGCGCCCATCTCCCGCGTCCTGCAGGACAAGAGGGTCGGGCGGGTCAGCTCTGCCTGGTCTCCTCCCGCCTCGCCTCCCGCACATCCCCCAAGTCCCACATCCAGCTGCCTCCTGGGCTGCTGCCCATCGTGCTGGCTGACCACGTGACCAGGTAGGCGACCTTCTGGCTTCGCTATTCCTAATCCTTGTCCAGCCACCATGTTGTCCATATCTATACCCGTGGCAGTCCAAGCTCACACCTTCCTTCACTTTCCAGCCCTCCTCTTGCCCAGGGGCCCTGCAGCAACCTCTCCCCACCAGCCCCTCCTCCTCTTCTCTGCCCTTCCTCCAGTGTGTCCTCCAGTTTGGACTCCCAGGCTGATGTTAAGCGCATTCTTTGCATGCCATCATCCCTTCAGCTGCCTCGCGAGCACTACCCTGATTAAATGCAACCTTGTGTGTCTGCAGGCACACAGTTCAAGGGGGCAGGAAAATCACACAGCCCCACCTGCTGCCTTTCAAAGAACAAACTAGTAAGAATTCATTGTGATTTAGAAGTGAGTCTGCCAGTCTGCCTGGTGCAGCTGTGCCTCCCCAGTGTGCGGGCACCCCTGTCTGCTCTCCTGTCTGGTCACTGGTGAATAAGGCGTGGCTGGGGCTGGCCAGAGGACTTGGGTCACCCTCTGCTGCTTTGCCAGGCAGGGAGCTTGATTAGAAGTGGAACATCCGGGACACAAACCAGTGCCCGTATGGAATGAGAGCAGGCGGCAGCTCTGCCTGATGCACCCAAACACTGACCCACCATACACTTGTCCCATGAGCTTTCTGTAATGGTTCCAGAACACCAATAAAGAGTGCCTGTGTAGGGGGCCCAGTACAATAGCATAGCAGCTGAAGTCTTTGCCTTGCACACACCGGGATCCCATATGGGTGCTGGTTCTAATCTTGGTGGCCTTGCTTCCCATCCAGCTCCCTGCTTGTGGCCTGGGAAAGCAGCTGAGGATGGCCCAAGGCCTTAGGACCCTGCAACCATGTGGGAGACCTGGAAGAGCTCCTGGCTCCTGGCCTCAGATTGGCTCAGCTCTGGCCACTGCGGCCACTTGGGGAGTGACTCATTGGATCAAAGATCTTCCTCTCTGTCTCTCTTCCTCTCTCTATATCTGACTTTCTCATTAAAAAAAGAAGAGGAAGAAATTACTTTCTTAAAAAATAAGAGTGCTTGTGTGGGATGCCCGCCAGAGGACCTGGAGGGAGGTCACAGCCACCAAGCCCGCGTGACTGAATGACAATGGGTTGGGCCACATTACACAAGTCAGGTCCCAGCTGCCTGTGCGCCCAGGAATGCAGGTGTGTGAGGATGCAGTGCTGGTTACCATGGTAACTGGGGCATAGTCCTGGTATCCACGTCCTAGGGCTCCCCGGTGCCTGTGACAACCATATTTTTCCAATATGGGTACAGTCACATGCCCTGCGTGACACACATGTTCCTGGCTCTGTCACCCACATGTTGTGGCGTCACAGAGCCAATCCTGTGCTTTTGGAGTCTCGCAGCCTGACACCGCCGAGGGACTAGGGAGGATGGGTCACCCGGGCAGCCTCAGCCGATGCCCCAGGGCCCTTAAGTCCGGTCGGAGGGAAGCTGTGGTCCCACAAACATGTGAGGACTTTAAGATGTCCACAGCATGTGCACTTTGGGCCTGGTGGTTAATACACCAGTTATGCCAGCCTCATCTCTTGGGCAGGCATGGGGACCATGGTGGGTGCGGCTGCCAAGTGGGACACCCCCATTCCATCTCAGAGTGTAGGTTCAAGTCCTACCTGCTCTACTTTGGATCCAGCTTCCCACTCACGCCCACAATGGGAGACAGCGAGTGATGGCACAAGTGCCCAGGCCCGTGCCAGTCGCTGGGGGGATCTGGGTGGGTTTTGTCACTGCTGGCTTTGGCCTGGCCAGGTATTTGGGGAGCGGATGGACCATCCCTGTCCCTCGCTGTCACCTTGCCATGCGAGTTGCTGACCATCAATGACTAAACGTTGAAACCTAGAAACACTGCCCGCATCTCACAGAGTGGCACCTGCATTTGACTCCTTGCTCAGCTCCCGATGCCAGTACCTGCTGGCAGACGCCAGGAGGTGTCTCATAATGGTTCTCCCTGGCGGTGTCCCTGCCAGCCAGTGAAAGACCCGGATGGAGTCTCAGGGCTCCGGCGTTGGTTTTAGCTCTTGGTGATGCGGCCACAGGCATCTGGGAAGGGAAGCAGCAGATGGGAGCTCCTCTTCTCTCCTAGGATAATGTGCACTGCCCGTGACCGTAGACCCGGTGGCCCGATGAGCCGCTGCACCACCCCCGATATGAAAATTTTTACATGTATTTGAGGGAATGGAGGGAAGCTACCAGTGCCCTTGTGTGCTGGCTCACTCCCCAGATGCCCGCAGCAGCCATGACTGTCCTGAAGGTTGCCCAGGAGGGTGGCAGGGACCCTACACAGCCTGTCTCCCCGGCTGTGATGCAGTGAACAGGACGTTGGAACCAGAGTGGAGCCAAGAACCAACCCGGACACGTGGAGATGGAGACAGGGAGCTTCCCCAGCGCTGCCTGGCTGTGCCGCACGTGCGACCTGCTGCTGGCCTTGGGGTTGCCGTGATGTGGTAATGCTATTCAGATGAAAAGTCTGGCAGCTGAAGCTTCCACCTTTTCTTTGTTTGTTTGTTTTTAAAGATT
This sequence comes from Ochotona curzoniae, assembly GCF_017591425.1. Lineage (NCBI taxonomy): Eukaryota > Metazoa > Chordata > Mammalia > Lagomorpha > Ochotonidae > Ochotona > Ochotona curzoniae. The sequence goes on along the minus strand of NW_024465561.1, from coordinate 3,520,932 downwards.
TATTTATTTATTGGACAGGCAGATGTACAGAGAGGAGAGACAGAGAGGAAGATCTTGTATCTGATGGCTCACTCCAGAAGTGACCCAAGTGGCCAGAGCTGAGCTGAGCGGAAGCCAGGAGCCTCTTCTGGATCGCCCGTGGGACTATCCTTGTACTCACTTCTTAGACCTTATCAGGGCCGGCCCTGTGGGGAAGTAGGCTAAGCTGCAGCTAGCAGCATCCCATATGCCGGGCTGTTCCACTTTTTAAAAAAGATTTACTTATTTTTATTGGAAAAGCAGGTATATAGAGAGGAGGAGAGACAGAGAGGAAGATCTTGGTCTGATGGTTCACTCCCCAAATGGCCACAATGGCCAGAGCTGAGCCAATCTGAAGCCAGGAGCCTGGAGCTTCTTGCAGGTCTCCCATGCAGGTTCAGGGTCCCAGCATTTTGGACTGTCCTCAACTGCTTTCCTAGGCTACAAGCAGGGAGCTGGATGGGAAGTGGGGCTGCTGGGATTAGAACCAGCATCCATATGGGATCCCAGCATGCGAGGACTTTAGCTGCTAGGCTACTGCACCGGGACCCCTCTTCCACTTTTGATCCAGCTCCCTGTTAATGGCCTGGGAAAGCAGTAAAGGCCCCTGCACCTTTGTAGGAGACCCGGAAGAAGCTCTTGCTCCTGGCTTCAGATCATCTCAGCTCCAGTTATGGCAGCCACTAGCGGAGTGAACCAGCACATGAAGATCTTTCTGTCTTTCCTCTCTGTATGTGTGACTTTCCAATAAAAACAAATAAATCTTTAAGAAAAAAAAAGTCCAATGTTAAAACCCACATTTGCTCTTTGGCTGAAGACTGGACCATCAGGAAGACTCTTCCATGTGGACACACCTTTGGGGGGCAGAGGGAGTGGGCACTGGTGCTTATCCTTGCCCCTCCCTACGCTGCCAGGACCCACCACGCCCCCAGTGAACTCGAACCTCTCAGGGAGAACAAGTCATCCAGCCACAGCCAGAAAGTCTCCAACAATGCCCCATGAAGAACTGCGCACCGCAGTGCAAGGGGGGTGTCCCTGGGTGGGCAGTGCAAGGGGGGTGTCCCGGGGTGGGCAGTGCAAGGGGGGTGTCCCGGGGTGGGCAGTGCAAGGGGGGTGTCCCGGGGTGGGCAGTGCAAGGGGGTTGTGCTGGGGGTGGGATGTGTCGTGGGCATGCACAGGCCTAATTCACACGCAGGCACCTGCACACACATGAGCGCCTGCGCACACAGGCACCTGCTTGATCTGTATTTGCGCTTGATCCCTTTGCTTCCCAAAATGAGTCTGAAAAAACAATCCCAGGTCATTTCTGCCCAATAAGACGCGCACATCCCAGGCGTACAGACGCAGTTTCAGCAGCTCTGTGCGGCTGTGTAGCCGGCATGATGAGATAGATACACACAGGACAGCTCCCGCCTTCGCTTCGGCTTCCCATCCCCAAGGCAAGCGCTCCTGAACTGTGGGCCCCTGTAACTTTGTTCTGTTTTAGAATTGCTGGAGTCCTAGCATCCACCTCAGGCAAGTCAACTGCAGTTTGGCCACGTTCGGCTTCTTCAGCAGAGGGCGCTGGACCGACGCCACAGGAGGAAGGGGCCGGTCGCCCAGGGGGGCCACAGCACCTGCCGGCCTCCATGGGTGCTGCTTTCCCAACATCCTACTGCTCAAACCTCTGGCAAATTCCACCTAGGCGCGCCACGGGATCGCCTTGACCCTCGTGCACCCTGGCCAGGCTTCCTCGAGTGAGGTCAGGGTCTGCTTCAGGGACGGGCACCTCGCACAGTGGTGGCCGTATTCTTTGGCGTGGTCTTTATAACTTAGCAGCCAGCCTCTCTTGTTATAAACTCCTTATGATGAATAATGCAGGACACAGCGGATCTTCAAAGCGCTCATGGAAAAATGGATCTGGTGAAAATGTGATGCATGGTTTCAAAAAATCTTTGCATCAAACATTTTTGTTTTAAATCGGGGGCTGATGTCATGGCGTGGTAAGTGCTCAACAACAATTTTTTTTTCTTTGAATTTGAAAGGCAGAGTTAAAGAGGTGAGGGGGAGGGGGAGAGAGAGGTCCATCCACAGGTTCACTCCCCATCTGGATCTGGTGGAAGCCTGAGACTCCCAGCTAGTCTCCCAGGCGGGTGTTGGGGTATCTTCCACTGCCTTCCCAAGTGTGTGTGTGTGCGTGTGTGTTTAATGGGAAAGTCAAGTTTACAGAGAGGAGAGACAGAGACAAAGGGTTGAGCTGATCTAAAGCCAGGAGCCAGGAGCTTCTTCTGGGTCTCCCATGGGATGCAGGATCCCAAAGCTTTGGCCTGTCTACTACTTTTTCAGGACATAAGCAGGAAGCTGGAAGGCAAGTGCAGCAGCCGGGATTAGACCTGGCACCCATATGGGATCCCGGTGTGTTCAAGGCAAGGACTTTAGCTGCTAGGCCACCGTGCCAGGCCCTTAGCTGTTTTGTTCATGAGCCTGCAAACGTGCCCTCATCTTCAGCATTCTCTGTTCAGGTCACTGTGGGAGCAGGCACTGAGCTACAGCACGTTGAGCACCTGCTCACTTGGTGAGCAACCCATGCAGACAGACCCCAGCTCCTCCGCTTCCAGGACAGATCCCTGCTATTAGGCCCTGCGAGGCATCAGCCAGTGACTTCAGGGCTTGGATCCCTGCATCCACGTGGGAGACCTGGAAGAGGCTCCTGGTTTGGGCCTGGCGCAACCCTGGATATCGAGGCCATCTTGAGAGTGAATAAGCAGATGGAAGACCTCGCTCTCTCCTCCCATCTCTCCCTGTCTTGGTCAACCTGCCTTTTAAATGAATCAAAGCCAAGAACAGCAAACTAATCGCCATTTTGCTTCGCCAGTGCTGGTAGGTGATTCTGCGTGTCTGCGTTGGCTCATGTCACTGCTTGCATCGCATCAGGTCCCTAAGCGCCCTTCCGGCACGGGAAGTGGGAAGCCGAGCTCCTCGCCGGTTTTGGTATGTTCTGATCTAGACACGAGAAGGCCGTGAATGCTGCTGATAAAGGAGGTCATTCTCGGGGGCTGCACCATGGATAATAGGTTAAGCCTCCGTCTGCAGTGCCAGCGTCCCATATGGGCACTGGTTCAAGTCCTGGCTGCTGCACTTCCGACCCAGCTCCCTATTAATGTGCCTGGGAAAGCAGTAGAGGATGCCCCAAGTCCTTGGGCCCCTGTACCCACATGGGAGACGTAGAAGAAGCTCCTGGCTCCTGGCTTGGCCCAGCCCTGGTTGTTGTGGTAACGTGGGGGAGTAGATGGATGTGTTCGCTCTCTCTTTAACTCTGTCTTTCAAATAAATAAGTAAGTCTTTTATGGTGTACCTGGATTGGATGCCAGCTCCACTCCCGATTAACTTCCTGTTAATGCAGACTCTGTCACCCACATGGGAGACCTGGCCTGGGTCCCAGGCTCCTGGCTTTGGCCTGCCCAGCCCCAGCCCCAGCTATTGCACGCATTTGAAGAGTGAACCAGCGGATAGGAGATCTCTCTGTGTCTCTAGAAATAAACAAAACTTCCAAAACACCCAACCAACACAGTGATTATTAAAGTCAAAAAAGAAAATGGCTTAACTGCCTGGCACTGTAAGCAGCAACCCCACACCGGCGACATGGGCTTTGGCCGCGCTTTGTTCCCAGCATCCTGGGGAGTTCTCGCCCCCCCCGAGGGGGCACAGCTGAGAGCCCCCAGCGCTAGTGAGGGCCAGCAGCCTGGGGACTGCTGGTGAGAACCCCGAGGGAGGGCAGCAGCGAGGAGAGAGCGGATGGTGCCAGTTCACCCTGGGCTCAGCCCTGGCTCCACCCTAACTTCCTGGTGTCCTTGGGCAAACGGTGCCATGATTCTGAGTGTGCTTGTGCTTCACTTTTCCTATCCCTGCCACTCAAATCCAAAAGCTCTGATTTTCCCAAGACCTGTTTGCTGAGCAGATGCAAGGCTGGGTACCGGCCGCACTGGGAGTCATGATATTTTACTAAATAGAGCAGGGGCCAGCGTGTTGACTCAGGTGCCTGGGTTCCCCGTGGGAGATCTGGGTGAAGCGCGTGGCTTTGGCCTGGCTTAGCCCTGGCTGCTGTCATCTGGGGGGTGAACCAGCAGATGGAAGATCTTTGTCTTTACAATCCTGCAAGTCAATAAATCATAAACATATGCATATATCAAGAGACAAAATCATGACACATGTAGTGGCAAGCCTCGTGGGATTTTATTTGTGATTCACAAGTGAGACCGTGTGCGCTGGAGCTGGGCAGAGGCAGAGTGGTGGGCTTGTGTGGGGCGGCGTTGCCGAAGCTGATGGACGCCACCTCGCTGGCATGAGCATATGGGACTTCCTTATGGTTCTGACACAGGCAGAAGTTTCTGAAAAACTGAAGACCTCTCTGCTTCCTTCTTAAAATAACACGCTTGTTTATGTATTGGCAAGGGTGAGTAACAAAAGCAGAAAGAGATCTCCCACCTGCTGGCTCACTCCCCAAACGGCTATAATGGCTGGGAATGCAAGAGGGCCCGGTAGAAGCCAGGAGCCAGGAGCTGCATCTGGGTCTCCCAGGTGGGTGCAGGGACCCGAGCACTTGGGTCACCTTGTGCTGCTTCTCCAGGTGTGTTAGCAGGGAGCTGGATGAGAAGTGGAACAGCTGGGACTTGAACACATAGCACCATAAACACACCAGCCCTCATTTTTGTTGTGTCTCATAGCAGGAAATGATAGCGCAGCCTCTCATCTGCTTCCATGGAATGCAGCCATGCCACGGCACGCGTGTTCTTGATTGTTCACAGTGGCCGTCACGTGCCGTCCGTGTGGAACACGCATAAAGGTTTCAAGTGTCGCCAATCTCCCAAAATAAAGCTTCCCATAGATGCAACGCCCGGTCCATCAGCCCGCACTGCCATGGCGAGAACGGCAAAGCAGACGCCCCCACGTACACCACGGCAGACAGGGCCTGCCCTCCTCACTGCTGCTGGATTGAGAAGGGCCCACTGTGTGAGCCAAGGCGTGCTGGCCCCGCAGCTGGGAGAGAAACCCCACAAGGTGCTCTGCTGACACGGGTGACCGGCACCTGCCAGCTCAGAGTCACTTTGGGTGCCTTCTGCATGCATCTTGTAAGGAGGAACAGGAGTGTTCGGGGGTCCACATGGCGATCCAACTTCAAGAGATCCACCAGCCAGTTTATATACACTCGGTGACCCAGTACCCTCGTTGTCCTGGCAGTCTTTGCCATGAGACACGTGTGTGTGAAAGAGACATGGCTAGGGAGCTCACATACCTTGCATCTCCTCCCATTTATGTATTAATTTTGAAGATTTATTTATTTTCATTGGAAAGCCAGATATACAAAGAGGAGGAGAGACAGAGAGGAAGATCTTCAGTCCACTAGTTCACTCCCCAAGTGGCCACAGCAACCAGAGCTGAGCCAATCTGAGGCCAGGAGCCTCTTCTTTGTCTCTCACACGGGTGCAGGGTCCCAAGGCTTTGGGCCGTGCTTGACTGCTTTCCCAGGCCACAAGCAGGGAGCTGGATGGGAAGCAGGGCCACTGGGATTAGAACCGGCGCTCATATGGGATCCCAGTAAAGCATGCAAGGTGAAAACTTTAGCCACTAGGCTATCACATAGGGCCCATCTCCTTCTATTTAAAACACAGCCTCTCTTAAAAAATAAATAAATAATTAATAAAACACAGCCTCTCTGCTTTTGAGGTGCAGTAGGTTAAGACACCTCCAGAAATGCCAGCAACTGCTAGGGTTCCAGTCCTGGCTGCTCCACTTCCAACCTCAGCTCCCGGCTAAGGTGCCTGGGAAAGCAGCCCAGGGCTTGGGCCGCTGCAGCCACGTGGCAGACCCTGGTGGGGTGCCAGACTTCCGGAGACTCCCGGAGGCCATTTGGACAGTGAGTTAGTGGGTGTAAGAGTTCTCTCTGGGTTTCTCTCTCTTTCAGTCACTCTACCTTTAAGACAAATTTTTTTTTTTAAAGATCTTATATCTTAGCCTTTTTATCACAGCAAAAAATGAAAAAAAAAATACTCTTTTATTTGTTTGGTGATCCCCAATTATTACTTGATTGGGGAAAGTAATGAGCATTTAACTACAAGCAAACACACATTCATTCCACCGGAAAAATACATGTGCTTTCCGCAGGCTGTGCAGCCAGAGCTCACAAAAGGGCAGTCAGCAAGCAGCTTCCGCCTGCGGTAAGGACGCAAGGGAATACGAGGCCGCTCCTACTGACCGCCGGGAATCAACAGGGGCCTGGCGGCCGAGTTCAGACACAGGCACACCCGGGAGGAAGGCGCGCATGGCTGCCGGAGGGGATGGGAAGCGCCTGGGACGCGCCTGGATGGTCGCGCTCCGGTTACACTCCAGGGCGCGCGGCTGGAGTGACCCTGGCCGAGGGGCCTGGCGCAGCCGCCAGACACCACCCTACCGCCAGCCACCCGGGCCTTCCCAACGGGAAGTTCACAGGCGCCTCGGAGCCGGGGTACGGGGCCCGGGGTTCCGCGTTTCCGAGCAGGGCCGGGGATGTGAGTCCTTCCCCAGAGTCCCCGCTGAGGTGGGGGGCCAGGACGCACCTGGGCTCCTGCCCTGGGTCCCTACCTGTCCCGGCGCTAATCAGGCGGCTTGCTCGGAGGCGCAGATGGTGGCGGGGGAGCTCCGACCCCCTTCCCCACCCTGTTCTGGGAGGCAGTCGGAGTAGTGGGCGAGGGGACCCCGAGGGATCGGCTTGGCCAGGGAGCCCCGGAACCCGGGGTCTGGGCAGGGGCCTCTCCCGGGGCGGGGCGGACTCGGGGTGGTCGCCCCTCCTCCGGCGGCGGCTGCGCCTGGCGCGCGGGCTTGGGGCAGGACTGGGCGGCTGCAGGACAGGCGATCCCGTCCCACGACCCGCCTCGCACACCCCGGGCGCCTCCCCGGGGCCCAGCTCCCCGCCTCCTTCTCGGGCTGGCCCGGCAGGCTGTGCCCCCCGCCCCCGCTCCGCCCGTCCCCGAGGCGCAGGGATTTCTCCCTGCAAGGCGAGCTCCGAAATGCCAACAGGGAAACAAGAGTTCTAAAGTCCCTCATTCTTGCAGCTGCGAGATTTCAGTGCTACCAAAACCACCTGGGCAGAACCCTGGGCGCGTGCGCCAGCCACATCGGGACCCTGGTTGATGACCCTGGTTGATGGTTCCCCAACCCTGGGTACTGGGGTGGTGGAGAGGCTGGTATGGCTTCTCCCTTATCTCCTCCCCGCCCCTAGAAAAAGGACAAAGAAATAGATTTAGAAAACTTGATCACACCCACTTTCTCTAACCCTTGATTCTTCCCACCCTGATCAACAGTGTAAACATCACCTAAAATAAGAGTTTTTAAAAGTGGAATTTTTTTTTTGTTTTAAATGTAGGCATAATTTTTGCAGTAAAATGCCTCTCCATAAAGTTTTTGAAGACCCCTCAGCACGTGTGGATTTAAAAATAAATTCTCTTTTTTGTTTATTTATTTTTATTGGAAAGACAGATTTGACGAACAGACAGAAAGATCTTCCATCCGCTAGGGGAAGTAGCCACCAAGGCCAGAGCTGAGCTGGTCCTGAGCAGGAACCAGGAGTTTCTTCCTGGTCTCCCGCGAGGGTGCAGGGTCCCAAGCACTTGGACCATCCTCTGCTGTTTTCCCAGGCCCCAGGCAGGCAGCTGGATGGGAGGTGGAACGAGACGGGACGAGGACTGGCACCCAGACCGGATGGCGGCGCTTGAAGAGGAAGGATTAGCCTGTTTTGTCACAGCATCTCCTCCAAATGTGAATTCATCTTTTCGTTCGACTCTCCGCAGTCTTTTGAGGTAGTGTGTTAGGCGCTCGAACCCTGTGCGGCTTCCAATGCCCTAGACAGAGCTGTCACAAACAAGGAAAGAAGCGAAAGACACCACGGCACTCATGACCAAACCCGCACTGGCAGCTGGGGAGAAAGGAGGCTGTAGGGGGCGTTCCTAGCATGGCTGCCCAGCTCCCAGGGGTGGGCTTCAGTCCATTGCGACACAGGGAGCCAGCGACCAGTGCTGTGGCCCTGGCAGGCACGGGGGTTGAGGCCCGACTTGCAATACCAACACTCTGTATCGCAGTCCTGATCGCTCACTTTTTTTTTTAAAGATTTATTTATTTGTAAAAATGTATTTTTATTTAATTAATTTTTAAAAGAATTATTTATTTTTATTGGAAAGGCAGATACACAGAGAGGAGAGGCAGAGAGGAAAATTTTCCGTCTGATGGTTCACTTCCCAAGCGGCCGCAATGGCTGGAGCTGAGCAAATCTGAAGCCAGAAGTCAGGAGCTCTTTTGTCTCCCACACGGGTGCAGGGTCCTAAGGCTTTGAGCAATCCTCAGCTGCTTGCCCAGGCCACAAGCAGGGAGCTGGATGGGAAATAAGGTTGCTGGAATTAGAATTGGCACCCATATGGGATCCTGGTGCATTCAAGGTGAGGACTTTAGCCACTACGCTATCACGTCGGGCCCCCTGACTGCTCACTTCTGATACAATTTCCTGCCACTAAACAGACCTGTGAAGTACTTGAACCCCTGCACCCACATGGCAGACCCAGTTGGAATTCCTGACTGACTTTGGCCTGTGCCAGCACGCTCACCCATGTGGCCCTTGGGGAAAGCATTAGGGTGCTCCCCACCCTCCGACTGGTGGCCTGGGCCAACCCCCCGCCCAAGCATCCAGACTGCATTTGTGGGGAGGAGAGGGGACAGCCACCTCACACTTGTAGCCCTCATAGCTTCGGTGGTTTCTAACCTGGCTGGCTGGCTGGGCTGCCAGGGTGATAAGGTCATTTCTGATGCCTTAGGAGCATTTGACTTCACTTTGCAAGGAGCAGAGGCTGGCTGTGGGGCTAGTGCTGAGTGGCACAGCCTCAGGAGGCCAGCAACGCTCCCACACCCACGAACAGGGAGGACCTGTGCCACCGTGGGAGAGGTTACGGAGAGCCTGGCGCACAGCGGGCCTCTCTGCTCTGAGTCCCATTTATGAAGAAATTGTAAGTTTGCAGGCGCACTGTCAAGATGTATATTTTTAAATATGCGTTTTATTTATTTGAAGGAGTCACTGAAAGACAAAGCCAATAACTGAGGCTGGCTAGACCAAAGACTTCCATCTTCATCTCCTGTGTGGGTGCAGGGGCCCAGGCGGACAGAGCATCCTCTGCTGCTTTCCCAGGCGCCTAGCAGGGAGCTGGCTAGGAAGTAGAGCAGCCGGGACTTGAACCTGCGCTCTGCTATGGGCTGCGGGAGTCACAGGCTGAGACTTGTCACGCTGTACCACAATGCCCGCCCGGCCTTGGCAAGCAGCGGCATAGGTCTCCTCCGTATGGGGTTACTTTGATAATTTTCTCCCACCTTTTACCGATGAGGACTGAAGACACTTCTGGTACTTTTTCGTGGCAAACACACATGGCAAAAACAGGCACATACTTATCATTTTTTTGGAAGATTTATTTATTTATAGGTGGGCCCCATGTGGTAGCCAGGTGGCTAAATTCCTCGCCTTGCACAAGCCAGGATCCCATATCAGCACCGGTTTGTGTCCTGGTGCCTCCGCTTCCCATCCAGCTCCCTGCTTGTGGCCTGGGAAAGCAGTCGAGCACAGCCCAAAGCCTTGGGACCCTGCACCCGTGTGGGAGACAAAGAAGAAGCTTCTGGCTCCTGGCCTCAGATTGGCTCAGTTCTGATTGTTGTGATCACTTGCAGAGTGAATTAGCGGATGGAAGATCTTCCTCTCTGTCTCTCCTCCTCTCTGTATATCTGGCTTTCCAATGAAAATAAATAAATTTCTTTATTTATTTCAAATTCATAGATATACAGAGAGGAGGACCCTGCTTGTGGCAGGGTTGAAAGGCATTTTCATGGCTATAGCCGTGGCTGGGAATGTGAAACCCCCTGACAGGTCCTCCCCCTTGGGATCTGACTGCATTTCCTTGGGGTCTGTTGAAGAGAACTGAAGCCCAGGTCCACATCAAACACGGTCTGTGCTGTAGGTCACTCGTGGTGGCCAAGGGCTGGGAGGAAGGCAGGACTCCGGAAGCTAACACTCAAGCGAACCTCCGTGGCTAATCCACACGGCCCATCATTCCTGGTGGTGAACACGGAACAAAACGACACCTGCCCCAACACGGCCACTCCTGGGACACCCCGGGCTCGGTGCAAGGAATCCATGGCAGACAGCAGGCAGATCCTAACACTGAACATTCCAGAACATCTTTGAAAGCACACAGAAAGTGGGCATGATGAATACGGAGCATGGATATTTGGGGGTGGGGGGGGCATCAAAATAACCTTCCCTTTGCAATGCACGTTCCATGAACTTAAAAAACAATTTTTATTTATTTGAGATGCAAAGAGAGAGTGAGCGAGCCAGAGAGGGTGGGACTACAGGGCGAGCCCCCAGGCGCCGGTTCACTTTCCGGCGAGCCCAAGCGCGGAGGCTGAAGCTGGGCGGGACGCAAAGGGCAATGAGTCACTGACGCTGCAGCCCTGGGCGCTGTGACTGGGTGGCAGTCCTCACGTCTGGCTGCTCGCTATTTGCAGGAATCGGGTCACCAGCTTTAGCTCATGCTCTGGGGAGGGGGATCGTGCGTGGAGACTGAGGGGTGTACCTCCTTCATGTGACAGTGGGGGCTGGCAGGTGCCTCTCCAAGGCGGAAGGCCGTTAACCCTACGCTGAGGGGCGTAACTTCCAGAACCTCCCCACCGCCCCTACCCCAACCTCAGCCTTCTGTGTCCACGGAGCAGGCCTGTGTGTCGGCCAGCTCTATGTGTTCCACCCCAGGCCTGCTGGCTCCACGCTTTCAGCTCCCTTTGAGAGCATGAAAGCGGCTGGCCTTGGCCTCCAAGTTCTCCTTACAAATGCTCTTCTATTTATAAATCACTTTCGGGAAGCACTCCGTCCCCTGCTCAACCCACTTCAAGTTCAAAGCCTCGCAGCCCTCTGGAATTTTAATTAAACTCCCCAAGTGTTCTGCTTGCAGATTTAATCACTTGGTTTTCATTCTTCCTTTTTTTTTTTTAAAGGAGATATTTATTTTATTTGAAAGGTAGAGTTACACAGAGATAGAAAAGATTTGCCATTCACAGGTTCTCTCTACAAATGACTGCAGTGCCTGGAGATAGGCTGATCTGAACTCGAAGCCAGGAGCAGCTTCTGGGTCTCCCACATGGGTGCAGGGTCCCAAGGCTTTGGGCCATCCTCGACTGCTTTCCCAGGTCACAAGCAGGGAGCTGGATGGGAAGTGGAGCAGCCGGGACATGAACTGGTGTACATATGGGATGTAGATGCCACAGGCAGTAGTCTTACTTGCTATGCCACAGTGCTGGTCCGATTTTGTTTGTTTGTTTGTTTATATTAGAAAGTCAGCTATACAGAGAGGAGGAGAGACAGAGAGGAAGATCTCCTATCCACTGATTCACTCCGCAAGCAGTTGCAAAGGCTGGAGCTGAGCTGATCTGAAGCCAGGAGCCAGGAGTCTTTTCCCGGTATCCCATATCCCACGCAGGTGCAGGGTTCCAAGGCTTTGGGCTATCCTTGACTGCCTTCTCAGGCTATAAGCAGGGAACTGGATGGGAAGTGGGGCAGCTGGGATTAGAACCAGCACCCATACTGGCTCCTTGCACGTACAAGGCAAGGACTTTAGCCACTAGGCTACTGTGCCAGGCCCACTGTTCCCATTAAATTTTTTTTTTCTTAATCTGAAAGAGTTGTAGAGAAAGGTCCTACGTTTTTTAATTGAATTAATTTTGGGGGACTCCCTGGGAGAGGGAAATACATCAGCTGTCAGTTGGTCCACTCCCCATATGCCTGCAATGGCTAGGTCTAGGCTGGGGCCGAAGCCAGGTGCTAGGCCTCAATCCAGGTCCCCCACGAGGCTGGCAGGATGACCAGATGCTCCCAGACACTCGCAGGAAGTTGGGGTGAAGGGGCCAGAGCCAGAGACTAAACCATGGGGGCATTTTCACTGCCTGGCCAAACATCTGCACTTTAAACGGCTGATTTTCTTGGGAACTCAGTAGAATCTTCTAAAAAGCAAACCCCTCCCTCCCACGTACTTAACTCTGATACAGTTTCAGGCTATCTTCCACCTTCCAGAACCCCTGACTCATCCCGAGTCAGCCCTCGTCCTAGTCACGGCTCAGCGGAGGAGTGACAAGTCTGAAAGAACGAATTACCCAATTACCCAGTGTGTGTCAGGGGACCTGCAGCTGCGCGACACTTTTGTCTCATTGCCTAATCTGCCCAAGTCACTTCAACACAGCACGCGCTCAGGGACCGCACGTCTGCGATGATTCTTAAGTAGCACAGAAGGACTGACCTGTGCTTGGGTTTACTGCCTTTCTCTGCTTAATTTTAAGCCTGCCACTTTGTCAATGAAAGGGCTCTCTTTGACTTTCTCTCTCTCTTTTTTAAAGATTTATTTATTTTATTAGAAAGTTAGATGTACAGAGAGGAGGAGAGACAAGGAGGAAGATCCTCTGTCCGAAGATTCACTCCCCAAGTGACCCCAAAGGCTGGTGTTGTGCCAATCCGAAGCCAGGAGCCAGGAGCTCTTCTGGGTCTCTCACGCGAGTGCAGGGTCCCAAGGCTTTGGGCCGTCCTCCACTGCATTTCCAGGCCACAGGCAGGGAGCTGGATGGGAAGTGGAGCTGCTGGGATTAGAACTGGCGCCCATATGGGATCCTGGAGCGTTCAAGGCGAGGACCTTAACTGCTGTACTATCGCGCCGGGCCTGGCGATCAGTTTCAACATGGGGCTTGGAGGGCTGTCACCAGAGGCTCTGGGCTCAGGCCCCACCCAGGTGCAAGTGTGCCATCATCACCTCCCTTGCCCCCGACCCCCTGCCCTGCCCAGGAGCAGCCCAGGAAGAAAGGCAGAGCCACTCCTGGGCTGGTCTCTCTCCCACCCTGCTGTGTGTACTCTGTACTCAGTCTCCCAGCCTGCTTTGTCTGGCTCTACTTCTGGCCAGATGACCGCGCAGTCCCTGGTGAAGAAGGAGGGAGGGGATGACCAGCTGGGTATGGGGCTGCTGGGCTGAGCTTTTAAAAATCCTGAGATGCCATGCACCCTCCACACACCCCTTTTGGGCTGCAGGAAGGCATGCCAGGGGCCCTGTGTGAGGGGGTTGATCAAATGGCAGGGCCAGCTGGAAGGGGCGGGGCTGGCCAGGCCACTTGAACAGGCTCAGCACTGGCATGCAGCTCTCATTTCTGTGGGCATATAAAATTTTCTTAAGTTACCCAGTTTCTTTTCCTTTTTCTTTTCTGTTTCATTTATTCGAGAGCTGGATTCCTAGAAACGTTGAGGGCCCCAGCTACGCACCACGGCTGTGGCTGAGCCTTGTATCAACTGCATGGTGCATTCTTGCGTGAGCCACAGGGGTGTGAGATGCACCCATGGGGATGGAGGCAGCTGCTCTTCGTCACCTTTGCCTTAACTTGCCTTTGGCTCCGTGGTCATGATGCCAGTTCAGATGCCGGCTCCTGTCCCGTGTCGGAGGACCCGACGGAAGCAGAGTCCGGGTGGGCGCCGGACACCAGATCGACACACCCCAAGGCAGGGGATGAAGGAACTCATAGACAAAGGTGGGATGGGATGTTTTTCAAGAAATATTAACATTCCAGGTACCGGATGAGAGGCAGGTCGTCTGATCGGCTTTGCTCATTCTCTCCTATGGTCACTAGAGGACAAGATGCTGGGCTTCACGGCCAAGATGGCTGTGGTCATGTCATGTCACGCCGAATCTACCCAGAGGAGGGGATCTGGGCGGCACATGGCAGCACCCAGGACACATGTGCCCTTCGGCCGTGCTTTCCAATGGAAACTTTACAGACTGCCCAAATAATACATCATATTAAGGGGGAAGAAATGGCTGATGGAATTTGGCACTCGCTGCTCATGCAGATTTATAACCAACCAGGAATTAAAGGGAAGTTGCAATATTTTAGAGAAAGGAACATGCCCACTTGGGCAAAACCCTCGGAATATGTACTCCTGGAGACTCTGGGTTGACATGAGGTGGCGGTTCCTCATCCCTGGGTACTGGGAGATGTGGAAAGTCATGTGTGGCTTCCCCCTTTATCGTGCTCCTTCCCCCAGGAACAACAACAAGAAACAGCAAATTTGGAAATAATAAGTTCACCCAATTTTTCTTAAACCTTGATCCTTCCCACCTTGATCAACCATGTAATCAGTATAAACAACAACAAATATTCAACCCAGCTAGACAAATTCCCCTTAAAAAACTCACCGAAGATTCCAGTGGCTGGCGTGTGATGGAGCTGACGAGCCTGCTTGGGTGGCCTGCATCCTGAAGCTGAGTGCCAGCTCTGTTTCCGGTGCCAGTTACCTGGAGGGGCAGCAGTGGGGGCTCCGTGCTTAGATCTTGGCCACCCCAGAGTGGACTTGTGTCCCAGGCCCTCGTCTTCAGGCTGGCTGGTGCAGCCCTGGCTGGTGCAGCCCTGGCTGGTGCAGCCCTGGCTGGTGCAGCCCTGGCTGGTGCAGGCATTTGGGAAAGAAACTGGCAGATGGAACAGCTCCTTCTCTCTGTTAACTCAGTCTCTTGATCATTGTCTTTGTTCCTCTGGACAGGGTTTTTCTATATTTTTAAAGAAAGATTTAATTATGTAATTTATTTGAGCAAGAGAGAGAGAGAGAGGGCCTCTTCTATCCACTGGCTTCCTTCTCCAATGGCCACAATGGTTGGCCTGATACTGGAGACAGGATCTCGATTCTTCTTATCTTCCATGCGGGCAGCAGAGACCTGACTTCTGCTGCTTTCCCAGGTGTGTTAGCAGGCAGCTGGATTGGAAGCAGAACAGCAGGGACTCGAACCTGGCAGCATAAGCAAAGGCGATCCTCCAATGCCCACGGGTGGGGAGAGCATATGCTAAACGTTTCGCCAGGACGCAGCGTTTAGCAAGCCTCAGGGTGTATCAGTGCCGGCCCAGCTTTCCGATGCTGCACCTGTCGGGAAGCAGCAGTGACGGCCTGAGTACTGGAGCCTCCTGATGGGAGGTCCACTCCTCCTTCCTCTATATCCATCTTTCCAATAAAAATAAATAAATCTTAAAAAAAAAAACCCACTGCCTACAATGATGGCATTCCAAATGGTTGCTGATTTGAGTCCCAGCTGCTCTATTTACAATTCATCTCCCCACTAATGCACTTAGGAAAGCGGCAGAAGTTGGCCCGTGTCCGTGGACCCCTGCCACGCAGGAGACACGGAAGAAGCTCCTGGCTTCAGTTTGGCCCAGCACTAGCTGGTGCAGGCACTTGGTGAGTGAATCCATGAATGAAAGACGTCTCTCTCTTGTCTCTGTCACTGTGACTCTCGAGTAAACAAATTCAGCTTTTTTTTTTTTAAGGTTTATTTATTTTATTGAAAAGGCAGATGTACAAAGAGGAGGAGAGACAGAGAAGAAGATCTTCTGTCCAATGATTCACTGCTCAGGTGGCCACAATGGCCGGTGCTGCGCCGATCTGGAGCCAGGAGCCAAGAACTTCTTTCTGGGTCTCCCACGCAGGTGCAGAGTCCCAAGGCTTTGGGCCATCCTCGACTGCTTTCCCAGGCCACAAGCAGGAAGCTGGATGGGAAGTGGAGCAGCGGGTATTACAGCCGGCATCCATATGGGATCCTGGCACGTTCAGGCGAGGACTTTAACCATTACGCTATCGCACCAGGCCCAATAAATACATCTTAATAATTTAGAAAAGAATTTGTCAAAACCCCACAGGCTGTGTTCCCACCTCAGATCGTGTCTTCTCATCTGTCTCCTTTTCCTCCAAAGGCTCCGAGGGCCATTGTCTCAGCAATGGAGCCCTGGACTCCGGTCCTCGGTGCTCGATTCCAGCGGTATAAGATGTGGGAGTCATTAGGCACATGTGTGTGCAAGGGAGAATGACAGGGGAGAGCGAGGATCTTCCATCCACTGCTTCCTCTCCCAAAATCCCCCAACGACAGCCAGGCCAGTGGCAGGACCCAGGAACTGCATCCGTGTCTCCCATGGGCGTGTCGCAGGGAGGCCCAGGCGCGTGAGCCATCTTCCATGGCCTCTCCAGGAGCGTTAGCAGGGAACTGGACCAGTCCAACCAGGCACTCTGACGCGGCACACAGGAATCCCAAGCAGTAGCTTACCCCTCTGTATCACAACACCCACCCTCGGCGGGATTCTTTTCTCGTGATAATTACATGGTTGGTCAGGGTGGGACGGATCGAGGCTTAGGGATAAGTGGGTGAAACCATGATTTCCAAATCTGCGATTTCTTCTTCTTGTTTCTAGGGGGAGGGGAGAGAGAAACAGGGAAGCCACACCCGGCCTCCCAAATGCCCCAGTACCCAGGATGCCCCAGTACCCAGGGACGGGGAACCACCACCCATATCAACCCAGGCTCCCGATGTGTGCGTGTTCCGAGGGTTCTGTCCAAGTGGCTCAGACAGTTCTGAAATGCTGTCCATTTCACCGAGCCGAGGATGATGTCGCCTCCCAATGTCCACTGGCTGACATAGTCAACCTCAAGTCTCCATTCACCCAGATTTTTGCTGCCACTTTTGGCTGGGGTAGCTGTCCAATTTGCTCTGTTCTTCCTCTGCTATGGTACCAAATGGGTTTCCATATTCTCCGTGTGTGTTAGGGTCTGTGTCTACTGCTCTGCCCTGTTCACTGAGGAGGGCGTCATCTTACAGGCAAGTCCAAGGACCCGGGCCAGGCAACCAAACCCCTGGGGGCCAAGCGACCTGAGCCCCGCTGGACCCCCACCCCCAGGGCTCTGGGTCTGTGATTTTTATTTGATAAAAGAGGCATGCATGGCAGTTTCTCAAATCTCCCCTTTTGGGAGAGGGGTCTCGCTACACGTTTACTCAACACTCACCAGTTCAGGCAGCACTCACAGGGGGAGGGCTGGGAAGACAGCCGCTCCACTGGTCCCAAGTTTTGATCCAGCCCCTGGCGAGTGCTTCAGCCTTTTTTTCTCCCACTGGGAGGAGAAAACAATGCAAGGTTTCTACATTTTTGGTTCACCTACCATCCAGCTTTGGGAACTTGGGCCTTTTCTCCACCCACCTGGAGTAAACAGACCAACTATTGATGGCTTTTAACTCACTGCCACGTTGGAGCAAAGGCGCTGCCTGTCTCATCCTCACTTTAGCCAGCAGGGGGAGCCCACGAATCAAGTCTTCCAAGTCGCAGGGCTGTTTAAATTTCACTCAGGCGACAGGGGCTGAGCTGAACCCCTGGGAGGCCCGCCTGCTTCACTTCGCATCCAGCTCCCTGCTTATGGTTTGGTAAAGCAGCGGAAGACAGCCCAAAGCCACTGCAACTGCATGGGACACGCGGAAGACACTCCTGGCTCCAGGCTTCAGATGGGCTCAGCTCCAGCCGTTGCAGTCACTTGGGAGTGTATCATCGCACAGACCTTCCTCTCTGTCTCTGCTCCTCTCTGTATATCTGACTTAGCAATAAAAATAAATCTTTAAATAAAAAAAAAAATCAAACAGTTTTGGCAAAATAATACCTTTATTGCACACAACTGGCAGAAACCTGTTGCTGATATATTACTCTGTTTATAAACAACATCAGAGTGAAAAATAATTTTCAAGACCACATAGTTACAGAGTGTTAAGGACCCTCATGGGCTCACTTCATCTCCTGTCTTCTGAACATTGTCTATTCTCACCTGCGAGACCTGGTCCCAGTCCCACAGCTTGGAAGTCGCTGGACGGTAAGTCCACCATCAAGGTGGCAGAAATTTTGCCAGCTGGAGGGATGAGAGTGAAAGAACGAACGGGTGGGTGTGGGGAGGGGGACTTCCCTGTAGGAGCACAGAAAGTTCTAGAATGTGAGACAGGAGATGACAAAAGGCTTATGGAGCAGAAGGGTCAAGGCAGCTGGGGCTAACACGGGGGGCTGCTGGGTGAGGGTCTCGTGGGGACCAGTGTTCCCACTGCACGGGTGGAAGGGACATCCAATAGTTTCCAGAACCGCAGAGAGGGCCAGGCCAGAGCCTTGAGCAGACACAGGAGATGTGTGTGTTAGGCAGACGTGGGGTTCTGGGGTGGCCGGCAGGTCGGCTGGCACTGCCCACTCCTGGAAGGCACTGTGGGGCTGTCACACGAAGACTGCCGGACCCTCACGGTCACGTTCGAGTTGGTCACACGGGCTCCATAGTGGCCAGCCCAGAACTGCGTGTCCTGGCCCCAGTGTTCAAAAGACACAAAGCGGACGCCAGTCGGCAAGGTGGAGAACACGTGGCTGACCTGGAGCAGGGTGAAAGGCGCGTCAGCTCCATGGTGCGAAAGGCCGGCCTCCTGAGGCGGAGGCTGGGGACCGGCCCTTGACCTCCAGCGGTCAAGACACCGTGCCTCACATCACAACCCATGGGGGGGTGCAGCAAGCAGGGGTGCGGACAGGTGTCAGGGACATGCACAGAGCGGCCACCGGCTACCACTGCACTGGCCTGGACACATAGGTCAGCCTGGAGCCAGAGGTCCAGGTGAGAGCTTCAGCCAGCTCCAGTCGAGCTTGGGGTGGGGGGCACCTCCTCTCCCCAGCCCCATTCAAGACTCACTCGGAAACAGACACTGTTGTTCCACTGTTGCACAGGGTCCGGCGCTACTGAGAATTTGTCCAGGGTAACGTGGTCGGCGTCCAGCAGCTGCACGTGGAGCCGGTACCTGCAGCCGCTGTCGTGTCGGGCTCCCCACCTGCAGGAGGGAGTGAGGGGGTGCTTGGGGGGCCTTGCCACGCCCTCTCTAGGTGGGGGTGATTCCCCATCAGGTAAATTAAGCTCCTCCAAGGGCTGTCCTGAGGGGCTGGCCAGGTGGTGTAGCCTGTGGAATTTCCACACCGGAGTACAGGTTCGAGTCTCAGCCATAGCACAGGAGGGGATGGGAAGCGTGGGGCTAGCTCGGGCATGCGCTCAGAGGTCACCGGCACCGGGTCACACTCACCAGTCAGAGACACAGATCTCCAGCTCACCACTGTCCAGCAGCTCTGGCCACAGCCCCTCCTCCTCCAGGTTCAAGATCTGCTTCTTGGAACACCACCTGCGGAGGGGGAGGGGGAGGAAGGAGTCCAGTGCAAGACCAGACAGGCCCTTCTTCCCCGCAGGGGGCCCGGCCTCCCTCGGGCTGGGCTGGGGGGGCGGTGGCCACCTGAAGGAAGTCACGAAGCAGGTCTGTGCTGGGGCCCCGGGCACGGCGTGTATGTTTTCTTCCACCGCCCAGCCGCTACCGCCGTGCTGCACCTTCCACTGTCGCAGACCCTCTGAAAGGACAGGAGACTCGGAACCCGCAGCGGCCCTCAAACCACACCCAGTGGCCCTCGTCACCCCCCGCCGCCCCGATCCTCTCGCCTCCCCTGGATCCCCCACCTTGACCGCAGGGGTTGCGGATGAGGTTGCGTCCGAGCGGTCTGAGCTCGCAGAAGCAGCCGAGGCGGCAGCTGGCCAGGGGCGGGTAGCTGCGGACCAGCTGCAGCACGGCGCGGCCAGCGGCGCTGCGGTCGCGGGCCAGGACGAGCAGCCACAGGGCCTGGCTGTCCACCAGGGCGCGCCAGCGCCGGCACACCGGGCGGCAGCGGCCGAGCAGCGTGCGCGGGGGCACGTGGCTCAGCACTTGCAGCAGCAGCTCGGGTGGCAGTTGGCTCAGGTCCAGCAGCACCTCTGGCTCCTCCTGGGGCTCGTCCTCGGGCCCTGGCGCGGGGACCTGATCCCGGGCCTGAGAGACCCACGAGGCCCCCATGGATGGTCCCCGCCTCCAGGCCGGGCTGCGGGACGCGCAGAGGCCGGCGTCAGGGACCGGCAGCCTCCGCGGCGCGCGGCCTGCGGGCCTGGCCTTTGGCCGCCGAACCCGCAGTCTCTCGCCCGGACCTGGAGTGAGCGTGGGCCGCCGCCGCCTGCTCATCGCCACCCCCCTTGCTTGGGTCCTGGCTCAGAACCCGGAAGCCCACCCCGAGCTCCAGCTGCCCGGGCGACCCTAATGCCCCGCGTCCCCTCCGTCCCCGCCCCTGGTCGGTTATCTCTGGCCTCTCACCAGCTCGCTGCCGGTCCCTCCCCGCCCTCCGGGCTGCCCAGACCCCACCTTCGGACCGCGGGCGTCGCCGCCCACGCCGGCTCGGGGCGGGCGCGGGCCAAGGTCGCGCTCTGCCGGTGCGCGCGCCGCTTCCTGACCGTCTCCGCCACTGCCTGTGGCGGAGCGCGTCGGACTCGTGGCAAGTGGAAGCCCGCGAGTGGGTTCATGTCCACACCGAGGGTGAGGGCACGTCTTCCCTTGGGCCACAGGTGCCGAGCCCGAGGGCTGTGAGCAGTAGACGCTTCACGCTAAGTGCCAGGGTGTTACAGAGGGCAAGGGTAACGGGGTGGGGGGGTTTGGACCCAGCCGGGCCGGTTCCGCAGTCCTTGCTTTTAACCTGTGTGCAGTGACTGGACCGTGAGCCGTCTCGGTAGCAGAAATCCAGACCTGTTTTTACAGGGCACCTGCCTTCTACAGTGAGACGCATTCGCTGACAGTCAATAAGGAAACAATGGTGCTTCAGACTGCAGATTTCTCTCTCTCTCTCACACACACACACCCTACTCAACCTTTTTACGGGCAGAAAAAAAAAAAAAAAAAAAAAAGAGGGACCAGGCTCCAGAGCCACGGAACATTAAATCAGACTGCTGGGAGGTGCTCAACAGTGGACACAAGACCCCGATTGGAAATGGACGGAAGCTTTACGAGGCAAGGGGAGGGAAGTGGGCACAGGTGGAGGCGAGGAAGAGGGCTTTACCTTAACTCTGAGAGGGATCCTGCGGGATGCGCTGCTCAGTAGGCTTGGGCTGCTGGGATTTCCCGTTCCGTGCAAAAGCAGGTTGAGAGTGGAGCAGTTTGTGGTCCAGCCCATCCTTCTTTATCTCTGCTCTCACCACCTGCTTCTCCGGGGGGGCCAGGCCGGTTGTTTTGATTTGTTTCTTTGGAAGGCGAAGAAGGAGGGTGGGGAGAATCTTGCATCTGCTGCAGCTTCACACCCTGCAAAACCTGCAAAGTTTGGAGCACAGAACTCCAGCCTGGCCTTTCCCGTGTACGTGGTAGGTGCTCAAGGACTCGGGCCACCAATCCTCTGCTGCCTTCCCAGGGGCACCAGAAGGGGGATGGCTTGGAAGTAAGGCAGCTGGTACTCAAACTAGCACTGCGTGCGTTGTGTTGGAAGTCCCTGATAGGGCCTGGCATGGTAGCCTAGTGGCTAGCACGTGCCAAGATCCCATATGTTCATATCCCAGCTGCTGCGCTTCCCTTCCGGCTTCCTGCCTGTGGCCGGGGAAAGCAGTCGAGGACGGCCCAAAACCTTGGGACCCTGCACCTGCGTGGGAGACCCAGAAAGTGCTCCTGGCTCCTGATCGGCTCTGCTACCGCTGTTGCAGACACTTAGGGAGTGAACAAGCACATGGGAGGTCTTGGTCTCTCCTTTCTGTAAATCCAATATTTTTATTGGAATAAAAATAAATCTTTTTTTTTAAGTTGCTGGGTGACATCATAGCTTTTTGTCCACAGGATCCATAGGACATTATTACTCTTGTTGAAGAGTCAGAGCCCACACACCTCTCCCCAGGGACTAGGGAAGCCAACCCACTCTCAGTGTGAGTGCCAGAACCATCTCACTCTACTGGGCCCGCACCAGCGTCAACCACTAGGTCACAAGCCCACCCTAATATATTATTGTTTTAAAGATTTATTTTTATTTTTGGCCTGTTATCACCAAGCTTAAAGACTCCTTAATAAGCCATACACTTGTCTGGCATGATCTCGCTCGCACCTTGCCACAAGCCAATTCGAAGCCAGGAGCCTAATCTGGGTCTCCCACACAGGTGCAGGGTCCTAAGACTTTGGACCGTCCTTGGCTGCTTTCCCAGGCCACAAGCAGGAAGCTGGGTGGGAAATGGAGCAGCTGGGACTGGAACTAGCACCCACATGGGATCCTGCCTCAAGTAAGGCAAGGACTTTAGCCACTAGGTCATTGCACCAGACCCCCAAATAAGCAAATATTTGTAAGTTTTTTTTTTTTTTAAGATTTATTTATTTTATTGGAAAGGCAGATATACAGAGAGGAGAAGAGACAGAGAGGAAGATCTTCCGTCCGATGATTCACTCCCCAAGTGACTGCAACGGCCGGTGCTGCGCCGATCCAAAGCCGGGACCCTTGATCAGCACCCTTGATCTGCATATTGTCAATGGGGGCAGCTGTGACAGCAATAATGAAAGGCTTTTTGGCTAAAAACGGTATCAGCAACATCAGCTTCCAAGCTCACATTGGTAGTAAACATTAACTCCGCAGAGGCAGACAATGCCTAAATAGATTTACAGAATTCTCAGCGGGGTTGTCCAGTGTCCATGCAAAGGGAGGCGGAGCTGCATGCAGGTGGTTGTAGAAACATCCACCTGGCCCTGCCAAACAGCGGGAAGTTCCTTGCAGCCCTGCCTGCAATGGAACAATACTCTTCACACCTTCCTGTCTTCCACACCCATCACAGGGACCCCAGCACTTTCCCAATGGCTGCAGCAGCTGAGGCTGGGCCAGGTTGTAGCCAGAAGCCAGAAGTTTCTTCTGGATCTCCCTCCTGGGTGTAGGAACCCAGGCACTTGGGCCATTCTCGGCTGCTCTCTCCACGCGCGTTTGCAGAGAGAAGGACCAGAAGCGGAGCAGTGAGAACTCGAATCGGCACCTGCATGGGATGTGGGCACCACAGGCTGTGGCAGCTTAACCGGTTGCTCAGCATCATGGCGGAGTGGCAACTGTTTGGGGTGTGGGCAATTGAGTGTGTGCAAGCTCTGTGCTTCATTCCTTTAAAAGAAGAAAGCAGAATCAATGTGCACAAATATAAATCCTCTAAAAGCTGGAGAAACACAAGGAAACACAGCAGTGTGGACAGGAACAGAGGGTACAGGAAACCCCGGTGAATACTGGCAAGATGCTATGCCAGTGGGGTGGGTGCTGGGTGTGAGCTGAGTGAATACTGAGTGCTGCAAGGTGGGTGCTGGGTGAGTGCTGGGCAGACGCTGGGTGTGTGCAGCATTGCTCTGGGCAACTGCTGAGTGGGTGCTGGGTGGGTGCTGCCCAGGTGCTGATGTTGTAGGGTTTTTTGACCCCAAATACGGCAGCAACCTCAATTCTTGTCTCGCAGGAAAGAAGAATTTTCATGCGGACACAGTTTAGTTTTAAAGCAAGATTTATTAGAAAAGTTGAGAAGAGAGGCTCCCGTCCTAGTGGCAGGAGGGGGCTGTGAGACAGGAAGAACCCTCACTCCCCGCCATAGTGGCAGGAGCAAAAGTGAAAAAGACCCTAGTCATTTGCCATAGTGGCAGGAGGACAAGAAGAACCTGTATCAATGGTGGGAAAAGCATCTTTTAAAGGTTTCCCTCAAAGATGTTTCTCCATAAACAAAGAAAATTCCTGGTTTCCATGGCACCTGGCCCTGGGACAAAAGGCCTGAAAGGTGTCACTGGCCAACTTCCTTGGTCCCTTTCTAATGAGAGGCTGGTCTGAAGCCCTCCCCCTTGGCAATGGCTGGAGACAGAATGGGCTGAGGCCTCAAGTGGGGAATAGATATGTTAATGCCACCCTTGTCTCTCAGGGAAGCATGTTCCTGATA
This sequence comes from Ochotona curzoniae, assembly GCF_017591425.1. NCBI lineage: Eukaryota > Metazoa > Chordata > Mammalia > Lagomorpha > Ochotonidae > Ochotona > Ochotona curzoniae. The sequence goes on along the minus strand of NW_024465561.1, from coordinate 3,497,279 downwards.
AGATACACACTTGTCTTGGGAGACGTGCTCTGGTGAATCCAAGACATGGTGGGGGATTTTATATTTGAGAAAAAAATGACTTGGGGACCCAGAATACCCTAACTGCCTACTGCCCAGTCTAACTCTTCTCACACTGGGAGGATGCTAGGTGAATGCTGTGTGGGTGCTGAGCAGGTGCTGTGTGGGTGCTGGGCGGGTGCTGGGCGGGCACTTGGTGGGCGTTGATCTCTCTTCCTCCATTCCTGGCAACTGCCTGTCGTCCTGCAGGTGAGCCAGTCTCCTGGGCACCTCTATGACATAAAACCTACTTCCTCCGGAGATAGAAATTGAGGCACAGGCCATTTCAGCAAGGTGCCCAAGGTGACCCCGAGCTGGGGGGTCTGAGACTTCGCTCGGAACTGTCCCTGTGGGCTCTCAAGGACTTCACAGCCCATGGCCCTCAGGTACGCCTGGCTGGGTCAATTGATGATTTCAAGCAGCGGCCACAGGAGGGACTCTCCTGGCCTTTGCACACACGCCTGTGGGAAAGCCACCTTTCTGTCCCAACACATAGGGGGAAACTTTCCGGGTGCTGGGGACTGAGTCTCGGGGCCACAGATGGAAAACTTTTGTGTCTTTCTCCTTCTGCCTCTTGCATGAAGAATTCCGTTGTAATAGGAAGCGAAGAGAGGTAGGCCGGGAGACTGGGGCTGATGTCTGCGTGCAAAGCGGGTCTTGGGGCTGGTCTCAGCACACAGTTGGAGCTAGGAAAAGAAACAAGGAGCCCATGGGACCCTGGGCAGAACCCGAGGTGTCCTGAGCAGGCACCGGTGGCAACACCTAGTGGGGGCCTAAAGGAACAGCCGAATCCAGGGCGACTCCAGGATGTGGGGGCAAACCTGCAGGAGACAGCACTGCCTGATGTTCTCAGGGCCGAGCACGCAGGAGAGGCAGCTGGGCAGGTGCAACTGAGGGTGGTAAAAGCTGAACTCGCAGTGGTGGTGGAACCAACTAAGGAGATGTGCAACTTTCTTTTCTTTCTTTCTCTTTCTCTCTCCCTCCCTCTCTCCCTCCCTCCCTCCCTTTCTTTCTCACAATCACCAGCCGGTTCCTGGAGGGAGAGGTACTTATGACACTCCAGACCTAGTACGTACTATTTGACACAAATCATCTAGTTTTCACACCGGGAGCGTGTCTCAGGTTTGGCAGGGCCCGAGGAGTCACTGCTGTATCCATATGCCTACTTCGTTCTGGGACAGTATTAGCCTACCAGCGTGCTGGCCAGGTGCGATCACTCTGGCATACCCACGGCCAACCCTACACACTCCAAATGCACTGGCCTCCATGCTGGTCCTGCCACCGGGGCCTCCTGCCATGCCTGGCCTCCATGCTGGTCCTGCCCACCGGGGCCTCCTGCCATGCCTGGCCTCCATGCTGGTCCTGCCCACCGGTGCCTCCTGCCATGCCTGCCCTCACCACCTCCCTGCCACCAGAGGGGCTGTAGCACCTGTACTGCCTTTCCTCTCCCAGGTATCTTTCATCATCTTGTTCATAACATTTTCCTTAAACCTCAGCATCACCTGCATCTGTTGGCTTTCAAGTTAATCAGCAGGAAGCTGGATCGGGGGTGAAAGTGGAGGTAAAAATAGCATCTTGGGGCCCGGCATGATAGCGTAGTGGTTAAGGTCCTCGCCTTGAATGCGCCAGGAATGCGCTGGTTCTTTTTTTTTTTTTTTTAAAGATTTATTTATTTGTATTGGAAAGTCAGATATACAAAGAGGAGGAGAGACAGAGAGGAAGATCTTCCATCCGATGATTCACTCCCCAAGTGACTGCAATGGCTGGTGCTGTGCTGATCCGGAGCCAGGAGCCAGGAACATCCTCCAGATCTCCCGTGTGGGTACAGGGTCCCAAGGCTTTGGGCCGTCCTTGATTGCTTTCCCAGGCCACAAGCAGGGAGCTGGATGGGAAATGGAGCTGCCGGGATTAGAACCGGTGCCCATATGGGATCCCGGTGTGTTCAGGGTGAGTACTTTAGCTGCTAGGCCACACCACTAGGCCTGTCCGTCTCTGATTTCTCTGCCTCTCACATAATATTTTTAGAAATGGCAGCAAAGGTTTATTTTGTGGCCCAATATGATGGATCAATTGGCTCATCCTCCAGTTCCAAGCACTAGGATCTCATTTGGGCACTGGTTCATGTCCTGGCTGCTCCATTTCCTTTCCAGCTCCCCGCTTGTGGCCTGGGAAGGAGTAGATGACGGCCCAAAGCCTTGGGACCCTGTAGGAGATCTGGAAGAAGCTCCTGGCTTTGAATCAGCTCAGCTCTGTTCATTGCAGCTATTTGGGGAGTGAAGCAGCAGATGGAAGCTCTTTCTGTCTCCTTCTCTCTGTAAATCTGCCTTTCTGATTAAAAAAGTAAATCTTTTAATAAAAATTAAGCAAAGTAGAGGCTATGGCATGTAGGCTAAGCTTCCACCTGGCATGCCAGCATTTCAATTTCTGGTTGCTCCATTTCCAATTCAGGCCCCTGCTGTTGTGCTGGGAAAGCAGTGAGGACGGCCAGATCCTTGGGTCCCTGCACCCACATGGGAGACCTGGAGGAAGCTCCTGGCTTCTGACTTTAGACTGGCCTAGTTCTGGTCATTGTGACCATCTGCTCTGAGCAGCAGATGGAAGATTCTCTCTCCTTTTCTCTCTGTAGCACTGTCTGTCAAATAAAAAACTTTTTAAAAAAATGAATCTTAGAAAGATCTTACTTATGCAATTCCCAAATCTGGCCCTGCACTCCCTCTTCTTCATAAGTCAGGACTTTAATTGCCCAAGAATAAAACTAAAGAGTGCTGTGAGTGGAGCTTGCCAAAGGGCGAGCACCGTGCACCTGCCTGCCTTTGCTGCCATCAGGGAATGTTCATGAAGGTTCCGGACCAGCCCAAACTTCTAATCCCTTTATTATGCCTTGTACCTTAATCACCCCTAATCCTTTGATTATTTCACTATAAATAACTCTGCCCATATTCTTCCTTCATTCCAAGAAGGACATTATCTTGATTAGAACTATTTTTTTTTGCATGTGATTAGGTTTTACTTGTATTATCTGTAAGTTTCATTTCATGTTGACAAAGGGAAATGTATAAAAATATTAATTATGACACTAATTTGTGATGATAGAATCAAAACAGCAGTTCCCAGTGGGGGCGTAGAGGTGGGTGGTGCGGGGATTGACTGCACAGGGTACGGAAGAATGTTCTGGAAAGATAGGAATGTTCTCCACCTCCATTGGGTTGGCACACGTTGTCAAAACTTGTCAAGTTAAACATTATAAGTGGGTGCATTTTATTGTAAGTTGTAATGCAAATTGTAGCTTATTCAACTGGAATAAACTTAATAGCCATATAGAAATACTATATTTGTTATAGAAAAGATATATGGGTCACTAAGGCCTTAAAATAATTAAATAGATTTAAATCATCTATTTTTTTAAAAAGATTTATTTATTTTTATTGCAAAGTCAGATATACAGAGAGGAAGATCTTCTGCCCGTTGATTTACTCCCCAAGTGGCTGCAATGGCTGGAGTTGTGCCGATCCGAAGCCAGGATCTCCGGGTCTCCCATGTGGGCACAGGGTCCCAAGGCTTTGGACTGTTCTCTACTGCCTTCCCAGGCCACAAGCAGGGAGCTGGATGGGAAGTGGAGCTGCTGGGATTAGAACTGGCGCCCCTATGGGATCCCGGTGTGTTCAAGGTGAGGATTTTAGCCACTAGGCCACGCCGCCGGGCCCTCTGCAAACTTTGAAGTACTCTTGTTTCCTTCTGTGTGCACTCTATGTGTAGAGTGATGATAGAAATATATTTCTTATTTTGTAGTAAGAAGCATTTACTTTTTATTTTTATTTTTTTTGTAAGAAGCATTTAGAAAACGTTTGAAATACTAATCACCAGATTTTCAAATGCATTAGCCCATCTCTGGCGTGACAGCCACCCAGACACAAGGTGTTGGAGATGCAAGTCCCCACCAATGTCCTTCTGCAGGGTTCCCCTGATCATATCTCATTGCTGTACCGCAGCGGGTCCGATGTCACTAGAGCATCTTGATTTTATCTGGGCAGCTTGCCAACCGCAGGCTCCTGTTTGCAAGAGGATTAAGCACATAGGAACACATGACAGGAAGGAGGGGAGCGGGCAGGTCAGTGTTCAGGCCTTCCTGAGAAGGTGTTAGCCAGTCGCGCCTCAAGTTGATGAGCCTTGCATGAACACCACCACACTGGAAAAATCCGAACGGTCTTACCCACAAGGAGCTAAGAGTTCTGAGTTCCATTCAAGAATTTCTGTTTCCCATTCGATAGGAAGTAAAGCGTTCTTGTAGGAGAATGCAGAAGCACACAGACTTGGTGCAAAAGAAGATAAGTGGTGCTTAGGGGTGCAAGAAGACACAGGACGGGGCATGAGTGCAGACCCCAGCAAGGTTAAGGCTCTTCTCAGCAGACTGGCAACAGCTTGGACACCGCCGAGCGCCCGAGGGTGGCTCCACTGCAGGGAGTGGAGGTCATGGGATCTCCCCATCCTTCAGAATTAGAAACATGCCTACTTCCTAATTGCTTAGCTGAGCTATTTTATTGTTTTGAAAGCCAGAGAGCCAGAGGTCTTCCATCTGCTGATTTACTCCCCAGATACTTGCAACAGCCAGGGCCCCCTTTATAATATGAGGAAACCTTTTCTTTTTAAAAATCTGTATTTATTTTTCATTTGAAAGACAGGGTGACAGAGAGAGAAGGAGAGACAGAGAGAACTTCCATCCACTGGTTACTCCCCAAATGGATTCAACTGCCAGAACATGTCAGTCTGAAGCCAGGAGCCAGGAGCATTTCCTGGGTCTCCCGCATGGGTGCAGGGGCCTAAACACTTGGACCACGCGCTGTTGCTTCCCCAGGCACTTCATCAGGGAATTGGATCAGAAAGTGGAGCAGCAAGGACACAAACTGGCACCCTATATGGGATGCTAGTACCACAGGTGTAAGTCATGGCTCTTTTTGTTTGAATTTTTTTAGACTTATTAATTTATTTGAAAGGCAAGTTTACAGGGGAAAAAAAAGAGGGAGAGAGAGAGAGAGAGAGAGAGAGAGAGAGAGAGAGAGAGAGATTTTCCATCCAGAAATACAGGCAGAAGTTCAGAATTCCCTCCTGGTCTCCCAGGGAGGGAGGTGAGCAGCCGGGACTCCAACTGGCTGCTTAAGCAGCTGAGGCACAGTCTAGGCTCTTTTATTTTTTTAAGATTTGTTTAATTTTTATTGGAAAGTAAGATATACAGAGAGAAGGAGAGACAAAGAGAAAGATCTTCTGTCCATTGATTCACTCTCCAAGTGGCTGCAACAACCGGAGCTGAGCCAATCCAAAGCCAGGAGCCCAGAGCCTCTTCCAGGTCTCCCACCTAGGTGCAGGGTCCCAAGGCCTTGGGTCATTCTTGACTACTTTCCCTGGCCACAAGCAGGGAGCTGGATGGGAAGCGGGGCTGCCAGGATTAAAACTGGCACCCATACGCCTGTGTCAGCCTGCACACATGCACTGTGGTTATGCAAGATGCTGACATTCAGGGAAACTGAGCCAAGGGAATATTGGCACTCTGTACTTTGCAATGTGTTTATGAATCTAAAATAATGCCCCTTACCCTCAAAAAAAAAAAAAAGAATTAAGAGTGAACCTAGTGTTGGGGAGATCTGTGCACTGCAGATAAGCAAGAATACAACAAGGACCAGGTCATGGCTCAGCAGGCTAATCCTCCTGCTCAAGCACCAGGATCCCATACAGACATTGGTTCATGTCTCCACTTCCCATCCAACTCCCTGCTTGTGGCCTGGGAAAGCAGTAGAGGACGGCCCAAAGGCTTGAGATCCTGTCCCTGCATGGGAGACCCAGAAGAAGCTCCTGGTTTCAGCTCAGCTCAGCTCCGGCCGTTCTGGTCATTTGGGAAGTGAACCAGTAGATAGAAGATCTTTCTCTCTCTGTATCTCCTTTTCCTGCCTTTCCAATAAGAGCAAATAAATCTAAAGTAAGAAAGAGAAGCAACCGAACCATCAAGCAAGAACACAGCAGTCCTGCTCCGGTACACTCAGATGGTGCTGGAATTCTAACAAAGACCTGACCAGGTACTGGGCACACATCTCGGGAACCGGATGTGTAGTTTTTTGTTGTTCGCTTCTGTGTTGTATGGAAGACAATGCAGAATAATGAGAGCAGTGTCTGACAGAACACTGAGTCTACACGTGACACTCCCAGCCAGGGTGACACACACAGCCCCAGCACACAGTTCTGCCTTCTCAGATACACTGCCTTGCTTCCTCAACAATACTGACTCCCTACAGGCTAGCTGGGGGTTCCTCGTTCTTTCTCATAAGCGCAACACCATTGCCATGGTAACTGTGATCCAAATATAGAAGGGTATGTTCTTTTATACCTGCGCATTTAGAATTTCTAAGAACTTTTTTTCCACTTTGCTTGAAAAGTACAGGGAAAGAGAGAGAGAGAGAGATCTTCTACCTGCTGGTTCACTTCCCACATGCCCACAAGCAACAGGAATGGGCCAAAACCAGCAACCCAGAACTCAGCCGAAGACTCCCACGTGGGTGGCAGGGATGCAAGTGCTTGAACCTGCTGCTCTGCAGGGTGAATGCTGCCAGAACGTGGTTGGGCAGTGGAGGGGCCTGGAGTTGAACCAGACACATCGGAGTGAGGTGTCGGTGTGCAAAGTAGCATCTTCACTGACATGCCAAAAGCTTGTTCCTATCTGTTATTTCAGGTTTTCTAAGAAACTAAGAGAGAGAGAGATTGGTGCTCTGTTGCTAGTTCGATCCCCAGCAACCAGAACTGGCCAGGCTGAAGCCAGGAGTCCAGGGCTCGTGAGCTGGACAGGAGATCCATTTCCTGACCCCATGGCTGCAGCCTCTCGGGGTCTGCATAAACAGGATGGCGGCCAGGACCAAGAGCAAGACCTGGGCCCAAAGCCCAGATGTTTAATGAGGGATGTGGTTGGCCTAACTGGCATTGTAACTGCGAGGCCGAATACCTACGTGATCATACACATTTTTAAGATATCACAGATTGTGGGCCCGGCGCGGTGGCACAGTGGTTAAGGTCCTCGCCTTGCACGCCCGGGATCCCATATGGGCGCCAGTTCTAATCCCGGCGGCCCTGTTTCCCCTCCAGCTCCCTGCTTGTGGCCCAGGAAAGCAGTTGAGGATGGCCCAAAGCTTTGGGACCCTGTACCCACGTGGGAGACATGGAAGAGGCGCCTGGCTTTGGCTCGGCTCAGCTCTAGCTATTGTGGGCACTTGGGGAGTGAATCATTGGACAGAAGATCTTCTCTGTCTCTGCTCTCTGTATATCCGCCTTTCCAATAAAAATAAAATAAATCTTAAAAAAAAAAAAGATATCACAGATTGTAAACGCAAGCCAAGCACGTTCCATGGCGCTGTGTAGCCTGCTCCGATTTGTGGATCAACTCCAGATTCTGCCAAAGCGTCAGTGACTCATTCCCAGGCAGATGTCTGAGCGCAGCTTACTCACGGATGGAAACTCCGGGTGCGTGGCTTTCCTCATTTGCAAAACAGGTGGCACACACGCCTCCCTCACGATCTTGTTAGATTCGGCACAGCACCCAGCACCTAAAAAAAAAAAAAAAAAGACATTGAGACATTGGAGGATTTATTTTTTTCAAGGTAATTTTTTATAACATCTGCTTCAGATGTCTTTTTCATTAAAAATCCTCCGCCAGCCCTCCACTGGACTCTGATGGAAGTGGCAGCCTGACCAAGGGTCAACCAATAGTTGGGCAGACATTGCAGAAAGCTTGGGTATGGAGCAGTGGACCTCTCCCAGGCCTCATTTCCGAGGATCTCATGGAGCCATCCCTCCTTGCCATGGCGGGGGGCAGGTGCTAGGGGACACCCCAGGACTCCAGGCCAAGCGGAAACCCCGCCCTTGGTGGCTCACACTGTGAGTTCAAGTGAGCAAGCTCACTTCCTGGATCCCCTGTTTGCTGTTCTAGAAAACTGAGGGGCCAAGAGAGGGGAGAGGTTGCCGCTGTGAGCCCTTAGCTCCGGACACGAGTGGGAGATGACCAGAGGCCAATGTCCACGCTAGGCCAGGGCTATTGGTGACTCGCCTAGGAGGCAGCCAGCCCCGGAAAGAGGTCCACTCACTCAGCTGCACCCTGATGGAGCTCCAACCGGGATGCTGGGTAGTGGGGGGTGTCAGGAGGCGTGGCCACGCTTCTCCGCCTCAGGCTCCTCCCCCTTTGCCCCCAGCACCTTGATTTGCACCTGTCTTGACACCAGTTCTTTTCCACACAACAACCTCAACACGCCCGGTATCTCTCACTTGCCCCTCCAACAGTGGTCTTCCTGAGCGGTGCTGGGCAATGCGCAGAGTTTGGGGGGGTCATTTCTGAACAGCACAGTAAAGGACGTTTTGTGGTTGAGGCTTGACCGTGGGATCCCTCCTGTGCCGGGTCTCATCCCCCACCCTTTGTCTGAGGCTTTGACAGAGTGGCAGGTGCCAGGAGGTGAGCTGTGCCCTCCCTGGGCATGTCCCTCGCCTCCGTGGCTCACAGGTCCCCTGACATGTGCAGTCACGCCCAGTCAGAATGAGATCACGGAGTGTCACATCCGCGGGTGAGAAGAAATGCTTTTCTGCTTCCCTTCCCCTTCCGGTCTTGAATTCTTTCACTCTGCGCCTAGGCACGTGCCCTTGACGCCGAGGGCATTCACGTAGGCGTGGCCACAGTCACCCCTGGAGAGGAACAGATGGTGTGGCGAGGCAGTGACGTAAGGGAGCGGGGCAGCGCGGCAGTCTAGTGGCCAAAAGTGCTTGCCTTGAATCCTAAATGGACGAGGCTTTGTGTCCTAGCAGCCCCGCTTTGCATCCCGTCCAGCTCCCTGTGTATGGCCTGGAAAAGCAGTCGAGGAAAGTCCAAAGCCTTGAGACCCTGTATCCCCGTGGGAGACCTGGAAGAAGCTCCTGACTCCTGGCTTCAGATTGGCTCAGCTCTGGCTGTTGTGGCCACTTGGGGAGTGAATCATCGGATGGAAGATCTTCCTCTCTGTCTCTCCTTCTCTCTGTATATCTGACTTTCCAGTAAAAATAAATAAATCTTAAAAAGCAAAAAAAGAATTGGTCCAGGATCGCTACCAGGACTCATCCACTCACTTAGCCAGGCCTCCCTGTGCACCTGCTGGGGCAGGACAGACAGCATCCCCGCCTTCAGGAGTCGACAGTCCAGCAGGGAAGCTAGGCAGCACACAGCATGAACCTGTCAGCACTGCCGTCTGTTACAAAGTCATGGGCACTTACTGATTAAGATGCTGGGTAGGATGCCCCCCTCTCCCACCTGGGCATACCTGGGTGTGAGACCCTGTCCTGCCCCTGATCTCAGCTCCCTGACAGTGCAGACGCTGCGAGGCAGCGGAGTTGGCTCAAGAAGCAGGGTTACTGCCTCGCCCAGCAAGTGGGAGACCTGGATTGAATTTCTGGTGATCCCAGGCTGTTGTGGGCATTCGGGGAGTAAGCCGGCAGGTGGGCTCTCTCGCTTTGGGCACGGGATGGGCATTGCGGCCCAGCCAAGTAAGCTGCCCTTGGAATGCCCACATTCCATGTGTCAAATTTCTGGTTTGAGTTCTGCCACCTCTGCTTCTCATTCGGCTTCCTGCTCACACGCCCTGGGAGGTCGTGCATGAGGACTCAAGTGCTTGGGTCCCTGCCAGCCGCGTGGGAGACCCAGCTGGAGCTCTGGGCTCCTGGTTTTGGACTGGCCCGTTCCTGGATGTTACGGGCATGTGGGCGAGTGAAGCAGCAGGTACTAGGTCTCTCTCCTTTTCTCTGTTTTCTCTGTATCACGCTGCCTTTCAAATAGAGGCGAGGAAAGTAAATAAATAAACTTTTTAAAGGAGTCATAAAATGTTGAGCAGGGTAGGCTTAGGGCAAGTGTTGGCCAACTACAACCGGCGTGCCAAGTGCCCAGTTCAGTGTGTCATTTGTTCTTGCACCCTAAAAATGGTTGGCACAGAGTCAGATGACTACTATGCTGTGGCATGCAGGCAGTATGTAAAAGGCAAATGCCAGGGTGTGTATACACAAAGTTCTATTGGTGCACAGTCATCTTGGTTCCCTATTTCACATCACTGTTTCTGTGTTAACACAATAGGGTGGGCCCAGAGTGATGGCTCAAGTGGCTAATTCTCCTCTTGCAAGCACCAGGATCCCATATGGGTACCGGTTCATATCCTGGCTGCTCTACTTCCCTTCTAGCTCCTTGCTTGTGGAATGGGAAAGCAGAGGAGGATAGCTCAAACCTTGGGACCCTGCACCTGCATGGGAGACCTGGAAGAGGCTCCTGGCCCCTGGCTTTGGATCAGCTCAGCACTGGCCACTGAAGCCATCTGGGGAGTGAGTCAACAGATGGAAGCTTTTATCTCTGTCTCTTCTTATCTCTGCAAATCTGTTTTTCACATAAAAAAAAAAAAGATTGGCAAAAAACACACAGTGCATCAAGCTAAAATAATGCCCAGTTTGCCCTTCTTCCACAGATCTCCCCCTCCAGCTTAGGGTATCTGGAGTGGTAGTGGTGGTGGAGTGTGGTGTTCTGGCGTTTCTCATTGACGGGGCTTTGGGTTTAGGGGACAGCCGGAAGCAGTGTGCGTGAAAGTGAGGAGTATGTCAGCCTGTTTCCACTGACTCCAGTGAGGCCCCCAGGCTGGCGCTGGGCACTTTATGAAGAGAGATTGGGGGCGGGGGGGATAACCGGTTTGGAGGCGAGAGCCCAGACAGCGCAGCCCAGGCTCCAGAGTGGGGTCCCTGGGCCGTGTGACACTGTGGCTGTGATGTCACGGCGAGAGAACATGATGAGAGGAGGCAATGACAGGACACAGGAGAGAGAAGGGGGCTGGCTGGTGTCCTGGGAGAACCGAGCGAATCCCTTCCCAGCACAGTGTCCCTGATGACCTCAGGCCAAGGATGGCCCAGGTGAGGGTTCCCAGGCCTCCTGGTGGGAGTGTGCCTGATGTGTTCACGGAGCTATGCCTGAAGCAGAGGGGATTCTGGGGCTGGTGGGGAGATGTGAAGGGACAGAGACGGGGCACCCATGTTTTATGAGCTTCCCTTTGCGGCTCCGAGGGAGATGGAGTTGCAGAAGGGCTCAGAGCCAAGCGAGAGATGGGTCCGACTCAGGCATTAGAGCTCACCCAGGTTGCAGGTGAGGACAGACGAGGGGGTAAGATGGGAACAGGGGCCCACCCCAGAAAGGAGAGGGGGAGTGGGGGCTGTGGGCATGAGTGAGATGGGCAGGCTCTGGACAGATGCGAAGGGGGAGCTGACAGTCTTCCTCACTCGCGCTCTCCTACACAGAGGGCAGCGTCTCCTGAGAAGCTGAGCCGCCCCCAGCTTTCCAGCAAGATGCCCAGGGCTCTAGCCCCAGCTCTGCTGCATACCAGCCATGTTCCGTAAGCTGAATGACGCAGTCTCACTCTCTGGCCTCGATTTACCTATCTATATAATGGGTCCATTAACAGGGCAATGCATCAATGAGATCATTGACCCAAAGCACAGACAAGGGTATCTAACATGCCAGGAGCCACTCCCCCACACATGGCAGCTCTGATCTTGAGGCCCTGCCCCCCAGCTGGGACTACAGGACCTGTTGGCCCAAGTCGTAGTCTCCTAGTGTCGGCTGGAAGGAAGCCGTCTCCCCATCACTCCTCCCCTCCTACACCCAGCTAGGCCAGTGCACATATGAAAGACAGCCTTGCCAGATCTGTTTCCTCCTTATCTGTAAGGTGGGCTTCCAAGATTCCCCTCCCAGCCCGCCAGGGGCCCCCCAAGGGTGTACCAGGTACCCGGCTCAGATGCCTGTGCTGGTGCCAGCAGTCACCAGCAGCACCAGCTACCTAGGTGTGCTGCCACCTTTCCTCCAGCATTTTGTTACAGCCTTTTTCAAGCTCTCAGGAACCTAGAAAACCACGCTTGCAAGAAGTGTGGGTGCAGCTGCCACCCAATTTCTATCATTAATGCTTTACTAAGAATGTTTGGCCACGCAAAAGTTGATGCTTCTATCTATCCATCCATCTTCCTTCTAATAATGAATGTCAAATCCTGATCCACTTCTGTGAATATTTGCAAAGACTGGGTTTATACTGAGTCCAACTTTAGTGCCGTTCTTCGTTCAACACATTCATTCATTCACCAGCCTCATCCTCACAGCTCCGCAACAGGCGTCAAGTGCTCAGGGTGGGACTCCCGCTTGACCTTTGCTTTCTAGGTGACGAGGATGAGGCACAGGAAGGCCAAGGCCCTTGGACTAGAGGTTGGAGTTTGGTTTGACCTTGGCCCATCAGACTCTGAAGTCCTGTTTCTTCCCATTCATGCCATCTCTCCTTCCTCAGACTGGGCCAAGTTAGCCACACAAAGGGTACTGCCAGCCAGAATGGTTAGGGTTTAGAATAGAGTAGTAACCTGGAATGGCAGCCTAATGGCTAAAGTCCTCACCTTGCACGTGCCACGATCGCATACGGGCACTGGTTCATGTCCTGACAGCCCCACGTTCCATCTAGCTCCCTGCTTGTGGCCTGGGAAAAAGCAGTCAAGGACAGCCCAAAGCCTTGGGTTCCTGCACCCGCATGGGAGACTTGGAGGAGGTTCCTGGCTCCTGGCTTCAGATCGGCGCAGCACCAGCTGTTCCAGCCACTTGGGAAGTGAATCATCAGATAGAAGATCTTCCTCTGTCTTCCCTCCTCTCTGTACATCCGGCTTTGCGATAAAAATAAACAAATCTTAAAAAAAAATTTTTTTTAATAGACCCATTTCTCTTCATTTTTTCAGCAATGTGCATTGATAAATTGGAGTATGTTAAAGCTGAAACTTTCTGTTCACTTAAAAATGCCACTATGAGCGTGAGAAGGCCAGCCTGAAAGCAGGAAAATATATTTACCATACATCCAGCAAATGGCTTACACCCAGCACACGAAGAGTAAATCCATTTAAAAATGGACCACCCAACAGAGAACAGAGTGAGACACTTGAACAAGCACCCCACAGAAAGGACACCCAAGCGGTCCCTATGCAAATGAGAAGATGCTCAACTTTGTTACTCATCGGACAAACGCAAATTCATACTACACGTTGTTGCTTCTACTCCACACCCATCAAAATGACTAAAAATAAAATCCCTGACAGTGCCAAGTGCTGGGGAGGGTGGGGAACCACGGAAATGTTCCCTCATGGCTGGTGGGAGGAGAGGACTCTGTGACCAATACCTGGGGAAACTCCTTATCAGTAACGACTACAGACAAGCAAGACTAGAACCCGTGACCCAGACATTCCCTGGTTCATCCTCAGCATGTGCATGTATCTATCGCCAACAAAGTATGTGTCAGGATGAGAAGGGGAGCAGCACTACTGGGCGCCAAGAAAGACAGACAGCACCAAAACGTAAGCAGGAGCACAGCAGCGGTGTCGCCACACCACGGACAACGCTTGGCAATGAGAAAGAATGAGGAGCAGTGCTGTGTCCAGCCCAGATAAATTTCACAATCCTGTTGCTAAGTGAAAAATGTTCTTCCTATCACATGCAAAAATAGGGGACGTGCAGCTACTGCGGCTGGGGAGGCAGTCTCGCTGTGGACTGGGTAGTGAACCCCAAGTCCTGTCCGAGTCAGTGCAGTGCTGTCTTCAGGACAAAGTGTTGGAAGGGCAGGAGGGATTTAGGAAAAAGTGATAAGTAAGGCTTCAGGTCTTCACCCCGCAGTGTTGACTGCTATGAAACGTTTATGTGGCCTGTCTTTTTTGTTTTTCTGTATATATATAAAATTTCCTAATGAAAAGGTTTGAATCATCTAAAATCAACTTACAATAGCAGGCTCATTGTAGCCGCATACAAACTGGGTAGACCAGATGTCTGGGATATGATGCTCATGAGGAGAGCCAGTTCGTTTTGTGTTGTTTTTTGTCTTCAATGGCTTATCTTTGTAATCTTATTTAGTCCTCACATCATAGTCCTGGGAGGTGGTGACTGTTATCATACCCAGTTGCAGATGGAAAAATTGAGGCACTGTGGGGTTAGCACCAGGAGTCTTCCAGTGTTATCTATGGGGGGTGTAGGAGGCTGAGCCTGTGGCCCTGGTATCCCATATGGGTGTCCGTTCATGTCCCAGCTGCTCCACTTCCCACCCAGCTCCCTGCTTGTGGCCTGGGAAAGCAGCAGAACATGGCCCAAGTCTTTTGAGCCCTCCCCCTACATTAGAGACATGGAAAAAGCTCCTGGCTCCTGGCTCCTGGCTCCTGGCTCCTGGCTCCTGGCTTTGGATTGGCTCAACCCCAGCTGTTGTGGCCATTTCAGGAATGAATCCATGAACAGAAGATCTCTCTATCCTTCTGTCTGTAAAATGTTAAAGATATTTTAGCGTGATCTAAGGAGCCTAAGGGTCCAAAATCCTTTTTCTGGTGAGGGTGAGTTCACTGCTATTTTTGTAACGACACTAGATACGCTTGCCCTCTCTTCTAGAAAGGCTACCTGGCCTGTGATGACATCACTACTCTGCTAGCACCTGACCTGTTATGACGTCATTGCCTGTGATGACATCACTGCTCTACCAACCAAGGTCATGTTTACATGAGCGTTCTTGTGTTTCAGTTCTCAGTAATACAAGATGCAGGCTACATGGGGGGGGGGGAGGGACCCTCAATGTTTTTAAAGTAAAATGCCTTAAAGTGAAATGTTTGGGAAACTCTGATGTTGCAATTTCGCACTTGCTTCTCTCACAAGGGAAGGCACAGATATTTTCAATTTTCAAACATCAGCCACACATTCATCAAAACCCTGAAATTGCCAAATTGCCTCTGCTTTCAGAACACCCAACACAGCTGCCTCCCGCGTTTGTCAGGCAAATATTTGTGTCTCCATTGCTCCCCGGCGGCAGTTCCTTTCGTAAGCCGTGTTTGGCCAGCCTGCCCTGGCTGTTTTAAAACACACACACACACACACACACGGGTTAGGAACCTTCCAAGCAGGGAGACCACCAGGACAAGAAAGTGCCATGAGGCTTATTGATGGATATCTGGACAGTGATTGGAGAAGGGTGGGTTTGGCTAGGAGCTGCCTTAGTTATTTTCTGAACTGTAAAGGAGATTGGAAGATGGGGACCAGAATCAAACGACAGAAAATACTCTTAGGCACACACACTCGAGCGGTACCGCCCCTACCCGATCTCCCCCGGTCTCTGAAACCCACCTAAGGATGGGACAAGTGAAACCCGGGGACCTTCCCGCAGTCGCCCTGGCGCCCGTCCAGACCTCGGGGCGGATCCCGCAGTTCTGGCATCAGCAGTGGCACCCACAGCGCAGCTGGTGCTCGGCCAGGCGGGTTCGCCGCGCGGCCGCGACCTGAGTCCTCACAACAGCCCGCGGGGGCAGCAGGCCGAGCAGCCCGTTTTACAGGTGAGAAAACCGAGGGCAGACCAGGTTGAGCAACCCGCCCTGGGGCGCGCGGCTCACCAGCAGAGCTGGGGCTATGTTTTCAGGGTGACTATGGGAGGACAGGGTCCGAGGAGGAGGAGGTTAGGTTTGGAGAGGGAGGAAACCAAGGGGCTAACCAGGAAAGAGCAAAGCAGGAGCGGCTGGAAGAAATGGGGACTCCCAGGGTGCGCGCACACCTGGGAATGGGGGGACGGACTCCTCCAGGGGCGGGAGGAGGCGTCTGCGCTTTGAGGTCCCCGCAGCTGAGGAAAGGGACGCCGGGAGGGGCTGGGGGGAAGGAGGGAAAGGACTCGCGCAACCTTACCTGCCCTCCCGGTGCTCACCTGGTGGCCAGCTTGGAGGTGTCGGCAGCTGCGGTAGTGGATCTTGCGTCTCCGGGCCCCCTGCTCGCACCCCGCCCTGGAGGTGGGGAGGGGGGCGGGTGGCAGACAGGTGGGCGTGGGGCGCCAGAGACCGGCCTGACCTGTGGGACCCGGGGCCCCAGCTGTCTGGGGTGTCCGTCACCTGGAAGCAGCCGAAGCTTCCGGGGCTGGGACGGGTTGTGGGCGGCAAGAGGCCTCAGCACCAGCAAAGTCATAAATACTGCGGCGGCGCTGGTCGCCAGGGGCCGGAGACGCGCGCGGGCAGCCGGCGCCCGGGAGGGTGAGCTGGGGACTGGAGGGCGCCTCTCCCCACCTCGTCCCAGCTCCCCGCCTCTCTCCCCACACCTCTCCGGAGGGTCCGGGGTGAGCTGGAGCAGGCGTGGAAGGGCTGGATAGTGTGTGCGCAGGGTCTGGGTTGCAGGTGATTGGGATCCGGGATGGTTTGGCGGCGGGTAGTGGGGCAGGATGAGGGCGCTAACAGCTGGAGGCAGTTCTGGGGCTGGGCAAGGGCGCACTCAGCGGGCAGGGTGGATGGGGTAGGTTTGGGGTTGCTGAGATCCACGGGGAAGGCTTTAGTTGAAAGTTAGAGGGCCAAGTGGCTTGCTAAGGAGCGGGAGAGAGGAGAAGGAACACCAGGAATGTCTTGAACCCCCACCTCCACCCCACTCACCTTTTCCAAACCTGCTCCGCGGGGCGGGGGCCAGGCCCCGGGGTTCCATCACATGCTGGCTTCCTTGCCGGCTGGTTCAGGTTGGCACCTGTGCTTGACGAGGCCGGAGGGGGCAGCCGCGAGTTTCGCGAGGTGCTGAACTGCCAGCGCCGGCCAACCAGCCGGCGCCACTCCGCAGCCGTCCTCGCGTTTGTTTTTCTCCAGCCATTGC
This sequence comes from Ochotona curzoniae, assembly GCF_017591425.1. Classification (NCBI taxonomy): domain Eukaryota; kingdom Metazoa; phylum Chordata; class Mammalia; order Lagomorpha; family Ochotonidae; genus Ochotona; species Ochotona curzoniae. The sequence continues at coordinate 3,480,541 of NW_024465561.1, read as the reverse complement.
AGAACCCACCTCCTCGCCTCCGCCGCAGGGAAGCCCTCCTAGCCTCTCCCTTCCCCGACCAGGGACTGACCGCCGTGCCAGATTTCCCTCCTCCTCCAGCCAGCCTCCTAGCCCCCTTCCTGCTGCTCCGAAGGAGTCTGCGATTTCATCAAGTCCTCATACACCCTGCTCTGCGCCCCCTGCCCTCCCCTACCACCATGCACCCCCTTTCTGGCTGGCATCGCCACTGGCCCTGCTGCTGGCTGCTCCTCCTTTCCTCTCTGGGATGCCAGGGGGCCCCAGACTACCCCAGCGCCATCCCAGAGCAAGTTCACCTGTCCTACCTAGGTAAGTGTCTCTCTTGGTGGTGGTTGGCTATGGAGGGACCTGGGAGTCCAGTGTGCATGGCGCCCTAGGCTGGGGGCTTCATCTTCCGGAAGCCTCTGCTATGCTCCTCTGGGACATGGGGTCCAGGCAGCTGTGGTTGCGTGGGAAGGGGCCACAGCGACCAGTCCAGAGTGAGTGCTTTCAGCCCTTCCAGAAGGGGGCTGCTGCTTGCGGGCCCTGTCTGTGGTGTCATTGCTCTGCCTCCCGCCCCCCCCGCCAGTCACGTGGGCAGCCCAGGTGGGCTCCAGACCCTAGATCGTCAAGGGGATGGGGGCAGGGAGAGCTGAGACTCTCCCACCCTCCACAGCCAGGCTGCCCATGGGTTTGAAGCCCACCGTGCCTGCTGTGTGGCACTGGGTGAGAGACTTGCCCGCTCTGGCCTTGGCCTGCTGGTGAGGGCACTGGAGCAACCACCAGGGCCCCTCGTGGTGAGGAACCGTGAGGTGCTGCCAGTGAGACAGCACGACTGAGCTGGCCTGTAGGAGCACGTGGGTCTCTGAGTGCCCTCGTGCTGCGCGGAGCCCCTGAGGACCTCCGAAAGATAGCGTGGGCCTGAGCCATGTCTGTGTTAGAAATGGAAACCAAGACGTCAACAACTCTGCTTTTGTTCCGTTGGGTAAAATGAAGCACAGTAAGTTTCTTCTGCCTTACCGTGCATGCTATTTTTGAAAAGAACCGTTTATTTGAAAGGCAGAGTGATGGCAGGAGAGAGGAAGAGAGAGAAGGAGAGAAAGACACTTCTGTCCACCGGTTCACTGCCCCAAATGTCTGCAGCATCAAGGCTGGGCCAAGCTGTAGCTGGGAGCCCAGAACTCCACTCAGGTCTCCCACGTGGCTGGCAGGGACCCACCTGCCTGAACCATCCTGTGCTGCCTCTTAGGGTACACATGGACAGGAAACTGGACTCCGAAGCAGAGCCGGACACACACCCAGGCACCCCGATACTGGACTCAGGTGACCCCCCCGTGGGTGCCTCTGGCGCGGGGCCCAACACATGCACCGGAATTTGAATTGTGGGTAGGATGGTAGAGGCACCTGCGGTCCTTGTATTGAAACTTTTCATTTCACACTCATTTAAACTTAGCAGAAAGGTGTCAAAAATAGGACAGAACCTTCTCGTCTTACCTCGCTCCCTCTCCCGTAATGTTAAACGGCTTAAGGTAACCACTGTGTCTACAGGCAGGAAACTACCCTTGGAACAATGCTGTTAACTGACCTAGCCGCCTTATTCAATGGCCACCGCTTAAAAGATGTATTCATTTATTATTATTATTATTATTTTGAAAAGCAGATTTATAGAGGGGAGAGAAAGAGGGACGGAGAGCGTTTCCATCCGCTGGTCCATTTCCTCCCAAATGATCACAATGGTTGGAGCTGAGCTGATCCGAAGCCAGGAGCCAGGAACTACCCCCTGGTCTTCCACATGGGTGCAGGGTCCCAAGGACTTGGGCCATCTTAGGCCTCTTTTCCATACCACAGGGAAATGGAGCAGCTGGGACACAAACTGGCGCCCCTGTGGGATGCCAGCTCTTGCAGATGGAGGATTAGCCTGTTGAGCTCCCATGCCGGCCCCAATTTCCATGAGTTTTTAACATCTGCTTTCTGTTCAAGAAACTGCATCTCCTTAGCCTGCGGTCATCTGCCAGGTTCTCATTCTCACGCTCCATTTTAAGATGTTGGTGTTTTTGTGCACCGAGCAGTCAGTTCCCTTATGGGGCTTGTATAAGGTTTTTCATGATTGCAGTGAAGTTACACCTTAGGAGCCAGACAGCCTGGATGTGGTGCTGGGCCCTTTGGGGCACTTGCCAGGAGAGGATTGGTCGATGTTGCCCACAGTGTAGCCTTGTATGCCGTGGACCCTGCTTGCTTAGCTCTGGTCTTGCTTATTTGGGACATGAGAAGATGACTTCTCAAATGCCAGGTCCCGCGGTTCTTGGCTGCCGCAGTAAGGGGCATGGTGTGTGCCCAGCGACAGCCTCTTTCTGCCTCTTTGAGACTACCCTGTCCCTCTTATTGATGATTTGCATTATGAATTCATGGAATTATTTTTTCCTCCATGGGTGGAAAGCTAAGCTTGCACTGATTTATTTCTGCTGCCCTTGGCATCCAGGCTTGGTCTCTTGGAATTCCATCAGATGGACTTCTGTGTTCTTTCAGCGAGTCATTCCTGCCCCTCGCCTGGGAGTGGCACGCTGTGCCATGCTCCACAGACCTCAGTAGGCAAAACGGGGCTGTACAGGAGTGTGTGCTAACATGCAAAGTCACATATCTGTATTACCCATGTCTCTGCCGAGACACTAAATGCCATGAAATTGATGCAGACACCTCTGATTTCTGTCCCTTGGCACCTGCAATACATTACTGGTGCTAAAACCAAAATCTGTGGATACCCAAGTCCCTTCTATAAAATGATGTGGCCTTTACAAAAGAACCCAGATACTTCCTTCTGCGTAATTTAAAATCACTGTTACAAGAGAAAGAGAGAAGAAAGCTAAAGAGCAAGCCATCTCTCAGGCACTGGTTCATTCCCTCCAGGTGCAGTGCTGGGACTGGGCTGGAGTCAGCAGCCAGGAGCCAGGAGCCAGGAACACCTCCCAGGTCTCTCCCATGTAGATGGCAGGAACCCAGTGAAGTGTGCCAACCGTGCCGCCTCCTGGGGCCTGCACTGCCTCCTAGGAAGCTGGTGCCAGGAGCCAGAACCGAGCTCCACATTGGGGCACTCCAACATGAAACGTTGGCACCTGAAGTGCAGGGCAGAATGTTGGAGTTCAATGAATCAGAGCGAGATGCCAAAGTGAGGGAAATGATTTTAATTTCTAGTCCAGGGGGCAACCTCTAGCCACAAGCAAGAAGCGCTTCAAGTGCAATAAGTGTGGGGTTTTTATAGTAAGAGAATCAAAATCTACGTGATAGTGAGCAAGTACATGATTAGGGGCTAAGAGTGACACAGAACAGAAAGCATGCGACAGGAATTTACAACGTGCAGGCTTGGGGTTCCTGATCATATCTCTTCAACGCAGAGAGTAGTAAAACAGCTTGCCTCCAAGGGAGCTGTCTTTCCCGTAAATCTCAAAATTCCAAGATTCTCCCTATCTCCTTTCTGCCTCTTGGTGTTTCAGGAAACATGAGCTTTTTCTCATAACAGGATGTAGGCGTTTCTTTGGAGATTCCAGACTTCCAGAAGCACACTCACCTTTATCATTAGCCCTGTCAGCAGAATGCCCATTCTCTTCCCATACACTTTAAATCATCTCAAGATGATTCCACAAGCATCACATGACGACACTTCCAGAAGCTCATGGAAGATGGAATGACAAGATGTCGATTTCCGGTGCAGAATTAGTTTTTGAAATTTCTGCGATTGGGCAGAGGAGTGTCTTTAAAAAGTTCAGTGGAAATGCATGTTCTGCTTTGAAAGGCAGAGTTATGGGACGGAAGGAGGAGTAGGAAGAGAACTCCCCCACTCACCGTTTATCCCCCAACTGGCCACAACAGCCAGGAATGGGCCAGGCTGAAGCCAAGAGCCTGAATCGCCATTTGAATTTCCCATGTGGTTTTGGGGCCCCAGGCACTTGGACCATCTTTTGTTGCCTTCCCAGGTACATTAGCAGGGAGCTGACTTGGAAACAGAACGACCAGGGCTTGAACCGGCACTCATATGGAATGTCAGTGTTGCAGGCAGTGGTTCAATTCCCTGTGCCTGATTTCAAATACTAGGAGTGGAGGTGGGGATCAAAGTAAAGTGTATTCCATTTTTCCATGGAGTCCCCTTGGACACTATCAATGCTATGTAAGCAGCTGTAACGATGTATTGTTGAGGGAGTCATGCCCTGGTGAGAAAGTCTGTGTGAGTTTAGCACAGATGTGATAGAAAATTTCCCCTCTGCAGTTTGCCATCTGCGGTTGCTTGGATCTGGGGCATGGACTGTCCCACCTGGTGTGTTGGTCCTACTGTGCGTACCAAGTAGGTTCTGGACCATCTGCCTGGCTCCCTGCGGGAGGCACCTGCTGCCTGGATGATAACATTTGTGCATAGCTTTTATTTTTTGTCTTTGGTTTGCTGTTTCCCTCTGGGATGCTGTGATGCTAACTGTTCTGTGATAGTGCTTGGTGCACCTGTTGCTACCCCGTGCTGAGCTCCCCCGACACACTGGCTTCCATTGATTATTTTTTAAGATTTGTCTATCTTTATTGGAAAGGCAGATTTATAGAGAGGAGAGACAAAAAGAAAGCTCTGTCTGCCGATTCACTCCCCAAGTGACTGTGACAGCCAGAACCGAGCCGATCCAAAGCTAGGAACCAGGAGTCTCTTACTGGTCTTCCATGCGGGTGCAGGGTTCCAAGGTCTTGGGCCTTCCTCTACTGCTTTCCTAGGCCACAAACCGTGAGCTGGTTGGAAAGTGGAGCAGCCAGGACACAAACTGGTAGCAATATGTGATCTTGGCACTTGCAGGTGGGAGATTAGCTGATTGAGCCATTGTGCCAAGCCCTTCCATTGATTGTGTGTGTGTATGTGTGTGTGTGAGAGAGAGAGAGACTCCCACCCTCACGCTGTGGGTAGCAGTCAGGATTACACAGAAGGAGACATCATCTTCCTCCTCTGTCCTCAGCTTCCCTGTCCCCAGTCTCCCTTCACATGACCCATCTCCCAGCCCGTTCCTCTAAGAAACCCGGCTCTTCAGTTGCTCGAGCAGCCTTTCCATATGTTCATAAAAAGTGGAATTAAAAGATAAGATTATTTGGATGTGCCAATTTTTAAAAATCATGCATTTTTTTTTCATAATACACATTAAATTTTGAAGACCCCAATATATGTATGACTTTAAAAAGTTTTATCACCCATCTTCTATTTTTAATTTCATTTTCATGAACTTTTCGAAGGAACCTTGCATTTCTTTTGCGCCAAAGAGCAGATCTCAGCATATTTCTTACTGTTTACTATGTCCAGGGCAGCTGACTGTGTGACTATACTGGTCCATACTTGGCTGTTTTCGTTTAATAATCTCTCCTGGAAATCACTGCATAGCAGTTTGGAGAGCTTACCCTCACTTTGTTTTTTTAAATTTTTTTAAATCTCTTTGTGTGGGTGTTTTTAAAAGTCGTTGTTCTATCTATGGGTACTGAGGCTATTAGCTTTATTTATTTATTCATTTTTAATTTTACTTCAGAGAGAGATTTTCCTTCTGTTGGTTTATTGCTCAAAAGTCTGCAACAAGCCTGGTCTGGGTCAGGCTGAAGGCAGGAGCCAGGAACTCCCATCTGGGTCTCCCACGTGGCTGGCAGGGATCCAAGCCATCACCACTGCCTCCCAGGGAAGGCATTTGCCAGGAGCTGGATGCCTGTGGGAAGAGGAGCCAGGACTAAGCCCTAGCCCTCCTGTTTGGGATGCCTGCATCCCAAGCTGTGTCTTACACCCAGTGCCCACCGCCCAGCTGCATCAGCCATATTTCTCAATTACAGCAGGTGCTGCCAGGAGCCATCAAAGGCAGGTGCATTTTTGAGTTGTTGGAGGAAGATCTGGGGCCCTGAACATAACTCTACACACTAGGCAGCCCGATTTTTGCAGTCTGATTTGGTTGCTAACATGGAGGAATCTGAAGCTTTCTCCTGGGATAGAGGAGGTCTCTGTGCACAGAGGCACCTGTGTGGCAGTCAGAGCCATCCCCTCGTGAGTAGTTCCTGTCATGCTGACTGAGAGGCTCTGCTGTGTGATGGCTGGCTTCGTCCCTGGTTGGCCTGCGGTCACCTGCGTTGGCAGCCCTTGAAAGGTCCCATGTGGAAGCAAAGCCTGCATGAGGACATCCTAACACGGAGGGTCCCAGCCATTTCCTGGCGCAATGCTGACCACATGGGACACTGCCCCAAGCGCTTTAGCCCTAACAGCTCTGTGTTTTTCTCCAGCAGCATTTGAGAGGCAGAAAGAGAGACAGAAGGTCCTATTTGCTGGTTTACTCCCCAGATGCCCATCATGGTAGATGAGGCCAGGCTGGGGCCATGGCTGGCACTGGGAGTTCATTCGGGTCTTCCACACAGGGGAGCGGTCATCACCTGTGCCTCCTAGCAGCTGTGTTAGCCAGGAGCCAGAGGCAGGATTTGAACCCCAGGCACCCCCATATGGGAGCCCGTAGACATCCACCTGCTATTGGTCCATTTTTCAGATGGAGAAACTGAGAACCAGAGAGGTGACTTGACTTGCCCAAGGAATGCAAATTTGGGGACTGTCAGAGTTGAGACGGGATCTGCCGCTATGCTACTATGAAATATCCTAGCTGCTTCTCTCCCCAGCACGCATGCGCACCTGCCTCACTGCCCTGCACCTCACTTCCACCCCCATTCCTTTCTGCGCAGGTGAGCCGGGCTCCATGACTGTCACCTGGACCACCTGGGTCCCCGCCGGCTCTGAAGTGCAGTTTGGGCTGCAGGTGTCGGGACCCCTGCCCTTCCGTGCCCAGGGCACGGCCAGCCCGTTTGTGGACGGGGGCATCCTGCGGCGGAAGCTTTACATACACCAGGTCACGCTTCGGCGGCTGCGCCCGGGGGTCCAGTACGGTGAGAGGGTCCCGGGCCAGGGCGGTGAGGGCAAGCTGGGAGATGAGGGATGGATTGCTGGACCCTGGGCGAAGGGCAGCCTGCTGTGGCTGATTCCTTTGCTCTCTCTGCAGTCTACCGCTGCGGCAGTGCCCAGGGCTGGAGCCGCCGCTTCCGCTTCCGAGCCCTGCAGCACGGGCCCCACTGGAGCCCCCGGCTCGCGGTGTTCGGGGACCTGGGCGCTGACAACCCCAAGGCCCTGCCCCGCCTGCGCAGGGACACGCAGCAGGGCCTGTACGACGCCGTGCTGCACGTGGGTGAGGCTCCGCACCAGGGTGCACCCAGGAAGGGGAGGGGACAGGGCCTGTGGGTGGTGTGAGCTGGGTGGGGGTCGCGGGGAGCATGCTGGCCCGGACCTGTGAGTGGTGTGAGCTGGGGGGTCACGGGGAGCATGCTGGCCCGGGGCCTGTGGGTGAGCTGAGGGTCGCGGAGAGCACGCTGGCCTGGGCCTGTGGGTGGTGTGAGCTGGGGGTCGCGGGGAGCATGCTGGTCTGGACCTGTGGGTGGTGTGAGCTGGGGGTTCATCGGGAGCATGCTGGGCCAGAGCCTGGGGCTGCCTACCCCACTAGTGGCCCTAGGCCATCGGTGGGCAAAGCAGAGCCAGGTCTGGTTCTCATTCTCCGCCTGCTCCCCTACCCGTCCCCAGGAGACTTTGCCTACAACTTGGATGAGGACAATGGCCGCGTCGGGGACAGGTTCATGCGACTCATCGAACCCGTGGCCGCCAGCTTGCCGTACATGACGTGCCCGGGCAACCACGAGCAGCGCTAGTGAGGCCAGCGGGCTGAGGGCGGGGCCTGCGGGGGCGTGGCTGTGTCGGGGCGGGACCAGGGCGGGGCCTGTGGGAAGGACTGCGCTGGGGGCGGAGCCTGCGGGGCGTGGCTGCGGCGGGGACGGGACCAGGATGGGACTGCACCGGGGGCGAGGCTGTGGTGCGGTGGGGCTCTGTTGGGGCGGGGCCAGCGGAAAGGCGGAGCCTTTGGGGCGTGGCTGCTGCGGGGGGCGGAACCTGCGGGCGTGGCTGCTGCGGGGGCGGGACCAGGGCGAGCCTGGGATGGGGCGGGTCCCGTGGGGGCGGAGCCGCGGCGGGGGCGGGATATGTGGGCAGGGCTGCGGGTGGGCGGGGCTCTGTTGGGGGCGAGGCCTGTGGGCGAGACATGGGCGTGTCCTTTCGGGGAGAAGCTGGGGCTGAAGTGGAGCAGGTGGGCGTGGTGCCCTCAGCCTTTCCCCCCATCTGCCTCCTGTATTCCAGCAACTTCTCCAACTACAAGGCTCGTTTCAGCATGCCTGGGGACACGGAAGGCCTGTGGTACAGGTGACGCATGGGCCTGACATGGAGGGTGGGAGAACAGAGGAGATCCCTGCACTCTGACCTCTGCCCTCTGCCCTCTGACCTCTGCCCTCTGCTCCCCTCACCCCCTCCCAGCTGGGACCTGGGTCCTGCCCACATCGTGTCCTTCTCCACCGAGGTGTACTTCTTTCTCCACTACGGCCACCACTTGCTAGAGAGGCAGTTTCGCTGGCTGGAGAGTGACCTCCAGGTAGGCGGGGTGGGGAGTGGGGAGCCCCAGCAGCCCCTCAGTCCCCCCCGCTGCCCTCCCCATCCCTTACTCAGGGCCTTCTTTTCTAGGAAGCCAACCGGCAGCGGGCAGTCCGGCCCTGGATCATCACCATGGGCCACCGGCCCATGTACTGCTCCAACGCTGATGTGGACGACTGTACCCGGCATGAGAGCAGGGTGGGGACCCCTTCCCCGGGGCAGGGGTGGGGGCTGCAGCAAGCCCCCCTCACTGCCCGGCTCCTTTCACCCAGGTCCGCAGAGGCCTGCGTGGCAAGTATGGGCTGGAAGACCTTTTCTACAAGTATGGTGAGTGATGCTCTCCACTGCTCCCAGACACCACAGCCCCGAGCCCTGAGCCCCCGACCTCAGGGCCCTGACGCCCACTCACTCTGTCTCAGGAGTGGACCTGCAGCTGTGGGCTCATGAGCACTCATACGAGCGGCTGTGGCCAATCTACAACTACCAGGTGAGGCACGCCCAGGGGGCTGGGGTCTGTGTAGTCGGGACCCCCCCCACACCGGGTCTGGCCTGGTGTGATGTCCCTGCCCCCTTGTTCCTGTGTGTAGGTGTTGAACGGCAGCCGTGAGGCACCCTACACCAACCCCCGAGGCCCTGTCCACATCACCACAGGATCCGCGGTGAGTGGAGTTGGAGGGGGTGCAGAGCGGGAGGGATGCCCAGTCGTGTGTGCATTTGTTTTTGTTAAAGAAATGTTACCTTTTTAAAAGATGCATTTATTTATTTTTTTAAGATTTATTTGTTTTTATTGGAAAGTCAGATATACAGAGAGGAAGATCTTTCGTCCATTGATCCAGTCCCCAACAGGCCTCAATGACTGGAGCCTCTTCGGGTCTCCCACACGGGTGCAGGTCCCAAAGCTTTGGGCCATCCTCGACTGTTTTCCCAGGCCACATGGCAGGGAGCTGGATGGGAAGCGGGGCTGCCGGGATTAGAACCGGAGCCCATATGGGATCCCAGTGCATTCAAGGCGAGGACTTTAGCTACTAGGCTATCGCGCTGGGCCAAAAAAATGTTACATTATTTTGTTTATTTTCATTTTATCTGAAGGGCAGAGACAGACCAATGGAGACAGATTTTTCCATCCGCTGGCTCACTCCCCCATATGCTCACAGCCAGGACACCACGGTCCAGTGTGGGTCTCCCATGTAGGGGGCAAGGGCTCAAGTGCTTGGGCCATCACCTGCTGTGTTCCAGGGTCTGCACTAGCAGGGGGTTGCAGCGCAAGCAGAGTAGCCTGGACTCAAACCCGGGCACTCCGGGACATGGTGTGGGCACCTCGAGCGGTGACTTCACTGCCTGCCCTGATTGTGGTAGGCCGGCCCCGGGGCCTCGGCTTTACACAGTGGCTCTCACTGAGCTCTCAGCTCAAAGACTGCACGCTCCTGTCACCAGGCCCACTGTACAGATGGGAAGACAGAGGTTCAGACGGGATCCCAGGTGTGCTCAGTGACAGCGTCTGAGGGTTCCCCTACTGCTATAAAAAAATAACTATAGCATTATTTTAAAAACTTTTTATTTTATTGGAAAAGTGAGAGAGAGCAAGAGGCAGCAGAGGCAGAGAGAGAATCTTCCATTTGCTGGTTCACTTCCCAGATGCCTGCTGACAGCTGGGCCGGGGCTTGGCCAAAGCCAGAAACTGGCAACTCCGTCAGTGTCTCCCATGCGGGTGATGGGACTAAGTTATCTGAACCAACACCTGCTCCCTCCCCAGGGTGCACATTGACAGGAAGCTGGATCTGAAGCGGAGGTGGGACTTGAACCTGCGCACTTCCAACGGGGCTGCGGGTGTCCGCAGGGGCATCTTAACAGTTGCGTGGAGCATTTGAAAGCCTTCTCTGCTAATCCAAATGAGGAATTGTCTTGAGAGAGATGTGTCACTGTGTCACCCACTATTTACAAATTGATTCCCAGCCTCAATGGCCCTCAGAAATACCTGGGCAACTTGGTTCCAGGGTCCCGCCCTGCCGGAAGGACTGCCTGTCTGGACTGGACACCCCTGTGTGGGTGTCAAACCCTGCTGCTTGGTCATCAGCTTCCCTCCCAAGCCCTGCCTACAGGGGCCTGCCCATTTCCCCTTGGCTTTTCATTTTGTTGCGAATTTCAAAATTCATTTCTGACCTACAAAAAGGTTCCAAAAGCCACACAGAGACCTCCCAGGGCCCTCACTCCATGTATCCCACAATGTGACCGTGTAGCCTCGTTGGCTTTCGTCTCCTACCCCTTTCTCCATTTTATTCTTACTTTCATAAGATAGGCCGCCCTCTGGCCCTATCTGTATTTCTCAAAAATGCCCCCAAAGCCGTTCTGTTCCATCGCTACAGCGTAGCTATCAACTGCAAGTAGCTGAGCCTGGGTATGCCAACGTCATCTCTCTCTCTCTTTTTTCTTTTTTAAGATTTGTTTTATTTTATTGGAAAGGCAGATTTATGAGAGAAAGAGAGACAGAGAGGGAAAAAGTCTCCCATCCGCTGCTTCACTTTCCAAATGGCCACACAGCCAGAGCTGGGCCGATCCGAAGCCAGGAGTGCTCCCCGAAGCTGACCGCGCTCCTCCCCGCAGGGCTGTGAGGAGCGGCTGACGCCCTTCGTCATCCTCCCCCGACCCTGGAGCGCTGTGCGCATGAAGGAATACGGGTACACGCGGCTGCACATCCTCAACGGGACCCATGTCCACATTCAGCAGGTGTCCGACGACCAGGTCAGCGGCCGAGCAGCCAGGCCCTGCGTGTTCTGCAGCTGGACATGTCCCTGGCCAGGATCTGAGCTCTTTGAGCATCGGTTTTCCCATCTGTGAAATGGGGTGGTGATAGATGATTATGTTTAAAGTGCTGAGAACCCTGGGGGGCAGGGCTTGGTCAGCTCGACAGGGGAAGGGACACCCTGGTGGGGGAGTGGGCCCAGGACAGTCTGAGGTGTGTGTGGTAGGGGAAGCTTCCCGCTGGGTAGAGCTGGGCGGTGGCAACTCCTTTGTTGTTTTTTGTCGTTGGCATTGTTAAATGAGTGTCCCGGAGCACCTGCCTGGCGCCCAGCCCTGGACAAGCTGCTGGAGCCTCAGCAGCACTTGTCAGCCCCACGGTGGCCCCACAACACCCCACGACAATCCTACACCCGCAGATTTTTCTTTCCACTTCACAGGAGGGCTCAGAGAGGGCACAGTCTGCTGCAGGATGGCAGGCCTGGCGGCTGTGCCCCAAGGGTCGCTATTTGCAGTGCAAATAATTCCCACTTACTCTGTTGGGAAGACCTGGTACATTCTCTGGTGACCCCGTGTGGGCTGCTCCCTAGGAAGTTAAGCTTCCTGCCCCAGGACACAGCAGGGAGGGAGGCGCCAGGAGGGCCGGCCCCTTCCCCAGGGCCTGACAACCCGCAGGAGTCCAGGAGAGCACCCGGACATTGAGGTCAGCCTCTCCACCTTTCTCTGACTTGGTTCCTTGCAGGATGGGAAGATCGTGGACGATGTGTGGATAGTGAGGCCCCTGCGTGACCGGAAGCGGTACCTCTAGCGACGGGGGCCGCTCTCTCGAGGAGCCCTGTGTCCTGATGCCTTGGCAGGTGTCAGCACTGCTGTCATCGCCACTGAACACCGCCCAAGCATGCCCTGTGGCGGGCCGGGACGACCGTGCAGGAGGGCAGGGCCTGGGACCACCCGTCAGCTCACTGCAGTGGCTCCCTGGACTCGCATTTCTGCTGGGGGAGCTGCCTGCCAGGCCTTGGGGTCCCACAGGTGGGCGCAGCCGGCAGGGCAAACATGGCTTGCCAGCAAGGGATGCTCACGGCTTCTTTACCTGGACCTGGCCCTCAGTGCATGAAGCCTGCCTCCTACCTCAGTGGCTCTCGGAGTAGCTTCCCAGGGGCCCCCTTGTGCCTCAATTCCCCAATCAGGACCTCACCGACCGCTGTGGGCCACCTCACAGACCTCTTCTCTCTCTCCTTCTCCGTTTCATTTACACAGCTGTGGTTCTGGTAGCACCTGCTGGCCAGGTGGGCAGATACCCACAGGAAGAGGAACAGCTGGTGTAGAGGCCAAGAGACAGAAAGGGGAAAACTTTGCCAGAGCAGACAGAAGGGCAAACTCGGGGCCACACTCCACACTGCCCAGCGCAAGGCAACGCGACTTTGCCTCAATGAAGGCCAGGCTCTTGCCAGGCAACCCCCATGTCCTGTTGGGGGGTATTCAGGGACAGGCCCCTGGTGACAAGCCACCAGGGCAAGGAGGGTCAATCCAACCCCGCACAATCACATCTGGCAGGTCGGGGGGTGGGGGGCACCCTGCACAGCCACTCCAGGGCAAGGGGAGGCTGGAGCGGGCCAGGGCCAGACACTGGGTCCAAACCCCTGTGTGACCACTGGCAAGTCGCACAGCCTCCTCTGGAACCTTTGGACGGGGTCGCCTGGGGATTAAATGAGATCGACAGCCTCCCTGTTGTCCTGCCTCCTGTTTGTCTCACGCCCCACCCCTACTCAGCTGGTGAACCCTACCTAGCTTTGACCTTTCTCTCTGCAGCCTCCATTCCCCACTTGCCTCGTCCATCACCCTTTTCCCACCTGTCCCGGGGCTCCTGCTCCCTCTGCACCTGCACAGTTACGTCCCCGGCCCTCCCAGCAAAGCATCTGCATCCCAAGACCTTGGGACCCTGCCTCTGACATACCTGTGTCCCCTATCAGAGCCCTGGAGGAGGCAGGCGAGAGGCCCACCCCATTGCCTCCACACCCTCACCCCTGCCCCCGCCACTAGCGCTCCCCGCTCCGGCCACACCCTCCCGTCCCCCCATTGGCTCCTCTCTCTGCCTGGTCAATGCTCCCCACTTTGCTCAGCCTAACCCCCAGAGAGGCCTTCTCCTCCATCTGCCTTCCCCAGGCACTGTTTCCTCAGAGCCCTGAGCCCCTGCGATCTGTTTCATTGCTTGTTCTCTTGTGTCCCAGTTTGGGAGTTCTAGGGCAGCTGTTTGGGAGCTGCAATGAAGTCCGTGCTTGGGGTGTTGGCATCTGTTATCCCAGACCCGATTAGCGCTAGCCACTACCCACCTCCCCCCACCACAGCTTCCGAACCAGCTTCCTGCTGCTGCCCCTGCTCACTTTAGAAGGCAGCTGGTGAGGGTTCAAGGCCCCGGTCTCTGCCTTCCCACCCGCGGCGGAGACTCAGCTGCAGCTCTGGGCTCCTGGCCAACCTCAGCTGTTTGCAGCATCTGGGGAGTGAATCAAGTGGAAGAGCTCACCTTCCATGTCTCTGCCTTTCAAATAAAATGAAAATAAGTAAACATTCAAAAAAGAAGAAAAAGCAAAGAAGGGGGAGCTGGTGCGTGGCACAGCAGCTTGAACCACTGTCTGGGACACCAGCATTCCATATGGGCACCAGTTCGAGTCCCAGCTGCTCTACTTCCAGTCCAGCTCCCTGTTAAAGTGCCTGGAAAACAGTGGAAGATGGCCCAAGGACTTGAGCTGGTAAAACTCACCCAGGAGGCCTGAATGAAACTCTAGGTTCCTGGCTTCAGTTTGGCCCAGCTCTATCCGCTTTGGCCATTTATGAGAGTGAGCTAGAAGTCGGAAGATCTTCCTCTGTGTCTCTCTCAGGATACTCTTCAGGATGATGTCCCTCTCCTGGGGTGTGCCGTGGGCTGGGTGTGGGGGCTCCAGAGCTCTGGGGCTCTGCCTGCTGACAGATTCCCTCACAAAGTGGCCAGTACACCTCCCCCATCACAGGCCCTGAGAATTAGGGCAGGCATTGAGGAGACATTGAGTGCAGTGGTTAAGCTGCCTCCTGGGTCCCCTGCATGCCCTATCAATGCTAGGTTCAAGTCCCGACTCCTCTTCCAGTTTCCACCTCCCATGGGACATCTGCATGCGCTGGCAGGCAGCAGGTGACAAATGGGTCAGGAGTCGGGACTTTGGCATCCATTTGGGAATTCCAGCTCCTGCCTTTGGTCTGGCCCTGTCCTGGCTAGGGAGTGAACCAGCAGGTGAAAGCTCTTTATCTATTTGTCTATCTGTATGCCAAATAACTTTTTAAGAAATAGATGAAGACTGGGCCCAGTGTAGTAATGTAGTGGCTAAAGTACTCACCTTGCGTGTGCCGGGATCCCATATGGGTGCCAGTTGGTACCCTGGCTGCTCTGCTTCCCATCCAGCTCCTTGCCTGTGGCCTAGGAAAGCAGTGGAGGATGCCCAAAGTCTTGGGACCCTGCACCCATGGGGGAGACCAGAAAGAGGCTCTTGGCTCCTGGCTTTGGATTGGCTCAGCTCTGGCTGTTGCAGCCACTTGGGATGCAAATCAGTGAATGGAAGCTCATTCTGTAAATCTGACTTTCCAACAAAAATATAAATATTTATTTATTTAAAAATTAAAAATAAATATATTTTTAAAAATAGGTGAAGACTCCACCCGGTTTCCCTTCAATCATGGTGACCTGAGTTAGGTACTGTCGTCTCAGCCACTTGGCTTGCTGTTTGAAATCTGGAGAATTTTTCCAAGACGTTGTTCTGGGGGAGATGGCTGCAGTGCGCGTCGCCGGCCGTGCGGGGGCGGCAGAGCGCAGTCAGTGAGCCGGGCGACCGGAGTTGCTGGTGGATGCGCAGCGAAGTGGGGGACCCTGGGCAGGTGGATGGAATTCCTCGGCTGGCCTCCTCCCAGCAGAGAGATGCATAGCGGTAGCTGCTTGTTGTTGATGCCACATGGCTGGGCCCCACACGCCTCCTGGGGCCAAGAATCAACTTCAGCCTGACTCAGCTTTCTCATGGGTGTTTAGGGGAATGGATGCAGAGCTGGAAAAATCCCTCTGTATTGTTCTGCCATTCAGTAGGTAAAAGTAAAAACATAAAAAGAAAATCTTACAGTTAATCACATGGAATATTAGTGATATTTATAACCTTGTTTTTAAATGGCACAAGGTTATTAATG
The DNA here is from genome assembly GCF_017591425.1 of Ochotona curzoniae. Classification (NCBI taxonomy): domain Eukaryota; kingdom Metazoa; phylum Chordata; class Mammalia; order Lagomorpha; family Ochotonidae; genus Ochotona; species Ochotona curzoniae. The sequence continues at coordinate 3,465,111 of NW_024465561.1, read as the reverse complement.
TGTGTCTCCAGTCTCATTCAGGGATTAAAAGGTAGGGGCACGTGTTTCCATGGGCATGGATGGGGTTTGTATACCTTGCCCGGCAGGGGAGACACCATGTCTGGGCGGGGACAAGCATTTGCCAGAAGGCTGAGCCCCTCATACTCCATGCCCCAGTACCAGCCAGGACCCTGGGGGATTGTGGAGTAAGCAGTTGATGGCTGAGACAGTGCCTGCTGCCTGAACCCAGCTCCAGTTCAGAGCTGAGAAGGCTGTGTGTGTGGAGTTGGTGTAAAGAGAAAAGATGGACCACTACAAATTCAGGATCACAATGGACAATGCAAGAAAAGCTGCCCCCTTTATATCTACAGAAGCAGTCATGGTCAAGTGGGTGTTTCCAAGGGTAATTGTGCCATTTGCTTCACCTTAAAGCAGTACATTATCCGTTCTGATCCTTCCGTCAGGAGGTTCTGAACAGACAAATCAATCAGTAATGCATTCCTACTACCTTCTTCATTTTACAACTTTATCTTATCAGCCAAAGGAGAAAATGCATCACAGAAGGAAAAACCTAAAGATCATAGACCAAAAAAAAAACCCCTCAAACCCCGTCCATCCCTGATTCCCACCACAGCATGGGCTAACAACCCTAGATTAGTCTAAAAGCATGTTTTACAAATGTTAATAAAGACGTTCTTGAGCTCTTCCAGCCAATGGTCAATGGGGGAGGGGGGCAACTGAAACAGCAGGAATTGTTCAACACCTGGTTACTGACGCCTTGTTAGCAACATCAATTCCCAAGCTCATGTTGTTTGTAAAACCCAACTCAATGCCTCAACAGATTACACAACTCTCAGCAGGTGGTCGGGTGATGGGGGCGGCGTCCATGCAAAGGGGGTGGAACCACCTTGAAATGGTTTGGGGAGTCATCCGCCAGGCCTTGCCCATGCTGCAGGCATGTCCTCACAGCCCTGGCAGCAGAGGAGCAGTTCTCTTCACACCTTCGTGTCATCCACACCCACTGCAACCGGCTATTTTCAAGAAAAACAAACAAACAACAAGGTACCTAAGTGTTCCTGCTAGGTGGGTGTCAGGTTCGCGAGCCCCAAAGGAGGGGATCCGGGGATGCTTGAGAAGCCGCAAGAACACGTCCTATTTAATGAAAAAGGTGGGAGGGTGACATCATCTTCAGATCAGTGAAATCCACAGCATTCCAGAACTATCCAAGCCACTTGGACAGAACCCTCGGAATACGTGCACATGGAGACTGTGTTAATATGAGGTGGCGGCTCCTCACCCCTGGGTACTAGGATGTGTGCAAAGTCACAGGCGGATTCCCCCTTTGTCTCTCCCCTTCCCCCAGGAACAACAAGAAACAGCAAATTTGGAAGCAATGAATTCACCCAATTTTCCCTAAACCTAGATCCTTCCCACCCCAGTCAAACATGCAATCGTTTTTTTTTAAAAATAATTACTTGTTTTTTAAAGCTAAGTATAAGTGTATTTTTGTCCTTTTTTGTGTGTTTTTGGTGCTTGATTTTCTTGACACTTTTAAAACATGAAGATCAGCTAGCGTCGGGGTCTCAGGCCCAGGCAGACTGGCCTTCAAAACCCATTGCGGGGTCTGAGATCCCAGACAGGCCGCCTAGTCCTCAGGCGCGGGTTAATCATCAGAGTGCGATGGAGGCCAGAATTCAGCCGGTGCAAGCAAAGCCCAAAGCCGGCCGCCTGACACGTGGGACGTGAGGAATCCATGACGGACTTGCACACTCCAACTCCTGATCACAGCTGATCAGTGTTTCCCAGTCCTTTCCCTTTAAGACGCGCAGTGGGTAGGGTTCCAGCCCTGGCACCTTATCCAAATTTTCCAATCCCTGCTTCGCATTTTCGTCCCGACGGCCTCTGATTGGACGATCTGCACCAATCGGAGGCTGCAATGAGCGCTCCCGCAAGTCGAGCTCCGCCCCCGCGCAGGCCCCGCCCACCTCCCGGGTAGCGCCGTTGTTATGGGGACAGGTGGGCGGCGAGGGGAGGGGGCAAGTCCCGGATGTTCGTTGAGGATTCAACATGGCGGCGGCGGCGGCCGCGGTGGCGGCGGCGTCGGAGCGCTGAGGGCGGCGCGAGGGCGCGGAGTTCCGAGCGGAGCGGCTAGGCCGCGAGCGACTGCGGCGCCGAACCGGTAGGACAGGCGGCCGAGTGAAGGGTTTTGGGGTGGGCCGGGGGACTGGGGGCGGTGGGAGAGCGTTTTATTGCCAGGAGGGGGGCGGGGCCGCCGGGGTCAGAGTTCACTCGTGGAGGGAAGGGTCCGGGCGGGGAGGTCGCGGGGTCAGCGCCGTGGGGAGAGGGACGGAAAGCGAGAGTGGACGCGAAGGTCACGCCAGCCCGGGGGGCGTGGCGAGCGAAGTTTGAAATTGGAAGTGGGGGCGCGTTCGAAGGGATGGGGGGCGAGACTCGGCAACGGAGGGGTGGGTGGGTTCCAAGTGGACGAGAAGGGAACTTGTGCCCGGAGGGGTCAGAGGTCACAGCCACAGGGTGGGGAGCTCCGAGATTGCAGGCCGCAGCCAGCGAAGCGGATTGAATGAGCTTTAGGTAGAGGCGGGGTGAGGGGTGACGTTTTTGGGTAACCAAGTTGGAGAGTGTCAAAAGTTAGGACTGACGGAGGTGGGCAGCTCGCCAGGGAAGAGAGACAGGGACATCCAGGAGAGAGGTCAGGGGGCAGTGCCCTCTCCCCCAGGTCAGGGGAAGAGGGGACCGTGCTGTGTGCCAGCCCCAGGATTCCTGCTCTGGGGCTGGAACTCGCAGCCTGTCCGGCCGGCCCTGAACGTGTCAGGGCGTTAGTTAATGGGTAACGAGGGCTCACCCAGCCTGGTCTTGTAGGTTCCCCGGGGCTTGGTTCTTGCCCTACCACTCTCCCCCGGAGTGTATGCCGGACGTAGACCCCACTGTGTGTATGCCAGATATAGACCCCACTGTACAGCTAGGAAATGAGACAAGGAGGCTGAGAAAGCTGACAAGGCAGGGGTACGGATTGGGAGCTGCTTCTGGATGATTCCACAGCTCTGGCCCCCCAGCCACCGCATCGTCCACTCTCCCTGATCTGTTTCTGGAACTAGGGGGCTGGGCTGGCCGGGCTCCTCCCTGGGCAAGAACGAATTGTCTGCCCCGGCTCCTCCTCCTCTTCCACGGGGTGTGAACTGGGAGGGGAGTGTCCCGTGGGCCTAAGGGAGTGGGGTGTCTGTGGGTGGCCCAGAGTTTAGAAAGGAAGTTGGGGCTGCTGCTCCTGGGTTCTCTCCTGAGACCCCAAGCTCCCAGCTGGAAGCTGCCACCCTCCCCTGGACCTGTAGGTCGTGGGTTTGGGGCTCCTTGCTGCCTCTGCTTGGACCCCTGCCCCCGCTCTGCCCCCAGGCACACACACACTCCCTTCTCTGCTCCCTGTCCCTGTTTATCTGGGCACCTGTTTGCCGGGCGTCCACCTGTTGGAATGTATGTGCTGTAAAGCAGGAAGGAGCTGAACTGCCCTTCACACACCCAGCCTGGAGAGGCTGCTGCCCAGCTGTGGGTGCCTGGGTGCCGATACGGCTAGTGGAGGAGACCTCTGGATCTTATGCTGTCACTGTTCCCCCATGCCACCTGCCTGAAGCAGACTAGAGCCAGCCCCTGGCTGGTGACGTGGTCCTCATGGAGGTGGGGGAACAGATCCTGTGAGACCACACTCAGGAATCTGGAGGGTCCCCAGAAAGTGGGAGCAGCAGGCAGGAGCTGTGTGTGTGTGTGTGTGTGTGTGTGTGTGTGTGTGTGTGTGTGTGTGTGTTGGGGGGAAGGAACCTGCACCTGCAGAATCCAGGCAGGACCTGAGGGGCCACAGCCTGGAAGGGGCTGTGGGATGGGAGCAGGGCGGGGGTGAGGCGCTGTGGCTGCACAGCAAGCTGCCCGGAGAGTGATTTAGTGAGCTAGGGCCAGCTCAGGCCTCCTGCCTCCCAGCCCTGCCCGCCTCCCTGCCTGCTGGCCACGTGGGTGTCTCGCTGTCCCCCTGTCAGTGCAGCAGGTATGGGAAGTTGCTGTGGGGATGTCCTTGGGCACACCTGGCCCGAGGCTGGCTCACACAGCTGGCTGCCACTCTGGTCAGCCCCTCTGCTTCTGCCTCCTGGCTTTCCCTGAGAGCTCCCTCTTCCCCCAGCCCTCACCCGAGCTGGGTCAGGGAGTTGGCGTGCTGCCAGGCAGCCCTGTGAGGCAAAGCCCAGCCCCAAGCCTGGTGGCGCCAGCTCGTGCAGCATCTCGGCGTTTGGCATAGATAGAGTGGAATAGGGCCTTGGCATTGGAGACCCATATTCAGTTTCCTGCCTCGTCCCTGAGCAGCCATGGCACCTTACACAGGGGTTTCTCATTTGCCAGTTTGTCATCAGGAGACATTTTCGACTTGTTGGGAAAGTAGAGCTTGTAGTACAGTTCAGCACCCGTGCATCAGCTGGGCTGGACCTCCCCGTGGGCACAGGCAGCACAGCAGGGCTTCCTTGCCCTCCCACCCTCCCTGCCAAGGGTATCCTCTCTTGGATATGGCAGTCAGTGTTCCTCCTCGGTGCCCCAAATGTTTCTTCCCCTTAAATGTATCTGTATCTCAGAGCCACAATTTCCGCTATGGCCCTGCACGGTGGTCCCCGAGAGCTGTGCCCAGCGCTCCCAGGAGCAGGTGTCTGGCCTTTGCATCCTCTGTCGGGGGGTGTGTTCCAGTTCCAGTGGCAGCCCCCGACCCCGGCGTCCTGGCAGTGTAGTCCCTGGAAGGCTGTGGGACAGCTCAGGTGATGGGTTCCTGTGTCGCGTGCAGTGTAGGCCTGGGTTGTCTCTGGCTCACAGCTTTAGCCTGGCCTAGCTCTGGCCTTGCGAGCATTTAGGGGAGTGAGCTGACAGATGGGAATTCTGTCTGTTTTTCTGCCACTCAAAAAATTTTAAGTTTTCGAGATTTATTTATTTTTATTGGAAAGGCTATCACAGAGGAAGAGAGACAGAGAGGAAGATCTTCCATCTGCTAATTCACCCCCCCAAGCGGCCTCAATGGCCAGAGCTGAGTCGATCCGAAGCCAGGAGCTTCTTCCGGGTCTCCCACTTGGGTGCAGAGTCCCAAAGCTTTGGGCCGTCCTCGACTGCTTTCCCAGGCCACAAGCAGGGAGCTGGATGGGAAGTGGGGCCACCGGGACACAAACTGGAGCCCATATGAGATGGGCCTCCCACTTGGAGGCAGAGAATTAGCCAGTTGAGCTATGTGTGGGTCCCCAAGTGATGACTTTTTTAGATGCCTGCTGAGAAGGTTTGCACTGGACTCTTCCTGCCTCAGGGTGGAGAAGCCAGTGGTTGTCCTTGGGGTGCTTGTCATGTGGCCACAGGGTCACCCTCACCTGTGCTCTGCACCTTGCTCTTCTGGTCAAGGTTGGACCTTGGCTGTTTCTGCATGTGGGTGTGTGTAAGCCCCGGACAAGGTGTGGCTTTCCCTGCTGGGATTTCTGTTACTGATTGGGTCACACAGGAGTTATCTACTCGCCCTGGGCTGGCTATGCAGGAAGTTTCCTGTGGGACTGTAAGGTGCCCTGGAGAATGTTCTGGAACATGTTCCCTGTGTCCTATGGCCAGTTTTTGCTGGATACGCCCTTGCAGCAGATACACTAATTCCGGCCTTCCCTGATGTAGCTGGGCAGAAAGTGGCCCTCACTAAAACTCGACCATGAAGTGTGAGGGCTCGGGGACACCCTTCCGTCACCACACCTCTTACCAGGTTTCTTGGGGACAGCCAGCAGCCTGGATCACCTTGCCAGGGCTGCCTTGGGAGAAAGCGGGCTAGGAAGACTTGACCTTTACCCTCCAGGGCACTGGGACAGCGACTATGGCTCTGACCCAGTTCCTAGGGGTGTGCAGCCTTCCGGTGGCCACGTTTCTGTAGGCCGCTTCTCAGGAGTCCTTGAGCCCCAAGCTTGTTTGGGCCTCAGGCCTCTGTACCCTCTGCGCTCTCCGCCTGTCTCGTTCTTGTTCTGTGTCCATGCTGTACCCTCCCTAGGTTGGGAGTGAGAAAGCAGAGACCCAGAGAGGCCCGTGACCTGTCCGCGGTCACACACAGGTGAGAGACAGACTCGGGACTCCTCCCTGGGTCCCCTCTTCAGACAGAAGTCCCCTGGGGACCGTGGAACCTGGATGTCTCAGGGCGCTGCATCCCCCTCCTTCGGGCTCGCCTTCGCCCCCTGCCTTTCCTTGTCCTGAGGCTTGTGGCCAAGTAGACTTCCGAGCCAGACGCCCCTGAGGGGTGTCCCCAGCAGCTGTTTGTCCCATCACCCAGGCTGGGAGGCCGCAGGTGCTGCCGGCAGGAAGCTGTCTCCTTCCAAGTTACAGCCAGGGAAATGGGACCCTTCCTGGCCTGGCCACCGCCGGGACCAGGCCTCATTGTCTGCCAGATGCGTTGGCCGGAGCAGGGCAGGAGGGGAACTCCGCTGCTCCCAGGGGAGCCAGCTCTGACAGGCACGGGCCCTGGGGCTCTCTGCGCCTGCCCAGGCCATTGTCCTGCCTGGGCACACAGTCCATTCACATCCCTCAGCTGCGTCGGCTCGGGCCCTCCCTGCACCCCACCAGCCTCACCCGGTGAACCAGGCCCTGCAGCACGCTTGTGGGGCTTGAGGCTACAAGGAGGCCCCAGGGGAAGTGCTCCCTGATGCCTGGCTTCCAGTGCTTCTTGGGAGCGCTGGACTTCGTAGCTGGACGCCTTCTGTGCCCACGAGCCTCACGAGACATTGCTAACTTCTGTGTCTTGCTGCGTTCTCATTTTGAGTAGACACATGCTTGCTGCTTGTGCTCCTTACCTGTTCCCCTAAGTAGTAACTAAAAACTTGAGCTTGGCCTGGAGGGCATCCCAGGACGGTGAGGCCTGCTGAACGCCTGCCCACGTGGACTGACTGCCCTCCAGCGTTCTTCCCTCCGGAGTACCCCCGCGTCAGGTTGCACACACCCTCTCAGGTGGCTGCTGCGGGAGCGCCCCACCTGCCGCCTTGTATGCCGGTGTCTGCTGCAAACAGGACTGCACCTGCTTGGTAGTGCAGCTGTGGAACATTCTAGGCGTGGGCTGTGCGTCTGTCATGTGTGCCTTGTTAGCTCTGCCGGTTTATGCTTCCAACACCAGTGCGTGGTGGCAGCAGGTTGCCGCCACACCCTCACCGCCTCAGACCGGCTGTGACCTGACTCTGACTTGGCAGCTGGGTGAGTGACACATGGTCCTCTCTGGTCCCACCCTCAGTCCCCGCGGAGTGGTCCATCTTCATCCTGTTTTGAGAGTCGTCATTTCCTAGTCATTTTCCTGTCTCTACGAAGGGGCAGTTAAGGAGGCGCAGGCAAGCAGGCCCCCTCATAGGCAGCTAGTAGAGGCCTGGGGTTCCAGCACAGGCCGTCCTGGCATCGCTTGGGAGCTCTCAGCCTGTGGGACCGTGGGTGGTCCAGGGCCTGGACCCTGGGTCCAGCCTGGTGGCTTTCTCACTTCACTGCTGTGGACGGGCCGTGCTGGGAGCCCACTGCTGCTGCGGTGCGCCTGGCGCTCAGCGCTGACTGCTGGGAGAGCCACAGGCATGCTCCTACCTCCGTGGACTGACTGGCTTGGCCGGTCAGCCCAGGGACAGGACTATTGTTAGCAGCTTTTATTACAGAGGGAATGGAGAACCTGGAGACCTGCCCGGGGCAAGGGAACCAGCCGGCCTGGGGTTTGGACCCCTGAGTCTGGCTCCTGACTGCTGAAGCCACTCCCTCTGCCACACCCAGAGCCCGGCCTGCTTTCCCAGGCTCTCCTGGCCTCCCTTGGCTCTGCCCCCCTCCTTCCTTGGAGTCTTCATTTCAGGCAGGGTGGAATGGGGCTTTTGAGGGCACAAGCAGACAGGTGGGGCACAGGGTGAGGTCCTCAGGTGGGAACCCCCCCGTCCTGGACCCGCTCTGTCCCACACTCAGGGCACCTGGCCCGGCCCTGGCAGTGCCTGAGAAAGCAGGGCATTGTGCACTGGTTTCGAGCTCACTTCCCAGGTCCAGTTTCACCACTCCCACAGGACAGAAGGTGACCCAGGGAGATGCCAGTGCTTCCCTCTGCCTCCCCGCGCCCTTGCTGCCCCCTTGAGCAATGATCGAAGTTGGCATGGGAGAAAGCAGGACAGGAGGGGGCGGGGCTCTCGCTGCTGCCCTGGAAGTCTTGTCCAGTTTCTCCAAATCTCACAGCAGCCAGCACCATGTATACGTGCATGTGTGTGAATGTGTGTGTGTGTGTGTGTGGTGTTTGTAATTGCATGACTGTGTTAAACCTGGAGAATTGACATACTGTACCTGCCAGCCCAGTAGGGAGTTGTAAGCACCCTTCTCCCTCCCTGGATGGACAGAGCAGCCCAGTGGTACTGGCCCCACCATGACTCTCGTCCCTGGTGGTCATTTTACCCTTGCTTCCCCTGATTGTGCCACCATCAGGTGTGTGTCCCTGAGTTAGTCTTGACCATATGTAGGTGGAATCTTCCAGCACACCTCTGCCTCAGGCCAGCTTCATCCAGTGTGCGTCTGCATCCTCCATCCACGTGGCTGTGCCACCTCTTCTGTCAGGCCATGCTGTGTTTTTTCTCTGTCTCCTGCTGGCCTGGGCAAACATTCCCTGTGGGTCTCCCGCATTTCCCCAGGGGACACAGCCAGGAGGGCACTGCTCACGCCCCACGGCTCCCCACAGCTCCCCACGGCTCCCCACGGCAGCAGTGCCTGTGTACATACCGGCAGTGGCGGGGAATTTGTGGCGCTCATGCTGTTTCCCTGTCTGCGCTCTGCGATGCCAGGAAAAGGGTGGGCATTGACAGGCCGGTTAGACCCCCGTCGGGACATCCACGTCTCCTCTCAGAGGCCCGGCTCCTCTGCTGGTGGGCAGCGGCTGACTGTGCAAGTCATGTCACCTGTCAGAGAGCTGAGTCCGAGTCCTGGCTCAGCGTGCTCCATGCTCGGGCTGTTGTGGCGTTTGGGGAGTGAGGAAGCAGTTCGGAGATCTCGCTCTGTCTCTCTGCATTTGAGGAAAAGATAGAAAGTGGGGTCCCTATTGCTGCCCTTTTGAGCATCACCTGGTGCCCCACTGTTCCTTGCCTCTGCTGGGCCAGGCCCCCTGACCTCCTAGACTGCTGTCGCCCCCGCTGCCACAGTCCGCCTGCAGCAGGGGGAGCCCTGGCACCAGGTGGGCTAGCAGCCAACAGCCCTCTGTGGCTCCCTCTCTTCCCAGGGCAAAGTTCCTATGCTGCCTCTCCATCCTCCCCTGCCCCACCGTTCCTGGAACATTCCAGAGGAGTTCTTCCTCTGAGCCTTTGCTCTCTCTGCCCTCTCCGGTAGCACTCTCCACTCTCGCTCAGCTCAGGCAAGTCACCCCGTGGGACCCTGTCTTTCCATTTCCCTCCCCTGTCCCTACACCCTCTCCTCCCATCCTGCCTTGATCTTCTTGGCAGTACTTGTAGTGTGCTGTGGTCTGGGGTGGGTTGTTGGATGTGTCCTGTGCCCTGTAACTTAGGATGGGGTGGGAGTGGCACGATAAGGCCCTGCCAAGTCTCTGTGGTCTGGGCCTGACATCTGACAGTCTCAGTGAACCCTGGCAGACAGACCAAGCAACCAACTGGGCATGGTATGGAACGGGGCCTGGCCTGGGCAGGGTGGAGGTGCACTGGAAGGAGGGGCCTGCAGACCCTCCTCTCCCCCTGCAGGGGCACACTTGGCCCAGGGCACTGATGGAGGAAGCCTTTCTCTTCTCCCTGCGTTCTGGATGTCAGCCTCTGCAGAGCGAGGCTCTTGCGGTTGGCAGAGCCAGCCCCATGTCCTGCCCCAGCACTTCCTGGGGCCTAGTGTACAGATCGAGTGTTTGGATTTTTCTTTTCTTTATTTTTTATTTTTTTATTGATTTATTTAATTTTTTTTGGAAAGGCGGATATACAGAGAGGAGGAAAGACCAGAGGAAGGTCTTCCATATGATGGCTCACTCCCCAAGCGGCCGCAACGGCTGGAGCTATGCCAATCTGAAGCCAGGAACCAGGAGCTCCTCCAGGTCTCCCATGTGGGTGCAGGGTCCCCTGGCTTTGGGCCGTCCTCAACTGTTTTCCTAGGCCACAAGTAGGGAGCTGGATGGGAAGTGGGGCTGCTGGGATTAGAACCGGCACCCATATGGGATCCCAGTGAGTTCAAGGAGAGGACTTTAACCACTAGGCTATCACTCTGGGCCCTGTTTATATTTTTCTCATGAATACTCCTGAGTGCTGGCCTCTTGTGGCACTGAGTGAGTAGCCCCCTGCTGCCTGTCAGAGAGCTGGACACCTGTGGGTGAGGGCAGGTCAAGGACCAAGGCGCCCTTGCTCTGTACCCGGGGCTTTCTGAAAGCTGCTTCATGGGGAAGCTAACTGAGGCTTTGTGTGTGCCAGCTGGCCGTCTGCATAGTGCTCACCGGTATCCCAGGGGTACCCACATGCACCCAGCAGCCCATCTCACAGGTGTGGAGAGCGAGCGTGGCCCTGTGGATCTGGGGGTGTGTCTGGGTTCTGGGGGTGTGTCATGGGAGCTGTCCTGGCTTTTCCTTGGGTTGTCTGCCTTGCTTGTTTTTCACATGAGCCACGATGTTTCTGTTTGTTTGCTTTAATTTTGGAGTCAGAGAGAGAAAGAAAAAGAATGGAAGAGAAGGAAGGGTTAGAGAATGAGCCCCTCCATGTCATGGTTCAGTCTTCAAATGGCGGCGGGAGCTGGCTGGACTGACGTCGGAGCCGCGAGAGGAGCAGGAACCGCTTGCCGGAGCCTCCTCCGCTGCCCTCCAGGGTTTGCAGTACTAGAACGCTCGGGCCAGGAGCTGGGGACTGAACCCAGACAGTGGTTTGGGGTGTGGGTGGTGTGACATCCCAGCTGCTGGGGCAGGCACCCACCACTGCCTTTCGCTTTTTGATGACTTTACATCTAGAGACTGAACCCTGGGCAAGACCCTTCACAGTTCCAGCTGTCGGTTGGCTGTAATCTCTGTTGTGTTTTTTGATGAACAGAAGTACCTGGTTTTAAATAGTCAAGTTTACCACGCTCTTCTTTCTTCGTTCCTTCACTTGTGGGTGTCTGTGCTGCAGGAGGTGGGCGTCTAGGTTCACACTCGGCGTGCATGCTGGTCAGCACTTGGCCGGCCCACTGCTGCCCTGCTGTGAGTCCTGCCCTGTCCTGTCCCCACACAGGCACCTCCCTGACCTGGTAGCTCTAGTTTCTAAGTCTTGCTTGTGGGCACAGCAGTCCTCCTCCTGCTTGTCCTCCAGGGGGTCTCGGCCATCACCCGCTCTCTGCGGTTCTCTTTGTCACACCTGGGGGCGTGGCACTGCTCAGTTCTCTCAGGCCTTTCCCAACTCCTCGTGGGTTTATCCCAGTTTCCTTCGTGACAGGACAGGGTGCTCTGCTCCCATGTGTGTTTGCTCCCAGGTTTCCTTGCGGGGTGCATCTTTCCTTGCTGGGGCCGCGCCCATTCCCTGTTCCCTGCTGCTTGCCTGGCACCACCCTGGGCCCTACTGCAGGGTGGGCAGGCTGCCCAGAGAGGAGGCTGTAATTTTCCTGAACGATTTCAAGGGCTAATTAAAGGTTTTCCCTGACTAATCAGCTTACAGTTTAATTATCAGGGAGCAAGCTCAGGGATGTGGCAGGCAGCGCAGCTGGGGTCTTCCCACAGCATGGCTGCAAGAAGCCAGGCCTGGCTCTGCCCCTGAGCATGGCCAGACCTGGGGCTACACTGCCCTCCCAGTGGAGGGGGACTCCCATCCCCATCCCTGTCAGTGCTGGGGTGCAGGCAGCAGGTCCCTGCCCCTTCTTGCATCCTTTCAGGCCTGTCCTTGTCCAGGCAGGGCTCCCACCCAGGCTGTCCAGCAGGTGTCAGCCTGGCCCTGCCCCCTCTTCCCTGTGCAGTGCTCCACCTCCTTCCCACCCCTGGTGCGGGGTGGCTTGGCTGGAAGGACAGTGCCCTGGGCAGCCCTGTTGTGGCCCTGCCACAGCCGGTGGTGAGCCCTGAGCCCCTTATTAGCGTCCAGTCACAGCTGTGCGTCCACTCACTTGCTGTGCCCACAGTGGAAGTGCACTGAGGGTACTCCTGACCTGGACCCTGTGCTTGGGCACCCAGGAGAACCAGGGGTTCAAGCTAGGAGGCGGCTACAAGCCGATATTCTCCTGGGGAGGTCTGAGTAAGGTGGAGCCTTCCTAGGGGAATTGAGGGACCAGATCTAGATGTATGGTTTCTGGGAATTTGCAGAGGGGGAGGGGTGCAGAGATGGCGGTGCCAGGCCTGGCTTCATTCCTTGCATTCCTCAGGGGCCCCAGATCCTGGTAGCCCTAGGTGGGGGAGGGGACCAGCGGGACAGGCCTCTGGACATTGGCTGCTGCCCATTGCACTGTTTTCCTTTACGGCCTCCCTCCTGGGGCGGGGCCGAGCCCAGACCTCTTGAATCCCTTGCTGGGCTGGGGGGCTGGCAGGGAGCAGTTTTCAGGCCCCCCGGTGGGTGATGGAAGTGGCTCAGAGTCAGGTTGGAGCCAGGTTAGAAGCACTGGAGTCAGACTTAGGTGGCTGAGGGGTGGCCTGTGTGAGGCACCTGAGGCTCTCTGGGAGAGAGCCGTCATTACTGCCCTGTCTTCCTCCTGCCCCTCCAGTTGGCCCTCCATCTGCGCCCCTCCAGTTGGCCCTCCATCTCCACTACATACACACACACACACACACTCTGCAGCTGCCCCCCGCCCTGGTGTGGAAGCTCCCAGCTGCAGCCACAGAGAGGTGGTGGTTTCTGCAGGCTGAAGCCCTCGGGTGGAGAGCTTGCTGATGTCACCTTGGGCCTCCCTGGATGCTCAGGATTCCAGCACACATCCTAGTCTGGAGACCTGTTCAGATGGCCACAGCGCGTATTCCCTGATGTGGCTGTAGGACTGCCTGCCAGCCAGTTGTTTACTTCTGCACAGTTGTGTGAACTGCTGCAGGAGAGCCTTTCGTACATATAGGTGAGTGATAGCTAGGGTTCGCTGAGCACCTGCTTTCGGCTGCCCGCTCTGGGAAGGATTCCCCCAGCATCCTCTCCCAGCTCTGGACTTCTTGCAAGGCCCTGAGTCCCTGCACTGGGACAAGAGGTACAGCTGTCCGCTGTCCCTCCAGGGCTGCTGCAGGGTGGGGTGAGCCATGCAGCTACTGGGGGCGGCAGTCCCAGGCTTGGGTTTAGCAGTCAGGGTTCAGAGGTGGTAGGGTCAGAATTCTTTGCTCTCCTTTCCTTCTATAAAATGTACACTTTTGTGCTCTGGAAGAGTGGACTTGCGTTCAGAAGCAGCCCCCGCCACTGCCTGTCCCCAGCTTGAAAGGGGCCGTGGGGTTTGTCATCCCACCCCAGACTGTCTCACCCCGGTCCACTCACTGTGTCACCCATGGGAATGCCCATTTCATCTTGGTCTGGCTACACTTGACTTTGACCACAAAGGCCCATCCTTCAGCTGTTCCACGAGCTGCTTGTTGCCTGTCTGGGCCTACCTGGGTGTCTGTGCTGGAACCATTCCTGGGGGCTCTTCCCCTGCGGGTACTTCCTGTAAGTGGGATTGTAGTCTAGGCTCTGGCTGGGCCTGAATCAGGTTGTTTCTTCTTTCTTTTGCCAACACTGTGTCTGAGCATCAGGGCATACTTCTAGTTAACTTATAAAATCAAGTGAACTAAGTGAAAGAAAATATAGGTAGGTAGGTGGGTATTTGGCCAGGGTGCCGCTGGGATCCTGCATCCTGTGTCAGAGTGCCTGCAGTTGTGGCCTGGCTTCCTTGTGCTTCAGCAGCTCCAGCTTCAGGCTGCTGTGTGCCCCGGACGCAGCGGATGGCGGCTCGGGCACCCCCGTGTGGGACCTGGTGGACTTTCTTGACTCTGAGTCCCAGCTGTCAGGGCTGTTTGGGGAGGGAACCTGCTGGTCAATAATCTTTCTAAATAAAAATTTTTAATTTTAAGATTTATTTATTTTTATTAGAAAGCCAGATCAGATTTACAGAAGGAGAGAGAAAAGATTTCCTGTCCACTGGTTCACTTCCCAAATGGCTGATCCAAAGTCAGGAGCTTCTTCTGGGTCTCTCACATGGGTGCAGAATCCCAAGGCTTTGGGGTGTCCTCTTCTGCTTTCCCAGGCCACAAGCAGGGAGCTGGATGGGAAGTGGAGCAGCCGCTGCCCTTGTGGAATCCCAGAGCTTGCAAGGGAAGATTTAGCTGAGCCATCCTGCTGGGCCCAATTTCTCTAGATAGAAGAATGGATCGAAAGAAAATTCTCTCCTAGTGAGGCTGACCCCCAGGCCCACGGCTGGAACTGCCCGAGCCTGCGAGCTGAGGGCTGTGCATTGGCCCAGCTACCTGTAAACCGCCTTCACTCACTTTTGGTCCCAGCTGCTGCTTTGCTTGAGCTACAGCCTCCAACTGAAAGGGGCCTCTTTTCCTGTGCCCTCTGCCCAGCCCTGCTGCCCTGGGCAGCTTTGTACCAGGCTGTGGTGACTTTGTGATCCCTGGAAGCCTATGGTGAGGCCCTTTGGCCCTGGGAGCCATGGGTCTCCAGCTGCACCCTCCCTCCACTTCCTGCCCCAGAGCTCCATGCCACCTTCTCCCTTCCCTAAACTCTTCCCCATTCCTCACTTCTGTCCTGGCTCCCCAGCTGCCCTCTGGAAGAACATGCTGTTACTTTCCGTGCCTCCCCACTTGTGAGTTGGCTCTTCCCTGGCAGCAGGTCCCCACCTTCCCATGGGGCCCGGGACTGACTGACCACTGTCTCCAGTTTCTAGGACAGTGCCTGCTGTCCCCTGTTGAGCCCATTGGAAGGAGCTGTTGAGTGCGCCATTGAATGAAAAGATGATACGGTTAAGGGAGTGAACTTGGTAAGAGTCTGACCCACTGTGGGATCCTGGCCCTGATCTGGCCCTGTGACCCCGGGCTGCGCCACCCCGTCCCTGCCACACTTTGCTGCTGTGTCAAACAGCACATTGGCAGCATCTTCTCTGCACCTGGGTTTGTGCTAGCGTGGCATCTGCACCTGCTGCTTGCAGCTGGCCCCACTGCCCATTCTGGGGCCCTGGCACGGGACACTGTGAGCCAGCCGCGAGCCATCCCTGCCCCAGGGGCACCTGACCTGACCTTTAGCAGTAGCTGCTTCTGCTTTGTGCACTGACTGTGGTGTGTTGGGGCAGCGCTGGCGAATATGGACTGGGCTGGCCCCTTGGCAGGGGCAGTGGGGGAACTGAACAGGACACCAGAATGGGGAGCCCCAGGGTCGTGGCCTGAGGCTGCGGGCCCTGAGACTGTGCTGGCCTATCCTGGTGCTTGCAGCAGTAGCCACAGCCTACAGGAGAGGGCAAAGGCAAATGCGTGTGCCACACGTGTGTGCTCCTGGGGGAGGGACAGAGGCTGCGGGGTATGCCTCCACCATCAGGAGCCCCGTCTGGCGTCTGCAGGTACAGAGGTGCGTGGCAGCGCTATGGTCAGCCTCCTGACTGACCCCACCCAGGCTAGGCAACAGGACTTGCTGGTCCTCCCTGCCATGCTCCACCAGAAACACGGCCCCTTCGTCCCGCTCGCTGTTGTCTCATGTTTAGTAAATTATGAATGATCTCAGGAGTTCCCAAGAGAATGAATTACAGGGCCCGGCAGCATGGCCTAGCTGCTAAAGTCCTCACCTTGAACGCGCCAGGATCCCATATGGGCGCCAGTTCTAATCCCGGCAGCTCCACTTCCCATCCAGCTCCCTGCTTGTGGCCTGAGAAAGCAGTTGAGGATGGCCCAAAGCCTTGGGACCCTGCATCCATGTGGGATACCCGAAAGAAGTTCCTGGCTCCTGGCTTTGGATCGGCATGGCATTGGCCAGTGCGCTCACTTGAGGAATGAATCATCGGACAAAAGATCTTCCTCTCTGTCTCTCCTCCTCCATGTGATGTTTCAGTATAGACTGAGTGGTATTCCGTTTAGTCTGCGGGGTCTTTGTGGTGTTCCCTTGTGGTCCATATGGTGTTCTGACAGTTGCAGACACAGGCGTAGTGTAAGAAGCAGTCCTGGGTCAGTGCCCAGGGCTGTCCCCAGTGCCATGGCATCACAGCAAGATCTGTCACTGGAACGGCAAGGTGCAGGAGAGTCCACTCCAGGGATGCCCCTGCCCAACCCTGACTTCTGCTAGCCACGGGTCTGTCCGGTTCTGTTTTTTTTAAGATTCTGTGTAAATGGAATCACCCCGGGCGTGCCCTTGAGGAATGTGCTGTGTTCACTCAGCAGTGGTCCCTGGGGATCCGTCCAGATCCCTCCAGTCCGTGTGTATGTGCAGAGAAGTTCTCAAGGTCTGGGCACCCCATCCCCATCAGAGGCCATCTGGTTACTTCTGGCATTTTGGCTATTAAATAAAGCTGCTGTAAACGTCCACGTGCAGGTTTATGTGGACATGGGTTAAGTGTTTTGTTTGGGCACATGTGTCGCCGTACGGTGGCTGGTCGTGGGTGGCTGCACAGTTCAGAGCACTTGCCTCATTGCTCTTGGAGAGGCAGCCGTTGTGTGTCCCCCTACAGTTGGCGAGGCCCGTCTCCCTGCACCCTCCCCAGCGTGTGGTCCTATCACCGTTTCCACTTTGGTCACTTCTTGGGTTCTTGTTTGTCCGTCCTCTGATGGCCTGTGCTGTGGAACCCTCTTTGGCACGTAGATCTGCCTCGTGTCTCCTCTGTACCGAGGCCCGTCTCTCTGTGTCTCCCCTGCTGGCTTGGCTGTGTGCTGCTGTGTCCAGGCGTTCTCTGGACAGGGCACACACACTTGCTCCCCGTCAGGAGCTCCAGGCATGTTGCAGGACAGGCCTGGTCTGTGTCGCTGTGTTGGTCTGTTGTAGATTGTGTTTCTCATGTCAAGTCAGAGACACTCTGTGCTCTGTGTGTGTCCCTCAGGGTCTCCTAGTTTTATAGTCCACACCTAGGTGCAGGATCCATGGTGAATTTTGTGGGAGGGTTAGGGCAAGCCATTGCCCAGAACTGTCTGTTGAAATCTTGGCGCCTCATTCTGCAAAATCTGTTGCCACATGAAGTACCACTTTGCAACCTGCTAGGAGGGTTTATTCAAAACAAACAACAAAGCAACAATGAAGAAGGGAGAAAGGCTCCTTGCTTTCATCGGCCACCGTCAGGTGAGCCAGGCTGGACGGGGCAGGTGCATCAGGAGCTGTGGGGAAAGAAGTGGCCGGATGGGATGCATGCTGTCCTGCGGATCTGCTGCTGGCACTCCCACGGGCTCTCGGCACTGCCCAGGGCACCCTGCCCCACCTTGCCAGGCAAGGCACACAGGCTGGGATACAAGAGCCAAGCCTGTTTCTGTCTCTCAGCCTTTCAAGTAAAAATAAATAAATTTTATTTTTATTGGAAAGGCAGATTTACAGAGAGGAGAGACAGATTTTTCCATCTGCTGGTTCACTCTCCAAAGGGCTACAATGGCCAGAGCTGAGCTGACCCAAAATCAGGAGCTTTTTCCAAGTCTCCCAGATGGGTACAGGGGCCCAAGGCTTTTAAGCCATCCTCCTCTACTTTCCTAAGCCGTGAACGGAACTGAATCAGAAGTGAAGCAGCTGGAACATGAACCAACGTCCATACAGGATCACAGCGCACCACGGGTAGAAGTTGAGCCTGCTACGTCACATAGTGCCAGTGCCCCCCCCCCAAAAAAAATATATTTAAAGACATAAATGTTTACAATTTTTTAAAAAAGATTTATTTTTATTGGAAAGTCAGATATACAGAAAAGGAGGAGAGCCAAAAAGGAAGATCTTTCATCTGCTGATTCACTCCCCAAGTGACCACAACAGCTGGAGCTGAGCCAATCCGAAACCAAGAGCCAGGAATCTTCCAGGTCTCCCACATGGATGCAGAGTCCAGGGGCTTGGGGCCATCCTTGACTGCTTTCCCAGGCCACAAGCAGGGAGCTGGATGGGAAGCGGGACCGCTGGGATTAGAACCAGTGCCAATATGGGATCCTGGCACTTGCAAGGCGAGGACTTTAGCTACTAGGCTATCACACTGGGCCTGAATGTTTACTATTAAAACACAACACAACACACACACACACACACACACACACACACACACACACAGCAGCCAAGTAGGTCTATTCCTGGATTTCCTGTTGTGTCCACTGACCCATCTTTATCCCCAGTGTCTTGAGTGCCTTGGCTGGGGTCAGGCCTGATCTTTAGGTGAACCAAGTCTTCCTGCTTTCACAGAAGCTGCCAGAGGCCTTGGTGGGGAGCAAAATCTTGCGATGGGCCCTGGCCCCTCCCTCCCTCGTCCCTCTGGGCCTGACTCCTCTCCAGCTGGTCCTTGTGCTTGGGCTGCAGAACTCAGGGCGACCCTCCCCTCCCTCTCCTGGCCGCCATTCCAGCCACTTGCACTGGTACTGCACCCATGGCGCTCACACCCACTCCATTCAGGCCCCCGTGTGAGGTGGTGGTCTTCAGCACACAGGTCTGTCGTCAGCGCCAGCCTCCCTGCCTCACTCCCCCGAGACTGGGGCCTCAGCCCCCCGCCCCCGCCGCCAGCCTGCATCTGCATGAGCTGCCCATTCTGTTTGTGCCAGCTCTGAATGTAAGTCCCCAGGACAGGGAGCACAAGGACTGTCCCAGCTGAGCAGCGCTTGGTGGGCACACGTTGGGTCAGCTTGTTGCCATGGGTTCCCTAAGTGGTGCAGGTGACTAGGGGAGCATGAGAGTCCCGGGGCCTGCTGAGTGGGTTTCCAGCTGGAAAGGGTCCAGGTCAGATTAGAGTTACAAAGGTCTGTCAGAGCCAGCAGAAACAGCAAAGGCTTTGAATGGCCACTTAGCGGAAGAGGACATGCTGATGACTGCTACCGATTAGGGGACACCCAGGCTACTGAGTAGAGAAACACACATGGAACCCGGGCTGTGAGGGCTGGGACCCCACACCGGAAGGTACGTGGTGGCACCAGTGACTGCAGAAAGAAAGCTTACACTGCCACCCTCCCTCCCTAAGGAGCAGCGCTCTGGTGGTTGTCACACCTCAGCCTCCCTTCGTGAGCCTGCATCTCCCTGTGTGTCTGGCAGCACCCTTGCTTTGTTTTGCCTGGGTGTGGGCCGTAGCTGAGTGCAGTCCTGGGACATGTGGTTTGGCTGCTTGAGTTAGGCATCCGTGTTGATCCTTAGCCCGTGCAGCTGTAGGTGCTCCTCCTCCTCCCCGTTGGAGCCAGTGGACCACAGGTGTCCCGCCAGGCCCTGTGCACACACAGTCCCAGACACAGGCTCCCGCCACTCCTGGGAGAGCACTGGTCAAGTTCCCAATGCCCTCCCCTTGATTGGCTGCCACCTCACTCCTCCTGAGAGTCAGTAATGTGAGGGAGCCTGGCTGTTTTGCGAAGGGCAAAGTGTGGGTGTGTGTGGTGTCCTGCCCTGGTGTTATTTTCCAGTGTGCATACGTGTGGGCATGGGTGCAAAGGGCACCCTCTGGCAGGGGCTGCCTCTGGGCAGAGCTGGCCAGGGCGGAAGGAAGCTGTCCTGCCACTGTTTACGCTGCTGTCCCCTGGGCTTCAGAGTTCTTTAGGGACAGAGGGAAAGAAAAGGGAAGGGCCCATGAGCCTCCTGGTGATGCAGCCTCTCCCGCCCTCCTCTGGGGACCTGGTTTCCTGCAGCCAGCCAAAACTGCCCAGTCCTCCCCCTCACCCCCTACTCCCTGAGCCCAAACCAGCCAGGCTGGTTCTGGCAGCTCCTCCACCTGGCTGCTTTCTTGGTGTCCTGCCCCCGCAGGGGAGGAGTGACCTGGGATCTGGGACTTCCGGAGTCCCCTAGACCTGCACTCCCAAACCCATGGTCTGGTCCGGCCCCTGCTCGGTGGGCAGATGCAGGCCTGGTGGTGGTAGGTGGGCGTGCCTGTCCCCTCTGGGAGATAACATCTGCCCTTAGAGATGAGCTGTGCTGGGGGTAGGTGGGGCCCAGGCAACTTTCCACCTGCCCGCCTGGGCCATTTGTTCACCTGTGCTTTCTGGGCTGAGCCATCTGCAGGCATGGTCACTGTCACTGCCTGGGCCTGACCCCGGGGGCGTCCATTTAGGATGTCAGCAGGCCGTGGCCAGAAGGTCCTGTTCACTGCTGGGTGAACCTGGAGCAGGCCTGGCTGCTACCTGCTAGGAGCTCAGCAAGCAGACACCATAGGCAGTCAGGGGCCAGAGGAGGAACTTGAGCCAGCCAGGCATGGTAGGGAGGGTTTCCTCTGTTATTCAGCCTCCTTTTCCCGTGGCATCAGGTCGGCTACCCCCCAGCGCACAGGCCTGCCCCGAGTGGCCCCAGCTTCTCTCGCCTCTACTCCTCACCCAGCACAGGTCCGGTGCTAGTGAGGGGACCTCTCTGCTGAGGCAGGGGCTGCTGTTGAGGTCCCCACCTGGCTCCTCCCTCTGTCCAGGCCACCCACCCGGCTCCAGGCCCAGGCCCCACCCTTTGTGGGTGGAAGCCATGGTCCAGCCCACTGCTGCTGCTGAAGCAGGGCTGCCTTGCCCTTAAGCCAGAGCTCAGCCCATTCCAACTTACTGCTCTTGCAGCTGGACGCCTCCCTGCCCCTCAGGAAATCGGGAAGATGGTGGAGGTGAGCTGGTCAGGCGCCCAGCACGAGCGCCAGACTGGGAGGGGGACAGACCTGCAGCTGGTCCAAGGAACCCACATGAGCACATGTGAGGGCCACACCTTTCTTGGGGCTGGAGTCGGGATCCTGGCATTGCCATGTGTGCTGTGTGCCTGGGACTGGCCCCGGGTGGGTACCTCTCCGTGGGAGTGTGTGCTGGGATCTGCTGACCCACAGTGCTGTGGGGTTGTGGGCACTCTGGATTCTTATGGCCCGGGTTGTGTGAGTTTTGTAGTCTGTCTTTGTGTTGCAAGTGTGTCTCTGGTGGCCGGGCCATCCTGGGATGGGTTAATGTCTCCGAGGATGGCTGAGTCACTTGTGATGTGGCTGTGAGTCTCTGTCTAGAGTCCCCACGTTTCGGGGCAGTTTGTGGGTCCCAGGACTCCCCATTGCCCAGCCCTCCTTCCACACTCCCTCCTGCCCACAGAGGCCTCTAGCCAGGTCTCCTGGCATGACCTGCTGGTACCCATTTCCTGGAAGCAGGGACTGAAGCTCCAGACCTACAGTATATGGGGTATTGACTCCTGGTACCTGCTCCCAGACCCCTACTGCCGCCCCAAGTATCCAGGACTTTGTGGGTGGAGAAGAGCTGCGGGGTCTCAGGCTGGCCGTGGAACTGGAGCATGTGGGTGTGCAGCAAGTGTGCACCACGCAGTGAGGGCCGTCTGCACCACAGGCTGGGGTCTGTGGGAGAGGGGAAGCGTGTGTTGTGGCATCGGTTACAACATGGCCTATCTCCCTCCATCTGCTGTTGGTAGGTGGTAGGGTGATGGGCAGTGTGAAGGCATGGGTTCCAGGCCCAGGGAGGGGCCCCACAGCCACTCTTCTGCCTCATTACCCCGTCTGCCTGGCCTCAGGGGGGCCTGAGTAGAAGCTGATCTGCTGGCCCGCCCTGGTAGGCCCACCCACGCACCTTGATGTGAACTCCACTCCCACCCCGAGGGTGAGGGGCACCAACAGTGCCCTGTTGTGCCTGGCCACATGGAGAGGCTGCCAGAGGAGCCCTGGCCTCCAGGGGGAAAGGTGCTGGGGCCATCCTGGGACAGCTGTGTAAGGGAGCCATCTCCTCACGAAGCACACTCTGGGCTGTGCCTCCTCATTGGATAGCGCTGGGAGCACAGATGGCAAAGGCATCCCTTGGTCTGGCCCTCAGGGGGCTCCTGCTCGGTGAGAGGGGCGCCCCATCCCAGCACATGAGAGGAAGACTCACTGGGACAGCGGGGGCAGGGCCTTGACTTGTTCCTTCACTCTGTGACCTGCAGCTGGCCTGTGGTGAGGACCCAGAGTGGGGACGTGGCAGTGGCCAGGAGAGACAGGCCCTGTCCTCGAGGGCCTGTTCATCCGTTGGCAGACACAGATCATAATGAAACAACCACACAGACCAGTGTAAAATTGCAGCTGGCACAGATGGCCCCAAGGAGGTGAGGACCTAGCAATTTGAGGGAGGCAGAGGGGTCAGAAGGTGAGGGAGGATGTGTTTCAGAACGCAGGCCGAGGGCCCTGGCTTGCACCGAACCCGCACCAAAGGATTTCGCAGGATGGCTGCCCAAGGCCAGGACGCACCCCGCCACCCATCAACCCATCTGTCCTTTAAAGGGGACTGCTGGTTCTCTAGAGGTGTGCCCTTGGATTTGCCTCTTGCCAGTAGCCAAACCAGAAGTAGTGGAAGTAGTGGCCACTTCCTCCAGCCAGCCTGGGCCACGTGGCTGGGTGGCCTCCCTGCCGCCAGGCACTGGTGGCAGTGCTTGGGGCACACCAGGCTGTTTGCTAAATCACTCAGTCCCTCTCAGACCTCAGAGTCAGACATGAGGCAGTGAGGGCCAGGCCTTGGGGACTCAGGCCTGCCTCTGCCGTATTTTCCTCCCGCTCCTGTGTCTCATCAGCAGTGGCTTTGTTCCACTAAGCACCTGCTGTATACCCGGCCTTGCGAGGTGGCAAGGGTCCAGCAACAGCTGCCTCCTCCTGGGGTGAAAGGAGGGAGGCCAGCGGGGTTGCGGTGCCCAGCCAGGGCAGAGGCAGGAAGCCGAGGGGCTCTTGCTGTGGGGGCCCAGGGCTGGCCTCCATGAGGGTGAGCAGTGAAGGAAAGCAGAGGTTTTAAGGCCCTGAGGCCAGCACAGAAGGAGAAGGCCCACATGGCAGGAGTGATCACAGCAACAGGGCAGCGGGTACATGAGGTGGCCAGGCCTGACCAGGCTGGCAACAGTGTTTGAGCCCAGGGCCAGCCTGGCAGGGTTCCGTGTTGGTGTGTTGTTTCTGGACACTCCCTTCTTCCTGGGACTCTCCGCCCTGTTCCTACCCAGTGTGCCTGTCTGGGGTCCTTATTCTGGGATGGGGGCTAGGGAGTCGACAAGGCCTTCTCTGTGGGGCCAGGTAGGTGCTTTGGAGACCTGGTGCCCATCCTCCACTCCCACCATGCAGGCAGAGGTGGCTGTGAGGACAGCGCCTGTTCAGAGCATCCTGCGCCGGGTGCTGCCATGGGCCCTGGAGAGAAGGCCCCTGGAACAGCCTGTGCCAGGTCCTGGGGCTGCTTGGCTGAGCCCCAGCTACCCGGGAAGTCCTCTGCTAGCCCTGCCCAGCCAGGACCTTCAGAGCCTGCCCGGAGCCTACCTGCCTCTGTCTCTGCAGCTCCTGGGGGTGTGGACATGCCGGAGTCAGGTCATGGCTCTCTGTCCCCCCCAAACCCCCACCTCCCAGCCTCTGTGGGTCCATCCCACTCCAGGGCAATGTTGTAGGCCTCCCCCGCAACCCTTGAGGGCCCTCCTGACCTGCCCTGTTACCCCCCTGACACCTGTCTGCTCCCTGCAGCCCCATTTAGCCTGCACACCTGGCAGCTTTCCTAACGCACCTCCTTGGTGACTGGAGGCTGGTCTGCAGACAGTCAGCCCTCAGGAGGCGGTGTGCATGTGTGTGTATCTGCCAAGGAGGGTGCTGGATGTGGCAGTCCCATAGCCTGGGGGGCTCTCTGGGGAACTAGATCAAAGCCCAAGAGAAGTGTGGATGGGAGCGGGGTGTGGGGGAGCAGTGTGAGGAGCCTACCCATAAGGTCCAAACACCAGCCCAGAAGGTGGGGTGATCTGCGACCAGAGGTGCCTTCCTGGGCTGGGAGGCAGAGACCATGGCGGAGGGCGAGTAGGGTGCAGTCTGTATGCCCATCCTGGTATAGGGATCATCCTGGTAAATGTGGTAGGGTGGCTGTGACCAGCCACTTCCCCTGCTCTGTCCCGCTCGGGACTTAGACCACCGGAGACAAGCAGGTTAGGAATGTGTGTTTATTCAGCCCAAGTTCCAGGTTTATAAAGGTCTAAGAAAAGGGAGAGTAAGAGGGCATTTTCAGGTAATCCATTCACCCAACAATGACACTGTGATTGGATGAAAGGCATGCCTAATCCTGTTACCTTCCAATCATATCAGAGGTCACATTCTACATACAGGGTTGAAGGTCACACCCTAGACCTAGACGGGGCAGACAAGCTCTAGGTCACGCCCACCAGGTAGCCGGCAGAGACCCGGGCATGATTCCCCCGTGTCCCGGGGCCCAGGGCGCACACACTGGCACATTGCAGCAAGAGTGACTGGGAGGAAGGGGTGAAGAGGTGATGAAACTGGAACAGCAAGGCAGGGAGGAGGGAGCCACATGCACATGAGCGGCCGGAGAGTTCGAAGGCCCTGAGGTGGGAACCAAAGTAGCCCAGAGGGAGGCCCGTGGGACTCAGGGGCCGCGGGTGGGCTTGGGGAGGCCACTGTAGGGTGTAAGGAGTGGTTGACTGTCATCCCAGATACCTCCAGCTAGTGGCCTTTGTCAGGACGCACATGTTCAAGCTGGGGGTCAGGACAGTGACTCCCACTGGACTGCAGGGAGTCCATGAACTGCTCTGCTGGCCATCCTGGTGGCTGGCCATGTCAGAGGGCTGTGGGGGGGCACAGAAAGGGAGCCTCTGGAAGGCCCGAACGGAAGAGGAAAGACAGGGCTTGGCCTGGCAGACGCTGGGGTAGGGGAAGGGAGGAGGATGACCAGGATGACAGTGAGACCGGTCAGGCAGCTGAGCTCCAGTCCTCTCCTTAGCGGGGTACCCTGGATGGACCAAGGCTTTGCCATCTAGGATTTGGGGTCACGACACCTGCCCGAAGGTTGGGTATGCGCCAAAGATGGACTTGCCCACAGAGTAGAGCCCAGCCCCCACTGCTGCCCACAGATGCCACTGCTGCCAACTCCGAGAGCCGGTGGGTCACTATCCCCTAGAGTGGACGGTCCACTTGGCCCCCCAGCTGGACTCCTGGCAAGTGCACTGTGGGCTTAAGGAGTGAAGGACTAGAGGGTGGCACCTACTTGGTGACACTGTGGCTTTTTAATGGTGACATTGAGCACGTCTTTCTGTGCCAGTCATCAGTGTCTATGTCTTCTGGGACACCTGGTTAAAAAAAAAAACAAAAAAAAAAGCTCCAAAAAGTAGCAGCTGCCTTCTCTTTTAGCAGAGGGGGAGACTGGAGCACAAGGAGCAGGTCGGGGAGGCTGGGCTGCTTACCCGGAGCTCCCCAATGCAGACACAAGGCCGAGCTGAGTGCGAGTTGCCTACTGCAGTGGGAGTACCCCGCCCCTGGCCTGCATCCTGGCGGGCCCTGGCCGGTCCAGCAGTCTCTCTCCCTCCCCCAGGCCCACCTCTGGCTCTGGCCTGCAGCAGTTTCTGGTCAGGGAGCTGGAGGGTTTACCGCAGCCTGGGCGGGACCTGGGTGGGGCTCCAGCCTAGTCATTATAAACACGACCAGTTCCTCTGTTTGTCCAGTCCTCTGTGTGGTGCCCAGAGGAAAGGGGCGGCCCTGGCAAATATCCGGAGGTGTGTCCTTCCACCCCCTTCCCCTGCAGGGTGGGCCACATGCTCCAGGGGGCCAGGGTGGCTTGGGGACTCACGGAGCCTTTACTGGGCAGACTGCACCTCCAGTCCCACCTGGATGAGTCCGAGCTCCTCCCACCCTCCCGTTTCTGCAGAGGCCCTAGGAGCAGCTCTAGTGCCCCCGTGTGGTGGGAGGAGGGAACCGATGGGCAGGATCCTGTGTTCAAGGTGAGCAGTGGGACTGGGCACACAGAAGACCAGAGAGTGGACATGGGGCACAGAGCCGCAGCATCGGAGCAGGAAGCTGGGGAAGCAGGAACTATGGGTTGCAGGGGTGTCCCTAGGATCTGAAAGCTGGAGGCAGGTGACAGAGCAGGCCAGGACCACCTGCTGGGCCCAGATGGATTCCCTGAAGGGGGATGGACAGTGTTCAGGCTGACTGCCAGCCCACACACAAACACTCTGAGCCCCAGGGCAGACAGGGAAACTGGGCCAGTTGGGGAGGTCTGGCCAGGCCCGGCTCTGACCACCCTCTGGCCTCTTGGGACCAGTTGAGACAGGTTGGCTGCTGGTTCCTACCATCCTCCCACGGGCCACCGCTGCCAAACCTGTCCCCTGGCTGGCTGCCCGCCTGTGGATGGGCCTGCCTCTGGGTTGGAGCTGGCCGCAGCCTCCCTGGGCTGTTCCTGCAGGAAGGGAACTAATAGGGGAATGCCAGTTGCAGCATGGGGGTCCTCATGCCAGGTCAACTGGCTGTCAGCCCTGTGCCAGGCATCATACCAGGCACTTGAGACCAGCACCCCCCACCCCCAGCACATTGACCCAGGCCTCTAGCCCTCTCCTGGGCAGCCTTTCTGTCCCCTCCTGCTGTCAGCTGGGGGCAGGGCTGTGGGGCCCTCAGAGGAGGTAGGCCCTGGGGCGCACTCCGGGGAAGAAGAATGAGTGAAAACACCTTTTCTTCCTGTTTCACAGATGAGTCACCGGAAGCCCGCAGAGGAGCCTTCACCTGCCTGAGGGCACCTCCAGCCCAGCCAGCATCCAACCAGGTGCACAGGGACAGCAGGGCTGGGGCCACCCACAGGGGAGCCCTCCTGGGAACCGTGCCAATGATCTGCCTGCACCCACTGGGGCCCAGGGTGGGTCCGTCTGGGTCAGGGGGTCAGAGGCAGAGAGAGGTTGTTGCTGGAGTCATCTGTCAGCCTTTGGGTTGTTTTTCTGGGCTCCCCATGGGACCGCACCATCCACACACCACCCCTACGACTGACCTCCTTGGTTAAACTTTCTTTATTTGCAAGAGTCATGGAGAGATGTGTCTGCTGGTTTGCTTCCCAAATGGCTGCAACAGCCAGGCTGGACCAGGCTCAGGCAAAGAGCTGGGAACTCCAACTGAGTCTCCCCCATGGGTGGCAGGGGCCCAAGAACTTGGACTATCTTCCCCTGCTTTCCCAGGGGCATTGGGACAGAGCTGCGTCGGGAGTGGAGCTTGAACTGATGCTTGTCTGAGACGCTAGTGTCTCAGGCAGCAGCTTTACCCTGCACCCCCAGCTCCAGTGCCCTGCCTCCTTTATCAGCTTCTGTTGAACATGTACTCTGGGCCTGTGCTGTGCGAGTGCCTGACCCAGCAGTGTGGCAGGGCGGGTGCCTGCATGGATGGACTGCATGTGACAGGGGCTCAATAACTGCTTGTTGAGTGAGGCTCTGAGGATCTGGTGGTGTTCTGGAGCAAGGGGTGGGGCGGGAGGAGCTAGCCAGAACTGAACACTGAGCACCAGCAGTGTGATGGGCCAGGGCCTGGCCAATGACACAGATGGACTAGTGATGGGGTCTGTGCTAGGCTGGCAAGTGCAGGCCCACAGCTGGCTCCTACCAGGGACGCCCACTGGCTTGGGATGCAGGGATGGAGGGACGAATTGTGGGTCATCTTACTTGCTGTGCTCGGAAAGGATTCCCTAGTGTTCGGCCAGCTGAAGGGGGCGTGGGCCGTGGGTGAAAGCCACTGTGGGAGGTAAGGAGGGAAGGATGGGGTGACAGCAGATGCTCAGGGTCCTCAGGGGCCAGGGGAGGGCTGTGAGCAGAGGAGGATGGGACCTGACCCAGTGTTCACAGGAGGAACAGGTGGACCGAGGACCTGGGAGGAGGCTGCTGCCTCTGACTGGTCTGGGTGGAAGACAGGCTTGGATGGGCAGAGGGAAGGAGGGAGATGAGTGGGCAAGTGTCCACAGGCCAGTAACCCCTGCTTCCCCACAGCAGGCCCCAGGTCGGAGCCCAGGCCTCAGCCTTCAGGGTTCCGGGGTCCTGGCACCATGTTCGGGAAAAGGAAGAAGCGGGTGGAGATCTCGGCGCCATCCAACTTCGAGCACCGTGTGCACACGGGCTTCGACCAACATGAACAGAAGTTTACGGGGCTGCCACGCCAGTGGCAGAGCCTCATTGAGGAGTCGGCCCGCAGGCCCAAGCCCCTCATCGACCCTGCCTGCATCACCTCCATTCAGCCAGGTGCCCCCAAGGTATGCCCCACTGTCCACTGCTCCCCTGGCCTGCACTGACCCCCAGAGCACCCCCAGCCTATAACCCCATGCTTGACCCCCACCAAGGGCAGTCCCCCTCTATACTGATCTCCCCACACTTCAGCCCCAACTCCCCTCCTCAGGTCTGGGCCGGCACTACCTCTGTACCCACTGTTCCCCAGGCCCAGTTGCCCAGGCTCACCTAGCAGTGTCCCCTCCAGCCCTGCCCTGTGCCCTGTGTCCAGCCCTGTGCCACATCCCTGTGCTCAGGACCTTCCTGTCAGCAGTGGACACCTATCTCCTGACAGGGCTGGGGTCGGGGAGCCCAGAAGAGGCACTAGAGCCAGGCCAGATCCAGGCAAGCTTCCTAGAGAGAGGGGAGACCTCAGGTGGACCCTAGGGCTCTGAGGGTCGAGGAGCTGGGCTCAGCGCTGGGGAGATGACTCCCAGGAACACTGGAGGTGTACTTCTCCCTGAGCCAGGTACCGGGACCAGAGCGGAGCCTTGTTTCCCAGGCCATGCTCCTCACCCCATGCCACCTCCCAGTGCCATGGCTGCCTAAGCTTGGGGTTGGACCTTGCCCCCAGGGCTGTGGGAATACTGAAGACGGCCCGGGGAGCCAGCAAGCTGTTTCTCTCGGGGTGGGGATGGGTGTGCCCCTCTGCACACTGACTCAGTGGTACCTCCTGTGCCCAGCCCAAGCCCAGCAGGGAGGCCAGGGAGTTGACCACAGACAGTGCTGTCCACATTCAGTCTGGCGATCCCTGCAGGCTCTGGAATACTTGACTTGGCCACTGCTTAAAAAGCTGGAGACTTCATATCCTCACACAGGGTTTGGACTTCTCGGATGACCCAGCTGGAACCCCCTGGCAGCTGCCCATGCCACCCGCCTCAGCTCCCAGCCAGAAGGAAGGGGCAGCGTGTTAGAGGGTGCCTCGCGTCCTGCTGCCCACAGGGGCTGAGGTGCTGGCTTACCTTGGCTGCTCCTCTCTGAGAGAGCCCTCAGGCCCAAAGGCCACTTGTGCACTGCACATGTGCACGGCTCACTTCTGAGGCTTCCCAGCTGGCGGCCCACACTCAGGAGGGCACAGCCCCTGGTTTCCTGGGCAGCCCTTGGCTTCTGCCTGCAGGTTTCCTCTTCTCCGCTCAGCCTACTCCCTGGCACCTTCAGTGCGCCAGGCACTGTTCTAGGCATGGGTGGAGCAGGTGCAAAAGGCTGCCCTCCCAGCACGTGGGCTCTGTGTTGGCAGCGTTACGCACTGGAGGAAAAGGGATGGGATGCGCCAGAGGCTGCAGAGATCTGCAGGAGGGCAGGGAGGGAGCCTGGGGGACGCCAGGCTGGAGGTGACGCTCCAGGCAGTGGGACTGGCCAGTTCAAAGCAGTGGGGAGGCTCACGCCTAGAACTGAGGGGGTGAGAGCCCTGGCGGCTGTGGCTGAACAGGGACGGGGAAGCAGGTAGTCGCCATCACATGCCTTGGGCTAGGCCTTCCTGTCTCCCTGGACCCAACCCTCTTCCACCAGGAGGGCAGAGAGCGTGGCTTGGGGGTGAAACCCTGGCAGCCTACGGGGAGGAAGCCTGGCCCCGGAATCATGTGCTCTGTAGTTACTCAGGGCTAGTGATTGGGGACTTCTCTCCCAACCTCCATCCCACAGGGCAGGGCAACAGCCTGGCTCCCCTCCTGCAGCCATCGTGGTGGGGAAGGGGCTGCAGAGGTCCCCTTGGTGCTGCTCCCCCACCCCCTGCCCAGCCCATCATCACTCCATGGCATTGCTTCATTGTGTCTCTGTCTTGTCTTTGTGTGTGTTGTATTGTCCTGTCCCTGTGTCTTGGATGCACGTCCTGTGTCCCCCTCCTTGCTCGGCCCCCACCCCGCCATTGCCCGGGACCCCAGACCATCGTGCGGGGCAGCAAAGGTGCCAAGGATGGGGCCCTCACGCTGCTGCTGGATGAGTTCGAGAACATGTCGGTGACACGCTCCAACTCCCTGCGGAGAGACAGCCCACCACTGCCTGCCCGTGCCCGCCAGGAGAATGGGGTGCCAGACGAGAGGGCCACGGGGGTGCCAGCGGGCCCAGAGAAGGCGGGTGGCCGAGGCCGGGCACCCGGCCGCAGTGAGGCAGGGGGCGGCAGCGGTGACAGGCGGCGGGCGGGGCCAGAGAAGAGGCCCAAGGCTTCCAAGGAGGGCTCAGGGGGACCCCAGGAGTCCTCCCGGGACAAACGCCCCCTCTCTGGGCCTGATGTTGGCACCCCTCAGCCTGCCCCTGTGGCCAGCGGATCAAAGCTGGCAGCTGGCCGGCCCTTTAACACATATCCCCGGGCCGACACGGACCACCCATCCCGAGGTGCCCAGGTAATAAATAGTCCCTTCCCTTCCCACTCCAATTCCTTTCCCTGATTCTCACCCACCAGCTCCTGCCCACACCCGGCCCTGCGTGTGTCTCTCATCCCCACCACCCATGTGTCTGTGCCCTGGCTCGGGGAGCAGAGCTGAGCCCTGCCCTCCACTCACAGCCACCTCTCTCTTCTGTTGCAGGGAGAGTCTCGTGATATGGCCCCTAATGGGCCATCCTCAGGTGGTCGCGCAGTCCCCCAGTCCTCCTCCCGACCTCCCACCCGCGCCCGCGGCCCCCCTAGCCCTGGAGTGTTGGGTCCCCACGCTTCCGAGCCCCAGTTGGCCCCTCCGGCCCGCACCCCTGCCGCCCCCTCTGTGCCCGCTGTCCTGCCAGCCCCAGGCCCCCCAGGCCCCTCTGGTCCTCCTGGCCCCCGTTCGCCACAGCGTGAGCCACAGCGAGTGTCCCATGAGCAGTTCAGGGCAGCCTTGCAGCTGGTGGTGGACCCTGGGGACCCCCGCTCCTACCTGGACAACTTCATCAAGATTGGAGAGGGCTCCACGGGCATCGTGTGCATCGCCACCGTGCGCAGTTCCGGCAAGCTGGTGGCCGTCAAGAAGATGGACCTGCGCAAGCAGCAGCGGCGCGAGCTGCTCTTCAATGAGGTGGACAGGCTGCCCCGGGCTGGGCTGGGCCCCCTCCACCCTGGCCATCTCTGCCCATGCTTAGGGTTCCTGCTTCTGCCCACCACACATCTCTGTCCCCAGGCCTGCCTCTCCCTAAGTATCAACCCAGGATTCTCCCTTGGGGACTCTTTCCTCCTGATTCCCCCATCCTTAGGCCAGAGCCACAACTCCCCGGTCCCCCTACCTCCAGCCCCATCTTCTCCCCTCTTGTCGGACATCACCCAACATCCCCCACCCAACAGCCTGGGACTCTTCCTAGCAGCTGGGCCTGCCCGTTCTGCTCCCTGGCACCCTCAGGACAAGGTCCTGCCTACCTTCCCCTGGTCTCCATCTTGGCTTTGTGCAGCTCCGGTGCTAGGGAACTTGTTCCAGAGGTAGACCTTGGCTCATTCCCCAGGGAAGGTGGTGTGAGGAGTATCCCCAGTGCCAGTTCCTCCTTCCTGTCTCAGCCTGCTGCCTATGCCACAGTGCCCAGTTTTGTGCCACAGGCGTCTGCACAGCGTGCCCCACTCCCCCAGCCTCCCTAGCAGGTCCTTCTCACACCTGAAATTCTGTCTCCTCCTCTACCTACCTTATTTATACCCTTTAACCTCACCCAGCACCTGCTTCTCCATCTTTCCTCCACTCCGTGCTCCAATTCCTCCCTTCTTCCTTCTCCCATCACCAGCCTGGGGTCACTCAGAGACCAGGCTAGGCCTCGCTTGAGGTTAGGGTCAGAACACATCGTTGGAGACCTCAGGCTGACTTGGAACTCAGCCCTGCTTTTGGGGGTGCAGGGAGGCAGTCCAGGGTGAGCCAGGGCTGGGGATAGAAGCGGGCCTGGGCTGGAGAGGGAGGCGGGAGGCCTGGCTGAGCTGGCCTGCACCCATGGCCAGGTGGTGATCATGCGTGACTACCAGCACGAGAACGTGGTGGAGATGTACAACAGCTACCTGGTGGGCGACGAGCTCTGGGTGGTGATGGAGTTCCTGGAGGGCGGGGCCCTCACTGACATCGTCACCCATACTAGGTACCGCCCGGCTGCTCCCTGGGGTGGGGCTGGGTCTCCCAGGACTGGTGCGGGGCCTTTCTGCCCAGCTGTTCCCCCTGTCACCACCATGCAGGATGAACGAGGAGCAGATTGCGGCCGTGTGCCTGGCCGTGCTGCAGGCCTTGTCCGTGCTCCACGCCCAGGGTGTCATCCACCGGGACATCAAGAGTGACTCAATCCTGCTCACGCACGACGGCAGGGTGAGGAAGCAGAGGGCAGGCGGACACTCAGGCCTCCCAGCCTCTCCCCACTGCCCTCCCCTGCAAAGGGAGGTGCTGAGCCCAGTGAGTGAGTGGCTGGGGCAATGGGCAGTTGCTCTCCTGCGGTCGCATGAGCAAGGGCCCAGGTCACCAGGGGTTGCATTGGTGCTGCTAGGGTGTGAGGGATTTGCCATTGATACAGGATGCTGGGAACTGTAGTCCAGGCCTGACCCGAAGGGACAGGCTTCTCCCTCCATGAAAACCAGCTCCCAGCCTAGCACCCCAGGTGGCTCTGGGCCTGTCTCCCATGTTTTGGACAGAGATTCTGAGTCTGGGGCCAAGGATGAACTGCACAGTGCCCAGGAGTCTGTTTCTGACCCAGGAGGATGTAGGTTCTATGGGGAAGGCCCTGGGTGGGGTCCAGGCAGGCTGGGGCCTCCCCCCAACCAGAGGAGTTGACGGGGTGGCAGAGGGAGAAAGCAGCCTGTGAGACCCCAAGGCATGGCTGCAGGGGGGGCCGGCGGCGCAGCCCCAAGAGTCCGAAGGCCACAGTGTGAGCCCTAAATGCCAGCTGAGCAAGGCAGGGGCCTGTGCTCCCAGCTTGGGCCTAAAGACCCCTGCCTCCAGGGAGCAGGGCCCAGGACTCCAGCTGCCCCCTCGTGACCTATGCCCCGCCGGGGCAGGGGCAAGTGAGGGAATTGCTCAGTGGTCTGGCCATGGGCCAGCCTGACCTCCAGCTGCTCCATGGAGCCTGTGTGTGTGAGCCCCAGGCATGAGGCAAGTAGACAGCTGCCCACCCTCCACCCTGGGCCAGCCCTCTGAGCCCGCCGCCTCTGCCCCGCTGCAGGTGAAGCTGTCAGACTTCGGGTTCTGTGCCCAGGTGAGCAAGGAAGTGCCACGGAGGAAGTCCCTGGTCGGCACCCCTTATTGGATGGCCCCAGAACTCATCTCCCGCCTGCCGTATGGGCCAGAGGTGAGTGTCCCGGCAGCTCAGGACCAGCCCAGCTGCCTGGCCCAGAGACCACAAGTGAACAGGCCGTGGCCACGATGGCCTATGATACTGTTGCAGGTGTTTTCAAGCAAGGGCTGCCCTGCCCTGTCAGGGCCAGGAAGGTGGCCACTCAGAGGCAGGATTTCCACCCAGGGATGCTGTGCAGTGCTGAGAAGGGGCAAAGGCCACAGACTCCACCCACCCCAGCCACCCGCCCTTACCCCCTCCCTCAGCACCACTATAAAACCGGAGCCCATCAGGACAGGGGGCATCACACTAGGCAAGCAGGCAGGTGTGAGAGCCTGAGGGGATAGTGTGGTACAGGCTTTCTGCGTGGAAGCTCGGTCCCTGGAACTGCGACTGTCTGAAGGACGGGTTCCAAATTCAGCTGGTGCCCTCCTGCACCCCATTTCACTGCAGCAGGTGTTCCCCGGCAGGATCCGAGGTGACCCCTGGCAACTCGAGGACGTGTCTCTGCAGAGTTGACTGATGGGCTCAGCATGGATCCTGTGCTGGTTCCTGAACTGGTCACTGTGTCCCCTGACCACTGCAGGGGCTACATGCCCATGGCCTGAGGGCTGGAGGAGGTTTCCCCAGAGGGGACCCCAGCGTGGGAGGGGGGACAGCACCCTCCCCAAGCCTCGAGGAGGCAAAGCCAAACCTGAGGCCTTCCCTCCCTGCCCCCCACAGGTGGACATCTGGTCACTGGGCGTAATGGTGATCGAGATGGTGGATGGGGAGCCCCCCTACTTCAATGAGCCCCCCCTCAAAGCCATGAAGATGATTCGGGACAACCTGCCACCCCGGCTTAAGAACCTGCACAAGGTGGGCCCTGTCCTGCAGGGGGCGCTGCCAGGGAGTGGAGTGGGGGGTGTGGGACTGAACCCAAAACCTGAGCATACAGTGTTTCCTGGGCCATTGCTGCCACCCACACACCCAGGCCTAGGCTGGCCTGGCTGCAGGCATATGGTGAGGCCGGGACAGGGTCTTCCTGGCCAGCAGTCGCCTGGTGGGCAAGGGTGCCTCCGGCGCCTTCACAGTCCTGCCCAATGGGGAGGAAATAGGCCAGGGTTGGGGTTGTCTTCATGTTTACTGCCAGCCCTGGGCCACACTATAGACAGCTGTGACCTCCTTGTTCCTATCTGGGAAGTGGCTGCCACCAGCTCGGCTGATGGAAGAGGGCGTGCTGCCTCCTGTCCCACTGACTGTCCCCTGCCTGCCCCACAGGTGTCGCCGTCCCTCAAGGGCTTCCTGGACCGTCTGTTGGTGCGCGACCCAGCGCAGCGGGCCACAGCAGCTGAGCTACTCAAGCACCCGTTCCTGACCAAGGCTGGGCCGCCCTCCAGCATCGTGCCCCTCATGCGCCAGAACCGCAACAGATGAGGCCTGGCACCTGGGCCGAACCAAAGAGCCCCTGGGGTCACACTGCCCCACCAGAGGCCAGCGGGGGGCAGCCCCGCACCTCCCTGCCTGGGGCGTTTGCAGGGGGGCCATGGGGACCCCACTACTGAACTCTGGTTTTCATTTTGTGACTTTGCAAAAACTACAGGGCCTCCTGGAGCAAATGAGGCCCTCAGGACCCCTGCCTCCCGGGACAGGCCCTGCCCGCATTCTCCTGGCCGAGGAAGGACTGGCGGCCCACCACCACTGGAACCCCGCCACAGGGTCGCGGGGGGCTGCAGGAACACTAGGAATGAGGCGTGTGTGTGTGTGTGTGTGTGTGTGTGTGTGTGTGTGTGCGCGCGCGCATACAGCAGTGTTCACGTGTGCACACCAGTATATCTGTGTGTATACACTAGTGAGTACATGTCTGTACACTGTGTGTATGCTGTGTGCACACGTGTGTGCATGTGGGGTGGGGAGGCAGCTCCTCTGCCCACCAGCCCGTGAGGTGGGCGTGTCTGAGACCTGGCCCGACCCCCCACACCCCACCCCCTGAGCCACTGTGGGGGCCGATCATGAATGTCTGACGCGTGGCCTTCTCCCCAGCCCTCTGTGCCCGTCTGGCTTGATGGAGGGACAGGTTAGGGCCTCCGCCCAGCCAAGCCCCTGTAGCCAATGACTACTGCACCCAGACAGTGCCACCTCTTTTCTAGAAGTCTATTTATATTGTTTTATAACACTCACACCCTCCTCCCGTGGGGATGGATGGTCCCCTTGTGCTGGGTGGCAGCGGGACAGAGCCCCTGCCTGGAAAACTGGGTTCCTGCCCTGGCCACCCTCCCTTTCCCCTCCCCTATTCCCTCCTGTGCTAGTTTTACAATTAAAACTTTTTCTTGTTTGGTGTGGCTGTGTGTGGTGGAGAGAGGCCCTGCCCACCTGAGAGCTCTTAGGCAGGGGGCACTGACAGCCCAATCCCCGCCAGGGTCTGGTGAGACAGATACCGTGGGCAGGTAGTGCCCACCCCCCACTCCCTGGGACGGGCAGGGACAGAAGCAGCCAATTGGGCCACAGTCCTTAGACTAGACAAGCCAGTTGGCCAAACCTCTAGTTTCCTGGAAATTCGGCACATTTGTCTCATTCTGTGGGTGGGAGCTGACCCTGGCAAGTGGAACTGCCCAGGCTGCCAGCAGGAAGGGCCTCTGCCCCCAGCCACGTGGGCCTGTGTCAGATACTCACCTGGGCAGACCGTCACTGACCCGAACAACAGTAGCTGTGTAGGGACACTTGGAGGCCGAGCTGGAGTGGCTGTATTGGGGGTGGGATGGGACGAGATGCCAAAATTGGTGATAAAAGAAAGGGAGCAGGAAGAGAACAGAATGACCCCCCTCACCCCCCAAGAAGGGATCCTTTAGCCCCAGAGGGAGAGGGGCTTGCCAGTACCCATGCACGGGTTGTGCATGTCCAGCGCATCCGCAGGGATTCTCCACCATCGAGTCAGAAGGAAGTGTATCGGGCCCTTGCCCTGCTCCCAGCACAGGCTGTTGCATGCATGGGACCCCACAGCACCATGCCCAAGGGCAGCTCAGGTGGGTCTCTAGTTACAGAATGCTGGGGGAGCCTGAGTGCCTGGCACTTGGTGAACTGGGACTGGCAGGAGGTCTCTGCCACCCTGTGGCTGGAGGAACTAAGGAGCTGCTGGCATTCCCTTGGGCTGGGCAGGCACAGGGAGCCACTCTGCCCCAATTGTACCAACAGGCATGGAACAAGTGTCACAAGGACAGGGGGCAGGGTGAGGGAGCACCTCACACTGGCCAGACCGGGTGGTTCCAGGAAATAGCAGCAGTCCTGGAACTTGTTGGAAATGCAAATTCCCAGACTGAGCCAGGAACCCTGCCGTCGCTGGGCGAGGACTGCCATGTGTTTTTGTCAGCAAGTCTCCTAGGGAACTTACACCTGCTAGAATGTGGGGATTCGAGATCCGTGCTTTCTCCCCGCCACCTACATATACCAAGTCCTGGTGTCTTCTCCCTTGGCCATCCTGCTGCCTGACCCTCCGCCATGGAGGGCAGTTACCACCACAAGCATGGGGTCCTGAGGCCCTCAGGCAGACCTGAACTTACCCTGGCAGTGCTTAATCAGACAGCCATGCCCCCCGCTAAGGCAAGGGAAGCTGGGAAATGGTAGTCTCCCTTGCAGATGACTACTGCACATCTAACAAGATTTCTCCATCCTGCTGTTCCCCAGATAGACACCTGAGTCCCCACCCCAGACCCCGGGAGGCAGGCAGTGGGGGAACCGGGGCTAGCTCCCAGCTCCCAGCTCCTCCTCTGGAGAGCGAGTTATCAGAGAATTATGCTGTCGGTGTTTTAGCAATTTTTTTTTTAATCTTAAGAATCTTTAAAAAAGAGCTGGAGGACTGCTGAGTTAAATTTCCCTCTTTCATTGTCTCTGTCTCCACGTCTCTTGCAGCCTCCTGCTGAACCATGCCTTTTTTGTTTCTTTGTTCTGCTTTATAAAGTTTATTTATTTATTACCGGAAAGGCAGATTTTCATAGAGAAGGAGAGACAGAAAGATTTTCGTCCACTGCTTTACTTCCCAAGTGGCCACAATGGCCAGAGCTGAGCCAATTTGAAACCAGGAGCCAGAAGCTTCTTCTGGGTCTCCCATGTGGATACAGGATTCCAAGGCCTTAGGCCATCCTCAACTGCTTTCCCAGGCCACAAGCAGGGACCTGGATGGGAAGTGGAGCAGCCGGTATACAAACTGGCGCCCATATGGGATCCCAGCCCATGCAAGGGGAGAATTTAGCCACTGAGCCATTACACAGGGCCCTGAACCTTGTTTCAACAGGGAGCCAAAGCCCAGGGTACAATACATGAGTAGTTCCAGACACCACGAATTGTAAAGGCAGCCTCCCCCAGCTCCCAGCTCCCCTCCCCAAACATGCTGCCCTGGGTCCAAAGTCCCATGTTTCTTCTCAGGAAGAAAATCAGATGCCCAGTGGGTTATGTCCTCAGCCCCCACAACACCCTTCTTGCGAGTGTCTCCGTAGCCATGACAAGCAGCCTTGCTCCTGGTGCAGGATGCCCTGGAATAGCGCCCTGGGTGAATTTACTGGCAAAAAGGACAGCTGTGAGCTGAGCCCTACACGGGGTCTGCCAGAGGAGACAGTGCCTGCACCAAGAGTTAGGATTTAAGTCCACTTCTGCCAACTTCCTGAGGCCCTTGTCTTTGGGCAAACAAGCCTCTTCATGCTCTTCCGGCCCCCTCCACTGCCCCTTCAGCTGTCTTCATGAACCACTCTCTACTCTCGGCTGACCTTCAGGGTCCTCCTGTGACTTGGACCACCCCCCGCCACCGTCTCTCTGGTTCCCTTTCTGGGCGCCCTGCTTCATTCCTGCCTCTCTCGCGCCCCCTGCAGGAGGAAGTTGGCCACAGCCCCTCAAAGTTCTGCAATCCACACTAGGGGTTCCTCTCCAAGCCTGGCTGCACCTCAGCAGGACTGGGCCTTGTGGAAGCCCACCCACTCCTGAAGTGGGAGAGCACCAAAAAGGCCCAGAACCCCAGTCCAGGGAGACACCCTGATTTGGGGACCCACAGGGAACAGAACTGCTCTGGGCACCTCCACTCAGCCAGGCTTGCAAACCACCCTGAGTGCCAGATGGTGAGGGGAGAGACCTGGCAGTTTCCGGAGCTCCTCCCCGCCCCTAGCAGGAGCGAGCAGTACCCGAGACACATGCTTGGTCAGTAGCAGGGCTGTGCCCTGTGCATAAGTGAGCCTAGGGTGCAGGTGCAGGATGACCAGCACCAGGATAACCCGGTGGTTATAAGTACCCCATATGTGTCCCAAGTATTGCCTTGTAGGAGATGAACAATGAATGCCCCCACTGTTGCTGGGCCGAGGCAGACAGCCTGACCACAGCTCTCTAACCCAGAGCAGAGACGCAGCCAACTGGACTTCCCATTGCTCTGGCTCCTCCTGTCCTGCTTCCCGGGACTCTGTGCTTGCCTCCGAGGGGATGAAAGCTGCTGGGATGTAACCAGGTGAATTGTACAGGCTGACTTACAAACTGGGCGGAAACCCACATTGTATCCGAGGCCCTTGGGGAGGTCGGGAGAGATTTTAAGGAGAGGGGATCTGGGGTCACCCAGCTGACAAGAACCTTCCTGGGAGTCAGACACCAAGAGCCAGGGTCCTAACCTGGGCTGTGCTTTCTGGGGGGGTTGGGGAGGGAACACTCAGCCAGTTAAGAACAGGAACATGTGACCCAGGCTACTGGGGCTCCCATCCCAGCTCCCCCGCTTCCTGGATGTGTGACACTGGACAAGTCCCTTCAGCTATCCATGCCT
Organism: Ochotona curzoniae; assembly: GCF_017591425.1. Taxonomy (NCBI): domain Eukaryota; kingdom Metazoa; phylum Chordata; class Mammalia; order Lagomorpha; family Ochotonidae; genus Ochotona; species Ochotona curzoniae. The sequence goes on along the minus strand of NW_024465561.1, from coordinate 3,426,168 downwards.
CGGTTTCCACATCTGCCCAGTGGATATAACAGGGAGACCCGCCATCAGGTGTGGATCTGGCAGGTACACACACAGCTTTGGCCCACAGCGAGCACCCCTTTGTGGCTTTGGTATTTTGGTCACGGACATGGTGACGCTCCACAGCTTTGCGAGTGCCCAGAGCTGGTGGTGAGCTCCAGCCTTGCACACCTAGGGACCCCTAGACCTGTCCACTTTGGAATGCTGGGCACTTGGCTCCTCCATGTGCGCCACTTGATGTCCACTCGCTGCCACCCCTGGAGCTCCCCCCACACACTTTCATTGTCCCACATTCACTGCCAGCAGCCTTCTTGCTGTTGCCTAAGCAGCCTAGGCTGGAGCCTGCACCTGACCAGCTCCTTTGTCTTCTCCAGGTGGCTGCTCAGAGGCTGCCTCCTCTAAAGGGAATGCCCCCTGCCCGCCTTCTTCCTTGGCCACCACAACTACAGCCTGCCAAGTGATCACTCCTAAAAATCCAGCCGCCATCTGGGTCTCCCACGTGGGTACAGGGGCCCAAGCACTTGGCCCATCCTCTGCTGCTTTCCCAGGAGCATTAGCAGGGAGCTGGATCAGAAGTGGAGCAGCCAGAACTCCAATATGGAATGCCACTGTCACAAGTGCAGCTTAACCCATTGGGCCACCACGTCTGTCCCTTTCCTCAAAGCCCAGGTCTGGCCCCTGAAGACACCGAGAGTTGTGTGTGTGGTGACCAGAACAGAGGGCATGGCAGATCCTCGTTGGCCCTCGTTGCTTTACACAAAGTGTGGTGTCTGTTCAGAGGAAGAGCGGCTCTCAAGGTGGGGGTGGGGGTGCCCTTTCCTCTCTTGCCCGTCTGGGCTGCCAGCAGAGCCCCCAGCCCTGAGGCACACACACTGCTTGTGTTTACACAGATGACAGCCTGGGAAGGCACTTCAGAAAGTTCTTTGAACTTCAAAAGACATTTCATAGGAAATCAGAGGTGCAGAGAAAGAGCCCCCATCTTCTGATTGACTCCCTGAGGCCTGGGCAGAAGCTGGGAGCCAGGAACTACCGCCAGATCTCCCCTGCAGGGGGAAGTGTGGGGAGCAAGGACCCGAGCTCACCGCACAGGAGCAGGAAGCCAGAGTCGAGTCAGGAGCCGGAGCTGGGATCAAACCCAGTTACACAAATACAAATGCTTATGTCCCAGAATTTTTTTTTTTTTAAGATTTATTCATTTATGGAAAGGCAGAGTTACAGAGAGAGGAGACAAAGATCTTCCATCCGCTCGTTCACTCGGTTGCAATGGCTGGGGATGGTCAGGGTAAAATCAGGAGCCTCCTCCCTCTGGGTCCCCCAGGTGGGTTCAGTGGCCGAAGCACTGGGCCATCCTCCGCTGTTTACCCAGGCACAGCAACAGGGAGCTGGATGGGAAGTAGAGCAGCTGCGATTCCAACAACTTAATCTATAGCACCATGATGCCACCCCCTGCATGGAATTTCTTTTGTATATATATATATTTTTTTTATTATATTTTTGACAATCTGTACATAGTTAATTAGGGTAAAAAGTTCAAGGGCAATAGGAAAGTGGGTAAAACTATTATTTCCATATTGTTTCCTTCATGTTTAAAGGGGGGTATTAAGGGAGAAGTCCCACCCAATTTCCCACCCTCCCCAGATCTCAGTTGTAGGGTATGCTCCGAGGTTCTTGCTCAAGTGGTTTTGTTAGTTCACCAATTATGAATCACTGCCAATCTTGCCACTCCAAACGACCTCAGGCATGGGAATTTCTTTTTTAAAAAAAAAGTTTGCGGGCCCAGCACGGTGGCTTAGCAGCTAAAATCCTCACCTTGAAAACACCAGGATGCCATATGGACATCGGTTCTAATCCCGGCAATCCTGCTTCCCATCCAGCTCCCTGCTTGTGGCCTGGGAAAGCAGTCAAGGACGGCCCAAAGCCTGGGGACTCTGCACCCATGTGGGAGACCTGGAGGAAGTTCCTGGATCCTGGCTTCGGTACAGCACCGGCCATTACAGCTGCTTGGGGAGTGAACCAGCAGAGGGAAGATCTTCCTCTCTGTCTCTCCTCCTCTCTGTGTATCTGACTTTCCAATAAAAATAAAATAAGTCTTTGAAAAAAAAAAAAAAAGGTTTGCTTTTCACCACCTGAAGACTGAAGGCCAGGGCAGAAGTTGCCAATCGATCACTTGACAAGGCAGGAGCCAACTTCCTCTCCTCTCCACTCACTAATCCTGTTGGGGAGCCCCACCTCGTCTGTCACCTAACAGCTCAGGGTCAGCTGCCAGGTCAGGGGACAGACAGGAGTACGTGAGTGAAACACAGAACAATGCGGCGCCACATGAATGGACGGAAGGGTCGCGAGGCAGAGTGACAAAGGCCAGGCTGCGGGGCCCCTCGCGGTGCAGTCCCCTTGACCTGAAGTTCTGGAAGAGGCAAAACCGAGCCAGAGTCCAGGACAGCAGGTTGGTGCCGGCCAGGGGCTCCACTAAGCAGAGTGGACTGAGCTTTCCGGCGGGGTGGAAGACGGCTGTCGTCTGTCCTGGTCACTGCTGTCCGCGTATGCAGTCACACCTCAAACTTACGCAGTTCAAGTGGATGGCTTCTGTGGCAGGTGATCCACACCTCCATAAGAAACAAAGCAGGAAAAATACAACCATCTTTATATTAAAGGGGAAAAGAGACAAGCTCCCCAAACATCCACCACAGCCAGAGCTGGGTCAGGCTGAAGACAGGAGCCCGGAAGCCAGGAACTCAATCGGGGTTTCCCACATGACTGGCAGGGACCCAAGGATGTGAGCCCTTACTTCCTGCCCCTTGGCAAGAAGCAAAGCCAGGCCAAAGCCACGGCCCTCTATCGCAGCAGACAAAACAGACAAAACAGACAAAACAGACTGCACCCCCAAGCCCCGGCGGAGCAGACAGGGCTCACACATCTAACTGCCACCTGCTCCTGGGACTGGGGCTGGGCCCCCTGCATGGCGGCCACCGTGGGGCTTTCCCAGCTCCTGAATGGCTGCTCAGGATAGCAGGTGGGAGTGTGTTGGCTTTTATTAAAAATTGCCAAGTTCTTTTCCAGGTGGGGAGAGCACGGCGCCTCCACTCTACTGTTCCAACCCCGAGCGGCAGCATTTGTGTTTCAAGCAGGTGCCAGAGGCCTGGCTTCACCTCCCCAGGGAAGGATGCTGGGGAGGAAGGGGAAGGGCCTAGGTTTGGGGAGTTGTGGGGAGGGAGGCAATGGGAGAAGGGAAAAGCTTGCCTGGTGGGGGACAAAGTTCCTGAGGGAACCAGAGAGCCCTGGAGGGCTTCTAGTGATGGGGTTAGGTTTGGGAACAACCTCTGGCTGCCTCCAGTGCGCGTGGGTGGACAAGGCTTCCGGTCGGTGTCAGCCTGTAGTGCTCATCACACTCCCGTCATGGTCTCCCCGACTCCCAGCCCCTCCCTGCCCTGGATTCTGACCTGGACTCTGCTCTGACTGCGCCCGCCCCACACGCCTCCTCCCCAGGCAGGGAGGGTGGGGGCCCCAGGGAAGGGGTACAGGCTCCGGGGCTTGTGGTGGTCAGGAGTGGCTCTGGCTGAGCGTGTGTGTGCAGGTATGTGTGTGCAGGCACGTGTGTCACGGGATCCGCCAGTGCTTACTGGGAATTTGCTGCCGACTTCCTGGTATAGGGGGAGCCATACCATGTAGATGCATGAGTGTGTTGCCCCCCTCCCTTTCGCAGGCTCTGGAACCCCCAACCTTCCCCTCAAGGAGGCTGCCCCTCCCTTTCCTACCTCAGTTGACCAATCTGAACGTTGCCCCACCAGGGGAATCTCTAGTCCCCATTTTGCAGGGCTGCCAGGAGGTTCAACAAGTTCAAGGTGGACATTCATTAGCATAAGGCCATGACCACGACCTGCGTGTGCCCATTTGCCAGCCCCAGTTTCTCCTGGGGCCTTCTGTGTCCCTGTCTCAGCTGAGGCTGTAAGCAAAGGAGTCCGGCTCACCCCGGCCAGCTGAGCGGCCTCCGCTCAGTTGCTAGACCTCTCTGTGCCCATTTCCTCTTTGGCAGATAGGGTGTGATGCAGGTGTCCACTTCCTAGCGTGGTCGTGGGCAGCAATGAAGCCTAAAGGACATGCAGACACCCCCCTGGAGTCCTAGGCACCTTGTCATGGGGTGCGGGCCCTGGGAGTGTCCCAGCATGCATCCCCAGGGAATGTGGGCTGGCAGGTGCCCATGGGAACATCTGGGACAAGATGGGACCAGGCCAGGGAAGGCAGCCTTGTCGGCTTTGGCGTCTGTGAACCAAGCATAGCAGTGGCAGCCCATGCAGGGTAGTGGCTGTGTAGGGGGTTGGAGCAAATCAGGTGCCCACGCATGCGCAGACCTATTGCAGCCATCTCTAAAATGCCAAGCAGAGGATAGGGCACGCGCTGGCCTCTGTTGGGGCGAGATGACCAGGTGACCGTGGCAGTGCTCAGTGTCTTTCAGAGCTTGCCAAGGGCGCACCCCACAGCTCACCATCCTGGGGCCGCCCAGGCACCCCGTTCTCTGAGCCAGGTGGGGCTGTGGTCACAGCAGGAAGTGGTCATGGGCATCTGGCTCCACAGGTTCCACTGCACCCTACAGCCTCCTGCCCCCACCATTGCCCCATTCCTTACCCCCCTACACTGTGACCTCCAGGCAGGAGGGCAGAAGGCGAACATGCAGAGACTCCGAGGAGGCAGCAGTGTCTGCCCAGCTGGGCCTCCTAGGTCTCCCTGGCCCCCCATTGCTGCTTCCCTAGATCTCCCACCAGGGTCCCAGGAGCCTGCATGGGAGTATGGGGGGCAGAGAGGGAGGGAAGAGGGGAAGCCTTTATTATTAACCTCATCAGCCCGCCCCCGCCCAATCTGCCATGGATCTTAATGAGGCGGGTGAGCTTCATTAGAGAGATACAGGCCTGCCATTAGCCCCATTGTCATAGCCTCTCCCACCTTCCGGGGCCTAGTCCTCAGCTGGCCCCGGAAAACTGGGGCAGGAAGTGGGGAGAACTGAGGGACAGGGTGTGGGGGCCTGGACCCCTGAGTGTGAGGGAGGAGGGCCTGACCCCTGGGTGTGAGGGAGGAGGGGCTGGACCCCTGGGTGTGAGGGAGGAGGGGCTGGACCCCTGGGTGTGAGGGAGGAGGGCCTGGACCCCTGGGTGTGAGGGAGGAGGAGCTGGACCCCTGGGTGTGAGGGAGGAGGGCCTGGACCCCTGGGTGTGAGGGAGGAGGGCCTGGACCCCTGGGTGTGAGGGAGGAGGGCCTGGATCCCTGGGTGTGAGGGAGGAGGGGGTGGTCCTGGACTCCTGGGTGTGAGGGAAGAAGGCCTGGACCCTTGGGTGTGAGGGAGGAGGGCCTGGACCCTTGGGTGTGAGGGAGGAGGGCCTGGACCCTTGGGTGAGAGGGAGGAGGGCCTGGACCCCTGGGTGAGAGGGAGGAGGGCCTGGACCCCTAGGTGTGAGGGAGGAGGGGGTGGTCCTGGACTCCTGGGTGTGAGGGAGGAAGGCCTGGACCCTTGGGTGTGAGGGAGGAGGGCCTGGACCCCTGGGTGTGAGGGAGGAGGGCCTGGACCCCTGGGTGTGAGGGAGGAGGGCCTGGACCCCTGGGTGAGAGGGAGGAGGCACAGGGTTTGTAATGTGGGACGGGGCTTAATCTCCAAGTCTGAGGGAGGAGGGCTGGGAGTTCAGATCTAAGGGAGGTGTGGCTGGACCAGGGTCTGAGGGATGAGGCGGGGCTTGTGATCCACAGGGGGCCGGCCTCCCGAGTCTGAGGGAGGAGGCCCCCGAGGGCGCAGATCCTCCACCCTTCGCCCCCAGTTAACCCAGAGTCCCAGCGTAACCGGGCCAGTCGCCCAAGCCGGCGGGACGTTGGCATGGAGGAGGTGCGGGACGACGAGGCGCTGCGGAACGAGACGGAGCCCGCGGGACCCGCGGAGCCCCAGGAGCCTCCCTTGCCGCCCTCTCCACCGCCGCCGCCGTCGCCGTCGCCACCATCGCCCGCCGCCCCGGAGCCCGAGCCGCCGACCGAGGCGGGCGCCCGGCAGCTGCTGCTGGACGAATGGGGGCCTCTGGGCGGGGGGCTGCAGCTGCCCGCGCGCCTCACCTGGAAGCTGCTGCTGGTGCGGCGGCCGCTCTACCGCAACCTGCTGCGCTCGCCCAACCCCGAGGGTGCGCGCCGCACCCGGGGACCCGCGCTCTCGCCCTCCGCCCACCGGCCCTCCGGCTCCTTTCCCGCCCCGGCGCCCCTCCGTCTCACCTGCCTGTACCTCTCTCTCTTCGTCCCTCCGGCTTTGGCTCACCTCCGCCCCTCTCCCTCCAACCCCTCCATCATTGGGTTACCACCCCCCCTCCCCCGGGTCTGACTCACTCTCCCTGCCTGGCTGGTCTGGCCCGGCCTGACCCGGTGCAGGTTCCTGCCCTTGCAGTACCGCCCTGAAATTGAGGGTGGGGGTGGAAGGAAGGGGCAGGGAGTGGGGGGGGGGTCACTGGCCTGAGGCTGCGCCCCCCCCCCCCACTAGCGCACCCCTGCACCTTTCCAGGCATCAACATCTACCAGCCAGCGCCTCCTATTGGTCCCACCAAGCAACCCCTGCAGGCACTGGGTGAGTTCTGGGGGCTGGGCTGGAGGGCAAGCCCACCCTGTCCCCCATTAAACTAACCCTGCCTGCCTCCGCATACCAGGCAATTTCCGCGGATGGCACATTGGAATGGAGCAGCTCCAGCAGGGACTCAGGTGAATCCCAGAGCCCCATGGTCCCCTTCACTCTGGGGCTTGGAGAGACTGACTCCTAGCCAGGCTCCTGTGCGAGGTTGCCATCAGGCAATGCAGAGCCACAGCCCCCCACCCCCACCCCATGTCCCCGGTGAGATCCTGGCTCTGCTTCTCCTTTGCCATGTAACCGTGGGTTCATCCCAGCCATGAGCATTCCTCTGAGCAGTGAGGGGTTCAGACGGGAGGGCTTTGTCCCCAGCCAGGTTGGTAGGAGCAGAGATAGCCAGCCAGCTGGGGTCCCAGGGGAGCGCGGTGACTGGGTCCCCCGCTTCTCGCCCACAGCTGGACCGTGAAACAGCAATGCATAGACCTCCTGGCCGAGGGCCTGTGGGAGGAGCTCCTGGATGACGAGCAGCCAGACATCACCGTCATGGACTGGTGCGTGCGCCGGGGTGGTGTGGCCCCACCCGGGACCCTGTGCTCTGGGACTGTGGCCTCTCTCTTCTCTCCTGGGCTTTGGAAACACCCCAGGGCTGTGACCAGGCGACTCCTTCCTCCTAGCCAACTCTGTCCCTTCTATGACTTCTCCCTGTCTTTGGGGGCATCCATTACACCTGACTCCACCAGGAAGGCACCCTGATCACCCACCCCACCCCACCCCACCCTGGCTGCAGATACCCCAGTAGACTCACTCCCTTGAGGTCACTGCCTGGGATGCAGAGTGGGTACAGCGGGTATGTGTGGTACATGGGTGGGGTGTTGGGCGGTGCCCATGACAGGGGCGGATGTTAACACCATGGTAGTGGCAGGGGTGGTTCAAAGCTCCCGCCCCATCCCCCAGGTATGAGGACAGCCGGCTGGATGCATGCGTCTACGAGCTGCACGTGTGGCTGCTGGCCGCTGACCGCCGCTCGGTCATTGCGCAGCACCATGTGGCCCCCCGAACCGGGGGGAGAGGTCCACCTGGCCGCTGGGTCCAGGTGAGGATTATTGCCTCGGTGTCCCCTCCCCAGACTTGGGGAGACCTTGGAGATGGGGGAAGGCACGGGGTGGAGCTATTGCGGGTCACTGACCCTGCTTCTTCCTTCCTGACCCGGCTGCTGGCACAGGTGTCCCACGTGTTCCGCCAGTATGGGCCTGGTGTGCGTTTTGTCCACTTCCTGCACAAGGCCAAGAACCGTACAGAGCCCAGGGGACTGTGGCGGACCAGGGTGACCGATTCCTCCGTGTCTGTGCAGCTCCGGGAATGACTGCGTCTCAACTCCCCTGCCCCTTCACACCTCGCTTCTCCCCTCTTCCTGTGCTCTCAGCATGTCCTTGGTCCTGCCCGCCCCCCCCCAAAGCCTGGCCCTGATGTCCCCACTCCTCCCTGAATGCCGTTACTCTCTGAGCGCCAAGAGGTAGGGGCCACCTGTTACAGGTGCCGTGCTGTGCACCTGCTCATGGCAAGTGCTCCATCACCTTGTGCCAAAAGAATGAATAAACCCAGAGGTGGTGGCAACTGCTTCACTTCATCCCCATCCCACCAGGCTGCAGGCTGACCAGAAACAGGCACATGTGCCCAAAAGTGTCCTCCAGGGGCGTGACAGGGATAAGGAAGAACTAAAGAAACCTGGAGGCTTGGGGTCTGGCCACACCTTGATGGATGGGGCCCCTGCAGCCCCATGCACAGATCCTGAGAGGATCAGGAGGCTCCTGGGAGATTGGGCCAGCTTGGGGAAGAAAAGGTTGTTTCCCCAAAAGCAAGGAAAAGTATTCCCATATCCAGCCCACAGCCAGCGGTGCCCTGTCTGTGTGCACCCCACTCGGAGTGTGTGCCCACCCCTGGCACCAACCCGGGATTAGGCTGAGCAGGCCTGGCTGGGCTGCTCTGCATCCCACCCAGTCCCCAAGTCCGCTGGGTCCTGAGTGCACTTGACCCCACAACAAGCAGATGGCAGCCAGGGACAGCTTCGCACAGGCTGTATTTCAAGGCAGGCAGGGATGGGGCGCAGGAAGTCCTCAGCTCTGGATTCCTGGGGAGGGGAGGGGAGGGGGCTGCAGCTGATGGCTCAGGCAGGCGGGTGAGGAGCTCAGCAGAGGGACTTGGGGTGCAGGGAGCACCACACCATCAGGAACACCTGCAATAGAGCTTACAGTAAGCCTGCAGAGTTTACTAGGGGGCTCCAGGGTCCCAGAGCGCCAGGGTGAATGGGGGGGGGGGGGCTGGGGGGGCTGGGGCCAGAGGGGGAGTCCTGGCCAGGGAGAGTTGGGAGCTGGACTAAAGGGTTGTTCTTGGAGCTTCTGGGAGTAGGGCTGCCTGGGACTGGCTTGGAAGAGGATCTCAGGGGCTGTGAAGAGGGGATGTGGGAGTGGGGGAAGGGCTGACCTTGAAGGTCTAGGTGGGTAGGGAGCAGGTGGGAGATCTTAAACTCTGAGATTTCCAGAGTTTGGAACTGGGGCTGGACCCCGCTCCGTCCTAGAAATGCACCTGCAGGTGGGTGGGACCCCCTCGGGAGATTTGGGAAGGTGTTGTGAGGGTGTTGGAGGCAGGGGAGAGATCCAAGGGGCTGGGGCCGAGGGGAGGAGGGCAGAAGGTCTGGGCCCGCTGGGAGCCCCGGGCCGGGGACACGCACTTACTTGCAGTAGAGCGCCGAGATGGCGTTGTTCCAGTCGCCAAAGAGGCCGCGGCGGTACTCCTCCAGGCGCGGGTAGGAGCCGGCGGAGAACTTGCGCGTCTTGCCCTCCTTGCCGCTCTTCGACCACACGGTGAGCTCGCAGCGCTGGCCCACGACCAGCGAGGATGCCTTGTTGGCCCAGCTGGAGGGCAGGTAGGGCAGGTCGGTGTCCGGCTCCAGCGACAGCTCGGCCCCCGCGCAGCAGTTGTCGTAGTAGGCGTCGCTCTTGTCGTAGAGTTTGGCGCACGTGCGCGTCCCGTCCTCTTTCTTGAGGTCGGCGGCTGCTGGACAGGCGCCTCGGGTGCCGGGGGCGGCCGCCAGGGCCAGGGCCAGGGCCAGCAGCAGCGGGGACATGGTGGCGGTGCTTTGAGGCCGCGGCCGCACACGCGCTTTTATGGACCCGACTCGTGGGAAGGGAGAAGCTGCGAGATAAGGACTCCTCGGGAGGGGAGGGGAACCTTGCTAACCCAGCTGGGAGCTCCTGACCCAGAAACACGAGATCGTGTTTACATGGAACTTAGCGGGCCTTTGGGAAAGCTGGTGTCCCTTGGTGTAGCCTTTCATGGAATCCTGGCTCGGAGGGGTCCTGCTTCGTGCTCATAGGCATCCCGGGAGGCAGTGGGTGATGGCTCAAGAACCCGGGACTCCCTTCCCACCGCCACCACTGCCCACGTGGAAGACCCGGGTGGGTTCTTGATCCCAGCTTTGGTCTGAACTAGACCTGTCCCAGGCATTGAAGTGAATCAATGAATTAAAGACTCTGTCTCGATCTCTCTGTTTTTCAAATAATTACACAAATTTTTAAAAAGATATCTTTTGGAGTAGCCACTGGATACAACAGGCTAATTAAGTGCCTCCGCTTGCCATCATCCCATATGGGTGCTGGTTCATGTGCTGGCTGTTCCATTTCCCACCAAGTTCCCTGTTACTGCACCGACGAAAGCAGCGAGCGGGGAATGGCCAAGTGCTGAGTCCTTGCACCCACGTGGGAAACCCAGAAGAAACTCGTGCCTTCAGTTTGATTCAGTCCTGGCTGTTGTGGCCATTTGGGGAGTGAACCAGTGGATGAAAGAGCTCTCTCCCCTCTCCATAACTCTGCCTTCCAAATAAAAGTAAATCTTTAAAACTGAACGAATTCTGGGCCGCATGGTGGCTAAGGTCCTTGCCTTGAATGCACTGGGATAACTAATGGGTGTCAGTTCGTGTCCCAGCTGCTCCACTTCCCATCCATCTCCCTGCTTGTGGCCTGGGAAAGAAAGCAGTGGAGGACGGCCCAAAGCCTTGAGAGCCTGCACCCGTGTGGGAGACCCAAAAGAAGTTCCTGGCTCCTGGCTTCAGGTCTGCTCAGCCAGACTGCTGTGGCCACTTGAGGATTGAACCAATGGAGGGATCATTGTCTCTCCTCTTCTCTGTATATCTGAGTTTCCAATAAAACTAAATGCATCTTCTAAAAAATCTAGAAGAACTTTGGCATAAGGAATACATGTGTACACCCAAGCCCCAATGAGATCCATTGCTTGCCATCCTTGCTATAGCACCTGATGGGCAGGTAAGTGCATAGTGAGGCCTCAGTACCCACACGGCAATGACAGATGGCTCTGTCTACAGCCATCCAGCTGAGCCTGCTGCCCGCTGCACCCCGCAGTGGGGCGGGATGGTGCACTGGTTACCAGCTGAAGGCTGGAAACACCTGCAGTTGGGTCCATGTTGTGGTCTCGGGCAAGTGACCCGGCCTCCCTGAGCTTGGTTTCCTCCTGCATTCCGCAGACTAACAGGAAGGAAGAACACGACAGAAAAGCGGTGGCAGCCAGGACACCGTGTTAGCAGCAATGCACGGCCTTGCTGGGGGCGCAGCTTGGCACCGCATTAACACTGTACACATTTCTGTAGTGTGAATGTGACCACTGGAAATCCACAGCAGGTGTCGCGTGAACAGCGCTGGCCTCACCCCTCCTGGAAGGATCCCAAAACCTCAATCCTTTTTTCCTTTCCTCCCGTGACCCCACAGAATCTAATCTGCAGCCGCTGACTTCCCAGAGCCGCCTCTCGAGCCCCAGGGTCACACAGCCCCACCCTCCTGTTACAGAGGGCAGGTGCAGCCCGGTCCACCTCACCCCTGCAAGGAGCCAGGCGGCACACCTGCAGTGGCAGTGAGGGTGGGGAGGCTCCAAAAGGGAGGCAGGCCAGGGGCATGATGCAGCTGGCATCACTCAGGGCCCAAGGAGACCCCGATGCCGGCCTTACACCTGCAGTCCAGGGACGTACACCCAGTGGACAGGGGAAGGACGCCCCTTCCCAGCGGTCATCCCTCACTGGTGGAAGAGACAGACGCCCCACCCCACCCCCTGCAGCCAGTGTCCCCCGTAAGCCCCCAGGCCTCCTCTCCTCTTGCCTTACCCTCACAGGTGTGCACCCCCGTGGTGTCCTCACACCTCCAGGACATCCTTGCTGCTCATTAGCACGCAGGGCAAACAGCAGGTAAGTCAATAGTTTCTTATTACACAGGCTTTTTTTTGTTGTTGTTAGGAATGTTCTGTCCTGAAGGGCCTAGGAGCCCTTGAACAAGTCAGATAGCAGATCAGTCATGGGAACACGGAGTGCAGAAAGGACTGCTTTGCAAAGGCCTCTGGGAACGCCAAGGGGTGACCCATTGGTGTGGGTTTCAAGGGGTTCCTCTAACAGGAAATCCTCTTCTGGGCTCTCACAACCGGGTTCAGCTTGTCTCAGCCACCCACTGGCAAGGGAGAAGGCTACATGGGGAAATGGCCCCCAAAAGAAAAGAGAAATGTGTTTGCACCTGCAGGGAAACAATGTAACAGGGCGGTGGTGGGGACGCATAACCTAACTGATGTGTCAGTGTGTGTCAGTGTGTCTGGTAAATGCAGGCAGAGACTCCCACTGTGTCCAACATTCACACTGAGGGGCTCATGACAGCTGCACAGTGACCTGGCCCTGGATCGTGCCTGTGTGGTGGAGGGAAGTCACACCCCCTAACAGCGGCAGGTATGTGATCCAAAGTCGGCTTCCCAGGGCCAGGGTCCTCTGGGAATTTCCTACAAGCTCAAATCCTCAGCCCACCCTCACGTTCTCAAGTGGGGCTGAGTCCCAGGGAGCCTGCATGGGGATTCTGATGCAAGTTCAAGATTTGATAAGAACCCAGGGCTTTGGGTCAGGAATTTTCTACCTTGGCCCCTCCATTTCAGAATATGTGTCTTTTTCTTGCTTGCAAGAGCATTCTTTTTGCAGTTACCAAATTTATTTGAAAAGCAGAGCTATAGAGAGAAAGGAGAAGAGAGAGATCTTCCATCCACCAGTTCAAACACAAATGCCTAGGTGGGTTGGGCCAGGCTGAAGCCAGGAGCTAGTATCCTGGAGTTTCATCAAGGTCTCCCACATGGTACCAGGCACTCAGGCACCTTGGCCCATCTTGTGTTGCTTCCCCAGAACATTAGCAAGGAGCTGGAATCCGAAGTGGAGCAGCTGGGAGTCAGAACTGGTACCCACATGAGATGCTGGTGCTGCAGGCAGCGTCTTAACTCACCATGCCACAGCACCAGACGCAAGTAATATCTGTGCTCTTATTTTTTTAAATTATTCAATCTTACTTGAAATTTAGAGTTACAGAAAGAGGGAAATAGAGAAAGAGAGAGATCTTCCATGTGCTGGATCACTTCCCAAATGGTCACAAGGGCCAGCGCTAAGCTGGTCCAAAGCCAGGAACTAGGAGCTTTTTCCAGGTCTCCCATGTGGGTACAGGAGCTCAAACACTTGGGACATCCTCCACTGCTTTCCCAGACCACGGAGCAGAGAGCTGGATTGGAAATGGAGGAGCTGGGACACGAGCCAGCAACCATTTGGGATGCCAGCGCCACTGCTGGGAGCTTAGCCTATCATGCCATGGCACCAGCTGCTCCCTCCCCACTCCCACAGAGCCTGCCATTCACGACTCCAGTATCCCAGATCTGAGTCCCTGGGTTGGGTGCACAGCTCTGGCTCCTGCTCGTGGGCACCCTGGGAGGCAGCAGGAGTGCAGGGCACTCGAGTTCCTGCCCCAACAGGGAAACCCAGCCTGACGTCCTGAGTCTGGGAGAGAGTGGAGCACAGGCTGGCGATCGGACGATCGCTGTCTGTGAGTCATCTGCCACTCCCTCTGCCTTCAGCATAGATTATATATATTTTAAAAGAAACTATTTGGGGGCCCAACATGATGGCCGAGTGGCTGAGGTCTTTGCCTTGAATAAGCTGGGATCCCATACGGGTGCTGGTTCTAATCCCAGCAGCTCCACTTCCCATCCAGCTCCCTGCTTGTGGCCTGGGAGGGCAGTGGAGGACGGCCCAAAGCCTTGGGACCCTGCGCCCACTTGGGAGACCTGGAGGAGGTTCCTGGCTCCTGGCTTTAGATCAGCACAGCTCCAGCTGTTGTGGCCACTTGGGGAGTGAATCATCGGATGAAAGATTTTCTTCTCTGTCTCTCCTCCTTTCTGTATATCTGACTTTGCAATACAAATAAATAAATATTAAAAAAAAAAAAAAAAGAAAGAAAGAAACTGTTGGAGTCTGATGTGGTGCCTGGTAAAACCATACCTGGAGAGAAACGGGATATTTTCCAACCCACGAAAGGTCGGGGATCATCTGGTTGCAGGGCGTGGCTGGCTCCCACCGTCTCAGCCGAACCTACGACAGCTGAGGCGCCTTGTCTATAGCCTTTTGGTCTACACCAGAGCTGCTCAACCGTGCAGGCGCTTGTAACCCCCCGGCCGGAGAGGAGCAGGGTGGTCTTGAGGCTGTGTGAGTGTGGAGGGCAGGCCTGGCTGCTGGAGGCCACTGAAGAGAAAGGCGCTCTACTCCCGCACGGTGAAGCAAGAATTCAGCCCAGATCTGGAACCTGCCATGGACAAGGGCCCGAGAGCGAGGAGTGGCAGGGACCCCAGGGGTGGGCGAGGGCAGAAAGCAGGATCGAAAAAGAAAAACACCAGTGAACGAAGGAGCCCGTGGGTCGCTGGGCCTGGGGCTCCGCCGGGGCTGGCACAAGCTGTGGTACAAGGAGCCCTGTGGGTGGGCCCGTGGCACCCTAAGCCAGCCAGGGAGGCAGAGAGCCAAGTGGGCAGCTTCTCCAGGGAACCAGACCCCAGGGAGGCGGCGTCAAAAGTGCTCGCCAGAGATCGGCCCTCCCTCTCCCACCACTGCTGCAGTCAAGGGAACCAGGTTCGGATCCTGCCTCTGGCACCTGTGTGCTATGTGCGCCTGGGCAAGCGACTCAGCCTCCCTCATGGGTAGAGCAAGCTCGGCCACACCATGACCAGCAGCAGGGTCACAGAACCTAAACTCTCCCGCAGGGCTCCCCTGCCCCTCCTTTTAAGACTTTTTTTAAAGATTTATTTATTTATTGGGAAGTCAGATATACAGAGAGGAGGAGAGACAGAGAGGAAGGCCTTCTGTCCGATGATTCACTCCCCAAGTGAGCGCAACAGTCAATGCTATGCCGATCTGAAGCCAGGAGCCAGGAACCTCTTCCGGGTCTCCCACATGGGTACAGGGTCCCAAAGCTTTGGGCCGTTCTCCACTGCCCTCCCAGGCCACAAGCAGGGAGCTGGATGGGAAGTGGAGCTGCCGGGATTAGAACCAGCGCCCATATGGGATCCCAGCTCATTCAAGGCGAGGACCTCAGCCACTAGGCCACCTCGCCCAACCCGAGGCTCGCTTTTTTGGTTTTGTTTTTCACACTTGTTTGATATTGGCTCCTGGTGCTGTCCCTGGTTTCCCCTCAGCTCTGAGTTCCAACTGCAGTGCTTTGGTGAGTCTTTTCAAATGCCTGCTGATAATCAACATTTAGCTTTAGGGAGCCTTTTTTTTTTTTTTACATATGTGACTTTATTTTATTTTTTAAAGATTTATTTATTTTTTTTATTGCCAAGCCAGATATACAGAGCAGAGGAAAGACAGAGAGACTGTGCAAACAGAGACTCTAAGATGGACTGTGTCAATCAGTGGCTTCTTCAACGACTTCCTCGTGCTTGGAGCGGCGGGATTGGCAGCAATTCATGAGTTTTGAACTATCAAAACCACTTGAGCAAGATCCTCAAAGCGTGCCCCACATCGGGGACCTGGGGTGGGTGGGAGACGGGGTGGGGCTTCTCTCTTAAAAATCCCCCTTTTCCTCAGATACATGAAGGAAACAATGTGGAAATAATAGTCTTACCACTTTCCTGTGGCCCTGGAACCTTTTTACCCTAATTAACTATGTAAAGATTGTCAAAAATATAATTTAAAAAAAGAAAAAGTGTCTACAAACAGAAATCTAACATGTTTGTCTTTGGAATCAGAATCCAAGGCCATGTCAGGCTACTCAAAACTTTCCTGCCCAAAGGGGGAAATGCATCTCAGGGAAATGGCCAACGTCGGTGCCCCTCGCGGCCCCGAGGAGGGCCATGTCCTTAGTGTTGAGCCCAGAACGGACATGCAACCAGCGGTGCCTGCCAGTGTGAGGTTCCCCCACGGCTCTCTCCAGGGCACCCAGCACAGGGGCCGTGCCTTACCCTGCATCTAAGTGCATAGCTGTCACGGCCACACCAGAGCTGTCACCTGTTAGAGGCAGAGCTGGGATCAAATCCGGCAACTCCGAGGCAGGACGCAGATCCTAAACAGCAGTTCGCCTGCTGCGCCATCCACTGCCCTTCTCTGTAGTGTTTCAAAATTGCCGGTGCCATGAGGCAACAAGTTAAGCCACCACCTACGGTCCCAATATCCTGGATGGCAGAGTTACAGCAAGGGGAGAGAGGAAGACCTTCCATCTGCTGGTTCACTCCCCAGATGGCTGCAATGGCAGGAACTGAGCTGATCTGAAGCCAGGCATCAGGAGCTTCTTGCAGATCTCACACGTGGGGTACAAGGGCCCAAGGACTTGGGCTATCCTCTGCTGCCCTCCCAGGCCATTGGCAGGGAGTTGGATCAGAAACAGAACAGCCAGGACTCAAACTGGGACCCATAGGAGATGCCAGCCCTGCAGGCAGAAGCTTCAAGTGCTGTGCCACAGTGTCAGCCATCATTCAGCTTGAAATAGCACAGCGGGGTGGAAGCCAGGTCTGTGCCCTCCCTACTCACGCCTGGTTGTATGATTTAACCACAGTGGTTGCCGCTGGACCCTGCGGGAGAGTCCTCTTAGCTCTCCCTGCTTTTCTGTCCTCTAATAGGGAGACTGCCAGGAATGAATGGTCATGCCCTGCAAGGCCGCGAGGGGGCGAGTCTGGCTCGGCCAGCCGAGGTGCACCTGCTTCAGCGCGGTCCTGTGGGACTCCACCCAGGTCCTGATGACAGCTGACAAACGCCCTTCCTCACCCTCACCTGGAAGCTGGGGATTCGGCCCTGGGCGGCCCACAAGCAGAGCCTCCCCTTGGACAGATGGGACCTAGCCTGCATTTGGCTGTGCCTACCGAGGGCTTCTCAGCTCATGATTCAAAAACAGATCCTGAAGATGCCACAGCTGGAAGCCATGTGCCTTGCTGGTTTGTTTCAAAGGCAGAGAGCTGTTGGGCAGGGAGTGGTTGGGGGTATTGGGGATGCGACTAGGTTGGGCCCAAGTCGGGAAGGAGCTCGCAGCACTCGGGCCATGCTCTGCCACCTTCCCAGGTGGGTTGGCTAGGCAAAGCCTCCAGGACTTGAACAGACACCCACATGTGGGATGCTGACATTGCCAGTGACAGCTTAGTTGACAGCACCTCCATGGAGGCCCATCTTGCATGCCGAGGTGGATTCCATGTTGGGGTGCAGGAGTTGCAGGGGGCTGTGTTGGCCATGCACTTGAGGTCCCAGGTGAAGAGGCAGAACAGGTTGAAAGTGACAGAGGTCTCCAGGCAGTCAGGGGTTACCTGTGGGGTAGAAAGGCAGGGGTCAGTGGCTGCCTGCCATCTCCACCAGCACCATCACCCTACCATCCATCTCCACCACCTGCCAGCATGCCAGCCTCCATCTAGCACACCTACCATCACCCCCATCCTCTATATGCCATACCCTCCATCTCCTTGACCGCCACCACTCATCCCAAGTCTAGGTTCTGCCCCTCCCCCACCTTGCCTTCTTGGAGACCTCCTGGAGTTGGGGCAGCCAGTGGGGGAGCCGGCCTCGGGGCCTGGGCCCCCTGTGGGCTGAGGAGGTCTGGCAGGGAGCTGTAGGCAGAAGGGGAGGACTATGTGAGACAGGGCCTAGGGTGCAGGAAGGGAAGGAGGGGGCAGAGCCCTGTCCACATCCAGGCTGTTGCCCACAACTCCCCCAAAGACCCACACAGGACCGAATCTGGGTGTGGATGTGTGCAGCATGCAGAGGGGCTGGTCCAGGACTTCACCCAGGGCCGAGTCCTCTTTGGCAGCCATGGTGTCTAGAACCTTCTGCGTGAGGGCCAACTCAGCCTCCAAGGCCACGGGACACTCCCACCACTGAGGAATGAGACATGCAAGACAGAGGGCTCCCAGCAGGATGAGCACATGGGGGAGGGGGCAGGGGCACAGAGAAGGGGGAGGGGGCAGGAGGGGGACAAACTGGTGTGGCCACTGGGAGTCAGTGAGGACAATGAAGGGTTTGTCCTCAAGGGCATGAAGAGGAGAAGCTGTGGGGCCAGGTGAGGACTGGCCTGCCTCTCCCTGCCTGCCCACCTGTGGCTGCTTAGAACCTGTGCTACCAGCGAAAAAACAAAAACAAACAAACAAAAAAAGAACCTGTGCTACTTCATCAGCAGCCAGTATCGAGGCACTCAGGGTGCGTAGGAGGGGTAACAGAGCCCAGGGGCATCCCTGAACATTCGCCTTAGACTCCCAGACGAGACTGGGCACCCCAGGAGGATGTCATAGTCCAGAGAACCCCACTGCAAGGAGAGCAGGAGACAGCCATGCTGGAGGGTGCAGATATTCCCACAGGATGAAAATGCTTCTAGACACAACACAAGGATGCAGGCTAGCCCATGAGAGGGGGTGCAGGATAGCCCACATCATAAGGTTGCATGGTGGTCCACAGCATGAGGGTACGATCTAGCACATGGCAGGAAGAAATAGGTTAGCCGGTCAATCCGTATTCCTTTAGGCAGCACTGGGTATCATGGGGTCCCCAGGGTATGAGGGGCTAACGTGTCCAGGGCTGGAGCTGGCCTAGCCAGAGGGGCAGAAGTCCATCACAGTAGTGCCCTCTTGTGGCCAGCAAGGGGACAGAGGCTTGAGCAGGGGCTCACATCAGCCTCTGGAATTGGGGCCTGGAACTGCATTGCTTGGCAAGGCCATGCAGCTGCACCCCTGAACAGGTAGGAGCCCTGACGCTCCAGGTGGTGCCAGGTGACTAAGCAGGAGACTCATGATGACTTGATGACATGCTACCCCGGCAGTCCACCAGTGCCTCTCCACATAATGATGACCAAGAGCAGAAAATACAAAACAAGCATTCTTTAATCAACGGCAATAAATAAGCAAGGAGGTAGCATGCCCATGCGTCTCAGAGCATCTCTCTCTTTATTTCTCTTTCTCGCTCTTACACACACTCTCTCTCTCTCTCTCTCTCTCTCTCTCTCTCTCTCTCTCTCTAATAACAGTATCCAGGGGTAGAATAGCAGATTCTGCCACGACAATTCCTCTTCTGATCCCTCAGGCGCCCGGAACCCGCCCAGGGGCTCCCACGGCTGCACGTTCAGCAATCCACCCTGAGGGGCCCGTGGAAACCCAGACAAAAGCATCAACCGGATCCACAACTGCTGCTGCCCTCGCAGGCAAGGCAGAGCCGAGTGAGGATGGACCGCGCCCTCCGGAGACCCGCCTTCTCTTTCTGCAGCCCCGGGGGCCACACTAGCTCGGCTAGTCCAGACACCAAGTCCTTCTAGCTGTGGCGCGGGCACCGCTCACACACACGGCCCGTCCTGTGCCACCAGCCTGAGGTCCCAGGTGAGCAGCCGCAGCAGGTTGAAGACGACGGCGGCCTCGTGGCAGCGAGGAGGGTCCTGCACAGGGGACGCAGGCACAGTCAGGCTTGGTGGGCTCGGGCGCGTGGTCCCAGTCCTCGTCCCCGCCCCGGACCCTGCTTGGCCAGGCGCGGCTCCCCGGCGCTGACTTGGCGCCGCAGGCACTGCCGCACTCACCGCCCTGCGCGTCTCCGCTCGCCTCCGCGTCGCTCGGGAGGACTTCCTGGAGAAGCGTGGTCGCACCAGCTCGACCTGGAGGTGCGCGCGAGGGGAGTGAGGCTCGGCCAGCCTTCCGCAGGTTCCCCGCGCGCTCTGCCCGGCACTGCCGCCCACAGAACCCGACCGGGAGCCGCACGCGGGGACCCTTTCTGGCGCCAAGCAGCCAGGGGCTCTGGGTGCAGGTGTCACTTACGCAGGTCTCCACGTCTCTCCTGGCCGCCACCAGCAGCTCCAGTGTCGGGCCGACGCCAGGGAAGCGATCGAGCAGGCTAGTCAGCACGGCCTGGGCATCAGCGAGGCCGCGGGCCACGTGGCGGAGTCGGGCGCAAGACTGCGGGGAGAAAGGCGGCGGTTAGCGCGGGCCGCGCCAGGTGCCCAAACCCTCCCCGCAGGCCCCGCACTCACCGACCGCCTTGGCGGACCCCGCCTCCATCGGAAGGAGCAGGTGCGGAGTCTCCAGCCCAGCGTCTCTTCCTCCTGCGGGTGGAGCGCCGGCTTAGCGTCACCGGTCATCGGCCGGGACCCCAAGCTCGTGCCCGGGACCCCAAGCTCGTGCCCAGGACCCCAAGCTCGTGCCCGGGACTCGTGCCTTCTGGGGTTCCTACAGCCCGACCACGAATGCCGCTCGTTCTGCATCGTGTCCGCACCAACCCACGCGCCCTTCGAAAGCCGATCGGGGCCAAAGGCCTCTGGGAACCCCTTTCCGACCCTGCACTGGGTCCCCCAGCCCCGGGTACCCCGCGCTGGCTGAGCGCCCTGTTGTGTGTATCCTGAGTTGTGACCCTGTTTAGATGGGAAGAGCAGGCACATCTCTCGGGCTGAGCTCAGAGTCCTGGGAGAGGAGCTGGCGGCCCTGCGCCCTGGGTGGGGCTGTTTGTCACTCACGTAGCTGTCTCTCAGCGCCAGGGCGGCTTTCAGCACCTTGGGATCCAGTGAGCGGTAGTGCGAGAGCAGGCATCGTCGGGGCGCCACCTCCACCTGCTGCGCTGTCGTCACGACCAGCATCCACAGGAACCACAGCCCCATGGTCATCGCCAACGCCGCACCGCCCGCACTCATCTTGGCTCCTGCGGGAGGCCAGGGGGCACGTGTGCATGGGGCTGGAGGCGCCCGAGGCAGCCCGCCCTCCTGTGGTGTCCTGGGACCCCCTGGGCTCGGGCTCCGGCCTGCCCCCGCACCTGCTGGGAGTTCTCACTGGGTGCTGTGTTCTGCAGCAGGTTTGGTCCGTCGGTGTCCTCTGGTCTCTGCGCAGAGCGGGGTCCACGTCGAACTGTGGCTCTAGCCGGTCCATGGTTGCTTTTAATGTCCAGGGAGAGAGTCTGAAGTGGAAATGGGCTTCCCTGGCACAGGACACCGTTTCGGAACGTCAGAGCGGGAATGGGGCCCGAAAACTCTGGCAGACAAGAGGACTTTACCCTCCTGTGGTCCTGTGCCAGCTGATGGCTTGGTCCGAAGCCTCCTGCTGCCCAACGTGTCTCCCGGTCTCTCCTGCTTCCTTGCTGCCCTGTCTTACCTGAGGGGTATTTATTTTGTTATATTGTTGTAAGTAGTCTGTGTTGGTTACTCTGAGTCAGACTTGATTTTTTTTATTTTTCTGATTCACAGCTGTTGCATCCTAGCTTTAGAGAAGGACTCAGTCTGAATCCATCTTTCAGATGCTCCACTGAGGGCCTGTCCTGGGTACCATGTGGCTGAGGAGGGATAGCACCCCAGCCTGTTGCCTGTGCAGAACTTTCCCTTCCCCCAAAACCCCTAGCCAGCACCTTCCTTTGGGTCCCTGTCTCCGTCTGCTTGGGACCCCCTCTGCCTTTGCCAGCTCCATTTTTCCTCATTTTTCTTCCAGGCGAACATTCAAAACATTTCTGTGCCAATCAATTCTTTAAAATCTTGATTAATTGATTTTTAAAGGCATGTGCGCACGCACACACACACACACCTTTCATCCATTGGCCTCAATCAACCTTTTTTTAAGAAAAATATTTGAAGGGCCCAGAGTGGAGGCCTAGAGGCTAAAGTCCTCGCCTTGAACATGCAGGATCCCATATAGGCACCTGTTCTAATCCTGGCTGCTCCACTTCCCATCCAGCTCCCTGCTTGTGGCCTGGGAAAGCAGTCAAGGATGGCCCAAAGCCTTGGGACCCTGCGCCCGCGTGGGAGACCCAGCAGAGCTCCTGGCTTCGGATTGGCTCAGCAATGGCCGTTGTGGTCACTTGGGGGGTGAACCATTGGACAGAAGATCTTCCTCTCTGTCTCTCCTCTCTGTATATTGACCTTTCAATAAAAAAAAAATAAATCTTTTTTAAAAATTTAAGGCAGAAGTTCATCATAGGTACACTGAAATAGGGCCTCATGGAAGTGAAGAGGCTGCCAGCCGGGCAGCCACTCCGTTGCAGAG
Organism: Ochotona curzoniae; assembly: GCF_017591425.1. NCBI lineage: Eukaryota > Metazoa > Chordata > Mammalia > Lagomorpha > Ochotonidae > Ochotona > Ochotona curzoniae. The sequence goes on along the minus strand of NW_024465561.1, from coordinate 3,404,255 downwards.
CAGGGAGTGGCAAGAGCAAAAGGTGAAGTCATGGCATTTCACAGGATTACTCATCCCAAGTTACTCAACAGGCGCTGGGATGAGAAATCAGCAGTACTGGGCAGCAGGAGAGTTCTCTGCACTGGCAGCAGCCGGCCAGCAGCCCGCGCTGACGTTCCGAAACGGTGTCTGGGTTAGGAAACGTCACGAAAGCGCGGGAAATCTAGACCATAAAAGCGACAATGGGCTGCCCAGAGCCACAGTTCGACGTGGACCCCGCGCTGCGCAGAGACCAGAGGACACCGGCGGACCAAACCTGCTGCAGAACGCGAGACCCAGTGAGAACTCCCAGCAGGTGCGGGGGCAGGCCGGAGCCCGAGCCCAGGGGGTCCCAGGACACCACAGGAGGGCGGGCTGCCTCGGGCGCCTCCAGCCCCAGGCGCATGTGCCCCCTGGCCTCCCGCAGGAGCCAAGATGAGTGCGGGCGGTGCGGCGTTGGCGATGACCATGGGGCTGTGGTTCCTGTGGATGCTGGTCGTGACGACAGCGCAGCCGGTGGAGAACGCGCCCCGACGATGCCTGCTCTCGCACTACCGCTCACTGGATCCCAAGGTGCTGAAAGCCGCCCTGGCGCTGAGAGACAGCTACGTGAGTGACAAACAGCCCCGCCCAGGGCGTAGGGCCGCCAGCCCCTCTCCCAGGACACAGAGCTCAGCCCGAGATGTGCCCGCTCTTCCCATCTAAACAGGGTCACAACTCAGGATACACACAACAGGGCGCTCAGCCAGCGCGGGGTACCCGGGGCTGGGGGACCCAGTGCAGGGTCGGAAAGGGGTTCCCAGAGGCCTTTGGCCCCGATCGGCTTTCGAAGGGCGCGTGGGTTGGTGCGGACACGATGCAGAACGAGCGGCATTCGGGGTCGGGCTGTAGGAACCCCAGAAGGCACGGGTCCCGGGCACGAGCTTGGGGTCCTGGGCACGAGCTTGGGGTCCCGGGCACGAGCTTGGGGTCCCGGCCGATGACCAGTGACGCTAAGCCGGCGCTCCACCCGCAGGAGGAAGAGACGCTGGGCTGGAGACTCCGCACCTGCTCCTTCCGATGGAGGCGGGGTCCGCCAAGGCGGTCGGTGAGTGCGGGGCCTGCGGGGAGGGTTTGGGCACCTGGCGCGGCCCGCGCTAACCGCCGCCTTTCCCCGCAGTCTTGCGCCCGACTCCGCCACGTGGCCCGCGGCCTCGCTGATGCCCAGGCCGTGCTGACTAGCCTCCATCGGCTCGATCGCTTCCCTGGCGTCGGCCCGACACTGGAGCTGCTGGTGGCGGCCAGGAGAGACGTGGAGACCTGCGTAAGTGACACCTGCACCCAGAGCCCCTGGCTGCTTGGCGCCAGAAAGGGTCCCCGCGTGCGGCTCCCGGTCGGGTTCTGTGGGCGGCAGTGCCGGGCAGAGCGCGCGCGGAGCCTGCGGAAGGCTGGCCGAGCCTCACTCCCCTCGCGCGCACCTCCAGGTCGAGCTGGTGCGACCACGCTCCTCCAGGAAGTCCTCCCGAGCGACGCGGAGGCGAGCGGAGACGCGCAGGGCGGTGAGTGCGGCAGTGCCTGCGGCGCCAGGTCAGCGCCGGGGAGCCGCGCCTGGCCGAGCAGGGTCCGGGGCGGGGACGAGGACTGGGACCACGCGCCCGAGCCCACCAAGCCTGACTGTGCCTGCGTCCCCTGTGCAGGACCCTCCTCGCTGCCACGAGGCCGCCGTCGTCTTCAACCTGCTGCGGCTGCTCACCTGGGACCTCAGGCTGGTGGCACAGGACGGGCCGTGTGTGTGAGCGGTGCCCGCGCCACAGCTAGAATGACTTGGTGTCTGGACGCGCTGAGCTAGTGTGGCCCCAGGGGCTGCAGAAAGAGAAGGCGGGTCTCCGGAGGGCGGCGTCCATCCTCACTCGGCTCTGCCTTGCCTGCGGGGGCAGCAGCAGTTGTGGATCCGGTTGATGCTTTTGTCTGGGTTTCCACGGGCCCCTCAGGGTGGATTGCTGAACGTGCAGCCGTGGGAGCCCCGTGCGCCTGAGGGATCAGAAGAGGAATTGTCGTGGCAGAATCTGCTATTCTACCCCTGGATACTGTTATTTTAGAGTGTGTTTGTGGGTTTCGGCGCCTGCGCGAGTGTCTCTGTGTGTGGGTGTGTCTGTGTGTGTGTGTCTGTGTATATGTGTGTGTGCGTGTGTGTGTGAAAGAGAGAGAGTGTGAAAGACAGACATGGCCATGCTACCTCCTTGCTTATTTATTGCCGTTGATTAAAGAATGCTTGTTTTGTATTTTCTGCTCTTGGTCATCATTATGTGGAGAGGCACTAGTGGACTGCCGGGGTAGCACGTCATCGAGTCATCATGGGTCTCCTGCTTAGTCACCTGGCACCACCTGGAGCGTCAGGAGTTGTCCATTGTTAATGATGGTGGCATCCCACCCTCCATCTCCCTCTCCTGTGTTCATCCCCAGCTGGCATCACCACAGCCTCCATTACCCCCGTTCTCAATCACCCCACCCTGCATCTTTCATAAACTCCACCACCACCATCCTGGATCACCCCCACCCCACATCTCTGCCACCCTCATCTACCCCTCCCTCGATCTCCCATTCTCCTCTCCACCCCACTGCACTCTGGGCACCACACCTTCCCCACCTCACCTTCTTCCAGAACTCCTGGCATAGTTTAAATATCTCTAACTGGCGACCTCGGGATCTGGCCCGCCAGGGAAAATCAGGTCTGACAGGATGCTGTAGAGACAAGATGACTATGTATGAGACAGGGCCTAGGGTGCAGGGAAGGGAAGGAGGGGGCAGAGCCCTGTCCACATCCAGGCTGTTCCCCACAACTCCCCCAAAGACCCACTCAGGACCGAATCTGGGTGTGGATGTGTGCAGCATGCAGAGGGGCTGGTCCAGGACTTCACCCAGGGCCGAGTCCTCTTTGGCAGCCATGGTTTCTAGAACCTTCTGTGTTAGGGCCAACTCAGCCTCCAAGGCCACAGGACACTCCCACCACTGAGGAATGAGACATGCAAGACAGAGGGCTCCCAGCAGGATGAGCACATGGGGGAGGGGCAGGGGTACAGAGAAGGGGGAGGGGGCAGGAGGGGGACAAACTGGTGTGGCCACTGGGAGTCAGTGAGGACAATGAAGGGTGTGTCCTCACGGACATGAAGAGGAGAAGCTGTGGGGCCAGGTGAGGACTGGCCTGCCTCTCCCTGCCCGCCCACCTGTGGCTGCTTAGAACCTGTGCTACTACCCAAAAAACAACAAAATAAAGGAACCTGTACTACTTCATCAGCAGCCAGCACCCAGGCACCCAGGGTGCGTAGGAGGGTTGAGCTCAGAGCCCAGGGGCATCCCTGAACATTCGCCTTAGACTCCCAGACGAGACTGGGCACCCCAGGAGGATGTGATGGTGCAGAGAACCCCACTGCAAGGAGAGCAGGAGACAGCCATGCTGGAGGGTGCAGTTTATCCTACAGTACAAGGGTGCAGTGTAGCACACTTCATGGCAGGACGATGCAGGCTAGCCTACAGCATGAGGGTGCAGGTACCCACTACAACAGAGTGCAGGGTGGTCCACAGCATGAGGGTACGATCTAGCACATGGCAGGGTGAAGGGGTTAGTAGGTTAACCCATATTCCTTGAGGTAGGAATGGATATCAGAAAGCCCCCGTGGTGTGAGGTACTAACAGATGAACAGGCACAGCCGGTGGGCACAATTGGGGGTGCAGGTGGGCGAGATTCAGGGTAGGGATGATGGAGGGAGGGTTGATGGTAGGCTAGGAAAATGGAAGGTGGGATGATGGCAAGGTGGGTGTGGTGGAAAGCGGAGGAGATGAGCGCGGGGTGACGGCAGATGGGAGAAATGGAAGTTAGAATGCTGGCAGGTGGTGGAGATGGATGGTAGGGTGATGGCGCTGGTGGAGATGGCAGACAACCACTGACCCCTGCCTTTCTACCCCACAGGTAACCCCTGACTGCCTGGAGACCTCTGTCACTTTCACCTGTTCTGCCTCTTCACCTGGGACCTCAAGTGTGTGGCCAACACAGCCCCCTGCAACTCCTGCACCCCAACATGTAATCCACCTTGGCAGGCAAGATGGGCCTCCATGGAGGTGCTGCAGCAACCACTGTGCTTAAATCAAACAACCAGGCGGGAGTAGGGAGGGCACAGACCTGGCTTCCACCCCGCTGTGCTATTTCGAGCTGAATGATGGCTGACGCTGTGGCACAGCACTTGAAGCTTCTGCCTGCAGGGCTGGCATCTCCTATGGGTCCCAGTTTGAGTCCTGGCTGTTCTGTTTCTGATCCAACTCCCTGCCAATGGCCTGGGAGGGCAGCGGAAGATGGTCCAAGTCCTTGGGCCCTAGTACCCCACATGGGAGATCTGCAAGAAGCTCCTGATGCCTGGCTTCAGATCAGCTCAGTTCCTGCCATTGCAGCCATCTGGGGAGTGAACCAGCAGATGGAAGGTCTTCCTCTCTCCCCTTGCTGTAACTCTGCTTGTTGCTGCATGACGCTGGCAATTCTGAAACACTGCCTGTGGCTTGGGAAAGCAGTAGAGGACAGTCTAAACTCTTGGGAGCCTGCACCCATGTGGGAGATCCAGAAGAAGCTCCTGGTTCCTGGTTTGGGATTGGATCAGCTCAGCTCAGGCCGTTGGAGCTGCTTGGGGAGTGAGCCGGCAGGGAGAAGATGTTTCTGTCTCTCCTTCTCAGTAAATCTGCTTTTTAAATTTAAAAAAAAATTCAAAAATTGAAGCAGGAGTTCATCACAGGAACACTGAAGTAGGGCCACATGGAACAGAAAGAGGCTGCAGGGAGCAGCTGGGGAGCCACTGCCTTGCAGAGCAGGGATTGGGGGGCTCGGCCAGGCTGCAGCCGCGAAGGAAGACCAAAAAAGGTGCTTTGGTTTCCCATTTCTTTTTTTTTTTCACCTATATATCTTTTTTATTAATATTTTTTATTTTAACAATCTTTACATGGTTAATTTGGTTTCCCATTTCAAAATGAAAAAATCATGGAGGAGTGGACTCAGGAGGCATTTATTACTCATAGCAAGTTACGAAAGACATCACTGGTCCCGCTGCATAGGAAAATTATGTTTACCATTGGGTGTGGTATCGCCCCAGGAAAATTTCAGACCTTAAAAGCGACCATGGGCTGCCCAGAGCCACAGTTCGACATGGACCCCGCGCTACCCAGAGACCAGAGGACACCGACGGACCAAACCTGCTGCAGAACACAGCACCCAGTGAGCACTCCCAGCAGGTGCGGGGGCAGGCCGGAGCCCGAGCCCAGGGGGTCCCAGGACACCACAGGAGGGCGGGCTGCCTCGGGCGCCTCCAGCCCCAGGCGCACGTGCCCCCTGGCCTCCCGCAGGAGCCAAGATGAGTGCGGGCGGTGCGGCGTTGGCGATGACCATGGGGCTGTGGTTCCTGTGGATGCTGGTCGTGACGACAGCGCAGCCGGTGGAGAACGCGCCCCGACGATGCCTGCTCTCGCACTACCGCTCACTGGATCCCAAGGTGCTGAAAGCCGCCCTGGCGCTGAGAGACAGCTACGTGAGTGACAAACAGCCCCACCCAGGGCGCAGGGCCGCCAGCTCCTCTCCCAGGACTCTGAGCTCAGCCCGAGAGATGTGCCCGCTCTTCCCACCGAAACAGGGTCACAACTCAGGATACGCACAACAGGGCGCTCAGCCAGCGCGGGGTACCCGGGGCTGGGGGACCCAGTGCAGGGTCGGAAAGGGGTTCCCAGAGGCCTTTGGCCCCGATCGGCTTTCGAAGGGCGCGTGGGTTGGTGCGGACACGATGGAGAACGAGCGGCATTCGGGGTCGGGCTGTAGGAACCCCAGAAGGCACGGGTCCCGGGCACGAGCTTGGGGTCCCGGGCACGAGCTTGGGGTCCCGGCCGATGACCAGTGACGCTAAGCCGGCGCTCCACCCGCAGGAGGAAGAGACGCTGGGCTGGAGACTCCGCACCTGCTCCTTCCGATGGAGGCGGGGTCCGCCAAGGCGGTCGGTGAGTGCGGGGCCTGCGGGGAGGGCGTGGGCACCTGGCGCGGCCCGCGCTAACCGCCGCCTTTTCCCGCAGTCTTGCGCCCGACTCCGCCACGTGGCCCGCGGCCTCGCTGATGCCCAGGCCGTGCTGACTAGCCTCCATCGGCTCGATCGCTTCCCTGGCGTCGGCCCGACACTGGAGCTGCTGGTGGCGGCCAGGAGAGACGTGGAGACCTGCGTAAGTGACACCTGCACCCAGAGTCCCTGGCTGCTTGGCGCCAGAAAGGGTCCCCGCGTGCGGCTCCCGGTCGGGTTCTGTGGGCGGCAGTGCCGGGCAGAGCGCGCGGGGAACCTGCGGAAGGCTGGCGGAGCCTCACTCCCCTTGCGCGCACCTCCAGGTCGAGCTGGTGCGACCACGCTTCTCCAGGAAGTCCTCCCGAGCGACGCGGAGGCGAGCGGAGACGCGCAGGGCGGTGAGTGCGGCAGTGCCTGCGGCGCCAGGTCAGCGCCGGGGAGCCGCGCCTGGCCAAGCAGGGTCCGGGGCGGGGACGTGGACTGGGACCACGCGCCCGAGCCCACCAAGCCTGACTGTGCCTGCGTCCCCTGTGCAGGACCCTCCTCGCTGCCACGAGGCCGCCGTCGTCTTCAACCTGCTGCGGCTGCTCACCTGGGACCTCAGGCTGGTGGCGGAAACGGTCCGCGCGTGAGCGGTGCACGCGCCGCTGCAAGCGTTACTTTATTTTATGGGCGCGCCGTGCAGGTGTGGTTTCCAGGGCTGCAGAAAGAGAAGGCGGGTCTCCGGAGGGCGCAGTGGGTCCTCACCCGCCTCCGCTCTCCGGCATTTGCGGAGCTCCACCCTGGGTTGCTCTGTGCTCCTGCGAGTCCCAGCATTGTGGAATGGTGAATCAGCTGCTGTGGAAGCCCCTGGGCGAGTTCCGGACTCCTGAGTGATAAGAAGCGTCGCGACAGTCCTCTGCTATTCTACCCCTGGATACTGTTACTTGAGTCTGTGTGTGTGTATGAGTAAGTGAGAGAGGCATGCTCTGAGTGTCATAGTCCTGTTGCCTCCTGGCTTATCAGTTTGTGTTTATTAAATCTCTTCGTCGTGTACCTGCTGCTTCCTTGCTCCGACCTGCAAAGGCAGTTATGTGGACAGCAAGTGGGTCTGAGGGTGGAGCACTGACCGGAGGCCGTTGATGGTAAAAGTCTCAGCGAAGTCTCTCCTCATTGCTCCTTCACCTCTCCTTATATACCCTCCCCTCCTCAAGTCACAGCAACTCCTTAGCCCACAACACTTCCGATCACCTTTGCGGTGGTTGGAGTGACACTAACAAGAGGGGCTGTGATGTTCACATCGGCAGAGCATCAGGTCATCCTGAGTGTCCTGCAGCAGCACTCACCGCCCTTGGCTCCCTGCCACGTGCTGCTGGATGCACCTGCACCGCCCAGCTCAGCCTGCCAGGCGGAGAGACGTGCACCGACGTCAGGTACACGTTTTTATACTTGATCTTAGCCAAATGGCAGAGAAGAGATACATACACGTTTTTAAATCGTGCTTTAGTTCTGTACCTGCTAAAGCAGAGAGAGATGGAGAATATCTTTCATTCATTATTCATTCCTCAAGGCTCCCATCAGGCAGATCTCGGGGACCAAGGCTGAGCCAGGGTACCCCACATGGATGGCACAATGTCACCTGTTTCAGCTTTCCTGTGCTGCCTCCCTGCTGGGCTTCAGCTGGAGGCCAGAGAGGGGAGCTGGGCTGGGCCTGGACCCCAGGTTCTGCCTCATGGGGTGCATGGGTCCTGTGGGGTGGCCTAAGCTGTACCTCCAAGACCCTCTCTAAAGTCAGGCTCACACCACTCCCAAGGTCAGGAAGGGTTAATAAGTGGTCTGCACCAGGGAATCAAGCGGAGAACAGCCATAGCTGTGGCATGACTGTGCGTGTGGGAATGTGTGTGTACTGTGTGAGGGAGTGTGTGAGAATATGCCAGCGTGTGTCACAGAGAATGTGAGTGTAACCTGTGGACCCGCATCCTGCCGCTCCTTCAGCCAGCCCCCCACCCACGCTCCGGCCTCAGGCCCCAACCAGGCCACTGCACAGCCGCCCTTTCTGCTGGGCCTGCGTGTGTCCAGGCAAAGCTTAGTGCGATATGGAGGAATTGTAGGGGTCTACCCCTCCAACCTGTTGAGGCACGCACGGATGTGACCAACGGATATGGCTGGGGTCTGGCCCCTCCTCTCCGTGAGGGCGGGTGTTTCTGTGCTGGGTCCCTGCAGCTCAGGCTCTCCCTGCAGCTGGGATGAGGAGGGAGGGAGAAAGTCAGGGGATCCTAGAGAACTTTGTACCCTCTCCCAGGATGCCCCCTGGGTGTTGGAGCTGAGGACCCACCTCCGGGTGCCTCCCTACTGATTGGCCGTGTGACCCAGAGTGTCCCCTGATGTCCCTTGACCCCTGAAGCTCATGGAGGCCTCTCGTGCCCAGGGTCTATTGACGGTACTGGGTGCCACCCGACAGAGCTTCGCACAGCCTGGCAGCCTGCAGCGGCTCTGACCTTGGCCTAGAAGGCTCCACAGTCAAGCTGTGCCATCCTTACCCCAAAGCCATGGTATCACCTGGTACCACCTCTGGGTGCACTGCATCCTGCTCTCTCTGCTGTATTGCCTGACAGGTGCCACCCACACACACACACACACACACACACACACACACACACACACAGAGTCACTGCATGACACTTCCGGAAAGGGTGCTGGCTCTGATCCTGCTTCCCAATGCATAGGCCCTGCTGCCCCCGCCCCACCCCCACCAGTTGTGACTGCCACACAATAGGGCCTGAGTGGTCCCCAAGCCAGGGGACCTTCAAATCCTAGTCAGAGCCTCGGACTCCCAGGTCCTCAATTGCTTTCCCAGGCCACAAGCAGGGAGCTGGATGGGAAACAGGACGGCCAGGATTAGAACCGGTGACCCTATGGGATCCTGGCACTTTCAAGGTTGAGGACTTTATCCACCGCGCCAGGCCCTCAATTAAACAAATATTTTATGGGGTTGATGCAGTGGTGAAAGGGATTCAGTCAGCACCTGCCACGTAGGCATTCCGTACAGGAGACTCTCCCAGTCCCAGCTGCTTCACATATGCGGCTCCCCGGGAATGCACATGAGGCCAACCCTGGGCTCCTGCGTCACGTGGGAGACCCAGCTGCAACTCCTGATCCTAACTTCAGCCTGGCCCAGCCCATTTCTGGAGAGAATCTGTAGCTAGGTTTTCTCTCTCTAACTGTGCTTTGGAGCTTATAGCAAGCTGTGGGGCACCTGCACCTTCTTCATAGGTGGGAGATGGCGGGGAGCTGCTCTCACGCAGTCTCCCACCTGCTGCCTCCCCTCCCACTAGTCTTTCCCTGCTCTTTGAGCCTCCTGTAGGAAGCTCCCGCAGCTCAAGATAACAGCACCGGCTGGGATCCCAGCACCCTCCTCCCTACTCCAGATTCCTGCCACCTTCATCCCCAGCCGGGGATCCCAGCACCCTCGTCCTCAGTCCTGGAACCCGACACCCTCACCCCCAGCCCTGGAGTCCTGCAGGAGGCAGAGCGCCGGCTGGTTCCCCACCCAGCCCCGGACTCCGCCCTCTGGCGCAGGCACCCTGCCTGACCCAGGCTAAGCTTTTACCTGAGGCCCTCCCGCTACCCCGGGTTCCCGCGCCATGCTCTGCTGCGAACGGGAGCTGCTGGCGGCCAAGCACCGCCGGATTTTCACTTTCCCTGCATCAGCCAGGCCCGCGGTGTGCGCTGGCTGAAACTCGCATCACCCGACCTCTTGCGGGGCGCGTGTCCCCGCCGAAGCTCTGGAGCCAGACAGAATGGGGACGCTGCACAGGCCCCCATTCGCCAGGGAGAACAAGCCTGGAGACCCCGACAGCACCAAGACAGACCCCAGACCACATGCTCAGCCTGGTCGCTGGGTCTGCTGAGCACAATGCCTGTCAGCCTGGCCCAGTCCTACTCTTGGAGGTTATCTGAAGAGTGAACAAATAAATGCCAAGTGCGCGCTCTCTCTCTGCTCTTCAACTAACTAAATAAATATTTTTTAAAGACCACAGCTCCACCTTTTGGAATGATGCAGATGCCTCGTGACAAGGAGTGGAGCTCGGCTGTGGGCATCCCTGGGCCACACAGCTGTGCCCAGCATCCGTCAGCAGCAGTCCTTGCTTCCCTATGACATTCTGAGCATAAGTGGTGGCCTTGAGTGTCCAGTGCCCAGGGCCGTGGCTGCTCTTGATTTGGCAAGGTTTAACAAATTTGAGAATTTGACTTTCACAGTGGTTTTGACGGACCTGCATTGGCAGCTGGGGGTAGGTAGGGGAAGAGGAACAGGATCGCTCTCCATGGTCCTGAATCTGTAAGCCCTCCTGCGTCCCTGCCTGCTTGGGCAAGCAGGGAAGCCTCGGTCAGGTTTTGTTCATGAAGACAAGAGTTAACATGAAGCGCGGTCACAGGACAAGGAGACCACCCCTCCCCCTCTGGGTCTAACAGTGACAGATGGCCAAGGAGACATCATGTAGCGTCTATCCTCGTGGCTGCCCAAGGATCCCTGCTTGAATTCCCACAACCTCCCCCTGATGTTGGTGCTGTCATCCTCACACAGCTGAAATGCAGGGAGACAGAGAACAGATGGGAAACCAGCCACCCAGAGCCACACAGCTTTGGGGTCAGGTGTCGAACAAGTAATTTTTAGGCTTCTGAGTCCACAGCCTTACATGGAGTCTAAAAACAAACAGAAGACCTACCTCTGAGAAGTAGACCTTGAATCCCCTGTGAAGTGACACACTCAGGCTCCCCCTGATGATGTAGACAACTGTATCCCAAAATGCCCAGAGGATGGGGTGGTGGTTTCAATCCCTCTGGCAGGCCCAGCACACCCCACGCAGGCTTTGTGGGGTTTCCAGCCTGATCAATGATCCAGAGTGAGTGAATCTTGTGTGTTTACCACCAAATAGTCCCAATCAGGGCTGCTCTAATGGCTCAATTGGCTAATCCTCTGCCTCCAAATGCTGGCACCCCACATGCACACTGGTTCATGTCCCAGATGCTCCACTTCCCATCCAACTCCCTCCCTGCTTGTGGCCTGGGAAAGCAGTAGAGCACAGCCCAAAGCCTTGGGACTCTCCACCTGTGTGGGAGATGCAGAGGAGGCTTCTGGCTCCTGGCTTTGGATTGGTGCAGCTCTGGATGTTGTAGCCACTTGGGGAGTGAACCAGAGGACAGAAGTGCTTTCGCTCTGTCTCTCCTTCTCTCTGTCAATCTGCCTTTCCAACAAAAATAAATAAAACAAGTGACCCCCAACACTGTCCACATCCCAAACCTGGAACAGGTGAGCAGGGTCTTCGCACAGGCAATCATGTTACAGAATTTGAGGTGAGCAGAGGATGCTGGGTGCTGTGGGTTCTAAGTGGAATCACACATACCCTCCTGAGCGGGAGCCAGATGGACCCCGACTCACATGTGTGTGAGGATGGAGCAAGGAGCCTTGGGTGATGGAGTGAGGTGGCTGCGAATCAAGGGCTGAGGGTGGCTACCAGAGCCTGGCAGAGGGGAGGCAGGGAGGGCGCCTCAGACAAGGTGGCCCTGGGATGCTGAGATCTTGGCCCAGTAGTATTGAGCTTGGACTCTGAACTCCAGAACTGGGATCCCATCCAGAGACCTGGAAGAGGCTCTTGGCTCCTGGCTTCAGATCAGAGCTCAGCTCTGGCTGTTGTGGCCACTTGGGGAGTGAACCAGCAGAAGGAAGATCTTCCTGTTTGTCTCTCCTCCTCTCTGTATATTTGCCTTTCCAATACAAATAATTAAAAAAAAAAAGTAGCCACAGGGAACTAACACAGTAACTAGTACACTTGCTTCCTGTGAAGCCTTTAACCTGTGATGCCTTGGGGGTGGCAGGAAGAGGGTCGGGAGGCTGGGGGGGCTCAGGGTCTGGGTTGGGGGAGGGGCCTGGAGGGCTCAGGGTCTGGGGGGCATCCTGGGGGGCTCGGGGTCTGGGGGAGTCCTGGGGGGCTCGGGGTCTGGGGGGGTCCTGGGGGGCTCGGGGTCTGGAGGGGTTCCTGGGGGGCTCGGGGTCTGGGGGGGTCCTGGGGGACTCGCGGTTTGGGGGGGTCCTGGAGGGCTCAGGGTCTGGGGGGGTCCTGGGGGACTCGCGGTCTGGGGGGGTCCTGGAGGGCTCAGGGTCTGGGGGTGTCCTGGGGGGCTCGGGGTCTGGGGGGCGTCCTGGGGGGCTCGGGGTCTGGGGGGCGTCCTGGGGGGCTCGGGGTCTGGGCACATAAGGTTCTTGTGCATCTGCCCACCACCTACTCCAGCATCTGCAGGTCCCATGTGGCAGATCCACCCCTGGGGAGTCCTCCAACGCTGCCTTCCATCTCCCGTGTTACCAGTTCTGCAGGCCTCAAAGCCAAGCCCCCAGAGACTTCCTCACCCTGCGTCGGGAGTCAGGAGTCCCAGGCCGAGCCCCCGGTTCCCAGCACCCCTGTGTGTCCCTCTGGAGCCAGGGGTGCCTCCCCAGTGGGATTCCTCTCCCTCCACATCTCACCCCTGCTCACCGTGGGAGAGCATGCTCACCACTGCGCCGTGCAGCACAGCTTGTCTACGCATTACCCCCCACCACATCACCCAAGGGCATCCCCCCTGCTGGTCACTAGCAAAGGACTCTGTTCCAAGGACCACTGACAAAGTCTGATTGCCCAAAGCACTTCCAGTGTGAAAGGCCTCCGAGTCGGTTCCCCAGAAACAGACTGGACAGCAGGCAGGAGGCGGTTGGATAAGGCTCCCACAAGAGAACCCACCATAGTAGGAGGGAGACCTTATTGTGGGGTGTCAGATCAGCCCAGCTCTGGCCATTGTGTCCATTTGGGGGAACAAATTAGCAGATGGAAGATCTCCGTATAACTCTGATTTTCTTTCCTTTTTTTTTTTTTAAAGATTTATTTATTTTTATTGGAAAGGCAGATATACAGAGAGGAGGAGAGACAGAGAGGAAGATCTTCTGTCTGACGGTTCACTCCCCAAGCAGCCGCAACAGCTGGAGTTGAGCCAATCCGAAGCCAGGAGCTTCTTCCGGGTCTCCCACATGGGTGCAGGATCCCCTGGCTTTGGGCCGTCCTCGACTGTTTTCCCAAGCCACAAGCAGGGAGCTGGATGGGAAGTGGAGCAGCCAGGATTAGAACCAGCACCTATAAGGGATCCCAGTCATGCAAGGCGAGACTTTAACCACTAAATTATCACACCGGGCCTACACCGGGTGCTTTTCAAAAAGAAGTAAAATTTTAAGAGAAAGAATTAGATGACTGCAATCAAAATATCCTACAGAAAAACTACTTTGGACTCTCCAAAAACGCCAGTGCTGGGGCAGGGGTGTGGTTCCGATGGCTGCTAAGATGCCTGGGCACATGGGCGGAGTGCCCAGGGTTACAGACTCAGCTGCAGCTGCCAGGTCAGTTTCCTGACAATGCACAACCTGGGATGGCAGCTGTGAGGGGCTCAGAGACTGGGCCGCTGCTGTCGGCTGGGACCCCTGAACTGGGTCCTCCACTCCTGGCTTCAGCCCTGCCCAGGAGCCATCATGGACAACTGGGGGAATGAGCCAATGAGGGCAGGCTGTGTGTGTGTGTGTGAGTGTGAGTGTTGGTGTGTCTATGTGAGTGTGAGTGCATATGTGTGTCTATGGTCTCCTGGCCTCCCAAATGAACAAATTTCTTAGAGTTAACATCACAGTGCTCACTTTGGTAGTACATATACTAAAACTGCAACGACACAGAGAAGGTTAGCGTGGCCCCTGCTGCAAGGATGACATGCAAGTTCGTGAAGCATTCCATATTAACACACACACAAAAAAAGGTTAACATTACAAAAAATGTGTAGACTCATTCCAGAGCAAAGCAAAACAACACCAACTACAATGCCCTGTTCCCAAAGCCACGCCCCTGCCTGGGTTTCCGACAAACACATAAATACATACATGAACACACATGCACAGGGGGCACTTCAAACACTTCACAAAATGGAGTTATAATTATCTTTTGATGCAAAAACTTTTTTAAAAATATTTATTCATTTTTATTGGAAAGGCAGATATACAGAGAGGAGGAGAGACAGAGAGGAAGATCTTCCATCCACTGATTCACTCCCCAAGAGGCCACAATAACCAGAGCTAAGCTGATCTGAAGCCAAGAGTCAGGTGCCCCTTCAGGATCTCCCACACAGGTGCCAGGTCCCAAGACTTTGGGCCATCCTTGACTGTTTTCCCAAGCCACAAGCAGGGAGCTGGATGGGAAGTGGAGCAGCCAGGATTAGAACCTGTGCCTATATGGGATCCCGACAATGCAAGGTGAGGACTTTAGGCATTAGGCTACTGCGCTGGGCCCAATGCAAACACTTCTGAAGTCCATTCAGTTTTTTTCTAACATGCATTGCCTTGAATTTTTTAAAATCTTCTCAAACATTATATATATGTGTGTGTGAACAGATAAAATTGTATATATTTTTATCCTTCCAATTTTAGTGCATGTGCTGCTGAAACAAGCACTGTATATATTTTTAAACATTTATTTATCTGAAAGGAAGAATGACAGAGATAGGAGAAACAGTGAGCGAGTGGGATCTTCTATCCAGTTGCTCAACAGACCACAACAGACAGATCTGGACCGGGCAAAACTTCTATCCAGGGCCTCGTGGCTAAATCCTCACCTTGGACACACCGGGATCCCAAATGGGCAGCGGTTCGTGTCCTGGCTGCTCCACTTCCCATCCAGCTCCCTGTTCGTGGCCTGGGAAAGCAGTGGAGGACGGCCCAAAGCCTTGGGACCCTGCACCTGCATGAGAGACCCAGAAGAGGCTCCGGACTCCTGGGTTTGAATCAGCTCAGCTCTGGCTGTTGCGGCCACTTTGGGGAGTGAACCAGCCGATCTTTCTCTCTGCTTCTCTTTCTATCAATCTGCCTTTCCAATAAAAACAATCTTATTTACACAGTAAGTAGAGACCTAAGCACTTGGGCCATCTTCTACTTCTTTTGCAGGCACATTGGCAGGATTCTGGATTGAAAGCAGGGTAGTCAAGACTTTATCCAGTGCTCTAACAGGGGATGTGAGCATTGGGAGCAGTGCTTCAGCCCACTGCGCCCTAATGCTGCCCCAAGCCATACCAATGTGCACCACAGGATGTTTCAGAATAAGAATGCATTGGGTAATGGCTGTAGTGAGCTCATTAACACAGGCAACACCTCTATTCTTATCTGTGGTGTGTGGTGAAATCATTTTAAACATCATGTGCTGGGCCTGGCAGCATGGCATAGCGGCTAATGTCCTCACCTTGAACGTGCCAGGATCCCATATGGATGCTGGTTCTAATCCCGGCTGCCCCGCTTCCCATCCAGCTCCCTGCTTGTGGCCTGGGAAAGCAGCCGAGGACGGCCCAAAGCCTTGGGACCCTGTACCCGTGTGGGAGACCTGGAGGAGGTTCCTGGCTCCTGGCTTCGGATTGGCTCAGCAATGGCCATTGTGGTCACTTGGGGAGTGAACCAGTGGAAAGAAGATCTTCCTCTCTGTCTCTCCTCCTCCCTCTATATCTGACTTTGTAATGAAAATAAAATAAGTCTTAAAAAATAATTAAATAAATAAACATCATCTACTGGCCAGCATTGTAGCCTGTGACACTGGCATTCCATAGAGGCTCCAATTCAAGTCCCGGGAGCTTCACCTCCCTGCGCCTAGGAAGGAAGTGAAAAAGATGACACAAGAGCTTGGGGCGCTGCCACTCATGTGAGACACCCAGTCCTACCTCCTTCCAGGCCAGCTTCCAGCTCATGTACACTCTGCGGGCAGCAGGTGGTGGCTCAGGTGGCTGGATCCTTGTCGATGACCCAGATTGAGTGATGACCCAGATTGAGTTTTCATCTCTTGGCTTCCACTTGGCCCAGCCCTGGCTATTTAAGGTGCTCCTGGAAATGACTCAGCAAATGGAAGAGCTCTCTCCCCGCCCACATCTTCTGGATAAATAAAAGCAAATAGGGCGCTAGAGACGACCTGGGCTTCGGGAGCGGGTGCACCGGGTGGCCAGGGTGAAGTGCAGTTACCGCTCAGGGAACAGCCAGCTGCCAGTCCCTGCGGCCAGGCATACAGGTCAGCTCATGGAGAAGACTGCGTCTTGCAAGAAAAAGAGGCGAGGAGGCAGCACGGGGCAAACTCCTAACCGAGGGCAAAGGCCGTGGGCGGGAAGGCGGGAAGAGGGAAGGCCACGGCCCTTCCTCCCGCAGTGTCCCTCCATCTCCCTCTACTGGCCAAGCGGAGCAAGTACCTAGCCTGGCAAAGAAGAAGCAATTAATGGAAAACTTACCACACAGGAGGAGACACTTGCTTCCTCTGGTAAGAGGCCAAAACTCACACTCCCGGACTCGCTCGCATCTCGGATGTAGTTCTACAGACACGTGACCTGGAGGGGACGCGTGACTCGAGCTCCGTCTATCAAATGCAATCTCAGAAAGTGCAAAAGATTAACATATTGTTTACCCAATACTATGTCAATTAATTCCATAATGTTGTATATTGATACTGAGGTTTTGTTGGGGCTTTTAACTGACCGGATCTTTACTCTGTCAGCCCTATCTTCAGACTAGAGAAGGTCTCCCCAAGAGGCCACTGAACTTATCTGGACAATAAGACGCTGGACTTTATGCTAGATATGTGTTTGCAAGGAACGAATCTCAACTGAACTTGAACTGTGGTTATGCAACAAGGTGGAGGAATCCACCATGGGGGGAGGGGTATGAGAGGGGTGGGGGGAATCCCCAGTGCCTATAAAACTGTATCACATAATACAATGTTAACAACAATTAAAAAAAAAAAAAAGAAAGTGCAAAAGAATGCGGAAGCCCAGGAGCAGGTTGTTGTCACAATGGGTAAAATACCTTGGCCACCCTGTACTGCTGAGGTGTCTAGTTCAAGTCCCAGCACAGCCTGCTAATGCACACCTGGGAAGGTAGCCAACGGGGTGGCTGCAGTGTGTGGGTGCCTGCTTCCCACGTGAGGGCCCCACATCAAGTAGCTGACTTGCGGCTGGCTGAGTCAGCCCTGGATTTTTGTGGTCAGAGAGTGAACCCGTGGACCTTGCTCCCTGTCTGTAACTCTTTCAGATAACTACCAAATAAATACATCTATTGCCTTTTTAAAGATTGGTTTATTTTTATTTGCGAGGCACATTTACAGAGAGAAGGAGACAGAAAAGAAAGATCTTCCATCCACTGGTTTACTCCTTAAATGGCCACAATAGCCAGAGCTGAGCCGATCTGAAGCCAGGAACCAGGAGCTTCCTCCAGGTTTCCCACATGACTGCGGGGTCCCAAGGCTTTGGGCCGTCCTCGACTGCTTTCCTAGGCCACAAGCAGGGAGCTGGATTGGAAAGTGGAGCAGCCAGGATTCGAACTAGTGCTCATACGGGATACTGGCACCATTAATCTATCTTTTTTAAAGATTGAGATGATAGGGCCCGGCGCGGTGGTGCAAGTGGTTAGGGTCCTCGCCTTGCACGCCCCGGGATCCCATATGGGCGCCGGTTCTATCCCTGGCAGCCCCACTTCCCTTCCAGCTCCCTGCCTGTGGCCCCGGAAAGCAGTCGAGGACGGCCCAAAGCTTTGGGACCCTGTACCCACGTGGGAGACCCGGAAGAGGCTCCTGGCTTTGGATCGGCATAGCATCGGCCGTTGCGCGCACTTGGGGAGTGAATCATCGGATGGAAGATCTTCCTCTCTGTCTCTCCTCTCTGTATATCCGCCTTTCCAATAAAAAATAATAAAAATAAATCTTTAAAAAATATATATATATATAAAGATTGAGATGATAATAGCACTGACATGATTGTGAGAGCTAAAGAAATAAATGATAGTACCTGAGATATAAAATACTCAATAAATATTAGATTTTTTTTCAACTGAGCCACTGGGGAAGTAGCCATAAAAAGACTGTCGTCCGTCCGCCTTTGCCAGGGAAGCCCCGGGTTGTTGGGGCTTTGGAGTCAAATCCTGATGGTTCCCAGTCCCAGCAGCAAGCATGGGTGTGGCCGTGCGTTTTTCTACTCAAAGCAACTGGTGTGACTTCCGCTGTGTGCAAGCAGAGCCTGAGAGAAACAGACAGGCGAGGGCCGATTGTTCCAGAAGCAGCAAGGAGGCCTGTGTGGCAGAGAGGAAGCGGAGAGGGCACGTGGTGGAAAGGTCCAGACCGCCGAGAGCTTTGCCAAGGGTGGCAGGGGTGGGTTGTTGGGTGTTGTTTCCTAAGATGAGACAGAGGGGCCGGCCCAATAGCTCAACTGGCTAATCCTCCACTTGCAAGTACCAGTATCCCGTATGGGTGCTGGTTCTAATCCCAGCTGCTCCACTTCCCATTCAGCTCCCTGCTTGTGGCTTGGGAAAGCAGTGGAGAACAACCCAAAGCCGCGGGCTCCTCCTCCCATGTGGGAGACTCAGAAGCTCCTGGCTTTGGATTGGCTTAGCTCAGAGTGTTGCAGCCACTTGGAGAGTGATCAACTGGATGGAAGATCTTTCTGTCCCCTCTTCTCTCTGTAAATCTGCCTCTCTAACAAATTAATTTTAAATTCTTTTATAAGCAAAAAAGAGAGAGAGAGAGACAAGGATCTTCCATCTGCTCGTTCACTCTTCAAATGGCCACAATGGCTGATGTTGGGCCAAGCCAAAGCCAGGAGCCTGGAGCTCTTGTGCGTCTCCCACGTGGGTATAGGATCCCAAGGACTTGGGCCATCCTCCGCTTCTCTCCCAGGCTCCTAGCAAGGAGCTGGATGGGAAGTGGAGCAGCCATCTCAGAGATGTAAGTAACAGTGTATTTTGCTATTGCACAGTGCTAGCACAGCAAGGGGTTGGATTTATTTTTTTTTTTTAATTTGGACTGAAATTGAAGTCATGAGAGGGATGGGGGATGGAGTTAACTACACAGGGGATGAGGGTGAGGGTACCAGGGAGAGGCTGCTTTCGTTGTCCAGGGAGGAGGCCACAGCAGAGAGCCCAGGATGGGGTGGGAGGAGGGGAGAGGTAGGTGACACCGGAAGTGCAGGCAGCAGGATTTGCCAGTGCTCTGAAAATGTTATCGTGTGTGTGTGTGTGTGTGTGTGTGTGAGAGAGAGAGAGAGAGAGAGAAAAAGTTACAACGTGCAATGAAGCCTCAACCACCCACAGTGCTAGGCGTGGGGCTGGCACCAGGGAGCCACGTGGCTGTGGGCACAGGCATCGAGCACATGTCACGAGGCCAAGTCCCCGCCACTCAGCGTTAATTATGGGCCACGTTTGCGACAAGTCATCCAAACCCCTCATCATCCCGCTGCTGGCACTCCCACGAGACACCCACACCTGTCCCCTAAGATTCTGAGAGAGGCCTCCTCCTTGTCCTCCAATCCCGCTTCTTAAAAAAAAACCCATCTTCCTCCTTACTGTGTGTTCTCACTGTGCCTAGCAAATGGGGGTGACTCAGGGCAACTTCCTCTACTCCTACCAGGCCGTGGATCCCCCCCATTCTCCAGGAATCTCCTTTTCCCGCGGAATTTCCGGCGCCTGGCTCTCACCTCCTTTCTGTTTCTCTTTCATATTCCGGATCCTTCCATCTGTCATCTCCTGGCCACCACCCACACTGGGGCTTCCCCGGCCCTGTCCTCATGTCACTTGGGGTGGCTAGGGCGGGGAGGGGAGAATTGCTGGGTTCAAGTCAGCAGGGCCGGCGGGCGTGGGAAGAGTGCCTCTCTGTTCACGTCACCGGTCCTGGCTGCAGCAGTGGCAATTTCATTCGCCTGAAGCATTACGTACTAGCAGTCGCTCCTGAACTTGAATGGGGATTGCCCAGTCCTACCCCCAGGACTGCTGAAGGAGGAGCTCAGTATATTTGCATTTCTGGCAAGTTCCCAGGTGAGGCTGATGCAAGCGGCCAAAGTCCACATGTTGGAGAGCCACTGTCACGCATGCATTCTGGCTCCCGGGCGGGCATGAGAGTCTGGCTTAGGGTTTGGGTTGGGATGCTCACGGCCACTTGCAAGCGGAGACCCTGGCTTTGGCTCCCAGCAGCAGCTCCTGCCTCTAGCTTCTTAGGACCCCAGACCCTGAAGGCAACAGTGTTGCCTCAAGCGGTTGGGGCCCTCATTCAATTGTAGTAACGAACACAGTAACAGTGCCCAAACAGTTGTAGCTTTGTATTATTATTACTATTGTTGCTACCACTTCCAGGTGTTTCTAATATGCAGTCAAGGCTAAGAAATACTAAGCGAGGGCTAGTGCAGGAGACCACCTGCCATGCCAGCATCCCATATTGAAATACTCAATGAATCCCGGCTACTCCCTTCCAATCCAGCACCCCACAAACGCATCTGGAAAAGCAGCAGAAGATGGCTCAAGTGCGTGGGCCCGTGCCACCCCTGTTAGAAACCCAGATGGAGTTCCAGACTGCTGGCTTCCACCTGGCATTTTCATTAATTTTTTTTTAATTTATTTATTTGAAGAGTTATTGAGTGAGAAAGGGGAGACAGGACGAGTGACAGAGAGAGAGAGAGAGCTTCCACCTTCTGTTTCCTTCTAGATGGCTGCAATGACCAGGCCTGAGACACAGCAGAAACAAGAAACTCCACCCGCGTCTCCCATGTGGGTGGCAAGGATCCAAACACTTGGGCCACTTTCCACCGCTTTTCCTTTGCTATCTCAGGAATCTGGATCAGAAAGGAGTCGCAGGACACCAGCCAACTTCCACATGGGATACTGGCATTGCCAGCAGTGGCTTTACCCACATGCCCCAACACTCACCCTCTCAAGAGCTTTTGGAATAAATGCTAACACCCATAAACTACCTATATAGAATAGATAGGGAGGTGGACACAGGCTGTTTTGACCTGTTTTTATCTGTCACATGGTCACAAATATTTTCTTGAAATCAGTGACTTGTGGGCACAGGGTGGTAGTCTAGTGGCTAATGTCCTCGCCTTGCACGCCCAAGATCCCTATATGGGCACTGGTTCATGTTCCAGCGGCCCCACTTCCCATCCAGCTCCCTGCTTGTGGCCTGGGAAAGAACAGAGGACGGCCCAAAGCCTTGAGACCCTGTATTTGTGTGAGAAACCCGGAAGAAGCTCCTGACTCCTCGTTTGCATCAGCTCAGCTCTGGCCATTGCAGTTACTTGGGAAGTGAACCAGTGGACTAGAAGATCTTTCTGTTTCTCCTTCACTCTTATAAATCTGCCTTTCCAATAAAAATAAATAGACCTTTTAAAAAAAGAAATCAGTACATTGCTTCCTTATTTTTTTTTAAGATTTATTTATTTTTATTACAAAGTCAGATATACAGAGAGAAAGAGAGATAGAGAGGAAGATCTTCCATCCAATGATTCACTCCCCAAGTGACCACGATGGCCAGTGCTGTGCCGATCTGAAGCCAGGAGCCAGGAACTTCCTCCGGGTCTCCCATGTGGGTGCAGGGCCCCAAGGTTTTGGGCCGTTCTCGATTGCTTTCCCAGGCCACAAGCAGGGAGCTGGATGGGAAGCGGGGCTGCCGGGATTAGAACCAGCACCCATATGGGATCCAGCGCCACTAGGCCATGTGAAGTTCAGCTAGGTGTCGGCTTGTTTTTCTGACTGTTCCTGTCTGATGGTCCCAATATCGTTTGTTGAAAAGATCACACGTGCACTGCACCTTTGTAGCTTTGTCAAAACTCACTTCAGCTTGTTCACGCGGCGCTACTCTGGGTCCTCTCCCATTCCACCGTGTCTGTACTTCCGCCAAAACCACACTGTTTTAAAGATTTATTTATTTTTATTGGAAAGACAGATATACAGATAGGAGAGACAGAGCGGAAGATCTTACATCCATTGATTCATTCCCCAAGCGGTTGCAACGGCTGTAACTGAGCCAATCCGAAGCCAAGAGCCCAGAGCCTCTTCCGGGTCTCCCACAGGGGCAGGGTCCCAAAGCATTGGGCTGTCCTCAACTGCTTTCCCAGGCCGCAAGCAGGGAGCTGCATGGGAAATGGGGCTGCCGGGATTAGAACCAGCGCCCATATGGGATCCCGGTGCGTTCATGGTAAGGACTTTAACCACTATGCTATCGCACCGGGCCCACCACACTGTTTTGATTACTCTGGACACATAGCATGTGTTGAAATTAGGTTGCGGGTTTGTCTTAAAGTGTTATTTCAGGGGGCAGGCATTTGGCAAAGCAGGTGAGTCGCTACTTGGGATATTCACACCCCATATCAGGGAGCCTGGTTCGAGTCCTGGTTTCTCCACTTTAGATTCAGCTTTCTGCTTATGCATATCTGGGAGGCAGTAGATGTTGGCTCAAGTGTTTGGACTCCTGACACCCACACAGCAGACCTGGCTGGGGTTCTGGGCTCATGGCTTTGGCCTCACACAACCCCCACCATTGCGGGCATTTAGGGAATGAGCCAGTGAGTGCAAGATTTCTCTTTGTCTTTCTGCCTTTCAAACAAAGTAACCATCAGTTGTAACATTTTTAAAAAACAGTAAAAAAAAAAAATGTTTTTTTTTTCTAGCCATTCTAGCTACTTTACGTTTCCATATAAATTATATCTAAGCCTGTCTAGACATACAAAAAAGACTTGCTGGGATTGTGACAAGAAAAGCGTTGTATTCTAGGTCAGTTTTCAGAACTGGATTCTTCGTTGTTTTTGAACATTCTAATCTATGAACATTGTATACCTTCTCTTCACTTAGGTCTCCTTCTGTGTCTTCACCAGAACTTTACACTTTGCAGCATGCAGACACTGCTCATGTTTTTTTTTTTTTTGGTTAGGTTTATGTCTGTTTTTAGTAATTATAAATGAAAGAATACATTAAGTTTTCATTGGCAAATGTTTATTGCTAGCATAAATATAATCTGTGTGTCCACCTTGTGTCCTCATTAAGCTTACTTATTAGTTCTTGGAGTTTTATAATTTCCTTAGGACTTTATGCCAGCTACAAATAGGAACTGTTCTGTTTCTTCCCTTCCAATATCTATGCATTTTATTTCTTCCTTATTGTACCGCCTAGTGTTTCCTGTACTATATTAAATGAAAGTGATGAAATCTCTCACACATTAGGATAGCTATTTAAAAACAAACAGAAAATAACAAATGTTGAACAAAATGAAGAAATCGACACAGTGTGGGTGAGATATAAAATGTTACAGCCACTATAAAAAAAACAATGTGATGGTTCCTTAAAAAATTGAACAGAATTGTCATGCAACCTGGCCATTCTATTTCTGATAGATACGCAAAAGAATTGAAAGCAGAGACTTAGAGAGAGACGCGTGCACCCACAACCATCGTAGGACCATTTGCAATAGTCAGAAGGTAAACACCACTCAAGGATCCTTTTTCCTTAAAAAAGAAAGAGGTTACACGCTACAGGGGTGTGTTTTAATGACATTTAATGGGAAATAAGTGCAATAAGCCAGTCACAAAGGGAGAAATACTGCTTGGGATGCTCACATGCAAAGACGGAGGTGGCATCGTGGTTACCAGGATGTAGAGGAAGCGAGATGCGAAGTTATTCCTCCACAGGAGCAGTTTCATCTTCCCCAGGGTGAAGGCAGGTCCGGGGCTGGCCCGTGGTGATGCTCACACAACCCAGCGAACACATTTCAGGCCTCTGAGCTGCACACCTCCACGTGCCCACCTCTCCCCAAGGTCTCTTCTGGCACACATGGCATTTCCTGGAGTTCTTTGTCCTGGGGAGGGTTTGCTTCCGCGGCATGGGAAATATTTCAGACCCTGAGCTGCAGTGATGTGTGGACACCTGTGTGTGGTCATCTGTCATTGTCCCAAGGTCACCAAGGACCGTTGTCTGCTTTCTCTCTTTGATGCGATCTCGAATCCACTCGCCAGTTACTTTCCGTCGTTCAGGATGAATCATTTCTATTTAGCTATTTTCTAGTTCACGGAATTAGTTTAGTTTCCCCGCCCCCCCCTTTCTTGTCTATTCCGCTATTTGGTTCTTTTTTTCTTTTGAACAGAAGTAAGCTTTTCATTGGAAAATTTCCACTCAGTTTTTCTCATCTTCAGTTTCTTTGCTGAGATTTTTGATTTTTAAACTTTTTTCAAGAGTGTCCTTGATGGCTTGAAAAAGTGTTTTTACAAGAGTCACTTGATTTCTTGAAACATTTTTGTTCTCTTATTCCTTATTGGAAAGGCAAGGAGACAGACAGAGCTCTCCCACCCACACATGCCCACGGCAGCCAGCGCTGCGCCAGGCTAAAGCCAGGAGCCCAGGACTCAGCTGGGTCGCCCACGTAGTCGGTAGGCTTCCAACTCCTGGAACCATCATCTCTGCCCTCCAGGAAGCTGGCAGGGACATGAGAGCCAGGACTCCAACCCTGGCACCCTAATACGAACAGGGCATCCCAAGCAGCAGCTTAACCTCTGCACCCCAATGTCCACCCCACAAGAATCACTTTAAAAATATAACAGATGGGGCTGCTGTGATAGCCTAGTAGCTAAATCCTCACCTTGCATATGTCGGGATCCCAAATGGGCACCAGTTCATATCCTGGCAGCTCCACTTCCCTTCCAGCTCCCTGCTTGTGGCCTGAGAAAGCAGTCGAGGACGGCCCAAAGCCTTGGGACCCTGTACCCATGTGGCAGACCCGGAAGAAGCTCCTGGCTCCTGGCTTTGGATCGGCTCATCTCTGGCCATTTTAGCCGCTTGGGGAGTGAATCATCAGACAGAAGATCTTTCTGTCTCTCCTCCTGTCTGTATATGTGACTATCCAATAAAAGTAAATAAATATTTTTAAAAATAGGGACATATATAAACAGTCATATATATATATATATATTTATACATACATATATATTCATATGTGTGTGTGTTGCACCCTGGGCAGTACATGAGCGGTACATGAGCAGTGCAACTACAGCAACAGAAATAGTTTACAGCCTTTGGTTGGGTGAGGTCCTTGAGCCTTGAGCAGGACCGGAGGGTTCCATCACGTGATTGGCAGTTGATGCCAAGTAAGTGTGGGAACACAAGAGTCTCGCAGTGATCAGCTTTCCCCAGAGTGACAACCTCGAGGGAGCCAAGCAGGAGGTGCACAATTTCTGATTTACCTTGAGCGTCTGGCAGCACCTGCGCTCACGTGCAAGCTACACAGACCATGTTAGAATCCAGGGTAGGAGGTAAGAGGGTCAAAGACAGTCTTCTGCCACCTGCTCTCTAGCCACAAAGTATGTACACTCCTTCCACGTGCAAAATGTACTCAGCTATTTTGTACAATTTTGCAAGCCTCCTCTGTCCCAACAGGCTGACCAGGACCTCAACATCTGGGAGCTGGGGAAGCAACACTAGTGCCAGGATTCAGGGGCCAGCACTCCTCGAGGGGAGGGAAGCAGGTGCAGCTATTTGCAAGGATAAACGATGGGTATTTTGAACCAGGCTGTCCATAATGGAAACCACCAGCTACATCCAACGCTGACATCTACAAACAAGGAAACACACGAACACTGGCTTTCTCCTCTGTGCACAGACCCGGTCTGCGCTCTCCAGGTATCTCCCAGTGTCCACAAGGGATGGAGACTAAAACCCATGGAAAGCAAAATGTCTCGATGAAGTTTCTGCAAATGAGTTCCTGGCTTCTGACTTCAACTGTTAGGAACATCTGGGGAGTGAGCCAGCAGATGGAAGAGCTGCGTGTGCGCGTGTGTGTGTGTGTGTGTGTGTGTGTGTGTGTAAGAGACTCTGGTTTCAAATAAACATTTTTCAAAAGCCAGACTCTTCCAGAATGCTCCCTCACAGTCCTCCCCAGAACTAATGCTGTCTGGGGTAGGGAAGGGGGAGCCCCCTGCCAGGTGAGGGGACAGTTCATGCTTATCATTGTAATAGTGCAAGGAACTACTGCTGAGACTGTTGGAAGCAGGACAGGAGTTCCTCGGTGGAATTCGCTCCAACCTGTGATGGACGCATTCTCTCTGCCGTGTAGACAGCCTCCTCCACACCCTGCACCCCAAGCCCCAGGCCAAGCTGTCGCCCCTCACTCATCATACTCAGGGTTTCAGGAGTCAACAGCTTCCAAGATCGCCCCCTCCCGGGCCCATCGGTCCTCGGTGAGATTCCTGGCAATCCTGAGTTAGGAATTTCAGTTTCTCTTTCCTTCTAGGTACAGCTCCAGGCTTGCCTGGCCACACCCACACCTGTTGGCTCACCTGGCTTAGCTATTTGGCCACGCCCACTCACACCTTTAGAATCAGCCTGGGTGTTGCTGTTTTCATTTTAGATACATCATCTGGGACTGCACGCTGCACTGGGCTAAAAAGGCACAGCCATGCAGTCCAGGACACAGAGTAGCCATGGCCGCAGCAACCAACCTGACCCTGCTCACGCTGGGTGTGATGGCACTGGCCTCGGCCAGGGCTGGCCCCGTGCCCACCACTCAGCCCAGCACCACTGGAAAGGCCTGCCACATGGACAGGTTCAAGTCCCTCTCTCCACGGGAACTGGAAGCTTTCAAGAGAGCCAGGGATGCCTTGGTAAGTGCCTTCATCCACCCTTCCTCCTGAGCCTCTGCTGCTGCCTGATCCTGCCGGCTAGCCTCTAGCCCTGTGTGCTGGGCTAGCCTCCGGCTCTCATGAGCTAACCTGTATCCTTGCTATCCAGGAAGAGTCGCTGCCACTCAAGAACTACAAATGCACCTCCCGCCTCTTCCCCCGGGCCTGGGACCTGAAGCAGCTGCAGGTGCGTGGGCAGTTGAGACCCTTCTCCCACCACTTCCCCCACCTCACCTCACCCCTGCTTCCCCTGCATCCTTCAGCAGCCCCACTCCCTGGCTTACCTCTCCCCTCCTGATCCTACCCCGACATGCCTCCCCTGTGCCTCTCTCACTTCTCTTTGCTGCCTCCTCATCTCTTCTTCCCTGTCTCCCGCCCGCTGCAGCCCTGCCTGCCTGGACCTTTTCCTGACCTCCTCACCACACTCAGCATCCTCCTTTCACTTTCTTCTTCCAGCTTCAACACTTCACTTCCTTCCTGCACCTGTCCACGCTGCCTCTCACCTGTCTCGCTGACCTGCTCTCACCTGGGCCACCTCCTGTCTGCCAAAACTCTGCAGCCTGCCCACCCCCTCCAAGCCTCCCCCTCTGCATCTTACTCACCTGGCTCTGCCTCCCAACTCCCATAACACCTGTCTTTTCTCACATTTCAGTTGTGGGAGCGTCCCGTGGCCTTGGAGGCTGAGTTGGCCCTAACACGGAAGGTTCTAGAAGCCACAGCTGCCAAAGAAGACTCAGCCTTGGGCGATGTCCTCGACCAGCCCCTCCGCATGCTGCACCACATCCACACCCAGATCCGGGCCTGTGTGAGTCTCTGGAAGAGTTGAGGGGAACAGCCTGGATGTGGACAGGGCTCTGCCCCCTCCTTCCCTTCCCTGTGCCCCAGGCCCTGTCTCACACATGGTCCTCCTCCTCTGCCCACAGCTTCCTGCCAGACCTCCTCAGCCCATGGCCGGCACCAGGCCCCGAGGCCGCCTGCCCCACTGGCTGCACCGACTCCAGGAGGCCTCCAAGAAGGTGAGGCTGGGGAGAGCCCAGACCTGGGGCTGGGGGCAGATGGTGGGTGGGGAGACAGCAGATGGGGGAGATGACGTTCAGCCACTGACTGCCCCCACAGGAAACCCCTGAGTGCCTGGAGGCCTCCGTCACCTTCAACCTGTTCCGGCTCCTCACGTGGGACCTCAAGTGCGTGGCCAGTGGGGCCCTGTGTGTCTGAAAGCACGGACTGCCCTCCTGCCCTCCCGCCCCGAGCGGAACCTCAGCCCTTATTTATGAAATGAGCCTTAAGTTATTTCCTCTTACCTGTATTTATGGAGCAGAGTCCTGGCTGGGGTCCAGAGCCAGGTTTATTTTTCTACTTTTGTACAATATACGCAAATAAAAAGCCAAGCATTGGAACTTCCTGTAGCAGGCGATTCCTTCAGTGTGTGTGCATGTGTGCGTGTGAGTGTGTATGTGTGTGTGTGTGACTACAGATAAGGTGTAGGCAAGATTCATACTTTGGGAGTGTTGGGGAGTGGGGAGCAGACTGGGGCAGGGCCCGTGAGCGCCTGAGCAACTGGCCTCCGTGACTCTGGGAACACCAGTCCAGGCCGGCATCTGACCCGAGATGTGGACACATCGCAGCAGAATTCTAGTCACGTGTGTGTGTGTGTGTGTGTGTGTGTGTGCGTCGTGATACCCATGTGACTGTATCTCCCTGACTCTTCTCCATGAACATCTGGGACAGAAGGGGATTGGCATCAGTCAGGGGCCTTTGTCCTTGTGCATTTGGGTCCCTGCCATGCACGTGGAAGATCCGGGGGGTGGGGGTTCTTTGCCCTTCCCTGTCTCTCTCTCTCTCTCTCTGTAATTCTGCCTTCTAAATAAATAGATCCTTAATAATAATAAATTAAGATAAAAGTGAAAATAGGGCCCGGCGGCGTAGCCTAGCAGCTAAAGTCCTCGCCTTAAACGCGCCAGGATCCCATATGGGCGCCAATTCTAATCCTGGCAGCTCCACTTCCCATCCAGCTCCCTGCTTGTGGCCCGGGAAAGCAGTTGAGGACGGCCCAAAGCCTTGGGACCCTGTACCCAACTGGGAGACCCAAAAGAAGCTTCTGACTCCACAACGGCCAAAATTGAGCCCATCTGAAGTCAGTGGCCATGAACTTGTCCCAGGTCTCCCACACAGGTGCAAGATCTCAAGGCTTTGGTCCAGAAAGTTTACTTATTAATTCTACTTTTCCAATAAGATGTTTTTATTTGAGAGAGAGAGATCTTTCATCCTCTGGTTCACTCCCTAAATGGCTGTGATGGCTGAGGCTAGGCTGGGCTCGCCTGAAGCCGGGAGCCTGGAGTCTAGAATTCCATTTGCATTTCCCGTGGTGACAAGGGGCCCAAGCACTTGGGCCAAACTCCGTTGATTTCCCTTATGCATTATCAGGGAGCAGGATGGGAAGTGCAGCAGCCAGAACCGGTGCCCACAAGGAATGCCAGTGCTGTGGCTGTCAGCTTAACCTGCTGCACCCCAACACTGGACCCTACAACTTACCTTCATCTGCTTTTCCCAAGAACTTTTGGAAGCTCTTGGAACACACGCTTTGTACTCGGTGACTGCTGTGGTCCTTCAAAAGGGCTCATGAATTCCTCCACACTTCTTCATATATTTTTTCTTTTATGCTTTTTTAAAAAAAAAATTTTTTTTGAAAGTCAAATATACAAATATACAGAGCGGGAAATCTTCTGTCTGTTGATTCACTCTCCAAGTGGCCACAACAGTCGGAGCTGTGTCGCTCCAAAGCTAGAAGTCTGGAGCCTCTCCTGGATCTCCCTTGCAGGTACAGGGTCCCAAGGCCTTGGACCATCCTCAACTGCCTTCCCAGGCTGTAGGCAGGGAGGTGGATGGACTGTGGGGCCACTGGGACATGAATCATGAATATGCCCGTACGGGATCCTGACACATGCAAAGTGAGGACTTTTAGCTGCTAGGCTACCACACCGGGCCCGCTCCACACTTCTTTAACATCAAGGAGTGAAGCCAATCCCCTCCCTCACCCCCATGTGGCTGAACAAAAACCTGGGACCCCTTCCTCAGTGGCCTGTGTTGGAGGTCAAGTCTGCCCAGTTCTCTGGGAACACACTCAGAATGCTGTGCCTGCCTCCCAGTGTAGGTGTCACCACCAAGCTCTGCGCACAGGGAAAAGACCCACCTGGGGATGTCACTCCTAGCCCAGGAAACGGACACTGGGGTGAAGCAGCAGCCACCCCAACAGATGAACCCAGCTGTCACTCGGCTTGTTATGAGACCACTGGGCCCATGGGCCCGCCACCAGCTCATCACCACCCGTCACCACACACTGAGACGTGTGTCACCCAGAGTCAGATACCAAAGCTTCTGAGTCACACGGCTTTGTTAAGACAGGACTTTCAGAGTCATTCCCGCAGCCCAGAACGCTCCCGTGCATTCTTGGCTGTGTTTTGATTATGAGTGACATGGGGCTGGAGTGCACTGCCACCTAGAGACATCCCCCAGCCCCTCCCACTACTCTGCATCCTCTGGGACCACCAGACCCCCTAGTTTGGGGATAGCAGATTTGCAGCAAGGTGTCCAGCCCAGGACATGCAAGTCTTTCTCTCTTGCTTTGCTGGAGCCCCTCACTGTTGGAGCCGTTAAGAGAGTTAATACAAATCCTTGCCTGGGATTTTTTTTTTTCCCATTTAGGACTAAAGGCTCTGCCGCTCTTTCTCTGGGTCACAGAAACACTGGGCGATCTCTAAACCAGGGATCATTTCCCCTGCCACCTGTGGGTGAAAGGGGTGAGGCTGGGCTAAGGCGGGTGGAGAGGACAGGTGCATGGGGAGAGGGTTCTGCAGGTTGGGGAGGTCGTGTCTGGCTCCTGCCACCTGAGGACCATGCTTTGTAGTTTTATTCTTTTTTTTTTTTTTAAGATTTATTTTATTTTTATTACAAAGTCAGATATACAGAGAGGAGAGACAGAGAGGAAGATCTTCCGTCCGATGATTCACTCCCCAAGTGAGCGCAACGGCCGATGCTATGCCAATCCGAAGCCAGGAGCCTCTTCCGGGTCTCCCACGCGGGTGCAGGTTCCCAAAGCCTTGGGCTGTCTGTCCTTGACTGCTTTCCCAGGCCACAGGCAGGGAGCTGGATGGGAAGCAGGGCTGCCAGGGATAGAACCGACACCCATATGGGATCCCGGGCGTGCAAGGCGAGGACCTTAACCACTACGCCACTGCGCCGGACCATGTTTTGTTTTATTCTTAATTCTGTTCCTTTTCTGTCGATATGAGCCAACCAATGGCCTCCTTTATTTTTTGTATTTTTATTTTATTTGGAAAGCAGAGTGATAAACAGACAGCTAGACTGGCCAAGACAGATGTGTCCTAGCCATTGTACTCTCCAAAATGTCTCAGTACTGAGACTGGGCAGGGCTGGAGCCAGGAGTCCAGAACTCCATCTGGGGTTCCCAAATGGGTGGCAGGGAGCAGAGTCATCAAGCCACCGTCACCTGCAACTACCCACAATGCACATGGCAGGAAGCAGCCTGGGAAGCTGAGCAGGGCCGTGGACCCACGCATTCCACTACGGGCTGCAGGCACCCCAAGTGATATCTTCACCGTGGTGACTCTGACACCTGCCCTCAAATGTCCCCTTTTCCATGTTGAATCCAGTTGAATTGAGTTGTGCTCC
This sequence comes from Ochotona curzoniae, assembly GCF_017591425.1. Classification (NCBI taxonomy): domain Eukaryota; kingdom Metazoa; phylum Chordata; class Mammalia; order Lagomorpha; family Ochotonidae; genus Ochotona; species Ochotona curzoniae. Next base: position 3,373,011 of record NW_024465561.1, on the reverse strand, counting down.
TCCTCACAGCCCACACACCCACACTCTTCATCTGTCCAAGTTCCAGGAAGGCAGAAGCTGGGTCTGCTGGGTCAGACTCGGTGCTTTGAACACTGAAAACTTCCACCTCGCTCACCCCATCCAGGGTGTAGAGAACATGGCTTTAAATGACAAGCACAGTGGACCTCAGGATGGGGCGTCTTGCTTGGATCCCAAGGACAGCCACCACGTGCACATGGTGGGCTGTCCCGAGTGGCCAGCGTGCCATTTGATGCCAGGCTCTGCCTGCAGGCCGCCCATCTGGGGAGCTCTAGGGTTTTGGTTCTTTGAATCGCTGCTAAGGTAGCTCCAGGTTGAACCCATTGTGCTTCTGGAATATGAGTCACTCCTAAAGATTCCCAGTGACAGTAACTCTTCCTTTGAAGAACTTTTAATCACTGAACTATGCTGAGCACCGAACACCAGTTCACCCAAAAGCTAAGGCTCAGGGCTTGTCCAGCAGGATGTCCTATTACCTGACATGATGATGAATCAGCAGACGGATCACATTAGGCAGGGCCATGACATTAACTAGCACTCTAAAACCTTATCCTGGGGTAGATTCTGTGGGCGATGTGTGGGCCACACCCTGTGGAAATTCTAGCCCCACTGGCTAGCTCAAAAGTTGGGGTGCTGATGGACTAAGCTAGGTGTGACCAAGGAGCCTGCCATCCATCAGAGGTAAAGGAACCCGCAACAGTCTGGACTGGTCAAGGCAGCAACACCTGAGTGTGCATCATGAATAGAGTGTGGGGTGGGCCGGGCTGCAAGATTCACGAGCTCATACATGGCCAAATGAAAGGCCAGACTGCATCAGGCACTGGCCTAAAACCCAGTGGCATGTATGAAAACTAGGTCTGAGAGTGGATCAAGTGGAGGAACTTGGGAAACTGCCCTGGCAAGTCCTAGCTCCCACTGGTGAACATGTGGTCCAGACCTGGGGGTCGGACAAGCTGGGCAAAGTAGCTCCAACAGTTGGCTAACGTGTAAATTGGTAATCGAACAGGGTGGACTGCGCAGGAATGAGCAAACCTTAGCCTACAAGGAAAACTAGAGACCAGGAGGGAGCACAGGTCATGCCGAGCTAGGCTCTTGCACTTAGTGTCTGCGAGAATCAGGGATGCTAAGCCACAGTGTCTAAGGCAGAGATTGGGACAGGTGAGGGGATGAGCCAAGTTTAGTCAGAGCAACCACTGGCATGCACGTGATCTATGGCTGGGAACAGGCCCGGTTGGGGAGCTAAGGGGACAACCCTAGCTGGGTTGAGGTTCCCACCAAGGGGCGCATGTGCTGGAATGGGGGCTGCATTCTAATCAGGAAACGGTTGTAGTCTCCCTTGGCACTAGTGTGGACTGGGACTGGATGCACCAGGCCAGGCCAGACCCCAACACCGTCTGGTGTCCTGGAAGACCAGGGTAGATGTGGGATGGACTAGGCAAGGTCTCAACCCCTACTGAGCCATGTGTGAGCCGTATGTGGGTATGGACGAGCCATGGCTGGGCTGAAACATCCAACAGCAAGAACCAGACTGGGTTGAAGGCCATCAGGAGAAGCCACTGTTCCTGCTAGGACAAGAGGTGAACTGAGTAGGGCTGGCTCATGGACCCCCTGGTATGCACAAAATCTGGCATTGGGAGGGGTTCTGATGGAGGAGCCTGGGCAACTCCTCTGGCAGGACACAGTCCCTGCAGGTAAGTGCAAGAAGCATGATAGGAAACAGCCCAGAATAGGCCATGGAAAGTTTCCCACTGGCATACATTTGGCATGGGTCAGGGGCAGACCAGACTGAATCAGTTCACGTCATCCACTGGCAAATCCGGCAGGGGGAGTATGGGGGGACACTCCTTGCCGGACAGCTACTCCCACTGGAGAGCATGGGCTGGGATGGGAACAGATCAAACTAAGCAGGGCTACAACACCTGTGTGCCTCAAGTGGACTAGATCAGGGAAAAGCCAGGCTGGGCTGATTATTCCTACTGGTGCAAGCGTAAATTAGAGTGGGTGAGGGTTGTTTGGGCTTGGCCGCAACATCAGCTGGCAGAAGCTAGCACTGGGGGCTAATTCTGTCAGGTCAAACCACAAAGCCACCTGGAGAGTGCATAAACCGGGAATGAGAGAGACCTGGGAGGGAAATAGTGGGCTCCTCCCTCTTGGGTTACCATTCCCACGGGAGGGCATGAAAACCAGGATGGGGGGGCGGGGCTGGGCTGGCTAGACAGAGAAACACGCAACAACATTGTGAGGTCTGGATAGTTGAGCTGGTTAGATGGAACTAAGCTTCAATACCCACTGCCAAGGGGGATGTGGGACAGACTGGACTAGTCTGCTACACTATTGGCAAACCAGGGGGCAGGCCTGGTGAGGGTTATTGTGGGTCGCTCTGACTAGGCTGCAGCTCCCACTGGTTTATGTGAGGGCCGAGTATGTGCTGGGCAGAACCAGACTGGACTGCAATGCCCATTGGTTCCAGTGGAAGTCGGGGCTGAAAACAGAACCAACCCAGCAACTGCAACCAACATCTGATTGGGGCCATGGACTGTGCCGGGCCCTGTGCTTGCTAGAACACACAAGAATCTGGTCTGGAAATACCTCAAAGTGTATTGGCAGTGAAATACTGGGCAAACGGAGACTCTATGATGGACTATGTCAATTGGTGGGTTCTTCAATGACCTCATCGTGCTCAGAGTGGCGAGACTGGCAGCAATTCATAACTCTTGAACTATCAAACCCACTTGAGCAAATATCTCAGAGCATGCCCCACATCCGGGACCTGGGGTGGGTGGGAAACTGGGTGGGGCTTCTCCCTCAACATCCCCCTTTACCTCAGATACTTGAAGGAAACAATATGGAAATAATAGTCTTACCCACTTCCCTACAGCCCTTGAACCTTTTCACCCTAATTAACTATGTAATGATTGTCAATAATATAATAATAAATAAATATAAATAAATACATGACAAGCACGACATTGACACACATGTTTCTGTAACAGGAAGGGCTCAGGGCTGTGCAGGAAGGGAGGGAGGGTGCTAGTCAGAGGGCTGGGTAGGTACCATGTGGGTGCTCCATGTATGTTCACGGTGAAGGTCAAGTTCCGAGAAGGAAAGTTGTGCATTTTCGGTTGTGTGTGTGTTTAAAAGGTTTAGTATTTATTTCTTTGTTTGAAAGGTAGAGAGAGGGATCTTCCATCTGCTCGTTCACTCCCCCTGTGAGATCACAACAGTCCTGGGTCAGGCCAAAGCGGGGGGCCAGGAGCTCCATCCGGGTCTCCCACATGCGTGGGTGGCAGGGACCCAAGGAGTTGGGGCATCATCTGCTGCCTTCCCACCTGCGGAAGCAGAGCTTCGGAAGAGGAGCAGCCAAGACACACTCAAAGCAGCATGCCGAAATGGGCCGCTGGTGTCACGAGTGGCAGCTCAACTGACAGCGCCAAATGCCACTCCCCACCCCACCCCTGGTTCTATCCTGAAGGCAGGTGTACTCCATCCCTCACCCAGGGGTCTCCACAGAAATTGATCCACATGAAATCTCCCATTGGCTTCCCACAGTTCAGAAGGGGAAAACAACAAACTCTTGACTTCAGCTGCCTCCAGCCCCTAATCCTGGGTCCCACAGAGCCTGCTCCCTGCTTGTTCGTCTCATCCTGCCATCATTGCAGCACGGGCACCCACCACACACCATGTACGCTCTTGGCTCGGCACCTTTGCTCAATCAACCCCCTTTGTCAGAAGCGCTTCTCCCACAGTGGACTTTGTCAGCTCCAGGACCGCTCTCTCCTGGATCTCCCCCCACCTGAAGCAGGCCTGCTGGTCATTCCCTGTGCCCTTAGCCTGACTGCATCTTCTGCGTGGCCTTTTGCCGCCATCAGACACTTCCTTACACACTTGCTTATGTGTTTACTACCAGCCCCATGGGGCAGGCCTTCCAGGTTTTGCCTGCTGCAGGAGCCCCCTGCCCAAGGCCGGACACACGGTACCTGCTCAAGGAAGCTTTCTGAGACAGCATAGCGTGATGGTTTGCTGTGCCAGGTTTGGAGGCAGCCTACTGTTTGAACACAGTTCTGTTACAGACTGGCTGTGGGGCTTTGGGCAAGCTGCCTAACCTCTCTGTGCTTTGTGCGCATACACGGAGCACATCACCGTGGCCGGTTTAAAAGGCAACCACGCTCATTGCCAGAATAATTTCATTCCTGAGCGTTCTGTGGCAGGTACGGGGAATGGCCTTGCAGGCACGGGACTAGCAGGTGCCTAGGACCCTGGATGGGTTAGTGCTGTAGGCTGGTGAGTGGTGGCAGGAAGGGGGCTGGGCCAGTGGCTGAGGGGGCCCTCCTGGCCTGCCATTCTCTGGTGCGGCTGTCCTTGCCGCCTCCCACCCGGTCTGCCCAGATCCGCCCTCCTCCCCGCCTGCTCTGTTTCTATTTCCGTCTCTCTCTCTCCTCCTCCTCGCCAGGCCTCAGGGGGCCCCTGCTTGGCTTGAAACCGTCTCTCTTCCTGAGGATCAAGAAGGAGGTTTCACTGCAGGGCCCCTGCAAGGGCTGGGTCACCTGCTCCTCCCTGGGCCTTGCCCCTTCCCTCAGCCACAGTGCTCAATCCCACCTCCAAAGCCCCCTCCCTCCACCAAGCCGACCAGACCCCTGCTCCCCCGAGGGGTCTTGGAGAGACATGCCCTTGACCTCTGCAGAGGGAGGTGTAGGGGTGGCTCGAGCTGTCAGCCCTACAAGCACTGGACAAGTGGCTTCACCACTGGCCTGCATTCCTGTCTGTTGTTGGAAGGCGCTTGACACCCAGCAAACACCCCAAATGTGGGCTATCACATAGCTGTCACCCTCCCTCCCTCCGCCCACTCTCCAAGGTGTCTCCCTGGAGTTCTGTCAGCAGTGACTTAGGCCTCCCGTGTCCCCCCTCCAGGACACCCAGACACACACGCAGGTGAGCAGAGCGGCCTCGGACACAGAAAAAAAGTTTAATTCTGCTGCGGCGGTGGGTCCCAGCTCCAGTGCGGAGTAGGATTTGGTTTTGGATTTTGTTCATGTGGGGATTTACCTGGGGAGACAGGGAGAGTCTGGTCCTTCCAGTGGGACCCGCCCGGGGAGGGGGGAATTGGGTAGCGTGGAGAGAGACTCGGGTGGGTGTCGGGGTCGGGGAACACAGGGACGCTGGACCCATAAGGGAGGGCAGAGGGAGACGAGACACAAGACAGGGACATAAGACAGACTCCGGAGAACAGAAGAGACAAACGGGGGTAAGGGAGGCAAAGAGAGAGGACCCCAAGCCAGACCCGACGGGACCAGGGAGGTACGTGGGGTGCGGGGGAGGGGGCTTTGGAGGCCGCCGCGGGACAGAATAGGATCTAGTCCAGCCAGATACAAGAAATGGGCCCCTCGCCCCGGCCCCGGTCCCGGGCTGGGGGAGAGGGCTCGTGTCTCAGTGCTGCAGTGGTGGGGGGGCCCTGCCCCTCCCCGCGCTTCGCTGTGTAAGGCACCGGCTCCAGCGAGGTCCGCGAGTGCGCGGGGGTGGAGGGCCGGGAGAGGGGCGAACAGCCCGCGGGGAGGGGAGGCCGCAGCCCGCCCTCCTCCTCCTTCCCTCTCGGGTTGGTCGTGAGGGGCCTGACTTCGAGCCAAACCACCCCCCCTCCCGGGAGCAGGAGGCAGAGGAGGAGGAAGAGGAGGGCGCCGCTCCCCGCCAGTCCGACGGCGGCGGCTGGGCGTCTGTCTGCGGGACACCCCTGCGTCCTGGCGCTCACACGGTACTCTCCAGCATCCACTCGGTGCTGGTAAAAGCCAGGCGCGCCCGGGCGGAGCCCAGCCCCAAGTCTCCATCCTCCCCGGCCGCGCCCCCTCCGGCCCCGTCCAGGTGCGGCGTGGACCGGTGACGCTTTGTCCGCCGGGCGCGGCGCGGGTAACTGTGGCTCTGGAAGAGCGCCCCGTAGTCCCCGTCGAAGGAATAGCGCTGCTGAGGCCGAGGCCGGCCTGAGGTCCCCCCAGGAACCAGGGCTAGCGTGGGGGGCGCCGAAGCCGGCGGCCCCAGGGCCCCCGAGCGGCTCCTCCGAGGGCCCGTGGCAGCCCGAGCCTCTTCCCCGGGAGTTTCTTCCGACGGCAGCAGGCACAGTGAGGTGGCCGAGCCGCCCAGGGAGCGTCCAAGAAGGGCCACCTCCGCCTCTGCCGAAGCCGCCTCGGCCTTGGTCTCCGCGGCCGGGGTGGTCACCTCACGCAGTGCCTCGTAGCGGTCCTGCGCGGGTGGGACCTGGGGTGCACCTGCTCCGCCGTTGGTCTGCGAGCACACATGACTGACCCTCGGGGGCGACCTGGACGTGCCCTTGACCCGGCGGCTATCCCCGTCGCCGTACACCTTGTAGCGAATCATGAGCAGGACGATGAAGACGAGGACCGAGGCGACGATGACGCCCCCGATGGCGATGATCATGGTGCCACCCAGGAAGTGGGTCCTCAGTGGGCGGCAGGGCGCAGGGTCGCCGGCCGTGGTGAACTGCACGCAGCCCACCACCCGCGTGGCCGGCAGAGCGGTGGCCCCGTCGTCATAGACGGCCAGCACGCACAGGTCGTAGGCGCGGCCAGCCGCCAGGTCGTTCACCAGGAAGGTCTGGCTGGTGGACGGGATCATCCTGCAGGAGGGAGGCAGGGGGGGATGGGGCGAGTTAGCCCCACCAGAGCCACGCCCCTTCTTCTGTCCAGCTCTCTGATGCCCGCGTCCCCAGCCCTCCGCCCCACCTACTAGGTGCACTATCTGCTATTCACCACTGCTCATCTGCACAACGGCAGCTCTCATCCTGTCTCCCAGTGTCACCGCTACTGGCAAGCTCCCTCCTTTACTTGCTGCAAGGGTCACTGGCCCTTATCTGCACGTGGCACCTACTACAGTGAACCCACAGCACCTAGCTGATTCCTGTAAGTCCACTAGCTCGTCTTTGATGCAAATAGGAACCCAAGATACCTCTCACCTGCAATTCCCATCAGAAAGCCAAACAAACTTGCACGTAAAATCTCTCTTGGCTCCCTTTCCCAGCCCCTCTCCTGCATACTCCCATGCACACCCAGGCCATTGCTACAGGCCACCCTCTGAACTGACTTCCAAGCCAGCACCCTGCAGTGGCCCTGGAGGAGTGAGGGATCAAATCTGCCACCGAATGCGGGGTCTCATGTAGCCAGGCAAGGACACTCCTTTCTTACTGTCTGCTCCTCTGTGAGGGGTAGAGCGTAGAGTGGTCAAGGTGACCATGTCTGGGAGTGGACTGCCTCCATCCCTCCCCTCCTCACTTAGCTCTGTGACCTCAAGCGTACTTCCTAACCTCTCTGTGCACCTGTCATCTGTGGTGGGAGGAATGAATGAATGAATGAACACATTCCAATCCTGACACTCAATGCTCTCTTTATCAGCTGTGTCCTGGCCAGGGTGGGCCTGTCACCCAGCTGCCCTCTGGAGGCCCCTCCCTCTCAGGGCCCTGGCCCTCAGCTGCTAAGCCCGTCCCTCCCCCCAGCCAGGCCCTTCCCTGTCAGATGATGCAGATGAGGCTCCACCTCCTCTGGAAGACCACACCCCAACCCCACAGGCCTGCCCACCCCACTCTCTCACTATTGCAGCTCCCGGAGGTTCTCCCCCCCACCAGGGGCCACCCTCCCACCAAAAGACTCCAGGCAAGGGTGACACCGTCTCAGAAAGGCCGACCAACTCCTCCCCTCCGCCCCCCACGTCCCTACCCCTGCCTGCCTTTTCACCACCCATCGCCACCCCACCCCACCCACCCAACCAACTTTAGGTCCCTCTTCCACATCTCACCTTTCTCGGGAAGAACTGGAGAGTCCTCCTGCTCCCTTCCCCCAAATAACCAGTTGCTAGGGGCGCCCCTTCCCCCCAGTTTTCAAGGACAGACGCTGGCTCCTTAAGAAAGCTGGAACCTCCACATCTCTGATTGGCCACAAGCCGGGAGCCATCAGCGGAGCGGGGTTCTGGTTGGATGTCACCTCAGCCCATGGCAGCAGTGAGGCAGTTAACCCCTGCAGCGCTGCAGCACAGGCCTCAGCAATGGGGGGCGGGTTGCAGGGATGGAGGACTGAATGCTAGGGTCTGATGCTCAGCTGGGGGTTGCAGGCCAAAGACCCCTGCATCACACACAGAATCTGGGGGCCCCATAAAGCTGTTCTCCCCCTGCCCTGTGTGGTCATAGGTCAGAGAAGAGGAAAGAGGGAAGCTGAGATGTGGTAACCACACAAACAGGAGCTTTTACACAACAGAATCATCCTCTTGCCCTCTGGTCCCGCCTTGCAAACAGACATCTCATCCCCTTTCTCTGTGTGACCTCAGGCAGGGGCCTGGCCCTTCGGAGCCTCAGTTTTTCTGTCTGTAAAATGGGAGGCAGGATTGTCACTGCTTGCTGGCAGAGGTAGCATCCTTGGAGAGATCTTGCAGGTCTGTCTATGTTGTTCCTGTGATGCAAGTCTGGGCCAGGCAGGGCCTAAGCTCTCTCCCCAGATCCCAACAGGGCGTCCAGCACACTTAGGCACTCAGGCAGCATTGGGTGGCCAGAGTCAGAAAGAAAAGGCCTTTAAGAAAGGTAGAGGGAAAAGGAAAAAAGAGAGAGGCCCCTGTGGCACCTCCAAGGAAAGCCAAGCCCAGCAATGACATCCAGCAGGTTCTACCATGTGCACAAGACAGGTGGAGAGAGAGGCGCCCACCATGAACCGGCACGCCTCAAGGGCATGCTGTGTGTGTCATACCTGTAGCCAGGAGCCATATTAAAAACCATGAGGCCAAGGCAGTCATGCACAGCACGGAGGGGGGAACGCTGGCCCTGAGCTGCCTGAACCTTGAAACAGGTGCTGCTGGGTCTCTCCATCTTTCTGTGTCCCTGGTACTCCAGTTCAGGGCCTTGCATGGGGTGGGGCTGAGTGTCTAAGAACCCAAGAGGAAGAAACCCATTGCCATGAAGGGACAGGGAACACCAGGATGTCTGTCTACGCTGCATAAAGGCAATGCACGGTGCCCATCCCCTAGTGCCCGGAAATAACTGGTTCTCCTGTTGGCTGTGTGGCCCAAGTGTCGTTCTATTAGAACCGGTACATACTTGATCAGCCTAACTTAATAGACAGTGGCTTAGACGCTGCTCCCACATGGCCAGCTAGACCCTGACTGAGCCTACAGGGCCCAGAGTCCCTGGGGCTTAGGGTGCCGCCCACACGCACCTGTAGACAAGGGAGTCATCCGCCGAACTGTTGTACTGGACTTGATACATGCGGATGCCGGGCACGGGCCTCTGTGCCGGCCAGCGGATGAGCACCGAGCTAGACGTGAGCTCCGCAGCCACCAGCCGGCGCTCTGCCGTTGAGTCGTTGGTCCCGGGTCGGCCCGGCGTGGCGATATCAGAAGAACCAGGTTCAGTGAGGGGCGGTGGGGCGGCTGGCGGGGGTGCCATCAGCGGCAGGGGCACCACGCACACTTCCACGGGCGCCGTGGCTTCCCCCGCCGCGTTGGAGGCGATACAAGTGAAGGTGCCACTGTCCCGCAGCGTGGTGATGGTCACGTCCAAGGTGCCGTCACCGCGGACTCGGGTCCGACTCGAGTTCCCCAGCAGCCGCCCATCGGGTGCCACCCAGTGCACCACCGGCTCGGGGTCACCCACAGCACGGCAGCGCAGGCTGACAGCCTGGCCCTCCACCACCAGCGCACGGCCACCAGCCTGTCGCGTGATGAGCGGAGGTTCGCACAGGAACTCCTCCTCGGGGATGGACCAGAAGTAGCGGTCCGTGAGGTGCTCAGGAGTGGCACACGTCTCCAGGTCGTCCTCTCTGGTCAGCCGGCGCAGCCACAGCAGCTCGCAATTGCAATGCAGGGGGTTGCCTCCGAAGCTCACGGTCAGGGGCGTGGGCGGCTTGGGTCCTGCACCCTGTGACCTCAGGAAGAGCCCGTCGGGTGGCAGTTTATGGAGGCGGTTGGAGGTCATGTCCAGGCGGACCAGTTTGTGGAGCTGCACGAAGGTGCCTTCGGCAATGTGGTCGATAAGATTGTGGTCGAGCGTGAGCGTGTTCAGGTTCACCATCTGGCCCACTGCCTCCCAGGGCAGGGCTTCCAAGTTGTTGTAGGACAGGTCCAGGTCCTCCACGGTAGACAGGAAGGCGTCGAAGGCAGCTGACTCCACCCGGCGGATCTGGTTGTTCCCGAGGATCAAGTGGCGGAGGTTGCCCAGGCCGCGGAGCTGGTCGCCACGCACCTCAGCTAGGCGGTTGCTATCCAGGTGCAGGGCGCGGAGGGCGCGGAGGTCGGCGAAGGCGCCTGCTGCCACCTGACCGATGGTGTTACGGGACAGGGTGAGGTGCACCAGGCTGGTCATGTTGGCGAAGTCCCTTCGGCGCACGGCCGCGATGAAGTTGTCGGTGAGCCGCAGCTCCACCACGCGCCGGTCGATGGCCGGCGGCACAAACAGCAAGCCGGTCTTGGCGCACAGCATGGTCAGCGTGGGTGCCACGTTCTGGCAGATGCAGCGGCCGGGGCAGGGCTGGCCGCGAGAGGCCCCTGCCCAGAGCAGCAACAGAAAAGGTAGGGCAGCGGGGGGCGGCGAGAGGAGCGCCGAGGAGAAGGGACCCGGAGCCATGATGCAGCGGGCAGACCGGAGCAGCGGGAGGTGAGACCTGCAAGCCAAGGAAAGGTCACCCAGGCCCAGAACCTGGCTGCCCCAGGGTGATTCCCTGCCTTCCCGACAGCCCTTGCTAACACCTTGGTGGGGAAGGGTCTCCTCTCTTGAGAGGCTCTGCCCACCTCTGCCCCTCCCACAGGAGCTCCCAGACTCCCCCTCCCCAACCCCACACACACCCTTTCCCAGCCTGGGCCCTCCTGTGGTCCCTATGGATTTTTGAAAATCCCTGTTAACCAGGGTTCAAGGCCCATGGGTGTCCTAGCCATGCTTTCCCAGTTCCACTTCCAGCTCTGACACTTACTAGCTGTGTGACCTCGGGCAAGTGTCTGAACCTCTCTGAATCTCCAAAACTCCTTCATCTGCAAAACAGAGACAGAAACAGGCCTTTATGCTGGGAGGAGCAAGAGTCATGACCACCTTGTTCATGCAACCACGGCCTGGACAGAGGAAGTGCCAAGAACACAGGGGCTGTTAGCATGGTCTCCATCGGTCCATGCCTACCATGTGCCAGGCCTAGGACTGGGCAGTTATGAAGAGCAAGTCCTGTGAAATCAAACAGGCTCTGGGCCAGCCTCCAGCCCCTTCCCTTCACTAGCTGTGCTTCCACCCATCTCCCCAACCAATGACTTCCCCATTCATGCTCCCGTTTCTGGATTTGTCCATCAGAATGACAACTGACACCTCCTCAGTGAATTTGCTCACAAGCAGGGCTCAGCTTGGGGTGAGGGTCCCCCTCCTCGCCTCCTGCACCCTTGGAGGTGGCACAGAGCGCACAAAGGTGGGAGGGGACAGACACAAGCAGGAGGGTGATCTCGACCCCAGGAAGTCCTTCTCCAAGTCAGCTTTCCCCCTGGGCTCCTCGGGGGCTTCTGAGCAGAACTGCCTTGTATTCACGTGAGTGGGTACACACAAGGCCCCATGCATGCCTACACACTCACACACTCACACGCTCCCACTGTGCCTCTGCTCCAGGCAGAACCTTCCGGCGGGGATTCCCCCTGCGGCGGCTGCAGCCCACGACCTGTCAGCTCCTATCACAACACGTGGTGGGAAGGGGGGTAGGAGGCAAAGATGGGAAGGGGGCGTCCCTGAAGCTGCTTCCACCCTCCCCTGCCCTGTCTCCTCCCCCACCCAGTCCTGGCAGGCTCACCTCCCAGGAATTTGTCACTGGGACTGTGGCCTTATGTGTCCTTACTCCTCTCCTCACTGTCAGCACTTCCCCCCATCATGGGGAGGGGACGTGGGCCTGGGACCAAGTCACAGAGAGGTGCTAAGAGACACAGGGAAAGGTAAGAACTGAGAGGGGAGAGGCAGGCAGGGGAAGCAAGTTAGTAGAAAAGCAAAGAGGAAAAAAGACAGAGACTGTGATGGAGCTAAAGAGATAGGCTTGGGGCACCCCACTCTCTTTCTGGGACTTCCTCCCACCAATTTGCCCCTCTGTCCATCTCTCAAGGATGTGGTTGGATTCAATTGAAAAAACTTGGCCTAGACAGCCCAGCAGCCCAGCCCTGCACCTGCTTGGCTGTGCAGTCTCCAGGACTCACACGCCCCATCTAGGAAACACCAGGACAGAGCTCTGCCTCCCGCCACGGCCAGGGTGGGACCCAGATGGAAAGCATCATAACTACAATGAAAATGGCAAGCGTTTCTTCAGGCGTAGTGCAGTCCTAGACAGAACCTGGACCCCGCCGCCACCACCTGGCTTCCTAACTCCAGTGAGTTCCCATCTGTGGGCCTCAGTGTGCTCATCTGTCAAAGGGGGCCAGAGCAGCACCTGCTGCCTAGAGCTGCTGAGAGAGTCGGTAAGATGCCAAGCCAGGCACCGCGCTGGGCAGAGCTGCTGCTGTGGGCAGTGACTGTCGGTATTATTCATGCACTCACGGCCTCTAGCTCTGTCTCAGCCATCAGGAGGTTGCGGGCTTGTGTCAGCTCAGCAGCCATCTAACCGCCCTCACTCTCACCCCTTCCACACCATGGTCGCTTCATGTCACCAAAACTCTCCTGCCCCCTTGCCTGGTGTCAGGAAGAAACCACTTGAGACAGGGCTGCCTCCTGGTGTCCTTACCCAGCCACCATGCTGCCACCCTCGCCTGGGGGGCTGGGCAGGGAAGCGTGGGTCATCTCTTTCTGCCCTCCCTCCACACGGACGCCCATGCCAGGCAGGGCTGTAGTCCACTCACCTCTCTTCAGGGAGTTAGGGCCTGGGCCAGCACCTACAAAGGAACATGACCACCCTGTTAGTACCCCCGTGGCTGCCGGCGGGAGGGTACCACTCCAACAAGCATGTGGCCCCTGGGGGACCCAGGCAGCATCTCTGGACATGAGAGTGTAGCCATTTGTCTTCCAGGGGTCTCAAGGGCCAGAGCCCCCCAGCCCTCCTGCCCCCCAGCCCTCCAGATCCCTCAGACCCAAATTCTAAGTTCCCATGCTCTTCCTTCCTTAGACCCAGGGGTCTGGACCAGAATACAGTCTCCTGGTTCTCTTTTGGAACTCAGCAGTTCACATCTGAACCATCCTCCATATCAACAGCCTCCCAGGGGAGGCCAGAACCCCTAGCCCCAGCTGTCACACACCTGCCCTCCCTGGTCAGCGTGGGCCTGGCCAAACCTGCATGGGCCCACCCCCAAGGTACCACCTTAAGATTATAGCAGACATGCCAGCAGAAGCTGCAGGCCCCCCACCCTCCACAGCCACAAGGGTGCAGACACACTATACCCCCTGACCCCGGCATACCCCGGGTCCTGCCATCTGGGCCTCAATCTCACAGGACCCAGAAGTGAGGTGATCCCTGTGCCAGGGTGCCCTGTCCATGTAAGTTAATCATGCCCAACCCCACTCCCCAGAGACCAACCCTGAAGCCCCATGGACTCATAACACAGAATGCATACACACACCCTCAAGGCTGCACAACAACAACACACACAACACTGACTCTCCCTTGCACATTCACACCCGCAGGGACCACAGAGAAATACACATGCCCCCTAAAAGACAAACAGGTCCAGGCACCTGTAGCAGACACACCTTGCACACTCACCAACACACCAGGGCATGCAGCCATGCAGCTGCACAGGCTGAGATGCTCACACACACACACAACTTCACACATTCCCCCAGTCATACCAGCAGCCACACGCATGCAGACACAAGCGACATGCACCCCCCCACACACACACATACACACCCAGACCCACAAGCATACCCAGATGAAAGGCTGACAGACACGAGACCCAGCACGCAGGCAAGGCCCTCCCAGGTGTTCATGCACAGCTGTCCTGCCAGGGGCTTACACACCTACACATGCACTCCCGAGCCTGGCTCCCAGCAGCACAGCCAACAGAGGGCCTAGATTCACACTCAACATGCCGCCGCCGTGGACACACATCCCTCCCACCCACTTCCCAGGCCAAGAGATTCCACCATCCCTCTCGGCACCTTCGGCACCCCCCACCCCCAAAGCAGCCAGAGCCAAAGGTCAGAGTTCAGCAGGTGGAATCCCAGGGAGATGGGGTGGGGGAGGGGCTTTGAGTCTTACAGCATCCACCAGAAGAGTTCTCCCCACCAGTAGCCCCCACCCACCTCCGGCCCTCAGGCAACTGGCCACTCTGGCCCCTCCGCATCTCTCTGGCGGCTGGGGGAAGGAGGGTGGGGAGGTGGGTGGGGAAGGGCCAGGTCCTCGCCTCCCCACCCCAGGGCCCATCTGTCCATCCCTAGGCCTCTCATCCCTCCATCTGTCCACCTCCTGGCTGCGCATCCCCCCTCCCCCAGCCACCGGGAAGGGGAAGACATGGCCGACTCCCCTGTGGACCACGGACGACCCCCCCAGTTGACATGGACTGAGAAAGCACCGAACTCCCCTCCCCCAAACACACAGAAAGGCCTGAACCCATATGGCTCCCCCACATCCCCCAAGCCTGAGCCCCCCGGCAGGGAACCTGTCGTGGACTTGGGGACACACACCCTCGGAGGCATATAACCCACAGACACACACACGCCAATGGGCACCCGGCGGGCACACCCGGCTACACAGACCCTCGGACAGACATCCAGGCCGGACACAAACACATAACACAGCTCGCCGCGCACCCACACTGGCTGGGGGAGCCCACACCTGGGCACACAACCCACGCACACACACCTGCACTCAGCGTCTCCGAGGGGCGCGCGACAGCCCCCCTCCCCCAGCGTCCCCTTTTCCCCCAGGCAGAGGGGCGGCCACTCGTTGGGAGAAGATGGGGGTGGAGGAGGACACACACACACACGCACGGCCGCCGCACACACCCGGATGGCCGCACACGCCGGCGCCGGGCACACACACACACACACACACAGGGCCGCGCGGGCGCACGCCGGGCCGCTGCAGCGCAGCGGACTCACACTCACACTCACGCCGCGCTCGCCCGGGCGCCCCCGCCCGCCTGCCCCGCCCGGGCCGCTGCGGGCCGCGCTCACCCAGCCCGGAGGGGGCCCCGGGCCCGGCCCCGCCGCCGCCGCCGCCTCGCTCCGCGCCATGGTGGGGGGAGGGCCGGGGGAGGGGGCGCGGTGCCGCGGGGCCGCCTCCCGCCCGCCTCCCGCCCTCCCTGCCGAGCTCCGCCCTCCGCGCCGCCGCCGCCACCGCCGCCACCGCCGCCGGGAGGAGCCGGGGAGGGGACGCCGATCGGAGGGGACCGCCGGGCGGGGCGACTGCGCGCCCCAGACCCCCGCCCCGGACCGCCGCCGCAGAGCCCCTCGCCACTGCGGAGCTGCGGCGAGCCCGCCCCCCGACCCCTCCCCAGCCCCACCTCCGGCCGCGCCGGCCTCTCTAGAGACCCCCCCCCACCACCAGACCACGCCCCGACGGGCCCTGAGACCTCCGGGGTCCCTGGCCACGACTCGGTGCCCAGGAGATCCGCACCTCCTCCGAGGCCCTGGCCCGTGCTGCCGAGCCACCCAGAGAGGGCCCACGCGGTGTCCTACTCTTGATGACCTCAGACTCTGCCCACAGCCCAGCAGGGACCCTGGACCCTACCTCCCACCCAAATCCAGGAACCCCCCAGGCCACGCCCTGACCTCCAAGGACCCGCCATTGTACTCCAACATTCAGGTGGACCCCAGACCACACCCCATTCCTCGGGGACCCCAGACCTTAATGTCCACACCCAGGCTTGCCTGGGTCCCTTTGGAACCGCCTGCATTGCACAGCCCCAGGGGACCACAACCAGATCCTGCTCCTTTTGGGGGGCGCTTTACGTCCTTCCACCGCCACCCAGTAGGGACCCCAAGCTATGTCTGATACCTAGAAAGGGGTCTCTAAATATTTCCCACTCCCATTTGGAGACCCTTAACCTTTCCCCATGGTCCCCTGCGAGCAGCCTTACCCCCAACCTTTGGATGTTCCTCTCCCCCTCCCTTTGGTTCCCAGACCCTAGATGGGCTCTAGGAACCCCAGACCCAATAAGTCTCCCCTTAGACCTGCCCTATTGCCCTCTCCCAAATTCCTGGAACCCTAAGCCCTGCCCCCTGTTTGGAGGGCCCCTCCATAGCCCCTCCTTGAATTGCCCTGAAGCCTGTCTTCCCACCACACTCACCCTGGGGGTTCCTCCTTCTGGTGAACTTTGACCCCTGCAGATACAACCCCTTTCTCTCCAAACCCCACCTATGATCTCCAGCACCCAAGCACCATCCCTGTGGCCCCACATGAGGTGTGGGGGTCTGGGGCTGGGAAGGCAAATAAGAGAAGGAATAAGACAAGAAGATGGCTGAGATGGTCCAGAGGTGGCTCCAAGGGTGTACTGGAATTCCTTCCACCCTTAGCCTGATGGACATGTCCCGTCGCTATCCCCATTTTATGGATTAGCAAAATGGAGGTGAGGGAGGGACTTGGTCACCTGCCCAAGGTCATACAGAGAGTGTCAGTGGCACAAGGGGATGAGGTTGAAGGGGAAAGAAGGCGGGGAGCAGGCAACCTGGGCTGGGTAGGAGTCCGGAAAGGGGAGGGGAGGCAGAGATGATGATGGATACAGAGGGGGAGGAACAAAGAGCAGGAGAGCCAGGCTGAATCTCCCTGGCCGCTGTGGACCTGCCGCGCCCATTCCCAGCCACCTTCAGTGTCCACCACGACTAGGCTGAGCTACCGGGCGCCTGTGCACAGAGGCTCCGGGACCTTCACATGGCCAGCTCCTCCTTTCCATGCAGGTCAGCCCTCAGACGTGCTGCTAAGAGAGACCTTCTGTCTCCATTTCCCTTTTACACACACACCAATGCTGATGCCTGCAGATGAGTGTAAAACCCACATTAAAAATAATAAGAAAGGGATGGGCCCAGTGCAGTGACCTAGTGGCTATAGTCCTCGCCTTGCACGTGCCAGGATCCCATATGGGCGCCGGTTCTAATTCCAGAGGCCCCGCTTCCCATCCAGCTCCCTGCTTGTGGCCTGGGAAAGCAATTGAGGACGGCCCAAAGCCTTGGGGCCCTGCACCTGTGTGGGAGACCTGGAAGAGGCTCCAGGCTCCTGGCTTCGGATCAGAACAGCTCCGGCTGTTGTGGTCACTTGCAGAGTTAATCATTGGAGGGAAGATCTTCTTCTCTGTTTCTCCTCCTTTCTGTATATCTGCCTTTCCAATAAAAATAGATAAATGTTTTTAAAAAGGCTTGATGGAATGATGGTTGGATAGACACGAGATACAGCGAGAGCTATGGATGGTTCAATCCTGGAGGTAGTTACATGGTGTTCACTGGAAGACTATTTCAATCTCGCAGCGCATCTGAAAAATTTATAGTAAATGTTGGGGAGTGAGCCAGCAGATGGAAGATTTCTATCCTTCTCTCTGTGTAACTCTGCCTTTCAAAGAAAGGAATCTTTTTAAAAGGAGGCAGAGGGGGAGGGGAGGAAGGAGGCAGAGGCGGAGGGGAGGAAGAAAGCTCAGGCTGGTTCACTCCTCAAAGGTCCGCAGCAGGCCCGGCTGAGAGACCTCACCAGGAAGGTTCAGCTGCAGTACAGGTCTCCTACAGAGAGGCAGCAAAGGCGCAGCCACTTTGAGCCATCAGCTGCTGCCTCCAGGGGAGCTGGAATAGGAGTGGAGAATGGACCAGACACTCACCTTGGAGCACGAGAGTCCCAAACCGCATCTGAACCACCATGCCCAACGCCCACCCCTAAACTCCTTCTTGGGTGTGCCCCTGGAGAAATCTGAGGCAGCAAGGCCAACGTACGCAAAGGGGTATGCACAACTTTCCCTGTGTGTGGGGTGTCACTGGAAGGAAGGGTCAGGAAGCTAGGGCAATGGGCCCAAGTAGTATGACTGTTCCCATAGGAATTTAACCTCAATACAGACCCAGGGCCAATCTTGGGTGCCTACTGTTCAGGCCCCACCTCCAAGCAGATGCCCCACCCCTGTCTTTGGGGTTCCACTCCAAGTCCTAAGGGTCATTGTTTAGCCTGTGTGTAGGGGCCATGCAACAGTGTCTAATAAAGGCACGGCACAATGGCTCACTTAGCAATTCCCTCTCTTCCCCTGCTTCTAGCGCTGGAAGCCCATAGAGGCACAGGTTTGTAAACCGCCTGCTCCACTTGCCATCCAGCCCCCTGCTTGTGGCCTGACAAAGCAGTGGTCAAGGCCTGGAGACCCCACAGCCAGAAGAGGCTCCTGGTTTCAGATCGGCTCAATTCCGGCCAGTGGGACTACTCGGGGAGTGAACCAACAGATGGAAGATCTTTTCTCTGTCTCTCCTTATTTCTGTAAATCTGCCTTTCCAAGAAAAAAAAGAAAAGAAAAGAAAAAGTCTTTCTAAAAAGCGTCTAGGGCATACGAGGCTAATGTCCTTGCCTTGAAAGCGCCAGGATCCCATATGGGCGCCGGTTCTACCCGGCAGCCCCACTTCCCTTCCAGCTCCCTGCCTGTGGTCCGGGAAAGCAGTCGAGGACGGCCCAACGCCTTGGGACCCTGCACCCGCGTGGGAGACCTGGAGAAGTTCCTGGCTCCTGGCTTCGGATTGGCACAGCACTGGCCGTTGTGGTCACTTGGGGAGTGAATCATCGCACAGCTCTTCCTCTCTGTTTTTCCTCCTCTCTGTATATCTGACTTTGTAATAAAAATAAAATCTTTAAAAAAGAATAAATAAAAAGTGTCTAAAACTCGGAAGTCCTCAATCTTGGCTCCGCCCACAATACTAAGCCCCACCCCTACCCTGACTCCGCCCCTCCACCTGCAGGCTGAGACTCCAGAAAGGGCTCTTCAAACTTGGGATGCTTCTTCTGCTTTCAGCTCTGCCCCTCTAACAAGCCAAGGTCACGTAGACCACGGGAAGTCCCGCAGGCACGGTCCAGGGCTCGGATGCCCGCACCAAAGAGCCCGCACGTGTAGGAGCTTCGAGGACAGGTTGGTAGAAATGGCGCCCATCGGACTCTGTCCCACCTCAAAGCCAAGCCCCAGGCCATGACTCTTCATTGGACACTCAGCTCTGTTTTGGCCTCTCGGATTGGTTCTTCCACAATTCCCTTAGCCATAGCCACTCTGAGAGTGCCCTTCTGAGTCACTCTCTCTGATTGGTACCTGTTTTTCAAACGCTTTGCTCCTGATTGGGCAAATCTTTGTATATGCCTGTTTCTGATTGGATTGCTTGCAATCAGCCCAGACACAAGCAAGTTCAAGCATGGGGGGTGGGGGCGTTCCCTAAATCTCTTGCCTGAAAGAGGGCGTGGCTGTGGATCACAGCATAGCCGGAAGTTGGAGTTGTACCTGTGCCTCCTACTTGTGGCGTCAGGCACCTGTTTTCTTTTCTTTAATTTCTGAGCCTCAGTTTAATCTTTAAGTCGTGAATATTCAGGGAAGAGTGTAAGGACTGGATGAGTGAAGACCTATAGAATGCTTACGGAAGTGCACACAGGAAGCCCTCACCATCTGCCTCCCTGTCCATCCCCAGCCGTCATGGAACTGGGACCTTGACCAGAGCAAAAGAGAAACGGGGAGGAGGAGGGGTGTAGCAGGAAGGATAGGAAGACCCCACCCCTGCCCCTAGAATATTGAGGGCGGTAGGATTTCTCCATGACCCAGTGGAGAGTGATGTTAACCCCTCCATGCAGAGGTTGGTCCTGACCGGGAACAAGAGAATAGATGTTGGGTGGCAGGCTGTGTGAAGGGATCAAATATTGTGGCTAAGTGGGGCCGGGGGGAGTTGGAACAAGGCTTTGGGGTCCTCCCCAGGCCGACCAAATTGGAGGTGTGCCAGCATCAGTTCAAGGTCACTGTGTCATTGCTCCCATAGCAACAGCTGCCTCTTGGCAAGGAACCTGGAAAGGGGAGTTGTGGGGAGAAAGTTCTCAGGTGCCCCTACTGCAGGGGCAGGAGTAACCGTTGGCATGGAGGAGAGAGAGGCAGAAGGCCCGTGATCCAAGTCTGGGACCATGTCTTCTCAGAGGCCGGGCCTCACAGTGGGTGCTCAGTCAATGCCCCTCCCAGACAGAGATGGAGGCCTTGGTGGAGTGCAATACCCAGAGATGCCAGCAGAGAGAAGAATCTTCCAAGAGGGCTGAGGGCAGCCTTGCCTGCTTTCTCAATCCCTCCAGGGGACCACTGGGAAACCCTAGATCATCTTCACCTGCAGAAAGCCTGGGACCCTGTGTGGGGGGACATCTCTGTGACCCTCCCCCCCCCAACCATCCACACGCAGCAACTCCTATGCCCAAGAAGCAGGCGTGGGTGCTGCTTTGACAACTTTTGCTCTTTAACTATCTCGCTCCTGAGGGTTCAGCTCAGAGAGGTAGCATTCCAGGCCAGCCAGTGTCTACCAGCCTCCAGAACTGGGTGGAGGATGAGGGGGACAAGGAAGAAAAGCAGACAGGCTTGACCCTGGGGTGCCCTGGTTCCCTTCAGCAGTGACCCCTCCGCAGATTCAGGCATCCCCTCCAGGAGACCCCAGCCTCCCCACCCACCACCACACCCGTGCCAACAGGTGCTTCTCCCTTCCGCCCGGCACCCAGCTTGCGTTCCACTGGCTCTGCCCGCCCCCTGCCGGCTGCAGCCAGGACTGCAGGAACTGCCTCCTCGACGGGCAGAAAACCGCCAGGAGGCCAGTAGGTGGTGAGCTCCCTCTGAGTTTTTAATTTATTTAAGGTCTCAGCTTTTTCTCGTGCTGGTGCGGGAGGGGGGATGGATCCCCAGTCCCCAGCCCCTTGGAGAATCGGACGTCAGCAATCCAAGCCAGATCGGAAGAGTCAACGAAAGAAAGCCAGCTTCTCTCGGAGCCAGGCCTCGGTGAGGTCTTCGGTGGTGCGGATTTCAAACACCTGAGAACAAATCCGGCTGTGAGGACCTCTGACCCCTCCTCCTGCAGCTCCCAGGTCCCAGTCCCTCCTCCCTCCCACTCCAGAGCCTGCACCCCGACCTTCGTGAGCTCGGCCGTCTGCACCAGCCTGTTTTTACTACCAGCGTACATCATCTGCTGCTCGGGCTTGCAGCCTGCGTGGAGAAGCAGAAGGGTGAGCCACAGAGGAGGACCCAGGTTCTAGAAAACGTAGGTCACGTTCCTTGGGCCCAGCCGATTTCCTGAGGGTCTCAGAAACCTTCTGGGGTGGGGGCGGGGTGG
Source organism: Ochotona curzoniae (assembly GCF_017591425.1). Classification (NCBI taxonomy): domain Eukaryota; kingdom Metazoa; phylum Chordata; class Mammalia; order Lagomorpha; family Ochotonidae; genus Ochotona; species Ochotona curzoniae. Next base: position 3,351,785 of record NW_024465561.1, on the reverse strand, counting down.
GGGGGGGCTGGAGGCTGTGCTCGAGGGTTTCTGGATTGTTTCTGGTTGTTTTAAGTGATTCTGAGGCTCTCAGGATGACTTAAGAGCCAGACAGGAATTCTCTGGGCCCTCAGCAGGAAGACAGCTGGGGGTCCTGGAGGGCACGGAACCAACCCACCCTCCACCTCCCCGCCTTCACCCTTCCACGCTCCCCCAGACACACGCGGGCTGTCACAATCCCATTCTAATGCAGGGCCGGCCGACCCGGGTGCAGGCACGCATCCACACGCATGCGCACACCTGCACTGCCGTGCACCTGCCTCCCTCCACCCCACACATCATCCAAGAGGCGAGATGAGCTGTGTCTCACCTACAGGGCTGGAAAAGATGAAACACAGAGGGTAAGACACTCGGCCGTCCGCGTGCAGGTATTTATAGCTGTAAACCACGAACCTGCAGCAGCGAGAGGGAGTTCAAGCTGGGGACATTGGCCAGGGAGCCCAAGGCCACACCGCCATCATCTGTGTCCGCATGCCTGCCATCGTCACAGGGTCTGGGAACCTGGCATTCCTGTCCACGTCCCAGGCTGGTGAGCTCAAAGCTGACAGTAAGTGCTGAGCTGCCTCCCCAGGTCTCTGTGGAGTGGGAGACTGAGGCCCAGGGCCACTTGTGCCAAGGTCGGAGAGAGCAGAGAGCTGGAGCCAGGAAGTGCTCCATGTCAGGTCCGTGTACTAGAACCTGGGCTGTGACCAGCACTGGATACAGGATGCACCAAATCGAGTAAAAAAAGAAAAAAAAAAAGGAATATAGGAGATCTCTTGTTCACAAAAGAGTTTTTCCCCCCCTTTTCTTAGTAGTCTCCCTCTACAATAATTATGATCTATTACTTTAAGATTTTAAAAAAGGGGCTGGCGCGGTATCCTAGCAGCTAAAGTCCTCACCTTTTTGTTTTGTTTTGTTTTGTTTAAGAAAGTCAAATATACAGAGAGGAAGATCTTCTGTCCTCTGATTCACTCCCCAAGTGGCCACAATAGCCAGAGCTGAGCTGATCAAAAGCCAGGAGCCCGAAGCCTCCTCTGGGTCTCCCACTCGGGTGCAGGGTCCCAAAGCTTTGGGCCGTCCTCGACTGCCTCAACTAGGCTACAGTGACGGGCCCTAAAGTGCTCGCTTTCCACGCTCCAGGATCCCATATGGGTGCCCAGTTTGTTTCTCAGCTGCTCCTCTTCCCATCAGCTCCCTGCTTGTGGCCTGGGAAAGCAGTCGAGGACGGCCCAAAGCCCAAAGCCTTGGGACCCTGCACCTGTGTGGGAGACCCGGAAGCGGCGCCTGGCTTTGGATCGGCTCAGCTCTAGCTGTTGCGGGCAGTTGGTGGGTGAATCAGCAGACGGTAGATCTTCCTCTCTGCTTCTCCTCCTCCCTATATATACCTGACTTTACAATAAAAGTAAATAAATCTTTAAAAAAAAATTACAGCGAGAGGGCGAGAGAGATCTTCCATCTATTGGTCCACTCCTCACGTGGCCACCGAGGCTGAGCCAGACCAGAGCAGGAGCCTGGAGCGTCTCCCGGATCTCCTACATGGGCACAGGGGTCTGAGGACGTGGGCCATTTTTCAGTGCTTCCCTGAGTGTGTTAGCAAGAGGCTCGATCAGAAGTGGAGCAACGGGACTCAAACCGGCACCTGTATGGGATGGCAGCACTACAGGAAACAGCTGAATCCATGACAACACAATGCCAGCCTCCATCGTGTTCCTCTAAAACGTGCTATTTAAGGGGACAGATATTTGGCACAGCAGTTAAGATGCACCTTCTGGGACTGGCGAATTGCCATGTAGGCTAAGCTTCTGGATATAGCACTGGCATTCCAATGGATGGCAGTTTGAATCCTGGCCATTCCCTTCCAAATTAGCTGTTTGTGGCCTGGGAGAGCACCAGAGGATGGCCCAAAGCCTGAGGCCCCTGCACCCACCCACATGGGAGACCCAGAAGAAGCTCCTGCCCCTGGCTTCGGATAGGCGCAGCTCCAGCCATTGTGGCTCTGTGAGAAGTGAACCAGCTAATGGAAGATCTTTCTGTCTCTCCTACTCTCTGTAAATCTGCCTCCCCATAAAAATAAATAAATCTTAGCAAATGTAAATTTGAAAAATCATGTAAAAACACATTACTATGACAACAGAAAGTTCTAGACTTTGAACTCTAGGCTTCAAATAGAGATTCCGAGCCCGTGAATAGGACTGGAAGTCAAGCACTTCCCCGATGCCTAGTTCCCTCATGGCCCGTCTCCCCACAGCCCGGCCCTCCCCACCAGCCCTCCACCCCGAGTACCTGGGCTGTCTCTCTGGCAACTCCATTTTGAGTTCCTCTGGGGAGATGTTCTGGGGCAAGGATGTCAGAGAGGCAGGAAGGGGAATGATGGTTGTGAAATAAGCAGAGACGCCATTTTCAGAAAGGCCTGCGAGTGAAGTCACTGATTCTCCCATCAGCCCACGGAGCGGGACCCCTTAGCATCCCCAACTTTCCCAGTGTTGCACGGGTGGCAGGCAGAGATCTCAGATTTACCTGGGGTCAAGCTGTAACTCCTTGACTAACACTTCCTGTCAGAGGGACCCCTTCTCTGTCCCAGCAGCCCCAGACCCGTGTCCACGTGACGCCAGGCGCTGGGGAGGGCCACCCTTGAATGGAGGGCTTCTGCAGGCTTTTGGCCGACTTCTCTGCTCCCACCATCCTCACGTCACTTTACCAAGGCCACAGTCTGAGCTAGGCCTTGTTCTCTGCACTCTCCAAGGCTCACGACACTGGCTCTGCACACAGCCCCGTAAAGGGGGCCCCATGTTCCTCCCACTTCCCCAATGAGGAAACAGAGACACAAACAGGTAATATCTACTGCCCAGGGTCACAGCCGAACTGGAACGTCACCTCCAGGTCCCTGTGGCCTTCAGTCCCACGGGTCCCTCCCCTGGTCCTGTCCCCCCTCCAGCCCCTCACCTGAAACTCCTCCTCCAGCACCACCATCTGCCGGTCTCTGTCCACCTTCACTGGGGGGAGCAGGGAGGGCACACAGGAGGCAGTCAGGTGCCCACCCTCCCTGCCAGCCCCCACTCTCCCATCAGGGAAGGGAGAGGCCACTCACTGATGATGGCTGCGTTGTCCGTCTCTTTTCGGAAGCGGAATTTCCTCAGCTTTTCCTTAAGCTCTGGGTCCACTTCGCACACCACCAGGGAGTCAGACTGCCAGGGACCCCGCAGGAGGTCAGCTGGTCTGGTCTCAGCCTTGCGGCCCCATCCCTTCACCCCAAACTTCCATGGTGCACGAAGGCAGAGGGGAGGGCCCGCCAGCCAGCCCAGCTGAGGCTTTGAGGAAATCAGGGAAACCCTTGGGACAGAGGCTATGCTAGCCAGGCCAGGAGCAAAGCAAGACTTAGACCATTCAACATGCTGCCCACCCCACCCCCACCCTCTCCAGTTGATACCTTGAGCCAACACGCCAGGTGGCCCCAGGAGCCCTACTAGCCTGGATCAAAGCCAAAACCACCATCCCTCTTGGGTCTCTGTCCAGCACAGGACCTCCATTCCCCAGCAGACCTTCACCCGACTGCCTTCCCAGCCCCCCGCCTTTCCCGTGGGATTCCTCGCCTCCTGACCATGGCTTTTCTGTCCAGAGGCCTCCTCTGCTCTCAGTTCCTTCGCCTCTGGGGGGTGGGACCGGATTGGGGCTGCAGGGGACGGGCTATGGGGGCAGGGGGAAGTTTGCATCCAACACCACATCCTGTTTATGCCCCTTCCGGGACAACTGTCACGGAGGGCTCCTCCCCTCCTTCCTTCCTCCCCCACCCATCTGCCAGTACCTGCCAGGCTCAGCAGCCAGGCTCAGCTCTGCTTCTCCAAGGTGCGTAGGTAGCCTCACGCCTCTCCTGGCCCGGAGGCTGTGTCCAAAAGGCGGCCCATCAGAGGCAAAAGCTCTTCATGCTTGTCCTCCAGGAAATCTTCTTACACTTGCCTGCTGGTGAGTCCTTAACTCCCAGAGCTGGACAAGGACAGCATGGAGGCCTGTGCTAGGCAGTCAGCCGTCCATGATGGTGATGGAGCAACTAGAGGGCCACCGCTGCACAGCCTGGGTGACGGTAATGTCTCCCTCGTGGGCCTCACCAGGGCCTGGGAGTTCAAGAGCAAGGCTTTGTCTCCCCCAGTCCCACCCCCTGAAATTACAGCACTGGATAATGTCTGCTACTTACACACATACATTTAAAAAAAAACATCAATATCATATCCTGTCACATACATAAAGGAGAAATAATAAAAGCCAATCGAATTTATCAGAAAACACATCGGATTTAAGGGGGAAGTGGTCAGCCAACAAAAGACCAGTTTTCCGGGACCTCAGCCTATTTGAGGGCTAGCCTTGCTGGTTCCCTTTCTCCCGCTGGATCCCATCCCCCAGCAGCTCAAGGACCCCCCTGCAGCCGCCCTCACCCCTCCCTCAGTGACCTTCGCACACGGAGCCTCTCCCCCAGCTGACACATGGCATCATTTCCTGAGCTAAAACCTGCAAGCCACCTCCTTCACTTTTCAGCAAAATGTCTTTGAAAGAATCCTCCACACGGGCTGCACCAGCTTATCTTCCCAATTGGTCTCTCTCTTTTTAAAAAATTTACCTCTATTTTTTTAAAAATACATTTTTTTAGGATTTTTTTTTTTTATTGGAAAGTCAGATATGCAGAGGAAGAGAGACAGAGAGGAAGATTTTCTGTCTGTTGATGCACTCTCCAAGCCACTGCAACAGCTGGAGCTGAGCCGATCTGAGCCAATCTGAAGCCAGGAACCCAGAGCCTCTTTTGGGTCTCTTGCGTGGGCACAAGGTCCCAAGGCCTTGGGCCATCCTCAACTGCTTTCCCAGGCCACAAGCAGGGGGCTGGATGGGAAGTGGGGCCGCCTGGATTAGAACTGGCACCCATAAGAGATCCCTGAAGTCAGGGCTGCTTCATAGGTTGCCTTCATTTCTAGCACTCTAGGCAAAGCCTGGCACCTGTTGTTACTTAAGGAATATTAATGACCGAACCAGCATTCATCAAACACAGTGTGCTATGTGAAAGTTGGTGCTGAGTGTAGGAGGTGGGGAATGGGGTTGGGGATGGTGGAAATGGCCTTCCTCACAGCAAGAAGAGCCAGGGTTCTCCTCCTCACCCCTCCAGCTCCACATCACCTCAGCCTTCCTGGAGAGAATCCGTTTTTTGGCTGGAACCTTGCATATCCCCACCTGGCCTTCGTCTCCCCTCCCCCAGTAGGCCACTAACTTCCACACCTTCAGTTACCAGCTTGGATAGTCTCACAACCCTGCCTCCAGCCTCCCTTAGGCTACACAGCCCCCTGGGCTTCCAACACTGGGCAAGGCACCTGCCCCAACGGCTTCTCTGAGACCCCACCCTCCAGCCAGTCTGGTCCTGCACACTCAACTTTCTGGGTGTCCCCCCGCCCAATTCTGGTCCTAGTGCAATCGCTCCTCTCTCCTCCACCCACCCCTCAGGTGTCTCCTTGCACTGTCTGCTCCTAGATTCACGTCTTCCTCCACAGATCTGCCCTCCATTAGGTAAGCCAAAGCCATCTTTCCCAAACTCCAACTCACCGTGACCCTCCCCAGCTTGAAGCTACCTCAGGACAAGTCCAAACTCTCTCAAAAGTGGCCAAACTTCTGGCTCCTGTCTCACCACCACTCCCTGTCTTGAACTCCACACCCCACCCTGACTGCATTTCTTCGAGTTCCAGGAACCAGCCCTGCCTGTATCGGTCGCTCTCTGGTCAGTGCCCTCTCATCCGGGACAGTATGTAGAAGAACCAGATTGCCACAGAAGCCCGAGTAACAACTCCCACGGCTTGAGGCCTCCTGGGTGCCAAGCGCTCGCCAGGCATTCCGTACGAAAGGGGTAGCTCTTGCCTCACTCTAGCCATGTGACAGAGGCTCGGGGAGAGGCTGCTGAGATCCCCAAGATTCCTGGAGCCAGGAATTCAGCCTGGCCCCCGGAGTCATTGGCGGGGGGAGCCCACAGGGGTCAGATGCCTGAGGCGGGGTGTGTCGGGAGGTCTGGGAAGAGAGACTACCCCCGAACGCCAGAATAGGAATTGTGACTTGGCGCGTGGCCGCTGAGGTAAACCGGCGCGAGACTGCCCCCTGCGGGCCTGGAGGCCCAATCCCTGTCTCCGTCGGGCCCGTTGCCATTGGCAACGCTGGCGCGCCCCTCCCCTTCCCCGCCTCGCCAGCCTCGAGCCTCCAGGGCCTGGCCGCCTGCCCGTCACCCCTCGCGTTCGACCAATCCCAGGGAGGAGGGGGCGGGCCTCTCGGACCTCGTTCCAGCCCCATTTCTCTCCTCCCTACCAGGACCCCGCCTTTCTCGGAGCACACCTCCCGCCCTTCGGGCTGCCCTCGCCACTGGTTGGCTGACATGCTGTTCGTCATCTGGGCGTCAGCTAATGGCAGCGCGCGGCGGCCTCGTCGGGGCGGGGTCAGGGGCGGTGACGCACGGCGCGGTGACGCAGCGCGACGGCGGCGGCGGCGGCGGCGGTGGTGGTCGGTGCGGGAGGAGGAGGGAGGGGAGCTCGCGGGCCGCAGAGGGGGCGACGGCGGCGGCGGCAGTGCCCTGAGGAGGCCCGAGCGGCGGCGGCGGCGGAGGAGGAGGCCGAGGCCGAGGCGGTGAGTTCTCAGGCCAGGCCAGGCGAGCGCGGGGCGGTGGCGGGTCGGGGCGCGCGGGGCTCCCCTCCGGGCGACCCAGGCCGCGCGGCGGCCCCGCCCCCTCAGGGACCCCGAGCCGCGGGGCGGCGGTGGCGGCGGTGGCGGCGGCGGGACCCAGCACGCGGGCCTCGGGTGGGGAGGCCGAGGCCGTCAGAGGAGCCCTGCCGCCGTGGCCGAGGCTGCCTCCTCCCAGGCCTCGTCAGATCGCTTCCCTCGGAGAGCCTGCTCACCTCGGGGTGGGGGCGGTGGGATGGCCGAGGGGCCCCGGGAGACCTGGCTCCTGACCTTCCAGACCTTCCTTGTGCGCCGTCAGCCTCTGACCGTAGCCCTCCACCCTCAGCACCCCATCTTCCAGCCTCTCCGCGTAGCACCCCCTCCCCAGCGCCCCGGCTTCCAGCCTCTCCCCGTAGCCCCCACCCCGGCGCCCCATCTTCCAGCCTCTGGTTGTAGCCGTCCCCCCTTACCAGTGCCCTATCTTACAGCCCCTGCCCGTAGCCCCCCACCCCAGCGCCCCAGCTTCCAGCCTCTCCCCGTAGCACCCCCTCCCCAGCGCCCTATAGCCCCCACCCAGCGCCCATCTTCCAGCCTCTCCCCACAGCCCCCCTCCCCAGCGCCCCATCTTTTCCCCAGTAGGCAGTGGTGTCGCAGCTGAGGCCACCCTGCCTCTCAGCTCCACAGTCACCTCGCTGTGTCTCCAGGGGACTGGCCTCTCTGAAAGGCCCGCGGCAGCCTCCATCAGGGGGAGACTCCCCCCCCCAAAAAAAAATCCCCTTCAGAACCCCGGACATTCCAGAATCCCAGCCGTCTCCACCGCCCACCCCCCACACTGACTTAACCCAAGAATTTTTGCCACCTACCTACCCCTCCCATTCCAGAAATCTGGCAGCTTCTGCCTCATAGCCCCCCCCCAAATACTTGAGATCTTGTTCATGGATGTTTGAACATCCTCCCCTGGAGATCCTCCCCCACCACACACACACCCCAAAATTTTTTTCCTCAGAGACCCTGAAAAGCCCCCAGGTTCCGAAGTCACCCCATCCCTGCCCTAATGCAGTTGCCTCGCACTACCACGCCCCCAGTTACCAATCCCTGCCTCTTCCAGATCTTGCCCATCCTGGAATATTTTGGAGATCACTCTCATGGACCTCCACTTTTTTTTCCCTTGATATATCTTTACCTTAAAATCTCCAGAAGAGTTTTCTCCCATATTCCAAAATCCTCTTCCCAAACCCCTTACGTGTATTCCCAGGTCCTTGCCAGTAACCCACACCACATGTTCCAGGAATTATTTCAGGATTCCAGGCAGTTCCTTCATAATTTCTGTCATCCTCTCAAGAACCCTTGTTAGATAACCTTTCAAAATCTGCCCTGCATCAGCCTACTTGAAATTCCTCAGGAGCCTCCCCACAGCCCCCTGGACACCCCAAGATCTTCCTGATCCCTCAGAGATGGGGTTTTAGGATTGCTCCCCCTTAACTTTCTCAAGGGCCCCAGCAGCCGCCCTCAAGGCTTCTGCTCTGGGCCCTGGAAACCCCTCCCAGAGGTCACCCCCCCCATGACTGCTCAGAGACCTGCCTTACTGACAGAGTTTCTGGAGAGTTCTCCCACGGACTCCCTTAAACCCTCTGGAGAAATGTCCCGGTCCCTTCCCTGCAGTGACTCTGTACCCTGCTGCGCCCGGCCCCTGGGGGAGATCCCCATCTCCCTCGTGGACCTCCCTCAGAGATGGCACCTGAGCTGAGGCTCCTCTGCCACCTGCCCCGCTCCCGCAGCCTTCCCCCAGACACTCAGCAATTTCCCCTCAGCTGCCCTGCATCTGCCACCTGCCCCTGGTGCCTCCTGAGACTTGTGTGCCCAGAGTCTCTGTAGGCCCCTGTTGGAGGTGCCCCTTGGGAATCCCCTTGCCCTTGGGTCCTCATTCTCCTTCCTCCAGAATTGCCTCAGCGCCTTCCTGGGCCTGCCCTGCAGGGGCCGCCACATCTTCCACACTCCGCCTGTCTGCCTTGAAAGGCCCCCCGGGGACACTGCCACCCCCCCATCCCGCATGAACACCTTCCTCTCCATCCTTCGGAGGTGGTGGGTCCCTCGGCCCCCCTTGCTCTGAGGCTTCCTGACCACTCTCCCCACTGCCTTCTGCCTCTTTCCCTTTGGGGGCTTCCTGGCAAAGTGGTTCCTTCCCTGTGGCAGCAGTTCTGTACGTGTGGTCCCAGGAGCAGCAATAGCAGTATCACTAGAAATGCAGATTCCTGGGTCCATGCAGACCAGGAGTCGGAGACCCAGGGGTTGGGCCCAGCTTGGATTCTGTTGCATGCTCAAGTTTGAGAGCCCCCGCGCAGCAGGAATTCCATTTCCCTGCAAAAAGTCACTTGAAAGCTGTCTTGGTGTGCACCTGGACCCCACTGCACCCCATGTTTTCCTGGAGTTCCTTTGGCAGATCCTCCTTCTCCAGGAGGATCCCTACCCCTACTTGAAAAGGCTCTTGATGTCCCCACAGGGTCATCCACCCTCTGAGTAACGAGTTCAGACATGAGCTTGCAGAAGTTCTCCAGCACTTTCTCCTCCAGCTCGCCCTGCAGCCCACCTTCAGCCTCATGTCTCTGCTCCCACTCCTCTCTTCATGCAGCCCTTTCCACGGTGGCGCCCTCTCCTCGAGGCACCCTCAGGTCTCTGCCTTCTGACCTTCAGCTTCTGAGTCCTCTGTTGTGCCTCCTAGAGCGCTACTTGGCTAGTTGGATGTGCTTGTCCAGCCAGTCGCCCTGGGCTGGGAGCTCTGGAAGCACAGGGATGTCTTGTCCCTCTCTGAATCCTGCAGTGGGTAGAGGGCGCTTTCCCTCTGCACGTTTTGGGCAGTCTGTGGAGAAGGAACACATCTTTCTCCTGCATGTGACCAAAATCTCCAGGTGCCTCAGCTGTCTCCCCACGTCAGGCTTTGCGCACACACTGCTTGCTTCTCTTTGCCCAGCCCACCTTGTCCTGACCGTGGCACATTCCTCTGTGCTATCTCCTGACTCTTGAGTGACCAGGGCCAAGTCTTGTTCTTGAGGACCCGTCTCCACCCCGTCCTGGTTGTCCTCCCCCCACCCCCTTAGCCTCTGTAAGTCTGGGGCCTCCGCAGGACTCCACTTTCTCCAGGGCTTTCTCTTCTTTAGGGCTGAGAAGAACAAACGGGTCCCACTACATGCTGCTGCCAGGGAGCTGACAGTCAGGAGAGGACATAGGAAGGACGGGAGGTCCCAGCTAGGTGCTGTGGAAGCTTAGCACTAAGAGGGAGCCCCTTTTTTTGGAAAAACTTCTTGGGAAAGGTGGCATTTGCACTGTTTGGCCAGCATTTCCACAGGTGCTTCCTGTGCAGGCGAACAGCTTAGCAGCAGGTTTGTTCGCCTTACCCATCGTACCATTCCCCCTCCCCCGGCGGACAGAGAGGCAAAGGATCTTTCTCTCTCTGTCTCGCTCTCTTGCATTTGCAAGGCCTTGGCCAGTTGCACTCTAGTCACCCACAGAGGGATGACCCTGACTGCTGTTAGGGAATGCTCACTGTTGGCCAGCCACTGTTCAAGTGCTTGGCTTCTGCTGTCTCAGAGTCCAGGAACCCCAGGAGGTAGGTAAACGAGTGTTGTCCTCATCTTCCACAGGTGGACCCAACGGAAGGCCTGTTTTAAGGTGATGCTGCCTCTGTCATGCGGTCGGAGGGTTCCCTGTCATGGAGGGCTGGGTGCAGGGCGGCGTGAAGTGCCGCTATCAGATTTTCACCCTCTTCCACCAGAGTGGGTTGGCAGCCCACAGCAGTACTTCCCGGTTTTGTGACTGAGGACAAGTTACTTGACTTTGCCAGAACTTAGCTTTCCACAGCTAAAAAATGAAGGTAATGATGATATTGTTTTTCATAGAATTGTTAGAAAGATTAGATAAAGTAATACACATAAAATACTTAGACTAGTATAGTGCTTTGCACATACATGCTCAGTGTTAGCAAAGGGTCATGTTGGCTAGGACTCTTAATGCCGTAAGTGACAAAACATTGGCTCAATGTGGCTTAATCAGAAAGGGAATTAATTGGTTCTTGTTACTGAAAAGTCCATAGCTGGGATGATTTCAGACTTGGCTGGATCCAGGAGTACAAATAACATTCTCAGCTGTCTCTTCTCGTTTTTCTGCTGATCGCTTCCTCCTTGACCTTTCTGCCTTGTGGTGACAGAGAGGGCCCTCCACAGCTCCAGGTTTGTTTTGTTTTAAATTTGTTTCAAAGGGAGAGTCCAAACCATGCACTGGTTCAGTCCCCAAATGGCTGCAAAGGCCAGAGGTTGGCTGGCTTGAAGCCACATGGCTGCAGGGGCCCAAGCGCTTGGACCATTTCCGCTGTTTTCCCAGGCACACTAACAGGGAGCTGGATTAGAAGTGGGGCAGCCAGGACATAAACTGGCACTCATGTGGGTTGCTCATGTTGTAGTCAGTAGCTTTATCCACTACAATGCAACATGGGTCCCAGTAACTCCAGGTTGAAGGCCTAGCACTTAGTGGCTGCAGAGGAAAGAGAATGGTTCCTTTGCTGAGACTTCCCATCTGGAGTCGAGATCCTGAGATGTGCTCTGAACTCTGGGTGCTGAGCTCCATCTTCTTGTTAAGCCAGAGAGAACTGAGTTCTGCCATGTGACCTGTCTGCCAGTTGATGCTCTGCCTGACCTAAGTGGACCTTCCTTTGGGGACTCACTGGGAGAGGCAGGGTGAGATGGTCAACTGGGAGTGGTGTTGGCTTCAAGGCAGTGGAATCTGGGAGTACGGATGTTTGGTCCCCTCACCTCAGTTTTGGATGTCAAGGCCTTGGAACTTTTTGTTTTGTTTTAAAGATTTATTTATTTTTATTGCAGAGTCAGATATATAGAGAGAGGGGAAGAGACAGAGAGAAATACCTTTCGTCCAATGATTCACTCCCCAAATGACCGCAACGGCTGGTGCTGAGCCAATCAGGAGCCAGGAGCTGTTCCAGGTCTCCCACGCGGGTGCAGGGTCCCAAGGCTGTGGGCCGTCCTCCACTGCTTTCCGCTGCTGGATGGGAAGTAGGTTGCCAGGATTAGAACCGGCGCCCATATGGGATCCTGGAGCGTTCAGGACGAGGACTTTAGCCTCTAGGCCACCACACCAGGCCCAAGGCCTTGGAACTTTGTAAGAAAATTGAGCAGTAGTCTTCAGTGAGTGGAGTTTTGTCTGAGTTAGTGTAAACTTGGAGTAGAATCTGCTTGAGGGAAAGTTAGAGAAGAGCAGGGTATGGCGTCACAGGTCTCTAGCCTTCCTCGTTTGCTAAACAACCTGTGAAGGCACTTACTCTGAGCTCTAGAGAGCACAGACACGAATCAAGCCAAGTCCTGAGACTCAGTGGTGCTTATGTTCTATAGCAAACAACAAGTGGGTGGAGTCAGGTGTAGCGTGCAAGGTCAGGAGGCGCCGACTGCAGGCATATCCAGGCATATCCGGGCGTAGGACTGTCGGCCAAGCCTTGCTGCACGTAAAGAACTGCTGCAGGTTGGGAAGCGGCTTGCAGATATTTTTTCAGGACCTGCTGTGTGCCGGGTGCTGGGCTGGTCGTGGGAGATTGAGTCACGAACACAGCCTTCCTCTCCCTCGTGGATTTTACAGTCTAGGCGTTTGTGGAAGAAATGTAGAAATGCAATCTTTGAAGGAAAACATCTCAGTGATGACATCAAAGACTCCTTCCTGCTGGGGAAATAAAGTAAAACTGGGGCACGCACGGCCAGATCTGACTGACGAGGGCACTGGCCCCGTGATCTGGGGGTGAGCAGGTGCAGGAGCCCAGAGGTGAGAGGGAGAGCAGGTGAGCTGGGAGGCATCTGTCCGGTTGAGGATGGTGGGCGGCGGGAGAAGCAGATGGACGTTGGGCGTAGAGACACAGGACTTGGTGGGATTTAAGAGAGAGGAATCTGGGAATAGCTAAGTTATGGATCCTTCCAGCTCTGAGAGTAGGTGCCATGCTGTTGATGAGAAAACAGGGGAGGGAAAGCAGATTCCTGCCCCGGAACTGCAGAGGAGACGGGAGCGTTGTTAGAGCAGCAGGAGCTCTGAAGGCAGGTGGCTGACCTGGAGCATCTCACCTCAGTGACACGGCCTGGGTCATCGCGCTGGCCTGGGCGAGGGCTGGACCTTCTGTGTCTCACCTGAGGGCACTGCTAGATTTCTGTATCGCAGATCGTATATATGTATACGTGTAAGTATATATTTTGAAGGTTTTTTGTTTGGTTGTTTTTTTAGGAAAGGCAGATATACAGAGAAGGAGATAGAGAAAGATCTTATGTCTACTGATTCACTCCCCCAGTGGCCGCAGCAGCTGGTGCTGCACCGATCTGAAGCCAGGAGCCAGGAGCCTCTTCCCTATCTCCACACAGGTGCAGGGTCCCAAAGCTTTGGGCCGTCCTTGACTGCTTTCCCAGGTCACAAGCAGGGAGCTGGATGGGAAGTGGAGCAGCTGGGACACAGAGCGGCACCAATGTGGGATCCTGGCCCATGCATGGCAGGGACTTTAACCACTAGGCTACCATGCTGGGCCCAGTGTTGCTGCTTAAATATGAATCACTTTCCAATATTATTAGAAAATGAAACTTGGTTTTATTTATTCACTTGAAAAGGTGACAGAGAAGGAGGGAGAGACAGAGAGGTATTCTATTTACTGATTGACTTCCCAAGTGGCTGCAACAACCAGGACTGGGCCAGGGCCAAGCCACGAGCTGCCAACGTCACCCAGGTCTCCCACGAAGGCAGCAGGAGCCCCAGCCACTCGGGCCACTGACTGTGGTCTCCCAGGGGCATCAGGGGAGCTGCGGAGACTTAAAAACCAGCTCTCCGGTATGGAATGTCTGCGCTGCAAATGATGGCTTAACCTGCTGGGCAGTGTTTGCCCCAATTTTATCTAAAAGCCAGATTTCCAGTTCTTTGAAAAATATTGTAAGACATGACAGAATGAGACCCACGTTCCCACCTGGCTGTCATGGCTGAGAGCTGAGCAGTGACTTTTCCTTTCAGGCATGCAGGGCTGCCCCCACTCAGCGTAGTTCCCACCAGTGAGCCTGCTGCAAAGCCTGGCCTCGTAAACATCATGTCTGAGACCCTCTTCTGTCCCCAGACTCTGCTTTTAGCACAGGGCTTAAGGCAGGAGGCTGGCTCTGTGGCTCGTCAGCAGCTCACTTGGCGAATACAGTTCTGCTGCTTAGGAAAGTATCAACCCGGTGAATGAAGTTAGGGAAGGAAAATGCACAACTTGGGTCTGCTTGTGGACTGGGTCATCCTTGTGCTGTCAGTGCTGTTGGCTTAGCCATCCTCACGTCACAAATGTTCTCTCTGAAATAGTAACGTGGCCTTCCCTCTCAGGAGTTGCCACCCAGCGAAGGAATCCCTCCCACTCCCTGGGGATGTTGGGCCAGCCTCCACTTGACCACTTCCAGCAGCCATGGCCCTCATTACCTCACATGGCAGCCAGCCCCATTCTGGGACAGATGCAGTTTCAGATTCTTTCGTATGTTGAGGCAGCTGCTGGAGCTCTGAAGGAAAGGGATTTTGTTTCTTCCAGCATGTGAGCTGCTGCCCGTCTGTCCTGTGTCCAGGACGCACTGACCATTAGCTGATAGTTAATCACAGTGCTCTTTCTGACTCGGTCGGCAAGCAGAAGGCAGTATTAAGGTTGTGGTTTTTTGTTTTGTTTGCTTTTTAATTATTTCTCTTTTAAAGTTTGATATATTTCTTTGAAAAAGAATCTTCCATCTGTCATTTTACTACCACAATGGCCGGGGCCAGACCAAAGCCAGAACCCAGGAGCTTCTTGCATGTTTCATGTGGGTACAGGGGCCCAGGCATGTGGGCCATCCTCCACTGCTTTCCCAGGCACATTAGCAGGTAGCTGGATCAGAAGTAGAGCAGCCAGGCCCCAAGCTGGTGCCCACATGGCATAGTGGCACTGGAGACATTAGCTTTGCCCATTATGCCACAACACTGACTCCTAAGTTCTTATAAAAATACCAGTGGTTCACTTGAAATTAGTGAAATGGCACAAAGTGACATAGAGTGTTAATAATAATAATTACCATCTCCAAGCTAACAATGTAAATGGAGTGTATTCTTCTACACATTTTTCTGTGCAAAGACTGGAGAATTTTTTTTTTCTCTGCCAAAGGACATGTGAGTATTTGTGACATCATTCATGGACCAAACAAAACTATTAACTTAAAAGTTAGCCTGCTGTAGATTTACTGGATCGTTCTAGCAATGCAATTCCTTTTTTCTTTTAAGGTTTGTTTATTTTTGCAAAGGCAGAGAGGGGAGAGGAGACGGAGGGAAAGATCACTGCCTAAATGGCGCACGGCAGTACCTGAGCTAGTCCGAGAGCAGGAGCCTGCTCCAGATCTCCAGCGTGAGTGCAGGGGAACAGGTTGTTGAGCCATCCACTGCTTTCCCAGGCCGTAAGCAGGGAGCTGGACGGGAAGTAGAGCAGTAAAGACATGAACTGGCACCCACATGGGATGCCTGCGCTTGAAGGCAAAAGATTAGCTTATTGAGCCATGGTGTTGGCCCCAGCAATACAGTTCCTACCTGCAGCTGTCTTGGCAGGGCAAAGTGAAATGATTTCACAGGCTTTATATGGCCCCTAGACTGGACATTCCCACGACTGTGCTATACGCTTACAGGGGAGCTTTACAAAGTTCATGAGAAAGTTGCAGTATTTTAATTTCAACTCTTTACAAACTTGCAGCTATTGGAGTCATCCCCTGCCTCCCATGGTGCATGTTGGCAGGAAGCTGGATCAGAAACAGGGGCTAAGACTTAAACCAGGGACGCCAGTGTGACATGTGGGTATTGGGTGGTTTTTGTTTGTTTTGTTTTTAAATA
Source organism: Ochotona curzoniae (assembly GCF_017591425.1). Lineage (NCBI taxonomy): Eukaryota > Metazoa > Chordata > Mammalia > Lagomorpha > Ochotonidae > Ochotona > Ochotona curzoniae. The sequence goes on along the minus strand of NW_024465561.1, from coordinate 3,336,200 downwards.
TTTATTTATTTATTTATTTATTTATTTATTATTGGAAAATCAGATATGCAGAGAGGAAGATCTTCCATCAGATGATTCACTCCCCAAGTGACTGCAATGGCCAGAGCTAAGCTAATCTGAAACCAGGAGCCTAGAGCCTTTTCTAGGTCTTCCACACAGGTGCAAGGTCCCAAGGCTTTGGGCCGTCCTCGTGTGTCAGGAAGCTGGATGGGAAGCGGGGCCACCAGGACACGAATTGGTACCCATATGGGATTCTAGCGCTTGCATAACAAGGACTTTAGCCACTAGGCTGTTGCACCAGGCCTGGCATTGGGTGTTTGAAGCAATGTCTTAACCACTGGGTTGAACTCTCGAAGCGGAAAAGGATTAGTGATTTGAGGGGCCAGCATTGGGGTGTGATATGTTAAGCTACTGACTGTGAAGCCAGAATCTCCTGCTGGAGTTCTGGTTTGAGTCTTCCCTCCACTTCTGACCCAGCCCTGGGAAGGAAGTAGATGGTGGCCCAGGTTCTTGGGTCCCTGCTGTCCACATGAGGGCTGCCCCTTGCTTTGGCCTGGCTGAGCCCTTCTATTGTGGGCATTGGGAAGTAAAGTCCTCACCTTGCACCTGCCGGGATCCCATATGGGTGCTGGTGCTAATCCTGGCAGCCCTGCTTCCCATCCAAGTCCCTGCTTGTGGCCTGGGAAAGCAATCGAGGACGACCCAAAGCCTTGGAACCCTGTACCTGCATAGGAAATGCAAAAAAAGCTTCTGGCTCCTGATTTCAAATCAGCTCAGCTCTGACCGTTACAGCCACTTGGGGAGTGGATCATCAGGCAATAAATCTTCCTCTCTTTCTCTCCTCTCTGTATATCTGCCTTTCCAATAAATAAAATTTAAAAAAAATTAATTTAGCAAAAATTTTAGTGCTGATTCTCTGTCGAGAAATATCCCCATAGCTCCATTTCTTCTGGATCCTTCTGCTAAGTGCGCCTGCAGCCTCTCCCTGTCTCACTTGGCCTGTGAGGCAAACTGGCGTGCTCTGTCTACGCTAGGCCACTTGCTTCACCTCCATGTTTTAGAGAAGAGAAATAGACTAGCTTCAAATCAGAATGAAATAATGGCGAGAGCATAACTAGAGCTGAATGTTTCTTGACTTTCAGCATTTCCCATATCACCTCTTAACCTTCTATCCTGATTTTCTGTCCTGGTGTAAAGGAACAAATCTAACGTCCCTCCTGTGTGCCACCTCTTAAGACATTCATGGCTAGTTATCTCCTCCTCTTTGGGGGGTGATTTTTTCAGTGCCTTCAAGTTTCTCATCCCTTCTCATCCTGTAGGCTGTTCCTCCTATCATCTCCACGGCTGTGGATCTCAAGTGTGGCTTCCACATCGCCTTCTTCCCTAGCTCCCCATTCATGCAACAGATGCATATTGATGTTTGTGCCTAGCACTGTTTTAGTACTATCTAGTTCCTGCTTGGGGAACTTACCAGAAGAACAGTATCTTAGGGCTGGCATAGTGGCTTAGCAAGCTAGTTCTTTGACTGTAGCGCCAGCATCCCATGTGGATGCTAGTTCGAATCCTGGCTGCTCCACTTCCCTTCCAGCTCCCTGCTTGTGGCCTGGGAAAGCAGTGGAGGATGGCCCAAGGACCTGGGCCCTGAACTTACATTGGAGATCCGGATGAAGCTGCTGGCCCTTGGCTTCGGACCAATCTAGCTCTAGCTGTTGTGGCTATTTGGAGAGTGAACCAGCAGACGGAAGATCTTTGTCTTTCCATCTATCTTGTCGTAATTCTGACTTTCAAGTAAAATAAACCTTTAAAAGAAAAAAAGATGTTTGAAGATTCCAAGTTGTGTAAAGGAAGTGAAGTAGCATCAGTTGAGTGAGACTGTTAGATTGGGTTGGTTAGATTTGTTCTTCTTAAGGCCGTGACGGCTCCTGGGGAAAGAGATCTTCTTTGGACGAGAGATTAGTGTAAGATGAAGTTGGAAAGATCTTAGGGGTCCTTGCAGGGGCCTTTAGGCCAGACAGCGTTAGGGTTAGTGCAAATGGAAGTCATTGGTGGATTTTAAGCCATCGAGACATCTGATTTCCCCTTTAAAAAGATTACTGAGAAGCTTGTTTACCTTGGAGCAAGGTTTCCTTTTCCCTTACACCTTTTCCTCTTCCTAAAATTTCCTGGGATTGGCAGCGGGGCTGGTTGACTCTACTTGGGGTCCTGCAGGGGACGGTGAGGCGAGTCCTAGTTACTGGCAGTTGCAGGAGGTGGGAGGAGCTGCCTGAGACCTGAGTCAGTCGGGGTCAGGAGGTCTTTGCGAGGAGGTCTCAGGCCAAGGAACTTTAGTTCTTGGGCAGCCAGATGGGGATGGAGCCAAGGGTACCAGTTGCAGGAGGGGCAGACAGGAAATGAGTGGAAACTTGCAGTTTGAGTCACTTAGAAAAAAACTTCAGGAGAGAGCCAAGAAACCAGTGAGCTGAAGAATAAGCCTGTTGTTTGCCTGGTGGAAACCACCTTGTTGTGGCTCATGCCTCAAGCAGAATTTGGACATTTACTTGCTTGGCTGTTCTGGCCCCTTCCTCTCAGGTGACATCCATCTGGCTCCCTGGAGTCTAGGTGACAGGCTGGTGACTCTGGAAGCCAGAGGTCTTGGTTCTGGAGCAGCCTTCGGGGGGATAAGGAGGACAGCTGGGAGAGAAGGATCTAAGGCCGGGATTCTCTCAATCTGTTGAGGATTTTTTTTCTTTCCTTTTTAATAAGTTTTAGTTTGGCAGAGAAAGACCTTTCATTCCCTGGTTCCCCAGATCCCTGCAACAACAGGGCAGGGACAGCCCAAGCCAGGAGCATAGGACTTAATTTGTGTCTCCCACATGTAGGGCAGGGACCCAAGTACTTGAACCACCATCACAACCTCCCAGGGATTACATTAGCAGGAAGATGGAGCAGAAGTGGAGAAGCCAAGACAAAACCAAGGCATGACAGTAGAGGCTACAGGTGTTTAAGCAGCAACCTAACTGCTACACCAAATAGCCATCCCTTATTGTTGATCTGAAATAACATGCCCGTTCCAGTGCCTCGGGGTTCACAGATTGCTAGCCAGTTGCTGGTCAGGTGGCTGTTCACATATCCCCGATCTGTACTCATGTCACCCCTCTACCATTTACTTCCACTCTAGTATTGTGGGCCTTAAAAAGTCAGCGAGTAAGGGCCTGGTGTGGTAGCCTAGCAGCTAAAGTCCTCGCCTTGCATGCGCCGGATCCCACATGGGCGCCGGTTCTAATCCCGGCAGCCTCACTTCCCATTCAGCTCCCTGCTTGTGGCCTGAGAAAGCAGTCGAGGATGGCCCAAAGCGTTGTGACCCTGCACCCATGTGAGAGACCTGGAGGAGGCTCTGGGCTCCTGGCTTCAGATCAGCTTAGCTTGGCTGTTGTGGCCACCTGGGGAGTGAATCATCAGAAAATCTTCCTGTCTCTCCTCTGTATATCTGACATTCCAATAAAAGTAAATAAATCTTAAAAAAATAATTCAGCAGATGAACAGTCATTCTGTCCAACTTGCAGAGGTGGCCAGAGACCAGCAGGTTCAGGGGGCGTGCCCATGGTTGTGTGTCTGCTGAGTCTTGTCACCAAAGTCAGAGCTCCATTACTCTGGGTCTTTTCCCATAGTGCTCAACCTTTCTTAGTTTCAATTTCTGAAAAATATTTTCTGACTTTGTTGTAGTAAAAAAAAAAAAAAAAAATTGCTTGCAGACAGGAGTGGGAGGGAGAAGGAGAAAGGCAGAATTGTGTGCTAGTTCACTTCCCAGTGCCCGCAGTATCTAAGGTTGGGCCAAGCTGAAGAGGAGCCTGAACTCCCACCCGCCTGAGCCAGCATCCACTGCCTTCCCAGGCACGTGAGCGAGGCGCTGGATCCAAAGTGGAGCATCTGGGTCTCTGCTGTGGATGTTGGTGTCACACGTGGAGGTTTATCCTGCTGCATCCCAGTGCCAGCTGCCTACTTGCTGCTCAGGTTCCGTTCCCTTTGTCCCTGCGACAGCCAGCTGTGAGGAGTAGCATCTTCCTGGTAGTCCCTCAGGTGTCCTTTGTGCTGGCGTCACCCTTCTCCCAGAAGTTTAGCAGAGTAAATCCCTTGAGAGAGGAAATCCTGCAGGCTCCCTGGCACCACTGACTGGTACTCTCTGGGCTTTGCCCGTTCGTGCTCTCTGACCCTTCTGTTTCCCTTTCCAGGAGTCTGGAGGGACGTGGCTGGATCAAGACCCCCAATGTGAACACGCTCGCTCCTCCCCTCACCGCCCTCTGCTGCCACGCCAGGGAACATCCTCGAACCCTGGCCCCCAGGGGAGAGGGAGCAGGAGCCCAGAGCCGAGACCATGTGACGGCGCTGGCCCTTGCCACCGCCGTCCCCCCAACCCTGGCCCCAGGCCCGGCACCATGATGTTCCGAGACCAGGTGGGCATCCTCGCTGGCTGGTTCAAGGGCTGGAATGAGTGTGAGCAGACAGTAGCCCTGCTGTCTCTTCTGAAGCGGGTCACCCGTACCCAGGCCCGCTTCCTGCAGCTCTGCCTGGAGCACTCATTGGCGGAATGCAATGACATCCACCTGCTGGAGTCGGAAGCCAACAGTGCTGGTGAGTCCTCACCCCCAGTAATGGGACTCTGCAGCAGGACGGGGGCAGGCTGAGGAGGCTGACCCCATGGCGGGGCTGAGAAATGGGGTTTGCAAGCTTGATGAGGGGAATAGGGGAACGGCAGAATTCTTCCAAGATTGACGAGTCAGCCTACAATAGTGTTCAGTCCCAAAGTGAGGTTGCACTTAAGGCTTAAACGGGAGAGTTTTGGTTTCAGCTAGTGTTTTTGGTGGAACTTCCATAATCATAGGGAGGTACTCTTGTGTCTTGTGAGGTCAGCATAGGGATGGATGAGCCAGGATTCGCTAGAACTTAGGCCTCCATGGGCCTGGGTGGACAGCTGTTGATTCCAGTGATGGGTGGGAAACAGAGAAACCCGTGGGGAGGAAGCTGAACAGATACCTGAAAGCCCCGGGCAGGGGCCCACAGGCTCCATGCCGGGTTTGTCTGAACTTGGCACGACTCTTCCCGCTCTTCTCATCCTTCATCCTCACAGCTCACACTGAACCTTGACTGCAAGCACAGTGCGGACTTGACTTACAGATGAACTTTGAAAACAGTGTTCTTCAATGGGCTTCAAATCAGGCTGCTTAGGTTTAATCCCGGGTTTTCACTTAACCACATAACCAAGTAATTTAACCTCGGTTCCCTCTTTGTAAGATGAAGGTGTTGCTGACATCTGCCTTATCGGGTGGGTGTGAGGTCGCAGTGCAGCCCTCGGGGCAGAGCCTGGCATGCGTGGATACCCGATACCCGCCCGTCGTGTCTGTTATGCCTCATCTACTCCTCCATGGGCCACGCCAGGTGCTGCTGGCCTCCCTGCTGGCGGATGAAGGCTGGGACAGATCAGTGGGAGCCACAGAGCCCCAGGCCTTGGTGACAGTGAGCCTTTGGCTTGTTTTTTTGTGTTTTTTTTTTTTTTTTTTCATTTTTTCCCTCCAGTGCCCATCCGGGATGCCAGCATTGCAGGCAGTGCTTTACCCACAGCACTGCAGCGCCACAGCGCCGGCCCTTGTCGAACTTCCGTGTGTGAATCACAGGAACACCTGGCTGTGAGCTGCTTGGACAGGAATCACATGATCCTGATCCCCAGACCCACATGGCAGGCAGGGAGGGCAGCAGACCCAGCGGCAGCAGCTCGGGGCTCACCACTCCCCACCTCCTGTCCCCCCGCCAAGAAGGGCTCCCCTCTTGTGGCTCTCCAGGATAAGTCAGGGTGTCTGGGTCATGATTCCCACACCGCCGTCCTTCTGGCTGAGTAGCCTCCGATGGGGGTTTTGCCTGTGCAGCAGCATCCCCTGCAGCGTGTGTCGCTGTTGGAGAACACCGTTAGGTTCTGCTTTTTGTCTCTTTAGCACTTGTAGTAAAATACAGAAAATGACAAGGGGGGGCCCGTGTTCCCAGTTTGTTGTTGCCGTGTATGAGTTCTGTGCGTGTGGAGGCACATCCCTGTTCTCCTTCCAGCTTTGTCAGTGTTTCAGGCGTTTCAGCACAAGCAGTTGAGCAGCGTGCATCTTCCCTAGTTGGTTGGTTTCAGCTCACCATGGTGCTGTGAAGGCTGGCCGCCGGTCTGCACCTCTGTGTCTGCCCCATTATTGTTCATGGCTGTGTCATAGAGAGCGGGTCACATTGTAGGGCCTTGCGATGTGCCAAGCGGTACTCCACCTTTAGTATGAGTGTGACCCTTACAACAGTGCTTTAAGATCATTTATGCTGCTGCACCATTGTATAAATGAGGAGACTGAGGTTTGGAGAAGTTAAATTTCTTGCTCTGAATGACCTGATTGAGCAGAATTAGAACTCAAATTGGACTTTGGAGTCCTTGCCCATAGGCTCGACTGTGTGGTTTTTTTGGTCTCGTCCTTGCAAACTGCTGGAGTGAGTTGAGTGGCCTCCCAGCACCTCTAGGAGACAGTCCTAGAATTCTGTGGCCCTGCTAGTCAGGAGGAATGTGCATGTAAAAATTCTGTTCACATTGCCTTGAAAGACACTGCTGATGCCCCACTCAGACTGCTGGGGGTCATGCCAACCCAGGAACAGGTGTGCCATGAGCTGAGTCGCAAACGTGTGAATCAAGTTTGTGTTTTTTTTTTTTTTTGCTACACTGGGACTGTATTTTATTTGAAGATTATGTATTATTATACAGATCTGTTTTCATAAATCAGTGGTATTCAGTTATGTGGAATATATGCTATTTAAAACCATTCTGAGTCACGATACAGTGAACTTGTTCTGAGTAGGACTCAATGGTTTAGGTTTTCTGTGGAGATGGTTTTATTAAGTGATCTAGATCAGTATAAGGTATAATTGTATATTACTCACCAGAATGGAGCATTTATTACAAAACTAAATTTCTGTGATTTTTGGAGAACTGAATTTAGAGCCCAGTGTAAATAAGACCAAAGCTCTGGTTAAAGATAACCAGTTAGTTATCTTTGTCTCGTTTTTAATGAATCAGTCTTTTTCCACAACCCCATGTCAGAATGTGAGAACAGAGCAAACTGGTGGTTGAATGGGTAGAGAGGTAAGGAAGCTTAGGAAGGAAGGGAGGGCCTTGGTGTATTCCAGAATCAGCTGAAGCCTGCCAGCACTGAGACACATCGTAATGTGAGGGAAAAGTGATCCGCAGTGACACTGTAGGCACCTGACCGCCTGCTTCCTCGTACCCCAGCGGCCCCCCTCACAGTCCCACCCTGTCCTTCAAGGAAGGGCCTGCTCCCTGGGCCTGAGGGCCTGGCGGAGGGAGCTGTCACTCCTGTTCCTGCCACGGCTGCTGTCCCCAGCCAAGTCAGAATCCCAAGAAGCTGGGCCTGAGAGCCTCCCAGGCGGTGAGAGGCCGTGCCTTGCTGCGTGATTCACTTGGCAGGCACGTGACAAGGAGTCGCGCCACCCTAGAGCTCTGGATCCAGCTCTACCACTCCTAGTGCCTCTTGTGGCCTGGGTCAGTCCTGCCCCTCCCATCTGCACAGCAGGATACTTTCGAGAAACCTGGAACAATGTGCCAAAGAAGGCAAAACCACAGCTGCGCGTGCCACTTTCTGGAAGCCTCACCCGCCCTTCTCACGGGGCAGACTTCTTCCTGTGTGTTGGAGGGCTCTCAGAAATCTACCCCCTCTGCCCAGTGAACATACTTACCCCACCAGAGAGCTGCCCACTAGAGCCTCCCTCCCTCCTAGATGCCCCCAGACCCACTCCCTGACCAAGGAGGCAGATCCCTGCCTGTTTCTACCCTCCCAACCCTGCTGCCTCGCCCAGTTCTCCAGAGACCCTTGGTTTGGATTTGGGTCAGAGTTGCCAACTTGCTTATCACCTGGGGTAAGATGGAGGGTACAGAGGGGTTGACCCAGGCCAGGGTTTCCCAGCGCTGGCTCTGAGCCACAATCCCTCAGGGACTTTCTAACAGTAATATGAGGCCTAAGGTCTAGGTACTGTCCTGGAGATTGAAAGATCTCCAGCTGACTCTTGGAGACATGCAGTGAGCACCTCTTCTCCTGGTCCTGATGCTGATTCTGAGGGCTTCCAGGCGGCGCTGAGGATGCTGTCATATGACCTGCTGTGTGGGTCCACTGCCTGGGCTGTGTCTGCTCAAGAAGCTGAAAGGGTGGAGGAAAGTGCTGCAGCCCAGATGGCCCCGAGGCAGCAGCCTGAAACAGAAAAACATACAACCAGCCAGAGAAAACCCAACTCCAGGGGTCTTCAGCACAGGGCGTGAGGAGACCCCTGTGCCCATCCTGGTCTCAGTCCTGGTGCTCTGTTCCCTGCCTGTTGGGAGCTGGGCCAGGAAGCCTGGCTCTGTCTTTTCCACACTGCTGATTTGATGTTCCTGTGGACAAGAGTGAGGAGCAGGACTCTGTCTCCCTCCCTGGTCCTGGCCTTTCTTCCTGCCGCCTGTCCTCTGAGTCAGACCTGCATCTAGCAGAGTTGGGCTCCTCCTTCTCTGGCTTGCTGATTCTGAGTGAGGAAACTGAGGTCAGGAGGGGGCCGAGGTGAGTGAGCCAGCAGAGCGCAGCCCTGATGCCTCCACCCTCCATGCTCAGGCTGTGCTGACACAGTTCATCCAAGAAAAATGAGAGCCCCCTGTTCCTCCCCCACATCTGGGAGCCAGGCTGAGGCAAGGAGGCCCAGCCCCTGACTGGTGCCTGAGGCTGCCCCGGTTGTGGCAACAGCCAACAGCCCAGCACATCGCATAAAAAGGCTTTGCTCTTAAAGCAGCCGGTTGGCCCTGGCTCTGGCTCCTGTGCTTTGCTAGGACCTGGGTCATGACCTGCTTAGCTCTGATCCCCCCCCGACCAGCCCTGTTTCTGTGGTCACAGCAGCCAAGGAGGGCACTGGTCTTTCCCCAGCCTCGCCAGGTCTGCAGAGCCTGGGGTGCAGCCCACTGGTGTCACAGCGTTCCCCCTCCACCCACCCCCAGAATTTCATCACTGTTGTGCTGCTAGCTTCAGGGGACTGGAGATGTGTCTGTGTTTAGTAAATAACTGCATAAAATTTCCCACCCCTGCTGAGACGCTCCAGAAGGGGGCCCTGGATGTGCTTCCTGTCTTCCATGATCTGCTCCCCTGGGCCCGGAACAGCACTAGCTCCAGGTCTTCATCCGGGAGAATGTGCCAGGTGCTTTGCATAATTGTCCCATTGCCTCTTTGCAACAACCCTGTGATGTAGGGGGCACTTTGACTACCCCCATAACAAGGGGAAAGAAAAGGTTCAAAAGAAGTTACAATCCTGGTCCACTGTTAGATCAACCTTGATGGCCAAGGTAGAACAGGATTTTGAAACCAGGCAGGTTTGCTGTTGAACTTACATTGAGCTCCTAATGTAACACCCTGTTAGGACCTGAGGCTGGGAAGATCCCAGAGGAGACAGTTGGATGCACAAAGACCCCACTGCCTTCCAGGGGGCCATGAGGCTCAGTTGTGCAGGTGTGAGTTGGGCTCCTGCTGGGCCTGCACTCGGCGGCACAGGAAGCCGGCTTTCCCTCCCCACCTCGAACCCGGCTTTCCCTCCCCACCTCGAACCGTCCTCAGCAGCCCCAGCTGGGCTCACCCTCAGTGGGCTGAGGCTGTTCACTTCCTTGGGCCACTTCCAGTTCCCAATGACACTTCCCAGTCCCGGAGGCCTGCCCTTTCTACCACCATCGCACACACCACAGACGCGTGAACACACACACTTCACCCGGAGCTCAGCCTCCAGTTGCCCAAAGCACTTTCCCCTTTCTCTTGGAAGTAGAACAAGGTCCTTTATTGAGCCCAACCCTTGGGGCTGTTCTGTCATGTCCCCTGGCAGTACCAGAGAAGAGGCTGTGTCCCTTAGCCCTGGAGTCCTGGCAGTCCTGTGGGTGGGGGAGGGACGAGACAAGGCCTCTTTCTGTCCCAGATGCCTCTGGCTATCCTGCAAGGCCTCCACCACCGCTGAGAATGCCAGGGCAGGGCCGAAGAGGCAGGCTGCCTGCTTGGGGGAGGGGCGGTGCCCCTGGCTGAGCCCCTGCCCAGGGCTTCCTGAGGGCAGACTGTGCCAGGAGCTTGGTACCGTCTTCCGCCTCAGGGCTCTCTGCAGCTTTGCGAGCCCGGTTTGAAACAGGAGGGAGCATACTGCCTAGGCAGCTGTGTGACATAGAACGTGGCTGGATACAAGACCTTGAGTTTCTGTCCCTAATACCCCTCTTGCTTTTTTTTTTTTTTAACATTTATTTTTATTGGAAAGGCAGATATATACTGAGAGAAGGAGAAACAGAGGATCTGCCATCTGATGGTTTATTCCCCAAGCGCCGCAATGGCTAAAGCTGAGCCAGTCTGAAGCCAGGAGCCAGGAGCTTCTTCCAGGTCTCCCACATGTGTGCAGGGTACAAGGCTCTGGGCCATACTCAACTGCTTTCCCAGGCCACAAGCAGGGAGCTGGATGGAAAGTGGAGCTGCCAGGATTAGAACCAGCGCCCATACGGGATCCTGGTGTGTTTAAGGTGAAGACTAACCACTATGCTGTCGCACCAGGCCCCTCTCTTGCTTTTTTATGGCTCATCAGGAACTGAACACTAGATGGGACTGCATTGTGGCACAGTGCGTTAAGCTGACACTTGTGATGCTGGCATCCCATATCACCGTGCCATTTTGAATCCTGGCTGCTCTGCTTCCATTCCCTGGTGATGCACCTGGGAAAGCAGCAGATGATGGCCTAGTGAGAAGCTGCACCCCTATGAGAGGCTCAGAGTTCTGGGCTCCTGGCTGATATGGCCCAGCAGCAAACCTTGGCTCATTTAGGGAGTGAACCAGTAGGTGGAAGGTCTTTCTCTGCCCCTCTCTAACTCTGCCTTTAAAATAAATAAGTAATCTCAAAAGAAAAAAGGAACTGAAAACTTAGGACTGAGCCAAGGGCAGTTCTGAGAGCTCCTCCCTTGTGGCCCGCTGCAGGATGCAGGCCCCGGAAAGCCCTGTGCCGCCTGGGCAGGCTCCCCAGTGCAGGGGGAGTGCTTTCAGCTGCTCGGCTGGGAGTAGCCAGGACCCAAAGGACTCTGGGAAGCTGGCAGAGAAGCAGTGGGGAGAGAGAAGGTTGTGGGTCCACGCTCCTGCCGGTTCTGAAAGCACACAGAACTGGGTCCGGGCGTGCCCTGCCTCACGTGCTAGCGCTGTCATCGGGGAAGTGACTTCACCACTCCAAGCCTGTGTCCTCCCTGCAAGGTGGGAACGCCGGTGCCCAGGAGGCCGGGCAGCGCATGCGTTACAGTCTGAGTGGACAGTGCCTGACCCACAGTCAGTGCTGTCTGCAGGGAGCTGGATGGGAAGTAGAACAGCTGGGATGCAAACCAGCACCCACATGGGATCCCAGAGCATGCTTAGCAAGGACTTTAGCCACTAGGCTATTGCACCGGGCCCGTAAAGCTACAGTTTTAAGCAGAATTTGAATATACTGCACTTTTATTTCCTTCTTGCACCCCACCCCCACAGACATTTTATGTGAAAGGGAGAGAGAATAGCAGAGAAATCTTCCGTCTGCTGTTTTACTCCCCAGATACTCACCACAGCCAGGACTTGGAACCCTGTCTGGGTCCCCCCAGGGTGACAGGGACTCCAGTATCTGATGCAGCGTCCCTTGCCTCCCAGAGAGCACACACATCGGCAGGAAGTGGATTGCAATTAGACTATCTGGGACTCAAACCAGGTACTGCAGGATGGGAAGTGGGCATCCAGGTGGCAGGTGAAGCGATGAGCCAAACACCTGCTGCCAGAATGGAAAGTTTATGCGAATTCCAGGCAGTAGATTTTAAAAATGTTTTCCAATTAGAAGAAGAAATATTTTATGTTTAAATTTATTCTTGATGTTACTTACAAAGTTGGCAAGAATGTATACCCATATGTACGTCTGATTAGAGTGGGGAGGGTCAAGATATGGGCGAAAGTGGATGAGACAGTTGCTTCCTTTTTTTTTCCCCCTTTATCTAGGGCCAGGGAAGGGGAGAAAGGGTTGTTCCTGGCAGCCTAACCAAGTCAGTTCCTGGGGACGGGGAATGGCACCGATGCCACCCTAGGATCCACAGTGCGGGGCATATTCCAAGGGCACTGTTTCCATGGTTTCCGTAGTTCTCAGATGTTGATTTCATCGCTACAAGATTGAGGAGATCTTTCCAAGATTCATTGGCTACACAGTCCACCCTAGAATCTCCACTCAAGCAAATGCTTGCTCTGAAAGCTTGGCCGGGCCAATTGTCTGATTCTGCCGTCCATGGTGCTGGATGTCCTCTGCAAGCCTCAGTGATCTGACACGTCCCCCATGTGCATCTGGGCATGCCGTCCACTGCACAGGCTCCAGCAACTGAGGAGGCCCAGTTCTGACACATGCACTCCATGGTCAGACCACAGATCCAGTGGTTTTCCCTGAGGCTGAAGGGTTTTGTTTTGTTTTTCTTTTTTTAAAGATTTTTTTTTTTTTAATTGGAAAGTCAGATTTAAAGAGAGAAGAGACAGAAAGATCTTCCATCTACTGGTTCACTCTCCAAGTGGCTGCAGCAGCTGGAGTTGAGCTGATCTGAAGCCAGGAGCCTCTTCTGGGTCTCCCAGGTGGCTGCATGGTCCCAAGGCCTTGGGCCTTCCTTGACTGCTTTTCCAGGCCACAAGCAGGGAGCTGAAAGGAAAGTGGAGCAGCCAAGACACGAACCGGCGCCCATATGGTATCCTGGCATATGCAAGGCGAGATTAGCCACTAGGCTACTGTACCAGGCCTGTGGTTGGAGTTTTGAATCCAGTGTTACAGTTGGGTGGGTCTCCAAAGAAACCTTGCCAGAGGTGACCCCAGACCTGACTCCTGTGTGTACCAGCCAATGAAGGGTCCGGCTGTCTGTCACCCACTTCAGTCTACACATGCTGGTAGTTGCTGTTCTGTCCCCAGCCCCATCTCGTACCCAGTGAATGGTGTGGCCCAGCCCAACCCTACCCACCACTCTGCCTCATGCACACCAACAGGAACTACAGGCCTAGTTGGAGCTACCTACAATAAACCCTACCAGGTCTACCCCGAGCTCCAGTTTGGCATGCCAGTATATGCAGCCTATTGGTCCACTGTGTCCCGCATCCTGTTTGGCTCTCATACGTATCAATGGGTGCTGCAGCCTAACCCAGCCCCACTATCCAGCCCACAATTGTGCTGGTGGGTGCTACCACCTGTGCAGCCGGGCCCACCCCCAGCACTGGTTCTCATACTCACCAGTGGGAACTGCAGTGTGTCAGAGGGTTGCCCTCGATTTCCCTAGGTCCACTCTTAGCCCTAGATCTTGCTGTTTCCAGGTAGCTCTGGGGTCTGACCTGACAGGACTTGCCCCTAGTCTTAATACCTGCTAGCTGATGATGACCTGATGATGCAGCAAAGCCCAGCCAGCCCACACTGATTCTGGTTGATTATTGCATCAGTGGGTATGGTCACTTAGCCCAGCCTGGTCAGCTCCCATTCCCAGCTCTCACAGTCACCAGCAGGAGCAGTGCCCAGCAGGGAGCTCCTGCAACCCTCCACCCTCTCCATCATGCTCGCTTCACCGCTTGATAGGTGTTACTGTGGCCTCATCTTGGCGTTCCTCAGTAGGTGCTGCAGCCTGGCTTGTGTCAGCCTTCCTCTAGTTCCAGCTCATATTGGTGGGTGTTGGAGCCTAGCCTGGCCCAGCCAGCCACTAGTCCTGGCCCTGATGTGCGCTGCCTGGTGTTGTGGCCCAGCCTGGCCTGTTCCACACCCAGTCCTGGCTCTCAGATCTGCCAGTGGGTGTTATAAACTGTTGTAACTTGAGTCTGTCTGGGCTGCTCCAGCACACTCACCTACACTCAGGGATTGCTTCCTGAGAGGGAGTTCCCCAAGCTCCTCTATCAGGTCATCTCCCAGTGGCAGATCCCATGCACAGGGGGTCCTTGGCCCAGCCTGACTTGGCTCACCTCCTGTCCTGGCAGGCACAGCAGCATTGTCTGACTGGCCCACTCTTACTCCAGGTCTTAGCTTTGGGTGTTACAATCTAGCTCTAGCTGGCTCACCCTAGATTCAGCTCTCAGTTGACTTAGCAGGAGCCTAGACCTAGCCCAACACATAGACAACATGGGTCCTACTACCCATGTTGGCTCTCATGAGTACAATCGGGTGCTGAGGGCCTAGCCCAGTTTGGCACACCCCACACTCATGCCAAGGGATGCTGCAGCCATGTCCATTTCACCACCCCTATTCTGGCTATCTCTATGGGAACCTCAGCCCAACCAGGGCATCCCCTTAGCTTCCCGACCAGACTTGCTCTCAGCCAGAGATTGTTCACATGCCAGTGGTTGCTTCAACCAAGCCCAGCATAACTCATCCCCGTCTTGGCCTTGGCCATCAGATGCTGCAACCTGGCCTGGCCTGGCCTGCTCCCAGTCCCAACTCTCACTGATGGGTGCTGCTGCCTAATCCTGCCCAGGATTCCCCTATCCCTGGCTGTTATTCAGAATGATAAGCATGATAGTCCTGCATGCCATCCTTGCTCCTGCTCATGCCAGTGTGCTATGGTTTGGCTCAGTCCTGCCCAGTCCGCCACCACCCCCACAGAGCCAGCCCGCAACCTGCTGACCCACAGAGCAGCCTTGCCCAGTCTGACTAACACCCAGCCCTGACTCACATGCTCACCAGTGGGAACTGTTGCCTGCCAGGAGAGTTTCCCCACGAGACCCACTCCCAGACCCAGATCTCATCCATCCCAGCGGCTGTTAGACCCTTACCTGGCATATTCTGCCCCCACAGAATTGGCCTTTATACGTGCCAGTGAATGTTGCAGCCCAGCCCACCCTACACCCAGTTCTTGCATACGCTAGCGGGTGCTGCACAGGCCACAGATTTCTAAGTGGGTGATTACGAGAAAAGATTACAGAAGGGACATTTTCTGGAGCCTGTGTTATGGCACAGTGGTTTAAATGTTTCTCCTGTGATGCTGGCATCCCATGGGATTGACAGTTTGAGTGCTACATCCTCCACTTATCTAATTCCCTGCTGTGTGCCTGAGAAAGTAATGGAAAATGGCCTGAGTAGTTGGGTCCCTGCCACACATGTGAGAGACCCAGATGGAATTCCAGGCTCCTGGCTTAAGCTGGGCCCGGCCCTGGCAGTTGTAATCACTTGGGAGCCAGCAGAAAGATCTTTCTGCCGCTGTCCCTCTCTCATTATAAGTCGATTTTCAAATTAAAAAAAATTTTTTTGAAGGAACGTTTTCCCTGTCTTTTTGTTTAAAGATTTATTTTTTTTTTATTGCAAAGTCAGTTACATAGAGGAGGAGAGACAGAGGAAGATCTTCATCCACTGATTCACTTCTCAAGTGGCCACAACTGCCAGAGCTGAGCCGATCCAAAGCCAGGAACCAGGACCCTCTTGTGGGTCTCCCAAGGGGGTACAGGGTCCCAAGGCATTGGGCCTTCCTTGACTGCTTTCCAAGGCAACAAGTAGGGAGCTGGATGGGAAATAGGGCCACTTGGATTAGAATTGGAGCCCATATGGGATCCCAATGTTTTCAAGGCAAGGACTTTAGCTGCTAGGCTGCCATGCTGGGCCCTTTCCTATTTCTATGCCTGTGGGTAGGCACCTTGCCTGTCTTAACTCAGTGCAGTCATCAGCTCCATGTTGCAGAGACAAGCAGCAGGGCTCGGGGCTGGGCCCCCTTGGCTCTGGGTCACATGGCCAGCAGGTGGCGGAGCAGGCCCACAGCGACACCTCTGGCCATTCTGTGTCGTTACTCCCCATCTGCAGTCATAACTGTGTGGTAGGAGTCCTCCTTTGCCCCACCTCCAACCCTCACTTTTCTGCTACTCTCAGACTCTACCCACACTGGGTTTTGGGGTGATGGAACAGTCAGGCTTGAAGCAGTTCCTTTCCAGGACCAGCCAGGGGCCTTGTTCTTGTAGAGCTTGCTTCTGAGTTGACACAGGGAAAGCCTGGCTCAGCTCCCCAGGACAGCCTCAGACCCTCAGAGCGTGGGCTGTTCAGGGCCAGAAGATGACTGTGGCGTGTGTTGGCACAGCATGCTTGCTGGAGAAGAGGCACTGTAAGCAGTCTCTAAGGAAAGCCTTGAATCGGCCTGTGTGTGGAAACCTGGATACATGCAGTATGCAGAGAGCCTTGGGAAAATGCGAGAACCCTGAATTGTCTGGGTTGTTTTGCTTTGTGGATGCTTTTTTGCTTTTTTAAGATTTATGTGTTTTTATTGGAAAGGCAGGTTTACAGAGAGGAGAGACAGAGATCTTCCATCCACTGGTTAGCTCCCTGAACAGGTGAAACAGTTAGAGCTGAGCTGATCCAAAGCTAGGAGCCAGAAGCTTCCTCTGGGTTTCCACTGCAAGTGCAGGGTCCCAAGGCTTTGAGCTGTCCTCGACTGCTTTCCCAGGCCACAAGCAGGGAGCTGGATCAGAAGTGAGGCTGCCGGGACACAAACTGGCCCCTATATGAGATCCCAGGCTCGGAGATGGAGGATGAGCCAGTTGAACCATTGCACCAGCCCCTGCATTGAGCCTTTCTCTGGATGAATTGGGGGGAAATATTTGTGCTCTGAAAGAGAAGATAATGTTAGCCTAAGACTTCTTGGTTACCATTGTAAAATCGGTCAGAAATATCACATCTTTGAGCTAGCACTGTTGTGTAGCACATTAAACCTCTGCCAGCGGCACTAACATACCATCTGGGTGCTCGTTCAAATCTTGGCTGCTCCATTCCAGCTTCCTGCTAATGGTCTAATGGTCTGTGATGGCAGTGGAGGACAGCCAAAATCCTTGGCCTCTGCACCCACATAGGAGGCCTGGAAGAAACTCCGGGCTCTTGATTTCTGCCCAGCCAAGCACTAGCCAATATAGCCATCTGGGGAGTGAACAGTGGATGCAAAATCCCTCTCTGTCCCCTACTCTGTAATTCTGCCTTTCAAATAAAAATTAACAAGATCTTTTTAAAGAAAGCTCAGCTATGGGCCCGGCATGGTAGCCAAATGGCTAAAGTCCTCGCCTTGTACACTCTGGGATCCCATCTGAGCGCCAGTTCTAATCCCGGTAGCCTCGCTTCCCATCCAGCTCCCTGCCTGTGGCCTGAGAAAGCAGGATGGCCCAAAGCCTTGGGACCCTGCACCTGAGTGGGAGACCTGGAAGAAACTCCTGGTTTCTGGCTTCAGATCGGTGCAGCTCTGGCCGCTGCGGCCACTTGGAGAGTGAATCAACAAATGAAAGATCTTCCTCTCTGTCTCCTCTCTGTATATCTGGCTTTCCAATAAAAATAGTAAAAAAAATAAAGGAAAGAAAAAAAAACTCAGCTATTAAAAGGAAGCAGAGCAACCGGACACAAACTGGTTCCCATATGGGCTACCTGCATCACAGATGACATCTTACCAACTGTGCTGTAACGCACAGTGTCAGTCCCAGGAGCTCACATCTCAGAGCGAGTTTGGCTGATTGGGAATCACTGCAGGCTTTTGACTCAAGATGGACGGCTCCAGGAGAGCTTACTGTGGAAGCCCAGGGATGTGAGTTCCCCTCTGTGTGGACCAGGGGCCGGGACTGTAGGAGAGGGAGGAGGTGGAGCTGTGTGGACCATATTAGCTCTCTTTGGCTTGTACACGTTTCCTGTCCTGGCTCCTGACATGTCCTTTTCTATCCCTTCTGTAGCCATCGTCAGCCAGTGGCAGCAGGAGTCCAAAGAGAAGGTGGTGTCCCTCCTGTTGTCCCACCTGCCCCTGCTTCAACCAGGCAACACGGAAGCCAAGTCGGAATATATGAGGCTTCTGCAGAAAGTTCTGGCCTATTCGATCGAGAGCAATGCCTTCATTGAGGAAAGCCGCCAGCTGCTCTCCTATGCTCTCATCCACCCAGCCACCACCCTGGAAGACCGCAACGCGCTGGCCCTCTGGCTGAGCCACCTCGAGGAGCGGCTGGCCAGCAGCTTCCGTGCCCGGCCAGAGCCCTCCTACCACTCGCGCCAGAGCTCAGATGAGTGGGGGGGCCCTGCAGAGCTGGGCCCTGGAGAGGCAGGGCCAGGCTGGCAGGAAAAGCCACCCCGGGAAAATGGACACGTGCCCTTCCACCCAGCTAGCTCGGTGCCGCCAGCCATCAACAATGTTGGGAGCAGCGCCAACACAGGTGAGGACGAGGCTCTGCCCGCTGGCCCGAGGCCAGCCTGGACTCTGACTTGGCGCCCCTGTGTGGGGGGGGAGCCGCAGAGAGCCCAAAGCTGTGTCTCACCTGATTATATCTACCCTTTAATTTTATGGTATTTTCAAATAAATTTGGTAATAGGAGAAATCACAGCTTTCCCCCTAAAAGTCAGATTTCCAGCTTCTTTTAAAGTTAAAAAAACAAAAAAAGATCTGGTGACTCGAAGCCTTGGTCTTGGTGTCAGTGAGAGGGAGCCAACACTCAGCCACCCCTTTAAGCCCTCCCAGTTACATGCTCCAAAGCCCCCTGCTCCCACCGCCTCCAGGTGGGTACTCCCAGGACCTGCTGACCATCAAGGGTGTGGGTTTATGATCCCTCCTGGAGGACTCAGCACTGTTTCGTGAGGTCCCTTCAGCCTTGGCCGTGCTGGACTTTATCTGGCCTCTTTACAGCCTTGTTTCTGAGAACTCTGTAAAGCGTTCTGTGTGAGATGCTTGCTGTGACGTAACATTGCTGTGCGTTTGAAGGTGCTAAGTGGTCTTCTCAGCACTTTTTAGATACAGTCCCATTAAATCCTCGTCACAGTCACATTATTGCTAGCTTCAGTTGAAAGACAAGTAGGCGGGACTCACATAAGTGGTCGTGTTACGTAGTCAAAGCTACATAGAGTAAAAGGTGCAGCTGGCCGAGGTTCAGACCTAAGCAGGTACCGGAGCCTGCCTCCGACTGCTGTGCCGTCCTCCCAGCTGCGGACTTGAAAGGCTCTTGTGAGGGTCACCTGGAGTTGGAGGTGACCGTTTGGTATCCCAGTGAGTTTCTGAAATGTTGGTTGAAGTGCACAGCATGAGGGAAACTGGCTTCTCTGATCCTGATAAGCTAGCATGCCTGAGCAAGGCGAGGGGTCCAGGCTTCATCTTGGAGATGTCAGCCCCCCTGTGGGCAGGCGTTGGGTAAAGCAGGACAGGAGCATGACTAGGGATGGTCATGTGTGCCAGCAGATGGGAGGAAGCTCCTTGTGCCCCGTGCCAATCTATTCCCCAGTTCCTGAGCCTGCCTCTGTCCCAGGACTGACAAGAAGCTGAGAAGAAGGAGGCGAATGCTTTCCCAGGAGCTGTGACAACCTGTACCGGCTTGGATCTTGTTTTCTAGAATTGGAAACTTGCCGGTCTCACCGGGTTGGGAGGATACATTCAACCATAGTTCTGCTGAGCACTTGGTCTTGCTAGGCGCTATCGTGAGAACTTCAGGGAGAGACTTCAGAAATTTCGTTGCAAAATGAAATCGAAAGATAAGGTCTTTTTGGTGTAAACATTTCTAAAATCCCTGCTTGGTTTTTTCATGACACACTTTGGAACCGCAGCCGCGAGGTCCAGGCAGTTCCGTTGCACAGCACTTGCCCTTGTTTGCCATGCTGCCTGACTCACCTGAGGTGACCAGGCAAGCTCAACCTCGCCCTGGTAGCACAGCCTCTCAGTGTCTTCCTTCCTGCCCCTCCAGAGCTCCCCGTGATTGGGCCCCCTAAAGCTGCTTAAAGGCCAAGCCTGAAAATGTTGGAGACTCCTTTGGACCCAAAGGAAATCGGGCATCACTTGTGTCCTGCGGTGGCAAATTACAGAGGGCACAGGATGGAGACAGATGTGGCTGGCATAGGTTTGAGTGAGAAATCATGGCAGCAGATGTTTGTAAATGACCCTTCCACTGAGGACTTCTATAGAAATGGAAGGGGCAGGTGAAGAGACTTGTCCAAAATCACGTGGTTGGTGCTGTCAGTCAGGATTTGAGCTCAGTATGTTAGGGCTGCATTTAGGGGTGTGGCTAAGGGGCACCTAGATGAAGGACCAAACAAGGCTTTTGATTTTCACATAGTTGCCGAAAACAGGAAACCATTGAAATGTCTTTTGAGTGGAGAGCAAGGATTGGCCTGTGAACGTGGGCATTGTGGGTTTGGGGTGCTGCCAAGGACAGAGCAGGGGTTTTTGGAGAGTGTGAGGTCCTGGATCGCAGACCGGCACTTCTGTTTTGTAACTCTCAGGCAGTGGCCAGCCTCTGCCTTTGGTAGGGCCCAGCAGGCTACTCGGGAACTACATGATTGTTCCAATCAGGATAATTGCCTGTGCCCTCAGCCTTGCCTGCCCCCTTCTTAGCTGAGAAGGAAGGATGAGGCCATAGGTGCCAGGAGAGGCAGAAAGACCTGCATCAAAGGTTGCTGGCCCCATGAGCTCCGAGTCTGCTATCTTTGTCAGGGTGTCCTGAGCAGGGCCAGCAGCCTGGGCTGAGGGAGTCCACAGGCTTGGTAGGAGATCTGAAGACCCCAGAGGGAGGCAGTGGCCTCTCCCTCAGGTGCCTTCCTTGCTCCAAGTATCAATACTGTCAACAGAAGTTGGAAGACTGGTCTTGCCTCCTAGGCCAATGACAGCAGAGCCCTGGCAGGTACCTAAGCCTTTCTGTCAGAAACCAGGCCGGGGTACCCTGACTTCTGCCCAGCCTCTTAAAGGACCACAGCTCCGTGGGCCTTGCTGCCCTTCCCTGCCCAGAGTGAATCCTTTTCCCCTTCTCTTGGCTCAGAGGTCCCTTGCACCCCTTGTTCTGTGGAACTTGCTGGAGGGCTCGTGGGTCATATCACGCCCAATCCTGGGGATGCAGAAATGATGGGTTGGCTGGACGTGGCATCCTCTGGAGCCCACAGGCAGACTGGGGAGGACAGTGAGCACCAGACTCGAGGTGGCACGGGGGATGCCTGAGTGAGGCATGAAGGTGGAAGTGGTGCAAGGAAGGGTGGGAGAAGAGAGAGCTGGATTGTGGGAATGGTGTATTTATTGGTCTGGGAGTTCATGGTGTCCAGCCTGTCGTGAGAGAGGTTAAGTATGACGTGGGAGCCCTCTGCCACCTCAGAAATGCGGCGGACAGAGGGAGTGACCTCCCTGTGGAACAGGGCCACACACAGGAGCCGGTCCAAGCTCAGTGCAGAAGAGTGCGGGGAGCAGCCCCTGCACTCCATTCCTGAGCCTCTGAAGCTGCTCCTCCAGGCCAGCCGCCCCGTCATTGCTGAGAAGGTGTAATGTTTAAAACGGGATGGGCCCTGCCATAACACATCTGCCAGTGCAGGGAGAGCAGTTGATAAGTAAACAAAGTATTTAAAAGCATTTGCAGTTGTGGTGGGTGTTGTAACAAAGGTGAAATAGGATAATGTGACAGAGTAGCTGGGACATTGACGGGGAAGGGCCACCCTCAGGATGCTTGAAGAGAGTCAGCAACTGAGATCGGAGGAGAAAGAGCAAGGCCTGATGCCTGAGGCTGGAACAAGCTTGGTGTTCCAGGAGCAAATGAGGGTTGCAGTTGATTATGGGAGAGAGGGGCAAGGATTAGCAAGGGGCAGGGCTCACCTGCCTTTTGGGCATATGACAGAGTTTGATTTTTGTGCTCAGCATGAAAAGAAGCCATGGGATTTTATGCAGAGGAGCACTTTGGTCCTGTTTGTGGTTTTGGAAGGATCAGTGTGGGTGCAGTAAGGCCATTAGACTACAGGAAATAGTGGGTGTTGGGGTGAGGGAATGAGCGGCGTCAGTG
This sequence comes from Ochotona curzoniae, assembly GCF_017591425.1. NCBI lineage: Eukaryota > Metazoa > Chordata > Mammalia > Lagomorpha > Ochotonidae > Ochotona > Ochotona curzoniae. The sequence continues at coordinate 3,314,415 of NW_024465561.1, read as the reverse complement.
GGGTGGTGGGCAGGTTTTCTTAGACCCAGCGTCCCTTTCCCGGGAGGCTGATGGGGCCGAGCCACTGTCCTGATCCTGGCCATAGGGTCTGTGATCTGCACTCAGATCCCTAAGCCTGACTTCCTGTTTCTCTCACCTCTGGTTAGGTCTCCCCTGCCAAATCCAGCCCAGCCCGCTGAAGCGCTCCATGTCACTCATCCCCACGAGCCCCCAGGCCCCTGGGGAGTGGCCGAGTCCAGAGGAGCTTGGCGCCCGGGCTGCCTTCAGCACGCCCGACCACGCTCCCCTCTCGCCCCAGAGCAGCGTGGCATCCTCCGGCAGTGAGCAGACGGAGGAGCAGGGCTGCAGCCGCAACACGTTCCAGGAGGACGGCAGCGGCATGAAAGGTACAGCAGGGCAGCCCTGGGACTGACAGCTGAGGGCTGCCAGCCTCCTGCCCTGCTTGGCAGGGGACAGGCCTGAGGGAAGGAACTCAGCACGGCAGAGATCCCACAGCTAGTGGCACACGGGGCCCAGTTCGCAGGGAAGCTGAAGCTCCAGGACTTTGAGGAGGTCAGGGAGGCTGACCTGGTACACATCCAGCCGAGAGCTCGGGGTCTGAGCCCCTGCCCGGGGGAGGCTGCCCAGACGGGACAGCTGAGTAGGCCGAGGAGTAGCCCGTGGACTCTGGGCTTTCCCACCCCACCCCACCCCCGGCCCGGATTCCCTGCAGCTTTAAAGACTGCCCGTAGTTTTGACCTGGACCCAGTGCTGACCTTCACTCTCCCTCCTTTCTCAGATGTACCCTCGTGGCTCAAGAGCCTCCGCTTGCACAAGTACGCGGCCCTTTTCTCACAGATGAGCTACGAGGAGATGATGACACTGACCGAGCAACACCTGGAGTCTCAGGTGAAGCCTGCTGTGGCAGTCCCCTGGCAGCCAGAGCCACCCCTCCCCTGTGGCTTTGATCCCTAGGGGAACACCTCCCAAGTCCCCCAGCCTTCCAGCTCCAACATCCTGTCCCCCTCTGCCCTCAACACAGAATGTCACCAAAGGGGCTCGCCACAAGATAGCCCTGAGCATCCAGAAGCTGCGTGAGCGGCAGAGCGTCCTCAAGTCCCTGGAAAAGGTGAGGGGGCCTGAACCCTGGGCAGCCAGCCTGCAGGGTGGCACAAGGGCCCCTCCTTGGGCAGCCAGTCTCCAGGGTTCACTTGCAGGGTGGCACGAAGGCCCCTCACTGGCTGTCTTGATTTGTGGTCCCTCTCTTTCCTCACTGCCTCGTCTTTCTTCACTTGACTGACTGACTGGGCTTCCCAGTAGAGCTGTGTCCCCGTGTGCACCATGTCTTCAGTTTGGGTTGTTTCTGTCCACACAGTCTCATTCCGCATCTGCCTTGATTTGCATTCTTTTTTTCTCCTTTGTTTGCCTTCGCTGCTTCTTCCCCTTCCATGTTTTGGCCCAGATTTCTGAGCTTCACCTTAAGGCGAGAGGGGAATGTGTGTGTGTGTGCCTGTCAGCGCACAGCCTGCAGTACTCCTGCATGACCTGTCTTCTCTGTGGGCCAGAACCCCACATCCTTCCCATGCCTCGCTGTCTGACCCAGGGCCTAGCTGTGAGGCCTGCCTGAGACCCGGAGCTGTGCCCAGAGCTGTGCCCTTCCCCGCAGGACGTGCTGGAAGGTGGGAATCTGCGAAATGCCCTGCAGGAGCTGCAGCAGATCATCATCACCCCCATCAAAGCCTACAGTGTCCTCCAGGCCACGGTGGCTGCCGCTGCTGCTGCTGCCAGCCCTGCTGCCAAGGATGGCAGCCGGGGGGAGCTGCCTGGTGCTGAGCCTCCCCCAGCCCATCCAGGCGCAGACAAGGGCACCGAGGTCACGGACCCTCCAGCTGCCGAGAGCTACCCCCCTCCACCAGCTCCGGCTCCCACCGATGGCAGTGAGCCAGCCCCGGCTCCCGTCGCCGACGGAGACATCCCCAGCCAGTTTACACGGGTGATGGGCAAAGGTGAGACCAGCTGAGCCTCACGGGAATCCTGAGGACAGGCATTAGGGATCAAGCCCGTGTAGATGGTGGGAGCAGGACTAAGGGGACAGGCTTCTGCCCTCGGGCCTGCTCGGCCTGATGCTAACATGCTGGCCAGTGAGAGGAACCAAGGGGCCCCGGGGCCAAGTTTGGCATGTGATGGCGCTCACCATGGGGTCAGCACAGCACAGCTGGCTTCGTGTTTGGGTCCAGATCTTCGTAGCTATTGGAGCAGCAACAAGTGACTGGACCTGACTGAGGCTTAGTGTCTCCTCAGAGAAGTCAGCTAGATTGTTGTTATGCCTTCATCGCTGTCGCACACAAGGCGCTGTGGCCAGCGCTATGCGTGTGCTCGTAGCCCTGTGCGTCCAGCCTGCAGCCACAGCATGGCGGGCCTGCTGGCTGACTCCTGCCCTCTCCCCTCCAGTGTGCACCCAGCTGCTGGTGTCCCGACCAGATGAAGAGAACATCACCAGTTACCTCCAGCTCATCGAAAAGTGCCTGACTCATGAGGTGAGGCCTCTGCTAGGCTCTCCCGGGGCCAGCGGCACCCCTGCTGGCCTGGCATAGCTCCCCTTCTCAGCCTCTCTCCTCTCCAGAGCCAGGCCTCTGCTCAGCCCTCCGTGCTCAGTCAAACCTATGTAAACACACTGGGATGGAGCGCCTAACTCCTGGCCCTGCCCTGGCTCTTAAAGACATTTAAGGACTGAGCCAGCAGAAAGATCTCTCTGAGACTCTGTCTTTGAAATAAATAAAAGAGATCTTTAAAATATATACATACATACATACCTCTGGGAAGGCCTCGCCAGCCCTTAGCTGTTGCTGCAGGTTCCTGCTCCCTCACAGGACTGCCAGAAAAGCTTGTCTTAGCCATCACTGCCCTGCAGAGAGCCGGCCTGCCCGACGGCTGGGGCAGAGGTGTGCTTCCCCAACACCTCCCCTCCGCTATCTCCAGGCTTTCACAGAGACACAGAAGAAACGGCTGCTGTCCTGGAAACAGCAAGTGCTGAAGCTGCTCCGGACATTCCCACGCAAAGCCACGCTGGAAATGCAGAACTACCGGCAGCAGAAAGGGTGGGCAGCGGCCTCGCTGGGCCTGCATTTGGGAGTAGCCTGGGAATCAGCTGGTGCCCGCCCAGTCACACGTTGGCCTTAGCACATCACCCAGGGAAGACCTGCTCCTCCCAGGAGTGCTGAGCGCTGAGCTGCCAGCCAGCGTGCCTGGGCCCCAAGTAACAGCTGCACCCCAGGGACCCTGAATCGGGAGGAGACAGTATGAGAAGGCAGGGACTCCTTTCTCAGAGCCAGATGAGGTTCCGTTCTAGCTGATGGGGTTAGAGGGAAGGGAAGGCCGACATGAAGGCCTGGGCAGCTAGCCTACCCTCTTTAACTCCTTTGTCTTCTGCTCTCTCACAGCTGGGCCTTTGGCTCCAACTCACTCCCCATAGCTGGTTCTGTGGGGATGGGAGTGGCTCGGCGGACCCAGCGCCAGTTTCCAATGCCTCCCCGGGCCTTGCCACCTGGCCGGATGGGCCTCCTGAGCCCCTCGGGCATCGCGGGCGTCTCCCCTCGACATGCCCTTACCAGCCCCAGCCTTGGGGGCCAAGGCCGACAGGTGAGCTGACTGGGAGCAGAGGCCCTGAGGCCGCTGGAGTTGAGGCAGTTCCTGGGATACGTGCCTTACCTCTGCTTGACTCCATCTGGGGAAGGGGGCTTCTGGGCCTCCTCCCCTGCTCATCCCCTCTTTCCTCTCCCTGTGCAGAACTTGTGGTTTGCCAACCCTGGAGGTAGCAACAGCATGCCCAGCCAGAGCCGCAGCTCCGTGCAACGCACCCACTCGCTCCCGGTCCACTCATCACCCCAGGCCATTCTCATGTTCCCTCCAGGTGAGGCACCCCAGCCCAGGCTCAGCTGGCCCTTCTCGACGGAGGACATGTCCCCTTGCTTCCTGCCAGGCTGCGCCTCTCTCCCCCTCTTCTTTCCTTCTCTAGGGAGAGGTGGAGGATGTGTGTCTCATCTCTCACCCCTGTTTCCTGCTTCACTTCTTTCTCCCTGTCGTTGTTACTGTGTTGGCCTCTGTCTGCTTCTCTGTGTGTATCAGTTTGGAAGGCTTTGGCAGGGGCACCAAGGTCCGTCAGCACACCCTGTGAGGCCAGGCGCCTGGGCTTAGAGAAACTTCTAAAAAACCAACAGGTGTTTTCCTTCTGCTCACAAACTGACCTGGGCGCTGGGAACAGACAAGCGCTGAGTGGGCACAGGGTAATGCATGGTTGGCTCCTCCACCAGTTGGGCCTGTGGGGCAGAAACAGGGTGTTCTGGACTGGGCTGTTTCTATTAAGATCTCAGATTGCAGAAGACCCTAAGCTGTTGGTGTCACAAACCACCGTACTTTGGGGGTTGCATTTATGAGATGCTGTGACTGCCAGTGTGTGGCATGCAGTAGATGTCTAAATGCTTGTACCCTGGGAGCATAGAAGGAGGCAGGTTGCGTGTGTGATGCTGTGAGAGCCCAGGGTTCTGACAGGGTGAGGGGAGTGCACAGCAGTTGACACCCAGGTTGGAGGCTCCAGTTCCCTCCCAGTGCTAATGAAGATCTGAGGCTGGGTTTCACCAGTATGAGCTGGGGGTCAAGCCCTCCCAGGCACCTTGGTGTTGTGCCATGGCTGCTGTCCTGCCTTGTCCTGCCTGCCCAGTTGCCATCCGGCCCCAAGTAAGGAACGGGGAGGGTTTCACCTCAGCCTCTGTGCCAAGTATAGAGCAGGTCATCAGGGAGTGTGGAGGGTCTGGGGCACGTGCTAGATGGCAACACAGTGCATTGTCCACGGGCACAACTGTCATGGCACAGGTGTGGCCCCGAGTACTGCCTGTGTCAGCAGGTCGGGCTCTGTGCATGCCGCACCTCTGCCCTTCTTCTGCCCAGGTAACATCTGCCATCCCAGCATGTGGATCTTGCAGGCTCTTATTTCTGTCTTGCCTTGCTGCCCACCCACCAGGCACTGTCTGGCTCTCCTCTGCACCGCAGTTGGTCCTCACCACCCTCGTTTGTCTTGCTTTCTCCCCACAGACTGCCCAGTCCCTGGGCCCGACCTGGAGATCAATCCCACCCTGGAGTCCCTGTGTCTGAGCATGACAGAGCACGCTTTGGGGGGTGAGCATTTCCTCTTTCCCTGACCCAGCTCCGCCCACCCAGTGTCTCCTCTCCACAGAGAAGCCTCACTGGGGAGCCCACTGGGGGGGACAGGCTATGAGAGGGCCTTTTCTCAGGCTTGTGCCAGCTCCTGATCTCCACCCCCCTCCCCTTTCTTGTCACAGATGGGACAGACAAAACCTCCACCATCTGACAGGACCCACAGCCCAGCGCACCCATAGGCTCCCTGGGCGGCGGGCGGGGGCCGACCCCCAACAGGCTTCTCCGCGACAGCGAGGGGGGCTGGCTCAGCTATACATTCTAATATTTTTCTACTCTCTCACCCTTTTAACTTTTGTTTAACATTGGCACTCGCCTTGCTCATGCCCAAGCCCATCGAAGGGTCTCTGCCGAGGCTGGGGGAGGTGGGAGGGAGCAGCCAGACTGCCAGCCCCTGCCTGGCCTCCCTCGTGCCCACCCGGCCCCGGCCATGGCCCCCTGCCCTTCCCCACGGGAGCAGACTCCCTCCAAGACAAACTGACCACTACCTTGTGGAGTTGCTCAGACCGCTGACCCCGGGCAGCATGAGCAGCGGAGCTGACCTGCTCTCCAGGCGGTCCACTTCCCTCCCACTCCCCAAGGACAGGAGCCACCTTCCTCTCCGCCTCCCCCTCCCCCTTTGCCCTGTTTATCAGAGGTTCTCTACAATTAATTTCTTAGGCCTATTTAAGATGCATATTTATATAGTTCTTAACGGTTTTTCTCTCTGATCATTCCCTCTCATTTTTAGACTCCCCAGGCCTCTCCCAGAGCCACGATGGTGGCAGGGGTAGCCTGAACTTGCAGAGGAGAGGGCAGAGCCCCCTCCTCTAGACCCCATGCCCTTCCCTGGCCCCCCGGCCCTGGCTCCCCAGATGTGAAGGTTGAAGGTGGGCAGCCAGTGAGGTCAGGAAGTCTGTTGCCTTAACATCCCCTTCCCCAGGAATACACACACCCTTCTCCCCTCCCAGGTCTGGCTGGTAAAAGACTTGGGGGTAAGGAATGAGGGAAAGGGGATTGTTTGGTTTTGGGTTTTTGGGTTTTTCTCCTGCCCTCCCCTTTTTTTTCCACACCCACCCTAATTATGTCATGACCTCACTTCCGTGGAACACTATGTCATAACCCAGAGATTCGCCCCGCCCCAGTCTCAGACCCTCCAGGCCCTGTTCCTGATGAGGGGTTGTCAGGGGGAAGGGGCTTGGGGGCTCAGACTGGGGAAGCCAGGGTTCCCCTTTTCTCCCCGCTAACTCACCTACCCCCTCACTGGGACATTCATTCTCAAGCTTTTCACACCGAAAAGAAAAAAAAAATGTTATTTTTAGATACATTTTATGAATAACTTTTGTTATGAATATGGCTGGTAACCATTGTGTATGTTATTAAAGATACAAAATGTTGGGAAAAAACAAAAAACCAAAAAAAAAAAAAATTTGAAGACCACCACCCCCTGCACTATCACCCCATCCCCCAGACCTCTTTGGCCCTGTCCTGGTCTGTGGTCCTCCCTGCGCCCTGCACCCAGGCGCGGAGAGGAAACCAGGGGGTGGGGTGGCCCTGGGGACCTGCCTCTGGGTCCCCCTCTCCTCTCCCAGTGCCGGGCTGGGTGGGGCGTCAGGTTTATTTATGTACCTCTTGCACACTCATCAACCTATGCAAGCCCCCCACCCCGGCCCCTCCATGTTCTGTGCCTTGCTCCTTCCCCTCCAGCTCCCGGGCCTCCTCCAGCACCCCCGGCCCAGGCCGCGGGGAGGTGGGGTGGATGGCAGCAGGGTGACCCTGTGTACAGGCTCTGCCCCCCCACCAGCCGGGAGGAACACCCGCCCCCACACCCAGGGAGGCGCGAGCTGCCCCTCCCCAGCTGCCAGCAGAGTGGCAGGACGCAGGCGGCCCCACTCTGACGGGCGGGACCCTGAGCCTCCCCAGCCCCAGCCCATCCCCTCCATGAGTTCACCCTCCCACCCACTTCTGTCCCCAGTCCCACTGGCAGAATCAGCTTCGAGTAACTGTACAGTTTTTCTCGCTGTTGGAGAAGACTTATTTGTTGGAGTTTCACTTGTTTAATGGTCTGGGCTTATTTTGGAAAAAAAAATCAAAACAAAACAAAAAAAGGCATTGTGACCTTTGTTACGCTGCATGTCCCTGGGAACCCTTGGCAGCCGCGGCCGCTCGCCGTGCTCGATACCTCGACCTGGGGTGCTCAGAGCTGGGGGCGGGGTGCGGAGGGCACGGAGCGAGACCTTGGGCTGTCGGGATGGCTGAGTACGTGGCTTTATTCACAGTAAAGGTTTGGGGGGACAACATGAGGGGCTCCCCAAGTAGACCACTAGAAAAGTGCCTTCCTGCTCCCTCCCACGGGGTCCGCGCCAGCCTTGGGGGCTCAGTCACTGTCGCTGTCGGCCTCACTGGAGTCTGAAGCGGCTGCCTCGCTGCCGTCCTCCTGGGCCGAGTGCTCACTGCCACTGCGGAAGGGACTGGCGCTGCGACTGCGCTGCCCGCCCGCTTCACTGCCGCTGTCTGAGTCATTGTCACTGCCACCACGGGCTCGGCCTCTGTCCTCCTCGTCTGAGTCTGCATCGTCCTCAGAGTCAGCATCGCTGCCGAAGATCTCCTCCTTGTCGCGGGCGGCTCGCGCCTCGTCTTCGCTGCTCTCGTCCTCGCCGCTCCCGCTCTTGTCGCTGGCCTCTTCCCGGTCGCCCTCCTCTCGGTCGCTCTCGCTGCCTGACCGCTCGTCCTCGCTGCCCTCCTTCTCACTGCTGCTGCCTTTCTCCGGCTCCTCATCTGTCACGGAGCCGAGCCCTGTGAGGCACAGCCCATCGCCCCCCACCGCCCCACCCGGAGAACCGCCCAGCCTCCCTTACCTGAGCCCCCGGCCTCTTTCTCTTCCGTTTCCATCTCTTCCTCCTCTTCTTCCTCGGGTTCGTGGTTTTCCAGCTGGGCCTTGCGTGCTTCCTGGAAGCAGCAGCATTGGGATGGGGCAATGAAGGCGCTAGGCCAGGCCCTGTCCCTCTCCTTGCCCACCAGGGCCCCGGGCAGCAGAGCCTCTTACCTGGGCTTCTAGTTCCTTCTCGTTCATGTCGCGGTGCTTGACCACAAGCAGGGCATTGGTGCCTGACTGCACCCCGGCCTTGGCCCGACGCTTACTGAGGCGGACCCTAGGGTGGTGAGGTGGGGAGGAATGAAAAATGCCATCAAAACGAGACGTGGTTCCCTCTCGACATGTGGGCCCCAGCGAACCAGGACCAATAGGGACTGTGGGGAGACTACCTCAAGGGCTTGGGGGCAGGGAGGATGGCAGCGCTCAAAGCACCAGGTTGCCCTGTGCCACGTGCTTCTTCCAAAAGGTGGTGGGAAACAATTAAAAGATTAATTTGGTACAAAAAAATTGAAATCTGTACTTTTTTTAGAATATTCATTTTCCATGAACTATCTCAATATCCTGCATATGCATAGATTTCAAGATTTTTTTTGGCACCAAAATAAACACTCTAATCCCATATTCCATGGATTTTTCAAGTACCCTTTGTGTGCAGGCGTGCGCATGTGCAAATGTCAAGCAGTTTCTGGCCTTGAAGAACTGTAACTTGCTCACAGCGGCCCATCCCCATGGGTGGGGCGTGGTGCTCCCCAAGCAGCCAGGGAGCTCTGGGTGGCCTAGATCCCCTGGCCTCCACGTTTCTCACGTCCCGTGGGATTCTATCATCTCTGCTTCCCAGACAAGAGTCTGGCCCTCCCAAATCAGGCACCCCAGGGTGCCTGCGGCCAGCAGGGCAGTGCTGCGGAGTCCTGCTGGAAACATTCACGCTGGTTTCCTCTATGTCTCCCTACGTGGATGGGGCTGGGTTTGCTTTTACATGAAGTCTCCTGCCAGCGAACCTGGCCGTCCACCCTCACAAAAGCTCTGACCATTCCGAATGGCCTGCCTACAGATGGCCCCGGCTCCTCTGACGGTCAGCCATGAGCAGTACCTGGTCTCCAGCTCGTTGTAGTAAACACCGTCACCCTCACGGAATATGAAGAAATAGTTCTCCTCGTAGCCTTTGCTCGCTTTGTTCTTCACGTTCCAGTTATATTCCCGAGCGATCTTGTAGTCGTACCTGAGCGGGCAGGGCAACGAGGCATCCTGCTGAGCCCCAGCCCTGGCCCCTCCCAGGAGCCCCCAGCCTGGCTCCGCCCACATACACATCATCTGGCGCATAGTCCATCTCCTCCTCCTGGTCCCGTTTGCGTTTCTTCAGCGTCTCCTCCACTGGCAGGAAATAGGCCACGAACTGGTTCCCTTCCTCGTCCATCATACCCCTGGGTCGGGAGAAGTACTGGGTCAGCGACGGCAGAGAAAAGGGCCGTGGGGGAGTGCAGCTGGGCGGCCAGCAGGCCCGCTCACCTGATCATAGCCTGAGACATCATCTCCAAGGCAGCAGCACCACTGGTGTCCTTGGGGGCCGGGTCAGAATCAAAGATGACCTGGGCACAAGGGTTGATCCACATCTGCGGAAGAGTTGCAGAGGTAACAGGTCAGACCAGAATAGGCCACCATGATGGGTCACCATCGCTGTGTGCCACCCTCCCCCTGACCTTGAAGTCTGGGAAGACAGGCATGACCTCCACGGGCGTCACCCGGGGCTTGCTGTAGTGCTGGGAGATCTAGTGGGAAGAGATCAACGTGAAAGGGATGAACTCGGGCTGCACACGGTCCACCTCCCTCCACTCCGGTCCCTTCGTTACTGATTTCTGGGCATCCTCAAACGTCTTCTCGATGGCGGTGATCTGGCTGTCCCTGTCCTTGTATATCTCCTCCTCGGTGAACTGCTGCTTCACAGAGACACCAATCCTGGGAGGGGGGAGCAAGACCTGCTAGGAGCCCCGGGCCCTCCACAGCCCGCACCTTCCCTGGCTTGCCGGGGTGAGCCAAGGGGACGTACTTGACCTCTGGCTTCTCATTGGAGATGCCGTAACGATTGAACTCGGTGGAGATGTACTCGGTCTTGCGCATCCATGGCACCACCTTGGCATGCTGCTGGGACCTGAGTGAGAAAGGCCACCTCAAGAACCCACCGCCCTCCTGCCCTTGGGGCCACCTCAGCCTGTCTCCTGGATCCCCACCCTGCAACCTTTACCTCTTGGAGCTGGTCGGGGCCTGGATCTCCTCTTCCAGAAGCTTCTCATCAGCTGGATCGAGGAGAACTAGAGGGGAGTGAGGAGACAGAGGAGACTAAGTGAGACCCAGGCCTGGCCCGGCCGAGCTAGGGCAGCCCCGTCCCGTGTCCCCACGCACCATTGGGGTCGATGCGGTAGGTGTCGGGGTTGATGAGGTCGATGGTGACCCCCAGGTCTGGCTCGGTCAGCAGGTCATGTTTGTGCTGTTTCTCCAAGGATGTCGCTTTGTATTGGACAAACCTGGACAGGAGGAGCACGCCCAGGGCGGGTTCGGGTTTGCTTCCCGGGGGGGCCACCGCTGCCACGAGGGACACGAGGGAGCCGGACCCCCGATGGGCAGTCGGTGCCCTCAGCGGGGAGTCCCCCTCTGGGGTGGTCTCACCTGTTCTGGTCGAAGGGGTAGGTGATGAACTTGGGGTCGAAGGGAATGTCGGGGAGGCTGTTGCAGTACTTGACTCGGCAGACCACTCCGGACCTGGGGACCCAGCAGCTCAGAACTGCCCCCCTGCCCCCCAGGCGCCCCCCACCCTGGCCCTGGGCGCAGCAGAGAGGGGCTCACCGCTCAGGCAGCGTCCGGTGGGAGTTGGGCCTGAAGGGGGAAAGAGGAAACGTGCTAGCACGGCGGGCTGACAGGTGCCAGGCCTTGTAAGGACCCGCAGCCCCGTTCGTCCCGGGGGGCGTCCCTGACGTCACGGCCCGACCCCGGAGGGGCTGTGACGTCGCAGCCGCCTCCCCCTCCCCGAAGCACAGCGCGGAGCCTACCGGTGGCCGTCCTCCCGCTGGGCCTGGGTCTGAATGGTGGGCGCCATAGCGCCGAGGCGACGGCGGCCGGGGGGACGCGAAGGGGCGTGCGGGCGGGCCGAGCCGGGCTGTCGAGCCTGAGGAAGACGCGGAGCTCCCGGACCCTCCAACCGCCGCCGGGGACGCTGAGGCTCCGACAGGCGCCTCAGGCCGCGAGGCCTTTAGGGAAACAGAGTCCGCGTCCAAGCCGCGCGCGGATTGGCCAACGCGGGGGAAGAGGGCGGAACGGTGGGCAGAGCCCTCCTGTGATTGGTCGCAGGACATTTCCATCTGGGGGTGGAGCTTGCGAAGAGCAAGTCCCTCCCTCTTCTCCTATTGGCTTACTCTCGGGAGGCGGAACCCAACTAGCTCATGAAGTCCTTAGAGAGACACGCGTGTGACGCACTTCCGGGGCTCTGAGCGTGCAAGATGGCTGCCTCCCAGCAGCAGGCTGCGGGAGCCTCCTCGGCCGCGGGGGTGTCCGGGCCCGGTTCGGCCGGCGGCCCGGGGCCTCAGCAGCCGCCGCAGCCGCCGGCACAGCTGGTGGGATCATCGCAGAGCGGGCTGCTGCAGCAGCAGCAGCAGGACTTCGATCCTGTGCAGCGCTACAAGATGCTGATCCCGCAGCTGAAGGAGAGTCTGCAGGTGCGGGGCCGGCGGGTGTTGGGGGGCGGCGCGGTCCGAGGGGCTGCTGTCCGGACACGGGAGGTAGTCGCGGTGGGGGCGGTGGGACGAGCCGAGTGGGCTGACCTGGATCTTCAGGGATGAGAGTGGATCAGCCAGAGCTGTGTTTTCTTTTGCTGAATTGTAGACCTTGATGAAGGTTGCAGCCCAGAACTTGATCCAGAACACGAATATTGACAACGGACAGTGAGTGCAGCCCCCTCCCCAGCCCTTCCCCGCGCCCCGGAATAGCCCTTCTCCAGTCCGGGACCGTCTTCCCCCATCCACTGGGACACACCCCCCTACCGTGTCCAAGAGATTGGGGCTCCCTGTGCACTGGCCCGACTCCTGTTGGGCCAGGCAGGGCTGTGCCCGGAGCGGGAAGCGCATTCCTCAGTCAGCCTCTTCTCTCGAGCTGTAGGAAGAGCAGTGATGGGCCCATCCAGCGCTTTGACAAGTGCCTGGAGGAGTTCTACGCACTGTGTGACCAGCTGGAGCTGTGCCTGGTGAGCACCTGCCACAGTGGCTCTGCGGGTGTTGGGCAGGGCGACAGGGTCTTCAGGAACCCCTTACCACTCGCTAGGCACTCAGCATTGTCCAGAGCCCTGTCCTCTGGAAGCTCCAGGCTCAGTGACCCAAGCATCCAGCTTGTTCCCCCCAAAGCAGGAGAGGCTGGGGGTGTGTGGTCCTGAGGAGGGTCTCTGATGTGAGATGGACAGTCAGCCTCCACCTGCAGCTCTAGTTCCTGAGTTGCAGGTCCCAATCAGCCCGGCCCAGGTGTGTGAGGCACCCACCAGACACCCAGGCGCAAAGCCCAGGTCTCCTTGACAGCCTCTGACACCGTTACTCTGTTGAGGAAATCAGTTGAGGGCTGTCGGGGAAGTTCAGGTGGCAGATGAGAGGTGGGCTGAAAGGAGGACCCCCAGGAGGGATTCAGGAAAGCTGGAGATGGACTACCTGCTCCCCCAGCCCCGGGGTCGAGGGCAGGTCGGGGGGCTGCATGCCATGGGACTAATGCACTACTGGGGAGGAGTTTGCAGGATGAGCCATGTGCCCCGTTGGCATATTCTCTACACTACCCCACCCCTGAGCCAGGGCATTCAGGAGGAGGGGAAGTCTGGGGGCCCAGAAATGATGCGTGTGTGAGGGCATGAGTGGTGCACCGGGCCGGGTGGGGTGGGGCTGGAAGGACCCCCCACCGAGCAAGGCTGATGCGGCGTCCTGGCCTGCCTTTCCTCAGCGCCTGGCACACGAATGCCTGTCCCAGAGCTGTGACAGCGCCAAGCACTCTCCCACGCTGGTGCCCACAGCCACCAAGCCTGACGCGGTGCAGCCCGACAGCCTGCCCTACCCGCAGTACTTGGCCGTCATCAAAGCCCAGATCGCCTGTGCCAAGGACATTCACACGGCACTGCTGGACTGTGCCAACAAGGTCACGGGCAAGACGCCGGCACCACCGGCCGGCCCGGGGGGCACCCTGTGAGGGGGCGGGGCAGGGCAGGGGGTGGGGTGGGGTGGCGCGCAAGCGCGGCAGCAAGGAAATGAAGAATGGCTTGAGCCAAAGCACTTGGCTGCTGTGATTGTTCTCGCCTGAGCCACGAGCTCAAGACCAGCAGGGGGCAGCAGAGGCCAGCAGGGCGGGCCCTTCTGCCCAGTGTGGGCAGTGGACTTTGGACTTTGGCGGTGGACTCCTGGGCCCACCCAGGAGCTCTAGGCTGTGGGCTGTCTTCCCACCTTGCCAGGTTGCGCTGCCAGGCTGGGCACCTCTGTGCTGCCCCTCTTGGCAAGTTGTCTCCATTTCCATCCTGTAAGTCCTGGGTCTTCTCTATTTTTAGGTATCTTTTTCTTTCTTTCTTTTTTTTTTTTTTAATCATTCTGCTTTTCTTGTGTCTCCTGTCCCTCACCTCTCTGTCCCTCTGGTCATGTTCAGCCTCTTGCTCCTTCCTGAGACTGACTGTGGGGGCAACCAGAACCCCTGGGTCTAAGGAGGTGGGGCTTACTGTCCTTCCAGGATCCCCCAGCCCTGCCTGTGTCAGTCCACCCTGGGAAAGGAGAAGTGGCAGGATTCTGGGCCCTGACCTCAGCAAGCCTGATGGGGGAGCAGCTTGAGCGCCCCCCTCCCGGCGCACACACATACACACCCATCCCCAGGCCCTGCGTCAGCGGAACGTGGGGTGAAGGGAATTGTGCAATCGGCAGGGAGGCAGGGCCTAGCTGAATGCCTGGGTCCCCATATTTTTAGCCCAAAGGAGAAGTGAAAAGGCCCCAAATGTGGTGAATCATCAAGTCCCGGGGAAGAAGCCAGCTCCGGGAAGCAAGCCACGGGGAGGGGGCTTTGGGAAGGGCCGGTGGACCCTCCCCCCAGGATCCCCGCTCCCCACTTCCCAGATCTCTGCTCTGGGGAGCTCAGCTGTGGCCTTCAGGCCTGGGCAAGCACAGGGAGGAGCCGTCAGCAGTGCGCAAGGCTCCAGTGACTCAGCCTGGCTAGAGAACGGCCCCGCCCAGCACCCCTGCACCCTGATGCCTGTGGCTCCAGAGCCCAAGGTCTCACACGGGAAAGTGGCCAGGGGAGGGAGGGGGTGTGTGTGTGTGTGTGTGTATCCCAGCAAATTGCTTCCCAGTGACTGCTGAAGTGCCAGGATGGAAGGATGGGTTGGCCAGCAGGGGAGAAAACTTTATACCCAAATGAGAGGGCCCTGGCCCTGCCCCCCTGTTGAACTGGGTCGGCCCCTGCGATGACCCACAGTCATCTCCCTCCCTGATGTCAGTTGATGATGGACTTTAGTCCTAGCTACAAAATGCTTCCACAATGCCATCCAGCCTGGGGTTTGCCAGGATGGCAGGATCGCACACAGCCCAGCCCCTGCCAGCTGGGCACCCACATCATCTTAGCCACACCTACTCCCATGATAAGCACACAGAGAAAGCCCTGTTTGTGCAGCTTGATGCAGGTGCCTTGGGTACTGTGAGAAGGAGCCGGCGCCACACGTTCACACACCACACCCGTGCAGGGGAGCCCACCACACCCCTGCAGGGGAGCCCAGTAGCAAGCTGTGGGCACGCATGCAAAGGACAGAGGTATAGTTGGTCCTCCAGGGGAGTAGCAGTGCTGCAGCACACACTGTCTGGAGGCCAGCAGTGCTGCACGGTGACTTCACGGTGCATCCCTTGAGGTATCCCAGGGTGGAGTGTCTGCTTTCACATTGCAGCCCTGTATCCCTGTCCAGTTTCCCGCTTCTGTGTACACAGGGGGGCAGCTGATGGCCCAAGTGTGTTGGAGACCCAGCTGAGGCCAGGGTTCCCAGCCTCTGCCTGCTCTACGCTTGGAGAGTATACCAGCAGGTGGACTGTCTGTCTGTCTGCCTTTGAAAGGATCATGGGCCAGGACTGACACGGGTTATAAGCTACTGCTTGGAGATGCCTGTATCTACCACCAACCCCAGTTCGAGTCCCAGCCGCTCTGCTCCTACTCCAACTGCTTGCCGATGCACCCTGGAAGCAGCAGATGGCTAGCTCAGGCACTCAAGTCCCTGCTGCCCACATGGACAACCCCGATGGAGTCTAGCTCCTAATCTCATCCTGATCCAGGCCCAGCTAAGGCCACATACAGAGCAATCAACAGAAACATGCCCTCTGCCCAGCACTCCGGGACAAGTCAGTTTGAACACAAAGATAGCCTAATGGCTAAAGTTCTCATCTTTCATGCACTGGAATCCCATGTGGGCACTGGTTTGTATCCTGCCTGCTCCACCTCCCTTCCAGCTCCCTGCTTGTGGCATAGGAAAGCAGTCGAGGACGGCCCAAAACCCTGGGACCCTGCACCCGTGTGGGAGACCTGGAAGAAGCTCCTGGCTTCAGATCGGCCCAGCTCTGGCAGCCATTGTGAGTAGATGTCTTCTCTCTAAATCTGCCTTTCCGGTAAAAATCTTCAAAAGGGGCCTGGCAGCATGGCCTAGCAGCTAAAGTCCTCACCTTGAACGCACCGGAATCCCATACGGGCGCCGGTTCTAATCCTGGCAGCTCCCTGCTTGTGACCTGGGAAAGTAATCAGGGATGGCCCAATGCTTTGGGACCCTGCACCGCGTGGGAGACCTGGAAGAGGTTCCTGGTTCCCAGCTTCGGATCAGCGTAGCACCGGCTGTTGCACTCACTTGGGGAGTGAATCATCAGATGGATGATCTTCCACTCTGTCTCTCCTCCTCTCTGTATATCTGACTTTGTAATAAAAATAAAATAAATCTTAAAAAAAAAAAAACTTCAAAAGAACATAAAACCACAACCCAAGAGATGCCCAGTTGGTCACCAGGGTGCTGAACGCACATGAATCACCATGCACGGTGGCAGATGCGTACCAGGAGGCAGACCATTCAACAGACGCTTGCTGAGCATCTGGCGCCAGCCAAGTCCCAGGTCCTGGAGCCCACGACCATGCCGTGGGAGCCTGAACGAGAGGACGCATAGCACAGCACAGCACGGCCGGCAGGAGGAGGGTTCAAGGCAAAGGCAGTGGAGTGTGACCAGAACCGAAGATCTGTAACCGCAGGAGACATGATGGGATGGAGAAAGCTTCTGGGCAGCCAGGGGTGGGCGGGGCCCGAGGGCTGAGCACCAGCTGGGTGCCCCCATGCCACCATGGAGCACCTGGGTCCTGTGTAGGCCTCCGGCTCCTGATCCCCCACCCCACCCCGAGAGGAAGTGTGATGGTGCCAGTAATTAGATCTAGCACAGACAGGGTCGTCTGTCTCTTCTGATTTAAAACAAAAGTGTTAGAACTTTGGTTGAGCAGTAGTAATTTCATAAACACTGCCTATAATAACTTGGTGTTACGTGCATTAATTGCCATAAATAAACAACAAGGTTGTTTCGTTTTTGGTTTTGTTTTTGTTTGAATCTCATTGAAGTGGTGATACAGCAGGTTTGAGGGAGACGGAGGGAGCCCTGTGGCTGTCCAGGGTCGGAAGGCAGGTGTGTAAGGGACAGTGAGGAGGCTGTGGCTGCATGAGGGAGCAGGGATAGGGCTTGGGTGAGGCCAGGGGACACAAGGACAGCCTCAGCTCTGCCAGCTGACTAGCCCAGCCCATCACCAACCACCTGGCCGAGTCCGTAAACAAGGCTGTAACCACCACTTAGGCCGCTATCTCTCACCCATCGCACTTTGCCCATCACAGCTGACTCAGCCCTGCTCTCCGCCAAACACGATCCAGAGTGGACTCGGCACGGATGAGGCTGGCGCGAACGCGTACACACACAAGCACTGGCTTCCCCGGTGCAAGCGCCTGTTCTGTCTGCTCCCACCAGAGGCGGGACTCAAAACAGCCCCGAGGGGGAGGGGGCAGGGGGGACACGGAAGGTCCCTCCCCTGTCACGCGCCTTCGTCCACGTCAGTAACCAAAGTTCATGGGTTTCACCACCTTGTGACTGGGCCGTAGAGGAACCGCATCCAGAGCGAGGCACAATCGTGGCTTCCCCTGCAACCTGACCATGTCCACACACCTGCCGGCTGGCACGCAGCCACCCGCGGGCTGCCACGCTCCGCAGGTGTGCACAGCCCCGCAGGGTCAGTCCCAGCGGTGACACACACGTTGTCAACTGCTGATCACAGCTACACCCAGCTGTGCAGATGTGCGCCTGGCGTTGAGGCCCCTTGTCCCCGCAGGTAGCACCGGCAGACAGGCTCGCACAGGAAACCCTGCACACCTGCTCCCCGACGGGA
Source organism: Ochotona curzoniae (assembly GCF_017591425.1). Taxonomy (NCBI): domain Eukaryota; kingdom Metazoa; phylum Chordata; class Mammalia; order Lagomorpha; family Ochotonidae; genus Ochotona; species Ochotona curzoniae. The sequence goes on along the minus strand of NW_024465561.1, from coordinate 3,296,936 downwards.
CACCTCACACCCCCACCGGGTGTGCACACAGGGCTTCACTCATCGGGGTGGCCCCTGTCGCACTCAGCCGGCCCCACCCGCCCTCGCCGACAACCCCGCCAGGAGCGCGCACGGCCCAGGCACACGTGCCGCGCGCACACGGCAATCTGGCTCGCCCGCGCGTACACACACACACACACACACACACACACACACACACACACACACACACACACACACACACACACACACACACACACACACACACACACACACACACACACACACACACACACACACACACACACACACCGACTCTCACACCCCCGCGTTTCCCGTCTCTGCTTGTTTTTCTGGAAACTCTGCTCTCCGTTCCCCTCCCCTTGGGCCGGAAGTGCTCGCTGTATTTTTAGCTTCTCTGGTTTCCGCCCCTTTCTCCCCGCCCCGCTACGCGACCAGCCGCGACCCCCGCCCCCCACCTCCCCACCCCGTCCTCGCGCGCCCCGCGGGGACCCAGGCATTCCCCCTTCCCCACCGTCATTCCAGAGGGGATTCCCGGCCGCCGCTGGAGCCGCGGATTTTCCCCGCTGGCTACGTGGGGAACGGGGAGGAGTCCTGGGCGAACTTCCTCCCGGTCTGGGACGCTGAGGCTGGGGACGACTTGGAGGTGGGGGGGAAGAAGGGGGCGACCTTGATCCCTGGCTCTGAGGGAGGAGGGTAGCGGGCCCAGGACGCAGGGGCCTGGCTGCTTGGAGTCTGTGAGTTGTGAGTTTGGAGCAGAAAAGTCACAGCCTTGTCTCGTGCAAAGCCCAGGTCCCGGATTCGTAGGGAGTGGTGGAATCCCCAAGTCCCAGGCTTTCAGGCAGATGACTCAGCAGTTGGGAGAGGGGAGGGGGCCAGGCTGACTCAAGGATGCGATATGTTCCCAGTCTCCAAGGAAATTGAAACTGGAATCCCTCCTCCGAGATCGGGGCCAGAGCCCAGCCCTGCTTGGAGGACCCCCCCCCCCAGGAGATACCCTCCCCCCACGCACGCGCACTCGGGCGTTTTGCTTTAGTCCTACAAACAGCCCGAAGATCTAGTGCCAGCTCTGAGGCAAGTCCCAGGTCCCCCTCGTCCCCCCTCCTCCCCACGTTGTCCTCTGTTTACAGGAGACACGAGCCCTGGTTACCAGAGAGGAACCCGAGCGTCCGGGCTGAGCCTCCTCGTCACGGCTTCCAGGAAGCCCCCCCTTTCCCCGCCCCGCGCGAGTGAGTCACGGGTGAGCGGGGAGGCTGCAACCGTGCCAAAGCCGCCCGCGGCCCGCCTAGCTCACGGGACCGGCCTCGGAAGGCCCCTCAGCCCCGGAGAGCGCCGCACCAGGGATTCCCCGGCGCCCGAGCCTGTCAGGGTCTCCCCCACCTCGACACAAGCCCGCAGCCGCCGCCGCGCGCGGGAACTTCTGCGCTTTCGTGACCCCTCTGGCCACCATCTTCGCACGAGGCAGCCAGCTCACCAAGATCCCCTTTTAAAAAGTTTAAAAAAAAAATTTTTTTTTTTTGGTTCCCCTTTCCCAGTTCTGAAGAGTCTTCAGGCCGGGCAAACGCTTCGATTATGAAAGCCTTGCCAATATGGCGACGCGCTTGGCTAATTTAGACTTGTAGCAGCCCATCGGCAGGCAATAGGGCTGACCCACTTCTTGCTCTTGAAAATAGCCTTCACTCGAGGCGGTCCTTCACCATAATAACAGACTTGGCGCCTTTTCCCCTCCTGGGTGTTCCAAGGCGGGGGATGGAAGCGTGGAGTTAGGAAGGGGGATGTCCTCCTGCTGGGCTGCTGCAGCTCTCCTGGCTGGGGCTGGGACAGTCACAGCTTCAGGTGTCCCTGCGGTGTTCCTGGGCACCGGGAGTTCAAGTATGGAAAGCACTAGAAGCAAGCCCAGCCCAGAGGAATCTGCCACTATCTTACCCGTGGCAGGTGAGGGGCCTCAGGCATCTGAGACCTCACCCGAGGGTAGAGGCAGGTGTCCGACGACAGAGCGTTCCCTCCCAGGAGCGCTGCCTGCCTCCCTCTCTCCGTGCACTTGGCCAGGTGTCTCTGGAGGTGTTTAAGTCTCATGGTTCTTTGTGAGGGGCACAAGGGAGTTTTTCTTTGATTCTTATCGCTTCTGTCTCTGGGGCCACCGCCTCCTCCCTGTGTCTTGTCGCCTGTGCGCCTCCACCTGTTGCATGCGGGACACCTGTGTCTCTTCCCTCCCCGTGTCAGCCTGGCTCTCCCTCCGGGCTCTTCCTCTTTCCCTCTGCCTATCTACCTGAGTCTTTTTCTCTCCAGCCCTCTCTGTATACACCTCTCCCTCCCCGTCTTTCCCTCCCTCTACTCTGCCCGCGTCTCTCCCTTCCTCTTTCTCTCCCTCTGCCCTTGTCAGCCTTGCCTCCACCCAGCCCCAGAGCCCTTCCCTTCCCTCCCCGACCACCACCACCTGCCGCACCCTCGTCCAGGCCGCGGTCGGCCCCGGGCCCAGCCCTCGGCCGCCTTGGCCGGGGGGCCGGCCGGGCAGCGCCGGGGGCGCGCGTCCGGGAAGCGCCCCTCCTGGTCCCGCCCCCGGCCGGGCTCCGCCCCGTCATGACCACTGAGCTGTCCTATAAGTAGGTGTCCCGTAGCCCGGAGCCGCAGCCCGGTTCAGCGCTCAGACTTTGTGCTGATCCCTCGGGGCCAAGCGCGCCGCCATGGACCTCGCTGCCATCTACGAGGTGAGTCCCCCGCCGGACTCCCCAGCTCCGGAAATATCTGCCCGGGGCGCCAGCTTCTCTGGCTAGCTGGGAACTCTTACTGTGCCACAACTCCGCTACCTGGGGAGCCTAGCCGCCTTTTCCGGGGACTTTAATATGGGGAGGGTGAAAATGGAGCCCTCGCCTCCCGCGGCTCTCTCCAGCACCTGGATGTCGGGGAGGGTCCGAGAAGGTGGAAGCTGGGGGGGACTTTGCTCGGACTCGAGCTGGCTGGAGGCGGAAGCGGTTCTACACCTGGCTTCCCCCACGTCCTGGCCTGGGGAAGCTGACTGGGTGCCTCTCACGCCCCGACTCTCCTCCGGCAACTCAAACCCCGAAGATCCGACTCCCCGGCTCAATTTTGCCCCGCTCTCTCCCATTGTGAAACTAGAGAACTCGGTGCGCGCCTCGTCTCCCGGGGAGACCCGGAGGCCGCTCAAAGTTGAGGGGAACAGTGGTGTGCTTTGGCTTCAGGCTCCCTGTTGGGGTGACTCGACGCAGAACCCTCAATCTCTCAATCGTTGGGTTCCGGAAACCCCGGGTTGGCCCGTGGGCGGGTGGGGCTCCGGCACGGAGCCCACAAACCGGACTGGCAAGCTCTCCGAGTGCGGCTGGGGCGCGCGTCACCCTGCATTTTCGGGTGTCCTAACCAGTCGCTGTTCCCACAGAGCCTCCTGTCACTGAACATTGACCCTCCATCCGACCACGGAGGGACAGAGCCTTCGGGACTCTGGGGCCTGAACCCGGCGGACCCCAACCCGGCTGGGGTCTCCTCTCGCCTGCCCGGCCGCTCCACCAGCTTGGTGGAGGGCCGCACTTGCGGCTGGGTGCCCCCGCCGCCTGGCTTTGCACCCCTGGCTCCGCGCCCGGCTGCTGAACTGTCGCCCTCACCCACCTCGCCTACCGCGACCCCCACCACCTCCTCCCGCTACAAGACGGAGCTGTGTCGGACCTTCTCGGAAAGCGGCCGCTGCCGCTACGGGGCCAAGTGCCAGTTCGCCCACGGCCTGAGCGAGCTGCGCCAGGCCAACCGCCACCCCAAGTACAAGACTGAACTGTGCCATAAGTTCTACTTCCAGGGCCGCTGTCCCTACGGCTCCCGCTGCCATTTCATCCACAACCCCAACGAGGACCAGGCGGCCCCCGGCCACCCCCACGTGCTGCGCCAGAGCGTCAGCTTCTCCGGAATGCCTTCGGGACGCAGGACCTCGCCGCCACCCCCGGGCCTGGCCGGCGGCCCTTCTGCGTCTGCCTGGTCGTTCTCCCCTTCCAGCTCACCGCCTCCACCCGGGGACCTCCCTCTTTCCCCCTCTGCCTTCTCGGCTGCCCCTGGGACCCCCGTGACTCGAAGGGACCCCACTGCTACCTGCTGCCCCTCCTGCCGCAGGGCCAATCCCAGCAGCATCTGGGGGCCCTTGGGCGGTCTGGCCCGGAGCCCCTCGGCTCACTCTCTGGGGTCCGACCCCGATGAGTACGCCAGCAGCGGCAGCAGTCTCGGTGGGTCGGACTCCCCTGTCTTTGAGACTGGGGTGCTGGGACCACCCCAGCCACCTGCAGCCCCCAGGAGGCTCCCCATCTTCAATCGCATCTCTGTGTCTGAGTGACAGGTGCCCGATGAAATCAAACGTGTCTTTCCCTCCCCACATTCCAAAATGCATTAATTTCACAAACAACAACCCCCCTTTCCCCTCCGGACCCCACGCTGGGGCAGGTCCCTGGTGTGCCAGCTCAGTGTTTATGGTGTTGGGGGACAGTGTTTCCTGGGGTTCCTTACAGATGTAGCATACAGGGAGGCAGTGAGTCCCTAGCTCCCCGCCATTCTCCCTCACCCCCATTGGAATCCTTGTTCTGGAATCTTGATGTGCTGTGAACAGTCGACCCCCCTCCCGGGTTTTCCTGGCCCCGCCGGGTGGAGTGTCCCCGAGGGAGACTCTTTGGTGCTTAAATTTCCCTCCAGGAGCAAGTAGCCAAAACCGTTGCCAAGCCCCTCCCCTTGGCCAATGGGCCCTTTATTTATGACGACTTTATTTATTCTAATAAGATTTTATAATATTTATATCTATTGAGTCGTCTACTTCCCAATTATTTTTCTTCCCCGTTTTTTTTTTTTTTGTAATGTTGGAAACGATGGTATAATTATTGTTCTAAGTGTCCTATAATAATATATGAAGTAATATATATATTGGTACCTTAAAAGTCTATATTTTTGTGTTTTTTGGAATTTTTAAATAAAAGGAATCTGCGTGTAAAAGAACCCTTTCTCGTGCTGGCGGGATGGGGGCAGCTGAGCCGCCCGGCGGCGCTTACCTGGCAGGAAGTGACGTCACCGGGCCCGGCCGTTCACCTGAGAGGGCGGGGCCAGGTGAGGTCACCTGTCCCCGCCGCCATCCCTGTCGAAACCGGGCGAGCCGGTTCCCGGGGCGGGGACGGGATGTTTTCATCCCCGAGGGGCCGAGGCCGGGCGGCCAGGGGAGAGGACGGAATGTGCCGGGCGCGAGCGGGCCGCGCGGGGGGTCTGCGGGCTCGGCAGCCTCGCGCCTCCGAGGAGACTTCTGGAGACGCTCAAGTCAAATCCAAGAAGCTTCTAGAAGCCAGGGCGGGCGGGGCGAAGCCTGGGGCCGGCCCGGTCCTGGAAGTTGGGCCTGGCGGGATCTTGGGGCATTTCCGGGCCCGGGAAGCTGGCTCGAGGAGGGCCCGGCGGGGCTGGGGCCGCGGCTGGGGCTCGCTGTCCGAGGCCGGGCGGGGTTCCCGACCGGCTGCGGCCTCGGACCATACAAGGGAAGAGGCGCGGGGCGCCGGCCGCTGGCCCGGAAGCCGCCGTGCCCCGAGTCGGCGCCCCGCCCCCGCCGGCCGCCCCGCGCTCCCCCTCCCCGGCGCTTCCCGCTGGCTCGCTCTGACCTTTGGACTTGACTTTCAGGAAGCCGCCTCCTCCATCCCTGCCGGGCGGGGAAGCGCTCCCGGTTCGGAGCCCTCACGGCCGGGGAGGCCGGGGCGCTCGCTGTCCGCAGGCCTGACAGGCCCTTGGACACCCCACCTCCGGCTGCGTCCTCCCCCCGTGTCCTGCGACATCCGCCCACCGCTTGAGCCTAAATAGACACACTCTCTTTAGGCTGTGGCCACTTGCAAAAAAAGATCGGAAAGTTCTAGAATATGGAGGAAAACAGTCCTAGGCACGGTTGGTCCAGGACCCGCACACATGGCTAGCGAGTGTCAAAATTCAGATTGGCAGCACCAAAGAGAGCTCGTGGAGAGGCGACATCGCTCCCTGGTGGCCAGCATGAAAACTGCCTTCCCAGCGGAAAGCTACGGGGTTGTGTGGCCCAAGTCCCGCGGGAGTTCCAAGCCCGAAAACTCGGCAGGCGGGAATGTTGTTTCCTTTTAAGCGATCTAGCAGTTTGGGTTAACCAACATGACGTATAAATTTTTAAAGTTAGCGGAGAAACTAAAAGTGCTCCAGGTGAGGATCGAACTCACAACCTCGGCATTGCTCCGCCTGCACTGTCATATAAGTACCGCGCGCTAACCGATTGCGCCACTGGAGCCCCGATTGGGCTGCTCAGACGGTGACTGCTTCAGTCGTTCCTGACCACGTGACTTGCCGGTCAGCCCCGCCTTCACATTGCGTATGCAAATAGAACCCTCCTGGCTGACCAATAGGAGACAGGACGTGCTCGGTCGCGGATTCTCACGCCTTGAGCCCCCTTGCTGTAAAAGGAAACAGTCGGCGAGGCATTTGGAATGTGGGGGCGGAGCCTTCCGGGGAGGCCTCGCCTCTCGTGAATATTCAGGAGCCTGGAAGGTGGGGCCTTAACCCTTCGCTGGCGGGCCGGCCGGAAGGCGGCCCCTCCCCCCCGCGGGCGGGAACAGGATATGCGCCGGGGCGGCTGGGGGAGGGGAAGCCCCGGGCGACCGCCCCCCGCCCCACAGCTGGGTCCGGACTCTCCAGATGTGGCGCCGCCGCCACCCCGGGAGCCCCCTGTGCCGTGCAGCCGGCAGCCCGAGGCGCCCCGAGGCTCGGACCCCGGCACCGCGTCCGTAGAGACCCCGAGATCCGTGGTCCCCCCCGTCCCGGCGTCTGAGCCCGGGTGTGGGGGCCGTCTCAGGTGACCCTTCCCCACCTGAGGAGCCAGCACACCGGCCGCCCCCGAGGGTTCTGGACCCCGAGCGTCCCGCAGCTCTCTGGGGAGAGGACGGGGACCCCGAGCCACAAGACTCCCTCCTCGAGTCGCCGGCCGGGCGGCCCGAGCCCCTCCGGCGGGAGTCCGGGCCTGCCGCTCGACGGCCGCCGTGTCCATCACTTGCAAAGGGGACTCTGGAAGTTAGAAGCCCGCGCGCTGCCGCCTCCGCGCGCCCCTGGAGTTCGGGGGGACTCGGGGAGCCCCGTGCGGGACCCTCGCGTAGAAGATTCGGGACTCCGGGTATCCCCCCCACACACACCCTTGTCCAGCCCGGCCCGGCCCATCCGCCACTCCGGAGTCGAGGCTGTCCCCGCTCCAACTTAGGACAGCGAGAACTTCTCACCGCCGGACCCCGCGCCGCGCGAGCCCCCGGAGCCTGAGCGCGCCCCCGAGGGCAGGGGCCCGGCCGGGGCTGCCGGGGCCGGGGGAGGTGAGCCGGGAGGCGCGGGCTGGGGGAGGGGCGGCGGGGAACAATGAGGGGGGCGTGCCGGCGGGGGCTCCGCGGGAGCGGGGGGCTCCGGGCGCCCCGGAATCGGCGGTGACGACGCGGGCGGCCGGCCGGGCGGGGGAGGGAGCCGGCGGCTGGACCCTGGCATCCGGTCCCCCAGCCTCCTCCCCTGGGACCCCGCGGCCTCCCGCCCCCGGCTTTTCCCAGCCCTGCCCCTCGCCCTGCGCTCCAGGCCGCCAATCCCTGCCGTTCCCAGGAGCCCGGGGCCTCCGTGCCTCTTTGTCTCCACCTCCCCCCAGGCTGGGTCTAGAAGGTCTCTCTTTCTCTCCGTGCCCCCCCCCCACCTCTTCCTCGGCTGTCACTTCGGCCTGGGCGCCTCTCCCTGGCTTTGCATGACCCACACCCACACCTGAGGGAGTGTTGGGGCCTCAGTGTGGGCCGCAGAGGGGCCGGTGGGATCCCCCATGTCAGAAGACCGGTCGGGGATCTTGGCTGCAGGTCGCTGCTGAACCCGCTCAGCCATGCCCGAGGGAGCCCGGGGACCCAGCCTGGCCAAACGCAGCCTCGGACTTGGGGAGGTGTGTGACTGCCCCGCTGCGTGTGAGACCCGGCCAGGTAAGTGTGGGAGCGTGAGGCAGTGTGGGGGGTGTGGGGGTGACAGACAGCCAGTGTCAGTACGACCTGTGACAGCCCACCCCCACTGGAGCTTGCTGAGCCGCCTTGGTGGGATGAGAGCTTAGGGAGGGATTCTAGGAGGCAGAGAGAGTTAGAGATGAAGAGGAAGGAGGGGGGCAGACAGGAAGGAAAGTCAGCACAGTCAGGGAACAGTATGTGGAAAGGCTCAGAGGTGAGGACCAGCCACTTGCTGACCAGTACAGCTGGGGTGTGGCGAATGGGGGGGATTGCCAGACTGAGTGAAGAGCGGCTTGGCTGGGCCAGGGCAGGGACGGGGCAGTGGGAGGAGGGGAGTTGTGGGAAAGTCACTGGCTCGAGGTGGGGGTGGGAGAGGGCGGTGCCAGGGTGCCGGCAGGGGAGATGCCATGACTGTCTGCTCCATGCCCTGCAGCCTCCACCGCCCCGGCCATGGCCTCCCCAAGAGGGTCCGGAAGCTCCACATCTCTGAGCACGGTGGGCTCCGAAGGGGACCCAGCCCCAGCGCCTGCTCCAGCCTGCCCCGTCTCCAGGCCTGAGCCCCTCCCAGGGCCGCCCATTCGCCTGGATCTGTCGCCCGTGGGCATCGCAGCTTCAGTAAAGCCCTCGAGGCTGGAGCGTGTGGCCCGGGAGATCGTAGAGACGGAGCGGGCCTATGTCCGCGACCTGCGCTGCATTGTGGAGGTGAGGCCGGCTGCCCAGGGTAAGGGCCACAGATCCCCATCCTGCCCTGCTCCCTGCCATAACTGTGGCACCCCCGCAGGACTACCTGGGCCCTCTGCTGGACGGTGGGGTTCTGGGCCTGAGTGTGGAGCAGGTGGGCACGCTGTTTGCCAACATTGAGGACATCTACGAGTTCAGCAGGTCAGGGGCAGGTGGGATGGGCAGAAGGGCCCTGGCTGGGGTGGGTGATAGGAGATGGGGTGGGGGTGGTGTTCATCCAAGCTGCTCCCTACAGGCTGGCACACAGGACAGCAGGGTTTGGGGTGGGAGCATGATGGGGGGGTGCAAGCCCAGGTGGGGTGTGGCCTCAGGTTGGCTTTCAGAACCATGTCCAGCTTGGGTGTGCCACGAATGTTGGAGTCTGTGGGTCTTGAGGTTGGGGCGGAGTGAGCCTGTGTGGCCAGCTTGTCCTCATTTGCCAGGCTCACCACTGAGAGCTCCTTGTCCCAGGCTTGGTCACCCCAGCCAGGACACTGCCAACCCCCAGGAGCAGGCACAGCCCCTCCGAGTGTCCTGGCCAGCTCTCTCAGGGTCATGGAAGGACCCTGGCATCTTCAGGGCTCTTGGGGCTCATGGCATCCCTTTTAACTAGGAGCTGTGGTGCCCCTTGCCTGGTTAAGACATGCCGCTCCCCATTAGAGGACTGTTCTTGGGGACATATCGGTCCCCAGGAAACTCCTCCTGACCCTTCTCTGTCCACAGTGAGCTCCTGGAGGACCTAGAGGGTTGTAGCACTGCAGGGGGCATTGCTCAGTGCTTCGTACAGCGGGTGAGTCAGACAGGAGCTGAAACCTGGGCTAGGCTGCAGAGGAGGAGGCATGGGCAGCCCTGGGCGGGAGTGGTGGGCGACTGGGGTCTTCCTGACACCCCTGTCCGTTGCAGAGCGAGGATTTTGACATCTACACATTGTACTGCATGAACTACCCGAGGTGAGGTACCAGAAGCCCCTGCTCGGCTGTGTCCGAGTTGCTGTGCCACCTGCCCCCCTCCCCTGACCCCAGCCCACCTGGCTCCATGACTTCTTCCAGGAATGCATCGCCCTCACTGCCCCCTGCCCCCTTCCCTGCTCCCTGCGAGGCCCTGACCACTTCTGAACCTTGGCCATGCCCTGAGCCCTCCCAGCCCTGCCCCCAGCCCCGGCTGACCCATGCTGTGCCCCCAGCTCCCTGGCCCTGCTCCGGGAGCTGGCGCTGTCTCCGCCAGCGGCCATGTGGTTGCAGGAGCGCCAGGCCCAGCTCCGCCACTCGCTGCCCCTGCAGAGCTTCCTGCTGAAGCCTGTACAGCGCATCCTCAAGTACCACCTGCTACTGCAGGTCAGCCAGGGCCTGGGCTGGAGCGGGGGTGGGGGCAGAGCGATGTGGCAAGGGTTCCCCACTGACTCCCATCAGGTGGGCACACCATAACCTCCAAGGCTGGAGGAGGCATCTGTCCATCTGTCCTCTGCCTGCCATGCTGGGCACCAGGAGAGGCATCTGCTTACTGTGGGGCCCAGGCCCAGACACCTACTGCTTTCCCCCACCTCTACTCTCCCCCTCCCTGTGTGCTGGACAGGAGCTAGGCAAGCACTGGGCCGAGGGCCCTGGGGCCGGGGGCCGCGAGATGGTGGAGGAAGCTATTGTGTCCATGACAGCGGTGGCCTGGTACATCAATGACATGAAACGCAAGCAGGAGCACGCCGCACGCCTGCAGGTGGTCCTCAGGGCGCCATGAGCAAGGCAGGGGAGGGAGTCGAGGTCAGGTGGCTCAGGGCTGACCCCTACTTCTTGGTGTGTTTGTGGGGTCCCGCTGACCATGCCCTTGTGCCTGGCAGGAAGTGCAGCGGCGGCTGAGCGGTTGGACCGGCCCGGAGCTCAGTGCCTTCGGGGAGCTGGTGCTGGAGGGTGCATTTCGAGGGGGTGGCGGGGGCGGCCCCCGGCTCCGTGGGGGTGAGCGGCTGCTCTTTCTCTTCTCCCGAATGCTGCTCGTGACCAAGCGGCGGGGACCAGAATACACCTACAAGGGCCACATCTTTGTGAGTCTGGGGATGCGGCGGCTATTTATGTACCCAGGGCGGGGCAGGAGGGCCGTAGTTTCTCTCAGGTTCTAGAAGGCAGGCAAAGCCAGGCCAGCCGACTCACCAGATGGTGCTGGGTTCAAGCCTGTGTTGGACTTGCCCACAGGGCAGGTGCCAAGGGAGTGAGCCTGCCAGGCTCTGTGTGGTGTGGGAATGGGGGGTACCTTTCAGAGGGTTGGGATCCAAGGGTACCTCACTGCATCTATGAGCTGGCCACCCCTCTCTGTCCTCTGCCCCAGTGCTGCAACCTGAGTGTGAGTGAGAGTCCTCGAGACCCTCTCGGGTTCAAGGTGTCAGATCTGACCATCCCCAAGCACAGGTACCTGCTCCAGGTGAGCATGTGGGGTGAGGAGGTCTGGGCTGGCAGGGTCCTTCTCCACAGCTGGACTTCATCCCTGCCGCTCCTGGCTTCTCCTCCCCGCCACTTCCAGGCCAAGAACCAGGAAGAGAAGAGGCTGTGGATTCATTGCCTGCAGCGCCTCTTCTCTGAGAACCACCCTGCCTCCATCCCAGCCAAGGTATAGCCCCTGCCACCTGCTGAGCTCCGCCAGGTGCCCACCTCAGGTTGTGGTAGCACCCACCAGCCATCAGCCACACCATCGCGAATGTGCCCTTGGGGACCCCGCCTCCTCAGCCCCGTCCTTCTGTCTTGCAGGCCAAACAGGTTCTCCTGGAGAACAGCCTGCACTGTGAGTTGGGGCCGAGGCGTGGGAGCACGTGGGGTTACTCCCACCAGAAAATAAATTGCTAACCCCCCCATCTCTGCATAGGTGCTCCCAAAAGCAAGCCTATCCCAGAGCCCTTGACGCCCCCACTCAGCTCCCCACGACCCCGTGAGGCCAGGACATTCACCCCTGGCCGGAGGAGCACAGGTAAAGGAGGCCTCTGTGTCCTCACACCCCACCAGTACCCACTTCCCTGAGTGGACTCACCTCAGGGTCCTGACTGCCTCTCCCACAGCTCCATCTCCAGGCCTTTCTGGGAGTCGTCGTGGTCGCAGACAGTCCGGTGAGTGCCAGCAGCTGTGGTGACTGGGGACCAGGAAAGCAGGGGCGTCCCCTGACGTCGCTATCTGTCTCTCCATCCCTAGAGCCGGTGAAGGACTCCTCTGTCGTATTTGTACAGAACGGTCAGTGAAGGGTCCTTGTTTGTCTCCTGGGGAGGATGCTGGGGAGGGGGCTGCATCAGGTACATGGAGTAACTGGTGCCTGTATCCCCGTTTCTCACCCACTCTCTTCCTCATCGCTCCGTGCACAGAGAAGCCTGGAGTCAGGGTAAGGAACACCAGGGCATAGGGGTTGGGTGCCCAGCTCCTGGGGCTGGGGAGAGTTGGGGCACAGCATCCCAGGTGGAGAACGGGTGAGGACTTGGTCTCCTCCCTAAGGGCAGGGGTGCTAGGAGCTCCACCCCACCCCCCGTGGCTTGACCTTGTACACCTGCTGTCCACAGCATGCTGGCAGCGAGGGGGAGCTCTATACACCCACAGAGCCTCAGGTGCCAGGCTCAGCTTCTGGCCCCACTGAGGACCCAGAAGACACGGGACCCCCCACACTGGACCCCTCCGGAACCTCTATCACTGAGGAAATCTTGGAACTGCTGAGCCAGAGAGGCCTCCGCGACCCAGGGGTAAGCCAGGTTTCCCCTGTGAGGGCCCTGGGGGGGGGGGGTCCCCAGTGAGCACACCCACCCTGATCTCTATGTCCCCAACCTGTGTCCACTGCAGCCATCTGCCCACAACATTCCCAATCTCCCCGGAGACTCCCAAGTGGCAGGTAACAACGAACCGCTCCCTTTCCAAGCCCTGCCCAGCCGAGACTCTTCAGAGGAGGAGGAGGAGGAAGAGCTGGAGCTGGAAGACAGGGAGCCCTCCCCACTCCACGTCCTGGAGGGACTGGAGTCTTCCACTGCGCCTGAAATTCCCAGCCTTCCCGGCCTTCTCAGAATCCCCGACATGCCCAGCCTCCCCGAGATGCCCGGCTGTTCTGAAATTCCCCAAGTGCCCTGCCTTCCCTGTCTCTCTGACATTTCCAGTGTTTTTGAATTACCCTGCCTTCCAGCCATGCCTAGGGTCCCTGACATTCCCAGCCCTCCCGCCCTGCCCTGTGACTCCTGGCTCCAGGAGTGTGTGCAGGAGGCGGTGGAGACCCCAGCGCCCAGGAGAGAACTGTTCCCCACCGCAAACCATCCCGAGCCGCTGGGGGAACTGCCCTTGCAAAGCAGGGCCGAACCGGAGGAGCAGGAAGAGAATGACGTGTCTTTCCCAGCCTTCCAGCCTGAGCGTGCCAGCAGCCAGGATCAGCCATTCCCAGAGGAGCTGCAATTCCGCTCTTGTTCTGAAATCCGGAGCGCATGGCAGGCCCTGGAACAGGGGCAGCTGGCCCGGCCAGGCTTCCCAGAGCCACTGCTCATCTTGGAAGATTCAGACCTGGGAGGGGGTGGTGTGAGTGGGAAAGCAGGCGGCCCAGGTTCTGAAAGGGCAGCGTCTCGAGTGCGAGAGTTGGCCCGTCTTTACAGCGAGCGCATCCAGCAGATGCAGCGGGCTGAGACCCGGGCATCGGCCAACGCGCCCCGCCGCCGGCCAAGGGTCCTTGCCCAGCCGCAGCCGGCCCCCCACCTGCCGCAGGAGCAGACTGAGCCAGGTGAGGTTCAAGTGTGTGGGCAGTGGAGGTGGCCACAGCTGGGTGGCTCCATCCTGACTCCGGTCTCTCTTTGCATACAGGGCCCGTGGCTGCGTTTGGACATGTGCTGGTGTGTGAGCTGGCCCTTCCACTGGCCTGCGCCCAGGAGTCTATCCCCCTGGGCCCTGCAGCCCGTGTTCAAGCTGCCACACCTTTGTCTAAGCAAGGTGGCCTCCTGAGTGACCAGGAGGTATCAGACCACAGGGGTGCCCCTGCTCCCACCCTATGGCCTGAGTCAAGAGGCTTCCAGCAGCCACAGGCTCCAGCCACATCACCTTTGACCCAACAGGAAGGCCCCCCAGACATCCCTGTGCCAGCAGCTGCCTCCGCTTTGCCTCACCGAGGCCGCATGGAAGTTGAAGTGCCAGCTGCCACTCATCTGGTTGAGCATAGAAGCCACGTGGATATGCAGGTCCCTGAGCAGGAACTTCCCATGGACACCCAACTTGGAGTCCCCCCAGTGTCACCCACGCAGAGCTGCCATCCTGCTGTCACAGCATCAGCCACCACTCCTTTGCCCAAGCAAGAAGACTGCCTGGACGTCCAAAGCCCCACCGACATGCCAGTGACTACACAGGGCGGTCCCAGGAATGTGGAGGACCCAGTTGTTGTCAGTGGTCTAGCCGTCAGCCCTTCGCTCCTGTGTGGAAGCAGCCCAGAACCCCCTATGCCAGCCAGCACCACACTGCCCCTGGCCTGTGACCTCCTGGACATCCAGGTTCCAGATACCTCACCTTCGCCTGCTCTGGATGCTCCAGTTCCAGCCAGTGCCCCACTCTCCCTGGCCCAAGACCTCCCAGGTCTAAACGTTTCAGCTGCCGCGGCCTCGTCCCACCCACAGGGCCTCACAGACACCCGGGTCCAAGCCCTTCCACTGCTGCCCAGGCAGGGTGGCCTGGATGTGCAGGAGCTGGCAGCAGGACCCCTGCTCACTGATACCCGAGCCCCAAGTCTCCCACCTCCACCAGCACCACATGGCCTCACCAGGGCTGCAGTGGCCACGACTCTGCCTGAGCATGGACCTGCTCTGGACATGGAGGACCTGTCACCTGCTCTGGCTGAGACCACCATGACTGTGTCCAGACCCCAATGCCATGTGGTCTCTCCTGTGGCCAGGTCCATGTCTTCAGACTTGAGTCCACCCCACAGCCCTCCACCCCCAAGTCGCCAGCTCCTGGGCCCCAGTGCAGCTGCCCTCTCCAGGTACCTGGCAGCCTCATACATCAGTCAGAGCCTGGCTCGGCGCCAGGGCCCCGGGGGAGAGGCCCTCGCAGCTCCCCGGGGCCCTTGGCCCTCCTCCGCCCCCACATCCCGGGCGCCTTCGCCACCACCCCAGCCCCAGCCCCCTCCTCCCCCAGCCCGGCGCCTCAGCTACGCCACCACGGTCAGCATCCAGGTAGGGGGTGGGGGGCGGCTAAGGCCAGCCAAGACCCAGGTCCGGTTGAACCACCCGGCTCTCTTGACGGCCACCCAAGAGCCTGTGGGCCTACGCAGGGCCCAGGGAGCTCCTGACACCCGCTTCCACACATAAACTGGGATTTCCACCTTCCCCTAAGGCTGGGACTACAGCCGGATGCCACAGGCCCCCTGGACTTCGTGCCTGCAGATCCCAGCAGCAGGCCTGCAAATCATAGCAGTGAATACCTCTCCCTGGCTTGACCCGACAGGGATAGGTATCACGGAGGTGGATTTCCATTAATATTTTTTGTTAATGAATACCAAAATCGTGTGTTTTCCCATTCTGGAGGTGGAGTGGGGGCTGACAGACACACAGGTTCTGAAAAACCTGACTCCTTTCTGAATAACTGGGTCCACTGTTTGCTGCTTAGCCAGGAAAGCTGAATAGCAGCTCAACCAGCCCACGTGTCCCACTGTAGCTCATTTGTACAGCTCTTCCCCTGGCATGCGGCCAGCTGTCATCCCATCTCTTCCCTGACTAGCTCTGCCCCACCCCATACTTAGCCTTCCGGCCAGCCATCTTTCTGTGCAATCTGTCCCACCAGCTCTTGTCCTTCTGGGCACCGTCTCCCTCTCTCTGTCAACTCCACTACACTTCCCTCCTCACCCTGGCTCTGGGTACTGTGGCCACAGACACTGCTCCTGCAATGGGGCTCTGGCTGGGAGAAGCTACTCCCATCCCTGCCTCCCAGCCTGGTCTGCATGAATGTCCCAATTCTTGGCCCGCCTACATCATAGTCACACCCACCAGCGTGGGACCTGTGCTGCAGAGACAAAAGGCTTTTCTGTGAGGATTCTGCCCCTAACTTCTAGCTGTGGTGTGCCCAGGGAGAAAGGGGACAAAGTAAGACAGCCTTGAGTTTGCTGCCCTCACACATTTGTGTCTCCGTTGGCATTTTCTGAGGCACCTGATGGTTGTTACTTCCTAAGTGTATGACCTTCCATCTCCAGCCAGTCTCACCTGCTACAGTGCCTGGCTCCAGGCTCATCCCCAAATGTGTGAATTTCTGACTGGCCTCATCAACCCCCTAGGATCTGGTCCCAGCCTATTAGCTCCAGAATGTGGATTTTTGGCCAACAGCAAAGAAAGTATAACTTGAGTGTTGTTGCATACCATGAGAGTTACTCACTTGATAGTGAACTCATTCAGCCGTCACAGCATCCCTAAAAGGAAGCAGGGATGCCTTTTAATTCTCAGAGATAAGGGAAACTGAGGCATAGGTCTGAGCCCTCCAGTTGACTGGGTACCTTTTGCATGCCAGGTGCTGCTCTGGCCCAGGGCTTCCAGCCAGCGCTCAACACCTGACCCCGTGTAAGTGCAGGCTGGTGCCTGTTACTCAGTGCTTACTGAACGGCCACTGTGCTCCAGGGCCCGAGTCCTGGGCCCCTCGGAGGCCTGGAGCAGACGCCAACACAGCCTCCCCAAGGTCAGGGCTGAGGCCAGCCTTCCCCTCCTCCACTCCCAGCTGTACATTCCCAGCTGAGGCCAAGTTCCCAGCCTGGCCTGGGCTCCCAGCGGCGCCGGAATTCCCGGTATTTGAGGAGGCAGGGAAGGGAAGAAGGGCTGTCTACTCCAGGGCCTGGAGCATGAAAGGGGAGCCAAGCCCCCTCTCTAGATGTGTCCCAGCTGTTCCTCCAAGAGGGGGTCTTTGGACCTTCTGGGGAGGCCTGGGTGCAGGCTTGGCCACAGACCCATCCTCCTGGTGTTAGAGAATTCCATCCTGTCCACCTATTTGTGCTTCAAGATTCATCCTGCCATCTCTTCAGAAGTCCTTCATCCGCTGGCCTCCTGGGGCCCAGCTCCTGAGAGCCATAGCAAAGTCGGGCTCAAGAACAGGAGTGGTGCCTGAGGCCCTAACTGGGAGGCCTGGGTTACCACCAGCTAGGCCCAGTCCCAAACCAGAATCTGTGTCTTACCACAGGGCAGCTGCCCAGTCTCACAGGGGAACACTTGTGCCACCAAGCTCAGAGTGACCATGAGGAAGCCTCCAGTGCGAAGCCTGGCACCTAGTTAGTGCTCTGTGACTCCCAAAGCTTCACAGGAGAAGAAAAAAAAAATCCTGTGTTGGGAGTTAGACAGCTGTCTTGCCGCAGGCATGCAGCAGGAGAGCTGCCGAGGCTGGGAACTTCAGCCTGGTGGAGGACACCCAATTGCCTGAGCAGAGTCCACATCATCAAGGGCAAGAAGCTGTCGTCAGGATCCTCTGCCAGGCAGAGCCCAGCTCACATGCCAGACCAAGCATCCACACTCCTGTTGCCTTCAGCACTGTCCGTTCCCGAGTTGCTGGCCAGTGGACCTGCTCAGCCTCCCGCAGCCCAGCTTGGTAACTGCATGTGGCTGCAGGGAGCAGGCATATCAGAGTGCAGGACTCCCCGGGGGGGCGGGGGGCTACTGAAGCTGCTAACTTAAGTAGGTGTCACCCCTCCCCCACATAGCAGTGAGGCTTTCTGAAGCGCTCCAGGCTGGTCACCCACTTCCGTTCCAGCTCTATTTAGTGACACATGCTTCGCTGCCTGTGACTTCTGGGCTGTGGTCGCTGCGATGCCCCAGCGCTAACAGGCAGCCCAGCAGGTGTTCAGGGAGAGGGGCAAGACTGAGCAGTCAACTAGACGCTCCGCCATCTCCAGCTCTGCTTCAGCGGGCCAGCTGATGTCACCTCCCCCAGGGAGCTCACCTAATGACTCCAGTCTGCCAGGAACAGGTATCTGTCTGATCCCACAAGCCACACCTCTGCCCCAGGCTGACTCCAGTGCCTCCCTCCTCAAACTGTGGCCTATGGAGTAGCTTCAGGAGCTTCTGGACCTGGGACCACACCACCAGCCTGTGAAAGCCACTTACCCACCACACACTAGCTCTGGCAAGCTACTCCCTTTCCTCACAAAACAGGGCAGGGGGGCCTAGGGAACATCTAGGGTTATTAAATCCACAGTCAGGGCCCAGCACGATAGCGTAGTGGTTAAGGTCCTCGGAGTGCTGGTTCTAATCACGGTGGCTCTGCTTCCCATCCAGCTCCCTGCTTGTGGCCTAGGAAATCTTCCTCTTAGTCTCTTCTATCTGCATGTCTGCCTTTTCAATAAAAATAAATCTTTAAAAAAAAATCCAGTCCTTCCAGTTCTTACGTATTTCAGGGCTGCAAAGCATTCATGGAAGGGAAGACAGCAGCGATGGCAGCTGTTGTGAGGCACACACCTAACTTCCTGTCGTTGCACCTGGGAGGCAGCGACGAACCAAAAGTTACCCACACAGGAAACCAGGCAAGTTCCTGACTTCAGCCTGGCCCAGCCCTGCAGTGGGAACGTTTTGAGGTTTGCGTAAACTCACAGGTGGAGGCATCTTTGAGGAAATGCTTTTTTGTTGTTGTTGCAAACAGAAGTTTTATTTGTGAAGGGACCAGGTGAACACGGAAAGATAGCCAGAGAGCTAGAAGGTGGGGCATTTCTGGAAGATGATGGCGAGACAGCAAAGGAAATAAAACCTTTCAATACCTGCTTGTGAAAGGCCAAGGGACAGGGAAATCTGCCAACTACTGGCCTATCCACAAATGGCTGCCAAGGGCCAGGCGGAAACCAGGAGGCTGGCACTCCCATCTGGATCTCCCACCTAAGTGCAGGGGCCCAGGCATTCAGCACCTTCTGAGGCTTTTCCATGCATCAGTGGGAGTAGCTGGGATGGGAAGCATCCCTCATGGCAGCTTAAGCAGCTGTGAAACAACTGTCAGGCCAGCGTGACGGCTCCTAGCCAAACCTCCACCTGCAAATAGCACTCAGGGACACCACCAGCTCATGGCCAGCTACCTCACTTCGCATCTAGCTCTCTGCCTTGGGATCCTGCACTCATGTGGGAGACCCAGAAGGTTCTGGCTCCTGATCGGCTCAGCTCTGACCACTGTCAGTTTAGGGAGTGAACTGGCTGAGCTTCTCTCCTTTTGTCTGTAAATCTTTCAAAAAAAAAAAAAAAAAAAACAATCCCATCATACATTGCTGCCAGTTTGAGTACAGTCTCTGCCTCTGTGTAGGACGGGACAGTCTTGTGGCAACTGCCAAGTTACTGCCAAACGTGGACTAGGAGACCGGCCTCCTGGATTCAAGGCCCACACTGTCCTTGTACCTGGTGGGTGTGGAGTGTGACTCCCCGGAGAGCCAGGGCAGGGACAGCCCAGTGCGACGGACAGCATGAGTACTCAACCATTTCGGCAAGGGACCCTCTGTCCTGCAGGGTCTCTGGCCACCTGCGGGAATGGGGGTTCCCGGAGAAGTTTCTCCTTGACAGTGACCTTTCCTTCAGTGGGGGGCAGGTAGACCTCAGGGAGCTGCAAGCCTGAGCAGCAGTTGGATTTGGAAAAACACCAAACTTCTCTGCTGGCCCTTACTCCACAGAAGGAACAGCAGTTGGACACGTTCTCAGAATCTTAAAACAATCCCCAGGTTAAGGGTCTGCACGTCACACTGGAAGGCTTGAGTTCAGGGACTGGGATCCCGTGGCTCATGCTGGGGTCCAAGTTCAACATTTACGGCTTCCAAGAGCCTGGGCCATTCGCTCAAGTGCAAAAGCAGCCAGTGAATGGCAGCTTCTCACACACCAGGTAAATGGTCAAGGAGCCTTAACCAGACCTGCTTGCAGGAGGCCAGAGGTACCAATGATCCAGGACACAGCCCCTGGAGGGAAAACAGCAGGACAAGTGCCAAAGGATGATGGGAAATCCAGAAAAGGCTGACCTGCCCTGAAACATGCAACCTGCCAGGTCTCAGATGGAAGGTCCTTAAATCTGTGCAAGCCCTCGTGTCAGCCTTACAAAGATCTACATCATACGCTGCAATCATACAAAAATTTGTCAGGGCCCAGCCCAGAAGCCTAGTGGCTTGTGTTCCCCTTGAACACGCCATGATCTCATATGAACCTCACTTCCTATCCAGTTCCCTGCCTATGGCCTGGGAAAGCAGTTGAAAAAGGCCCAAAGCCTTGGGACCCTGCATCCGTGTGGGGACCTGGAAGAGTTCCTGCCTCGGGGCTTTGGATCAGCACTGGCGATCACTTGGGGAGTGAATCATCAGACAGAAGATCTTCCTCTGTCTCTCCTCCTCTCTGTATATCTGACTTTGCAGTAAAAAATAAATCTTAAAAAGTAAACAAAGTAATAAATCATCCCTGCTTCCTATCCAGCTACCTGCCCCTGGCCTGGGAGGACAGCTCAAGACCTTGGGATCCTGTGCTCATGTGGGAGATCTTGAGGAGGCTCCTGGCTTCAGATCGGCTCAATTCTGTTGTGGCTGTTGTGGCCACTTGAGGAATGATTTAGCAGATGGAAGATCTTCCTCTCTGTATATCTGACTTTCCAATAAAAATTAAATCTTAAAAAAAAAAAAAACTTGCCAAAGGGGACAGTAAGATAACTAATTAATCCTCTGCCTACAATTGCAATCATCCCATAAGGTCACCAAATTTTTCAGATTTATTTTTATTGGAAAGCCAGATATACAGAGGAGGAGAGACAGAGGAAGATCTTCTGTCTGATAGTTCACTCCCCAAGCGGTTGCAACAGCTGGAGCCAAGCCACTCTGAAGCCAGGAGCTTCTTCCAGGTGTAGGGTCCTAAGCAAAGCTATGGCCTGCCCTTTACTGCTTTCCCAGGCCACAGGCAGGGAGCTGGATGGGAAGTGGGGCCACCAGGATTAGAACTGGCTCCCATACAGGATCCCAGTGTGTGCAAAGCAAGGACTATACACACTACACTATGCCACTGGAACTGGTCACCAATTCTCGTTCCAGATGCTCCACTTCCCATCCAGCTCCCTGCTTGTGGCCTGGTGCATTCTTAGTGTCTACCTGGTCTCTCCCTACCCATCTTCAAAGGTCACTGTGTATTTCTCTTTCCACATGTGCCATGCAAACAGCAACAAAGGGATTGAAACAAAAGATCCAGCACTAGTGGGGGACTCATGGCCTCAGAGGGATATAGCTCATTCTCTGGACTGACCTGGAGTGCAGGCCAGATCGCCCCATGCAGCCACATTCGCCAGGTCATCACTCCTGAGCCTCCAGGGCTGCCCTCCCACATTCCGCCCTAAGACCCACCATGACAGAAGACCACAGCACAACTCTCACAATCCCGCAACCTCCATTTATTATAAAGCCAACCCCCGATCCTAGTGCAGGCCTATCGGTAGGATTTCTGGTAGCGAGCGCGGGCGCCAGGGCCTCCAAACTTCTTGGACTCGCAGCGGCGGGGATCAGCAACCAGCAGGGTACGGTCATACTGGATGAGGATGTCTTTGATCTCCTTCTTGGAAGCCTCATCCACATCTAGAGGTGAGAATAGGACAGTCCAGACCCCATGGGGACACCCTGGCCACAGGGCCCACCCACACCAGTGTCCCAACCCATCCCCCGCTAAGGACCCAAACCCGCTCACTCACATTTCTGGTAATAGGCCACCAGCGCTTTGGAGATGGACTGGCGGATGGCTGGGGGGAAGACACACAGCAGATGGCTTGTGAATTTCCTGAAGCCTCTGTGCCCACAGGGTCCCCTCACACCCGTGCCCAGCTCCGACACTCACCATAGATCTGCGCCACGTGACCACCACCCTTCACACGGACACGGATGTCCACGCCGGCAAACCTCTCCTTGCCCAGAAGCAAGACGGGCTCCAGCAGCTGGTGGGGAAACAGCGGAGCCCAGAGGGGTAAGCTTGGCCACTCCAAGCATTCACTCCTCGATCTTGCGAGGCTCAGGAATGCCCTCACCAGCTCCCACGCCACAGTGGAAGGGGGCATCACTGTGGCTGCACGACCCCCCAGTAGAGCCAGAAGAGGTGATAACATGGCCGAAGTTTCCCTCCAGGTGTCCCCACTCAGGACCTGACACCCCCAATGTGTTCTGGAAACACCCTCAAATTCCCTCTCAGGGTGGGAGCCAGGGATGTGGGCCCCCAAGTGCAACAGAGGGCACTGGTGCCAACCGTCCCGGTACCCAGCCACACGCTTCACAATCAGCCACCCAAGAGGTTCCCGAAGCCCTCATCTTTTATTCTCCAAAGCAGCTACACTATTGTGTTGTCTGACACCTCCCCACATTCAAAGTCTGGATACCTGAAATTTAGCACCAACACAACGTTCTACTTGCAAAGCCCAGTGCTCACATCTCCGCCTACTTTCTGCCCCACCCACAATTTATGTTAGATATAAAATTGCTGCTCTCAAAACCAACCTCCCACTTTCCCTCCCCCAGATTTTTCTCTTTTCACTGCTTCTGAAACTCGAGCTCCATCTACGTCGCTGTTCCCACCAGGCCGGGGGCTTTCGACCCTTCCTGACCCCCCAGGCCCCGACCCAGCACCTTGTACTGCAGCGTGCGCGGCTCGATCATCTCCAGCGGCCGCCCGTTCACCTTGATGAGCCCGTTGCCACGTTTACAGTGAGCCACAGCCGTGGCCGTCTTCTGCGGAGAGCAAGCAGAGGAGCGGCGGGAGCCGCGTGAGCGGCCGGACTCATGGCGACCCCGGCCTCGCCTCCCCGCCCGCCCCGCCGGCCTCCCCGCCAACACACGCGTCCTCTAACTCCAGGCTCACCTTGCGTCCGAAGACCTGCACGGACTGGAGTGGCCCCTTGGACGGCATGGCTACAGACTGCGAGCACGCGATGCGGACCGCGAGGCGCCACTACCGGAAAAGGAAAGCTCGCGGCCACTCCAGCCGATTTTCAGGGTCTGCGCAGGCGCCGTAGGAGCCGCGTCGCGACGCGAACGGTGCTTTACGGCTCACGTGGGCAACGAAGGGTTGTGGCCTCTGGACTGGCGGCGGGAAGGTCCCGCCCCGGAAGTTTAGGGGCGTGACCTGCTTGCGTGGGGCGGGGCTTGCTCTGCGTCACGACCCCGGAAGAAACGGCAGTGAGCGGAGCCTGCCTTTGGGATCCGTTGTTCGCAGGGTTTTTCTCCAGTTTTGACTGGCGTTCTGGTCCAAGATTCCACACTCCGAACTTCCCAAAGTCCATGTCCTCTCAGAGTCCTCTCTCCGAATTCTGGCCCCTTCAAAGCCCCGTCTCTCCGAATCCGCCTTTCACTGGGATTGCCTCTCTCTGGCTACTGCTGCCGCTTCTTAGAGACTCTAGAGACCGTCTCCTTAGAGACCCTAACCCCACAAACCCCCCTCATCGGGGTCCCTGCGCTTGAACTTCCATTGCTGTGGAATCCCACGGACCATCTCTTCCAATGTTAACATATGTGCTGCTGAAGTGAGCACCCCAGGTCTTCGATTTACTTTCTCCCCACGTCGCTGTCTGCCCCAGCCCCACCTGAGGAACCCCAGAATTCAGAATTGTCCCTGGTTTCCCCTAGACATCGCCCTTCAGCCTAGCAACTTGTCTCTCTTGGGGTTGTTTTCTCCTAACAGCACAGCTGGGTGTGGGGAAGGACAAGGTTCAAGGGGGCGTGGTGGCTCTCCCTACCCCAGAGGAGGGTGAAGGCTTCGTCCAGATTGGAGGGCAGGCCTGGGGCCAGAGGGAGGATCCTCCGAAAGGGTGAGAGAGGGAAAGAGGGGGTGCTGGGCGGGAGGAGTGGAGGGCCTCTGACACTAACAACCCCAGAGGGGCAGGTACCTGTGGAGAAAGACAAAGAACAAAAAGCCAGAGGAGAAAGGAGAGAGGCGGGGTCAGTCAGGCGTGGACTCAGGACGCTAAGGGCAAGGGAGCTCAGACAGGTGCAGGCAGGCCTAGGGATTCTAGAAAACCTGATGTGAACAGTATGAGACGAAAGTCAAGCTTTCCAGCTGCGCACCTGTTGACCTGGATAAGGCTTTTCCAGCCAGATAGACCTGGGAACGCTTGCACTGTTAGAAGTTCAAACCCTCAGGCCCCAATGGGGGCAGATCTTGCAAAATCTCCGTCCTCCATGGACACCATCTTCCTAGGCAATCATCCAGTATGTGTGGCTTGTGCAGTGCCGACAACGGAGTGGAGGCAGCCTCCCTCCCCCACCTCAAGTCCTTCCACCTGCTCTCTCTCTCTCTCTCTCTCTCTCTCTCTTTTTTTTTTCCAGGATCACAGGTCGGGGACTGCAGAAAGCCTTGGAGTGGGCGAGGTGCCCATGTGGCCTCTCTGGACCATCCTCCTGCTTGGGGGGCTCTTGGGAGGTCTGGGAACCCCCCTCTGCCGAAGAGAACCCTTTTATTTCCTCTTGGCGATCATGAAGATGCTGGTGAGGGAAGGCGGAGCCAGCAGACAGGGCAGCTGAGGGGGTGCGGGGTAGGGAGGGGTATGGGGTAGGGAGGGGTGTGTGTGAGAACCAGTTAGGTTCTCTTTTTTCATTTCTTGCCTTTTCCCAAAAATTGTAGGGAGACCAAAGTGATGGCACCCTGTATAC
Organism: Ochotona curzoniae; assembly: GCF_017591425.1. Lineage (NCBI taxonomy): Eukaryota > Metazoa > Chordata > Mammalia > Lagomorpha > Ochotonidae > Ochotona > Ochotona curzoniae. Next base: position 3,272,667 of record NW_024465561.1, on the reverse strand, counting down.
CCCAGGGGATCTCTCGGTGAGTGTGTCACTGGCTCCTCCCTGCCCTGGATGCTCAGAAAGGACCCATTGGGCTTGGGTGTCTGTGGGTGCACACATGCGGACACACCACACACACACACACACACACACACACACACACACGTTCTGGAGCAGAAGAAGGTGGTCCATACACTGGCCCCAACTCCGGTCCTGGACACATTTGTTCCCTGCTGTCTCTAGAACTAGGTGACCGACACCAAATAGCAGGTGATGATGGTGATGTCACAGCGACACTGAAATAGTGCTTGCTGCTGCTGGGTGGCAGGCTCCTTCAAAGACTGTAAGTCAAGTAGATTATCTACCCTTCATCACATTTCTATTATTAGGCCAGAGTTGTGGCCTAGCAGGCTGGACCTCTGCTGCAATACACACATTCCATATGGAAGCTGGTTTTGAGTTCCCACTGCTCCCACTTCCAATCCAACTTCGTACGAATGTTCCTGGGCCCCTGCATGCACGTGGGAGACCCAGAAGATCTGGGTTTCTGACTTCAGCTTGGCCCAAACCTGGCTATTAAAGGCCATTTGGGGACTCAGTGCAGTAGCCTAGAAGCGAAAGTCCTCACCTTGCATGTGCTGGGATCTCATATGGGTGCTGGTTCTAATCCTGACAGTCCCACTTTCCATCTAGCTCCTTGCTTGTGGCCTGGGAAAGCAGGTGAGGATGGCCCAAAGCCTTGGGACCCTGCACCCACATGGGAGACCCAGAGGAGGCTCCTGATCAGCTCAGTTCCAGCTGTTGTGGCCATTTGGGGAGTGAATCATTGAATGGAAGATCTTCCTGTCTCTCCTTCTCTCCGTATATCTGACTTTCCAATAAAAATAAATAAATCTTAAAAAAAAAGGACCATTTGGAGACTGAACTAACAGATGGAGAATTCCTTCTTTTCCTCTCTCTTCTGAATTTGCCTTTCAAATAAACAAAACAGAATTTTTATTTAAAGGTTTTTATTTAAAGATTTGTTTATATTTTTTGAGAAGTCAGATTTACAGATAATGAGAGATAGAGAGAAAGATTTTCTATCTGTGGGCTTAGTGCCCAAGCAGTTGCAACAGTCAGAGCTGAGCTGATTCGAAGCCTGGAGCTTTTTCCAGGTCTCCCACACAGGTGCAGGGTCCCCAGGCTTTGGGCCGTCCTCCACTGCCTTCCCAGGCCACAAGCAGGGAGCTGGATGGGAAGTGAGGCCACCAGGACAAGAACTGGTGCCCATATGGGATCCCAGCGTGTTCAAGGTGAGGATTTTAGCCGCTGGGCTGCTGCGCAGGGCCCAACATACCTTATTCTAACGAAAACCAGTATACTTTGGTTTCTCTTCAGATCGTATAAATCTTTTGCCATTTTACTAATAAAAACCAGCATGTGAGGGCAGACATTGGGCACAGGAGTGAAGAGCTGGCATGGCTCCATCCCATACTAGAATGCACAGTTTCAAACCCTGCTTACCTCCTGCCTCCAGCTTCCTAACTGGAGCCCAAAGCCTTGGGACCTTGCACCCACCCGGAAGACCCAGGAGAAACTGCTGGCTCCTGATTGGCCAGTTCCAGCCATTGTGGCCACTTGGGGAGTGAACCAGAAGATGAAAGATCTTTCTCTGATTCTTCAAAACCCTCATTTTACAGATGAGGAAATTTCAGGCCCAAAATGCTGAAAAAGCTTGTCCTAGGCCACAGGCCAACAATTCTAGCAGGGAGGATTTGGGGTCAGGCCCTCATCCAGAGGTAGCATGTCATTCTGTCCCCATAGGTGTGTCCTGTGGAGAGCCTGGGCTGCTTCCGGCTGGAGCTGGCTGTGATCGGGTTTGAGGAGGGCCCATCTGTGGGAATGGCTGTGTTCCGGCTGCAGCGCCTACTAGATGCCTTGGGGGCCCGGTTGTGGGTGGCCAGCCAGGGCCCCTGCCTACCTTGCGAAGGACACCCCCAGAGACCGGTTCCCCTCTTTCTGGCCAAACTCTTGGAGTTGTTGCAGGGGGCATGTGCTCAACAAACATTCACAGCATAAGCCTCGGAGGATGCAGCCTGCCCCCACCCCAGGTATCTCTGCAGAGAGGGAGGAAATGAGGGCTTGGGGCCCCAACTCTCAAAGCTTCCAGTTTGTTTTCCTTGTAGGTCAGATGGCCGCAGCCAGAGCCCCACAGGCCAAAAGGAAGAGAAGAGGAGAGGAACCAGAGGGTAAGTTCTGCCTCTCACCTCCTGGGGCATGGCGACCTGGAACTCGCCCCCTCCTGCTTCCATTCTCTCACTCTTTTCCAGATCCTCTCCTCTCCCACAGAGGGACAGGCGGCTCCCGGACATCCTCTCAGCCCATCCCCATCCCTCAGGACCAGGGAGAGGCCTGCAGCTCGGGTCCCTGGCTGTAGGTAGTGGCCGTGATCCCCCCTGCGCCCCTCCTCCCCCCGCCGCCCATCACAGAATTACAGACTTTGATCACGGACAGTCTCGGGTGGAAACAGTAATTTCACTTAGGGAAGACTTATAGGAGAAGGCACCGCTATGAACTCTGACAAATGACAAACTCTGACAAATGACACACCACCCCGCGTGTGCCCCCCTTCCCAGTCCCCACTTCCAGACACCCACTAATCTGCTTTCTGTCTGTGTAGACTGGTTTTGCCTACTCTGGACTTTTCCATGAATGGGGTCGTGCTGTATGGATCCTGGCGTCTGGTTTCTTTGGCTTCAGCGGATGTTAGTGAGGGTCATTCATGTGGGCACTGGCCTGCCTCCTGCATGCCTGGCTGCCACACAATGGGATCTGTCTTTCCTGGGACAGACACTGGGGTTTGTTTCCCAGGTCTGCTGTCCCTGGGATGTGCTGCCAGAGCTGAGAGTCGAGAACCACACACATTTTATAGGGTCTGGAAGAACTTTCCATTGGGGTGGGGTGGCAGCAAGTACGTGGGGGGGTGGGGGAGGATTGCCTGTGTCTTTTTTCCCCAGAGTCAGTAATTTTTCGTGCAGTTAAGAGTCATTTCACAGGCAGAATCCTATTTTTAAAATGTGCTATTTAAAGAAACCAAGTTTATGGAAAGGGAAGTCTCTGTAGCGGGTCCAGCCCCTCTCCCGTCTAACTTTAGTCCAACTTTAGTCCGGCTTGGGATGGTTAGGGCTCTAGATTGTTCTTCCCATGGTAAAGCTGCAAGCCAGCCCCTGTTTCCGGCATGCCACGTCCATCCCGTTCACACTCCTTCAGCCTGGAGCTCACGGGGTTTCTATTACCTTTTTGTACATGTGTGGTAAACATTTTAGCAGAGTGTTTTCCTCATATAATCCCGGGTCTTCTCCGGGTCTCCCCCACAGGTTCAGGGTCCCCAGGCTTTGGGCCATCCTCGACTGCTTTCCCAGGCTGCAAGCAGGGAGCTGGATGGGAAGTGGGGCCGCTGGGATTAGAACCGGCACCCATATGGCATCCCGGCATGTGCAAGGCGAGGGCTTTAGCTTCTAGGCTCCCACACTGGGCCCCTTACTTCTGATTTTTACATTCCTCCACCATGTTGGTTTTGACGTTTCTCTTTTCCTATTTTCTTTGCCATCTGTCTGAAAGCATCAGGGCTGACACACATTCACACCGAAATGAACCCAGGGGAAATGCAAAGAAAATTTGGGGCTTTAGACTCACTCAGACTAAGGGAGAAGTCTCGGCTGTGTCGCCTTTTGTTAACTTTAGTTTTCTAGAAAAGTTTGGTTTTCTAAGCCAAGTTTCCTCTTCTCCCAAATAAGGGTATCCATCTCCTGACGATGTTTTATTGAAAGTTTATATATATATAAACATATATATAATTTTGTAAAAACATGTGTAATATGTGTATGAATATGCTATATAAATATATACACTTAATAGGTAATTATAAAATGTATATGAAATCTTTTGCTAATTCAGTATTTCCTGATTCCGAATTCCTAAATCCATGCCGCCTCATGGCTTGGCACTTGGTGATCTGAACTAACCAAAAGCGGCTCAGTGAGTTCCGGCCCTGAAGGTCCAGCTGGCCTGCAGGGATGTGCCCTCCCACTCTAGACCCTCCCAAGATGGCGGCCGGGCACGCCAGCGGGCCTTACCACTCTCAAGATGGCCGCCAGGAAGTGCGTCACCCCGGGCCCAGCCCTGGAATTCTCGCGTTAGGCGAGGCCTAACTGGTGGGCTCACGCGAGAGGGCGCGTCAGTCTCTCCCGTGCGTCGTGCGGAGCGGCTGCCGGTGTCGGAGCGGGGCGGGCGGCGGAGCGGAGCCCGTCGGTGCATCGGCGGCTGGCCGGGACGCGGCCGGGGCTCGGGAGGCGTCAGACAGGCCGGGGACGTGCCAGCCGGCGGCCTCGGCGCGAGATCGGCCCTGCGCGCCCGCCCAAAGTGCGCCGAGGAAGCCGGCGGGGAAACTGAGGCAGCACAGAGGCCGCCGCGCCTCCCTGCAGCAGCAGAAGATGTCGGACAGCGAGGACAGCAACTTCTCGGAGGAGGAAGACAGCGAGCGCAGCAGTGACGGCGAGGAGGCCGAGGTAGGTGGGTGGGTGGGTGGGTTGGGCCGGCCCGGGGCAGGGAGGTCCAGCACGGGCTGGGGGGTCCCGGCCGGCCGGGGCACGGACAGGCAGAAGTCAGACAGTATGCCGCGGCTGGGGCGCCGGCCATGGCGCTGCCGCCGGGTGCTGGGCACGCTCGGGCCACCCTGCAGGCACCACGACAGCTGGTGGAGCTCCCGTCCGCTGCCCACGTAAACAGACATAACCGGTACAGAGGCCATAAGGCACGGAAGAAATCGAAAGCTGCCGTGTATAGGCTCCAGAATCCAGTGGGGAACCGGAGCCCACAGGTGGAAGATTGCACCTGTGACCTCATGGGATGGATGGGGCACGGTCTGGTGTGCATGGGAAGTGCGCTGAGAAAAAGGCCGGAGAGAGTCACCCCCATGGTCCCAGTCCTGTCCTGTCCCCAAGACCTGTCGGATACTTGGCGCGTGTTTCCAGAAAACCTCTTCCCAAGGTGTTGGATAAGTTCCCCCTCGACATCCGTGAACTAGAGGGGCCCCGGAGCGGCAAGCGCGGCAGAGAAGAGGCCTGGGTGCTCCTGCTTGTCCCTGATAGGCGAGCAGGGCCAGTCCGACAAGGAGCCAAGATCTGCTGGCGGGGAGGGAGCCGGTCCTGGATGTGTTCCATAACGGGGAGCAACAAGGGATCAGTGGGGAAAGGGTCTGCCTTGCCCAAGGGGCAAGAAGGAGAAGCCAGGAGGCCACTTTGGGAGCCAGGTGACTGGAGCCAGGTCCCCCCAGCTCTGCTGGCAGGGACAGGAAGTGGCCTCGCTGACAGGAGACAAGGATCATGCTGGCTTTGCTCAGTGGCCGGATCCTGGCCAATGAGGGTTCTCCAAGGCGCCATGACTGCTTATTGAAGGCCTCTGTTTTAAGAATCGAAAAACAGACGTTTGCTGGGACATTTTTTTTAAAAAAGTTAAATAACATGTTACTAGATATGACAGTCTCCATTACACAGCTACTATACATCCCCTTAAATGAAAAACCACAAAACAAAAATCAGGAAGAAAAAAGAAATTAACAACACCATGAAGTTAAATAACATGCTACTGGATAACTAAGTGTAGCTGAAGAAATGAAAATCAAGAACCTGCTTGCAGAAAATGATGCTACTGTTTGATCTATGAGTCATTGAAGAATTTAATCAGAAGAAAGTGTTTTGAAGAGATGAAGCTAATAGAAAACATCAACACTCATGTGATATAGTTTCCGCTGATTTTTGTTGGTGAAATGTGTCTCTTCTAGACAACAAATAGATGTGTTTTGTTTTTTAATCCAGTCTACTAATCTGTGACGTTTGGTTCAGCTTAAGCCATTTACATTCAGGGTTAATATGTATGGATGGTACTTTGATGCTGTCATTTTAGAAATGGGCTGTTCATTGGTTTAAGTCTTCTGTTGTCATTTTATTGGGATGTTCTTCACATTTGCCTTTGGTTTTGTTTGGTGCTATTCCTCTTCTGTCAAGAGATCATCTTGAAGTATCATTTGTAGGGCAGGTTTGGAAGAGGCAAATTCTTTCAACTTTTCTTTACTGTGGAAGAATTTTATTTCATTTTCAAAGACGAAAGAAAGCTTTGCTGAGTATGTTATCCTAGGTCGACAATTTTTTTGTTTTAGAATCTGGAATATGTTACTCCATTCTCTTCTTGCCTGTAGAGTTTCCTGTGAGAGAGCTCCTGTGAGTTTAATTGGCATTCCTTTATATGTCAATTGATTTTTTTTTTCACGTGCACATTTAAGGATCTTTTCCTTCTGTCCAATTGAAGAGAGCTTGATGATCATGTGTCTTGGTGAAGATCACTTTTCATCAGGTCCGTTGGGAGTTCTGTGCCCTTCCTGAATGTTGTTTCCCAATTCTTTCTCTAGATTAGGGAAATTTTCCTTTATTATTTCATTAAATATATTTTTAAAACCAGTTTCTCTTTCACCACCTTCTGGAACTCCCATAACTTTTATATTAGGCCTCTTAATAGTGTGTTTCAATTCTTGAATACTTTTTTTGGCCCATCCAGCTCTGCTTGTTTGCTTCCCCCTGATGACAGGAAATATCTTCCAATTCTGAGATTCTTTTTTCTGCTTGCTTCATTCTATTTTGGAGAATCTCCACTATACTTTTAATTTGTTCTACTGTGTTCTTAATTTCTGATATATCAGCCTTGATTTGCTTTATTGCTGCTATTGCTTATGTAACATATTCCATAAATTCTTTGAACTCTTGTATGTACTTGTCATTGTTGATCAGAAGCTTTATAATGAGTTTTCTGAATTCTGTGTCCCCCATTTTCTTGACGTCTTCCTCAGTTAACTCTGAGGTTGGCATAGGGTTTTGCTCCTTTGCAGGAGAGTTTTCAGTAATATTCGTTGTGCCTTTGTCTCTTCTTTTGTTCTTGGTCATTGTACTTCTGGCTAGCAGATTCTTCTCCTTGGGGCAGGTTTCTAAGCTATGTCACCCACAGGTCTACAGTTCAGTTTTACTTATTGCAGTTGGTACACAACTCTTTGCTTGCAGTCACTTGTGCCACTCCCTCCAGCAAGTTGTGGGTCTGGGCTCTTATGTTAGATTTCCACAAAGAACTCCGTAGCCCCAACTCCTGCCTCATCAATCTCCACCTCCTGTGATACCCTGCTGAGGCTGCACCATTGTCTGTACAACCTTTTGCCCACTTCGAGTTGGAGCAGGTCCCAGGATTAGAGAGACACCAGGTATCTTATATAGCTAGGTTGGTGGTGCTGATCTTGCTGGAACCTGTTGAACGTTAGGTCTGGGTGCCACATGGACCTATTTTGACCCATACAATGCCATAATCGGTATTATTTTCCTGCAGGACCAGTGCAATCCATGGAACTCAATGAGTTCTTGCGAACTCAGTACGTGTGCAGTTCACTGTTGTCTCCTGCAGTCCTGAATCTTTTGCCTCAGTGTACAAATGGTGCCTGACGTACAACTACTAGAGTTCTTGATCTGCTGGCTGTCAGATCTGAGGGCTACCCATACCTGTCTTGGGTGGAACCTGTAGAATGCCACATTGCTGCACTTCACTGAGTCAGAAATGAGTTCACTCCCAGCCCAGCATAGGCTCAGTCCTTTCCCTTGCCTTTGCCTCCTTAAGAAAAATGGCGCCCAATTCAGCTTTAGGGGGTGACTGGGCTGTAAAATCCACCCGGTTATCTAACTGCCCGTCTGGGATCTGCTGCTCTGTCTCTGCTCGTGGTCAAATCAAACAGAGCAGCAGGATGGATAGTTCTTTGTCTGGATTCACCTCCCAAGCGCCCATTGAAAGCCCCTTCCCACCTGGTTGCTGGTGGAGTTCCGGCTGCTGGTGGAGTTCAGATCGCCATTGGCTGAATGCGACTGGAGTATCAGTCACTGCAACACCACACCGTTGTGTCCGCTGCTTTCCTGTGTCCGTCAGTCTCCAGGTGCCCCTCTGCTGTTGTTCTGTCCTCTCCTATTTCCTATTCCCTGGAATATGTCCTCTCTGCTTCATCCTGATTAAATGTTTCTTCGTCTGTTTAAATATGTTCTTATGCTGTTCTGCCATCTTGTTTCTCCTCAGGATATTTCTTTTTTAAGATTCTGAAAGGCAGAATTATAAGGGAAGGGACAGAGAAAGAGAGAGAAAGAGAGAGCTTCCATCTACTTGTTCTCTGTTCAGATGGCCTCACTGGCTAGGGCTGGACGGGCTGAAACCAGGGTTGTGGAGCTCTATCAGGGTCTCCCTCACAGGTGGCTGGGGCCCAAGCAAGTGGGCCATCTTCCAGTGCTTTCTCAAGTAACATTAGCAGGATGGGATGCAGAGCAGCAGGGACTTCAATTGGCACTCATGTGGGTTGGTGTCCCAGCCAGCAGGTTAAAGTGCTATATATATATATTTTTTTTTGTTTGTTTGTTTGTTTCTTTTGAAGAATTATTTATTTTTATTGGAAAGGCAGATATACAGACGAAGGACAGAAAGGAAGATCTTCTGTCCGATGGTTTGCTCCCTTAACAACCACAACGGCTGGAGTTGAGCCAATCTGAAGCCATTAGCAGGAGCTTCTTCCGGGTCTCCCACATGGGTGCAGGGTCTCAAGGCTTTGGGCCGTCCTCGACTCCCTTCCCAGGCCACAAGTAGGGAGCTGGATGGGAAGTGGAGCTGCCGGGATTAGAGCTGGCGTCCATATGGGATACCGGCGTGTTCAAGGCTAGGACTTTAACTGCTACGCTATCGTGCTGGGTCCTGCTATACCATAGTGCTAGCTCCCTGAAACATTTCTACAGTTCCTGGGTACCAGGGAAAGAGTGGGAGTTGGGGGGCAAATCTTTCCTTTCATGGAGTGCGTTAAGTAGGCAAGAATCACAGACCATTCAAGAGAAGACAGTGGGTGTCTTGTTGAATGCACAGAAACTTAAACTTGGCAACTTAGTTGCCAGTACTCACTGGGGAAGATGTCACATAAAAATCAAGGTATCTGGGTCAGATGTGGCGGGGCAGATGTGAGCAGCAGGGTCACACCACCTCTTGGGACAGCTGTGTCCCGTTTCAGAGTGCCAGTCCACCGCTTCCAAGCAGCTTCTTGCAGGTGTATCCTGGGAGGCAGCCCATGCTGGCTGCACTGCCTGGGCCCCTGCCGGCCCTGTGGGACCCGGATGGAGTCAGTTAAGCAGGAAAGCTTTCTTGTGCCTGTGCCCTGGCCAGCCCCGGGTGACAGGAGTGACATGATTTCCATGGACTTGTGTTGCTGCCACTTTCTTTCTTTCTTTTTTTTTTTTTTTTTTTAAAGTCTTATTTGAAAGAGTTACAGAAAGAGAGCTCTTTCCATTTGCTGGCTCATGCTTTCCCTGCCTCTGATGGCGGCCGTGGCTGGCCTGGGCTGGACTGACGTGAAGAGCTAGGAGCTTTTTTCGAGTCTCCTTCCCCATGTGAATACCAGGGGCCTAATCACTTCCTTGGGCCATCCTCAGCTGCTTTTCCCAAGCCACTAGCGAGGAGCAGAATCGGAAGTGGAGCAGCAGGAGACGCAAAGCAGTACCCTATTGCATGCCAGTCTTACATGCATTTGGCTGTCAGATCTTGCTGCATTCTCAGCTTCCCAGGAAGCGCAGGGGTGGAGGGAATCGGGATGCCTGCCACCCTTCGTGGGGATGGGGCCCGTAGGAGGGTGCCAGGAAGGGCTTCGTTCCAAGCTGTAGCGCTGCTCCCTGCTGTGTGACTCATGGCTTCGAGACACTGTAGTGGCTTGGTGAAGCCTGCTGGGAATGATGCCCAGGGTGCCCCATCCAAGTGTCACTTCCCTAATACCACAGCAGCCTCTGAGTCACCTGCTCTCGTCTGCCGGCACCAGGTGTGGCAGGGCTGTCTGAGCAAGGCTCTACCCTCTTCCTGCCAGGTGAGGCAGGAGGACAGTGTGAGCAAGACTGGTCCCCCAGTGCCGGAGGTAGGGCTTGAGGGCTTTTCAGGTGACCAGGTGTGGGTACGGTGGTGCTTGGAGGTCAGGGTTCTGGGCATGCACGGGTGGGAGTGGCAGTGAACTGTTGGGACACTCGGTCACCTTGGGATCCCAGCCTCCCTCACTTAGGGCTCTTGCTTCTGCTGTAGCGAGAGGCTTTTGCTAGAGGTGAGCTCGGGCATTAAGTGAGTGTGTTCAGTCCCTGTGGTGTGCGCTGTGCTCGGGTGCACTAGGTCTGGGGGGAAGTCTTTCCGGGAGCTGGTGAGCATGGAGGGTAGGCTGTGGTCTTGGTACAGTTTGGATTAGGAGTATGCGGGCCACAGAGGGCTAGCTGCCCACTGTGTTAGACGAAATCTTCAGTGTCCAGCTCCCAGGCCGAGTGACACTGAAGGACCTGGATCCTGCTTTCTGGGCATCCGCTAGGGGTTAGGGCTGTACCGTGGGGTGTTCAAGGGTGGTGAACACCCTTGATGTGGGAGGAGAGGGTTTGGGACAGAAAGGCGAACAGAGCAATGGGTTTGTAAACATCGGTGTGACCGATGGCCGGATTGAGCAAACGGGCTGCAAGGCCAGTGTAGCTGAACCCAGGGCTTTGGGAGGTGGAGTGAGTGCTGGGTCAGGCTGACTGAGAGGCAGTGGTAGGAGGAGTGGTTAAACTCATGTGGCTTTTTTTTTTTAAGATTTTATTTTATTTATGTATTTATTTATTTATTTGTAAAGGCAGGTATACAGAAAGGAGGAGAGACAGAAGGAAAGATCTTCCATCCACTGGTTCACTCTCCAAGTGGCTACAATGGCCAGAGCTAAGCTGACCCAAAGCCAGGAACCAGGAGCTTCTTCCAGGTCTCCCACACAGGTGCAGGGTCCCAAGGCTTTGGGCCATCCTCGACTGCTTTCCCAGGCCACAAGCAGGGAGCTGGATGGGAAGTGGAGCAGCTGGACTATGAACTGGTGTCCATATGGGATCCCGAAATGTGTAAGATGAGGATTTAGCCACCAGACCATTGCACTAGGCCCCAGATTAGTTTTAACTCTGACTTTCCCAATACTGTAGATGCTTTTCAGGTTGGTGTGATGAGAGATGCCTTAAGGGGAACCAAAGACAAGATATTAAGTCACCTTGAATCGTTTGGTGAGAAAGGTTATTTCCTTTGGAGTTGCATGTCTATTGATTGAGCAAAGTTTCATTCTGGAGCTTGACAGGAATCCACTCCTCAGGGTTTATCAGGGACAGACGGTGTGCGCAGTGTCTTGCTGGGACTTGCTGACATTGTTTTGCTTTTATCTGCACGGTTGCTGTCTACTTACAATAAGATAAATGGGTTGTAGTGGTGATGTGAGCATGAACCAAGGCCTGGAGTGAGCTGAAGATCAAAGTTTGGGAAGACTGTTTGGTGTGCACATGTGGATTAGGGGCAGGGGGCAAGAGAGAGTGGAACCTGGAGTTTCCAAGATCAGCAGCTTGTCCTGGCCTAGTCCTGGGATGTAGGGGTGGGGCGAGAGAGACAGGCTGCAGAGGTGGTGCTCACAGGCCTCAAGGTCCCTAGGTCCCTGCCAGGAGCCGGGCAGCCCAGCACAGGCCGGCGTGGGATGTGGTAAGAGAGGCGGGCTCAGAGCACACCTCGGGAAGGCCACAGGAGACTGTGGGCACACGGCTGAATCTTGGCTTCTAGAAAACACTGGAGGATTGCAGGCGGTGCAGGTGTTTGTAGAGACGAAATCTGAGGCAGATGGCACTGGTGGAGAGTGCTGAGTGGGGGTGGGGATGGGTAGAGGCTGGGGATGGGGGAGCACCTGGGGAGAGCCAAGGTCGCTGCTGCAGCCTGAGGGAGAGAGTCAGGCAGGGAGGGAGCATGTTCAGTGGGAACCAGGAGGTGGGGGAGGAGGGCTGTGAGGGGAGGGATGTGTGGTATGGCTGGTGACCTTGCGTATGGAACGCACTGCAAACAGTTACCGGAGCCATTGCCACGGGCATTGCATGACTTGGGTGAGGGAGTGGATGAGATGGCCCTTGACCGTTGTTGCGTAGACAAGGGGCAAGGACGGAGCCTGTGGAGTGGTGGGGCCTGAAGGTCAGGTGCAAACCAGTCTTGGGGCCATGTGGAGGAGCATTTGGGGGCTGGTTATTGGTGCCATCCCTGAGAAGGGTGATGTTTGGTGGTAGAAGGGTGTGGATGCAGGGCGGAGGGGGTCAGGGGTTGGCCAAGCAAACAGGAGGCCACTGCAGAGGCAGGATCTAGGTGCCCCAAGCCTGTCTGCACCCCCAGGTAGAAGAGCGGCGGAGTGCAGCAGGCAGTGAGAAGGAAGAAGAGCCGGAGGAGGAGGAGGAAGAGGAGGAGTATGATGAAGAGGAAGAAGAGGAAGATGATGACCGGCCCGCCAAGAAACCGCGCCATGGAGGCTTCATTCTGGACGAGGCTGGTGAGTGGCCACCCTCCACTTTCGCTTCTGTTTCTCAGGTGTTCATTTTCGAAGGGGGTTTCTTTTGGTAAGTTTCACACATGTGCCTTGGCAGGCTGCTGGGTCAGCCCCCACGCCTCATCTCCCTAGCTTGGCCACTCGGTGAGGACCAGGCCTGTTCTCACTCCTGTCAGAGCAAACCCCAGGTTCGTCATTTTCCTCAAAGTGTTCCTGTACGTATTCCTAAAAAGTAGACTTTTTGAGATTTGCATCACCTAAGGACTGTCTTGTTTTCAATAAATGCCTGTATCTTTGGTCAAATGGATCAGATGATGCTTGTTATTTTTTTATTATTTATTTATTTGAAGGAGAGAGAGATCTTCAGTCCATTCCACAGATGGGTATAATGGCCAAGGCCTTTAGCCTAAAGCTTCTTCCAGGTCTCCCACCTGGGTGCAGGGCCTCAGACCAGTGGGGCCACCTGCTGCTGCTCTCCCAGGCACATGAGCAAGGAGCTGGATCAGAAGTGGAGCATCTCGGTGTCTAATCGATGCCCACACAGGATGCTGGCATCTCTGGCGGCAGTTCAATGCACTATGTCCAGGACCAGCACCAAAAGTAGACTCTGAGGCCTGGTGGGTAAAGTCCTCACCTTGCACGTAGTAGGATCCCATATGGGCGCCACTTTGTATTCCAGCTGCTCCACTTCCCATCCAGCTCCCTGCCTGTGGACTGGGAAAGCAGTCCAGGACGGCCCAAAGCCTTGGGACCCTGCACGTGTGGGAGACTCGGAAGAGGCTCCTGGCTCCTGTCAGCTCTGGATGTTGCGGCCGCTTGGGGAGTGAATCAGAGGACGAATGATCTCTGTCTCTCCTTCTCTGTATATCTGACTTTCCAATAAAAATAAAGATTTTTTTTTTTTTAAGTAGACTCTGAAAGTACTAGTGTGTCAGGCTGAGGTGCCTGGGTTTGATTTTTTTTGGTGGTGGTGGTTTTTTGTTTTTTTGGTTCCAGTTCCTGATTGCAGCTTCCTATGACAGACCCCGTGGTGGTGCTGATGGCTCAAATAATTGAGTTCCCACTGTGTACATGGGAAACGTGGATTGCTTCCCCAGTTCCTGGCTCCAGTCTGCACCCTGCCCCCTCCTGCATCATCCTCGACTTTCGTGGCAGTGGACAGGGTGGGAGGTCTCCATGTCTCTCGAATTGATTACAGACTTTTTAAAGCACGCCTAGTGCCGCCGGTGCCCCTTGAGAGGACCATCTGAGAGCTGTCCTTGTCAGGAGGACCTCACCCATCCTCGGTGGGTGGCAGGACGCGCAGGCCAAGCCCCCCGGGTCTCTGCTGGCCTGGCCTGGCACTTGCTGCTCCTCAGGTGGTCCTGGGCCGGTTGCTGGTAATCTCATCTGCGGTCGTCCTCTGTTCGAGAGGGACAAATAGTTCTCGCGACTTCAGCAGGGACATTTTGCCGACTCGCGGGACCACATAGTCAGGGTGGGAAGCAGCCAGCCACTTAAGATCTGGGAAATTATTTGGTCTTGTCCTGCTAAGGCAGTCACTTGTGGGACTTGAAAGTCGATGAATCTACAGCAGGCTAATTTTTTTTTTTTTAAGATTTTATTTATTTTTATTGGAAAGGCGGATATACAGAAAGGAGGTGAGACAGAGAGGAAGATCTTCTATCCGATGATTCACTCCCCAAGTGAGCACAATGGCTGGAGCTGAGCCAATCTAAAGGCAGGAACCTGGAGCTCTTCCAGGCCTCCCACGTGGGTGCAGGATCCCAAGGCTTTGGGATGTCCTCGACTGCTTTCCCGGGCCACAGGCAGGAAGCTGGATGGGAAGCGGGGCTGCTGGGATTAGAACCGGCAACCATATGGGGTCCCAACATGTGCAAGGCGAGGACCTTAACCACTACGCCATTGCACTGGGCCCAACAGCAGGCTAATTTCTAAATTAATAATTTCTTTTCCTGGAGATTTATTTGAAAGGCAGAATTAGAGAATTCTAATTTCATTGTCTAGTTCACTTCCCAGTTGGCCACAACAGCCAGAACTGGGCTGGACCGAAGCAGAAGCCAGAAGCTTCTTGGAGTCTCCCATCTGGGTGCAGGGTCCCAAGGTTTTGGACTATTCTCTGCTGCTTTCCCAGGCCACAAGCAGGAAGCAGGGAAGCAGGATCAAAAATGGGGCAGCTGGGACTTGCAGGTGGCAGAATTACCTACTGTGCCACAACAGCAGCTCTGTCAAATACGTTTTTAAAAAGATTTTTAATATCTGTGGCCTGGTGGTCCCCAAAAAGGCTGCAGCAGCAGCTGCTCCTGCTGTTGTCACGTGCACTGATTGTTTTTCCTACATCTGGGGATTGCGAGGTGACTTAAAACACCATTTTCCATTTCCTTGGGACACTTTGACCTGAGAGAGGCTGGATTTCCTGTTCTGGGGAGCACTGGCGCAGGAGACAGCCCAAGTACTCCCAAGCTTTAGCCCTTTTCTTGAAGGCTGAGGGCCGGGGAGACAGGCCTGCAGGAGAGAGCCTGGAGAACAGCTGGCTGCCAGGACAAGAAGGCGCTGACATGCTAGCTGACAAGGGGGTGGGCCCCAGGGGATGCCCTGGTGCTAATCCTGGGTGTGTTGGCGCATCCTGCCCACTCGTGTGCTCTGTGGCAGTGCCTGTCAGTGCCCCTCCAGCCCTGTGATTGGTGTTTGAGAGCTCAGCTCATGGTGCAGCTGTTGGGGTGTGAAGGTGTGAGCGGACCGCGGGCTTGCCACAGCCTTGATGTGGGTATGAACATGCTGACGACTGAAGTATGCAATGACCAGGGCCTAGTTAAATGTGTGTGGGGGTGACGTGAGGCACGTGATCCCCAAGGTAGTCATGAGGAGAACTGACCCCGGGAAGCTGGGCTCGGGCTTGGCTTGAGCCTGGCCCTCCGTCCGTAACCCTTTGGCCTTCCTCTTCCAGATGTGGATGATGAGTATGAGGACGAGGACCAGTGGGAGGACGGAGCAGAGGACATCCTCGAGAAAGGTATGCGCCCTGCCACTGCCAGACCCGGGGTGGGGCACGACAGAGAGGGTCTTCGGAGAGCCCCCCCTTTCCTAAATCACCCCAGCCCCACCCTCCTCACCTGCTTCTTTCTGTCCTTGCCAGAGACACCGGCTCCCTATGCTTTTTCTTTAGGCCCACGAGTGGGGGGTGGGGGCCATTGTGGGCCGAGGACTCTGGGACCCTCCCTAGGGCCCAACTGAAGCTCTCTGCTGGGTTGCCGGAGGGGGGTTGGGTCCCAAGGTACCCCCCACTTCCTGGGCCGGCGCCCGCTTCCCTGTGGTTTTCCGTTCTGTGCGCCTCATACATTTCGGCTTCTCTCCAACCACCTGGTGCCTGGCCTTTCCTTTTGGTTTTGGACCTTCCTGTGTCCCTCCCTTCCCCTCCCCCCACCCCATTGGTTGATTTCGCTGCTATAATTTGGCTCATACTTTGTCTGCCCTCGCCCACCACCACTACCACCACCACCACTACCACCACCACCACCACCTCCTCTTCCTCTTCCTCCAAGTAGAAGAGATTGAAGGTAAGAACCTACAGAGTGTGATTCCCCAACCCTCCTCCCGTGTTCTGACATCTCCCTCCAGCACCCTACCCTCACCCCCAACCTGGCTGGGGGCTGGGGGTTCTGACTCACAGGGGGTCCTGAGCCAGGGAGTTGAAGGTCTCAAGCAAGTTGCTAACCTGGGAGGAGGTGTCTGTGTGCAGCCTGGTGTTTGTGGGTGGCAGGGATGTGGGGAGGCAGCAGGGGTCCCAGGCCTGTCAGGGCAGTGGGGAGCTGCTGGGCCCCACCCATCCCCAAAGCTCACTGTAGAACACATTGGAGGTTTGGGGGGATGGTCTTTATCCAGGCCTCTACTCCCCACCCGCCTCACCGCTTGTGCCCGTCTTGTTTCCAGCTTCCAACATCGATAACGTCGTCCTAGACGAAGACCGTTCTGGAGCTCGACGCTTGCAGAACCTTTGGAGGTACAGAGGGGGAGGCCATGTGGGGGCGCGACTGGAGGCCTGGCAACCCACCCCTCAGCCTTCAATTCATGTGTATCTTCCCTCTTGCACCCTAGGGACCAGCGCGAGGAAGAGCTGGGCGAGTATTACATGAAGAAATATGCCAAGTCATCTGTGGGAGAGACGTAAGGACCTGCCATTGCCGGGGTGGGGGGAGAAGGGGAACAGGGGCAGGTGGTCTCTCAGTGGGAGGGCTGGGGCCTGAAAGTTCTGTACCCCCTCCACAGCGTCTATGGGGGGTCTGACGAGCTCTCAGATGACATCACCCAGCAGCAGCTGCTCCCGGGAGTCAAGTAAGGGGCGCTGGGATGGGCGTCTGGTGTCCAGGGGTGGTGTCCACGGGGTCATCCTGAAATGGGTCAGCACAGAGTCAGATGGGCGGCGGGGGCAGTGTGAGGGAGGAGAGGGCAAGTGCATTCTTATTCTCCTGCTTGCTAGGAGTGTGGGGGCAAGGGCGGCCAGGGAACCTTGGGGTGCAGAGGTGGGGTGGGGGTGGCTGTGGCAGTGGGTGTTTCTTGATGGGAGCTGCTTCACTCACGGGCTGCTTTTTCCTCTGCATGCAGGGATCCCAATCTGTGGACGGTCAAATGCAAGGTGTGTACTCTGGTCTGGTGCTCCTGGGTGGACTGGGGTGGAACAATGAGGGTGGGCTGTCCACGGAGGTGTCCTGGGCTCGCGTGTGCTACCACCCTGCCTCCCTCCACACTGCTCCTTCTTCCTGTCTCCCTCCTGCTTTATCATCGGGCCTGCTGCCCTGTCCGTGTGCGTGCCTCCTCTCAGAGAGCTCAGCGTGCATCTCAGACGTGCCTCTCTTCTTCCAGATTGGGGAGGAACGGGCCACCGCCATTTCCCTGATGCGCAAATTCATCGCCTACCAGTTCACGGACACGGTAAGTTGGAGACGGGGCAGCTTAGGGGTGAGAGAAAGGGCCAAAGCCAGAGGGAAGGAAACTGCAGGCTGCCAGCATACAGGCGGCTTTCAAGCTGAACTGAGCTGCCTGTGACATGAGCTGCTTTGGCTAAAATGAGACCACGAATCTCCTCCATGGTGGCGCCTGTGCCGGGAGATGCAGAGCTGTGGCGATCATGTCACAGCTGATCCCTCTTCCATCTTGAGACCACACAGTGTGAGTGATGGTACCGCATGTGGGGCAGCAAGCACTGGGTTAAGGGCCCGGCCCTCTCATCGGAGTGCTGGGTTTGGAGTCCTGCCCCTGCTCCTCCGGCTGTGTGGCTGGATGCGGCCTTCTTCCCTCTCAGGACACCTTCGGCATTGTTACGGCTAAATGGCCTAGCTCCTAACCGGGTCCTGTCTCTCAGCCTGTGTTCAGTCAGCCAGTTGCTGTCAGAGGTGTAATTGGCAGTTTGGGAACTAGGGCACACCCCAGGAAGGGTGTCTTTTAAGTTCCTGAAACTAGTACCTGTGTGGGCCGACAATGTGGTCGGCTGCTCCAGGCCGCGCGGGCGGGCGCTCTGGGCCAGTGGGGGCAGGCAGCCCACTGCCCGCCGCAGGAGCTGCACTTTGATTCAGAGTGTCCCAGCCCTGCACTGTGTCCAGGGACATGGGGGAGGGAATTCTAGCTTTCCCTCTTAAGTTTGACACTTATTTTTTTCTTGTCTTTTTTTTTTTTTTTGATATATTTTTTTATTTGAAAAAGTTTAGAGAGAAACAGAAAGCTTGCATTTGCTGGTTTGCTGCCTACAAGGCCGCAGTGGCAGAGCTGTGTGGGGCTGAAGTCAGGAGCCAGGAGCTTCTGGGTCTCCCTTGTGCCCAGGACTTTCCGTCTTCCATTTTCTCCCTCAACCCCAGGCACATTAACAGAGAGCCTGATGGGAAGTGGAACTGGCACCGTCATGGGGTGCTGGCACTTGCAGGTGAAGGATTAGTCATCTGGGGTGTTGTGCCAGTCCCAGCATTTTGGCTCTTTAAGGCCAGTGTAATTGGCTAGATCATGGTCATGACTATTGTGGTCACTTGGGGTGAGAACCAGCAGATGGAAGATTCTCTCTCTGTCTTCTTGTCTGACTCTACCTTCTCTTAAATATGCTTGTCTGATAGAATCATTTCGGCTCTCTGGTCCTAGTTACCTGATGCATGGCCTGCGCCTTTGGCTCTATGTTCACACATGCATGGTCATCTCACTGGTCTTTTTTTTTTTTTAACTGCTGCCTTGTATTTCATGGCGTGATTCAGCCATAATTTAGCTCATACCTCTTGGGCCAGCGTAGGGGTAGGAGGGCGGGAAATTAAAAAATTTCCCAATCATGTTGATTGGTGAGTAAGGAGCTTGCACTTGTGCCGTCCTGGGCGCCTGTGACGGCTGTGTGACGGCTGTGTGACGGCTGTGTGGCAGGTGCTCTGGGCTGCTGTGTTTCACTGTTGGCTTGCCCCCACCGCAGCCCTTGCAGATCAAGTCGGTGGTGGCGCCCGAGCACGTGAAGGGTTACATCTACGTAGAGGCCTACAAGCAGACACACGTGAAGCAGGCCATCGAGGGCGTGGGCAACCTGCGACTGGGCTACTGGAACCAGCAAATGGTGCCCATCAAGGAGATGACGGACGTGCTCAAGGTGGTGAAGGAAGTGGCCAATCTGAAACCCAAGTCCTGGGTCCGCCTCAAGCGGGGCATCTACAAGGATGACATCGCTCAGGTGCCAGTGGCGAGCCGGGCTCCCCCCCCCCTTCCCCTTCTCTTCCCCTCTCCCTTCCCCTTCCCCACCTTCCCTGCGCAGAGGAGGAGCAGGCCACGCAGTCGGATGAGGGCACTTGCTTTGGCCGGAGTGAGACCAGTGCCGACGCTTTTCCACAGTCACTGGCCATTGTGTTGTGTCTGCACCTCTGCTCCGAGGCAGGGCGGGGGGTGATGTGGCACCATGTGGAGACACAGATGAGCCAGGGATGCCAGAAACATCCCCCAGTGCTCAGGATGGCGAATGACCTAGCCCAAGAGATCAACAGTGCTAAGGTTTGGACATCCTGGACTAGACCAGAGGGGCCCCTGGCAGGAGCAGGGAGACCAGAGAGGTGGGTGCCACTGTGGCCCACGTGGCCTATGCTGGTGGGACAGGCTCAGGTCCTGGAGCTGCAGGAAGAGGGAAATGGTGGGCCCGGTAATCACGGAGCTGATGAAGTGACAGATTGGGTGTGGGTGCAGGAGAAGGAGCGAGTTGGGCTTGTGAGTCTGAGCAGAAGGGTGGAGTGGGAGCCCTGGGCTGGCGGCAGCCGGGCTTGTCTGGAGCCCCAGGGACCTGTGAGGTGTCTGCGTGAGACGTCAGGCCGTGCATGCTGAGTCCCAGAGCCACTGATGGCAGGTGGTGTGGCCAGCAGGGACTTCGGGATTTGCCGGCAGTCTTGATTCCTTCCCCTGTGTGCCTCGTCCCTTTGCCTTCCAACCTCTCCTTGCCCTTACTGTGTGGTGAGTCTGGGAAGGTGGGGCGGGCCCCTGCTGAGCGTCCCCTGTCCTCGCTGCTCTCCGCAGGTGGACTACGTGGAGCCCAGCCAAAACACCATCTCCCTGAAGATGATCCCTCGCATTGACTATGACCGCATCAAGGCCCGCATGAGCTTGGTACTGGGGTGGCACGGCCTGGGGCCGGGTGTTGGGGACGTGGCCTCCCGCCTCAGCCTCCTGCCTCATCCTCCGGGACCCTGCCCCTTGTCCTCCGCAGAAAGACTGGTTTGCCAAAAGGAAGAAGTTCAAGCGGCCTCCGCAGAGGTTGTTTGATGCAGAGAAGATCAGGTGAGTGTCCTGGCTGCTGGGCCTGTGTCACCGAGGGTGGGACACCCCCCCCCCACCGCAACAGCCCGCTACGGGTTCCGTGTGCATATGGTTGGCAGCACACACCCATGCCTCAGTTTACCCTGCTGTTTTTGGAGTCTGGGCATGTGTGTCCGGGGCAGCGTTGGCTGCATAGGCGGGGTGGGCCCTGGTGAGATGATGTTAGTGCCTCCGGGGTCTCACACTTCTTGGGATTGGAAGCTCCTCACTTTCAGGTGGAGAGTTGGACAGAGCAGGCTTGTAGACTCGGGGCCAGCCTTGACCTCAGCCAGGGAGGGCAGGAGAGGAGAGGAAGTCGTGGGTGCCAGGACCCTGCCCCCTTGACCATGCTCCAGAAGCAGCGGCGCACACATCAGCCAGACGGGCCTTCCTTCTGCCCTGACAGAGGTTGTTGGAGAATGCACCTTTTGGTCGACTACTGCTTTCCCGGGGCTGGAAGTGGGCCTCCCTACCCCACCTGCCTCTTTCGGCCGCACCTCCCTGGGTGGGGACCAGCAAACCACAGTGGCCCTCCCGCCCCCAGTAGTCTAACCAACAGCGCCCCCATGTGCTGCTTGTCTAGACCTGCCCTGTGGTGCAAGAAGCCGCACATCCCATGGGATTCTTACGGGCCGAGGACCCTGGACACGGGCAGTGGGGACAAACAGCAGCTCTCTTCTCCATCCCACTTCCTGCTGCTGCATAGCCTGAGCTCAGGTCCTTGGCCCCTTGCTGCCCGTCTGAGAGACACAGATCCTGGCTTGGACCTGGACCTGGCCTAGCTCTGATGGCATCTGGGCTGTGAACCAGTGGATGGAAGATATCTTTTTCCCCCAGTTACTCTGCCTTTCGAATAAATGGAAATTAATGCAGAAAACTCAGCAAGAAAGCAGGAGAGGGAACAGTGGCACTCAGGGATGGCAGCCGGGTGCCCCTCCATGGTGCTGGGCTGGTGCAACACCCTCAGGGAGAGTGTGGGGATGGGGTGCCTGCACTCCTGTGGTCTTGTGTGGAGACCGACTCCTTACCCCATCTAATATTTTGATCCCCACCAAATCCCAGGTCCTTGGGTGGCGATGTTGCCTCTGATGGAGACTTCCTCATCTTCGAGGGGAACCGCTACAGCCGGAAAGGCTTCCTGTTCAAGAGCTTCGCCATGTCGGCTGTGGTAAGGCCCCGGGCAGCATGCACGTCAGGGTGGGGGCCGGGCGGGTTCAGCACGCTCTGCCCTTGCTGACCGTGTCCTAGGCAGTGGTGTTCCCTGAGTTGGGGTGTTCGGCGGGGGGGGGGGCAACCCTCAGCCTCTGGAAGCTGGCACCGACCTTGGTTCCTTGTTCCCGGGTGCTCAGATCACAGAGGGCGTGAAGCCCACGCTCTCCGAGCTGGAGAAGTTTGAGGACCAGCCGGAGGGCATCGACCTGGAGGTGGTGACCGAGGGCACAGGTATCTGGTCCCCATCTGTGGCCCAGGCCCAGGCCGGGTGGGGTTGTCCACGGCGGGCAGCACCCGTGTCTCAGCCCGCTGGCTGGCCCCGCAGGGAAGGAGCGAGAGCACAACTTGCAGCCTGGGGACAACGTGGAGGTGTGCGAGGGTGAGCTCATCAACCTGCAGGGCAAGATCCTCAGCGTGGACGGCAACAAGGTCACCATCATGCCCAAGCACGAGGACCTCAAGGTGCGTCCATGGCTGGGCCGGGGCCGGGGCGTGTGGCTAGGCCTTTCCAGGACCTTCAAGGGAGTTTGAGGAGGTCGTACTGTGTGCACCTCAGGGTCGGGTGCGGGTCAGTGCAGGCCTGCCCCTGTGATTTGGAGGAGGGGGTGTTAGCTTCTGAGGGAATGGCCTGTAGCTTCTGCTGGTGCCCTAGGAGACTGCTGGGCTGTGTTAGAGGGCTCCTGGGCTGCATACATGGTCGGAGGTGTGTTCAGCGTTTGACTCCTTGGGTGCAAAGGAGGGAGTGTGTGTCATGCCCTTGTGTGGCATTTAGAGGAGGAGGAGGAGGATGTGTTTATCCTGGGAATGTGACAGAGCATGAGTGGGTGTCCGGCTGTATGTGTGCGTGGGTCCGTAGGGAGGGTGTCTCCAGAGGGTTGTGGATGGTCTGGTGTGGTCGTGTGTTTGAGGGACAGACCAGCTCAGCAGGTGCAGCCATCATATGTGTCGAAGGGTGAAAGTGTCACGTGTTTCTGGGTGGGGAGAGGGTTATCTAGGGGGACCACTGTGTCTGGTGGCCTCAGGCAGGGTGGGTGTGGAATGAGTGGCCTGGAGGCCAGGCCGGCTGGTCTCCCCAGCCTCTTGCTTATCCCGCCACTCATACCCCTAGGACATGCTGGAGTTCCCAGCCCAAGAACTCCGGAAGTACTTCAAGATGGGGGACCACGTGAAGGTGATCGCTGGCCGGTTCGAGGGCGACACGGGCCTCATCGTGCGGGTGGAGGAAAACTTCGTCATCCTCTTCTCCGACCTCACCATGCACGAGGTGGGTGCGAGGCAGGCCAGGGCAGGGTGTGTACCCGGAGGAGGTCTGACTAAGACTGGGCCCCAGGACCCCTGCTGAGGCCTTTCCCCTTCCTCCACAGCTGAAGGTGCTGCCCCGGGACCTGCAGCTCTGCTCCGAGACGGCGTCGGGCGTGGATGTTGGGGGCCAGCATGAATGGGGTGAGATGGTCCAGCTGGACCCCCAGACCGTGGGCGTCATCGTGCGGCTGGAGCGGGAAACCTTCCAGGTGTGTGTCAGCACTCTGCAGGGATGGGGCTTCCTTCCTTCAGGCCCTTTGTCCCGGGGCTGGTTCTGTCACGACTGGCTGGGTGGCGTCCAGCAGTGCCTCAGTTTCACTCCTGGCGCAGCAGGCATAATAGTGACACGTGCGTTTACTCCCGTGACAGATCCCAGGGTGATGTGTTGCGTTAGCTTCATTGCCCACCCACGGAAGGTGCCCACAGGTGCCCTCTTTACTCAGTTGTCTATAGGTGTAGGTCGCAGAGGCCTTGGGCCGTGGCCTGAGCACTATTACTTCTGTGTGGTGATGTCGGGCCTGAGGGCCCCCTGGTGTAAGATGGGAGTCTCAGTAGCACCCATCTCACAGGAGAACTGGGAGGCGTCAGTGGAATCTACTGGGGCTGACGCTTGGCATTGGCGGCCGTCCATGTACTGGGTCAGGGGCTTAGCCGGATGGCTGGCTGTCCTGAGTGGGTGGGTGGAGATGTTCTTGGTCGGCGTCCTACCCCAGGGGTGGTGCTTTGACTGTAGCCCTGTCGCCTCCCCAAGGAAGGGGCCTCTCAAAGCCACCCTGTGTGTGACGGATGGCCTAACACCTGACCCCCCTCCCCGCCTGCTCCTCTGTAGGTGCTGAACATGTATGGGAAGGTGGTGACAGTCAGGCACCAGGCTGTGACCCGCAAGAAGGACAACCGCTTCGCCGAGTCTCTGGACTCAGAGCAGAATAACATCCACGTGAAGGACATCGTCAAGGTCATCGACGGCCCCCACTCAGTGAGTGTACAGGCCCTGCCCCCGAGCCCCAGGGGGGAAGCTGGGGTGAGGCGAGGTGGGGCTGACAGGGCCCACTGTTCTCTGCACTCCAGGGTCGCGAGGGTGAGATCCGCTACATCTTCCACATCTTCGCCTTCCTGCACTGCAAGAAGCTGGTGGAGAATGGAGGCATGTTCGTGTGCAAGACCCGGCACCTGGTGCTGGCCGGGGGCTCAAAGGTGAGGCAGGTGTGGCGTCCCCGGCTGGTGGGTGCCAGTCCAGTCCTGGATTGTGGGGTGTAGATTAGGGGAGCAGGTGTCATCAGCCAGTCTTTGGCAATTGTGGGGCTCTGAGTTGCTCCCCACCTCACTCCTTCGTTAGCTTTTGTTTGGTGCCTGTTGGGTGCCAGACACAAGACACGGCGGGGAGCAGGGTCCAGCCTCACTCTCTTGGAGCTGAGTAGAAATGTGGGGCATACAGGTCACATGAGGGTGCTGGCAGGCAAGCACAGCAAGGAGATGGGGGTGGTGCTGCTGCTGTTCCAAGGGACCTCCCTGAATATCCCAGTGAACAGACCAGGTATTGTCAAGGACGTCAGGCCTGGGCCCTGGTAGCCGGGGCCTGCAGGCGGACAGCAATGGTTACAGTGTTGCTAGGGTCTTAGATTACTGACTTACGCTGCATTCTGCGCTTTGGCCTCCCGAGTGACAGGCCCACAGTGGCAGAGGGATGGCAGCTGTCCTGAGGAGGGTGGGCCTGCGGCTGTGCAGCTCACTCAGGGACTGTTCCCAGATGGAGGCAGGGGTGTGGTATGGGGGCCGGGCCTGTTGCCTAGGCTCTGCTGCCCCCCTCCCCTGCCTGCCAGGTTCACTTCTTGTCTCTCCCCTAGCCCCGAGATATGACCAACTTCACTGTGGGTGGCTTTGCCCCCATGAGCCCCCGGATCAGCAGCCCCATGCATCCCAGCGCTGGAGGTGAGAGGGGTCAGAGGTCAGGGGTATGATAGGGGTAGGGAGGGGAGGGCTGGAGGCAAACCCAAAGCGCCTGCTCTGGGCCAGACCCTGCTAACTGGGGCCTCTCAGCCCAGGGGCAGATGAACCATCTCTGGAGAGATAGCAGAGTGGTCAGGGCTGCGCTGGGGAGTCCTGGGGGAAGGGACAGAGGAGGCTCCTGACCCAGCTTGGGGATGTCCAGCAGGGGAAGAGGGTTTTGTGCGCCCAGTCTGGGACGCGGTAGGGCCCTGGGGGACCGGTGGTGTTCTCTTCCCTCCACAACAGGTCAGCGCGGTGACTTCGGGAGCCCTGGGGGTGGCATGAGCAGAGGCCGGGGCCGGAGAGACAACGAGCTGATCGGGCAGACCGTGCGCATCTCCCAAGGGCCCTACAAAGGTGACTGAGGCTGCTGGGGGCCGGGGGAGGGTGTGGTGCAGGAGAGTCCCCCAAGTCTGACCTCCTGCCTCCCACCAGGCTACATTGGTGTGGTGAAGGATGCCACGGAGTCCACGGCACGCGTGGAGCTGCACTCTACCTGCCAGACCATCTCCGTGGACCGCCAGCGGCTCACCACCGTGTATGCGCCCAGCTCTGGGGGAGGACAGCCCATCTGGGGCAGTAGGCACCGAGGGGACCCCTCTCACCCTCCTGTTCTCTGTCCACAGGGGCTCACAGCGCCCGGGCGGCATGACCTCCACCTATGGCCGGACCCCCATGTATGGCTCCCAGACACCCATGTACGGCTCCGGCTCCCGCACACCCATGTACGGCTCGCAGACGCCGCTCCAGGATGGTGAGTGCTCCCAGGTTCAGGGGAGTGGGGCCTGGGGGCCCTGGAGGCTGGGTGGGACTGATGGACACTTGTCTTCTCCCGTTCCAGGCAGCCGCACCCCACATTATGGCTCGCAGACACCCCTGCATGACGGCAGCCGCACTCCTGCCCAGAGTGGGGCCTGGGACCCCAATAACCCCAACACACCATCACGGTGAGGCCCAGGGTTCCCAGGCACTGGGGGTGGGTGCTGGGGTGTTGGTGGATGGGGTTCTCTGGGGTACCATTGCCCTCCACAAGTCAGAGCCCAAGCCCAGGCTGGTCTGTGTGAAGAGCAGGCATAGCCTGAGTTGGGTTAGGCAAAACAGATTCCTCCCAGTGCCATGTGTGGTCAGTGCTGGGCCTGACCACGGGTGCCTGCGTGCATCAGTCACAACTGTGGGAGGCATGACATGTCAGGAACCCTGGGATGGGGCCTCATGCTCGGTGCTGTTCTGGAAGCTTCTGTCCCATCACAGCAGTTATTCCCAACACGTCTATCCCACAGGGCTGAGGAAGAATATGAATATGCCTTCGACGATGAGCCCACCCCATCCCCGCAGGCCTACGGGGGAACTCCCAATCCCCAAACACCTGGTTACCCAGACCCCTCGTCGCCACAGGTCAACCCGCAGTACAACCCACAGACGCCAGGGACTCCAGCCATGTGAGTGCCCCCCACCCTGGCGAACCCTCAGCCATGCCTGCTGCCACTGCTTTCCCTCCCTGCTCCAGCAACACTCTGGTCTCTGCAGGTACAACACGGACCAGTTCTCCCCCTATGCCGCCCCCTCCCCACAAGGCTCCTACCAGCCCAGCCCCAGTCCCCAGAGCTACCACCAGGTGGCGCCAAGTCCTGCTGGTTACCAGAACACCCACTCTCCGGCCAGCTACCACCCGACACCCTCACCCATGGCCTACCAGGTACCGGTCACTCACGTGCCCTGGAGTGGGGCGGCCCCGGGTGGACCTGAGGCCCAGGATGATCACTGTTCCCTTGATGCCATGCCCCCCTTGCTGCTGCAGGCCAGCCCCAGCCCGAGTCCTGTTGGTTATAGTCCGATGACACCTGGAGCTCCGTCCCCTGGGGGCTACAACCCGCACACGCCAGGCTCGGGCATTGAGCAGAACTCCAGTGACTGGGTCACCACGGACATCCAGGTCAAAGTGCGGGACACCCACCTGGACACGCAGGTGGTGGGGCAGATGGGTGTCATCCGCAGCGTCACGGTACGTGGGCCCGTGGTGGTGGGAAGGCAAGGCCCCTCTTCCTTGCTGATCTTGTCCCTGTGTGTGTGTGTGAGAGTGTGTGTGCTTCCATTTTTGGATACATATGCATATCCATTTGTGAAATAGACAGCTGCCATGTGTGAGTTTATTCCCCATGTGCATGCACTGTGGGGCTGGAGCTTGGAGCTGGGAACCCAGTACAGCTCTCCCTTGTGGGTGTCTGGGCACCAATGGCTGTTGCTGCACCCCAGTGCCTCCCAGGGTGCCCCTGGCAGAAGCAGGAGCCAGAGTTGAGCCCAGGCTCTCTGCACGTGGTCAGGGCCACACAGCCTGAGCAAAGGCTGGTTCACAGTGTGGCTGCTTCCCGTGGAGCCCTTAGCTACATCAACTCAGTAAAGTGCGTTTGTAGGGCCAGGCTCTTCCTACTCCAGCTCATAGTTCCCTGCAAGTTCCCGTCTTGCCCTTCAGGCAAGTGCAGAGGGCAGAGGTTGTGCCAGGCCTGCCTTCTGCGGGTCCGTGTAGTTCTCCAGGTGGCAGACCTACTGGCTGAAACTTGGCGTTTTCTCCACTGTGGTCCTTTGGTTGCAGAGTATCCCCGCTTCCTACCAAGATGAAGACCTGATAGCTCGTAGGCCTCTAATTAACATTAATAGAAGTAATGAAGCCGCGACCACAGAGCTCTGGGCTGAGACAGACCTACTAGCCCGTGGTCCAGAGTGTTTTCAAGTCAGGGACAGCCCAGGGTATAAAGCTGGGATAAGGGGAGCTGTGTGAAGGAGGTGGCCCTTCACCCCACTTGGGGAAGCGTCCGGGAAGGCTTCCTGGGAAAGATGGCGTCGAAGCCAAAACCTGGAGAATGAAGGAGAGGTGCCAATGAGCCAAGGTAGATGGCCTGGGGTGGGATCGGGGCTGCAGGTGCTACAGGAAGGGAAGGGATGAGATCTGTGGTGTGGCGTCCTCTATGCTGCTGTGTCTGGGATGGGCTGGGGGTGGTGGGGTTGGGGACGGGGAGCCCAGGGATTCCGGCTGTTCTTGGGGAGATCTTTGAAGAAAAGGAGAAAGACAGGTGGGAGACCCTTGGGTGGCCTCAAAGGTTGTCAGGGAGGTGGTGCAGAGGTCTGGCTGTCCCTGGAGTGGGTGGAGGAGGAGGAGCTGAGGCCAGCTGTGGACTTGTGTCCTGGGACAGCTGTGGCTGCTGCATCCCCTGCTGGTGTGGACCCCCTAGCCACATATCCCCCACCCCCTGCAGCTCCCTGCACCCAAGCCAGGGAGCCTGAGTGCGGGCTGGGCCCTGACTTGCTGTGCCTGCCTGCAGGGCGGCATGTGCTCCGTGTACCTCAAGGACAGCGAGAAGGTGGTGAGCATCTCCAGCGAGCACCTAGAGCCCATCACCCCCACCAAGAACAACAAGGTGAGCACAGGGGGCCGAGGGGACCGCAGGCCAGCCTGCACTGCCACGCTGCAGCGCCCTGAGCCCGTGCTGTCCCCGCAGGTGAAGGTGATCCTGGGGGAGGATCGGGAGGCCACCGGCGTCCTGCTGAGCATCGACGGTGAGGACGGCATCGTCCGCATGGACCTGGACGAGCAGCTCAAGATCCTCAACCTGCGCTTCCTGGGGAAGCTCCTGGAGGCCTGAGGGGCCTGCGGGGGCCGTGCGACCTCCTGCCCCTGCGGACGCAGGGGCCTGGGCCTGGGGCCTGCGCCTGTT
Source organism: Ochotona curzoniae (assembly GCF_017591425.1). Classification (NCBI taxonomy): domain Eukaryota; kingdom Metazoa; phylum Chordata; class Mammalia; order Lagomorpha; family Ochotonidae; genus Ochotona; species Ochotona curzoniae. Next base: position 3,244,254 of record NW_024465561.1, on the reverse strand, counting down.
GGACAGTCTCTCCTTCCCCGACGCGCGTAGGAACTCAGAGTAGTCTGGAAGAGGGCCCCCACTTTCTTGCTTTTGTGTTAGGATCTTTCAATAAAGAGAAGCTGTTTGGTCAACAGTCCTGAGAGCGTGGTCTTGTTTGTACGTGGGGTCATCGTGGGGTCTGCTGGCTCCCTTGCTGTGTGGCGTGGCACATGTAACCCGTACGAGGCCCTGGGAGGAAACTGTGAGCTGACTGACTGTAGGCATGCCAGTTACATCCTGTGCGCATTGCAGGCTGTGTTCCCGCGATACAGGGCTCGGGGGCGGGGAGGGCGTCCCGGCGGCACAGACAGGAGTAGGTGCGGGTGGACGGTGGGGCTGGGGACCTTCACCTGGGAGACACCAACCCGTAACTTAGGAAACCACACCAGTTAGGACCCACGGGGCACCTCCCGTGCCCTGGAACCCCCTGCATGGTGTATGTGGAACACTTGAGTAATTTTAGAATTTAAAGCTTGGCCTAGAATACCACCTGCTAGTTTACAACCCCTGGGCCTGGCCACTTGGGCCATGAGCAGCTCCCAGGGTCTGCATGAGTCAGGCGTGCTAGGCACTGGGTTAACTGCCTGCTCCTGTTTTCATTTGTGGCCATTAACAGGTGAGGGTGGGCCTGGCACGGTGGCTTAGCAGCTAAAGTCCTCGCCTTGAACACACCCGGATTCCATACGGGCACCGGTTCTAATCCCAGCAGCTCCACTTCCCACCCAGCTCCCTGCTTGTGGTCTGGGAAAGCAGTTGAGGACGGCCCAAAGCCTTGGGACCCTGCACCCACATGGTAGACCTGGAAGAAGTTCCTGGCTCCTGGGTTCGGATCGGCGCCGCAGCGGCCGTTGCGGCCACTTGGGGAGTGAAGCATCGGACGGAAGATCTTCCTCTCTGTCTCTCCTCCTCTCTGTATATCTGACTTTGCAACAAAAATAAATCTTAAAAAAAAAAAAGAGTTGAGGATGGAACTAAGCTATTATCAGACCAGCAGCCGTTGGGTTCCTGCAGCTTTTCCTCCGAGCAATGTATGTGAGTGTCGCCGCCACGTCCGGTTGCAGGACCCGTAACGTTCCTTGGGACCGTGGGGCCGTGGGGGCGGTTTAGCCCCTGGTAACTCTGTGCCCAGTGGACAACAGCGAGCGGACGAACGCGCCCGGGCTCTTCTGACCCTCTCGGGCTGCCGTCCGCCCGCCCCGTCCTCCGCTCGTTCATTGGCCGCCGTGCCCAGGGGGGCGGGCGGAGCCTCGTGGCGTCAGCGCAAGATGGCGGCGTCGGCGGCGCTGTTCTCGCGCTGGCGGAGCGGGCTCCGGCTCGGCGCGCGGGGACTGTGCACGCGGCTGGCCACGCCGTCCCCCGGGGCCCCGGAGCAGGTGAGCCGAGGCCGCGGGGTGGACTCGGGGGCCTCGGACGTGGAGGAGCTGCCCGCCCGCCCGGGGATGCCGCACAGCTCAGGACGCTGAATGGACCGCTGCCCGCCCTTGGGGCGCCTCCCCTGCCTGCGTCCTCCTCCGAGTGCGAAGCCAGCACCCCACCGGGGTGGGAGACCCGCCTGTGCCCTGCCTGTCCTCCCCCGGCGCAGTGACCACTAGGGCTGCTGGACGCTGAGGAGTCCGACTTGGCTCCGTGTTCACCTCCAAGTGCTTGCTTGGGGGGGCCCTGCGTTCCCCAGCCCGCGCCAGTGAGCGTCCCTGGCCGCCCGTCCTCGTCCACCACCCTGTCCCTTTCCACTCTGTCCTGCTGTCCCGAGTCTCCTGTCCTCGGCGTGCTCTCTGTCCCTGCCTTAAGGCAGTACGGTCCAGTCCTGTCCCCCACTCACAGGACACCCCTGGGATCGTCCCGCGGGATAAGTGTCCACGGGGTCGCCCCCTCGTCAAGACCCCTTTATCTCCCGTCCACCACAGGCTGCTGCGGGAAGTGGGAACCACGGAGGTGCAAAGGCCCAGGGACCACAGCAGCAGACGCCGCCGGGTCCAGAAGGTCCCAGCTATGCCAAGAAAGTCGCACTGTGGCTCGCGGGGCTGCTTGGGGCTGGTGGGACCGTCAGCCTCGTCTACATCTTTGGTGAGAGACCACCAACCGCCATTTCACCTTGGCCTTGGGAAGTCCCCCTGTTCCCCTAGGGTTTCCTACTGGGCTGCTAGGCTGTATTCTGTGTTCTGCTGCGTCCCTGCTTTGGAATGGAAGTCTCCTCGCCTGCTTTCACTCTTTCTAGTTGGTTCTTGCATAAGGCTGTTGGGAACTGACCGGAAGAGGGAAGGGAGAGGCCAGAGCAGCCTCAGGGGCCATGTCCTCCCAGCAGCCCAGCAGCCCAGCAGCCCAGCCCCTCCCCTGGGTCTCTTCAGCCTTCAGACCCCAAGGGAACTCAGTGCCCCCCCAGCCCACCCCAGCTCATCCAGGAGGCCAAGCCCTCTGTGCCTCTTCTTCCTAAAGACCTAGGAGATGGAACCCCATTCCTCTCACTTTTTCCTGTCTCCCTTGCAGGAAACAACTCTGTGGATGAAACCGGAGCCAAGGTGAGGGGGCGAGAGGCCAGAGGTTCTAGTCCTGTGGGTGGTATGGGGGAGGAGGGGTCCTGAAGGGGTCTGCTTCTGCAATCTTCCTTTCTTCTCCCTACCTTGCAGATACCTGACGAGTTTGACAATGGTGAGTCACAGCAGGCACAGACTGGTGTCCCCAACACCCCCAGCTCTGTCATTTGCCCTCTACATCTGCTGCCTGCAAGCCCTCCTCCTTCCCCTAGGGGCGGGGACGGGCTGGCAGCCTGGATGGCTATTCTGGGAGGGGACATGACAAAGACCCGGCCCCCTGCTCAGGGGCCCTCAGCCCCAGAGCAGATGGTCAGGGGCATGTGGGGGAGGGGCACCCGGATGGGGGCTGGCCAGAGGAGACTGGGCTTCCTGTCCCCAGAGGCATGGCTTCTGCCGCCACCTTGGATCTAAGCATCTGTAGCCCCTGCCCCCGCTTTATGGGGAGGGGCCGCTAGTGATCCCCCACACCCATCTGGCAGGGCCCCCAGCCTGCCGTAGACCCAGCTTCGGATGGGGAGTTTCCGGCCAAGTGCAGAGTGGAGCTGAGCTGTCAGCCCCGGCCCTGTGTGTGTTCAGAAGGCGACTGTCGGTGCTGGGCCAGTGTGCACACAGCACATGGGTACATGTGTTGCTTGTGGGCAGCGGGAGGGCCAGTGTTCTGGGCTCACTTGGCAGGGGTGTGACCATCTTGCTGGGACAAGTCAACAGAGATTTTAATTGGGCAGGTAAAGGTTTAAATGTGTTTATGTTCACTAACTTAGCCGATTTTTAATATTGTGGTTTTGAAAATTTTTACTCTGGTTTCTCTTTGGAACGCATAAATCTTTCACCTTTACTAAAGAAAATTGTATTTATTCTTACTTATTTATCTCCTATGCCCTGATTTGCTCCTCAGACATCTGCAATAGCTGAGGGTTGCCTGGATCCTGCCAGAAGCAGAAAGCTCCTTCCAGCTCTCCCATGCAGTGGCAGGTGCCCAAGTAGCTGAGCCATCTTCCACTGCTTTTCCCAGGCCATAAGCAAGGAGCTGGATCAGAAGTGGAGCAGCCAGGACTAGAACCGGAACCTATAGGAGATGCCGGCACTGGCAGACAGAGTATTCGCCTGTTGAGCCAATGCACCAGCCCCTCCACCAGCTTTTTGAAGTGCTGAATTAACAAAGTCAAGTAGTTGACAACTTGGATGCAGGATGGACCCCAGGCACAGCAGGTTCAGTTGCCATGTGGACTGCCTGCCTACATCCCGTTGTGAGCGCTGGTTCGAGTCCTTGCTGCTCCACCTCATTTTGGCCCTCTGCCGGAGCTCCTGAAGAGCAGGAGCTGGTGGGTCGTCTGCCCGTCTGCCTGTCTGCGGGGTCCCTTCCGCTCCCATGGGTCACACCAAAACCAGGAGCCAGGAGCTTTACTTGGGTCTCGCACATGGCTGCAATGCCCAACACTTGGGCCATCTGCTGCTGCTTTCTCAGGCATATCATCAGGGAGCCGGATTGGAAGGGAAGCAGCTGAGACTCGAACTGGTGTCCATGCGAGATGCCAGCACTGCTGGCTATGGCCTAACCGACTCTGCCACTTTGCTGGTCCTTGCATATTGACTTAATTGACTCGGGGACTAGCGGATGCACTGCTATCTGTGCAGCAAGGCAGGTGCCTGGCAGCTCTGGGTTCCAACTTTGGGCAGATAGAAGTGTCTCTGGATATTGCCTACTTGCCCAAGGAAAGGAAGAGGCAGGGTTGTTGCCAGTCGAGAGCCAGTGGTTTCCAAGCGTGTGCCCATCTGTGTGGGCCATGTAGACGCAGCACAGAGGGAACCTGGGGCCCTGATGGACTGTCTGGAAGTTGGCAGATGCGTGTTTTGGGATGGGGGCACCAGTGGGCTGGCGTCTAGGTGTTCTGCTTCTCCCCAGGTGATGTGTGGGCAGGTGTGTTCAGGTTCTGCCTCTACCCTCCCCATCCCCTGGTGGTGCACTGCTCCATTTTGTCTGTGGGCACACCCTAGCTTAGCTAGGTGTGTGAACCTGTCTTGATGTCCGATCGTGCGCACACCCTGGAGTGTCCGGGAGGGTGGCCAACGGCTCAGCTCGTTTCTGGCCTTCCAGATCCGATTGTGGTGCAGCAGCTGCGGCGGACCTACAAATACTTCAAGGACTACAGACAGGTGAGCAGGTGTCCTGGGCCTGTCCCCAGCCCTCCAGCCCTGGCCCTGGTGCCTATGACTGTGCACTGCCCCCCATTCCCATGTCACCTGTCACACCTACAGATGATCATCGAGCCGACCAGCCCCTGCCTGCTGCCGGACCCTCTGCGGGAGCCCTACTATCAGCCACCCTACACGCTTGTCCTGGAACTCACTGGCGTCCTTCTGCACCCTGAGTGGTCGGTGTGTCCTGGGGAAGGCAGTAGGTTGAGGGGGACCCTCACATGTTAGCCTGGGGAGCAAGTGGCACCTCCCACTGCCTTACCATCCCCACTTCCCACTCTGAGGTGGGGAAGGAGGGCCCGGGGTAGTCCTTGGCTTGCAAAGGTGGTAGCTTTGTTCTGACCCCTCACCCTGCCCTAGCCCTTGGCTGTGTCCTGAGCCCCTGAGAGCAGACAGGATGCTGGGTCCTCGGGCCCCGGGCCCCGGGCCTCCCTCCCCCGGGGCCTGGGGCTTCAATGTGTTCACCATCTTCCCAGCTGGCCACGGGCTGGAGGTTTAAGAAGCGCCCAGGAATCGAGACGCTATTCCAGCAGCTCGCCCCACTCTATGAAATAGTCATCTTCACCTCTGAGACGGGCATGGTGAGGCCTGGACCTGCGCTGCCACTGTGTGGCGAGGGGGACGGGAGAGGAGCAGAGAGGTCCCCGGAGACCAGGGCACAGCCTAACCTCTCGCTTCCGTCCCCACCGCATCCAGACTGCCTTCCCACTCATCGACAGCGTGGACCCTCACGGCTTCATCTCATACCGCCTGTTTCGGGACGCCACGCGATACATGGACGGGCACCATGTGAAGGTGCCGTGTGCACTGGTGGGTGGGTGGGCAGGTGGGCGGGTCCCAGATCTGCCTCCTGATGACCGCAGCCAGGTGGGCCCCAGCTGGACAGAGTCTCCAGGCCCGAGAAGGGACGGACGGGCAGTTTGGATGCTCTCTGTTTTCTCTGTGTTTGAAGTGCAGTTGACCAGCAGTTTCCAGGAGGCCTCATTTGGGGTTTGCATGTCCTGTGTTTGCTCCTGCGGCCACCCGTGTCCCTGACTGCAGGTTTCTGTGTCTTGACGGGCCTAGGGCTGTGTTGTTTGGAGGGATTCAGGAGCCTGGAGCCTGGAGCCGGGGCACTCTCCCACGTGTGGCTGTCAGTTCATCTGCACTTCTTTTTATCTGGGTGGGACATTCTTTAGCCTGTGACAGGTCACTGAGACCGGGGTTCATCAAGCAAGTGTCCGGCTCCCTCCCTGCCTTGGGCGCTTGGCAGCCCAAGTCTATGTTTGTGGCTCTAGGATTCGGAGCTCAATTGGCAGACCCATGGGAGGTCTGATGCCTTATCCACAGGCCCTGCTGTGTGTGTGTGTGTGTGTGTGAGTGTCAGGGGTAACACCTATGCTCACCTGGCCTGTCGCCCACTTTCAGGATATTTCCTGTCTGAATCGGGACCCAGCCCGCGTGGTAGTGGTGGACTGTAAGAAGGAAGCCTTCCGCCTGCAGCCCTACAACGGTGTCGCCCTGCGGCCCTGGGATGGAAACTCCGACGACCGGGTCCTCCTGGACCTGTCCGCCTTCCTCAAGAGTGAGGCTGCTCCCCCCGCCCCGCATCCTGAACCTCTGAGGAGCATGTCCCCTGATTTTAGCTCAGCTCCCCTGAGCTGTGGGTGGCTGAGGCGGAGTTCATGTGTGCCCTGGGGTTGCACGTGTGTGGCTAGGGGCTCCCCAAGGGGGTTAAGGAGGGCCTGGAGCATTCCAGGGAGTCTGACCCCTTCCTTGCGGGCTGCCTCCAGCCAGCTCGCAGCCTGGCTGAGCACACACAACACCCCTCGTGCCCACAGCCATTGCCCTGAACGGCGTGGAGGACGTGCGCACTGTGCTAGAGCACTACGCCCTGGAGGACGACCCCCTCGAGGCTTTCAAGCAGCGGCAGAGCCGGCTGGAGCAGGTGGGTGCTGGGTGCTGGGCAGTCCCAGGGCCCACCTCTCCTGTTCCACCCCGTGCTCTGCTAGCTCGGGTCTGGGAGAGGGTAGGTCCAGGAGGTTGAGGGGGACTGTGGTTCAGGTCGGGTCTGGAAAGGGGGATCCCCAGGACTCAGGGGAGACGTCCTTGTGGTTTTGAGGGCCGTTGATAACGAGATGGTACTGGGAGAAGACCAAGTGTGGAAGGGACGCCTGGCGGGCAGGCTGAGGAAGGCTTCTCGGCGGCCTGGAGCCTCGAGGGCCTCTACAGAGAGGGGCTCTGGAAGCACGGGTCTTGGGGTGCACAGCATACCTCCACAGGCTACTGTGCTGGGCAGGATGATGCCATCTGGGGAGCAAGGTCATCGTGTTTGGGCCTGGGGTCTCATCAGAGTCCAGGTACTAGAATGTAGAATAAGGATTTGGGGGCTCAGGAACCAGGTTCCCTGGGATGTGAAGAAGGGAATTATGGGAGGTTCTGGGCTAAGAGTCTGAGTACCTGGGCTTGACTGACGCTCCCAAGCAGCTTTTTCAGAAAGACAGTGGTAGAGGTGAGAGATATGCTGTTTTACCTCCCAACCAGCAGGGCTGGGTCAGGCCAAAGCCAGGAGTGAGACGCTTCCTCCAGGTCTCCCGCATGGGTGCAGGGGCCCGAGGTTGGACCCCTTCACTGCTGTCCCAGGAACAGTACTGTGGAAATGGACTGGAAGTAGCACAGCCTGGCATGCTTAACCCACTGAACCATTGCCCGGCCCCCGCCCCGACAGTGGCAACGGGTGAGGGGTGGTCTGGAGACTGGGGACTTGGGAAATGGGGTCTCCTAGTAGGCATAGGAGAGGCCCCCCTGCTGAGGGCTGGGAGCCTGGCCTGGGAGGTGGCTCCGTCCAGCCCCAGCTGACCATGCCCTTCGTGTCCCTGACCGCAGGAGGAACAGCAGCGCCTGGCCGAGCTCTCCAGGTCCAACAAGCAGAGCCTCTTCTTTGGCTCCCTCACCAGCCGCCTGTGGCCTCGCTCCAAACAGCCCTGAGATCGGGGCTGCATGGACTCAGTGGCCCGCTCTGGGCCCCAGGATTGCCCAGCCCCAGGCTGGGGCAGCCCCACAGCCCCGCGACCAATAAAACGAATCACAGACTCCAACGCCCTTGTGTCCTGGCAGTCTCCAGGCAGGACCACGCAGTGAGAGCACGAGACGCGTGGCGGTGCTCAGCTGGCTCTGACCCCCACCCTGGGGATCTGGAAACCTGGAATCCTGCTCTGATTGCGTCCGTATGTGTGTGTGTGTGTGGTGTGTGCTCTGTGACTGGCACTGTGGCTGTCACACTGTCTGGTTCCCTATGCCATGGGCTTGGAAAAGAGTGGGTGGTGTAGGGGGGCCTGCCAGGTAGCTGTGGAGCCAGCAACGGGTGAGCGGCAGAGACCACCCCATCCCAGGTGGGCAGTGCCCACCAGGTGTTGCCCCTAGGAAGGTGGCCAGCCATGGCTTGGTCTTCCCATATAAGCTGGACAACGGGATTTATATAGTAGCAGTTCTTCCTGTTTCTAAATGTTGGCTCCTGGTGAAATCCCACGCTCTGGTGGAGCCTGCGGGTCATGGCTGTCATCTGGGGGCAGGAGCAGCAGGTGCCTGGTGCACGTGCAGGCCACACCCTCATGGCACAGGATTGTCGGGTCAGCGATTTGTAGCCAAAGAAGCAGAAATGGCTGGATCAGTGGCAGTGCCTCTGGCTGGGCCAGTAGCCAGCTGCAGCCTACGGGATGTGGCTGCTGCAACAGCCTGCAGGGTGCCACCCTGGGTTCAAGGGCACAGCTGTGTATTACAGCTGCAGGTTCCAGAAGGTCTGGGTTTCCACGGAAGCTCTACTATTTCCTGGCTGGCGCTGTGGGCCTGCGCGAGCTGCTTCCCCCTCCAGCTCTTTTCTGGTTAGAAAATACTAGTAGTTCCTGGCTCGTGGGCTGTGCTCGGGCTGAGCTGCCGCGTGGGTGTGCGAGTGGCAGCTGTGTGAACCTGAGGCAGTTTGCTCTTTTTTATTTTTCAAAGATTTATTATTTTCATTGGAAATTTGGATATACAGAGAGGAGGGAGACAGACAGGAAGATCTTCCAGCTGATGATTCCCCAAGTGCAATGGCCGGAGCCGAGCCAATCTGAAGCCAGGAGCCAAGAGCTTCTTGAGGGTCTCCCATGCAAGTGCAGGGACCCAAGGCTTTGGGCTGTTCTTGATTACTTTCTCAGGCCACAGGAGGGAGCTGGATGGGAAGTGGGGGCGCTTAGGGATAAGAACTGGTGGCCATATGTGACCCCAACGCGTGTAAGGCAAGGACTTTAGCCACTAGGCTACTGTGTCAGGCCCAATTTGCTCATTTCTGAAATAGGGTGAGCGTAGTCCTGAGTGGGGAGCAGTGAACTGGATAATCCATGCTCTGATTACAGCAACCAGGGGTGCTTATCCTATGTTGAAATGACCAACACCCATGGGGCTTGAATAGTTCCCTACCCAAGTGTCACACTTCTCTGTACTTAGGTTTTTTTAGAGTATTAGTTTTGTTTTTCTTTTTTAAGCAAAACAGATTTACCAAAAAAGGAGAGATCTTCCATCTGTTGATTCACTCCTTCAGTTGTCACAAAGGCAGGAGCTGAGTTGATCTAAAGCCAGGGGCGGCTTCTGGGTCTTCCATGACGGTGGAGGGTCCCCAGGCATCAGGGCAATTATTAGGAGCTGGATAGGAAGTGGAGCAGCCAGGATATGAAGTGGTATCCATGTGGGATGCCAGTGCTTGGAGGTGGTGAATTAGCCAGTTGAATAAATGCACCAACCTGATTTTTTTTAAGATTTATTTTTTATTGAAAAGTTACATATACACAGAGAGAGGAGGAAGATCTTTCATCCACTGTTTCAAAGTGGCCTCAACGGCTCCAGCTGAGCTGTTCAGGAGCCAGGAGCTTCCTCAGGGTCTCCCAGGCCACAGGCAGGGAGCTAGAAGGAAGTGGTGCCCATATGGGATTCCAGCGCGTGCAAGGTGAGAACTTCAGCCTCAGGCTACTGTGCTGGGCCCAGTCCAGGTGTTTTTAAAGAATGACAAATGGGCAGAGACAGATCTTTGATGTGGTTTCCCTCTTCCGAAATCACATCAGCCAGGGCTGTGGAACTCCTACGTGGCTGGGAGGAGCCCAAGTCATTCGGTCATCAGCTGCCTCAGGTGTATCAGCTGGGACTCAAATTCAGTGCACCCGTAGCCCTGGTCAGATGTTTTAAGAAGAACTTCCTGGGGCTGGCGCTGCGGTGTGGGTGGTGGTTTTTACCTGCAGCACCAGCATCCCATATGGGCACTTGTGCGTGTCCTGGCTGCTCCACTTCCAATCCAGCACCCTGAGAAAGCAGCGAAGGACAGCCCAAGTCCTTGGCCCCTGCACCCACATGGGAGACCTGAAAAGAAGCTCCTGGCTTCAGTTCAGCTCCAGCTGCTGCAGCCATTTGGAAAGTGACCCCGTGGGTGGAAGCTCTCTAACTCCGTCCTTGAAATAAAAAATTAAAAGTAGGACCTGGCACAGTGGCCTAGAGGCCAAAGTCTTTCCGTTGAGCGTGCCAAGGTCCTATATGGGCACTGGTTTGTGTCTCAGCAGCTCCGCTTCCCATCCAGCTCCTTGCTTGTGGCCTGAGAAGGCAGTCAGGGACGGCCCAAAGCCCTATGGGACCCTGCACCCGCGTGGGAGACCTGGAAGAGCTCCTGGTTCCTGGCTTCAGATTCCGTGCAGCTCCAGCCATTGAGGTCACTTGGGGAGTGAATTATCGGGTGGAAGATCTTCCTCTTTCTGTTCCTCTTTGTATATCTGACTTTGCAATAAAAATAAATAAATCTTTTTTAAAAATGAAAAGTAAATATCTAAAAAAGAAGACAGGCTTGGCATGGTAGCCTAGCGGTTAAAATCCTTGCGTTGCATCTGCTGGGATCCCATATGGGCACTGGTTCTAATCCCTGTGGCTCTGTTTCCCATCCAGCTCCCTGCTTCTGGCTTGGAAGATCTTCCTCTCTGTTTCTCCTCTCTGTATATCTGACTTTCCAATGAAAAATAAATAAATCTTTTTTAAAAATACACTTGAACCAGTGAATGAGGGCAGCGTTTTTATGCAGAGTTAGAGAAAGAAGGGCAGTGGGCTGAGCTGGCCCACAGCTAGGAGCTGCTGCTGGGTCTCCCACACCTGAGCCACCTTCCCTTGCTGCCCCAGGTGCACTAGCAGTGTTGGATCGTAAGTGGAGCAGCTGCGACACGAACTAGATCCCGTACAGGATTCTGACAATGCTGTGGTGGCTTAGCCCATTATGCCACAACACCATATAGTTCTTATCAGTTTTGATTTATTCGAAAGAATTAACAGATCAAGAGATCTGTCCACTTCCCGGATACCTGCACCAGCCAAACCTGGGCTGAAGCCAGGAGCCTGGACCTCCATCTGGGTCTCTCACGTGGGTGGCAGAGGCTCAGGTATCTGAGCCAGCATCTGCTGCCTCCCAGGGTGTGCAGTACAAGGGCAGAGGAGGTACTGAGTACTAAGACCCAAGCATTTCAGTACTGGAGTCTGGTGTGCCATCAGGGAGGTTCCAACAAGCCCTCCTACATAGCTGTGGGACTCGGAGCCTGGGAGCCACAGAACTGGGCAGAGAGGGACAGAAGGAAAGCCACACAAGTGTGCCCCATGCTCCTGGGCAGGCTCCTGGGACGTGCTCACCAGGGCATGATGGGAGCAGTGCCCCCTCCTGGCACTCTGTGGCCGATGCTTTCAGGTCCAGTGGGCACCTGAGCCGTGGCTGTCATCTTGGTGCTGGCTCTGGGATGGCACTGCATCTGCCTGGAGCTTGAGGGCAGGTATCTGGGACACAGCACTTGAATGACACGCCTAGAACATCTTCCTAGAGCACCCTGGGGACCAGGGCTGCCCTGCATTGCGTGTGGTCTTACGCATGGCTGTGCCAGTGCGAAGCCACACCCCACTGCCTCCAGGAGCTGAGTTCCCTGTGACCCAGGGCTGGTATCCATCCCAGCCTTCACAGAGGGGTTAATGCTGGTAATCCCTCAGCCACCACCTCCCTGACCGGCTGCCCACTGGGAGGGACAGAACTCAGCTGCTCTGGGGGTGGGGGAGGGGAAGGTCACCCACAGAGGACAAGGGGCAGGCAGACACCAGCGTGCTGGCTTCTGGCTAGGCTGGCTCCTCTGGGCCAGCCTACATTCCACGTGGGATTGGTCACCCTCCCATCCCCTCCCTCCCACCACCCAGTGATCCCCCTGGAGCAGGAATTTTTCTTCTCCCACAACACCTGCCCAGATTCTTCTGCAATCTGTGCCGGGAAACTCCCGCACATGTCAGGCTGTGAGGCCTAAGCTAGGCCCATGAGGTCTGGCTCCTTGGTGCCTCAGAGCCAGCCTGCCCAGGCTGGGCTGGTGTGGAGATTGGGCCTCAAGCATCAGCCCTTGGAGTCCATCCGTAGTATCACCTGTTGGGGGTCTGTCCGGGGGGGCTGGGCGTGGTCAGGCGTGTGTTTAAAAGAGCGGTCAACTCGGGGATGGGGATGGCAGAGGGGGTCACCTCAGAGGAGGTGTTCAACCCCCTTGGAATCTCTTAGGGAGGGCTTACTAAAGGAGTTGATGTCTGAGAGAGTGGAAAGGTATGAATCCGGACGCCGGCTCCACTTGACCCAGTGAGTTCAGGATGCAGGGAAAACGCCTTAGGCACGCCTTTATTTGAGACGGACCTGGCCCTACTGACCTATGCAGGAGTAAAAAAGCTCTCTCCAACTTGGACCTTTCTTTTCCCCTTACAGCGGGGCAAGAGGTTCACCCGCCGGAGGGGCTCAGCCCAGCGCGCCGCACGGACGGACCGGAGCATCTGCTTCTGTTTCCCCCGGCCCGGTTCCAGGCGCGCTCCGCCTTTCACTCGGGGTCAGGGAGCTGCCGCCCCCCTCCCTCCGTGAGGACGGGGCTTCCTGCCCATTTGCTGCTGTTCGCACCTTCCGGAGGCCAAACGGGCCTCCCAGCTGCGGCCCGGCGGGGGCGGGGCGCGGCCGCCCGGCAGATGGCGACATTTACATACAGCTGGGACCCCTGAGCCGCCGGCCGCGCCGCGCCCGCCACCGGGGCCGAGAGGGCGGCTTTGTTTGCGGGAGGAGGCGCGCGCACGCACACACACATACACACACGCACACACAAGGGTCCACAAGGAAGTCTGGCTCCACTCGTGGTCCACATCCACGCACCGTTCACACCCGCGCATGGCACAGTCTCAACCACAGGTTTCACACGGCTGCACACAGCCGTCCCCGAGTTGAACGCTGCGCACCCCGAAGCAGCCGCCCGGCCGGGCGCCTCTCCCCAACTCCCACCCGAAGCGGCAGAACAGACACAGGTGCACCCGGAGCCTCGAGCCCGCATCACGTGCAGATTCCCCCACCCCGGAGCTCGCCTCCCCACCCACCCACCTCCGGCCCTTCTACACACACGGGCGAAATCTTATAGCAGTACCCGACCCCCCCTCCACAACCCCTCCCCAACTCCATCCACACATTGCACTCCCCACAATCGTCTGTGGACCCGCGACCAAACGCAGGGTCTCCCCACTGCTCCTACACGCGCCTCTTCCCCGGCGACCCCCTCCCCTCGGTCCCCAGGAGCCCCGACTGGCTGCCTGAAGGGGCGGGGCTGTTCCCTCCTATAAGGCTGCGGAGCCCGCAGCTGCCACCGACTCCGAGACCCCCAAAGGCCATGGTGGCCCTGCGGATGCCCCGGCTCCTGGCCCAGACGGCGATCCTGATGCTCTTTTGCCTTCCTCAGGTCAGAGACGGGCGGCGGGAGACCCGGGGTGGGATGTGATGCAACCCGGAGGTCCCGGGGAGCGGCACACGGTGGCCGCCCCCCGACCCGTGCCTCCCTTTTCGTCCCAGGCACGGCCGGCTGGCGTCTTTGAGCTGCAGATCCACTCTTTCGGACCGGGTCCAGGCGCGGGGGCCGCACGGTCCCCATGTAGCAGCGCCCGGGGTCCCTGCCGCCTCTTCTTCCGAGTCTGCCTGAAGCCGGCTGTCCCGGACGAGGCCGCCGAGTCCTCGTGCGCGCTCGGCGCGGCGCTCAGTGCGCGCGGCCCCGGCGCCGGCGTCCCGCAGCCCGGGGAGCCCGTGCCGGCCCTCGCGCTGCCCGACAGCCTCCTGCGCGTGCCCTTCCGAGACGCCTGGCCGGTGAGCTCTCAAGCCCGGGGAGGGGAGGAGTGGGGGGGGCAGAACCCTGCTGGCCAAACCCCCGTTCCACCGGCTCCCCTCATCCCAAGAGCCTGACCTCCCCCCTCCATCCCGTAAATTCTGGAACTCCACTTCCCAGAGCCCTAAACTTTCCCCTTGGGGACCCCAAGTGTTCTGACCTCAGCTTGCCCTCTGAGGACTCCGAACGTCCCGGCCCAGGCCCTGCCTGCCGGGTCCCTAAATTCCCAGCACCCACCTCAGCTCCCTGAGGCGATAGCCCCAAGAACTGGCATTCTCTTATTTCCTTGTTTCTAGGGATCGTCCCTAATCCTATGTCAGGGTTCCTTAAAACCCCCTCACTTTTCTGTCCTCAGTTCATTCCCCCCTTTAAAATCCCACACGAGAGGCCAACAGATGGCCATCTGGCCTCTAGATCCTGGGCCTTGGGAGCAAGTGCCTTCCTGCCCTGACCCGTGTCTTCAGCCCCAATGGACTACACCGGGTGCTTGGGAAAAGGTCCCTTTTGAAGGATTCAACCTGGTGCCTTGCATAAGGCGCTTGTCACATGGCACACATCCCAGGAAAGCAAGTCAAGGTGGCCGCCCAGGAATGCACCCTGGCCTGCAGAGTCCCCCAGGGATGCTGCCCTGGCTGAGCACTTGGCCTGAACTCTGCCACTGTCCCCCTCCCCCAGGGCACCTTCTCCCTCATCATCGAGGCCTGGAGAGAAGAGCTGGGAGAGCAGGGGACAGGTGAGTGTCCTTGTCGTGGGGTGCAGGGCTGCAGCCATCACCCCCCAACACACACACACACACACACACCGGGGACAGCACTGAACAAAGTGATTGGGGACCACCTGTGCTTAGTTTGTTTGGCAAACTGTTGTCCGTGAGGCTGCTGGGTACACAAAGGTTCCGGCTGGGAATTCGCTTAGGGGACCTCCAGTTCCTGGACAGTGTGGTTATAAGGGATGGTCTAACCATTGGGGTCTATCACCGTGCCCTTTGCCCCATGCACGGCTCGATGTGGGCCCCCCTGGCCAGGAGCGGCCCACCCAGCGCACCCTTCCTTTGTCCCCGCAGGCCCCACCTGGAGCCTGCTGGCGCGCGTGGCCGGCCGCAGGCGCCTGGCGGCGGGAGGCCCATGGGCCCGCGACGTGCAGCATGCAGGCGCCTGGGAGCTGCGCTTCTCGTTCCGCGCGCGCTGCGAGGCGCCGGCGGTCGGGGCTGCGTGCGCGCGTCTCTGCCGCCCGCACAGTGCCTCCTCTAGGTGCGGCCCCGGACTGCGCCCCTGCGCGCCGGCGCAGGACGAGTGCGAGGAGGCGCCGCGTGAGTCCCGCGTCTTCCCCTACCCGGGACCCCTGCCCCCGCCTGGACCCCACGGGTGCTGCTCTGGTCCGGACCCTGCAGCCCGGCTTCCCACTGCGGGGGGGAACCAGGGATTCCATGCTGGGGGCCCTCTTCCGAGAGCCTCCCCAAGGCTTGAGTTCGAATTGGCACTCCCTTTTGCCCCCCCCCCCCCCACCACCCCGCCCCAAACTGGATGAGCAGATTCCCTTGCCTGCTTGGGCCTCAGTATCCGGGTCTGTCCTCTGGGGACCATAGTGTGGAAGATGCTCACACTATGTTCTCCTCCCAGCCACCTGCCGAGCCGGCTGCAGCCCCGAGCACGGCTTCTGCGAGCAACCAGACGAATGCCGATGCCTGGAAGGCTGGACCGGGCCCCTCTGCACCGTCCCGGTCTCTACCAGCAGCTGCCTGGGTTCCAGAGGCCCTTCCTCTGCTGCCACTGGATGCCCTGTGCCCGGGCCCGGGCCCTGTGACGGGAACCCTTGTGCCAACGGGGGCAGTTGCAGCGTCAGTACCTCCACACCCCGCGTCGTCCTCATTAGGGCTTCTCCTGTGCACACGCGAGGGAATAGTTGTGGGGTCCCTGAGACAGCAGCCCCTGGTGGAGAAACGGTCAGGAAGGACTTCCGGTTGAGCCTCGCCTGTACTGGGCCTTGGGTTAGGGGTCACAGACTGTGTGTGTGTGGGCACTCAAAGGGGTGACAGTGATGGAGTGGGGGGTTGGTGTGGAGTGCAGACCAACCCAGGGCGGGGGGCTTCTGATTTGGTCACGGGCTTAGAGGGGACTGGCCGGCTGAGCAACACAAGAAGCACAGTTAGGGGTGAGCTTGCTGCGTGTATTGGGGTACAGTTCAGTAAGGGGCTCCCGGACTCCGCGACGGGTAAGCCTTTGTTCTGTTGGGAGGGAATGCTCACCCGTCCTCGCCCTCCGCTGCCCGTGCAGGAGAGCGCCGGCGCCTTCCAGTGCACCTGCCCCCGCGGCTTCTACGGGTCACGGTGCGAGGTGAGCGGGGTGACGTGCGCCGACGGCCCCTGCTTCAACGGCGGCGTGTGCGTCGGGGGCGCGGACCCCGACTCCTCCTATATCTGCCACTGTCCCCCTGGGTTCCAAGGCTCCAACTGTGAGAAGAGGGTAGACCGGTGCAGCCTGCAGCCCTGCCGCAACGGTGAGAGGGCGAGGTCCAGCTCCTCTGATCCTGGATGGTGTGTGTGTTGGGGGGAGACCGCTCCCAGACAGCAGAACCCCAGGAGCGCAGACCGATGCGTCCCTCCCTCCCTCTTCCCCAACAGGTGGCCTCTGCTTGGACCTGGGCCACGCCGTGCGCTGCCGCTGCCGCGTGGGCTTCGCGGGCGCGCGCTGCGAGCATGACCTGGACGACTGCGCCGCGCGCCCCTGCGCCAACGGCGGCACCTGCGTGGAGGGCGGCGGCGCGCGGCGCTGCTCCTGCGCCCTGGGCTTCGGTGGCCGCGACTGTCGCGAGCGCGCAGACCCGTGCGCCGCGCGCCCTTGCGCCCACGGCGGCCGCTGCTACGCCCACTTCGCCGGCCTCGTCTGTGCCTGCGCGCCCGGCTACATGGGCGCGCGCTGCGAGTTCCCGGTTCACCCCGACGGCGGCGGCGCGCTGCCCGCCGCGGCTCCCCCGGGCCAGAGGCGGGCGGACCCACAACGCTTCCTGTGGCCTCCGGCTTTGGGGCTCCTGCTGGCCGCGGGCTTGGCCGGGGTGGCCCTCATGCTGGTCCACGTGCGCCGCCGGGGTGGCTCTCGCCAGGAGACGGGGTCTCTGGGTTTGCTGGCTGGGACCCCGGAACCGTCGAGCCACGGCCTACTGCCCGACGCACTCAACAACCTGAGAAGGACTCCGGAGGGCGCCCGGGACGGCCTGAGGTGAGGGGCTGGGCTGTGGGCGGGTAGCTGGGTCACTATTGACTGCCATTGACTTGTTCCTGTGTGCCTCTTCCTAATTGTCCGAGCTGCGGTGTAGACCTTTCCCAATTGGGTCATTTCAAGGGTCGGGTGGGGGAAAAAACAACGACGTCGTGGGAATTTGGGGGAATGGGAGCTCCCTGTCTTTTTCAGCTCCTCAGCAGAGTGGGATGGCCCTGAAGATGGCGACTCTCGGGCAGTTTACGTCATTTCGGCGCCAGCCCTGTACACCCGGGAGGTGACGGCGCCCCTGGTCCCTGTCCGCTGACCAGGACGTGGGCAGGCTGGGCGCGGGCCCCTCGACGTGTTCCCCTGCTTGGGCCGAGAGGAGGAGTCTCCCTGGCGCTTCCCTCGCTGCCATCTTCTCCTCTGGACAACCTGGGGGACTTGAGGCAGTCCCAGCGACAGGAGCTGGGGAGGGAAGATTCCGTCCTTCCTGATGTCCCCCCCACCAGCCCTGACCTAACCTTGCCCCCCTCGGCGCGCTGACTTGGGGTCCCTGGGGTCCCTGCCTCACATGCTGGACACTCAAGCTGAGGCACGTCTCCCGGAAGCTGTTACATGATGTTTATTTATGTCATTTTTTCCTCTCCTGAGTCATCTATAAAAGTCCTTATTTTTGTTCAGTTTTTTTTTTGTAAGATAATTTTTTTGATGATTTTTACATAGTGGGTTAGGGTGCAAAGGGTCAAGGACTTCAGGAAGGTGGGTGAGACCATTATTTCCACAGTCTCTCTTTTTTTTTCCTTCCTGTGTCTGGGGGGAAGGGGAGAAATAAGGAGAGAAGTCCCACCCAGCCTCCCAACTGCCTCCATACCCTGGGATGGAGGACAGCCACCTGACACCAACCCAGGGTCCCTGATGTGGGGCATGCTCCGAGGGTCCTGCTCAAGAGGTTTTAATAGTTCAACAGTTCTGAATTACTGCTGATATCACCACTCCAAGCATGATGAAATCTATCCAGAATCCACTGGCTGACATAGTCCACCTTAGAGTCTCCGTTTGCCAACACGTGGCTGGGGTGGTTGATTGATTTGTCCTGTCCTCTGTCCTCTGTTGTGGTACCAGGTGTCCTCTGCAGGCTCCAATGTGCTGCCATGTCCTCCATGTGCACCTGCCTATGCTGTCCACTGCTCCGTCTGAGCCACTGAGGTGGCCCAGCTCTGACACATGCACTCCATGGTCAGACCATGGAACCTGCAATTCTCTCCATGGTTGGGGTTCTGAGTCCAGCAGTTCATTTGGAGGGAATCCCCAAAGAAACGTCATCTGAGGTGATCCAGACCTGATTCTTGCATGTGCTTGCCAATACAGGGTCCGGCACAGTCTGTTGCCCCAGTCAGCTTATGTATATGCTGGTGGTAGCAATTGCTGAGTCAGTTCTGTCTCCAACCCTCTCTTCTACACAATCCAGTGGGTGTTGCAGCCCAGCCCACTCCTGCCCACCACACACTCAGCCCTCATGCAAATCAGTGGAAGCTGTAGCCTAGTCAAAGTGACCCGCAATAACCCCCTCCAGGCCAGTCCCCTGCACTGGTTGCCAGTATGTACAGCAGACTGGTTCAGCCTGTCCAACATCCCATTCAGCTGTCATACATGTCAGTGAGGCTTGAAGCCTCGTTCAACCCAACCAGCCCCACTATCCAGCCCACACCCACTCTGATTCATGCACGCACCAGTAGGAGCTGTCAGCTCAGCCTGGCTTTCCCTTGAACCACCCCACATGAGGCCATTGTAGCCCTGCCTGGCCTGGTCTGTCCCCATCCCAGCTCTCACACTCACAGTGGGAGTGGAGGTCCAACAGGGGAACCCCGCACAGCCCCCTACCGGGCTTGCTCCCTGCCCCTGGGTCTTACGTGTGCTGGTTAGGTGCTGTGGCCCAGTCTGGCATGGCCTGCTTCACCTTGGCATTTGCCAGTGGGTTTTGGCTCAGTTTTGACTCATCGAGCTGAAAGCCTTGCCTCTGGCTTCGGGCTCATTACCCCAGGGGATCCTTCTGATTGCTGAATTTGGCGTGGGGTGGCTTCCTCAGGTCCTTACTCTGATTGGCAAGCTTGATCATTTATCCGCTATGTGGAGGGAGGTCCAAGCAGCTGCCCCAGTCACATGGAATATGTGGTTTAGCAGTGGGGGGTGTTCATGCTGCCTCAAGGCAGGGTGTTTTTTTTTTTT
This sequence comes from Ochotona curzoniae, assembly GCF_017591425.1. Classification (NCBI taxonomy): domain Eukaryota; kingdom Metazoa; phylum Chordata; class Mammalia; order Lagomorpha; family Ochotonidae; genus Ochotona; species Ochotona curzoniae. The sequence goes on along the minus strand of NW_024465561.1, from coordinate 3,224,898 downwards.
TAAAGATTTATTTTATTTTTATTGGAAAGTCAGATATGCAGAGAGAAGGAGAGACAGAGAGGAATATCTTCTGTCTGTTGATTCACTCCCCAAGCGGCCACAATGGCTGGTACTGCGCTGATCAGAAGCTGGGAACCTGGAGCCTCTTCGGGGTCTCCCACACAGGTGCAGGGTCCCAAGACTTTGGACTGTCCTCACCTGCCTTCCCAGGCCACGAGCAGGGAGCTGGATGGGAAGTGGGGCTGTTGGGACACAAACTGGCGCCCATATGGGATCCCGGTGCATGCAAGGCAAAGACTTTAGCGGCTAGGCTACCTCACTAGGCCCATCATGGCAGGGTTTGTTGTAAAACATGAGTTCAGTCCCAAGCAGGCAAACCTATAGACCAACTGTACAAGGAATGCAAGGCGAAGGGGGTAAGGTGTAGGGGATGAGTGTGTGGTGCAGTGGGCAAGTGCCACTAGGAAACGCCAAGTCCCATAACCAAATGCCAGGGTTGGCGTCCTGGCCCCACCTCCAGACCTCGCTTCCACTGGCCCCCTGTGGCAGACCTAGATGGAGTGCAGGTTCCTGGCCTTGGCCTGAAGCAGCTAGGTTAATGAGCCAGCAGGTGGGAGATCTCTGGCTCTCGGCTTTTCAAAAATAATGAGAAGAAATATTTACACAGAGAACATGAATTGTATTTCTTCTTTGTGGCAGACCCTGCCAGCCACCAGGCTCTGGGACTGCGGCACCTCTTCTTGGGCACGAGGCTACACGCTCTGCGGGGAGGGAAAACAACACAGGGGTCCAGAGCATTGGCTCCACGGCCAAATACTCACCTGGGATCCCATGTGGATTTTGGTTTGTATCCTGGCTGCTCCACTGCCCATCCAGCTCCCTGCCTGTGGCCTGGGAAAGCAGTCCAGGACAGCCCAAAGCCTTGGGACCCTGCACCCAAGTGGGATACCCGGAAGAAGTTCCTGGCTCTTTGCTTCTGATCGGCACAGCACCGGCCATTGCGGCCATTTGGGAATGAACCAGTGGATGGAAGATATTTCTCTTTGTAGATCTGCCTTCCTAATAAATGTAAAAATAATAATAAAATATTAAAAAATGAGCCACATGCTGAGGCACTTGGAGCTTGCACTCCTGTTTCATTGGCTAAAGCAAGTCATGCCTGGTGTAAGCAGGACAGTAGGGGGTCTCCTCCATTATCAGCGCCAGTGGGTCTTTGGAAGGTGAGCTCCCAGGAGTGGGAGGGCCCGGTCACAGGGCAGGAGGTTCCCGCAGCCAGCATGCCCATCGTGACACAGGACAGCTCCTCCTGAACTGGTGTCTGGTGTGCACCTGTGAGCTGTGTAACGTTCCCGCCTAGAGCAGGTCCCCTGCCACGTCATCAAGGAACAGCTTTCCCTTTCTCATGGGTGGCAGGTGCAAAATCATATTGATCCTGTGACTGCTGGTGGAGGTGTGCTGGAGTCCATCAGGGTGACACCAGGAGGGATGTTGGCAACTGGCTCTGGAATGCGAGGAACCGAGGAACATGCTAGAGAATTCAGAAGAATGAAAGGAATTCACATGTGGGAACTCGGGGGCTCTACCTGATGTCTGTGAAAACATGGCGAGACGGGGCCATCACTGGTGGTGTGGGGTGGAGCCACTGTTTGCAGGGTTGGCATTCTTGTATGAATACTAGTTCGAGTCCTGGGCTGCTCCACTTCTGAGATCCAGCTCCAAGCTAATCCACCCAGTCCTCAGATGACAGCCAAGATCCTTGGCTTGGCCTCAAACCCAGCCCCAGCTGTTGTGCTATTTGGGGATGGAAGACGTCGCTCTCTTCATCCCCATTCTCATCCCCCCCCAACTCTATCTTTCAAATAACTGGACATATGCCATGTCAAAGAATTACTATCATCAGAACAAGTGGCTGACAGGTGCAGGCCTCCGGGGCGATGTTTTAACCACTGTCTGGGTCACCCACATCCCATTTTGGAGTACCTGGGTCTGAGCCCCACCTCTGTTTCTGATTTCAGCTCCCTGCTCACACACACTCTGGGAGGGTTCCAGCTGCTCCAGCTGCCATCCAGCTCCCTGCTTATGACCTGGGAAAGTGGTCAAGGATGGCCCAAGGCCTTGGGACCCTGCACCACCCGTGTGGGAGACCCAGAGGAAGCTCCTGGTTCCCGGCTTCGGATTTGCCCAGCACTGGCTATTGTGGCCATCTGGGGAGTGAGCTAGCAGATGAAAGATGTTTATCTCTCATCTCTGTAAATCTGCATTTTTAATTAAGAAATATTTACAAAGGATTTATTAGAGAGAGATCAATCTTCCATCTGCGGATTCAGTTCCCCATACCCACAGCTGTGCCAGGCCAAAGGCAGGAGCCAGGAACTCTATCTGGTCTCTCTCGTGGGTGGCAAGGACCTGGGCACTTAGATCCCCTCCCTGTCTTCCCAGGCCTGTTAACAAGAAGCTGGATCTGAAACAGAGCAGCCGGGGCCTCCCTGGCATTCTCAAATGGAATGTCGGCATACCAGGCAAGCGGCTTAAGTTGCTGTGCCACAAGGCTGACCCCCCCTTGTTCACGCAGGCCTGGGTGACAATCCGCCTGGCTGGCATCACTAGCACCAACCAGTTGGCACAGCCCAAGGTGCTGGTGCACTCAGATCCTCAACTGAAGGACAATTTGAGGGACTCACCTGCAAACCTCTCCCTCTGGCTACCCACCTCCGCCAGCATCCCGGTGACACCCACCCTCTGTGTGCCGGATCATTGTTCTAGAAGCAGGGAACAGTGGGGACCCAGACAGCTCCCCCCCAGCCTGGAGGAGCCCCCGTAGATGGCTGTAGACCCCCTTGGTGGCTTGGGGAGGGGTCCCTGCACAGGAAGCCCTCTCTGACTGTGGCACCATAGGTGGACCTCCCCTCTTCTAGGATCCTGCTGCTCCTCTTTGGGGCCCTGGTGGCTGCTCTGTCCCAAGAATCCAGGGTTCCCCTCACCTCTTCCCTGCCCTGCCCCTGACCATGCCCACCGTGGGCACTCAGCATACAGGTCCTGAGCGCACAGACCCCCGCGGGAAGCACTAGGGCAGGCACTCCGACGCGCTTCTTACCCAGCTGTGGGGTGACGACAGGGAGGTGGGCGGGCTCAGAGGTGGCGCCCTGGGGCTCGAACCTCCAGGGCAAGTGGAACTCGGTGGGTGTAACAGTGCCTCCCTGTGGCCGCCTCTCCCTTCAGAACGCCGGGGTGCCGCAGACTCTCCCCGCCCCGGGAAGGAGGGCCGGGGAGGGGGCACTCCCGGCTCCTCGGGGGCCCCATGAACCATCAGGCGCGGACCCCAGCTCCCTCCTCGGCCCGGACCTCAACTCTCCGGGCTCCAACTCCCACAAGGACTTCGACCCCGATCCGCACCCGAACTGGGACCCTAACCCCGGTGTGGACCCCAACCCCGGTGCCAGCCTCAACCCCACTGCAGGGCTCGATCCAGGTCCGGAATCGGACCCCAGTCCGGACCCCGACTCCAGTCCAAGCCTCGACCCCGGTCTGGAACCCGACCTCGGGCCAGGCCTCGACCCCGGTCCAGAATCTGACCCCGGTTCGGACCCTGACTCCAGTCCAAGCTTCGACCCCGGTCCAAGTCGCGACCCCGGTTCGGACCCTGACCCCAGTCCAAGCCTCGACCCCGGTCCGGACCCTGACTCCAGTTCAAGGCTCAACCCCGGTCCAAGTCGCGACCCCGGTCCGGACCCTGACTCCAGTCCAAGCCTCGACCCCGGTCCAAGTCGCGACCCCGGTTCAGACCCTGACCCCAGTCCAAGCCTTGACCCCGGTCCGGACCCTGACCCCAGCCCAAGCCTCGACCCCTGTCCGGAACCTGACCCCGGCCCAAGCCTTGACCCCGGTTCGGACCCTGACTCCAGCCCAAGCCTCGACCCCAGTCCGGACCTCGACCCCGGTCCAAGCTATGACCCAGGTTCGGACCCTGACCCCAGCCCAAGCCTCGACCCCGGTCCAGAACATGACCCCGGCCCGGTCCCCAACTCTGGTCCGGGCCGTCAACCTGGCCAGGATCCTGACTCCAGTCCGGACCCCGGCTTCTGTCCAGACCCCAGCGTCGGTCCGGACCCCGATTCCAGCCTGGTTCCCAGGGCTGCTGGTCCCGGACCGGGCCTCCGGGGTGCCGGCCTCGGCCTCCTTCGCGAACGCGGCGGCTCCGCCTTCGGATGCGTCGGAGGCAGCGGCCCCGGAGGAGCAGGGCCCCAAGCCCTCGGGGAGTCGGACCCTGGTCCCGACGCTCAGCGCTGCGCCCTCGGAGCCGCCCTCGGAGCTGCCGCCCGCGCTCTGCTCCTCGGCACCCAGCCCGCGGCCCGGCCCGTCGGCCTCCAGGTTCCCAGGGCCCGCCGAGCCCGTCCCACTGGCCATCCCACCGGCCGTCTCCATCTCTGCCAGCGCAGGGGCCTCCACCAGCGAGAACTTCATAACCGAAAAGAGAGTCTGCATCCGCGTGAGCTACTGGTGAGGGCCACCCGTGTCCCTGTCTGCCCTGCCCGGCCCTCCCCAGGGGGGTCAGGGCTCCCGGGCTGAAGGGGCGAGGAGTCAGTAGAAACCCTGAGGTTCATCCCCACCACCATGACCCCCCGACAGGCAGGACCGCGCCACGCAGGAGCCAGGAGCTTCATCCCGGGGCTCTCACTTGGGTGCAGGACCCCAACCAAGGACTCGGTCCATCCCACCCGGGACTGGAACTGGAGCTCATATAGGATGCTGGCATGGCAGGCTTTCCATAAATCCGGCCCCAGTTTTTAATTTATTATTTGAAGATAAGAGAGAGAGAGGGAGAGGTTGCTAGAAATGTCCCGTTTGCTGTTTTACTGTCAAAAATCAAAACACAACACAACAATCACCCCCCAAAACCCCAAAGAACAAAAACCAACCAATCAACCAACTGAACAAGGAAGCAGCAGCAGCCAAGAGCCATCGGCTGGAGCCTTCCAGGGTGTGACTGAGCAGGAAGCTGGGTGGGGCGTGGAGATGGGACGGGGCGCACTGGGCACTCGGGTGTAGAGGGCACCTGCTCCTGTCCCTTCCCTTGTGGGACCCTGGCTCTGAGTAGTCATTCATCTGACACCTGCCTTTCTCCTTCTATGCTGCTTATCTCTCCCTCGTCCGTCTAGGGCCTGGTCACCTCCCACTGGCCTGCTTGGTCTCCTCTTTCCCTGGGAGTTGTGTGGGTCTTTCTTCACCTAGCCTAGTCCTTGTCCCTCCCATCCGCCTCCTTCTCTCCTCACTCCCACCCACCCTGCCATGTCCCCGGCTGCAGTGTCCCTGGCGATGATGAGGAAAGTGGGGGAAGCAGAAGGGGCCATCTGCCAGGCAGGGGGGTGGGCAGGGAGTGCCTGGCCCGCTGGAAGCCCACCTAGGTTTCTGCAGCCAGAGCAGGTGACCCAGTAGGGGAGAACGAGGAACTGGTGGAGGCAGTGACAGAGAGAGCTCCCGGTGGCCCCCGGGCTGTGGGAGAATGGTGGATTTTTTCCCCTCTTTGAGGACTCTGAGCACAGGTTAGGGACGTGGTCCTGCTCAGGTGTCACAGGGACGCATGAGGACACTGGCAGGATAACACTGTCCTCTCTCTCTCTGTGACATCTGGCCTCCAGTGGACTCTGAAGCTATGGCCTTCGGGTGAGTGTTCTGGCCTCAGGAAGTGGGGGTCCCCAGGACTTGGGGGAGCTCCCGTTTTCCCTCCCCCACTGTGACACACTCCCTGGTGCCCTCAGTACATTCTACTTAGAAAGAACCTGGAGGAGCTATTTCCCAATCGCCTCGACTTTGTAAGTGTGTGCGTGATCTGGGGGTGTCAGGGCTCGGCAGGGGGACCCCTCGCAAGGTGTTGGGCAGGGGGAGTTCCTAGCCCTTCATCCCCAGCGCTCTCTCCCTCCCCGCCCCCCACAAGGTGGAAGAGCGAACTGCCCAGGCCTCGGGCGAGTTTGAAGTGTTTGTGAACGGGAAGCTGGTTCATTCCAAGAAGGTGATTTCGGCCGAGGGTCCTGACCCAGGGAGGGGAAGTTGGGGCACAATGCTGGAACCTGGGGGTGGTGGGGTGCGGTGGGAAACCACGTCTGTGCCTTTCCCTGCTGGTGCCCAGAGAGGTGATGGCTTTGTGGACGAGGTCAAGCTGCGGAAAATTGTGGCTGCTATCAACGAAGAGTTCAAGACAAGGTTTCCGGTTATTGGACAGAGCTGAGGAGGGACAGGGAGGGCTCAGGGTGCCCCGTGGGCAGGGGCGGGGGGGAAAGGCACCGTCGGGGTCCCAGGCCTAGCTGCAGACCTACTGTGCCCTCCAGCTGTGAGACAGACTGACTCTGGGACCTGGCTCAGTGTGTGTGTGGGGAGGGGATCTGTGTGTGTGGGTGCAGCATTGTGGGGGCGGGGGGGGGGAGTGTCTCCACTGTTTTTCAAGACTTTAAAAACATGTGCACTTGGAGTTGTGAGCTGTTCAGTCAGCCTGGGGGTTGTCCATGTGGGGTGGGAGTGACCAAACAGGCACTGCCTCCTCCTCAGCAGGTGCATACCCAGTGTCGAGTAGGTGGCCGGGGACAGAACAGGCTGGTTTTGGACCGAAGACAGATGACACGGAGGCCACCATGAGGATGGTTCTAAGGTATGCAAGAGAATGTGCAATGTTTTTTCTGTGATGGATACCGGATGTTTTCCCTTGTGTTTGAGAGGGAGAGATGGAAGGGGAGGGAGGGGCAGCCAGTGCAGGTGGGCGGCAGGAACCGGGTTCCCTGTCAGCAGCACTCACTCCCTCCCAGGTGCGCTGGCAGGAAGCTGGAGTCAGAGCTGAGCCAGGCCTCAAGCCCTGGCTCTCTGGATCCAGCTAGGCATTACTGCCAGCTCAGAGGCTCCCTGGGGTCCTGGATTTTTAGAAAGGTACTTACTGTAACCTGCTGGCAAGCTGTGAGGGCTCGGGGTTTCATCTGTTGCATTTTTTCTTTTTGTTATTTTAAAATACTTATTTTTGTTGGAAAAAACAGATTTACAGAGAGTAGGACAGACAACTATTTTTTATCTGCTGGTTTCACTTCCCAAATGGCTGCAATAGCCGGAGCTGAGCTGATCCAAAGTCAGGAGCCAGGAGTTTCTTCCTGGTCTCTCAGGTGGCCTGCAGGAGCCCCAACACTGGGACCACCCTCCCTCTGCTGATTTCCCAGGCCACAGCAGTTAGCTGGATGGGAAGTGGATGGGATCCTGGCGCTTGCAGGTGGAGGACTAGGCATTGCAACATCCCCTGTTGTATTTTTTGTTTTGTTTTGTTTTCTAAATGTTTATTTATTTTTATTGGAAATAAAACATCCCCCCCATTGTAATCTTAAAAAGATGATTATTTATAGACCAGAGCGGGAACCTAATGGCCAAAGTCCTCACTTTACATGTGTCGGGATCCCATATGGGCATCAGTTTGTGTCCCAACTGCCCCACTTCCCATCCGGTTTTCTGCCTGTGGCCTGGGAAAGCCCTGTACTTCCAGAAGTTCCTTGCTCTGGATCAGCTCAGCTCTGGCCGTTGTGGCCACTTGGAGAGTGAACTAGCAGGCGGAGGATCTTTCCCTCTGTGTCTCCTCTCTGTACATTTCTTTTCCAATAAAAAAGCTACAGAACTTAAAAAATTTGAAAGGCAGAGCGACATAGAAAAGGGGCGAGACAGAGAGAAGGAGTTGTCCTCCACCTGCCGATTCATCCCCCGAGTGGCCAGGCCACGGCCAGGAGCCTGAACCTCACTTCCGGGCCCGTGTAGCTGGGCCGTTACCTGCTGTTTTCCCCCAGGTGTGTTAGTGGGAGCTGAATTACCCACTAAGCCATGGAGCCAGCCCCAAGGTCCATACATTCTAATAGCTGTTTTTAAAGAAGTGTCTAAGTGGGATTTTTGAATGTAGGCTATGTGCCAGGCTTCAAGTAGGCATATGTTTTGGTGGCCACGGGGTAAGTGTCTGTCACACCTGCCCCGAACACAGGAGTTTCCAGGGTTGCAGTCCGGACTGTTCACACACACACACACACACACACACACACACACACACACACACACAGGCATCTTCAAGTCTAGGGTGTAATTTGGTTGGGTTCAGGCCTGGCTGGGTCAAGGCACCAAAAGATCGTCTTTGAGGGTGAGAGTTCGGTGTAGTGGTACAGTCGCCCCCTAGGAGTGTGTGGTTTGAACCCTGGCTCTGCTGCTTCAGCCCAGCTCCCCTGGGACGCAGCATCTGTTCGCTCAAGGACTTGGGTCCCTGCCGCCCACAAGGGCCTGCTGGGTTGAGTCTCAGATGCCTGCATTTGGCCTGGGCCAAACCTGCTGGCAGCCTTTAGGGCGTAAACGAAAAGATGGAAGAGCTCTCCGTATTCGCTGCCTCTAGCTTTCAAATCAAGTGAAAATAAAACGAAAAAACTGCCTTCTGGCTCTCAGAGGCCTCATGCCTCCTTCCCTGGGCTGGCTGCCTTTATTTGTCAGGCAAGCTCCGCCTCCTGGTGGCGGGAGGCTCCCATTGGCCCAGATGTGTTTGTATAATCTCTGATCCAATCAGCTGGTTCTTTGTTGCCGGGTGCGGGGAGCGGCCAGGCCATTGGTCAGCCGCATTGCCCTGCCATTTCCTAACCGTGTGTGTCTCTGCTTCACTTTGGCGGAACTGGTTTCCTAAGCAGGCGGGGAGAAGTGAGATGCCCGGATGAACAGGAGGCCCATTAGAAAGCAGAAAGATGAAGCAAAGACGAGTGGGAGTGGGGACACCTTGAACCCCATATGCAGAGTTGGAGGGAGGTGGCAGGCGTGGGGCTCCCTTGGGGGAGAAGGCCAGGGGACGGTGGCCACTGGACAGGCAGCAGTGTCGGGGGCATCAGCGGGTTTGCAGGGAAGTGCAAAGGTTCTGCTTAAGTTTTTATGAGAGAAACTCAGGGATAAAAAAGGAGGCGCTGGTGCTTCTCCCCCGGAACGCCCCTAACATCCAGGACCGGGCCGGGGCCAAAGCCAGGAGCAGGGGGCGGTTGTGGCCCCCCTCGAGGGTGGCACCACCCGGGTCACTCACTGGAGGCCTCATCACGAGGGTGTCAACCAGCAGGAAGCTGGAGCAAGAGCCAAGCCGAGCACTCCCCTGTGGGCCACCGGGGAAAGTACAAGGAAGGTTCTGGAATGTTTGAAAAAGAATAAGGAAAGCTGCTTCGTTGCAGTGTGGGGAGCGCGCTGGAGCACAGCCAGGCACGCTGTGGCTTTTGCTGCCATCTTGTCATTGCTGTTGTCCTTTTCATTTTTTTTTTCCTTTTTTTTCCCCTCTCCTCTTCCTCCTCCCAGGAGCCCCAGCGATATGATGAGAAGGGCTGAAATGTGGCCAGCCAGGTCCTTTTCTGATGGTGGCTGGGGCTGGGCTGCGTTGGGGCGCGGTGATGGTGAGGAGCGAAATACACGTAGAACCCGTCATGTTGTGCTGTGTTCTGTGCCTGCCAGCTTTGCCACCTGCCACGGTGGCCCCACAGTCAGCCCTTTGGAGAGGCGGGATGTGGGGAAGGGGGGCTGTCTCGGGAATGTGAGGTTTAACCCTGCTACGCCTGGTGGTGTAGCCTCAACTCCTCAAGCAGTTGAATCCAGTTTGCTTCTTGTATTTACACTTAAATTTTTTTTTTTGTAGCTTTCATTTTATTTGAAAGACACAACCAGATGGAAATTGTCCATCAGAAGATGGACCTTCATCTTCTCGGATCTTCCCACTTCCCCAGGACCACTGCCACCCTGATGCCAGCAGACAGTCGGGGCTGGGCCAGGCTGAAGCAGCCTGCAGCTCTAGCTGGGTCTCTGCTGTGGGTGACAAGGGCCTGAGGCCTTGAGCCTGCGCCTCAGCAGGAGGCTGGGCTGGAAGTGGACTAGCCTAGACCGGGAGCCACAGGGGCCGTGGGAGTCCCCAGGGGGCGATTGGGCTGGTGGGCCCCATTTTGTTTCCCAGGCCCTGGTTCAGGGGAGGTTTGGAACATATTCGCCCATCTCATGGGCATTTTTAGGGCTACGGGAACAACTCTGGGGAGTGGTAGGTGTCAGATCCCAAGTGTTACAAATAGTACCACAACTCCACAGTCCAGGTTTCAAGGCACGGAGGGCAGAGGCCTGGGGACCGGCACACTCTTGGGGTTTCAGGCAGGGCACTGGGCTGCCTGCTGCGCTTGTCCTGGTGGCTCACACGAGCACACATGGGTGTCGGCCTTGACCAGCTGGTGTGACCTTCAGCAAGTCGCACCTCTGAGCTGCGACTTCTTCCTCTGTACCATGGCATGGTGCTCCTCTGTACATCTGCATTTTATTTTATTTTTATTACAAAGTCAGATAGAGAGGAGGAACAGAGACAGAGAGGAAGATCTCCCGTCCGATGATTCACTCCCCAAGTGACCGCAGCAGCTGGTGCTGTACCAATCCAAAGCTGGAAACCAGGAACTTCCTCCAGGTCTCCCACGCGGGTGCAGGGTCCCAAGGCTTTGGGCCGTCCTCGACTGCTTTCCCAGACCACAAGCAGGGAGCTGGATGGGCAGTGGAGCTGCCGGGATTAGAACCGATACCTATATGGGATCCTGGCACATTCAAGGCTAGGATCTTAGCCGCTAGGCAACACCGCTGCCTCCCCCCAAAATAAATAAATATTAAAAAAGAAAATATTTATTCATTTATTGGAAAGGCAGATCAGATTTATAGAGAGTAGAGATAGCTCTTCCATTAGCTGGTTTGTTCCCCAAGTAGCCACAATGGCTGGAGCTGAGCCACTCTGAAGTCAGTAGCCAGGAGCTCCTTCCGGGTTTCCCACACAGGTGCAGGGTTCCAAAGTCGTCCTCCACAGTCAGGATGTGACCCGAGCCCAGGTGGGATCTCAGTGCTTGTAAAGTGAGGATTTTGCCATCAAGCTATCTTGCCGGACCTGGTAACCCCATCTTAATGCTTGTCTGGGAGGGGTGACTGGAGGCCTGACACAGGACCACGGTTGTGCAGGGCTTAATGAAGATGACATAATCCCAGACACGGCATCGTTAGTTGATTTCACCGTTGATCAGCTACTAGAGTGCAGACCCACAGAGATGGCTGGGGCAGCGGCTGGTCTTAAACTGGTCCTCGGGCATGCCACAGGCGTGTGCGGCCATGCGTGGAACTACGGTGTGGGCGGTAGAGCAGAGTCACCCTCTAGGCCAGAGTCTTCCAGTCCCCAGGGCTCCGGATCATGCTTGGGAGGCCGTCTTTCCCATCCTGCTGAGCTGAGGCTGCAGGCCCGAGAAGGGAGGGCCCAGGGGCAGAAATCACCAAGTCCATGGGCATCAGTGAGTCCTCCAGGTGAAGCAGCGACCTAGTGCCCTGGCCTCTCTGCCTTGTAGCTTGGCAGTGCACTTGCTGGCTGACAGCTGACACTCGGATTTTTCCTTCTTTACCAAGTACGCATCTTACTGTGTTTAAATGCATTTTATAAAACAGAAGATGCAAGAAGCATCTACCTCCCGCCCTCAGTACTGATGACTGGCTATGATCACATCTGTTTTAACTCTGTTCATTAAAAAACCTTAACCCAGGGTGGATGAAGATCTTCCTCTCTTTCTCTCCTCCTGTCTGTATATCTGACTTTCCAATAAATAAATACATCTTAAAAAAAAAAGATGTATTTATTTTAAAGATTTATTTTTATTGGAAAGATGTACAGAGAAGAGAGACAGAAAGATCTTCCATCCGATGGTTCACTCCCCAAGCAACCACAATGGCTGGAGCTGAGCCAATCCCAAGCCAGGAGTCTCTTCCAGGTCTCCCATGTGGGTGCAGGGTCCCAAAGCTTTGGGCCATCCTTGAATGCTTTCCCAGGCCACAGGCAGGGAGCTGGATAGGAAGCAGGACTGCCGGGATTAGAACCGGTGCTCATATGGGATCCTGGTACGTTCAAGGCAAGATTTCAACTGCTATGCTATTGCACCGGGCTCCAATATTTATTTATTTTTATTGGAAAGCCGGATATACAGAGAGGAAGAAAGACAGGATGATCTTCCATCCATTGATTCACTCCTCAAGTGGCTGCAACAGCCAGTGCTGCACTGATCCAAAGCCAGGAGCCAGGAGTTTCTTTTGGGTCTCCCATGTGGGTGCAGAGTCCCAAAGCTTTGGACCATCCTTGACTGCTTTCCCAGGCCACAAGCAGGGAACTGGATGGGAAGCGGGACCGCTGGGATTAGAACCAGTGCCCATTTGGGATCCCAGCATGTTCAAAGTGAGGACCTTAGCCACTAGGCTACCGCTGCAGATCCATCCGCAGCAGATATTTAGGGCACATTGAATGTTGGCAACATGGCATGGTGTTTGTTCCAGCCTGTAGCGTGCCCACCTCCAGGGGTGGATCCTAATGATGAACTTGGGGCCAACCCTGTGCTACACAATTGTGGCATATCCACCATGGGGGGATAACCACGGGGCGGGTCACTGGGTCCTCCATGGTGTAGGGGAGTCATCTTAGAGCCGAGGAGCGGTCACTGTGCGTGTGAAGCTGTCAGCTCAGTGGGCTGCCTCTCCGGCAGTGAAGGGGCAGCGCTCTGGCTCTCGGGCGGACAGCGGTCCTCCTGCGGTGCCGCAGGCCCCACGCCCACATCCCGCCTCGGAGTGCCGAGTCTGGCCTCTGCTTCCGAGCCAGCTTCCGGCGGACCTGCACCCTGGGAAGCAGCAGGCCCAATGCCTGAGCCCTAGACGTGTATGTAGGAGACCCACAGCGGCTCTGTGTGTCCTGGTGCCGTTGCCACGTGGGGAGGGAGCCACCGGATGGAGCTCTGCCGCCCTCCCTTTCAAAGAAATGATGGCCGAGTGGGGCTGCCCCCACAGGCAGGCTCTGCCAGGGTCCTACGGGCGGTGCATTTGCACCTCCCAGGCCGTCCTGGCATGGCCTGATCTGTGTCCTTTATAATAAACTCTGGTCATAAACAGGGCTTTTTTCTGAATTCTGTCAGCATCCCACGGAGGACCAAGCCTGGGGACAGTGGCGGCTCCTGGGTCCGTGGCCTTGGGAAGGTGGGGAGGCGGGAGGTTCTGTGCCACGTGGCGCTTGGTCCAGGCAGTTGTCGTGGAAACTGTGTCTCAGACATCAAGGTGGGAACCACTGAATGAGACGTCTTTTAATCAGCAGGGAGACTGCTGCAGTTCTCAGCTTGATGCGCCTGGCGAACTGCTTCAAAACACACTGGGCCAAAAGTGAGGGAGCCGCTGCGTGAAGTTCAGACACCGCGGTTAGAAACAGGCCAAGCGACAAGAGCACAGACTTTGAATGACACGGATAGGCTCAGGCTGCCAAGCAACAGAACATGTAACGGGAACCACCTGCAGAACACGAGGTCTGAGCAAAAATTGTCAAATAATCTGTATTATCCGAATCATATTCTCTGGCCACTATATCTTAAGTTACCCATCAGTAACAAAAAGAACATAAGGGCTCTGGCACAGTAGCCTGGTGGCTAAAGTCCTCGCCTTGCATGCGTTGGGATCCCATATGGGCACTGGTTTGTGTCCCGGCTGCTCTACTTTCCGTCTAGCTCCCTGCCTGTGGCCTGGGAAAGCAGTTGGGGAGTGAATCAGCAGATGGAAGATCTTTGTCTCTCCTCTGACTTGTCCTCCTCTCCTTTGACTTTCCAAGAAAAATAAAATAAATCTTTTAAAAAGGAATATAGGGCCTGGCACGGTAGCCTAGTGGCTATGGTCCTTGCCTTGCATGCGCTGGAATCCCATATGGGTACCAGGTCTAGTCCTGGCACCCCACTTCCCATCCAGCTCCCTGCTTGTGGTCTGGGAAAGCAGTTGAGGACGGCCCAAAGCCTTGGGTCTTGCACCCATGCGCGGGACCTGGAAGAAGCTCTGGGCTCCTGGCTTCAGAATGGCTCAGTTCCAGCTGTTACAGCCACTTGGGGAGTGAGTCATTAGTTGAAAGATCTTTGTCTCTGTATCTCCTTCTCTCTGTATATCTTTCAATAAAAATAAATCTTTAGAAAAGGAACATATTTAAGCATATTTGGTGGTTAAGAAGTGCATTAAAAAACAAGCAAACAAACAAACCTAGGTGGTCATTTATTCCAACAGGGTAGGAGTGGGCTGGAGGGGAGGGGATTGGAGGGGCAGAGAACAAGGAGGGACACGCCTCCTGCCATGCTGGCAGAAGGGGGGCTGCCAGGGCAGGGAAGGGGCAAGATGGAGAAGGATCAAGAAGTGCATTTTTCGGGCCCGGCGCGGTGGCACAAGTGGTTAAGGTCCTCGCCTAGCACTCCTGGGAGCCCATATGGGCGCCGGTTCTAATCCCAACAGCCCCGCTTCCCTTCCAGCTCCCTGCCTGTGGCCTGGGAAAGCAGTCGAGGACGGCCCAAAGCTTTGGGACCCTGCACCCGCATGGGAGACCCGGAAGAGGCTCCTGGCTTCGGATCGGCATAGCATCGGCCATTGCGCTCACTTGGGGAGTGAATCATCGGACGGAAGATCTTCCTCTCTGTCTCTCCTCCTCTCTGTGTATCTGACTTTCCAATAATAAAAAATAAAAATCTTTTTTTTTAAAAAAGAAGTGCATTTTTAAATAACTCAGTGGTTGAAAAAAATAAAAAATATACCGCAGCAATGATGGGACGTGTCAATGTTTGAGCTGAATAAGAAAAAAAATACATCGTTGAACTTGTAGGGTAATAGTTCTTAGAAGAATTTTATCACCTGGCTTATATGGTTATAATAGAACAGGGTGGAAATGGATGAATCAAAATCCATTCAAGAAGTTAGAAACTGAAAAAGAACTAACTGGGATAATAATAATAACACAAATAATGTAAGAATCAGGGCAGAAATGAGTAAGGCAGGAAGGGAAAGCGGTTGTTGGTTCTCAGAGAAAAGCAACACAATTGAGAAGATTCTCCCGAGACTCATCTATTTGGCAGAGGGAGCTTTGTTCAGAGGCGCGGGCCGTTATCTGTGGGCCTGTCCTCCGCATCAGGGGCCACGGGCGGGCAGGTGGACGGGCGGGCGGGTGGGCAGGCATGTGTGCAGGTGGACGGGCGGGCAGGCGTGTGTGCAGGTGGACAGGCAGGCAGGCGTGTGCGCAGGTGGACGGCGGGCAGGCAGGCAGGCAGGCAGGTGGACGGGCGGGCGGGCAGGTGGAAAGGCAGGCAGGCCTCCCGCCGCCCTCTGGCTCCCAGCCACTTCACAGCTGAGGGGAGCGGCAGGCGGCCAGCAGCCAGCCTGGGAGATGTACCATAGGTTGCACATTTCGGCACTTGGAGTTGAGTCATTTCCTTCTGTGAAGGTAAGAGAGGGGCCTATACGAGCCAATTTCACTTATGAATCCTGACATAAAACATCTTCAGTGTTGCCAAACAACTCAGTATCCGCTAAGGATACCATCAGGATCATTCCACGCGTGTACACCGCCACGGGAAAAGCTGTGTGCACAATCCGACACGTACGCATCGGGGAGGAAAGTCAGTGCATTACTCAACAACACCCGTGAGGGCTTGATTGTTGAGCTGGTTAGATGGATCTAAGCTTCAATGCCGATTGCCACGTACGAGAGCCAAGGCGGATGTGGGACAGACTGATTGGTCTGCCACACATACTGGCAAACCAGGGTAGGGGGCGGGCCTGGTGGGGGTTATTGTGGGTCGCTCTCACCAGGCTGCAGCTCCCACTGCTTTATGTGAGGGCCGAGAATGTGCTGAACCAGGCTGGACTGCAACACCCATTGGTTCCAGTGGAAGTCGGGGCTGAAAACAGAACCAACCCAGCCATTGCAACCACCAGCTGATCGGGATGATGGACTGAGCCGGGCCCTGTGCTTGCTAGAACACACAAGAATCTGGCTTGGGAAAACCTCAGACGAAGTTTCTTTGGGGATCTCCCCAATCGAAATGCCGGACTCAGAACCCTAACCATGAAAGGACAGAAGATGGAACAAGTTAATCAACCACCTCAGCTATAGGTTGGCAACAAAATACCAGCAAATAGAGATGCTATGGTGAACAATGTTAATCAGTGGATTTTTCAACGACCTCATCGTGTTTGGAGAGGCGAGATTGGCAGTGATTCATAACTGGTGAACTATCGAAACCATTTGAGCGAGTATCTCAGAGCATGCCCCACATGCGGGATTTGGGGTGTGTGGGAAACTGGGTGGGGCTTCTCCCTCAGTAACCCCCTTAACCTCAGATACATGAAGGAAACAATATGGAAACAATAATCTTACCCACTTTCCTGTAGCCCTTGACCCTTTTTACCCAAATTAACTACTTAAAGATTGTCAAAATAATAATAAAAAAAAGAAAATCAAATCAGTGCAGTAAATGGAATTCCCTGTAGCAGAAACCCCCATCCCCTGGGGACCACGCGGCCGATCCACAGGCCTGTCTGCATGCTTCATGGGAGAGGACGTTTACCCCACACCGAAGCCAGCCCCGTGGT
This sequence comes from Ochotona curzoniae, assembly GCF_017591425.1. Classification (NCBI taxonomy): domain Eukaryota; kingdom Metazoa; phylum Chordata; class Mammalia; order Lagomorpha; family Ochotonidae; genus Ochotona; species Ochotona curzoniae. Next base: position 3,208,452 of record NW_024465561.1, on the reverse strand, counting down.
TCCCGGGCGACGCAGCAATCCCGCTGCCCAGCGGAGACCAGGGGTCCTCTCCCACTCGTGTGCTTACACTGGGTTGGGGCTTCTCGCCCTAGCAACTGTTACATGAGAAAGGAGCGACAGGCATTGAAAATGACAACGGGAACCGGTAAAAATATTGCTTTTTGTCAATGTGACTGTACACCGAAGACCGATACGAAGAGCCGAGGGTCTGTTACACAGAGCACCCCACAAAGAGGAAGGACTCAGCAGTATCCCAAAAATGTGCATATAGCAAAACCTCACTCGCAACAACAGTGACATGAGCCTTGGAATAACCTTGGCCCCCTCCCCAAACACACACGTTTCTATAGACTTGAAAACATCTGGGGATGTGAGGAAGTCCCTGAAGAAATGGAGACATCACATCAGTGGACAGGAAGCCAACGTCATAAAGATTGTCATTCAACAAAGTTTATATACACATGATCAATGCCAGTTGCACTGCTTGAAACAGACAGAGCCCCAATAGCTTTTGCAAAAATCCCAGCTAGGTAAGCCCGACAGAGAGAGAAGGTAAAAGAATATCTAGAAAAACTTGGGGGGTCGGGGGAAGGAGCAATGGGGGTGGAACAGCCATGTCCAAACCTACGGCCAGCCGTGCCAGCTGGACGGGGGCAAGCTGCGGGGTGCTACAAGTCTTTCTAACCACGACTCCAAAGTCTAGAAGCCGGGGAAGGAAAATCCGCGTACACAGAGCTCCACCAAGACAGATACTCCGTCTGCATTTCCACAAGCCTGAGATGTGGCATCCTCTGGGGGAGTGCCGGTTTGAGTCCCAGCTACTCCATGTCTGCCCTAGCTTCTGGCTCAGCTGCTTGGGGCCCTGCACTGGCGAGGCAGAGCTCGGAGGACTTCCTGGCGCCTGGCTCCCACCACCCCCAGCTCCCCCAGCTCAGCCTGGAGGTGAGAGGGGCGCAGGGCAGAGGGAGGCAGTGGGTGAATCAGGTGGTGGAAGATCTCCCGCCCTCTCTGTGACGCTGCTTTCCAGAGAAAGAAATCCCCCAGACAAAAAGGGATCCGCGGCAGTTAAAGATCTAGAAACTGTATTTTTGTCCCCTAAAGGAACAGTTAAGCTGCCGTGATCTGCAAAGGGAAAAGGCAGAGTAACCTGGACTGACACCACTCTGTCACCCCTTGGGAAATCACAAGAAATAAACAGCTTTTAGACACAGCTTCCCTGATAGGGAAATGCAAATGAAAGCCAGAGCGGGGGTCCCTTTGCACTGATGGGGACGGCCGAGGCTGACTGGCTGATGGCCGGGCACTGAAACCCCCTGGCTGGATGAGCCCCCAGGAAGGCAGGTGTACCCCCCTTGGCCCAACACATACGTCCTTGTGTCCAGATCGTCCTCTGCTCCAAGGTGGGAACGTGCACAGAGAAAATGCTACAGCATTTCGCCACCAGCCCAGTGGTGCAAAAGCTGACCGGCTGGTCTACTGAGATCGCAGTCTTACACTGTAGTCGCTCAAAACGACAGATACGGAAATCTACAATACGAGTAAAAATAACAACAACAAAATCCAAGATGCTGGTAGAGGTAGAGGTTACCTCGACTTAGGAAAGCAAGCGGCACATGTAAAACACATCGATTTGCATATGCATTAGACAACAGTGGAAAGGCGTAAGAACAAACCGGAATAAACAAACACACACACTTCATTCCACCCCCGCGTGACCACGCGTGCTAGGGAGCCTGTTGAATTTGGCAGAGGGCAGGAAGAGGACAGACTTCCCAGCAACTCTGATTACTTGGTTGGGTCTTGTCAAAAAGATGACATACGCAAGAGCAACAGTTAACAGTCACACACACACACACACACCCACACACACACCCAAGTTACTCCCACTCCTGTCAGTTTCACGTGGACTGGGTAACACATTTCTCTCACAAATAAGGAACCCGTCTTTTCCTAGCTGGATGTCCACTACTCGTCTTGGAGGGGTGGGCTGGCACAAGACGCCCCGCGGAGGGTCCCCCACGCGCCCGGACCCCCTGACCACTCTGTGCGTTTCCCTTCCCGCCTGTCCTGGCTACTTCTGATGCGTTCTGTAATGGACAGTCCCCCTCTTGGGCTCGGATCTCTGCAAAGCCAGCCTCGGGAGGGTGGTGGTGGAGAGATGGCCCAGTTCGTCCCACCGATGCACGAGTGTGTGTGTGTGTGTGTGTGTGGGGGGGGGGAGCTCGCCGTGGGCAGGGGGTCCGTCCCTGGCGCGCCGGGCCGCGCGCCTCCTCCTCCTCCTCGGCCTGCCGGCGTCGCCCCCACGGCGGCTGAGTCACTCCCTCGGCCGGGCGGGCGCAGGCCCCGGCGGCTCTCAGTCGTCCGAGGCGCCCAGGGCCACGGTGAAGGCGGCGGCCGCCGAGTCCATGGGCGGCGGGTCGGCGTCGAAGGCCGCCTCGCGCGCCCTGCAGCCCTCCACGAACAGCCGGCGGCGCTCCTCGATGTCACGCAGCAAACGCGCCGGGATGAGCGAGCAGTCATCCAGGTACTGGCGGAACAGCTGCTGCTGCTGCTGCTGCTGCTCGTGCGTGGCCAGGGGGCCGAGCGGCTCGGCCACGCTGCCCATGATGGACACGGGCTCCGGGCCGGCCGCGGGGCCCGGCGCGCGCACCACGGGCCTGGCAGCTCCGGCCAGCGCGCCCTCCCGGGCCTCCCGGGCCTCCCGGGCCCGGCTCCGGCCGCCTACGCCGGCCTGCAGCACGTCGCGGATGCCCCTCGCGGGGACACTGCCGCCTCCCGGCAACTCGGACATCTCCGCCACCGGACCACCGCGTCCATCCAAACGCTCCACGACGCTTTCCCGCGGGGTCGGGCTGACGGCCGCGCGCATGCGTGCGCCTGCGTGCGCCCGCTCGGTGCGCAAGCTTCGAGCGCCCTCTGGTGGTGCGGAGTGCCCTCTCCAGTCCTGGCGCGCCACGCTTGGAAACAGCAACCTATTACTGAATTCGGGTGGATCACCTGGTAATGAAACTGCAGGCTTCCACTACATGTAGTTCTAGTGATTATTAGCATTTATTCTGAGCTAGTACGTTCAGTTATGCATGACTATGCGGGGGTAGTGTGGGATGTTTTCGTGCTTAATCAGGGCAAATGTATCTTTAAACATATATCATTTACTTAAGGTGGAGACATTAAAGAGCCTTGCTTTTAGCTTTTTTGTTTGTTTGTTTTGATTTGAAATGCAGAGCCACAGAGAGAAGGAGAGATAGAGAGGAAAGATCTTCCATCCATTGGTTACTCCCCAGATGGCCGCAATGGTCAGAGCTGAGCCAATCCGTAGCCAAGAGCCAGGAACTTCTTCTGGGTCTCCTACGTGGGAGCAGTGTCCCAAGGACTTGGGCCATCCTCGACTGCTTTCCCAGGCCACAAGCAGGGAGCTGGATGGGAAGTGGAGCAGCCAGAATTAGAACTGGTGACCATGTGGGATCCTGGCGTGTTCAAGGCGAGGACTTTAGCTGCTAGGTCACCATGCCGGGCCCAACATTTACTTGTTTTTTGGAAAGGAGAGAGAGAGAATGAATCACGCATCTGGTTCACTTCCCACTAGTCGCAATCGCCAGGCACCTCTAGCTTCATCCGGGAGTCAGGGGCCCAAGCCCTCGGGCTGTCCTCTCCGCTTGCCCAGGCTGTAACTAGGGAGCTGCATCAGGAACAGCAGTGGGACTCGAACTTGTGCACCAATGTGATGCTTGAGCCACTGCACACCTCGTTGGCCCCAAATATGTTTCTATTTTGCTACACCAGCGATTTCTGCTGTGAGGGTGAAGGGACTCCAGCCTGGGTTTGTTCTGCTGTGGCTGTATGTGGCTCCCGCAGGGCACACGCAGCTGTTTGTTTTTTCCTTGCCCTGCGAGAAGTTGTGGCAGAAGGGGGGGGGGGGCAAGATTGTCGTTCTAAGGGGCAGCACCCCCTAGTTTGCTTCTCTGTGTCTTCCTTGCACCCCTGAAACAACCTGACCCGCAGGGCTGTTTGCATGCTGTGTGCTCCTGACTCAGCGCCCACTTCCCCCAAGCCCTGCCATGCTCAGGCACCCGCACCTTGGCACTTCTCCGCAAGCAGCTGAGGCTGGAGTCAGCTAGGAGGCGATCTGCTCACAAGCCTTTTCCTAAAGGAAGCTTTCTGGAAGATTTCCTTATCGTAAAGAATCTGGATTTAGTGTTGACCTAGTCTAAGGATGTGTTGGTCTAGGAAATACTGAACCAAATGTGTCCCCCCTCCCTTTATTTTTTAAAAGATTTATTTTTATTGGAAAGGCAGATTCACAGAGAGACAAAAAGAGAAAGATTTCCGATCTGCTGGTTCACTCCCCAGCTTGGCTGGAGCTAAGCTGATCCGAAGCCAGGAGCCAGGAGCTTCTCCTGGGTCTCCCACATGGGTGCAGGATCCCAGGGACTTGGGCCATCCCCTACTGCCCTCTCAGGCTGCAAGCAGGCAGCTTAATCTGAAGTGGAACAGCTGGGACACGAACACACGTCCATACAGAATGCACATGCAGCAGATAGAGCCCTGGTTTACTGTGTCACAGTGTCAGCCCGTGGGCTCCGCTCTTCCAAGGGGAGTTTTAACTTCTATAAGACTTTGTGCCGGTTCTAATCCCGGCAGCCCTGCTTCTCATCCAGCTCCCTGCTTGTGGCCCGGGAAAGCAGTCAAGGGTTCCTGGCTTCGGATCAGCTCAGCTCCAGCTGTTGCGCTCACTTGGGGAGTGAATCATCAGACAGATCTTCCTCTGTCTCTCCTCCTCTCTGTATATCTGATTTTCCAATAATAATAAAAAAAAAATCTTAAAAAACAAAAGACCTTGTAACATCCGTAAGAATAAGGGGGAAATGGAGTGAGGTATGGGATCAGTTTAAGGGGCAAAAGTCAACAGGTAATACCCGGTCACACGATTGTGTCAAAGTCAGCATTGGAACCTAGATAATCCGACATCAGAAATGTCACTTTCCTCCCCCCAGGATTCCCAGTCCTGGTCCCCTGCCATTCTGAGGGCACGCCCCCACTATCAGGACAATGGTTGGAGCCAGGAGCTTCTTCCGGGTCTCTCATGCAGGTGCAGGGTCCCAAGGCTTTGGGCTGTCCTCAAGTGGGACAGCTGGGACGCAAAGTGGTGTCTATGTGGGATGCTGGTACTAGCAGGCAAAGGATTCCTGTGCTATGCCACGCGCCAGCCACAATAACAATCGTTACTATTTGGGCAATCACCCACTTTTTCTCTAGTTGCTTGAATCCAGTGACTTCTGTTTCAGGCCGGATCCTGGAAGATCCTAGAAAAACAAAACAGCCTCCCATAGTGACCCAGCACCAGAAATGGGTACGATCCCATGTGTGAATATGAAGGCCAGTACCTTTAACGAGAGGTAAAGGAGATCGGGGCCTCAGTGGAAGAAGCCCACCTTGCGAATCAACATGATCAATGCCATTGTTGGCCGTGCAAAGTAGGATGTACTGTGTGGTGGATATGGAATAATCTAGTATAGAATTCACAAGTTCTGGAAAGATCTCTGACAGATTCCAGCAATTCTTGAAACATCACCCGCAGTGACAGATGGGTACGTCACTCTAGAAACTCTACAGAGGAGCAAGACAAGGACCCTGTATAGCATCCGGCACTACAGATTACAGCGTTCTAACTGAGGAACTGGAGGCATTGTCCCGGGGGGCGGTGGTGACACCTGTAGCACGTGGGTCCCTGCTACTCGTGTGGGAGAGTCCGGTCAGGCTCCTGGCTCTTAGTTGGTCCAGCCTGGCTACTGTGGGGCACTGGGGGAATGAGCCAGCGGACAGCAGCCTGCTTAAATGCATTCTAAACATTACAAAAAAGGGGGAGAATAAAAAAAAATACTGTAAAAGTGGCAAAGTTATCACTATCTGTACTTGATAATACCTCAATGTAAGAGAATCATCTGACAAGCCACTATCAACGATACTTTCAATATGTGCACAGAAATCAATGGCTTCACGTCCACTGGAAGGACCTTCTTCATTTGGTACCAACTGCTTGGGCTGGCCAGGGCAATAGCGCCGTCCTGACTCCAGGTATCCCATGCCAGGAGTGGATGTTAGGTCCTTGGAAGACGACCCGGTGGTGACCGGGTTACAAGGCATTCTTTTCTTGACACTTGCAACTTTGTAGCAGATACACTGCTAAAAATACTATTAAAATATCCTTCACTACAGAACAAAATGAAACATAAATGGCCTGGCGCGGTGGCCTCGTGACTCAAGCCCTGGCTTTGCACATCCCACATGGGCGCCAGTTGGTATCGTTGCAGCTGCTCCACCTCCCATCCAGCTCCCTGCTTGTGGCCTGGCAAAGCATTTGAGGACGGCCCAAAGCCTTGGGACCCTGCACCTGCGTGGGAGACATGGATGAAGCTCCTGGCTTTGGATTGGCTCAGCTCTGGCTGTTGTGGCCACATGGGGAGTGAACCAGCAGACAAAAGTTCTTTCTCTGTCTCTCCTTCTGTCTGAACATCTGTCTTTCCAAATAAATAAATAAATATATTTAAAAGAACATTAAATTAGGAACATGTTTTCTCGTGCCGAAATTTTTATTTGAAAGGCATGGCGACAGAAAAGGAGCTGCTGAGGGATGCTCCAGCAGCTGGCTCAGACAGCCACAACAGCCAGGCTGGGCAAGGCGGAGGCCAGCCTGAAACCCCACCCAGGTCTTCCTTGGGGGCGGCAGGTGACTCTCAGCACGTGAGGACGCTGGATCAGAAGTGGTATTCTGACACGGGATGCTGGCATCCCGAGTTGTGCCACAACACTGATTCCAAAGGACGTCTCCCATCAGAACGGCAGATTTATGGAGCAAAGGCGAGACAGAAAGATCTTCCATCTGCTGGTTCACTCCCCAAGTGGCCACAACTGCCAGAGCTGCACTGATCTGAAGTCAGGAGCCTCTTGCAGGCCTCTCACACAGAATCAGGGTCCCAAAACTTTAGGCTGTCCTCAACTGCTTTCCCAAGCCACAAGCAGGGAGCTGGATGGGGAGTGGAGCAGCCAGGATATAAACTGACGCTCATATAAGATACCAGTGCGTGTAAGGCAAGGACTTTAGCCACTAGGCTACTGTGCTGGCCCCCCTCCTTGGCTTTTGATCAAACTTCCTACTAACCTGTGTGGGAGGGAGCAGGTCCCGAGACCCTGCCACCCACGCGGGAGCTCAGAATTCTAGGCTCTTGGCTTCAGCTTTGCCTGGCCCCAGCTGTTGTAGGCATTTGGGGGGAACAAATCGGATGGAAGCTTTTTCTTTGTTTAAATAAATTAATTTTATTTGCTTAAAAGTAGAGTTATAGAGAGGGAGAGACAGAGGGACATCTTGCATTCTCTGGTTCACCACACCAAATGGCCATGATGGCTGGGGCTGAGCCAGGCTGAATACAAGAGCTTTGTTCAGGTCTCCCACGTGGGTCCAAGGTCCCAAACACATGGACTGTCTTCTACTGCTTTCCTGGGTGCATCAGCAGGGAGCTGGATCAGAAGTGGAACAGCCAGTATTTGAACCTGTGCCTATGACGCTGGGTGTTGCAGGCGATGGCTTAGCTGGCCACACCACAATGCCACCCCTAGTGACTATTTTCTTCATGCAATTCGGATTCACTTTCAGAATACTAATTTCCCAGAATTTCTCACTCCAACGTTCCTGGCCTTGCTTTCAGCCCCCGTGTGGATCTCCATGCAGTCTCCTCTAATTCCCCTGGGACCAGGTCAAGCTGGGGTGCACACCCTGCTGGATGCGCTGGCTGGGCCAGGGGTGGCTTGGAGAAGAGGGACAGAGCTGCACATCAGCGCTTGCTCTCTTTTAAGCTGAAGATTTGTTCTTACTGGAAAGGCAGGAGACACAGCAAAAAATCTTTTATCCGCTCGTTTCACTGCCTAAATGGCCGCAATGGCTGGAGCTGAGCTGATCTGAAGCAAGAACCCAGGAGCCTCCTCTGGGTTTCCTATGTGGATACGGGTTGCAAGGCATTGGGCCTTCCTCTGCTGCTTTCCCGGGCCCTAAGCAGGGCGCTGTGAATGGAAGTGGAGCTGCCAGGACACGAACCATCTCCCGTATGGGATGCTGGTGCTTGCAGGTGGAGGATGGCCAGTTGAGCTATTGTGCAGGTCCCCCCAAGGAAGTCATATTAAAAAAAAAAAATTAAGTCGTTAAGCTTGCGCTACATCTTTAAGATAAGTTTCAAATGGTTCAAAGATTGAAATATGAACACTGGATTTATTTCCCCAGGGCACACCAAACCTTCGGAGCACAGGGGACACAGGAAGGGCCAGCACTGTGGAACAGCAGGCAAAGCCACTGCCACTAAAGCCCACAGCCTATGTGGGCGTTCAGTTCAAGTCCCAGCTCCTCCACTTCTGACCCAGCTCCCTGCTGATGGCCGGGCGAAGGCGGCAGAGGATGGTGCCAATGTTTGGGCCACCTGCCCAGCTGGCCAGTGGGTCAGCTGGGGAATAAACTGGTGGATGGCAAATCTGTCTCGGCCTCACTTTATTACTCTGTCTTTCAAATAAATAAACCGTTGGGAAACAAATAAATAAACATAAGTTAAAGGAAGTCAAGACAAAAAACTGCATGTCCAAAGGCTTTTAGAAAATCCAAAGATAAATAAGCTAGAACAATGTATAACGAACACCACAGCTTTTTCATATTTCATTGCATGATTAAAGATATGACAGTCAATACAGAAAGTTACTCAGAAACAGATAAAGGACACGAAGAGAAAACGCACGGACAAGGGGTCATGAAGGATCTCCACCAAGTCCACGGAAAATGCGCGCTACCAAAACCATGCATGATTTCAACTGTGCAGCAAAACCGGCGATACCGGTGCCTCCCACTTCGCATGCACTCTTTGAAGCTTCCTCTGCAGAACCCAGAAAAGCCAATTTAAAGGGATATGCCCCCCTTTCTCAACGGTCAGATTGGCAACATCTGGGTATCTGTTGGTTTAAAACACTGGTGAAAACACTGCTTGTCAATTACCAGTGGGAATCTGAAATGACCCCCCGGGTGGACTTAGCTGCCCCTGTGAGCTCCCACGGGTGTTCCTCCGGCCCAGAACGCTGAGATTTAATCCCGCTTATCTGCAACAAAGGCTCCAAGAAGGTACTGCGTACATGATCCACCACAACTTTTATATATATAAAAAAATTACCCTTTGAAGTACTCTCATGTCAGAAACGTTGAAATCTGAACATTGTATTTCGGATGGAAGTAATGCTGTGTGCGCGCCGCGCCACGTCACGGGACAGGCGTATGAAACGAGCCGGCACAGCAATTCTCTTTTGCCAAAAGAAAACGGCAGGTAACAGCCTAAACAACCAAAAGGATATTCCTGGCTAATTACAGAAGAGAGAAAAAAAATACACACAGTTTCTAAAAAACAATAAGGAAATACGGTGGTTTCAAAGGATATGTTCCTGACGAAAAGGCTGCATATAAACCATTAATTATAATATGCCAACTTTGTGAAGAAGTGCAAAAACAAAAGAAAACAAATTCCGGGATTTCTATTTGTGTATCTCCACCTAGCGACCCGGCTTGCAACCACCGCTAGGTGGAGAGCCCTCGCCGCTGTGTAGTTCCTATCTTAAGGAAGCGCCGACACACCCTTTACCAAAAGACTTTGCAACGCCATCTGAAAAACGAACACAAAACCCAGAAACCTGGCGTTTTTGGAAAACACGATTTATCATGTCTTATCTACAGCAGCAGGTACTTGGCTCGCCATCTGCACCGCCGCGGCCAAACACACAACCCGACGTCACCCTGCGCGCTCCTGGCCTTCAGGAGAGGCTGACCGCGCGCAGTCCGCGGCCTCCGGCTCCTACAACCTCAGCTGTGTGGCACGGTGCCTCTGCTGGAGTGGGGTCACGATCCCTTCCTCACCCAGGGCTCCGGGAGCAGAACCCACACCCCGAGTTCCTACAGACCAACGCAGCAAGGAGGAGGCATCCTGCAGGTGCGTGAGGGTGGGAAGAAACCGGCTTCACTACCAACTGGGGGTGCGCGCTCGAGGGCGCACGCAGGCGCGCAGGGTTGGGGGTGTCTTGCAATGCTTTCGGCGTCGTCCCGTTTTTGCTGTTGCTTTCGCAGGGGGCTCCCGGGCGTCCCTCGTGGCCCATGGGCTCGCTGTGGTGGACTTCTGTCCGGTGTCCAAGGCTGAGCGCAGCGAGAGGCCCAGGCTCCCCCACCTCCACTCCTCCCCACCTCACCACTCCAGCTACTCCCTGTGGATGAACTTATCGCAGCCCAGTTCTTCGATGAGGGGATTGATGACTTCGGACGCGGTCAGGGCGATGGTGAAGGTCAGCACGTCGAAGTCCATGCGCTGCGGGTTGCGCTGGTACTCGGCGTCGAAGGCGGCCTCGCGCGCCCGGCAGGCTTCCACGAAGCGCCGCCGCCGCTCCTCCAGCTCCTGGATGCGACCGGGGGCGATCGGGTAGTTTTCCAGGTAGTGGCGGAGGAACTGTTGATAATTGATCCCCAATACGCTCAGAGGGTGCCGGAGGCGCAGGTAGGGCAAGGCGGCCAGCGCCCCCCGCGAGCGCGGCCTGCCCTCGGGACCCTCGTCCTCCAGGGGCTCCCCCAGGAGTCGGGCGACCTCTGCCATGCGCGCCTCCCGGGACGCGGCTGCTGCTGCTGGTGCCGGGCCAGCTCCTCCAGCTCGGGCCGCCGCCAGCCGGGCTCCCCGGGCTGCCGCCATCGCGCCTCCCCCGGCCTCCTCCGGCTCCCGTCTCCCGCCGCCTCCCTCGGCGCGCGGGGCGTCGCCTTGGCTGCAGTCTGCGGGCGGCTGGGACATGTCGGCCCGGGGAGTCGGGGTGCCGGGGAGTCGGGGGACCGGGCGCGGCTGCGGAACCGTCCGGGGGCGCAGGGCGCAGGGTGCACGGATCACAGCTGTGCACGCCGGGGCGTGTGCAGGCCCGCAATGCGCATGTCCGCAATGCCAGCCTGGGGACGCCGTGAGCACCCACGCATGCGCATGCGCATGCGCACACCGAGGGGGGCCGCCGCCGGAGCGGCCCAAGGGCGCCGCGCACGCGTGGTAGCGCGGTCCCCGCGAGCCGCTCGATGCCGCCCCCCAGCGGCCCCAAGCGCCAACGCAGCTGGTCGTGGCTGAGGCCGCAGCTCACAGGATTTAGGGTTGATATCAGGGTTAGTACGCTGATGAGTCTAACAACATAAGAGCCCAGCAAGGCGTTCCCAAGCTCCCGTGCACGGGTGCTGCTTGCTCGAAGGTCCTTGTTCTTCTGTGATTATAATGCCCCTGGTTATAGACCAAGCTATTCTAGATTCACAGCTTATTTTTTTTTGGGGGGGGGTGTTCTTTTCCAGCCGCGCATTTGTCTGCACCCACACCCATGATCTTTCTACTGATGCAGCAATATTTCCTTCTTGCTACCGTTAAAATTGCTTTGGCCACTTTTGCACATTATTTTTTCCAAAATCTTATTTACCATAACATGTAAAAAAAAAAAGCACAAATTATGCACACAGCTGAATGAATTATGATAACATGCGCACACCCGTGTCACCAGCGCTCGGGTCGAGAAATGGAGTATTTCCAATATTTCAAAGTCCTTCCTCCTCCTTCCGCTTTTTTTCTTTCTAAATGTTAAGTTTTATTTAAATATACTCTACTGAGAGTAGAAGGGTCCACAGTACGACTCCTGCCTTATGATGGCGATCAGCTGAGCCAGGGAGATGGCAGGCCGCTGTGGGGGTGTTTGAGCATGGTCCCACAGGTTGTAGGGGGAGGGTCTGCAGTCTATCCGGATTCTTTATTTACAAATATTTATTTGGGGGCCCGGTGTGATAGCATAGTGGTTCAAGTCCTCACCTTGAACATGCTGGGATCCCATATGGGCACCGGTTCTAACCCCAGTGGCCCCACTTCCCATCCAGCTTCCTGCTTGTGGCCTGGGAAAGAAGTCAAGGACAGCCCAAAGCCTTGGAACCCTGCACATGCATGGGAGACCTGGAAGAAAGTCCTGGCTCCTGGCTTTGGATTGGCTCAGCTCCGGCTGTTGCAGCTGCTTGGGGTGTGAACCATTGGATGGAAGATCTTCCTCTCTGTCTTTCTGTTTGTGTATCTGTCTTTCCAATAAAAATAAATAAATCTTGAAATATCTTCCATCCAACTAGTTTACCGCCCCCCTCCACCAAAATGACTGTGGAAGCAAAGACTCTGACCAGCCTGCTGTGTGGGTGGCCCAAGGACCGGGCCATCTCAGGCTGCAGTTGTGGGGAGCTGGAGTGAAGTGCAGCAGCTAGGATGGGGACCAGAGCTCCCATGGCAGGCAGGGGTAGCCGACCAGAATCCTTGCTGAATCCAGAGTTGGAGCGCTGGCCTGCAGTCTCGCCACGTTCCCCTGACCCCCGGGGGATCCTGCCTAGTTCTCTTCGGTGATATCTCTTTGCCTGCCACTTGTTGAGGACCCGCCGATTCCTGGGAACTCTCCATGTCCCCATTGCCAGCCACTGCTAACCCTCCTCTGGTGTCCTGCAGGGTCCCCTCTGTCCACCCCACATCTCTGCCCCTGGGGGTGGAGTATGAGTCTTGAACGTGACCCCATCATCCCAGCGCTTTGTGGCTGCATCTGGAGTGGGGGTGTTTGCAGCAGGTGACTGTGGTTCCATATGATGGGCCGTCTCTCACCTGCAGGGAGAATGGTCGCCTTGGTGACGGTGTCCTCCTGTTAACCCACACCCTGTGGCCTCTGCTGGCTGAAGACTGGTCCTGCAGCATCCACACCCCAGGGAGGGGGACCCGGAGACCATCGCTTCAGCTGTCATCATCCACCTTCTGCCCACCAGGGGGCAGCCACGTCAAAATCATGGTGGACCCATTTCACCTGAAATGGTGGTTTCTTTAACTTGTGTTTATGTATTTGAAAGGCAGAAACGCACACGTAGACAGAGATGAAGCTCCAGGTAAAAGCAGGACAGAACTGCCTTGCTCCCCAAAATGCCTGCAGAGGGTGCAGCTGGGGTGGGCCGGGCCGAAAGCCCCAGTCAGAAGCTCAGGGTGCTCAAACGAGCAAGTAGTTCATATTCTTGGGGCATAGTCCTTTTTCTGTATTAATAATCGCTTCTCGGCCTTTTGGCTAAGATCAAGTGTAAAATCTGTATTAATATAAAGGGGATAGATTTGATGTATTTCATAGAATTCTAAGATAACCATACTCCCCTCTCACATGCCTCCAACCTCCAACTCTCCTCCTTCTTTCCTTTCTTTTAAGATTTATTTTATTTTTATTGGAAAGGCAGATATACAGGAAGCAGGAGGAGAGGCAGTGAGGAAGGTCTTCCGTCCGATGGTTCACTCCCCAAGTGACCGCAAAGGTTGGAAGCTGAGCCGATCCAAAGCCAGGAGCCCAGAACCTCTTCTGGGTCTCCCATGCGGGTGCAGGGTCCAAAGGCTTTGGGCTGTCCTTGACTGCTTTCCCAGGCCACAAGCAGGGAGCTGGATGGGAAATGGGGCTGGTGGGACTAGAACCGACACCCATATGGGATGCCAGGGTGTGTTCAAGGTGAGGACTTGAACTGCTACACTATCGTGCCGGGCCCAACACTATTTCTTTCTTTTTTTTTTTTTTTTTTTAAAGATTTATTTTTATTATTTTTTCATTGGAAAGGCGGATATACAGAGAGGAGAGACAGAGAGGAAGATCTTCCGTCCGATGATTCACTCCCCAAGTGAGCGCAACGGGCCGATACTATGCCGATCCGAAGCCAGGAGCCTCCTCCGGGTCTCCTACGCGGGTGCAGGGTCCCAAAGCTTTGGGCCGTCCTCGACTGCTTTCCCAGGCCACAGGCAGGGAGCTGGAAGGGAAGCGGGGCTGCCGGGATTAGAACCGGCGCCCATATGGGATCCCGGGCATGCTAGGTGAGGACTTAGCCACTTGCGCCACCGCGCCGGGCCCCCCAACACTATTTCTTACTAACCTCTCCTCCAAAAGCAGATTCAAGCAAGGGGATCTATGGTTTTGTATCTGGGCTCTGAGGATCCCAAAGCTGACAAAGGAAGCTGTGACTGTGTTTGACATGACCTCCCTCCACCCGTCCAGGTCTCTGAGCGTGTGCCAGGGGACGGCAGCGCCCCGCGGAATGTTGGTGCTGCACGTGGGGAGAGACACAGTCTCTCTTGCCTGTTCCAGGCCTCCTGGCACTTCCCCAGGGCTTTTCTTTACAACCTTAGCAAAATCATCAGTATTACTGCACTACCAATGAATGGAAAACCTGGGAACTCGAACTTGGGATCATTCACTCCAATCCCTTCTTCTCTGTGGCTCCTCAGCCCCAATCGGGAACAACTCCATTCAGCTTGGAAACCTGCCTGTCTCGGGTCAGCCCTCGCTGGAGGGCAGGGGAGCCTGAGGCACTGCTCAGGTAGTCCTGGTGTTGGCCACCTGCCCTCACTTGGCAGGTGAAGAGGCCCACGTCCGTCCTGGTGCTGACTGCCCCCCCGCCCCCAGGAGCCTTATCACTGCTTCCATTTCCTGAGCACTCACCAGCAGCCAGGCCCTCTGCCACACACCCCTTAGCTGATGCCGTGCACTGAACAGTGCCCTCATATGATCCATTCACAATATTTTTAAAAAGGATTTGTATTTGAGAGGTAGAGTTACACAGAGAGGCGTGATACAGAGATTCCATCTGCTGGCTCATTGCCCAAATGGCCACCATGACTTGCAGCACTGTGGGGCAAGCCAAAGCCAGGTGTTTCCTCCGAATCTCCCTTGTGAGTGCAGCAGTCCAAGCACTGGGGTCACTTCCCCCTGATTCCCAGGTGTCTTAGCAGGGAGCTGGATCAGAAGTGGAGCGATCGGGACTTGAACCAGCGCCCCGATGGGACGCCGGTGCCACAGGTGATGGCTTTATCTGCTATGCCACTGCGCCTGTCCCTTTACTTATTCCATTTTTCCTTCTTTTACATGAATCTCACCTGTCTGTCAGCCTAACTAGTGCTACTCTCCAACCCTAATACCTAGGTGTCATCACAAACCCTGGTGACAGGGTTCAAAAGTTTAGCAAGGCACCTGCGGGAATAACTCATAAGGGTCTTCACAGTCAACGCCAGGTGCAGCCCCAGCTCCCTCAGGGTTTGTGCGAGCATAGACTCAGGCCTCCAGCTGTTTTGCACAGAAGCCTTCTTAGAGCTGGGCTCCCAACACTTATCCATCCCAGTCTGGAATCCTGTACTTCCATTACCCATAAACACTTACTGTTATTTTTAAAAAGTTTTATTTGGAGGTGCCATGGCATAGCAAGCTAAGCCTCTGCCTGCATCCCACATGGGCAGTGGTTCTAGCCCCGGCTGCTCCACTTCTGATTCAGCTCCCTGCTTATGGCCTGGGGAGGCAGTGGAGGTTGACTAAAGTCCTTGGGCCCCTGTACCCACACTGGGAGACCAGGAAGCAACTCCTGGCTCCTGGCTCTGGATCAGCTCAGCTCTGGCTGTTGCAGCCACATGGGGAATGAATCAGCAGACAGAAGATCTTTCTCTGTCTTTCTTTTTCTCTGGAATCTGCCATTCCAATAAAAATAAATAAATCTAAAAAAAAAAAAAACCCAAAGGGAGAGAAATCTGAGTTCTGAAAATTCCACATGCTTCTGTGGTAGGACGGAGCTCTTTCTCTAGACATAACCTTGACTCATGAGGGGCGGAGCCAGCCCTGGGTGTCTGTGGTCTCCTTGAAGTCCCCGAGGCGCCAAGGGCCCGTACACCCTGGGCTCTTCTTCGCCGTTTCCTGCTCTGATTGTGCTGATGGACACCTGAAGGTTAGAATTTCTTTGGATTTCAATTAAAATTTAACTGTGTGATGGCTCTACTGGCTAATCCTCCACCTCCAAGCACCAGCATCCCTTATAGGCACCAGTTTGTGTCCCATCTGGTTCCTTGGCTTGGTAGAAGCTTGTGGCTTCTGATGGGCTCAGCATCAACTGTTGTGGCAATTTGGGAGTGGACCAGTGGATGGAAGATCTGCCTTTCCTCTCTGTCTTTCCAATAAAATAAATACATGTTTAAAGTTTAAGGAGAAACCATCAGAATGTGCTTGTTAAAGAGAGCTCCATGGGGCTGGGGTTGTACAGTTGGTTAAGTTGCCCCCTATGGTGCCAGGATCTCATTGGGGTACTAGTTTGTGTCCTGGTTGCTTCACTTCCCATCCAGCTCCCTGCTTATAGCCTGGGAAAGCAGCAGAAGATGGCTCAAGTCATTCTGCACCTGCGTGGGAGACCTGGCAGAAGCTCCTGGCTCCTGCCTTTGGCCTGGCCCAGCCCTAGCTGTTGCAGCATTTGGGGCGTGAAGCAGCAGACAGCAGACCTCTCTCTAACTCAGCCTTTCAAATACATAGAATATTCTGAGAAAAAAAAAGAAAAGAGTGCTCCTTATTATTTGGTCATTCTGCTTGTTGAGCCAAGGCCACAAGGCCGTGAGTCAGGTAGGCAGTGGGGTAAATGCAGACCATTCCAAGTGTCCCCAGCTCGGACTTTGGCTGTATCAGCCAGCTTCTGCTGCAGTAACAAATATCCCCAACACCTCAGGCTTGACGAGGACAAGTTTATTGGTTCACATGCATGCCTATCCACTCTGGGTCAGCTGGGGCTCCGCCCGGCCCATCTTACTCATCTCGCGCTGTGCCCTGCTGGGGCATCCTGCTCCCGTGCAAGCAGGGAGACAAGGGCAGGAACGATGCCCTTGTCTTGTGATGTGACAGTCACCGGCCACAGTTCAAATGGCCACGCCTGATGTCGCCAGCTGGAAAATTGTAATGGGATTCACCCCCCTCAACAGAGTATACACAACTCGTGCAACGTTTACATGTTGTTGAATAAAGTTGAGTTTCACAACAATTTCAAAGCTGACAGGGACCATGCCATACAGTACATGGTGATCTTAGCGTGAACACCCACACAGAAAGCTCTACAGGGAACATTCACCAACGGCATTAGTAGCACACTGGAACATTAACGCGTTCTAACCAGGATCCTGTGAGTTAGTTACAGTCCAATGAAAATTATAGTTACTTCTCTGAAAAAAAAAAATCCAACCACCTTTCCAGATAAATCTAACACATAGGGAACAAAACAAATAACAGAAAATGCCCTGACATGGTTAACTACACCTCAACAGGCTGGTGTGTCTGCGTCTACAGCAGACAACAGTTATGTCAAAAAGATTTTTCTCTACATGGGGCAAGGGGAGTGGAGTTTGCTAGGATTTTTTTTTTTTTTTCTAAAAGGGAAAGCGGGAATGATGCTAGGATTCTCAAAAGGGAAAAAGTAATGCTGGCGTCAGCATTTGCTTGCAGTGTGGCATCCCTTACTGGAGTGCTGGTTAGAGTCCTGTGTGCTTCCGACCCTGATTCCTGCTAATGTGCCTTGAACGGCGGTGGGAGGTAGCCCACACGCAGATCTGTCCATCACCGGATCAATCTTACAGAACCACCGTGGGCACAGCACGCCTTGGTAACAGGTAATTCTATGTACATATTTACACAGATCTCTAGGTGTTAACACTTACTAAGAAGTCAAGGAATCTATATACACACACACACACACAGTTGTGCAGAGAGGCTTGTGTTCACAAACTACAGGTGGGGCGTCCTGTGGGGTTGCAGTGGGAACTGGGGGCAGGGCAACATGCAAGGAGACTTCTCACTGGGCCCCTTGTACCTTCTGAGCTTTGTGGGGGATTATCTCCCGATAATGAATAAGCCCGATTCCTCCCATATTTCAGACATTCCTGCAAACACACGAGCGCGGTCTCCATCTTAAGATCCTTGGGGTCACACACAACAGATCTTCCCACACATTCCCTCTGGGGATGGTCACCTGAAGGGCTGCCCAATCCTGAAACCTTCATAAGTCAGTCCCTCAACCCTCAGTCATCCAGTCCTAATTTCCCAGCTCTCAGTCTAGAAGTGCGGCCTCTTGCTGTTTCTTTTATCTTCCTGGTTGGTGGCTACAGGCAGGCTTCCTCCTAAGGCTTTCAACTTGATTCTTGCAAAATCAGTCTGGGCAGTGAGGCAACCCAAGAACATAAGGTGATGGTGGGGAGGGGACGGTGGGAAATCAACATCCATCAGGATTTTTCTGCAGATACCACCCTGTGTCGTTCTTTGCGTCCCCCATGATGCTCGACTCGGGCCAGAACTGTCCTATTTTCCCTTCATGAGAATTAAAACAAACAACAACAATTTTTTTTTTTCTCTCAAGAAACAAAAATACGCAGCTGCAGGATTGACGCGCAATTCCCTCCTGCTCCAGGGAGCTCCAAAAAGAAGGTGGTTTCTGGAAATGGCTGCCTCCTCTGCCTGCCCCCCGCGTCCCCCACGCGAGACCATCACTAGCTACTCCCTGTCTTTCAAGCGGTCGCAGCCGAGCTCGGCAGCCAGGCGACTGAGCGCCACAGAGGCGAAGAGGTCTTCGATGAAGGTGAAGTAATCCAGATAGACGTTGGGGTAGCGCGCCTGCCAGCGCGCATCGCGGGCCGCCTCCCTGGCCCTGCAGGCGTCCATGAACACCCAGTTGGGTTCGTCCAAGCCCCGGAACCGGCCACCGTGGGCGCGCGGCATCTCCTCCCCAAACAGGGGCTGAGGTCGCCCCCAGTCCACCGGGAAGGTGTCGGCTTCGCGCTCGGTTCCGGAGAAGGCGGCCGAGCCCATGCACAGCTCTCGCAGGAACCGGGTCCTGGACCGACTTTCGGGGGTGTCGGCCAGGCGCACCCGCGCGGCGGCCATCGCGGGTGCGCCCGGGCCGGAGGCCGACCCCGGCTCCGCTCGGGCTGCGGAGCTTACCTCGGGCCGCGGAGCGTCGCCCTCCGCCGCGTCTCTCTGCGGGACGCCGCTGCCTCCGGGGAGCTCGGACATCGTGCACCGCGGGAGCTCGGCGTTTGGCAGCGGCCACCGGAGCAGCGGAGAGCGGCGGACGGTGTGGTCGGGAGCGCGGAGGCGCGTGCGCGTCGGGGAGCGCGCCTGCGTGCGCGTGCATGCGCCTGCGTGCCGACGCTCGCGCCCTGAGTGACTTGGCAATCAGGAAGATGATTTTATTACCTCAGGGAATGTTGAGTCTGGAAGAAGTTGCCCTAGTCTTAAGAGCCGCTTTCTATTTGAAAATAGACATCGGGAGTGCTCACCTTGAACGTGCTGGGATCCCATTTGGGCACTGGTTCTAATCTCAGTGGCCCCACTTCCCATCCAGCTCCCTAGCAGTCGAGGATGGCCCAAAGCTTTGGGACCCTGCATCCGTGTGGGAGACCCGGAGGAGACTGCTGGCTCCTGGCTTCAGATCGGCCACTTGAGGGTGAATCAATGGACGAAAGCTCTTCCTCTCTGTCTCTTCTATTTGTATATCTGACTTTCCAATAACAACAGAATACATCTTTTTTTTTTTTTAAACAAAGGTACAGGCTATAGAAATTCATCAGGAGCTTTCTCATCTTAATATAAAAAAAGCTATGTACCATCTGTATTTAGAAAAGTAGAAGAACCTGGAGGGAAAGAAATGAACGTCTCACACATGACCAGCTCTAGGATAGGCTCTGAGAACTATTGAAAAACATTACATATCTTCTCTTCGTTGAGATTCTTCCAGAAGTAGATCTTGAGACTGGGGAAACGCAAGAGGTTTATCTGGGAAGAGAAGGTGGTACTGGAGAGGGATTGGGGAAGTGTTATAGGGAAAGAATGCTGCTGACCAAAGGTGTGAAGTCAGCTGGGCACTGCACAACTGAATCAACAGTTGAAAAATTTCTTCCTCTTTCTTTCATTTGTTCCCTCTACCTCTCTACTTCCCTGCCTCCTTCCTTCCTCTTCCTCATTCTCTTTAATGGTCTGCCTTTCAAATAAAATTTCAATTGAAAAAAAAAAAAGAGAGATGGATACATAAAGAAAACACACAAAAAATTAAGAGATTCCCATCTACCTTGCTTGTCCCTCGTTTGGAAGCAGAAGGCAGGGCCCATGTTATTCAGCACCGTGGACAGCACCATAGGGCCCTGCAGCTTTGGAGAACTTGGTATCTATCCTGCTAGACCAGAACCGATTCTGAAATCTTAAGAAATTATTCATTCTTCACTTGAAAGGGAGAGACACACAGAGAAAAAATCTTCCATTCACTGATGTACTCCCAAAACGGCCCAGATTGAAGTTAGGAGAGTGGAATCCAATCCAGATCTCCATCATGGGTGGCCAGGGTCCAAGCACTGGGAACATCTTTCATTATTTTCCCAAGCTCATTTTCAGAAAGCTGGATCAGAAATATGCGAGCAGCCAGGACTCAGATCTGATCTGAGATGACAAGGTCACAGGCAGCAGGGTAACATGGCTCCGGAATCTATTCTTTTGGAGGTTTCAGCACAGTCTATGCAAAACTGAGGATCTTTGAAAAGGGAAGGCTGTTGGCAAGTGAACTAGTACAATAAAGATTTTCTCTCTTTCTTCCCTGCCTCTCTTCCTCTAATTCTGCTTTTCAAAGAGACAGAATACTTTTTTTTTTTTTAAAGATTTATTTACTTATTTGAAAGCCAGATATACAGAAGGAGGAGAGACAGAGAGGAAGATTTTCTGTCCGATGATTCATTCCCCAAGTGAACGCAATGGTAGATCCTATGCTGATCCGAAGCCAGGATCCAGGAGCTTCTTCCGGGTATCCCAAACGGGTGCAGGGTCCTAATGCTTTGGGCCATCCTCGACTGTTTTCCCAGGCCACAAGCAGGGAGCTGCATGGGAAGTAGACTGCTGGAATTAGAACCAGCACCCATATGGAATCCCGGTGCATTCAAGGTGAGGACTTTAGATGCTAGGCCATGGCGCCAGGCCTGAAACAGAATACTTTTAAAGAAAGATTTATTTTATTTTTGTTGGAAATGCAGATATGCAGAAAGGAGGAGAGACAGAGAAGATCTTCCATCTGATGATTCACTCCCCAAGTAGCTGTAACGCCTGGAGCTGAGCCAGTCTGAAGCCAGGAACCTGGAGCTTCTTCTGGGTCTTCCATACAGCTTTGGACCATCCTCAACTGCTTTCCCAGGCCACAAGCAGGGAGCTGGATGGGAAGTGGAGTTTCTGGGATAGAACCGGTGCCCATATGGGATCCTGATATGTTCAGCTGAGGACTTTAGACGTTATACTATTGTGCCAAGCCCAGAAATAGAACAATCCAAAAAAAAAAAAAAATGGAATTTCCACAAAAGGAATTACAGGCTAAAGATGGGATCCTTGATTCATTATGAAAATACAGAAATGACCAAGACTGGGACAAAGAATATGTAAGGAGGATATTGTGCCTTAACAAAACTCAAGCGTTTTATTTTTTTTTGTCCTTAAGAATCTTTATTTTTCTATACTTACTATATTTCTTTTTTTTGTATTTAAAAAAAATTTTTTTTGACAATCTTGACATAATTAGGATAAAAAGTTTCAAGCGTTACAGGAAGATGGGCAAGACAATTAGTTCCATAATTTTTCCTTAATATATCTGAAAACTCAAGAGTTTAGGAATAAAGAGGATGGCATTGCATTCAGATATGGGATGAAACTGAAGAAAGACTTGAGGGAGATCATGACTGATGTGTTGGTATCTCATGGTATTTGGGTGTTGGGTAGAGAGAGAGAAAGTATCTGAAACCTCCCTTGGCCTATTTTTGGGTAATACCTTATCTCTAATGAAGAGTTCTCCAGATTTTCTAAGAAGCAGGTGATCTGGGCACTTCTAGAAGGAAAGGGCTGTAGCTCTTGGCAGGAACTCAAAGGGTAAAGGGTGGAGCCTGGTGCTGCAGTGAGGTATTCTGGGCTGGCTTCAGAAATGCTGTGTGGATTATAGCCATACCACTCTAAATGTGCCTGATCTTGACTGATTTCTGGAGCTAAGCAGGGTCGGGCCTGGTTAGTGCTTGGATTGTGATGTGTTGCAGCTGGTTGATGGTTGATAAGCTAGCATCTGATTACTGGGTTAATCAATAGTGCCAACAGTGTGCAAATGGAGGTTCCATACCCTCTTGGCAATTACCCTTTAACTTCTTTTCAGCTGAAAACAAGAGGCACAACCTGTGAAGTTTGGTAACATTTTAATGAGCAAGTATAGCCAAGGAGATGAGGAGGAGCATCGTGTTGGCTTTGGGAATCCATAGGTCACGCAGAGAGAGGGGACTCCTGGATCATGGCATGTCTGGACACCCCTGTCCCCTAGCGGACGTCCACTGAGGTCAGGTAGACATCTCTCCACACCTGAATCATCCTCACAGATGCTGGGTGGACTCGGTGGGCAAAGCTGTAACAGTGCTGGCCGTTTATCACGACCTGCCGGAAGGAAGGAAGAGTGTCAGAAATACAGAATGCTACCACACAAGTATTCTGTATTCTGTTTTTCTTTTAAGATTTATTTTTGTTGGAAAGGCAGATTTACAGAGAGAAGGAGAGACAGAAAGATCTTCCATCTGTTGTTTCACTCCCCAAGTGGCTGCAACAGCTGAAGCTGAGCTGATCCAAAGCCAGGAACTTCTTCCGGGACTCCCATGTGGGTGCAGGGTCCCAGGGCTTTGGGCTATCCTCTACTACTTTCCCAGGCCACAGACAGGGAGTTGGATGGGAAGTGTAGCATCTGGGACATGGACCGGTGCCCATACGGGATTCTGGTACAGACAAGGCGAGGATTTAGCCACTAAGCCATTGTGCTGGGCCCACTTTCTGTTTTCTATTTCCATGTATGACCTAGTACGTACACCGTTCACCCACAAACTCCTGATGAGACATCAGAACCCAATAGACAGACTTCTTTTTTTAAAAGAAGGTTTATTTGAAAGGCGGAGTCAGTGCCACCCTCCATCTCTGTTGGGAGCTGAAAACTTCATCCAAGCCCCCCACTTGGATGACAGAGGCCCCAAGTATTTGGGACAACATCCATTTACTCTCAGACACACAATAGGGAGTTGAACTGGCCCCACCGTAAGTATTACAGGCTCAGAGTAGGGCTTATTCTGCTGGACCATAGCACCTACAATGACATGTTTCTTCTTTTTCTTTGTAGATCATTAAAAAAATAGATTTATTTGTTTTTATTGGAAAGTCAGATATACAGAAGGAGGAGAGACAGAGAGGAAGATCTTCCACCCGATGATTCACTCCCCAGTCACAATGGCTGGAGCTGAGCCGATCCAAAGCCAGGAAGCAGGAACTCCTTCTGTGTCCCCCACATGGGTACAGGGTCCCAAGGCCTTGGGCTATCCTTGACTGCTTTCCCAGGCCACAAGCAGGGAGCTGGATGGGAAGCGGGGCCTTTGGGATTAGAACCAGTGCCCATATGGGATGCCAGGATGTGTTCAAGGTGAGAATTTTATCTGCTAGGCTACTGTGCTGGGCCCTGCAGATCACTTTTTTAAAATAAAAACATTTATTTTTTATTGGAAAGGTAGATTTTCAGAGAGAAGGAGGGATAGGGAGAAAGATCCTCCATCTGCTGGTGCACTCCCCAAATGGCTGATAATAGCCAGAGCAGAGCTGTTCTGAAGCCAGGAGCCAAGAGCCAGGAGCCTCTTCTGGTCTCCCATGAGGGTGCAGGGTTCCAAGGACTTGGGCCATACTTTGCTGCTTTTTCAGGCCACAAGCAGGATGTTGGATGGGAAATGGAGCAGCCGGGACATGAACTGACACCCATATGGGATGCTTGTGCTTGCAGGTGAGAATTAGCCCCTTGAGCCATGGCACTGGCCCCTGCAGATCACCTTAAGTGACTGCTTTGAACAGTTATTCATTATTTTCTCTGTCTGATCACTCTTTAACTGATTTTTTAAAAAAGATTTCATTTTTATTTGAAAATTAGATATGCAGAGAGAAGAGACAGAGAGGAAGATCTTCCAACTGATGGTTTACTCTCCAAGTGGCCACAACAGCCGGAGCTATGCTGACCCAAAGCCAGGAACCTGGAGCTTCCTCTGGGTCTCCCATGCGTGTGCAGGGTCCCAAGGCTTTGAGCCATTCTTGACTGCTTTCCCTGGCCACAGGCAGGGAGCTGGATGGGAAGCGGAGCTGCCAGAATTAGAACCGGTGCCCATATGGGAACCCAACGTGTGTAAAGTGAGGACTTTAGCCACTAGGTTACCATGCTGGGCTCATCCTCAAGTGATTTTCTACCACTCAGTGTGACACGGTTATTTTTGTTGGCTCAGCATCCCCTGTAGCCTGGAAGATCCTAGAACAAGATCTGTGTCTCACGAATCTTGACTTTCTTGCATCTTGTACAAAGCTGACCATGGGGCTGGAACTTACTACAAGGTCATTGAGTGCCTAGGCTTCAGTTCCTCAAACCTCCACTGTATTTATGGCTCATAGTCCAGCCCTCTTCTGGGTCACTGATGGGAAAGAATGTAACCCTAGTGTTTGGAAAAGGTTTGCAGTGGTCCCGAGTGAAGATGTTGATCAAGACATTAAGACATTGTGGTGTGATCAAGATATTGATTAAGATGCCCTTTTTGGCCCGGCGTGGTGGCGCAAGTGGTTAAGGTCCTCGCCTAGCACGCCCGGGATCCCATATGGGCACCGGTTCTAATCCCGGCAGCCCCGCTTCCCTTCCAGCTCCCTGCCTGTGGCCCAGGAAAGCAGTCGAGGATGGCCAAAAAGCTTTGGGAACCTGCACCCGCGTGGGAGACCCGGAAGAGGCTCCTGGCTTCGGATCGGCATAGTATCGGCCCGTTGCGCTCACTTGGGGAGTGAATCATCGGACGGAAGATCTTCCTCTCTGTCTCTCCTCTCTGTATATCCGCCTTTCCAATGAAAAAATAATAAAAATAAATCTTTAAAAAAAAAAAAAAGATGCCCTTTTATCATGTCAGAGGGGCTAAGCTTAGGTTCCTGGTAATGCAGGTCCTGGGAGACAGTGGTGATGTCTCAAGTAATTGAATTCCTGCCGATCACATGGAGAGACCTGGATTGAATATCCAGCTCCTGGATATTTGACCTCAGCCCAGCTCTACCTGTTGCAGGTTTTGGGGGGAGTGACTGCTTCTCAAATAAGAATTTATTGATATCTATTATTTAAATAAATTATAGTTATATGAAATGTGCATTTCCTGAATGTTAAGAAAACGTGAAAGTATGGGGAGGTTGGTAATGGGAAAAATGTTATACAGAACCGAATTCAGCAGCATTTGTAAAGAAAAAAATTAGAAACAACCTATATATCCATCAATAAGGGCCAGTTCAAATTTAGATCATCTTTCTAGTGGAGTAGAATACAATCATGAATATGCAAGACAGAGGCCTCATAAATAAATTGATTTTTCTTGAAATATGTTTTCTGGCAACTAAGACTCTTAGTTCTTAGGTTCAGTGTTTATGTCACTATATTTCCAACAAGAAGGGAAACATACATTTGCATATGTATATATATGTATATTTACACATGTATGTATAGCTCCACCTATACAAATGCATCTATACATTTGCATATGTATGTGCATATTTGTACATATACGCATTTGTATGTGTATGTGTACTATTTACTATATGTACATATACACATGCACATATACACACAATATAATCTACACTATAAGCTTGGGTGAGTATGGATTATCTCCAGGAGGAAGGTCTAGAATGGTTGTTTTGGGAAGAAGAATGGGATTCAGGAGTGAAATGAGACTGATTTGATTGACTGACTGCAATAATTTTATTTCTATGCGTATCTTAACAATTTAAATGAATAATTACACAACGGCAGAAGCAGAAATGACGGTTGTAGGAAAAGCCACAGAAAAGATCCTCCCCGGTGGATGGACTGGCCTGTGAGCCAACCTTGACCCTGGACAGAGTTGGGAAAAGAATTGAGGATGGTAGGATAGACAGAGTGTGCTGGATCACCAGAACTCCTGGGGCCAGGTCCTGGAGCCCTGGCAGGTGGCACGGCAGGCACTCTTGGGCACACTCACCTGGTACTCATTGTGCAGCACCATGATGCACAGTTCAAAATGTTGGCACTCTGTGAAGGGCGTGTGGGAATATTTCACCTCGCAATCCCAGCCCCCACACCGAAGGCTGTTCATGACCACACAATGGCCAAAGTATACGCGCAAATGGAAGGCGATGTCAGACTTCTCACTGGTGCCCGTGTGGAAATCCACCTGCAGCTGTGGGTCCTTTCTGAAGACAAAGCACATAGCTTATTGGTCAGGTCCCCTCCATGTGGTGGTCCACACACAGCACACAGGCCAAGCTTTCCCTACCTCTTCTCCATAGTGAAAGGAAGATGATATTTCCTTCACAGGTGGGGCTGTCTGAGCTCATCTTGCCTGGAGTAGTGAGATATTCTGCCCTTTAGCCCAAGACTGAAAATGGGCTGGGTGCACTGACCTAAGCCTGTTGGTTGTGCATTCCATGAAGTCTGTGTACCTTGTAAAAGCTACATTCTCTGCCCCCTTACATTCTGTCTATTGACTTTTTGCCTTAGCCTTATGACCTGTCCTGGTGGATGTTGTAGCCTGGCCCGCCTCACCTCTAATTCTTGAGTGTACCTGTAGGTGCTGCAGCCTGGGCCAGCTCAGCCTATTCCCAACCCTACTTCCCATGAATATCGATGAATTCCATGGTCCTGCTTAGCTTGGCCTGTCACCACCCTCAGCCCTCGAGCAAATGAGCTGATATGGTAATCCCACAGGCTGAACCCACAAATCCCCCACACTATCTGCTACCAGGTCTAGTTCTCTCATATGCCTGTTAGTATCAAGGTCCATGCCCCAACACTCACTGGTGGGTACTGTGGTTGATCCCTGCCAGACAGGCCCCACCCCAGCCATGGCTTTCATGTGAGCTGGTAGGTGGTTGTTGATACCAACTGGCCCAGTTCAGGTCTTGCACATGGATGGGTATATTGGGTTTGGCTCTGAAAGGTCCTCCAGTTTCCCTTCTCTATACCACCCAGTCGCAGCCCCCTTGTTTACCTGCAAATCTAGTAACCTTGTTGTTGTTAATCCCCCATAAGTCATTCCTCACTGATCACATACTCCATCAATATTCATTCCTCCTACACATCTCCTGATGCACTTCCCTGAGAAATTTGTGCCCCCCCATGCCCATGAGCATGCAGGTCCAAGCCCAATCTTCTAATGGTGTGGCATCCTGCCCTAGGGCACTGCATGCTTGGGACCCATGCATGTTTGTGCACAGACCCCACCTGCTTGCCAGCCAGCATCTGCCCCTCTCATGACTTAAAAAAAATAGTATAGGCAACTCTGCTGGCACACTGGTATAATTAACACAAATTTGGCACTAATCAGGCCCAGGATGTCCACCAGGTATTGGCTGCTTATCTCACAGCAGTGTAACACTTGCCTAGGTACAATACAAGTCTCATCTGTATTGATGGTCCTCCATCCCTTACCCATAGACTGCAAGATACTCACCTGAAACAATTGGCAGGTGCCCCTCTAATGGTCACTGAAGAACCGATGCACAAGGACACGTTCCGTGTATACGGGACCTGTTATGGGAATTGGGAATGGGTGAGAAGGGGCTGGGCTGGGCTGGCTGTTGGTTCCCCTCCTGTAGTAGTTTCTGGGTTCAGCAAGTTAGGGGTCAAAGGGCCAACTCTGAAGACTCGTTCTTTCTACCCCAGCACAGTCAGGGGTCCCAGTTTTGTTGACAGACCAATAGGGTCCTACTTAAGAGGAGGTGTCAAGAGCCAGGCTTTCCTGCTGCTGATCCTGACTGTAGTCCTCCGCAGCAGTGGGATGGTAGATCCGTTAATTGGACTCCCCCTGCCTGCTTATCAGCATAGGTGGATTGTCAGGGACTCTTACTTCATAGGGTAGTCTCAAGAATAGAGGAACTTTAAATGTGGCAAGCATGCAGTCCTGGTGTGTATAGGGTATCTAGAATGAGTTTAGCCATCAGAGGGATGACCCTTTCTGGAATATAGCATCTGATAATTTTCTACTTTTGAACTGGTGAATGTGAGAGATGAGGGTGTATAATTTATTTATTTCCGTGGAGAAAGTACATGTGTAAAGAGGGTGTGTGTGTGTGTGTGTGTGTTTGTGTGTGTGTGTGTGTGTGTGTTGGGTGGGTGGGGTGGGTATGTGGCACAGGGATTGGGACGCCTGCTTTCCATACTGGAGTGCCTGGTCAAGTCCTGGATACTTCTTTTTCCTTTATTTTCTTATTCCAAGACTTACTTATTTGAAAGACAGAGTTAAAGAGAGATTGAGAAAGAAATTTTCCATAGTCCATTCTAAGAGACTTCCATAGTCACTCCCCAAATGGATGCATCTCTGTGCCTTTCCAACAAATGAATCCTTCAAAAATGAGCGACAGAGCAGAGGGAATGTGCGCAAATGGTGAAGAGCATAGTTCCAAGACCTGTGCAGGGGTGTGTGGGACATGAAAAGAACTGGTCAAAATCTACAAGGTGTAGTTATAAGCTCGGTTTGTGTTGAGGTTACATTTATGGTATCCTGTTTGAGATGGTTTAATTCCCTGTGAACAAAGTCTCGCTGTGGCCTTCCTCTGGGTGTTCAGATCTGTCTCTCCTTTCTCTAGCCTGATGACAAAGCGAGGCTGGGCCAGAGGAAGGAAGAGAGAGACCTTGAGCAGGGGAGATAGGAGGCTGTGATCTGCAGATGCAGCCTGAAGTTCCAGTGCCCTCCCAGCCCCACTCTCTCTGAGAAGTCCATAAGGGCTCATTCACTCTGCTCTTGGGAGGAATTGCAGGCGGATCCCTGGGAAACTCACAGTTTCCAAGACAACCACCAGTACTGCCTGTTAGAACCTACGCTGAGGCGCATGGGAGATTTCAGTGTCATTTAATGGGAGTCGCTGTCATGGAAGAATCTGCACATTCAGAACTAGACACAATCACAGCTCAACCTGAGGCCACACAATCACACACACACACACACACACACACACACACACACACACACACACACGGTTACCGAGTTAAGTACACAGTCTCACTCCCTTGCACTCACCTACACAGCTGCCCACCCCAGGCAGCGTCTGCCTCCCACTTGAACTCATATTGTCTCACATCAGAAACAGATCAAGGATGACAACTCATACTGCCTGATGAGGATCCTTGGGTCATCTCCCCAGGGTCTCTCTCTCCCACACACCCACCACTCTCAGTAGCATATCCAGCATGGGATGCTTCCTGGCCTCATCTCTTGAAATCTCCCATTTTTCTCTCCCTTCCTTCATGGGACCTGGGACCACCGGAGGCTGTGCGTTTCTGCCTCACCTGCATCCCTGCCATCATCGTCTTCCTCAGGTGGCTCTTTTGAGGGAGGTCTGGCCTTAGGTGAGACACTCTTGAGGTGGCTGCATATAAGTGATTCCTCCAGCCCTGCCCTCTGGCTTCATTCCTGAGCCCAAGCGCCCCTGCTAGTGAGGTTTCCCAGCGGGTTGTGTCAGAAACAGGCCTGTTGTGCGGGGCTGTTTCTGTGATGTAACCGCAGTGTCAGAAGGAAGCAGCTGGGAGGGGAAAGGCACAGAGGTGATGTGGTGAGTGGGTGGGGGAGTCCCATGGATGGGTGCCAGGTCCAGCCTCATCTTTCTCTCTCAGCCCTTTCCCACAAGGCAGATTCTACCCACAAGGTGTATCTCTTTCTCCCCTGCACAGTGCCAAAGAAGAGATGGTGCAGGGGGTAAGGCCGTTGGCTCCAGGAGGGAATCCTTTTCTCTCCCAGAGTTCCTGGGGGAGTGTGGAAATGGAGGGTTGGCAGGACTTGGAGAGAGAGATGGGAACATCTTTGTGTCACCTGGACCCCACCCCAAGTCCTTGGCTGTGTCAAGCTGTATGGCACTGGGGGAAGGGCCACTCAGATTCTGTGTGTTACACAGCTGGGCTCCAGCCATGCCCTCCTTTCTGTGTGGGTTTCCATGCTGGTCTCAGGTTCTTGTTCCTTCTGTGGATGATGGGAGAAAGCTGGGATAGTTGGTTGTAGTCTTTGATTTGCCTGCTGCTTGGTTTTTGTTTCCTGTGAAGACAGCAGGTGCCGTAGAGGTGGTGATGGGAGCTGAGCCGTGATGCAGTGTGGTTGGGGTGGAGGACTGAGCACTGCTCCTCAAGTTCTTTTGGGATGGGAGGGAACATCCTCAATGCCAAAACTGGAATTAGAAAAAAAGGATTTATTAATTTAATTTAATTTTTATTATTTTTTAAAAATGATTTATTTACCTTTCTTGGAAAGGGAGATATACAGAGAGGAGATATGGAGAAAAAGATCCTCCATCCACTGGTACACTCTCCAAGTAGCCGCAAGGGCCGGAGCTGAGCCAACCCAAAGCCAGGCTGCAGGAGTCTCCTCTAGTCTCCCACATGCGTGCAGCGTCCCAAGGCTCTGTGCTGTCCTCCACCGCTTTTCCCAGGCCACAGGCAGGGAGCTGGACAGGAAGTGGAGCAGCCAGGATTAGACCTGAGGCCCATATGGGATCCCAGTACATGCAAGGTGAGGGACTTTAGATACTAGGCTAGGGTACCTGGCCTGATTCATCTATTTTTATTTGAAAGGCGGATTAACAGAGTGAACCTACTGTTTCACTCTGGAAAGGCTGCCACAGCTGGAGCTGAGCTGATCTCAATCAAGGAGCCAGGAGCTTCTTGTGGGTCTCCCCTGTGGGTGCAGGGTCCCAAGGCTTTGGGCTGTCCTCTTCTGCTTTTCCAGGCTCTAAGTGGAGAGCTGGATGGAAAGCAGAGTATCTGGGATATGAGCCAGCACCCATATGGGAATCTGGTGCTTGAAACTAGAGTGTTAGCCAATTGAGCCATTGCACTGGGCCCCCCAAGACTGGAATTTCAAGAAGGGCTGTCTTAGATGCCAGTCATCACTGACATGGAATCATTTTTCCATCACTTGCTCTTTAAAAAAAAAAAAAGGACTTTATTTATTTTATTGGAAAGGCAGATTTACAGAGAGAAGGAGAGACAAAGTTCTTTCAAATGCTGGTTCATTTTCTTAAAAAAGATTTATTTATTGGAAAGTCAGATATACAGAGAGGAGGAGGGACAGAGAGGAAGATCTTCCACCCGATGATTCACTCTCCAAGTGAGTGCAACGGCTGATCCGAAGCCAGGATCCAGAAACTTCTTCCGGGTCTCCCACATGGGTGCAGGGTCCCAAGGCTTTGGGCCGTCCTTGACTGCTTTCCCAGGCCACAAGCAGGGAGCTGGATGGGAAGTGGAGCTGCTAGGATTAGAACCAGCACCCATATGTGATCCCGGCGCATTCAAGGCGAGGACTTTAGCAGCTAGGCCATGCTGCCAGGCCCATGCTGGTGCATTTTCTAAGTGGCTGCATTGAGCTGGCTGATCTGAAGCCTGGAGCCAGGAGTTTCTTCAATCTCTCATGCAGGTGCAGAGTCCCATGCCTTTGGGTCATCCTCTACTGCTTTTCCAGGCCACAAACTGGGAGCTGGATGGAAAGTGGATCAGCTGGAACAGGAACTGACACTCATATGGGGTCCAAATGTGTACAAGTCAATGATTTAGGCACTCAGCCACCATGCCAGGCTCCAACTATTTTGACTTTATAAAAATGAAAATAAAGAGCAACTGTAGAAAAGATTCTTTCTATAGGAGAAATAAATGTGAAATATTTTTGCTAATTTTTTAGTGATTCCTATATGGAATGCTGATGAATGATTAGCAATTCCCTAGTTTAAGTTCTGTTGTATATCTGCTAGAAAAGTCTGACATAATTCAGATATCTTGTTTTAAAAGTTCAAAGTTAGAGGCCTGGCAGCTAAAGTCCTCGCCTTGAACACGCTGGGATCCCATATGGGCACCGGTTCTAATCCTGGCAGCTCCACTTCCCATCCAGCTCCCTGCTTGTGGCCTTGGACCCTGCACCTGCATGGGAGACCTGGAGGAAGTTCTTGGCTCCTGGCTTTAGATTTGCGCAGTACCGGCTGTTGCGGTCACTTGGGAAGTGAATCATCGGGTGGAAGATCTTCCTATCTGTCTCTCCTCCTCTTTATATATCTAACTTTGCAACAAAAATAAATAAATCTTTTTTAAAGATTTTATTTTTATTATTTTTTTATTGGAAAGGCGGATATACAGAGAGGAGAGAGAGAGACAGAAAGATCTTCCGTCCGATGATTCACTCCCCAACGGCTGATGCTATGCCGATCCGAAGCCTGGATCCTCTTCCGGGTCTCCCACGCGGGTGCAGGGTCCCAAAGCTTTGGGCCGTCCTCGACTGCTTTCCCGGGCCACAAGCAGGGAGCTGGATGGGAAGCGGGGCTGCGGGGATAGAACCAGCGCCCATATGGGATCCCGGGCGTGCAAGGCGAGGACCTTAACCACTTGCGCCACCGCGCTGGGCCCCAAAATGAATAAATCTTAAAAAAATTAAATGTTCAAAATTAATTTCTGCTCATTGTAGGCATTTTTGACCAAAAATCTCATTCTGTATTGCCTGGCTCTCACTTGGAAGTATGGAGCAGGTCCACCACTGGATGGATAACATCATGTACAGCGCCGTAGAGGCCCAGTGGCTTTAGGGCCCAGCACAATGGCTTATCTGATTAATCCTCACTTTGTAAGCACCAGCATCCTATATGCAACTGGTTTGTGTCCTGGCAGCTCCACTTCCCATCCAGCTCCCTGCTTGTGGCCTGGGAAAGCAGTTGAGGATGGCCCAAAGCTTTGGGACCCTGCACCCATGTTGGATACCCAGAAGAAATTCCTGGTTCCTGGCTTTGGATCAGCTCAGGCAGTTGCAGTCATTTGGGTATGTAATATAAGTAGTAAATGAAAGATCTTTCTCTTTGTCTCTTCTTCTCTCTGTAAATCTGCCCTTCTAATCACTCACAACACACACACATACACACTCTCTCACACACACACACACTTTATATGATGTATTTTTGCTTGAAAGGCTGAGTTATTTGGGGAGGGAGACACACACTGAGCAAGAGATCAGTTGTTTGCTGGCTCCTTCCTCACATGTAGCTGGTCCCAGCCAAAAAGCTGAGAGTCGGGACTCTATCCCGGTTTTCCTTGTGGGGCAGGAGCCCAGGTACTTAGGCCTTCTGCTGTTTTCCCAGGCTCATCAGCAGGCGGCTGCATCAGAGTGAAGCAGCTGGGATTTGAACCAGCACCCATGTGACATGCCAATATTGCAGGCGGGTGCTTGATGCGTTGTACTATGACACTGTTCAGAACATATTCTGTTGGAGACAGAAAAAAGCCAAGGACATTTGCAAAGGGGAATCGTTTCATCTCAGGAGTGACCTTTTGTTTCTTGCTATGTGCCCTGTTTCATAAGAGAAGAACAGAAATTGAAGTGAGAAAGATGTTGGAAAGTTCTTAAGAGGTCCTTCAAATGATCTTTGTTGACCGCTGGACCCTGGGATTCCTGTGTCCCACCTGGGTGTGTGAGTATATTGAGTATATATTGAGAATAAAGATGAGTGTGTAACTAGGCAGTAGCCCTAACCCTAACCTAGGAGAACCACCGTGTAGGGTTGTGTGGTTTATTCATATAAAACGGTCAAGGAACAAATAGACAAAGCATATAACTCGTGCCATCCTCAGCAAGCATTGGAGCCTAGCATAGTTTTCATCTATGTAGACCAATAATTTCCTGAGGTTGAGATTATGATGCAAGAGGTTAAGCCACCGTTGCAATTCCAATATCCCATATGAACGCCGGTTTGAGTCCTCGCTGCTCTGTTCCCAAACCAGCTCTGTGCTAAGGCTTCTGGGAAGAGTGGCAGGAAATGACTGGAAGTGCTTGAGACCCTCCCACCCTTTTGGGAGACTTGCATTGCAGTTCCAGCTCCTGGCTTTGACTTGGCCCAGGCTCAACTGTTTCAGGTATTTTGGGAATGAACAGATGGATGGAAGGCCTATCTTGCTTGTCATCTGTCTCTATAACTCTGCCTTTCAAAGAAATAAAATATTTTAAAAATAAGAAAGAATTTAATGATTTCCAGGAAAGAAATGGTAGGCTAAAGGCAGGATCCTTGATTCATTTAAAAAAAAAATACATAGGTGAACGAGACTGGGATGGGAGATATGTGAGGAGGAGATCGTGCCTTAAGAGAACCAAAGAGTTTAGAAGCAGAGAGGAGGGTTAGGGATGAAAGGAAGAAGAAGGGCCTGAGGGTATCATGACCTCGTATTGGCATCTCATGGTATTTGGGTGTCAGGTGGGAGGAAGGCTAAGGAAGAGGCACACCCACAAGTAAGGTGGATCAGCTGTGGCAGCGACTACGGTGAGAGTGGATAGGATCAAGAGTGATGCTCAGGGCCCGGCGGCGTGGCCTAGCTGCTAAAGTCCTCGCCTTGAATGTGCTGGGATCCCATATGGGCGCTGGTTCTAATCCTGGCAGCTCCACTTCCCATGCAGTTCCCTGCCTGTGGCCTGGGAAAGCAGTCAAGGACGGCCCAAAGCTTTGGGACCCTGCACCCGTGTTGGAGATCTGGAAGAAATTCCTGGATCCTGGCTTCGGAATGGCATAGCATCGGCCGTTGCGCTCACTTGGAGAGTGAATCATCGGGTGGAAAATCTTCCTATCTGTCTCTCCTCTCTGTATATCTGACTTTCCAATAAATAGATAAATCTTTTTTTTTTTTTTAAAGAGTGATGCCTGACAGAAGCCCTTTTGTAGAATGTTTCTGAAACCTTCCTCAGCTTATTTTTGGGTAATACCTTGTCTCTGCTGAAGGGTTCTCCATCTTTTTTAAGAAGCCGATGATCTGGACACTTCTAGAAGAAAAGGGCTGTCATTCTTGGCACGAACTCAAAGGGCAAGGGGTGGAGCCAGATGCCGCAATGAGACAATCTGGACTGGCTTCAGAAATGCTGTGCACCCAGTAACTGCTGTAGACCTCTGGTTTTGTCCTCATAAAATGTACAGTTTAAATGCATTTTTTTTCCTGTGTCTGTCTCAGTGTTGTGTTTCTATTGTGAACAGGAAAGGTGTTGCAGTTCTTTAGCGTGCCTGTGGAGATCAACCACACCTTTGAATTCACACTGAGTTCATCTCATGTCCCAAGTTGGATGCTGGGATGCCAGACTCCCATTCTGAGCCTGTGACTGTTCTGACATTACTACTCGGGGCTCCCAGAGGGGGAGTTGGGGTCTTGGCATGTGGGGAGTGTCAGAGTAGAATAGTAAGCCGTCTCTGCACCCATGAACCATAGGCTAGAGTAGCCACACCCTGACTAGTCCCTTCCCCTGGATGTGACCTCTGTGACTTCCAGAGCCCTGGGATGCCCTGCACCCTATGCTTGAGTGTGGTTGGAAGCTGCCCCTTGGCGGTCCCCACTCACTGAGTGCAGGGTTTGAGCAGGTCCCCGGTGGCCATGGACAGGTGCAGAGAAGGAGACAAGCAGCCAGCCTTCCACTGTTCTGGCCACTCAGGCTGGAGTAAAGCATCCTCTAGAAGCCCCAGCAGCAGATCCTTCAGAAAACTCAGCTCCTCGTCGCAGCCACATGCAAGTCCAGTCATCTTGTAAAAGAAAATAATTTTTGAATTATTTCTACTTTTGTTTATTTACTTATTGGAAAGGGAGAATGAGAGAGGCATATCAGACAGAATGATTTTGCGTATACAGGTGCCTCGATACTCACAGTAGCTAGCACTGGGTGGAGCCGAAGCTGGGGTTGGAACTCAGCCCAGGTCTCCCATATGTATGGAAACCAATATTTTATCTGTCACCGATGCATCTCAGGGTCTGTGATAATGAGACCCTAGAACCAGGAGTGGGTTCAGAACTCAATCCAGACACTGTGATATGTGAGGTGTAGGCATCCCAAGCAGTGCCCTCAGTGCTGTGCCAAATTCCCACCCAAATTCTTGTTTGAAACCAGTGTCTTTTTTTAAGGTGTATTTATTTTTATTGGAAAGGCACATATATAGAAAAGGAGATACAGAGAAAAAGTTTTTCCATCCACTGGTTTACTCCCCAAGTGGCTGCAATGGCCAGAACTGTGATGATCCAGAACCAGGAGCTTCTTCTTGGTCTCTCATGCAGGTGCAGAGTCCCAAGATTTTGGGCTATCCTTGTCTACTTTCCCAAATCATAAGCAGATGAACTGAATGGGTGGGGCCTCCAGGACATGAAACGGCGCCAATATGGGACCCCAGCGTGTTCAAGGTGAAGACTTTATCCACTAGGCTACTGCTCCAGGCCTGCATTAACGTCTTAATTCTGTCATTTGGAGCGGGGCCAGAGCCGTGGCTTAGTGTGTTTGGCCTGCAGGAAGTTAACAAAACACATCTATCCCAGTTGTGTCAGTGACTTTATCACTCCCTGTCGGTCTCACAGATTTTCCCTCCTAGACTCTTCCCATGGAACCACACCAGTCTCTTTAACTTCAGCCTAAAGGAAGAGACACCCACTATGAAGTTTGATGATGTTTTAATGAGCAAGTATAGCTAAGGCGATGAGGAGGAGCCATTGTGTTGGTTTTGGGAATTCATGGGTCATAAGGAGAGAGGGGGGCTCCTGGATCACGGGGTACCGGAAACCCCTGTCCTCTAGCAGACTTCCACCGAGGTCAGGGCGACGTCTCTCCACACCTGAATCATCTTCACAGATGCTGGGTGGACTCGGTGGGCAAAGCTGTAACAGTGCTGGCCGTTTATCACGACCTGTCGGAAGGAAGGAAGAGTGTCAGAAATACAGGGTGCCTCCTTTTTCCTTTTGTACCTTAAGACTTAGAAGAACGTTCACCCAAAATGTCCCAATGACATATCAGAACCCAGGACATGTTCTTTTTGCTCTAAAGGTTTATTTATTTGAAAGGCAGAGTGTCACTGGGTAGAAAGAATCTCCAGTTGGGCTAGGTCTCCACCAGGAATTTCATCTAGTCTCCCGTGTGGGTGGTATGGGTCCATGTACTTGGGGCATCACTGTCTCACAGGCACATTGACAGGTAGCTGATTGGCACCACCATAGGGGATGCCAGCTTTGCTGTGGCACTTAAGTTGCTAGGCTGACTTTTTGCAGACTACATTTGTGGCTGCTTTAGACAATTGGTTATTTCCTCCAGTGAAGTTCTACCACTCTATGATGGGGTCTCTCTGCTTAACTTCCTTTCTACCCTAGAAAAGCCCCGTGGACAGAGTCTGTACCTCATGAATCTTGATTTCCTGTATCTTGTACAAAGCTGACCATGGGGCTGGAACTTACTACAAGGTCATTGAGTGCCTAGGCTTCAGTTCCTCAAACCTTCACTGTGTTTATGGCTCAGAGTCCAGCCCTCTTCTGGGTCACTGATGGGAAAGAATGCAACGCTCGTGTTTGGAAAAGGTTTGGGTAGTGCAGTGGTCCCGAGGTGAAGATGTTGGGTGGGTGCTTAGCCTAGTGATCAAGACGTTGGTTAAGATGCCCTTTTATCATGTCAGAGGGGCTAAGCTTAGCTTCCTGGTAATGCAGGCCCTGGGAGACAGTGGTGATGTCTCAAGTAATTGAATTCCTGCCAACCACATGGAGAGACCTGGATTGAATATCCAGCGCCTGGCTCTGGCTTAGGCCAGCCCTGGCTCTTAACAGGCTTTGGGGAATGAATGAGTGGGTGGTATCTCTGTTTCTATCTAACTCTGCTTCCCAAATGAGAATAAGAATAGATACTATTTTGATAACTTACGGGCATATGAAATATGTACTTCCTGAATATTAATAATAAAATATTAAAGTACAGGGGGGTTGACAATGAGAAAAATGCAGCATCATTTGTAAAAGACAAATATTGGAAATAGACCAAATGCCCACTATAATAAGGGTGATTTCAGTTTTTATCATACTTATGGTGGAATATTAATACAATTATTAGCATACAAGACAGTATCATTATGAATAAAGTGATTTCCACAAGACAGATCTTTTAAAAACTAATAACTACCCAGTTTTTAGATACAGTGGAAAGAGAAACTTTTGCCATTGCATATTCAAAAATAAGTGAAAGAATACATATATAAATATATGTACCTATATAAATGTATATACATATATATGTGTAACTCTAATTAGTATTATAGGTCTGTGTAGGTATGATTATTTCTGAGAGCCCAATAAAAAAGGTAGCAATGCTTAAGGAGTGAAAAGAAACTGACTGACTGACTGTAATCTTATTCCTGTGTGTATTTTAACCATTTAGCTGCATAAACATTTACCCAACAGCAGAAGTAGAAATGACGGTTGTAGGAAAAGCCACAGAAAAGATCCTCCCCGGTGGATGGACTGGCCTGTGAGCCAACCTTGACCCTGGACAGAGTTGGGAAAAGAATTGAGGATGATAGGATAGACAGAGTGTGCTGGATCACCAGGACTCCTGGGGCCAGGTCCTGGAGCCCTGGCAGGTGGCATGGCAGGCGCTCTTGGGCACACTCACCTGGTACTCATTGTGCAGCACCATGATGCACAGTTCAAACTGTCTACACTCCGTGAAGGGCATGTAAGAGGATTTCACCTCGCAATCCCAGCCCCCACACCGAAGGCTGTTCATGACCACACAATGGCCAAAGTACACTCGAAAATGGAAGGCGATGTCAGACTTCTCACTGGTGCCCGTGTGGAAATCCACCTGCAGCTGTGGATCCTTTCTGAAGACAAAGCATGTAGCATATCGGTCAGGTCCCCTCCCTGTGGTGGTCCGCACACAGCACACAGCCAAGTTTTTCAAAACTACCTCTTCCCAAGTTATATTTTATTCTTGTTTCTGTGGGGCTGTCTGAGCTCATCTTGCCTGGAGAAGTGAGATACTCTGTCCCTTAGCCCGAGACTGAAGATGAACCACTGACCTAGGCCTATTGAGTATCCATTTCTTGAAAAGTCTCTGTCTCTTGATAAAGAGTTACATCCCTGTCCCAGACATTGCTTCTATCCCCTTCAAGTGATGTCTTATCCTAGACTCAAGACTTGCTCACAGTTCAGCAAACTACTACAGGTTCAACACTAGGGACTTAGCCTCTCCTGCATCTACACCCTGCTTGCATCGCCTCTATCACAATGGAATATTTTAACATCAGCCAGTCATGTGGTGACCTCCCCACTCTGAGAATATCATCCATCCTGATAGTCCTCCATCCCTTACCCACAGACTGTAAGGCACTCACCTGAAACAATTGGCAGGTGCCCCTCTGATGGTCACTGAAGAACCGATGCACAAGGACACGTTCCGTGTATACGGGACCTGTTATGGGAATTGGGAATGGGTGAGAAGGGGCTGGGCTGGCTGTTGGTTCCCCTCCTGTAGTAGTTTCTGGGTTCAGCAAGTTAGGGGTCAAAGGGCCAACTCTGAAGACTCCTTCTTTCTACCCCAGCACAGTCAGCGGTCCCAGTTTTGTTGACAGACCAATAGGGTCCTACTTAAGAGGAGGTGTCAAGAGCCAGGCTTTCCTGCTGCTGATCCTGACAGTAGTCCTCCGCAGCAGTGGGATGGTAGATCCGTTATTTGGACTCCCCCTGCCTGCTTATCAGTACAAAGAGGACTGTCAGGAATCTCCACTTCACGCTATCAGAACAGTCTGTGTGTCAGACGTGATCAGATATTGACACGTGGTTACACGGCTCTAGCATCAGATCATCCTCTTCTGGATCATCTCCCAAGGGTCTCTCTCTCCCACACACCCACCGCTCTCAGTAGCACATCCAGCATGGGATGCTTCCTGGCCTCATCTCTTGAAATCTCCCATTTTTCTCTCCCTTCCTTCATGGGACCTGGGACCACCGGAGGCTGTGCGTTTCTGCCTCACCTGCATCATCGTCTTCCTCAGGTGGCTCTTTTGAGGGAGGTCTGGCCTTAGGTGAGACACTCTTGAGGTGGCTGCATATAAGTGATTCCTCCAGCCCTGCCCTCTGGCTTCATTCCTGAGCCCAAGCGCCCCTGCTAGTGAGGTTTCCCAGCGGGTTGTGTCAGAAACAGGCCTGTTGTGCGGGGCTGTTTCTGTGATGTAACCGCAGTGTCAGAGAGGGAGCAGCTGGGAGGGGAAAGGCACAGAGGTGATGTGGTGAGTGGGTGGGGGAGTCCCATGGATGGGTGCCAGGTCCAGCCTCATCTTTCTCTCTCAGCCCTTTCCCACATTGCAGATTCTACCCACAAGGTGTATCTCTTTCTCCCCTGCACAGTGCCAAAGAAGAGATGGTGCAGGGGGTAAGGCCGTTGGCTCCAGGAGGGAATCCTTTTCTCTCCCAGAGTTCCTGGGGGAGTGTGGAAATGGAGGGTTGGCAGGACTTGGAGAGAGAGATGGGAATATCTTTGTGTCACCTGGACCCCACCCCAAGTCCTTGGCTGTGTCAAGCTGTATGGCACTGGGGGAAGGGCCACTCAGATTCTGTGTGTTACACAGCTGGGCTCCAGCCATGCCCTCCTTTCTGTCTGGGTTTCCATGCTGGTCTCAGGTTCTTGTTCCTTCTGTGGATGATGGGAGAAAGCTGGGATAGTTGGTTGTAGTCTTTGATTTGCCTGCTGCTTGGTTCTTGTTTCCTGTGAAGACAGCAGGTGCCGTAGAGGTGGTGATGGGAGCTGAGTCCTGGTATAAGGTGTATAAGGTGTAAGGTATGGGTCTCGTTTCATACTTCTGCACACAGAGATCCATTTTTTCTAGATCCAATTTGTTGAAGATATGTCTCCCTGAATTGATTTTGAGTCATGTGTCAAAAATCAATCGGCAATAGATGCATGAGTTCATTGGAAGAGAATACAAACAGCCTGATTTTATTTATTTACTTTACAGGCAGCATTACACAGAGCGGTAGAGACAGAGGAAGACATCTCTTTACTGGTTCGCTTTCTAAATGGCTACCAAGGCCAGGGCGGGGCCATCCTGAAGCCATCGTGTCTCCCACATGTGTGGTGGTGGCTTGAACACTTGAGCTGTATTTGCTGTTTTCCCAGGTGCATTTGCAGGGAGCTGGGTGGGATTTTGCAGCTCAGGGAAATGTGTAAAGAAACGTTAGTTTAAGCTACCACCTGGGATGCCAGAATCCCAGATCAGAGCTCTGGTTGCAGTCTCAGCTGTTGTGTTTCCAATCCAACGTGTTGCTTATGTGCCTAGAAGGGCAACAGATGATGATCCGAGAAAGTCGGCCCTGGTACCTATGTGGGAGGCCCAGATGGAACTCCAGGCTTCTGGCTTGTGCCTGGAGCAGCCCAGGCCATTGCAGCTTTTAGGCAAATGACGCATGTATAGAAGACAGACTCTTTCTCTTTCTGTCTGTCTTTCTCTCTTTCTTTCTCCTGCCTTCCAAATAAGTAAAATAAATTCTCTACTAAAATGTATGGAAATTTTCTTACTCTGCCCCATGAAATAAATACATTAATGCAAATATTAAAGAGTTGGGCCAGGTGCCATGGCTTAGTGGCTGAATCTTCACCTTGAAAGTGCCAGAATTTCAAATGGACACCAGTTTGTGTCCAAGTCCTGGTAGGCACTGCAGGTGCTGCAGCTGCCGGGAGCACTGGGTGTCCCCACCCTCCCCCATGACACCGACCTTGACAACAGTCGTGTCCAGCTTCAGCTCCTTTGCCAGGCTCTCTAGGGTGTCCCAGTCAGGGCACGGGGTCTTCTCGAAGACAGCTTTCAGGACCCCGAGCTGCTCGGAGTTGAATTGTGTGCGTGGTCGGCGTGCAGCATTTCTGGGGCCTGCAGAGGTGACAGACAGGAAAGTCAGGACTGCTTGGCTGGGACCCCAGCAGGTGGCGAGGGTCCATTCGCCAGCTGCACAACCTACTCCCCAAGCCATTGCCCCACACACACACCCTGCGTGCCTGCCCCGTGAACCTGTGCACAAGCGAGCCACCTCTCTGTCTCTCTGTCTCTCTCCAGTGAATGAAACTCACACTGGAAAGCAGAGCTGGGGGCAGGTTGCCA
Organism: Ochotona curzoniae; assembly: GCF_017591425.1. Taxonomy (NCBI): domain Eukaryota; kingdom Metazoa; phylum Chordata; class Mammalia; order Lagomorpha; family Ochotonidae; genus Ochotona; species Ochotona curzoniae. The sequence goes on along the minus strand of NW_024465561.1, from coordinate 3,166,581 downwards.
CACTGCCCAGACCAGACTGTGTGCTCACAAGCGGAGTTAAGTCTGCCTCTGGCCTGGTGCTATCTGAGCTGATGATAAAAAGGGGCAAGGCTAGAGTACAGGGCACCAGGGCATTTCAGTGGTGTCCAAGACATTTGTCCCAGGACAAATGTCCCAGGAGAATGGCAATGTTCGGGACCTTGTATGGTCATAGCCAGGAGTGCGGGAGGTCATTTCAGTTGCTGTGGTGTCCCGCTGGTTCAGTCCTCCGCTTCCCCATGGCCAGATGTTTCTTGTTATTGCTCTGATATCTTTGTTTATTTATTTATTTATAAAATTAGGGTAAAGAGGTTCAAGGGCTACAGGAAAGCTGGTAAGGCTATTATTTTTTCCATATTGTTTCCTTCATGTTTAAAGGGGGGTATTTTTGGGGAGAAGGCCCACCCAAATTTCCACCCTCCCCAGGTCATGGATGTAGGGTATTATCTGAGGTTCTTGCTCAAGTGGTTGATATTTCACCAGTTATGAATCGCTGACAATCTTGCCACTCCAAGCACTCTGAAGTCTTTGAAGAATCCACTGATTGGCATAGTCCATCATAGAGTCTCCGTTGCCCTGTATTTCGCTACCAACATACAGCTGAGATGGTTGGTTGACCTGTTCTGTCTTCTCTCTTTTCTTGGTTAGGGTTGATGGAAAATGAGTTGGCACAGCTGGCCAACCATCTCCCTGTTGATTTGCACCCTGGGAGAAAGCAGGGAAGGGTACAGGGCTTTCTGACCCAGTCCTGAGGTTCACTGAGTTCTGGGCTTGTGGCCTTCACCTGTGGCTGGAAGACATTTTATACTTCTCTTGGCATCTCTTTCTCTCAAAACACACACTGAGGCACATACAGTGATAAAGAAGTGTACACAGAGGAACTAGAATCTCAACTCTTTATTCCAATAAAATGAAAATATAAAAACACTTTAAAATAGAAGCCTGATTTTGTAACTTTGTTCTGGGAATACTGATGTATTCTGCCACGATTGAATTGAGACACAATGCCTGTCTACTACACATCTTTGAAGTTGTACAACTTTGGGCGTGGGTCATTGAGATATATGCCTATTGACAAAGCTCAGGCTTTGAAAGTACACTTTCCAATCCTCTTGAGTCAATTACCAGACTTGTGCCACCATCACTACCACCTCAGACAAAAAAGACAACTTTGAACCCTAAGGAGGCTCATGTCATGGACCTGGGCACCCAGAGCCTGCCAAGCCCCCGTGGTGGTCTTCCTCGGAAGCGGCCTGCTCTGCATACGTCACAACAACGAATTCCCACCACATGTTCTATCTAGGGGTGACATTGGAGGAGATTGTATGTCAGACTCAGGAGCACCATGGCTACAGTTAGTATCATCCCAGGGATGCGCCAACTTCAACCTTTCTTTCTGGATCCTAAAGATTCATACAAAGCCATCGCCAGTTTGAAGGGCAGACAGGAATCCATCAGATGGGACACTGTCGTGACTGGTGTAGGTGGAGAAGCTACACATCCAGAGTGTTTGGGTCGATGTCCATGGGGGAACCATATATTTTCACCAACTCATCCAGGTCATCGGGAAGGGAGGCCCAGGGAGGCGAAGGATCCAGGACCAAGTCCTCCAGGTCGCTGGGCCAAGAGCCCAGCTGGCTGGTGTGTCCTGAGGCTGGTGGGGTTTCAGGAGGTGTAGATGTGGGTGCCTGGGAAGGCAGCACTGGCTGTGGTGGCAGCGGCTGCAGGTGGGAAGGTGTGGCCTCTTGTGGGTGGGGGCTGGAGGCTGAGGTCGGGCTGGAACCTGAGGTCGGCCCAGGCTTCTCCTGTGGCTTGGTGGGGGTGCTAGGACCCAAGGCCATTGGTGCTGGGTTCCTGGGAAGCCCTCCCTGCTGCTGCTTTTTCTGCTGCTGCCTGAGCTTGGCTCGCCTATTTTTAAACCAGACCTGCGGAGAGAGGGGGCACAGGTCAGTGTCTGTGGTGGAAAGAGAGTGAGGTGCCCGCATCCCAGGCCAACACTGCCTCGCAGCGCCTCTCCTAGGGACACATGCCAAAGGGAACTTTGCATGGCTCTCCATGTGACCCCGGGGCTCCTCTGGGGAGGTGACTGCTGTCCTGGACCCCAGTGAGGCGTGCAGGAGCCCAAAGCACCAAGTGTTAGTTATTTAAAACAGTTAAAGTTCTAGTTTTCCCGTTATTATGTGCAGCTAATTCCTGAAGCTTGTTTTTTTTTTTTACCTTATGCCGAAAATACCAGATGCAACACTGCACTTTAGGAGGTATTCCAGTAGGGCAGGACCCGGATGGAAGTGGTGGAAAGAGCAGCAAGGAAAACAGAATGTGGAGGCATCTCATTGCCTCAGCGGAGCAGGAACAGGAATGAGGGGGTGAAAGGGCTGCGGAGCAGAAGAGGCAGAAGGAGGCACCTGAGGCTCCTTATGTTCAGATGAGCCTGCAAGGCGTGAGAGGGGTGGTGCCTGATTGGGAGGGATTGAGGGCAGGCCCCAGGGAATTGGTACCTGCAAGTGAATGCCTAGGGATGATTGGTAAGTTGGTGGGGTTGGGGAAGGGGCTGAGAGATGGGGAATAGATTCTCAGGTGAAATGCCGGATTTTTCTGGTGAGCAGGTGGACTGGGTGAAGTTCATGAGCTGTGAGGAAGAGAAAATGTCACCTGGTCCAGGGTGGCAGGGTATAAGGCTCAGTGACGACCCCCAAATCGCTCCTTACATTCCTTCCTTTTGCTATTTATAAAGGAAAAGGAGTACTGTTTTCTGCTATAGCTTCTTAGAGCTGAATTTGGGTGCAGGATTGTCTAATCAGTGGTCTCCTGGTGGTCAGGGGAGGAATGCGAGACTGGGAGAGGCTCATAATCTTGCAAAACCAACCCTGGTTGGTAGTTTTGTTAATGATTTTTTTTTCCATTTAAGTGATGATAAATTTTTGAGGAAAATTAATGAGGCAAGGGGCCATGGTGAGCCCTGCAATGAGTATTAATCAGAGAGGCAAGTGTAGACATCAGAGGGGACTGAGCCCAGGAAAAACAGGAGTTACTATTAGTTCTAGACTGTTGAAGGTGTTTAACATTTTGCTCAATTATCCCTGATTTGTTAAGCATTCCTTGTGTAGGAACTTGTAGGTGCCTCCCTTTCTGCTGTAAGAAAGTGCAGGGCCCTTCTGTTCTGGAGAGTTACCTGAGCCAAGGAGGTGAGTTGGCGCTGGAGAGAGTGGTGTTATCTAGGGCTGATTTGAGCTCCTCTGACAGCTGCTCAATTGAGGTGATTGAGTATCCCAGGCTCCGTGCTGCTAATCCAAGAGAAGACAGGAAAGTAACCATGGCTGCCCCCACAAGTACTGGGGGGGGGGGGGGAGGAATGCATGCTTTGGACGCACTGATGAAGAAAGCATCCATGAGAGTTCTCCCTTGCTAAGTAAAGACAGTTGGGGCATGGTTACTACTGGGAGGCAGGAGCCAGGGGAGGTGGGATTGCTAGTGTTATCCATAGAGCCATTAAACCACATGAATGAGCTTTTAGAAGAGGAAGTAGGCTTGGTTACCTGAATTATGGTAGAGCAGGAGAGGGGTTTAAGGCAAGTCCTGGACGTGTTACAGCACATCAGGTTATGGGCTAGTGGGTTCCCTAGGGGAACAGCACCTAATGAAGTAACTGATTGGGAAGAGGTTGGGTTTGCTGCCTGGGTTGATAATGGGTACTGAAGCCAGAATGGGTCCCTGCAGTGAAGCAAAATAAGCACTCAGTGAGGCTGGGCAAAAAAGATGAGGAGCTGAGCATGTCTAAAGTCATAGTTAAAATTTTAAACCAGGAGGCGGGGTGTCGCTGCCCTGCAGCGATGGACTTGGTGCACGGAGCCAATAATAACACACGTGGACCCTGACTGATGGTCAAAGCCGAAGTTTATTAGGGGCATCAGACTTTATACACTGAGAGTTCATACTGTTTCCCTACTCCTGATTGGAATTCCTTTCGTTTTGTATATTCCACCAGGTGTTCTCATTTACATGCTGTTTATACAAAAGGTAGCCATTTGGTTGTTGTCATGCAAATACTGTCCAATGAACTGCAATCCTGTGCTCGCTGACCTTCCAGGGTCACAATGTCCTCCTACAGCTGGGGTATCTGATTTAGTATCTAACTCAAGGGAATTGGAAAGAGAGTCTCAGAATTAAGGAATATACAGGTAGGGACAACAGGATGTAAGGGAACAACAGCTGAGCTAATAATCCGAAAATGCAGAACTAGTCTGCAAATTCCAGAAGGCTTTCTTTTTTTAAATTTTTTAATTTATTTTTTATTATTATTTGAAAGGCGGATATACAGAGAGGAGGATCTTCCGTCCGATGATTCACTCCCCAAGTGAGCGCAACGGCCGATGCTATGCTGATCCAAAGCCAGGAGCCTCTTCCGGGTCTCCCACGCGGGTGCAGGGTCCCAAAGCTTTGGGCCGTCCTCGACTGCTTTCCCGGGCCACAGGCAGGGAGCTGGAAGGGAAGTGGGGCTGCCGGGATAGAACCGGCGCCCATATGGGATCCCGGGCGTGCTAGGCGAGGACCTTAACCACTTGCGCCACTGCGCCGGGCCCTCCATAAGGCTTTCTTACAGCTAGGATAGGAGTATTGTAGGGAGAGTTAGCAGGGTGTAGAAGACCCTTTCTTTTATTTATTTTTTATTTTTAAATTTTTATTTATATTTATTAATTATATTGCATTATGTGACATAGTTTTATAGGCACTGGGTATCCCCTCACCCCACTCAAACCCTCCCCCCATGGGGGATTAAAAAAAAATCAGACAGATCATTCAACCAGATCAGGTAGGATTCATCCCTGGAATGCAGGGATGGTTGAAAATTCGGAAATCCATAAATTTGATACACCACATCCAAAAACTGAAAAACAAGAATCACATAATAGTTTCAATACGCAGAAAAAGCTTTCAAAAAAATCCAATACCACTACATCCTAAAAACCCTAATCAAGAGAGGCAAAGATGAAATATTCCACAAAATAATCAAAGCAATATATGAAAAACCAAACGCCAGCATCATAATGAATGGAGAAAAAAAATGGAACCAATAAAACTGAGATCTAGAATAAAAAAAAGCTGTCAGATATCTCTGCTGATTTTCAACATAGATCTAGAGGAACCGACAGAGGCAATATGACAATACAAACAAATCAAAAGAATTTTGTTGCTTGGCAAGGACACTGGGGTGCAAGGCCACTGGTGCTGGGTTCCCAGGAAACCCTCCCTGCTGCTGCTTTTTCGGCTGCAGCCTGAGCTTGGCTCACCTATTTTTAAGCCAGACAGTGGAGAGAGGGGGCACAGGTCAGTGTCTGTGGTGGAAAGAGAGAGGGGTGCCCCAATCCCAGGCCAACACTGCCTCGCAAGTTTCTAATGGACACACAACCCACAAGGGAGCTATGCATGGCTCTCCATGAGCCCAACCATGGGGTCCAGACTGTGTGCTCACAAGCAAGGCCACCTGCCACCCACCCCCGCCCCACCCCTCCTCCTTACACAAGTGCGGACAGCAGACCAAGCACAGCACCTGCTCCTGACTTCTTGGAGGGAATCACACCCACAGGGCTCTGGAGGAGCCCCGCCCCCACCACACACGATTGGGACACAGAGGGACCTGCATGCACTTGCTAGCTGTCTCCTGGCCCAGCCCTGGCTGCTGTGGCTTGTGGGGAGTGAACCAGCCCGTGTAAAGCTCTCTCCTAGTCTCTGTTTCTCTCTACAACTCATGTTGTAGAGACGCATGACAAGAAATCCCCTTGAACTTGGTTCCCCATGCCCACACAGTCCACTGCTTGCCCAGTGTGTGCCAATTCCCCCAGTTTCCCGCCTATGGCCCTGCTTACCAGGCATGGTCATGGACAAGATGAAGTCTACGCAGGCGTCGACTTCTCCAGCTTCTGACTTGCTCTATCCCTCCCTCTCGGGGCCCACATACTTATGGAAGCGTGTGAAGGGATTGCCCCCAGCTGCCCAAGTCACACCCTGCCACAATCCCTTTTGCAAATGAGGTTTCCTTCAGGTGGGGTGCAAAATCCAATCAAACACACAAATGGCCAGTGGAAACTGGAGTTTTCAACATCAATTGTTCCAGGTTCAAGACACTTTTCTAAATAATGCTACCTGCCATTGAGGACCTCCGTGAGGTTGAGGGTCCTGGAACGGCAGAGTCAGAGAGAGTGAGAGGGAGACAGAGAGAGCGAGAGAGAGCGAGAGTGAGAGAGAGAGAGATCCACATTCATGGCCTTGGATTGGTTCACTTTCTGATAATCATCTTAGAGTTGCCTCAGCATTGGATCAGTCATTCATCTGAATCGATGTGGCATGGGATGCCTGAGCTCACAGCTGTAGGCGTAGTCTGCAGAGCCAAAGCACTGGCCCAGCTGTGTGTCCTGTACAGATGTGGTGGCTCTTTCTTTTTATACTCTCTCTTTTCATGTTTCTTACTCTTCCTTTTTTTTCTAAGTCAAATACTTGATGAGTTTTACACTTGCATTCACGAATGTGTTATGATATTGAAAAGCCTTGACCCAGCACTGCATGTTGTAGTCACAGGGCAGTGAAGCAGTGAATGCATCTCTCTCTCCTTTGAATTCCTTTTTGTTTTTTAAAAAAGATTTATTTATTTTTCAACTTCTTTTTGGGATAAACATTTGTTGATGTTGGTGCAAAAACCTTTTGAAATCCATGATCTTTCACAATACACATTCTCCATTGTATACATAGCTTTGCATACAAACACACACACCACACATACAAACATTATGCTCTCTCCACTACATACCCTGAATGTCACAGTTCCATAGCAAGCCAACTGTGTGGCCTAACTACCAAAGACCCACATTCCCCAGTTCTTGGCTGAGGGCCTCATGTCAGGAGGTGCGGGAGTACGAGATTCTGTGGCTCCACACTGCACTTGAATCTGCACGGATGTCATCTAAGGTAAGTGCAGGTCTTCTTGGGACTGAGAGTCTTAGCACGCTTTCTGGGGCCTTCTGATCCCAAAGCCAGGAGCTCAGAGGGCTTCGGGCTGCTGCTACTTCCAGAAGGCCACCTGTCCATCGTCACTGCAGGAAGCCAGAAGTGCCCGCTCCTTGTGCTTCCAGGCCACACAGTTGCCATCTTGGGAATGGGCCTGGCACAAATGGGCTGTCAGGGAGAAGGTGGGCTGCTGCGGGTCAGAGCTAGGATCCTCCTCAAACACTCGGATGGCATCGTCCCCACATGCTGTAGCCTGGGCACCTGTCGGCTGGCACCAAGCAATGTCATAGATGGCCCTGGAGTGGAAGCCGGACAAAGTGCCCACACACTTCCAGCTGGGGGCAGAGCCACTGCACACCAGTCCTTGCTTGTTGCCTGGTAGATACTGGCACCAGATGCGCACAGTGCGGTCATCACTGCACGATGCTAGCCGCTGGCCACTAGGGTCAAAGGCCATGCTCCACACGATAGATTCGTGGCCCTCCAGGGTGGCACAGCACACCCAGTCATGCTCTTCCTCCCGGTAGAGCTTCATGGTGCCATCGTAGCTGGCAGGGGCTAGTAGCTCCTGGCTCGGGTGCCAGACCACATGCTTGACATGCTGCGTGTGGGAGTTGAGAACACTGACACATTCGAATTCATCCTCTTCATCAACTACCCAAACCCATGCGCTCCTATCTCTTATCTCGGCTACAGGTGGCCAGGAGGTTGCCAGAAGGGGCCCAAGCCATGTGCTTGACCTCATTTTCGTGGTCCTCTAGTGTGGTGACACACTCAAAGTCATCCTGGGTCTTCTTCCAGATTCAAGTGGTGGCATCAAAGCTGGCGGAGGCCAGGTAGTTCCCACAGGGCGACCAGGCCACCTTCCACAGGGTGCGCTGGTGGCCATCAGAAAGGACAGACTTGCAGATCCAGCTGTCTGTCACCTTCGGTGCCCCAGACCCGGATTCTCTGGTCGCCACAGCACGAGGCCAGCAGCGTCCCCGTGGGGTTCCAAGCCAAGAACCAGCAGTGAGAGTCCGGGGACGCCAAGGCGCGGCTCAGCAGCACCAGCGAATCCTTCCTGGTGCCCAGGTGCACGGAGGGGAGGAGCAGGGAGCGCAGTCAGCCACACGGACAGCTGCTCCAGCCGCACACGTCTCCACGAAGCCCAGTGCCAAGATTTCTTTGTTTTGATTGGAAAGGTGAATATACAGAGGAGGAGAGACAGAGAGGAAGATCATGCGTCCGATGGTTCACTCCCCAGGCTGCCGCAACGACTGGAGCCGAGCCAATGTGAGGCCAGGAGCTCTTCCTTGTCTCTCCCTTGGGTGTAGGGTCCCAAGGCTTTGGGCTGTCCTGGACTGCTTTCCCAGGCCACAGGCAGGGAGCTGGATGGGAAGTAGGGCCGCTGGATAAGATGACCATCCTTTTTGTGGTCATCAAGCTTTGGCTTGGGCCTCCCGCAGGCGTAGTTCTAGTCCTGGCTCTGCTGCTCCTTGCTGCTGGGCATCCCGGGAGAAAGCTAGGGAGGACGCAGGGGCTAGGGCTGTGGCCACCCAGTGAGAGAGTAAGACAGAGCTGTGGGCTCGTGGATTTCACCTGCCCAGTCCCTGCTGTGGCAGGCATTTGGGATGTGGAGGGAAGGCTTCTCTCTCTCTCACTCTCTCTCTCTCTCTCTCACACACACACACAGACACACACACACAGAGACACACACTATCCCTCCCATTGAAGCGGATGAAAGACACCTCTCTCTGTTTCTCTTTCTCTCACTCGCGCACATTCCTCATCTGTGTGCTTTTCAGGAAAAAGACAGAGGCAGGAAGGTTTCAAAGACTATTCAGATTTTATTATTCTTGAATGAATACATTTAAGGATTCTTGTCAACATCGAGGACTGTCCAGGAATGGCCTTGTGTTTGCATGGTCACGTCCTGTTTGTACTCGAGTGGTCCATTCTTACTCGGGTGGAGTGTGAATTGAAGAGCTCCAAGTGGGAATTCCTTGGGGATCCTAAGTGGCTTCTGGAGTAGCTTCTGTCAGGTTGAACGACAAGCAGGGATCCATGCGGTGGAACACTGTGGTGACTGGTGTATTTGGAGAAGCTACATATCCAGAGTGTTTGGGTCGAGGTCGAGGTCAAGGTCGAGGTCGAGGGGGGAATCACACATGCTTATCACCTCGTCCATTTCTTGGAGAAGGAAGTCCCAGGGAAGTGAAGGATCCAGGACCAAGTCCTCCAGGTCGCTGGGGGAAGAGCTGGCCTGGCTGGTGTGTGCTGAGGGTGGCAGCGTCTCAGGAGATGTAGGTGTGGGTGCCTGGGAAGGCGGCTGTGGCTGTGGTGGCAGCGGCTGTGGCTGTGGTGGCATTGGCTGTGTCTGTGGTGGCAGCGGCTGCAGGTGGGAAGGTGTGGTCCCTTGTGGGTGGCGGCTGGAAGCTGAGGTCGGCCAGGGCTTCTTCTGTGGCTTGGCGGGCACACTGGGGTACAAGGGCACTGGTGCTGGGCTCCTGGGAAGCCCTCCCTGCTGCTGCTTTTGCTGCTGCTGCCTGAGCTTGGCTCGCTTATTTTTAAACCAGACCTGCGGAGAGAGGGGGCACAGGTCAGTGTCTGTGGTGGAAAGAGTGAGGTGCCCCCATCCCAGGCCAACACTGCCTCGCAGCGTTTCTCATGGACATACAACCCACAAGGGAACTTTGCATGGGTCTGTGCCCAGCCCTGGGCTCCTCTGGGGAGGTGACTGCTGCCGCGGACCCCAGTGAGGCGTGCAGGAGCCCAAAGCACCAAGTCCTGGTAGGCACTGCAGGTGCTGCAGCTGCCGGGAGCACTGGGTGTCCCCACCCTCCCCCATGACACCGACCTTGACAACAGTCGTGTCCAGCTTCAGCTCCTTTGCCAGGCTCTCTAGGGTGTCCCAGTCAGGGCACGGGGTCTTCTCGAAGACAGCTTTCAGGACCCCGAGCTGCTCGGAGCTGAATTGTGTGCGTGGTCGGCGCGCAGCATTTCTGGGGCCTGCAGAGGCGACAGACAGGAAAGTCAGGACTGCTTGGCTGGGACCCCAGCAGGTGGCGAGGGTCCATTCGCCAGCTGCACAACCTACTCCCCAAGCCATTGCCCCCCTCACACCCACTGCGTGGCTGCCCCGTGAACCTGTGCACAAGCGAGCCACCTCTCTGTCTCTCTGTCTCTCTCCAGTGAATGAAACTCACACTGGAAAGCAGAGCTGGGGGCAGGTTGCCACACTGCCCAGACCAGACTGTGTGCCCACAAGCAAGGCCACCTGCCACCCACCCCCGCCCCACCCCTCCTCCTTACACAAGTGCGGACAGCGGACCAAGCACAGCACCTGCTCCTGACTTCTTGGAGGGAATCACACCCACAGGGCTCTGGAGGAGCCCCGTCCCCACCACACACGATTGGGACACAGAGGGACCTGCATGCACTTGCTAGCTGCCTCCTGGCCCAGCCCTGGCTGCTGTGGCTTGTGGGGAGTGAACCAGCCCGTGTAAAGCTCTCTCCTAGTCTCTGTTTCTCTCTACAACTCTGACACGAAGGCAGCTCATGTGTCTTGAGACACATGACAAGAAATCCCCTTGAACTTGGTTCCCCATGCCCACACAGTCCACTGCTTGCCCAGTGTGTGCCAATTCCCCCAGTTTCCCGCCTATGGCCCTGCTTACCAGGCATGGTCATGGACAAGATGAAGTCTACGCAGGCGTCGACTTCTCCAGCTTCTGACTTGCTCTATCCCTCCCTCTCGGGGCCCACATACTTATGGAAGCGTGTGAAGGGATTGCCCCCAGCTGCCCAAGTCACACCCTGCCACAATCCCTTTTGCAAATGAGGTTTCCTTCAGGTGGGGTGCAAAATCCAATCAAACACACAAATGGCCAGTGGAAACTGGAGTTTTCAACATCAATTGTTCCAGGTTCAAGACACTTTTCTAAATAATGATACCTGCCATTGAGGACCTCCGTGAGGTTGAGGGTCCTGGAACGGCAGAGTCACAGAGAGTGAGAGGGAGACAGAGAGAGCGAGAGAGAGCAAGAGCGAGAGAGAGAGATCCACATTCATTGCCTTGGATTGGTTCACTTTCTGATAATCATCTTAGAGTTGCCTCAGCATTGGATCAGTCATTCATCTGAATCGATGTGGCATGGGATGCCTGAGCTCACAGCTGTAGGCGTAGTCTGCAGAGCCAAAGCACTGGCCCAGCTGTGTGTCCTGTACAGATGTGGTGGCTCTTTCTTTTTATACTCTCTCTTTTCATGTTTCTTACTCTTCCTTTTTTTTCTAAGTCAAATACTTGATGAGTTTTACACTTGCATTCACGAATGTGTTATGATATTGAAAAGCCTTGACCCAGCACTGCATGTTGTAGTCACAGGGCAGTGAAGCAGTGAATGCATCTCTCTCTCCTTTGAATTCCTTTTTTTTTTTTTTTTAAATAGATTTATTGATTTTTCAACTTTTTTTGGGATAAACATTTGTTGATGTTGGTGCAAAAACCTTTTGAAATCCATGATCTTTCACAATACACAGTCTCCATTGTATACATAGCTTTGCATACAAACACACACACCACACATACAAACATTATGCTCTCTCCACTACATACCCTGAATGTCACAGTTCCATAGCAAGCCAACTGTGTGGCCTAACTACCAAAGACCCACATTCCCCAGTTCTTGGCTGAGGGCCTCATGTCAGGAGGTGCGGGAGTACGAGATTCTGTGGCTCCACACTGCGCTTGAATCTGCACGGATGTCATCTAAGGTAAGTGCAGGTCTTCTTGGGACTGAGAGTCTTAGCACGCTTTCTGGGGCCTTCTGATCCCAAAGCCAGGAGCTCAGAGGGCTTCGGGCTGCTGCTACTTCCAGAAGGCCACCTGTCCATCGTCACTGCAGGAAGCCAGAAGTGCCCGCTCCTTGTGCTTCCAGGCCACACAGTTGCCATCTTGGGAATGGGCCTGGCGCAAATGGGCTGTCAGGGAGAAGGTGGGCTGCTGCGGGTCAGAGCTAGGATCCTCCTCAAACACTCGGATGGCATCGTCCCCACATGCTGTAGCCTGGGCACCTGTCGGCTGGCACCAAGCAATGTCATAGATGGCCCTGGAGTGGAAGCCGGACAAAGTGCCCACACACTTCCAGCTGGGGGCAGAGCCACTGCACACCAGTCCTTGCTTGTTGCCTGGTAGATACTGGCACCAGATGCGCACAGTGCGGTCATCACTGCACGATGCTAGCCGCTGGCCACTAGGGTCAAAGGCCATGCTCCACACGGTAGATTCGTGGCCCTCCAGGGTGGCACAGCACACCCAGTCATGCTCTTCCTCCCGGTAGAGCTTCATGGTGCCATCGTAGCTGGCAGGGGCTAGTAGCTCCTGGCTCGGGTGCCAGACCACATGCTTGACATGCTGCGTGTGGGAGTTGAGAACACTGACACATTCGAATTCATCCTCTTCATCAACTTCCCAAACCCATACGCTCCTATCTCTTATCTCGGCTACAGGTGGCCAGGAGGTTGCCAGAAGGGGCCCAAGCCATGTGCTTGACCTCATGTTCGTGGTCCTCTAGTGTGGTGACACACTCAAAGTCATCCTGGGTCTTCTTCCAGATGCAAGTGGTGGCATCAAAGCTGGCGGAGGCCAGGTAGTTCCCACAGGGTGACCAGGCCACCTTGCACAGGGTGCGCTGGTGGCCATCAGAAAGGACAGACTTGCAGATCCAGCTGTCTGTCACCTTCGGTGCCCCAGACCCGGATTCTCTGGTTGCCACAGCACGAGGCCAGCAGCGTCCCCGTGGGGTTCCAAGCCAAGAACCAGCAGTGAGAGTCCGGGGACGCCAAGGCGCGGCTCAGCAGCACCAGCGAATCCTTCCTGGTGCCCAGGTGCACGGAGGGGAGGAGCAGGGAGCGCAGTCAGCCACACGGACAGCTGCTCCAGCCGCACACGTCTCCACGAAGCCCAGTGCCAAGATTTCTTTGTTTTGATTGGAAAGGTGAGTATACAGAGGAGGAGAGACAGAGAGGAAGATCATGCGTCCGATGGTTCACTCCCCAGGCTGCCGCAACGACTGGAGCCGAGCCAATCTGAGGCAGACTGGAGCCGAGCCAATCTGAGGCCAGGAGCTCTTCCTGGTCTCCCCCTTGGGTGCAGGGTCCCAAGGCTTTGGGCTGTCCTGGACTGCTTTGCCAGGCCACAGGCAGGGAGCTGGATGGGAAGTAGGGCCGCTGGATAAGATGACCATCCTTGGTGTGGTCATGAAGCTTTGGCTTGGGCCTCCCGCAGGCGTAGTTCTAGTCCTGGCTCTGCTGCTCCTTGCTGCTGGGCATCCCGGGAGAAAGCTAGGGAGGACGCAGGGGTTAGGGCTGTGGCCACCCAGTGAGAGAGTAAGACAGAGCTGTGGGCTCGTGGATTTCACCTGCCCAGTCCCTGCTGTGGCAGGCATTTGGGATGTGGAGGGAAGGCTTCTCTCTCTCTCCCTCTCACACACACACAGACACACACACACAGAGACACACACTATCCCTCCCATTGAAGCGGATGAAAGACACCTCTCTCTGTTTCTCTTTCTCTCACTCGCGCACATTCCTCATCTGTGTGCTTTTCAGGAAAAAGACAGAGGCAGGAAGGTTTCAAAGACTATTCAGATTTTATTATTCTTGAATGAATACATTTAAGGATTCTTGTCAACATCGAGGACTGTCCAGGAATGGCCTTGTGTTTGCATGGTCACGTCCTGTTTGTACTCGAGTGGTCCATTCTTACTCGGGTGGAGTGTGAATTGAAGAGCTCCAAGTGGGAATTCCTTGGGGATCCTAAGTGGCTTCTGGAGTAGCTTCTGTCAGGTTGAACGACAAGCAGGGATCCATGCGGTGGAACACTGTGGTGACTGGTGTATTTGGAGAAGCTACATATCCAGAGTGTTTGGGTCGAGGTCGAGGTCAAGGTCGAGGTCGAGGGGGGAATCACACATGCTTATCACCTCGTCCATTTCTTGGAGAAGGAAGTCCCAGGGAAGTGAAGGATCCAGGACCAAGTCCTCCAGGTCGCTGGGGGAAGAGCTGGCCTGGCTGGTGTGTGCTGAGGGTGGCGGCGTCTCAGGAGATGTAGGTGTGGGTGCCTGGGAAGGCGGCTGTGGCTGTGGTGGCAGCGGCTGTGGCTGTGGTGGCAGCGGCTGTGGCTGTGGTGGCATTGGCTGTGTCTGTGGTGGCAGCGGCTGCAGGTGGGAAGGTGTGGTCCCTTGTGGGTGGCGGCTGGAAGCTGAGGTCGGCCAGGGCTTCTTCTGTGGCTTGGCGGGCACACTGGGGTGCAAGGGCACTGGTGCTGGGCTCCTGGGAAGCCCTCCCTGCTGCTGCTTTTGCTGCTGCTGCCTGAGCTTGGCTCGCTTATTTTTAAACCAGACCTGCGGAGAGAGGGGGCACAGGTCAGTGTCTGTGGTGGAAAGAGTGAGGTGCCCCCATCCCAGGCCAACACTGCCTCGCAGCGTTTCTCATGGACATACAACCCACAAGGGAACTTTGCATGGGTCTGTGCCCAGCCCTGGGCTCCTCTGGGGAGGTGACTGCTGCCGCGGACCCCAGTGAGGCGTGCAGGAGCCCAAAGCACCAAGTCCTGGTAGGCACTGCAGGTGCTGCAGCTGCCGGGAGCACTGGGTGTCCCCACCCTCCCCCATGACACCGACCTTGACAACAGTCGTGTCCAGCTTCAGCTCCTTTGCCAGGCTCTCTAGGGTGTCCCAGTCAGGGCACGGGGTCTTCTCGAAGACAGCTTTCAGGACCCCGAGCTGCTCGGAGCTGAATTGTGTGCGTGGTCGGCGCGCAGCATTTCTGGGGCCTGCAGAGGCGACAGACAGGAAAGTCAGGACTGCTTGGCTGGGACCCCAGCAGGTGGCGAGGGTCCATTCGCCAGCTGCACAACCTACTCCCCAAGCCATTGCCCCTACCACACACACACCCTGCGTGGCTGCCCCGTGAACCTGTGCACAAGCGAGCCACCTCTCTGTCTCTCTGTCTCTCTCCAGTGAATGAAACTCACACTGGAAAGCAGAGCTGGGGGCAGGTTGCCACACTGCCCAGACCAGACTGTGTGCTCACAAGCAAGGCCACCTGCCACCCACCCCCGCCCCACCCCTCCTCCTTACACAAGTGCGGACAGCGGACCAAGCACAGCACCTGCTCCTGACTTCTTGGAGGGAATCACACCCACAGGGCTCTGGAGGAGCCCCGTCCCCACCACACACGATTGGGACACAGAGGGACCTGCATGCACTTGCTAGCTGTCTCCTGGCCCAGCCCTGGCTGCTGTGGCTTGTGGGGAGTGAACCAGCCCGTGTAAAGCTCTCTCCTAGTCTCTGTTTCTCTCTACAACTCTGACACGAAGGCAGCTCATGTGTCTTGAGACACATGACAAGAAATCCCCTTGAACTTGGTTCCCCATGCCCACACAGTCCACTGCTTGCCCAGTGTGTGCCAATTCCCCCAGTTTCCCGCCTATGGCCCTGCTTACCAGGCATGGTCATGGACAAGATGAAGTCTACGCAGGCGTCGACTTCTCCAGCTTCTGACTTGCTCTATCCCTCCCTCTCGGGGCCCACATACTTATGGAAGCGTGTGAAGGGATTGCCCCCAGCTGCCCAAGTCACACCCTGCCACAATCCCTTTTGCAAATGAGGTTTCCTTCAGGTGGGGTGCAAAATCCAATCAAACACACAAATGGCCAGTGGAAACTGGAGTTTTCAACATCAATTGTTCCAGGTTCAAGACACTTTTCTAAATAATGCTACCTGCCATTGAGGACCTCCGTGAGGTTGAGGGTCCTGGAACGGCAGAGTCACAGAGAGTGAGAGGGAGACAGAGAGAGCGAGAGAGAGCGAGAGAGAGTGAGAGAGAGAGCGATCCACATTCATGGCCTTGGATTGGTTCACTTTCTGATAATCATCTTAGAGTTGCCTCAGCATTGGATCAGTCATTCATCTGAATCGATGTGGCATGGGATGCCTGAGCTCACAGCTGTAGGCGTAGTCTGCAGAGCCAAAGCACTGGCCCAGCTGTGTGTCCTGTACAGATGTGGTGGCTCTTTCTTTTTATACTCTCTCTTTTCATGTTTCTTACTCTTCCTTTTTTTTCTAAGTCAAATACTTGATGAGTTTTACACTTGCATTCACGAATGTGTTATGATATTGAAAAGCCTTGACCCAGCACTGCATGTTGTAGTCACAGGGCAGTGAAGCAGTGAATGCATCTCTCTCTCCTTTGAATTCCTTTTTTTTTTTAAAAAAGATTTATTTATTTTTCAACTTTTTTTGGGATAAACATTTGTTGATGTTGGTGCAAAAACCTTTTGAAATCCATGATCTTTCACAATACACATTCTCCATTGTATACATAGCTTTGCATACAAACACACACACCACACATACAAACATTATGCTCTCTCCACTACATACCCTGAATGTCACAGTTCCATAGCAAGCCAACTGTGTGGCCTAACTACCAAAGACCCACATTCCCTAGTTCTTGGCTGAGGGCCTCATGTCAGGAGGTGCGGGAGTACGAGATTCTGTGGCTCCACACTGCACTTGAATCTGCACGGATGTCATCTAAGGTAAGTGCAGGTCTTCTTGGGACTGAGAGTCTTAGCACGCTTTCTGGGGCCTTCTGATCCCAAAGCCAGGAGCTCAGAGGGCTTCGGGCTGCTGCTACTTCCAGAAGGCCACCTGTCCATCGTCACTGCAGGAAGCCAGAAGTGCCCGCTCCTTGTGCTTCCAGGCCACACAGTTGCCATCTTGGGAATGGGCCTGGCGCAAATGGGCTGTCAGGGAGAAGGTGGGCTGCTGCGGGTCAGAGCTAGGATCCTCCTCAAACACTCGGATGGCATCGTCCCCACATGCTGTAGCCTGGGCACCTGTCGGCTGGCACGAAGCAATGTCATAGATGGCCCTGGAGTGGAAGCCGGACAAAGTGCCCACACACTTCCAGCTGGGGGCAGAGCCACTGCACACCAGTCCTTGCTTGTTGCCTGGTAGATACTGGCACCAGATGCGCACAGTGCGGTCATCACTGCACGATGCTAGCCGCTGGCCACTAGGGTCAAAGGCCATGCTCCACACGGTAGATTCGTGGCCCTCCAGGGTGGCACAGCACACCCAGTCATGCTCTTCCTCCCGGTAGAGCTTCATGGTGCCATCGTAGCTGGCAGGGGCTAGTAGCTCCTGGCTCGGGTGCCAGACCACATGCTTGACATGCTGCGTGTGGGAGTTGAGAACACTGACACATTCGAATTCATCCTCTTCATCAACTTCCCAAACCCATACGCTCCTATCTCTTATCTCGGCTACAGGTGGCCAGGAGGTTGCCAGAAGGGGCCCAAGCCACGCGCTTGACCTCATTTTCGTGGTCCTCTAGTGTGGTGACACACTCAAAGTCATCCTGGGTCTTCTTCCAGATGCAAGTGGTGGCATCAAAGCTGGCGGAGGCCAGGTAGTTCCCACAGGGTGACCAGGCCACCTTGCACAGGGTGCGCTGGTGGCCATCAGAAAGGACAGACTTGCAGATCCAGCTGTCTGTCACCTTCGGTGCCCCAGACCCGGATTCTCTGGTCGCCACAGCACGAGGCCAGCAGCGTCCCCGTGGGGTTCCAAGCCAAGAACCAGCAGTGAGAGTCCGGGGACGCCAAGGCGCGGCTCAGCAGCACCAGCGAATCCTTCCTGGTGCCCAGGTGCACGGAGGGGAGGAGCAGGGAGCGCAGTCAGCCACACGGACAGCTGCTCCAGCCGCACACGTCTCCACGAAGCCCAGTGCCAAGATTTCTTTGTTTTGATTGGAAAGGTGAATATACAGAGGAGGAGAGACAGAGAGGAAGATCATGCGTCCGATGGTTCACTCCCCAGGCTGCCGCAACGACTGGAGCCGAGCCAATCTGAGGCAGACTGGAGCCGAGCCAATCTGAGGCCAGGAGCTCTTCCTGGTCTCCCCCTTGGGTGCAGGGTCCCAAAGGTTTAGGCTGTCCTGGACTGCTTTCCCGGTCCACAGGCAGGAAGCTTGATGGGCAGTAAGGCTGCCGCGATTAGAACCAGCGCCCATGTGGGATGCCAGGACGTGCAAGTCTAGGACCTTAACCACTGCGCCACCGTGCCGGGCTCTGAAGACATTGTCTAAATGAACATAGCTGCCATTGAGGATCTCCCTAAGGAGAGGCAGGTAGGGAGGGAGGATGGGAGACAGAGGAAGGAAGAGGGAGAAAGGGAGAGAGATCCGTAATCATTATATTTGATTGGTTCGCTCCCTGTTAAGTATCTTAGAGTTGCCTCAGCATTGGTTCAATCATTCATCTGAATCTGTGTCCCATGGGATGCCTGAGCCCACAGGTGTAGGCGTAGTCCTCAGAGCCAAAGCCCTCGCCGACCTCTATGTTCTGTGCAGAAGTGGTAGGTTTTGCTTTTTATGCTCTTTTTGCGTTTCTTACTCCTTTCCTTTTTTTTTTTAAACCTAATTATCTATTAGTTTTACACTTTAATTCACTAACATATTTATACTATGTAAAATGCTTGATTTCAAGGGAACGTCCTTCTCTTAAAACTCTTGTAATGGAATCTTAGATAGTATTGTCGTGGTTAAGTTTCTTAGCAAATGTACAAGGTCACAGTTTGTGTTATATGGCATTCCACAGTATTACTTGCATCTGGCTTTCTTTATTACCCACATAGAACTCTGAAATGTGGGCACTACAGCTTTTTTTCTTTTTTTATTGCTTTTTTTATTATGTTTTTACAATCTTTACATAGTTAATTGGGGTAAAAAGATTCAAGGACTATAGGAACGTGGGTAAAACTATTATTTACATATTGTTTTCTTCATGTTTAAAGGGGGGTATTAAGGGAGAAGGCCCACCCAATTTCCCACCCTGCCCAGGTCCCCCATGTAGGGTATGCTCTGAGGTTCTTGCTCAAGTGGTTTTGATAGTTCACCAGTTATAAATTGCTGCCAATCTTGCCACTCCAAGCAGTATGAGGTCTTTGAAGAATCCACTGATTGACATAGTCCATCATAGTCTCTGCCCTGTACTTCAGTGTCAACATAAAGTTGAGATGGTTGATTGACCTGTTCTGTCTTCTCTCTTTTCTTGGTTAGGGTTCTGAGTCCAGCATTTTGATTGGGGAAATCTCCAAAGAAACTTTTTCTGAGGTGTTCTCAGACCAGATTCTTGTATGTACTAGCAGGTACAAGGCCCGGCTCAGTCCATCGCCCTGATCAGCTGGTGGTTGCAATCACTGGGTTGATTCTGTTTTCAGCCCCGACTTCCACTGGAACCAATGGGTGTTGCAGTCCAGCCTGGTGCTGCCCAGCACATTCTCGGCCCTCACATAAACAAGTGGGAGCTGCAGCCCAGTTGCAGCAACCCACAATAACCCCCACCAGGCCTGCCCCCCACCCTGGGTTGCCAGTATGTGTAGCAGTAGTCCAGTCTGTCCCACACCCCATTCGACCCCAGCCCCTGTCCTAGTTTTCGTGCCCTCCGCTAGAAGTGGTAACCCAAAAGGGATGAGCCCACTATTTCCCTCCCAGGCCTCTCCCACTCCCGGTTATGAACTCTCCAGGTAGTTCTGTGGTTTGACTTGACAGAACTAGGTCCCAGTGCCAGCTTCTGCCAGCTGATGCTGTGGCTAAGCCCAAACAAACCTCACCCACTCTAATTTTGTTTGCACCAGTAGGAATAATCAGCCCAGCCTGGCTTTTCCCTGATCTAGTCCACATGAGGTGCACAGGTGTTGTAGCCCTGCTTAGTCTGGTCTGCCCCCATTCCAGCTCATGCTCTCCAGTGGGAGTAGCTGTCCAGCAAAGGAACCCTCCCTTATTCCCCTGCCGGCTCCGCCCCCTCCCTTCCTGGTTCTCAAGTGTGCTGGTTGGGCGCTGCAGTCACTTCCGGTACAGGCAACCCCACCTTGGCATTCTGTATTGTACACTGGTTTTTGTTGCAACCAAACCCGGCTTGACCCACACTGTTCTGGTGCCTGGATTTGCCAGTGGATGATGTGAACAGATTCAGCCTGGTCTTCCCCGATCTATGCCAGATGTATGACAGTGGGTAACTTTCCATGGCTTGTTCTGGGCTGTTTCCTATCATGTTGCTTGTGCTTACCTGCCGGGCCTGTGTCCTGCCAGAGGAGTTGCCCAGGCTCCTCCATCAGAACCTCTCCCAATGCCAGATTTTGCACATACCAGGGGGTCCATGAGCCAGCACTACTCAGTTCACCTCCTGTCTTAGCAGGGACAGTGGCTTTTCCTGACTGGCCTTCAACCCAAACTGGTCCTTGCTGTTGGATGTTTCAGCCCAGCCATGGCTCGTCCATACCCACATAAGGCTCACACATGGCTCAGTAGGGGTTGAGACCTTGCCTAGTCCATCCCACATCTACCGTGGTCCTCCAGTACACCAGATGGTGTTGGAGTCTGGCCCGGCTCGGTGCACCCAATCCTAGTCCACATTTGTGCCAAGGGAGACTACAACCGTGTCCCATTCAGAACGCAGCCCCTATTTCAGCCCACATGCACCTTGGTGGGAACCTCAACCCAGCTAGGGTTGTCCCCTTAGCTCCCCAACCGGGCCTGTTCCCAGCCATAGATCACTTGCATGCCAGTGGTTGCTCTGACTCAGCTTGGCTCAGTCCCTCACCTGTCTCGACCTCTGCCTTAGACACTGTGGCTTAGTGTTCCTGGCTCATGCATCCCAGTAGGTACAAGAGCCTAGCTCGGCATGACCTGTGCTCCCTCCTGGTCTCTAGATTCGCTTGTGGGCTAAGGTTTGCTCAGTCCCGCCTGGTCCACCCTGTTGCATTACCAACTGACACATTAGCCAGCTGTTGGAGCTACTTTGCCCAGCTTGTCCAACCCCCAGGTCCGGACCACATGTTCACCAGTAGGAGCTATGATTCGCCAAGGGAGTTCCCCGAGTTCCTCCATTTAATTCACTCCCATACACAGTTCTCATACATGCCATTGGGTTTAGGCCAGGTTCCGGCGAAGACTGACCTTCCATTTGGCCTTGTATGAGCTGGTGAATGCTGCAGCCCGGCTCACCTCACACCCTATTCAGGATGCACATTTGGGTGCTGCCCTGACCAGTCCCAACTGTTGGGGGTTCCTTTACCTGTGATTGATGGCAGGATCCTTGGTCACACCCAGCTATTCCATCACCACCCCATCTCTTGAGCTAACCAGTGAGGCTAGAATTTCCACAGGGTTTGGCCCACACATCTTACACAGATTCTGCCCACAGTTATGGTTCTAGTGCTAGTTAATATAATGGCCCTGCTTAATGTGACCCTTCTCCTGATCCATCATCATGTCAGGTAACAGGATATGATTTTGCTGGACAAGCCCTAAGCCATAGCTTTTGCATGGACTGGTATTTGGTGGTCACCATTGTTCAGTGATTACAAGTTTTTCAAAAAAAGAGTTACTGTCATTGGGAATCTTTACGATTGCTTCACGTCCTAGAAGTACAGTGGGTTCAACCTGGATCTACCTAAGCAGTGATTCAAAGAATCAAAACCCTAGAGCTCCCCAGACGGGCGGTCAGCAGGTGGAGCCTGGCACCAAATGGCGCCCTGGCCACCCAGGGACAGCTCACCATGCGCACATGGTGGCTGTCGTCTGGGATCCAGGCATGAGACGCCCTGTCCTGAGACTCACCAGCAGCCGGGAGGCTGCTGGAAGTTTAAACTGCCAGGCCCAAAGTCGTGCCTACAGCTTTCAATTCTTTATTCAAATGCGAAACTCATCCTCACTCCTCATACTTGTATACGTTCCCTTGTGTGTTTCCATGTGTTTTTCACAGACCTGGACAAACGGGAAGCTTCCCACACTGCTTGACTGTGGAAAGCTCCTTCCCACTCTCTCCTTTCACGGCTTTGAGATGGACTGTGACGGCTGAAGGCTTTCCCACATTCTTTGCATTGGTACAGTGTCTTTTCCGTGTACATTCTCCTGTGTGCCTGAACGCTGGTGGGATCACTGAAGGCTTTTCCACCCTCCATATACTCACATGGCTTCTCAACAGCATGATTCTCTTGTATCTGAACGTAACTGCAACAGCTCAAGTCATTCTCACATTGCTTGCGTTCCTAAGGCTTCTCCCCAGTGTGAGTTCTCGTGTGAGATCTCAAAGGGCTGGGGGAGCTGAAAGCTGCCCCACATTCCCTGCACTGATGCAGCCCCTCCCCAGTGTGCATTAGTATGCGCGTTCGAAAACTTTTCAACAGAAACAAAAGCTTTTGCATGTTGTTTGCATTCATAGGCTTTTTCTGCAGTGGTGGGTTTTTTTTTTTTGTTTCTGATTGAGATTTATTTCTTTTTATTGGAAAGTCTCATAATAGAGAAGAGGCGAGACAGAGAGGAAGATCTTCTGTTTGCTGATTCACTCTGCAAATGGCCGCCTTGGCCAGAACTAAGCTGATTTGAAGTCAAGTGCCAAGAGCTTCTTCTGGGTCTCTCACACTGGTACAATATCCCAAGGCTTTGTGCTGTCCTCCAGTACTTTCCCAAGCCACAAACAGGGAGCTTGGTGGGAAGCAGGGCCATTGGGACTTGAACCGGCACCCATATGGGATGCCAGCTCATGCAAGGTGCGAATTTTCCCTGCTAGCCTACCATGCTGGGCCCATACAGTGTGATTTCTTTCCTGGATGCAAATCCAGTGGGTCACTGAAGGTTTCCCCACATTTTTTCTTTTTTAATACTAACATGGTTTCTGCCCAGTGTGAGTCCTTTCATGTCTTTGACAACAGTTGAGACGGCTGAAGGCCTTCCCACATTCTTTACGTGCGTGAGCTTTCTCTCCCATGTGCACGCTCAGGTTGCTCATAAGGCTGGATGAGCAGGGAACCCTTCCCACAATCCTTACATGTACAAGGCTTCTCCCCAGTGTAAGAACTCTCACGAATCTGAACGGAAGTTGCACATGGCAAGGTTTGTCTGCAGTGTTTGCAAGGCTAGAGCTTCTCTGTGGTGTCAATTCTTTCGTTTGTGGAAAACTGTGGCAGATGAATGCCTTCCCGCATTCCTTACATGTCTCAGTTCTGTCTCTGCTGTGCGTGATAGTGTGTGTTTGTGCGTGAAACGGCCACTCTCCCACATTCCTTCCACTTGTAGGCTTCCTCTCCAGTGTGAGTTCTTTTCTAGATTGGAATAGAACTGGGACACCAGAAAGCTTTGCCACATCTCTTAGCTGCAGAGGGCGTTTCTCCAGTGTGGATCCTTTCATGAATCTCAAAATCTTCTAGCGTATATCCAGTATGAGATCTGCTGTAATCTTTTCCACACACAATACATTCCTAAGGTTTGCCTCCGGAAGTATTCTTGGTCAGGCTGACATTTAGAATCTGACTGAGAGTGCCTGCACACTGACTGGCTTTTTTGTTCTCACGGTTCCCAAATCCCTCCCTCCCACTGAGTTTTCCCCTTATCATTACAAGAGCATAGTTCCTCATTAACACTCAGAAGTCCATTCTTGCAGGCATGTTCAATGGCAGAGACCGGCATCCCATTGTCAAGACACAGCCACAGTTTTACTGGGAGTCCATCCTTGATCTGGAAGTAGAGATGCGCACTGCTTCATATCTTCACATCTGGACATGTCAGTCTCCACTACAAGTCACTACACATCCCCTCAAGTGAAAAACAAAATCAACACCAGGAAGAAACACAGAAATTTGCAATGCCTGAAGTTAAACAACATGCCCCTGGATAAATAGTCTCCCTTACACAGTTTCTGTACATCCCCCAATGGGAAAAGACACAAAACAAAATCAACAACAGGAACAAAAAATAGAAACTTACAACGCCATGAAGTTAAATAACATGCTACTGAATGATTAATGTGTCGCTGAGTAATGAAACAGAAAATCAAGAACCTTCTTGAAGAACATGATGCTACTGTGAATCATGTGAAGATCTGTGAATCAGCGAAGAATTTAAAGAGGAAGAAAGTGTTTTGAAGAGATGAAGCTAAATTTAGAAAAATTGTAAAATCCATGCGATACAGTTTCAGCCGATCTCTGTTGGTGGGATGTATCCTCTGTAGGCAACAAAATGATGGGTTTTGTTTTTTTTAATTAATCTAGTGATCAATGACATTTGGCTGATGATTTTATGTCATTTCCAATCAAGGTCAATACGAATGGGTGGTAATTTGATTCTGAATTTTTGGCAATGCGTTGTTCACTGATTTAGTTTTCAGTTGTTATTTTCCTGGGATCTACAGATTTTGGTGGATGCTATTCCTTTTCTCTGCCAAGAGAAACCGTTAAAGCATTAGTTTTGGGAAATGTTTGGAAGATGGATATTTTTTTAACTTTTCTGTGGAAGAATTTTATTTCATTTTCAAAGACAATTGGAAAGCTTTGCTGGCCAACCGTTTTTGCTTTTAGAATCTAGAAATGTCGCTCCATTCTCTTCTGGCCTGTAAAGTTTCCTGTGAGAGCTGAGTTCTGAATTTTATTGCCATTTTTCTATATCTCAATTGATTTTTTTCATGTGCACATTTAAAGATCCTTTCCTTGTGTTCGATTCAAGAGAGATTGATTATCACATGTCGCTGTGAAGACCACATTGGGTCCACTTTGTTGGGAGTGCTGTGCCCATCCTGGATGCTGTTTCCCAACTGTTTCTCCAGAATAGGGAAATTTTCCTTTATTATAACTTTTTTTTTTTTAGGATTCATTAATTTTATTTGAAAGGCAGATCTACAGAGAGGAGGAGAAGCAGAGAGGAGGAGAAGCAGAGAGGACAATCTACCATCCAATGGGTCACTTCCCAAGTGGCCACAACAGTTGGAGCTGAGCCATCTGAAGCCAGGAGCCTGGAGCTCCTACTAGCTCTCCCACTCAGGTCGTCACCCACAATCCCTAAAACTGCAGTTAGGGACATCTCTTCTGAGAGCAAAGGAGTCTAGGGAGTAAGATGGGAATAGTTTAGCATCATTTGAAACCCAGGACCCAGCGGCATGGCCTAGCAGCTAACGTCCTCACCTGGAACATGCCAGGATCCCATGTGGGCGCCGCTTCTAATCCCAGCTGCTCCATCTCCCATCCAGCTCCCTGCTTGTGGCCTGGGAAAGCATTCAAGGACAGCCCAAAGCCTTGGGACTCTACACCCCGGTGAGAGACCTGAAAGAATTACCTGGATTCTAGCTTCAGATTAGCATAGCACAAGAGCCATTGTGGTCACTTGGAGAGTGAATTATCAGATGGGAGATCTTTCTCTCTGTCTCTCCTCCTCTCTGCATATCTGACGTTCCAATAAAAATAAAATAATTCTAAAAAAAAAAAAAAAAAAAACAAAAACAAAGAAAACCCATGGTAGCCCAGCGCAATAGTGCAGTGGTCAAAGTCTTCGTCTTGAATGTGCTGGAAACCCCTATTGGCACCTGTGCTAATCCTGGCAGCAATTCTTCCCATCCAGTTCCCTCTTTGTGACCTAGGAAAGTAGTCAAGGACAGCCAAAAGGCTTGGGACTCTGCACCCGCGTGGGAGACCTGGAGGAAACTCCTGGCTTCAGATTGGTGCTGCACTGGCTGTTGCAGTCACTTGGGGAATGCATCATCAGACAGAAGATCTTCCTCTCGTCTCTCCTCCTTTCTGTATATTTGCCTTTCAATAAGAATAAATAAATCTTTAAAAAGAAAAAAGAAAACCCATGGCCAGGATACTGCTGAAATTGTGTGATTACATGCTTCTATTTCTGAAACTTTTGTAAAACAACTCAAGACAATTTCAGGGACTCATTTAGCAGAAAACATTGCCAAGGTCGTTGCTGCCTTCAATCCCTGTAATAGAGTTAGCTGTTGGGGTTCAGGATTGCTACTCGCTTTGGTACTGTGTCTTGTTTGCTTATATTGCTTTTCTGTAGTCTGGAGGTGAATTACATGAATCCAAAGCATAGCTCACTATCGTCATGCAGTCAATGTAATCACGCTACAAAATAAAAAAGACAGGGGGAGATGAAGGAGCTGAGAGCGTCTGTGGACTAGAGGCTTCTCCCAAGCCAAGGACATCTGGTACTTGGAGCAACCAAGTCCCAATGCTATCTCTCCCTCCTGCCTCCCTCAGGTTGTAAATGAGGTTGTAAGTGATGGAAGAAGGGCCCTCGAACTCTCAGTCTATCTCCTCCTCTCCTTTTCTTCACTGGCTGTGTTGCCCCTCCCTTTTGACTTCCCTTTACTTTAGTTAACATCAAAACACCAAGCCTAGAGACTGTTTAGTCTCCTCCAAGAGAGTGATGAACAAAAGCTTGCATACCCTGGCCTCTGTAACAAGAGCTTTGTCACCCTGTTTGGGGTGAGGGGTATAAACATCTGTATGTTCTTAGACAAAGTGCATTATGCTAAGCAGCCTGGATTACAAACCAGCACCCACATGGGATCCTGACACATGCAAGTTGAGAACTTCAACCACTAGGTTACTGCACTGGGTCCCACAAAATAAAATAAATGGAAACAGAGAAAGTCAATAAAATGAATTTGAGAAAGTATTGTGACAGACAAGGATTAGCCATACGAGCTATCATCTCAGTCGTATAAACCCACTATTAAACTTGGTTGCTTCACACCCGACACCACCCACTGGCCTGTCCAATGCCAGCCCTCGGTCCCCAGCTTCCCGCCCTCTGCCCCCGTTTACAGGACATCGTCACTGACAGGATGCAACATTTGAGGCTGTGTCTGCTCCTATGTCTGCACTTGCTCTACTTCTCACTTTCTGAGCCCACCCATTTCTGGAAACATGAAGAGGCCAGCAAGCGGTTGCTCTAGTCCTCCCAAGTTGTACCCTGCCATCATCGAATCCTCAGATGCACAGTACTCAGGGTTGGCAGGACCAGTGAAGCAAACACACAAATGCAAAGTGGAAACTTTCATTTTTAATATAAACTGCACTAGCATTGGCCCAGCTGTGTGGGCTCTTCAGATGTGATGGGTTTCTTGTTTGTTTGTTTGTTTTTGCTTTTTAAGATTTCTTGACTAGGCACCAGCACACTGGAAGCCAATCATCTGCCTGCAAACACATGTTTCCAATTGGCACCTGATCTAGTCCCACCTACTCCATTTCTCAATCAGGTTTCTGCGAATCTGCCTGGGTTAGCAGGGAAGGACTGCTGCAGTGCTTTGGTCCCTGCACCTTTGGGGTGATTCAGGAGAAGCTCCTGGCTTTGAACTAGCTCAGCTCTGGCTATTGGGGCTATTTGGAAATTCAACCAATAGATGGAAAATCTCTCTCTCTCTCTTTAAATCATCCAACATTTATTTTTATTGGGAAGGCTGAAATAAATATAGAAATGGAACGACAGATGGAGTGATTGATACGTAGATAGACAGACAGACAGGCAGAAGACAGAGCAAGCTTCTTCCCTAATCCATATCAGCTGCCCTGCTCAGTGACCGGCTGCTCTTTCAGAGCTAGCAGATGTTCCTCTTGGGTTCTCCACACAGTACACATGCAGTCTGGAGCAGGTGGCTCTGTAGGGTTTCCTTCCCATTGACACAGAGGAGTTCGTAAGGACCCACATGGTTTCCCTGAAGATGCCAATCCCAGCAGCTTCAACATTTACATCCTCCCACATGTTTGGGATGAGAGCACAGCTGGCCAAGTAGGGCTCCATCCATCTCTGGGTCAGTTGCTCTGCAAACCAATGAGAACTCAGAAACATCTCCAACCTAAGAAATCAGTGTTCCTCCCATCCCCATTTCTGTGGTTTCTGTCCCTGGTGTGGTTGTGGCTGTGCCTCCAAGAGAAATTCAGAAATATGGTGAGAGAAGACTGGGCCTGGGGAAGCGGAGGACTGAGCCAGCCTGACGTCACAGGCAAAGTGGAGAGATCTCTGGCACTCTTGGACCCCACCGACAGCCCCCGGTGTCCCATGCTCTGGCCTTGCCCCTTCGTGTTCCCAGTGTAGAAAACCACAGGCCTGAGGCTGCCTGAGTCAAAGGGATCACAAGCCCATGTGCGCTTTGGGTCGCAGCCTGAGCTCAGCCAAGGGCTCCACTGTCCACCTCAGGGCCATGAGGGAAGAAGACTCCAGGCCCAGGTCTCCTCATGTCAAGAGGATTCTGCTATGTTCTTCCAACACTGCTGTGACCCAATGCTCTCGTGTCTAGTTACAAAAGGATTCAGGTTGTTGAGGATTGGAGGGTCAGAAGAGGAGAGGCAGAGAAGGAAATCAATCTTTCAGCTGCTGCCTCACCCCCACTCCCACCCCACCTGCGGCTACCCGGCCAACCCCAGAGCTGGGCCAAACGACAGCCAGGAAGGAGCCAGGGATTTCACGCGGGTCTCCCCCATGGGCTGCAAGGGCTCAAGCCCAGGAACATCCACTGCCAGCTTCCCAGGCATGTTCGTTTATCTCTTCTGCCTCTCCTCTCTGACACTTGACATCTCAACTGCTTCAATCCTTTCACAGTGCTGAAAGGATTGGCCTGCAGTAGTATTTGAAGAACACAGTAGTAAAGGGTATTAGTCACACCCTGCTTTCACTGGATCTACCAATAAGCCACTCCCTGGATCAGCAGAAATATCAAACATGAAAGACAATAGAAACTTTAGTCTTGGACATTAGCTCCATCAAATTCAAGACACTTATTTAAAAATAATAAATGTGGGCCTCATGCGGTAGCCCAGTAGATAAAAATCCTCAGCTTGAAAAGGCCGGGATCCCATATGGATACCAGTTCTAATTGCAGTGGCCCACTTCCCATCCAGCTCCCTGCTTGTGGCCTGGAAAACAGTTGATGATGGCCCGAGGCTTGGGACACTGTACCCACGTGAGAGACCCAGAAGAGGCTTGAGGTTCCTGGGTGAGCTTGGCACCGCTCTGGCTGCTGGGGTGCCTTGGACAATGAATCAACAGATGGAAGATACAGAAGATTCTTATCTCTGTCTCTCAACCTCGCTGTATATCTGACTTTGAATTAAAATCAATACTTTTAAAAATAATAAACTCATTTGGATTTTGCTGATGTTTATATTGTGGAGAGATGCATGCCCATGAGAACCATCAATTAAGGTGGGAAGGCTCGAGGAATGGCGGAAAGTGGATGAGGGAACTGCCTCCGATCTCCTTTTTCTTCCATGCCCTGACCCTTGGTTCTACCCATGAGTGAAAAAGCCATAGTAGTGGACACAGCCTCTCATGCACATGGAGAGAATGGCAGACCACTTCGGACCAGAGGCAGGAGAACAGAGCAATTTGGACAACTGCCCCAGGAAATGATGACAACAAAACGCTGGGTGAATGGAGACTTGTGGTCGAATATAGCAGACAGCGGGCAAGGCAAGGTTGCCACACCCTTGGTTTGGTGAAATTGACAGCAATGGAGAACTATCATAACCGCCTGATCAAAACCCTCAGAACATGCAATGCAGCGGGACCCTGGGTTGATATTGGGTGGCGGTTCCCCATCATGGGGTACTGGGACATTTGGGAGGCTGGGCAGGGCTTCCCCCTTTATCTCTCCACTTCTCCCAGAGACAGGAACAATGGAGAATGAGGGAACAATCATTTCACCCACTTCTCCCTCATCCTCGATCCTGCCCACCCTAGTCAACCCTGTCATCACCACCCAATAAAGAAAAGACATTCATTTTGTATAAAGAAGGTTTAAAAAAATCAGAAAACATTATCAGTTGTGACATGAAGCATTTCAGTAGAATTGTGTAAACTGAGGCAGAGTGAGGGACAGATGAGCATCCCTGGTCCCGTCACAGCCGCAGGAGCCACAATGGGCTGGGCTGGGCCAGGCTGAGGTCAGAAGGCAGGAACTTCATCCGCATGTCCAAGTTGAGTGGCGTGCGTCCAAGAAGTGGGCACATGTTCTGCTGCTTTCCTTGGGCCATTGGTAGGGAATTGGCTCAGAAGTGGGTCAGCTGGGACAAGAATCACAGCCACATGGGATGCTGGCATCACAGGATGCAGCTTTGCCTGCTGTGCCACATGCCTGGTCCTCGGAGAGCACCCCTGGGGTGAACTTGCCTCAGGAGACACAGGAGGCTGGGAGGTGGCAGTGAACTCCTGGCATCTGGTGTGTGCTCATAGGCCTGGATGCTGTCTACTGGATGGCATTTGTGAACATCCCCACACCCTCTCATATACACAGACACTTACACACGCACACCATCCCTGCCATTGAAGCAGATGAAACATTCCTCTCTGTATCTCTCAATCACACACATTCCCCATCTGTATGCTATTCAGGATAAATAAAATTATGTGAAAGTTTTAAAGACTATTCAGATTTTATTTCCCTTTAATAAAAACATCCTTTAAACATTCTAGTCAATATCTAGCAATGTCCGGGAATGGACTTCTGTTTGCATAGTCACGTCCTGTTTGTCCTCAGCTGGTATTTTCTTGCTCGGGCGAAGTGTAAATTGAAGAAGTCGAACTTGGAAATCTTTCTGGATCCTAAGCCATTTGAAGTAGCATTTGGCAGGTAGAAAGACAAGCAGGAATCCATCAGGTGGGACGCTGTGGTGACTTGTCTGGGTGGAGAAGGTAGACATCCAGAGTGTTTGGGTCGATGTTGAGCGGGGAGCCATAAATCCTCACCAGCTGGTCCAATTCACCGGGAAGAGAGGCCCAGGGAGGTGAAGGATCCAGGACCAAGTCCTCCAGGTCGCTGGGCCAAGCACCCTGCTGGCTGGTGTGACCCGACGCTGGTTGGGCCTGAGGAGATGTAGGTGTGGGATGCTTGTTAAGGCGACTGTGGGTCAGGCTCTGGCTGTGGCTGCAGGTGGGAAGCTGTGGCCCCTTGTGTGTCGGGGCTGGAGGCTGAGGTCGACCCGGGCTTCTCCTCTTGCCTTCTACGGATGCTCAGATCCAAGGGCTCTGGAGTTGGGCTCCTGGGAAACCGTCCCTGCTGCTGCTTTTTCTGCTGCTGCTTTTTCTGCTGCTGCCTGAGCTTGGCTCGCCTATTTTTAAACCAGACCTGCGGAGAGAGGGGGCACAGGTCAGTGTCCGTGGTGGAAAGAGAGTGAGGTGCCCCCATCCCAGGCCAACACTGCCTCGCAGCGTTTCTCATGGACATACAACCCACAAGGGAACTTTGCATGGGTCTGTGCCCAGCCCTGGGCTCCTCTGGGGAGGTGACTGCTGCCGCGGACCCCAGTGAGGTGTGCAGGAGCCCAAAGCACCAAGTCCTGGTAGGCACTGCAGGTGCTGCAGCTGCCGGGAGCACTGGGTGTCCCCACCCTCCCCCATGACACTGACCTTGACAACAGTCGTGTCCAGCTTCAGCTCCTTTGCCAGGCTCTCTAGGGTGTCCCAGTCAGGGCACGGGGTCTTCTCGAAGACAGCTTTCAGGACCCCTTGCTGCTCGAGGCTCAGTTGGGTGCGAGGTCTGCGCCTAGGTCTGTAGCGGAAGCCTGCAGAGGCGACAGACAGGAAAGTCAGGACTGGTTGGCTGGGACCCCAAGAGGTGGCGAGGGTCTCTTCCCCAGCTGTAAATCTTCTCCTCATTCCACATCCCAGCATCCTGCATGCCTGTACCATGAACCTGTTCACAAGCAAGCCTCCTGTTTATTTCTCTCTCCCGGAATCAACTCACCCTGGAAAGCAGAGCTGGGGTCAGGCTAACACACTGCCCAGACCTCTGATTATCTCATCTGCGCCCAATGCACCCAGTTTCACACCTCCTCCCCTGCTTACACTGCATGGTCTCGGGCGAGATGAAGCCTCTAGTGGCTTTGTGTTCTCCAGCATCTCATATTGCTCTTCCACTCACTCTCAGGGCCCAAGTATTTATGGAAGCGTGTGAAGGATTGAACTCATCTGCCAAAAACACACCCTGCCATAATCCATTTTGCAAATGAAGGCTTTCCCCTGTTGTGGGCTAAGGAGTTGATTAGTGCTTATTAGCCTGGGCAGGAACAGGAACTGGGCTTGTGGCTAATAACACCTAGACTAATTGAACTTATCTGTATCCAATAATCTGCTAAATGACGATGTCGGGGGAAGAGCATATAAGGAGAGGTGAAGGAGCAATAAAGAGAGACTTCACAGAGACTTCCACCATCACTGGTCTCCTGTTGGTGCTTCATCCCCAGACCCTCTCCGTGTCCGCTGTCCACGTTACTGGCTCTGCTGGTCTGAAGAATGGTGCCTACCATGGGGCATGGCAGGAGGGACAATCCGAGGGACCCCTGGACCTACAAAGATAAGTTTAGAATTTAGAATTTTGCAGGGGTATAACTGATTTCATCCCCAGACCCTCTCCCTGTTCTATGGCAGGAGGGACAATTTGAGGGACCCTTGGAACTCTGGAGGGGCATAATTAATTTCTTTTTTTCTTTTTAAAGATTTATTTATTTATTATTGGAAAGTTGGATATACAGAGAGCAGAGACAGAGAGGAAGATCTTCCGTCCAATGATTCACTCCGCAAGTGAGCGCAACGGTCGATGCTATGCCGATCCGAAGCCAGGAGCCTCTTCCGGGTCTCCCACGCAGGTGCAGGGTCCCAAAGCTTTGGGCTGTCCTTGACTGCTTTCCCGGGCCACAGGCAGGGAGCTGGATGGGAAGAGGGGCCGCCGGGATTAGAACCAGCGCCCATATGGGATCCTGGGCGTGCAAGGCGAGGACCTTAACCACTTGCGCCACCGCACCGGGCCCGGGGCATAATTAATTGCATCCCCAGACCTTCTCCCGATATTGGGGCATGAGGGACAATCTGAGGGACCCTGTAAATCCGCAGGCAAGTTTAAAAATTTTGCAGGGGCATAAGTAAAATTTATCATGGAGCAAGAACTCACTAAAGTGCAAATGATTAAGGGATGCATGATCTGCTCCACTCACAAGGCAGTGACAGTAAGCTTAAGGCTCGCAGAAGTTCGTTGAAACGGTCTGCGACATATTCCCATGGTTTGCTCTCCTTGTAGCCACCTTTTTCCTCTGGCACTTGGTTAATATTGCTTTGTCATCCCGTCAAGCGGTGGTGTGTCCCTTCCTTCAAAAATTATCTGTAAGAAGGGGAAGGGAGCCGCAAACCAGAGTAAGTAGACAGAAGGAACTCCAAACTAGAGCAAGAAAACAGAAGGAACCTCAAACCAGAGTAAGAAGACAGAAGGGACCCCAAACCAGGGTAAAAAAGGAGAAGGAACCTCAGACCAGACAAAGTCTGGAGCAACAGTGCTAAGCAGATTCAGAGTTCTCTAAGGAGGAGGAAGGGGGAGAGGATGGAAGTGAGTCTTCTGAGGATCCCCTCCCATTGGAAGCTTGGCTGAATGCTTTGCTTTGATAGCAGTCCTGGGATGCTAATTTTGTTAGTAAGGTCTTCTATTGCTGACAGCTGGCCACTTTCTGATTCCTCCAGACCTCCATTACCTGACCCTAAGTTTTCTGTTGCTTGGTTGTCCACCTTTTAAATATATAATATGATCAGGAAGACAAGGTCAAGGAAAAAAACGATTTTACAGAACTTGTCCTCTAGACTTGCAAATTGTACTCTGGAGTGTCTTTTGTTGCGATAAATGTTTAGCAAGCTAACTTCATCTGCATATCCATGGCAACTTTTGGGAATTTAGAATTCAAAGAAATACAAGTAATACAAGACAAATCTCTTGTAATCCTTAAGGTTTCATTTGTGCTATTTTCAAAAATGTGAAATTTTATCGCAAATAATCTTAGAGTTTAATTCTATAACACCCTGGAAAGCTGTGTACGGGTCACATTCACACGCTGCCCAGACCTCTGATTGTCTCATGTGTGCCCAATGCAACCAGCTTTTTGCTTCTGACCCTGCTTATCGCTAATGGTTACAGACATGTTGCAGCCTATAGCGGCTTTGTCTTCTTCAGTGTCTGAGCATGCTCTACCACTCACTCTCAGAGCCCATCCACCCAAGGCACACATAGATAGATAGAAAGATAGATAGGGTAGCTCTCCCATTCTTTTTCCACGTCAGCTGCCCTGCTCACTCTGGCTGCTTTCTCAGAACAAGTGGATCAAGTGGAGTCTCTCTTGGGTTCTCTGCAAAGTCCATGTGCATAACACCTTGAGAGTCCCTGTGCCCCAATGCCCCTTTGCCTTGATCTGACCACATCTAGCAAACTCATGTGACATCTCAGATCCCCTATGGCTGCCTCAGGCTGGGGGAGCCCTCCCTCCCTCCCACTGACCCTAGTGCCCTGCTTGGACATGACGCCCCCAGTGCCCAATCCAGCTCCGCTGTGCCCCCAGCCTCAGCCGGCAGCTCAGACTTGATGGGTGTTGGGGACTGCAGGCTCCCAGCATCTGAGCTGACACTCCAGCCTAGGCTTCACTTCCCAGGGAATGGCTGTGTCCCACACCCTCTCTCTCTCTCAGTGCAGTGGTGCCTGACTTTGAAATGAAACCTAAAATTGAATGTAGAGGAGCTTGGCAAACCCAGAACCTTTGGGAGGATTCTTGGATGAGAGGAGATGGGCATTGACAATTGGACTCAGAAAGTGGCTGCCAGAAAACATATTGATTTGGGGACTGCCCTGTGGGAAAGCTGGTCAACCCACTACCTGCCATGCTGCCATACCTCATGTGTGCCAGTTGGTGTCCGACAGCTGCTCTTCAACGCAGACCCCAGCTGATCATCTGGGAAAGCAGCAGAGCATGGTCTAGGTGCTTGGGCCCCAGTCACCCACCTCAGTGAATAGATTATGGTGGGATATGTTTTGGGAGGATTCAGGCAAAGTCTTGATGTCTTCACAAATATGCTTATATATGCACATCAAGAGAGGGAGTTGTTGAGCAGGCTCAGACCGGGACAGACAATGGCTCCGAAAGTTGCTTCTTGTTCGTGACTATGTCCTGTAAGCAGGGCCAGAGGGTGGAAAGCTGGGGACAGAGGGTGGGGATTGGAAGAGTTTGCAGGTGCTGCAGGGCATGGAGAAACCAAGTGGTGAAGTGGATTTCTCAGGATCAATGAGATGGTTCTATTGGCTAATCCTTGACTGCATGCATCAGCATCTGATAGGAGTTCTGGCTTGTATATATGCTGCTCTACTTCCCATCCAGCTCCCTGCTTGTGTCCTGAGAAGGGATCAGAGGGTGGCCTAAAGCCTTGGATGCTGCACCTACATGAAAGACCTAGAAGTTCCTAGTTCCTGATAAGCTAAGCTCCACACACTGGGGTCATTTGGACAAGGAACAAGGAGATGGTAGGTCTTTCTCTCTGTAAATGTATCTTTACAAAAAAAAAAAAAAAAAACAAGACACAAATTTTCTAAAACATGTAGAAGTATATTTCTTGTCAGAGGTAGGAAAACAGTCTCTACAAAATATTTATTTGAAGAAATATTCTATTTATTTGGGGGTCAGAATTACAGATGAGAAAGAAACAGAGAGACATAGAGAATTGCTCCCCTATTGTCTGGGTTCACTACCCAGGGACCTTCAGCAGCTAGGAGCTGTGGTCAAGCTGCCAAGACTGAACTGGGCCCGCCATTGCCACTTCCGATAGTCCCAGTAAAGTCATGCAAGCCTCCCCATGTATTTCCTCTGCAGCTGGGGAGGGGCAATGACAATGTACCCAATTCAAACCCCGAGCAGCTGCATTCAAGAAGACCCCGTACCTCGACTGGGACACCCTAGAGAGCCTGGTGGAAGAGCTGAACCTGGACACGACTGTTGTCAAGGTCGGTGTATTTGATGAAAGTGGGGACACCCAGAGTTCCTGGCGGCTGCAACACCTGCACCTGCGGTGCCCACCAGGACTTGGTGCTTTGGGCTCCTGCAGGCCTGACTGGGGTCCGCAGCAGCAGTTACCTCCCCAGAGGAGCCCAGAATCACATGGAGAGCCATGCAAAGTTCCCTGTTGGAATGTGTGTCTATGGGAGAGGCTATAAGGCAGTGTTGGCCTGTGCAAGGTCAGCCGCCCAGTGCTCATGATGGGTACACCTCACTCTGTCTCCACCGCAGGCACTGACTTGTATTCCCTCCCTCTGCAGACCTGGTTTAAAAATAGGCGAGCCAAGTCCAGCCAGTGGCAGCGGAAGCAGCAGCAACAGTAGCAGCAGGGAGGGCTGCTGGGAGCATAACACCAGAGGCCTTGGATTCCAGCACCCCAGTCAAGCAGGAGAATCCCAGGCCGCTCTTGGCCCGCAGCGCCCACGCACCCGAGTCCCGCAGCTTCCCAGGAGCTGAATTACCTTACTCCCGATACACAGGAGCTGATGCGGATCTATGGTTCCCCTGGCGACACCGACTGAAACAGCCTGAATATTTACCTCCTTCCGACACCACAGTAAAGAAAAATATTACTCGTGATGAGATCTCATCTGCATTTCAGGTTAATGTCCAGATAAAAATGCTTAGGATCAAGAAAGAACCCCATGGTTTACCAAGGGAGTTATTGTTACCATGATTTTTACCAGAGTTCCCTGGGTAGCCTTTACAAAATAACATGAGACATTACCCCTTGCCACATGCTGTATGATCTCTGTGATTCTGTTGCTGTGACATATGCAGAGCAGGCAGCCCCCGAGGAAGACCACCATTTGAGGGCTTGGGAGGTTCTTCTGGGTGCCCAGGGCCATGGGCGTGAGCTGCCTTTTGGGGGTAAAGCACTGCTCTGGCCTGAGCTGGTGGTGGAGATGGTGGCACAAATGTGGCAGTTCTTTGAGGAGGACTGAATAGTGTCTGTTCAATGCCTGAGCTCTGTCAAAAGTGAATTGTTCCCCCGATTATCCATGACCAAGATTGTAGCTCTGTTCCTGGGTGCACCACGTCCACCAAAGCCAATTTAGAATTGAGAGTATTTATTAGCCAGTGGGCAACTGCCTCCACTCTGCACGAGTCTGAGGGAGACAGGCCTCTGCTGTCGGGGCAGTGAGCTTTTAAAGGAAAAAAAAAAATCTTGGTGGCCTTTACACTGGCGAGCAAATAAGGGTAGAGAAGTTAGAAAAAGCAGGTTAGAGCCAAGATGAGCAATTCTACAGTTACAGTTCAACTGCTTGGAAATTGGTTCTACTTTTTTTTTTTTTTTTGTCTAAAAGAGCTATTTCTTTTCCTTGGAAAGGCAGATCTACAGAGAGAAGGAGGAACAGGGAGGTTCCTCCATCCACTGGTTTACTCCCCAAGTGACCACAATGGCTGGAGCTGAGCCAACCCAAAGCCAGGAACCAGGAGCCTCTTCCAGGGCTCCCATGCAGGTGCAGGGTCCCAAGGTTTTGTACCATTCTCTCCTGCTTT
Source organism: Ochotona curzoniae (assembly GCF_017591425.1). Classification (NCBI taxonomy): domain Eukaryota; kingdom Metazoa; phylum Chordata; class Mammalia; order Lagomorpha; family Ochotonidae; genus Ochotona; species Ochotona curzoniae. Next base: position 3,129,376 of record NW_024465561.1, on the reverse strand, counting down.
CCTAGGCCACAAGCAGGGAGCTGGATGGGAAGTGGAGCTGCCGGGATTAGAACCGGTGCCCACATGGAATTGCGGTGCGTTCAAGGGGAGGAGTTTCGCCACTGGGTTACTGTGCCAGGCCCTATTTATTTACTTATTTTTGATGGAAAGTTGGATTTACAGAGAGAAGTAGAGCCAAAGGTCTTCATTCCCTGGATCACTCCTCAAGCTGCTGCAATGGCCAGAACTGAGCCAACATGAAGCAAGGAGCCAGGAGCCCCTCAGGATCTACCATGTGGCTGCAGGGTTCCAAGGCCATGGCCTATCCTCAACTGCTACCCAGGGCATAAGCAGAGAGTTGGGAGGGAAGTAGAGCAGCTGGGATATGAGCCAGCACCCATATGGGATCCCAGTGCATGCAAGATGAGGACTTTAGCCATTTGGCTACTTTCCTCAGATGATATTTGATACAGAGAGGAGAGACAGAGAGGAAGATCTTCCGTCTGATGATTCACTCCCCAAGTGAGCGCAACAGGCAGATACTATGCCGATCCGAAGCCAGGAGCCTGAAGCCACGTGGCGCAGTGGTTAAGGTCCTCGCCTTGCACGCCCAGGATCCCATAAGGGCGCCGGTTCTATCCTAGCAGCCCCGCTTCCCTTCCAGCTCCCTGCCTGTGGCCAGGGAAACCAGTCCAGGACAGCCCAAAGCTTTGGGACCCTGCACCCGCGTGGGAGACCCGGAAGAGGCTCCTGGCTTCGGATCGGCATACTATCGGCCGTTGCGCTCACTTGGGGAGTGAATCATCAGACGGAAGATCTTCCTCTCTGTCTCTCCTCTCTGTATATCCGCCTTTCCAATAAAAAAATAATAAAAATAAAACTTAAAAAAAAAGGAAGAGTAAGAAACATGAAAAGAGAGAGTATAAAAAGAAAGAGCCACCACATCTGTACAGGACACACAGCTGGGCCAGTGCTTTGGCTCTGCAGACTACGCCTACAGCTGTGAGTTCAGGCAACCCATACAACATCGATTCAGATGAATCACTGATCCAATGCTGAGGCAACTCTAAGATGATTATCAGAAAGTGAACCAATCCAAGGCCATGAATGTGGATCTCTCTCACTCTCACTCTCGCTCTCTCTCGCTCTCTGTCTCCCTCTCTCTGTGACTCTGCCGTTCCAGGACCCTCAACCTCACGGAGGTCCTCAATGGCAGGTAGCATTATTTAGAAAAGTGTCTTGAACCTGGAACAATTGATGTTGAAAACTCCAGTTTCCACTGGCCATTTGTGTGTTTGATTGGATTTTGCACCCCACCTGAAGGAACCCTCATTTGCAAAAGGGATTGTGGCAGGGTGTGACTTGGGCAGCTGGGGGCAATCCCTTCACACGCTTCCATAAGTATGTGGGCCCCGAGAGGGAGGGATAGAGCAAGTCAGAAGCTGGAGAAGTCGACGCCTGCGTAGACTTCATCTTGTCCATGACCATGCCTGGTAAGCAGGGCCATAGGCGGGAAACTGGGGGAATTGGCACACACTGGGCAAGCAGTGGACTGTGTGGGCATGGGGAACCAAGTTCAAGGGGATTTCTTGTCATGTGTCTCAAGACACATGAGCTGCCTTCGTGTCAGAGTTGTAGAGAGAAACAGAGACTAGGAGAGAGCTTTACACGGGCTGGTTCACTCCCCACAAGCCACAGCAGCCAGGGCTGGGCCAGGAGACAGCTAGCAAGTGCATGCAGGTCCCTCTGTGTCCCAATCGTGTGTGGTGGGGACGGGGCTCCTCCAGAGCCCTGTGGGTGTGATTCCCTCCAAGAAGTCAGGAGCAGGTGCTGTGCTTGGTCTGCTGTCCGCACTTGTGTAAGGAGGAGGGGTGGGGCGGGGGTGGGTGGCAGGTGGCCTTGCTTGTGAGCACACAGTCTGGTCTGGGCAGTGTGGCAACCTGCCCCCAGCTCTGCTTTCCAGTGTGAGTTTCATTCACTGGAGAGAGACAGAGAGACAGAGAGGTGGCTCGCTTGTGCACAGGTTCACGGGGCAGCCACGCAGGGTGTGTGTGGGGGGCAATGGCTTGGGGAGTAGGTTGTGCAGCTGGCGAATGGACCCTCGCCACCTGCTGGGGTCCCAGCCAAGCAGTCCTGACTTTCCTGTCTGTCGCCTCTGTAGGCCCTAGCAATGCTGCACGCCGACCACGCACACAATTCAGCTCCGAGCAGCTCAGGGTCCTGAAAGCTGTCTTCGAGAAGACCCCGTGCCCTGACTGGGACACCCTAGAGAGCCTGGCAAAGGAGCTGAAGCTGGACACGACTGTTGTCAAGGTCGGTGTCATGGGGGAGGGTGGGGACACCCAGTGCTCCCGGCAGCTGCAGCACCTGCAGTGCCTACCAGGACTTGGTGCTTTGGGCTCCTGCACGCCTCACTGGGGTCCGCGGCAGCAGTCACCTCCCCAGAGGAGCCCAGGGCTGGGCACAGTGCCATGCAAAGTTCCCTTGTGGGTTGTATGTCCATGAGAAACGCTGCGAGGCAGTGTTGGCCTGGGATGGGGGCACCTCACTCTCTTTCCACCACAGACACTGACCTGTGCCCCCTCTCTCCGCAGGTCTGGTTTAAAAATAGGCGAGCCAAGCTCAGGCAGCAGCAGAAAAAGCAGCAGCAGGGAGGGCTTCCCGGGAACTCAGCACCAGTGGCGTTGACCTGAGTGTCTCTGCCAAGCAAGAGGAGAAACCCGGGTCGACCTCAGGCTCCAGCCGCCACCCACAAGGGACCACACCTTCCCACCTGCAGCCGCTGCCACCACAGCCACAGCCGCTGCCACCACAGCCACAGCCGCCTTCCCAGGCACCCACACCTACATCTCTTCAGGCTCCACAAACCTCAGGGCACAACAGCCAGCAGGGCGCTTGGCCCAGCGACCTGGAGGACTTGGTCCTGGATCCTTCGCCTCCCTGGGCCTCCCTTCCCGATGACCTGGATGAGCTGGTGAGGATTTATGGCTCCCCCCTCGACGTCGACCCAAACACTCTGGATGTCTACCTTCTCCACCCAGACCAGTCACCACAGTGTCCCACCTGATGGATTCCTGCTTGTCTTTCTACCTGCCAAATGCTACTTCAAATGCTTAGGATCCAGAAAGATTTCCAAGTTGGACTTCTTTTATTTACACTTCGCCCGAGCAAGAAAATACCAGCTGATGACAAACAGGACGTGACTATGCAAAGACAAGGCCTTTCTTGGGCATTCCTTCATATTGACTAGAATGTTTAAAGGATGTTTTGATTAAAGAAAAATAAAATCTGAATAGTCTTTAAAACTTTCACGTAACTTTATTTATCCTGAATAGCATACAGATGGGGAATGTGTGTGATTGAGAGATACAGAGAGGAATGTTTCATCTGCTTCAATGGCAGGGATGGTGTGCGTGTGTAAGTGTCTGTGTATATGAGAGGGTGTGGGGATGTTCATAAATGCCATCCAGTAGACAGCATCCAGGCCTATGAGCACACACCAGATGCCAGGAGTTCACTGCCACCTCCCAGCCTCCTGTGTCTCCTGAGGCAAGTTCACCCCAGGGGTGCTCTCCGAGGACCAGGCATGTGGCACAGCAGGCAAAGCTGCATCCTGTGATGCCAGCATCCCATGTGGCTGTGATTCTTGTCCCAGCTGACCCACTTGTGAGCCAATTCCCTACCAATGGCCCAAGGAAAGCAGCAGAACATGTGCCCACTTCTTGGACGCACGCCACTCAACTTGGACATGTGGATGAAGCTCCTGCCTTCCGACCTCAGCCTGGCCCGGCCCAGCCCATTGTGGCTCCTGCGGCTGTGACGGGGCCAGGGATGCTCGTCTGTCCCTCACTCTGCCTCAGTTTACACAATTCTACTGAAATGCTTCATGTCACAACTGATAATGTTTTCTGATTTTTTTAAACCTTCTTTTTTTACAAAATAAATGTCTTTTCTTTATTGGATGGTGATGACAGGGTTGACTAGGGTGGGCAGGATCGAGGATGAGGGAGAAGTGGGTGAAATGATTGTTCCCTCATTCTCCATTGTTCCTGTCTCTGGGAGAAGTGGAGAGATAAAGGGGGAAGCCATGCCCAGCCTCCCAAATGTCCCAGTACCCCATGATGGGGAACCGCCACCCAATATCAACCCAGGGTCCCGCTGCGTTGCATGTTCTGAGGGTTCTGATCAGGCGGTTATGGTAGTTCTCCATTGCTGTCAATTTCACCAAACCAAAGGTGTGGCAACCTTGCCTTGCCCGCTGTCTGCTATATTCGACCACAAGTCTCCATTCACCCAGCGTTTTGTTGTCATCATTTCCTGGGGCAGTTGTCCAAATTGCTCTGTTCTCCTGCCTCTGGTCCGAAGTGGTCTGCCATTCTCTCCATGTGCATGAGAGGCTGTGTCCACTACTATGGCTTTTTCACTCATGGGTAGAACCAAGGGTCAGGGCATGGCAACGTGAGCCTTGCTGGATCTCTCATCCCCAGAGCCCACAAAACCAGAACCCACCTCACAGCTAGAGCCCTGTCCTGACCAGGTGACCAGAGCCTCACCGGATCCTTCAGCCGCAGGACTCTTGAACACAGCATCTGCGTTGCAGGCCTGGTTCAGGACCAAAATCAGCCAGTGGAGTGTCCTTATCAGGCACCTAGCCCGATCCATGGCAGCTCCACATCTAGGATGATCCTCCCCTACTAGCCATAGATGGCCAATGGGGTGTCCCATCCTCACGCTACCTGAACCAAGATGGTGCCAACTGCTTTTCAGCAGTTGGGCTTAAATTCCTGACTCCAGAGCTAGACTGCCTTCTCCCCAAGAGAAAAGCCACCAGTGCAGCGGGTAAATCGGACATCCAACGTGAGCCACAATGGTGGAATTACCTTCTCTCTCTCTCTTTTTTGCTCTTGATTTCTTCTTTGAAATACAGCTGAACAGAGCGAAAGGGCAGACATCAAAAAGAGAACAGAGAGAAAGAGAGACAATAGCCATGTCTTGGCAGATGCCAAACCAGGAGACTGGAGCTTCCTCTCGTCTTCTACATGGATGCAGGCACTGAAAGTTGGTGCCACCTTTGGTCACTTACCAAGGCACATCAGCAGATAGCTAGAGTAGAAGTGGAGCAGCTGGAAAATCCATATGGTGGAATAGGGTGAGGACACATTTAAATAGATGCAGAAACATTACCCAGGGGAAGCAGAGCAGGTATATTCCAGGAAACAGGAGAGGACATGCAAAAGCCGTGGGAGGAAATCTGTTTGGCTGAGCTCAACCACAATACCCATCAAGGAGTGTTGGGGAACGATGTGAACCATGTCTGGATGGGCCATGACTCTGGCCAGAATGTGAGAGAACAATGTCTGAAAGCACATTGTGTGGGGGAGCCTGAGCTCACGCCCATGGGACTGCTATACCAGCTGGTTTGCTTGAGTGTTGGCAGTGGTGGTGGGCTCAGCTCGGCATCGCTAATGAAATCACGAACACTCACGGGCACTGGTGTTGGGAATAGGCTGAGCTGGTGAAAGCTGGAGCACCCTCAGACACACCCAAGAATTGGATGTGGAGAAGGCAGGGCTGCAGTATCCACCAACACACGCAAAGGCCAAGACTCAGAGGCAGATTGGGCCAGCTAACGGGCTTAGCACCCAATGGCATGCATGAGATCTGCGTCTGGGAGTGGTTCTGACAGAGGAACTTGGGGAACTCCCTTGGTGGGCCATCACTTCTGCTGGTGAGTCCGTGAGTCATAGCTGAGTGTTGGTAAGGCAAGGCAGCACTGCTTCACTTGTGGCAGGTATGTGGGTTGCTTCAGGGCTTGGGGGGCAGGCCGATTGGGCAGAACCAGGTCAAACCTTAGCTCACTGGCATGCGCAGGAGCTAGGATGGAGTGCAGATCATGCCAGGCTAAGCTATCTCACCTACCAGTTTGCATGAAAGCCAGGGATGAAGACAGGCTGGTAAGAGCTAGGATGCAGCACCCACCAGTGAGAGTCAGGACTGGGGATGGGCCAGGCTAGGTCTGGCTACAACATTTGATGACAATGACTAAGATCGGTGATGGATTATTCCAGGCTAGATCAGAGCAACGACCAACATGCAAAAGATCTGTGGCTGGGAGCAGGCCTGAAAGGGGAGCGAAGGGTGTCAGCAACGTCCATGTTGCTTAGTACCCTGCCCCCAAGCCGAGGGGAGGGACTAAGGTTACAAAAAAGATGACTTGCAGTGGGTCATTCTTGTAAAGAGAATGCCGTGTTTATTCGAAGTTGGCCTGCCTCTTTTATAATCTGTCTAGTTCCTCCCAGTATTTTCCCAATGCTCTAGCAACGCCTAAGTTCCCCCAGGGCATCTTAAAAAACCGGGGAGGGGCGAAGAGGGAACTTACAGTCAAGCCAGGGGCTAAATGTATCAGGCCAAGATTGCCCATCCCATTACCCCTAGAGAAACAAGCTAAGCCCTGGAGTTAACCCTTGGGAGACAAGGGCCTACAAAAGGGGAAGCCCCAGCTGGACTGAGGCTCCCACAAGTGAGTAAAAGAGCTCAAAGTGGGTGGTGAACTTGGGCTGCACAGGATTCTTATATAGGACAAGGAATAACCTCAGGACAGGAATTTCAGGGATTTCAGGAGGAGAGAGATCAAGAGCCAAGTACTAGGGGCACAGCTGTGGAAGCCACCTACCATAGGCCAGAGGTAGCTGAGCAAAATGGTTCTCTCTGTCTCTCTCCCTGAACTAAACTCATGCTGGAAAGCAGAGCTGGGGTCAGGTTCACACACTGCCCAGACCAGAATGTGTGTGTACAAGCAAGTCATCTGCCCACCTCCTCCTAACACAGGTGCAGACAGCAGACCAAGCACAGCATCGTCTCCCGACTTGTTGGAGGGAATCACACCCACAGGGCTCTGAAGGAGACCCCCACACATGACTGGGACACAGAGGGCCCTGCATGAAGTTGCTGGCTGCCTTCTGGCCCAGCGCTGGCTGCTGTGGTTAGTGGGGAGCCTAAAACTGTGAGTTCAGGCAACCCATGCGACATCGATTCAGATGAATGACTGATCCAATGCTGAGGCAACTCTAAGATTATCAGGGAGCGGACCAATCCAATGCAATGGATGCAGCTCTCTTTCCCTCTCTCTCTCTCTCCCTCTGTCTCTCTCTCTCTCTCCCTCTCGCTCTCTGTGACTCTGCCGTTCCAGGACCCTCAACCTCACGGAGGTCCTCAATGGCAGGTATCATTATTTAGAAAAATGTCTTGAATCTGGAACAATTGATGTTGAAAACTCCAGTTTCCACTGGCCATTTGTGTGTTTGATTGAAGGAAGCCCTCATTTGCAAAAGGGATTGTGGCAGGGTGTGCTTGGACTGTTGAGGGCTATCACTTCAGCTTATGTTGAAAACAAAGCATTACAGTTGCCATTTGTGTGTTGGACAAAACCTCCTCAATTGGTGTTTGGATTAGGAAGGATGTTCTTTGATAGCATGAGGGCAATCCTTTCACATGCTTCCATAAATGCATGGGCTCCTAGAATAAGTGGTAGAGCAAGCACAGACGCTGGAGCGGACGACCCATATTGTCAGTTAACATGCAAGGTAAGCAGGGGTAGAGGCGGATACTGGGGGCATTGGCACAGATTGCCAATGAATGAGCTGTGTGAGAATGGGAGGAACCAAGTTCAAGTAGATGTCTTGTCTCTTTCTGAAGAGATCTTTACGAAAACACATCTTCTTAGACTCAGAGCTACAGAGAGAAATAGAGACTAGGAGAGAGTGTTTTCATTGGCCTGTTTGCTCTCCACTAACCACAGCAGCCAGCGCTGGGCCAGAAGGCAGCCAGCAACTTCATGCAGGGCCCTCTGTGTCCCAGTCATGTATGGGGGTTTCCTCCAGAGCCCTGTGGGTGTGATTCCCTCCAACAAGTCGGGAGACGATGCTGTGCTTGGTCTGCTGTCTGCACCTGTGTTAGGAGGAGGTGGGCAGGTGGCCTTGCTTGTACACACACATTCTGGTCTGGGCAGTGTGTGAACCTGACCCCAGCTCTGCTTTCCAGCATGAGTTTAGTTCAACTGAGAGAGAGAGACAGAGAGGTAGCTCACTTGTACACAGGTTCATGGTCAGGGACACAGGGTATAGGGCTGTGGGTTGGGGATGTGTTTATGCAGCTGGGGAATGGACCTCGCCACCTCCTGGGGTCCCAGCCAAGCAGTCCTGACTTTCCTGCCTGTCGCCTCAATAGCTTCTGACTGTGCTGCGTGCCGACCATGCACCCAATTCAACCCCGAGCAGCTCAGGGTCCTGAAAGCTGCATTCAAGATGACCCCGTGTCCTGACTGGGACACCCTAGAGAGCCTGGCAAAGGAGCTGAACCTCAAAATGGGTGTTGTCCAGGTTGGTGTCCGGGCTGAAGGTGGGGACACCAGGTGTACCAGTTGATGCAACACTAGCAGTGAATGCCAGTATTTGGTGCTTTGGGCTCCTGCATGCCTCACTGGGGTCCAGGCCAGCAGTCACCTCCCCAGAGGAGCCCAGGGCTGGGCACAGAGCCATGCAAAGTTCCCTTGTGGGTTGTATGTCCATGAGAAACGCTGCGAGGCAGTGTTGGCCTGGGATGGGGCACCTCACTCTCTTTCCACCACAGACACTGACCTGTGCCCCCTCTCTCCGCAGGTCTGGTTTAAAAATGAACAAGCCAAGCTCAGGCAGCAGCAGCAGCAAAAGCAGCAGCAGAGAGGGCTTCCCAGGAGCCCAGCACCAGTGGCCTTGCACCCCAGTGCGCCCGCCAAGCAAAAGGGCAAAGCCAGGCAGACCTCAGCCTCCAGTCGTCACCCACAAGGGACCACAGCTTCCCACCTGCAGCCGCATTCCCAGGCAGCCACATCTACATCTCCTCAGGTACCACCAGCCTCAGGGCACAACAGCCAGCAGGGCACTTGGCCCAGCGACCTGGAGGACTTGGTCCTGGATCCTTTGCTTCCCTGGGCCTCCCTTCCTGATGACTTGAATGAGCTTGTGAGGATGTATGGTTCCCCCATTGACGTTGACCGAAATAGCCTGGATGTGTACCTTCTCCACCCTGAACACCAAAAATGATGTTCTGCCTTATGGATTCCTACTTGTCTTTCAAGCTGCCAAAAGCTGCTTCAAAAGGCTTAGGATCCAGAAAGAATTCCAAGTTGGAGCTCTTCAATTTAGTCACCAACCCAGACAGAAAATGCCGGCTGTATGGCTCAGGGCAAGGACGTCACTAAGTCAATAAAATGGCCACTAAGTCAAGGTCACTGGGTTTCATGTGGTGAGCAAAATGGCAAGCCAGGACAGAACCCTGTGATTTAACCAGGGCAGGAGTCATGTTGTTTCAAAGAAAGACTGATTTGCCAGTGCCATTTCACTCACCTACCCCTCGTCTATTGGAGGTGGCTGCCACAGTTGTGCTCCTAGTACTTGGTTCCTAGTCTCTCCCCTGCTGGAATTCCTGTAATTCCTGCCCTGATGTTATCTATTATCCTATATAAGAATCCGTACTTCCCCAATAAACCAGAACTGCTTAGATAGAATCTGTCTGTCTCTCTTGTGTGCGCCGGGAGACTGGGTGGCGGGCAGAAGGATCACCCCCTCCTGCAACGGGGTACTAGATGAATCTGTGGGAGACCCCGTACCCTATTCTGGGTTTTACATGTGCTGGTGAGTGCTGTGGCTTTGACTGGTATGGCTTGCCTCACCTCAGCACTCACCAGATGGTGCTGCAGCCTGGTTTTGCCCAATCTGTACCCAGTCCTGGCCCTAATGTGACCTGGTTGGTGTTGTGGCTCAACCTTACCTGTCCTGCAACCTGTCCTGGTTCTCACATCTGCCAGTGGCTGTTATAAGCCTCCCTAGCCTGGCCCATCCGATGGCCTGACCCACGTGTATGTTGGTGGGTACTGTAACCTAGACTGCTCTGTACTGCTCCCAGTTTTGGTTCTTGCACTCACCTGCAGGGACTGTGTCCTGACAAAGGAGTTCCCCAAGCTCCTCTATCAGGTCCTTCCCAGTGGCAGATCTCATTCATACTGGTGGGTCCTTGACCCAGACTATTTGGCTCACCTCCTCTCCTGGCAGGTATAGTGGCCTTGCTTAACCAGCCCACATCCATTCTGGCTCTTACTGTAGAGTGCGACAGCCCAGCTCTGTCTGGGATACTCCCAGACATAATCTGGCATGGTTCAATGGGTGCCAGGTCTAGCCCAGCCTGTCCTACACCCACTCTGGCTCTTCTACACACTAGCGAATACTATAGCTTAGTCCTATTTGGCATATCTGAGATCCAGTCCATACACATTCCAAGGATCACTGCAGTCCTGTGCAGCCCAGTGGGAACCTTAGTCCAGCTGCGGCTTCCCCTTCGCTCCCCTTTCAGTAGAATTGTGTAAACTGAAGCAGAGCGTGAGAGACAGATGGGCATCCCTGGTCCCTTCACAGCCGCAGGAGCCAAAAATCACAGCCACATGGATGCTGGCATCACAGGATGCAGCTTTGCCTGCTGTGCCACATGCCTGGTCCTCGGAGAGCACCCCTGGGGTGAGATCTTGAACTTGCCTCAGGAGACATAGGAGTCTGGGAGGTGGCAGTGAACTCCTTGCATCTGGTGGATGGCAGTGAACTCCTGGCATCTGGTGGATGGCAGTGAACTCCTTGCATCTGGTGTGTGCTCATAGGCCTGGATGCTGTCTACTGGAAGGCATTTGTGAACATCCTCTGATTGTCTCCTTTGTGCCCAATGCACCCCGTTTCTCGCTCCCGCCCCTGCTTACCCTGCATGGTCACGGTAAGATGAAACCAATGCGGCTTCGCCTTCTCCAGTGATGTGTGGGGTGTAGGACTGATGAGGGAGAATGTGACGGGTGAGCTGGGACTTCTGGGAAACTTCCACCAACCTAGCTACTACATTTGCAGGTAAATGAGGATACTGAGACAAGGGAAACCAGAGGATATTTCAGGACCAAACCAATTCACTCAAATACGTGGGAGACTTGAGTTAGGACTGTATCTCTCACCATACACTAAGATCAAATCTAAATGGATAAAAGACCTAAACCTACACGCAGAAAACTTGAAACTATTGGAAGAAAATGTAGGAAACACTCTGCAAGAGGTAGGTGTAGGCCCTGCCTTTCTAAATAGAACACCAAAAGCAATAGCAATCAAGACCAAAATAAACAAATGGGACTATATCAAACTAAAAAGCTTCTGCACAGCTTTTTAAAAGATATTTATTTTAATTCAAAGTCAGCGAGGTTGAGAGACAGAGATAAGGATCTTCTGTATCTTCTATCTGTTGATTCACTGCCCAAGGCACCCCAACAGCCAGAGCGGCGCCGAGCTCAACCCAGGAACCTCAAGCCTCTTCTGGGTCTCTCACGTGGGTACAGTGTACCAAGGCTTGGACCATCATCAACTGTTTTCCAGGCCACAAGCAGGGAGCTGGATGGGAAGTGGGCCACTGCAATTAGAACTGGTATCCATATGGGATCCCGGCCTTTTCAAGCTGAGGACTTTTATCTACTGGGCTACCGCATGAGGCCCACATTTATTATTTTTAAATAAGTGTCTTGAATTTGATGGAGCTAATGTCCAAGACTAAAGTTTCCATTGTTTTTCATGTTTGATATTTCTGCTGATCCAGGGAGTGGCCTATTGGTAGATCCAGTGAAAGCAGGGTGTGACTAATACCCTTTTTACTACTGTGTTCTTCAAATACTACTGCAGGCCAACCCTTTCAGCGCTGTGAAAGGATTGAAGCAGTTGAGATGTCAAGTGTCAGAGAGGAGAGGCAGAAGAGATAAACGAACATGCCTGGGAAGCTGGCAGTGGATGTTCCTGGGCTTGAGCCCTTGCAGCCCATGGGGGAGACCCGCGTGAAATCCCTGGCTCCTTCCTGGCTGTCGTTTGGCCCAGCTCTGGGGTTGGCAGGGTAGCCGCAGGTGGGGTGGGGTGGGGCTGAGGCAGCAGCTGAAAGATGGATTTCCTTCTCTGCCTCTCCTCCTCTGACCCTCCAATCCTCAACAACCTGAATCCTTTTGTAACTAGACACGAGAGCATTGGGTCACAGCAGTGTTGGAAGAACATAGCAGAATCCTCTTGACATGAGGAGACCTGGGCCTGGAGTCTTCCTCCCTCATACCCTGAGGTGGACAGTGGAGCCCTTGGCTGAGCTCAGGCTGTGACCCAAAGCGCACATGGGCTTGTGATCCCTTTGACTCAGGCAGCCTCAGGCCTGTGGTTTTCCACACTGGGAACACGAAGGGGCAAGGCCAGAGCATGGGACACCGGGGGCTGTCGGTGGGGTCCAAGAGTGCCAGAGATCTCTCCACTTTGCCTGTGACGTCAGGCTGGCTCAGTCCTCAGCTTCCCCAGGCCCAGTCTTCTCTCACCATATCTCCGAATTTCTCTTGGAGGCACAGCCACACCCACACCAGGGGCAGAAACCACAGAAATGGGGATGGGAGGAACACTGATTTCTTAGGTTGGAGATGTTTCTGAGTTCTCATTGGTTTGCAGAGCAACTGACCCAGAGATGGATGGAGCCCTACTTGGCCAGCTGTGCTCTCATCCCAAACATGTGGAAGGATGTAAATGTTGAAGCTGCTGGGATTGGCATCTTCAGGGAAACCATGTCCTTACAAACTCCTCTGTGTCAATGGGAAGGAAACCCTACAGAGCCACCTGCTCCAGACTGCATGTGTACTGTGTGGAGAACCCAAGAGGAACATCTGCTAGCTCTGAAAGAGCAGCCGGTCACTGAGCAGAGCAGCTGATACGGATACAGATGGAACCTCTGTCTATCTGTCTGTCTCTCTGCCGGTCTATGTATATCTATCTATCTCTCTTTGATCTCTGCATTCCCAATAAAAATAAATGTTGGATGATTTAAAGAGAGAGAGATATTCTCCATCTATTGGTTGAATTTCCAAATAGCCCCAATAGCCAGAGCTGAGCTAGTTCAAAGCCAGGAGCTTCTCCTGAATCACCCCAAAGGTGCAGGGACCAAAGCACTGCAGCAGTCCTTCCCTGCTAACCTAGGCAGATTCGCAGAAACCTGATTGAGAAATGGAGTAGGTGGGACTAGATCAGGTGCCGATTGGAAACATGTGTTTGCAGGCAGATGATTGGCTTCCAGTGTGCTGGTGCCTAGTCAAGAAATCTTAAAAAGCAAAAACAAACAAACAAACAAACAAACAAGAAACCCATCACATCTGAAGAGCCCACACAGCTGGGCCAATGCTAGTGCAGTTTATATTGAAAATGGAAGTTTCCACTTTGCATTTGTGTGTTTGCTTCACTGGTCCTGCCAACCCTGACTACTGTGCATCTGAGGATTCGATGATGGCAGGGTACAACTTGGGAGGACTAGAGCAACCGCTTGCTGGCCTCTTCATGTTTCCAGAAATGGGTGGGCTCAGAAAGTGAGAAGTAGGGCAAGTGCAGACATAGGGGCAGTAACAGCCTCAAAAGTTGCATCCTGTCAGTGACTATGTCCTGTAAACGGGGGCAGAGAGCTGGCATTGGACAGGCCAGTGGGTGGTGTGGGGTGTGAAGCAACCAAATTTAAATGTGGGTGTATGTGACTGAGATGATAGCTCGTATGGCTAATCCTTGTCTGTGTCTGTCACAATAGTTTCTTTCTTTTTCAATTTACTTTTATTGACTTTCTCTGTTTCCATTTATTTTATTTTGTGGGACCCAGTGCAGTAACCTAGTGGTTGAAGTTCTCAACTTGCATGTGTCAGGATCCCATGTGGGTGCTGGTTTGTATCCCAGGCTGCTCCACTTTGCATCCAGCTCCCTGCTTGTGGCCTGGGAAAGCACTAGAGGACGGCCCAAAGCCTTGGGATACCAGCAATGATTGAAGAGAGAAGAACACACGTAACAGAGAAATGATTTCATTAAGCTACAATGAGACCATCTTCCATGCTTAGCATAATGCACTTTGTCTAAGAACATACAGATGTTTATACCCCGTCCCCACAACAGGGTGACAAAGCTCTTGTTACAGAGGCCAGGGTATGCAAGCTTTTGTTCATCACTCTCTTGGAGCAGACTAAACAGTCTCTAGGCTTGGTGTTTTGATGTTAACTAAAGTAAAGGGAAGTCAAAAGGGAGGAGCAACACAGCCAATGAAGAAAAGGAGAGGAGGAGATAGACTGAGACTTCGAGGGGCCCTTCTTGCATCACTTACAACCTCATTTACAACCTGAGGGAGGCAGGAGGGAGAGATAGCATTGGGACTTGGTTGCTCCAAGATACCAGATGTCCTTGGCTTGGGAGAAGCCTCTAGTCCACAGACGCTCTCAGCTCCTTCATCTCCCCCTGTCTTTTTTATTTTGTAGCGTGATTACATTGACTGCATGACGATAGTGAGTTATGCTTTGGATTCATGTAATTCACCTCCAGACTACAGAAAAGCAATATAAGCAAACAAGACACAGTACCAAAGCGAGTAGCAATCCTGAACCCCAACAGCTAACTCTATTACAGGGATTGAAGGCAGCAACGACCTTGGCAATGTTTTCTGCTAAATGAGTCCCTGAAATTGTCTTGAGTTGTTTTACAAAAGTTTCAGAAATAGAAGCATTTAATCACACAATTTCAGCAGTAACCTGGCCGGGGTTTTCTTTTCTTTTTCCTTTTTAAAGATTTATTTATTCTTATTGAAAGGCAAATATACAGAAAGGAGGAGAGACAGAGAGGAAGATCTTCTGTCTGATGATGCATTCCCCAAGAGACCGCAACAGCCAGTGCAGCACCAATCTGAAGCCAGGAGACAGGAGTTTCCTCCAGGTCTCCCACGCGGGTGCAGAGTCCCAAGCCTTTCAGCTGTCCTCAACTGCTTTCCTAGGTCCAAATGCAAGGAGTCTGATGGGAAGTGGAGCTTCGGGATTAGAACTGGCGCCTAAATGGGATCCCGGCACGTTCAAGGCTAGGACTTTGCCTGCTACGCCATGCCACTGGGCCCTGGGTTTTCAAATGATGCTGAACTATTCCCATCTTACTCTCTAGAATCCTTTGCACTCAGAAGAGATGACCCTAACTGCAGTTTTAGGGATTGTGGTGACGACCGCTCTTGGCTGCTTCATGCTGAAAAGGGGCAATGAGAGAACAGCTGCAGAGTGGTCACTCTAGAGGTCCCTGGTAGAAGGTAAAAGTCAGGTGCCTGAAATACTGCCTGGAGCTCGAAGGCTTCCTTTTGTTGAAGCCTAGTCAACAAAACATAAGGCAGTTATACTTTCTCCCAATCCAGTATGTCATAGGTTCAGTTAGAAACCCCAATTTGAATACTTCAGCTTTAGGGCTAGATGTGGAAGAATTATCAGCTTCCAACCTTTGTCAGAGTAAACATTGGTCCTAAGCACTTTAGTTGAAGACTTAGACACAATTAATTCAATGAAGGCACAGAACACATGAAGCTTCCCCAAACAATTGGAACCTAGCTCACAGAAACAATTCAAGCATTGGCAGGTTTATAAGCCCATCACATAGGACAGTTAAAGACAAGATTAACTTCGAATTTTCCGTGGAGTCAGTCACAGCTTGTCTAGCATTCATGGTTCTGAATTAAGAAAAATTTTTTGGGAGAAGATATAGAATTTTAACCCATACTCATTTAAACTTATTTGTACTCTGGAAAAGCTAAAGCCATTTTTGCATCGAGGCAGGAAATAGGCAAGTGAGATTCTCTAAAACAAGTATACTTTACCAGTTGAAGTAAGCCCTAAAAGTCTCAGGAAGACATTTAGCCTCGAACACAAAGCATAGCAACAAGAGTACTGTTACAAGACTTGTATGAGTCAGACTGTAGATGGCAAAGGATTGAAGTTAGCTGTAATTTAAAGCATCCTAGCAGTTTAAAGCATCCTAGCAAGGTTTCACAGAACTTTACGCACTCTAGGAGAGTGGCAAGCAGGGAAAATCCTCACCTTGCATGAGCTGGCATCCCATATGGGTGCCGGTTCAAGTCCCAATGGCCCTGCTTCCCACCAAGCTCCCTGTTTGTGGCTTGGGAAAGTACTGGAGGACAGCACAAAGCCTTGGGACATTGTACCAGTGTGAGAGACCCAGAAGAAGCTCTTGGCACTTGACTTCAAATCAGCTTAGTTCTGGCCAAGGCGGCCATTTGCAGAGTGAATCAGCAAACAGATCTTCCTCTCTGTCTCGCCTCTTCTCTATTATGAGACTTTCCAATAAAAAGAAATAAATCTCAATCAGAAAAAAAAAAAACCCCACCACTGCAGAAAAAGCCTATGAATGCAAACAACATGCAAAAGCTTCTGTTTCTGTTGAAAAGTTTCCGAACGCGCACACTAATGCACGCTGGGGAGGGGCCGCATCGGTGCAGGGAATGTGGGGCAGCTATCAGCCCCCCCAGCCCTTTGAGATCACACACGAGAACTCACACTGGGGAGAAGCCTTAGGAACGCAAGCAATGTGAGAATGACTTGAGCAGTTACGTTCAGATACAAGAGAATCATGCTGTTGAGAAGCCATGTGAGTATATGGAGGGTGAGAAAGCCTTCAGTGATCCCACCAGCGTTCAGGCACACAGGAGAATGTACATGGAAAAGACACTGGACCAATGCAAAGAATGTGGGAAAGCCTTCAGCCGTCACAGTCCATCTCAAAGCCGTGAAAGGAGAGAGTGGGAAGGAGCTTTCCACAGTCAAGCAGTGTGGGAAGCTTCCCGTTTGTCCAGGTCTGTGAAAAACACGTGGAAACACACAAGGGAACGTATACAAGTATGAGGAGTGAGGATGAGTTTCGCATTTGAATAAAGATGTGAAAGCTGGAGAGTCCCCACATTTCAGAGTTCTATGTGGGTGAGGAACAAAGACAGCAAGATGCAAATAATATAATGGAATGCCACATTACACAAACTGTGAACTTGTACATTTGCTAAGAGACTTCACCGTGAGAATACAATCTAAGATTCCATTACAAGAGTTTCAAGAGCAGGACTTTCCCTAGAAATCAAGGCTTTTACATAGTATACACACCGAGTGGTGAATTGAAGTGAAAAACTAATACATAATTAGGCTTAAAAAAAAAAAAAAGGAAAAGAGTAAGAAATGAGAAAAGAGAGGGTATAAAAAAAAAAAAAAGAGCCACCACATCTGTACAGGACACACAGCTGAGCCAGTGCTTTGGCTCTGCAGACTACGCCTACAGCTGTGAGCTCAGGCATCCCATGCCACATCGATTCAGATGAATGACTGATCCAATGCTGAGGCAACTCTAAGATGATTCTCAGGGAGTGAACCAATTGCATGGAATCAAGGTGGATCTCTGTCCCTCCTTTATTTCCTCCCTTCCTCCCTCCCTCTATCCCTCCCTCTATCCCTTCTACTATCCCTCTCTCCCTCTCTCTCCCTCTCTCCATCCCTCCCTTCCTCTCAGTCTCAGTGACTCTTTCCTTCCAGGACCCTCTTCTTTGGGGAGGTCCTCAATGGCAGCTATGCCCGTTTACAAAAATGTCTTGAACCTGGGACAGCTTTAATTGACACCTAAAGTTTCCATTGGCCATTTGTATGTTTGATTGGATTTTGCACCCCACCTGAAGGAAGCCCTCATTTGCAAAAGGGATTGTGGCAGGGTGTGACTTGGGCAGCTGGGGGCAATCCCTTCACATGCTTCTATAAATACGTGGGCTCCGAGAGTGAGTGGCAGAACACACTCAGACACTGGAGAAGCCAAAGCTGCTATAGGCTTTATCTTGTCCGAGACCATGCCAGGTAAGCAGGGACGGAGGTGGGAAACTGGGTGCATTAGGCGCAGTTCAGACATCAGAGGTCTGGGCAGAATGTGAATGTGACCCCAACACAGCTTTCCAGTGTGAGTAGATTCGAGGAGAGAGACAGAGAGGTGGCTCACTTGTGCACAGGTTCACGGTACCGGAACGCAGGATGTGGGGCTGTGGGATGGGGAGGAGATTTTCAGCTACCCGCACTACCTCCTGGGGTCCCAGCCAAGCAGTCCTGACTTTCCTGTCTGTCGCCTCTGTAGGCCCTAGCAATGCTGCACGCCGACCACGCACACAATTCAGCCTCAAGCAACTCAGGGTCCTGAACGCTGCATTCGAGAAGACCCCGTGCCCTGACTGGGACACCCTAGAGAGCCTGGCAAAGAAGCTGAAGCTGGACACGACTGTTGTCAAGGTCGGTGTCATGGGGGAGGGTGGGGACACCCAGTGCTCCCAGCAGCTGCAGCACCTGCAGTGCCTACCAGGACTTGGTGCTTTGGGCTCCTGCACGCCTCACTGGGGTCCAGGACAGCAGTCACCTCCCCAGAGGAACCCAGGGCTGGGCACAGAGCCATGCAAAGTTCCCTTGTGGGTTGTATGTCCATGAGAAACGCTGCGAGGCAGTGTTGGCCTGGGATGGGGGCACCTCACTCTCTTTCCACCACGCACACTGACCTGTGCCCCCTTTCTCCGCAGACCTGGTTTAAAAATAGGCGAGGATATCTCAGTCAGCAGCAGCAGCAAAAGCAGCAGCAGGGAGGGCTTCCCAGGAACCCAGCACAAGTGGCCTTGCACCCTAATGTCCCCGCCATGCCACTGCAGAATCCCGGGCCGACCTCAGGCTCCAGCCGCTACCCACAAATGACTGCACCTTCCCACCTGCAACTGCTGCCACCACAGCCACAGCCGCCTTCCCAGGCAGCCACAGCTACACCTCTTCAGGCCCCACCAGCCTCAGCACACAACAGACAGCACGGCTCTTGGCCCAGCGACCTAGACCACTTGGTCCTGGATCCTTTGAATCCCTGGGCCTCCCTTCCTGCACCTTCCCATCTGCACCAGCTGCCACCACAGCCACCTCCCCAGGCACCCACACCTACACCTCTTCAGGCACCACCTGTTTTAGGCCACACCAGCCAGCACGGGTCTCAGTCTAGCCACCTGGACCACTTGGTCCTGGATGCTTCAAATCCCTGTGCCTCCCTGCACGCACCTTCCCATCTGCAGCCAAAGCCAGCACAGACACAGCTGCCTTCCCAGGCAGCCACATCTACACCTCTTGAGATGCCACCAGGCTCAGGGCACACCAGCCAGCAGGGCACTTGGCCCAGCAACCTAGAGGACTTGGTCCTGGGTCCTTCAGCTGTCTCGGCTGTCCTGCCCGCACATTCCCACCTGCAGCCGCTGCCACCACAGCCACAGCCGCCTTCCCAGGCACCCACATCTACACCTCTTCAGGCTCCACAAACCTCAGGGCACAACTGCCAGCAGGGTGCTTGGCCCAGCGACCTGGAGGACTTGGTCCTGGATCCGTCGCCTCCCTGGGCCTCCCTTCCCGATGACCTGGACGAGCTGGTGAGGATTTATGGCTCCCCCCTCGACGTCGACCCAAACAGCCTGGATGTCTACCTTCTCCACCCAGTTCCAGTCACCACAGCGTCCCACCTGATGGATTCCTGCTTGTCTTTCTACCTGCCAAATGCTACTTCAAATGCTTAGGATCCAGAAAGATTTCCAAGTTCGACTTCTTCAATTTACACTCCACCCAAGAAAGAAAATACCAGCTGAGGATAAACAGGACGTGACTATGCAAAGACAAGGCCTTTCTTGGGCATTCCTTCATATTGACTAGAATGTTTAAAGGATGTTTTTATTAAAGGAAAATAAAATCTGAATAGTCTTTGAAACCTTCTTGCCTCTGTCTTTTTCCTGAATAGCATACAGATGGGGAATGTGTGTGATTGAGAGATACAGAGAGGAATGTTTCATCTGCTTCAATGGCAGGGATGGTGTGCGTGTGTAAGTGTCTGTGTATGTGAGAGGGTGTGGGGATGTTCATAAATGCCATCCAGTAGACAGCATCCAGGCCTATGAGCACACACCAGATGCCAGGAGTTCACTGCCACCTCCCAGCCTCCTGTGTCTCCTGAGGCAAGTTCACCCCAGGGGTGCTCTCCGAGGACCAGGCATGTGGCACAGCAGGCAAAGCTGCATCCTGTGATGCCAGCATCCCATGTGGCTGTGATTCTTGTCCCAGCTGACCCACTTCTGAGCCAATTCCCTACCAATGGCCCAAGGAAAGCAGCAGAACATGTGCCCACTTCTTGGACGCATGCCACTCAACTTGGACATGTGGATGAAGCTCCTGCCTTCCGACCTCAGCCTGGCCTGGCCCCCAGCCCATTGTGGCTCCTGCGCTGTGACGGGACCAGGGATGCTCATCTGTCCCTCACTCTGCCTCAGTTTACACAATTCTACTGAAATGCTTCATGTCACAACTGATAATGCTTTCTGATTTTTAAAATCTTCTTTATACAAAATAAATGTCTTTTCTTTATTGGATGGTGATGACAGGGTTGACTAGGGTGGGCAGGATCGAGGATGAGGGAGAAGTGGGTGAAATGATTGTTCCCTCATTCTCCATTGTTCCTGTCTCTGGGAGAAGTGGAGAGATAAAGGGGGAAGCCATGCCCAGCCTCCCAAATGTCCCAGTACCCCATGATGGGGAACCGCCACCCAATATCAACCCAGGGTCCCACTGCATTGCATGTTCTGAGGGTTCTGATCAGGTGGTTTGGATAGTTCTCCATTGCTGTCAGTTTCACCAAATCAAGTGCAGCGTGCAAATCGGACATCCAACGCGAGCCACAATGGTGGAACTACCTTCTCTCTCTCTTTTTTGCTCTTTATTTTTTTTTCTTAGAAACACAGTTGAACAGAGACGAGGGAAGATGTCAGAAAGAGAAGAAGGAGAAAGAGAGACAATGGCCATGTCTTGGCAGATGCCAAACCAGGGGACTGGATCTTTCTCAGTCTCCTACATGGATGCAGGCACTGAAAATTGGTGCTTTGGTGCTTTTACTTTGTTTTTACAAGATAAATGTATTTTCTTTATTGGATGGTGGCTTACCCAGGCACATCAGCAGGGAGCTAGAGTAGAAGTGGAGCAAGTGGAAAATCAAGATGGTGGAATAGGGTGAGGACACATTTAAATGGATGCAGAAACATTACCCAGGGGAAGCAGAGCTGGCACATTCCAGGAAGTAGGAGAGGACAGACCTAGAGCAGAGGGGCACCTGGAGACTGACCTACACAGGAATGCAGCAGAAACAATGGTGTCATGTTATACTGATTAGAGACCCAAGTGACATCCAGCCAGTGAAAATCTGAACTCCAGTGGTGGCTGAAATTCCACCACCAATCAGACGGGAACACGAGTTCAACAAGAGCTCAGGTGGTAAACCCAGCCAAAGACTGCCTATCATGATGGTTTATTTGATGTGACAAGGAGCAGAGACAGAGCAGCAGGTCCCAAACAAGCAATTCAGGAACAGGGTGTATTCCACAGCCCACACTCCCAGATGAGCCCATTTGAACACCATTTTTGTGTATGGAGGCAAAGGCAAAGTGGCACAGGATTATGTATGCACTAAGCTGGGAGCAAACTCATGTCTGCCTCAGTGAATTGCAATGACATGGCATCTTACAGGTTCCACACCAAATAGGTCCAGGTAACACCCAAACCCAATGGCCAGCAGATCAAGAACCTCATGAGTAGCACATCAGGTTCCATTTTGTCCAGTGTGGCAAAGGCTCTGAGACAACAGGAACCATAATGTGCACATACATTGATCTGGTAGTCAGCTCATCGAGCTCACTGCATTGCACTGGTCCCACATAAAACATAATATCAATGTTGGCATCTTACAACTCAAACCTGTTCCATGTGGTCCTCAGACCTAATGGCCAGCAGGTTCCAGCAGTATCAGCAAACCAACACCTTAGCTATTTAGGACAGCTGTTCTCTCCCTAATCCTGGGGATTGTAAGTGAAGAAGCAATCAATAGAATGCAAGTAAATTTTCACAAAAATGATAAGGGACTAATACCCTACATTTGTAAAGAGCTTCAGAAACCCAGGAACAGTAAAACAAACAAACAAACCTCTGTGAAGAAAATAGCAAAAGAAACGAACATTTTTCAAAAGAACAGTTTCAAATGGGTAACAGACACAGAAAACAATGCTCAGGCTCCCTAGGCATCAAGGAACTACAAATGAAAACTACATTGAGGCACCACCTAACAGCAGTTGCTGGTGCGGATGTGGGGAGAAAGGTTCCCTCCTTCACTGCTGCTAGGTGTGCAGGCTAGTACAACCGCTATGGAAATCACTATGGAGAGTGCTTAGAGAATTGCAAGTAAACCTTGCATATGACCCAGCTATGCTGCTCCTAGGAATACACCCAAAACAATTTAAAGCTGCATATGAGAAGGGAATCTGTAGTCCTATATTTGCAGCAGCACAATCTATCAAACACATGCCAATAATCTAGATGCGCATCCAAAGAGGAGTGGTTAACGAACGTGTGCTAGATGGACACCGTGGAACATTATCCAGCCATTAAAAAGGTTGAAATGATACCATTTGCAACTAGATCGTCTCAACTAGAGACAATTATGCTCAGTGAAATATATCAATCCCCAATAGACAAATATCATACGTTCTCGCTAATATAAGGGAACCACCATACAAATTGGATGTGATGGAGTCACGGAGACTACCATATCCAGATGTGAAGGCACAATGCAACATGCATCCCCTCTGCATTCAAACAAAAGACGGACTCCCAATGGAAGTGCTGAGTATATCTAGACAGCGGGATGATGAACTGACATTGTCTGTGCCAGCAATGTCGGGGCACACTTAAAGAGCAGACTGAGGGAATTTTAACTCCTTATGAAGTGTTTGATATTATGGGAAAATCAATTGCAGATTTAAAATGGGGAAGAGGAATCCCAGATTATACACAATTGCACCATATTTTTCAAAAATAAAAATTAAATAAAAGAAGGAACGAGAGACAGTAAGCAAGCAAGTGTGGAATAAAGGGAAAAAAATAACAGAGGAAAGAAGGAAGAGAAAAAGAAAGAAACATAGGAAGGACATCTATACAGGATAAACAGCTGTGCCAATGATCTGGCTGTGCAGAATCCGGCTACACCTGCTGAGCTCAGGCATCCCATGGGGGCATCGATTCAGATTAAGGCTGATCCACTTCTGAGGCAACTCAATGATGATTATCACGGAGGAAACCAATCAAACGGAATGGATGGGGATGGATGAATCTTGAACTATCTCTATCTCTCTCTCCCTCTCAGTCTCTGTGACTGTGCCTTACCAGGACCCTCAGTCCATAGGGAAGTCCTAAATGGCAGCTGTCCAGTGCCCATGATGGGGGCACCTCACTCTGTCTCTAGCACACACACTGACCTGTGCCCCTTCCTCTGCAGGACAGAGAAATAAAACCAGACTTCTAGTATAAAATGTTTTTATTTTCATTTTACTGGAATGAAAGAGAGATGTGGAATTGAGTTTCCTCTGTGTGCATCTCTTTATTTGTGTGTGTGTATGTTTGAAATAGAGAGAGAAAGAGAAAGAGAGAGAGAGAGAGAGAGAGAGAGAGAGAGAGGTATGAGATGTCTTCCAGCCACATCCCAAATGCCCACAGCAGCAGAAGCCAGCCAGGTGAAGGCCATGAGCCCAGAACTCAGTGTGACTCAGGACTGGATTGCAAAGCCCTGTGCCCTCCCCTGCTTTCTTCCTGGGCTCCCATCAGCAGGGAGCTGGCTGGCCAGCTGCTCTAGAAATAAAACCAGGCATCTGGCAGTCCCTCACAGAATCTTTGCTACTGTGTCCAATGCCCTCCCAGAAAACAAGAATTTATTTTGCACAGAGAAAAATGCTGAGAAGAAACTAAACTTTTCAAAAATCTTATAGGGAAGCCTGAAACTGGCAAAATCTTTTTTTTTTTTTTTTTCCATTTTGAGGAGAGCCTCAGGAGAGGTTTCCTGTAGACCTGGTCTCTCTCCCTCGGGGAATCAGGAGGTCTTCACTTCCACAAAACTCCTGTCCTTGGATGCTGGGGAGAGTTTACCAACAATTGGCACTCGCACGGGTGCTTGCGTTGCAGGCAGAGGTGAAGCTGGCAGCGCACCTTCCTGGTCCAAAGAATTTTAGTTCTTAAGCTGATCAAGTGCATGAGGATTTAGATTTTTCAGTTGTTTGAACTTTTACAATAACAAAACACAGCAGGATGACCCAGGACACAAGCAGGGAGCTGGATGGGAAGTGGGGCAGCTGGGACACGAGCCAGCAACCACATGGGATGCGGGTGCTTAGATGTGATGCAGAAGATTAGCTAGTTGAGTCATTGTGGTGGACCCTTGTTTATTTCTATTTGGACCTTTAAAAGTTTTTTTTTAATTGGGACCAATGATGTAGCATAGTACGTCATGCCTCTCCATGGTGTCAGAATCCCATAAGGGTGCCAGTTTATTTCCTATTCAGCTCCCTCTCTATGCTCCTGGGAAGGTCGCTCCACTTCCAGTTCAGCTCCCTGCTTGTGGCCTAGTAAAATCCTCGGGACCCTGCACCTACCTGGAAGACCCCGAAGAGGCTCCTGGCTCAGGTCAGTCCAGCACCCGCCATCGTGGTCACTTGGGGAGTGACCAAGTGGATGGATGGAGGATCTCTCTGCAACTCTGCCTTTCAAAGAAAAGTAATAAATCTGTAAAAACGTAAAATTACAAAGTCTTTTATTTGGCTGGGGGATGGAAGAGGAAAAAGGGCAGAAGAGAGCAGGGTGGGACTGGTTAAAGCCAGGAGCTGGATGCTCAGTTCAGGCCTCCCACGTGGCAGCGGGGCCCCAGCTACTGGAACCAGGTTAGGCCTTCGCAGCAAGCTGGGATTGGGTTTTGTAGCTAGGACTTGGACCCAAGCACTCTGATTCAAGACGTAGACGCTCCAAGTTGGCGTCTTAGCTGCCAAGCCAAAACCATGCTTCTTCTTCTTGCTTTTTAAATTCAGTTCAGTAGTTCACGTGTTTCTAAGAACTTGTTTTTCATGTCTATTATATAAGTTATTGCTATACTGTTGTTCATAGTATTTCTTAATTCTTTCAAGTTAATGTAATGCCTTTTTGGTTTATTTCTATTTTTTTCCAAGATGTATTTATTTTTACTTGAAATACAAAATTACAGAGAGAAGGAGAGAGAGAGAGAGAAAAAAATCTTCCATCCATTAGTTTACTTGCCAAATGGCAGCAATGGCTGGAGCTGGGCAAATCCAAAGCAGGAAGCCAGGAACTTCTTCTGGGTCTCTCATGTGGCTGCAGGATCCCAAGGACTTGGACCAGTCTCTGCTGCTTTCCCAAGCCATAAACAGCGAGCTAAATTGGAAGTAGAGCATCAGGATTCAACTGGTACCCATATGAGATGCCAGTAGCACAGCCAGGGGCTTAAACTATGCCATGGTCCCGATTCTCTTGACTTATTTTCATTTTTTAATAATAATTCATTTTATTTTTGATGATATTTACATAGTTGAGAGAGATGCATGCCCATGTGGATCATGGATTAATGTGGAGAGGGTCAAGGAATAGAGGAAAATAGATAAGACATTTTTTTCTTCCTGTATCTGAGGGAAGTGAGGAGAGAAGGCGAGAGGGCCACTCCCAGCCGTCCAACCACATCTGTCCCCAGGGATGGAAGATGGCCACCCGATGTCATCCCAGGTCCCCAGTGTGGAGCATGTTCTGAGGGTATTGCTCAAGTGGTTGTGATAGTTCTGAGATGCTGTTGATTTCATTGCTGCAAGGGTGAGGGAATCCTAAGGTTCATTGGCTGATCCACCTCTTGCAGCACCTGGACCACACCTCGTTGTCCCCCAGCTCTGTCCGGCAGAGATGCCCTATGCCTGCCCTGCTGCTATTGTAGCCACACAGTGTGGCAACCGAGCACTCTCAATGTGTAGAGTCCCTGAGGGACTGCATTGTAGATTTCAGTTTATTTTATTTAAATTTGAATAGCCAAAGGTGACTAGTGGCTTGAAAGGTAGAACTATACAGAGGGACATCTTGCATTCTCTGGTTCACCACACCAAATGGCCATGATGGCTGGGGCTGAGCCAGGCTGAATACAAGAGCTTTATTCAGGTCTCCCACGTGGGTCCAAGGTCCCAAACACATGGACTGTCTTCTACTGCTTTCTGGGTGCATCAGCAGGGAGCTGGATCAGAAGTGGAACAGCCAGTATTTGAACCTGTGACGTTGGGTGTTGCAGAGACTGGGTGTTGCAGGCGATGGCTTAGCTGGCCACACCACAATGCCACCCCTAGTGACTATTTTCTTCATGCAATTCGGATTCACTTTCAGAATACTAATTTCCCAGAATTTCTCACTCCAACGTTCCTGGCCTTGCTTTCAGCCCCCGTGTGGATCTCCATGCAGTCTCCTCTAATTCCCCTGGGACCAGGTCAAGCTGGGGTGCACACCCTGCTGGATGCGCTGGCTGGGCCAGGGGTGGCTTGGAGAAGATGGACAGAGCTGCAGTGTGGATGTGAACTGCTAGGTCCACATACAAGGGGATTTCAGAGTTTCTCATGGACGATGCACACCAGCTCTGAACACGGATGGCTGGCTGTCTGAGAGGCATAGAAACAGCGATAGTGACAGCACCCCCACTGCTTGCTGGTTCACCACTAATGCCCTCAACGCCTCCAGTACTGGGAACTGGGCATTCTACCCAGGCTCCCATGGCAGCAGCAGGAGCCATTGAGCTGAGAGCCCAATCTCCCAGGCTTTGTGTGTGTCCATTGTCCAGTTTCTCATTTTTAAAAAAATTAGTTTTAGGGCCTGGCGCAGTAGAGTAATGGCTAAAATCCTAGCCTTGCCTGTGCTGGGATCCCATATGGATGCCAGTTCGTGTCCTGGCAGCTCCATTTCCCATCCAGCTCCCTGCTCGTGGCCTGGGAAAGCAGTTGAGGATGCCCTAAAGCCTTAGGACCCTGCACCCATGTGGGAAACCTGAAGAGGCTCCTGGCTACGGATCGGCTTAGCTCCGACTGTGGCGGCCACTTGAGTATGAATCAGTGGACAGAAGATCTTCCTCTCTGTATATCTTCCTCTCCAATAAAATAAATAAACTTTAAAAAGTATTTATTTTTAATGGAAATGAAGAAAAGGAAGAGAGAGATTACAAGGAGAGAGATCTTCCATCCGCTGGTTCACTTCTCAAATAGCAGCAACAACCAGAGCTGGGCCCATCCCAAGCTGGGAGCCAGCAGCTTTTCCTGGGTCTTCCACACAGGCACAGAAGCCCAAGCTCCTTGGACCATCATCCTCTGCTGCTTTCCTAGGTCATCAGCAGGGAGCTGAGTCAGAGACTATGGGATGCTGGCACTGCAGGCAGAGGATTAGCCTACCACACCACTACGCTGGGTCCTCACAGTCCAATTTCTTTAACTGTATTTATATGCAAAAACATGCATATGTCTGCAGAGATCTGTCTGTGCACCCCAGACGTGCTGCTTTTAACAGCAGTTTTGTTATTAGCACCCTTAGGAGAAAGACCCATGTCTCCTGGTAACCCTTCAAAGCCTTAGAGAGCCAGTCTTCCATCCATTTGCCTCGACCTCCTGTGGTCCTCGGGCCAGGCTCCCTCACTCCCAGCCCTTCCTGCCCCAGCAGGGCCCAGTTCCAGAGGAGTTAGCTGGAGAAGGTTTAACTAGCCCAGCATTTGAAACCACGTATGTTAACAAGGCCAGGGCTGTGACAGGAGGTGGGTGGGGGTGTCGGTTGAGGACTGCAGAGGGCAGCCTCCTGGGGTTAGCAGGGGTGATGTCTGCTTATATAAGAAAGCTGGAGGCAGCCCTGAACGCGGCCCGAAAAGGAGCCGCTGAGGTTGGAAGGGCCATCAATCAGGTGCCTTGAACAGGTGCAGGAGGTGGGGGGGCTACTCTCTTGGCTGGGCTGGTGGATCAGGTTACCAGCTCCTGCGGCTGAGGCCAGGGAGGTGCCCCAGGCCTGAGTCAGGGAAAAGAGCACCCGAGGTGACCAAGAAACTGCCCTGGGTCTCGGATGCGAGGCTCACACCTGCCTCTCCACATGGGGAGGAAGGGAAACCTTGGAGCAGAAGCATGGGCGTGGCCAGGGAACTGGGTAGTAGAGCCCACACCACTGGAGTGAGCCCCCCAACTCCCAGGGAGCCCCCCAACTCTCTCAGTGAGCCCCCCAACTCCCAGGGATGAGTAGGGGTCTTTCTGGACACCTCTGCAGGGACTGGGGGCCCCACCGAGTCTGACTCTTAAGTGCACCACGCAGCAGGTGCTGCCCCAATGCCCTGTCTCCAGCACTCATTGAGGTACACGGCAGCAGCCCCCACAAATGCAAGCTGCACGCTGTTTGCGGGGTGGCCACCACAAGCCTCCGTGGGGTTCACCTGGAAGCAGGGAGCCAGATGCAGGGGGTGACACCAAGTTCCTGTGCCTCCTGCCCCTGTGGGAACCACCCCATGGCACTCTTAGCTCCCACAGCTTGCTGCTGGTGGCTGTTCTCCTGGCATCTGGGACTTGGCGCTGTGCACAAAACAATGTGGCCTTCATGCTCAGGTCCCACTGGGTCCAACGCCACACTAGGAAGAGCTGCTGTGCAGAACCACACCACCACCACCACCACCACCACACACACACACGCAAACTCCTCACAGCAAATCCAACGGCAGCCCTCTGAGGCCCCTTGAAAAAAACTCCACGTGCAGGCAATCTCTGGGGAAACCAGCTTGTGTCCTCAGCAAAAGCCTTATTTTGCAGGCTCACCTAACTGCCGGCCGACCTGCCTTCAGGCACAGCTGGACCCAGGGACAAGGAGGTTTTAGGACTCCCCCTTGATCCCTCCAGTTCTTTAATTTCATCAGTACTTTGTTTTTAAATATTTACTTAGAGTTACAGAGAGAGATCTTCCATCTGCTGGTCTGCTCCCCAAATGGCTGCAAAGGCCAGAGCTGAGCCAGTCTGAAGTTAGGAGTCAAGAGCTTCTCCTAAATTTCCCACGTAGGTGCAGAGGCCCAAGGACCTGGACTATCTTCAGCTACTTCCTAGGCGCATTAGCAGGGAGCTGGATCAGAAGTGGAGCAGCCAGTACCAGCACAGTAGCCCAGTGGCTAAAGTCCTTGCCTTGCATGTGCCGAGATTCCATATGGGCCCCAGTTCATATCCCGACTGCTCCACTTCCCTTCCAGCTCTCTGCCTGTGAAAGCAGTAGAGACTGGCCCAAGGCCTTGGGAACCCTATACCTGCATAGAAGACCCGGAAGAAGCTCCTGGCTTTGGATCAGCTCAGCTCTGGCCATTATAGCCACTTGGGGAGTGAATTAGTGGATGGAAGATCTTTCTCTCTGTATTTCCTTCTCTCTGTAAATCTCACTTTCCCAAGTAAATAAATAACGCACTTTATAAGGTAAATAAAGGTGGCCTTTCCAGAGGCGGGTGTGACTCAGAGACATGGCAGGCTAAGCCACTGCTCTGCACACATGCATCCCACACTGGAATACCCAGGTTTGAGTGCTGGCTAATCCACTTCCAGTCCAGCTTCCCAAGCTCTGTGGGCCACTAGTGTGGATCCTGGCAGACGTCTGTGGGGCGAGGGGGCAGCAGATGACGATTCGGGTGGTTGAGTCTCTGTCACCCTTGTGGGAAGCCCAGAGGGAATTCCAGGCTCCTGGCTTCTGTCTGGCCCAATCTTAGCTATGGTGGATAGCTGGAGTGTGAACCAGTAGATGCAAGATGTCTCTTTCTCTACCTTTCAAACAAATTAAAAAAAAAAAAGGTTTTTTTTTTTTTTTTTTTTACCACAAACATTTCAAGGATATGAGAAAAAGAGTCAGTATCAAGTGTGGAGGCTTGACACTGTAGTCCACACCTGGCTCTTCTGACACGCAGATTCAGCCCGTGACAGCGGCTGGAGAGTGGAGAGAAAGCAACAAGAAGGGACGGGCACCGTGCAGTTCTTGGTGATGAAGCACAACTGACTGTAAAAAGAGGAGCGCCCGGGGCAATGGCTCAGTGGCTCAATCTCTTCTTACAAATACTGGGATCCCATATTAGTGCTGGTCATGTCCCAGCTGCTCCACTTCCCATCCAGCTCCCTGCTTGTGGCCTGGGAAAGCACTAGAGGATGGCGCAAAGCCTTGGGACCCTGCACCCACATGGAAGACCCGGAAGAAGCTCTTGGCTTCCAATCAGCTCTGTTTGGGCCATTATGGCCATTTGCAAAGTGAACCAGCAGATAGAAGATCTTTCTGTCTCTTCTCTCTCTATAAACATGTGCCTTTCCAATAAAAATAATATTATTTTTAAAAAATACAGAGGGGTCGAATTTTGAAATTCTGAAGCTGGAGCCTAAGAGGCTTGTAGTTTGGTGAATTTTGGAAAGCTGAGCAGCTGGAGCCACATGGGGCAGCAGTTCATCTGGCCCACAGCCCCACTGGGTGCCCACCAGACAGGGGTACCATCTGGACGTCTGGAAGTAGGCCTTCAGACAACTGCAGTAGCACGAAGGTCTCTAAGCCGAAACTACCTTACCGAGCCCAGTCCACCTAGGCAGGACCAGGAGATAACGACCGTCCTAAAACATTAGGGATTTGAGGTACATGACTGCAACCATCAGTTGCCTCTGATGACTTCTGTGGGGCTGGAATATAGGAAACTTCCCACCCCGCCCCGCCCAATCTTCCATATATGATTGCCATGCCAGAATTCCCTGAAGGAATATGGGCAGACACAACATGGCACGCCCTGCAGCCCTGCAGCCAGCAGGACCGGGCATAGCCGTCTGTGATTTCCTTTGGGCCCTGCTCAGTAAGACGGAGAACCTGGATCCAGACTGAGAGAGACAGCACACTTCAAAGCCCGCAACTAGGGCCTGGCACCCCAACACGTCAGCTATCACAGACTCCTCATGTCTGTCAATGTGGAGACGCAGCAGGGCACCGAGACCCAAAAGACTTCACCAAAGGAAATACTTCATTTCACGCAGGAGCCAGGGTTGTTCAACACCATCACTCACTGGCGCAAGCTTTGTGCATCTTCCGCTGTGCTTCAACAGAAACTTTCAAAGTATGCACAAAAACAGGTTAACTGTCAGGCACAATGTTAGGGGCTGGAGACAGAGTACAAGCAAAAACAAAGTTCCTTAGGGAGCTCAGGGACATTACGTGGGCCCTTTTTCTTTTCTGCCTGGCCATCCTGCGTGCCACTTGCACACCCTTCTTACCCAGCCCACCTCGGCGTAAGTGGGGATGCGGAATGTTGGGACAGAGAACTTGTTCCAACCCATTCCCTCACCCTCTAAGGAAAACTCAACCTCACTAAGGTCCAATTCACATGCACTTGGGTAAAATTCGTGTTTTTTTTTTAAAGAAATATTTTTATTGGAAAAGCAGATTTACAGAGAAGGTGAAACAGAAAGATCTTGCCAGTTCACTCACCAAATAGCTGTAACAGCCAAAGCAGAGCTGATCTGAAGCCAGAAGACAGATTCTTTTGTGTCCCCCGTGTGTGTGCAGAGTCCCAAGGTTTTGGGCCGTCCTGCACTGCTTTTCCAGGGCACATGTAGGAAGCTGGAAGGGAAGCAGAGTAGCTAGGACTAGGACCGGCACTGGCTGTCAGAGGGCTAGCCTATTGAGCTGCCAGCCTCTGGAAGATCTGTTTTAAGTGGACAATGTGATAAATCCCCAAAGGTTCTCTCATCCTTTGCTATTTTTATCCTGTCTTTGGTTGCCTGGTTGTTCCCTTTAGCTTGGCTTTGAGCCTCCCACACCCCGACCCATTGAAGCAGAATCCATGTTGGAACCCCAGGGCACTTGGGCACCCACTCAAGTAGGAGACAACTGAACCACCTGACACACTTCCTATTACTCATGATAAATGCCCAACTGGTGAGCTGGGCAGCCACCCACTCACTCATTCAGCACAGGTACTGGGCACACCTGCCAGGACTGGGGACCCTGCAGGTTTGAGGACAGACTGAAGGCTGCTGGAGGGAGTTTTGCATTTTGCCTGATTCATGTTTATTCAAGGATACAAATCTTCCAACAGCTGTTTCATTCCCCAAATGCCCACAACAGCTGGACCAGGCCAAGGCCAAGAGCCAGTATAGGTGGTGACAAAGATCCAAGAGCCAGGAGCCACTGTAGGTGGTGACAGGGACCCAGGCCCTGTGTTATCGCCCACAGCCTCCTATGGTATGCACTGGTTATAAGTCCCAGGCCAGAGGTGGGACTCGAACCCAGGACCTTAGATGACAGCTCTGCTGTCCCAGGCAGATTTCCGGTTCCACTTTTCTAAGATTTGCCCTTTGTGCATCCTTCAGTCACACCAATGTATTGTACTCCAGTGAGCACATAAACCATCTATTTATCCATTAAAAAAAAGAGATTTAGGGCCTGGCATGATAGCCTAGTGGCTCAAGTCCTCTCCTTGAATGCACTGGGATCCCATATGGGCACCAGTTCTAATCCCGAAGGCCCTGCTTCCAATCCAACTCCCTGCTTGTGGCCTAAGAAAGCAGTCAAGGATGGCCCAAAGCCTTGGGACCCTGCATCCGCATGGGAGACCCAGAAGAAGCTCCTGGCTTCGGATCACCTCAGCTCCAGCCATGGCAGCTATTTGGGGAGTGAACCAGCAGATGGAAGATCTTCCTCTCTGTCTCTCCTCTCTGTATATCTGCCTTTCCAATAAAAATAAATCTTTTAAAAAAATTTATGTTTGGGGAGAGAGGTATCTATTTTCCATATACCAGTTCCCTCCCAAAATGGCCACAATGGCCAGTGTTGGGCCAGGTCTCAGCCAGGAGCCTGGAACTCCATCTGGGTCTCCCATGTGAGTGCAGAGGCTCAAGCTCTGAAGCCATCTGCCATTGCCTTCCCAGCTAGGCTGCTGTCCAGGTACCCCAGCCAGGTTCCCCTGCCTCGTGCCGTGTTCTGAAGATTCCGTGATGACCTGCACAGACCCGGTCGCTCTCCGTACTCACTTCCCAGTGCCAGGAGGGGGAAGGACATGCACGTGCTGATATAACAGGACCACAGCTAGGAAGGGGAGCCCCAAGGAACTAAGGAAGCCCAGAGCAGAACCCCAGCCTTCCCTGGGGGCCCCACCTGGAGGAGACTTGAAGAATGGAATTAGCTGTGGGGATAACAGTGAGAGAAAGTGAGGTGCTCCCCCAAAGAGGGAAACACGTGTAAAATGCTTAAGTGACAATGACAGTGAAGGAGCTGCAAAGACAAATCTAGTTTTCCCACATTAAAAAAAAAAAAAAAAAAAAAAAGGATGGGCCCGGCGCGGTGGCGCAAGTGGTTAAAGGTCCTCGCCTTGCACGCCCGGGATCCCATATGGGCGCCGGTTCTAATCCCAGTGACCCCGCTTCCCATCCAGCTCCCTGCCTGTGGCCTGGGAAAGCAGTCGAGGACAGCCCAAAGCTTTGGGACCCTGCACCCGCATGGGAGACCCGGAAGAGGCTCCTGGCTTCGGGTCGGCATAGTATTGGCCTGTTGCGCTCACTTGGGGAGTGAATCATCGGACAGAAGATCTTCCTCTCTGTCTCTCCTCTCTGTATATCCGCCTTTCCGATGAAAAAATAATAAAAATAAATCTTTAAAAAAAAAAAAAAGGAACATGAGATTCATTTTAATAATAATTTATTATTTATCTCAAGATATCCAAAATATTGCCATATCGATGTGATAAATCTAAAAACCTTGAGAGGTCTCTGGTTCACACGGGCCACGGGCCAGTGCAGTCAGACCGAGGCAGCTCCACGCACTGGCCTCCAGGGAGCTGTTGAGAGACAGGGTCCCAGGGGTCATCATCCCCCCCCCGCCCCACCCTGACCCACTGAAGCGAAATCCATGTTGGAACAAGACCCCAGGGCACTCGGGTGTCCACTGAGGTCGAGACAACTGAGTCCCGTGGTGCACCAGGCACACTTGTGTGGCTTCCCATTACTCATGATAAATGCCCAGCTCACCAGCTCATTCAGCACAAGTACTGGATGCACCTGCCGAGTGACCAGCACTGCTGGGGACCCTGTAGGTTTGAGGATACACTGATGGCTGCCTGAGGGAGCTTCCAGACAGGCGGCCAATGAATGACTCCCCGACTAGGATGCACACGAAATGCTTAACCTGAGGCTGCCGAGTGTGACAAGTGTCCAAGGCGGCCTGACCTGGAAGGAGTGGAGAGCAATTCAGAGAATATCCCAAATAAGGGAAGAGGCCGTGACAGCGGCAAGAAGCCACAAGCGGATTACATGTCCTGCTTGGCTGCCAAGTCAGCTCAGCCCACCCTGCTAGGAACAAGTCAGGCCTCAGGGCGACATGGAGAGCCACCTGCCGGCTAAGGTTACAGTCGGTGTGCCAGGCCGCGCCCCACCATGCGCAGGCACACCAGGACCTGAGCCTCACCGTGCTCAGGAGCACCAGGGAGCGAGTCCCTCACCGTGCGCATGTGCACCAGGGATCAAGTCCCTCGCCGTACACAGGCGCACCAGGGATCAAGACTGCCCCTGCACTTGGAAAACAGGGAAAAAGGGAAGATTCAGGCAGCTGCTTAACATGCCAGCCTGGGAATGAGTTAAGGACTTGTAGGTTGTCTTTAAAAAACAAAAAAAGCAGGGAAGAGACCGAAAAGGAGAGGGAGAGAGAAAGGATGTGAGCTAGGATGGTCACTGAGGGAGCCTGGGGACTTTTCTCGCTGCATCTTTGTGTATTCCTGGAGTCTAAGAAATGCTAAACAATATTTTTTCTTTACAAATAACTGGGGATGCTGCAAAGGGCCCGAGGAGGCAGAAAGGAACCTAGTTGAAGCCTCTCTTCTGAAAGGAAGCAGCAATGCACCACCCAGGTAGAAGCGGGAGCAGAAGAGGAAGGCAGCTAAAGGCACGTGGCCGGAAACGAGACCCCAGGGTGCGAGTCCCGTCAGAGTGCACACTTCCCTGACCAAGAAAGCTGCCTCCAAATTGTGACTAGGGCAGTCACCTGCTGAGGGCATCGGCGAGGTGCCAAGAGTGGTGGCGGTCCTCCCTGCAGCCCGTGCACGTGCAGGCAGCTGGACACCACGCAATGTGGCCTCAGCTCCTGAGCTCATCTCCCCAGGGCCATGCTGCCCTCAGAGTGGGGGACAAGAACTCTCTCAACGTCACTCCCCATCAGCAAACACACACACTCCTCCACACTCTTGCTCCCCAGGCCTGGGACCCTGCCAAGTGTAAAGCAATTGTACAAACTAAAATGAAGGAAAAGCCCTCTTGGCTGACGGGATCCTAAGGGAAACTTATGTGCTGCGTCTTAGGAAGCACAGTCTGGCCTTCTCCCAACCGTTGCAACGTTAAACCAGTGATTCCTCTGCTTAAGCTAAAGAGCCGTGAGAGTTCATCTCCTGCCTAGTTAACTCTGCTTCAGGAACAGGCTTAACCTGGCGGAGGGAGGGCTGCAGGGGGCCACAGAGACAGGAAATTAAGGGGATGTCTGGGTGGCACCCAGGGGGTCCTAGTGGGCAACCAGGAGGAGTCCCAGGACTGCCTGGGCCCCTGGAGTGTGGAGGGTCACCTCTGAGATGAGCTGAAAGGGGTTGGGGGAGAGCAGGTTTGGAATTGGGGTCCTGATGAGAGTTGGGAGCCTTTGAGGATCACGCGGTAGAGAGGGGGTGGGGTGGGGTTCAGAGGCCTCAGGACTCCCCAGGTCTGGGGTTCAGAGACAAGGTCAGAGAGTACCTCACTGGTCCATGCACAGGAAACAGGTTAAGAAAGAGGGTGGCCCAGGAGTGGCGGGTGAGAAGACAGCAGAGTCCCCATGCTGAAGGGACTGCCGGAGGCAGAGCCTGCAAAGCTGCAATGCGCTGGATAGACTGGGTTGGGAGGGGGGCAGAGCACCAGCCACTTCTGCTAAGGTGGCCACTGAGCCAGGAATTTCCAGGACAGCAAGGGGGCAGGTGAACACAGACCAGCCTGGGTTAGGGACAGAACTAGCAGTAAGAGCCCACACAGACCCATAAGCATCACGCGTCCCTGCAGACAGGAAGAAAGGACTGTGAGTGGACCAATCCAGGGACAAAGCTCCCATGCAGCATTCCAGATAATGCAGAGGAAGCAAGTGGGGGAGCAGTTCTCCCTCAACCACACCCCATTTATTTATCCCTAGGAAGGCGGGCCGTACCCTCCCTTCCCTTTAGGAATTCTCCCGTGGCCTCTCATTGTTCTCAGAACAAGACCATTCCAGACAGAACTTCCACCGTCACGCCTCTGGACACCAGATTCCCATCCTCCCACGCCCCACAGCGCACATCCACACCACAGGATGCTTCCCACGACCGCCTCCGCCGACACCTGCCTACTTCCCGGTCTCCGGAATCCTCCTCGGCACGCCCCACACCGCTCCCCTGCACCAGCGAGCACACCTGCCTCTCCCACCGCCTGGGCTTCAAGCGAGCCGGTCAGTGACGACCGAGGGAAGGGTCGCTTCAGACCTCACCACACCACCCGCTGGAGCTCAGCGAGACCCTAACCTGCCAAGTCCTGGCGACCCGCCCAGGTGGGGGACCCTGCTTCCGCACGCCTCGGCCAACACCTGAACAAGCCACGACCCGAAGCACCCAATCACTGACTTTCCTCCCTCTACGGACTGCCTCCAACATCCGGGGCTTGGCTGCCTCTGCGCGCCTATTGGCCGCCTGAGCACTCGCTCCCGAACGAACGGAGAATTCCGGCCTTTGTAGTTCTCCAAGCCGAGGGCGGGACAAAAGGTGACGACCAGGAGGAACTCCATTTCCCGTGAAGCGCTGCGGCTCCGTCTGGGAGAAGGCACCCTTGGGGGCAGGCATTCCTGGACTGGCCTCACGGGGGACCCGCAGCTTCCAAATTGTCCTGGAAACGGCATCACTTACCTGAAACCCAGGGAATTTCTTTATGCCTGAGAATTTCAAAGCGCTTGGCTGCGTAATTTCAAAAGGTGGGTCCAGCTGGGGTGGGGTGGGGGTGTCAGGTCTGCGTATAGCCCACCTGCTCCCCACGGCGCTGTGGGAGCTTGCTAAGTGCACTGGGCGCCCACGGGTCGGGCAAGAAGCCACGCCTGTGCACACTGTCCAGGGCCTGGCGTCCTCGGCCACTACCTGGTGTCTCCTGCACCCAGGTGAGAGTTGGGCCTCCCCCCCTTGCTGGGTCTGGGTTTCAGCCAGGGAAGGGGCAGTGTGAGCCGGGATACTATTCAGATCTCTGTCTAGACCTCCGTGGCACCACCTTCCCTGCAGTCACACCAGGGCCTTCTGGCACTCCCTCCCCACAGAGCCTTCCCCATGGCGCCCAGGAGGGCCCGGTTGGGGGAGCCCAGGCCCTGCACACTCTCAGGCAGGCGTGTGAGAAAGCTCTTTACTGGGGAGTACAGCGAGGAGCAAGGCCATCTCCCCCCTACCTGCCCCCACCCCCTCCTAGGGCCCTGGGGTGAGGGAAGTCTCCCCTCCGCCGGCCCACCACTGTCTTTGGTACAATAAATAGAAAACGAGGGAGGAGAAGGAGACGAGGGTCCAGTCCTTAGTGGGGGGGGGGGGTCTGCCCAAACCCCTCTCCTTGATCCCCTGCCCCAGGCCCCGATCAGTGCAGGCCTCACCCACCCCAGCTGGGTAGCAGCAATTCCAGTCAAGGAGATGAGGGTGGGAGCCCAGGGCCCCCAGATGGGGGAGGGTATGGCTTCAGGAGGGGCCCCAGGGAGGGGGCAGGGTCATGAGCTGGCTGCTGTGGTGCTCTGGGGCACACCCCGGAGGCCCAGGCGAGGCCCCAGGGCCCCAGCGGTGGTGGCAGGATCATCCGGGGCCTGGGGTGGGAGAGGTGGACGCCCTCCCGTCATCCGAGTCCGGAGGGCTGAAGCGGCTGGATGCTGAGGGGTGGGTGCCGGGTGAGGCGGGGAGCAGTCCAGAGGGCCACTGGCCAGGCTCACATCCATCAGCTCCGGGGGTGGCGGTGAGGTTGGCGATGGGGGTCGACCAAGGCATCGGGGCTGGGGGGGTAACTGGGCCCCGGGCCCCGGCAGTGACGAGGCAGAGGTGAGGGCTTGATGAGTCTTGTGGGGCACATCACCCCCTGCCCAAGGGCGCAGAGGCTGGGAGGGTGGTACCTGAAGGAGAGCATTGGGGCACTGGGTGATGGAGCCCCAAGTCCCGCAGGCCCAGGCACCCTGCCCTCCCCGGGACGTGGCCAGACTCCAGTACCTGGGGGCTATTCATCTCACAGTCTGTGATGGGCGGTCCCGGGCCCCCACAGTAGCGGTTGCTGTAACGATAGGCCCGGTTGTCACTGGAGGAGCCGCTGGAGCCACCTGCAAGCCACAGGAGAGGCCATGGTTGAGGAAGACCATAGTCGGGCTTGGGGGCAGCTGCCTCAGTGTGCCCGCTGGCCCTGGGGCCTAGGCTGGGGGCCTGTCTGCAGGAGCTGGCCCGATTTTTGAGATCTGGGGTCAGGGTTCAGCACTAGCTTTAAAGCCAGAGTCAGCCTTCAGCCCCGACCATACACCCAGCTTCGGGAATTCTGTCAGGGTTGGCTGCAACTCTTCCCTCCTCCCCCACACTCCCTATTTTCCAGTGTGATATTAGGAGTTGCTTCAGAGTGACTGTGTTAAGGCCCAGGCCCCATGTGGGCCAGGCAGCAGCCACTCTGGGCACTGGGCACCCACCCGAGCTGGAGATGGAGCTGGTGGTGCTGGAGGAGGGGCAGGTGTCAAGGGCTGCGGGTGAGCTGGAGGCACTGCTGCCTGCCGGGCCCGTGTTGGTGGCCTCGTCGGCCGTGCGCCGGAAGAAGCCGTGCTGCAGGGCGCCCAGAGGGCTGATGCGGGCGGCGGGCTCATACTCCAGCATGCGCAGCACCAGGTCCTGGAAGCGGAGGTAGTCGGCGGGGCTGTGGCCCGGCTCCCCCGCCCGCCGGCCCCCGGGCCCGCCCGTCTGCACGCCCAGCACCTCCTGCAGCCGCCGTGTCCCGGGGCCCTGGTAATCCTGGCAGGGAGGGGGTGGGAGGGGGGGCAAGAGAGTGGCCGTCAGTGGGCAGGAGGGGCAGGGAGTCACACACGGGGAAACAGAGAGAAGGTGGAGAAAGAGAGGCTGAGAGAAGCTGGGGGGTAGGGTGGGCAGGGAAGGGGAGCAGACAGACAAGGGGAAGAGGAAGGAGGGGAGAGACATCAGGGCGGGGAGGCAGGAAGAGAGAGCCCCAAGTGTGAGAGAGTGAGGGGCCGTCCAGGGCAGGAGGAGTGGCATGGAGCAGGGACCGCACCTTCCTGAGTTCCTTTGTTCTTCGTAGGGTCCAGCCACCCCCAGGCAGGCGCTCAAAGTACTTGCGAGCCTTGGGGGCCTGGTCCAGCATGGGGGCTGGAGGGATGCCCAGCACCTCCACAATGCGGTTCATCTGGTCCACCTGTGAG
Source organism: Ochotona curzoniae (assembly GCF_017591425.1). Classification (NCBI taxonomy): domain Eukaryota; kingdom Metazoa; phylum Chordata; class Mammalia; order Lagomorpha; family Ochotonidae; genus Ochotona; species Ochotona curzoniae. The sequence continues at coordinate 3,090,132 of NW_024465561.1, read as the reverse complement.
CGGCCAGGGGTTAGGGTCAGCATCATGGGGCTAGCCAGGCTGCCCCTTCCTCCAGCCCCCTCCAGCACAGGACTTCCTGGGGCCAGCTGGGCTCCCCCTCCTTCCTGGGGCGCACCTCATTGGAGCCGCTGAAGAGGGGCTCTCCAGTGTGCATCTCCACCAGGATGCAGCCCAGGGACCACATGTCAATGGCCAGGTCGTAGGGCGTGCCCAGGAGCACCTCAGGCGAGCGGTAGAAGCGGCTCTGGATGTACTGGTAGATCTGTGGGGAGGGCTTGGTGGTCAGGGCTTATGGTCTCCCAAAAGCCACTGCCACCACCTCACTCAGCAATGCCCCGGTCACTGCGGGCCTCGTCCATCCGCATCTCCACTCTAGGTCCTGGCCTTCAGACCCTCTTGGTCACCACTGAGAAGTTGGCAGCCAGTGAGTGCCTCTCATACGCAGCTGCAACACCCAAGAAGCCCCTCCACCTCTATCCCCAGCTGGTCCCACCTCTGCTGCTGCCACACCCCAGTGGCCCCACCCACAGTGACCCCGCCCCAGCTGCTGCCCCACCCACACGGGCCCCACCAATGTTGATGCTTGGGGGGGCTCACCCGCTGGCCTAGCTGGCAGGAGCTGCCAAAGTCCACGATCTTGATGGCACTGCGCTTGGGGTTGCAGAGCAGGATGTTCTCGGGCTTGAGGTCGCAGTGGATGATGCTGAGCTCGGGCGTGGCCAGGAAGAGCAGCGCTGTGCAGAGCTGCTGTGCCAGCTTCCGCGTCAGGTTCAGCGAGACGCCACGGAAGTGCGTGTTGCGCAGGAGGTCATACAGGTTGTAGGACAGCAGCTCGAACACCAGGCACAGGTGGTTCCGGAACATGAAGTGGCGCTTTAGGTGCACTGCGGGGGAGGAGAGACCTGGGCTCAGAGGGGGCGCAGGGAGCAACGCCTCTGCCTCAGAGCCAGCTGCTCATTGTGGTATTTTTATAACTGGATTCACACCGGAAGTTCAATCTCTTCTCCTGTCAAACCTTCCCGGGAAACCACAGAGAAAGTTTCCTTAGCTACAGGCAGTCTTCAAGGCATTCCAGACTGCCTCCCTAACTCTGTAACACAGTTTCCAGCTCACTGTGTTGGGGCCAAAGATTGGTACATTTTCCTTTCAAAATGCAGAAAGTTTTACAACTCTGCTTTCAGTAAGGGGAATGAGAACAGACATGGGCAGATACTGAGAGGCTCTGCAGGCACCTCCAGGCTGTGTCACCAGGTGCCCCCTTCCCTCCCAGTCTGCGTGGACTGCTAGCAGCCGGCTGGCCCCTGATGGGTGCTCAGCAGGCGCTCATGGCCGCGCAGCCTGGACCCATGCCTCCCTCACCTATGTAGTACTTCATCTCCGTGTCATGCTGGTTCATGAGCTCCAGCAGCCGCAGCTCTATCTGCGCCTGGTTCAGGAAGGCCTTCTTGTTCTTGATGATCTTAATGGCCACCAGCTCCTGGGTCTGGTGGTCGTAGGCTTTCACCACCTGTTGGAGCAGGGCGGTCAGCACATGGGGCAGGTGGGCACTGGGCAGAGCGGGACAGGGTTTCTGTGTCTGCGGCCAGCAGGCCCTATCACTACGTGGCCAAGCTGAGTGTTCATCACCAAGCATGCACAGGTGTGGAAGGGGCATAAGACAACCCAGCCACCCTAGGTGCAAAGTCCCATTATTTGCAGTATTTCGCACAAGAAACTAGAGCACGAGGAAAGTGACGGGGTAGGGAGCGCGCCCTGCATGGAGTAGCCCTGAGAACCAAGGTCCCCAAGTGTGGCCCTGGCTTGTTGTCCACACCTGGCCAAAGGAGCCTTTGCCGATGAGCGAGTCGATCTCATAGCGCTCCAGCCAGCGCTCGCCACTGCGCACGATATAGTCATGGTTGTCGTCGTCATAGCCGTGGTTCAGGACCTTCTTCTCCTTCTTGGTGCTCGGGTCCTGGGGTGGTGCCTGCTGGGCCCGCCGCTTCTTCTTGGCATAGTACACCTTCCCAGTCGGCCAAGAGACAAGCAAGTGCAGTGAGTGACCAGTGGTGGCAGCCAGCTGGGGGGGTCCCTTCTACCCTACCCAGCCCCAATGTCTACCTCGTTGATGTGCTTGTAGGTCTTGATGAGGTCCACAGAGAGCTTGCGCAGGGGGGCTGAGGTGGCATCCCGGAAGGCCAGGGGTGGCCTTCGAGGCAGCAGCCGCACATCAGGCAACACCTGCAGGGCAGGATGGGTGGTGGACACTGAGCTGTGTCTTCAGCTCACACACACACACACACACACACACAGCTACTTGCCTGGCTCCCCTACTAGAACAGAAATCCCCCAAGGGTGGGGCACCCCCTTGTCTACCCTGCCCCTCCAGTGCCTAGAGCAGGGCCTGGCACACAACCATGTTATTTGAGGGCTAACGAATGTGTGTGTGCAGCTTATAAGGGACCTTCAAAAAGGTCTTGGAAAAAATGCGATGAAGGTTAGTTTATTTTGGTGGTATTAATTATTTTTTAAATCTGTGTACCTTTTTCCTATTCCTAATGGAAATTTTTCCCTAACAGCTTTCTGAAGGGCTCTTTACTGTGTGGACTTCTAACATTTTTGGTAGCCAAACTTATTATTTTTTGTTTTCATATTCCTTGGGCTCCTCACTTTGCCTCATCCCCGACTTGCGACCCAGCACCCTGGTCAGCTTCCTGACACCACCCCCTCCTCTCCCAGCTGCAGCAGAGTGGGTATGTGGGGTCATCGATTGTCAGGGAGAACCGGACTGCCCCACAGAGCCCACCAGCCTGAGGCCCGTCCTGGCGGCTGGTACCCCATCTTGTTGAGAGACGTCCCATCTCAATTCCTTGTCATCCCTGAGGTGGTACCTACCCTCACCCTCCCAGCCAGAGCAACCCTGCCCAGTTCTTTCATGCCAGGGCTCCTAGGTCTGGCAGTGGCACCTCACGCCCCCCTTCACCTTGTGTCAAATTCTGCATTTCAGAGCTATCTTCAGAGGGCTTCACCCTCTCCACCCTCTGCCCCAAGGTCCTTAGGCTCAACTCTGCTCTTGTTCAACTCCCTGCAACCCCCCAACCCTGGACTCCTTTTTCTCACATTAACTGGGCACTGACCACATGCCAGGTACCATTCTCAGCACTTACACGCGTGGGATTACCTTGTTTAGTCTTCACAACCCTGGGAAGCAGGCAGTAACTGGCTCCATTTTACAGACTAGAAAACTGACACCAGGCTGTGAAGCCAGGCTCTCCCACTCCTCACTGCCCAGAATGTGGGCACATTGCCATTCCCTTGGGACCCGTCACACCCAAGAGGAGTGAGGAACCAGGTGAACACATACCTGCGTGTGCTCCTGGGGCCCTGGGAAGCCAGAGAAGGGACCATGGCCTGGTGGGACGGCCATGGTGGGCTCAGAGGGCCGCAGGGGTGCGAGGCCTGGAGCGGGAGCCCGGCCGGGGGGCGCCTTCTCGCATCCTGCACCTCGGCTGCCACCGCCGCTGAGACCTGGGAATAGATGGGAAGCAAGCAAACAGCATGGAACCAAGCGACATGTACAGCAGTGCCAGGCAGGGCAGGGAAGGGTGGTGGTGGGGGAAACAACAAAGCAGCAGGCAGCAACAAAGGGGGGGCGGCAGAGAGAAGTGGCAGGCAAGTGGAACAGACCCCCTCAATCGATAAACAGATGACCCCACATACAGAGCCCCAGAACAGAGAGCAGGCAGAGGGTGGGGGTGCAGGCCAGGACAAGGACAGAAGGACACCAATAAACAGAGAAGGAAAAGAAGAAATGAGAGAAAGCGCACACCAGGCGGGCAGTGCAGGTTCGTCCCCCCCCCCACTCCTACTCAGGGCTCCCTCAGGCCCTCCTGCAAGCTCCCACCCCTCTGCAGTCTGAACAGCACGAGCCCCGCTTGTCCCACAGCCAAGTTTCTGTTTCAACAACCCCTTCCCGATGGACCCCCATGCCACACACACTCCTCCTCCTCCCCTTTCATCAAGAGCTGAGCCGCTGCAGGCCTTGGAAACTACATCGGGGTCCTTCAGGGATTCCCAACCACACCAGGGGGCCCCCCCGAGAACCCGGACAACAGACACCTACCCCCGTGCTCCCATGAAGACACACCTTTCCAGGATGGGGGTCTCTAAGCAGTCATGCCAAGCCTCTTTCCCACATCAGGCCATCCCCCCGCCCCAGACCTCAGTCCACTTTGCTGCTGTCACTCCAAGACGCCCTCCTGATCAAGGCGCACCCTTCCTGATGGACGTGGAGGAGGCAGGGAGCCATCTGCTTTTCTCCCCTACAGTGGATCCTTGCCCTCCCCCACCCCACCCTACCCAATATTCCGACCAGGGCCCCTTCTCCAGTTACCCCGCTCTAGGATCAATCCACTGCTGTGTCCGTTCCTAGAAGGCCCCAATAGACAAATCCCCAAATATCACATAGGGCTTTCCACTCTCAGTGCATGGACCACAACAAAATTCTTTCCTCATGGGTTCCCCCTCCCCTCCAGCGTCAGACCTTTTTCCTTGCCACGCCTGCCACTTCAGGACCACTACACTCTGCAAACTCTCCCCTCCCAATTTTTCGCCCAGGCCCTCCAGTCTCTCCCAGCCTCCACCCCTACCAGGGTCAGGGCTGGCCCGGGACCCACGGGGGGCTGGGGAGCGGTGGGGCCCCCAGTGGGGCGGGGGAGCGGCCAGCATGGCGGTGACGGCGGCAGCAGCGGTGCTAAGGCGGCCGCCTGTCCCTGGACTGGCCAGGCCCGGCAAGCCCCGCGGCGGGGAGGGCAAGCAGGACAGGCGGCCCGGTGGGTGACAACAGCAGCCTCCGCCGCTGCTGCCGGGGGCGGGGAGAGCAGGGAACCAGGGTCATCCCAGGCCATGCGGGGGAAGGGGAGAGCAGGTGGACGGACGGGGGATGGGCAGGTCAGCCCTCACCCCACCCGGCCCGCCCCGAGCGGCCACCGCCCCCAGGGACCCCGGCGGCCCGCCCCGGCAGGCGGGGTCTGCCCGAGCTTGGCAATCTGCACCTGCCATGGCAACAACCGCGCCATTGGCCACTGCCGCCGAGAGCTTAGCCAATCGCAGCCTAGGGCAGCTGTTGCTAGGCAACGGCGATGCGGCCGGCGGATCCGAGCCCAAACAAAGGGCGGGAGTGGGGCCCCCGATACCCCCCTCCCGAGCTGCCTTCCCGGTTCCACCTCTCTCAGGAATGAAGTCAATGAGGACTGAGAACAGCCAAGCACAGCCCCGCACCTGCCAGAAGCTCGCTCCCCTCTCCTCCCTCGGCCTCCCTCGTGCTAAGGCTCGCAGTAGCTGCGAGCGGGCAGGGCGGATCCCATTCAGCCTCACTCCCCGCCTGCCGATGCCGCCCCGCCTCTCGCCGCCACGTAGTTACCTGAGGGCGCAGGCAAGGGGACGCAAACCGCTCGGACAGCCCGAGCTCACAGGTGCCCGCTCTCTGAGGGTCTCCTGCAGACGCGGCCAGCCAGGGCCCCGATTACCCAGTAATGCAACCAGCAAAATGGCGACCACAACAAACCGCCCCCCCTCCCCGCCCCGAGCTCCTCCCACACTCCCGTCCGCGCCTCTCACGTGACTCCGGGTAACTGCCGGCGCTTGCGCACAAAGTGCGCCATGCCACGGCAAGCATGCGCAGTGAGCCACCGGCCCCGCCCCAGCGGCGAAATCCGGGTCAGGGCTGCGCTGGCCGCGGGCGTGATGCGGAGCATGCGCAGTGTGCCCGGCGGGGGCCCTGCCCTTCCCCAGCCGTTCCTGCCCAGGGTGCCGACCGCGGGCCAGGGAGTAGTCAGCAGCAGACGGGGGGCCACAGTTCAGTTCAGTCATTTTAATAGAAAAAAACAACACACAGTCGGACACATCCAGCTTCAGTTCTTCACCTTGGGGGGCGGCCTGCAGCAGAGGAGACGGGGTGGGTTAGGCCGGTCCCAGTGCGGGCTCCCCGGTGCAGCCGGCTGTCCTGGGCTCACCTGTCCACTCCCACCACCACGGCGTGATCTCCCTCACCTGTACACTCCCACCACCACGGCGTGGTCTCTCTCGTAGGGCTCAAGGGTCAGCTGTTCCTGGGGCTTCATGTTTTCTTGCTGCATCTTCTTCACCTCTGACGCGAACACGGCCTCGGCCGAGGCGGTGGAATCGATACAGTTGGCCTGCGGGGGGAGAAGGCCCTGTTTACCCCGAGCCTAGTGGGGCTTCGTGAGGGGAGTTACGAATGACAGGAGACCCTGACAGAAGCCTGCTCATCTAAACGTGCAGGTTTGAGCATAGACCCAAGGCCTGTCTGCGTGAGTGAGGGCTGTCATTTCAAAATAAACCTTTAGAAAAAATTGCCCCAAGCATGTATGCAAAAATCCTTCCCTTCCCTTGTATTGATCAACCCATCCTCACATCAGCCTGGAGAGAGGGAGGAGCTACGGTGGATATTTCACTGGGGCTGCCCCAGGACCTGGCCCAGGCCTTGCACGTGGGGTCCAGGCTCCCAACCATATGCACCATCAGAGCTCTGACCCTGGGCCTCTGCAATACAGTGTACGGCGAACATCTGACCACTAAGCTAGATCCACCCCAGGCTCCTTGTTTCCACTGGCTGCCTCGCAGGGAAAATGCTCCCACCTTCAACTCCCCAAGCCCCTTACCTTAATGGAAATCACAAAGTGGCCTCCGTTCCGCAGGAAGGTGTGGGCATTCAGAGCCACAATGCGTGTTTGGTCTGGTTGGGCCACGTCGGCAAAGATGACATCCACCATTGCTACAGGGGAAAGGGTGACACTGGAGAGTTAGACCCACCCTGGATCCTCCCATGGGGTCTGGGCTCTGTCAGCAGGTTCCTGGGAAGGTCTCCCTGCCTCTGGTCTCACTGCTCCCTCACCCCAACTCATTCCCTCCCTGTACAGCAACCCTGAAAATCCACATTCGGGTATCACTCACTTCCTCCTATAAATCATGGTTGCCACCTCCAATGTGGCCAGCCCTGGGCTGGGCATGGGGGACACAGAGACAAGTCAGACCAGGACCCTGCCTTCTAGACGCCCCTGGGTTGGGGAGGGGCAGTGACATGTCATCACAGATGAGAAAAAGCAACAGCGGTCCGCAGGACTGCCAAATGCAAACACTAGGCGGGACGAGGGTATGGGGATAACATGATGTCAGGACAACTGAATTCTGAAACTGGAAAAAGCAGATGGCCCCTCATTCTATGCAGTCCCTTCTGGTGGGCTTTAGGGTGCTTCCCCTGGCTACTCTGCATGCTATTAACTGTTTACAGATTCTGGAGTGGTCTCTACAGGCCACACTCGCCTGTGCTCCCTGAGCTAGGACCTCCCCAGAGGCTGGTAAGCACCCCTAGAGGGGGCTTTTCTACCATTAGCAAGGAGCAGCAAGTCAGTGGGGGGAGCGCCACGTTCCAGGGCTCTCAGGAGAGGCAGGGAGACCAGCAGGGAGAAGGGCCATCCTGCAGCAAGGACACAGCCTCCACACCTCTCCCAGGCTCTGCCTGTCCTCCCACCAGGAAACCTGGTAGGACCTGTCCTCCCCGCACTGGGACCCTCACCAATGAGCATGCGGTATTTGTGCGGGTGCCGGGCGTCCTCAATCACAGGAATAATGTTGGTCCTCTTCTTGGCCAAGTTGATGAGGTCACGGCCGGAGCGGTGGGAAAACTCAACTGCGTAGACCAGACCATCCTGAAAGACAGCCGCTGCTCAGACAAAGGGACACCAAGCTCTCCTGTGCGCAAGGCCTGCTGCGGGCCCTCACGGTGCATGCGGCAGCTCCTCTCTACTGCTAGGGCCGGCGCTAGGACATAACGGGTAAGCTACCGTCTCATATGGGTACCTGTTATAGGAGCCGGCTGGTCCACTTCTGACCTAGCTCCCTGCTCAGGGCCTGGAAAGAGCAGGGGGAGGGCCCCTGTCCAAAATCCACGTGGGAGACCCTGAAGAAGCTCTGGCTTTGGGTCTAGCTCAGCCCTGACTGCTGTTGCCCTTGCAGAGTGAAATAATCCCTGATTGGAAGAGCTCTCCGTGTTAAGTCTCCCAGCCAATGGCTCCTCGGCAGGTACCCTGGCTCCCTAACCTGACTTGCCAGAGCTCGAAGATGAGGCTCCTAAGAGGAGCAGAGAACCAGCCAAGCAAGGAATGAGACCCCAGAGTACGGGCACGGGGCCAGGTGCCATCGGGGCTTCTGGCTTCACAGCCACCTCGCTTTCCAGCAGGGCAAGATAAGGAGAGGTCAGGTGACCTGCTGCCAAGCCATGTGCCCTCTCTCAGCAGTGTCGGGACAGGGGAGGCTGGCACTACATTACATGGAAAGGACAGGGGCCACAAAGCAAGAGGAAATGTGTGTCAGGCACCCCATACCTGGGAAAGTTGCACAGCATGCAGAAACCTGAGCTCAGAAACTGTGAGAGCCCCTCGTTCCTTCACAAGTGATGGGAGCGGGACAGAGGGGACAGCTTGAGCTTTGTAAAGAGAGCAAGCAAAACCAAGTGGTCCACGTGCATGCCCAGTGTGGAGGCCTGCTCACAGGGGTCACTCCATGCCAGGCCCCCAAGAGCTCCCGCAGCCTCTACTTCAAGGAGCTGCTTCATTCATGGCCTCGAGCCCCCAGCAGAGGGAAGCAGCCAAGCCCTGGGATTCCAGGTAGGAACAGGGTAGATAGTGGTGGTGGGGGTAATGGCCTTTCCCTCCCACCAGCCTGTCCTCTGGAGCCACTCACCGGGCCAACGATGTCAGAGACGTGGGAGACGGTGGTGCCCGAGGCGGCCCCGAGGTACAGCACCTTGGCCCCCGGTTTGATGTGGATCTGATCCACGCCACCCAGGATGGCTGCCGCCAGCTTGGAGCGGAAAGGGTTCCAGGCCCGGTACTCAATCTTGTCATCCCCCTCCTGGGCAGGGAGAAATGGGGATATGGGAAGTCAGGCCTGAGCTTGACCCCCAACAGTAGTCACCGGCCCAGGAGAAGGCGCAGCCACAGGCAGCAAACCCCAAGAACCAGCAACAGTGAGACATGGCTCCCATCCATTCAGCATCTCTGCATTAGCCCCACTCCAGGTACTGGGGAGACCCTCAGAGACCCCTGAGGGCACCCTGTACCAACTACCTCAGCCTGGCAATGCGAGGCAGTGGCACATGCTAAATGAAGAGGACAGGTGTGGAGTGTGGCAGCAGGTAAAATAAGGAAGGGCAGCCCAGGGAGAGCTGAGGATGAGAGAGCATCCCAGGGAGGAGGAAGGCCAGCAGTGAAACCCCAAGGCGTGGAGCTGGCCACGAAGACCAGGAGACCAGGAGACAGCTGACCAAGATGCAACCTGGCAGAGCTGGCAGGGAGAGTGGGGATCAAGGAGGATGCCAGGGCAACTAGTGGCACTCCATGGAGATGGGGCTGGGGGAGTGGACAACTGGTTCAAGGATGCTGACTTGGGCATCAGGAGATCATAGCCCTGCCCGGGGCCCGGGACTCACCGCAATGGAGACTCTCTTCTCTCCGTACACGGATTCCCCAGGGACCAGATTCTTGGTGACCAGGGCATCTTCCTTTCCTCGACAGATGAAGACACCTGCAGCAGGCGAGCCGGAAAGCAGGGGTGAGGACCAGGGGCCACAACCCGTCCCAAGCCCCAGCACCCCCTTGCCGCCCTCACTCACCCTCGTGTCGATGGGGTTCCACCATCACATTCTTCCCCGACTGGTTTCCTTTCTTGCCTCCCCGGCCCCGGCCCCGGTTGCCCCCAGAGTGGAAGCCGCCACCTACGGAGGGGAGATGCAGGTTGAAAAGCAGGCCTTCAAACCTCTCCCCTTCCTTCCCCCCAGGAAGGCCCTTCCACACCACTCAAACTCACTCACCTCTGCCTCCTCCACCGCCGCCACCTCCTCTGCCACCTCCTCCTCCTCCTCGGCCCCGGAAGCCCCCTCCTCGCCCTCGGCCCCCGCCAAAGCCCCCTCGGCCTCCACCGCGGCCGCCGCGACCACCACGGTCACCAAAGCCTCCTCGGCCACCGAAGCCACCGCCACGAGGACTGAAACCTGTGGGGGAAACAAAGAATAGCAATTAGGGCACTGCAACTTAAAAACCCTGAAAGACCTGGTACCTCACAATTCCTGCTAAACCAAAGAGCCAGAAGCCAGTGCCTGTGTGGAGGGACGCAGACACCACAACCAGGACCCACCCCAGCGGGGGAATACACAGCATCAACAGTGAAATGTCCTTGGGTTAACTTAGACTTGAGGTGTGACAGTGACGAGGCACAGAAACCACAACAATGCGACAATTCGATATCTGGCCTGTCAAATTCAGCCTCTGGCTAAATGGAATGCGCTGATATGAAGGAGTCAGAGGGGCACATCTGGCATGTGTGTCCACCCTGTGGTCACTGGCTTCCCCAGGCCCCCGACCTGGCCCTTGCTCCTGCAACAAGAGCAGCGACGCCAGCGTAGGGGGAACTTCACCAAGCCATATCTTCCTGCTAACTCGTCGTCCTGCTGCCAGCTCAGGGGAAGAAACCCAAACTATCCGTTAGGGACGAGTAATAGTTTAAAGACAGTTTAGGGGCTGGTCAATATGACCAATGAAAACAAAAATTTAAAGATTTCTTTCTTTGAATGGAGGAGTCAGACAGAGGCAGAAACCCTCTACCAAGGCTGGGCCAGGCTAAAAGCAGGAGCCTCAACTCATCTCCCACATGGGTGCTGGGCCCTAAGGAGCACTTAAGACATCTTCCAACTGCTTTCCCAGGAGCATCAAGAGGGAGCTGGACGGGAAGTAGAGCAGCTAGGACTCGAACTGCTGCCTCTATGGGCTGCTGATGTTGCAGACAGTGGCTTAACCAGCTATGCCACAGCTCAGGCCCCAAAAGCCTAGACCTTAATCTAGATCTTCCACGTGCGTGGCAGGGCCCAAGCACCTGAACCACCCTCTGCTGTCTCGCCTGGTGGGAGTGAGCAGGAAGCCGGATCATAAACACAGCAGCCAGGCCTCTAATCTGGCACTGCTTTGGGACGTAGGTGTGTTAACTGCTGCACCAGGACCTACCCAGAAGTTGCACTTGCAAAGATGCTAATGTGGGGGTCCAAACTGGGAACCCCCATGTGAAAATCTAGCCTCTACTGACCTCTCCAACCCCTTTCTGTGTTCCCACCAAAGAGTACCCACAGTTCAGGCTCCACGTCTTTGGCACTGTGGTCCCCACTGCCCCGCTCAACCCCTCCTCCAAGGCCCTGGGGTGGGAGATGTCTGGTAAAGCTGACATCCTTGGAGGAGCCTGCCCTGGCCACCACCCCACCCAGCTCCACACCCATCACAGCACCTCATTGCTACCCGCCTGCCCCCACCAGAATCCAACTCCAGACAGACACAGATCTCTTAGGCTATGGGGCCCCAGAATGTCCCCAGTCCTGAGGAAGTGATATAGTGGTAGTCAGACAGCGCAGGGGTCTCTCCTCAGGCAGCCTGTGCATGGGACCCGGGAGAAAGGCCACACCGCAGCCATGGCCCACTGAGAGAACTGGGAAGTCTTGTAGGAATCTTAAAAAAACCCCATCTGCAACATGAGGCTATGGGGTTCACACAGGGCCCCCCTTGGGAGTGGTACAGTTGACATTAGTTCGGACACATGGCTTGATTATTCAAGCTGAGGGGGCCGAGTCCCCCTCCCTTCGACTTAGAGGGAAAGCCACTGGCTGCGCCTATGGGATGCTCTATGGAGGCCAACCAGGACAGAGAGCCAGGAAACGTGGGCATGTGCAGGCGGCACAGTTGCACCCCTGCCCAAACACTCAAATCACCTCAACCTACTGCAGGCCCAGGGGCACTTAGAAACATGCACTAAAAGCCCCCCAAAATACCCACATTCACACACTTGTAGGTGGAAGGTCTACAAGACTCCCTGGCTTCCAACCTGCCTGCCTCCTGGTCTTCCTACACCTTCAAGGAGCAGTTCCATCCAGCCTGCCCATCCCTTTCCAGCTGAAGCCTCATGCCCACATACAGCCTGTCGGGTGCCATCTTCCCGAATCTACTCCCTGGTGGCGAGACTTCATCAGCCCACCTTCTGCCACCACCGTCGCCACCAGGGCCCAAGCCACAGCAGCCAGGTTCCAGGGACAGGACAGAGCCGGCTGTGGCCACTGCGCACCCCCAAGAGTCAGGAGGACCCCTTAACATAGCATCAGTCACATGACACGCTCAGCATCTTCCAGTATGAGCTGACCTCTGACCACTGCTGCAGCCCCGCACGCCGGAGGAGGAGAGCTGGGAGACAGAGGATCTTCCTCCATCCCTGGGGGATTCCAGAGAGCAGCAGGTACCTGGCCGAGGAGCCCACACCCCACTTCACCAGGAGACACCCCTCAAGCACTCATGCACAAGGCTCCCTCCTTCAGCACCCCGCTTTCCCATCTGTGGAAAACCCAAACTCGGTAGCCCAAGTTCTCACACAGGATGACTGGGGGGGTGAGAGGAGGACCCTTCATTCCCCTTTCCCATGTACTCTCAAGGATGAACTGTATAATGGAGTCTAGCGTATCGGGAAGTGAGACAGACCACATCTCTACTCCTGGAAAAAAGGAATCCAGTGAAACAGTTCCATATACCTTGACAATGGGATGCTCCACTTTCTACCACTGCCTATACCTTCAATGCCATCCCGCACTCAAATAGCAAAACGTCACACTGGTAGAGGTTCCTAAGGAGCACTAACTCTGTCATATTACGGAAGGAAATGGTGGCAGGAAAGGGGGGAGGTAATCTTTGCATTATGGAAAATAATAAAAGAGAATGTCACACAAGTCAACATTATCCCATGCCAGATAGCGGGCTATTTACACAGATCGAATGTTCCCTTCATCGCAACCATTTGATTGATGATATGATGTGTTCAAAGTCTCACACACACGGTGGGCTCAGCAGGTAGGTCCCAACTGAAACACGGAGGCAAGATGGATCCCCATCCTCCCGCCATCAGGGGCTGGGGAGGGCTGCAGCGAGGGGTGCAGAATAAAGCCAAACGGGGCAGCCTGTGAGCAACCCCCCTGCTTCTTCCCGCTGAGCAGTTGGGAGTCCCTGGTCCCCAATACCCACAGCTTCTCAGGGGGCCTCCCCCCTACCCTCTCCCCAAAAACCTGTAGGGAGCTAGAAAATGGGGGTCCGCAGGGGAGGCCGGCAGACTGGAAGAATCTGGGTAACGGGGTGCTGAAGGCACACAGAGGGGTGGCTGCAGAAATCAGAGAGGTACTGGGGACTCCCCAGACCCAGCTGCCTGCCAGTCGCCAGAGCACGGATCTCCGACCCTAACTAAAACCCGCGGGACCCAAGACCTCGGAAGCCTCCGGGTCAGGATCCCACGAGGGCTGCTGCCCCAACCACGACCCCAACCAAAGGGCGTCCTCAGGATCGAGCACGCTCGCCTCCCGACCCCACGACCGTGACCCCCGAGCTCGCCCCGCATGCCCGGTTCTAGATCCCACCCCAGGGGGATCGCGCCCGGCCCTCTCCCCCGGCTCCCTGCCTCGGGGCCCAGCTCCCGGCCCTCTCCCCCGGCTCCCTGCCTCGGGGCCCAGCGCTCGGCCCCCGAGTGCCGCCTAAGACTCGAACCCGCAGCCCGGCCGCACCTGGCTTCATGCTGCCCGCTCAGCCGCGCGGTTCCGGGAGTCGGCGGGGTCCCTACACGCACGAGTCTGGAACTGTCGCACGTGGAAAGCGGCGCAGGCGCGCGGCGTCGCAAAGCGAGTGACGCGAGCACGTAGTCCCGCCCCCGAGCTGCCTTGCCCGGCTTTGCCCGGAGCTGAGCGCTCGCGCGTGCGCAGTGGGCGGAAACGCCGCGCTCGGCTCTTCTGTGCGTCCCGCGCTTTTTGCGCTGCTACGTTCAAGTTTCCTCTTCTCTGGTGCCAGGATCCCCGTCACCAGGACTTATAGCCAGGCCCTCTGTCACTCGTCTGTTTTTCCCCACCAAATCTTTCAGGTCCTCCTCTAAGACCCCAAAGAACCTTTTCCTTCCCAGCTGTATTCCGGTTTTCCAATCGAAAAGCATTTTAAGATATATCTTGTCTATAACAGGCACTGTTCCGGGTGTTGGCAATGCAACAATGAGCAAAACGTTAAAAAAAAAAAAAAATCGCCACCTTCTTGGGAAAGCAATGTTTGCGGATAGGAATGTTAGGGGGGATGGGAATGGTTAAGGCATGCAAGGTGTGAGTGATTCCCAAGGAAAGAATTCTGACCTGCAAGGTGTGAGCATTCCGGGGCCTGAGGGCTGCAGAGAGGAGATCCCTGAACGAGAATGCTTGAAAGGAGGGGAGGAGAGGCGAGCAGGGAGCTTCCACGTTCCCACGAGCTTCCAGAGGACCCTGAGTGACACAGAGAAAGGGGGCTTGCTCGATCTGCCAGCCGAGAAAAGACTGGGGAGGGATTGGGAAGGAAGGGAAGAGCAGAGGACCAAGGCAGGGCCCAGTGGGAGCGCGGCCAGGCCAGATCAGCGTGTGGGACCCTGCCTGAAGGGCTGACAGGGTTTGTGTGCTTTGCGGTTTTCTAACGCAGCCAAGCAGCTTTGCTGTGCCAGGTTCCTGGAAGTGGCCACGAGGAACCTGGTCGGCAGCCAGACGCAGCGCCTGCTTCTTAGGAATTTGCACGTTCGGGGACGGCGTCTACATGAAATGCTTTTTTCCCTAGGGGCACAGCGCTGAGTTAGGGCTGCCAGCCCCGTTCCCAGGGCTCTAGCGCCACCTGCTGGCTGAGAGGTGCCTCTCCTGCCCACCTGCTCTGCCAAGTGGGACTGAACATTGGATAATCACTCTCGGATGCTGCTTGTCGCTCTTGTACCATAGTACGGGGTGACACAGCCCCAGCGCAATGAGGGACACAGACCCGCCTCTACACGGTGTTTAGGCCTAGTGTCTGTTGGGGCTGCAGTGGGGGAGGCCCAGGCTTCACAGGCCAGGTCCAGGCTGGGAGAGGAACTGGAGGGCTTCTCCTGACTGCCTCCAGCTGCCCCAGAATCTTCCTATCCACTCCTTGCCCTGACCCCGACCTAGCTGTCTCCTTAGAGATGCAGCATTCCCAGTGGGGCTGACTCCCTCCGTGGGCCTGCAGGAAGTACAAGAACCCTTGGCTCCTCTCAGTCGCTTCCGAAGCCCTTCCTCTGCCACCCCTTCCCCCGTCTGGTATTGAAGCTCTCCCAGTCATGCCACAGCACCTGCCCCCACGGGCAACCCCTGGCACTGTCATTCCCTGTTATTCCAGTTCTTGTTGCGGCTTCTTGTGTCAACTTCAGTGATTCCCAAGTTCAAGATCAGGATTCTTGGCCCATTCTGGCCTCTGGACATCTCCTGCCTCAACCTTGTACTCTTCCCACCCCTCCGTTCGAGTGCTCGCCGCATCTGATGTTGCAGACACAATGGCGACCATGATAGCCACAGAGGTCACAGTCTGGCGGAAGGAGAAAGACCCATCCCATATGCACCCCACTCCCTGTCCATTGCCCCGTCCCCCCAGGGCACACCTCTCGAGTGGTCACTGTCACCCTAAGACCCCAGCAGAGCATGAAGCTGGTCACCTCGTCTGAAAGGCAGAATTACAGAGAGGAAGAGAGAGAGAGAGAGAGAGAGAGAGAGAGACAGAACTTGTATCCATTGATTCACTCCCCACATGGCGGGGCCAGGCTAAATCCAGGAGCCAGGCGCTTCATCTGGTCTCCTCCATGAGTGCGGGAGCCCGAGCACTTGGGCCATCTCCTACTGCTTTCCCAGACCATTAGCAAGGAGCTGGATGGGAAGTGGAGCATCCAGGACTCAAACCACTGCTCATATGAGATGCCAGCACTGTAAGTGGGAGTGTAATTCATTACTCCACAACAATGGCCCTTAACAGTGGATTAATTCTATGCATGTATTCTATGTGTAACCGGAACAATCAGTATTTCTATTTCCATAAATATTTAGCTTGTAGGTAGGAACCTTTGCACTCCTCTTTTCAAGTTCTAAATTCTAAAATAAATTGTACAGTGCAGTCATCGTACTGTGCCCACTAGATCCCCTATCAGATTCATCTTGTTAAACTAGACATTGGTGCCTATTACCTAGCCACTATCCTAACCTGCTATTTCTAAAATCTTTTTTTTTAAAGATTTATTTATTTTTATTGCAAAGTCAGATATATAGAGAGGAGAGACAAAGAGGAAGATCTTCCATCCGATGATTCACTCCCCAAGCGGCCACAGTGGCTGGAGTTGAGCCAATCAGAAGCCAAGAGCCAGGAGCTCTTACAGGTCTGCCACGCCGATGCAGGGTCCCAAGGCTTTGGGTCATCCTTGACTGCTTTCTCAGGCCACAAGCCAGGAGCTTGGATGGGAAGCGGGGCTGCCGGGATTAGAACTGGTGCTTGTATGGGATCCTAGCATGTTCAAGGCGAGGACTTTAGCCGCTTGACCACTGCGCCAGGCCCCTATTTATAAACTTTTAAGGCATTATATCATATAATAGTATGTATGTGTGTGACTTCCACTATGTTTTGATGCAATTCAACATACTTTGTCGATGAACTGGGCAGAATTAAGAACCCTGCCTGTTGGTGCTCCTGGACTTCCTGGGTGCTGGCAGTGCACTGTGCTGGGCAGACCACCTTGGAGAAGCAGGGGCAGGTGTGAAGGCAACCGAAACTGGTTTATGACTTACTGATGGGATTAACCCATCCGATTCCCTTCTCAGCTCTGTGAGTCCAATCACCAACAACTTATCATTGAGGAAACTGAGCCAGGGAGAAATGAAGTAACTTGTTAAGGTCTACAAATGAAAGCTATTGGTTTTTCTTTCCACTTTCCATTTGTTCCCTCCAAACAGTCACTCATCCTTTTATCTGACTATTCCTCAAATTGTTCATTTCCTTGTCTTTCTATTTGCCCATTTATTCCTTTGCCAATCTGTCTCTTCTTCTACTCATGCAATAAAGCATCAGCCAATCGATCGATCCACCCATCTGTCCATCTTTCCATTCATCCAGTCACCCCAATAAAAACTCATGTGTGTTGGATTCCCCTGGCATCTGATCCCCGTGACGCAGGGAGGAACGTCAGGGATGAGTACACAAGGCACAGACACATCAGCATACAGCTTGGCTTCAGATATTTATTCATTGGTTTCCCATTGGGGTTCAGTGATTTTGCAAAAGGGCATGGTAGTGGGTGTTTCCTTTCACCATTTCCAGGGGTGGGTCAGATCCGCAGGTCTTCATTCCCAGTGGATGACTGATCAGGGATCACTGCAAAAGACAGACACTTAGCACCTGCTCTTATAGACTGAGCACCCACCCAGACCCCCCTCCTTCCTGTGGGGATACCCGCCCTTGCCCCAAGAAGTCTCACCAAGGGGAGAAGTCCGGCGCCCGCCATTTATCCATATCTGTGTCCTCCTGGGAGTCACCCAAGTCATTGGTCGGGTTCCTGTCAAAGTTTCCACAGGCCCCACACAGCGTTCCAGCATGGTCATCGCTGACGGCCACAGTCAGCTGCCCGTCGGTTCCAAGCCACACGCTCACTCCTGCCTTCTGCTGGACGAGTATGGAGCCGTCAGATGTCTGGCTCACAGACACTGATGTTAACACGTCAACCGGGAGAGCCACTGGGAGGCCGTTCACCTGGAGATGGAGGTAGACAAGCACAAGGGTGAGGCCAGAGCCGGTGGAGAGCTGGGGTGTTACCACAGTGGAGACCCCAAGCAAGACCACACATTCCAAGAATCCAGATGGCCTCCCCAAGGTCAGGGATGTTGTACTTGATAGACAACACCAACCAACCAATCAGTCTCAGGGTCATCCTGTTTGGGGTCTAGTTTTCTAAATGAAAGAACCCTTGAGCATATTCTGTAAGTTACTGGTGCCCTAAAAAAAGAGGATTTATCTTTTATGTCTTGTAATCTGATGTCTAAAATTAAGTAATGACCTTAGCACATATAACAATATGTAGTGGGGTGTGGGCCTGGCACAGCTGGGGCAAGGAGGGGCACAAGCAGGCATCTTCGCCCCTGTAAGAGGAAAGCCTGTCCATGAATCCAGCTGACTTGGTGATTGACACATAGAAGACAGAGTCCTGCTCATGTTGCGAGGATATGTTCTAGCCAAGCCTAGGGCCTGACCTCTGGGTGGTCTAGTTACATGGGCCAATGAATCCACTTTGGCTTAAGGAACTTTTGAGCTCGGATTTCTGTCACTGGCAACCAGTGCAATCTTGATGGATCATGCCAACATCAAAATTATGAGGTGACTTGAATTGCACAGAAGAGAGAACAAGCCAGGGAGTGTAGAGGTATTGCAAATACCAAACTCACAAGTCCAGGGGAGACCCTCTGTCCTCCTGTCCACCAGCCACCATCCTCAGACTCACCCACACGCCCTTGCCGGGGATCACAGTCACTATGCCGTCCTCGAAGAAGACATGGATCTGGACTACGGTCTTGGCTTTGTCCTCGCAGGACTGGACAGCAGCAACCACACGGTACCAGGGGATGTGCGATGCCAGGCCAGGGCAGCGGGAGGAGAGATCATACACGCCCGGAGAGCTGAAGGCACCAAGGGCTCCGTCAAAGGTGGTGAGGTTGGAGCCCGCAGTGAGGGAGCAGAGACCCTGCGAGACCTGGCAGACCCGGGTCCCCTCGTGGATGTCGCACACAAAGCCGACTTGACATTCATTTGCGGAGCACGTGAGGCCATTGTCTGAGCAGTAGCAGCTCTCGCTGCAGTCTGAAGACAGCAAGGAGGTGTTCACCTGCACAGAGAAGAGGGGGCCGGTGAGTGAGACAAGGTGGGGGCCCTCGCAGGCCACAGCCCTCCAGCCCTCTGCATTCAGGCAGAATGCCTGAGAATACACTGTGGTCAACTCACTGATGGCTGAGAAGCCACAGGGAAGAACAGACAGCTCAGGCAGCTCAGCCTCACCCAGACCCGGCGTCCCTCGGCAGGCCCACTGAGTGACGATCCACCTGCCTGCACTAGCAGGTTTGGATCAGGCTAAAGCAGAAGCATGGGACTCAATCCAGCCCTCCTGCCAGCCAGGCCCTAAGTGCTTGAATCATCCACCACCTGCTGTTTCCCAGGGTGTACCTCAGGAGAAAGCTGGCCTGGAAGTGGAGCCAGGCTCCAACCCTGGCACTCCAAGCTGGGACGCAGCTGGCCCACGTGCCAACATCACTGTGCTATTTTGCCCAGCCGCGCCTGTACCCAGATTACTACTCACAATAATATCAAATCAGTGTACGTAACTGTTCCACTTAATGTTTAGGGAATTGAATTTTTAAAAAATGTCTGTAATGCGTCGTACAAACTTTTTGTTTTTTCCAAGTATTTCTGGTCCCTAGTTAGTTGATTCTGTGGAACCGGTCGCATCGCCCCATCCTCCCACCTCCCAGCTCCCACATCTCTCTCTCCAGACCCGATCTCTCCTCTGCATGCTGGACTCACATGGACAGGAAGCTGTCCAGCACAGGGGGTCGGGTCAGGAGGGGGAGGCACTGACAGTGGGATGAAGACCAAGATGGAGCAGGGGGGTTGTGGGAATTCAGGGAGGGCCACCTAGTCAAGCCCCCAACTAGGTGCCCACACATCAAGTCCACCAACTAAGTGCCCCATCCTTTAGGAGGTTAGATGGCCCCCGTCCACTCCCCCACTCCCTCAAGCCCCTACTCACAGGCATGTAGCGCCCCTCGTAGGTGCAGCCGCAGTCCTGGATGGGGATACAGACGCCGTCGGAGAGCAGGTAGCGGTCATCACATTCGCAGCCCTCAAAGCAGAGGCTGGTGCAGCCCGTGAGGCCAGAGAGCGCCGAGCAAGAGCCCTGGCAGGTGTTTGTGCACAAGGAGTAGTGGCTGTGGGCGGGGCACTCCGCAGCTGCAGGGAGAAGAGGCAGGCTCAGGTCACAGCCCGCCCTAGTGTGGGGGGGAGCTCAGGGCCCCGAGTCCCGCCCTGCGATTGCACGCACACCCAGGAGCAGACAAAAAAACGTGGGGTTTAGGGGGATAGTTCAGGATAAGGTGCAGGCCTCTGGCTAAAAATCAGTGCCCGCTGTGTCTGAACAAGGTCCCAGATGCTGGGGCCAAGGAAAGGAGGACCGGTTGGGGATGTAATACTGACATCACCTGGGACCATAGCAGGTGCAGGAGAGTCTACGGACAAGGAAGGGAAGGCACTCCCATTCGATCACTCCCTCCCCACGGCTAGCAGTCAGGGGAGCTGGTGACAGTGTCCACGGTCACCACGCATGGCAAGTCCAAAGCTATGCAGTGGTCAAGGATCCTGGGTAGGGGTCCAGCCCAGAAGAGACCCAAGCTGACCCTGGCGGCAGAACAGGACAGGAGCCATTCCTTGCCCTATGACAGTGAGGTGCAATCTTTTTTTGAGGTGGGGGTGTCTGACAGGCTGCAGCTTTGTCCTGGGTGCTTGGAGAAAACTTGCTCTCATCTCCAGGGTCCGCATAAATTCCAGACACAGCAGGGTGAGAAAACACCCAGGACAGAGACAAAGTGAGGTTTGGGGGAGAGTTGACCCCTAGATAGGAGCCTGAGAAGGGGCAGTCAGAGGAGGCTGAGAGAGCCAGCAGAAATGAGGTGTTGGGGGCGCAGGGAGAGGACTTTCACAGGGAGAGGATGCTCCTGAGATACAGTCAGAGGAGGTGGACAGACAGGAGGTATCCTTCCCCAGGACCCCAAGGACACTCACGGCAGAAACTGTCCGTCCTCCAGGGTTTCATGGTCACGCCGGCTGCCTGGCAGTCAGCCACATAGGCGGCCAGGCTGTGGCAGAGGCTGGTCATGTTGCCCTTGCTGGCGCACAGGTCGTAGACACACTGGCGGAAGTACTCAGATGGACTCAGCACCTCGTGGCAGCTGGCGAAGGTGCCGTTGGCATCGAGCAGCTTCCCACAGATCTCACTGCTCTCGTAGGCAGCCGTCTCGTCCGCTGAGCACGTGGGGCAGTCCTGGGTGCCACAGCCCTCACTGCAATCCTCAGAGGAGCCAGGTGCTCTCCACTCAGCTCCGAAGGCCTCAGCATCGGGAGCAACCGTGCCTCCGGGCAGGACAAAGTCATCAGTCCAGTTGCCGTTGAAGTTGCCGCAGAGGCCGCACACACGGCCATGGAAGGTGCTGGGGATGGAGATGAGGACGTGGGCGTTGCTGTTGAAGAGCAGCCGCAGCCCCCCGGTGGTCTGCAGGATCAGGTTGCGGCCCTCGGCAGTCACCCGCACATGGCCCACGGCCACAGGCAGGGCCATCTCTTCGCCATCTATGGTGACCTGGTGGAGAGGGGAGTGAAGAAAGGAGGATTCTTAGACACTCCAGAAAGCTGTCCACCCCCTACAGTCCCAGGGACCACCCTGCATGGGCCCTGTGGGGAGTCGTGTCCCCCTCCTTCTGCACTCAGACTTCCCAGGGGAGTGGGGCCCCCTTGGAATACTCAAGATGGAGCCCCTGCAGGAAATGGGGAATGGCAGGGCAATGTCTCATCCACTCACCTGTAGCCCCAAATCCAGGCTCACCACCTGGTTGGCCACAGTCACCAGCAGGCCCTTCGGCTCTCCAGCCGCGTCCTTCTCCAGGATGATGGTGAAGTCTTCATCTCCAGGCTCCGGCTGGCAGACCTGGGCCAAGATGTAGGAGCAGGAGCCGTGCAGGTCGTAGGCGTGTCCATCCAGGGAGACGTAGTGGATGCCCCCGTCGGCCAGGCAGTGACCAGAGCCCTTGGGATAGCAGGCCTGGATGCCGTTCTGCACTTTGCACTCCTCGTAGGGCCCACAGGCTACACCCTCCTGGCAGCTGACGAGGCCATCTGGGCCGCACTCACAGTACCGCTCACACTCGGGGCCCGGGTAGAAGGTGGCACCCAGCGGGTAGTAGTGGCCCTCATGGAGGCAGCCACACTGGCCCAGGGGCACGCAGGTGTCACCGCTGAGCACGTAGCCAGCATCACAGAAGCAGCCCTCGCGGCATGTGGACTTGCAGCCCTCGGGTGCCGAGAGAGTGGGGCAGCTTACAGAGCAGGAGTCGCCACAGAGCTCGTAGTGACTGTGGGCTGGGCACTGAGGAGCTGCAGACACAAGATGGGCCTTGAGTGAGACCATCTGCCCCAGTGCGGGAAGGAATGGGGTCCCACCCAGGGACCTTCCACACAGTGACATGCATTATGCCCTATGACTTCTAAAGGTCCAGTATCGCACAGGATCTGCCTCGGCCATCTCAAATCTGGAGCCAGGGGCGATGGCCTCTCCACGCATCTGCCCAAGTCTCTGATCCAGCCTGCCTTGGTAGGTGGTGGCGAGGAGGGGATGCGGGAGAAACCAAACCTACAGCTCATGTCTGATTATTTGACACTGCCAGGATGAACTTGACCAAGGAGATGGGATGCCCAGCAGGGACGGCTAGGACATCGACTGACCAGGACTAACCTTGCATGTGGACCCAGCTGTCCCCAGGGATATGTCAGCCTGACCTGGGGTGTGCCTGCTCAATTAGTCTCGGTACATCAAATAACCAGATACCCATGGCTCAGGGCACTCAGCTGTTTCCCCAGCCCTGGGAAGAGGGAAGACCCTTGTCCCAGAATCCTGGGAGGACAACACTGGGGTGGAAGTGGGCAGAAGGGAAGAAAGCTTCTGTTGTGTGGACCAGGTAAAAACCAGGCACTCAGGCCCAGCGCAATGAATCGATTGGTTAATCCTCCCATTGCAAGCACAGGGATCCCACATGGGTGCCAGTTCATGTCCTGACTGCTCCAGTTCCCATCCAGCTCCCTGCTTGTGGCCTGGGAAAGCACTAGAGGATGGCGCAAAGCCTTGGGACCCTGCACCCACATGGGAAACCAGAAGTAATCTGGTTCCTGGCTTCAGATCGGCTCAGCTCCAGCCATGGCAGCCTTCTGGGGAGTAAACCAGCAGATAGAAGATCTTTCTGTCTCTCCTTCTTTCTGAAAATCTGCCTTTCCAATAGAAATAAACACATCTTAAGCAAACCAACCAACCAGGTACTCACCACAGAAGCCTGGCTGTCTCCAGTCCTCCAGTTGGGCACCAGCGGCCTGGCAGGCTGTCACATAGGAGGCCACGGCAGTGCAGAGGCCACTCTCATGGCCCTGAGTCTGGCAAGCGTCCAGCAAGCAGCCCTGGAAGTACTGCTCCGGTGGCAGGAAGCTGTGGCAAGGGGCCAGTGGGCCTTTGGGGTCCGAGATCACACTGCAGGCGTCTCTGAAGGCCTCCTGCTCCTCGGGCGTGCACGGCTCTGGGCACGACCCGGACTCACACAACCCACAGCCTGGTTCCCCACCCACTTGCCAGTCCTCTGGCTTTTTGTCGGTCAGGTCATCTGAGGGGTCCTGATTGTAGTTCCCACACAGGCCACAGAGGGCGTGGGCATACACCGAGGGCACGTGGAGGCGCACGAAGCTGTCCCCGTAGCTCAGCGAGATCCCGGCAGCGGTGGTCACCACCACATCGATGCCACTCAAGTACGCATTCAAGCGTGAGTCCAGCTGGTAGGGCAGTGTCACTAACCGGCCATCCACCTGCAGGCATTGGAGAGGAGTGGAGCAGAAGTCAGCTGTGGGAACCACAGGTTGGAGTCCCAGCTTGACCAACTACAGGCTGTGGGACCCTGAGCACATGAGTAGCAATAACCAACATCTACCGACATCGGCTCTTTATGCCACCTGAGAGCTGATGGTTTTGTAGGCCCATTTCACAGAGAAGTTGACTGTGGTTCAGAGAAAGGCAAACCACTGCCTACAGCCATCTGGCTCCTAGGACTATGCTCAGACCCCAGGCCGGCTTACAAAACACATTCAGGGGTAAAACAGAGCTCTCACTATCCCAGGCAGCCCCAGCGCTGGCACCTGCTCCTATCTGGCCCAAACTCCCTCCTCACCCTCCCGCTACTAGCTTCTCACCTGTAGCTGCTGAGGCCAGCTGGCGCTGAGGGTCAAGCTATGGTCATAGATGTACAGAGTGACGCTGTGGGTGTAGCTGACAGCCTGGTTGCCCAGCTGCTGATTGGCCACAGTGACGTTGAACTTCTCGGTCCCTTCTGGCAGCTTGGAGCATGGCGCACTGAGCAGGTACTCGCAGGCGCCCTGGAAGTCAAACTGATGCCCATCCAGGGTGACGTAGTGGGGGTCACCCCAGGCCTGGCACTCGGCTATGCTCTCTGGCTGGCAGCTGTACTCGCCCGAGGGCTGCAAGGCACACTCTTCACCTTTTCCACACCTGGAGGACATGCAGATCAGCGAGCCACAGGCAGGTTCACAGCGGCACCGCTCGGAGCAGGTGGCGTCGGTCCAGAACTCGCTGCCCCTCTCATAGTAGATGCCGTTTTCCCAGCAGCCACAGCCATCCTCCAGGGACACACAGCGGTCGCCGCTCAGCACGAAGCCTGTGTCGCACTGGCAGCCCTCGACGCAGGGACCCTGGCACAGGGCGGAGGTCGTGGTGTTCTCAGGGGATGAGCAGGTGGCCGGGCAGGGTGAGCCACAGAGCTCGTAGTGGCTGTGGTCAGGGCAGGTGATCTCTGTGGTGGGAGAGAGATGGGGCGGGGGGTGTGAGGATAGGATCCAAGCACATGGTGGGAAAACACAGAAGCAAAGAGGCAGACAGAGATGGAAAGAGACAGAGTCCCCTCACACTCCACCCCAACAGAAGTGCCAAGGGCGAGACACAAAGAGAAGCAAAGACTGTAAGAGAAGCAAAAGAAAGACTCAGAAAAATCAGTCTACGGCCATACCACCCTGAACGCGTCCGATCTCATCTGATCTCGGAAGTTAAGCAGGGTCGGGCCTGGTTAGTACTTGGATGGGAGAAAGACCCAGAAAAATCAAGCAAGCACAGTCCAACCAGAGACAGCACCACCTACACCTCCCCAAACCCCTCCTGCTTCCTCTCCCATCCTCACCACACTTGAGCTGCTTCCTCCAGTCCTGGAGCTCAGCGCCAGCAGCCTGGCAAAGAGCAGCATAGGCAGCCAGTGCCTTGCAAAGTATGTCCCGATCCCCGCCGCCCAGGCACACGTCTAGAACGCAGCCCTCGAAGTAGATGTCGGGTGGCACATAAGAGTGGCACTTGGAGAAGAGGCCCTCGATTCCAGGGGCCAGGGGTCCGCAGAAATCAGAGCCCTGGTACTTCTTCTTCTGGTCCTCGGTACATGTTGGGCAGGACCCCTGACACTCATCCCAGCACTGTGAGTCCCAGTCTGGGGTTTGCCAGCTGCCACCCCATTCCGGGATGGAGGGGGCAGCTGTGCCATTGGGGAAGACTTGGTCATTGCTGGGATCGCCATCCATGTTCCCGCAGAGCCCGCACACCGCGCCAAGGTAGCTGTTGGGCAGCGTCACCTCCACACGCCAGTCCCAGTCGTAGGTGACCTGTAGCCCGAAGTCAGTCACCAGTATTGCCTTAGAGACACCCTGGGTCACTGAGATCTGCCCATTGGCCAATGAGACAGGCAACGTTGTCAACACGCCATTCACCTGGTGGAGGGTGGGGAAAAGGGACGCGTCAATCATTCCAGCCCTGGCCACTGGCTCCCTGCTTCATCCTGATGGAGGCTGGGGGCCTACGGCGGCCTTTCACATCATTGAAGCTCACATAGACATTTGACAAATATCATGACTGGGCACTGGACAGGGGGAGCTCATGTCTGTTTCTTTTTCTGGCTCGTTCTTATTCTCCTCTCTTTCTCTCGTTCTCTCTCGCTCTCCGTCTTCTTCCTCTCTCTTGTCTCTCCCTGTATCTTCGCCAGGGTCTACCTCTCTGGACTTTCACCTGTATCCAAGTTTCTCTCTCTTTCTCGGGGTGCCTGGTCTCCCTCCTGTCTCTAACCTTGTCTCTTTCCCCCCACCGTACCCTGCATGCTCTGTGCTTGGCTGTGTGTCTGGACAGCCCTCTTGACCAATCACTGGTCCCCAACCCTAACCCACACTGCACTCTCTCCCCATGAACTTCCAGGGAATCTGCACTGCTCTTCTCTGAGCAGAAACACGTGCAGGCCCATCTCTCTGCCCCCTGTGTCTCTGCCTGTGTCGGGATCTCTGCTTTGCTTGCTGGGTACTCACCGGGCACCTGTCACATACCATCTCATGGTAGGGTAATTGATGCCCTGTTTCTAGATGAGGGAGCTAAGGCCCAGCAGATGTAATCAATTGCCCATTATCACATACGGGAGCAGAGCTGGGATTCCAACTCAGCTCTACCAAGAGACAAACACTGAAGCCCTCAGTCCAGGACTAGATTTGTTCAGTTTTCAGAAAAAGGGAGAGGTATGCATGAAATATTGCTGTTTGGTGGCCTAGGGGAAGACATGGAACCTTGTGCTCCCTAACGGGCCTGTTGGAGTTCATCTGGCCCTCCTGGTAGGAGGTGGAGAGTGTGAATGGGGGACCGTCTTGCTACACACATACCCTGACTTTGCCGATCTCGCCCTTGTAGATGGAGATGTTCACGTCCAGGACAGTCACAGTGACCAGCTTCACGAAGGACACGGACGGGTTGCCTCGGTTTTCGTTCTTGGTGGTGATGGCAAAGTGTGTTAGGTTCCCAGCGTCCACACCCGGGCAGTCACCGACCTCTGCCAGCACGTAGCTGCAGGTGCCTTGGAAGTCAAAGTTGTAGCCGTCGAAGGAGTGGTAATGTGGGTCGCCCCACAGCCAGCACGTGGTTCCGGAGTTGGACACACACACACCCTGGCCGTTCTGCTCCTTGCATGTCGTCTGGGGAGGGCAGGTTACGTCTTGGCATGGATCTGGAGGCAGGGGAAGAGGAGAGAAAACCTTGAGGGACCATCCAGTGTAGACATAGCTGCTGCCAGCCCTGTGCCAGATATGCCAGAGAACTTTGGCTCACCCCTAAGACTCATGTCTCAGAAGTCTCTGTGCCCAACTCCAAGGTCACAGAGAACTTTCTGGGATTGTAGCATTGCAGACTGAGGCCTGGGAACCCTCATGTGTATGTCTCATGGCCTTGGAGGATAATCCAGACCTGCCTTATACTAAAGGTATGTGACAGTGACTAAGGAATACTTAGCCCTGAAGGTTCCCATATACAAGGTTGCAGGAGTGGGGGTCTCTGTTCCTGGCCCTGATAAATCCAGTCCAGGGACCCCCATCTCACCCACCCGCCCACACAGGTTGGAGACCTCAATCCTTAGCTGGTTGCAGGAACAGGCTGTTCCGTTAGAGACATCCCCTCATTCCCCTCCTCAGTGCCTGGCTCTGTGTCCTTTGTCCCTTCCCACCCCTGCCTCTGCCCCAGTCCCAGCCAAGCACCTTTGGTGACACAGCTCAGGATGCCTCCCGAGGGCTGGCACAACTGCCCAGGCTCACAGCTGTGTGCCTGGCACGTCAGGACACCCTCATGGCAAACACACTCTTGCTGGCAGTTGTCAGTCAGCACCGTCTGCTCCGGCTGTGGGGACACAAGGCGCAGCCCATCAGAGACTCTGCGGGTGGCAGCTAGGGACAGGAACAGGGGTCTCTCCCTTTGCCTATGACCTTGGGACCCAATTCACTCATTTACTTCCATACATGGACTCATTCACTCATACATTCTGCAAACTCATGGTGTGTGGGAGGAAGCAGGGAATGGGTAACTCAGTGCCAACAGCCTGGGTGGAAAGCCACTCTGCTGTTTCCAAACTGTCCAACTCTGGGCAGATTCCTCATCTAATTCTTCCAGATGATTCCAATATCTGCCTATGTAAGGCTATGAGTAGGACACATAGGCAATAAAAAGAGGCTGCCTTGCTGTCATCCCGATCGGGACAAATGAGACTGAGGGAAGTGGTGACGTTATCGTGCAGCGCAGAGATGAGTGGACACACGGAGCTTCCCTCCATCGTCCTCCGCACATCCGAATGTTCTTGTAATAAAAAGTCGACAGAGGCGGTGCGAGTATAGCACATGCATACAGCATTTAAAGCAGCCTCCGTATTTCCTCTTTACCAGGGATGCATCGTTGGCATCATTCATGGGAGGAGAACGAGACAGAGCCCCTGCCCTCTTAGAGAGCTTACAGGGAGCCTCACGGCAGACACATTCTTCCTCAGCTTGATGAAAAGGACCCATGGGGGCAGGTGCTTGCCCAGGAGCCTAAGCTGCTGCTTGAGGGATGGTGGGGAGGCGCCTATATTCCACATGAGAGCTGGGTCTGTCTAGTCCCGGCTCTTCCATTTTCATCCACTTCCTGCTAAGGGGATGGCTCCAAGGCTCATGGAGGAGTCCTGGATGGAGTTCCGAGTCCCAGCCCTGGCTGTTGTGGGCATTTGAACAATGAACCAGTGGGTGAATGGTTTCTCTTTCAAATAAAATGAAAAATTAAAAACATAAAATCATTAACCCCCTCCTCAAGAAAGGGAGCAACAGTGAGAGTGGAGGAGAGAAGCAGAATTGGCAGGGGAGATAGAGGCATAATTTCCTCCTTGTCCAAGTCTGCGCTACAAAAGCCAAAACTTGACCTGGGCAGTCAGGGGAGGGTTCAAAGTTACACTTGGAAGATCTTCTCCACAGTGGACCCGAGGGAAGAGCATGGGGCCAGGAGGGATGGAGGTGGGGAAGACTGGACCAAGTGCTGCCTCACAGTGGGGAGGACGAGAGGCACTGGTGCCCTGTGGGGCTGAGGGGTGGTGGGAGGGAGACCCAGGAGGCTGTCTCCAGTGTGCCTCCTGGGGTGGGAAAGGCTGGGTACCCACCTCGAAGTTGATGCCATTGTGGTAGCAGCCACACTCCTGGGCGGGCACACACGATGTGCCATTGTAGAAGAAGTTGGGGTTACATTGGCAGCCCTCCGCACAGCCATCTGGGCACTTGAGGGAGGCATTGCGAGCTGAGCAGCTCTGGGAGCAGGTGTCGGCACACAGCTCATAGTGGCTGTTGGGGGGGCACTTCAGCGCTGCAAGGAAGGGGGATGCCTGTCAGAGCTCCTGCACAGGGAGGGAGGACCCCCCCCCGGGGCCTCCAATCCCTCAACAGCCTCCCCTTCTCTACCCTGCTTCCCTCAGGGTCGTTCCCCTCCCCCACCGCATCCCTCTCACTCACGACAGAAAGTATCATTCCTCCAGGAATCCACTTGGCCTCCAGTTGCCTGGCAAGCACTCACGTAGGCATGGAGGTTGCTGCACAGGATATCTAGGCTACCCTTGGACTGGCAGAGGTCAAAGACACAGTCCTTCAAGAAGCCGGTAGGGTCCAGCAGGGCGTGGCAGGAGGCCAGCGGGCCTGTGGCGCTGGTGAGAAACCCGCAGTATTCCTCGCCCTTGTATTGCGTCTCCAGCTCCTCGCTGCACTTGTTGTCCTCACAGATATCACCATCCCAGGTGCTGCAGTCGGGGGGTGACTGGCAGGATGAGCCCGGCACGTCCTCCTCCCAGGAGTTACCAAAGTCATTGGGGTTGGTCGCCTGTGAGCCGTCGGGCTTCTGGAAGTCATCTGTGGGGTTGTCATTGTAGTCTCCACACAGGCCACACAGGTGCTGTTGGTAGCTGCCCGGCACAGTGACCCGCACGTAGTACATGAGGTCATAGGCCACGCGCAGGCCAAAGTCGGTCTCTACCACGATGTCAGACCCATGCTGGTAGATGCGGATCTGGCCTTCCTCCAACTCCATGGGCGGTGTCAGGGCCACACCGTTCACCTGGCAGGCAGGGGGAACATGCTGTAAGAGGTGCCCACTAGAGCCTCCCTGCCTGACAGGAAAGGCCTGCAGGGACTCCCTCTCAGGTTTCAGTTTCTGCATTTGTGAAATGGGTATAACAACAGGGTCTAGTAGGGAGACTGAACAACACCCCCAGTCCCCAACATATATGTCTATTCAATCTCAAAATGTGAATTCAAGCGGTTGGTGTTGTGGTATAGCAAGTTAAACCACTGCTGGTGACACCATATCCCATATGGGCACCGGTTAAGTCATGCCAGATCCAATTCTAATCCAGCTCCCTGTTAATGTACCTGGGAAAGTAGTGGAGGAGGCACAAAGTCCTTGGGCCCCTGCACCCATGTGTGAAACCTGTATACAGTTCCCGCACCTGGTTTCAACCTGGTACAGCTCCAAGAACTGCAAGTATTTGGGGAGTAAACAACAAGATGGAAGAAAGATATTTCTCTCTCTGTCTCTGTCTCCTTGTTCTCCACATGCTGACCAGTGGCCAGTAGGACAAGGAATGAGCCTACGTCTATGGATGTGGCTGTTACTGAGGTTGCTATAGGTATTAACATGACAAGTTCCTCTGATACACATGATCTAATCTTCTTAGAGTGTGCCCTCTCTTTAAACATTTCCAACCTCAGAGTACAACCTGGTCCAGGATATTAGCACCTGCACTATAGGCTGATAGCGGAGGGCATGGAGGAGGAAGAGGGGATAGTACATAGCACAAACAACAGGAAGCAGAGAGCCTGGAGGGTGCAGACAGCAGACACAGTATGAAGAAGGGAAAACAGGTCCTAACACCACTGCAACGCACACATTCTTACCAAAACCTTTCGTTGGTTCTGCTCCAAGAATATGGTGTAGTTGCCAACTAAGACGGTAATGGCCTTGGTAGCGCTGGCATATCCATTGCCCCATGGCTCATTGTCCTGCAAGACGGTGAATTCTGGCAGATCAGAAGAGTTGCCACAGCTCTTAGCCAGCACATACACACAGGTGCCCATGAAATCGAAGTAGCGGCCATCAAAGCTGACGTAGTGTGGGTCTCCAGAGGCCTGGCAGGTGGCAGAACTCACGGGCACGCAGCCCAAGACACCATCAGACACCTGGCAGGTCTCCTGTGGGCCACAGGAGGAGGGCTCGCAGGACAGCTGGCCTCCCGCCTGGCAGGTGCAAAGGGAGTCACACTCGGGACCAGGGTAGAAGGTCTGGCCTGGCGGGTGGTAGGTGCCATTGTGAACACAGCCGCAGGATTCTGGGGCCACGCACGAGTTGCCG
Organism: Ochotona curzoniae; assembly: GCF_017591425.1. Classification (NCBI taxonomy): domain Eukaryota; kingdom Metazoa; phylum Chordata; class Mammalia; order Lagomorpha; family Ochotonidae; genus Ochotona; species Ochotona curzoniae. The sequence continues at coordinate 3,059,175 of NW_024465561.1, read as the reverse complement.
CTGAGCACAAAGCCGTCGTCGCACACACAGCTCTCGTAGCACGCAGAGCCACAGGCTCCGGTCACCGTGAGGTTCCCGCAGGTGGGCTGGCAGCCTTGGGCACACACCTCGTAGTGGCTGTGTTCTGGGCAGTTGGATGCTGTAGCAGAGACAGGGAGGCCATCCGTCAACACTCCCCGTTCCGACATACACTCTGGGACCCTCACACCTCCGTGTGCATTCACACGCGCTCACACACATGCAGAAACGCTCACACCACGAGCCGCCCCATGGCCCAGTGCGGCCTGGGGAACACACTTGACCGCTGGGACACTGATGATGACCGTTCCTTTCAGTCGAACAGCACTTGGGACTAACATTGTAGGCCCCGTCCAGTTGGCTCTGAGGTGCTACACGGGACCAGATTGAAACATCCACTTGCATGTGCACGGACATTCTGCCTGTGCATGTAGTGCTCTTCCACATTGCAATGGAAGCAGGATTTGGTCACACTCGAAATATCAACTTGTTGCAACTTTACAGCTGCTGCAAGAGTACTAAACCAATACCATCATAACGGAAGGAAACCTGTGCCCTTCTCCAAGGACTCTCCTGTCTCACTCGGGGCACTCCAAATTCCACACCCTTCACTGTCTCACACAGCAGCTTCTGACAAATCAGAATTTCACATGGCACACACCAGGCCTCTTTTCTACCCCTGTGCCCACCCAAGTGCATGAGTCATCCCTTGCTGCCTCCAGGGTGCACCTCAACGGGACCATGGGTCAGACACTGAGCCCAGGCGGGAACACATGGGTCTCCAACCTTCCGGGCGAGCAGAGGTGTGGGCAGACCACGTCTGTGCCCACGGCCACAGCCGGTTCTCACCCAGACTGACCGAGGATGCTCTCCTGAGCGGGGCAGGCCAGCTGGGCACCAGGAGGACTCGCTTAGGGCAGGGCTGGGGCTATTCAGAACAGTAGCACTGCCGCTTCATCTCTGAGTGACGGCTGTCAGGTGGGAGTCAGGCAAGGTGCCACTGATGGGATGCCAGCTGTCCTTTCCCAGACATCGGCGGCATGCCGATCCTCTGCGACACTCGAGTTGCAATCATCCCAGGCTTGGAACCTCAACTTTCTGAATCTCACTCTTTCCATCTCTACCCTTAGGCTCAGGATAACCACAGTGTCTACATCAGGGGGCTCTTAAAGCATGAACGGAATTGGATGGCATCGCATGTCAATGGACAGACAGAAGGCTGCCACCTCCTACCCACAAGAACACTCAGGCAACACATACACACACACACACACACACACATACACACACACACACACACACAGAGCTGCCACTGCGGCTACTCACGGCAAAACGTTTCGTTCCTCCAGGGGTACACGGTGGCTCCGGCAGCCTGGCACGCGGCAGCGTATGCCACCAATGTGTCACACGCCACATCAGGTTGTTCTGGTACCAGGCAGAGGTCATAGACACAGTCGCGCACAGCGCCCTGGGGATCCACGTGTTGGTGACACTCCCGGAAGGGACCTTCGGGGTCGGCCAGGATTCCACACTTCTCCTTCTTCTGCACCTGGTCGTTCAGCATCTCGTCCAGGTTGGGACATTCCTTCGTGGGTCCAGTCGCTTCACAGCCCGGGCCCGTCTCCTCCTCCTGCCAGCTGTTCCCGAAGTCTGTGGCATCAGTCGTTTGGCTGCCATTCCGCAGAGTCAAGTCATCGTTGGGGTCCTCGTTGAAGTTCCCGCAGAGACCACACATGGCATCTGTGTAGCTGCTGGGCACCTTGACAGTCACTAGAGCATCCCAGTTGAAGGTGACAGTCAGGCCAAAGTCTGTGTGGACCACGGCGTTGTTACCGAGGCGGTTCACCTGCACGCGCCCTCCAGCGGCCTCAAACGGAGGGTACTGAAGCACGCCATCCACCTGGGAGAGAAGGGAGGAGACCAGAAGGATGAGGAGGGTCAGCTAGCTGGTGTTCCTGCAGGCGTGTGTGGCTACCATGTCTCCGGGCTGTGCTCAGCCCCACCAGGGGCCTTGGCACCTGCTGCTTCTCCTGCCTGGAACGCCATCCAACCCCTCACTCTCCAGGCACCACCTGAAACCCACACCTCTCAGCCACCATGCTCTGCACCTGCCTCCCACCACCACACCCACAGCCCGGCTCGGCTCGCCCCGCACCTCCCCTTCCTCTGCTGCAGCCCTGCTACCTTCCTCACCAGCAGCAACGCTCCCAGCTCAGCCCGACCCAGGACCTTCACCCCAAAATCCTTTTCCTTTCCCTTTCCCATTCCCTCACCCTTTCCTCAAACACAGCGACACCCACTGCCTTTGCCCTTAGCTCACCATCACTTGTCCTGGCTTCTTCCGGCTCATGACCAACTCCACGCCGTACACCTCCACCCGCACGGCGCCCGTGTAGCTCACGGCCTGGCTGCCCCGATGCTCATTCTCCACCAGCACCCGGAACTCGGGCAGCGTCATGTTGTTCGAGCCGCACGTGCCCGCCAGCAGGTACACGCAGGCGCCCATGAAGTCGTAGCGGCGGCCGTCGAAGGTCACGTAGTGTGGGTCTCCAGAGGCCTGGCAGGTGGCAGAACTCACGGGCACGCAGCCCAAGACACCATCAGACACCTGGCAGGTCTCCTGTGGGCCACAGGAGGAGGGCTCGCAGGACAGCTGGCCTCCCGCCTGGCAGGTGCAAAGGGAGTCACACTCGGGACCAGGGTAGAAGGTCTGGCCTGGCGGGTGGTAGGTGCCATTGTGAACACAGCCGCAGGATTCTGGGGCCACGCACGAGTTGCCGCTGAGCACAAAGCCGTCGTCGCACACACAGCTCTCGTAGCACGCAGAGCCACAGGCTCCGGTCACCGTGAGGTTCCCGCAGGTGGGCTGGCAGCCTTGGGCACACACCTCGTAGTGGCTGTGTTCTGGGCAGTTGGATGCTGTAGCAGAGACAGGGAGGCCATCCGTCAACACTCCCCGTTCCGACATACACTCTGGGACCCTCACACCTCCGTGTGCATTCACACGCGCTCACACACATGCAGAAACGCTCACACCACGAGCCGCCCCATGGCCCAGTGCGGCCTGGGGAACACACTTGACCGCTGGGACACTGATGATGACCGTTCCTTTCAGTCGAACAGCACTTGGGACTAACATTGTAGGCCCCGTCCAGTTGGCTCTGAGGTGCTACACGGGACCAGATTGAAACATCCACTTGCATGTGCACGGACATTCTGCCTGTGCATGTAGTGCTCTTCCACATTGCAATGGAAGCAGGATTTGGTCACACTCGAAATATCAACTTGTTGCAACTTTACAGCTGCTGCAAGAGTACTAAACCAATACCATCATAACGGAAGGAAACCTGTGCCCTTCTCCAAGGACTCTCCTGTCTCACTCGGGGCACTCCAAATTCCACACCCTTCACTGTCTCACACAGCAGCTTCTGACAAATCAGAATTTCACATGGCACACACCAGGCCTCTTTTCTACCCCTGTGCCCACCCAAGTGCATGAGTCATCCCTTGCTGCCTCCAGGGTGCACCTCAACGGGACCATGGGTCAGACACTGAGCCCAGGCGGGAACACATGGGTCTCCAACCTTCCGGGCGAGCAGAGGTGTGGGCAGACCACGTCTGTGCCCACGGCCACAGCCCGGTTCTCACCCAGACTGACCGAGGATGCTCTCCTGAGCGGGGCAGGCCAGCTGGGCACCAGGAGGACTCGCTTAGGGCAGGGCTGGGGCTATTCAGAACAGTAGCACTGCCGCTTCATCTCTGAGTGACGGCTGTCAGGTGGGAGTCAGGCAAGGTGCCACTGATGGGATGCCAGCTGTCCTTTCCCAGACATCGGCGGCATGCCGATCCTCTGCGACACTCGAGTTGCCATCATCCCAGGCTTAGAACCTCAACTTTCTGAATCTCACTCTTTCCATCTCTACCCTTAGGCTCAGGATAACCACAGTGTCTACATCAGGGGGCTCTTAAAGCATGAACGGAATTGGATGGCATCGCATGTCAACGGACAGACAGAAGGCTGCCACCTCCTACCCACAAGAACACTCAGGCAACACACACACACACACACACACACACACACACACACACACACACACACAGAGCTGCCACTGCGGCTACTTACGGCAAAACGTTTCGTTCCTCCAGGGGTACACGGTGGCTCCGGCAGCCTGGCACGCGGCAGCGTATGCCACCAATGTGTCACACGCCACATCAGGTTGTTCTGGTACCAGGCAGAGGTCATAGACACAGTCGCGCACAGCGCCCTGGGGATCCACGTGTTGGTGACACTCCCGGAAGGGACCTTCGGGGTCGGCCAGGATTCCACACTTCTCCTTCTTCTGCACCTGGTCGTTCAGCATCTCGTCCAGGTTGGGACATTCCTTCGTGGGTCCAGTCGCTTCACAGCCCGGGCCCGTCTCCTCCTCCTGCCAGCTGTTCCCGAAGTCTGTGGCATCAGTCGTTTGGCTGCCATTCCGCAGAGTCAAGTCATCGTTGGGGTCCTCGTTGAAGTTCCCGCAGAGACCACACATGGCATCTGTGTAGCTGCTGGGCACCTTGACAGTCACTAGAGCATCCCAGTTGAAGGTGACAGTCAGGCCAAAGTCTGTGTGGACCACGGCGTTGTTACCGAGGCGGTTCACCTGCACGCGCCCTCCAGCGGCCTCAAACGGAGGGTACTGAAGCACGCCATCCACCTGGGAGAGAAGGGAGGAGACCAGAAGGATGAGGAGGGTCAGCTAGCTGGTGTTCCTGCAGGCGTGTGTGGCTACCATGTCTCCGGGCTGTGCTCAGCCCCACCAGGGGCCTTGGCACCTGCTGCTTCTCCTGCCTGGAACGCCACCCAACCCCTCACTCTCCAGGCACCACCTGAAACCCACACCTCTCAGCCACCATGCTCTGCGCCTGCCTCCCACCACCACACCCACAGCCCGGCTCGGCTCGCCCCGCACCTCCCCTTCCTCTGCTGCAGCCCTGCTACCTTCCTCACCAGCAGCAACGCTCCCAGCTCAGCCCGACCCAGGACCTTCACCCCAAAATCCTTTTCCTTTCCCTTTCCCATTCCCTCACCCTTTCCTCAAACACAGCGACACCCACTGCCTTTGCCCTTAGCTCACCATCACTTGTCCTGGCTTCTTCCGGCTCATGACCAACTCCACGCCGTACACCTCCACCCGCACGGCGCCCGTGTAGCTCACGGCCTGGCTGCCCCGATGCTCATTCTCCACCAGCACCCGGAACTCGGGCAGCGTCATGTTGTTCGAGCCGCACGTGCCCGCCAGCAGGTACACGCAGGCGCCCATGAAGTCGTAGCGGCGGCCGTCGAAGGTCACGTAGTGTGGGTCTCCAGAGGCCTGGCAGGTGGCAGAACTCACGGGCACGCAGCCCAAGACACCATCAGACACCTGGCAGGTCTCCTGTGGGCCACAGGAGGAGGGCTCGCAGGACAGCTGGCCTCCCGCCTGGCAGGTGCAAAGGGAGTCACACTCGGGACCAGGGTAGAAGGTCTGGCCTGGCGGGTGGTAGGTGCCATTGTGAACACAGCCGCAGGATTCTGGGGCCACGCACGAGTTGCCGCTGAGCACAAAGCCGTCGTCGCACACACAGCTCTCGTAGCACGCAGAGCCACAGGCTCCGGTCACCGTGAGGTTCCCGCAGGTGGGCTGGCAGCCTTGGGCACACACCTCGTAGTGGCTGTGTTCTGGGCAGTTGGATGCTGTAGCAGAGACAGGGAGGCCATCCGTCAACACTCCCCGTTCCGACATACACTCTGGGACCCTCACACCTCCGTGTGCATTCACACGCGCTCACACACATGCAGAAACGCTCACACCACGAGCCGCCCCATGGCCCAGTGCGGCCTGGGGAACACACTTGACCGCTGGGACACTGATGATGACCGTTCCTTTCAGTCGAACAGCACTTGGGACTAACATTGTAGGCCCCGTCCAGTTGGCTCTGAGGTGCTACACGGGACCAGATTGAAACATCCACTTGCATGTGCACGGACATTCTGCCTGTGCATGTAGTGCTCTTCCACATTGCAATGGAAGCAGGATTTGGTCACACTCGAAATATCAACTTGTTGCAACTTTACAGCTGCTGCAAGAGTACTAAACCAATACCATCATAACGGAAGGAAACCTGTGCCCTTCTCCAAGGACTCTCCTGTCTCACTCGGGGCACTCCAAATTCCACACCCTTCACTGTCTCACACAGCAGCTTCTGACAAATCAGAATTTCACATGGCACACACCAGGCCTCTTTTCTACCCCTGTGCCCACCCAAGTGCATGAGTCATCCCTTGCTGCCTCCAGGGTGCACCTCAACGGGACGATGGGTCAGACACTGAGCCCAGGCGGGAACACATGGGTCTCCAACCTTCCGGGCGAGCAGAAGTGTGGGCAGACCACGTCTGTGCCCACGGCCACAGCCCGGTTCTCACCCAGACTGACCGAGGATGCTCTCCTGAGCGGGGCAGGCCAGCTGGGCACCAGGAGGACTCGCTTAGGGCAGGGCTGGGGCTATTCAGAACAGTAGCACTGCCGCTTCATCTCTGAGTGACGGCTGTCAGGTGGGAGTCAGGCAAGGTGCCACTGATGGGATGCCAGCTGTCCTTTCCCAGACATCGGCGGCATGCCGATCCTCTGCGACACTCGAGTTGCCATCATCCCAGGCTTAGAACCTCAACTTTCTGAATCTCACTCTTTCCATCTCTACCCTTAGGCTCAGGATAACCACAGTGTCTACATCAGGGGGCTCTTAAAGCATGAACGGAATGGGATGACATCGCATGTCAACGGACAGACAGAAGGCTGCCACCTCCTACCCACAAGAACACTCAGGCAACACACACACACACACACACACACACACACACACACACACACACACACACACAGAGCTGCCACTGCGGCTACTCACGGCAAAACGTTTCGTTCCTCCAGGGGTACACGGTGGCTCCGGCAGCCTGGCACGCGGCAGCGTATGCCACCAATGTGTCACACGCCACATCAGGTTGTTCTGGTACCAGGCAGAGGTCATAGACACAGTCGCGCACAGCGCCCTGGGGATCCACGTGTTGGTGACACTCCCGGAAGGGACCATTGGGGTCGGCCAGGATTCCACACTTCTCCTTCTTCTGCACCTGGTCGTTCAGCATCTCGTCCAGGTTGGGACATTCCTTCGTGGGTCCAGTCGCTTCACAGCCCGGGCCCGTCTCCTCCTCCTGCCAGCTGTTCCCGAAGTCTGTGGCATCAGTCGTTTGGCTGCCATTCCGCAGAGTCAAGTCATCGTTGGGGTCCTCGTTGAAGTTCCCGCAGAGACCACACATGGCATCTGTGTAGCTGCTGGGCACCTTGACAGTCACTAGAGCATCCCAGTTGAAGGTGACAGTCAGGCCAAAGTCTGTGTGGACCACGGCGTTGTTACCGAGGCGGTTCACCTGCACGCGCCCTCCAGCGGCCTCAAACGGAGGGTACTGAAGCACGCCATCCACCTGGGAGAGAAGGGAGGAGACCAGAAGGATGAGGAGGGTCAGCTAGCTGGTGTTCCTGCAGGCGTGTGTGGCTACCATGTCTCCGGGCTGTGCTCAGCCCCACCAGGGGCCTTGGCACCTGCTGCTTCTCCTGCCTGGAACGCCACCCAACCCCTCACTCTCCAGGCACCACCTGAAACCCACACCTCTCAGCCACCATGCTCTGCGCCTGCCTCCCACCACCACACCCACAGCCCGGCTCGGCTCGCCCCGCACCTCCCCTTCCTCTGCTGCAGCCCTGCTACCTTCCTCACCAGCAGCAACGCTCCCAGCTCAGCCCGACCCAGGACCTTCACCCCAAAATCCTTTTCCTTTCCCTTTCCCATTCCCTCACCCTTTCCTCAAACACAGCGACACCCACTGCCTTTGCCCTTAGCTCACCATCACTTGTCCTGGCTTCTTCCGGCTCATGACCAACTCCACGCCGTACACCTCCACCCGCACGGCGCCCGTGTAGCTCACGGCCTGGCTGCCCCGATGCTCATTCTCCACCAGCACCCGGAACTCGGGCAGCGTCATGTTGTTCGAGCCGCACGTGCCCGCCAGCAGGTACACGCAGGCGCCCATGAAGTCGTAGCGGCGGCCGTCGAAGGTCACGTAGTGTGGGTCTCCAGAGGCCTGGCAGGTGGCAGAACTCACGGGCACGCAGCCCAAGACACCATCAGACACCTGGCAGGTCTCCTGTGGGCCACAGGAGGAGGGCTCGCAGGACAGCTGGCCTCCCGCCTGGCAGGTGCAAAGGGAGTCACACTCGGGACCAGGGTAGAAGGTCTGGCCTGGCGGGTGGTAGGTGCCATTGTGAACACAGCCGCAGGATTCTGGGGCCACGCACGAGTTGCCGCTGAGCACAAAGCCGTCGTCGCACACACAGCTCTCGTAGCACGCAGAGCCACAGGCTCCGGTCACCGTGAGGTTCCCGCAGGTGGGCTGGCAGCCTTGGGCACACACCTCGTAGTGGCTGTGTTCTGGGCAGTTGGATGCTGTAGCAGAGACAGGGAGGCCATCCGTCAACACTCCCCGTTCCGACATACACTCTGGGACCCTCACACCTCCGTGTGCATTCACACGCGCTCACACACATGCAGAAACGCTCACACCACGAGCCGCCCCATGGCCCAGTGCGGCCTGGGGAACACACTTGACCGCTGGGACACTGATGATGACCGTTCCTTTCAGTCGAACAGCACTTGGGACTAACATTGTAGGCCCCGTCCAGTTGGCTCTGAGGTGCTACACGGGACCAGATTGAAACATCCACTTGCATGTGCACGGACATTCTGCCTGTGCATGTAGTGCTCTTCCACATTGCAATGGAAGCAGGATTTGGTCACACTCGAAATATCAACTTGTTGCAACTTTACAGCTGCTGCAAGAGTACTAAACCAATACCATCATAACGGAAGGAAACCTGTGCCCTTCTCCAAGGACTCTCCTGTCTCACTCGGGGCACTCCAAATTCCACACCCTTCACTGTCTCACACAGCAGCTTCTGACAAATCAGAATTTCACATGGCACACACCAGGCCTCTTTTCTACCCCTGTGCCCACCCAAGTGCATGAGTCATCCCTTGCTGCCTCCAGGGTGCACCTCAACGGGACGATGGGTCAGACACTGAGCCCAGGCGGGAACACATGGGTCTCCAACCTTCCGGGCGAGCAGAAGTGTGGGCAGACCACGTCTGTGCCCACGGCCACAGCCCGGTTCTCACCCAGACTGACCGAGGATGCTCTCCTGAGCGGGGCAGGCCAGCTGGGCACCAGGAGGACTCGCTTAGGGCAGGGCTGGGGCTATTCAGAACAGTAGCACTGCCGCTTCATCTCTGAGTGACGGCTGTCAGGTGGGAGTCAGGCAAGGTGCCACTGATGGGATGCCAGCTGTCCTTTCCCAGACATCGGCGGCATGCCGATCCTCTGCGACACTCGAGTTGCCATCACCCCAGGCTTAGAACCTCAACTTTCTGAATCTCACTCTTTCCATCTCTACCCTTAGGCTCAGGATAACCACAGTGTCTACATCAGGGGGCTCTTAAAGCATGAACGGAATGGGATGACATCGCATGTCAACGGACAGACAGAAGGCTGCCACCTCCTACCCACAAGAACACTCAGGCAACACATACACACACACACACACACACACACACACACACACACACACAGAGCTGCCACTGCGGCTACTCACGGCAAAACGTTTCATTCCTCCAGGGGTACACGGTGGCTCCGGCAGCCTGGCACGCGGCAGCGTATGCCACCAATGTGTCACACGCCACATCAGGTTGTTCTGGTACCAGGCAGAGGTCATAGACACAGTCGCGCACAGCGCCATCGGGTTGCACGTGTTGGTGACACTCCCGGAAGGGACCATTGGGGTCGGCCAGGATTCCACACTTCTCCTTCTTCTGCACCTGGTCGTTCAGCATCTCGTCCAGGTTGGGACATTCCTTCGTGGGTCCAGTCGCTTCACAGCCCGGGCCCGTCTCCTCCTCCTGCCAGCTGTTCCCGAAGTCTGTGGCATCAGTCGTTTGGCTGCCATTCCGCAGAGTCAAGTCATCGTTGGGGTCCTCGTTGAAGTTCCCGCAGAGACCACACATGGCATCTGTGTAGCTGCTGGGCACCTTGACAGTCACTAGAGCATCCCAGTTGAAGGTGACAGTCAGGCCAAAGTCTGTGTGGACCACGGCGTTGTTACCGAGGCGGTTCACCTGCACGCGCCCTCCAGCGGCCTCAAACGGAGGGTACTGAAGCACACCATCCACCTGGGAGAGAAGGGAGGAGACCAGAAGGATGAGGAGGGTCAGCTAGCTGGTGTTCCTGCAGGCGTGTGTGGCTACCATGTCTCCGGGCTGTGCTCAGCCCCACCAGGGGCCTTGGCACCTGCTGCTTCTCCTGCCTGGAACGCCACCCAACCCCTCACTCTCCAGGCACCACCTGAAACCCACACCTCTCAGCCACCATGCTCTGCGCCTGCCTCCCACCACCACACCCACAGCCCGGCTCGGCTCGCCCCGCACCTCCCCTTCCTCTGCTGCAGCCCTGCTACCTTCCTCACCAGCAGCAACGCTCCCAGCTCAGCCCGACCCAGGACCTTCACCCCAAAATCCTTTTCCTTTCCCTTTCCCATTCCCTCACCCTTTCCTCAAACACAGCGACACCCACTGCCTTTGCCCTTAGCTCACCATCACTTGTCCTGGCTTCTTCCGGCTCATGACCAACTCCACGCCGTACACCTCCACCCGCACGGCGCCCGTGTAGCTCACGGCCTGGCTGCCCCGATGCTCATTCTCCACCAGCACCCGGAACTCGGGCAGCGTCATGTTGTTCGAGCCGCACGTGCCCGCCAGCAGGTACACGCAGGCGCCCATGAAGTCGTAGCGGCGGCCGTCGAAGGTCACGTAGTGTGGGTCTCCAGAGGCCTGGCAGGTGGCAGAACTCACGGGCACGCAGCCCAAGACACCATCAGACACCTGGCAGGTCTCCTGTGGGCCACAGGAGGAGGGCTCGCAGGACAGCTGGCCTCCCGCCTGGCAGGTGCAAAGGGAGTCACACTCGGGACCAGGGTAGAAGGTCTGGCCTGGCGGGTGGTAGGTGCCATTGTGAACACAGCCGCAGGATTCTGGGGCCACGCACGAGTTGCCGCTGAGCACAAAGCCGTCGTCGCACACACAGCTCTCGTAGCACGCAGAGCCACAGGCTCCGGTCACCGTGAGGTTCCCGCAGGTGGGCTGGCAGCCTTGGGCACACACCTCGTAGTGGCTGTGTTCTGGGCAGTTGGATGCTGTAGCAGAGACAGGGAGGCCATCCGTCAACACTCCCCGTTCCAACATACACTCTGGGACCCTCACACCTCCGTGTGCATTCACACGCGCTCACACACATGCAGAAACGCTCACACCACGAGCCGCCCCATGGCCCAGTGCGGCCTGGGGAACACACTTGACCGCTGGGACACTGATGATGACCGTTCCTTTCAGTCGAACAGCACTTGGGACTAACATTGTAGGCCCCGTCCAGTTGGCTCTGAGGTGCTACACGGGACCAGATTGAAACATCCACTTGCATGTGCACGGACATTCTGCCTGTGCATGTAGTGCTCTTCCACATTGCAATGGAAGCAGGATTTGGTCACACTCGAAATATCAACTTGTTGCAACTTTACAGCTGCTGCAAGAGTACTAAACCAATACCATCATAACGGAAGGAAACCTGTGCCCTTCTCCAAGGACTCTCCTGTCTCACTCGGGGCACTCCAAATTCCACACCCTTCACTGTCTCACACAGCAGCTTCTGACAAATCAGAATTTCACATGGCACACACCAGGCCTCTTTTCTACCCCTGTGCCCACCCAAGTGCATGAGTCATCCCTTGCTGCCTCCAGGGTGCACCTCAACGGGACGATGGGTCAGACACTGAGCCCAGGCGGGAACACATGGGTCTCCAACCTTCCGGGCGAGCAGAAGTGTGGGCAGACCACGTCTGTGCCCACGGCCACAGCCCGGTTCTCACCCAGACTGACCGAGGATGCTCTCCTGAGCGGGGCAGGCCAGCTGGGCACCAGGAGGACTCGCTTAGGGCAGGGCTGGGGCTATTCAGAACAGTAGCACTGCCGCTTCATCTCTGAGTGACGGCTGTCAGGTGGGAGTCAGGCAAGGTGCCACTGATGGGATGCCAGCTGTCCTTTCCCAGACATCGGCGGCATGCCGATCCTCTGCGACACTCGAGTTGCCATCACCCCAGGCTTAGAACCTCAACTTTCTGAATCTCACTCTTTCCATCTCTACCCTTAGGCTCAGGATAACCACAGTGTCTACATCAGGGGGCTCTTAAAGCATGAACGGAATGGGATGACATCGCATGTCAACGGACAGACAGAAGGCTGCCACCTCCTACCCACAAGAACACTCAGGCAACACACACACACACACACACACACACACACACACACACACACACACAGAGCTGCCACTGCGGCTACTTACGGCAAAACGTTTCATTCCTCCAGGGGTACACGGTGGCTCCGGCAGCCTGGCACGCGGCAGCGTATGCCACCAATGTGTCACACGCCACATCAGGTTGTTCTGGTACCAGGCAGAGGTCATAGACACAGTCGCGCACAGCGCCCTGGGGATCCACGTGTTGGTGACACTCCCGGAAGGGACCATTGGGGTCGGCCAGGATTCCACACTTCTCCTTCTTCTGCACCTGGTCGTTCAGCATCTCGTCCAGGTTGGGACATTCCTTCGTGGGTCCAGTCGCTTCACAGCCCGGGCCCGTCTCCTCCTCCTGCCAGCTGTTCCCGAAGTCTGTGGCATCAGTCGTTTGGCTGCCATTCCGCAGAGTCAAGTCATCGTTGGGGTCCTCGTTGAAGTTCCCGCAGAGACCACACATGGCATCTGTGTAGCTGCTGGGCACCTTGACAGTCACTAGAGCATCCCAGTTGAAGGTGACAGTCAGGCCAAAGTCTGTGTGGACCACGGCGTTGTTACCGAGGCGGTTCACCTGCACGCGCCCTCCTGCGGCCTCAAACGGAGGGTACTGAAGCACACCATCCACCTGGGAGAGAAGGGAGGAGACCAGAAGGATGAGGAGGGTCAGCTAGCTGGTGTTCCTGCAGGCGTGTGTGGCTACCATGTCTCCGGGCTGTGCTCAGCCCCCCCAGGGGCCTTGGCACCTGCTGCTTCTCCTGCCTGGAACGCCACCCAACCCCTCACTCTCCAGGCACCACCTGAAACCCACACCTCTCAGCCACCATGCTCTGCGCCTGCCTCCCACCACCACACCCACAGCCCGGCTCGGCTCGCCCCGCACCTCCCCTTCCTCTGCTGCAGCCCTGCTACCTTCCTCACCAGCAGCAACGCTCCCAGCTCAGCCCGACCCAGGACCTTCACCCCAAAATCCTTTTCCTTTCCCTTTCCCATTCCCTCACCCTTTCCTCAAACACAGCGACACCCACTGCCTTTGCCCTTAGCTCACCATCACTTGTCCTGGCTTCTTCCGGCTCATGACCAACTCCACGCCGTACACCTCCACCCGCACGGCGCCCGTGTAGCTCACGGCCTGGCTGCCCCGATGCTCATTCTCCACCAGCACCCGGAACTCGGGCAGCGTCATGTTGTTCGAGCCGCACGTGCCCGCCAGCAGGTACACGCAGGCGCCCATGAAGTCGTAGCGGCGGCCGTCGAAGGTCACGTAGTGTGGGTCTCCAGAGGCCTGGCAGGTGGCAGAACTCACGGGCACGCAGCCCAAGACACCATCAGACACCTGGCAGGTCTCCTGTGGGCCACAGGAGGAGGGCTCGCAGGACAGCTGGCCTCCCGCCTGGCAGGTGCAAAGGGAGTCACACTCGGGACCAGGGTAGAAGGTCTGGCCTGGCGGGTGGTAGGTGCCATTGTGAACACAGCCGCAGGATTCTGGGGCCACGCACGAGTTGCCGCTGAGCACAAAGCCGTCGTCGCACACACAGCTCTCGTAGCACGCAGAGCCACAGGCTCCGGTCACCGTGAGGTTCCCGCAGGTGGGCTGGCAGCCTTGGGCACACACCTCGTAGTGGCTGTGTTCTGGGCAGTTGGATGCTGTAGCAGAGACAGGGAGGCCATCCGTCAACACTCCCCGTTCCGACATACACTCTGGGACCCTCACACCTCCGTGTGCATTCACACGCGCTCACACACATGCAGAAACGCTCACACCACGAGCCGCCCCATGGCCCAGTGCGGCCTGGGGAACACACTTGACCGCTGGGACACTGATGATGACCGTTCCTTTCAGTCGAACAGCACTTGGGACTAACATTGTAGGCCCCGTCCAGTTGGCTCTGAGGTGCTACACGGGACCAGATTGAAACATCCACTTGCATGTGCACGGACATTCTGCCTGTGCATGTAGTGCTCTTCCACATTGCAATGGAAGCAGGATTTGGTCACACTCGAAATATCAACTTGTTGCAACTTTACAGCTGCTGCAAGAGTACTAAACCAATACCATCATAACGGAAGGAAACCTGTGCCCTTCTCCAAGGACTCTCCTGTCTCACTCGGGGCACTCCAAATTCCACACCCTTCACTGTCTCACACAGCAGCTTCTGACAAATCAGAATTTCACATGGCACACACCAGGCCTCTTTTCTACCCCTGTGCCCACCCAAGTGCATGAGTCATCCCTTGCTGCCTCCAGGGTGCACCTCAACGGGACGATGGGTCAGACACTGAGCCCAGGCGGGAACACATGGGTCTCCAACCTTCCGGGCGAGCAGAAGTGTGGGCAGACCACGTCTGTGCCCACGGCCACAGCCCGGTTCTCACCCAGACTGACCGAGGATGCTCTCCTGAGCGGGGCAGGCCAGCTGGGCACCAGGAGGACTCGCTTAGGGCAGGGCTGGGGCTATTCAGAACAGTAGCACTGCCGCTTCATCTCTGAGTGACGGCTGTCAGGTGGGAGTCAGGCAAGGTGCCACTGATGGGATGCCAGCTGTCCTTTCCCAGACATCGGCGGCATGCCGATCCTCTGCGACACTCGAGTTGCCATCACCCAGGCTTAGAACCTCAACTTTCTGAATCTCACTCTTTCCATCTCTACCCTTAGGCTCAGGATAACCACAGTGTCTACATCAGGGGGCTCTTAAAGCATGAACGGAATGGGATGACATCGCATGTCAACGGACAGACAGAAGGCTGCCACCTCCTACCCACAAGAACACTCAGGCAACACACACACACACACACACACACACACACACACACACACACACAGAGCTGCCACTGCGGCTACTTACGGCAAAACGTTTCATTCCTCCAGGGGTACACGGTGGCTCCGGCAGCCTGGCACGCGGCAGCGTATGCCACCAATGTGTCACACGCCACATCAGGTTGTTCTGGTACCAGGCAGAGGTCATAGACACAGTCGCGCACAGCGCCCTGGGGATCCACGTGTTGGTGACACTCCCGGAAGGGACCTTGGGGTCGGCCAGGATTCCACACTTCTCCTTCTTCTGCACCTGGTCGTTCAGCATCTCGTCCAGGTTGGGACATTCCTTCGTGGGTCCAGTCGCTTCACAGCCCGGGCCCGTCTCCTCCTCCTGCCAGCTGTTCCCGAAGTCTGTGGCATCAGTCGTTTGGCTGCCATTCCGCAGAGTCAAGTCATCGTTGGGGTCCTCGTTGAAGTTCCCGCAGAGACCACACATGGCATCTGTGTAGCTGCTGGGCACCTTGACAGTCACTAGAGCATCCCAGTTGAAGGTGACAGTCAGGCCAAAGTCTGTGTGGACCACGGCGTTGTTACCGAGGCGGTTCACCTGCACGCGCCCTCCAGCGGCCTCAAACGGAGGGTACTGAAGCACGCCATCCACCTGGGAGAGAAGGGAGGAGACCAGAAGGATGAGGAGGGTCAGCTAGCTGGTGTTCCTGCAGGCGTGTGTGGCTACCATGTCTCCGGGCTGTGCTCAGCCCCACCAGGGGCCTTGGCACCTGCTGCTTCTCCTGCCTGGAACGCCACCCAACCCCTCACTCTCCAGGCACCACCTGAAACCCACACCTCTCAGCCACCATGCTCTGCGCCTGCCTCCCACCACCACACCCACAGCCCGGCTCGGCTCGCCCCGCACCTCCCCTTCCTCTGCTGCAGCCCTGCTACCTTCCTCACCAGCAGCAACGCTCCCAGCTCAGCCCGACCCAGGACCTTCACCCCAAAATCCTTTTCCTTTCCCTTTCCCATTCCCTCACCCTTTCCTCAAACACAGCGACACCCACTGCCTTTGCCCTTAGCTCACCATCACTTGTCCTGGCTTCTTCCGGCTCATGACCAACTCCACGCCGTACACCTCCACCCGCACGGCGCCCGTGTAGCTCACGGCCTGGCTGCCCCGATGCTCATTCTCCACCAGCACCCGGAACTCGGGCAGCGTCATGTTGTTCGAGCCGCACGTGCCCGCCAGCAGGTACACGCAGGCGCCCATGAAGTCGTAGCGGCGGCCGTCGAAGGTCACGTAGTGTGGGTCTCCAGAGGCCTGGCAGGTGGCAGAACTCACGGGCACGCAGCCCAAGACACCATCAGACACCTGGCAGGTCTCCTGTGGGCCACAGGAGGAGGGCTCGCAGGACAGCTGGCCTCCCGCCTGGCAGGTGCAAAGGGAGTCACACTCGGGACCAGGGTAGAAGGTCTGGCCTGGCGGGTGGTAGGTGCCATTGTGAACACAGCCGCAGGATTCTGGGGCCACGCACGAGTTGCCGCTGAGCACAAAGCCGTCGTCGCACACACAGCTCTCGTAGCACGCAGAGCCACAGGCTCCGGTCACCGTGAGGTTCCCGCAGGTGGGCTGGCAGCCTTGGGCACACACCTCGTAGTGGCTGTGTTCTGGGCAGTTGGATGCTGTAGCAGAGACAGGGAGGCCATCCGTCAACACTCCCCGTTCCGACATACACTCTGGGACCCTCACACCTCCGTGTGCATTCACACGCGCTCACACACATGCAGAAACGCTCACACCACGAGCCGCCCCATGGCCCAGTGCGGCCTGGGGAACACACTTGACCGCTGGGACACTGATGATGACCGTTCCTTTCAGTCGAACAGCACTTGGGACTAACATTGTAGGCCCCGTCCAGTTGGCTCTGAGGTGCTACACGGGACCAGATTGAAACATCCACTTGCATGTGCACGGACATTCTGCCTGTGCATGTAGTGCTCTTCCACATTGCAATGGAAGCAGGATTTGGTCACACTCGAAATATCAACTTGTTGCAACTTTACAGCTGCTGCAAGAGTACTAAACCAATACCATCATAACGGAAGGAAACCTGTGCCCTTCTCCAAGGACTCTCCTGTCTCACTCGGGGCACTCCAAATTCCACACCCTTCACTGTCTCACACAGCAGCTTCTGACAAATCAGAATTTCACATGGCACACACCAGGCCTCTTTTCTACCCCTGTGCCCACCCAAGTGCATGAGTCATCCCTTGCTGCCTCCAGGGTGCACCTCAACGGGACGATGGGTCAGACACTGAGCCCAGGCGGGAACACATGGGTCTCCAACCTTCCGGGCGAGCAGAAGTGTGGGCAGACCACGTCTGTGCCCACGGCCACAGCCCGGTTCTCACCCAGACTGACCGAGGATGCTCTCCTGAGCGGGGCAGGCCAGCTGGGCACCAGGAGGACTCGCTTAGGGCAGGGCTGGGGCTATTCAGAACAGTAGCACTGCCGCTTCATCTCTGAGTGACGGCTGTCAGGTGGGAGTCAGGCAAGGTGCCACTGATGGGATGCCAGCTGTCCTTTCCCAGACATCGGCGGCATGCCGATCCTCTGCGACACTCGAGTTGCCATCACCCCAGGCTTAGAACCTCAACTTTCTGAATCTCACTCTTTCCATCTCTACCCTTAGGCTCAGGATAACCACAGTGTCTACATCAGGGGGCTCTTAAAGCATGAACGGAATGGGATGACATCGCATGTCAACGGACAGACAGAAGGCTGCCACCTCCTACCCACAAGAACACTCAGGCAACACACACACACACACACACACACACACACACACACACACACACACAGAGCTGCCACTGCGGCTACTTACGGCAAAACGTTTCATTCCTCCAGGGGTACACGGTGGCTCCGGCAGCCTGGCACGCGGCAGCGTATGCCACCAATGTGTCACACGCCACATCAGGTTGTTCTGGTACCAGGCAGAGGTCATAGACACAGTCGCGCACAGCGCCCTGGGGATCCACGTGTTGGTGACACTCCCGGAAGGGACCATTGGGGTCGGCCAGGATTCCACACTTCTCCTTCTTCTGCACCTGGTCGTTCAGCATCTCGTCCAGGTTGGGACATTCCTTCGTGGGTCCAGTCGCTTCACAGCCCGGGCCCGTCTCCTCCTCCTGCCAGCTGTTCCCGAAGTCTGTGGCATCAGTCGTTTGGCTGCCATTCCGCAGAGTCAAGTCATCGTTGGGGTCCTCGTTGAAGTTCCCGCAGAGACCACACATGGCATCTGTGTAGCTGCTGGGCACCTTGACAGTCACTAGAGCATCCCAGTTGAAGGTGACAGTCAGGCCAAAGTCTGTGTGGACCACGGCGTTGTTACCGAGGCGGTTCACCTGCACGCGCCCTCCTGCGGCCTCAAACGGAGGGTACTGAAGCACGCCATCCACCTGGGAGAGAAGGGAGGAGACCAGAAGGATGAGGAGGGTCAGCTAGCTGGTGTTCCTGCAGGCGTGTGTGGCTACCATGTCTCCGGGCTGTGCTCAGCCCCACCAGGGGCCTTGGCACCTGCTGCTTCTCCTGCCTGGAACGCCACCCAACCCCTCACTCTCCAGGCACCACCTGAAACCCACACCTCTCAGCCACCATGCTCTGCGCCTGCCTCCCACCACCACACCCACAGCCCGGCTCGGCTCGCCCCGCACCTCCCCTTCCTCTGCTGCAGCCCTGCTACCTTCCTCACCAGCAGCAACGCTCCCAGCTCAGCCCGACCCAGGACCTTCACCCCAAAATCCTTTTCCTTTCCCTTTCCCATTCCCTCACCCTTTCCTCAAACACAGCGACACCCACTGCCTTTGCCCTTAGCTCACCATCACTTGTCCTGGCTTCTTCCGGCTCATGACCAACTCCACGCCGTACACCTCCACCCGCACGGCGCCCGTGTAGCTCACGGCCTGGCTGCCCCGATGCTCATTCTCCACCAGCACCCGGAACTCGGGCAGCGTCATGTTGTTCGAGCCGCACGTGCCCGCCAGCAGGTACACGCAGGCGCCCATGAAGTCGTAGCGGCGGCCGTCGAAGGTCACGTAGTGTGGGTCTCCAGAGGCCTGGCAGGTGGCAGAACTCACGGGCACGCAGCCCAAGACACCATCAGACACCTGGCAGGTCTCCTGTGGGCCACAGGAGGAGGGCTCGCAGGACAGCTGGCCTCCCGCCTGGCAGGTGCAAAGGGAGTCACACTCGGGACCAGGGTAGAAGGTCTGGCCTGGCGGGTGGTAGGTGCCATTGTGAACACAGCCGCAGGATTCTGGGGCCACGCACGAGTTGCCGCTGAGCACAAAGCCGTCGTCGCACACACAGCTCTCGTAGCACGCAGAGCCACAGGCTCCGGTCACCGTGAGGTTCCCGCAGGTGGGCTGGCAGCCTTGGGCACACACCTCGTAGTGGCTGTGTTCTGGGCAGTTGGATGCTGTAGCAGAGACAGGGAGGCCATCCGTCAACACTCCCCGTTCCGACATACACTCTGGGACCCTCACACCTCCGTGTGCATTCACACGCGCTCACACACATGCAGAAACGCTCACACCACGAGCCGCCCCATGGCCCAGTGCGGCCTGGGGAACACACTTGACCGCTGGGACACTGATGATGACCGTTCCTTTCAGTCGAACAGCACTTGGGACTAACATTGTAGGCCCCGTCCAGTTGGCTCTGAGGTGCTACACGGGACCAGATTGAAACATCCACTTGCATGTGCACGGACATTCTGCCTGTGCATGTAGTGCTCTTCCACATTGCAATGGAAGCAGGATTTGGTCACACTCGAAATATCAACTTGTTGCAACTTTACAGCTGCTGCAAGAGTACTAAACCAATACCATCATAACGGAAGGAAACCTGTGCCCTTCTCCAAGGACTCTCCTGTCTCACTCGGGGCACTCCAAATTCCACACCCTTCACTGTCTCACACAGCAGCTTCTGACAAATCAGAATTTCACATGGCACACACCAGGCCTCTTTTCTACCCCTGTGCCCACCCAAGTGCATGAGTCATCCCTTGCTGCCTCCAGGGTGCACCTCAACGGGACGATGGGTCAGACACTGAGCCCAGGCGGGAACACATGGGTCTCCAACCTTCCGGGCGAGCAGAAGTGTGGGCAGACCACGTCTGTGCCCACGGCCACAGCCCGGTTCTCACCCAGACTGACCGAGGATGCTCTCCTGAGCGGGGCAGGCCAGCTGGGCACCAGGAGGACTCGCTTAGGGCAGGGCTGGGGCTATTCAGAACAGTAGCACTGCCGCTTCATCTCTGAGTGACGGCTGTCAGGTGGGAGTCAGGCAAGGTGCCACTGATGGGATGCCAGCTGTCCTTTCCCAGACATCGGCGGCATGCCGATCCTCTGCGACACTCGAGTTGCCATCACCCCAGGCTTAGAACCTCAACTTTCTGAATCTCACTCTTTCCATCTCTACCCTTAGGCTCAGGATAACCACAGTGTCTACATCAGGGGGCTCTTAAAGCATGAACGGAATGGGATGACATCGCATGTCAACGGACAGACAGAAGGCTGCCACCTCCTACCCACAAGAACACTCAGGCAACACACACACACACACACACACACACACACACACACACACACACACAGAGCTGCCACTGCGGCTACTCACGGCAAAACGTTTCGTTCCTCCAGGGGTACACGGTGGCTCCGGCAGCCTGGCACGCGGCAGCGTATGCCACCAATGTGTCACACGCCACATCAGGTTGTTCTGGTACCAGGCAGAGGTCATAGACACAGTCGCGCACAGCGCCCTGGGGATCCACGTGTTGGTGACACTCCCGGAAGGGACCTTCGGGGTCGGCCAGGATTCCACACTTCTCCTTCTTCTGCACCTGGTCGTTCAGCATCTCGTCCAGGTTGGGACATTCCTTCGTGGGTCCAGTCGCTTCACAGCCCGGGCCCGTCTCCTCCTCCTGCCAGCTGTTCCCGAAGTCTGTGGCATCAGTCGTTTGGCTGCCATTCCGCAGAGTCAAGTCATCGTTGGGGTCCTCGTTGAAGTTCCCGCAGAGACCACACATGGCATCTGTGTAGCTGCTGGGCACCTTGACAGTCACTAGAGCATCCCAGTTGAAGGTGACAGTCAGGCCAAAGTCTGTGTGGACCACGGCGTTGTTACCGAGGCGGTTCACCTGCACGCGCCCTCCAGCGGCCTCAAACGGAGGGTACTGAAGCACGCCATCCACCTGGGAGAGAAGGGAGGAGACCAGAAGGATGAGGAGGGTCAGCTAGCTGGTGTTCCTGCAGGCGTGTGTGGCTACCATGTCTCCGGGCTGTGCTCAGCCCCACCAGGGGCCTTGGCACCTGCTGCTTCTCCTGCCTGGAACGCCACCCAACCCCTCACTCTCCAGGCACCACCTGAAACCCACACCTCTCAGCCACCATGCTCTGCACCTGCCTCCCACCACCACACCCACAGCCCGGCTCGGCTCGCCCCGCACCTCCCCTTCCTCTGCTGCAGCCCTGCTACCTTCCTCACCAGCAGCAACGCTCCCAGCTCAGCCCGACCCAGGACCTTCACCCCAAAATCCTTTTCCTTTCCCTTTCCCATTCCCTCACCCTTTCCTCAAACACAGCGACACCCACTGCCTTTGCCCTTAGCTCACCATCACTTGTCCTGGCTTCTTCCGGCTCATGACCAACTCCACGCCGTACACCTCCACCCGCACGGCGCCCGTGTAGCTCACGGCCTGGCTGCCCCGATGCTCATTCTCCACCAGCACCCGGAACTCGGGCAGCGTCATGTTGTTCGAGCCGCACGTGCCCGCCAGCAGGTACACGCAGGCGCCCATGAAGTCGTAGCGGCGGCCGTCGAAGGTCACGTAGTGTGGGTCTCCAGAGGCCTGGCAGGTGGCAGAACTCACGGGCACGCAGCCCAAGACACCATCAGACACCTGGCAGGTCTCCTGTGGGCCACAGGAGGAGGGCTCGCAGGACAGCTGGCCTCCCGCCTGGCAGGTGCAAAGGGAGTCACACTCGGGACCAGGGTAGAAGGTCTGGCCTGGCGGGTGGTAGGTGCCATTGTGAACACAGCCGCAGGATTCTGGGGCCACGCACGAGTTGCCGCTGAGCACAAAGCCGTCGTCGCACACACAGCTCTCGTAGCACGCAGAGCCACAGGCTCCGGTCACCGTGAGGTTCCCGCAGGTGGGCTGGCAGCCTTGGGCACACACCTCGTAGTGGCTGTGTTCTGGGCAGTTGGATGCTGTAGCAGAGACAGGGAGGCCATCCGTCAACACTCCCCGTTCCGACATACACTCTGGGACCCTCACACCTCCGTGTGCATTCACACGCGCTCACACACATGCAGAAACGCTCACACCACGAGCCGCCCCATGGCCCAGTGCGGCCTGGGGAACACACTTGACCGCTGGGACACTGATGATGACCGTTCCTTTCAGTCGAACAGCACTTGGGACTAACATTGTAGGCCCCGTCCAGTTGGCTCTGAGGTGCTACACGGGACCAGATTGAAACATCCACTTGCATGTGCACGGACATTCTGCCTGTGCATGTAGTGCTCTTCCACATTGCAATGGAAGCAGGATTTGGTCACACTCGAAATATCAACTTGTTGCAACTTTACAGCTGCTGCAAGAGTACTAAACCAATACCATCATAACGGAAGGAAACCTGTGCCCTTCTCCAAGGACTCTCCTGTCTCACTCGGGGCACTCCAAATTCCACACCCTTCACTGTCTCACACAGCAGCTTCTGACAAATCAGAATTTCACATGGCACACACCAGGCCTCTTTTCTACCCCTGTGCCCACCCAAGTGCATGAGTCATCCCTTGCTGCCTCCAGGGTGCACCTCAACGGGACCATGGGTCAGACACTGAGCCCAGGCGGGAACACATGGGTCTCCAACCTTCCGGGCGAGCAGAAGTGTGGGCAGACCACGTCTGTGCCCACGGCCACAGCCCGGTTCTCACCCAGACTGACCGAGGATGCTCTCCTGAGCGGGGCAGGCCAGCTGGGCACCAGGAGGACTCGCTTAGGGCAGGGCTGGGGCTATTCAGAACAGTAGCACTGCCGCTTCATCTCTGAGTGACGGCTGTCAGGTGGGAGTCAGGCAAGGTGCCACTGATGGGATGCCAGCTGTCCTTTCCCAGACATCGGCGGCATGCCGATCCTCTGCGACACTCGAGTTGCCATCACCCAGGCTTAGAACCTCAACTTTCTGAATCTCACTCTTTCCATCTCTACCCTTAGGCTCAGGATAACCACAGTGTCTACATCAGGGGGCTCTTAAAGCATGAACGGAATGGGATGACATCGCATGTCAACGGACAGACAGAAGGCTGCCACCTCCTACCCACAAGAACACTCAGGCAACACACACACACACACACACACACACACACACACACACACACAGAGCTGCCACTGCGGCTACTCACGGCAAAACGTTTCGTTCCTCCAGGGGTACACGGTGGCTCCGGCAGCCTGGCACGCGGCAGCGTATGCCACCAATGTGTCACACGCCACATCAGGTTGTTCTGGTACCAGGCAGAGGTCATAGACACAGTCGCGCACAGCGCCCTGGGGATCCACGTGTTGGTGACACTCCCGGAAGGGACCTTCGGGGTCGGCCAGGATTCCACACTTCTCCTTCTTCTGCACCTGGTCGTTCAGCATCTCGTCCAGGTTGGGACATTCCTTCGTGGGTCCAGTCGCTTCACAGCCCGGGCCCGTCTCCTCCTCCTGCCAGCTGTTCCCGAAGTCTGTGGCATCAGTCGTTTGGCTGCCATTCCGCAGAGTCAAGTCATCGTTGGGGTCCTCGTTGAAGTTCCCGCAGAGACCACACATGGCATCTGTGTAGCTGCTGGGCACCTTGACAGTCACTAGAGCATCCCAGTTGAAGGTGACAGTCAGGCCAAAGTCTGTGTGGACCACGGCGTTGTTACCGAGGCGGTTCACCTGCACGCGCCCTCCAGCGGCCTCAAACGGAGGGTACTGAAGCACGCCATCCACCTGGGAGAGAAGGGAGGAGACCAGAAGGATGAGGAGGGTCAGCTAGCTGGTGTTCCTGCAGGCGTGTGTGGCTACCATGTCTCCGGGCTGTGCTCAGCCCCACCAGGGGCCTTGGCACCTGCTGCTTCTCCTGCCTGGAACGCCACCCAACCCCTCACTCTCCAGGCACCACCTGAAACCCACACCTCTCAGCCACCATGCTCTGCACCTGCCTCCCACCACCACACCCACAGCCCGGCTCGGCTCGCCCCGCACCTCCCCTTCCTCTGCTGCAGCCCTGCTACCTTCCTCACCAGCAGCAACGCTCCCAGCTCAGCCCGACCCAGGACCTTCACCCCAAAATCCTTTTCCTTTCCCTTTCCCATTCCCTCACCCTTTCCTCAAACACAGCGACACCCACTGCCTTTGCCCTTAGCTCACCATCACTTGTCCTGGCTTCTTCCGGCTCATGACCAACTCCACGCCGTACACCTCCACCCGCACGGCGCCCGTGTAGCTCACGGCCTGGCTGCCCCGATGCTCATTCTCCACCAGCACCCGGAACTCGGGCAGCGTCATGTTGTTCGAGCCGCACGTGCCCGCCAGCAGGTACACGCAGGCGCCCATGAAGTCGTAGCGGCGGCCGTCGAAGGTCACGTAGTGTGGGTCTCCAGAGGCCTGGCAGGTGGCAGAACTCACGGGCACGCAGCCCAAGACACCATCAGACACCTGGCAGGTCTCCTGTGGGCCACAGGAGGAGGGCTCGCAGGACAGCTGGCCTCCCGCCTGGCAGGTGCAAAGGGAGTCACACTCGGGACCAGGGTAGAAGGTCTGGCCTGGCGGGTGGTAGGTGCCATTGTGAACACAGCCGCAGGATTCTGGGGCCACGCACGAGTTGCCGCTGAGCACAAAGCCGTCGTCGCACACACAGCTCTCGTAGCACGCAGAGCCACAGGCTCCGGTCACCGTGAGGTTCCCGCAGGTGGGCTGGCAGCCTTGGGCACACACCTCGTAGTGGCTGTGTTCTGGGCAGTTGGATGCTGTAGCAGAGACAGGGAGGCCATCCGTCAACACTCCCCGTTCCGACATACACTCTGGGACCCTCACACCTCCGTGTGCATTCACACGCGCTCACACACATGCAGAAACGCTCACACCACGAGCCGCCCCATGGCCCAGTGCGGCCTGGGGAACACACTTGACCGCTGGGACACTGATGATGACCGTTCCTTTCAGTCGAACAGCACTTGGGACTAACATTGTAGGCCCCGTCCAGTTGGCTCTGAGGTGCTACACGGGACCAGATTGAAACATCCACTTGCATGTGCACGGACATTCTGCCTGTGCATGTAGTGCTCTTCCACATTGCAATGGAAGCAGGATTTGGTCACACTCGAAATATCAACTTGTTGCAACTTTACAGCTGCTGCAAGAGTACTAAACCAATACCATCATAACGGAAGGAAACCTGTGCCCTTCTCCAAGGACTCTCCTGTCTCACTCGGGGCACTCCAAATTCCACACCCTTCACTGTCTCACACAGCAGCTTCTGACAAATCAGAATTTCACATGGCACACACCAGGCCTCTTTTCTACCCCTGTGCCCACCCAAGTGCATGAGTCATCCCTTGCTGCCTCCAGGGTGCACCTCAACGGGACCATGGGTCAGACACTGAGCCCAGGCGGGAACACATGGGTCTCCAACCTTCCGGGCGAGCAGAAGTGTGGGCAGACCACGTCTGTGCCCACGGCCACAGCCCGGTTCTCACCCAGACTGACCGAGGATGCTCTCCTGAGCGGGGCAGGCCAGCTGGGCACCAGGAGGACTCGCTTAGGGCAGGGCTGGGGCTATTCAGAACAGTAGCACTGCCGCTTCATCTCTGAGTGACGGCTGTCAGGTGGGAGTCAGGCAAGGTGCCACTGATGGGATGCCAGCTGTCCTTTCCCAGACATCGGCGGCATGCCGATCCTCTGCGACACTCGAGTTGCCATCACCCCAGGCTTAGAACCTCAACTTTCTGAATCTCACTCTTTCCATCTCTACCCTTAGGCTCAGGATAACCACAGTGTCTACATCAGGGGGCTCTTAAAGCATGAACGGAATGGGATGACATCGCATGTCAACGGACAGACAGAAGGCTGCCACCTCCTACCCACAAGAACACTCAGGCAACACACACACACACACACACACACACACACACACACACACACAGAGCTGCCACTGCGGCTACTCACGGCAAAACGTTTCGTTCCTCCAGGGGTACACGGTGGCTCCGGCAGCCTGGCACGCGGCAGCGTATGCCACCAATGTGTCACACGCCACATCAGGTTGTTCTGGTACCAGGCAGAGGTCATAGACACAGTCGCGCACAGCGCCCTGGGGATCCACGTGTTGGTGACACTCCCGGAAGGGACCTTCGGGGTCGGCCAGGATTCCACACTTCTCCTTCTTCTGCACCTGGTCGTTCAGCATCTCGTCCAGGTTGGGACATTCCTTCGTGGGTCCAGTCGCTTCACAGCCCGGGCCCGTCTCCTCCTCCTGCCAGCTGTTCCCGAAGTCTGTGGCATCAGTCGTTTGGCTGCCATTCCGCAGAGTCAAGTCATCGTTGGGGTCCTCGTTGAAGTTCCCGCAGAGACCACACATGGCATCTGTGTAGCTGCTGGGCACCTTGACAGTCACTAGAGCATCCCAGTTGAAGGTGACAGTCAGGCCAAAGTCTGTGTGGACCACGGCGTTGTTACCGAGGCGGTTCACCTGCACGCGCCCTCCAGCGGCCTCAAACGGAGGGTACTGAAGCACGCCATCCACCTGGGAGAGAAGGGAGGAGACCAGAAGGATGAGGAGGGTCAGCTAGCTGGTGTTCCTGCAGGCGTGTGTGGCTACCATGTCTCCGGGCTGTGCTCAGCCCCACCAGGGGCCTTGGCACCTGCTGCTTCTCCTGCCTGGAACGCCACCCAACCCCTCACTCTCCAGGCACCACCTGAAACCCACACCTCTCAGCCACCATGCTCTGCACCTGCCTCCCACCACCACACCCACAGCCCGGCTCGGCTCGCCCCGCACCTCCCCTTCCTCTGCTGCAGCCCTGCTACCTTCCTCACCAGCAGCAACGCTCCCAGCTCAGCCCGACCCAGGACCTTCACCCCAAAATCCTTTTCCTTTCCCTTTCCCATTCCCTCACCCTTTCCTCAAACACAGCGACACCCACTGCCTTTGCCCTTAGCTCACCATCACTTGTCCTGGCTTCTTCCGGCTCATGACCAACTCCACGCCGTACACCTCCACCCGCACGGCGCCCGTGTAGCTCACGGCCTGGCTGCCCCGATGCTCATTCTCCACCAGCACCCGGAACTCGGGCAGCGTCATGTTGTTCGAGCCGCACGTGCCCGCCAGCAGGTACACGCAGGCGCCCATGAAGTCGTAGCGGCGGCCGTCGAAGGTCACGTAGTGTGGGTCTCCAGAGGCCTGGCAGGTGGCAGAACTCACGGGCACGCAGCCCAAGACACCATCAGACACCTGGCAGGTCTCCTGTGGGCCACAGGAGGAGGGCTCGCAGGACAGCTGGCCTCCCGCCTGGCAGGTGCAAAGGGAGTCACACTCGGGACCAGGGTAGAAGGTCTGGCCTGGCGGGTGGTAGGTGCCATTGTGAACACAGCCGCAGGATTCTGGGGCCACGCACGAGTTGCCGCTGAGCACAAAGCCGTCGTCGCACACACAGCTCTCGTAGCACGCAGAGCCACAGGCTCCGGTCACCGTGAGGTTCCCGCAGGTGGGCTGGCAGCCTTGGGCACACACCTCGTAGTGGCTGTGTTCTGGGCAGTTGGATGCTGTAGCAGAGACAGGGAGGCCATCCGTCAACACTCCCCGTTCCGACATACACTCTGGGACCCTCACACCTCCGTGTGCATTCACACGCGCTCACACACATGCAGAAACGCTCACACCACGAGCCGCCCCATGGCCCAGTGCGGCCTGGGGAACACACTTGACCGCTGGGACACTGATGATGACCGTTCCTTTCAGTCGAACAGCACTTGGGACTAACATTGTAGGCCCCGTCCAGTTGGCTCTGAGGTGCTACACGGGACCAGATTGAAACATCCACTTGCATGTGCACGGACATTCTGCCTGTGCATGTAGTGCTCTTCCACATTGCAATGGAAGCAGGATTTGGTCACACTCGAAATATCAACTTGTTGCAACTTTACAGCTGCTGCAAGAGTACTAAACCAATACCATCATAACGGAAGGAAACCTGTGCCCTTCTCCAAGGACTCTCCTGTCTCACTCGGGGCACTCCAAATTCCACACCCTTCACTGTCTCACACAGCAGCTTCTGACAAATCAGAATTTCACATGGCACACACCAGGCCTCTTTTCTACCCCTGTGCCCACCCAAGTGCATGAGTCATCCCTTGCTGCCTCCAGGGTGCACCTCAACGGGACCATGGGTCAGACACTGAGCCCAGGCGGGAACACATGGGTCTCCAACCTTCCGGGCGAGCAGAGGTGTGGGCAGACCACGTCTGTGCCCACGGCCACAGCCCGGTTCTCACCCAGACTGACCGAGGATGCTCTCCTGAGCGGGGCAGGCCAGCTGGGCACCAGGAGGACTCGCTTAGGGCAGGGCTGGGGCTATTCAGAACAGTAGCACTGCCGCTTCATCTCTGAGTGACGGCTGTCAGGTGGGAGTCAGGCAAGGTGCCACTGATGGGATGCCAGCTGTCCTTTCCCAGACATCGGCGGCATGCCGATCCTCTGCGACACTCGAGTTGCCATCACCCCAGGCTTAGAACCTCAACTTTCTGAATCTCACTCTTTCCATCTCTACCCTTAGGCTCAGGATAACCACAGTGTCTACATCAGGGGGCTCTTAAAGCATGAACGGAATGGGATGACATCGCATGTCAACGGACAGACAGAAGGCTGCCACCTCCTACCCACAAGAACACTCAGGCAACACACACACACACACACACACACACACACACACACACACACAGAGCTGCCACTGCGGCTACTCACGGCAAAACGTTTCGTTCCTCCAGGGGTACACGGTGGCTCCGGCAGCCTGGCACGCGGCAGCGTATGCCACCAATGTGTCACACGCCACATCAGGTTGTTCTGGTACCAGGCAGAGGTCATAGACACAGTCGCGCACAGCGCCCTGGGGATCCACGTGTTGGTGACACTCCCGGAAGGGACCTTCGGGGTCGGCCAGGATTCCACACTTCTCCTTCTTCTGCACCTGGTCGTTCAGCATCTCGTCCAGGTTGGGACATTCCTTCGTGGGTCCAGTCGCTTCACAGCCCGGGCCCGTCTCCTCCTCCTGCCAGCTGTTCCCGAAGTCTGTGGCATCAGTCGTTTGGCTGCCATTCCGCAGAGTCAAGTCATCGTTGGGGTCCTCGTTGAAGTTCCCGCAGAGACCACACATGGCATCTGTGTAGCTGCTGGGCACCTTGACAGTCACTAGAGCATCCCAGTTGAAGGTGACAGTCAGGCCAAAGTCTGTGTGGACCACGGCGTTGTTACCGAGGCGGTTCACCTGCACGCGCCCTCCAGCGGCCTCAAACGGAGGGTACTGAAGCACGCCATCCACCTGGGAGAGAAGGGAGGAGACCAGAAGGATGAGGAGGGTCAGCTAGCTGGTGTTCCTGCAGGCGTGTGTGGCTACCATGTCTCCGGGCTGTGCTCAGCCCCACCAGGGGCCTTGGCACCTGCTGCTTCTCCTGCCTGGAACGCCACCCAACCCCTCACTCTCCAGGCACCACCTGAAACCCACACCTCTCAGCCACCATGCTCTGCACCTGCCTCCCACCACCACACCCACAGCCCGGCTCGGCTCGCCCCGCACCTCCCCTTCCTCTGCTGCAGCCCTGCTACCTTCCTCACCAGCAGCAACGCTCCCAGCTCAGCCCGACCCAGGACCTTCACCCCAAAATCCTTTTCCTTTCCCTTTCCCATTCCCTCACCCTTTCCTCAAACACAGCGACACCCACTGCCTTTGCCCTTAGCTCACCATCACTTGTCCTGGCTTCTTCCGGCTCATGACCAACTCCACGCCGTACACCTCCACCCGCACGGCGCCCGTGTAGCTCACGGCCTGGCTGCCCCGATGCTCATTCTCCACCAGCACCCGGAACTCGGGCAGCGTCATGTTGTTCGAGCCGCACGTGCCCGCCAGCAGGTACACGCAGGCGCCCATGAAGTCGTAGCGGCGGCCGTCGAAGGTCACGTAGTGTGGGTCTCCAGAGGCCTGGCAGGTGGCAGAACTCACGGGCACGCAGCCCAAGACACCATCAGACACCTGGCAGGTCTCCTGTGGGCCACAGGAGGAGGGCTCGCAGGACAGCTGGCCTCCCGCCTGGCAGGTGCAAAGGGAGTCACACTCGGGACCAGGGTAGAAGGTCTGGCCTGGCGGGTGGTAGGTGCCATTGTGAACACAGCCGCAGGATTCTGGGGCCACGCACGAGTTGCCGCTGAGCACAAAGCCGTCGTCGCACACACAGCTCTCGTAGCACGCAGAGCCACAGGCTCCGGTCACCGTGAGGTTCCCGCAGGTGGGCTGGCAGCCTTGGGCACACACCTCGTAGTGGCTGTGTTCTGGGCAGTTGGATGCTGTAGCAGAGACAGGGAGGCCATCCGTCAACACTCCCCGTTCCGACATACACTCTGGGACCCTCACACCTCCGTGTGCATTCACACGCGCTCACACACATGCAGAAACGCTCACACCACGAGCCGCCCCATGGCCCAGTGCGGCCTGGGGAACACACTTGACCGCTGGGACACTGATGATGACCGTTCCTTTCAGTCGAACAGCACTTGGGACTAACATTGTAGGCCCCGTCCAGTTGGCTCTGAGGTGCTACACGGGACCAGATTGAAACATCCACTTGCATGTGCACGGACATTCTGCCTGTGCATGTAGTGCTCTTCCACATTGCAATGGAAGCAGGATTTGGTCACACTCGAAATATCAACTTGTTGCAACTTTACAGCTGCTGCAAGAGTACTAAACCAATACCATCATAACGGAAGGAAACCTGTGCCCTTCTCCAAGGACTCTCCTGTCTCACTCGGGGCACTCCAAATTCCACACCCTTCACTGTCTCACACAGCAGCTTCTGACAAATCAGAATTTCACATGGCACACACCAGGCCTCTTTTCTACCCCTGTGCCCACCCAAGTGCATGAGTCATCCCTTGCTGCCTCCAGGGTGCACCTCAACGGGACCATGGGTCAGACACTGAGCCCAGGCGGGAACACATGGGTCTCCAACCTTCCGGGCGAGCAGAAGTGTGGGCAGACCACGTCTGTGCCCACGGCCACAGCCCGGTTCTCACCCAGACTGACCGAGGATGCTCTCCTGAGCGGGGCAGGCCAGCTGGGCACCAGGAGGACTCGCTTAGGGCAGGGCTGGGGCTATTCAGAACAGTAGCACTGCCGCTTCATCTCTGAGTGACGGCTGTCAGGTGGGAGTCAGGCAAGGTGCCACTGATGGGATGCCAGCTGTCCTTTCCCAGACATCGGCGGCATGCCGATCCTCTGCGACACTCGAGTTGCCATCACCCCAGGCTTAGAACCTCAACTTTCTGAATCTCACTCTTTCCATCTCTACCCTTAGGCTCAGGATAACCACAGTGTCTACATCAGGGGGCTCTTAAAGCATGAACGGAATGGGATGACATCGCATGTCAACGGACAGACAGAAGGCTGCCACCTCCTACCCACAAGAACACTCAGGCAACACACACACACACACACACACACACACACAGAGCTGCCACTGCGGCTACTCACGGCAAAACGTTTCATTCCTCCAGGGGTACACGGTGGCTCCGGCAGCCTGGCACGCGGCAGCGTATGCCACCAATGTGTCACACGCCACATCAGGTTGTTCTGGTACCAGGCAGAGGTCATAGACACAGTCGCGCACAGCGCCCTGGGGATCCACGTGTTGGTGACACTCCCGGAAGGGACCTTCGGGGTCGGCCAGGATTCCACACTTCTCCTTCTTCTGCACCTGGTCGTTCAGCATCTCGTCCAGGTTGGGACATTCCTTCGTGGGTCCAGTCGCTTCACAGCCCGGGCCCGTCTCCTCCTCCTGCCAGCTGTTCCCGAAGTCTGTGGCATCAGTCGTTTGGCTGCCATTCCGCAGAGTCAAGTCATCGTTGGGGTCCTCGTTGAAGTTCCCGCAGAGACCACACATGGCATCTGTGTAGCTGCTGGGCACCTTGACAGTCACTAGAGCATCCCAGTTGAAGGTGACAGTCAGGCCAAAGTCTGTGTGGACCACGGCGTTGTTACCGAGGCGGTTCACCTGCACGCGCCCTCCAGCGGCCTCAAACGGAGGGTACTGAAGCACGCCATCCACCTGGGAGAGAAGGGAGGAGACCAGAAGGATGAGGAGGGTCAGCTAGCTGGTGTTCCTGCAGGCGTGTGTGGCTACCATGTCTCCGGGCTGTGCTCAGCCCCACCAGGGGCCTTGGCACCTGCTGCTTCTCCTGCCTGGAACGCCACCCAACCCCTCACTCTCCAGGCACCACCTGAAACCCACACCTCTCAGCCACCATGCTCTGCACCTGCCTCCCACCACCACACCCACAGCCCGGCTCGGCTCGCCCCGCACCTCCCCTTCCTCTGCTGCAGCCCTGCTACCTTCCTCACCAGCAGCAACGCTCCCAGCTCAGCCCGACCCAGGACCTTCACCCCAAAATCCTTTTCCTTTCCCTTTCCCATTCCCTCACCCTTTCCTCAAACACAGCGACACCCACTGCCTTTGCCCTTAGCTCACCATCACTTGTCCTGGCTTCTTCCGGCTCATGACCAACTCCACGCCGTACACCTCCACCCGCACGGCGCCCGTGTAGCTCACGGCCTGGCTGCCCCGATGCTCATTCTCCACCAGCACCCGGAACTCGGGCAGCGTCATGTTGTTCGAGCCGCACGTGCCCGCCAGCAGGTACACGCAGGCGCCCATGAAGTCGTAGCGGCGGCCGTCGAAGGTCACGTAGTGTGGGTCTCCAGAGGCCTGGCAGGTGGCAGAACTCACGGGCACGCAGCCCAAGACACCATCAGACACCTGGCAGGTCTCCTGTGGGCCACAGGAGGAGGGCTCGCAGGACAGCTGGCCTCCCGCCTGGCAGGTGCAAAGGGAGTCACACTCGGGACCAGGGTAGAAGGTCTGGCCTGGCGGGTGGTAGGTGCCATTGTGAACACAGCCGCAGGATTCTGGGGCCACGCACGAGTTGCCGCTGAGCACAAAGCCGTCGTCGCACACACAGCTCTCGTAGCACGCAGAGCCACAGGCTCCGGTCACCGTGAGGTTCCCGCAGGTGGGCTGGCAGCCTTGGGCACACACCTCGTAGTGGCTGTGTTCTGGGCAGTTGGATGCTGTAGCAGAGACAGGGAGGCCATCCGTCAACACTCCCCGTTCCGACATACACTCTGGGACCCTCACACCTCCGTGTGCATTCACACGCGCTCACACACATGCAGAAACGCTCACACCACGAGCCGCCCCATGGCCCAGTGCGGCCTGGGGAACACACTTGACCGCTGGGACACTGATGATGACCGTTCCTTTCAGTCGAACAGCACTTGGGACTAACATTGTAGGCCCCGTCCAGTTGGCTCTGAGGTGCTACACGGGACCAGATTGAAACATCCACTTGCATGTGCACGGACATTCTGCCTGTGCATGTAGTGCTCTTCCACATTGCAATGGAAGCAGGATTTGGTCACACTCGAAATATCAACTTGTTGCAACTTTACAGCTGCTGCAAGAGTACTAAACCAATACCATCATAACGGAAGGAAACCTGTGCCCTTCTCCAAGGACTCTCCTGTCTCACTCGGGGCACTCCAAATTCCACACCCTTCACTGTCTCACACAGCAGCTTCTGACAAATCAGAATTTCACATGGCACACACCAGGCCTCTTTTCTACCCCTGTGCCCACCCAAGTGCATGAGTCATCCCTTGCTGCCTCCAGGGTGCACCTCAACGGGACCATGGGTCAGACACTGAGCCCAGGCGGGAACACATGGGTCTCCAACCTTCCGGGCGAGCAGAAGTGTGGGCAGACCACGTCTGTGCCCACGGCCACAGCCCGGTTCTCACCCAGACTGACCGAGGATGCTCTCCTGAGCGGGGCAGGCCAGCTGGGCACCAGGAGGACTCGCTTAGGGCAGGGCTGGGGCTATTCAGAACAGTAGCACTGCCGCTTCATCTCTGAGTGACGGCTGTCAGGTGGGAGTCAGGCAAGGTGCCACTGATGGGATGCCAGCTGTCCTTTCCCAGACATCGGCGGCATGCCGATCCTCTGCGACACTCGAGTTGCCATCACCCCAGGCTTAGAACCTCAACTTTCTGAATCTCACTCTTTCCATCTCTACCCTTAGGCTCAGGATAACCACAGTGTCTACATCAGGGGGCTCTTAAAGCATGAACGGAATGGGATGACATCGCATGTCAACGGACAGACAGAAGGCTGCCACCTCCTACCCACAAGAACACTCAGGCAACACATACACACACACACACACACACAGAGCTGCCACTGCGGCTACTCACGGCAAAACGTTTCATTCCTCCAGGGGTACACGGTGGCTCCGGCAGCCTGGCACGCGGCAGCGTATGCCACCAATGTGTCACACGCCACATCAGGTTGTTCTGGTACCAGGCAGAGGTCATAGACACAGTCGTGCACAGCGCCCTGGGGATCCACGTGTTGGTGACACTCCCGGAAGGGACCTTCGGGGTCGGCCAGGATTCCACACTTCTCCTTCTTCTGCACCTGGTCGTTCAGCATCTCGTCCAGGTTGGGACATTCCTTCGTGGGTCCAGTCGCTTCACAGCCCGGGCCCGTCTCCTCCTCCTGCCAGCTGTTCCCGAAGTCTGTGGCATCAGTCGTTTGGCTGCCATTCCGCAGAGTCAAGTCATCGTTGGGGTCCTCGTTGAAGTTCCCGCAGAGACCACACATGGCATCTGTGTAGCTGCTGGGCACCTTGACAGTCACTAGAGCATCCCAGTTGAAGGTGACAGTCAGGCCAAAGTCTGTGTGGACCACGGCGTTGTTACCGAGGCGGTTCACCTGCACGCGCCCTCCAGCGGCCTCAAACGGAGGGTACTGAAGCACGCCATCCACCTGGGAGAGAAGGGAGGAGACCAGAAGGATGAGGAGGGTCAGCTAGCTGGTGTTCCTGCAGGCGTGTGTGGCTACCATGTCTCCGGGCTGTGCTCAGCCCCACCAGGGGCCTTGGCACCTGCTGCTTCTCCTGCCTGGAACGCCACCCAACCCCTCACTCTCCAGGCACCACCTGAAACCCACACCTCTCAGCCACCATGCTCTGCACCTGCCTCCCACCACCACACCCACAGCCCGGCTCGGCTCGCCCCGCACCTCCCCTTCCTCTGCTGCAGCCCTGCTACCTTCCTCACCAGCAGCAACGCTCCCAGCTCAGCCCGACCCAGGACCTTCACCCCAAAATCCTTTTCCTTTCCCTTTCCCATTCCCTCACCCTTTCCTCAAACACAGCGACACCCACTGCCTTTGCCCTTAGCTCACCATCACTTGTCCTGGCTTCTTCCGGCTCATGACCAACTCCACGCCGTACACCTCCACCCGCACGGCGCCCGTGTAGCTCACGGCCTGGCTGCCCCGATGCTCATTCTCCACCAGCACCCGGAACTCGGGCAGCGTCATGTTGTTCGAGCCGCACGTGCCCGCCAGCAGGTACACGCAGGCGCCCATGAAGTCGTAGCGGCGGCCGTCGAAGGTCACGTAGTGTGGGTCTCCAGAGGCCTGGCAGGTGGCAGAACTCACGGGCACGCAGCCCAAGACACCATCAGACACCTGGCAGGTCTCCTGTGGGCCACAGGAGGAGGGCTCGCAGGACAGCTGGCCTCCCGCCTGGCAGGTGCAAAGGGAGTCACACTCGGGACCAGGGTAGAAGGTCTGGCCTGGCGGGTGGTAGGTGCCATTGTGAACACAGCCGCAGGATTCTGGGGCCACGCACGAGTTGCCGCTGAGCACAAAGCCGTCGTCGCACACACAGCTCTCGTAGCACGCAGAGCCACAGGCTCCGGTCACCGTGAGGTTCCCGCAGGTGGGCTGGCAGCCTTGGGCACACACCTCGTAGTGGCTGTGTTCTGGGCAGTTGGATGCTGTAGCAGAGACAGGGAGGCCATCCGTCAACACTCCCCGTTCCGACATACACTCTGGGACCCTCACACCTCCGTGTGCATTCACACGCGCTCACACACATGCAGAAACGCTCACACCACGAGCCGCCCCATGGCCCAGTGCGGCCTGGGGAACACACTTGACCGCTGGGACACTGATGATGACCGTTCCTTTCAGTCGAACAGCACTTGGGACTAACATTGTAGGCCCCGTCCAGTTGGCTCTGAGGTGCTACACGGGACCAGATTGAAACATCCACTTGCATGTGCACGGACATTCTGCCTGTGCATGTAGTGCTCTTCCACATTGCAATGGAAGCAGGATTTGGTCACACTCGAAATATCAACTTGTTGCAACTTTACAGCTGCTGCAAGAGTACTAAACCAATACCATCATAACGGAAGGAAACCTGTGCCCTTCTCCAAGGACTCTCCTGTCTCACTCGGGGCACTCCAAATTCCACACCCTTCACTGTCTCACACAGCAGCTTCTGACAAATCAGAATTTCACATGGCACACACCAGGCCTCTTTTCTACCCCTGTGCCCACCCAAGTGCATGAGTCATCCCTTGCTGCCTCCAGGGTGCACCTCAACGGGACCATGGGTCAGACACTGAGCCCAGGCGGGAACACATGGGTCTCCAACCTTCCGGGCGAGCAGAAGTGTGGGCAGACCACGTCTGTGCCCACGGCCACAGCCCGGTTCTCACCCAGACTGACCGAGGATGCTCTCCTGAGCGGGGCAGGCCAGCTGGGCACCAGGAGGACTCGCTTAGGGCAGGGCTGGGGCTATTCAGAACAGTAGCACTGCCGCTTCATCTCTGAGTGACGGCTGTCAGGTGGGAGTCAGGCAAGGTGCCACTGATGGGATGCCAGCTGTCCTTTCCCAGACATCGGCGGCATGCCGATCCTCTGCGACACTCGAGTTGCCATCACCCCAGGCTTAGAACCTCAACTTTCTGAATCTCACTCTTTCCATCTCTACCCTTAGGCTCAGGATAACCACAGTGTCTACATCAGGGGGCTCTTAAAGCATGAACGGAATGGGATGACATCGCATGTCAACGGACAGACAGAAGGCTGCCACCTCCTACCCACAAGAACACTCAGGCAACGCGCACACACACACACACACACACACACACAGAGCTGCCACTGCGGCTACTCACGGCAAAACGTTTCATTCCTCCAGGGGTACACGGTGGCTCCGGCAGCCTGGCATGCGGCAGCGTATGCCACCAATGTGTCACACGCCACATCAGGTTGTTCTGGTACCAGGCAGAGGTCATAGACACAGTCGTGCACAGCGCCCTGGGGATCCACGTGTTGGTGACACTCCCGGAAGGGACCTTCGGGGTCGGCCAGGATTCCACACTTCTCCTTCTTCTGCACCTGGTCGTTCAGCATCTCGTCCAGGTTGGGACATTCCTTCGTGGGTCCAGTCGCTTCACAGCCCGGGCCCGTCTCCTCCTCCTGCCAGCTGTTCCCGAAGTCTGTGGCATCAGTCGTTTGGCTGCCATTCCGCAGAGTCAAGTCATCGTTGGGGTCCTCGTTGAAGTTCCCGCAGAGACCACACATGGCATCTGTGTAGCTGCTGGGCACCTTGACAGTCACTAGAGCATCCCAGTTGAAGGTGACAGTCAGGCCAAAGTCTGTGTGGACCACGGCGTTGTTACCGAGGCGGTTCACCTGCACGCGCCCTCCAGCGGCCTCAAACGGAGGGTACTGAAGCACGCCATCCACCTGGGAGAGAAGGGAGGAGACCAGAAGGATGAGGAGGGTCAGCTAGCTGGTGTTCCTGCAGGCGTGTGTGGCTACCATGTCTCCGGGCTGTGCTCAGCCCCACCAGGGGCCTTGGCACCTGCTGCTTCTCCTGCCTGGAACGCCACCCAACCCCTCACTCTCCAGGCACCACCTGAAACCCACACCTCTCAGCCACCATGCTCTGCGCCTGCCTCCCACCACCACACCCACAGCCCGGCTCGGCTCGCCCCGCACCTCCCCTTCCTCTGCTGCAGCCCTGCTACCTTCCTCACCAGCAGCAACGCTCCCAGCTCAGCCCGACCCAGGACCTTCACCCCAAAATCCTTTTCCTTTCCCTTTCCCATTCCCTCACCCTTTCCTCAAACACAGCGACACCCACTGCCTTTGCCCTTAGCTCACCATCACTTGTCCTGGCTTCTTCCGGCTCATGACCAACTCCACGCCGTACACCTCCACCCGCACGGCGCCCGTGTAGCTCACGGCCTGGCTGCCCCGATGCTCATTCTCCACCAGCACCCGGAACTCGGGCAGCGTCATGTTGTTCGAGCCGCACGTGCCCGCCAGCAGGTACACGCAGGCGCCCATGAAGTCGTAGCGGCGGCCGTCGAAGGTCACGTAGTGTGGGTCTCCAGAGGCCTGGCAGGTGGCAGAACTCACGGGCACGCAGCCCAAGACACCATCAGACACCTGGCAGGTCTCCTGTGGGCCACAGGAGGAGGGCTCGCAGGACAGCTGGCCTCCCGCCTGGCAGGTGCAAAGGGAGTCACACTCGGGACCAGGGTAGAAGGTCTGGCCTGGCGGGTGGTAGGTGCCATTGTGAACACAGCCGCAGGATTCTGGGGCCACGCACGAGTTGCCGCTGAGCACAAAGCCGTCGTCACACACACAGCTCTCGTAGCACGCAGAGCCACAGGCTCCGGTCACCGTGAGGTTCCCGCAGGTGGGCTGGCAGCCTTGGGCACACACCTCGTAGTGGCTGTGTTCTGGGCAGTTGGATGCTGTAGCAGAGACAGGGAGGCCATCCGTCAACACTCCCCGTTCCGACATACACTCTGGGACCCTCACACCTCCGTGTGCATTCACACGCGCTCACACACATGCAGAAACGCTCACACCACGAGCCGCCCCATGGCCCAGTGCGGCCTGGGGAACACACTTGACCGCTGGGACACTGATGATGACCGTTCCTTTCAGTCGAACAGCACTTGGGACTAACATTGTAGGCCCCGTCCAGTTGGCTCTGAGGTGCTACACGGGACCAGATTGAAACATCCACTTGCATGTGCACGGACATTCTGCCTGTGCATGTAGTGCTCTTCCACATTGCAATGGAAGCAGGATTTGGTCACACTCGAAATATCAACTTGTTGCAACTTTACAGCTGCTGCAAGAGTACTAAACCAATACCATCATAACGGAAGGAAACCTGTGCCCTTCTCCAAGGACTCTCCTGTCTCACTCGGGGCACTCCAAATTCCACACCCTTCACTGTCTCACACAGCAGCTTCTGACAAATCAGAATTTCACATGGCACACACCAGGCCTCTTTTCTACCCCTGTGCCCACCCAAGTGCATGAGTCATCCCTTGCTGCCTCCAGGGTGCACCTCAACGGGACCATGGGTCAGACACTGAGCCCAGGCGGGAACACATGGGTCTCCAACCTTCCGGGCGAGCAGAAGTGTGGGCAGACCACGTCTGTGCCCACGGCCACAGCCCGGTTCTCACCCAGACTGACCGAGGATGCTCTCCTGAGCGGGGCAGGCCAGCTGGGCACCAGGAGGACTCGCTTAGGGCAGGGCTGGGGCTATTCAGAACAGTAGCACTGCCGCTTCATCTCTGAGTGATGGCTGTCAGGTGGGAGTCAGGCAAGGTGCCACTGATGGGATGCCAGCTGTCCTTTCCCAGACATCAGCAGCATGCCGATCCTCTGCGACACTCGAGTTGCCATCACCCCAGGCTTAGAACTTCAACTTTCTGAATCTCACTCTTTCCATCTCTACCCTTAGGCTCAGGATAACCACAGTGTCTACATCAGGGGGCTCTTAAAGCATGAACGGAATGGGATGGCATCGCATGTCAATGGACAGACAGAAGGCTGCCACCTCCTACCCACAAGAACACTCAGGCAACACACACACACACAGAGCTGCCACTGCGGCTACTCACGGCAAAACGTTTCATTCCTCCAGGGGTACACGGTGGCTCCGGCAGCCTGGCATGCGGCAGCGTATGCCACCAATGTGTCACACGCCACATCAGGTTGTTCTGGTACCAGGCAGAGGTCATAGACACAGTCGTGCACAGCGCCCTGGGGATCCACGTGTTGGTGACACTCCCGGAAGGGACCTTCGGGGTCGGCCAGGATTCCACACTTCTCCTTCTTCTGCACCTGGTCGTTCAGCATCTCGTCCAGGTTGGGACATTCCTTCGTGGGTCCAGTCGCTTCACAGCCCGGGCCCGTCTCCTCCTCCTGCCAGCTGTTCCCGAAATCAGGTGTGTTGGCTGCTTGGCTGCCATTCCGCAGAGTCAAGTCATCGTTGGGGTCCCCGTTGAAGTTCCCGCAGAGACCACACATGGCATCTGTGTAGCTGCTGGGCACCTTGACAGTCACTAGAGCATCCCAGTTGAAGGTGACAGTCAGGCCAAAGTCTGTGTGGACCACGGCGTTGTTACCGAGGCGGTTCACCTGCACGCGCCCTCCTGCGGCCTCAAACGGAGGGTACTGAAGCACGCCATCCACCTGGGAGAGACGGGAGGAGACCAGAAGGATGAGGAGGGTCAGCTAGCTGGTGTTCCTGCAGGCGTGTGTGGCTACCATGTCTCCGGGCTGTGCTCAGCCCCACCAGGGGCCTTGGCACCTGCTGCTTCTCCTGCCTGGAACGCCATCCAACCCCTCACTCTCCAGGCACCACCTGAAACCCACACCTCTCAGCCACCATGCTCTGCGCCTGCCTCCCACCACCACACCCACAGCCCGGCTCGGCTCGCCCCGCACCTCCCCTTCCTCTGCTGCAGCCCTGCTACCTTCCTCACCAGCAGCAACGCTCCCAGCTCAGCCCGACCCAGGACCTTCACCCCAAAATCCTTTTCCTTTCCCTTTCCCATTCCCTCACCCTTTCCTCAAACACAGCGACACCCACTGCCTTTGCCCTTAGCTCACCATCACTTGTCCTGGCTTCTTCCGGCTCATGACCAACTCCACGCCGTACACCTCCACCCGCACGGCGCCCGTGTAGCTCACGGCCTGGCTGCCCCGATGCTCATTCTCCACCAGCACCCGGAACTCGGGCAGCGTCATGTTGTTCGAGCCGCACGTGCCCGCCAGCAGGTACACGCAGGCGCCCATGAAGTCGTAGCGGCGGCCGTCGAAGGTCACGTAGTGTGGGTCTCCAGAGGCCTGGCAGGTGGCAGAACTCACGGGCACGCAGCCCAAGACACCATCAGACACCTGGCAGGTCTCCTGTGGGCCACAGGAGGAGGGCTCGCAGGACAGTTGACCTCCCGCCTTGCAGTTGCAGATGGAGTCACACTTCGGGCCCGGATAGAAGGTCTGGCCTGGCTTGTAGTAGGCACCATTGTGCACACAGCCACATGAGTTAATGGGCACGCACGAGTTGCCGCTGAGCAAATATCCATCATCACACACACAGCTCTCGTAGCACTCAGAACCGCAGGCTCCGGACCTTGGAACTTCTCCACATGTTAGCGGGCAACCATGGGCACATGGCTCATAGTGGCTGTGCTCTGTGCAGTTGAACGCTGCAGGAAGAAAGGGAGGCTGTTTGTTTCAACTTCCTCTTTAGCGTGACTTATAGACCCTCACACCTCCTTGTGTTTTCACATGTGCTCACATACACTGATACATTCACAGCCTTGGCGTCCTCAGGGTTCAATGCTGCCTGGGGAACACACTTGACCACTGGAACACTGTTAATAACAACTCATATCAGTCTGGCTGCAATTGAAGTGATTTATCCGAAATGTAATTGCCCCATCAGGTTAGTTGTAAGATGTTACCTGGGGCTTGATTTAATCATTCCCTTGCATGTGTACCTCCTTGCTTCCTATGCATGGAATACAATTCCGGTTGTCTTAGGTTCACTCTTCCACATGATCGTCAAAGTAGAATCTTAGTAATTTTAACTAGCAATAGTATTGAAACGATTATTGGAAGAGTGATAAATAGCACGGTAAAGTGGAACAAACACCTGTCGCTACACCTAAGACCTCTCAGCTTCCCTTTCTTCACTCCAAATTCCAATGCCTTCTATGCAGCAGACAGGAAGTCTGCAAAAGTAAAATAAACACAGAATAAACCAGGCCTCTTTCCATCCCTGTGCCTATCCTTATTTCTGCCTGGCCTCCATCTGAACAGGAAACAGGTCAAACCAGAGCCGAGGCGGGAACATATGGTTTTTCAGACTTCTGGGAGAATACTCCTGCACTAACAGCTGGATTCTGGAAGCTCTCACGAGCAGAGCAGGCCACAAGTAGACCAGGACAGCTTGATCAAGGGATGGGGCTATTCATAAAAGTACACCCGGGACTAGTGTGATGGTTCAGTTGGCTTATTCTCCCCTTACAAGGGCCAGAATTCCATACTGGTACTGGATCCTGCCCTAGCTGTTCCACTTCCCACCCAGCTCTCTACCTGTGGTCTGGGAAAGCTATAGAAAATGGCCCAAAGCCATGGGACCCTAAACTCACATCGAAGACTGGGAAGAAACTCCCGGCTTCAGATCGACTCAGCACCAACTTGTGGCCATTTGGGGAGAGAACCAGAGGCCGGATATCTTTCTGTCTCTCGTTTACTCTGTAAGTTTGCCACCGAATAATTAATCTTAAGAAAATAACAAAGGAAGGAAGGTAGAAAAGAAAAGAACAAGACAAAGCAGCACTGCCACTTCATCTCTGAGTGACGGCTGTCAGGTGGGAGTCAGGCAAGGTGCCACTGATGGGATGCCAGCTGTCCTTTCCCAGACATCGGTGGCACGCCAATCCTCTAGGACATTCTAGTTGCCTTGATCCCAAGAGTGTCTCAATTTTGTGACCCTCACTTTCCTCAT
The DNA here is from genome assembly GCF_017591425.1 of Ochotona curzoniae. NCBI lineage: Eukaryota > Metazoa > Chordata > Mammalia > Lagomorpha > Ochotonidae > Ochotona > Ochotona curzoniae. Next base: position 3,015,892 of record NW_024465561.1, on the reverse strand, counting down.
CTCTCTTTCTTTCTTTCTTTTTCTTTCTTTTTTTTTTTTTTTTTGGAAAGTCAGATATACAGAGAAGAGAAGAGACAGAGAGGAAGAACTTCTATCTGATGATTCACTCCCCAAGTAACCGCAATAACCGATGCTATGCCAATCCGGAGCCAGGATCCAGGAACTTCTTCCGGGTATCCGACAAAGGTGCAGGATCCCAAAGCTTTGGGCCATCCTTGACTGCTTTCCCAGCCCACAAGCAGGGAGCTGGAGGGGAAGTGGAGCTGCCAGGATTAGAACCGGTGCCCATATGGGATCCCGGGTGCATTCAAGGCGAGGACTTTAGCCACTAGGCCATGCCGCTGGGCCCACTTTCCTCATCTCTTAAAAGCGGATCTACAGTCCCTTTGTCATAGGACCACTGTAACAACGAACTGAATGGATGATATTTACATGTTAATGCATCCACATAATGCTGACCCCTCCTCCTCATAGTCACAGGCACAAGCATGTACGCCTACTAATGCATACACACACACACACACACGCCACGGCCAGTACTCACGGCAAAGTGTATCGCTTCTCCATGGATCAAGGGTGACCCCGGCAGTCTGACACACAGCTGCATACGCGGCCAACGCATCACACAACAGATCAGGTTGTTCTGGTACCAGGCAGAGGTCATAGACACAATCACGAACCACAGCCTCAGGATCCAGCTTCTTGTGACACTTCTGGAAGGGACCATTGGGGTCGGCCAGGATTCCACACTTCTCCTTCTTCTGCAGCTGTTCATTCAGCATCTCGTCCAGGTTGGGACATTCCGTGGGTCCAGTCGCTTCACAGCCCGGGCCCGTCTCCTCCTCCTGCCAGCTGTTCCCGAAGTCTGTGGCATCAGTCGTTTGGCTGCCATTCCGCAGAGTCAAGTCATCGTTGGGGTCCTCATTGAAGTTCCCGCAGAGACCACACATGGCATCTGTGTAGCTGCTGGGCACCTTGACAGTCACTAGAGCATCCCAGTTGAAGGTGACAGTCAGGCCAAAGTCTGTGTGGATGGCAGCATTGTTACCGAGGCGGTTCACCTGCACGCGCCCTCCAGCGGCCTCAAACGGAGGGTACTGAAGCACGCCATCCACCTGGGGGAGAGAAAGGAGGTGACTAGGGTGGTTAGAAGGGCTGGGCATTCCTGTTTCCATGGCTCCCAGGGCTCCAGCTCTCCTGGTCTCCAGGCTGTGCCACTGAACAAATCATGCTCAATCCCACCATGGGCCTGGTACCTACTGACCCCCCTGTCTGAACGTTTGTCATCCCTTCCAGACGTTGGCTTAAATCCACATCTCTTAGCCCAGGCCAGAATCACTGAAACTCCGCCCAATCCTACAGAGGCCCCGCCCAATCTCAAGACCAGCAACACAGGTTGTGGTGCAAAGTCAGTGAACTGATACATGTGAATATGGCACATGTTGGTTACTATGTGTTGGTTATTGTTTCTAGTCTCAGGCTAACTGTCCTCTCAGAGAGGAGTTAGTAAGAATACAAACTGGTGATTCTGTCCTCTGTTTATCTGGAGTATTCTCTAAGATCAGAATTTCCTTTTTTTTTTTTCCTATGTGTTTTCCAGGGTTATAAGTTCTCTGTCTCCCATCTACCACTCTCCCACTCAGTCCTAATCCACGTGCTATGCATCACTGCCCACAACTTCTCACTAATCAATACCAGCTATTGTGTGTCTCCCAACACTGTCCTTCTCCATTCTTACCTTTCTATTCAAAGTCATTGGTTCTCTGCTTTCAATGGGAAGAGACCCCCTAGACTGAATCCTTGGACCACTAGGCACCCCAGGAGGGTGAGAACCCCTGTGATGCATTCCCCTCTAGCTCCTCACATACATCTGTCACCTGACATGTTGTTATACTGCTCCCCCCCCCAAAAAAAAAAAACCTACAAAAATGCACACATCTGAGATTCTGACTGCATTACGACCACAATCACTGGCAACACTGACCGAGTGCTGGGCATTGGGGTGTCTTGCAAACCTCCCTCAAGTCCCCACCCCTGCCTGTGAAATGTCACCTGCTCAGGGGCCCTTCTTTCTTTTTATACCTTTGAGGAAGACAAGCCTAAGGCAGTGACCAAGTCACACAGGCAAGAAGAGGGAGCCCCATTGGCTTGGTGACATGTCCCCAACCACTTTACAACCATTTCTTCTAACAGGGACATCTAACTCCACTGGGAGCCTTAGCGTTTTTCCTTTTCCTGCCCCAGCCCCTATACCTTCCCCCAGCATGGGGCCCCAAATTGCTCACCATCACTTGTCCTGGGTACTCCTTGCTAATGACCAACTCCATGCCGTATACCTCCACCCGCACAGCACGTGTGTAGCTCACGGCCTGGCTGCCCCGATGCTCATTCTCCACCAGCACCCGGAACTCGGGCAGCGCTGAGTTCTGGTTGCACGAGCCCGCCAGCAGGTACACACAGGCACCCATGAAGTCGTAGCGGCGGCCATCAAAGGTCACATAGTGTGGGTCACCGGAGGCCTGGCAAGTGGCAAAGCTGCCTGGGTAGCAACCCAAGAGTTCATTCTCCACACGGCAGCTCTCGCCAGGTGGGCAGCCTTGCGTGTCGATGCAGCTGACTTCTTGGGTGGCGCCATTGCAGGTGCAGCGCTGTCTGCATCTGTCGTCAGTCCACACCTCCTGGCCTGGTGCCAGCAGGTGGCCCTCAAACGAACAACCACATGATGACTGGGGAATGCAGGCACCACCACTAGCCACAAAGCCTGGGAGGCACTCGCAGCTCTCCACACAAGGGCGCTCAGAGCAGTTGGATGACGTGAAATCTGGGTTGCAGGTTTCAGGGCAGGCAGGCCCACAGGAATTATATTTGCTGTTTTCTGGGCAGGACATGGCTGTGGGCGAAAGGCACAAGAGAGTAGGTCAGCGCTGTTGTGATGGATAGGGGAGCCTTCCCTAGCCCGCCTGCCTACTCTGCATGTACTGCCATTCAGGGACCGACACGTCCAACCTGCTCCTCCCCGAGGGCCCTACACCTCAGTACTGCCCTGATCAGCTTCCTTCCCACCTGCAAATGTGTCCCAGAAGCTTGCAGGTTCAACACTTATCCGGAATCTACCTCTTGACAGGACTCACATCTGCTCCCCCCAAGCAGCAAGAAGATCCTAGAAGCACCTGAATCATAGGAGGGCTGACCCCTATCAGTATTCTCCTGAGCTCTAGTCAGTGACCCCTGAGACCCGGCATCCTCTGCCTCCATCACTTCTCTTCCCTCGTTTGCTCTCTGTCTCCCTTTGTACCTCCTTCCACTCATGCCCAGGACCTTTGCACTGGTTTTTCTCTCAGAAGGCCAGTGTGATATCCATACAATAAGAGTCCTGGAGCCCCAAAGGCCCAGGTTCAGACCCAAGCTCTGTCTGCTTCCTAGTGTGTGATCATGAGCAAATGCTCCATATCCCCGTTGTGACTCAGTTTTCCTTTTGGCGAAGGGGATAGCCCAGCACTGGCCTCACAGGGTTGGTGTAAGGCTAAAGAGGGCTCATCTACATTGAGGTCTTCCAGGAACATCAGCTGATTGCCTCACCTGACCCTGTTCTCGGCACCTAAGTCATCTGCCCATAAAAACCATTCCTGTTCTAAGCATCCCCCAGTTACTTCCACGGCGTGAAAACTTCCTTTCCATCACTCTCTGAAGAGATTCAGCACTTGGACTGTGCACCACCTGTCTGTCCCTCCGCCCACTGGGATGTGTCTTGGGAATCTCTCCAAGTGCCTGTCTCTCTCATCGCTGAGCCTTCAGCACCATGGACAGAGCCTGGCATGCAGGGGATGCTCAGAAATGAAGCAAGCGCAAAAACACACCTGCTGTGGATAAATTGGGGGGGGGGAGCAGAGAATCGATGAAACCACTGCTTCCTCTTGGTGCTGGATACTGGAGGTATAGGGTGGGGGACACAGCAGTGACCCAGACAAGTCCCATACACCCTCTGTGTTTCCCCTGAACTTAGTGGCTCCTTCTCTTCTGCCCTCCCCCTATCCTCTCCATCTCCTAAACATTTCTCTGGGTTCAAGGGAAGATCTGTCATTGGCCCTCGCTGTGTTATCAGCCAGGACCAGGCAGGGAGTCCAAGGAATGCTTGCTTAACAAAGGAGGCTAGAGGACTGAGACATTAAGAGCAAGTCACAAAAGGGTGCTTAGTGGGGAGAGGATCTGCACATTTCTTCCCTGCACCCCTCCCACCCACCTGTAACCCCAGCCTGACCGCTATGGGGTATCCCTGTCCAGCATGCTATGTATGCTTGCCCTGACCTTGGACTCACTGTGGGGCACAGCCCAGCGGGGTTGGCCATCCTTGCATCCCCACTTGGTTCAGCCAAATGCTGAGATTCAAGAGGCACCTCATCTATCCCTGTGTGCTCCCAGCACTCCCCACCCCCGTCCTTTTCCCCCACCCCCACAGCAGCATCACTCACGGCAGCTGGCATATGATCTCCAGTCCCCAAGCGTAAAGCCCAGGTCCATGCAGGCCTGGGCATAGGCACTCAGAGCACGGCACAGGCTGTTCTGATCCCCGCTGGCTGCGCACAGGTCATACACACAGTCGCTCATAAAGGGCTTGGGGTCCAGGGCCTCGTGGCATGTGGAGAAGGGGCCTTCGGTCAAGGTCAGCAGGCCACACATGAAGTCGCCCTCATAGAAGTCAGTCTCATCTTTACTGCAGGAAGGACAGTCGTTTAGGCAACCGTCATCACACAGATAATCCCCGTCGTCCAATTTCCAGCTGTTAGCCAACTCCACGGCATTCGAGGCCTCCACGCCGTCAAATGTGAGGAAGTCGTCATCAGGGTTGCCATTGTAGTTGCCGCACAGCCCACACACCTGGTCTTTGAATCTGTCAGGCAGGGTCACTGTCATCACGGAGTCCCAGTCGTAGGTGACCACCAGTCCAAAGTCAAGCTCCACCACAGCCCGGGTCCCACTCTGATACACGCGCACGTGGTTCTCATTCAGGGAGACTGGCAGGAGGGAGTGCTGGTTGTTGATCTGCAAAGAGGGTGAAATGCAGGTGGTCAGAGCCCTGGACTGGCTGGCCACTTATACCTCATCTGCTCTTTCCAGCTCCTTCCACACTGAGCCATCAGAGCTCTGGTCTTCCACTTCTGTGGCCTGAAACCATCTCACCCATCTTGCCCATCATACACACGTGGCTCTCATCCTTGTCTTGTATCAAATATTTGTTCAGATGTCCTGTGATGCCACCCTTTTTTATTAATGTTACTGTTGCTTTATAAAAAAAAAAAAAACTTTTTTGAAGAAAAAGAGAGATCCCATTTGCTGATTCCCTCCCAAAATGTCTACAACAGTCAGGGTTGGGCTGGAAGCCAGGAGCTCCCTCTGGGTCTCCCACATACACGGCAGGGACCAATCAGTGCTTCCCATGATCTTCAGGAACAGAAAGTTAAGATCGGGATCCAGATCTGGGAATCGAACCCAGGCACTCCAACACAGGGAGTGAGGATCTGGCCTAGCTTCTTAACTACTAGGCCCAACTCCCTCTTGCAACCCTATTTCAGTCACACCTCTCCATTCTCTATATCCCTCCCCTATTGTCTTTTAGGAACAACTTCTAGCTTTCTTGACAATAACTTGCACATTCATGGTGTCCATCATTGGGCCGTGCTGCCATTGCTCCATGGAAACACCTTGATCACTGACCCTGGCCCAAGCAGCAGGTGCGCCCTTAGTCACCGCTGGATTACATCCATCTCCCCTGGACACTCACCTGGCACTGGACCCTGGCCTGAGAGATCCTATGTGAACCAAGACAAAGCTCCAGGCCTTAGCCTCTTAGGGCTCTCCATCCCAGTGAGGACAGGCCCAGCAACAGTCAAGGGACAGTGCAGAGTTCAGGGAGGAAGTGATAGCTGTAGAAACTTAGAAAAAAGGGGGAGAAATAGAAGAAAGAGGAGGGACAAGGCCAACACAGGCTCGCCAGAGAAGGGAACAGCTGAGCCTAGCCTTAAGGCACAAGGAAGCTGTAGGGACAGAGTGGGAAGCGTCTTCCGGCACCAATGTCCTGGGTGCAGACAAACAGCTGCCTGTCCTTCCAGCCAGGTGTTAAAGATGGGACGCTAGTGGCCTCTCAAAATTCAAGTGTCGACTTCCTAACCCACAACGTGGTGGTGGCAGCAGGCAGTGGGAGACTCACGAGGTCAACCAGTGCTCTTACACAAGGGACCCCAGAGAGCTCTCGCGTCTTCATTTCGTAACACTAGGACAAGCCCCTAATCATATCGCCTCCTCCCAGAGTCACTGTGAGTGTCAAGTGCACCCAGGCAAGGGGAGGTGTGGGTGCTAAGAACCAGACGGGGCACTTAACAGGTGTTCACCACACTCAGTGGTTTATTCATCTTTTTTTTTTTTTTTTTTTTACTGCTCTAAAACCATATTAGCATATTTATTTTCTTAATTACCTATCTGAGCATCTTTAGAATTCCTAGAAATGGTTTCAAACCCTGCTAGTGATTTCCTACCCTCTTTCCAATATCCCATTCCCCACCCCACAGCAAAGACGGACACTGTGGACACGGATGCCGACAGCCTCCCGACACTCACCCGGGCAAAGCCGGTCTCCCCGCGGGCCAGCATCACAACCTGGCTGTAAGCGCGTACAGTGACCAAGCTCACGTAGGAGACAAGGCGGCTGGTCCGGTGCTCGTTCTTGGCTTCCACTGCGAAGGCAGGCAGAGTCGGGTCCGTGCCGCACAGCTCCACCATGGAGTATGTGCAGGTGCCCATTATATTGTAGTGACGGCCATCGAAGGTGGTGTAGTGGGGATCTCCTTGGGCACGGCACACAGCCTTGGACTCTGCCTCACCCAGGGCCACAGCAGCTAGGCAAGAAAGAAGAAGCAGAAAGTCAGACGCTGCCAGAAGTGGAGCAGGAGTTGGCCTAGCAGGGCCCACATGAGTGCCTGGTGAGATTCCCAGCGTGGGCTCCTGGTTCCAGCTTCCTGCCTGTACCCTAGGAGGCGGCAGAGTTGGGCTACCCCTCTCCCAGGTAAGACCCTGGCATGGAGTTGGGCCTCCTGGCTCCCTCGGGGCTCAGCCCCTGCGGTGTTGGACTCTTATAAAGGAAACAAACTAGTAGATGGAATTTCTGCTCTCTTTCTCTCTCTCTCTCGTTGCTATTCAGATAAAATAAAAAGTGTCCACAGGGAGCAGTTGAGGTCTGGGCTTTCACAGAGAGAGCTGCCCAGTCCTGATTGTTGGATTCTTCAGTTTAACATGGGGCAGCCGAAAGGATGGAAGGTAGTGAAGAAGGATGGAGGGAACTGTCATTTTCATCATTCTTTCTCTACTTCTCCCTCTTCCCCACCATCCTACCAGGCTCAAAAGGATAAGAATTTGTTTTTAGGAACAGGAAACAAAAGACAGAGCTTGCTCAGCCTGCTGGAGATGACTGGCGTGGGTCAGATTGCCTAGGCAGCAAGCCTGGTTCAGTCAATGGGCTCAGTAACACCAGACAAACAATTTTTCCATCTCTTTGTCCCGCAATTTCCTCATTTGAAAGATGAGAATGTATTAAGATAATGATCCCTTGTTCATCATAAGGAAATCCGGCAAATGTGCCAACATGATTTTTTTTATTTGCTTTCTTTAAAAAAAATAATAAAAGGTTTAGTTATTTTTGTCTGTTTAAAAAGCAGAGAGAGAAAGGAAAGAGAAAGAGAAGCTTTCCTTCACTGGTTCATTCCCTAGGTGCCTATAACAGCTGGCGCTGGACCTGTTCAAAAGCAGGAGCCCAGTGCTACATCGGAGCAGGGACCCGGGGGCTTGAGCCATTATCTACCCTCTCCAAGGGTGCATTAGCAGGAAGCTGGGGAGAAGTGGAGATGCTGAGGCTCCAACAGACCCTCTGATTTGGGAAGTGGACACCCCAAGTCTCAGCTCCAACTCACACACCACACCGCAATGGCTGAAGAAATCAAAACCTCAAAAAAATAAGGAATGGAGCCCAGTGTTAAAGCTGATGTCAGCTACCCCAAGTGATCATCAATTCCTCCTCTCCATGATTATTCAAGCCCAAGAGCGGCCCCTCGAAGTTGGGGTGCTTTCTGTGTCCTGAGAAGACTCAAGAAAAGAATGTCAAGGAGGATGGAGCTGCATAGCCCAGTGGAGCCGCAGAGCCCCACGGGAGCAGGCAGGTGGGAAAAGGGACGCCAGGGGCACAAAGGGTCACTTCCTGTCACCCACTGTGACTGCAGGCAGCTGCTGTCCCAAAGCCCACAGTCTGACCCAGCCTGAAGGCGAGCAGCTTGATGCTGGTGTTGGCACTAACTGTGTGAGTCCCATTAGCTATGCCTGGGTCCACTTCAGCATATAAGAACTCACTGCCTGGCACAGCCACCCAGTTAAGCCAGGCCTTCAGTGTGTCCCCATCCACGGTTAGCCCACTACTTTGGTCTAGGTCATCACTGCAGCCACGCCCAGAGTGCTCCGAACACTTTGGACCATGTGAATGTGACAGTAAGTTGCCACATCTGGGACTAGGGCCAGGTAGGGGCCATAGGTCATACCATTCTTTATCGCCACTGTGCCAAAGAACAGGACCTGAATGCCCACATCTGCAGACAGGTAGCGATGCCGGGACGGCCACACCTCAAACTGTACTATGTCCCCCATCTGGAGGCTCCAACAGCCAGTGGTACCCCCGTGGTTATAGGTCAGCTTCATGGCCTGGCTGATCACTACTACATAGGCTAGATCGAAGCAGCTCTGAGAGGCCAGAATGCCCCCAAGCAGATGTGGGCAGCAGCTGCTCCACCACATGGTTGCAGTTGGTGCGCTTCTGGGCACAGCTGTGACCAGAGAGGACAGCCACGAGGCTGCTGGCCGTGACCTTGGACCCCGAGAGATCTACAGTGCCCTGTACCTGGGCCACCTCATAGGACTTTAGGGTCATGCTCAGGACACCACTGGCTGGATGAATCTTGTGCTGGAACGCCAATGCCCCCTTCAGGTTGATAGTGACCAACGCCCCGGCTGAGAAGCACCAGCACAAAGTGCTCCTTGCCCAAGGTGTTGCCAGGCTACAGTAAGGCCAGCAGCAAGACCTCATGGTCAGAGTGGACCACCATCACGTGCTACCAATCATCTCAGCCGTGGCACTGCTGTTGACCATGGCTCTCTCTGCCCAAGCCTGGCTATGACCTTCCGTGAGGTTTTGTCCACCAGGCTGAGCACAAAGACCGTGGCAGAGCTCCCCAACAGGCTGGAAATGAGCAGGTGGAGGGAGGCAGCACCGTCCCCTGGCTGGTAGTTCTGCAGAAAAGTCATCAGAAATCCCTGCCCCCTTTGCACTGGGATCCACGGGATCCAAGGCAGCCTCCTGGGTCCATCCTTGAGAAAACGCAGGTTGTGGGTGCACTGATCGAATCTGCCCCATCACTGAGCCAAGCCCTTGCCCAGTGCCAGCAAGTGGGTTGACCAATGCGGGTTTGGTAGTGGTATTTTTTTTTTCTTTTTTTCTGTTGGCTTTGTTCTTATTTGTGCACTACTTACCTTAAACCTTTCTGGCTTTTGTTTTCTAAAAGCCCACTCTTTGGACGGGGCAGGCAAATCAGGCCAATGTGCCACACTGTCCGGATGGGACTGCGGGAGCTGGAGCCTGCCCGCACCGCAGCAAGTGGGCAGTGGCTGCTGCCAGCTTTCTTTACACACTTTTTTTTTAATGCTAGATATTCCTATATTTCAAGACACTGTCTCTCTGCATTTTGCTGTGATATCTTCAACCCAAAATTTGATTGCAGGACTATGGGGACCACACTGCCTACACTTGGCTGCCAGCAGGTGATTTGTCTTAATATGACTCCAGGTGGGAGGGGGCCGGGGGTGTGGGAGGGGGTAAAGGAAGGAGAAGGATGATGGGAAGGTGAGCTTCTCAACACTCCAACTAGGAAGACACTCCCCAGTACGGAGAGAGAGAGAAGGGAAAGAGAGAGAATTGCGGGTGCCAGAAGGTCAGCTTGTCCAGTAAAGGGAGCCTGCAACAGTGTTCCCAATGTCCTTCAGGACCAGAGGCTCGAGGTCAAGGGGCCCTGAGACCCCAGCCTCCCCCAGTCCTTAGGAGCTTATCTAAGACTCTTGGCTACAACCCGACGAGAACCGGGGACCCAAAGCCCTCCAGGAGCATCTTTGTGATATCAACCATCACCTGGGCAGAAACAGACCCCCAGCCAAGTCTTGGCTAAGTGGCCCCCACCTTGACTCTGGGGCTCCAGGGGTTTAGCCCCATCTCTCCAGAGAAGCAAGAATGGGCAGACCCTACCAGATTTTTCTGCAGAAACATCAGTTCTCTGTTCCATCCCTACCAGCATGGGCTGGCTCTGGGAGATGCATGTGTGGACACATGCGCAAGAACAGATGCTGACCCAGAAGGACTCGGACCAGGAAAAGGGGAAGGGAGTGGGTGAGACTTACCCCATAGGAGGGCTGCTCCGGCCCAGAGTGACCACCAGCTCCTCAGGGAACCCATGGCTGCAAATGGAAAAGAGAAGTAAGTAATTCTGGGATGCTGGACCGTCACCTCCAGCCCAGGAGGAGAGAAGCAGCCAGACCTCGGTACCAGGCCCCCCAGGGTGCTAAGAAGGCCGAGAGACTGAGAGAAGCTAGCTGAGACAGGGTGGGCTGGAGCCAGGGCCAGGAAGTATGCCGAGGAGATGGGTTCTGCAGCAGGTGTGGGGGCCAAGGTGGAGGACCTGCTATTCCTCCCATCCCACCCCCGCCGCCCGTTGCAAAGGAGCCCCAGCCTTTCTCACCGGCAGGTCCCTGGAGCTGCTGGGTGAGAACCCCACAGGCCAGGCTTTATAGTGGAGTCTGCCCCGAGGCCACACCCTGGGCCAGCTGCCAGGCAGAAGGAGCCTACTTCCTGGACAAGGCGGCTGGCTGATCTGCCAGATGGGACAGGGAACCCAGACAGCCTGGGAAGGGAGAGGAGCAGAAATCTCTGGACTCCTGGGTCCTGTGAGGGGGGTGCGAGCAGCTGGTGGCTACACCCCAGGGCCTGCTGGTAAACTCACTCTTGGAAGGGCAGTGTCCCTGGGAGACAGCTGGGGAGCAGGGTGCCGGAAGCCTGGGTTCCCCTGGGGTGGGTAAAGAGGAGGAGGGGGCAGGGTGGGGCAAAGGCAGCACGGGCACCGGTCCTGTTGTCTGGCCCACTGGCCGAGTTCCTTCCTTCAACTTCTGCCAGGAACCACACAGCAAATGATCCACATCCAGCTCCTGGCTCCTCCCCAGTCCCCCCAACCTTAAGCTGACCCCCATGTCCTTGGCCACACACAGCCTATTTCCCCTGGTGTTGGGGGGTGGACACAGACTTCTGGGTACCAACAGGAGTGTGAGGCCTTGGGCATGGATGACGCCCCTAAAGTGAGGACTAACCCCACCATCACCTCCCAGGGCTGCAGGTGGGCAGGCTGCTCCTCTCCGCTCCCAGGCTGGGGACCACAGTGGGCGCTTGGAATCCCAGGCTGAGCATGAACAAGGATCCCACTTTTTCCTGGTTCCTGAAGATCTATTTGGTTTGGGAGGATTTTTGTTGTTGTTATGTTTTTGTGGGTTTTTTTTTTTTCAGCCTTTTTTTTTTTTCCTGCCCCACGGAAGAGACTGGATGAACAGGTTTTTGGTGACTCCCCATTGCCTGAGATGAGAAGTGATGAGCAGTGAGGGGCGTTCTGAGTCCAACAGGGGGAACAGAAGAGAAGCTGACTGAGTGACCAGCGCTGTGGGTTTTCTGGGTGGAGTTGCATTCCTCACTCTTTACCGAGGAGTCACCTCTGGCAACAGCAGCTGTTGAGCCTGGGTCCCTCAGCACCCCGCAGCTGCTGCCCTTGAGCCAGTCTCCCTTATCTCAGGGGAGCCCTGGACATTGGGCAGTTGAGGAGGGTGGGGACCCTCCACTCCCTGGAGCTCTGGCCACCCCATCCCCAGTCCCCTCTAACACACCCCAGTGTCAATTAGAAAATGAAGTGAGTCAACAGCAGATGGGAGAGATGAGCAGGATGGGGGAAGGGCCCTCAGGAACCGCAGATCAGCAGTGAGCAAGGACTGGGGTAAGGAGTGCTCCAGGGAAACGAGGGACCCCTGACATTTATGTGCGGTCAGTGCCTGGGGGCAGGGACCACTCTCAGGGCCTGGGAAATGGACTCAGAGGAATAAGAGATGACGGGACAGAGATGTGGAGTGAGTTTCCAGGAGTGACTCCGGAAGGCTTGAGAAGGTTCCTGCTTGACCCTGGAGATGTACCTATCCCCTTGGAAAGGCCAAGGTCACACTGTGCAGCCGGAGCCCTGAGAAGGCACACTTGTTGTAGCTCTAGGGGGTAACACCCCACTCTGTCCTGCCAGCCGAGTCAAACCTCTCACTCGCGTGCTGACCACGAGTGGACATGTGTGGTTTTTTTAAAAGATTGATTTATTTTTATTACAAAGTCAGATATACAGAGAGGAGGAGGTATAGAAAGGAAGATCCTCCGTCCGATGATTCACTCCCCAAGTGAGCGCAATGGCTGGTACTGTGCCAATCCAGAGCCAGGAGCCAGGAACTTCCTCCAGGTCTCCCACATGGGTACAGGATCCCAAGGCTTTGGGCCGTCATCAACTGCTTTCCCAGCCCACAAGCAGGGAGCTGGATGGGAAGTAGAGCTGCCGGGATTAGAACCGGCACCCATATGGGATCTCAGTGCGTTCAAGGCAAGGACTTTAGCCACTAGGCCATGCCACCGGGCCTGACATGTGTGTTAAAACCAGTAGAGTGTGTGTGTGTTCCGACACACCCCAGGGCCCTACCTGGTGTTAACTCTGTTCTCAGAAACCCCATGGTGACCCCGGAAATCACCTCTGGAGCCACTTCCCTGTGGTTAGAGCAGCAATATCCATCCTTCATCACCAGCAGGCAGCCAGCGGAGCCCCGAGTATCTCGGCTTGTCCATCCTTCATCACCGGCAGGCAGCCAGCCTCCCTTCGGGCGGGCGGGCGGGCGGGTAGAAGCATTTCTCAGCCCGGGGCTTGTCAGGGGCTAAGCAGACAAGAGAGCCGCAGTTGGAGAAGGCTGACCCTCCCCAGTTCCCCCCGGGTACTGGCTGGCAGCTCCGTGGGTTCATACTCTGTGACCTCACTTCTGTGACAATGAAATTCCCCAGCAGGGACTGCCCATTTGCCCCTCAGTTCTAGCTCCTTCACTGTTACACTTGACATTGACTTGTCCTCTTTGGGACTGACTGCTGCCCTGGCTTCCGGATCTTGGGCTACTCTAGTGTGTTTTCGACAGCAGTTGTCCTCCTCCCCGTCCCTTCCCTCCAACCCTCTGCTTTCCTGCAGAGACAGAGAAACAGAGACAGAGAATAAATTGATTCTATGTGCTGGTTCATACCCCATATAGTCACCCAAGCAGGGCCAGGCCAGGCTGAAGAGCCAGGAATCTCATGTGGGTCTCCCATGTGAGCGGCAAGAGCCCCAAGTGCTTGGGCCTCACCTGTGCTTCCCGGGGTGGCCAGCAGACAGCTGGATTAGAAATGCAGCAGCCGGGACTGAAACGGATGTTCTGAGGTGAGATGCTGGAGTCAGGAGCAATGGCATGACCTACTGCGCCCAGATTCCAGCCCACTGTGATACCCCTTGAACATGAGGGAGGGACAGAATCCTAGCCTGTACCAACTGGCCGTAACAACCCTGCTGCTGTCATGGTGCCCATGGCATCTACTCGTCTGGCAACCTCACCATCTGCCCACCTGCCTCCCTGCGTTTGATTCTCCTTTGTACCCACATTCCTCGTCCCTGCTGCCTCCTGTATAGGCAACCCTGCCAATATGATTCATAAGAATGTTTTTTAAATCTTTTATTGAAATAGAATACACATATTCATAAACACAGAGATCATAAAGGTATACACCTCACCAAGTTATCTCAAAATGGACACTCCCTGAGACACTTTGCCCAGGTCAGGTCTCTACGAGAACCCAGCAGCTCCCGGGAGCCCTTTCCACGTCACCTCCCAGTCATGTTCCCTCCCTGCCACCCACAGGTAACGACTTCCAACACCGCACTTGAGTTTGCTACTTTAGCATTTTATATGACTAGAATCATACAGCTGTATTGGGACTGAATCCCTCATTCTCTGATGTCCTTGGACACGGGACTCTTACTCATTCTCGTGGCCATATAGTACTTGATTATAGGAGAAAAAACACTACATAGTTACCCGTGCTACCATCGGGGAACATTCTGAAGGCTTCTTTGTTTGAGCTGATGCCAATGGTCTTAAGAACTGGTTTTTTATATCTGTGAATTTTAAAAATTATATCATAGGGGCCAACATTGTAACTAGTTAAGCCATAACTTGCGATACCAGCAGCATATATGGGTGCCAATCTGAGTCCTAGCTGTTTCACTTCCAATTCAGTGCCCCGACAATGGCCTGGGAAAAGCAGTGGAAGATGGAAGCATTTGGATCCCTGTCAAACACTTGGGAGACCCAGAAGAAGCTCCTGGCTCTTGGGTTCAGCCTGTTCTAGCCCTAACCAATGTGGCAATCTGGGGAGTGAACCAATGGATTAAAAACCTGTCTCCCCATCCCTCTGTAACTGTGACTGTCAAGTCAATAAACAACCTTCTTAAACATAAGATAAAATTATAATCCTGGACCCTTTTGTTACTGTGAGAGGAGACTCTGGATTCTGGCTTCACATACAGATCCTGCCTGCTGTGGCCTGCTGTAGTTCCTAGGAATTGAGTTTCCTGGTGCAGTTATTCTGGTCTGATTCATTTGCCCAAGGTCGGGCTGGGCCTGCTGCCAGCTCCTGAGATTATCACCGATAGAGGCTGAAGTTACTTACTTGGGACCACCTGGAACTGCTAAGTTAGGAGTACAAGCAGATAGAAAGCAGAATTCTTGCTGGGTTTTTAAGATTTATTTATTTTTATTAGAAAGGCAGATTTATAGAGTGAAGGAGACAGTGCGAAAGGTCCTCCATCCGCTGGTTCACTTCCCAAATGGCTGCAACAGCTGGACCTGAGCCAAACCAAAACCCACAACCAAGAGCTTCTTCCGGGTTTCCCATGTGAGTGCAGTGTCCCAAGGCCTTGGGTGACCCTCCACTTCTGTCCAAGGCCACAAGCAGGGAGCCAAAGTCGAAGTGGAGCAGGATGCCAGCACTGACGGCACAGCGCCAACCCCTGGGACTCCTGCCTTTGGTCTCTACGCCTGCTGTGCAGAATAGTGCCATCCTGGGGGCCTTCTACTGCGCGCTGAAGTGGGAGACCCTGGGCCCAGGTCACCTCTTGTCAGTGGGTGATCAGTTGAGGGGCACAGTGCCAGTGTGACATTTCTCAAGCCCTGAAGTTCCTGGCCAGCTTGCCCTCTTCAGGATCCTCTGAAGCATAAGCACTGTGGGATCAGCACTGTGGCACAGCTGCTTACACAACCATCTGCAGTGCAGGTATCCCCTATGAGCACCAGCAGTTTGAGCCCCTGCTGCTCCACTTCCCATCCTGCTCCCTCCTAACGCAGCTAGGAAATCAACAGAGGATGGCCCACACGTTTGGAGGGGTCTGTACCCATCTGAGGGACCGGGAGGAAGCTCCTGGATCCTGGCCCAGCTGTGGCCAGTTGGGGAGTGAGCCAGCAGATGGAAGATTTCTGTCTGCCTCTGCCTTATGTTCCCCCTCTGTGTAGCTCTTTCAAATAAATAAGTAAACCTTTTCAAGAATGCGAATTATTGTATTATTTCTAGGGTTTTTAAGCTGTGCCTAGCAGAACTAGGTATGTCATCTTGTCGAAGCCAAACGTTACTACTTCTTATTGTAATAATTTAGTTAATCGTAGTTCTGTGTGGTTCCCTTTATATACAATCGTACTGTGTGGGAAAAATGAGTTTCGTTTCTTCCTTTATCATTTAACTTTTCCTTAGATGCCCCACAGCACCACTAAGCGAAGGCAGGTGCAGGGCTCTCCCAGTCTTGCTCCTGACCACAGTGTTTTGCTATCAAACAGGAGGCATGCAGGGGGAGTTTATAAATGCATGTTCTCGTGTTAAAGGTCTTTCCATCTGCTTTTAGTTTTTGCAAATCTAAGTAGATGAATGGTTAGTTTATTAGACAATTCTCTGCACCTTTTTAAAAGAGATTTATTTATTTTTACTGCAAAGTCAGATATACAGAGAGGAGGAGAGACAGAGAGGAAGATCTTCTGTCTGATGATTCACTCCCCAAGTGAGCTCAATGGCCAGAGCTGCACCAATCCAAAACCAGGAGCCTGGAGCTCTTTTGGGTCTCCCACAAGAGTGTAGGGTCCCAACATTTTGGACCGTCCTCCAGTTCTTTCCCAGGACACTAGCAGGGAGCTGGGTGGGAAGCAGGGACGCTGGGGTAAGAACCGGCGCCCATATGGGATCCTGGCCCATGCAAAGTGAGGACTTTAGCCTTTAGGCTACCACTCCGGGCCCATTCTGCATCTTTTGATGATATGAACTACTCATTCTTGATTATTACCTAGCTCTAGAGTTACCAAATAAAATACAGAACATTCAGTGCAAAGAAAAATAAACACGACGTGTGCTGGCTAAACATTCCAACCTACCTACACACATTCTTTCATTAGTTTTACAAAACGGGAATTTCTCATTTATTAATCATTCTTCATTTGTTAGCTAGCTCCATGATACAAATTCATTGGTTAGTTGCGTTTTAATTAATATGGAAAAACTGATTTAAATGCTTTGCTTTTCAGAGTTAGTCCTCTCTGAAAGTAGCCTAAAACGTGTGTGTGTGTGTGTGTGTGTGTGTGTGTGTATAATATCATGAATGCATAGAATTTACAAGCATTTAGTTTAATTCCACTGCAATTCCACCTTAGACCACTGGGCGACGCCTTGATTTGTGGAATAACAAGGTCGTTTAGGGTCAGTTTTGTTCATTTCTACCAGCCCAAATCATATTCTGAGCAAACTTTGGGTACTAAGGTAGGAATCGCCTTTTAGGGATTTTGGTTAGACATCTGCACAGTTCCAAAGCCAAAACTCGACAACTCCAGATCTTCTGAGAGCTCACCTATGTCCCGTCCTTATGGGTGCCCCTCCCAGGTGAGTAACCACTCTTTATGGGGAGTTTAGTCATCTTTCCATTCTTCTCGTTCAGAAATAGTTTCAGGGACTGTAAGTACACACAAGTGTGCATTTTATGTCCCTTCCTTGTTCACAAAGAAGATGGCATATTATACAACATACTCCATTTTCCATTTTTTTATGTAGCATTTTATCTTAAGGTTTACTTATTTTTGGACCCGGCGGCATGGCCTAGCAGCTAAAGTCCTCGCCTTGAACACGCCAGAATTCCATATGGGCGCCGGTTCTAATCCCGGCAGCTCCACTTCCCATCCAGCTCTCTGCTTGTGGGCTGGGAAAGCAGTCGAGGACAGCCCAAAACCTT
The DNA here is from genome assembly GCF_017591425.1 of Ochotona curzoniae. Taxonomy (NCBI): domain Eukaryota; kingdom Metazoa; phylum Chordata; class Mammalia; order Lagomorpha; family Ochotonidae; genus Ochotona; species Ochotona curzoniae. The sequence continues at coordinate 2,998,412 of NW_024465561.1, read as the reverse complement.
GGGACCCTGCGACCATGTGGGAGACCCAGAAGAAGTTCCTGGCTCCTGGCTTCAGATCGGCACAGCACCAGCCATTGCGCTCACTTGGGGAGTGAGTCATTGGACGGGAGATCTTCCTCTCTGTTTCTCCTCCTCTCTATATATCTGACTTTCCAATAAATAAATAAATCCTTTAAAAAAAAGATTTACTTATTTTTATTGGAAAAGGAAATCAAATATACAGAGAAAGGAGAGACAGAGAGAAAGATCTTCCATTCGCTGGTTCACTCCCCAAATGGCCACAAGCTGAGCGGATCCAAAGGCAGACACCAAAAACATGCTCCGGTCTCCCACACAGCTGGAGGGTCCCAAGGACTTGGGTCATTTCTAGTGCTTTCCCAGGCCTCTGGCAGGGAGCTGGATGGGAAGTGGAAGAGCCAGGATGCCAGTGCTGCAGACAGAAGGGTTGGCCTCTTGAGCCACCATTCCAGGCCCTAAAATGTAGTTTTAAAAAGTGTAGCTCGGGGCCCGGCGCGGTGGCGCAAGTGGTTAAAGGTCCTCGCCTTGCACGCCCGGGATCCCATATGGGCGCTGGTTCTAATCCCGGCAGCCCCGCTTCCCTTCCAGCTCCCTGCCTGTGGCCTGGGAAAGCAGTCGAGGACAGCCCAAAGCTTTGGGAACCTGCACCCGCGTGGGAGACCCGGAAGAGGCTCCTGGCTTCGGATCGGCATAGTATCGGCCCGTTGCGCTCACTTGGGGAGTGAATCATCGGACGGAAGATCTTCCTCTCTGTCTCTCCTCTCTGTATATCTGCCTTTCCAATGAAAAAATAATAAAAATAAAATCTTTAAAAAAAAAAAAAAAAAGTGTAGCTCCATCACTGATGAAGTTTCCAGTGCTTCTCTGCCACCAAAAAAAAAAAAAAAAAAGCGCTGTTACCACAAACAGCCATGTGTGTATGCGCTACCTCGAATTTTTGTCAGTGTTATCTTTGTGATCAAATCCAAAAGTGAGGTTTCTGGGTAAAAGGACTCATGTCACTTTGCTGGAAACTGCCCAGTCCTTCACCATAGAGTCTGGACTGTTTCTTAGTACCACTGGCCCTCTAGGGGTGCCAGACTCTCCACGACCTTGGCAATAGAGGATGTGCTCAGGTTGATGGGTGAGAAAGGTCGCCTTGCCTTTCTAAGGTCATGAATGAGGTCAACCATTTGCTCTGTTTTCTGTGAATTCTGCTCTTTGGGATTTTTCTTTCACTCGTGGTGTTTTTTTGTCAGGCAAAATTTCTAATCCCTAGACAGTCAAATGTATTCATCTTTCTTTTGAGCCACCTTTGTATTCTGCACCATTCTGGTGCAGTTACCATGTCAACATGATAAAGAGATGCATCTGTGTTTTCCTTTGGCACATGTACAACATCACTGCTTTTAAATTTAGATCTCAAAGCTTTTTATAATTAAGATTTACTTATTTTTATTGGAAACGCAGATCTACAGAGAGAGGCAGAGACAGAAAGATCTTCCATCCCCATTGTTCATTCCCCCAAATGACTGCAATGGCCAGAGCTGAGCCGATCTAAAGCCTTGTCCAGGTTTCTCACATGGCTGTAGGGCTCCAAGGCTTTGAGCCATCTTCTGCTATCTCCCCAGGCCACAAGCAGGGAGCTGGATGGGAAGCGGAGCAGCTGGAACACAAACCAGCCAGTGCCCATATGAGATCCTGGCACTTGCAAGGCGAGGGTTTAGCTGATTGCGCCATCATGCTGGACCCTGATGTGTTCTCTTAAAAAGGTTTTATAATCACCTTTCTAACTGTAGATTACACATCTCATGACATTTGTAAGCTAACGTTTGGGTTATCTTTATTACTTGACTCGCCTGGGTCAGAAAGTCCTTTGCCTTTCCTTATCTGGTCAGTTCAGCCCTTCGGCCCTCGCTGGACTCGAACCTCCTGGCTTGATGAATGCCTCTTCTTTTTATTCATGACAACACTGGACTCAACCCTTGTCCTAAGTAGTGAGATTTTCTAGTTTTTTTTCCTAATTTTTAAATTTATTTTTTAAATTGAAAGGGATGCATGCCAATGTGGGCCTCTGATTAGAGTGGGGAAGGTCAAGTTTGGAGGAAAGTGGGTGGGACAAATGTTTCATATTTATTTTTCCTGTGTCCACAAGGGAGGAGGGCAAAGAGAGCTGCTCCTTGCTGGCAAACTACATCGGCACTTGGGAATGCGAGGGGCCGTCTTCTGATAATGTCTTAGAGACCCCATTGTGGGAAGAGTGTTCTGAGGATGTTACTTAATTGGTTTCCATAGTTCTGAAGTTTCTGATTTCGTTGTCACAGGTTTGAGAAAAATCTTTCCAAGGTCTACTGGTTGACAAAGTTCACTTTAGTGCATCCAGAGTTCCAGGAGCATGCTGCAAAGCTTGGCCAGGAGAGTGGTCCAATCTGTCCGGCTCACCATCCTCCAATGAGGCAGTCAGCATCCCTTGTTGGCCTAGATGAGCTGACTGTCATGTACCCTGTACATCAGGGCATGCTGTCCACTGCACAGGCACCAGCAACTGAAGAGGCCCAGTCTTGATACATGGACTCCAGGTTGGACCACACATCCTCTGATTTTCCCTGGAGCCAGGGTCTGAGTCCAGCAGTCTAACTGGGAATTCCCTCAAAAAGCCTCGCCTGTGGTGTCCTAAGACTTGACTCTCACGTGTGCCTGCCATTGCAGGGTCAGATTCAATCTGTCACCTGCACCAGCCAACGTATGTACTGGTAGATGCAGCCACTTGGTCACTTCTGCCCCAGCCTCGTATCTCATGTGATCTGAAAGACGCTGTGGCCCAGTCCAGTCAACCAGCCTGGCCTTGACACAGACCCAGCCCTCACACATACCAGTGACTACCACAGCTTAGCTGGGGTGACCCCCACTGATCTCCAGGCAGGCCCACCCCCAGCCTCTGCTGCAACCTAGTCCAGCCCAGCCTGCCTCTTATGTGTACCCATGGGGGCCGTGGCTTAGCTCAGCCTAACCCACCCCCAAACCCAGGCATCATATATGCCAGCAGCTGTTGCCTCCTTGTCCAGCCTGGTCTGCCCCTAGCCCTGGTTCTCATACTCACCAGCAATAGGTAGAGTCTAGCAGGGGAATGCCCACAGTTGCCCCTGCCAGGCATGTTTCCAGCTGCGGATCTCACATCTGCCAAGGGGTAGTACAATTCAGCCTGGCAAAAAGAATAGTAAGTTGAACCTAAAGTCAAGAACTTCCAGGCCCAGAGTGATAGTCCAGTGGCTAAATACTTGCTTTGCATGTGCTAGGATGCCACATGGGCACCAGTTCGTGTACCACCTGCTCCACTTCCCATCTAGCTCCCTGCCTGTGACCTGGGAAAGCATTGGAGGATGGCCCAAAGCTTTGGGACACTGCTTTCACATGAGAGACCTAGAGGAAGCTCTTGGCTCTGGATCGACACAGCTTACATCCACTTGGCGGTGAACCAGTGGACGGAAGATCTCTATCTCCTTCTCTCTATAAAATATGCCTTTCAAATAAAAACAAATTAAATCTTACATATACTTTTAAAAGAACTTCTAAAGACACTAGTTAGAAAATGAGAAGGCAGATGATACACTGGGAAGATATTTCTAAACCACATAACCCAACAAAGAACTTACATTCAACTGCCATGGGCTGAGTATGTCTCCCTAAAATCCGTATGCCAAAGCTATAACCCCTGGTGTGAATATATTTGGGGATAGCACCCCTGAAGAGGTGTTAAGGTTAAATGAGATCTATGGGCCTGGCACAACAGTCTAGTGGCTAAAAGGTCTTCGCCTTGTAAGTGCTGGGATCCCATATGGGCATTGGTTCTAATCCCAGCGGCTCCACTTCCCATCCATCTCCCTGCTTGTGGCCTGGGAAAGCAGTCGAGGATGGCCCAAAGCCTTGGGACCCTGCACCTGTGTGTGAGATCCAGAAGAGCTCCAGGCTCCTAGTTTCGGAATGGCACAGCTCTAGTCACCATAGCCGCTTGCGGAGTTAATCCTCAGATGGAAGATCCTCCTGTCTCTCCTCCTCTCTGTAAATCTGCCTTTCCAATAATTTTTTTTAAATTAGTTTGGGCTGGAAAATCTAAATTTTAACATCTCGCAACATGAGACCTAGCAACCACAAGCCCACATTCCAGCCTGGCTCTCATGGCTGGAGTCAAGTTTCAGCAACCGCCTGGGTTCCCTGCCAGCCAAAACATCCTGAGCTCCAGGTCTCACAGATTCCTGCAAACACCAAGCCTCACTTTGGTTCCCAAAAGTCCCAGATCTGGGGACACCTGCACTCAACACCAGAGCTGGGATTCTCTGAGACGAAAATGGAGTTGAAAGAAATAACACACTGTTCTTTAGCCAGAACAGATGTGGCGTGTACTCACCTGTGTCGTTTGCCCACCTGCTCCACGGCCAACCTGGGTGTTTCTCAACAGAACGGTAGGAAAGGTCATGATGATAGGGATGGAGGGGGAAGCAGATTAAGATAGCTCCAGGTTCAAAAAATCTCTCTAATGATTTGATGATATCATTCATGACTGGTTCGCCTAAGATGTCTTATAGACCCAAAGTGCAACTATGACATCACTTTATGAGCTCAGGCTCCAAATTTGAATGTCAGCTGTATTGTTGACTGGCAGTGTCATCCTGGGCGAGTACCTTGCCTCTCATTTGTTTCCGTGGATACAGGAAGAAATAACACAGCCATTTCTACCCCCAGGTCCACCTGGGTCAAGAAAGTGCATATGCATCAAGCACTCCCAAACTCCTTGGCATATACTAAAAGCTAATGGCCCAGTCTGAATCTTGCTGCTTCTCACCAACAAGGTGAGGTGTGAGGCTTAACTGACACACAGAGATGAGCTGGAGGCCCAGCCAGAGTTGTGACTATTTATGATTATCTATAAAAAGTCAAAAGGGATCACTGGCTGGTCCCTGCCAAGGCGGCCAGGGAGAGCTCGTTTGGGCTTGGAAAAATCAGGATGAAACTCTCAGAGGGTTGAATCCAAAGGTTGGAAACTGGGAGAAGAGCAGGCAAAGGGGGAAGGGGATTTGGTGCACTGTGCAGACTCCAAGCCACAAGAAGCAGCTCTGGGGCCCAGCAGTGTGGCCTAGCGGCTAAAGTCCTCACCTTGAACGCGCCAGGATTCCTTATGAACGCTAGTTCTAATCTCAGCAGCTCCACTTCCCATCCAGCTCCTGCTTGTGGCCTGGGAATGCAGTCGAGGACAGCCCAAAGCCTTGGGACTCTGCACCCGTGTGGGATACCCGAAAGAAGTTCCTGGCTCCTGGCTTCGGACTGGCATAGCACCGGTCATTGCACTCACTTGGGGAGTGGATCATCGGAAGGAAGATCTTTCTCTCTGTTTCTCCTCCTCTCTGTATATCTTATTTTCCAATAAAAATTAAACAAATCTTGAAGAAAAAAAAAAAAAAGAAGAAGAAGAAGAAACCCTGGGGGCCAGCACTGTGGCATGGCAGGCTAACTGTCCACCTTGGGGTGTAGCATCCCACACATCTGCTGGTTCACATCCCAGCTGCTCCACTTGTGATCCAGCTCCCTGCTTATGGCCTGGGCAAGCAGCAGAGGACGTAGGTTCAAGTCCTTGGGACCCCAGACTCTTGTGGGAGACCCAGAAGCAGCTCCTGGCTCCTGGATGACTCAATCTGGGGCATGAACCAGCAGATGATTCACTCTTAAAAACAAAAATTCACCTTTTAAATAAAAAAGAAATAAATCTTAAAAGGAAAAGAAAAACCTGGATGCCTTTTCCATGTTTGGTAAAGTCCCAGAAGACCATTTGTCCATTCAGAGGGAAAAACAATTTTTCATTATTGTTTTTTCCCTTATTTTGAGAAATAAAAACACCGGAACTTGAACCAAGGCAGGCAGGGACGGAATCCCATTCAATCCCGGTTTCCCGCAGCACAGGATGAACACTGAGCAGGAGTCGCTTTTGCCCTGTCCACCGTCTAAGCCTTAAGATCAGGCACCTTAGGGGACAGGTGCATTCGGACCCCCAACATCAGATGTGCACACAGCTGGTGGGACGGTAAGATAATACAGATGAGAGTGAATGTGCCCAGCAAGGCTGGAGGACGGGCTCCCGGGGACACCCGGACCTGGGCTCTCTGCCCCGGGCCTCCAGGATCATGGCCGGTGGCTTTGTGGCTCTCCACCTGTTCCCTGACAGGAGTCGTGCCTGGAGGGTTGAAGTTCAAGACCTAGCCCGGGTCTGTGGGTCTCTCGTGTAACCCAAGCCCTGGGCGCGCCACCTCAAAGCAAAACAGTCCCAAAAGAGGGCGTCCTCGCGGTCCGCTGGACTTGGGGCGCCTCAAGAGTCACCCTAAGGTAACTTGGGCCTTCCAACCTCCGCGAGACGCGCAATTCTGGGGGCAGCCCAAGAGGAGGCCCTCTAAAAAGCCTCCTTCTGAAGAACCCGATTCGAAGCTTCTGCTCCGGCGCCGCCGCCAAATGAGAGCGAAGAGAACTCGGCCGCGTTCCAATTCATTCCTGAAAATTCCCGAGGTTGAAACACCAACACACTCCGCCACCTACTGGCGGGAAAGACCAAGGCGGCGTCACCGAGCACTACTGCGCACGCGCGCCGCTCCGGCCCTGCCCGCGCGCTCGCGGGGTACGGACTACGCATGAGCCTGCTTTGGAGGGCGGAGTCCACAAGCCGGGGTCCTCCCTGCCTGTCACCGAAGGCAGCCCTTCCAGCCCGCTCGGCTCGCCACCTTGAAACTACGTTTCCCAGAAGCCTCCTATCCCAGGGACTTCCGGTGTCGGCAGCGGAAGCCGTGACTGGCCCAGGCCAGGCCACACAGAGACCGGCTTGGTCACTATGGAGGAAATCGGCATCTTGGTGGAGAAGGCTCAGGTGCCGCGGGCGGGAGATTTGGACTTTGCGGGTTGGGCCAGTCTGCTGGGGGGAGAGAGCCGGACTTGAGTCGGGCTGTGCTGAGTCACGGTGTGGATCCCTGCTCGGGTCTGGGGGGTGAGATGGGAGGAGGCCTCGATGCGGAGCTGGGGGCCGCGGGGCTGGGGTCGTGCGTGATGGTGGAGACTGATGGGCTGGCCCGGCGGGGGGCTGCTTGACTAGAGTCATGTTGACTGCGGTGGCAGAAGAGGTGCCCCGGTGTAGTGTGAGGTGAGAGCCCGTGACGTAAGGGATGGGAGGGAGGCTTGGAGGCACGATGACGTCAACGACCCGCCTGGGAAAGAGACACGTGACACCAGGAACCAGTGGAACGAGGATTGTGGCACACTAGGGTCCTGTAAGGAGTTTGTGTGACAGTCTGACCCCAGTTGGAGGTCTGGGGGATACTGGGGTGTGTTCTGAGCTTGTTGGAAAAGCAGAAGATGGGTCTGGGCGAACGTGGAAGGGGGCAGGTGTCACCTGGAGCCCACGAGGACTCCAGGATGTGCTTGTAAAGGGCTGCAGGATGCCGGCGTGTCCTCAGGGCTGGGCAAGAGGGGTGGGGGTTCCTTCTCATCCAGCCTGAGTTTTGTTTTTCTCCTTTGGTCTAGGATGAAATCCCAGCCCTCTCCGTGTCCCGGCCCCAGACGGGCCTGTCGTTCCTGGGTCCTGAGCCGGAGGACTTGGAGGACCTGTATAGCCGCTACAAGGTATACTTGGCCCCTGCTATGGGCCAGCCTGCCGTCCTCCACTCTCCCAGCCCAGAATGTCCCCCGTCCTCTGTTCCCCCAGTCAGGCCCTGCCCTCCATCCTCTGTTCCCGCAGCCCAGGCCTGGCCCCCATCCTCTGTTCCTGCAGCCCAGGCCTCCCTGCCCACTCCCCACCCCATCCTCCACTTCTCCAGCCTGGGGCCCTGCAATGGGCTTGGCCCATTGTCCTTCACTCCTGCAGCCTGGCACCCATCCTCCGCTCCCCCTGCCCAGGGCCAGCCCAGCCGGCCCTCCTGTGCCCCTCAGGCCACCGCTGACCCCGCGGCCTCCTGTGTGTTGGCAGAAGCTGCAGCAGGAGCTGGAGTTCCTGGAGGTGCAGGAGGAGTACATCAAGGACGAGCAGAAGAACCTGAAGAAGGAATTCCTGCACGCCCAGGAGGAGGTGAAGCGCATCCAGAGCATCCCGCTGGTCATCGGGCAGTTCCTGGAGGCCGTGGACCAGAACACGGCCATCGTGGGCTCCACCACAGGTGGGTCACGGCGGGGAGCGTCTCTTCCCGGCCCCTGGTCACTCGGCGCTGTGTCTCTTTAGCGCGTGTTCATGCATTGCTTTGTGGTTTTTTAAGATTTATTTATTTTATTTGGAAAGGCAGATTTACAGAGAGAGGGAGAGACAGAAAGATCTTTTATCCACTGATTCACTCCCCAAGTGACCACACAGCCAGAGTCAGGAGCTTCTTCTGGGTCACCCACGTGGGTGCAAGGTCCCAAGGCCTTGGGCCTTTCTCCACTGCTTTCCCGGGCCACAAGCAGGGAGCTGGATAAGATGTGGAGCAGCTGGGATATGAATCGGCGCCCATATGGGATCCCAGTGCTTACGGGTGGTAGGTTAGCCAGTGAGCCTTTGTGCTGGCCCCTAGCATTTCTGTTTTTACTTCACATGTTTGAGAAGCAGGGACAGGCAGTAAGACTCATTCCTTTCTCTCGTTCACTCCCCAAATGCTTGCAACGTCTGGGGACTGGACCAAGCTGAAGCCAGGACCCAGGAGCTTCTTCCCGGGTCTCCTAAGTGAATGGCAGAAGCCCTTCTCCCTTCCCCCATTCCTGTCCCCCTCAAGCACTTGGGTCATCTTTCACTGTTTTCCCAGGTACATTAGCAGGGAATTGGATTGGAAGGGGAGCACGCCAGACTCGGAACTGGTGCCCATATTGAATGTTAGTTGTTGTAGGAGGCAGCTTAACTGACTACACCACGATGCCAGCTTCCCCCACACCCAAGCTGTGTTCTTATAAGGGTTGTAGGCAGCTGCATGTGACAGCCTGAAATTGAAATGCTGAGATGTGAGGAGAGGGAAATGTGACCTGGGAGCCAGTGGGGCTCTCCCTGCAATGGTGCCTTGTTGGGAGAGTAAATTTGGTAGATGAGCTGGGGGGCAGTGCAGCGGCCACAGGGAGGTGTGCAGCCTCCTGGGCGGCCAGGCCTGGCTATCAGAAGGGGGCTTGAACTTGCAACTCTAGCATAAAAGTGCAGGCCTGATGACCAGGGACTGAGCCCGAGAGGATGGGGCTGAGTCAGGGTGAGGAGACTCAGAGCTCAGGTGGAAGATTAGTGACTGATGGGCCATGGAGGACAAGGAAGGAAGGTTCAGGGTGAGGCTGGGGACCAGAGAACGGGGGCCTCCTTGACACAGATACAAGAGCAGCTGGATGCTGAGGGTGTGTGGGGACCCAGGAAGTGATAGGAAACCTTGGGGACAGACAGGGAAAGCTCACTGGAAGGCAGGACAAGAGCCAGGCAAGGACGTTGGCGGTATGGCCATGTGGGATGGACGGGAGGAGACCAGGTGGCGACTGAGAGGGGCCCATCTGCAGTGGAGAGAGATGGGCAGGCTGGGGTGGAGTGCTGTCCCCTAGCATCTTCCCCATGTCTTCCCTTCTGCTCTCCCCAGGCTCCAACTACTACGTGCGTATCCTGAGCACCATTGACCGGGAGCTGCTCAAGCCCAACGCCTCTGTGGCCCTGCACAAGCACAGCAACGCCCTGGTGGACGTGCTGCCCCCCGAGGCTGACAGCAGCATCATGATGCTCACCTCAGGTCAGCAGCAGGGGAAGCCTGTGCCCAGGTGTCCTCAGGGATACCCTCCCTACCCAGGGCTAGTCCCAGAGCCCCAGCTCTGCTCTCCCCTCCAGACCAGAAGCCTGATGTGATGTATGCGGACATTGGTGGTATGGACATCCAGAAGCAGGAGGTGCGGGAGGCTGTGGAGCTACCACTCACCCACTTTGAGCTCTACAAGCAGGTGAGGTGGCTGAGGCCCTGTGGAAGCTGAGGCTGGGGCTGGGATTAGGGTCAAGGCTGAGGGACGGCCTCTCGTGCTCATGTGCCTCTGCTGCTCTGGGTTGCAGATCGGCATCGACCCTCCCCGAGGCGTCCTCATGTACGGCCCGCCCGGCTGTGGAAAGACCATGCTGGCCAAGGCCGTGGCACATCACACAACAGGTGAGCGTTGCCTCTGAGCCCCATGCTCTGACCTGCCCTTCTCACCTGGCTCCCCAGGTAGCCCCCAGGCACAGGATCCCACTAGGGCACTGGGCCCACAGCACAGGCGCGCCTCTGCCCTGGCTCTGCAGGCCTGTTCATGCCTCTGTGTCCTCAGGACGGATACCGTGTCTGTCCCATGACAGACACGTCAGTAGTCAGAGTTGAACTTGGTGGGTCTCAGCCTGTGTAAGACCTGAGCTAGAATGGAAGATGGCCTGAGCTTGCAAGCTGGCTGCCCTGCCCACCACTCACATGCTGCCCCGTGAGTGAGTTCCCCCAAGAGCGAGGGTTACAGGTCATAGCAGCTCCTGTTTTCCGAGAGAGATCCATAAATCACATGGATAATAAATCAGCAAGAGGCATGCTGGGTGTGTGGTGAGCGGGCAGGAAGCGTTGGCCATCACTGTGGTTCCTTGTTTGCCTGGTGCTGTATTCAGCTTTTCCTCTGTGCCGGCTCGTGCTAGAAGGTGCAGATGCCTTGGCTAGGGAACGAGAAGTGCTTGCTGTGTGCCAGGATGTGGTCCAGGTGCTGGGGGCGCTGCAGCAACAGAGCAGCATCCCATCCCTCACAGAGTCGCCGCCCCTGCACCATGAAGTGCTGGAACGAACGGATGGGCGGGGAATGGCGAATGTGTCTTAGGCACTGGGCGCATGGGAACTGCTCAGCAGGGTGAGGAGATTCAGAGTAACAGGCTGGGCAGGGGTCTCAGAGGTGATGCTTGTGTGACGGGGTGAGCCTCCGGGGAGACCACCTGGAGCACAGGCCTTGGGGCAGGAGGAGGCTGAGAGCAGGGGCAGGAGGTGAGGTCAGGGGGGGCCGCCTGTGGAGAACGGAGGAGGAAGAGTGCCCTGAGCACGTGTCCTCTGGCGCCCAGAGGTGGGAAAGGACCACACTCGGAGGACCCCAAGGGCTGGACCTTCTGCATGTCTCTTCTCGTTTGCTTGCCCGCCAGCTGCAGGCGAGCAGGTGCTCAGCCTCACAGAACGTGTAACTGCCTATGGAGAGGCTGTGCTGGGCAGGCTCCAAGCTGAGACACAAGAGGAGTTCCGCCCCAGCGGAAGTCCCAGGCAGGTTCCCAAGAGAGAAGATAGATGCTCTCCTAACCAACCAGGTTTGGTGGGCAAGAGAGAGGTAGTGGGTCAGGTAGCCGGCGGGCCCTGGTAACCTCACAGCATCACAGGCGGGGGGGGGAGGGTCAGGGGCTTGAACTGGGGGATTTCAGGGATCAAGAGGCCCTCAACTGGAACCCCAGGCAGGGTGGTCTGTGTCTGTCCCCCAGCCAGCTAGGCCATGGATGAGATCTGGAAGTTACCAGGGTGTAACTCGGCCGTAGCTCAGCCATAGCTCAGCCCCTGGGGTCGGCTGTAGCCAGACTTGGCAAAAGAAAGGCGTGACATCAGGAGGGACAGGGAGGCAGGCTGGTGGCTCCCTGGAGTGTTCAACTCCTTACAAGATACAGGAACAAGCTGGTATCTACCAAGTGCCCACTGTGCGCCAGCAGGCAGCACTGAGGTCTCGTCCTTCAGGCGTTTATGTTGCAGGGGAAAGGGGAAGCCCAGAGGGAGCACTCGAGAGAAGCAGTTCCCTGACTGGGGAAGGAGGTCCCTGGGGCACTGGGACTGAGCACTAGCGGGGTGGGCGAAGGGGAGAAAAGAGCTGTCGCTGCTGACAGGGAGCTGAGCTGTTCTAATCTTCGGGGCAGTGACAATGGACAGTGGAGCTGAAGTTCCAAGGCCAGTGGAGAGGGTTTGCCATGGAGATGGGAAGCCATGGTGGTGCCCGGCTGTCCTGTTCTCTGGCAGCCCTGTGGTGGCTATATGGGGTGGATGGTGGTAGGTTTTTAGCCACTGATGGTGAAACAGATGTCCCTGGTTAATAAGCAGCCCTCCAGCAAGATGGGCATCTTACACATAAAAAAGTGAAGTTACAGAACTGGCTCAAGGCCACCAGATGGTAAATGAGGACCAAGATTTGGTCCCACACTAACCACACAGGTCAGTTTCATAACTGCTCTGGATTCCCTGGTCTCAGTGAGCCCCAGGGACAGGGGTTGCTATGAGGGTAAGCAAGAAAAGTGGTGCAAGGCATGTTGGGAGAGCGTTGCCAGGGATGGCCAACTGGTGAGGAAAGCCTCGTGGCGGCACAGGCTGGGACTGTGGTTAGCACCCAGCACGCCTACTAGTCACCGCCCCCTTTTTTTTCTGCAATGTAGTGTTTTTATATGTATGTGTTCTTTTGGTTTAAACATCTTCATTATTTTGAATTCTACAATCAGGCAATGTATCTAGTTTTTAAACTATTTCCTGAAAATAATTTGAAAGAGAACGAATTCTCTGTTACCCTTCTCCCAGATTCCTCATTGTCCCATAACCACACTGAATGGCGTTGCAATCCTGGTCACCTCTGATTTTCTCATTTTGCCGTCCGGTTCTTTGCCCTGCCCTATGTTCCAGGCTCAGCCGAGCAGGGATAAAAGTTAGAGGACTTGGACTCTGGGCTCTATATTCTGTCTGAGTGTCAGAGAGCGACTGGTCTCTGGCAGAGGCAAAGGGGCCAAGTGGAGGCGGATGCAGAGTGCAGCCAGTTCCGTGGGATGGGGCAGCTGGCACAGTTTCCTGGGGGAGGAGCCAGCAGAAGTCCTGCCCAGCCTGGGCAGGAAGGAGGGACACACGGGCTGTGTGGGAAGAGGCCACTCCAAAGGCAGAGGTGGAGGTTTCTTGTGGGTTAGGTAGACTCTGGCGGAGTGGCCGGTTGGCTGTGTCACAGCAAGGTGGCTGAGGCGTGCTTGGAGCAGAAAGTCTGAAATCTTGAGGTTAGGGTGGCCAGTGGCCAATAGAGGGACTGGAAGGGGGGACGCCCTGGTCCAGGAGTTTGGGGAGTGAGCAGGTGGGACTGCCACCTTACTTTGCTCCCAGATGATGGCATGAAGCCACCCAGCCTGTGTGTGTGTGTGTGTGTGTGTGTTCATTCCTCCTGTGGCTCAGGTGAGTCTGGGAGTGTCCCATTCCACACACATCCAGTCACAGAGACAGCATGAGGCAAAACAAAGGGAAGGCCCAGGCCAGCCTATTGGTCTTCAGTCGCCTGCCGTGGACAGTTGGCAGTCACAGCAGAACGCTGTGACTCCTTCAGGGTACAGAAAGCAACCTGGTACAAGTGGGACCTCAGAGCTTGTGGGGGGCATTATGTGATGTCTTCACATGTGGATGAATCTCTGTTCAAGTAGTGAACCCTGTCCCGGGTGGGCGGGTGGACGGTGTGCGCAGCTGCAGCACTGTGGGGGCCCAGGCAGGGGACTGCTGCCTGGGGCTGGATTTGCGACCCAGCCTCCAGGAGTGAGTGCCCTGGGGGAATCTGGACATCTTGAAAGAGTTGGCAGCTTCGGGAAGAGGACAGGCCCCCACGGGTGGCTGGCCCGTGCCCACCTAACCCTGTCCTCCCGCCATCAGCTGCGTTCATCCGAGTCGTGGGCTCCGAGTTTGTACAGAAGTACCTGGGCGAGGGCCCCCGCATGGTCCGGGACGTGTTCCGCCTGGCCAAGGAGAATGCACCTGCCATCATCTTCATAGACGAGATCGACGCCATTGCCACCAAGAGATTCGACGCACAGACAGGGGGTGAGTGACGGCCACACCAGGCCTGGGGCCTCAGGTGGCCCTGTGGGGCAGCCCGGGGATGCCCAGGACTGACTGGGGGTCTCGTGTCCAGCTGACAGAGAGGTGCAGAGAATCCTGCTGGAGCTGCTCAATCAAATGGATGGATTCGACCAGAACGTCAACGTCAAGGTTGGGGGTCGGGGTGCGCAGAGGGAGATATGGTGTGGGCCATGTAGGACAAGCAGGGCCTGGCACGTAAAAGGGGCAGGTCTCATGACCAGAAGGGGAATGTGGGTGGCAGCCATCTGAGCTGGCCTTTCCCCTCCCCCCATGCCAGGTGATCATGGCCACCAACAGAGCGGACACCCTGGACCCTGCCCTGCTGCGGCCAGGACGCCTGGACCGCAAGATTGAATTTCCACTCCCTGACCGCCGCCAGAAGAGGCTGATTTTCTCCACCATCACCAGCAAGATGAACCTGTCGGAGGAGGTCGACCTGGAAGACTGTATCCTGCTCTGGGCGAGGGCAGGGGTCCCAAGTGGCATCCATCAGCTCCACCACTGCCATCACCACAGCCCAGCTGTGGGGTGTGGGGGCAGGGGGAACAGGCTGCCAAGGCCTGGCAAGGAGGGGTGATGCCAGACAGGACCCAGAAAGCCTTCCCACCCCAGGTGTTCACCCAGCACGCAGGGAGCAGCTTCCTTAATGCAGCACTGCAGACGTGGCCCGGCCAGATAAGATCTCGGGAGCAGACATCAACTCCATCTGTCAGGAGGTGAGCGGCGACCTCTGCAGCCCTGGGCACTGGGCATGGGAAGGCCGCTCGTGGCAGTGCTCTCGCCCTCTCGGTGGCTCCCTTAGGCCCTGCGCCCTTCGCTCCCCTCACACCCACCCACTCTCACTCCCCTCACACCCACCCACTCTCACTCCCCTCACACCCACCCACTCTCGCTCCCCTTACACCCACCCACTCTCGCTCCCCTTACACCCACCCACTCTCGCTCCCCTTACACCCACCCACTCTCGCTCCCCTTACACCCACCCACTCTCACGCTCCCCTTACACCCACCCACTCTCGCTCCCCTCACACCCACCCACTCTCACGCCCCAACAGAGCGGCATGCTGGCCGTGCGCGAGAACCGCTACATTGTCCTGGCCAAGGACTTCGAGAAGGCCTACAAGACAGTCATCAAGAAGGACGAGCAGGAGCACGAGTTTTACAAGTGACATCTCCCCCCCGGAGCACGCCCCAGGCCGGGAGCCCAGCGGCTGCACCTGCTCCGCCCCACTCCTGTCTCAGAACTGAGTTCCCTTTCCGCAGGGTCGGTATATCCAATAAACCAGACAAGGTCAGATCTGCTGCATTCCTTCCGAGAAGCTTAACCCTTCAGAGAGCCGGGCTCTGCTGATCTCACAGACCCCAGGCGGCAGGTGCCTCGTCTAAGAAGGGGCCCCTTGAGAGGGAAGCAAGGTTTGTGACCGGGAGAGAGGGCTGGCAGACAGACCCCTGACCACAGAGGAAAACCCCTGTGCAGCTCTCACTCCCTACGGCTCAGTGACAACAGGGCTCCTGGGGGGCTCCTGACGTCCTGACCCTCGGAGGGTTTCAGGGACACCGAGACGACCCTTAGAGCCCCCCCAGAGCAGGGTGCAGCACTGTGGGGAGCGTTGGGTCTGAGCTCTGATGTTTCCGGCTCCTGCCTGGTATGTTTGGTAGCTGAGTGAACAGTCTTGGCTGCCATCCGTGCCAGCCTGTGTGCACATGCCTGCCTGGTCCTGCCAGGTGTGCCCTCAGCTCTGGAGAGCCTCAGCGACCTCTGACTGCACATGATGCCACAAGTTCATTCTAGCAGCTCCCACGCCCTGCTCTGCCCACAACGGCTCCTGTTGCCCTTGATGTACTTACCTGCTTTGACAGTCACTGGGGCAGGCTCATGTCACTGCTGCCGTGCCGCCCCTTCTGCCCTGTGGACGTGTTCCCCACCCAGTTCTGACACTCCCTCGCCAGCATGCAACCTGACAGGCCTCTGCACCTGCTCAGGAACCTCATGCTGGGCGGGCTCCTGCGTGCACACCCCCTCTTACCCTGCACAGGTGGGCACCCAGGCTGCTCCATCCCTCAACATGGAATGTCTTCCACCAGGCTGTGGCCGCGGCCACCCAGCCAACATGTCCCAAACTACCCTCCGGACCCTACTAAGGTTCTAAGCCCCAAATCCAGAACCACCTGTGCTTTAGGACTGAATTTCTCAGAGAGCAGAAAATGTGTGTAATTTCAAATAAGGCCAGTAGCGTGACTGACTGCACAGGATCTTAGACAAGGTCCATACTTTTTCCTCTTTGGAAAGTGGGAGTCGTGGGGTGGGTGGGTATCTGGTCACGTGGCTGAGATGCCCATGAAGATGCCTGCATCCCACCATCCACCTCTGCCTTGGACCGCAGTTTCAGGTTCATAAATGCTTCCCAAAGCAGCAGTGGTGGCTCCCGTGTTGGGCGCCTGTCATCCCTGTGGGAGATCTGGATTGAGTCCCTGGCTCCTGGCTTCCTGTCAGCCCAGGCCCAGCCATTGCAGGCCTATGAGGAGTAACCCTCACTAACTAATTTTAAATGGTTACAAAATTAGGACTGGCAGAGTCGGACCCAGGATTTAAGACACCTGCTTCCTTCCGGGCCCGCGTTCACCTCCTGCCTGTCTAAGCACAAAGCTGCTGCTTCGGTCCATGTTTCAAACTGGTCTGCCAACGATCCCTCTAAACACGGAAAAGTAAAACTCTTGATTTAGAACGTGCCTATGATCTGCATTGTTCTCTATTTAAGAAAAAAAAAACTCCATATAAAAGACTATTTGATAGGGAAATTGCAACTCTTTTAAGTAAAGGTGATGCGCCAAGATGTTGTAGCATATTCTCTTCATTCCAGAGCAGGGCCCTGGCTGCACAAAACCAGGGGCAGAGTCAGACCAGCCAGTACTGCCAACATGCCACCTGCGGTTCTTCAAGAGTCACAAGGCCCTGCCAGCTTGCACTGGCAGTCAACAGTCCCAGACACCTGGCGACCCACACACCCATTCCATCAACACGTCAGCCCCTTACCATCAGGCTTGCCCACTCCCAGCCAAGCCTGTGAGTTCTCTGTTTCCCACGTGGATCTTGGGAGGCCAGGCAGGAACTGGGTCTGCATCTGCCTGCACCTGTGAGGTCAGGGTTACAGCAATCAGCTCTCTGGCTATGGACTACGTTTCCCAGAAGTCCCCATGGGACGTACTAGCATATTGAGAAGCTCTTCCTGTGCTTCATTTGGGGTGGAGGTGAGACAGAATGGCCATTCAGGGTAAATTCATCTCAGCCAATAAAGAAGTGTATATTAGTAAGAACCAGGGCTGGGAATGGGCTTGGTAGGACCACTTTGGGGACACCCTTGCTAGGCTGCCGCACTCCCAAGCATGCAAGAGCTGGGGCTGGGAGAAGGCATTGTAGCGGTTCATAGGGGTCACCTTGATTAGGCCACAGCACCCACAACACACATAAGAACTGGGCCTGGGGTGGACTGGACTGCTCTAGGTTGTAGTACCTGCTGGTTTGTATGACAACCTGGACTGGACGTGGGACTGCCCAGGCAGCTGCACCCCCAGTACAGGAGGTACAGGAGGCAGACTGAACCCGACCCTGGGTGGTAGGGAAGTGTGTCTCGTGAGCTGAAACCCGTGCTTGGCTCCTCGGCGTGAGCTGAAACCCGTGCTTGGCTCCTCGGCGTGTGAACTGTCCTGGAGTTCCAAATTCTTGCTGCTGTGTGCGCCCTCTCCCCATCACAGCCCCAACCTACACAAAGGAAAACTGAACAAACACGGAGACATTGGACAAAGGTTTCCAGCAAGAAGCCATGGGGCTTTTATTTTTTCTATAAGATTTATTTACTTTTGTTGGAAAGGCAGATGTACAGAGGAGGAGAGACAGGAAGATCTTCCGTCCAATGAGTGAATGCAACAGCTGGAGCTGAGCCAATCCGATTGCAGGAGCCTTGGGCCGTCCTCGACTGCTTTCCTGGGCCACAGGCAGGGAGCTGTGGGAAGCGGGGCTGCCGGGATTAGAACCGGCGCCCATATGGGATCCCAGGCGTGCAAGGCGAGGACTTTAACCACTGCGCCATCACGCCGGGCCCCAAATAAATTCTTGATTTGTTTTGGATGATACAGTTCCCTCGACTCAGGGTTTTCCCCTTGTACCCTCTCCCACTCTGTCTCCCGCCATCTCTCTCCGCCTGTAACAGCAGTGGAGTCCCCCCAACAACGGCCACACAGCCCCACCATTGTGCTGTCCAGTGCATCCTGCCACTATGCCGTTGTAGGGAGAGAGCACCGTGTGAAGTCCAGCACTCTCCTGCAAGCCTATCTAACAGTTTCATTGGGAGTCCGTCTTTTACTCAGAAGCAGAGATGCAAACTGCAATATATCTCCACTTCCGGGCACTCTTGTCCCATCATACGGCTCCCCTAGATAAGCTCCCAGTTTGGGAACAGCTCAGTTCCAGCCGTTGCGGCCACTTGTGGGGAGAGCCAGCGGATGGAGGATTTTTCTCTTGGCATCTCTTTCCCTCATCTCAGTCAGTTTCTTTTGGGATCTCCCCAATCGAAACGCTGGACTCAGAACCCTAACCAAGAGAAGAGAGAAGACAGAACAGGTCAATCAACCATCTCAGCTATATGTTGGCAGCGAAATACAGGGCAAACAGTGACTCTATGATGGACTATGTCACTCAGTGGATTCTTCAAAGACCTCATAGTGCTTGGAGTGGCAAGATTGACAGCGATTCATAACTGGTGAACTATCAAAACCACTTGAGCAAGAACCTCGGAGCACACCCTACATCAGGGACCTGGGGAGGGTGGGAAATTGGGTGGGCCTTCTCCCTTAATACCCCCCTTTAAACATGAAGGACACAATATGGAAATAATAGTCTTACCCACTTCCCTTATAGCCCTTGAACCTTTTTACCCTAATTAACTATGTAAAGATTGTTAAAAATATAATAATAAAGAAAGAATTCTGAGAAAAAATAAATGCTAAGTAAGAAAGGTAAAAAAAAAAAAGAAACATAAAAAAATTAGTGAAGAAATAGCAACTGACTATGGACTACTGCATAACCATAAAAAAGGAAAGAACCCTATTATTTGCAATAAAATAAACTAGTCCCGGGCCCAGTGCCATGGCCTAGCGGCTAACGTCCTCACCTTGAATGCACCGGGATCCCATATGGGCATTGGTTCTAATCCCTGCAGCTCCACTTCCCATCCAGCTCCCTGTCTGTGGCCTGGGAAAGCAGTCGAGGACGGCCCAAAGCCTTGGGACCCTGCACCTGTGTGGGAAACCTGGAGGAGGTGCCTGGCTCCTGGCTCCAGATCAGCGCAGCACCGGTCATTGTGGTTGCTTGGGGAGTGAATCATCGGATGGAAGATCTTCCTCTCTGTCTCTCCTCTCTGTATATCTGCCTTTCCAGTAAAAATAATAAATTTTTTTAAAGCCAATGCTATTGTACTTTTACTTTGAAACTTGTTCCCTTTTTGAAGGCAAAAGCATAAAGCAATAGCTATAAATCTATGTTAATGAACTCTCGGTATATAAAGACGTGAACAATATTCGAGAGAAAGACCATGAGGATGTTCCAGGGCCCCTCGGGGTGTCTGCAAATGGGGGACGAACAGGTAAGTTCCTTTGGTGCAACAGTATTTTCAGAGGCGGCATTGCAGCACAGTGGGTGAAGTCACCGCTTGCAATGCTAACCCCCGTATGGGTGCTGGTTCACGTCCTGGCTGCTCCACTTCCAGCTCTGTGCTAACTGTCTGGAAAAAAGCAGTACAATTTGGCCCTAATGTTGGGGCTCTTGTCACTCACATGGGAGACCAAGATGAACACGATGAAGATCCTGGCTCGGCCTGGCCCAGCCTGGCCATTTGAGGAGTAAACCAGTGGATGTGTGTGTGTGTGTGTGTGTGTGTGACTCTTTCAAAGTAAATTCATCTTAAAAATAAATAAATAAATAAAAACGGGTCAGTGGCAAAGCGAGCTAACCCTTCTCCTGTGGTGCCGGCATCCCACACGGACACCAGTTCATGTCCTGTCTGCTTTACTTCCCAGTTCAGCTCCCTGCTAATGGCCTGGCAAAGTAGCAGAGGAAGGCTCAACGTTTTGGGCCCCTGCACCCACAAGAGACCCGGAAGGAGCTCCTGGTTCCTAGCTTTGGACTAACCAGGTCACCTAGGTTGGACATAGAGGCGGTACCGGCAGAAGAGGGCTGAGGTTTGCCAGACCCAACTGACAGGTGACACGAGACAGTCTGGCCCACACTGTTCAAGTCACTCCCACTTCCCTGCAGCACCCAGATACCCCTTTGGGTGCACCACGCATTCCTCACCCTTCCCAGGAGTCGAGATTGCAAGTTCTGCCATGTTGTAACGTACAACCAGAACCATCTAGAAAGATCCAGTACAACTGCACACTGTAGCCCCAGGCTGAGCCTTGCGTCCTCCTGACCAAGGTCCCCACAGCCACTCTAACAAACCTGATGCATGACAAATTTTTTTTTAGTTGGAAAGGCAGGTGTACAGAGAGCAGCAGAGACAGAAAGATCTTCCGTCCATTGGTTCCCTCCACAAGCGGCCACCGCAGTTGGAGCTGAGCCAATCTGAAACCAGGAGCTTCTGGGTCTCCTATGCAGGTACAGGGTCCCTAGACCTCGGGCAGTCCTCCACTGCTTTCCCAGGCTCTAAAGAGGCAGCTGGATGGGAAGTAGAGCAGCAGGGACACAAACTGGCACCCATACGGGATGCCAGCGCTTTCAGGTAGAGGATTAGCTAGCTGAGCCGTTGCACAAGCTCCCTGCCTTGCATTTCAACAGGAGAAACACCCGTAACGATAAGACTGAATGTAGAACAGAGAAGAAGTCACGCGTGTCCTGTTTGCCTGCCCCCACCATTGCTTAAAATAGTTCACGCAACTGTTCTGTACCAACCCCGGATTCCTCCATCAGGGCCCAGCTGTTACACAGGGAACTGAAGGTCCTTGCTCTCCACAAGTGGCTAACGAGTCTCTGGGGGTCAATTTCCATAACACCTGCTCCCACCGGAGCCTTTTATAAGGGCATGAGTCTACTCCAGGATGACTCAGCCTTGTAACCTAACAGCTCCCCAGAGCCCCCGCCTCCCCACACACATCCGAGGATCGATTGTCCAACGCGTGAATGTGGCCGCACCCACGTGGACTGAGCAAACTGTCCACAAGCCCAGCTCTGCTTCCTCCCACAGGCCCCACCCCTAACCTTGTGCCCCAGGCTGCACCCCGCCTCTGCTTCCGGAAATCCAATCCCATCAGCACACCGTCTGCAGAAAACCGTGAAGCTGCATTTCATTTATTATATTCAGGTCCTGGGGGTGTTGCAGGCCGACTTTCCACAGGCCTGATTTTGAGAAATGAGAACAAGATGGTTTTTATTATGATGATGATTAAAAACTGCTACAAGCACTTCAGAGAGGCCACAACGGGCCAAGCCAACCATGCTCAACCTCATTTGTAACCAGCAAACATTCAAAGTCAACCACAACCTCACGCTGTTGGCTCCCCCCAGCCAACTGTCGAAGAATTAAGAGGCTCTCGACGGTACGTATTAATCCACAAATAAAATGAAATAAACATGCTTTCATCCTGAGCTAAATAAATGCACAAATCCCAGGGAGGAGAGAGGGCTGGCTGAGGTCCCTTCAGGAACGTTGCCTTCCAGCAAAAGCCGCTGGGCTAGCCTGCAGACGAGCTGTGCAGGGGGATGCAGCCGCCGGCAGGCAAGAGTTGGAGGAGAAGGCGGCCTTGGAGCATCCCAGAGGTCCTGGGATATTGAGTACAAAAAGGAGAGACGTAAAGTTTACAGGAGAGAAGGGCAGCACACATCACTCCCGAGTAATGGAGACCAACATTACCCGTGTTAGGGCGGAGGGACTCCTCGGCCTCGCACCACAGTGCACTAAGCGGGACACAGGCCGCTCCTAGCACGGAAAAAAAAAAAAAAAGCATGAACGCCTTCCAACCGTGAGGAGCAGTCTGCAACGTTACTGCTGTGCAAAAGGGCTTAGCTCACAAAAGACAAGAAAACAGAGTTCCTGATTCCGTCTCCAGGAGACACGAGGACTAAATGCAGTGTGGAACCCTGGATCAGACCTTGGGATTCAAAAGTTATTAAAAATGGTAGAAAATCTGTTTAAAAATATCCGTTGGGACCAGTGATAGCTTAGTGGCTAAATCCTTACCTTGAATTCACTGGGATCCCATATGTGAGCCAGTTCTAATCTCGGCTGCTCTACATCCCATCCAGCTCCCTGCTTGTGGCCTGGGAAAGCAGTCGAGAACGGCCCAAAGCCCTGGAACCCTGCACCGGCATGGGAGACCTGGAAGAGGCTCCTGGCTTCAGATTGGCTCAGCTCTGCACATTACAGCCACTTGGGTTGTGAACCAGTTGTAAGAAGATCTTTCTGTCTCTCCTCTCTGTCTCTACCTTTCCAGTAAAAAATAAATCCTAAAAAAAGGGGGGGGGGGGCGGGTCGGTGCGGTAGCCTAGTGGCTAAAGCCCTCACCTTGCCAGCGCTAGGATCCCATATGGGCACCAGTTCGTAACCCGGCAGCCCCGCTTCCCACCCAGCCCTCTCAAGTGGCTCTGGGAAAGCCAGGTCCAGTAGTGAGGGTATCTGGGAAAGGTTGCCTGCCACCACGCGACCCCGTCTTCCAGGTGTGAGCGAGTCATGCTGATAAAATGTCCTCCAGGCCCCTTCCAGCTCTGACGGCAGGGGCTCTCACTGGCATATTCCGTCTGGAATATCTAGGAACGCCAGACTCAACGTTGGGGGATTTTAGATGTTCCTTGAAAGAAGAAAACTGCTGTTTCACAACGTGGCCACCAGATGGCGCGGGAATGTTTCTTGAAAGAAGAAAACCGCTGTTTTACAAAGAGGCCACCAGATGGCGCGGGAATGCTTCCTGAAAGAAAACCGCTGTTTCATAAAGTGGCCACCAGATGGCGTGGAGATGGCAAGGACAGAAACGGAGGCTGTCAAAACAAAACAAAAAGTTAATGTCCCAATCCCCAAGTTATTTATAAATGAATAGGAACCCCAATTTTGGTTGAGAGCTAGACAATGTGACAATACGTTTCATTTGAAAGCAAAACAAGTGAAAATACAGGGTGATAAAAGAGGTAGCTCCACCCAGTACTGAAAATACAGTGGAAGGAGGAAGCATTTGGCCAAAGATCCCTAAAGATACAGGCTAGTCCCCCACTTGTCACATCAGAGTGCCCCGGTTGGATCCCTGGTAGGTAGAGGTGGTGGCTCCAGTCCTCAACTGCCTGTCACCCACAAAGGGGACCTGAACTGAGTTCCCAGCCCCCAGCACTCGCCCCAGCCCAGCCCTCACCACCACAAGCACCTTTTCCTCCTACATTCTGTAGGCAACGCTGCGGGGAGCCAGGCACTCTCCCACCTGCTGCTGGAATATCAGAAGGCAAAACCTCCACAGAGAACTTTGCAGTGTTAGCACATTTGCCCTTTGAGCCAACAAAACCCGTTCTTTGTTTTCAGCTTTCGATCAAGTGGTTTGAAAGGCAGGTTACAGAGAGAATCTTCCTTCTGTGGGTTCACACTCCAGATGGGTGCAAGGATCAAGGTTGAAGCAGGCAGAAACCAGGAGCCTGGAACTCCATCGGGGTCCCCCACATGAGCAGCAGGGGCCCAGGTACTGGACCATCCTCCACTGCTGTCCCAGGTGCCTTAGCAGGAAGCAGAATCAGAAGGGCAGCGTCTGGGACTCAAACCGGCACCCTTATGGAATATCAGCACCACAGACTGATACGCCACTGCACTGGTCCCGATAACGATGTCTTCAAAAGTTTCTTTTCATCTTTTATTTCTTTGAAATGGAGACAAGAGGTTTTTCCACCCATTAGTTCAGTCCCCAAACACCCACAGCAGCCAGGCCTGGGACTAGCCAAAGCCACAAGCCAGTAATTCACCCTGGGCTCCCTGCAAGGCGGCAGGGACCCCGGTGCTTGAGCCGTCACCACCCAATACCTACCAGGACACACAGTACCAGGGACCCCGCACCCTCTCACAGCTTTTCAAGGCCAAGACTAAAGCAGGTACCATGCCCTGGGATGAGAACTCTCTACGAAGACACACCGGACCGCAGTGTCTCGGGTGGAATGAGAGAGATCAGACTGGGCCGGCTTACACGGGCAGCTTCTAGCTGGCTGGCCAACTCTATTTCTTAAAACTTCGAATGTGCTTGCAAATGGTTCACCTTAAAATAGCATGATTGGGCTTCCTGCTGCATCTCAGAAATTCCTATTTTAAGATCTTCAGATGGTTAGAGAAATATAGAACCTAGTTTTTCTTTTTCAAGATTGATCTATTTACTCGAAAGCCAGAGTTCCTGAGACGCACGCACACACACACGCACACACACACACACACACACACACACACACACACACACACATACACACACACACGAGTGAGTCCACTGGTTCATTTCCCAGGTGGCTGCGCTGGTCCGCAATACTCGGGCCATCTTAGGCTGCTTTCCCAGGCCACTGTGGGGACAGACAGGCTGGCTCAGAAGTGGAGCAGGGCCCAGTGCGGTGGCGCAATGGTTAAGGTCCTCGCCTTGCATGTGCTGAGATCCCATACGGCTGCTGGTTCTAATCCCGGCAGCCCCGCTTCCCATCCAGCTCCCTGCCTGTGGCCTGGGAAAGCAGTCAAGGACGGCCCAAAGCCTTGGGACCCTGCACCCGCGTGGGAGACCCCGGAAGAGGCTCCTGGCTTCAGATTGGCTCAGCTCCAGCCATTGCGGCCGCCTGGGGAGTGAATCATCAGACGGAAGATCTTCCTCTCTGTCTCTCCTCTCTCTGTATATCCACCTTTCCAATACAAATAATAAAATAAATCTTTAAAGAAGAAGAAGTGGAGCAGCTGGTGTTGTGCCCAGATGGCCTGGGCTGCCAGCCGTGCCCAGCGCAGCAAGTTCAGACTGGGCAGCCCCGAGGTTGGACAGCACAGGGCTTTTATACGCTATCGGCCAGTTCCACACAATTACACAGTCGTGATTGGTCAATTTAACTGTTAACTTTTAAAAAGAGCAAGTCGACAGGCTTCTGTTGGTGGAGTTGAAGCGAGCAGCTTTCAAATAGTACAAACTGGTGGGCTTGGGGGGTAGTGAGCAAGTCTTATCTAAAAAGCACACCAGGGGCTCCTGCCTGAGGATGCTCTGCCTGCGTGACCTGCCCCTATGTCACGCAGGCTGTCAGGCCGGGAGTTCACACAGCCAAGCAAGCAAAGCAGAAACCACAAAAACGGAAAACACCGCAGCTGGCAAGGAGCAAAGGGCACGTGGCTGGGATTCTGACGCTGAGGTCCTCACGGGGACATGGAGTGGCACCCTTAGGGGTACCAGCCTCCCAGTGGGTAACTTCACCTGTTACGCCACAGCGTCAGCTCCAAGCACCTACTTTCTCAAAAGGAGGGTTTTTATAATAGCTAAATCCCCCGATAAGGAAAAAATGCTTTTTTTTTTTTTGGAGAAAAGGTCTATAAGCAAACAGATCTTCTTTGTTCTACAAATAAAATACCGTCAGCGTCACGGAGTCCGATCCAAATCAGAAGCTCGTGCGGCTTTGGAAGAGCCGCCTGTCTGGAGCTTTGGTTTCCTCGTTTAAAGCGAGGAAAGGTTCCGAAGCACGCCCAACATCACTGCGAATGTTATTTTGGAGCTCTAAGATGTGAGAACTTCTTTGTGTCTTTTTTACTTTTCTTCCAGCCCGGCCATATGCTAGCTGTGAAACGAGCGCGGCATTTCCGGAACATTCCGCAGGTCCTCCCTGCAAAGCCAAGTCGCTGAGAAACGGGCCCGAATCCAAAGGAAACTTACCCGTGACACGCAGCCCCAGCCGGGGCTTGGGCGGGGGGCGGCCAGGACCCTCTAGAAGTAGCCGGAAGGGTTGAACTGTCTCTCTTTCAGGATTTTAGTGAGGCCATGCACGGCGGGCAGGGCTGCCGCAGGGCTGCATGGGTCCTTGGCTGTTTACTCCCCATTATATTTCCTTTTTTAAAAAAGTGTTTATTTATTTATTTATTTATTTATTTATTTATATTAGAAAAGCAGATTAGATTTACAAAGAGAAGGAGAGACAGAAAGATCTTCCGTCTGACGATTCACTCCCCAAGTGGTCACTGTGGCCAGAGTCAAGCTGATCTGAAGCCAGGAGCTTCCTCCCGGTCTCCCACGCAGGTGCAGGGTCCCAAGGCTCTGGGCCGTCCTCAACTGCCGTCCCAGGCCACAAGCAGGGAGCTGGATGGGAAGTGGAGCAGCCGGGTCATGAACTGGTGCCCATATTGGATCCCGGCACATGCAAGGCAAGGACTTTAGCCACTAGGCCACCGTGCTAGGCCCTGCCCCACTGTTCTGAGATAACACCACACTCCCACTATAATGATGACATTTACAGCACAGCAGGCACTCAGAAGAACGGGTCCTTCAGCTTCCAGTGGCCTTAAGATGACCTCTTGCTATCCTGGAATGAGGCCTTAGGAAGTGCTGCAGCTGGGAAAGTTCTAGAAAGCTGGGAGGAGCTCCCCACTCAACTCCTTCAGGCTGCTGGCAAACCTGCTTACCAGACCTATCATGGGACCATGTGGCAAAGCGGGGCTTGCTGCCAGCAGCGCAGGCGCGGGAGGGTGGGAGGATTCTGGGTGAAGGGAAACATCGCTTCCCGATGGAGCGTGAAGTCCGGGAAGTTTCTAGGCTGCCATCAGTAGCAGCTTTCTACGAAGATAAAATGGATCCTCGCAGCTCCTGTCAACCAGTTGCCATCAGCCAATCAGCAGGTGCAATTTCAACTCTCTCCTTGTTTATTTGATAGGCAGACGGAGACAGCGAGGTCCTAGATGTGTTTGCTCCCCTAGAACAGGGGGGGTGGCTAAAGTGGGGAGGCCCCTCTGGGTGGGGGCCCGACAACATGACTCACCACCACCATCGCCCAGGCCTGACATTCGGAGCCGGGGCCTCAGGAGGCACAGACAGCCTAAACCGAACCTTCTGTGCCCCAAACAGATGCATCTCTGCATTTCCTAAAGTGAATCGTGGCCCCCGGTGAACACACTATTCCCCCATCGGGATTTAAAAAGAGAAGAAGCAAAAGCGTGCGTGCATCCTTTTTCTTATTAGACGGGGATGTGTGCTGCCCCTGCAACAACGGATGTTCGTTTCCAAGCCGTTCAATGTCAGCTGGATTTGAAAGTCACAGAAAATCTCCAGGCGGATGTATTTTTGAATTACACAGCTCACAAGCTCCGACACCCAAGGAGAAACGAACAAACAAACAAACAAAAAACGGTAAGAACGCTCCCAGTGCTGGTGAAACGTGTTCGTTTTTCTTTTCACTTGAAGATATTTATACCGAATTTTTGTGTGTATATATACACACATATTCTTCTGGGGAGACCAGGAATCAGGAGCTTCTTCTGGGTCTCCCACAGGGCCACAGCATGGAGTTGGATGGGGAGCGGGCCGTTGGCAGGTGCTTACCAAGGCTCCTGAGCCTGGGGAGTTCTATGGTTAGGGGAGCAACTTTGGTTTTATTCGGAGAGGCAGATGTTCCCATCCTCTGGTTCACAGTGGTGACGGGACGGGACTGGGTCGGTGGGCAGGAATGCCAGGACTTGAGCCATCACCTGCAGGAAGCTGGAGCAGGGGGTGGGGCAGGGGCAAACCAGGGGCGGAGCCAGGGCAGGGCAGGTGTTGCCGGGGCGTGGCTTGGGCAGAACCAGGGCAGGTCAGGGGCGGAGCTGGGGCAGGTGGGGATATAATAACACTTTGGACGCCACAGATCCCAGCGTGCCAGCACCATGGTGTAGCAGGTAAATGGGCTTGTGGGGAGTGAACCAGCAAGTGGAAGATCTCTCTCTCGCTTACCAAGAGTGGGGGCAGTGGGGAGTGAACCAGAGGACAGATCTATCTCTCTTCTCTGTAAATCTGACTTTCAAAAAAAATAAGCAAATCTTTAATATATATCTATTAATAAAATGTATCCTACATGTCTATTTTTAGTCATACTTTGATATTCACGTAGCATGGGCTCCTAGACCCCCAGCAGATACCCACGGACCACGATGTTCAACTTCTTTATATAAAGTGGTGCTGTTTCAGCAGACAGCCCGCCTGCATCCTACAAACACTTCAAACCATCTTTACACTGTTGACAACACCCCGTAAGTGCTGACAGAGTAATCACAGCATATTGTTGAAATAGTGACAAGGAGGATGCATCTCTTGCAATTTTTAAAACTTGTCTTCGCTGCACGGATGCAGCAGCGACGGTGGCAGGGGAAGAAGGCCGCCCATGCTTGCTTTGCATGCGCCTCGTGGGAAGCCTGAGGACCCGCCCACGGCTCCTGTGTGCGTGTGACCGCGCTGTTCCAGAGGCTCTGCCTGCAAATCTGGCCAAGGTCATTCTGCTGCCCACGGTCTGAGGGGGCCCCGACTTGGCGACATGGAGCAAAGGCCGCCTTGACGGCAACGCTGTTTTACAAGGAACTGCATGGACAGGAGGAAACAGCAAAGGATCCCACAAGGTCAGCACACAGCTGGCCTCTTCTTCACACCTCTCGCGGTGCCTGGGGCAGAGAGAGCGTTCTCAGGCTCCCTGCGCAGCCGGCAGGGCCTTCATCGCCTTTCTCATGGCCCCTCCATCTCCAACATCACCTTTTTAGTCCAGACGTGAGCTTCAAGGTTGCACAGAGGCCCGGGCTGGGCAAGCAGAGAGGGCTGGACTCTGTCTCACTCGCCCTCATGCCATCTGACACCTTCTCTTTGCTGCCTTTCAAGACCTCCTGAGGTCCAGATTCGCCCACGCCCGAGGGTGTCCCACCTCTCCCCTCTCCTCTCAGCAGGCTCCCCCTCCTGGATGTGCCCTGTCCTCAGACCCATCACCAAGGGACCCTCAGCAGCGACACCCCAAAAAGAGAAGCAAGAGGAAACGTGGGTGGGACGGTGCCCTGGGCCCGGGCGTGGGGTGGGGGCGGCTCCTTCAGTCTGCGTGCCAAGCCGGGCTGTGCCCAGCTTTGCAGGCCTTCTCCGCAGTCCCTGTCCCCACCACGTGTCAAATCACAGCTCCTCCCTGTCGGCTAAAAGCGGGTGTGAAGAGCTACAGCGTTGGAAGAGGCTCCGTTTCTCGGCTCTGGTGGCTTCGGCAACCGAAATTCACTTTCTGGGGTTCTAAAATGATGCTTGAAGACCAAGATCAAGGTGTGGGTGGGTTTGGTCTCTCTCAGCTGCTTGCATTCTGGCTGGGTCTTCACTCCGTCTTGCCCCATGTGCTGCACAAAATGTGATCACTGCTCAGCCGCGTTCCAAGGAGATGGGGCAGGGGCCGGGGCACCACTCAGCTGGCAACAGGGGCAGCTAGTCCTTGGCTGTGTAGATTTCAGAATTCTCAGTGTAAGAGGATTCACTACCCGATATAGGACTGAATCTATTTGTTGTCCGTGAATGCTAGGGAAAGGTACAAATCATTAAATAAATAAATAAATATATATATATATATATATATATTTTTTTATTGGAAAGGCAGATTTATAGAGAGAAGGGGAGACAGAGAGAAATCTCTTCCCACCCACTGGTTCACTCCCCAAATGGCCACAATAGCTGGATCCGAAACCAGGATCTACCATGAGGGTGCAGAGTCCCAAGGCTTTAGGCTATCCTTTGCTGCTTTCCCAGGCCACAAGCAGGGAGCTGGGTGGGAAGTGGAGCAGCTGGGAGAGGAACCATTTAGGATGCTGCCACTGCAAGGTGGAAGATTAGCCTATTGAGCCATCGCACTGGCCCCTGGACAAAATTTTAGCAGACCAGTAAACTAGTCTCACACACACATAATATAAGCAAACACTAACCATGCAAGGAAATGCAATTTATTCTTCTTTTTACAATCTACTTTTATTTCTTTGAATCCAGAGAGTTTCTCTCTCTGTTCACTCCTCAGATGGTGGCTGCTGGGGTAACACCAAGCTGGAGCCCGGAACTTCAGCCTGGCCTTCCACGTGGCTGGAAGAGGCCCAGCTGCTTGGATCATCTTCCACTGCTTTCCCAGGCACACTAGCAGGGAGCTGGATGGCAAATGGAGCAGCTGGGTGAGGAACTGGTACCCAAATGAGATGCTGGTGCTGCGGTGGCTTCACTTGCTGTGCCATGACATCGGCCCCCAGAAGAGGCATTCTAATGCAGACTGGAAGGGACTTTCCACAGATAAAATTACAGGACACGTGAGTTGAACTGTTGAAAGTTACTAAGCACAGTGGGTGGTCAAAAGGTTAGGACAGCATATCAAGGTCCTTGGTGGTGAGTCCAGCGCTGCTTGCAGGTCCAGCTTCCGGCTCATGCAGACACTGGGACCCAGCAGACAAATGCACAGCTGCTCAGGCTACCCACACAGGAGACGTGGATCGGGCTCCTGGCTTCAGTTCCCTGCTTTGGCCTCACCCCGCAGACTCCAAGGCTGTTCAAAGAGTGAGCCAGAGGGTGGGAGTGTATGGTCTCTCTCTGTCCCCTCAACTTCTGAATCATGAAACCCCCAAACATGCATGGAGACCAACAATATAATCACATGGATTCATCCCTGGGTGTCACAAGCATTTAGAGAGTGAACCAGCATTAGGAAAATATGTGTTTGTAAGTGTGTGTGTGTGTGTGTGTGTGTGTCACACTCTGCCTTTCAAATATCAATAAATAAAACTTGGGGGGGGCGGGGCCAGCATGGGAGCTATAAAGTCCTTCTCTTGTAACCGCCAGGATCCCATACGGGCACCGGTTTGTGTCCAGGCAGCCTCGATTCCCACCCAGCTCCCTGCTTGTGGCCTGGGAAAGCAGTCGAGGACGGCCCAAAGTCTTGGGACCCTGTACCCTCATGGGAGACCCAGAAGAGCTCCTGGCTCCTGGCTTCGGATCGGCGCAGCACCAACTGTTGCAGGCATTTGGGGAGTGAACCAGCAGGTGGAAGATCTGTGCATGTGTCTCACTGTCTTTGTCATTCTACTTTTCAAGTAAATAAATAAGTCTTTTTAAAAAATGCTGAACAAAATAGAAATGCAGTTAATATCATTTTTATAAGTTTAAATCATAGACACAGGAAAAGCATGTAAATTTTCTAGGAATCTACAGATATCTGAGAACTACAAAACAAACATGTTAGAA
The DNA here is from genome assembly GCF_017591425.1 of Ochotona curzoniae. Taxonomy (NCBI): domain Eukaryota; kingdom Metazoa; phylum Chordata; class Mammalia; order Lagomorpha; family Ochotonidae; genus Ochotona; species Ochotona curzoniae. The sequence continues at coordinate 2,967,345 of NW_024465561.1, read as the reverse complement.
AATGACCATGGGGCTGGTATTCTGGTGCAGTAGGTAAAGTTGCCTCTTGTGACACCAGCATCCCATATGGTCACCAGTTCAAGTCCTGGCTGCTCCACTTCTGATCCAGCCACCTACGTGGAGACCCAAAAGGCTCCTGATTCCTGCTTTGGCCTGACCCAGCCCCTGAGATTATTGCAGCCATCTGGGGGATAAACCAATCTCTCTCTCTCTCTCTCTCTCTCTCTCTCTCTCTCTCCTGCCTTTCAAATAATGAAGACCCTGGGAGGAAATAGGGATGGCTCAAGTAATGGCATCCCTGCCACCCAGCCCTGGTTCCTGAAGATGCCAACATGTGCAGCAGTCTAGTCCAGCCGGTCCTGCATCCCATTCAGCTCTCCTATACACCCATGGGTGCTGTGGCCTTAGCTCAGCCCAACCCACCCCCAGACCCAGGTCACACGTATGCGGCTGAGTGTTGCTGCCTTGTCGAGCCTGGCCCACCCCCAGCCCTGGCTCTCATGCTCTTCAGTGGGAACCATAGTCTAGCAGAGGAGTGCCCACAGTTGTCCTACCAGGCCCATTCGCAGCCCCCAATTTTATGAGTACCAGCAGGTGCCATGGCCCAACCTGACATGGCCAACTCCAAGTCCTGACACTCATTGGTGGGTACTAAGTCCTAGTCCCACTGGCCCGACCCATTTTGGCGCTCACCAGTGGGTGCTACAGCCTAGCCAAGCTCAGCCCATCCCCTGGCCCAGCAAGTCCTACAGCCTAGCCTGACCTGCCTCACACCCATGCTGGCTCTTGCAAGTACCAGCAGGTGCTGGAACCTAGCCAAGTCTGGCCCACTCCCAGACCCAGTACACACACATGCCTTGCCCAGCCTACTCTGCCCACAGCCTCAGTTCTCGCACTTACCAGTGGAAGTTGCAGCCCAGCAGGAGAGTCCCTAGGGTTCCCCAAACCAGGCCTTTTCACAGCCCCAGACCTTACATGTGCTGGCGAGTGCTTCAACCCAGCCTGGCATGGCTGTTCGCATCTCAGCTCTCACTGGCAGATGTCGCAACCTAACCCAGGCAGGTGCAACCCACACCCTATCCTGGCTCTCACGTGCCAGCGGGTCCTGCGACCTGGCCCTGCCTGGCCTGCCCCCAGATCTAACCCACACAAGTGCTACAGCCTTATCTGGCCTGACCCACGCCCAGTCCTGGCTCTTGTGCTCCCCAGGGGGAGCTGTGACCTAGCAGTGGAGTTTAAGTTCTCCTGCCAGGCCTACTCCCGGACCCAGATCTCACATGTGCTGGCAGGTGCCATGACCCTGCTTTGCATGTTTGCTTGCCCTTAGTTCTGGCCTTTGCATGTGCAGCCGGAATCACAGCCTGGCCCAGCCCAGCTCCCTCACAGCCCCACCTCCAACAACTGTCCAGTGAGTTCCATGATCCACCCTGGCTCAGCCCTTCCACCCTCAGCTCTCAACCAAATCAGTAGGTGCTGCAGTCCCACCGAGATAAACTTATAAGTCCCCTATAGAATTTGCCCCCAGATCCAGTTCTCAGATACAACTGAGTCTTGAGAAACCACATACATAAAGCTATGGCAATGAACAACAAATCCTAGGTCAAAAGGGAATACCTCGAGCTGCTCTTGTGACACAGATGGGTGCTAGTCTCCCAGAAGAGGCTGGTTCAAGGTTCAAGCCCTGGCTATTCCACTTCTGATCCAGTTCCTGGCTGATGTACCTGGGAAAACAGAAGAGCCTGGGCTCCTGCCACCAGCGTGAGAAACCTGGATGGAGCCTGAGGCTTGTGGCTTCGATTTGGGCCAACCTGAGCTATTGCAGTCATAATCCTCTCTCTCTCCCTCTCTCTCTCTCAACTCTATCACTTTCTCAATGTAACTCTTCTTTTCAGATAAATAAAACATGATTTTTTTTTTAAAAGCGATTCACTCCAAGGTGGGTATTCAGCCTGGCATTTGGCACCCCCCCCCACTCTCACAGGATGTAATGCCAGGCTTCCACACCTCCTGCTGGCGCATCCTGCTAACCACACCCGGGGAAGCGGCAGTGGTGGGCTGTGATCAGATCCCTGCCACCCAGCTGGGAGGCCTGGATTACGTTCCCAGCTCCTGGCCTCAGCCCCAGCCACCACCTGTGAGCCGCTGGAGAGTGAATCAGCAGATGCAAATGCTCTGTCTTGCTCTAAGATATCAACATTTTAAAGACTTTTTAAATTTTTGTATTGGAAAGTCAGAGTTACACAAAGAAGGAGAGACAAGGATCTTCCATCTACTGGTTCACTCCCCAAGTGGCCCCAACAGCCAAAGCTGAGCTGATCTGAAACCAGGAGCCTGGATCCTCTTCCTGGTCTCTAACACAGGTGCAGGGTCCCAAGGCTTTGGGCTGTCCTCGACTGCTTTCCCAGGCCACAAGCAGGGAGCTGGATGGGAAGGGAGCAGCCGGGACACAAACCAGAGCCCATATGAGATCCCGGCGCATGCAAGGCAAGGACCCAGCACCAAGTTACAGTACAGGGCCCCCATCGTCAACATTTCCAGACCAGCAATTCCCATCAGGAGGTACAAATCCCACATCTCAAAGGTTGCCACACAGTGCTGAGAGCAAAATGGCCCGTGGACACTCTCCCTCAGCGTCACTCTTTGGGCTTCAGCCACCCTGCTGGTCCAGCCCCATACACGGTGAGGTAATCCCGCCTCTGAGGCCCCCCACAAAGCTGAGTACCCCGGGGTTACAGCTGAAACCCTTGCACTCCAAGACAAGCCACGCTTCCTTCCAACAGCCTTCTGGATGGATCCTGGATTTCCCTGAGGGGCAGGCAACGCCTTCCTCCTGACACACGGACGGCTCCGTGAAGAATCCAAAGCCCCTCTTTTGGGGTCTCCCAACTCCTCTCCCCTTCTCGCTCAAGTGAAAACCCACAGATCTTGAGTAACCAGGAAGCCCCTGCAGAACTCAGTTTTCTTCTTTAAATAGGAAAGCAAGGTTTCGTTTAAAAAAAAAAAAATCTTGGTGGCATTGCATTTTTGATTCTGGGACAAGTGACTTCAGCTCTCAGAGTCAACTGTAAATTGGGCAGAATGAGCGAAGAGTTAATGACCCCATGTCCATAAAGCAGTGGCATAAGATACACAATAAGTCCTCCAGAAATTGAAACTCGATGGAGATGGGGGGGGGGGGGGCGGTGAGACTCATGATGTGGCCAGCACTTGTGTCGCCTGTGACAGCGTCCAGCCAGCATGTCTTCCCCATAGAGGCTCGCCACGGGCCGGGTAGACCCTCTGGCCAGCTGGAACCACAAACCTGCTCCTCTCAGGAGGTCCAGAGTGGGGTGGGGGTGTCTACGGGTGTGGATGGGGTGGGGATGTTGGGTCCTGAGGATGGACTACATCTCCCGGTATGCAGATCGAGTCCGGGCTCCAACGAGCCGCAGGAACCTCATCCCGGCGGGTTTCGGGGCCCTGTCATTCATTCATCTGCTCCCATTTTCCTCTTGGCTAAGTGCGGTCCGTTAGGGTTCATCACCTCAGCTCCCTCCGCAGCGTCTGTGAGGAGCGCCGGTGCCTTCCTTCAGGCGTCCGAGGGCGCGTCAGAAGTCGGGTGTCTCTCCCCGGGAGGACTCACTCGGCCCCTTGGGGGTCCCCCTGTGACCCCCGAGGCGGGCAGCCAGGCTCTGGGATGTGTGTGTGTGGAGGGCGGGGATTGCTGGCTCGGGGCCCTAGGCCGCGCGGCCGGAGACTACAACTCCCAGGCGGCACCGCGGCGGCGAACGTCACTTCGGCACCGCCGGCGGCCGGTGGAGGGCGGGGGGCGGCCAGGGGCTGGGGCCGACCCGGGAGGCCCGGTGCCGAGGATGGGGTCCGCCAGGCCACCCCGCGCCTGAGGAGGCCGAGGGGCGCGCCAGCCCTGCCCCATTCCGGGACGGCCGCCCCCAGGGCCCCGCTGCTCACCGCCCCCGCCCGAGCCGGCGGTGGTGGCCCGGGATGCGGAGCCGGGGACCGCCGGTGGAGCTGCGCGGGGTGAGAGGCGCGGGGAAAGGGGGCGGCCTGCTGCCCTCCCCGTCGTCCCCGCCGGCGGGCCCCGGCAGACGGCGGGGGAGCTCGCGGCCAGGCCCTCTGGGCGCCCTGACGTCTCGGGGAGGAAGGTGAACCTGCCGTCCTGCCCCACCCCGCGCCGCCTGGACCAGAGCATCCGAGGGGACGACCCTGCCCTATTGACAGAGGCTGCTGCTCGCTCCTGCGGAAGGCCCCCCTCGAGCCATGGCCCCCAGGAGCCCCGTACAGCCCGCAGAGACTGTCCCGCATCCCGGCTGCCGGGGTCCGCCCTCTGCATCCCGCGGGCAGCCTGTGTGAAGCGGCCTGCCCGCAGCCCCCGGGCCGTCCCCCCATGGAGGAGGAGGAGGAAGGGGCGGCCGCCAAGGAATGGGGCGCGACCCCCGCGGGGCCCGTCTGGACCGCGGTGTTTGACTACGAGGCGGTGGGTGACGAGGAGCTGACCCTGCGGAGGGGCGACCGCGTCCAGGTGCTTTCCCAGGACTGGGCCGTGTCCGGCGACGAGGGCTGGTGGACCGGGCGCCTCCCCAGCGGCCGCGTGGGGGTCTTCCCCAGCAACTACGTGGCCCCCGCCACCCCGGCTGCGCCCCCGGGCCTCCAGCTGCCCCAGGAGATCCCCTTCCACGAACTGCAGCTGGAGGAGATCATCGGTGTGGGGGGCTTTGGCAAAGTCTATCGAGGCCTGTGGCGAGGCGAGGAGGTGGCGGTCAAGGCTGCCAGGCTGGACCCTGAGCGGGACCCGGCAGTGACAGCGGAGCAGGTGCGCCAGGAGGCCAGGCTCTTCGGAGCCCTGCAGCACCCCAACATCATTGCCCTGAGGGGCGCCTGTCTCAGCCCCCCACACCTCTGCCTGGTGATGGAGTATGCCCGAGGAGGCGCCCTGAGCAGGGTGCTGGCGGGTCGCCGGGTGCCCCCTCACGTACTGGTCAACTGGGCTGTGCAGGTGGCCCGGGGCATGAACTACCTACACAATGACGCCCCTGTGCCCATCATCCACCGGGACCTCAAATCCATCAACAGTAAGTGGCGTATTCCCCCGCAAGACTTCCTTTCCGCAGAACCTGGTCAGGCCAAGCCATGGTGGTGGGAAAATAGATGACATTGTTAGGGGCGGCCACCCACCTGGTACACCTGGTGGACACCTGGCGGCCAGGCAAGGCAGGCGTTGCACCTGGTCTGGGAGGAAAAGACTCCCCACCCCACCCCGGGCTCCCAGTCGCTTCATCAGTGAACATCCGGGAACATGGGGATGGTCCCACGTGGCCTGCTGTGGACAAGACAAGTGCCACACATGCCCGCCTGCCTTCAGGGCGCTTGCTGTGTAGCCAGGACACCAGAGGCCATCAGGATCCATAGGGAGCGGGCATGGATGTCCCTTGCCCTAAGCCAGAATTGCAGGGGTCCCTGTGCCCCCGGTGCTCATGTCTCGTCGGCTCCGGTTCCTGAACGTTGCTGCCACCCAGGAAGGACTCTGCACACTCTAGGGCTGTTTGAAGGCAGGAGGTAGTAAAATACAGCAGTGGAGATGCAGGAACCCGCTGACAGGACGAGTCCAAGTCTTCATGGCACCGTAGTCTAGTTGTGTCATCATGGTCACATGACTTCGCTCCAAGCCTCAGTTTGCTAGTCAATAACAACAGATTCCTTTGCAAGTCACTCACTTAGCCTAGGGCGAGCACTAGTCAAGGATTATAGTTTGTTTGAGATATCCCTAGGTGACAGGTAAACTACAGTTCTTTGCAATGCTCCATAGATATTTCAGATTTTGTGCCAGTAATTGCCCCAAGATTCAGCATCCCAAAGCAACAGTCAGTTGCTGCGCACACGTCTGCTGGCCGGCGGGCATTAAACTGGGGCTAGGCCTAGCTGGAGAGGCCTTGTTCCAAACAACTGCCTCCATCTTCCTGAGACCTCGGGCTGCCTCAGGAGTGTTGTCATGGGGACAACAGAGGCACAGGAGGCCACTAAAGACCCAGACTGGGGTTCCTGGTCAAAGCAAGTCACGTGGCCATGGGCTAGAGCAGTGCTTGTCCCCTTCAGTGGAAAGCCATCATGGCATGTGCCATAGCGTGTGGACACAAGTCAGCAACATGCCGACAGAGGCCAAGGGAAGACCAGTGCCCCTTACACGGAAACCGCAGGCCCTGCTGCCAGGCTGCCCTGGGAGTGGAGGCCTGACCAAGGTTCCTACCTGCTCTGCTCCAGTTCCTCCATCTCATTTGCCTGGGGGGTTTCAGTTTATCCCACAACGCTTTGTTGCATGCATCCTACCTCTTTTACTTCTTTCCAAGATTTGTTTTTGTTTTAACTTATTTGAAAGGCAGAGCAATAGACAAGTGGGGCCAGGTTAAAGCCAGGTACCTGAAACTGGATCTCCCACGTGGGTGCAGGGGCCTAAGCCCTTGGGCCATCCTCTGCTGATTTCCCAGGCTGTAAATGGGGAGCTGGATTGGAACTGGAGCAGCCAGGCCTGGAACTGGCACCCATATGGGATGCCAGTGCTGCAGACAGTGGCTGAACTTGCATGCGGAAGCTCCTTTCAAACCTCAGACAGAATGCAGTTCCTTGGTCTTTTTCTTTTTATGACACCGCACGGTGTTACGAGTGATATATTAGGTTTATCTTCCAGGCCAATAAGAAATACATTGGTCTTGCTTAAATGTTGGTGTGCATGTCACTTGTCACGGTGCTCAGCGCAAAGTCAGCGCTTCTTTTAATGTTCTTGAATGAATGCTTGTTATCCAAGGCAACAGAGGTGGAAGTGTAATTTACATTTATTTATGATTTAGAAATAATAATTGCTACCACCTTAACCACTCTGTGTTCATGATGATACAAAGACGGTTTCATTTAATCCGGAAGATAATCCCACAGGATGTGGTGTGACCTCTGACACTGGCATCCCTCATGGTCACCCAGTTATCATCCCAGCTGCTGCACTTGCTCTCCAGTTCCCAGTCAGTACAGCTGAGAAGTCAGCAGAAGGTGGCCCAAGGCTCTGGCCCTCTGAGCCCACACGGGAGGCATGGTGGAGCCCCAGGCTCCTGGCTGGCCCTTGCAGCTCTCTGGGGAGTGGGCCAGCAGGAGGAAGATCTCCCTGGTTTCTCCATCTCTCTAACTCTCCCTTTCAAATAAATGAATTAATTTAAAAATAATAATCTCACAGGATGTTATCATCCTTGCTCTACTGAAGAGGAACTGAGGCCAAAAGAAATAAACACACCCATGTCTTAAAATTGCTCATTACAGAATTTGGTCAACATCTGCTATTCTGTCGTAGCAATATCTGAACTGTACCTTGACCATTGGGTTTTTGTGCTTGTGTGTGTGTGTGTTTAATTTTTATTCTTTTTAAAATGAATTTGAAAGTGAGGGAGAGGGCACTCCCATCCACCACGATAAAGGCACCATGTGAGGTGTGAGCCTTCTGTAGCCAAGCATCTGGATCCAAGACCCATCTCAGCTCTGACTCCAGCTTCCTGCCGATGTGCACCCTGGGAGGCAGCAGGGCACGGCTGCAGTGATTGGCTGTCTGTCAGGGCATGGCTGCCGTGATTGGCTGCCTGTCACCCATGCAGCTGCAGCTCCTGGCTTCTGCCGGGCCCCGCCCCCAGCTGAGTGGGCATGTATCAGATGAACTAGTATCTCAAGCAGCACTTTCTTTTTTTTTTTAATGTTTACATAATTGAGAAGTGGACCACTCATCAGGTTGGGAAAGGCCAAGGAAGATGGATGGGACAACTGTTTACAATTTTTTACAGTGTGGAAAGAGCAAAGGGAGGGGCCACTCCTTGCTGCCAGACTGCATCAGCACCCGCCACTCGATTCATCTTAGAGACCCCGATATGAGGAAGAATGTTCCAACAATGTTCAATGTTTTGTTTGAGCGGTTTTGATAGTTCTGGAACTTTATTGCACCAGGGTTGAGAAAATCTTTCCAATATCTATTGGTTGATAAATTCCACCTTAGTGAGCTGGGTGTCATATGCCCCGTGTGCACCAGGGCATGCTGCGCCCTGTGCAGTGACAGAGGCATCAGCCACTGAGGAGGCCCAATACCAATACACACACTCCAAGATTGGACACATATCTTGTGATTTTCCATTTGGCTAGTGGTCTAGTTGAGAAACCTTGCCAGACCTGACTTGTGTGCACCAGCTAGTGCAGGTTCTGGCTCAGTCCGTCACCCGCATCAGCCTACACACATACCAGTGAGTGCAGTTGCTTAGTCATTTCTACCCCCAGTCCCACCTCCTACACAAACCAACAGGTGCTACAGTCTAACCCAGTCCAGCTTGCCACGAACCCAGCCCTTATGCTCACCTGCAGAATAGTCAGGATGATTCCCAGTAACCTCCACCCAGCCCACTCCCAGTTCCCCCACACCAAAACCCAGGCCACACATATGCAGATGGGTGCTGCCGCCTTGTCCAGGCTGGCCTGCACCCAGCCCTGGCTCTCCTATTCACCAGCAAGAGCTTCAGCCTAGCAAAGGAGTGCCCACAGTTTCCCTGCCAGGCCCGCTACCAGCCCTGGATCTTGCCAGGGGATACTGAAGTCCAGCCTGACATGACTTGCACCCAGCCCTGGCACTTGCCAGCAGGTGCTACAGCAAACCCCAGCCTGCAGTTACTCTGACTCTTCCATGTGCCAGCCGATGCGGTGGCCTAGCCTAGCTTGACACTCCCCCCAAACCCAGCTTACATGCAGGCCAACAGGTGTTGCAGCCCCACTCAGCCTAGTCCACCCCCAGTCCCAGCTCTCACACTCACAAGTAGGAGCAGTGGCCTATCAGGCTCGTCCCCCAGCCCAGGGTCTTTCACATGCCTGTGGTGCTACAGCCCAGTCTGGCATGGTGTGCTTCACCTCGGCATCTGCCAGCAAGTGCTACAGCCTGGTTCTTCCTGGTCTACCCCCAGTCCCAGCTGGTGGGTACTGCAGCCTAGCCCAGCTCAGCCAGCCCCTAGTCCTAATCCTCATGTGAACTGGAGGGTATTGTGGCCAAACCCGGCCTGGCCTGCACCTTGTCCTGGCTCTCACACCTGCTAGTGGGTGCTCTGGACTTGCATAGTCCGACCTGCCTTCAGACCCAGCCTTCACGTTTGCCAATGTGTACTGTAGCCTGCGCTGGCCTGGGCTGCCCTCCAGACTCATTTCTCACATTCACCAGCAAAAGCTGTGTCCTAACAGGCAAGTTCCCCTGTCAGACTAACTCTGTCATGAATCTTACACACGCTAATGGGTGCTTGGCCCATCCTAATGTGGCCTACCTCTAAACCCAACATTCACCAGCAGGCCCTCAAGGAACACCTTGGCCGCCACACTGCCACTGCCCTAGCCATTGGTTCTCAACTGTTCATTGTCGGAGTCAGGAGGGTAGAGGACCCAGGGGAGGTTCCATCTTCCCTCCTCGGGGCCTAGGGCTGGGATTAGATGGCTGTGGGAGGCTCACAGGTGTTCCAGGCCGGGAAAGGAGCTGCTACAGGGTGGAACAGCTTAGGGCAGCAAAGAGAGAGAGGACAGGGTAAGGGCCAGGATGCCGGAGCGTGTGGCCCCGCACGTGGGCAGTCTGGGTAACCCCGTTTCTTCCCGCCCCGCAGTCCTTATCCTGGAGGCCATTGAGAACCACAACCTCGCAGACACGGTGCTCAAGATCACAGACTTTGGCCTCGCCCGCGAGTGGCACAAGACCACCAAGATGAGCGCCGCAGGGACCTACGCTTGGATGGCACCCGAGGTCATCCGTCTCTCCCTCTTCTCCAAGAGCAGCGACGTCTGGAGGTGCTGAGGGGCGGCCAGGGGGCCTGCAGGAAGGGGGACAGAGAGGAGGGAGTGAGGGCATGGAGGGAGGGAAGGCCTGCCAGGAGGGGCCTGGCCCAGCAGAGGGGCCTGCCCACAAGACCAGGCCACCATAGGGGTGCCAAGCAGTTGACTGATTCACTAGTAGAATGATCCAGATTAGAACAAGAAATTTAAAAAATAGGTAAATAGGATATGGGTGTCAGCACCAAAGGGCTCCTTAGGCACCCAACACAGCACTCCCATTTGACTGGCAGGAGATGGAGGCTTTTGAAGACGGATAACCATCCATCAATCCATTTATCCATCCATGTATCCATCATCCATCTGTCCATCCGTCCATCCATCCATCCACCCATCTGTCCATCCATCCATCCATCCACCCATCCGTCCTTCCACCCATCCGTCCATCCATCCATCCACCCATACAATGGTGTTGGCTTTAAGAGACATGGCATTGAGCAAAAAGTAGTAAATATTTTCAAGTGCAGAAGAAGTTCAGAGAATAAGCAGTGTTCTAAGTGAGGGAAACTATAAGAGAAATGTTGAAGCGACAGTGAGTGTGTGTGCTGGATAAAGGGCTGGTGCTCCAGATGAGGGGCTGATGGTGCAGGAGGCCCAGCCATGCCAGCTGCCAGGAAAAAATGCTTCACAGGCAGGGGGAACAGCTGCCCCCTGAGAGGGGCCCGGGTGGGGAAAAGCATGAGGTCCTTGTGGCCAGAGCAGAGAAGGTGGGGAGGAGACGCTAAACAGAAAGGCTCGGGCTGAGGGCCTAGGCTGGTGTTCTGTTCCAAGTCACCAAGTGAATTTAGGAATGACAAGATCTGATTCCAGGCTTCGGAAGTCCCCTGGGTTGCTGGGAGAAGGGTTAGAGGAGGTGGAGGGAGGTGATCAGGAGGGGTCTGCTGACCAGCCATGGAGCAGCAGCTGTGTGAGCCACAGCCTCTTACATGATTGGAGCCAAACTCAGGCCTCCCCACATGCCGTCCCTGGCTGAGTTCCAGGAGGTGGAGAGCAGGAGCGAATCAGAGCGCAAGTGTCCAGCTCAACCTAGACATCCGCGGGCTTCAGGTCAGGCCTCACCAGTGGCGAGATGCGCACCGGGTCTGTGTGCATTACAGCTGCAAAGAGGAAACACCCAGCATAAAAACGAGATGGAGGTTTTATCCAGGATGCCCAGGCCTGCCCCGGTGCCCCCAGGTGAGGGGCTCAGTCACCCATGTTGGGTCCCTGTGGGAGCTGCCGACACTGGGCAGGACGAGCCATTGTGGTGGGGTGCCAGTCTGCACTGTTCCATAGCATGCTGTGGTATTTGTCCCCACAGCGTTGCGGGGAATGTGGGGGGTCCACCTCCAGGTGAAAACCCCTGTTCCTTCCTTTCACCTTGCACAGCCACTGCTGTCCCCAAGGTTGCTTCATGGTTCCAAAATTGCTGCTTGAGTCCAGCCTCTGTGTCCACATTCTAGCCAGTAGGAAGGAGGAGGAGGAACAGAGGACACTTCCTGGAATCTGGTTGCCTGTGACACACCCCTGGGCCAGGACCAGGGGAGGGGTCGTGCGGGCAGAAGAGCTGTGAAGGAAGCTGGAGGATGCGTGCAGCAGCTCCCCTCTGTCCGGCTCCCGTCCGCCCGGGCAGCCACAGGAGAAGCGAGGCCACAGCTGCAGGAGGGCAGACGCCGTGTCTGTGGTTCCGGTGCTGGGCACACGCTGGGCCCTTCATAAGCATGCATGGGAGCTGGGAGAGTGCAGGAGCGGCTGCAGGCTGGGCACTGTGCAGGGCAAGACAGTCAGGCTCCAGAAGGTTCCAAGGGCCACTGGGGATGAGGCACACGTCATTCACTAGCACGGAATGGACTTCTGGGGCCCCAACGCCAGCGTCGTATCGATCTGCACCCCAGAGTGGCCCTGCCACCTCCCAGCTGTGGGACCTGGGCAGACAGCTCCACCTCTCTGATCCTGCGGATAACATGGGGGTCCTGTGATACCTTTGGCCTCGAGGGTGTTGGGAGGATTACCAAGAGCGCTTTACACAGGGCCTGGCCTGGAGTGCATGCTTGAGGAATGTTGAAGCACATTACTTTGCTGGCAGGGGTCTGTGGGGACAAACCAGAAGGCCTCTGCGAGGTGTGGGAGAGCATGTGGGGTGGGAGGAGGAGAAGGTGGGTGTGTCTTGCAGGCACAGGAGATAGAATTCAGGCAGGGCTGGGGGAAGAAGCAGTGAAGGAACATCAACCCCAACCCAGCTGCTTTGAAAGGGGAGGTCAAGCCAGCCAGGGCTGGGCACGGGGCCAGGAGCAGGGCGGGGGCATGGGTGAGGATGGTGAGCAGAAAGCTGTGGCATCACCCCCCTCTCCCCTACCTGCAGCTTCGGGGTGCTGCTCTGGGAGCTGCTGACGGGTGAGGTCCCCTACCGTGAAATCGACGCCTTGGCCGTGGCGTACGGCGTGGCCATGAACAAGCTGACGCTGCCCATCCCCTCCACGTGCCCTGAGCCCTTTGCCCGCCTACTGGAGGGTGAGCCAGGGCCCCATGGAGTGGGTAGGCTCAGTTTGGGGTGACAGGGCCCTCAGGCCCAGGAATGAGGGAGAAGGGCCTGGACCCCCACACCCCTGTTCAGCCAAGCCCAGTGCTCTGAAGGCAGGCAGCCTGCCAGGCTTGAGGGACCTGGGGTTTCTGTGTGGATCATAACCCACAGGACCCCGCCAGCTCACGAGTTTCCCTCAGTGGACTGTGGCTGCCTCACCCTCAGCTCCAGGGAAGCTGGTCGCCCACAGTCCCCAGATGTCCCCACTTTACTGTGAGCTGGCTCAGGCCCCTGCTGGGATACCTGTCGCCCTCATTGCCCACGGCTCTCCTCTCCCTCTGCGACCCCCAGAGTGCTGGGACCCTGAACCCCATGGGCGGCCGGATTTTGGCAGCATCCTGAGGCGGCTGGAGGCCATCGAGCAGTCAGCCCTGCTCCAAATGCCGCTAGAGTCCTTCCACTCGCTGCAGGAGGACTGGAAGCTGGAGATCCAGCACATGTTCGACGACCTGCGGACCAAGGAGAAGGTGAGGGCTGGGGGGAGAGGCAGGGAGAAAGTAGGGGGGGTGGGGAGGGGAAGAGAGGGAGGGGCAAGGAGAAGGTGGGGGCAGGAAAGGTGAAGGCAGGTGCTGGGATATCGGGCCCCCTTCATCTGAGTGGCCGTGGGGTCCACGCAGGCTCAAGGGAGCCTGTTTGCATGTTAAGGAAAGCTGCTCCGGTCGGTGGCTGAGCAGAGAAAGGCCTGTTCCCTGGAGTACTCCTGGTGATACGGAATGAGGCCTGGGGTTGGTTTTCAGACACCACAGCGAAGAGCAGGAGGAAGAGGAAAGGGGGAGTGCGTCGTGTGCGTGGGTGCCCTGGAGCCTGCTGCTGTCTGTCTGCGTGGATGTTTCCCATATTGAAGAGTTAAAAAATATTTTTTAATAAGAAAAAAAAGGGCACTCCCTTTTTTGCGGCGTGGGTAGCTCATACAGTCCCCTGTCCTGGCTCCCAGAGTGTCTATTGAATTTGAGGTGGACCTAGCCTCCCGGGGCTCCTCCCCCTGCCCCGCACCCCCAGCTCCAGCGTCTGCTCCCCAGGAGCTCCGCAGCCGCGAGGAGGAGCTGCTGCGGGCTGCCCAGGAGCAGCGCTTCCAGGAGGAGCAGCTGCGGCGGCGGGAGCAGGAGCTGGCCGAGCGCGAGATGGACATCGTGGAGCGGGAGCTGCACCTGCTCATGAACCAACTGAGCCAGGAAAAGCCCAGAGTCCGCAGACGCAAGGGCAACTTCAAGCGCAGCCGCCTGCTCAAGCTGCGGGAAGGCGCCAGCCACATCAGCCTGCCCTCCGGTACCGCTCCCACCCCCTGGGCCGCGCTGCCCCTCCCTTGTTACAACTTGGCTGTTAACTGCACTGTTCTACATCACGCGCCCCCACCCCTCCACCACGAGCCCCCTCCAGACAAGGTCTCACGCCCCTGAGAGTGACCTTCGCTATTTGCCTGGTGCGGTCACTTCTACACCTGAATCTTAGCTGAGAGGCAGAGAGCAGCGGCAGGCTGGGGCTGGGTGGGTGCTGGCTGGAGGTGGCAGGCACCTGGCTGAGCGGCATTAGTTGCGGGCGTTTCCTGTGTGCCCCCTCCGCCTTAATCCAGGCTAAGAGCAGGACTGCCTGTACAGCACTGGTGGCATGAGCTGGGGGACGTGGCTACACCTTGACCCTCCGAAGCAGAAGGTTCGCAGGCACCAACCACAGAACTGGATTCCAGGCTTAGTCAGTCAGTCAGTTCCGGTTCCATGTCTATTTCTAGTTTCACAAAGACAGCTTCCCAGGCCATGTGTCCCCCAGGCCCCCACAGAGGGACATGCAGTGCGTCCCTCTCCCCGACAGCCAGGCCCTGAGCCGCTGCTCCCAGCAGCGCTGACCCCAGGAGACCTTTCCCATTAAGAGAAGCAGGTGGCGGCAGCTTACATGTATGTAGCCCCACTTACCTGTGCAGTCAACACCCCCAAAATTTGTTTCTGACATATTTTGCCTTCTCTATCTTTTTTTCACATGCAATCTTTGAACCCCAATGTGTATTTTATAGTCACACCACGTTCCCTCAGAAATGGCTAGACACTGCACGGGATGCCTGCAGCCCACGTCATAGGGCTCCATTCAAATCCCAGCTCCCTGCGGATGTGTCCACAGCAGGCAGCTGGCACCACCCACGCAGGAGACCAGCACAGCCACCCGGGAGCGACCCAGTGATGGAAGGTTGAGCGCTCCCACCCTCTGCCTTTCAGCTGAAATGAAAATAAATAGAAAATTTATATATATAGAGAGAGAAAACTGATTGGTACTTAGATTTCATAATTTTTGTAGCTGACAAATGTAGATTCACTCAGGTTGTCTCAGACACACTTGAATCCTTCCATCCCCACCCAGGGTGGATGAGTTCATTGTCATTCAGCAAAGAAAGGTTAAACCCCAGTGCCTGGGTCACACACATCATGTAGTCAGTCAGCGCCCGAGGCCCGAAGCTCCTGCTAGGCACCGAGGAGCTCCAGGGGGCATATCCTCCGGCAGCTGGGGTCCTGACAGACCCAGCTCTGCACTGCTGCCAGCTCAGGCACTGACCGGTGGCCGCTGCCGCCCCCTCTGCAGCCAGGGTCTGGCATCCACCAAGCCGTCGTCTTTGTGCTTGCCCTCAGCCTCCGTGGCTCACACAGCCCTCCTCCTCCTCGCAGGCTTCGAGCATAAGATCACAGTGCAGGCATCTCCCACCCTGGACAAACGGAAAGGATCCGACGGGACCAGCCCCCCTGCCAGCCCCAGCATCATCCCCCGCCTGAGAGCCATTCGCCGTGAGTACCACCCAGGTCCCACCAATCATCCGTGTCTCAGCCAGCTGTCCTTGTCACACTGGCTGCTGGAAGAAAAGGCGGCCGTGGTGCTGGAGGGGGCAAGGAAACGTGGCTGCAGCCCACTCCGTCCCAGGGCCACAAACCCTGGGGTTTGCCCGCAGACGGCTGGGTGCACCCCAGGCACCTGCTTTGAGTAGGCCCAGGAGGCCATTCTGGCAGGGGACCCAAAGACAGCAGAGGCAGATGCGCCTGCCAGGGCTTGCCGAGTGTGGCAGGGAGCCAGCCGCCGGGCGCTGAAGGGCAGGTGGACTCCCCAATTGAGGGGTCAGCTGTGAAGAACCCCCCAGGATGGGGCTGAGGAAGGCTTCCGCCGGGCTGACAACAGGGGGAGCTGCCTGGGGTTTCTGGGGAATCTGCGACTTGAGGGGTGGCGGGTGGAAGTGAGGCCAGAGGCCAGGTGGGGAGAGCCTCATGCCAGGACCTTCTCTCGGCCCAGTGACCCCTGTGGACTGCGGAGGCAGTAGCCCTGGTAGCAGTGGCAGCAGCGGGACGTGGAGCCGCAGTGGGCCCCCCAAGAAGGAAGAGCTGGTTGGGGGCAAGAAGAAGGGCCGCACGTGGGGGCCCAGCTCCACGCTGCAGAAGGAGCGCGTGGGAGGAGAGGAGAGGTACCTTTGGGGTGTGGGGAGGCGCCACCCCGTCTCCAGGCGCAAGGTGGCCGACCCCTTACCCCCAACTCTGCGGGTTCCTGCAGGCTGAAGGCCCTGGGGGAAGGAAGCAAGCAGTGGTCATCCAGCGCCCCCAATCTGGGCAAGTCCCCCAGACACACACCCATCGCCCCTGCCTTCGC
Source organism: Ochotona curzoniae (assembly GCF_017591425.1). NCBI lineage: Eukaryota > Metazoa > Chordata > Mammalia > Lagomorpha > Ochotonidae > Ochotona > Ochotona curzoniae. The sequence continues at coordinate 2,951,300 of NW_024465561.1, read as the reverse complement.
CAGCCTCAACGAAATGGGTAAGAGGCCGAAGGTGTGTGGTGGGGAGGGCTGGGGGTCACCAGCCACGCCCAGAAAGGGGAGGAGCTGCTTCCCCTTGGGAGCCCACCCTCCGTTTGCGGAAGAGAAAGATTCAGGTGTGATGGGGGGGACAGTCCCTTGTCGCGGAGTCCAGCAGACTGGGCTTGGGCGCCAGGGGCTGCCCCCACGCCGGTGACGGGTCCACGGCTCTCCACTTGCAGAGGAATTCGCAGAGGCGGACAGAGGCAGCAGCGTACCTCCCTCCCCCTACAGCACCCCATCCTACCTCTCGGTGCCACTGCCCGCCGAGCCCTCCCCGGGGGCACGCACGCCATGGGACCCCGTGCCGGCTGCTGCCCCCACCAGGGCCGGGCACAGTGCCCGGCGACGCTGCGACCTGGCGCTGCTGGGCTGCGCCACACTGTTGGGCGCTGTGGGCCTGGGCGCCGACGTGGCCGAGGCGCGTGCGGTGGATGGCGAGGAGCAGCGGGGCTGGCTGGATGGCCTCTTCTTCCCCCGCGCCAGCCGCTTCCCAAGGGGCCTCAGCCCACCCGGGCGCCTCCCGAGCCGCCGCGATGACACGGCGCCCTGCCCGGGCCTGGCGCCCTCGGCCACCCTCGTGTCCTTGTCCTCCGTGTCTGATTGCAACTCCACGCGCTCACTGTTGCGCTCCGACAGCGACGACACCGCCGCGCCAGCCGCACTGTCCCCGCCACCCTCCCCACCCACGCCCGCACCCACCACCAACCCCTTGGTGGACCTGGAGCTCGAGAGCTTCAAAAAGGACCCCCGCCAGTCACTCACACCCACACACGTCACAGCCGCGCGTGCGGTCAGCCGTGGGCACCGGCGGACACCGTCGGACGGGGCGCTGGGGCAGCGTGGGCCTCTGGAGCCCGCAGGCCATGGCTCTGGTAAGTGCGGGACCCACGTCCACACACGCCCCATCCCAGCTTTCCTCAGGCCCCCCATCTCACCCCTTCTGCACCGTCATGGATCCCCAAGTGACAAATAGGCTGGGAGGGGCAGGCCTAATGTAGCACCCACAGGGACTGGCGAGCCTCCCAAACCTGCACAACTACCACCTTCCGTGCCACCTGCTGCGAGGCAGCCCTCCGCTTCGGGGACAACCCCAGGCCTTGGTCTCCTCCCTCCCATGGTCCCAGGCCGACCTCAGGTGCTTGAGGGCCCCCCGGGGTTTGGCTGGCAACTGCTGGGCAGGACCCAGGCCAGGAAACAGTGTCAGGACTTACAGGTTTATCCAGGGGAGTGGAAATCCCACGTTTTAGGTCAAATCTCCCTGCCTTGAAACACCACCCTGGTCCCAGCCCACCCTCGCCACCCCGCCTCCCATCCTCTCTCCACAGGCCCTCGAGATACCTTGGACTTCCCCCGCCTGCCTGACCCCCAGATCCTATTCCCAGCCCGCCGCCGGCCCCCCGAGTTCCTTGGCCGCCCCACCACCCTGACCTTCGCCCCAAGACCCCGACCGGCTGCCAGCCGTCCCCGCCTGGACCCCTGGAAACTGGTCTCCTTCAGCCAGACGCTCAGCATCTCACCCCCCAGCAGGCCAGCCACTCCTGAGAGCCCCAGGCCACCCGGCGTGCAACCCACGCTGCTGGACATGGACATGGAGGGCCAGAGCCAGGACAGCACCGTGCCCCTGTGTGGGACCCACAGCAACTGCTGAGGCCTGCCAGTCCTGCCCGCCTGGGCAGCCATGAATGTAGCGCCCCAGGCCCTGCCCCGGCCTGCCCCTCCCACGGGGCGGGGGAGGCCCTGGGCAGGACACTCACTCTATTTATTGGGGAAGGAGGGGAAGGGACATTTAATTTATTCCTTTATATCCCAGGGGTGGAGCCCTGGGCCCCACCTTGCAGTGGGGGAGGGTGGGCAGGGATACTCAGGGACAGGGCATCATGGGGGATTGGCACAAATGGCAGCATTAAAGTAACCCCTGCCCCTACCTCACCTGGCTGTGTGTCCTGCCTGGCCCAAGCCCTGGACGTTGGGCTGGCCCCACACCCCCTCCCCAGGCCACTCTGGGTTTCTGAGCTCCAAGGGATGAGGCCCAGGCCCTCGTCGCCACAAGAACTCCACACAGAGAGGTTACGGTCACAGGTGCTTTACTAGCAAACACAGGGAGGAGTCTGATGGGAGGGGGCCAGGGTGCAGCCCCTACCCGTGGGCGTCAGCCAAGCACACCCCGGGGCCGGGCGCCTGCCCCGCTGTCCCGCTGGATGCTGCAGCGGTTCATCTTCAGCTGCGTCAGCTGGATGTAGCGGAGGACGTTGGTGTCTGGGAGGAAGAAGGGAGGCAGGCAGGGTGCTGCCAGGGTGTCCTGGGGCAGCAGGCGACTACCACATCTTTGTCATCCTGTTCCCCTGTCCCCCCACCCTGCACACATACACACAGCCATGTTGCCAGAGTTCCAGGGCTGGTCGACAGAGCGGGGCGGGCATTGGCATCTCACAGCTCCAGGCTGGTGTCTGCTGCACTCCTGCCACCTTCCACCGTGCAGTGACACCTGCCAGCAGCCCGTCCTCCCCACATAGCTCGGCAGGAAAGCTCACAGCCCCTCTCTGCTCTCTCAATCCTGCATTGTACACCTGCTGGGCTCCCTTGTGCACACCCCTGACTGGTCTCCCTCCCCACCAGCCCCTCCTGCAGCACAAACACTGATTGCCCCATCCTGGGTGGGGGCATGGTGGGCTGAGGAAGTGAGTGGGTACATCTATGAGTGGGTCAGTGCACAGAGGAGTGTGAGGGGGAAGGGGACCGAGATGAGCAGGTGGATCCGGAAATGGTGAGGTGAATGGACGGGACCTATCAGGTCAGCGACTGAGCAGCTGGGAGACAGTTGGTGACGGGGTGGGTTGTGAACGCTGGGTGACTCAGTGAGTAAGAAGCAGGTGGAGGAAGTGGGACGCGATGAGGGCGTTACAGCAGCCCCTGCAGGCTCTGTGGAGAACAGCGAGCTGCCTTTCCTGCCCTGGGCCCCGCCCCAAAGCTCACCTGTGGGTTCCCGGCTGCGGGCTTCCTGCAGGTAACGCAGCGCGCGTGCGTAGTCACCCAGGTGGTAGAAGGCGATGCCAGCGCGGTATGTGGCCTTGAAATTGCCCTGCTGCTTCTCCAGCACCTTGAGACAGTACTCACGCACGCGCTCATAGTTCACCAGCTCCGACTGCAGCAGGCAAGCTGCAGGGAGAGAATGGCCTGCTCAGCCACCCTGCCTGGCCTGGCCTCCAGCTGCAAGCGCCTTGCTCGTGGTGGACCCTTTTCTCAGGGGATCGCTCCGCCACCAGGGGGCACCATGCGGCCGGACATCGGACTGAAACCCATCTGCGCCGCCACTAGGGGGAGCCGGGGAGCTGACAAGCACCTGCCCGCAATTAACCCCGGGCGGCTCGGGCAGGAGGGTGCAGTGCAACCCCACAGACAGGGCACCCACACAGGCACTCTCCTCCAGGTGGGCCTTTCTCACCTGAGGCTCACATGTGGAAGGGGGAGAAAGGAAGGACTCAGGGCAGGCGGGGCCCAGAGACGCAGTCCATTTCCAAGCAACACCCCCAGCCAGCTCCAAGCAGAGACCCCTCCATCTACCCGCAACCCCTTTACTTATCCAAGTTCTGAAATCCCCTCAGCCCTCGCCTCTGCAGCCTTGAGGCCCCGCGACTGGCCCTTAGACCTCCCCGCCTCACACACACGCCCCTATGTGCTCCCCGACGGCCCCGTACCCGTGAGGGAGTCGTAGCATTCCACCTCGGTGTTCTCCACCAGCCGCTGCTGCTCCTCGCTGAGCCGGGCGGGCCCCGGGCTGCTGGAAGGCCCGGGGGCAGGGGTGGCCAGGCCGCCAGGACGAGCCCCCTGCGCCGCCTTCAGCTGCAGCAGCGCCCGGTGATATTTGCCGATAGCTTCCCGGAACTTCTTCTCCCGGTAGCAACGCTGGCCCTCCGCCTTGAACGCCACGGCGGCCCGCAGGCTACTGTCCAGAGCCGCCGCCAGGCCCCCCGACGGCTCTGGGGCAGGGGCTGGCCGAGCTGAGCCATGGCGGGAGCCCGGGCCCGCGCCAGGCGGGGAAAGGGCGGGAGGCGGGCGCGGCGGAGGCTCCGCGGCGGCGCTCAGCATCAGGACCGGGGACGGCGCTCCGCGCTGCATTGTGGGAAACTCCTGCGGCCGCCGCTGCAGCTACCGCATCGCCCCCCGCGGGGCCGGTCCCCACCCTTTTTCCGCCCCCGCACCTCCGACAGCCGACTCCGGCTGCCCCCTATGGGTCTGGAGAAACCCCTGGAGACCTCAGCCCCCGCCCCGGGTCTCGGTCCTCCAGCCGCGGCTCCCTACTGCCTCCGGCCGACCGCTCTCCTCCTCCCCGGGCCCCAAGCTCCCGGAGGCTTCTAGCCTGTTTCCAGCCCACTGGCCATTTGGCACATTGGAGAAGAGCACAAGATGCGGATGCGAGCTGGCCAGATCCGAATCTCCGCCTGTTTTCTTTGCCAGGTCTCGGGATGCCATCGCCTGCAACTCTACATCCCGGTGGATAGCAGGGCACACTGCACCGTGGATAACTAGCCGCCACTCCAGGTGCATCCGTGCATGCTCGGCACCATCGTTCCCTGGGGTCTTCCCCGGGCTCAGCTCTGAGCAGGATGGTGCGGGAGCCGGTACACACCATGGGAGCTTCTGGCTCCACGATCTAGGGTGGCTTAGCCTGGCAAGCACAGGCAGAAGGGTCCACCAGAGGCAGCACCGACCCCTGGCATCCGTGGGGGGTGTGGGGGAAGGGCCAGGTCCCCGCCTGGGTGGGACAGCCAGCGAGAGCCCAGAGTGACCGCCTCTGAGATGAAGACCCAGGGCGAGCAGGACCATACCCCGGCTCAGCCATGCCCTGCGAGCCTCCCCGTGGACTCACCCACCCATGGCCCTCATCTCCCGCACCCGCTGAGAGACATGGATGCCATGAAGAGCTGCAAGGGCGAGCGCCTTTCCCCTGCGCCCCAGGTCCCTTGCTTGGGCCTCAGCCAGAAGCCTCCCCCCACTTGCATCCGCCACTCCCCTCACTCCTGCCTAGAATCCCCACCCCCACCCGGGGAATCCAACCTTGAGACCTGAAAGAGACCCTGCCTTTCCAACCTCCAAACCCAGGCTCCATTGGCAGTTAAATCCCTCACTTTCTACATGAGCTTTTTATTTTTTAATTTATTTTTTATTTGAAAGGCAGATTTACATAGAGAAGGAGAGACAGGAAGATCTTGCATCCACTGATTCACTCCTTAAATGGCCACACAGCTGAAACTGAGCTGATCCAAAGCCAGAAGCCAAGAGCTCCTTCGAGGTCTCCCATACAGGGCCCAAGGACTTGGACCCTGTTCTGCCCGCCACCCTCCCAGGCTACAAGCATGGAACTGGATGGGAAGTGGAGCAGCAAGGACCTGAACCAGCACCCATATGGGATGCTGGTGCTTGCAGGTGAAAGATTAGCCAGTCGAGCCACCAAGCTGGCCCCCTGGTGTGTTTCATTCTTATTGAAACCATGGAAACCTGCTGATTCATAGCCAGTTTCCTAACCTAGTAAAGGCCAGAGGCAGGGGCAAAGGTGGCTAACTCAGTCCCATTCTATACAATGCTGACAGACACCTGCTTGCTAGAGGCAGCCTCGCGTCCAAGCTTTCCTCGTAGATTAACTCTCCTCCGACCCACGCCGGGTCCACGCTGCAGCTGCGCCCATTGCCACCTGTGGCACTCGGGGGAGCTCAGACGCCCCCGACCACCCTTCCCAGCACAGTCAGGCAACCCCCCATGCGTGGTATGCGGGCCACCCGTGACAGCAGACGTGCTAATGGCATCGCGGGGGGCAGGGTGCAGCTTCCTGTAAATACCATCCAAAAAACCTGTTGGCACGGGACACGTTCCTCACGTCCGAGGCTGGGGTGCAGGTTCGGTTCCCCGCAGCACCGCAGCCCCTCGCCTCCCCAAGGGAAACCCAGGGAAGTCCGCCGGCGCCCTCTCGCGGACGCGCCCGGAATGTAAACGCTGCGGACGGACTTGAGAATATTCAGTCAAAGACAAGCGAGGCCCCACAAAGACCAATCAGCAACAAGACGGGGGCTGGCGTTCGGCCAATGAGAACAGAGAACTCTCAAAGTTTTTAAAAAAAAAACAACAACTTTATTGAGAAGTTCTGTGGGTTGGGTTCCACCGCTCCCGTGGCTCAGGGCGGCTCGGGCTCGGGGCGGCGGAGCAAGCAGGCGGCGGCCAGGCTGGTGCCCTGGCGCTGGGGCCGCGCGTACTTGAGGAAGACGGCGGCGCGGCCGGGCTCGGGACCGCGAAGCGCTGCGCGGGCCATGCAGGGCTCCAGGGCGGCCAGCTCCGCGGGTCTACAGCGGGCAGACGGGGAAACTGAGGCAGGGGCTGGCGGCAACCCACCCTCGGGGACCGAGAAAGCACAGCGACCTGGGTGCCCCGGGAGGATCGGGAAGCCCTGAGCAGTAGGGTAGGCCACGGGGAGCAGTGGGGCCCGGAGGTGACACTACACCCCGACACCGTCCAGGCAGTACCTGTAGAGCATGGGCTCGGGCTGGGAGCCCGCCCCGTCCACCACGTGGTGCGCCAGGCTCAGGGCCGCGGCTGCGCGACGCCCAGGTTCCCAGCCCGCGGCTTCAGCCTCCAGCAAAGACAGCTCCAAGAAATAGGCGGCCAGTCGCAGCACCTGCCCCGGGTGGACGGAGCGCAGTCAGGCCCGGTCTCCGCCGCGCGGGGCCCTGCTCCCCGCCCCACCTCCCAGGGCGGCGCACCTGCGCGCTGCTCCCGGCCAGCGCGGCCAGCAGCTCGAGGCACAGCAGCGGACCAGGGTGGTGCAGCCGGAAAGCCAGGCGGCCGAGGATGTGGCGCTCGGCCCGCAGCAGCTCTGCCCGCGAGAACGACCAGGCGCTCAGGAGACAGAGGGAAGCCGGCTGCGGGTCGAAGAGAGAAAGTTGCAGGGGCCCGAGGGCTCCCCTGACGATCACTGCTGTTCGCCAGCCGGGCCTCCTTTTCCCGGATGGGGTCCTGGTTCGTGTCTGGGGTCTCAGGCCTAGCATGCATGATGCACCTGGGACGTTTCTCCTGGGCTCGGTCTCAGGTTCCCTGCTCCCCCTAGGGCAGGTATGTGCAGGCAGGGCACAGGTGGACAAGAACAGCAGCCACGCAGCGACTCCAGCTGCCGCCCCTCACCTTTCTGTTTCATCTCCTGTGCTCGTAGTCCCAGCCCGGGGGGGGGGTGCGGGGAGGAATGGGGTGCCCGCAGCGACCGAACCTCTTGTGGGAAGTACCTCGGGAAGCACGCACTCCTCCACTTTGCAAGCCACGAATAGGCAGGCCATGGCCAGCAGCTGCAAGCGGTGCAGGCGCACTCGGCCCGCGAGCAGGTAGGAATCCAACAAGTGCACGGCCAGATAAAGGGTGTCTCCCGCCAGATCCAGGTACTCCTAGAGAGAGGGGCACGGGGAACCAATGGAGTTTCAGGCGGCAACAAGCATCTCCTCCCTCTTGCCCTGGCCCGGTACCTACGTGCACCTGGACCAGCCAATCTACCACGAGCGCGCGCATCTCCGACGTCACGGGGCGGGGCAAAGAGCTCCTGGGCAGCGCGGGGCACACCTGGGGTCAGGCAGGGAAAGCCTCACTCGCCACACTTGTGCCTGGGTCTCCGCTGAGCTCTGGTCCTGGGCTCAGCCGCTTCCCATGAGGCGGTCCTACAGGCAGAGCAGCCTCCAGCAGGGACCCATCTGAAATCCTGCACTTAAGACTCCTTCCTGCCCACCTGGCCAGTGCGAAGCACCCCCTGGGCTTTCCAGATGTCTCCAAGACCCCAGACTGCACTCTGTCACCAGCCCTCAGGCCACTTCCCCTCCAGCACCCACAAGCTGAGCTCCTCAGCTGCAGACTCCAAGGGGAGAAAATGCTGCTTCCTCTGGTTCTCCCCTCCACATCCCACACTTCATCCCCCCCAGCTGCAGTTAGAATGACTGAGCTCCCCCCAACTCCCAGACCTTGACCCACTCTTGCCTCTACCAGGTATGGTCCTGTCCCAGCTCCCCACCCTCTCTCATGGCATCTCAGCTGCTGGCTTTTTTTTGGTCCCCCACCCTCCCATCTCCCATTACTGCCTCCTCATTCTGTGTTCCACCCAGCGTTACCCCCTCTCTCCTCCCAGAAGATCTAGGGCGGCCCCAGGTGTTCTGTCTGCCCAGCTTGGCTGTCCACACCCTGGCAGCAGGGTTTCTGGCCACAGGGCAAGGATGGGACGTTGGCAGATAGAGCACTCACAGATGTGTGTTGGATAAACCTGCCCTTTGGGTAGGTCCTGGAGCAGGGCCTGTCTCATACAATCTCCACCATCACCTGTAGCTGCTCCTCTGTGGAGGCGTTTGTTGACAGTCACTACTTGGGAGTTTGTTGAGCGAATAAACCGAGTACCGAGTACAAAAGGCTCTGATAGGTCGTGGGGCACAGCTTGAGGGCTGCGGGAGGGGACAGGGGAGAGGAAGTCACGGCTCACCATGACCTCAGTAAAGATGTCCCCCGCATACTCGCGCTCTCCCTCCAGCCCAAGCGCGCTCAGTGCCTCCTCCAGCCCTGGCGGCTGCTCGGGGCATCCCAAGGAGACACGCGAGCCCGTGGAGACAGGGCTGCTACGAAGCTCCTGATCCAGGGAGGCAGGGGGACTCTGCAAAGGACAGGAGCTGGAAGTCAGCGTCTGGAGGGAAAGGTCTGGGCACCGGGAGGGCCCCTCCGCCCCGGCTGCTCACCAGCATCCTCGGGACACGCTTCATGTCACGGACGAAGCCACGGGCCGGCAGCCGCTCCCAGCTCGAGAGAAACCCGCAGCGTGGGCGCGTTAAAAGCACCTGCGCGCGTGCGCACTGAGCTCGCGTCAGCAGGTGGCCGCGCCCTGCAGCGGCAGCAGCTGGAGCCCCCAGACTCAGAACGGTCCGACCAAGACTCGCTTTGCTCAGCCCGGCAAGTCACTTCAAAACGCGGCCGGCCGGGCTGGGCCTGGCCATTCCCTCAGATGGCCTTTCAGGGTCCAAGGTGGAGCCCAACGCACAGTACAAACTTTGGACTGGTAAGGTACAAACTATCAGTTTGTTCCCTACCCCCAGGCCTTTGCATCAGCCACTCCTGAAGAACACTCTCCCCTCCCGCAGCTGCCTTTTTGCCTCCAACTGCTCATCCAGAAACGGCTGCCCCCACAGCCAGGGCTGCCTGCCAGTGGTCTCCTGTCATTCCCTACTCTCCAACTAGCCACTCAGGGTCTTCCCATTGCCTCTGTGCACCACCAGAGCCAGGTGTGGGTCATGGTTTTTTCACGGTTTTTATCCTGCTGAGAACTGGGCCAAACCAAATGGCCGAGGCTGGCTCAGTGGCTGTTGAATGAATGGAAGTGATTGCCAGCAGCTGGGCTAGGGCTGGGGCCTCTCTGAGGAGCCAGGCGAGTGGAGGGAGAAGGGAAGAACTTTCGTGGGAGTGTTTGGGGGCCGGGGGGTGGTTGCAACAGCAGCGTATGCAAAGACCCCAAGGCAGGCCAGGATCCGCTGTGTGCAAGTGGTCAGTGCAGCCAGAAAGCTGAGCTTGAGGGGTGAGGGACAGTGGAAGAGGCTGGCCTGTCGCCATGCCCAGGGGAACACAGCAGTCAGATGCTGGAGTGTCAGCATCCTGCATTGACAAGATCCCGACTACCCACATGGCCCACATGCCACTCTCCATGGCCTGTTGCCACCTCTCCTCTCATTTCCTCCCACTCTCCCTCTCCCTGACCTCACTTAAGGGACCCTGGCATCTCTAAGGGTTCTTGGATGCCCAAGACTAGGAAGCTGCATTCTTGGGAACTTGGCACACTTGCAACGCCCCTCTGCCACCCCAGAACTGTGTGGGCTATGACTTCTGCATTCAAGATGGTGGTCAAGTTCATGGCCAGTGCTCAGTGTCTCTGACTAGAGAGCAAGAGCACAGCCATTCCGGTCCTTGCTCGCCTGAGAAAGGGACCGCTCGGTCTGATGCATCCTTGAGTCCCTGCAGCTGGGGCTGAGCAGGTGGGAGGCAGGGAATGTGGCTGCCTCCCCGCCCGCCCGCCCCTGCGCCCTAGAGATGAAGCATGAGGGCGGGGTCAGAGCTTAGCCTGAGGTCCCACCTGCCTCCCCCCAACCTTGCTGGTTTCCTGCACTGCAAAGCATATCGGGAGGTGGCAGCTCCTACCTGTGAGGGCAGCAGATGGCACCAGGAAGCGGGGAAACCTGCTTTGGTGTGGTGGCTGAGTCCACCCAGGGGAACAGGGTGCGCCAGAGGTCCCGGCCACAGGAGGAAATAGCCCAGGTCTCAGGAGGTGAAGGGAACCAGTTACTGCTCGCGCAACAAGACCCGAGCCAGGTGCAGGCTCGCCAGGGACTACCCATTAGGGTAGTATAACCCCAGGGACTACCCATTAGGGTAGTATAACTACCCATTAGGGTAGTATAACTACCCATTAGGGTAGTATAACCTTTGCTAAGGAGTGAAGACGCTGGCGGGGGCTGGGGGAAAGCAGGATGGTGGTGGAGGGCACACCTGGTGATTCTTTGCACCAAACGCCTGTGCCTGAGACTCAGAAAGCTACCAAGATGGTGGCGGGCAGGGCAGAGGGAAGGGAGGAATCCTCACACCCCCAGCTTGGTCCTGTCGCAGCTCAGGAAGAATGGCCGTGCCTGAAAACCCTCCACCTCTCCTGGGCCAAGACCCACCCCTCAGTACCCCGTGTCCGCAAGCCTCCCCCAGCTGTCCCCAAAATGCTACAGGCTGCGACAAAGGACAGGCAAGCGGCTGCGCTAAATCCACCATTCTTTCAGCCATGGCCACACTGTGGCATGTTGCTGGGGGGGGGGGCAGATAAGGGCCACACACCTGACACTCCACTCTGGGCCCCTGAGTGAACAGTTTGTCAAGTTCCTTTTTTTTTTTTTTTTTCTTATTTCTTACACTTTTCTTGGAAAGGCATATTTACAAAAAGGAGAGACAGATCTTCTATCTGCTGGCTCACTCCTGAAATGGCTGCAGCAGCCAGAGCTGGGCCACCTGTTGCCAGGAGCTTCTTCCGGGTCTCCCAGGTGGGTGCAGGGTCCCAAAGCTTTGAACCATCCTCCACTTGCTTCCCAGGCCACAAGCAGGGAGCTGGACGGGAAGTGGAGCTGCCAGAACACAATCCTGGCGCTTGAAGGGGAAACATGGACACAGGGTCCCGTCAGGCTTCTTTATTGATGAATTCTTCGGGGAGATCAGCAGCCCCCCACCCCTGCCCCGCCAGGTGCCCCTCCCTGAAGGCAGGCCAGATTCCTTACCTATTTTTTTTTTTTAAGAGTTATTTTTAATTGGAAAGTCAGATATACAGAAAGGAGGAGAGACAGGAGGAAGATCCTACGTCTGATGACTCACTCCCCAAGTGAGTGCAACAGCCGGTGCTGTGCCGATCTGAAGCCGGGAACCAGGAACCTCTTCCAAGTCTCCAACACGCGTGCAGGGTCCCAAGGCTTTGGGCCGTCCTCGACTGCCTTCCCAGGCCACAAGCAGGGAGCTGGATGGGAAGTGGAGCTGCCGGGATTAGAACCGGCACCCATATGGGATCCCGGCGCATTCAAGGTGAGGACTTTAACCACAGAGCCACTGCGCCGGGCCCTCCTATTCTCCCTCTTAACACCTCTCAACCAGGACCCCCATTCTGCTGCTTACCGGGCTTCAGCTGTGGTCACCATGGCCTCTTTCCGCTGCTCCTGGCTCCCTCGCGGGACCCATCGGGGAGGTTTTGTGTTCTGGTTCCCCCAAGTGGTTCCTTGCTTCCAAAATGTCCCAGACTGGGCCCGGCGGCGTGGCCTAGCGGCTAAAGTCCTCACCTTGAAGGTGCCAGGATCCCATATGGGCGCTTGTTCTAATCCCGGCAGCTCCACTTCCCATCCAGCTCCCTGCTTGTGGCCTGGGAAAGCAGTCGAGGATGGCCCAAAGCCTTGGGACCCTGCACCCGCGTGGGAGACCCAGAAGAGGTTCCTGGCTCCTGGCTTCGGATCAGCATAGCATCAACCGTTGCGCTCACTTGGGGAGTGAATCATTGGACGGAAGATCTTCCTGTCTCTCTGTCTTTCCTCCTCTCTGTATATCTGACTTTCTAATAAATAAATCTTTAAATAAAAAAACCAAAAAACTGCAGGGAACAAATGAGCCCCCATCCCGTGAGGAGGCAGCCGGAAGCACTGCACTGTACACAGGGTGTCCAGCGCAGGCCCTGGCATCTCAGGATTGACGCACATCCTGTTGTGATGCCAAAACAACAGCCATGTGTGGTGAGTGACAGCAGCAGTGCCCGGCCGTCTGGCTGCTCTCAGGGCAGCCGTTCTCACCCACTGAAGAAGCAGGGCTCACGTGTAGAAAGCCTTAGCACCTTCGGGCAAAATCCAGAATTACAGCCCTTTGCGGTGGGTATTGTGGGGCATCAGGGCTCAGCCCACACATCCACTAGGCCGTCAACCACATGTTCAAGGGCTCCTGGCTGGCTGTGAGACACCAGCAATTCTGCAGTGGGAAGTGGAGGGGCAGCTGCTGGGACTCGGGGGGCTGTCAAAGCAGCCGGCCCTCCCTCCCGTGGCTCCAGGGCCAGGACACCACATACCCATCCTCCTCCTTCCGGCCCCACCCTCCCTGTCCCTGCCCCCCACCCCTTTCAGCCTGAGCAGTCCCTGGAGACCCAGAATGGTCTCTGCTCACCTCAGGCCTGGAAGTCGAAACGGCCGAGGTCACTCCGCAACTGTGGACCCCCATCTCCCTCCCCAGCCTGAGCCGTGGCAAATGCCCACCCCACTGGCAGAGCCCACTGTCACCTGCTCCCCCACCTCCCACCAGCCCTCGGAGCAGGGGCGGCACTCGGTCCCCAGGGGAAGGCTTGGTAGCTGGCACAGTGCAGGCTGGGCTGTCAGAAATGAATGTCTTTATTGCTTGTACCGTACAAATAAAAGGGAGGGGGAGGCCAGTGGGCCGGGGTGGAATTGTCCGATTAACACACAAACACGCAAGAGGGAAGACCCCCCCCGACCCCCCCACACCCTCACCCTTCTGTGAACTGCCTGTTACAGGAGCAAGGTGGGGGTCCACAGCACAGAGGCTGAGTTCCAAATACCCAGAGATGCGGGAGGGTGGGGGCAATCCCTGCTGGGTCGGCACCCCCCACTCCTGGGGGATGAAGGCCTGAGCCCAGCTGCCTGCCCAGGCACACACACGCACACACACGCACACCCGCAGGTCCGGGATGCTGCCATCACCCAGCCTGGGCACACACGGGGCACAGCACGCCTGGGATTCACTCACCATGGCCTTAAGGCTGCAGAACATTGGGCTCTGGGTAGGGCGGGGGTGCAGGAGCCTCCCTCCTCAGGGGCCCCTACCCCAATCCGTACCAGACCCACTCACCTCCACCCCTCCCCGAGTGCCCAGGGCAATACTGTCTTGGTGTGAGATGTGTAACAGCATGGCACTGCCTGCCCCCGGGCAGAGGTGGAGATGCCTGCCCCACCCTCTGCCAGGGCCGGCCCGAGGCCAGTGCGAGGTAAGGCCGGTGGGAAGCCCTGGTAAGGCACGCGGCGGTGGGGCGACAGGCAGACCAGCCCCCAGTGTTCCTGTTGCCTTAGCCACAGGCTCCGGGGAGCAGCTTGTCGGGAGCAGGACGGGAAGGCTGGGACCTGGCTCCATGCCTGAGGAGCCCTGGTCCCAACCCCACAGCCTCCAGGGGCCCTGCTTGTCCCTGGACATTATTGCTTTTCTGCCCCTGTGGGGGAGGGGCGGAAGGCAGCACCAGGATGCTGAGAGGGGCGCGGCCCGAGGGCAGCCTCCGTGCCCAAGCAGCAGGCCGGCTGCCAGGCCGTGCGCACTGCAGCCTGACTGGAAACCTGGACAGGCTCCCCACGTCACTCTGGTGGGGGCTTGCACTGATGAAACCCTGAAGCCCTCCCCGTGGCCCCAGCAGCTTCTCCCCAACACCCACACGAGCACAGAGGTGAGGCCGAGGCCGCTGGCACCAGTCAAGAGGAAAGAGGAACTGGAAATGGGTGGGGAGACAAGGGCTGGGGGCACAAACCAAAAAGGCAAAATAAAAAGTTTCTTTAAAAAAAGCCGCCCCGGGCAGGGGGCGGGCGGGGGGGGGTGTTAAGGGTGGGAGGAGGAGCGGGTGGCGACCGAGTGTATCCTGCGTTGGTGGCGGCAGGCGGCTCACTCGCGGATGCTGGCCGAGTAGGAGAACTGGGGGAAGTGCGTCCGCTGGTCCAGCTCCAGCGAGCCCGGGCTGTCAGCTGCAGGGAGGGGAGGCCGGTTGCGGAGCCCACCTGGCGGCAGGCGCTCAGCAGCGCCCTCTGCTGGTCCCCGGCCAGGCCTGGCTGGGAGCGCCAGGGCAGCCTAGGTCCTCCTGGCTCCTGCAGGGTCCATGCCTCGCCGCAGCCAGGCGCTGCTAACGCCCTGAGCAGCCCAGTTCCTCCCTGGAAGACGTGTCCGTGGCTCCCTACGCTCCCCTGAGATGCCCCCCTGCCCGCCTGCCGTCCACTCCTTGCTCACACGTGCCACCATCTCGAGGGGGACTCCCTGGGGAAAGGCTTGGTCTCTACTGAATGCCGGCCAGCACTGCGCTCAGCCAATGGCTCCTGGGCACCCTCACCAGGGCCCTGGGGACCAACAGCAGAGACCACCGAGATGCGGAGGGCAGACTTCAAGGAGCCTCTCAGGCAGGTGCCCAGATCATAAACCCGACCACCCACCCACAGCCAGGCCCAGGGGGCGGAGGGGGGCGGGAGGGGCCCCAGCAGCCACTCACAGCGGTCCGGAGGTGTGAGTGTGATGGACTGGGCAGTGAACTCGTCGTCGAAGTACCTGGTGTCGACCTCGGATGTCACCTGAGGCTTGAAGGGCGGCGGGAGCTGCGGAGAGGGGCCGAGTCGGGGACCTGGGCTGGGCGGCCTGGATGCCAAGCCCCCGGGAGCAGGTGGCGGCTGACGCTCACCTTCTTGTGCACCACGTCCTGCCAGTTGATGCTGAGGAAGAACCTGTGCTCCATAACCTCCTTGGCATCGCTGGGTCCCCCGCCGAGCCTGGGCAGAGACGAGATGGCCGTCAGCACTCAGGCACAGCTGCCGGCTCCAAACCTCTCCTTCTCAGAGGAGGGAGGTGAGAAGGCTTGGGGGGCCCCACCTCTGCTTGGGGTCCTTCTTGAGCAGCCCTGCGAGCAGGGACTTGGCCTCGGGGCTGAGTGTGCGTGGGAAGCGGATCTCCTCCAAGAGGATGAGTTCGAAGAGGCGCTCGTGGTCTTGGTTGTAGAAGGGCAGGCGGCCGCACATCATCTCGTACATGACCACGCCCAGCCCCCACCAGTCCACCGCCCGGCCATAGTCATTGTCTTCCAGCACCTGGGGTGGGGGGAAGGGCAGTGAGGGGTGCTGCTGGAGGCCCCACCAGGCAGGACACACAGCTCCCCGAGGCTGCCCGCGTCCCCACCCACCTCGGGCGCCAGGTACTCAGGTGTCCCACAGAAGGTCTTCATGGTGGCCCCGTCACTGATGCCCTCCTTGCACAGGCCAAAGTCCGTGATCTTGATGTGGCCGTCCTTATCCAGCATGAGGTTTTCCAGCTATGGGAAGTCAGGGTGTTGGGTGTGCCTGCCTCCTGGCCAGAGGGAGGCTCCTGTGGGTGCACCCCACCCGGGGCTAAGCCTTCTCCCACCAAGGCCTGGGGAGGCCAGACCCTGCCATTCCCTGGCCCGGATCCAGGCAGCTTCCCCCACTGTGGGGTACAATTCTTTCAAGTCACCACGGAGGACACTATCTTGGCTCCATTCTTTTCCTACACTTCTTACGTTGTAACTCACACATCAGGGAAGAGTTTGGAGAAAACATAAAAGCAACACAGGATCTCTAGGCATCACTTCCGCCCGGGTCAAGACAGACAAGAGCAGTGCCTCAGAGCCCTGCTATGCCTCGCCTGCCCTGTTGAGCAGCTGGGACAGCTTGATAGATTTGTGACATCTCCCCTCACCAGCGGTCTGAGCCACAACCACACTGCCATATAACCTGGAGCCCCACCACGGATGCCTGTCTGCCCCATTCAGGCCCCACCTAACAGTGTGGGCATGGGCTGCACAAACACCTGCCAGGTGGCCCATGCCTGTGTGCTATGTACACGCTGGGGCGGATGGTCCTGGGTCAGTTTGGTGGCAGGGCATGGGCCAACAGACATGCCCACCAGCAGCTCAGGGGTGTGTGCAGCAGGCTAGGGGTCCCCGCCACCCCACGCTCTGGCTCCTGTGCCCTGTGACAGGCCATCAGCTCACCTTGATGTCACGGTATACCACATCCCGCGAATGCAAGTACTCAAGAGCCGAGACGATCTCTGCACCGTAAAACCGTGCCCGCTCCTCCGTGAACACGCGCTCCCGTGACAGGTGGAAGAACAGCTGTCAGCGGAAGTGACAGGCAGAAGCGTCACCCTCAGCCCAGCCACAGGACACACTGCTGTGTGCTCCATGAGCTGGCATGTGGAAGTCAGGAGGGATACGGGAGGGACAGCGCATGAGGACAAAGCACGAATAAAGGGCCAGAAGGTGGACAACAGCAGGGAGGCAGAGAGGAGCACGGGTCAGGAGGCTGGCACCAGGCGGGATGACAGGAGCCAGCAGCTCAGGAAAGGTGGTGGCCAGGTTCACAGGGGAGCAGTGGTCTGTGGACTCTGACCACTGTGTGTTCCCCACAATCCCCCAAGACCTCAACCTGGAGCAGTCAGCAACCACCACCATGCCATGGCCCTCTCCCATGCCTCCCGCCTGTGTCCGGAAGCGAGGATGCTGCCCCGTCATGCACACCTGGTCTGGAAGGAGCCCCAGGACCCAGGCTCACCTCACCACCGTTGGCATACTCCATCACGAAGCAGAGGCGGTCATGGGTCTGGAAGGCGTACTTCAGTGCCTATGGGAGACCAGGGCGGCTGGGGCAGGGGTGGGGTGCAGCCAATATACACACCCTCCTCTCCTGCCCTGGGGCTGAGATCCCACCTCACATCTGGGGTATGGGGGTGCACTCATGCTGCACTGGCACAGCCAGGGGGGATGCAGGTTCTGAGCTCCCAGGGGTGTTAGGCTTCCTCCCCACAGTCCTAACAGAGCTGGATAGCCGCATGGGGCTGCATGCAGGTGCCAGCTCTCAGAAGCTCACCAGTGCCCATAGGTCCCAGTGTGGTCTGCTCACCACCACAAATCTGTTCCTTGAACCAAACGGCCTCAGCAACCCCTCTTCCCCCACACCGTGACCCAACAGGACCCCCAGAGTACAGCTGCGACTCGTGGCGATGCAGCCTCAGGCACTCACTGTGAGGAACGGGTGCCTGGTGTTCTGCAGGACTCGGCTCTCGGTGACCGTGTGAGCGACTTCATCCTGCACACAAAGGGTAAGTGAGGGACTGCCTGGCCCAGCTGGGGAGGGACAGGGCACCCATCCTTAGCCACGACTGCCATCTGTGAGCCCTGATGCAGTAACTGAGCCGGATAAGGATAAGCAGGACTACATGGTGGGAAAGTCCACAGGGGCTTTAGACAGAGGGTTCGGGTGCCACCACTGGAGGTGGGCCCAACATGGGGTGCACCTGACCTATAGTGGGGGGCAGGGCCACAGTGGAGTTCCCAAACCTCTGAGCCATCAGTGGCCCCAGAGACACCGGCTCCCACGAGGAGAGGGGTGACTTGCTCCAAGGCCACATGGGCCACATGTCCCCTGCATGCCAGGACAGCACCCACAACCCGACGCCACCAGTGCTCTGCCAGAGCTGACACCCATCACACCGGGAGTGACTGCTAACTGGGGTGCTTAGTGTCTGCCACCCCTCGGCCACATTCCTTTGCCAGCTAAGTCGGCCAGGCTAGTGAACGACAGGATACACCTACCTTCCTTTGCAAGGTTTCATGTGCTAGGAGAGGGGGAAGGGGTGTTCTCCATGGCAGATAAGAGCTGCTCGGCACACCAGTTCCCACCCCTGCCATGGCAAACCCTAGCAGATGGACGAGTCCCCGCGGCACATGTGGGAAAGCAGCAGGGAGCTCCAGGCTCCTGGCTTTGGCCTGGCCCAGCACTAGCTGATGCAGGCTGTGATCTAGGAGTGACCTAGTGATGGAGAGCTCTGGCAGTCTTTTACATAAAATGAAAAATAAATAGTTTAAAAAAAATCATGTATGTCTGGAATCTTCCAATAGGAGAACTTGAAACAAAGGGAAAAAATAGAGTTCCATTCCTGGCTCAGCCTCCCCCAGGGCATACCTTAGGGCTCAGACAGGGCTGATCAGATGAGATCAAGTCCCTCTCTCCATGGCCACCCAAGGTGCAAGGGGACTTGCAGGCAGGCCCCCTCTCCCACTGGGACTTCCAGGACTGAGTCTAAAGGGAATGCAACTTGCAGGGGGAAATGACAACAGCTGCAGAAGGCGCAGGTGACAGTCCAACCCCTCAGAGCCTCCAGCCCCAAGCAGGCATCGGTTGCAGCCCACCAAGCTGGGCTACTGCATGAGGCCAAACGTCATGGTTCCCAGCATCATGAGACCTCACGGGCACATCAGTGAAGCAGGCCAGTCCCCAGAGAGCCCAGTCCACCTGAGCTGCCAAAGTCCCTTCCGCTTTTGCCCTCACCAAAAAAGGGCAGCCAAATGTGCCTGGAAAGGCAGAAGGTGGCCCACGAGCTGGGCCCCTGCACCCACAGGGCTCTAGCCATTATTGCCCACCTTGGCAATGATGACCTCCTTCCGCAGGATCTTCATGGCATAGTAGCGGCCTGTGGCTTTCTCCCGCACCAGGATTACTTTGCCGAACGTGCCCTTGCCCAGGAGTTTGAGATAGTCGAAGTCATTCATGGTCTGCGGGGATGGAGAGCGATAGTCGGGGCCTGGCACTCAGCTAGTCGGGGCCTGGCACTCAGCTGGGGAGGCAGCCCCAGGAGGAAGGAGGAGGGGAACTCCAGACATGGCAGCCACAGGGCCAGCCTGGGGCTGCAGCTGGAGCCAGGGGGAGCTCTGGGCAGCAGCTCTTGTGTCACCAAGGCTGTCCTGCCTTGGGGCCTGATCTGGTACAAGCCCTTGGACTGAGCTCTGCAGGGAGCAGCACTGGCACCTGGGGCTGCCCCGGCCCCACAGCTGGATCCTGCCCACACGGATGGCCACAGCACTCACCACCTTGGCGCGAGCCTTGCTGACTGCTACTTCCATCTCTTCAGCAGCGGAGGAGTCGCTGGGGGACCCACACTTGTAGTCCATGGGGTCCTCCCCGGGGCCACGCTGCTTCAGGCTGTTGGCAACCATCTGGATGGCCCGCATCCACTCCTCCCTGCGTGGGGACCACATGAGAGGCTCGACTCAGACACCACAGGAGCACCTGCCCTTTCAAGGGGCCAGCATGTGAGACAGTGCCTTTGGACACTTCAGGATGACATGGGACTATGCCGACAGGGACAGAGGGCTACTTTATACTTCTCAGGTCTCAAGGTGCAATGGGTGGGGGTGGCCCGAGTGGACCAAGCAGAGCACCCCTGACCTCCTGGGGCAGGGTTGGGGAGGGGACTCCTGAAGCCAGATGGCGACCCAAGATGCAGACTGGTGCACCTCCTAGCCAGCCCCTCAGCACAGATGGCTCCAGTTTACACGTCACCAACGTGCTGCTGAGAAGACCGGGGGCAAAAGAAAAAATTCGGGCTGACGCAGGCAACAGCTGGCCGGCCTGCAAGGAGCAGAGGCGGGGTGGCGTGCTGAGGTGGGAAAGCAGAAGAAGTTTGCTAAAAAAGAAGCAGGTGCCAGCCAAATGGAGCCTGGTTTAAGATCAACAGACACTGTTAGCCTCCCAAAGGGGCACCGCTTCCAATCCAGCTCCCTGCTAGTGCACTGTAGAAGGCCCAGTGCGTGAGCCAGACCCAGACGGGGCTCCTGGTTCCCAGCTTTGTGGGCCATCTGGGGAGTGAACCAACACATTGAAGATACTGCTATTTCCTTCTCTGTCCTTCTGCCCTCGATGAGTTAAGTCAATCATTCTAAAAACTTAGGCTGAACAATACTGAACTGTTTATATATATTACCATTTTGGACACACACACAGAGTAACTTTAAGCACTTCAATCTATACATTGTGTAGTTTGTCCATTTTGTTTGTATCTAGAAAACAATTACAGGGCCAGTGGGGAAATAAAGCAACCAGCATGAGAAAGTTCGGAGAGAGTGAGCAAGCAGCCTCCCAGATGTCAGAGATTTACCTAAGCCGCAGCAAGTACAGCAGCCCCAACAGAGCCAAGAACCGAGAATGCCGGCCCTGCCCTGCCCACCTTCCAGTGGCTCCCCAGCCCCGCCAGAAAGTGCCACGCCCGCCCATGGCTTAGACAGGGTCCATCCTCCACCACCCAGGCAGCCAGGGGGCAACAGAACCCGAGCTGGATCCACCTGTGGGCCAGCCTCCTAAACCTCCAGTCTTTACTGAACTGGGCTCCGCTTTCTCTTGATGTTACACAAAACACAGGGGTGCAGCAGGCAGGGTGCAGCTTGGGAAACCGCATCCCATTTCAGAACTCCTGGCCGGCAGCAATGTAAGGAAAATCTCCTTCGTCAGGAAAAAATAATACTATTTATTTGAAAGGCAGAATAACAGTCCCCAGTGACCACAACAGGCAGGATGGGGCCAGAAGCCTTGAACTCCATCCTGGTCTCCCACGTGGATGAAAGGGGCCCAAGATTTTGGACCATCCTCTGCTACTTTCCCAGGCTGCAAGCAGGGAGCTGGGTGGGAAGTGGAGCAACCAGGGCATGAACCAGTACTCACATGGCATGCCAGCACTTGCAGGCAGGAGATTAGCAAATTGAGCCATCGTGCTGGTCCCATAAATATTTTTTACCAAGTAAAAATTGGGGCAGGTGAGAGTCCCGGCTACTCCAATTCTGATCCAGCTCCCTGCTAATGCCCTGGGAAAGCAGTGAAGATGGCCAAAGGCCTTGGGCCCCTACACCCATGTGGGAGACCCAGAAAAGGCTCCTGGCTCTTAGCTGCAGACTGGCCCAGCTTGATCTGCAATCAGTTGGGGAATGAACCAGCGACTAGATCTCTCTCGCGTACCTTTTTTTCTGTGTAACTCTGCCATTCAAATAAATAAATATCTTTAAACACAAAATAAAAATTCCATTGTGTTTCCAGCTGACACCTGACAGGCAGGCCTCACCCCTCGGGCTGCTGGGCCGCACAGACAGTGTGGGAGTCATTGATGCAATCAGATAGAGCAGGCAGGGCAGGGCAGGGGCAGCAGTAGGCCAAGGTGGGGCAGGGACAGGTATAGTGCAGAGGCAGGGGTAGGGCAGGGGCAGGGCAGGGCGGGGCAAGGGCTGGAGCAGAGCAGGGGCAGAACCAGGGCAGGACAGGGCAGGGAGGAGGCAGGACAGGGGCTTGGGCAGAGCAGGGCAGGACAGGGGTGGGGCAGGACAGGGCAGGGTGGAGGCAGGACAGGGGCATGGGTGGAGCAGGGCGGAGCAGGGCAGGACAGAGCAGGGTTGAGGCAGGGCAGGGCAGGACAGGGAAAGACATGGGCGGGGCAGGGCAGGAGCAGGGCAGAGGCAGGGCAGGAGCAGGGAGGGGTGGAGCAGGACAGGGGTAGGCTGGACGCTGACTGCAAGGATCCCAGACACCACTGGTGTGAAAGGGAGGGCACACCCAGGCACAGTTCTGTGTGGCTGCAGCTAGCCGATCAAGACTCCATACTCAGGGTCAGGCAAGCATGGCCATCCCCAAGCACACACCCACACCTGCTCCCATTCACACGTGGATTCAGGCAAGTGTGGCCGTCCCTGGTCACATACTCACACCCACACAGGTTCAGGCACACACGGCCGTTCCCAATCACACATTCAAGTGAGAGCAAGCATCCTGTCCCGTGCACAAACGCAAGCGAGTGTGACCATCTAGCTGCACTATAGCAGTCCTGGTTGGAGGAGGGCAGCCGCCGCCAAGGGACCCAGCATCAGGGGGGGACAAGGAGCCCTCCAGTCACCAGCACTCAGGAGCACCCCAGGCCCAGCGCACACAGCAGAGCAGGAAACTGAGGTACCAGGTTAAGACCCAATTCCAGAAGAAGAGCAGGTGCACCAAGCTTGCTGAGTGAGTAACAGGGATGCTCCAAGGCCCCAGCTGACACACAGGCGGCTCTGTCCTCTCTAACCAGCTTCAGCCCCATGACACCTAGCCCTGAGATGGATAAGCATCACACCCCACTCTGTAAGGCAGATGCGTTGCAGCAGGGGTCCACACGGAGTGTGCCCGCAAGGCCAGGGCCTCCTACCCATAGGCATTGGGTCATGAAGGGGGCACCCATTCTCGGCAGGGCGGCATCTCTCTCCCCAGCCCCATGCCTCCAGCAAGCATTTCTCAACTCGTTTTACCCTATGCCCCCTTTGGAACGAATTATAGCCTAAGTCCCAATCCCAGCATTAATATTTTTTTTTTTTTTCAAAAAACACAGGGGCAGGGACCTGTCTCATGATGCCTGATCAGACCAGAGCAGTCCTCTTAGAAATTTCAAAATGTTGACCCTGAGGCTAAGACTGTGGGTTAAAAAAAGACACAACAGCCACCCACAGATCTCCTAAGTGACAACATGGTGTCTATGTTAAAAATACATGCGGCAGGGGCCCGGCGCAGTGGCGCAAGTGGTTAAAGGTCCTCGCCTTGCACGCCCAGGATCCAATATGGGCGCCGGTTCTAATCCCGGCAGCCCCGCTTCCCTTCCAGCTCCCTGCCTGTGGCCTGGGAAAGCAGTCGAGGACGGCCCAAAGCTTTGGGAACCTGTACCCGCGTGGGAGACCCGGAAGAGGCTCCTGGCTTCGGATCGGCATAGTATCGGCCCGTTGCGCTCACTTGGGGAGTGAATCATCGGACGGAAGATCTTCCTCTCTGTCTCTCCTCTCTGTATATCCGCCTTTCCAATGAAAAAAATAATAAAAAATAAATCTTTAAAAAAAAAATACATGCGGCAGTAGGGACATGGCGAGAGCCACATGTGCGGAGCAGGCTGCAGACACACGTGCAGGTGACGCCAGCTGCTTTACAGAGCGGGGAGGGAGGAAGGAGGGGCACAAAGTCAGCTGAGTCAGGAGCTGAAGTGACCTCATCCCAAGAGACCCTGTGAGAATAGAGGCATGAGCCCACAAGGCAAGGGTGCCTCTTGAGTCAGCACAACCCTTGCAGGCCTAGCCCGCCACCAGGCCCCATGGCTGCCATAGGCACAGCAGGGTACAGAGGCAGGAGGCTGGCCAGGAGTCACAGGGTCCTTCTGCCCCAACCCTGCTCTAACTGGACCAAGGCTGTGAGGTTGCAGCCCTCAGAATTCCAGAGGAAAAGCGAGGGCCTCCATCCAGGCCATTCCTCAAGGGTTTGCAACACGGTGTCCAGGACAGAGGGGAGCTCACGCTCAAAGCTGCAACCCAAATTGTCTCCACCCCCCAAAAGGAGAGCCCTGGGGAACCAACACCCCCTCTACTAGGAGACAAAAACAGAGGGGCAGCAACATCACCCACCCCACCAACCCCTGATGTTCCAAGGCATGGGGTAGGGAACTGTAGCTGATGGGGAAACTGAGGCACATAGGGGTGTGGTGTCAGGAGATCACACAGCTGGGGCAGACAGGGCCAGTGCCCAGGTGCAGGCTAAGTTGACTCCTGCTTGGGACCAAGAGGCCTCTCCCAGTACTGTAGGTCCCAGCTGTGTGCCTCAGAAGTGACCAGGCAGCCGTGGTTCCTAGCAGGGACTCTCACAGGCATTTGCACAGACCACGAGTTGCCATGCAGCCCAGGACAAAGTGAAGGAATGGCTGTGGTCCGAGCCTCTCTGTGGAGCGCTGAGGGGGCTCCCCCGACTGAGCAGCACTGACAACAATGTCGTCACCCTTGTCATCTGACAACCCTTGTGACAGTCCCACCCAACAGGTGCAACCACCTGCTTTGCGCTCTGCACCAACAGGCTCACTCTGGTCTACTCTGTGGCTAGCAGAGGTCTGGGCACCTAACAAATCAGGTGTTCCTACCATGGCTCCTTTCCAGAACGTTCTCAGCCCTCATTCAGGGTCACAGTGAGGACAGGCAGGCACAGAGAAATGAGGCAAGACCCAGAGCATGAGCAGTAGCCAGGGCTGGGCCTCAGCTCTGCAGAGGACTGGCCACACAGCCTTCCCGCAGGCAACACCGGGCACAGAGATGCCCTGGGCGTGCGGGCTGGAGCTGACGTGGGTAGGGTGGACTGCAGTGCCTGAGGGGCAGTCGGGAGAACCCGGCCAGCAGTAAATCCTGAGCACCATTCATGTGCCAGGCCACCCTGGGCACCAAGGACAGAGCTGGGAACAAGACACCTTGTAGCCACTAGCCCTACAGGGAAGCCACATGAGATGGACCAGCAAAGGAAATCTCCCCATCAGGATGGGGTCTAAGCCAGGACCGAGGACATCACCAGCACTTGGGACCGCCCCAGCCCCTAGAGTGGGCACCTGGCCTGCGGCTGTGAGAGCCAGGAGACATGTGCATGCAGGATGGAGGAAGCAGCTGGAAACAGACCCTGGGGCCAGAGGATGCTGGGGGCCTGCCGAGGCTGCAGCAGGTGAGCATGGCAGAGTCAAGGGAGATGAGTGGGGGAGAAGAGGGCAGGACGGAGGACAGGCTGGACAGCTCCCTGGGCCACCATGAGAGGGACCTGGAATGGCAGCTAGGTTTTACACAGGGGCATTAGGCACCCATCTGTTTACATCAGTGGCCAGTGAGAGAAGCCAGAGGCACTGGTGGCAGGGACCGCAGCAGCCCCAAGTGCACAAGGATTCCAGGGGCAGGCTGTGCCGCGGCCACTTCTACATCCACTTCCTCCTGTGCTCCTCCCCACAGCCAGAGAACCGAGCCCCAAGCAGAAAGGCACACAGCAGCCACCCTGGCAGGACACAGCGCCCCTCTGAGGGCAGCTCAGGGAGGTAATGTGATGGGGTTGTCCTGCGAGTACAAGTGAGCCCTCTCTGCCAGAGCTCCGTCCTCCTGAAAGAGAGGGGCCAGTCTAAAGGGGGAACGCTGCTTCGAGTCCTGGTTATTCTGCATCTAATCTGACTCCCCACAAATGATGACAGCTCATGTATTTGAGCTCCTACCACCATGAGCAGGAGGACCTGAGGGAGATCTGGGCTCCTGGCTTCAGCCTGGCTTGGTCCAACTGTTGCAAGCATTTGGGGAGTGAACCAGCAGATGGAAGATTTTTCTGTCATTGCCATTCTTCCAAGCAGATGAAAATAAACACATTTTTCCTTAAGTTGAAACTCCTAAAATCATGCCTTGCTCAACAACAAAAATCCATTTTAATTTTTCTTTTACTAACTAAATATTTACTGAATATGCATCTGTGTGATAAATGCATAAATAAATAAACAGATCAAGTCCCTTTAGTATTGTGTCTGTCAGGTAAAGGAAACAGCCCCATGTATGGGGTAGGAGGCTCTGGGGGGGTGAGCAGAGAACCACGGTGACATCCAGTGGGCAGAGGGTCCCCAGCAAAGGGAACAGCAAGCACAAAGGTCCTGGGGCAGGAAGCCAACCAGCGTGGGGATCAGCAGGTCAGTGTGGCTGAGGGAGGGTGCCAGGTACACCACAAGGCGGTTCGGTTCTGGGATCCAAGCAAGGTTCTGGTGTTCCAAAATGGGACATGGGTGTTCTGATCCAACCCTGTGTCCGTGGACATCCCTAAGTCAAAAATCTGAACTCTAACATGCCTGGGCAGTGGGCTCATGGTTGAAGACACCTACACCCCACAAGTGGGCGAGTTCTACCCGCAGCTCTGGCTCCCCACTCTAGCATCCCACAGATACAGACTGGGAAGACAGCAGGGCTAGCTCAGGACATGGGACCCTGCCTCAGGGCACCTGGGCTGAGCCCCTGGGCATCTGGGCAGGGAACCAGGAACTGCAAGCTCTGTCAAATGAAAGGAAAAGAAAAATACCAAAATGTTTAGAAATATAATGCTTTCACTGGAGTGTGGACATGACTTTCAGAAAGTTTCAAAATTCGGAGCACGCTGAGGTGCTTCTTCCAGATTGGGGGTACTCAGCCTTATATAATCACCTCAGCCACTATAGGCTGCCACGATTCTACAGGACAAAGTTCTTTTTTTTAAATGTATTTTATATGTGTGTGTGTGGATATGTGCAAGAAACTTAATCATTTCAAAGACAGAGGGAGAGGCAGAGAGCCCATGGATCATCGCTGGTTCATTTCCCTACTGGCCCCAATAGCCAGTGCTGAGCCAGATGGAAGCTGGGAGCCAGGGGATTCATCTGGGTCTCCTCCGCGGCTGCAGGGGCCCCAGCACTTGGCTCGTCTTCTGCTGCTTTTCCAGGTGCATGAGCGGGGAGCTAGATTGGAAATGGAACAGCCAGGACACAAACTGGCATCCATTTGGGATGCAGGCAGTAGCTTAACCAGCTTCCTTGCAGCACAGCCCCAAAAGTTCCCACTCTTAGGAGAGGTCTACTAAAGCAATAAGGAGTAGACTCTCTAGGGACAAACACAAGTTCAAGAACCAGCGTAAGAGAGGGTCAGGTGACGCTGAAGTGGCGCATGCTGAGCTGCTGTGTCTGCGTGTAGACCACCTACATGCTCTGTGCCACCTCAACTCACATGATCCCATGGCACAGCCTTCTCTCCAGGGGGAGCAGCGGCAGAGGGATGGGGCGGTACTTGCCCTGTGACATGGGGACTAGATCACCTCTCACCCTGGAAGGCCCTCAGCCATTCGTTAGCTTCCTCCCTGGCCTTACAGCAACACCAGCTGGGGCTCTAATGGGTGCTGCCCAGGAGCCAAAGCCATGGCCAAGCTCTCCTGCTTCTGCTTCTCTTCCCTTTGTGCCTCCTGGCACAGCAGCCACACTGAAGCCTCGGTGGCCCTGAGCACAGAGCCAATCCACCTCCACCGGGCCTTCCTCCTGTCTGCCGCTGGCCTGACACCCAGCACCCACACTCCTGCTGCCCTGCATCTGCTTTCACCACCATGCCACACTTTGGCCCCTGGTTTTCAGTTGAGTAACCCCTCAGCTGGCCGGGGCAGCAGTGTTGTTCCCCGTGGTGGGGTGGATGTATTTTTAACCCTCGGGAGATATGCTACGGTAAGTCCTGCGCCAACCGTGGTGACACCCTGTGAAAACAGTACAGCCACTGGAACTGCATGTCCATGAGGCAGCTGCTGGCCACTGTGGCCAGTTACCATGGAAACAAGTGAACCATCACAGTCTTCGCTGCTGCCTTTCCAACTACCCAGACACAGAGAGCCAAGACCCGGGACACTCAAGAGGCTGGCCTCGCCACACAGTGTATTCCTGCTGGGTGCTGCTGGTCCCAAGCTCGCATTGCTGCAAAATGCACGCCTGCTAGATAGTACTGGTCCCAGGTTCTGCAGGGCCAGCTTAAGTCTGGAGGAAGTTCTCAAAGCAACAGCCCAAAAGATGAAGTAAAGAAAGGGACACTTGCCAGCCAGTATAAAGAGCTAATATATAAAGAGCTTTTGGATATAAACAAGAATTGTGCAACAGGCAACTGTCTCAACTGGCCCTAGAGGGGCCACAGGCCTCACAGAACCCCCAGATTCAGCCCAGCAGGAGCCCCTCACCCTGATATGCACCTGTTCTCATAAGCAGAGGAGACCCCCATAGCCAAGAGGCCACTCGGAGAGCTGCCCCAACACACATCCCGGAGGCAGACCCTGACAACTTGGCTGCATGGAGGAGCTGAAACACCAGACATGACCCACTACCCTCAGCAACGCTAGGGAAGCATGGGGACCCAGGCATCCAACTGCTGAAGGAAGCCAAGCAGACAGCAGCTCTGTGGTTCACCGAGGCCGACCAGCACCAAGAGATGGAGCTGTGCTGAGCCAAGACAGAGTTCAGAACAGAGCATGGACGAGACCTCTGTGGCCTCCAGCAGGGAGGACAGTAGCTGGGGCAAAAGGGAGGGCCCGGCCAGCTGGGGTGCAGGTGGGAGTGAGCCATCTCCAGCTCCACCCCGCTGAACCTGAATCCCTGCTTCTGGTTCTGAGCTGGACCCCTGCCCCTGCCCCGAGCCGCAGGTCCTCGGAGGTCCCGACCCAGGCCACAGGGCTGTGGCTCTTCCAGGCCCAGACTCCCGCAGACTAGAACGCCTTGTAGGGTCCCAGGGTGAAAGGGGGGGGGTGTGTCTGTCCTCCTGCAGCTACCTCCTCACACCCACCTGGGCCACTGTGGGCAGCAGTGCCCTGTGAGGGCCCACACTCACCTCTCATCCGGAGAGTCCACGTGGAAAGTCCTCTCAATGACCGTGGTCCACTGTAGGCAGCGGATGACGAAGGTGTTTGGCCGCGGCCGCTCAGTCTTCATCAACTGGCATTCTGCAGGCAGGCAGGGGAGGGGAGGACCATGAGCCGGCTCCATGCCCTGTCCCGTATCCTGCCCTCACATGCATGGACCGGAATAGGAGCAGATGAAAGACACCTGTAAGTCAGGCTGGGACAACGTGGGCACAAGGCTCTAATCTGGGAAGCTGCTGGGAAGAGGCTGGGCATTCTGGTGAGACAGGGGCGAGCAGTGGAACTGGAGTCACCAGTGATGGCAGGGTAGCCAGAAAAAGCTTTCTGGGAGCAGAGTGGGGGGTCGGGACCAGACTATGAGGGGAAGTGGCCTGGTGGAAGAAGCTATGGAAGCAGGTGGAGCAGAATGCTGGAGAGGAGGAGCTGCTTGGAGTGAGGCGGCACAGCCTGTTTGAAAGGTTCTCTGCAGGCCAACAAGGATGTGGTGCCCGACAGGTCAGCAGCCGATGAAGGAGCAGAGGGTCCAGGACAGGACTGGGTGTTGCAAGGCCGAGGACCAGGCCCTGGGCATGTGTAGCTGCCGCTGGTTAGGGCTCAGTGGACGTGCCCTCCAGGTGCAGACAAGAAGTCAGCCCTGCAAGGCCTGGGTGGATACTCCATCCCTCCAGGTCATCGGAGAGGAGAGGCCTTGCAACCAGAACTCAGGGCGGGAGGACCCTGACCGCAGTCAAGAAGTCCAGAGCCTGGCTGGCTCAAGCTGGGGCACAGAGGTGTTGCGGGGGCAGAGGTATAGGGCTCCATCTACACAGAAGGGCAGGAAATGGTTCTGAAAAGATCAAATCCCATGTGCCCTTAAGATCTCACAGTCATTTTCTTAGCTTGCGAACTCTGGTTCTGAGACACACCTGCCACAGAGAAGTTATTCAAGGGGGGCAGGGTCTGGTCGGGGGCTTCAGGCCGCTCCTTATAGCCAATGAAGGAGCCATCACTCTTCAGCAGGAAGTACCGGGGCCGCCAAGTCTTGATGTATTCACCTGAAACAAGGCATGAGGGGAGAGGGTGAGGCAAGGTTGAAGAGAGGTCCAGGTGGGCAGCTGGCATGACCATGACTCACCAGGGGCGGCCAGAGAGCCCCTCTCCCAGGAGAGCCCTGGAGGTGGCCCCTGCTGACGCAGGCAGAGGCGTTGGGCCCAGTGACCCAGAGGTCATGCCTGGCAGGAAGGCGCCTGCAGCAGTGCCCTGGGGCGCCAGCTGCCCCAGCCTGTGGCCAGCAGTGAGGCGTCCTTGCCAGCATGGCTCTGTCCTGGGGGAGACCCAGGCTTCCGAAAGCACACGCCCTGTAGTCTTGTAAGGCCAAGCCCTGGGGCTGGGCAGCAGATGGGATGCCAGAGCCCTCAGTGCCAGGCAGGGGAGTGGCTGCCTCGCCCTCTCACAGCCCTGGCCCCGCACACATGTCCTGATGGGGGACTCCAGCACTTCACTCACACTGTACACACACATACACACCACACACAGAGACAGACACACACACACGTCCACAGAAGAGCCTGTGCACAGCAGCCACAACCCACAGACCCCTGGATTCCATGGAAGGACTACGGGGCCACAGACCCTGTGACTCTGTTTCTAGGACTTGTCCAGAATAGGCAAGTCCACAGAGACAGATGAGGGGTGGGAACCATCCAGGGTTTGAGGGGGAAGACCCATGGGTGAAGAAGTGCAGGCGTCCTCTAGTCACTGTGGTGACGGTGGCACAGGCTCGCCACACCAGCAGCCGTACTGCACACTTCTCATGGCTGAGCTGCGTGCTGTATGGATTGTGTCTCAGCAATGCTTTGAAAACCGAGGGCCGTGCCCACATGGTGGCATAGCATGCTAAGCCCCTACCTGCGACACTGGCAGCCCACAGGGTACCCGTTGGCATCCTGCCTACCCCACTTCCTGTCCAGTTCCCTGCGAATGCACCTGGACCACAGCAGAGGATGGTCCGAGTGCCACGGCCCTGCCACCCACAGGGGAGGCTTGGACATAGTGCTAGGTTCCTGGTTTCAGCCAGCCAATGGAAGTTCTGAGTGTGTGTGTGAGACGGAGAGAAGCTCTGCTTTTCAAATAAATCTTTAAAAAAAATTTTTTTTAAATCAAAATGGATATGGCAAGAATGAAGTACCTGCCTACAGCTGAGCACAGCATAGATGCTCAATAAAAACCCCTGGTCGCCAGCCTATTCCGCATGCAATCAGCAGGCCAGCAGACCCTGGGCTCACAGGGAATACAGAAGGTGGGAGGGCAAGGCGGGCTCAGGGTCACATTTGCTGCACCACCCGGGAAGTCACTTTGCTCATTGGGGTCCCTGTGCCCTCTTCCAGAGGTGCCCGTGAACCACGCAGAGGCCCCTGAGGGAATCACCTGGGCCTGTGCTCAGATCTGCCCTTGGGTCACACAGCGTTGAACTTGCTAAGCTCTTTACAGTGGAGGCACTGAATAATGCCAATCAGGTATAGGTCAGATTCCACAGCACAGGAAAGGGTTATACGTCATGACCAAGTGAAGCTTCTCCCAGGAAAGAAAGGATGGCTCAGGACACACCGTCAGTGTAAACCCACACACCGCGCTCACAGGAGGCTTTGCAGAAGTGAAAAGCCATTGCTCTGATTTACTCAGAATTACAAGGCACCCCTCAAGAGTGCAAATGGTGAAAAAAGAGCAAAGTTTAAATATTTGCACTTGGCAATTCCAAAACTTACCACAAAACGATAGTAATAAAAATGGTGTGATTACCACAATAAACGTGCAGACCAATGAAAGAGAGCTGAGAGTGAAAGCTTAAACCCAAACGTCCATGGTCAGTGGGTGCTCCAGGGGGCCGGCACTGCAGGGCAGCAGGTTAAGCTGCCAACTGCCACGGCAGGAGGATGTGAGGTTGAGTCCCCACTGACCCACTTACAATCCAGTTCCCTGAAAACGTGCCCAGGAAGTCAGTGGAGGACAAAGACAGGGTCTGCGCCCTTGGACCTCTGCAGGAGGCCCAGACAGAGTTCCAGGCTCCCGGCTCAGGCCTGCCTGTTGCAGCCATTTGGGGAGCAAATCAACAAAGGTAGATGTGTGTATAAAACTCCCCTTCGCATAACAGTCTTTCACATTTTTTTAAACTGTTTATAGCAACTCAACAACAAAAGACAAATAGCCTAATTAAAAATGGATCAGGGAGTCCAACACACGTTTCTGCAACAGCAAAAAGCATGTGATGAGATTGCTATGTTACAAGTCATCACACCAGTGTCAACACATCAACACCAAGAAGAGGCACCCTTCCTCTGCCCTGGGGCTGCCCTGGGGCTGCCAGGAGAGCAACAAAAAACAAAAGTTGCCCACAAGTGCTCCCAAGGGGGCAAAGGGACCCTGCAGCAGTTCTGGAAAGAGCCCAGTGTGGTGCCACCACCACGCCAGGCTTGGCCCGGCCAGAGTTAACACAGCAGACATACATACAGAGGGCAAATACAGGAGTGGGGAATACAGGTGACACAATCACACACACTCAGGTTGGAGATCAAATTGTAAACAGAGATAGTGTTGGTTCCACTCTTGAACACAGCGGGAAGAACAGCCAGCCTGCAGCAGCATGGCCCATGCTAGCCACAGGGCAGGGGACTCCCAGGTGAGCGATGATCACCACGTGACGGACACCCAGGGAACCAGCTGGCCGTAACAGGAGACAGACACCTGCTACCTCCCGGAAGCGCTGGAGCACATCTGTGCAAGGAGCCCGCACACAAGGGCACGACTGCACAGGGCCAGCGACAGGGACCCAAAGCAGGAAGCAGACGGGCAGCTGCCAGAGGCTGGAGGCCCCACAGTTTGGACTGCTGAACGGGTACAAAGTTTTCTCTGGGGTGATGGAAAGGTCTTGGAACCGGACAGCGGGGGCGGTTGCGTAACTCAGCAAACATATGAAAGGCCACTGAATTGTACAATTTAAAATGGCCAGTTTCAGGCTCAGCAAGGTTGGTTCCAGTTTTCTTAAAAAGAGAACAACTAGGACACCTCATCTTTGCTACTGGAAGCCTGGGGGGGGCAGTCTGCTGGAGTGGGAGGGCATGGGTAGGCAAGGAGGGGTTCATCTGTTACTTTGTGAAAGGAAAGAAGATGAAGAAAGGAAGAAAAAACATCCTCACAGCTTCCTCCCCCTTACAGACAAAACTGAGGCACAGGCAGGTGCCAAGGCTTGGCAAGGCTCCCAGCTGTCACCGGGAGAGGCAGAGCCCAGAGCCCGTGCCTGGCCACTACTCTGCCCATCTCCACGCTGGCCACAGAGGCTTTGACAGGGCTGGTGGGTGTGGGAGTGGTGAATGGGGTGAGCCAACGCTCAGTCACCCATGTGTGGCAGGAGGGAGGCTAATGGTCACCCTCCAGGCCTTGAGAGCACTGGTTCAGGAGTCTGTTCTGGCACTTCCTGCAACCGCCTCTGCTTTCCAGTCCACACAATGGTATCTACCCCACAGGGCAGGACTGGAGCCTTGGGCCTGCCCACAGCAAAGCCCAGGGTTGTTTAGGAAACTGGGGTTGATGTTCTTTTAACCAGCAGAGGGGAAAGGGAGGGTGCAGGTGGCAAAGACAGGGGCAGTTGGTAGGGCCTACAACCACTGGCTATGACTCAAACGACAAGCACATGGGAGTGTCAGTGGTGGCCCTCCTGAGGCAGCTGTGTCCACACTAGGCCATCCCAGCAGCCAGGGAGAACCTGTGTGGAACACACATGGAGACAGCAAGGCCCCAAGGGGGAGCAAGACCCAAGCAATGCCATCAGCCGAATCCAGAAACAAATTCCCAACCCCCACCGTTCTCCAGCCACTTCTGTGGCTCCTCCCACTCAGACCCAGATCCCAGCACATGCCATGCATGCAGCCGTACTCCCAATCTCTCAGGCAACAGGTGCCCCTGAACCCCAAGGGCGGAGCCATGCACTTGCAGAGGCAAGGGGCTGATGCAGGGACTGAGCACCCTGTCCTCAGGCTGCTGACCAGCGTGACCGCTGTGAAACCAAGGCTTTAAGAGAGTAGACAGCCCTAGCTCACACACACCGAGACAGAGTGGCAGAGCAGGGGCTAAACCCTGCCAGGGCTTGACAAACTCTAACGGTAGCCTCCAGCGCAGGATTCAAGCTCAGGCTGGGGCCAGGGGACAGTGGGAAGGAGTGTCCCTGCTTAGCCTAGTGGGGGACCTGGGCCAGGCAGCGGCCTCTGTCCCCTGGGGCTGCTCAGGAGGGATGGTGAGCTTATCTCCCAACCCCCACAGCCCCACGAGCACCTCTGCCTCCTGCAAAGCCTGCTCACTGGCTCAGGGCTCCCTACTATTCCTGCTGTGAACCAAGGTGCTCATTCCCAACGCTAGTGCTATTTGGGAACTTCCTGCTCACGGATGCCTCCCATTACTCTCCCATTACTCTGCGACCACCATGGGACTGTTTGCCCAGGAGCTGTCTGCACCTTGAGACCAGAGTGGGGAGACCAGGTGCTGGCCCGCTGGGCTCCCTGCTGCCTTGCCCCAGCCCCTCATGCTCACCTCGACCAGGGCCGCAAATGCTAGAGAGACTGGAACACACACAGCAGCTGCCGGCCGGCCCTGGCCCTCCCAGTCGGGTGGGGCACGCCTCACCTCCTCCAGGACTGTCCCCAAAACATCCTCAGAGTGGCTCCCCTGGACTCCCACAGCTCCTCCTTGTCACAGCAGTAGCAGCACCACAGGGGTCACCTGCCTGCTTCTTGGCCATCGATCCCTGATGCCCAGGGCAATGTGGGCTCCATGGAGGACTGTGCCCCGTGGGTGGAAGTAGGTCCTTACCGCGCTTGTGCAGCCAACCCTCCTTGATGACAGACACCTCGTTCATGGCGGCAGCGTGACCCGCTGTCACCTCACTTGGCGCAGCTCAGGGCAGCAGGACATGCAGGAGGCACTGTGGACAGAGCCCAATCTGCAAGACAAGAGAGGGGCCAGTCACAGGGCAGAGCCTGAGGTCAGGGGGCCTGGCTTTGAGGCCTTGCCTTGTCTGTGAGGCCCCAGGTGGGCCAGGGAAGATGCTGGAGACCAGGCCTCAGGGCCCTGTCTGAGGGGGACTGTCACCCCTGTGCCCAGGGACTCCAGTGTGGGGCAGCAGAGCTCTCTGGCCTATGGACGGCGAAGTGGGCCCCTCCACCACGCCCCCCCATCCCCACTGCCTAAGTGCCACAAGGTGGCTGTGGTGCCACCCCTGCATCACTGTCGTGCCCCACAGCTGAGGTAACCCAGGATGAATTGGACAGGCCCAGGCACCTTAGGAGCAGGCAAGGCCACCAGCATCTGATGACCCATACCCCATACATGCCACTCACACTCCAAACGTAACCTCATACCCCCTCATACACAGCCCTCGTTGCGCACACACACACACCCCTCCCGTGCTCCACACCTCATATCCCACACACAACCTTTCTCACACACCCCTCATCCTATACACTTCCACACCTCACACACACACAGAGGTGCTCTCACTCGTTCTCTTTTTCAAACCACATAGCCACCATCTGTCACCATCAGCAAGCCAAGTACCCCTCCACCTCCCCTCCCTTGGCCAGCCCCCAAGACCCTTTCAGGCTTCCCCCACCCCGCCCCCGGCCCCCAGATGATGGAAGAAAAACAGGTCTGGGACACTCCAGGACCATGAATGCGCAAGTAACCTACTGCGTATGTCCAGCGGGCTTGGCCAGGCCCTGGTCCCTTCCCTGGGACCTCCGCTCTGTCCTCAGGACGAGCAGCCGACAGACTGACAGACGCCAAGGCCGCTGCTTGATCTCAAGTTCCCAGAACAGAAGAGAGAAGGGCGCGAGGCGGCTGCCAGCTGGGCCCCTACCTGGAGCAGGGGCCCTGGAAGGGGGCCCTGGCACCCCGCTCCACTGCCCGCCCTGCTAGGCGCCTCGCGCCTTCCCAGGCCCTGGGGTTATTTACGGACAGCAGGTCAGGAGCTCGGGCGGTCCCCCGGAGAAGCGGCAACTGGCTCTAGGGACACTGTGGGCACTGGCTTTCACTAGTACCCCAGGAGAGCTGGTGGGCCGGACACACTACTGCCTGGCATGTGACGGTGGCAGGCTGCCCAGACGGGCAGAAGGAAGGGAGGTGAAGTGGGAAGATGGGGGAGGCAGGATGGACGGGACAGGGAGGGCCGCGTGGGTGGAATGGTGGAGGTCACGTGTGGACTCTGAGGTCCCCAGGCAATATGCGGAGCCAGGCAGCTGATCCAACTGCCACACCCCCAGATAGCTGACCCCCTGGTGCCTGTCCACCTCTCCTGAAGTAGGGCCGGTGGGCTCCCATCCCCTCCCCCACCCACATTCTCTATTCAGCAGGTGCAACCCTCCTTCGTCTGTGTAAAGCCCCTGGGGTTCAAGGTCCTGCAGGAGCTGCCCGGCAGCCTCTCCCCACTACAGCAGCCTGGGCCTCCCACAGTCCCGCCCCCACAGTCAGCACCCACCTCCATCAGAAGGGGACCCTGTCCCTCTCCGCTCAGACCCACAGCAGGCATCATTCCTCTTCAATCTGCCCTCCCCACTTCCACCTTCCCCTCCAACCCCTGGGCCCTCCATGGTCCCCCTTCCCGCTCAAGATCTCAGCTATGCCTCTTCCCAGAAGCCTTTCTGGCTGCAGGCGACACACCTGCAGCACCGGTGATGGGAAGACCTGCCAAACACCCTGCAAATGAACGTGGGAAGACACTTGCCAATTCTGCTCCTGAGCGTGTCCTCAGCCAGACACTGTCTTGAGGGCAGAAGACACGGCATGCCCAGAGCACAGCCCTGACTTCCCGGGGTTCACATTCCAGCAGGGAAGCAAAACACCATGCAGAATAAACACAGGACAACAATGCGTGGGGAGAAAAGCAACAAGCAGAGCACACCAGGAGTGGCCTGGGACAGGCCGTGAGAGTGGACACGTGGCACGACCAAGGGCACACTTGCAGGGAAAAGCATTTCCAGCAGGGAACGGCAATGGCAAAGACTCTGAGGCCAGAAGGAGCTGGGCAAGTGTGGGTGCCACTTGGAGCTGAGGCTGGGAGACTGGGGAACCCTGGCCTAATCCTGAACTAAGAGTTGAGCTCAGGGCAGGCTAGCCTTGCCAAAGGTGGAGGGGGAAACCTAGGGCTCCGAGGGAAGGGCAGGTAGCTGTGCAGGTAACCGTGTCCAGCTTAGCTCTCCTCCCTCACTGGCCCAGCGACATCACCTCTCAAGGCCCTGGGGACTCAGAGGTACCAGGCTACGGGCCACTGTGAGCACAGGGCTCGTCTTACACTCTGGTGCCTAGGAAACACTCACCCTGCAGCAGCCACCAAGCAGGAGAGTGGTGAGGGCAGCCAGGTATGGCTGAAGGGGGTGTTCAGAACTCTGGAACCCTAGGGCCATGGCCAGCTGGGTGGCCTTTTCATAGTGCTCCCAACTACCCTGGCATAGGAAAGGCCACAGGCTGGGGGCAGGAGGGGCAGCGGGGCATTCACCTTGTGTCCCCGGGCATGAAGCGGTGGTGGCCCTGGCCACTGCTCTGCACCCGGAGCCCCTTTGCACAGTCTCTTTTCGGCAACTAGGAAGCGAGACCGGGGGGGGGGGGGGGGGCGGGCTGGAAGATCCCCGCACCCCACCCCGTCCTCCCACTGAAGGCGGTGCCTCGGCCGAGGTGTCCATGACGCAGGCCAGCAGTGATGAAACAGGCACCATAGCCAAAGGCCGGCCAGCTCGCAGGGAAGCAGCACACAGGGCCTGCCAGCACCCTCCCCGCTCTCCACTTCCCAGGGGAGCCAGGCTGGGGCTCTGCTGAGAGCCCAGGCAAGAGCCGCAGCTGTTGGCTAGATTCAAGTCAGCAGCGTGGCAAAGTGCACACAGCCAGAGCGTCTCACACACAATCCCATTAGCTGTGAGCAAGTGCAAATTAAAACCAACCGTCTCCCAGGAAGGCCTGCGATCAAGAAAGCCACCGCCAAGTGTCCGGAAGGATGCAGGGGGGAGGGGGGCCGCCAACTCTCATTCACGGTGGAAAATGACTTGGCAGGAGACACGAAAGCTCCGCCTGTGCCTGCCCTACCTCCCAGCAGTTCCCTGGCTCCCGGATGGCCAGCAGCCCCATGGCTCACCACACACACACACACACACACACACACACACACACGTACCTGCGGGGACACAGCAGCCACAGCCACCGCAAGCCCCCAGGGCAGAAGGACCAGAAGGAACAGTCAACAAACTGCAGAAGCTGCACAGTGGAGCTACTCCAGGCAAAGCAAGCGCTCACTCGCCAGCCCCAAGCACAGCCCAGGCCACAGCAGCCTGGGGAGGGGCGAGGTAGGCCCAGCAGGCTCCAGATGGCCCCCACCAGGGGGTGGCCTTTCTCACCCCACTGAGTGGGGAGCCAGGCATGAGGAGGGCAGCGAAGGAGAGGAAGAACTTCCAGGCGCTGCCCCTACCTGGTAGGAATTCCTCAGCTACTTGCTGCTATACTCCGCAAGGGAATTAAACGCTACTTTCCCGTATACTGCAGCACCCAAAAGTTATTTGGGGACCCAGAAGACTCCGGGCTGCTCCCTCCCCAGGATTCCTCTCAAGAAGGCAGGGTCAGTCCCCCTTGGAGATGCAACCTGCACCCCGGATAGGGATGGGGCCCGCAGCTGCCAGCACTGTGGGCACAGAAGGTCGGCGGGAGTGTGGGGACAGGTGTGAGGGAAGGGTCCGGGGCGCTGACGGCACTGGGGAGGTTTTACTGCCTCTGCCCAGCGCTCCACTGGAACAGGTGTTTCATCTGCCCGGGAACAGCGCCCAGAGTGAGGCGCCCACAGAGACCACCCCCAGCCCCGACTCCGGTTGCCCTGGCGCTGGGCTGGGTGCTGGAGAAGCCATTTGTGTAAAGGCCAAGGTGAGGTATGGCCTGAACTGGTGGCGCAGGGGCATGGGGGTGGGGGCGACTCAGGGACCCAGGCCTTCCAGCCTTTGGTCTGCTCACCTACAGCAGGAAAGTGGGGTAGCTAAGCTCTGGCCCGGCCCGGTGGCCACTCTGAGTGACAGCACA
This sequence comes from Ochotona curzoniae, assembly GCF_017591425.1. NCBI lineage: Eukaryota > Metazoa > Chordata > Mammalia > Lagomorpha > Ochotonidae > Ochotona > Ochotona curzoniae. Next base: position 2,912,820 of record NW_024465561.1, on the reverse strand, counting down.
TCCCTATCCGCCTGGAGAAGTAGCCCCTACGGGAGCGCCGGCTGGAGGCCTGTGCCCCCCACCTCCTCCTCCAGGTGTGCTTGGCTCAGGCAGAACCCTAGGGGCCCCCATGTGGAAACCTGGGGTCCCAGCCCTGCTCTTCTCAAATCCCACTCACATGCCACTTTCCTAGTCTTCCTCTGTGTGCCTTCCCCCACCACTGCTGCCTGTGTGTGCCTACTCACCAGCTTGCTGCCCACGGCTCCGGCCAGTGATGCCAGCAGTCAGGGCAGGGACCTTGTACAGAGCTCCACAGCCCAGATCAATGGCTCAATGGCTAAATCATCACTTGCTAGCAGCAGGATCCCATGGGTGCTGTTTTTTGTCCTGGTGGCCCCACTTCTCATCTAGCTCCCTGCTTGTGGTTCGGGGAAGCAGTAGAGGGCGGCCCAAAGCCTTGGGACCCTGCACCCGCCCGGGAGATTCCAAAGAAGCTCCTGGCTCCTAAATTCAGATCGCCTCAGCTTTGACCACTGTGGCCATTTGGGGTGTGTACCAGTGGTTGGAAGATCATTCTATCTTTCCTTCTCTTTGTGAATCTGCCTTTCCAATAAAAACAAATAAATTAAAAAAAAAAAAAAACACACCTCTGCACATGGGTGAACACTGCAGGACAGCGGGTAAGGCCCCTGGCACCCAGGTGGGAGACCTAGATGCACTCCCAGCTTTGGCTTGGCCTGGCCCCAGCTGTTGCAGGCATTTGGGGAGTGAACAAGCTGACTGAAGATGATTCTCTCTTTCAACACTAAAAACATAAAAACTGCAGAACAAACATGTGCAGAGAGAAGCCTCGTGCCTGGAACAAGCTCAACATAAGCTCAGTGCCTTTGCTTGCTGGGTTCTTTCTCACTGCCTCCCTGAGCTGGGTGTGAAAGCCAGACAGCACAGATGGGACACAGGAGGCAGGTGGTGAGGGAGGCAGGGCGCCGCGCCTCCTTGGGCTGGGGGGGCCCCAGGGAGCTCTGATCACACCTCTCCAGGTCCTCCCACCCCAGGAAGACTTGCTCAGGAAAGCCATTCAAGGACGACTCCCCTGACAGGCGGCGTCAGTGCTCAGCACTGTGGGAATGGGATGCTGTGGGGAGATGGGGATGCAGTATTGGGCCTAACGGGTAGCACACCTGAGCACGGCACTGGCTGCCAGGGTTCAAGGCCCCAGGTGCCTGGCTAACAGCGAACCTGGGAAGTGTGGACAGCTGAACTCCCTGGGTTCCTGCCACCCACAGGGGAGGCCTGAACTGGACTTCTAGCTTCAGCCCCAGCCTGGGATTGCTGGGAGCAAGTGGGGAGCCAGCCAGCCAAAGCGAAACTTTTTCTGCGTGTATCTATTAAGAAACAAAAAGTGGGCAACAACTCCCTTCTTGGCCGCCCTTCACCACCCTTTCCTCATCACGTTGCCCTGTCCACAGTATCTCCCCAGCCCCCGGCCTTCCTCCCTGGGCTGTGACGATCACAACATGCCAGTGGCACAGCCACTCCTGCAACAGCCTCGCCTGACCATGCACACCTGGCCCCGCCTCTGCACTGCCTGGAGCCTCCACTAAGAGGGAGAATCCCATGACTAGTACAAAGCCACGTGCCTGGCACACATGACGGGCCTGCGAACCCTGCCCCCCACGCCGCCAGCTCCACCTGACTACAGAGACCGAGGCGCAGTGAGCCACCTGGCCAGCCGGAAGTGCAGACAGGGACATGGCCTCATCACCCCACAGGCCTGAGTTCCCTCCCCATGTGTAGGCAAGGGCTCAGCATACCCTGCCCCACGGACAGGATCCAGCCACTTTGGAGCCACGCAGCCTCCAAAGCATGGAATACCACCTTCATTATGCGGCCACTTCTGTGACAAACCTGCACACAGCGCCACCTGTGTCCACAGCCCAAGACAGAAAGCACCTCCAATTCATCAAGAGCCACAGCAGCATGGAATCTAGGGTGGCCCTCCAGGGCAAGGGGGGCAGGTGCTCAGCTGTCACAGACAGAGGAGAGGAAACCAGGGGACAGGGGATGGGGGTTCTGAGCACTAACGGGGGACTAGGGGTGGGGGTGCCGAGCACTAACAGGCATGGAAGGCAAGGCAGCCTTGATACCTGGACGCCCAAGTTTCTTTGTCACCTGTGTCCTAGGCAAGTCGCTATCCCGTTTCCTGTTCCACAGGTTAGGGACAGTGAGAGGACGCCCCACACTCCACCAAGGCTTCAGAGAGGCCCAGATGAGGGGGCACATCCACACAAAGGCCTCCAGGAAGAGCCCGCCTGGGCCAGCTGCGCAGTGCTGCAGGTGCATCACGTCCCACACAGTGTATTTCTGAACACATCCAATTGTACCAACTCTGCCGCCCTGGTGAGAAGGGAAGGCAGAGACTCGCTCTCACTCACCACAAGCACCCCCCATCTGTCTCCTAGCAGTGGGAGGGACTGGTGGCAGCGTGGAGACGAGGGTGGTTGCCCAAGAAACGGGGACAAGAACTGAGGGATTCCTTCTCCTCACCGTCACCCTGCACAGGCTGAGCCCCTCAGGTGGCACCCACAGAAAGCACGCCAGCCATCCCAGGTGGCCTGGCCAAGGGCTGTACACACAGCTCTCTCCCCTGCATGCACAGGGGCCAGGCCCCACCTACCACAGCCCTGTCTACCTCACACCCTCTGCAGTCAGCTCACCTCCCAGTCCCCAGCATGCCTGCTCTCTCACCTCAGGGCTGCTACAGGGGCTGGTCCCACCAGCCAGCTCATTGCTAGCTGTCTTCACTTGCAAATCCTCACCTCCACTGCCCAACTCCCTGGGCACTGCAGCCTCCACGCCAGCCTGGCAGCTATACTCAGCACGGGTCGAGCCCGTGCCCACAGCTCCCTGCCTGCCCCCTGCAGCCCAGGGCTGCACCCTGAGTTTGAACCAGCCCCAGCCTTGGTGCTCAGAGCTCTGCTGGGCAAGGGAGAAGCCAAGCAGCCCACGCCCACTATACTACAAAGATGGCAATGGCTTGTCCACAGGGCTCAGGCGCAAAGGGTGGGCAGCAGTGAGCAGAAGTAAACGCTGTGCTGCTGTGTGGCAGGAGTACAGGCAGTAAAATAAACAAATAAGCCAAGGACAGAGCCACAGCTGAGGAGGAGGACTGTCAGAGAAGGAAACCCAAGCCAACCCCTGAAACAGACCTGAAAAAGAGCCCTGTGGGAGCTCCCCAGGGGGTGCGGGGACTCAGGGAGACAGAAGGTCTCCAACTTGGGTAGCTGTAGTGAGGGCGGTGACTCTTAGCTGGCGCGAAGCAGGGAGGCCGGTAGCAGGGTGGTGTGGGGCTGGGGTCCTTTGGGAGGCTGTGTCAGCGACAGCTCTCAGCTCCTAGTCCAACGCTGACACCATCTGACCCGGTGCGGTTTACGCATCTCCAAAGAGAATTTCTCGCACATACCAGGGTTGTCGTGAGGACCCAGGGAGATGCGCCCACGCCTGCCAGGGCAGCAATCACAGAAACATTAACTCCTAAACCAAAGCCACCCTGGGGTAGCATAAGCCACCAGGCCTAGGGAAAAAAATCAGCTGGAAGGCTGGCGCAGTCTGACCTCTCTGAACACGTCCACTGTTGGACAATGACCAACAAGTGGCCACCTCAGTGCTCCCCACAGCGGCTAGGCCCAGGGGCCATCTCAGAGCACAGCAAGATCCACTCCCACCCCTCCCTCTCCTGGGCCAGCTATCACACAGGGCCCTTCTTGGGGGCACGAAGCCGTCTGGACTCCTTGTCGTAGCCACCCTTCTTTGCCCTCCACCCCCAGCCTTAGCCAGGGCCAGCTCTGGGGCACCTGACCCTCCGGGCTTTCTGACTCAGTGCTGTCCCCTGCGCTGCACCCTCTCCCCTCTGCCCGGCACTGCCCTCCATGAGCCTTCAGCCAAGGCCAGTTCCATGGCTGTGCCCAGCAACAAGCAGGCAGATGCCTGGTGCCCAGGGACTACCCATGGAACATGGCAAACACTCACTGGCACTATCTGGGGGTGGAACGGAACACAGGAACAGCCCAAGACAGCCAAGGGCTGGCTCCAGGAATCTGACCAAGGCAGGGCAGTGGAGGGCGGGGAAAGAGTGCCTCCCCCCTCACTACTCCCCACCTCTGGAAGAAGGAAGGCCCAAGGCCAGAGCTCCAGGGACATTAGGGGTGGACAGACACAGCCAACCCCAGCCCTGAACAGGCATGGGTCGGGGTCCCCTCCATTTAGGAGCAGAGAACACATTACGGTAATACAGCCCCCAACACACCCCACCCCATCTGAAAGGGGCAGACTCAAGACCAAACAGGGCTGAAGTTGTTTCTGATTGGTCACTCCCAAACCCCTTGACTCCAGGCAAAGGCAGTAACATCTCATGCCTCAATTTCCTCACCTGTGAAATGGGACATTCCAGGATGCCAGGAAAGGGGATGTCAGACTCTGAGCCGGCCCAGCCACAGCACTATGTCCAAGAAGCGCTCGGTGCCCCAGCCTTGCAGGCTGGGGCGTGAGGGGGAACGGCCCGACCCCTCCTCCCATCCTGTCCCTCCTGGCACAGCCCTCAGCCTCCCCTTCCCCGAGCCCCAGCCTCACACTCCCTCCCTCTGCCCATAGGCCCATCTCCCTGAGCACAGGCACACAGAGAGAGGCAGTAAGGCCCTGCCCCTCGTGGCTGTCCCCCACCCAGGTCACGGAGCAATCCAGGTGAGGTAAGGCAGCGGCCATGCCAGTACGGCCGGGAGCAGGCCGACGAGGTGGAAAGCTGAGCAAGGCTTGGGTTTGCGGCCTCACCCTTAGAAGCAACATCTGCGGACGGGTTCCCGGGCTCAATGGCGGGGGTGCTTCCGGGGCTGCCTGTGGGGGCTCAGCTGCATAGCCTCCCTTGGCCGGTCCCACACGCTGGGCTCTGCTGAGGGTGCCGAGCTGGCAGTGGGTCCTGCCCCAGGGGGCCAGGCCAGATGCCGGCCCATGCCCCTCCCTCCTGGGTCTGCTCCCGGCTGGCTTTCCCCGAGCTGGGCCTCTCTCAGCTTGGCTGCCTGTCCAGAAGAGCCTGCCACGGAACCACCCCGGCCGCCCAGAGGCCTGTCAGCACAAAGAGCTCCAGGGCTGAAGGGAGGCCCAGCCAGGAGCTTGTGGAGACCCCAGAGGGCCACTCCAGCACCACAGGCACCTGGAAGCATGAATACCAAGCCCCTGTGTGGGATCAGGGTCACCCTCCCTCAAGGCTGCCAAGCAGCTCTGAGCATGCGAGGAGCCTGGAGCTGCACAGCCTGAATTTAGAACTGTCCCCCCACAGCTCCTTCACCACACTCCAGGCCCTGCCCATGTGCCACCTCCTCAGGGAGTCCCTCCTGGATAACCCAGCTTCCCCGCACCTCCTTCCCTGACCCCGTCCCCTGCCATCTGCCAGCACTTGTCTTTACTAGAAAGCCAGCCCAGGAGACCTAGTCTTCCCAGCCCCAGCACAGCACGGGCCATATCACAGCAGCCCACATGGCGGGCGAAGCAGCCTAGATGGGCCGCGTTCCCAGGCGTGCTTCCCACTGTCACCTGATGTCACCCAGCGAGCCTGCCTGGTAAGTCTCTCACCTGCCCCCCGTGGAGGAAACAGCCCTGGGTCCTAGGGAACCTGGAGTGGGCGGCCACTGCCCTTCAGCTCGGAGAAGCAGGAGATGAGGGAACAGCTTGCCAGGCCTGCTGGCAGCCAGCAAACCTCCCCCCAACCCAGACACACCCCACCAGGCCTGCTGGCAGCCAGTACCTCCACCCCCCCACACACACACACCATACACATACTCCCTAGGCCTGCTGGCAGCTAGCACTCTCCCCCAATACACACACACCCTACCACCACCACCACAAACTCAGCACCAACCCTGCTGGCTCCTCACTCCCACCACGCAGGCCTCCACTGAGCCTGACCCTCTTTGGCATGGCACTGGGCACCCTGGGCCCTGCCTCTCCGGCTGGGACGGCCTTGTTGGACCCCCCAGGGACCAGCTCCACTCCAGACGTGGAAGCCCTCAATGAGATCTCCCGAGTGAGCTGAACCCACAGCCCAGCAGCTTGTCCCCGACGCCCTGACCAGTCCCTCCACCCCAACACCCAGCAGGCCACAGCGGTGGCTAAAGGGACCCAGACCCTCCCTCGGCTCCGGGCCTCCCACCTGTACTTCCCAGGGGCCCAAGTGCCGATGAGTGGGTAAACAGGGAGCCTCAATTCAGGATGGGGCTAGGATTCCTTTTTCTTTTTTAAAAAACACTTATTTTATTTTTATTAGAAAGGTAGGTCAGATTTAGAGAGAGAAGAAAGAGACAGAAAAATCTTTCATCCACTGGTTCACTTCCGAAAAAACCACAATGGCCAGAGCTGAGCCCATCCGAAGCCAGAAGCTCCTTCAGGTCTCCCAAGTGGGTGCAGGGTCCCAAGGACTTGAGCCATTCTCTACTGCTTTCCCAGGCCAGAAAACAGAGAGATGGATGAGAAATGAAGCAGCCAGGACCTGAACCAGTGCCAATATGGGATCCTGGTGCTCCCAAGATAAGGATTTAGCCACTGAGCCATCGTGGCGGGATTGGGTCTAGGATTTCTGATTCTCAAGGGGTCAGGGGAAGGAGTGCTTGCTGGGTGGTCCCCGGTAGAGTGCCCCCACCTCTTTCTGCACGTGGTAATGCTACCCTGGCCTCCTGTATAAGGCAGATAGAACCTTCGGGCTCCTCTTGGAAATAGCTGCAGAGGTGCCCCAGGGGCTCCCCGCTTGTGCCGCTCACCATGGTTGAGGACTCAGGTCTGACCAGCAGGCACGCCCGCACAGGGGAGTTATCATCCCTCCCGGACTCCAACCAGGACCGGAGCCGCTTCCCTGAAACAGCAAACCCCTGCGGGCTGGTGGGGCTGGGCTGGGACACCCCGAGGCAACAGAGGGAAGGGCTTGGAGGAGCTGGGTGCCTCCATCCCGGGACAGGGACATACCCACTGCAGAGGCCACACCTGTGTGTGTCAGCTGCCTCACTGAGCCCACCATCAGCACCGCTGGTGAGGGGGCACACAGCAGGGATGTCTCCATGGCTGGACATGCCCACCTCCTGGCAGCTGTGAGGCCCCCACAGTGCAGGCACCCTGGCTCCACCCCAAGGAAACCCTGGGAAGGCCTCTCCGTGCCCCACGCTTGGGTGCTCAAAAGCTGGGCCTCAGAGAGCCCTGTGAGTGGCATCAGGGGCTCGCTGACCTGGGTTTAAGCCCCTGAAGCTCCATTCAGATTCCGTACCATACGAGGCCCCCAGGGTCCCAGCACTGGGCACTCAGTGAACCCTCGGGGACAAGCCCTGCTCCCATCCCCTGTGGCTGAGGCCATGGGTGCTGTTCAAGACTTAGCTGGGGTCCAGTGTGCCAAAGGCCCCACATGGAACCAAAGCCCAACCACCCCTGGTGACCCACTAGCTGGGGTGACGAGCCACCTGCCAGGACGTGTCTGGAAGGGAGTGGACACACACAGCGCCCACCATCTGTGAAGGACGCTGCGTGGCACAGAGGACGCATGCACATAGCCAGCTGCCACAGCCAGCGCTCCACAAGCTGGCGGGGGCCCGTGAGAGGAACACACCCTCATGGAGAGAAGCTCATGTGCTCCCACGTCCTCACACTGGCTCAGGGGGCTCCCTCTCTCCAGGAGCCGTGGCCCATGGATGCCGAGCAGTGAGGTGGCATGGCCGCGGGCCAGAGCGCCTGGATGCCCCTCCGACCACCTCGCCAACTCAGTTTGGCTTGGTCACTCAGGGAAGCCAGCCAGCCCCTCATCCCCAGGGACCTCCAGACCTAGGACAAAGGTTACAGGGCAGGCTGATATCCCGCGCTGGCCCAGGCAGCCTGGTGACTTGCTTCCAGGGCTGGCTGCTCCCAGCACGTCTCCAGGGGCATACCAAACTGCATCTCCAACGCAGCCTTCATCCCTGGAGCCGGTGGCACCAGAGGCCCCCTGTGTTTGCACTGGAACACAAATACACACGCACACACCAAGTGCCCTTGAACTCCACAGGACCCCGCTGTGAGGCCCACTGTGAGCGCCGCTCAAGTGGCAAGAGAGCAAACACTAGGGATGGTGGGGACGTTGGGACAGGGAGATACGCAGGGCCTCTCCTTCAGGGGATCACAGACGTGAGTCGGAGACCTGGCCCCTTCACACCCTTGCCAATCAGAGAAAAGTCAGGCCAGGACCAAGTTCTGCCTGCTTCCCAGGGGTGGGGAGCCGGGGTACAAGGCTGCACAGAAGCCCCTCCCCTGTGGGGTACACGTGCCAATGATCCCCCAGCCCAGCCTCGGGCTGAGCCCCACCCGCGGGGCGTCTCCAAAGCTTGGACCAGAGCCACCCCCCCACCATCTGTCCCCTGGGGCACAGCTCCCCAAAAACCAAGCCCAATACCCTCTCCCACAACACAACCCCACTGCACACCCCTAACACTCCCCCACTCAACCCCATCACCCACTTCTCCCCACAACCAATCAAAAGCGTCAAGCCCCACACCTCAGGAACAGGAGCCCCTCCTCTCCACCGTCCTCCCCGTCCCGGCCCTGGGAGCGTAAACACCGCAGCCCTCCGCCTCCCGGACTGCGGGGACCCCGGCGCACCCACACTCGGGCCAGCCCGTTCTCCACGCCTCGGGACGCGTGGAGCAGCGACCCGTTCCTCTGCCCTCGGGACTTTTACATCCCATCTCCCCGTCGGCCTCCCCCTCACGCCAGGCCATCCCCAAGCTCGGGCCTCGCATGCTCAGGCTGGCTACCCCCGCCCCGAGGTGGTACGGGCCGCCGCCGCCGCCCCCGCCCGGCCCCTCGGGGCTCGTACCCGCCACCCCTGCGCAGCCGCCCCGCTCGAGGCCGGGAGAGGGGGCTCCGGCGCCGTGGCCCCCCTTCCGGCGGGCGCGGGTGGTACGGCCCAGCGCGGCCCCGCGGGGGGCCCGGACGCGACCATCGCCGCGGGAGGGGGGACGCGCGGCACACGCGCCGGCGCGCCGCTCACCTGTCACCGGCGGCCGCCCAGCCTCTCCGGCGGGGCGCTGCTCCCGCCCATCGCCACGCTGCGCCGGCTTCTCTGCTCCTTGTGTTCGCGAGCCGCGGCGGAGGCAGGAGCGGCGGGCGGCGGCGACGCCTTCTCCCAGCCAGGCCCAACGGCTCGCGCGGCGCGGCCCCCCCCGCCCCCTCCCCCTCCCCCAGGCCCCCGCTCCCCGCCCCCTGCCACCCCCCGGCCGGAAATGCCGCCACCAACAGGAACTGACGTACAAAGAGCGGAACGAGATGGGGCTTGGAGCGCTCGAACGCGCAAGCGCCGATGCCGGAAAGGAGGCGGGGCTCACGGCCCGGCGCCTGCGTACAGGGAGCGGTTGAGGTCCATGTGGCTCCACAAAGGATTCGGGTTCTGGCAACCGGGCGGAAGAAGGGACGGCGGGACTGGAGTGCGCAGACACTCCTGCCAGCCCTCCACCCCCGCCCCGAGGCCGTCCGCAGGGAGGGCTTCCCGGCAGCCCCTGCTCCTGATTTACATACGCTTTGATCTGCTTTTTCCTCCGCTCTTGCTGTTCCTCCCGGGACCCGCGCTCTTAAAGGGCCAGGCCGCGGGAGAGACCCCCGTCCCGGTGCTGGCCGGCGCGCGTGGGCACGGGGGGCGCGGCCAGGCTGTTCGGGGTGTGGATCCTGAACTTTTTTTTTTTTTAGCAGTAAATGGATGCTGCTGGGTGGAATTTAGCAGTAAATGGATGTTGCTTGGTGTGGAATTCGTCAAATTCCTCTCGTGGCTTGAGCGGGGCAGTTATCCCTGGCCCCCAGGGTCGCCCTGGCACAGGCCTCGGGCGGGCTGAGTAGGTGACCCCTTCTGGACTAGGTTCCCTGGCAAGCAGTTGGGGACCGATGCTGCGGCACAGTTGGTTAACCCGCTGCCTGGGATACCCAGACCTCAAGGGGGGCCCAGATTCTAGTCCCAGGTGCTGCACTTCTGCTCCAGCTCCCCTGCCTGCAGCTAGGAAAGCAGGCTTATGATGGACCAAGTAGACCTGGATAAGTTCTTGGCTTCACAGCTGACCCAGGCTTGGCTGTTGGGGCCATTTATGGGAGCGAACCAGGGGATGGAAGCTCTCCCTCTCTCTCTTTCAAGTAAATCAGTATTAAAAACATGGGCCCGGCGCGGTGGCCTAGCGGCTAAAGTCTTTGCCTTGAAAGGAAGATCTTCCTGTCTCTCCTCCTCTCTGTATATCTGACTTTGCAATAAAAAGAAATAAATCTTTTAAAAACATGAACAATAAAAACAGGCAATCTGTGTCCTTAACCCCATCTGTGCTGGAAAACCTAAGTCAGGATGCTACTCATGTGTTTGGGCAAGCCCCTGCACTATCCCCCAGTCCCAAGTCTCGTGGGGCAGCACACCCCATGATGTCCCTTCCCCTGAGCCGCAGTGGCCGCACACTGGGGAGGGGGCCAGGAGCAACTCCTCAGGTTCCATGATTCCAGGCTCTTCTGCTGAGGGCCGGGAGGCCTGGACCCCACGACCCCCTCAAGCAGCCCCGCGGGGGTTCCGTGGCTGAAGGGCTGCTGGCTGCCTCCAGTAGGGGGTTGGGAGGGACAGTACCCTACTCCTCAGCCTAGCGCCTCATCTTCAGGGGAGGGGGAAAGGCCGTGCTGGCTGTTGGTCCCAGAACCCCTGAACCTTGGGACGCTCATTCCCCTAGCAGAGCGCTGGCTCTGAGTCTGGGCCCCTTGGCTTCCCATGCAGCCACCTGCTGACGCGTGCCCAGGGAAGGCACTTGCATCCCTGCCACCCACTTGGGATATACACAGGTTTAGGTTCCTGGTGGCCTGGCCCAGCCCAAAGGGATGTTAGAGATATTTGGGAAACAAGCCAAGGAATTGAAGACTTTGTCTCTCTTGCTCTGCCTTTCAAATTAAGTGAAACTAAAGAAATACAGCTTTTAGAATCTTATTTATAATGTTTAAAAGAATCAGCCATGTCCCAGATGGACGTTGCAGTCATGCATGCTCTTTCATTTTTCGGCCCCAAGTCCCGGAGCTGCCCCCAGCTGCTGCTGTGGCGTGCGGAGCCTTCAGGGGCTCCATGGTGCCTTTAGCTGAGCACAGAGGGGTCCCAGGGTCTCTAACAAATGCAACCATCTTTGCAATGCACCTGGGTCCTGCAGTGGTGGTTCGGGCCCTTAAAATTTTTTTTAAAGACTTATTTTTATTGCAGTCAGATATACTGGGCCTGGCGGCGTGGCCTAGCGGCTAAAGTCCTTGCGTTGAACGCGTCAGGATCCCATATGGGCGCTGGTTCTAATCCCGGCAGCTCCACTTCCCATCCAGCTCCCTGCTTGTGGCCTGGGAAAGCAGTCAAGGACGGCCCAAGACTTTGGGGCCCTGCACACGTGTGGGAGACCTGGAAGAGGTTCCTGGATCCTGGCTTCGGACTGACACAGCATCGGCCGTTGTGGTCACTTGGGGAATGAATCATCGGACGGAAGCTCTTCCTCACTGTCTCTCCTCCTCTCTGTATATCTGACTTTCCAATAAATAAATAAATCTTAAAAAATTTTTTTAAGTTATTATTTGAAAGGCAGACTGACAAGGAGAAAGAGAGCTTGTATTTGCTGTTCCTCTCCACAGATGACTACAATGGCCTGAGCTGAACCAGGAGCCAGCAGCTTCCCAAGGCTTTGAGCCTTCCTCCACTGCTTTCCCAGACCACAAGCAGTGAGCTAGACTAGAAGTGGAGCAGCCAGGACTTGAACTAGTGCCCAAATGAGATGCTGGCATTGCGGACGGACAGAAGCTTAGCATGTTATGCCATGACGCAGGCCCCTATAGTTCTTTTGATTTCAGGTCTGAACTTGTCTGAACATATGAAAGGATCTCTTAAGCTTCAACCAAAACCTCCCACGCATCGAGGGGCAGTGTGAGAAACTACGTCGGAGCCCTGTCGGAAGTCCTTTGGACAGTTGTCTGTGTAACACAAGTCAGCCAGAATAAGCAGAGGCTCCGGAAGAGGAGAGCCCTTGCCAAAGATCCCACAGCCAGGCGTCTGGCTCCTGGACTCACTGCCAAGGCCAGCCTGGCCACCCCCATGTGTTTGCCCGCGGCTCAGCTGTGGGGCCAGATTGGAGACACAGCAAGGTCCCGGTTTATTCGGGACTTGAAAGCCCGAAAAACTTAATACTCTCCCGTGTTACTACAAATAAATAAATTAAATAAATAAATAAGTAATTATACCACACAACGTTGAGGTCAGGAGGAAAATCATTTCACAGCCAACACTTCCTCCAAACTGCCACAAGATGGCGCCACAGGAGCTGACCATCTACAAGCTGAGCTTTCAGGAGCACTTTGGGACACTTTTGTGTGGTTCATTAATGTTTGCTGTTAAAAGGGAGCAATTATGAAAACATGCCACCTGCATTCGGCTACCCACGTGCAACATGTGATTCTGGGAAGGGCGGGGAAGATGAACTGTGTGGCATTGGATCAAAGGATTGTAGATCTACCACATTCCTTGATTTTCATGGTTACCCTGTGCTTAGGGAGAGAATGTTGCTAGTATTCCCAGGTAGAAGGGCACGGCCCTCCCCCGCTAGAGACCAGGAGGGAACAGACAACCAGGAAATGGATAAATAATTGCCAAGACCAAGAGCTGTGGGAGTGTAGGGAGAATGATACTGTTCTTGCTACTTTAAGTTCATTATTGTTTCTCAGGCTACCAGCCATACCTGTTGCAGCCCTACAGCTGTCTGGAAAGGGCCCTGAAGCTGCTGCTGCTGCCAACCATCAGTTTTAGAGACAAGATGAAAGATTTTCTCCCTGATTTGAAAGGCAGTTGGGAAAGGAGTGAGCATTGGGCACAGCAGTTAGGAGGTCACTGCTAGGGGTGCCCGCGTCCCACGTCACAGTGCCTGCTTCCCATCCAGCTTCCTATGAAGGCCTCCAGCAGGTGATAGTTCAATGGCTGGGGTCCCAGCCACCCCAAGGACTCGTGGCTGCCGCAATCAGCCCTGGCTGTGGTGGTCTTTCCATCAGCTCAGCTCCCCTCTCCCATCACCACCAGTCCCTGCACTTCAAGTCCTTGTCTTTGATTCCCATGGTCAGGACACAGCTCTCCCCTCCCCGCCCCGCCCCTTTCCCCAACAGCTCCCCCTCCCACCATGCTCAAGTCAGAATCCAAGCAGGAAGTGACTCCAACTTACAACGCCTTCAGCTGTTCTCCCCACCAAGCCCCCCTTGTCACCACCTTCCCCATTCCTGGCTCCGGGCTCAGGAACGTTATCTGGCCGCTGTCTCCCTTCTGGGGTTCAGCCACACATTGGGCCTCAGATCCCCCCACATGGAGAATTAGGGGTTGAGGCTCAAACCTACAGGAAACCCACTGCTTCCCAAACGGAGCCCATGGGCGCAGAGGGAGAGTGCCAGGGCAGGTGGAGCCCATGGCAGAAGGAACAAAGCCTGGGCTGATTGGGGGAGGAGGGAAGGAGGTGGCATCTGTGACCATAACCATAACAGTGACCATAATGTCCCTGGATGGCAGTGGCAAAAGGGCTTGGCCTTTGGAGATGGAGTCAGAGGTCCAGGGCCCCCAGCACACCCTCCGCCCACCCTCCCACCTAATTCGTCCCAAAGGAGGGGCAGGACACGGTTTGGAACTCACAAAAATATATTAAACCAGCCACCGTCTGCGCTCAGTGCAGACTTCCCTTCCAGGTGCCCCCTGCCCTCCCTACCCTGGCACGGACCTTCAGAGCACAAGATGCCCAAGGCGGGAAAGCAGAGGCGCCCGGCCCGGGCTCTCAGGAAGCGCCCATGGCCGGCAGCGGAGGGCAGCCAGGCTCTCTCCAGGCTCAGCGCCACCGTCGCCGGGGCCTCTGGGAGGACACAGGCACAGGAGGGTCAGGCAGGACGCAGCGCACAGTCGGGCCTTGCCACAGGGACAGAAAACAGAAGAGAAATGAACGAGGGGAGACAGGAGAGGGGGAACTACAGCAGTGGGGGACACAGAAGAGGGGAGTCCCTCTTGGAGGCCAGGGCAGCTGGGATTTGAGGAGCTGAGATGGGGTGCTGTGGCAGGAGTGGGCAGGGTGTTTGGTGTCGGGGAAGAGGTAGAAAAGAGGGTCCCGCCAAGGCTGTGGCCAGTGAGGATGGTGGAGGGCACACGGGGTGGGCGCTCCCAGCGCTGTCCAGGAGCTGCAGGGAGCACGAGCGACCCTCCTGTGAGGCGAGGCCCTGATGGAGCCCCGAGCGGGGCGGGGTGGAGCCCTACGGTGCTGCCGCCTGCACCCTGCCCACTTGGGCTAGAAGGTCCTGCGACCCAGTCTTTTGAATACGCTCACGCTGCCGGCGTGGTCCATCTGGGCCCCGAGGCCCTCGCCGGAGCCACTGCCCCGGGGCCCCACCAGAGTCCTCTTAATGGCGACTGTGGCCTCGGCTGACGACTTACTCTTGGTGCTCGTGACCTGGCTGTCCTGGGCCTCAGGCGCGAGGGCGGTCTTGCCCAGTCTCTGGGTGATGCTCCCTTTGGACAGAAACTCGGGCTTCCTCTCAGGCCTGGGGCAGGAGGAGAACGCCAGGCGCCGCAGCGTTGTCGGGGCGCTGTGGGCGGCTGCCGAGCTCGTGGCCTTGGCTTTGACGGTCAGCGCTGGCTGCGGGGCGGCCCTGGCTGGGCCCTGGTCTAGCTTCTTCAGGACCCCAGCGTACTGCAAGACAGAGCTGCTGCTGCTGTCATTGTCACTGTCCCAAACCACTTCCTCGTCCATCTCGGAGGTGGCCCCCAGGCGGCTGAAGACTCCTGTGGGCTGCGGGAGGTCAAAGACAGGATGAGTGAGCCATTTGTCACGCCCCTCTTCGGACCTGGGGCCACATGGGGACACGTGTGACAGGTGCCCAGGAGTCTGCAGAGCCTTGATGCGGGACATCAGGGGACAGCTGAAGACAGACTGGAAAGCTGCCCTGCACAGGGGGAAACTGAGGCTGGGAGGCGGGCGTGAGATGCAGAGGAGCCCCGAGGGTCTCCCAGGGGAGTTTGTGATTTGGCTGCGTCTGTATTTCCAACTCACCTTACTCCCTGTCGTCGTGTCTGCCTTGGTCTCGGCACCCAGGCGGTCAAACACAGACGTCCTGCGGGGCCCTGGGAGGAGACAAGATGGTGGCCCCCCCACACCATCAGCTCTGCTCCATGAGGGCGCCCTGGCGGCAGGCGTGCCACCTGCACTGCTGGCCACCACTGACCATGAGCCCCATGCACTGTCGTGTGAGTTCACATTACAAGGGGGGAAGAGCACTTCCTTGAAAGATGTATTGATAAAGTCATCTTTCACTTTCATTAGAGAGAGAGCACGGAGAGAGGCCTCCCATTTGCTGGTTCACGCCCAAACGCCCCCGACAGCTAGGACCCAGGAGCTGGAAGCCAAGGGAAAGACAATCCGGGAACTCGAGTTGGTCACCCTGGTTGGTGGCAGCGAGCATCCCCTGCTGCTCCTCAGTGCACACACCTTCAGGAAGCTGGGTCAGAAGTGGAACTGGGGTGAACCAAGCCCCCCAACACTGGATAGGGTGTCCCCAGCGGCACTTTAATCACTACACCAAATGCCAGCCGTGTGCAAGGACTAACCCCTACTTGCTTCCCTTCTGTTGTCCAGGGTCATGGGCCTGAGAGGATCTGCTGATGTCGCCCCCAACACACACACACACACCCCAGAGCCAGGGGCTGGCATGGTGGCACAGAGGGTAAAGCTGACGGCTACAACACCAGCATCCCATATGGGCAATAGTTCAAGTATCGGCTGCTCCACTTCCCCATCCAGCTCCCTGCTTGTGGAAAAGCAATCGAAGACGGCCAAAGTCTTGGGACCTGCACCCATGTGAGACCCAGAAGTAGCTCCTGGCTCCTGGCTTGGGATTGACTCAGCTCCGTCCATTGCGGTCACTTGGGGAGTGAACCTGCTGATGGAGGATCTCTTCTCTCTCTCCTTCTCCCTGTAACTATGACTTTCAAACAAAAATCATTTTAAAACAGTGGAAAGAAAGAAGCAGCTGTTCAAGCACAAGCAAGAAGCCTCTCTACAAACTGGCAGCTGAGCAATCCCCACAGGGTGACGCCATCACGTGCGCCCACGTCCACAGATGCTGCCATGGAAAGGGCAGCAGCAGCCGTGGGACGTGGCGGTAAGGGGGACACTGGTGGGGCTTCCACACTGCCTCATGGCTTTTCCGTGAGCACACGCACCACGTTCTAAAGCAATCCCACCTAAGGAAGACCACCTTTACTAGTGGTCACAAACCAGGCAAGGATCAGGTCTCAGCCAGAGACCGGTGGCTCATTATGATGGTGCCCACAGGGTGCGAGGGCAGCTGCCCCGAGCTGGGCAGGGTCACCACTTCCATGCTGGCTGCCACTGACTCTGCCCAAGCCCTCCCCAACTGCAGGGTGAGAGGGCAGAGGGGCTGCATTCCCCTCCCCAACCAGCCACCGCTGTGCCCTGCAGGCTGCATACTGGTCCCAGATGCTGCGGGACAAGGCAGAGGGAGCCCCACCGTGCGCCATACCTTTGGCTGCCTGCTGCCGCGCCAGGATCCTGCGGGTGCGTGGCGTGGTGCCCTTGGGCATGTTGATGACGTACTTCCCCTCCATCTCGGCTGTGACCCGCCGCCGCTTGGGGGGCATCACCAGGGTCTCCTCCTCCCTGCGGGCCAGGGCTGCTGGAGACAAGGGGAGAGGGTCAACTGACCGGGAGGGGCCGTTCTCCGGGACCCCTGATCTCCATGCCTTCATGGGGCCACCAATCCCTTTTCTTCCCACTCCTCCGACCAATGAGAAATTCTGAGTTCTGGGCACCAAGGGGGTCACAGAAAATCAGCCGCTGCCTCCCCGCCACCTCCACAAAGCTCTCAGTGGCTCCGTCCGGGCTCCAAGCAGGTTCACCCCTAAATTAGCCTGAATCTCCACAGAGAAGGAAGCTGTGGGGTAGTAGAAGGTACTAGAACCTCTCTAGGCCCTGTCTTCACAGGCATGCCTGCTCCCCCAAAAGAATAGGATGCATGGGTTATATTATACCTCAGTGTTCACACAAAGAACCTCCGTCAAATGGAGGCTGTGAGGGCCCAGAGGCTGCAAGACTCTGAGCTTTCAAGCTGAGACCGGAGCAGGGGAAGGCTCGAGGAGGGAGAGGCAAAGGCAAAGGCAGTGTGAGGGCTGAAGGCCCAGGATGGAAAGGAGGCGCCATGCGGACAGGAGGCCTGCGAGCTGAGGCCCTGTCGGCAGGGCCCTTCAGGAACCTGGAAGCCAAAGTGAATAGTCGGGGATCCCAGGCAGCCCTGAGGGTCACAGACAGCTGTCAGGGGCACAGACAGCCCCAAAGGAGCCACAGGTTCTCTACTTTAGAGCCAGGCCTCAGGCACAGGGCCAGGTGCCAGGGCGAGGCTCAGTGCATAGGTATCAAAACAAACAAAAAAAAAAAACAGTGGGCCACATGGCGGCACACCAAGCTAAGCTGCCCTGTGCAACGCCAGTACCCCATAGCGGAGTGTCAGCTCCAGGCCCGGCTGCTCTGCTTCGGATCTAGCTCTGTGGCAACGTGTCTGGAAAGCAGCGAGAGAGCCCCAGGCCTTGCAGGAGACCTGAGCTCCGGGCTTCAGCCAGGAGTGAAACAGCAGGTAGAGATCTCTCTCCCTCCTCTATTTCTCTTCTAAGGAACAAGCAAATCTTCAGATTTAAAGACTAACTCTGAGTGGGTCTACAGCGACCCAGTGCCAAGGTCACCGAGCACTCCAATGCCCTGTGCTCTGTGCACCCACTGGGCAACATGGGGCACAGGCTTCCCAGCCCGTCTGTCCCCCCTCACCAGCAGCCTTGCCGCTCTTGGCTGCCATCTTGTTGGACACGGTCACGGAGATCTTGGAGGTGCTGGTGTCCGGCCGCCGAGAGGGCGTGCCAGGCGGGGAGTCACGGGTCAGGCTGTTGGCAATCATCCGGGAAGCAGCTGCGGAGGGCAAGAGGGGAGAGGCCGGTCAGGCAGGGCCTGGAGAAGGAAGGCCGGCAGCTGACAGGCCTCAGGACCCCAGGGGGTGGGAGGAGGAAGGGCAGCCAGCATCTTCCCTATGGTCACAGCAACTATTGCCCTATCCACCTGACTTCCTGCCCATGGGGAGGTCCTCCCTGAGGCTCCAAGCAGCAGCCTGTCTCCCAGCATGTTGCCTAGCCTATACCCAGCGCACCACCCTGCTCCACCCTGCCCGGCCAGTATCACAGCCCCACATGGCTTGGGATCCTCTTGGGACCTGTCAGGACAGCCGCAGCCCCTTGGGTGGGAATCCACAGCCTTACTCGCGCTCCCCACCAGCCACCAGCTGCCACCAGCGCTGCACAGGTGCCATCCCACCGCCAGCAGCCCCTGTCTACCTGGTCACCCTTCCGGCCACACCAGGCACTAGGCTTGTTCACTACGGCCTCCTCCAGCCGCCAAGAGTGCCTGCACCCTCAGGAGCCAGGGTCAGTGTCTGCTCAGCCCCAACTTCCAGTCCTTTCTAGGTCCTCAGGAAACGTGCAGGGAAATGAATACTGCCAGGCAGCGATAAGGACACCAGCTGGAGCACTGCGCCTGTGTCTGGGTTTGACTCCCAGCTCCACTCCCAATTCCAGCTTCCTGCCAGCACCTAAACCGGAGCTGCAGCGCCTAGGTCAAGGCCACTCACCTGGGAGGCCCAAGTGTGTTTCATGTCCTAGCCCTGGCTGTTGTAGGCATTTAGAGAGTGAATCCGAAGATGGGAGCTTGCACCCTCTCTGCTTCTCAAATGTTTAGGGTGCTGGCTGCAGTACCGGCATCCCATATGGGTGCAGGTTTAAGTTCCAGCGGCTCCACATCCCATCCAGCTCCCTGCTGATGCGCCTACAAAGGCAGTGGAGGATGATCCAAGGCCTTGATCCCCCACACTCACGTGGAAAACTCAGAAAAAGCTCCTGGCTTCTGGCTTTCCACCAGCCTTAGCACCCACCATTGTGGCCATTTGAGGAGTGAATCAGCAGATAGAAGGCAAAACAGCCGCCCCCACTCCAACCCCAATCTCTAATTTTGCCTTTAAAATAAAAAATAAATCTTTAAAAAAAAAAAATACTTAGCCCCGCACAGTGGCCTAGTGGGGGTCCTAGCCTTGCATAGGCCAGGATCCCACATGGGTACCAGTTTGGGTCCAGTCTACTCCACTTCCCTTCCAGTCCCTGCTTGTGGCCTGGGGCGAGGGGATACAGTGGAGGATGGCCCAGGGCCTTGGGACCTTGCACCCATGTGGGAGGCATGGGGGAATGGGTCAGCAGATGGAGGATCTTTCTGTCTCTCCTCTCTGTGACTTTGGCTTTCAAATAAAAAAATATGTATCTTAGAAAAAATAAAATATTTATCTTTAAAAATCCAGTTTATGGGGACACAGAGAAGGCAGGCATTCGGGGGGAATTCTAGCAGGTTGGTCACTGTGTCCAACCAGCCCCACATGCACCCCAGTGGAGCAGGAGCCACTGTGCACAGTACACTGCACAGCTGTGCTGGTACCCTCTCCTGTACACCGCAGGGCACTGCTGTCGCAGTCCACCCTGACTGGGTCCTGGGCCCTGTCTGCCCCTGAAGCTGGCCTCAAGCACGTGACCTCAGGCACGTGACCTGCCTTGCCCAATGGGACAGCAGCAGGCATTACATAAACAGAGACTTAAGAGACACTTTGTCTTCAGGATGGCTTTCAGATCCCTGCAACCTCCACTCTTGGGAAGGAGCCTGGACCGGCCTGCAGTACCTTCCTGTTGGCCAACGTGACATGAAACAAGTGAGCAGACCCACAGCATAAGTGACCAGCCAGCTCACACAATCATGCAATAAATGCCTGGGTTTTAAACCCCAGGTAGAGGGACGGGAGTAATGGCTCACTTGGCTATCTCTCTGTTGCATGCACTGGCATCCCATATGGGTGCTAATTCACGCCCTGGCTGCTCCACTTCCCTGCCTGTGGCCTGGGAAAGTAGTAGGGGACAGTCCAAAGCCTTGGGACCCTGCACCCGCCTGGGAGACCCAGAAGAAGCTCCTGACTCCTGGCTTTGGATCAGCTCAGCTCTGGCCATTGTGTCTATTTGGGGAGTGAACAAGTAGATGGAAGATCTTTCTCTGTCTCTCGTCTCTATAAATCTGCCTTTCCAATAAAAATTAAAATAAAAATAATAAACCTTTAAACAAACAAACAAAAGAAACCACAGAAGTCAGCCTGTATTTGAGAAGACCCTATGAAAAGCAAAGCATTTTGAAGTGCTGAAGCACATTGCGGCGGCAGGCCCAGGGCTGACACCAGAGTCCTGCCGCACCCCAGGAACTCCCCAGGTGGTCCCCAACTTCCCCCCAAGGAGGCCACACTAGGGGAGTCTCCCCCTCCACATGGAACACCTGGTCTGATGACACTGGACAACCAAACCTCGGGAGGAGTGTATCTTCCTTCTCACCTGGTACTGACCAGGGGGATGACCAAGCTGTGCCCAGGCTGGTGATATTACAGGGCACCACCACCCCAGGGGGCCTCGTGCCTTCATTTCCTCTACCCACGGGAGGGCCCAGCCCAGAGAGCCAACAGGACTCACCGCTGGAGGCACCCCTGCGGACGTCGCCGGGGAGGGGACTGGGGCTGCAGGGCACAGACTCAGTGGCGGCTTTGCACATGTCCTGGGAAGGAGAGGGACCGGGTTACCACGGCGGTCACAGAGCCGGAGACCCCGGGATGCCGAGAGGAGAACCTAAAGCATTGGAACCCCTCAGATAGGAGGACAATTTGGAAAAGTGAGCAGGACTCCCTGATATGGTGCAGGTCTCCAAGAGGCAGGGGCCAGTCATGACTGTCACCCAGGAGAGACCAGGGAGTCCAGGGTGAGCAGCTCTTGGCACCTGCAGAGGGAAGAGCAGGTGGAAGGCCAGGTGTGCCTGCATTTAGCAGCCGCGCATGCATACTCGCTTCTGAGTCCTGGCAGATGTGCTAACACCACCGAGACAGGGCGAAGGGACATGGCCTCCTGTGTCCTGCTGCTGGCTCCTTTCCATGAATCTAAAAGTACACTGGCATTTGTGGAGGGTCACAGGAAAACCTGCTGTGCTCAGTGGCCCGCTCCAGGACAACTGGCTTGAGAGTGCTACCTGCCCAAACCC
Source organism: Ochotona curzoniae (assembly GCF_017591425.1). Taxonomy (NCBI): domain Eukaryota; kingdom Metazoa; phylum Chordata; class Mammalia; order Lagomorpha; family Ochotonidae; genus Ochotona; species Ochotona curzoniae. The sequence goes on along the minus strand of NW_024465561.1, from coordinate 2,891,620 downwards.
AAGCAGGGTCCTGGGCTGCAGGACAGATGAAGACTGTGAGTGATGATGTGCAGAATGAGCCCAGCTGGGAAAGGGGGGAGCCGGACAGTGCAGCTCAGGAAGAGGGACTCACAATGTGGGGGGTGAGGGATGGGAGAAGGGAGGATGAAGGAGAGATTGCACTGGGCAATCTCTGTAAGCACCAGGCTCCAACCTGGGCACTCGCAGCCACACACACTTGTTGCTGGATGTCCATGGCTATTCCACGCGAGGTGGGGCTTCAGAGAGGGAGGACTGGGGAGGGTGTATGTAGGTGCATAGGGCAAGGTTGGGAGTGCCCCCAGCTGGTCTCATGGAGGAAGCTCCGTCCTGGGGGCAAAGGAAGGGCCCTCTGGAGCTGGCCAACAAGACCTCACAATGACAACCACATACATCCTGTCCTGAGGCCTGGCGGGCTGGGACTAGATACACAGGGAACCTCCAAGGTGGGCTTTCCACCGCAGTTTCCACAGGTGGAGAACATCAGGCTCAGAGAGGCACAACATGCCCAAGGTCACGGTCACACAGCGGAGGAGAGAACCAGGTCCTGGCCCCCACCCCCCAGTGTGCCCCAGCAGGGTGCCCACCTGGCGATGCACCACCTTGGCATGCTTAAGGATGGCAATGATGTCGCCCACCACGGTCACACCCAGCTCGTTCATGATCTCCTTGTTGAGGTCCAGCAGCATGCTCTTTTGGATCCTGCGATGGTGGGGACCACCAGCCGGTGAGGACCCAGTGGGCCAGCAGGGTGGGCCCTGCCGGCGCCCTGAGGGTCCCCTCGCCTCACCTGTTATCCACAAACATGACGGCGTAATTGACGGCCGGGCCCGCGGGGATGCCGGCTTCCTTGAAGAACTGGATCCATTCGGAAGTGGCTGCGTGGTTGGACAGGGCTCGTTACTCTCCTGACAGACCATGGCACCTTCACCGCCCCCCAGGGAAGGAAGCTCTCCCCACTCCTCCCTCCCCATCCCACCAAGCCAAGTGCTATCAGGACTCCCTGGGGGAGGCCAGCGCTGTGGTGCAGTGGGTGAGGTGGCAGCCAGCCACACCAGCATCTCACAGGAACACCAGTCAGAGTCTCAACTGCTCCACTCTCAATCTGGCTTGCTGCTGATGTGCTTGGAAAGGCAGTGGAAGGTGGCCTGAGTGCTTGGGCCCCTTGCTAGTCATGTGGAAGACCCGGATGGAGTTTCAGGTCCCTAACCTTGGCTTGGCCCCAGCCACTGCCTCCATTTGGGAAGTTAACCAGCATGGGGTGGAAGGGACGGGGGCAGCGAGGGCTAGGGGAGAAGATGTCTTTCTAACTCTGCCTTTCAAATAAATCCATCCATCCTTAACATCCCCTGATTTTCCAGGAGAGAAATGGAGGCAGGGAGAAGTTGGGGGGCCAACCCCAGGTCATACTGCTGACCCAGGCAAAGCCCTGACCCTTGAACACGGCCCTTCTCCTTACTGTCCTATGTGGGGTGAGTGGGGGGGGAATCATGGTCCTCCACCCCAGTCCTCAACAGTCACAGATGGCAGGGTCACAGGGCCAGCCATTTGCACCAGATGCCCCCTGCCTGCTTCAGGGGCGGCCTTGTCACACAGAGAGGCATGGAGGTGGCTGGCTCTGGTCCTGGGGCTTGGGTTCAATCAAGTGCCAGCTCTACCACTTCTGAGCCGCTCTTGGAGAGTTAACACCCGGGACCCTGCTCTCCTCATCTGTGGATTTTCACGCACACCAGGCACAGAGGGGGTCCTATCCCAAGCCCTGGGGACAGCACAGGGCAGTGCCCTCACAGAACTGGCGTTGTGGTGTCCATGTTCATGGGTCCTGGTGCAGCCTTACAAAAGGCATGGCCTAGAGTCCCCATGCCTGGTCAGCGCTCAACCTCCTCATGACCTCTACCATGGCCACAAACCACCGGTCAAGGCCAAGACCATGAAGACCCCACCCAGCAAGCTTGATGGTGTTTAAATGTCTGCCCTGGCCTCGCAGAGACCCCTGCAGAGATACGTGCTGCTGAAGAGCCTGGATTCGAAGGAGCTTCTTCCTTGCACTTTGCTTTTGTTTTAATTTGAAAGGCAGAGAGAGAGAGGGAAATCTTATATCAGCTGGTTCACTTCCAAAATGGCGGCAATAGTCAGGGCTGGACAAGCCTGAGCCAGGAGCCAAGATCTTCTGCCAGGTCTCTCACTTGGATGCAGGAGCCCAAGCATTTAGGTCACCTTTTGCTGCTTTCCCAGGTGCAAGAGCAGAAGTGGAGCAACTGGGACTCAAACCAGCATCTACTTGGGTGTCAGCACAGCAGGCTGCAGCTTTGCCTACTAAGTCATAAGCCACTGGCCCCCTTCTTAACATTTCAACACCTGTGAAACTGGGCTCTGCCCCAGAGTGGCTGGTGTGACTTTCTAACTTCCTCTTGGCATGCGGCAGTGCATGGGGCGTGCAGGGCTGCTTCAGAAAGCAGGCTTCAATCAGGGGAAAGCTGGCTGGCAGCTAAGACGCTGCAAAGGGGGGAGTACCTGGGACAGAGCACGAGGCACCTCGCCGGCCCCAAGCCTCAGGGCCGGTTCCATTCGGCCTCACACAGGCGTTGTCTGCCTGCCTGGCCACAGGCCAGCTTTGTCAAAGTGGCAAAAACTACCATGTCAGGATGCCTTGCATCCCCAGGGTCCAGGGCAGTCAGCTCTCAAAGTAGACTCTGTGGCTGCTGGGGCAGGGACAAGGGGAAGGGGTGGGCCACCAGGGGCATGGGGCTAAGTGGGAAGGGATGAAAAGGTTCTGAAACTGATGGTGGTGAGGCAGTCCAGTTCTGTAGGGGAAAGAACACCAAGCCCACAGGAACCACAGCTTTTGCTGGGAAAGGGCGAGGTCTCGGGCAGCTATCAAGCGCGTCAAAAGTAGGGTGTAGGTTTGGGAGGGGTTTCTGCCCGAGTCTCAGGCTGTAGTTCTTTCTGAAGTCCAGAGTCCCCAGGGGTGCAGGAGCCACCACATCAGACACAAGTCATCACCACCAACAGGCCACCACACCAGCGTCAGGGGGCTGTGATCTGCACCGGAAAGCGCGTGCCAGACTGGATGGTTAGAAAGAGGTTTCGTTTTTTCAGCCCTTTTACTGAACTCTAATAGTCTCCTGGACAAACAAGCTGCTGTAACTAAAACTCAGATCAAGAAAGAAAACTTCTTAGAGCCAGTGATGGCACTAAACCATCATCAACGATGTCAGCATCCTATGTGGGCACCAGTTTGCATTCTGGCTGCTCCACTTCTGATCCAGCTCCCTGCTAATGTGCCTGGGAAAGCAGCAGCAGATGGCCCAAGCACTGGGCCCCAGCACTCACGGGGGAGGCCCAGATAAAGCTCCAGGTTCCTGGTTTCAGACTGGACCCATCTGGGGAGTGACCAATGGGTAATCTCCCTGTCTCTGTCTCTCTCTGTGGCTCTGCTTTTCAAATACATAAATAACTCTTTTAAAACAGGAGGGAGGGAGGGAGGAAGGAAGGAGGCAGGAGGGAGGTTAAAAGAAAGAAACAAAGAAAAATTTCCAGGGTGAAGTCAGCATTGTGGCATGGTGGGTTAGGCCATCACTTGTGATGCCAGCATCCCCTATGGGCACGAGTTCAAGTCCTAGCCGCTCCATTTCCAATCCAGCTCCCTGCTAATGGACCTGGGGAAGCAGTGGCAGATGGCCCAGGCCCTTGGATGTCGGTAACATGTGGGAGATCCAGAGGAAGTTTCTGTCTCCTGGATTTAGCCTGGCCCAGTCCTGGCCAAGCCATGGCCATTGTGGCCATTTGTGAAGTGAACTAACGAATGGAAATCTCCACCTCCCTCCTCTCTCTCTCTGTAACTCTAATGTTCAAATAAATAAATAAATACAAGTCTTTGAGGGCCGGCACTGGGTCCACATTGGAGTGTGTGGGCTTAACACCCAGCTCCCGACTCCAGTTGCTGCTAAGATGGACCCAGAAAGGCAGTAGTGAGGACACAGCTGGCTGGTTTCCTGTCGCCCACGCGGGAGGCCAGGATGAAGTTCCTGGACCCCGGGGAAGCATTGCGGGAGTGATCCAGCCTCCTGGGGACACCATCTCCCTCTGTCTCTCTGCTTCATTCAGGAATCCAGGCATTTCAAAAACATTCTGGGGCCGGCACAGTGGCTCAGCGGCTTAAGCGGCCACTTGAATAGCTGACCTTTGGATTAGTGTGCCTGGGGGCCGGTCCCACCACTGCTTCCATTATATCTGAGGGGCAGCAGATGACACGGCCCAAGCACGTGAGCTTCCAGTCACCCGTGGAGGTGGGGATCAAGGGGACTTGGACAGAATCCCTGATTCTTGGTTTTGGGCTGGCCGTCACAGGCATTTGGCAAAATAAACCAGTGGATGGAAGATTCTCGGTGTCCCCCACCTCTCTCTCTAACACTCTGCTTCTCAGACAAACAAAACAGAACTTAAAAGTCGCTTCGTCAGTCCCTCCTGCTGCCTTGCTGTCAGCGCTCACCCTCCTTCCCAGCGGCAGCTGCCACGGTGGGGCCTGCCCTGGAGACTCCAGAAATTCAACCACACAGGCACCTTCAGATGCCTGCCTGCCATCTGCTTATTCTTAGGACAGCGAAAGAACATTTTAGGCACTTTTCTGTCTGTCCCATCAACCTCACAGACTGTCCCAAAACCACCCAGCTGTCCCTACGCCCTGCCCAATCACAGGCCTTAAGGGGGCCTGTGCGCAAGGCACGCAACAACAGCAACGGCCACCACTAGTGAATTGTGTAAGATCTCTCATGGGATAAGCTTCTGCACTCTGGGACATGGGGGCCACTAAGAAAACTAAGTTCCCATCCCAAGTTCCATACTGGCCAAACCCCCGAAGTTGGGGGTGCCGCACCCCCCCCCCCCCCGCCGCCCCCATCAGGGGTGACAGGGAAACCTAGCCTGGCCAGGCCTGGCCCCGCCCCCCACATTCCTCCCAGCACAGTTGTCACTGCCAGTGATCTGCCCTCCCCCACCTACCTCCCCCAGCCAAGGCCACACCTCAGAGAAGGCCCAGGGGAGCACCCCCTCCACAAGAGAAAGAGGAAGGGGGAGAGAGAGAGAGAGGCCACACTCACCCATAGTCACCGAGACCATCGTGTTCCCGACCCTGCGGCTGTTCCCTGGAGCCTGGAAGACACAAGCAGGGAGAGGGCCGTGAGCTGCGCCGGCTGCCTCCACCAGCACGTCCCTGCCGGCTGTCTGCTGGCCAGAGGAGCAGCCCTGGGCTGGGGGCCTCACCACCTAAGAATAGCCGGAGCAGCTGGCAGGAAATCAGCCTGCCACAACTGTCGCTTATGCCAGGGACAGCAAGTGTCCATGGCTCTGCAGCCACGCGCCCTGCAAAGGCTGGCTGGAACCGCAGTGGGACAGGGCAGAGGCAGCCCTGCCCACGATTCCCAGCGTGAACACAGTCATTCACTCACTCATTCAGCCACTCAAAAACTAAGGGGGATGTGGGGGAGGTTCGGTATCCCACGGCCTAGCAGTGCCCGAATCCCATAACTGGGCACGTGCCTGGGTTCCAGTCCAGGCTCCACCTCCTGACCTGGGTTCCTGCAACCTGCTCAGAGGTCCCTGACCGAGTTCTAGTTCCCGGCCACTGCTGGATCTCTGGGAGCGAAGCAGCAGACTGGGCTCTATCTTTCCACCTCTCAAATCAACAGGATGGGGACACACAAGGCACTTACAGGTCTGAACAAACAGACACAGAACGTAGCATCCATTTGGGCATAGAGAACAGGGGGTTGGGAGAGCGAACAAGCAAAGAGCTAACGACATAGCCTGGCAGGGGACCTACTGCTGTCACACAGTCACATACAGCAAATGTGCAGGGCCTGAGTGGGAGCACGGCTGTCCTCAGCGGAGTGATCAGGGAAAACCCTAAAGGAGAGTCCAGGGCCTGGCAGGGCAGAGAGGGAGCCCTGTGGTGTTCTGGAAGGAGAGCTTTGTGCCCCTGTCGTTCCATCCCACAGGCCTCGGGGACAGTGAGGAGCCAGGGTGGCCGCAATGGAGCGAGCGGGGAGCAGACAGACTGGGGCTGGGGGAGGCAGCAGTGGCAGAAATGGAAAAGCAGCTTTTGCCTGGATGAAGTTAGCAGATATCGGAGCCTTCCGCTGGCCTAGAGCAGCATGTGGTGATGTGGTGCCACAGCCAGGACACTCGGGCCCCACAGCTCCAGCTTCGTCGCCTCTACCTGACCCAGCATCTCTCCTCTTCCCCCTGCTCCTCCCTGCTTCCCTCTACCAGGGCCAGCCTTGGTCGTGAGCCTCCCCCAACACAGACCACCAGGGCCCCGCTTGATCCCAGCACCCGGGACATCGCCCTGCCTCTCCCCAGCCCACTCCTGATGGTATTACTAAGGGGAGGGATGCTGGCTCCAGCCTGCAGGGCCTACATCCAGTTATGCCAATCACTAGCTGTGTAGCCTCGGCAAGCTACTGCAGCCATCAGGCCTTGGTGTTCCCCTGCTTACTGTCAGGGGCTGCTGTGGGGGCCACATGGTTTCCATGCAGAAAGGCACTTGAAACGGCACTTGTTTGCATAGGAGCGGCTCTGGAAGGGTGTGCCTGGCCTTACTGCACCCTCTGTTGGGGTCCGTGCAGTAGATGTGGGGGACATGAGGGGATGAAGAGTGTTCCATTGCAGGCAGGGCCGCAAGGAATTTCCCGCTGTTCGGCAGGGCCCACCCTGTTCGGCAGGGCCCACCCAGCGGATGTCTCTACAACCACCTGAATGCAACTCCACCTTCTTTTGCATGGACACTGGACCACCCTGCGGAAGAATTCTAATCCATCCTGGCATTTGCTACTGCAAGGTTAACCTTTTGCTCAGCCTGAGCTTGGAGGTCAATGTCTTGCAAATGGGGCCCTTTATCGTTCTGTTCCCATTGAATCTATGCTAATCAAGGGATCTAGATTTAGGCCTTCATTCTTTCCTCATTCTTTTTTTTTTTAAGATTCATTTTTTTTTTTATTACAAAGGCAGATATACAGAGAGGAGAGACAGAGAGGAAGATCTTCCATCCGATGATTCACTCCCCAAGTGAGCGCAACGGGTCGATACTATGCCGATCCGAAGCCAGGAGCCTCTTCTGGGTCTCCCACGCGGGTGCAGGGTCCCAAAGCTTTGGGCCGTCCTCGACTGCCTTCCCAGGCCACAAACAGGGAGCTGGATAGGAAGCGGGGCTGCTGGGATTAGAACTGACGCCCATATGGGATAATGGGCGTGCAAGGCGCGGCCTTAACCACTTGCACCGGGCCCTCTTTCCTCATTCTTTAGACTCCCCTTTTCTTTGTGGTACAAGATTGAGTTGTAGGATAAGAATCGTAGCAGGAAATTCTAGGTAATGTTAGCAGGAACTTCTATTGTTTCTAGGTAAAACTAATGGCAGAATTATCCTTAGAAACACCCACTTGACCATGACGTAAAAAGTCTGAGCCAGAATTTGACTGATTTTGTATAAATAAAGCGGACAGCTTTCCTGCATTGTCCATTATGATCATGAAATCCTAGTGGTCCATCTCTTTCTTTCCTCTTTGCGCCTCATCCACGCACCCTTCGCGAGTTCCGAACTCAGCTGGAGCTGGACTCCGGCAACCCTCCCCACCCTTCGCCACCACACTCTGGCCCCAGCTCATGGTTCTCCCTCTTAGCCAGGTCTCTACCTGGCTCCCAGCTTTTCCATTTGACATCACCTATGCATCCAGTTCTCCGGTCAACATCTCCTCCCCTCTGCTTGGCCGCCACCTACTTTGTCACACCCTCCCTGAGTCACCACATGGGAGATTGTCCCAGGTCCAGCTAGCGTTCCCCTGGCTTGCTCTGGCTTCAGCTAAGGGTCTGACAAAACAAGTGTAGCTGTCACTCGGCCCTGCCCTCTGACCTACTCAGACTCACCTATCATTCTGGGTTTTACCATGGGACAAAGGCAACACAACAGGCGGGACAGGGACATGGGTGGGCTGAGGAGGGTGGCACTGCAGCAGACTGCTGAGCCACGGCTGGTGACTGCTTCTGACCCAGCTCCCTGCTCATGTACCTGGGAATGCAGCAGAAGATGGCCCAGGTACCTGGACCCCTGTCACCCACGTGGGACACCTGGATGAAGCTTCTGGCTCCTGACTTGGTCTGGTCCAGACCTGGCTGTAGCAGCCCACAGGGGAGCACCACAATAGGTGGGAGAGATCTGCATCACTCTGCCTTTAAAATACACACATCACTGTAAACACTCTCAGACAACACCTCTCACCCCACACAGGGGCCGTGGTACAGGTCGTGGTATGCTGAATGACTATCCTCGGCTTGTTTTCATCAATAAAGAGAACTGGCTCACTGAGGGGCACACCATCCACTGACACCCCATCAAAGCCACTCACCTGAAATGGGCTTCGTTCTCTGGGGTGGTGGCGTCGGGCAGGAGGTTCTGTCTAGTGTCTCCTCTGTGCCAGGAGCCAAGTCTATCTGCATGGCAGGACTCTGCACCATGTACCTGGGGGCAGAGAAGGAAAACTCCCGGTCATGTTTCAGACCCCAGGAACCCAACCAAAGTCAAAAGGCAACAGAGAACAGGCTAAGGGCTCCTCCAGGTGTTACAGAGTCACTGCGCACGATACAAAGTTTCCTCCTTGCTCAACCTCCCCTAATGTTTACAGATGCCTGGAGGTGTGGCATTTACCCACTACTCCCTGCTGGACTCAGTTTCCTTTCTCTGTCATCCAGTCTACCTCCAGCCCTGATCCTCTCACAGGTTGGAAATGAGTTTAAGAGCAGGTTTAAGCATGGCTCCCAGAACACCAGCCTTCCTGGTGCTTAGCTCTTGGAAGTCTTGCATCCAGACTCCATTCTTCCCACTTCCTAACCCTGACTGTGGACAGGTGGCTCAATCCTAGTGCACTTCATTGCCCCAGAGTGTACAGAACACACAGGAGCTGGTGTAGGCTCGGAGCTGGCGGAGGATCACACCACACGAACTGTTACACGCACAGCCCGTGGAAGAGGCTCTGGGCATGAAGTAAGCCCAGGGCAAAAGTGGGGGCATCGCAGACCCGATGCCAGCCCTCGGCTAGGTATGAGCAACACGTCCTCATAGCACAAGTCCTTTCCAGGTATCTGCCAGGTCCCACCCATGACTTAATGGACCGTTCAGCTTTGGCTACTTCTCAGGTTAAGCTAGTTCCTTCTGCTCATAGGTGGCAAAACCAGATTCCCACCAGGAATGCAAAACGCAAATGAGGAAAACGCAGCAGTCGCTTTCCATGGAATAGAGGCCAGTTGCGGGATGGTCCCTGCTCCCAACACTGTGCTAGGGCCTCCTCCTCCTCCCCACACTACCTCGGACAGGGCAGAGACCCACCACCCCTAGAGTCTCTTCCCGAGCTGACCCTGACCAGCAGACAGCTGCAAACACCCCAGGCCCGCACGGCAGAGCCGAGAACAGGCAGCCTCGGTAAAGGTGGGGAAGACACAGGCCCTGCCGGCCTCGGAGCCCCAGCCAGCCTTGCCTTCTTCACGCCCCAAGCACCAACACGCCCAGGACCAGGTGCAGGGAGTGGATTGCTGCAGGTGCACGTGCTCACTCCTCACGATGCCGGGGAAACAGAGGGACTACAGCCTCTCCCCTGCCCCCATTCTACAGAGCAAGAAACTGAGACCTCCGCAAAAAAAAAAGAAATCGCTTCCACCATGAGCTTTAAGGCGGAACCCGCACTGGGATGCCCATCGCACCCAGCCCCCGAGCCTCCGAGCCCCCGAGCCCCCCAGCCCCGGCCCGCGCCTCACCTGGGCCACCGGCCCGCGCCCACTCGCGTCCACTCGCGCCGTCCACTCGCTCGCCCTCCTTCCCAGCCGCGCCAACTGTCAGACACTCCTCCCTGGGGCTCCGGCAGCCCGCCCCGGAAGCGCTGCCCTCACCGTCGGGAAACCGGATGGACTCGTTCCCCTACCCACCTCCCACCGACCGCCGCGGCCGCTCTAGCCCACTCAGCCGCCACCAGCGAGACGACACAACAGGAGCGACTGTCACATGACGGTCTCGCACGCCTTGCCCTCCGCCCCGCCCCTCGCGAAGGAGCGCTGCCAATGAGAGAGGCGCATGCCTGGCTCCGCCCCCTCGGCGGGGCCCGCAGCGCCGCCCCAGTGCGCCTGCGCGCAGGTGGGATTGGCCTGGCGGCGTTGTACCCTGGGCAGGTGTGTGCGGGGCTGCGGTCCCGAGCGGGAGACGCGGATTGCAGGTACGGGGCGGGCTCGGCTGTCCGTGCTTGGGTTTGCATCCCTCCCCTCCTGTCGTCCAGGCCACAGTGTGCCGTCCTCTCCTTGTGTCGCCTTGTGTCTTTGTGCCATCCTTCCTTTGTAAAATCCCGGCTTCTTGGCAGCGTCGTCACGGCCCTCCCAGCGTTCGCGGTACCTGCATTCCCCTGGGGTCCGCTCTGACAGCCACCATCCACGCCTGCTGATTCCCGATTGCGCCTCTCATCTTCCGTCCTTGCACCCAGTGGGGTCCCCGAGCCCCCTTCAGTGCCATGGGCAGTGCCAGGATCCCAGCTGTCCCCACCAGCCCCTGGGTAGCACATCCGGGAGGTGCGTGTCTGGTGACAGGCGCAGTGGCATGGGAGGGCTCCTGTGCTGGGTAACCGTGCCACTCTCTTGCATCCAGTCATCTTCATGCCCTCCTCACGGTCACCCTCCTCCTAACCCAGCTGGCTACCTTGGCCATTCCCGGAGTGTTGTCATATTCCTGGCTTCTGTCTACACAAGAGCTACTGTGTCACTGTACCTTAGGGGGTTGTCGCTGTCCCGCAGCGATGGACTTGGTGCACGGAGCCGATAATAACACGCGTGGACCTTGACTGATGGTCAAAGCCGAAGTTTATTAGTGGCATCAGACTTTATACACTGAGGGTCATATGGGATAAGGGAGGAAGTATTGAGCTCATCAACAAAACCCCGTAACAGTTTCTATGTCTTTGGAAATCCTTTTGTCTTGTATATTCCACCAAGTGTTCTCACACACATACTGTCCATTCAACTGTTCTTTTTTTTTTTTAAGATTTATTTATTTATTGGAAAGTCAGATATACAGAGAGGAAGATCTTCGGTCCGATGATTCACTCCCCAAGTGAGCGCAGGATCTAGGAACTTCTTCCGGGTATTTCACACGAGTGCGGGGTCCCAAAGCTTTGGACCATCCTCAACTGCTTTCCCAGGCCACAAGCAAGGAGCTAAGCTGAATGGGAAGTGGAGCTGCCAGGATTAGAACCGGTGCCCATCTGGGATCCTGGCGCGTTCAAGGCAAGGACTTTAGCTGCTAGGCCATGCTGCTGGGTCCCATTCAACTGTTCTTATACAAATGATATCCAATCAAGTATACAAACAGTAGTCATTTGGTTGTTCTCATGCAAATATTATCCAATCAACTGTAATCCTGTGCTCGCTGACCTTTTAGGGTCACAATGTCCTCCTACAGGGGGTGACGACCTGTCAGCCATCATTACTCTTGAGTCCTTCTTTCCTTACCTGGCTGGGTGGAGGGACCTCCACCCTCAAAAATGAAGATGAGGGGGTGTTGGGGGACATTCTAGGGTTAGCAGAGACCCTCCCTGGCCTTCTAGTATTGGAGGTACAGAGGGATGAGACACCCCTGTCCCCCCACACACACACTTCGGCTGAGCCTTTGTTCCTGACACTCCAGGGAGAGGTGAGGCTCTCACTGGGCTTGCTCTGGGAAGGCAGGGAGCCCAGAGGTAAGCAGCCAGAATACCCTGACCCACCTTGGTCCTGGCCCCAGGTGCTTAAAACCTGCGTGAGCTGGGGCTGGTGACTTCCTTGGGCCTCCCTCACTGCATCTCAGCATAATGGAAACAAGCCATTCGCAAGACGGATATTTCTTTATTATTATTATTATTATTTTTTAATTGGAAAGGCAGATTTACAGAGAGAAGGAGAGACAGAAAGATCTTCCATCCACTGGTTCACTCGCCAAATGTCCATGATGGGTGGAGTTGAGCCAATCCAAAGCCAAAAGGCTCGTCTAGGTCTCTCACACTGATGTAGGGTCCAAAGGTTTTGTGTCATCCTCCACCTCTTTCCCAAGCCACAAGCAGGGAGCTGCAAGGGAAATGGAGCAGCTGAGACACAAACCAGCACACATATGGGATCCCGACACTTACAAGGGGAGGATTAACTAATTAAACCATCATGCTGGACCCTCAACAAATACTTCTTAAGCATGAGCCTCCAACCCGACACTGCTGGGCGCTAGGGATGTGTCTGAGCTCCAAGCCCTGCAGGGTTTTCCATTGTCACGGTGGGGGGGGGGGGCGGGGTGAGAGACAGTGGGCAAACAGGTAAGTAGAGGATCTGATACAGTCAGAGGTGGAGGGGACGTACCCGGACAGGGATGTATGGAGTTTGTGTCACCTACTGGGTCACTTCCCAGGTGCCCACAAAAGCCAGGATGAGTCAGAATCCTAGAAGTCAACTCCCGATCTCCCATGGCAGAGGGATAGGAGGGGAGCAAGGGCACCTGGAATCTGAGCCACCCTCTGCAAAGGTATGCAGTAGCCAGGAAATTCCATTGGAAAGGGCCATTTGTTTTATTTTTCTTGGAAAGGCAGATTTACAGAGAGAAAGGGAGACAAAGATCTTCCATCCACTTTTTTACTCCCCAAATGGCCACAACGGCTAGAGCTGCGCTGGTCCAAAGTCAGGAGCCAGGTGCTTCTGCTGCGTCTCCCGTGTGGGTGTATGAAGAATGGTGAGGCAGAGTGCAAAGGGACTTGGGGTTACAGGCTGGGGTCAGAGCATGCTTGGAACAGTTAAGCCACAGCCCAGAGGTCCCTTCCTGATGGTGGACAAGAACTGAGTACCCAAGGCTGAGGGTGTGAGAGGCCTGGTGAGCTGTGGGACAGACGGGGCCTGAGCAGAGTAGAGCCACTGCAGGATTTGGAGTGCACAGAGATGTCAGTGCCTCCCTCGGAACTTCTGCTGGGGATGGACTGGCAGCTGTGGGGGAAGGCAAGCCAGCATCATCTGCCTCCAGCCACATTCTTACATCCTTTCTGTTTGAAGCAAGCTGCAGACCCCCGTCAGAGATGTGGGGTGGAGACCATACAGGAGGGACTCTACGTCCATCGCCACAGGGTTCAGGTGCAGTCAGACCGGAAGGTTGGGCAGCCGCAGGTGCACAGAGCCCCAAGCTGGCCTGGGTTCAAATCCTAGCTGCAACGTTCGCCAGATGTGAGTGCCTTTTGCGGGGCAGCAGGGCCTTCCAAGGGACTGCTGTGGGAATGACCTGCACAACAGGCAGCCTGGCCTTGTCCTTCCCACCCCCACTACCAATGCTTGTCCAGGCCCTGCCCCCTCCACTGTGGCTGGCTGGTTTCTCTCTCTCTCTCTCTCTCTCTCTCTCTCTTTTTTTATTGGAAAGGCACATCTACAGAAAAGGAGAGACAAAGCTTGTCCATCCACTGGTTTCCTCCCCAGGTGGCCTCAATCGCCGGAGCTGAGCCAAAGCCAGGAGCTTCTTCCAGATCTCTCATGTGGGTGCAGGGTCCAAGGCTCTGGACCATCCTCTACTGCTTTCCCAGGCCACAGGCAGGGAGCTGGATGGGAAGTGGAGCAACCGGGACACAAACCCGGTGCCCATGTGGGATCCTGACATTTGAAGGGAGAGGATTAGCTAATTGAGCCATCGCACCGGGTCCAGCTAGGTCTTTCACCAGACACATTGAAGGGAGATGCACCCTGATTTAGTGTGCCTCTTTGTTGACCCCTGAACTGACGCAAGCGTGCACTGTCCTGGCGCAGAAGCAAGTTCTGGGTTCACATTCCCACTGCCTGGCCAAGACCCCGGCACCTGCACAGGATGATCCCCCGCCCGAGGCTGTCCCCTTGCCTGGGAAATGGGGCTCTTAGCGTTCAGGCTTGGCCTGTGATTTCCTTTGAGATTTTTTTTTTTTTTTTAAGAATTAATGGGTTGCTTGATTTGAAAGGCAAAGTGACAGATTTTGCATTGCTGGTTCACACCCCAGATGGCCCAAGAGCCAGGACTGGACCGGGCTAAAGGCAAGAGCTTGTTTGACATCTCCAGCCTGCATGTTGGGACCGTCCTTCGTGGCCTTCCCAGAAACCTCAGCGGGAGCTGACTGGAAGCAGCATCATAAGTGGTGCCAGCGCCACTCTCATTTTTATTTTGTATTTACTTAAAAGAGACCAAAATCTTGCATCCCCTGGTTCACTCCCCAAAAGCATGCAATAATAGCTAAGCCAGGCCTGCAGCCCATGGGGCAAAGGTACCTGACACCTCCATCGCTAGGACAGGGCTTGTCATTGATCAGGTGCTAGCTAGACGTTAGTCACTAACCCCGAGCACCTCATCTGTGCTGCCCCTACACTCAGCCAGCACAGTGGTAACTGAGGTGGGCCAGCCCTTCCCTCAGAGGGCTGCCCGTCCAGTGGAAAAGACCAGCAGATGGTGGGCACCCAGAGGGGTGAGATGCCTAGCCAGTCTGGAGGGTCAGGAGAGCTTCCTGGAGGAGATGGCACATGATCGGGTAAGGTGGCGAGGAGGATGGCTAGAGTGGGGAACGGGGAATTAGGGAAGTCTTCTTGGAGGAGGTGGCATCCAGGCTGAGACCTGGCAGTGGGAACCTGGAGGAGGAGGAGTGGGGACCACGGGATCCCCAGAGGTGGTGCTCAGGGTAGAGGGCTTTGAGTTCAGAGAGGGGATCTGAAGCCATGATGGTAAGCGCAGAATATCTGTGAGTTCTGTCCACAGAAGGCGCAGTAGAGCAAGGTAAGAAGTTTGTGCTTTGGTGTGAGGTCAGTGCCGGAGGGCTGTGGAAGGGTTCTGAGTAGGCATGACACAGTTTAGGTTTTTTTTTTTTTTAAGTGCCATGCAGAAGTATTCACCATTTGTGGTTAAGAGGGGTTTGTAACCTATTTCAGTTTTTGCCATTCTTTACTTGAAAGGCAAAGAGGGAAACAAGAATCAGGGCTGGGCCAAAGCCAAGAGCCTGGAACTCCATGCGGGTCTCCCGCACGGGTGGCCACACCCCAAGTACTGCAGCCACCCCCTGCTGTATCCTGGAGTGGACATTAAGGAAAAGCTGGGTTTCCACTTCCTGCCCCCCCCAGCCGACTGACCCTTGCACCAAGTCCCCACCCCTCCTTGCTTTTCTGCCTCAGGCACCTTCTCTTCCTGGGAAGGGCATCTAGCCATTCAAATAAAGGATCTGCTTCTAAGAACAAAAACAGTTTGCAGCACCCGTGTTCTGCTTTGTGTAGCCTTTGCTTCCACAGCAACAGGGAAACCTCAGCTCCTTCCAGGGACCATTTCCACACGCAGCCACTGGGAGGCGCACAGCACCACCACCCGGTGCCACCTGCAGCCTCCTCCTAGACTCCAGCCAACCGTGGCTCTGACAGGCTAGGATGCCCCCAGCCGGGGATAACATCTGCTTGTCATCTAAAGTCCTCAAAGAAGGCTGAGCCTTGGAGCTAGAGGAGGGAGTCAGACACAGACTTAGTTCCCTGAGGGAGTTTATTCACTGCTGTGAAAGTGTCCTGGGGGGCCCGACACTTTGGTAGTCTAAAGTCCTTACTTTGAGCATGCCAGGATCCCTTATAGATGCCAGTTCTAATCCCAGCAGCCATGCTTCCCATCCAGCTCCCTGCTTGTGGCCTGGGAAAGCAGTTGAGGACGGCCCAAAGCCTTGGGACCCTGTACCCGTGCAGGAGACCCAGAAGAGGCTCCAGGCTCCTGACTTTGGATCGGCTCGGCTCTGGCCATTGAGGCCGCTTGGGGAGTAAATCAGTGGACAGAAGATCTTCCTGTCTGTCTCTCCTGCTTTTTATATAACTGACTTTCCAATAAAATAAAGAAAGAAAGAAATCTTAAAAAAAAAAAAAAGAAGGAAAAGAAAGTGTCCTGGGGCCATATGACTCTCACCCACAACAGGTGTGCCTGACATCTGCCTGCCACGAGCCATCTTGTTGACCCCTCTGCAATATTTTGATGATGATGACTTTGGAGTGTAAAGATTTATTTATTTTCAGACCTGGCGCCATGGCCTGGCAGCTAAAGTCCTCGCCTTGAACGTGCCAGGATACCATATGGGCACCGGTTCTAATCCCAGCAGCTCCACTTCCCATCCAGCTCCCTGCTTGTGGCCTGGGAAAGCAGTCAAGGACGGCCCAAAGCCTTGGGACCCTGTACCCACATGGGAGACCTGGAAGAGATTCCTGGCTCCCGGCTTCGGATCGGCACAGCACCGGCCATTGCGCTCACTTGGGGAGTGAATCATTGGACGGGAGATCTTCCTCTCTGTCTCTCCTCTCTGTATATCTGACTTTGTAATGAAAATAAATAAATCTTTAAAAAAAGAGATTTATTTATTTTGGGACTGGAACAGTGGTTCAACTAGCTAATTCTCCACTCTGGGATACCAGTACTCTGTATGGGCACCAGTTTATGTCCCAGCTGCCCCACTTTCCCTCCATCTCCCCACTTATGATCTGAGAAAGCAGTGGAGGATCGCCCAAGTCCTTGGGCCCCTGTACCCACATGGAATACCCAGAGGAGGCTCTTGGCTGCTGGCTTCAGATTGGCTCAACTCTGTCTGTGGCAGCTATTTGCGTTGTAAACCAGCAGATGAAAGATCTGTCTTTCCTTTCTCTGTAAATTTGTCTTTCAAATAATTTTTTCTTTCCTTTTCTTTTTCGCTTTTTAAACTTATTTATTTATTTGTGTTATTTGGAAGTCAGATAAAAGAGAGGAGGAGCAACAGAGAGGAAGATCATCTGTCCATTGACTTACTCCCCAGGTGTCTGAAACAGCCAGAGCTGAACCGATCTGAAACCAGGAGCCTGGAGCTTTTTCCAGGTCTCCCATGTGGGTACGGGGTCTCAAGGCTTTGGGCTGTCCTTGACTGCTATCCCAGGCCACAAGCAGGGAGCTGGATGGGAAGCATGGCTACTGGGATTAGAACCAGCACCCTTCTGGGATCCCAGCATGTGCAAGGTGAGGACTTTCACTGCTAGGCTACTGTACCAGAACTTATAATTTTTTTTTATTTATTTCAAGGAGAGAATGGCAGAGATAGAGAGAGAGATCTTCCATCCTCTGGTTCCATCCCCCAGATGGCCGCAAGGGCCCAGGCACAGGGTAGCCTGAAGCCAGGACTTGCAACACCGTCCAGGTCTCCAGTGTAGGTAGCAGTGGCCTAAGCACTAGGGTTGCTTTCTGCTGCGTTCCCAGGCGCATTAACAGGGGGCTGCATGAGAAGTGGAGCAGCCAGCACTGTGACACGGGATGCCAGTGTCACAGGAGGTGGCTTAACTCATTGCACCACAAGGCTGGCCCCACAGTCGGTATTCTGAATTATCTCTCAGCACAGAGAATGCATGTGTGGCTCCAAAGAGGGGGGTCTGAGGCTGGGGCCATGGGACTCTGAAACCTTACTCCACCTCCTGATGGGTCTAAGATGGGAGGAGGCCAGTGGGGCTCAGAGAAGATCACCCCCTCCAGCCCTCATCGAAGGTCCCTGGGCAAGAATATAGCAAAGGTGGACCTTGACCCCTTCTGTCTCAGCCACTGCCAGTGGAGGAAAGGTCAGATCCTGCAGGGCTGAGCAGCCGGGAACTGACCAGCACATGTCCCCGCAGCCACAGCACCATCTTCCTCTTTGGTGGTGTGCAGGGTCGCACGCACTGGGAACTTGGGTTTCCTGTGGGCTGGGAGTGGGTGGTGCTTTCTGGCCTGGGTGCACCTCGTGTTGCTGAACAAGCAGAACGCAGGGTCTGGGTGCTGGTACGCTGGAGCTCTGGGGTTCTGGGGGCAGGGGCTGGGTCCCAGCTGCCTGGGCCCACCCTGCCCTGCTCCCCCTGCAGGAAGCTAGAACTGAGGGCGGAACCAGGCCCCAAACCCGCACACTCTGATATGCAATGCTGTAATGAACCACCTCTTGTCTTTACTGCTATGACATATACCCACCGTTGTTAGGCCTTAGAAACAGTCTTGCTTATTTGAAAGGGAGAGGGACAGAAAGATCTCCCATCTGCTACTTCACTGTCCAAATTGCCACTACTTTGGCAACTTCTCAGGTGTGCTAGCAGGGAGCTGGACGGGAAATGCAACAGCCACTGGCTCAGTAAGGGGCAGCTTAGGAGGCCATGTGGAGGCCCCCGTAGACACCGAGGGCCACCCTACCACAGACTCAGAAGCTGAAAATCACAGAAACATGATTGTCCAACACAGGCGTCTTCAGTCAAGATGTCAGCAGGATAGTGCCAGGCCTCATTCCCTCTTCCTGGGGACTCCGGGCGCCCCTGAGCTGCTCCAGCCACCTCCCCTGCTCTCTGCTCGCCTGAGCACATGGCCACAGGTGTGTTTCTTCAGAGTGCGGCCTGGTTCGAATCTCCCAGGAGATTCTGACCTCAGGCTCTGAAATGCGACCATCCCTGCAGATCAGCTCACACGTGCACACCAGCACCCCACATCAGACAATGCCTTTGTGGAGGACAGTGCCTTTCAGTCCACGTGGCACCCGAGGCTGGGACTGTACCCTGCACCCATGACTCTTGCCTAATCACCCGATTCCGCATGGGCCTGCAGGCTCTGCCCCGTGACCCTCCAGCACCCGCCCCAATGGATACACACCTCATCTGGCCCAGCCACATTCCCACCTCAGCCTTGGCAACCCCTGTCCCTCTTACCTAATGACCATCCCACCCGCTGCCCTTTCTCTCGGAAGTACCTGCTACCTTCTGACACATCCACGAATGGACTTGCTTGCTCCCCGTCTTCCTCACGCCTGCTTTGGCTCACGCATCCCTGGTCTCTGCCATACTGGGTGACCCATCAGTATCTGGAGAGACATGCTTGATGACCATGGTCACCATGCCCATTTTACAGATGGGGAGGCTGAGGACGGAGGTCACTACGGCAAGGTCCAGCAACCACACAAGTGCCGAAGGTCAGGTTCACTCGCAGGTATCTGGCCCCAGTCGCCCCCGGCACTAACCACCTCCCCAGTGCCACCTGAAGCCCCACCCTCTTTTTCCCCCCACGCTTTATGTGTATTGCTTTGATGATAATAAAAACCCACAATTACAGGCTCAGAACTGCTGGGCATTTGAAAGCTGAAAGGCCACTTGGGCTGGGACAGCCTGTCCACTCCCACAGTTCTCCGGGTCCTGGCCACTCAGATATCTGGATTCATCCTAGCGTTATGCCACCCACTGTGGCAACCCCAGATTCCTAAATAAGCACTCCTTGCCAATGCCTTCAGAATGAAACCAAGTTCAGCTCGGCCTACCGCGCCGGCCTCATGGTCAGCATCCTGCAAGACTGGCGCCTGTTCCTCCTGCTGACCCCAGAGGCCACTCTTGCTGAAGGTGTTTCTTCATCCCCCATAATGGCGTAGGGGGTTATCGCAGGCTCTGAACTGGACGGTCTGGGCTCCAACACTCACTGGTGATGACAGTTCTCTAAGTTAGCCTTTACAAACAGGGCTGGATCTTGGGATGAGGAGGGAACCTAGCCCTCTTTTGCTTTAGTCTTTTTTTTTTTTTTCAAAGATTTATTTATTTTTATTGGAAAGTCAGATACACAGAGAGGAGGAGAGACAAAGAGGAAGATCTTCCATTCGATGATTCACTCCCAAAGTGATCACAACAGTTGAAGCTGAGCCAATCCAAAGCCAGGAACTTCTTCTGGGTCTCCCACATGGGTACAGGGTCCCAAGGCTTTGGGCCGTCCTCAACTGCCTTCCCAGGACAGAAGCAGGGAGCTGGATGAGATGCGGGGCTGCCAGAACACAAACCAGTGCCCACATGGGATCCCAGCACATGCAAGGCGAGGACTTTAGCCACTAGGCTACTCTGCCAGTCCCTGCAGTTTTCTTTTAAATAGTAATTAAAAAAAAATTATTGGAAAGGCAGATTTACAGAGAGGAGGAGAGATAAGGAAAGAAAGATCTTCCAGCTGCTGGTTCACTCCCAAATGGCTACAGCAGCTGGAGCTGAGCTGATCAGATTGCAGAAGCCTGGAGCTTTCTCCAGATTTCCCACATGGGTACAAGAGCCCAAGGACTTGGTCCATCCTTCACTGCTTTCCCCAGCCACAAACAGGGAGCTGGATAGGAGATGGAGCAGCCAGGGCAGGAACTGGCACCCATATGGGATTTTGCACTTGCAGGCAGAAAGTTAACCTGTTGAGCCATCACAGCAGCCCCTGGAATTTTCTTTTTGAAAATCCCAAAAAGACAACAAAGTCCTGATTCATTTGAAAAAAACTCTTCGTTTGTTGTTTATTGATGATGTATTTGAAAGGCACAGAGAGATCCCCCTTTGTGCCAACAACAGAGCAGGGAGACTGGAGCTTGAAACTTAAGGCTGGTCTCTAGATGCTTGGACCTGGTGCCTCCTAGAGAGTGCATAAACAGGAAGCTGGGAGCCAGGACTTTTACTCAGCCACTGGGATACCGGGCTGTGGGCCTCCCAAGCCCTTCTTAACCACTGTGCCAAGTGACCCAGTTTTTCAGAATTAAAAAAAAGGGGGGGGGTCTTTTAACAAAAGCAGTTCTGACACCCCCCACCTCCCTACAGGCAGTTGCATTTTCTGCGGCTGCTTCCCAGGGTGAGGTGGGTCTGATGGGGAGTTGGGGGAACACACACACCTGAGGCCACATGGGATCAGCAGGTGCTGACTCAAGGTCTCCACCAAGCCCCCCCCCCCGCCCCCGCCAGCCGGCTTCACTCTTTTTTGGTGGCATGGGAGGGTCTCCCACTTCTCTCAGCTGTGACCATAAAGCCTGATGGGGAGATGGAAGTTAGGACCCAGAAGCAGGGATCTAAAAAAAAAAAGATTAAATATGGTTTCATCCCTATTCAAATATCAGTTGGCTTAAAAAAAACCATGCAGTCAGACGATCAGAGAAAATCCTCCATGGCTCCCCTCGCCCTTCTCTCCTACCCCACAGCGTGGGCTCTGCCTTCTGTCCACCCTGCCACTGTGTTTCTCCATCCCATTATTCAGCCTTGTGTAAGCGACCTCATTATCATGTGTACGTTTATGTTTTTGACTAGGAAATACATGCCCATGGTGCAAAACCCACGAGGTCGGTGGACAAGAGAAAGGGGTGGGGCCACTTTCTCTCGTCATCTGGGGCCTCCCTGCCTTACAGGGGTGTTGCAAGGGGGCAGGACGGCAAGCCTATCCCCAGCCCACTCCTGACTGTACATCGGTTCCCCCTGCCCCTGCCACCTCGCTGCAGAGAGCCGGGGCCCAGGCGTGCACTGCGCAGGCTCCGCTGCAGTGGGCAGGGCTTTGTCCGGACCCGCCTCCTCCCGCCTCCCGCCCCTGTTGAGCCTGTTGGGGCAGAAGCTGGGGCCCCACCGAGGTAGCAGCAGCTGCACGCCAGGAGTAAGACGAGCACCCCCCCCCCGCGGGCGGAGGTGGCAGGGAGCTGGGAGGTGACCAGGGAAGCGGGATGGACAGAATGGGTCGAGGGGGTGGCTGGGAGGCTCCGATGGTTCCGGGCTGGCTGGTCAGACGGCTACCTGGGTACCAGGCACCTGGTAGAGGTACCCACGCCGCGGAGTAGGAACAGGCGCAATGAGGAGCCACAAGGACCTCAGCCGGGGCTTGTCCAAAAGGGAGCTCGGAAGAATGGAAGGGGGTGTGGAGGGGAGCAGGGAGGATGCCCTGAAGGAATGGGAAGAAAGCAGAGGGGTTGGGGCGGGTGGCATTACAAAATCTTTGCTGACTAGCAGTTGTCAGGTTCCTCCTTTAAGGGTATCAGGCCTGGGTGCCAGTGGCCCTCGTGCTCATGAGCTCCCGGGGTGCCATCTGTCCCCGGGCCCCCAAGCACCCCACACGGTGCCTGTTTTTGTTCCGTAGCTGGGAGACCCCAACACACCCACCTTCCTTGCCTGAGCCCCAGGGATTCCCCCATCCACCAGGACAAGATGAAACCTAAACTGATGTACCAGGAGGTAAGTGGGTGGGGGGCTGGGGGGAGTGCTGGGGGCAGAGGACAGAGAAAGGACACCCTTCAGCCAACGTCCTCCCCCGTCACCACCCTCGCTCCTGGCCCCGCAGCTGAAAGTGCCCTCTGAGGACCCTGCCAGCGAGCTGGCCATCAGTGAGCTTGAGGCATGGAAGGCTGCGGAGAAGGTAAGGGCTGTCCACCGCCTCCAGTCTGTCTCAAGGACTGGCTGGAGCACCCCCTACCAATTGACCCCCTTGTCCTCCCCGACAGAAAGCCCGCTGGGTCCTGCTGGTCCTCATCCTGGCTGTGGTGGGCTTCGGGGCCCTGATGACTCAGCTCTTTCTCTGGGAATACGGAGACTTACACCTCTTTGGGCCCAACCAGCGTCCTGCCCCCTGCTATGACCCTTGCGAGTAAGTGGGGAAGGGTGGGGAGGTGGGGACCCAGGGAGCAGGCACGCACTGAGCACTCCACTCCACCACACCCAGTGCAGTGACAGATCTAGAAGGTTGCCCACCCCCACCCCCAGGCCCTGTTTCCATGGCAGCCACAGCGTCATCATCCCTCCTGGTCTGTAAACGGACCGGCATGCTCACAGGCTCTTCCACCCACCCGCATGCACAGACACATACAGGCACACAGACTCATGGGAACAGGTGCCCAGGGCCGGCACAGCCTCCACAGGGTCAGAGTCCTCTGCCCCTGTGGCTGACCACCCCCCAAACCCCACCCGTCCCCCAGGGCAGTGCTGGTGGAGAGCATTCCCCAGGGCCTGGACTTCCCCAATGCCTCCACAAGCAACCCGTCCACCAGCCAGGCCTGGCTAGGCCTGCTCGCCGGCGCCCACAGCAGCCTGGACATCGCCTCCTTCTACTGGACCCTCACCAACAATGACACCCGCACGCAGGAACCTTCCGCCCAGCAGGTACCTGGAAATGGAGAAGGGGATGGTGGAGGGATGAAGGGGTGGCAGGTGGGCGTGTCCTACAAGTGTTTGGAAGTAAGTTTTTTTTTCTTTTAAGATTTATTTGCTTTCATGGAAAGGCAGATTTACAGAGAAAAGGAGATGCAGAAAGATCTCCATCCACAAGTTCAATCCCCAAATAACCACAATAGCCGGAGCTCTGAAGCCAAGAGCCAAGAGCTGCTTTTGGGTCTCCCACGTGGGTGCAGGGTTCCAAGGCTTGGGGCCATCCTCCGCTGCTTTCCCAGGTCACAATCAGGGAGCTGGTTTGGAAGTGGAACAACCAGGACACAAACTGGCACCCATTGGGATGCCGCACCTGGAGGTAGACGATTAGCTAGTTGAACCATTGTGCCAGCCCCAGAAACAGCTATTTTCACAGGACCCTCTGGGCCGGGGATATTTGTCATGATCTTCTAGAAGCCCCAGACATTGGGGCTTGGTTACGAAGGATGAGATGAGACCAACAGGTGTCAGGCGTCCACAAGCTGCCCTTGATAAAGAAATGCAAGAAACAGAGCTCACGCAGGACATGTGACCTCACACGGGTCCCTGTTCCTTTCAGGCTGCGGTGGGACCCTCAGTAAAATGGGGCCAACAGATCCGCACAGATCTTAGCCCATAGAGCTAAGGTCTTAGCAGCTAGAGCCGGCCTTCTGTAGGCAAGGCCAGTTGCCTTGTCCTCTTCATACAAGCCTAAAAACACAGAAGAGTTTCAGGAAAGGCACGGCTTGCCAGAGGGGCAAGCTAGCCCTGGCCACTGGAAACTGCAGTGGAGTCTTTCTGATTTTTTCTCCCGCTGGCCTTTGTTGGGGGCCAAGGGGACTTAAAATGTGGGACCCCAGCAGGGTTGCTAAAGCTCGACCTATGAACAATAGTGGTGAAAGTTAAAGCACACGGGAGCAACCACTCTCTGCCACCTCCCTGGCCGGTGGCTGCAGGCTCGCAGGTGCACTGATACACAATCCAGGTTCAAATCCTTGCCTGGGCTGACTTCTCCTGCTGTGGCCTTGTCCGTGGCATGGGGACGGTGAGCAGAGACCAGCTCACAGCCTGCCTCATCGCTGTGCGAATTCAGCAGCCATGGGAGGCCTGCAGGGGTACATGGGCCACAGCAGCAACTGGCTGTCACAGCCCTGGCATCATGCAATGGAATCTTCCTGGAGCCCTCCCCTACCCCTGGCCTGAGCCCCACCACCAACATCCGGGTGGTACTTAAAGGTGCATGCCCCAACACTGCTGATGCTGAATCTTGGGACACTCCCATCACGTGTCAGAGCACCTGAGCTTGAGTTGCAGCAACTCTCCTGGTCACACCTGCTTGCTAATGGGGACCATGCAGGCTGCAGCTGATGGCTTGGGGCACTGAATCCTGGTTTCTGGCCTCCTGGGATTTGGCCTGGCCTGGCTCTAGAAGTTACAGGCCAGTTGGATGATTGATATTTCCATCTCACTGGCTCCCTCTGCCTTTCAAATAAATAACTGTAAAATCTGGGGAAAAAAAATAAAAGGCCTGGGTAGGGGTCCCAGTGTGTGCGAGCATGACAAAGCAGCTGAAGCTGCAATGTTATAATCTATAGAGACGGCAGCTCCCAGAGGCCACTGCAGCCCCATTGGTAGTCAGTGCCATGTGGGGCTGGAGCGTGGCCTGCCCAGCCCCTCAGACCTTCCCCATCCCTGCAGGGCGAGGAGGTCCTACAACAGCTGCAGAGTCTGGCACCGCGGGGCGTGAAGGTGCGCATTGCTGTGAGCAAGCCCAGTGGGCCGCAGCCACAAGCCGACCTGCAGGCCATGCTGCAGAGTGGTGAGCTGGGGGCGGCAACGGCCAGCCGTGGTGGTGGTGGTGGGTGGGACTCTTGGTCCTGGTGCTGCCCAAACTGATCCCT
Source organism: Ochotona curzoniae (assembly GCF_017591425.1). Taxonomy (NCBI): domain Eukaryota; kingdom Metazoa; phylum Chordata; class Mammalia; order Lagomorpha; family Ochotonidae; genus Ochotona; species Ochotona curzoniae. The sequence continues at coordinate 2,866,739 of NW_024465561.1, read as the reverse complement.
GACCTCGGCCCCTGTCCATTGCAGGCGCCCAGGTCCGCATGGTGGACATGCAGAAGCTGACTCACGGCATCCTGCACACCAAGTTCTGGGTGGTGGACCAGACCCACTTCTACCTGGGCAGTGCCAACATGGACTGGCGCTCACTGACCCAGGTCTGCCTGCACAGCCCGCCCACCAGCCCACCCAAGCCCCCGCCCCCACCTCCACAGAACATCATTCTTCAATTCCAGCATCCTCTTTACCCAAGGCTGCCTCCCTACACACTCCCCATGGAGCCCAGCTGGCAGCTTCCAGCCCCTCAGCAGCCCTGTCCAGGGTGATGCTGGGACCCTGAGGGTGACAGAAACGGACCTGTCACCCAGAGGGGTCAGGGGGAGGAGGCATAGGCTGAGGGGTCTGAGCTGTGAAGGGGAAGCCTGGAGGCTGGTAGAAGCCCAGAGGAGGTGGTGATGCCTCTGCTGTCTGGGAGCAGCCTGGGCAGGAATGTGAAAGTACATTATTCATTTTCTCAGACGTTTGCCCAGGCCCCTGATCCTGCCCACTCTAACTGCGATTGACACATCCCTGATGTCTGCCCTCCCGGCCCCATGGAAAGGCGGGCAAGTGTGTCACTAGCAAGAACCATGAGAGAAGCCCAAAGGACAGTGAGACCTCAGAGGAAGGCAAGGCAATCCAGGCAGCCTTCCTGTAGGAGGAAGCACATGTGACAAGAACCAAGATTGAGTCAGTTCTGACTCCATGGAGAAAAGAAGCAAGGTCCTGTGCAGGATCTAGGAGCTCTGGGGCTGTGGGAAGACTGCACAGTGTTCCCGTATTCAGAGCCGTCCCAGGACTTTAGACTGATTCAGGGACGTTAAGCAGGCAGCAGTGAGAGCCGGCAGGGGACATCCCTGTCTGCCTCCCACAGGAGCTCAGCTCCTCTCTCCCACAGGTGAAGGAGCTGGGCGTGGTCATGTACAATTGCAGCTGTCTGGCCCGCGATCTGACCAAAATCTTCGAGGCCTACTGGTTCCTGGGCCAGGCGGGCAGCTCCATCCCTGCCACCTGGCCCCGCTCCTATGACACCCGCTACAACCAGGAGACACCCATGGAGATCTGCCTCAACGGGACCCCTGCCCTGGCCTATCTGGCGGTGAGTCCCAGCTACACGCATGCCCGGGACCACAGACCATGATGCGTGGCCTCCATCAAGTTCAGACGGGGGAGTGGATCCCTGACCATCCTCCCTGACTGTCCACCCTTAGCTTCATCCATCTAAGAAATGGGTTTGTGGAGGTTTTCCACCTCTTCCAGCTTTGGTACAGCTGGGTTAGGGGCACCGAGCTCACTGTGTGCCAATGTGACCACAGGCAGCTCCATCAACTGGAATGAAAATCCCAGAGTGGCAGCCACTGGCTTGCTGTGGCTGCTGGATGGGTCAGCACAGGCAGCCACAGTTACTGTCCCGGGGGAGCACCATGCTGGCTGATGCCCGTTGCTAGTGCTTGATGCTCCAGACAGGCTATACTGGTGTTAGTTACTGGGGGTTTCTCAAAGCAGGGATGCCCCAAACCTCACAGAGGCACCCCAGAAGGGGAGCACCCTTCACCGAGGTCTTTGGCAACAAAGCTGTCCCCTGGGATCCCACCTGCTGAGCCTCTGTGTTTGTCCCGAGAGGCCTGGGGAGCTGAGCAGGGAGCCTGCTGTGGCAGCAGGTCCCCGAGAAGCCCAAGGTGGGAAGGCAGCAGATGCAGAGCCGAGGGGCTCAGTGCATCTGGAAGCCTCGTCAGAACCCAGGTCCCAGGGTAAAGCAGTGCTGACATCTCAAGATGAGTGCCAGTTCCAGTCCCCACTGCTCCATATCCAATCCAGCTTTCTGTTAAGGTACCTAAGAAAGCAGTGGAGGATGGCCGGAGTACTTTGGGCCCTGCCATTCATGTAGGTGACACAAGAGAAGTTCCTGGCTTTGACCTGGCCCCGGCCCAGCCCTGGCTGTTGTGGCCATGGGAGCCATGAGGCAGTGAATGGAATCTCTGACTCTTCCCATCTCTCTAATTTGGCCTTTGAAATAAAGACAAAAACCCTGGTTCCACGGCCTGGCACAGTAGCATAGCAGCTAAAGTCCTCGCCTTGCGCACCTGAGATCCCATATGGGTGCCATTTCTAATCCTGGCAGCCCCACTTCCCATCCAACTCCCTGCTGGAAAAGCAGTTGAGGACGGCCCAAAGCCTTGGGACCCTGCACTCACATGGGAGACCCAAGGCTCACATGCTCCAGGCTCCTGGCTTCGGATCGGCGCAGCACTGGCCATTGAGGCGAATCAGTAGACAGAAGATTTTTCTCTTTGTCTTTTCTCCTCTCTGTGTAGAGTCAGGATGCCCTGTGCTATGAGGCCCAAGAGTTTGCCTAAGTTCCCCGGCAAGGCTGTAGGTGCTGGACAGAGACTGGCAGCTGGATACCACAGCTGAGAGTATAGATCCTGGAACCAAAACACCTGAGGCCAGACCTTGGATCCTGTTACAAGCTGTGTGGCCTTAGGCAGGACGGTGACCCTCTCTGGGCTGTAATCTGTAGAGCAGCCTTAGTCTTTGTTCCTTTCCTTCACTGGCTCTTCTGTGACAATCCCCCTGGTAGTACATGTGTCTGTTTTGTCCATCCATATTGGAAAGGCTGAGTGACACAAAGAATCTCCCCTGTGTTGGCTCACGCCCAAAATGACCAGGTCTGGACCTGAAGCCACAAGCCTGGAACTCCATCCTGGTGTCCCGCGTGGGTGGCAGGTGCAAGTACTTGGTCCGTTTTGGTCCATGGTCTTCCCCAGAGGCTTTTTTTTTTTTTTTAAGATTTATTATCTTATTGGAAAGTCAGAAATCCAAAGAGGAAGAGAGACAGGAAGATCTTCTGTCCACTGAGTCACTACTCAGGTGGTCACAATGGCCAGGAGCTTCCTCCAGAAATCCCACGTGGGTGCAGGCTGCCAAGGCTTCAGGCTGTCCTCTAGGTGTGCTTTCCCAGGCCACAAGCAGGGAGCTGGATGGGAAGTGGAGTTGCCGGGACACGAACCAGTGCCCATATGGAATCCTGGCACTGGCAAGGCGAGGACTTTGGCCACTAAGCTACCGTGCTGAGCCTTCCCCAGCGTTTCAATGAGGTGTTGGATCCAAAACAGAGTCTCAGGAACTAGCGCCAGTGCCCAGCTGGTGGCTGCAGCTCAGTGCCATCCCCCTGTGGTGTGTCTTGACCAACCCCTTACCTTATATCCCTCACCCCAGAGTGCTCCCCCGCCACTGTGTCCAAGTGGCCGCACCCCAGACCTGAAGGCGCTGTTAAACGTGGTGGACAGTGCCCGGAGCTTCATCTACATTGCTGTCATGAACTACCTGCCCACCATGGAGTTCTCCCACCCGCGCAGGTACGGCTGGGCAGGTGGCAGAGTGGAGAAACAGGCAGGCAGGGGGCTTAGGGGACTCGGCGGGGGGGGGACGGGGAACAGGACACTTCATACAGGAAAGGGGAATGAGACTAAGAGGGACAGACAAGGATAAGGATAGCGGGGCTGGGGACAGAGGCAGGACACGCAGGATAAGGAGTTTGGGGGCAGGGCTAGACTTGGGATGTGGGGTGCCAGAGGGACGGAGCTAAAGTTTTTGAGTATACCGTGGCAGGGCTGGGGGTTGTGATTGAGGCTGAGAAGGGGGTGATGGGGTGTGGGGCTTGTACAAGGTAGAGGGACCGGAAAGCCAGCATCAGGAGGGGATGGGCCCAGGCATGGTTCCCCAGAGCGGAGACCCCAGCCATGCCCTGCACCCTGGCGCAGGTTCTGGCCGGCCATCGATGATGGGCTGCGGCGGGCTGCCTACGAGCGCAATGTCAAGGTGCGCCTGCTGGTCAGCTGCTGGGGCCACTCAGAACCGTCCATGCGCGCTTTCCTTCTCTCCCTGGCGGCCCTGCGTGACAACCACACCCATTCTGACATCCAGGTGGTAAGAGCTGTCATCCCCCCACAACCTCCCCACACACCCCTTCCCAGGACTGTGATCTGAGAGGTAGGTCCCGAGTGGGCAGGGCCTTGGAAAGGAAGTCCCAAGCTGGGGGGTTGGGGTGGCACAGGCTGGGGAGACAGCTGCCTCACATGGCCTGAGGGGCAAAGGGAAGGCTTTTCTGGAAAGGGAAGGCTTTTCTGTCTGTGGTGGTGCCAGGAGCTCCATGCTAGCCTCGGAGATTTCAGCATCCCAGAGCCCTGGACCCTGGGCCTCCCCACCTACCTCCCACCCTGCATCTCACACTCCTTCCGGTCCTCCCCTGCCCCCAGAAACTCTTCGTGGTCCCCGCGGATGAGGCCCAGGCCCGGATCCCGTACGCCCGCGTCAACCACAACAAGTACATGGTGACTGAGCGTGCCACCTACATCGGTGCGTGCTGGCCACTCCTGGGGTGGGCAGACGGGAGAAGTAGTGGGGTGTCCAGGCCTCCAGGGAGGGGACCCATCACCACGTGCACCATCCCCCTTCTCCACAGGAACCTCCAACTGGTCTGGCAGCTACTTCTTGGAGACCGCAGGTGCCTCACTGCTGGTGACGCAGAATGGCCGTGGAGGACTGCGGAGCCAGCTGGAAGCCGTGTTCCTGCGGGACTGGGACTCGCCTTACAGCCACGACCTCAGCACCTCAGCCGACAGTGTGGGCAACGCCTGCCGCCTGCTCTGAGGCTCCCTGGGGGCCCTGTGCCCACACCCCTGCTTCTCTGTGTCCTGGAGTACCTCCACAGGCTCACCCCACCCCACACTCCTGCCTCAACCGCTGTCCCCGCCGGCCTGATGCGGTGGCCCCAGGACCCAGCAGGGCTGGGGGAGGGATCAGCCCCCGAAGAAGTGGGGGTGCATGCTGGGCCCGGCTCCCGGACCCATCCCCCCTTTTCAGGGCCTGTGATTATAATAAGTAAATAACTTGTCTGTACAGCCTGTGGCCTGAGTGATGTGCAGTGGGTGTCACAGATAGCAGACAGCTGGCATGGGCCTCTGGTGGGAACACTGCAGTGCGTGTGACCACTGTGCCTTGGTATATACTGAGCCTGTCCTGTGATCCTCCAGTGCTGAGCCCTCAGCATGTGACCACTGTGCCTTGGTATGTACTGAGCCTGTCCCCTGTGGTCTTCATGTAATAAGCCCTCAGCATGTGACCACTGTGCCTTAATACATACTAAGGCTACATCCTGTGGTCCTCCAGTGCTGAGCCCTCAGTACATGATCCACACCTGTATTGAACCCTCATCTTCCAATGCCTGCAGGCTGGCATGGACTGAGCACTTGGGTCCCAGCATGGGGTGGGAGGAGCTGCCCCCCTAAGCATGTTCTCAACCAGATGAGCATGGACTGAGCCGTCACTGTATCCCCAAGAGGACCTGTGTGTTTGAACACAGGAGAATGTGCCCAGCATGACTTCATAGCCGCCAAGTGCACTGACAGCATGTCCTAAGAATGGATGGGTACATGTAGGAGGTACGAGGCAGCAGCAAAACCCAACATTAGGTAAGCTCTAAGGAACATGTGCGTGCTGGGCACGTGGAATGTTCTAGATGCTCCAGACACTCAGCATATTTTGGTTCGTGTGGCCTTTACCTCCTCCTGCAGTCTCCAGCCTATGCCAATGGCTTCCTGGGCACAGCATCGTGGGGCCTGGCTCTGGGTACCAGCCCTCCACTTTGGCCTTGAACTGGCCCCGGGCTAGGGCCAGCAAGGATAAACCGAAGCAAGGCCGCAGAACAGTTCTTTATTGAAACAAGCAGAGGCAGCTGGGGGCAAGCTCACGGCCACCAGGGTGTAGCCACCTGGCTGCCAGCCCTCAGGCCAAAGGGGCTGTGGGCCAGACGCCAAGGCCCAGGCGAGTGCTTGGGGGAGGGGAGCGTTGTGTGCAGGCATGCACGGGGCTCGGGGTAAGGGGCAATTCTGGGAAACTATCTTTGTGTAAGAATAATTTGTACGATGAAGAAAAATGGACTCAGAGGCCAGCCCAGCTAACGCAGCCCGCAGCGAGGAGCGGGGGACGGAGTGGGAGGGGGCAGTCTCTATCAGTGATGCCCGCCAACATGCTGCAGAAAACTGGCAGCCCGAGGTGGGCCATGCTGGTGGGGGTGGCGTGGTGGGAGCCCCTGGGCCCGTGGCCCCCTGATGCCTTCCAGTGTCCAGTCGGTGTTGCTCAACCATTCTCCAGGACAGCTGCTGGGCTCAAAGAGCTCCAGGCCCGACCTCTGTGGGGGGAGGATGAGAGAACATGAGTTGGGTGGGGGCAGTGCATCAGCCAAGAGGAGTCTGTCTGCCAGTCTTTACTTAGCCTGCCAGGCTTTAACACTATGAAAGAGGTAACTACTGCATGCCCAGGTTTGCAGCAGCCTGCAGGTAAGTCAGAATATGCTGGGCCCTAGTACACAGTTAAGGGTGTAATAGTGGGTGGGGTGTTGTGGGCAGGAGAGTAGGCAACCCCCTATCCTGAATATGGGTTCCCATATGCTGGGCCACTAGGGCTGGCTACAGCTCTAGGGGAGGCCTTGGGCCCAGCAGCAGCCCAGCGCGGCCTGGAAAGCTGGCCTCCCGTTGTGGCTTACCTCGGCATCCATGGCCATGTCCTTGATGCTTGGCCCATCCCCGTCCCGCTGCAGGATGGCTGGTGGCTCAACCGAGGCCCCGTGGTGTTCGCCCTCCTCCCAGCCGCTGCCCCGGCAGGGCTCGTCATCCTCTGGGGAGGTCTGGCTCAGGCGGATGAGGTTGCTGAAGTTGGAATCGGACTTGGAGCCCACAGGCAGCTTGCGGGCCTTGTGGCGGCTGGCCAGGCGGCTGCCATAGAAGGCCAGGATGGGTTCAGGGCCCACATCGGGCATGTGGCAGCCAGTGGTGGCAGCCTTGAGCGGGGCCAGCATGTCAGGCACGACCACGTCAGTGTGGGTCTCACCCCATAGTCCGCGACCTGCCTCCTGCAGGCTCAGGTCATCCAGCTGGTCAATGGCCCGCTGGACGCCTGGTGCCTTCTCCTCTCGGAAGAAGGACCCACTGCTGGCCACACTGCCTCGGCCTATGGCCACCTCCTCCTCTTCCTCCTCTTCCTCCTCCTCGGCTAGGCGGTAGTAGGGAGGGCCCTCCTCGGCTGTGGCTGGCAGGGGCGGCTTGCCTTCCACCTGCAGTGAGAGGCGGCGGCTGCGCAGGGACAACTGGTAATAGCGGGTGGACTCGTGGGCGCTGCGCAGCTGCTGCATGGATACGAAGGGGTGACGCAGGGCTGAGCTGGGGCTGATGCGCTCATGTGACTCCCATGTCAGCATGCGCTTGATCAGCTCCACCATGCTCCTGAGGTCAGCCAGCTCGGCCAGCGCCTCGCGGTCTGGGAAGTTTAGACGACCCAAGGCCCCACCGCCATTCACCGTCTCGATCTGGTCCAAGGATTTGAGCATGTACTTGCGGCGCTCCAGCGGGCGCACCTGGCGAGGCAGGGGAGCAGGCACACAGGGTTAGCGCATGCCCAGGTTGGTGCCACCTCTGCCAGCACCCAGCAGGGTGGCTACTCTGACTTGGCATGTCAATGGTAGATCCCTTTTGGTCATTGCAACCTCTGCATCCAGACCCACCCCTGCATCACCTCAGCCTTCTAGGGCCAAATAAGACCCTTCTTGCTGTGCTAGTCAGCAACTCTCACACCCACCTTTGGTCTCTGCCACCTCTTGCTAGGAGAGATTCCCTAGCTGACTTCCAATTTCCAGTGCCCTGCTGTCTATCCTCATGCTGCACGTGTTACTGACCTCAGAGCTGAGGCTGACAGAGGAGCTGCCCATCATCTTCCCAATCCCTTCTAGATCCCCTGTAGCCCTCCAAGCTATAACGGACTCCCCACCTCCACACGGCCTGCCATTCCTACCTTGGTCTCAGCCAGGTAGTCAGCGGAGGACTTGAGCTGCCAGGGGTTGGCGGCATCAGGGTGGGCACTGCGCTTGAAGAAGTGGTGGGCCTTGCGGGCAGCATGCAGCAGGTGTGGCTTAGGCAGGCCCTGGGTCTCGCAGATGTAACGCACCTGGTCGTACTCATTGTTGCCCGGGTACAGGGGCCAGCCCAGGTGCAGCTCAGCCATGACGCAGCCCAGGGACCATACATCCACCTTCTCACAGAAGGGCAACCCCAGCAGGATCTCGGGGGCCCGGTAGAAGCGCGACTGGATGTACGGCTCCTTCACGTAACGCACCTCGCTGAAGATGCTGGCCGAGCCGAAGTCGATCACCTGCCATGTGGGGAGGGACTTGAGTGACAGGCATGGCCCAGCTCGTGGTTCTTCCCTGGCATCTGTGGGAATCTTCATCTCTCGCTAAGGCCCTAGCTCCGCCTGCTTGACCTTTCTGCAGGCCTGAGCTGGGGCGTAGGAGGGTTTGGCCTGTCCTCTCTTTCACCCTCCTTCCCCCGTAGCTTCTCCATCTGCAACTCTGGCTGGCTCTACCTTTCAAACAGACCCTGAACTGCCCTGCTGCCTCCATCCACTGCCCCAGGCTGGTGCCAGCCCCCCACTTCTCTCCCATCCAGAGTAGCACAGGGGCTTCCTCACTGTCTACCCACCTCCCTACCCTCCAGGCTGCCCCTCCTCATACGCCTGTGGCCACTTGGGCTGCACCTCCTCCCTCCTCTGCTCACATCCACAGCCTGAGATAGAAAATGAAGTCGGGAGGGAGGGTGGCATCTGGCACAGTGGTGAAGACCCCACTTGTGACACCCACTCCCTCGTTGGAGGACCCAGGCTTGAAACACCTGGCTGCATTCCTAATTCCGGCTTCCACAGCAGGTGACAGCTGAAGTGGGAGGGTCCCTGTCATCCTCAGGTAGGAGATCCTGGGTCCTGACTTCAGGCTGACCTAGCCCTGGCTATTGTGGGTATTTGAAGGGAAAACCAGTGTCCTTCTGTCTCTCTGCCTTTTAAATAAAGAAATAGAATAAGTCACAAGCCATGGAGCGGCGTGGGGTAATGGGATGGTAGGGTTAGCCACACTCTCCACGTTGGAGCAGTTACTTCCGATTCCAGTTGCTCTGCAGTTCAGATCCAGTTCCCTGCCTGAGCTCCTGGGAGGCCGCAGGGGGCAGCCAAGGTGCTTGGATCCCTGCTGCTCATGTGTCAGAGATCCAGGTGGGACTTCCTAATACCTGGTTACGGCCTGTCCCAGTCCTGGCTGTCACAGGTATTTGGGGTGAGGGTTGCAGGGTGGGAGTAAACTAAGGGATGAAAGAGCTCTTCCTCTCTGTAACTACACCTTTCAAATAAATAACACATCCATAAATATTTTTTTTTTAAAGCTCTAACCATTTAGAACCAGCCCAGTCCTCACAGACCAATCTGCCTCTGCCCTCAGCTGCTGCCTCTCTGGCTCTACGCCCCGTCCTCCCGTCTTACGCCTCCTGTCCACGCTGGCCTCCTCACCAGCCCCCACATGAGCCAGCCCAGGGCCTTGGCACTGGCTGTCCCCTCCAGCCATGAGCCCATGACCCTTTCCATCTTTCCCTCCCTCCCTGGCCCATACCCTCTCACATGCCACCTGCTTCACTGTATAACCAAGGTCATTGTCTGTCTCCCCAGTTAGAGCTCAGTCCCAGCAGGATGGGAATTCTGCCTGTCTCCTTCCCTCAGTGGGGGCACCTGCAGTGCCTGCCTGGCACACTGTCAGAGCTAGGAAAGAGTAGATGGGTGCACGGGACAGGCTTCCAGCCTAGAGGGTGAGGCACCAGCAGAGCAGCCCCATGCCCAGGCTGGCCTTGAGCACAATAGGTTGTGCCTCTGCCTCCAATGCGGCTGTCTCATTCAGCAAAGTGAGATTTGAGACTCAGTTGCTCCATTTCCTATCCAGCTCCCTGCTAACGTGCCTGGGAAAGCAGCAGAGGATAGCCCAAGTTCCTGTATCCACGTGGGAGACTCCGAGTTTGTAGCTGCAGACTTCAACCTGACCTTATTCCTAGCTATGGTGGCCATTTGGGTAATGAGCCAGCAGGTGGAGTCTCTCTCTCTGTCAGAGAAGCCACCATAGACAGCCACACTGACCTTGACCCTGAAGGGACAGCGCGTCTGGTCCACCAGCATGATGTTCTCAGGCTTGAGGTCAGCGTGGATGATGGCCAGCTCCTTGAGGCGTGCCAGGGCCCTGAGCACTTGCAAGGTGACGGTGCGGATATGGCGGGCAGGGAGGGGTGCAAAGTTGTTCTCCTTCTGGAATTCAAAGAGGTTCTGCTCCAGCAGCTCAAAGACCAGGTAGAACTTGAGGGCGTCGTGGAAGAACTCGAGGAAGCGGATGACGTGGGCCTCCTCGGGGTCCAGGCCCCGCATGCAGCGCAGCAGTTTCAGCTCGTTCTTGATGATGCGGTTGCGGTAGGCGTCGTTCTTCAGGATCTTGATGGCCACCATCTCACCCGTGCTGCGGCGCCAGCCCTTGGCCACCTCCCCGAAGGTGCCCTTGCCCAACACCTCAATGATGTCATAACAGTCCGTCTCCGACTGGATGGTAGCCATGGTGCCCCCGTTACGGGACGCTCCCCTGCCTGGGAGACTCTCCCCACAGACTCTGCGACCAAGGCCTCTCGCCGCTGTTGCCGCTGCGCCACCAGCCTCCCAATGTGGCAGAGGAAGAGAACAGAACTCGTGCCTCCTCCTTCTCTGAGATTGGGTTCCACTTCCCCGGCACCCTCAGGCCTCCTGGGTCACACAGCAAGTCTGCCAGGGGCTGCAGCCCTCTCCCAAAGCCCTCCCGGCTTGGGATGAGGGGCCCCAGACCCCCCAGCGTTACTGAGTAGCTCTGGTTCTGTTGTTAGAGACCTGAGCTCCTGGCTAGAATGGGGGGGGTAGGGTGCCAGGCAGGGCCCCTCCCCCACCCAGCGGCGGAACCCTGGAGAGGTGAGAGGTCAGCAGGGAGGGGAGCCTGATTGTGGACATCGGCCTACAGGAGTGAGAACAGACCCATGGGCAGGAGCGGGGCACAGTGTGTGTGGTGTGTGTATGAGTGTGTGCGTGCCCACACATGTAGGCATGCCCCTGCCCCACAGCTGCCCTGGGGGAGGGATGGCTGGGATAAGTGCCGGAAGTTTGGACTTCGCCCTGAGGATACCAGGGAACCACAGAAAGGCTCTGGCAAGGGCAAAAGTGAAAAAAGCAGGACAGGAACTAGAGGGCAGGTGGAGGCAGTGGATTAGTGAGACACCTGGCAGGGCAACTACGTGACAAGGCTTTGAGTCCCCAGGAACAGGGTTCCTAAGGGGACCTGGAGGAAGAAAAAAGGCTGAGATCACACAGGATCTGTAGCATTAAAATGTTTCAAGGTGTGTCTGGAAGACACAATCAAGGCACAAAGCAGCATAAAGATGGGGCCAAGCCAGTGGCTCAACCAATACCTGTTAGCACCAGCATCCCATATGGGTATCAGTTTGTATCCCAGCTGCTCCACTTCCCATCCAGCTCCCTGCTTGTGGCCTGGGAAAGCAGTCCAGGATGGCCTATGGACTTGGAATCCTGAACCCGTGTGGGAGACCTGGAGGAGGTTCCTGGCTCCTGGCTTTGGATCAGCTCAGCTCCAGCTGTTGCAGCCGTTTGGGCAGTGAACCAGCTGAAGGAAGATTTTTCTCTCTTTCTAATTTTCAAAGAGAGAGAGATAAAATCTTAAAAAAAAAAAAAAAAAAGTCTAAAGGTGCCCAATGCAGGGGGAGGCACGTGTACTGGGGTGAAGATGCCCTCAGGATCCCTGTGCGATGTCACAGTGTTTGGCTTTGAATCCTGTCTCTGCTTCTGATCCAGCTCCCCGCTCATGTGTACCCTGGGAGGCAGCTTGTGACAGCTCCTAGACTTGGGTCCCTGCCACCCAGCCAGGAGATCCAGATTGAATTTGGGGCTTCTGGTTTTTCATGGCTTAGCCCCGGATACTGTGGACCTGGGGGAGTGAACCAGCAGCTGCAAGATATCTCTCTCTCTCTCTCTCTCTGCCTTTCAAATCAATACAAAAATGTTGATGTTCCAGGCCCAGCACAATAATGTAACAGCTAAAGACCTCGCCTTGAATGCACCGGGATCCCTTACAGGCACCAGTTCTAATCCCAGGCGCTCCACTTCCCATCCAACTCCCTGCTTGTGGCCTGGGAAAGCAGTGGGGTACGGCCCAAAGCCTTGGGACCCTGCACATGTGTGGGAGACCTGGAAAAAGCTCCTCGCTTCAGCCATTGCGGCCACTTGGGGAGTGATCCATCAGATGGAAGATCTTCCTCTGGCTATCCTTCTCTCTATATCTGCCTTTCCAATAAAATAAATAAATAAATCTTTAAATTTTTTTTGAAGTTCCTAAGTTACCAGTTGCCTGCAAAAGACATATTTTGACCTTGAAACACCTCTGATCCCAAAAACTTGTGCCCAGCAGACATCTGATGTGTGATGGAGGAACCCCCCAAGAAGGCTGTTGCACACCCAGGCAGACACTGGAGGGAGTTGGGGAGTTGCCAGCGCACAGAGGAGGTGTGGGGGCCACAGGCGAGCGTGGCACAGCCCAGGGAGAGTGTAGGGGTGAAGAACCCTCAGAGAAGCCCTGAGGGCCCACAGTGCAGCAAGGGAGGCAGAGGTGAGTGTCTGGGAGAAACAGGGGCCCTGAGCTGTCAGGACCAGCGAGACAGAGGACATCCTCTGGTATGGCCACTGAGAGGCCACTGTCACTGCTGGGACAGCCTGGGTGGAGCGGGGATGAGTGGAGAGAGAGGAACGTCCCAGGAGCCAGGGACCCCAGAAGGGCACAACGTGCTAAAGAGAACAGGGGTTGCTAGGGAGCCTTGGAACCACACAGTGCAGCATGTGTGTTGTGGGCTGCAACGTTTGGACCCTGGGTCGGGAAGGGGCACAGCCTGGGGACCTTGGAGCCACAGCGCCACACTGATGGGAGGTGGGGATGCTGAGACGCTGAATCGTGGCCCCAAGACAGCAGGGGCGTGAAATTGGAGGCTCTGAACCCGTGATCCTGGGACAGGGACCAGGAGGGCTTTCCTGGGTGGGGCCCCAGTGGCCAGGGCAGTCGGACCAGTCCAACAGGAAAGGGAAGGCCATGGGGCCCCTCCCTGGCAGAGCACAAGTGCAGAGCAGTCATCAGGGATGGGGGTGGGGGGGCGGGGGTCTCTCAGGACAGGCAGTCCCCCAAACCCATCCCAGCAGAGGGATCCCCCAGAGTCCTGCTCTCACCAAAGGTTGTCTGAGAACTGTGAAGGCCTGGGCCTGGACCACCTCTCACAATAGGAATTGACCTCCACCCCACCCCCCTGGGGGGCTAGGCTGAAGTGTACCCCTGCACCTCCTCTTTGGGGGTTCCATTCTCTGCACCTCCTGTCACTGCTCCCCTCTCCCTGCCCCATGCTCCCAACACGGGAAACAGCACACACAGCCACGTCTGATTATTTTATTCACATGGCCTGGCTCAAAACAGGCACCTGCCAGGCAGATGGGCATGGGCTTCCTGCCCCACCCTCTTGGAGTTAGTGCTAGTTAACCACACACAAATAGGAATGGGGATAGGAGGTGAGAGCATAGGAGGCTGGGTGCCAGGGTTTCAGACAGCAGCAGCCTGAGCCCCCTCCAGCCGGGTGGGGCCCGGAGCCCCCACCTCAGAAAACCCCACACTGGGCAGCCGGACTCGGAATCCACCCTCCTCCCGATCCTCACTCCCGCTCCGGGCCTTAGGGCTTAGGGACACCCTGGGGAATCGAAACTTGGGTGACTTCTCCCCTACAGGAGACTTGGCAGGCACCTCGCCTTCCTGCCCCCTAGAGGCCTTGGAAGGGGACACCAGGCCCACTCGGGGCAAGCGGACCCGTCCCCGGCCCTGGCGCCCCTCCTCCTCCTCTTCCTCCTCTTTTGGGCTGGGTGAGCCCTCCCTGCCAGCTGGCTCACTTTGGCTGAACCCCACACGGGGCAGCCTGAGCTTGGGACTCTTGGTTTTCTCACCCTCCTCCGCCCCCTCCCTGGCCCTCGTCAGGCCCAACTTGGGCAGCCGCACCTTGAGCTTGTGGCCTGTATCCCCATCGCCCTCTGTCACTTGGTACTCAGCGTGGCTGCCCACAGCTGGCGGTGACAGTTCCACATCAGGCAGTAAAAGGCGGAAGGTGCGCTCAGCCCCTGGGGCCTGGTCCTCAGTGCCCTGTCCCCCAGCCTCAATTCCGGTCCCCAGGGTGGGCGATTTTAGCCTCAGGCCACCCTCACCCATGGCTACCTCCCCAGCCTGTGCCTCATGGCCCATGCCCACGTCCAGCTCAAGCTGGGGCACTGACACAGCGGGCATCTTGAAGATGCCCTCGCCCACCAAAAGCTCGCCTCCTCTCGCCTGGGCCCCAGGCAGCGCCAGACTCACCTGAGGCCCCTGGATCTTGTAGCCTGCGGTGTCCTGGTCTATAGGGGCTTTATCCTCAACCTGTTGCCCCGGGGTACCCACCTCCCCAAAACCGGTCAGCTCAACCTGGGGCAGTGAGATGCTCAGTGGGGGTATTCTCAGCTCGCCCTGGTGGCTTTCAGGGACTGCCTGTTTGATGGTGGACACCTGCGTCCCACTGACAGCAGCTGCCCCTCCCGCCTCCTGGGTCCCCAGTGTAACTAGCTCCACCTCTGGGATCTTCAGCTGTCCCGTGATGGTCTCCAGCTTCTCCCCGGGGCTGCCACGTGCAGCCTGAGCCTCAGCCTCCCGACCTCGAGCCAGCCCAAAGGACGGCATCCTTAGCTTGGGCATCTTCACCTTCCCGTCCCAGCCCCAGCCCTTGGCTTCCAGCTCTGCCCCTCCTGGCGCCAGCTCCCCTGCCCCCGTGTCCCGACCTCTGACCCCAAATTTGGGCAGAGCAAACCTAGGCCCTTTGAGCTTGCCGTCAGGCCCTGCCCCCTCCACCTTGCCCGCTGGCGGATGGGCATCCAGCCCAAGCTGTGGGATGGACAGGTCGAGGGCGGGCAGCAGGCTTGCCTCTCCTTTGGTCTCCGACTCTGTCCCCGCCTTGGCCTTGGGGAGCGAGATGGCGAACTTGGACACCTTCAGCTTGCTGGCTCGCCCGGCCCCTTCGACCTCTGCCTTGGCCACCTTGGGCCCCGAAAGTCCAAACTTAGGCAAGGAGAACCTGGAGGAGGACCTGCCTTTCATCTCTGGGGTCCCTGGCCGCCCCTCTTCCACCTGGGCTGCTGTGGGCAGCTGCGGAGCAACCAGCTCAACGGAGGGCACCCGGAAGCCCACCTCGGCGGCCCCAGCCGTTCCTGCGGCGCCCTCTGCCGGCTTGGCTCCCGCAGCTTGGACAGGCGTCTCCAAACTGAGGGGTCCGGGCAGGCGCAGCTCCACGGAGGGCAGAGTGAGCGAGGGGGCCCCCGCACGGGCCTCACTCCCCTCCTCCGGCTGCAGACAGGGCAGCGGCAGCAGTTTCCCTGGACCCTGGGCACCTGCCTCACCCAGCTTGCCTCGCAGAGTTGGAGACTCTGCCCTTCCTAATTTAGGCATGGTCATCTTGGGCATCTTGAAGCCAAATTCTATCCCTTCAGCCTGCTCTGGCCTGGCAGATGTCAGCTGTACCTCCGGGGGCTGAGGCAGCTTCAGCTCTGGGACCTCAGGGAGACACACCTCAGGGACCTTGGGCACCTGGAGCTCTGGCAGTCGAATCTCTGACACCTTCGGCAGCTGTACCTCCGGGAGTCGCACATCAGGCACGGCTATCTCAGGCACCTTGGGGAGTTTCATTTCTGGAAGCTTCATCTCAGAGACTTTCGGTAGCTGCACCTCCGGGAGCTTCATTTCTGGAAGCTTCATTTCTGGAAACTTCATTTCTGAAACTTCGGGCAGCTGCACTTCTGGGAGCCGCACATCAGGTACAGCCATCTCGGGCACCTTGGGGAGCTTTATTTCTGGAAGCTTCATCTCAGAGACTTTCGGTAGCTGCACCTCTGGGAGGTGCACATCCGGCACGGCCATCTCAGGCACTTTGGGCAATTTCATTTCTGGAACCTTTGGCAGCTGTACCTGTGGCAGGTGCACATCCGGCACAGCCATCTCAGGCACCTTGGGGAGCTTCATTTCTGAAACTTTTGGCAGCTGTACCTGTGGCAGGTGCACGTCGGGCACAGCCATCTCAGGCACCTTCGGGAGCTTCATTTCTGGAACCTTCGGCAGCTGCACCTCTGGAAGGTGCACGTCAGGCACGGCCATCTCGGGCACCTTGGGCAACTTCATTTCTGGAAATTTCATCTCACAGACTTTGGGCAGTTGCACCTCGGGCAGTTGCACATCAGGCACGGCCATCTCAGGCACCTTGGGTAGCTTCATCTCAGGGACTTTGGGCAGCTGTACTTCCGGGAGCCGCACCTCAGGCACAGTCACCTCAGGCATTTTGGGGAGCTTGACATCAGGAGCTCTGGGGAGTTTCACTTCTGCCCCCTTGGGCCCCTTGACCTCAGGCCCCGACACCCCGATGCCAAAGGCAGGCATCTTGATGGTTGGCAGCTTTAGCTTACTTTCTGTAGTGGCTTCCGGTGTGGCCCGGGACTCCAGGAGGGAAAGGCCAAAAGTGGGCATTCGAAGTCTGGGCCCCTTGGCCTTGGCCTCTGGGCTGCCCTTGGCCACCTTGGCCTCAACAGTATCCTTCGCTCGAGCCCCGAAGCGGGGGAAGCTGAGGCGGGGCATCTTCAGAGCCACCTCAGGCACCTCTGCCCGGGCCTCCACCTCTGCACCCGGCAAGGCCAGGTCCACACCCACAGCAGGTGCTGCCACATCCAGGATGGGCACGGTCACGGCCGCAGCCCCTTCCCGGGCCTCTAGGCAAGGAAGTGTGGGCAGAGTAGGCAGGGAGGGCAAGGCAGGCAGCTCTACCTGGGGAAGCTGGATCCCTGCAGGAGGAGTCTCCACGGCAGGTGCAGCCAGGGCTCCCAAGCCGAGGGCTGGAAGGAGGGTGAAGCTGCTGGCCACTTCTGCTGAGGGGGGCCCTTTGGGAGCTGGGACCTGTGGCACACTTGCGTCAGCACCTGGCAACCGGGGCCCAACCAACTCCACCTGGGGGGCGGCAAAACGGGCTCCTGCTGCCCCCTCCTCAGCCTCCACCTTGACCTTCCTGGGGGGAGGGGCCGCGGCAGCCAGTCGAGCTGCCTGGGCTCCTTGGGCCACTTCCCGCACACGTAGCCGAGGCAGCTGGAGGCGTGGGCGGGCAGGGGCAGCAGGGACGGGCCCCTCGAGGGTCTCGGCTTTGAGACCCCGGCGCAGGCGGGAGAACTTGGGGAAGGAGAACTCGACGTCAACAGGGGCCAGATCTGCGGGGGACCCAAGAACCCCAGGCATCATCATCTTCTTCTTCTTCACAGGGGAGAGACTCTGGATATTCTGGGGAGAGAGGAGAGAGGCGGGAGGCGGTGGGACAGAGGGAGGCCCAGAAGGGAACGGGAGCTGCCCCATCTGGCATTTGTACCAAATTGGCGGCTATGTCAAACAGCCCGCTCAGCTCTCTTTGGTAGTGGTGGGGACGATGTCCCTCTTGGATGGGTGGAGGGCCCTGATGTGCGGAGAGTGGGTCCCCCTCCCCAGGGAGGGCTGCCAGGGTGAGGGAGCTGGGATTAGCACCAGTTAATGACAAGACACAGGGCAAGACTGGCACCCGGTGGGAGAGAGTTGGGACTCAGGGTATAGACGCAGCATCACCAGAGCAGTCCAGGGCCGGGACCGGGCTAAGCACGCGTACCAGCTTGGCCACCTTGGCCCGCGGGCCCTTGATCTCGTAACCGGCCACGGTGCCGGGCCGCAGCGCCAGGTCCCCGGTGGGCACAGTGCGCTTCAGGCAGAAGGAGACCTTGTAAGGCTCAGCGCATTGGAGCAGGCGCAGTGCATCCTCATACTTGACGTTTTCAAAGAACACGCGGGCGCTCAGCAGCTGGTCCCCTGGAGGTGGGTGAGGGGAGGTGGGCAGGGCGTGAGCATCTCCCAGGGCCACTGAGCCTGGCCCAGCTTACCTGCCTCAGAGCCACACCCCTAGCCAGGCCTTGCCTCCATAAACCCCAGGCTTGATCTTCAGGCTCCTGGCCATCTCTCTCCTGCAGGTAACTCTCTCAGGTGGCTCTCTCCCACATAGCACTCAGGTTCTGAGCCAGTAGCTCCACTCTCACTTCAACGTTCTCTGGATGTTGGTGATGTGCTGCCTGCCGTGTCAGCATCCCATATGAGAGTACCTGCCTGAGGCCTGGCTGCCCTGCCGTGGATCCAGCTCACTTCAGCTAAGACACACCTGGGAAAGCAGCGGAAGATAGCTCAAGTACTTAGGTCCCTAGAACAAACGTGGGAGACCCAGTGTCCTGCTTCCACCTAGTCCCACTCTGGCAGGTGCAGCTATTTGGGGAGTGATGAAAGTGGATGGAAAATCTGTCACTTTGCCTCTCAAATAAAATAAACCTATCTGTGAAAAGTTGCCCAGCTGTATCCTGACCAATCCTGAAGGCTCCCCTGCCAGTCTACACAGAATCCAAGTCATCACCTCTAGTGCCCGTCCTAAGCATCCCTGTCACAGAGCCAGACCATCACAGCAGCTGCCTCCTGAGTCTCTGCTCACAGTCCTTACCCCTGCGGTTGCTAACCCAGCAGCTCACGAGCCTTCCAATAATCAAAGCCAGAGCCCTCACCCCTACCTGTAAAGTCCCCCTTTCCCTGGCTTCTCTTGGCTCTTCCCCCACCCTCCTCTTCCTCTTCTTCCTCCTTGCTAACTATTGCAGCCACAGTGGCTCCTGGCCCCTCCCTATGCACCACCCATGGCCTCTGCCCAGGTCCTTCCGATGACCACACAGCTTGTTTCACGCTCCTCTGAAGCCCCCCCACCCTCCTCACCCGCCCCCCACGCACCTGGAGCAGCCATTCCTTTCTAACTCACTAGTTCTTTGGGTTTCAACCTCTTTCCCCCACCAGAATGGAAGCCAAAAAGAATAGGGACTGGTGTTTGTGGCGTCTGCTGTGGTAACCCAAGCACCAAAAGCAATGGTAAAAATAGAAGGTACTTCATACATACTTGTTGCAAGAATAAATTACACGCTTCCTAAAAAGTGCCTACTCCACCCTTTTACTCCAGCCCCAACAATAAAAGCAGTTACTTAGCCCCTCCATGGTTCTTGCTGTGTCCTTGAGCAATGTACTGTTTTCAAATACCAACTCGCTTCCTCCGCGTAGTAACCCCATAAAGTCAGTGCCAGTGACTTCCCAACTGAGGCACAGAGGTCGGGAACTAATGAGCGGGGCACCTGGGCGTCCAATTAGGGGCATCAACCTCTGGGAACCAGTTCCTAACAGCCACAGTGCCAACAAGGCTCCACTCCAAGGCCTTAACCCCGCCTCCAAGTCGCGGAGCACGCCCCCACGTCGTTCCCGCCTATCACCGGGCTTCAGACTGCTTCCTAGCCCCGCCCCACAGCCAGGCCCCACCCATCTAGGCGGCTCCGTCCCTCAGCCCGGCCACGCCCCCACGCCTTTCCCACCTCCCCGGGGGCCAAGGGCTGCTCCGTAGCCCCGCCCCCGCAGCCCCGCCCCGCCCCGCCCCGCCCATCTAACCCCGCCTCAGCAGCCCGGCTTCGCTCCGCCCATCTACTCCCGGCCCCGCCCCTCGCGGCCCCGCCCCGCCCACCTTCCTGCAGGCTGAGGCTCCGGGCGGCCGGCGAGTCCTCGCGCAGCTCTCGAACGAAGAGGCCTTCTTTGCCGCCTCCCGCCACGTTGATGCCGCTGACTCCGGTCTGCGCCTCCGTCTCCACTATGATCTCCACCAGCTCCGTCCGCCTCAGCTCCTGCGGAGGGCAACCACAGGTTGCCAGCGGCGCCGGGGTCGGCCCTCGCTCGGGGTCCTCCCTGGGGGTCCGGGCCCACGCCTCCTGCAAGCGGGCCACTGGCGCTCGGGGGGGCCTAGCGGGAACTGTTAAACGGGTTGATTGACACTCCAGCCTCTTGGAGCCCCCCGGGGACTGCGCATGTAAGGGGTGGGGCTACAGGGAACCTCAGTTTGAGTGACCCCCTGGGGGCGGGGTCAGGTCATAGGCATGGGCGGGGCCAAGTGGAATATAGCTCAGTCAGTTCAGGCAGGAGTTTGTGAATAGTTAATTTGGAGCTGGGGCAAAGACCCATATTCCAAGGGTGCGATTATGCCGTGGCGGGTGGGGGATGTTGAGGCTGGCATTTGAGAGAAGGGCTGGTCCCTTAGGCGATGCAGGACGGGAGAGTGGGGAGTGGGATTCGCCTGTCAGCAGGCTAGAATGTCTGTGAGAGTGTGGGCGTTCTGTTGCGGACCCTGTGACCTCCCCCCGAGACCAGCGTGCTGCCCACAGGCGAGGGAATCCAATGGGAGGGGGCGTTGCGTGGGTCATGAATGGTGGACTGACAGAGAGGCATTCCTGGCATTTGCTATACGCGGTGTAAGAGAGACTGGGCCCAGCAGTACACTGTGGGATGCGCAGAAAGGGGGCAGAAGCCCAAGGGGTTCTTCTCTCTGGGACTCTAGCTTGCTGTGTCCTCCAGGGGAGAAGTTGGCCCTCTCTGAGTACAGTGAGCATCACAGGGGGGCCCCTGGAAGGAGTTTCTGGGATGTCACCAAGAGATACTGTCAGGGGCTGGCACAGATGCAGTGAGTCCAGAGCTCAAATGGGGAGAGCCAGATGTCCCCAGCAGTGGCCCCAAGGCTTGAGGGGGGAGGAGTGTGGTACTGTGTTTGATGCGGTGGTTAAGACACTCAGGACCTGCATCGCGCATCTTAGTGCCCGGGTTCCAGTCCCAGCTCCTGCCCCTGTACCGCTGGGAGGCAGCAGGTGAAGGCTGGAGTCCCAGGGTCCCTGCCACCCACGTGGGAGACCCAGATTGAGTGTTCAACTCCTGGCTCTGGCCACTGTGGGCATCGGCAGAGGGAATCAGGATGGAATATCTGTGTGTGTCCATCTGTCCCTCTGCCTTAAAACAAATGAAAAAAATATATATGTATATATTTAAATAAAGAGTGGTCTTCAGGGATGCTGGGACAGCACGGCCTTCTCTGTCCCCTTTGGCTAAGACCCTGGGGTGCCCCTCATGGGGGCAGCATCTCATTTCATCCTCCCTTAAAGTAGCCCCAGCAGACGCCATGGGAAGGTCCAGAGAGGTGAGGGAACTTGCCCAAGGTTGCACAGCAAGTTCTCAGTGACTTCAGATCCCCTGTGAGCTGTTGTTGAAAAGTAGCAACCTTTTTGCCTGCTGCCAGCCAGCCTCAGCCTGTCTCCTCTCGACCTGTGCACACTGTGGCATGTGCCCGGCACACAACAGGACCCTGCCAAAGCCAAGGCTAGCTCCATCACAGGGGACAGCAGGCAACGCTCAGGGAGACTTGCGCGGAGTCTTCAGAGGCAGGGACTATTGCTTCATCTCACCCATGGGAGTCCTGGAGAGTAGAGGTCTCCTGCCCAGGGCTGCACAGCTGATGGCTGCTGGGGGCTGAGGCCCATGCAGCTCAGCCCATGTCCTCAACCACTACGCTGTACTGCCTGCCTGCTTTTTCCAGCAAGCAGTGCCTTGGCTCGTTTTTGTTTGTTTGTTTGTTTGTTTTGTTGTTTTGTTTTTAAAAGGGGAGGTCTCCTCTGTGGGAGACAGGGACCCAAGCACTCAGGCCATCTTTCTCTGCCTTCCCGGATACATCAGCGAAGAGCTGGATGGGAAGCGGAGCAGCCAGGATTCCAACCTGCACTGTGATGTGGAATGACGCTGTTGCAAGTTGGCAGCTGAACCCGCAGCCCCACAGCACTGGCCCCTGTGCAGCCCAGAGGAGCTAGAGTATTCCCCCTTGCTCACCTCGGCACTCCGGCTCCTGGCCTCCATGGCACCCCCGGAAGTCTCCTGTGCCTCCGGCTGCTGCTCGCTCTCCCGCTTCTGCTGCAGAATCAACTTCAATTCTGCATGGAGCAACTGCCTCTGGGCCTGTGTAGGATGGGCATGGAGGCTTGAGACCAGGACTGGGGAGCGGGTGGTGCAGCATTTCCCCCACCCCCCGCGCCACAAACACACACACACACACACACACACACACACACACACACACACACACTTCCCCACTCTGCTTTCCTCTCACCACTGCCTGGGCGCAGGCACTCCCTCCCAGCAGGAGCCCGGCCGCAGGGGCCACGCAGCTGTCTGCTGGTCTAGTGTCCTTCCTCTGGGGTCTTGCTGTCTGTCAGGGAGAGACAGGGTGGAGAATTTAAGGCTGGTCTCCAGGCTCCAAGCCAGGGAGAGCAGAGAGGGATGGGGCGTTGTGCTGGCCAAGGACACTCACCTGGGGCTCACTCCTTCTGGCTCTGTGTGCCTCCTGGGTCCGGGGCTCTAGGACAATGTCATGAGGCAAGTTCACTATAGAACGATGCTAACTACTCACTCCCTCACAGCCAGGTGGGCATATCCCCTCTCCACCTTGGTCTCGAGGTGGACAGATGAAGGGCGCCTGTCTGCCTCACGGGGCTGTGGTGAGGACACGGGCATGAGGTGCCAGACTCTGAGCACCTGTCCTTCCATTCCTTCTTCTCAAGAGCTTCCTAGGAACTAGGAACCCCACCTTGTGTCCAACGCCACCCTCCTGCTCCCCCCACACCACCCCCACCATGGGGCATGGATGGCACATGGACTTCAGAATGGCCTGTGCAGTCAGGGCTGTCACTGAGCCACTGTGACAATAAAACCCTGCACCTGCCCAGGTAACAAATGGCTGCATCAGAAGCTCCAGCCCTTGACAGTGATGATGATGATGATGCGTGGGTACAGAGATGGTACGATTTGCTCCAGCCACCACTGCCACAACTCCCCACCCCTTGGCCCCAGAGACCCAAAGATTTTATGTGGCTGTGGCAAGGAGCAAGCAGAGCCAGGGCTGTGCACACTGCCCCCCTGCCAGGCCCTTCTGGGGTGATGAACGTAGACATGGCCCCCTGCCCCGACTCTGGGCTGTCCCCGGCCCCCACCTGGCATGCCAAGCCGCCACCCCCTCCTGCACCGGCAAAGGTCAGGCCTCACGCGGCGCATTCCCTCACACAATGGCCTTCACATCCCACCCCCTGCCCACCCACCCGCAGCCCCACAATGGCCCTTCAGAGCCTGCTATAGGCCAGGACAGGGAACACACAGGCCCCCTCTTTCCCCAGCATTGCTCGGCTCCTCTGGGCATTTCTAGGAGTCCTGGTCTCTGTCTCCTTCCTCCAAGACCCCCCAGTGCCTCCAAGGAGGGCCGACTCCCATGTCTGAGCCTGGCACGGGTACCCATCAACCTCACCCTGGCACACGGGCGCCATTTCAGGGCTGGAGATCAAGGCTCAGAGAGGGACAAGTGACTCATCCAGGGTTCTTCAGCTAGCAAAGGGTACCTTCACCTGCCCTTGGTAGCTCTGACACAAAGATGACCCCAAACCCCGACACAGCTGGGCTGGGCTGGGAGGCCACCAGCAAAGGTGCCAAGAGGGCCCTTGTAGGTGGCTAGGCCTGGCAGACTGGCATCTAGGGGCCTCCATTTGTTGGGAAAATAAATGAGAGTTCAGAGACGGGGCTACCTACAGTGGGGGGGACAGATGCTAACCCTGGGTTGACAAGCGAAGTCTCAGTCTCCTAACCATCATGTGATACAGCCTGGGGCCCTTGCTGGTCACACCCAGAGCTTGGCACAGGAAGTCCAGCAGGGCAGGGACGGGGTGGCAGGGCGGAGAGGGGGTTGACAAGCCAGCGCCCTCCTTCCTTGTCCCTGCCCAGGACAACAGCCCAGCCCAGGTTATATTTAGCCCAACTGTGCCCTTCCTGAGCCACGTTCCTGGCTCCTGGGGAGGAGGAGGGGCAGCTTCGGAAGGAAACCTCCCCCCAACAGCACTCCCTGTTCCCAGCGCTGCCCATCCCGCCAAGCAGCAGGAAGAGGTCAAAGGATGCTCCCAGGCACCCCCCACCCTACACCCCACCCCTCACCCCGTCTGCTCCAACCTGTGCGAAGGCACGGTCAGCCCCTGCCCTGGAACCTGTTGGACGTTCCTGAGTCCCCTGTCTCTTGAACAGTTACTTGAGCTAAGATCCCTCCCTGCCTGGGAACAAGTGCTCCCTGGGGAGGGGGGGAGGGGAGGCGGGAAGGGTTGGAGCAACAGGTGCACCTGTGCCACCCATCCAAGAAGTGACTCAGACCCTTCCCGCTTTGGCTGCCGAACCTCAACTTCCCTAACCACCAGGGAGCCAGTGCCCGTGAGCTGTGACACCTAGACAGTGGGATGTTGATGGGGAGGTCTCAGAGGAGCAGGTATAAGGCAGTAGCCCCCGGCCGCCTCAGTTACTCCCTGTTCCAGCCAGGTGTGAGTTCTTGGCTAAGGTCCTTCACTCCTGGGGGCCTCACTCTGTAAAATAAAACCAACGAAGGCTAGGTGCGGCAACCTAGCAGCTAAAGTTCTCGCCTTGCACACACCAGGATCCCATATGGGCACTGGTTCTAATCCTGGCAATCCCGCTTCCCATCCAGCTCTCTGCTTGTGGCCTGGGAAAGCAGTTGAGGATGGCCCAGAGCCTTGGGACCTTGTGCCCACATGGGAGACTCAGAAGAAGCTCCTGACTCCTGGCTTTGGATTGGTACAGCACTAGCCATTGTGGCCACTTGGGCAGTAAATCAATGGAAGGAAGATCTTCCTCTCTGTATCTCCTCCTCTCTGTATATTTGACTTTCCAATAAAAACAACAAAAAAAAAATTTTTTAATGGAGCCTACAAGAGTGATGGGTGTGAGCTAACAGCAGGTACCCAGAGCGTCCCCAGCATAGGCAGTCCAGCACTAAATTGACACCAACTGGACTCTGGCAGCAAAAGGGAAGGTGCAACTCCCACATTCCCCTCAGCCAAAGACACAAAACATGTGTCAGGCACCAGCCTTCTACCGGGAGGTTCAACACTCCCCCACCCCACAGTCCTCACTCCCCCTAACAGCAGCCTCATCCAGATCCCAGAAAGCTGGTTCCGTGCAAGTCTCCTGCACCAGCAATGTTTAAGCAGTCGCTCATTTACTCTCAAGCCAGCCCAACAGGGTGCCCTCTATCAGCCCATTTTAGAGACAGTCAAGTGGAGGCCCAAAAAATATCATATCATGTCCCAGGCAGCATTGCCAGAAAGAGTGACTGTCTCCCCAAATCTGTACCTTCCACATCCCCCACCACCCCGCCTCCTGAGCCCCAGGCACTCCCACCCTGCCCTCCACCCCAGAACCTTTCAGGACCCTGGGTCTCAGTTGCAGGGCTCCCCATCCTGACCAGAGAGAGCCAGGGGGCTAATCCCTTACCGCTGGGGCCTCCAGACACCTCCAAAGTGCTCCCTGGTCCGTCTGCTCAGCCTGGCCCCTAGACTGGGGGGGAAAAGGAATGGGGAGGGGGAGGAGGGGAGACCCCAGCCATTGGCTGCCGAGGGATGATGTCACCGGAGGGTGGGTGGTGGGGAAACAAACATCCCCTTCTCCCATCCGCAAGGGCGTGGGGACTGCAAGATGACCGCCTCTGTCCAGCCTGGGTTGAGACCTCCACCCCACGTCCTCCTCCAGGGGTTTCTCGTGGCCACTACCCCACCCACCGCCCCCTGCCCTGCCTTGGAGACAGCCCCTCCACTCATCCCACCCCTATCCTGTCTGAATTGCCAGATCCCAGCATAGCCCTGGCATTGTGGGCTTCCCCCAAGATAAACTCTTTTCTCTCCTTCTCCCTGCCAATGTGGGTTCCAAGGCCAGCCCAGCTACTCCTTCCTGCGTGACCTGGGGTGAAACAAGTGCCTTCCGGGTCTCAGTTTATCCATCTCTAAAATGGGAGCAGTGGGATTGCCTGAGCCTCATGGAGCTGCGAAGACAATTCAGTGAGTTACAAGAGGCCGAAAGTACACAGCGTTTCCCCTTGTTGGGTCACATGCTGGCCTGCGTTACCATGCAAACCAAGCCACCGGCCATTCTGACTGGGGGACGGAGGGATTTTGATCCCTTGTTGGTGAGGCTGGGCGTAGGGGGATCCGATTCTCTGACATCTGGGTGTTGGAGCAAGGTGAATCTTCCTTATGCTCTGAGTCCAGCTGAAAGAGGCTGGGGGTCTGCAGGGTGGTACAGCTGGTGGCCCACCCAAAAGATCTACCCTCCTCATCCTCCATCCCCTGCTATTCCACAGCAAAGGAGAAGTTACTCACCCCCACCCCAAAAGCAAATGATCAACAGGGGCCCAACTCAGCCTGCACCTACCCGAGTCCCCAAGACCACCTGCCTTACCCCCAGCCCCCAGCCTGCCCTGACTCACCAGAGCCCGGGGGACGGCACAGGGAGCACAGGTACCCCCACATGCCCTCGGAACCCACCCAGTTGCTGTCTTGAATGCTGGCGACTCTCTGAGCCAGGGCCTGGGGCCGGAGCTGGGGTGGGGCTGGGGGATTACCCCCAAAGCCTGTGTCAGCAGCTTCTGTCCCATTGTCCAGCTGTGGACATGGATGCTGGGTCCTCAGCCTGGCCGGAGCCCTCACACCAGCTTAGGGATGAATGGAAGGGTGGCTCTGGGGACTTACCCCCAACTCTCCTGTGGAGGGGCTGGGGCCTACTTCGGTGAGCATGGGGGTGACCAGGAGCAAGAGGGCAGGAGCCCGGAATGCCAGGGGGAGTCTCCCCCCTTGCTCTCCCAAATGCCCCCTGCCCACTCCCAGGCACCAGGCAAGGCAGGAATGTGCTGAACTCTGGGAAACGCCTTCCAGGCCTGGCAGCCACCAAGAGCAAGGGCGGGGCCGGAAGCCAGGCAGCGCCCTGCACCCGAGAGGGGGAAAAGGAACTGTAAAGCAGAGACCACCTCCCTGTACTCACTACAGCCTCCACCCCAGTCACGAGGCATTCCTGCAGTCAAGTCCACCAGCATGGAAGACCGAGCCCCGGCAAGCAGAAGGTTCCTTCCTGGGGACCAGCTCCATGACACATCTCTGTAGGAAGTGATATCTGAAGTCCAACAGGAAGGTGGAGGGACAGGGAGTCAAAGGGAGGCTCCAGGCCACCAGAGGGGAGCCTCAGGCCTCAACTCCACTCCAGCACACTCAGCAGCACCTGGTGCAGCACCCAGCCTCACGCTGGATGGTGCAGGGACACCCGGGAAGAGCCACGCCAGCAGAGTGAGGGTTATGATAGGGGTAGCCACAGTCTTGAAAGAAAGGTCAGGGAGGGCTTCCTGGAGGAGGCAATATTTGCGATCCAGGCCCGTAAAGGTGAATTTGAAGTCAGGGCAACGCCATGGGTAGGGAACAAACAGGAGCACCTTCCAGGTCGTGGCAGCAGCCATGAGGAGACGCAGTCAGCTGGGTCATGAGGTAGGTAGGGATTTGGTACCGAGGGCCCCCAGGGTGTCCAGGAGAGGGATGAAGTTAGGTTGCACCCGTAAGCAACTGAGAGGATTATAAAGAATATGAGGCAAAAGGTAGGCAAAGTGAAGCTCAGAGGCCTGGGTCTCGGGTGGGCCCACAGTCAGGGTGATGGGGGGCCATCTATTTTCCTGTACATATGGCTGCCATCGCATCCTTTCCCTAGCTGGCTGGAGACCCGTTTGCACTGTGAGCGCTTGCCGTGTGCCCCAGCGTGTCTCATCCTCTCTGCCTTTCCTCCACCACCCCCCATTCCCGAGGGGGGGGTTGTCACAGGAAGCTGAGTTTGTGGGGGTGGCACCGGTGTCCTGGTTCCGGCCAAGGCCACCTCCGTAAACACAGGACATCCTGCAGGGCTGGGGTGGTGGTAGGGGGAGGAGGTGACGGCTGCTCCTATGGGGACCACCCTCTTGGGGCCCTGCTTGCAGCACGGGCGGGTGGGAGCCTGGGCCTGCCCAGTCCAGCCAAGTTAATATGACTCCCCTGCCTCATTCCTGGGGCCCCACCCATGAAGCAGCAGTGCCAGCGTGGGAGGGGGACCCAATAGCTGTGGGGCTTTCCTTCAGCGTGTCTCTCTCAGGCCTGAGTCCATCCCGACCAAGGGTCTAGGCCATAGCCCTCAGTCCTCTGGGTAGAGCCCTGGGCTTCATCCCGTGTCCCTCTGGCATCAGGGCCTGGCCATTCTGCCCCCGAGTGGTTTGTCTCTCCATTTTTCCCCATCCCAGGGTCCCTAGCCTCCTGTCACTTCTTCCTTGCCATGGCCACCTGAAAGTCAGAAGGGGCCTTTTACTCGGTGGCTTCACAGCCTCTTCAGGCAAACCTAGAGTCTGGCCTGCCCATGGTCCGGTCCTTGAGCCCACCTCAAGACCCATCACCTTCACGCCATCTTACCCCTCTAGGGTGCCTCCCCATGTGGCTCTCCATGGCCACCCCTCCCCCAACATTGTGACTCTTGCAGTTCACAGAGCAGACCTCGGAGGTCCCAAGAGGCTAAGTCCATGGCTGGGGGACACGGACTCCTTCCAGCAGCTCACTGCTTCCATGGCACGGCGGTAGCATCCACAGCCATCCACAACGGCACCCCGGGGCGATGACAGTAGGTACCAATGCTGGCTCAGTGTAACTCTGGGACAGAGCTGAGGTGGGTCTCAGAGTGTGCAGGGTTCTGAGCCCAAGAGGCTCCCCAGGGTGCCGGGAGAGAGGTGGGCAGTTTCTTCATATCCAAAGTCAGTGGGTACCCACAGATCTCTGCATGATGAGGGAAGGAAGCAAGATAGTAAGGAGAGTCAGACAGTAGCGCCCGGCTCTGCCAGGTGTGTATGTGTGTGTGTTTGGCCTGGACAATAGAGCCAGCTCTGTCACAAGCGTTGTGGTTCTGTGACAAGTAGCAGCGGTGCCAGGGCCAGCAGGTCAGCCTGTACTTGTGTGGGCCCTGGAATCTGCAGGCTGCCTGGCTGCTCTGGCTCCCGTGGCTTCAGGGCTGGGGCCTGAACATGCTCAGTCATCTCCAGGTGCCTCCGACAGGAGAGCCAGGCTGGAACCGGCAGTAAGCCCAAGGGCATTGGGAGTGGGGGGTGGGGGAAATGAGACAGGGGCCCAACCTAGCCTGCACCCCTACCGCAACAGGGACATGCCCCAGTGCCCTGTTCTCACAGCTGCTGCCTATGGTACCCGCGACTCGTATGAGCAGCTCTTCAGGACAGAGCCTATGTGCACTGCACAATCTGTGCTACTGTACCCAGAGGCCCTGGGGAAGAGGTGGGGGGACACTGAGGACCACTCTGGCAGAGGAGGAAATGGAAAGATGACTGCCACACGGGTAAGCAACCCATGTGTCGTGGAGCAACCCCCGCTGCCCAGCACCTGGAGACGTCAGGAACAGGGCCTTGGTGTGTTCGTTGTAAGCAGAGGGCAT
Source organism: Ochotona curzoniae (assembly GCF_017591425.1). NCBI lineage: Eukaryota > Metazoa > Chordata > Mammalia > Lagomorpha > Ochotonidae > Ochotona > Ochotona curzoniae. The sequence goes on along the minus strand of NW_024465561.1, from coordinate 2,837,461 downwards.
GGCCCAGTCCCCGCTGGGGGCCTCTCCGGGAGAGAGCCCGCGTTGGACACAGCCGGCGGTGGGAGCCTGCCCAAGGCTGGGACGTTGCAGAGCCTCGGGCTGGGCACCAGGGGGAGCCGCCGAGCGCAGCCTCGGCTCCAGTGTGTCGGGGGGATCCGTGCGGGGCGAAGCCGAGTCTGAGCCCAGTCGCCCCGCGGGGCTGGAGTCGCTGGGATGCCTGGAAGTCCTTGGGCCCGGGCACCGGCTCCCGCAGGCCATTTCCATCCCCGCCTCTCCCTCCCGGGCCCGCCTCATTCACTTCCAGAAATGGGCAAAACTTCCTCCGCTCCTCCAGGAAGCCCCGCTCCGCCCGCCCCTTCCCGGGCCCGAAGGGCCGGCGCGAAGCTACCCGCCTCCATCTCTCCACTGCGCTCTCCAGCCCCACCTTCTGCACGGCTCCCGATACGGGGGTCCCGACCCTCGATATGGGGTGTGTGTGAGTGTGTGTGGTGTTAGGGGGGCTGGAGTGGGGTCCCTGCGCCCAGGCAATCCCCTGCTGGGCCGCTCCGCGCGCCCCTCCGCGCGCCGCCCGCCCACGGTGGCCCGGCCGGGCAGCACCGCCCCTTCCCTCCCTGTCGCCACCCGGGCCGCCCTGCCCCCACGGCCGCCGGGAAGGACGCAGCCGGCGCCCGTGCCAGGCCTGTGAGTGTGCGGCCCCTCCCAGCGCGGCCAGGAATGCGGCTGGACGGCGGGGGCGGCCGCAGACACCCGGCGCTCCGGCCGGCCCCAGCGCCTGCGCCCCCGACGCCCCGGGCAGGTGACCCCAGCTTTGCAGGCTACTCTTCCCTTCCCCACGCCCCGGATTTCTGCCGGAAGCGCAGCCCCTCCCCGCGGCCTGGCCTGCCAGCCTGCTCACTGCTCCAGCCTTGGCCCAAGGAGTGGATTTTATGGCTGAAACCTCGCCCGTCCTGTCCCTTCAGTTCTGTCCCTGTTGTCCCAACAGGGCTGGCCCCTGAGGGTCCTTGGAGCTCAGGCCAACCTCCAGTTTTGTGTGTCTTTCTGATTGCCTGACTCGCCATATATGGGGAGCATAAGAGTTTGTTTCCAGATCTGGGGAGTCAGCTTTCTCAGGTGGATAACGCAGCTACATTCATCTCTGAAGCCTACCTCCTCCTGCAACCTCAGTGGTCCCAACAGTAAAATGGGAATAAGAGATCGGAACACCGGGTTTGTGGGGTTGTTTTGGGACAAAGTTAGTACCTGCCAGGATATATAGTTCTGTTCTGGATATATAGCCACACTCCATCCATACCTACAGTTAGGACCTCAAATCCTTAGCCCAGAAGCAAGAAACTACACCAAGTAGAATTTCCCGGGATTGGTTTTAATGTCAAAAACAAAAAACAAAAGAAAGAAGAAGAGAACAGCCCGGGCTGCTATCCTCAAGGATTCAGTCCAGTGTAGGGTCTGGCCGGGTCGCGTTCCAGCCACCAGACCCTGCCACTCCATGGCCGGGGGGTCTCTCCCAGGCAGGCTGCCCCCACCAGCCCTGAGCCAAGAGGACAGGTGCCCAGTGCCCTTTACCAAGCAGCCCAGGGAAGCCAGCTGCGTTTTGCCAAAGAAAGCCAGCCCAGACACCAGGCGCAGTTCAAACTCCAGCCAAGCAGTCCAGGCTTTGGGGTCAGCGGCCAGGCCCCGGCGACCGCTCCAGGGCCTGTGTGCCAACCAGCACGTCCATGAGGTAGTCCAGCTCAGCCTCATCCAGTTCCGGAGTGTCCTCCTTGCCCGGGCCACCCTCAGGTCCTGGTTTGAGGTCCTCTGAGGCTGGCGCCCAGAGTTCACTGTCATACATGGAAGTGTCGATGTCCTCAAACAAGCCCTCGAATTCATCGTCCAGCAGACAGCCGCTGGCGGGGCCCAGGAGGTCCAAGGCGCCCAGGTTGGGTGGGGCTCCCGCCAGGGGGCGTCCTGGTGGCCCTTCATCCGCCAGGGGTGGTGGGGCCTGACTCAGTCCCTCAATGTGGCTGAGGTCTTCCAGGAGACTGGCCATGGAGGCAGAGAGGGCGGCGTCTGAGCTGGCCAGCAGGCTGTCCGGCACACTGGGGGCCACTGGCGGGCTGGGCACAGGCGGCAGGGCGGTGGCGGCAGGTGCCATGGATGCCTGGATCCGCCGTAGCGTGTTCACCACCAGCACCAGGTGCCGCAGGTCTGGCTCACTCTGCCGCAGACTGTGGTGCAGCTTGAGCACAGAGAGGTCAAACAGGGAGCTGGAGGCCGTGGCAGCCGGGGGCGTCTGGGCCACGGCAGGGTGGCCAGGATCCAGCCACCAGGCGTCCACTTCCAGGGCTTCCTTCTCCTCCTCCTCCTCCTCCCACTTGCGTTTGAGTCCCTTGCTCAGCATCGTCTGTGGGGAGGGGTGAGGCACTCAGTTAGGGAGGGCAAAGGTGACCTGCACTCCCTGCCTGGGACCCACTCGCAGGTGCAGCTTTCCTAGGGGACGTTTTAAGATGCGGACGTCAACAGCGTGGCCCTCGGAACTTGTCGTGAAGGCTAAAATGAGATATGAGAGGGATTAAAAAAAAAAAACTTAGAATAGCATCTAGCACTTGGGAATCTTAATAATGAATTAATATCATTATTATTCTTCCACAAATCAGGGTCAATATGATAACCATATTACACATATATATAACATATATATTAACCTACAGAAGTGGCTGTGGAACTTAAGTCTAGTACTTGAGTGTCCCTAAGCAAACAACAACAAATACAGGAACATGGTTAGCCAGGGGCGGAAGATGCAGAGGGGAGGAAAAGGGTAGCTCCCTTCCCACCCCCAGCTTGCTGAGGGTCACCCAAGGCAGGGAAGACTGAGGGAAGCGGGGAGACAGACCCAGAGGTGGAGTGAGCCTGGAGGACTGGAAAGGGACCGTGTTGACAAGGTTGGAGATCAGGTGGGGGGTGGGGCACGGGCAGAAGGCAGTGGACACACACGGCCAGCCCGGACTGGTGTGCAGTGGTTAGATCTGAAGGGGTGTGAGTGAGGAGGAGAGGGGGCCGCTGGAGGGATCCCCAGATGGCTGCTGGGTGGGTGAGAGGGGCGGGCACCGGTTCCCAGGCCTGGTCAGTGACGGTGGTCAGGGAAGCGGGGCCAGTGGACGCGGAAGGAAGCCGGCCCTCTCAGCAGCAGTTTGCTGAAGAGATGGGACAGGCTCCTAGGGGTCGGTGTTGCGGGGTAACCAAGGCCTGAGGTGCTGGGCTTCGAGGGCTCCCGGTCCAGCCTACTTTTGTGGGATAAGGACGAGTACGGAGGTCGGGTGGCCGGGCTCGAGGCTGGCAAGGCCGTGAGGGGACCCCCATCACCGCACTACCCCCACACTGGGTCTTCCCCCCTTTTCCCCAACGAGCCCCGGAGTCCGGAACCGCAGGAATTCAGCCCCCACCCCCGACTCCGCCCCCAGGGCTCCGGCGCCCCCTAGCGGAGCCCCGGCGGGCTCTTCCTCCTCCCCCTCCACCTCTACTCTGGCCTCCCTGACCCCGGCCCGAGTCCCCGCTTCGATCCCTGCCCGTCGCCCGGGGCTGGGCACGCCGGGACCCCCCCGGCCGGCCGCGCTACCCTCCCGGGCCTCCGCTCTGCTTCCGGAAGGCAGAGGAGGCGGCTCCTCCCGGAGCGGCGGGGGCGGGTGAGTCACGCAGCCGGAGCCAGGGAGCCGGCGCCTCCGCCCCCTTCGCGGGCTGCGCGGCGTGATTCACCGGCCCGGCCGGGGAAGGGCGGCACGTCAAGGCCCCGGGGTGCCTCGAACCGCGGACGTTTCCTCTGGTCACGCATCTGCCGGACCCGGGGCTCGAACTCCGCTACGGAGCCCGACCACCGGGGGACGAGTCCTCCCCCCCTTCCCTCCCCAGGCAGCTTCATTTACATACCCAGCTCACTCGCCGCCAATCAGGAGGAAGGGGTAACTCGCCTCAGCCAATCAGGAAGCGGCGGCGGCAGCATCGCGGACTCGCCGGCCTCCGGCAGCCGGCACCCGAGGCCGAGGGACGCAGTTCTGACTCGGGCTCACGACTCCCGGCTCCTGACTACCCCTTGGGACCGCCCACTCGCGTGGCCGCCCCGCCTCCGCCCCGGGGATTGGTCTGTGGCGGCGGTGGGCGGAGCCGGGAAAGGGGCGGGCCCGGCGGGAGGACGCATGCCCCGCGGGCTGCGAGAGGGACAGGGGTTTTGGGGTGCGGGGTTTGGGCAACAGCTAAGTACAGATTCCACTCTCTAACACGCAACTCCGTGCACCTGCCAAATAGCGCTGTCGAGGCAGCCAGCCCTAACAAAGGTCCCTATACCGGAAGCCAGGTAGACCTGGGTTCAAATCTTCACTCTCCACGGACTTCTCTGTGTGTGAGAGAACTTGAAGATCTGCTGAAAGGCTATCTTGAAAAAAAAAAATGAGGGGCTGGTGTTGTGGTGTAACGGAGTAAGCGTCCACCGGCAATGCCTTCATCCTACAGGTGGGCTGGTTTGAATCCCAGCTGCTCCACTTCGGATCTAGCGTAATAATATACCTGGGAAAACAGCAAGCTCCAGGCTTTGGCTGTTGCAACCATGAAGGAGGATGGAAGATTGCTTTGTCTCTTCTTTCCGTTTCTGTCGATTCTGCCTTTCAAATGGACACATCTCTAAAAAAGATATTCTTGGGCCACTGGAGAAATCTGAAATATTGGACTGAAGTTGGATGATAATACGAAGTTTTTAAAATATTTATTTGGGACTGGTGTTGTGGCAGGACAGGTTAGAAGCCACCACCTGAAACGCCAGCATCCCACAGGAGGGCCACTTTGAGTCTTGGCTGTTCTGTTTCTGATCCAGCTTCTTGCTAATAGGCCAGGAAAGGCAGTAGTGCTTGGGCCCCTGCACTCACATGGGAGACCCGGAGAAAGTTCCAGACTCCTGGCTTTGGTCTGGCTCAGCCTCAGCTGCTGTGATAATTCTTGGAGAGAATCAGCAAATGGAAGGTTTTTCCCTCTCTCTGTAATACTGCCTTTCAAACAAATACATAAATATGCAAATGTAAAAGATGCTGGTTGAGAGGCCTGCCGGGAGAGCTTGGATTCGATTCTGGCTTTTTCCAGGAGGCGCCACCCCCCCACCCCAGACCTGGATTGAGCTCTTCAAGCCTGTCTCCATCATCTGCCTCTTGTATTCATTTTAATTTTAGTTGGAAAGCTAGGTGTCCAGAGAGCATTTGTCCCCATCTTTTCTGTTAGTTATTTAAAAAGAAGAGGTGCGAATTCTAGTTCTAGGTCATACGATATTACAATACTTTACGTGCAGCTAATTCTCGCAACCTGGTTCTTTACCGTGAGCTGAAAACACCAGACGTAACGACATATCTTGGGAAGTTTATTCCAGCGGGGCAGGAAAAGGGGAAGGGGAAAGGGGGGGAGGGTGAGAGCAAGGAAGAAGAGACCAAGAGGAAGGGAGAGGGAGGGAGAGAGAGAGAGAGAACCGCACCTGGGGGCCTTTTGGTCTGCCAGGTGGGGGGGCGGGGATTCGGAGGGATTGAGGTCAAGGCCCCAGGGGATTGGTGCCTGCATTGGTGCCTGGGGATGATTGGCAAGTGGGCGGGTTTGGGGAAGGGGCTGGGAGATTGGGGGTGGGATTCTCAGGTGGAATGCCAGGTTACATCTGATTGGTGGATGGCTGGATTGGCGCGAATTCCGTGAGCTGTGAGGAAGGAGAAATGACGCAGGGTCCAGGGTGGCATATTGGAATAAGTCCTTACATTTTCCACGTGCGGGGGGGGGGGGAGGGGAAGGGCTCCCATTTTGCATTCACTCCCCCTGTGCCCAGAATAGGGCTGGACCCAGGACTGAAGTAACCAAGGCACTTGAGCCATCCCAGGCACCTTCCACAGTCTATGTTAGCAGAAACGAATCGGCAGATTCACAGAGGTTCAGGACGCAGAACGCCGGCCCGCCTTGCTTGATTTTTTAAAAAAGAATACAAATTGGGCCCAGCGGCGTGGCCCAGCGGCATGGCCTAGCGGCTAAAGTCCTTGCCTTGAACACCCCGGGATCCCATATGGGCGCCGGTTCTAATCCCGGCAGCTCCACTTCCCATCCAGCTCCCTGCTTGTGGCCTGGGAAAGCAGTCGAGGATGGCCCAAAGCCTTGGGACCCTGCACCCGCATGGGAGACCCAGAAGTTCCTGGCTCCTGGCTTTGGATCGTCATAGCATAGCATCGGCTGTTGGGCTCACTTGGGGAGTGAATCACCGGACAGAAGATCTTCCTCTCTGTCTCTCCTCCTCTCTGTATATCTGACTTTCCAATAAATAAATAAATCTAAAAAAAATGTATAAAATAATACAAATTAGATAAGATGTTCATTAGCATAAGCCTCCTGCTAGGCCCGGTCTGCAAGCCTCCCCCTCCCCCTTGTTTATGGCCTGAGGAGTCTGAGTTTTTGCCAAATGGCCTCCCCCAGCTTCCACCTGGAAGATCTCCTAGGGAGGGTTGATTGACAAACGTGTACTGCACACCTGCTGCGGGGTGGCCACTACGGTGGACAATGGCCGGGGAGGAAGTGGAGGATGAAAAGACATGCCAAGACAGAAGCCGGCACGGAGCAGGGAGCTCGCACTTCGTGGGCACGTACACACACGGCCCCGGGGGGCGCCCAAGGCAGCGCAGGAAAAATTACATTACAGACCCCTGCTGGGAGGAAACCTGCCTGCCGAGCACCTGAGAACCGCGGGGTGACAAGTGCGGGCGCCTAGAGGCAAGGGAAGGGAGGCCCCGGAGCGGCCTGGGCAGCTGTGACTTCTGCGTGGAGTCCTGAACGAAAGGGACGAAGCGCAGGGGCCCTGAGGTGCCAGCCCGAGAGGAGGGCGAGGAAGGCACTGGGTCGGGTCTTGGCCAAACCCAAGAATCTGACTGCTGCAGAGTATCCTGCTGGGCTTGGAGTGCCTGGAAGAAAACCCGGCCGAGTGGGCAAACCGAGAGAGCCTTCCCCGGAGGAAGAAACGCCAGGGGCCCAGCACCAAGGACGCGCCGGAGCAGCCTGCCAGACGCAGGCTGGGCGTGGGGGGAAGGGAGGAGGCCGGAGGCCAGGCCTTGGAAACGAAACCAGAATCGAAGGCAGCCAGCCCCGCAGGCCCGGGAGGAGGAGGAGGAAGGGGGCGGAGAGCGGCCGCCCCGCCCGGCCCCTGGGGACGCAGCAGGCGCCCGGCCGGCTCCGGGCCTTGGGCAGCCCGTGGGCAGGCGGGACCCTGCGCGCCGGACACGCCCACCCGCGGCCGAGGCCCCTCCGCCGCGCGGACCGCGAACGTGGACTTTGTCCCCGGGGACTCTGGCCCGCGGCAGGGCCCGCCTTTTTCCCCTTCTGTGGCCAGCGCTTCTTGCAGGTGCGAGGAAAAGGGGAAGGAGTTGGACTCTGCGAACTTCATTGAGTTCATCCAAAAAGCGGGGCTGTTCCCACCCTGGTCCCTGGTCCCTGGTCCTGGCCTCCCTGTGGTCTCCTTTGCTGGATCCCTTGAGGGCAGAGGGCTGGAGAGAGAGGCCAAGAGGCCCCACTCCTGAACACCCGCCCAGTCACTGCAGGTTTAGCCACAGGCCCGGCTGAAGAACTCTCCCTTGCCTCTGACCTCCCGCCCTTGTTCTCCTGGCTGCAACCATGGAGCCCTTCCACTGGCTGCTGGTGCTGCTTGGACTGTACCCCGGCGGGAGGCAGTGTCCTCACCGCCTCTACCTTAGCATCTGGACCGCCCCCCTCCCGGCCTGTGAGATCTCCCCTGGCCGCCCCATCCAGACCAGTGACTCCATTTCACTTCCCGGAGTTCTTTGTAGCACCTGTCTCTATGTGCACCTGGCAGATGCTACATTTTCCCTGTTTGTTTCACTTTGTTTCCATCTTCCTCAGCAACTGTTGATGTTATGTGCAGACCTAACTAGGGGAGAGTTTCAGACCCACAGCACACAGGAAATTGAACTCATTGTTGCACATCTTTTTTTTTTTTTAAAGATTTATTTTTTATTATTTTTTTCATTGGAAAGGCGGATATACAGAGAGGAGAGACAGAGAGGAAGATCTTCCATCCGATGATTCACTCCCCAAGTGAGCGCAACGGGCCGATACTATGCCGATCCGAAGCCAGGAGCCTCTTCCGGGTCTCCCACGCGGGTGCAGGGTCCCAAAGCTTTGGGCTGTCCTCGACTGCTTTCCCGGGCCACAGGCAGGGAGCTGGAAGGGAAGCGGGGCTGCCGGGATTAGAACCGGCGCCCATATGGGATCCCGGGCGTGCAAGGCGAGGACCTTTAACCACTTGCGCCACCGCGCCGGGCCCACATCTTTTTTAAAAAAGATTTTACGTGGGCCCTGTGCAGTAGCCTAGTAGCCTTGAATGTGCGAGGGGATCCCATATCGTCGCTGGTTCATGTCCTGGCTGCTCCACTTCCCATCCAGCTCCCTGCTTGTGGCCTGGGAAAGCAGTCGAGGATGGCCCAAAGCCTTGGGACCCTGCATTCACATGGGAGACTCAGAAGAAGCTCCTGGCTTTGGATCAACTCATATCTGGCCATTGCGGCCATTTGGGGAGTAAACCAGGGAATGGCAGATCTTTCTCTCTGCCTCTGGTTCTTTCTGTAAATCTGCCTTTCCAATAAAAAGAAATAAAATCTTAATTTTTTTTTTACTTCTTTATTTGAAAGGCAGATTTACAGAGAGAGGCGAGATAAAGAGCAAGAGAGAGAGAGAGAGCACTTGCAACTCTTGGTTCACTTCCCAAAATGGATGCAGTGACCAGGACTGGACCAGGCCAAAGCCAGAAGCATGAAACTACATCTGGGTCTCCCACGTGGGTGGCAGGAACCCAAGGGATCAGAGCAGCACCTGGCCAGGAGGAGTTGAGAGGACAGGAAAGGCCCTCCAAGGAGGGCATGTTTGGGCAGGTTCAGCAGCAAGTATGAAGGCCCTGAAGTGGAAGTGAGCCTGGTGTCAGAGGCTGTCATGACTGGAGTAGAATGGGAGATGGCCCCAGGAAGTGGTCAGGAGTTCCTCGGGCCATAGTGGGGTTAGGACTTTATTCTGAGTGTGATGAGAAGTCACCGGATTTTTTTGTTTTTCAGATTGATGTATTTCTTTTTTTATGATTTATTTTATTTTTATTGGAAACTCACATATACAGAGAGGAGGAGAGACAGACAGGAAGATCTTTTGTCCGATGATTCACTCCCCAAGTAACTGCAACAGTTGGTGTTATGCCGATCCAAAGCCAGGAGCCAGGAACTTCTTCCGGGTCTCCCATGTGGGTGCAGGGTCCCAGGCTTTGGGTCCTGGACTGCTTTCCCAGGCGACAAGTAGGGAGCTGAATGGGAAGTGGAGCTGTCAGGATTAGAACCGGCTCATGTGGGATGCCAGCCCATTCAAGGCAAGGACTTTAACTGCTAGGTCATCGCGCTGGGCCCAGATTGATGTATTTCAAAGGCAGAATGGTGCTAACAGAGATCTTCCACCAGCTGGTTCATTCTCCCAAATGACTGCCACAGCCAGGGCTGGCGCCAGGTCCAAGCCAGAAGCTAGGAACTCCATCTGGGTCTCCACGTGGGGGATAAGGCCCAAACACTTGGGCCACAATTCTTTGCTTTCCCAGGCACATTAGCAGGGAACTGGTTCCAAAGTGGGGTAGCTGGGACTTGAACCCATGACCCATGTCTCCATGGCCAATACTGACTCAGCTCATGGCACCACAAGGAGGAATGTGATGCATTCCCAGCACAGACTGCACCTGGTGAGCTGGCGTGAGCCCCTGTGGCCAGCACCTTCTTCTGTCGCTTTGGATTTGCACCTGCCTGGGCAGGTGACCTGTCCACTTTCTTTTTCTTTTCTTCTTAAGAATTGTTTATTTTTATTGGAAAGGAAGATCAGATACAGAGAGAAGGAAAGACAGAGAAAAAGATCTTCCATTCCCTGATTCACTCCCCAAGTGGCTACAATGGCTGGAATTCAGCTTATCCAAAGCCAGAAGCCGGGAGCCTCTTCTGGGTCACCCACATGGTGCTAAGTCCCTAGGCTTTGGACCGTCCTTGACTGCTTTCCCAGGCCACAAGAAGGGAGCTGGATGGGAAGTGGAACAACTGGGACACTGACCAACACCCGTGTGAGATCCCGGCTCTTGCAAGGGGAGGGTTTAGCCACTGAGTCACTGAGCTGGGCCCAACCGTCCATTTTCTGACTTCAGATATGATGTCTGCCTCAGGGTAAGAGATCCAGCTTGAAACAAACATGTAAATAACCTGTCCTTTTTCTGCCTGTGGACTCTACCCACCTGTGATTCCTTCTTACAAGCCTTCCAGAAAGGTCACCAAGGCTGTGGAGGCCCACTGCCTTCATTTCCTCCCAGGTCTGTGCAGACACAGTGGTGGGGCACACAAACACTTGCCTTTCCCTCCCAGCCTGTGCCAGCAGTGCCCAAACCGAATATCGGGCTTAGAAATGGTGCCCACTGGGCTTGATGTGGTGGCCCAGTGGCTAAAGTCCTCACCTTGAACGTACCGGGATCCCACAGTGGCGCTGGTTCTAATCCCAGCAGCCCTGCTTCCAATCTAGCTCCCTGCTTGTGCTCTGGGAAAGCAATCAAAGAAGACCCAAAGCCTTGGAACCCTGCACCCCTGTGTGGGAGACCTGGAAAAGGCTCCTGGCTTTGTATTGGCTCAGTTCTGGCTGTTACGGCCGCTTGGGGAGTGAATCATTGGACAAAAGATCTTCCTCTCTGTCTCTCTCCCTCTCTGTATATATGAGTTTCCAATAAAAATAAATAAATCTAAAAAGAAAAAAATGAACTGGTGCTCATATGGGATCCTGTCATATGCAAGGTGAGGACTTTAGTCTCTAGGCTACCGTGCTGGGCCCAGAAACCAAAACTCTTAAGCATCACTCTGATATGGAATGTGGAGTCCCAAGCATTAGCATAATGTGCTATGCCACCTGCTCCAAGTCTGCTTTTAATACTGGGCTCTCTGGGCATTTTCTTCCTCAGACCAAAAAGAAAAAAAAAAAAGTGCTGACTACTAGGTACCAGGGTGTGACATTCTGGGACACAGACTCCATTTGCCCTCCCCTGTGGCTTGCACATCTATACCAAGTGCCATAGGAAGCCCAAGGCCATGCAGTCCAGTGGACTTGCAGCTTGGCGTCCTGTCGTTGCTTTTCCTCGCCGTGTGATTCTGGGTCAGGAACGTGATCTCTCTGAATGTCAAGGTTTCTGGCTACAATGTGTGACAGCTGTACTTCCTTCTGTATGAATTGTGGTGAATAAAGGACTTAATTCAAATAAAGTGGTTAGAACAATGCTGTGGGGGCCAGCACAGTGGCTTAACAGGCTGGTTCTCCACCTGCAAGCACCAGCATCCTACATGGGTGCCAGTTCATGTCCAGGCTGCTCCACTTCCCATCCAGCTCCCTGCTCGTGGTCTGGCAAAGCAGTCGAGGACGGCCCAAGTCCTTGGGACCCTGTACCTGCATGGGAGACCTGGAAGAAGCTCCTGGCTCCTGATTCGTGCAGCTGTAGCTGTTGTGATCTGGGAAGTAAACCAGTGGATGTAAAATCTGTCTCTCTGTAAATCTGCCTTTTCAGTAAAGATAAATCTTTACAACAAAATCAAAACCTGTGCAGCATTGTGTTGTCATAGCACCTAAAGCCTTTGCCTGCCTGGGATGGGTGCGAGGCTGGGTGGGGTTTTTCCCTTTGTTTCTCCCCTGACCCCATACAGGGGAAAAAAAAAATGATATTAGTGTGGAAACAATGGTATTACCCACTTTCCTGTAGCCCTTGACCCTTTGTACCCTAATCAACTAAGATTATTAAAATAAATACATAAAATTTTAACAAAATAAAGCCATTGCCTGCATGATCAGCATCTCGTATGGATGTTGATTGATTTGGTTCCCATCTTGGCTCACTTTTTAAAAAAATATTTATTTTTATTGCAAATTCAGTTACACAGAGAGAAGAGACAGAGGGGGAAGATCTTCTGATGATTCACTCCCCAAGTGACTATAATGGCCAGTGCCGCGCTGATGCAAAGCCAGGAGCCAGGAGCTCCTTCCAGGTCTCCCACACAGGGGCTTTGAACTGTTTTCGACTGCTGTCTTAGACCACAAGCAGAGCTGCACGTGAAGCAGGGACTCCAGGATTAGAACCCGCGCCACTATGGGATCCCAGTGTATGCAACTTTAGGACTTTAGCCATTATGTCACTGCGCAGGGCCCCTGGCTTCTCACTTTTGATCCAACTCCCTGCCCATAGCCTGGGAAAGGCAGTGTAAAATGGGTTGTTTGGGCTCCTGCCACTCATGTGGGAGACCTAAAAGCAGCTTGTAGCTCCTGGCTTGGCCTGGCTCAATGCTGGCCATTAACAGCCATCTAGTTAACCAGCAATTGGACGAGCTGCCTCTCTTTGCTAATTTTTGGCTTTTCAAGTTATTTATGTGTGTATGTATATATATTTAGGCTATTCCTGGAGAAGCCCATGCCCTCCACAGGAGTTGGTGGGGTCAACTCTCAGCTTCCTGGAACTGCAGACACCTGTGTGGCAGCAGGTGCTAGTTCAGGTGGCGGAGCTGCCATCTCCCTGCACAGGAGACACCTGCTGGCTCCTTGCTTTAACCCATGTTGATACACAGCTAATTACTGTGGACAGCTGGACAGTGAGCCACGGGCCCGAGAGTACTCTTTCTTCAACAGAAAAGTCCCCCTTTTAAAAAGCGTGCAGTTTCCACAAACTTTAGGAAGCCCCCCCTCACGCAGTGGCATCACTACCCCAGCGTTGGCAGGTGTCTGGGGAATAGCACCAGTCCCTTTGGCTGCCCCAGCAACATTCACAAAACACAACCCATTTTTTTCCAAAATACATTTAGTTTATTTTTTTAAAAATTACAATCCAAAAAAAAAAAAAACAAACCCCAAAAAACGAAAACACCCACCACAAACCCTGCCTGTTTTTATTTAAATAACGCGGCATGGAGCAGTTTCCTTTCTACCCTATTGCACGTGGTCCGGCCTGGTTATGAATGAATGAGAAGCTGCTGGCATTGGGTGCTGCCAGGGACGTGGGGTTCTGCCTTGGCTGGGGGAGGAGGCCAGCTCCTCCCATTCCCTGGAGGGGCCAGAGGCATAGCCTTGGGTTTCCATGGCAACCTGGCAGCAGGTCCCCTCTGTCCTTCCCTTCACTGGCCCAGCTTTAACTGTCCTGAGGCCCCAGTGATCCTAAGGGAAGCCAAGAGTGGAGGCAAAGGCCGAAAAAATGTGTTTGGTGGGAAATCTGACTCCCAGAAAAGTCTCGTTAAGGCATTTGGAATAGATAAATTAACGCAGAAAGATGTACCTTCATAGAAGGCTGTGGCAACCAGACACACACACACATGCAGGACTGTTTGTGGAACCCTGATACGGGAGGCAGGGGGCCCCCAGTCCCTGCTGGGAGCCCCTGTGAGAACACACAAGCCCGAGAGCTGAGCTGCACCCCGGCTGATGGCGGCCGGAGCCCCAGGCCAAATCTTAGGACCCTAGGATGATCTCCATGATGTGGTCCAGTTCATTCCACTCCCAGGAGCCTGGTGTGCAGAAGAGGTTGTGAGGGGGCTCCGTGGGGGCAGGCGCGGGCTCCTTCTCCACTGCTGACGTGTCAATGTCCAGAAACAGGTCGTCCAGGTTGGTGGCGTCGCCCAGGTACCTGGAGCTCAGCGCTTCCAGGAAGACAGGGTCGGGTGGAGGCAGCACTGGATCTTGCAGGCCGCCGGGGGGTGCCCCTGTGTTCTGCACAGGCTCTGACTCATCCATGGAGGTCTCTAGCTCCCTGAGGATGGAGCCGATGGTGGCCGACAGAGAGAAATCGTCCTCGCCCAGGAAGAGCGGCTCTGGGGGCACGGCGGGCGCCGGGGCCAGGCGCAGGGAGGCTTGCAGCTGCTGCAGCGTGTTGTGGATGAGGACATGCCTGCGGAGGCTGGGCGCGCGGGGGCCCAGGCCGCGCTGAACCTTGTCCAGGGAGATGCGCAGCAGGGCTTGCTGGTAGCTCCGCAGGCCCGCTGGACCCCAGGCCCACGTCTCCTCCTCCTCTTCCAGATCTGAGTGTTTCCTCTTCAAGCCGCCCACCATGATGGTTCTCTGGGGAAGAGAGGGAAGGGCAGGTTAACCGCGCTAGGACCAGCTCAGATGCAGTCGTTGGCGAACTTGACCCATCAGAATCTGAGAGACCATCTCAGTATCTCAGGCTAAGCAGGTGAGGGACTAAGGACTTGGGCACAGCTGGGTCGCATCCCATGTACTTGCCTGTGAACGCACGTTCTAGAGTTCCTGGAATTCCCCATCTGCAGCTTAAGGGTCCTAACTGAAATCCCTCTCAATCTCAGGGACCATTCTTACACAACTCTGTGTCCTGACGGTTCCTCTAAAGACAGGCTCCTTCTGTCCATGCCCTCTTCCTTAGCCCTCCCCGCACGCTCACCAGAGAGAGGGAACGAGCCTTTCTCATTTCCCACTCCACCGACCAGACTGGAGACTCGGGCTTCCCCAACTGCTCGCCAAAGAGGAAAACTGCCCCGAAACTCAGCTAAGCCCCGCCCCCAGGGGGTCCCAGCCAACCAGACCTCGGCGCTCCACAGGCCCCGCCCCTTCCCGCGGGGCGCTGTTCACCAGGCAGGAACGCCTCCATCTGGCCCAAGGGCTTCTGGGAAACACGGGCCGACGGACGCCTAAGTACCCTCTCCGACGTCGGGCGGGACTACAATTCCCAGAGGGCTATGCTCGCGGGCATGCGCAGAGGCGCCGGGCGGGGTGGGGGCAGGGAACCCGGACGTCCAGCTGCCGGGCGCCGGCCGGGTCCCCTCCCCCACCCCGGGCTCGGCTTTCTCCGGGCTTGTTGCACCCCAGGAGACCCCCGGATTCTTCCAGAGACGCCCCCAAAGACCGCGCCCCGAAGCAGCCGGGCCGGGCTGGGGTGTGTGGGGGAGGGGTTAAGACGGGACACCCTCCTGGTGGGGCACACCCCCAACTTTTCTCCTCTCACTTTGCGAACTTCTAGTCCCGAGAGCCAAACACCCGACCCTCCACAACACCCTCTCTCCCCGCCGCCGCGTCTCGGGAGTCCAAGACGGCAGAAAAGCCAGAGTCCCCAAATAAGCTCGTCCGCGAACGAGAGTTCGTCCTCATCCTCAGATTTCCAGGCTCCCCCCTTCTCATCAAAGTTTCTGGCCCTGGTCCTCTCGCTTCTCCCGACACCCCCCATTTCTCAGGTTCAAACTCCCTCCCGTTCAGTCTCGCCTCCCGCCTTGGATCTCCCAACTCCGGGCGCTAGACCCTCCGAACCCTTCATCTGCGCTCCTCCCCCGAGGAAGGCGGGCCACGGCTCACCTCGGCTGCCAGCTCGCCACGATCACGTCCCGGGACGCCTGCGGCGCTGCGACCCTCAGCGCTGGCGGAGGGGTCTGGCTCGTCTGCCGCCCCCCACCCCCGCCCTGGGCCTCTCCGGCCGGCCTCGGGCCGGAGCGAAGCTGCAAGCGCCGATTGGCTGGAGTCCTGGCCGCCCGCCGCGGAGCGCCGATTGGCTGCACACAGTGGATCTCCGGACTCCCGGAGCTCGTCCAGCCGCCTGCCGCTCGGGCGCGTCCGCGACCATTTAAAGGAGTCAGACTCCCGACGGGGCGGGGCCAAGCGTGGAGTCCAGAGAGGGCGGGGCCACGACACGTAGGGCCCGCCTCCCAGGCGCTGCGAGATCCTGCCTCCGAGGCCACGCCCCCTTCCGAGTCCCCGCCTTCCTGGCGCTCTGAATTTCCTTCTGAGGCTCCGCCCCTTTCCGATACCCAGCCTTCTGGACACTCTGATATTTCATTTACGAGGCCCCGCCCCTCAGGGTTCAGAAGCCGCGCCCCCCTCCGAGTCCCCGCCTTCCCGAAGCTCGGCGTTTCCGCCTCTAAGGCCCCGCCCCTCGCGGTTCAGAGGCTGCCCCTCTCTCCGAGGCTCCGCCTTCCCGGTAATCCGAGGTCCCGCCCCTTCCCAGGCCCCGCCTCCGAAGCTAAGAGAGCGTTTCTGATCACCGGAGTACAGCTCAAGGGCAGCAGCCAATCATTTCGAGCGGCTTGTGTTGCCTAGGCGACCGCAGGCCCGCCCCTCCCATTCACCCTGGGGCCTCAGTCCTGTGCAGGACTTTCCAGCACGTCCTCTGGCGGCCTCGCCGGTTCCGTCCTCTTTCTCGAGGGCCTTTCTGCTGCTGTAAACTGTGCCTGGCTCGCTACCGTCCCAGGGAAGCACTCTGCCGCTGCGCTCTTCAGCTCCCCCACTCTGATTCACTTCCAGTTTGTCTGAAATCGCTTCACCCGGGCTTGCTCACCTATATACACGGAGTCCGTTTCCCTTTCCTGCCTTCCTCTCCCCCATTAGGTGCTTACAGCAGTGTCAGGTACACGGCAAGCAAGCACTCAACCTTGAGAGTGAAACGTTTTTGGCTTTAAAACATTTTATTGATTGATGTGAAAGGCAGTATTATAGAGAGAGGGAGAAGGGGAGGCAGAGATCTTCTACCCGATGGTTCACTCTCCAGATGGCCACACGGTGGAGGACTGGAGCTCAGCTAAAGCCGTCTGGGTCTCCCCTCCCCCCGTGGGTGTGGGAGCACTTGGGACCCCTCCTCCACTTTGGCATGTGCAGGAGCAGGGAGCTGAGTCAGAAGAGCAGCAGCTGGGGCTTGAACCCCTGCTCGTGCGGGCTTGGGTCTTCATGCTGAATGTGTGCCTCTCATCAGAGCTCATCTGGAAAGTTCTCTCCTCTCAGGAGCCCTCCTTCACAGCTCCTGCGACCACTTGTGGCCCACAGTTCCCCCGCTACCCCCAGTCTGCATCTCCCCCACGGTGGGCCCCCTGAGAACAGGAGCTGGGGTGATCTTGGCCACGTAGTGCTTGCTGTGGTGGAAGTCTCTATCCTTAGCAGGTCCCTGGTGACAGATGGCAGATAAGGACCCAGGGCTGCCCCACCCCCACAAGTTCTCACTCATTATGGAGGGAGAGGGGAGGAGGCTGAAGCCCCCTCAGACCGGTTCTGGCCAGTTGGAATGTGTCAGCCAAACCATCCTGCTGTTTGCAGCGGTAAACTCTTCACAGAGGGCACAGGGTGGTGGTGGTGGAGGTATTGTAATAGTTCACAGAAAAGGGAACCAGGAGCTGACTCACCAGAACTGGGAAAGACATCCCCGAAGAACAAAGTAAAAGAACCGTGGATGCCAGAGAAGGTACCTGCCCCCGTCCAGGGCCCCATCTCTGCACCGCCCACAATCTGGGCAGCCTGCTGGATGCCTCTCCCTCACCAGGGACGCCCCCTCAGGCTCCGGAGCCATTCTCCCAAGGCCTTTTTCTCCTGCCCCAAGACATTCCACTCCACACATACACCTTGGTCCCAGGCCCGTTCCCACCTCCAACCCACTTCTCCCATATACGGCTTTAGAAAACACGAATCTCTCCTCACACTCACACAGCAGAAGCTGGAGGGGCAGGAGTTAGTTCCTCTAAGCAGCCCAGCGCTTTCTGGTCTCCTGGGCTTGGCTCCAGTTATTGGTTCTGCCGGGAAAGGCCAACAGGTTCTAGAACCTTCTCTCTGGGAATTACTAACTCTGCATTTCCGGTTGGATGTCCCGTCTCCTGCCAAAGGCCTTTCTGCTGCTCAAGCTGGACCATAAGGTCCATGAACCCAGGCCACCCTCCGGGACCTCCTCAACCCAATGGTGGATCCCTACTGAGCAGGTGAATCAACACCCAGGATACTGCACACACAGGCAGACACTGACACGGAAGGCCATGGGGGGGGGGGGCGGGTAGAAAAAGAACCAAGTCCTCGACACGCATCTCATGCTGTTGGCTCAAGGTTTATTGCTCCGGTCCTGGGTGCCTCATTTCCCAGCATGCAACCCTCCTGGAGTCCTAGTCGTACTGGTGGGAGGGGTAAGCAGTGTGCCCATCGTACTCATCCGTGGTGAGGCAGCGCAGCAGGAAGTGGCCCAGGTCGTGTTTGGAGATGACCCTCGAGGGCCCTCGTCCGTCCACGGTCACCGAATAGGCCCCTGTGAGAGGCTGATCGCCTGGGAGGGAAAGGCAAAGGGACCGGGTGAAGCACAAGCCCGCTACTGTTGGCCTGGCACTGCGCGTGCCTATCTGTACCATGGCTTCCTTCATCCAGCAGGTGCCGAGCCCACGGCAAGGGCCACAGCGGGGGAAGAGGCCCCCACTCTCAGGACACCGACATTGGTCAGCAAAAGGCAAAAGAGACTAAAGCAAGAAGGCGTGTAGGATGGAGAAAAAAAGAGCAGAGGCCAGGCTAGGACCCGAGATGAACCCTGCTTAACCAATGGGCAAACCAAGCCATGGAGCGAGAAAGTCACATCTTGGTCACCTCCCAGAAGGGCAGAGGCTAGATTTGTTCTGGGTTCACCCTCTGCCTCCAACTAATGAGTTGCTGTTTGTACAAAGTAGACAGACAGTACATGGTTGCCAAGAAGACCCCTGGGGGACTGAGCTGTGGTGGTTAAATAAAGGATATTCACTAGTGGCCCCCCGACACCCAGGGCTCCCACCCCCAGCCACCCCTGCAGGGACAGCCTGTGCGGGAAGGATGCACAGGCCGCAGCTATGAGAACACAGGAGGTGGGGTACGTGAGATAGTCCCCGTTAAGAGGTGACCTGCCAGCTGAGTGAGATCTGCCATCACAGACCAAACTTTACCTGTGGGCAGAGGCAGGTGGGGCGGTACCTGTAGGAGGATTTTGCAAGTATCTCTTCATGGGAGATGCCTGCTGCAGCACTTGGGAATAAAGTGTGACAGTGTTGACAACTCACCCTCAGATGATTCAGCAAAGAAAAAAAAAAAACCCAAACAAAAACAAGTCAGCTATCCAATGAACAAATACATTCTGCTGGGGAGGGCGTTTGGCTTCACGGTTCAGATGCTGGTAAGGAAGTTTGCAATCCAACATCTGAGGGCCTGGGTTCAAGTCCTGGCACCACCAGAGCGCACACAGCCACTGACTGACTACCACACCAGCCCCATGGGAGCATCCCAAAGATGGCTGATAGTTCTCAAGACGATCAAAGTGTGAGGAGGAGACCCCCACAAAGCAAGGACAGAAGGGTTGGGGGAAGCCCCATAGGCCCAGCAGAGGGCAGGGGCATAGCAGGCTGCTGGCAACAGAGCCACGTGGCCATGTCCCAGCCCCGACTCACCTATGTGTGGTGGCATCACAGCCACGTACTTGAGGCCAGACTCCTGCAGCACCTTGTGCATCCGGCTGTGGTCATCTGTCACGTCCTGCAGTCTGGCAGGCACCTTGGCTGGATCCCACAGCAGGAAGGCTGTGGGGGCACACAGGGCAGGGTCAGTCTGGGCTCCCACTGCAAAATCCACCACAGTTAGCCTAGCTTCCTCCTGGAGGAACTGGCAGCAGAATACAGGAATACCCCGTCTCTGGTCCTGTCCACTGCAACCTCCTGCTTGGTCCCCATGGCCCCACTCCCTGCGCAGCCATTGGGAGCCTGCAAAGCCCTAAATCTGCTCACATTGAGATTTCTTTACACTCAGGGTGCCCCACCTGCTCCCCAGAATCACTTACCCCCACCCATTCCCTGCCACCTGTTCCCAGCCACACAGCCTCAGCAGTGGCTGACCCCTATGCCTGTGATACAGTTCCCTCCCACCCCCAGGGCTCCCTTCTTTCCCTGCAGACTTTGCTGGAAGGTCATCTTTCAGTGAGGCCTCCATGACTCCCATGTCCTGCCAGCCCAGCACAGTGCCCTTCTCCAGCCTCACATCATGAGATCACCTGGGGGTTTTTGCTTCCTAGCCCTTTCCTTTAACCCCATAGGGCAGGGACCTTGTCTAAAGTGCTCACAGCTCCACCTCCAGAAAGGCCTAGAACACTGCAGGTGCATGCTTAACATCTGTTGAAGGAATCATTTAGCCTTAGCAAAGCTAGAATACAAGAACACTCACCTGCCCCCAGAGCCAGGCTAATGTACCATGGGACAGGTGCCCTCCTTTGGGTAACCCGGGGTGACAGAAATTGTTGGAATCCCTGCCAGCGGCACAGAGTAAAATCCAATCCATTGCCGGGTCCTAGGGATCAGCATCCCTCTTTGCAGAGGAGAGCAGTGTGGCTCAGTGTGTGACGCCCTGGCACAAGGCTGCATGGCCATGGCCCGTCCTACACTCACACAGCCTCCCTTTCGGAACCTTAAATCCAGTCCGGGTCTTACCCTGAGCTTCCTTTTTAAAATTGTTTTTAAAGATCTATTTATTGGAAAGGCAGAGACACAGAGAGATCTTTCCTCCTCCAGTTCATTCCTCAAATGCCTGCGATAACTAGGACTGGAGCAGGTGGAAGCCAGGAACTCTCAACTCCGGCCAGGTTGCTCAGGAGCACAAGTCACTTCCTCAGTGATCTGAAGTGAAGGTTCTCGTACTTGACCTTCAGCAGGTGTCTTAAGTGGTGGCTGAAGTCACTGTATCATAATACTCCCCCTGTGTGTTGTGTATGTTTTAAGAGTTATCTATTTGAAAGGCAGCATGACAGAAAAAGAATCTTCCGTTCACTACTTCCCAAATGTCTGGGGCTGGCCTAGAACTCCCAGCCAAGTCTCCCACATGGGTGGGCACTTGGGCCAGTTTCCAGCACCTTTCCAGGAATTAGCAGGGAGGGAGTTGGATGGGACTTGAACAGGAGCTCCTATAGCTTACTCATGCCGCTAACAGCAGCTTAGCCTGCTGTGCCACACCCGATCCCCTGGCATTCCTTTTAATCCTCTTGGGCACCTCTACCAGCCAATCCTCCCAAGTCCTAATGATGCCAAGCTGCTTAGAGAACAATAACCTGCTAATCCTTTCCCTTGAAACTTGAACACAGAGGGGGTGTTAGACTCTTCTGGGTGAATGTTCAGTTTCTCAGCTGTGACACCAGCATGAAGTTTCCAGAAACAAAAGCTCTTTTCTCAGGAGCTGGTCAAGGTGTGCCTGGGTCTTCCCCCCATTTTAAATGGCTTAGGAAAGCACCCCAAAATGTAGACTTGCAAACAGGATCTGGTAACACTAATGAAGTTTACGCAGTGAATGTCCCACGTGGCAGGAACACAGGTGCTCACCATGCTGGCCTGGGGATTCGGCTTGAAACTCTTCGTAATTAAAAGTAGAGAAATTATCCTAAAGAAATAGATGCTGAAGCCATAATGGATCTAAATCACAGAGGAAGTAAGGGGAAAAGTGTGTGCAGAAAGGGGTGGGGGAAGAAATGGTGTCCTTTTAACTCAAGTTCATAAACATGTCTAAATAAAAGTTAAATATTGAAGGGAGGGCCTGGTGCCATAGCCTAGTGGCTAAATCCTTGCCTTGCATCTGCCAGAATCTCATGTCGGTTTGGGTTTGTATCCCGGCTGCTCCACTTCTCATCCAGCTCCCTGCTTGTGGCCTGGGGAGGAATTTGAGGACAACCCAAAGCCTTGGGACCCTGCACCCATGTGGGAGACCTGGAAGAAGTTCCTGGCTCTTGGTTTCGCATCAGCTCAGCTCTGGCTTTTGCAGCCATTTGGAGAGTAAACCAGCAGATGGGAGATGTTTATCTCTGTATCTCCTTCTCTCTGTATATCTGCTTTTCCAATTACAAGATAAAATAAATCTTTGAAGAAAATGGAAAGGAGGTGCAGGTGTTTAGTGCAGTGGCTAAGTCACCACAGAGGTGTCAGTTTTTCAGTGCTGACTTGGGTTCTGACTTGAGCCTCCCGTTAATGTGCACGCTGGCAGGCAGCAGGCAATGGACTTGGAGTCCTGTGCCCTGGATGGCGTTCCAGCCTCCTGGCTTGGGTGTGGCCCCATCTTTGCTGTTGAGGACACGTGGGGAGTGAACCAGCAGCTGGCATTTTGTCCCTATCTGTCTCCTTTAACTAAATGGAAATAATTTTTAAAATGCTAACAATAAAGCAACAAATCCTGGAATACAGGAGATTAAGGCTTCATCAGGGCCTGTACAAGGTGGAGACTGGCAGCCAGGGGGCATCGCCCGGCCCTGGCCCACAGCAAGGAGACAAAACCAGCCAGTGCTACCTGTGCAGCTAATGTGTGGGAGTACGAGCCCCTCCTCTCCCTTGCCAGGAGTTTTGGGAGGCTAAAAAGTGGCCTTTATCCCCAGGGTGTTCAGATCCCACCCAGCATACAGTAGGTGCTCACTACAGGCTCTTAGCATGAGCTGCACCAGCTGGCCACTCTGGAGCCTTCCCTTGGGGTTGCTCAGGGCAGCTCTTGGTTCCATGTCCCTCTGCCTACAGCTGGAAGTTCTGAGGATGGGGACCTGGCACATACCCACTGCTCTGGCCTCTGCCCTGCCAGGGTCTTCCTTCGCTTCCTTCAGACTGGGGGACAGGGAGCTCCTGCAGGCCTCCTAGGCTTCTTGTACCCCAACCGCAGTCCTAATTATCGGGGAGATCAATTTGCCTGCGGCCCTGCTACCACCTCTCTCACAGGGTTGTACTGGTCACCATCGCATCCTCAGCGCCATCCAGTAAGTTTGGACAAGTGCCCGGTGACTTTGGAAGGCTTCAGTGCCACCATGTCACAGGGCCCTGGGATGCCTGTCTTATTTCCACCCAGTCATTCAGTCCCACCTCCATGACCCCACCACCCACCCGATGTGCAGGCCACGACCTTGTCCACGCCGTGGGCCTTCATGGCTGCCACAATGTTCCGGGTGCCCTCGGACATCATGGTAGTGGGACCTTAGAGGGGACAGAGAGTGGCTGTCACTGGTGGGCGGTGGCGGAGGTGGTGGAGGTGGCGGAGGTGGCGGCAGGGGTGGCAGAGGTGGGGCCGGGGGTGGGGGCGGCACCGCAGGCCGAGGCGGAGGGTGGGGGGGCCGTGGGCAGAGGGGGGGCTCAGTACTGAGGTCGTTGCGGGTGCCCAGCAGCACGATGACAGCATCCTGCCCGGCCACGGTCTTGTCCACGTCGGCAGCCTGCAGGACGTCACCCACCACCACGTGGGCCGGCTTGGGCCCATCCTTGGGAAGTCTGGAGGAGTCACGCACCAGCACTGTGACTTCATAACCTGCAGGTAAAGAAGAGTAGGGAGGAGGGAGTCAACGGGCTCGCAGGGGGGCTCCGGGTCCCTTAGGTGCTCTGTGCCAGCTCGGTGATCTTCGAGCACGTCTGTTGAATGAACAGGACAAGGCACAAAGAGACACCATCAACCAGCACTTGCAGGGTTAATACCTGCCGTGCTTCCCTATGCCCCCTCAACCCTATCGGTGGTCTTTGAGGAAACTGAGGCACAGAGGAGGAGATGAGTTGCCTGAAGATTGTCTAGCACTGGGTTTGGTCCCGCACGCTGCCCCCTGGCCTGCCTTCTGCATCAGTAAAGATTTTTAACGTCACCTCCATGTGTTGCCTCTGTAGGCAATTCAGAAAGTCTTCCTTCCCCATGCGCACACATATTTTAGAGTTCACAAGGAAAACAGTGTCGCCCATCGTTTTAAACAGCAGCAACTGTGTTTACCGGTTGTTGTTTCATTGTTTCATTTTTCCCTCCCCTACTGCCCCTCACCCCAGGGGAGACACATTGAAAAGGCAGCTGGAAGTCACGGGAAGGGACAGTACCTGCCAGCACGCTGACCTTGCACTCTGGCAGCCGCTGCTGTGCTCAGCCTGGGCTACTTGGTCCTTGCAGCCAGCCTGAGTGCCAGGTTGTCACAATCCTTGCTTTACGGGTGGTGGGCAGGGTCAGAGGACCAGCTGAGGCTGCGAGGTCCCGTGCAGCCACCGGTGGGGGGGGGCAGTGCCTGCGGCATGGTGGGTCACATGGACATCAGAGGGCCCCCACTGGGCTGATCATGAACTATCAGAACATTTATGGCAAAAAGAAGGGAACCATCCTGTGTGGCAAAAGGTGCTGAATGATACTAAGTCGGTGCTTGGGAAAGGATCAAGGGAAAGGAAAAAATTCTTCCACCTTCCAGTTCTCGTTGATATTTGTTACCAACTATTTCAAAGAAAAAAAGACACACCAAGGATGGGGGATTTTCCAATGTGCGGCAATGGAGCTGACGACAATGAGACATGGCAACACCTAATCTCAACACAGCAGGTTAAGACGCAGAGCTTGTCCTAGCTGCTCCACTTCTTTTCCAGCTCCCTGCTAAGTGGTGTGGGAAGAGCTGCTGCCATCCACATGGGAGCCCGGAAGAAGCTCCTGGCTTGAGCCTGGCCCAATGCTGGCGGTTGCAGCCATCCAGGGTGTGAACTAGCCCATGGGAAATCTCTCTAATATGATTCATTTTTAAAAAAGATTTATCTTTTTTTAAATTAGAAAGTCAAATATACAGAAAGGAGGAGAGACAGAGAGGAAGATCTTCCATCCATTGGATCACTCTCCAAGTGGTCATGACAACTGGAGTTGAACCAATCTGAAGCCAGGAGCCCAGAGCCTCTTATGGGTCTCCCACATGGGTGCAGGGTCCCAAGGCTTTGGGCCGTCCTTGACTGCTTTCCCAGGACACAAGCAGGGAGCTGGATGGGAAGTGGAGCTGCAGGGATTAGAACTGGTGCCCAAATGGGATCCTGACATGTATAAAAGGCAAGGACTTTAGCCACTAGGCTACCACGCTGGGTCTCCCTCTATAATTCTTTCATATAAATAAATAACATCTTTTAGAAGATAATAAAATTTTAAAACCCCCCTAATTTTTACAAAACATTCATTACAAGCCAGCTGCCAAGTCCCTTACCCACCTCAAGTCACTTAGTGCAGCCTGGGTTAGAGCCCCAGGCCTATCACTACCTGGCTACGAGACCCTGGCAGTTCACTCAACCTCTCTGGGTTTTTGGGTCTTTATTTGCAACCTGACACTAAGGCCTGGAGTCTGGTGGGTTAAGCCTCTGCCTGCGACACCAGCATCCCACATCCTCTATTAGAGCATCTGTTTGAGTTCTGGCTTCTCTGCTTGCAGTCCAGCTCCCTGGGGAAGCAGTGGAGGATGAACCAAATGCTTCGTCCCCTGCCACCCCCAGGGGAGACCTGGATGAAGTTCCTGCCTCCTGCCTTTGGCCTAGCCCAGCTCCGGCTGTTGAGATGTTTGGGGAGTGGATGGAAGATCTCTGTTTCTCTGTATCTCCCTGTCACTTTGTCTTTCAAATAAATAAGACAAATTTTTAGAAAAAATGTGAGATTTAATTTTTAAGAAGAAAATACAAGCTTATATCATAGTGACTTCACATGAGGCAATGGTGTCTTCATCCTGACACCGGAAGCACAAGCAATGATAAAGAACAGACAAACTGAATGTCACCAAAATGTAAAACCTCCGTGCGTCAGGGGACCCAACTAGGAGAGTAAAAACACAAGCCACAGAGAGGCAGGACATTTTGGTAAGCCAGATCTCTGACAAAGGACCTGTATCTGGGCTACAAAAAGACCTTCTGAATCATGCTATTAAGAAGACAAGTCGTTGGATGGGAAGTTACAAACGAGCCTCTGTGTGTGAGAGATGGGTGCAAGGAAAACAAAGGAGACAGGTTGGCATCCTCCGGGATGACGTCCTACCCAAGCCCCAGCAACTTTAGAGGTGGCCGCTGGCATTCCCCCAAGCAAGGAGCCCCAGTGCCAGGAGCCCTACTCTGTGCAGGAATCCTACTGTGTCCCCTAACATTGAGCTATAAATCTTTCCTAGGTTTTCCCTTACGAAGGTGCTGAGTGGCCCACCCAGCCTGCTAACACTAGGAGGCATTTCACCCAATGCGCACACTCTGAAAATCCGATGCCCAGAAGAGAGAGAACCAGGAGGGAAATGAAAGAACTGGACCCTATTCCCTCATGCGCCCCATCTGAGCACACACTGTGCTCCTGGTTGCTTACCCAGATGCCCACTTCATCTCTCAGGTGTATTCTTATCATTGAATTTGGCTTGCATGCTTGCCACTACTCCCTGTTGCCCATATGCCCTCTGTTGTGCTCAAAGATAAGAATCCCTGTTCTACCCGCAGGTCTGTATGCACATCTCTTTCGAGCTGTCCACACCACACCGATCTGGAGCCTGAGCGTCAGGCTACGGGCCTGGAACCCTCACAGCAATGCCAACAGCAGCCTTACTCCTCCACAGCTAACCTGTGACCCAGCTGCCAGCCCTCACCTTCCCACCCTGTTCCCCAGGAACGGAAACATACCCTCACACAGCAAGCAATAGACACATACAACGTGGCAGACTTGGTAAGAAGAAATATCCTAAGAAGAGATGCTGTTTGAATACATGTTACAACATGTGAGATGCCGTTCAGATACATGTTGCGACATGCTGGAATTTTTAGAACACTTGTATTTTGCTAACTCATAGCAGCCAGTCACATGGTTACTTCCATAGTCCCATCCAAAACAGACAGAAACCACACAAACAGGAAGTTGATGGGTGGCCGCCAGGACTAGGGGAAGGGTTGGCCAAAAAAATAGAAGGGCATGTGACTTCTAGGCTCACTTTTTTTTTTTTCCTGCAATACACTTTAAAAAAAATATGTAAAGATTTATTGTTTTCTTATTTGAATAGCAGAGTTACGGGGGAGGGGGGGGAGAGAGGGAGAGAGAGAGAGAAGCAGATCTTCCATGGTTACTCCCCAGATGGTCACAATGGCCAAAGCTGCGCCTATCGGAAGCCAGGAGCTTCTTCCGGGTCTCCCACATGATTGCAGCGGTCCAAGCATCTGAGCCACCCTCAGCTGTTTTTGCAGATGTATTAGCACAGAGATGGATCAGAAGTGGAGTGGCCAGGATTCAAATTGGCACCCCTATTGAATGTGGGAATGGGATACTGGTGCTGCAGGTGGAGGCTTAGCTTATTATACCACTTACTTATTTATTTGGTTGAAAAGCAGAATAGGAGAGAGATCTTGGGCCCGGTGGCGTGGCCTAGCGGCTAAAGTCCTCACCTTGAACACCTTGGGATCCCATATGGGCGCCGGTTCTAATCCCTGCAGCTCCACTGCCCATCCAGCTCCCTGCTTGTGGCCTGGGAAAGCAGTCGAGGACGGCCCAAAGCTTTGGGACCCTGCACCTGCGTGGGAGACCTGGAGGAAGTTCCTGGCTCCTGGCTCTGGATTGACACAGCACCGGCCGTTGCGGTCACTTGGGGAGTGAATCATCGGACGGAAGATCTTCCTCTCTGTTTCTCCTCCTCTCTGTATATCTGACTTTGTAATAAATAAATAAATCTTAAAAAAAAAAAAAAAAGAAGAGAGAGAGAGAGAGAGATCTTCCATTTACTACCAGTTCAGAACCCAAACAGCCAGAACTGGGCTGAGCCCAAGCCAGGATCCTGCAGCGACAGTCTGATGTTCTGCACAGGTGGCAGGGGTTCAAGTACTCAGGCCTTATCGGCTGCTGCCTTCCCAGGGCATTAGCAGGGAGCTAGACTGGAAGCAGAGCAGTCAGAACTTGAACCAGCACTCTGGTACGGGATGCCAGCGTCACACACAAAGGCTTAACTCACTGTGCCACAACAGGGACCCCTCCAGAAGTTTTACATCCTCAAAGGGCAACATAATTGTGGGGTGTTTCCAGTCTTCATACAAAAGCCTTGCTTACTTACATTTTCATTGTTTTAATTTTGCCAACTATCCACATATGTTTGGATTCTTCATATTTCTGTGCATGTACGTATAACATACAATACACATAACTGTATATAACTATTTTTATACACAGAAATATATAAATATATACACATGCCTATTATATAGTTTCCCCCACCCCCAGAGGTCTTTGTCTCCTTTAAGATTCTTGCGTCTTAATCCTCAATACAAAACAGGTTTTACAGCTTAACCCAGCACACACAAAATCATACACACATCATTGCAATGAAAGTTTCACAAAACCAGCCGCTCATGTGACTCAGTCTGAGAATCACCGGACTGGAATACCACTCCTGTTATTATCACACCCATTTTGACAATGGGAAAAATTGAGGCAGTTTTTAGGTAGCTGAGTCCAAATCACACATAAGCTCCATAAGTAGAAGAGAAGGTTGATTTTTTTTTTACCTGACTCTGACCCAGAGCCTGCAGGAGGGGCACCAACTCTGCACTTCCTGTTTATGATCTGATTGACACACCACAGGAGCCCCGGGGCCAGTAGTATTAACATCCCCACGCCTCAGATACGTGTGCATGGAGCAACCAGGCCCCTGTCCACACGGGCGGACACCTTCCTAAAGGCAGGCAGCTGGCTGTTTGCTGTAGGTCCCTGCCCATCAGAATTCTTGGTTCTTGTCAGTTCACCAAGGGACATAAACCTTGGGTTTGGCTCAGCTGTTCCATTGAAGGGTAGTGCCCCTCTGTTGGACTCATCCCACTGGGGGACACTAGGTGCAGTTCCGGCCCCCACCAGCAGAGGGAGTGGAGGGGTGCAGGGCCAAGCTGAGGAATGCGGGAATGGGGCAAAAGGCACCATGACTCAGCACTTCTCAACTTCTCTCTACTACTCCGTCCTTCCTCCTCCAGCCTCCAGAAGTGCTGAGCGGCAAATCTGTGCGGAAGGCGGGTTCCAAACAGAGCTCTTCCCCTCCCCCAGGAGGGAGATGGGGGCCTCACAGGCCAAGTCCCTGCAGGGAGCGTTTGTGTTGGGTGTGTGTGCGCAGGGGAGCAGGACCCTGGCGGCCTCCACCCTGTTAGGGCACTCAGATAGTGAATATCACTCAGACTCAGCCAGGGAAGCAGGGTGGGGCCCCTCTATCAGAAAAGTCCAGAGCCCACTGGTAACTTCTGAACAGTAGGGGGGAGAGTAATGAAGTGAGCAGAGGGCGCTGGGGATTGGCATGGATTGGCATTCCTTTTTCCTGCAACCCCCTCCCCCCGTTGTGATCTGGGAAGAAATTGAGTTTTCAGCCCCTGCTGGCTTTCCCACAACTAGAGTGTGGGGTTGTACTTCTGCTACGTTACCTTCCCAACCTTTTTCAGTTTCCAACTCTTGGCAGTGCTCAAGCCAAGAACTGCTGCTTCCGTGCACCAGCTGGGCTGCCATACCAGCGCTGCCACTTACCAGAACTGGGCAATTGGGGAAGGCACTTCCCTGGGCCTCAGCTTTCTCATCTGCCGAGTGGGGTGATACCTACTGGGTTCTACCCCTACACGCATAGGAGGCAGCCATCCAGGATTTGGAGGTGAAGACGTAGCAGTGCTGGGCTGCAGGTGGACAGCCAGCTCAGGAAAGTCTCCACCGAGGTACCAAGAACCACTGCCTCCACATCCCACCCCCTGCACACCTGCAGCACCCCAGGCAGCACCCCCACAGTTGGTAGCAGCCTGGACTGACCCACAGGGCTCCTGGAGTCTCCCAAGCTCCCACCGTCCATTCTTTTGCCTTGTCCACAGAGGGAATTGGAGTTCCTAGCCTCCCCTCCCCCCCGCCCCCAATTCTGTCCCCTCAGCCCCCTGCGCTGCCTGCACCACTCCTCCCTCCCATGCGCTCCGCACGCCTGGTTGGGGGCAAGGATGGCCCCCCAGCCGTCCTCTTTCGGCTGGGCTCCACCCAGCCCTCCTTTTTCCTAATGTCCCCTGCCCGCCCGCCCCGGCTCATGCCTGCTTGCACCGCCTGCGCCAGGGTGGTGAGCCCGGTGTTGCCGGTGGCGCCGAAGATCGCGATCTTCTTGACGGCCATGCTGCAAGGTAGCGGGCGTGCGAGGGCTCCTCGAGTTCTTTAGGGACGCGCGGGAACCCACAGGCTCGGAGACGGCGGGCTCAGTCCTCCTTTAAGCAGGAAACACGGGGAGGAGCCAACCGCGAGAGCCCCGCCTCCCCGTGACCACGCCCACCACCGCTCAGGCTAGGGGAGGCGGGTCCTGTGGCGCTCCGCCCCAGGCTGGGAGGAACGTGACTGGACAGAGCAGCAAAGATCGCCAATGAGACGCAGAGGCGGCACCGCCGAGGCCACGCCCCTCGACGGGGCCACTAGCGCTCCCCAGCCCAGGGGGCGGGACGAGCGCGGCGGGCCACGCCCCCAGCCTCCCCGCCCTGCCGCCCCTCGGCCCGCGCTGGCCGATGGCCGCCTGGCTCGGCTCCCACCTCAGGGCCTGCCCGTGCCTGCGTGTGACAAAGCGTGACACCGCGTGTGTCTGCGTACCTGTGTGACCCCAAGTGACCCTTAGTCCCCGCAGAGGGGGACGCCTGACCGGGAGCCACCTTATGGCCGTGTGTGTGTGTGGAGGGCTCACGTGCCGCACTCCTCCCTGACCTGAGGTGGCATCATGGATGTCCGCCTGTGTGAGGTGGGGTGGGCGCGGGTCGGGGAGAGGGGTGCGTTATCCGAGGCTGTGACACCCCCTCCCCGGCTGGCTGGCGCCGCCACCGCGTTTGCCTGCGTGGTGGCTGTGCGCGTGGCCGTGGCCGCCTGGCTCTCCTTCTCCTCCTCCTCTTCCACGTCCTCCCCGGGCTCCCCAAGACTACGAGCGTGGAAAAAGGGGGCGACGCCGCGGGGGCGGCGGACCCCGCACCGCCGTGTGACACGGTGCGTGACACGGCCGCCCGTCCGCCGAGGGGGTGCGGGGCGCGTGGGCGGCGGTGGCGGGGAGCGTGTGGCCGTGACGCCGGCGCTGCTGCTGCTGCTGCTGCTGCTCCTGCTGCCGCTGCGCACCACGCGCCGCGGCCCGTGGGGGGACAGCTCCGGGCCCGGGGACGCCAGGGAGGCCCGGGGACGCGCGGGCGCGAGCGGGGCGGTGCGGGGAGGCGCGGCGGCGGCGGCGGCGGCGGCGCATGCGGATCCGGCCGTGCGGCGGGGCCGGCGGGGCCGAGCGAGCCGGGCCGGGCCGTGCCGGGCCTCGGATGCCCACAAGAGGGGCTGTCGGGCGCGGCGAGCAGCGGCGGCGGGGCCCAGGTGAGCGGCGTCCCCCCACCTGCCTGAGCATCCTTTCCCTTCCCGAAACCCCGCGCGCCCCGGAGTCGCCCTGGCCAGAGCGGAGGTGGGGGTTGGGGGTCGAGGGCTGAACCATCGCTGCGCTTGGGTCCTGCCCCAGGCCTTGTCCTTCCCGGCTTGCTCCCTGGGCTCACCGGCTGGGCAGCAGCTGTGGAAGGGTCGGTTCCCACCCACAGCCCCACACTGAGCACCGTAGGCCAGTGTTGCCCCCGACATCCCTTCCCACCTGCCCTTCACCTTATTCCTTCTCCGTTCATGTGTTAATGGCTCGGCTGCTAAGTGCCCGCCCATGCCCAGGTATCCTGCATGGGGGCAAACAGTTGGCACCACCTTTAGTGAGGAA
Organism: Ochotona curzoniae; assembly: GCF_017591425.1. Lineage (NCBI taxonomy): Eukaryota > Metazoa > Chordata > Mammalia > Lagomorpha > Ochotonidae > Ochotona > Ochotona curzoniae. Next base: position 2,806,188 of record NW_024465561.1, on the reverse strand, counting down.
GACAGCTGAGGACCCAGGACCCCAGTTGAGTGCTACTTGATTCTGAAGGGAACAGGGATAAGGCAGGACTTGAACTCGGTTTCCATTGGAGTCCAGAACAGGCTTGCTGATTTACTATAATGTGGGTGACACCAGGGATGACTATTGAGTGCTTTGCTGTGGGCCAAATACCACGTTGCTAAGGTTCCCTGGGTTCTTAACTTGTGTGGTCTTCAAACTCTCCTAGCAAGGGGGGTGCTGGGATCATTACCCAGAGAGGGGAAGTGACCTGGCCAAGGTCACACAGCTGGTAGGCAGCCATATGCCTACTTACACACCTTTCCAGAGAAGAAAGGAAAAAACAGTGGCTTTAGCCAGGCCTGCTTCCAAGGGATGGTCTCCACGACGCTGACCCAGGTCCCCAAATGCTTTCTCTGTATCTTGTAGATGGACAATTGCTTGAGTGCTTGGAGAAGCTGGCACCTGACTCCCAGGCACCCCACCTTTGTTAGTCTTAGGTTCAGCTCTGGGGTCCAGGTGGAGAGGAGGGGCTGGCACTGCTGTGCCTGTGGTATTTGCAGCTTAGCAGTGTTCCAGGGCCTAGCTGTTGAGGTCAGATGGAATCTGCCAGTTAGCGATTGCCACAATCGCGCCGTGTAACAAACCACCCGGAAAGTGCGGGCTGAACCCATTACTAAGCATTTGAGGCTGAGCTCTCTACTCGGGCTTGGACTTTGCTGGAAGTTCTGCTGGTTTCTGTGAGCTTGTTCACAATAGCAGCTACAATAGGGGCATCGCTGGCTGACCCTGGCTGGAATGACCGGGGCTTTGGATCTAATCTGGCCCTGACATATTTTTTCTCATGCAAGCGGAAACATGAGGGAGCCCTTGAATGCTAGGCTTAGAACAAGCAAACCAGCATTTCTACTTAATTCTGTTGACTAAAGCAAGTCACATGCCAAACCCAGGGTCAAGGAGTGTAACACAGCTCTACTTTCCAAGGACACACCTTTTTCACCTGAACGGTTTGGGGATGGGGATGTTGGGGGAGGACATGAAAGGAGTGCCTCAGTTTCCTGGCCTGTCAAATGGGCCTCATAAAATAGCCCGTCATTCAGGAATGAAAGCTGCAGGGATTAAGTCAGAGGATGCATATGTGACACTAAGCATAGTGCAAGTGGCCAACAAGCGCTCGTAATAGCTGTGACTGCAGGGTAGAACTCTGCGGATAGCAATGTGATTGTTGTCCTAATAACTGTTACAACGATAGTCAACTGAACCCTGCCCTGTGCCAGGCGCTAAGCCGGATGTTGCACCATGGCCCCGTGAAGTGGTCAAGGTGGGCGTGGCAATCATTTGTTATTATGTCCATTGTAAAGATGGGGAAACTGAGGCTGCTGAGGGGCCAGGACGTATAGCCAGGCTCCTCAGAGTCCAGGCCCTAACCTCCACCTCTTCCCTCCCCCCAGGCCTCACCTTTCCCCATGGCGCAGGTGCCAGGGGAAGTGGACAACATGGAGGGGCTGCCTGCCTCCAACAACAACAACAACCCAGCCACCCGCTGGGACAGCCCGGAGCGGGGCTGGGAGCGGGAGCCGCCTGCAGCCTCCACCACAGCCGCCTCGCTCTTTGAGTGCTCCCGGATCAAGGCTTTGGCAGGTAGCCGGAGAGGAGGGGTGGGCTCCATGCATCTCAGCACTGGAGCTCTTGGTGGCCTTGAGGGAGGAAGGGAGGGGACAGGGTTAGACTCTGGGTGTTGGCTCTGTGGACCGAGCTGCCCGGAGACGTTAATGGGCGCCTCCTGGTTCTGTGCTGTTCAGTAGTAGCTCCTATACAAGTGTGTGTGGCTAGTGAGTACTTAAACGTGGTCGGTGCTGCCCGAGGGACCGTTCTCCATTTCATTTCGTTTTAAGCCCTTTAAATCTAAGGAGCCACTTGCGGGTCGTGGCTGCCATATGGGGCAGCACAGTCTGGGAACCTCAGAAACATAACTCTCCCAGAAACATGGGATTTCCAAGTCCCACCCCTTTAGGATTCCCAAAAGTGGAACCATTGGCCTCTAGGATCCTGGCTGTCATGCTCAGAGATTCTTTGAACCTGAGACTTTTAGAAACACAACCCTTTGGAAACGTCAGACTTGAAAATCCTAGTTTTTTCTCATTTGCCCCAGGAGCGTAGGTCCTTGGAAACCTGAAGTCCAGTCTTCATAGGTGCCTGGGGCTTTGTAATCCTGTTGCTATAGATGTTCACATTAGAAACATGGGTTCTGAGAACGTGAAGGAAGAGTGTGTGTAACTTCTAGGATTTGGCTCTAAAGCCCTGGGGCCCCAGGCCAGCTGGGCTGGTTGGTCACCCGTCCTGTTGTCTTAGAGTGACACCAGTGAAGGCCTGAGCATGCGCAGTTACACAGCATCGGTTGGGTAGGCCGGTGAACCTATGACTTAGTGTTTACAGGGCTTTGGAAAATCAGAGCTGTTTAATCATTAGCACAAAACCCTTGGAGAAGTGTAACTTCGTCATCCTAAGCCCTTACAATGTGAAACACACGTAATGGGAGTTTGGCTCAGAGGTTGAAATGCCTGTTGGGACATGCATATCCCTACATCAAAGGGCTCATTTTTTTATTATTATTATTTTTTAATTTGGAACTCAGAATTGGAGAGAATCTTCCGTCTGTTGGTTCACTCTCCAAATGGCCATAATGGCTGGAGCTAGGAGGGCAAGGCCCAAGCCGGGAGCCAGGAACTTCTGTGTCTCCCACATGAGTCATAGGAGCCCAAGCACTGGGTCATCTGCTGCTGCTTTTCCCAGGCCATCAACAGCGAGTCGGATTAGAAATGGAGCAGCCAAGAGTACAATTGGCACCCATGTGGGATGCCAGCATCATGCAATGATCGGCTTTCCCCATGTGCTGCATAGCTGGCCCTGGATTCAAGTTCTGACTCCTGGCTCTTGGCTTCAGCCTGGCCCAATCTCAGCTGTTGCAGGCATTTGGTGAGTCAACCAGCAGATAGGTGATCCTTGTCGTCTTTCAAAATAAAGCAAATTTTCAGACTTGTTTACGCCCACAAAGGCCACAGTGATTATACCTGGGCCAATCTGAAGCCAGGAGCCAGGATCCTACTCTGAGTCTCTGCTGGCAGGGGCTTAAGGACCTGGGCCGTCTTCTGCTGTTTTCCTGGGTATCATTGTCAAAGAACTCGATTGAAAGTGGAGCAGCTGGGACTCTAAGCAGTGCCCAAGTGAGAAGTTGGCGTCTCAGGCGGCAACTTTACTCACTAGACTGCAATGCCACCCCCAACATCACAGTTACAGAGAGTAGGAACAGAAAGAGAGAGATCTTCCATCCTCTGATTCACTCTCCAAGTGAGCGCAACAGCCAGTGCTATGCCAATCCGAAGCCAGGAGCCAGGAATTTCTTCCAGGTCTCCCACATGAGTGCAGAGTCCCAAGGCTTTGGGCCGTCCTTGACTGCTTTCCCAGGCCACAAGCAGGGAGCTGGATGGGAAGTGGAGCTACAGGGATTAGAACCAGCGCCCATATGGGATCCCGGCATGTTCAAGGCGAGGACTTTAGCCACTAGGCCATGCTACTGGGCCCCCAAGAGAGGAAAATTTTCCATCCATTGATTCACTCCCCATGTGGCTGCAATGGCTGGAGCTGTGCCGATCCAAAGCCAGGAAGTAGGAGCTTCTTCCAAGTCTCCCACATGGGTGCAGGGGCCCAAGGCTTTGAGCCATCCTCCTCTGCTTTTCTAGGTCCCAAGCAGGGAGCTGGATGGGAAGTGGAGCTTTTGGGACATAAACCAGCAGCCATATGGGATCCCGGCGTATTCAAAGCGAGGATGTAGCTCCTGGGCTACTACACTGGGACCTACAGGAAGCAACTTTACCTACTATGCTACAGTGCCAGCTCATTTTCTAATATATTTGATCCTTGACTGAATCTATAGATTATAAAGCCAAGTGGCAGTGAGGTTGTCGACCTTTGTAAGAGGTCGAGCAAGAGTGTCACATTGAAGCAGGGGACAGCTGGGTGAGTAGACAGGGGGCTGTGGGTACCTGCAGCATACCGTGCCAGTGAGCAGCTCTAGCCACGGGGCACGTGTGGACCCAAAGTTACCAGCTCTGCTGTCATCTGGAATTTCCCAATTTACATGAAGACATGGGCCCAGTGTAGTAGCCTAGTGGTAAAATCCTCGCCTTGCATGCATCAGGATTCCATATGGGTGCCAGTTATGTCCTGACTGCTCCACTTCCCATCCAGCTCCCTGCTTGTGGCCTAGGAAAGCAGTTGAGGACGGCCCAAAGCCTTGGGATCCTGTACCCGCATGGGAGACCTCGAAGAAACTCCTGGCTCTTGGCTTTGGATTGGTTCAGCTGCAGCCATTGAAGTTATTTGAGGAGTGAATCAGTGGATGGAAGATCTTTCTCTCTGTATCTCTTTCTCTTTGTATATCTGCCTTTCCAATAAAAATAAGTAAACCTTTATTTTTTAGAGGTTTATTTCTATTTTTATTGGAAATTCAGATATACAGAGAGGAGGAGAGAGAGAGTCGAAGATCTTTTGTCCGCTGATTCACTCCCTAGGTGCCCACAACCTCTGGAGCTGAGCCAATCCGAAGCTAGAAACCCAGAACCTCTTCTGGGTCTCCCACGCAGGTGCAGGGTCCCAAGGCCACAAACAGGGAGCTAGATGGGAAGCAGGGCCACTGGGATTAGAACCAGCACCCATATGGGATCCCAGAGTGTGCAAAGTGAGGACTTTAGACACTAGGCTATCGTGCAAGGCCCAATATTAAGTAAATCTTTAAAAAAAGGATGTTTGCCACAGAATGTGAAGCAGCTTCAGCTGTCAGTCGCCAGATCGTCGCTGTAGGCTTGAACCCGAGACGAACGTTTACTGAACCAGACTCCCAACTGTCCCTGTGGACTCAGAGTCTTGACTTCGCTAAAGCGTGTTGGCTGAGAATTCTAAAGCATCCACAAAATTCCCAGAGGGCTCTCTGTGCTGGCCAACACGAGGGACAGCGTTTCAGAGCCAGCCATGCATCCTGGGGCCTGATCCTGTGGGAGAGGCAGAACCAACCAGACATAGATGACCCAGACAGGTCATGGGCTGCTGCGGCAACACAGGCGGAGGGCTGGGATGGGGAAGTCCGGGGCCTGTGGGATCCCCAAGGAGCTATCTTATCAGTCTAGAGGGATTCCTAGATGCCAGAGACCAGCTCCAGCTGAGTCTGGAGCTCACAAAAGATGTGTGGAGTTGGCGTTTTAAAGATAAAGAGATAAAGAGAAAAGATGGGTCACTATAATTTCATGATCGTAATGGACAATGCAAGAAAGCTGTCCGCTTTATACAGAAAACTTCACAAGCTTTCACACAGACTTTGTACGTCATGGACAAGTGGATATTTCCAAAGCTAATTCTGCAGATGGTTTCACCTTAAAGCCGGGCGTTATCCATTCTGACCTTGCAGCCAGGAGTTCCTCAGCGGGCAGCACATATGAATCAGTAATACACCCCTACTACGTTTCTCATTCTACAAACTTGTCAGTTAGAGGACAAAATATATCACAGAGGGAAAAAACAAAGATCAGAAACAAAAAAACTTTAAATGTAAATTTCCACTACAACCGTTGGCAGAACAACCCCGTAAGTAGTTTGAAAGCATGTTTTACAGTGTTAGTACAAACACGATTGAGCCCCTCCAGCCAAAGGCTCACAGCAGCAGCCAAGAGAACAAAGATTTGAAGGCCCCTCACCACACGTTGCTAATGGCATCAGCTCCCCCTGAGATGTGTTGATCCTGGCATGTTCAGGGTGAAGACTTTAGCCACTAGGCTACGCTGCCAGGACTGTCTTTTTCTTTTCTTCTTAACATTTATTTGTTTGTTTGAAAATCAGAGTTTTATATTGAGAAAGGAGGGGTCTTCCATATGCTGTATCACCTCTCAAAGGGCTGCAATGGCTAGGGCTTGGCTAGGCTGGAGCCAGGTGCTTCATCCGGATCTCCCACATGGATAACAGGGGCCCAGGTACTTGGGCCATCTTCTCCTGCTTTCCCATGCTCTCTGCTGCGAAAACTGGACCAGAAGTGGAGCAGCCAGGACATGTATAGTGCTCACGTGGGATACCATATTGCAGGCAGCGGCTTTAACTGTTAGGCAGCTTTCAGAACGTGGGCATTGTAACCCACATTAGGGCCAAGCATGCATGCCCCTTTAATTTCCGTGCTTCACCTTTAGTCTTTCTTCAACACATTTCTCACGTGGACCTTTCCAGGTGGGTGATTTTGAGAAAATGTGTGTTGTAAGTGTGTGTGTGTTTGTGTGTATGTGTTTATAATGCATATGAAATGGTCAATACATTGTGAGTTTCCACTAGTTCTGCCATTGACCAATTACATCAGAGGACAAAACCCGGGCCAAGCAGCAGAATCAAACAAGTGGTACATGTGAATAATAAAAATAAAAACCCCAGTAAGTGGTAGCCCCAGAGAGGCCCCCAGGCTCCCTGCCTGGGACTGCCAAGGGTGGACGCTGCTGTGCATTGTAGCATCACGGGGCTCCTCTTACTGGTGTCTGAACTTGGTGTACGTGGGATCATGAGGCATGTTTTATCTCTGATCTCACTCAGCTCTGCATCTGTGAGGTCCCTGCTTGTCTTCTCTGTCTTGCAGCTTGTTACTTCCGGTGGCTGTTCCCTGCTCCACAGTGTACATGTGCCAGAGTTCATCCAACTACCCGCCGAGCCACGTGCAGCTGGGTTGAGTTTGAGTTTAGAACAATTGCAACTGGTGGCACTCAACTTTTTTTCCCCTTGTTTTTCCTTTTGTTTTTTTTCATCCAATCTTTCATCTTCCAGAGGCTCACAGCAGCTAGGGATAAACCAGGCCCATAATCGTGAGCCTAGAGCTCAACCCGAGTCTCTCATGTGTGTGACAGGGGGCCCAAGGTATCTGAGCTGTCACTGTTGCCTTTCAGGCTGGGCACTAGCAGGAAGTTAGAGTTGGGAGCGAGGACGTGAGCCCAGCACCCCCATATGGGACATGAGTCTCTTATGAAGCATTTTAGCCATTACCCATGTGCCCACCCCTAGTTCCTGGTGGGCGTGAGCATGTGTTTCTGGAAGAGAAATGGTTGGGTCCTGGAGGAGGAGTCTGTCAGGCTTTATAGCAACTGCTGCCAGGTTGTGTCCCCACCAGCAGTGTCCCAGCAGGTCCCTGCTGGCCCCCACCCACGCCGGCTGTGGAGCAGCTGTGTCCCTGCAGTCCTCCAGCAGGTGTACATCCCAGTGTGGCTCCATTTTGCCTTTCTCCAAGGGACCCCTGGAACCTTCTCGACCCATCAGGTGGAGTCTGTTTTCAGATAACTAGCCATTTGAAGACCCTGTGGTGAAATACCCTTCAAGTCCTTTGTCCATTTTCTTGCTAATTTATCAACCTTTCCCTGGTGATGTTGTCAGATGGATGCGTTGTCAGTATTCTCTGCCACTCTGTGGCTTGTCTGTCTACAGTTGCAATCAGGCCTTTCAATGAACTGTTTGCTTGTTTAGTTTTTGTTTTAGATTTACTTATTTGTGGGCTCAGCATGGTAGCCTAGTGGCTAAGGTCCTCGCCTTGTCTGCGCCAGGATCCCATATGGGCATCAGTTCTAATCTCATCGGCCCTGCTTCCTATCCAGCTCCCTGCTTGTGGCCTAGGAAAGCAGTCGAAGATGATCCAAAGCCTTGAGACCCTGCACCTGTGTGGGAGACCTGGAAGAGGCTCCTGGCTTCTGGCTTTGGATTGGCTCAGCACCGACTGTTATGGTCACTTGGGGAGTGAATCATCGGACAGATCTTCCTCTCTGTCTTTCCTCCTCTCTGTATATATCTGACTTCACAATAAAAACAAATAAATCTTTAAAAAGATAAATAAATCTTGAAAAGTGTAACTATTAATTACAATAACACTTTATTTTTAAAAATGATTTATTTATTTTTATTGGATAGTCAGATATATAGAGAGGAGAGACAGAGAGGAGGATCTTCTTTCTACTGGTCCACTCCCCAAGTGGCTGCAATGGCCAGAGCTGAGCCGATCCGAAGCCAAGAGCCAGGAGCTTCTTCCAGGTCTCCCATGTGGGTGCAGTATCCCAAGGCTTTGAGCCACTCTCCACTGCTTTCCTAGGCCATAAGCACAGAGCCGAATGGGAAGCAGGCTGTTGGGACACTAACCAGTGCCCATACGGAATCCTGGTGCATGCAAGGTGAGAACTTTAGCTGCTGGGCTACCATGCCAGACCCTACAATAACACTTTAAAAAGTGTGTGGAAAATTTGAGCTAGAAGTTTATTTTTTGTGTGGTAAGTTTTGAAATTCGCGCAGATAAAGGCTCTTAAAAAACTTAATGGGGGCCAGCATGGTAGTGAAGCAGATAAGCCTCTATCTGCAATGCTGGTATCCCATACAGGTGTATTTCCTGTCCTGGATGTTCCACTTCTAATCCAGTTTGATGCTAAAGCACCTGGGAAAGCAGCAGAGAATGGCCTAGATTCTTGCACCCCTGCTCCCTCATAGGGGACTCAAAGGAAGCTCCGGGCTCTGGGCTTCAGCCTGGTTCAGCCCTGGCTATGGTTGCCATTTGGGAAATGAACCAGCAGACAGAAGATCTGTGTCTGTGTGTGTGTGTGTGTTTGTAAGTGTGTGTGTCCTTCTCTCCTTGTAATTATGCCTTTCAATCAGATACATTTTTTAAAAACTGTTTAATTATGAAATTTTTTATAGATGCCTATGAAGTTGTAAAAATAGTACATATACTAGCCAGCACTGTGGCACTACAGGTCAAGCCACTGACTATGGTACCAGCATCCCATGTGGGCACTGGTTCGAGTCCTGGCTGCTCCATTTCTAACACTAATTTCCTACTAATACATGTGGGAAAGCAGCAAAAGATGGTCCAAGTGCTTGGGTTCCAACACCCATGTGGAAGACCCAGAAGAAGTTCTGGGTTCCTAGCTTCAGATCACCCCAGCTCCGGTCACTGGGAGATGAATCAACAGATGGAAAAATCTCTCTCTCTCTGTCTCTACTTTTCTCTGTAACAATTTCAAATGATAATAAAAAAATGTAAAAATACACCTTTAAAATAAATCAGAAGGAGAACGATTCACAAATAACTAGTAGGTACATGAAAATTTGCTTAATGTCACGGCCATTAGGCGAGCGCACGTCACAGCCACAGCGAGCCACATGTCACACCCACGAGGGAACCGTAGTGAGTGCTGACAGAGCTTTGGAAGATGAGCCTCTGTGCACCGTGGGTGGGACTGTGAAATGGGAGTGGCACGGCTGCTGTGCGAGAGCGTCTGGCAGCTGCCACGGGAGCCGAGCGCAGAGGTGCCCCGGCCCCAGCAAGCGCTCCCTCTTGGCACTTGGCTTCACTTTCCTCAGTCTCAGTTGCTTTTAGTCAACTATGGTCAGAACATATTAAATGGAAAATTCTGTAAATAAGTCCTCAGTTTCCAATAACAGTGTATGTATCATTTATGATAGCATATTGCTTTAAAAAAAAAGGCAGAGAAAGAGAGAGAGAATGAAAGAGGATACTGATTTTTTTTTTTGGTCATATGCTATAATAACTGTGCACTTATAGGCAGGGCTGAAGCTGGAAACCAGGAATGCCATGTGAATAGCAGGAACACAGCTGCTCATCACGGCCTCCCAGGGTCTGCATTACTAGAAGGAGGCTGGGACAAGATGTTGAAACAAGGCATTCTTCTTTTGAAAGTTATTTATTTTTTTTAAAGATTTATTTATTTTTATTGAAAGGCGGATATACGGAGAGGAGGAGAGACAGAGAGGAAGATCTTCTGTCTGATGGTTCACTCCCCAAGTGACCGCTGGAAGCCAGGAGCTCTTCCAGGTCTCCCACGCGGGTGCAGGGTCCCAAGGCTTTGGGCCGTCCTGGACTTCTTTCCCAGGCCACAAGCAGGGAGATGGATGGAAAGCAGGGCCGCCAGGATTAGAACCGGCGCCCGTATGGGATCCTGGCAGGCATGCAAGGCGAGGACTTTAACCACTACACTATTGCACCAGGCCCAAAAGTTTTATTTTTACTTGAAAGACCGAATTGCACAGACAGAAGGAGAGACATAGAGAGATCTTCTGTCTTCTGACTCGCTCCCCAGATGGCCATAACAGCCTGAGTTGAGCTGATCCAAAGCCGGGAGTCAGGAGCTTCTTCCAGATCTCCCAAGTCTTGGGCCGTCCTCTGCTGTACTCCCAGGCCACAAGCAGAGCTGGAGCAGCCAGGACAGGAACCAGCCCCTTTGTGGAATGCCAGTGCCACAGGCAGAGGCGGCTACCTACTGCATCACAGTGCCTGCCCCTGAACCAAAGCATTCTTGTGGGACATGGATTTCTGACACTGTGTCTTGATCACGATGTATGTGGTTACTGTTGTGCTATGTTGCTCTTGGTGGTGGTGGTCTCTGCTGAATTCATCAGTCAACGCTGTGATAGGCGTGCATGCGTAGGGAAGAGCGCGGTACTGTGCATGTATGGCTGGGGGCTAGCCACAGCTTCAAAATGCACTGGGGAGTCTTTGAACATAACCTCCATGGATAACTGGGGAGACTACTGGATCCTCAAGTTAACTGGAAACCAGGGGAAAATTTGCACACAGATATTCATTGGAGCGTTATTCAAAATAGCTGGAAATTGGGAAAACCCCAAAGCCGCAAAAAAAGTGGACAACTGCAGTGTAGCTACTCAGGGGCCTAGTTTGTCATGTTACTAAATGAAACGCTGATACCTAGGTGACACAGGTGACCCAGGACAGCTTGTTGAATAGGAGAAGTCAACCACACGAGTGGCCATGGTATGTGTGATCCTGTGAATGCCAAATGTCCAGGACAGATCAGTCTATACCAACCAGAAGTAGATTAGTGGTCGCACAGCCCTGGGGAAAAGGAGGGGGTGCTGACTGCAAAAGGCATTTCTTTCTGGGGTGACAAGAGTGTTCTAGCATTCTATGTCGCGATGGCTGAGCAACTCTGTAGGTATGCTTACAAACCCTGAATTCACACTTAAGACAGAGAGGGAGAGATCAAGATCGAGTGAAAGGCAGGTCCCCTGGTTCACTCCTCAAATATCCACAGCAGCAAGGGTGGGGTCAGGCCAAAGCCAGGAGCCCCGGACTACACTTTGGTCGCCCCGTGTGGGTGGCAGGGATTCAAGGACTCAAGCCATCACCGCTGCCTTCGGGGGATGCGTATTAACTGGAAGCTGGATCGGAAGCAGAGGAGCAAGGACTTGGACCAGGCACCTGGTGTAGGATGGGGGCATCCCAAGCCGTGCCACCACCTGCCCCTGAATTTACGCTTTCAAAGGGTGAATGTTAGGTGTATGAATTATAAGTAATATTAAGACTATTATTTAAAGGGGGAAAAAGAGACAGCAAGGGAATGAGAAAAGTCTCCAGCAATTTTCTTTCAGCATGGGAGGCAGAGGTAACTGGTGTTCTGCCATGCCCTGCCATGGGTAAAACTGTCAGGTGCTTCCTCCCTGCACCAGGGAGCTGGGTGGGAGGGCCATGTGTCTGCCCAGGGCTGCTGCTCCAGGGGAGGGATGCAGGAACAATGACCCTGGCCTTCAGGTTCCATTTGGCCCAGTGTGTCCCTACTTCCTCTTCATCGCCCCCCCAACCTGCTCCCAGACAATCTTACTTTTCATCTCTAAATCACTCCTCCTGTCCCTACAGCTTCTGCCCTAATGTAGCCGCCTCCTCTCTCTCCCGGTCCCTGCCATCTCCTCCCTGGTCTGCCATCTGCCCTCTTCACCCTGTCTGATCCACAGGATGTACAGCAGCCAGAGACACCCCTGAAGCAGAACTCGCAGCTCCCCCCCAAACCTTCCATGGCTCCCCAGAAATCACTCGTGTGTCATCTGAGCCCCCCACTACACCAAGACAAGGTGACAGATCTTCCATCTGCTGGTGGGCTCCTCAATGCCCCCAACAACTAGGAAGAGTGCACATCTAGACAGTGATAAACGAGTGAATGTGTGATGACCCCGGGGCCCCAGCACGGCTTGTTATGAAACTCTGAAGGACAGGGAACCTTGGGGAGGCAGGGAGGGCCACTAGATGGGCAGCCAAAGGCAGGGAAGGCTCCTAGTGAGAAGCGCGTCCCTGTGGAAGTGGTCCTGGGGCTGGGGCTGCAGAAAAACCCCAAGAGGCCTGGGGCTGCCCGGGAGCCAGGGTCTGACCCAGGCCCATCTTCCAGATGAGCGGGAGGCGGTGCAGAAAAAGACTTTCACCAAGTGGGTGAACTCCCATCTCGCCCGCGTGGGCTGCCACATCGGGGACCTCTACGCAGACCTCCGAGACGGCTTCGTGCTCACGCGGCTCCTGGAAGTGCTGTCTGGCGAGCAGCTGGTGAGGGGCTGAATTAAGGGAGCCTGGGCCTGGGGTCTCAGCTAGCAAGGGGCCCAGCTGGGGAGCAAGGACAGAGTTCTGCGTCGGAGTCCGCGAATGGACTGTGGGGACCCAGGCGGTGTTGCATGCCACGCGGGTTGGACAGGATTTCTCACCTGAAGTGGGGCCGCTTGGAGCTCAAGGAGTCGTGAGCTGCATGGCCTTGAACAGGGACAAAAGCTACTAACCCGGATAGAGGAATACATTAGGGACGGGACCTGGGATGGGGCTGGATTGGGTTGGGTGTGACTTCAAGGGGGCGGGAAGGGAGGCACGGGGCTCAGGCCCCCAGAACCAGGAGCGAATATTGGTGTCCTGGAGCTGGGAGAGGATGGAAGAGGCGGGGCTTCCTGAGGAGGGGTGTGGCTTGAGGTTTGGGATGGGGTTGCAGTGGAAGGGAAGGGGGAACTTAAGACCTGTGTGCCTCTAGAGAGGGCTCTGGCTATAGGGACAGGACCTCGCGTCTCTGACGATGCGAGGTGCGAGATCCAGGACAGACCACGGGGGCGGGGCAACCCCGTCTGATTACCCGGGGGACAATCCCGTCGGACAACCCCAGGGATTAAGACTGTGAGCGGGGCAGAGCTGCACCGCCCGCCCGACGCCCTTGCTACCCTAGCCCAGACCTACGCGTGGTCGTATGCGGATCCACTCGCTGGAGAATGTGGACAAGGCGCTGCAATTCCTGAAGGAACAGCGTGTGCACCTGGAGAACGTGGGGTCACACGACATCGTGGACGGAAACCACCGGCTGACGCTGGGGCTGGTGTGGACCATCATCCTGCGCTTCCAGGTGAGTCCTCGGGGGTCCCCTGCTCAGGTCACCCACCAAGTGAGCCCCTTGCCCCGGGATCCCTGCCCAGGCCACCCACCAGTGGCACCTAGGGAGGTGTTCCCATCTCTTCACTCATTGAAAAAAGTGTTTTAAAAATAGATTTAGCTTTCTTTCTTTCTTTCTTTCTTTTTTCAAAAAAAGGTTTCTTTTTTTTTTCTTTTACTTGAAGGAAGGTGGAGGGCCCAGCGTGGTAGCCTAATGACTAAAGTCCTTGCCTTGAACGCGCCGGGATCCCATATAGGTGCCAGTTCTAATCCCCGCAGCTCCATTTCCCATCCAGCTCCCTGGTTGTGGCCTGGGAAAGTAGTCCAGGATGGCCCAAAGCCTTGGGATCCTGCACTCATGTGGGAGACCTGGAGGATGTTCCTGGCTCCTGGCTCTGGATTGGCTCAGCACCAGCCGTGGCGCTCACTTGGGGAGTGAACCATCAGACAGAAGATCTTCCTGTCTGTCTCTCCTCCTCTCTGTATATCTGACTTTGTAATAATGGAACTCCATCCAGGTCTCCCCCAGGGTGATCAGGGCGTAAGCACTTCAGCCATCAACTGTCTCCTCCTGTGATACGCTACATGGGACCTGGATTAGAAGCAGGGTACCTTGTACTTGAACTCTCTGTTATTGTTATTTCAAGGCTGTTTCCAGAGAAAGGTAGAGAAAAAGAACCTTCTGTATACTGGTTCACTCCCCAGATGGCTAGAGCTGCACCAGTCCAAAGCCAGGAGCTTCCTCTGGGTCTCCTATATGGGTGTAGGGGCCCAGGGATGTGGCCATTCTCCATTGCTTTTCCAAGCCATCAGAAGTGGAACAGCCAGGACTTTGAATCGCTGCCCATATGGAATGCTGGTGCCACATGCAGAAGCTTAGCCTCAGATGCCATGGTGCTGGCCCAGGGGGCTCTTTCTAAATCTGATTATGTACCTCTCCTTGATGAAACTCCCATCTGCCTGTCTCAGAATAGAATTCCAATTCCTAATGCCAGCTGAGGCCCTTCCAGGACCCCCTGCCTTTCCCCTCTGCCCCTACCATCTGTCCCTTAGCCCCTTCAGTGAGTGCAGTGCCAAGTGTACCCCCCTGTCAGGCACTGGCACTGCTGTGCCCCTATGCCTGCAGTGCCCCCATGGCTGCTGTAGCCCCCACACCTGCAGTGCCCTTATGCCTGCTGTGCCCCCGTGCCTGCACTGCTCCCATACCTGCAGTGTCCCTACTCCTGCCATGCCCCCATACCTGCAATGCCCCCGTGTCTACTATGCCTGCATGCATGCAGTGCCCCCATGCCTGCCATGTCTGCATTCCTGCCGTGCCCCCATGCTTGCCGTGTCCCCATGCCTGCCGTGCCCCCATGCCTGCTGTTTACCCATGCCTGCTATGTCCCCATGCTTGCTGTATACCCACTCCTGCTGCCCGCACCCCACGCTTGCTATGCCCCCATGCTTGCCATGTCCCCATGCCTGCTGTGTCCCCACTCCTGCTGTGCTCCCACACTTACCGTGCCCCCACGCCTGCTGTGTCCCCACTCCCGCTGTGTCCCCACTCCTGCTGTGTCCCCACTCCTGTTGTGCCCCATGCCTGCTGTGTCCCCACTCCTGCTGTGCCCCATGCCTGCTGTGTCCCCACTCCTGCTGTGCCCCATGCCTGCTGTGTCCCCACTCCTGCTGTGCCCCCATGCCTGCTGTGCCCCCATGCCTGCCATGTCCCCACTCCTGCTGTGCCCCCACTCCTGCTGTGTCCTCACTCCTGCTGTGCCCCCATGCCTACCTTGTCCCCACTCCTGCTGTGTCCTCACTCCTGCTGTGCCTCCACTCCTGCCGTGTCCCCATGCCTGCCGTGTCCCCACTCCTGTGCCTGCCGTGCCCCGACTCATACAGTGTTTGATGTCTTCCTCCTTGCACGTCCTTTAGTCACCAGCTTCTCAGTCTCAGAAAGCCCTGTTTCTGACTACCACCATCTGAAAGCTCCCCACCACTAACCTGATACTTTATATCCCTTTTTCTGCTGCATTGTCATCTATCCTTTACTGGGGGCTGACACCATGAGGTAGTGGGGCAAAGCCACCACCTGTGATGCCAGCATCCCATATGTGCACTGGTTCGAGTCCTGGCTGCTCCACTTCTAATCTGGCTCCCTATTTATGACCTGGGAAAGCAGCAGAGGATGGCCTAAGAGTTTGGGCTCCTACACCCGTGTGGGAGATCTGAAAGAAGTTCCTGATTTCCAGCATCAGACTGATCCAGCTCTGGCCATTGCAGCTGTTTGGGGAGTGAGCCAGTGCATGGAAAATTTTCTCTCTCTCTTTCTCTCTCTCTCTTTTTAACTCAGCCTTGCAAATAAAAATAATAAATTGTAAAAGAGAGAGAGAGAGAGAAAGAAAGAAAGAAAGAAAGAAAGAAAGAAAGAAAGAAAGAAAGAAAGAAAGAAAGAAAGAGGCACCTGGAGTGGAGGTGGTCACCAAAACTAGGGGCCAAGAGTCCAGGGAAGACTGTGATTGGAGTAGGGTGGGGCCTGTGGGCAGGTAAGTAGAGGCCAGGAAGGGCAGACCCTCAGGAAGTAGTGTGGCCAGGCCCTGGGAGAGGAGCTGTCCAGGAGGAGACTCAGCACGAGTGACAGAGCTGCCCTGAGACAGGCCAAGCCACAGGGGCAGATTTGGTGGGGATACAGAGGCCAGTCTATGAAGTGGTGGTTTTTGATCTG
Organism: Ochotona curzoniae; assembly: GCF_017591425.1. Classification (NCBI taxonomy): domain Eukaryota; kingdom Metazoa; phylum Chordata; class Mammalia; order Lagomorpha; family Ochotonidae; genus Ochotona; species Ochotona curzoniae. Next base: position 2,790,226 of record NW_024465561.1, on the reverse strand, counting down.
GGAATCTGCTGGCTTCTGGGGATGAGGACAAGTGTGAGCTCAGGGAATGAGAGGCTGTGAGGATGGCTGCAGGTGTCTGGAGCCCTGCCCTGCCTTTTGCGACTTCCTGGCAAGGGTCTCGGTTCTCTCCCTGGAGCTCAGCTACCCACACTCCAATCCTGTGTCCAGGAGCCATGTGTGCAAGGCCCAGCTGAGGCCATGGAGCCCACTTTGGGCTCTGGGATGTAGCAGTGAACAGAAGCTTCCCCAGGATCCCAGAGTGTTGCCACGGTGGTGGTGGTGGTGGTCGGAGGTTGGGCAGGAAACCCAGCTAGTCCACAGATGAGGGCTGCGGAGTGGGTGTACCTGGAGTTGGCTGAGGCCTCCCTGAGCAGCTGATGTTCGAGTACGGACTGATGGGGAGAGGCAGGGTCACACAGAGTGCTGGGGAAGCTGTGCTCTATGCAGAGGGAGCAGCCTCTGTGGGAGGCAGTGGAGGTGGGAGGACACTCAGGATGAGTGAAGAGGCTCACAGGTGTCTGGTGTGGGGGAGGGACGGTGAGGCCTTTTGCCTTTATTCGCAGGGCAGCCCCAGGAGCCCGTGCAGTGTTGGGGAGAGGAGCACATGGCTGAAGGGGAGTCCCCAAGGGTTCTATGGGGAACAGACTGAGGGTTACAGGTGACTGCCCTGCCCTGGGCAGGGTGTAACAGGAGTTAGCTCTCACACAGCCTCGTCCCTGGGAAAATTCCCTGGGAAACGAGGCCCAAGACCCTGTTATGCGGATGTCCTGGTCTCGTCCGGAATGTGCCCTCACACTTCTGAACTCCACGCTTCTGCACCCACAGCTGCCTCAGCCCGACCTCTGTCAGCTGCCACACTCCCTGGAATAGGGTGGCAATGGGAGGCCTCCCAGCCTGAATGAAGCTTTCCAGGCCTATGCAGTCTTTGGTTCTTTTTGTTCTGTCCCTTCCCAGATTCAAGTGATCAAAATTGAGACGGAGGACAACAGAGAGACGCGCTCGGCCAAGGATGCCCTGCTCTTGTGGTGTCAGATGAAGACAGCAGGGTAGGGCCCCTCCTTGCTGGCAGCTGGGCCTCACGTCCCACCTCCAACACACACACACACACCTTTGGGTTTCTGCTGCAGAGCAACTCAACATCCTCAGGCACCAAATCATACCCAAGGCCAATGAACTTGACAAACAAGCTCCTAACCTGCCAGAGGTGGTGAGGCTCCAAGTCAGGGCCCTGAGAGCCCCTGCATGCCAACATCAGGGTCTGCTTCCTCCACTTCACCCCCTCACCCCATCTCATCCTGAGTCCCGAGAGCTTTCATGGGCACCTGGCTGGACCCCTCAGCCCCAAGGCCAAGCTCGATTGCCACTCACTCAATGAGGGCACACAACCAGGGCTCTGGCACATTGGACTGGAACATTGTGGCTTGGCTGTGGTGGGACCCCTGTCCTAATGGACCCTCAGCTGTCTGTCCTGCCAAGGGGGACATGATCTGAAACTCCAGGGCCCTCTGGAGAGCAGCCCCATGGTGCCGGAGGGAGGGGAGAGGGCGGCCGCTCTGTGGCGCAGCTGTGGCTGGCCGTGGATGCCTCTGGCTATTTCTGCAGGCATCTGTCGGCATTGCTGTGTCTGCCTTCCCTTGTCTCTCTCCTCCCTCCTGCTTTCCTTGCTCCATCTCTGTCTCGCCATCCTCCTTGCCTTTGCCTCTCTTCCTCTCTTCTTGCTTCTCTCTCTCTCTCTTCATCGCCCTGGCTCTCCCGGTCCACCTACCTACCTTTCTCTGTTTTTCTCTCTGTCCATCCATCCTTCTCTGCCCCGCCCCTCTCCTCCCTTCCTCCTCTCTCCCTGTCTCTCCCCTCTGCAATTCCAGTTACCCGGAGGTAAACATCCAGAATTTCACCACCAGCTGGCGGGACGGCTTGGCATTCAATGCTCTCATTCACCGGCACAGGTACCCCCTGGCCTGGGACAGCCCTGCCCCACCTCCTGCCCAGCACCCCACAGCCACACGCTTGTACACGTATGTGTGTAGACCACACAGAACCCACCCCTTCTTGGCCTACACATGTATGTATGTGTCCATCTCCTTTTACACTCATGCTCGTCTCACTTAGACACACACTTCCATCCAGGCCACATCTGCTCTGAACACCTGGATGTTCATGTTCCCTCCCCAACATGTGCACACACACAGAACCAGGCACATCCACAGGCTGCACCTGCTGCTCCACGCTCTGCCCCCCTCCTCCAACCTGGAGACTATCCACTTTGGGTGTGCACAGCTCCCTTCACATCCATCCATCGGGGCCTAGTACTTGCACCCAACACACTATGCCCACACCATGACAGTGTGGGTAACTGAGTCACAGCAGTCGGGAGGGTTGTGCCCTGATGTGTGTGTGTGTGTAGGGGGCACAGAAGCCAGATCCCAGTGCTGTCTGTTGTGGACGCACACTCACTTATGACTCCTGTCTCACATGCTCGTGGGGAAGCCTGGACCCACCTGCCCCAGCACACAGGAATCCGTCCGCAGAGTTGCTTAAGTGACAGCAATGTCCCCGATTGCCTCCCGAGGACCAGGCGTTGCGAGCTGCTCCCACCGAGTCCGCTGACCTGCACAGGAAGCTGTTGTGGATATCTCCATTTGCAAGAGAGAGCGCACTGGACCTAAGTGTAGGATGTTAGGAAGAAGGTCTTTATTGCCCAAGCTTGGTGATAGCAGCTCCCACTACCCTCCGGGAGCCACTGCACCCAGCCGCCAAAGTCAGAACTTTTTAAACTCTCGTCCTCCAGTCAGATTGAGAGCCTCACAGTACCAAGTTTTCATGTACAGGACACAGGGAGGGAGTTTTCAGAGCCCAAATTTTTTCTGTAGTTAATTAACCTATCCTAGTATGATAGGAGGCAGGAGGGGCCAGGTGCGAGCAGCCTCCAGGGCAATTTCTGAGTTGTCAGTTGTTCTGAATGGGGAGAGGCAGGGCCACACAGAGTGCTGGGGAAGGGGTACAGAAGGCAAGAGGGGCAGGGAGTGTGCATGCAGCCTCCAAAGCTGATTTTGCACCTTCAATTAACTTGAATGGTACAAGAGGACATTGGAAAGGAGTTTCCGTGCCCTGTCTGCTGTCAACCTGGCAAGCAGGCGCAAGCCATCAATGGCTGCACCCCATCACAAAACCAAGGCACTGAGAGATGTATTAGCAGGAAATAGCTATGCTGAGGCTCAAGCCCAGGTGGGCTGGATCCAGGCCCCACACTTCTAACCAGCCATGAGCTAACCCAGCCCCACACTGTGCACACAGACCAGCTCACACACATCCAGGGCCAAAGGCATGTGTACACACCCAGGAACCACAGAGGCATGGCCAAGGCTCTCAGACTCACCCCACCACCTCCCACGGCACCCGCTGCAGCACTCCACCCCTCTTAGTTGGTCTGTACCCCTCCTGACCTCGCCCTGAGTGGGGTTCAGATAAAGGCATCTCGTTGTTGGCTTTGGCCCCGGGCTCTGGAGCCTGCCTGCTGCCTGCCCGCTCTGTGCCCCTGCTCAGGCCCGATCTCGTGGACTTCAGCAAACTCACCAAGTCCAATGCCAACTACAACCTGCAGAGGGCCTTCCGCACAGCTGAGCAGCACCTGGGGCTGGCCCGGCTGCTGGACCCTGAAGGTGAGCCCGGCATGGCCCCAGTCCTGACTTCCTCCTGGGGGATCCTCAACCCCAGAGCCAACACCATTGTTAACACGCCTGTCTCCAGCCTGTACCCATCCACAGCCCTGTCTCCATCCTTAACTCATTTCCTGCTTGCACTCCATGCCCAGCCCTGTCCCTCACATCCCCACCCTGATTCTTGTCCATAGCCCATAATCATGTTCAATGCCAGTCTCCCCTCTCTGAGGTGGCAGATATTTCGTTTTGCTGAGCATCCGCTTGTGCCAAGCATATGGCCGGGGACTCTGTCAAAACAGTCCCCTTTCATCCACATGCTGGAGCCAGTTGGGTAGAGTTGGTCGGTCCTGCTTTTAAAGGGCTGAGAACGAAGCCCTTAGGGAAGTGAGGCCCTTTGCTCAGGCGTACTTTTGAATCTCAGGATTGTGGGCTGGACAATCGTCCCTGCTCCTACTATGTGCCTGGCACATGGTAGATATTCACGGGTGGCAGTTTCATGAAATAGTGAGGAGGAAGGTCCATGTAGAATGTTGTGCATTTGGTAGGTAAATTAAAATGGTATCAGAGTCCGCTGAGTCCTTCCTCCATGGCAGTCTATTCTCCCGAATATTTGCAGTGCTTCTGGGAGGCAGGACTCATGTTTATCCTTACTGGTTTTTTGTTTTGTTTTGTTTTAAGATTTATTTGTTTATTTGAAGATCAAGGTTACCGAGGGAGAGAGAAGGAGAAAATAACCAAGGTCTTTTGTTCTCCGGTTCACTCTCCAAATGGCCACAATAGCCACAGCTGGGAACTAGGCGCTTCTTGCCAGTCCCCGACATGGGTAGCAGGGGCTCAGGTACTCAAGATCATCTGCCACTGCTTTCTCAGGCTCATCAGCAGGAGGCTTGATCAGAAGTGGGGCAGCCAGGACTTCAACCAGCACCCAGATGGGATGCCAGCTTTGTAGGCGGTGGTTTAGCCAGATGTGCTGCTGCACCAGCTCCTATCCTAACTTCTATCGGGGAGGAGCTGAGGTTCAGGGGACCTATGCCCATCTTTCAAAGAAGTAAAGTAGTAAGAGGGTGAGCAGTTTCTCCAGAGCCCTCATGCTGGCTTCCAAGCTCATCCATCATCTGTAGGTTGTGCTCCTACTATGTGATAGGTATGGCAGAGATAGTGGTTAAAAAAGAAAAAAAGAACCTGGCATGGTAGTCTAGTGGCTAAAGTTCTTGCCTTGCATCTGCTGGGATCCCACATGAGCACTGGTTCCTGTCCCAGCTGTTCCACTTCCTGTCCAACTCCCTGCTTGTGGCCTGGGAAAGCAGTCAAGGACAACACCAAGCCCTGGGACTCTGTACACAAATGGGAAATCCAGAAGAGGCTCCTGGCTTTGGATTGGATTAGCTTAGCTCCAGCTGTTGCAGCTACCTGGGGAGTGAACCAATAGACGGAAGATCTTTCTCTTTGTCTCTCTTCCTCTTTGTATATCTGACTTTCCAATCAGAATAAATGCATGTTAAAAAAAAAAAACAGACAGGCATGATTTTTGTCCTACTATAGCCCAAACTCTAGCTTAATGACTTATATCAGTGGATTTTTAAAAAAGATTTATTTATTTATTGGAAAGTCAGATATACAGAGAGGAGGAGAGACAGAGAGGAAGATCTTGCGTTAGATGATTCACTCCCCAAGTGAGCGCAACGGCCAATGCTATGCCGATCCAAAGCCAGGAGCCAAGAACTTCTTCCAGGTCTCCCACATGAGTGCAGGGTCCCAAAGCTTTGGGCCGTCCTCGACTGCTTTCCCAGGCCACAAGCAGGGAGCTGGATGGGAAGTGGAGCTGCGGGGATTAGAACTGGCTCCCATATGGGATCCCGGCGCGTTCAAGGAGAGGAATTTTAGCTGCTAGGCCATGCCACCGGGCCCTATCAGTGGATATTTAATCTCATGGTGTGATTATTTATTCTGGGAAGGAACTGTTGAGATGTCACGGAAGAAACAAGAGGAGGTCAGCCCTTGCCAGGATGAGCAGGAAGGCCTGTCTGAGGAGTCATGAAGGATGCATGGGAGTAAAGGAATAAACAGTATTGCAGGTGGTGAGGCCAGAGTGTGCAAAGGCCCTGACAGACAATCCCTCTATAACTCATATCCATCACCCACCATTTAGTCCCATGGGACTAAACAGATGCCAAACTGAGGAGCACAGAGGTGATCTACTGAGGTCACACAGCCAGAGGAGGGGGTTCTCCCACCCTCGGCCCCATGCATTTGGCCCTTCCATCTGTGTGCCCACCATCCTGCTCCCTGCCTGCCCTTTCTCCCTCCAGATGTGAACATGGAAGCTCCAGATGAGAAATCCATCATCACCTATGTGGTCTCCTTCTACCACTACTTCTCCAAGATGAAGGCACTGGCTGTGGAGGGGAAGCGGATCGGGAAGGTACGAGGAGCCATGGATGGAATGGGTGTGTTGCCAGGAGCCTGGGACTCCTGCTGAAGGGTGTAGTTGGGATGGGGACTGACCCCATATTTCTCCTGTTGGTCCAGGTCCTGGACCAGGTGTTGGAGGTTGGAAAGATCATTGAGCGCTACGAAGAGCTGGCAGCCGAACTGCTGGCCTGGATCCACCGCACTGTGGGCCTCATCAGCAACCAGAAGTTTGCCAACTCGCTGAGCGGGGTGCAGCAGCAGCTTCAGGCATTCACGGCTTACTGCACACTGGAAAAGCCAGCCAAGTGAGGCCCACCTCAGGAAGAGGAGGGAGGTGGGTGAAAGGTGGTAGTTGGGAGGCCAGCCTCCCCACTCACACTCACGCTCCAACTGCAGGTTTCAAGAGAAGGGGAACTTGGAGGTGCTACTCTTCAGCATCCAGAGTAAGCTCCGAGCCTGCAACCGTCGCCTGTTTGTACCTCGGGAGGGCTGTGGCATCTGGGACATCGACAAGGTGAGCTAGGCAGGGCTGCTTGGTAGAGTTATTCAGGATGTATACTGCTCAAAAGAAACATTCAGTTTGTAGACATTGTGAGTACAGCTTTCTAGCAGCAAGGTATCACAAAGAAAAGCTTAATCTTCTCTGTTTTGCAAAATGGTGTCATTTACGCTATGAGTGGCTTCAGGGAAGCCAGGGATATGAACCTGCAGAGAGTTGTTGGAATCTAACTGCCTCCTCATGTTTCCCCCAGGCCTGGGGCCAGCTAGAAAAAGCAGAACATGAGCGAGAGGCTGCACTACGGGCCGAGCTGATCCGGCAGGAGAAGCTGGAACTACTGGCTCAAAGATTTGACCACAAAGTGGCCATGAGAGAGAGCTGGCTGAATGAGAACCAGCGCCTGGTATCCCAGGTACAAGGCATAGGGCTTGGCTCCGGGGGAAAGGGAATAAGGAGGGCAAGGCTGATGTCCCAAGGGTTTGAGAGGGGGGGTTGATATCCTGAGCAATAGAGAGGAGTTGGATGAGTCTCCTAACTGACAAGTGAGGCTGTAAACAGAGAACTGGTCTCCGAAGTGATGGCTGGATGAGGGGAGTGGGCCTGCTCTTTCCGGTAATGAGCCATTGAGACTGGTCTCCATGGTAACTGTAGAGAAACAGGGAGCTCTTAGGTGATAGGAATGTTGTATTTTGTATCCAGGGTAACTCAGCAGGATAGAATTGGTCTCGTGAGTTACAGAATGCGGTAATCTTTGGGACAATGGGAGGATAGCACCAATTTCCTGGGTCTGAAACTTAGGTTTGGATGGGTGGTAAAACAGGTTGAGACTGATCTCTGAACTAGCATGAGAGAGCTAGGCTGGTCTCTAGAGTACCAAGGGAAGGTAAGGCTGGTCTCCAGGGTAACAGGTATGGGTAGGACTGGCCTCCAGGGTGACAAAGAGGGGATTGGGCTGATCTCCCAAGCAATAGGAAGCTACAGATGGTCTCCAGGATAACAAGGGAGGATTGAAGTGGGCTCCAGGGTACCTGGAGAGGTGAGACTATCTCCACAGCAACTGGGGAGGATGGGCTTATCTCCATGGTAGCAAGTATAAGTGGGACTGTTGCTTGGGTAACTGGAGGATGGGTGGAGCTTGTCTCCAGGGTAACAGAGAAGGGGGGTAACCAAGCTGGTTGGTTTGCAGGTTAAAGGGAGAGTTTTTCACAATCATGCAGGGTCAAGGTAACAAGTGGACTTCCAAGACAGCCTTAGTGAGTGTGTGAGTGAGTGTGTGTGGCCTACATCTCTCCAGGACAACTTTGGGTATGAGCTGCCAGCCGTGGAGGCAGCCATGAAGAAACATGAAGCCATCGAAGCAGATATTGCTGCCTACGAGGAGCGGGTTCAGGGTGTGGCAGAGCTGGCCCAGGCACTGGCAGCTGAAGGCTACTATGATGCCCGGAGGGTGGCAGCCCAGCGTGACAGCGTCCTGCGCCAGTGGGCCCTGCTGACAGGGCTGGTGGGTGCTCGGCGGACACGGCTTGAACAGAACCTAGCCCTGCAGAAAGTCTTCCAGGAGATGGTGTACATGGTGGATTGGATGGAGGAGATGCAGGTGGGACTTTGCTGGGTCTGATGCTTGGGCTGAGTCCTGGGAGGACAGGGAAGGAGTCAACAGTCATGTATGTGGACAAAGAGGGGGATGAACAGAACAGAATACAGAGGAAGCCAGAGAAACTAAGAGCAAGACAAATAAACAGGGAAAGACTGAAATAGCATAAGAGCCTGGGGCAGGGACAGATTAAGCCAGAGGAAGACAGTGATAATTTGAGAGAAAGCAGGAGAAATCAGAGAGAAGGAAGAGAGGGGAGAGAGAGATAAGAGAGAGAGAGAGAGAGAGAGAGAGAGAGAGAGAGAGAGTCTAGAAAGGCGACTCAAAGACTTCCAGAGGAAATCTCTGTGCTGCAAAGATGCAGGGGACAGTGAGGTCACTCTGCAAAAGAGGGAGGCCTGCCACAGGCTGAAAAATACAGAGACGGAGATAGGAAAGATGGAAGCAGAATCAGGCGCACAGAGGTGGAGATGGGAGTACAGTTGCAGGCAGAGGGTGGAGACAGAGAGATGTCCACAAGAAAGGGAGAGAGGTGGAGAGGTGGAGGGAGGGAGGAAGAAGGGAAAGTAGAGGGAGGGTGGTACTGTGACAGAGACAGAGCTCAGAGATGCAGGGCTGAAGAGGGAGGGGAGGGTAGAGCTCAGGAAGCCCAGACAGCTAGAGCAACAGCACAGAGCAGCCAGCAGCAGGGGAGAGGTGGGTGGCCTGAGGGTCAGTGCTCTCTGTGCTTCCTGCACCCCTGCAGGCTCAGCTGCTGTCCCGGGAGTGTGGGCAGCACCTGGTAGAGGCGGAGGACCTGCTGCAGAAACACGGGCTGCTGGAGGGGGATATCGCCGCCCAGAGTGAGCGGGTGGAGGCCCTCAACGCTGCTGCCCTGCGTTTCTCCCAGCTGCAGGGTGAGTTGGGCCGGAGACCCTCGGGACCCATGCTAACTGGGGCAGGAAGGAAGGGGTGAGCTCCCTGTTCTGGGGTAGTGGCATCTAAGCAGAGCCCAGGGTGATGCTCCATCAGGGGAGTCATGGGAAGAGGGGTTAGTGTCCTAAGTGGGGAGCTGGATCCCTCAGATCTTTCCTCCTTGGAAACTATGCAGTGGCAACTCACTTTAACGGAACCCGTGTTGTGTGGCCCCGTCTCATGAAAGGCTGCACAAAGTCACGTGTAGACAGGGCCTGTTCAGTACCACGCAACAGAAACACAATCTGTTTTGCTTATGAAGAAAAAGGCCATGTCCAGGGAGAACGGGCATGGCTGGAGCCAGGCCTCAATCAGGGTATTTCTAAGACTCCATTTCTTTCTACCTCTGGTTTTTGTGGGTGCGTATCACTGTCAGGCAGTCCCCCCCACTTGGTGGTGTAAATCTGGGATCTTGCAGGCCCTGCTGCATCCCAGCAGTGGGCAGGCTCCTTTCCCCCAGTAGTTCCCTGGAAGGTCCAAAGAAAGCTTTCATTGGCTCAACACTCAGCCAGTCATCAGAACCCCAGGGCCTGCCTGCAAGTGATCTGATTGGCCCTATCTATGTGACATACCCACCCCAAGACCAAGAGTGGGATCAGTCTGCCCTTCCCTAGATGAGGTCTGAGAAAGCGGCAGAGAGGGTACCCACACTGAAAGCAGGGCATGGATGCTGATGGGCAAAGGCAAGGCTAGCACGTTGTCTCCTGGAAGCTCTCTGTGGTCTCCAGGCCATGTGGTTCTTGTGGCTCTTGTCACACGGCAAGGAGCATGAGGTTTGTTCGAGAGCTGGATGTTTGCTGGGTAATTGTTCTATGGTGCATTTGGCTGAGGACCGGACAGTCAAGACCACAAGGTTAGCGAGGTGAGTGAGCTCCTTGACCATCCTGTCTAGGTGCAGGGTGCATGTGCCCATTGCTGGGGTCCACGTGGCGGCCTGATCATGACCAGCATCCAGGAATGATTACGCAGTGGTATTGTTCCTTCTGCTTCTACTTATAGCATGGCTGTGATATGGCTTTACATTGGTCAGATCCCCACAACTGGCTGTGTGTGTTGAGGGTGTGACCTGTGCATGCTGACGGTGTGGCCTAGGCCAAAGGCTTCTCAGGCAGCTCTGCTTCTCTCCAGTTATCTGTCTGCTTACACCTCAGGAGCCCTGGAACCCCATTAGACACAGAGGCACCCTGCTGCCTGGCAGTGCCATGTAGGAGTTTCTTGCCCTCCAAGGGCTGTCAGTTTCCTTTCAAACTCTGATGTGGACATGCCCACCTTGACTCGACTGCCTGTGGTCCACTGCAAACCCTAGACAGCTGCTGGAACCCACTTCTTTCCCCGAGGTGGGCTGGATATATACATATAGATATAGATATATAGATATATAGATATAATCGGAAAGACAGATTTACAGAGAGAGAAAGAGACAGAGAGAGATCCTCCATCTGCTGGTTCACTTCTGAGGGTGACAACAATGGCCAGAAAGAAGCCAGGAGCTTGGAACTTCTTCCAGGTCTCCCACGTAGATGCAGGGACCCAAGGACTTGGGCCATCTGCTGCTGCTTTCTTAAGCCATAAGCAGGGACCTATTCACTGGAACCCTCACCTGCTGCCCTCCCCTCCTCCCCCAATCAGGGACATATCAGTCTCAGGAAGTTAGAATGGAGAACAGAGCCAGGACTGCAGTCCAGGCATTCTAGGATACAATGGAAGTGTCCCACCCACATCTGAACCCCCATGCCAAAGGCCTCTCCTAGATCTACCACTTGTTTTTTCTTTCTTTTTTTTTTAAGATTTGTTTATTTTCATTGGAAAGTCAGATACACAGAGAGGAGGAGGAGAGACAGAGAAAGATCTTCCATCCAATGATTCACTCCCTAAGTGGCTTCAATGGCCAGAGCTGAGCCAATCCAAAGCCAGGAGCCTGGATGAAATCTCTTCCAGGTCTCCCATGCAGGTGCCAACCTCGAGTGCCTTCTCATGCCACAAACATGGAGCTGAATGGGAAGTGGGGCCTGCCGGGATTAGAACCGGTACCCATATGGGATCCTGGTGCGTGCAAGGCGAGGACTTCAGCTGCTACAGAACCGCACCAGACCCATCTGCCATTTCTTAGCTGACCCTTGATGAGCAGCCCCTCCTCTCTCCAAGCCTCAGTCTCTTTATCTGTGAAACAAGGCTCCTAAGGACACTGGGGCCCAGGATGAGTGTGAGGATAAAATGAAACAGCATCAGAGCAAGGGACTGGACACCCAGGAGCCGATGTGGTTGTGACTGTAGCTGGTCAGGGTGTGGGCACCAGAGCTGACATCAGTGAATGGTTGAGACTGTCACCCAGTCAGGGTTGTGCGCATTGGACATCAGTGAGTGGCCTGAGTTACCGAGCTCCCTCCTCCCTCCCCGGGCAGTGCCTCACACTTCCCTCGTGGCCCAGAGTTCACAGTCACAGGCAGACACCCAGGCATGAAGGTTTCCAAGGCAACACTTCTCTTCGCCTCAGGCGGGGCATTCTGCTCTTTTCCAATCCTTCCATTCCATTCCACCCCAGAAACGCTGGCTGTGACCCATCACTTTAATTTCATGGCTCTCTGGTCACAAACCCGAGATCCAGAAGGAAGATAGAATATTTCATGAGAGAGAAGGAGATTCAGATCAGCTGTGCGGTTAACAAGCGTCAGAGGATGGGAGGTGCGGGGTCCAGGGTGAGGGCTCTAAAACACGATCAAGAGCAGAGACGTGACATTTGGCCCAATCAGTCCTGATGCAGACTCAATTGACTTTCGAGTAGACAGACTGAGATGCTCCAAAGACACCTGTCAGTCAGCCAGCTGTGTTACCGCATTCAGGCTGCAGCTCTGGGCTTCCCCCAGGGCTGGGCAGCGGTAGGGGTGTGGTGTGGTGAGGACAGACCTGGGCCCTGGGCGTGGGGCGGAGTAGGCAGTGACAGCCCCGAGTAGGCAGGATTGGGAAGGGAGAGGCAGAGGAACCTGACAGGGGTCCCAGGACCTGCTGCAGCCTTGGAGTGTCAGGGAAGGCTGTGTGGAGGAGGGGATGCCTAACCTGGGCACCTGATGAAGTCAAATCAAGGTCAGCAGAGGCAGCCTGCACCCTGTCTCTTGGGCGCTCGCTGGCCAGCGCCCAACCTGGGGATTCTCTGTTTCTTGGGCCAGGATACCAGCCCTGCGACCCGCAGGTCATCTGCAACCGTGTGAACCACGTGCACGGCTGTCTGGCAGAGCTGCAAGAGCAGGCGGCGCAGCGGCGCGCGGAGCTGGAGGCCTCGCGGAGCCTGTGGGCGCTGCTGCAGGAGCTGGAGGAGGCCGAGAGCTGGGCGCGCGACAAGGAGCGCCTGCTGGAGGCAGTGAGCGGCGGGGCGGGCGCTGCGGGTCCCGCGGGCGGCGCGCACGACCTGTCCAGCACCGCGCGCCTGCTGGCGCAGCACAAGATCCTGCAGGGCGAGCTGGGCGGGCGCCGGGTGTTGCTGCAGCAGGCACTGAGGCGCGGCGAGGAGCTGGCTGCCGCCGGCGGGACAGTGGGCCCAGGCGCAGAGATGGTGCACTTAGCCGGCCTGGCGGAGCGCGCGGCGAGCGCACGGCGTCGCTGGCAGCGGCTGGAGGAGGCGGCGGCCCGGCGCGAGCGGAGGCTGCAGGAGGCGCGGGCGCTGCACCAGTTCGGCGCTGATCTCGATGGGCTCCTGGACTGGCTTCGCGACGCGTACCGCCTCGCAGCCGCCGGCGACTTTGGCCACGACGAAGCGTCCAGCCGCCGCCTGGCGCGCCAGCACCGCGCGCTCACCGGGGAGGTGGAGGCGCATCGCGGGTCCGTGGGCGGCCTGCGGCGCCAGTTGGCGACACTGGGAGGCGCCAGCGGGGCTGGGCCGCTGGTGGTGGCGCTACAGGTGCGCGTGGTAGAGGCGGAGCAGCTGTTCGCCGAGGTGACAGAGGTGGCCGCGCTGCGGCGCCAGTGGCTGCGGGACGCGCTCGCCGTCTACCGCATGTTTGGCGAGGTGCACGCGTGTGAACTGTGGATCGGCGAGAAGGAGCAATGGCTGCTCGCCATGCGCGTGCCCGATTCCCTCGATGACGTGGAGGTGGTGCAGCACCGGTGAGCGCGCGCCCCTCAGGGATCCTCATGCATCTTCATTGGCCCAACAATTCCCCCTGTCGTTCCTTCACCGGCCTTTGTGGCACCTGTCCAGCTGGCCCAGCCAGTCAGCAGCTCTCTTTGCCCCTCTGTAACGGGGCCACTTATAGGCCCCACCTCACAGGCCCCTGGTGGACAGGAAATGAGGGACTAGCAATCACACCCATGGCACCAGCCTGGCAGTGCCAGGAGCCTTATTGCTAGGAGGCGTGTCCTCATCCAGCCAGGAATGGGCACCTGAGCTCCTGCAGGTCCACCCTAGTGCTGATCCCCCCTTGAGACACCTCCTGGCCCATGCAAATACCATTTCCCTGGCTGACAGAATAGTCCAAGTCCTTGCCTCTTACTCTCCTCTCACCCTACGACAGTACCTGCTGCACCATGGCACTTGCATAACAAACTTGCCCGCTGGCTTCTGGGATAAGGAGCTGAGCAAACGAACGGACGTTGTCTGTCATCCCTCAGCAGCCTTCCTCAGGGGTGCCCTGTGTCTCCTCTACTCAGTCCACTCCATCTGAAAGCTTGACTCAGAACTCCTGGAAACAGGCCTACTCCCAGTCCTTACTGCACCCACCATTACCCACGTGTTTTAAGCCAAGGAGGATCCCACCAGCTTGATCCCTGGGGCTGCTGTGTGGAGGGGGTTGGGAGGCTGGGAGCCCAGGTGGGACAGGACCAGGCCAGAGCAGAGTCCAGGTAAGAACAGGCAAGCTGTGGGGGCAGTTGTCCAAAGCAAAGTCCAAACGCCTGAGCTGGGGCTGCTGCAGGGCAGGAGGCATTGCAGGCGGATGGTCACAGTGGTGTGAGGCGCCCCGACAGAGTCTGTAGGCTGGGGTCAGGTTTGGAAGTTTAGGGTCATGAGCCCAATGGGGCTGTGGGCATGTGTGAGGGGAAGGCTAAGGCCCTAGACGGGGGTGAGAAGCAGCAGGCAGAAGAATATGAAAGGGAAGGCCACAGAGTTCAAGGCTGCAGCTGCGGAGACAGTTTCCTGGATGCCGAGGGGCAGTCAGGGCTGGGCCCCTGATTCCCTCCATCCTTGTCTGGCAGGTTTGAGAGCCTGGACCAGGAGATGAACAGTCTGATGGGCCGCGTCCTGGATGTGAACCACACGGTGCAGGAACTGGTGGAAGGCGGCCACCCCAGCTCAGAGGAGGTGCGCTCCTGCCAGGACCACCTTAACAGCAGGTAGGGGGGTGGCTGGGGCTGGGAGACCTTCCTCTTGTCTTCCCATCCCTTCCTCCCACATCCACTCACCTGCGGACAGCCAGGTGGGGGAGGCGTGATTTCCACCTGCTGAGATGATGCGTCAGCTGAGTCGTGGCAATACTCAGTGCTGGTTGTGTGGTGTGCATTGTTTGCATCTTGCTTCTTTGGCTTGTTCTGGATCTATTATCCTTCAGGATTTTTTTTTTAAAAAAACCTTTTATTTATAAAGATTTATTTATTTTTATTGGAAAGTCAGAGATGAGAGAGAGAAAGATCTTCCATCTGTAAATTCACTCCCCAAGTGGCCACAATGACCAGAGCTGAGCTGATCCAATGCCAGGAGCTTCGTCCAGGTCTCTCGTGCAGGTTCAGGGTTCCAAGGATTTGGGCTGTCCTCGACTGCCTTCCCAGACTACAAGCAGGGAGCTGGATAGGAAGAGGAGTAGCCAGAATGCTAAACGGTGCCCATGTAGGATCCCAGCACATGCAAGGCGAGGACTTCAGTCACTAGGCTACCATGCTGGACCTCTTCCAGGAATTTTTAAAAACTGTTTTTATTTGTTCATTTGAAAGATAAGAGTTACAAAGAGAGAGAAGAACAAAAGGGATGGAGATGATGTTCCATCTGCTGCTTCACTCCCAGGTGGCTGCAACAGCCAGTGCTGGGCAGGGCTGAAGCCAGGAGCTAGGAGCTTTCTTTGGGACCCCCTACATGAGTGTAGGGGTCCAAGGAATTAGGCCATCTTCTGCTGCTTTCTCAGGCATCTTAGAAGGAAGCTGGATCAATCGGGTCTCAAACCAGCCACCCATACAGGTCACCAGCACCACAGACAGTGGCTTAAATTGTAACACCACACACAGTGCTGGCCCTGAGCTGGGGATTCTTTGAAGCCCTTTGTATTACCTGCTTTTATCTCCACCCCACCCCTACCCCCTTCTCCCAAGGTACTTGAAAGGTACTGACAATGGTAACACACAAGCATCTTTCCCCCAGGTCACCACCAGCAATTCTCAGAGTGCAGGTGTGATTCCCATAGGGAACTGCAAAGGCTTGCCATCTCCTGAGTGGAGTCAACCCCAGTTCTGTCTGCATCCAGAGCCGGGCTCCTCCTCAAATACATGCAGTCTTTCTGGCAATGCTCTGGGTTAAAAATTATCCCCGAGCTAGAGTTGACGAACTGGGAGAGGAGTGAAAGGTCCTGACCCAAAGTCACAAAGCAAGTTAGAACACTTTGAGTTGGGTGTGTCTGACTCCGAGGACTGTGCTCCTCACGCTGCGTGGCAGCGTCCCGGGACCCACAGCCCCAAAATCTCGGTGGTGGCCGGCATCGTGGGGCCACAGGTGAAGCCACCTTCTCAGCCTGGAGGGCCTAGTTGTGCTGCCTCGGATCAGCACCCCGCTAACGTGCTGGGAAAGGCAGTGGGAGAGGCCCTGGGTACTCAGGTCCCTGTCATCCACGTGGGAGACCCGGAAGGAGTTCTGGGCTCCTGGCTTCTGCAACATATTAATGGTAGTGATATCAGTAAAGGGAAGATTTCTCTGTGTCCCTTTCAAATACATCGGTCTCCTCAAAAGGAAATGGAAACCTTCTGGTGACTTCTGTCAAACTCAGAGACGGTGGGGAGGGGTCCACATAGTGATGCAGCAGCTTAATCCTTTGCCATGCAGTGTCAACACACCATGCTGGTGCCAGTTTGTGTCCTGGCTGCTCCACTTCCCATCCAGCTCCCTGCTTGTGACCTGGGAAAGCAGTGGAGGATGCCCCAAAGCCTTGGGAACACTGCATGGAACACTGGAAGTAGCTGCAGAGCTCAGCTCTGGCTGTTGTAGCCACTTGGGGTGTGTTTCGGGGAATTCACAGTGGATTGTACAGTCTGTTGTATTCAGTGGCAGAGGGAGAGAAGGTAGGGACCAGCGTCGCTGTGAAAACAACGGCGCCTCACTTTTGTCACTTGTCAACTAGGCAGACACTCTTAAGTGGCTGTGCCAGGGTGGGGCCGCATTTTGCACAGGCAGGAATGAGGAGGGCTCAGTGAGAGCAAGTGACCCAGAGACTGCATGCCCAGGTTTGCATCCTGGGTGGCCAGGCCCTCCATGCCCACGGGAAACTCGTGTTGGAGCTTCAAGTCGCCTTCTGTTCCTCCCCCACCCCGGCAGGTGGAACCGTATCGTGGAGCTGGTGGAACAGCGCAAAGAGGAGATGAGCGCGGTGTTGCTAGTTGAGAATCATGTGCTGGAAGTGGCCGAGGTGCGCTCCCAGGTGCGCGAGAAGCGGCGAGCTGTGGAGAGCGCACCCCGCGCTGGCGGGGCCTTGCAATGGCGACTGAGCGGCTTGGAGGCCGCACTGCAAGCGCTCGAGCCGCGCCAGGCGGCCCTCCTGGAAGAGGCAGCTCTGCTGGCGGCGCGGTTCCCGACGCAGGCGGCGCGGCTGCACCAGGGAGCCGAGGAGCTGAGCGCCGACTGGGGCGCCCTGGCCGGCGCTGCCCAAGCGTGCGGTGAGGCGGTGGCGGCAGCCGGGCGTCTGCAGCGCTTCCTCCACGACCTGGATGCCTTTTTGGACTGGCTGGTGCGCGCCCAGGAGACGGCGGGCGGCAGCGAGGGGCCGCTGCCGGGCAGCCTGGAGGAGGCAGACGCGCTGCTGGCGCGCCATGCGGCGCTCAAGGAGGAGATAGACCGACGCGAGGAGGACTACGCGCGCATCGTGGCGGCCAGCGAAGCGCTGCTGGCCAACGACGGCGCAGAGCTGGGCCCCGGCCTGGCGCTCGACGAGTGGCTGCCGCACCTCGAAGTGGGCTGGCACAAGCTGCTGGGTCTGTGGGAGGAGCGCCGCGAGGCGCTGGTACAGGCGCACGTCTACCAGCTCTTCCTGCGCGACCTCCGCCAGGCGCTCGCTGTACTCTGCAACCAGGTGCCAGCTCTCAGCACGTGTTTGCGGGACGCGGGCCCCAGAGCTGGGTGGGGAGCGGGGAGGGCGGGGCCGGCCTGCCGGGAGCACTCACTTCCTGGCTGATCTGGGGTGGGTGGGAATGACAGAGGATATGGGGCTCTGGGTTTGTGGATTGTATGTGTGTGTGCGCGCGCGCGCGGGGGAGTGCGCGCAGCACTGTGGGATTGTGATGTCTGGGAGACTCTTCTGAGGGCTCCCTGGGGGTTGAGATTATCTGGGAGGAAAGAAGAGGATGACGTTGACTGGGGCTGGGAGGAAGGACTGATTGTGGAGGTGGCCCTGGAGGTTAGGAAGCCTGCGTCCGCTCATGGTGACAGGTTCTCGGCGCAGCGCCACGGGTCTTCCTTCTCAGGGACCCTAGTTTGTGGGTCTCCTTAGAGGGCAGTTACCTGAGAGTGGCCAGGCAGCTTGGGAGGTCATCCCGGGAGGGGGCCAAGCGTGCCTGGTCTTGGCCACACAGGACACTCAGTTGTAGATGACCCATGAGTGGGTGCCAGTGGATGAGGATCATCGTCTCACAAGTGACCACCTGTGCTGGTCATCGAGAAGGAACTTGATCAGGACTGGGATTATCTGGGGCGGAGACAAGCAGAAGCCCCAACTCCTGACCACAGATGGGGCTGACAAGGCCCAGGGACACCCTTTGTGACCCAGTTGTCTCACTCATGAGAAAACAGGCAGGGAGGAAGAACCTCCTTGGGGCCTATCCCCCCCCCCCCATTTAGTATGAATCAACTTCAGCAGATACTGATGGAGGGACCCCCCCCCCATGTGGGGCACCCCCCTGGGACTGGGCATACCTGGGGAAGAGAGACATAGAATGCCACCTGCACCCCAGGCCTGGTACTGGGGTGCAGGTGTTGGGGTCAGATGGGAACCAAGCAGGTGCACACACAGAGGGGCAGGTGTGTGCTGCGGGAAACCATAGAGCAGGGGGAGGAACAGCGCGTGGAAAAGAGGTGGCAAATGGCCAGGCAGAGAACAGCACAAGCGAAGGGCCTATAGCAGGACCAGGCCCAACTCTGTTTGCTCAGCTGGGTCCTGGGAGGGAGATGGCAGGGTGGCAGGGAGGGGGCTGACCTTTGTACCCCCTCCTCCTGCTCCCCAGGAGATGGCCCTGTCTCGGGTGGAGCTCCCAGGCACGGTGGAAGCTGTGGAAGAGGCACTGAAACGGCACCGGGATTTCCTCACCACGATGGAGCTGAACCAGCAGAAGATGCAGGTGGCGGTGCAGGCCGCGGAGGGCTTGCTGAGGCAGGGCAATGCCTACGGGGAGCAGGCCCAGGAGGCTGTGACCCGGCTGCTGGAGAAGTAGGTTCCCTCAGGCCCCCCAAGGATGTGGGCTGGGGCTGGGGTGGGCTTTAGCCTAGGGGAGGGGTGGAAGAGGCCAGAGGCCTTGCTCTTTGTGTCTTGAGCCTACCCTTAGTGTGGGTGGCTGGACCCTTGCCTCCCTGTGTCCTGCTGCTCCAGGACCCATAGACTGGACCTTCCCCGCCGTCCTGTGCCAGCTTGTGTCACCTGACACTCTGGCTTGTCACTTACTTAGAATTAGCACCCTGCCAGCCCAGCCTCCCAGTTTTTGAAGAGCCACCCAGAGTGTGTGTCTGCGTCTGCATGTGCATGTTTCGTGCCCCTCTGCTGCCTTGCTCCATCTCTGTCACTCTTTGTCTGGTGACCCAGCTTCCTCTGCCCCAGCCTCCTGCTGTTCTCTGATACAACTCTGGCTGGTACTGGATCTAGTACCCTCCTTCTTGTCCTCCTGTTCCCTGATGGGGACACAGCTGGCCTCCTGGCTCCACCCCGAGACCTTAGCCTCAGGCCTGCGTTTACCTGGAATGAGTCTGCTCAGGTCCTGAGGATGCAGACTTGTCACCTAGACCCCCTCCCCAGGCTGGGCCCTGCCCTGAGTGCCCACCATGTTCCAGGCGCTGTGGAAGGAGCAGGAGGAAGCTAAGGGACATTCCCCCTCTCACACATTGCTTCTCAGCTATTAAGGGCATGTCCCATCGATGGTTTAGTCATGTGTTCTTTATTTGAATGAGTTACAGAGAGAGAGACACACACAGATCTTGCATCTGCTGATTCATTCTCAAGGATGGCCAGAGCAGGGGGTAGACCAAAGCCAGGAGCCTGGAGCTTCTTCCAGATCTCCCATGTGGGTGCAGAGACCTAGGCACTTGGGCCATCTTCTACTATTGTCCCTGGTGCATTAGCAGGGAGCTGGATTAGAAGCAGGGGAGCCTGGACACAGACCAGCGCTCCTGCGGGATGCCGATCCCTGTTCATGTATTCTTCAGTCAGCCAAGCACACGCTGCGCTCCAGCTGTGTGCAGATGGAGCCAGTGCATACAGCAGCCATCACATTGCCACCAGCAGACCTCACACCTTGCCCAGCAGGGAGGTCCAGAGTGGACTGGGAGTGGGGAGACAGGCACAGTGGTCTAGGCTGGGATGAGAGAAGGTCAGAAGACGATGGGAACCTAGAAGGAGACCCTGCCTCACCCCCAGGCCTGTGCTTGGCCAAGTGGGGGCACAGCAAGGGAGTGATATGGCCCAGTCCTGCACCCCACCCCAAGGTCCTATCATCCAGATGTTTCCCTAGGGGGCAGGATGATGGCGTCACACAGAGTCACACAGAGTCAGGCCCAGGCCCAATTCCATCCTTTAAACCTGAGGTACACAGCAGATCCCCACATCCATCCACCACATACACACCTCACCTTTCCAGGAACCTGGTCCAGTGTGTGCAGGTGCTCATGTTAAGACCTGCATTTCAGGGCATTGTGTAGCAGGTAAAACCAACGGCATCCCACATGGGCATCAGTTCTTGCTGCTTTAGTCTGATGCAGTTTCCTGTTAAGGCACCTGGGAAAGCAGCAGAGAATGGTCCAAGTCCTTAGGCCCAGAAGAAGCTCCTGCCTGCTGGCTCTGCCTGGCCCAGCCCCTGTAGCTGTGGCCATTTGGCGAGTGACCAGCAGACAGAAAATCTCTCTCTCTCCAACTCTGCCTTTTCAAGTAAATAAGTAAATCTAATAAAACAGGACATCACAACAACCCTGCATTTCACACAGGAGGCCCAGAGAGGGGGAGAGACCCCCGAGGCCACAGTGGGGTCTGAACCTGCTGTGTTCCTCAGGGGCTTCCTTCGCCTCCCCCCAGGACAGGTGTCAGACAGTGCGGCAGGTGCCAGCCGTGGGCACGGGGCTGGCGGCTGCCTTCTGCCCTGTTCCTTGTGTGTCTCCTGCTGCCTAGGCCTGAGCCTGCCCATCCTGGGCCTTGCTCCTCCTGTCTAGCTCTGCCTCTGTTCTCTCTAGAACTCCCTGTTGCACACTCTGTCCCTTCGCCTCCGTTCATCCGTCTGTCTGTGTCTCCTGATCCTCTCGCACACTCTGATTTTCTTTCGTCTCCATTCCACAAGTCCCATCTTTCTTGTATGTATTCTATCTTTCTCACTTCTGGTTTCTCTCTCATTCTCTCTGCATGTCTTTTCATGTGTATGACAGAACCGTATGAGGCACCTACTGCATAGCAGCCCCCTTTCCGAGACATCAGGGATGCAGCTAGGAACCCAACAGATAACCCACCCTCCCAGGGTGGGTGCAGGGAGCACGCACAGGATCAGTTGAAGCATGCTCAGTGTGGTGTTCTGAACTGAAGACCCCGGCAGTGGGGTGGGGGGTAACCCGTCAGAGGGGGCTTCATGCAGGGAGTGACATACGGAATACAGCATTCCAGTTGGACCAGCCAGTGCTGAGGCCCTGTGGTGGGAGTGGCTTGTTCGAGGCCCAACCAGGAGTCCACTGTGGATGTCCTGGGTGGGGAGAGTGGGAGGAGGAGGGCTGTAGGGCAGTAAGTAAGGGTCGGCGCAGTGTGTAGGTTCTAGGCGTGTGGAAGACAGCTCGCTGTCTCTCCCCCCACCCTTTCCTGGGGAGAGAGAAACCATGGGCTTCCTGGGCAGGATGGCTGGACCTGTGTCCCTCAGGCCCAGCGTCTGACCCTCCCAGTCACAGCCGCACCCCCTTCCCCAGTGCTGCCTCTCCCACTGTCGCCCCCCGGCCCATGCTGCCTTAACTATGTGTTTGCTGCTGGTATCCTGCGTCCCCTCTGCCTGTCCTCCCCAACCCCCCAGTCTGTCCCCGCCCTGACTCCATCACTTCCTTCATCCTCCCTGCAGCTTCTCCCCGCTCTCCTGGCTTCTGGGCCATTCTGCTGGGCTCCCTCCTTGTCTCTTTCTTCTCTCTCTCTCTGCCCCCCCCATGGATCTCTGTTTCTCTGTCTCCTCTCTGCCTCTCTTTCTCATTCCCTGTGAGGTTGCTCACTCCAGCGTGTGTCTCTTTTCGGTTCTGTCTCTCTGTACCCGCCTCTCTCTCTCCCTGGACACTACCACCTTGCTCCTCCTTCCTACTCTCCCAGACTACCTACCTGCTGCCCTCGCCTTGGTCCCATCCCCTCCTAGCTCCTTAGTATGTGCCCGGGGACCCCCCACCCAGTCCGGGTACCCTCACAGTCAGGTCCCCTGCAAGGGGCCTCCCCGCGGCGCTCATCTCCCCACATCCCCAGGAGCCAAGAAAACCAACTTCGGGCCCAGCATTGGATGCAGAGACTTCACGACCAACTCGTTCTGCAGCACTTCCTCCGAGACTGCCACGAGGTAGGCCCGCCAACCGCACTGGGGCCGGCGAGTCTCCCCCAAAAGCAGGCAGGGTGGGGGCGGGGACGCCCCGTCGAAGTGGGTCGCCCGGCGATGCGCGCGCCGCGCCGCTAGGGGGTGCGCGGGGCCCGGTCTCAGCGCGCATGCGCCGCGGCTCCGCGCCCACGCTGGCCCCGGGGAGGGACCTGGACGGCCCTGGCAACGGCGCGCGTGCATGCGTCCGGGTCCCGCGGGGACGAGCGCTGAGCTCACGTTTCTCGCTGGAGATTTGGGGCGAAGCGCTGAGCTCGGGGAACATGGGGGCGAGGGTGGACCAGAGGCCCAGAGCGCTCCCCTGGCCAGAGATGGACGTGAGGCAAGCGGTGTCCCCTCCCAGCCAAGCCCCTCTGCGTCCACGCGTGCCCCATGCCAGGGGCGACGGCCCGGGTCCCTTCCCTGTTAGAGGAGGCTGGGGAGCCTGGCTGCCTAGCTCCTCCTTTCCCCGGTGTGACACACGAGCTGTCCTGGACGCTGCCCGCATCACTGAGGTTCCAGCTCCCCCACACCAAGCGCCCCAGGACTAGCCCCTGCTTTCCTGTCGACCTCTGCCCAAGTCTCCTCCGACTGCTGAGATTCAAAAGCCAAGCCCTGCCTGTCCCCTTACGCAGGAAAAGTGATCTGCCTCTCTCCACAGGGACAAGGGCCTCCATCCCCCACTCCCACCAAAGCGAGGTGCGAAGTCCTGCGCCCCCTCCCCGCTGTTCAGATGCTTCTGACTGAAGCCTTGTAAGGGATGCTTCCTCTCCCCCCAACCCCCGCCCCAGTATCTTCAACCCACATATGGCAACCAGAGACGCAAGCCTGTTCCCACTGGAGACGGTCCAGGAGGCCCCCTCCGCACCCCCACACGGCTGGGGAGCTCAACAGCCAGGTCCCCCTAGCACAGCCGGTGAGGTTGCTCTGGACCAAGCAGCAGGCTTCCGAGATGGCCCCAAAGAGCTCCCACCCGAAGCTTTGGGGAAGGCGGTGATTCCTCCTGGAGCCCCAGCCCGTGGAGGGGCCCCCCGCCAGGGAGGCGGGCATGGAGGCAGGCAGGGGGCGCGCGCGGGCGGGCGCGCTGCCGCGGCGCGGGGGCGAGGCAGGGGGCGCGCGCCCGCCGGAGCCGCAGCCGGAGCCGGCGTCGCAGTGGAGGGGCGAGTGCCCGCCCGCGCTCCGCAGGGACGCCCCGCCAACGCCGACGCCGCCCCAGGTCTCGGGGGGCGCCCGGGGCAGGGGGAGCGGGCGGGCGCGCGCCCCCCGTTGGCCTGGGTGGGGGAGGGGGCTCGGGCGCGTGCTCGCCGCCGCAGCCGCGGGAGGGAGGGGCGGGGGCGGGCCGGGACCCCCGGCCTGGAGGAGGGGTGCGGGCGTCGGGAGCTGTCCGCGGTGCTGGTGCGGGCCGGGCGGTAGGGCCGCGCCCAGGGGCGGGAGCGGCCGAGGGACCCCTTATCTAGGGTCACTTTTGGGGTAGCCAGAACTGGCCGTGGGAGATCGCGAAGGGGCGTCTCAGCCTCCCCGGGGGGCTCTTCGGGCAGCGGGAGAGCAGGCATCTACCCTGGAGTTGCCGGATTCTCCTTTTGGTGGCGGTGATAGTGGGGTTCGTCCTTGGGATTTTGCAGCGTCCGCTGATGATGATGGGGGTGAGACACTTTTGGGGGGGCTTCGGCTTGAGCGAGGAAGGGATCGGATTTGCTCTAGGCATGGAGACTCGGACTTTGGGAAGACTTTTTCTACGTGTTTTCTCTTTGGGGACTGGGGAGCCCCCTCCTCCCCGGGGCTGTGGTTGCCATGGGGTTTTCCCTTCCGGACTGGGACTTGTAAAATGAGTCGGGGGGGGGGGGTAGGGGGGTTCCGCACGGGACTCGGCTGTAGCGAGGGAAGGAGGGAAGAAACGCCCAGGGCTGCGGGGCTGCGGGGCTGCGGGGCTGCGGGGCTGCGGGGCTGCGGGGAGCCCGCGGGGGTCTGGGGTGGGGTTTGGCCAGCTCAGGATTTGTCCTTGGCTGTGGCTGCGTTTGTCTCCCGGGACTTCTGAGCCGGTGAGCCTGAGTGCGGTGTGTTTTTTTGGTTGTTTTTTTTTTTTCCTCTCTTTTCCCCTGCAGGAGGGAGGAGAGGATCTTGTGACTGGAGAGGGGAGGGCGGGGAGAAAGGAGGAGCTTGGTTTCCCAGGTGCTAGGTTTGCTGGAGAGTGAAGAGGTTGTGGCTTGGGGCATAGAGCTCGCTAATCCTGGGGGACAGGGAGACGTGGCCCAAGAAGCTGCGGTGTAGTTGGTCCTGCCCAGGGCAGGGAGGGGCCGCTTTTGGTGGCTGCCTTTGGATGTTTGGTTTTGGTGTGTGGGGGGGTGGGGATGACTAGATTTGGCTTAAGTTGGGGGGGGTGCTGCTTGGAAGGATTATCTAATCCGTGTTGTGCTGTGCGGTTCTGGATTTTGGGGTGGGCTGGTGCAGGGATCCAGATGGCATTACTGTAACTTACATTTAGGGGATTGAGGGGGTGGTCTGTGGTCATAGAGCCTTAGGGCTGGGTTTGGGGGGCCTCACGTGCACATGAGGGGTGCTGGATCTGGACTGGAGGCCCACTGTGGAGGGAGCTAGACCTGACCCTAGTGGGGAGGTTGTTTGGGGTGTTGATTTGGCCATATGGAGGGGGAGGCAGCTGGGGCTGTGTTTGCTGCCCTGGTACCTACAAGGCAGTGAGGGAGTGGGGGGCTAAGACTGAATTAAGAGGTCTGAGTGTCGCTGCAGCTTGTGGCTGTGGCTGAATTGAGAGTTTGCTCAGTTAGGTTAGACGGCCTGTTTGGGGGCTTGATTTGGCCTAGGGTGAGTAGAGGCCAACCAGCACGGGAGCCCCCCGTGAGGGGCCTGTGGGAGATTGAGGAGGCCCGTCCTCCGGACAGAAGTGCCAAAGGCTTGGACCTACCCAGGTTTTTGCAGCCCTTGATCCTCCCACCTTGGCTGGGAAGGACACACGGGGGTCGTGTCCTGTCAGAGAGACGAGCTTAACTGACCCGTCTCCCCTCGCCTGCCCTGCACAGCTGGATGGCTGGATCCACAAGAAGATGCTGATGGCGCGCGATGGCACGCGGGAGGACAGCCACAAGCTGCACAAGCGATGGCTCCGGCACCAGGCCTTCATGGCCGAGCTGGCCCAGAATAAGGAGTGGCTGGAGAAGATCGAGAGGGTGAGACTGCCTGGGGTCCCCTCTGCTGCTACCCTGAACCAGTTCAGATCAACTCTGTGTGCGTTCCCAGTTCTCTGGCATTGAGGGGTCCATGGGACCTCTTGGGGTCTCGGTGTACCTATCTGTAGAATGGCCAGCGTCTGTATTGATGGGCTCTCACAACCTCCTGTTGGTGAAGAGTTTCATGCCATCCTGTAGCTCCCACCCTCAGCATGTGGAGAAAGGCCCAGGGGCAGCCTATGGACACCCAGGGTTCAAGTCCACTTCAGGTTCTCCCAGCTCCAGGTTCTAATTATGCATGGGCCTGGGCCGAGCTGCAGAGTCTCAGGCAATGGCTGAGCCTCTCAGAGCCTCAGGACACTCTTCCCAAACATGAAAGAAGCTATGAATGTAGCTGCATCCTCGGGCTTTGACATGGACAAGTGACCTGGGAATTGTGGTCACTGTGGTAGTGGCACTAGTGATGTTAATGGGCAACCCAGTGTGTGTAGGTCTGGCCCACCACAGAGCTTGGCTTCAATCTTAGAGGAGGGCCAGAACTTGCCCTATCTCCTCTGGCTAAGCTCCTAGACTTGCAGCCCTAGATTATCCCCACTCTACCTATTCCAGTGGAGAAACTTTGATGAGCTGCGGAGCCCCAATGCCAGTGTGTGGCAAAAAGTCTAGTCTAATTGCTTTTGATTTGATGTGAATTCATTCTCTCTCCCACCTCTGCCTTCCCCCCTCCCCCCCATGGTCCACTGTCTGGCCTTGTGACTGTGCCTCTGTGTCCATCGCACCCGCCCATCTCTGACTCTCTTTCTCCTGTCTCTCTATTCTGCCGCGGCCTATCTTGGCATCGGCTTCTCATATTTCCATCTCCCGATGTGCTTCCACCTCCCTCCGTCTGTCTCTCCTTCATTTCCCTGTGTTCCATTGCCACCCCCTTCCCCACCACATGTGTCCTGTGTTTCCCTGTCTCCCTCCACCATCTGCCCTTGACTCTCTTGACTCTTATCTGCCACCATGCACCTTCCTGGGGGCCCAGGAGGGCCAGCAACTGATGCAAGAGAAGCCGGAGCTGGCAGCCTCGGTGCGGAAGAAGCTGGGTGAGATCCGCCAGTGCTGGGCCGAGCTGGAGAGCACCACCCAGGCCAAGGCCCGCCAGCTGTTTGAGGCCAGCAAGGCAGACCAGCTGGTGCAGAGCTTCGCCGAGCTGGACAGGAAGCTCCTGCACATGGAGAGCCAACTGCAGGATGTGGACCCCGGCGGAGACTTGGCCACCGTCAACAGCCAGCTCAAGAAGCTGCAGGTAAGGTCTGGCTGGCACAACAGGGCTACCTAGGATCAGGGTCAGATGCTGCGGAGGTGCTTCAGATGGGTACCCATTTTCCAGATGGGAGCACCAAGGCCCACAGGTGGGGAAAGGCTCTGCCCCTCACTGGCTGTTCTCCAAGCCTGTCTCTGGGACCTGCCTTCATTGGCTCTTCCCTGCAGTGCTGGGAGATGGGTGCTCTTGCCACCAGGCCCGCCCTGTTCTGGCATCAAGGGCACACCTGGGCAAGGGCGTCTGCCTCTGAAGCGAGGGGCCCTCCGCTATTTCCCTCAGTTCACAGTGGGCCTACGTGAACCAACCAAAGGGGAATGCAGGCTGGGTAAGTGCCTTGCCCAGGATAGCGAGTGACAGTGCCTGGGCTCCCATTTTGGCCTGCTGACTGCCCATCATTGTCTGTGCCAGTGGTGACACCAAGAAGAGTCTGGCAGCTGACAGGGAAAATATACTCCTCCCCGACCCCCTATATCATGTGTATCTATTTAAGTGTGCGTCAGAGGGCAGTGAGGCCAGGGCTGTCCCCACACCTAGATTGAGCCCAGCGGCTCTGTCCCCAAGACCCCATACTGTAGTGAAAGTCATAGAAATTTGTTAGCATGGGTTAGGCCTCCCCATGTCTGCCATCTGAAAAACGAAGACCAGGAAGTGTGTGAGTTATTGAGTGGTTTTACTTTGTTTAAAAAAATTTTTTTTTTAAATTGGAAGGTCAGAGTTACAGAGAGGTAGAGAGAGAGAGATCTTTCATCAGCTCGTTCATTTCCTACGGTACCACAACAGCTGGGGCTGGGCCAGACTGAAGCCAGGAGCCTGCAGCTTCTTCCTTGTCTCCCACATGGATGCAGGTCCCAAGGACTTGGGCCATCCTCTGCTGCTCTCCCATGGAGTTGGATCAGAAGTGGAGCAGCTGGGACTCTGGGCACCAATCAGCATCCATCTGGGATGCCTGTGTTGTCACATGTGTCAGTTTAACACGTGATGCCACAGCACAAGTTCCTGTTGATTTGTTTTGTTTTTTTAAATTAATTTATTTTTATTGCAAAGTCAGAGATATACAGAGAGGAGGAAAGACAGACAGGAAGATCTTCCGTTTGCTCATTCACTCCCCAGTGGCCGGAGCTGTGCCGATCTGAAGCCAGGAGCCCAGATTCTCTTCCAGGTCTCCCATATGGGTGCAGGGTCCCAAGGCTTTGGGCCGTCCTCGACTGCTTTCCCAGGCCACACGCAGGGAGCTGGATGGGAAGTGGAGCTTCTGGGATTAGAACCAGTGCCCATATGGGATCCCGGTGCGTTCAAGGCGAGGACTTTAGCCAACAGGCGATCACACCGGACCCTGTTGATTTGTTTTAAAGTAACAGTGTTCTGTCCATCATATATGAACTCAGGTGGCCTCCTTGAGGAGGAGTGGCCTCCTCAAGCCAGAAGTGGCTAAGCAGAAGGGAGCGCCCTTCTCAAAGCATCTGCCGCTGTAGACCCTGTGCCCAAGCCTTGTGCCCAGTGGGCTGTGAAACCCCTTTCCGCCCACTGGGAGGGAGTGAGGATGAAGATGGTGAAGAAGCTGTCACTCTGCAGGTGCCAGACCACATTCTGAGAAATACTGCTGCCTGCCACGGGCCCTGCCAGGAGGGGGCGCTCTCAGGGAGAATCAGCACAGAAAGGAGCCCAGGGTCACACAGCCACCAGATGGCCATCCAGTACCAGCTTCAGCTCCTGTCTACCCACCTGCCCTGCTGCTCCCAGCCCACAGCAGGGAACAGCCCTCCTGCTGGTTTCCTAAGAAGTCCGTCACTGTTGAGGGGCCTGACCCCACGTGGCAGACAGGCAGTGGATGGAGCATAAGAATGCCTGGGAAAGCCACGCAGAGCAGAGTGGTTGGGGGTGTCCAGGCACATGCTCAGGGTCTCCCTGCGCCTCTGCCCTCCTGGGGGCAGGCCTGGCAAGGGGCATTGAGTGTGGATGAGCTCCCCAGAGGGGGGAATCTGTGAGATCAGCACGAGGCAGAAGGAGACGACAGCTGGGAAAAGGTGTGCCCAGGCCAGGGTAGGGGGTGGGGGGAGGCTGCAGCCAGTGGGGAGGTGGGTGGGTGATGAGGGGGCGCTGGCAGCTGGGAGCATCTGCCTCCCCCAGCTCAGGGGACAGGAAAGGAGAAGCGATTGTGGCTTGGAAGGAGAGCCTGACCAGATGGAGCTGGGACCTCCTGTCGGCCAGGACAGCTGGGAAATAGTGCCATGGCCTCACTTTCCACCCCCACCCCTAGGCTCCCCGCCATCTCCTGCCCCCACCCCCACCCCAAGTGCAGCCAGGGCTGGCTTCCCAGAAGGGATGAACGCTTGGCTGCCGCTGTCTTCAACTCCCAAACAGCAGCTGCACAGGGCGCTGCATTCCTGCTGAGCTCCACAAACCGTGTAACTAGGCCCGAGCCCAAGTCTCCCTGGAGGCCAGGAGTCGGGGGAGCCGCCTCCTCCACTCTCCCTTCCCAGGGCTCAGAGCAGAGGAGGCTGGGCTGTGGATCAGCAGGGACAAAGACAGGTATCCGGCACAGTATTTGTTTCATTTTTGCTTTTTGTTTGTGTTGAAGTTGAAAGGCAGAGTTATAGAGAGGGAAAGAGAGAGAGAGAGAAAGGTGGAGAAATGTTTCAACGGCTTTCTGTCATTTGTACATTTCCACTGTGAAAATGACCCCAGTGATTGAGGTTGGGCCAGGCTGAATCTGGGAGCCTAAAACTCCACCCGGCTCTCCCAGATAGCAGGGCCCCAAGCACCTGAGCCATCTTCAGCTGCTTTTCCACGCACATTTGCAGGGAGCTGGATTGGAAGCAGAGCAGCCAGAAGTTGTATCAATGCCTGTATGGGATGCTGGTTCTACAGGTAGCAGCCTTACTCACTGTGCCACAGTGGCAAGTCTTTGCTTTTGATTCTCTCCAACCTTAGCTACATTGTCACTGTGTTCAGAAGTGAAGCTCAGCTGTTACCTGCTTCCTTCCATTGGCGTAGCCTTTGAAGCACTCCGCCACCTTCCTGCCATCCTTGTGCTTTCTTTTACTTATTTGACAGGTAGTGAGAAAAAGCAGAGAGCATCTTGCCACCTGCTGCTTCGTTGTTCAAATGCCCAAAGCTGGGAGTTGGGAACTCCATCCATGGCTCCCATGTGGGTGGTGAGAACCACTTTAGCCGTCACCTGCTAACTCCCATGGTTTGCAAGAGCAGGAGGCTGGAGAACAAAGCTGGAGCTGAAAATCCAACCTAGCCACTGTTAATATGGGACGTGCACATTTTAGGCCCACGTTGCTGTCCAAACATGGAGTTTGGGGTTGCTGTGTCGGTCATGGACATGGAGCCAGTGTTTGGCACCAGGGCTAAGTCATTGCCTAGGACTTAGGAGCGCCTGGGATGGGTCCCAGATTCTACACTCCCCAGCCAGCTTCCTGCTAGTGCTTATCCTGGGGAGGCAGCAGCCGATGGCTCACGTGCTCCCTACTGTTCACATGGGAGACCTGGATTGTGTTCTGGGCTCCTGGCCTGGCTATCATAGACAGGATTTTGGGGAATGAAACAGCAAGTACATGTTCGCGCTCTCTCTTTCTCACTCTCTCCTTTTCCCTCTCCCTCACACCCACACTTCTCAGTCAAATAAAATTAAAACAAATAAAGAAAGGTTTTTGAAAACAAGCACAAGTAATGTGTCGGAGCAATCGATGGCTGTCACGTGACAGTCTGCCCGAGGCCTGGCACAGCTTGGTGCTTTCTGCGTGGTGAAACCTGGGTTCCTGTTGCCCCCCTCCTCACTAACACTCAGCTGCCACAGGCTTCAGGCATTTTTTTTTTCCCCCAATGTGACAGCAGGAAGTGACCCACCATGTGGTTCTCAGGGAACTGCCGAGCTGGGACCTCCATATGGCTTCTTGGATATTTCCGTCTCAATGGGCACCTCCATGCGTCAACCGGCATGCAGAATTGCATCTTCCTTGCCTTTGGGCATTTCACCCAGCCCAGCAGACCAGGACCCCCCCCTGCTGTCTGAGGGCTAGGCCGAGCCATGGAGAGGGCAAAGAGCTCGCTTGGAATCACACAGCGAACCCTCTGCCCCATGTGCCTCGGGGCAGGTCTCAGCTCTGGCGTCCTGAGTCCTTTCCCCAGCAGAGGGAGCTCAAGGCAGGGAGCAGCTCCCTGGCCACGGCCCCAGCTGCAGGCCAGCTGGGTCTCTGATGGCTGTCTGTGCAAGACAGGAGGGGACCACCCATGGTTCTGCCATCCTTCGGGGCTGCCTGGGATTCTGGGCTCTGGGTCGCTGGGGGAACTGCTGTGAGCCATCCACCCTCCCCAACTCTCTCTCCTCTCTCTCAAGGACTCTCAGTCCTCTCCCGCCTCTGTGTCTTATTGTTCTCTTCCTCTTGCTCCCTCTCCCCCATCTTTCTCCTTTGGCCCTTCTTCCATCATTGCCTCCCTCTGTGCTGCTTGTTCACTCCCATCTCTGAATTCTCCATATGTGTCCTTCCCCCGTCCCTGCTCCAGCTGCCTCAGCACACCTCCCAACTCTCCAGATCCAGGCCGTGCGCCCCAGTCCTGTCTCAGGGTCTTGCAAATTGTCCTCGTGGGCCGAGGGGCCAGATGGTAGAGGCGAGGCCCCTGCAGTCCATCCCTCAGCGGCCCAGCCAGCTGGTGTGGAAGGCTGGAGCTGGACCCTGGCATCTGATGGGGATTGCCAGGGGAGCGGGTAGTGTGCTAGGAGCTCTGCAGCTGTGGGGCTCAGGCCCCAGGGGACCCCTCACCATGCCCACCTCCTGCACAAGGCTGCTCCTCCACCCTTCTTTCTGTTCCTCAGTTCTGTACACAGCACAGCGCAGCCAGGGGAAGCCAGACATTGAATTGTTTTCCATTATTGAGTGACAGAGGGCAAGTGACTGCACCATCTCTGAGCTTCCTCGTCCGCCCCCAATCCAGAGAGGTGGAGAGGCTGAGAACTTGGTTGTGTGCTTGCTGTGGTCCTGGGTTCGAGTCCTGGCAGGCAGTGGCTGCACCTTGCCTTGCTGAGCCCCAGTACTCCTGCTGGGCAGTGGAAAGACAGCCATGTGGCTCTAGGTTGGCGCAGGGTGCGAGGTGGGAGGGAGGCATAGCTTTCCCCCAACACTATTTGAGAAGAAGCACCTTCTGTGTCATCTTGGACCTTTGGTATCTGTTTAAATGTTTTAGTTAAAATTCATGTATCCTAAAACACACATCTCTGCTGTGTACAGGTCAGTGGCTGTTAGCATATTCCAGAGTATTCCCATCAGCCCAAACATAGCCCTGTCTATACCCGTTAGCGTTGTTCCCATTCCTTCCTCTGCCTCTCTGCTTCATGTATCCGTGGATTTGCCTGTCCCAGGTGGATCTTGTGATCGGAGTCACACAACACATGGTTCCCATGCAGCTGGGATCCTACCACACGGAATGTGTGACCCGTCATGGCTGCGCTGTGTGGAGTTCTGGCAGGAGGATGAGGAGTGGAAAGTAAAGTATATCCTCCTTCTTGTCACACAAAGACACACACACACACACACACACAGAGCACACACCTCCAGCGATGGAACCTTCCTCGTCCACATTCACAGAACAGGCTGCATCTGCTTTCTTGTCCCATCGCATGTGACCTAGGTGGGTACCCAGAAGTGCCTCCTCCTCTTAAACAGTTGCATAATACTCCCCAGGGTGGCATGACAGTGATGTTAGGCAACCTTCTGCCGAGGAATGCCAGGACTGTCTCTGGACCTCCACTGGAGCGCCCAGCATTGCGGCTGCCATCTCTGTCCCCGTGCACTGCAACATTTCCTACATCCCTCAGTGTGAAAGCAGGTTTGGGCAGCTTTTTTGGGGACCCACTGACGGGTTCTGCCTCTATACTCTCTGCCCCTGTTTGCAGGCAGTAAGTGGGTGCCCAGTGCACGTGGTGTTCTGTGAGCGGAGTTGGTGTGTGGAGCTGCCATGTGTAGCATGTTTCAGACAATCTTGGAAAGTCCTGGAATTCTAACCTGCACATCAGCACCATGATTTTGTAAGCAGAAGGCTCTAAAGGAAGTTCTGGGTAACTGTGGATTTTTTTTCCCCACATTTTTATTTTATCTATTTGAAAGACAGGGTGACAGAGACAGAGATCTTCCACCTCCTGATTCACTCTCCAAAGGGCTCCCAATGGTCAGGGCTAGACCAGAGCAAAGCCAGGAGACAGGAACCGGCTTTGAGACTCCCACGTGGGTTCAGGGGCCCAAGTGGTTGGGCCATTTTCCACAATTTTTCCCAGATGTAATAGTAGGGAGTTAGATTGGAAGTGGAGCAGCTGGGACTTGAAACCAGTGTCCAAATGGGATGCTGGCAATGCAGTGACTTAACCCACTGTGTCGTGGTGCTGCCCCCCTTTCTTCTGTAGCTTGCCATTGTGCCTTTTTAAATTTTCATCTTACATGGTTTTTGATGCACAATGATTAGTTTTCCCTCATCCATCAGGACTCCCTGAGGTATGGCCCCTGAGGACTCCAGCTTAAGGGCAGACAACCCCGCAGTCCAGACATCATATAAGACATGTGTGTCCCATATACAAGCACCTGACATGGATACTGGCTTTCAGTACTGATGACTCAAGTGAGTTGGCCCTTGCTGCCTGGATGTATGGTGAATTTTGAGCTCCACCCAGCTGTCATGGGCATTTGGGGAGAGAACCAGGGAGTGGGAGTGTTCAATCTTCTCTCTGTGTCTCTTGAAGAAAATTCAAGAACTCCAGCCCAAAGCCACTTGAGCTGAAAAGGACTTTGTTGGCACACAGCTCTGAAAACTCCATGTGGTATATAGCTTCAAGGATGGCTGGGTTACTCTGTTACATCTTCAGGAATCTCTTTGAAAAGGAAAGGGGAGACAGAGCTAGAAAGAGAGGAATCTTCCATCTGCTGGTTCACTTCCTTGGCGACAGCCAAGAGTAGGCCAGACCAAACATCTAGGTCTCCCAAAATAAGTGGCAGAGGCTCAAGTTCTTGAACCAGCACATGCTGTCTCCCCAGCACATCAGCAGGAAACCAGATCAGAAGCAGAGCTGAGCGTGCTGATATGGAACATGGGCCTCTTAACAGCTGAGCCAACACCAGCCTCAAGAAACTTCCCATCCTTGTGCCTGAACCCCACCCTGGTTGGTGTTGGCCCCATGGTTGGCGAGTCTCCCCTTTGTGGTGGCAGCTGTGGATCACGTTGTCCCAGGTCCACATCCCAGCACTAAGTATGAAGCCCAGGAGGACTGTTGTACACGTTCCAAGTAAAAGTGGGAAGCATTTTCATTGACTTGCCTTTGTCACATGTCCTCCTTGGATCCAATCCTTGTGGCCAAGAGAGAGTCAGTGATCTCATTGGCCAGGCCCGAATCACAGTTGTTATTATTAGTCTTTTGTGTTGCAGTCTCTTGGGAAAGCCCAAGGAGTTCTCATTGGCCCATGTTGGTAGCATGAGCATCTCTGACCCCAATGGCAGCCGGAATGATTTCACTGCTCTGATTGGCTAGGGTTGGGTCAGATGACCACCCCTGGGGTTTGATTTCTTTAGTTCCTCCAAGAAGCTGAGACCTGAAGCAGGGGGTTTTAGGTGTTGGGAAGGAAAGGACAGAGGTTGGGCAGGCAAAACCAGCAACTCTGCTGCAGGACTTGGGAACCAAAGTCCCAATGAGGGTCTGGGGTTTTGGCCTGCCTGAATCTGGTATCACTTAATTTTATTGTGACTTTGTTTTCTTCCCTAGAGTTCCTTCCATCTGTTAGGAATCATACAAGAAATATGTAAATATATTCCTTTAGTACAAGGTCTTCCTAACCCAGTCTGCCTTCAGCCCACCTCTCAGGAGCCTCCAGGAGGATCTGGCACACAGCCTACTAGACCTCATCCTGTGGGTTCACAGGGTCCCCTGGAAACGTTTGTTTCCTATTTCTCATGTTTAAGTTTCCAAATGAATTTTCATGGTTCGAATCTCACACACACACAAAAAAAAGATGTAAAAAATTCTGCATGAAAATCTTCTGCAGCCTCCCCTGGTTTCCATCCTCTCAGTTCTCATCCCCCAAGAAGATACTGACTGTGCTTAGTTTCTTTGTTTACTCCAGGGAATTTTCATGCATGTGCAAAAAACCGTCCACTGTGAGTACGTTTCGTATGTCAAGGCTAGCATGCTGGTCCCTTTTAGCAGTAACTCTTAGCAGGTATTCCATGGTAGCAGGGGTTGACTTCACTTTGTTCAAAAGGATTTATTTATTTATCTGAAAGGGAAACTGACAGAGGGGGAAAAAATCTTCCATCTGCTCATACACCTATTTTTTTTAAAAAAAAAGATTTATTTATTTATTATTGTCAGATATACAGAGAGGAGGAGAGACAGAGAAGAAGATCTTCTGTCCGATGATTCACTCCCCAAGTGAGCGCAGCGGTCGGTGCTGTGCTGATCCAAAGCCGGGATCCAGAAACTTCTTCCGGATATCCCACATGGGTGCAGAGTCCCAAAGCTCTGGGCCATCCTCGACTGCTTTCCCAGGCCACAAGCAGGGAGCTGGATGGGAAGTGGAGCTGCCAGGATTAGAACCTGTGCCCATATGGGATCCCGGCGCGTTCAAGGCGAGGACTTTAGCCACTAGGCCACGCCGCTGGGCCCTGCTCATACACTTTTAAATGGCTGCAAAAGCTCAGGCCGGACCAGGCCAAAGCCAGGAGCCTAGCTCTCCCTCCAGGTGTCCCACATGGGTGGTAGAGACCCAAGAGTTGCCATCCCAGGCACAGTGGTAAGAAGCTGGATTGAAAGTGGAGCAACTGGGTCTCAAACCAGCACTCTGATATGGGATGCCAGTATCGCAAGTTGTTCCCAGTTCTGCTCCCCTATAAACTCTGTGACAGTGGAATTCCTTGGACCAGTTCTCATGACTGCATGCCAGGGTTCCTTGACGCATGTTCCTGGAAGTGGAAAGGCAGGTGCCAGGCCAGGCTTCGGCACACTTTTGCACTCAAGAGAAGGACCTGGCTCACCGCCTTTCCAAAAGAGCTCTGCCAATCTACGCCACGACTGGCACTGGCCGAGTGTGCCCATCCACCGGCCACGTCATTTCAGTCTCTTCCCTTTCAGCCAATTAGATAACTGGAAAGGGCATCTCATGTTAATCTGCATTTCCCGCCCATTGGTGGGACCGAGCATCTTCACGCTGATTTCTTCCTCTGCCTTCTGCCTGCCCACGTGCCTGAGACCCAATTTGTGTCCTGGGCTATGAAAGTGATTCGTGCATGTGTTGGACAAGGCCTCATGCAAGACCTATGGTTGAGCCAGGCACTGTCCTAGACACTGGGGAGTAACAGCAGTGAACTATACGCAACTGCTCCTCCCGGTGCTCATCCTCTGGAAGCAGGAATCCATTTTTTAAAAAATGCACAAGAGTGTTGCTCGTGGGGCAGAGATGGTGATGCAGTGAGTTAAGCTACTGCCTGAGACACAGACACCCAATAACAGTACAGATTATAGTCCACTGCTCCACCTCTGATCCAGTCCCTTCTGATGGGCCTGGGAACAGTCAAGGTTAGCCAGAAGAGAGTTCTAGGTTCCTGGCTTCAAACAGGCCCAGCCCTCACCCCTCTTCCAGCCATGGGAATCATCTGGGGCATGAACAAGCATCTGAATGGAGAATCTCTCTCTCTGCCTTTCAAATAAATGTGTGTGTGTGAGAGAGAGAGAGAGGGAGAGTGCACACTGTGGAGATAAAGGAGGCAGGATCTTCTAGGGGAGCCTGGTTCCTTACTCTAACACTTGGGTGTACAATCTATCATCTCACCTTCTATCTTGCAGCACGCACAGGACTTGAGTGGATGTGGAAGCATTTTCCTTCCCCCCACTGGGTCAGGTGCACGCCTCTTTGTCACCGTGGTTTTGTATTTCCTCCCTCCCAAGGTGATTAAAAACAAAAAACCCTCTAATGGTTCCTTCTAGTGCCTTTCTGCACCCCCAGAAGCCATCTGGAGTTGTTTTCCATCCAAGGAGTAAGGAAGGGATCCGGTTAAGCTGGCCAGCCAGTTGGCAGTGGTCACTCACTCAGTGACCTATCTGGTCCTTGGAGACAGGGTCGACATCTGTGAAAGGCATGGACTTTCTGTGTATTTGCCGGCTCTGTTTTGGCCATTTCATCTGCTGCTGCAGCCTGTCACCCAGATCACTATGGCTGTGTGTGTGTGTGTGTGTGTGTGTGTGTGTGTGTGTGTGTGTGTGTGTGTGTTGGGTGTCTGGAAAGGCTCACTGGAAACCCAGGCCCGCCCGCGGGAGTCGCAGAGCCAGGAGCCCAGGCAGCGGTCAGCCGCGCAGGTGGGCTGCAGCATTTCCACGAGGCATCAAGCCAGGCGGATGCAGAGACATGCGCAGCGCGGAGAGGCCCGGCTGACCCTGTCCCTTGTCCATCTACAGTCGATGGAGTCGCAGGTGGAGGAGTGGTACCGCGAGGTGGGAGAGCTGCAAGCACAGACGGCGGCGCTGCCGCTGGAGCCGGCGAGCAAGGAGCTGGTGGGCGAGCGGCAGAACGCGGTGGGCGAGCGCCTGGTGCGCTTGCTCGAGCCGCTGCAGGAGCGCCGCCGCCTGCTGCTCGCCTCCAAGGAGCTGCATCAGGTGGCGCACGACCTGGACGACGAGCTGGTGAGAGGCGGGGGCGAAGGAGGGACCGGGCAAGGGGCGGGGCCTCCAGAGGACTGAGACCCTCCCACCCCTGTGGTCCTCTAGGTCCAGTGGACTTCACACTGGGTTTTCATTACTTCCTCCCGTCTTTACTCATCTGTGGGTGTCCTCCCTCTCTCACTTCCTGATCTGCTTATTCATTCCTTTACTCACTCATTGGTCCTTGTGGACCCAGCCCCGTGTTTGGGTGACCAGGGCTGACCCCCACTGCTGCTCACAAAGGGTTCAGAATGCAGAGAAGGAGACGCTTGCTTGCCCTCTGGGTGGCTAGGGCGATGATGGAAGGAAATTCCATGGAAGCTGGGAGAAGGCAGCTGACCAAAGCTTCCGGAGAGGAGGGAGCATCCGAGACAGGACAGGAAATAAAGTGGGGAGTGAGCCAGCTGAGAACCAAAGGGGCACGGAAACTCCTGTAAGCCAGGACTGCAGGTGCTCAGAATAAGGTGTGAGCTTGGTATGAATGTGGAGAGGCAGACAGAGCAGGTGGGGAGGGCAGGCGGGAAATGTGAGATGTGAGCGGGCTCCATGGGGATGAAGGCCTTGGGTTCTGGGCTGCAGGGCTCCTGGGGTACATCCTCACACACCCTCCATGTCCTGTGACCCGCTCCCTGTGTCGCTTCCCCAGGCCTGGGTTCAGGAGCGGCTGCCACTGGCCATGCAGACAGAACGAGGCAGCGGTTTGCAGGCTGTCCAGCAGCACATCAAAAAGAACCAGGTAAGCTGGACCAGGTGAAGGAGTGAGCCAGGACACACTGGAGCACAGATGATAGAAAAGAGCTCAGGGTGCGTGAGTCACAAAAGAGGAATGGAAGGGCCCACAGCAGGTGCCCAGGCATCCAGGTCCCTCTGTGTGCACTGGGCATCTCTGAGTTGTGTGTGTGGCAGAGTCACGTTCCTCTCTGATAGCCTTGTCCCTAGGTCAGACCTCTCCTGCAGACACTAAAATCCTCTGGCAGATTCGAGTCTCTGTCCTCCCCAGCAACTGAAGACAATCATGATGTGGGTCTCGTGTGTGCACGTCTGTGCACCCGAAGCCATGCCCCTTTATTACACAGGACCCCCATGGAAGCCCAAATCTGCAGGTTCTCAAGTCCCTTAGACAAAATGGCATGGTATCGGGGTACAGGCTGCACCCAGGCAGGAGACATGGTCTCCAGATGATTTGTACTTGATACCGGGTCAGTGCCATCTGCCAATACAGGGCAGTTGCTGCCCTGTGTTGTTGGGAAATAATGTGCCATCAGACTCAGGGTGGTTTGTTTGTTTGTTTGTTTCTCCTGGATGCGTTCCACCTGCGGTGGTGGAGCAGGAGTGCAGAGGCGCACCTAGGGAGTCTCCCCTCCCCCATACATTGCTTGGCTCTGCCTTTGAGGCCAGACTGCTCGCCCGCCAGCAAGGCAGGGGCTCTGGGGAACCACTGCTCACATGATGCTTCCAGGGTCCCTGCCTAGCGAACAGGGGGTGCTGTCAAGGTTAGCTTCCCTCCCCCTCCCAGAGCTAGGAACACGAGGAACGTCCCTCTCTATTCTTCCCCACCCCCCGCCCTCCAGGGCCTGCGGCGGGAGATCCAAGCCCACGGGCCGCGACTGGAGGAGGTGCTGGAGCGCGCGGGCGCGCTGTCATCGCTGCGCAGCCCCGACGCCGAGGCCGTGCGCAGGGGCCTGGAGCAGTTGCAGAGCGCCTGGACCGGCTTGCGGGAGGCGGCGGAGCGGCGGCAGCAAGTGCTGGACGCCGCCTTCCAGGTGGAGCAGTACTACTTCGACGTGGCCGAGGTGGAGGCGTGGCTGGGCGAACAGGAGCTGCTCATGATGAGTGAGGACAAGGGCAAGGTGCGCCCGGGCTGGGGGGGCAGGGGCGGGGCCTGGGGGCGCCACTGCCGCCTCAACACAGGCGCCGTGTGTCCCCAGGATGAGCAGAGCACTTTGCAGCTGCTGAAGAAGCACCTGCAGCTGGAGCAGGGAGTGGAGAACTACGAGGAAAGCATCGCGCAGCTGTCGCGTCAGTGCAGGGCGCTACTGGAGATGGGGCACCCTGACAGGTGGGCGGGGCCGAGCGACACCCGGGAGGATGGAAGTGACGACGGGGAGGGTGGGAGGGGGGTGAGGGCAGCTTCTCCAAAGCCTGGTCCAGGGGTGCGGTCTGAGAGGAGCCCAGGGCAGGGTTCCCAGTGAGCTGAGAGATTCAAGAGGAGGTAAGGCAGGTCTGCAAAAGTAGGCTGGCAGCTGCTGTGAAGGACAGGTAGAGGCTGGGCATGGCTGGGATGGGGGTGAGATGCTCCCGCTGTGGGCACTGAGATGTGAGGGGAGGGGGAATCTGAGAGGGCAGCCCCCCCACCCCAGAATTGAAGGCGGGGGTCACAGCTGTGTCCCAGGAGTCTCAGAGGGCTCCATGCCTGGCGGTCCCTCCCTGTCCACTTGGTCAGCGAGCAGATCAGCCGGCGGCAGTCACAGGTGGACCGCCTGTACGTGGCCCTCAAGGAGCTGGGTGAGGAGCGCAGGGGTGGCCTGGAGCAGCAGTACTGGCTGTACCAGCTCAGTCGCCAAGTGGACGAACTCGAACACTGGATCGCAGAGAAGGAGGTGGTGGCTGGCTCGCCTGAACTGGGCCAGGACTTCGAGCATGTCTCGGTGAGTAGAGAGAGCCTCAGCGGTGACAACACCAGTGGGCCAGGGTGGGGAATGCTCCAGTCCTCTGGGCCTGTACCCCCCAGCCCCAGCATGAGGATGGTGATGATGATGATGATGGCAGCTTCAGACTGTTCTTATCCTTACCATTGTCGCTGCAGCAAATACACTCAATATGTGTGAGGTTTTATTCTTTCTTTTAAAAAAATCATTTATTTTTATTGGAAAGCCAAATTTACAGAGAGAGGGAGAGACATACAGAAAGATCTTCCCTCCAATGGTTCACTCCCTAAGTGGCCACAATGGCCGGAGCTGAGCTGATCCAAAGCCAGGAGCTCCTTCCAGGTCTCACACGTGGGTGCAGGGTCCAAGGCTTTGGGCCGTCCTTGACTGCTTTCCCAGGCCACAAGCAGGGAGCTGGATGGGAAGTGGAGCTGCCGGGACATAAACTGGCACGATATAGGATCCTGGCATGTACAAGGCAAGGATTTTGGCCACTGGGCTACCGGCTCAGGTCGAGGTTTTATTCTCTCAAAAGGTAGAGACAGACAGCTCCCATTCAAATGCCCTTAACAGCTGGGACTGGGAGACCAATGCAGGCCATGCCCACCTGGGTGGCAGGGACCCCATCCGCCACTGCTGCTTCCCTGAGTGCACATTAGCAGGAGACTGGCATCGGGAAGAGAACCAGGACTCCAGCATAGGGACATTCATGAGGGATGTGGGCATCTCAGCTGGCAGCTTGCCTGCTTAACCCCTGTCTTTATCATTGTAATGATTTGTACCCACCACAAGAAGGGGGGCGTGGTGGGGGGCCTGAAAGGAGGCTGGGCTGTGCGCTACCTTTGCAACACTTGGCTGTGATCCCGCCCCTTACCCGCCCTCTCCCTGATGGCAGGTGCTGCAGGAGAAATTCTCAGAGTTTGCCAATGAGACGGGCACAGCAGGGCGGGAGCGGCTGGCGGCTGTGAACCAGATGGTGGACGAGCTGATTGAGTGCGGCCACACAGCGGCGGCCACCATGGCCGAGTGGAAGGATGGGCTGAACGAGGCCTGGGCCGAGCTGCTGGAGCTCATGGGCACCCGTGCCCAGCTGCTGGCTGCCTCGCGGGAGCTGCACAAGTTCTTCAGTGACGCCCGGGAGCTGCAGGGCCAAATTGAGGAGAAAAGGAGGCGGCTGCCCCGTCTGACCGCGCCGCCGGAGCCCAGGCCCAGCGCCAGCTCCATGCAGCGTTCACTGAGAGCCTTTGAGCATGACCTGCAGCTCCTCGTGTCCCAGGTGGGGCAGCATGGGGGATGTGGGCAGCGGGGTGGAGGGAGGGGCAGGCAGAACAGGCTAAAGGCCTGCTGAGTGGCAGGGGGAATAGATGGCTGGCCTGTGCTACAGCGTAGGGGGGTTTCCTGAAGGAAACTTGTGGGAGGCCGGGGTACAGAAGGGGAGGGGCAGAAATCAGTTATGGGGTCAGCAGCAGTGGGGATTATAAGGCCTGAGGAGTCAGGTGGAGAAGCAGCTACCAAACCTGGGAACCCTCCAGTAGTCGAGTCAAAGGAAACTGGTAACCGCGAAGATTTTAAAATTCATTCATTTATTTGAGAGCTAACTGCCAGGTCACTCTCGCGATGCCCTGGCCAGCCAGGTTGGGGCCAGAGCTGGGAGCTGGGGGCTGGGAGCCCAGTGTAGATCTTTCATGTAGGTAGCAGGAGCCCAGATACTTGAGCCATCCCACTGTCCCCTCCCTTCGTCTTTATTCACAGAGTATCAGACTCAGGCCCTGCAGCATGGGACACGGGGGTCTCAACCGCTAGGCCAATTGCAGACCCTCTGGACAATTATTTCATAAAACTTAGGATTCAGTCTGAACATCTGACAGCCATCACATGGTAGCTGTGAGGCAAACGGGGCAATGATGAGTGTGCAATGGGGTGATTACAACAGAAGGGGCTTTCCCAATGGACTTGGGCAGCTCTGATAGGGTTGGGGTCACCTGAAGAAGCAGCTGGCAGCCACGATCGAAAGGGGGCCTCCCAGCCCCAGGGTTGTAGGAAACTTACCGCTAGATATAGAGGTCAGAGAGCAGATAGATGGGTGAGGGGCGGGAGGGACTGCAGGTGCAGACAGATCCATGGGGTCCCCTGTGGGGGTAGAGACCTCGTGCCGACCCACTGTGCCCACAGGTTCGGCAGCTGCAGGAGGGGGCCGCCCAGCTGCGGACGGTGTATGCAGGGGAGCATGCCGAGGCCATTGCCAGCCGGGAGCAGGAGGTGCTGCAGGGGTGGAAGGAACTGCTGGCCGCCTGTGAGGATGCCCGCCTGCACGTCAGCTCCACTGCCGACGCCCTGCGCTTCCACAGCCAGGCCCGCAACCTGCTCTCCTGGATGGATGGCATCGCTGGCCAGATTGGGGCGGCCGACAAGCCCAGGTACCCCTGGTCCCTGCCACCCCCTGGGATTCCCACTGCATCGGGCAGCCTCCCCCTCTCTAGTGACTTCCAGCATGCCAACACCCAAGGAGCACTTCCGAATGCCATCTTCTAGATGGTTCCATTGTGTTCAGACTCTATGTCAAGTCTAGCCCTGGTGGTGCTCGGAGTACAGGGATGCCCCTGCCTTCTCTACCCGCTACCCACTGCTGCCCTGTCTGTGGGATCACAGGCTGGGTATGAGGCTTCACGCATCAGGTGTCTCCATGGCTTTTCCCACATGGTTCCATGTGAGTGTCAGGTAGAAGACCCAGGACCCTGCAGCACTCCGCCCTTGGAATCCTTTGCTGGACCAAAGGGACAGCAGAAAGGCATTAGGTACAGTGCCTGCACATGTCTGCTGTTGGCTGTGTGCCACCCTCCCCCCCCTCCCCCCGCCACGCAGGCTGGACATTCAGTCTGGCCACATGGCCAGGAAGAGGACCCAGAGAGGGTGGACAGGTGGTGGTGTTTGTGTGACTGTGGTGCCTGAGCTCCATTCACTCACTCAGAAGGTATTCATGGAGGGCTGGGCATGCCATGTGGTGGGCAAGACCCGGGCCCTGCCCTAGGGTGCGGCATGCGTACACACACACACACACACACACACACACACGTCGCCATGTTATGGAAGAGAGAATTTGTGTGGAACAGAGTGAAGTGGGGTGAGGGGACAGCTGGCAGGGCCATCTGAGAGCATGGCATTGTACATGCTCTGGGTGACATAGTGACACATCTCTTAGCACAGAGCCCCAGAGATGCTCACTGCCAGGTGGGCCTGCTGGGTGGGACTGCCAGGAGGACGTATGCACCCAGGAGGTCTTCTGGAGCTGAAACTGCTAACTACAGAATGTTCTGGCATCTGGCACTTGCTCTGGACACACAATACCTTAGCGTGGCCCTGTCCAGGTGCTGTATGATGCAAGCTACGCACGTAACTTCAACTCTTCTTAGACCCGTGTTAACGCAGTAGACAAGTGGAGAAGTTCATGTCACACCAACCCGTTATCATTAGCCCATGGTAGTTAAAAGGTGGTGCTTCCTACATGGCAACAGTTATTAAAATAAGGGCATTCTTAACGTAAAACCCTGGCATACTAGTGCACCTTACCCGTCAGCCTGTCTCTAACAGGCTAGTCTCGTGTCCAGGGCTCAGGAACCTGCACATTGGGCACACTTGGTAGGGAGCTGTTGGCCAGTAGAACCTTAAGAAGCCTTGTTAATTAGAAAGCCTAAAACATTGACCTTGAAATCCTGGAAGGTTAGAGTCACTGGAGTGCTGGATGCTGGCATCTTGCAAAGTTGAAAAATTCTGGGATTCCTGAGGTACTTGGCACCCTCATTATTTATTTGTAGGATGTCCCTAGGGCTGGTGGGTGGAGGGAGGCTGCCTGAGCTCAGACCCCCTCCCCCCCCCGTCTACCCACTGTAGGGACGTGTCGTCCGTGGAGGTGCTCATGAACTACCACCAGGGCCTGAAGACGGAGTTGGAGGCACGGGGGCCCGAGCTGTCCGCCTGCCAGGAGTTGGGACGCTCCCTGCTGCTTAACAAGAGTGCCATGGCTGACGAGGTGGGGAGGGGCCGGGGGTCCCCTCGCCACCTCCAACCGCCCCCCCCACAGGCACTCTGCCCTGGGAGCCACTCCTGATGCCCCTCCCACCCCCACCCCCACCTCGCACAGATCCAGGCACAGCTGGACAAGCTGGGAGCCAGGAAGGAGGAGGTGTTGGACAAGTGGGACCGCCACTGGGAGTGGCTACAGCAGAGTGAGTGGGGGACCCC
This sequence comes from Ochotona curzoniae, assembly GCF_017591425.1. Classification (NCBI taxonomy): domain Eukaryota; kingdom Metazoa; phylum Chordata; class Mammalia; order Lagomorpha; family Ochotonidae; genus Ochotona; species Ochotona curzoniae. Next base: position 2,746,098 of record NW_024465561.1, on the reverse strand, counting down.
TGGCACAGGTGGACCCCTCAGAAGCAATTACAGAAGGGGCTGATGTGGACAAGGCCCACATGGGCAGGCCTGGGTTGGGGGAGAAGAGAGCCCTCACCCCCTGTATCTTCTACCATCCCCACCCCCAGTGCTGGAAGTGCACCAGTTTGCCCAGGAGGCAGTGGTTGCGGATGCCTGGTTGACGGCCCAGGAGCCACTGCTGCAGAGCCGGGAGCTGGGCAGCAGTGTGGACGAGGTGGAGCAGCTCATCCGCAGGCACGAGGCCTTCCGCAAGGCGGCTGCCGCCTGGGAGGAGAGATTCAGCTCCCTGCGGCGCCTCACCACGGTCAGCACCGGTGCCTGCCCTGCCCAAGCAGACCCACAGCTTGGGGGAGGGGCTGTGGTGGGTGAGGGCCCAGGCAGACCCTGGCTGGACACCCAGGGACAGGGGGAAGAGATGGGTCAGCCATGATGGCTGGAGAAGGGAAGGGGGTGTTTGACAATGGGATGGGCTGGGGACAGTATAGGAACTGGGGGAAGGCACTAGAACATGTGTTTCCTGGTGATTGGGGGGCATCTGGGAGAATGAGAGACCATGTGGCTGGGGCCCAGGGGATGGAGGGAGTGGGGGTCAGGAAGAGAGCAAGAGGTGGCTTAGCATTGGTGTCTGTGGGAGGGTAGCAGGGGTCTCCGTGGAGCCGCCTTACAGGCCTGGCCTCAGCTGCTTCCCTCCCTTTGGCTCCCCCCTCTCCCCACCAGATCGAGAAACTCAAAGCAGAGCAGAGTAAGCAGCCTCCCACGCCGCTGCTGGGGCGCAAGTTCTTCGGGGACCCCACGGAATTGGCGGCCAAGGCGGCGCCCCTGCTGCGGCCCGCGGGCTACGAAAAGGGCTTGGAGCCCCTGGCCCGCCGGGCCTCGGACACGCTGTCAGCAGAGGTGCGGACCCGGGTGGGTTATGTGCGCCAGGAGCTCAAGCCCGAGCGCCTCCAGCCGCGCATTGACCGGCTGCCCGAGGTCCCGGGCAGGGCAGAGGCCACGGGTCCGCCGGCCACGCCTGAGGACACGCCTGAGACCCCCAGGACTCCCGCGACCCCCACGGCGGTAGTGGCGGCGACCGAGCAGGCCCGGCCATCACCGCGATCCGAGCGTCAGGAATCCGCTGAGCGCGCCGAGGAGCTGCCCAGGCGGCGGAGGCCCGAGCGCCAGGAGTCGGTGGAGCCCTCGGAGGAAGCGGCCCGGAGGCGGCGACCCGAGCGGCAGGAGTCGACGGAGCACGAGGCGGCACACAGCCTCACCCTGGGCCGCTACGAGCAGATGGAGCGGCGGCGCGAGCGAAGGGAGCGAAGGCTGGAACGACAGGAGTCCAGCGAGCAGGAGACGCCCAACAGGGGCGACCTGGCCAGGGGGTGAGGCCGCAGGGACTGGTGGGGGTGGAATGCAGAGAGCTGGGGCGGGGGACGCAGGGCGGACACAGGTCCAGGAGGGGGTTCAGGAGGAGGTATCCACTGAGGCCGACAGCATCTGTTATCACTGAGTTGAGAAGGCCCTTGCTTCGGTTTCGGCACTGGGTCCCTTTCTCACACTGCCAGCAGCCTGGTGGGAGGAGCTGTTGTCACACCCAACCGCAAGAGGACAACCGAGGCTTGGGGGGAGCGCCACTGGGCTTTGGGGGAATGCAACCTGGGGCCTGGTCTTTGAGAACACACACCGTCCCTGAAACGGGGACACTGGGTCAGCAGTCAGTGACTTCCTGTCCTGCTTACTATAAGTTAATTTTCCTTGTTGTTGCTGGCATAGTCTGGGTACACCCACTCGGTAACCAGTGTGTGTGTGTGTACACTGGGACCCTGCCTTCAAGGGGCTCACAGTCCAGGAGGGGACACACACTAGTCCCCTTTGGTAGTAACCTAGAATTGGTTAGGGCGGGTGGAGTCCCTGGTCCTGCGAGAAAGGCATCTGTGTGTCCCCAGGATCCATAGGGCTGGAAGTCCCTGCGCGGGGACCCTCGACATCTCAGACCCCCCCCAGGTGGGGTGGGGAGGAAGTGCCTCCTCCACTTCCACCGGGTGTCTCTTTTCCCTCTTCCCCAGGAAGGCCACCCTGGCTGACATCGTGGAGCAGTTACAGGAGAAGGAAGCTGGCCCAGGGCTCCCCGCTGGGGTAAGTGGAGCCTCACCTGAGCAGGAGTTTAGGGAACCCCCCTCTTCCTCAGAGCAGGTAGAAGTCAGGATCTCAGCAACAGCCTGGAGGGTCAAGCCCTGGGTCCCCTGCTACCTCCTCCTTGCCCCACCCCGCCTCACAGATGCACTCCCAAAACTCATAGGGGCCGTAAGAATTCCCGCACCTCAAGATCTTTTCACACTGACCTCCAAGACAGCAAGCAGAGGGGACCCCAGGCCCAGGGGGGCGCCCCCAGATCCCCCTCGTGGGCAGCATTCCCCTTCGCCCTCCTCTCATACAGCCGTCGCTGCCTCAGCCACGCGAGCTTCCCCCTGGTCGCCTGCCCAATGGCCTGGAGCCACCTGAGCGGACACCTCGGCCCGACCGGCCACGGGCACGGGACCGGCCCAAGCCTCGCCGGCGGCCGAGGCCCCGAGATGGGGGCGAGGGTGGGGGCAGCCGGCGCTCGCGCTCCGCCCCGGCCCAGGGCGGCTCTGCCCCCGCACCGCCGCCGCCGCCCACGCACACGGTGCAGCACGAGGGCTTCCTGTTGCGCAAACGCGAGCTTGACGCCAATCGCAAGTCTTCGAACCGGTGAGCGAGTTGAAGGGACTCTGGAAGCAGGTCCCAGGCTCTGGGTGTGCAGTGCAGGAAGAGGTGTGGGGTGGGAGGGCATGAGGAAAGGGGTGGAGTCGGAGGAGGGGCGGAGCTCAACATCAAGGATGCCAAGCCATGGCCAGGAGGGACCAGGCCCAAGGTTGATGCTGAGTGGTGGAGCTTAGATGGGGAACTGATACTGTTAAGAAGGTGAATAAATTAGGACCCAAACTTAGAGCCAGCGAAGGTTGACTGCCGCTAAACAGCAAAGTACAGGGATGTCTAGAGGTGTCCAGTGGCGAGTGAAGTGGAGCCCAGAGAAGCCATTGACTGGGGTAGGTCTGCCCTCAAATTTGCAGTTGCAGGAGGCTCTGATGAGGATTTAGCCCATGTCTGGAGGGCTAAGTGGAAGGGTGAGGGGTCTCACAGGTTTCCAGTTCTCTGTTGTTCCACCACAGGTCCCACTGGGAGGTGCGGCCAACGAGGTGTGGCCAGCCCGCAAAGGGGCATGGGGTAGGGCACAGGCCCTAGAGGCCAGGTGGAAAGGTGGAGGTCTGGGGCAGTTCCTTTCTCTTGTGCCTCAGGCAAGGTGGGCATAAACAGGAGCACCTGGTGGGCTTTGCATGCAGTGGGGCTTTCCTCCCCTTGGGCTGGAAGCAGACCACGTGAGGGGCAGGTGAGGGGCAGGTGAGGAGCACAGGTTGGTGGTGGAGACTGCGGCTGTCTTGCCTTGGGAAGTCCAGCCTGGGGAAGTGTGACCACAGCAGACGCCAGCCTGGGGAAGGCCTCCACACCATTCTCAGCTCAGTCCGGCTGCAGTGGCAAAGGCCCTAGAGCCCCCCCAGGAAGAGGGCTGCGGGTCTCCCTTGAGCCTCCTCTCGTCACCCCAGGTCGTGGGTGAGCCTGTACTGCGTGCTCAGCAAAGGGGAACTGGGCTTCTACAAAGACTCCAAAGGGCCAGCCTCGGGGGGCACCCACGGCGGAGAGCCCCTGCTCAGCCTGCACAAGGCCACCAGCGAGGTGGCTAGTGACTATAAGAAGAAAAAGCACGTCTTCAAGCTCCAGTGAGCCCCCTTCCCCGCCCCGTCACAGCCCCAGCCTCCCTCTCTCTCAACCGGCTGGCTCTTGGAGGACTTGGTGGCGGGGGGGGGAGGCAGGGAATGGGGGCAGGTGGGCTGGGCCTCTCACCCAGATCCCCCAAGTCCTGTGTCCCTCTCCTGCAGGACCCAGGACGGCAGCGAGTTTTTGCTGCAAGCTAAAGATGAGGTGAGATCTGGTCCCATCCCTGTGCTGACCAGCTGGTTGGCCAACTCCTGGCTCCAAGGGACGAGGCTGTAGGAAGGAATGGGGGTGGTGGGTCTAGGAGTGCTGCCTGGAGGCGCTGACCAGGGCTGGCCTCCTGGTGAGGGGAGGGACACCAAGGCTTAGCTGAGGATGGGGTGGAAGGAAGCTGGTCTCCCACTTGGAGAAGGTTGGGTTTTGTCCCAGAGACATGAGGAAGTCAGGGCGGCGTTTGGGGCCAAGGGAGGGTGATGGCAACATAGAAGAAAGATCTGTTTGGCTACCATGTGCAGGATGGCAGAGGTGGGGGAGCCCGGGGCTTGTGGAGAGGGAGAAGAGGCAGGCGTTGGCAGCCAACACCCAGCAGTGCTCCATGGGCACCCATAACTCCATCTGCTGTAGCATGTGGTTGTGGCATGGGTTTCCACACATCAGCACACAGGAATGTCTAGGACAGAGCCTGGCATGGGAGGTGCCATGTGGCTGTGTGGCAGCCTCCTCTCTGACTTCCTAGAACAGGTGCACAGGGTGGCACATTTTGGAGGTTCCGACTCCACGCCCCCTTCCTTCCCACAGGAGGAGATGAATGGCTGGTTGGAGGCCGTAGCCAACTCTGTGGCAGAGCACGCGGAGATTGCCCGCTGGAGCCAGACGCTGCCTACCACGTCGTCCACGGATGAGGGCAACCCCAAGCGGGAGGGCGGGGAGCGGGAGCGCAGGGCCAGTGGGCGCAGGAAGTGACAGCCTAGCCGGGGGGCCACACCCTCGCCCGTCCTCTCTGCACTGTGGGCACAAAGACACTTTCTCCTCCGCAGGGGCCGGAGCCCCCCAGTTCCACCACTGCGGACGTGCCATGATGGGCACTGGGAAGGAGGGGCCTTCTCCCGCACCCCAAGAAGTGGTAGGGGACGACTGCCCCCATAGCCATATACCGGCCCCTTCCTGCTCGCCAACTTCCCCTCCACCCCAGGTGCTGGGGCGCAGTGATTTTTATGCAATAACTGAGCTTGCTGGGGGTGGGCAGGAGGCCTGCTGAGCCGAGCCCCCTGCCCCGATCTGCCGTAGATCCTGCCCCAAGAAGTCGGGGTGGCGGTAGTGGTGGGGGCGGCGACCATTCCTGTCCCCTCTCCGTCCTAGGGATGGGCACGGGGGCGCTGGTGAGGGCCCCTGGACCATCCAGGGTGCTAGGGGGTGGAGAGGGGACCCCTCCTGCCTGCCTTTACCTCACTTCCAATGCTGCCTTGACCTCTCTGGCTGGGATGGGGGAGTGAAGGCACCCCCTCCCCCAGCCCCTGCACTCCTGTGCCGCAGAGCCATGCGGTTCACTCCTGACTTAGTTTATTTTTGCAAAATGTCCACCTCCCACCCCCGCATCCGCGAAGGGACGTCCCAGCTCGACATCCCCCGCCCTCTCTCTCTCCTTCCCTCCTCCAGCTGTAAATGCCACTTCCCCAGGGGAAGGGGGGGAGGGACAGCCCTCCCCCGCCCCCTGCATGCTTCTGGCTGGTGCACCTTCCTGGGGGAGAGGGGGAGCCGGCTGTGGGCAGCCTCCCTCGCCCCCCAAGGGCGAGAAGCCGCCGGGGCTCCGGGAAGGGTGGGACAGTGTGGCGGGCGCACACTATGTACCTACAATAAACCCTTTGGCTTTCACAGGTCGTGCTGGTTTGTTTCGCGTTTTCTGGGTTCCTCCCTGGAGGGGTGGATGTGGGGGGGGCCGGAGAGGGGGAGCGCGTGGCTCCAGAGAACATCCAGGGGTACCGTCAGATGTGGGCTCACACGCCCGTCAACGCCGTTCCTAAAAGGAGAATCCTAGCAGCGACGAGGCCACTTGGTCTGACTTCCCCTACAAAGGCGCCGCGGGGTCCCGCCCCGTCCAGGACATGAAAGACGCACCTCTTTGAAGGAGGCCGAGTGTTGGGCTTTGATGGGCGGAGAGTTCTGCCCAATCCTTGGTGGCGCTCAGAGTCTCCGGCCCAATGAGCAAGTTGCGGAGGCGGGGCGTCCGTGCCTACCCGGAAGTGAGTGCGGACCGGCTGGGCTTGTCCCGGGGACCATGGCTGCGGCCGCGGCTGCAGCTGAGGGGATCCCGGGTCGGGGTCCACCCGGGGAAGTGATTCATCTGAATGTAGGCGGCAAGAGGTGAGTGTGGAAGATTCCGGAGACCCCAGCCTAGGGGGCGGGGAGCGCGTGGGAGGCCCCGCCCTCTCCTCGGAGGAATTCCCTGTCCATCAAGGCTGCTCCGCCCCGCACACCCCAGGAGAGGCGGGAGAAGCGGGGACCGAAGGGGACCCCGCGTTCCTCAGCCTCTCCCCTGATCTCCCGCGTCCCTTTACCCTGACCGTGCAGGTTCAGCACCTCTCGCCAGACCCTGACCTGGATCCCAGACTCATTCTTCTCCAGGTGCTGAGGACAGCGGGGGTAGGGGCAGGGCTGGGATGGTGGGGTTTGGGGGTCACTCCCACCACCCACCCTCCTACCGCGGCCCCCCGGGACACCTGCTGTGGACCCCTTTCCCCTGCAGCCTTCTGAGCGGCCGCATCTCCACGCTGAAAGATGAGACCGGAGCCGTGAGTGGGGCCAGAGCTGAGAGGGGGCGGCAGAAGGGCGGGAGGAGGGGTGCCAGTCCCACGCAGCCGAGCCCCTGTTCCCCCTCCATCCGCCACCCCATGCCCCTGCTTTCTCGCAGATCTTCATCGACAGGGACCCCACCGTCTTCGCCCCCATTCTCAACTTCCTGCGCACCAAAGAGCTGGACCCCAGGTTGGCTTGGGTGAGGGGGCATTTATTTGTCCCCCACATCTGGCTCCCTCAGATGTACACTGGCGCTCCATTCTGTTAGCGCCACCCACACCCTTGGCAATTTAAAAACTATAGGTCTACAGAATTGCCTTCAGTACCCATTTTGCCCATGTGTATCACCATTCCACTGATAATTGTGATCCAGTCAGAACAGCTCTCTGCCCACTCCGGTGCACCAGCCCTGACCGCAGGTCAATTCTCTGCCTAGGGGTGTCCACGGCTCCAGCCTCCTGCATGAAGCCCAGTTCTATGGGCTCACTCCTTTGGGTAAGGGGGACCCCCCCTCATTTACATCCTCCAGCCTGGAAAGCCAGCTTTCTGCTACTGTCCCTGAATTCTCCCTGCCCTCACCCCACTCCACCCCCAAAGACCAAGAGCCCTGAGTCTGGGGGATGTTGGGAGGCGGAAGGGAGTCTCCCCAAAGTCGCTTTCAGTCCTAGTCCTTCTGTCACAGTCCGCCGCCTGCAGCTGCGGGAGGAGTTGGATCGCTCTTCCTGTGGGAACGTCCTCTTCAATGGTTACCTGCCCCCACCAGGTGCGTACCCCCGTGGGGGAAAAGAGGGAGATGGTTAAAACTACATTTCCCACAAGGCTGCAGCCCCTGGGTGCCTGTGCTGTGAGCCCAAAGACACGATGGGAGTTGTAGTTCCATGTGAGCTGCTTGGGAGGAAAGTGGGGAAAACGGCATTTTCTGCTGTGGGCCAGTAGGGTCTCCTTGGGGGCTTGGAAGCTTTCCTGAGTACTCACTGGGAGTTGTAGTCCAGGGAGGAGGCTGGGTCCTTTGCTTGGAGAGTATTAAAGGGAAGTTATGGATGTTACTCTCCACAAGCCAAGCTACCCAAGGGAAATGGGGGACTAAAGGCGTTGCTGATTGCCTTCTCTGTGAGGGGCTCTAGGGGACTTGTCATTGCCTGTCAGAAATCAGCATGTGTCCCGTTAAGTGTCTACCAAGAGACAGCCGCAATTCCCCACAATGGTGACCTGCTCCTGCTTCCCTCCTGCCAGTGTTCCCAGTGAAACGGAGGAACCGGCACAGCCTGGTGGCGCCACAGCAGGTTGGAGGGCGCCCAGCCCCCGTTCGACGGAGCAACACGATGCCCCCAAATTTGGGCAACGCGGGGCTGCTGGGCAGGATGCTGGATGAGAAAGCTCCTCCCTCACCGTCAGGTAACTGCCTGACTTGGACATCAGGGTGGTCAGTGGTGTCCTGTGGACCCCTGTCCTGACCCCTGCCGTCCCCCCGACCCACCCAGGGCAGCCAGAGGAGCCAGGAATGGTTCGCCTGGTCTGTGGACACCACAACTGGATCGCCGTAGCCTACACCCAATTCCTTGTCTGCTACAGGTACTGTGGGAGGGACGGGCGGTCTGAGCCCCGTTGAGAGCAGGTGGCTTGGGGTGAGTGTTGATGACGTGTCTCCTTCACCCCCACCCTATCCTGTAGGCTGAAGGAAGCTTCTGGATGGCAGCTGGTGTTTTCCAGCCCCCGCCTAGACTGGCCCATTGAGCGCCTGGCGCTCACAGCCCGGGTACCCGGCGGTGCCCTGGGCGAGCATGACAAGATGGTGGCGGCAGCCACGGGCAGTGAGATCCTGCTGTGGGCACTGCAGGTGGAAGGCGGAGGCTCTGAGATAGGTATGGCTTTTCTGGAGCTTTTCCAGAACCTTCTTCCTGTGGAACTCCCAGAGCTTTGTAACCTGTTCCTTCCCACAGTTCTCAAGCTCCAGAGAATTCTCTGGTCTATGGGATCGCTGCTGTACCTACTCCCTCCTCTTCCCCCTCCGGAAGGCTCTGGAATTCCAGCCACCCATGTGCCATTCCCCTCCTTGGCCACAAGGCTCTGAGTTGGCAGAATGGCTCTGAGGGCCCCTGAGAAACTGGGAACACCTGCTGGTTGGAGCCCCAAGCCCCAGCACAGGACTCTGTGTTCATCCTGTCCCGCTCCCCCCGCTCCCTGCCCAAGCCCTCCATGCTCCCCACAGGAGTCTTCCATCTCGGGGTGCCTGTGGAGGCCTTGTTCTTTGTGGGGAACCAGCTCATCGCCACGAGCCACACGGGGCGCATCGGGGTATGGAATGCCGTCACCAAGCATTGGCAGGTTTGTCTCTGCCACCCCCTTCTGGGTGTGGGGGGTGTTCCTTTCTGTGCCCCCCCCCCCGGGGAAGGGGTGTATGTGTGATCAAGGCCCAAACATCAGGGTCACCTTCCTGGAGCAGACGCGACAGCTAGAGTGGTGGGGGACAAGGTAGGAGGACAAGAGGCAGGAACCCCAAATCCTACACATGTCCCTCACGCCCAGGGCCCCAAGAGAAAAGGTACAAAAAGAAAGAGAGATGTCCTGTGCTGTTTTCCTCCTAATGAGAAAATGGAGAGGGACAGGCAGAGGGAAGCAGAGAGAAGTGATGGAGGAGGGCGGACAGAGAGAAGTCAGGACTGGCACAGGGCACAGAGAGAGCGAGTTGGGCAACAGAGCAGAGGGGACACTGGAGACTCGTGGGGGCAGAGAGAACCCGGCAGTGGACGAGGCTGGGCTGGGTGGCGCCCAAGGGGGATAGGATGGGTGGGGGAAGGAGAGCTTACGCCAGAGGGGCCCTGTTCGCTCCTCACCCCTACAGGTCCAGGAGGTTCAGCCCATCACCAGCTATGATGCCGCTGGCTCCTTCCTCCTCCTTGGCTGTAACAATGGCTCCATCTACTATGTGGGTGAGCAAGTGGCAGCCTGCCCCTGCCCTACCCCACCCCGGCCCCAGGGAGGAGGGCAGGGCAGGGGAACAGGCAGGAGGTGGCACTGTGAGCAAGCCTGCCCACCCCTCCTCCACTCAGATGTGCAGAAGTTCCCCTTGCGCATGAAAGACAATGACCTCCTGGTCAGCGAGCTCTACCGTGACCCAGCAGAAGACGGGGTCACCGCCCTCAGCGTCTACCTCACTCCCAAAACCAGTAAGCCGGGACCCCTACCTCACCTGCCAGCTTACCCTCACCAACCCCAGATGTTGCCATTCAGTGGGGTTTTGTGTGTGTGTGTGTTGTGTATTCATAAGGTTGTGTGTACAGCCATCACCACTGTTGAATTCCAGAACATTCTTATCACTCTGTCCCCGTTGTCTGTGGACTTAACTGTTCTGAAAGTTTCATGTAAATGGAATCATGGTCCATGGCCTATTGTGTGTGCTGGGTTTTGCTTAGCACAGTAGTTGTACATGTGGGAAGAGAGAGCGCTCATCTGATTCACTCCCTGACATGTCCTGAGTGGCCCACCTGGGGCCTAGCTCCAGGAGCCGGGTCTCCCCCGGGGGCAGCAGAGGCCCAGCTGCTTGAGCCATCACTGTCGCCTTCTAGGGCGTGCATCAGCAGGAAGTTGGAGTCAACTGCCTGAACCGGGAAGCAAGCCCAGGCACTCCCATGTGGGAGGCAGCTGGGGGCCAGTGACAGCCATGAGGCCAAGTCCCCACCCTGCTGTTCCTTGCAGCTGTCCTTGCCTACCCTCGAGCTGCAGGATATACCTGCACCCAGTAGTGTTTTCTTCTAGAACCTTTATGGTTTTAGCTTCCATCTTTTATCAGCTTGAACGTATGGTGTGAGGTAGGGGTTCTGGCTCAATGTTTTGCCCCCAGTGGGAATAAGTTAACGATAGCCACATCTGCCTAGCTTGTCATTGCCCATCTCCTGTGTAAGGTGCCATTGTAATTTCACATGTTTATTCCTTGCCCCCTTCTTCTTCCTCTCCCCATACCACTGTTCCCATGGGATTGTCCCATCAGTTTTTTACTCAGATGTGTCCTTGTGAAGCGGTCATGGTGGACCAGTTTTGGGGTTCACATGAGTGGCTCCATCGCTCAGTTGTCCTCTGCTTCTGTCCTTCTGCCCTGGGCTTGCTCTGTGTCCACGCTACTGTGTGTGGCCCTCACCTATGTGTGCGCACACTGCGTACAGGGTTGCCACCTTCCTATTATCCACCCACATTCTGCAAACTGCTCAGACTTGTATGTAGAAAACTGTGCAAAACTGGGAGTCCGTCAGGCACCCCAGCTCCCATCTTGGTTCTGTCTCTGCGATTCCTTCTCTGTGCTCAGAGCTGTGCCTTGGACACTCCTCCTCTGGCTTCCACATCTCCAGCCTCCCTCCCTCTGCTGTGCATGGCCATGTGGCTTTCCCGTCCCCGGGGTCTCCTTGGCCTCTCTGTAAGCCAGGACCTCTCCCCAGGTGACAGCGGGAACTGGATCGAGATCGCTTATGGCACGAGCTCAGGGGGCGTGCGGGTGATCGTGCAGCACCCCGAGACAGTGGGTTCGGGGCCCCAGCTCTTCCAGACCTTCACAGTTCATCGCAGCCCGGTGACCAAGATCATGCTGTCTGAGAAGCACCTCATCTCTGGTGGGTGGGCGGCGGGGTGTGGGAGGGGCAGAGGGTGGGGCGGAGCTGTGATGTCATGGCAGAAGTGACAGTGAGTCGGTGGAGGGAAGGTTCATCAATTCAGCAAGCAGGGATTGAGTGCCTACCGTGCCCCAGGCACCTGTGGGAGAACGTGATGGAGCTCGCGCCTGGGGATGGCGCTGAGGTTCTAGCCCAGGGTGTGGGCAGCAGCTGTGGTGAGCAGGCAGAGCTCATAGGATTCCAGGCCTTGTGGGTTCTGGGGCAGAGGGTTCCTTGAAGGGGCGGGATTTCCAGGGTCCACTGGGCCAGCCCTGACCCTCCATCGTCCGCACCCCTCAGTCTGCGCCGACAACAACCACGTGCGGACATGGTCTGTGACCCGCTTCCGAGGCATGATTTCCACCCAGCCCGGTTCCACCCCGCTCGCCTCCTTCAAGATCCTGGCGCTGGAGGCGGCTGACGGACACGGAGGCTGTAGCGCCGGCAATGACATTGGTGCCTCAGGCCCTGCCCCCACCTGACTGACCCCCGTAAACCCCTGTCCTCCCAACTGGCTAACCTGTTGAACGCCCCTCAACCTGCACCCGCTCTACCCCCATGCCTGCTGACCCCTGCTGCCCTCCAGTGATCTCCACTTCCTCCCAGCTGGCCCTGGGGAACCTGCCACACACACCTTCCCCCATCTCTGCTGCCGCCCCAGGACCCTGGCCCCCCAAACCTTCCACTCCTGGGCTTCAGCACCCCAGGGATGAGACCAATGTCTGGGAGGATGTCTGCTGCTGGGCCAGGGGGCTCAAGGTCCCCCAGCAGGCCCTGACCTGCACCTCGCCCACCCCAGGCCCCTACGGCGAGCGCGATGACCAGCAGGTGTTTGTGCAGAAAGTAGTACCAAGTGCCAGCCAGCTCTTCGTGCGCCTCTCATCCACGGGCCAGCGGTGAGGGGCACAGCCAGAGGGCACCCAGGGCAGAGGCCCAGAGGGAAGGAGGGATGAGCCGATGGGTGTGCCTTCACGGATACCAGCAAGGAGCTGTGGTGTAGGACAGGCCCCAGGCCTGTTTGGGACACATGGTGGGTGGGTGGGTGGGGTGATGCTGGAGGCCCTGCGACTCTGGCCGTCTTGAATGGGCAGTGGAGAGGCAGGGACCGAAGCCATGGTGGTGGCAGTGGGGTGGCAGACAGGACAGGGAGGGCTGGGTGCCGGCAGTATGACCCCCCACCCTACCCTCTCCTGCCGCCTCCAGGGTGTGCTCCGTGCGCTCTGTGGATGGCTCGCCCACCACCGCCTTCACCGTGCTGGAGTGTGAGGGCTCACGGCGGCTCGGCTCACGGCCCAGGCGCTACCTGCTCACGGGCCAGGCCAACGGCAGCCTGGCCATGTGGGACCTGACCACTGCCATGGACGGGCTCGGCCAGGCCCCTGGTACTCCCCCCAGCTTACCCTCTGACCCCTGCTTGCCCTCTGCCCTCCCACTGCCTCTCCCAGAACATCTGTCCTCGGTTCCTGCCCCTCCATGTCCTGTCACCTTTCCCGACCCTCTGACATGTGGCACTGCTGCCTTTCGCCCTGTGCCTCCTGACCCCACGTGCATCTGTGCCCTGCAGCCAGCGGCCTCACAGAGGAAGAGCTGATGGAGCAGCTGGAGCAGTGTGAGCTGGCCTCGCCGGCCTCCTCCTCGCGGGGCCCTCACCCCAGCCCCTCGCCTCGGACCTCACTCACCAGGTAGCTGCCCTGGGGAGACCAGGAATGGTGACCTGGGGGTAGAGGTGGGGATGGGGGGTCCCAGCCTCCTCCCACCATGACACCTCACTCTGGCCCTCCCTGCTCTCGCAGTCTACATTCAGCTTCCAGCAACACCTCCCTGAGCTGCCGCCGGGGCAGTCCCCCACAGGCCGAGGCCCGGCGACGGGGCACAGGCAGCTTCGTGGAGCGGTGCCAGGAACTGGTACGGAGCGCGCCAGAGCCCCGCCGGCCACCAACCCCCGCCCCTCGGCCCTCCACAAGTCTTGGAGCGCCCCTTGCGTCCCCCAAGAAGCAGCTCAACGAGACCTCGTTTTGAATATAGCCACCTGTCCGTGCCTTTGGGGGCCCCTCCCGGAGCCCTGTGGTCAGGGACGGGGTCTCCCAGAGCTGGATCCTGTTACTAGACCCCCTTCCCCATTTCCCCCTTTCTGGAAGCCACTGTTACCTCCCTAATAAAGTCCTCACTGCCAATGTCTTGTCTGCCTTTCTCAGTAGGCTTCGGGGGACCTCCAGGGAAGGTGGGAAGATGCAGGGTTCTGGAAACTCCACTTCCAGTTTATGCACAGAGCAGGAATGCATCGGCTCAGCAGTTGGCTTCAGGCATGGCTGGATCCAGGGGTTCAGCTGCTCCCCCAGGGTGTGGTTCTGCTCCCTCTGGGATGCCCTGTGTCCTATCAGGTTCCGCCCTCTGACTCAAGGCAGCTCTCTGCAGTGACAATCACAGTATCAGTTCTTACTGGCCAGCCTAGTGCAACCGGGGCAGGCGGGGGGTCATGTGCCTTCACCTGTGGGGAGGTGAGGTCGGCCCCACGTGGGTGCAGGTGACCCCTAAAAGAGAGTAGGGAGTAGGGTGCTTTGCATCCCACAGGGGTGCCTGGCAATGGCAGGCAGGCACTCAGGAGCCCACTTGAACCCAAATCTCATTATTGCAAACACACCCCCATGTGGGACTGTGGCCCTGCACCCCAACCTGACATCTTGGGATTTTTTTCCTCTCCTTAAAATCTTGCCTGTTGCTATGTCACATCCAACAGAGGGGATTCCCTGCCCTTTTCCCATGAGCCAGCAAAGAGACTGGAGAGTGGGCCAGATCAGGAGCGGCAGGAACCTGGGGGGGTGCTGAGGGCAGGGCTCCAGCGGTTCTGAGACATGGAGAGCAGCGGGGGACACGGATAGCCCCCAGGGCACAGTGGGGAACATGGACAGTCCCTGGTGCTTCTGGGCAAACACTCTTAGGATTCTCGCCTTGCCTATCGAGGGACCCACGTGCTGGAAGTTTCTGGCAAAAGCATGTGGGAAATTGCTGATTGAGAATCAAAGAAACTGTACAATTGTTTTACATGCCTGGATTTCTGGTCTGCTGAGACTCACGGGATATGGGGAAGGGTGTGCCTTCCCCAGCTGTCTTAGAGATGCTACCAGGAGGTTGCAGGCCCTGCTGGGGCCCTAGTGGGATCTGCTGACATGCAGGATTGCCAGAGAACCTAGCTCTGGAAGGGCAACCCTACAAGCCGGGGGTGCCCGTGACTGCAAGCCTGCACATTCTGAGCAGAGGGGTTCTGGGGGGCAGGCAGGGCTGAGAGGGGTTTGGGGTAGTTTGCCACCCCAGGGATCCAGAACGTTTTTGTTTCTGGGCCGTTTATTCTAGAACCAAGAAGAAGAAAGCTCTGGGGTGGCTGCACATCTAGAAGACACAGGAGTTTGTTTTGCAGAGCAAGGATAAAGCTGTGTGGGAGAGAGTAGGACACAATGGGGGAAGCTTCTGGAATGTCGAGCTTGTGGACCGCTGGAGGGATGCTGGAGGTTCGTCCTCAGATCTGGATCTGAGAGACCCCAAAAGATGACGGCTCCGGGGTTGGTAGAGGAGGGCAGGGATTGTAGCCGGGGACACTTCACTGTGGGGGGCGGGGAAGCCGCTGCCGGCCCCCGGAAGTCGCAGTGGTGAACCAGAGGCTGTTGCCTAGCAACGAGCATTCCGCTGCCCCGCATCCCAGGCAGAGGGAGACATTTGGGCAGCGCCCCCAGCCGTCTGCTGCAGCCACAGGGTAGGCGACAGGGAGAGGGGAGATGGGGCGGGAGGGGGGCGAGGGAACCACGGGGATTTCGGGGACCCCAGAAAGGCAGGGCCTCAAAGCACACCCAGGGACAGAGTCTCCCCTCACCCCTGCATCTCGGCGCGGGGGTCGCTGCTCCCCGGAGAAGGCTGCGTGTCCCCGGAGCCTGGGGCACCCCGACTTCCAGGTCTCCGTGCAGGACGGTGCGCTGCGCGTGGGACTGCATGCCCAGCCTGGGCACCTGCGGGGAGGGGGACCAGCGTGCCTGGGGGATGGGCACCGGCTGGTCGCAGTCTGAGATGGGCCTGGGTGTTCAGCTTCCGAGGGGGGTCCCCCAGCCCCCCGCGATCTCCCCGCGTGGGCGGAGCCTGAGTCGCCAGGGGGCGGGTCCAGCGCTACCCAGTGGGAAACTTAAGAGACCAAACCGTTAGGAGAGATGGGGCCTGGATGGGTAGAACCGGGGATCCTGAGTGCTGGGCCCGCGGTCTCGTTCTCCGTGGGGTCAGTGTGGCCTGCAACTCATAGGGGAGCAGGAGAGAAGCGGCGGGGCCTGAAGCTCCAGGAGCGGGGCCTATAGGAGAAAAGAGGCAGGGTCTCTCACACACCTTCCACCTGCTGGTTCACTCCCCAAATGCAGCACTGGACCAGGGAACTCAGGAGCCAGGAGCTACCCCCGGCCTCCCCCACATGCATGGCAGGGACTCGGGGCCTGAGCTATCTTGTGTGGCCTCGCAGGTGCACGAACAGGGAGCCGGTGGGAAGCGGAGTAGCCCAGCCGGGGGCTCGTGGGTCGCACGTGGGATGCAGGCCTTGAGCCATGTGTGGGGTCTGCACCCCCAGGGCCAGGGGTTTGGACTCTGAGGAAGGGAGGAAGCTGGCTTGAGGGGCACTTTGCAGGCTGGGCACCTGGAGCCCACACAAATGGATGCCCACTGCGGCTTGGCCTCCGCACCGCGGAGGGTCTTAAAGAAAGGAAGCTGACTGGACTGTGCAATTCTCGGCGGGTGGGGGGGCTGGTGTTCCAACTTCTGCACCAGCGAGGGCGCTAAATGCCCGCAGCGCTGTGTGTGTGCAGGGGTGAGGCCTGCACCTCCGCCTCTCCCCCCACCCCACCCCCATCACGCCCGGGGGTCTCTGCTCCCCGAGACGGCGCGCCGAGCCAGCACCGGACCCCACACCTGCCCGCCCCTACAACCCCAACCCGCGCGAGCCCCCCGCCCCGCACCTGTCCGCCTCGCCCCTCCCCTGCCGCCTCGCGATTGGCCCGGGACGCCGGGCTCTGATTGGCGGCAAGTTCGCGGCCCGCGGCGGGGACAGTGGAGAAAGTGAGTCGGCCCGGGGCGGGGGCGGGGCGCGCGCGGGACCCGCTGGCCGGACGGCCCGCCCGGAGCGCCACTCGGCGCGGGACACGATGCGCCGGGCCCGGCTGCTGCCGCTGCTGCTGCTGCTGCCGCTGCTGCTGCTGCCGCTCCTCGCAGCCGCGGCCACCGCCGCCGCCAGCGCCGGGCCCGCCGTCGAGGCCACGGTCATCCCGGGCCGCCCGGCCGGGTAAGCCCCCCGCCGCCCGCACCCCTGCTCCGTCCTGACTGGGGGGTCGCGGAGGACCAGGACTCTGCGAGCTCACTTCTCCACCGTGGTTGGAAAAGTCTCCCACCCACCCCCTCCCCCAGGTGGCTGGCGTTGGTGGTGGAGCCCCTACTTTGTCGGGAGATTCTGAGAAGAGGGGGTTCCTTGGGGTGTGGCGGCGATGGGGAAGGCTCCGGGCAGTGCTGGGGCTTGTTTAGGGGGACATCCCCCCCATTTGTCTCAAGATGAGGCTGAGAGTCCTTCTGGAAGAGTAGACGGATGAATCCCCCCGTTAGGATGGGGCTCCCCCAGGTTTCTCGGGAATTAGGAAGAGCTGGAGGGGCCTTGTGCCGCTGAGAGGTCCTGGGGTTCCCGTGTTTAGGGGAGCTGGGTTAGTTCAAAGTGACCTGGAAGGGGGAGGAAGACGTGGACTGTGTGCAGGAAGATGTGGAGTGTGGGTGTGGGGGATTGTGCATATTTATGTGTGTGCAAGGTGAATGTGTCGAGTGTGTATGTGTGGGCGGGTGTGAGAATGTGTGTGTGTGTGTGTGTGAGGGACTGTGTGCGTGTAGGCACGAGTGTGTATGAGAGAGAGTGGGGGGCATATGTGAGACTGTGTGGGGGCAATTGTGTGTGTGTAGGTGTAGGGGTGAGTGTGTGTGTGAGGAAATGTGTGCGTGTAGAGACGAGTGTGTATGTGTGGGCGGGTGTGAGAATGTGTGTGTGAGGGAGTGTGTGTGTGTGAGGGAGTGTGAGGGAGTGTGTGTGTGTGTGTGTACGTGTAGGGGCGAGTGTGGGTGTGTACGTGTGGCGGCAAGCCTGTCTGGTCCCACCAGGACTGGCTGTGATTCCTAGGAGAGGACGGCAGGATTGCACGGGTGACTTCGCGGCCGGAGGTCCAGGCTCGGCTGGGGGGCCAGGGCCGACCCCCGCACCCGCCGGACGACCCCGAGGGGCGCCCGCTGCCCCGCACCCCGCGCGGCGTGACAAAGGCCGCGGACTCGGCTCTGCGAATGCGTTTAGTAACCCGAGCCGCGCCGGGGGCGGGGCCGGGCAGGGGTGAAGCCGCAGGCAGGGCGGGAGGGGACGGCAGCGGGCGCGGGGGTCCCCCAGGCTCGCCCCACTCTGCGTGCGCCCCCCGTCCCGCGTGAGAAAGGGGGTACCCGCCTCGGAGTGTCGCCCCTCCCAGCCTCCTCCAGCGCCGCTCGCTGGCCGCCCGCGCGCGCGTCCTCGGCCCCTGTCCCCCCTCGGCCTGCGGATAATGGACTTGTCTGACGGCGGGGGATGGGGGGCCGGGGTGGCTGCTGCACCGGAGCTGCTGCGAGACCCCTGTGCGCGCCCAGCTGCCTGGCAGAGCGACCCCTTTCCTCCGGCCCAGAGAGAGGGAGGCGCCGGCCGCAGGGCCCTCAGCCTGCAAGGGCACGAGTGGGCCTGAGCATGCGGGCTCCGGGATGCTCGGGCCCGGGCCGCCGCTCCCGGCCGCCCCTCCAGCTCAGCACCTCGCGGGACCCCGCGGTCCGAGCCCAGACTGTCCACCCCGGCCGCGGAGGTCTGTGCACGTGGCGCCACCTGCCGGCCAGGCCCGGGGTGGCTGGGACAGGGACGCGTGGGAGGACCAAGTCCTAGAGTTGGGCGCGGAGCTGCACTTAGAATTGGCTCTTTAAAAATATATATATATTTTTTAAACAACAAAGCCTTTGCAAATACATTTTCTATTAACACTTTACCGTTGCAGCCACTTTATAAGACGTGTAAGAATGCGGATTTCTGTGGCCACCAACCCTGGGGACTTGAAGGCCCTTTGCCTCCCATGGGGACACATGGGCAAACTGAGGCACGCTAATCACACATCTGTTTCCAGCTCCCTGGAGCCGCGAATCGGTTCCCCTGCCCCGCAGCTGCTCCCCTTTCGGGAGGACAGGGGTGTCGGTGGACCTGAGCGATTTCCACTCATTCCACTTTCATTCGTTGCAGCATCGTCGCCTGTCGCTGCTGTCCGGGTCAGACACCTAAAAGGACTCGCTGCACTCGAGGTGTGTTCCCCCAACCCCAGGGTGGGAGGTGGGCTTTGGGGGAACATGCATGCTTGGCTCTCTCCCCCATTCCACCCTGGGCCTTCATCCTGACTACAGAGGGGGGACAGAGACTTTGGTGTCCTTCCCCACTCAGCCACTGGCCTGTTCCCGAAGCTTCCTGCAGGGTCCAAAGATGTCGGCCTGAAAAGTGCACAGGCCACCAGCAGTGCCAGACTCCAGGGCCTCCTGGGCCCAGCCCCAGCCCCAGCCTCAACCCTGGCCTCAGCCCCAGTCCCAGCCCCAGCCTCAGCCCTGGCCTCAGCCCCAGCCCCAGCCTCAGCCCCAGCGTGAGCAAGAAACAGGTGTCTCTCAGCTGGCAGCCACTGACGTAAGTAAGCATGCCCCCCCCCCTCGCCAGGCCCTCCCCCAGGAACCCCTAGCTGGGCCACCCTTACCGCCACCCCTCTCTCCCCCTCCTGCCTGGGGGTCCCTCCTCCCCTACCCCAGCCTTGCCAGCCTGTCTCCTCCTCTGCCTTGCCCCTCGCTCTGTCTCTGCCTCCATGGCCTTCTCTGTGTCCTGCCAGCTCCGTCTGTTTCTCCAGACCGACCTCCCCCCTCCCACCTCTGCTGGCCTCTCCTTGCCTGTCTGGGCCTCTAATCTTTCCTCTCCCCTTCCTCTCTCGCCCTTCCTCATCTCCCACAGCCTTTACTTCTTTTCAAGCCTTAAAGAACCCTTACAACTTGGTCTCCAAAAACAGTCTGGGAAGTGGGGAGGTGGAGGGAGAGCAGAGCCACTACTGGGAGATCTGGACAGGTGCCCTGGGTGGCCAGGCAGCAATGGGGACTCAGCTCCTCTACCGTGACAACTGCCCCGCTGCCCCCTCCTGCCCAGGCTCCAGGAGGCCCAAGCTCTGCTGAGGCTCCGGCGGCCCTGGGGGCCGGGCGGCCGGGCACTGCTGCTGCGCAGGCGGCCCCCACAGCGCACCCCAGCCAGCCAGGCCCGCGGTAAGCATGCCCGCCCCTTCCTCCCCGCCCCAGCCCCGGGAGTTGGGGGGGGCGTGTTCCGGGCCAGATAAAGCTGTCTGGTTCCCACGGTCCAGCCCCAGCCGCCGCCTACCGTTCCCCCCCCCCCCATTGTGGCCCAACCTCCCTCAGGACACAGCGGCCACCTCCTGGGACCCCAGCGTCCGGCCCCACGAGGTGAGCCCGGGACAGGCCCAGAGGCAGGCCAGAGGCGCTGACCCGCGGGGGTGGGGCCGGGAAGCCAGGCGTCCGGCCGTCCAGGCTCCCGCAGTCGCCCAGGGGAGCCCTGGCCCGGTGGAACTCAGCCTGACCAACTCAGACAACAAAAGCGATTGTGCGGGTTGGCGCCTGCCCCGGGCACCCAGGGCTGTGCGGGGCGGCTAGGGGGCAGAGACCTCCCCACCCTCCCAGACCCTGCCGCTACCCCTGTGTTTTGTGACAGCCCCCTCCCACCAGGAGTCTCAGCCACCCTCTGAACCCCCTGCTTGCCCTGGCCTTCCGCCCATATGTGTCCCCTCCACCCTAAAGTCTTCCAGATGTAAGACTGGGGCCAGATGTGAGGACCCCCGCCCACAGCCTCAATCCATCACTTCCTCTCATCCATACTGACTCCCTCCCACCAGGTGTGTGGGGGGGCTGGCCAGATGTGGCTGCATCTTCAAACGTCCTGCCACCCACTGCAGCTCAGGCTCCAGACCCCTGTACCCTTCCTGTATTACTTCCTGTACCCAGGTGCACCGCCCACCCGCCCTTCCCTCCGCCAGGTGTGCCACTACGGCGACCCCTGTATATATGAGGTTCCTTCCCCGCGCCTGGCCGGGAAGATGAGCTTGCAACACCCCCCAACTCCCAAGTGCAGCGCACCCCCTCTTTACGGATTCGGCTCCGCCAGGAGGGCAAGCCGCTCGCCCCCCACCTGTTCTCTGCTCCGCCGCTCCCCTGCGACTTGCTGGTGCGCGGGTGGGGGGCCGTCGGGGCGCCCCCTCCCCGCGGTGAGCCCAGCGCTCAGCCTTCGCGCCTCTGGCTGGGCGCCCGGCCCCACGCGCCCCCGCGCGGCCGCCCGGCAGGGAGTGGTGGGGAGCGGGGCCGGGCCGGGGGGGCCGAGCGGGGGCGCGGCCGTCCTCCCCCGCGGGCGGGCGGGCGGGCGCGGCCGGGCCCCTCGGGCGGGCTGGGGCGGCGGCGCGGCGGAGCGCGGCGCTGCAGCCATGGCGGGCGGCGCGCGGCTGCTCGGGGTGTCGCTATTGGTGCTGCTGGCGCAGCTCGGGCCGCAACCCGGCCTGGGGCGGCCGCGAGAGCGACTCCGCGTGCGTTTCACCCCGGCCGTGTGCGGCCTGCGCTGCATCCATGGGCCCACCGGCTCCCGCTGTACCCCGACCTGCGCGCCCCGCAACGCCACCAGCGTGGACAGCGGCGCGCCCGGCGGGGCGGCCCCCGGGGGACCCGGCTTCCGCGCCTGTGAGTGCGGGGTGGTGGTCCCGAGGGAGGGTGCCCGGGTGGGGTGCGGTGGGTTAGAGTGGGGGGGGGAGGACCCACTGGGATGCGGTAGGCAATCCCTCCCACCTCCCGTGGGGAGAGAGAGCCCAGATGTGTGCACTTTTCGCTGGGGAACCTCCGGGCTAGTTAGGGAAAGGAACCCCCAAATTTCTAGCTTTGGGGTTTTGTGCCTGAGAGCCCAGAATTTGCAAGCCGAAAGTGCTCCTGGGGACCCATGGTGTCCCCACGTGAGAGGATGGGGCCCCGCTCTCCTGGCTTTAGTCAAAGTGGAGATCTCAGAACTTTGGGGAACGTGGCCTGAATTCTGGGACCCCGAGTGAGGTATCTTCCTGGGGACCTGGAGAGAACGAGCTGCAGGGCCGCAGGGGAAGATGTCTCGGTTTGTGGGTGTTAAGAGTCTGGCACGCAGTTGCCCGCGAGAATTGTGGTAAGGGAGGCTGCTCTGGAGGGCCCACAGGTGGGGGTGGGGTGTCCCTGCAGACCTGGGTCCCACGTGTGGAGGCCCCTGAAAGAGGGGCCCCCTGGGGAGCGAGGGAGCCGGGAGTGTGCGCAACCGGCACCCCTCGAGTTGAGCAGCTGGGGCGGGGGTGCTCAGGTGAAGTGCAGAGGCCGAGCCACCTGTTGTCCCAGAGGGCCGGGGTGGCCAGGGCTTTGCAGGTCCGCGGCGTCCAGCACCCCCCGCCTCTCGGGCCCTCCGGAGTGGGGGAGAGGGGGCCCCTGGCGCCGAGAACTCGCCCAGCCTGGCCCCCAGCCAGCCCAGCCCGGGTCGGCGTGAGCTCATCTCCCGCCGGAGCCCCGCCCGTGGCCACGCCTTCTCTCCTCCCCTTCCTCCCTCCCAGCCGGGCCCCAACGCGCCCGTGCCAGGCGCCGTGCCCAGGCGGGTGCCAAGCCCCTGGAGGCACGAAAAAGGGGCATGCGAAGAGGGAGCTGACCTCAGCAGGACCCCAATGTCCTGAGCTCGCCGCTGGTCTCCGGACTGGGGGGCGTGGGGCCCTGCCTGTGCAGCCGCCAGCCCCGGGGGGGTGTGGGCGCCCTCAGGGAGCTGCGCAGGGGGCCTGCAGGCCGGCCAAGAAAAGGCAGCACAACACCCCTGGAGCCTGGGCAGTGTATCCAGGCAGGGTTAGTTTCGCCCTGCCCAGCCACTTGCAGACCCTTCTCGCCCTGGGATCTCAATCCCTCCCCTAAGCCTGACCCAGGCCCTGCCACTCACTCAAGGTCAGTCCTGGTCTGACCCTCAAGCCCAGAGGCTGAGTCCCCTCCCTACCCCATCTCCAGCCTCAAGGTTCATAGGACACCCCACACCATAGACCTCCCTTGCGTTGCCCTGGGCCATGCTATGCCCACCCTAGGAGAAAGCCCTGCCCAGCACCGCTGCCCCTCCGTTTCCCCCACAAAGTTCCCACTTGCAGGCAGCTCTGCCTCCTGCCTCTCTCAACGCTGCTCGCCCAGTCCGTGCATCTTCAGGGGGACTTGAGAGCTGCGCCTCCCAAGGGGTTTGCAGGTGCTGGGAGGTGCATCTCCCCCGTGAAATGGTGACGGGGAGGGGAGCGGCTCCCCAGTCAGTGGAGGCTCTTACTTCTGAACTCAGGACGTCCACATCTTCCCTATTCTCCGTCCTCTCTAACTGGGGGTTTCCTAGAGGGCCGCAGACCCTCAGTGTGTGAGGTAACTGGCCACGAGGACTTGGGGACGACCCGTCAGGAGGGAGCAACCCTTCTGAACTGAGGCCTCCGACTGGGCAGCGGTGCCTCCCCGTGGCCCCAGTCGCCCGCTCCCCGCCTCCCCGCGGCACAGCTGCCTCCAGCTGTTCTCTCCCCAGGGGAGACAGGGAGGAGGTGCCCTCGGAGGAGACGACCGGTCCCCCCAGTAGGCTCGGCGTGCCCGGGGCTCCCCGAGGGTCCGGAATGCGGAGCCGCCGCCCTGCCCCCCGCCGCACCCCACTCTTTGTTTACCCCTGCCGCACAGCTGGCAGCGCCCCGCCCAGAGGTGGCCGGTGGCCCAGCGAGGGCGCGCCGGGCGGAGAGGAGACGCGCGCTCCCGCCCGCGCCCCTCCCCGAGCTACCGGAGGGCGGGAAGGCCGAGCTCGGAGTGGGGGGGAGGGCGGGGACACGGCGGGGTTGGGGGATGGAGAGAGAGAGAGAGAGAGAGAGAGAGAGGTGATGTGAGCGGGGCCTGAAGGGAACGCATGGCCAGTGGGCGGAGCTGGGGCGGCCGGGCCGGGAGGAAGTGTGGGCGGGTACAGGGGCTGAGGGGGCCGACTGGGAGTGGGGACTTGGGCCCAGGAGCAGCTAAAACGCAATTGTTGGAGTCAATGGAAGGGAGGGGCGCGAACAGCCAAGGACCCCGCGCCAGACAAGGGCACGGGAAGGGCTGAGTGCTAAGGCCGAGATGCAGGGGCGGGGCCGGGGCCTGGACAAGTGGACTCGGTGGGATCCGCCGGCCTCGGGATGGTGGGACTGGAGCTGGTTGAGGCTGCAGACCACGGAGGACTGAGGCATGGCGGCCGCAGGTGGGGCGAGCGGTGCAGACCGGAGCGCAGTTGCAATACTCAGTGCTGAGCTAGTGGCAGGTGTTACATAGCAGGTGTGTGCAGACTCTGAGTCTTCGTTCCCCGCCCCTCCATTCATGCTCCCCCAGACCTGTGTCCTTTGATCTGTCACAACGGTGGTGTGTGCGTGAAGCCCGACCGCTGCCTCTGCCCGCCCGACTTCGCTGGCAAGTTCTGCCAGTTGCACTCGTCGGGTGCCCGGCCTCCAGCCCCGGCCATGCCAGGCCTCACCCGCTCCGTGTACACGATGCCACTGGCCAACCACCGCGACGACCAGCACGGTGAGGCGGGGTGTAGCCAGACCTCGCGATTCCCTTTGCGCTGCTCGCCCTTGCCGCCACTCCCCCACAATGGGCAGTACCAGCCGTGGGAGACCCAAGTAGTCATGCCTTTGTGCGCCCGTGCCCCCCGCCCCTCCAGGCGTGGCGTCCATGGTGAGCGTGCACGTGGAGCATCCGCAGGAGGCGTCGGTGGTGGTGCATCAAGTGGAGCGTGTGTCCGGCCCTTGGGATGAGGCGGACGCCGAGGCCGTGGCGCGGGCGGAGGCGGCGGCGAGGGCGGAGGCGGCGGCGCCCTACACGGTGCTGGCCCAGAGCGCGCCGCGCGAGGACGGCTACTCGGACGCCTCCGGCTACGGTTACTGCTTTCGGGAGCTGCGCGGAGGCGAAGTGAGAAGCGCGGCGGGCGGGGAAGGACCCGGAGCAGCGTGCCTCCTCCCAGCAGCAGCAGCGCGCTCACGCACTTTCGCCCACACAGTGCGCGTCGCCGCTGCCCGGGCTCCGGACGCAGGAGGTGTGTTGCGGAGGGGACGGCGCGGCCTGGGGCGTTCACGACTGTCAGCCGTGCTCCCAGCACGTGGGTAAGCCCCGAGCTGCAGGGCGCCGCGGGTAGCGAGGGTACCCTGCCTCTCCTCCGAGCCAGCACGCAGGTGTAACCTGGTCCCGGGTTGCTAGCCACGCTCGCCCGGTTGTCTCATTTCCTGTCTGAATCTGGCCATAGCGCTCTGGGACCATCCCACCCCTCGTGTTTGGACTTGGGTCCCTCTGTGCTCACCTCGACCCTGGCCTTGGCGCCACCCACGCTCTTCTGAAGCCTGCTAAAAGCCATCTTCTGGTTCCTCCCACGGAGGGCGTAGGCCACACCCACTCCCTTCTGATTCCACCTATCTGTTCCTGGACCACCTGACTCCTCTCTCCATAGGGAACGCCCACCGAATGGGCACCCCAGATGGACCTTGCCCAACGGGCTTTGAAAGAGTGAACGGGTCCTGCGAAGGTGACTTGGGACAGGGAGGGTGGTGGACAGGGAGGACTTGGCTTCGAGCAGCCAGGAATGGCCAGGGTCCGACCCCGTGGTGACCTCACTCCTTGCAGATGTGGACGAGTGCGCGACCGGAGGGCGCTGCCAGCACGGGGAGTGTGCCAACACGCGCGGCGGGTACACGTGCGTGTGCCCCGACGGCTTCCTGCTCGACTCCTCCCGCAGCAGCTGCATTTGTGAGTTGCATGCACGCGTGCGCGAAGGGCCGAGACTGACTCCCACCCAGCCCCGTCCCAGACGCCCCAGCCCCCACCAGGACCCCCGCGGCTTCTCACCACCCTCTTCCCGGGGCCTCCCTGAACCCCTCAGACTCCCGCTGTCGGGTCCCTCGGCTCTCCTTCAGACCCCGCACCCCCCTTCCCCATCCTGCAGCTCAACCCTGAAAAATTCCCTCCCCGTCCCCCAGCCCAGCACGTGATCTCAGAGGCCAAGGGACCCTGTTTCCGCGTGCTTCGCGAGGGGGGCTGCTCACTGCCCATCCTGCGCAACATTACCAAACAGATCTGCTGCTGCAGCCGTGTGGGCAAGGCCTGGGGTCGCGACTGCCAGCTCTGCCCACCCTTTGGCTCTGGTAAGCGTGGCCCAGGAGCCCGAGGCCCATCACCCTCAAACCCGACTGCACCTTGGCCCAGTCCCCCCTCCACCTCTGACACCTGCTCACCTGAGCCTGAACCCACCCTGCCTACAAGTAGAAGTCAACCAAGATCACCCCCGCCCCAGAGACAGGCCCCCTTCCCTGCGGTTGGAGCAGCTCTGCAGCTCCCGAGTCCCCACTACATTCAGCATAGACCCTAACCCACATATGACCCCTCACCCCCTTACCTCCCTACCTAGACAAAACCTGCAGTTTGTTGTCCTCCAGATCAGGCCGCTGTAGGCACAGCAGGCCCTGCTGCCCACCTGGGTCCCTGTGACTGTGGGGTGGGGGAGGATCTTGGCCCCACCTTCACCCTTCAGGAGGTCCCCTTCTCTGATAAGGTCACCACCCCACCCCGCCACGAGGCTCTTAGCCACTCACCGTGTTCCTCTCCGGCCCTCCGCCCTCTCATGTTCCCAGAGGGCTTTCGGGAGATCTGCCCAGCTGGCCCTGGCTACCACTACTCTGCCTCTGACCTCCGCTACAACACCAGACCCCTGAGCCAGGAGCTCCCTCGCGTGGCCGTCAGCCGGCCACGTGTCCCACCTGCCACTGCTCGGCCATCCACAGGTGAGCTCCCCCCGGGGGAGGGGGCCGTACTCCAGACACTGACTGAGCTCCCCACTCCACTCCCAGGCAAAGGAGACACGTGGGGACACCCAAGTCCAGCTGCCCACTAATCAGCACCCTTTGCTTATTAGGGGTACTACCCACCTACCGTCCAGAACTCCGGCCAGAGCCTCAGCCCAGCCATGAGAGGCCCAGCTATGAACGACCCAGCCCTGAGCGGCCCAGCCATGAACGACCCAGCCATGAGAGGCCCAGCTATGAACGACCCAGCCCTGAGCGGCCCAGCCATGAACGACCCAGCCATGAGAGGCCCAGCTATGAACGGCCCAGCCATGAGCGGCCCAGCCCTGAGCGGCCCAGCTATGAACATCCTGCCCCTGAGCGGCCCAGCTATGAGCGTGTCAGCCCTGAGCAGCCCAGCCATGAACGGCCCTTGCCTAGCATCCCTGCCTGGACTGGTCCTGAGATAACGGATTCAGGTGCAGTATGGGGAGATTTTTTTTAAAAGATTTATTTATTTTTATTGGAAAGTCAGATATACAGAGAGGAGGAGAGACAGAGAGGAGGATCCAAACGGCCGCAATGGCTGGAGCTGCGCTGATCCGAAACCAGGAGCCAGGATCTCTTTCAGGTCTCCCACGCTGATGCAAGGTCCCAAGGCTTTAGGCCATCCTCGACTGCTTTCCCAGGCCACAAGTGGGGAGCTGGATGGGAAGCGGGGCTGCCGGGATTAGAACCGGTGCCCATATGGGATCCCGGCGTGTGCAAGGCGAGGACTTTAACCACAAAGCTGTCGCTCCGCCTCCCCCCCTTTTTTTTTGAAAGGCAGATTTACAGAGATGGGAGAAAGAGCTATCCACTGGTTCACTCTAAGTAGTCACCACAGCCAGGACGGGGCCAGGCTGAAGCCAGGAGCCCAGAGCTTTTCCCATGTGGGTGCAGGGGCCCAAGCTCGTGGGTCAACCTGTGCTACTTTCCCAGGCACATTAGCAAGGAGCTGGATGGGAAATAGAGCAGCTAGGGCTCGAAGTGCCGTCCGTCTGGGATGCTGCTGTGGCAGGTGGCACTTAGCCTGCTGCACCAATGGCACTGGGCCCAATAGGGAGACTTGGTGGAGATATTGCCGGAATTGCTCTAGAAGAGGCTGCAAGGTGAAGATTCTGGGCTGGAGCAGATAAGGATGTCACAAACGGAGGGGACGTGACAAGATGTTCATTTGTCAGATGGAGAAGCGTTTACGCTCGGGGGACTGTGAGGATTGTATGGGGGTTCAACGGTGGAGGAAATTCTAACGGGCTGTCCACCTCTCCCAGGTGCTGCCCTGGGAATGTGTCAGCGCAATCCCCAAGTCTGTGGCCCAGGACGCTGCATACCCAGGCCCAGCGGCTACACCTGCGCCTGCGACCCAGGCTTCCGGCTCAGCCCCCAGGGCACCCACTGCTTGGGTGAGCCTGATGGAGGCGGTGGTGGGGGTGAAGGGGTGTTCCTTGCCCCCTGTGACCAGGCTCCTCTGTGCCCTCAGACGTGGATGAATGTCGCCGTGTGCCCCCGCCATGTGCCCCCGGGCGCTGTGAGAACACACCGGGCAGCTTCCACTGCGTGTGTGGCCCCGGTTTCCGAGCTGGTCCCAGGGGTGCTGAGTGCCTGGGTGAGAGATGGTGACGGCCCACCCAGGCCTGGGATCTGCTTACCCCGTCCTCACCCGCCATTGCAGCCCTCTGTGCCCCGCTGCCCTCTGGGCTGGCAGGTGCCCCAAAAGGCTGGGACCCCACCCCTGCCTTTGTCCCGCCTCCCCACCCTGGCCCCACTCTGCTAAGTAAGCCTCCAGCTTGTTTCTGTCTTCTGCAATGATTCTGATCACAACCTCTGATTTCATCCCTTCCAAACCAGAGCCCCAAACTGCCCCCTTCCATCTCTAGCCCTTCCTTGCTCTTGCTGGGTTTCCAAAACTGCCCTTCTCACCCTTGCCCTGCCTTCCCTGGACAGTCCTCCAGCAGCCCCTCACTCTCAGCTTGGGTCCCACCGGTTCCCCCCAGCCTTGGTCCTAAGCTGCTCTCTCCAGCCCCGCCCCCACACTCCAAGCCCCACCTTCCTGCCCGAGGCCCCGCTCAGTCTGGCCTGGGTCCCGTTGGCACCTCCCTAGCCCAGCTGCTCCAGTCGCAGCCGCCCACTCTGTGCCAACAGACGTGGACGAATGCCACCGCGTGCCGCCGCCGTGTGACGGTGGGCGCTGCGAGAACACGCCAGGCAGCTTCCTGTGCGTGTGCCCTGCCGGATACCAGGCGGCCCCACACGGAGCCGGCTGCCAGGGTGAGGGGCCGGGAAGGGGATGTGGGGTGGGGTACATGGGCAAAAGGGGGAGCTGGCTGGTCAGGGACAGAGGACAGGGCTTCTTGGAGCCAAAGAGGGCCCTGGACATGGTCCGGCCCTGGGCTGGGAGTAGGAAGGCTGAGTCATGGAGAACGCAGAGGCAGGGTGAGGAGGGGAGGGTCAACAGTGGGGCATGAGACAGTGTGTGGTTCTGGGAGGCTGTAATGAAGAGTGAGAACAGGTGAGAGGCTGGGCCAGGGGGAGGTGAGGGACCAGAGGAGGACCACTCCCCCGACCCCTGCCCCGGCTCCTGGCCCCATACAGATGTGGACGAATGCACCCAGAACCCAGGCCTGTGTGGCCGAGGCGCCTGCACCAACCTGCCTGGCTCTTTCCGCTGTGTGTGCCCGGCTGGCTTCCGGGGCTCGGCATGCGAGGAGGATGTGGACGAGTGCGCTCAGGAACCTCCGCCCTGTGGGCCGGGCCGCTGCGACAACACGGCGGGATCCTACCACTGTGCCTGCCCTGCCGGCTTCCGCTCCCGTGGCCCCGGGGCCCCCTGCCAAGGTGAGGGTGCCAAGACCAGACCTATGTGCCACTATCTGCTTGGGGGACAGTGTGTGGGGGAGGTGCTAAGGGGTTCCAGAGTCTTCAAAAGAAGCCTGCGCTCCCACCGCCTTGACACTGAGTGTTGTGTTATGGGAACCCGGAGGAAGATAAGGAGCAGAAAGGGGA
Organism: Ochotona curzoniae; assembly: GCF_017591425.1. NCBI lineage: Eukaryota > Metazoa > Chordata > Mammalia > Lagomorpha > Ochotonidae > Ochotona > Ochotona curzoniae. Next base: position 2,716,895 of record NW_024465561.1, on the reverse strand, counting down.
ATGAGGACGCCAGAGCTGGGGAGGTGTTTACTGGGGAAGGGAGGGAGGGGACAGGGTAGGGCTGGGGGCACTGTGGCTGGTGATGGCAGTGGGCGCAGACCTGGGCCGCCTCCTCATCCCGAGGGGTCCCCTCTTCTTCCTAAGACGTGGATGAGTGTGCCCGCAGCCCCTCGCCCTGTGCCTACGGTCGATGCGAGAATACACACGGCAGTTTCCAGTGCGTCTGCCCCACAGGCTTCCAGGCCAACGCTGCTGGCTCTGCGTGCGAAGGTGAGGCTGGGGAGGGAGGGAGGAGCGTGCAGGGGCCAGGGGAGGGGGCATGGGGCTTCTCCTCCAAGGCCACCGTGTCCCCTGATGCTCCCCAGATGTGGATGAGTGTGAGAACCACCTGGCATGTCCCGGGCAGGAGTGTGTGAACACACCTGGCTCCTTCCAGTGCAGGGCCTGTCCTGCTGGCCACCAGCTGCACCGTGGCAGGTGCACAGGTAAGACAGACCAGACCATGGCTGGACCTTGGTCACAACCTGGCCCCTAACCTCCTGACCGAGGCTTATCCAGACCACAACCTCTGGACCTGATGGAGCGCCTGGCCCACACTGTGGGATTCCTGGGCCCAGACTGCAAGCCTGTGACTTTTGACTCTGAATGTGACAATACACGGTGTGACTCATGGATGTTTCATGTGACCTTGGCTGTGACATCTGACCCTTGTTGCACCCTCAGACTACAACCCTTGAATGGCAGCTGTGACCCCTGAATTTGACCCCAATCGTAAACGCAGCCATAACCCCAACAACTCTGACTGTAGTTCTTGCTTGCATCTCACTGTCCCCACTCTTTAGAATTCCTTTCCTGGGACCTGTTTGGGTTCATGATTCCTGACTCACAGCAGAATTCCAGCCCCTGACCACCAGCTTTGATCCTTACTAATCCCAGATAGTCCCACAGGATTCCCAGAATCAGGGAAGAGCTTCCTCCATCTCCTCCCCCCCATGACCCCTCCGCCCCAGGGGCTGCATCCTGTGATGTGGCCTTGACTGGAACCCTGCTACCACAGACATAGATGAATGCAGTTCTGGCGCCCCGTGCGGTCCCCACGGCCACTGCACTAACACTGAAGGCTCCTACCGCTGCAGCTGTGCGCCAGGCTACCGGGCACCGGCGGGTCGGCCCGGGCCGTGTGCAGGTGGGTAACCTGGGACCGGAGGCTGTGCTCCTGGGCAGCTGGGTAGCGGCTGGGGGGCGTGTGGGAAGCGCTGTGGGCAAGGTTGTGGCTTTGTGAGTGGGGCTCAGGTTGGAGGGTAAGTCAGGTGGCCGGACTCTCCACCTCTCACACACCTCTCACACATCCTAGATATAAACGAGTGTCTAGAAGGAGACTTCTGCTTCCCTCATGGCGAGTGCCTCAACACCGACGGCTCCTTCACCTGCACCTGCGCCCCTGGCTACCGACCTGGACCCCGTGGAGCTTCTTGCCTTGGTCTGTACCCAGGCTGGGCCTGGACCCAGAGTGGGTGGACCTTAGTGGGTGTTAGGCAGGTGTCTTAGGGTGCCAGGTGGGCGGTCCCCGGGGAGGACGGGACCTGCTGGGTGAGTGGGGTCCCGGAGAGGCGTGTCTGGGGAGGAGGAGCCCCCTGGGTGTCCGATGGGCTGTCCCGCAGACGTGGACGAGTGCAGCGAGGAAGACCTTTGCCAGAGCGGCATCTGCACCAACACCGATGGTTCCTTCGAATGCCTCTGCCCGCCGGGACACCGTGCCAGCCCGGACCTCGCCTCCTGCCTCGGTGAGACACCCCGCTCGCACCCTCGCCCTCCTGCTCCCAGGAGGTGGTCCTCCACTTGACCACCTGCTTCGCACGTCCTGCCCTCACAGACGTGGACGAATGTCGCGAGCGAGGCCCGGCCTTGTGCGGCTCGCAGCGCTGTGAGAACTCTCCCGGCTCCTACCGCTGTGTCCGGGACTGCGACCCTGGCTACCACGCGGGCCCAGAGGGTACCTGTGATGGTGAGGCACCCCTCCCCGCCCGCAGCTCCTACCATGGGGACTCAGGAAGGGGCCACACTTGGACTAAGGGGAGATCTCCATATGTTGCACCCTCGCTCCTACCATCAGGCCTCTGGGGTGTCCAGGACACCAGCCACCACATGCCTCCCCTGTACCGGACACACTCCAGCCAGGAGCCAGGCCATGCCTCTCTTGTGGAGGCCACTCAGACCCCTTAGTAGCTTGAGGCCAAGGGTCCATGTGTCTTTTGCTGTTTGGGTCTGCCCTCGCCTTGCTTGCCCTCCCCACCACTCATTCCTTCCAGCTGTCTCTCCAAAGAGACCCAGCCCTGGCTGCCCTGGGGCCCGTCTATTTCCACCAGGCAATTTTCCGAATTTTCTCTGAGTGCTGGCACTGACTGTAAAGGCCCCACCCCCTCACTGTCTCCCCTGGCAGGTCCTCTCCCAGGCTCCAGCCCCCGGGGGGGCACACAGCCCCGCCCCTTCTTGTCTTTGCTCCACCTTCCGACGCGCCCTCTGCCCAGTCTTGATTTTCCAGGTTGTCCCTAGTGCCGGTCCCTGCCTTCTCCTCTGCAGGGGAACCATGCAGATCTGGGGGCTGCAGTGGATGGGGTGAGGTCAGTGTTGCAGGAACACGTGAGACAAAATACACCCTTGGCTCTCTGGTGGCGATGCCTGTGACTTGCCCAACTCTGGTTTTACACATTAAGCACGAGAATCCACGAAGCTCCTACTGTGCGCCGGGCCCTGGAGAAACAGTAGGAAATGAATCCAAGCAGTGTGGGGTGAGGAAAGGAAGATGGATAATGAACGTGGGACCAGAGACAGGATTCATTCTGGAAGTCTTCTGGGGGCACCAGCCATGGGTCAGGCTCTGTGCCCTGGGATACAACAAGGAGAGGCGCCAGCTGTCGTGGTGTGCCCTGTAAGGAGGTGACAGAAAGACGGAAGTGGCATTAGGAGCTTGCGAATCAGGCTTTAGAGTCTCCTGCCCGCTTCCCCACCTCCCCCACAGATGTGGACGAGTGCCAGGAGTACGGCCCTGCCATCTGTGGAGCCCAGCGCTGTGAGAACACCCCAGGGTCCTACCGCTGCACCCCAGCCTGTGACCCCGGCTATCAGCCCACACCAGGAGGCGGATGTCAGGGTGCGTGGCAGCCGAGTCCTGCGCGAGGGGCCGGCGGAGGGAGAAGGGAGCTACAAGACCCAAAATTGCGTGGCCTGACCGTGTGCTGCTTGCAGATGTGGACGAATGCCGGAACCGGTCCTTCTGCGGTGCACACGCCGTGTGCCAGAACCTGCCGGGCTCCTTCCAGTGCCTCTGCGACCAGGGCTATGAAGGCGCGCGGGACAGGCGCCACTGCGTGGGTACGGGCTCCAGGGTGACAGGTGTCATTGCACAGGTGCGCGCTCCAGGTGCTGGGCGGTGCCTTGGAGTCAGGCTCTCTCCTCCTCTCGTTGTGTCCAAAACATTGTGAACTTGAGAGTTGTTGGAATTCATCTCCAAATCCCCATTCGAGCTCTCTTAGTGCTGAAGCATTGATGGACTTATTTCAAAGTCAGAGTGACACAAAGAGAAAGAGAGAGATCTTCCATCTGGTGGTTCACTCCCCTAACAAGGCCACGGACACAGCTGGGTCAGTGCAAAGCCAGGAACCAGGAGCCTCCTCTGGGTCTATCACATGGGTACAGGGGGCCCAAGCACTTGTTCCATCCTCTTCTGCTTTCCCAGGCACTTTAGCAGGGAGCTGGATGAGAAGTGGAGCAGCCAGGACTCGAACCAGCAACCATCAAGGATGCTGGTGTGGCAGGTGATAGCTTAGCTCACTGTGCTGTACTGCAACACCGGCCCCTTCCTATTCTATTTGAAAGCTGAACTTCAGCGCTTGGCAACCACAGAACTTCGTGAACCCCGACTCCTGTATTACAGTGGGAGCTGTCATTCGGCCTGCAGTGTGGGGATGAGAGTTTAGGATCGGGTGGCTTCATCCTGACAGCAGCGTGTCACCTCATGTGTGATCACCCTGTGAGCCGGGAGACAAAGAGAGCAGCTAGGTAGACCTTGAACCCCAGTCTCCCTACAGGGACTCGGAGAATGCCAGCTCCCCCAGCACACACACACACACACCAGGCCCGCCTCTCTGATGCCATCGTAGGGGTAAAGTCTGTACCTACATGCCTCCCGCCATTAACATGAAGATGTCAGAGAGAAAACACCCATGTGGTGTTGGGGGTCAGGACCGCTTAAGCCGTAACTATCTCCACGCTTGTTACCTGCTCACAGACGTGAATGAGTGTGAGACGCTGCAGGGGGTGTGTGGATCCGCCCAATGTGAGAACGTGGAAGGCTCCTTCCTCTGCGTGTGCCCCAACAGTCCTGAGGAGTTCGACCCCATGACTGGACGCTGTGTTCCCCCACGGACCGCTGCCGGTAAGGCGGGCGTTATCTGTTTAACTGAGGGCTTCCTGATGTGGACAGCTGCCATCAGTGAAATGCTGTTGTTTTAAACTCTTCAGAACACATGGGTTAGCATGGGTGTCCGGAGAACTGCAGCCTGGCCTGGGCCCTTCCTGGGGCACCCACGGTGACCAGGAGATGCCACTCTGTGCTCAAGGGGCTCACAGTCTGATGGGGCAAATGGAGATGTCACCAGACAATGACGAATTGGAGACACCAGAGTGGGGCATGAGGAAGCACTGGCCAGAGGGAATGCGATGCCTGGCCTAGCCCTGGGGGAGACGGGGCGCTTCCTGTAGGAAAGGCAGAGGGTGCGGAGTTCCCAGGCACGGCCAGGGTCCAGCGAGGCAGGAGAGGCCCGGGCAGGGCCGGAGGCAGAGCGCCTGGCGGGATGAGAGGGGCACGGCTGGCGGCAGTGAGAGTGTTGCCTGTGGCCGCCAGGGCAGCCCTGCTCATGGGCACCATGAGGGTTTTGAGCAGGAAAGTAGGATAATCACATTTTTTAAAATATAGGATTTATTTATTTTATCTATTTGGAAAGCAGAGCTTTAGGGGGGCGGGGGAGACAGAATCTTCCAGTCACTGGTTCACTTCCCAAACGGCCATAAAAGCCAGAGCCGAGCCTATCTGAAGCCAGGAGCCAGGAGCCTCTTCCGAGTCTCCCACGCAGGTACAGGGTCCCAAGCACTTGAGCCATTCTCCCAGTACTTTGTCGGGTCATTAGCAGGGAACTGGATTGGAAATAGAGCAGCCAAGACTTGAACTTGTACCCACATGATATGCAGGTGCAGAAGACAGTGGCCTAACTTGCTATGCCACAGCCCTAATCAAGGCTTATAAAAGCTTTGTTTATTGGAAAGGCAGAGTGACAGGGAAAGACGGTGAGCGACAGATGGCTACGGTGGCCAGACCAAAGTCGGAGCCTGGAACTCCCTCCGGGTTTCCAACATGCGTGGCAGGGGCCCAGGCACGGGGTCATCCTCCTTCTGTTTTTCCAGATGCATTAGCGGCGAGCTGCCTGGACTGGAACTGGTACTGATGCTGGCATTGCTAGCGGTAGCTTAATGTGCAGTGCCACCCTAACACCAGCCCCCTAGAATCAGGATTAGAAGGTTCTGACCGCTATCTGCAGATGACTGAGGATGCAGAGGGAGCAGTCAGGGGCAGGGCCGGGCGCAGGGCAGCATGGGGCGGGGACCCAGGCAGTGACCGCAGGAGGGGAGGAGGGCACGTGTAAACACCAGGTGGCCAGGGTGTTGTGGATGAAACCTGTAGCCCCGTTTGGGACACAGTGGATGTGGAGATCCAGGGAGGGGTCCAGGAGGCTGGGGAAATCCGCCGTCAGCCACTTCTTGCCTGTAGGGACAGAGTGTGCATATGGTGGTGGGGGGGCTGCCAAGATGATGGGGTGAAATGACAGAAAGGGAGTGATGGGTGGCTGGGAGGAATGGGGTCAGCCAGTGCTGCCCCAGCCTCCTTCCCCATCTGTGACAACAGGGTCTGGAGGCCCACACTGAAGCCCCTTGTCTCCCTAGGTTCATTCCCAGCCTCCCAGCCCCAGGCACCTGAGAGTCCCAGCCTGCCGGCCAGGCCGCCCCCACCAGCCCCGCCCCGGCGGCCCAGCACCCCCAGGCAGGGAGCCGTGAGCAGCGGGCGCCGCGAGTGTTACTTCGACACAGCAGCCCCAGACGCGTGTGACAACATTCTGGCCCGGAATGTGACCTGGCAGGAGTGCTGCTGTACCGTGGGCGAGGGCTGGGGCAACGGCTGCCGCATCCAGCAATGCCCAGGTCCCGAGACAGGTGGGCAGGTCTACAGGAGGGAGCTAGCTGCCAGTCGCATGGGCATGAGAGGTAGACACACATGGAGCAGGAGGGCCTGGTAGGTGGGCAGTGCAGAGCAGGGCAGGGGCTGGCAGATGAGCAGTGCAGGTGCAGAGCAGGGGCTGGCAGGTGGATAGTGCAGGGCAGGGCAGAGGCTGGCAGGTGGGTAGTGCAGGGCAGGGCAGGGGTTGGCAGGTGGGCAGGGCAGGGCAGGGCAGGGGCTGGCATCCGGGTATCAGGCTCAGGTGGTCTCTATGTGCAGCGGAGTACCAGTCACTGTGCCCCCACGGTCGGGGCTACCTGGCACCCAGCGGAGACCTGAGCCTCCGGAGAGGTGAGGCCCGACTTCACCCAGCCCACCCTGAGCCCCAGCGCCCAGCTCTACCTCCTGTTTATGTCTCCACATCCTCCCTGTCCCGGGTCCTCATCCACCTCTGGGTCGCTGCCACCTTCCCCCGTCTGTCTTCTGCATTGCCTCCGCCCTGCCCCCATCCGTGTGCACCCCTCCCCGCAGACGTGGACGAATGCCAGCTCTTCCGAGACCAGGTGTGCAAGAGCGGTGTGTGTGTGAACACAGCCCCGGGCTACTCGTGTTACTGCAGCAACGGCTATTACTACCACACACAGCGGCTGGAATGCGTTGGTACGCGTGTCCCCAGCCCGCTGCGTCGGTGCCTGGCTGGTCCATGGCCGCCACCGGCCGGAAGGCCTTCCCAGACTCTCCCCAGGGCGGAGTGGGGGGCGCAGGAGGGCGGCCCTGTAACTGCCCCTCCCCTGTCTCTCAGACAACGACGAGTGCGCGGACGAGGAGCCAGCGTGCGAGGGTGGCCGCTGTGTCAACACCGTGGGCTCCTATCACTGCACCTGCGAGCCCCCGCTTGTGCTGGACGGCTCGCGGCGCCGCTGCGTCTCCAACGAAAGCCAGAGCCTCGGTAGCCCCGCCCGCAGCCCAGGGAACCCCCACTTGGCAGAGAGATGTAGCAATGGGTCACCCCTCAAATACCCACAGACAGCTGAGGCTGAGCCGGGGCAAAGCCCAGAGCCCCGAACTCCAGCCTGGCCTCCCATGTCGCGGGCAGAGACCCAAAGCCTTGGGCCATCCTCTGCTGTCTTCCCAAGTGCCTTGGCAGGAAGCTGGATGGGAAGCAGAACAGCTAGGACTCCGGGTGGGGGGCACCCCTCAGACCCCACCTCTTCCCACACCTCATCTTCCATCCAGGACCTGTAGCCCCCTTGAGAAGCCCCTGAGGCGTGTGTGAGGGCAAAGGGTGGCCAGACAGCTCCCGCAGGAGAGGGGACCCAGCACCCATGCTGACCTAACACCAGCTGTCTGCCTACCCACAGATGACAACCTGGGGGTGTGCTGGCAGGAAGTGGGGCCTGACCTCGTGTGCAGCCGTCCCCGGCTGGACCGCCAGGCCACCTACACCGAGTGCTGCTGCCTCTACGGGGAGGCCTGGGGCATGGACTGTGCTTTCTGCCCAGCTCAGGACTCAGGTGCCCTCCTGCCCTCCCCCCACACCATCCCCAGCCTATCCCTGCCCCCGGGGATGGGGTAGGGAGCTCCAGGCCCTGGGACACAACCCCCCAGGCTCTCAAAATCTTTGTCTCCAAGTCACCCCCTCAAAGACCTGCAAGTCTCAGTCACAGAAATCCAACAGCCCTGAGGTGATGGGTTCCCAAGCCCAACAGGCACCAGGAGCTGGGTTCTGGTGCCCCTGAGGACAAAGCCCCTTGGAGATGCCCTTGCCCAAAGTGGGGGGCCCGGCCCACAGTGCCCTGGACACTGCATTCAGGCACTTAGGAGCTCAACTCCAGAGACCCTCTTCCCCCTTCTAGGCCCCAGGCCGGGTCCCACCATCCTCTCCTCTGGGGAGCAGGGGAGCAGGGGAGCAGGGTGGAGGCGGGGAGCGGGCGTGGTGGGCGCTCAGCTCAGGACTGACCCTTCCTGGGCCTGCGGTTCACAGATGACTTTGAGGCGTTGTGCAATGTGCTGCGGCCGCCGGCCTACGGCCCCCCTCGGCCCGGTGGCTTTGGACTCCCCTATGAGTATGGGCCAGACTTAGGGCCGCCTTACCAGGGCCTCCCATACGGGCCTGAGCTGTACGCACCCGCCGTGCTGCCCTACGACCCCTACCCGCCGCCGCCCGGGCCCTTCGCCCGCCGGGAGGCCCCCTACGGCGCGCCCCCCTTCGACCTGCCCGACTTTGAGGACGACGGGGACCGCTACAGCGAACCCGAGGCTCCGGCGCGCTCCGGTCCGGGCGCAGGCTGGCCCTACCGGTCCCGCGACACCCGCGGCTCCTTCCCGGAGCCTGAGGAGTCATCGGAGGGCGGAGGCTATGCAGGTGCGCACGGGGCGCCTGCACAAGGGCAGGCTTGGCCTGGGGGACCCCGGGGACACAGCTGGGCCGGGGCGGGCGGAGAGGGGACCTGGGGTCACCGCGTCCTCTGCAGGTGCCCTGGCCGAGCCCTACGAGGCCCTGGAAGAGGAGGAGTGCGGGATCCTGGACGGCTGCGACCACGGCCGCTGTGTGCGCGTCCCCGAGGGCTTCACCTGCAACTGCTTCGACGGCTACCGCCTGGACATCACGCGCATGGCCTGCGTCGGTGAGGGCGGGGCTAGCCGGAGGGGCGGGGCTTGCCCGGAGAGGGCGGGGACAGGAGGAAGGGCGGGGCTGACCGGGAGGTGGGGCGGGGCTTGACCGAAGGAGGCAGAGACTGGACGGGACTAACAGACAAGGGCGGGGCTTGCCGGGAGGTGGGGCCAGCGGGTGGGCGGGGCCTGTCGGAGGGGCGGGGCCCGGAGACGAGCAGGCTCCCTCGGCGGAGACACTGCAGGCAGATTGCTGCCATCGCGGTCCGTCCAGTCCCGGGCAGCTCAGGCGGCCCCAGCAGCCAGCCCCGTGGCTTCCGGGCCCCACGTGCCTGGGTAGGTTGCACAGAGAGGCTGAGCCACCTGCCCAAGCTCACACAGCCTGCAGGTGGCAGGGCTCACTCCGCGTTCTAATCCTCGTGCGGCCCGGGGAGCCGGGGTGGCCGGAGAGCCGCGCTCCAGGGCGCTCAGGCTGCGGCGTCTCCCCCACTTTCCCCAGACATCAACGAGTGCGACGAGGCCGCGGCGGCGTCCCCGCTCTGCATCAATGCCCGCTGTGTCAACACCGACGGCTCCTTCCGCTGCGTGTGCCGCCCGGGCTTCGCGCCCACGCACCAGCCGCACCATTGCGCGCCCGCGCGGCCCCGCGCCTGAGCCGCGCGCCCCAGCTGGCCGTCCCGCTGCGGGTCCCTGGAGAACCGGGACCTGGGCCCTGCGCCCTGCTGCGGGCCCCTGGAGAGCCGGGACCTGGGCCCTGCGCCCTGCTGCGGGCCCCTGGAGAGCCGGGACGCGGGCCCTGCCGGGGACCGGGCCGACGCGTGGCCCGCTGCCCGTGACCCTGGGGCTGAACCGAGCCCTGCGCCCCCTTCACGCGCTCCTCCACCCCTTTTATAGTCCTCAATTAAAGAAACACCTATTTTGTACGCCTTGTCTCTGCTGCTGGCCCGCGGCCCGGACTCGGTCATGACCCCTCCCCCGGCCCGGATGCACCGTCTGATTAGTCTCCGGCCAGTCCCTTCCCCTGGTTCTTGTTCTCTCTCCCTCCCTCCGGGGGCGAGCCGGGCATGGGGAGGAGGCAGAGGCTATGGGGGCTGAGCCCCGCCCCGTGCCTCTTGCCCCAGCTTGGCTGTCCACAGGGAGCAGGGGCAGGACTGAATAAGATCGGGGTGGAGTGGGGTGTGCCCGATGCAGCCCTCCCGGCCCCTGAGCCCGTGGGTGGCCCACGCCATGGTCCTGCAGGGAGCCCAGAATCCTCCCAGCAAGGCCAGGACAGGGTAACCCGGTCCACAGCAAAAGCCAGAGCCTAGTTTGGTTGTCACTCTCCCAGCCAAGCTCAGGAGAGGGAGTGAGGGTTGAGCTCAGGGGTGAGACGCTGGTGCCACACATCAGCTCCTGGCTCTCGCTGACGGCCTGGGCAGCCTCCAAGCAGCCCGAATGGCCTGGTCCCTCTCTGCGTGGGAGCCCTGGCTTGGTCTCCCAACTTGGATCCTGCCCCGCCCCAGGCTTTGTAGTTGACTGGAGGGTGAACCAACAGATAGGGGTGCACACTCTCTCTGATTCAACATTGACTTATTACAGGTGCTGGGGGAAATCAGATTTTCCATCTGGGCCCAGCAAGGCAGCCTAGCAGCTAAAGTCCTTGCCTTGCATGCGCCAGGATCCCATATGGGCACAGAGTCTAATCCCAGCAGGCCCGCTTCCCATCCAGCTCCCTGGTTGTGGCCTGGGAAAGCAGTTGAGGACAGCCCAAGACTTTGGGACCCTGCATCCACGTGGGAGACCTGGAAGAGGCTCCCGGCTTCGGATTGACTCAGCTATGGCCGTTGTGGTCGCTTGGGGAGTGAATCATCGGATGGAAGATCTTCCTCTCTGTCTCTCCTCCTCTCTGTATATCTGACTTTGTAGTAAAAATAAGCAAGTCTCTGAAAGGAAGTAAGGAAGGAAAGGAAGTAAGGAAGGAAGAAAGGAATGAATTCCATGTGCTGATTCACTCCCCAAAAGGTTCTGATGGCCAAAACTGAGCTGATCAGAAGCCAAGAACCAGGAGCTGCTGCTTTTCTTTTTTTTTTTTTAATTGGAAAGTCAGATATACAGAAAGGAAGATCTTCATTCCAATGATTCACTCCTCAAGTGACCACAACAGCCGGAGCTGCACCAATCCAAACCCAGGAGCCAGGAACTTCTTCCAGGTCTCCTACGCTGGTTCAGGATCCCAAGGCTTTGGGCCGTCCTTGACTGCTTTCCCAGGCCACAAGCAGGGAGCTGGATGGGAAGTAGAGCAGCTGGAACATGAACTGGCCCCCATAGGGGATGACCTCCGCCTTTTAGACAACAAAACCCAACACGAACCTGGACCAGCATTGTCAGCTGTGGGGCAGGGTAGGGGTGGGAGGTGGCAGTGAAGAACCTTGTCTCAAGCCTCCCTCCCCCTCCAGCTGCCCTCCCCTTCCTCTCCCCCTTAGGGCTTCACACAGCAGAGCTTGAGGGACCAGACACAGCCTTGGCAGGAAGCAGGGATGAGAGGAGAAATCCGAAGTCCAGATGGCACTGCGTCCCAGGCTGGGGGTGGCACAGCTGGGGGTATCTTCCTGTTAATGAGAAACTGGGATGCAGCACTCCTGGGCTGCGAGCCCCTTCCGCTCTGCAGGTGTATCTCAATCTGTTTAAATGATGGCTTGGAGAGGTCCTACCTGGTCAGGCCTGCCTGACTCCTGCCCACCCCTGGGAGCTGCAGGACAGGCTCAAATCTGCACGAAGCGGCTGTGGTGTCTGACTCCATATTAAGAATAAGTGAATAAATAAAATCACTGAATGATGGCCTCGCACGGGTGAGCATTGTGGTTGTGGCCTGTGACTCCAGAGGAAAGGCCCCAGAGGGGGAAGTGAGCACAGAGTCCCCCCAGCTGGGATTCGGGAAGTCCAACCCACGCACTGACCCGGTCCTCCCTCCCTCAACCCCCACAGTCCCTCCGTGGACAGGCCAAGAAGAACGCCAGTGCAGGAGGCAAGGCTCCAAGCAGAGGGTTCACGGCTGTGTGGGTGGGAGGGAGAGTTCTGAGTGTAGACACGAGAGAAGCCCCAGCCGGTGCGGGTGACCCGCTTAGCCTCCCACTTCCCAGGAAGCCGCTGTGGGTGCCTCCTCTTCCCGGGGTCGGGAGGTGGGGGTGCCGGCTTCTGAGACCCGCGCCCTCTCACTGCCCTACCCCCTCGGGTTGTGCCAAGGATGGCGAGAGGTTGTCTGGGGTGCTCAGTGCTTGGGGTGCGGGCGCGTTCCCCTGTGGCATGTCCCCGGGGAAAAGGTCCAGGCGGGCGGGATCTGTGCCGCTGCGCGCTCTCGTGGCCACCCCTGGAACCGTCGCGCTCCGCTTCGGCCAGGCGTCCCCATGGTCTTCCTCCGCATCTTCTTCCTCCTCCACAAGGGCGATTCCTGTGTGCCAGGCGCTGTGCTGCTCCCCTCCTGGACTCCTCACGCGGTCCAGACTGCCACATCCAAGGGGGGGCCTGGGCAGTTCACTTGTACTCACCCACTCAAAACTAAGCGTGCACATGGCTGTGGTGGCGTCGTGAGCTAAACCTCCGTTTGGGATGCCCTTATCCCAGATGGGAGGGCCTTGTTCAAGCCGCGACTGCCCACTTTTCTGCCCCATTCCCCTACCTCCTGTTCATGCATCTGGGAGATATCAGGGGATGGCCGAAGTACCCAGCCCTCTGCCACCCTGATGGGAGACCAAGAGGGAGCCAGGAACTCTGTCCAGGTCTCCCACACGGGTGGCATCAGCAGGAAGTTGGAGTCAGCAACCAGTACTGCGGTTCGAACCCTGGTCATTAGATGCGGGTCCCAAGCGCCTGAGCCCTGGACCTATGTTAGGCATTTTGAATTTGCCCACCATAGCTCATGGCTGAACCCCACTCTTGGAAAGTCACGCCCCTGCAGGTGCCTTTCAGTGCGGGAGTGTCCTGTCCTTCGGGGTTACCTCCGAGGGCTCAAGTGAGACAGACAGGCATGCAAAGGGGAGGCTGAGTCCTCCACGGGAATTGCCTCAGAACACCCCTGCCTACCTTGGGTGCTGGGACCTGAGTAAGTTCAGGTAAGTGAGTCACACTGGGCAGGAAAAGCGTTGTGGACTCCAGAGCATGTTTGTACCAAAGCAAATGTCTGATAACGCTGTTTTCGTAAACTTGATAACACTTGCTAATGCTTCGGGGAGAAGGACGAGTATGCACATACATGCCCTTGTGTGCAGAGAGAAAAATCAGTCCTGACACTGATTTAGTGGCTAAATCCTCGCCTTGCATGTGCCCGGATCCTATGTGGGCAAAGGTTCGTGTCCTGTCTGCTCCACTTGCCATCCAGCTCCCTGCCTGTGCCCTGTGAAAGCAATCGAGATAGTCCAAAGCCTTGGAACTCTGAACTGGTGTGGGAGATCCGGAAGAAGCTCCTGGCTCCTGGCTTTGGATCAACTCATCTCCAGCCATCGGAGCTACTTGGGGAGCGAACCAGCAACGAACGATATCTCTCTCCTCCTCCTCCTCTCTTAAATTTCCCTTTCCAATAAAAATAAATAAATCTGGGCCCAGCACGGTAATCCAGCGGCTAAAGTCCTTGACTTGTGTGTGCCAGGATCCCATATCGACTCTGGTTCTAATCCTAGCTGCACTGCATCCCATCCAGCTCCCTGCTTGAGGCCTGGAAATGCAGTCGAGGACGGCCCAAAGCCTTGGGACACTGCACCTGTGTGGGAGACTCAGAAGAGGCTCCTGGCTTCAGATTGGCTCAGCTCCGGCCTTTGTAGCCACTTGGGGAGTTATTCATCAGATGGAAGATTTTCCTCTCTGTCTCTCCTCCTCTCCATATATCTGATTTTGCAATAAAAAAATAAATATGTCTTAAAAAATAAATCTTAGAGAGAGAGAGGTCTTTCATCCACTAATTCACTCCCCCAAGTGACCCCAATGGCCAGAGCTGAGATGATTCAGTCAGGAGCTTCTTCCGTGTCTCTCACACGGGTGCAGGGTCCCAAGGCCTCGAGCCATCCGCCACTGCGTTCTCAGACCACAAGCAGCGAGCTGGATGGAAAGTGGAGCAGCTGGGACATGAACCGACACCCATATGGGATCCTGGCATTTGAAGGGGAGGATTTAGCCGCTGAGTCATCGTGCTGGGCCCAAATTTGAAATGACTAGGATAATTTCAATGGGATTCCAGGTCTTATTTGAAGGGCCTGGTTGGATTCCCAGTTCTGGTCCCCATTCCAACTCCCTTGCGTTGTTTGCTTTCCACGGTAGCAGGAGTGACTCCGGTGCTTGGGCCCCTGTGGCCCCGGGGGAGTCCCGGATGCAGCGCCTGGGCCCTGGTTCTGGCCGGACCCAATCCTGACAATTTCAGTCATTTGAGGAATGAAGTGATGATGCAACATCTCTCTCGCCCTCCTTCTGCAACTGCCTTTCCAGTAAATAAATAAATCTTTTGAAAACTAAAATATTTAAAAGAACTTTCCATGTTAAGAAGAAACATTTAGATAACATGTTTGATTCTCAGACTTTCAGATGAGTGAGTTAAAATTTAAACATAAGAAAAAGAATTTTTTTTTTTTTTTAGCACAGAGAATGTAAAATCCAGAGCAAGTTCTGCATACATAAAATAGGGAAGATCAAAGATTCAGTCGGCGCTCCACTCTGCCTTGCTGCCTTCGTTGTGCTGTCACGGCCTGAAGGTTAAGACTGTCTTTTAAAAAGTGTGCATTTCAAAACTTCAAAGATACTGAGAGAACAGAGAGGGTGCCAATAACAGAGGGGGAAAAAAAAACGAGTTTCTTCCACCCAAGCAGATCCAAAAAACACCCAATTCAAGGAAGCTTAACGGAGGAAAAATGAGCCCAACACCTTAGCTTATAACACGGGAACAATCAAGAACACAGACCTGGCTGCTCCCCGCTCCAGCATCCGCCCCACTGCCCACCAAGGCTCCCCCAGCAGCTGAGCTCCTGCTCAGATTCACGGCTGGCAGGAGTCTGCCCTGCCCGTCTGCTTCGGGCTCCCTCCTGACCCCGCCCTCCCCTCCCTTCCACTGCAGCCAGCTCAGCTCCTTGTGGCTGTTGTAGGACAGCAGACTGAGACCCCAGGACATTGGCCCAGAACCTGAGCCTCACTCCTGCCCCAGCTCAGGCCCCACAGTGGATTCCTGGCCCTGGCCAAGTGCCATGAGCTGGGTTCACAGCGCTGGATGAGAAAAACCAGACGTGAAGGAGGACACGGTTTCTGATTCTGTTGATGTAAAATCCCCAGCCCACCCCTGCTGGCAGAAGGTAGAACCTTGGAGGGAAGGCAGAGGCCTGGAAGGACTCCCTGAGGTGGGGTACAGCACGGTTCCTGGCACCCTGCTGAGGTCCCACATATTGCCATGGTGGCCAGGGCCTTTGTCCCAGCTCGCTCAGCCCTGCCATGGTGCCCACCTGTAGGCGGGGTGACAAGGGGCAGCACTTCTGGGAACAGCCTGCGCTCCCCACCCCCGCAACCAGCTTGGAGCCTGATGGGTGGGCATCTCAGTCTGCACCCTGGCATCTCCCCTGGTCTCCCTCCCTAACCTCACAGTTAGCTCTGTGCCATTCTGTTCTGCCAGTCTGTCACCAACGGACCAAGTTCAAACTTGGAATTTTTCAATAAGCACAGGAAATCCTTCTTTCTCTCTCTCTCTCTCTCGAGCCATGTTTATTTTTCATTCGGTGTTACTGGTGAGGTTTTATCACCGAGGCTCAAGAAAGGAATGTGTGCTGGCCCTGGATCCTACCAGTCTTATTTTCTGGGTGCTACTGGGTCCTTCATGAGAGGGGTGCAGGGCAGGCTTTGGGATCGGCGGACGTGGGGGGTTGAGAACAGGAGAGCAGAGATGCAGGTGGGCAGCAGGTGTGTGTGCAGTGAGGGAGTGGTGAGGAGGCAGGAGGCACTGGGGGCTGTGCCCTGCGGAAGGGGCACTGAGTGCAGCAAAGATGAGAAAGGGCAGGGTGGGAGACAGGGAGGAGGTGGGGCTGGGGCGCAGGCTGCCTTGTGCTCACTCGGTGGTCTCAGGGCCTGGACAGAGGGACGGGGAGAAGGAGCGCAGCCATTGCCAAGGGCCTCCTTGATTGTTGGGGTCCTTGTGGCACCTGCTTCACAGATGAAGAAACTGAAGCTTTAGAAAGAGGGCTCAGGCCAAGGTCAGACACTGTGCACCTGCTGACCTGGTACCATCCAGGAGCCCAAGACGGGAGAAAGACAAAGCAGAGAAACACAAACCAAACACGCACACACCCCACCTCACCCCCGCCACCATGGCTGTGAACCCTTTGACGTCATCCCTGTCCAAGGACCCCTGAGGATGTGCGTGCACCTGCCTGTGCGTGTGTGCGCCTGCACGCGCGTCTTACGTAACTGCGCGAGCGATGGATGGTTTTTGAAGCCCCCTGTTTGCCCGCTCCGCGTCCGATGGGAGCCTCCCCTTGTCTCACGCTGTAAACACAGCCTCTAGTGTTTGTGCTCTGTTTATTCAGCAGGGTGGCGTTGCCAGACATCGAAGCTGTTCCCCATTTCCTCCTCGTTAGAAACAAGGCCCCGTGCGCGGCCCGGTGCGTCCCGAGAGGGGATCTCTGCGCCAAAGGGCGCGGACCCTGTTGGCAGCTCCGCGAGTCCAGAATCTCTCGGCCTGACCCCAAGTCGGGATGACCTCATATGGTTGCCATGGCTAATTCACGACTCCGGTTCGGTGAAGGAGCTCAGCTGAGGGGGAACAGACCGGCTCACGGGCAGGGGCGGAGGGCAGGAAGGGGGCTGGCTAACACAGAAGTGTCCCCCCACCCCAACTGTGACTGAGGTTTTGGATGGTACTGAGCCCTTATATGCAAGCACCCCCATACCAGGCAGCGGCTTGGTTAAGTGACTAATGGTGTGTAGGGTGGGGATGCTGAACAAAGGGGGTGACAGTGCAGGAAGGTGGGAGGCTCACCCCGCTACTCAGGGCAGCAGGTAGCAGGTGTGCGGCTTGGGCAGGTAAGACACCTGAGTGGCCCAGCAGAGTGCCTGGGCTCAACGCCCAGCTCCAGCTCCAATACAGACTGCAAGGGGTGGCTGCCAGGGCCGACCAGTGGGCTCCCACCATGTCTGGCCAGCCCCAGCCCAGATGGGGGGAGCATTTGGGAGTGAACCAGCAGATGGGAACTCCGCTTCCCCTCTCTCTGTCTCCTTGACTCTCAAATAAACAAACACACACTTGGGGTGGGGGAGAAGGCAGGGCATGCAAAACTTATGAATTGTTTATTTCTGGATTTTTCCACTTCATCTTTTCGGGCCGGGGTGAGCCTTGGCCGACTGAAAGGGGCAGAGAGCCCAGCTGCAGAGGGGCGGGTTCAGCTTGGAGGAGTTTTTGTTGGCTGGGAAGCTGCTGGGCTATCTCCGTGGTCACTGGCAAATCAGTCCTAAGACGGTCACCCAGGATGGTCACTGCACCTGCCCTGGTCCCCCCCACCCCCCCTACCCCTACCCCAGGGCTTCACCCCAAGGCAGGGCAGTGAACTTCCCCTCCCCCTGGGCTGGTCAGTGCCCAAGGCACTTAGTGTTCACTGCCTTGCTGACTCCCCGGGATGCTGGCTTAAGGTGCTGCAGCCTCCAAGGGGTTTGTAACTGGAAAATCCACACACAGCCCTGGCTTCTGCTGAAGTCACCGCCCAACACAGGCCCCTGCTTGTGTCGGTCAGGTTTCAGCATTTCCAGGGGGAGTGCCCAAGGTGGTGACCTCATCAGCCTCCTACTGGGGGAGACCTCACGGGTACCTCCACAAAGCTGAGGAGGGCACCCCTCCCCGCTGCTTGGGTTTCCCATTACAATCATCAGGCTGACTCTCACTGGGCTGCTTGAGGTCACCTGCCATGCCAGAGCCAATCACTGGGGCCCTGTGGGGTGGAAAAGAAAAGGGAGTGTCCAGGGTGGGCAAGCCCAGTCACATGTTCCTTACTAGGTAGGTGATTGGTCGGCAGGAGGGTTCAAATTCCGTTCTTAGCAAATCCCTGGCTGTCCTCGTGGCCCTGCTTCCCACCAGTAACAAGGACAGAGTCATGGGGGGCGCCTTCTAGACCTGCTGGAGGAGTGGATGAACACAAAGTCCTAAACACAGTGAAGTCCTCAACTGCCTGCTGCTGCTGCTGTCACAGCCTTTACAGAAGAAACCTTCTATATTTTTCAAGGGATTTTGAAGCTTTTTTATTTGAAAGACACAGTGACAGATCTTCCACCTGCTGGTTCACTCCCCAAATGGCAGCAACACCCTGGGCTGGCTGGGCCTGGCTGGGCCTGGCTGAAGCCATGAACCCGAATTCCATATCTGGGTTCAGATAGTCGGGCCTTTCCTTGGGTGCATGAGCAGGACATGGGACAAGAAGCAGAGCAGCGGGAACACACGCACGCTGAGACCCCTGTGTTACCATGCCGACCCTTACAAAGACAGCCAGAACCCCAAGCTGCTAGAACCCCTCCCGCAGCTCCCATACTGCAAGGCAAGCTGCACCTGCCTGGCATGCCCAGTACTCTCTGACCTCACCTGCTTGGGTCTGGATCCCTGGCCACACACTGGAGTGCCCTCCCCCACACCCATATGTGGCTTGTTCCCCTCTCAGATCATCCTGTCCATGTCCCCTTCCACTTTGTTTTCATTTGTAACTGGTTGTCACAGCAGCCATGATGGCACACTTGGGTAGGGACCCTCCCACTTCTGCATCCCTAGGATTTAGCATGGTGCCTGGCAGATGGTAGGGCTCCATGAACAGATGGGTGTGTTGGGGGAGGGGGAGCTTGCTTTCCCACTAGTTGCTCCCCCAGGCTGACTTTGAAGTCCCTGGGGACAGACTGTGAGTCACTTGGATCAGCTGCAGCAGCAGGTGCAATGCCACAGCCTCTAGGAGCAGCAATTTGAGTCACGGCTGTTGCACTTTCCATCCAACTCCCAGCTAATGTGCCTGGGAAAGCAGTGGCAGCTGGTCCCTGGGTGACTCTGGGGCCTGGACTGCCTCTGCCCAACTCAAGGCTGGAGTCAGCTGTAAGCTGCTCAGATGTTTTCGCCACAACTTCCACAGCCACACGGGGGCACTGTCCCGCCGTGCTCCAGGGGACTGCGAGGAAGACTGGGAGGAAGCTCCTGGCTTCTGGTTTTGGATCGGCTCATCTCTGGCCATTGCAGTCTCTTGGTACCAAGCACCCAGCTGGCAGAGTGAGAACCTGCAGGTCCCATCAGAAGGGTAACTGTGCTGATAGTGAACTAGAGAGCAGGAGCTCGGCTCTTGGTCTGTGAGAAGCAGAACGGGCTGATCCATCCCATACACGCCTCATCACCCACCCAGCGGGTGCTGACTGCGGCACCTGCTCCCAGGTCCCCTTCAAGACACACCCTGTCTTCCTGAGGGCACCGTTATAGTCTTCCTTTATTGACTGTCCTTATATAATACAAATCTGCAAGTTTAGATACAAAAAAAATCTGGAAATAAAAGATAGAAAAGCACCCGCCAGGCACCCCTCCCACTTCCTCCTGGCCCCCTCCCCAGCGGGCACCCATGTGAGGTAACTGAGCAACTTCCCCTTCCCCCTCCCCCGCCTCTGGGCCTCAGTCATGACCTTCCAGCCTCGCCACCCCCACTAGCGCCCGCGGGCCAGGGGAAGGCCACTAGGGTGGGCACAGCATTGGCAGTGAACGCAGCTGTAGGCAGAAGGACGCCTTTAGCTTGTGCTGTGTAGGGGCGGGGACGGGCATCTCTCCTGCAACCTGCCCAACCCTGGAGGGCTGGCTGAAGCTCAACAACAGAAATGGGGATGGGAGTTTGGGGGGGCGCTGTGGATGGGCCGGGGTTGGGGGGCACCACCTGCGTCTAGTGGGGAGTGGTTGGCAGTGCATGTCCGCAGCGCGGCCCTGGGTCCCAGATCCCCGTCCTGCTGCAGGCTGGGCGTCAGTTTTGTGGTGGTTGTGGGGTGTTGGGGGGGCAACAGAGAGACGGGTTTACAGGGGTGGTGAGGGATGCAGGGCATCCAGGTGTGGGCAGCTCAGGGCAGCCCAGGCTACAGTTCGATCTCAAAGGTTTTCTGCAGATCGCCGGAGAAGGGGTTGGAAGGTTTCTCGGCAGTGGCCTTGCCTTCTAAAGCTGCCCACTGAGCCTCAAAGGGGTCCAACGCAGGCGCTGGGGCGGGTGCAGGCTCTGGGGGCCAGGGTGCCCCGCTGGGACGTGGGCGGGCCTGGGTGCCAGGGACGCTGGGTGGGGCAGAGGGCGGGAAGGCTCCAGCTTTGCCGAGCAATGTGGCGGGCTGGGGCTGGAGCTGGGCTGCAGAGCAGAAGGCATTGGCCACCATCTGCGAGGGTGTGATGCCCACCACGGGCATCCGGGGCATGGGCGGGTAGCCCAGGCCAGGGTAGGCGGGGGTAAAGGGAGGCTGCATGTGCGGGGGCGGCAGGAACATGGCCACTTGTGCAGGTGCCGCGTCGAAGGGCCCCATGGGAGCGGGGAAGGGCTGTAGGGCCGGAGGCATGGCAGGCATGGTGGGCATGGTAGGCATGGTGGGCACAGCAGGCACAGCAGTAGCTGCCTGCTGTTGCTGCTGCTGCTGCTGCTGCTGCTGCTGCTGGGCCTTGGCCACCTGAGACACCTCCTCCAGCCACCTCTCAGCCTCTGATGGCGTCCGCTTGTGCCCAGGCTGGAAGGTGGCTGCGGGGGCCATGGAGGGCTCACCCCAGGCAGAAGTGGCTGGAGAGAAACGGGAGGGCACATGAAGGACACAGGCTGCAGGGGCAGGACCCCCAGGTGGGAATCTTGGAGCAGATGCTGCGTCAGGCTCCAGCTCTGCCCGTCTCCAGTGGTGCCCACCTGGGCTGGGAGCTTTACCCAAGTCAGTCCACTTTCTGTAGTGGCAGGGAACTGGGCCCAAGCTGGGAACTCAATACGGAGTCTGCCTCCTGAGTGGCAGGCCCCCAGGGACTTGAGCTATCACCTGCTACCTCCCCAGGTCTGGGTTTGCATTAGCAGGCAGTTGGGAGTCAGGAGTCAGAAGCTAGACCACGGGGTCTAAACTGCTGTCTGCCGAGGGGCTGTGGCATGTGGTGGCCACCTGTGCCAGAGCCACTCTGACCCAACCCTCCAGCCCCAAGCAGAGGGAAGTGGGGTGGTACCCTGTGGGGGTGGAGGAAAGGGCTCACCTCCTGCGGGTGCTGGCGGCGGGGGCTGCGCCGCAGGGGCCGGAGCTCCTGCACTGGCAAAGGACGAGCTGATCTGAGTGCACAGGGCATTGATGCCATCGCTGTCGCTGGCCCCCGGAGGCTCCATCTCGGGCACTGGGTGGGCAGAAAGGGGCCAGTGGTAAGCCAGTAGACCAGGCTGTGCTGCTGGGGTCTCTCTAGCTCCATGTGTTGGGTTCCTGCATCTCCTAGCACGTGGGATGGGCAGGGGCACAGGTGCGGGCATGTGTGCACAGCCATGTTCACATGGCATCTCCACGGGCAACTGGTGGTACCTGGTGCCTGACGGGGACAAGGACCCCAGGCCACAGACCTCAACGCCTGCGAGTGGCCCCAGAGGAGACACTGTTGGTACCCCAGAGCCCCTCATCCATTATGAAGCCAGTCCTAGTGAGCGTGTGACAAACAGCCAGGTCCTGCCCGGTGGGTGTCGGCCACACCACTGAGCAGCCCAGCCCTGTCTATCCGCCTCCCCCCCCGGCCTTGGCCCATCCCACCCATGGCAGAGGCAGAGATGTGACAACAGAGCGGCTGTGATGACCTCCTGAGGGCTTGACGGGCAGGGACCATGCGGCTCAACACTGCTGTGTGTGAGACACAAGGGTGTGACATCCCTATGAGATGCATTTCTGTGCATCGAGTCACTTGCAGGTGTGGGCGCAACTGGCCACAGTGGTGCCTAGAATGTGCATGACATCAGCTGGCCATGAGGGGGATTGCTGGCCCGGCACCGGCTACTCTGCAGTTGGCAGCCCCCTGTCCGTAAGGCCACCAGGGGGAGCAAGGCAGGAGGAGGGCCACACACACCCTGGCCTCACCCACTGTTGGCAGGGACGGTGGCCCTCCCACTTGGCATAAACTCCTCCTCGCTTTGGCCCAGGGTAGACATTAGTAGTCAAGCATGATACTTGTCCCTGCACTGAGCTTTCTTTAACGACCAGTGCTGGGGCTGGCCAGACCTGACAGTTCCACAGGCCAAATGCTAGAAAGGACGTCTTCCTTCCGTCCAAGCGAAACAGGACACTTAGGTCCCCTCTCTCCCACAGCCTCCCATGGTGGACACTGCCTGACCCTGTCCATGGCAGACATTACTGATGGATCAAGATGTGGTCCACCTCTCCCGTCTTTCTCCCTGGCAGACAGTGCTAATCAACCTCTCCTCCCACCCCCGGCCGGCTGCAGCTCCTGCCCAGGGATTCCACCGCTTACCTGTGCCCTTCACCTGGAAGTCAGTGCGGCGCTGCAAGGTGGACGGCAGCTCGTTCAGCCGCAAGCTCAGCTGCCGTTTGAAAGGTGAGTTCTTCTGGCTCAACGCTGGGAAGCCACGGAAGGAACCTTGGCGAACCAGCTGCTCCAGGGGCGCATGGCGCCGGGGGATGGCAGCTGCTGTGGTGCCCGCAGCCACCGGAGTGCCAGCCTCGCCCTTCTCACCCGGGGACGTGGTAGCCGGTGTTGGGGACACGTGTCCGGGCTGGGCGGGGCCAGGAGCTGCAGCGGGGGCAGCTGCTGCCTCTGCTAGAGACACGGGGTTGGGGGAGACAGGTGATCAGACGTGGCGCTCGAGGCCTCTTCCAGGCTGTTCTCACCTTCCAGACAGGTGGGTCTGAGCCCTGAAACATCTCAAACCCCCACCCAGGCCAGGATCCCTGCCCTCGGAAGCCCTCAGGAGACCCAGGCCCTAACCTGACCCTCCGTGCCCCTCTGTCTGCCCCAAGCTGCCCTGCCCAGCGGCCATCACCGTCTGCACCTCTAGCTCCCTTCCGGATGGTCTAACCAGCACTAACATAGCAGGCACTGCTGGAAGAGCTAAGCCAGTGCAACCTCACTGAATCCACAAGACTCCCCAAAAACGTCACTGCTAATCCTGCTTCTCAGATGGGTAAACTGAGGCCGGGCAAAGCTCAGTCAGGCTGCCCGGGATCCACATGGCCGCCTCTCTCATTTTCTTTGCTCTCTACCGGCTCCCTGCTCTGCCTCCTTGCCTCCCCCTCCACGTCCCCGTCTCGGCGTCTCCTCCCGTCCACCAGCAGCTACGTCATCTCAGACCTGGCGCTGCACACTCTGTCCTCTGGGAAGTGTCCGGATTGCCCTGGCCCCTGCGCCTGAGCGTGCTCTCCCCGGCCCCGCTGTGTGCTCTGGCGACCACTGGGCATCCATCCTTCTTCCCACTCAGGACTACAACCTGAATGCAGAGAAACTTGCTCCAGGCCAGAGAGCGTCCCCTCCCCCTGCGGTGGGCTTCCTCCTACTTCTACCCAGGTACGACTGCTTCCTCCCAACTTGACACATGGTGGCCTGGCAGGAAACCACTTCTGCCCGCTGTGTGACCTCAGGAAGTCTGCTTCCATCTCTGGGCTCACTGGCCCAACCAGATACCTGCGATAAACATCCCCAACTCCTTGACCCACTGCTCCATTCCAGGGCCTCAGGCAGCAAGAGGTGACCCTTGTGGGATGCGACGGGAGCTTGGCAGACAAGATCACGGACAGTGGTTGCCCCACGGCTGTGCGCATGCGTGCTGCCCTGGACTGCAGTCGCACAGCCAGGGCCAAGGCCGTGCTGTGTGGGCGCTTGGCGAGCGAGAGGCCCTTGGGAGTGAGAAGCTCCTTTGCAAACAGCAAAACCAAGGGCCTTGGAGCATGCGCTGGCCGCTCATCTGTGTGCCGGCCGCTAATCTGTGGGCAGGCGCCACTGCACCCCGCCTGAGCACGAAGGAGGAGGCAACCAGCACAGCTCAAGTGCTCTGAGCTCCTGCCACCCACGGGTAGTGGCTCCAGCCAGACGGTCGGACTGGGTGAGCTGTGCAGAGCTCTGTAACCAGGGATGGAATCTCTAGATGGAAAAATACTTTGTAAACTCCTCTCTCCCAGAGGTAACATATGTAGATTTCAAATCCATGGCAAAGCTGTGCGAGAGAACAATGGATGTGTGTCTTTTCTGAACCCAAGGTTCCGGAGGGGAACCTGTCACAGTGGTGTGTGCCTGGATAAGTAATCCCTCTTTAGTGTTATTATTATTATTTTCTGATATAGTTTGCGTCTGGGAGAATTCAACCAGCTGCAAAGCCCCGATCCAACCATCCAACCACAGTCCCTCATCGCCACAGCTGCCCCGTCCGTGCGTCCTTCCGTCCGTCCTCTATACAACCCACAGCCCCACGCAGCAGCATGGGGTGCAGATCCCGAGGCTTTGGGCGTTCCTGACGGCCAGCCCAGTCTCCCTTGGTCCAAGTCAGTTCCCAGTTCTTTGTAAACACTCAACCTCACTCTCCAAACATTTTTTAAAAAAACAAAATTTTCAGAAACAAAAAAACAAAAACTGGTTTTAATTACACCATGATTTGGCACATACATGCCAGGTCCTTCAGCAAGTTCGTGGAAAAACAGAAGGAAGAGGTTTCTATTGGTGCAAAAGAAGGCATGCGGAGATTTTTCACGGGCCTCATTTAGCTAGAACTTTCTGAAGATTCTTCATATGCGCGGATTTCAATATTTCTGCACCCACATCAATTCATCTTTCAGTCCCTCACTGAAGGAACTTTTGTAAGGACCCGTGTACCAGGATGGTGTAAAAATATGAATTTTGTGCCTTCCCAGTAACAATCACTGACCCACAATGTTCTCTGTCCAACAGGTGCTTTGCAAACTTTCTGGAGGACAAGCCAGGGCTTGCAGGCAGTAAGGAAGCTGGGAGGCCAGGCTCCACCCTCCCCGCACGTCCTAAGCTCGGTGACGCCTCTACTCTGACGTACCTGAGCCCCCAGCTTGGCAGGTCATCAACACCCCCAGGGTTTGTTTGGCCTGCAGCACCCAGTCTGCACACCTCCTTAAAAAGCGCACCATGTACCACGCACGGCTGGCACCCACCTTTCTTCTTGTCGGGGGCCTCTCGCTCGGCCGCGCGGCCTCCCCCAGCCAAGCGGAAGGAACCTTCGCGGGCAAAGCTGGTGCGGCTGGCATCGAAGGCCGCGGTGACCCCGCACTCCTTCTCCCGGCGCTGCTTCCGCTCCAGGCATGCTGCAAACGCGCAGCCCACGGCGTGGCTCAGCCTCTCGCCCTGTGGAGAGGTAGGGGCTGGGCTCAGGGGCTCTGGGGGGACCCCCGGACGGATACCTTCCGCACCAGCTCAGGAGCGATCAATACATGTGACAAGTCAGAAGTTGTCATGACTCGTGCAATGGCAGTGCAGGGGACAGGAGGGGGATGAGATCTGGGGGCCAGATCTTGACAGGCCTGGAGCTCCAGTTGTCCACAACCACCAGCATCTGGCAAAGGCACTGTTTGCCCCTGCTGCAGCCCGGCTGCGATGTGATGCCTGGAGGTGTTGCTGTGAGGCCATCAGGGTACCTAGGGTCCTTGTCAAAAGGGGCCAACTGGGAGCACAGCACAATGGCCTAGTGGCTAAATCCTTGCCTTGTATCTGACAGGATCCCATTTGGGCACCAGTTCATGTACTGTTACACTTCCCATCCAGCTGCCTGCTTATGGCCTGGGAGAACAGTGCAGGATGGCCCAAAGCCTTGGGACCCTGCACCCATATGGGAGACTCGGAAGAGCTCCTGGCTTCGCATTGGTGCACCATTGGCCGTTGCGGTCTCTTGGGGAATGAATCATCGGGTGGAAGATCTTCCTCTCTGTCTCTCTTCCTCTCTATATATATAGCTGACTTTGTAATAAAAAAAAAATGAAATAAATCTTTTAAAAAAAAACAGGAGAGGGTGCGGCACGGTAGCCTAGTGGCTAAAGTCCTCCCCTTGCACACACTGGGACCCCATATGGGCGCCAGTTTGTGTCCTGGCTGCTTCACTTCCCTTCCAGCTTCCTGCCTGTGACTTGGGAAAGCAGTGCAGGACGGCCCAAAGCCTTGGGACCCTGCACCCGCGTGGGAGACTCTTGGCTCCTGGCTCCTGGGTTTGGATTGGCTCGGCTCCGGCCATTGCAGCCACTCTGGAACCATTGGAGAATGAACTAACAAATGGAAGCTCTTTCTCTCTGTCTCCTCTTCTCTCTGTATATTTGCCTTTCCAATAAAAATAAATACATCTTTAAGAAAAAAAAAAAAAAAGGAGGTTTCCAGCTGGGATACCCGTGTCCCACACACTTTCCAGCACCTGGGCTGCCTGGAGCCTGCGAGGAGACAGTGATGGGTCAGGTGCTTAGGCCACCACAACCACACGGGAGACCTGGATGGAGGTCCTGGCTTCTGGCGTCCATCTGCCCTGAGCCCCGGCTGCTGTGGCCACTTGGAGAGGGAAGCAGCAGCAGGATGGGAAAGTCCTCTCCCTCTCTTTCTCCATCCCTCCCTCCCTCCCTCCCTCCCTTCCACCCTCCCTCCCTCCCTCCCTCCCTTCTCTGTAATCCTACCTCAGTATCTATCAAGGACAAGACAGTAAGAATGAAATAGAATTGACAACCTGGACAGACAGACAGACTTAAGGGTACCAAGTTTCAACAAGGGTGCCTGCCAAGACCATTTGATGGGAGAAAAAATATTTTCTGTAACAAATGATGCTGGGAAAATTGGATTCCCATGGGGGGAAAAAATAAAGCTGACTTCATATACAAAAAGTAATTCAAAATGGATCAGGGGCTGGCATGTTGGCATTGCATGCTAATCCTTTACCCACAGCTCTGGCATCCCATATGGCTGCCTGCTGGAGTCCTGGCTGCTCCACCTTCTGTCCAGTTCCTTTCTTACGGCCTGGGAAGGCAGCGAAGGATGGTCCCCTGCACCCATGTGGGAGACCTGGCAGAAGCTCCTGGCCTCAGACCTGCCAAACTCTGGCCATTGCAGCCATTTGGGGAGTGACCTAGTGTATGTAAGATCCCTCTCCTTGTTTCTCCTTTCTCTGTAAACCTGTCACTTAAATAAAAATAAATTTGAAAAAAAAAATGATCAAAGTCCTAAATGTAAGAAATGAACAGAAGACCCAGTGTGATGGCTCAATTGACTAATCCTCCCCTTGCAAATGCCAGGATCCTATATGGACGCCTGTTTGTGTCCTGGCTGCTCCACTTCCCATCCAGCTCTCTGCTCATGGCCTGGGAAAGCAGTGGACAGCCCAAAGCCTCTGGACCCTGCACCCACACAGGAAACCTGGAAGAAGCTTTGGTTCCTGGGCTCAGATCAGCTCAGCTCAGCTCCGGCCATTGTGGCCATTAGAGGAGTTAACGTCTCTCCGCACATCTGCCTTTCCAGTAAAAAGAAAAAAATCTTCAGTAAAAAGAAATGAAAAGATAAACTTCAGCAAGATTAAAGCATTTGTGCATTAGAGGACACCGTTAAGAAGCGGGGAAAAATCTTAAAGAGGGAGAAGTATTTGCAAATCGGACATCTCAAAAGGGTTCAATACCCAGCATATAGGAAGAACTCTAATAACTTAATAATAAAAAAAAGAGGTCACCCAATTTATAAATGGGTAAAGGAGGGGCTGGCATCGTGGTGCAGTGGTTAAACTACTTCACAGCTGTAGAAGTGCTGGCTCAGGTCCCAGCTGCTCTGCTTCTGATCCAGCTCCCCGCTACTGCACCTAGGAGGGCGCTTGGGGAACTGCACCCAAGCAGAAGACGCAGACAGATTTCCTGCCTCCTGGCTTTGGCCCGGCCCAGCCCAGACTATTGTGACCAGACGAGTGAAGATCTCTCTGTACTCTGCCTTTCAAATAAGTCTTTTTATTATTATTATTATTATTTGAAAGGCAGATTTTATATAGAGAGAAGGAGAGACAGAGAAGGTTTTCCATATGCTGGTTCACTCCCCAAATGGCTGCAATGACCAGAACTGAGCTAATCTGAAACCAGGAGCCAAGAGCCTCTTCTGTGTCTCCCATGTACATGTAGGGTCCCAAAAATTTGAACCATCTTTTGCTGCTTTCCCAAAGCTATAAGCAGGAAGCTAGATAGGAAGTGCAGTAGCTGGGATGCGAGCACCACAGGACAGATAGCCTATTGTGCACCATACCCGCCCCTCGAATAAATCTTTTTTTTTTTTAAGACTAAAGGCATTACTTAACCCTTTCACCCAAGAAGGTACAGGTGTGAAAAGGACAGTCAACATCATTTGCCATCAGGGAAATGCAAGTTGAAACTTTAGGGAGAAGCCATTTCCCACATACCAGTATGTCTGTGATGACAATAACAAAGGGAAACTAAGTGTTAGTAAGAACACAGAGAAATCTGAACGGTCTTGCTGCCTCGGAGAGGAATTCATCAAATAATTTAAATGCACCTGCAAAAGTTAAACATGGCTAACCGAGGGGCCCTGGGTTCCAATCCTTGGTATTGCCCCAAGGAGCTGAGGTGTTCACCCAAACCCTCGCATGCTAACAGCAGCCCTGCTCACAGCAGGTGCACACACCCCAAACTCCCGCCCCACACGAACAGCAGCCCTGCTCACAGCAGGTGCACACACCCCAAAGTCCTGGCACCACTGAGCAAATTCATAACATGGAGAGCCACGTGATGGGATGGCTGTCAGCCAGAAGGAAGAATGCATCACAGTCCAGGGACACAGACACGACAATGCACACCCAAGGCTCCATGACAGAAGCCAGACCTGAGGGCACCAGTCAATGCGACTCCATCACATGAAATGTTCAGAAAACCCACAGTGACAGACACAGGTCAGCGCTGACAGGGAGCTGGGGCACAGGAGTTCCAAATGGCCCTGCAGCTGCCTCCTGGCACACTCTCCTTCCTCTGCCTTCTACCTGTGTCAAGCTCCCAGCCTCTGAGCCACCTTAATGGCTCCAGGCTGGAGGGTGCTGGGGGAGAGGAGCTGAAACTGCAGGCAGAGACAGACACGTGTCCTGGGGTTCCCACTGACAGCTCCAGGCACTGTCTGGTGGCGCCAGCATCACCAGGTCCTCACCCACAGAAACCACAACTGCATCCGGATGCTTGGCAATGCTTGGCAGTGACAGCTAACCGATGCCCCTGCTGAACACCGTGCCACCCTCGGTGACAGTAGCCACCATGAGCCATGAGGTTGGGAATGTCTAAAACAGGGCGGGGCCTGCTAGGGTGGGCGAGGGCGAGCGTTACCAGCCCAGCATCTGAGCCCCTTAGTTGGGGTAATGACATTCCCCTGTTTCTTTGGCAAACCCCTCTCCCACAGGTGTTTCGCTCTGTCCCCACCAAGGGGAAGACAGTGACCCCGCTAGGCTAACCCAGACCCTTTGATATTAGAATTTAAGATATAAGCATTTGTGCATTAGAGGACACTGTTATTTATTTATTTAAAAGGTAGACAGAGAGAGTGAGAGAGCAAGGTCTTCCATCTGCTGGTTCATTCCCCAAATGAACACTACGGTTAAGCTAGGAGCCAGGAACTTGATTCAGGTTTCCCAAGCACTTGGGCCATCCTTGCTGCTTCCCATGTGCGTGAGCAGCAGGCAGGGTGAGCAGCATGGAGAGCTGGGACATGCCAGATGTGGGAGGTAGGCCAGCATCCCAAGCCAGGCAACGCTGAACCCACTGAGCCACAGTGTCGACCCCTCCTTCTGGAGTCTGAACACAGAGTCCTTTGAGGGACTGCCCCCTCCCAGGCGCCACACCCCAATACAGCTGGGGTATCTGATGCTCTATGCCATCCCACTGCCCGTCAGTTTGTAAGGCCCCTCACGTCCTTCTGGTTGTCTGGGTGTGGGTATCCAATAGCAACATCAGTATCCACTGCCAGCAACCAGACAAGGGCATTTACTAGACCTGTGTAGGGCCTGAGGTCAGGCCAGAATAAAGCCCGCCTTTTTCGCTGGCCATTGGTCGCCAGCAATGTCCACGTGCCCAGGTTCTGGCCAATGGGCTGCTAAGCCGCTGCAAAGAGTATGCAGATTCCCAAACCAGAGAGGGGACCCCTCCGAGGGCCTCCCTCCCCTGTGCTGGCTGGAGCGAAGAGGTGAGGGTTGGAGCAGATGCCTCCAACTGGAGTGAGGGAGCAAGGTCTCCCTGAGTGTCCACGGCCCCTGAGCGGCACGGAGGAGCCACCCCAGCACTGCATGCCTGCCTCTGCATCTCCTTCACAGGACACAGAAACACACTTTGGTCTCCCCAAAACCTTGGGCACCGGCCCCAACCCGCAGGGAGTGGGGGTGGCTGCCCACCTCCTGGAGGTGAGCCAGGGCACTGTGGCTGCCCTGAAGGCGGCTGGCTGTCATGGGCTTGAAATGCCCTGTAACGTGGTGTGGCTGAGGCTGCGGGCCCTGGCCCATCTGTCCACGTCTCAGGAAACACCGCCAAGAGTGAGGGCGACCGGGACTCCGAGCACAGTTCCCAGGCAGCACAGTCTACACCGCTTGTTGTTAGCCCATTACCATCTCACACACAAGCTCTCTGCTAGCAGCTGTGAGGACGCCCCCTTCTGGGCACAGAGAGATGAACCACCTGCCCTTGGGGTCTGTGCAGCTGGGCCAGCTAGCCCTGGGGAGGCCGCTCCAGAGTGGCAGAGGGGAGGGGACAGCACGGGCAGTGGCACTCACAGAGTCCTTGAGGGCCAGGAAGCAGTGGCATATCCAACGGCGGGTGGTGCCATCGCGGCAGATGTAGGAGAAGGCCTTGTCCAGGTTGCGGTCAGGTGCACAGAATGACACCTTCTCAATGGTCTGGTCCACCAGCAGGTCCTGGGAGAGGCGCAGGTGTCAGGGAGATGGCCACAAGCCCCGCTTACAGCAGGGGTGAGGTAGAGGTTGTCACACCTACTCCGCCCTGAGTGGAGTGGGCAGCCAGGGCATCAGCCAGACTGTGAGGAGGCAGGCCTGGGTAGAGGGCTCAGGACCCAGATGGGGTGACCCAGGGGTCAGCAGGAGCTAACAAAGGGTGCTTGACCCTACCTGGGGAGGGCCAGGCCACGCCTCCTGGTGTGAGCTGGGCAACCAGGTAGGGCACAGGACTCAGGCCAAGTGAGCCTGCTCTGTTATCAACCCAGTTCCCAGAGCACCCACTCTAGACAGCCTCCAGGCTGTTGGCAAGCGGACCCCATGAGCAGGTAGACACCCAGCCTCCGGTCTTGTATGGCCATCCTGGCCTCCCTGATGGGTCCAGGCACCATGCTGGGCCAGGTTCTGTTTCCAACCATGGTTAACATGTCTTCATGTCACAGAAGGGTCTGTCTGTATGCCCATGTTTCAGATGCAACAACTGAGACCCAAAGGGGCTCCCTCCTATGTCGGGGTCCCCCAGCTGGCAAGGGGGCAAACAAGGATCGGAGCCACAGGGGCTCACCAAAAAGCCAGTCAGGTGTGGCAGGAATGCACAGCTTGCGCAGAGCGGGGAGGTTCCGGGTCGGGCGGGGGACGTCCCAGAGGAGGAAGCTGTTCAGGCCCAGTCCGATCCCAGCAGCCTGAGAGGAGCCCACAGATGCCCACCCCAGCCTCACAGGCCTCCTACCTTGGTCTTGTCATCCACTACACGGAGCCCATCCGCCGACACCCACAGGACAGACTTTACGGACTTCCGGCCCATCTGGGGGAGGGGGTGAGGCAAAGGGTGACGGGGAGCCAGGTGAGGGCTGCCTGGTCCCATCCCCCCGTGAGCGGCGCCCTCCCTCGCCGCCCCTCCCTCCCGCTGTCCCTCACTCACGGCCTTCAGCCTCTTCACTGCTTCCTCACACACGTGCATCCCACGCGACTCCTCCACCTCCACGTGGCCCAGGTACTAGGGGCGGGGAACAGGGGGTGTGAAGCAAGGACAGTGGCCGGCCAGCCCAGCATGCACTGGGCATGGCTACACCTCAGCACATCACACACACCCCGATTCTACAGGGTGGGGACCTGACTCCTGCCCTGGTTACACAGATGGGAAACCACGCACAAGTGGGTAGCCGTGTCCCCAGGAAGAGTTCACGGGTGTCCTCCTCAGGGTAATACTGGCTGGCATTTCTGGGCTGTGGAGGAACCCCAGGCCCCCACCCCGCAAGCTGCAAGGGTCCTGGTCTGTAATGACCAGCGCAGGTGGGCTGCACCTGTGTCTGCACTGCCTGCTTCCCTGGCCCAGGTGAGGTCAGCGCGGTGGGTCAGCGACAGTGGTAGCTGAGTAAGTCAGTCACCTGTTAATGACTGCCTACTGTTCCTCAAAGGCCACCGGCGCTTCCTGCGCCTCCGAAATCCCTCACCCTCCAGGTCTGCTTTGGGGTGGACTGCGGTCCATGTCCATTCCCCAGCCAAGGAGGGGCTGCGTCCCTTAGAATTCAAGTGCAGCGAATGTGGCAGAGGTGCGGGTGTCTCTGCAATCTGACCTGTCCAGGGCGCCCCCAACAGACTGGATGAGGCGGTACGGAAAACAAGTCCCGGTTTGCAACGCCAATTCCCCAACCCCAGCACCCCTCTGGCTGCTGGGCAGGGGGTCCCGAGCCAAGGCCCTGCCCACTCACCCGCACCGGGAAGCTGCAGGTGCCCTTGCGCACCGCATCCTCATCTGCCTGCCACTGGTGCGGGCGCGACGCCTCGGGCACGTAGGCCGGCTTCCTGCGCCGCAGGCTCTGCCGTAACTTGTTCATGGTGCCCGCCCCGTCTGCGGACATTGGTTAACAGTCAGAAGGGCGAGGGGACGCAAGGTGGTGGGTGCAGTGCTGGGATATTGGGGAACGCGGGGTCGGATCCTATGACAGTGAGGGGTTACTGAGCAGGTGTTTGGGAAAGAGGTTGTAGCAGGGTCACAAATTAGGGGATCTCAGGGCCTGGGAGGAGCAGAGGCTGGGATTAGGCGAATTTTTGGGGGGTCAGGGGTGCAGGATGGGGAGCAATGAGACTCAGAAACTCTGTGGGGTGCACCTGGGACAGTCGTGGGTGGAGCTGTGAGTAGGGGGTGTGTGAGGGAGGTGGCTGGTCCCAGGAGGTCTGGGGTGGGGTGGAGTGGGACACCCAGGTGTGGTTTGGGAGGCTGCAAGGTTGGTGTGGTGGCATGGCAGGGTAAGCGACCTCCTCGGGAGGATGCCCCCATCCCAAAACCAAGTGTCTGACTCCAGCCCTAGCTACTCAGTTTCTGATCTAGCCTCTCACTGATGCAATCCTGAAAGGCAACAGGAGGGGGTGGCTGGAGTGCCTGGGTTCCTGCCACCCACTTAGGAGACCCAGCTGGAGTCACGGGTTCCTGGTTTTGCCCTGACCCAGCCCCTGCTGCTGCAGGTGTGCGAGTGAACCAGCAGCTAGAAGCTCTTTCTTTACACTCTGAAAGCCAGGGTGTGAGTGCGGCGTCCGGAAGTCTGTACAGAGCGTGCACCTGTGCGGGAAGTCTGGCGTCAAGTATGTCTTGTGTGTGCAGACCCTCGTGTATGAACACCATGTGCTGTGGGCTTGTTTATTTCAGCCCACTTTGTGCAAGAGGCCATGGTCACTTGTGTGTGCGTGCACGTGTGTGATCACCCATGACACTTGGCTCTCCCAGTGTGCAGGTGTTGGAGTGTGTGGTGCATGGGGAGGCTCCCCTATCCAGAGTGTGCCAGGAAGATGCCCTCCAGTCCTGCTGGACAGACCCCCTGTATCTGCTCAGCCCCTCCCCTATGCCCTGCTGGCCACTTACCTGGCTCCGTCCTGGAGGTTTCGGGGGGCCCCAGGGCCCCACCCGGGGCTGGGGGCAGCTGCCGCTCAGGCCTCCTGGGTCCGCCCTGCCCAAAGGGGTGGGGACAGAGTGAGAAGTTTGCTTTGGGTGGGGGTTCGGTCCCTTACCTTATGCCCCGTCTGAACTTCAACCAGCCCCCTCCTTGCCAGGCTCCTGTATGGGGGCCCTAATTGTCATAGCAACTGTTACTAGGGAGATCATCCACCTAGATGCAAGGGCTCAGGAGAGAGTGGGTGTGTCTGGGGGTGGGACATCGGTTGGGATGTGTGGGTCAAGGCCCCTAGGTGTGAGAGAGTGGCCGCGTCCTTCAGACGCCTGTCCCAGTGTCACGCATGAGTGACACATGTCACAGTGGTGTCAACAATTGTGCCGGGGACCTGGTCACAGTTCCACACCCCATTGACCATACAGGTGATTGTTGCTCTGAGTATGTGGTTACAAGTTCACGTTCACAGACCAGCTCCATACAGACCACGGGGTGTTCCCGCCCACCCAGACGCCACTACGGGACACGGGCTCCTGTGATCTGGTCACTCCCTTTCTCAGCCACATACCAAACACTGGGTCCAGGCACACCCACCCAGCACATGTGTGACCACACCCAGCGGCAGCTCTGCTTCCTCGGGCACCAACCCAAGACACCATGTCACAAGTCCCCTCCAGCTAGAGTTCACCCGCCTGGACAGGCCCCAGGCACAGGAACAGTCACAGCCACACGCACACGCTTGTTGCATGTCCCCATGCTGCACACACCATCTGGTCATGTGTGGTTTCACACATAGCCACACATGAATGTTCAGCCTCAAGTGCCTCAGTCACATCAACACTTTTTTTTTTGGTCATTTGCTGTCACACAGTCACACCCATCATCAATGCTTGTTTTCTGCCACTGTATCAGTCACACAGCCTAACACACTGAGATGGACGGTCCCTTCCCCGGCTCTGTGCATTCCAGGGATGCTGCCTGTCTGAGACACAGCATGCCACCTTCCAGAGACAACTTCCCCTCAAGGCCAGCCACCCTCAGACCCAGCCACGAACATTCCAGAAATGCTGACGGATGCGCAGGCACACAGCATCCGCGTCCGGTCCACAGCTGTTCCATGCCACACCATCATGTACATCAGTCACCTCAACAAGTGTATGGCCACATGTCACCCTGCTGCCCCAGGGAACAGCGGCACCCAGTCACAGCCCCACCTGCAGCCATAACACTTCCACACGCAGAGACGCCGATCAGCACACAGTTCCCATGTCCTCCGGCACACGGGCACAGCAAGGCAGAAACCCCAATGTTACACGTAGGGCCAGCCTTACACAGAAGCCTCAGGTCCTGCCAGAGCCCCGGAGGCAGGTGGGGACCAGGCACTTCCGCAGCGTGTCACCCAGTCCAGGCATCCACATACACCACCCCCTTACACACACACACACACACCACAACTGGTGTCAGCACAGTCAGGGCCATAGCTGAGTAGCAACCCATTAACTACCCCATCCTGACACCCCAGGCCTCAGAAACAAGTCCAACGCATAACCAAACCACAGAGGCAGAACCCCAAGATAGCCACAATCACCGGCTAGTAAACACACACACACACACACACAGCAGGGACACGCTGTTACTGTCACGCCGTGCGTCCCTGTGGCCCAGCGTGACTCCAGTACTGCCAACGGCCGTGTGTCACACATCTCAACCAGATCATTCACACACTTTCCAGTCACCAGGAGAGTGGCCCACAGACACCACTCCACTCACACCCACACCAGACCCGCACTCAGCACACAGGCCTTGAGACTCCAGCTCCAGGTCCCCAGACACACAAATGCAGGGTCCCAAGCACGTCATAGGCAGGCATATACCCCAAGACAGACAGGCTAGGAAGCACAGGGCTGTCTGTGTAGGGAGCTGCTGTCTCTCTCTGTCACACACACACAC
Source organism: Ochotona curzoniae (assembly GCF_017591425.1). Taxonomy (NCBI): domain Eukaryota; kingdom Metazoa; phylum Chordata; class Mammalia; order Lagomorpha; family Ochotonidae; genus Ochotona; species Ochotona curzoniae. Next base: position 2,681,289 of record NW_024465561.1, on the reverse strand, counting down.
ACACACACTTACAGAAATGCTGGGACCACATATGCGCACTGCCACATGCAAGCATACACACATGTCCACAACACGGGTCCCTCAGCCATCAGCTGCAACACACACACACACACACACAGAGCCACCCAGACGCGGGGTCCTGATCCTAGCCACCTCCAATCGCTTGCTTCCCCCTCCTCCCTCCCCCCCAGGTACCACACACAAAGCCGCCATCAGCGACGTCACCACAGAGACTGCAACCAGCCAGGGCTGCACAGGGTCCCCAGGGGAGCCGCCCCCAGTCCTGCTCTCAATTCTGGAGCCAGGGAGGGGACCGGGTCTGGGAGGGGGAGGCAACCCGTGGTCTGCGGGTGGTGGGGCCTCTTTCTCTCTCAGATGGCTGGGCAGCCCCATGGACAAAGAGGGTGGCCTAGGGGCCTGTACTCCGGGACCCTTAACCAGGTCGGTGGGAGGGGGAGGGGCGGATTGGAGCTTGCCTGAAATCCCCCTTATCCGGGCTGGGATGGCCACGGTGGGCGCCCGAGGTCCAGGGACTTTGTTTTGAGCAGGGGCTGTGCCTGGGACTCCGCCCCGGGATTGTGGGAGATGCTGAGGCCGCGGGTGTGTCAGGCCTGGGACACACTGTGCTTCCAATCGCCCAAGGCTTTGGCTGGGTGGGGGGAGCTGTCCCCAGGGACCCTGTCCTCCAGATGTGGCCTAGGGGGCTGTCCCACTCAGAACACTACCCTCCTTCCAAGCAGGGAGGGGTTGGGATTCTGTCCGGAATCCCTCCCTTGGAGGCCTTGGCTTGATGTGGGGGCTGGGTCCCAAACCCCATCCCCAAAACCTTGCCTCGGGAGTTGAGCCTAGAATCTCCCTGCACCCCTGTTCTTGATCTAGGGAGGGTCTCATCCAGGATCCCCATTTTGAGGGCCCTGCCAAAAGATGACCTGGGCCCCAGCTCCCCGGGTTTGGCTTGGCGGAGGGTGGGGGCCTGCTCCCAGACACCCCTCAAAACGCCACCACCCAGTACTACCTTTTCCAGCCTTGGCACCCTCTCTCCATCCGGGCGCCGCTGCTGCTGCTGCTGCTGCTGCCGCCTCCCACCCTCCGCCACATCAGCAGCGGCGCCGCCCCCGACCCGAGCCCCCCTCTCCCGCCCTGCTCACGCTGGCCGCTGCGCTGCGGGACATCCAGGGCCCGGGCGCCCCCGCCTCCCGCGGCCCCGGCTGGGCCCGGCCACCCCGAGCGCCGCTGCTGCTGCTGCTGCTGCTGCTGCTGCTGCTGCTGCTGCTGTGGCCGCGGCGGCGGCTCGGTCTGACGCGGGCCGGGGATGGTGCGGGATGCACGCGCGCCAGCCAGCTCCGCTCCCCGGAGGATTCCGTTCCGGGGGCGGGGGAGCGTCCCTGCAGCCTGGGCTCCCCGCCCCGGCCCCGCCCCCTGGCCCGCCGCCTGCTGCATATGCAAGCAGCCCCGCCCCCGGCCACCGCCCCGCCACGCCCCCTGGCCAGCCGCCGGCCGGGCACGTTCTCGGGGCTCCCCGAGTGCTTCCCCCGGGCCTGCCTCCCGCCTGGGGCTCCCTTGCTTTCGGGGACCCCTGACCTCAGATCCCCTCTAGTTCCGCGTCCCACATTCCCACGTCCCCAAATCTTCCTGTTAACCCCACAGTTCTCCCAGCCTGGCGGCGGGGGCGGGCGGAAGCGATGACGAGGCATTTTTTTTTTTTTTTTTTGCAGGGAAGGGGAGGGGAGGAATGGGCAGACCCCAACATCGCAGTGCTTGGTCCGGAGGGGCTGGGGTGGGGGTGGGGGTACGGGGCTGGGACCAGGGTGCGGTTCTGGTTGCCACTGCACGCCTGCTCTTCACCCAACCCCCTCCCCTCCCAGCCCTGTGGGTTTGGCAAAGCAGCTGGCAGGGGCATTAGGGCCCATTATAAAAGGCGAGGTTGCTGGGCTGGAGGGGAGGGAGCCCGCTGCCCGTGTGTGCTGTGTGTGTACTCAGCAGCAGCGGTGGCGGCCACAGCCCTTGGAGCAGGTGGTCAGCATGGGGGGCGGCTGGGGGTGGTTCCCGGCAACAGATGGCCCCGCCAGGGCTGGGGCTTCCAGACAAGGGGGTGTGGGGGGCTAGCCATCTGCACCTGGTGGCCTCTTGCACCCTCCTCCCCCAAAAGCGGAGAAAAAAGGGTCGTCGGGGATGGGGCAGGCCGCCTTGCATTTATTGGGATGAAAGTCCAGGGTCCCATCCCTGCCCCCACACGCCCCTCCCATGGCCGGAGGAGGCTGGAGCCTGGGACCAGGCAGCTGGTGGAAGAGGAGGTGGGTGGGAGGGCGGCACAGGTGAGGGCTGGCTCCACCTTCACCAGCGGATGCTGGGAGCCAGGAATAAGGGCTAGGTGGTGGGGAGGGCGGGTAGGTGACGCCTTCAGATTTGGTAGAAATAAGTTAACCGGCCTCCTGGGTTAGTTGCCCCTGGGTGCCCGCTGCGGAGGGGGCTCCCCTAGCCCCCAGGGTGCCCCAGGCCCAGGGCGGCAGCCGGGTGGGCCTCCATGGAGCAGAGGCTGGCTGTCGGAGGGTGCAGGCAGGAGGTCCCTGCCGCTCAGGAGGCTGGCGGCTGTGGCTGCGCCTGGCGGCCGGCCCAGTAGCGCCGGTAGGTGTCCTGGAAGAGGTCCCGGCAGGCCACTCGGGCGCGGAGGCGGGCACAGGCCAGAAAGGCCCCGGCCAGCTTGCGGTGTAGGGCGTAGGTTTCTTCGGGCGGTGGGCGCAGCCGGTGCCTCAACAGCACGGGGATGAGGCCCTGTATGCGCTGCGCCGTGTCCCCGGCCCCAAAGTCATAAGGTTCCGGGGTGGCAAAGGGCTCCCCCAGGATCATCACGGCCTGCACGTGGGCGTCGGAGAACGCCTAGCGGTGGGAACGGCAGAGGAGGCCAGGGATTGAGGTGAGGTTCTCCACTTCACCCCACCCCCGGGGGAAACACTCCCCCACATCCGCCCTCCAGCAGCCCCTGGTGGTACCCATTTTCCCAGGGTTCCTGCAGCTCCCACTCCTCCCCAGAGCCCCCCAATATGGGCGAGCATCCACACAGCTGCTCCTCCCTGTCAATGTAGGAAAAAGCAGCCCCCCCAACACACACACACCCTCCCCCACCCCCCAGCTCCACACTGGGCGGCTGCCAACCTTGGTCTCAAAGCCTGTGAGGAACTTGAGGTCCCGGGATTTCTGTAGCACTCGGGCTCTGTCTCCGTCGGCTGCAGCCTTCACCACCTGGTTGGGGCAGAGGGACAGGGAACCAGCGGGATCAGAGCATGGGTGGTGAAAGCTGCTCTGGAGCCCAGGAGATGCCTGGCCCAGCCTAGGGTCACCTCCAGTCTCACTGACCTGGACTGCCCCTCTCTGCCCCCGCCTGGGTCTCCCTCCAGAGCCTGGAGGTGGGGGTGGCCAGGGCTTGTGGCCGCCTCCCGAGACTGTCAAGCTGCCACAGAGGACCGGAAGTGTGGAGGCTGCTAAGACGCTTAGCTGGACAAGGCCTGGTCTTAGCATCCAGCTTGCGTCTCGAGGTCTCCCTGGTCGGGCTCCGTTGGGTGTGGGGCCTGTGGTCGGGTGCTCAGGATGTCCTGGGCGAAGCTTGGCTTAGCCACTCGGTGTGCGGCCTGGAGCACACACTGGGAGGGCACGCATTATGCTGCAGCCTATTTGGACAGCAGGAGCTGCTGTTACTAGGAGGTGGGTGTGGGAGGGGGGACGGGTGATGGAGGACAATGGGCGGTGAAACGGGCCAGCCCTTAGCCACCACCGCGCTCTCCTTTCTGTGGGGCTGGGGTGGGGGAGGGGTACACGCGGCATCAATCTGGCGGCTGTGGTGTCTCAGCTCCCCCTGCCCGGGCCAGGCCATCTGTGGGGCCTGAGGTCCTTAGACACCAGTGTCTGAGGGCGTTTTTGAACTGGGGCCTTGTGTGTGGGGAGGGGATGCCAGCGATTGCCTCCCCCCCCCCCCCCCCCCCCGTGATGGCAGGCCCACGATCCACTCCTGCGCACCTCGGAGACCATCAGCTATCACAGGTGGCTTTCTTATTTTGAGTAAGTCCCACCCTTGCTCAAGTCCCCAGACTGGGCAAAGCAAGGCGTGCCCTCTGCCCCAGCACCCAGGCTGAGCCTCCATCCCCCTGGCCCTCAGGTCAGCCCTGCCCTCCCAGCTGGGATGTGTGTTTCCTCTCATTCCTCCAGGGCCATCCAACCCGCAGCATGGTCACCCGGGAGCCCTGCTGGGAATGTGGCATCTTGTGCTGGGGCCTGCAGCCTGCATTTTAGCAGGATGCCCAGGGGGACGGGAGCACAGTACCAGCACCCCGCTCCAAGTGCCCTTGCTCCCTGGAACACCCTTCCTGACTGGTCCTCCTCATCCTTGGCTGTCTCCTCCTCCAGGAAGGCCACCCTGGACACACAAGGACCCCTTAGCTTCCGCCCAGCCCAGCCCTGAACCCCTGGGGGTCTATGAGTTTGGTGAAGGTGGGAACCCTGTTTGTGCCAGTGTCGCCAGGAAGAGGGCTGGGCACAGAGAGGAGGTGATGGGAAACATGTGGACCAATGGCCCAAATCAGAGCATGCAGATGAAATGTGGCTTCCCGCAGCCTGAGATGGATGGACACTGCAGGGAGGGAACGTGGGGTGTGAAGGTGGGTGAGCAGGCGGAGCTCTCGGGTGGGTGTGGGGAGGTGGGGGGAGAGCCACTACCCAGGCAGACATGGACGCCACTGCCCTGCTGTGGGTGGACCAGGGAGGTGACAGGTCAGCAGCCACTGTAGCCCTTTCCTTTAGGACAGAGAGGCAGGTGCAGGGCCTCACATCCAAATGACCTGAGGGTGATTCTGTCACCTTGAGCAAGCAGCTTGACCTCTGTGAGTCTCACTTCCATCCCCCAGAGCAGTGCTGAATGGTTCAAATCAATGGCTAAACCGTGGATAGCTGCTGGCTTCCCAGACGGGTGCCCAGGTCCAAGTTCTGCTCCGCTTCTGATCTAGCTCTTTGTGGCCTGGGAGGGCAGCAGAGGATGGCTCCAGAAGATGGCTCCAGAAGCCTTTCCTGAGCCTTCACGTTCTCCGGTGGATTACCAACTCCTCTCTCCAGGATGGAGACTTCTCTATTAAACAAAAGCACCTGTCCAGCACTCAAATAAATGCCGTTCAATACCACTGTGTATATAAAATCTGTAAAGATGTGTAAGTTTAACTCTAACATGATGTGAATAAAAAGCATATCTAAAAAAAGCATAAACGAGGATATATACCACATACATGTACACAGACATTATTTTCCTAGTTCACAAGAGAGACTGATGGCGTCGGTTTTTCACTGCACCTTGCATCCAACATTCTCTCCCAATTTTCATTGCTCATATGTACAAGCAAAGACTACATTTTAAATAGCTCCTACACCCGCTCTTGGCTCCTGATCATGGCGGCGTTTTGGGGAGTGAACGAGTGTATGGAAGATCTCTTTTTCTCTCTATAACTCTTTCAAATAAAAAAAAAAATTAAAAAAAAAAAAAGAAAAAAAAATCAGGGCCCGGCATGGTAGCCTAGTGGCTAAAATCCTCGCCTTGCACACACTGGAATCCCATATAGGTGCCAGTTCAGATCCTGGATGGGGCAACCATTTTCCACCCAGCTCCCTGCTTGTGGCCTGGGAAAGCAGTGCAGGACAGCCCAAAGCCTTGAGACCCTGCACCCGTGTGGGATACCCGTAAGAAGCTCCTGGCTCCTGACTTCAGATTAGCTCAGCTCTGATGCAGCCACTTGGGGGATTAACCAGTGGATGGAGGATCCTTCTCTGTCTCTCCTTCTCTCTGTAAATCTGACTTTCCAATGAAAATAAATAAATCTTTAAAAATGAAATCAGTGCCTAGAAGACAACACCTGACCTAACGGGCGCGCTCTGCAGCTGCTAGCCGCTGTTCCCATTATCCTGACTTACTCCGTCTCGATTCCAGGTGCTGCGCCTCCCCTGACCCTTTGGTCTCAGCACCTGCCTGGGCCTTATCCTTGACCTCCCCGGGGTAGGGCACTCACCTCGATGTAATGGTCGGTGAACTCAGTCCCAAATTCCCGGCTTGCACCAAAGTCCAGTAGGGTCACCTGGGAACGAGGAATACCCGCCATGGGGACCACCTGTGGCATACTGATACTTAGCTTTCTTGCAAACAAACAAACAAAATATGCGGCTGGAGCCCTGTACAAATCCCACACTGGGTACATGCTTGGGAGGGGGGTGGGCCCCTGTGCGCACTGCGGGGGGGATGCAGGGGAGAAGGGACATCGTGGCCAGTGTCCTGTTGGAGAAAGACCCCCCTCTAGTAACACACGGGGACAGACTGCTGTGCGGAGCCAGGACGCGAGGTCTACAGGTGCGAACTCTCCTTCCGGCCTTTGCACACCTCTGGCCCCTCCTGACCCCCTCCCCCCACCCATGGCTGTCTCCCCCTCTTTCTGTCTCAGCTCTAAGGCCCCTTCCTTCCAGAAGCCTCCTTTGATGCCCCACTCACCCATGTTGGTCAAGTCCCTTCACTGGGGTCCCACAGCCCCTAGGTGTCTGACCCCCAAGACCCATCCCTTCTGCCCTGCCTCCCCATCCCAGGGCGCACTGTCCAAGGCCACTATTGTCTGGGGTTGGAGACAGTGAAGGCCTGGATGGGGCAGTCAGCAGCACGCTGCAGGGGCCACTGTACAGATGGCTGGCTGCTGGGCAGGATGGCGCACCGCCTTCCCACCATGTGCTGTGTGTGCCCGCTCACTCTGCCACCAGGAAGCCACAGCCTGGCCAGGCAGCTCCACGTTCCAGTCCCCGCTCACCCCCCGCACAAAGACAGGCCTGAACTAGTTCTTATGGAGGGAGCGGTGAAGGAACTGACTGGCTCCCTCTGATCAAACCAGCTGGGCCCGGGGTGACTTTCCCCTTGTTCTGGGAGGCCTCCAGATGGCATGACGGCAGAGGGCGTGGCTCCCTGAATCACAGTGTCGGGGTGTGTGTGGGGGGCCTGGCAGCCTGGCCTAGTTACCGAGTGATAAACCGGAGGGGCGGGGGTTCGGTCGCTACGATGTGAGACATCCTTGTGGCGGCAGCTGACTGTCCATGACTCACATTCCCAGGACCAACCTGGTGGCTGGAGGCATCATACAGGAAGTTGGCCCAGTTGGGGTCGGTCTGCATGAATCGAAACTCGAACAGCTCGCGCAGACACAGCCTCAGGAGCTGGAAGCAAAGCTGGATGGGGAGATGGCAGTGATGGCGCAGTGAGGCATGGGGCAGCCCGCTGGGCCCCTGGGCAGTCACCCTTCCTGCTGGCCCTGCCCATACCTGTATTCCCACCCGGTACCTGGTTCCGTGAGTCCTGGCTCAGGTCTCGGCACTGGTCCAGCGGCACCCCACCAGCCAGCTCCATGCCCAGCACCCGTGTCGTGCACAGCTCTTCAACCACAGCTGGCACGCGGAAGAAGGGGTCGCCTGCCAACAGTTGCCTGGGGGATCAAGGGGGACGGTTGGCGTGCTTGCATGCTGGAGGCCCCTAGGCCGGACGAGAAGTCCTCCAGGAAGTCCTTCTTCTGGCTCTCCTGCCCTCTCTGTCTCTGAGTGGTCTGGGTGGCTGAACTGATGAGTTTACAAGTACCCCAGTGACACCCACTCTGTGCACTCCTAAGCTGGGAGCTGCTGGAAGCTCAGTGACTTCCTCTCTGACACTGTTCTGTGACTCTGATTGTCCTTGGATGAGCTCAGTGTGTCTTAGTTTGTGGTAACTTAAAAAAAAATAGGGGGTGGGCAGGGAGAGGGCAATACTGTGGCACAGTGGGTAAAGCTGCCACTCGCAGTGCTGGCATCCCTAATAGGCAATGGTTTCAGTCCTGGCTGCTCCACTTCAATCCAGTTCCCTGCTGACACACCTGGGAAGGCAGCACACGGCCCACGTGCTTGAGCTCCTGTACCCACGTAGGAGACCTGGATGAAAGATCTCCTCCCCCCTCTTTTTCTGTGACTTCGCCTTTTAGATAAATAATACACAACCATTTCCCCTTATTTGAAAGAAAGGGAGATTCTCGCCTGCTGGTTCATCCGTGCGCCTCTAACAGAGCTGGGCCAGGCTGAGGTGAGGAGCTTCCCCCCTCGCCCACGAGCAGGAGCCATTTTCTGCTGCTTTCCCACGTCTGTTAAGCAGAGAGCTGGACTGCAAGTGGAGCGACCGGGGCTCAAACCAGTGCCCTTAAGTGATGCCAGCATTGCAGGCAGCAGCTTAGCCTAATATACCACAACTCCAGTCTTCTTTCATTACTTAAAAAAAAAAAAAAAGCTAATGAGTTAATCTCGCATACAATGCTATCATATCTATTGGCCACTGCACTAGACCCTCTTCATCTGCAGTTTCATTTGCCTTAGGTTCAGGTACCTGTAGTCAGTCAGGGTTAAGGAAAAAAATAAAAAACCCACAAAAACAAAAATTTAATAGACAATTCCAGAAATAAATAATTGACGCCATTCTGAGTAGTGGATGGCCTCTTACTCCGCCCAGGTCTCTTCGGCTAGGGACCCCGGGAGCCGGAGAGCAGTGACGCTGGCCACTCAGACGCGCTGTGGTGGGGTAGTGTGCTATGCTGCTGCCAGCAACACCGTGATTCCCTAGCAGTACCAGTTTGAGTCCCAACTGCTCTGTTTCCAATTCAGCTCCCTGCTAATACGCCCAGGAAAGCAGCGGGAGATGGCCCATGTCCTTGGGCTTCTGTCCTAGGCTGCTGGCTTAGGCCGGGCCCAGCTCTGGCCTACTTTTCAAAGACTTAAGTGACTCAAGCAAAGCTATAAAGGGCTTCCTTCGAGGGCAAAGGTGCTTTCTTTCTCAGCACAGAAAGCAAACAAATCCTGGGCTGTGACTGCAAAGAGCTACAGTGAGAATGACCACTCTGGGCACGACAACTGCGGTGAAGGAACGAGAAATCGCTGCTGCTTTTGCTGTCACGCCAGCTGCCAAGGGGACAGCCACAGCGAGGGAGAACGCGCTCAGCCCAGATGGAAAAGGTGTCAGGTGTGTGAGCGGACGACACGGCCAATGTGCTGCCACGTTCCAGCTGGCAGCAATGTGCTGCACCGCAACTGGCCGAGCCTTATCTGGAAAACGAGCCCTTGTCATCAGACACGGGGAGAACAGGGCAGAGGGCTCAGGCTGGTGCAATGGGTTCTCCGAGTCCCAAGGGAGACTACTGGATTCTCGATGCTGGCGGATCAAGGGAAGAAACCCCCTCCATGCCTGCCCATCCCTGTGCTTGGGCCATGCTGGTGGACGGAGCAGTCACCAGTCTGTCCCCTGCTGAAGGTCCATTCAGATAGACTGAGAGAAACACGCCACGGGGAGCTCTGGGAGGCAGGGAATGTGGGCGAGGGGCAGCACAGTGGCACAATGAACTAAGCCACTGCCAGCAACTGTAGCATCCCATTACAGAATGTGGGTTTGAGTCCCAGCTGTTCCACTTCCAATCCAGCTGCCTGCGCCTGGAAAGGCAGCTGATGAGGGCCCCAGGGACTTGGGCCCCCTGCCACCCATGTGGGAGACCTGGATGGAATGCCAGGTTCCTGGCTTTGTCCTGACCCAGCCATCACAGGCATCTAGGAGGGACGCAGTAGATGGAATTTTTCTATCTCTGTGCCCTTCAAGGAAATAAATCTGAGGGAAAAAAATGAAAAATGAGCAGAGCCTCCCCACACGATCGGAGAAGGACAGGGCAGCAGTAGCAGGTAGGGACCAGAGGTAGAGAAGGGGGTGCCCCTGAGCCTGCATGGAAAATGCTCTGGCCTTTCACCCTGCTTGCCAGCCGCCTCCGCAGAGGTCTACAGCTGACTGTATTGTCCTTGTCCCCAACATGTACCACCGTTCCTGCTGGGCCAGGCCCTGGGCTAGGCGTTCAGTTAGCACGATTCCCTGCTCTCCACGGCAGGAGGCTGCTCAGGCCACACAGCCCGGGAAAGGGGAACCTGGGACCTGAGGTTTGGTCCCACCTCGGCTTGCCTCCAGGGTACTACCCTGAACCGATGCCTTCTGCTGCCCGTCTACAGCGCTGGGCACACCACCACGCCTCAGTGACCATGTGAGCCATGTGGCAATCCCACACTGGGGCTGTTAGCTGTGGCACAATGCGCTGCTTCCAGGATTCAGTCTCATCATTCCAGCCAGGCATGGTTCATCCCTTCTCAGTGCTGCCCGACACGGCAGGGAAATGATTAGCCTGTGATTTACATATCCACCCTGGTGGACAGAGGTGCGAGATTTGAGTTGTTGCCAGTCCAGGGCTACTACAACGCTGCTCTGAGCATTCTAGAGAAAAGGCCTATTCCCCCATGCTTAGGTCTGTCTCTCCAGGGTTAAAGAAATGTTCTAGAACCCAGTTCTCTCCAGTTTGGGATGCTGTCAGGCTGCTTTATCTTCCTCAATGGGAGTAGGCTGCAAGAGCGTCTCGGCACAGCAGGCATGTGCCCTGGGGCTGCAGCCACCAGAGGAGGGGGGAAGGCAGACACCCACTTCCAGCTCGCCTCACCTGAAGTTCTGGGCACAGGCTGCCTCGCGGCGGTAGTCACACTCCCAAGCCAGCTCCTGCTGCAAGGCCTGCAAGCTCTGCTCGGCAAATAGGCCTGAGGGGACAGCCGAGTCAGCCAGTCACCCAGGCTGCCCCCGCCGCCGTTGCTGTCCCTCCACTCCTGAGGTTTCTCCCAAGGGTACCCTTGGCACAGGCAGCTCTTCCACAATCAGCAGCCCACCTGCTTTCCTGGTCTCCTCTGTCTTTTTCTAACATTTCATTCTGGTTTGTTTTTTATATCTGAGAGGCAAAGAAACAGAGCCAGAGAGCGCTCCTTTCCCCTACCCAGGTGCTTACAATGGCCGGGCCGGAAAGCCTAATGACTTGTGCTTCGCTGCTGCCTTGTGGTGTCTGCATCGGCAGGAAGCTGGAGCCAGGCGGCAGAGTCAGGGACCGGGATGTGGGACGTAGGTATTCTAACCATTAGACTACACACCCCTCTTGCCTCTGTCTTGCTTCTTTGGCTCTGCTTCCTGCTCCTCTCTCACAACACACACAGCTGTGCCACCTGCGGCACTGAGTCGGCAGGCAGCTGCGTTCCCACTTTCCCACACGCTCTGACTCAGCGGCGCGTGGTCCACCTCCCCACCCCATCTGCTTTGCGTACCCCTCCATGTGTGGCCCGCCTGTGCACAGTGACCTGGGGCTGTGGTCACACAAGGGTTCTCCATACCTCAGCACCCTGCTTTCTGGCCACCTGTGTACACAGACACACACACACACAGACACACACACACACACAGACACACACACACAGACACACAGACACACACAGACACACACAGACACACACAGACACACACAGACACACACAGACACACACACACACGCCTTGCCCACGCTCTGCCTCTGCTCTCTGGGGGCGCCCCTCCCATGCAGGCGCTGGCCGGCTGCTCACCCTCCGGCAAGGCCACGCTCATCTTCAGCACTGCCAGAAGGTTCTGGACATCACTCTGGATGCTCTGGGCAACGCCTGGGTACTGTGAGTAAAGGGGACAACATAAAAGGGAGGGGCTCATCCCTGTGCCCAGTGAGGCCCCCCCACCGTGCGCCAGGCCGCCCCTCTCACCTGGATCTTCACAGCCACCTCTGTGCCGTCCCTCAGTACGCCCTGGTGCACCTGTCCAATGGAGGCAGCGGCAAAGGGCACCTCCTCCAGGGAGGCCATCTTAGCCTGCCAGTCCTTGCCGAGTTCCTCTTCTAGAACCCTCTGTGGGGTACAGGGTGGGGAAGGGAATGGTCATAGCAATCACTGGCCTCGCACAGGGCAAAGCCAAGTTCACTCCTGGTGCTGTGTCCTTGAGCTGCGAGTAACCCCCAATGCTCTGGGGCCCTGGGCTCGTGGCTGCTGCCCTCTTCTCGGATGGGGAACAGAGGCTGAGACGGAACTCCCCTGTCCACAAGTGACCGGCCAGGCCCTGACCGAATGACCGGGAGGCCTCCGCTTGCCTAAGCTGCCACTCCCTGGGCTGTGCGGGCTGCCATGGGGAGCTGCTGCTTCTAGCCGAACCTGGTAACAGTCCCTCACTACACCCCTTAGCTGCATCGACAACTGAGCATGAGGGTGAAGGCAGAGCTGAGGTTTACGGGGGTGGGGGCAGTGGCTTCCAGGGCACCAAACCGAGAGCCAAGGGTCACAGGGCAAGTGAAGGCGCCCCTGGAGTCCGGGTCTAGCCCCCAGGAGCAACTCACATCTCAGACACTTACCCAGTGCCAAGCACTGTGCCAACCTACACAGACACACTCTCCCTTAAGAGAAATGCAGCGGCCACCACAGGGAAGCTGTTCTGAGGCACAGGCAGGCAGAAGGACCCAGGCAGGTGGCACGGGGAGGGGGAATGGCCAGACCCCATCCCGGACACTCACCAGCATTTGCCAGCGAGGCATGAAGTCGGCGCTCTGGCGGACCCGCTCGAAGATGCGCTGCAGCTGGGGGCTGATGAGGCTGTTGTCTTGGGAGACAGCGGGGAGGGGAGAGGAGGATGAGGGTGGGGCAGGAGTGTGGGTGGAGGACAGGAGGTTAGTGAGGGTCCCCCCACCGTACCCTGGATACTGAGCATCTGGCCAACCTTGAGGGCGGCGCCCCGCACGGTGCACAGGGTCTGCACGATTCGCTCGGCGTTGGCCTCGGACAGGAAGGGGCTGGAGCCCAGTTGGGAGCCGCCCTCTGGGGAGGAAAGGACAAGCAGCAATGTCACGGCCAAAGATGGCTGCTGTGGGGGCGCGCATCGCCCCTGCTGGGGTTGTCTGTGCCCTGAATCGGTGCCTGGCCAGAGTCCTTCCAATGCAGTTTCCTACTGATGTCCTCTGCCAGGCAGCCTGCACCCCGGTGACAGCTTGCACCCCGGCCATCAGGTGGAAGACGCGCAGGGAACTCTGGGCCGCCGGCCTTGGCCCTAGCTGCTGCTGGTTATTTAAGGAGTGAACCAGTCAATGGAGATCTCTTTTTCTCAGTCTCTTTGCCTTTCAAATAAAGTAAAAAAATAATCTTTTTAACGATTTATTTTTACTGGAAAGTCAGATTTACAGAGGGAAGGAGAGACAGAGAAGATCTTCCATCTGCTGATTCACTCCCCAAGCAGCCACAATGACTGGAGCTGAGCCGATCCAAAGCCAGGAGCTTTTTCCGGGTCTACCATGCAGGTGCAGGGTCCCAACGACCATCCTCTAGGGTTTTCCCAGGCCACAAGCAGGGAGCTGGATGGGAAATGGAGCAGCTGGGACATGAACTGGCACCCACATGGGCTCCTAGTGTCTGCAAGGCAAGGATTTTAGCCTCCTAGGCTACTGTGCTGGGCCCACTAATTTTTTGTTTTAATCATTATAACACACAGTTCAGAATGGTGAAGTGTGCAATACAGTGGCAGGTGTTGGCAAAGGGGCAGACCTTGAGCTCAGTCACCGCTGAGGGCAGGGCTCTGGCTGGCACAGGCCCCTGCAAACGGATGGGACATCTCTAGTGACACACACACACACACACCAACAGTACGAATCCGCACGTGGTGGCAGACTCACAGTGACTGCCACGTCACCACGTCAACAGTGTAGGCTGGCGCACACCACTGGGACAAGTCTCCCGGTGTGAGGGTGAGCAGAGGACACCAGGGAACAATTATTGTGTTAATCAAAAATTAAAAAAACAAATTGAGACAGAGGTGCTGAGCCCCAGGGGCCGTGTGCTATGGCCCAGCAGGTTCAGTCGCCACCTGTGACATCGGCATCCCTCAGGAACGCCGGCCTGCGTCCCGACTGCTTCTCACCCAGTTCCCTGCTGACACACCAGAGCAAAGTGAAGGACAACGGCCCCAGTACCTGGACCCCATCACCCACCCATGCGGGAGACCCCGAGGGAGCCCCAGGCTCCTGTCTTAGTCCTGGTCCAGCCTCAGCCACTGCAGCCACTGAGCGCAAAGAGCCGGCAGATGGAAGAACTTGCTCTCTGTCTTCCTAACACTCTGCCTTTCAAATAATCTTCTTGATCTGATCATTGTGCAGTACGTATGTGTATCAAATGACCCCACTGCACCCCATGAATCTGTATAACTAAATTAAATTTCAATGAAAACGGGTAAAAGTCATCACTTGAAACCTGCTAGTGAAGGCCTCATTTCTTTCTTTAACAGCTGTTTTGAAAGATCCTTGAGGGCCCGGCGCGGTGGCGCAAGTGGTTAAAGGTCCTCGCCTTGCACGCCCGGGATCCCATATGGGCGCCGGTTCTAATCCCAGCAGCCCCGCTTCCCTTCCAGCTCCCTGCCTGTGGCCTGGGAAAGCAGTCGAGGACGGCCCAAAGCTTTGGGACCCTGCACCCGCGTGGGAGACCTGGAAGAGGCTCCTGGCTTCGGATCGGCATAGTATCGGCCGTTGTGCTCACTTGGGGAGTGAATCATCGGATGGAAGATCTTCCTCTCTGTCTCTCCTCTCTGTATATCGGCCTTTCCAATGAAAAAATAATAAAAATAAATCTTTAAAAAAAAAAGAAAGATCCTTGCTCCACCACATCACTCAGCCAGGTACAGGCTGATACCGTGCTTTCTGGCACATTCGAGTCGCAAGAACACTACAACAATCAGAACATTTCCTCACCTATAAACAAAACCCCACAGCCCCCTAGTCACTCTCCACACACCACAGCCTCAAGCCCCTGACACCCTGCAGCCCTCCGCACCCCACAGCGCCCCCCCAATCACTCACGTACTGCCTGCTCTATGGGCTACCTGCTCAGGCCCCTTTGCCGTGACGAGGCCATGCGGCCGTGACTGCTTTCACGTAGTGACACACTGTCAGGATGCATTCCTGCGGCCCACGTGGTGGCAGGACCTGTCTTTGTGGCCTGCACAGAGTGCCTCATGTTTACCGGCTGGTCAGCTTGAAGGGCCAGCAGGGGTGCTGGGGCCACAGGCTCCAGGAACTGCAATGGTGCAGCACCTTGCCCCTGCACACAGATGTGTCCACTTTGGTAAAACACTCCTGGCTGTACACTTGACTGGTTCAAGTCCCGGGTGCTCCACCTGCTCCACTCCCAATACAGCTCCCTGCTAAGCAGCCTGGAAAAGCAGCAAACGATAGGCCCGACCAATCACGTGGGGAAAAAAGGAAGACGCTCTTGGCTCCAGGCTGCGGAGTAGCTCAATCCCAGTCAGTGTGGCCACTTTGGGAGTGAATGAGCAGTTGGAAGATCTCTCTATAGGCAGGCTTTGTGGCACACAATGTGGGTTCAGCTCCTGCATGGGGTGCCTACATCCCATAAGTTCTGGTTCAGGTCCTGGTTGCTTTGCTCTTTTTTTTTTTTTAAGATTTATTTTATTGGAAAGTCAAATGTACAGAAAGGAAGAGAGAAAGATCTTCTTTCCGCTGATTCACTCCCCCCACCAGGTGGCCACAATGGCCAGGGCTGTGCCAATTAACAGCCAGGAGTTTCTTTCAGGTCTCCCACGCAGGCGCAGGGTCCCAAGGCTTTGGGCCGTCCTTGACTGCTTTCCCAGGCCACAAGCAGGGAGCTGGATGGGAAGTGAGGAGCTGGGATTAGAACTAGCACATATATGGGATCCCAGTGAGTGTAAGGCAAGGACTTTAGCCACTAGGCTACAGGGCCAGATCTAGTTGCTCTACTTCTAATCCAGCTTCCTACTATGCAGCTGAGAAAGCAGTAGCAGTTCTTGGATGACCCAAGAACTTGGGCCCCTAGCACCTCCACACAAGGCCCGGATGCAGCTCCAGGCTCTTGGCTTTGGCTTGGCTGATGCAGTCATTTGGGGAATGAACCAGCAGATGGAAGATCAACGTCTCTCTCCTTACCTCTACGTTTCAAAGAAACAAAATACAATAAAAGTTGATTTGGGGATACAAGAACTTTGCAATCCATGCTGCTTTTGGCTCACATGCATTTTCCGTGAACTTTCTTGAGGATTCTCCCATCATCTTCACCAGCATCCTCCAGGCGAGGAGAGACCCTGGGCTCCAGAGTTCACTCAGCAAGCGCTGGTCTGAACCCTGGTGTGTGTGTGGGGGGGGGGTTGGTACTCACCTGTCTGCAGGGGTCCTCCCGGGAAGGACTTCTTGGCCACCTCGGCCAGCGCTCCCAGCCCCAGGCTCACAGCCAGCCCTGGAGAGCAGAGGAGGTGTGGGCTGGGTTCCTGCCCCTGAGCCCTTCCCAGCCTCCCTCCTCCAGTGTCTCTGTGGGCAGGCTCATCCGCTTGCTCCTGGCTGCAGCTCTGTCATTCTCTTCCTGCCCTTTCTCATCTCCTTGGTGTAAGTGTCTCCTTCCCAGCAGTTCTCAGCCCTGGGTGCACAGCAGGGACAACTGAGGCGCTTTGGGGAATTAGGGATTTGGGCCCCACCCCCCAGGCTTCTCAGAAACCTTGGAATTTGTACTTTAAAACATTTATTTTAGGTTGGGCCTGGAGGCATGGCCTAGCAGCTAAAGTCTTCTCCTAGAATGCGCCAGGATCCCATATGGGCGCCGGTTCTAATCCCGGCAGTCCCTCTTCCCATCCAGCTCCCTGCTTGTGGCCTGGGAAAGCAGTCGAGGATGGCCCAGAGCTTTGGGACCCTGCGCCTGTGCGGGAGACCTGGAAGAGGTTCCTGGTTCCCAGCTTCGGATCCCAGCACAGCACCGGCCGTTGCACTCACTTGGGGAGTGAATCATCGGTTGGAAAATCTTCCTCCCTGTCTCTCCTCCTCTCTGTATATCTGACTTTGTAACAAAAAAAAATAAATCTTTAAAAAAAATTTATTTCAGGGCCCAGTGCAGTGGCCTAGTGGACAAAGTTCTCTCCTAGAACATGATGGGATTCTGTATGGGCGCCGGTTCTAATCCCGGCAGCTCTGCTTCCCGTCCAGCTCCCTACTTGTGGCTTGGGAAAGCAGTTGAGGATGACCCAAAACCTTGGGATCCTGCACCTGCATGGAAGACCTGGAAGAAGCTCTTAGCTGCTGGCTTGGATTGGCTCAGTTCCAGCCATTGCAGCCACTTGGGGAGTGAACCATCGGACAGAAGATCTTTCTCTGACTTTCTCTTTATCTGACTTTGCAATGAAACTAAATCTTTTTTTTAAAAAAGTATTATTTCAGAGCCAGTGCTGTGGTACAGGGAGTTAACCCATTGTCTACAGTGCCGGCATCCCACATGGGGGCTTCTCTTCTGACACGAGTCCCTGCTATCGGCTTAGGAAAGCAGCACAAGATGGGCCCTCGTGCTTCAGCCCCAGCACCAACGGGGGAGACCTGGATGAAGTTGTGGGTGCCAGGCTTCAGCCTGCCCTGATGCGGCCAACTGGGGAGTGAAGGAGAAGATGCAAGATCCCTTTTTCTCTCTCTTTGTAGCTCTGCTGCTTAAATGAGTCTTTTTTTTTTTTTAATTTATTTTTATTGGAAAGTCAGATATATAGGAAGAAGGAGAGACAGAAAGATCTTCTGTCTGCTGATTCACTCTTTGAAACGGCCACAACAGCTAGAGCTGAGCTGATCCAAAGCCAAGAGCCAGGAGCTTCCTCCGCGTCTCCCATGTGGATGCAAGGTCCTAAGGCTTTGGGTCATCCTCCACTCCTTTCTCAGGCCACAAGCAGCGAGCTGAATGGGGAGTGCAGTGGCCAGGACACAAACCGGTGCCCATAAGGGATTTTGGTGCATGCACTGCGAGGAGTTTAGCCGTTAGGCTATCTCATTTGGCCCTAAATAAATATATCTTTTAAAAAATACTTCTTTGGGGGGAGGGGGTTGGTACAATGGTTTAGCTGGTTAACCCTCCACCAGCAAGCGCCAGCATCCCCTATGGGTACTGGTTCATGCTCTGATCGCTCCACTTCCCATCCAGCTCCCTGCCTTGGCCTGGGAAAGCAGTGAAGGATAAGCCCAAGTCCTTGGGTCTCTAGCCGTGTGGGAGACCCGGAAGAAGCTCATGGCTTTGGATCAGTTCAGTTCTAGCCACTGTGGCCATTTCGGAGCGAAGCAGCAGATGAAAGATCTCTGTCTCTCTGTAAATCTGCCTTTGAAATTAAAAAAAAAAAATTCTTCTTTTATTTATTTGAGAGACAGAGAAGGAAAGAGAAATCTCCCCATGTGCTGGTTTGTCGCCCTTTCTCCATCCCCTCCCCAAATGCATGCGCAGCCAAGGCTTCGTTAGTCCAAAGCCAGGGGCCCTCTGGGTCTCCCACACAGGTGGCAGGGACCCAAGCTCTGAAGCCACCACCTGTTGTTTCCCAACATGCATGTCAGCAGCAGGAAGCCAGGACTGGAACTCCAAGCCAGGCACGCCACTGGGGGTTGCAGGTGGTGGTTCAACCGCTAACCCAGGGGCCTGCCCCTCACATGTGTCTCAACATCTCGGACGATTCTTGTGTAGAGCCAAGGTTGGGAAGGTCCTGGGATGACTGTCCTAGCCTGACTGTCCTCTGGGACCCCCAATCTTCCTCCCTACCCCACCTAGCCCTCCTCCCTTGCCCCAACGCTCCTCCCCTGTCCCAGCCTTCCTCTGTCACCCAGCCCTCCTCCCTCCACTCTAAAGCCTCCTCTGACCCACCTCCTTCTCTGTGCTCACCTCTCCCATCCCTTCTCCAGAACACCTGCCGGGCCTCCTTTTCCCTGTCCCTCCAGCTGGTGTGATCTCTTTGGCTCAGATTTCCTCTGCTTCCTGTGTCTTCCCATCCACACAGGCCCCTTGGGTGTCTGCCACTTTCCTTCCCTCTCTGATGTTGACTGGAGCTGGCCCTTTCTCTGGCTGCCAGGTGCAGTGCCCACCGTCTTCCAGGCTGCAGCTCACTTTGTGCTCACACTGTGGGTGAAGTGCATTGGACAGGAAAAAATAAAAAAACCACACCTCCACCAACACACCTCCATCTTTATGAAAAAGGAGACAGAGGCTCAGCGAGCAGTACCCGGCTTAGAATCTCACCCCAGGACTGGATGACCTGGGGAGTGATGAGGGGCAAAGCTCCAACCAGTGTGCTTCTACCAGCTGGGCGCCAGCACCCCCCACACTGGAGCCATGCTCGTCACACTGACAGCCAGGCAGGACAGACCCACGCCTGGGGGTTTGGTGAAACAAGACTTGACGTGCTCTGTGGGGGCCGCTGTGTCTTACGTTCTGTTCTTTGCAAACGCTGGCTGCAACCCAGCAAACCACGTCAAGCCAGGCTGCCACCTGCAATCCCTCAGCATTGACAACCCCCTTAGCCTCCACTTGCTCATCTACAGAATGGGCACAAACGTCGATGGATGCAGGGCCATGTGGTGACTGGCTGTCTCCCTGTCTCTCCTCCTTCCCCCCTGCCGTTCTCTCTCTCAGACTCACCCCCTCCTTGTCACAATCTCTAAATGCCATCTCCTCCACTCTACAAGTCACACCTACCCCCAAAGCTGGCCAAGCGACTGATGCGTGAAGAAGGCACCTTGCGTTCTCGAGAGCGCTCGCTCAGCTGGGAAAGAGAGGAGGTGTGAGGTCAGGAAGGCAGGCATAGTGCCTGGGATGGGAGGCACCCAGGCTATGGCTGCACCCTTCCCCCAAATTCAGTGGGGCCAGTGGCCTGCACAAGGGTCTGCAGGGTACCAGGGTACAAGTGTGTGTGTGTGGGAGGCGGGGACAGAGGGGCAGTAATGATGATACCTGGGGTCGCGCTGTCTTCCGGGGCCGGGCTTCCCGTGCCCTGCGAATGTCCTCCTCCCCCAAGCCCCTTCCAGGCTCATCATGCAGTGACTTTGGGGTCCAGGAACCCCAATGCGGCCCCTGGAAGAGATGCGGGCTTGGGTGGGAGTGGAAGACACTTTGGGATCCCTCCCTGTCCACTCCTGCAACCCGCCCTTGGCCTCTCCCCCTGGGTGACCCTCTCCCAGATTCTTACCCACCAGCGCAGCCCAGGGCCTCGCGCCCCTCGAGGCACAGCAAAAGTCCCCCGCAGGAGGCCCCCCAGCTCCAGCCACATTGCCTGGGGGAGCAGAGGAGGGGTTAGTGGGTAGGGCGGGGTGCACTGGTCCGCCCCCCCCCCCCCCATTTTGCCTCCCTTCCCACCTCTAACTTCCATCTCTCAAACTCCCTGCCCTGCTCACAGACTTCCCCTGCTTCTCCCGGCTCCCCTTTCTCGTTGCTAGGAAACTGTTCGCTGCCTCTCCCCGCGGGCCTCCCAAATTCCATCTAGCCTTCTGGCCCCTGCCACTGCTCGTTGCTAGACACCTCCAGATGCTCCAGGGTTACCGCTGCGCTCGGAGCCGGCCCCACTCCCCCTCGCCCGTTGCTAGGCACTGCCTTCCTGACTCCCTGTTGCTAGGTATCCACAATTCCTCCCCAGTCCCGTCACTCGGTTTATGGGCACCTTCCCCACCACCTCCACGTTGCTAAGCACCCACAGCCTGCTGGCCGCCGGTCCGCAAAGCGCGCCGGGCCCTCCTGGACTTCCGGGAGCCTGCGTACGCCCGCCCCCTCCGGCCGGCCACCCAATAGGGGAGCAGCGGCTCGCTTGACGGGCACTAAGCCTGCGTGAAGCACAGCCGGCAGTATGGTGGGGGCGTGGCCTTGCGGGGCGTGGCCGGCGCTGGAGGCGGGGCGTTTCTCTTCCCGTCCTGTCAGTCAAACCTCACTCTGGTTTACAAACTCCACTTCTCTCCTGCGCTCTGGCCTCCTGCCAGTGTCTCCTGTTGCATGCAGCGCTGGCAGGCTCACCTCTCTGAAACACACCTTTTACTCACCCCCTTACACACACAACCAAGCACCCTATTGTATGCACCTGCCCACTCCGCCCTCCCCATGCCCCAGCTCGCCCCCCACTCCTGCTCGTTGGCCTGCTCTCTCCTGCTCACACCCTCACCTCTGCAATCCATCGACCCCTTCCCTAAGCAGGCGTAGCAGCCGTTCCCTCACACACCCTGTTCTCCCTCTCGGCTCCCCGCCCACCCGCGAGTGGGAGTCCTCTGCAAACGGCAGGCCTGACATTTCCCGGAACACACTCAGCCAAGATTCCCGGAGCTGAGTCAGCGATCGTCAGGAACCTTGGCATCCCACAAATCCCTGCTCCAGCCCCTGTGGGAGTGAGGGCACGGCAGGCTGAGTCACCACCCCCTCCTCTGCTTCAGGTTCACCGTCTGGGACAGCAGCAGCCAGGCTGGCTGTGCCTCTTCTCCCACCGTGGGAGCAGGTGCTTCTCCCACAGCGCCCTGCCGCCTCTGCCCAAGCCACCCACTCACCCACCCACCCCAGTCCCAGGGCTGCGTGGCCTCAGCAAAGCTCAGCCCTTCCTGGGGACCCCGGCTTCCCAACCTGATGTACCCGGTGGGCTCTGGCCCCTGGAGAAGACTGTGTGACGTAGCAGGGGGACTGGGGGAAAACATGACTCATTCTAGAACCTTGGGCCTGTGTCCAGTGTCCGTCCTCCAGGTGACTCAGCTAAGACAGAAACCACCTGCTGTCTGCCTCCAAAGGCGAGGGTCTGACGTAGGCGCTGGGGAGAACATCCTGGACAACTGACCCCACAACGCTGCGGCTCCGAAGGCACGAGGGTGAGGCTCAGGGTCCCCGTGAGAGAAGAGGGCCTGGTGCAGAGCAGCACGTGCCCACTGATGAGCCAGATTTCTCTCAGCTGACTCAAGGAAGGCGAGGAAGTCACTCGTGGCAACCTGGAACTCAGGTCTCAGGGAGCCCCCTGCGTGCAATAAAAAAGAACCCAGAAGCGCGGCTGACGCGTCACGGGTCACGTGAGTGTGTAGGGACGTGGGATCAAGTCATAGGGGAGCAGAAGAGATCCCCCTACAAGGCCAGCGGGGCGCCCCACACCTACAGGGGGCGCTGGCGGGCGGCGAGCACGCCGCTAGGTGAGGGCGGAGCCAGGGCGGAGGGGGCGGAGTCCGCGTGAGCCACGCCCCGGGAGGCCATCGGTGTCCCGCCCCGGGAGCTCAGGTGGAGCTCCGCCCCCTCCGCGGCGCTTGGTGCGTCACGTCCTGTGGGGCGGGACTTCGGGGCTCCCCCTGAAGGAGCAGGAGGAGGAGTATCGGTTAACCCCTGCGTGGCCGCTCGAGCTGCAACGCCGCGGCCGGAACCCGTGAGTCGGGGCTCCCCGGCCACACCCCTCGCTGGATTTAAAGGGGAAGGAGGGAGGGGCCGCGTCGGGCCGGAGCCTGGACCCAGGCGGCAGGCAGGCAGGCAGGCAGGCAGGCAGGCAGGCAGGCAGGCAGGCAGGCAGGCAGGCAGGCATGAGGCGCTGCCCATGCCGAGGGAGCTTGAGCGAGGCCGAAGCTGGGGCGCTGCCGGCGGCGGCCCGCATGGGGCTGGAGGCGCCGCGAGGGGGCCGGCGGAGGCAGCCCGGACAGCAGCGAGCCGGGCCGGGTGCCGGAGGCCCGACGGGACGGCCCGAGGGGGGCGGGCCCCAGGCCGGGGCCGAGAGCTCCAGGCTGGTCCCCACGGAGCCCGAAGCGGGGACCGCCGGCCTGGGAGCGGACAGCAGCAGCAGCAGCAGCAGCAGCGAGACGCCGCCGGCCGACAGGTCAGAAGGGAGCAGCCACGGGGCAGAGCCCTGGACGGAGGCCGGCACTCTCTGGCCTGAGCCACACAGATCCGACCTGCAGTCTCAGCGGGACAGGGACAGGCCCGGGGCCGAGAACCTGCGGACTCAGCACAGCAGGTCCAACTCAGAGAGCACCTGCGTCTCTCCGGAGCTTGGGGCTAATGACTCTTGCAAAGATGTGGGCGCTGCTACTGCCTCTGTCCAGGAGCCACCTGGCGCCGATGGCCCCCTGCTACAGCCGGATACTGCTACTGCCTGGACACAGCGGGGCATTGCTGAGGATCCCCAAACAGCACCTGGGACAGACTGCCTTGTAGGAGAGCATCCTGGCAGCGACACTGGGCCAGGGGAAGACACAGGACCTGGGCAGTTGGTGACTGACCTGTACTCGCACCTGGAGGGTAACCCCCTGTGCCCTGTACCCCGCCTCATCATCACCCCTGAGACCCCAGAGCCGGACGCCCAGCCCGTGGGAGCCCTGTCCCGGGCTGAGGTGGGCAGCGGCGGCTTCTCCTCTGCCTCCTCTTTCGACGAGTCGGAGGACGATGTGGTGGACGTGGTGGCTGGGGATGGAGGTGCCAGCGATCCCGAGGACAGGGCCGGGGTGAGTTGGTGCCCAGCAGTCTCCTGTGGCCGCCTGGCTCGAGCAGGGCTCCCTTGCGCCTCTCCCATCCGCTGAGCACCCTTCTCTGAGGAGGATTTCTTCACACGGGCTCCTAGCTGCCTGCCTTCTCCTTTCCCATCCTCCCATCCTGGGGTTCACACTGGTCTGTCCCTGACATCTGTGAGTCTGTGTCCCTCAAATCTGAAGAATACCAGGGTAGAGAGACAGAGTGTCTCTTACAGCTGACAGAGTGTCTTTTACAGCTGATCTTAGCCGAAAGGCTGAGAAGCCGATAGAGTGTACTTTTTAAAGATGTGCTTGTTTTTATTGGAAAGGCAGATATATGGAGAAAAGGAGAAACAGAGAGATCTTTCATCTGTTGGTTCACTCTTCAAATAGCTCAATGGCTAAAGCTGAGCCAACCCAAAGCCAGGAGTCAGGAGCCTCCTCCAGGTCTCCCACACGGGTGTAGGGTCCCAAAGCTTTGGGCCATCCTCGACTGCTTTCCCAGGCCACAAGCAGGGAACTGGATGGGAAGTGGAGCAGCCAGGATTAGAACCAGCGCCCATATGGGATCCTGGCTTATACAGACGGAGGATTAGTCATTTGAGCCATTGTGCCAGGCCCTCAAAGTGCACTTTCTACACTGCTCCTCCAGTTTCTTCTTCTGGGGCCTGGAGCGGCCCAAACCTTCCCAATCCCTTTGCCCACTTGTACATTTTTTCTAGAAAGGGAAGAGAAGATCCAGCTTCCATCACATTCTCAATGGACTGTGTGGACCGTCCACCCAAGCCTGAAAGGCTGGGTTGTGGTGCCCAGCGGCCCGCGGCCACACCCCCAAGGAGCACCCCTCCACTGTTGTTTACGTCTCCTCCCGCTGCCCCAGCCTGGGTGCGGTTCTCCCCCAGTGAATCAGGAGGGCCAGCCTGGCAGGTTCCAGGAGCCAACTCCCGTGTGAACCTGGGAGGCCACAGCCCTTGCCAGCTTGCCTGCCCAGGCCTCCCATTGTCCTGGGCTGGAGTTTGCCCTGAGGTCCCCTCCTCCACACGCCTCCGTTCCCACGTGTGGCTCTAGCTGTGGGAGACAGACCCATCTCTGCGTGTCTGGACCCATGCATGGGGTGGGGAAGAAGGGGGGGCTGACCCTCTGGGGCTCCGTGCCAGGCTTTCCCCATCCACCTGCTCTCTCACCGCCTTGGCATGTGTGCTGCCGGGTGGGAGCCAACCACAGCAGCAGTGCCCAACTGGGCACATGCCTCGCCCCACTAAGCCCTCAGCCATTACTAACCCAACCACACTGCAGCCCCCATGGGCACCTGCTGCTATTCTCCCTTGGAGATGAGGACAGTGGGTCATGGAGAGGTCAAGTCCCTTGGCCAAGGTCACACACCTGGACAGGGGCTGGGCCGAGTCAGCCCCTCAGGCACAGCAGGCCCTGCCCATCATGGTGTGGGGGTGTGTGTGCTCCCTGTGTGACTCTGGGGCCTTGCCACAGCTTGGGGAGCTGTGTGTGTGTGTCCCCATTTTACAGATGGGGAAACTGAGGCACAGAGCAGCCAGGTTGAGTTGGAGCCAGGATGCCAGGTGTGCTTTGAAGCTGCTCTGATCAGCACCCTCAGCCCGGTGCCTTTGTAGCTCCCGGAGAGCTTTGTAGCTCCTGGGGAGGGGGCCGGGGTGCTCAGGGCTCTCCCCTGGGCAGCCTCTCCCCTGCTAACCACTCTTCGTGCTGTCACCAAGCCCAGGCACACTCTATCCCTCTGCTGCCTCTCTGTATGGCTCAGCCTGTCCCCACTGCTCAGCATCCCGTCACTTCCCTCTCGCTTCATGTTGAAATCCCATTTGCTCCAAAATGCCCAGCTTCCTTTATTCCTTTCCCGCTTTCCTTCTCACCGACATCCTGGCTGGAACACTGCCCTCAGGAGGCTCCCCAGCCAGTGCTCAGGGCTGGCTGGCAGAGAGGGCAGTTGGCATGCGACTGGCAGCCCAGAGGAGATGCGTGTCGGAGAGGGCTTCATGGAAGAGGAGGCGGCTTATGTGCTGACTTGGAGAAAGCGGATATAGGATGAGACACGAGAGAAGGCACTGCATCTGTTTATGCTATTTATTTATTTTTAAACATCTATTTTTATTTGAAGGGCAGATTTGCAGAGAGAAGGAGAGATAGAGAGAAAGATCTTCCATCTACTGGCTCACTCCCCAAATGATTGCAACGGCCGGAACTGAGCCGATCCGAAGCCAGGAGCCAGGAGCTTCTTCCAGGTGTCCTATGCGGGTTCAGGGTCCTGAGGCTTTGGACCATCCTTGACTGTTTTCCCAGGCCACAAGCAGGGAGCTGGATGGGAAGTGGAGCTGCCAGGACATGAACCAATGCTTTTATGGCATGTAGGCACCACACAGAGTAAGGTTAATATATTGAGTCACCACATTGACCCCTAATCTGTTTGTGATTTTAAAAATGGTCTCGGACCCAGCGTGGTGGCGCAGTGGTTAAGGTCCTCGCCTTGCACGCCCGGGATCCTGTATGGGAGCTGGTTCTAATCCAGGCGGCCCTGCTTCCCGTCCAGCTCCCTGCCTATGGCCTGGGAAAGCAGTAGAGGACGACCCAAGGCTTTGGAACCCTGCACCCGCGTGGGAGACCCGGAAGAGGCTCCTGGCTTCGGAGCGGCATAGCATCGGCCGTTGCACTCACTTGGGGAGTGAAATATCGGACAGAAGATCTTCCTCTCTGTCTCTCCTCTCTGTATATCTAACTTTCCAATAAAAATAAAATAAATCTTAAAAAAAATGATCTCAGCTGACCCCCCTGCAATCCAAGCCATGTTTTTGGAGCAGCCAAAGCCTGTGCTGGCCACACAGGCGTGACCACGTGCTGCCCCCAGCCCTGACCCTCGGGAGCCTGCTGTCCAGCAGCTGTGTGTGCTGGGTCAGGCCTGTGCCGGTGAGATGGGATAGACCTATGGCTTGCCCTCAGGAGTCTCGAGAGCCACCCGCTTGCTGCCTGATGGTTTTCAGGATTGGGGGCGGGTGAAGGTGCACTGAGGGTCACTTTCTGGCCTCGTGTCAGATGCTCTGCGAACCATCCAGCACCCTGCCTCCCCACGAGCCCCTCTCAGAGAAGGTCGCCAGAGCCCGGCTCGGGAAGCTCTGGGCTGTGGCCACATGTAGCGGGGCTCAATCCCGCCGTTCTGTTTGCTGCTGCCCTGCTTGTGCTCCATGGGTACCACGCAGGCGGGAGGGACACATGAGGGGTTCTGTTGGCCTGGCCTAGCCCAGAGGGCTCCTAGCCCTCTTGCCACCCTCAGCCCCCTCAATAGGGGAATGACCTAGCGTGAGTCCCACACTCGCTTCAAAGAGTTCCACTTCCCAGGCCACAGGCCAGGGGAAGCCAGTGACCTCGGCTCCAGAGGGTGGGGAAGGTTCTGGAAGGACAGAGCGCTGGGGCTCTTGGGACGGCTGTGTTCCTTCTCTGTCGTCACTTCGGCCTCTGTGTGTCTGCGCTGGCCTATCTCCGTCATCAGCTCCTGCCTCTGTCGCTTTTTCCAGGAAGTCTGACCTGGCTTAGGGGGCTCTGAGCTTTTTGCGAGTGTGGCGTGGGGTTGGGGGGTTGTCTGTGCCCACAAGGAAGCCAAGACTGTGTTCATCCCCAAGCTGGGCACAGTGGCATGGGAATGGAGAGAAGGGTGGCAAAGGGAGCAAGCAGAGACTCTCTTCCCATTCCCCCTCCCTGCTCTGGCCTCTGGGAAATCTCATGATGGGTAAACTTAGTGGGGTTCATATCCCACCCCTCCCCTTGGCCAGGGTTTAACACAGCGACCCCAGGAAGCCCCTGACCCTGGGAAGATCTCAGGCCACGTTGTTTTCGCCCCCTGGCAGCATGCCAGCCCCTCCCTCTCTGGCACCTGCCCTGACCCCTCCCCGTTTTGCACTTCCCAGAGCAAACCATGGAAAAAGTTGAAGACAGTTCTGAAGTATTCACCTTTCGTGGTCTCCTTCCGGAAACACTACCCCTGGGTCCAGCTTTCAGGACACGCAGGTGAGAGTCGGGGCGCTGCGTGGATGCGCCCAGTGAGACGCCCAGGCCAGCAAAATGGCTGCTTTCTGGTCTCTCCGTAGCCAAGTGGGTGACCCCCTTTGTCCGGGGGCTGTGGTGGGAGGCCTGGACACTGCCATATCAGGGGCTGGGGGCTATTTTGTGTCTCTCTGGTGCGGAGGGGAGCCGTGACTCTGGGCCCCAACCCTAGATGGGACTTGTATGTGAGTGGGTGACCCTGGGTCTCAGTTCTGCCATCTGCTGATAGGGAACTCATCTGCCTTCCCCCGCAAGGGTTAGCTGATGAGTTCACACCAAAATGTTTGTCAAGGTTGAGATGCAGACCCCTCATAAATGGACACTACAATCCCGGGTCCAGAGGACAGTACACTGGCCGTGTAAGCCGGGCTTCTGCTTGCGATGCCACATCTCAAGGCAGGGGAGGCTGGTTCCAGTCCTGGCTGCCCTGCCTGCCATCTGCTCCCTGCTGACACATGCTGGGAGGTGGCAGATGGTGGCTCAAGTGCACAGGCCCCTGCCACCCACGAGGGAGACCCAGATGGAGTTCTGGCCTCCAGAAGCCTGGGCTGTTGTGAGTAGTTGGAAAACACACCAGCAAACAGATGGTTCTCTCTTTCTCTCTCTCTCTAGTCATTCTGACTTTAAAGTAAACAAAAAATAGATTAAAAAATAGCTAACAGCAGCCGGTCTGCCCCGGCCCTAAGTGGCTGTAGAGAATTAACACCTGCTAGGCAGGAATGGCGGGTTCCCCCAGCACATAGCAGCTCGGTGGCCGGCCTGGGGTGCTGCCCGTCAGGGCTGGACCAGGGGCACCTGGGGTGCTGTAAGCCTTACCGTTGCTGTAGCAGGCGCTCAGCTCTCTGCTGAGGCAGCCCCTGGGCAACGCACGGACACCTGCGGACAGCTGTGTGCCACGCAATGCGGATGGTGAAAGGGACATCTGGGGCAGTGGGTAAGATGTCACCTGAGATGCCCACGTTCCGTAGCGGTCTCAGCTGCGCGTGGCCTCCGCCTTCCTGCTGAGAACATGCAGCTCGGGAGGCAGCAGGACACGGAGGCCTCGAGGCCATGGGCCCCCTGCTTCCCGTGTGGGAGCCCTGAGATCAGGACAGAGGCCCGGCCCAGCCCTGGATATTGTGAGCACCTGGGATGTAATGAAATTCTCTCTCTCTCTGTAACTTTTTTTTTTTTTAAGATTTACTTTATTTTAATTGCAAAGTCAGATACACAGAGAGGATGAGAGACAGAGAAGAAGATCTTCCTTCCAATGATTCACTCCCCAAGTGACTGCAATGGCTGGTGCTGTGCCGATCCGAAGCCGGGAGCCAGGAGCTCTTCTGGGTCTCCCACGTGGGTGCAGGGTCCCAAAGCTTTGGACTGTCTTTCCCAGGCCACATGCAGGGAGCCTGATGGGAAGTGGAGCTGCCTGGATTAGAACTGGCACCTACCTAAATGTGATCCTGGCACTTTTAAGCGGAGGACTTTAGCTGCTAGGCCACCGTGCTGGGCCCTTTCTCTCTGTATCTTTCCAAATACTTACGCACGTATGCACCAGGCAGCAGGCTAGACTAAAAAAGCATGCCTGTCAAGAAAGGGAGACAGCAGGACCTTGTGTGCCCCATTCATCCTTGCACCCAAGGCCTGCTGTGTGAACATGCGACTGCCATCTCTGTGTGCTCTGTTACTGAGCGTAGGAACTGAACCCCAAGCCTCACAGTAGCTGAGCACGCAGCGGGAAGTGGCCGAGTGTGTTGCGGTGCTATGTTCTGCACCGGACCACCTGGGTTTGGCTCCCGGCTTCAGCTTCCTGCTCAACAGACTGGCTGATGGAGCAAGTGATGACTAGGTTCCTGCCCCCCGAGGACTGAGTCCCCAGCTCCATGTGGCAGCCACTGTGGGCAGCTGGGGAGTGAATCCGGGAGGGCATGCTCTCTCCACCTGTCCCTGTCAACAGGATCAGTGAGTAACAATTCAAAACCTTCATGGCTAAAGGCCTCGCCTTGCAAGCGCCGGGATCCCATACGGGCGCCGGTTCTAATCCCGGTGGCCCCGCTTCCCATCCAGCTCCCTGCCTGTGGCCTGGGAAAGCAGTCGAGGACAGCCCAAAGCCTTGGGACCCTGCACCTGTGTGGGAGACCCAGAGAAGCTCCTGGCTCTTGGCTTCGGATTGGCTCATCTCTGGCCCTTGTGAACTAATGGCTGGGACATCTTTCTCTGTCCCTTCTCTGTATACATCTGCCTTTCCAAAAACAAAAGCAATGACAAAACAAAACGTGGATTAAAAGCACCACTCTGTTACCCTCATGAGCCTTGAGTGGAGAATTCAGAGGAGGAGGGCAGGAGAGACTTGTCACAGCTCCTGGTATCTGTGAACTCAGCCAGGATGCTGGAAGCATCCCTTCGGGGGTTGGGTATACTGCTGCTGCCTAGGGCCGAGGTCTCAGCAGGCCTGAAGCCTCCAGCAGCTTCTCCTCACACCTGCTTGGGCTTCCTTACACCATGGCAGCCTCAGAGGAAAAGATTTCTTACCCAGCAACTTGGGAGGGCATGGGCCACATCCCAGCCAACAAGGAAGTGAAGACTTTCGTGCCTTGAGCGGCCCTGGACTCTGGAGCCTCGCAGAATCAGTGCTGCCATAAACGCCTCCCAGGTCACAGGGCAAGGCCGTACTTAGCAGGGAAATTGTAGGTGAGCATGTGGAATGGAAGACATTGTTGCATCCAGTTTTGGAAGAGAGTAACTACTGCAAGAAAAACTTGGGATTATCTATCATTTCTGCATGCCAGGCTTTTTTTTTTTTTTTTTCTTAATTGGCCAGAAAGATTTACAGAAAGATACTCTTCCCATTTGCTGGTTCACTCCCACCCAAAGTTAGCCACAAATGAGCTAACCTGAAGTCAGACACCTCTTCCAGGTCTTCCACTCTGGTGCAAAGCTCCCGAGACTTTAGGCTGTCCTTGACTGCCACAAGGAGGGAGCTGGATGGGAAGTGGAGCAGCCAGTGCAAGAACCAACGCCCCTAGGGGATGTCCATCTTTACAGGAGGGTCAGCCCACCAGATGGTGGCGCCAGGAAGTTGGCACACAAGGCCGGGGGAGGGGCTGGGGTGCTTCCCCCCCACAACCCCATGTGGTCGCTGACCCTCTCACTGATCCCATTACCTGTGGCCACCCACCCACCCATGCAGGGAACTTCGAGGCGGGAGAGGACGGGCGGATTCTGAAACGCTTCTGTCAGTGTGAGCAGCGCAGCCTGGAGCAGCTGATGGAAGACCCGCTGCGGCCGTTTGTGCCAACCTACTATGGCACGGTGCAGCGGGACGGCCAAGCCTTCAACCAGATGGAAGATCTCCTAGCCGATTTCGAAGGCCCCTCCATCATGGACTGCAAGATGGGCAGTAGGTGGGACTGGGGCAGCCTTCGGGTCGGGGCGGAGGGAGGATGGGGACATGGACAGACTCGTGCAGGTTTGCGGAGTGACTGTTTCTGTGTGTGCCCCCCCAGGAGTATATGGGAGGCCCCGCGGCTCCACGCTTCACCCCTTCTTAGCACAGTTGATCTCATTCATTCCAGCCGTTCTGATGGGTGGATAGTGGTGACTCCTTTTCCTGCCAACTAACAACATTGAGCATCTTCTAGAACGTGTATTGGCTTTTGACGAATCATCCTTGAAAAATGCCTGTTTGAATCTTTTACCGGTGTTTTCTACTGGGTTGGCCTCTCATAGGGAGACAGAGAACACCCGTGGGCTGGCTCACTGCACTGGCCAGAGGCCAGGAGCTGCAGCCAGGATCCAGAAACTCAGTCCAGCTCTCCCACGTGGGTAGTGGGAATGCTGTCACTGGAGCCGTCACCGCTGTCCTCCCGGGGCTGCAGGAGGCTGGAGCCAGGGGCCAGGGCTGGCGTTGACCACGCTGATTACACTGTGGGTGTGGACGGCTCACTGCTGGGCTGGACGCCTGCTCCTGTCTTTCTAGTGGTTTTCTTTTTCTTTTTTTCTTTAAGATTTATTTATTTTTATTGCAAAGTCAGATATACAGAGAGACAGAGAGGAAGATCTTCTGTCTGCTAAATCACTCCCTGAGTGGCCTCAACGGCCAGAGCTCAGCCAATCTGAACCCAGGAGCCAGGGGCCTGCAGGTGCAGGGTCCCAAGGCTTTGGGCCATCCTCAACTGCTTTCCCAGGCCACAAGCAGGGAGCTGGATGGGAAGCGAGGGCCGCCGGGATTAGAACAGTGCCCATATGGGATCCCAGCACATTCAAGGCAAGGACTTTAGCTGCTAAGCTACCACATCGGGCCCCTGCCTTTCTATTTTTGCTGGGTGATTTTTTTAATGTATTTTGGATAGAGGTATTTTGTTGGATACACACACACACCCCACTGTCTTTCTGTTCAGCTATCCCAGTTCACTCTCTTACTGGTATCTTTTCATAAACAAAAATATTTTTAAAAAATATGTATTTTACTACAGTCTGAAAGTCAGAGTTACAGAAAGCGAGACAGAGGGAGAGCCAGGACTACCCGGGAAGGAACACATCAGCCGCAAACAGGAAAGAATTTAGATGGCCTTTATTCCAGGGAACCATGGTCATGGGCTTTCCTTCCCCAGGTAACAGAAAGACACATGAGAGGAGAGAAAAAGCCAGGAAGAGACATGCAAGCGAGTTTTAACATGGAAGCTGAAGCGGGGGTTGCTTCGGCCCTTATTTCGTGGGGAATTTGGTTTCTGTCTGTCATTGGTACAGCAGTGACACCGTTGCCTATGGGGCGTCCTCCTGGGTCACAGCCTGAGGTTAGAGGGATGCACCAGGCTCAAAGCCAGCTCCCCTCCCTCTGCTCACCATGGCAAACATCGCTCCCCAAATGGCAGCAAGTGCCAGAGCTAAGCCAAGCCAGGAGCCAGGAGCCAGGACCCTCTTCCAGGTCTCCCACGTGGATAACAGAGTACCAAGTATCTGGGCCATCCTCTGCTGCTTTCTCAGGCTGTTGACAGGGAGCTGGATCAGAAGCGGAGCAGCCCGGATGCAAACTGACGCCCCTATGGGATGCTGGCGTTGTACACCACAGCGTTACCCACTGTGCTCCAGTGTTGGCTCTAAGAAGTGTTAGTGGAAAGTCTACGTGGGGCCAAGATGGCATAGTGGGTTAAATCACCCTCTGTGCATGTGGGCACTGATTTGATTTCTAGCTTGCTCCACTTGCTATCCAATATCCTGATGACGTGCCAGGGAAAGATGGCTCAAGTGCTTGCGACCCTACCATCCGCATGGGGCACCTGGCAGAACTTCCTGGCCCAGCCCTCCTTGTTGCAGCCTCCAGCAAGTGAGCCAGCAGACGGAGGATTCTGTCTCTCCCTCCCTCTGTAACTCTGCCTGTGAAATAAAATAAGCTTAAAGTAAAAACAAAAGAAGCCTGTCTACTCCAAAAACATGAAGATGCTCTCCTGGTTTTTTTTTTCTATAAGCTTCATTGCTTTAACTCTCACATTCTGTTTCACAACCTGGCTAGACCTAACACTCCTGTGTGCTGTGGGAGATGGGGCGTGGGCTTCAGCTTGCCCCCGGTGTGTGTCCTGTGGACCCCTCACTGTTTGTTGTAGAGAATTCCCGTGCCCCTCAGTGTGGCACGGCGTCCACCTCCTAAGCCTGGTGTATTAGGGTGTGCGTGTGTGTGTCTTGCGTGCACTCTGCTCACAGATCTGCTCACTTGCTGTCCCCACCCTCCCATCCCCTGCCCCTGTGTCTAGGACCTACCTGGAGGAGGAGCTGGTGAAGGCACGGGAACGTCCCCGGCCCCGCAGGGACATGTACGAGAAGATGGTGGCCGTGGATCCCGGGGCCCCCACGCCCGAGGAGCATGCGCAGGGGGCCGTCACCAAGCCCCGCTACATGCAGTGGCGGGAGGCTGCCAGCTCCACATCCACCCTGGGCTTCCGCATCGAGGGCGTTAAGGTGAGACCAGGAGCTGTCTGGCCGGTCCCTACAGGGCCCTGAACTAGGTCTGAGGCAGGGCCTCCTGGGGCACACGGGTGATGGGGGAAGAGCCGAGGACGTGTCCATCTGACAGGCATCTCCTGACTCTCCATCCTGTGGCTGGGGCTCATTCCAGCTCCTTCTGTGTCTGCCTCCCCGGTCTCCCCTCCCCAAACCCTGTGGCCTCGTCCCTCTCCCCAGTGACCTGGTCCCTGTGCCCTATAGGCCAAGTGCCCTCGTTTGAGTCGCTGGTCCCCAAGGTCAGACATCAGAATGACAGCATCTTAAGCTGCTGTGGTCCTGCCCTGTGTGCTTACAGGAGCTGCCCGCCAGGGGCTGGTGTCTGTGCTGCGCACCATGGCCTGGCACACACCCACTGGGCTTTGTCCCTGTGCCCTTGAGGGTTCTCCATGGCATTTCCACAGAGAATCGGCCTCTTACCCGCCAGGTGGGCATCTTTGTGGATGTGGCAAGGTGCCCTGGGGATGGACCCCCAGAAGGTGTCCATTTCCTGTCACTGCAGTACCGCAGCGAGTCGTGGGCACAAGACATTTTACAGGTGTGCCGGCTCAGCTCCCGACTAGCTTTCTGGAAGTGAGACGACTGAGGCAAAGGCTATACGCTAAACTCTGGTTCTATTATTATTATTATTAAAGATTTTAAACTGTATTTAGAAGACAAAGTTTCAGAGCTGGAGAGCTCTCCCATCACTGCTTCACTCCACAAATGGCTGCAACAGCCAGGGTTGGGCCAGGCCAAAGCCAGGAGCCTGGCACCCCCTCTGGGTCTCCCATGTGAGTGCAAGCTCCCAAGCACTTGAGCCATGTCCCACTTCCCTCCCAGGTACATTAGCAGGGAGCTATACTGAAAGTGGAGCAGCTGGGACTCGAATCACTGTCATGATATGAGATGCTGGCACTGCAGGCAGCAGTTTAACCCACCACACGGAAAAGCCCGCCCCCCACCAAGCCCCCTTCATGGGTGCTGTCCTGCCACATGTCCCCAAGGCCTTGCCTGCATGGCCTCCTGAGCTGCGAATTCCACAATGTCCTCCTGGCCAGAACCCTCCGTGGCTCTCCAGGGCGCTCAGGAAGAGCTCAGGGTGCCTCAGGTAGTTTTCTCTGCCCTTTCCCTGGGCTTCCCCTTGTTGACCTGCAGCCGTTTTCCTGTCTGCTTTAGATGTGGCCTCCTCAAGGAGGCCCTCCTTGATTTCTCTGACACTACATCGGGATCCCCCTCCTTATCTCCTCATAGCTCCCTCTCCTCCTCCATTGCTCCTGCGTCCCCAGGTGATGGCCTCAAGCGACCCCTGCCTCCCTCATCTGACTGCCTGTCCTGCTCCCTCCACGTCACCAGGACCCCCGTAGCAGCACCTGGTACCATGTGGCAGAAGCACTCGGAGGCCTCTCTGGGACACTGTCCAACCCCAGCAGTGCGCCCAGCCCATGCCCGCATGCTGTGTAGCACACACGGGGTCCACCTGCATCTAGGATGTAGGGACCAACATGCTCCCCGCTTTCCAGATGAGCAAACCGAGGTTGGGACAGGTGAAGCACTTGCTTAGGGTAGGATGGCCAAACTAGAGAGTAGCCAAGTTGCAATAAAAAAAACAAGTCTACCACACCCCCTAACCCTGCCCCCTACATCCCACTGACACCCAGCACAGCCAGTGGAGGGCTCGGTCAGGTGTGGGAGGCCTGGTTCCTTGGCTATGTGCTGCAGCAGGCAGGTGGCCTGGCTGTTCCTGAACAGCAAGCAGCTGTGAGGGCCACTGGGCAGCCGGGGGCTAGTGGGGGGCCGGGGGAGGGAAGGTGTGACAGGACTGTCCCCGTCCTTTGTCCTGCAGAAGGCTGATGGGACCTGCAACACCAACTTTAAGAAGACGCAGGCGCTGGAGCAGGTGACCCAGGTGCTGGAGGACTTTGTGGATAGAGACCCCGGGGTCTTGGTGAGTGCAGGACCTGGCCAGGACATGGCCGCTCCTAGAGAGTCAGGCTGGTTGGGGCTGGGTGGCCCTGCTTGTGCTGGGGACGCCCAGGGGCTGGCTGGGGCTGGGCGGCCCACATGGTTAGACCGGGCTGAAGCCAGGAGCCTAGAATCGCAGCCATTACCTATTGCCGCCCACATGTGTACCACTGGGAAGCAGAATCAGAGCTGCGCCGGGTGGAAACCCAGGCACTCTGGTATGAGATGCGGTGTCCCAAGTGGTTTCTTTATTTGAAAGGCAGAATTACAGAGAAAGAGGGAGAGAGGCAGAGAGATCTTCTATCTGCTGGTTTGGCCTCAAGTGCTAAGGCTGGACCAGGCTGAAGCCAGGAGCCTGGAACTCCATCCAGGTCACTCATGTGGGCAGCGGGCACTCAGGGACTTGGGGCATCTTGTGCTGCCTTAGCAGAGAGCTGGATGGGAAGTAGAGCCTGGAGCTGGTACTCTGATGGGATGCAGGTGTTACAGGGGAGGCTTGGCATGCTGTCTCACGACTGGCCTTCCAAGGTGCTTGTTAACTACTGCACCAGATGCCTGCCCCAGCTCACTGCCTGGCCTGAGGGCTGGACCGAATATGGCT
The DNA here is from genome assembly GCF_017591425.1 of Ochotona curzoniae. Taxonomy (NCBI): domain Eukaryota; kingdom Metazoa; phylum Chordata; class Mammalia; order Lagomorpha; family Ochotonidae; genus Ochotona; species Ochotona curzoniae. The sequence continues at coordinate 2,645,532 of NW_024465561.1, read as the reverse complement.
CAAGATCCGCAGGCAAAGCAGGGTTTGTTCTCACAGTAAAATCAAAGGACGAAGAGCAAGGGAATACGTAAGACCTCATAACACTGGGGCTCAGAATGGCCACTGCCATTCCTGCCATGTTCTGCTGGAGTCCAGCAAATCATGTGACCAGGCCAAGATGAACGGGCTGTGGGGAGGTGCTCAGGTTCGGGGGGGTGAGGAGGAGGATGTAACTAGGCTACCACACTGCAGTGCCTCCACCCTGCTGCCCCATCCTGGCTGGGTGCCGCTCACTGCACTGGGGCAAGCGACTCACTACGGTCCCTCCTTCAACACACAGAGAAAGTACGTGGCCCGCCTGGAGCAGCTCCGCGACACTCTGGAGCAGTCCCCCTTCTTCAGGACTCACGAGGTGCGAGCTCCGGCCACTGTGCCGTCTGCAGGTCCCCGGTCTGGGGGCGGGAGGGGGGTGTGGCACGGAGAGGACGCTGTGGGTGACAGCGGCCGCAGCCGGGGGAAGGAGGCACCCACCTGTGCGACGCCATCGAGGGTGTCTCAGTGGAGAGAGGGTTCCGGAGCTGGATTGAGGACCACTCTGGGCATATGACTCTGCCACCTGCTTCTGCCCCCCACAATCCCAGGGCTGCCCAGGCCTGAAGGCCTTGGGGAGGCTCTCACCAGTATGTCTCTCAGGTGACCTACAGGGATGGCTCTGCACCTGCAGTCTCCCTTCCCTGCCCAACTGTGCCTCTTGGGGTTGTGTCCCCAAGTCTGAGCTGGTCACAACCCTCTGGTCTCCCTGTTGCCTCTTCCTGATGTCACTGGCTGGCCCGAGAGTCTGAGGACCCAACCCTGCCCCTCCCTGGCCGGCTGTTCCGGAGGCCTCGGGCTCCGTGCCTTCGGGAGGAGGTCACAGCTGTACCTGCCCCCCCATGCCTGTGTGTGCGGCTGCTGTTAGTGTCTTTGCTTTTACCAAGTGTCACTCTGACAAGGCCTTCAGACCTGCGACAAAAGTGGCAAAGTGGACACCTGGGAATGCACAGGACTGCTGCCTTCATGCTTGGTTTTGCCTGCCAGCCCAACCCAACATTTTGAATATTAATTTGCCACATTTAAAATGTGAGCCTTCACAGCCAAATAGGTACTTCCATTTTCCTGGCCACTCCAGGCTGTCCTCACTGGGCACACACTGCCTCTTTTGTTTTTGTTTTTTTTAGACTTATTTTTACTTGAAAGAATTAGAAAGGTTGAGATGGAGGTGGAGGGTGGGGTCTTCCATCCTCTGGTTCCCTCCCCATCTGATTGCAATGGCCAGATTGGCCTGTCCAAAGCCAGTAGCTCGAGCTTCCTAGTTCTCCCACCTGGGTGCAGGAGCCCCAGCAGTATGGTCATCCTCTGCTGCTCTCCCAGGCCACAAGCAGGGAGTTGGATCAGAAGTGGAGCAGCTGGGAGATGAAGCAGTGCCCATAGGGGATGCCACACTGCAGGCAGCGGATTAGCATGCTACCCCACCGCGCCAGCCCCATGCTCTGCCTGTCAACTGCTGCCCACCTACCCAGGGTAGAGCTATTTGGGAGCAGTGGGGCTTGATACCTGATTTAGAAAAAGGGAGTCTTGCACACCTGCAGGTAGGCAAAGGGGAAGCAGCTGCTGTTGCTAACTGTGGCATCCACTGAGGACTGTGAATCTCACTTTGTATCTGAGGAGGCACAACCACACAGGGCTCCCAGCCCCCGCTTCCTGAGCCGCAGCGGGCAGGTGGAGCCTGGCGCTGAGGCAGCTCAGCTCTGGGATTCTTGCGGGCAGCCTCCCCCCACCCCCACCACCGCTGTGACCGCGGCTCTCCACCGCAGGCGGAGCGTGGTGTGGGCCAAGGTGCCTCAGCTTCAGGGTTCCTGCGGGCAGCCACCCGCCCCGCCGTGATCTCCCCGGCTCTCCCCTGCAGGTGGTGGGCAGCTCCCTGCTCTTTGTGCACGACCGCTCGGGCCTGGCCAAGGTGTGGATGATTGACTTCGGCAAGACAGTGGCCCTGCCTGCCCACCAGACCCTCAGCCACCGACTGCCCTGGGCCGAGGGCAACCATGAGGATGGTTACCTGTGGGGCCTGGACAACATGATCCACCTCCTACAGGGGCTGGCCCGTAGCTGACCCTCCCAGCATGCCTGGCTCATTCACCGGATGGGGCCGCTCCAGCCAGAGGAACCCCACATGCAACGGGGGCCTGAGTGTGGCAAGTGGGGCAGCGACCTCCAGGATGGGAGAGGTTGAAGGCCTCCACGATACCACAACACGTGCAGGCGAGGTCATGCCAGCCAGCCGAACCAGATCAGTCCCCGGACCACAGGTTACGGAGGGGCCACCGGCAGCCTCCACTGAACGACACCAGCCAAGAGCCCACCTCAGCTGTTAGAGGGTGCAGGCGTGACCGTGAGGACCACAGCGTCGCTCATGATCAAATGCAAGAGCCACTTGTCTCCTGATTTAGTGAGGACACTGCGCGCACAGAGTGTCGCCTCTGGCCTAGGGTCGGTGCTGCAGGCGGGCCGAGGGTGGGGCTCCCCGGCCAGCTGCCCTGCCAGGGCTGGTGTGCTCCTCCCGTGGATTCTGCGGACCAGCAGCCGCACTCTGCCCTCTGGCACCTTCAGCCCCAGGACTTTGTCCTTTGTGCCAGGACACATGGTCCCTGTGTGTTTCCTCCTGGCAGACTACAGTGCCTGGACCTAAGGCTCCTGCAGGGGAACGTGCAGCTGTGGCCCTGACCAGGGCAGGGACTCCTAGACCCTGGGGTATACCCCACTTGTGCTGGGCCTCCCATCCCTGGAGGGTGGGCTCAGGTAGCACATGCCTCTCCCCTGGCATGGTGATGGCCTCCCAGCCCCTCCCCACCCATACACTATCTGAGGGTAGTGTCAGCCAGGGCTGGCCACAGGAGGGCTGAGGGCTTTCCTGCGCCTCCCAGTGTGGGGGTGTAAGCTCAGGCTTATGACTGCACCCCAGTGCTGGGCAGCCATGGGATGGGGAAGCAAGCCATGGCCTCCCCACATGGCACCCACTGAACTGTCCTGCTTGGGTCTGGCTCTATGCTGGATAACATGGGGACAGCCCTCCCCCCAGGACCCCTTTTCTCACGTCACCCAGTGGGGAGGACCTGCCCCCCAGGTGGCTACCTAGGAGATCCTCGGCTGGGTGCTGGGACAGGCATACCCCACCTTACAGGATGGAGGAGACAGGTACTCGTTAAACTAATTCTCTGCCTCTCTGTTACACACACACACACACACACACACAAAAACACACACACACACACAAAAACACACACACACACACACACATTATTCAAAAGGCTACGTTTATTCTGGTGCAAAAATGCTGAAACCCAGGCACAGGAGGGAGCTCCAGAAAGGCCATGGAAACGCCGACCCTGTGTGGATTTCAGAGGTGTTTCTATCAAAATAAATTTTAAAAATCTCATTTTCTACCAATTACTAGATGTATGCCTTTCACATGGGTCTGTGACTACAGACAAAGCAGTTTGTGGTCAGCACCAGGGAGTTCAAGGCGTAGCAGGTGGCTTGGCTGTGGCAAGCCAAGTCTGGTTTGAATTCTGGCCCTGCCACCTGTCAGCCATATGACCTGAGGCCATTGGCCACCCTCCAGGCCTCAGTCTTGCCATCTGTCCAACGGGTGGCATCTAGTAGCTCCTTGCAAGGCCGGAGCTGCTGAGCTGGTGAGCAGAGGTCACACCTGAGGCTGCCTGGGGCAGGGGTGCCCAGCTTGAAGCCGAGGGGGCCTTCCCTGAGGGTATGGTATGTGAGTCGAGCTGAGCAGCAAGCTGACTTGGCAGGCAGGCAGGGGTCAGGGTGGCAGTGGCTCAGGCGCGGAAGGGGTAGACGTGATGTCCAGGTGCAGTGCACGGGGTGTGGGGTCTGAGGGGTTCCTCCCAGGTGGGGCCAGGCAGTGCTCAAGCTGCTGAAGGCCCTAAGGGACAGACTGGAACGCTCCAAGCAGTGACAGCTCCAGCTACGGGCTGGAGTCCCGTGGCCTGAGGAGCAGGGCCTGGCCACAGAGGCCGGCCTGCACCCCACCAGTGGGCACCACGTATGTCTGGCCGTCGGCAGCCCGCAAGGGCGAGAAGTCAGTGAGCTGCAGGTTGCTCTCCTGGACCTGGTCATAGTCCCACAGCTGGTAGTTCCAACTCTTGCCCTGCTTGCAGAGAAGATAAGTGGCTCCTGGGGCAACCTCCCCTGGCAGGACCAGTAGCTGGCAGGGCATACCGGACACCGGGTGGAACAGGCCAGGCAGCTCAGGGTCCTCGGTGTAGCTGTGGCTTGGCGTGTGAGACACACCCAGCAGGACTCCTGGGGGAAACAGGGTGTCAATAGCTGCCCACGAGGACCTGCTGGTCCCTAGGCCACGGGGAGGTCAGTGGGGATCATAGGCATGCTGTTAGCACCTGCTCTGAAGTCGCAGACAGCACGGCCAGCATGGGGATACTGCTCGCCTCCCACTGTCCAGGAGTGACCAGAGGGGCACCTGCAGCGCCCTGTGGCCTTGACCCCAGGTAGGCACGTGGGCAGAGATGGAATCACAAACACTCACGGGGACACGCCCCATGACAGGCGCTGCTCCCAGGGAGCTCCCATCCTCTCAGATCTCAAATGGAGGCCAGAGAGGCGCCCTGTTGCGCAAACTCAGAGCCTGGACGGGGTTGGGCCCAGCGCCCACCTGACCCTACAAGCCTGAGCCCTGGGCAGACACTCGGGACACCTGTTGCCTCCCAACAGGTTTTCAGTTAGCCCCAGGGAGGCGAGTGGCACACATGGCCTGGCAGGGTGAAGGTGAACGAGTCCCCGGGGACTAGGTGGGCACGGAGAGCAGGGACACCCACCTGCGCTGACAGCCCAGTGGGCTTTATGGCCCTTCCTCCGGCACGGCTCGTGGTTGAAGTCCTCATCGTAGCTGATGTGCTGGCATTAAGGCCAAACTCACGGCATGATGGGGGGCTGCCCTCTGCCACCCCTGCCCCGCTCCGTTCCGGGCACCGCACTTGGATACGGGATGAGCACGGGGTGTCCGGAGACCAGGTGCTGCAGGACCAGTTCTTTGTTGGTCCCGCCCAGGCCCCCTGAGAGCAGCTCAGCCTGGCAGCCCAGCGCCTCCCGTGCCAGCCGGCCCATGTTGGCCACTGTGGGATGGGGGGACACGGAGAGGCTGCTGGGGGATGGGGACTTCATCGTGGTGTAGACAGAGTAAGGCACAGAGGGCCCAAGTGAAGTAGCCAGCCCCCCTCACTCACCAGAGAACATCTCTCCCTGGGCTGTGTAGCCCCTCTCCATGGCCACCTGCACCAACTTCTCCAGAGGAACCCCATTGGGGGGTGACAGCAGAGTGCCCGCCATCCACAGGGCCACCAGCCCACACCTGGGGAGGGATGGCCCGGGGAACTCAGCCCTAAGGCCTGCTCTGCTGGGCCTTCCACCACGTACCCTGCCAGGTGGGACAGAGTCCCCCACAGAGGTGGACAACCATGGGGCGGGGACATGGCCCAGGCTGGTTTGGTAATCCCCTTGCTCATGCAGTCCAGCTGTTTCCCATGCTGTACCGTGGCCTTGATGTCCCCGCGCGGGCCCCCCACCTCTCCCTCCCTGGGCTGTCCCATTTACCCCCTCCCATGGTCACTGGGGGAGCCCAGCCTGGGGCACCTACTGAGGGCCTTCCTGGATGCAGGAAGGAAGGTCGACGCAGAACAGGATCCACTGCAGGTCACTGCGGAAGCTGGGGCAGAAAACAGGCTGGGGTCACCAGGGTGGGGGTCACCAGGGTGTGTCCCCGCCCCTCCCGCGGTCTAGTTGCAGTAGGGCATCTGGGCAGGGGAAAGGGACCCAGCCTGGCTGTGGCACAGCCAGAGAACTGCTCCCTAGACTGCGAGGTGGCAGGACCTCCACCGCCCACAAATGGCCTAGCTCCCTGGGCAGCCATGCATGCCCAAAGAGGAACAGGCATTTGCAGGGGGACCTTTACTGCTGGGGGCTCCCACTGCCTTCGGCTGTGCTGGGCTGGTGACTGAAGCCATCAGAACCTGTCTGTATGTCCAGGCAATGTTCCTAGAAGCGAAGGGGTGCAGGGGGTGGGGTGTGTCCAGCGTGTGTATGCGCGGGGCGCGGGGCCCCTACCGGTCCTTGCGCAGCCTCAGCAGCCTCCTCACGTCCTCTCTGCCCGACGGGACCGGGCCGGCCCTCGCCCAGGCCTCCTGCAGGAGTCGGCTCTTCTGCAGGCCGAAGACGTGAGGCGGAGAGGTCCCCAAGGTGGCAGCAGCCATTGGGGGAGGCGGCGGCGGCGGCGGGGGAACGGGGGCCTGGAGGCTCCGGGGAGGGATTGCAAAAGCCCCGTCCGGGGTGCTCGGCGGTGGAGGTTCCGGGGTCCTCGGAGGAGAGCCCGGGGGATGCAGGGATGGAGAGCAGGCAGAAGCCATATTGGGGGCCTACAGGAGAGGTTGAGGGCAGGAGACGAAAACGTTTAAGTCTCTGAGATGAAGTCTTACAAAGGTGTCAACGCGGGGGTTAGGAAGCCAGGGCTCTAACACCTGACACCACCCAAGTCTCGCGGAACTAAAGTCCGGATCCCGAGCTGTGGCGCGAGCTGGGTCTACACCGGGAAAGTTTAGGAGTGAATTCTCGGGGCTGCAGAGGGACGCCCGCGAGTCAGGACACGACCCGGAGGAAAGGGCCTACACATGCGAGCCCGGGGCTAGTACAGGGGAACCCAGCCCCTTTCCAGCTGACCTTAACGCGAGGGGTCAACAGGTCAAGCCGGAAGGGAACAAGGCCTAGCTGGGGCGCAGATCCTGGAACTAGAAGGCCACAGGAAACATCTGTGTGGGGGAGAACCCAGGCCCGGGGGCAGTCTGGACACCACCACGACAAGGAACGGGACGTTTCTAAAATAAAACGCGACTTTCTGTGGCGCAAAATGGCGGCTCCCACACGCCGTCCCGCCCTGTCACGTGGGAGCACTTGCAGCACGTGCCCGCCCCCGTAACGATCACGTGATAGAAGACGGCCAGCCCATGGGGAAGAGGTGGGTTTTCAAAGGACCGCCTCCGGAAGTGACTGCAAGCGGGTACCGCGCCCCTATTGGCAAGAAGCTTGTAACCTTCGTTGATTGGCGCAGAGGAAGGCGAAGGGCCAGGGGGCGGGGCCTCCTGCCGAAGCGGGAATACGAATGTCCCTTTGATTGGCAAAACCTGAGTCCAGGGACAACGCTTGTTCTGATTGGCCTAGCGACCGAACTTCCTCCCCGGGGATTGGCTTATCGAAAGGCAAAGGCCGGGCTAGGAAAGGAAGTTTTGGTGTTCGAGGGACGCAGCCGCGGCGTTGCCAGCGGGAGTCACAGGTCTATCGGTGGGTAACCTCGGGCCCAGGCGGCCATCGACAGCGGGTGACCAGTTCGTCTGGCCTGGCGCCTTTCCATGTCCCATGTGGGAGGAAACTTTTAGTTGTGCGAGGCCAAGGACCTCAAATTCGTCCCATCCCTAACTGCCGCCTCCATCCGGGTTTTTTCTCCTTCGCCGTCTTTGGGCGCGTAGGCCAATGGGAATCGCCCTTTATGGCGCCCCACCCCTTAGGCGCGTGGCGTATCCTGGGACTTGTAGTTCCCGTCTGGCGAGTCTTCGAGGCACGCGGGCGGTAGAAGCGGGGTTCCTGCACACGCGTGGGATCTCGGGCTGTGTTTTTCGCCCGGTTTCCTCTTGTTGGGAAGGTTTTTGAGCCGCCCGGCCAGTCCGCCAGCAGACACAGGATTTGAGCGAGACCCCGGATTAAAGTCCCTTGTTTTCCTCCTTTAAGCGCTTCTTCGGCACCTCATCCCATGGCAGTTCCCGAGACCCGCCCCAACCACACCAACCACACCATTTATATCAACAACCTCAATGAGAAGATCAAGAAGGATGGTGAGTTCCAGGGGTGCTTGGGTGTCGTGCACGAGGCAGCTCCTCTTCCTCAGCCCTGCTCCTGGCCCTCGGACCCCCGGGCTGTTCGAGAGTGACCCCCCGACCTTGTACTGCGCCCAATGACCTGGTCACGCTGCCCCCGGGACTCCTACGGGAAGCCTTCCCCGCTCCCTTCTCTGTCCTCTGGCAGCTCCCCTCCCGGGGGACCCAGGGCGAGCCCCAGCAAGCCCTGATGGTTCTGGCCCCTTCTGGGGTTCTCTGTGTGCTTGTGTGCTCACGGTTAACCCTGTAGCAGCAGCATCGGGATTGCCTGCAGTCCTCGCAGCCGCTACTGTTATTCCCATTGGTCAGGTTAGGACACTGAAGCCCTCAGTGACGGAGATCTCCCATTCGCTGGCTCACTCCCCAGATGGCTGCAGCAAGTGGGGCTGGGCCAGGTGGAAGGCAGCAGCTTTCTGCAGGTCCCCGACCTGGGTGTGGGGATCCCAGTTCTTCTTTTTTTAAGATTTATTTTTATTGTAAATCAGATATACAGAGAGGAGGAGAGACAGAGGAAGTTTTTCCATCCATTGGTTCACTCCCCAAGTGACCGCAATGGCTGCACTGCGCTGATCTGAAGCAGGAGCCAGAGGCTCTTCCAGGTCTCCCATGCTGGTGTAGGGTCTCAAGGCTTTGGGCCGTCCTCAACTGCTTTCCCAGGCCACAAGCAGGAAGCTGGATGGGAAGCAGGACTGCCAGGATTAGAACTGGCGCCCATATGGGATCCCGGTGCGTGCAAGGCCAGGACTTTAGCTGGGCCGCCGGGCCGGGCCTGGATCCCATTTCTTGGGCCTTGTCAGGTGCCAGAGCAGGGAGCTGGGATAGGAAGTGGAGCAGCCAGGACCCAGCCAGGCACGCTGATGTGGGATGCTGGCAGCAGAAGCAGCGCCCCAACACCTACCCCTAGAGTAGCTTTCAGTTTACAACACAGGATTTTGGAATTTAAACATTTTCTTTTACCCACGTCCAGCTTCCTTATTTACATCACGGAGTGGTGTGATAACATTTCTCACAGTTAATGAGTCACACTCTAACACTGCTTTTTCCAGCCTCTTGCGTGCAGGTGTGTGTGTGTGTGTGTGTGTGTGTGTGTGCCTGTAGCTCCAACATATGAGGGAAAGAATTCAGTTCTTGAAATTAGGATCTTTTTGCTTTGAGTAAATAAATTGTCATTGTATTGACCTTACTTCCTACGTCTGCAGACTGGGCACACCTTGGCACGGATGTTGTTGGGGGGAGGGTCAGACTCACTTAGTCTCCATGCAGGACAGCTTTCCTGGGACCTCGCCATTGAAAAGGGCTGGAGAATTGTAAGGATTGTTTGAAGGCCTAGTAACAATTTTTTATCTGCTGGGTTACTCCCCAGATGGCCACAGTGCCCAGGGCAGAGCCAGGCTAAGCCAGGACCTTCACCTGGATCCCATGTGGGTGCCAGGGCCCAAGTGGTTGGGCCATTTGCTACTGCTTTCCCTGACTGCTATCTACAAGTTGGATCAGAAGTGGAGCAACTGGGGCTCGAACTGGCGGTCATGGAGAGATGTTAACGTTCATTGTCACCTCAATGAGTTAATTTTATTATTGTTTTGGAAAGGGGCTGCTGCCGTGGTTTGGCAGGCTGAACGTCCACCTGGGACACCAGAGTCCCATATGGCCATCAGTTTGAGGTCTGGTGGTACCATTTCCCTTGCAGCTCGATGTTCATGGCCTGGGAAAGCAGCAGAGGATGGCCCACGTCCTGGGGCCCCCGCAACCATGTGGGAGGCCCAGAAGATGCTTGTGGCTCTGGACTAGTCCAGTTCCAGCCCATGTGGCCATCTGGAGAGTGAACCAGTGGATGGAAGATCTGTCTCCTTCTTGCTCTATAACTCTTCTTGTCAAATACAAATTGTTTTTGTTTTTTAGTTTTTTTTTTTTTTTCAAGATTTATTTTTATTGCAAAGTCAGATATACAGCAAGGAAGCTCTTCCGTCCGATGATTCACTCCCTAAGTGACTGCAGTGGCTGGACTGAGCTGATCTGAAGCCAGGAGCCTCCTCTAGGTCTCCTATGTGTGCAGAGTCCCAGGGCATTAGGCTGTCCTTGACTGCTTTCCCAGGCCACAAGCAGGGAGCTAGATGGAAAGTGGGGATGCCAGGATTAGAATCAGCGTCCATATGGGATCCCAGCATGTTCCAGGGCAGGATTTTAGCCGCTAGGCCACAGCGCTGGGCCCACATTTATTTTCTTTTTATTGGAAAGGTAGTTTCACAGAGGGGAGAGACAGAAAGATCTTCTGTCTGTTGGTTCATTCCCCAGTGACCGCAGTGGCCGGGTCCAAACCAATCAGGAACCTTTTCCAGGCCCCCCAGGCGGGTGCAGGGTCCCAAGTCTTTGGACCATCTCCACTGCTCTCCCAGGCCACAAACAGGGAGCTGGTTGAGAAGCGGGGCTGCCGGGATATGAACTGGTGCTCAAATGGGATCCAGGCACATGCAAGGTGAGGATTTAACTACCAGGCCATCATGCCAGATCCCTTTATAAAATATTTCTAAATATTTATAAGGCAGAGAGAGAAATTTCTCTCAGCTGATTCACTTTGCAAATGACTGCAGTGGCCAGGCCGGAGTGAGGCTGGGGCAGGAGCTTCATCCACGTCTCCCACTTGAGTGACAGAAGCCTGTGTGTAAGTCCTACGTCTGCTGAGAGGCCAGGATGCTCCCCTGCCCTGTATCCAGGATCTTCCCAGGTGTGGGGGGAGAGGTGCAGGGCCCACACGGGGATGGTGTGGGGGGCAGAGGAAAGCCAGGCATCTTCCCGTTAGGGGCGTTGTCTTGGCTGACTGCAGTGTCCTTGGCCTCACCCTTCTCTGGTGGACACTCTCCTTGCCTCCCGTTACTTGGTTCGGGTGGTTCCTCCCTCGGGCCTGGCGGTGGGAGGGCTCCGTTGTCCGGCTTTCCTGTCGGCTTGAGTTGTGCTGGTACCAGGATCGGCTTTGATGAGCACACAGTCCCAGCTGTGCCACGTCCTGCCTGGCACCTGGGGGAGTCTCGTCCTCTCACAGTGCTGACATTGTTGTAAGGTTGACATGCTCACAGTCCTGGTTGACTCATGAGTTGTGAAAATGTTGTGATTTGCATAAACCACTCAGAGGTAACTTTATGCTTCAGATTTATCTTTATTTTTGTTTTACTTGGAAGAGGGAGATCTTCCAGTCTAGTTCCCTCCACACATGTCCACAGTAGCCAGAACTGAGCAGGCTAAAACCAGGAGCCCCCCTCGCTGCAGGTCTCCGGCCGGTCGCAGGGACCGAGGTCCCCGGCCGTCAGCACCTGTGCCTGTGGGGATGTGAAGGAAGCAGAGGAGCCAGGACTCTAATCAGACATGGGGTACAGGCGTCCCCAAGTGGCAGCTTAGTTGTGCCAGACACCTGCCATGTGATGGCATCCTGACTCATTCATGTTTGTGAGGACATTTGTGTGCTGGACTCAGCATTAGCTGGGGAGACAGGCGAGAAAGGGGTGGCGTATGCCATGAAGGAAAAAAATAAGGGGCTCCAAGTCGGTTTCTCAGAAGTGGCAGTTGAGCCCAGCGTGGTGGCACAGTGGTTAAGGTCCTCGCCTTGCATGCCCGGGATCCCATATGGGCGCCGGTTCTAATCCCAGCAGCCCCGCTTCCCTTCCAGCTCCCTGCCTGTGGCCCGGGAAAGCAGTCGAGGACGGCCCAAAGCTTTGGGAACCTGCACCCGCGTGGGAGACCCGGAAGAGGCTCCTGGCTTCGGATCATCGGCCGTTGCGCTCACTTAGGGAGTGAATTATTGGACGGAAGATCTTCCTCTCTGTCTCTCCTCTCTGTATATCTGCCTTTCCGATAAAAAAATAATAAAAATAAATCTTACTAAAAAAAAAAAAGAAGGGGCAGCATTTCTACTGAGGCTCCCGTAGCCGGAAGGAGGCAGCCATGGCAAGCTCAGGAGGAGTGTGTCCTCGGAGGAGGGGCCGGTCCGAGGCACGAGGTGGGGTTCAGGCCTGTGCCAGAGTGCTCAGGCTGAGTGGCTGTGGTGTGTCCTGTGGCACTTGGAGTCCTTGTTGGGGTGTACTCTGTTGGGTGAGCAGGCTCCCTGCCGCTGGCTTCGCTTGCCCTGGAGAGCAGGTGGTGCCCAGGCTGCCGTTCACTGTTCTCGCCCTCTCCCGCTCAGAGCTGAAGAAGTCGCTCTACGCCATCTTCTCCCAGTTTGGCCAGATCCTGGACATCCTGGTGTCACGGAGCCTGAAGATGAGGGGCCAGGCCTTTGTCATCTTCAAGGAGGTCAGCAGTGCCACCAATGCCCTGCGCTCCATGCAAGGCTTCCCCTTCTACGACAAGCCTATGGTGAGCAGTGTGAGGGTGTGTGCATCGCCCGGCACTCCTATTCCAGTTCCCCCAGGACAGGAGACACCCGTGATCAGGGCTGCAAAGCGCTGGGGGAGGGAAGGGAGAAAATGGTGGTGGAGGGGGCAGACACAGCAGGGATTAAGGCTCAGAGGAAACCAGGAGCCTGTACACGATGGAGGGAGAGTGCACGTCACATCCCCCTGGCCTGAGGGGAACCTGTCCGGTGCAGGGAGAACACTGGGAGTCCAACGCCGGCCCCAGGTAGTTCACCCCCCTCCAACCCCCTCCCTGGTTGATTAGTTGCCTGCAGTGGAGGTGGATCTAGTGGACGGTGCTGGGCCCTGGGCTGCCTGGCATGGTCGCTTCCACCTGGCGGTGACCAGGCAGTGACTCCTCCCTCTTGTCCCTGTGAGTCTGCTGTGTCCTTGTTATGTTTCTCGGACATGGGCAGTGAGGGTTTGAGCTATAAAAGCTGGGAGTCCTTCACCACTATATAAACCGCCACCGGGGAGGTGTTTTGCTAACAGTGCCACGTCTGGTAGGTTCCGCATGAACAGCTGGGGGCGCCTACGATTGCTCCCAGAAAAAACCCAGCTTGCTTCGTGGTGCCGCAGCAGCCCCCGCTGCACTCCTGGGCCGACCTCACCTCCCCAGCCCACCTTTGGCCCAACACTCTGTGTGGGGTCCTGTTCTGAGCACTTGGCTCATTTTATCTTCATCACGCTCCTTTTGGTGAGCTGTGCGGGTAATCTCGCTTTCAGTCAAGGAGGTGAATGCCAGCCAACTTGTAACATCTCAAGAGGTCTGGCTTTGAACAGGCAGCAGGCCCCTGAGGGCTGCCCTCTAACCTTCTGCTCTCTGTCGGGTAGCGCATCCAATATGCCAAGACCGACTCGGACATCATTGCCAAGATGAAGGGCACCTTCGTGGAGCGGGACCGCAAGCGGGAGAAAAGGAAGCCCAAGAGCCAAGAGACCCCGTCTGCCAAGAAGGCCGCGCAGGGCGGAGCGGCGGCCCCCGTGGTAGGCGCCGTGCAGGGGCCTGTGCCGGTGAGCTGGGGCCAGAAGCGGGCCTGTCAGGATGCTGGCTTGGGGGGCAGTTAGCGCCTGCATGGTGGTCTCCATGTTGGAGTGCCATCCCTCTACCCTGCGCTCTCTCTCTCGGTCCCTGTCTGTCCTTTGGTGCGGGTCTGCTTGACCCTGACTGCCTTTGTCTCCTGAGTTGAGGTGGACAGTCACTGTCCCGGAGCTTTGCCGGCTGTTAGCATGAACAAGCGAAGGTGGTTCAGAAAGGTCACTGCTTGGCGTGTCAGGTGAAGTGTAGCAATATCATCTCTGTCCAGGAACAAGTAGGCTCTGTCACGGGGATAGGTGGTCGCTCAGCAGGGTGTGGGAGCACAGAGTGGTACCAGCAGCGATGGGAGACTTGGTCATGTTGGGAGCCTCTGTGTGGCACTGGGATCCAGCCTGGCTGCGGTCAGCTTCCCAGCAGAAGTTATAACACCCAGCAAGGCCACGGCCTACGATGGGGTGATGCCGGGGACCTTTAAAGAAAACTCAGCAGTGAGGGTGGCAGGTGCGGGCGCAGGGTGGGAAGGTGGAGTGGGGAGAGCAGCAGTGCCAAGCCCAGAAGCAGGAGGAAGCAGCATGTGGCTGGGGAGAGGCTTGGATTTGCCGCGGATTGGGTGTTTGTACAGTTAGTGACCCCCACTTCTCACTCCGTATACAAGTTACCTTGAGGAACCTCACAGCCAAGCGGGACGGCTAACAGCAGCCAGGCTTCCGGGAGAAAACAGGAAAGTGTTTTCTGACCTGGGCAGGGCAACAGGGGGTGGGAGCATCCTGTTTCCTGCACCGGATACCCTGGGGCCCAAGTGTAGGAGAGAGTCTGGCCACTGGGTGCCCTGGTCACGCCACGCTGCACTGAGGGTGCCAGGCTTCGGTGCAGCCAGCCCGGGGCTTGGGTCTGGCTGCTGTCAGGCTGTCCCACTCCCACACCTTGCTCTGTCCTGTGTGTGGTTCCCCATCTGGGACTCCGGATCCCGAACTGGGCGACCACACACACACAGTTTTAGCATCTGCCCCGACCAGCCCTTTCCATCGCTCCCCACCACGCTGCTCTGGTCCTCCCTAGGTCTTTACCACTATTTCGTTTTTGATTTTGTTTTTCCTTGTGTCGTCCCTGACTGCAGGGCATGCCGCCAATGACACAGGCACCTCGGATCATGCACCACATGCCGGGCCAGCCCCCCTACATGCCACCCCCTGGCATGATCCCGCCGCCAGGCCTTGCGCCTGGCCAGCTGCCGCCGGGGGCCATGCCCCCTCAGCAGCTCATGCCAGGACAGATGCCGCCCGCCCAGCCTGTAAGTGTCTGACTCCTTGGAAACAGATGCGGGTGGCTGGGAGCCTCTTTGAGCGTGGGTGGTCTGGGCAGGCTGCCAAGGGGGGTTGGTGGGTCAGAGCGAGCCCTGGCAGGGAGGAGTTGGCAGGTTGGGCATGGGGCTTGGAGACTTCCAGCTTACCCAGCAGGCCTGCCCTGCGCTCTGCATGCGTGGCAGTGAGCTGTTGGGGTGTGGGAACACAGTAACCCCAGATTGTGTGTAAGGAGGAGGCGTCCAGGGAGGGTTAAGGAATGGGGTGCCTCAGGGGTGCTGTGCTCACGGCCCCTTCTCCCTGCAGCTGTCGGAG
Source organism: Ochotona curzoniae (assembly GCF_017591425.1). Lineage (NCBI taxonomy): Eukaryota > Metazoa > Chordata > Mammalia > Lagomorpha > Ochotonidae > Ochotona > Ochotona curzoniae. The sequence goes on along the minus strand of NW_024465561.1, from coordinate 2,630,525 downwards.
AATCCTCCGAATCACATCTTGTTCCTCACCAACCTGCCTGAGGAGACCAACGAGCTCATGCTGTCCATGCTGTTCAACCAGTGAGTAGGGCCCAGGGCTGTCACCATGGGAACGGGCCTCGGCAGCTGTGGGCCCGACCAGGCAGGCGGACTGGGCCTGAAGGTGGAGGGAATGGAGGGAGAGGGGGCTGTGGCCAAGGCTCCAAGCCCTAGGTCTCGCTTTCTCGGTGTCTAGAAAGGAGAGGGGCCATGCAGGGCACATGTCAAACAGCAGACATGTTTGGACGCTGGCTAGATGGGCAACGGTTGGTGCACCCCAGAATGGAGGGGTGCAGAGTATGGATCCTGGAGTTCCGCTCATAGGTCTCACTCAGGCTGGCTGGGGCCAGGGTGTGGGGGCTTCACCCTGTGCACCTGCTGCTCTAGAGACCCCTGGTAGTACTGAGAAACAGAACAACATTCAAAGTCCCGTGTGTGTACCGAGTCCATAAAACAAGACATGTTTTGTAAGGATGCTGCCGGGGAAAAGGATCCCAGGTTGTTGGGAGGTAGGGAAGTTAGGGAGAGGGTGGGGACGAGGGCTGTGGCCACTCCTGGGGAGGGCTGGCTCCGACTGGAGGGACAGGCTGCTGTGCTGGGCCCTCGGGGACTGCGAGTGTGTCGGTGTTTGTGTTAAATTCATTCCCCTTATGCTCAGCTGCCTCCATGCGCTCTGTGGGTGGGGGGATTCATCCCTGGCCTGGCCCCCTGCCCGCCCTGGGATCCCGAGGCTGAACCCCTAAGCACTGCCCTTCCCTTTCAGGTTCCCCGGCTTCAAGGAGGTCCGGCTGGTGCCCGGGCGGCACGACATCGCCTTCGTGGAGTTTGACAACGAGGTGCAGGCCGGGGCTGCCCGCGATGCCCTGCAGGGCTTTAAGATTACCCAGAACAATGCCATGAAGATTTCTTTTGCTAAGAAGTAGCGCCTTGTCCCCATGCCTGTCCCCACCCCCTACTCTGGGGCCACCCCTTCCCCCTTGGCTCGGCCCCCCAGAAGGTAAGTCCCCCGCGGGGGCCTTCTCTGAGCCGTGTGTGAGTGAGTGGTCGCCACACAGCATTGTACCCAGAGTCTGTCCCCAGACATTGCACCTGGCGCTGTTAGGCTGAAATTAAAGTGGTTTTCTTTTTCTTTCTTTCTTTCTTTTTTTTTCCTTTTTGTTTGTTTGGTTTTTCACAACCATCGTCTATTTTCTTTTTAATCTCAAGGTTGTGGGGCCAGTAGGCTTTGCAAGACTCACTGTAACAGGGACACTGTCCAAACTTAGTGTGGTGTCTGGCTGTGGCTCCTGTCTCAGGGAGTGGGGACCCAGGGCACCCCCGGTGGGGAGGTTTTTTCCCCAGCAGGTCCCCAGCTGACAACGAGTGTGGCAGCTGGGGAGGGGCTTCTGCACATGACAGCTGTCTGGGTGCCGGTTCCTCTGGGCCTCGTGGCAGGATCAGATCGCCAGGGTGGCAGTCTGTGTTAGACACCAGAGCTGCAGCTCGCAGCCCCTTCCTGAGCACCTGTGCAGGTGGAATTTGGAAGGCTGCTCACTGTTGCCTCCCAGACTCCCCAACCTGACCTGGTTAGCGAGGCCGCCTCAGGCACAGCTGGTCCGCCCTGGTGGTTGGCTGGAGGCTCCTGGCCAAATAGCAGGGCTGCCATGGTGTCCACGGCTGCAGCTTTAGATACCGGGGAAGGTTCACCGGGAGGGAGACTCGGCAGTCTATTGCCTGACCTGGGAGCTTAGGCAGAGAAGAGAAGAGAGAGGTGGGGGTTTTCTGTTCTCTGTTTCTCTCCCACACTCCTGTAGCAGCCGGGCTGGGTCGGAGCCAGGACTCTGAAACTCCATCCAGGTCTTCCCTATAAATGGCTTGCGCAGTTGGGTTGTCTCCTGCTGATTTCTCAGGGAACTGCATCAGAAGTTGAACAGCTGGGACTCGAACCAGCACTCAGATGGGATGGTAGCTTAACCCACTGCTGTACACACTGACCCCTTTGATCTGGAACTGTCAAATATTTGCTTATTTATTTTACCTAATTTGGAAGGAAGAATTGGATCTTTCATCCTCTGGTTCATTCCCCATATAGTCACAACAGCTGGAACTGGGCCAGTCCAACGCCTAGAGCCTGGAATCCCATCTAGTCTGCTGTATGGGTGCAGGAGCCCAAGCACTTGAGCCATCTTCCACAGCTTTCCTAGGCATGTGGGCAGGGGGCTAGACTGAAAGCGGAGCAGCAGTTCTCTAACTGGCACCCATTTGGAATGCCAGCACCACAGGCACAGTGCTGGCCCCTGTCCTGGCAACATTTAAATTGTTTGAAAGTCTGGGACCAAGGAGGTTATGCTGCCTCCTGAGATTCTTGTGTACCAATGGGAGTGCTAGTTCACTGCCCCACCCCCACTCTGCTTCCTGTCCAGTTCCCTGGGCTTGTACCCAGCAAGGCACTGGAAGATGGCCCAAGTACTTGGTCCCACTGTCACCTATGTAGGAGAGCCAAATAGAGTTCCTAGTTCCTGGCTTCAGCCAGCAGAACCAGCAGATGGAACCTGTCTCCCTGTCCCCTGCTCTGCCTTTCAAATAGTAAATACATTTTTTGAAGAAAGTGAGGTCATTTGGCAGAAGAAATTGGCCATGAAACTAGACATTGGATCCTTTGTGGATACGCACCCCTGGCCCGGTGCGGGGTCGAGGCCTATCCCCCTACGTTGAGAAGGAACATCTGATGGTGACTTCTGCCGCTCCCTGTCTTCCCCTCAGTGCACCGTGTGCTGTGAGGGCTTGGAGGAAGGTAGGATGGTGGCCTGGGGGCTTCTGCAGGCAGCTGGTGTCCACCCTGCTGGGCCAAAAGGAAGTGTCCCTCTGCCAAGGGGCCTGAGGCTGTGGAGACTTCTTAGGCCCAGGCTGGTGAACCTTCCCCTGGCCCCCAGGCCTATGTTCCTGCAGCCTTGGAAATCAGCAGGTACTGCTCAGGCCCAGGGCAAAGGCAAAGGCTCTGGGAGAACAGCCCTGGCCCGCAGCTGTGTGCGAAGAGAGGCAAGAGGTGACTGCGGAGAGGACACCACTTCCGCCTCTGACCTTAGGCCGCCATCTGGACCCAGGGCCCTGGTCGCGTCCCCAGCAGTAGGAAGGATGAACACGGGAGGGCAGCATCGCAGAGGGTACCAAGTGAGGCTCCAGGGTTGTGTCCCAGGAGACCCAGCGCAGCCAGCCCTGGAAGAAGTGCTGGGGTCCTGGGGTGGCAGTGGGCTGTGAAGGCTGGAACGGAAACCAGGGTGCCACTGTCTTGGGCTCAGTATACACATCCTTCGGGGAGGCTGTGGCCACCTTGGTCCTGTGTGGAGCTTGGGTATGGGCAGGTGCTCCTAGTGGGCTAAACAGTGACCTCCTCTCCCCTCATTCAAATGAATGCCAGAAACCCTCCCACCAAGACGCCTAAATCCAGGCAGTCCCAAGTGCCATGATGGCAATAGACCTCTTCCACCAGTTGTGGCGACACCAGCAAAGATGGCGTGGGCTTCCCCTGTTTCACACAGGTAGATGGATCTCTGAAGGATGGTCCTGCCAACGGCTCTCTGGCACAGCAGGTTGTCAGCATCACCGAGCTTGTGTGCGGGGCCAAGGTTATGAAGGAGAGTCACCAGCGTCATACCAGATGGGCCATCTCCGTGACTCGCCGGTGGGCAGTGGATAGGGAAGGTAGCTTGGATATGCCACACTGCGAGAGGAGGCCTTGGCAGGGCAGCACAGAGGTTTCACACTGCTGTGTAAAGTATATGAAATATTCACTTCTGGGATTTTTCATTTAATATTCTCAAGTGGTAGGGGCTGGGGTAAGTAACACTGCCAATAAGGGTGGGCAGGAAAAGCTATAACCAAAAAAAAAAGGATTGTCACTTTCAAAGTAAGATGGCTGTGACGGACAGAGAGACCCTCAATCCAGTTCCCAAAAGCAGCTAGGTCCTTTGAACACTACCTGCCCAGACGACCTTGGAATTGGATCTTTTCCCTGTCCAGCCTTTGGGTGAAACCTCAGCCCTGGCTAATGGGTGATTGCAGCCTTGTAGAAGACCATTTTGTGGGTAATGGATGCACCAACACAAAAGGGGAAATGAAGCAGTTCCCGCCCCTTGTGATGTCATCAGTGTTGGGGCCGGAGCCCCTACAGCTCATTGTCGCCTCCTGTGTGAATACCTGAGGGAGGAGGGGCAGGGCGTGCAGCTTTGGATGACTGCTTCCTACAGCCTGGCAGGCTCGGGAGGTGGCCTGAGTACTTTGGTCCCTGCCACCCAAGCAAGACACCTGGATTGAATTTTTGGTCTGGCCAGGCCTCGACTGCTGCAGGCATTTAGGGTGTGACCCGCCAGATGGAAGATCTTTGTTTTGTTCTCTGCCTCCTGACCTTTCACAGAAATGGAACAGAGAAACCTTTGAAAAGTATGTCCTAAGATGGGCATTTGCCCAGTAGTCATGATGCCTGCATCTCATATTGGGATGCTTTGGGTTCGAGTCCTAGCTTTGCTCCCAGTTGTGGCTGCCTGCTGTTGTGCCTCAAGGTGGCAGAAGCACTTGGGCCTGCTACCCACTGGGGAGACGTGAATTAATTTCCTCATTCCTGGCTCTTCCAGGCATTTGGGTAGTAAGATCTGTCTCTGTGTTTTAAATAAAAAGAAATTAAGAGTGTAAAAATAAACATGCCTGATGTTTGCTGTTTCCTGGTTGTCCCTACCCGAGGCCTTCAACTTCAGTTCCCTGGTGAACTGACAGCTTCTGGGTCAGGACCAAGCACAGCGTACATGCTTGCTCTGTGTAGTTACTGAGTGAAGGAATGACGTCTGAAACGTCCTTAAAATGGAGAGCTTGGGGGCCGGTGTTCGGCTGGCCTAGAGGTTGTACCACTTTGGCTCCATAGCAGAGCGTCTGGGTTCAGGTCCCAGCCCTGCTGTCAGTGCCAGCTTCCTGCTAATGGGGCTGAATGGTCAGATCTGGTGCCCACGTGGGGGACTCAGGTTGGCTCTCCAGCTCTTGGTTTCAGCTGGGGTTGGGGGAGTGAGCCAGAGGATAAATGAATGATGGAGAAACAATGGAACATTCATCATACAAGATGAGATGGATGCCGAAACCTATATTCCCTTGTAATAGCTTCACCTAACAGTTTGTGGCCAAAATATAAGTTTCAACTAGCCATCTACTTTCTCTTTCCTAACTTAATATTTTCATCTACTCAGAAGGTAGAGATTTTTTATCCTTTGATTCACTCCCCAGAGACCTGCAACCACTTACTGAAGCCCCAGTGAGGTTGGAAATTCTAGTGACTGTGTGTCATGGGAGACTGTCCCAGCCCCTCATTCATTTACTGTCCCTTTTCTATATAAATTAGCCTGTTCGGTGAGCTGGTGCAATGATGTATCAGGCTAATCCTTTGCAGGTGCCAGCATCCCATATGGGTGTCGATTTGAGTCCTGGCCGCTCCACTTCCCATCCAGTTCCCTGCTTACGGCCTGGGAAAGGAGTAGAGGACGGTAACTCCTTGGGACCCTACACCCACAGGGAAGATGTAGAGGAAGCTCCTGGTTTCAGAACGGCTCAACCCTGGTCGTTGGAGCCATTTGGGGAGTAAACCAGCAGACAGAAGTTCTGTCTATACAAATTTGCCTTTCAAATAAAAAACTATAAATAATAAAACAGCTCTCCATGAGGTGATGAGATCCATTGGAGTTAATTAGGTCTGTGGCAAATGCTGCATTACCTACCATTCACTGTGATGTTTTTTTGCCCATTTTACAGATAATGAAGGCAAGGCTCTGCAAGGAGCCATGGCTCAGCCAGGGCCATCCAGGCAGGATGCGGGTGCCTACAAGGATGAACAGTGAGCTGGCTGTGCTACGGCCCAGCCCAGGACCTAGCATTCAGGAGCTCCTAGCACTTGGTAGCCAGGGTTCTTCCTGGCCATCAAAGGGCTGCCTTGTTCTGCTGCCCCCAGCACAGGAAATTCCAGGTGGTTTTCCACACTGGCATTCTTGAGCTGTGTCCCTGGAGGGGACAGCAAGGGGCCTGGGTACCTCAAGTGAAACAAGAGTTTGTGGGCCTGTGGGAGACAAGGGGGAAGCCGCTGCCTTGAGTAACCTGGGCTGCTGTGGGGATCTGGGCATATCCTGGGCTGGCAGTCCCCACCCTGGCCAGGTTCTGGCCTCTGGGGGGTGTGGGTAACCAAGGGGGGTTGCCAGAAGGCGGGGTCAACACAGAACACAGGTTTCCTTGTGCTGCCGGAGAGACGGAGGGAGCGTACGAGGAACTCTGAGGCCTCTGTTCTCCCCAGTCACCATGGCTGGGTCTCTGTCTCCGGGGCTCTTCAGCGTCCTCATCCTGCTGTCTGCCCTCGCGGGGCTGAGCATGGGGGGCCGCACCATGCCCAAGCTGGCTGACCGGAAGCTGTGTGCTGATGAGGAATGCAGCCGTAAGAGTGGGGAGAAAGAACTGGGGTGTGGGTTCCTGACTTGAACGCATGTGGGTGTGTGCTGGAGGTAGAGAAAGGGCAGGGGGTGCCATCACCTATTTCTTCTGCAGACCCCATTTCCATGGCCGTGGCCCTTCAGGACTACGTGGCCCCCGACTGCCGGTTCCTGACCATATACCGAGGCCAAGTGGTCTACGTCTTCTCCAAGCTCAAGGGCCGCGGACGGCTCTTCTGGGGAGGCAGTGTGAGTGCTGGGAAAGCCCTGGAGGAGATGGTATGGGGCTGGGGGTGGGCAGTGAGCCCCCATGTTTTACATGGCACCAGCTATAGTGCCAAGTGTAGCCCTTTTATTTTACTAGGAAGCCTGTGACGATTAAGAGTGACCTCGGTTTGGGGGGTAGGAGAGGAGTTTGGTATGGGGCCTCTGAACAGATGTTATGGATGTTCATATTTGAGTGACAAGATTGGAGCCAGCAATATAGAGGTCAGAAAGAAAGGTGGATGGAGCTGGCCACACTGCCAGTGACTAGCCGGCTATTGCTCCCTCCTCTTAGGTTCAGGGAGATTACTATGGAGACACAGCCGCTCGCTTAGGATACTTCCCCAGTAGTGTCGTTCGCGAAGACCAGACGCTGAAACCTGGCAAGATTGATGTCAAGACGGATGTGAGTGTCCATGCTGGGATCTGGAGGGAGGCCCTCGGGGTCGTGATGTGCGCCCTGGGGCTCACCCTTCCCTGCCTTGCCTCTTGCACCTGGACGGTACGAGGTACATTGGTGTGGCCCATCACCAACTCCGCCCCATTGTTCTCACAGGTGGTCTCCCTGTCTCTCTTTTAGGAGTGGGATTTCTACTGCCAGTGAACGCAATCTGCCTTCCATCCCTGCTGTCTCCCCTCCTTCGCTTCATGCAAATACATTGGCCTGGTGCAGACTCTCCGTCTCTGTGCTCCTTGGGGGCGGGTTCCTGAATCTAGCCAATCAGTTGGCGGAGTGTGGGCACGTCAGTGGTTGTTTGGCAGAGTTTAGTGAGGCAAGATCTTGGTGCTGGCCTCTGGGTAAAGAGGATGCCCCTCACAAGTGGGAAAATGCAATGAGACCATCGGACATAAGTGGCGGAGCAGAGGCGTTGTGGGGAAGAACACTTGCAAAGGGACGTGGGAGACAACCTGTGCGTGTCCTCCCAATTTTCCTCCACCTTCCTACCTCTGAGGTCAGACATCGCACCTGCCATAGGCTCTGTCCATCCTGGCCACTGCCCCTACTTGGCGTCCTTAGCCTCGCCCCCAGGCTCCCTAGTATCCAATCCAGAGTCTGGACTCTGCTTTTCTCCCTCCCCGACTCCTGACCAAATCCGTTCCTCCCGTCGGCCAAGCCTCTCTCGGTCCCGCCCCTTCCCACTTGTTCCGCCAATCGCTCTCCTCGGTCCCGCCCCTCTCGCCGCGGCCCCTCTCACGCCACCAATCCGTGCGTCCCGTCCCGCCTCCTGCCGACCGAGTCCGCCAATCGCGCCCTTCGGGAAGCGTGGTCTGGTATCCCGCAGCCCTAGCGGGTCGCGCCGAAGGGGTGAGGCGGAAGTGGCGGCGCCGGGCCCCGGGAGTAGGAAGGATCCGGGGCTGCAAGCGGAGAGGAGCGGCTGGCAGCCGAGGAGCAGGCGCGGGCCGCGGCGCCATATTGCGGCCCTCTGTGGCCGCGAGCGAGTCATGGCCGAGACCTACGGTGAGGGTGGCGAGGGTCGGAGCGCGGGCAGGGAGTGGGAGACCCGGGAGCTGGGCCCGGAGAGGATGCGGCCTGGGAGCAGTGGGGCGGAGCTTTATGTGCCAGGGGGCGGGGTCTAAGTGCAGGCTGGGAGGGGCTTCGTGGTTGGGGGTGTTGAGCTTCATGGATGGGGGCGGAGCCTTGGGGCTTATAGGGAGCAGGGCTGGAGGGGTTCAGGGCATGCTGGGAGGGCAGAGACGGGGGTGGAGCCTGAGGGAGGGGGTCTGGCTTGAGAGGTCTGAAAGTGGACCGGGAGCTCTAAGGGAAAGATGCTGAGACAGGACCTGTTACCCGGGGAACAGACAGGACGCCAGGGGTAACCCAGGGGTGCAAGGAAGGGACATCAAGAGGGGCAGGGACTGAGCTGTAAGCTTCAGCAATGTCAGAGCTGAGACCCGGAGCTCTGGAGCCCTTTGGCTTGGATGTTGGGGCATCCCAATCTCTCTGGCCTCAGCTTGCTCATCTGGGAAATGGGTATCATTCTGCGATTCCCTCCGTCTTGTGCCTGGCCCTGGGGAAGCTCCTGAGCTCTGATGGCTACCACCCATTTAACTGGGACGGTCTTTTGGTTTCCGTCCTTATTCCTGCGGTATCCTCGGCCGTCTCTTCATCTGCCCAGACTTCCTCTTCAAATTCCTGGTGATTGGCAGTGCAGGAACTGGCAAATCATGTCTCCTTCATCAGTTCATTGAGAATAAGTGTGAGTTTCCAGCAGCGTTCCTGGGAATGCCGGGCTGGCTACGGGGAAGGCTCCCAGCAATGAGAATGGCTTGGTGGAACGGGATCGGGGGTCTGGAGAATGGGGTCCTACTGCATTGCCTCCTATCTCCCTCCCACTCTCAGTCAAACAGGACTCAAACCACACAATCGGCGTGGAGTTTGGATCCCGGGTGGTCAATGTGGGTGGGAAGACGGTGAAGCTACAAATTTGGGACACGGCTGGCCAGGAACGGTTTCGGTAGGTGGGCTGGGCCCTCATGCGTGTGTGTATGTGTGTGTGTGTGTAAAGATGCAAGGATGCACTTTTAACTTGCAAGAAACAATAGCAGGCCAGCGAGCGGGCAGGCCCAGCAGAGGGAAGGTGATGGACGGATGTACAGAGACCAGTGGAGAGGGAGAGACCGACACAGGGCGAGGTGAAGGACAGTGGGAGACGGGAAGAGAAGCAGAGGCGGGGCAGCCAAGTGCTGTAGGAGACGGGAAATGGACGAGCAGTGGGTGAGAGGAGCACTGGGGCAGGGCACTCCAGTCTTCAGACTGGCACAGAACAGGGGGCAGGGCCAGGCCACGCCCCAGGGAAGGGTGGTTGCCAGGCAGCCCCAAGACCCAGGCCTGAAAGGAGAGGCAGGTGGGGAACAAGGGCCGGTTCTTAGTTGGCACTTACACCTGTTCATGGAGTGATTGCATGGGTTCCCAAAGGTCCCAGGTTGCGCTCCACCACACACAGGCCTGGCTGGAGAGGGACCCATGGGTGTTGCTTTGGCCGGGACTAGGCAGAGGAGATGCTCGGAAGAGGTGAATGAATGGGCAAGCCAGGGTGAGGATGAGAGAACCAGAGGCAGGAATAAACACATGCCCAGGAGACAGGCTCCTAAAGAGGCACCGAAAGACAGGGCTCAGATACAGGGAGAGCCTGGCAGGGGTAGGCAGTAGGCAGACGGGAAGCCACGTAAGAGAGGCAGAGAGAGAAGCAGTGTGTGTGGTGGCCAGACCATGGTTAGGCTTGGTGACAGCGGGGGGAGGAGCTGGGTGAAGAGAGGTCCTTCAAACCCACAGCCTTTCTCTGCAGAGAGGGTGGGCAGCCCCAGCCCCGGGGCTGACTGTGCCCTCCTGGTCCCCGCAGGTCAGTGACACGGAGTTACTACCGAGGGGCGGCTGGAGCCCTGTTGGTATATGACATCACCAGGTGGGTGCCTGGAGTGGGCGGGGCCCACACGGAGCCCCAGGGCAGCCCCCTTTTGCTCGCTGCTTCCTTCCTCTCTCGCCTCTCTGCAGCCGGGAGACGTACAACTCGCTGGCCGCCTGGCTGACCGATGCCCGCACCCTGGCCAGCCCCAACATCGTGGTCATCCTCTGTGGCAACAAGAAAGACCTGGACCCCGAGCGTGAGGTCACCTTCCTGGAGGCCTCACGTTTCGCCCAGGAGAACGGTGAGGGCCAGGCGTAGGGGTGGGCTCTCCAGCAGGGGAACGGACAGGAAGGTCAGAGGCCCTTGGGTTCACACATGGGCTGTGTGGCTGCCTTGTCCTCAGTCGCCTCCCCTGGAAGGTGAAGTTCACACCGCGGTTGCTGTGCTGGCTGGGGGAGTGGCCTCAGCACCTGCTGGCACCTGCGTCGCACCCACTGGCAGGTGCCTGACGGATGCTGGCTGCTGGGTTTTCAGTGGGCTTCAGGTGGAGGCCTACTTTGTGAGCGAGGGGGATGGGAGGCAAGGGAGGTGAGGTGAGTGGAGTTGGGGGGCCTGGCCAACCACTGGTGGGAACTGGTCTGATAATATTGTGTGGCTGAACCAAGGGCATCTGCTGGCGGGGGAGCTTCCAGCGGGCCCCAGCCTGCAGCCTCCTGGTTCAGGGCAGGCTTGGCCATAAGAGAGGTGGGCTTTGAACCGTGGCTTTGCCATGCACATGGGGAGGCCTGATCACGGGGCTGCTGGGGACTCCTGGGCCCTGCCATCGGGGGCTCTCTGTCCAGTGGGAGAGGGTGGGGAGACAGGTGCAGCTCCAGAGAGAGGGGAGGGGTAGGCACAGGCTGAGGGTGGTAGCTGGGTTTAGGAAGACACAGAAGGCTCTGGGGCTCCAGGAGCGGTGCTGTGGTCAGGGAGAGTTTTCTGGAAGGGGAACTATTTGAGCTCTGGAGGGGGAGGAAACTTCCTGGCCAGCAGGTGAGAGCTTGGGACATGAGGGAGGGGGAGGATGAGGACCCTGAGCCGGGTGTCTGTCCCTCTCCCCACCCCCCATGCCACAGAGCTGATGTTCCTAGAGACCAGCGCACTCACAGGCGAGAATGTGGAGGAGGCCTTCCTGAAGTGTGCCCGGACCATCCTCAACAAGATCGACTCTGGTGAGGCCCTGGTGGGGCTCGCAGACAGGTGGGGCACAGGGCCTCCGCAGCCCACCCATTCTGACCCCACCACCCCTGCCATAGGCGAGCTTGACCCCGAGAGGATGGGCTCGGGCATCCAGTATGGTGATGCTTCTCTGCGCCAGCTGCGGCAGCCGCGGAGTGCCCAGGCTGTGAGCCCTCAGCCCTGTGGCTGCTGAGCTGTGTGGAGCCAAGGTGAGATGCTGGGAGCTCCCTCTGGGAATCCGGGCGGTGGGGTGGGGGAGGGATTCTGCTGCGGGAGAAGGAGCCCAGAGCACAGAGAAAGATGCAAAATGACCTGTGCTGGGGGTACCCTTCTCGGCCCTGGGAGTGTCACCCGTTGGCTCAGCCCTGGCCCAAAGCTTCCCTTGCCACTGCCCCCATGGAGCCCGCACTCTCTCGGGAGGAGACGGATGATCAACAAGGAGTCCCTAGTGAGCGGTGCAGTAGTTAGGGTGTGTAGTTGCGGCAGGGGTGGCCCCGTGGGGAAGGTGCCATTTGAGCAAGCACCCAAAAGCAGGAAGGGCAAGAGTATACCCAGCAGTGAGATCAGCCAGTGCCCAGGAACCATGCCCGGCAGGGGTGAGGGAGGTCAAGGTGGCCAGGGTGGCTGTGGAGGAGCAGGTGTGTGTGTGTGTGGGGGGGGGGGTAGGGGTGAGGTTAGGGGTGGGTGAGAGTAGGGGCAGTCAGGGCCCATGGCCACAGGGGTGCTGCGGCCTTGGCAGCCTCAACTGCAACCCCTCCCACACCTTGCATGTCTTCTCCTCCTCGGTCACCACAGCCACATTCTCCTAGGGCCTTTGCTCATGCTGGGGTCCCTACCTGGAGCACCCCACCGCTCTCTTCTTTTTCTTGGGAACCTCCTTCTCTGTTCAAGCTTCATCTGTCCTGCAAAGTCCTTAATGAATCAGTTTATTTAGATTTATGTATTTATTTGAACGGCAGAATTACAGAACCTGGGGTGGGAGGACAGAAATCTTCCATCTTCTCGTTCCCTGGTTCCCAAATAGCTAACACAGCCCCAGCTGGGCCAGGCTGAAGCCAGCAGTCTAGTACTCCATCGGGATCTCCCGTGTGGATCAGGGGTCCAAGCACTTGGGCCATCCTCCGCTGCCTTCCCAGGCACATCTGCAGGGAGCTGGATCAGAGGTGGAACAGCTGACACTCAAAGCAACACTCACGTGGGTAGCAGGTGGCAGCTCAACCCGCTGTGTCCCAGCACCGGCCCCTCTCCAGACTCCAAGGCAGACGTACAAGACTCACGGGATTTGGTCTCGACCTTGCCTCTCTAGGTCTCTGTGTGTTTCTAGTTCAGTCTCTCCTCTGGACTTCATGGCCAGTCCCCTCCCAGCCACTGGCGGCTCTAGAGTCACAGTGGGAAAAACAGTTAGGTTTTCCCGATGGGATGCAGGTGGAACTTGAGAGTCAGTAAGAGGAGTCAGTCGTGCTGGCTGTAAGCTGGGGCAGTTCCCTCATCTAAACGAACCACAAGCCTGGCAGTATTAGCCACCAGTCTGTGAGTGCCATGAGGGTGAAGTTAGTTATTTCAGGGGGCATGAGCGAGAACTGGTTAGTTTTTTTTTTTTTTCCCCGGCTCATCTTAGTGACAGCGGGCCACACAGAAGCGGACAGGCGGTGGGGCGAGGTCTTCTCTCCAGGGCCCGACACAGTCCCGTGTTCAGGTTTGCCCATAGCAGATCACACATCCTAAGAGCGTGCTGTCTCAAACAACACGGACTGCCATTTGCAGCAGGAAAGGAGTTGGCCAAGTTGATGTAATAGAGTCACGCCCACTTAGAAAACACGTTTTTCTGTTACCAGTATGCTTGTTTATGGAAATATAATTCCTGGGCCATGAATTTCGTGATTCCTAAATGCATGATCCGGGGTACACATGGGTCCTGCCACTCCAGCACTATCTCCAATTCTGGCACATCTTTCCATGAACTCCATATGCATTCGGCAGCCCCTGTCCGTGCTCCCCCAGGCCCTGGTGGCCATCTGCCGGCTCTGTGTCCACAGACCCAGGCCCTCACCGCCACAATGCACTCTGGCCATTTTTATTTTATTCCATTTGAATGGAAAACTGGCCAAGGCCCATCAAGCTGCATACAGCACTGCAGGTTGGAATCCTCTGGGCCATGGGCTGGGACGGGGGTGTGTCAGAAGACAGACTGCTCAGGCTGTTGCCACCGAGATCCCAGGACGAGCTGGGGGCTTTCTGGAAGCTCCCAGGTACTACAGAAAACAACCAGAAGCAAGCATCATGGACATGTGTCTGTCCACTTTGGGAAACACTCGAATGAGACGCAGGGTCAGGGCAGCCCAGGGACCCAGAGCGACACAGCAGTGCGACGGTGGGAAAATGGGGTTTAGACACACTGCAGTGTGCCTGCACAACTCAGCCCTATGAGGCAAGGTAGGTGGGCAGGCAGGCCCCCTGGGAGATGCAGGCATGGTCAGCACTAGAGAGAGCCAGAGGTTACCGGAAGCCTCACTGTGCGAATTCTGGGAGAAAGGGAAGGACACAGGCAGACAGAGCCAGATCAGAGACTGGAAGATACTCAGAAGTGAGCAAGCAAGCAGGTGGACTGACCGAGGGCATCCTGGGTCATCACACCCTTCTCTTTCAGCTCACCTGTTCTCCAGGACCAGCCCTGCCCTTCTGGCGGGGCCCCTGATCCGGGCCCCAGGAGGCCGTGTCCCAACTGCCCTGGCCCCAGAGAAGCTGCCCCGCCACCTGTCCCCCCTTCCCTGGCCTGGTGGGGCCTGGCTTTGGGGCAAGACTGAGCCACAGGGGGGAAGGGGAAATTCATACCTGCTGCTGCTTCCTCTGTCTTGGCTAACCTCTGTCCCTCCGCGCCCCCAACCCTGAATCCCTAACCAGTACCACAAGAGCTCCCAAAGCCTGAGACCAGGGCTGTCCGGCCCCCACTCACCACCTGGCCCTGCTGTTGCGAGTATGTGTTATTTATTACCCGGAGGCCTGCCCCCTCCCAACTGGACCCCCATAAAGCATTGTTTACACCTGTGCCTCAGCCTCCATCATTTTGGGGTGGTGGGGAGACGCCAGAGATGGCTGGTGGAAGGATCATGCATCCTGGGGTTCACGTGCCACATTTCTGGGTTGCCCAGGGAGAGGGGTCCACCAGGGTGACCATGACAGGTACTCTGCCATGCAGGGGGTGGAAGTCGGATGCACTGGCTGGGTAAACAGCACCACCAGTCCCCGTGTTGCGTCCCGTGTATGAGTGCGTCCAGTACCCTGTGGAGGACAGAGTGTACACTGCTGCCCGTGACTGCTCCGTGTCCTGTTTGGGCCTGTGGGTGGCTGGCCCCGGGGGCCACACCTGCTTTTACCCAGGTGTTGCAGATGCCCGAAGGTCCAAGGCAGTGACTCAGCACCGTGGATGTACTCACAGCGAGTTGGCCAACCCTAACTCACACATTCACACCAGAGCCTGTCCCAGGGCACCAGGTGAACCGGGGACACTTCCAGGTAAGCCGACGTACGGAGGTGCAGCTCCTAGCGGCAGGGTGGCTCTGCCTGCACTGCCCATGGCACTCCCACCCCCAAAGAGCCTTAGTTGACCCCTGGCACGGGTGGGGTGGAGAGGCTGAGCGCCCCTTGGGCCTGGGCGACGCCAGAGAGGGCGGGCATTCAAAATAACCTCGTCTGCTGGGCTGTCTCAGGTAGCCCAAGTATTTGTTAGCTGAGTGAAGCTGGCCGTACAAAAAGCCCTCCGCGGAGTCTTCCCAGGTCGCGGGGATAGGGTGGCGAGGGTCGTGCAAACGTGACGTATCACCTCCCAGCTCTGCTTTCTTTTCTACCGAGGACGTCACGCGCTCCTCCTCTGGGTTATAAAAAGTACTTACGTAAATTACCTACTGACGTGCGCACTGACAGACGTCGACGCCCAGCGCGGCAGCCATTTCCCAGGATCTGCTCGCCCTTCCCGCGACGAGAAGGCGTGGCCATGCAAATACAGCATTTGCATACCGCGCCCCTACCCGCCTACTCCACCCGCAGCGTAGTGGGTTTGCAAGGAGTGGGCGTGTCCGTGTGAACTGTCTCACTTGCAAGCCCCTCCCACACGGCGTGCAGTCCCGACACGATTAGCGTATCCCCCCCACCCCGCCTATACCAGGGAGGGGGCGGGACTTAGTGCGCCCCTAGAGGCCCGCCCCGCGCAGGCTCGCGCACGCGCCCTGGCCTCCGCCTGCCCGCGGTCACGTGCCCTCCGGGCGAGGCGGGGGCGGAGCGTGGCGGGCGGTGGGGGCGGGGTATGGCGCACGGTGCGGCGCAGGGCGGCTGGCACAAACGGCGGCGCCGGGGCCGGAGGAAAAAGCTGGGTGAGGAGGTCGCGGGGAGACCTGGGAGGAGGCGGAAGCCTGAGTCGGGGTGCGGACCGAGGGAAGAGGGTGGGGAACGTGTGGAGGACGCGAGCCGGGACCCGCCTGGGCGGCCCGGGGAGGGGGAGGGGAGGCCGGGCGGTGGGGGTGGGGTGCGGGAGGAAGCGCGCGCGGGGCACTTTGGGTGCCGGCCGTTGTGGGGTGGAGGGGGGACGGAGAGGCCGAGCCCCGGCGGTCGGGGCGGCGGAGGGCGGCGCAGGCTCCTCCCGGTCCCCCGCCGCACCCCGCCTGGAGCTCTCTCGGAAGAGGTTTGGGCCGAAGCGCCCCGATGGGGGAGGCGCGTCCTCCTCCGTCCTGTCCCGGGGTGTCTGCGCCCCGGTCGCCAGGGACCTCCCTTCCGTGTGGGTGTGTGCCCGCCCCCCGCCGGCTTCCTCCGCCCGGGCCCCGCACGACCCCACCAGCCGTCCTGTCCGGCCCCGCAGGGCCTTCCTCCCGGCTTCCCTCCGGTCTCTGTTTCTGCCCCCTGCGTACCCCCCCTCCTCCTCCGTTCTCTTTGTCTCAGGTCTCCCCGATTTCCTCTGCCTGTTGACCTCTGCTGCCCCCAACTCAGACTTCCTGGATTCCCCCTTTCCCTCTAGGCTGGGGACCCCCTCCCACATTTTTGTGCGTCTCCCTGGAGCCCATCCATGCAGTCCCTCCTACTCCCTCCCCCCACATACACATTTTCCTCTTTTCCGTGCTTACCTGGTGGCACTTGGCTGGTCCCCTGGCAGTCCTCTCCCTCCCATCCAACCCTTTTCTCTGGCTGCTCCTCTCACTGTCCCATGTCTGTCAGCGACTTCCCGCTTTGTCCTAAGGTTTGGGGTCTCTGGTGCCCCATATTCAGGGATGCAGTTTATATTCCACCCCATCCCCATCTCCCAGCCTGCCTCCCTCCATCTGTCTCTCTCTCTTTCTCTCTCCAGCCATCCTGACGAGTCCCTTCCCAAGCCGCTAGGGACCCCAGTGGACTTGGGGGCCACCGTGTACTTCCAGGGCACGAGACCCGCTGCTGCCTGTCCTGCCTCACCCTGCCCGGCAGCAGGCCCAGCGGCCTCCGGCTGCAGC
Source organism: Ochotona curzoniae (assembly GCF_017591425.1). NCBI lineage: Eukaryota > Metazoa > Chordata > Mammalia > Lagomorpha > Ochotonidae > Ochotona > Ochotona curzoniae. Next base: position 2,613,750 of record NW_024465561.1, on the reverse strand, counting down.
AAGTGGAGGAGGAGGTGGTGGTGGAGGGTGGCACCATGGGCCCGGGCCGTGCCCTCCATGCCCGGGGGATGAAGACACTGCTGCCATGGACAGCCCGTGCCAGCCGCAGCCCCTGAGTCGGGCTCGCCCTCCCCTGACAGGGTCTGTGTCAGAGCCTGTAGAGCCTGGCCGTGCCAGGATGGGGGTGGAGAGTTACCTGGCCTGTCCCCTGCTGCCCTCCTACCACCACAGTCCTGGAGCACCTGCACCTTCCGAGGCCTCGGTGGGGAGTGGGGCTCCCAGAGCCACGGCCACCTCCACCACTGCCAGCGCCCTGCGGGAGGGCTTGGGTGGCCAGGATGGTGGTGAGCTATGGCCACTGCGGAGTGAGGGCGCCGCAGCACTGGTCACCAAGGGGTGCCAGCGACTGGCCGCCCAGGGTGCCCGGCCTGAGGCCCCCAAACGGAAGTGGGCAGAGGACGGGGGAGATGCCCCTTCACCCTGCAAGCGGCCCTGGGCCCGGCAAGAGAACCAGGGGACCGAGGAGGAGGGTGGCGCGGGCCACAGCAGCGGCGCTGGCGAGCCGAGTACCCGGCGGAAGGAGGAGGCTCGGCCCTCGGCGCCAGAGCGCCTGGCCCTGGACTACATCGTGCCCTGCATGCGGTACTACGGCATCTGCGTGAAGGACAACTTCCTGGGGGCGGCATTGGGGGGCCTTGTGCTAGCTGAGGTGGAAGCCCTGAAGTGCAGCGGTCGCCTGCGGGATGGACAGCTGGTGAGCCAGCGGGCCATCCCACCGCGCAGCATCCGCGGGGACCAGATCGCCTGGGTGGAAGGCCATGAGCCAGGCTGCCAGAGCATCGGCACCCTCATGGCCCACGTGGACACCGTCATTCGCCACTGCGCTGGGCGACTGGGCAGCTACGTCATCAATGGGCGCACTAAGGTAAGGCTCCCAGGGACGGGCTGTGGGGGGACCTGAGGGAGGTGCGCTGTGCTGGCTGTTTAGGTCCCGGGCACAGTGGGGTGGGAGTGCGCTTGGGATTTCTGCATCTGTAAGCCAGCGCTCTGACCAGGAGCTTCAAGCATCCCTGTCCCCGAATGTGCACCGTGTAGTCGGGAGGCGGGTCAGCACACGAAGGCAGGCACACACTCCTTCCTCCGTCCTCCTGGCCTGTCCAGCCCGTCCGGCCCGCCCCGAGAGGATTGTGTGTGTGCATCCTGGTCCCCAGGCTGGACTAGGAGCGGGAGTGCTTGCTGGGCTGTGTGCACTGAGGGCAGTTCCCCTCCATGGGCTGCTGCCGTACCCCGCCAACCCACCTTCCGTGCTCCGTTGCTCTGTTCATCTCACCAACTGTTGTGCTCAGCCTGGCTCCCTTTGCTCCACTGGCCCACCTTTCTTTCTCCATGCTGAGTGTTGTCAATCTGTCTTTGGAATCTGAGTCTCTCTGAGACTCTGTCAAAAGCCATAGACTTTTCTCCCAGGAAACCCCACTCACATGGTTGGCATTGATAGCCAGTTGTCAGGTCCTGGTATCCTGGCTGTCAAGTCAAGAGCCTGGCATCCAGTGCCCCACATGAGAGTCCTACCAGGTCCCTCCGGTCCCTGACATGCCGTGGGGATGAGTGTGAGGGCCTTGCTCCTGAATTCAGAGTGCCTACTGCCTGTGTTGTACCAGCGGGCGGGTGTGGGACTGCCCGTGTGAGGTACCTCCCCCTGCCTCCCTCGGATCCCATCTTGTTTCTCCTGCTCTGAGGCCAGCGCTGGCCCAGGGACCAGCTCCCCCGGGGCTGAGGCCTGCTTCCTCCCTGGCTGGAGACCCGCCTGCCTGCCTGCCTCCTGCTGCTTGATCACAGGAGACCTGGTGTTGTCGTTGCCCGGGCTCAGCCCCCTGTGCAGGGTTCAGCATCTTCCCTGCTGGCGGGAAGGGAAGTGAAGGGAGGGGCACTGCTCTGGGAGCAGGTTGGTGCCCTGGCTGTGACTTGGATCTGTTTGGGGACTGAATGCTGGCTGGCATTGAGGAGGCGGATAGGAGTTGTCAGGACATTTTAGAAGCCCTCGGCGACCTTGGTTACCCTGAGGAGGTGAGAACAGCTGGGCCAGGGAGTCCGTTCCAGCACTGGTGGAGCTCCAGGCCTGCCTGCTGGAGGGCGGCCTCCTGATGTCCTCCCCGGCTCTGGGGGATGGCCCTGAGGAGCTGGGACATGTGGGAACAGCGGCGCTGGGACCTGGACGCCCGTGCTACTGGCCAGCAGCCTGAACCTCGGTAGTGTCGTGTCTGTTTAGATTTGTTTATTTGAAAGGCAGGGTTACATGCGTTGGGGAGGCATACTGCATCTGCTGGGTTGTTCTTCAGGTGGCAACTGCAATGGCGAGAGCTGGACATGTCCGAAGCTAGGAGCCAGGAGCTTTTTCCGGATCTCCTATGTGGGTGCAGGGTCCCAAGGCTTTGGGCCATCATTCATTGCTTTCCCAGACCACAAACAGGGAGCTTGATGGAAAGTGGAACAGTTGGGACACGAGCTGGCAATCACATGAGACGTTGGCGTCACAGGTGGCAACTTTACGCACTGTGCCACAGCTCCAGTCCCTGGGTTGTTTCTGAGTGAAGCTCCTGTGTCCTGCTCACTTGAGCAACACACAGGATGGCATTGGCTCTGCTGGTGTCCAGGGAGGCCTTCCTGGGCTCTGTAAGTGCAGTGTGGAGGAGGTGGGCCTTGGCGACCCTGTCTGCGGATCAGCTCCTGACTTGGATGGCATGTGTGCTGGTGGCACATCTGGGTGTGGTGCTGCCAGGGGCCTTGGCATCTGCAGGCTCCTGGCCACAAGCTCACCTGCTTTCTCCCTGAGGGCTGAAGCTTTCCTTTCTGGGATTAGGCAGTAGGGGCTCCCCAGCGATGGGGGTCCTCTCAAGGAGTATATAGTGGGGAGAGGGCGGGTTCCTGTATCCGTGCCCTGCCTGCATGGATGTGCTTGGGAGGCACACCAAGCGTGCTGTGCGGGGGCACTGGAGGACCTGGCAACCGACACTGCCCTGGGGAGACTCCTGTGGAGCTGCTGGGCAGCAGGCACCTGTGCTGATTGCTCAGTGAGAGGAGTGTGCAGTCAGTACACAGGGCAACCCTTGACCTGTGTGCCACAGGAGAATGCTGCGCACCGGGCCAAAGGCCTTGGGGTGTGGATGAGGCAGGCCCGGTGAGGCTCTGCAGAGTGCTGGAAAGCGGGAGATGACTGAGTGGATGCTTGGGTTTCCTCAGGGTGAAGTGGCCAGCTGGGAAGCTGGCTCCCCAGATGGGCTGTGGGAAGAGGGCGCAGTCCTGGGCGTAGTGTAGTCTCCAGCTGGAGTCTTCACTGGGCTGCTGGGCCTTGCGGGTCCTGGCTGCAGCCAGCCACAGCCGCAGGCTCTCTTTCCACAAACCCTCTGCAGGCATGGAAGCCAGGCTTGGTGTTCTTGCTCGGCGTCCCTGGGGCTGCAGGAGGAGGAGGTTGACCTTGGCTCGCAACAGGCTTCCTGGTGCCCCTATCTGGGAACTCTGGGCAGGGTCTGTGGTGGGCCAGGTGCAGGTGTGCAATGCGGAGCAGTGCCCCATGCACACAGGGCCAGGCACTGCACATGTCCTCTCTCCCCCATATGGGCCTGTTTCAGGGCTGTCTCCCTGGGATGGAGACAGGTGGACCCTGCCTGGGGAGAAGCTTGGGGGTCTTCCTGACAGTTTCCCTTAGAGTCATTCTGCATCCTCCAGCCCTCCCAGTGGCTTTGAGCAGAGGATGGGATGGGGGCATGCTCGCCCGGGGTATCTGTCCCTACATCTCTCCGCCTACCCTGCATTGCAGCGTGGTAACAGGGCCCCTGCTGGGTGTATGTAGACACTGGTTCTTATCCCCCAACCACTTGTGAAGTAACCATTGCCTCCCTCTCCTTCGGGGGTGAGGACGCTGAGACAAGGGGGTTCATCCTTCAACCTGATGCTGCATCCTGTGTGGCAGCTGGATTTGCAGAGGTGGCTGTGTCCTTTCCTTCCCGCTGCACCGCCTTTTTGCCACCTCCCTCCCTCAGAGTAGGCTTCCTGGGGCTTGGCTGCAGCCTCAGAACCCATAGCCAGAGCTGTACACCCGGCAGCCCAGACCAGAGCACCTGGGAATCCCCAGGGTTATGCTCCTGGAGGGGATGGGGCTGCTGTCGTAGATGGGTGTTTGCTGAGCTGCATTTGGGAGTGAGGCGGTGCGGCTCTAGGTTTGGGTTCTTTTTCAGATTGTGGGGCACAGATAAGTGATTTAATGGGGATTCTTTGTCGGCAGAGGCAGAGGTTCTTAGCTTTGGAATTGGGTGTGGGGAAAGTTGTGGACAGCCCAGGCCCACCTTTAGACAAGTCCTGGAGCAACAGGCCTGGGCATTGGGGACTTCCTGCCTGCAGCCAGGGGACACCACAGTAGTCTAGGGTTGTGCATTCCACCATGCATTTAAATTGGTTTTATTTTACTAAAGTGGCTGACGTGGTACTGGGGTTTGTCCTGGGCTGTTTGGGTGCCAGGTCCTGAGTACATGGGGGGCATGGGTGGGATTTTCAGGCCCAGGAGATGAGGTTTCTGATCGATGTGGGGGTGAGGTCTTAGCTGAAAAAGGAGAAAGGCTCTGGGGGCTGGACCCTTGGAGTCCCAAATCCCTGCAGGACTCCAGGGGAAGACGGGTGTGGGGAGGTGAGAGGGAGGTGGTAGCTGCATCCCCCTGTGGGCCGTGCATAGCTTCCGCAGACCCCCCATCTCCATCTCTGCCAGGCCATGGTGGCGTGCTATCCAGGCAATGGGCTGGGGTACGTGAGGCATGTCGACAACCCCCATGGCGACGGGCGCTGCATCACCTGCATCTATTACCTGAATCAGAACTGGGATGTTAAGGTAGGGTGTGGGGTGACGGGCTCACACTGCATGTCCGCCTGTTGGGCTGCTCCAAGCACGGTTCCAGAGTGGGGAGGGGTGTTGGCTGCAGGCTCTGCCTGGGAAGTGGCTCCTCCTCTAGCTGACTGGTGGGAACTCCCCCCTTCCTTTCCTGGAATGGTGCTGTCTGCCTAGCCCCACCCGGTCTGCTTCTGAACACGCTCCCCGTTTTCCTGTCTTTAGTAATTTCCTGTGCAGTCTCCATAGTGATGCAGACTCTGGGCTGTCATTCACTGTAAGAGCCTGAGTGGGGGAGGGAACAAGGGGCACCCAGCCTGGCGGGACTGGCCTGCCCCACCCTGCGGCCTGCCCTCAGGTGCACGGCGGCCTGCTGCAGATCTTCCCCGAGGGCCGCCCTGTGGTCGCCAACATCGAGCCGCTCTTTGACCGCTTGCTCATTTTCTGGTCTGACCGGCGAAACCCCCACGAGGTGAAGCCCGCCTATGCCACCAGGTACGAGTCCTGCTGCTGTGGCAGTGCCAACAAAGTTTTCTCAGACCGCAAGGTGGCTAGGGAAGCCCTGGGGGACTCAGATGGGGGTGACTCATGGACAGCTCATTGCCCTGCACTGCTTCCAGGTACGCCATCACTGTCTGGTATTTTGATGCCAAGGAGCGGGCAGCAGCCAAAGACAAGTATCAGCTAGGTACCGCTCCCCTCCCTCGTGTCCTTCCCGTGGCGGGCCTCCCGTGGGGGGCTCCCCATCCCACCGTGCAGTCCCCCTCTGCCTAGATGGCTCACTTTCTCTCTCTGCCCAGTGTGAGCCTGTTTGTGCCCCATCCTCTCCCATCAGCCCAGGTCTCCCTTGCTTCTCTGTCCCGTTTCCAATACTCACCATCTTTTGTCCCTCTCTACCCTCAGCGACAGGACAGAAGGGTGTCCAGGTTCCTGTCTCGCAGCCGCCCACGCCCCCCTAGGACCAGCCCCGGAGCTGCATGGACAGCTTGCCTTGACTTGCAGCCGGCAGCCGCGCAGCCTCGGTGCCTGTCCCCTCCCCGCTGCCGCCGCTGCTTCTGACTTGCCTGTCTCCACACTGAGGACCAAGGAGGATGCCTCTGTGGCCCAAGCTGAGCGGAGGCTGGCGTTGGAGGCTGCCATGCCCGGAGCAGGCCCCAGTCACCACCCCAGTAGTGCGGAGAGCTGGGGCAAGACTTCATCGCCTTGCACCAGGAGGCAGGATTTGGGGTTGGCGTGAGTCATGGGCTCTGGCTGGAAGAGGTTTGGGGGCTCTCCCCTAGCCCCCTCCTCCAACTCCTCCAGCCTGGAATGTGAAGTGACTCCCTAACTCCTTAGGCCGTAGCACCTTTTGGACCGGGCTGCCGTGGTGGGGCTGGGGCTGGGGCCTGGAGGGAGGCCCATGGATGTGGAAGCTTGTCAGCCAAGTAATAAAGTTTACCTCAGAGCTGCACCCGGCCGATGCTAGCCGCGGGTCAGGCCTTTATTGACCTGGGCCAGGGGAAGGTGGGGGATCGGGTAGTGGGCCTCAGTGGGCCACCAGGTGGAGCCAGAAGGCCCCGGGGGATTGTCCAAGCCTGTGTACTGCAGCTTGATGTTGATTGTGGCTGGGCTCCCCACAGGCAGCAGGTGGAATCTCCGCAGGATGGTGGTGAGGAAGAGGAAGATCTCCGATTGTGCCAAGCCTGCGCCCACACACATCCCCTTTCCTGGGGGCACAGGTGCACTGTGAGCCCCATGGTTCCTGAAAGCCTGGGCTGAGCCCTTCACTCCAGGCACCTGGGCAAAGGGCATGAAGGCGTCGTTGCTTCAAAATTCACCCTTGTTGTCCAGAAAGTTGCTGAGGTTGAAACTGTCCGGGTTCTTGAATTGGGTGGGGTCCCAGTGCGTGGACTCAAGAAGAGGAATCATGCAAGTTCCCTGGGATACACCCGATGGGGTTACTGTGGAATTGGCAAGGGCCCCTCATCCTGCTTCTGGAGCGATGGCTGTGTGCCCTCTAGCACCAAGCATGTCCATCCTGGCTGAGTTAGGCCAATAGCTGCTTGTGTTCCTGATTCCCCCCCCCCAAGCTCAGTTGGGTACCTTGGGCAGGAAGTGGTTGTGCAGGTGGGTGTCGCGAATAAGAGCGTGCGACAGCCTCAGTGGAGCACTCCGGTGAAGCACTGGATCTCGTGCAGCATAGCCTGTCTGTAGGGCAGATGCACCCCATTCTCTAGGCTTGGGGAGCGTATCCAAACCACCCCTGTGTCCAGCTCAGCCTGCAGCTTGGCTGGGACAGGTGGAGACTGGGAGCTGTGCGCTCCCCGGACCAGCAACCATCTCCAGCCTTTCGCTATCTCTGCCTGCCTCCCACCCCTACCCACCAGGGCCCCAGCCTGGCAGACCTGCCACCTCTGGGTACTTTAGAAGAATGAGAAGCCTGTAGGGCAGGGTGGTGCTGGTGGTCTTCATGCTGCCAAAGAAAAGGTTCTGTGTTGGCATCACCAGTGTCTCTTCTTGGAAGTGGCTCTCCAGGCCCCGTTGTTCCTGCAGGCAAAAGCAAGTGGCACTGCTGCATCACGCGCTGGGCACCTGCTGTCAGGAGGCACGAAGAGTTTAGGGTAGCAGGCACCTGAACTTTGTCCATTTGGTCAAGAAAGCAATCTCTGAAATCCCGCAGCTGCCTGGTCTGCCTCGTCTGCTGGTGCCACCAGGTTTGCTCATAGATGAAGACCCACAGCTCCTCAAAGTTCCAGAAGATTTGGTGGTGCAGTCCAGGGATCCATTCCAGCAGGGAGGGGAAGATGTGTATCTCGGCAGACATGGATCCCAGTCTGACCTTGCAAAAGGTCACCACACTTTGGCTGTCCCACAGGTAGACCTGGCCAGGATTTTGAGGTTGCAAGTTCTGCAACAAGAATTCAAGCCTGCTCGGTTCTGGTGGCCACTCTGGTTGGCTCGTGGACTGGTGGGCGCCGATAGGAACAAGGGGCTGGCTGCCCTCAGTCCATCACGAGCTCATGAAGCGGAAGTTGTCGTTGAAGAGGTCCAGCAGCTGCATGAACTGTGGGTCCGGGTCCCTATAGCTGTAGCACTTCCCGAAGACCACAAAACAAATGATGGACACGGTGTTGTCCAGTAGCTGCCGTGGGTTGAGTGAGGCCCCTGTGGGTGCAAGCAGGACTGGGGTCACCGTGCTTCCTGGGTGCACGCCTACCACAGCCCTGTTTTCTGCGCTGGGCCACACCTGCAGTGGCTTGAAATTCACCAAGCAAAACTGCTGCTTCCTCCAGGATTCTTTCCTTGATGGTCTGCGTGCCCAACCTGAACTCCAGTGCACCGAGGGCGGGATTGCACAGTGCCTGCCAGCGTGGCCCATTGGGAAACATGATCCCTGCAGGTGACGGCAGAGGGTGCGGGTCTGGGTCGAACTGGGTTACCCAGCGCAGTCCAGGGCTTCGCCTTACCCCGCTCCCCAGTTGGCAGCCTTCCCAGCCTGACCACACCTTGGCTGATTGGATCCCCGCCTGCTGCTCACTCTTCTTGGCTTGCATTCTTGGGCTCTTGCCTGCTTCTGGCTGCCCGTGTAGGGGAGCCTGGGTGTGGTCCCTACACCATCCACCCCTCCTTTTCCTGTGGGAGTGTTTCCAAGGTCCTTCCACATTTTCCCGGCTCCACATTGCACAAATCCCACCTGCACAACCCAGGCCCACTGTGCCACCAGCGATGCCCAGGTCTCACCGCTTCTGTGTGTGAAGCGTTCTAAGACCGCCTTGGCTCCGTGGCAGGAGGTGTCTCCCTGCCGCACCAGCAAGTCCAGCAGTGCTGTGTAGCCACACAGCAGCACAGCGGGGCGCGGGTCCAGCCACACACTGAACACTGGGCTCCAGTGGTTGGAGAGCTGTGGGGAGCCAAGACTCAGCGGTTCCTGATCCAGGCTACTAGTCCTTGCTCCCCACAACTTTCAAGTCCAGATCCTAGCCCCCTTGTTCCTCTCCCTTCCCACCTTAAGCTGGGAGAAGAGGCCTTCTGCTTGCCTTCACCTGAATGAACCACCCCAGGCTGCCTGTCTTAACAATCCAGGTGCTCAGGCCTGCCAGCCATTCTCCTTTCCTGGAATTTGGGAGTAATGATTCAAAGCCGGTAATTTATCTTAGCAGCAAATCAGCTGTTGTAACTCCACACCCACCTCTAGCATCCCAGCACCCCAAGATTCTGTCCCTTCACTGCCACCCCTACCCCAGCCCAGCTACCTCCATGAGTGTACAGTCCAGGTGACCAGAGTCCAGTTGCAGCAAGTTCCCCAGCAGTGGGAGTGGCCTGGGCCCGGGAAGGCAGGCTTCCTGGTGCTGGAGTGTGGTGGGCACCACAGCCCCACCACAGCAACAGCAGCAGCATTGTGAGGCCAGTGGTCGTGCCTGCCTCCCTTCACCTGGGTCTGATCTGCACAGGGTTTTTTTTTTTTTTTTTTTAAGATTTATTTTTATTATTTTTCATTGAAAAGGCGGATATACAGAGAGGAGAGACAGAGAGGAAGATCTTCCGTCCGATGATTCACTCCCCAAGTGAGCGCAACGGGCCGATACTATGCTGATCCGAAGCCAGGAGCCTCTTCCGGGTCTCCCACGCGGGCGCAGGTTCCCAAAGCTTTGGGCCGTCCTCGACTGCTTTCCCAGGCCACAGGCAGGGAGCTGGAAGGGAAGCGGGGCTGCCGGGATTAGAACCGGCGCCCATATGGGATCCCGGGCGTGCAAGGCGAGGACCTTTTTAACCACTTGCGCCACTGCGCCGGGCCCACATCTCCCTTTTTTTAACATTTATTTTAAAAATATTCTTTATTTTTATTACAACATCAGATAGCTATACAGAGCAAAGGAGAGACAGAAATATCTTCTGTTCAATGATTCACTCCTCAAGTGACCGCAATGGCCAGTGCTGCACCAACCCAAAGCCAGGAGCCAGGAGCTTCCTCCAAGCCTCCCATGTGGGTGCAGCTTCCCAAGGCTCTGGGCCATCCTCGACTGCTTTCCCAGGCCACAAGCAGGGAGCTGGATGGGAAGTGGAGCCGCCAGTGTTAGAACCCAAATGGGATCCCGGCATGTTCAAGGTGAGAACTTTAGCTGCTAGGCCACGGTGCTGGGCCCACATTTATTTTTATTGGAAAGTCAGATATATAGAGGAGAGACAGAGGAAGATCTTGTCTGCTGATTCTCTCGCTAAGTGGCCACGACTGCAGGAGCTGAGCCAATCTGAAGCCAGGAGACGGGAGCCTTTTCCAGGTCTCCCGTGAGGTGCAGGGTCCCAAGCTTTGGGCCATCCTCGACTGCTTTCGCAGGCCACAGCAGGAAGCTGGATGGGAAGCAGGGCCACCAGGGTTAGAACCAGTGTCCATATGGGATCCTGGTGTGTGCAAGGCGAGGACTTTAGCTGCTAGGTTACCGTGCCAGGCCCTCCATCTGTTTCTAACACTGTCTTGTTTGCTCTCAAGCCCTCTGCCTCCTCTGTAGTGGTGCAGTGATGGGGTTGGGGTGAAAGTGGCTGAAGCTGGGTGCTGGAAACTCAAGCTTGGTCACCCACTTAGGCAGTAGAAGGCCAGTGCTTGTGGTCGGCCAGCTCCGTGGTCAGGAGTCAGCCAGGGACCAAGCTGTGGGTACAGCGATGAGGAAGGGACAAGTGTTCTAACTTGCTGCTTCACCACCCTGCCCCGTCTTAATGTCTGTCTCTTGCACACTTCTTGTCCTCTCCGTTTCATCTCTCCTCAGTGCCACTTCACTCCCCCACTTTTGGACTCTGTCTTTGGGTGCCCTCTTGGTGTCTCCCCTTCTTTCCAGTGTCTCTTCATGTTTCCCTTAGTTCTATCTCCCTCTCTCTTCACTCCTGCTTGCACAGCCGGGCTCTGGGACAGCATGAACCTGACACCCAACTGGAGACCACCTGGAGTCCAAGTGCTGGATAGTCCTGGGAGACCCTACTCCGGGTGGGACGTCCCCCACCCCACCCTGCCTGGACCACCTTGGCCCCTGGCTGGGGATGCACAGGGGGACACTCTACGTGACTGGTTCGAGGGGTGTGGGCCACCTTCCCGATGGTAGGTTGCAACTCCAGGCTTGGGGGCTCCATGCCAGGGCCTGCTGTTCTCACCCTGAAGGCGGAGTTGTGGACAGCGGGATAGTGCAGCGAGGGTCGGGAGTGGCAAGGGCGTCACCATTCCCGTTCTCTCCCCACCTCCTCCCTCTGCTCTCCTTCCCTCTCTTTAGCTAGTGATTTCTATCCCATTTCCTGTTTTCTCCATCTCCTCAATCCTCAGGCCCAGTGCCTTTGCTTCTGCCTTTGGCAGTGTCTTCTTCGAACCCCTTTGGTCTCTGATGTGAGAGAGGTGGTGGCTGCCAGCTCAGGGTCTGCTGCTGGGCATCCCAGCTCTGTCCCTTCCTGTGTGGGCTCTGGCAAGTCACCCCAACTCTCCGAGTCCCAGTCTGCACATCTGTAAAGTATGATAGTATAGGTTCAGCATCTCTTGGTTCCTAATCCAAAATGTTCCAGTATCTGGAATGTTTTTGTAAACAGCATGATGACACAAGTGGAAAACACCACACCACGGCTCACGTGATGACTTGTTGTCAAAAACGCAGGTGTATTACAGGAGTTGTGTAAGGTTGCCTGTGTGCTGTGTGTTACGTGTGCACAAAACCTGAAGGGATTCATCTTCAGACTCGGGTCTTAGTTCCCAGATTACCACATTCTGTGTATGCAGATAAAAAAAAAGTCCCAAATGCCTGTGGTCCGAGGCACTTTTGATTGAGAGTGGTGACAGGAAGCCTCCTCAGGGAGTGTGCCTTCTCCTGCATGGCCCCCTGGTGCTCACCCCGCTCTACTTGGTGTCTCATCTGGGTCTCCCACAGGGGTCCAGTCGCCCAAGCACTACTGCCACTTTCCGCTGCTTTCCCAGACACCTTAGCAGGGAGGAGCTGAATGCGAGGTGGAGCAGCTGGGATTTGAACCAGGCCCACACTGGATGCTGACCTCTCACCTCCCTTTCGTTCGGCCGAGACAGGCTTGAATCTATTATAAATTTATTAGAAAATGATACAAAAAGCCTCCCAGAAAGGGTCACATCGGGGAGCAAGTTATATGGGCACAAGAAGACCCAGATGGTGACAGACAGGTGATAGGTGCATCGTGTGGGCAAGGAGGTTGACAGCGAAGTGGCAGGGGCTGGACAGCGGGCGGGAGCAGAGGGACAGAGGCAGCCCTGGAGCGGCCATCAGCGCGCGCGCACGCACAGCTGGAAGGGTCGCGGCACGTTGCCCAGACCGGAGCTGATCGGGGTCAGGTCGATGTCCTCGGGATCCCCCAAAGGCTGCAGCGAGAAGTTCTGCAGAATGGCGGTGAGGAAGAGGAAGAGCTCCATGCGCGCCAGCGACTCTCCCAGGCACAGCCGGCGCCCTGCGGGTGTGGGGCGCAGCCCGAGGTAAGAGGAGGGAGAGGGGCTGCAACCTCCTGTTCCCAGAGGAAGACGGTCCCGCCTGCCTAAGCCCTGGAGAAGATGCTGACACTGTCCAGCGGGTGGAAGCGAGAGCCACCTCAAGGACGCCACCTAGCGAACAGGCCGCCGGTACCCAGGCCCCAGCTCCCTGCGGGTGGCCAGTCCTCTTGGGTCATCCAGGAGTGGGACTTGGGAGAGCGACAGCTGCTTCCTCACAACCCAAGGCTGGAGGCTTTGCAGAGTGAAAATGCTGTGGGGGATCTCACCTGCTGAGAAGGGCATGAAGGCGGGGCTTTTCTTGAAGGACTGGTTGGCATCCAGGAAGTGCTCGGGGTTAAAGTCCTTGGGTGTAAGGAATTGGCTGGGGTCGTAGTGGACCGTGTTGAGAAGGGTGATGACGTCAGTGCCCTGGGGGGAGGGTGGGGGGTGGTGAGCAGGCCGGTCAGTGCAGCAGGAGAACCCAGTGACGACTCGCCTCTGGAGTCTCCACTTCGCAGGGCTGATGGGTCTTGGGATTCGGGTCGTGTTTTGCGGGGTGCTATCCAGAATACACGCATGGGTGTCTGGGATTCTGTGGGAGAGGCTGCTGGAAGGTATGTCACAGGGTCCCCCACTCCCCCTGCTTTGTGGAGCAGATGTGGAGTTTCTGGGTGACAGTTCTCCAAGAAGTGTGTTTGGATATACAGGGTCCTCTGTCTAACACCTCCTGGGGGATCCGGGGACTTGGGAAGGGGCCTGGGATTCAGGACAGCATCCAGCCCATGCTGGACCGGGATGGGGTCCTGGGAAAAGGCAGAGGTTCCAGATTCCAAGGGCCTCACAGTGGCCTGTTGCCAAGGCTCGGATGCTCTTGCTAAGGCCGGGGTCTGGGATGGCGCTGGAGCACCTTGGGTAACAGGAAGCCTCGGAAGTCAGTGTCGCGGATGACACGGTGGGGCAGGTTCATGGGGATGACGTCCGCGAAGCGCTGCACCTCGTGGATCACCGCGTCCGTGTAAGGCATGGCGGGGCGGTCCTCCAACGTGGGCAGCCGCGAGTGCCCCACCACGCGGTCAATCTCCTCCTGGATGCGGGCTGCAGGTGGGGCGTGGGAGTGGGGAAGTGCAATGAGGGGTCTCCTCAAAGCCTCACCTCAGAGTTAGGGGGAGAGGTTGGCAGGTGCAGAGGCTCCCAGGGGGGCGTGGGAGTGGCATTGTGGGGGCTGCTCCAAGTCCAGGACACACTGCCCACGGTGGGATGCCAGGAGGCACACCTTGCACCTTGGGGTACTTCATGAGCACCAGGAAGGTGTGGCGCAGTGTGGTGCTCACGGTCTCAGTGCCCCCGAAGAGCAGGTTGTGCGTGGTCATCAGCAGGGTGTCCATATGGAAGTGGCTCAGTGGGTCCTGCTGCTCCTGCAGGCCGTGGAGGGGCGGGCGTGAGAGCCCACCGGGGACACGGCAGGGCCGGCCCCCAGGGAGCACCTTGGGCTCTCAGGTGGGCTGTGAAGGGCAGTGGTCCCAGGTGGCTGGAGAAGGTTCCCCTGCCCCTGCCCTACTTGGGGTCCCTCGGTCCCTCGTGGCTGTGAGGGTGGGGGAAGGGGAGGCAGGCGTCAGCATGGCTTCAGGCCCTCCTTCACCTGGGCCATCTTGGTGAGGAAGCAATCGATGAAGTCCCGCGGAGAGTCGGGGTCCAGAGTGGCCTGATGGTCGCGGACACTGCGCGCGATCAGGCTCTTCATGGACCCGTAGTTCTGGAAGAGGCGACGGTGCGGCCCGGGCACCCAGTCCAGCAGGCTCGGGAAGATGTTGTACAACTGGGGACGGGGCAGAGGGGGAGGCGCTGGGGCCAGTGGGCAGGGGCAGGAGGCTGGGGACGGGCCGGGCTCGGCGAGGGGGCAGGCTGGGCGTGGCCTGCAGCTCGGGGCGGGGTCTGGGTGGGCGTGACCTGCAGCTCGGGGGCGGGCACCAGGGCGTGGGCGGGGCCATGCAGTTCGGGGACGGGGGTCTGAGTGTGAACCTGCAACTCGGGGGCGGGGCTATGTAGTTGGGGGCGGGACTATAGGGTTTGGAGGCGGGGCTGGGGCGTGGTCGTTTAACTGGCGGGGATCGAGGGGCTTGGATGTGGCTGCACAGCCAGGGGGTTCGGGGCGGGGCCCTGCAGCTGCGGAACAGGGTCAGGGGTCTGTGGGTGGGGCTGCCCACCCCCAACCCCAGCGCTGCCCCCAGCCTCCTGACCTCGCCCCAGGGGCTGCTCATGATCTGGAAGTTGTCGTTGATGAGGCGGATGATGGTGAGCAGGCGCTCGTCGTCGTAATCGAAGCGGCTGCCGAAGATGACGGAGCAGATGATGTTGGACACGGTGCGGCTCAGCACGAACGTGGGGTCGAAGGGCTTGCCTGAGGGTGAGGGGCACGGTGGGTTGATGGGGTGCATGCTGGCAGCCACCAGCACATGACCCGTGTGCCTTGGCTGTGCAGGCAGTACACTCATGTGGCCAGCACGTGGATGTGTTGGGCAAGGCAACAGATGGCAGGGTGTACCCAGTCCCCCGCAGAGCGCAGCTGATCCTGGCAGTGCCTTGCAGGTCTGCAGAACCTCAGGAGACCCAGCGCCAGCGCCTGGCCAGGACACGTTGACGCATCATGGGAGCCGGCCAGGCCCCTTCTTGCTGCACAGCCAGTAGCAACTCAGCCAGCACAGATACGAAGCTGCCAGCAGCACCTGATGACCCTACAATCTCACCCATGGTCACCGTAACACAGGAGGTTCCCCCAGCCCCAGACCACAACATCCAAACAGCAACACAGCAGCCCCGAAGCCACGTCTTGCCACATCTCCCAGGTCTCGGTTAGACGGATACAGTCTCAATCCAAGGTCTGCCACTTTAGCCCTGTTGGCCTGCCGCCATCCCTGCTGGCAACCTCCATTTTCTCATCTGTAAACTGGACTTGATAATGGTCATCTCCTATGGGGCTGATATCCTTGAGAGTGTGGTGGAGGCAGTGTTAAACCCTCAGCTAACTGTGACGCCTGTTCTCACCGGGGTGCCATGGCAGGGGGCATCGTGCCCTCAGGCAGATCATGGCCTGTGAACAGAATCTGACAGGGCCAAGGAGGCCTTGTGGATGTGAGCAAGCCAAGAGCTCCAGGACAGGAAGACGACTCAGGTCAGTGTAGGAGTGCCCAGGCTGTGTGAGAGGCCAGCCCCAGGGGTGAGTACCAGCAGGCATTGTGCCCATGGGAGAAGGAAGAAAGAAGAGAGTGAGTGGGAGTGGAAGGCAGTTGGGAAGCCGACGCTTCTGGCCCCGAAGACGCGGGAGGGAATTGAGGCAAGTGCAGCCGACAGCGTCTGGCTGAGAGGAGCGAGGAAGCAGTGTCCTGTCCCCCCATCCCCTATGGCTCTCATTTTGCCTTCTATAAAAAGAGATTTGTGTCAGCTCTGATACAGTGGCTCAACTGGCTAATCCTCCTCTTGTGTCAGGACCCCATATGGGTGCCACTTTTGTGTCCCAGCTGCTTTACTTCCCGTCCAGCTCCCTGCTTGTGGCCGGGGAAAGCAGTCAAGGAAGGCTCAAAGCCTTGGGACCCTGCACCCCTGTGTGGGAGACCTCCTGGCTTTGGATCAGCTCAGCTCCCGCCACTGTGGCCATTTGGGGAGTGAGCTAGCAGATAGAAGATCTTTCTGTCTCTCCTTCTCTCTGTAAATCTGGCTTTCCAACAAAAATAAATAAATCTTTAAAGAGAGAGAGAGAGAGAGAGACTTGTGTCACTTTAACAGACATGTGGCAGTGTGTGAGAGATTCTATCGTCGTTGGCCCTGAGAAGCCAGCTGGGGAGGGAGATAGCTCACATCAGCCTTGGCACCTGGCACGCTGTGTTTGTGTCTGCCCCCCAGCCAGCCAGACCCCCCAGCCGACAGGGCAGAGGGCTGCTGAGCCTGGTGTGGCTCGGGTTCTGCAGGGCTTGACCTGTCCCTCCCCTGTCCCCTCGCCCCCGCCCGAGGAGGTGCAGCTGTTTGGAGGAGCTCACACACACCCCTTCCTGGACAGGTGTGGACACGTGCAGGGTGTGCTGCCAGCATCGGGCGCTGTAACTAATTGTGTTTTGTTTTGTTTTAAGTTCAGCAGCTCTGGCTTGGATTCCTCTGCCACTCCCAGGGCCACGGGGCACGAGCTTGCTCCCCACTCCCCAGCGTGGCTGGTGTGTACGGAATGCCTTACCCAGAGCCCAGTGTCCTATGAGCACTCAGTAAACTGCCCAGTGCCTCAGAGAGTGGCTGTGGTTTCAGTCCTGGGTCTTCCACTTCCTAGCTTGGCGTAACCTCTCTCCTGTCTCATGGAGATGTTTCTCATCTCCAAATGGAGTGTTGTGAGGCTAAAGGGGCTTACGTATGGACCCCAAGAGTGTCGTTGTGGTCATTGTCATGTCTGGACTGGCTGGGCCTCCGGAGAAGGGGGTGTCATCCTGCCCGTGAGCCATGGAAGCGTCTCCGGGGTTCGTGACCCCGGAGCCGAGGGGTGTGGGTTAGGGTGGCAGCCTGACCTTCGGTTTTCTGCAGCTCTGCCAGCAAGAAGCGGCCTTCCTCCAAAATCCGCTCTTCGATGCTCCTCTTCCCCATCCCGAAGTTCCGGAGAATCTGCATGGAAAACCTGCGGAGGGCCTTCCAGCGGTCCCCATTGGAGAAGGCAATGCCTGGAGAGAGGAGGGGCTGGCTGGACTGGCAGTTCATCTCCAGCTTGGGACCCTCCAGCTCCCGCCTCATCCCACCCCTCTGTGTGCACTGAGTTCAGAATATCCTCTGCCCCTTAGGCCCAGCCCACTACCCCTTCCAGCAGGACCTGGCCCTTCTGGGTCATCCCACCCACGTGAGCCGGAGCCAGGGAGTCTGTCTCGCCCACTGCTGTGCTTAGCATCAGGCAGGGTTGGTCACCCAGGAGGTGCCTCCATGGCTTATGGACCATCGAGTGTGCATCTAAGACAATCAAGAGGAACCCAGAGACATCGGGAACTTGGCCAGCAGTTGGACCCTGCTCTGTTTGCTGCTGGGACCCTATTTTTTTTTTTTTTTGCACAGTTCTGGGGAATCCCCCAGGCTTTCTTTTGGGAACTTCCTTTACCTCTTATCTTCTTCGTCTTATAGATCTCAGCTTAGAGCTGAAGTGGGGTCCTGGGACCAGGCTGAGGTGGACCATGACAGCTGAGGCTAGCTAACTCAGTCACTCCATCAAGTTGGGAATTGGATCGAGGGATGGGCATGTGGAGAGGCGGTACATGAGAACGGGGTTGGAGCTGGATTGAGGTGGGGGTTGGGATGGAGGGAGCAGGTGTTGGGTGTGGTGGGTAAGGCGCTGCTTGGGATGCCTGCAGCTGATATCAGAGTGCCCGGGTTCATGTCCCAGCTGCACCTTCGGTTTGCTTGCCTGCTTTCTCACATCTTACGGGAAGGCGGCTGATCACTCAAGCACAGGGTGTCCCTGCCACCCCTGTTGGGGCATGGATTGCATTTTGGCTGTTGGCTTTGGCATAGCCCAGCCCTAGCTGTTGCAAACATTTGTGGATTGAGCAATATGCTGGAAGATTTCTGTGTCTCTATATCAAATGATAAGAAAGAAATGGACAAAAGATGGTGGTGGGGTTTGGAGTTTAGAAGATGGGACAGTCTCCACGCTAGACTAGGGTTGCTTGGCTATGTCACTGAGATTAGAGACCCTGAGTGTCACCCAGAAGCAGGGTTGGAAGGGGGAACAGTCTTTCACCCTTATGGCCTACTTTAGTGCTAGGGGGTTGGGGATCAGGCTTACCGTTGCCCTTGGTGAAGTTGAAAAAGACAGGGTAGCTACCGCGGCCACTGAACTCATCCCCTTGGTCCACCAGGGCCTCCTTCACAGCTTGGTACCCGCTGAGGACCACCACCCGCCTGGGCCCCAGGTACACAGTATAGACGGAGCCGTATTCCTTGCTCAGCTGGGGATGAGAAGGTAGAGGTCACATGGAGACCCAGAGGGTGGGGTTCGTGTCCCTTCTCGCTGCCCTGTCACTCCCGCAACCAGGCCCCCGCACCTTGGTGAGGGAGCTGAGCATGTCCTGGGAGCGGAGCTGCAGCAGGTTCCCCAGCAGTGGCAGGGGCTTGGGGCCTGGAGGCAACCGGCCCTTGCCCCTGGAGCCCATGGTCAGGAACAGGTAGATGAAAGCCAGGAACAGAAGCAGGATGGCCATGCTAGTGCTGTCCATGATGAGGCTGCGGTGGGCAGAATGGGCGATCCCTCTGCAGTTCAGGCGCCAGAGATGGGTACCACTGGAGGAAGATGGCTGGGGGTGGGGGAGAACCAGAGTTGAAGGAGAGAGGAAAGGAGGGATCAGAGATGGAATCAGAGAGGGAATTCAAATGGGCAACAAGACAGAGCCAGAGTCAGAGAAAAAGAGAGCAAGCTCCTCCAGAGCTCAAGAGGAATCCAGAGACTGACTCATTTCAAGTGACAAAGAGACCAACGCACTCCGGAACAGAACCAGACTCAGAGACCCAGAGGGAGCCAGATGGAGAGGAGGCTACCAAGAGAGGCTGAGCTTGAGGAAGAAAGAGAAGAGGCCGAGACAGAGACCCCAAGACAAGGCTTACTAGCTGAGAGATGGACATGACAATGACACAGAGAGGGTGAGAGGGGCGCAGGAGGAGGCCCCCTGAAGGTCATGCAATTCCGTCCACGTTGGTGGGGAAATGGGACACTTCCCTATCAGTTTTCACACTATGCATTTTCATGAACTTTTTGAAGCTTTTATACTCAAAGAGCAGTTTTTCAATTCCATGTGCACAAGCCTTCAAAAGCATCCTCATATAAATGGAGATGGGGGGGGGGGGAAAGAAGGAGGGAGACACAGAGAGGATAGAGAGAGGGATGGTGGAAGCCAGAGATGGAAGGAGACAGCCTGTTCAGGGCTTGGGACCCCCTCCCAGGCAGCGTGCACCTGCTACGGAAGACATCTGCACAGGAACTAGAGCCCAGAGCTGCGCTCCGGGGATCCCTGCACCCAGGAGCAGTTAGAGGACCCATTGAACCCTGAGACAGCAGATGCCCCTGTGGGAGCCTCCCCAACCCCAATTCCCACCCTCTCCCCCACCCTTACCTGCCTGGCGCTGGGGGCAGCTCAGGGTGCCCTGCAGCTCTGGTGTGTTGGGGGGTGGCGCCCTTCACCCTTAAATCGCCTCTGTCCACACCCAACTTGATCCCGCCCCCTCCTTTCCTTCCAGCAAACTTTAACCCCCTTCATAGCCAGTCACGCATGGGGGTGCGGGCTGCCCCCTCTGAACTGTGCTCCCCAACCCAGGGCCAGGAGGTGGGGCTCAGCTCTCTATCCTCTTTGGTGGTGCTGGTCCTTGGGCTCCAGGCAGAGTGATGAACCAGGAGTGGGGGCTTCGGGCGCTGGGCTCTGCTTCTCTGGGTTCAAGTCCACGTCTGCCACCATCCCCCTCCTCTCTCTCCTTAGAAGTCCTCGGTGGCAGCCTCCTCTCTTCTGTCGTGTTGCCGCCTGGGTTGGCATCCGCTCTCTCACAGGTCCGCGTGAGTCACATGTAGCCAGTGGAAGTGAAGGACCTGGGAGAGAGCCAGGCCAGCTGCAGGTCCAGGGATCCAGGACCTTGGAGTTCAGTGCGCTCCCACCCCTGCACCCCCTGGTCCCACTTCAGAAACTGGGGAACCCAGATTTGGGCCAAGGGTACGAGAGGAATGGCTGAGGCCCCGGTCTGGGGGGCCAGGTGGCTGTGACACTAGCCCCCAGGTTCCAAGGGTGTGTGCTGTGTTTACTGTTCTCACTGCAGGGGAGGGGGCGGAGGAGGAAGTGCCTGAAGAGTTCTTGAGGTCTTGGGAACCTGACACCCCCATCCCCGGTGCTGCCCCCTCCTTTCCCCTTGCCCAGGCCAGGCAGAGCACTGGGGTAGAGGTGGGGCCCCGGCAGTTGTCCAGGTCCTGAAGAGGCCAGGTTAGGGCAGGCCCTGGGAGTGAGGCAGAGGCTTGCCAGGGGAGATTAGGCTCCTCCAGTTTCCCTGGGCATACTCCCTGCTCCTGAGGGGAAGGAGGGGAAGCGCTGGGTGCACCCCAGCCTCAGAAGCCACTTTTTCCCACAGTAGGACTGCGTTAGGGGTGGGTGAGGAGATTTGGTAACCTCCCCCATCATCTCCCCCGTCCCTCCCCCTGACCCTGGGCAGCCGCGGCTCCCTGTTGCCGACTCACTCTCCTCCTGCAGAGGGCGCTTGGGGTCAGAGTGGGCTGCTAGCGCTGCTTGTGCATGCCAAGGTGCTCCAAGCTGAGCCTGGGTTCCAGTCAGTCCTCTAGCTGGACCGACCAGGAACCCCGAATGTCCCCTTGCTCGAGGGAGGGGAAGAGGCTTGCTGGGGGAGAGGGGGTGTCAGCTCAATTGGCACAGCAGGGAAAATTGAGCAGCTTGCCTGTCATTGTCCACCCCAATTCCTGCTCCCACTTGTGGGTTGGGAATCGCTTTCTGATCTCCCACAGGCAGCCCCCCTCTGGAGCCTGTCACCCTGGGTACAAGGACAGATGCACTGCTCTGGGCTCCCAGTGGTCAACCCCTCCTGGTATGCCCAGTCCCGTGCTCGTCACCGGCTGGGGCACTCCTTCCCCTTTGCTAAGTCAGGTCTGGTGTGGGAGTGTGGTGGTGAGGTTTTATCCATGCACAAGATGAGATACCCAGATCTTAGGTCAACATTGCATTCTGAATGCGTGCAACCATGGGGTCCAAATCCTTCACCCCGTAAGGTGCCCAGGCAGCCATTGTTCTGGCTTCTTCCCACCCCTGTAGGTGGGCAAACCAACTGGAACCAAAACCACTGGGCTCTGTGCCAAGCTGCATGCTAATTTTGGGGAGGCACTTCTCCGAGTAGAAACCCAGCCACGTGTGATGCGGGGGCCTGGCGCTCATTCATGTATGTGCTGCATGTAAATGAGTGTTTCATTGTATCTGAGCGCTTTGCAATGTACTCATGGTGGCTTTGTGTCTGGTTTCTGATGCCTGACGCTCACACATTCTTCTTTTCTGGTGTATATGCCAGAGATCCCAGGAAGTTCACAGAGCAATGGAACTGAGACACCACTACATTTTCCATGTGTGTACTTTAAAAATGGGTATCTATTTATTTGGAAGGAAAAGCGAAACAGAGAAAAGGAGAGATTTCTTCTACCTTCTGATTTGTTTCCCAAGTGACCACAATGGTCAGGATGGGACCAGCAACTCCTTCTGGGTCTCCCGTGTGGGAGCAGCGGACCAAGCACTTGGACCACCTTCTACTGCTTTCGCAGATGTGGCAGGACAGGCAGCTGGATTGGCAATGGAGCAGCCAGGACTGCAACCAGATCTTGTATACCCAGCTTGCCAGCAAGGCAGGTGGTGGCTTAATGCACCGTGCCGTAGTGGCAGCCCTGATGATTGTGCCATCTGTGAATGTTATGAAGCCCCCTTTGTGGGGACAGGTGTCCCTCTTGGTTCGTGTGACCCTAACCGTGTACTTTCAGGGTCACACAATACAGAGATATTTATAAGAAACTCCCAAACTGTTTGTATACTTCTCTACTTCTGGGTGGCTTGTTTTTCCATCTCAACTGCTTTTCATCTTTGGAACAGTACCTGCTGTCATAATAAAAAGGTCATGCTGTGCTTGCGTGGTGTCTCAGATTGGTTAATCCTCCCCCTTTAAGAACCCAATACAGGCACTAGTACATGTCCCAGTTGCTCCATTTCTCATTCAACTAACTCCTTGCTAATGGCCTGAGAAAGCAGTGGAGGACAGCCCAAAGTCTTGGGATCCTGCATTTGCGTGGGAGACCAGGAAAAAAATCTCTGGGCTTCTGGCTTCAGATTGGCTCAGCACTGGGTGTTGTGGCCATTTGGGGACTGAACCAGCAAGATGGAAGATCTTTGTATTTCTCCTTTTCTATGCAAATTGGCTTTTCTAATAGAAAATAAAGAAATAAATCTTAAAAATCAAAACAGTGGAATAGTTGGGTGACAGGGCAGCATAAGTTTAGCTTCTGCAGATAGCACATGGGGTCCTGCAGCCACGCCCCGCCTCCCAGCTGCCCCTCTGTCCTGATGGAAAATCCCCGCCGGCCCGGGCAGCTCTGTTGACTCAGCTATTGTGGCACAGGCTCAAGCCCAGGCCGGTGCCTCACATGCTCACATGGCAGCCCTGGTAAGACTCGGGCAACGTTGACACCAGGAGAGACCTGCCACAGCACGAGCATCATTCCCGAAGCCTCATTCCAGTGATCTCTGACCCTGGCCGGCCCCGGGACACCTGCATAGGACCCCTCTTTTCCTCAGGATGATTTTCTTTTCTTTTCTTTTTTTTTTTGGCTTCTCTTTTTCTTCTTTCAAATTTATGCATTTATTTTATTGAGTTACACACACACAGAGATCTGCCATCCACTGGCTTACTCCCTAGATAACCACAATGGCTGAAGCTGGGCCAGGCCACACCAAGAGCCAGAAGCTTCGTCTGTGTCTCCCACATAGGTGACAGAAGCCCAAACACTTGTGCTATCCTCTGGTGCTTTTCCCAGGCCATTAGCAGGGAGTTGGATCAGAAATGGGGCAAGCAGGACTTGAATCAGCACCCTTATTGGATGCTGGTGTCACAGGTGCAACTGTGCTAGCGCTCTAGCTCTGAAAAATGAAATTAAAAGTTGAGTTTAGTGGGCAGCATCATGGTGTAGCAGGCAAAGTTGTCATTGGTGTTGTCAGCATACCATATGGGTGCTGGTTCATGTTCCAGCTGCTATACTTCCCATCCAGCTCCCTGTGCATACATCTGGGAGAGCAACACAAGATAGACCAAGTATTTAGGTCCCTACACTCACATGGGAGACCTGAAAGAAGCTCCTAGCATTGAACTGGCCCAATTCCAGCCATGGTGGCCCTTGGGAAGTGAAGCAGTGGATAGAAGATCTGTCTTACTCTTGCTGAAACTCTGCCTTTCAAATAAATAAATCTTATAAAAATATGTTACTTATTTATTTTTATTGGAGAGGCAGTTTTACAGAGAGAAGGAGAGACAAAGATCTTCCATCCGCTGATTCACCTGGTGAGTGAACGGGCAGAGCTGAGCTGATCAGAAGCCAGGAGTTTCTTCTGGGTTTCCCATATGAGTGTAGAATCCCAAAGCTTTGGGCCGTTCTCTGCTGCTTTCCCAGGCCACAGGCCGGGAGCTGAATGGGAAGTGGAGCAGCTGAGACACAAACCAGCACCTATATGGAATGCTGGTGCTTAAATGTGGAGGATCAGTCAGTTGAGCCATTGTGCTGGTCCCAAATAAATCTTAAAAGAACGAAGCAAGGGCTCAGCACGGTAGCCTGGTGGCTAAACTCCTCGCCTTGCATATGCTGGGATCCCAAATGGGTTCCAGTTCCTGTCCTGGCAGCTTCACTTCCAGTCCAGCTCCCTGCTTGTGGCCTGGGAAAGCTGTAGAGGACGGCAGAAAACATTGGTACCCTGCACTCACGTGGGAGACCTGGAGAAATCTCCTGGCTCTTGGCTTCTGATCAGCTCAGCTCCCGCCATTGCAGCCACTTGGGGAGTGAATCAGCAGAGGGATCTTTCTCTCCGTCTCCCCTTGTTTCTGTAAATCTGCCTGTCCAATAAAAATAAGTAAATCTTTAAAACAAAACAACAACAACACAGGGATCTCCTCTTGCCAGTACTCCTGCTTTATTCTGGGGGTTCAGGGAGAGGTGAGAAGGCCAGAGATGTTTGGGGGTGTGGGATCCCCCCTCAACTTTCCTGAATCTCTGATGGAAAATCACAGACAGCCTTGCATGCTCTGTGATTCAGCCAGCTACGGCCCCTGTCATAGCCTGGTCATGGCCAGGTCATGGCTCCTGTCACGGCCGGGCTCACAGGCTTCTGCTGCAGGCCTGACCCCGGGCTGGAGCCTTGAACATTGCCACTGCTGATAACAGAATCTAAGTTGTTGCCCAAAACAGTGGGAGGGGCTCCCGTGGAGACCTCATTCCCTGGGTACGCGGGGCACAGCATTCCTGCCCCCTTTGCCTTGCCAGGAAGCTTCTGTGGCCCTTAGTGGTCCCTCCAAAAGGGCAGGGGGACAACTTGAGATGGGCGTGTTTAGGGCTTCTTTCTCTGAGTCCCCATCAACCTTCATGCTAGGGAAGTTTAGGATACTCTTCTGCCTCCACTTTTTGGGGGGTCGCTAGCCCAGGATGAGGCCAGCAGGAGCCTCATGACCCAGGAGCCATGAGTGGACGATGAGAGCACCCCAGCGTCCCCTGACCGCCTGCCGACTTTCAGTTGCTGCCACATCTCCCATCCTCTTCATTGTTCTTCACTTTTTAAGATGTTTGACTCATTTTTTTTTTTTTTATTGGAAAGGCGGATATACAAAGAGGAGAGACAGAGAGGAAGATCTTCTGTCCAATGATTCACTCCCCAAGTGAGCGCAATGGCCGGTGCTATGCCGATCCGAAGCCAGGAGCCTCTTCAGGGTCTCCCACGCGGGTGCAGGGTCCCAAAGCCTTGGGCTGTCCTCGGTAGCCTTCCTGGGCCACAGGCAGGGAGCTGGAAGGGAAGCGGCCGGTGCCCATATGGGATCCTGGGCGTGCAAGGCGAGGACTTTAACCACTTGTGCCATCGCGCCAGGCCCGACTCATTTTTTTTTAAAGATCTATTTTATTTTATTGGAAAGGTGGATACACAGAGAGAAGAAACAGAGAGGAAGATCCTCCTTCGATGATTCACTCCCCAGGCAGCCGCAACTGCCGGAGCTGAGCCAATCTGAAGCCAGGAGCCTCTTCTGGTCTCCCATGTGGTGCAGCATCCCAAAGCTTTGGGCCATCCTCGACTGCTGTCCCAGGCCACAGGCAGGGAGCTGGACGGGAAGCGGGGCTGCCGGGATAGAACTGGCGCCCATATGGGATCCCGGGCGTGCAAGGTGAGGACCTTAACCACTGCGCCATTGCGCTGGGCCCTTGACTCATTTTTGTTGATTTGAAAAGCGGAGAGAGAGAGAGATTTTCTACACTTTGATTCACTCCCTCCCTTAATAGGAGATGGGCCAGGCTGAAGCCAGGAGCCAGGAGATCTGTCTAGGTCTCCCTCATGTACTGGGGTCATGACCTGCAGCCTCCCCGGTGCACAGGAGCCAGCGGCTGGAATGGAGAGCGAAGCCAGTGCCCGGATGCAGGCAGCCCAAGCAGAAGCCCAGCCACTGCACCATACACCTGCCCTGGATTAAGAGGATTTTTAAAAAACACTTCAAATTGACATTGAAGTTTAAACTGCTGCGTGTAGCCTGTGTGGCATTATTTTCAACAGCCTGCATACATTGTGGAATAAATAAATGTAACCAACACATACATTACCTCACCATGTTGTTTTTGTATATTGTATATGCCATATATCCCAAATTTTGATGGTCATCTTACTTCAGCTTAGAGCGCTGGTGACTCCTGTGGCCGTTGGACATGCCTCCATTTTGAAAAGAAAAAATGTTTATTTTATTTGAGAGAGAGAATGAACCATCATCAGCATCTCCCCCGTGACACTTACTTGCTATCCTCCCATGCCCCTTCCCCCGCTTTTTTTTTTTTTTACGATTTATTTGATTTGTTTATTTTTATCTTTATTATTATTATTCTCATCACGTTCTGATGCAGTTCCATAGGTCCTGGGATTTCCCTTACCCCATCCCCAAGTCCTCTCCCCGCTCACTGAGTCCCCTGATATATCACTATACTACAGTTCTTCATAAGCAGTCATATGTCCATCATTTCAGGCGTGGACAATGGCAGAGAGTCCAGCGTCCTTCTGTCAAGACATAGTAAACAGTTTCATCGGGAGTCCGTCTCTGATCTGGAAGTAGAGATGCATACTGCATCGCATCCTCCTGTGCTTCCCCTGGTGACAGGAAATATCTTCAAATTTTGAGATTCTTTCTTTGAGATTCTTTCTTCTACTTCTTTCATTCTATTTTGGAGGTTCTGCACTACACTTTTAATATGCTCCTCTGTATTCTTAATTTTGATATATCAGCTTTCATTTGATTCCTTTCCAGTGTGACATATTCCTTAAATTCCTTGAATGCCTGCTTTACGTGCTTCTCATTGTTGATAAGAAGTTTTATAACACGTGTTTTGAATTCTGTATCCCCCATTTTGGCAAAGGTGTTTTTGCTCCTTTGCAGGGAAATCTTCAGTAAAATTCATGTGCCTTTGTCTCTTGTTTTGCTCTTGGGCATTCTACTTCTGGTTAACAAATTCTTCTCCTTGGGGCAGGTTTCTAAGCTCTGTCACCCACAGGTTTACAATTTGATCTTACTTATTGCAGTTGGTACACGGCTCTTTGTTGGCAGTTACTTGTGCCACTCCCTCCGGCAAGTTCCAGGTCTGGGTTCTTATGTTAGACTTCCACCACGGTCTCCGTAGCCCCAGCTCCTGGCTCACCACTGTCTACTTCCTGTGATACCGTGCTGAGGCTGCACCGTTGTCTGTACGACCTTTCTCCTACTTCCGGTTGGAACAGGTCCCAAGATTAGGGAGACACTAGAAGTCTAATACATAGCTAGGCTGTTGGTGGTGCTAATCTCGCTGGAACCTGTTGTCCGTTAGGTCTGAAGGCCACATGGACCTATTTTGAGCTGTACGATGCCCAAGTTGGTATTATTTTCCCTATGGGAACAGTGTCATGCACTGAGCTCAGTGAGTTTGCTCCCAGCTCAGCACATGCGCAGCTCACTGCTGTCCTTGCAGTCTTAATGCCTTTGCCACACTGTAAGAAATGGCGCCTAAAGGACCTTGTGCACAATGGTAGCACGTTTGACTCCAGAAATGGCACCCAATATGCCACTGCTAGCGTTCTTGATCTGCTGGCCTTCAGGTCTAAGGGCCACCCGGATTTATCTTGTGTGGAACCTGTAGGATACTACATTGTCGTAGTTCACTGAGCCAGGAATGAGTTTACTCCCACCTCAGTGCGTGCTCCATTTTGTCCCTTGCCTTTGTCTCTCTAGACAAAAATGATGCTCAGTTTGGCTCTAGGGGATAGACACGGCTGCGAAATTCACCTTGTTCCGACACTGCCTGTCTGGGACTTGCCACTCTGTCTCTGCTCCTGGTCAAACAGGCCAGCAGGACGGGCAGTTCTTTTTCTGGGTTCACCTCCTGAGCTCCCAGCGAACGTCCCTTCCCACCTTGTTGCTGGTGGAATTCCAGCTGCCAGTCCAGTTCAGATCACCATTCGCTGAATGCTGCTGGAGTATCAGTCACTGCAACACCACACCGTTGTGTCCGCTGCTTTCCTGTGTCTGTCAGTCTTTGGGTACCCCTCTGCTGTTGTTCTGTCTTCTCCTATTTCCTGGAATGTGCTCTCTCTGCTTCACATTGGCTGTTTCTCCATCTGTTTAAACATGTCCTTACTCTACTTTGCCATCTTGATTCTGCTTGACTTATTGTATTTTTTTTTTCATTTCTTTTATTTTTATTGGAAAGGCAGATATGCAGAGAGAAGGAGAGACTAGAAGAAGATCTTCCCGCAATGGCTAGAATTGTGCCGATCTGAAGCTAGGAGCCTCGAGCTTCTTCTGGGTCTCCCATGTGGGTGCAGGGTCCCAAGGCTTTGGGCCGTCCTTGATTGCTGTCTCAGGCCACAAGCAGGAAGCTGGATGAAAAGCGGGGCTGTTGGGATTAGAACTGGTGCCTATATGGGATCCCAGTGCAGTGCATACAAGGCAAGGACTTTGCCACTAGGCTACTGCACCAGGCCACATTTTATTTTATTTTATTTTATTTTTATTGGAAAGTCGGATTTATAGAGTGAAGGAGAGACAGAGAGGAATATCTTCCATCTGTTGATTCACTTCCCAAATGACTGTTATGGTCAGAGCTGAGCCAATCCAAGGTCAGGAGCTAGGAGTTTATTCCAGGTCTCCCATGTGGGTGCAGGGTCCCAAGGCTTTGGGCTGTCCTCCACTGCTTTCCCACGCTACAACCAGGGATCTGGGTAGGAAGTGAAGCAGCTGGGACATAAACCAGCGCCCATGTGGCATCATGCGAGATGAGGGCTTAACCGCTAGGCCTTCGTCTTGGGCCTGATCCAGTTACTAGAAGGAGTTTTAGTTCCTTGTATTATAAATATAGCACTTATGTATGAAGATCTGGGTGTTAAGATGTACTTATTGCAGCTGGGGTATTTTTGCTTCTTGGCCATCTTAGCTGACAGTGCTTGCAAATAACGCTCATTAGGCTTCAATGCCCTTTGACTTGTACGAGGAAGGGATGTGGGGCAGCCTGGACCAGTATGCTGCATGCACTGGCAAGCACAGGAGCCAGGGCTGGGGTGGGCCTAGTGGGGGTTATTGGGGTCACTCCGACTAGGCGTGTATGTGAGGGCCAAGTGTGTGGTGGGTACGGTTGGTCTGGGCTGTAAGCATCCGTTGGCTTACTTATTTATACATTTAATTTTTGTAAAAATAATGATTACATGGTGGATTAGGCTGGAAAGGACCAAGGTTTAGGGAAAATTGGGTGAACTCATTGCTTTCAAATTTGCTATTTGTTCTTGTTGTTCCTGGGGGAAGGGGAGAGACAAAGGGGAAAACCACTCATGACTTTCCACATGTCCCAGTACCCAGGGATGAGGAACTGCCACCTCATATCAATCCAGAAGGTTTCATGTGCCCATATTCCGAGGGTTCTGTCCGAGTGGTTTGGATAGTTCTGAAATGCAGCCGATTTCACAGATCCAAGGATGATGTCACCCTCCCAGCGTCCACTGGCTCCGTTCACCGAGAATTTTTGTTGTCATCATTTCTTTGGGGTAGTTGTCCAGTTAGTTCTGTTCTGCTACAGCACCGAATGTGCTGCCAAATTCCCCTTTCACTGTGTCCACGGCTCTGCCTTCTTCATTAAGTAGGACATGTTCTTGCAGGCGAGTCCAAGGACCCAGGCCAGGCGTCCCTCCCCTAGGGCTTACAAACCTGACACCCACCTACTAGGCCCCAGGACCCGGGCCAGGAGATTCAAGCCCCGCTGGATCCCCCACCCCTGAGGCTCACGAACCCAACACCCACATATCAGGACAGGCCATGAGACCCAGGCCTCGCTGGATCCCTCACCCGTGGGGCTCATAAAGCAGGCACCCACCTCACAGGCAGGCCCCAGGATCCAAGCCCCTCCAGATTCCCTACCCTTGGGGCTCATGAACCCGATACCAACCTAAAAGGCAGGTCCTAGGATCTGGGCCAGGCAACCCAAGCTCTACCAGTTTCCCTGTCCCCGAAGCTCAGGATCCCACTCCCAACCATGCAGGTGGACCCCAGGACCTGAGCCAGGCTACCCGAGTCCTGTCAGATCCCCCATCTCTGGGACTTACAAACCCAGCCCTCACTAGGCCCAGGCTGCATGACTCTCCTCACCTCAGCGTCTACAATCCTATTGTGCAGCCTGGCCTAGTCTAGTCTGCCCCCTGTGCCAGCTCCTGCTGGTGGGTGCTGCAGCCTATCCCAGCCTAGTCTGATTGCTGTCCCACTGCTAACGTGAACAGCCTGGAGTTGTGGCCTGATCTGGCTCCTCCTGCCCCCTACCCTGGTTCTCAGCTCTGCCAGTGGGTATTATGTGCTGGCCCAGAGTGGTCTGTCCCCAGACCCGACCACATGTACAGCGATGGGTACTGTAACCTGGCAATGTGTGGGCTGTTCCTTGCTTCTTGCACTCACCTGCAGGGACTGCGTCCCAGACATAGACTTGTCTATGGAAGCCCCTCAGCTGTAATTCCCAACCTGAACGTAAAACCCACGTCATCTCTCACTATCGCCTGTGAGATCCGTCATTCCCCTTACATCAAAACCCTTCAAACTCTGAGGGTGGGTCGCGGGACAGCCCGAGGGGCTCCTTTAGCCGCATCCTTGTGGGGTGAGGGGAGAGCCACGTGGCCCAGCTACAGGCACCGGTGCAGGTAAACAAAACAAAACAAAACAAAATAAGACAGAAGAAAAGGGCCTGGCAGCATGGCCTAGCGGTTAAAGTCCTCGCCTTAAATGCACCGGGATCCCATATGGGCACCGGTTCTCATCCTGGCAGCTTCACTTCCCATCCAGCTCCCTGCTTGTGTCCTGGGAAAGCAGTCTAGGATGGCCCAAGGTCTTGGGACCCTGCACCCACGTGGCAGACCTGGAGGAAGTTCCTGACTCCTGGCTCGCACGGAAGATCTTCCTCTCTGTCTCTCCTCCACTCTGTATATCTGACTTTGCAAAAAAAAAAAAAAAAAAAAAATCAATTAAAAAAAAAACAGCTTCCATAATGGGGTGGCCCCGGAAGCTCACTGAGCATCCCACGCTGCACCCCATCCCCGCGGGAGCCAGTGTGGTTAGCTGTACATACCTACCATCAGTTTATGTAAGAGGTGGGCCTGGAGAAATAACTGACCCATCAATTGCAACTACCAATGTGTGCACCGGCTGACGTGGGTGACAGACCGAGCCAGACCCCATACTGGTAAGCACACGCAGGAATCAGGTGGCAGTGCGGGGTCTGAGTTGCACACTCTGACCTGTGTCCCGAGGTTGTTCGCACTCCTCCTGCCACCGGGATGTTACATCAAGGGATCGGGGACCGCTGAGACCGGGCGCAGTGTCGTTAAGCATGTCCATCTTCACGCCCACCAACCAGACCCGCCTGACCGACGTGGCCGTGGTGCGGACAAAGTGCGTGGGCAAATGCTTCGAGATCGCCTGCTTCAACAACAGGGTGATTGGCTGGCGGACTGGCGTGGACAGTCCTCGGTGAAGTTCTGCAGACCCACTCGGCGCTTGTAAAAGTCTCGAAGGGTCAGGATGCAAAGCAGGATGACCTCATCAACACGTTGGAACCAATGACCAAAACTGGAAATGTGCAAACAGATTTTGACTCAAGAAGAACGTCGGGTGGCAGACAAGGAGAGGCACACACAGCTGGAGCAGATGTTGAGGGTCGTTATAACTACTGCAGCTGACAAACGTGTGAACCCTGAAACGAAGAGACACTACAGCGTTATTCTCATAGAGCTGGGAAGCACATCCACTATTCAGTCAAAACCAACAAGACCACGAAACAGCAGGCTTTGGAAGTGAGCAAGTAGTTAACGCAGAAAACGAAGCATGTGCCCCCCGTGAGTCGGCGGCTCATCCTCCCAGCGAATGAGGGAACGAAGCTGAAGGAAAAGTTCAAGCCGCCAACCAAGGTCGTAGAGAGTGAAGACTACAGTCAGCAGTTAAAAAGATTTGTGTCTCAGGCCCGGTGCAGTAGCCTAGTGGCTAAAGTCCTTGCCTTGCATGCATCAGGATCCCACATGGTCTCTGGTTCATATCCTGGCTGCTCTGCTTTCTATCCAGCTCCCTGCTTGTGGCCTAGGAAAGCAATCGAGGACGGCCCAAAGCCTTGGGACCCTGCACCCGCGTGGGAGACCCGGAAGAAGCTCCTGCCTCCTGGCTTCAGACTGGCTCCGCTCCAGCCATTGCAGCCGCTTGGGGAGTGAAGCAGCCGATGGAAGATCTTCTCTGTCTCTCCTTTACTCTGTAAATCTGACTTTCCAATAAAATAAACTTTTTTTTTTTTTTAAAGAAAAGAAATTGTGTATTTCACTGACCCAGGCGGCTTCCGAGGAGAAAAGGAGCTGATAGAGAAGGGAACGGAAGGTGGAGGTCGGTCAGCGGTGCTCGGTTTGACGCGGGAGAAGGCAACGAGGAATTTGAATGACTTCCCGCTCCTGAACTGCAAAACACCTTGGCAAATGTTCTCGCTTCCAGTAGCACTTGATTCTGAGATCTGCCGACACT
The DNA here is from genome assembly GCF_017591425.1 of Ochotona curzoniae. Lineage (NCBI taxonomy): Eukaryota > Metazoa > Chordata > Mammalia > Lagomorpha > Ochotonidae > Ochotona > Ochotona curzoniae. The sequence goes on along the minus strand of NW_024465561.1, from coordinate 2,581,609 downwards.
CGCTCAGACCACAGGGTTTGGTGTTTTTCTTCTTGGTGTTAAGTGTGTGCACAAAAAAGATTTTCTGATCCAAGTCGAGGAATTTGACAATGATTTAGTTTTTTTTAAAGATTTAGTTATTTTTATTACAAAGTCAGATATACAGAGAGGAGGAGAGACAGAGAGGAAGATCTTCCATCCGATGATTCACTCCCCAAGAGAGTGCAATGGTCGATGCTGTGCAAATCCGAAGCCAGGAGCCAGGAACTTCCTCCAGGTTTCCCACACGGGTGCAGGGTCCCAAAGCTCTGGGCCGTCTTAGACTGCTTTCCCAGGACACAAACAGGGAGCTGGATGGGAAGTGAAGCTGCCAGGATGAGAACCGATACCCATATGGGATCCTGGCGCCTTCAAGGCGATGACTTTAGCCACTAGGCCACGCTGCCGGGCCTGAGAATGATTAGTCTTAATTGTAAATCAGGGTTTGGGCAAAAATGCAAAGCTCAAAAGACAGAGTTCAGAGGAACATTGTGTTGCTAACATTTCCTTTTAACTCTCCAAGCAATGAAGCAACTCTTGTGGATAAAACATGAGATTTGTACAAAAAAATATTTTTTTTTGGCAGGGACGTGTCTCTGGAATAGAGAATTGCTAAAAACGAAATTATGTAATGTCTTAATTTCTATGTAATGATATCTGCGTGTATGGGGGTAACTGTAGCAAGTCTTCATAGAGCTCCGGTGGTGGCTTCTTGAGTCTATGAAAAGAGATACGTAATGACTGCAACATCTAGATAATTTCCTTCAAATGTGCTGCCATAACTTGCATTTATTATTGGTATGAGTAAGTAGATGGCCATTTATTTCTCATTCTTAAAGTTTATAAGATATAGCTCAGATTATATGTAACTAATAAAACCACTCTTAGATTAAAAAGCATCAGGTGTGGGATCACTTCAGATAAGGTTTCTTTGGGGATTCCCCAACTAAACCACTGGACTCGGAACGCTAACTGTGGGGGAATCACAGGATCTGAGGCCTGATTGTGGCGTGCAGGTGTCAGAACTTGGCCTTGTCACAGGCTTAGATTGAGCAGTGGACGGCATGTACAGATGCACGTGGAAGATAAGGCAATCCATCAGGGCCTGCAAAGAACATCTGGTACCATAGCAGAGGAAGGAGGGAAGTACAACTTGGTCAACTGCCCCAGCCAAGCGTTGACAGCAAATATCTGGGGGAAGGGAGACTCGAAAGTGGGCTATGTCAGCCAATGACCCTTGGAAGGATTTTCTTATCCTTGGAACAGCTGGATCGACAGCATTTCAGAACTATCGAAACCACTTGAGCAGAACCTTCAGAGCGTGGTCCATATCGAGGTCTCTGGGTTGACATCAGGTGGCTGTCCTGCATCCCCGGGCCCTGATATGGTCAGGATGCTGGGTGTGGCTTCTCCCCTTATCTCCCTCCTTCCCCCAGATACAGCAAGAAGAAAAAGAAAATTTAGAAAGAAAGGTCTCACCCACTTTCCCCTTATCCTTGACCCTTCCCATCCTGATCAACTATGTAAACATCATCATCAAAACAACAACAACAAAAAACAAACAAAAACCCAGAGGAAATGCACACTCTTCCAGCTCTGAGTTCTCTGTTCTCTCACCCACCATCCGTCTACCCTTTCCTCTATGGCTCATCCACCTGTGGCCTCTGTCTTATCATTGTTACCTACCATCTCTGTCATCTGTCTACAGTCGTGTGCAGCGATGTTTGTGCCAAGAAAAACTGTGTGCCCAGGAGAGATCTGATAAGCATGTCACTCGACATGCTTGGCTGTCATGACATGTCATGGCCGTAGTCGTGTGTGCCGATGCATCCCAGGAATCACAGCGTGAGGAAACACCAACAGCTTGTTTCTCTTGGCTTTCATTATACCCAAGATAATTTATTTGTTTATTTAAGTCTAACACATGCAATAATTCACTTCGATATTGCTAACCACACCCTTCTGAGAAATAAATTTTATTAACGAGGATGCAGCACTTTTTTTGAAAAATTGCTCTTTTGAGCCCTGTGTGATAGCCTAGTGGCTAAACCCTCGCTTTACATCTGCTGGCATCCCCTATGGGCAACAGTTCATATTCCGGCTGCTCCATTTTCCTTCTAGCTTCCTGCTTGTAGCTTGGGAAAGCAGTCCAAGATGGCCCAAGTCCTAGGGTCCCTGTACTCACATGGGAGACCCGGTAGAAGCTGCTGGCTCCTGGCTTCAGATCAGCTCAACTCTGGCCGATGAGGCCACTTGGGGAGTAAACTAGCAGATGGAAAATCTTTCTCTCTGTATATCTGATTTTCCAGTAATAAAAAAAGAAATCTTTAAACAATGAAATAAAAGTGATGCTGGGACAAAGAGAGAAAGAGGGAATGGCAGTTCAAGTGTGCTATCTTTTGTCTGCTGCCTCACTTCTCAATCACATGCAACAGCCGGGGCTGGGCCAGACCTGGAGCCTGAAACTCAGTCAGAGCCTCCCACATGGGGTCAGACACCTAAGTGCTGGAGCCACCGCCTGCTGCGCCCCAGGGCGCCCATGAGCAAGAAGCTGGTCTGGGAGACTCTGAACCCACACACTCTGAAACAGAATGTGGGCAACCCACATGGTGAGTTTACTGCTGTGCCAAAGAGTAACCTTTCATATGTTTTTGAAAAACATTTGTTTGAGCGGGGAGAGACTGACTGCACACTCCCAAATGCCTGCAATGGTTTACTGGCTCGTTGGCTTGGTGGTTCAGTGGTTGAGTGCTTGGTTGGGTGGCTCGTTGGCTGGGTGGCTCGGTGTCTGAGTGTCTCAGTGTCTTGGTGTCTTGGTGGCTTGCTGGTTCAGTGGTTGGTTGCTTGGCTGGGTGGCTGAGTGTCTGGGTGTCTTGGTGGCTTGGTGGTTCAGTGTCTGGGTGCTTGGCTGGGTGTCTGAGTGTTTGGGTGTCTTGGTGTCTTGGTGGTTCAGTGTCTGGGTGCTTGGCTGGGTGGCTGGGTGGCTGGGTAGGGATCAGACCTTCCCCTGCTGGGAGTCAGGAGGAGCTGCTCTGGCCAGCACAGAGGGCCTGGGAGTTGGCAGGTGGAGGGCGACTCCTCCCCTTGCCTGGGTGCTGTTTGCGGTTACACCCGTGTTCTCTGTTGGTTTGGAGATTATGGGGCTCAACAACCTCCCCTTCTTCCCCTTCTGTGCATGACCTTGGCCAACCTTAAGCCCGGTACTGCTAGGTGCTTCAAACAAAACAACCTCAGAACAAGCTGCTCCAGCTCGCTCTTCATTGCTGGCTGTGGCTGGGAAGGATTTGTGATGACTGATGGGACAAAAACATCACCTTTTAAATAAATATTTACTTATTTTTAGAATTCATTTGAGAGAGAACACTCTTACTTGTTGGAATCATTTCCCCCCAGAAATACCTGCAACCGCTGGGTCTGAGCCAGGTTTCCCACGTGCATGGCAGGGACCCAGCTTCGTGAGCCATCATTGCTGCCCTTCCTGGTTCAGCATTAGTGGGAGCTGGGACTTGTAGCCAGGTGCCCTGAAAGGGGGTGTGGCTGTCTTAAGCACTACGTGGAATTTCTGCCCAAGGATTTGGGGGGGTTCTGAGATTCTCACACTGGTATTATAGCAATGAAATTTGGAACATGAATATCAATTCAAAATAATAAAGTTGAATTGTTCCAAAATGGGGTTTCCCGACTGTGCCACTTGTTTTGAAATGTCCCAGAAAACAGGTGCCAAGGCCGATGTGGTGGTGCAGTAGGTTAACTCACTGCTGGTAAAATGAAATTCCACACCACAGAGCCAGTTGGAATCCCAGCTGCTCTGCTGCTGAGCCAGCTCCCTACTATGGTCCTTAGGCCCCTGTACCCACGTGCGGGAGCCAGAAGAAGTTCTTGGCTCTCGACTTTGGTCTGCTCCAGTTTTGGTCATTGTGGCCACTTGGGGAATGAACCAACGGATGGAAGATCTCTCTATCTCTCTCTCTCTGTAACTGACTTTCCTATAAAATAAATAAATCTTAAGAAAGAACAAACTAAAAAAGAAGCTTTCCTTCCCACCATACACTTCCAACTCCCCCAGGGTAGGTTTCTCTGTGCCCTGTGCCTGGTGGCCAGGTCTCCCTGGCTTCCCTCTGATTCGGGGTGCTCTCCTCCCTCCCTGCGGCTCCAGCGACCTTCTTTGCACTCTCGGGGTGGGGGTGCCGACGGCCCATACGGTGGGCAGCGTGCTGGTGTTTCATCATCCCTCCCCAACCTCTGGCTCAGCCAAATGTTTTTTGTTGCCATCCTCAAACATGAGAATTACGCAGTCCTCCAGGTTCCTAGGAGACGACTTTGTGTGCAGGGATCATGGTTGTTCCAGTCTTCCGACTGAGCCCACCATCTCAGTTTGCTGCTCTTTGCAGCATGCCCTGGAAGTGGTGTAAGGCAAGGAGGTGAGGGTCCTGCCCTCGGTCCGGAGGTGGGGATGCGGGGGATGGGAACAGCGCATGCGTGTGAGTGTCCGCTGACCGGGCAGCTGCTGTCCGTGTGCTCCTTATGAAACGCGGCACGTGACTTTTGGGTTTCTTGCTTCCTTCCCACCCTGCAACCCCATTCTTGGTGGACAGCGGCCAAAAGTGGAACCCGAGCTGTCCACATAAGAACTGGAAGCTTCCGGAATTTGATCGCTGCGGCAAGGTTGTGAAACTGCAGGGTCCTGAGGGCTGAGCCGCTTCCCGTGTGAGCTGGTCGGCTTGTGGGTAGCATGGGGGTGGACGGGGAGGAGAGAGTCAGGCACAGTTCTATTACCCGCCAAGTCCTCTCTGTCCTTCCCAGGCTCCTCAAGGTCAAGCCTCAGGGAGAGAGGGGGGGAAAGAGGGAGCCGGTGGGGCTCTGTCCCAGTGCCTTGCTGAGGCTCCTGGGAGCAGGTGCGAGACTTGGAGGGAGTTTTGGGCTCCTGGGCTCAGCCTGGCTCAGCCGCAGCCATTGAAAACATTTGGAGAGTAAACAGGTATTCTCTTCCTAATCCCCTCTTGAAGTAATTAAATACAGTTTAAATAAAGCTGATGGAGTGTCTAGAGATAGTTGAAACAAGGGGGCCATTGGAATGGCTCAATAGACTAATCCTCTGTCTGCAAGCAGCGGAATCCCACATGGTTGCCAGTGTGTGTCCCAGTTGCTCTACTTCTGATCCAGCTCCCTGCTGGTGACCTGGGAAAGCAGTGAAGGAAGGTCCCAAGTCTTGGAATCCTGCACCCTCATGGGAGACCCGGAAGAGGCTCCTGGCTTCAGATTGGTGAGAGCGAGGAAACACATTTATTCCAGCTCACTCCACAGATGCCTGCAAAGGCTCCAGGCTGAGCAACACAGTGAGGCTGGAAGGCAGGCTGGGTCTTTCTGTGCGTGGCAGGGACCCACATGCTTGAGCGGCTGCTTCCCAGGGTCTCCACGAGCAGGAAGCTGGAGTCAGAACTAGAGCCAGGTATCAGGCGCAGGTACTGCTAGTATACACAGGGGCTGATAGGAGACACGGATGTCTGCCTGATGGTTGCTAGGGCAGGTCCCGCCCCGTGAGACAAGTCCTTTTCTCTGAGTGTCCTCGCCGGTCACTCTGCTCCTCCCTCCAACAGCAGCTTCCTTGATGTTTCCTCCCTGTCCCCTTGCAGACGTTCAAGCTGTCATTGCAGCCTGCGTGTCCGTGACCTTAGCTCTTGTCACTACAGGGCTCTCTTTGTGCACAACCACAGAACCCCAGGTAATAGGTGAAGCCCATAGTCCTTGTGGCTGTGCTGGGCAGCCAGGCACCTCCTCTGGCTTTGCTTCATCTTTCCACCCTCTGGCTGGTGGCTGAGTGAGGCGGCTTGAGCTGGCACTGTTGGAGGGTGACTTGGCTCTGTCCCAAAGGTTACAAAAACAGAGGGCAGGCTCCCTCAAGGCAGGGACAGAGTGGTTTCCTTGTCATTTTAGAATGCCTTGCAAGGTAGGGTTTCCATGACTCCTCTGGCCACTGGCTGCACAGCCCCTGGGGGCCCTGGCTTCCTGCGGGTGTCAGTCCTGTTCTTCCACTTGTCTGTCCCACACACATCTGTTCAAACTCCTGGGCTGGTTACAATCTTGGCTCCCATTTCTGTGTGGAATTTTTTAAAAAAGATTTTCTTATTTTATTCTAAAGTCACAGTTACAAACAGAGAGAGGGAGAGACAAAAAAAGAGATTTGTCATCTGATGATTTACTCCCTAGATGGCCACAGCAGCCAGGGCTGGGCCAGGTCAAAGCCAGAAGCTAGGAGCCAGGAGTTTCATCTTGGTCTCCCAGGTGAGTGGCAGGCAGCCAGAGACTTGAACCATCTGCTGCTGCTTTCCTCGGGTGCATTAGCAGGGAGCAGGATGGGAAACGGAGTAGCCAGGACATGAACTGGCATCCATAGGGGATGCTTTACCGCTAGAGTGCTGACCCTAATACTGGTCCTTTTCATTTCAGCCTGCAGAGGTCCCAAACTCAACTGTCGCAGGTGCAATGTCAGAACTGCGCTGGTGGCACCTGGCGTTTCTCCCAGCTTAAGTACGAAGTCAAGTTAGATGCTCTTTCTACTTAGATTATTCTCTCCTGGAGCAGGATAATGCATTTGCATGCTCCAAGATCCAGAAGGGACAAAAGAATTTGAAGTGAGAATTCTCCCGCTATGCTTCCTTACCCAGAGGAGGATAATGTTACCAACGTCCAGTGTATTTTACACAGTAATAATCCCCCATACCCAGTGTGCTTATCAGGATGGGTTGGAGTTGGTGTGACAGACAAAAGACTTAAATCGCCAGATCCAAAGCATGTTGGCAGGTGACCTTGCTCTGTGAGGTCACCTACGTTTCATCTTGGCCTGTACTTCCTCGGTCCCTTTGGCGGGGGTCACGAGGACTCTGGAAGGTCCCAGAGTTGCAGCCATGCAGCTGCTGCTCAAGAGACCAGCATTCCGCATGCCAGAGCTGGGCTCGAGTCCTGCCTCAACTTCCTGGCAGTGTACTTGGGAGCTGGCAGGGGATGGCTCAAGCACTTGAGTCTCTGCCCACCCATGTCAGAAACTTGCACCGAGTTCTGGTCTCCTAGCTTTGGCCTGGTCTGACTCCAGCTGTTATAGACATTTGGGGGAATTAACTGGTGGACAGGAGATCTCTTTGTCTCTCTGCCATTCTCTGTTGCTCCACCTTTGAAGTAAAGGAAAATATGGGGCTGGTGTGGTGGTGTGTCAAGCTAATTCTCCCCCTGACAGTTCCAGTGTCTCATATGGGCACTGATTGTAGCCCTGGCTGCTCCACTGCTAATCCAGCTCTCTGCTTATGGCCTGGGAAAACAGCAAAGAATGGCTCAAGTGCTTGGGACCCTGCACCCATGTGGGAGACCCAGAAGAGATTCCTGGATCCTGGTTTCAGATCAACTCAGCTCTGGCTGTTTTGGCCAGAGATGTTTATAATATTTCCTTAGCTTAGCTGTGAAAACACCCAATTGTTGATCAATAAAAACTCTTGGGTCCAAAGAACATATCCTGTTGAATTCTCGCCATCTCTGGATCAGAAGCGGCCGCTGGGGCAAAAGCCCTTACCCTCCTCTCAAGAGAACACACACATGGATGACCCCATTTGACTCAAGTATTATTGATTTGTGTACTTGTTACAACACTTGATGTGGCTGGAACATTTTCCAAGACCTCCTCCTCCCACTGCTGGGCAGAGAGCTGCCAACACTTGAGAAAGAAGCTGCCAGCACATTTGGGGGAAATGTCTGAGAATGAAGATTTGGGGTTCTGAAACACTCATGGCCCTGGAGTTTGAGACAAGGGAGGGAGCGGAGCTCTCGCTGCTGAACAGATGCACAGAGCGGAACTTATCCACGCAGTGCAGCATCCTTCCGCTCTACCAAGAGGGAAACCCTGACCTGTGCCATACCCAGAGCAGGTGGGGGTGAGGGGCTCTGGGGCAGGGAGTGGAACCGGAGAGAAATCTCTCAGGCACAGAGAGACATGCTTTCCCTCCTTTATTGGAAACTGAAAGTGTTGACTTTTCAGAAACAGACAGCTTGAGCCATCGGCTGCTTTCCCAGGCCACAAGCAGGTCTGACAGGTGCCAGGACATCCTCTAGGTTTCCCACATGGATGGGTTTCATGGTAACGGCCATTTGTTCTTCTCAGCATTTCAAATCAGATTCGGTTATCATGGAGACTTTAATTTGCTAAATTCTAGTGGGACTGCCATCACCAAGCTTGGTTAATAAAGACTCCTTAATACATCCTAGACTTGTCTGGGTCATCTCTCACACCCCGCAACACTGCTGATAGTTTGATTTTGGCACAGAGTGTGAAGTCATTGCCTGCAATGCTGGCCTCCCATATAAATCCTATTTCAAGAACTGCACCCATGGGGGAGACTCTGGGCTCCTGACATTGGCTTGGCTCAGCCCCAGCTGATGTGGCCATTTGGCAAGTGAAGCAGTGGATAGAAAATAGATCTTTCCCTGTAATTCTTTTCAAATAAATAAGTGCTTTTTGAAAAAAAAAAAAGTAGGGCCTGGCTGATACCCTAGCGGCTAAAGTCCTCGCCTTGAACATGTCAGTATCCCATATGGATTCCAGTTCTAATTCCGGTAACCCCACTTCCCATCCAGCTCCCTGCTTGTGGCCTGGGAAAGCAGCCAAGGACGGCCCAGAGTCTTGGGTCCCTGCACCTGCATGGGAGACCCAGAAAAGGCTCCAGACTCCTGGCTTCAGATTGGCTCAGCTCTAGCCATGGCGGCTGCTTGGGGAGTGAACCATCAGACAAAAGATCTTCCTCTCTGTCTTTTCTCCGATCTGTATATCTGCCTTTCCAACATGCATGCTCTTAGTAACGGCAGTGCAGGGGCTCCAAATGGCACATGGCAGATGCCTAGCAACACGCTCCCTGCTGTTGACGTACGGCCAGCAAAGACGTGCCTGTGTGTGTCTGTGCACTTGTGTGCGTCTGCTCGTGTGCTTTGAACCTGGAGGCCCCGTGCTTCCGCCTCCCCCTCCTCCTCCTCTCCACCCTGTAGATATCGAGTTGTGCAGCTCCCCAGTCCTGGGCTGAGACAGGTGAGGGCAGGTGAGACAGTGAGACCAAGAGGAGTTATGAGGCCAGCGTACATGCCAGTGAGGCAGAGGGCAGAGCGTGGGTATCCATCCCTGCCACAGGCACGAAGCCCCGCATATAGCCCCTCCAGTGCCCAGTGCCCAGGTGGACGGGGAGGATGGGTCGGGCAAGGGGCAAGGGGCAAGGGCAGTGCTGCTTTTCCTCAATCCCAAGATTCCCTGCATGGAGTTTTCTGGAATGTTCTCAAGGAGACATGTAGGTGGATGGGATATGATGTGACTCTGACCCAGGGTGCTTGCTGTGGGTTCATTCTCATCCTCACTCAGGGAAAGCAGCCTAAGTCAGGAACTCAAGGCCAAGGGCAGACACGGGAATGGGGAAGCAAGCAAGCTTCATGGTGTAGGGCGGAGGGTGGTCCCATCACCTGACCCCAAACAACCCTGAAGTAGGGCTGTGCACGCGTGTGTAAATGTGGAATTTAAGAAACAGAGATCCAAGCAGATGTGCATGGGTGTTTAGGTTGGGCCCCCCTTAAGGACGCCGCCACTACTGGGACACACTTGACTCCTTTGAGATTCTCAGCTGTGGTGTCATGGTGGATGTTGGAGCTGTCAGACCAGACCCCCACCTCCAGAGGCTCCTAAGGGTGGTGGGCTTTTTGGCTGAGGCGCAGGTTGGGACCCCTGCATCCTGGGTTGGCTCTGCATGGATTGTAGCAGCAGGTGGTTGAGACCCAGTCAGAGGTCTTGGCTCTCTGGCCTAGGGTCTGGCCCAGCCCTGGCCCCTGGGGGTGAGTGTTCTGACCATCTTTCTCTTCCTGCTTCTCAAGGTCAGGACTAAGGAACCTTGAGTGTGTATTCAAGTGTGTACTTTGACACACGTGGTCCTATCTTTGCTTGCATGTGTACACATATACGCACACTCACGAATGACCCCAGCATTCTCTGAAACTGCTTCTCTCCCTCGCCCACTTCACATACAGGCCAACTCTGGGCTGGGCACAGCCACTGGACTCAGTGGGAGCACACTAGGAAGTCCTGCTCTGAGGCGTGAACATAGCTGGGCAAAGGTGTGGTGAGGCGGGGCAAGCTGCTGGCCAGGGGTCTGCGACCACCCTATCCTTGGCCCCACCAGCCAGGGCAACCCAGGTTGCAGGAGGAGACACTGGAGGAAGTGGGTGGCTTTTCAGAATGGTGCCCAGATCTGTATTCAGACACCTACTGGGCATTTAGGTTTTCTGGGTCTTGTCACCTATAAAGTGGGCATGAGTAGCATTGCCACCTACTCCCTGTCCCTCACCCTGCGAGGTGGGCAGGTATGGTTGTTAGCAGAAACACCCAATGACACACGGATGGCTTGCATAATAAATAACAATTGTTATTAGCGTGACTCTGCCAAGAGCGGTGGGCATGTCCCCTCCCCTGCACAGTCCCTTCCCGCTAGCCCCCTCCCCGCTAGCCCCCTCCCCGCTAGCCCCCTCCCCGCTAGCCCCCTCCCCGCTAGCCCCGCCTCTGGCCCCGCCCTCGCCTAGCGGGGCACGAAGCTCATGGTGTAGGTTCGCGGGATGGTGGCGAAGCCCACGTGTTTGGGGGACACATCGATATCCTGCGGCGCCTGCTGGGAACGGAAGCGGAAGTTCTGCATGATGGTGGTGAGGAAGAGGAAGAGCTCCATTCTGGCCAGGTTCTCTCCGAAGCAGTACCGCTTGCCTGTGGAGGAGAGGAGGGAGGAGACCGCGGTTCCTGCGTTTGCCCATCCGTGATTGGGGCGCCAAGAAGGGTGCTCCGAGTCACCCCCACTCACTGTCCAGTCTCTGCCAGGTTTTAGCCATGGGAAGACCCCCTCATCTGCTCGGATCTCAGATTTCTTTTTGCATTCCAGAATAACCCATCTTCCCATCCTGTTCTCCCTGAGCTTTTGGGAAGTCCAGGTGTCCTCTCTCCAGTGTGACTGTCCTGTTCTAAGGCTGAGGCATCTGCTGTGTGTCCCTGAGGAGACTCGGGACGGTTTCTGGGCCTCGATTCTCCCTATTTCTGGAAGAGGGTGGCTGGTCTCTCCTGTCTGGTGTGGGGTTGTTGCTGAGGGTTGCAGCTGGCTGGCTTGAGGGTAAAGGGTAAGAGGAACTTCTACATGGCAGAGAGATGTGAGGTGAAGCCTTGGAGAGGCGGGCCCCTGCTGGGGTGAGTGGAGACCGGGCAGCCCTGGGTAGTCTCTGGTCTCTTACCGATGGAAAAGGGTACAAAGGCATCGCTCTTCTTAAACTGCCCCTTGTCATCCAGGAAGTGCTGGGGGTTGAATTCCCGGGGCTTGGAGAAGAACTTGGGGTCTCTGAGCACAGAGCCCAGCATTGGAAACACTTCTGTGCCCTGGTGAGCAGAGGGAGTTAATCAAGTGAATGTGTGTTGGAAGGGGTTGGGGTGGGGATTTAAGAGAAAGGGGGACATTGAAGTTGGGGCCTCTGGGAGTGGGGCCTGGACAGACCTGGGGCCTCTGTTTCTGAGACAGGAACGTTTAGGGGTTCACGGAGTTCAGATCCCTAAGGCAGGAAGTTCTAGGGGAAATGAGGGGGGTGGCTTCTGTTGAGGTGGGAAGCTGGGGGAGGTGTGTGATCTGGAGTGGGCAGGAGTTGGGCATCTCCCCGGGTTGGGTGGTGGGCAGCACCTTGGGAAGGAAGAAGTCCCGGAACTTGGTGTCCTTGGTGACCCTGCGGGCCAAACCCATGGGGATCATGTCTGCGTATCTCTGGATCTCATGAATCACGGCGTCCGTGTAGGGCATCCTTGCCCGGTCTTCGATCTTGGGCTGCCGGTTCTTGCCAATCACACGGTCGATCTCCTCATGGACCTTGGCTGGCGGGGGGGGGGTGGAGGGGGTGGCGAGCAGAGGTGGTGGTGGGTTTGGGCATCGGCAGGTCTCGGGGTTGGGGTAGTAGTTCCAGCATGCAGGCCTGCAGGCTAGGGGTCTGCATGGGCCTTGGAGCAGGGCCTGGTGAAACCAATCATGGCGGTGTCCTAGGCAGTGACCCAGGGGAAGGCGCAGGCAGGTGGGTATACAGTGGGCATGCAGTGGTTCTGCACACGAGCCACACGCTGCTCAGACCAGATATGCCAGTGCTGGGCTAGCGGGTGGGCTCCCTGGCGCTGCTGCGTCTCTAAGCAGCACGTCGTGCCTGGGAGCTGTGGAGACCCTGCAGGAGGCCCAGCGGCGTTTCAGGGCCAGCACGCTGCCGTTCCCCTCCCTGCCTCACCTTCCACATCTGGGTGTTTCATGAGCAGGAGGAAGCCGTAGCGCATGGTGGTGCTCACAGTCTCGGTGCCCGCAAAGAAGAGGTTGAGTGTGGTCAACACTAGGTTCTTCATGTTGAACTCTGACTTGGGGTCCTTCTTCTCCTGCAGGGAGACAGGGGCCTCCAGCTGAGCCTGTGTCTCCACGCTGGGGACACCCTTCTGGGGCGAGTCTGAAAGGGGCAGCCTTGTCTTGAAGCAGCTTCCCACCCAGGATTCTCCTCTCTGGCGTCGTGGCGTTTCTATCAAGCCCCACCTCCTTTCCTCATACTGCCATGTAGATGTGTGAGGTCACCCAGGAACGCCGGGTCCCCAGTCCTGGCCATGTAGCATATCTGCTAAGCAGGGGATGGCAGGTGAGGGAGTGAGATGACCCTGTGCTCCAGTCCTAGAGCCAGAAGGACCGGGGCTGAACTGAAGTCCGCTGCTTCCCTGCTGAGTGGCCCAGGCAAGCCATGCAAACTCTGGGGGCCCTGGATTGCCTCAATGGTGAAACTGAGGCTGTACCGGGGCCTCATGTGGAGCTTTTGAAGGTGAGGGTGCTGCATGGAAGCCCATGGGTCCTGCCTCTCGGCGGTGACAGCGCCCGCTAACTGAATTAGGAAGCTGAGCATGACGGGAGAGCACGGGGAGGGGTCTCTGTTCTCCTGCCCCCCGCACCCCTGGCTGCCTGCCCAGGCACACCTCCCGCATGCGGATGAGGAAGGAGTCGATGAAGTCCCGCGGGGAATTGGGATCCAGCGTGTGCTCATTCCGCTCCACCTTCTTGGCAATGAAATCCCTCAGCCCTTCCAGCTCCTTGAACGCTTGTTGCTGTGGCCCCGGCAGGTGCTTCATTACTGAATAGAACATCTCATAGAGCTGGGGGCAGGAGACAGAGAGCAGGGTGTGTGTGTGTGTGGGGGGGGGAGCTGTCAGTGCACAGCGCCTCAAGGGACGCGCTGGCTTAGCGCCACAGCACCTGTCCCCGCTCTTTGGCATTGAGATGGGGAAGCTGCAGGGGGACCTTGGTTACCACAGTCATCCTGTTGGTGGGACATGAGGACTGTTGCCCAGGAACTTGGTTGAGAAGGACTAGGGGACACCCATCTAGGAGTGAGGTTGGGTTGGGAGGTAGACAGGTGTTTGGGAGACAATTCAATGGAGGCTGTTTTGAGAGAGGGGTCACCTACTTAGGGTTTGAAGCATTCTGGTGGGTGTGGTTAGAGACAAGATGTCCAGATGCTGATTGGACACGTATAAAGGGATGTGGGGGGCTTCTATGCAGACGTTGGGAGATTGGAGTAGGGCCAGCATGCAGGTGTCAAACTGGGAGAGCCGTCTGTCCATGTGGTCAGATGAAGTGACCTGAGGGCAGCTCTGTGAGGCGAGGGAGGGGGCTAGCTTGGAGGACACACCGTTGGGTGTTTGGGGGAACAGTTGGTCCAGATATTCACGTTCAGGTCCTTGTGTGGGCTGAGGAGGGGGCACTTGTTTTAGACCTTGCTGGAGGCTGGTCCTGGACACCCATGTCAAGGTCAGATTGTTCTGGGGGCTGGGTTGGCAGCCCTAGGGGCTCAGGAAGTGGGCTGAAGCAGCCACTGGAGTTGGGGGTAGATGGGTAAGTGAGGCTGCTCAGATGGAGCAGGATGCGGGGAGGAGGTGTCTTGGAGTTGTTGTGACAGAGTGGAGTGGAGGGCCTGATCGCCTGCAAAGGGGGGGGAGGGTGGATAGGGCATCTGTTGAGATACCCAGGTGTCCTCAGTTTGGGAGACTGTCCCCGGTTTGGGAGCAGCTGTTGAGTGTGGCATCAGTGGGATGTGCTGCTGCTGCCTGGGGCAGCTTGGAGTGTCTGTGCCAGCTGGCAGGCGGTGGGAGAGGCATGGGAAGGCCGGGTCACCTGTCCCGTGGATGTGGCAGTGAATTGGAAGCTCCCCAACATCATCCGCAGCAGCGACAGGAACTCCTTGTCCTGGTAGTCAAAGCGGTCCCCGAACACGATGGAGCTGATGACATTGGAGACGGTGCGGCTCAGAAAGAAGGTGGGGTCGATGAAGGCGCCTGCAGGGGGCAGGTGGAGAGGGGTGTCACCTCGGGAGCTTGAGCCCTGAGCCCCTTCCCCAGGGCAGGCTCCAGGGCTGGGGGTCCCCCGCCCTACCTCCTGTCTCCTTCCCGCACACTCCCGCATCCCCGCCCCACACTCACCGCGCGTGCCACGGAAGGCCTCAATGAGGAAGCTCGCTTCCTCCTGGATGCGCTCCTCAATGCCCCGCTTGCCCACGCCAAAGTCCCGCAGTGTGGAGATGGCGAAGCGGCGCAGTGGCCTGGCGCGTTCCCAGTTACTGAACGCCACGCCTGTGGAGGTGAGCGCGGGGGACACCCGCGGAGAGAGGGGCATCAGAGAGGGGCGCCCAAGGGTGGGGAGTGGAGAAGGAGAGAGGTGTCACTCTCAAATGGGTGGAACAGCTGAGGCTTCGGCCAGGCGGGAGCCAGAAGCTCCACGGGGTGTCGCCTGCGGATGGCAGAGCCCTCCCCTATCCCCCAGGGGAGGGAGCTGGAGGCCCAGGTGGGAAGTGGTGGTCCAGGTGGGATTGAGAGGGGAGATGGCTTCACCCTGTCCCCATAGCTCCGCTCCCGCGGGGGGAATTTTGAAACATTAACCATAGAAGTTATCAAAGTGTCGGTGGCAGATCAGTGCTCCCGAGACACTGTGCACGGATTTCATTTTTTAAAGAAAATTTTAGACGGGCAAAAGGAAAACTTTTATTTCTCTTCTCCCGCAACTTTGGAAAGCCCCCTGGCGGTGGGAGACGGTAAGACGGAGTTAGGGAGGGAGAGAGAGCGGCACTCCTCCTTTCCGGCCATCCCAGCTCCTCTCCCACGCCTCCCAAGAAGACAAAAATTTGACAGAAAGGCCATAAGGCTGGAAGAGGGCGGGAGAAATGCAGGGGGCAGGGAGGGAGACAGGGTTGGGTGGGTCCTGCCATAGCCTCCAGGGGACAGATGAGCCTCCCAGCTGCCCAGGCCACATCCCTCCTGGGGTCCCCCTCACCGTAGCCCCTGAAAAGCCAGTCGAAGGTGGCCTGCTCGCCACGCCCACTGAACTCCTCGGCCTGGTCCACCAGTGCCTCCTTCACGGCCTCCTGCCCGCACAGCACCACCACACGCCGGGGCCCCAGGTGGACGGTGAACACGGGGCCATAGCGTTCGCTGATCTGACCAGGGTGAGGTGGAGTGGGGCGCTGGGGTTAGAGGGAGCAGCCCCCACGCACTGGTTCTGACACCCCCTCCCACCCCCAGGATCCGGCATCTCCTAGCTGGGACCCTGGGGGTCCCCCCACCTTGTCCTAAGAGCCTGGTCCTGCCTGGCCATTCCCAGCTTCAATGCACTCAGGGCGGCCTCCCTGCACCACCCTGCGTGCAGCCAGCTCAGGCCAGGCGGTACCTTCATGAGGGAGTCGTACATCTGCTCCGTGTTCAGCTGTAGGTAGTTTCCGATGAAGGGTAAGGGCGTGGGCCCTGGGGGCAGCTTCCCCCAGAGCTTCTTCTGCCGCCAGATGGACACCAAGACCATCAGGGTCAGGCAGGCCAGCAAGGCCGCCAGCAGCAGCCCGGAGGCCAGCATGGTGGTGGTGAGAGGGACCGTGTGATGGCGGTGACCGGGATGTCTTCCTTTTATGCGACTTCGGACTGAAGGGCGGACTTCGATCCTCGTTATGTAATGGTCTCGCCTGATCTCCCAACTACACCCCTCACTCTGCACTCCGCCTTGGTTGGAACACAGCCAGCAAGGAGAGAGGACAGGGGACCAGCGTGGATGAATAGAGAGAAACCTCCAGGACTGACTTGGTGGCGGCTGTCAGGGAAGCACGCCACTCCACACTCCCCCCACTTGCAGGGCTGTGGATGGGGGCGGGGAGGAGAAGGGTACAGTAGGACAATTCCCAGAACTAAAGATCTTTGCTGCTGTTGTTGTTTTAAAGATCTATTTGTTTTCTCTGAAAGGCAGTTAGAGAGAGGAGAGAGGGTTCTCCCTCAGTACGTTTACTCCCCAAATGGTTGCAGTGGCCACAACTGGACCACACGGAAGCCAGGAGCCCAGAACTCCATCTGGGTCTGCGGGGGTCTGAGCCCCTTGAGCCGTCCTCTGCTGTGCCTCCGATGCATTAGCAAGGAGCTGGATGGGAAGCGGAGCAGCCAGGACTGAAGCCTAGGCTACAATAGATTTTGGACGGGTTACCTAAGGAAGCCAGGTGGGCTTCAGGTTTGGGGGTCTTCGCATGAGAAGGGAACTCCTAAGGTGGTGCAGAGAAGAACTGAAAGTTTGGGAGAGTTTAAGGATGAGATGGGATACATGGCTGGACATTTGAGAGTCTTGCAGTGAGACAGGTCACAGGTGCAGAGGTGCACAGGTGCAAGGGTGTGGGTTTGAAGCTGTTGGGGCGAGGAAGGACCCGGGGCCCTGGGGTGCCTGAGAGGAGCAGAACAAGCAAAGTGGGGTGGTAGACCTGCTTTGTGGCCTGCTGCCTCTCGAGGCTCAGAATTTTCGTTGGTGCCTGAGCATAAGGCCAGGGTGGAGGCTGTTGGATCCACATCCACCCTTCTGAGGTGGGGGTTGGGGGAATTGTGTAGCACTGTGTGCCACATTGGCGGCACGCGTCCTGGGGCTGGAACTCATGGTCACGGGGAGCAGAGAGCTGGCCAGGACTGGGAAGAAAACAGCCAAGGCCATCCCTGATAGGATGGGAAAGCTGCAGCTGTTCCTGGTTATAACTCCTGGCTGTGCTGCCCCAAGGATGGGCTTGCTGTGTCATTGTCGTTTTCTGAGAGATGTGTCTCTCCTTTCTGACAGACATGTGGTGGGACTGGTGGGGCGGGGGGCACATGAGAGAGTGCCTGGAGCCAGAGGCCTTGTGCACCTGTTGCTTTCTCCACCACCACAACCTTAGCATTTCCTTCCCCACTGGTGAGAGAGGGTCCTGGGTGGTGGGGGATAAGGAGGAGGCCATTTCTCGCCCAGGTGCAGTTCCTGGCTGCTGTTGGCAGGCAGGGCTGAGTGTCCCAGGAGAGGGCCTGGGACTCCAGGACATCCCCGTGGGGTCCCAGAGGCGGTGAGGGTCTGGAGTTGCTCTTCCCTCCCTTCTTCCTTTGTGGACTGAACAGCCCGCCTGGGGGCCAGCGGGTGCTGAGACTAGCCCAGCAGTGGCCATGGGGCATGCACTGGGGAGGGGCATCGAGTTGGTGCTGAGACACCCACACCAGCTCTCCACCGGGGTGGCAATGATGTGTCCGATGGCATTGGACTTGGCACCAAAAGAACGTTAGTAGAGGCACACAGCTGTGGTACCCAGAGCTGCTGTGTGCTGGCTCGGGTGGTCCCAGGGAGTGGCACCTTGTTGGCTGTGTCATGAGCCTCGTGTGGGTTCCATGTTAGCTGCAACTCCATTTTGCAGGAGACCACCCGGTGGGCACGGGGCAGGCTCTGGAGGTTGGGCAGCTGGAGTTGAGTCCTCACCAACTGTGGACAAAGTGGCATTGGGTGAGGTTGGCACTCCCAGGCCTGGCATCCTATTCAGGGTGTTCTGCAGGAAGAGGGAAGCTGTTGATTTTGGAGGGGGAGGGAGTGGGGAAAGAAGATTAACGCCGGTGGATATCCATTCCCTTAATCCCGGTCACCAGCCTGCACCTGGGCTGGCTCCCTGCCTGGGCACCGCCTCTTCCCTCTCCCCCAACTAAAACGGGGGGGGGGAGGTCATCTTGGCAGAAGTTGGCACGAGGAAGGGCGCTGAGCATTCAAACGGGCTGGCCAAGGAGGGGGTGGGGATGGGAACAGTGCTCGGAGACAGCGAGGTCGAGAGGGTTTGTCCTAGCTGATGACCCTATCGTGTGGAGCGAGGGCTTGCTGTCTGCTGTCACATGGCAGAGCCACGTGCAGGCGACAGAGAGCCAGTGGGGAGCACGGGGGAGCCCTCCGCCGCCATCCACACCCCTTTTTTGGATGAATGGGTCAGAGCATCCATTTTGCATTGGAGAGCTGGGCCTCACTCATGCTTTGTTTGAGGGGTGACCTGGAGCTGGTGACTTCACCTATTGGAGCCTAATTTTCCCACCCCCACCCCCAAGCCTAACTCCAGGGTGTCACAGAGAGGCATGCATGGGGTGGTGCACGTGAGAGCTCGCCATCAGCCACCTCTCAACGTCAATATCAGCCATCTTATGTCACGCAACAACATTGGTCTGCGGGAGGAAGGGGACACCTGGGGGGGCCTCCTTCAGCCCCCTCCAGGTCTCAAACCCTTGCTTCCCAAGCCCCTGGAGCACCTCCTTGGGCAAAGCACAAAGGGAGAGAGAGACTTATGGGAAAGTCTCTCCCCATCCCTTCTTGGGACAGCCAAGCCTTCCGCCCCCACCCTTCCCTGCCACCATGCAGAATAGGAATGGATGGTCTGAGCCTCCCCTGGGGGGAGGCTGGGTGGGTAGCACTGAAGAGGGGCCGTGGGCAGTGGACCCTCTGAGTACTGTGCACTGGCCTGGAGCTACACAGAACTCGTGGCTTCTCCCCCTGCATCCTCCACGCGCCGGCCACCTGCTCTGGCTCCTGTGTGCTGGATCCTGTGTCTGTACTGTTCCATCCAGTTCTCCCGGATATCCCTGTCCGAGTGGGCACTCCCTCCTGGGTTTGTGTGCACGCATGTGTTGATGTGTCTGTGTGGGCCCATGAACTTCTTGGACACCTGGGGGTTAGCATATGTGGTTTTGTGTCCACATCTCTGAATGCATGTGCCTGTGGATTCCTGTATCTTTCTATCCGTCCACGTGGGGAGCGCAGGGACACACGTCCTAGGGGACCTGGCTGTTGGAGGATGCTTCTGGTGTGTGCCTCCATGTCCAGCCACGTGTCCATGGCTGCCCCTTCCTGAGGGTGCACCTGCACATGTGTGGCCGGGTCATGCCTGTGCCAGCATCCGAGGCCTGCCTGCACCTGTCTGGATCAAGTGCAGCCTGGCCCAGCTCCATGGCTCGTTTCTGAAAGGCAAACAGCTTTGTGTGTTTTCAAACTTAACCTCCCATAAGGGTCATCCTGAAGAGAAAGGCCCTCAGGAGACAGGCATGCCCTTGGGTTGGTTCCCAAGGCTGGACACCAGGAAATCTTCCCTCTCCCACGGTATTAATCACAGCCTCGTAAGTAGGTCAGCACCACGGCTGGTCCTAAGCTGGGTAACAGGTGTCCCTGTGTGCACCCGGGGCCCACTCCCAAGGTGGAAGGGGGCTCATCAGCAGACAGCAATGACTGAAGATGGTGGGCCAGAGTCGGGGGTGCAGGGTGAGGAGGTCCTGGCAAAGCAGGAAGTCAAGTGTCTGTGGTCATCTGGAAATGGCACCTGTCTGGGACTTTGGGGTGCAGGGTGAGCCACAAGGAGCAGGATGGAAGACGTGGAAACTGTAGTTCCAGGCAAGGTCGGCAGCCTGGACAAGAGCTGCCAGGGACCTTGTGCCGTGGGCTCGACTATAGGGTCATGTAGACCCCCCAAGCCTTGAATTAACCTCAGGGTCAGGTTCATGTGTCAGGGGTGCGCAGGTGCAGGGCAGGAAGGGTGGAGGGCTGAAGACTGCGAAGAGAGGGTGGGGTTGAGGGGTGCTGAGACCTGCCTGCGGTGAGGCCAGGGGGAGGGGCAGGGCTGGTTTGGGGAACCGACTCAGGCTGGGTGAGGCAGGCAGACCCAGGCGCTATCCCAGAGGGAGGGCAGACCTGGACGGGTTTTTTGTGTGGGGGAGGGGAGAGATTCCTGCCCCGGCTTGCTCCCCAGATGCCTGTTGCAGCTACAGCTGGGCTCAGGTGTGCATTGCGAGCCGGAAAGCCAGGTGGGCCTCCCAGGCGGGGGTTGGGAACCCCGTTCTTTGAGGCATGCCCTGCTGCCTCCTGGACTATGCGTTGGCAGGAGGCTGGAATACATGTGCGAAGGGGGCAGACTTGATCTCTCTCTCTTTTTTTTAAAGATTTATTTATTTTTATTTGGAAAGTCAGATTTCCAGAGAGGAAGCTCTTCCATCCAATGATTCACTCCCCAAGCGGCCGCAACGGCTAGAGCTGAGTCAGTCCGAAGCCAGGAGCCAGGAGCTTCTTCCAGGTCTCCCACATGGGTGCAGGGTCCCAAGGCTTTGGGCCGTCCTCGACTGCTTTCCCAGGCCACAGGCAGAGAGCTGGATGGGAAGCGGGGCTGCTGGGATTAGAACCAGCGACCATATGGGATCCCAGAGCGTTCAAGGCGAGGACTTTATTTGCTATGCTATCGCGCTGGGCCCAATCCCTTTTAATTATTACTGATTTGTATTTACTAACAACAGTTAGGGTGGAGGACTGGGAAGGCTTCCTGGAGAAGGTGTTAGGTAGACTGGGCCTGGCACACGTCTTGACCAGGAGCTAGGAGAAGAGGAAGTCATGTAGGCAGACAGATCTGCCAGCTGAACTTGGACATGTGTGATGGTGACCTCCTGGATAGCACCCCACGCCTGCTCAGTCTGCCTACCACAGAGTCAGCTCCTGCCTTCCACCCGCAACTGGGTCTAGGGCTCCCAGGGGCGCCCGACTTTCGGCTCTGGTGCGTGACTCCACAGCTCGGCACCCAGCGAGGGTCTGTGCTGTGTTTAAGCATTGACCTGTTATTAACACAGCCCAGACTGGGACACCAGGTCCCTGCTCTGCACACACCCTGTGGTGTTTGTTTGTTTTTGCTAATGTCTTGGTAGCTCCCTCTAGACCTTGTCCGGACATAGAAGAGAAACAAGAGAAACATCGCAGCCTTCCGGCAGAAGCCGGGCTGTGACCTCGCCCTTACCTTGTCCCTCTGTGAGCTGCCTGGCCCACGCCCCCTTCTGGGCCACTCAGCTTGTGCTTGGGAGGCTAGGCCAATCCCTGGTGTGAGGGATGCTTGGGTGTGGGTCCCATTGGATCAGAATGTCCTTGGGCAGCGCTGCTCTGTGGGCAGCTGGCCCGGGCATGGAGGACGGATTCCCCGGAGCCCGTCTGTGAGAGTCATGAGGGCTGAGCCAAGGGCAACCTCAGTGGGCGATTGCTTCCATGAGGGCGCAGTTAAGGGCATTTTTCTTTTCATTGGTGTGGAAGGTCTTCTGCTGGGTGTTTTTCTCTTCAGTATCTTACCTTTTTTTTTTTTTTTTTAAGATTTATGTATGTTTATTAAAAAGGAAGATTTACTGAGGGAAGAAAAAAACAGATAAATCTTCCATCCATTAGTTCAACCTCCCAAATGGCTGTCACAGCCAGAGCTGAATTGATTCGAAGCCAGGAACCAGGTACATCTTCTGGGTCTCCCAGGCAAGGGTAGGGTCCCAAGGACTTGGACCATCCTCCTTTGCTTTCCCAGCCCATATACTTAGAGCTGGATGGAAAGTGGAGTAGCCGGGACATGAACCAGTAACCATATTGGATCCCGGGGCTTGCAGGTAGATAATTAACCAGTTGAGCCAACACCCATATTGTCCCCTCCCCTCCTTTTTTTTTTTTTAAAGATTTATTTATTTTTATTACAAAGTTGGATATACAGAGAGGAGGAGAGACAGAAAAGATTTTCCATCTGATGATTCACTCCCCAAGTGACTACAATGGCTGGTGCTGTACCCATCCGAAGCCAGGAGCCAGGAACTTCCTCCAGGTCTCCCACACGGGTGCAGGGTCCCAAAGCTTTGGGCTGTCCTTGACTGCTTTCCCAGGCCACAGGCAGGGAGCTGGATGGGAAATGGAGCTGCCGGTATTAGAACCGGTGCCCATGTGGGATGCTGGCACTAAGGTGGGATGCTGGCTCCATGGCTGAGAAAGTTGTAAAATCTCTAGGGCGTGGAAATGGTATTGGGCTGCAGATTTTGAGCCTTGCCTCTACCTGCTGACCCTGGGGCTCCCCGGAGGTGGCGGAGCGAGCGGCCCTCCTTCAGAGAAGGGGCTTTGGGAGAGCCATGTTTGTGCGAGGACCGTTCTGAGCAACCTTGTGTCATGCAGAGAAAGTTTGCACAAGCTGTTGATCTAGTCAACAGATCCTCAGGGCACGCCTGCCTCGTGCCAAGCGCTATCTGTCTGCCGGGTAGGTTGCTGTCAATAGAGCAAACTGGAGTGCCTCTGAAGAGCCGCCAGGGATTCAGATCAAATGATATCCCTCGGGAATGGAACGTGGGGAGGGGACACAGACACAGAAGGGCTTGTTGACTCATCATTAATGTTCTGTGGATCACAACATGCACTTAAAAAAAAAGATTTATTTATTTATTTTAAATTGGAATAGCAGATATACAGAGAGGAAGATCCTCCATCCGATGATTCACTCCCCAAGCGGCTGCAATGGCTGGAGCTGAGCCAATCTGAAGCCAGGAACCAGGAACTCTCCTGGGTCTCCCACGCAGGTGCAGGGTCCCAAGGCTTTGGGTCGTCCTCGACTGCTTTCCCAGGCCACAAGCAGGGAGCAGGATGGGAAGCGAGGCTGCTGGGATTAGAACCAGCGCCCATATGGGATTCCAGTGCGTGCAAGGTGAGGACTTTAACCACTACGCTATCATGCCAGGCCCAACATACACTTTTTCTATATCCCCTTCAAGAACTTTCCAGGTGGCTGGCTTAGTGCTGTAGTAGATTAGCTCACTGCTTGCAGTGCCAGCATCCCATAGAGGTGCTAGTTCAAGTCCCAGCTAGCTGCTCCACCTCCCACCCAGCTCCCTACCAGTGACCTGGAAAAGCAGCAGGAGATGGCCAAGGGAGTTTTAGGTTCCTGCCCCCCATGTGGGAAACTTGGATGCAGCTGCTTCTGATATTGACCTTGGCCAACGGGGTCATCTGGCAAATGAACCAGTAGATGGAAGATCTCTCTGTAATTCTGATTTTTAAAAAAATAATGGTAAAAAAAAAATCCTTCTCCCCCCCCCCGTACCTCCGAGGCAGCCCCAAAGCCACAGTACACTTTAGGAAGCTGTTGTCGCAACCCCCTACTCCCCTGCTAGCAGCCCACGACAGTGAGGGCTGGGCCAGGCTGACCAGGCTCCTGAAACTGAGTTCGAGTTTCCTGCGTAGGTGGCAGGGATCCAAGACCTTGGTCATCCCCAACTGGCCCCCTGCCCAGGCTCCACCTCAGCAGAAGATGAGGCAGCATGTGAGCCCAGGCCCTCTGTGGGGGTGTGGGTACCACATGCTCACCCCAGAAGGTGCCACTTAAGGGCCATGCACCGTGGTATTTGGTGTGAAGGGTCTAAGTGGCAAAGCACACGAGGGTGCTCGTAGCTTCTTCTAACTGCTTTAGGAAAAGATGAGAAAAGATAGAATTCACAATGCAAAGAGTGGAATGTTACTGTGAAAAACTCTCTAACATGGTCTGGTAATGAATTTTTTCAAAAGTCACATTTTGGGATTCAGGCTGTGGCTCAGCATGAGCGTGGCTGGAAGGAGGTCAGCGGTGTGCTGGGGTTGGGGGCACTGCCCTGGAGGCACCGGGGGGAACGCAGCTGCCATGCCCCTCCGCCTGCCTGGAGCGCAAGGTCCGAAAGAGAAGGCTATTTTTTTTACAGAAAGTTTTTTTTAATTTCTGAAGATTTATTTGTTTCTGAAAGGCAGAGTTACAGAGAGAGAAAGAGAGAAATCTTCTATCTGTTGGTTCATTCCCTAAATGGCTACAACAGCTGGAGCAGAGCCAATCTGAAGCCAGGAGTTTCTTCCATGTCTCCCACGCAGGTGCAGGGTCCCAAGGCTTTGGGCCATCCTCGACTGCTTTCCCAGGCCACAAGCAGGGAGCTGGACTGGAAGTGGGGCAGCCGGGTCATGAACTGGCTCCCATATAGGATTCCGGAGGATGCAAGGCGAGGATTTTTAGCCAATGAACCATCACACTGCGCCTGAGAGATTGACTTTCCATCTGCTGGTTCATTCCTCAAATGGCCACAGCAGTGGGGCTGGGTCCAACAGGAGCCAGGAGCTTCCTCTGGGATGTGGGTGCAGGGGGTCCAAGTATTTGACCATCTTCCATACTGCCTAGGTGCATTAGCAGGGAGCTGGATCGGAAGTAGAGCAGCTGGGATTCAAACCGACACTCACATGGGAGGTGGGCATCCCAAGCAGTGGCTTACTGGCTGTGCCACAGCACTGCGGCCAACATGTTGAATTCCAGCTCCTGGACCCCAGGATGTGAGGGAGTAGATTTCTGTTGTTTTATGCCAAGTAACTCATGGTCCTCGGCTCTACAGCCTCAAGGAAACGACCATGCTAGGTTTTTACCAGTAAATTAGCTACTGGGAAAGTGGAAGTACAATAGACATGATTTTCTTTCTTTCCTTGATAGTAGAACGTGTGCTTGTTATTAAAAATCATGTAAAAACTCAACCGGCACAAGGCTCAACTGGAGAATCCTCCCCCTTCAAGTGCCAGCAGCCCATCTGAGCACTGGTTCGTGTCCTGGCTGCTCTGCTTCCCATCTAATTCCCTGCATATGTCCTGGGAAAGCAGTGGAGGATGGTCCAAGTCCTTGGGACCCTGCACCCATGTGGGAGGCCTGGAAGAAGCTCCTGGCTCCTGGCTTCGGATCGGCACAGCACCAGCCGCTGTGACCATTTAAGGAGTGAGCCAGCAGACAGAAGGCTTCTCCTCTGTTTTTCCTTCTCTCTGTAAATCTGCTTTTCAAATAAAAGTTAATAAATCGGGGGCCCAGCGCGATGGCGCAGTGGTTAAAGTCCTCGCCTTGCATGCCCTGGATCCCATATGGGCACTGGTTCTAATCCCGGCAGCCCCGCTTCCCTTCCAGCTCCCTGCCTGTGGCGCAGGGGAAGCAGTCGAGGACGGCCCAAGGCTTTGGGACCCTGCACCCGTGTGGGAAACCCAGAAGAGGCTCCTGGCCTCAGATCGGCGGCATAGTATCAGCCGTTGCGCTCACCTGGGGAGTGAATCATCGGACGGAAGATCTTCCTCTCTGTCTCTCCTCTTTGTATATCCGCCTTTCAAATAAAAATAAAATAAATCTTAAAAAAAAAGTTAATAATAATTTTTTTTTTAAGTCAAGACCTCTTGCAGATTCAGTTTCTGCTGGAATTAAAGCTGTCCGATTTTCCTGCTCATGGAGCAGTGCCTACCTACCGCGATCTCCTTATTCACTGCAAATACACTGCTTTGCGGGACAAGTCCCTTGTCGCATATCTCTTAGAATTTGCCAGAAAGTGAGCCCACCATTTGGGGGCAGGGAGTCAACTTTCCATTTCTTACTGGAAATCTTGTCTGGAATTTACCAGCTCCCCTCCATTCTTCAGTTATAAAACACACTCTATGACCTGTTGTGCATGGTGAGTGTCAGGGCCTATGCCCTCTTTAAAAAAGTGTTTATTTGAGAGGGAAAGGGTCGGGGCGGGGGGAAGCAGAGAAAGGGAGAGAACAAATTGCTTTTCTGGTGCATTCCCAGATGTCCTCAAGGGTCCTAGCTGCACCGGGAGCCAGGAACGCGGCCCGGTCTGCCCTGGGGGTGGTGGAAGGAGCCGGAGTCAGGCTGCCGTCGCTACGCCCCCAAGGTCTGCCTCAGCGAGAAACTGGAGTCAGGAGCCAAAGCTGGGACCCACCCCAGACCCCGTGACACAGGTCACGGGCATTTAACCATTGCTTACCTGCCGGGCCACTCACTTCAGAACCTGCTCTGTGTCTCCGTGTTTTGGCCCGTTACATCCAGGCATCTCCTGCACCCCCTGCTCCCTCACTCCCAGTGTCTAGTGACCGCTGATTTCCATTCAAATAGACTGTTAAGAAAACCAATTTTTATTGGACAGGTAGAGATGCAGAGAGAGAAGCAGAGGAAAAGATCTGTCCACTGGTTCACCCACTAATGACCACAAAAATCAGAGGTGAGCCAATCCGAAGCCAGGAACTTCTTGCGGGTCTCCCACGTAAGTGCAAGGTTCCAAGGACTTGGACCAACCTCTGTGGCTTTCCCAGGCCACAAGCAGGGAGCAGGATGGGCAGTGGGGCTGCCAGGACTCGAATCTGTGCCCATACGGGATGCTGACATGAAGGGTTAGTTAATCTGATGTGCCGCCATGCCGGCCTCCAGTTCAAACAGACTTTTTGAAACTTGCACAGTGAGAAGGAACATGTGGGGTCTGTCTTTTTGGGTCTGGCTTATTTCACTTAACACAATGATCTCCAGTTTCCATCCATTCTGCAGCCAAAGCCAGGATCCCATTCCTTGTTACAGTCAGCCATATCCCACTGCGCCTGTCCATCAGGTCTTTGTTCATCCGTCGGTGGACGCCGAGGTTGTGTCCGTGTCCTGGCTGTTGGGAATGGTGCCATAGTAACAGAGAGAGAGAGAGAGAGAGAGAGAGAGAGAGAGAGATCTCTTACCTTCTGGTTCACTCCCCAAATAGCTGTAGTGGCCAGAGCTGGCCCAATTTGAAGCCTGGAGCTTCTTCCAGGTCTCCCACATGGATGCAGGGTTCCAAGGCCTTGGGCTATCCTCTGTTTCTTTCTGAGGCTGTAAGCAGGGAGCTTGGTGGGAAGTGGATCTGCCAGGACAGAAACTGGCGCTTATGGATTTAGCCACTAGGTTATTGCACCAGGCCACACTCCCGCCTCTGTTTTTTTTATGTATATATATATTTATTTATTTGGAAAGCAGAGTTACAGGAAGAGACTGGAACTCGGCCAGGTCAAAGCCAACAGCCAGGAGCTTCCGTTGAGTCTCCCACGCAGGTGCAGAGGACAAGGACTTGAGCCATCCTCCGCCGCTCTCCCAGGTGCATTAGCAGGGAGCTGGATGGGAAGTGGGGGAACCTGGACTGAGACCAGTGCCCATGTGGGATGCTGGCCTTGTAGGCAGCAGCTTCCCCGGCTACACCACAGCACCAGTTCCTTTTTTTTTTTTTTTCCTTCCCCAAATCTCTGAATTCACAGAATGGCCCCAAGCTCTCGAGAGAGTGCTGGTGGGCGTAACCTGTGGGAGGAGTCTGCCAGCAGCTGGACAAGGGAATGGTGTTTGCAGATGGAATAATGGCAGCTAAGAGCAATTTTAGATATGTTTTTCAACTTAGAGAGTGGGGAGAACATGGCTTTGAGCGTAATTCTGACAGGAAGGAAAGCCGCATGCAGGCTTGGCAGGGTGCGGGGCAGGGGGCGGTGGGAAGCATTTGGAAGAGAGGTAGGGAGTTGGTTGGTCTGCAGGGAGGGTAATGAGTAACAGGGCATGGTCAAAGGTTGCCCGTGTCCCAGGCTGATGCCCTCTGCAGAGCAGCAGCGTGCCAGCAGACACCAGGCAGCACGTGTCCTCGCGGGTGCCGCACGGTTATCACAGGGACCATCCACGACAGACTGGGATCCGAGACCCTCACAGGGGCCACGACCCCGTGGACCTGGAGAAGAGCAAAGAGTGGTGTCCACTTTGTCCCTGGCCTTGACGCTTGAGTGGACTTGTGGCATTTCTGCCTGCCGCCATGGTTTGCCGCAGGTTTGAGCACCGGTTGCACCTGCCTTGGTGTCTCCTGGGAATGCCGCGACCACCCAACAGCGACCTACCCCCGTCACCGCCTCCTTCCCCTAGATTAAGTGCTGCTTGGATTTCCAACAGAACCTGATCTCCTGCTCCTGATTACAACTCTTTACCCTTAAAAAAATATATCAATTAATATATAATTATCCAGGTATAATATATATATATTTGGGGGGGGGCTGGCCTAGTAGTTTAGCGGCTAAAGTCCTCGCCTTGCATGCACCAGGATCCCATATGGGCCCTGGTTCGTGTCCTGGCAGCCCTGCTTCCCTTCCAGCTCCCTGCCTGTGGCCCGGGAAAGCAGTCGAGGACGGCCCAAAGCTTTGGGACTCTGCACCTGCATTGAAGACCCAGAAGAGGCTCTATGCTCCTGGCTTCGGATTGGCTCAGCTCCGGCCATTGTGGCCACTTGGGAAGTGAAGCAACAGATGGAAGATCTTCCTCTCTGTCTCTCCTCTCTGTATATCTGACTTTCCAATAAAAATAAATGTTAACATAAAAATTTTAAATTTTTATTTCAAGGGCAGATTTACAGGGAGCAAGAGAAATAGAGAGACATCTTCCATCCTTTGGTTCACTCCTCGAATGGTTTTAATGGCCAGAGCTGAGCCGACCCGAAGCCAAGAGCTTCTCCTGAG
Source organism: Ochotona curzoniae (assembly GCF_017591425.1). NCBI lineage: Eukaryota > Metazoa > Chordata > Mammalia > Lagomorpha > Ochotonidae > Ochotona > Ochotona curzoniae. The sequence continues at coordinate 2,553,119 of NW_024465561.1, read as the reverse complement.
TCTTGCGTGGTGGGTTCAGGGTCCCAAGGTTCTGGGTTATCCTCTGCTACTTTCTTGACCAGAAGCAGGGAACTGGATGGGAAGCAGAACAGCTGGGGCTCGAATCAGGACTCGTATGGGATGCTGGCACAACAAGGTGGTGGATTGGCTTGTAAGTCATCATGCTGGCCCCAGGGATCTGTATTAACCTCTCTTGTGGTCTTAGTTCACCGTCCCAGTCATAAGCATGGCATTCTGGAGGGAAACCCACTGCTTCTGCCCCAGCCTCTGGAACCAGGGAAGATCCGCTGCACCAGCTCCAGGAGTCTGGCAGGTGAGCCTCCTGGGAGCTGGTCCGCCCATCCTCAGCTGAGGTCTGCCTCGTTCAGGTGCATTTGTCTTGGATGGGACGTGGAGCAGTTGGGACACACACTGGCGCCCATATGGGATCCCAGCGGGTTCAAAGCAAGGATTTTAGCCACTAGGCTACCCTGCCGGGTCCAGGTCCATTCTTTTTCTCAGCGAAAGCTTGACAAAGGTGAGGCCGCCTTCCTTGTGTCCCAGGGACAGTGTTGGGCAGAACTGGGCTGACGCCCACCTAGGGGAGCCGCGCCCACCTCACCCCAACCTCACCGTGTTTCTGTGAGGGTCGTGCTCTCGGGGACCCCTGGTGGCCATTTCAAACACTGCAGTTAGAAATCGTTGAGTTGGCAGGAGTCACACAGCAAACAAAAGCACCAGGTCACTGTCCCCTTAGACCCTTTGGGAGGGTTGCTACGTGACCAGAAACCTCACAGAAATCGGGGAAGACTGACGATCGATAACGAGCAGTGGCCGCTTGGAGGATCTGTAAAGGGACTCAGCAGGCTTGTGGGGGACCCCCGGTACCCTCTCACCTCGTGGCATGCGAGTACCAGGCTCCTAAGAGGTGGCCATCGACCTGACAGGTGAGGTGGCTTGGCCAGGGGCACCTACAGCAGCAGCCGTCTAGCGGCCTCCTCCCCAGGTGAGTCTGTGGGTTCAGTGGGCAAAATTACCTGAAACAAAACGAAATGCCTGGGCCAGACTCTTCCTGTTCGGGCTCCCAGGGTTCTCTTTACGAGAGGAGAAGCCCACACGTTAAGGGTTGCACAGATGGCCTGTCTGTGGCAGTACCAGTGTGCTGGGTTTTCACGCACACCGAGTTTGCTAAGTCAACAATAACTGTGTGTGTGAGAGATGCATTTGAACATCTTAGATGTATGTTGCCTACATGCCAAAATCCTGCAGAACTCCTCAGTTGACATAAATGAGCACGCGCCCCCGTTAAGGGAGTTATTATAGTAATTAGCCCAGCACCTCTTCGTCCACATGGCCGCTCTTTGACTCTAAGCTGGCCTTCAGTTGGTTGAGAAACTAGAAACCCCGACACACCGAGAGCTGACAGCACCTGCTTTTGCCCGGTCTTGCTGTCTGGGTGTGGCTGTGTTCATCCGGAAGTTGTTTCAGATCAAAACCAGCTTTAGCCTAAGAGTAAACACACAAACAAAAGCGCAGTGTAATGTAGCCCGGGCTTCACATGCAATAACTCAACTTTTTCAGATTTTTTTTTTTTTTTTTTTTGGCCAGAACATAACCGGAGAGGATGCCTGTGCTCGCCTAATCTCCCAGTTTTCTTAATTATCCAGGAATAATTGTTAGAAAATATTTGGGTAAATATCAATGGGATAAACCATTTGTAAATTAACTTTTCTGTCATTGAAATTCTTTAAGGTTCTGTGAAATGAAGTAATGCAGGTGAAACAGCTGGGTCGTTTCAAGATGGGTTAAAATAGCCCAACATCAATTGCCAAATAGGCATTCGAGTCATACATTTTGAGAAATTATAAGACAGATCTTCATAAATTGGTACATGGCACACAATTCATTTCTGTTTTCCCTGGGTCTTCACTAGAAATGAAAATTATTACTATCCTTTTTAAAAAAGATTTATTTATTTTTGTTAGAAAGGCAGATCTATAGAGAGAAGGAGAGACAGAGAAGAAGATCTGTCCGCTGGTTCACTGCCCAAGTGGCCACAACAGCTGGAGCTGAGCTGATCTGAAGCCAGCAACCAGGAACCTCTTCCAGGTCTCCCACATGGGTGCAGGGTCCCAAGGTTTGGGGCCGTTCTCAACTGCTTTCCCAGTCCACAAGCAGGGAGCTGGATTGGAAGTGGAACAGCCAGGACAAGAACAGGTGCCCATATGGGATCCTGGTGGATGCAAGGTGAGGACTTTAGTCCCTAGGCTACTGCACCAGACCCCAAATAAATACATCTCTTAAGAAAATCAAACCTTGGACCAGGCATCCATGTACCAATGCTCACCTGATTCAGATAGGCTTTTAAAACTTGCACAGTGAGAAGGAACATGTGGGGTCTGTCTTTTTGGGTCTGGCTTATTTCACTTAACACAATGATCTCCAGTTTCCATCCATTCTGCAGCCAAAGCCAGGATCCCATTCCTTGTTACAGTCAGCCATATCCCACTGCGCCTGTCCATCAGGTCTTTGTTCATCCGTCGGTGGACGCCGAGGTTGTGTCCGTGTCCTGGCTGTTGGGAATGGTGCCGCAACGGACAGGGGAGTGCGGGTGCTTGTTGGATGGTCTGATTTCATTTCCTTTGAGAATATACTTAGGTAGGGTCTCTGGGGCGTATAGAGTAGGGAGCCGGGAGCAGAGAGGGGCAGTGGAGGACGAGGGGGCAGCAGTGAGGGTGTGGCCCCATCTTGGGGCAGAAGCGAGCCTTGGAGGCCCATGTCCCGGGTGACAGTGTGTGACAGTTCTTCCCGCGGTGGATTCTTTCTTCCCTCTGTGTTTTATGAGGAAGTGATGCCCCGGGGCCTCTCGAGCAGGTCCTCGATCCTTGGGCTGTGGTCGATGGCTTGATTCCTCTCTCGATGGATTGCAGCCGGAAGGCGGCAGCAGCAACCATGACTAAGGGGAGTGAAGGCCATGTGTGACTGCTGTTGACAGCGGACTAGCACGGTCCCTGGCACGTGGTTAGTTGTCAATGCCTATTTGATTATTTAAATTAAGAGAAATCAAGCTAGACCAAGGAGGTGAGGCTAGGGGAGTTGGTTAGATACGGGTTAGTCTCATCCATTGTGTCCGTCAGGAGCAAGCCACTGGCTTGTTTTTTAACTGTGTGAGAAAGCAGAAGGACCAAAGAAGGGGAGTTTTCTTAACAAGATAATGGACTTGCACAGTAGGCCTGATTCTCACATGTGGGATTTGGATTTTAATGGAGTAAGACACCAACTAACAGGTGGCACTAACCTGTGAAGTCCCGTTTTCAATTCTGTGAATATTTCCCTGACACTGACAAAGGTGCAAATTAGGTTGAAAATCATAATCTGGAACTTTGACAGATTATTTTAGGGAGGAAAGCACAGATTGTCTTATAAAAAGGACCCTGGGACAGTACGGTATCTTTTGCATGTATGTCATTGTCCAAATAGAACATTGGGCAAATATGCTGTCCTTTCAGAAGGATGCAATATGCCAATGGCTTTCGCGACTGGCCAACTATCGTTTTCAGTGGGAAGGAGCCAGACACGTCACGTACAGGATTTCCTTACGTGTTTGACCATATGTTGTTTTTCTCTAACATGGTTTGTTGCTCCAGCGTAATGTGACTTCTTCTGTCAGACGTGACATCTTGAAGTGCAATTGTCCCCGGAGTATAACGCCTTCTTCCTCCTCCTCGGGGTTCCTCATTGCGTCCGTCATTTTAGGCGTGCTCCCCAGATATCTCTGGAAATCCAACAAATGCAGGAGGTCTTTCTTCACAGACCTATAAATAATCCAATGCTGCCTGGAATTCAGATGTTGTGATTTCTGAATGTCTACACTGGTTGGAGGGGGTGTATTTTGAAGTCCAGGGTGCATTACTGTAGAAGTTAGGATTCTCTAGAAAGATAGAATAGATGTATGCAGCACTATGTGAAGGCTAGGGGGTCACCAGGGGACTTGGCTCACATTGTTCAGGCACCTACAAAGTCCTCAGACAGGTTGCCTGCAGGTTGGGGGTCCTGGGAGGCCCGTAGCATGGCCAAGGCCAAGGGCAACCAGGAGGATAGCTCCCGAGGGTATGTGTTTCCAGTCCCGGGAGGGTTGGATTTGTGTCAGCCGTAGCCACGTTCCTGGTGCTGTGTTATACTCAGCAGGCTGCCCCTTTGTCGGACCGCAGGAGTGGTGTTGGGGCTTGTGGCACCTTAGCTGCCTGGTGTGGATGGTGGATGTGGTTGATACTGGAGGTGGTCTGCAGGTGAAGGTGAGCCTGCCCCAGCTGTATACGGTGAACACAGCTTAGTTCACCAGCAAGTATGGGTCTGGAGTGCCAGGTAGGATCTTCCCTAGATGCTGCAGGGTGGGCATGTCCTGGGGACCCTGAGGAATATGGCATAGGGAATTGCAGATCCGGCAGGGTACCTGGGCAAGTGTCCCAGAAGAAGCGTGGTCGGTTATTCTAGAAATTGAGTGCTGGCAACCAGGGGCCTGCAGCGTGGGTCAGAAAACGTCTTCCCTGGGACCTACAAGAAAGTGCAGGACTGCTCGGGGTTGACAGAGCTGACCGTGCCAGCCCCAGCACGGCAGGAGGCAGTGGCACCCTGGCCCGAGTCTTCTCCACAAATGCCAGCTGACACGGGATGCAACGTTGCGTCCGTATATGGCCACTAGAGGGCACTTGTAGACTGAGAATAGTACAGTGACTGCAGAGACCCAAATCTGCCTGCGGACCACTGGGAGATGTGAAGACACTACCGGCTGATAAAGGAACATTTATATGCACATTAAGGATCGTCGGAAGACACGCAGCTAGCCTTCTCTAAGCAGGGGTGCCTTCTCGGAGGTTATTGTGAGAATCTTAGGAGAAAGAGAGCTCCTGGACGCGGCCAGAGCTCTGCTCCCCGGGTCCCCATCCCTGCCTAGTGTCCGGGGCTGTTGCTCAACCCCTATGGCTTGCAGGTGGCTCCAACCAGTGTAGGGAGAAGTTCCGCAAGGATGGAGGTGAACAGGAAGAGTTGCATGCGGATCTTGGCCTCACCCGGGGGGACGTGCTTTCCTATGGACGCAGAGAGGGAGAGAAGCCAAGTGCCAGCTCCCAGAGTGCCCTGCCCACACAGTGGAGCCTGGGGCTGGGGTGGGGGCCCCCTCAGCATCCCTGGGGGTCCCGTGCTCAGCCACCATTTAGGAGATAAGACCTAGAGGTGCTTGGGTGAGACGTGTTTCTCCTAGGGACTCTCCGCTCTTGTGCTGAAATTCTGAAATTCCATCTTCCTCGGAACGGGGGTTCTTGCAGTGTGTGCGGTCTAAGGCAACAGGAGTGGCTGATTTCCAGACTTCTAGATTTCTGTCTTCCTTCATCCAGGCAGGGGTCGGGGCCGATGTGACCTTCTGCTTCGGGCTGCCTTGGCAGCAGGAGCTGGTAGCACAGGGCGGAGACCACCAATTCAGTGCCAGCCAGGTGGAGGCTGCTAGGAGGAGCGTGGGCCAAGCGCTTGCGGTGGAAATCTGTGGTTTGTCTCTTTCTTCCCTCCTCGTGTTGAGGGGAGCATTTTGTGAATGAGCAATTTCTGATTAAACTGCACTGGTGTCTGGAAATCCATGATGGTGCAGGCAGGGGCAGGAGCTGGAGCAAAGGGCCCGAGTCCGGGGCTTGCTTGGCTTAGAGCAGGAATAGCAATGAGGGAGGATGCAGAGTGGTTGTTGGTTGTACGGGAGTGTGAGAAGGCAGGGGTGGGGAGAACGTGAAAAAGGAAGGTCTGGGATATATCATTTTAAACTTGCAATGGTACGGTGCTGTCATATAAAATATTAAGTCTCGAAAGTTCTGGGAGTTGGCATTGTGGAGCAGTTAAGCTGCTGTCTGCTGCACTGCCACCTCATATCAGAGCAGCGACTGATAGTTTCAGCTGCTCTACTTCTTCCTCTCCTCCTCTTTTTTAATATCTATCAACTTTTCCTGGAAAGGCAGATTTACAGAGAGAAGGAGAGACAGAGAGAAACATCTTCCATCTGCTGGTTCACTACCCAAGTGGCCAAAATGGCCAGAGCTGAGCTAATTTGAAGACAGGAGCCAGGAGTTTCTTCTGGGTCTCTAACACGGATGCAGGGTCCCAAGGCTTTGAGCTGTCCTCAACTCCTTTCCCAGGCCACAAGCAGGGAAAACAGTGGAGGATGGCTCAAGTCCTTGGGATCCTGCACCTGCATTGGAGACCTGGCAGAAGCTCCTGGCTCCTGATTTTGGATTGGTTCAGCCATTGCAGCCATTTGGGGAGTGAGCCAACAGACGTAAGATCTTTCTCTCTTTCTGTAAATCTGCTTTTCCAATAAAAATAAATGCATCTTTAAAAAAAATAGCATTGACCATCTTCAGCAGGTGCCAGAGCTGCTGGTCTGTGTAGTTAACACAGCATCTGAAGGTGATGGAACAGGTGCCGTTGGGGACAGTGTGGCTCAGTAGGAAGGGCGGGCCTGGGGCATTAGGGTCACGGGAGTTTTTCATGTCATGGGTGATGATGCCTTGTTCACTCCACACCCACACTCACTCGGCAGTGGCTCCGAGTCCTGGCACGCCTGCTTTGTCTCACGTGACAGCCTGCCATTGATCGCTGATCCTCATTTCCTGGTATTGTGATGGTTTTCACCGAGCCTGGCACATGACCATGATTCAACACATCCCCGGGGCAGGTCACGATCAACTTGTTGTGTTGTTGAGTTGTGTGCACTGGCGGAAGGAGAAAGAACAAACGAGGGAGGGAAACGGTGCAAGGGACAGCAAAACAAAAACAGGATAATGTCTGGATTCTGGATGTTTTGGGGTCTGATTGTATCATCTGCTTCTATCGATGCTCTTCAGGGCTTCCTTCTTCGGGTCGCCTGAAGCATATTTGGAGAAGAGGATTTGGTATCAGTTCACTGCCTTTTGGGGGTATTTCCAGCCAAACCGTGGATGTGATCCTGTTTACCCACATAGAGGAAATTCTGTGAGTGAGCTCTGGCAGCACGGGTTGTTTGCAGCTTGCGTGTGGATGCTTCTCCCTGTGCTGAGCCTCCTCAAAGCACCTTGGAGGAGGGGGAGATGGTCCCCGGCTCGACGATGTACCCCTGTGTCTTTCACGCAATGTCTGTTCACTCTAGACCCTAGCAGTGCCATTTGGCTGGGGTCTTGACTCTTTTCAAAAAATGTCACGAAACCTTGACCTCATCTTCTGAGAAGGACGCACATGCGGGCATTGCTACCGTGGTATTCTACTTAGGATACACGACTCCCGAGAGCCACTGAGTTCCGGGATTCCTGTGCTGTGGACTGCCTAGGTGTATTTCTGCTGATTTCAATACAAGTTCTGATAGGAAAGATGGAGTCCTAAGCCAGCCACATCCTGCCTTTTTCTGTTTCAAGATCCCAGAGCTCCATTTGGGAGACTGACTTGAGGTGCCATCAGCCAGTTCCCTGGCAGCCCTCCCTCTTTTTATATTTTTCAAAAGATTTGTTTTTATTGGAAAGGTAGATGTACAGAGAGAAAGATCTTCTGTGCACTGGTTCACTCCCCAAATGGCTGCAACGATCAGAGCTGAGCCCACCAGGAACCAGGAGCCTCTTCTGGATCTCCCACACAGGTGCAGGGTCCCAAGGCTTTGGTACATCCTCTGTTGCTTTCTAAGGTCATAAGCAGAGAGCTGAGTGGCAAATGGAGCAAACCAGGACAAAAACCAGTGCCCGTATGGGGATGCTGGTGCTTACAGGTTGAGGATTAGCCAATTGAACCATGACGCCAGCCCCCAGTCCTCCCTCTTATGGTTTGGTCTTGTCCCAGTGGGAAGTTAACCTCTTTTCAAACCTGTTCCTGAAGGGCCAGCTTCCCCATCCTACAGTCTCAACGGATACACATGGAGAAATGTGGGTTGCCCACCAGTGGCCATGACTGATGCTGCCAGGATGTCCGTGTCAGAATCCTCCCTTCCCTCTGCTGGCTGTCCACTCTGATGGACAAGAAGATGTTAGATGGTCAAAGCCCTGGACAGGGACCTCAAGGACTTGACTGTCTTGGATGGGAAGCCTCAGGGTTCCTCTCACTGTGCTATTCTTAAAAAAGTACTCTCCGGGAAGGAGAGGGAATTGAACCGAGAGAGTTGGGGGAGAATTGGAATGGATTTCCAGATGGCGGATCTCTGGACTAGGTTAGTCACTTGATGGGGAAGGATGGGTTGGCAGCGTGTCACACGGACAGCCTAGAGAATGAGACTAAGTGCTTGGACCAGCTGGATGGGCAGAGAGAACAGGTGCATCGACACGCTTACACAAAGGAACTTGTGCGGGAGAGGTGATATTGAGCATCTATGAGCTGTGGTGGAAGGGTGACAGAGGGTTTGGAAACTTACAGAAAATTGAGTGTGTGGTCTATCGGATGTATGGAAGAGTTCATCATTATGGATAAAAGGATGAATGGATTCATGGATCTAGGGAGAGTTTTAATGGATGATCTGAGAATTGGATAAACAAAGCAGCTGGCAAAATGGAACAACGCAGTTGAGTAGACAGAAGGTTAAACGGATATATAGATGAACACAATGAAAGTTAGTGAGTATGTTTGTAAACAATTACGTGGAAGAATGAGTGACTATCAAGGTTGGGGTGGATGTATGAAGCAACAAAATTACTGGGTAGACCCAAGTGAAGACATGACACAGACAAATGGATGGGACGAATGCTGTAAAGCTTTTTAGAATGAAAGGATGTAAGCTGGCCTAGATGGGTGCGTGTGTAACCCTTTGAAGGGATTGCTCAAGGTTGTTAGCAGGCCCTGTGTACTTGGCTTGTGTATGTGCGGACAGCTATGAGGAAGGCGCCACAGGAGTGGCCATAAAACAAAGTATATAGTGGATACATCCAATGTTAGGGCTGAAACAGTGCACCGGTGACGTTGCAGTCAGCTGGCCCGGGGCCAAATGGGACACGTGACCTGTACAACATTATCTATTTTCCTTATTTTTAGGTTACTAATTTGCAAATATAGCAAATCTCCTGAAAGGTGTATAGTGAGGGTTAATGCAGATAAAATTCCTGGAACACAGAAAGATGTTATTATTGTTGTTGTGTTCCACCGTGACCTTGGGTGTTTCCGCCTATTGTGGCCGCAGAACTCCTCTCCCAGGCTCCCCCAGAGCCACTTCCCTGCTTCACGTTCACAGCAAACCACCTCCAGGCACCCTATTTCTCCCTGAGCTAGGAGGGCAGGAAGACGAAAGAGGGTGTCACGAGACGATGGAGGGGGGGTCCCCATGAATCGGCCAACCATGGGCTTCAGAGGCTGAGTTACTCAGTGCGATAAATATGCAGGAAATGCAGGTCACGTGAGTCCTGGCTATCAAATGCTAGTGGGGAAAAGGCTCGGGAATCTTAAATCCTGTGGCCCCAGCAGCCTTCGTTCCTTCGCTTCCTCATTTATTAGAATTTGCACTAAAACTCTGAGGTCTGTTTCTTTCTTTCTCTCCGAATGGCCACATTCCTAGAACACTAAGATTTCCCCATGTTGACTCCAAATGTTCTAGAACTGCCAGCATTCAAGAGTCCTTGTGTTGAAGCATCTCGGGTATTTTGATTCCAAAGCCCTGAGATGTTTTGTGTGCACATGCCAGCATTTCGGGAGTGGGTGTTGGAAAGTTTGAATACACTTCCTTCGAGAACTCCAATCTAGGTAGTTTGTCTATACAAGAGTCTGTGTGTGAGCCAGCACAAATGTCTCTGCCTCACTCACTGTGGAATTAATTCCTTCCAAACTCCCGGGGCAGAGGTTGTTCAGACTCGTCTTTATCTAAGGTGGGAAGGTTCCATGCCTGTGGGCTTGTGGCAGCTTCCCCAGGAATGGTGCTGGACCTTGGGACAACTTTCCCTCTAGATCTGTTCATTGCCAGACAACAAAGATGATCAGGAGTGACGAGCTGAATGCCAGAGAGAGGGGGTGCAGGCTGCGTGCACCTGTGTGATGCCAGGCTAGGGGTCTGTGTCCAGCTCCCTGGACTCTGCAAAAATCAGATTCGCAGAAATCTGATGCCTGAGACTCAAGCGCTGTCAGTAAGAAGATTACCCTTTCATGGTGTGTTTAATTTAAGCTTATTTTTTATGTGTATGTAAACGTTCAGCTATTGAAGGGCAGGTGGAAATCAGCCAAAACTGCATCCTGGAGCTGTTTGCCTCGGCTCGTGTTTGTGTGGCCGGGGCGGTTGCCCCGCTGTGTTCTGAGATTTCGTTCTCCATTTCTGCTGTTGGTGTCACAAATCTGTTTCTGTGACTGCGGGTCGCTCCATCTCCCAAGTTGGAGCACTGGTGTTTTGCTGTAGTTTGAGGTACAGGGGTTCCTCTGAGAGTTCATGGACTTAGGAATGAAAGGTTTCTTTAGGGGTAGAAATCTCGAGATCCATATAGTTTGTCAAAATACACATTTCTCGCAACTTTTGGAAGACTCCTTGTATTGAAAATTTTCAAAAAAAAATTTATTGGATCTTATTCACGTCTTATTCTTTAAAAAATATTTGGGGGCTTCCGGAATATTTTTCTGATACTGCTTTCTAGTTAATTCTGTTTTAGTATGAGAGTACGTTTTAGGTTATTTTAGATGTGGTAGGGCTATTGTAAAGTGCAGAAGAGAACTCGTGTTAAGACAGATCCCATGCGAAGTGGAGAATCACCTGCCGTGGCTGGATGAAATACCACAGGAATAGCAGAAGATGCTGTCGGTCTTTGGTGCTACACGAGTTCGTCACAGCCTCGCACCTGTCTGCTGAGACTGTTAGACACGGAGAGCATGGCTGGAGCCCCCAGGCATCATCGTGGAGTTTGAGAAGTCCTCATAGAAGCTGGGTTCCTTTTTCCCTTGCGTGGTTGGGTGTTCTCTCAGAAGGGGCACACTTTTTTTTTTTAAATGTGTTACACTTTTATTTTATTTTAATATTTTTTAATTGATTACATTGCAATATGTGACACTGTCTCATAGGCTCTGGGATTCCCCCAACTCCTCCCCATACCCTCTCCCCATGGAGCATTCCTCCACCTTGTTGCAGTATTACAGTTCAAATTCAGTCAAGATTCATTCATTGCAAGCATAAAGTCCAGCATCTTATTGTCCAGATAAATTCAATGGTTTCTTGGGGAGACCATCTCTGGTCTGAAAGCAGAGCTGGCAGAATATCATCCCGATCAATTAAAAGCACAGCATAACATCAACATCAATTTACAACATTAATTGATTACATTGCAATATGTGACACTGTCTCATAGGCTCTGGGATTCCCCCAACCCCTCCCCATACCCTCACTCCTCAAAGCAGCCGCAACGGCTAGAGCTGAGCTGACCCAAAGCCAGGAGTTTCTTCTGAGTCTCCCAAGTGGGTGCAGGGTCCCAAGGCTTTGGGCCGTCCTCGACTGCTTTCCCAGTCCACAAGCAGGGAGCTGGATGGGAAGTGGAGAAGCTGGGACTTAAACCAGTACCCATAGGCAATGCCTTGGTGCTGGCCCTGATTGGCCAGTCTTAAAAATTGGACTGTTTTTCACAAGTCACAGTACTAGTGTAGGGAAGTTTGGCTGGTCATCCCTACCTGGGATGCATTCAATTACTTAGTTCATCTTTCGGTAGATCTTGGCTAGGAGCGAGGACAAGCCACGGTAGAGAAGACCACAGCATTATGTTTAACCCATGATGCGAGTAATTAGAATGGCTCTTGGCAGAGACACTGTGGACAACAAACATTTGGTTATTTATATTAGCAAAGAGCAAGCCAAGCGAGCAAGCCAGGCAGCTGAGAGGGGCTGGAAAAGCAGAGAGAAGGTATGTTCACCTCTCCCCCTGCCTGCGTCAGGACCAGGGCCGGGGAAGGGGCCCCATGGTGCGAATTCCCTCAGGAAAGGTGTGGAGCTCCTCATGTTTGCATTTACCTGGCAGGTGCCACACACACACACGCCGGACTGGGTCAGCCTACTCAGACACCAAGTATGCAGTTAAATCCAGTCGGTTCTCATGATGAGACGCCAGGGCTCAGAAGGTTCTAGGAGGGGCATCTGGGGAGACTTTGGGGCACCTTCCCTTGTTCCTCGGAGTGTGTGTTGATCGGAGCAGAGGGTGGAGCTCACTGACCCCAGAAGGGGAGATGGAGGGGGTAAGGCTGTGTTATCTTTTATCTTGGAAGCCAGGGGGAGGGTAGCTCTGCTTGGGTTGGCTTCTTCTTTCTTCCTCATTTTCAGGGAGGAAATCAAGCTGGATTCTGGGTAGGAAGGCAACAGAGGCAGCAAGCTGGGCAAAGGTCAGGGGGCAGAGGCATGCCCGGGTCAGAAAGGGGAGAGAAGTGAGAAGGCCAGCGGGGCTTTGGTGGCAGGATCAGAGGGGGCAAAGAGAGGGCAGACGGTCTTGGAAATCTAAAAATTGGATGACACAGGAGTATGTAATTCTAAACTGTGAAGGGATAAGTTTTTGCCATATAAAACCTTTAATTTCTAAAATTCTAATGTTCTCAGGTTCTCTATGAAGTATCAAGCATCTCAATTTCTTAATCACTTATATTGGCTCTTTAACTATTTTTAAAAAGATTTATTTATTTTTATTGGAAAGGCAGATGTATAGAGAGAAAGGGAGATAGAAACAGCTTCCATTTGCTGGTTCACTCCCCAAGTGGCAGCCACAGCCAGAGCTGAGCTGACCAAAGCCAGGAACTAGGAGCTTCCTCTGGGTCTGCCACGCTGGAGCAGGGTCCAAGGCTTTGGGCATCCTCGGCTGCTTTCCCAGGCCACAAGCAGGGAGCTGGATGGGAAGTGGAGCAGCCGGGATTAGAACCGGCACCCGTATGGAATCCCTGTAAGTGCAAGACAAGGATTTAGTAGCTGAGCCATTGCACCAGGCCTGAATCCTTGAACTATTTCACCTTCTCTAGCACAAGAAACATCATTCCATTATCTTCTGATTTTTAAATATTCTAGTTTTAGGTTGCTGTCAGATTTCAAATTTCCATGAGTTGACACTTCTAAGATTTGGTTTTATTCAAAGATATTCAAGGATTCAAACTTTAAGAGTGTCCATGTTTTATTACTACATGAAGCTACACTAGGTAAAACTAGAGCTATTTTGCACCTGAAATATTTACAAAATGATTTTGGAGTGCGGGATCATTAAGAACAAGGGCAGAGGGGCAGGTGGCACAGTGGATGATACCCCTGTGACATGAGCAGCAGGCTTGGGTCCCAACTGCTCTGTATCTGATCCAGCTCCCTGCTAATGTGTTGGGGAATGCAGCAGAAGCTGGCCCAAATGCACGGACACCTATCACCTGCATGGGGGACCCAGATGCAGTTCTAGGCTCCTGGCTTTGGTCTGAACCAGTTCCAACCTTTGTGGCCATTTAGAGCGTGTCGTGTGGCTGAAATCTCTCTCTCCCTCCCTCTCTAACACTACTTTTCAAATAAATGTAAAAAAAAAATATTCCATAGCAAGCATATATTAAAAGGATTCCTCACTGCCACACCCTCACACATAAAAATGTTGGTAAGGACCACCTGGGAGCAGACAGAAGAACCAAGCCCAACAACTGCGTTATCCCTGTTCTTGGCACACGAAAACTTTAGCCACTGAGTTTATTAGCTCACACATCTGGGTTTTTCTTCCTTCCTGCTTAGTAACAAGACAGGCTTGATGCCACAGGGGCTGCCAGGCCACCTGGGAGAACCAGGGCAAGGCGGGGAGAATGTGTACAAACATGAGGGGAGCCAGGGCTGACATGGCTGCTCCCCAGCTCCCAGACACCTGGAGCAGGCAGTTGAGGCCCAGCACATCTCTGCAGAAGTCAATGAGTGAATACTTTGTTGCTTTTATTGTAACGCCATCTTCCTTGGGCGAGAGTATTGAGGCTGCTGCACTGGCTGATGGGTGGGTGTTTCCTACATCTTGTCTCAGAAAGAAAGCTCTTTCCTCTGCTGGTTCATTCCCCAAAATGACCATAGTAGTCGACCAGAACTGGGCTGATTCAAAGCCGGGAGCTTCTTCTAGGTCTCCCACATGGGTTCAGGGGCGCAGGGACTTGTGTCAACCTCTACTGCCTTCCCAGTCCATAAACAGGGAGTTGAATTGGAAGTGGAGCAGCCGAGGCAGGAACTGGTTCTCGTATGGGTTGCTGGTAGCACACGTGGAGGCTTAACGTGCTCTGCCACTGTGCCAGCCCTAGTTCCTAAGATTTTTACTATAATACAATAAAAAAATTAATCCCAAGAAATTCAAGGGAAATTGACTTTCTCACACTACCTGAGGTTGCCCCGGGCCACCTGGGTTTCTTCTGTGACAGCCTTCTCCATTCTAGCCCGCACTTCTCCCATCGCAGCCTTGGTCGCTTGGGGTTGTCACGGTGGTGTGACAGGTCCCTCTTCCCTGCTGGGTTGCCAGCCCACACACAGTTACTGAGCCTCTCCTGCCCAGCATTGTGCCATCAGATACTTCCATGAGCCTCAGTCAGAATAGGGCTCATGTTTATTGAATGACTCCAAGGCCCCACAGCTTCCGATCTTCCGAGAACTTTGTCACAAGCCCTCCTCGTCAGGGCTAGGGAAGGCGCTGTAAGGGTTTATTGCTCTTGGGAAGAGATCGGAAGTACTCGTAGGTCGGGCCGGATTCAGTCACAACACACTCCAGTACACATGAGGGCTTGGACTGGGTGCTGGCTGAACTGGGTTAGGCTCCCACCAGTGTGAGCTGGAACTGGAGGTGGGCTAGGCCAGGCCAGGCTACAGCACCCACTGGCAAAAACTGAGGTCATACTAGACTGGGCTGCGGCACCCAACCAGCACACGCAAGACCTGGAGGGCGGAGGAGGCAAAGTCAGTAGGGGAGGTGGCATGGGGCTCCCTTGCTGGACACTATTCCCATTAGAGAGCGTGAGTTGGGATGGGGACAGACCAGGCCAGGCAGGGCTACAACATCCGTGGGCCTCATATGAGCTGGACCAGGGAAAAGCCAGGCTGGGTTGACTATTCCTACTGGTGCAAGCATAAGTTAGAGTGGGTGTGGGTTGGTTGGGTTCTGTCATAAGATCTGTTGGCAGATGCTGGCATGGGGGAGCTAATTCTGTCAAACCAAACTGCAGAATCACCTGGAGAGTGCATGATCCAGGAGTGGGCCCATTAGGGAAACGGTGGATATCTTGCTTTTGGGTTGCCACTCTATCTGTTGAGCATGAGAACCACGGACTGGGTCAGGCATGGCTAGACAGAACAGCACCCACCAGCAGGTGTGTGGGCTGGACTGTGGGGCTGATTGGGTTGAACTAGGCTTCAGTGCCCATTGACATGTATGTGAGCTGAATGGGATGTTGGACAGACTGGACCAGTCTGCTGTACATACTTGTAAGCACGGGAGCCAGGGTAAGGGGCAAGCTGGTAAGGGTTATTGCGGATTGCTCCGTCTAGGCTGCAGCTCCCACTGGTTTACATGAGGGCCGAGTATGTGGTGGGCAGGATCAGGATGGTCTCCAACACCCATGGGTTTGTGTAAAAGACAGGGCTGGAGGCAGAACTGACCCAGCAAGTGCAACCACCAGTGTATTCATAGACTGATTGGGACAATGGTCTGTGCTGGACCCTGTACTGGCAGGCATACCCAAGAATCTGGTCTGGGATCACCTTAGACGAAGTTTCTTTGGGGATCCCCCTAATCGAACTGCTGGACTCAGAACCCCAGCCATGAAGAGAAGTACAGCTTCCATGGTCTGACATGGAGTCCACGTGTCAAAGCTGAGCCTCCTCAGAGGCTCAGATGGAGCAGTGGACGGCATAACCAGATGCGCATGGAGGATATGGCAGTACGTTGGAGCCTGCATGGGACACCTGAGGACAAAACGAATCGATCATCAACCCCAGCCAGGTGTTGGCAGTGAAAATCTGGACAAGCAGAGATGCTAAGGTGGACTGCCTCAGCCAGTAGATTCTGGAGAGATTTCATTGTGCTTGGAATAGCAAGACTGGTGGCAATTCAGAACAATTGAACTATCAAACCAGTTGAGCAGTGCCCTAACAGCTTGTCCCACATCGGAGACTCTGGGATGGTTGGGAGGGTGGATGTGTCTTTTCACTTCATCTCTCCCCTTCCCCCAGATACAGGGAGGAAAAAAGAGAATGTGGAAGCAATGGTTTTACTTTTCTGTAGCCCTTGACCTTTTGAGCCCTAATCAACTATGTAAAGATCATCAAAATTAAAAAAAAAAAAAGGTGCTCTCATCTATTCCACCTGTTGGATTCTCTCATAAGATTGTTGGAAAAAGGTTCTGCACAGCTAACTATGCTTAGGGACCCCTGCCCTCATAGACTTCAGGGTATCTGTCATTCTGACCTGCTGCGTTTAGAGGAGTGCTGAGGACTTGGTGTGTGTGTATGTGTTGGGTGTATGTGCTGGGCACCGAGATGCACCACCTGATCCCCGTTCAAGACGCCCTTGTAACTCAGTAGCAAGGAAAGCAGCGAGCCGAGGGCCCCGGCCGCAGCCCCACCAGGATCCTTGTCCGCTGGGACCTGCATGGAGGGTGGCTGAGCACTGGGTGGAGCGGGGCTGCCCTGCATGAGGTGCCCCCTCATTGCACTCTCGAGTCGATGGGTTGTGAGTTCGTTGTCTTTGCATGCGGCCCTGACCCTTCCCTGTAGCGTGCTAAGTCCCCACTTCTTGTCTCTTACAGGCCATGTTGAAATCCTGCTCCGTCCCACTTCCTTCCTCTTTCCTCTTCCAGTGTGTTACCCCCCAACAAGATGACGCACTCCTCACTCCCCTGAAGCCTCTGCTGTTTCAGCGGGACCCAGTCCGTATGATGCACATGCGACGTTTCTGACTTCTTGCTCACCCAGGGTTGAATACCCTTCCGGTTTTGAAAGCACTCCTTAAGACATAACTCTTGGTCCAAGGCACATCAGTGCCTCCTGCTCAAACATCCCGAGGAACTGTTTGCCTTTCTTACCACATCCCATGCCTTGGGGTTCCAACAAGTGTTGCACTGGCATCTTGCCTAGAACGTTGGCCCTTGAAGCATCAGTGATGGTGGCAGTGAGTGGAAAGTCTCCTGGCAGTGGTTTCCTGGATGGTGATTAGGGTGGCTGTGTCCATTACCTTGCTTCATGTTTCCCTACTGCAGCCCGATTGTGTTCCTGCTCCTATTCGGAGCCATTTTTGCCGGGATTCCCATGGATTCTTTGAGCTAACCAATCGCCTTCCAGCAGGCAGCAGCCTCTTCTATGTAAAGTAGCGATTTTATGCTGTCTTGTCCACCTTCCTTCCCAGGGGACGTTTATTTGTTTTGGTCACTGATGGATCCCAAGTATTTGCAGAATGTGCTAGGTCATATTGGTTATTCAACAATGTTTTGGGCCTGGCATGGTAGCCCAGGCTAGTGTCCTTGTCTTGCATGTGCCAGGATCCCTTATGGGCACCGGTTTGTGTCCCGGCTGTTCCACTTCCCATCCAGCTCCCTGCTTGTGGCTTGGGAAAGCAGTGGAGGACGGCTCAAAGCCTTGGGCCCCTGCACCCATGTGGGAGACCTGCAGGAGGCTCCTGGTTGCTGGCTTCAGGTCAGCTAGGCTCTGGCCATTGTCCCATCTGGGGAGTGAACCAGCAGACAGAAGAACTTCCTCTGTCTCACCTCTCTATCTGCCTTTCCAATGAAAATAAATAAATATTAAAAAAAAAATCATGTGTGCGTGTGGCAGGAGGTGGAGGGAGGTTTTCACTAGCTGATCCAGACAACGGAAACACAATAGGAGAAGCTGTGGGCTCCTGAACTGCTCTTCAGAACGGAGTGGGGGAGTGTTGGCTCTGAGAGCTGTGATGAGAGCAACCAGGAAAACGAAAGCCTAGAAAGGGGAGATGTGGTGAGAGAGGTCAGAGGTCAGTGGAGTTGCTGAAGGGCAGTGTGTTGCCTGGGAAGTCACGGGAACTGAAGGGCCAGGAGGCCACAAAGCCCACTTCCCGGGGTTTGCTGCACCCCTCCTTTGGGGGCACCCACCACACCCAACAAATTTGCTCCACTCACTATTCTTCAATTCATTGTGTTCTTTCTTTTTTGGAGGGAGAGGTGAAAACATAAGAACAAAAAAGAAGGGATCATGGATCACGTGTTGCTTAATATCAACGCAAAGACCCAGGGCCACCATAAGGGCAGAATCTACCAGGAGGGTGTGGTACAGGCAGCGAATGTTAAAGCTATGTGCTTGTGCTGAAATTCTGGAGAGGGTATTGCTCTTCTACCAGCTGAGGCGATACACAGCTCTTTCTAGTCCCCGGTTAACTTCTCATGGCAGGTGTAGCAGTCCCTGCTCTCGGGGTCACTGTGTGAACTTGGTGAGGGTGGTGGCCAGGCCTGGATGCCGGGAAGAGCTCGGTTCCCCAGCCTGGTTCTCTCTGAGCGTGGTGGATGCAGCTCAGCGGGCCACAAGGCAGAGCTCGTAGGATGGAGGAATGTTGCCGAAGCCCGAGATCTTGGGGGTGATGTCAATGTTGACGGGCGGCACCAGCGGGTGCAGGGAGAAATTCTGCAGGATGGAGGTGAAGTAGAGGAAGAGCTCCATGCGGGCCATGGCTTCACCCAGGCAGATGCGCTTGCCTGCAAACACAGGGCAGATGCAACGGTGAGGGATGGGGTGGGGTGGGGGCAGCAAGGGGTCCTGCCTTGCCCCCGTGCAGAACCATGGCTGCCTCAGTGTGTCTCAGGGGATGCAACTGCATCCACCCCTGAGAACAGGGCACACAAATCAGCCAGTCACTGTGTGAGGGACCAGCCTGCTCTGCTCCTTGGTTCTGAGGGACCAGCAACCTGAGGATGCAGGCTCCAGGTTTTCAACAGCTGAGTTCTCTCTCTCCCTCTCTCTCTCTGTCGGTGTGCATCTCTTTGCCTTTAGAATTCAGTGAAAATGAAGCACTATTTGTCAAGGGACTAAGTATGAAGTGCAGCCGTGGATTGCCCGAGGCCCTCCTGGTGTGTCTGCATTTAGATGGCAGCTATGCTTCACATCTGGCTTCCTTCTGAGGCCGACCGGGGAGGCAGCAGCTGTGGCCTCGGTGCCCAACCCCTGCCATGCACCCACGAGAGTCAGAGCGAGCTCCAGGCTCCTAATTCACCCTGGACTGCGCATCTGGGAGAGTGGACTAGCAATTACAAGTATAACTTCTCTTCCCATGCCCAACTCTTCTCTCTCTGCCTTCTGCATAACACAAAAATGTGAAGTAATGGGAAAAAAAATCAAAAGCATATGTTGTGATACATGAAAATTAAGATTTGGGGGTCCACAAATCATTTTTCAGCTCCTATGCTTGTTCATTTGTTTCACCTTGTCTGTGGGGCTCACAGTATCAGGACAGAAGTGAGCAGTGCAGCTACGGACCCTCCCAGGGCAAAGAAATAAGATCTTTTCTGTGGGGTTCCTTTCTAGAAAAACATGCTGAGTCTTTGTTTTCTGCTCTAGCTGTTCCGATGCAGTTTTTTCTTCTGAGCAATGGAGTAGATATTGCTAAGGATATTCCCTGTTTGAGGGATTCTAGAAGTTGCTGGTTCCCTGACTTGGCCCCCCACTTCCCATTGTGTCTTGAACTTTAGCCCTTGACCCGCCCCCGCCCTGGAGAGGGTGTAGATCAGGAAATTCTACCAGAGGAGAATGGCACAAACGCTTCATTCTTCTTGAAGCGGCCCTGCTCGTCCAGGAAGTGTTCCGGGTAGAAGGCGTCCGGATGGCGGAAGTACTTGGGGTCTTTGAGGACGGAGCCCAGCAGGGGAAATACGTCTGTGCCCTGGAATGAGATGGAGGGCAGCTGGAGCGATTGGTGCCAGATGCAGGGCTGGGGAACAGGCAGGAGGGGCCACCGAGAGGGGGTAGCGCCCACCTTGGGTAGGAGGTAGCCTCGAAAGTGAGTGTCCCGAATGACGTTGTGAGGGACGCCCATAGGCACAATGTCCGTCAGCCTCTGTATCTCATGGATCACGGCGTCGGTGAAGGGCATCTTGACCCGGTCGTCCACGCTGGGGATCCGGTGCGGTCCAATCACCCGATGGATCTCTTCGTAGATCTTGGCTGAGAGAGGTCAGAAAATGATGGAGACAGAGGTAGGAGAGGGCGTGGGGAGTGGCCTGGACAGAGTCCCAGTGCAGGTGCAAGGGTGGGGCAGGAGGGCCAGAGGTGGGCGAGAAGTGACGGTGGGAGCAGAGAGGGACCTGAAGTCAGTGTCATCCTCTGGAATTGAAGATGGAGGAAAGGGTTGTGATCCCAGCCCTGTGAGGAAGGCGGGTGCAAGTCTGGAGAAAGCAGGGACCCAGACTCTGCCTTAGTCCCAACCCAGGGGAAGCCCGTGTGAACCCCCAAACTTCCAAATTACAATAAGGAATGTGTGTGGGTTTTCAGCAGCAGTTTCAGACAGTGTATTACAGGGTCCAAAGGACGCACATAACTGCAGGACACAGACAGATTCAGGGCAGCCATTGTGCTGCAGTGCCTTAAGCCATCCCCGGGGACCCCCACATCCTGTGTCAGGATGCTGGCTTGAGTCCTGGCTAATTCACTTCTGTGTCCTCCTGTTGATATAGCTAGAGGCAGCATGTCATGGCTCTGTGGGTCCCTGCCACCCACATGGGAGACCTGGATGGGGTTCCAGGTTCCTGGCTTCAGCTTGACCCAATCCTGGCTGATATAGCCATTAGAAACCAGGATATAGAAAATTTTGTCTTCTCTTCAATGGAATACTTTTATAAAGTATAAGATTAGGGGCTGACACATGGCTCAATAGGCTAATCCTCCATTCGCAAGGGCTGACATTCCATATGGCCTCTATTTTGTCTCCTGGCTGCTCCACTTCCCATCCAGCTCCCTGCTTGTGGCCAGGGAAAGCAGTAGAGGATGGCCCAAAGCCTTGGGACCCTGTACCTACATGGGAATCCCGGAGGAGGCTCTGGCCTCTTGGCTTCTGATTGGCTCAGTTCCAGCTGTGGCAGCCATTTGGGGAATGAATCAGTGGATGGAAGATCTTCCTCTCTGTCTCTCCTCCTCTCTGTATATCTGACTTTCCAATAACATAAAATAAATCTTAAAAAATAAAAAGGGATACGTGTCCTGAGGGTGAAGAGTGACAGGCTGTAGGAGTCTCAAATTCCAAGAGACGATGTTTTCCTTCCTGGCAGGAAAGGGAGGAGCCAGATGGGAGCGGGCTGGGTGGGGGCCCTCACCTTCCACCTCAGGGTGCTTCATGAGCAGCAGGAACCCATAGCGGAGGGTGGAGCTCACTGTCTCCGTGCCCGCAAAGAAGAGGTTGAGCGTGGTGAGCACCAAGTTCTTGAGGTTGAACTCCGTGTTGGGGTTATTTTGATCCTGAAAAGGAGTGCACAGGAAACCCAATCACGCTCTGCCAGCTTTATTTTCTCCCTGTGCATAGCACGGGCTTTGGTGCAAACATACTAGATGAATAAACCACGTCCGAGAGAGGCAGTGGCCAGAGCAAAGGTCCCAGGAGCAGGAGGGAGAGTGCCTTGTCTGAACTGAAAGTTCTGGAACTTCAGAGCATGTCATTTAAACTACTAAACACAGCTGGTGCCATGGTTCAATAAGCTCATCTTGCATTTGCAAACGTCAGCATCCTGTATGAGCACTGGTTCATAGCCCGGCTGTTCCACTTCCTAGCCAGCTCCCTGCCTGTGACGTGGAAAAGCAGTAGAGAATGGCTCAAAGCCTTGGGACCCTGTATCCATGTGGGAGACCCAGAAGAGGTTCCTGGCTCCTGGCTTTGGATCGGCTCAGCTCTGGCTGTTGCATTCACTTACGGAGTAAACCAGCAGATGGAAGATCTTGTCCTCTGTCTCTCCTTCTTTCTGTAAATCTGCCTTTCCAATAAAAAGGTAAACCTAAAAAAAAAAACCCACTGAATACTACCATTGTATAATATAAAAATACATATTTCTGATAGTCTAAAAACCAATGATATAGAAATGAGTAATTGAAATTTCCAAACATCTAACACCTTAAACTTTGAATAGTCAAGATTACAGACTTGAAAATTTTTAAGGATTTATTAATTTTTATAGGAAAGACAGATTTGCATAGAGAAGGAGACACAGAGAAAGATCTTCCATCAGTTGGTTCACTCTTGAAGTGGCCACAACGGCCAGAGTTGAGTTGATAAGAAGTTAAGAGCCTGGATCCTCTTCCAGGTTTCCCACGTGGGTGCAGAAGCTCAAGCACTTGGGCCATCTTCCTCTGCTTTTCCAGGTCACAAGGCAGGAGCTGGATGAGAAATACAGCAGCTAGGACATGAAGCAGGGCTCATATGGGATGCCAGTGCTTGTAGGCGGAGGATTAGCCGCTTAAGACACCACACCAGCCGCAGGATTACAGACGTTAGGCTCCAAAGACATCTCAAATGCTCAGACTCAGATTCATGCCACGCGACTACAACCATATTGCACTGACATGTATGATTAGACGTTGGTGACATCGGACATGTCCATGTCCCCAACAGCTCCAGATTCATCTCTGTTGTCAAAGTCTAAGAGTCTGTGCTTCCTCACAGCTTGGCCAGCTCATCCAGACAGAAGAGCGAGTCTGTCAGCCCCGCTATTGGCAGGCGGGATGATGCAAGTGGGAGGGAACATGGTGGGTACCTGGTGCATCTTGATGAGGAAGCAGTCAATGAAATCCCGAGGATTCTGAGGGTCAAAGGATGCTTCGTTGACCTTGACTCTGGACGCGATGAAGTCCTTGAGCTCCTCTATCAAGTAGTAGATGCGATTGTGTCTTCCTGGTAAGTACTGCATGATTCCAGAGTACATGTCGTACAGCTGTGGGAGACAAAGGGTGGCGGAGCCAGAGCTGCACCCCAAGTCCAGAGGCGCACTCCTGCAAAGTGGGTGACGCTCTCTGTCTCCTAGTACCCCGGAAGTGCCCGGGGGTGTGAGAAGGAGAAACTGAGGATTAGACTGGGCTGGGGGAACAGGCAGGAGGGGGCTGTCCTGCACCTGTGCCCAGGGCGTGCTCATCTCGATGAAACTCTCATTAATCATCCGCAGCAGCTTCAGGAACTGCTCGTCCTGGTAGTCGAAGCGGCTGCCGAAGACCACGGAGCTGATGACGTTGGAGACCGTGCGGCTCAGGAAGAAGGTGGGATCGATGGGGGCGCCTGGGGGGTGGGGAGTGACTGTGTTTGAGGCAGTGCTGACCACGTGGTCTATGGACCCACCCCACTGTGCTTTTGTGTCTGCCTCACTCCCCCTAGCTCATAGGCATCGCTTAATTTTTCTTTATTTGCGTGTAGGTTTCCTCAATCTGATCGAAAAGCCACTTCACTGGTTCCTAAGGCTTCAAAATAATGGTCTGTAGACAGTGTTCAGTGCAGGGCCTGCCCTGTAGCGCATAGACATGCTGGGAGAGGTTAGTTGCCATCTTTGTTATTACTATTTAAATATGTTTGTGACAAAGAGTCACACATTTGGGGAGAATAACGCCAAGGGAAATACTTGCAAAGCGAAGAGGCAGGTGTTTGGCACATTGGTTGAGTAACCACTTGGGATGTCCCCATGCTGTAGCAAAGTGCCTGGTTCCAGTCCCAGCTCCTCCACTTCCAGTACAACTTTCTACTAATGGAAACCCTGCAGGGAGCAGGCAATGCTGCCCAGATGGGAGACCCAGATCGAGCTCTGGGATTCTGATATCACGCTGGTCTAGCCTGGCTGTTGTGGGCATGTAGGGAGTGAAGCAGTAGGTAGAAGTTTCTCCCTTTCCTCTCTTTCAAGAAGAAGAAGAGGAAGAGGAGGAGGAAGAAGAAAAGTGTTTGGATTCTGTCTCGTTTCACCAACGATTCCATGTGAATGATCAGGAAAGTTACTACCTGGTGGTCAGCAGCTCCATCTGTGGGTCTGGGACAGTGTCAGAGCAGTGCGCATGCTTGCAAATGTTCATCAACTGGACAATGACGTCTGGGAGAGTTTGGCTGCGTCAGCCTGCCTCGGGGCTCTGGGAATGACCCCTGGCGTCCACGTGAGGACCTCAAACTCGTGTGTCTCTGGCTGTTCCCCATTGGCCTCTGTGTCATTCCCTATAGGCTCTGGTGGGTTTACACCTTATTTTTGGTTGGGAACTAGAGTCCTTTAAAAATATAAGCAAATGAGCATAGAATCTCAGACTGGCAAGATGAGGAAGTCCTACCCATTTGTACCGTTGTTTCTAACATCACAGAAACAAATACCTATAATGAAATTTGACCCCATCTCCACAGAAAGACAGCAGCTGACATCTTGCCAAGACCTACATACATCAGGAGCTCCAACCACCCACCTCTCCCACCACCAGAGAGCCAGTGATGAAAGCTTCCGGACAATTAGTCTCCAAGGGTGTTTGTGTTAACAACTGACTCAGAGGCTGCCTGGAAAGTTCAGTGAAGCTCCGTTATTTCCATGTTCTAGAACTTTCTCCCCCCAAAGCCCATCTTCTCCCGAATGAGTGCTCTGTGGCCTCCAGGCCCCATACCTTTGGTCTTGCGGAACTCCTCCAGCAGGTAGCCAGCCTCCTCCTGGATCCGCTCCTCAATGCTGCGTTTGCCCATCCCGAAGTCCCGGAGGATGGTCAAGGAGAAGCGACGCAGGATCCTCCAGCGTTCTCCGTTGGCCAGGGCTACACCTGTCGGGAGCTCAGGGTCACACTCCTGCCTCCCCACCCCTCTCTGTATCCACTGTGTGCTAGCCACAGTGGGACAGAAGGAACAGAAGGAACAGCTTAGAGAAGCTCTCGGAGACTGTGTTGTGGTGCACTGGGTTAAGCAGCTGCCTGCCACGATTGTATCCCATTGGTGCCTACTTGAGTCATGGTTGTTTCGCTTCTGATCCAGCTGCTTGTTAATGTACCTGGGAAAGCAGCAGAGGCTGACACACAAGCTTGGGCATCTGTACCCACACTGGAGACCCAGACGAAACTTCTGCCTTTGGGCTTTGGCCTGGCCCAGCCTTGGCAATTGCAGCCTCTGGGGAATGAACCAGAGGATAGAGGACCTGTCTCTGCGTATCTCTCCCTCTTTCTGTAATTCTGCTTTTCAAATAAAGTGAACAACAACAACAAAAGCATTAGCATATAACTCTACTCTCCAAGAAATCCCCTCCAACCTTGCACTGTGAAAAGGGAGGTTATGACAAATCCTCTGGACTCAGGGTGGGGGTAGGGCACAAAGGGGAGGGTGTGGTGGTTTAGAAACAATCCAGGGATTTCTAAAGATTTGTTTTACTTATTTGAAAGGCAGAGTTACACATAGAGAGAGAACTCTTCCATCCCCTGCTTCACTCCCCTGATGGTCACAACAACCAGGGCTGGACTGGCCCGAAGCCAGGAGCTTCATCCAGCTCTGCCACGGGGGGCGCAGGGCCCACGCAGTTGGGTTGTGTTCCACTGCTTTCGCAGGCACATTAGCAGGGAGCTGGATCCAAAGCGTTGTAGCCAGGACCTGAACTAGCACCGATAAGGCATGCTGAACATTGCAGGTGATGGCTTAAAGACTAAGCCACAGCATCAGCTCCTGTAGAAAGCTTTTACAGGGCACAGAGGTGTCACTGGGAAAAAAGTCACTCAATGAATGCCACAGGAAGTGGAGGAAGGCATAGCTCCCGGTTTCAGCCTGGCCCAGCCTCAGCCATGTGCGAGGTGAACCAGTGAATGGAAGCTAAGCCAGTGAAGCGTTCTATCATTCTTTCATCCTTTTCTGTTTAACGTTGCCTTTAAATTAAATAAATCCTTTTTTTAAAAATAAATGCATCTAGTTAAATGGAGGAGGAAGATACCCATGTGTGTGCAGTGTCTAAGAAGATAAAAAAAAAAATAGAGTTAGCTATGATGGCTTTGATGGGTGCATAGAAATGATCACTCACTTGCTTGTCAAATGTAAAGTACATCAGGGTTGGCTTGTGTTCAAAGCGAATTGATTCTATCCCGTGGCGTGGAAGTGCACCTTTGCCACCCTCGGCTTCCTCACGTGGGAAGTGAGTGTGATGATGCTAAGCGCTTTCTCCAAGAAGCCCAGTGTGATACCCCATGTACACCACCCAGTACACAGCCTGATCAGGCGGTCTCATCGTTGCTGTTGCTACTACTGGCGGTTTCTTACCGTGGCCTTGAAAATTTCGCTCTATGGAAGCCAGTTCTCCACGGCCACTGAACTCATCCGCTCGGTCCACGAGGGCTTCCTTTACCGCTTCATGTCCGCATAGAATCACCACGGGCCGGGGACCCATGTACACGGTGAACACGGGGCCGTACTTCTCCCTGAGCTGGGAGTGGAATAAGACAGAAGCAGAAGCATGGATGGGAACATGATGTAAAGATGGACCAAGATTCTAGTGGGTGAGACCCCCCAGCGGGGGCAGAGGAGACAGTGTGTGCACAACACAGGAAGTAGATACCAGATTTGGAACGATTGTTGGGAAAGACATTATAGAAATACTGTTTTGGTTTTGTTTTGTTGCAAAGACAGAATTACAGAGAGAAGAAGAGACAAACAGATCTTCCATCTGCTGATTCACTCCCCAAATGGCTGCAATGGCTGGAGCTGAGCCAATCTGAAGCCAAGAGCCCGGAGCCTCCTCTGTATGTCCCATGTAGGTGCAGGATCCCAAGACTTTGCGCTGTCCTCTACTGCTTTCCCTGACCACAAAGCAGGGAGCTGGCTGGGAAGTGGAGCAACCGGGAAATGAACTAGTGTCCATTTGGGATCCTGGCATGTGCAGGTGGAGGGTTAGCCAGTTGAGCCATTACACAAGGTCTGGTTGTAGAAATCTTGATTTTGTGATTCCGGGGAAGAACCATGTCCTACCCCCACCTCCACAAGCTTTGGCTCCCTCCTGTGTGAAATGGTGGTTTGGATTGGATGAACTCCAGATCCCCGATTCTCCTGTGCAAGCGCTAGGTGGGTAGACTCTCTTGAGTTCATGATACGGAGCCTCAAAGATAAAACAATGAGTGTGCAAGAGTCCCTGTGAGCAAGAAGATAAGCTCAGGACTCTAAGATCCTGAGGTTGTGGGGGTCTCACTCCAATGCCCTAGGAATTTGTACACTTATAAGAATCAGTGTTTGGGGTCCATGTGATGGCTCAATTGGCTAACCTGCTTGCAAGTGCCAGTGGCATCCCATATGGGCACTGGTTCATGTCTCAGCTCCACTTCCCATCCAGCTCCAAGCTTGTGGTCTGGAAAGCAGTGGAAGATGGTCCAAAGCCTTGGGACCCTGCACCCTTGTGGGAGACCCGGAAGAAGCTCCTGGCTCCTGGCTTCAGATCAGCTCAACTCTAGCTATTGCAGCTGTTTCAGGAGTGAACCAGCAGATGGAAGATCTCTTTGTCTCTCCTCTCTGTAGCTCTCTTTCCAATGAAAATAAATACACCTTAAAACAAACAAACAAACAAACCTGGAGCTTTAGAATTCTAAGGTTGGCCGAGTCTCTTTGGGCACCTGGGTTTTAGGAGTGGTGGTTTGCTTTTGTGGCTGCGGCCGACTCACCTTCATGAAGGACTGGAAGGTAGCATCGGTGCGCACCTGCAGCAGGTTCCCCAGGAAAGGAATCGGAGTTGGGCCCGGGGGCAGCTTCCCTGCCTTGGTGACTTTTTTCCAGGCAATCATGATGAGCAGGCAGGAGAGGCAGAGAGCCAGAAAGATGGTGAGCGCCCCGCCCAGCTCCATGCTGTCCAGCTGTGAGAGTAGGTCCCGCACACCAGCTCCTACCTAAATAGGTCTGGGAGA
Organism: Ochotona curzoniae; assembly: GCF_017591425.1. Lineage (NCBI taxonomy): Eukaryota > Metazoa > Chordata > Mammalia > Lagomorpha > Ochotonidae > Ochotona > Ochotona curzoniae. The sequence goes on along the minus strand of NW_024465561.1, from coordinate 2,525,359 downwards.
TCAGCTGGTGTGGAAATCTGAACGCCCCGGGATTTGAGTTCTCCAAGGATGGATGCCATCAGGAAAGCGATCGCTGTGGCAGAGTGGGGCGGGGTGGGTGGTTATGTAATCTGTAATCTCCCACCCGAGTAAAGGTGAACTAAAATCCCTTGGGAAACCCTTCATGGCCATTGCCCTTTCATCCTATTTCCAGTCCCCGGTTCTTTCCCCTCTTAGAAGTAGGGGTACCACGAGCAGTGTCTGCTGTGGGGAATAATTTAGCCCTGGTAGCAAAACTAACTTCCCAGAGCAGGTGAACCTCGTTGGCCAACCCCAACATTAAGAAAGTTTCGCAGGGGCAGCTGGAGCCTCAGACAAGTTACCAGACAGAGTATCAATGAATGTCCGTGGGCAGCTTACTGCCATTTGCACAACATTCAGTTGTTAAGGGTCACCAGGACGGCCAGGTGCAAACAGGAAGAGAGTAAAGTCCTCTCAGATCTCCATGGAACCAGGAAGGAGAAACTGGCCTTGACTGCAAGCTAAGATTACAAGGATCCTGGGGTTCAGCCTTTTCGGAAACCTGAACACCCTTGGATTATACAGTCTCTGCAAATTGGATCCCATGAGGGAGTCTGCCACGACCGTGGGGTTACATAACCCCTAGTCTCCTTTCTGAGCTCCCCCAGGGAGCCCCAAGTTCAAGAGGCCATCCGTGGTCATCGTGTCTGTGAGTGACATCCCCATTTTCACAGGAACAGGCTGAGCCGCCGTTGGGACCACGCGGACCTCAAGAGGCTGACCCATCTGTGCGGCAAGAACTCACACATGCGGGCAGCAGGGGCTTGCCCAGGACTCCCTTCCACAGTCTGGCAGAGGTGAGATCAGGGAGGGGGATGCACAATGACAGCAGGTGTGCAGGGCACAGACACCTGTGCTTCTCCACAGTGGCCTGGGCAGCGTCCTGTGGGGCTTCAAGCGACACCATGGTGGACAAGGTCCCAAGAAGGGGGCAGGTGGAAAGCGTCCGGTCCTCTCTGCATCTCCTCTTAGAGGTCTCTTTGGTTATCAGAAGTGGGAGTTCATGGACCCCCCACTGAAGGATCCCCAGAGTTCCCACAGGCTTTAATTCTGTTGTTGATGCCTTTCCTGGGGCTGAGGGGAAGACTCAGCACCTGCTCATCTCTCTGGGAAGCTCTGCCTGGCTGTAGCCACCACCCCGCATCAGGAGCTCCCGTCCGCTGCCCAGGTCCTCGCAGCATCCCCATGAGCAATGAGCTCTCCACCCAATCCAAGAAGAACGGAGGGGAATAGGCTGTAAAAGACCAGGACGAGGACCTGAGGTAACAGGAGAGGGTTAAGAAGGGTGAGAAGGAAGAGAAGCGTTCCTCTTGACCTCCTCCTCTTCTCACAACCTGCCTCCCCTGCAACAATTACATAATCACCTCCACCTGACTCCTTCTCACAGGCAGTGAGCCAGCAGAGGTATAACTGGGCAGGGAGTGTGCACAGCCACCAAGAGAGCAAGAGAGACATTTTGGTAAGCACAAAAAGCCAGGGGGAAAAAAAATAAATAAGAAAGGCAGGAGCTGGTGTTGTGCTATATAGCAGGTTAAGTTCCAAATGGGCAAGGGTTTAAGAGCCCCGCATCTTATCCAGCTCCCTGCCTGTGGCCTGGGAAAGCAGTATAGAGAATGGCCCAAAGCCTTGGGACCCTGCACCCACGAGGAGGCTCCTGGCTCCTGGCTCCAGGCTTGCTCAGCTCTGATTATTGCAGCCACTTGGGGAGTAAACTAGCGGAGGATTTTTTTTTTTTTTGTCTTTCCTTGTCTCTGTAAATCTGTCTTTCCAATAAAAAAAAATAGAGAAATCTTTTTGTAAAAGTATATATGTGAGGTTAGATTTGGGACCCTCCCAAGGCCAAGGTCCATATGCACCATGGACTCACCTCCCGGATGATCTGAAGATTATGAAGATGATTTGCAGCCCTGACCCGGTGCCAGCTGGTCGGGAAAGGACTTGTGACACTGTGCCTGCAGGCTTTCCCTGAAACAAACTCCCACCGCGCCACTGCCTTTCACAGTGTGTGGTCTTGCTCTGTCTTCTCAGTACTCATGACTGTCGCCTTCTGGATAGTCTCACTCCTTCTCCTGAAGTCGGTTCCACAAGGACAGAGACGTCTCCGCCCTCCCACTGACTCCCCACTTCCCGGGCCCTGAGAGCGGCGTCCAGGGGTGATGTCTAGATGAGCTGAGATGTTGTAAAGGCCCTTCAAGGGTGTTGGAAGTGTCTAAGCCACCACCAACTGCATGCCTGCTTGACCACATCCTGCAGACAGAGGCAAAACTCTCTTTGTAAAGGGCATCTTGCTGAGGCTGGAGTTGTGGTGTCGTAGGTCAAGCTGCCACCTGCATCACTGGGATCTCCCATGGATGAGAGTTAGAATCCCGGCTGCTCCGCTTGCAATCCGACTTCCTGCTAATGTGCCTGGGAAAGCAGCAGGGCCGAGAGCCGGGTCCCTGTGCTACCCATCTGAGAGATCTGACGGAACTCCAGGCTCCTGGTGCCAGCCTAGCCCAGCCTTGGCTGCTGCAGCCATCTGAGGAGTAAACCAGTGGATGAAAAAAAATCTCTCTCTGAAACTCTGTCCTTTAAATAAATACAAAAAAATTTTTAAAAAGAACGCTTGTTTGTGAACATCACAAAGGAACTAATAAAATATTGACCGTAAAATTGAAAAATTGCTTCATAACAAGTATGCCCTATTAAAGCACATTTTAAAAGATTTATTTATTTTTATTTAAAAGCTCAGTTACAATGAGAAAAAGAGACACAGAGAGAGAGAGAGAGATCTTCTGTCTTCTGGTTCACTCCTCAAATGGCTGCAACAGCTGGAGCTGATCTGATCTGAAGCCAGGAGCCAGGAGTTTCTTCCTGGTCTCCCACATGGTTACAGGGTTCCAAGACCTTGGACAACCTTCCACTGCTTTTCCAGGCTACAACCAGGGAACTGGGTGGGAAGTAGAGCAACGGGGACATAACCAGTGCCCATATGTGGTGCCAGTAATGCAGGCAAAGGTTGAAGTCTGCTGTGCCACCACGCTGGCCCCAGTGAAGTATTATGTAAGCAGGAAAAAAAAAGTAGTTTACAAATTGCAAAACACATTGTAAACTGAATACTTGGTAAGCCACAAAGTGTTTATAGATATTCAGTCCAAGGTAAAATCTAGAACTGTGATAAATCTTAAAGTGCTTTGCAAATTTCAAAGCTCTTTAAAACCACCAATTGCTTTACAGCTGAGGAATCTGTACTTGCGAAATCCTTTGCAAACAACAAAAGGTTTACTAATGACCACAGAGTGTGTGACTGCAAACCGATTTGCCAACATGGAATTGTTCTGTAATTCTAAGGTGGCCTTGGGACTGGGCTGCAGTTGCCATCAGGCAGGGCCGGTCTGCAGCACCCCCGGCGAGGGCTGCTGTAGCAACCGAGGAGTGAGCCCAAGATGGAACACCTGTCCGTCCTTCTCCACAACTCTGACAAATAAACACAACTTTTTTCTAAAATAAATTACTTTGTGAAATACACAGTGGCTTGTGAAAGGTTGAATACTTTTAGCATAATGGCCCTTTCGTCAGATCAGGCACTCACCGTCCAGCACCACGTGAGGACAAGCCAACAACAAGCTTGCCGATACGATAACAAGCTTACGGCATCTAGCCATGTTGTAAACGTCTTGCTTTCTGTAAATACACTCTGGTGTTTACCAACAGCAGCGTCACCGAGCAACGCATTCCTCAGACCTGTCCCCAACCTTCAGTGACGTACCGACTCGGGTTGCTCGAGTGATTGATAAATGGCCAAGTATTTGTGAACACTCCTTTGTACATTTAATTTTGAAGGTTGACATGCTTCATAGTTTGAAATATTTGGCATGCTGCAAAAGGATTTGGAAAAATTCATGTTAAATATCTTGTGAGGGCCTGGTGCTATAGCCTAGTGGCTAAAGTCCTTGCCTTGCAAGCACCTGGATCCCGTATGGGCACTGGTTCATATCCTGGCTACTCCACTTCCCATCTAGCTCCCCGCTTGTGGCCTGGGAAAGTAGTTGAGGACAGCCCAAAGTCTTGGGACCCTGCACTTGTGTGGGAGACCTGAAGGAGGCTCCTGGCTCCTGGTTTGGCATTGGCTCAGCTCTGGCCATTGTGGCCACCTGGGGAGTGAACCAGTGGAAGGAAGGTCTTTTTCTCTGTCTCACCTTCTCTCTGTAACTCTGCTTTTCCAATTTAAAAAATCTTTTAAGAAACATTTTGAAATTATCAAGTATTTTGTGCATTTACAGAAATGTAATTGAGGGTGTGGGTGTTGTGGCACTGTGGGTTAAGTTGCTACTTGGGATGCCTGCCTCCCGAACCGGAGCACCTAGTTCAAGTCCCTGCTCATCCAGTTCCAATCCAACTTGCTGCCAAGGCACCTGGGAGGCGGTGACATAAGCCGGGAAGTGGTCAGGAGAAGCTGAGGCTGCCAAGACCAAGGCCACAGCCACGGTGACTCCCAGGAGACAGCATTTCCACTCGTGACCCCTTTATTTTTCACCAAACCCCACCCCTTTGTGGTCCCATCACCCCAATATCACCCCAGGTGGCAATTCCGCATTCCAATCACAGCACCTTGATACTCCCCACTGGGCCACTCCTCCGGTCGAGCCTAAACGGCTTTGGATAGCCCCTACACGGAAGAGAAGGTTTTTTTTTTTTTTTTTTTTGAGAAAAAATGTTTTATTTGAGGGCTCAGCACTGTGGCCTTGTGGTGGCTAAAGTCCTCTCTTTGAACGCACCAGGATCCCATACGGACACCAGTTCTAAATCCGGCAGCCCTGCTTCCCATCCAGCTCCCTGCTTGTGGCCTGGGAAAGCAGTCGAGGACGTCCCAAAGCCTTGGGACCCTGCGCCCGCGTGGGAGACCCGGAAGAGCTCCTGGCTCCTGGCTTTGGATCAGCGCAACACCAGCTGTTGCGGTCACTTGGGGAGTGAATTATCGGATGGAAGATATTTCTCTCTGTCTCTCCTCCTCTCTGTATATCTGACTTTCAATAAAAATAAATCTTTTAAAAAAATATTTTATTTGAAAGGTTAAATCAGACTGTGCCTCCCTCCCCCCATGAAGCAGCTCAGCAAGCGATGGCGGGAAGGCCCCACACAGGGCCAGTCCTCTATGGGGGCCCCCAAAACCTCACCTTGTTGGTCAGTGACCCCTCGTGTAAGGACCAAGCAATGCCTGTGTGTACCAGTGACACTGTAAATACAGACATCTTGTCAAATTGTGTTTCAAAACTTCGCCAACCTAACGGACAGAAATTCTGTCCTGCTATAGCATGAATGATTCGGCCACTACTTCAAAATGTCTGTGACCTTTGCCTTTGGTGATGATTTCTAGGCTTTGTCTGTTTTTCTGCTATTTTGTTTGTGGAGCTCTTTCTTAAGCAGAGCCAAGAATCCCTTGGTGATCTGTAAATTAAAAATATTTTATTTCCAATACTAATAATGACAGCAACATCAACTAAACCAGGATTCAGGTTTGGGTGTCTTTGGGATGACTTGGGTTCTGGCCTCAGGCCACTGACTTCACCTCTCTGAGCCTCAGTTTTCTGGAGGAGGATTTTTTTCTCTATGTATCTATTGATTTATTATCAGCCTCTCATGGCACACTTACCTGGTCACCACATCAGCATCATCTCACTTAGTCTTTGTAACGACTCATGAAGGCCTCTGAGAGGGCAGGTCTGCCCCATGCTCACGGCTTCGGGTAGCAGGTGCACATCAAAGACCACCCCCTGTCCCACACCTCCGTGGGGGAGGTGAGATTTATCCTTGCCGTGGAATACGATGCTGCCATGAAAAGGAGGGCCAGGCTGGCCACAGGGTGCCTACGCCTTTTAGCACAGTGCTGAGGACAGTCATGCAATCTCATTTCCATGTCCTACAGTCCACAGCCACGCAACATCCAGCACAGCAAATCTGCTGTTATACAAGTTCACCAGCGGTCATTAGGCCCCAGAGGGTGCGTCCGTGGAAGCATCTTTTTGAGGTGGTGAAAGTATTTTGGAAGGAGAAAGTTGCTAGAAGCAAAACGGAGTCATCTGTGCTAACCTCAACCAGAAAAACAAAAAATAGGAAATAAACCAAGACAACAGGCCACGAGGTAAGCTGACCACAATTCAAGCATTCTCTCTCTCTCTCTCTCTCTCTCTCGGCCTCCATTGTCTTCTGTTTTTACTTAAGTCAGCAGGAACTAAGCATGGGTGATGGCCACGCCACACTGTGTTGGGCTGTCCAAGCCATCTTGCTTTTCTGGGTACAGGGAAATATGCTATTTCATTTTTGCCTCAAAAGGCAAAACAAAACAAAGCAATACAGCAGAGACAGAAATTTGTCCCAGACATTAGAGGACTTTATTGGTTTTTGGAGGACCGAGGTTGGGGGGGTGGGGTTGGAACTGACATCATCCGGAGTCCCACAGTACAGAGGCTGACGATAGTCTTCATGGAGGGAAGGGAAGTGGGGGTGGTGGGAAGCTCAGATCCACACATGGATGGGGTTGATTCTGCCTCAGCTGTCCCATGCCCCATATTGGGGCCTCAGTTTCTCTCACTGTGGTGATAAGTCTAAGTTATTGAGGTATTTCTGGACCCTGAAACTCTAAGGTTTTATCCTTAGTGATCTGTGAAAATTACATAGGGGATGAAGACTGCAGCAGGCAGAATGGGAGTAAGGCTGCCAGAAGGACTGTCCACGGGGGCTCAGGAGGCCTGTAGGGATGTGCTCTGCACAGGGGCAGGGGCTGAAGGGAAGGCCTGTGGGGGGGCCTGCATCCCTTTGTCCCCTCTCCTGCGGGGCAGGAAGCAGACCTGGAACACGGGGGGCAGCTTCCCTAGCCCGTTCACCTGCGGCGTGAGGTCAATCTCTTCCGGGGCTTTGGGGCAGCCCAAGGAGAAATTCTGCAACATGGTGGTGAAAAAGAGGAAGAGCTCGGAGCGGGCCAGGCTCTCACCCAGACAGATGCGTTTCCCTGGGGGTGAAAGGGAGGGGGTGTTGTCATGCTGGGGAGCACCCAGCGGCCCCTCCCACCCTCCTGAGACGATTGCATGCTCATCATTGACATCATGGTGTGTGTGTGTGTGTGTGTGCGCGCCCTAGCTGCCCCATAGCATCTCTGTCTCTTAGCTCAGTCTTTGCCTCTCTTGCACACTCATGTATCCTTGATTAAGTGTATTACTATCAGTTAAGCCAATAGATGCTGCAAAAACATGGGGAGACTCTGCTCGTGTACCTTGGAAAAGCAGAGCAAGGAGAGAGGTAGAGTGGGGAAGCTAACACCTCTGGCCTCCTCCTGGACTGACAGGCAGGTCCAAGACCCACTCATGGCTGGGTAAGAACACCCACTTGCTTCTGAAGGAACCAATATACAGCTGGGGCTCTGTGCCATGCACCTGCCCCAGGTCCCAAGGCTGGCACCCCAGTGTCCCCTGGGACCCTGTTTCAGCACCATGGACAGAAGCAAGCCCCACGGCCAGGGGCCCCTCAGGCTTGTTACATATGCCGGATGGCACCCGGCCCACCATCATCTTACAACTAAGCCCCTCACACCCACTCCTCCTATCTTTCAAGTGTTCTGTCTTCTTCAGCACCAGACTTGGGTCCACGAGGCAGGACCAGGGTAGGCAGCAAATATGTCCCTGGGCTTACCACAGTTTGGGCTGCACCTGTTGACTGTAGGAACACCGGAAAAGGAGGGAACCTAGAGAGCCTTGAAGCCCAACAAACTATGTCCCTACTCGCACAGCACAGCTTTCCGGTCACTGTGTGGCCATGAGGAGTATGGTCCCCCTGCTGACTGGGCATGGACACTGGCTCAGCTCCCAAGTGCCTCCAATAGCCACGATTAGGACAAGCTGAAGTCAGGAGACTCAATATATCCTATTTTCCCCCCTTCCTCGAACTCCTTTCATTCATGTACCTACCCTTTGCCTCTCTATCCACCTGTAAATGTATGTGTTCACTCACAGTAAAAATAAATAAATAAGACATCCTCTGAAATATTAACAAGTCTGGTTTGAGTAGGAATTGACAGCGGACTTCTACTTTTGGTTTGATGACTTTCTTGTGTGTATAGAATTAGGAAAGTAACAAAGATACTTGTACTTGGGGTGAAAGAGTGAAAAATTCCCAATTCTGGGCACACAGTAGACCCTCAGTAAAACGGGCCACTGAGTGGTTATCAGTGGATGCATGCATGAGTGTGTCTGTATGTGCACATGCCTGTTTTTATGAACTTTAGCCTCCATGGTTTGTCCTCCCTTCCCTTCCGCCTCACGCTCTTTGTCTCGCTCACCTCCACGTTTTGCCAGAACATCCACCTGCTGTTTGAACATGCCACGCAGAGGAGGTGGGGGTGGGGCAGGGCCCAGGGCACAGCTTACCCATGGAGAACGGGATGAAGGCTTCCTGCTTTCTGAAGTTGCCCTCTGCATCCAGGAAGTGACCGGGGTAGAAGGCATCTGGCCTCTCAAAGTAGTGTGGGTCATGGAGGGCAGAGCTCATGACAGGGTACACAGTGGTGCCCTGGAAGGGTTTCAGACATTATCAGCAAGGAGCAATTGAATCTGGTACGCAGAGGTCACAGTGAGCTTGATGCCCGTGCTGCGCTAGAGTTAAAATACTGAAACGAGACTGAATATGTTTGGGGTAACAGCTGTGCCACAAGCCCTCTGGCTAACCCTACCAAACACTCCATCGTCTGTTCCCAAAGCCCGCCTGATCTCCTCTCTCTGATCTGCCAACTAGAAGCTCTCTGTCTGACTCATCAGAGCCTCCATGGACCCAAGTGCAGCATCAGCACCAGAATCTCATCTGATGTGTTGGTATCCCCTGGAGGATTGGGTGCTGTGACTAATGGTCCTTGGTGCATCCATAGTCGGAAGCACAGGGCCACGCAAGGGGACTGAGGTGAAGTCGTAGGCAGCGATGCTGTTCTACACGGTTGGTCAAGATGATGCTTGGGATGCCTGGGTTTGCGCCCTGGCCCTACTCCTCAATCCAGCTTCCTGCCACTACACACCCTGGAAGGCAGCAGGTAACGCTCGGGCGCTTGGGTCCCTGCTATCCACATGCAAGACCTAGGTGAGTCCCTGGCTCCTGACGTCAGCCTCGCCCAGCCTAGGCTAGTGCATACATTTGGGGAGGGGACCAGCAGGCAGAAGAACTCTGCCCGCCTGTCTGTGCACATATGTGTCTCCCTCTCTCTCTGCCACCCTGCCTTTCAAATAAGTCTTTAAAAAAAAAAAAAACAGCTCCATCTAACAACACATTTTAGCAAAAGAAAATCTAACATCAAGTAAAACACAAGACAGGACGGAGGGGAGATGGTATGCCCACATTTCCAAAATCTCCCTCCCCCTACATAAGTCTGGAAATGTAAGATGGTGGTGGTAACCCAGTGACTGGGGAGCTGGAGTGACACAAGACCACAGGCAGCCAGCTGGCCGCTCCCCCAGATTCTGGCACCCTGCAGGTGTCACCTTCAGGAGATGGTATCCCCGGAAGTGGGTGTCCTTCATGAGGCAATGGGGGATTCCTATGGGTGTCAGGTCGCTGAATCTCTGGATCTCGCAGATGACAGCGTCTGTGTACGGCATCTTGGTCCGGTCCTCCAGGGCTGGGAGGCGGTGGGGGCCGATCACCCTGTCGATCTCCGCTTGGACTTTCTCTGAGTTGGGGAGGGTGGAAGAGGGGTACATCAGGGATTGTCCATAATAACAACCTCCCTAGAGACACCCCCAAAAAGGGACCTGCAGCCAGGAGGAGGAAGCTGCTGTATTCTTGACTAAGGTGTTGCCTTATCACACCTTCCCAACCACAGTATGGAGAAGGGCAATGGCCCCTCTGAGCTTCCTAACTGTGCTCTGCAAATCACCAAAGGGTGATACACTCCCCTCCCTGGGAATGAGGCCAAGAGCTGTCCAGTTTGTCTCTCCCTGGACCCCAAAGGGAGCCAGAGCGTGACCCACCTGCGGTCTCCGTGTTCTTAAGCAGCAGCAGGAGGCCATAGCGCAGCGTGGTGCTGGTGGTCTCGGTGCCCGCGAAGAACAGCGAGAGCACGGTATGCACCAGGTTCGTGTGGTGGAACTCGCTCTCCGCCAGCGAGCGCTCCTGCAGCGGGGAAAGGCAAGCTGGGTGGGAATCGCCCTTCTCCATAACAACGGGTCTAGCATTGGACAGCCCAATCAGAATAGACAAGAGCCTCCAATCAACCAATCAGGACAGAGGTCTAACAGAGCCAGTCAGAGGCCAAGGAGAGACAGAGGAGAGGACCAGCTACTAAGGACTCAGTACAGCTGCGCATAGAAGTTCAAGTCCGTGTCAGAAGTGTGCCCAGCCCCGTCTGTGCACCCACCCCAACTTAGCTGGGCCCTTGCCTTGTCCATACGGAGCAGGAAGGAATCAATCAAGTCCCGGGGCATGCTGGGCTCCAGGGTCTCCCGGTGTTTCTCGATGTTTTGGATGATAAAATCCTTGAGTTCTTGAATGACGTTGTTCATGCGGATGTGAGGACCTGGCAAGTGTCTCAAGATGCCAGACAGGAGTTCAAACACCTAGAGAGAGACAGGGTAGTGTTCACAGCCTGTTCTCCCCGCTCTGGGCTGGTGCTGGGTGCCTGGGACATGGCACTGTCTGAGATAGCCCTGGCTGAAGGGCAGCGGGAGACTTAGGCAACATGCCCTGGGGTGCCCATAGGTGGCCACATACCCAGTAGTACACACAGAGTGGTACCTGCTGCCCTCACTCACGCCATGGAGGGCTCTGTTCTCAGTGTCCACCCTTCTCCCAGGCCTGGTTCCCACCATCAACCTGTCTCCTCACCTTACCTGGTGTTCAGACATGCTTGAGTAGACAGATGACTCTCAGGGTGTGTGTGTGTGTGTGTGTGTGTGTGTGTGTGTGTGTGTGTGTGTGACACCCCTAAGGCCAGCCTTGTGGCACACCACCTATGATTCTGGCATTCTGTATGAGCGCTGGTTCAAGTCCTGGCTGCTCCACTTCTGACCCAGATTCCTGCCAATGCGCCCGGAGACGCAGCAGAGGACGGCCCAAGTTGTGATTACATGGGAATTTCAGATGGAATTTCAAGCTCCTGGCTTCGGCCTGGCTCAGTCAACAAGGAACCAATGGATAGTGTGTGTGTGTGTGTGTGTGTGTGTGTGTGTGTGTGTCTGATTTTCAAAGAAATCTTTTTTGAGGGAAAGAAAAGAAAGAAGGAAAGAAGAAAAAGAGTGGAGGAAGAGAGAGAGAGGGAGAGAAAGAAAGCCAACCCGTGCCACTGGGCCAAGCTGGTTGTTTTGTGATTAAAACCGCAGGACACAGTTTTCCAATTTCCAAGTGCCCAAAGGGGCCAGCAACTCCTCCTCTTGGGGCAGCCCCTCGCTTCTGTGTCCATGGCAGAAGTCCAGAGCCTGCCCTCCCGCAGCCCTCTACTCCCACCTGCCCTTTGCCTGGGGGACTCCTGGGCCTCACCTGGCTGTAGAAGGAGCTGAGGAGGATAAAGGTCTCACTCAGTAAGTGCAGGAGCTTCTGGAACATTGGGTCCCGATAGTCGAAGCGCTCGCCAAAAACAACGGAGCAGATGACATTGGCCGTGATGGCGTGGAAAAGGGAGGTGGGATCCAGGTAAACCCCTGGGGGCGAGAGGTCTCTAATGGCAGGTGCCCCCCACCTCCCCAGGCATTGCATCCTGGCCACTCTGACCCAGCTGCTGCCCACGTGACCCCAGCAGGTGGCTGTTTAGCTCTGTTCGTCTCACGCCTTCTATCTTTGCCTTTTCATTTCCAAATCTTTTTCTTGACATTTCTGCATTTTTATGTGTGCTCTCAGCATCCCCCCATTTCTCTCTCGCTCTCCCTCTCCCTCCTGCCTCCCTATCTTTCTCCCCCCCTCTCTCCTGCTCCACCTGCCCCAGGCTTGGGGCTCACCCTGTGAGTTCTGCAGTTCCTCCACCAGGCACTGCGCCTCCTCCTTGATGCGCTGCTCGATGCTGCGCCTCCCCACCCCCAGGTCCTTCATGGTGGACAGACAGAATCGCCGAAGGGCTTTCCAAGGCTTTCCGTTGGCGAACGCCACGCCTGGGTGACAGAGGAGAGGGTGAGAAGAGGAGGTTAGGTGTATTCCTGGGGGCTGCTTTCTCCCTTGTCCACAAATGCCCACCCTCACCCCTCACTCTGTCCTCCCATTGTGCCCGCCCCCAAGCCCCAACTCACCAGTCCCCTGGAAGATGGCATCCGTGATGGCGATGGTGCCCCGGCCAGAGAATGCCTCAGCCTGCTCCACTAGGGCCTCCCGTATGGCCTCGTACCCGCACAGCACAACCACAGGCCGGGGCCCCAGATACACAGTGAAGACGTCCCCATATTTCTCACGCAACTGTGGAGGCACCACCCGGGGCTGGCTGCAGGTTGTGGCACCTGCCACAGGACCCCTCCACCCGCTTCAGCCGCTGTGGCTCAGCCTTCCCTGGCACCTCCCAGCCCCCACCACAACTCAGCCCCCCTCAGGTCTTCCGGAAGTTTCTAAGTGGGCTGCTGATCCATGGGTTCCCGGGGTTCCCTGCCAGCGGCGCCCTCTCCCGGCTCACCCGCTGGAAAGATACGAGGAAACCCTGGCGGTCGATCTGCCACAGACTTCCCAGGAGGGGCAATGGCCAGGGACCGGGAGGGAGGCGGCCCTGGCGGCCCCGATGGCCGCGGACCCAGAGGATCAGCAGGCCCGAGGCCAGGACGGTGAGGAGCCAGAAGGCTGACAGCACCATGGCGTCCCTTCTTCTGGCCGTCTCCCCACGCTGCCGTCTCTCTTAAAACGCAGGCAGCTCTGTTGTTTGTTGTCTTTCTTCTGTGGGTTGGCAGGATTGAGAGTGCCAAGAATCTAGTTTGGCAGAGCTCCTGCTGCCTCTCCAGAGGTTACAGGAAGCCCGAAGGCAGTAGGTGCCTCTGCAGGAGCCAGCAGCCCAGCAGCAGCTCGGGGACCCAGTCCTAATATTGCCTGCCCATTGGCCCCTGGCTGGTCTGGTGCCCTCTGACACCCAGCGAGAGCTCCAGAAAGGGTGTGGGAAGGGTGGAGGCTGTGTTGATGATGACTCTGGGTCAGCTGTGTCACCAGGCGCCATTCTAGCGTGAGAGAGAAATGAGATAAGAAGAAGGTGGTACGGCCTGACAAAGGAGGCCTGTGGTGGGAAGGAGATTTCTTTAGTCGGCCACTGCCAGCCAGCCAGCTGTTCCTCAGCTGCTGTTTTCCCCTGGGTCCTGACCGTAAGCGGGTCACGCATGCAATACCAGGGATTACGCCCTGATCCCAGGAGGTCAGGCGTGGTATGTTCGGCTTGATTCTCAAGCGACTTGAAAAGACATGTCAGGAATCCCAAGGTCACAGAGGGGCAGGGGCAAGGCCACCAAGAGTGAGAGTGGCGAGCGGAGCTTGGAAGACGTGACGTGGAAGCCTTCAGACATGGGCAACCATGGGTGTGCGACCGTGTTTACCTGGGACACCTTGCCACAGGTGAGCACAGCAAGGTGGAGAGCAGATGGGGTTTGCCAGGGGCTGGAGGAATGGGGAGGGGCTGTTTCATGGGTTCTGAGGTTTTCCTTTGGGCAGTGACCAAGTCTGGAAGCAGATGGCGTGGTTGTAAGGGTGTGGTAAGGGACCAAAAAAGCATGAGACCACACCTTTAAGAGGGCCCGCTGCACACTGTGTGGGCTGCATCTGAATTTAATGATGAGTGAAAATAATGGCTGTGGCCACCTCCAGGTTCTTTCTCCTCCACTCACAAGCAGTGTGCTCCCAGAACCCTGGCAGCATTGCCTGACCTGTCACTACCTGTCACTCCACTGGAATGTGAACATCGTTGCACCTGCTGCAGGGAGCTGGTGTGTGTGTGTGTGGGGGGGGGCTCACAGGAGGTGCCGTATGCTGGAGGTCCTGTGTGCTGGAGGCCCCGTGTGCAGAGGCTGCAGCACAGACCATTCAGAGGGACTACACTTGTTCTTTCATTTTATTTTTATTGGAAAGGCAAAGTTACAGAGAGAAGAGACACACACAGAGATCTTTCGTCTGCTGGTTCACTCCCCAGATGGCTATGATGGCTGGAGTCGAGCCAGTCCACAGATGCTTCCTCTGGGTCTCCCACGGGGGCGCAGGGAGGGGCCCAAGCACTTGGAACATATTCCGCTGCTTTCCCAGGTGCATCAGCAGGGAGCTGGATTAGAAGTGGAGCAGCCGGAACTGGAATAGGATGGAGGTTATGCTGTCCCCTGCAGTGGTTCTAAACAGGGGAGCAGTCTCCTGGCATGAGCTGTGGCCTTGGAAGTGGAAGTGTAGCGGGGTCCCAAGCCAGGGTTCCCCTTGTCTGTGCACACCAAGGAAGGTGTCTGTACCAGGGCGGAAGGAGATGTGACAATAAGGGGAGGGACTCTGGCAGCCGGTTCCAGAAGCAGGAAGACAAAGGAAGAGTTAGGGACTCTTCTGCACAGGGGTTGGGGACGTGTAATGACCAGCATCAGTGGCCCCTTTTCTGCCAGCCTGCTTAGCGGGCCAGGAAGCGGATCTTGTACGCGGGGGGTATTCTGCCCACACCACTCTCCTGAGGCGTGAGGTCGATGTCCTCAGGGGCCACAGGGCCGGTCACGGAGAAGTTCTGCAGGATGGTGGTGAAGAAGAGGAACAACTCGGAACGGGCAATGCCTTCGCCGAGGCAGATGCGCTTGCCTGTGGACACAGAGGGTCACAGGGGTGGGCGCAGCCTGGGGGGTCTGCAATGCCTCACTCACCTGTGTCTGCAGTAATGGGTCTACGTGGGGCTTGACCTTTAACCTGTAAGTCAGGGTCAGGGTGGGCTTCCGGACTCTCTGAGACCAGATGGAAACATTGAGGTGCAGGTGCTAGGTTCACCTCTTGGGTAGGAGTTTTTTGTTAGATATCCGGAAGGTTCAGTGGCCTCCAGGGTGGAAGGCTCCACTTCCGGGTGTGTGTGTGTGTGTGTGTGTGTGTGTGTGTGCATCTTGTCTCTGGGAGCATGTGGGTGTATGTTTCTGGGTCTCTGTGTCCCGATTCTTTCTCTGCCTCATCTTCTGGTCTCAGCCCGGGACCCACAGCTTTTGAGAAACGTGAACACACCCACCCAAGTCATCCGTCACATTGAGGATGGGGCTCTCGCATGAGCCTCCCCGCTTATGTTGGGGTCTCTCCCACAGCCAGGGCCAGGGTGGGTCAACTTCCCTACACTCCTGTGCAACCCCTCTCAAGTGATTGGAAGACTGTCCCCCACTCCCCTCTCTTAGGGGGAAGGAGCACATCAGGGAAGGGTTCGTGTCCTTTCGGCCCAGCCAGAGGAGCCGTGCCCTGTTCCTCAACAGGTTCTGTGATCCAGATGTGTCCAGATCGGCCTGGGAGTTTAACATCTCCCTCCTCAGGCCGTACACCCCGTCTGTCCCTGAGGCGGCCTGGGGGGACGCCCTCTATTATTTTCTGCCCTGGCAGGTTGGGGGGAGTCAGCCTCTGGCCCTGCCTCCTCACCCCCACACTCTTCCGCTTTGAGCTCCCTGTTTGTATCTGATATTCATTCTATTTTCATCTCCCTCTGAAGACACTTTGTCTCTCGCCCAGTCTGTTCTCCCTCCTTACTTACATCATTCTGTTCCATCTTAAGATTTCGCTCCCTCCTCTTCCTCCCTGCCTCCTCCTTATCCCACTCCTACTCTCTCGGGGTCTCTCCTGGGTCCCCTGTTCCCTGACTCCTATCCCCTGTCCCTTGCCCCCGTGCCCTGTCCCCACGTGTCTCTCATTGTCCTGCTCTATTCCACACTCACATGATCTCTCTGTGGCTTACCTGTACGTCTCTCTCTGGATTTGGGGTGGGGCCGTGGAGGGGAGGCACTGACCCTCCTCCCACTGCCCCCCACCTTCTCTTCCTGGCTTACTAACTGTGAACTGAGGGTGCAGCCCGCTGTCTTGGGTGGCGCCTGGGGAATCACCATCACCCAAGTCACCGACTGAGGACCTGTTCCTGTCCTCCTTTCCTCCCTCCCAGCATTTAAGGAACATGAACACTGGAACAGTCCGTGAGTGGATCTCCTTTGCCTCTGGCCTTCGGCTGCCGCTGGACCTAGCAAGATGTAAGCTAATATAAATGTCCAACATGAGTCTCTTCTAACGAGTCATCAGATCTTGGTCAGTCAGAGCAGCTGATCTTCTGCGCATCACAAGCTGCAGATTCCTTCACGCGTCTAACCAAGCTGTCTCCATCATTTCCTCTTCCCGCCTGTAAACATTGCCCGCCCACTTTGCTGAGTGGAGCTCCTTGCCCCTGTCTGCTGCCTGATCATCCTTGAACACTGGCATTGCTCAAGCAAACTCAGGTAAACCTCATTTGTTTCATGTGTTTCTTTCAACAGGCCGAGGACCAAGGGATCAGATCAGGGACATTGGCCCGGTGTGATGGCTCAATGACTGAATCCTCACTTGGCAAGTGCCAGCATCCCATATGGGCACTGGTTCATGACCCAGCTACTCCACTTCCCATCCAGCTCCTTTCTTGTGGCCTGGGAAAGCAATAAAGGATGGACAAAGCCTTGGGACCTTGCATCCATGTGGGAGACCCAGAAGAAGCTCCTGGCTCCTGGCTCCGGACTTGGGATCAGCTCAGCTCCAGCCATTATGACCACATGGGGCATGAGCCAGTGGATGGAAGCTTTTTCTCTCTCTCTGTCTCTCCTACTCTGTGTAAATCTGATCTATCTTCCCAATAAAGAATAAATAGATCTTTAAAACAAGAGTACAGGGATGGGCAGTGTAGGCAGGGCCTTCCCCAGCTCCTTGGTGTATAAGATTAAGTCCCAGCGCCTTCTGCAGCCTGCCAGGCTATGTCCACCTCAGTCCCTTCTGGAATCTACTGCCCAGGCTCACCGGGCCTCGTACAGCTTCTCGTGGGTCCCAACTGCCTCTGCACTTCCCAGACTTTCCTTGCTGGGAAGTGGCCCCAAGTGGCTGCTCAGTGGTTATGTATGGGGGTCAGCTTTCACTCACCAGCCTGCCCGGGATGAGGCAGTGGGGGTCGGAATTTTCCTTTCCGTGCTCCCCAAACCCTCCCACTAGCACATACTATGATTAATAGGATCATTAAGTTGCCTTTCACGGTTATGACAATGCCCCCAGGGGCCACCCAGCACGTGGCAGCTGTTGTGGGCACTCAGCAGTCACTCGATCAGATCTGCGCCTCTGCCATAGCACTGAACACTCCTGTGTCTCCCGTGCCTTGGGCGAGGCAGGCTATTGGGTCCCCCAGGAGAGCAGGGAGCACAGAGGAGGGACCTGTAGCATTTCTTCTTGAAGAAAATGAATTCGCTGAGGTGGCCTGAGGGTCAAATCCTTGCCCAAGGTCCTTCTGACCCAGAGGTGGCTTGGAGACACAATCCTATTTCTCAAGTCTCTCTACGACGGCTGTCGTAAAAACAAAATGGTTCTTGAAAAATGTTTAATGAGGTCAGGATGCCCCGCAACCTAGTCTGATGGCCGCATGTTGAATCCATGTTTTGGGTTATCATAGGGTACCCTGAAACCGGTCCCCTTCACATCATTTTTCAGTCAAGGGCAGGGAAGGTGGACAGGTTCCTGAGGATGGATGGGATCATGCAGGGAACACAGCTGGAAGAGAAGGGGCGGGATTCCTGACTCTGGCATCTGGGCGCCACTTACCTGTGGAGAACGGCATAAAGGCTTCATTCTTCTTCAGCCCCCCATTGGCATCCAGGAAGTGGTCAGGGTTAAAGGTGTGTGGTGTTTCAAAGTAATGCGGGTCATGGAGAGCTGAGCTTAGGATGGGGTACACTTCCGTGTTCTGTGGGAGGTCATATGAGAATAAAGTTCCCTGCCCGCCGCCCCCAACACATATCCCCTCCTCACCAAAAGGCCCTCAAGGTGGCCCTCCTGGGAGATCCATGAGAAGCTGGGTGACCTCACCTTGGGAATGACATAGCCTCGGAATTGAGTGTCTTGGGTGACCACGTGGGGCACCCCGATGGGGATGAGGTCTGAAAACCTCTGGATCTCATGGATGACCGCATCCGTGTAAGGCATCTTGGCTCGGTCGTCCAGGGCCGGGGCGCGGTGTGAGCCGATCACCTGGTCAATCTCCTTCTGGACCCTCTCTGGGCAGAGAATGGGGACCCGTGAGTCAGGCCAAAGGCTCCATCCCTGGGCCCCTCAGGCTCATCAGCCTGCCGGGAGGGAAGGAAACGGCAAACAGCAGGAATTCTCAGCCTTTGAAATCTACTGGGTGATGGGGGCGGTCTCTCGTCACAGCATACACACACACACACACATAGATGCACAGCTGTGTACACACAGGCACACAAGTACACAGATTTACAGGTACACACTTACGCACAGGTGCTCCACATACAGATGCTCACGCAGGTACACAGGTGTACACACACAGGTGATGCACAGATGTGTAGGTGCAGACAACACGAATACAGAGATGTGCCCACAAATACACACACAGACGCATACTCCCCCAAGCCTTTCATGGAATTTCAGATTCAGAACTGTCAGAATTCCCTCTCTAAGGTGAGGGGGGAAAAAAATGAATAAATATGTGTTGTATATGTCTACACAAGATAGGCACTATGCCAGAATTTCAGGTGATTTGCAAAGGACTCTCTGACCACATTAATCCACGAACAGCCGGATTACACATAAACCCATCAATGACGATCAACCCAATGAGTTGATTGGTGACTGAAGCAACAGTCAGTGAATTTCTGGCTGTTCACGTGTCAATCAATAGTGGAGGGGCCCATTGCAAAATAAGGCAGTGAGCCCAATTAGTGTACCAGGTGAACGGAACCAAGACAAGAATACGAGCATAAATAAATCACCCACTTACAAGTGCATCAGACTATAAGAAAAGAG
Organism: Ochotona curzoniae; assembly: GCF_017591425.1. Classification (NCBI taxonomy): domain Eukaryota; kingdom Metazoa; phylum Chordata; class Mammalia; order Lagomorpha; family Ochotonidae; genus Ochotona; species Ochotona curzoniae. The sequence continues at coordinate 2,506,369 of NW_024465561.1, read as the reverse complement.
TGGGAGGTTAATGATAAACCAAGAAGGGATAAATGGGTGAATTATTACCTTGTAAGTGAAGCAAGGGAATGGATGAAGAATGAACTGACGCACAGGCTGGTACAGGACTAAGATCAAAGCCCTCTCGGCAGAGGATGCATGCATGAGCAAGCACTGAACAAATGACAGACTGTTCCTGCACCAACTTATAGACCAATGAATACAAATACAGAAATGAGAGCGTGCGTCCCACAGAGAGAGGGCCAGTGAGTCCAGAGGCAGATGGACGGATGATGGGTAAGTGGATGGTGAGTGAATCGGGAAACAGAGCGACTGGTCTTGCATGCCTGCATGCACAGGACTGGCTTAGTAGGGGCTGTCCCCAAGCTCACAGCGCCCCAGGAATAGAAGGTTGGCATGATCTCACTGCCCCGTGCTGGACCCTCCTGTCCATGGCCCACCTCTGACGTGCGGGTATTTCAGCATGAGCAGGAAGCCGTAGCGGAGGGTGGTGCTGCTGGTCTCCGTGCCGGCGAAGAAGAGCGAGAGCACGGTGATGATGAGGTTCTTGTGGTGGAACTCACTGCTCGGGTTGGACTTCTCCTGTGTCCCCAGGGGAGAGGCAGGGGGAGGAACAGTGAGCAGGAGCCCGGGCCATGCTTCGCCCGTTTCACCCCTGCTCCATGCTCTGCATTCTAGCTCTGGGTCTCACTCTATCTGATCCACTGCCATTCCCCATCCTCCACTTGGCCACTTCTCTCTCTCTCTCTCTCTCTCTCTCTCTCTCCTAATTAACTTATTTATCACAGAGAAAGAGAGAGAGAGCCTCCATCTGCTGGTTCACTCTCTAAATGGCTACCATAGCCGGAGTCTCTCAGGGGTCCAAGTGTTTGGACAACCTTCTGTTGCCTTCTCAGGTACAATAGCAGGGAGCTGGGTTAGAAGTGGAGGAGCTGGGACTTGAATCCCTGTTCTTTGAGATACCAGCCTCCCAGACGACAGCTTAGCCCACTATGCCACAGTGCCAGCCCCCTCTTTCTGCTATGGCTCTGCTTTTACTTCTCCACCTTTGGATATGGTTCCTCTCCTTCCTGCCACAGCTACGTGGGCCTTCTGCCACTTCATCCTTCTCTCTTGCCTGGCGCTTCTTCCCAGCATCCCCCCATCTCCCTTCCCCCCCTTTCATATCATCATCCTTTTCCTCCATCTTCTCTTCCCCTTTTTTTCCCTCCCTGCTCTTCTTCCCCGGCTCCATCTTTCCCTCCCTCCCCTCCACACCCTCGCCCTTCTCCCAGGCCCCACTTTGTCCATGCGGAGCAGGTATGTGTCGATGAAGTCCCGGGGGTTGCTGGGGTCCAGGGTCTGGCGGTGCTCCTCCACGCTGTGGCCAATGAAAGTGTTGATTTCCTGCAGGTTTTTGTAGATTTGCCTGTGTGCGCCGGGAAAGTGCTTTAGGAAGCTGGAGCAGAGCTCAAACATCTGCAGGCAGAAAAGGTGGGGAGGAACCCTCCTGAGGCTGAGCCCGCTAGGGCCTGGGCTGCTGGAGGAGCAGCCCTCCCAGGAACCAGCACCTCCTTGGGGACTCTCTCTCGCTTTCTCTTCTCTCCTCCTCCTCTCTCTGGTCCTCTCTCTGTCTCTCTGGTTTTCTCTCTCTCTCTCTGGCTCTCTGATTCTATCTTTCTCCCTACCCCATCCCCCAGTCCTGTCTCATTCTCTCCCTCTCTCTGGTTTTCTCTCTCTCTGGTCCTCTCCCTCCATCTCTCTCTCTCTCTTTCTGGTTCTATCTTTCTCTCCTCCCTGTCCCCCCCCCCACACCGCTCCGGTCCTGTCTCCCTCTCTCTGGTTTTTTTTTTCTCTCTTTCCCTCTCCCCACTATCTGCCCTTCCTATCTCACGCTCATTGCTCTGCGTCTCTCCCTGTCTTTCTCCCACCTTTCCCTGCTCCTGTCCTGATCTCTGCCTCTCCCCACAGCTCCCTCCCCTCCCTGCTGGGATCCTCACCCAACAGGAGCCCTGGCCACTGCTCTTCATCACTTGAGAACCTAGTTTGATCATTTAGTCTCATGACAAATGTGCCTAGCTTACGGCACATTATCACAGAAACTGTAAAGTATTACAAAATGAGATGGAAGAGTCTCCTTCTAGAGCTGCCCATTGACCGTGGATTGGCAGGTATCCCTTCCAGACTCTTCTCTCTCCACTGCTCTTCAGAACATCGGAAGCACCTGATGGGGCTGGTCGCACCAGCTCGTGCTGGGCCCCCTGAGTAACTGGGTGAGACCTTCCGGTGGAAGGAGGTGCGGATCCACATGTGAGTCTAACCCTGGAGTAGAGCTACAGCTATGCTTACTGCTCTGTCAGCTCACTTCCTAACTCCGCATGCCAAGCAGCACAGTTTCAGGTGAGGCACAAGAGAAACTTATTAAGGCTAACGCAATGGCTCAATTGGCTAATCCTTAGCCTGCAAGCACCAGCATCCCATATGTGCCCTGGTTCATGTCCCGGCTGTTCCACTTCCCATCCAGCTCCCACTGGGGCCTGGGAAAGCAGTAGAGAATAGCTCAAAGCCTTGGGACTCTGCACCCGCGTGAGAGACGTGGCCACGTTCCACAGTGGAATCAGCCACTGGACCGAACACCTGCTCCTTTTTGAAAAGAAACATGCAGCTTTAGAGTCGGGGCAATTTTTCTTTTTTAAAAAAAAAAGAAGAAAGAGAAGAGGGGGACAAGGTGGAGGAACACGGTCATTACTTTTCTGTATCCTTGAGTTTTTTTGGGTGAGATGTTTCAGTAAACATACGAAGGTGAGAATCTGTCCCGAGAGTGGGGAGCTTGGGGGGGCCAAAGCACACACTCTCTCTTTCCGTCTTTTCCTTCCTTCCACTCTCCCCCCCCCCAAACTCTCACTTCTGGAGTCTCTAACTCTGTCCCTGAATCCCGTGTGTCTCTGCCCTCTTTCCTGAGCCCTCAAAGCCGATCCTTCTCCACCCCCACCCCCAATTGACCTGCCGATGTCCGCCAACCCCCAACCCCTCCTTCCATCCATCCATGCCTCCCCCTGCCCGGACCTGGCTGGAGAAAGAGCTGAGGAGGGAGAAGCTCTTATAGAACATGTCCAGCAGCCTCAGGAACACTGGGTCCTTATAGTCGAAGCGTTTCCCAAAGACGATGGAGCAGATGATGTTGGCCGTGACAAGGTGGAAGAGCAAGGTGGTATCCAGGAGGGCTCCTAGGAGGAGGTAGCGACAGATGGCAGGACTCAGAGTCATGGATTTGGGGAACACTTGGCTGCAGCCCTGCCTCTCTGTGTGACTGTCCCCAGTGTTCAGTCATGATGGATGGACAAGGAATGGCCATCTGTGGGGGGCACCTTGCCACAGCAAGGGGAGGAAGAAGGCACAAGTGTATGGTCTTGTCTCTTCCCATCTTGCTAAGTGGGCAGACCAGGTTGCTAAGTAAACATCCAGCTATGGACTCTGCAGTGAGTCCATCCCCACTGCCAGGGAACAGGTGCACAGCAGGTGCCCCATCAATCACTCATGCAGTTGAGACCTTGGATCCCTCTCTGCTGTCTGGTCTCTCCCCCCACCTCTGGGGTTCTCTGCTTTTCCGGGAATACAGCTGCATCTGTGAGTGGATGCCTGGGCACACCCTGGCCACACCATCCCTGACCCTGGCTGCAGACAGCATGGGCTGTGAAGGTGAGCTTGGGACACCCCAGCTGGCGGGTCAGGTGGCAAGAGCCTTGCAGTTGCACACATCTGTGTCCCACATGGGGCTGCCCAGGTTCAACGCCCAGACCTGGCTCCTGACTCGGGCTTCTGCGGGTTCAAACCCTGAGAGGCAACCGTGATGGCTCAAGTCGTTGGCTTCCTGTCCCCAACGTGAGAGACCTGGGCCTGGGCTGTGTTTCTGACTTAAAGCTTTGCCTCACCCTGGCCATTGCTGGCATTTGAGTCAGTCTCTTTCTCTCCCTCTGGCACTTTGAATGTCTCTCTCTCCCCATGCATTTTGAGTTTCTCACTCGCCCTCTCTTTCCCATCACTCCCAGCCTCTCTGGAACTCTTGAGGGACTTGGATTAAGAAGAAAACAAAGCCCACCACATCCAGGAGAGGAGCAGGCACGGCCACTCCTATGTCCTGTGATGAAGATCCCAAAAACATCCCGCGGCGTTTCTCTGGGCCACGCCCGCCCTCTGCTGGCTGCTGAGCACAGAGCGCCCCACTCCGACCCCGGCTCCCCGAAACCCAAGGCCTTCCCGGTCTCAGCCTTCCTCGCTGTGCGTCCTGGTGTCGCCCTGAGCTGCTTTTCCGCAGCGGCGTGCTGAGCACTCGCGGCCCCCCTCTGACCCTGTCTCCGACTCCTGACTGTCCGTCTTTCTCCGGGCTCCCGTGCACCCAGTCCTCACCCTGGGACTTGCGCAGCTCCTCCACCAGGCACTGAGCCTCCTCCTGTATCCGCTCCTCCACGCTGCGCTTGCCCATGCCGAAGTCCCGCATGGTGGCCAGAGAGAATCTCCGCAGGACGCGCCAGCGTTCCCCGTTGGCAAAGATCACTCCTGCGGGGAGGGATGGCGCGCGGGGCGGTTGGAAGGACACTTGGGGTCCCAGGCTTGGGCACCCCTGCCCCGCTCCTCCCCGCCTTGCCTTCCCAGCCGGCTAGGTGCCGGCGACTCTCAGACTCTCACCGTAGCCCTGGAAAACCGGTTCGATGACAGCGATCTTGCCCCTGCCAGAGAAGGTCTCTGCTTGGTCCACAAGGGCTTCCCGGATGGCCTCCGTCCCACACAGCACGACCACGGGTTTGGGTCCCAGGTACACCGTGAACACGTCCCCATATTTCTCTCGGAACTGCCAAGCACAGCCACACTCAGGGTCATTGCTGAACCGCGGGGGGCGGGGGAGGGGGTGTTCCATCAGCCAGCCCTTCCTGCTCCCCAGTTCCCAGGGCCCAGCACTAAAAGGGTTAACCCGTGCCCCAGCCAGGATCCGCTTTGCTGGGGTGTATCCCCTAACCAGTACAGATGGGAGTCTGTTTCGGGCGCCACTCTGGCCACAGATCTCCACCAACACAACCAGAGTCCCCCTAAAAACCCAATTTACAATTTGCCTTTTGGGGGCAGGGGATGGGGTGAGCAGTGTTGTGACAGAGTAGATTAAGCTACTGTCTGCAACACCAGTACCCACAAGAGTCCCAACTTCTCTCCTTGCAATCCAGTTCCCTGCCAACGAGCCTGAGAAAGCAGCAGAGGACAGTCAGCATTTTGGCTCCTGGATTTGGCCTGGCCCAGACCTGGTCATTGCAGCCATTTGGGGAATGATCTAGAAGATGGACAATCTTTCTCTTGCTCTCACTCTCTGCCTTTCAAATAAATGAATCCTTAACAAAAAAAAAAAAAAAATGATTCACAGACCGAGGCCAGTGCATGGCTCAAAAGGATAACCCTTCACCCTCAAGCACCAGTATCCCACATGGGTGCTGGTTCACGTTCCAGTTGCTCCACTTTCCATCCTGCTTGTGGCCTGGGAAAGCAGTCGAGAACGGCCCAAAGCCTTGGGACCCTGCACCCATGTGGGAGACCTGGAGAAGGCTCCTGGCTCCTGGTTTGGATCAGCTCAGCTCCAGTCGTTGAGGATATTTGAGGAGTAAACCAAGTGATGGAAAATCTTTCCCTCTTTGTCTCTCCTCTCTGTCAATTTGCTTTTCAAATAAAAGTCTATAAATCTTCCTTTTAAAAAGTGTCTCACCGATCATAAAAAAGGGTTGTTTGCTTAACAATGTCTTGCACTGATTCCTGAAAAGACCCTTGACTCCCTCGCTGCTCCCCTTCTTGTGCCCCCACCCCAGTGCCTCACCACTGCTCCAAGCCAGAGTAATTAAACTAGAATCCACTTTGGCTCCTGGTCTGCCTGAAGCCCTCCGACATCCCATGAGCCCCCTTCCCGGCCCTGTGCTGTGGCCCCCTCTAACTCGTCACCCCACTCCTCCCACGTTCATTCATGAAGATCCCTGAGTTTGTTCCTACATCAGGCACCTTTCAGCCACTCCTGTCCCTCCTTCTGCACAAAGCAGAGTCCGGACCCCTCCCACATGGGAGGCCCGGCCTTGCACCCACTGGGAGACCTGGATAGGCTCCTGCCTTTGGTTTGGTCCAGCCCTGGCCATTGCATTCATTTGGGGAGTGAATCACTGGATGGAAGGTCTCTATCTCTCTAACACTGCCATTCAAACAGATTAAACAAACAAACAAACAAAAACCAAACCAAAACAAAACAAAACACCTGAGGGGTGGGAAGGGCTATTGGGACATGACCAAGGCATGGTGCCCCATGTGATCTTTGGGGTTCAGTGCAAGCCCAACTGGTTGATCATCCCCTGGACCAACTTTGCATGGCTTACAGTCCCTCCTACCCAGCACAGCCTTCGGTGTTTGTTGAGGGATTCTGGTCTTTCTTCTACCTCTGCAGCACCCCCTTGGCTCCATCCCTGAGTCCCGGGCCCAGCTGTAGCCAGGACTGTGGGACCCGGAGCTGACCACTTCCTTCACAGCTGCTGCTGACGGTGCAGAGTAGCCAGACCAGACACACAGCAGCGACTGCTCTGGTCACACTCAGGGCTATTCGACCCCAGGTGACCTTGGCTGCTCGCTCTCGCTCTCTCTCTCTCTCTTCTCTCAGGGCCAGTGTCACTGTGGGGATAAAGATGATGCAATATCCCCTTGCTGTTTGTGACAAGATGTTTCGTAGCCAACAAGAAGCACATGTGTCAAACCCTGGCCAACACCCTGCCCTGTTCTCTTCTTGTATAGCTTGGACACCCAGTCTTGGAATCTTCCATGGCAAGGGTCCCCAGAGACCAGCCAGCGTCCAACTCTCCCCCACTAATACTGACATCCTGTGGACAGCACTCTGGCAAGTCCCAGCGTCCTCCGATCCAAAAGGACAGCTGCCAAGAACCCTTTGTGATGGTGCAAGGGCATAAGCTTCTGGAACAACACAGCCCCCCCTGGAACTCGCCGCGGCATTCTGAAAGACGAGCATAATCCATGGCTGTGGTACCCCACTGCACTCTCTACATTCTCCTCCAACCACAGAGACCCACCGCCACCCCCAGCCGCAGGGAGCAAGGCCATGCCCAGGAAAAGCTACCTCAACTCCGCCCACTCTCCCACCACTCTGAGCACCTCAAGATCCCCCCAGGTTGCCAAAGTCCCAGCCTGCTGAGGGAGTGGGCTGTTGCCACAGGTGCCTTCTGTCCCCACACCAGCAGGTGGCCATCCACTGCGAGTCCATTCATCTTTCGTGAATTTGATTCGGCTGTGAGTTCATGCTCTGTTTTCTCTCTGTTCTGTGCCTCTTTGCCAATGCTCTGTAAGGCAAAGGCAGGCACGACTCTGGCGGTGAGCTTCACGCATCTCTGAATTTGGGGAGTCCTCCTCATTGTCAGTAACCAGCTATTGTGAAAGAGGGGCACAGCAAGACAGTAAGTCCCGTGTGTGAAGTCACTTTCGCCACCCAGGGAGCCTCTGCTGGGGTTGAAAATGCCCCTCAGTGGGGAGGTTAAAGGCTGGCACTGTGGCATATGGGTAAAGCCGTGTGTCCCATACAGGTGCTGGTTTGAGTCCCAGCTTTCTTCTGATCCAGCTCCCTGCTCATGCACCTGGGAAAGTGGTGTCAGATGGCCCAAGTGCTGGGGCCTCTGCACCCACATGGGAGACCCAGGAGAAGCTCCTGGCTCCTGGCTTAGGCCTCATATCCAGCCCTGGCCATTGAGGCCACTTGGAGAATGTACCAGCAGATGGAAGATCTTTCTCTCTATTTCTCCTTCCTCTCTCTGTACCTCTACTTTTATTGGAAAGGCAGATTATGCAGAGAGAAGGAGAAACAAAAAGAGCTTGCTGGCTCACTCCACCAATGGCAGCAACAGCCGGAGCTAAGCTGATCTGAAGCCAGGAGCCAGGAGCCAGGAGCCAGGAGATTCTTCCGGGTCTTCCACATGGGTGCAGGGTCCCAAGGCTTTGGGCCATCCTCAACTGCTTTCCCAGGCCACAAGCAGGGAACTGGATGAGAAGCAAAGCAGCTGGGACACAGACCGTTGTCCTGTCCATGTGGGATGCTGGCACCTGCAGACAGAGACTGAGTCATTGTGCCAGCCCAAATAAATCTTGTTTTAAAGAGAATTTTCAGTGCATGAAGTAAGAGGGATTCCTTTGGGTCAGAATTTATTGAGTTGTTATTATCTCACTTTAAAGTTCTGTTATCTTCTGATTTAAATTGCTAATTAATGCTTAAAAGGTTCAACACAGTTCAGGACATAATTCTAAGAATTTATGACTGCGGCTCCCTCCCTTGCACTCAAACCTACTTGATTTACACCCATGGTCCCAAATGTTGTCCCTCCTGACATCGGACCAACCATGGTCCAACCCAAGCAACTCCTTGTTTATCGCTGAAGCTTCTCGGTTCCATCCACAGAATTCCAACAGATCTGCAGGTGGCATCATTTGAAGGATGGTGAACAAGTGACCTTGCCCGTCTCAGGGAAGAGGCCAGGGACTGGCTAAACACCAAGCCTTGCCTGACTTGAAGAGGTGTTTTTGACAGATGTGTGTATTCATATCCTGACCAGTCAGCACACATACATGTAGGAATTCAAGGAACTCACGGGAAACTGAATCAGAAGATCAACTTACGAGCCCAGCATGACAGCCTCGTGGCTAAGTCTCACCTTGAACACCCTGGGATTCCCTAGGGGCTCCAGTTCATGTCCTGGCTGCTCTGCTTCCCTTCCAGCTCCCTGCTCGTGGCCTGGGAAAGCAGTTAAGGATGGCCCAAAACCTTAGAACCCTGCACCCATGTGGGAGACCCGGAAGAAGCTCCTGGCTTCAAGATGTCTCAGCATCGGCTGTTGCAGCCACTTGGAGAGTGAACCAGCAGATGGAAGAGCTTTCTGTCCCTCTTTTTTGCTGTAAATCTGTATTTCCAATAAAAATTAATAAATCTCTTAAAAAGTCAATTTGTTTTCCTGTGAAAATCTTCCAAATCCATGCATCTAGAACACAGGAATCTGCAAAATATTTATGGAAATGTATCTTACAGAAAAATTCTGCATGGATTTCAAATTTTTCTGTGCCAAAACAAACTTGTTGTATTTTTAAAGATTTATTTATTTACTTATTTAATGGAAAGGCAGATTTACAGAGAGGAGAGATAGAAAGATCTTCCACCTGCTGGTTTACTCCGCCAATGGCTACAGCAGGTGGAGCTGAGCTGATCTAAACCCAGGAGGCTGAGGCTTCCACGACTACTTTCTCAGGCCACAAGCAGGGATCTGGATGGGAAGGGGAGCAGCCGAGACACAAGCCAGCACCCATATAGGACCCTGGCAGTTGTAAGGCAAGGTTTTAGCCCCTGGTTACTGTGCCAGCCCAATAAACTTGTCTGTTAAAGTTCTTTTCCATGAACTTTCCGGTATACACTCTCAAAGCTAGTAATTTTCAAGTTCGAAGTAGTATTGACAAGGATACCTTCTATGGCGAAGCATTTCCTTCGGTTAATAACAATGGTGATAGTAAATAAATCACTGATCCAGGACTAGTGGCGTAGCAACTAAAGTCACCCTCTGTGATGCCAGTATCCTGTCTGGACTCTGGTTCGTGTCCCAGCTGTGCTATTTCCAATCCAGCTTCTTCTTGTTCATCGCACTTGGAAAGCAGCAGGAGAGGACCCAAGTGCTTGGACCCCTGTGCCCACGTGGGAGACCCCGGAGGATTCTAGGGCCGGGACTGTAACTCAGCCTTTCAGACAGATAAAATACAATTTCTAAGAAAGAAAAAAAAAAATGGATGACAAGCCTCAGGCATGTGGTGGGTCTGGCCGGGGGAAGAAACAGATGCAAGTTACGGTATAATTCTCATTCTCCCGCTGGACACTGAGTACAGATCAGTAGGCAATTGAGTATAGATCAGTATAATCACACACAAGTGCCAAGGGAAATCACACAGAGACCCGGATAACCCCTGTAGGTGTGGCAGCTGCTGTTACAGGGTGTTCTATTGGACGTTTATTAGTTTAAAAGCTTTGTTGGTTTATTCTTGTCTACCTGAACAAGGCAGAGCGCCAAAGAGACACACAGAGAAACTGCCATCTGTTGGTTCACTCCCCCAGACACCCCCAATAGTCAGGAGCCTGTAACTCTAACCGGTTTCCCAGGAGAGCAGCGGAAATCCGAGCCCTTAAGCCATCATCTATCTCCCACCTTCCAACACACTTTAGCAAGAAGCTGAATTGGATGCAGAGAGGCAGGGACGCAAACCATGCCCCTGACATCGGAGGCAGAGGTCCTGGGCAGCCGCTTAACCCACCACACAGCCTGTCAACTTCTGTTCCTGCTCTCCCAACCCCACTACCTCCTTCCTGGCACCAGCTCTCAGGTTGGTCTTTGCTCCCTCTCTCTCTTGCTTGTTGGCAGATGCAAAAATCTGTTTGCTTGTTTGGTGTCACCGCCCTTTTGCGTTCTCTTCTGGGCAGGTACCCAAGGATGCCAAAGAGAATGACAGAGGGGGAGGGTGAGGCTCCATGGTGCACGCCCAGATACCTTGCAGGGGCCACATGTGGGTCCCGTGGAGTAGGATCAGCCCAGACTGTCAGACCACCATCCACGGTGCACTGGATCCTGCCCCTTCCCCTCCAGCCGCCCCCTCTGCACCTGAGATCCGGGAAGCAGGTGTGGCTCCCTTTGGCATGGGACCCTTCCCCTAACACCAGGCACCCAACCAGGGACTGGCTCACACTGGGGTCCCCATCCAGGTGTGTCTCACCCGCAGGAAAGAGCTGAGAAGGCCCCTCATGTCCATTTGCAGAAGATTCCCCAAGAAGGGCAGGGGACGCGGTCCAGGGGGGAGGTGGCCACGGGTCTTAGGGTGGCCCCTGACCAGGAGCAGCACAAGGCCCGTGAGGACGGCCAGCAGGAGAAGCATGCTGAGCTCCATGGTCCCCTGCTCTGTCTGTTGTCCCCTGTCCTGGAGCCTTTTATACGGAGCCTGGATCCCCACCCAGTCCACCCAGTTATGCAATCTCATCTGTTCCCCGCCCCCCCTTCACACCAGGATCGTGAAGAGAGCAGAGGACACATACTTCCTGCTTGGGCAGCCCGGGCAGTGGCTTACTCCCGGGCCCTTGGCTCCTCCCTAGAGACTTTGGCAGGGACTTGGGGTGGCAGCCAGCACCAGCAGGCACATGGGTTTTGCCAGCTTGCCTGTGATTGTCGAGTGTGCCTGTGTCGTTTCTACACAGAGAAAGGATTTCCACGTGGGAAGCAGGGGTATGGGCCGTGTGGGTGCCTGCTGGAGCTCATGGTGACCTCTCATTTCTGCGGTAGCCCGCAGGAGAAGGGGCAGACACACAGGACTGATGAGACTTGAAGGTGTAGCAGATCAGGTGAGGAACCGAGGGAGACGGAGGGAGACGGAGGCAGCAGGTGGCACAGTGGGTCTTGAATCATAACTCAGGCTGGGTGCCTCCCTCCTATTTCTGGTTGGCATCACTGCAACTCCAGCTGTTGTGGCCATTTGGGGAATGAACCAACAGATGGAAGCTATCTCTTCTCTCTCTCCCTCTCTCTGTAACTCTGGCTTTCATAGAAAATATATCTTTTTTTTTTTTTTTTAAAAGAGAGTTTCAAAGACTGACTCATGTGTAGTGAACAGTTTATTTGAATGTGAGTTTTGGAGGCTGGAAGTCCATGTGAGTGGTGCTGGCACACAGCAAGGACCTACCATGCCATGTCATGGTGTGGTGGCATGGCAAGGCAGGCCGACACAGGAGACAGAGACCAAGGGAGCTACCCTCTCCACGTAGTTAGGCCATGAGTGGACTGTCATAATGACACCTCTATCCGCCACAGCAGAGCTCCGGTAGCCTGGCCACCTCCTACCACTCCCACTGCTTCTTATTTCAGAGAAGAGAGAGTTGCTCATTCTTATTCCAAACGCTCACAAGGCTGGCACTGGATGAAGGCTGGAGCCAACCGTCAGGAACACCATATAGCAGGTGTCCCAGGCAGGAAGCCTGAAGTGGGTGCTGGAGCCCAGTCCTGAGACCAGGCCCTCTGGTGTGGAGGGTGGATGCCTCACCTGCTGGCCTAAGAGCCCGCTGCAGTCACCACGCTGCCACTATTCCATCAACATGAGCCTTGGAGAGACAATTTGTTCCAGGTGTGGCATGCTGCGTTGGAAGATCCAGAACTCAAATCCTTATCACACACCAAACACATCTGTCCCCTGGCAATCGTCCACAAGTCTTCACTCATATCAACATTGACTCCCAGGTCCAAAGTCCCATCTGAGTCAGAGCCTAGCAAAATGACAGATGTGTTTCATCCCGAGGCAAATTCCCTCCAGCTTTGAGCCTGTCGAATGAGAAAGAGCTGCCTACAGCCAGCACTAAGACCCCCTCCCTTTTCTCCGACATCCCACACTTTTACTTTCCCTGCTGATTTTCCAGGTGCTTTAGCGGGCAGCTAGGGCAGAAGTGGAGCAGCCAGGACTTGAACCAGCATTCATATGAGATGCCAATGCCTCAGGCAGAGGCTTAGCCTGATACACAACAGCACCGGCCCCACATACCTTTAATTAGAGAACTTCCAAAAAATTCTGAGGTTCTAACTCCCGGCCATCCACCACAGGGGGAAGAAAAATACCAAAGGGACAGTTGTGGGAGAAGCAAGTTGCAAGCTGACAATCTGTGCACTGTACTGTGCAGTGTGATCCATCTCGCACGCGTCCACGGCGTCCAGTGCAGGATGCGAACCAGCCCGCGGTACGGTCCAGCTGAAGAGCACACAGAAGCACTGAGAGATGAAAAATTGGCTGAACAGGTGCAGCCGCCTGCACAGCAGGCAGCAGAACCAGCAAGGCAGACCCTACCAACCTTTTCCAGAATTAAAGAACAAACCTGCAGCCTGCATCTCACACTGCAGATTTTATGAACTACTTCTGTGTCAACATCTGTTCTAGCTGGCCCTTGTTTTCTCTTACTGTCTAACTTTTTCTCTTGGGGGGTGGGGGGCGGGGTGGAGTTCGATGTCTGTGCAGTTGTCTTGTCCCCAGCTCACTTGCTGTAACTCCCAGCTTGTGCCGTACAGTTCATACTGCACATCTTTAACGCATCACACGTTTTATGATGTCATTGTGTCATCCTTATGGTTACTTTAATGTTTAATGTGCCACGGCCTGTGTTCTAGCAAGGGAGAGTTATAAAAACCTAGCTGCAGGGCCTGGCACGGGTAGCCTAGCAGTTAAAATCCTCGCCTTGCACGTGCCGGGATCCCATACGGGCCGCGCTTCCCATCCAGCTCCCTGCCTGTGGCCTGGGAAGGCAGTCTGAAGATGGTCCAAAGCCTTGGGACCCTGCACCCGCGTGGGAGACCCAGAAGAGGCTCCGGGCTCTTGGTTTTGGATTGGCACAGCTCCAGCCGATGCAGTCACTTGGGGAGTGAGTCATCCAATGGAAGATCTTCCTCTCTGTCTCTTCTCTCTGTATATCTGACTTTCCAATAAAAACAATGAAATAAATCTTTTGAAAAAGAAACAGAACTAGCTACAGTGTATCTAAACCTCTGCATTGTTGCTCCCCCATCCCCTGCCGAGCAGGCTGTAACTTCATGATACATTGTTATTGGTTTTGGCTTAGGTAGCTAATTATTCAATCACCCATTGAAAGCATAGAATAGAGTAAATTCTGACATGTTCACCAAGTCTTGCCCATCCAGTGCACATCGCTCTCTTCGGTAGTTTCATCTCATGTTATTTTCCTTTTCTTCTTTTTAAAGATTTATTTATTTTTATTGAGAAGGCAGTTCAGATCTAGGCAGAGGAGGAGAGACAGAGAGAAAGATCTGTCTGCTGGTTCACTCCCCAAGTGGCTATCATGGCTGCAGCTGAGCCAATCTGAAGCCAGGAACCAGGAGCTTCTTCCGGGTCTCCCACATGGGTGCAGGGTCCCAAGGCTTGGGGCTGTCCTCAACTGCTTTCCCAGGCCAAAAGCAGGGAGCTGGATGGGAAGCGAGGCCGCTGGGATTAGAACTGGCACCCATATGGGATCTCGGTGTGTGCAAGGCGAGGACTGTAGCTGCTAGGCTGCCGCTCTGGGTCCCCATAGTGGATCTTAAAACCCTGTGTGACTGCAGGCGTTTTTCTTTTTGCCTTTGGTTTTGGAAAACGCTTGTGCTGAGTCTAGAATCCTAGGCTGACAGATTTGTTATTTGTTATTTCGCTTTTACTATTGTTCTTATTCCTCTTGATGTAATGTGTCCTTCCCCCCACCTATATGGGTTTTTTTTTCCCCCCAAGATATTGTTATCTGAAGCTCAGAGGTACAGCAAGAGATGGGGAGATACAGGCAGAGATCTTCCATCCACAGTTCACTCCCTTGAGGACCACATTGGCCAGAGCTGGGCCAGTCCGAAGCCAGGAGCCAGGAGCTTCTCCCAGGTCTCTCACATGAGTGTAGGGGTCCAAGCACGTGTGTCACCCCCCACTGCTTTCCTAGCAGGGAGCAGGACTGGAAGTGGGGCAGCAGGGACGCAAACTGGCGCCCCTTTGGGATGCTGGCGCTGCAGGTGCAGGATTAGCCTTCCACATGGCTGTGAGAGCCCCCGCAGCCTTCATTTCTTCAGATGGTTTTTCTCTCTTCTTCCTGTTAAGGGTTCCAGTTATACACTCACGAGGCCACTTGACACTGTCACGGGGCTCACGGGTGCCGCGTGCGCTTTCATTCTCTTGATTCTGTTTCACTCGGAAGGGTTTCCGCTGCTGTGACTTCAAGTTCAGCCATCTTTCCTTCTGCAATGTCTGACCTTCTGTGTGTTTATCTAGAGTTTCATCTCTCAAAGTTGGATCTGAGCCCTCTTCCTGCCGCCTACATCTCCGCTTCCCTTGTTGAAGATGGAATGCAGTCACAAAAGCTGCTGCAAGATCCTAGCCTGCTGTTTGTAACATCCATATTGGGTTGGGGTTTTGTCCCACCTTATCACATTTTTCTGTTGCCTGATCATTTCTGCTGAATTCCAGACACCATGAAAGCTGTTTGGGGCCAGTGCTGCTGTGTAACGGGAAAAGTGTACCATGTGGGCACAGGATCTGGCCCTGGATGCTTGGAAAAGCAATGGAGGATGGCCCAGACTTGGGCACCTGCATTCATGTGGGAGACCCAGCAGCTCCTGGCACCTGGCTTTGGACCGAAGCAGCTCTGGCTGTTGCAGGTGTTTGGAAAGTGAACCAGCAAATGGAAGATCTCTTTCTCTCTCAATTTTGCCTTTCAAATGAAATCTATATAGATTTAAAATTATAGAAGTGAAAGAAAGCTACCTTCATGAGTACTGGGTCTCCATCTTCCTGTAAATACTCCACAGCTTTATTCTGAGATGCAGGCCAGTTCGTTGAGAGACACTTCCGCTTTGGAGCCTTGTTTTTGAGACATGTACAGCGAGCCACTGCCCAGCCAAGTCCGTCCTGAGGCCCAGTGTCCCACGAACTCTGACCTCTCACTTATCTGGGAACAAGTGTTATCTCCAGCCAACAGCTGACTCTGTCTCTTCTAACCCTGTCCCACAGCCCTGTCCCCAGTCATGTGTCCCACACACGCCCTGGTACTGCTCAGCTGCGACCACCAGAGCACCCTCCCGGGGTCTCCATGGCCTGCCCAGGGCAGCTCCACGCCCGCACCTTCCCCCACCCAAAGCTCCTTGATCCAAGGGTTTCCCTGGGCTCTTCCTTCCTGTCCTGTCACCTGGGCCTCTTTTGTGTCCCCCACTTCTTGTGGATCGCCTGTTGTAGAAAGTGGGGTGGAGGCTGAGAATGGGGTTCAGTAGCTGAGCCAGTCCCGTGAGGGGAGGGGCAAGGCAATGATTTATCGGAGGTGGAAAGTCGAAGCCGTCAGGCCCACACAGCAACACGGCCTCCCTTGACCCAGGAGCTCAAAGTGTGCCATGCACCTTCCTGACCCTGGAGGCAGCTGACTGGTGTAAACTTCTCTGATCCCCAGAGGCTTGGCTCCTGCTGTGTGGGATGATGTGACATTGAACTTCAGTCCTCATTCCAGCCCCAGGCGAAAACATGAGTGGGGGTAATGAGTTTTCACTAGCTAACACTTACGGTCCTCACCCCTGCAGGGAGGTATACTGTGATTGCGTTCCCAGTTCCCAGGCGGATGGCAGCACAGAGAAGCTGAGCTACTGGCTCAGGTCACACAGCAGGCTGCGGCCCAGAGAGTCGAGTGCAGAGCCCGCCACCTTATCTCCTCTGCTATGGTGCCTCTTTGAGAGAGATGGAGAGATGGGGAATGAGACACCCCGCAAGTAGGGGGTGGTGGCAGTGGGGGACAGCAGGGGGCTGAGCCGGTGTGGGAGAGCATCCTGGGTAACTGGGAGATCAGAGGCTTCCTGGGGAGGAGGGAAGGCTTCTCAGGGCCTTGAAATGGGTGCCAATCCGAATCTTGACTGCTCCACTTATGATCCAGCTCCCTACTCAGGCGCCTGGGAGAGCAGTGGAGGATGGCCTGAGCACTTAGGGCCCTGCAGCCACATGGACTGGGATGGGGGCAATCCTGGCAGCAGGGAGAAGGGGACACAGGAGTGTCTTCTGTCCACTCCTTCCCTATCTACCACTCTGTCTCCACCGGCACCTGCTCGGGGGGGCCGGGGTGTGACAAAAGCATCCAGGCAGGCCAGTATGGCTGGCCTGGGATGTGGGAGAAGAGGGAGTATGGGAACAGATGGAGATGGGGCCCAAGGAAGGAGTCTGATCTGGCAGATGCAAGGATCCCCCCCACTGGCAACCCTGCCTGTGTCAGGGTATCGTCTCCTCTCCGGGGTAGGAGCTAGTGGAAAGGCCTCGCCTTCACCCCCACGTACACACACCTGCCATTTCTTCCATGCCCCTGCCACCCTGCCCCCTCCAGGCTCCCTGAAGAAGTGGGGTGCCAGGCCAGAGTCCCCACCCACGCTCTTGCCTCCAAGCCATGCATGGAATGTGTGGGCCCAAAGGGTCAGGTGCTTCTGCCCCTTTTGTGCAACTCCCAGTCCTTGAACAAAGTGGATTATGAAAGGGCGCTGGGGCGCCGGGGAGATGTAGCTGAACCAGTTTGTGCGAGTGGAAGGCTTTGCTCTCTGCTGCCCTCCGATGGCAGGATGTGTTTATAGCAAGAATGGTTCTTACTACTATCATTATGATTAGTTGTAGTAGTAAGTGAGAGAGACAGAGGAAGAGAGAGAGCATGGTGTGCTCTCATCTGCTTGGTCTCTTCCCAGATACGGGCAATGACACAGGGTGGAGCTCCCCCACTAGGGGAGGGGCCTGATGAGTTGAGCTGTCCGCACGGCCTCCCAGCTGGAGTCCAGGGGCTGGAGCCAGGCCACGGCGTCCCGACATGCATCCTAACTGCAAGGTGAATGATTAATCGTGTCTCTACTGTCTCCAACTTGAACTCACTGTGGTGGTGCAGCTCACTTACCTGAAAAGCTGGGGTTATGGGCTTTGCAGAGTAGCTAGCTGGCGTCGCAAAGAGGTGGACAACTAGACTTGTGCACTTAGCAGAGAACAGAAATAACTGCTATGAGCTGCTTCTTCGGTGCTGGGAAGTTGTCTGGTGCGTTGGACACTCCCGAGGTAGCCTAGTCTTCCCCCCGCCTTTCCGAGTCAGGTACTGGTATCTCCACTGTGCAGAAGAAGGGACCCGGGCACAGAGGTGCCCAGTGGTCACATGGGCAAGCTAGGATGGGCCACATCCCGCACCACCATGCTGTTCTGGCTCTCCAGTGAGGAAGTGGGGGGCAGCTTAGAACTCTGTACTCACAGAGGCCAGGGTTGAGGCACAGGTGGTGAAGTTACCACGTGCAATGCTGGCACTGCCCAGGGGTGCTGGTTTAAGTCCCCACTCTTCCTCTTCTGATTCTGCTCCCTGGCGCTGTGCCTGGGAAGGCAGCGAAGGATGGCTCGAGCACTGGGCCCTTACCACAACACAGGAGATTCCGGTGGAGCTCCAGGCTTTGGCCGGGCCCAGCCCATCATTGCAGCCGTTTGGGGAGTGAACCAGCAGATGGATAATTCTCTCTGTCTCCCCCTCTTGCTGTAACTCCGTCTTCCAAAGAAATAAAATCAATCTTTAGAAGAAACTGACTGAGTTCAGTGAATGCATTTTGGACGTCTGCAAGGGTTGCCACCCTAACAAGTTCGGCAGCTTTGGAGTCAGTGTCTTGGGGTCCCCGATCTGGCAGTACTGATGGAGGGGGCGCAGGTGGTGAGACTGTACGGCCGGTTTCCCAGGCTGTGTGAGGGTGCTGCGTGTTTGCTGTGCCCGCAGCCCTAACTCCCTGCTCCTTCTGCAGCTCTCACAAGAGGTTCCAGAACAAAACAGAAGGGGCTGCTTGCTAGGAGTCTGGGGAGTGTCCTGCCAGAATGGACGCAGGGACATGATCGACGTGGCCTCTAGGGACAACTCCTCCAGGCCACATGAGGAAGGACAGCTACCTAACGGCTCTTACCCTGGCTGCCTGACACCTGCTGCCCCACCCAGGGGAATGACAGAGTCAGGTTCTGTATGGAAGTTAAAGACAAGCAGACAGAGATCTCTCACCTGCTGGGCCCTCAAAACTACAGCAGCAATTGGGCCCAGTGCGATGGCCTAGTGGCTGAAGTCCTCGCCTTGCATCCTATAGGGGCAACTGGTTCTAGTCTTGTCTGCTCCAATTCCCATCCAGCTCTCTGATGTGGCCTGGGAATACAGTTAAGGATGGCCCAAAGCCTTGGGACCCTGCACCTGTGTGGCAGACCTGGAAGAAGCTCCTGGCTCCTGGCTTCAGATTGACTCAGCTCCAGCCGTTGCGGCCCTTTGTGGAGTAAACCACTGGACGGAAACTTTGCTTCTCTGTCTCTCCTCCTCTCTGTATATCTGACTTTCCAATAAAAATAAATAAATCTTAAAAAAAAGATACCCACAGCAGCCAGGGCTGGGACAGACTGAGGCAAGGAGACAGACTTTCCATCTGGGGTCCATCTGCCAAAGCTGGGTGGCAGCGATCCAACTGCTGGGGCTGTCACCTGCCGCCTTCCAGAGCGTGAATTAGCAAGAAGCTGCGGCTCAGACACAGGGCTGGGATCAGAATGCAGGGCCTTGGATATGAGCCGTGAGAGTCTCAACACACATGGGCACAATCCCTGCTCTCCACACCCTGTGCCAGCCACAGCCCTGGCTGCTACCCACCTTCTGGCAGCCCCTGGCAGCCCCTGGCAGCGGACGTGGGGGGAGAGCAAAGTTACTGAGAAGTTACTTCCTTTTCTTCCTTTTTTCTTATTTCCAGGGCTTGCGGGGATGGACAGAGAGAAGAGAGAGAGCTCTTCCATCTACTGGCTCGCTCCCAAAATGATTGCCAGAGATGGGCCAGGAGCCTGGAGCGCCAGCCAGGTTTCTCAAGTGACGGCGTAAGCCCTTGGACCATCCTCCGCTGCTTTCCCAGGTGTGTTGGCAGGGAGCCACAGCACCACCTAAGATGTCCCTTTGCTTTATGAAGTAGGCAAAGCGGCATAGAGCACTGCTTGAGCACCTTCTGTTTACCCTCCCCGGGAGGCTAGCCCACAGGAACCGTCACAGCTCCCTGCCCTCCGGACTCTGGCTGGGTTTGGCTATTGGGGAACCGCAGCTAAAAACTTGGAGAGATGTGGGAGAGACGAGGAAGGACTGGGGGTTATGAGCCGACTCGCATCCCCCGAGGTCGTCCCTTCAAAGTCCTAACGCCCCCCCACCCTACCCCCGCCACACACACACACACACACACACACACACACACACACACACACACACACTCCTGGAGGCTCCAGATGGGATAGAAGGGCCTTTAGCTGGAGTAGTTAAGTTTCAGCCAGGCCCTCACCCCATCCACATGGTGACCTTGCAAAAACAGAGATCAGCCAGGGAGAGCGTGGCCTGCAAACTGGGGAGAGAGGAGCCCGGCCGTGCCAACCACCACACCTAGAACTTGTAGCCTGTTGGCACCAGAGAGCACACCCTGCCTGTCCAGGGTTGTAGCCGCTGCGGGTGAGAATTTCGGTCTCCCGGAGGGACCTCGTAGATCCACCACACATGCGTGCACTGACCCTGTGAGGGCCAATGTCGAGGCTTGCATTCCAGCACAAAGGAAACAGATCTGTAACAATGTGCCAGGCAGTGCCCTGCGCCAGCTCCTGAGCAATAGGACCAAGCGGCTGAGACGGCGATCCTGGGCAGACAGCAGCTGTATTCAGCTCCCGCTCTTGGACTTGCAGAGCCCAAGGCGGGTCTGACCTCTGGCGAGGGCGACGCATGGCAAGGGCAGGAACCCATCTGATGCCCACTGGAGAAGTCGGGGCACAGACTGGCATCCCACAGTCCCCTTCCCTCCCCCCACCCTGCCAAGGACAAGCCCCCGGTGACCCAAGGACCTGCTATCCAGCTCCCCTCCCTCTGTCCCCGCCATGGGTGTCTCCCTGGGGACCAAGCTCTGTGTACGGTGTATAAGTGGTGTTAGGAGTTGGGAATAAAAACAAAGTGGAGATAACAGGGGTGTGGCTGCCACTTCAGGCTGCAGGGTGACACTTGAGCAGCGGCCTGGGGGTGCTGAGAGTCACCACAAGCCAAGGAAACTGGGGGTGCCCCACATGGCAAAGGGGTTGAGATGCCACGTGGGGGCATCCACTACTCACATCAGAGATGCCTAAGCTTTAAACGGCGAGGATATAGGATTGCTGTAACACCAGCCCTGGATGGGAAATGCTGAAAGATTCAGTTATTGTTATCCGAGAGAGACTTACAGAGAGGAGAGACACAGAGAAAGAGAGATCTTTCATCCACTGGTTTACTCCCCAAGTGGCTGCAATGGCCAGTGCTGTGCAGATCCGAAGCCAGGAGCCAGGAACTTCCTCCAGGCCTCCCTCGCGGGTGCAGGGTCCCAAGGCTTTGGGCCATCCTCGACTGCTTTCCCAGGCCACAAGCAGGGAGCAGGATGGGAAGTGGAGCAGCCAGGACGTGAACCGGTGCCCAGCTGGCATCCCAGCACTGCATCGGAGGCTTAACCTGCTGTGTCACAGTGCAGGGGAGGGTGGTGGCAGAGCGCCCTCACTGGCTGGCGTGTTGTGCAGAAGGGCCAGGCAGAAAGGCCAGTTGTCCAGTTGTCAGCCCCACTCACGGTGAAGCTGCAGGAGCCACCCCCCGGGTTGGGGGATTGGGGTCCCTCTTGGGACCTTGGGAGGGATGTTTTGAACGCTAGACTTGTACATTGTTGGGACCGCAGGCTCTGGGCACATAAACACTCATCGATCATAAACACTCGTGACCACAAATTGCAAACATTCCTCAGCGCCCTGGCTCTGCACCCACGCCTGGCATTCCAACCCCGCTCTCCATCTTTCCAGCCCGACAACCCCGCTCTACGGTGCAGATACAGCTCACAGAGAGGTGAGTGTGTGGTCCCGGGCTGGGGCCAGGGGGCGCTGACCCCTGCAGTTGAGCCCAGCTCGCCTTCATTCCAAGACCCTTAGGCATCTGGTGCTGCATCATGCCACACCAGTGCCAACACGCTCAGCACCCGTCCCAGCCCAGGCGAGAACACTCCGCCCATTGCGTGCGGCCACCAGCCAGACAAGGGCCAGGTTGCGTAACTCAACCCCACTCCATGAAACCTCTGCTCCGAGATTCTAATCTGCTTGTCTCAGGGTGCATGGGCATGGCAGTCACCTGTCCACCCAGTGGGGCTTGGGACAGCCACAGGGACAGCTGTGATCTCACCTCGGAGGGGCTGTGGAATGGAGAGGGAGCCTATGGCCAGGTGGCAAGCCGTGACCAAGCGGGGCGAGGTGGCCTTGGAGGGAAGCCCAGGGCTCCGTGGACATTGCTTCATTTCTCGGCCTGTTTGTCTCAGCCCTCTCTGGAGGACGAGGTAAACA
This sequence comes from Ochotona curzoniae, assembly GCF_017591425.1. NCBI lineage: Eukaryota > Metazoa > Chordata > Mammalia > Lagomorpha > Ochotonidae > Ochotona > Ochotona curzoniae. Next base: position 2,484,418 of record NW_024465561.1, on the reverse strand, counting down.
CTTGGAACAAAGCAGGCCTGATAATCTCCGGAGGAATTCACACTCGGTATTCTCACACCTCCCCACCCTGCCTGATCCAGGACACTCCTGTTCCTCCCCTTCCTCCCCTTCCTCCTCTTCCTCTGTGCCTCCCAAGGGGTTCACCTCCCCTGGTCTGTCCAGTTCCGCGCCCCCCCGCCCCTGGGGCCAGTGTGCACCTGCCTAGAGGGGTTCTCACCTGCACAGGCGTGGGGGCTGCATAGAGGTGAGACCACTCTCAAGTTTAACCACCCCCTCCCCGTCCCACTGCTACCACTGGGAACCGGAGAACACACCCTGAGTCCTCGGGGTCTAATCCATAAAGTGGGGTGCAGGGTTGTGTGTTGCCATGGTGACAAAGCGGCACCCGACCCTGGGCACTACAAGGAAAGCGCTCCGAGCTCTTTGCTGCCACCTACAGTTCACACTGGTGCTTCTCTTATAAGCTGCAAGTTCAAGGCTACCTCTGTCTGGTCTCTGATGCAGTGGTCCTCTGCCACAATCGCCCCATCCCAGCAGATGGGACACCAGGGAGTCGTCTAGGGTCAGATTCCTTCTCTGCTACAGTTTGCGCTGCCAGGGGTCCCCCCACCAGCTACCTGTATCCCCCCTTTAGCACCCACATGGCCCCACCTCTTAAAGGGGCTATTGCCCCCTCACCATCAGTATGATGAGGACCAAGCCCCAGTGCAGGATTCCTTCTTTGTGTGTCGCGCCCACGTGTCTTACCGCCCAGCAATAAGACGCAGACGCGTGTGAAGTCTCCTGCGGTAAAATTTATTGTGCACACTAACATGAGGAAGGAAGCGTGAATCCCGGCAGGCTTCTACTCTTATGTGCTGTCTGGCCCCGCCTCCGCCGATGATAGGTCGGCGTCATGATTACGCAGGGTTCTGGGCGACTGGATTCGTCAGTCCCAGTGTTTACGTGCCTGCCGCGCCGCAGCTCACTGCGCATGCGTTAGGCGCATGCGTGGTACTGCCAAAGCTACGTGACTATCCACCAGGCACCAAGATCTAGCCTCTCTGGCCGGCGCCATTTTGGGTACGGCATGTAACCAGTATATACAGATATGGCTGGCAACATCTCCCTCCTTCTTATACAATAGAAAAATAAACTGGTATGGGCCTGTCTTAGGTTGTAGACTCAAGGCGCACGATCCGTCATAGGGAGGCTGCGTGGCTTGACGTAGTCCCTGTCTTAGACCGATAATTGTCTGGGTCTATCTTACCCGTCATGGGCTACAACCGCGGTGGTTGTAAAGAGCAATGTCTCGACAAGTTAGTTATAAGATTGACTACCCTCTCGCGTGCAATGGATAAGACCTGCGAGGTGCAAGGGCTAGTCAGGTGCATTATGCATCATGCTCGAACTCAGTGCAATGCCATAATGACCTGAGGTGCAGGAGCCATGATGTCCATGCTCTTAACTAAGCCTGTTGAAGCATGCTCAACCATACCATGGGGGAGTCACCATACTGCATGGCTAGTAGGGCTTGATGTATTGTCACACAATCTCGCTGAGCGCGGTGTCTCAAACGACACAGGCAAAAAAAGGCATAAGGCACAGCCTGCACATAAGAGCAGAATTAGCACAACCATTCCCACCCATTCCTTAATATGGGAAGTGATGTTCCAAATCCAAGTGGCCAGGGTTTCAGCAACAACAGGATCCACCCGTGTAGAATTAATCTGGACAATGGCAATTCTCAACTCCGACTGTAAAATATCAAATTCTCTCGTCCAATTTCCTAAAAGATAGGAAGAAAGCTGGCAAGAAAGATTAGCAGCCATTGAAACATTTTGAAAAGGAATATAAGTAACACATAAACCTTGACACTAAAATTCTCAGGAGACGCTTGAAAACAAAGCGTGTCCTGTAGGGAGAATAAAAAATTACTCATATTCTCCTTAATATCATCATAAGGGAGAAAAGGCAAATCCAAAGAAGAAAAATCGAGGAAACGCTCGGGCTGAGTGGGCGACCGGTAAGGGTCATGGAAAAACACTCAAAACTCCTCATCGTGGCTCAGCAATCACGATCCTCACAAGCGCCATACAGACCATTAGTTGCACCATCAGCCGTGTTTGCACTGGGCGGGGCACCATTGTCCTGTGGGATTGTAGGAGGAGTTTCTGATTGCGGGTCTGCATGAATCCTCCCCAAGTCAGATCCTCGTGCAAGCGCTCCAGCAGTTGCAGAAACGTCAGAAGGCGGTGATGGACAGGAACGAGTCAATCGAGCTGGAACCCAAACCGGAACTGGGGCGTCCTGTGGAAACACACAAATGGCTCCTCGAGCCTGCCTAATAACTGGGTCTGGGCCCTTCCATTTGGACTCCAGAACATCCTTCCACTTGACCCAAGATTGCTCTTGCGCCGTCTTGAGGGAATGACGATCTGCAGCACTGAGGCCTTTCTCATCCAGCTGTAAAAAATTGATGGTGAAGAGAGCCAGGGCTAGAGTGGCCCGAGGGCTCTGACTGGCGAGGCCAAGTGATTCCCAGGTGGTTTTTTGTTTTTGCAACAATTCCTTAATAGAGCGATGAGCACGTTCGATTATCCCCTGACCTTGTGGATTATAAGGGATGCCAGTCACTAATTTAACGCCCATCTTCATGCAAAAATCACGAAATTTGGCTGAAGTATAGGCGGGGCCATTATCAGTCTTAATACACTCAGGTTTACCCCATGCGGCCCATGCTTCTAAGCAATGTTGGATTACATGGATGGCCTTCTCCCCAGTTAGAACTGATGCAAAGAGCACACCAGAAAAAGAGTCCACGGATACATGAACAAATTGGTTCCTCCCAAAGGATGGGACGTGCGTCACATCCATCTGCCACAATTGATTGGGTCTCAATCCCCTGGGATTGACCCCCTCATGTGAAGCAGGTCTAAATTCGCAGCAGGCAGGGCAATCAAGAACTATCTGGCGCGCTTCCTTTCTAGTGATCCCAAATCGGAGTCTGAGGGTCTGGGCTGAAACATGAAATTGTGAATGAAACTGGCGGGCTTTCTCCCCTGAGGATGGTGGAGACACCATCATAATCATGATTTGGGTTCTGGTGGCGGCATCGGCAAGAGCATTCCCTCGAGCTAATGGCCCTGGTAAACCTGAATGAGCTCGGATATGGGTTATATAAAAGGGGTGGCTTCTATGCCAGATGGCCTGTTGAATTTGTTTAAAGAGATCCGCCACCGGGCCGGACCCTGAAATAGAGCCAGCGGCCTCCAAAACATTCACTGCATTAACTACATATTGAGAATCAGAAACAATATTCAAAGGTTCTAGAAAGGTTTGTAAGGCAAAAAGCACCATATGGCATTCAACCCTCTGAGGAGAAACCGTCGCAAAGGTCTTTTTTATCACAGTATCTCCGGCAACTAAGGCTCCGGCTCCTGTCGAGGAACCGTCAGTAAAAATTGTAAGAGCACCAGGGAGAGGACAGGCACTGGTTCTCATCGGAAAGACCACAGGATGTCGCTGTAAAAATTGTAGTAATGGATGCCTTGGAAAATGATTATCAAAAATTCCCTGATAGATAAACATTAGGATGGACCACTCATTGCTACACCCACTCAGCACTTGTAATTGCTGAACAGTATAGGGGACTATTATGCGGTCCGGATGACGCCCAAAATGAATTAAGGCTAATTTTAATCCTTTAAACACTATTGACGCGATCGCAGATGGATACCATTGAATAGACTTAATCTGAGAAACCTGAGAATGAATCCAAAGTAACGGGCCCTGTTGCCATAATACAGCAGTGGGGAAAACTTCTGTAGGCAATACACATAGCTCAAAAGGCTGATTTTGATCTAGGCGTACTAATTGAGCCTTTTCAATAGCTTCCTGGACTTTTATTATGACCTGTTGTGCCTCATGGGTGAGGGTTCGCCTGGAAGCGAGATCAGAATCGCCTTCAAGCAGAGCAAACAAAGGCCGTAACTCTTGAGAAGAGATCTTAAGGAAGGGTCGCAACCAATTAATATCCCCCACTAATTTCTGAAAATCATTCAAAGTTCGCAAATGAGAAATCTTGAGGCTTATCTTTTGAGGCTTAATATATGTTTCTGTAATTAAAGACCCTAAGAAGGCTTTCACCTGCTGCATTTGAACCTTCTCAGATGAAATTATAAGGCCATAATCCTGTAGAGCCCGCTTCAGATCAACGTAAATCTGTAACAACTGATCTTGCTTTTGAGCACAAATTAAAATATCGTCCATATAATGGACGACGCGGGCCGCTGGAAAACGATCTCGCAATGGTTGTAACACTTGGGCAACATAGAGTTGACACATAGTAGGACTGTTAGCCATCCCCTGGGGCAAACTTTTCCATTGATATCGCTTATCTGGCTCTTCATGATTAATGGAGGGAATAGTAAAAGCAAACCTCTCCCTATCCTTCGATGCTAACGGTATAGAAAAAAAGCAATCCTTCAAATCAACCACTAATAACGGCCATTGCTTAGGGAGGGATGACAAAACTGGAAGGCCACGTTGAACGGGACCAAAGCACTGCATCTGTGCATTTACAGCTCTTAAATCATGTAGGAGACGCCACTTTCCTGATTTCTTTCTGATAACAAAGATAGGAGTATTCCAGGGAGAAACAGAGGGCTCCAGATGTCCCAAATGTAGCTGTTCCTGAACTAATTGTTGAGCAGCTTGGCATTTTTCAAGAGAAAGCGGCCATTGGGGAACCCAAACCGGCTCTGCTGTTTTCCAAGGTATGGGCAGCTGCGTGCCAATGGCCGCTACTAAAAACCCAGACCTTTACGGCCTGGATTTCCCCGGGGCTCAATTGGCTGGACAATACCTTGACTCTGTTTACCTAAACCCTTTCCTTGAATATAGCCCATTTTATCCATCAACTTTTGAGAGACTTCAGAATAACCGGAGGCATTAGAGACTAGTCGTATCCCCATCTGTTTAAGAATATCTCTTCCCCAAAGGCAAACCGGTAGGTTCAGGACATAGGGTGTGACTGTCCCGCAATTGCCTTCCTTATCCTTCCACTGTAGGGCTCTGGCACTTTGGGATGGAGCTTGTTCAAACCCCAGACCGCGTAGGCTGTGAGAAGTTTGAATCAAAGGCCAATCACGCGGCCAATACTTGGAGGTTATGATGCTCTTATCAGCTCCTGTGTCTAAAAGCCCCATAAACGGTCTATTCTCTATTTGCAACTCAAGCATGGGTCTATCGACCATATCCATCATTAAATTTATATAAGGAACCTCTACTTGGGTCTGGACAGTCTTGTCTGCACTAATTAAAGCTGGTAAAAATATGAGTTGGGCTATAGGATCACCTGGCGCAACAGCAAAAACACCTCGTGCAACTGAGCACAGCACTGAAAAAGAGCTAGCTTCCGGATGTAAAATTCCAGGTGTTACAATAAAACCTTGAGAGCTCAAGGCTGCTCGGCCTATCACAAGCCCGACCGCACCGGGTGGTACCGTGTCTGTTAAGATGACCGGTACCGGCGTAATGCCGTCCTCTGGTTTTAAGAGGACTCCGGTGGCGGCACAGAGGTCCAGGCTTGCAGGGTGTCGCTCCTGGCGGGGTTCCCTCGTGCCTGACGGAAGAGTGCCCGATCGGTCGAGGGGACCTGGGCCTTCGGTCCCCATCTCCCGTTTTTTGACTCCTGGCTCGAGAGAGGGCGTCCTCCTATGTCCTTCACTGACTTGCACTCATTGGCCCAATGTCTACCTTTGCGGCACCGTGGGCACATCCCAGGAGGCTTATTGCTAGGCCCTGCACGGCATTCCCTTTTCATATGTCCTGGTTTACCACACTGAAAGCACACAGGTGATGCTCTCTCCCTATGATTAGACCTCAAAATGGCGGCTGCTAGTCCATGAGCTGTTAAGGGGCCTCCTGTATCCCTACAAACCTTTAGCCAATCTGAAATTCCCTTGGACTTACGATCCTTGAGTAGGGCTCTACATTCTGCATTACACTGCTCCCAAATTATCTGCTCTTCCATTTTAGTGTTCTGATCTCCCTCTCCAAAGGTCCTTTCCACGGCCTGCATTACGCGTGCCACAAAATCAGCAAAGGGCTCATCTGGCTCCTGCTTAACCTGTGTAATGCCCAGTTTCTCTTGCCCTTTAAGTGAAAGGGCCTTCCAAGCCTTTATAGCTGCAGTAGAGATCTGGGTATACACTGGCCATGGATATCTATTTTGATCATCAGAGTATTGGCCTTGTCCGGAAAGCATATTATAAGTCCAGGTCAAAGCATCACCGCCACGCTGCTGATTTGCGCGGGCGGTCTCAGCCAAAAGCTCTTGCCATAGGCTCTTCCAATTTAGATATGATCCGATGTTAGGGAGAACAGCCTTCACCACAAATTGCCAATCAGAGGGAGTCATATTCATTCCCCCCATACGTTCTAACAGGGACAAAGTGTAATTGGCATGAAGACCGTATTGCTTTACAGACATGGCCAATTCTCGCACTAATGCTGCATCTACCTGTCTGTGAACTCTTTCCCTTTCTTCTTCTAAGACGGGGAACATATCTTGAAGTTCCCGGCGCGCGGCTGCATCGATGAAGGAAGAGCCGGCACCATAACTCATGGGCGGGGCAGATGGCGTCACAGGAGGAGGAGCCATTGATGAAATGGCTCCAGAGTCCTGAGGCCATGGGCCGCGCGTGGCCGGCGCAGTAGCACCGTCATTATCTTTCTTCTCCTTTTCTAATCCTTGTCTATTTCCTGCAGGTTTACGTTCTAAGCGCCTATCCCACTTATACCCTTCCTCAGCGTCGGAAGTCTCCGAACTTGATGAGGAAGATACTGCTTTAAGTTTCACCTTTATTTTTTGCTTCAAACCGGTTCTCCTCTCCCGCTCTGTTTCTGAGAGACTATCCTGGGCAGACTGAAGGGCTTCATCACTCTCTCTGACCGCTCCCTTATGCGGGGCATAAACCATCTGCAAAAATTTCACCAGAGAGACCTGTGCGCCCATGTCTATAACCAGAAGCGGCGGCTCATATACCTCCGATTTATGCTCCTAGTCACCCGAAAGTTCTCCCTCTCAGAGCTCCTTACCTGTTTTATGGCCGCAGTTCTGACTCCGTCCCGTTTTGAACGGGAGGCTCCCTCCAGGTCCCGGGTATTCGGCACCAGTTGTCGCGCCCACGTGTCTTACCGCCCAGCAATAAGACGCAGACGCGTGTGAAGTCTCCTGCGGTAAAATTTATTGTGCACACTAACATGAGGAAGGAAGCGTGAATCCCGGCAGGCTTCTACTCTTATGTGCTGTCTGGCCCCGCCTCCGCCGATGATAGGTCGGCGTCATGATTACGCAGGGTTCTGGGCGACTGGATTCGTCAGTCCCAGTGTTTACGTGCCTGCCGCGCCGCAGCTCACTGCGCATGCGTTAGGCGCATGCGTGGTACTGCCAAAGCTACGTGACTATCCACCAGGCACCAAGATCTAGCCTCTCTGGCCGGCGCCATTTTGGGTACGGCATGTAACCAGTATATACAGATATAGCTGGCAACATTTGTGGCATGGGGTGCGAGTGTGAGGGTTGTCCCCAGGCCCCCCTGAGGTTGTGTCTCCTGGGTTTGGCAGGTCAGAGCTGCTCACCAAGGCACGCCCCTCCCTATCCTTCAGTTAAGAAAACCAAGGCAGTTGGGGGCGGGGGAGAGGCTGAGGCAGACAGGCCAGGAGGATGGGGTGGACAGTGAGACTGGCGCAGAGTCCCAGCACCTCCGATCTTGAACTCTACCTGGTACCTGAAAGGGCCAGGTAAGCGGAGAACAAGCATCCTGAGAAATCAGATTGCGAGATTCAGAGCTTCACGCCCTGCCCGAGGCTGACCCACAACCCAGGGCACCAACCACAGCTGAGACCGCCTCCTGGTCACACAGCGAGGCCTGAACCCAGCCACAGGTCAGGACCTTGCCAGACCCCAGCTCCATGTCACTCCTGGCCACAGCTGGAGCCACGAGAAGGACCAGCAAGAGCCAAACCCAAGGGCTGGCATTGTAATGCAGTGTATAAAGCCTCCTTGTGTGGTGTCGACAACCGTGTGAGTGCTAGTTCAAGTCCCGGCTTCTCCACTTCTGATCCAGCTCCCTGTTTGTGGCCTGGAGAAGCAGCGGAGGTTGGCCCAAGGGCATGGGCTCCTTGTACCCACGTGGAAGACCCAGAAGAAACTTCTGGCTCCTGGCTTTGCCTTGACCCAGCTCTGGTCATTGGGGCCTTTGAGGAGTGAGCCAGCAAATAGAAGACCCCTCTCTCCAACTCTGCCTTTCAAACAAACACATACATCTTTTAAAAATGACTTCCTGAATAAAGTCTTTCCAATGGATTCATTTCTCTATTCTAAACACTCATCTTTCTCAATTAGGAGACAAATTGGGTTCACCTGTAATTAAAGGGTGAGCAAGAGGCCGGCCTCATAGTGCAGCAGACTGAGATGGCGGCTCCTCTGCCGCCAGATCACCCGCAAGTCCTGCCCAGAAGGGAACCTAGCAGGACCTGCTGGCCTGGGTCTGTGAGTCTGCACAACATTGAGACAAAGCAGCCTATCGTTGGCATTGCAAGGTAGGTGGGAGGAGCTAACACGTCAGGCAACGGGGGCCTGACAGCCAGAGAGAGAGCTCAGCCCAGAGGCTGCCTGGCGCAGCCCTGGAGTGCCCTGGGCCTTGAGGAGTCCCTGCTGAGAGTGCATGGGTCACCCACACGGGCAGTAGGGGTCCAGGGTCTTGGACCATCTCCAGCTGCTTTCCCAGCTGCACCAGCAGGGAGCTGGATGGGAAGGGGAGCAGCCGGGATTTGAACCAGCGCTGTGTGTGCTGTGATGCCTCACGCTGCAGCTTGCCCTGATGCGCCACCGTGCACATGCACATCACTTCCTTCGGTGAGACGCAAAAGGGACTGGGAAGGAGCTTCAGGCACCGCAGATCCCCTGAACTTGGCCAGCCTGAGGACGGGGTCCACCCTCCCCAGGGCCAAGTCAGACCCCTTCCGTCGCCGCCTCGGAAGTCTCCTGGGTGGAAGTGGACGCTGCCTCTTTCCTCCGCTTGGGGAATGGATAGAACGAAGCTCAGAACCGGAGAGACAGCCCAGCACAGCACAGCCAGGCTGGCAGGTGCAGCGGTCAGCCACCCCGCGCGGAGCTCGCCCCACCTGGTGGCGAATCGTGGGAACTGCTTCTGGACCCTTAACCTCCCTCTTTCAGTTGATTCACAGCCTCCAGCCCTTCCTGCTTTTATCATTACTCTTATTATCTTTGCAAACAGACACACACCCTAGCATATCGCTCTGTGTCCGTCGCGGGCCCGGAGACAGTCTCAATCTTATGTTCAATCTAGACAATCCTCTCCTCTCCCCAAAATACTCAGGGCTATTTTGTATTTATATAATACAGATGTATTTATTTACTTGAAAGAGAGAGATGTGTTTCCAGTCACTGGTTCGCTCCTTCAAATGCCCGCAACAGCTGGGCCTGGGTTAGATGAAAGCCGGCAGCCCAGAACTCTGCCCAGGTCTCCCATGGGGGTGGCAGGGCTCAGAAACACGACCTGCTGCGCCTGAATGCGCCAGCAGGGAGCTGCTCTGGACACCAGGTCCTTGGAAGAGGCGTGGGAGTGTCCTCAGCTGTGATTCTGTGTGCCCTGGGCAGGTGTGGTGCCCAGCGCACAAGACTGGCAGGTGCCACCTCGCGGTGCTGATGGAGCCATTGGGGCCCGAGGGAAGCAGAGAGCCTGTCTTCCAGCTGTCCCATCTCCCACCCCGTGAGTTTACAGCCTGCCTCCAGCCCAGGAAGACAGGAGCAACCCTCACAGGCACCAAGCCCACCATGGCCTTTGCCTGGGACTGCGCGGCCTCCAGAACCAAGAGAGACATGTTTTGCTTATTTTAAAATTTATTTAGGGCATGGTGCGATACAGCCTGGTGGCTAAAGTCCTCACCATGATTACACACTGGCATCCCATATGGGTACTATACGGGCACCAGTTCATATCTGGCTGCTCCACTTCCTTTCCAGCTCCCTGTTTGCAGCATGCATAGAGCAGTCGAGGACGGCCCAAAGCCTTGGGACCCTGTACCCACGTGGGAGACTCGGAAGAGGCTCCTGGATTTGAGTCAGCTCAGCTCTGGCCATTGTGGTCACTGGAGGAGTGGAAAGTGAATGGAAGCCCCCCTAGCCCCTGTATAATCTGCCTTTCAAATAAAAATATATATATTTTAAATAACAGAAGATAAGTTGTGTTTAAAAAAAAAATCATGGGCAACCCATGCCACAAGGCTTCCCAGCACCAGCCTGTTTCCCAACAGGACAGCTTAGTAATCACACATGTGGCATGGCACAGTCCCTTGCGCGTGCGCACACACACACGTGTATTTTGCTCTGGCCTGGGGTAAGCAAACAGGATAACTTTTGCCTCTACCACCTGAGGCTCGCTGGCTCAGCCCTGCCAGTTAGACCAGCACAGCAGACGCACAGGAGACAAGCCAAAAGGCGGCCACTAAAATGTGCATCCCGGGGCGGGTGTATAACCCTGCTAGGCATGCCCCGTCCCCCGCCGGAGTGCCCAAGTTCAAGGCCCAGCTCTGGCTCCTGACTCCAGGGAGGCTGTGGTGATGATTCGAGGAGCTGGGCAGCTTCCACAGGTGTGGGAGATTTCGAGTGAGTTCCGGGAGCTTTAGCCCCCGGTTGTGGACATTCGGGGGAGTGAGTCGAGATGGGAGCCCCACCGTTCTCCCTTCTCACCTTTCTTTTTTGTTGCTGTTTATTTATTTTTATTACAAAGTCAGATTCACAGAGAGGAGGAGAGACAGAGAGGAAGATCTTCCGTCCTATGATTCACTCTCCAAATGACCGCAATGGCCAGTGCTGCGCTGATCCGAAGCCGGGAACCAGGAACCTGTTTCGGTACTCCCACGTGGGTGCAGGGTCCCAAAGCTTTGGGCTGTCCTCGACTGCTTTCCCAGGCCCAAGCAGGGAGCTGGAAAGGAATTGGAGCTTCCGGGATTAGAACCGGTGCCCATATGGGATCCCAGGGCGTTCAAGGTGAGGACTTTAGCCGCTAGGCCATGCCGCCAGGCCCCGTTCTCCTTCTTACCTTTCAAAAACAGAGGGGCAAGTGCTGTGGCATGGCAGGTGAAGCCGCCACCCGGAACACCTACATTGCATATGGTCAGTTTCCAAATCTGTCAGGCAGCACTGGCCTCCCACCTCCGCACCTGTGCACTGCAGGTGTAGCACCGGTCACGGGCTCGCAGCGCCACCTGGTGTTGGGATGGGGGCTGCTGGGATGCAGGGTGAGGGGGGCAGAGCCTGGGCACCCCTGGGAGGCAGCGCACCCCTGGGAGGCAGCCGGGCCGGCTCCGGGCTGGGTCCCAGCCACTCACACGCTCACCCCGGACGCCTGGGTGAGGTGTCCACACTCCTTGCTTGCAGGCTCTTATAGGATGAAGGCAGCAGGCCGGAGCCCTCTGTCTGTCTATACGGGTGCTGGTTTGAGTCCCGGCTGCTCCACTTTTGATGCAGCTCCCTGCTAACGCACCTGGGAAAATAGCAGAGGCTGGCTCAAGTGCTTGGGACCCTGCACTCACATGGGAGACCCGGAAGAAACTCTCGGCTCCTGGCTTGAATCTGGCCCAGTCCTGGCTGTTGAGAAAACAGCAGATACAAGAGTGTGTGTGTGTGTGTGTGTGTGTGTGTGTGTGTGTGTGTGTGTCCCTATAACTGTCTGTCAAATGAATGACATCATTAAAAGTGCGAATATGGATGAATGGCATCTGTGTGGGTGTGGACATATGGGTGACACTAAAACACACAACAATACACACACAGCCCTGTGTAATACAAGGATGACATGATGGAAAACAGATGCAAAGACATCCCACAGTATCCGTGGTGCACAGCCAACTCCAACAAATGAACAGGGACAGATGCCACGGATGTAGGAATGGAAATGATATGGCGAAGGCAGACACAGAATTACATTAATGCCTTTAAGAAGCAAAACCTTCCGTGCAAAAGCTATTCTGATGTAGCTTGGTTGTTTCACTTCTAAATTTTATTTCTGGGTCCAGCACGGTAGCCTAGTGGCTAAAGTCCTCGCTTTGCACACACCAGAATCCCATATGGGTGCCAGTTTGTGTCCTGGCTGCTCCAATTCGCATCCAGATGTATTTATTTTTATTTCAAGGGCAGATTTACAGAGAGAAAGATCTTCCATCCACTGGTTCACTCCTCAAAGCGGCTGCAACGGCTAGAGCTGAGCTGACCCAAAGCCAGGAGTTTCTTCTGAGTCTCCCAAGTGGGTGCAGGGTCCCAAGGCTTTGGGCCGTACTCCACTGCTTTCCCAGGCCACAAGCAGGGAGCTGGATGGGAAGTGGAGCAGCCGGGATTAGAACCGGCATCTGTAAGGGCTACAGGTGCTTTCAGACAGAAGGTTAGCCAGTTCAGCCGTCATATTGGCCCCACTGATATATTTTGAATACGAAAATCACAAGAGATGCTTGATTCTTATCTTACTCATTTTTAAAATCAGTCAGCTCATTCTTATCCTTCTGAGTTACCTGTAAAGTTGTTTATTATTATTATTATTATTATTATTATTATTATTACATGAAAGGCAGCACCAGAGACCCAGAGAGGCCCTCCGTCCTCATATGCCTGCAGCAGCCACGGTTGGGCCAGGCTGACGCTGGGAACCCCACCTGGGGCTCCCACATGGCCGGCAGGACCCCAGCACTCGGGCCACCACCTGCTTTCCCAGGCAGTGTGTCCGCAGGAAGCCGGACGGGAAGTGGAGCAGTAACCCGCTTTGAGATGTAGACGTCCAAAGGGTAGCTTGAACCTTGCACCCACCGACCTCTTGAACCACGCTCCTTTGAGGGTGACCACTGGCCTCCTGAACCACGCTCCTTTGAGGGTGACCACTGGCCTCCTGAACCACGCTCCTTTGAGGGTGACCACTGGCCTCCTGAACCACGCTCCTTTGGGGGTGACCATGCTGCTCTGACACGAGAGCCTGTTGGTGACCCCAGAATCCAGGCGATTCTACCAGCAAGCAAGGATGAGCCAAATACGGGCCTGAGGGGGAAGGGACAGCAAGGATGGAGAACGACCCCCTACCCAGCCACTCACACCCCCAGCCCGTGCACCCCACTCCCTAACAGCCTGGGATCTCCCTTGCCCCCTGTGGCCAGGGTCAGCAGCCTGGAGTCAGGCTGTTCTGTCCCCAAGCCAAAGCCCTAGAGCTTCCTCTGCTCCTTTTTGGCCACACCCGCAAAAGATCAACAGACTCAGCTTGGCGAAGATCTTGGCCGCCCTGGGGATTTTCTTCCCTTTTGATGGAAGTCACGCTTCCAGGGTGTCCGCTGGAGTCTCCTCGCCACACCCTGGCTTCCCAGCTCACCCACTTCGCCCAGCGCCTGCTGTGTGGCGACCCACACCCAGAGTGGCCATGCAGGCTGCAGCTGGAGCTCAGGGACCTGCAGGCGTTATCACGCAATGGGCTCCCAGCTGTGTGTGGCACAGCTACAGGACCTGGGTTCAAGCCCCGGGCCCCACCCACGGAATGGAGGGCCTTGGGAAAGCGATTGAACACGCGTGGACTTCAGCCGCAGCTGAACGTATGAAAAGGCAGGTGCCGGGAACCCGTGTGGGCCACCAAGGGGTGGGGTGGGGGGTGCCCACATCCCAAGTCAGAAGGACAGACCGGAGCCCAGCTTCCTGCTCATGAACCCTAGGAGGTAGTGGTTGGGTCCAGCACCCACGTGGGAGACCCTGAAGGAGCTCCTGGCTTCTGGCCCAGCCCTCGTTGTTGCAGGCATCTGAGGGGTGACCCAGCAGATGGAAGACGCTCATGCAGGTACAAACCCAATAGGCAAGAACCTTCTTGAAGGAAAGCCATGGCTCCAGATGTCCAGCCAGTGTCCAGCCAGGGTCTGTTCCAAGTGCCAAGCAGGTCTGTGCCCTGCTCCCCTCAGAACACAGCCCTGGACACCCCGGGCTCTGATGGAAACAGCAATTAAGGGGCTTCCCCCGATGCCGATCAGCGAGCGAGACCCACGGAGCACCTGCTCTCCTCAAGGTGAAGGCGCCTTGGTCCAGGCGTGGTCCTATGGGGGCTCTGCAGGAGAGACCGGGGGGAGTCATCGGAGCAGTCGACACCCAAAGCCTCAATCCCCAGAGGGACCGTACCCTGCGGAGCCTGGGCTGTGAGGGCATACACACCTCCACCTGCTTGGTCACCATCCCTTTTTGCTAGAGCATTGTGGTGCAGTGTGTTAAGCCACTGCCTGCACTACCAGCGTCCCCACATGGGTGCTGGTTCAAGGCCCGGTTGCCTCGCTCCCCATCAGCTCCCTGCCTGTGGCCTGGGAAATCAGTCGAGGACGGCCCAAGGCTTTGGGACCCTGCAACCATGAGGGAGACCCAGAAGAAGCTCCTGGCTTCAAATTGGCTTCGGATCAGCTCAGCTCTGGCCATTGTGGCCACTTGGGGAGTGAACCAGCAGACGGAAGATTTTTCTTTAATAAAAAAAAAAATTGTTCGTATTGGAAAGGCAGTTATACAGAGAGGAAGAGAGACAGAAAGGAAGATCTTCCGTCCGATGATTCACTCCACAAGCGGCTGCAACAACCAGAGCTGAGCCAATCCTAAGCCAGGAGCTTCTTCCGGGTCTCCCACGTGGGTGCAGGGTCCCAAAGCATTGGACTGTCTTCGACTGCTTTCCCAGGCCACAAGCAGGGAGCTGGATGGGAAGTGTGCTTGCCTGGACTAGAACTGGCGCCCATATGGGATTCCAGGTGTGGGCCAGACGAGGACTTTAGCTGCTAGGCTACCACGCCGGGCCCAAGATGACCTTTGTAATTCCGCCTTTCCGATAACAACATAAACCTTTAAAAAAGAAAAGAAAAAAGCACAGATAGAAATAGAAAGGCAGACACGTGGGGTGACAGAGCAAGGCACCTGCTGAACGGAGCCAAGGGCCAGCCACGAGGTAATGCCCACTGAATCGTTCCAATGCCCTTTCCTCCTGATTCTGCCCCTCCCGGGGGTGAGCAGCCAACACCCGCCCCCCACCCGCCTCTGCATCAACAGCACCCCTGAGTTCCAGGTCCCTCCTGCTCTCCCTGAACCCCCCGACATGCTGGTCCCATCAGCAAGAAATGAAAACCAACCAACCCAAACCCCCTCTTCCTCAGGACCTTCCTCCACCCATTCTTGAGCCCCACCCTGCACTTCCCCCAGGAAGCCCTCCCTGATACCCATCAGGGTACTCCCCCTGGGCTCCTGTTACCCCCAGCCCTGTCCACTCCCGGTACTCGGTGTCGGCCAACTGACCTGTCTCCCCATGACAGTGTGGTGTCACGGGCTCAGGGCCATCTCTGCGGTGTCCTCAGGCTGGCTGCTGTGGGCATGGAGCTGGCCTTGCCCCAGGAGGGAGGAGTGCAGCTCAGGTCTTCCCTGGGTCAGGGTGGGGGTTGCCTGTCATGCCTGTCTCCTTCTGGGTCCTCTCCAGCCCCTCCCCATGCTGGAAGCCAGGGAGGTTGGAAAAAAAAAGGGGAGGGGGGGGGAGTTTCATGGCGATGGAATTTCCTTAGCTTAGAAGAGGCGTGGGCGTGCTGAGAGCTTCGTGTTGTCTATAGAGTTAACCTTGCTGAGCTGGCAGGGCGAGGCCCACCCTTTCTCTCCCAGATAGGCCGCGCCTTCTAGAAAGACAACAGTCATGGACCCAGCCCAGGCCACAACGGGCAGTCCAGGGAGCAGCCACTGGAGACAGCAGGTGGAGCCAGGCTGTGGGCTCCACAGGGCACAGGGGCCTGGGATGCATGGGTCCCAAAACGGTGGAGCGAGAGAGGGAGAGAGGAGGTCCTGTCCCCTCCACCAGTTCTGAATTGCCGCCCCCTCCATCAGCCACAAGTCGTGTGAGAAGTGAAAGTGACCATGGGGTGCACCCAGAAACGGGGTGCACCCAGAAACAGCCCTGATTTGGGGACTTTGAGAGTCACCGGTGCCATGCCGGCCACGGGTCTGTGCAGGGCTGTGTTGTATGGGGTTGACTACAACCTGCTGCAGCCCCCAGGCACAGCTCCCTGAAATCCACTGTGGGAGAGACTTGGAAGAGGACACTCTGGGGAGACCAGGTCTTCCTGCCCAAAACCTGTGGGGGCTTCAGCACAGGAAGCAGCGGAGGAATGGAAGGTGCCATCTGACCTGCTGTGGTCCTCCCTGCTTCCCCCAACCCTGGGGTTTCAGGTCCTATGTGGACCATCCTTGTATTGCTTCTATGTCCCACGCTGTACCTGGAAAGCCAGAACCCACCCAAAGCCTGAGTTGGGGGCTGGGAGGGAGCACCCCCTGGTGGACAGCACCAGCGCCAGCAGGTAAAGGCTGAAGCCAGGGACAGGACGTGCCACTGGATTTGTGGAGGGAGGGGTGTGCATCAGAGTGGAGCTCATGCGCTCACTTCTTTCCTTGGGATTGATGGATGGATTCATTTGGAAGTCAGAGAGGGGCCAGCACAGGTTACGCTGCTTGCCATGCTCTCACTCCTTGTCACGGGGCCGACTTTATACAGCTGCTCCACTTCCAATCCAGTTCCTTGCAAACACCCCTGGGAAATCAGCAGCGGGTGGCCCCTATGGCAGTGTCCCTGCCACTCACATGGGAGACCCAGATGGAATTCCTGACACCTGGCTTCCAGCTTCAACTCGGTCCAGCCTCTGCCACTGGGGGAAGTGAACCAGCAGGTGGAAGAGCTCTCTCTTTCAAATAAATGAAATAAAATCTCTTAAAAACTTAAAAAAGAAGGGAGGGAGGAAGATTCTATCCATGGGTTCACCCCCCACCCAAGCACCTGCAACACCCAGAGTAGAACCATTGCACATCTCGGTCTCCCTAGAGGTGGCTGTGGTTCAGACGTTCAAGCTGGCATTGCCTGCCTCCCAGGCACGTCAGCAGGAAGTGGAAGCAGAAGTGGAACAGCCGACACCCCACGCAGCATTACAGGACAACATGCCACCCTACGATGCCTGCCCCACTTACTCGCTTCCCCACACCACCAGGAGAGAATATTCTGAAGTGGACATGGTGGTGCGAAAGAGTAGAGCAAACCAGCTCACCTCCGCATGAATGGAGAAAATGGTGGGCGAGTTAGGTGGGTGCAGGAAGCTTCCAGAACAACATGTGATCCTGGGCAGGTAACCTATCATCTTTGAATTTGCGGTCTTTTAAAAATGTTTATTGGAAAAGCAGATCAGATTTCAGAGAGAAAGTGAGACAGTGAGGAAGATCTTCCATCTGCTGGTTCATTCCTCAAATGGCTGGCAATGGCCGGAGCTGAGCTGATCCAAAGTCAAGAGTCAGACATTTCCTCCAGGTCTCCCACATAGTGCAGGGTCCCAAGGCTTTGGGCAGTCCTCGACTGCTTTCCCAGGCCACAAGCAGGAAGCTGGATGGGAAGTGGAGCTGCCGGAATTAGAACCGGCGCCCATATGGGATCTCAGTGCTTACAGCCAAAGGGTTAGCCACTGAGCCATCATGCCAGGCCCAAGCTTGCAACTTTCACGCCCGATGGGGAGAGGACCCCAGTGCATCCCTCGGATAACCCCTTGGGAGACAGCATAGCCATGTACCCCACTTACAGATGAAGAAGAGGCTGGACACTCTGGTCAATGCCACCTACAGAAGCCAGGCCAGGAGTTGGTGCTTGACACCTGTGGTTGACACACGGCTGCATCCCATCTTGCCTGGGCTCCAGGCTTGGCTTTGGCTAAACCCACACCCAGGTGACAACTCAAGTGCTTGAAGTCCTGCCGCCCACAGGGGAGACCTGGATGGAGACCCCCATTTCCTGGCTTCAGCCTAGCTCAGCTCCAATGGTCATGGGCATGTGGGGAGTGAACTTTCTCTCTCTCTCTCATTCAAATCAATAAATGAAAACAAGTATGTGAACACTCAAAAGCCGTAGCCAGGGTCAGAAAAAGCTGGAAGTCTCCAGTCTCTCCAAGCCTGGGCCTCCCCACCCCGCCCCCTCCCTGCCTTCTCCACGCACACTCCCTCAAGCATTCCTCCTCGAACTGATAAGCTGCAGCTCCGCTCTGCCCAGATCTGCCTCCCACTCCCTCTGCCACGCCCCCTCTGCCAACTGGCTACTCAGCATAGTTCAAAACGGGGCATTCTCCTTCCCTGGATATCGCTGTCTGCCTCTTTCTTCCAACCCAGGTGGGTGTGGCAGGACCCTGGCACACTGAGGTGAGGCCAGCAGACAAGCCGTGTTCCTGCCTGTACCTGTGCCCACTGTGCCATGGCAGGATTTGCATCAGACAGATAAGCACAGATATGCAGTTTCAAGGCAAGCCCAGAGGCCAGGCGTTCTGGGAATCGGCGGGCAGGGCGCAGGGGCGGAGGCGCCCAGGTTGGGCGCCTGGGGAGGGCAGGGCAGATCAAAGCCCAGCACTGCAGAGGAAGGACACTGACCCTCACGGCTCAGGCATTAGAAATGAGGAATTCTCCCTCCAAAAATGTGGGAGTGCTGATTTCCCCAGGGGGCGGAGGGCGAAGCTGGGAAGACCCAGAGAGAGAGAGGAGAGGCAAGCGGATGCAACATTGTGTCAGAGCCGTTAACATTTTCCAGGGACTGCAGCTCAAGAAGCAGAGTGCAGGGCAAACAGGGCAGATTGCAGGGGAAGCATCTCCTAAGCCGGAAGAGTAAAAGGCCGTGCTACCTGCTGCCCCATGGGCAAAGGTTTTCACCACACACAAGCCTCCTCTCTGGTGGGAAAAGAGGCATTTGGCACAGTGGCTAAGACCCTGCTGGGGGTGCTGGCCTGATGGCTGGCTAAACTCTACCCACAAACGCTGGCATCCCAGGTGGGTGCCAGTTTGTGTCCTGGCTGCTTTACTCCTGGCATGTGACCTCGGAAGGCAGCAGAGGATGGCCCAAGGTCTTGGGTTCCTGCACCCACATGGGAGACCTGGAAAAGGCTCCTGGCTCCTGATCAGCTCAGCTCTGGCCGTTGCAGCCACTTGGAGAGTGATGCCACAGATGGAAGATCTTTCTCTCTCTCTGTTTCACCTTCTCTCCGTGAATCTGCCTTACCAACAAAAATAATTAAATCTTAAAAAAAAAAAAAAAAAAAAAAAAGAACTCTGTTTGAACACCTGCAGCCCACACAGGAGTGCTTAGCTTGAGTCTTCTGCCAATTTGATTTCCTGCGGATATGTGCGCCCTGGGAGGCAGCGGCTGACAGCTCAAGTGGCCGGATCCTGCCTCCCACGTGGGAGAGCTGGGTTGCGTTGCTGGATGCTGGCTTCAGCCTCAGCTATTCCAGGCATCTGAGAAGCGAAGCAGCAGATCTCCATCAGGGTCTGTGTCTGTGTCTCTGTGTCTCCGCCCTTCAGAAAAAAAAATAATAATAAAAACAAAAAAACCATCTGTAGCAGGAAAATGTCTGCATCCAATTAATAAGACTTGACCAAAATTAAAATTGAAAAATCAGAGCCTCTTCTCAAATATTGTGTGTGGCAGAGAAATTTTTTAAAGATTTATTTATTTGTATCAGAAAGTCCAAGGTACAGAGAGGAGGAGAGACAGAGAGGAAGATCTTCTGTCTGTTGATTCCTTCCCTAAGCAGCCACAGCGGCTGGATCTGTGCTGCTTCAAAGCCAGGAGCCCAGACCCTCTTCCAGGTATCCCACACGGGTGCAGGGTCCCAAGGCTCATCCTCGCCTGCTTTCCCAGGCCACAAGCAGAGAGCTGGATGGGAAGCGGGGCTGCCAGGATTAGAACAGGCATCCATATGGGATCCTGGTGCATGCAAGGAGAGGATTCCAGACGTCAGGATACCGCGCTAGGCCCTGGCAGCCAGTGTTAAGCATCAGAGGAGGGAGGGCTGCCAGGACCACCTGCTGTGTTTAAGGAGTCAGTGATAGATGCACTAAGGTGACAGCAGGGCAGGTGTCCACACCTGTCAACGGATGAAGCGACTGCCACGCATAGCTCTTGACTGGTTCTCGCTGTGATCCTGGACTCAGGCGACATTCAGGTTCACAGAGCCAGGCAAGAGGAGGTTGCAGTTACAGACAGAAGCCAAACAAAGGGCAAATGACTCATTTCCCAGCGCCTTGTCCCTGTGAGACCGGGAGGCAGCGCCCTGGGAAAACAGCGGAGGGCTTCACATCAGGTTGCTCCAGCCACCTGCATTGTAAGGGGGATTAGGCAGCTGCCTCAACGTCACAAAAGAAAAACTGGGAAAATCCTGCTCCTCTCTGCATCTCTCTCTCCTTTTTTTTTTTTTAAATAGATTTATTTATTGGGCCTGGAGTCGTGGCCTAGTGGCTAAAAGTCCTCGCCTTGAATGCACAGGGATCCCATATGGGCGCCAGTTCTAATCCCGGCAGCTCCACTTCCCACCCAGCTCCCTGCCTGTGGCCTGGGAAAGCAGTCGAGGACGGCCCAATGCTTTGGGATCCTGTACCCATGTGGGAGACCTGGAGTAAGTTCCTGGCTCCTGGCTTCGGATCGGCACAGCACCAGCCGTTGTGCTCACTTGGGGAGTGAATCATTGGATGGAAGATCTTCCTCTCTCTATCTTCCTCTTCTATCTCTCCTCTTCTCTGTATATCAACTTTGCAATAAAAATAAAATAAATCTTTTTTAAAAAAGAATTATGTATTTACTTATTATTGGAAAGGCAGGTTTAGAGAGAGAAAGAGAGATCTTCCATTGGCTGGTTTACTTCCCAAGCAGCCACAATGGCCAGAGCTGAGCTGATCCAAAGCCACGAACCAGGAGCTTCTTCCGGGTCTCCCACGCAGGTGCAGGATCCCAAGGCTCTGGGCCGTCCTTGACTGCTTTCCCAGGCCACAAGCAGGGAGCTGGATGGGAAGTGGAGCTGCCAGGACATGAGTCAGCACCCTCTTCGTCTCCGTTTCTTGCAGGGATAGTTGGCAACATAGCCTCAGTTCGGTGACCTGGAGTTTCACTGTGCCAGGCTCTGTGACAGTCCAGAGACAATAGAAAATGGTGACAGAAGGCCAGGTCTTCTGAAACATTTCTGGGACGCGTCCATAACCTGACCTTTGTCATAACTTTGAAGTGAGAGTACTTATCTTACTGTAGATGAGATTTTGCTTTCCTTTCGCAGCTCAGGCTGTAAGCAGCAAGCTGATTGGCCCAAACTGTGTTCTGTAAACAGAATTAGAAGGCTCTGTTTGGCCCTTCATCTGTTCATCTGTTTGTTTGGCTGTCTATCTGTTTCTTTGGCTCTCTCTCTCTTTTTAAGATTTATTTATTTAAGATTTATTTATTTATTTTTAAGATTTATTCATTTATTGGAAAGTCATATTTACAGAGAGAAGATACAGAGAGAAAGATCTCGCATCTGCTGGTTCACTCTCCAAGTCGCCACAATGGCCAGAGCTGAGCCAATTCGAAGCCACTAGCCAGGAACTTCTTCCAGGTCTCCCACACAGGGTTCAGGGTCCCAAGACCTTGGGCCGTCCTTGACTGCTTTCCCAGGCCACAAGCAGGGAAAGTGAAGCAAGTGAAGGGACATGGAGCAAGCCAGGATATGAACTGGTGCCCATATGGGATCCTGGCACATGCAAGGCGAAGACTTCAGCCACTAGGCTACCACGCCGGGCCCAGGATGTGGCCCTTACTTGGTTAGGGTAGTTTAGGGTGCATGATGTTTAAACTGCCTGGGTGTCTGTTCCATGTCACTTCAGTGTTGTGCACTGATGTAAGCTGAGCTGAACCTGCCGGTCGGGGCTGCTCCCCTCTCCTGCGTGTGGAAGAACGAGACGGTCCATCGTCAGCACCGGCTGCTGAATAAAGACGCCTTGAGCTTCTAAGAGTCTGCCTCCGACTCATTTCTGGGATAGATCTGGTCAACTTGCAACAGCTCCACACGGATCTTATGCCTGGTCCACAGGAGCCCAGTGCAGGAGTTTGCTGCATGTTTTCATTGAGTACTTGTCCTTGGCGCCGAACTTGAGATCATTGCTTTTTAAATAACCATTTTAAAGGATGTGTTCATTTGAAAGGCAGAGTGACGTTCAGAGATGGAGTGATCTCCCACCCCCTGAGTCCCACAACAGCCAGAGCTGGGCCAGGGCAAAGTCAAGAGCCGGGAACTCCACCCAGGGCGCTCATGGGGTTGGCAGGAAACCAAGTACATGAACAGGAAGCTGGATGGGAAGTGCGGGGCTGCTGGGACTTGAACTGGGCACCCCAAGTAAGGGCTCGTCCATTTACACAACATGCATGCCTAAATAAATAAATAAATAAGTAAGGGAGCGTGGGACCAGATGCTGGTTGGGTCTGGAGGGAGCAGGAAAAGTTTTTCTTGCTCATGGTTGCCTTCCTGAAGAAGCCGTGCCTTGTGTCTCACCCTCAGGCAGCAGGTGCACAGAAGAAGATGGGACAGGATGAGGACTTGGGCAAAGAGAAAGGCCGAAGAGACAAGGATGAGGCAGTGCACGAAGGAGGTTGTACAGGGTCAGGGCGCAATGTCCCGAGTGTGACCTGGCAGGGAACAACAGTGGTGCGGGCGAGGTTTCTGAGGTTCCCTTAGTAGCTCAGCAGGGTGAGGGCCTGACTCCCAATGCTGGGCTACAGGCCACCAGCCCTTCTCCTGAGACTTACCCCAGAGAACTGTTAAGATTTGCCTCTTCCTAGGCACCACCTGCCTTCGTCCCTCCCACTCCCATCCGGTCCTGCCCTCATCCCCTGCATCTCTGACACCTCTCAGTAGGCTCAGGACGCCTTATAAACGTTCATCCCATTTCACAAACTGCAGAGCATACAGCTGAAATTTGAGATCTCTGGTCAGGGGGACGGCAGGGGGTGGGTGGGAGGTGGCCTGGAGAGAGGGGATGGCAGAGGATGGGCTGAAGAGACAAAACTGAAATCAGGGTCAAGGAGGGATGGGCACGTGGCCCAGAGGCAAGAGGCTGCTTGGGATCCCTGTATAGCCCCGCCCCCTGGTGCAGCAGCCCCTGGCTGCTTTGCTTCCGGTCCAGCTCCCTGGGTGGCAGCAGGTGGTGGCTGAAGAGCTTGGGTCCTTCCCGCTCACGTGGGAGACTCAGATGGAGTTGTGGGCTTCTGGCTTCAGCCTGGTCCAGCCCTGCCTGTTGTTGGTATCTGGGGAATAAACCTACAGATCCAAGATCTCTACCTCTGCCGCCGCTATGGGCAGCCAGGGATGCCCTTTGCATGCTGGGACCAGGAAGAAGGCCAGGTTCAATTTATTTGCCCTTGAGTCCAGTTCCAAGGCTGAGTGGAGCACCAGAAAGATGGCAGAGAGCAGACAGAGAAAGTTCCTGAGAGGAAGGAGCTAAGGCTCCTGTACACCCCGCAGTAAGCCTTTGCCCGCATTGCCCCCCGACACCAGCAGCAGCAGCACGGGCCTGGCCACCTGCAGAGCACACAGCAGGGACTGGCCATGCACAGCTGTCGCAGGCATCCCCTGGGAGGGCGGCCAGGGCCCTCTGGGGATGACTCAGCAGGATCTGTCCAGGCACAAGGAAGAGACTGAACCTTCGCTCTTTAGACTTAAGAACCTGGATTGTGTTGTCAACACCTTGTACAAACTTGCATATTACATGAACCTCTTTGATTTTTTTTTAAAAAAAGATTTATTTATTTTTATTGGAAAGGAAGATATACAGAGAGGAGGAGAGACAGAGAGAAAGCTCTTCCATCCTCTGGTTCACTCTCCACGTGACCACAATGGCTGGAACTGAGTCGACCTGAAGCCAGGAGGCAGGAGCTTCTTCCGGGTCTCCCACGCAGGTGCAGGGTCCCAAGGCTTTGGGCCATCCTCGACTGCTTTCCCAGGCCACAGGCAGGGAGCTGGATGGGAAGTGGGGCTGCCGGGACATGAACCAGCGCCTATATGGGATCCCAACGTGTGCAAGGTGAGGACTTTTAGCCACTAGGCTACCATGCTGGGCCCTCGTCTTTGATTTTTAACAAGATGTTTTCTGAGCACCTAGTATGTGCAGCACCCTGCTGAGCTTGGCAGATAGAGCAGTGATGGACAGACACGAATCCCTGCCCTCGTGGACAGAACCAGGTGGAGGGCAGGGGAGGAAGGAGGGACAGAATAAAGAAGCCAATCAAACGGAAGATGCTTTTCAGGGGAAGAAAACAACCGACGCATCACCGGCAAGGCTTGCTGTGTGGAGGCTAAGGGCTCAGTATTTCTATAGGGTTCTACAGGGTTCTATAGGAATCCGCTGAGGCAGGACCTGGGATTGGGGAGGGGGCTGGTTCTGCTGTAGGGTAGCTGCGGGGTCTCTCCTGAAGGGATGTTCAACTGCAGTCAGCCTCAGCCTGTAGGCGGGGAGCCAGGGCCCGCATGGCCAATGGGGGAACACGGAAAAGAAGGCGCACATATGGGGCAAGGGGAGAGCGTGAGCCGGCTGACCCCGAGCCCCACACCCGGGCACAGCCCAGAGACTTGGGACCAACTCAAGCGCGTGCTGGAGTCTTTGGAGGCTCAGGAACTTGTAACTTCACCACGGGACTCCCCGAGTCTGTGCAAGTTGGGTTCCAGGCCAGGGTTCTTTCTCTCAGGAACATGCCTGGGGTGGGCATTGGGAGCAGGGGTGAGGACACAGCCTGGGGGTCCTGCACCCTGTACAGGAGTGCCTGGTTCAAGTTCGGCCTCTGCATGCCAGCCAGCTCCCTGATAGTGTGCGCTGTGGGTGGCAGCCTGCTGACTCGGTCCCTGGGCCTCCACCGTCGTGTAGGAGACCTCAGTTGAGTTCCTGACCTTGGCCTGACTCAACCTTGGCTGTTGTGGGCATTTGGGGCATGAACCAGCATGTGGGACATCTACCTCTTGCCTCCTCTCTGTAACTTCTAAGTAAATCAGTATTTTTGAAAGACAGAGCGTGACCACATGTTCTCTTGGGGTCCATGGAATCTCTGGGGTCTTCGAGGAAGTGGGGAGGAACAGGAAGGAGTCTCCAGTTCTCAGTTCCTCCTCTGCTTGTTCCGGGGAACCCAGGGGACCCCAAAATCACCCGCTCTGCAGCTGCCTGGGTCACTCCCTCCCTTGGTTCCTCCCCTCTGTCAATGGCGCTGGTCTCCCACCGTGGCGCCGATGACGGCATAGTCCAGCGACAGGGAGGATGTGTGTTGCTAAGCAACGTGCCCCCTCTCCATCCAGGATCCACAGACCCGCTCATCGCCTTTGCTAGTCTCCCTCCTGTACTCCCATGAGCCTCCTTGCCTGACACCAGCTCTGCTTCTAAGGGAATATCAACCCGCCTTTCCCTTTGCCTTCACACCCAGCTGGTCCAGCCACCCTGCCAGCTCTACCTCCGCTGGCATCCCTCCCTCGAACAGAGCAGGTGCTTCACCCCACAGCTGGGACCCCACTTGACACACCTGCAGCCCAGCCAAGAGGGCCTGGGTTCAGATTGGGGGGCTCCGCTTCCCTGGGAGGCAGCAGGTGAGGGCTCACGTGGTTAAGGTCCCCGCCACGCACGCGGGAGCGCTGGATGGAGGTCAGGGCTGCTGGTTTTTGCCAGTCCCGAGTCATTAGGGGCATCTGGGGAGAGAACCAGCAGATGGAAGATCTCTGTCTCTCTGTGGCTGCCTTTCAAATAAATACATTCTTATTGAAAAAAAAAATTACTGGCAGAATCTGGGTGATAGGTGTTTGTTGGGGCTCAGTACATGCCACCCCTAAAGATGACAGGAGGAGAGCAGAATGTACCACCCCAAAATATCCTTCCTCGGGGGTATTTTGAGCTGGTTATTTTGAGAAACTGCAGACACAGGAGTAGATCAGAAAAGCTGTCCTTTGTAAAGGAAATTTACATCTCTGATGGAAATCCTACGGATCAGAAGGGACGGGGGTGGGGGTTGCCGCTGCTGTGAGAAAACTTCTGTCTCTTGGGTGACTTTCCACCTGCAAGCACCTGTACCTGTGTCTTCCCCTCTGCTCGCTCTTGGCTCATGCCCCGCCTCAGTCGCCCATTCCTGTCCACAGCCCCGGAGGAGGCTGCGTAAACCTTACTCACCCGGCCCATCTCAGAGTCCGCGGAACTCAAGGACACCTGCTGCAGGCAATGCAATCTTTTTTTTTTTTTTCCTGCTGTTATTCTGGCTACTCTAGATTATTCCACAGACTCAAGTATAGAACCTCTGGAAAATAGAGGATTTTTTTTCTCTCTTTACAGGTATTCACAAAATTAAAAAAAAAAGACTTGCTAGAATTCCATCCAGTCCCCCACAGGGGCCCAAGCATTGGGCCATTATCTGTGGCCTTCGCAGTGCATCAGCAGAGAGCTGGTGTGGAAGTAAATCAGCAAGGATTTGAACGTGCACTCATGGGATGCTAGCGTCCCAAGAGACAGTTTGACGCACTGTGTCACAACACCGGCTGCTTGTTGTAGATTTGGGAGGTTTATTGTGATGAAACGTCAAATGGGGGCAGCCCTGGAGGACGACCAAGCAGCACCTGGAATGCCCACGTCCCCTCTGTTCAAAGGGCGGCACCATTCTGCGCTCCAGCTCCCCGCCACCGTGTGTCCTGGCAAGTAGCGACACCATAGTTCGGATTCCTGGGTCTTTGTCACCCACGGAGGAGACCCAGGCGGAATCTCCAAGGGCAGAAGGCCCTCCGTACTGCTCCCCCTTTGCACTGGAAACAAAATGCAGGATCTTTCCCAGGGCCCTGCCAGGCAGCCCCAGAGACTCCCGGGATCCACTCTGCGCCAGGCACAGCAACCACCCACAGGGGTAGCCAGACCACCCTGGTTCCCAGGGGTCTGAGAATCCGCATTCTTCTGCAGCAAACCCATCCCTCCCTCCCCCACCTCCTCTACCATACACACAAACACTTGTACAGCAGGCCTTGGCACTTCCTGAAATGATCTAATCTCAGCTTTATTTACATGTGGCTGTGAGTGCCTGCTCAAGACCAGGACCCCGTCTGGCTTGTGAAATAATACTGTAGTGTGTCACTTACAGATGCCAACAAGGATCTAAGGATAAACAGTAGCCAACACTGACTTAGAACTGGCATATACCCACTTGTGGGCATCAGCACACTTGAGTACTTAAAAAAAAAAAAAGAAAAGAAAAAAGAAAGAAAAAGAAAAAGACTCAGGGTCCAGTATCCCAGTATAACAGGAAAAAAGTGCGTTACCAGCATGCCATCTGGGCACTGGTTCTCGTCCTGGCTGCCCACACATCCCATTCAGCTCCCTGCTTATGGACTGGAAAAGGCAGTGGAAAACGACCCAAGGCCTTGGGACCTGTACCCACATGGGAGGTTCCTGGCTTCAGAGCAGATCACCTCAGCTCTGGCTGTTGCAGCCATTTGGGGAGTGAACCGTCCAATGGAAGACGTTTCTGTCTCGCTTTCTCTCTGTAACTCTGACTTCCAAATAAAAGTACAATTAACAAAAAAAGCACCTCCCCTTTGCCTCGGTCTCTCTCACTACACATTCAACCACGTCTCCCTCACAGGAGACAGGTGATCTTGCTGCTGCCATTGCTGGCTTCAGCTCCCACCCCACACGCCCTGCCTGAAGTCAGCATCCCGTCCCACATTCCACAGATCAAAGAGGCTCAGGTCCTGGATCCTCCAGGCTCTCAGACCCCTGACCTCAGATGCCATTTGGAATGCCAAGGACTCTCTCGCTGGGATACAGTGCACCTGCTGCCACAGCCTCCAGGACTCAGACAAACAGCTGTGCCGGCTCTGACTGCCCCGACGCTAAGGGGAGATGACAAAGGACTCAGGCGGGGAGAGGCTGGGGAGCAGAGGCAGAGCTGCGTGCTCTCTCAGGCTCCACAACCCGGCGGGGGAGGGAGGTGGTAGGAAGAGCCTCCACCAGCCCAGCCATCCGGAAGCTCTTGCAACCCCGACCTCTGGGGGATTGGCTGAAGCATCACTGCACAGGCCTGCTGGATGCCATCACTGCTTGACCTTCAGCGCCTGTCAGAGGTGGGAGGTCGGAGCCTGTCTTTCCAGGCAGAGCTCCCATCCTGAAGCCAGCTAAGGACCGCCAGCCACCAGTCAACTGATGGATGAGCGTGCAAAAACGAACTCCCCCCCCCCCCCAAAAAAAAACAGCTTTAGGAGCGGGCGGACACCAGTGCATTTCACAGAATGTCAGTTCCTGCTCAATTCTAGGAGTTAGCCTCATTTTAGAGTTCCCCGCCTCCCCCGCCTGCCAATCACTGCACGAAGCGTCTCTGAGTGAATGAAGGAATGACTCAGGGCCCGCCCAGGCGCTGCCCGGGACCCCAGACTCTTGTGGTTACAGGTCCCCACCATCCCTCCCGGTCGGGAAGAGGTCACAGACTCCCTGGCACACATACACACACATGCACACCCGCACGCACGCACGCGCGCTCGCTCGCGTGCCCGGGAGCCGAGGGGAGCTGGGAGTCGCGGAGGGCGGCGCGGGGTCAGCGCCAGGCGCGGGGTGTGGCCACCCGCAGGAGGGCAAAGTCTCGGGTTTGCATCAGGTTCCTCCTGTTTGTCTTTGCCCTACCCTCCCGCAGCTGGGGTGTCGGAGGCGCTGTTAAGCACCGCGCAAACCTCGGAGCAAACCTTGGGGGACCCGTTCCGGGGTGCGTGGCCCCTACCCCGACCTCAGGCGGCAGCGGGGGGCGCGGGCGGCGGGGAGAGGCGCGCCTGGAGGCGGGCAGGAGGACCCGGGCCCCGCCTCCGCCGCCTGATTTCGGCTCCCACCCCTAACCCGCCCAGACGCGTGCGGCCGCCGGGAGCCCGAGACCCAGCGGACCTGCGGGGATGGAGGCGGCTGGCAGCTGGGCGCTGCTGCTGCTGCTGCTCCTGCTGCTGCTGCTGCTGACGCTGGCGCTGCCCCGGGTGCCAAGCTACCTGCCCCCGGGACCCAGGCCGCTGCCGCTGCTGGGAAACCTGCTTCAGCTCCGTCCCGGGAGGCTGTACCCCGGGCTTCTGCGGGTGAGGGGCGGGGCCCCAGGGCCCCAGGAGGGATAAGGACGAAAACCGGGGCGCCAGGCCAGAGGGAGCCCCTCTGAGTCTCCCAGGAAGGAGTCGGGATGGGGTGAGGGGCGAGGGTCCTGGGGCACAGGAGTCTACAGGGCCAGAGCTGAAAGTGTGTGTGCGGGAGGGTGGGGAGGGGGGGTCGGGGAGTAGGGTAGTGTCCTGGAGGGATGGGAAGAGGCAGAGAGAGGAGAGGAGGGGTCTTCATGGAAGGAACTGGGGTGCTGTTCCTCCAATGCCAAGGAACCACAAAGAAGTTGGTGTGAGGCCTCCTAACCTTGGGGGGCATGGGGTGATAGTGCTAAGAGCTTCCCCGTGCTGAAGAACTGGGAATAGAGCCCAAGGAGAAGTGGGAGGGTGGGTGGGGTGGGTGGTGAGATTGGAGGCAGGTGTGCTGCAGCACCTGCTGGGGGATAGGGGTGAGGGGATGTTGTGAGAATTTCTGAGCCCAGAGCTGGTTCTGGCTTGTCCCTGCGGTCAGAGATTAGGACCCAAAGCAAAGAAATGGGACTGAAAAATGTGTCAGGGGAGGGAGCTTGGGACAAAAAGAACGGGGGTTGTTTATTTGCCTGAGGGTAGTCGGACAGGGTTCCTGGAGAGGGAGCAGAAGCCTGACCCAACAGCCCCTCCAGTGCCAGGGCCCCAAGGGGTGGCACCTGGGCTAGATGAGGCAGCCGCTGACCAGCTTTGCTTCCTGCCTCTGTGCCTCCATGCAGCTGAGCGAGAAATACGGGCCGGTGTTCACCGTGCACCTGGGCCCCTGGCGGCGCGTGGTGGTCCTGGTGGGGCATGAGGCCGTGCAGGAGGCCCTGGGAGGTCAAGCTGAGGATTTTGCTGGGCGGGGAGCACTGGTGACGCTGGACCCGACTTTTGATGGCCATGGTGAGTCAGGAGCCGCCAGCACCTGCTGCCACTCAGGATGACCAGGTGTTGATGTCAATGATTCTGTGTAGGGTGGGGTGGGGAATGGGGCTCAGATCAGGGAGCTCATGCTGGCTGCTGCAGGGTCACAGCCCGGGGCCAACCCCTGTCCTGCTCCCCACAGCCCCAAGACCACAGGAGGCTGGTCTGTGTCCCCCTGACAGTGGCAGCTCTCAGGGTCAGGGTTGAGCTAAGGGAGGCGCAGCCAGAGGGGGCCGGGCCAGGAAGGATGAGGGAAGCCGGTTAGGGATACAGAGGAGGTGTGTGTGGAGGCATGGGGTTATCTAGGAAGTCCGCCTGGAAGGGATGCGACACAGAGTGGGAGGTGTTGCAGACAGAAGGACCAAACTCCCAAAGCGTGAGGGTGGACAGGAAAAGCGGCTGGCCCTGCTCTGGCACTGGGACGCACCCAGAGGTGTCAGAGACACACAAGGGGCCCTCGCTCACAGCAGGGGAGGGAGGCAGGTCTGTAATGAGACAGTGCAGCTTTGAGAGCAGGGAGAAAGGAAGGCTTCCCAGAGGAGGTGGCATCCAAGCTGAAGCTTGAAGGATGCAGGAAATTCCTTAACAGGGACTGGGTGGGGTGCAGGTGGGGGAAGCTGCAGGGGCGAAGGCCTGGTGGGCCTGGGCTGCCAGTGGGTTCTCAAGGGGCTGTCCCCTCATGGAGTTCTGCCTTTCCACACACGCAGGGGTCTTCTTTGCCAATGGGGAGCGGTGGCGGCAGCTGAGGCGGTTCACCACGCTGGCCCTGCGGGATGTGGGCATGGGAAAGCGAGAAGGCGAGGAGTTGATCCAGGCAGAGGCCCAGAACCTGGTGGAGGAACTGCTGAAGACCCAAGGTCAGTGTGGGGGTTCAGGGGGGCCAGGGAGGTGCAGGTGGGAGGACCCATCCCCAGGTGTGGGCCTGACCTCCAGGGTCAGTGGGGGGACCCAGGTGGGAGGAGCCGTCCCCAGGTGTGGGCCTGACCTCCAGGGTCAGTGGGGAGCCCAGAGGGACCCAGGTGGGAGGAGCCGTCCCCGGGTGTGGGCGTCACCCCAGCCTCGCCTGTGCCTGCGCGCACAAGAGCTGTGGCCAGCGGGCTGGGGTCCTCCACCCTTGGACTCTTGTCCTCTCTCTCTGTTCCCCTGGCATTGTCTTGGCTGTCCTTCTGGACCCCCGTCTCTGTCTCTCTCTCTCAGTCTCCCTCCCTGATACGTGCCTGCACATTGGCGCTTCTCGGAGAGAGTTGGGGGCACGCTCCACCTCGGCTCTATCCCCGCCCTCTGTTCTTCCCAGGACGTCCCTTTGACCCCTCCCTGCTGCTGGGCCAGGCCACCTCCAACATTGCCTGTTCCCTCCTCTTCGGCTTCCGCATGCCTTACGACGATGAAGAGTTCCAGGCTGTGGTGAGGGCGGCTGCGGGTACCCTGAGGGGGACCAGCTCCCCGTGGGCCCAGGTGAGTGGGCGGGAGCCTTCTGCACCCACCCACCCACCCTGCCAAGACCCTCCTCCGGAGCCCTAAAGACAGCGGCCTCCTTCTGCCCCCCACAGACCTACGAGATGTTCTCCTGGTTCCTGCGGCCCCTGCCCAGCCCCCAGACACAGCTGCTCCTCCGCCACCTGGGCACCCTGGCTGCCTTCACCGTGCGGCAGGTGCGCCGGCACCAGGAGGGCCTGGACGCCACAGGCCCCGCCCGTGACGTTGTGGATGCCTTCCTGCTGAAGATGGCCCAGGTAGAAGGTGGAAGGGGCGGGGCGTGGGAGGGGCCAGGTGCACCTGCGGGGCCTCAGCATCTCCCGGTCTGCTGCTCACCTCTCTGACTCTTCCAGCGCTCTGTCCTCACCGCCTCGCCCTGCTCTGTACCTGCGATGTGTTTGAGGCTGGGGGCTCTTCTCCCTTCTTCCTCCCTCCGTTCTTCTCAGGTCCTGTGACTGGGGTCCTCTACCAGCTACTCCCACCATCAGTTCACTGCCCCCCGCACTCCTCCCCGCTATGCACACTGGGAGCGTTTTGTGAATTACCAACATCCAGCTAGGAAACCGTGGTGCAGTGGGTTCAACTGCCTCTTGGGACACCAGCATCCCAGATGGGAGGGCCAGTTTGAATCCTGTCTGCTCTGCTTCTGTTTTTGCTTGCTTGTTTGGTTTGTTATTTAAAAAAAGAAAAGATTTATTTTTATTTTTATTGGAAAGGAAGATATACAGAGAGGAGGAGAGACAGAGAGAAAGATCTTCCATCCACTGGTTCACTCTCCAAGTGACCACAATGGCTGGAACTGAGTCGATCCGAAGCCAGGAACCAGAAGCCTCTTCTGGGTCTCCTCTGCAGGTGCAGGGTCCCAAGGATTTGGGCTGTCCTTGATTGCTTTCCCAGGCTACAGGCAGGGAGCTGGATGGGACGTGGAGCAGCCAGCATTAGAACTGATGCCCATATGGGATCCTGGCTTGTGCAAGGTGAGGGGTTAGCCACTAGGCTACCGTGCCAGGCCTGAAACTTTGCAATTTCAAATGGTCCTAGCAAAACCCATTCTGTGACTTCCATAAAACTAATTGATTATCTGAAGAAAAAAAAAGAATGAATTTCCTAAAGAAATGACTCAGGTGGAGCTGTGCAAATTTTGGAGTAATGTGGAGATGTGGGACCATGGAGTCTGATGCAGGCATCCTTTTTTTTGTTTGTGGAGGAAAGGATATTTTTTGCAGGTGGCAGTTTATCCTGCTGTACCACACACCAGCCCTGAAATGTTCTTGTCAATTAAAGCAAATGGCACTATCAAAACCACAGAAACTTGTCAGCATTGGAGAAGATGTGCAACTTGTCAGCATGGACCATGAAGGATTCTGAAGTTTACAGAGGGGTGGGCATGTGGCCCACCAGCTAAGACGACCCCATCACTTTCCTGTGTGTAACTGTGCCTGACCCCAGCTTCCCAGGAGGCAGAGGGGATGACTCAAAATCAGTCAGTTGTCCAGGACTGGCGCTGTGTCACAGCAGGTTAAGCCACAGTTGAGGAAGCCAACGTCCCACATTAGAGAGCTGACTCAAGTCCTGGGGTCCCTGTCAGCCACATGGGATACCAGGCGATGCCCCGTCTGCTGACTTCATCCTGGCCCTGCTCACATGGAGGAATAAACCAGTAGTTGGAGGATTCTCTCTCTCCCTAACTCCCCTTTTAAAACATTTTTCATTTTTATTGGAAAGGCAGATTTTACAGAGAGAAGGAGAGACACAGAGATGGATCTTCCATCTGCTGGTTCACTTCCCAAGTGGCCGCAATGGTTGGAGCTGAGCTGATCCAAAGCAAGGATCCAGGAGCTTCTTCCAGGTCTCCCATGCGGGTGCAGGGTCCCCAGGCTTTGGGTCGTCCTTGACTGCCTTCCCAGGCCACAGGCAGGCAGCTGATGGGAAGCAGAGCAGCCGGGATTAGAACCGGCGCCCATGTGGGATCCTGGAGTTTTCAAGGCGAGGATTTAGTCACTGAGTCATCACACGTGGCCCTGTAACTCCAGCTTTAAAAAACTTTTTTGGAAAGCATTTTAAAGAGCTGACTTTATGACATACAGGGTAAAACCACCTCCCGCAGCAGCGGCAGCATCCCATGTGGGCGCCAGTTTGAGTCCCAGCTGCTCCACTTCCAATCCAGCTTCCAATCCAGGTCGTCAGATCCTGAACTCACACAGGGGAGCTGGAGGAAGCTCCTGACTCCTGGCTTCTGGTCAGCTTAGCTCCAGCCATCGCAGCCATTTGGGGAGTGAACCAACAGCGGAAAGATTTCGCTCTCCCTCTTGCTCTCTCTGTCTTTCCTTCTCTCTCTCTGTGACTCTGCTTTTCCAATCAATCTTTTTAAAAGCAGTTTAGCCAAAGAGAGCCTCCTGACCTTCTCGAATGTTCATTTGAACTCTGTGACGAAGCCCTCCCTTGCCACGCGGCATGCCACCCCGTACCTGGCTCCCTGCAGCCTGCCTTCTCTCTGAGCCCTCTGTGATCTGGCTTCACCCAGGAGGAGCGAGACCGAAACACAGAATTCACGGAGAAGAACCTGCTGATGACCGTCACTTACCTGCTGTTTTCTGGCTCGTCCACGGTCAGCGCCACCATCTGCTATGCCCTGCTCCTGCTGCTGAAGTTCCCTCAGGTTCACAGTAAGGGCCGTGCGCACCTGCCAGGCTTAGGGAACAGGAGCGAGGGCTGGGGAGGGAGAATTTTGCAAGCAGAACAGCTGGGTAGGGCCAGAGTCCGGGGTGAGAATGCGTGGGCTTGGGGCTGGGACTCGGGTGGAAGGAGTGGAGGACAAGACGGGGCGGCATCCAGCATGGCATGGGGGCAGATCTCTGGCAGGGGGGCAGAAGCACCACGTGGTGAGATGGGGACAGGAAGGATTCAGAAGGAGCTGGAATTGAAGCAATTTGTGTGGGGCTCCTGGGCCAGCCCTTGGAGGTGGAGGGGTTGCAAGGAAGTCCTAAGACCCTAGATAGAGGGGTCGAGATTGAAAAATGGGGTCGTCAGATCTCGGGGGAGCAGAACCCGCCACGGTGAGGAAGGGGCAGGGCTCGGGGTGTGTCCCCCCTCACCCCCCAATCTCAAGCATTCTAGGGCCAGGCGGCTGTGTCACCTGCTGTCGTGGCCAGCAGCTGATCACAAGGTGGCGCTCAGGAGCTGGTAGCGTTGGTGAAGAGGGGAAAAAAAGCAAGGTTCACAGGCATGCTATGGGAACCGGGATGTGTGCCTGAGGGACTGGGCCGCCTGAGACAGTGCAGGAGGTGACCGGGCCCTGCCTCCTCTGACTGCCTCTGTCTTGTGTGCAGAGCGTGTGCAAGAAGAGCTGACGCGGGAGCTGGGCGCAGGCCGGGCACCAGGCCTGGCGGACCGTGCCCGTCTCCCCTACACCGATGCTGTACTACACGAAGCCCAGCGGCTGCTGGCGCTGTTGCCCATGGGCGTGCCCCGTGCGCTCACGCGAACCACCTGCTTCCGAGGGTACACCCTGCCGCAGGTGGGTATCGTGGACAGTCAGTTTTGTTGCAGCTTTTGTTTGTCGTTCTTTTTGAAAGGCAAGGAGACGCGCAGCAAGATGTGACATGTTTTATCCGTTGCTTCACGTCCCCAAATCCCTGTAAGAGCTGGGCCAGGCAGAAGCCAGGAGCCGGGAATTCTCACCTGGGTCTCCCATGAGGGTGGTGGGGACCCCAGCACGTTCCCGCTGCTGGCTGCCTCCTGGGATCGCAAGTGGGGGCAGTGGCTGCAGGTGTCCCTGGCGGAGTCTTAAGTGCTGTGGTCACCTGGTGCCCACTACACCCCCTTTCTTGCTCTATGCCCTCCCTGCAGTACCCCCTGCACCTTCCTCCCTCCTTCCGCGCCCATGACTTTCACTCTCCCTGCTTCCTGATACGTTTCTGTTGCATTTTGGCATTTCTTGGGCCCTGGTTTCCCCATCTGACCCACAGGCACCCTAACGCTGCCTCCTCCGGCAGTGGCTGGCACAGTCAGATGAGGAGACACTGCCACAAGGACTTTGAGAAGTGAGGCTGTCAGGACCCTGACTGGTGGCCCAGTGCACACCTTCCTTCCCTCCTTGTGGCTCTTCATCCGAGAGTAGTTCATGCTCACAACCACCAGAGGGCGGAAGATGTCTCCCAGACCCCGAGGCAGCATCTTGTATCCCAACAGACACTGTATGCTGGGTCTTCCCCTGGAAGCTTTGGCACACATATCTAATCTTCAAAGCAACTCTGTCGCTGTACCCATGAGGAAACTAAGAACGCTTGTCAAGGCTGCCCAGCCGGCAAGCAGTGGAGGCAGGACTTGAACTCACAGCCTGTGTTTTCCAAGCAGAACGGAATGATGGCAAGGTCGGCTCTGTCCAAATGGCCGCTGCGGACCACTTGCCTCAGTTCTCTGGGCCCTAGTTTCACCATCATTATATTATAAATCATTATATAATTATTCAATAGTAATGATAGGATATTCATGCTATGATATAATGTTGATCATAACAAATATTATTTATAATATTTGACCTCCTAGACTTTTTCACTCTGTGTGTGTATGTGTGTGTGTGACAGAGAGAGAAAAAGAGAGAAGGGTGCCAGTTATATATATATACCAGGGTGCTTCCAAAAAAAATGTATGCAAATAGAATGAAAAGGCAAGTTTAGGAACCAGGTCTGTGGCACAGGGAGTTAAGCCACTGCCTGCTCTGCTGGCATCCCCTGTGAGCACCAGTTTCAGCCACTTCTGATCCAGCTCTCTGCCGATGTGCCTGGGAAAGCAGCAGAGGATGGCCCAAGGACGCGTGTCCCTGCCACTCGTGTGGGAGGCCTGAGTGGTGTCCCAGGTCCTGGCTTCAGCCTGGCCCAATTTCAACCACCAAGGTCATGTTGGCAGAGAGGAGTGGAGAGAGAATCTCGCTCTCTTTCTTTCTGCTTTCCCAATTTGTCTTTTGTAAAGATGCAAGTTTATTTTGGTAGAAAAGATTTTGATGCCCATGCATCGTTTTTTTCATAATAACACGTTTTCCCTTCCGAATACATTTTGCATTTCTTCGAAAGGCAATGAGACAACAGCCAGAGATCTTCCACTTGCAGGTTCACGCCCTCACTGTCTGCCAACAGCTGGGATTGGGCCACAACAAAGCCGGGAGCCCAGAACTCACTGCAGACACCCGTGTGGGTGGGGGTGACCCACAGTTTGGGGACTCATGTTGCACTACAGCGAGTGAGGCCGCTGCCTGCAGCGCCCGCGTCCACCTCGCCGGGCCACGTGGAGTCCCTGCTGCTCTGCTGCTGACCTCGCAAAAGCAGCGGAAGATGGCTCAAGTGCTTGGGCCCCTGCCACACATATGGATGGAGTTTTCTGGATCCCAGCTTCTGTCTAGCCCAGCCCTGGCGGCTGCGGCCATCTGGGGAGTGAACTAGCCAATGGAAGATCTCTCTCTGTCTCTCCCTCTTCCTGTGTCCCTTTCAAATAAACAAATCTTTAATTTTTTTTTTTAAAGAAGTACTTAAGCTGTCACCTGTTGCTCCCCACAGTGCACATGGAAATTAAAAAAAAAAAAAAAAGAGCAAAGCCAGGGCTAGTATTGTGGCCTAATGCCCTGTCCTGCTGGCATCCTGTACCAGCACCGATCCCAGTCCTGGCTGCTCCACTTCTGATCCAGCTCCCTGCTAACACACCTGGGAAAGCAGCAGAGGATGGCTCAAGTGCTTGGGCCCCTGCCGCCCACATAGGGGACCCCAATGAAGCTCCTGGCTCCTGGCTTTGGACCAATCCAGCCCCAGCTCTTACTAGGGAGTGAAGCAAGTGTATGGAAGGTCTCTAGCTCTCCCTGAACTCTTTTAAAATTTTTAAATTCATGTTTTGAAGACCTTTTGTATCACCGATTTCAGGAAATCCTGCTGCCCACCCTTCCACGCCATCATTCACACCAGCTTCTCGGTCAGTGTGCAGCGCACACATGTGAACGCAACACCTGGGTTATCACAGAGAAGAGTCCTCGGTGGTGCTGACCTCGTGAGCACCCCACACCTGACCCCACCCGCCGTCCCCACTGAGGAGTCACGTGACTGTCTTCCCTCTAGGGCACGGAGGTCTTCCCCCTCCTTGGCTCTGTCCTGCAGGACCCCACGGTCTTTGAGCAGCCGGAACAGTTCAACCCTGACCGCTTCCTGGATGACGAGGGACGGTTCCGGAAGCACGAGGCATTCTTGCCCTTCTCCCTAGGTAAAGTGGCTGCCCCTCGGGAGCCCTGACTCCCCTCCCCTTGCCCACCACCCACTGTCTCTTCCCCCCCAGGCCTGGCCTGGCTCAGCCCCACGGCCCTTACTCTCTTCCCAGGTAAGCGTGTGTGCCTCGGCGAAGGCCTGGCCCGTGCAGAGCTCTTCCTGCTGTTCACGGCCATCCTTCAGGCGTTCTCCCTGGACAGCCCGTGCCCGCCGACAGCGCTCAGCCTCCAGCCTGCTGTCAGCGGCCTCTTCAATGTCCCCTCCACCTTCCAGCTGCAAGTGCGGCCCCGCTGATCTCCGGCGCACCGCACCGAGTGCACCTGCTGAAGAGAGGGGAGCTCTGGGTGGTGGTAGTGGTGGTGATGGCAGGGATGGGGCCTCCATCCTTACTTGGGACGGGTAGGGGACAAGGGTGGAGTTATGTCTCTGGAGCCACAAGTCTACACTGCAGGCAACCCACACTGACGCGCCTTTGGCCCAGGCAGCTGTCACAGGCTTTGCCACACGCCGGCCACAGCCACCAGGGCCTTAAGGCAGCTGCTGCCCAGGCTGGCTCCACCAGCTGGCACAGCCACACACGGACTTGTACACCACACGCAGCTGCCCGTCCCCCACCCCTAACGTCACAGAAGCAGATGTCCGTGGCCATGGCACACAACCCCCATCAATGCCAGGGTCTCCAGGTGCCCTACTCAAAAAGCAACATGCCCCCTCCTCGGTTAAGTGAGAAATGAGAGTGTCCCTGCGCCGGGACCCCCTTGCACAGTGACCCCCGGCCACCAAGGCCACACAGCCAGGCACACGTGAGGCTCCCACACCATTGCTATTGGGGCCCCTTTCCAAACACCCGATCACAGATTCTCCAGATAAACAGACCCCTGGTCTGCGAGACGCCCACCCAGCCCCCAGCCCTGCTTATGTAACCGGCTCAAACGGGACCCCTGTTCTCCCTGACCCCAGCCCCTCCTCTGCCTCCAGGTCCACACAAAGCCCAGCAGAAGGGCCTTGATGACCATGTGGGGGGTCCCAGTGTGAGGGGAGAAGCCAGATCCAATGTCCCTCCCACCCCCGCCTCATTTTGCAATAAATGTTTGTGTCTGGCCTGGTGTGTGACAGAATCAGTCGGGCGCAGAAGGGGGAGTCCGCCCCTCCCCTGAGGCCGGGCGGGAACTGAAAAACATGGTCCCCGCCCACCCTGGCTGTTGACATCAGTACCAGATGTGGAGGAGGGAGGGAGGGAGGGGAGGACCGGGCTGTCCTGAGGGGGAGTAGAGAGGGGGCTCTAGCCAGGGAAAGCCCAGAATCAACAGACGAGCCCCTGGGGATGCTGGGAGTGAGGAGGCAGACAGCACGCAGAGGCACAGCACACAGACAGACCCCAGCCGTGTCCTGGCCTCTCCTGTCGACCCTTCCCAGAGAAAGCCTGTGTGTTAAACGACCTGCTAAGAAAGTTTCCAAACGCAACTCCCGTAACCCATCCCCCAGCCTCCTCCAACAATCCTAATCTTGCTAATTTCCACTCATGTATAGGTTTTTAAAAAGATTTTTTTTTTTTTTATTGCAGTCAGATATACAGAGAGGAGGAGAGGTAGGGAGATGTTCTGATAATTCACTCTCCAAGCAACCGCAATGGCTGGTGCTGAGCCGATCCAAAGACAGGAGCCAGGAGCTTCTTCCGGGTCTTCCACACGGGTTCAAGCTCCCAAGGCTTTGGGCTGTTTTCAACTGCTTTCCCACGCCACAAGCAAGGAGCTGGATGGGAAGTGGAGCTGCCAAGATTAGAACCGGTGCCCATATGGGATCCTGGCGTGTTCAAAGTGAGGACTTTAGCCGCTAGGGTATGGCGCTGGGCCCTCAAGTACAAGTTTTTAAGGATGAGTTGATAGCAAGGCCCAGATAATAATTAAATACAGATTTCTAAGAATGAAGGACATGTTTTTCTTCTCAACAGTTTTTAAAAAAT
This sequence comes from Ochotona curzoniae, assembly GCF_017591425.1. Taxonomy (NCBI): domain Eukaryota; kingdom Metazoa; phylum Chordata; class Mammalia; order Lagomorpha; family Ochotonidae; genus Ochotona; species Ochotona curzoniae. The sequence continues at coordinate 2,444,812 of NW_024465561.1, read as the reverse complement.
ATTTTTTTAAATTTTTCTTTGAAAGCTGAAGTTACAGAAAGAAGAAGTTACACACACACACACACTGAGAATTTTCCACCTGTTGGTTCACTCCCCAAATGGTTGCAATGGCCAGAGCTGAGCTGGTCAGAAGCCAGGAGCCAGGAGCTGCTTTTGGACCTCCCACATGGGTTCAAGGTCGCAAGGACTGCTCCCATACAGTGCAGGATCCCAAGGCTTTAGACCATCCTCTGCCGCTTTCCCAGGCCACAAGCAGGGAGCTGGATGGGAAGTGGAGCAGCCGGGATTAGAATTGGTGCCCATTTGGGATCCCGGCACTTATGAAGCAAGGGCTTTAAGCTCTAGGCTGTCACACCAGGCTCACTGCTCCACTTCTGACAAAATTTCCTACTAATGCTCTCCCTGCTTTACCTTTTTTTTTTTTTAAAGATTTTATTTATTTATTTTTTATTTGAAAGGCAGAATTACAGAAATGACAGCAGCACCCAGAGCCGGGCTGGTCCAAAGCCAAGAGCCAGGAACTTCTTTCCATTCTCCCACGTGGGTGCAGCAGCCCAAGCACTAACGGCCGTTTCTCACTGTTTCCCAGGCACATCGGCAGGGAGCTGGGTCAGAGGTGGAACAGCCAGGTCCCGAACCAGCCCCCCTATGGATGTGGACACCATGAGTGAGGCGCCAAAATTTTACCTTTGAAATCAAAGTCAAAATCCAAGTACCTGTTTTTTTGTTTTTTTGTTTTGTTTTGTTTTACATCAGCTACATAGGCAGTTCTGTGTTGGTCGGAATTCCTGTCTCTCTGCTGTGTGCTTTTCAGTTGGTTGATTCAAGTTTGGACCCAAACTCCGAGAAGCCTCTTAGCGTTTCAGACTCCGTGTTCTCCAGACTTTGGCACGCTACTCATTCCGTTAATAAGCCAAGTCATTTGTCCCACATAATTTTTCATGGACTTGACAGATGATGTGTTTTTGGAACATCCTTGAAAATGTCTTTCCATTCCCAGGAATTCCTGCAAACGGGGAATTAGCAGATCTGGGGGCTCCTCGTGGCTTCATACTTAGTGACACGCAAGTGCGGAGTGGCCAGGTCCCGATCCCTCTGTTGGGAAGTCGGTGTTGTGGCACAGCCTGTTACGCCTCCACCTGCGGTGCCAGCAGCCTACATGAGCACCTGTTTGGAAGTGCGCTGTCATCCGTGTGGGAAACCCAGATCGAGCTGCAGGCTTCCTGCTCTAGCCCAGCCCCGGCCGATATGGCCACAGGGGGAGTGAACCAGCAATGGGACATTGATCTCTGCCTCCCTGCCCCCAGCCCTCCACCCTGCTTTCTAACTGTGACTTTCCAATAAATTAATAAACCTCTTTCTTTGGAAAACATTTTTATTTATTTGTATTGGGAAAGTCAGATTTTACAGAGAGAAAGCTCTTCCATCTGCTGATTGACTCCCCAAGTGGTCACAACAGCTAGGTTGTGACCTGAGCTGAGCTCAGCAAAGCCAGCAGCCAGGTCTCCCACACAGGTGCAGGGTCCCAAGGCTTTGGGCCGTCCTCGACTGCTTTCCCAGGCCACAGGCAGGAAGCTGGATGGGAAGTAGAGCAGCCGGGACAAGAACCGGCGCCCATATGGGATCCTGGCGCTTGCAAGGCAAGGACTTTAGCCACTAGGCTACCGTGCTGAGCTCTAAATCAATAAAGCTTAAAAAGAAAGTTAAAATGTCTCAACTTTTCACCTGCTGGCCTTTGAGAGATTCTTTAAAAATAAAACAAGTAATGTTTCCTGCCCAAAGTCCACCAGGGACTCCCGTCCGACGACAGAGCTGAGTCCTGGCCAGGCCCAGGTCCTTGCGGACGCCAGCTCCCCACTGCTCTCCTGTTACTCCAGCCAGACAGACCCCCTGGAGGTCAGCTCGGCACAGGCCTGCTGCTGGGCCTTTACCTGCCTGCAATGCTCTTCTGCCTTGGCTCACGTGTTGGCCGTCCATTCTGTCAAAGCCTCAGCAAGGCCTTCCCTAAACATCCTCTAAAATAGCGTTTCCACCCCCCCCTCGCTCCCCCCGCCAGGCGCCAGGGTTGTAGCACAACAAGTGAGGCTGCCACCTGCAGTGCCAGCCTCCTGTATTATGAGAGTCAGTTCTCAGCAAACAGTTCTTTAGAAAACTGTTTTTAAAATTTTTATTGGAAAGGTAGATTTACAGAAAAGGAGAGACAGAGAGAAGATCTTCCATCTGCTGGTTCACCCCAAGTAGCTGCAATGGCTGGAGCTGAGCCGATCTGAAGCCAGGAGGCAGGAGATGCTTCCAGATCTCCTACATACATGCAAGGTCTCAAGGCTTTGGGCTGTCCTCCACTGCTTTCCCAGGCCACAAGCAGGGAGCTGGATGGGATGTGGAGCAGCCAGGACACAAACCAGCACCCATATGGGATCCTGGCGTGTGCAAAACGAGGATTTAGCCACTGAGCCATCACACCAGGTCCAGCAATTGGTTCTTGAGGGAATGAATGCACAGGTCCATGTTGGCCATGAACCCAGCACCGTGTGGTAAGTCTTAGGGAGGTGGGAATCTATCACATATCTAAATAAATAGACCTCTGCTCCTCCAAAAATGCCTCAGTTGTTTTGGTGTAAATATGTATTTTATTTATTTGAAAGGCAAAGTTCCAGAGAGAGAAGAGACGAGAAAGCAAAGACACATCTTCCATCTATCTCCTGGCTCACCTCCCAAATGGTCAGGTCTCACCAAGCCAAAGCCAGGAGCCAGGAACTGCTCCTCGGTGTCTCACATGGGTGCAGGGGCCCAAGTGCTTGGACCATTCTCTTCTGCTTTTCCAGACCATTGGCAGGAAGTTGGATTGCAAGTGGAGCAGCCAGGACCTGAACCAGTCCCCACAGGAGGATGACAGCACTGCAGGCATTGTCATAGTCAGCTATGCCACTGTGCCAGCGCCCCTTTATTAATTTTTATTTATTTGTTAAAGATTTATTTATTTTTATTGGAAATTCAGAGGTACAGAGAGGAGTAGAGACAAAAAGATCTTCTGTCCATTGATTCACTTCCCAAGTGGAGCGAAACGGCTGGAGCTGAGCCAATCCAAAGCCAGGAACTAGGAGCCTCTTCCAGGTCTCCCATTCGGGTGCAGGGTCCCAAAGCTTTGGGCTGTCCTCGACTGCTTTCCCAGGCCACGAGCAGGGAGCTGGATGGGAAGTGGAGCGACCAGGATTAGAACTGGTGCCCAAAAGAGATCCTGGCACATGCAAGAAGAGGACTTTAGCCACTGAGCTACCATGCTGGGCCACATTTTTAAAAAGTCTTTATTTCCATCTACTTGAAAGGCAGAGATATAAAGGTGAAGATTTCCACCTGATGATTTACTTCTCGAATGCCCACAACAGCCAGGGTTAAGCCAGGCCAAAGCTGGAAGCTTGTACCTAAGTACTGCAGCCATCACCCAATGCCTGCCAAGGTGCACACGAGTGGAGAGCTAGGAGTAGCTGGAGGGGCTGGTGTTGTGGCACAGCAAATTGGCCCACCACTTGTCAGAGTCCCGTATCAGCGTCCCAGTCCAAGTCTCAGCTAGCTTCTGCTTCTGATCCAGCTTGCTGCTACTGCACGTGATGGCTAAGTGCTTATCTATATAGATAGATAAAGATACATAGATATATATCTTTCAAAAAATGAATAAGTAAATCATTTTAAGAAAGGAGGGAAGGAGCCTGAAGAGGTTCTGGCCTGGGAGTGGAATACTCCTCTGACTGCTGAGTGGGAGCGGAGTCCAACAGCCCAGGGTGGAAGGCCAGGCCAGGGAGGACAAGATGGGCCCAGGCAGCAAGGGGAGACACTGAAAGCTCTGTAGAATATAACAACTTGGTGCGGGGGGGGGAGGAGGGATGTGCAGGAGGCTCAGTGCAGAGCGGGGGCTGGGGTTAAAAGGGGGAGGACATGGATGAGATAGCCCAGGCAAGCAGAGGGCGAGGGACCAAGGGACCTCTGAGGACTGTGGGGAGCCATGGCTGAGCAGGGCTGAGGGAGGGCCATGCAGGTGCTGTCTGAGTTTGAGTGGAGACGGGAGAGGAGAGGAGGGGGCCCATAGCAAAGGCATCCGGAGGAGATGGAGGTGGCCCAATGAGAAACAGCCAAAAGCAGAGAGCCAGGTGCCCAGCCCCGCAGGCACCGGACATGCCAAGTCCCCAGGGACACCAAGCAGACACGCAGCAGAGCTAATGTGCCCTGGTGAGAACAGCCGGTGTGCACAGAGAGGCAAGCTGATGCAATTTCAGCCAGCATGCCACCTCCATGTGCTGGCATGTGTTGTTTGGACCCAGGTGATCCTTCCTACTGACCAGCCCAAGGGACACAGCTCCTATTCGTTCCCATTTCACAGAGAGACACACTGAGGCCCAGTGTGTCACCTGCCATCGACCACAGGACTAACAGTAGCACTGGGATTTTAACCCGCATCTGGATTGGGGGAGGTGGGAGTCGGGGGTGGTAGGGCACGGTAGTGTTTGCCCATCTCAATGCTGGTGTGAGGTCTGGGGTGTCTGAGAACCGTGTCTCCCCACGTGAGAATCTGTCACGTGTTCTTGCAGCGGATGAGCCGGCTTGTCTGTGTGTGTCTGTGGGCTGGTGGCATGCCCCAGCGTGTATCTGCCTGTCTGAGAGAGAGAGAGAGAGAGAGAGAGAGAGAGAGAGAGAGAGAGAGAGAGAGAGACCTTCTTTTTGGAGCCTTGAGTGCAAGGGGGAGTGAGGGCCAAGGAGGCCTGGCCCAGGGCTGGGCGGAGGGGGGCGTCCAGGCTAGGAGGGGAGGGCTGTTTACCAGACGTCCAAGGAGCCTAGAGGGACAGCGCCCAGAGCTGGCCGGTGGAGCCCAGAGGGATCCGCAGCCTCCGGCCCCAGCACAGCCACTGGGGGTCTCCTTCCCCCTCCTCTGCCTCCTCCCTCCGTCCCTCCCTCCCTCTGAGGCCCCTTTAAGACAGGGCTTGTCCTTGCCTTTGCAAGTTAACCCCTCGTCGTCCAGGTGGCCCCTGGGCTGAGGGCCCGGTGGGCGGAGGCAGAGGGGGAACGGGGGCGGGGACTGAGTTGCTCGAAGTCTGGGAGGGAGGGGAGGAGGCCAGAGAGTTGGGAAGGCGGTGGCTGCTGGGCTGCTTTGGTGGAACCTAGGAAGGAGGAACGGACCAGAGCCTGCCCAAAGGGCCCCCCGCTGAGCCAGGCGGGCAGTGCCAAATCCGGGGAGCCCCACCGCAGCTGGGGGGGAGGGCCGGGGACAGCCCGGCCCTGCCCCCTCCCCGCCACGGGGTGCCCAGCAACTTCTGAGCAAAGTTTGGCACAGACTTCACCCGCCGCCGTGGTGCCCGGAGGATGGGCAGGGTCCCACTGGCCTGGTGCTTGGCGCTGTGTTGCTGGGGGTGCCTGGCCCCCAGGGGTGAGTGATGGGAACTCAGGGAGGGCGGAGGGGAAGGGGATGATGGCAGGTGTCCTTGGGGGTGGTGGTGGTACTGCTGGGCTGGCTTACCCGGAGTTTGCTGGGGACCAAACTTGGCAAGGGACTTGGCAAGAAGGTGACAACGAGACGCGGAGACTCAGACAGAATCTGAGAGAGGAACAGAAGGACAGGAAACAGAAACCAAGAGGGCCAGAGACGGAAGAGACGGACACAGACAGACAGACAGATGGGAGACATGGAGCTAAGGGCTCAGGACCATCTGGGAAGGCAGGAGCCCTCCCCTACCCCCCAAGGGCACGGAAGCCACAGAATGGGGCGTTTCCTTGTCACTGTCACCCCTCACCCCTGGGGACAGGGGTCCCCACCTCTCTCTCCATCTCTGCCTCCAGCTCTGTAATCTCCACGGGGCCCCTCATCTCTCCCTCCTCCCGCAGCAGCCTCCCCATCCCTTCAGAGGGGTGTGTTGCACTTTGTCACTTTCCATCTCTCCTCTCTCTGCCTCTGCTCTCTCCCCCATGTCTGACTTTCTCTGATTTCTCTGGCTCCTTCCCTTCCTCTCCCACCCTCTTTTCTCGCCTCCGTCTTGTCCCCCACCCTCCTCCTCCCCTATCTTTCCACCAGCCCCAGTCTGTGAAGTCCCCAGAGACCCCAAGGGAGGGCGGGTAGGGGGCAGGGACTGGCCTGCCAGGCAGTCCAGGGCGTGGGAGGCTGCCAGATCCCGGGCCTACTTCCCAACGGACGGATGGGAGCTAGGTCCCCTGGGAAGGCTCCCTCCTCCCCCAAGCCATGGTCCTCCACCCCTTCTGAGGTCACCAGGCAACTATGTGGGCCAGAGGGCCCTATGGGGTCCTGGCAGCCGGTGGGCAGGCAAGGACAGCACTGGGGGTGGCGGGGGTGTCTCTAAGCTCCCGTGTCATGCACCCCTTCTCCAACACAGGCACGCAGGCAGAAGAGGAGTATCTCTTTGTGAGGAGTCCGGGCAACATCACCCGCGCCCGGGGACTCACGGGGACCCTGAGGTGCGAGCTCCGGCTCCAGGGCGAGCCTCCCGAGGTGACCTGGTTGCGGGATGGACAGATCCTGGAGTTGGCGGACAGCACCCAGACACAAGTGCCCCTGGGCGAAGACAGCGAGGATGACTGGAAAGTGGTCAGCCAGCTCAGGTACCAGCTCTGCCCCCACGGCCACATCCATTCCTTTTCCCATCCCCACGGAGCTCCATCACGGAGCGGCTAGAAGGTCCTGGGCTTGGAGCCCCTCTGGCTTGTAGTGTGTCTTCTGTCTGGGCTGCTTACGGCACGGGTGGCTCTGAGCTAATGACCAGGGCTCTGGGACAGTAGCAGTTCCCTCATCAGCGACCATCTACTCCCAGCTCTGACCTCTGACCTATTTTTTTCTCCTTTTCTCCTTCCAGAATCTCTTCTCTGCAGTTGTCGGACGCGGGGTGGTACCAGTGTGCGGTGGTCCTGGGCGGACAGACATTCATGTCCGAGGCTGGCTATGTGGGGCTGGAAGGTGAGCCCCTCCTCCACTAGGAGGAGTCCCAGTACATATGGGGAGGTCAGGGGGAGACCCCAGGGTGCTGGGAGACCCAGGAGGCCTGCAGAGGGTGGGCGCAGGATGGAGACAGGCCCGGGGAGTGGGGGGGGGGCGTACGCTGTGAAGATGTGACTGGGGTCCATGGGCTGTCCTGGCAGTCAGCCGTGGTTGACGTAGCACATTCCACGGGCCAGATAAGGGATGAGAAACCCTGGATGGAGCTGGCTCCCCCGACCCCCCGGGGCCTCTCACCTTCCTCCTCAAAGAAATGAGATGATGAATCAGATGTGAGGGACCCGGTCATCTTAGAGATCAAACATGAGGGGGAGGGATAGAGGGCAGGGTGGGGGTGCTGTCAGTCATGCAGGAGGCCCAAGCGTTCCAGGGGGTTGGACCCAGGGAATTGGAGACACTGCAGAGTGGGCCAAGGGTCCCAGAAGTGGGTGGGACACGTGGGACTGCCGCCCTCCCACCAGGCCTGCCATACTTCCTGGAGGAGCCGGAGGACCGAGCTGTGTCTGCCGACACCCCCTTCAACCTGAGCTGCCGGGCCCAAGGACCCCCAGATCCCGTGAAGCTACTCTGGCTCCAGGATGCAGTATCTTTGGCCCCGGCCCCAGGCCAGGGCCCCCAGGACAGCCTGCACATTCTGGGTGAGTCCGGACTCTGTGCACTGGGTCAGTAGGGAGCTGGCTTGCCCCCTGGAGGAGCCTTCCGGCCCTCTGTCCCCCCTCTGCGCCCCTCTCCGAGTCTCAGTCTCTTAATGTCTCTCTGTTCTCTCATCTCTCCCTTTCTCTCTCGCTGCTTCTCTCTGCGGATCTCTCTCCCCTTCTCTCTGCCTCTCCCTCCATTCACTCTAGCCTCTCTCTGAATAGCAGTCTTTGTCCCAGATTCCCACTGAGCTGCACCACGGCCCAAGAGCGTGTGGGCCTGGTGCCTTTGACCCACGAACCAGTCCTTCCCGCCTCTCCGCCACCTCCCCCCATGCCCTGCCCACCTCCGGCTCTGGCCCCAGGGAGGACATCCAACCAGGCCCCTCTCAGGGCACAGAGCCCAGAGAAGAGAGAGAGAGAGAGAGAGAGTGCCTGGGAGACACAGAAATGAACCGGCCAAAGAAGTAGCCTAAGCTGTGGCACCCTCCCCTTCAGGGTGACCCATCCCCTCTGCACTATGGCAGGTCCTGTCCTGGGGTCACACAGTGGACTCAGGCTGGCCCTGGACTTGGGGGCTTCCCCTTCCTGAAGGAGGAGAGACATGGAACCACATACAGGATGTTTCATAAGGGAAAGTGGTTGAGGGTAATGGCTTCCTGGTGCCTCCCTCTGCCAGCATGAGGAGGGTCTCTGGGTGAAGGCAGGTGCCACATTCCCAGCATTCCAGGGACCCTGAGTGAGCAGCTCCCGGAGGAGTGACTCAGGCCCGTGATGCGAGTTGGTGGCCGGGTAGAGACAGGGAGTCCTGAGTCAGCCTGGCAGGACTAGGGCGAGGCAGAGGGGGAGGGGCAAGCCCCCCAGCTCTGGCCCAGGAAGGAGTGAGAATCGGAGGCACAGTGTCCCAGGGGTTGGACCAAGGACTAAGTGTGTGTGTGTGTGTGGGGGGGGGGTGGTTCAATGGGGCAAGAGGAGAGGGAGTCACATCTCCTGTCTTGGGTTCCATCCACAGCTGCCTGTTTATATGTAGGTGGGCCTTGAGTGGGAGCAGCTACTGTGTGTGTGTGTGTGTGTGTGTGTGTGTGTTTTACTGACCGATCCAGTGTCAGCCTGTACCCATCCATCACTGTGTGTTCGTCATTGTGTGGGAATGGAGAGTGGGCGGCAGCTCGCAGGTGTGTGGCTGAGTATGTCCTCCTGCGGCACAGGACGTGTCCCGTGGGTGCTGTGGAGCCCGTTATGGGGTGTGCGTGTATGTCCCCGATGGGTCTGTCATCATGGGCTCTACTGTGTGTCTGTATGTACATCCGTATGGGTGTATCCACTTAGGTATGTCTGAGTGGATGTGTGTGCATCCTCCTGTGTCCACATGTGTGTGTTCCCTCGTGTGTCCACATGTGTCTATGTCTGTCCATGCAGGCGTCTGTATATGTGAGCAGCAGCGACACTCTGTGCTTCCACCTGCGGCTGCCGCTTGGTACAGGGCGTTGGTGCCAGCCACAGTGCCTGAAGAACTGTCCCCTGGGAGCCTGTGACAGCCTGCGTGTGTGCCACGATGGTCGCGCAGGAAGGCTTGTCTGCGTGTTCATGGCCACTGGGGTGCTGTGTGCCAGCAAGCGGGCAGGAAGCAGAGCAGGGTGTGTGTGTGGGGGGGGGACGTGGGTCCCAGTGTGTCTATGTGTGTGTGTGTCCATCCCAGCCCACTTCAGCGTCCCTGTGGCCGGGATGTGTAGGGGGCTGGGCGCCCCTCATGTTGCTGGGTGTTTGCTATCCGCATCTGCCCGTGGGACTGCATGTTTGCATGTTCCCCCGCCATGAGTGTTCGGCCTCGGCGTGTGCCCCTGTGTGTTTACACGGAAGTCGCCACATCTGACAACACCAGCCTGGGTACATCAGAGTGTGGCTTAGCCAGCGCTGCGTTTTCTCATAGTTATTTGTAGTAATAATAATGGACCCTGCGTGTTTAAGGATGATTCATTGTTAGTGGGGGAGAAGAAGAAGGGATTTTGTCTGCTCGTGTTTGTCTGTCCCTCTATCTGACTCAGGGCGCGCCCCCCTCTTCTTCCATCCCTCTCATTCCCTTGGAAAAGAAGGGGGGGGAGCAGGGGCTGGGGGTGGGGCAGACATCTGGAAAGTACATCTGGAGTGAGGTGGCCTCTGTCCCAGAGCAGCAGCCCTCGGAGGGGAGCTGGACCCAGGCCCTGGATCCCTGAGCTCCCCCTCCCACAAGATGCCACCTCTGGGGTCTGGGAACCAGGATCCCACCCCGTGCGCGCGGGGGGGAGGGGAGTAGGCCTGCCGGAAGTGCTGGGGTTGGGGAGAGGGGACGCCCCAATGACTCACGCGGGGGCAGGAATGCTGTGGTCGGAACACGACCTGGCTCCAGAAGACTCCCCCCACCGCCCCCACCCCCGTGCCAAGGCCGGGGAGGCGCCAGCTCCTGCGTGCGCTGTGACCCTGGAGCGGGCCCCACGTGCCAGGTGGCTGGAGCGGGACTGGGCTCCCCGTCCCCTCTCTGGCCCGCCGCCCTCTGGCCTCCCCCGGGCCGCGGGGGCTGCACGCAGGCACCTGACCTTGGCTGGGAACGGGAGGCCGCCTGGGCAGCTGGCCACTGCGGAGCTCCCCTGCCTACCCCCTTCCGGTCTCGGCCTGACTCTCCCTCTTGGTTCCTCTCCCTCTGAGAAAAGGAAACTTTGTGTTTGCTGGCGGGCGGGCGGAACGCTCCTCTGGAACACCGCGGTGGTGGGAACCGGGGTAGAGCCAGAAGCGTGCAATGCGCTGACTGGCTAGGAGCGCGTGCAGGCTGGGGAAGCACACCCAAGGTGCTCCTCCTCTGGTCCCCTCTCTCGAATGTTGTGCAGCTGTGCGCTGTGTGTGTGTGTGTGTGTGTAGGAGAGCAGGAGCGACAGAAACACAGCAAGCAAAGAGGAGAGGGTTGATGATGGTAGCTATGCCCACACACGTGTGTCTAGCAGGTGCATGTGTCTCCTCGGGTCCCCAAGTGCGTGTTTGTGCATGTACGTGTGTTTCTGAATCTGTTTCTCTGTGTACTGGTGTGTCTGTGTGAATATGTGTCTACCTGTGCCTGCGTGGACTCTGTGCCTCTACTGACTTGCATGCATGAGTGTGTGACAAGGGTTTGAAGTCCTGCTGAGGTCATAGGCCTGGCCTTGAACTTGGGGACTGAGGTGATGTGTCTAAGGCGTTGTCCTCCCCCTCCCTACCTGCTCTTTCCCAGCAGGGGTCCAGGGCCTAGGCTGAGCCTGGCTAGGACAGAGGAGGTAAGAGGAGCCCCCCTGTTCCCCATCTCTGACTCAGGGTTCCTCTCTTCTGTGACTCCCAGGTCTGAACAGGACGTCCTCCTTCTCCTGCGAAGCCCATAACTCCAAAGGGGTCACCACGTCCCGCACGGCCACCATCACAGGTGACAGGAGTGGAAGATTAGCCAGGGAGGTGTTGGGTGTCAGAGATGGGGCTTAGACCCTCCGAGGGGAGGTGGGGGGCGGCGCGGTGAGAGCTTTGGGCAAAGACGCACATCTGAAGGGCTTCCCTCATCTGTCCACAGTGATCCCGCAGCGGCCCCACGACCTCCACCTGGTTTCTCGCTGGCCCACAGAGCTGGAGGTGGCTTGGACGCCAGGCTTGAGTGGCATCTACCCCCTCACCCACTGCACCCTGCAGGTGAGAGCCCCCCACCAGGCTTTGATCCTCTCCGTCTCAGCTCCCCACCTTTGACCCTCATCTTCTCCCTGGGAAGCCAGCCCTCCCCAGCCTTGGTGTGTTGAGAGGCGGGAAAGCAGCAGGTTAAGCTGAATGTCCTATGTTTGAATGCTGGCTCCATTTGGGCCAATGACCTGACCTCAGTTCTCTCCTCTGTAAAATGGACACAACGCTTGCACCTATCTGAGAAGGTTGTTGTGAGAATTCAGTGGGTTGCAAATAACCACTTGAGACATGATCTGGAAGGTAGGAAATGCATCACACATTATTAGCTGTGTTCAGTCTCTGTGGTTCAGCGATAGCAGCTCTGACCGGACCTGAGCGAGCAGGGCCAGAGCTTTTCAGTGCCCACTGCTCTGTTTCTCTCATCCCAGTCCTGACCTCTCTGGGTCTTCTTCCCTCGCTGGACTCTGTGTGTGTGTTTTCAACAAGAGTGCATTGCAGAGCATGATGTTGTAACACAGTGGGTTGAGCCACACTTTGCAACAGTGGCATCTCACACTTGGAATTCAAGTCTAGCCATTCCATTTCTGATCCAGCTGCCTACTAATGCACCTGGGAAAGCAGCGGAGGACCACCCAAGTGCTTGGGGCACTGCCACCCATGTGGGAGACTCAGATGGAGTTCTGGGTTCCTGGCTTTGGCCTGGCCAAGATACAGTTTTTGCAGGCAGTTGGGGAGTGAAGCAATGAATGGATGATTCTCTCTCTCTCTCTCTCCCTTTCAAATAAATAACAGATCTTTATGAAAATGATTTTAAAATGCTAGCTAGGTAGTCAAGCATCTCTCCTGAAGTTGCTCCTATTCTAATTTTACTATTTATGAAAAGATTTATTTATTTTTTTTTAATTGGAAAGACAGATTTTACAGAGAGAAAGAAAGCGAGAAAGAGAGAGAGAAAGCTCCAAAGGCAGGAGACTTCTCTGGGTCTCCAGAGTGGGTGCAGGGTCCCAAGGACTTAAACCATCGCCTGCTGCTTTCCCAGGCTACAGACAGACAGCTGAGGGAAATGGAGCAGGCAGGGCACAGACAGGAGCCCATAGGGAATGTCAGCACTTGCAGACAGAGGATTAGCCAATTGAGCCGTCACAACAGTCTTCCTCCCACCCTCCCTCTATTTTAATTTTATTTATTGATTAGTGGACAGGGATTCAGAGACAGGGACAGCAGAGGTCTTCTATTTGCTGGCTTATTCTCAAAAGGCCCGCCCATTGAAGCCAGGCGCCTGGAACTCAGTCTTCAACTCTGGCGTAGATGCCGAGAGCCCGAGAGCCTGAGCCGTCGTCGGTGGCCTCCCAGAGTACATGGCAGCAGGAAACTGGAGGCGGAGCTGAGGCTGAAACCCAGGCATTCTGATACAGGGGTGTCCTTTTACAAAATTCTCATTATTTATTTGAAAAGTAGAGTTAGAAGGCCCAGCACAGTAGCCTAGTAGCTGAAGTCTTTGCCTCATATACACCAGGATTCCATATGGGCACCATCTAGTCCCAGCAGTTCCGCTTCCCATTCAGCTCCCTGCTTGTGGCCTGGGAAAGCAGTTGAGGACGGCCCAAAGCCTTAGGATTTTGTGCTTGCATGGAAGACCCAGAAGAGGCTCCTAGCTCCTGGCTTTGGATTGGCTCAGCTCCAACCATTGTGATCTCTTGGGAAGTGAATCAATGGACAGAAGATCTTCCTCTCTGTCTCTTCTCCTCTTTGTATATCTGGCTTTCCAATTTAAAAAAAGAAGAAGAAGAAGAAGAAGAAAGAAAAGAAAAGTAGGGTTAGGGAAAGAAAGAAATCTTTCTTCTGGAGAGCCCCTCAATTGTCCAGGATGGACCAGCCCCGATACAGGAGCCAGTAGCTTCGTCTGGGTCTCCCAGGTGGGCACAGGGGCCCAAGCACCTGGACCATCTTCCACTGCTTTCCCAAGCAGATTAGAAGGGAGCAGAATTGGAAGTGGAGTAGCTGGGACTTGAACCATTGCCCACATGAGATGCCTGGAACTGGTGCTGCAAATGGAAGCTTAATGTGCTATGCCATGGCACCAGCCCATCATGTGGTGTCTTAACCATTGAGCTGAATACCCATCCAGCTCTGACTCTGGAGTGAAAAAAACAGAAACACCTGGACCCCAGATCTGTGTGTCCACAGCGTCTGAAGCGCTCTGAGCTCTGGAGTCACAGCCAAGTGTGGGTAGGACCTCGCCTGTTGGAGGAGACAGCCGTCAATGACAGTGAGCAGCTCTTGTGGTGGGTCAGCTGGGGGCGGGGCCTCGTGGCACCGTTTTCCTGACAGCCCCTCGCCTGTGTGGACAATCTGGAGATCCGACGGTTTTCAAGATCAAAGAAACTAAGGGTAGCTTGCAGCCTGTCAAGGTGACAGACAGGAGGTGGCAGACCTGGGATCCAAACCCTGGTCTCACCAAACCCTAAGTGGTGTGCCATGCCTCATTTATAAAATCTTTTATAAAATCAGCTCCACAGGAACTGCCTTTGGGTGCTTTCATGGGAGCACCTCTACTTGGCATTTCAGCTCTAGCAGGTGGCACTGATAACACCCTTGTGTTCCAGGAGAGGATCTGAGGCCCAGAGAGCCCAGGTGGCCCGTGCTGTCCCGCTGACTCCCAACATGGCCAAAAGGACAAGGCTGAGGTCCATACCTGGAGGCCAGCCGGATTTGGCAGACCTCAGATGCCAATTGCTCTCCACCATCTGAATCCCTCAAGTGTCCCCAGGAAAGCAGAAGTGTGTCCTCTTCATTCTCCAGGACTCACTTCCTGTTGTGCCCCAGCTAGGGGGCTAAAGGGCTCCAGTGGGAAGGTCATGGCCATCACAGAGATGTGAGAGTGGCCACTGTCTGTCCCCATCTCTCCTCTGTCCCAGCTAGGGGTTCCTCTGCATCTGTCACAGTGGGTCACAGGGCAAGCACGGGGACAGCCTTGTGCCCTCCACGGCCCGTCCTCCCTGACTTCCCTAAGGGTCATGTCTCCCCCATGTAGGGGCTGTGTGGCTTTGGGCAAAGCTGCTGAACCTCTCGGGGCCTTGGCTTCTCTCACCAGGATATAGGAAGGAGGAGGAAAGGTGGGCAGTTGGTGAGACGTTCATTGGCGCTTGGTGCAACTCTGCACAGCTGGGCTGCTAGATTCACAACGCCCAGCCAGTCTGTAAGCCTCACACCCTTAAACATCGCACCCTGACAAAGAGGGAGGCCGCCTTCCAGAGACAGAATCTAAGACTTGGAAAAACTTACCTCAGTACAAGCGTTAAATAAATTCAGATTTGGTGCTCAGTGCACACTAGATGCACTTGGATGCTTATAAAGATCATAGGCAAAATCTTTGTCAGGCACCTAGCTGGTCATCCCTGCAGTCACCCATGTAGCCAATCTCTAAATCAAAACACAGATCCTGGAGCTGGTGTTAGGACACAGTGAGTTAAGCACTGGTTCGAGTCCTGGCTACTCTGCTTCTGATCCAGCTCCCTGCTAATGGCCTGGGGAGGCAGCAGAAGATGGGCCCTGTGGCCCTGGCTTCAGCCCGGACCTTGTGGCCGTTTGGAGAATGAGCTATCAAATGGAAGATCTCTCCCTCTCTTTTGACACCTGCCTTTCAAAGAAGTAAACAAATATTTAAACACAAGCAAAAAAAAAAAAACCAAATGAACAAACACAGACCCTTCCCAGCCCTGAGTGGGATCCCTCAGCCCCTAGCAACGGCCCCTGTTCGGACTGCTGTTGTGGGACGGGGCTTTTGCCTGCGTTCTGGCTCTGAGACATGGGACCTCAGAGGCCTGCCGTTATTTGATCTAATAATTATGACCCACCAATTCTCTTCATTATTACGATCTTGGCTCACCACCTGCCACTCACCCTGTGGCATCCTTGGGTGCCAGCAACATTTAAAGAACCCTGGAAGGAGTTTGCTCTTCTAAGTCCCATTCCCCTGATGGGGAGACTGAGGCTTAAAAAGGAACAGGAGTCTTGCCAGAGGTGACTTTTGTAAGCAGTGACACAGCCATATGGCATGGCCTGTCATCTCCTTGCTTTGACAATCTGCTGCCTGTGTTGTCTCAGAACGGACCTGCGCACACACTTGCACACAGACAAAGCTGGGGAAGTCCTCCTGTTGTGACCACCTTGTGCTGTCCTCATGTCCTTCCCTCTCTCCCCAGGCGGTGCTGTCAGACGATGGGGTGGGCATCTGGCCAGGCGAGCTAGAGCCCCCAGAGGAGCCCCTCAACTTGCAAGCAGCCGTGCCCCCTCACCAGCTTCGTCTGGGCAGCCTTCATCCTCACACCTCTTACCACATCCGGGTGTCATGCACCAGCAGCCAGGGTCCCTCTCCCTGGACCCACTGGCTCCCTGTGGAGACGACAGAGGGAGGTAATCTGGCCTGGGGAGGCAGACGCTGCCCATGCCCCACTGGAGCTTGCTTGCATCTGGGACACCTGCAACATCGCCCCTCGCCCCTCGCCCCTCGCCCCCTCCCCCTGCTCCAGCCCTGACACATGGCCTGTCTTTCCCTCATCACGTCCCTCAGCCTCATAGTGTCCCGTGCTTCTGCTCATGGGAGGTCCTGCAGTGTTGCCCCTGCGTGCCCTTTGTACCCCATCCCCACTTCCTGGGAACAGGGGAGCGGAATCAGGAAGCAGCAGGGGTGCCAGCTTCCCCTCTTCCCTATCCCCCAGTGCCCCTGGGGCCACCCGAGAACATTAGCGCCGTGCGGAATGGAAGCCAGGCTCTCGTGCGTTGGCAAGAACCAAGGGCACCCCTGCAGGGTACCCTGTTGGGGTACCGGTTGGCGTATCGAAGCCAGGACACCCCTGAGGTGGGTGCTGCTGGCGGGGGTGGGGTAGGATGGCAAAGGGAACATGACAGACATGGGCAGTAGTACTGGTTGGGTGATACACGATCACTCACACCCCAGGGACCACCTTCTGGGGAACCGGGGTGGTGGTGGGTAGGGATGCTTCTCTGTAAACCAGTGTTTGAGTAATGCCTGCTGTCTGTGACACGTTGCAGATAGCCAGGGAACATCTTGAGGAGGGGGGAAGGATGGGTTTTTTGATGTACGCCGAGGTACTCCATGGGCTCACAGGGTGGGTGGGAAGTTAGAAGAGGCTGGAGAGTTCAACATGAGAAGTGAGACCGGTTATTCAGCCAGAGCAGTGCCTTGTGCCCAGCACTGTGCTGAAGCGTTAGTAGAGATTCTGCAGGGAGCAAGACAAGATGGGGTCCCTGCTCTGGGGTGGTTTCTCCCACTGGGAGAGGGAAAGCTGGTGGAGGAGAGGGGAAGGGGGCAGTGGCAGGGGTGAGACCGAGGTCGGAGGCTTGAGTTAGGAGCCTGGGGACCTATGCTTGTGCTCCTCTGGACCCCCAGGTGCTTTTGGACATAGGTCTCAGGCAAGAAGTGACCCTGGAGCTGCGGAGGGACGTGCCTGTGCCCAACCTGACGGTGTGTGTGGCGGCCTACACTGCAGCTGGGGACGGTCCCTGGAGCCTCCCTGTGCCCTTGGAGCCCTGGCGCCCAGGTAACCCCAAGGCCATGGTTCACCCCATTGCCTGCAGCTACCCTGGCCCCTGGCTGCCACCCCTGGCTTGTGCGCTGTACCTCTGTTCCTGGGGGCCTCTCTCACTCCTTCCCCTGGGCCACACCACCCTTGCCCCACTCTGAGCATGTCTCCTCTCTGTCCCTTCTCCTCACAGGGCAAGGACAGCCAGTCCACCAGCTGGGTAAGGGCGTTGGCATCTCCTCTTCTCCCTTCTTCCCCTCCACACCCATTAGCGCGCACCATGTGCTCGTCCTCTTCGTGTTTCTCAGACTTACCACTGTTCTCCACCATTTCTTGGGTTTGGGTGGTCCTTGGTAGAGGTGCTTGGAACAGCCCAGCATAGGCACATGAATGGTCAGTGAGTGGGTGAGTCGGTGGATGGGTGGATGGATGGATGGATGGATGGATGGATGGATGGAGGAAGGGGTGGATGCAGATATGAATGGGTGGGTAGGTGGATGGATAGATGGGTAGTGGAGGGTGGATGGATAGAGGGATATATGGATAGGTGAATAGATGGGTGGATGGGTTAATGGGTCCATGATGAGGAAACGTCTTCACATCTGTGCCTCTCAAGTAGTTCCCCAACACTAATCAAACATTGCTGCTCCACCCGCTGTACCCTTCTACCACTATTTCAGTCCATCTCTTATAACTCAACCAGAATTCTCAACTCCTATGCTTTCCTATATGCTTTCACATTTACTCCACCCTCTTGTCATGCACATCCCGTTGCCATTCTGCATTCCTCATGCGTACCTCCCAAACCTGTGGCACGCATGCACACATGTGCGCACACACACACACACACAGAGTTCTCACTCAGGCCTTGCACACCACGTGCACATTCATCACACATCCCCCCATCACAGACAATACCATAAACCCTACGACTCCCCTTGCACGCCCCTCACACACCATCTCTCACCCTCGCCTATCCTAACCCATCCCACAGTCTGTCCCTCCATCACTCCTATACCCCAACCTGCCCGTATCACATCGGTTACCTGGTCACTGCAAACACCTCTCACCAGGAAGTTCCATCCTTCAGATCTACGTAAAACTCACCCCCATACACGGCAGCCCCAGCTTGTGGACACCCACCATGCCCCCTGCACAGTGATCCCACCCTCTTCCTTACATGGGAAGACACTTTCAGGCGTGGATGCTATGGCATGGCGGGTACAGTCACCACTTGAGATACCCTCAGTCCTTATCAGAGTGCCCGTTCCAGTCCTGGCCTCCCTGCTTCTGATTCAGCTTCCTGCTGAGGCGTCCGGGGAGGCAGAAGGGGCAGGCTCAAGGATGTAGCAGTCCTGCTTCCCATCTGGGGAACCCAGGTGGAGTTTCAGCTTCTTGGCTTCAACCTTGCCTATAATGGGCATTTATGAAGTAAACCAATAGATGCAAGATCGATCTCTCTCTGCCTTTCAGGAAGATAAAAATAAATAAGCCCTTCTTAAAAAGAATGCCTTTTTTATAAGCGTTGCACACTCCTCAAGGACACGCTTTGGACCCACACTCAGTTCTTCTGTCTGCACAATTATCGCTCATACTTACCCTACTTGAATTTTATCCCCACCCATCCCATCTTCTCCTGTGTCCCTTGCACACTGATGGCCATTCTGCAAGTGTCTTCCTCTCATGATCCGTTTGCTACACAAACATCAAATACTCGCCCCACCTTCCAAAGATTGATGTATTTACTTGGAAGACAGGGAGCCAAAGAAATCTTCCATCTGCAGGCTCACTCCCCAAATGGGCACAAACAGCTAGGTCTGGGCCAGGCTGAAGCTAGGAGTCAGGAACTCCACTTAGGTCTCCCACATGGGTGGCAGGGACCCCAGGCATCCGGGCCATCTTCTGCTGTTCTCTCAGGCAGCTGGGAGCTGGATCAGAAGCAGAGTAGCACAGACTCAAACCAGCACTCTGATATGGCATGTGGGTTTTTACAAGCAGCCATTTAATGTGCTGCACCACAACAGTGTAACTTCATTTACATCTCCTACAAGCCTGAGGCACCTTGTACTGTCACACTCCTATCACACGTGTTGTGTGTCCTGCCAACCCTGTCCAGTGTCCTTGGATACACCATCATACCTCTCCTCACCAAACACATCAACACCTTTACCTCATCCCCGCTTCCCACATCATCCCCTGGAGGGGAGGGCTCACAGGGAGCGGAGTCCAGGGTGTCTGCCATGATTTGTCCCCTCTACTCCCCAACAGTGAGTGAGCCCCCAGCTCCCGCCTTCTCGTGGCCCTGGTGGTATGTGCTGTTGGGGGCAGTGGTGGCTGCTGCTTGCGTTCTCATCCTGGCCCTCTTCTTCATGCACCAGCGGAAGAAGGAGACTCGTTACGGGTGAGCTGGGGAGTCTTATGCAGCCTGGGACGGAGAGGCTGTGCAGAAGGAGAGGTGGTCAGAGCAAGGAGAAGACCAAGGGCATCTGGGAAACAAATGCAAGGGGGAAGGGAGCAGCCTGAGGCCTGCTGAACCGCGGTGGAGGAGGGGGCAGGCAGGACAGGGTGCTGGGACGATGCATACAGCTCTTCTCTGCTTTCATCTTCTCTCCTGTGCCCCCAGAGAGGTGTTTGAGCCAACAGTGGAGCGGGGTGAACTGGTGGTCAGATATCGTGTCCGTAAATCCTACAGTCGCCGGACTACAGAAGCTACCTGTAAGTGAACCCCCTCTCCCCTTACATGGCTCCCTGTCCTGGTCTGGGGAGTCACTCGTATGGAGAATTGGGCCTGCTGGGCTTCTGTAGATGCAGGAAATACTAGCAAATTAGACTCACAAGCCCCAGAAAATTGTGGAACCGCACAGAACTTTAGAATGGTAGAGGGTCAGACACAGGAAGTCCAGGGAACACTTACACTCAATCTTGGAACAATGCAGTGTTGGTGGTGATAATGATGATGGTGATGGTGGCAATGGAGAAGGTGGAAATGATGACAGGGTTGGTGATGAGACGTTCGGGCCATGAGAGATGAGATGACAGCAAGTCCTGGCACTTGTGGTATTAACCTAAGCTCTACACCTTCCACCCCTGTCACCTGAGCCCCACAGGTGGGGATGAGTTATCCCCTGTCAGCAATCGGGTTGAAGAAGTTGTGGCAGAAAAGGGTGAAGCAACTGACACACAGCTTTCAAGACTTAGACTATGCTCTACATGATTTTGATTGGAAAGACAGAGAGCGACCAAGCTCTCCCATCTGCTGGTTCACCCCCTATATGTCTGCAAAGGTCAAGGCTGAGCCCCATCAGAGCCAGAAGCCTGGAACTCAGGCTAAGTCTCCTACTGTGGGTGGCAGGAACCCAAGCACCAGGGCCATCATCCCCAGATGTGCAGCAGCAGGAAGCTAAATATGAACCTGGCCACTCCTATTTGGTTGGATTCTTTGTTTGTTTTGTTTTTGTGTGGCATCCCACTTCGGGATGTGTCTGTGTTAGCCACTGCTGCAGATGTCCGTCCGTAAACTGCTGCCTCTGGGAATTCAAAATGTTCAAGGGATAGAATTGACCTTGGCCTGACAGATGACCAGCTCAGTACTCTATGCCCTGGCGATGCTGAAAATCAAAAAATCTTATACAGTTGCAGACTCTGCTGGGAGTCTGTGGAGTTGTGAAAGTCCCAGTGGAGGCTGGTCTTG
Source organism: Ochotona curzoniae (assembly GCF_017591425.1). Classification (NCBI taxonomy): domain Eukaryota; kingdom Metazoa; phylum Chordata; class Mammalia; order Lagomorpha; family Ochotonidae; genus Ochotona; species Ochotona curzoniae. The sequence goes on along the minus strand of NW_024465561.1, from coordinate 2,424,283 downwards.
GAGGCCACCCTGTCAAACAGCTTCATCTTTCCATCTGGGGAAATTGAAGTCAAGAGAGAAAACGGACAGTGCAAGGTCCTGCTAGCACACAGGGAGCAAGTGGCCAGGGCCCCAGGGGGTGTTTGGGAAGGGCTGGGAAAGACATTTCAGTAAGAGAAGGAACAGTGACAGGGAGGTCACAGCAACCTTGTGCAATAGCCAACAGTGGCAGTTCTCACTCGGGGTGTGATCTGGGTCCCCTGGGGTCCCTGAGACCTTTTGTCAGGGGTCCCTGAGGTCAAAACTACTGTCACCAGAATACCAACATGTCATTTTTGCACTGTCACGAACATTCAGTAGAGTTTTCTAGAAACTCCCTTGGCCTGTGATGATGTCACCCGGGTCCCTGTGGACTGACAGGGTGTGTGCTTATGTCTATGTCGTTTTAAAACTGTCCGTTTCTCCTTCGGATGCCAGAAACATTGATGTAAACACACAGCCACATAAACAGCTGTTTGCGGTAAAGAAGCCCTGAGAATTGTTACATGAAAACAATAAATTATAACCACACACAGTGATTATGTTGCCTCGACTAGGTCTAATGCTGGGTGAAAGATGCCAGATACACAACAAAGGCAATCTTCTAGGTGATTTCTGTTGCTGTAGCACTTACAGACAGAGAAAGCCCTAGTAATCCATTGTTAGGATAAGTCAGCGAGGGGCAGGTTGTGTCTTGTTCTTGCCCCCGCCGCTGGTTACACAGTTATGTTTGGTTCCTGAAAACCCATTGTGTGGCTCATGCATAATTTGTGCAAGGTACACCTCCGTGAAAACGGAAATAACTTTTTAATGACTAGTGCAGCAGCGCACTGACCGTCAGGGTGCCCACTGGAGCAAAGTCATGCTTGGTGGGAGGCAGAAGCTGGCACGGGGAGTGGGGTAGGGAGGTGCTCAGGGCAGTGTGGGATATGGAAGCAGTGGAAAAACAGCCAGTATTTCCATGGTGGGTGCAGTCCTACCGGGGTACCTCCTTTGAGGACAGCAGCCCTGCTCCATGGTTCTGTCCATCCCTCACACAGTGAACAGCCTGGGCATCAGTGAAGAGTTGAAGGAGAAACTACGGGATGTGATGGTGGACCGACACAAGGTGGCCCTGGGCAAGACTCTGGGAGAAGGTGAGGCTCCCAGCCTACCCATGCACCCACCCACATCCATCTTTGCCTATACCTGACAGTAGGAAACAGGGTCCCTGGGCAGAGGGGGTGGGGATGCCTGATGCCAAAGTCTTCCTTGGGCCCTGTACAGGGGAGTTTGGAGCTGTGATGGAAGGTCAGCTCAACCAGGATGACTCAGTCCTCAAGGTGGCTGTGAAGACGATGAAGAGTGAGTCTGCTTGTGCATGTGCACGTGGGGGACCCCAGCCCCAGGAAGAGAGGGGAGAGAAAAGACAGTGGTAAAATGGCCACAGGGTAGAACCTTGGTATTAGCCAACAGAAAAGGGAGCCAAGTGAGGTTCTTGAACAGGAGGAATTGAATAAAGGAGTTAATTGCACAGGAGGAGGCAGGACACAGGAAATCACTTCCACCCTAGGCCGAGAACAGTAGAGGGAGGAAGTGCTGCCATCAGAGCCATGATCAGGGATGCCTGGTAGAAGTTGGGACCACAGAGTTAGGAGCTGTCTGTGGGGGCTAGAAGCACAGGGCACTGTGAAGGCAGAGAGAAGGTAAAAAACAAACAAACAAACAAAAAACAAAACTTGCCTCCTCCTACCTCTGGCCACTCTGCTTGGCAAACCCCTGGAGGAAATCAGTAGGGAAAGGAGCCTGGGAAATGTAGTGTTCAAGGACACGTCTCTGCCCTCAGAGAGCCACACAGGGAAGATCTAGAATGAGGCGTGCCTGGAGTGACTCTCTCTGAACTTCCTTCCCATCCCCTCAAAGGGTGGCTCAGGATGTCCCTACCTCCTGGGGCTGTGTGAGATATAGCAATAGGTGCCAGAGGTGAAGGGAGTCCTTGTTGTTAATCTACAGCTCTTTGTATCACCAGACTGGGGAGGGTTGGAGGTAGGGAGGCTACCCAGGACCACATAGCATAGGGAGTCCAGCGCCAAGTCCTTTTCATGCAGAGAAGGCGAAGAATGGAGGGTCAGGCTGGGGCTGGAGTTCGGTTGCGGGGTGGGGAGAAATTGCTCCTTCCTGAATTATAGGGGTGAAAGCCTGGACTACGGAGTTGTTTCTGCTTGCTCATGCATTCTGCACCGAGCACTTCCTGTGTCCCGGCTTATGTTCACACAGAAAGAAAGAAAGAAAAAAGATAATTATTTACTTGAAAGGCAGAGTGACAGAGAGAGGGAAAGAGACCTTCCATCTGCTGACATTCTGTCCAAGTGGCCCAACATGGCTGGAGCTGGTCCAAGCTGAAGCCAAAGAACTCCAGGTCTCCTCTGTGGGTGGGAGATGCCCAAATACTGGGTCATCTTCTGCTGGTTTTTCCAGGGGTGTTAGCAGGGAGCTGGATGAGAAATGGAGCAGCCAGAACTCAAACCTGACTCCCATATGGGATGCCTGTCTGGCTCCCTGCTCACGCTCCTGGGAAAATAGAAGATGGCCCAAGTGCTTAGGCTTGTGGGGGTAAAGTGGGTGGAGTGGCTTGTGGCTTCAGCCTGGTACAGCCCTGGCCATTGCTGCCATTTAGGCAGTGAATTAGTGCTAAGATGATTGGTTTGTGTCTCTCTTCTTCACTTTGCTTTTCAAATAAAGTCAACTTCTAAATTGAATAGAGTGAGAATGACCATGGTCACACCTCGTGTACATGCTGCACCGAGCCCCACATCCTCGGCTTTGATGAACACGGAGATGGACGTTGGGAGGGAGGAGTCCTCCTGCCCAGCCTCCCGTGCTCACCCATTTTCCTCCCCGCCCCAAGTTGCGATCTGCACGAGGTCGGAACTGGAGGACTTCCTGAGTGAAGCTGTGTGCATGAAGGAATTTGACCACCCCAACGTCATGAGGCTCCTTGGTGAGTGGGGAGGGATCCAATGGGCCCCCACAACTACAACACTGAGGAACTCAAATCCCCAAGTCTCTGGCTCCCCACTCCCCCAGGGTCAGCAAGCTCCCCCTCCCTTGGCTCTTTCGCCTTGGAATGCAACCTCTGACCCTTTCCAGAAATAGCCAGAGGTCCCCAGGAGGGATCCCGAAACGTCCCTGGGAACTTACTGGAAGTGGCATTTCTAAAACTGCATCCTTCCCTGCTCCTCGCCCCCTGTCCCCATGTGTCCCTGCACAACACGGGGGCGAGACTTGGCCAGAGTGAGCAGCAGAGGCAAGAGTCAGGCTGGGAGAGGGGGTTGCCGGCCTCCCTTTCTGCCCAGCCGAGTGACAGGGCTGCCCTGGTGGTGGGGGACCCAGGCGTCTGTTTCCAGGGTTCCGAACGAGAAGGCTTTCCGGCCCCTGTGGTCATCTTACCATTCATGAAACATGGAGACCTCCACAGCTTCCTCCTCTACTCACGGCTCGGGGACCAGCCCATGGTGAGGGCTGCTTCATTGTCCTATACGGCAGCATTTTGTGAACAGCCACTGGGCACTCCATGTTGCCCAGTCATTGGCGAGATTGGGATGCCCTCATGAGGTGGGAACAAGCATGGGTTGTCTGTATTCCAGAACAGAGGTCCCAGCTGGATGTCTGTCAAGGGCAAGGAGAGTGGGATTTGAAGACACAGAGGAAGGGGCATTGGGGGTTGTGGAGAGTGGTGGGTTTTATTCATGGGACCATGGAAATAGAATACGCAGTGACAGGTGTGTCCAGGAAAGGGAAGGAGGAGGCAGGGACCACAGGGACCACAGGGACTTTGCTCAGCTCTGTTCTCCCTGCTGCCCCGGCCCTGCAGTTCCTCCCCACGCAGATGCTGGTGAAGTTCATGGCCGACATCGCCAGTGGCATGGAGTACCTGAGTACTAAACGCTTCATCCACCGGGACCTGGCTGCCAGGAATTGCATGTGAGTGTCAAGCCACGCTGCAAGGCGGACTGGGCATGCCCCTCAGGGCAGTCGGAAGCCAGGACTGGGATAGGAAGTGCAGCAAGGGAGTCTGGGAAGGATTTCTAGCAGAGGAGATCCTGGACCAACATCTGGAACAACGTTTGGATTCAAAGAGAGAAGGTGGGGAGAGGGGAGGTTCAATGTGCAGCATGAGGTGAGCCAAGGGGCAGAGGTGACCAGTTTGAGGCCGCAGTGGGTAAGAAGGGCTGGCTGTTCACCGCTGGATCAGCAGAAAATAGCCCTGAACAGCAGCCCAGGGGAGCGGTAGGATGGGGCAGGACCACAGGCTTAGAATATTAGGCTCATTTCAACTTCAGCCACATAGAGATTAGGTAGCAGAAAAACCAACCATTTGACAAGGTGTGTTCATGTTCACAACTCCGGAGAGCTGTGAATCTGAAAATAGATATTCCTTCCCCTCCCCCCTGCCACTTTTAACTATGAAAAGTTGCAAAGATTATGCAGTGAATACCCAGACAGGTTCAAGATGGATCCATTTGCTTGTGTTGGCATCTACCTTGTTCCTCTGTCCCCTGTATTTCCTGTAAGGTAGAAGGTAGACCTAAAGACTTGAAGTGGGTCTGGCATTGTGGTATAGCAGGTTAAGCTTGTAATGCCGGCATCCCAGTGTCCTGGTTACTCCACTTCTCATCCAGCTCCCATCTGATGGCCTGGGAAAACAGTAGAGGATAGCCCAATTACTTGGGCCCCTGGACCCACCTGATAAAGTCATAAGAAGCTTCTGGTTACCAGCTTTGGTTTTGCCCTGCTCTTAGCCATTTGGGAAGTGAACTAGCAGATGTAACTCTGTCTTCCAAATAAGTAAAATGAAGACCCAAAAAAACCCCCCAAAAACCCAAAAACTTGAAGCAACTGATAACAGCAGAGCTCCCTTGATTGCTGTGACGCTGGCGATTCAAGTCCCCCAGTGTCACATAGACCCTGAGGTTCAGGATAGACGGTCAACGGCTGTACTGTTCAGCGTTCCGTCGCTGCAGCCAAGTCCCTGAGACAAGTCACTCATGAAGGAAGGAAGGTTGATTCCAGCGTGTGGTTTTGGAGGCCCAAAGCGCACAAATGGGAGGCCTTGTTGGTTCACTGGGGAGGCCAGAGAACAGTGGTGGCGGAATGAATGTGAAGGAACAGTCATCCTGTGATCCAGGAAGCAGACAGAGCAGCTGAGCCCAGTGCAGGTTTTACAGCTAATCCCTCCCTCGCCAGAACCACCTCCCAGCAGGCCCCACCTCTAATCGCCACAGTTGGATTTTTTCCCCCATCTTAGAAGTATCAATCTATGACTGACAAATAGCTGTTTATAGTTTTTGGGTTTTTAAAATTTATTTGGGACAAAGGGAGAGAATCAGAAGTCCCATCCACTGTTTCACTTCTCCCAAAGTCAACAATGGCCTGGGGAAGTCAGGGACTGAAGCTGGAAATGCAGTCCAGTTCCCCACATGGGTGATAGGAACCCAATTTTTTTTTTTAAGATTTATTATTTTTATTGAAAAACCAGATTTACAGAGAGAAGGAGAGACAGAGACAAAGATTTCCCATCCACTGGTTCACTCCCCAAGTGGCCACAACGGCGAAAACTGAGCCAATCCAAAGCCAGGAGCCAAGAGCTTCTTCCAAGTCTCTCACGCGGGTGCAGGGTCCCAAGGCTTTGGACCGTCCTTGGCTGCTTTCCAGGGAGCTGGATGGGAAGTGGAGCAGCTGGGATATAAACCGGCACTCATATGGAATCCCAGCGGTGCATATAAGGCGAGGATTTTAGCCACTAGGCTATCGCGCTGGGCCTAGGAACCCAATTCTTGGAGCCAGCACCACTGCCTCGCAGCATCTGAATTGGGAGGAAGGCAGAATCAGGAGCCAGAACCAGGAATCCAGCCGAGTGGGATTTAACCAGTAGGCTAAATGCCGGCTCCTTCACAGCCTGTTTAGAGCATAGCGACTACTAAGCATCGAGTAACTTTGGCTTAATTGTTAGTCTGTTGAAACACTTCCTTGCCGGCTGGCTATGGGCCGCTACCCCGAGCCTGCTACCGATCCTGCGGCCAGCACGCCAGATGTCTGAGCGCCTCTCCTCCCCTGCCTGCCAGGGAATCTTAGGATCGCACAGGTGCCCCTCCGCTGAACAACGGGATTACGTCTTGATAAACCCATCTTAAAGTGAAAATTTGAGCATGCCCTGGCTCCATCCAAATGGCCAGTCATCGTGGCTTAGCCCTGCCTGTCTTACAGGTGCTCAGAACACCTGCAGGAACCTCCAGTAGATGGACACAATCTGTGTCCACAGATGCACACAGGTGGGAGTTTTGTAGACACGATGGATGCATAAATACACCACCCATCATCCAAGAGCCAATGGCAGGAGCGTGCCATACAGCCTCGCTTCATTCCACGGTGCTCATGGGGCCGACTGCAGTAGCAACAGTGGTTCTCCAAGGAGAGTAGCGTTTATATTTCTCAAATTGGGCACTAGAACACATACGTGTGTAGCTCAGCCAATTGTTACATGTGTAGACTGCTGCAACCACAAAGAAGTCAAAAGGAGGAATATTTCTGGGGCAGGTGCTTGGGCCTTGGGCAGTATGCTACTTGGAACCCCCACAAATCAGAATGCTCATTGCGAGTCCCGTCTCCGTTTTGATCCTAGTTTTCTACTAGTGTGCCCTGGGAGGGTGCAGGTGGTGACTCGAGCGCTTGGGTCCCTGCCATCCACATGAGAAATACGGGTTGAGTTCCTGATTCCTGGCTTTGACCTAACCCAGCCCTGCATAGGTTAGGAGTGAATCAACAGATGGCAAATTCTCTTTCTCAATCTCTCTCTCTCTGTCTTTCAAATAAAATGGGGGAAAAGGCAACTTTCTAAACTCCAGCAAGCTCCTTGAATCTTTTTTAGTCTCCGCTGCCAGGCACTGCTAACTATTCTGCCTTCTCCACAGCCTTGGACCTCACCCGTTCTTAAAGATCATCTGTCTGCAACTCATGCAACCTATACTGCCTAGGCTAGGGTTCTCTGGCTAGTGGGATGTTTCTGAGGTGACTGCACATTGGCATGCCTTATCAGGAGCGTTTCTTATTCTCTGCTGTGCAGTATTCTACTGTAGGAATGTTCTATGGGTGTTCTTGCCTTAAATTTTATTGTAATTTACTTGAAAGGCATGGCCCAGTGTTATGACAGGTTAAAGCAGACAGAGTGCTGGGTCAAGTCGTGGCTGCTCCATGTCCGATCCAGCTCCTTGGAAAGCAACATGAGATGGCCCAAGTGCTTGGGCCACTGTCACCCAGGTGGGAGATCTGAATGGAATTCCAGGCTGTCTCTTTTTGTATCTCTGTGTGTGTGTCTTTCTATATGTGTATCACTCTGCCCTTTAAGTAAAAATAAAGATAAATATTTAGAGAGAGAAAGAGAGAGCTCTCCCATCCTCTGGTTCATTCCCTAAAGCCTGCAACGACAGAGGCTGGGACAGGCTGAAACCAGGAGCTGGGAATTCCATCTGCTTCTCCCAACTGGGTGACAGGGACAAAATTCCCTCTGCCTCCCAGAGTGGGCCTTGGCAGGAACTGGGATCGGGCCCTGGGGTGTGGGCTGCAGGGGTCTCAGGAAGCAGCTTCATCCACCTAGCTGTGGATGTTGCTTCTTAATGTGGTACACGGGTGTGTTTGTGGGCGTGCAGGGAGCCACTCCTGGACGGTGTGTGCCTGTCGTTTGTCTACCATCCACCGAGAAGAAACTTTGCAAGTCAGGGACCTCAGAAGGACCTTAGAATCTGGCGGATAGCCAGAGCTGGGCAGGCTTGCAAGGAAACAAGAAATAAAGCAGTTCCTCCTAGGGCAAGTGTGCAGGGGAGAGAAGCCCACCCCAACATGGGACTGTGGAGAAGAGCCAGGGTGGGCTTCCTGGTGGAGGCAGCTAATAGAGCCAGGGTGGGCTTCCTGGTGGAGGCAGCTAATAGAGCCAGGGTGGGCTTCCTGGCGGAGGCAGCTAATGCCCTGACTCTGCTCCTCTCCCCGATCCCCGCAGGCTGAATGAGAACATGTCAGTGTGCGTGGCCGACTTCGGGCTCTCCAAGAAGATCTACAACGGGGATTACTACCGCCAGGGCCGCATTGCCAAGATGCCCGTCAAGTGGATCGCGATTGAGAGCCTGGCTGACCGCGTCTACACCAGCAAGAGCGATGTGGTATGCTGGGCAGCTGTGGGTGCAGGGTTCCTAGGGGGCCTGTCGCCATGGGTGGGCCTGTGTGTGAGCAGTGTCTGAGAATGGTGGTATGTGTACACAAGGGATACACGTGGGTGCCCGTGTGCATGGCGGTGGGGGTTGTACAGATCAGGAGGAGTAGCAGTGACCAGACCTCTGTGAGCCTGCACCTGTGCAGTATGTACAGCAAGCTGTGAGATCACGGTGAGGGAGCGTGCATGTGGGTTCCTGGGTTAGCATGTCTGTGCATCTGTAAAAATCACGTGTGTGTGTGTGTGTGTGTGTGTGTGTGTGCATTTCTAGAAATACTTGTGATGCACCCAGAGGGGGTTAAGAACATGTTTATGGAAGGGGTGTGTGGCTAGACCTTTGAGCCTATGGGGGTAAGGAGAGGGGCGTCTGTGCTATGTCCGTGAGCCTGCAGGTTGGGGGGCCCTGTGCTGCAGAGCCCCTCTGACACCCCCTCCCTCTGTGCCTCCCACAGTGGTCCTTCGGAGTGACCATGTGGGAGATTGCCACACGGGGCCAAACGCCATACCCCGGCGTGGAGAACAGCGAGATCTACGACTACCTGCGCCAGGGACACCGCCTGAAACAGCCCGCGGACTGTCTGGATGGACTGTGAGGCCCCTTGCCACCCCCGGGCCCCTTTCAATGCATTTCCTATACCCCGAGCACTCCCACGGTGCCCTGGAGCCCTAGGACCTGCAGACCTGGGTGTGGTGCCCAGCATGTGGTGAGGTCCTCCTGTCCCTTACCACTGCTGCCTCTGGCAGGACTGCTGGTGGGCAGCAGAGAGCAATGTAACCAATGTGGGGCACGCAGGATTTGTGGGGCGAGTGGGCTGGTTGGGCCCCACAGCTGCGTGGCCTCCCCCAGCAGCCCTGCCTCTGGAGCTCCCACCCTCTGCCCCCTGGGTGCTAATTCATCGGGGCCTCCTGAGCACCCCATGCTTCTCCCAGGTCCTCCCTGACACCTGGGACAAAGCAGGGTTTGTGGTCCCAACTGTTTCAGGCTCCCAGGTCCCCTCTGATATGTTTGCAAGCCCTCTCAGGATATGTCCATCAGCCTTTGCAGTATTGCACAGTGGGCACAGGAAGGCGCCGCATGTAGCCTGCACTTGAAGGGTAAACAGGAAGCTGCTTATATCCAGAGGAGACGGCCTGGGGCTTCAGGCTGGCCAGGTCCCCATTGGGTTTTTCTAGAACTTACTGGTAGGCTCTGTTTCAGAGATTCTGTGTGCCTGAAATCATCTGTTCCTCACCACATCCACAGGAGGGAGCCAGAGCGCATCCTCTGCTCCCATTTAGCAGATGTGAAAACTGAGGCTCAGTCACTTGCCCGAGCTGACTGCAAAGCTGGTGCTCTAGTAACCTCCAAATTTAATAGCCTTTCTCTCTCTCTGTCTCTCTCTGTAACTTTTTAAAATAAATAAAAATAAATCTTGAGAGGGAGAGAGAAAGAGAGAGAAGAGAGAGGAGAGAGAGCGAGATATCTCTTCAATCACAGATGCAGTCCTTAGATGCATTCCTAGCCAGGGTTAGGCTAGGCCCTAGTCAGGAGCGAGGAGCTTTGTCCAGGTCTCACATGTGGATGACAGGAAACCCAGCACTTGGGCCATCACTTGCTGCTTTCCCAGGCACATTAGCAGGAAGCTGGATCAGAAGTAGAGCAGCTGGGACTTGAACTGACACTTATATGGGATGCTGGTGTTGCAGGCGGTGCCTTAACCCTCCGTGCCATAAACTGCCAGTCCCATGCAAATAGCCTTAACATAACAGACTTGAACATAACGTTTGACAGCCAGAGTCTGGGGAACGATCCTGCCTCAGGGTCTCTCAGTAAGCCAGCTGGGGCCACGTGGCCACTTTGACAGGGGTGGGGGCCAAGGCCCTGATCCCTTGGCACAAGGACCCCTCCGGAGTGCTGCCCAAGCTCCCTTCCCACATGGCGACCCTGGGCAGGTGCAGGCAGGAAGCCATAGCGCCTTTGCCGAGCGGGTCTGGAAAATCACACGCACTGGCTTCTACTGAGCCAGCGGCCAGTCCCACTGAGCCCTGCCCATGTGGGATGTGTTCATCTTTTGAATTGAGGTATTTTGTAAGTAAGCACTGTGAGAGGTGGCAGGGCCAGGCTTCTGGTGGGTCACCTGCAGGGACACTTAGGGGGCGCTCCGCTCTAGCCCATCCCAAGACTGCCCACAGCGCAGGTCTTACAGGACCCCTCCAGAATGCCCACAACTCTGTAGGTTCTCCCACAGTAGCCGAGTCTCCCTCCTGCGCCCTGAAATGCTCCCAGCTCTCCCCGTGTGTCATATGGTGTCCCCATTCTGCCAGAGTGCTCTCTCTCAGGATCCACTCCTCCCTTGGCTGCCCTAGGTATGCTCTGATGTCCCGGTGCTGGGAGCTGAACCCTCGGGACCGGCCGAGTTTCGCAGAGCTGCGGGAAGACCTGGAGAATGCACTGAAGGCCCTGCCCCCTGCCCAGGAACCTGACGAAATCCTCTATGTCAACATGGATGAGGGCAGCGGACCCCCTGAACCCTGTGGGGCTGCCGGAGGAGCAGAGCTGCAAGCCCAACCGGACCCCAAGGAGTCCTGTAGTTGCCTGACGGCAGCCGAGGTCCATCCTGCTGGCCGCTATGTCCTCTGCCCTTCCACGGCCCCTGGCCCTGCTCCACCTGCCGGTGACTGGTGTTCCCAGACACCCCCGGGGCAGGAGGATGCATCCTGAGACGACCCTCCACCCGGAACTTCCTCTCAGGATCCAAGCTAGGCACTGCCACTAGGGGAATCCCATTCCCCACTGCCCCAGCCTGGGCCTGTCCCCGTGCTGCCCCGTCTTCCTGCCCGTTCCACCTGCATCCCACACAGATCCTTGCCGTCTCCACACCACAGCATCCCCATGGGTACCAGGAAGGGGCTGGACTGCCATCTCTGAGGGACTCCCAGGTCTGCGCCCTCAGGATGAAGGAGGCCCTGGGTTTCAGAGATGCTCTGAGTAGCTGGGTCTGAGGACCCGGAATCCCAACCTGTCTGACTCGGAAGCATTGAAGTTCTCAGCAAAGAAGGTTCCAGGCTCTGAGGCTTCGTGGTTCTTGATTATCTGGTCCAAAGATCCCTGAGAAGGCCTCAGGGGGTTGGGTCCTAGAGCTCTGATTCCAGATTGTACTGTTCTAGGGATGAGTCCTTGGCGTGTGTGTGTGTAAAGTCTTTGATTCTAGACATGAGTGAGGTAAGGCCTCCTCAGTTCTAGAAATCAGACATCCCCAGGCTTTTGAATCTAAATCCTCTAGTCACAAGTGTCTAGATCCTGCAGCTTCAAAACTTTGTCTTGGCAAAGGTTATAATCCTAATAGTGGTACTCCATGTTGCAGGCTCTGGGTTCCTAAATTCTGTGAGATTTTAGAGCCTATGTGTCTGCAATTCCAGAAGCTGCAGTTCAAAAGTTCTAAAGGCGCAAAGTTTGCGGGCGAAGGTCCTGAGAGAAGACATTCTGTGACTTAGTCTCAGAACCTAAGAGCCTGGATTGTACGCTCCTAGATGCTGGGTTATTAACTCCTGGGGTTCTGATGTTGGTCCCTCCTGTGTCTCGAGGCACTGTGCAGCCTGCTGGTCCGAGATTCAGGATCCTAAAATCTCGAGGTACAAGAGTTAGTTGTGACTAACTAGATACCAAAGTTCTAATTCTTTCTAATGTCGGACACCTCTAGATTCCATGTGCATTCTGCCTTCCTGGGAGTATTGTCCAGGTCTAAAATGTTAAAAGTTCCAGGGACTGTAGTTCTGAGAGCCACACGTTCTCTGACTTGCAAAGTCAAGTCTAGTATATTAGGTACGAGTTCAAGGTTCTGATCTCATTAGAGTGCTTCTGCACACTCCTACCCTTCTTTGGCACTTACTGCACTTCCCCTGCCCTCCCGTGGGGGAGGTCCCCCATCTCCCACCCCCAGCCTGTGCAATGCATTAGGGAGGCCTTCCTTTTCCCCAAGGGATGGGCCATCTCCCTACTTCTGGGCCGTGCTGCCCCCTTGAGCCAGTCCCTCCTCCCCGGTGTACAGCGTGGTGGTCTTTGGGGCTCAGATTACATAAAACTTTGGTCATCGCTTTTCTGTCTTGTCTTGTCTCGGGGCAGTGTCCACTCTCACTGGCTATTCAGTTTTTCTAATAGTACCAGTAAGGGTTTGGGGGCATCTGTTGAATTATTTCTCACTAAAGGAGTGTAAATGAACATCAGACATTCAGACAAAAAAGAGAGAGGAGAGGCACACAATATGAAAGAAATGCAGACTGGCAGGAAGGAACCTCATCAAGGGTCACAGAAACATGCATGAGTGGACATGCTGAGGCACACTCAAGTCAGAAATACAGAGGCTGGACCTGAGACACACAAAGTCACAGAAATAGATAAAGTTATGCAGAATCACAGAAGCACACAAAGTTTTGCAGATAGAATTCAGTGTATAGGCAGATAACCAGTGGGATCTGGAAGAAACTAGAGCAAGAGATACAAAATGATTAGGAAACAGAGAGACCAACAAAATAGCCACAGACCCAGACATTCAGGAGAGACCAGGCCAAAGAACCCAGAGTTAGCAATGCGCTAGGGGACTCCTGCTCCGAGGAGAAGCCCACCTTCTCGCACTCATTCCAGGGTGTGTCCTGCAGCCCTAGACCGAGGGACCCGTGGGCAGCGCCCGGACGCCCTCCGGCGGCGGCTGCCGAGAAACCCGCGGGATAGTTCAATCCGGGCCACAAACTTTTTTTTTTTTGCCCTGGACAAATCCTTGTGCAAAGCTGGGAGGAGAGAGGAAGTCGGACGTGGGCGAGGGGCGGGGTGTCTGGACTGGAACCTCCGGGCCCACGTGAGTGTCTGTCCCGCGGGCTGCGTGGGTGCTGCGGCGTGTGCTAACTGTCCCTCCACCCTCCTCTCCTTCTCCCGGGGATCTTGGTCGTAGGATGCTGTCCGCTTAGGGTGGGTAGGACCTTGGCGGGCTCCTGCACGCACCTTGCTGGGTCCAATGCCTCGGGTGTGACCCGAGCCCGTGGGGATTTATCTGCCTAGGGGGGTGAGGGTGTGGGCGGAAGGCACCTGCAGCATCATCTTGGAGTTAGAGACGACAGGGCGGGGATTTATTAGCCTGAGGCCTCGGAGCTCAACGGTGTGCACGCCCCTCTTACTCCTAGCCAGATCTCCCAGACAGCGGCTGTTTGAGGTTGTTGAGCTAATGGGAGTGCCGGAAGCCCCTTTCTAGAACTGGAAGGGAGCGGGGAAGCTCTATGGCCGCGAGCAGGAGCGTCCGCGGACGGAGGGGCGGCGTGAGCAGAGGGTGGGCGTAAGTGCTTCCCTTCACCACTTGTCGTTCTGTTTTCGGACCTACTGGACAAAGTTAAAAAAAAAAAAGCCGAGTCCCAGCTTGTGAGTCTATTTAAATATCTATACCGGACACCCTCCCTCGACAGCGCAATTGGTGAGGCAAGCCTCTGGAAAAAGAAAAAAAAATCAATGGCCAATCTGGTTAGCTTTTCCTCGGGCGACGCTTGGACACCGACTCTAAGCGAGATAATAAAAGCAATTGGTGGAAGGATTGTTTTGAAACCGCCCTAACGGCAAGGGGCGGGTCCTTCGTGGATTCATCTCTTTCCGGTTGCCGGAAGGCCACAGGAAGGAGGCGTGTCCGCCGGCCCTCCGTGGGATTGGTCCTTGGCGACTTCACCTCAAGGGGCGGGAGATTTGGACAAATCGAAACAGACGTTACAAAGACACTCGGCTGGATGCAAGGACTGCGCAGGAAAAGCCATGGGAACGCTCATTCTGAAATCCCATCGCTGATTGGTCGGAATCGTTACTCACCTTCCCTCATTTGACCCTACAGCAGCGGGCGCGCGGGCGCCACCCAATCAGCTCGCGCTCCGCCTTCTGATTTTTCCCGCCCTCCGCTCAGGCCTCGACTTTCGACGTAGGCCAACGCTTCCTTCCCGGCAGCTTGTAGGCCCTCTCGCTGTCGTCATTTTGAAAGCCGTGCTCTGACTGGCTGAATATCTCGGCCCGCGCCCGTTGCCCCCGCGTGCTGACCAATCGGCACCCGTGTTACACAGTGCTGGGCTCTGGAGGGGGGGGAGGCGGCGACGGCCATTTTGAGCTGCCGCCGCCATTGGAGTAGCCCCCCCTCCCCTTTTCCCCCTTTTCCTCCTGACAGGAAAGGTTTAAGGGGGACAGAGCCTTGGGAGGCCGGGCCGGGCTCGGGGGCCGCCCCTGGGGCCCGGGCCATGGATGTACGCCGTCTGAAGGTGAACGAACTTCGCGAGGAGCTGCAGCGCCGCGGCCTGGACACTCGCGGCCTTAAGGCCGAGCTTGCTGAACGGCTGCAGGCTGCGCTGGAGGCCGAGGAGCCCGACGACGAGCGGGAGCTCGAGGCCGACGACGAACCGGGGCCACCTGGGCACCACGAGGAGGAGGTCGAGACCGAGGGGGGCTCCGAGCTGGAGGGGACCGCGCAGCCACCGCCGCCCGGGCTGCAGCCGCACCCGGAGCCCGGCGGCTACTCGGGGCCGGACGGACATTGTGAGAGTGCGCGGGGCGGGGGCCGAGACAGGGCTGTGTGGGACGCGGGAGTCCGGCGTCCGGCCGGGGACAGGCTGCGAGGACCGGGGGGCGTCGCGGGGACGGCCGGAGGGTGGACTCTGGCCCTGGCTGCGGGGGAGATGTTGGGGGTGGGCGCTGTCGGCTTCGAGAAGGGGTGGGTCCGGGGGGTGGGGATGAACTTGGACCCCTGGAGTTCGGTAGACCGGAAGCTGTGGGGTTTTTGTTTGTTTGGTTTTTTTGGTGGTGGTGGGGGACCCAAACGGAGCCGGAAGAACAGGAGGTTTCCTATTGAGGGTCTGGGGAGAGGCTTGGAGCGGGCTGGGCGAGGCGTTAGGAGCCGGGTTTCGAGCTTAGGACAGGAGAGTCCCCCACTTCCACCCCGGGGAAACGCCGGGAGAGTTTTGGGGACAAGGACCATCCCCGCGTTTGCGGCCCACGGGGTCCTGGGCATTCTCGGATTAGGGACTGAGGTGGGTTGATGAGATGGAGGCCGTCGGGGATGGCTGTGGCTGGGCAGAGGCGGGCGCAAGCGAGTGCTGTGGGGTTGCCTGGTGAACAGTGAGTGGATGTGGGAGACTAGCATGATTGGATCCCCCGGAGGGGACCCAGTTCACTCCCAGACCGGAAGGCCAACCTTGAGGACACCTGCAACTTGGACACTTGGTGCACGGAGGTCTGGGTCCTTTGGGTTAAATCCCAGAAGGCAGCACTGGTGCCAGCGCCGGTAGGACAGTTGAGATGGCTTTGCTGGACAAAGGACTCTAGGGATCCGGTGCTGCGTAGGTTCTCCGGACTGGTTGGAACTGTTGGGTGAATTGGGTAGCCGGGGTTGGGTTGAGCGCAGAGGGCAAGTTGGTAGTGTTTGAGATCCAGGCAGTACCAAGGGATGCTAGAGCCCTCTTGTCAGAGCATTAGGAGAGCTGTGTGGTAGAGGTGGAGGAGGGGGCAGGGAGCCAGGCCCCGCAGGAGAAAGAAAGCCTGTTGACTTGATTTCCCAGGGGGCCATGGTGTGTTGTGGGGGAGGGGCAGGTGTGGGGCTCAGCATCTCCTGGGGAGGATCCACTTGGTCCCCAGAAGCCCCAGGGGTGACCCAGGTCCACAGCATTGGCCGATAGGGGTGCGTGTGGGAGCCGAGGGAGTAGGAGAGAGGCTGGCCTGGGAGGGAGTGCATCTGGAGTTAGGAAAGAGTGACTGTGTTCCAGCACTGTGGGGACTGTGAGGCGCGAGGGGGAGGGAAGGAGGTTAAGTTAAGGAGACAGGGTTCTGGCTTCCGGGGTGATGACATTCCTGTGAGAAGGACACTGGAGCTGGGGGGCTAAGGATGAGGAAAGAAGCAGGGTCACGGAAGAGAGTTGGGATTGGCATTGGGTGCTTGTTGGTGAGACCTGGGCAGTGCAGCGGCTGTCCAGGACCCAGATGCTGGGCAGGGGACTTCCCCTGGGTGGGACCTGTGGAGGTGCGGCCTGCATGCACGGGGCAGTCCTGGGCTGGTGGTTGGGCCCGAGGGTTTCCGAGAGGTTAGCAAGTGGACGCTAAGTAACTAACTAGTCTCCGACTTGGTTCCCCTCATGGTCCACGACATGGGTGGGTTACTGCGTCTCCCTACGTGAAGTGGGGATCCCAAGGCTGTGGGTGGCACGGTCACATGCCAGGGGCTTCACCCTGCTGTTGGGAAGGGGATGTTGCTAAACCGGAGAGGGATCCCAGCATTTTGGCTTCTCTAGGCGAGGCTGCCTCTGAGGGGGAGATGCTTGGGAGGAGAGAAGCGTGACTCTGTGGGGAACTACGTGGAGGAGCCGGGGAGAAGCCGCATTGGCTGACAGGGCCTGGCCTCCCATTCAACTCGCCGTGTCTGTCTTCCTTCCGCCCTCCCCTGCTTCTGAGCTCCCTCCGTGCCCCTGCATCCCTTCCTTCAGCCTTGGTAAACAGACCTGTCATGAGCCATGTGACCTGTGTCTCTCCTCCCTCTGGGCTGCACCTGCTTTGTCCTCTGAGAAAGGATACAGTCAGTTAACAAGTAGTTAACCTCCTTCCCTGTGGTTCTGCCTCACCGGCTCTGGCACTAGCGGGCCCCTGGAGGCGCCCAGCACAGAGCTGGGCCCGGTGGGAGGGCCCGTGTGCTGCCACCCTGCCTCTCTCAGGTCCTCTCTGTCCGCATGCCTTATCCCCTGCTCCGGGATGGTCTCCATTCCCAGCCCTGGGTCTTTGTAGCTCCTGGTATTTCTTCATGAACCTAACCTGAGTCTTCCTCAACTGAAGAGGCCGCAGTGGGGTGAGCCTCACACATTCCAGAGGAGCTGGTGTGTTCTTCCTAGCGTTCCGCAGCCACCCTCCTCCTGCACCTGCTGGGCGCCTTCCCCACACGCCTGCAGCTCGACCTCCAGTACTGTAGCACGGATCCCTGATGAGGACGAAGGCTACTGTCGTTCTCGTAGTTTCTTCCTTTCTTTCTCCATTCTCCCCTCCACAGAAATGATCTCCCCCCGCCTTTGTAGCTGTGACGGGGTGGCTCTTACAATAGCAGTGGGATGTTTGGGAGCTGGAAGAGGTTGATTCAGGCGCGCAAAATGGTTTTTGGTGTTGCCGAGAAGGCCGCTCTCTGAGCACTGCACATGTTAGGTGGCATCCTGGCTGCTGGTATCTGGGGACTTGCTCCTGGCCCTGGAGTGGGGACTGAGTGGGATTAGTGTGGACCCTTGGTCTACCCCTGCCGTTGTCTCACTTCCACCATTGCAGCTCTGCGGTGGTTGGTTTAGCACGTTGAGTTTCCGGGGAGCCCAGCCAGAGGGGACGCCATCCCCTGAGGGCCAGGAGGATGCCTCTTCCGCACCGGGATGTGCACGTGTGTCGTGCAGGAGACCCCAGGAAGCTCCCATCTAATCAGCTTTGTTTTTTCTTTCTTCTTTTTTGTCTTAAGATGTCATGGATGATATTACCAGGCAGAACCAGTTCTATGAGCCCCAGGTCATCAAGCAAGAGAACGAGGCTGAATACGAGAGGCACGCTCTAGACGTGGAGCCGCAGCAGCAGTCCTGCCGCCCAGGTGGGAGCCGCGTGAGCCTCACTGCTTCCGACGGCCGCAGCGTCTGCTTGGGGGCCTGCCCTCTGCCTGGCGCCTGGCACGCCAGCCAGGGTTTTACCTTGGGTGTTGGGTTTTGTTTTGTTTCATTTTTTGAAGGAACCACCTTCAAACCAACCAAGTGTTGGGAGATGTTGGGATTCTTCGTTTCCATTTTCTGCCAGGAGTACCAGTACCCTGGCTGCTTTAGACCTGGAGGCCAGGAAGTCTGGTGTTGCGTAGGTTTGGAGAATAACATTGTGGAACTCCTCTGACAGGGGCTGTGAGGCACGGGATGGGGCATGCTCCACAGAGCATCAGAGGTCCCGGGAAGTCCTGCTGAACAGTTTGCTTTAGTGTGGGTTTGAGAAATAGATATGATGCAGGCATTTCCTCCTCGGCTTACAGAGTGGGCACAGCTGGGACTCCAGCCGGGGAAGCTGCTCCCCTTTTAGAAGCAGCAGCATTTGGCCTTCCTTGTCACTTGTGTCTTAGCTTTGGAAGCTGGGGTCCCACAGCTGAGAGCAGACACGGCTAGGGCTGGCTCCCAGCGTTGACTCCTTTCCCTGCCCTGTGACCCCAGCGCCTTTCCTTAGTGAATCCAGTTGATTCTAATTCCATTCTGGTTCACACACCAAGAGAAATCCTGACGTTGCTTGTGGATGGTTTAGACTCTAACAAATGTAGGTTAACCTGCAGATGTGTGTCAGGCTGTGAGCCTGGGGGGATCACTTGGTCCACGGAGAATATCGTCTGTGCCCATTGTCCACAGACTGCCATTGCGTGCAGCCCAGCCCAGGGATCTTCGGAGGCCTCTCCAGATTAACCCCCTGTGTACCAGCCCTGTCCCTTGGGGTGCCCCTTCTGACCCACTCAACAGACTTGTTTCGGTGGAGCCCGGCAAAGCTGGCTGTGCGCAGCCCTTCGCCATTCACAGTCAGGAATTGACCGGTGTCTGCTGGGGTCGAAGGGCCCAGAGTCCCCGCGAGTGCTGACCATGTGCGTTTGTCCTGACAGCAGAAGCAAAGACAGAGATGAAGCAAGAGGGACCCCCAGGCTTCCTCCCGCCAGAAGCTTCTCAGCTCAAACCAGACAGACAGCAGTTCCAGAGTCGCAAGAGGCCTTATGAAGACAACCGGGGACGGGGCTACTTTGAGCACCGAGAGGACCGGAGGTGGGTATTGAGGCCCAAACCACCTGTCTTCTGGCAGGTCTGGGGGTGCGTAGCCCCTTGCCCCCTGGGAACCTCGGTGTTGATGCAGAGTAGCTGAATCAGGTTTACCCTGCATTCACTCGTCCCCCATTCCCCCTTGATGACTAGGTTCAGCTTTCCTCAACTCCTGGTCCTTCCCCCCGTTCCTCTCTTCTTATTAGTAGGTAAATTGGAGCCGCCCTAAGGCTTTCGGGGTAAGAGGCCAGGCCGTGTTTACTGCTCGTGCCAACTTGTGCGATGTCCTGTTCTTCATGCTGCTTGAGTTCAGAGAAGGGTTTCTGTCCAGCCCGGCTGTCTCCTGCCATCCTTTTGCTCAGTCCGGTCGGCAGTTGGTGCTTCTTGTGGTAGCCACCCTTGGACACAAGGGGACCCAGAGGTGATGGAGAGGCTGCAGACAGGCCTCCCCAGAGGGAAGCCCTGCTGCTGGGCTCCAGGCCAGGGTGATGAGCTGCAGGACCCCACAGGGCGCAAGGGCTGAAGCTGAGACATGGAGCTCACCTCACATAGTCTTTTCCTCTGCCTCCCATGTAGCATGGAGGGGGAGTGTGCGCTCTGGTCGTGGGCCCAGGGGACGGGAGCTTCCTTCATGTGCTCTCAGCTCCGCCTGCCGTGGTCTGCTGGCCTGCAGCCAGGGCGGGTGCAACCGCTGGAATAGGGCAGCCCAGTCTGTGCATGTGGTGGGCTGGGGCTATGCTGGCAGGACCCTGGCAGTAGATTCCATCTTGCTGCCCCTCTCCCACGATCCTGTAAAACAAACCAGCCGTGTAAGTCTCTTTTTAGTGCTTTGGTAGGTAGATGATTCTTGTTCATAATTTAGGACACTTGAAAAAGAGACTGAAAAAAAATGGGTCACTGAGTCGTTTTAGATGTAGAGTTCTAAGAAACTTGTTGTGTGGAGAGATTGTAATGCTAGAGTTTGTCTAGGTTCTTAGACATGTGCCTTCCTGGCAGTACCCTTAAGAGTAGCTCTGAGTTCAGTGTGGGGCTGTTGGCATCCTGGAGAGGGCAGGGACCAGAATATTGGATGTGAGGGAAGAATCTTTGGAAAAAGTCACCTGGGGCTCGAGTTGGTGCAGCATACAGCACCAGGATCCTTAGAGCAGCATCTCACATGGCACCAGTTCCAGTCCCGGCTGCTCCTCCATACAGACACACTTGGGAAAGCAGTAGAGAATGGCCCTAGTGCTTGGGCCCTGCACCCACGTGGTAGGCTTAGATGGAGTTGCTGGCTGCCGCCTGGCCTAATCCCAACCCTTGTGGCCATTTGGAGAGGAAACCAATGGATGGAATATGTCTCCATCTTTCCCTCTCCCCCAACTATGCTGAAAGAAAAAAATTAATATTTGAAATAATAAATTAATCTCTTTTTTGAAAACAAAACAAAATTGCTCTCTAAATGATTTTGATGCCCTGTCATTGTCATCATCCTAGAAATTAGCATCCTTGCTGTCACTGCCAGTAGAAGGTTCCAGAGTTGCATTACTAACCTGACTTTGTAACACAGGGGTCGCTCTCCTCAGCCTCCTGCCGAAGAGGACGAAGATGACTTTGATGACACCCTTGTTGCCATCGACACATGTGAGTCCTCAGTGTGCTTCTGATTCTGCCTTCCGGTTGGGGTTGGGTGGCACCTCGTACCATCCAGAGCTTGTGTCAGTGAGGTGTGAGACAGGGCACAGCTCAGGGAACTACTCTCACTTCTGGTGGACCCCAGCGGGTCATTCTTCTGAGCCCCTCTCCAGGGCAGAGCCGCCCTGCCTCCCTGCCTCAGCTTCTCACTGAGGTTCCTCAGAGAATGCGCAAGGGCTGGTCATGTAGCCAGGAAGGGAATCTGAGTGCTGCTGGGGAAACTCAACTCTCGGACTGTCACTTCCCCAGTCTCCATTGGCTGCTCACATCCCCAGGGAAAGCAGTGCAGCCTTGTCTGCGGAGGCACTGACCCGGCCTGGTCTGCCCTGCTCGCTGTGCCCGGTTGACTTTTCTTCCTGCTGCATAACTGGCGTTCATGCTGACTGCATCTAAGTCTTTGGAGGAATGAGAGTGGTGGTCTGTCCATCTCCAGACGTTCCCAGTTAGAACCTGAGTGGTGGAGTCTGGGAAGCTGGACGCCCACAGAAGCCCGGTCAGGGCTAAGAGCAGCACACTCCTCCACGGGGCGGGAGGCCAGCATGTGGGTGCTTGTTTGCGTGGCATCTCTTTATAAATGCTTTCAGGAGGTGTAAAGCTATCACACACACTCTTGCATTGTCTTCTCAAAGACCAGATCTACCTGGGTGAAGTGAATTGCTTCTCAAAGTATTGCGCAGCAGTGGTCTGTGAGGCGGCATCTGGTCTGAGGCCAAGGGACGGGGACTGCCCTGCGGGCGTGAGGGTCAGGAAAGCTTCCTTGGAGAAGGGAGGGTTCGGAGGTACGGGAATGGTGTCCTCTGGCCACAGGAGCAGCCTGTGGGGCTCCTGGTTTATTAGGTGGCAGGTGTGGATCATAATTCTTTTACAACTGTTGGCAACACAGTCTGGCTCCCAAGCTGACAGAGCAAACGTGGGGCCATGGTTGGAGTGGGCGGTGGTAGATATTAACTCTTTTGTCCACATTCCTGACAGGGGCATTTACTCTTGGTTGCCAAGATTCCTCTGAAACCCATCCTGGGGCCCTGCCAGGTCAAGAACCTAGTTCCTGGCGATCACATTCTGACACCACAAGTTAAGCCACAACTTGCAGTGCCTACATCCCGTTTTAGAGTGCTGGTTCAAGTCCCAGCTGCCTGCTTCCATTCCTGCTTCCTGCTAATGTCCCCAGCAAGGCCACAGAGGCTGGTGGCCTTCGTACTTGGGTCGTTGCTGCCCACAAGGGAGACCAGGATGGCTTTCCTAGCTCCTGGCCTCTGCCTTACTCAGACCAGCTAGGGCATAAGCCAGTGGATGGAAGATGTCTCCTTGACATCTGTGTTTCCCTCTCTTCTGGTCTGTTCACCTTTCAGATAAATAAGTAGCTTTTTAAATAACAAGCAAAGCTCAGTTTTTGTAAGGAGCGGTGTAAGCCAGTTTGCTATAGCCAAGACCCTAACGTTCGTAGGAAGAGGTTCCAGGGTGTGCTGGTTCTTCTCCAACCTGCCCCTACATTGTGGTGTTTTATATCTTCCTGGTTAACACACTTGGACGACTTTTCTATCTGAGGGCCTTTGAATCAACTACAGGCTTTTTCTTCCACAGATAACTGCGACCTCCACTTCAAGGTGGCCCGAGATAGGAGTAGTGGTTATCCACTCACAATCGAGGGCTTCGCGTACCTGTGGTCAGGAGCCCGTGCCAGCTACGGGGTCCGCAGGGGCCGTGTGTGCTTTGAGATGAAGGTGAGTGGGAGCCGCACAAGAGAGGGGCAGAGCGGGCCTGTCCGTTGGAGTGACCTGTCAGCAGTCCCCTTGGTCAGAGCCACAACTGGCAAAGGGGTTGAATTGATCACACAGGGTCCAGGCAGACAGGAGTGTGATGAACTCTGGAGAACTATACCATTGCATAATTGGAGCCTGCGTTGAGCTTAGAGTTCAGGACACTCACATCCCACACCCAAGCACCCGACTATGGCATCTGGCTCCTGCCCCATTCCTGCTCATGCTGACCCCGGGAGGCAATGGCAGTGGCTCAAGCAATGGGGCTCTTGCCACCCGCATGTAGAAGTTGGATTGAATTCATGACTCCCAGCCTGGCCAGTCCCAGGTGTTACAGGCCTTTGGGGAGTGAACCAGTGGATGAGAGTGCTCTTCTTAAGTAAATATTGAAAATGCTATGCTCATTTACCAAAAGTTCAGACAGTACCAAAAGGTAGGGTGAAGGAGAGGTGGGTGGTGGTGGAGCCTGGGCTGGCTCCCGGCTCCCTGCTGACACATCCTGGGAGGCAGCTGGCAATGGCCCGCCCATGTGGGAGACCAGGACAGGTCCAGCATTGCCTGTGACAGTCCTTGGAGGAGTGAATCAGCCTTTCAAGTAGTTAGAAACAAATAGTAAACATTCTTAAATATCTGCATAAAAACAAGGCATATTCTGGCAGATACACTTGTACACCCTGTGGACATCTGTGGGATAAACTAACAGAGTCATGCAATTACAGAGTGCATGCATTTATACTTTTTTTTCAATATTTTAATTTTTTTAAATTATGTTTTTGACAATCTTTACATAGTTAATTAGCGTAAAAAGGTTCAAGGGATATAGGAAAGTGGGTAAGACTATTTTTTCCATATTGTTTCCTTCATGTGTAAAGGGGGGTATTAAGGGAGAAGGCCCACCCAATTTCCCACCCTCCCCAGATCCCGCATGTAGGGTATGCTCTGAGGTTCTTGCTCAAGTGGTTTTGATATTGCAACAGTTATGAATCGCTGTCAATCTTGCCACTCCAAGCACTATGAGGTCTTTGAAGAATCCACTGATTGACATAGTCCATCATAGAGTCTCCGTTTGCCCAGTATTTCGCTGCCAAGATATAGCTGAGATGGTTGATTGACCTGTTCTTTTCTTGGTTAGGGTTCCGAGTCCAGCATTTCGATTGGGGAAATCTCCAAAGAAACTTTGTCTGAAGGGTTCTCAGACCAGATTCTTGTATGTGCTAGCATGTACAAGGCCCGACTCAGTCCATCGCCCTGATCAACTGGTGGTTGCAATCGCTGGGTTGATTCTGTTTTCAGCCTCGACTTCCACTGGAACCAATGGGTGTTGCAGTCCAGCCTGGTGTTGCCCAGCACATTCTCGGTCCTCGCATAAACAAGTGGGAGCTGCAGCCTAGTTGGAGCGACCCACAGTAACCCCCACCAGGCCTGCCCCCTACCCTGGTTTGCCAGTATGTGTGGCAGACTAGTTCAGTCTGTCCCACACCCCATTCGACCCCAGCCCCTGTCCTAGTTTTCGTGGTAACCTAAGAGGGAGGAGCCCACTATTTCCCTCCCAGGCCTCTCCCACTCCCAGATTAGGCACTCTCCAGGTAGTTCTGTGGTTTGACTTGGCAGAACTAGCCCCCAGTGCCAGCTTCTGCCAGCTGATGCTGTGGCTAAGCCCCAACATTTCTCACCCACTCTAATTTATGCTAGCACCAGTAGGAATAACCAGCCCAGCCCGGCTTTCCTCTGATCTAGTCCACATGAGGTGCACAGGTGTTGTAACCCTACCTAGTCTGGTCTGCCCCCATCCCAGCTCATGCTCTCCAGCGGGAGTAGCTGTCCAGCAAAGGAACCACCCCTTATTCCCCTGCCGGCTCTGCAACCTCCCTTCCTGGTTCTCATGTGTGCTGATTCGGTGCTGCGGTCACTTCTGGCACAGGCAACCTCACCTTGGCATTCCGTATTGTGCCCTAGTTTTTGTTGCGACTGAACCCGGCTCGACCCACACTGTTCTGGTGCCTGGATTTGCCAGTGGATGATGTGAATAGATTCAGCCTGGTCTTCCTCCGATCTATGCCAAATATATGCCCGTGGGTAACTTTCCATGGCCTGTTCTGGGCTGTTTCCTATCATGTTTCTTGTGCTTACCTGCCGGGTCTGTGTCCTGCCAGAGGAGTTGCCCAGGCTCCTCCATCAGAGCGTCTCCCAGTGCCAGATTTTGCGCATACCAGTGGGTCCATAAGCCAGCCCTACTCAGTTCACCTGCTGTCTTAGCAGGAACAGTGGCTTTTCCTGGCTGGTTTTCAACCCAAACTGGTTCTTGCTGTTGGATGTTTCTGCCCAGCCATGGCTCGTCCATACCCACATAAGGCTCACACATGGCTCAGTAGGGGTTGAGACCTTGCCTAGTCCATCCCACATCTACCCTGGTCCTCCAGGACAGCAGATGGTGTTGGAGTCTGGCCCAGCTTGGTGCATCCAATCCCAGTCCACATTTGTGTCAAGGGAGACTACAGCCATTTCCTGTTCAGAATGCAGCCCCTATTCCAGGTCACACGCCCCTTGGTGGGAACCTCAATCCAGCTAGGGTTGTCCCCTTAGCTCCCCAACCAGGCCTGTTCCCAGCCATAGATCACGCGCATGCCATTGGTTGCTCTGACTCAGCTTGGCTCAGCCCCTCACCTGTCCCGACTTCTGCCTTAGACACTGTGACTTAGTGTTCCTGGCTCATGCATCCCAGTAGGTACAAAAGCCTAGCTCGGCATGACCTGTGCTCCCTCCTGGTCTCTAGTTTCGCTTGTGGGCTAAGGTTTGCTCAGTCTCGCCCGGTCCACCCTGTTGCATTACCAGCTGACACATTAGCCAGCTGTTGGAGCTACTTTGCCCAGCTTGTCCAACCCCCAGGTCCGGACCACATGTTCACCAGTAGGAGCTATGATTCGCCAAGGGAGTTTCCCGAGTTCCTCCACTTGATCCACTCCCAGACCCAGTTCTCATACATGCCATTGGGTTTAGGCCAGGTTCCAGCAAAGTTTGGCCTTCCATTTGGCCTTGTATGAACTGGTAAACGTTGCAGCCTGGCTCACCTCACACCCCATTCAGGATGCACATTCGGGTGCTGCTGCCCTGACCAGTCCAGACTGTTGTCGGTTCCTTTACCTGTGATTGATGGCAGCATCCTTGGTCACACCTAGCTTAGTCCATCACTACCCCATCTCTTGAACTAACCAGTGGGGCTAGAATTTCCACAGGATTTGGCCCACACATCCCACACAGAATCTGCCCCTGGTTATGGTTCTAGTGCTAGGTAATGTAATGGCCCTGCTTAATGTGACCCTTCTCCTGATCCATCATCAAGTCAGGTAACAGGGTGTGATTCTGCTGGACAAGCCCTGAGCCATAGCTTTTGCATGACCGGTATTTGGTGGTCAGCATTGTTCAGTGATTACAAGTTTTTCAAAGGAAGAGTTACTGCCATTGGAGATCTTTACGATTGCTTCACGTCCTAGAAGCATAGTGGGTTCAACCTGGATCTACCTAGGCAGCGATTCAAAGAATCAAAACCCTAGAGCTCCCCGGCCGGGCGGCCAGCAGGCAAAGCCTGGCACCAAATGGCGCACTGGCCCGGGGACAGCTCACCACATGCACATGGTGGCTGTCATCTGGGAGCCAGGCGTGAGACGCCCCGTCCTGTGACCCACCGCATTTATACTTTTTTAAGATTTATTTTTATTGGACAGTCAGATATACAGAGAGGACAGAGGAAGATCTTCCATCCAGTGGTTCACTCTCCAAGTGACTGCAACGGTTGGAGCTGAAACAATCCATAGTCAGGAGTTTCTTCTGGGTCTCCCACATGGGTACAGGTCCCAATGCTTTGGGCTGTCCTTGATTGCTTTCTGAGGCCCCAGGCAGGGAGCTGGATGGAAAATGGAGCAGCCAGGATTAGAACCAGTGTCCATACGGATCCCTGCACATGCGAGGCAAGGACTTTAGCCACTAGGCTATTGCGCTGGGCCCTAGAAAAAGATCTCTTACCCACTGGTTCACTCCACAAATGGCTACAGTGGTCAGAGCTGAGCCAATCCGAAGCCAGGAGCCAGAAGCTTCTTCCAGGTTTCCCACACGGATACAGGGTCCCCTGGCTTTGGGTTATCTTCCTTGCTGTCCCAGGCCACAAGCAGGGAGCTGGATGGGAAGTGAAACAGCTGGGATACAAACTGGTGCCCATATGAGATCCTTACACATGCAAGGTGAAGGTTGAGGTACTAGAGTTAGCACACTGGGCCCTCTTTTACACCTTGGAAGTTCCCGCCAGCTTGCCCTCCAGAGAGGCTGCACCGGTTTCTTCTCCCTCAGCAGATGTTACAGCTGAAAACTAACTGTTGGAAACACTCTGCAGCCCTGCATTTCCCGCCCCTGTGGAGGACACAGAGGGGGAGGCTTCCTGGAGCTGCCCACTCGCTCTTTCCCAGCTACTAGAGCTGTCGCTGTCTGCCAGGGCCTCTGCTCTGTGTGGCCCCAGGGCCTGCAGCCTGCAGGGACAGCCCCCAGTCCACCTGTCCTCTCTCCCCAGATCAACGAGG
The DNA here is from genome assembly GCF_017591425.1 of Ochotona curzoniae. Classification (NCBI taxonomy): domain Eukaryota; kingdom Metazoa; phylum Chordata; class Mammalia; order Lagomorpha; family Ochotonidae; genus Ochotona; species Ochotona curzoniae. The sequence goes on along the minus strand of NW_024465561.1, from coordinate 2,397,245 downwards.
AAATCTCCGTCAAGCACCTTCCATCCACAGAGCCCGACCCCCATGTGGTTCGCATCGGCTGGTCCCTGGATTCCTGCAGCACCCAGCTAGGTAAGGGAAGGTCTGCTGGGCAGTCAGAGCCGAGCAATCGCCCTGCCGGCCTCCTAGACGCCTCTTCCCAATAGTGGACTCTGAACAGAGACACCCTGGGGTTAGTGCACACTGCTGCCTGCTGGTCTTCAGGCACACGAGAGTCCGCGGGAGGGACCACAGTCATGGGACAACTTTTCTACAAAGAATTATCTGAATTAACTTCTTGAAAAATTGTTTTCCTTTATAATTGATCAGTTGTCTCCTGCCTTCAAACCTTGCTAAGGGTCGATCTGCGGTTCTGCTAAGTTCCATTTGGATTTTCTGTCCAGAGCCTAGCCTGTAATAATAGGAAGCAGACACCAGCAGGGCCAGTCCTAGTTGTCCATTCGAAGGTTTTGAATTTTCACAGGCCCCCACCCCTCCTTGAGCCTCACCCCCAGTGACTGAAGGTGAGGTGAGGTGGCCGCCGCTGAAGCCTTACACCTTCTGCCCTGGTCGTATCGACATTGTGGCTGTGAAGATAGACCTTACAGAAAGAAAACTGAAAATCTCCCCTAACCCTATTAGAAATATGACAATGTTAATGTTTGTATCTGTACGCCTCTGAAAGTTTGTTTAGTTTCTTTGTACATGTTGAAACTAAGTCATGTACTGAATACTGTTACTGTTGCGTATCCTGATTTTTAAGCAAGTATGGCTTGTTTTGGCCACTGCAAAGTTTTCCGCTTTATAAGTGTGTTATTGAACAAGTCTCAGTTGTGTAACTCATATAGATTAATGACAAACTTTTCTGTGACACTGGCGCCATTGTCTGATGATTGGGCTAGTTTAGGGTAATCCTTCACAGTGCATATTTAGGTCTAGCAGCATGTACTGGGCTGGCTCATTTCAAGTGTGCACGGTGTGCTGTAGTCAGGGTCACGGGGGCTCTGCTTTCCTTCGTCTCGGCTTTGAGATGTGAGTGGCAGGTGGTGGAACCTGCCCAGAGAGGTCAGCCAGGATGCCCTTGGTCCTATAGGGGTTGTGCTGGAGGCATGGTGTGGGCAGGCTTGGTTGGGAGTTGGGGCTCACTGTGCAGGGTTGTAGTGCAGCACACAGCCTCCTCTTCCCCCGTTCCCCTCTGCTCTTGGCTTTCTAGATTTGCCCTTTCTGGGTAGAGCAGTGGTGTTCAGCTTCCGTTTGCAGACCTGACACCTCAGCCCAGGACTCTCTGGAGTCCTGCACAGTAAAGAGCTTCTGACCAGTTGTCCCAAAAACAATTAGCAATAAAGGGAGGGAGGGCATTTTTTCTCTTAAAAATATGTGTCGAGGTAATGCCATTGCGTAGCAGTTTAAGCCTCTGCCTGTGGTGCTGGCTTCCCATATGGGCACTGGTACCAGTCCCTGCTAATATTCCTGGGAAAGCAGTGGGGAATGGCCCATGTCCTTGGTCCCTTGCACCAATGTGGGAGACCCATGAGAAACTCCAGGCTCCTGGCTCTTAAGTTCATACTGTTCTAGTTCTGACTGATGTGGCCATTTGGAGAGTGAACCAGTGGATGGAAGATCTTTTTCTCTGTCTTTCCTCTGTCTCAAACTCTGCCTTTCAAATCAAAATAAGTAAGTCTTAAAAAGATGTACCAACCAAGGCAGCTGCTGGGACCCGTGTGGCCTAACCTGCTTCCGCTTGTCTCTTGTGCCAGGCGAAGAGCCTTTCTCCTACGGCTATGGCGGCACAGGGAAGAAGTCCACCAACAGTCGGTTTGAAAACTACGGGGACAAGTTTGCAGAGAACGATGTGATTGGCTGCTTTGCGGTGAGTGCGCACTCGGGAACGCCGTGTTGGTGCCTGTTCCTCCCCATGCTGCTTTGTCGTGGACGCCTCCCCTTCCGCAGGGAAGCCTGCCCTCTCCCTCTGGGCTTTGTGAAGGCTGCCGGGAACACGTGCACCCTTAAGTGGTCTGGCAGCTCCGTGGGCACAGCCTTGCTGCTTTGCTAGAAAGCAGTCAGTTTGCTAAATCAGGAGTATTTGATCTCTTTGACTAGGAAGTAGCCTGCCTACTCTTTATTTTTATTTTGAGATTTAATTTATTTGAAAGGCGAAGTTACAGGGTCAGGGGAGACATAGAAATCTTCCATCTGCTGGTTCACCCTCCAAATGGCCCAGATGGCCAGGGCCCAGACAGGCTGACAGCAGGAGTCGGGGGCTTTATCTGGGTGTCCCACCTGATGCAGCAGCCCAAACACTTGAGCCATCTTGTGCTGCTCTCCCAGCTGCATGAGTACGGTGCTGGATGAAAATTGGAGCAGCCAGAACTTGAGCCAGTACCCATGCATGATGCCAGTGTCACAGTTGGCAGCTTGACCCACACAGCCATGGCACCAGCCCCAGCCTACCTGCTCTTGAAGGCAGTGGTATTGGTCTTGCCCCACATTGGCATCATCTTATTTCAGACCCTTTCTTCCAAAGTTGGCATTGCTTAAGCCAGGCTGCTTGCAGTGCAGCTGCCTGCTGTGGGAATAGAGCGGAGGCAAAGCTGCTGGAGAGCTGGGCAGTGGGACCTCAGACTTGAGTGTGGAACCAGGGTCATCTGTGAAAGGCATTTAGAATGGTGAGTGCTGGAGTAGAGGCTGCCTAGTGAGCGCTCCTCACACACCGAGCATGCGGAGAGGGGAGCGGTGTGCCCGGAGCCCCGAGGAAGCGCCTGTTGGTCCGTCTCCCTCCGCCACCACTGAGTGCGCTGCTCACTTGGTTCCTTTTTTTTTTTTTCTCCTTTGGCTTTGAAATAATTTCAGACTTTATAGGAATACATAGGAGTAAAGAATGCTCAGGCCTAATCAAGATTCTAATAACATTGGCCGCATTTGCGGTATAATTTTTACTGGTATATTATAGATATAATTTCTGACCTGTGTGAGAGTAGGTTACTTATGTTGTATTTTTTTTTCTTCTTGTAACAATTTTATTTATTTGAAAGAGTGAGAGCGAGGATGAAGATCTTCAGTCAGGCGCATACTTTGCTAAGTGGCTTACAATGGCCAGGGCTGTTCTTTATTCCTCAGTATGCGGCCCGTGTTTCTGAAGCGCACAGCCACCAAGTTTATCACGGGTGTCATGCTGGTGTCTGTCCTCTAACTCACCTTTCGATTCTGTCCTTGTCCTGTGCTCCATCTGAGACAGTGTCTTAGCTCTCCTGTGTATTTCCTGAGGTTTCTTTCTTTCTTTTTTTTTTTAATAGACAAAAATTAACTGTGTTTATGCTCTACAAGCTTCTGACCTTGTTGTTTTTTCCCACTTAGCTGTAAATCTTAGCCCTCATTCGCTGTTGACACAACCAGTAGAGATTTAGCTCGATTTAAAGGCGGTTTTGACTGATGAGTTCGCCTGGTCTTTACCGCCATGCGGGGTGTACAGAGGTGTACAGTGTGAAGTCCTCGGTCCTCCTGTGCCCTGCCCTGCGTGTGAGCTGCTGGTACTCATGATGGCTTGATCCAAATACAGGAAATGTGACCACGACTTTTCTCCTTTCGCTCATGCTTTCCTCTTGTTATTCATTTCTTTGAATGGCAGAGTTGGCCAGAAGGGGGAAAGGAAGTGCTTTGTCCAGGTTTCCATGCGGGTGGCAAGGGTGTAAGCACCTGGCCGTCCTCTGCTGCCCTCCCAGATGCGTTAGCAGGGAGCTGGGTCAGCATGGAGCAGCCAGGATGCAGAGTGCCGCCCTATAGGTGATGGGTTGCTGGCATCACAAGGTGCCTTTAGCTGCTGTGCCACAGTGCTTTCCCTGCATTTGCTTCTTTCATGCATGTTACTCTGCTGCCCTCCCCATAAGATGTGTTTCTTTAACATGTTTTTCCAGCCCTGCCTAGAGGGCTGCCCGCTTTGCTGTGCTGCCTGCCTTTGGCTTTTCGTCTTGCTCCTGCGAGACAATCTCTTCATGATTTTGAGGTTCCAGGTACAATTTCCCTTCATTGAAAGAATGCCACCAGGGCCCGGTGCAATAGCCTAGCAGCTAAAGTCTTTGCCTTGAATGCTCTGGGATCCCATATGGGCGCTGGTTCTAATCCTGGCAGCTCCACTTCCCATTCAGTTCCCAGCTTGTGGCCTGGGAAAGCAGTCAAGGACGGCTCGAGGCTTTGGGACCCTGCACCCGTGTGGGAGACCTGGAAGAGCTCCTGGCTCCTGGCTTCGGATCGGCACAGCACCGGTTATTGCGGCTACTTGGGGAGTGAACCATTGGACGTAAAATCTTCCTCTCTGTCTCTCCTCCTCTCTGTAATCTGCCTTTCCAATAAAAATAAATCTTTTCTTTTCTTTTTTCTTTTCTTTTTTTTTTTTTTTTAAAGAAAGACTACCACCAGTCCAGGGGATGTGCTGGGAAGTGGAATGAGCGGCCTGAGAGAACCAGAAGGTGTAGATTGTTGTCATATCTGGGGTTCTCAGGACACAGCGCAGCCTGGCCGTGGAGAGGGTATCAGGATAGCCCTCCGCTCTCTGAAGAGCAGGGCTGCTCGGAGCTCTAGGATCGGCTGCAGGAAGGGCATCGCAGTAGCAAAGCAGATTACGCTTCCTTTAGAGTGTGGGCCCCTTGGCTTAGCACAGTGACTCAACAGGATAATCTTCCATCTTTAAGTGTTGGCGTCCCATATGAGCACCCGTTCATTTCCTGGCTGCTTCACTTCTGGTTCAACTCCCTGCTAGTTTGTGGTTTTGGATCACATCAGCTCCAGCTGTTGTGGTTGTGTAGGGAGTGAACCAGTGGATGAAAGATCTTTCTGTCTCTCTGTAAATCTGCCTTTCCAATAAAAATAAATAATCTTTTAAAAAGTTTTTGGGCCCGGCACGGTGGCACAGTGGTTAAGGTCTTCGCTTGCACGCCCGGGATCCCATATGGGCACCAGTTCTAATCCCGGCAACCCCGCTTCCCATCCAGCTCTCTGCTTGCGGCCCCGGAAAGCAGTAGAGGATGGCCCAAAGCTTTGGGACCCTGCACCCGCGTGGGAGACCTGGAAGAGGCTCCTGGCTTTGGATCGGCATAGCATTGGCCATTGCGCTCACTTGGGGAGTGAATCATCGGACGGAAGATCTTCCTCTCTGTCTCTCCTCTCTGTATATCCGCCTTTCCAATAAAAATAAAATAAATCTTTAAAAAAATAATAAATAAAAAGTTTTTAAAAGAGTGTGGGCCTTTCCCAGACCCTTTTTTTCCTTTTTTAGATTTTATGTATTTGAAAGGTAGAATTATAGGTGTAGGGGGTAGATCCCCCATCCACTGGTTCACTCCCCAAATGTCTGCAACTCCCAGAGCTGGGCTGATCCGAAGCCAGGAGCTTCTTCCAGGTCTCCCACATGGGTGCAGGGGCCCAAGGCTTTGGGCCACCCTCTGCTGCGTTCTCAGGCTGTAAACAGGAAGCTGGGTCAGAAGTGGAGCAACTGAGACTCCAACTGGTGCCCATATGGAATGCTGGCGTGGCAGACAGAGACCTAACCTGCTATCCCTTGGCACCAGTACCCCCCGATGTGGTCTTTCTGACCAGGTACTCCTTTGTTCATAAGTGATGGGTGAGTGCGGCTGTTGTGGCCCACTGGGTTAAGCCACAGCTTGGGAGTTCCAGATTCTGTGTCAGAGTGCTCGTTCAAGTCTTGACCACTCCATTTGGAACCCCTGCTAATGCACCTGGGAAAGTGTGGTGAATGTCTCAACTATTTGGGCCCCTGTTGCCCATGAGACAGACCTGGGTGGCGTTCCTGGTCCGACATTAGCCTGGCCAGCCCCCAGCTTGCGCTCTCTCTTGCTGTCTCTGTCTTGCTGTCTGTCTTTCTGTCATGGGTCTCTGCTTTCCATTAGTCTCAAGTCCAAACTCCAGAGGTATCTTAGCCCCTCTTGGCTGAATGGGGAGCCTGGTCCTCCCTCTCTCTCCGCCCCAGCCGCCAGCACCTGGCCTCGTGCTAGTGACTGACGGCTCACATGCGTTGTGTGCTTGCTCACGGTGTGTCACCTCTTCTAACTGTTTTTGGCACACGGAAGACAGGTGAGCGGGTATGAGCCCTCGGGGATCCCGCCTTTTCCCATGTGAGCATTAGCTCGCCACAGGAACACCCCTCTTTGTACACCGGTTTCAGTCATAGGGATTGAATCTTGGGGAACTCAGAACATTTTCTACCTAAGATGGTAGGAAGCTTTACCTTTCTCTCTTGGAATGCACCATTGGTGAGGGCCACGCTCCAGAGCACTAACCGCCAGGCTTCAGCCACTCAAGGCAGCGTGGTAGCTGAGAGGTGGTGAGGCTGCCCTTGGGGGCTCCCCCATCTGCACCTGGCCTTCCCCCCCGTGCTCTTTGTCTCGGCTGTCTGGCCCCATGTCTTCTCAACACCAGGCTTCCGTGCACACTGTGGAATGCTTTGCTGCTCCCAAGCTTGGTGGGTATCCACACAGGCCCCCTCCTCAGAGAACCATGGCACTTATGTATTATGAGAAAGAGCATCCTTGGCCAGTTCCCCACTGACCCCTGGGCGCCCTCCAGTAACGTGTGTTGAACAAGCAAGGGTATGTAGGGTTGGGCATCGCCTTCAGAGGCCCTGTCCCAGCTCCCCGTGTCCGTAGCCTCATGGACTGTGCTTGCCAGTGGTGAGGCCTTTCTTCTCATCTTTGTCCTGGCATGAGACTCCTCCATGGAGCTTCTCAGAATCCACTGCTTCTCACCCACCAGCTCCCAGGTTTGGGCAGGAGTACGTTGGGCTGCACGTTCTCTGGCCTCCTGCTGGGGGCTGTACAGGTCGCCTGAATGCGGAGGGGGCAGGATGCCAGCCAGTCTGCAAGGCAGCTGGATTCCCTCCCTGATTTAGCCCTCCCCCACCTGCGGCCCCCGGGCCTTGAGCTCAGGGTCGGCAACAGATGTGCCTCCTGTGTTCTAGGACTTCGAGTGTGGAAATGATGTGGAGCTTTCCTTCACCAAAAATGGGAAGTGGATGGGCATTGCCTTCCGAATCCAGAAGGAGGCCCTGGCGGGTCAGGCCCTCTACCCTCATGTCCTGGTGAAAAATTGTGCCGTGGAGTTCAACTTTGGGCAGAGGGCAGAACCCTACTGTTCGGTCCTCCCAGGATTCACATTCATCCAGCACCTTCCCCTCGGCGAGCGGATCCGTGGCACCGTCGGACCAAAGAGCAAGGCAGAGTGTGAGGTGAGCGCACGTCTGGTGGCCGCCTCCCCAGCCACCTGCTGCTGAGCCTGGAGAGGGTGGCGGGCCCTCGTGAGCAGCTGCTCCAGCGGGGGCCGGGGCGTTGGTGGGGCTGAGGTCATGCCCCTGACTGAGTCTTAGGAAGGAGACCACTCACGGTAGAAAGGCCAGCAGGCACTTCCTGGTGGGTGCAAGCCTGGGGGTCTTGGTGCGATTTCCTCATGTATGTGAGTGGTGTTTATTCTAGAAACATAAGAACTACCCCAAAATAGTCACAGTTCCCAGAATTCCACCTCCTGCAAGGCAGTTTACTTGCGGAATTTTGGTGGTTTTGATGTGCTGAGTGCCCATTTTCGGCACTTGGAGGACAGGTGAGCAGGTATGAGTCCTTGGGGATCCCTGCTTTTTCCATGTGAACCTTAGCTCACCACAGGAACACCCCTCTTTGTAGAGCAGTTTTAAGGCCTCCTAAACTGACATTTGGTTGCCCCTAGCGTTTGCTCTTTCCCGGCACAGTGCTAGCTGCGGCTCCTCCATGTGCGTGCTGCTCTCTTGATGCTCCCGACCGCAGGGTCGGTGCACTTGTGCCAGCTCCGAGGGCCAGCCCCCGAGTGCAGTCTCCCTGGGGCTTTGCCCTGTCAGAAGGCACTTTTCCTGCCTCTCCCAAGAGGTCAGTGCTGTCAACAGCAGCTCTTGATTTAGTGCTCACCCCACGCTCGGCCAGGCCTGGGCTAGAGTTGGAGCAGCCTGACTGCTTGAATCCCAACAGCAGCACTGTGAGGGTGACATGGTTGTTGCTTCCTCTTCATGGATGCAGCTGTGGGGTTCAGGGTCTGCCTTGCTTCCAACCAGAGCGGGGCCATGTCCCCATACAGCACCCCTCTCCCTCCTGTGCTGTAGATTCTGATGATGGTGGGCCTCCCTGCTGCCGGCAAGACCACGTGGGCCATCAAGCACGCGGCCTCCAATCCTTCCAAGAAGTACAACATCCTGGGTACCAATGCCATCATGGATAAGATGCGAGTAAGACTGGCTGTAGCCCTTTACCATGCACCCTGCCTCCCATGTGCTCCCCCCACCCCCAGTTCTGCCTTGTGGCTAGGAGCACTCACCCCTCCCCTCCCCTCCCCCAGGTGATGGGCCTGCGCCGGCAGCGGAACTACGCCGGCCGCTGGGACGTGCTGATCCAGCAGGCCACCCAGTGCCTCAACCGCCTCATCCAGATCGCTGCCCGCAAGAAACGCAACTATATCCTAGACCAGGTACTCACTGGTGGGTGGCGGGCGTATTCCTGGGAGAGGGGAGGGAGACTTCCTGGGTGCCTAAAAACTTGGGCCCTTGCTCAGTGCTGTCGAACCCAGTCTGAGGGCACGCAGGCCCTCTGCTCTGGCTCCTCAGCAGCTCCACAGAGCAGCGTTAGGGAGAGCCCTTCCACAGGATGGATGGAGCAGGTGTGGGTCTCTGAGCATGACAGGCTGCGGCTTAAATCTCGCTCTGCCATTTTCTCACTGTGCCCCATGGCAGCCGACTCCATCCCATGACTCAGTCCTTGCTGTGGAGTGGAGGTCCCCGTGCCCCCACATGCTAACAGGGCCTGGTGCTCAGCGGCTGCTGGGGACTGTTACCTCCTTTCTAGGACCGGTGGTTCCCAGCTCCTCGGCAAGTTTTTATGATTGACAGGTATAAAGCTGAGTCCTGCATTTTTTTCCTGACATTTCAGTTAATATCAGGCTAGGATTGAGCATAGAACATTTTGTTTATTTTATGTCAATTACACACACACACAGACAGGCAGATGGATCACTTTTTTGGAGCTGGGCACTTTTGAGTTGGGAAGATCAGCTGTGGCTTTCAGTGTTCTTGAAAGGCTGAGTGACCTTCAAATGGTGAAGGATCCCTGTGTTGGAATACTGCTCTCCACCATGAACTGCCTGGGCTCCTCACCCTTGACATTGGTCCTGGAGGCTTTCTCAGGTAGCAGAGGTGGTTCCCTGATTTTCCACACTGTTGATGGGCACCTATGACTTGTGTTAGGATCCTGAAGAATCCGTGAGTGGGCAAATGGATCATTACATATTGGTTGCAGATGGAGCACGCTGTCCGTGGCCTTGCTCTGAAATTTGCCATACGTGCAGCACAAGCTCTGGGTCCTGGGGTGCTGAAGGCAGCACCAGCTGTGGGTCCCGGGGCGCTGTCGGCAGCACCAGCTGTGGGTCCCGGGGCGCTGTCGGCAGCAGCACCTGGTGGTTGACTTGTCACAGGACTCCCTGAGGACCAGTTTGCAGTCACAGAGCTGTGAGGATCCCTCACAGCATAGGCAGCACAGGCCATCCCAGAAGTTACTCAGGGCAGTTTCTGTAGTTTGGCTTCAGGTAGCCAGCTGCCTCCCACTTTGTGAAGACTGTTAAAACCTTTGGCCTCGTTTTGTCCCATTCTTATGGAGGCTTCTTTGAATCCTAGTCTCACATGGTCCCACAGCAGAGCAGTGGTGCCATTTAGCATCCGGAGATACCTCTGGGACACCCCAGCAGGGACACCCTGCCTGGCTGTTCTGTGTTGGTGGAGCCAGTGGTCGAATCCAGCTCTGCAGACTGACACTCGATTGGCATCTGTGCCCGGAGGACCTGGGCAGCTTTTTACCTGGAGATCAGACCCCAGCAGGCACACAACAGCAGAGCTGAGCCATAGCTGGGGCTGGCTTGTTAGGGGACAGGATCCAGAGCTGCACCACGTCCCCTGTGCCCTGAGACTGCCAGTCTGCTGGCAGAGGGACATGTAGGTCAGGCCAAGGGAGGTGAGAGCCCGAGCTCTGGCTGTTGGGAGCAGGGTTCTGGTTGACCTGGAGGATGGACGCAGGGCTCCAAGTTACCCAGATCTGGGAAGGGGCTCTCAACCCAACGGGCTGACATGTTCCAGCCTGTGTCCAAAAGTGAGTTCCAGAAATCTCTGGGTGTGAAAGAGGGAGGGGAAGAGAAAAGGAGGAAGGAAGGGAATGTGTGTGTGCACAAGCCTGTCTCGCAGCAGGCCTCCAGCCAGATGTTGGCACTTCCCCTGTCACCAGCTTGGGTGCCAAGAGTGAGTTGATGATTCAGTTGTCCCCTGGGGTGGCTGGTACTTGCAAAGGGGAGACCAGTGCCATAGGTAGTCTTTCCCTCCTCTGGTTTTTCCTGCATGGTTGGGCCTCCTGTTATGTACTTTGGCCCCAGAAATGCTCCTCCTGAGAGAACTAGCTTACAGAAACCAGGCAAGCCTGGGGGAGCCAGGACTCCTCATCTGGCCGGGACCTTTCCAGGTCTTTCCAGGCACAGGCTCAGCTGGGCCTCTTCAAACCATGTAGGCACTGTAGCCCTGGAGCATCACGGGGGGAGATAGGAGGAAAGTGGACCCAAGAGGAAACTGAGGCTTCATTGAGGGAAGAAACTTGTCCAAAGTCACATGACTGATTTACTGACTTCCTGGCTGGGCGTGGTGTTGTGTTCAGAGCTGGCTGGGGTGTGGGGAGTGCTTTCAAGGGTGGGATATCTGGGCTAAGGCGTGCGGTGCAATTAAGAGCTGGGGCTTTGTGCTGAGGGCCGTGTGGAACCTAGTCTAGTCCAGTTTTTCTTCCTGGGGAGTAGTGTGGCTAAACTTAGCCGGACAGTAAAAGGCTGCAGGGGCAGTTTCAGCTGGCTCTTGGTAGGGCAGGGGTCTTCTGTACAGATGGGAAGTCTCTGGAATGAAACTGCCTGTTCCTCCGCTACCAGAGGGAGTTGACATTGAATCCAGCATTACCCTCCTGGGTTGCCCAGACCTCCCCTGCAGTTGGACACTGTGTGCTGTGAGTGCCAGCAGCTGAAGCCAGGCCAGGCCGTGATCAAACAGGGCTGGCTGTGCTGACACTGCCCCCAGCCTCACCCTTGAACATGCAGTTCTGGTGGTGGTCCGTGTCCCTGTGAAAGCGGCACCTTGTTGGCAGCTGTTGCAGAAGGGCATGCTTCTTCACGCCCACCAACCCCGGAGCTGTTCTGCTGCTGCCACGCCAGCCCATTCTGTTCCTGCACGTGTGGTACCTCCCTCTGGGCTCACCTTGCTCAGCCCCAGAGGCAAGCTTTGCCCGCAGCAGCCTTAAGTATGCCCTGGGATCCAGCCAGGTTCTCCTGCTGCCAGCCTGGCTGTGTTGAGCTATGACAAGGAAAAGTGGACAGGATGGCTGAGGTCCTGGCCCGCTGTGCTCCTCGACTTCCTGAGTCTCACCCCAACACTCTCTGTGCAGTTCATCTGGGCAGCCCCATTCCCGCCCCAACTGGAAAGAGGGAGGTGGGAGGCCCAGGTCTGTCCTCAGAGTCGGCATCTTGCAGCAGGACAGGACTGGGAGACGCAGGAGGTAGGCCGAGGGCGCTTCTGCAGCTGGAAAAGCTGACGTCGCTGTTGGGTCTGTCTCTTAGCAACAGCCACCAGCAGCCCCCAGTGACCACAGAGTGCCAGCTGGCCCGTGGCGCTGACCTCACCGTGTTTGCTGTGGTAACAGCAACAGCTAGCTCCCTGCCCTCCAGGAAAGCCAAGATAGTGTTGGCCTCAGGGGCTCCTCTGCCTCTTCCCAAGGCTGGGAGTGAGCAGAGAGGGGTTATCTCAGAAAGTATCGCCTGAGCTGTCTCCCACCTCCCTAAGGTGTGAGAGCCCCTCTGGGTCTGGCCTGTTGCAGGCCAGATGCCAGCTGGGTGTAAAAGCCCCTACCCTGCAGGTGCAGGGGCTGACCTCAGCGCGAGTGTTGCCTCCTTCTCTCGGGGAGCTTCTCTGCACCCTGGGGTTTAGGAGAGTCAGGGTGGGATTGTGTCGGGAGCGCCCACCACCCTCTGGATGCCAGGAGACACTTCCTGTGCCACCTTCTGCCCTGCTCTCAGGAATGCCATCGAGGAAGACCTTGGGATAAAAAAGGTGCAGCTGTGCTGCCCTAACCTGCTGTGCCTCTTGTGCGCTCTGGCCCGAGGGGAGGGTGTCTGCTCAGAGGGGCTGCATGCCAGGAGCGTGTCTGGGGTCGGAATCCGCTGGGCTGCAGGCTGGATCTCCCCGGGGCGGCTGCCTTTGTGTTCTGGGCATTTGGAGGGTGGCTTCTTGTCACCTCGGACTTCTCCTTGGAACAGCATCCTGTGGACCACATGTCCCATCCTCTCGGCGCTATGCTGAGATCTGCCTAACCACAATTGGAAAGTAGTGTCCACTTCTGCAGGTCCTCGCATACGTGGTCGCTGTCTTCCCCGTCAAGAGGCATTGGCTAGGCTGAGCCCGGCGGCTGCTTACTGGGCAGATCACAGCCTGCCTCGCCTGTGCTCTGGGGTGCTGCAAGGCAGCACCCTGCCCAGTGACTGACGGGCTCTGGACTTGGTGAGGGAGACTTAGATGAGCTCATTCTGTCTTAACAGTGACCCTAAGCCATACTTCTATCCAGCTCCCCCTCCATCCCCACCTTTTCAGTACTTAAGACTCAGTAAGTTGATTTTACAAGGAGGCCTGAGGCTCTGCTCACCGGGACCTTGTGGGTGTGATGGGGCTGTCAGGTTAGAGCCAATATCTGCCAGACTGACCCGTCAAGGGCCTCCGGGAGGCTCAGCAGCTGTAAAGATGGGCCTCGGTGTGCACGGCCACTCCAGGGCTCCCACCCTGCCCCAGGCCTTTCCAGACTGTTCTCCCCGCCGCTGCTCCTCTTGGTGCCTGTCAGAGCCACCCAGGAGTTGCTTTCTTGCCGCTCAGAACTCTGCCTCCATGGCATGGTACCTATGCAGGTGGTCAACCCCCACCAGTTTTGGGCTCAGGAGGTCGCAGAGGTTTGGCTTGCTGCCTTGTTTATGGTGTTAAGGTGACTCAAACTCACAGGCTTAGCCCCAGGGCCGCACGGGGAGTCAGGAGCATGAGGCACCTCTGTGGGAGCTCGCAGGTTCCCTGGGGCGTGCTGTGCAGCAGCAGCTCAGGATGCGGAGGGAAACCCTGGGCTCAGAGCTGCAGGTGCCGGAGTGGGAGCAGCTGGGCAGAGGCGTGTGTGCTGTGAGCCAGGGCTGGGGGACCCCCGCTTGCTGGCTGTTAGGACCTGCGCCCCGGGGATGCCAGGGCAGCTGGGCAGCGCAGCAATAAGGAGCTTGCCGATGAGATGTGAGGAGTGGGGTTGGCAGCAGAGGGATGGAGCGTGCTGCCTGTAAGCGTGAGGCTCTGTGTTGTGTACTGTGCGTATCACTATGTTTAGAATAGGGGGAAGATGGGATCAGGCACAACACCAGCAACAGGTGGACTGCCGACCCCCGGCAGCCCTTGCCCTGTGCCGTCAGCCGCTGCTTTCCCACGTCAGCTAGCTTGTTGAAAGTAGGCGTACTGGGTTGAATGCCCAGCGGTGGCTCTCATGATACTCCGGGAGATGGTGGGGAAGTTGGATGGAGGCCCAGCTCCCCAGTTCTGCCAGGTCCAGCCCTGCTGTTGGAGACATCTAGGGGCTCGAGGGCGCCCTAAGTTGATAGTGCAGAGTGAGATGGCGCGGGATGGGAGCTCTCCCTCCGTGTCTGGAGAAGAAGAGGAATGACCGTTTCATGGAGGAGCTGGAATGTGGAGAAGCACCATTTGTTAGGCACTTGCTGAGAGGAGCGGGCATCCTGCTCTGAGCCCGAGACCTGCAGAGAGACCAACAGCTGTGACCGTACCCTCTCACCTCTTCTGTCGCCTACTCCTAGACAAATGTTTATGGGTCAGCCCAGAGACGAAAAATGAGACCATTTGAAGGCTTCCAGCGCAAAGCCATTGTGATTTGTCCCACTGACGAGGACCTGAAAGACCGAACCATAAAGCGGACCGACGAGGAAGGGAAGGATGTCCCGGATCATGCGGTCCTAGAGATGAAAGGTAGGAAGCGCCTGGTTCTGGAGGGCAGCCCCGGCTGCCTCAGTCCTGTCGCCTCTGATCTTGCTTGCGCTCTGCTTCTGCTTTGTCCCTTCCTTGTCCACTGCAGCGGTGAATGGAAAAGCCTCACACCTGTGGCCAGGTGTGCAGCCTGCACGCCACCTTGCTGCTGGCCCCTGAACGGCCTCCATTTACTTCTCTGTGAATCCGGGGTGGGGACTCCAGCTGCCTGGCAGGGACCCTGGCTGGGTAGAGCACAGCCCGCTGCTTGGGAAAGGGGGAGGGCTTCGTTAAAACCCGACAACCGCCAGAGAGGCCTTGGCCTGGGGAGCCTGACGCAGGCGCCCTCATTCGCTACTCCAGGGCTGCCCACCATTCCCTTCCGGCAGGCCAGTGTCCTCGGGGTGCAGGGAACTGACCTCTTCCCTTTGCTCCTCCTGGGGTGCTCCCTTCCTAGCCAACTTCACTTTGCCGGACGTTGGGGACTTCCTGGATGAGGTTCTGTTCATCGAGCTGCAGCGGGAGGAAGCTGACAAGCTGGTGAGGCAGTACAACGAGGAGGGCCGCAAGGCCGGGCCGCCCCCCGAGAAGCGCTTTGACAACCGAGGTGGTGGTGGCTTCCGGGGCCGAGGGGGTGGTGGCGGCTTCCAGCGCTATGACAACCGAGGTCCCCCTGGCGGCAACCGAGGAGGCTTCCAGAACCGAGGTGGAGGCAGCGGTGGAGGAGGCAACTACCGTGGAGGTGAGCCGGCACTGCCCGCGTTGCTCCTGGCTCCTGCCCGGATCTAGTGGGCCCGCCGCCAGGAGAGCCAGGGAAGCCCACAGCATCCCGCTTCCTGGCAATGCTGCAATTCCTGCAATTCCTGCAGCTCTCCGGCTTCCAGGAGCTTTGATTTTTATTTGTTTTTAATTTATTTGAGAGCTACAGAGAGAAAGTAGGGGAGATAAGATATTTTCCTTTCTCTGATTCATTCACCAAATGTGTACAGCAGCTGAGACTTGGCCAGGTCAAAACCAGGGGCTTCGTCCAGGTCTCCCACGTGGAGGGAGCTGGCTGGGAAGTGGAGCAGCCAGGTGGCACAGGTGGCAGCATAGCCCGTTATGCCACATTACCTTCCAGGAGCCTGACCACGCTTCCCGCCACTCCCACATCTCTTTCGGTGCCTGACAGGGCCCACGCTGGGACTGTCTCTGCTGATGGGTTTAAAACAGGAGAAAGGTTTAGACGGGTTCTTAGTGCTGCAGTCTCTGACATGAAGTCTGAATGTCTAACAGATATGGAGTGAGCCCTGTTCCAGTCCAGTCTGGGGCTGAGCGGTCCTAGGGAGGAGAAAGCCAGGACCCATGTTGTTGGAGAGCCCAGGCAGGGTTGCTGTAAGCTCAGTGACATGGTCCTGGTGGTTAGGGAGGCAGCAGGCCCAGGAGGGACTTCCGGGCACAGAGCAAGCTGGGCAGGGAAGTGGGTTCTGGGCCTGGGGAGGACAAGGGCCACCCCTTCAGGGGTGTGCCCAGTGCCTTACCTCCCTCTGCCCATGGCTGTCTAGTCTGTTCTTGCTGGGGCCCAGCGGAAGCCCAGACAGCCCTGGTCACTGCCTCACTAGGCTCGCTATCCTGGGGACAAGGCTGAACTGCCGGTACATGGATAGTCTCCTGCTATCCTGTGGGGTACAGGAATGGGGCCCAGGGAGTGTGCTGGGCTCACCTGACCTCTGTGCTTGTGGTGCTGGGCCACTGTGGTCAGCAGGCCTGCGGGCCACCAGTTGAGTGTAACAGGCCCTCTCTGGGGTTTTTCCACCACAGGTTTCAACCGCAGCGGAGGTGGTGGCTACAACCAGAACCGCTGGGGTAACAACAGCCGGGATAACAACAACTCCAACAACCGAGGCAGCTACAACCGGGCCCCCCAACAACAGCCACCGCCGCAGCAGCCGCCACCCCCACAGCCGCCACCCCAGCAGCCGCCGCCACCTCCCAGCTACAGCCCTGCTCGGAACCCCCCAGTGGCCAGCAGCTACAGCAAGAGTAGCAGTGTCCCCGGCTCCAGCGCCAATACCAGCACCCCCACCGTCAGCAGCTACAGCCCGCCGCAGGTGAGAGGTTGAGCCCGTGGGCCCACATGTTCTTGAACCCCAGCAGGTTAGAGGGGCCTTCTGAGGATGTCACCCCAAATTCTCCTCTAAGGGAGACTTGGGGCAGCACTGGTCCCCTAGGGGCCTGACTGCTCCAGGCTCGCTCTCACCTCAGGCCCTTAAGTGGGGCTGTCTTTCTTTAGTTGGAAGGTCTAACCCCACTGTGGCCAGCATGTCAAGAATGGGGCGCTGAGTGTGCAACCCTGGGCAGCCCCAGGCCCAGCTGGTGGGCAGCCAGGGCTGTGGCAGCAGCTCTCCAGAGCAGTGTTTTGAGGCCAGCCACCAGACACAAGCAAATGGATCCCAGAGCCGGGGTTGCCAGAGTGTTTCCTGAGGAGACGGCTGAGCAGGCACCCCCTAAATGGCCTGGGACACATGGCTTCTCTCTATTTTTATTTGTTTATCTGGGAAGCAGAGGACAGAGGCAGAGAGCTCCCACCCACTGCTTCCTTCCCCAGGTGCCAATAGCCAGGACTAGATCGCAGCAGAACCAGGGGTCAGGCTCAGCTAAGATTTCCTAAGTGGACGGTGGGCTAGCCATGTGAGCCTCAGCTGCTTCTCTGTCAACAGGAAGCCAGAATCGGGCACGGAGCAACTCGGACCCTGGCATCCCAGCGCTCCATTAACATCCTGCCAGCCCAACTGGGCAACCCTACCGTAGATAGATGAAAGCTTTGGTACTAAGGACCCTGGGGTGAAAGTTCCTTTTCAGCTGCGTGACCTTGGCCCAGGACTTCACCTTCTTGCTCTCCAGTGTCCTCTATTAAATGGAGCTTGTGGGACCCTCAGGGTTCCCATGGAAATTAAGTTCACGATGCAGCCTGTACCGGGCAGCATTGGGTGAGCTGCCCCCACCCAGTGTTTCAACAGGTCTGTCTGCTGATCGCCCAGTGCCGCAGGCCCAGGGTGTGCGCTTGCAGGCTTCATGGTTTACAGAAAAGGAGCCTGGTACTGCACCATGTGCCCTGCCGGGTCTTCAAGGTTTCATGGGAGCCTGGGAGTGGCCGTTGGTCCTGACCCATCCGCTCCTCAGCCCTCCAGCAGCCTCCCGGGGGGCCCTTCCTGTATCGCTCTGTGGTCTGCTCTGCACCCACGCCTTGGTACTTTTTCTTTGCCTTCCAGCCGAGCTACAGCCAGCCACCCTATAGCCAGGGAGGCTACAGCCAGGGCTACACCGCCCCACCGCCTCCACCACCGCCACCACCTGCCTACAACTATGGGAGCTACGGGGGCTACAGTCCGGCCCCCTACACCCCGCCACCGCCCCCAACTGCACAAACCTACCCCCAGCCCAGCTATAACCAGTATCAGCAGGTAGGTGCCAGATGCAGGAGAGGTGCCAGGGGATTCCCTTGGGTGGGCATTCCCAAACTTAGACCCCCCCACTATCCCCTACAGTAGTAGGCTGCCTGCTGGCCACTGTGCAGCCTTTCCCTGGCACAGCATGCCAGCGTGGAGGCCTCAGGGCTGCAGACACTGCTTCTGTACCATTCCAGGGCCTTGGGGTCCTCCTTGGGCTGCCAGGCCTGTTAGCTGGCTCAGTGGCACTGGGTGGGCAAGCTGGGAATCCAAGCCCCACCCCGGCTGCCTGTCCCATTCCCAGGTGAAGGTGGGGCTCAAGGTGGAGCCCAGTGTGCAGTGCAGTGGGGTAACCTGGTGCTGTTGGTCTCTTTCCAGTACGCCCAGCAGTGGAACCAGTACTATCAGAACCAGAGCCCGTGGCCGCCCTACTACGGGAACTACGACTACGGGAGCTACTCTGGGAGCACCCAGGGAGGCGCAAGCACTCAGTAGCTGGTGTGTTCCTGAGGCTGCAGAGGCCCCCATGGCTTCCTCCACCAGCGCCGCCTCGGCCCTGCACCCTGACGTCCTGGCTCCTCCCAGGGCCGCCTCTGGCGGGGCCCCTCCCCTGCGCAGGGCCGGGCATTTTTCTCTGGATTCGAACAGGCAACAGTACCTTTTACTTTGTTTGTCCCCTACCTCCCGTCTCTCCTCCGCTTCCTCCCGCCGCCTTTTTGATGGAAGACTTCCCCCAGGACTCCCCTGTCCTCGGTCAGCAGCGAGGCCGGGGCGCAGGGGAGGCCCTCGAGCCCCACTCACCCGCCCGCCCTGGGCCTCCCCGGCCCTCCTGCAGTTGGTTGTAAACTCTTCCAGGAGCTGTTTTACTGTCTACTTTTCAGGATTAAAAAAAAAAAATCAAAAACTTTAAAAAAAAGTTTAAAAAGCAAAATACGGAGGGAGGAAGCAGTGACCTATTTTTTTGGTAATTATGCTTTTTTTAATGTTTAGAATCTGTCCGTTTTTACTGGGGGGCGGCCGCTGACATTTCACCGAGGTGACCCTTCCTTGGCCGAGGAAGGGCCGCACCGCCACACACACCCCAAAGCGCAGGATCATCTGTAACCCGACTTTTTATACGACGTCTCAGTCCCCGTAACTGCACACGAGCTTCTGTGTTCAGTTGAATTGTAACTGCTTTTTGTATTTGGAGAGAGTGTGACTATTGAACTTGAAACCTTTTATTCTGGGCGTCTTGGTAGTTTCTGGTGGGATTCAGTGTGGGACGGGGAGGGGGAGGGAGGCCCCCCACGCCCTCGGGATGGGGCCCCGGGTGCCAGGCCTCAGCACTGTCCCCACCCCGGTCCTCGAGGGTTACTCCCCCGACCTGTGTGTTTTAACAGGATTTTAACAAACTGCACTTATTAAGAAATGTGTCTGCCCTGCTTGATTCTTGTTTGGTTTCAGTAGATGACCTGGCACCCAGCTGGCAGCAAGCAGGTGGCATCCTGGGGCAGCACCTGTAGCCAGCCTTGACTTGCGGACAGCTGTCACTCATCACCGACTCCCTGAGGCACTTGGGGCAGAAAACGTCCCCTCAGACCCAGGGTCCCTCCTCAGTCTAAAATCCAACCAGCTCATTTCCAGTTCTCAATCCCAAAACCTTTCAGAAACTGGGATATTTATTTGAAAGGTTGGCATTATAGGAAGGCAAGAACAAAGATCTCCCACTCCCCAAATGATTGTAACAGCTAGCCCAGTCTCCCGTGTGTGTAGGGAGCAGGTATGACAGCAGGGAGCTGCAGCAGTGGCAGGGCAGCTGGCCCCCCACTGGTGACGTCATGGGGTGCTGCCATCCCGTGTAGCCCCGCCCACAGACCTGTGCAGCTATAAAGCACCTGCCTGGGCTGAGGGCTGGGGGACTGATGCGGGGGTGAGGGCTGGCTGGTGTGGCCCTGGGTGTGTCACAGCCGTCCCCCTCCGCCTGGCTGGGACAGGTGTGTGTGCCTCCCTCACAGCACATGACTCCCTCGGCTGCCCTAGAGCCTGGGAGCCCCGCACCACCCCGCACAGCCACACCCCTCCACCTGGGCCTGCACAGCTGTCTGCCCTCCTTTGGGCAGTATGTGACTGTCCCTCCATAGTCCTGTGGTCACAGCTGTCCTAGAGCCTGGGCTCCTGCTCCAGGCACCACATGGCCAGTGGGAAGGAAGGGCCGGAAAATGGAGCCGTTAACACCCCTGTGCCATCCTCCCCCAGCTACTGCCCCGTCTCAGCTCTTGGTGAGGGACCATGCAGGCCGGGAGCACCCAGTCCAGCCCCAGTCCCTTCCCTTGCTGGAGCTCAGAGCCGTGCAAAGCTGACTGGGCTCAGGGTCCAGGGTGAGGCATCAGCACCAGACAGTTTGGGGTCACCATCCCAGAGGGACCCTAAACCTCCCTGGCCCTGCGGGTCTCCCCATGCCCTGGGCCCTTGTGCTATGCGGCGGCGCCCTCTGCTGGCCTCGCCTGTGGTGTGCCCTCTGTAGGCGTGTTGCATGGCCTGCTGGGTCCCCAGGCCCAGGAGTGGACCAGGAAGTTCC
Organism: Ochotona curzoniae; assembly: GCF_017591425.1. Taxonomy (NCBI): domain Eukaryota; kingdom Metazoa; phylum Chordata; class Mammalia; order Lagomorpha; family Ochotonidae; genus Ochotona; species Ochotona curzoniae. The sequence continues at coordinate 2,377,171 of NW_024465561.1, read as the reverse complement.
AACTCTGATCAGTGCAGGTCTTTATTATTATTATTATTATTATTATTATTAGAAAGTCAGATTTACAGAGTAGTGACAGATCTGTCCGTTGATTCACTCCCCAAGTGGCCACAAGGCCATCCGAAGCCAGGAGCTTCTTCAGGTCTCCCATGTGGGCACAGGATCCCAAGGCAGTCCTTGACTGCTTTTCCAGGCCACAAGCAGGGGGCTGGGTGGGAAGGGGACAGCTGGGACACGAGCCGGTATCCATATAGGATCCCAGCAGGTACAAGGATTTAGCCTCTAGGCTACTGCGCCGTGCCCCCTCCTGGTTGAGCTGGCTTATTCCCAGTCCCCTCCTTGGGGGATGAAGCAGCCCAAGGTGCTTAAAGCAGCTTGTTGGAGACCTTAAGCCCCACGTGACCCTGGTGGCTCCCAGGCTTCTGGAACGTGCCCGCTGTGCAAGGTAGACATGTACACGGCCAGGGTTGGCTCCTTGATCCAACAGCTCAGTCCGCCTCGTGCGAGGGGACGTGTCCCTGTTCCCAGCTGGGGTACACGCGCCTGCCGACACGCGGGGGTCCTCAGCCTGACCCCACGGGCACGCGGGGGCCCTCAGCCTGACCCCACGGGCACGCGGGGGCCCTCAGCCTGACCCCACGGGCACGCGGGGGTGTCAGCCGGCCCCCACGGGCACGAGATGGCCCAGACCCCCGACCCCCACGGGCACGCGGGGGCCCTCAGCCGGCCCCGGCAGGGTCAGGTGGCCCTCAGCGGGCCCGGCCGTCCTCCCCGCCCTGCACACGTCGGGGTTAGCCTTCCTGACCGGCCCCACGGCGCAGCTCCAGGCCTCGGGAGCCGCGGCTCGGCCAGGAGAGGCTGACCGCGTGCCCCTCGCCCGGCGCCCCTCAGTGCCCGCCTCCCCCTCGCCCTGCACCCCTCAGTGCCCGCGTCCCCTCGCCCGGCGCCCCTCTGTGCCCGCCTCCCCCTCGCCCGGCCGCCTAAGGCTCCCTTGACCGACGGAGACACGCATGCGCACACCAAGATCTCCGTTCAGCCCGGAACCTTAGTGTCTGGGTGTGCTGCAGCACCGACCCGGGGAACTTGCTCAGCCGGAAGTAGCTGCCGAGAGCCGACGGGTCGGGACTGGGTTGCGGAACCCTCGGCGCGGCAGTTGCTAAGTCGGAGAGAAAGGCGCGATGGAGGCCGTGGCGACCGCGGCGGCGGCGGCGGGACCCGATGCGGGTGAGGCCCGGCCCACGCAGGCGCGGCGGGAGGGTGCAGCGGCGCGGCGCTGGGAAGTGACTCCCCAGGAACACGGAGGAAGGCGGACTCCTGACGGAGGGACACCTGCCCTCCGCTCCAGGTGTCGGGCGGCCGTGCCCGGCCTGGGTCCTCTTTCTGCCCGGCCTCAGTCCTGACCCCAGGTCCCCCCAGACCCAGGGGAGCCCCTGCCCCGGGTCTTCCCTCCAGCCGTCCCGGGGAGCCCCTGCCCGGTCTCGGTCCTGTCCCCGGGTCCCTCCAGTCTCCCGCGTCTGCCTCTGCAGGGCCCCCCTCACACCTGCTGCCTCCCTCAGCCCTCTCCCTTGCGTCTTCCGTGTGTGTGCTCCCTACTCCTTTGGCCTCCTCTTGGAGTCCCGTCCCATTGCTGTGTCAGCCACGGAGGGAGGCCTGGGCCCCCGGCTGCACGGGGCCCCCTCCGCCCCCCAGTTGCTGAAGGCAGGTCATGGGAACACGGAGGAGGGTGAAGGGTGTCATCTGTTCTTTTATGTACTTGAAACTTTACGTTAAGCAACAAAACAAAAACCAGTTGAACCCTGACATGAAGAACTATTTTTGGAAGATTTGCTTTTTAATTTTTTTGTAATTTTTTTGTATAGTCTGGGATTCCCCGCTCCCCCAATTTGGAAGATTTATTTGTATTGGAAAGGCGCGTTTACAGAGAAGAGACACATAGAAAAATGTTTCCCATCTGGTTCACTCTGCGAGTGGCTGCAGCAGCCACAGCCAGAACTGAGCTGATCCAAAGCCAGGAGCCAGGAGCCTCTTCCGGGTCTTCCAGGCAGGCTCAGACTCCCAAGGCTTTGAGCCATCCTCGGCTGCTTTCCCAGGCCACAAGCAGGGAGCTGGATGGGAAGTGGAGCAGCCAGGCCACGAACCAGCACCCACATGGGATCCTATGGTTTCCAAGGGGAGGATTAGCCACTTGAGCCATCACGCTGGCCCCTGAAATGAAGACCCCAATGTTTCCAGCCCATGCTGCCTTCCAGAGCAGAGCCACAGCGTCCACCAAAGCCCAGTGCCCCGCGGGCAACTCTCCCACCCCCTCTGCCCCCACCCCCTCTGCAGTGTGGCTTCCTGGCACCTCAGACCTTTCTCTTACTAGACTACCTAGAGGGTTTGTTGACATTGCACCCCCTCCCCAATCCTCTCCCCTGCTGGGATGTCCCACTTCCTTCTAGCCTTCCAGTGCGTTTTGTGCCACAGCCACTGTAACAGGTGACTGCCCACTGGGTTTATCTGCGAGAAAGCTGGACAGGAAGAGCTCTGGTCCATTGGGTCACTCCCCAGATGCCCATAATAGCCGCCACGGAAGCCCAATCCAGTTGTGCCACGTGGAAACGGAAGCTGAGCGCAGCGTGCGCCCACACTGCTGCCTGTCCGGGTCTGTGTTCCCAGGAAACTGGGAGTCGGAACCAGTAATTGAAGATAGGCGCTTTGATATAATATTATATATATATATAATATGTTATTATATATAATCTATGTGTATAATATTATATGTATGTGTATATAAAGGCAGAGCTAGAGAGAGGTCTTCCATCCACTAGTTCACTCCCCAGTTGGCCACAATAGCCAGGGCTGGGCCAGCTGGTTCAAAGCCAGAGGCCAGGAGCTTCTTCCGGGCCTCCTGTGTGGATTCAGGAGCTCAAGCGCCTGGACCATCTTCTGCCTTCCCAGGCTGTCAGCAAGGAGCTGGATAGGAAGTGGAGCAGCTGGGACCAGAACCAGTGCCCATGTGGGATGCCAGCACCACAAACAGCAGATTTGTGCACCACCAGGACCTGGTATTCTAACCACTAGGCAGGATGCCTACTCCCCTTCCTTCCTGGCTACTTTCGAGGGGCTTTGCCACCCGTGTCCCACGTCCCTAACAGACCTCAGCATCTTTGCCCGCACCTGCTCTTCCCCAGGGCCCTGTCTTGGGGAGTTTGACGGTTCTCCAGTCTGGAGCCCTGGACACCTCCTGCAGTCCCTGCCCTGCTCCTGCTGGCTTGTCAACTCAGTGGCTGGACTCCCCTGCACCCATAAGCCTTGCCCCGTGGGTCCCCAGCCACCTGAAGGCCTTGTCCCTACTTGGCACCACGGGCTGCAGCCTCTCGCCAAGGCTTGCCCGGCACTCAGCATTTTGCCGATTCTGCCTTTTGTGTCTTTGATCTGGATTGTCTGCTAGCCAGCTGTGCTACCTCAGTGGGATCCTTCCTCTGCCGTGGAAGGCTCACCTGTCAGAGCTGAAGTGCAGTGGGCAAGTACAGGGAGGGGACAGCTTAGTGACTGGGTGACCAAGTGAAGAGTGGGGGACTGAGTGGATCAGCGAGGTGGACCCCGAGTTCTTCGCTCAGCTGCTCTCTGCCTTGAACTCTCTTCCACCAGAAATCCTGGGTCCCTGTCCTTAACTGCGTGGATCTCTACACGTATGTTGCTTTTTGCCAAAGCCTTCTCTGACCCTTGTATTTAAATGAGAAATTTTTTTTTTTTTAAATTGCAGCCTCATGGCCTCGTCAGAGTGCCTGAGTCTGAGGTCCAGCCTCGTGCTAACACAGGTTCCATGGGGCAGCCCTGCTGGCTCAGGCCTCTCCCACTCAGCGGGAGGCCAGGATTGGTGTTCTGGCTCCTGGCTCCAGTGTGGCCTGGTTGTAGCAGCTGTTGTAGCAGTTGGGCAGTGAACAAGGTGTGAGGGCTCCATCATGCCTCTTTCTCCCTCTCAGATAAGTGAACACACAGGTAGGAGTGGGCACTTGGCCCAGCATGTTGGTCACTGCTTGGAACACCCACATTCCATGCCACAGTGCCCAGCTCAAGCCCTGGCTTCCCTGCTTCCTGCTGCTGTAGACCCTGGGCAGCAGGTGTGGCGGCTGGAGGACATGGGTGCCTGCGACCCACCCACCCACCCACGAGGGAGACCTGGATGAAGGTCCAGGCTTTTGGTGTTGGCCTGGCCTGAGCACAATGAAAATGTGGGTATGCCTTTCCCTTCCCTGTCCTCCCCCTCTTCCCTCTCTTTCAGATGAAGTGAAAATATTTGTTTTTCAAAAGATTTACTTATTTTTATTGGAAAGGCAGATTTATGAAGAGAAGGAGAGACAGAAAGATCTTCTGTCTCATGGTTCATTCCCCAAATGGCTGCAACAGTTAGAGCTGAGCAGAACTGAAGCCAGGAGCCAGGAACTTCTTCCAGGTCTCCCACGCAGGTGCAGGGTCCCAAGGCTTTGGGCCGCCCTCCACTGCTTTCCCAGGCCACAGGCAGGGAACTGGATGGGAAGTGGAACAGCCAGGACTCGAACTGTTGAGTGCCTTTATGGGATTGTAGTGCTTGTATGTAGAGGATTAGCCAATTGAGCCATTGTGCCAGGCCCCCAAATAAATTTTTTAATAATGAATAAAATTTTAAAATTGCAGCCTGTCTCCTATTGACTCTCTTCGCTTTCTGGCTCTAGGAAGCATCCAACATATTGTGTGTGTTGAATAACTACATTGTCAATTGTCTGTGCTCCCCAGCTTGACTGTCAGCCCCAGAAGTGTCCAGAACACAACAGGTGCTCAGGAAAGGGGGAGGAAGAAGCTCCTGGCCTGTCTTTCCCTGAGCTTATTCCTTCTCTCTTCCCAGGCTGCACGGAGCCCAGACCTGGGCACTGGGGGGAGCTGAGCCCCCAAAACAAGACGGAAGCGGTGGAGGACGCGCTGGGAAGTGTGGAGAGTGACACCCCCGCAGCCGAGCACCCGGCAGTGAGTGCCATGCTGCATGCCGTGGCTGCCAGCCCCCTGCCTGTGTGTAGCCAGCAGCAGGGCGAGCCTGACCTGACCGAGCGGGAGAAGGTGGCCATCTTGCGGCAGCTTTACCAAGAGAAACCACTTGTGTTCCTGGAACGCTTCCGCACCGGGCTCCGTGAGGAACACCTGACCTGCTTTAGCCACCTGCGTGGGGACCACCGTGCAGATTTCTACTGTGCCGAGGTGGCGCGGCAGGGCAGTGCCCGGCCCCGCACCCTGCGTACCCGCCTGCGGAACCGGCGCTACGCTGCGTTGCGTGAGCTCATCCAAGGTGGGGAGGACGGAGCTAGGCAGAAACAAGGATTTGGGAGCAGGCTCAGGCTCCAGGAAGACAGAAGTGCGAGCCCAGCACCTCCAGAGGCAGGGGGACAGGTGGCAGCTCTGAGGACATGGGACATAGCAGGGAGCACCCACTGCTGCTGGGGACAGGCCAGTGCTGCCTCACTGCACACAGGGTGATGCATCTATGGCCTTGGGGGGTGTTGTCTTCTTTTTTTAACTTACTTACTGCTTACTTGAAAGGCAGAGTCCGAGAGGGAGAGAGATTTTTTTTTTTAAAGATTTATTTATTTATTGAAAAGTCAGATATACAGAGAGGAGGAGAGACAGAGAGGAAGATCTTCCGTCCGATGATTCACTCCCCAAGTGAGCACAACAGCCAGTGCTATGCCGATCCGAAGCCAGGATCCAGGAACTTCTTCCGGGTCTCCCACACAGGTGCAGGGTCCCAAGGCTTTGGGCCGTCCTTGACTGCTTTCCCAGGCCACAAGCAGGGAACTGGATGGGCAGTGGAGCTGCCGAGATTAGAACTGGCGCTCATATGGCATCCCGGCATGTTCAAGGCGAGGACTTTAGCCACCCGGCTAAAGTCGTCGGCCCCGAAAGAGATTTTCTATGCACTGATTCACTTGCTGAATGACCACCAAGGCCGGGACTGGGCCAGGGTGGAGCCTGGAGCTTGTTCTGGGTCTCCCATGTGGGTGCAGGGCTTCGAGGCCCTTGAGCTATGCTCTACTGCTTTATCAGGCCATTGGCAGGGAGCTGAATGGGAAGTGGGACAGCTGGGACCCTGTGTCCATGTGGGGTGCCAGTGTTACAGGCAGTGGCCCCCTTTGGGACATCCTGATCAGGACAGGGTGACAGCCGTGAATGAGACCTCGATGCCTTTCTGACCACAAGTTCACTGAGCATCTTTGGCCACAGACATAGCAGCCAGGCAAAAGAGCCATGAAGGCAGCAAAGTTAGCCAAACGCCAGTAGGGGAAAGGCCTTGAGGAAGTGTGTAACATGGGCAGGCAGGGAGGGGATGACAGAGGAAGGGGTGAGAGAGGGAGGGCTAAGTGGCAGAAACTGACGAAGGAAGCAGAGATCAGGGAAGGGGGAGTGATCTGAGCCAGGGAGAAAGAGGAATAGAAAGTTTGATAGAAGAGGCTGGAAACAGAAGTGGGATTGAGACAGAACAGAGCAGGGTTGAGGGAGCAAGCTAGACCCCAGTGCTGCGGGCTCTCAGCCTGGGGTTAGGACCCAAGAGTAGGGGGCCAGGGGCAGGTGTGGTGGCCGCCAGAAGGACAGAAGCAGTCCTGCAGAGACTTCCAGGGAAGACGCATGGGGCATGGGGGGCAAGCCTGGCCCCCCACGGGGGGTGCAGAGGAGTGTCCTGGGGGAGAGAGGTCAGAGGTGGGGCCTGCAGCCACCCTGTGGGCAGAGGCACCGCTAGACCTGATCCCAGGTCCACGTGGGTGTGTGCACGTCTGTGTAACAGTGCATGTGTGTGCACTCGCAGCCAGGCCAGGGCTCAACGGGTGTGCATGCCCTGCCTGCGTGGTCCGCGTGCCACCGCTCAGGCACAGCTGGCTGTGGGCTGCTGGCCTCTACTGGCTCTGAGGCTGCCCCTGCGTATGCCCGGGTCAGTGTTCACAGCTCAGGCCCATGGTTCTCCTGCATACCTGAACATGCCCATGTCTACTGAGAAATGCTCACCGCACGCCCTTGTGTCTCCACACAGCGGGGGAGTACTTCAGCGATGAGCAGATGCGGCTCCGGGCCCCACTGCTGTACGAGCAGTACATCGGGCAGTACCTCAGCCAGGAAGAACTCAGCGCCCGTGCCCCAATCCAGCCCCCCAAGCCCGGCGCCCCCGGCACTCCTGCCTGCCCGCTCTCCGATCTGCTGCTCCAGTCCTACCAGGAGCGGGAGCTGCAGCAGCGACTGCTCCAGCAGCAGGAAGAAGAGGAGGCCTGCTTGGAGGAGGAAGAAGAGGAGGACAGTGATGAGGAAGGTGAGGGCCAGGAGCAGGGGGACCCAGCATCCAGTCACAGGCCTGGCCCTGAGCGCCCTCCCAAGCTCTCCCACATCCCTGTCCCAACTCCTGGAGTGCCCAGTGCTTCCCCCACCCTGAGGTGGCCAGAGCACTGTATGGGCATTGTGTAGCTGAAGTGCATGCCCCTGGGGGGGCAGGGCAGGGCTGGCTCAGGCCCGCATCCACCCCAGTGCTGCTCCAGTGCCCTGCTCACATGCCCACTGTGGTGTCCCCACTGCAGACGAGAGGTCTGGCAAAGACTTGGAGACCTGGGTCCCTGACTCGGAGGAGAGGCTGATCCTGCGGGAGGAGTTCACCAGCCGCATGCACCAGCGCTTCCTGGATGGCAAGGACGGCGACTTTGACTACAGGTGCTCTGGGGTCCCCGGCCTCCCCGACCCCCTGGTGAGCCAGATCAGCCAAGCAACGTGGCTGCTTTGAACCAGGGCCTCAGCCAGGAGAGGTGTGAACAGGGCTGCCCTTGGCACTGCAGATGGCAGCGGCCCAACAGGAGGCCGCTCCCAAAGCCCTCTCTGTCCACCACCTCCACCTGTCTCAGGCTGCAGGAAGTAGCCCTGGCAGGGTTAACGCCTATGGCAGGGCTTTGCAGGGACCAACCATGCCAGCTGTCCATTTTCCTGAGAGACCTGGGCAGAGACACCTAGGCCACCTGCCCAGGAAAAGCATGGGCCACCAGCTCAAGGACACAGGATCAGAGGGAAGTGGCTTCGTCAGCAGAGGGAGTCCTGCCTGTGGTTGGGAGTAGCAGCCTGGCAGCATACACTGTCCCTCCCTCCAGGCCCAGGACTGTGGCCTGGGAACGATGCCACCTGGAGCAGGTGTGGTGGGTATCATGGTCTCTATCACTGGGGCATCTGTACACAGAGCATCCCGACCCATTTGGGGATCCCCCGGCTGAGGGGTCTGACAAATCTACCCCCAGCCGCAGTGCAGCTTCCCAGAACCCCCCGCAGGGTACCCAGCTCATGGGATCCCTTGGCGAGTGACACCACTGCTGTCGACAAGCCAGGTACCCACGAGGGCAGCAGTGGCCTGCCAGGTCCTCGCCCACAATAAGTCAACATGTGCTTGGCGTCTGCCCAGTCCAAGCTCGGGAAAAGCAGGGAACCAAACCAAGGAGAGGTCTTCCTGTCTGGAACAGGTCCCCTGCAGTGAGGGCAATGGAGAACGGAAGCGGGGTGGGAAGGCTCTGTGAGGAGGCAACCCGTGGGGCAGGGAGAGCGCCCAGGGTGGTGAGGGGTCAGAGCACCTGTGTGTGGTCCACCGAGTGGCAGGGAGTGGAGTTGTGTCCCTGGTCCCCGGGCCCTGCCAGGAGCAGACCCCGGCTGTGCCGATCAAGTAGCATAGTACCCCAGGAGGCAGAATCGCCCTGTTGGGAACCCCTGGCTGCCTGGGAAGGTGGCCGTGTCACCGGGTCTTTCTGCGCTTTGAGAAAGCCAACTTTCTATGAAACGTGATTTGGAAGACACTTCCTTTTGCTGTAAGCGCTCAGGCCGTATTCCCCCTCTGCGGCCAAATATCACAGCGCTAATGACCTCTGACCTAGGGAGGTCCCAGGCTGTGACCGTCTTGCCCCTCCACAGCACCGTGGATGACAACCCTGACCTGGACAACCTGGACATTGTGGCCCGGGACGAGGAGGAGCGCTATTTTGACGAGGAGGAACCTGAGGATGCCCCGAGCCCCGAACCTGACGGCGACTGACAGCTACCACCCTCCCCTGCCTGGCAAGGCCACTGCTGCGGGCCCGGCCCAGTGACTACAGGGGAGTCGGCGCTCCCACCTGCTGGTGCCTCTGACCTGGCCCACCCCTTCTGTTTCTGGGTCCCCTTCTCTCCCTCCTCCCCTCTCCAGAGCTGTGTGTGTGTCTCCCCTTTTGTCCCTCTCTGTCTCGGGCCCAGCGTGCAAGTCCTCCCCATGACAGCCAGCATGGCTCTTTGGGGCATGTCCGCGTCACTGCCAGTCTCACCTCCTGGGCCCATGCTTCCTGCCTGTGGTTTCCGTTTTTCCCCAGCCACGGCATCTCTCCCTTATCTCCTCCCACCCCAAGCCCTCTGCTTCTCCCCCAGGCTTGGCTGTCAGGGCATAGGCCTGGCACAAGCCCTTGTCTCCCTCAGGACCCAGGCTGGCATGGAGTTGGGCAGGCCTGGGGGTCCTGGGTCCTGCCAGCTTGGGAGGGAGGGGGGAGTTCCCCTTCCCAGCCCCAGCAGCCCCCCTCTGCCCAGCCACAATTTTCCCTTCCTTCACTTCCTCCGCCTCCTTCTCCCCCGTTTACACTCCCCCAATCCGCACAGGCTGTTATCAGGGCCCTGAGTCATCCCACACAGCCAGCCCCAGCCTCCCTGCCCCCAGCCCGCCACAGGGCCCGCCCCGGGAGCCCCCTGCCGCCCTGGGCTAATGGGAGCCAGATGGCTGCCTGGTGACTCAGCCACCGGCCTGTGGGAACCCAGGCGACCTGCCTTCCCATGCCCCGCACCCCTCTGCTCCCCCAGCACAGGGGGAACTGGTCGCTACTGTGGGAGTGGGTGGCATAAGCCAGGGGTCAGCCAGGCTGGCCTGGGGATCCCTGGCTCTTCTGAGAGAATGGTGGTACCCTGGCCATGCCAGACCCCCCAGGTCACCTCCTGGGCTCCTGCTCTGACCCCGGGCTCACATGTAGGTCAGCCCAAATTTGGGAGCAAAGGCAGTGAGAGGCAGGAAAGCGTAATGGTCACGGCAGAGCCCGCCCTAGATCAGGTGCCTGGCACCACACCACAAAACATACCCCTGGACTGGGGACCCCAGCTCCTCCCTGATGTTCAGGGAGGCCCCGTGTGGAGGGACTGTGGGCTCAAGAAGTGAAGTCTGGGGATCCTAGGTCTGGAACCATTTTGTCATCCTAGGAGAGGAAGATGGGAGAAGGGTCCATATTGGGCATGGCAGCGCAGACCCCTCATGTGCCAGCCCCTAGTGGTTAGGACCTGGCAGTGCTGATCCATCCCCAGACTCCAGGCTGGTGCTGGAGTCACAGCAGGGACTGAGTGAGAGGTGGGCGGCCATCACCTGGGTGCTGGCGTTTGCCCCGCGATGTGGGAGACCGGGCGTGGTCTGTCATCTGATCATTAAATCTCTTAAGATAGACTGTGCAGGCCAGAAATGTTACTTTTTTCTTTCTTTCTTTCTTTTTTTTTTTTAAGAAAAGAAATGAGAGCCACAGCAGTTGAGTCAGAGTTAGGGTTAGTCAGATGGTCCAGACGGGAGCGTCTGGCTGAGAGACCGAGGCGGGGCCAGTCCAGGGACAGGGATTAGACAGGGAGACAGGAAGAGAGCTGGGGACTCCAGGCAGCTGACCCCGCGGGTCCCACGGTGTGGACTCCCCGGCCTGGGGTGGGTGGAGAGGCTGAGTCAGGGAGGCTGGCCTGCTGGGGAGAGCCCCTTGGTGGCACCCGGCCCCCGCCTCCATGTCGCCTGCTTGTTCTGGCCCAGCCATTCCCTCCCCTGTCTGCCCTTCTCCCCCCTGGCGACTGACACCTCTGCGTCCCTGTGTTCCACCAAAGCTGCTGCCGGCCACTCCTGTCCCTTGAGTCTGCCCTGCACTGGCTCCTCTGCCTTCTGCCCTCCCCTCCCCCTTCACACTCAGCCCCTGCCCCGCTCTGGCTGCCAGCAGCTCCCCCAGCCCTGTGCCCACTGCCTCTCCCCTCTGTCATTCTCTCCGCCGCTGTCACCGCCTCTGTCCCCCCCATGCCTTGCTCCGCGGACACGTCCCCTCCTGCCCCGGTCTTTGCTCTCATATTTTCCTACCCTTCTCCCGGCTCCTGACTGGCCCTCCCTCCCCAACCCCTGCCTGTCTCCCAGGCACATCCAGGGCAGAGCTGCACTGCGCTCTAGAGTGAGGGTCGCTGCCCCCATGCAGGAGGGGTGCGGCCAGGCTGTGGCAGTTGTCTGGCCAGAGGGAAGCGTCTGTGCTGTGGCCTGGTCACTCCTGCCCCCAGGACCTGCTGGGCCGAGGCCTCCCCCGGGCTGGGGCCAAGTAAACACAGTGGTAGGCAGCCTAGGATATTTATACTGAGGGCCGGGCGCAGGGCCAGTGCCCACCACAGCCCCTGCCCTGCCCACTGCCGCAGCCAGCCCCACGTCAGCGTGGCACCAGCCAGCAAGGGGACACACGCCGCAGACACAGCCTCCACTCAGCACTGAGGCCAGTGGGCGCCAGTGGCTCACGGTGCCAGAGGCAGGCGTCATGGGATGAGAAGGACCCAGCCCCCTCCCCGCTGTGCCTGCTAACCCCAGCAAGCAGGGCAGACCCACACCGCAGCCACACAGCCTGCCCTCAGGCAATGCCAGAGCGCCTCAACACCCCAACCATCGCCCACAGTCACCACCTGCTCATCCAGACCCACACACAGGACCCGGCCAGCCCCTGGGATGGACACACACAGGCACGCGGTTCACCAAGTTTACCCAGAAATGACTGGCCCAGACACACTCCGTGTAAGAAACGGAAACACCTGCACTTAAAGATGCACCAGTGTGCACCCAAGACGAGCTGTGGTGATGCAGAGGGCCAGCTGGGGCACAAAACATCCCAGACCCGAGGTGCCTATGTACACACAGCAGCCTGGCTGGGCCCACTGTGCCAGGCACACAGCCAGACACAGGAAGGGGACCAGCTGGCTGCAGGGAGGGTACACTGGCCTCCCAGTGCCTCAAACTTCCACGCAGAAGATGGCCACCCAGGGACATGGGGGAGGGGCTCCCTTGCCCTTCCCCCAGTCCCCCCTCCAGCTGACCCCTCAAAGTGGGAGGGGCAGGAAGGCCTGAGCTAGCCTCCCCCAGCCGCTTCCTGCCCCATGGGGGCAGGACGGGAAGCTGGGGCTCCAGCCGGAAGCCAGGCTCCCCACCTCCCATGACTTCCCCAGCAGCCGGCAGAGGCGGGGCTGGTGAGAGAGCAGGGCGCCCCGCACCCCAGGCCCTGTCCCTGCGGTGGGCAGGGGACAGACTTGTCCAGACGGGGCTGGGCCACCCAGCAGGCCAGGGTGGCAGGGCAAGGGCCGCTTGCACACGCGGCAGGGGAAGGTGCTGAGCCCACGGTTTCGCAGGCCGCAGGCCGCAGGCCGCCAGCTCTGGCAGAGCAGGGCAGGTGGGCGGGGCTGTCACGGGGCCTGCAGGGCTGGGCCCCGGGGGTGTGTCTGCATGTGTGGGAGCTGCTTCGTCTGGGCCCCTGGGTGTGACAGTGTCTGGTTGTGACGGGGTCGCCGCAGTCTGCGGGGCCACATGGGACTCCCCAGGCCAGGTCTGAGTGTGGCAAAGCGTGAGGTCAGACAGTGGGCATGGCCCGCTGGCCCTCTGTGTGATGCCAGGGTCAGACCTCCGAGCGTGGCGTGGGTGGGGCTGTGACAGGGTCAAACCATGACCGTGACCCCGTGGAGGATGTTTGTGTAACCGTTGGTGGGCCGGTTTCCTGCCGGGGCTCTGATGCGTGTTTGTGTGCCACAGTGTCTGTCTGGTGCAGTGGTTGGGAGTGTGACCGGATGGGGCCTTTTTAGTGACTCTTGAGCTCCTTCCGTGTTGAAGGGCCCTTCTGGGGAAACTCCAAAGCTACACGTGTGTGCTGTCACTGCGGCCAGGTGTCCCAGGCCATGTGTCTGCGTGTCTGTAATGTGTGTGTGGCTGTAGGACTGTGTGTATGGGGGGGATGTGTGGTTGTGGGTGACTGTCCGCCCTGTGTGTGTCTGCCTTACTGCCTTGCCTGCTGTCGCTGCTGTGTCTGCCTGTGTGGCCTCAGGGGTGTCCCCACACATGAAGCTGGGGCAGGAGGAGCCCCATTCCAAGCCCAGGACCACACCCAGCCCCCAGTGAGCTGGATGGCAGAGGACCCTGAGCACGTGGCTTGGCGGAGCAGCCAGGCAGGGGCCCCTGGGCCTGAGAACGCAGAGGAGAGAGGGGGAAGTTGCCTGGGAAGGGGAAGTGGGAACCAGTTCAGCAAGGCCACGGCAGGCAGCCTGGCCGTGGTGCTCTGCGTGCTGCCTGCCACACCCCCGTGTCCAGGCCCAGCGGCTGCCCTTCCCGCTTAGCTTCCCACCAATGCACCTGGCAGGACAGCTGAAGATGGGCCCAGTGGCCGGGCTCCTGCCCCCATGTAGGAGACCCAGATGGTGGTATTCCTGGCTTTTGGCTTCAGTCTGGTCCAGCCTTGGCTGTTACAGCCATTTGGGAAATGAACCAGCAGACAGAAAATCTCCTCCCCTCTCTCTGACTATGGAGTAAATCTTATGACGACCACCCCTTCCAAGGAAAACAACAGCAGAGGGAAAAGTTCCTGGCCTAGGAGGCCCTACCTCCCCAAGTCCCGCAAACCCTTCAGCGGTCCCCTGGGGTGGGAGCTGACAGAACTGTGACCTGCACAGACTCGGGGCGCAGCCACTGGTGGGGCGCACGTGAGGGAGCCTGCCACGCTCCTTTTACAAAACTAGGCCGATCTGGCCTGGCCCTGCTCTGCCGTTCTCTGGGGAGCCGCACCTGGCACGTGACCTTGCCACCATCTCTGGCCTGTGAGCCTGTGCCCTGACTCAGTTCTCAGCACCCTCGCCCGGCTCGCCCTCCTCCACCCACAGGACGCACAGGGTGCCCCAACTTGGCCATCGCTTCTGGGTCTTGTCCTCTTACTCAGAACCCCACCCCAAGGCTGCTGTCAGCTTCCTGCAGGTCTGCAATGCCTCCCCTCATACCACTCTGCTCTTATGTTCACCTACCAGAAAAGAGGTAAGACCTGCTCCCTTTAGCCTCCTGGGCATCAGTTTCATAATCTTTAAAATGGATATTGAGGCTGGCATTAAGTGGTGTAGTGACTTGAGCCACACCACCTGTTAATGCTGGCATCCCACAGGAAGCATGGACTCAAACCCCAGCTCCTCCACTTCTGATCATGCTCCCTGCTAACGCGCCTGGCAGAAACCCCAGAGCCTGGGACCCTCACACTAGCGTGGGAAACCTGGACAGACTTCCTGGCTGCAAGGAATGAACCTAACCCTGCACACGCCCCGCCGTTGTGTCACTCCGCCTTTCACATTTTAAATATAATGAAATGGGTATTATCAGAGTCCCTTCATCTCAGACTGTCACTAGACATTAAAATCATTCACTCCCCGAAGATACTGAGAACAATGCCAGAGGTGCAGTAAGCAGATCCTGCTGCCTACTGGGGCTGCTGGGGACAGAAGGTGCTATAAATAAGTGATGTGGTCACAGGAGACGGAGCGCTGTGGGAGGAACCTCAGGGAGGCGCCTAAAGACACGGAGACCCCCGTCTCGCTCACCTTTAATGGCCCGCAGGTGGGCTGGGGCACAGCAGTCCTTAAATACAGCCCCTCGGGGCGCGGCGGGCGGAGGGGCGGAGCCGGGCCTGCCGGGGCGGGGCGTGGGGCGGGGCCTCAGCTGCATTTGCAGGAGCGCACGATCATGTTGGACAGCTGTTCCACTTTGGGCTTGCGGCCCACGTAGTACACGATGGGCAGCGGCTCCAGCGCCTGCGGCACGCAGCACGGCGCCGCCGAAGCGCCGGGGTTGTGCTGGTTGTACAGGGCCAGGACCTGTGGGTGGCCGGGCGGCGCAGGGTCAGACTGAAGCTTGAGAATGCTGTGGAGGGGGGTTCCTCCACAGCCTGCCCCCTTCCTGCGCTTCCACGCAGCCAGCCTCTCTCCCCATCTTTCCATGCCTTCCCTCCTCCCCAGCCCTCCCTGCCTCTCCCCCTCCACCAGTCCCTCTGTTACACCAGCTGTCCAGGTGTCTCCCCTGGTCTCTGCCTGCTGACCACCCAAAGCCCTCCCTCATCCATCGCCAGCTCTCCCCTCCTCCAACTCTTTCTGATATCACCTTTCTCTCTCCTCTCCCTGGGACCCCAGCTCCCCAGCCCAGTGGGCCACTCCTACCTTGCTGTACTGGGTATCCAGACTCCAGATGTAGGGGCAGGGTCCCAGGCAGAAGTTGGCATGGTAGCCCTTGGGTTCGTGGATCCATTTCCAGCCCAGGTCCTTGCGGAAGTCGATGTATAGTTGCCGCACGCAGCAGTTCTTCTCTGTGGAGCTGTGGGGCAGGTGCATGCATCAGGCTGCTGCGGTTGGGGGACCTCCCCCCTAACCAGGTATGTGTGGCCTGAGCAGTGCCCCCACTTTCTTTTCCCTTGCATGCCCTGTGATAACAGCAGCAACAACAGTGGCAGTACCACACTGCGGAGGACTCCCTGGAGTCCACAAGCACTGTGCCAAGAGCGTGGTAATAAACACGTGTTGTCCCCCGCTGTTCCAGATGGGCCATCCACAGTGTGGCCACACTCCCCCTTGGACAGCAAGTGCTGGCTGGGCTCTGCGGGGAATGGAGGACCCCTCCCTGGCCCCTGCCCCCACCAAGACCACACAGAAACTCTCACTTTCTTCTCTCCCTGTGGATGGACTCCGCGGATGGAAGCTAGAAACTTCTCGCTCCTTTTCCCTTTCACTTTCTGGCTCACTCTCCCTGAATATGACCTAGGTGTCTGCCTGCCTCAACTTCTAAATAAACCTCAATACTTTCTCCAGAGCCTCAAGCAGCTGCATGTCTCTGCTCCATCACGGTCCTGTGCCAGGGCCTGTGTACCTCCTTCCTGAGGGGTACCTAACCCCACAGGGAGCAGGTGTTCTGTGTCAGTGACACGGATGAACAGGGTCTCCCAAGGCCTGTGGGGCCCTCCCCATCTGAACAGACGCTCCAGTGGTCAACAGTTCCTTCAAGCACCGAGACACGAGAAAACGGGTGGGCACCATCTTGGCAGCTGTGCGAGGAGGGAAGAGTTCCTGAAAGCCCACCACATGGGCGCTGCCCCCGTGATGTAAACTCCACTGTTCTGGACCCAAGATCTCTGTGTAGGCTTCACAGAGAGCCAGGTCTCCCTGAGCAGAGCCATGCTGAGTGCAGGATGGGCGTTTAGTTTAGGCAGCCAGGGCTGAGAGGAGGTGCAAGAGACACCAAATTAAAGGGAATTCAAGGCCCACGTCCTGATGTCTTTGTACCCACATGGGAGACCTGGAAGAAGCTGCTGGCTCCTGGCTTCACATCAGCTCAGCTCCAGCCATTGTGGCCATTTGGGGAGTGAACCAGCAGATGGAAGATTTTTGTCTCTGTGTGTTTCCTTCCCTGTAAAATTGGCCTTTCAAATAAAAATAATTGGAAAAGGTGGGGAGGGGGCGGCACAATAGTCTAGCGGCTAAAGTCCTTGCTTTGCAGCCACCGGGATCCCATATGGGCACCGATTCATATCCTGGCTGCTCCACTTCCCATCCAGCTCCCTGCCTGTGGCCTGGGAAAGCAGCTGCGGACAGCCCAAAGCCTGGGACTCCGCACCTGTGTGGGAGACCCGGAAGAAGCCCCTGGTTTCTGACTTCAGATTGGTGCAGCTCCAACTGTTGTGGCCACTTGGGGAGTAAACCAGCAGATGGAAGATATTTCTATGTATCTCCTTCTCTTTGTATATAAGCCTTTCCAATAAAAATGAATAAATAAATCTTTAAAAAGGGGGTGGAGGGACTCAGAGGAAGCCAAGACTCCTTCATGCTACATGTTTGTAACATGTGAAGGAAACCCCATGCCAAGGGGCAGCCCAGGGCACTCCAATCAGCTGTGTGCGGGACTAGCAGGAGTCTGTGAGGATGTCAGCAGTGGTGAGCACTGAAGTATAGTGGGTTAAGCCCCGCCTTGAGACAACCACATTCCACATCATCGTGCCTGGGTTCAAGTCCCGGATACTCCACTTCCCATCCAGCGTCCTGCTAATGCGCCAGGGAGGCAGCAGGGAGGAGCTCACGGGCTCGAACCCCTGTCATCCCATGGGAGACCTGAACTGTTTTAGCCCCAGCCCCACCCAAGCTATGGTGGGCACTGAAGGAGAGAACCAGCAGCCAGCTCTCACTGTCTGACTTGCAACCAAAGCAACTTTATTCTAAGATGGCGTCAGTGGTGTTTTCCGTGTGGCAGTATAATAGCCGACCTCTGCATTTCCAGTTCTCGGTAGTAGGTACGCATGGTTTTGAGAATCAGAACAAATTAACAACAAGAACAACAAAAGGCTAACATTCTGGCAAAGTGAGAAACTCACATGGACAGGCTTGAGGATTCTATGGACTCTGAGAGGACACCCAACTCGGACCCAAGTGGCTGTCTCTTCCGGGGGCCAAGGGCAGTACCGAGGGTCACTGAGTGTCCTCTCGGGCTCTGGTTCACACGCATGGAACGGGGTATACGGCATCCGCGGCATCAACCAGCCACAGAGCAAGAACATGCCAGAGGCGGGCAACAGGCACAGCGGTAAAGATGCTGCTGAGAACGCCCGCGGCCCATACTGGTACGCTGGGATTCCGGCTTCCTGCAGCCAGGTGATGGCAAAAGTCGTTGGGCCCCTATTACCCACATGGGGGAGATTTAAAGAGCTCCAAGCTCCAGGCCTCATCCTGGCTCACCAGATGGTTGCAGCCATTTGCGGAGAACCAAACGATGGAAGATGGCTGTCTTTCTGTCCCTCTCTACCTCAGCTTTCCAAATATACCTATATTTGAAACTATATATAATATGCATGTTATTATATATTGACATATATAATTCATTGAATATATAATTGATTTACTTGTTTGAAACTCGGAGTGACAGAGAAGGAGGGAAAGATAAGGATCTTTCAGCTACTGGTTCACCCCCCAAATGGCCTCAATAGCCAATGCAGAACCAGGCTGAAGCCACCAAGCAGGAGCTTCTTCTGATGCAGAGGCCCAAGCACATAGGACATCGGCTGGATCAGAAGTGGGGCAGCCTGGATTACAAAGTAAACCTTCAAACAACAAAAAGAAACAGATCTTACTTGGGGGGGAAAAAAAAAAAGGAAGCATCCTAGCCCTCTGTGAGATCCTGTGGGCCAGGCAGCAGAAGGAACCAGGCCAGAGAGAGGGCACCTGACGTGGGCACCTGTGCTGCACGTGGCCTGACCTGGAAAGTGGGCCCTGTGTGCCCAGTGGAGTGACTCAGGCAAGAGGCCCTGACACAGACACTCCTGGGGTGACACGCAGCCTTTCCACAGCCACAGGCCAGAGGAGGGGGCAGGAGCTCGGGCTGTGCGGCCTCAGTGGCTCCTTCTGCTCCTGAGCTGGAGCCGCCTGAGAGGCAGAGGCCTCAGGAAGGCCAGCACAGGGGAGGGCGTGGGCTGCTGGGGAGAAGGTTCTGTCCTTGGCCCTCCAGTGAGGGGCACTTGCCCTGAGCAGACACAGCTCTCCTGTCCAGGGCCCAGGGGTCCTGCAAATGTGCACCCAGGGGACTCTGTGGTGGTTCTCCATGGGGCTTCCAGCTCCAGCAGAAGCAGCCACAGCGCCTGAGCAGGAAACATCTGGAGGTAGGGTGGGGTGGGGTGGAGACGTGCTGGACAGCGCCCACGGGAAACACACCCTCCAGGGGACCCAGATGTGTGCCTAGAGGGTCCCTGTAGGACCTGAGGCAGTCTGGGTCTGTGGTCTCTCGGGGTCCTGACTGACTGAGCCCTCCCCTTCTCAGGCAGGTCCTGTCCCTCAGTCTGTCAGGCCAGGGACACCCAGAGGCCTCCCAGGTTCCTCAGGGGTTCCTTCCCCACCAAGCACCCTGAGCTGTGTGCACATGGAGACATCTCATGACACAGGCTCACACAGGCACAGAAGCCATGGCAGCTGCAGTGGGAAGCGCCCGAGGTGTTCTGAGGTGGGAATATTCCCTCAGACTGCTCCAGCTGAGCCTGCCCAATGCAACACCTGAAATCCCAGACTCTGGAGCCTCCAGACAGGGACAGGGACAGGGACGCTCAGCTGTGAAGGCGCCTGGCCCAGGCCTTCCTTCCGACATGGATGATGGATCTGAAGCAGCCAGAGCTCCTTTGTGGTACCATGTGGGAGAGTTCACACCTCTCCAGCTGCCTCACCTGCATCTCCCTAAGTTCCATAAACATCCAAATCAGGTCTGCACTGAAATGGGGAGTGTTTCTCTTCAAATCCTCCTAGAAATTTCCAGAACTGCCACTTCCCTTCATATATAATATCTATTTTTATGTAATATTTTTATATATCTGTGAGATCCTGAGGGCTATAATGTATTATATGCATCTAAATACTTACACTTGTATAGTTATACTTACATGTTCATATATATTACAAGTCATATAAATTTATATATTATCTACATTAAAAGATTTATATTTTTACCTAACGTAAATATTTACACAATATTTCTGAAGTGTAGTTACACATTAATGGTTACATAACATATCAATATTTACATCTATAAATGTTGTTTTAAAGATTTATTCATTTTACTTGAAAGTAAAGAGTTGCAGAGAACAGAAAGGGAAAGACAGATCTTTCACTGCCTGCTTCACTCTCCAGATGGCTCCAACAGACAGCTGGGCTGGTCTAAAGCTGGGAGCCAGGAGCTTTCTCCTACACAGGGGCAAAGACCCAATATTTGGGTAACCCTCTGCTGCTTTGCCAGGCCCCCAGCAGGAGTTGGATCAGAAATGAAGCACCCAGGACTAGAACCTGCACCCAGATGGGATGTTGACCCTGCAAGTCAGACGACTAGCTTGCATAGGCACCCACCATCTATATTTACATACAGTTAATAAATCCATCTCAAGTATAGTTAACATAAACATTTATACTTACAATAAATAATATATAGTAGTCATGAACGGAACATGTAAATATTATATGTACTGCATATAATGAATGTTCATTATGTAATTATGTAAATATATCTATATAATTCTAATACATATGACAGCATATCTAAGTTTTATCTGCATCAAAGATTTGGTTTTTTTTTGAGAGATACATTTATTTCTTTAAAGATTTGTTTTCTATAGAAGGCAGAGTTAGAGATAGACACAAACAGACAAGGAAGGAGGCAGACACTTTTAACTGCTGTATCGCTGCCCAAAAGGGGGGCCAGGCCATGGCTGCGCCTTACCTGCAGCTCTCCCACGTGTGTGCAGGGGGCCTAGCATGCGGGTCATCCTCTACTGCTTTCCCAGGAGCACTCAGAGGGAGATGGATGGGAAGTGGAGCAGCCAGGACTCAAACAGGCATCCATATGGGATGGCAGCATTGCAAGCCAGAGCTTTACCTACACTCCAAAATGCTGACCCAAGAATATCTGTTTATATGCAATTATTTAGGGAGCAAATTAATTTTTAAGAATTTTTTTCAAAACACTTGGAAAATGCCTATTGTAAAAATAACTGCATAAATTTCAGAAATCTGGGGCCCAGCATGGTGCCTAGCAGCTAAAGTCCTCGCCTTGAACGTGCCAGGATCCCATATGGGCACCGGTTCTAATCCTGGCAGCTCCACTTCCCATCCAGCTCCCTGCTTGTGGCCTGGGAAAGCAGTTGAGGACGGCCCAAAGCCTTGGGACCCTGCACCCACATGGTAGACCTGGAGGAATTCCTGGCTCCTGGCTTCGGATCAGTATAACACCAGCTGTTACACTCACTTGGGGAGTGAATCATTGGACAGAAGATCTTCCTCTTTGTCTCTCCTCCTCTCTGTATATCTGATTTTGTAATAAAAATAAATAAATCTTTAAAAAAATAAATTTCAGAAATCTATGTGTGCAGGTATTTCTTGGCTGCAGCCTCCCAGGGTCTGGAGTTTGCAGGCTGCCTCCCTGTTGTCTTCCCCCATGATTTGGAAGAGAGCGAGGTGCATCCATCGCCAGGATGACATTTAAGCCTGACTCTTGCCAACGACCTCACTGCTGAGCCCTGGCCTGCCTCGATGAGGGGAGGGCCCTCAGCCCCTCAGCCCCTCCCTCCCTGGGGGTGCAGGCACAGGGAGTAAGATGTGGTGGTGAGAGAGCCATGGGGAAGGGACCAATCCCCAGCCCAGGAGCGCCCTGAGAGAAAGGCCAGGGCACCAGTGCAGCACACTCAGCAGGGAAGGGGTGGGGTCACAGGGCCCTGTCAACACCCCACATTCTCACTAAATCCCAGCGCTCTGAGCCTTGCTTTCAGCTTGCTGAGCCCACAGCTCTCAGGCATCCCAGGACACTGCTATCCTGGCCATCCTTCGCACTTGCCAGCCATCCAGGTGCCTGGCTGCCCTGAGCTCCTATGATCCAACCCTCCACCCCAGCCCTGCCCACTGGCGGCAGCACATACATAGCCCCACCTAGCTGCTAACAGCACACCCGCACCCCAGCATGGAACCCCACATCTTCTGCCCCCAGCTGTGTCGGGGTGAGAGGGGGGGTAGGTTTTGTGGGTGGGAGGGAAGATGTCACCATTTCAGCCCAGGGTCTCACCATTCAGAGTCTAGTGTCCCAGGAGGCCAGGGGGCCAACCCTGGATTATCTGATCTGCTAATGGAGTAAGAACGCAAAACACACCATCTTCTAATTCCAGGTTCCCCACACTGCAGCTTCCTCCCCACAATGGCCTCACCTGCCAGTCACAGACCCTGATTCCTGAGATCTGGAATCCCGGCGTTCAGAACGCCCCCTCCGTGCTGACAGAAAGTGGACTCTAACAAGGCCACCTTGCAATGCAGAGTTTAGCTTCCCCGGCCCGCATCTGGACACTGCCCAACTCCCACTCTGCAGCAGGCAAGCCCCTGTGCCCACGGCAGGCCTCCCAGGTCCCACACACTCAAGGCTACAGAGAAAAGCCACGGCCACGGGACCCGCCTTCACCTGAAGCAATAGTTGGTGTCTAGGGCTCGCCGACTCCGGGAGCTGTGCAGGTGCTGGGCCCGCTCCAGCGGGGTGGCCATCAGGAGCAGGAAGGGCCGGTTCATGTTGTGAATGGTGGCCAGGTCACCTCGTCGGCCCGAACTGATCCCTGCATTGGTTTGTGACTCTCAGGGGGACGGGTCAGCAGCAAGGACAGGGTTAGGAGGAGGGGGCACGCTCGTGCACGTGTATGCTCACAGGTCATAGCAGGCCAGGGGCTGGGCCGGGACTGTGTGCTCACCGTTGATGTCCACATGGAGGACGTTATCTTTGTTGTCACAGGAGCAGTGGGCGCTGAGGCGGAAACCCTGGATATCCCCTGTGGGAGTGAGGAGAGGGACACCAGTGTGAGTGTGAGTGTGAGTGTGAGTGTGTGAGGCTCAGCAGGCCCCTGGAGGAAGAGGAGGGAAGGAGCACACTCCAGGGGGGCTCCTCCTGCCTGGGACACCCCTCACCACCACACACACTCCAGCTCTCTGCCATGCCATGCCAGCAACTTCCCCTTCAGGTCTCAGCTCCCATGTCACCTCCTCACAGGGGCCCTCCAGGGTGCACACCCCTTCCTGGCCGTGACATCACTGCTTTCTCTGACATGGGTGTTTGGCTGTTTATTTCTGTCAGTCTTTCAAAGCAGGATGCACCTGGGTAGAGATCATGAACTTTCTCATTCCTCCCTGGGCCAGGCCCACAGAAAAAGACAGTACCCGTGGGCTGCTGTTGCGGTTCACGTGTTAACCAGCTGCCTTGGACGTATCCCAGGAGAGCAGCAGTTCAAAACTCCACTGATCTAAGTCAGTTCACAGCCAACAGCTGGGAAAGCAGCGGCAGACAGCCCACGCGCCCGGACCCCTGAAAGAGTCTGGGTGCCTTCGCTGGGAACGCACAGCAATTAGCGCTCCTCCCACCAGGACCCAAATCTCTCAACTACCCTTCCCTGTTCACAGCCCCTGTGGTTGCAGCTGTCTATCCTGGCTGTGGCAAGACCTTCTAAGGTCCAGAAATTGGGCTCCATGGGGCAGGACCCAGGGCTACCCTGCTCAGCACTGTATACTGCTCACCCATGCCACCCAACACAGCTGAGGCAAGGCTGTGTGTGTGGATCCCAGAGGTGAATACATCAGCAGGGTGAGGAATGAGGACTGGGGACACGGCTGGGCAGAGGAGTGACACAATCCTTTCCCGGACAGATCCAGAGTGCCAGCTCTCCCTGGGCTCAGGCCTTTGCACAGCTGCTCCCTTACCCACAATGCTCTGGGCCCTCCTTCTTCCCGTCCTTCCTGCTTTTACTCATCACTCAAAGCTCAACTGAGAGGTGCCCTCCTCCAGGAAGTCCTCCCTGACTCCAGGCTGGATCAAGCACTTGCTTGGGTTTCTCTTTCCAGCCCTGCCTGCCCACCCTGAGTCATCACTGCATGGACACAGCAGTGCTCCCCTCCCTTCCTGCACACCCCATGGACCATGAGCACTGTGTCCAGGCAAGGACTGGGCTGTGTCTGTCATGCTGTGTCTGTCCTCTCATCCCCCCCCCCCCAGGGCAGGTGCTCTGGTAATGGAGTCACCACTGACAGATCCATCACTCATCCCCAGCTCTGAGTGTCTGATACCAGCATGCTCAGGGTGGGATGCAGGGGGACTCAGGAGAAGCAGGGGTGAAGCAGACCATGATCCTCACCTCCTTGGCTCAGCCACTGCCTCACAACTCCCGTGACATCAAAGGAAAGCCACTCAGCTGTGTTGCTGGGAGCCAACAGCCGATTGCTGAGGTAGCGCCAGGAATCATTGCTGTATCGCTGAAGGACAAAGAATTTTATCAGAGAGATGATGGGAGCAGGCTCCAGCACCCTCTTCCACACACACACACACACACACACACACACACACACACACACACGAACCAGGACCATGCCACCCTACCTGCTCTCAGGCCAGCCTCCAGCCCCTGCCAACCCCATACCAATATTGGACTCAGTAGCTCCACCCTCCCACAGTGTCCCCGGAGAGAAGAGTCCTGGGCTCCATTGGGCTGCTCGGCCTGTCCTGACTCCCTGAGGTGTGGGGTGTTCTAATCCTCTGAGGCCACAGGCACCACTGCCAGCCTAAGCCCCTCCCACCAGCACAGCCCCCTAGCCCAGGCACCTGGGGCCAGCATTATGGGTCTGCAGGGACACAGCAGGCAGATCTGACAGCCTGTACCTGAGAGCTCACTGCTGTGTCAGACCTCATTCTGTGACCTCAGTGCTAGATAAGGACCAGGAAGGACACACACAGGAGCCTGAGGAGTTCTAGATCAATCCTGTATGACTCCAGGAACACGGGGCCGGTGTGGTGGAATGAGAGCCGGCTAAGGTACTTGTGCCCCAATGCACAGTACTTGGGTTGGATACCTAGCCTTCGGTAATTACTCCAGCTTCCTACTAGGGCTGCCCCGGTGAGGCAGAAGGGCTGTCTCAAGCAGCTGGGTCCCAGTCAGCTCCATGGGAGACCTGGCCTGAGCTCCCAGCTCCCTGCCTGGGCCTGGCTCACCCTGGGCATTGTTGGCGTTTGGGGAGTGCAGCATACCTACCCCATCTCTCAAAGAAAAAAACCAGCCAGGGAAACTCCTGGGCTAAAGTTGTGGTGCAGTGGGTTAAGCTGTGGCCTGTGACTCAGGCATCCCAACTGGGCACAGGATAAAGTCCCAGCTGCTCTACTGGTGCTCCAGCTCCCTGCTATTGCCCCTGGGAAAGCGGCAAAAGATGGCCTAAATGCCTGGGCTCCTGGAGTGTAACAGAGAATTCTGATGCAGTTCCAGCTTCCTGGCTCTGGCCTGGCCCAGTCCTTGTCTCTGTGGCCATTTGGAGAGAGGACCAGTCGGCGGAAGATCTCTATGTGTATTTTTATTTCTATCTCTACTCCTGTCTTTCTTTCCGTAAGTCTTATGAAAAAAAAAAAAAACAACTAAGTGAAATCATCATTGTAATAAATTGCCTCAAGAATATGAATTACAGAATAGCAGCACTTACACACATGGCTTTGGAGTCCTGAAAGCATTTTCTGCTCATTCATTTATATTTTAAGCAAGGTGCATGTGGCCAGTGGGTCCCCTAGTGTGCAGATGGGTTCTGGAGCCTCCAGCCTTCCCCTTGATTTCACGTTTGAGACTCCTGTCATCTTTAAGGGTCCAACTCCTACACCCCAACCTTGTGAGCATCGAGGCATGCTGTCACGAGTCTGAGTTCTGAAGTGCCCAGGAGTCCCTGCTCTGAGCTCCTGCACCCTCTGCAGGGCAGCACCCTCTCCCCACCCTGGTCTCAGCCCGGGCTCCCGCATCACCTGGTACAGCTCCACGTGCTGCTCTTGCTGCTGCTTGAGCCTCTGCAGGCGCAGCTCTGCCCGGGACAGCAACCAGGGCTCGGGCACGGCTTCCCGGAGCTCTGTGCTGTTGAAGAACATGTACACACTGTGCCGGCTCTCTTTGTAATCTTTATAGACTTCTGGGAGGAGATGAGAGAGACGCGTCAGGGACTGGCAGAAGTGGAAGCAGTAGGGCACCCCTGGCTAAGAGCGGAGCCCGAGTTTCGGAGCTGGCCTGTCAGACTTAGCTGAAAGTCCTTGGGGGGCAGTAGTGGCCCCTTTGGGATGGCCCCTGCCCTGCAGAATGAGCTCTAACACCCTGTCTGCCCAAAGCCCCCTCTCCACCTGTCCAGGAGAAGGGGTGCTGGGTGACTCACTTCTCCCAGGGCTTCAGCCCCAAAGGAGCATCCCAGTGCACGAGGAAGGGTCCGGGGACAGACTGGGATCCAGAAGTGTGTCTGCCCTCTCTGACCTGGGCCCCACCCTCCTCAGGTCCTGGCACTGTCTGGGTGGGGACATCAGCATCACTTCTGTGCCTCCCCCTCCTGACGGAATATCTGAATGTGAGACTCCCTCGGGGTCCCAATCCTCATCTGTAAGAGGGAACAGCTCCAGGATCGCAGAGGGAACAGGGGACACGGAGCAGAGAACACATGGGCACACGGGGCACAGCCCTCAGTGATGGGACAGCATGGGAACACGGGGCACAGCCCTCAGTGATGGGCACACGGGGCACAGCCCTCAGTGATGGGACAGCATGGGCACATGGGGCACAAGCTGCCCAACAGTGATGGGCACATGGGCACATGGGGCACAGCCCTCAGTGATGGGCACAGCATGGGCACTGCATGGTCACAGCCTGCCCAACAGTGATGGGCACAGCACGGGCACATGGAACATAGCCTGCCCTCAGTGACAGGGACAGCGGGGCACAGCCTGCCCCTCTGTGATGGGCACAGCATGGGCACATGTGGCTCAACCTGCCCCTCAGTGACGGGCATGTGGGGCACAGCCTATCACTCCATCATGTGCATGGTATAAAGCGCTATTTACCACACACTGCTCAGGGCACTTTACACAGAGGAAGACGCCTCAACCTCACAGCAATCTCCTGAGGAAGAAGCCCCATTACGTCCATTTAACACATGGGGAAACTGAGGCCCAAGGACATCCATGAGCCCCAAAGCCACCTGGCTAGGAGAGAGTGGAGTTCCAGCTGAGCCAGCCTTGTGCCAGAGCCTGCAGCGCCAGCAGCCCTCAGCTGTGCTGCCTCCCTGCTAGGTGAGGATGTGGGTGGCGCTGCGGTCACCAACTGCTCCCTCCTCACCCTCCACAAATGCTGAGGGAAACTAGCACGAAGGCTCAGGGACAGGGGCCTGGGAGGAGAGCTTATGGGGGCCACTGCCTGGGGGTCCTGGAGTGAGGCTTTGTGAACCAGAGGCCACCTCTCCCCGTGGGGCTCCCCTGACTCCCTTCCTTCCTCCAGGAAAAGGGCAGAGTCCAGGCTGGGGGCTAGGGCCAGGAAGTGAGGAAGGAGGGACAGAGGAGGGGCTGCAAGGCCTGAGAGGCTGGAGGGTGCCGACAGAGAGGCCCTCATCCTAACAGGAAAACCAGTGGGGACCGGGTGAGATGCAACACGGCGTCAGGCACAGAGCCACATGTCTTTGTGGGGGAAGTGCAAGTGGCTCAGGGGAGAGGCTCAGAGCGACAGGAACAGCTACCACAGGCCAAGGTGAAGGCGGAAGGAAGGCCAGACAGAGAGGTGGGGAGGGGGCACGCTGAGGTAGGGATGAGTCATGGACCCACATGTCCACCGCCCTGGGTTAGAAAGTGAAATTTGGGTGGGTGGTGGCGGCGGCCCTACAGCCCTTGAGGACTTCGCCAGATCCTGGGATCCCGCGTGGGCATTGACGGGGTGGGGCTGGCAGGTGCCCCACCCACAACTGGGGTGAGCTGGGCGGGAGGCGACGCAGCCGCGAGGGCGGGGACCGGACCTGCCTCGTCTCGCCCCGGGCTCCGTGCGCGATCCCCGCCCCCCTCGGGGCACGGGAAGGAAAGGGAGGGGAGAAGGCGAGGCGGCCGGACGCTGGGGCTTCCCCGGTGCGCGCGGGAGGAACTGCGGCTTGGGGTCCGCTCTGCGGGCGTCCAGCTCCGCGGGGTACCCCTTCCCCCTCGGGGAGGTGCGCGCTCCTCCTCCCGCGCGTGGCAGCCACGTGGGGCGGCCTCACCCCTACCTGAGCCTCCTGCACCGTCCACCCCTCCTGCACCGTCCACCCCGCCTGGCCCTCCCCCACCGCTGGCCTCCTGGCCGGCCCCTCCCGTCGCGCGGCTCAGCCCCAAGGGCTCCGCGACCTCTCCTCCAATCACAAGTTTCCCACGCGGGTCCTTCCCAGCTCCAAAGTTTTTAAGTTTTCTTGGGACTCCCTGCTCTGTGCCTTCGGGTCCAGGTGTGAAACACAACCACCCCCGCCGCCCCACGACCGTCAAACGCGTCCTTCGCACCCCGTCTGGGTCTCCGCACCCCTCCCGCCGGCCTCGCCGCCCCTGGTTCGCCATTCGGAGGCACTGACCACTGTCTCCATCCCCGCGGCCCCTTGCCATCCCGCAGGTTCCACGCGCCCTAGAGGTGGCTCCACTCCCCCTGGCACTTTGCTGAGGTCCCTCACCCAGGTCTGCTCCTTCACTCTTCCCGTTTTGTAACCCCCGAACTCCGGGTCGGCTTTCTCCGCTGGTTCCCAAAGCTTAAAGACTCCGCCCGTTCCCACAGAGCGGCCCTTTCTGCAGCTCCCTCCAGGTGGACCTCGCGTTCCACCCGTGGCCTTTCCCCAGCAACCTCCCCCCATGTCCACCTGGCTCACTGTCCCAGACCACATCCCTAAGGGTCAGCGCTCCCACTCTTCAGGACACCCAAATCCCCCCACCCCAACCCAGGTCCCTCGCCTTCCGTTCGCTCCCCGGGATCCCCTTCTGCTACTGGTAATTTCCTCCCCGTGACCCCGGCACCGCAGCGTCCCCTCCCGGGTCCCCATCCCTGGGAACTCACTGTTGCTGGGATCCACCATTAGCACGCGGGTGACCTCTTTGGCGTAATAGTCGGCTTCGGGCTCGGGCTCGGGCTCGGCGCTCTCCCCGGCCACCCGGTCCCGGGTGCTGTTGTACAGGGCGAGCACGGCCTCGGGCAGCGGACCGGGCGGCACGTCCCCCTGGCTCGGGGGGCTGGCTAGCCGCAGCTTGGACAGGATCTGGCCGCGGATGGCTTCGATGCGTTTCCGCTTCACCAACTCCATGTCGATGGTCTTACAGGTGGACAGTCCCTCGGCCGGCCTGCCGGGCGCCAACAGTAGGAGCCACAGCAGCGGCAGGACTAGCGGCAGCAGCAGCCGCAGCCCGGAGGGCGGCATGGGGGAGGTGGCGCACCCCGGCACTGCCGAGGGCGCCAACGGGGCTGGGGTGGGATGGGGAGGCCCCGCCCCGGTAGGGGGGCTGAGGGTCTCCCGGGGAAAAGGAGGAGGGTCTCGAGGGGAAGTTGAGTTTCTCAGAAAGAAAGAAGCAAGGTTTTAGGGGTGGCTCTGACCCGGGTTTGTCTTCCGAGTCCTACGGGAAAGAAAAAAAAAAATAAAAAAAACGGAACCCCGGTGGGCTCCGCTACCAGAAGGTGGGTGGTCTTGAATAGGGGAGCCAGTAGGGCAGGTCTGAGAGAGACCGACCCGTCGCCCGGGGAAGGTAAGGTTGTAGGTTGCGCCGGGGCCAGAGAAGGGACCAAGGGGAGGGCGCCGGGCAGGGGGAGCGTCCGAGGTCGAGGGGCAATGCCTTCGCGGGAGACGGGGTCTGTGGCTCCGGAAGGCTGGTCCGGAAGAGGGGGCGCTGGGGTCGCTTTGTAGGAAGGAGGGAGGGGAGCAAGCGTCCGAGGAGGAGAGGGGGAGGCGTCCTGGAGGAGGGGGTCCCCAAGTTCTGCCTCCTCCCGGGCCAGCGCCGCGCCAAGCGGTCCCCGCGCCTCCGGCTTCCAGCGGCAGCGGAAAAGTCTCAGAACTTTTTTCCTCTTCTCCAACCAGCTCGTCCCTCCTCCCGCTCCTCCTCCCCCTCCTCCCCGCAGCGGCGGCGGCGGCGGCGGGGGCGGCTCGTCTCAGACTCTGTGGCCTCGGGCTGCTCCTCGGCGGCTCCTTCCTGCGCTCAGCTCCCGGGGCGCAGGCCCTTAGCGGCGGGCGGCTCCGAGCCGGGGGGTGCCCCGGAGGGGGGCGTCCCCCCCTGCCCCGGACCGGGGCCTTGCTGTCCGGCGGATCCGCGGCGAGTGGAGGGAGGGGGCACGGTCCGGGGCGCGAAGGGCGGCGGCGGCGGCGGCGGGGACCGGCTAGGGCGGCGGGGGTTTTGAAGCCGCCCCGGCCCCACCCAGGAAGCGCGCGGGGCGGGGGCAGCCCCCAGGGGGAAGGGCAAGGGGGGTGGTGGTGGTGGTGGTGGTGGTGGTTGGGGTGGGGGGCCGGGCCACCGTCCTCATCTCGCGTGGGCGGGCTCCGAGGGGGGTCCCTTCTGCCCTGGGGGGTGGGGGGTGTGGGAGGCGGGCACCCCGGCTCCGCCCCACGCAGACGGGAACGGGGGTGCTGCCTCCTGGTGGCTGAGTGCTACCGCAGCGGTGCCCGGGACGCACGGTAGCTTTGGGGACCGTGTGTGTGTGTGTGTGTGTGTGTTGGGGAGGGGGATGAGCCTGGCAAGGGGTCTTCTCAGAACTGGAGGAGGGGCTAGGGCCGAGGGTGGGGAGCCCGAGGAGAGCGCGCAACAGGGGAGGACGTGGCAGAGGGCAGCGGACACAGGAAGGGCTCAGGAGGCACTGGCACCTGGGAGACGCGTCCACCTTTATTAAGGACCTCCACTCAACCCCCCCGGGGGGCCGGCGTACCTGCTACCCGCTTTTACAGACACAAGCTGAGAGGCGCGGGGAGTCCTAGCAAGGTCCCCAAGTGGCGCCATGCCTGCCTGGGCTGCGGCCAGGCGGCCTGACAGTCCCCAGGGCGCCCCTGGCCCTGACCACGGTGCCACCTGGCCCTCGCTGGGGGCGCAGGGCTGGGGATGCCGGCGGATGGCTCAGGGCTGGGGCTCCCTCAGCATTCAACACCGTAGCGGTCGAAGTGGCGCAGCAGCAGGCCGAGCTCCAGGTGCACCGTGCCACCCGCAGCCGTGTGCAGGCGGTAGCGGTCGGCCCCGCTGTAGATGGTGTCTCCGTGTAGCAGCTGCGGTCCACCTCCCACGAAGACCCGCGCCAGCTGCTCCCGCCAGCTGCCTAGGGGCCGCCACGTGGGGCATTCCAGCTGGTGGGTGCCTGGGCTGCTGGGCACGTGGCAAAAGCCATAGCCTGCGAGCTGGCAGCGGCCGAAGCTGTCCTGGGACCACACCTGGAGGTGCAGCCGAGGCCAACCTGTCGGAAAGAGGGGAGAGAGGGGTAAGGGAAGGATGCGTTGTGCCCAGTCTGGATGCCCACTGGAGGGTCTCGGCCAGGAACTCCATCAGCAGGAACAGCCTACATCTGTTATCTTCCTCAAACTGTCACACCTTTCAGCTCCCATCTAGGATGGCTCCCCTCCATGTGGCTGCCTCCCATGCACCCCGAGGCTGGGCAGTCCCCACCTGGGGCCCCATCCTGGACCCACCAGCTGCTTTCCCTCCCCAGGTTCCGCACATCCTCACTGGGTTCAGAGCTGCCCCCCACCCCACTTTTTTTTTTTAAAGGAGTTATTTATTTATTGGTTGGAAAGGCAAAGTAACAGAGGGAAAGAGAGAGAAATTCCTTATCTGCTGGTTCACTTGCCAGATGGCCCCAGTGGCCAGGGCTGTGTCTCGTGTGTGGGCAGCAGGAGCCCCAAGCACTTGGGCTGCCAGCCACTGTCTCCCAGACACATTAGCAAGCAGCTGAAAAGTACAGGGTAGCCGGCACATGAATCAGGCGCTCCAGCACGGGGTGTGGGTGTCCCGAGGCCCGCCTCTGACAGTCTCCCTCCTTGTCCACCATCCACCTGTCAGCTGCCAACACTTGCCTCCCCACGGGTTGCCCACTTGCTCTAAAGGCCACTTGCCGTCTCAGCCTGAGAGAGCCCTTTGGGACTCAGCCTCAGCACCCCCCCACACACACACCCCATTTCTGCCCTCCTGAGCCCCTCCTCTGTGCTGGGCCCTGTTGGAGGAGTTGAGGACACATCCATGAGCACAGCAGACAAAAATTCCTCCCTTGTGAGGCTGACATTCTAGACCAGGAACATAGTAAAGAAGCAAATTGCAGGGTATGTCAGATGGTGATAACCGCTCTGCAGAAAAACAAAGCTGGACGGGGTGGGGGTGAGGAGGAGATGGAGGAAGCCTCACCAAGAAGAAGGGGACCCAGGCAATGCCAGCCTGTGGGGAGGGTGGAGATGATGAAGGGCAGACAGACCCCAGCCCGAGGAGGTCACAGGGCGCGTGGAGTGTGCTTGGCGGGGCCAGTGCTGCCGGGTGAGACAGACGCGGTGACAGGCCTGGGGTCGGGGGACGGCTCCGAAGATGGCAGTGATGGGGGCTCTGAGCAGAACAGGGAGGTGGCATGACTCGGGTGTTTGCAGGGTCCCCCTGGCTGCATGTGGGCACAGGTCATGGAGGTGCCCATGAAGGGGCTGTTCCAGAAAGGTTGACAAAGAGGGGCTGTAGCTGGTGGGGCACAGCACGCCAAGCCGCTGCTTGCAACACTAGCATTCCATGGAAGAGTGTCAGTTCAAGTGTCAGCTATGCCGTGTCTGTTCCTGTTAGCATATTGCACCCGGGAAAGCAGCAGCAGATGGCCCAAGTGCTCCCATCCATGTGGGGGATCCAGAGGGTGTTGTAAGGGCCTGGCCCGGTCTGGGCTGTCTGGAGATGGCCCTGTGCCTCCTGTCCTGTGGTGGGGGGAGCCCTCTGAGGTTAGCGTCATTCCCCAGGCGGCACGGGGCAGGCCCTCGGTAATGCTAGCTGTGGAGTGCTGAGATGGATGGTACATTTCCCACAGCCCAGTGACATTCCTCTCCAGTGACCCACTTTCTGTTTTAAGAGACACAGAAGGAGAGACAGCCATCTCCATCCACTGCTTTGCTCCCCCAGACACCAGGCCACAGCCAGGAGTCTGCCACTCAGGAGTTTCCCTGGGGAGTGGCAGGGCCCCCGGCACTTGAGCCATCACCTGCCACCTCCCCTCCTTAGGGCACAGACCTGCAGGAGGCTGGAGCAGAAGCAGGACTGGATGCGGGGTGCACGTTTGCAAGCAGCGCTTTGGCTGCTGAGCTACCCCGGGGCCTGTGTGTGGTGATGACCCACCTCTGGCCTGTCCTCCTTTTTAAGGAGTCTTCCTGAAACACAGCATTCACTTCCCTCCCTCTGCCCCTCTCACGATCCCTCTTTATGGAAGACTCTGTTTTCTTTCTTTACCTGAAGGCTCCATCCTCTGCTGCCGAGACCCCCACCTTCCTACCTTGCTTGCTACCTACCACCTGGCCTCTGCTCCAGTCCCCAGATGCATGCCCGGGTAGGGTTTAGTTTGGCCTCCCCAGGGCCAGGCATGGCTGGGAAAGGGACCCACAAAGTCTGAACCCATCCCAGCAGCTTTGGGGCTATTGGCTGCCTCCCCTCAGCTCTGGTCCCCTGGGACCAAGTCCTGGAACCTACCTTGTAGACCTTTGGTCGCGAAGTGCAGGTCGATGGGGTGGGACCAGTAGGCCATGTCCCCTACCTGGGGGGTGTCCACCTGCGTCTGGCCTTCCCGCACACCTGACAGGAGCTTCCATGCTGCCCCTGCGGCAAGAGCCAGGACAGAGTCAGGGGGTGGAGTCAGGGGGTGGGAGGCAGGGGGGTGGGAGTCAGGGGGTGGAGTCAGGGGGTGGGAGGCAGGGGGTGGGAGGCAGGGGGTGGGAGTCAAGGGGTGGGAGGCAGCAGACGCCACTATGGGTGACAGGACTGTGTTTCCCTCTGGCATTTGGGAGAGCCTGATAACTGGGTTCAAATCCTGTCACTACCTCTTTAGGCAAGTTACCATTCTATGCTTTAGTCCCCACCATGTGCAAAATGAGCAAAAGGCACACACCTTATGAACTTGTGGGAAAGTTTGTCCAGTGAGTGTGGGGTGCAAGTTCCATATCAACACACTACACTTCTCACTCCACATGGAGAGGCTCACGGCACTAAGATAGGCTCATGGATGCCCTCTGGGAGCTTTTGGTGAAAAACATGGTAACAGGGATCCTACTTTTAGGGGTGGCAACTATGGGCTACATGCTTGGGGCACTGTGATGGGCTGAGCGCCTCAGGAAGTGCACTGCATAAATGCGCAGCCCACTCGACAGCGGCCTCCCCCGACTGTCCTGCGTGGCCCACGGCCTGGCCTGGCTCCTGCCGCCCTGCCTGAACTCCCTCCCTCCACGCCACCCGTGTGCTTCTCTGCTCCCCTTTCCCTTCCCCTACCCTAGGGCTTTTGCACTTCAATGTTCGCTTTTATGTGACGTGGCCCTTCTTGCATCCTTCAGGGCTCGGTTTAAGTGTCCTCTTCACAGAGTGCCTCTGACCATTCTATCCAAAATCTGTCACAGCATCCATTTCTTTTTCTTTGAAGACTTTTCACCTGGGGCTGTCATTGTGGCATCGTAAGTTAAGCCACCACCTGCCATGCCGGCATCCCATATGGATGCTGGTTTGAATCCTGACTGCTCCACTTAAGATCTAGTTTCCTGCTAATGCGCCTGGGAAAGAAGGCCCCTGCAATGCCCAGAGGAAGCTTCTGGCTTCCGTCTGGCTCAGGCCCGGCCATTGTGACCTTTTGGACAGTGAACCAAACAGATGGAAGATCTCTGACTCTTACTTACTTCCTATAATTTTTACATAAATGCATCTTTAAATAAGTAAAAAAAAAAACCCTAAATTTATAAAATATTTTATTTTTATTGGAAAGGCAGATGTAGAAGGAGAGACAGAAAGAAAGTTCTTCCATCCACTGGTCCACTCCCTAAATGACCACAGTGGCCAGAGCTGAGGTGATCTGAAGCCAGGAGCTAGGAGTTTCTTCTGGGTCTCCCACGTGGGTTCAGGGTTTAAGACTTTGGGTCATTCCTGACTACTTTCCCAGGCCATAACAGAGCTCTGGATGGGAAATGGGGCAGCTGGAACACGAACCTATATGGGATCCTGGTGTGTACAAGGCAAGGATTTAACCATTGGGCTATCATGCCAGGCCCCCAAAGCCCTGGACTGCGCCAGGCTGAAGGTGGGAGCTGGGAACTCAGCCCAGATCTCCCTTGTAAGTGGAAGGAATGTATCACACCACGTCCCAGGGTCTCCCGTGGCAGGAAGTTGAAGTCTGGAGCCAGGAATGCAAACCAGGATATAGGATGTGTACGTACAAACCGCGAGCTCAGTGCCTGCCCCATAACGCCTGTGGCTTTCCACTGAGCTGTGTCTTTATCTGCTCCCCCAACCGCGAGCTCCAGGACAACACGGCCTTTCACACGGCAGAGTCCCCAGCTCCGGGTATATGGAAGGCAGCTGTGCTCACCACTATACCGCCAACGCTGCTGCTCTGGGGATATGAAAGGTGGTCAGTCTACACTCCTTGGACAATGAAGTGACCTGAGAAGGCATGTGCCACTGTGATGCCCATTCTAACAAGAAACAGGCCCTGAGAGGGCAGGCCCTCGATCATTCGTTCTGTGAGTGATGTAGTCCGCTGAGCGCCCATGCTGCACCAAGCATCGTTCTCCCATGCTGAGGGTATGGCAGTGAGCACGGCACGCCCCGGCCCCTGTGGGGAGCTATCTTCAGAGCCCGACTGCAGGGTCCAAGCCTGCGAGCTCCCTGTTGGATCCACACCGCCCAGTGGCTCCCCCGAGATCACCAGAGCCCGCACCGGCCTGGCTGAGGGAGGCTCCCGGCCACCTCGCACCCCACAAGTCAGGCTCTTCACAGGCAGGATTTCCCAAAAGCAGCCGGAAGAAGAGAACCAGGAGGCAACGGAGGCCTCAAGCGGGGACAGCATCTGACCATGTCAACCCATTACAGCCCAATCCACAGGGATCCCGGCCTGAGGGGCAGACAGGGGTGACAGCCTCGTTGTCCTCACGGGTGTCTCACCAGGCAAGGCCTTCTCAGAGAGAATTCTGATGACAGAGGGTGGCCTCTCCTCCATAAATCTGAGGTGGAGATTTCTGTTTTACAAGAAGAACCTAAGTGGAGACTGCTAATCAAAGAATTATTAAGAGGGGGGAGGATCCGAGGACACCCTAAGGCAATCAGTGGGGTCCAAACAGGAGAGCTGGGTGGGCTAGTGTTTTGAGTATATATGGGGGGGTCTAACCTCGAACCCCATATCCTCAGGGGGCCTTTGCATTCAGAAGAGGGGTCTCAGGGTCTCCTGAGATGGGGTGTGAAGGGCTAGGAAGGGACTCTGGGACTCTTGAGAGCTCACGGAGAGAGGAGGTCAGGGGCCCGGGGAGAGTGTGGGGTCTTGGTAAGGCAATGGCCAGGTCTGGAGGAATGATTACCTGTGTGGATGCCCCACTTGCAGAAGAGACTACTTTCCGAGAAACCGGTGGCCCCCTGGATCTGTCCGATCACGTGCACCTCAGCCATGGCCCTGGGAGCAGAAAGACACAATCAGCCGTGCGAGGTGGGTGTATGCTCTGCATCTGACAGATGGAGAAACTGAGGCAGCTGTAGGTCTTGTGGACAAGCTAGTGTTGTCAGTCCCCGGAGGCTGCACAGCCTTAACCACGGATCCTGCCTCCCCAGGGCATGCTGCGTGGCCCTGGCCTGGGGAATAGGGGGGCGCTTAACGAACCCCTGCTTCTCGTCAACTCTCCAGACCACCCTCCCGGGAGCCGACAAGCTCCGCCCACGAGCTCCAGAAGCTCCGCCTCCTCACGGCCTCAGGTTCCACTGTGCGCCTGCGCTGCCAGGCCACGGGGGCCCCGCCCCTGCCCACAGCGCATGCGTCCTTCCTACCTCTGCGCGCTGAGCGGTTAGGAGCGCCCGGGATGCATGGGTCGAGCTTGTCTTCTTGGCGGGCGCGCCGGCCAGGCCGGCCTCGCGGCTCTTCTAGAACCTTCCGCACCGCCGCAGGCCTGAGGCGCCAAACCTGCGCGGCCACCTCGCCTGGACTCCGTCGCGTTGCTGGGACAACAGCGGGCTCCTCCCCTGGCCTCGTACCCGCCCTTCGCGTCGCCTATTGGGTGCTGGCGGCCCTCGAGGGGTGGGGCGACGCTGTCTGTGATGGACACGGGTTTTTCTCTCACTCCATTTTGGGAAAATCGAGCGTCTCTCGCCCGCCAAGGCCCGGGGCTCCGCCATCGGGGGCGTGGCTGGGCAGGTGCCATCTTGAGTGTGGCCAAAGGAAGTTGGCGCGGCCGCCCGTTTTAAAAATGCGCAAAAATGAACTTTGCGCCCTGCCTTCTCCTCCCCCACCCTCCCAAAAATCCCACACCTCTTTCTTGAAACACCAAGTGCGAAGGAGGTATTCCTCTTAGGACACGCATCCCCCTAACTCAGCGGAAAAACAAACCCTTCCTCATTCAGACTCCGGGAAG
The DNA here is from genome assembly GCF_017591425.1 of Ochotona curzoniae. Taxonomy (NCBI): domain Eukaryota; kingdom Metazoa; phylum Chordata; class Mammalia; order Lagomorpha; family Ochotonidae; genus Ochotona; species Ochotona curzoniae. Next base: position 2,340,190 of record NW_024465561.1, on the reverse strand, counting down.
TTGGGGAGGGGGGTGGTTTCCCTTACTCGTGTGAGGTGCCCGGTCCCCGGGTTTCTCAAGGACCAGGGCGAGGCCGGCGTCCTCGCGGCTGCTGCCAGGCTTGCAGTTAGCACTGCTTCTGAGCGAGGGGTCGGGGGTGAAAGATGCGGAACTAAGTACCCCCGGGGTGCGCGAAAACGCCCGAGGTTTTGGCAAGCGCTTTTCCCCTCCTCCAAGTCCAGGACAACCGCTGCTTCGGACCAGCTCAACTCCTGCAAAGGGAGCAACTTCCATAGGGTAGCGCTCCGATAATAGGAGTAATTCAATGGAATAACATCTCCTCCTCGGAGCCTCACGACTTCCCCTGGGATAGGCAAGAGCGCGTTTGTTTTTTTTTTTTTTTCCCTAAGAAGAATTGAAGGTGACGTCATTTGCCTTCAGCCGCATGGTCACTTGGGGAGCGAAGACGGAAGATCTTTCCCTCAGTCTTTCTTCCCCTCCCCCCGTGTATCTTTCCAATTAAAAACAAACAAACAAAAAAGCTGTCACTGCTGCTGCCTCTTGGATACACCGCCCGCCCCCCTCCAGGGTGACTGACAGCACCACCTTGCAGGGTTGTTATGATAAACCCGCAGGGACCAGTGTTGGGGTACAGTGGGCTGAATCCCCATTTAAGACACCTTCATCCATTATCAGAGTGCCCAGCAGGAGTCCTGGCGGCTCTGCTTTGGATTTGGCATCTGAGAAAACATCTAATAATGGCTCAAGAGCTTAGGTCCCTGTGTTCCATGTGGGAGACAGGTTGTCAGTCCAGGCTCCTGTCTTCATTTGTACCAAGGCCCTAAAATTGTTTGCGGAGCGAACCAGCAGATGGAATCTCTACTTCTCTCTCCCTCTCTTTCTGTCTCATGTCAAATTAACATATCTTTAAAGAAAATTAACACCGGGATTGGCACAATGGCTCAACAGGCTAATCCTCCACCTGCAAGCACCGAGATGCCACATGGGTACCAGCTCATGTTCTGGCTGCCCCGCCTCCCAGCCAGCTCCCTGCTTGTGGCCTGAGAGCACAGCAGAGAATGCTCCAAATCCTGGGCACCTTGCACCCACGTGGGAGGCCCAAAGGAGACTCCTGCTTCCTGGGTTCAAACGGGCTCAGCTGTAGCTGTTGAAACCATTTACACAGTGAAGCAGAAGATGGAAGATCTTTGTCTCTCTGCTTCTCCTTCTTCCTGTAAATCTACTTTTTGAATAAAAATCATTAAAAAATTAATGTCGCCTTATTTTACGATCATTTAAAAAATTATTTGAAAGAGTGACAAGCGGGATACACACACACACACACACACAGATGTTCCATCTGCTGGTTCACTCCCCAAATGTCCACCACAATTGGGCTGGGCCAGCGCAAAGCCAGGAGCTCCGTCCTGGTCCATTGCGTGTTACTGGGGTCGTACAGACTGGAGCCTACATCACAGCCTCCCAGAGACGCGAGCAGGAAGCTGGGCAGGAAGTTCATTTGCTGTGATTCAAACCTGTCATTCTTATATGGGGTGCAGGAAGCTTCACCCCACCTGTACCACAACATCCTCCCCTACCTTCTCCATTAAAAAAAAAACATCATGTATTTAGTTATTTGAGACACAGGAAAAGAGTTCTCTGGTCCTGTCCCCAGTGCCTACAACTGCTGGGCTGGAGTGGAAGCTAGAAACTCAATCCCAGTCTTCCACACAGGAAGGAAAGATTTCCCTCCCATTACTCAAGCCATCCCCCCAGCCTCTCAGGGTGTGCGGTGGTAGAAACCAGAGACAGGGCCTGGAATCCAGAACCAAATTGAGTTACTGGGATGAGGGACACGGGTACCTGACCACCGGGCTAGACACCCGCTTCTGTCAGTCCTGTTTCCACAGCTGTTTGAAGTGTGTCTCTCCCAGGGTGCAGCCCCAGAGGCATAGCAGTGAGCCAGAGCACATTTGGCCCAGCCCTCGTGGGATGGGACAACTAGAGTGAGGCCAAGGAGAAGGTCACGGGGCATTGTCTGGTGACAGGGTCCTGTTCCTCTTCTCTTTTTCTCCCCGCAACCTCCCCTCCCACTGGGTCTCCCCACCTGGTCGTCTGCCAGAAGCTCAAGCTGAGCCAAGCCTGCCCCGAGACGCCTTCTGGTCTCCCTCCCCAGAACTGCAGCCTGTGCCAGCTGCAGCGTCTGGACTCCTGGCTGCGAGCCCCGGAGCCATGGAGCAAGGGAACTCCAGTCTCACATCAGACCTGAGAATCCTCTTGTCTGGCGAGGGTCGGGGGAGGGGGACTTCTGGGAAGACCAGGCCAGAGCAGGCTGGGTGGGCTTCCTGAAGGAGGCGGACGCTTGCAAGAAGGGTGCAAATCATGCCCGTGAACATCGGGTGCTCACTTTGCCTGGTTCTGGGAAGATGGTGCATCTGAGAACCAGCACATCTCGCACTGCCCTCTCTTCAGCCTCCTTTCCCTGGATGCCCCAGCCCACCCTCTGCCTCCGTGTTCTCCCCCACTCCCGCCTTGGGCCAACAAGGACCACAGGCCGGGGTTCCACCTGGGTTCCAGGCAATGCCAATCTCAGCCAAGTTGGCCAACTTTCCTGTGCCTATCTCCCACCACAGTAAGGTAGAGGATGGCGCATTCCAGGGTTGCTCTAAGGAAGGCATAGTTCCTTAGAGCATGTAGTGCACAGGGAGGTGGGGCCGGGGTAGAGCTGCCATGGCTGTGAATGCTGTTACTGAGTTTTGGGCAGCAAGGGTAACTGGAGCTGATGTAGGTGACCACAGCATAAGGCCTGGGCTTTGAGAGAGCAGCTCACGGGACTCCCACAAAAGGGATGGAGCAGCGGTTCAGAAAGCTGCCGAGGGAAGGAGCCAAAAGACGGTCACCCCGCCCAGCTTCCCTGCTGCACGGGGGGTGGGGGTGTGTGTGGGGGTAGTCCCCATGCTGTGGGATCCTGCCCAAAGTGGATGCAGGGTACCCAGCACCTGAATGAGACTGTGGGCAGTGGAGAGAGGGGCGGAGGGAAGAACTGCCCTTCGCTATCCCCCTTCCCTGCCCTTGGTCCCGGGCATTGGGGAGGGGTGCAAATCTTTAGGGAGGAATCTTTCAAGGTTTGCGGTGTGAGGGTTTGGGATTTGGTTGCACCGGCAGACTTTTTCCCAGTCAGGTAGTTACGTGATCTCTGTGGTGGAGGGGGAGAGGAGGTCACGGGGGCTATGGAGTCAGGTGCGCAAAGATTTGGAGTGAGCTTATGGATGTGGGGAGGCGTTTGGCATCGTGCGTGTGAGTGGCAGTGGGAAGAGGTGTGTTCACTGGAATGAGTGTGGAGCAGGGGTACAAGGGGAGCGGTGGGAAGGGGGATGGAGTGTGCAGGGGGGCCCTGCGTATGTCGGGCCTTGCCTAGATTGTGTGCCGGGGTGCCCAGGCACCGGGCGAAGGAACGTATGGCCCAAGTGAAGTCCTAGGTGTCACAGGAAACAGGTGTGCGCACCTAGGAAGGGTATGGGGGCTTGGCTGGTGGTGAGAGGGTATGAAGCTGGAGTGAGTGTCTATGTGTGTTGGGGGGAGAGATATGCGTGTGAGGCATGGTTTGGAAGAAACTTACATCAGATTTGTAGGTTTCACCAGAAAGAAACCCAGAACTGAGAGTTCAGACCCCCTAGTGCCTTCACCTCAGTTGTCCTATCTGTAAAACGGGTCTTTGGGTGATGGCACCAACTCTCTGTGTCTCCAGAGCAGGCAGAGGGTGAAGAAGAAACTGATGCTCCTCTCCCTAGCCTCAGGCAACCCCTCCTGGCATCCTGCTCAGCCTCAGACACCCCGAGTCTTCCTGAGCTCCGGGATCCCCCCGCCCCTCTTCACGCCCTCCCTCTCCTCTGCATTCCTTGGCCTTTGGTTCTTCACTTTCCCGATCCCAACTCCATGGCGCAGGAACCTGTGGCCTGGTTTCTTTTTATTATTTTTTTTCAGTAAATGTCACTTTTCATAATTTCTTACTCATTGTACACAATGTCAAGCTTATCTTCAAAAAAAATTTTTTTTTAAAAAATTTTGCTTAAAAGGCAGATTTACAGAGAGAGTGAGGACCAGAGAGCTCTTCTACCTGCTGGTTCACTCTCCCGATGGCTGTAACAGACACAGCTAGACACGTCCAAAGCCAGGAACCAGGAGCATCCTCTGGGTCTCCTGCGTGGCTACAGGGGCATCTGCTGCTCTTCCAGGTGTATTAGCAGGGAGCTAAATGGGAAGTGAAGCAGCTGGGACTTGAACCTGCATTCTTGTGGGATACTAGCATCTCAGCACTAGCCCCTTTCTTTCTTTTTTTCTTAAGATTTATTTATTTTTATTGGAATATCAGATCTGCACAGAGGAGACACGGAGAGAGAGCTTCCAGCTGCTGGTTCACTGTGTAAATGGTTTCAACAGCTACAGCTGAGCCTGTTTGAACCCAGGAAGCAGGAGTCTCCTTTGGGCCTCCCACGTGGGTGCAGGGTGCCCAGGATTTAGACCATTCTCTGCTGTGCTCTTAGGTCACAAGCAGGGAGCTGGCTGGGAGGCGGGGCAGCCAGGACATGAGTCAGCACCCATGTGGGACCCCAGTGCTTGCAGGTGGAGGTTTACCTAGTTGGGCCATCTCGCCAGCCCTAGTCCCCGTCTTTCATTTCTCAACCACGGTTTTCTAGTTATGTTTGTCTAATGAGTTGCCCTCCATCTCAGTAGCTTGAGACAACAATCATTATTTCTCGTGGTTTCTGTGGGTTGGGGGTTTGGGCAGGACTTGGTAGGCTGGCTATGCCTTAGGGTCTTCGATGAGGTTGCAGTCAGCTGCTGGCTGGGGCTGTAAGAGTGGGGGCTGGCGGTTCCTGTCTCCTGCACCTGCTCCCCACATCATGGTCTGGCAGCCTCAGGACCCCTCTGACCTCTAGCACGGGTGTTCCTCTGAGCGTGGGCGACCTCGCCTCTCCTTAGTTTTAGAAGTCACACAGCATTCCTTCACACAGCTGTAGCTTTGCCTAGACTCACGGGGACGGGAGGGACACGGGAGTGGATAATGAAATCACACTGTGAGATGAGCCTGTGGGATGGGAAGGGCTTGCTGTGGCCCTTTTGGTAAAAAAAATTCCACCTGCCACATGGAGTGAGCATCACTTGGATACTGCATTGTGTCTGGACATTCCAGTGAGCTAAAAGACTCCTGAGGGCTTTAGAGAGCCTTAGCCACCCCTCGTTATCTCCCACTTGAGTTGTCACTGACTTGGAAAAACAAGGTTTAGAAACAATTGAAGCCTAGCTGTAGGTCCTTTGCCCTAGAGACGGTTTCCTTTGTTTTTGTCACTGCCCTAGGGCACTGCCAGTTAGAGCAGGGTTTGTAATCTAGGTCAAGGTTGAATGAGAGCTGATGCAGTCTGATACTGGGAAATGCCTGCAGGGTCTATAGGGCCTCCGGGGTTCACTGACCCTCCCAGCTGGGGGTCATCTCGACTTTCACTTCCCAGTTTTGTGCTCACAGTGCTGCCTGTAGGTTTATCTTCTGTATTAGTATTTCTCATAGATGTCTAATATTAATGAATATTTCTGGAACTAGTGATTTTCAGCAGGCAGGTTTGTCCCAGTAATAGGCCACTGAAGTGTTTTATAAATTCCATTGTATAATAAATTATTTGTTTATTATTATTCTTTTTGATTTGGGAAGGCAAAGTTGGATAGAGACAAGAGATAGAGATCTTCTATAGTATCCACTGGCCCACTCCTCAAATGGCCACTACAGTTTGGGGCTGTAGTGGGGAAAGCCAGGAACCAGGAGCTTCCTCTGGGGCTTCCCACGTGAGTGGCAAGGGCCTAAGCACTTGGACCATCTTCTGCTTCCTTCTCTGGCTCAATAGCAGGGAGCTGGATCAAAAGTGTAGCAGCCAGGACATGAACCGGTGCCCACATGGGATGCTGGTGTCACATGCCCACCCTACTGCAAGTTGTATCTTAACAACTCCACCTGCCCCTGTAACCGTTCTTCCCCCGCCATCCGGGATGCTTGTGCCCAGTGGTAACTATCTCCACTTCAGTACTTTTCCTCTGCATCATTAGCAGTTGGGGTGTTCACACTTATACCTGGGATAGGCGGGGCTCTTTTTGGAGACAGGAATTGCAGGTTCCCCTAAAGGGACCCAGGATCCCAATGCCATTGGTCTCCAGAGTGCCCAAGGAGGGGCCGGGTTTGGGGGCTGCAGGGAGTAAGCAAGGGGTGGGGTGGTAGCCGCAGATGCCCATGCAGGCCCCTCCTGCCCACAGGACCTGATGTCCAGCAACAGTGACTCCGACTGGGATGGGGACAGCTTCCTCTTCTCACTCTACCTCCCAACCACCTGGGCCTGGTGGACATCTGCTTACTCTCCTATTTTTGGCCCATGGGCATCACCGCTTCTGCCTGTCCCAGGTTACCTGGGTGTAAGGCCAGGAGGGGAGTGGGCACAAAAAGAGAAAATGCACAAAAGCCCCCAAATAGGAGTAGCTGTGTCTAGGGGCTGGGATCCTGGCAGTGGGGCCGGACCTGAGCACTTTGCAGCTGCCCTGGTGACCCTAGCCACCTACTCAGCCCTCAAGCCCCGCCCTACGCGCCCCGTGGCCTTCACTTCATCCCCGGACACGCTGGAGAATCCTGGTGGATGAGATCCAGCAACAGTATCTTCCAGAAATGGGAGTGAGCAGGCAGCCTTCCCCTCCTGACCCTCGTCCACCAGGTGGCAGCACTGGTACTGCTGCTGACAACTGGCAGCCAGCCCGCTGCGCACAGAGGTGGGAGGTGCGGGGATGCCAGAGTCCAGGCAGGGACCTCACAGCTAGAGAACGGGGGCAGCAGGCAGTAGTTGACTGCCCGTTAGCTTGGCTCAAGCTCTGAGTTGGACTCTGGTGCAAAGTGGGATTCTTCTGCTCCAACCTCGGGCTGTGGTAAGGATTAAATGTGTCCCATGAAGGAACTTCCTGAAGTCCACGGTGGGAGGGCATTTGTCCTGGTGGCCAAGATGCTGCTTGGCATGCCTGCATCCCGTATCACGGTACTGGGTTCAAGTCCCAGCTCTCCACTGCGGGTCCCAGCTTCCTGCCAATGTGTGCCCAGTGAGACGGGGGTGACGATTCAAGTGCTGGGGTCCCAGCCACCCACGTGGGAGACTTCAACTGGCTTGCCAGCTCCGACCTTTGACCTGGCCCAATCCTGGCTGCTTATGCATTTGGAGAATGGAGGAGGAGATTTGTCTCTGTGGCTCTGTCTCTGCCTTTAGGAAGGAAAGAAAAACAGCTGAGAAAAAAACGTATTGAAAGATATGTGACTTTTAAAAATTTGAGAGCATCCGGTTTTTTATTAGTATGCAATTTGCATGAACTGTCTGAGCAGCCCTTGTACACTTGAACTTCAAAATTGTTTTCCCTTATCTGCTGTCACCAAGGACATAATGCTGCTACCTGCAGTGCTGGTTCATGTCCTGGCTGTGTCACTTTTGATCTGGCTTCCTGCTAATGCAACGGGGACGAGCAGCACAAGACGGCTATGGTGTGTGGACCCCTGCCACCTTCCTGGTAGATACAAAAGGAACTTATGGTTTGAGCCTGACCCACTGCTGGGTGTTGTGAACATCTGGGGAGTGAACAGTGAATGCAAAAATCTGTTCCTCCCTTTTTAAAAAAATACTTTACTTTTCAAATAAATGTTGAAAAAAATGTTGTGTGTGTGGGGAGGGTGGTGTGATGGTTCAGTGGCTAAATCCTTTAATTTTTGGTTTTAGATTATTTTTATTGCAAAGTCAGATATACAGAGAGGAGGAAAGACAGAAAGGAAGATCTTCTGTCTGACGAGTCATTCCCCAAGTGGCCACGATGGCTGGTGCTGTGCCAATCCGAAGCCAGGAGCCAGGAGCCTCTTCCAGGTCTGCACGTTGGTGCAGCGAGCAAAGGCTTTGGGCCTTCCTCGACTGCTTACAGGCAGCGAACTGAATGGGAAGTGGGTCCTCTGGGACCAGAACAGATGCCCATATGGGATTCTGGCACGTTCAAGATGAGGACCTGAACCGCAAACCACTGCACTGGGCCCAGTGGCTAAATCCTTGCCTTGCAAGCAGCAGGATCCCATATGGGTGCCAGTTCGTGTCTTGGCTGCTCCACTTCCCTTCCAGCTCCCTAACTGTGGCCTGGGAAAGCATTAGAGGATGTTCCAAAGCCTTGGGACCCTGAACCCACATGGGAGACCCGGAAGAGGCTCTTGGCTCCTGGCTTCGGGTCAGCTCAGTCATTTGCCAGGGTGCTGGTGGGGGGAGGTGAACCATTGATGGAAGATCCTTGTCTCTGTTCCTCCTTCTCTCTGTAAGTCTGATCTGCCTTTCCAATAAAAATAAAGCTTAAAAACTTTTTTTTTTTTTGCCTCCACATAAGCTTATCTTTTCTAGAAAAAAGATTCACTTATTCATTTGAAAGGGAGAGTGACAGACAGAGAGAACTTAGGTTCCCTCTCCAGATGCGTCCGACAGCTGAGGCTGAAGCAGGCAGGGGCCAGGGACTCCAGCGGGGTCTCATTTGTGGCAGGTGGCAGGGATTCAATCTCAGGTCCTGCAGTATGGGATGGGAGTGTCCCACACTGAGCAGAACTCCCCACTCACCCTGAGCACCTAAGGCCTTGCAAGCTGCTCATTCACTTGCTTCTAAGTTGCTAGGGATGAACTTGCTGTTGGCTCAGGGCCCATGGCACACAGCTGGCCCAGCTGTGGGGCCTCTGCGGAGAGCTCACATGTATGCCAATGCGATGGCTCAATGTCTAACCCTCCCCTTCACGTGCCGGGATCCCACATGGGCAGCAGCAGAGGACGGTCCAGTGTTCCCTCAGGACTCTGCACTTGCATGGGAAACCCAGAGAAGCTCCTGGATTCTGGCTTTGGATCTGCTCATCTCCCGTCATTGCAGCCACTCGGGGAGCGAACCAGCAGAAGGAAGAGCTTTCTCTGTCTTTCCTTCTCTATGTAAATCTGATCTGCCTTGCCAATTAAAACAAAACAAAAAACAACAAAACAAAACTTTTTTTAAAGGTCCCTTTGCTGACCTTCGCCACAGGATGGAGGAGTCACCCAGGGGGGTAACAGTACAGGCCTCACCCATACCTCCCTGGCCTCAGCCTCGGGGACCACGTGGGCTGCTGCACAGGTCGGCCAGGCTCCGCCCCCCCGTCACCACTGCCACTTGTGACATGAATTCCTTCAGTATTGACTTCTCCAGCCTCGGCTTTCTCATCGCTCCCAGTGCTCTGGGGATGCTTCAAGGCCACACCTCACCTGGGACCCTCAGAACACCTGGCCCATGCTGGCATCCAGCACACTGCAGCTGGGAGCAGCAGCTACATCGGGAAGTTCTTCCGGGGAGCAAGCCTCCCCTCTTACTCTAGCTGCTCCCCACATCTCCTTCCAAGCCTCCCCTCGGCACCCAGCTCTCTTCCTCAGGCTCCTCCCTCCAGCGTGCGCAGCAGTGCAGGCTACTGAGAAGGAGTACTAGTTGGGTGGGTCCTGACTTGCTTATTTTGCAGAGCAGTAGGAAAGTGGAAGAGGGGCCTGGCACAGTAGCTCAGTGGCTAAAGTCCTTGCCTTGCAAGTGCTGGGATCCCATATGGATGCCAATTCTAATCCTTGCGGCTCCACTTCCCATCCAGCTCTCTGCTTGTGGCCTGGGAAAGCAGTTGAGGACGGCCCAAAGCCTTGGGACCCTGCACCCGTGTGGGAGACCTAGAAGAGGGTCCTGGCTCTTGACTTCAGATTAGTTCAGCTCTGGCTGTTGTAGCCACTTGGAGAGTGAGCCAGTGGGCAGAAGATCTTCCTCTCTGTCTCTCTGCATGTCTGACTTTCCAATAAAATAATAATAATAATAAAAAGAACATGAAAGAGGGTAATGGTTAGCGGACAACTTCTTGGACAAGCCTTAGAAAAGCTTAGATAACAGGAACAAAATGAAAGAAATGGGATTTTATCAGACTTAGGAGCTTTTGTACACTGAAGGAAATCATCTGTAGAGCAAAGGCACAACCAAGAGAGTGCAAAAAATATTTGCAAGAGATTATGTAAATATAAATGGGTTGAACTCAACCAATTCAATTACGAAGGACTTCAACAGTTCTCAAAAGATAAACACCAATGGTCCCCATCACTAAGCTTTATGTAAACACAACTTAAAACCACGATGAGCCAGCGCCTCACCCCTGTCAGAAATGGCTAAAATCCAACCCTGGGAGTTACAGATGCTGGCGAGGATGTGCAGAAAAAGGAAGGCGTACACACAGTTGGTAGGAACGTAAGTTGGTGCAGCCATGTAGGGTACAGGGTGATTTCCTAAAAGCTGGGCATAACTTGGCTCTAGGATCCAGCCATCCCACTGTTGGGGATATACCCAAAAGCCTTGCGCACAACCAATCAAAAGAGGGATTTGCACGGTTAGGGAAGTGGACCACCAGGGAGTCTGAGTACTTATGCAAAAGGAAAAAAAAAACTCTTTTTTTTCTGGAGGGAATCAGCCTGCATCACTCCCACAAAGCTGAGCCCTGCTGGCCTTCTGCTTTGAGCTTGTATGGAGCAGAGGGGTGGGTTTCCGGGAGGGCAGCAGCAAGCAAACATAAGAAGCGACCACATAGCCACCAGCCTTGAGCTGTCTCAGTCTAGGGACTTTCTGTGAACTGTTACAAATTTGAAACTTTCTGAGCAGATGACAGCTCCTGGTATTCCCAGTCTGGCATCTTATCTCAGCCCACCGGCCATCCCCGCCTTGTTTTGCTTGTGACTCACTCCAGGCTCCTCCGTGGCCTGCACGTAGGCTGTTGTCCGGTGGCCTACGTGCACGTCTGCTCTGTGCCTTACAGACCCGCCTTTTGCCTCAGCACCAACAGCAACTCTGCTCAAAATAGCCGAAATATTCACCTTCTGAGAATTATAAGCCATAGTTAAAAACTAATGAAAAATTAAAATTAAAAAAGAGATGATAATTGGAAGTAGCAGGTAATAGCAAAAAAAAAAAAAAAAAAAAAAAAGTGAAAGGGTGACTGCACCCCTTTTCTGGTCTGTGTGATAACCATCCACCAGTGAGCACACTGAGCTACCACAGCTGTCCAGCTTCTCTGACCCAGGACCCAGGAGACAGCCCCTTCAAGGAACCCCCAAGTCACACCCACACGGATAAAAGGACGGAGTATACCCTCTGCTGCAGCTCTGCCGGGCGGCCGTGCTGTCCCCCCTCACACGTAACCACTGCTGTGTGTCCCTGCAGCCCTGCCCCTCACCCTGGCTCCCGCTTGGGGGGTCCACAGGGAATTTCCCCACGCCCAGGACTCAGCAGTGGGGGGCGCAGGCCATGCAGCTTCTGCACACGGGCCTGGGCAGAACCACAGCAGGAGTGAACCAACAGGGAGAGGAGGGCCTCGAGGCTGAGCCACGGGAGCGCCCATCAGAGGGAACATGGTGGGAGCAGTCATGGCTGCCTCTCCTTACTCCACCTTCCCGCCATGGCTGACCCCAAGGGGCAGGCCACTGCTCCTGTCACTGGGCGCCTGTGAGTGATGGAGAGAGCTGCATGGAGTTCCACCTCCGGAGTGGCTGCCCAGCCCTCGCTGCTGTGGGCACACACAAGCAAAACAAACAAACAAACAACAGGAGAGGAGACACAGCGCTGGGAGGCATGGGGTGGTCATGGGGCTACAGGCTGCCAGCCTTGCCAGATGTGTGGACCTAGAAGAGGTTGGCGCACAGTTTTTCAAGGTCTAAGAGGGCTCATCTTCACACCACAGTGTCCCATGGGTTTGGAGATTTTAATTTTTAAGATGTATTTAGTTTAGCTGAGAGGCAGAGTTGGAACACTCCTCTCTCGGCCGCACCAGCCAGGGCTCGGCCAGGCCCAAGGCAGGAACCTGCAAGGCCACACGGGTCTCCCACATGGGTGCAGGGGCCCAGTGCTGGGGTGCCTTCTGCGCTTTCCCAGGTGTTGTTAGCAAGGAGCTGGGCCGAGGCGAGCAACCTGGGTTGCAAATAAAATGAGGACCCTGGCCTTGTTAAGAATCCAACAACAACAACGAAACACCTAGCCCTTATGAGATCCTGTGGGCCAGGCCTTATTTTTCCTCCGTTTGAGTAGAAGGAACCAGTCCTGAGAGAAGGCACCTGCTGTGGGCCCCCACGCATGGCCTGACCTGGGAAGAGGGCTTGTGGGCCCTGCGGGGTGTGAGTCAGACTCTCCCAGAGTGACAAGCAGCCTGCCCAGCCTTGGCCACAGGCCAGAGGAAGGGCAGGAGCCTGAGAAGCCCAGGAGCTTGGCCAGTGGGCTGGTGCCTCAGTGGCTCCTTCTGCTCCTGAGCTGGGGCCGCCTGAGAGGCAGAGGCCTCAGGAAGGCCAGCACAGGGGAGGGTGTGGACTGCTGGGGAGAAGGTTCTGTCCTTGGCCCTCCAGTGAGGGACGCTTGGCCTGAGGAGACACAGCTCTCCTGTCCAGGCCTCCAGGGACACCCCAAAGTGGACCCTGGGGCACCTTGTCACACACCTCAGCAGTTCTCCACAGGGCTCTCCACTCCAGTGGCAGCAGCCACATTGCCCGTGTGCAGGGGAAACACCTCAGCCAGGGCGTGCTAGACGGCGCCCGTAGGGGACACACCCTCCGGGGCACTGGATATGTGCCCAGAGCGTCCCTGCAGGACCTGGGGTGGCCTGGGGCCTCTATGTCCCTGACAGACTCACTCAGACATCTCCCCTCAGTCTGTCAGCTCCAGGAATGCCCGGAGGCCTCGCTTGTCTCTCACCAGTTGAAAACAAGGTCTGCAGGTGTCTCAGCTGAGCACCTTCTGAGAAGAGCGGATGTACAGACGTGGACACCGTCAGGTTCCCGACAGCTGCAGAGCGCCTCAAGTGTTCCAAGTTGGGAATATTTGCACAGGTATTTGGAGTATCAGCTGAGCCTGCCCAAGGCAAAAGTCTGAAATCCGAGACTCTGAAGCGTCTGGACGGGAATTAGAAAGCTTGGGTTTGGGCCCAGGGACGCTCAGTAGTGGATGGCGCCCCCTGCTCCCCAAGGGGACGACCCTCGGAGCTCAGCAGGGCCTCATGGCTGCCCTGAAAACAGCTCTAAGAAAGGAAAGGCGATTTGAAACAGCCAGAACGGGGGTGAGAATCCGTGAAGCTCCGTGCATGGAGAAAGCTGCGTCTACCACGCTGAGCAGCTTCAGATCTCATCACTGTTTAAATAGATGCTGTTTGGGATGTTTGCATCCCGTTATTTGGAAATTTGCTACTTAGTCGGAAGACACGGATTCAGTTCCTAGATCCCAAGAATTGGGGGAGTGAATCAAGGACTGAGATCTTTCTTCTCTCTGTTCCACTGCCTTTGAAATGATCTCAAATATTATTTGAAAAGCAGCGTTACCGAGGGATAGGCAGAGGTGGAAAGCTCTGCCAGTGGAAGCTACAGATAGGTGCAGCAGCCAGCACTGAGGCAGGCTGAAGCCAGAGGCCCGTTGCTTCATGTAGGCTCCCTTGTGTGCTGAAGGGGCACAGGCATTAGGGCTGTCCTCGACTGCTTTCCCAGGCCACAAGCAGGGAGCTGGATGGGAAGTGGAGCAACTGGGACATGAACTGGTGCCCATATGGGATCCGGGCACTTGCAAGGTAAGGATTTAGCTGCTGAGCCCTCTTGCTGGACCCTGAACAAATAATTTTAAAAAATAAAGATTTTTTTTTTAATTGCAAAGTCAGATCTACAGAGAGAAGAAGAGACAAAGAGAAAGATCTTCCACCTGCTGACTCACTTTCCAAGTGGCCACAATGGCCAGAGATGAGCTGATATGAAGCCAGGAGCCAGGGGCTTCTTTTGGTTCCATGCAGACTGAGGGGTCCCAAGGCTTTGGACTCCTCGATGCTTCCAGCCACAAGCAGGGCGTGGATGGGAAGTGGAGCAACCGGGATATGAACTGGCACCCATATGGGATCCTGGGCGTGCAAGGCGAGGACCTTAACCACTGAGCCGGGCCCTGAACAAGTATTTTTAAAGCAACAACAAATATATATCTTCTGACAGTCTTCTGTCTTTTTTTCTTTTTTAAGATTTATTTATTTTTATTGGAAAGGCAGATTTATGGAGAGAAAGGTTTTTGTTTGTTTGTTTGTTTGTTTTGCTGGCGTACTCCTCAAATGATCACAAGCATGAGCCAGGAGCCTCTTCTGCATCTCCCACGTGGGGGCAGGGTCCCAAGGCCTTTGGCCATCCTTTACTGCTCTCCTAGGCCACAGGCAGGGAGCTGGATGGGAAGTGGAGCAGCTGGGACACAAACTGGTGAACATATGGGATGCTGGTGCTTGAAGGCAGATGTTTAGCCTGTTGAACTGTGGCACCAGCCTCTGACAGTCTTCCTGTAAGTCAGGGACGTGTCCACAGCCTAGCTAATGTCCGTGGCCCAGGGTCTCTCCTGAATGAGCAGTCAGGTGTCGGCCCAGGCTGTAGGCACAAGATTAGGGCTAGAAGAGCTGCCTCCCACATGGGTGATGCACCCCGGGCTGGTTGTTGGCCACAGACTCGGCTCTTCCCTGTGTGTGTCTCTGGTGACTTCTCTCTCCACATTCCTCCCCTCCACACCGCAGTGTGGCAGTCCCTGAGAGAACTGGGAGGGGACCTGAGTGCCTTCTCTGACCCAGCCTAGGGAGTCACACCCAGCACCGTGCTGTGGGTGAGAAGTCAGGCCCCAAGACCAGCCAGACTCAAGGGGAGGGCCTAGGCTCCACCTCCTGAAAGAGGAGTCCCCAAGAATCTGTGTTTGCTTTCCCCTTTTTTTTTTTTTTTAAAGATTTATTTATTTTTACTGGAAAGTCAGATCTACAGAGAGGAGGAGAGACTGAGAGGAAGATCTTCCATCCCCTGATTCACTCTCTCAGTGGCCACAATGGTTGGAGCTGCGCTGATCTGTTCCAGGAGCCAGGAGCCTCCTTCAGGTCTCCCACACAGATGCAAGGTCCCAAAGCTTTGGGCTGTCCTTGACTGCTTTCCCAGGCCACAGGCAGGGAGCTAGATGGGATGTGGGGCTGTCAGGTTTAGAACTGGTGCCTATATGGGATTTCGGCGTGTGCAAGGTGGGGACTTGAGTGACTAGGCTACCGTGCTATGCCCTTTATTTTCTAAAGATTCACTGATTTATTTAAAAGGCGCGCATGTGTGCGCACGCACACACACACATATTCTCTTTGTCTCTCTCTCTCTCCCTCTCTCTCTCCCATCTGCTGGTTCTCCCTAAATGCAGCTGTAGCAGCGCTTGGCCAGGCTGACGGGAGGCACACAAAAGCATCCTAGTCTCCATAGGAACCAAGCTCAGAGCCCTTGACCCTTGCCTTCTCAGGGCATTAGCAGGAAGCTGCTTGAGAAGCAGAGCAGCCAGGGTTCCCACTGCAATTTCACATGGGATGCAGCCATTTCAACAGCATGTGACAGACAATGATGCCCCTGGTGTGTCCCTGGGACGTCCCTCTGGGGTACCCGCTGCCAAGGGTAGCCCAAGGCCAGAGTGTGAAATCAGGTGAAATGAGCAGACTGTGTCAATGTGGGGAGGAGCAGGAGGAGGAGCTGGAGGAGGAGCTGGAGGAGGAGCTGGAGGAGAGCCTAGCTGGTTCAAATAAAAGGAAGGAAGTTCGGAGTCATGTCTACCATCTCGCTGCACAGAGGAGCAGGACTTGGGGACGCCAGGCCACTGTCCTACACTGCAACCCCAGCACTCCTCTCTGCCAGGAAGGCTTTGTGCTGCCTCTCTCAGAGCAGCCCGGCTGCCACGTTCGAGGCCGTCCACCTGCTGGCGACAGAGCCTGGGCAATACCAAGACCCCTCTGACAGCGCCTCCTCTCCACCTCTGCTTCTTTCTTGCTGAGCACCCCGCTCCACATACCTCCAACCCTCATCTGTTTCCTGGGGACACCCTCAGGTCAGACCAGGCCTCCCCATCCTGCTTAATCCTGTTTGTGTTCTTTGCAATGCTGAGTTGCACTGCCTCCCCCATGCAGCCCTCCGGGTTGCGTCTGCTGCTGCCGCTGCTGTGGCTTCTACTGTGGGCGCCTGGCTTGCTGGCTAAGAATCAGTCTTCCCGTCCAACCATCTTGGATGTGCTAACCCTACAGGCCAAGCATGGCAGGGTCCATCCCAGGCAGGGTCTCTTCAGCTCCCCAAGCCAGGACGATGAACTCACCAACCCGCTTCTCAAGGACCTGCTCGCCCTGTACAACAGAACTGGCAGCTGGGAGACTGGGGATAGAGCTGGAGTGGAAGCCAAGCCCAAGGCGGACAATTCCATCACAGAGGTCGCCCATGTGCTAATGGTGGACATCAAAAGCAGTGGGTTCCCAGGTACAGAGCACCAGGAAGGGGCCCTCGGACGGAGGAGAATGAGGTGCAGGGTCAGGGGAGTCAACAGGAAGGAGCAACTGGATCCCCAAAGCACAGGGAATGTGGGGGGTGTGGGTGTCCTGGAGAGTGACTCCCTACTCCTTAGGGATGCGTTCTGGGACAGTGGACAGGCCACGGGGTCATGTGGGAAGGTTCAGGGAGAAGCCTTGGGTGGAAGGCAGTTGCTTTCCTTAAGTTGCTTAAGTTCCAAGGTCACCTGGAGTGAGTTGCAGATGTGGCCTCTCTGGGGGTGGGGGCACAGGCAGAGCCCCCTAAGCTTTGCGAAAAGGGAGCCAGTGCTGAAAGCCAACCCCGGAGTTTGGGTGAAGGACCCCAGCAAAGTGCCAGGAGGAGTGGAGCCACCTCCAGGGACCGAGTAACTTGCGGGACACCGTCCCAGGGCGAGAGACGGTGGTCAGTGCCCCGAATGGCATATCAGAGGCGTGAGGCCAGTGGGGGGTGGGGTGCAGAGACCCAGGCGGGGTGCTAAGGTCGAGTGTGACGCTCCGCAGGGGGGCCGATGTTACACATCTGGACCCGAAGGCACAGAGCAGGAAATCCCAGGAAAACTTGAAACTTTGAATTGGGAAGGGGCTTCCGGAGAGGGGACCAGCGTGGGAAATGGGTCCCAGAGGTCTTGAGGTTGAACCTCTACACCCTTTGCTTGCTGTGGAATGGGAGGGACCTGCAAGGAGCCCAATGCTGCGGAGCGCCTGGTGGGGTGAACTGGGAGAAGCTGAGGTGAGAAGGTAGGAGTGAGGCCTCCCTCCGCACATGGGTGCCACTCCCAGCTGCAGGTTGTAGCAGCCCGGTGTCCTGCCCAGCTGTGGGTGAGGCTCCTGCTGGCCTTGCTTGATCAGTGTCCATGCTAGGCTCCCAGTTGATGGTGAGACCTCGGGACTTAGGGACATCCCTCAAATTTCATTTTCTGTCTGATGTGATGAGCACGGAGATGGGGCCTCGGGCAGACAGGGTGTTAGGGCCCATTCTGCAGGGTAGGGGCCATCCCAACAGGGCCACTGCTGCCCCCAAGGTCTCTCAGACAAGTGTGATAGTCCAACACCAACCCTCTGGGTCCGCTCTCAGCCAGAGGTGCCCAGCTGCTTCCACCCCTGCCCGTCCCCTGACGCCTCTCTCTGCTGCTCCTCCTAGCCATCTATAAACAACTCAAAAAGAACCACCACAGCGTGTACCTGGTCTTCAACATCACGGAGCTCCGGGAAGCCGTGCCTGACCCATCATCACTGTACCGGGCGGACCTGCTCATCCACAAGCTGAAGCAGCACCAGGAGCAGCACGTAAT
The DNA here is from genome assembly GCF_017591425.1 of Ochotona curzoniae. Taxonomy (NCBI): domain Eukaryota; kingdom Metazoa; phylum Chordata; class Mammalia; order Lagomorpha; family Ochotonidae; genus Ochotona; species Ochotona curzoniae. The sequence goes on along the minus strand of NW_024465561.1, from coordinate 2,322,481 downwards.
GCTGTTTGAGGTGAGCTGGGAGCCTGAGCTGAGGCCAGGTGGGGAGGGAGGTGCTGCCCCAGGTGCCTGGAGACAGCCCCGGGGAGGGAGGAAGAGTACAGACCAGGGACTCCCGGGCTTTTGAATTTTCAGACTCTGCAGGCTTTTTGTTTTTAATACGAATTTTTAAATTTTACTTGGGAAGTCAGTTACAAATAGAGAGAGGGAGAGAGAGAACCTTTCCATCTACTGGTTCACTCCCCAAATGGACACAACAGCAGAGCTGGGCAGGGCTGAAGCTGGGAGCTAGGAACTCCTTCCAGGTCTCCAAAGTGGGTACTGGGCCCCCAAGGACCTGGGTCATCCTCTCTTAGTTTTCCAGACCTTCAAAGGGAGCTGGATAGGGAAATGGAGCACTTGGGACAAGATCTGCTGTGGATATGGGCTGCAAGTATCCCAGGAGGAAGGATGCCTGCTACCCCACCATGCCACCCCTCCCAGGATGTCTCTATGGTCACAAGAATGGAACATTAGGAGTTGGACCCTTAAAGAAGACAGGGGTGTTGAAAGTGAAATCTCTGGGAAGGCTGGAGGCTCCAGAATCCATCTGTACACTAGGGGAGCCACTGGCCACATGGACTTGCTTAAAATAAAATGGACGAGCAAGAAACCTTATCAGGGCTCCAGAATTGTGGGGGTAAGAGCTGTTGTTCTGCAATTAATTTTCTTTGAGATAAAAGAATTGGATTTGAAAGGCTGTTACAGAAAGAAAGGTTAGAAATTGTGACATAGAGAGAGTTAGAGAGAGATAGAATCTTTCATGTGGTGATCCACTCTCCAAAAATAGTCACGAAGACTAGGACAAAGCCAGGAACATGAAACTCTATCCCGATTTCCCAGGGGGTTGTGCAAAAGAGTCCTGGGTTTAGACCACCTTAGCTGATTTCTCATCACGTGAGCAGAGAGCTTAAACCAAAAGTGGAGCAGCCAGGGCTTGCACTGGTCCTAATATGGGATTCTGGCATCACAGGCTGTGGCTTAGGATTCTGTGTCATCACACCAGCCCCATGTTCCTGGAGTTGTACAAGATTGTTCTAGAACTCCTCAGGCTCCTAAGTGTGTCCTTCCTGGATCTCATTAAGCACTGGGGTCACAGAATGAGGTCTGACACAGCAGTGAGCTCTCAGGTATAGGCTGTCAGATCTGCCTGCTGTGTCCCCTGCAGACCCAGAATGCACGCCCCAGGTGCCTGGGCTAGGGGGCTGTGCTGGTGGGAGGGGCTTAGCCTGGCAGTGGTGCCTGTGGCCTCAGAGGAATTAGATCACCCCACACCTCAGGGAGTCAGGACAGGCCGAGCAGCCCTATGGAGTCCAGGCCTCTTCTCTCTGGGGGCACTGTGGGGCTGTGGACTCCAGTGTGGGTGTGTGGGAGGTTAGGGGCTGGAGGCTGGCCTGAGAGCAGATCCATGGAGGGGCTGACATATGTGTGACACACGGGGAAATCTCCACAATCCATCTCCCCTGTTCTCTGTCCTCCAGAAATACAGAAGGAACTCATGGCACTACCTCAGCCACCGGCTGTTGGCTCCTAGCGACACAGCTGAGTGGATCGCCTTCAATGTTACCGATGCTGTGAGGCAGTGGCTGAACTACAGAGGTAAAGATCCCGGTCTGTCCCACTCCTGCTTCTCCTGGGTCCCCCTGCCTTGCACCCCACCGTACTACATACTGTTATCAGACACTCAGAGCTGGGGATGAGTGATGGATCTGTCAGTGGTGACTCCATTACCAGAGCACCTGCCCTGGGAGTGGGCATGAGGGGACAGACACAGCCCAGTCCTTGCCTGGACACAGTGCTCATGGTCCATGGGGTGTGCAGGAAGGGAGGGGAGCACTCCTGTGTCCATGCAGTGATGACTCAGGGTGGGCAGGCAGGACTGGGAAGAGGAACCCAAAGCAAGTGCCTGACCCAGCCTGGAGTCAGGGAGGACTTCCTGGAGGAGGGCACCTCTCAGTTGAGCTTTGAGAGATGAGTAAAAGCAGGAAGGACCAGAAGGAGGGCCCAGAGTATTCTAGGGAAGTTAATAATAAGAAAAAAGAAACAAGTCAGCTGGAACTCGAAGTGGTGTTTTTCCCTTGAAAAGGCAGCAGGTTAACCCACTGTACCATAACCCTGGCTCCCCAGAAATGACTTTTAAGATTTATTTTATTTTTTTATTGGAGAGGAGGAAAGACAGAGAGGAAGATCCTCCATCCATTGATTTACTCCCTAAGCAGCCGCAATGGCCCAGAGCTGAGCCGATCCGAAGCCAGGAGCCAGGAGCTTCTTCAGGATCTTACACGTAGGCGCAAGGTCCCAAGGCTTTGGGCCGTCCTCCACTGCTTTCCCAGGCCACAAGCAGGGAGCAGGATGGGAAGTGGGGTTGCTGGTATTAGAACCAGCTCCCATAGGGGATCCCAGCTAATGCAAGGCATGAACTTTAGCCACTAGGCTACTGTGCTGGGCTCAGAAATAGACTTTCTAAGACTATGGACCAGGTCTAGTGGGCAATGGGACAGTTATGGAGCTCTATCTGCTTTGGACTGAGATCAGTGGAGAAATAAACAGCTACATACCCATGTCAGAGGTCACATGCTCTAGAGAAGACAGTGACGTCACGGCCAGGAAGGGGTGTGCACCCTGGAGGGCCCCTGTGAGGAGGTGACACGGGAGCTGAGACCTGAAGGGGAAGTTGCTGGCATGGCATGGCAGAGAGCTGGAGTGTGTGTGGTGGTGAGGGGTGTCCCAGGCAGGAGGAGCCCCCCTGGAGTGTGCTCCTTCCCTCCTCTTCCTCCAGGGGCCTGCTGAGCCTCACACTCACACTCACACTCACACTCACACTGGGGTCCCTCTCCTCTCTCCCGCAGGGGGAATCAAGATCTTCCAGCTCACAGGTGAAAAGTTTGCCGATGGCGATGATAATGTCCTCCACATGGAAATCAGTGGTGAGTACCCGGCCCTGGCCCAGCCCGTGGGCCTCAGGATCTGTAGATGTGCAGGCTTGAGCGAGTGTGTGTCCCCCGCACCTGCCGTGCCACTTCTCCATCCACCGAAAGTCTCAACCCCACACAGGGATCACACCTACGGGCCGAGGTGACCTGCCCAACTATGACAGCACGAACCGACCCTTCCTGCTGCTCCACACCACCCTGCTGCACCAGGCCGACCACCCGAGCAGTTCTCAGCAACACTGAGACCCAGCAACCACCTGCCGCCTCAGGTGAACATGGGGACCCAGGACCACGGCTCTCGGGGCTGGCCCTCTGTTTATCCTAAAGGCGAGGCCCTGGATTTTGGGGTGTGGGACCTATGAGGCTTATACTGTAAGTCACAAGGGGCTTGCCTTCCACAGTGTGGTGGGATAGGGGACCTGGAACTCCTGGCCTTGTGGGCAGGGAGCGTTCTGAACGCTGGGATTCCAGATCTCAGGAATCAGGGTCTGTGACTGGCAGGTGAGGCCATTGCGGGGAGGAAGCTGCAGTGGGGGAACCTGGAACTAGAAGATGGTGTGTTTTGGGTTCTTACTCTATTAGCAGATCAGATAATCCAGGGTTGGCCCCCTGGCCTCCTGGGACACTAGACTCTGAATGGTGAGACCCTGGGCTGAAATGGTGACATCTTCCCTCCCACCCACAAAACCTACCTCCCCTTCACCCTGACACAGCTGGGGGCAGAAGATGTGGGGTTCCATGCTGGGGTGCGGGTGTGCTGTTAGCAGGTAGGTGGGGCTATGTATGTGCTGCCGCCAGTGGGCAGGGCTGGGGTGGTTGGATCACGGGAGCTCAGGACAGCCAGGCACCTGGATGGCTGGCAAGTGCGAAGGATGGCCAGGATAGCAGTGTCCTGGGATGCCTGAGCTGTGGGCTCAGCAAGCTGAAAGAGCAAGGATCAGAGCGCTGGGATTTAGAGAGAATGTGGGGTGTTGACAGAGTCCTGTGACCCCACCCCTTCCCTGCTGAGTGTGCTGCACTGGTGCCCTGGCCTTTCTCTCTGGGCGCTCCTGGGCTGGGGATTGGTCCCTTCCCCATGGCTCTCTCACCACCACATCTTACTCCCTGTGCCTGCACCCCCAGGGAGGGAGGGGCTGAGGGCCCTCCCCTCATCGAGGCAGGCCAGGGCTCAGCAGTGAGGTCGTTGGCCAGAGTCAGGGCTGAATGTCATCCTGGCGATGGATGCACCTTGCTCTCTTCCAAATCATTGGGGAAGACGACAGGGAGGCAGCCTGCAAACTCCAGACCCTGGGAGGCTGCAGCCAGGGACCCACACAGGGACCCACACAGGGACCACGGATTCAGAAAATTACGAGAGAGTTACAATTAAAACCCAAAAGTTTTTCAGGTGCTAAAATTTGCATAGTTCTTTATAATACACATTTTCTGTATATTATGAAAACAAGCTCATATAAAAAATTGCTTTTTTTCAAATAGTGATCTATCTGTAGATACTCTAGGGGCCAGCTGTGTGCTGTCACAGGGAAAGCCTTCCCTCCTGCCCTGAGCACCTGCACCCCATATGGGCACCTGCCTGAGTCCTGACTCTTCCCCTTCTCATCCTTCTGCCTCCACCAGGCCTGGAAAGCAGCAGAAGATGGCCCCAGGGCTTGTGGCTGAGCACCCACATGGGAGAGCAGCATGAACTCCTGGCTCAGGCCTGGCCCAGCTCTGGCCCTTGTCTGCATTTGTGGAGTGAACCAATGGATGGAAACTCTTTGTATCTCTCCCCTTGTAACTCTAACTTTAAATAGAACAAAATAAATAATACAGATAAATGAATGAGTAAACTATTATTCTCTATTATATATTATCTATCTATCTATCTATATATCTATCTAATACTTCTATTTATGTAGAAATATATGCAGAGGCTGGCATGAGTGCTTTGCCTGTGCTGGCCTGGGTGGGCTCAAGGGAGCCTGGAGGCTGGCATCCAAGCTGGCAGAGTGGCGCTAGGATTCACACCTGTGCCTGATCCAGATTGGGTGGGCAGTCAGGGTGCAGGATGGAGGAGGGCCGTAGGCTGGCATGCTGGATTGGTGTGCTGGTGGTCCAGCCTTGTGGAATTGTGAATGTGCTGGGTCTTGGGTGCACAGAGGGGCAAAGTCCTTGGCTGGCACACGTGCTAGAGCACTCGGTCTGGGATACTGGGCATGTGTTTCCATCCCTGGTGGGTGGGCAGTATACTACCCATCCAGAAGACTGGGCCGGAAGACCCATGTGCTTGTGGGCCTGGGGGCTGTGGACTGTTTACTCAGGGAAGGGGTACGGGATGTGAGGGAGGAGAGACTGCTGGGGGGGTACTTTGCAAGTGAGAGATGATTTATGGGAGAATTCCACTGACAAGGCCACTGTACTTGTAGGTAAGCAAGGGGTCTGAGACTGAGTGGTTTTGAGGAGGAAAACTGGAGGATCTTCCTGTGTCAGACCAATGTACCCGTCCAAGTGGGAGATCTGAGCTGGGTTAGTTAGCATTAACCAGCACTGACCACCATCCACTGGTGCTCATGGAAGCTAGGGCTGTGGGGCCTATCTAGCCAGGCTAGACCACAGTACCTGCTAGTAAGTGCTGAAACAAGGGATAGGTCACATTAGGCTGGTGCCATGACACTAATCAGCATGAGAAAGAACTGGGACTGGGGGCAGATTCTGTGGGGGTACATGTGGGCTTACCCCAGTGGGATTGCAATCTATTGTTTTAGTCAAGAGCTGGGGATGGTGACAGGCCAAGGTAGGTATAACCATGGAACACACTGACACTCATACTATTGGGGTTGGGAACAGGACAGGCTAGTCCAGGTTGTAGCACCTGCGGGCACACCCAAGAATTGTTGTGGGGCAGACTGGGCTGCAACATCCACCAGCATACTCAAATGCCATCACTAGAGGGTAGACTATGCTGGGTAAGGGCCTAACACCCACTGGTATATGTGAGATCTGGGTCTGGGAGTTGGCCTGGTGGGGGAACTGAGGGAACTCCCCTGGTGGGCTGTAGCTTTTGCTGGTGAACACATGAGTCAGGGCTGAGGCAAACTGGGCTGGATATGACTGAAGTATTCCTCAGCATGAGTATATACTGTGTCTGGGGGTGGCAGGCTGGGCGAGGCTCTAACACCTGCTAGTGCTCATAAGAGCCAGAGTGGGTATATCCTAGCACCGACTGAGACAAATGAAAGCTGGGTCTGGGGGTGGACTGGACAGGGTTGTGCTGTAGCACCCAACGGTAAGAACAGGGATGGATATGGGCCAGTCAGACCACCCCAGGACAGGAGGTGGTCTACCCCAGGACAGGAGGTGGTCCAAATCAGGCAGAATTCACCAGATGTGCAAGATCTGCAACTGTGAGGTGACCTTATAAGGGAACTTGAGGAACTCCTCTGACTCCACTGTTCATTGGCTGACACCATCGACCTCATAGTCTCCAATCGCCCAAATCATTGCTGTCATCGTTTGGCTGGGGTAGTTGTCCATATGTTCTGTTCTTCGTTCTCTGCTATGGCATCAGTTGTCCTCTGCAGGCCCCAAAGTGCTACCATGTCCTCCAAGTGCACCATGGTCTGCCATCCAGCACTCCATCGTCTACACTGAGGAGGACCAGTTTCCCTAGGCGGGCTCATGGCCCAGGGCCATGTGACCTGGGACCTGCTGGAACCCCCACCCCTGGGGCTTATGGACTTGACACCTCCCACCTTCAGATTGACATGGTTCATCTTTCCTTGGCATCCAACAATAGGTACTTCAGCTGAGGGAAATTGAAGCCCCCAGTCCCAGCTTAAGTGTGAACTCGCTGGTGATGTGGCCCGACACGGCCCCTCCTGCACACCATCCTGGTTCTCAGATCTGCCAATGAATGTTCTGAACTGGCCTGGCCTGGCCCACCCCCTGACTTGATCCACATGTATGCTGGAGGGTCTGAGTTGGGCTGCTCCATGCCTTGGTTTTTGCACTTACCAGCAGGGACTGCAACCTGACAAAGGAGTTCACCAAACCCCTCTATCCGGTCTCCTCCCTTGGCAGATCTTGCGCATACTGATGGATCCCTGACCCAGGTCGGTTTTGTTCACCTGTTTTGACAGGAATGCTGTCTTTGCCCAATCAGCCCATACCCTTTCTGGATTTTACTGTTGGATGTTGCAGCCCATCCACATCTGGTGTACACCCAGACACGGCTGTCACATGGTTCAGTGGAAGCTGAGACCAAGTCTGGCCCATTACACACCCACTCTGACTCTCAGGAGTACCAGTGGGTTCTGGAGTCTAGCCCATCCATATCCTCCCCAGACCCAGGCCAACATGTGCTGAGGGAAATTGAAGCCATGTTCAGCCCAGGACAATGCATTGTTTCTGGCATTTGCATTCACTGTGATGGGATTTCCACCCCAGCTGGGGTGTCCCCTTAGCTCCCCAACCAGGCCTATTCCCAGTCACAGTACTTATGTGTGCCAACGGATATTGCTGTTTCACATGGGTGAGCCCACACATTGCCCTGCAGATTCTTCCCCCAGACCTGATTCACTCACATACTTGTTGATTTCGTGGCCCAGCCTCACAGAAGCTGTTTCCTTTTCTGACATTCTCTATGAGTTCATGTTGTAGCCCTCCCAGCAAAGTGGCCTTGTCCAAGGAAGTTCCAGAGAAGACATTCCTCACCCGGCCTGGGTTCCCCAGCACAGCCACGTGGCTGGGAGAGTGGAGCATCCATGCCTCCAGCTGCAGATTCACCTGGACTCCTCTGACCAAGATTGCAGTGGTGGGCGGAACCAGGTCCTGTATCTGCCCAGATCCGCCCAGCATCTGCCCACAGTCCCAGCACTTGTCAGCTGATGCTGCGTCAAAGCCTGCCACTCTAGCTCATACATGCTCCAGTGGATACAGTTGCTTAGTCCAGCCTGGCTCTCCCCTTAACCCAGCTCACATGCAGGCTGTAGGGGTGTTGTAGCCCTGTCCAGCCTGGTCTGCCCCAAGTTCCAGTTTTCTTGCTCAGCAGAGAGAGCAATGGCCCAGCAAGGGGGTCCCCACAACTGCCCTGCCAGGCTTGGTTCTTCCCTCGAACCCTGGTCTTTCATGTGCTACTGCTTGCTGCGGCCCAGTCTGGCATGATCCACCTCACCTTGGCATCTGCCAGTGGATGCTGCAGCCTGGTCCGTTCCAGTCTGCTCCCAATTCTAGCTCATGCTGGCAGATGCTGCAGCCTAATCCAGCTCAGCCAGCCTCAAGCCCCAGCCCTAATGTGAACTGGCTGACATTGCGTCATAACTTAGCCTGTCCTGCACCCCATCCTGGTTCTCATATCTGCCAATGGGTGCTATGAACTGTTGCAGGCTGGTCTGTGCCCAGACCTGAGCCATGCATGTGCCCATGGGTATTGGCATGGTCTGGGCTGCTCCCATCCTTGGTCCTTGTGCTCACCAGCGGGGGCTGTGTCCTGACAGAGAAGTTCCCTCAGCTCTTCCATCAGGTGACCTCACATCAGGTCACCTCCCAGTCGCAGATCATGCCCACCAATAGGTGCTTGGCCCATCTTGACTTGATCATTGGGTGCTAAGGCCCCGCCCAGCAAAGTCTACATCCCAGTCTCAGCTTCTATGAGTGCTGGTGGATGTTGCATCCAGGGATGTTCCCACACCCAATTCCACACCCCGCCCCAAGCCTTAGCTTTTGTTTGCGTCACTGGGTCATGACCGATACCAGTTAGCCCAGCTTAGGTCTCCCACATGGACAGGTGCCCTGGTCCGACCTAGACATGCCTTCTGGCTTTCTCCACTCCAAACCACACGTCTCAGCCCTCGATTTTACCTGCAGTTGCAGTGGCACATTTCCTGGAATATCTCAGAAGTTATTCCTCACTTGTAATTTGCTTCCTAGTGGTGCCCCCTGCTCTCACATCCCCCAAATCCCCTCTGGGAAAGTTCATAGCCACCATGTCTGGAGACAATATCGTGGTGGTCCTGAGCCTGTTGTAACTGATTTTCAAGATAATCAATCAATTAATCAATCTTTAAGGGAAAAAAAAGATTTTGAGAGATGTCTACCAAAGTATAGCCCTGATTTGTATAGATGCGGGTGAGGCAGTCGCGAAAGTTCTGCTGTGTGATGATACGAAGGAGCCTCGCCAGTTCTCACCGTATTCCGGCTGCTTCTCGGCCTTTCTCCGGTTCCCAGTCTGAGCCGTTTGTGAAGAAGCCGCGAGGTCGTGCTGAGCGGTGGGGTCATCCGTGTGGGGCGGATGGAGGGGGCCTTCCTCAGCTGAGCGACCTTGTTACTGTGACTGACCGGAGGCTAGAGTCTGGGATTTCACGTTTTGCGCGCTGAACAGGTTCAGCTGGAGCAGTCTGTGAGAATATTCCCAACTCGGAACACCTCAGGCTGTTTTGTGCATTTGCTTGCCTCAGAAAACATCTTCACATCCGGTTTTCTCAGAAGCGATTCAGCGGGAGAGATCAGCTGATGCCTTTCCCAACACCCGAGGGCTCTGTAAGGCCTCTGGGCATCCCTGGGCTGACAGACTGAGGAACAGACCTGGCTGAGAAGGGAGGGCTCAGTCAGTCATGGCCCCGGAGGCCACAAGTCCAGGCCACCCCAGCCCTGCAGAGACTCACTGGGCACACATCCAGGTCCCCCAGAGGGTGTGTCCCCCACTGGCGCTGTCCAGCACTCCCCCCCGCTGAGGCGTTTCCCTTGCACATGGGCTCAGGTGCTGTGGCTGCTGCTGCTGCTGGAGCGGGGAACCCCGTGGGGAATTGGGGAACTGCTAGAGGGGTGCGACAGGGTTTCCTGATGTCCACATCAAGGCCCCTGGAGCCCTGGACAACTGTGTCTCCTTAGGCCAAGCACCCCTGCCTGCAGGGCCAAGACCAGAACCTTCTCCCCACCAGCAACCCACACCCTCCCCTGTGCTGGCCTTCCTGAGGCCTCTTCCCTGGGGGTGGCCCCAGCTCAGGAGCAGAAGGAGCCACTGAGGCAACAGCACACAGGCCAAGCTCCTGGGCTTCTTGAGCTCCTTTCTCTCATTGGGCTGTGACCATGGCAAGACACCCTGGGAGTGTCTGTGTCACTGCCTGTCGCCCCTGACTCACCCTGCAGGGCTGACGGCCCCCTTAGTGCCTGCTGGGGGAGCAGGGTGGGGTGGGTGGGAGTGAGACCGTCCCTGCCTCCCTCACAGTGGACCTGCTATGTCAGTCGTGTCAGTGCTTGCTCCATCCTGGCCTCAGACCGTGGACCCTTCACAGGGGACATGGGTGGAGCTGCAGATGGAGTGAGGAGGCTGGCAGGTGCCCTGGCTTCCCCCACATGCAGCTGAGAAATGTGGGAGACCACGAGTAGTTAGCTTGGCTCCAGTCTTAGTAGGAAATTGAACTTGGAAGTGGAGTGGAAGGCAGGTGCTATGATAAGGGTTGGGGAGGCTCAAAATTGTGTCTTCTTTTAAAACTTTATGAAAGGGACAGTAAAAGCAGGGAGAAAAGAGAGATCTGGGTAGTCCAGGGGTGGTTAATCCTGCACTGTGACACCAGCATCCTATATGGGCGCCAGTTCGAGTCCAAGCTGCCCTGCTTCTCATCCAGCTCCCTGCTTGTGGCCTGAGAAAGCAGCGGAAGATGGCCCAAGTCCTAGTGACCCTACAGAAGAAACTTCTAGTTTCCAACTCACCAATAGCCACTGGCTTTCCTGTAGTGAATCAGCATATGGAAGACTTCTCTAAGCCCCTCTCTCTGATTAACTATGACTTACAACTAAAATAAATGGATCTTAAAAAAGAGAAAGAAATAAAAAGAAAACCAAGTGAGAGTGAGCGAGTGAACACTTTTATCAACTACTTGCCGTCCAAAACGGACACAGAGACCGGAGCTTGCTTGGTGTGGAGTTGGATCCAGGAGCTTTTTCCTGGTCTTCCGTGTGGGTGGAGGTGTCCGAGCACTTTGGCTCTCCTCCTCTGCGTTCCCAGGTTTGCAGGGAGCTGGGTCAGAAGTGGAGTAAATGGGATTCCAAACAGCATCCATATGGATGCATGTGGAGGCTTAGTCCACTATACCAGAATACTGCTCCCAAGTTACCTTAAAAATTGTGCTGAGCACGTGGTTCCATAGCTACTACCACGCCTCCTCCTCCCCCTTCTCCTTGTTGTCTTCCCCCCCCCCCTTCATTGGTTCTCCTGTTCCCAGTGGTAACTACTGCATCTTGACTATGGGCCGTAATTAAACATTGTGGCAGAGTCTGCTCCTGGAATCTCTGCTTTGTTTTCTGCGTTGCTGTTCCCAGTTGCAACTGTCTGCTCTGAGATTTTTAGCAGTTGGGGTACTCTTGCTTTTACTCAGCTCTTTAGAAGTTGGGGTACTCCTGCTTGTACCTGTGAACCCCTTAATGTGAATGAGAAGCTCTGGGGGTGAGCAGCACTCTTTTTGGAGACAGGGGTTGCAGCTTCAAAAAGGGTCCCAGGAGACAGATCCAGGGTGCTGGGAGGGGCTGCATTTGCAGGGAGTAGAGCAGTGGGAGGAGGCGGTGGCCACAGATGCCCACACAGGCCCCTCCTGCCCACAGGACCTGGTGTCCAGCAACAGTGACACCGAATGGAGGGTGATGGCTGACTCTGCCTGTCCACCTCCTGATCCCTTGGGCCTGGCTGATTTCTCCTTGTTCTCCTGCTTCAGGCCGGTGACCATCTCCATCTCTGCCTGTCCCAGAAAGTCACTCTGTGTGTGGGACCAGGAGGGGAGTGGGCACAAAAAGAGGAAATGCACAAAGTCCCAAAATAGGAGTAGCCATGGTTGCTGGTGGAGTGAGGGAAGGGAGACGGAGTCCATGCAGAAATCCCAGGGGTGGAGGGAGGTGCATTCCAGAGGCTGCCCTGAACCCGAACTCTGAGCCTGGCTCTGCCCTCTCAGAGCTCAGGCAAGCCCCCTGTTCTCCCTGTGCCTCAGCTTTCCCCAGCTGTGTAATGGGAATGCCTCAGTCAGGGTTGTTGTGAGAATCACAGGAGGTGGAGAATAATACACTCCTGTCGGTTTCCAGTGTCGGGCAGGCAAGCTCCATGCTGAGCATCCCAAAAGTACAACAAGGGGATGAATTAATGAGTGAGTGAGTAAGTGAATGAATGAAGGTGATAGGGGTGGGCAAGGGCAGGGCCTGGAGTTATAGAAAGGAAGGGGCTTCAGGGGATGCTGGGGTCACCATTGCCCTCTGCCTCTGCTGACCAACAAGGCCTAGGGGACATCCAGGGGCAGGGGCTGCCTCCTGCTGTGCCTTCCTGCTGGGATCCTGGCAGTGGGGCTGGGGCTGTACACGTAGCCACAGGTCACTCAGAACCACCAGTGTCGCAGGATGCTGAAAACTGGAGGCAACGAAGGACGCTCTTTGTTGTCCCTTAGCATTCAAATCTTTGTTTTTAAAGTTCCTTCCTTCTTTCCCTCCTTCCTTCCTCTTTCTCTCTTCTCTTCTCTTCTCTTCTCTTCTCTTCTCTTCTCTTCTCTTCTCTTCTCTTCTCTTCTCTTCTCTTCTCTTCTCTTTGCTTCTCTTCTCTTCTCTTTTCTTCTCCTTTCTTTTCTTTTCTTTTCTTTTCTTTTCTTTTCTTTTCTTTTCTTTTCTTTTCTTTTCTTTTCTTTTTTCTTTCTCCTTGGGACATCATCCTCTATTGCTTTCCCAGACCGTAAGCAGGGAGTTGAATGGAAAGTGGAGCAACTGGGACACAAACTGGTACTGTATCAATGCTGGCATTTGTAGGTGGTTAAGCAATTGAGCCATCGTGCCGGCTCCCTTGCCCTTCCCCTTTGCTTTGAGCCTCTTGTATGGAGACGTGGAGCTGAGCCCCAGCCTCAGAAGATGCTGAGCACGTGAAAGCCAAGGACAGGAGAAGAGCAAGGGTGATGGGGCCAGCGTTGTGGATCAGTGGGTAAAACAGACACATCAGGTGCCAGTATGCCAACAGTGTGCCCAGCGCCCTGCCACCTGTTGCAAACCCAAGGGAAGTGCCAGGCTTCTGGGGCAGACTCAGCTGTTGTAGTTGTGTCAGGAGTGAACCAGCCACAGAAGATTCTCTTTCTTCCCCTTCTGTCTGTACCTTTGCTTTTCACATGAATATCTACATCTTTTTTTTAAATAAAAAAATTTTATTAAATGTTTATTAATAAGACAAAGAATTCAACATCTTAAGATGCTTTCGGGAGGGACCAGCAGGATTGCCGTTTCCTCGTCACCTGCCTTGAGAATCACAGAGTCCACAGTACTAGATGCTGTGTCCCTAGGCCTTTCCCGTGTGTTGTGGCCCTTAACCCTCAGGCACCCTGACCGTCCTACGGAGCTAACAGGTGACTCACAGGACAAGGAAATGACCTGCCCAAGTCCCACAGGCCGCGAAGTGTAGAAGGGAAGCTGCCTCTGAGCTGCCTTTAGGGCAGGTGTGACATAAAGCTGTCTCCAGTGAGTGAGTGATCCTTCACTTAAAAAAAAAAAAACGATTTATTTATTTTTACTTAAAGGCAGCTTTATAGAGAGAAGAAGGGACATAGAGAGAAAAATATCTTCCATACACTGGGTCACTCCCCAAACACTGCAGTAGCCTGAGATGAACTGGTCCGAAGCCAAGTACCACGAGCTGCTTCTTCCTCTCTTACATGGATATAGGGGCCAGAGGACTGTATCCATCCTCTGCTGCCTTCCTAAATCATAAGCAGGACACAAACCAGCACCCTCGTGGGATGCCGGCACCACATACAGAGGGTTATCATGCTGCACCACTATGATGGCCAATGAATGACCTTTCCTAAGCTCCTGCTGCCTGCAGACCTGGGCTGGGCTGCGTAGTCTCAGCAGAACCCCAGATAGGGGAGATCCTGCCACGTGCCAGCTCTGGCCCTTGGTGCCCCTCTCTGCCCACTGCTCCCTACTACACCTGGCCATACAAATTATCCTGTGAGTCTTTGCACAATCACCCTCCTCCAGGCAGTCCTCCCAGGCCCCAAATGAGTCTGGGTGCCTGTCCTGGACTCTCAGAGCAGAAACGCTTCCCTCCACTCACCCTAATTCCAGCCCCCATGCCTCCCAATCATTCATTTGAAGTATCTCTATCTTCCTTGTAAGTATTCTGGAGTCCGTGGGGAAGGACCCAGAGCCCTCCTGCTCACCACTGTGTCCCCACAGCACCCACCACAGGGCTGCAAGCCCAGGCTTAGGGTGCCAGCATTGTGGGGTCAGAGGGCGGTGGGTGCTGTGCTGATTCTCAGGAGCCAGGAGGCTGCCCTGGGTGTTTCCAAGACCCTTGCCTCGTGGCCTCTAATAGCGGCTTTCTGCCCTGGGACCCCAATGTCTTCATTTGTGAAATGGAGGCGATGCCGCCGGCCCTGCGTGTGTAGTACAAACATGGCAGTGTTAAAGGGAGACAGGGAGGGGCAGAAGGGACCTGCCATGTGCTGCCACTTCATACAGGGCTACAATAACCAGGGTAGAGCCAGCTGGCACACGAGGCAGGAGCTTCACCCAGGCCTCCTGCGTGGGGGGGCAGGGGCCCAAAGACCTGGGCCAGCTTCCGGTGCGTTCCCAGGTAGGGAGCTGGGTTGGACATGGAGCCCCTTGAACAGACTCCACACTGTTCTGTTCAATGCTACTGCCTCAGGTGGCAGCTTAACCAGAAACATAACTGCAGTGGCCCCAATACACAACTGTGCCTTTTTTTTTTTTTTACAATTTTATTTTATTTTTTAAAGATTTATTTATTTTTTAATTGGAGAGTCAGATATACAGAGAGGAGGAGAGACAGAGAGGAAGATCTTCCGTCCGATGATTCATTCCTTAGTGACTGCAACGGCCGGTGCTGTGCAGATCCAAAGCTAGGAGCCAGGAACTTCTTCCTGGTCTCCCATGTGGGTGCAGGGTGTCAAGGCTTTGGGCCGTCCTCGACTGCTTTCCCAGGCCACAAGCAGGGAGCTGGATGGGAAGAGGTGCTGCCGGGATTAGAACCGCTGCCCATATGGGATCCTGGCACATTCAAGTTGAGGACTTTAGCTAGGCTACTGCGCTGGACCCACAATTTTATTTTTTATTTGAAAGATTTACAGAGAGAAGGAGAGAAAGAGAGTGAGAGAGAGAGAGAGAAAGCGAATCTTCCTTCTGTTGGTTCATTCCCCAAATGTCTGCAATGGCCTTCTCTCACCCCAGCACTGTGCAGTGGATGAGAAGCCAGGCCCTGAGTCCAGCAAGGCTCAAGTGGAGGGCCTGGGCTTCATCTCCTCAAAGAGGAGTCCCCAAGAATCTGTGCGTTCTTCTGGGGGAGATTCACTGATCTTTCTACAAGGCAGAATTAGGAGACAGAGATAATCTTATACTCACGGGGTGGCACTCCAAATGGCACGGCACTGGGTCTGGCCAGGCTCAAGGGAGGCGCCCAAAAACGCATCCTAGTGTCTGACGTGAGTGATGGGAAATGATCCCAGGGCCTTCACCGCGGCCTTCTCAGCAGATTAGCAGGAAGCTGGATGCGAAGCAGAGCACCTGGGGTTGCAACTAGGATCTGATACAGGATGTAGCAGTCCCCAGGGTATCTGACAGTGATGCCCTGGGTAGGAAACTCTGGGAGATCCCTCTGGGGCACTCCTGGCTCAAGGCCACCTTCCGGTAGGACTGGGCCAGAGCAGAGAGAAGGGTCAGCAGGAAAAGCCTGAGGTCAGAGTGTGGTCATATATGACAGGATATGGCCAGGGCAGAGAAAGGAGCCACTAAACAACTGCCCAAGGGCAGAGTGTGAAGTAAGGAGACTCTGGATGTGGGAGGCAGCCCGAGGAGGAGCTGGAGGAGGGTCAAATGAGATGGGATAAAAGGAAAGACGCTCTGTACCTGAAACCCTCACTGCACTGGCCAGAGAAGGCAGGACTCGGGAAGGTCAGACCACCGTCCTGCAGTGCGACTCCAGTGCTCCCATGCTGGACTCAGTTGGCCAGCAGGGCTTTGTCCTGTCTGTCTGAGACCCACTCTGCTCCCCTGTCTGAGACCATCCAACTGCTGCTACCACAGCCCACTCATCTCACTCTTGGTTCTCTCGTGGATCACCGAGACTCCTCCAGCTGAACCTCCCCATGCTGCCCTCTGGGGTACAGATGCTGCCGCTGCTGTGGCTTCTACTGTGGATGCCCAAACTAGGGCTCTCCAGCACCCCAATACCAGAAGATGTAACAACTGGCCTGGTGCATGAAGACACATCCAGTCTGTACAACAGAGCCGGTGATAGGGTGGACAACGAGACCACCGAGGAGGAGCCAGAGACCGGGAACGACTATAATGACAAGGATGTCACCCGGGTGCTAATGCTGGACAGCACCAATGGTGAGCTGGGGAGCAAGGCAGAAGAAACTGGCAGGAGGAAGGGCACCCCTCCAATGGAGGATACCGAGCTCCCCTATCCCTTAGGGATGTGGTCTGGGACAGTGAGCCAGGTGGACAGGACCTGCAGAGTCATGGGGGGAGGTTTCCGGGGAGATGCAGTGGATGGAAGATAATTGTCTTCCTTAGGGCGTCAAGGTCACCTGCTTGGAGTTGCAAAGAGGGGCGCTCTGTGGGGACAGGCCTGCCTGTGGTGGAAACGGAGCCAGTGGAGAAAGCAGACCTGGAGTGTGGGGGGGATTGAGAAATGGGAAGGTTGAAGGAGCAGATGTGAGTGACGGAGTCCAGCACAGTGCCTGGAGGGGTGGAGCCACCTCCAGGGCGTGGGGAGCCAATGAGGTGGCAGGGATCACAGGAGCGAGGCAGTGGTCTCGCCATCAAGAAAAACTGAGGCTCAAGGCCGGTGGATGTTGGTTTTTCACACCTGGATGCAAAGGCAAAGTGGGAAATCCCAGGAAATTGAGGATCCTTTTTTGGGGAAGGGGCTTCCAGAGATGGAATGGGGTGATTAGAGGGGGCAGAGGAGAGGTTGTGGGGCATGTGGGCTGGGCTGTGAGCTGCAGGATGGTCTGAGAAGAAGCAGTGGGGGTAGGGCTGGGCATGGTGCCCGGGGAAGGTCATGGCAAGAAAAGGGAACATTTAGGGGTGTAGCCACAATGCTTGATTGCCATGTGTGAGAGGAGGAGCTGGTGGTTCCCTGAAGTAGAAGGAGGACCCTGCAGAGCCAAATGCCCATGGCACAGACCCCAAAGCTGCAGTTCCTACTACACAGGCCTGGCAAACCCCAGTGTCGGGCCTCCTCTCTGTTCCTTCCTGAGTCCTGCAGTGTGGGGATCACAGGCAGAGCCTAGGGTGGATCCAGTCTTGCCCATCATGGTGGTGTCTTGTCCTGCCCTGCTTACCCCAGTTGTATAGGATTTCCTGCTGGCCCAGCACCAACAGAGTGTCAGAAAGAGTCCAGGCTCTGGTGTATCCAAGGAGTGTGGGGCCATTCTCCACGTGACACTTTCTACCCAGGGCGGTGGACATGTGGGTCCATGACTCATTCCTGTGCCCACTTTCCCACTGTGGCCAGAAGACGCCCGTTCCCCACCCACCTCTCTGTCTGGAGTTCCTTCCGCCTTCACCTTGGCCTGTGGTAGCTGTTCCTGTCGCTCTGAGCCTCTCCCCTGAGCCACTTGCACCTCCCGCCCAAAGACGTGTGGCTCTGTGCCTGTGTCCATATTTCCTCTCACGTGAACACAGCCAGTCTTCCTGGTAAGATGAGGCCACCGTCCTGTGCCCCCTATGTTCTCCATGGGCACCCTGCCTCTGTCCCTCCTTCCTCACAGCCTGTCCCTTGTCCCCAGCGTGACTCTACCCTTTTCCTGGTTGTTGGGAGGACTGGGCTTATTTGGGTGGAGAGTCAGGGGAGCCCCACGGGGAGAGGTGGCCTCTGGTTCACAAAGCCTCACTCCAGGACAACAGGGCAGTGGCCCCCACAAGCTCTCCTCCCAGGCCCCTGTCCCTGGGCCTTCGTGCTAATTTCCCTCAGCATTTGTGGAGGGTGAGGAGGGAGCAGTTGGTGACCACAGCGCCACCCACATCCTCACCTAGCAGGGAGGCAGCACAGCTGAGGGCTGCTGGCGCTGCAGGCTCTGGCACAAGGCTGGCTCAGCTGGAACTCCACTCTCTCCTAGCCAGGTGGCTTTGGGGCTCATGGATGGCCTTGGGCCTCAGTTTCCCCATGTGTTAAATGGACGTAATGGGGCTTCTTCCTCAGGAGATTGCTGTGAGGTTGAGGCGTCTTCCTCTGTGTAAAGTGCCCTGAGCAGTGTGTGGTAAATAGCGCTTTATACCATGCACATGATGGAGTGATAGGCTGTGCCCCACATGCCCGTCACAGAGGGGCAGGTTGAGCCACATGTGCCCGTCACTGAGGGCAGGCTGTGCCCATCACTGTGGGGCAGGCTGTGCCCCGTGTACCCATGCTGTGCCCATCACTGAGGGCTGTGCCCCGTGTGCCCGTGCGTTCTCTGCTCCGTGCCCCCTGTTCCCTCTGCGATCCTGGAGCTGTTCCCTCTTACAGATGAGGACTGGACCCCGAGGGAGTCTCACATTCAGATATTCCGTTAGGAGGGGGAGGCACAGAAGTGATGCTGATGTCCCCACCCAGACAGTGCCAGGACCTGAGGAGGGTGGGGCCCAGGTCAGAGAGGGCAGACACACTTCTGGATCCCAGTCTGTCCCCGGACCCTTCCTCGTGCACTGGGATGCCCCTTTGGGGCTGAAGCCCTGGGAGAAGTGAGTCACCCAGCACCCCTTCTCCTGGACAGGTGGAGAGGGGGCTTCGGGCAGACAGGGTGTTAGAGCTCATTTGCAAGGCAAGGGACACTCCAAAGGGGCCACTACTGCCCCCAAATTCCCTCAGATAAGTCTGACAGTCCAACTTTGACCCCCCACTCTCTCTTAGCCAGGAGTGCCCTACTGCTTCCACTTCTGCCAATCCCCTGGTGCCTTTCTCTGCTCCCTCTAGAAATTTATAAACAATTTAGAAAGAGCCGGCACAGCGTGTACATGGTCTTCAACACCACTGAGCTCCAGAAAGCCGTGCCTGACCCATCATCACTGTACCGGGCGGACCTGCTCATCCACAAGCTGAAGCAGCATCAGGAGCAGCATGTAATGCTGTTTGAGGTGAGCTGGGAGCCTGAGCTGAGGCCAGGTGGGGAGGAAGGTGCTGTCCCAGGTGCTGAGAGACGGCCCAGGGAGGCTGGAGGAGCACAGACCAGGTGAGCAGCACAGATGAATCTCCCTGCTGCGCTCCAGAAGCCCAGGCACTTGGGCCATCTTTGGCTGCTTTCCCAGGGGCAATAGCAGGGAGCTGGAGCACCAGTAGAGCAGCTGGGACTTTCAGCAGTGCCCAGTTGGAATGCCTGAGTCACAGGCCACAGCTTAACCCTCTGCACCACAACTCCAGCCCAAGAGTTTCTCTGGCTGATTATTTCTTTGAGCGACAGGGGTAGACATGCTGCACTTCCCAAATGCCGACAATGCCCAGGGTGAGCCAGGCCCAGGCAGGGAGCTGGGAGCTCAGGCCAGGTCTCCCATGGAGCTGACTGGGACCCAGCTACTTGAGACAGCCCTTATGCCTCACCAGCGCAGCCCTAGTAGGAAGCTGGAGTCAGGAGCCAGGGCCAAGTCTCCCACCCAGGCAGTCTGCTTTGGGGCACAGGCATCTAGACCACTGAGCTTCAGAACTGCCCCAGTGTCTGCTGCCTTGGACATCATGGGTGGTGAGTGCTTCTAGAAAGTTGTTCTGGACAGAACTACTCTAGAAGCTGGAGTCTTCAGGTAGGTGTCAGTGCTTCAAAAATGCTAGAGTTTCTAGAAGGCCACTCGATTTAGAATCCATGACATCTGCAAATAATGCTTAAGGAGAGTAGAGGATAAACCCTCCCAGGGAGAGACCTTGGCCTAGTGGGTACTTTGTCTCCTTCTCTCTCTTTTTGAAAATATTTATTTATTTATTTGATTGGAAAGGCAGTCCAGATTTAAGCAGAGAAGGAGAGACAAAGCTCTTACCTGCACTGGTTCACTTCCCTGACGGCCATCATGGCCAGAGCTGGGCTGATTGGAAGCCAGGGGCCTCTTCTGATATTTCCAAATGGGTGCAGGTCCCAGGACGTGGGCCATCACGTGCTCTGTTCTCAATCCATAAACAGGGACCTGGATCGGAAGTGCAGCAGCCAGGGCAGGAAGCAGTGCCCACATACGCTGCCAGTGCTTGAAGCCGGAGGATCGTTGAGTTGTGGTGCTAAACCCCCAGCTACTTTTTAAAAGCTATTTTTGAAAAGAAGATTGATTTATTGGAAAGACAGAATGGTTGAGAGATCCTCGATGCACTGGTTCATTCCCCAGATGGCCACAAGGCTCAGGCTGGTGCCGGGTTGGCACCCAAGGCCTGGAGGTCTCCATTCTGGATTCCAGTGTTGTACCAGGAACCTGACTTGGGTATCTTTTGCTGGTTTCCCAGGCTCAGTAGCAGGGGTCTGGATCAAAAGTGGAGCGGCCAGGGCTAGCATTTGTCCTAATAAAGTTTCTGGCATCACAGGCTGTGGTTTAAGATTCTGTGCCACCACACCAGCCTCATGTTCCTGGAGTTGTACAAGATTGTTCTAGAACTCCTTAGGCTCCTAAAGTGTGTCCTTCCTGGACCTCATTAAGCACTGGGATCACAGAATGAGGTCTAACACAGCAGTGAGCTCTCAGGTACAGCTGTCAGATCTGCAGACCCAGAATGCTGGCCCCAGGTGCCTGGGCTAGGGGGCTGTGCTGGTGGGAGGGGCTTAGGCTGGCAGTGGTGCCTGTGGCCTCAGGGGAATTAGATCACCCCACACCTCAGGGAGTCAGGACAGGCCAAGCAGCCCTATGGAGTCCAGGCCTCTTCTCTCTGGGGGCACTGTGGGGCTGTGGACTCCAGTGTGGGTGTGTGGGAGGTTGGGTGCTGGAGGCTGGCTTGGGAGCAGGTAGAGGGGCTGGTATGACTCTGGTGTGTGAGGCATAGGTAAATCTCCCCTGTTTTCTGTCCTCCAGAAATACAGAAGGAACTCCTGGCACTACCTCAGCCACCGGCTGTTGGCTCCTAGTGACACAGCTGAGTGGATCGCCTTCAATGTTACCGATGCTGTGCGGCAGTGGCTGAACTACAGAGGTAAAGATCCCGGTCTGTCCCACTCCTGCTTCTCCTGGGTCCCCCTGCCTTGCACCCCACTGTACTACATACTGTTATCAGACACTCAGAGCTGGGGATGAGTGATGGATCTGTCAGTGGTGACTCCATTACCAGAGCACCTGCCCTGGGAGTGGGCATGAGGGGACAGACACAGCCGCTCCTTGCCTGGACACAGTGCTCATGGTCCATGGGGTGTGCAGGAAGGGAGGGGAGCACTCCTGTGTCCATGCAGTGATGACTCAGGGTGGGCAGGCAGTGCTGGGAAGAGGAAGCCAAAGCAAGTGCTTGACCCAGCCTGGAGTCAGGGAGGACTTCCTGGAGGAGGGCACCTCTCAGTTGAGCTTTGAGAGATGAGTAAAAGCAGGAAGGACCAGAAGAAGGAGGGCCCAGAGCATTGTGGGTAAGGGATCAGCTGTGCAAAGGCCCGAGCCCATGGAGAGCTGGCACTCTGGATCTGTCTGGGAAAGGATTGTGTCACTCCTCTGCCCAGCCGTGTCCCCAGTCCTCATTACTCACCCTACTGAGGCGTTCGTGTCCGGGATCCACACACACACCTCCTTGAGCTTGGCCGTGTTGGGTGGCATGAATGAGCAGGATACAGTGATAGGGCAGCTGTGGGTCCCGCCTCCATGGAATTCATTTTAGTCTGGATACTTCACAGATCTTGCCACACGCGGCAGGTAGCAGATACCATGAATTAATGATTCTGTGAATGGGGACATGAGGGCTGCAGTGTTAGGGTCATGTTCAGTGCCTCTGTGGAGACCAGAGAAGGTCCCCAGACTCATGTGGAGGCATCCAGGCACACTTGTTGGAGGAGGAGTTCTGTTGTGTTGAGGGTGATTCATTGGCCAGATGTGGACAGGGCAGTAGGGAGCAGTGTGGCATGAGGGGCACCCTGGCCTAGAGTCAGTGACTGGCAAGATCTCCATGTTTGGACACTGCTGAGTCCAAACTCACAGTCCAAGGCCCACAGGCAGGAAGAGCTTAGAAAACATCACGCATCTTTGGTGATACTTCTATCCATACGTGTCCTATTGAAAAGCATGGGTGTAGCTTTGCCCTCCACCATTGGCTCGAGTGGGGTATTGGGCAGCTCTTGTCCTTTCCATAGGTGTCAGTACCAGCTCTATAGGAGGTCAGGGTGGCTGAGGGTCCAAGGTGGTCACAGCGCAATAAAGGGCCTGGGACGGAGCATCTGGTCCTGTGGATTCTGTTGATAGACAGATGGTGGGCTTAGGAGATGGTCCATCTGCTGAGTGTCCCCACTCGCCAATTGTCTCGTGAGATATTTGTTTCCATGAGAAAAATTTATTTTTTTGAGACAGCACGGTGACTTACTGGACCTAATCTTCAATCTGTCGTGCAGAATATTCGCAGGAATATCAGAATATCCTTGCTACCCCATTTGCAATGCAGCTCCCTGCTGAGATGCTGGGACAGCAGTGGGTGGTGTCCAGGTCTTTGGGCCCATATATCCCTCAGATGAAACTTGCCTCCCTCTTGGGACCTGCCCAGCAGTTTGCATGTTCTGGCCGTTGTTGATATTTGGTGAAAGCACCAGTGGATGGAGGATCTCTCTCTGTCTCACTCTCCCGTGTCACTTAATTGTCCGTTTAAAATCAAGGTTGATTTGACAAGCAGTTTCATAGGGAAGAGGTAGGCAGACAGAGACCTTCCATCTGCTTGTTCTCTCCCATAGTGGCTTGGGTTTGGTCTAAACCAAGTCCAGAGCCAGGAATTCCATTGAGGCCACAGCACGTGGCCATCTGGTGCTGCTCCTCCAGGCACATTCGCAGGGAGATGGATCAGAAGGGGAGCAGCCAGTGGCCCAGCATGAAGGTCTGGCACAGGAGGGGGCCTCTGCCTGAATCCCACAAGGACTCCTGTCCAATGGTCAGCTGCTCTGCTTCTGCTCCAGCCCCCTGCTGCCCTCTCTGGGAGAACAGTGGAACTGCACCACCTGGCAAATCCTGATGATGCTCCTGGCCTTCCCTGGGCAGCCATGGCCTTGGAGCTCATTTGGAGAGTGAAGCAGCAGCTGGAAGTTGTGTCCTCCTTGCTTGCCTAGAACTCTGCCATTCAAATAAAGCAATGGTTAGGGGATGGCACATTTGTATTTCAGGCTAATGCTTTCCTGTGTCACTGTCATCCCAGATGGATGCTGGTTCTGGTCCTGGCTACTTCACTTTGAGTCCAACTCAGTCCTCATGGCCTGGGAAAGCAGCAGAGGATTGCTCAAATCCTTGGGTCCTTGCACCCATGTGTGAGACCCAGAAGTTGCTCTTGGTTCCTGGCTTCAGATTGGCTCAGCTCTAGGCAGAGTGACATTTGGGAAGTAAACCAACAGATTTGTCTGTCTCTCTGTGTCTCCTTCTCTTTGTATATATGCCTTTAAAGCAAGCAAACAAACAAATAAATAATAAATAAATTTTAAAAAGTTATGTAATAATTTTAAAAAGGAGGGCGGTACATGAACTTGTACTCAAACCAGCATCAAAGACATGCATCTCCTCAATCCCCCAGGTCCAATCGAGGTCTTCCGCTTAAGGGGCGTAAGCTTGGGTGAGAAGGAAGACAATGTTCTCCACATGGACATCGGTGGTGAGTACACGGTGCTGACTCAGTCCGCGGCTTCAGTGATCTGGGTGTGAGCATGCGTGTGCACGTGTGGGACACCGTCACCCCAAACCTGCCCTGTGCCACTGCTCCGTCCAACTGAGAGTCCCCACCCCACACAGGGATCACACCCAATGGCCACAATGAGCATCCTGACAATGAAAACAGGAACCGGCCCTTCCTGCTCTTCCTGACCTCCCGGCTGAAGCAGGCTCAACGCATGAACAGCTCCCAGTAGCCCTGAGACCCAGGTAAACACAGGGCTCTTCACTGTGGCCTTCGGCAGAGACCTGGGGGCGGACTTCCCTGGGTGAAGTTCCACGGACAGACTTCCCTCCATTTCTCCTGAGAGTCAGACCATGGATGCTGGGGTGTGGGACCTAGGAGGCATGCAATGTAAGTCCTAAGGGGATGGCCAGCTGTAAGGGTGGGAATCAGGCAGCACTAAAATGTATATATGGGAACTGGAGTTGCATGTGGCAAGGTGGGCCTTGCAGGATCGGCCTTTGACCGCAGGGGAAGTTCTGAGTTGGGATTCCGGATCTCTGCAGTCAGTGTCTGTGACTGGCAGCGAGGCCTAGGGGAGGAGGAGGAAGCTGCAGTGTGGGGAACCTGGAACTAGAAGATGGTATGTTTTGGGTTCCTACGCCAATGAAATGGTAGCAGCCATGCTCCACAGCATCTGAGGCAGAGAAATGGAAAAGCTGACCAGCCTTGGGCTCCACGCTGGCTGCAGGTGTCCTGTCAGCTCCAGGTGGCACCTTGCATGTGCTGGTGCCAGTGGGCAGGGCTGGGATGGAGGGTTGTATTGTGGGAGCTCAGAGCAGCCATGTGCCTGGATGGCTGGTAAGTGGGATGGAAGACCAGGATAGCAGTATCCTGGGATGCTGGAGTTCTGTGGGCTCAGAGAGGTGAGAGTCATCTGGGCTCAGAGTTCTTGATTTCAGTGAGAAAGTGTGTGTGGCTGAGTAGGGCACTGTGACCCCACCCCTTTCCTGCTGAGTGTGCTGCACTGGTGTCCTGGCCTTTCTCTCTGGGCGCTCCTGGGCTGGGGATTGGTCCCTTCCCCATGGCTCTCTCACCACCACATCTTACTCCCTGTGCCTGCACCCCCAGGGAGGGAGGGGCTGAGGGGCTGAGGGCCCTCCCCTCATCGAGGCAGGCCAGGGCTCAGCAGTGAGGTCGTTGTCAAGTCAGGGCTGAATGTCATCCTGGCGATGGGTGCACCTTGCCCTCTTCCAAATCATGCATCATGACCACAGTGAGGCAGCCTGCAAACTCTAGAGCCTGGAATACCTGAGCCTGGGACACCCCCACACAAAGACCAGGGATTCAAAAACTTAAGAGAGTATTGTAATTAAAATTCTAAAGTTTTTCCGGTGCTAAAATTTGCATGCTTCTTTATAATACACGTTTTCTCTGTATCATGTAAAAATTACTTTGTCCTAAATAATTACTTATCTGTAGATACTCTAGAGACCAGCCGTGTGTTGTCACAGGTAAAGCCTTCCCTCCTGCACTGAGCACCTGCACCCCATATGGGCACCTGCTTGAGTCCTGACTCTTCCCCTTCTCATCCTGCTCCCTCCACCAGGCCTGGAAAGCAGCAGAAGATGGCCCCAGGGCTTGTGGCTGAGCACCCACGTGGGAGAGCAGCATGAACTCCTGGCTCAGGCCTGGCCCAGCTCTGGCCCTTGTCTCCATTTGTGGAGTGAACCAACGGATGGAAGCTCTTTGTCTCTCCCTGTAACTCTGACTTTCAAATAAAACAAAATAAATCTCTAATACAAAAAAAAAGAGCAAATGAGTATTGTGTATCATATACATGAAAGAGTTATAAAGGTGTAGATATAAAAAGGTATCATATATACATAAAAGACCTTTGTATTATCAAGTAGATACACTACATCATAGGTTAGAATAGTTATACTTACATCTAATAATGCATGATAACAGCATATAAAGCATAAGTTAAGTTGGAGGAAATTAGAGAACTTGTTAAGTAAATAATATCAATTTAGTATAAATGGGTATTATGCTACACATTATGTAGAAATATAATAGGCTATTGATACACATATGAGCTATAAGATATGCTAAATATTAACAATGGATATTGTATGCACATACATGTTATATATAAACAGATATTCTCTATGAAGGGAATTGCGACAGCACTAAGCTTTTGCATGAATAGATGCCACCTGCTCCGTGGGCATCTCATAAGGGGTCTGGGTTCTGCTTCTGCCCTGGAGATCATCCAGCTCCCTGCTCAGGGGCCTGGGAAAGCAGAGGAAGAGGGGCCAGGTCCCTTGTTCCTCCTTACACCCCACCCATGTGGGAGACCCGGATGAAGCTGAGGCTGCAGAGCTGGAGTGTCCCAGCGAGGCCATGATGGAGCAGAGGGGCGAGAACCAGTGTATGCAAGATCTCTGCATACACATGGTTAATGGTGCTTGAATCTCACTTCTCTTCCAGCTCTCTGCTTGTGGCCTGGGGAAGCAGGAGAGGATGGCCAAGGTTGGGGACCCAGGACCCCCATGGGAGACCTAGAAGAAGCTCCTGGCTCCTGGCTTAGATGGGCTGAGCTCTGTCCATTGCGGGCATTTGTGGCATGAGCCAGCAGATGGAAAATCATTCTCTTCATATCATCTTTTAAAATTATTATTATTTTAAATAATTGTTGGAAATTTATAGATTAAGAGAGAGAAGGAAAGACAAAAAGATCTTCTGTCCACTGGTTCTTTCCCTAAGTGGCACAATAGCTGGAGCTCAGCCAGTCCAAAGCCAGGATCCAGGAGCTTTGTCTGGGTCTGCTAGGTGTGTACAGAGTCCCAAGGCCCTGGGCCATCCTCTAGTGCATTCCCAGGCCACAAGCAGGGAGCTGGATGGGGTCATGAATAGGCACCCCTATGGGATTCCGGAATGTGCATTTTGCTTATTTAGCCACTAGGCCAACACGCTGAGTCCTCTCTCATCTTCTCTTTGTAAATCTGATCTGCCTTTCCAATGAAAATAAACCTCTTTTAAAAATGCAGACCTGATGTACATCTTAATGAATGGAGCTGCTTGAATTCTCACCGAGTTCTCGCTGCTTCAAATAGGCTTTCCTTGCTTGGGTCCCTGTTGGTCAATCACAGCACAAATCAAGCAACAGACACAGTGAGTACACAGGGGGTTTTCATTTGAACAGGAGAGGTTGCTGTGGGACTTGAGAGCCAAAAGGGCAGAGGAAGATGGCCATTGGAAGGAAGAGAAGGAGAGAGAGAAAGAGAGAGAAAGAGAGAGAAAGGCAGAGAGAGAGAGATATTTCCTGCCCTAGTAACAGGAGAGGGCTCTGCGGGAGGCCAGTGGTGAGTAGAGGCTGAGAGATGAGAACTGGCATTGGGAAGAGCCGAGGACCAGGGCCTTTATTTTGGCAGAGGGAGATGGCTTCCTGGAGAAGCAGCAACAGAGTGGGGAGAGCCCAGAATCAAGAGAGCAGAGAGCCAGAGAGCTGGGAGCTGAAAACTGAACTCTGAGCACTGAGAGTGCAGAGACTGAAAGAGAGGCAGGAGAGAGAGAGAGAGAGAGAGAGAGAGAGAGAGAGAGGAAGGTATCTGTAACATCGGAGTGGGTACTGGGAGTACAGGGGTGGGGGTTGGGGGTTACAGCAGTAGGCGGGGTCCAGCGATACAGAACTGTAAGAGATAGGTGCATAGGGCTGTCAGGGAACAAAACTGTGCTTGGAACTAAAAGGCCAGAAATCGAAACACAAGCCTGATGGGACTGAAAGCCTAAGGGAAATGACTGAAGTGGTGATGGGTCTAAAACGGTGATGGGGTCTCAAAATCTTTTGGGCTGATGTTTGAGTCACTCCCCATGTTCCCAGCAGTGCCGCTTGTGATCCAAGTCCCTGTTGATGGAACGCTGGTGCAAGTGCTAGCGTGTGTCCAGGACCCCGCCAGCTGCTGTGAGCCGGAGTGCAGTTCCAGGCTCCTGGCTCAGCCTGGAGCAGACTCAGCTGTTGCACCTGATTCAGTAGAGGACCAACACCTGAAAGATTCATTGATTTTCTCTCTGCTTCTCTGTCTTCTCTCTATATATCTGCCTGTCAAAATGTCAAATTGTGTTGACTAAAGAGTTTTCTTAAATCTTGATTAATGAAAGAAATGTTAAGAAACATACATACATGGAGGGGGCATTCTTGACACATCCATTCCAAACCACAGGATGTTCTGTACTAGACCCTTCTTGGGGTTTGTGGCCATTACGCCTTGGCCATTTTGCCCATGGGACAGCACTGGTAGCTCATACACAGAATCAGGAAATGATATGTGCATGGTACCGAAGACCATGAAGATGAGAGATAAAGCTACACCTGGGCCCTCCTATAGGACAGATGTGTGATGCAGATGTTTCCAAGGAGTGAGTGATGTTTTCTGAGCTCCTCCTGCCTGCAGGCCTGGGCTGTGTGCCTGGACTCAGCAGAGCCCCAGAGAGGGGAGATCCTGCCATGTGCCAGCTCTGGCCCTTGGTGCCCCTCTCTGTCCACTGCTCCCTACTACACCTGGCCATCGTAATTTTCCTCTGAGCCTCAGTCAATCACATTGCTCTAGTCCCCAGATGAGTCTGGGTGTCTTTTCTTGGACCCCAGGGCAAGAATAGCCTGTCTTCATGCTGCCCCATCCCCATGCCTTCACATCTTAGTTCACATATCAGCCATTCAATGTCTCCACATACCAAGGCTGTTTCAGGATCTCCTTGTAAGTATTCCAGAAGTGAAGTAGACTCTGTGGGGAAGGACCCAGAGCCTTCCTGCTCACTGCCGTGTACCCACTACACCCACCACAGGGCTGCAAGCCCAGGCTCAGGCTGCCAGCATTGTGGGGTCAGCAGGACATGCACTGGTTGGCCTCTGACATCTGATAGCCTGGGCTCTGAGAGCTCACAGCTGTGTTGGACGTCATTGTGACGCCAGTGTCTGATAAAGCCCTGTCTGACAAAGCCCAAGAATGGCATAGGTATGAGCGTGACGTATTCACACCGCAAGGCAGCTGTAGCAGGGTCTGAACAGGCTGAAGGGAGGCACCCCAAGACACATCCTGATCTCCACACGAGGGACAGCACATGATGCTGGAGCCACTGACCATTGCCTTCTCAGGGGCATCAGCAGGAAGCTGGATGAGAAGCAGAGCAGCCAGGGTTCTTACTGGGATCTCAACCGGGATGCGGTATTCCAAAGGTTGTCTGACAGACAGCTGTGCCTCAGTGCCTCAGTGGGGGAAACTGGGACACCATTCTGGGGTATCCCTGGCTCAGGCCCACCTGTGGTCAGGGCAGGACCAGAGCAGAGAAAGGAGCCACCAAACAACTGCCTGAGGCCAGAGTGTGAAGCGAGTGGCATGTTTGGCTGTGGGGAGGAGCAGGAGCAGGTTTGGAGGAGGGCCAGATGGGTTGGGATAAAAGGCACAAAGCTGTGAAACTTTTCCGCTGCACCTGGGAGCCTCACTACGCCGGTCAGAGGGGAGGCAGGGTTTGGAGACACCAATCCACCCTCCTCCAACACCGCCACCTCAGCGTTCCCATTCCAGACGCTCTCTGAGAGAAAGGCTCTGCCCAGCCTTGGTCAGACCCAACCAGCTCCCCTGTTGGAGACCAAGTCCGTCTACTTGCTGGTACCACAGCTTGCCCACAGCCTGGTTTCTTTCTGTGCACCCTACGGTCCCTCCATCCGAGCCTCCCCATGGTGTTCTCCAGGCTACAGATGCTGCCGCTGCTGTGGCTTCTACTGTGGACGCCCAAATTGGGGCTCACTCGTCCCCAAAGCCTGGGGGACATGGAGACTGGCCCGGAGCATGAGCACGCGCCCTCCTTGTGCAACAGAACCCGGAACAGTGTGACCAAGAAGGAAGCAGGGAACAATGATACCTTGTATGGAGATAAGGTCTCCCCTGTGCCAATGGTGGACATCAGCAATGGTGAGTTGGGCCATCTGGGAGCACTGCTGGGCAAGGCAGAAGCAACTGGTAGGAGGAAGTGGCACTCCTCCGGAACAGGGAACATGGAGGCATGGGTATGCTAACAAAGGGGATTTCTGAGCTCTCTATCCCTTAACAGTGTGGTCTAGGACAGTGAGGCAGTGGACAAGACCCAGCAGATGCTGGGAGTAAGGTTCCAGGGGAGAAACCGTGGGTGGATGGCAGTGCTATGTTTAGGCGCTTGAGCTCCTAAGGTCAGCTGGAGTGAGCTGCAGAGAGGAGAGCTGCTCTGTGGGGACAGGCAGAGACCCTAAGCTTTGGTAAAGGGAGTCAGTGGAGAAAGGAGACACAGAGTTTGGGGATTGCAAGATGGGAAGACTGAAGGAGCAGAGCTTGATGAGCGACCCCAGCATAGAGCCAGGAGCAGAGGAACCACCTCCAGGGTGCGAGGAAGCTGAGGGATTGCAGGTTCTGTGGGAGCAAGGCATTGGGCTTCGTGATGAATGCATGAAAGGGGCATGAGGCAGGTGGGAAGGGGGAGGCTGGTGAGAGGAAGCAGAGACTGGAAGGGTGCTGAGGATGTCTGCTGGGATTCGTGGTGTTTCACACCAGGACAGGACATCACAGTATGGAATCCCAGGAATCTGAGAATGCTGGGAAGGGAGCTGGTCCCTTCCAGGGAGGGGACCAACATGGGCAAGGGAGTCTGGGGTGCAGAGGGAGGAGGTGGAGCCCTTGGGACTGAATGGGTCCAAGTTAGAGCAGTTGGAGTAGATTTGTTTGTGTTGGGAGTTAGGAGTCACCCAAGGTATAGCACTGTTCTGGGCAAATGGAGAGGGGTCCCAGGCAGACAGGGTGTTGGGAAGGATTCTTCAGGGCAGGGACCACCCAAAGACGTCTCTACTGTCCCCAAGGTCCCTCAGCTAAGTGTGGCAGTCCAACGTCAACCCTCTGGGCTCACTCAGCTTGGGTCACTCTGAAGGCTCCAACTCAGCCAGTCCCCTGACACCCCTTCTGCTCTTCATTCTAGAAATCTATAACCAATTCAGAAAGAGCCAGCACAGCATATATGTGGTTTTCAACAAAACAGACCTCCAGGAAGCCATGCCTGAGCAATCGTTGCTGTTGCAGGCACAGCTGCGTCTGTACAGTCGCAAGCAGCACCCGGAGCAGATCGTGTCGCTGTATGAGGTGAGATGGGAGCCTGAGCTGAGGCTAGGGTGGGAAGAAGGTGCTGCCCTGCAGAGGGTGCAGGGGCTCAGAGCAGGGACTCCTGGGCACTTCAGAACTCTCAGACTCTTTTCAGGATGTTTCAGTGCTCACAAGGTTGGGGGTGCAGGAGTTGGACCCTTAAAGATGACAGGAGTCTCAAAGCTGAAGTCAATTCCTGGAGTGGCTGGAGGCTCCAGAACCCATCTGGCCACTAGGGGAACCACTGACCACATGCACCTTGCTTAACATGTAAATGGATGAGCAGGAAATGTTTTCAGGGCTCCCAAATCACAGAGGTAAGGGATATTATGTTGTAACTCACAATCTTTGAGGTTTCTGAAAAGATGTACTTCCTTCTTTGAACAACTAAAGTGTTTCTGAGTGACAGAAATAGAGACAGAGACAGAGGTAGGGGCAGAGATGGAGGTAACAATACAGATAGAGAGATCTTGCACCTGTTGCTTCTCTCTCCAAATGGCCACAGTGACTAGGACTGTGCCAGGCCAGAGCCAGGAACCTGGAATGCCACCTGGGTTTCCCACGTGGGTGCCAGGAGCCCAGGTAGTTGGGCCATCTATTGCTGATTTCCCAGGGGCATTGTCAGGGAGCTGGAGCACAGGTAAGTAGCTGGGTGTTTCAGCTGTGTCCATGGGGATGCCTGAGTCACAGGCCACAGCTCTATCCTCTGCACCACAACTCCAGCCCCTGAGTTCTCTTGTCTGACTATGTATTTGAGAGACAGGAATGTACAGATGGGGAGTGTGCCTGTGCTGGTTCATACCATAAATGTCTACAATGTGCAGGGCAGGGCCAGGCACAATCCAGGAGCTTGGGCCTCCATCCTGGTCTCCACTGTGTGTGGCAGAGCAAGTTGCACATATTCCATTGCATGCCCAGGCTCATGAGCAGAGAGCTGGATGAGAAGTAGAACAGCTGGACTCGACTGGTCCTAATATGGGATTCTAGCAATACCGGCTGTGGCTTAGCTCTCTGTAGCATCACGCCATCCTTATGTTTCTGGAGTTGTATAGAATTGTTTTATAACTCCTAAGTTCCCACGTGTGCCTTTCTCGGATTTATTAAGCACTGGGGTCACTGAATGAGGTCTAACATAGCAGTGAGCTCTCAGAGCCCAGACTGTTTTATCTGCCTGTTGTGTCCCTGCAGACCCAGAATGCTGGCCCCAGGTGCCTGTCCTAGGAGGCTGTGCTGGTGGGAGGGGCTTAGGCTGGCAGTGGTGCCTGTGGTCTAAGCAGTAAGAACATCACATGCAGGCCTCTGTGATTGGTGGCAAATTCGCAGCATCAAGCAGCCTAGTTCTGTCATCTAGGGGGCACTGTGTAAGTCTGGAGCTTAGAATGCAGCACAAGTGTGTGTGTGTGAGTAGAGGGGTAGAGGTTAGCCGATGATGAGGCCGAGTGGGGATGCAGAAGGGAAGTGTGGTGTGTTGATGGGTCTCTGCCATCTCAGGGCCCTGTTTTTGTCTTCTAGAAACACAGAAATAATTCCTGGCATTACCTGGGCTATCGTCGCCTGACCCCCAGCAACTCATCATATTGGCTGTGGTTTGATGTCACTGACGTTGTGGAGTGCTGGCTGAACCAAACAAGTAACGATCGTGCTTTGTCCTCCCCACCCTTGCTTCTCCTGGAACCCATGCCTAGCACCCTGACCTCTCCCTTCCCCAGTGCTGCTATCAGACACTCAGGGCTGGGTGACACTGAGTCTCTGTTAGTGGTGACTCCATCACCAGAGCACCTGCTGTGCCTGCCCCAGGATGGGAGATGTGGAACAGACACAGCATGACCACCACAGCCCTGCTTATGTTCCACACGTGCAGCATGGACTGTCCTGGTGTAGCTTTGTCTTCCACCCTTGGCCCTTGTCAGACTCTGGCCAAGTCAGTTCCTTTCATGTGTTGAGCTACCAGAACTCTAGCAGGGTCATGGTGGCTGAGGGTTCAAGGTGGTGACATCACAGATGAAGGTCCTAGCACAGAGCATCTGCCAGTGTATAGATGTAGATGGTGGGCTTAGGTGGTGGTCCATGTGTTGGGTCGTTTTATTCACCTATTAGGATGTTTTTTCTTGTTTCAAGATTTATGTATTCAGTCCAGAGCCGTGGAGCGATTCCTCTGCCTGTTGTGCAGAAAATGCAGACGAATATCAGTTTGAGTCCTGGCTACTCCATTTGCAAAGCAGCTCTCTGCTGACATTCTTGGGAAGCAGTGTGTGATGGCCAGGTCTTTGGACCATTAGACCCTTCAGATGAAACTTGCCTCCCTCTTGGGACCTGCCTAGCAGTTTGCATGTTCTGGCCGCTGTTGATGTTTGGGGGAAGCACCAGTGGATGGAGGATCTTTCTCTGTCTCACTCTCCCGTGTCACTTAATTGTCTATTTAAAATCAAGGTTGATTTGACAAGCAGTTTCATAGGGAAGAGGTAGGCAGACTGAGACCTTCCATCTGCTTGTTCTCTCCCATAGTGGCTTGGGTTTGGTCTAAACCAAGTCCAGAGCCAGGAATTCCACTGGGGAACAGCATGTGACCATATGGTGCTGCTCTTCCAGGCACATTCGTAGGGAGACGGATCAGAAGGGGAGCAGCCAGTGGCCCAGCATGAAGGTCTGGCACAGGAGGGGGCCTCTGCCTGAATCCCACAAGGACTCCTGTCCAATGGTCAGCTGCTCTGCTTCTACTCCAGCCCCCTGCTGCCCTCTCTGGGAGAACAGTGGAACTGCACTTAAGCTGGCAAATCCTGATGATGCTGCTGGCCTTCCCTGGGCCAGCCATGGCCTTGGAGCTCATTTGGGGAGTGAAGCGGCAGCAGCTGGAAGTTGTGTCTCCCTTGCTTGCCTAGAACTCTGCCATTCAAATAAAGCAATGGTTAGGGGATGGCCCAGTGGCATTTCAGGCTAATGCTTTCCTGTGTCACTTTCATCCCAGATGGATGCTGGTTCTGGTCCTGGCTACTTCACTTTGAGTCCAACTCAGTCCTCGTGGCCTGGGAAAGCAGCAGAGATTACTCACATCCGTGGGTCCTTGCACCCATGTGTGAGACCAAGTAATTGTTGCTTGGTCCTGGCTTCAGATTGGCTCATCTTTGGGCAAAGTAACCATTTTGGGAGCAAACCAGCAGATCTCTCTTGGTCTCGCTATCTCTCCTTCTCTTTGTATACCTGCCTTTCATATAAGTAAGAAGTCAGTGAGTAAGTAAGTAAATAATTAAATAAATAATCTTTATGAAATTGTAAAAAAAAAAAAAAAAGAAAAACAAGAGGGAGGTAGATGAAGTTGTACTCTAATGGGATCCCAGCATCAAAGGCATCCATGTCCTCACTCCCCCAGGTCCATTCGAGGTCTTCCGCCTAAGGGCCGTAAGCTCTGGGGAGAAGCAAGACAATGTTCTCCACATGGACATCAGTGGTGAGTACACGGTGCTGACCCAGCCCGCGGCTTCAGTGATCTGGGTGTGAGCATGCGTGTGCACGTATGGGACACTGTGATCCCAAACCTGCCCTGTCTCCCTGCTCCATCCACCATGCAGGGCTCACACCCAGCAGCCATAGTGACCATCCTGTCGATGACCACAAGACCCGACCCTTCCTGGTCTTTGTGACCTACCGCCTGAAGAAGCCGTACCAGACTTATGGACCATGGTAAGCACATGACACTTCTCTGTGGCTTTTGGCAGAAACCTTGGGGAGACTTCCCTGGGTTAGGCCTCTTTTTTTTCTGAGAGTTGGGCCCTGCACGCTACAATGAGGGACCTAGGAGGCATCCAATTTAAGTCCTAAGGGGATTGTCTGCTTAGGGTGTGAATTGGGCAGAAAGAGTTGCATGTGGCAAGGTGGCCTTGTTGGTGTCTGCCTTCGACTGTAGGGAGGCGTTCTGAATGCTGGGATTCCAGATCTGAGGAGTCAGTGTCTGTGACTGGCAGGCAGTGAGGCCGTTTGGGGAGGAGGAAGCTGCAGTGTGGGGAACCTGGAACTAGAAGATGGTATGTTTTGGGTTCCTATGCCCATGAATGGTAGCAGCCAGTGGCTCTCCAACAGACACTCTGAGGGCAGAGAAAATGGAAAAGCTGACTCTGAGGCTGTGGGGCTCCATTCTGGGCTGCAGGTGTCCTGTTAGCTCCAGGTGGCACCTTGCATGTGCTGGTGCCAGTGGGCAGGGCTGGGATGGAGGGTTGTATTGTGGGAGCTCAGAGCAGCCATGTTCCTGGATGGCTGGTAAGTGGGATGGAAGGCCAGGACAGCAGTGTCCTGGGATGCTGGAGTACTGTGGCTCAGAGAGCTGAAGGTCGTATGGGCCCAGAGTTCTGGAATTCAGTGAGAATGTGTGTGGCTGAGTAGGGCCTTGAAACCCCACCCCTTCCCTGCTGAGAATCCTGCAGTGCTGCTCTGGTGTGTTTCAGGGCGTTCCTGAGCTGGAAGGTGGCCCAATCCTCTTGGCTGCACAACCCTAGAGAAAAGAGCAGTGCCGAGGGGCTGAGGGCCCTCCCCTCATCGAGGCAGGCCAGGGCTCAGCACTGAGGCCATTGCCCAGTGACAGGCCTTAATGTCATCCTGGCGATGGGTGCAACTTGCTCTTTTCCAGATCATGGGGGAAGACGACAGGGAGGCAGCCTGCAAACTCCAGACCCTGGTTCAGGGACATCCCTCACTCGCAGGCACCGGGGATACAGAACATTAATAGGGAATTGGAATTAAAATCCAAATGATTGCCAGGGGCAGAAAGGTTCCTGATTTCTCTGAATAATTTGTTTTATAATACATTTTCTGTATATTATGAAAATAAGTTTTCATGAAAACATGACTTTGTTGTAAGCAATTCTTGATTTGTAAATAATGCAGGGCAAAGCTATGTGGTGTCACAGATAGAGCCTTCCCTCCTGCACTGAGCACCTGCACCCCATATGGGCACCTGCTTGAGTCCTGACTCTTCCCCTTCTCATCCTTCTCCCTCCACCAGGCCTGGAAAGCAGCAGAAGATGGCCCCAGGGCTTGTGGCTGAGCACCCACGTGGGAGAGCAGCATGAACTCCTGGCTCAGGCCTGGCCCAGCTCTGGCCCTTGTCTCCTTTTGTGGAGTGACACATGGGTGGAAGATCTTTGTCTCTCTCTCCTTGTAACTCTGACTTTCAGATAAAACAAAATAAATCTCTAATACAAAAAAAAAAAGAGCAAATGAGTATTGTGTATCATATACATGAAAGAGTTATAATGGTGTAGATATAAAAATGTATCATATATACATAAAAGATCTTTGTATTATCAAGTAGATACACTACATTATAGATTGGAATAGTTATACTTGCATCTAATAATGCATGATAACAGCATATAAAGCATAAGTTAAGTTTGAGGAAATTAGAGAACTTGTTAAGTAAATAATATCAATTTAGTATAAATGGGTATTATGCTACACATTATGTAGAAATATAATGGGCTATTGATACACATATGAGCTAGAAGATATGCTAAATATTAACAATGGATATTGTATGCACATACATGTTATACATAAACAGATATTCTCTATGAAATGAATTGTGGTAGCACTAAGCTTTTGCATGAATAGATGCCACCTGCTCCGTGGGCATCACATATGGGGTCTGGGTCAGGTCTGGCTTCTCCCCTGGAGATCATCCAGCTCCCTGCTCAGAGGCCTGGGAAAGCAGAGGAAGGGGGGCCCAGGTCCCTTGTCCCTCCTTACCCCCACCCATGTGGGAGACCCGGATGAAGCTGAGGCTACAGAGCTGGAGTGTCCCAGCGAGCCCATGATGGAGCAGAGGGGCGTGCACCAGTGTATGCAAGATCTCCGCAACTCTGTAACTCTTTCGAATAAATAGATAAATAAAATATTGAGGAAGAAAGCACATTCTGAGAGATAGCTACCAAAGTGTAGACCTGGGCCGAGTGCAAGGGATCAATGGTTACATCCTTACCCTGCAAGCCCCAGGACTCCACATGGTTAGTGGTTGAGTCTCACTTCTCTTCCAGCTCTCTGCTTGTGGCCTGGGGAAGCAGGAGAGGATGCATGAGGTTGGGGACCCAGGACCCCCATGGGAGACCTAGAAGAAGCTCCTGGCTCCTGGCTTTAGATGGGCTGAGCTCTGTCCATTGCGGGCATTTGTGGTATGAGCCAGCAGATGGAAAATCATTCTCTTTGTATCATCTTTTAAAATTATTATTATTTTAAATAACTTTTGGAAATTTATAGATTAAGAGAGAGAAGGAAAGACAAAAAGATCTTCTGTCCACTGGTTCTTTCCCTAAGTGGAGCTCAGCCAGTCCAAAGCCAGGATCCAGGAGCTTTGTCTGGGTCTCCAAGGTGTGTACAGAGTCCCAAGGCCCTGGGCCATCCTCTAGTGCATTCCCAGGCCACAAGCAGGGAGCTGGATGGGATCATGAATACACCCCTATGGGATCCCGGAATGTGCATTTTGCTTATTTAGCCACTAGGCCAACACGCTGAGTCCTCTCTCATCTTCTCTTTGTAAATCTGATCTGCCTTTCCAATAAAAATAAACCTCTTTAAGACATGCAAACCTGATGTGCATCTTAATGAATGGAGCTGCTTGAATTCTCACCGAATTCTCGCTGCTTCAAATAGGCTTTCCTTGCTTGGGTCCCTGTTGGTCAATCACAGCACAAATCAAGCAACAGACACAGTGAGTCCCTCAGGGGGTTTTCATTTGAGCAGGAGAGGTTGCTGTGGGACTTGAGAGCCAAAAGGGCAGAAGAAGATGGCCATTGGAAGGAAGAGAAGAAGAGAGGGAGAAAGAGAGAGAAAGAGAGAGAAAGACAGAGAGAAAGAGATCTCCTGCCCCAGTAACAGGAGAGGGCTCTGCGGGAGGCCAGTGGTGAGTAGAGGCAGAGAGATGAGAACTGGCATTGGGAAGAGCCGAGGACCAGGGCCTTTATTTTGGCAGAGGGAGATGGCTTCCTGGAGAAGCAGCAACAGAGTGGGGAGAGCCCAGAATCAAGAGAGCAGAGAGCCAGAGAGCTGGGAGCTGAAAACTGAACTCTGAGCACTGAGAGTGCAGAGACTGAAAGAGAGGCAGGAGAGAGAGAGAGAGAGAGAGAGAGAGAGAGAGAGGAAGGTATCTGTAACATCGGAGTGGGTACTGGGAGTACAGGGGTGGGGATTGGGGGTTACAGCAGTAGGCGGGGTCCTGGGATACAGAACTGTAAGAGATAGGTGGATAGGGCTGTCAGGGAACAAAACTGTGCTTGGAACTAAAAGGCCAGAAATCGAAACACAAGCCTGATGGGACTGAAAGCCTAAGAAAAATGACTGAAGTGGTGATGGGTCTAAAACGGTGATGGGGTCTCAAAATCTTTTGGGCTGATGTTTGAGTCACTCCTCATGTTCCCAGCAGTGCCGCTTGTGATCCAAGTCCCTGTTGATGGAACACTGGTACAAGTGCTAGCATGTGTCCAGGACCCCGCCAGCTGCTGTGAGCCGGAGTGCAGTTCCAGGCTCCTGGCTCAGCCTGGAGCAGACTCAGCTGTTGCACCTGATTCAGTAGAGGACCAACACCTGAAAGATTCATTGATTTTCTCTCTGCTTCTCTGTCTTCTCTCTATATATCTGCCTGTCAAAATGTCAAATTGCATTGACTAAAGAGTTTTCTTAAATCTTGATTAATGAAAGAAATGTTAAGAAACATACATACATGGAGGGGGCATTCTTGACACATCCATTCCAAACCACAGGATGTTCTGTCCTAGACCCTTCCTGGGGTTTGTGGCCATTACCCCTTGGCCATTTTGCCCATGGGATAGCACTGGTAGCTCATACACAGAATCAGGAAATGATATGTGCATGGTACCACAGACCATGAAGATGAGAGATAAAGCTACACCTGGGCCCTCCTATAGGACAGATGTGTGATGCAGAGGTTTCCAAGGAGTGAGTGATCTTGTCTAAGCTCCTCCTGCCTGCAGGCCTGGGCTGTGTGCCTGGACTCAGCAGAGCCCCAGAGAGGGGAGATCCTGCCACGTGCCAGCTCTGGCCCTTGGTGCCCCTCTCTGCCCACTGCTCCGTACTACACCTGGCCATTGTAATTTTCCTCTGAGCCTCGGCCAATCACATTGCTCTAGTCCCCAGATGAGTCTGGGTGTCTTTTCCTGGACCTCAGGGCAAGAATAGTCTGTCTTCACGCTGCCCCATCCCCATGCCTTCACATCTTAGTTCACATATCAGCCATTCAATGTCTCCACATGCCAAGGCTGTTTCAGGATCTCCTTGTAAGTATTCCAGAAGTGAAGTGGACTCTGTGGGGAAGGACCCAGGGCCCTCCTCCTCACTGCCGTGTACCCACTACACCCACCACAGGGCTGCAAGCCCAGGCTCAGGCTGCCAGCATTGTGGGGTCAGCAGGACATGCACTGGCTGGCCTCTGACATCTGATAGCCTGGGCTCTGAGAGCTCACAGCTGTGTTGGACGTCATTGTGACGCCAGTGTCTGATAAAGCCCTGTCTGACAAAGCCCAAGAATGGCATAGGTATGAGCGTGACGTATTCTAGAATATTCTTGCATAGCCCAGGTGCATGAAGCTAGCATAGTGGCACAGTAAGCCAAGCTAGAGGCTGTGACATGGCATCCATATTAAAGCAAGCTTGAGTGCTGGCTGCTAAAGCTTCCCAAAATCCAGGCCCCAGTGCTGTGGGTTCAGAGACCCCCAAGGTCTCCCACTCCTGTCCCCCTTATGCTTACCTGCCCAAATCAGTTGGAGACTTGAAGCTGTGCATGCAGCTGTACCAGCTCTGTGTAAACTTGTGCCCTTTCCTATGCATTCCTTAGTACAACGTGGGGCATGTTACATCTGCTGTCCTGTGATGATGGAAACAGACGCATGGAGGTTGGGTATGTTTACTGAGAGATCACCAACGCCCATATGGTATGCCAACTCCAGCAGGTGGAGGATTAGCCTGAAATGACACCTCACCAGCCCCAAAACACATGTTTTAAAGCAGCAACTTACAATTTATCTCTGATGGTCTTCCTGTAAGTCAGGGACGTGTCCACGGCCTAGGTGGATGGCTGTGTCCCAGGGTCACTCCTGAATGAGAAGTCAGGTGTTGGCCCAGGCTGTAGGCACACAGAGACCAGATGAGTGCTGGAAGAGCTGCCCCCCTCATGGGTGATGCACCCTGGGTCGGTTGTTGGCCACAGACTCGGCTCTTCCCTGCGTGTAACTCTCTCCACATCCCTCCTCTCCGCACCGCAGTGTGGCAGTCCCTGAGAGAGCTGAGACGGGACTTGAGTGCCTTCTCTGACCCAGCCTAGGGAGTCACATCCAGCACCATGCTGTGGGTGAGATGCCAGGTCCCAAGACCAGCCAGGCTCAAGGGGAGGGCCTAGGCTCCACCTCCTGAAACAGGAGTCTCTAAGACTCTGCGTTATTCTCTGGAGATTCACTCATTTATGTGAAAGGTAAAGTGAAGGAGACAGAAAGAACGATAGAGAGAAGTGAGAAAGAGATCTTCCATCTACCCGTTCACTCCACAAGGCAGCTATAGCAGGGTCTGAACAGGCTGAAGGGAGGCACCCCAAAACACATCCTGATCTCCACACGAGGGACAGCACATGATGCTGGAGCCACTGACCATTGCCTTCTCAGGGGCATCAGCAGGAAGCTGGATGAGAAGCAGAGCAGCCAGGGTTCTTACTGGGATCTCATCCGGGATGCGGTATTCCAAAGGTTGTCTGACAGACAGCTGTGCCTCAGTGCCTCAGTGGGGGAAACTGAGACACCGTTCTGGGGTATCCCTGGCTCAGGCCCACCTGTGGTCAGGGCAGGACCAGAGCAGAGAAAGGAGCCACCAAACAACTGCCTGAGGCCAGAGTGTGAAGCGAGTGGCATGTTTGGCTGTGGGGAGGAGCAGGAGCAGGTTTGGAGGAGGGCCAGATGGGTTGGGATAAAAGGCACAAAGCTGTGAAACTTTTCCACTGCACCTGGGAGCCTCACTACGCCGGTCAGAGGGGAGGCAGGGTTTGGAGACACCAATCCACCCTCCTCCAACACTGCCACCTCAGCGTTCCCATTCCAGACGCTCTCTGAGAGAAAGGCTCTGCCCAGCCTCAGTCTGACCAACCAGCTCCCCTGTTGGAGACCAAGTCCGTCTACTTGCTGGTACCACAGCTTGTCCACAGCCTGGTTTCTTTCTGTGCACCCTACGGTCCCTCCATCCGAGCCTCCCCATGGTGTTCTCCAGGCTACAGATGCTGCCGCTGCTGTGGCTTCTACTGTGGACGCCCAAATTGGGGCTCACTCGTCCCCAAAGCCTGGGGGACATGGAGACTGGCCTGGAGCATGAGCACGCGCCCTCCTTGTGCAACAGAACCCGGAACAGTGTGACCAAGAAGGAAGCAGGGAACAATGATACCTTGTATGGAGATAAGGTGTCCCCTGTGCCAATGGTGGACATCAGCAATGGTGAGTTGGGCCATCTGGGAGCACTGCTGGGCAAGGCAGAAGCAACTGGTAGGAGGAAGTGGCACTCCTCCGGAACAGGGAACATGGAGGCATGGGTATGCTAACAAAGGGGATTTCTGAGCTCTCTATACCTTAACAGTGTGGTCTAGGACAGTAAGGCAGTGGACAAGACCCAGCAGATGCTGGGAGTAAGGTTCCAGAGGAGACCGTGGGTGGATGGCAGTGCTATGTTTAGGCGCTTGAGCTCCTAAGGTCAGCTGGAGTGAGCTGCAGAGAGGAGAGCTGCTCTGTGGGGACAGGCAGAGCCCTTAAGCTTTGGTAAAGGGAGTCAGTGGAGAAAGGAGACACAGAGTTTGGGGATTGCAAAATGGGAAGACTGAAGGAGCAGAGCTTGATGAGGGACCCCAGCATAGAGCCAGGAGCAGAGGAACCACCGCCAGGGTGTAAGGAAGCTGAGGGATTGCAGGGTCTGTGGGAGCAAGGCATTGGGCTTCGTGATGAATGCATGAAAGGGGCATGAGGCAGGTGGGAAGGGGGAGGCTGGTGAGAGGAAGCAGAGACCCGGAAGGGGTGCTGAGGATGTCTGCTGGGATTCGTGGTGTTTCACACCAGGACAGGACATCACAGTATGGAATCCCAGGAATCTGAGAATGCAGGGAAGGGAGCTGGTCCATTCCAGGGAGGGGACCAACATGGGCAAGGGAGTCTGGGGTGCAGAGGGAGGAGGTGGAGCCCTTGGGACTGAATGGGTTCAAGTTAGAGCAGTTAGAGTAGATTTGTTTGTGTTGGGAGTTAGGAGTCACCCAAAGGATCGCACTGTTCTGGGCAAATGGAGAGGGGTCCCAGCCAGACAGGGTGTTGGGAAGGATTCTTCAGGGCAGGGACCACCCAAAGACGTCTCTACTGTCCCCAAGGTCCCTCAGCTAAGTGTGGCAGTTGAAATTCAACCCTCTGGGCTCACTCAGCTTGGGTCACTCTGAAGCCTCCAACTCAGCCAGTCCCCTGACACCCCTTCTGCTCTTCATTCTAGAAATATATAACCAATTCAGAAAGAGCCAGCACAGCATATATGTGGTTTTCAACAAAACAGACCTCCAGGAAGCCATGCCTGAGCAATCGTTGCTGTTGCAGGCACAGCTGCGTCTGTACAGTCGCAAGCAGCACCCGGAGCAGATCGTGTCGCTGTATGAGGTGAGATGGGAGCCTGAGCTGAGGCTAGGGTGGGAAGAAGGTGCTGCCCTGCAGAGGGTGCAGGAGCTCAGAGCAGGGACTCCTGGGCACTTCAGAACTCTCAGACTCTTGACAGGATGCTTCAGTGCTCACAAGGTTGGGGGTGTAGGAGTTGGACCCTTAAAGATGACAGGAGTCTGAAATCTGAAGTCAATTTCTGGAAAGCTGGAGGCTCCAGAACCCATCTGGCCACTCGGGGAACCACTGACCACGTGCACCTTGCTTAACATGTAAATGGATGAGCAGGAAATGTTTTCAGGGCTCCCAAATCACAGAGGTAAGGGATATTATGTTGTAACTCACAATCTTTGAGGTTTCTGAAAAGATGTACTTCCTTCTTTGAACAACTAAAGTGTTTCTGAGTGACAGAAATAGAGACAGAGACAGAGGTAGGGGCAGAGATGGAGGTAACAATATAGATAGAGAGATCTTGCACCTGTTGCTTCTCTCTCCAAATGGCCACAGTGACTAGGACTGTGCCAGGCCAGAGCCAGGAACCTGGAATGCCACATGGGTTTCCCACATGGGTGCCAGGAGCCCAGGTAGTTGGGCCATCTATTGCTGATTTCCCAGGGGCATTGTCAGGGAGCTGGAGCACAGGTAAGTAGCTGGGTGTTTCAACTGTGTCCATGGGGATGCCTGAGTCACAGGCCACAGCTCTACCCTCTGCACCACAACTCCAGCCCTGGAGTTCTCTTGTCTGACTATGTATTTGAGAGACAGGAATGTACAGATGGGGAGTGTGCCTGTGCTGGTACATACCATAAATGTCTACAATGTGCAGGGCAGGGCCAGGCACAATCCAGGAGCTTGGGCCTCCATCCTGGTCTCCAATGTGTGTAGCAGAACAAGCTGCACATATTCCATTGCATGCCCAGGCTCATGAGCAGAGAGCTGGATGAGAAGTAGAACAGCTGGACTCGACTGGTCCTAATATGGGATTCTAGCAATACCGGCTGTGGCTTAGCTCTCTGTAGCATCATGCCATTCCCATATTCCTGGAGTTGTATAGAATTGTTTTATAACTCCTAAGTTCCCACGTGTGCCTTTCTCGGATTTATTAAGCACTGGGGTCACTGAATGAGGTCTAACATAGCAGTGAGCTCTCAGAGCCCAGACTGTTTTATCTGCCTGTTGTGTCCCTGCAGACCCAGAATGCTGGCCCCAGGTACCTGTCCTAGGAGGCTGTGCTGGTGGGAGGGGCTTAGGCTGGCAGTGGTGCCTGTGGTCTAAGGAGTAAGAACATCACATGCAGGCCTCTGTAGTGGTGGCAGATTCGCAGCATCAAGCAGCCTAGTTCTGTCATCTAGGGGCACTGTGTAAGTCTGGAGCTTAGAATGCAGCACAAGTGTGTGTGTGTGAGTAGAGGGGTAGAGGTTAGCCGATGATGAGGCCGAGTGGGGATGCAGAAGGGAAGTGTGGTGTGTTGATGGGTCTCTGCCATCTCAGGACCCTGTTTTTGTCTTCTAGAAACACAGAAATAATTCCTGGCACTACCTGGGCTATCGTCGCCTGACCCCCAGCAACTCATCATATTGGCTGTGGTTTGATGTCACTGACGTTGTGGAG
Organism: Ochotona curzoniae; assembly: GCF_017591425.1. Classification (NCBI taxonomy): domain Eukaryota; kingdom Metazoa; phylum Chordata; class Mammalia; order Lagomorpha; family Ochotonidae; genus Ochotona; species Ochotona curzoniae. Next base: position 2,278,356 of record NW_024465561.1, on the reverse strand, counting down.
TGCTGGCTGAACCAATCAAGTAACGATCGTGCTTTGTCCCCCACCACCCTTGCTTCTCCTGGAACCCATGCCTAGCACCCTGACCTCTCCCCTCCCCAGTGCTGCTATCAGACACTCAGGGCTGGGTGACACTGAGTCTCTGTTAGTGGTGACTCCATCACCAGAGCACCTGCTGTGCCTGCCCCAGGATGGGAGATGTGGAACAGACACAGCATGACCACCACAGCCCTGCTTATGTCCTTGCTTATGTCCCACACGTGCAGCATGGACTGTCCTGGTGTAGCTTTGTCTTCCACCCTTGGCCCTTGTCAGACTCTGGCCAAGTCAGTTCCTTTCATGTGTTGAGCTACCAGAACTCTAGCAGGGTCATGGTGGCTGAGGGTTCAAGGTGGTGACATCATAGATGAAGGTCCTAGCACAGAGCATCTGCCAGTGTATAGATGTAGATGGTGGGCTTAGGTGGTGGTCCATGTGTTGGGTCGTTTTATTCACCTATTAGGATGTTTTTTCTTGTTTCAAGATTTATGTATTCAGTCCAGAGCCGTGGAGCGATTCCTCTGCCTGTTGTGCAGAAAATGCAGACGAATATCAGTTTGAGTCCTGGCTACTCCATTTGCAAAGCAGCTCCCTGCTGACATTCTTGGGAAGCAGTGTGTGATGGCCAGGTCTTTGGACCATTAGACCCTTCAGATGAAACTTGCCTCCCTCTTGGGACCTGCCTAGCAGTTTGCATGTTCTGGCCGCTGTTGATGTTTGGGGGAAGCACCAGTAGATGGAGGATCTTTCTCTGTCTCACTCTCCCGTGTCACTTAATTGTCTATTTAAAATCAAGGTTGATTTGACAAGCAGTTTCATAGGGAAGAGGTAGGCAGACTGAGACCTTCCATCTGCTTGTTCTCTCCCATAGTGGCTTGGGTTTGGTCTAAACCAAGTCCAGAGCCAGGAATTCCACTGGGGAACAGCATGTGACCATATGGTGCTGCTCTTCCAGGCACATTCGTAGGGAGATGGATGAGAAGGGGAGCAGCCAGTGGCCCAGCATGAAGGTCTGGCACAGGAGGGGGCCTCTGCCTGAATCCCACAAGGACTCCTGTCCAATGGTCAGCTGCTCTGCTTCTACTCCAGCCCCCTGCTGCCCTCTCTGGGAGAACTGTGGAACTGCACTTAAGCTGGCAAATCCTGATGATGCTCCTGGCCTTCCCTGGGCCAGCCATGGCCTTGGAGCTCATTTGGAGAGTGAAGCAGCAGCAGCTGGAAATTGTGTCTCCCTTGCTTGCCTAGAACTCTGCCATTCAAATAAAGCAATGGTTAGGGGATGGCCCAGTGGCATTTCAGGCTAATGCTTTCCTGTGTCACTTTCATCCCTGATGGATGCTTGTTCTGGTCCTGGTTACTTCACTTTCAATCCAACTCATTTGTCATGGCCTGGGGAAGCAGCAGAGATTACTCACATCCTTGGGTCCTTGCACCCATGTGTGAGACCAAGTAATTGTTGCTTGGTCCTGGCTTCAGATTGGCTCATCTTTGGGCAAAGTAACCATTTTGGGAGCAAACCAGCAGATCTCTCTTGGTCTCGCTATCTCTCCTTCTCTTTGTATACCTGCCTTTCATATAAGTAAGAAGTAAGTGAGTAAGTAAGTAAATAATTAAATAAATAATCTTTATGAAATTGTAAAAAAAAAAAAAAAAAGAAAAAAAAAGAGGGAGGTAGATGAACTTGTACTGTAATAGGATCCCAGCATCAAAGGCATCCATGTCCTCACTCCCCCAGGTCCATTCGAGGTCTTCCGCCTAAGGGCCGTAAGCTCTGGGGAGAAGCAAGACAATGTTCTCCACATGGACATCGGTGGTGAGTACACGGTGCTGACCCAGCCCGCGGCTTCAGTGATCTGGGTGTGAGCATGCGTGTGCACGTATGGGACACTGTGATCCCAAACCTGCCCTGTCTCCCTGCTCCATCCACCATGCAGGGCTCACACGCAGGAGCCATAGTGACCATCCTGTCGATGACCAGAAGACCCGACCCTTCCTGGTCTTTGTGACCTACCGCCTGAACAAGCCGTACCAGACTTATGGACCATGGTAAGCACATGACACTTCTCTGTGGCTTTTGGCAGAAACCTTGGGGAGACTTCCCTGGGTTAGGCCTCTTTTTTTTCTGAGAGTTGGGCCCTGCACGCTACAATGAGGGACCTAGGAGGCATCCAATTTAAGTCCTAAGGGGATTGTCTGCTTAGGGTGTGAATTGGGCAGAAAGAGTTGCATGTGGCAAGGTGGCCTTGTTGGTGTCTGCCTTCGACTGTAGGGAGGCGTTCTGAATGCTGGGATTCCAGATCTCAGGAGTCAGTGTCTGTGACTGGCAGGCAGTGAGGTCACGGGGGAGGAGGAAGCTGCAGTGTGGGGAACCTGGAACTAGAAGATGGTATGTTTTGGGTTCCTATGCCCATGAATGGTAGCAGCCAGTGGCTCTCCAACAGACACTCTGAGGGCAGAGAAAGTGGAAAAGCTGATCCTGAGGCTGTGTGGCTCCATTCTGGGCTGCAGGTGTCCTGTTAGCTCCAGGTGGCACCTTGCATGTGCTGGTGCCAGTGGGCAGGGCTGGGATGGAGGGTTGTACTGTGGGAGCTCAGAGCAGCCATGTTCCTGGATGGCTGGTAAGTGGGATGGAAGGCCAGGACAGCAGTGTCCTGGGATGCTGGAGTACTGTGGCTCAGAGAGCTGAAGGTCGTATGGGCCCAGAGTTCTGGAATTCAGTGAGAATGTGTGTGGCTGAGTAGGGCCTTGAAACCCCACCCCTTCCCTGCTGAGAATCCTGCAGTGCTGCTCTGGTGTGTTTCAGGGCGTTCCTGAGCTGGGAAGGTGGCCCCAATCCTCTTGGCTGCACAACCCTAGAGAAAAGAGCAGTGCCGAGGGGCTGAGGGCCCTCCCCTCATCGAGGCAGGCCAGGGCTCAGCACTGAGGCCATTGCCCAGTGACAGGCCTGAATGTCATCCTGGCGATGGGTGCACCTTGCTCTTTTCCAGATCATGGGGAAGACGACAGCGAGGCAGCCTGCAAACTCCAGACCCTGGTTCAGGGACATCCCTCACTCGCAGGCACCGGGGATACAGAACATTAATAGGGAATTGGAATTAAAATCCAAATGATTGTCAGGGGCAGAAAGGTTCCTGATTTCTCTGAGTATATGTTGTATAGCACATTTTCTGTATATTATGAAAATAAGTTTTCATGAAAACATGACTTTGTTGTAAGCAATTCTTGATTTGTAAATAATGCAGGGCAAAGCTATGTGGTGTCACAGATAGAGCCTTCCCTCCTGCACTGAGCACCTGCACCCCATATGGGCACCTGCTTGAGTCCTGACTCTTCCCCTTCTCATCCTTCTCCCTGCACCAGGCTTGGAGAACAGTAGAAGATGGCCCCAGGGCTTGTGGCTGAGCACCCACGTGGGAGAGCAGCATGAACTCCTGCCTCAGGCCTGGCCCAGCTCTGGCCCTTGTCTGCATTTGTGGAGTGAACCAATGGGTGGAAGCTCTTTGTCTCTCCCTGTAACTCTGACTTTCAAATAAAACAAAATAAATCTCTAATACAAAAAAATAAGAGCAAATGAGTATTCTGTATCATATACATGAAAGAGTTATAATGGTGTAGATATAAAAATGTATCATATATACATAAAAGATCTTTGTATTATCAAGTAGATACACTACATCATAGGTTAGAATAGTTATACTTACATCTAATAATGCATGATAACAGCATATAAAGCATAAGTTAAGTTGGAGGAAATTAGAGAACTTGTTAAGTAAATAATATCAATTTAGTATAAATGGGTATTATGCTACACATTATGTAGAAATATAATGGGCTATTGATACACATATGAGCTATAAGATATGCTAAATATTAACAATGGATATTGTATGCACATACATGTTATACATAAACAGATATTCTCTATGAAATGAATTGTGGTAGCACTAAGCTTTTGCATGAATAGATGCCACCTGCTCCGTGGGCATCACATATGGGGTCTGGGTCAGGTCTGGCTTCTCCCCTGGAGATCATCCAGCTCCCTGCTCAGGGGCCTGGGAAAGCAGAGGAAGGGGGGCCCAGGTCCCTTGTCCCTCCTTACCCCCACCCATGTGGGAGACCCGGATGAAGCTGAGGCTACAGAGCTGGAGTGTCCCAGCGAGCCCATGATGGAGCAGAGGGGCGTGCACCAGTGTATGCAAGATCTCCGCAACTCTGTAACTCTTTCGAATAAATAGATAAATAAAATATTGAGGAAGAAAGCACATTCTGAGAGATAGCTACCAAAGTGTAGACCTGGGCCGAGTGCAAGGGATCAATGGTTACATCCTTACCCTGCAAGCCCCAGGACTCCACATGGTTAGTGGTTGAGTCTCACTTCTCTTCCAGCTCTCTGCTTGTGGCCTGGGGAAGCAGGAGAGGATGCATGAGGTTGGGGACCCAGGACCCCCATGGGAGACCTAGAAGAAGCTCCTGGCTCCTGGCTTTAGATGGGCTGAGCTCTGTCCATTGCGGGCATTTGTGGTATGAGCCAGCAGATGGAAAATCATTCTCTTTGTATCATCTTTTAAAATTATTATTATTTTAAATAACTTTTGGAAATTTATAGATTAAGAGAGAGAAGGAAAGACAAAAAGATCTTCTGTCCACTGGTTCTTTCCCTAAGTGTAGCTCAGCCAGTCCAAAGCCAGGATCCAGGAGCTTTGTCTGGGTCTCCAAGGTGTGTACAGAGTCCCAAGGCCCTGGGCCATCCTCTAGTGCATTCCCAGGCCACAAGCAGGGAGCTGGATGGGATCATGAATACACCCCTATGGGATCCCGGAATGTGCATTTTGCTTATTTAGCCACTAGGCCAACACGCTGAGTCCTCTCTCATCTTCTCTTTGTAAATCTGATCTGCCTTTCCAATAAAAATAAACCTCTTTAAGACATGCAAACCTGATGTGCATCTTAATGAATGGAGCTGCTTGAATTCTCACCGAGTTCTCGCTGCTTCAAATAGGCTTTCCTTGCTTGGGTTCCTGTTGGTCAATCACAGCACAAATCAAGCAACAGACACAGTGAGTCCCTCAGGGGGTTTTCATTTGAGCAGGAGAGGTTGCTGTGGGACTTGAGAGCCAAAAGGGCAGAAGAAGATGGCCATTGGAAGGAAGAGAAGAAGAGAGGGAGAAAGAGAGAGAAAGAGAGAGAAAGACAGAGAGAAAGAGATCTCCTGCCCCAGTAACAGGAGAGGGCTCTGCAGGAGGCCAGTGGTGAGTAGAGGCAGAGAGATGAGAACTGGCATTGGGAAGAGCCGAGGACCAGGGCCTTTATTTTGGCAGAGGGAGATGGCTTCCTGGAGAAGCAGCAACAGAGTGGGGAGAGCCCAGAATCAAGAGAGCAGAGAGCCAGAGAGCTGGAGCTGAAACTGAACTCGAGCACTGAGAGTGCAGAGACTGAAAGAGAGGCAGGAGAGAGAGAGAGAGAGAGAGAGAGAGAGAGAGAGAGAGAGAGAGAGGAAGGTATCTGTAACATCGGAGTGGGTACTGGGAGTACAGGGGTGGGGATTGGGGGTTACAGCAGTAGGCGGGGTCCTGCGATACAGAACTGTAAGAGATAGGTGGATAGGGCTGTCAGGGAACAAAACTGTGCTTGGAACTAAAAGGCCAGAAATCGAAACACAAGCCTGATGGGACTGAAAGCCTAAGGAAAATGACTGAAGTGGTGATGGGTCTAAAACGGTGATGGGGTCTCAAAATCTTTTGGGCTGATGTTTGAGTCACTCCTCATGTTCCCAGCAGTGCCGCTTGTGATCCAAGTCCCTGTTGATGGAACACTGGTACAAGTGCTAGCATGTGTCCAGGACCCCGCCAGCTGCTGTGAGCCGGAGTGCAGTTCCAGGCTCCTGGCTCAGCCTGGAGCAGACTCAGCTGTTGCACCTGATTCAGTAGAGGACCAACACCTGAAAGATTCATTGATTTTCTCTCTGCTTCTCTGTCTTCTCTCTATATATCTGCCTGTCAAAATGTCAAATTGCATTGACTAAAGAGTTTTCTTAAATCTTGATTAATGAAAGAAATGTTAAGAAACATACATACATGGAGGGGGCATTCTTGACACATCCATTCCAAACCACAGGATGTTCTGTCCTAGACCCTTCCTGGGGTTTGTGGCCATTACCCCTTGGCCATTTTGCCCATGGGATAGCACTGGTAGCTCATACACAGAATCAGGAAATGATATGTGCATGGTACCACAGACCATGAAGATGAGAGATAAAGCTACACCTGGGCCCTCCTATAGGACAGATGTGTGATGCAGAGGTTTCCAAGGAGTGAGTGATCTTGTCTAAGCTCCTCCTGCCTGCAGGCCTGGGCTGTGTGCCTGGACTCAGCAGAGCCCCAGAGAGGGGAGATCCTGCCACGTGCCAGCTCTGGCCCTTGGTGCTCCTCTCTGCCCACTGCTCCCTACTACACCTGGCCATTGTAATTTTCCTCTGAGCCTCAGTCAATCACATTGCTCTAGTCCCCAGATGAGTCTGGGTGTCTTTTCTTGGACCCCAGGGCAGGAATAGCCTGTCTTCACGCTGCCCCATCCCCATGCCTTCACATCTTAGTTCACATATCAGCCATTCAATGTCTCTGCATACCAAGGCTGTTTCATGATCTCCTAGTAAGTATTCCAGAAGTGTAGTGGACACTGTGGGGAAGGACGCAGGACCCATCTCCTCACTGCTGTGTTCCCACATCACCCACCACAGGGCTGCAAGCCCAGGCTCAGGCTGCCAGCATTGTGGGGTCAGCAGGACATGCACTGGTTGGCCTCTGACATCTGATAGCCTGGGCTCTGAGAGCTCACAGCTGTGTTGGACGTCATTGTGACGCCAGTGTCTGATAAAGCCCTGTCTGACAAAGCCCAAGAATGGCATAGGTATGAGCGTGACGTATTCTAGAATATTCTTGCATAGCCCAGGTGCATGAAGCTAGCATAGTGGCACAGTTAGCCAAGCTAGAGGCTGTAACATGGCATCCATATTAAAACAAGCTTGAGTGCTGGCTGCTAAAGCTTCCCAAAATCCAGGCTGTGGGTTCAGAGACCCCCAAGTTCCTCCACTCCTGTCCCCCTTATGCTTACCTGCCCAAATCAGTTGGAGACTCGAAGCTGTGCATGCAGCTGTGCCAGCTCTGTGTAAACTTGTGCCCTTTCCTATGCATTCCTTAGTACAACGTGGGGCATGTTACATCTGCTGTCCTGTGATGATGGAAACAGACGCATGGAGGTTGGGTATGTTTACTGAGAGATCACCAATGCCCATATGGTATGTCAACTCCAGCAGGTGGAGGATTAGCCTGAAATGACACCTCACCAGCCCCAAAACACATGTTTTAAAGCAGCAACCTACAATTTATCTCTGATGGTCTTCCAGTAAGTCAGGGACGTGTCCACGGCCTAGCTGGATGGCTGTGTCCCAGGGTCACTCCTGAATGAGAAGTCAGGTGTTGGCCCAGGCTGTAGGCACACAGAGACCAGATGAGCGCTGGAAGAGCTGCCCCCTCATAGGTGATGCACCCCGGGCCGGTTGTTGGCCACAGACTCGGCTCTTCCCTGTGTGTAACTCTCTCTTCATCCCTCCTCTCCACACTGCAGTGTGGCAGTCTCTGAGAGCTGAGACGGGACTTGAGTGCCTTCTCTGACCCAGCCTAGGGAGTCACACCCAGCACCGTGCTGTGGGTGAGATGCCAGGCCCCAAGACCAGCCAGGCTCAAGGGGAGGGCCTAGGCTCCACCTCCTGAAACAGGAGTCTCTAAGACTCTGCTTTATTCTCTGGAGATTCACTCATTTATGTGAAAGGTAAAGTGAAGGAGACAGAAAGAACGATAGAGAGAAATGAGAGAGAGAGATCTTCCATCTACCCGTTCACTCCGCAAGGCAGCTATAGCAGGGTCTGAACAGGCTGAAGGGAGGCACCCCAAAACACATCCTGATCTCCACACGAGGGACAGCACATGATGCTGGAGCCACTGACCATTGCCTTCTCAGGGGCATCAGCAGGAAGCTGGATGAGAAGCAGAGCAGCCAGGGTTCTTACTGGGATCTCAACCGGGATGCGGTATTCCAAAGGTTGTCTGACAGACAGCTGTGCCTCAGTGCCTCAGTGGGGGAAACTGGGACACCGTTCTGGGGTATCCCTGGCTCAGGCCCATCTGTGGTCAGGGCAGGACCAGAGCAGAGAAAGGAGCCACCAAACAACTGCCTGAGGCCAGAGTGTGAAGCGAGTGGCATGTTTGGCTGTGGGGAGGAGCAGGAGCAGGTTTGGAGGAGGGCCAGATGGGTTGGGATAAAAGGCACAAAGCTGTGAAACTTTTCCACTGCACCTGGGAGCCTCACTACGCCGGTCAGAGGGGAGGCAGGGTTTGGAGACACCAATCCACCCTCCTCCAACACCGCCACCTCAGCGTTCCCATTCCAGACGCTCTCTGAGAGAAAGGCTCTGCCCAGCCTCTGTCTGACCCAACCAGCTCCCCTGTTGGAGACCAAGTCCATCTACTTGCTGGTACCACAGCTTGCCCACAGCCTGGTTTCTTTCTGTGCACCCTACGATCCCTCCATCCGAGGCTCCCCATGGTGTTCTCCAGGCTACAGATGCTGCCGCTGCTGTGGCTTCTACTGTGGACGCCCAAATTGGGGCTCACTCGTCCCCAAAGCCTGGGGGACATGGAGACTGGCCCGGAGCATGAGCACGTGCCCTCCTTGTGCAACAGAACCCGGAACAGTGTGACCAAGAGGCAAGCAGATATGACTGCTGAGTTCCCTGGAGATAAGGTGTCCCCTGTGCCAATGGTGGACATCAACAATGGTGAGTTGGGCCATCTGGGAACACTGCTGGGCAAGGCAGAAGCAACTGGCAGGAGGAAGTGGCACTCCTCTGGAACAGGGAACATGGAGGCATGGGTATGCTAACAAAGGGGATTTCTGAGCTCTCTATCCCTTAACAGTGTGGTCTAGGACAGTGAGGCAGTGGACAAGACCCAGCAGATGCTGGGAGTAAGGTTCCAGGGGAGAAACCGTGGGTGGAAGGCAGTGCCACATTTAGGCGCTTGAGCTCCAAAGGTCAGCTGGAGTGAGCTGCAGAGAGGAGAGCTGCTCTGTGGGGACAGGCAGAGTCCTTAAGCTTTGGTAAAGGGAGTCAATGGAGAAAGGAGACACAGAGATTGGGGATTGCAAAATGGGAAGACTGAAGGAGCAGAGCTTGATGAGGGACCCCAGCATAGAGCCAGGAGCAGAGGAACCACCTCCAGGGTGCAAGGAAGCTGAGGGATTGCAGGGTCTATGGGAGCAAGGCATTGGGCTTCGTGATGAATGCATGAAAGGGGCATGAGGCAGGTGGGAAGGGGGAGGCTGGTGAGAGGAAGCAGAGTCCCGGAAGGGGTGCTGAGGATGTCTGCTGGGATTCGTGGTGTTTCACACCAGGACAGGACAGGACATCACAGTATGGAATCCCAGGAATCTGAGAATGCTGGGAAGGGAAAGTGTTTCCAGGGAGGGGACCAACATGGGCAAGGGAGTCTGGGGTGCAGAGGGAGGAGGTGGAGCCCTTGGGACTGAATGGGTCCAAGGTAGAGCAGTTAGAGTAGATCTGTGTGTGCTGGGAGTTAGGAGTCACCCAAGGTATAGCACCGTTCTGGGCAAGTGGAGAGGGGTCCTCATGCAGACAGGGTGTTGGGAAGGATTCTTCAGGGCAGGGACCACCCAAAGATGTCTCTACTGTCCCCAAGGTCCCTCAGCTAAGTGTGGCAGTCCAACGTCAACTCTCTGGGCTCACTCAGCTTGGGTCACTCTGAAGGCTCCAACTCAGCCAGTCCCCTGACACCCCTTCTGCTCTTCATTCTAGAAATCTATAACCAATTCAGAAAGAGCCAACACAGTGTGTACATGGTCTTCAACAAAACAGACCTCCAGGAAGCCATGCCTGAGCAATCGTTGCTGTTGCAGGCACAGCTGCGTCTGTACAGTCGCAAGCAGCACCCGGAGCAGATCGTGTCGCTGTATGAGGTGAGATGGGAGCCTGAGCTGAGGCTAGGGTGGGAAGAAGATGCTGTCCTGCAGAGGGTGCAGCAGCTCAGAGCAGGGACTCCCGGGCACTTCAGACTCTCAGACTCTTGACAGCATGCTTCAGTGCTCACAAGGTTGGGGGTGTAAGAGTTGGACCCTTAAAGATGACAGGAGTCTCAAATCTGAAGTGAATTCCTAGAGGCTGGCGGCTCTAGAACCCATCTGCCCACTAAGGGAGACACTGGCCACATGCACCTTGCTTAACATGTAAATGGATGAGCAGGAAATGTTTTCAGGGCTCCCAAATCACAGAGGTAAGGGGTGTTAGTTTGTAACTCATACTCTTTCAGATTTCTGAAAAGATGTACTTCCTTCTTTGAACAACTAAAGTGTTTCTGAGTGACAGAAATAGAGACAGAGACAGAGGTAGGGGCAGAGATGGAGGTAACAATATAGATAGAGAGATCTTGCACCTGTTGCTTCTCTCTCCAAATGGCCACAGTGACTAGGACTGGGCCAGGCCAGAGCCAGGAACCTGGAATGCCAGCTGGGTGTCCCACATGGGTGCCAGGAGCCCGGGTACTTGGGCCATCTGTTGCTGATTTCCCAGGGGCATTGTCAGGGAGCTGGAGCACAGGTAAGTAGCTGGGTGTTTCAGCTGTGTCCAGGGGGATGCCTGAGTCACAGGCCACAGCTCTACCCTCTGCACCACAACTCCAGCACCTGAGTTCTCTTGTCTGATTATGTATTTGGGAGATGAGAAGGTCGAGATGGTGAGTGTGCCTGTGCTGGTTCACTCCACAAATACCTACAATGTGCAGGGTGGGTCCAGGCACAATCCAGGAGCTTGGGACTCCATCCTGATCTCCACTGTGTGTGGCAGAACAAGTTGCACATATTCCATTGCATGCCCAGGCTCATGAGCAGAGAGCTGGATCAGAAGTAGAACAGCTGGCCTCCCACTGGTCCTAGTATGGGATTCTAGCAATACCGGCTGTGGCTTAGCTCTCTGTAGCATCATGCCATTCCCATATTCCTGGAGTTGTATAGAATTGTTCTAGAACGCTTCGGGCCCTTTAGTATGTTTTTCTTCAGTTTTATTAAGCACTGTAGTCACTGAATGAGATCTAACATAGCAGTGAGCTCTCAGAGCCCAGACTGTTTTATCTGCCTGCTGTGTCCCCTGCAGACCCAGAATGCTGGCCACCGGTGGCTGGGCTAGGGGGCTGTGCTGGTGGGAGGGGCTTAGGCTGGCAGTGGTGTCTGTGGCCTAAGGAGTAAGAACATCACATGCAGGCCTCTGTAGTGGTGGCAGATTCGCAGCACCAAGCAGCCTAGTTCTGTCATCTAGGGGGCACTGTGTAAGTCTGGAGCTTAGAACGCAGCACAAGTGTGTGTGTGTGAGTAGAGGGGTAGAGGTTAGCAGGTGATGAGGCCGAGTGAGGATACAGAAGGGAAGTGTGGTGTGTTGATGGGTCTCTGCCATCTCAGGGCCCTGTTTTTGTCTTCTAGAAACACAGAAATAATTCCTGGCACTACCTGGGCTATCGTCGCCTGACCCCCAGCAACTCATCATATTGGCTGTGGTTTGATGTCACTGACGTTGTGGAGTGCTGGCTGAACCAATCAAGTAACGATCGTGCTTTGTCCCCCCCACCCTTGCTTCTCCTGGAACCCATGCCTAGCACCCTGACCTCTCCCTTCCCCAGTGCTGCTATCAGACACTCAGGGCTGGGTGACACTGAGTCTCTGTTAGTGGTGACTCCATCACCAGAGCACCTGCTGTGTCTGCCCCAGGATGGGAGATGAGGAACAGACACAGCGTGACCACAAAACAATAATTTTATAGGCATTTCAGGCTAATGCTTTCCTGTGTCACTGTCATCCCAGATGGATGCTGGTTCTGGTCCTGGCTACTGCACGTTCAAACCAACTCACTCAGCATGTTCTGGGAAAGCATCCCAGGATTTTTTTTTTTTAATTTTTTTTAAGATTTATTTTTATTATTTTTTATTGGAAAGGCGGATATACAGAGAGGAGAGACAGAGAGGAAGATCTTCCGTCCGATGATTCACTCCCCAAGTGAGTGCAACGGCCGATGCTATGCTGGTCCGAAGCCAGGAGCCTCTTCCGGGTCTCCCACGCGGGTGCAGGGTCCCAAAACTTTGGGCCGTCCTCGACTGCTTTCCCGGGCCACAGGCAGGGAGCTGGAAGGGAAGCGGGCTGCTGGGATAGAACCAGGGCCCATATGGGATCCCGGGCGTGCAAGGCGAGGACCTTAACCACTGCGCCACTGCGCCGGGCCCCATCCGAGGATTTTTAAAGGCCTTGTTTCCTGGCGCCCATGTGTGAGACCCAGAAATTTTATGGTTCCTGGCCTAATTTTGGCTATTTTAAGGCACAGTGACCCTTTGGGGAGTAAACCAGCAGATCTCTCTTTGTCTTGCTGTCTCTCCTTCTCCCTGTATACCTGCCTTTCAATTTTGCAAGAAGTCAGTGAGTAACTAAGTAAATAAAAGAGTAATCATTATGAAATTGTAAAAAAAAAATAAAAACGAGAGAGGTAGATGAAGTTGTACTCTAATGGGATCCCAGCATCAAAGGCATCCATGTCCTCACTCCCCCAGGTCCATTCGAGGTCTTCCGCCTAAGGGCCGTAAGCTCTGGGGAGAAGCAAGACAATGTTCTCCACATGGACATCAGTGGTGAGTACACGGTGCTGACCCAGCCCGCGGCTTCAGTGATCTGGGTGTGAGCATGCGTGTGCACGTATGGGACACTGTGATCCCAAACCTGCCCTGTCTCCCTGCTCCATCCACCATGCAGGGCTCACACGCAGGAACCATAGTGACCATCCTGTCGATGACCAGAAGACCCGACCCTTCCTGGTCTTTGTGACCGCTCGGGTGATTAAGATCTACTACCCCTCCAGGCCCAGGTAAGCACAGGGCCCTTCACTGTGGCTGACCTGCTGGTTGAAGAAACTGTACTACACTTTTGGACCCTGGTAAACACAGGGCCCTTCTCTGTGATCTTCTGCAGAAACCTTGGGGTGGGATGGCTTCCCCGGGTTAGGCCTCCTTTTTTTCTGAGAGTTGGGCCCTGCATGCTGCAATGAGGGACCTAGGAGGCTTACAATGTAAGTCCTAAGGGGATTGTCTGCTTAGGGTGTGAATTGGGCAGAAAGAGTTGCATGTGGCTAGGTGGCCTTGTTGGTGTCTGCCTTCGACTGCAGGGAGGCGTTCTGAATGCTGGGATTCTGGATCTGAGGAGTCAGTGTCTGTGACTGGCAGGCAGTGAGGCCGTTTGGGGAGGAGGAGTAAGCTGCAGTGTGGGGATCCTACAACTAGGACATGGTGTGTTTTGGGTTCTTGCACTACTGGCAGATGACAGAACCCAGGGAAACGCTTCACCTCCTGGGACACATGTTCTGAAATTTGAACCCTGTGGCTGAAATGGTAGCAGACTGTGTCCCTCCTTGACATGCATTCTGAAGGCAGAGAAAGTGGAAAAGCTGACTCTGAGGCTGTGGGGCTCCATTCTGGGCTGCAGGTGTCCTGTTAGCTCCAGGTGGCACCTTGCATGTGCTGGTGCCAGTGGGCAGGGCTGGGATGGAGGGTTGTACTGTGGGAGCTCAGAGCAGCCATGTTCCTGGATGGCTGGTAAGTGGGATGGAAGGCCAGGACAGCAGTGTCCTGGGATGCTGGAGTACTGTGGCTCAGAGAGCTGAAGGTCGTATGGGCCCAGAGTTCTGGAATTCAGTGAGAATGTGTGTGGCTGAGTAGGGCCTTGAAACCCCACCCCTTCCCTGCTGAGAATCCTGCAGTGCTGCTCTGGTGTGTTTCAGGGTGTTCCTGAGCTGGAAGGTGGCCCAATCCTCTTGGCTGCACAACCCTAGAGAAAAGAGCAGTGCCGAGGGGCTGAGGGCCCTCCCCTCATCGAGGCAGGCCAGGGCTCAGCACTGAGGCCATTGCCCAGTGACAGGCCTGAATGTCATCCTGGCGATGGGTGCACCTTGCTCTTTTCCAGATCATGGGGGAAGACGACAGGGAGGCAGCCTGCAAACTCCAGACCCTGGTTCAGGGACATCCCTCACTCGCAGGCACCGGGGATACAGAACATTAATAGGGAATTGGAATTAAAGTCCAAATGATTGTCAGGGGCAGAAAGGTTCCTGATTTCTCTGAGTATATGTTGTATAGCACATTTTCTGTATATTATGAAAATAAGTTTTCATCAAAACATGACTTTGTCCTTAGTAATTCTTTATTTGTAAATACTGCAGTGGTCAGCTGTGTGGTGTCACAGATAGAGCCTTCCCTCCTGCACTGAGCACCTGCACCCCATATGGGCACCTGCTTGAGTCCTGACTCTTCCCCTTCTCATCCTTCTCCCTCCACCAGGCCTGGAAAGCAGCAGAAGATGGCCCCAGGGCTTGTGGCTGAGCACCCACGTGGGAGAGCAGCATGAACTCCTGGCTCAGGTCTGGCCCAGCTCTGGCCCTTGTCTCCATTTGTGGAGTGAACCAATGGATGGAAGCTCTATGTCTCTCTCTCCCGCTGTAACTCTGACTTTCAAATAAAACAAAATAATGTGCAATGTAATTAGATGAGTCAATATGCAAATATTCTGTTTTACAATATTTATATTTAAACAAATATATATGTAGACCTCATTTAAGGATATTAATCTTATATTCTTATACTGCATATGCACATTTGCATATTATAAAATGCATACCATATTATATACTATATTTTATAGCTTCAATTAATATGATATAAAATATATATTGAGATGCTTATGAATATATATTCAAGTGGATATTTATATACTATTATGAGTACATAATATATATTATATCATGTACACTAAAAATAGATATTATATACAAGTGGATTTCATATGTAAACAGATATTCTGTGTGAAGGGATTTGTGGTAGCACTGTGATCTGAACTAGTAGATGCCTCTTGCTCTATGGGGTCTGGGTTCTGCTTCTCCCCTGGAGATCATCCAGCTCCCTGCTCAGGGGCCTGGGAAAGCAGAGGAAGGGGGGCCAGGTCCCTTGTCCCTCCTTACCCCCACCCATGTGGGAGACCCGGATGAAGCTGAGGCTGCAGAGTTGGAGTGTCCCAGGGAAGCCATGATGGACCTCTGGTGTGTGAACCAGTGGATGCATTGTGAGAGATAGCTACCAAAGTGTAGACCTGGGCCCGGTGCAAGGGATCAATGGTTACATCCTTACCCTGCAAGCCCCAGGACTCCACATGGTTAATGGTGCTTGAGTCTCTCTTCTCTTCCAGCTCTCTGCTTGTGGCCTGGGGAAGCAGGAGAGGATGCATGAGGTTGGGGACCATGACCTCCATTGGAGACCCAGAAGAAGCTCCTGGCTCCTGGCTTTAGATGGGCTGAGCTCTGTCCATTGCGGGCATTTGTGGCATGAGCCAGCAGATGGAAAATCTTTCTTCTGTCCACTGGTTCTTTCCCTAAGTGGCACAATAGCCGCAGCTCAGCCAGTCCAAAGCCAGGATCCAGGAGCTTTGTCTGGGTCTCCCAGGCGTGTACAGCGTCCCAAGGCCCTGGGCCATCCTCTAGTGCATTCCCAGGCCACAAGCAGGGAGCTAGATGGGGCCATGAATAGGCACCCCTATGGGATCCCTGAACGTGTATTTTGCTTATTTAGCCACTAGGCCATCACACTGAGTCCTCTCTCATCTTTGTAAATCTGATCTGCCTTTCCAATGAAAATAATCTTTTCAAGACCCGATTTAGCTTTATGAAACCAACAGAGTGCAGTTGAGCCTGGAATCCTTCTAGATAAGGACTCTAAGGAGCCGTATGAATTCTCACTGAGTCCTGGCTACCTCACATTGCCTTTCCTTGCTTGGGGTCCTGTGAGAAAGCCACACCACAAAGCAAGCAACAGACACAGTGAGTCACTCGGGAAGCTTTTGTTTCAGTGGGTGACGGTTGGAATGAGAGCCAATAGGCCAGAGGAAGATGACCATGGGAAGGGAGAGAATACAGAGAGAAGAGAGAGACACAGAGAGAGAAATTTCCTGCCATAACAACAGGAGAGGGCTCTGAGGGAGGCCAGTGGTGAGTAGAGGGCCGAGAGCAGAAAACCGGCAGCGGGGAGAGTTGATACCAAAAGCCTTTGTTTTATCAGAAGGTTATGGCTTCCTGGGGATGCAGGAGCAGAGTGAGCCAAGATATCAAAAGGAGCAGTAAGCAGGAAGATGGAGAGAGAGAACGGAAGGGAGGGTGTATTTATAGCATAGGTACAGGTCCTGTGTGATGGGTAGTAACAGCAGTAGGTGCGGGCCAGGGATACAGGGCTGCAAGGGATTGGTGGACAGGGCTGTCAGGGAACAAAACTGAGCGTGAAACTAGAGTCCCAAACCAATAATCAAGCAAAGGGCAACCACTGATTAAAGTAGGGTGTCTATAATTGTGGGGGTTTCATCAATGTTCAGGACTGACGTTTTAGTCACAGTCATAGTCCCACTCCGAGACCCTTTACCGCAAAGCTCCATGTTCTGCTGAGCTCAGGGGTGGTCCACATGGGGAGGAGGTGGAGAACATTGCTGGATACCTCCCACAGCTGAGCATCTCTGTCCTTGTCCCTGTCCCTGTCTGGAGGCTCCAGAGTCCGGGATTTCAGGTGTTGCGTTGGGCAGGCTCAGCTGGAGCAGTCTGAGGGAATATTCCCACCTCAGAACACCTCGGGCGCTTCCCACTGCAGCTGCCATGGCTTCTGTGCCTGTGTGTGAGCCTGTGTCATGAGATGTCTCCATGTGCACACAGCTCAGGGTGCTTGGTGGGGAAGGAACCCCTGGGGAAGCTGGGAGGGCTCTGGGGGTGTCCCTGGGGCTGAGACTGAGGGACAGGACCTGCCCGAGAAGGGGAGGGCTCAGTCAGTCATGGCCCCAGAGGCCACAGGCCCAGACCACCCAGGTCCTGCAGGGAACTCCTGGGCACACATCTGGGTCTCTGGAGGGCGTGTCCCCCATGGGCGCTGTCCAGCACTCCCCCACTGAGGCGTTTCCTGTGCACATGGGCTCAGGCATTGTGGCTGCTGCTCCTGGAGCGGGCAGCTCCATGGAGAACTGCTTGAGGGCTGTGACATTCTCCCCCGGGGAACACACACGTCGGGGCACCTGTGGAGCCCTGCACAGGAGAGCTGTGTCTCCCCAGGGCGAGCGCCCCTGCCTAGAAAGCCAAGGACAGAACCTTCTCCCCCACAGCAGCCCGCGCCCTCTCCTGTGCTGGCCTTCCTGAGGGCTCTTCCATCTGGGTGGCCCAGCTCAAAAGCAGCAGGAGACACTGAGGCCCCAGACCACAGGCCAAACTCCCAGGCTTCTCAAGCTCCTGCCCCTCAGTAAGCTGTGACCCTGGAGAAGCTGCTGTTGCCCTGGGAGTGTCTGTGTCACTGCCTCTTGCCCCTGACTCACCCCGCAGGGCTGATGGTCCTCTCGGTGCCTGCTGGGGAAGCAGGTGGGGCTGGTGGGAGTAAGCAGAGCTGACAGGTGCCCTGGCTTCCCCCACGTGCAGCCAAGAAGTGCAGGGAGCTGCAGGTGGTCGGTTATGTCGGCCCCAGACTTGGGAGGAAATTGAGCTTGGATGTGGGGCCAAGAGGAATGCAGGTACCATGGTAAGGGATGGGGAGGCACCAAGTGGCATTTTTTAAGTGTGTGTGTTTAAAGGAAATTGCAAGAAGCAAAAGGGAGACAGAAAGATTGATAGATCTTCCATGCACTGCTGCATGTCCAGAATGCACACAAGCCCAGGGTTGCACTGGTCTGCAGCCAGTAGGCAGGAAATGACACGTCTCCCATGTGGGCGCAGGGGTCCAAGAGCAGTGGGGCCGTACTCGGCTGCTTTCCCAGGGGCATCACCAGGAGCAGGTGTGAAGTGGAGCAGCTGGGACTCAAACCAGCACCCATATGGGAAGCCACTGCTGCTGCTGATGGAGGCCTCATCTACTACACAATGACTGTGGGCCACAGTTTGTCTTAAACGGTGTGTCAAAATGTCAAAAGTCTTTTTTTTCCTAACCTGCATTTGTTTTCTGTGCTCTTGTTTTCCATGAAAACTGTCTCTACCTCAGGGGCTTTTACTCTGAGATGAGCAGCAGTTAGGGACTTCAAGCATGAATGAGAAAGGGCCCTGCATCGCTACATGGCTCAGTGCTCACCTTGCAAGCGCAGGCATGCCATATGGGTGCTTGTTCTAGTCCTGGCTGTTCCTATGCAGCTCCCCGCTGTGACCTTGGAAAGCAGTAGAGAATGGTGCAAAGCCATGGGAATTTGCTCCTGTGTGGGAGACCCAGAGGAAGCTCCTGGCCCTGGCTTTGGATCGGTTCACCTATGGCCCATTATGAATATTTCGGAGGTAAACAGCAGAGTGAAGATCTTTCTGTCCTTCACTTTGTAACTCTGATTTGCCTTCCAATTGAAAAAGAAATAAAGAGGACACGGTGTGATGGCTAAATCCTCTATGGCATGTACCAAGATCCCATATGGGCACCTATTCATGTCCCGGCTGCTCCACTTTCCTTCATCTCCATGCCTGTGGCCTGGGAAAGCAGCAGGGAATGGCCCAAAGGCTGGGAACTCTGCACCCAGGTGGGAGACCTGGAAAATGTTCCAGGCTCCTGGTTTTGGACCAGCCCTGCTTCGTCCGTTGCTGCCACTTGGGAGTGAACCAGCAAATGAAGCTAGTTCTCTTTGTCTTCCCTCGTTCCGTAAATATGCCTTTCTAAGAAAAAAATAATAAATCTTAAAAACAAAAAGTAAGGAAAGATAGAAAGAATATGAATGATAAGCTCTGGGGTGAGCGGGACTCTTCTTGGAGAGCAGAATTGCAGCGTCCCCCAAAGGGACCTAGGAGTCAGATCCCAAACCCTTTTTTCTCCAGAGTGTCCAGGGAGAGGCTGGATTTGAGGGTTGCATGGAGTACAGCAGTGGGAGGAGGCTGTAGCCACAGATGCCCTCGCAGGCCCCTCCTGCCCTGAGGACCTGACGTCGAAAGACAGTGACTGGGTGGTGATGACTGACTCTCCCTTCTCTGCTTCTCGACTACCTGGGCTTGACTGATTTCTCCTTGCTTTGCTGCTTCTGGCCTGTGGCCATCACCACCTCTGCATGTCCCAAAAGGTAGGTCTGTGAGTGGGACTGGGAGGGGACCGGGCACAAAAGGAGAAAAAAAAACCCACTAAAGTCCCAAATTGGAGAGGCTGTAGCTAGCAGTGGAGTGAGAGAAGGAAGGGAAGGGTCTATGCAGAAAACCCAGGGGTGGAGGGAGGTGCATTCCAGAGGCTGCCCTGAACCCGAACTCTGAGCCTGGCTCTGCCCTCTCAGAGCTCAGGCAAGCCCCTGTTCTCCCTGTGCCTCAGCTTTCCTCAGCTGTGTAATGGGAATGCCTCAGTCAGGGTTGTTGTGAGAATCACAGGAGGTGGAGAATATTATACTCCTGTTCAGTTAGTGTCCAGTGCCAGGAGGCAAGCCCCATGGTGAACAGCTCAAACATGGGACATGGGAATGATGACTGACTGAATGAAATCACACAGTGGAGGGCAAGGGCAGGGCCTGGAGTTCTGGAAAGCAAGGGGGCTTGAGGGGATGCTGGGGTCACCACTGCCCTCTGCCTCTGCTGACCAACAAGGCCTAGGGGACATCCAGGGGCAGGGGCTGCCTCCTGCTGTGCCTTCCTGCTGGGATTGTGGCAGTGGGGCTGGGGTTGTGCACATAGCCACAGGTCACTCAATCACCAGTGTCCCAGGACATGGGAACTGCAGCCAATGAGGGACGCTCTCTGTCACCCCCTCTGCTTGGACCCTCTTGTATGGACACGTGGAGTGAGCCCCAGCCTAGGAAGATGCTGAGCACATGGGAGGTAAGGGCAGGAGAAGTGCAGATGTGATAGGTCAGCTTGTGGCACTGTGTGTTAAGAGGAGCCTGAAATGCCAGCATCTCAGGAGGGCGCTTGTTCAAGTCCCAGCAGCTCCACTTATGACCCAAGTGCCTGGGACTGGAGTAGTGCTCTAAGTTCAACAGTGTGCCCAGACACACTGGGGTAGCCTCAGCTCTTGTAGTTCATTCAGTAGAGGATCAACAACAGGAAGATTCGTTCATTTTCTCTCTCTGCTTCTCTGTCATCCTCGCTGTCAGTCTGCTTGTCAAGTATGTATAAATTTTATTTAGTACAATTTTTCATTCAATATTTATTAATAAAAAAGCATTATAAGAAATAGTTGGGGAGGGATCATCCTTATCACTGCCTTGAAAAACCCCAGAATGTTCTGTCCTAGACCCTTCCTGGGGTGGGTGGCCATTACCCCTCACTCACCCTGCCCTGTAACAGTGCTAGGAGCTGACCCACAGGATCAGGACATGACCTGTGCATGGTGCCTCAGGACATAAAGAGTCAGAGATAAAGACACACCTGGGCCCTCCTGCAGGGCAAATGTGGGATACAGATGTTTCCAAAGAGAGAGTGATCTTGTCTAAGCTCCTCCTGCCTGCAGGCCTGGGCTGTGTGCCTGGACTCAGCAGAGCCCCAGATAGGGGAGATCGTGCCATGTCCCAGCTCTGGCCCTTGGTGCCACTCTCTGCCCACTGCTCCCTACTGCTCCTGGCCATGCGAATTATCCTGTGATTTTCAGTGCAATCACCCTCCTCCAGGCAGCTCTCCAGGCCTCCTATGACTGTGGGTACCTTCTTCTGGCCCCAGGGAAACAAATCCCAGCCCACATCCTAGCCCAAACCCATGCCTCCCAACCTCAGTTCACTCATGAGTCATTCAATGTCTCTGAGCATGCCAGGGGTGTTTCAGGTCCTCTTTGTAAGTATTCCAGAAGTGACCTGGACTCTGTGGGGAAGGACCCAGAGCCCTCCTGCTCCCCACTGTGTCCCCATAACACCCACCACAGGGCTCAAGCCCAGGCTCAGGCTGCCAGCATTGTGGGGTCAGCAGGACATGCACAGGTTGGCCTCTGACATCTGATAGCCTGGGCTCTGAGAGCTCCCAGCTAGGTTAGACGTCATTGTGACAACAGTGTCTGATAAAGCCCAGGAATGACATGCCCATGAGCCTGAGGTGTTCTAGAATAGTCTTGTATAACCCATTTAATGAAGCTAGCATAGTGGCACAGTGAGCCAAGCAAGCCTGTGACATGATATTCCATATTCAAACCAATTTGAATGTTGTCCACTATGGTCTTCCAAAACACAGGCCCCAGTGTTTTGGTATCGGAGACCCCCTAGTCTTCTACAGCTGCTCCCCTATGCTCGCTGGGCAAAATCAGTAAATGCCATGGCACCTGTGCCTCTCCCTCCCCCCACCAACTGTACATGCTCTAGGTGAACTCGTGCACATCCTATGTATTTCTAGAACAACCCAGGGGCGTACTGTCACCTGCTCTCCTGTGACAGGAACAGTGACAAGGAGGCTAGGTAACTGCTGAGAGATCACCCCCAGTTCACTCAGTGCCCCAGGCCCCAGGGAAAGCATTTTCTCTGCTTCCTTCCCATTGTTCTGTTTTTATCCCCATTTGCAGGTGAACACACTGGGGTGTTTCCTTGTGACAGTGAACAGCAGCCCTAGGAGCAGCAGGTGGCACCCAGGTCTGTGGTCCTGGCTGAATGAAGAGTGGGGGGAAGAAGCAGAGGCAGAGGGAGAGTTGGTGACATCCAGGGAAAGGAGGCTGTGGCTCAACAGGCAACTTTGTCCAATGAGAGAGTTCCAACATCCCATATGGGTACTGGTCTTGTCCTGGGTACTGCACTCCCCATCCAGCTCCCTGCTTATGGTCTAGGAAAGCAGCAGGGATGGCCCAAATGCTTGGGTTCCTGCATCCATGTGGAAGAATGCAGAGGAAGCTCCTGCTTTCGGATTGGGATTGATTCAGTTCTGCCCAATTGGCCATTGGGGATGTGAACCAGTAGATGAAATTTCTTTTCTTTTTGTTCTTCTCTGTTCATCTTTCAAGTAAAAATAAATAAATGTTTAAAAAAAACAGGGAAAGGAGGCTGAAGACAGGCCAGTGGGTGATATGTTGATCTCAGGTGTCATGAAATTGTCCTGGGTCCTTTCAAACTGTTGCCATGTGACCCCTTTACAATGGCTTCCCATTTCTTCATCTGTAAAACAAGGTGCTGTCAGCTCTGCAGGTGTAGCACACACAGGACAGCATTAAGGAAGACTGGGAGAAGCAGAAGAGATCTTCCATGCTTTGGCTTCTGCAAAGCCATAATAATTTGCTCTGAAGCTGCGAGCAAGGAACTTCTTCCAGGTCTACCGCATGTGTGCAGTAACCCAAGGACCTGAGCCATTTTCCACTCAGGGATCAGAAGTGGAACAGCTGAGACACGAATCAGCACCTATATATGAGATGTTGGTTATAGCAGGTGGAGGATTAGCCTGAAATAGCACTGAACCAGCCCCAAAACACCTATTTTAAAGCAACAACCAACTGCTTGAAACCAACTGCAACTAGCAACAGTCTTCCTGTAAGTCAGGGACGTGTCCACAGCCTAGCTAATGTCTGTGGCCCAGGGTCTCTCCTGAATTAGCAGTCAGGTGTTGGCCCAGGCTGTAGGCACAGAGACCAGATTAGGGCTGGAAGAGCTGCCCCCCACATGGGCCACTCACCTGGGCTGGTTGTTGGCCACAGACTCAGCTCTTCCCTGTGTGTCTCCCTGGTGATTCTCTCTCCTCATCCCTCCCCTGCCACACCATGGTGTGGCACCTCCCTGAGAGAGAGCTGGGAGGGGCCCTGAGTGCCTTCTCTGACCCAGCCTAGGGAGTCACACCCAGCACTGGTGGATGATGGACAGGATGATGGACAGACGGCTGTGCCTCGGTGCCTCAGGTTGAGGAACTTGGTACCTCTCTGTGATACCCCTGGTTCAGGGCCACCAGTGGCCAAGGCATTGCCAGAGCAGAGAAGGAGCCACCAAACAACTGCCTGAGGCCAGAGTGTGAAGTAGGTGTCATTTTTCACCGTGGGGAGGAGCAGGAGGAGGAGTTGGAGGAGGGCCAGATGGGTTGGGATAAAAGGCACAAAGTTCTGGAACTTTGCTGCACCTGGGAGCCTCACCACGCTGTTCAGAAGGGTGGCAGGGTGTGGGGGCACCAACTCACCCTTCTCCTACACCACCACACCAGTGCTCCCACTTTGGACGTTCTCTGGTGAGGAGGGTTTGCCTAGCTTTTTTCAGACCCAACCTGCTCCCCTGTTGGAGACCAAGACCGTTTACCTGCTGTTACCACATTACCATCTTGGTTTTCTTCTTGGTCCCTGAGATCTTTCCATCAGAGCCTGTCCATGCTGCCTTCTGTGCTACAGATGCTGCCATCGTTGTGGCTTCTACTCTGGATGACCAGATTTGGGCTCTCCGCTCCACTGAGCCTGTGGGACTTGCTGGAAAACCCAGCTATTACGGAATTACCTACTCAGTACGTCAGAGCCTGTGAAAAAGTGATCAAGGAGGCCACCAGGAAGGACCCAAATGCTACCTTCGATGAAGATGATGTCACATACGAGCAAATGCTGGACATTAACGATGGTGAGCCGGGACGTCTGGGATCATTGCAGGGCAAGGAAGAAGTACATGGCAGGAAGACGGGGCACCCGTCCGAGACAGGGAATATGGGCAACATGAGTAGCAAAAGGGGGGGGTGTGTTCTGAGCTCTCTATCCCTTAGCAATGTATTCTGGGACAGTGAGGCAAGGGAATATGACCATTTCAGGGGAGAAATCATGAGAGACAGTGGCCTCTCTTAGGGCACTGAAGCTCCAGAGGTTGCCTGGAGTGAGCTGCAGAGAGGACAGCTGCTCTATGGGGACAGGCAGAGACCCTAAGCTTTGGTAAAGGGAGTCAGTGGAGAAAGGAGACACAGAGTTTGGGTATTGCAAGATGGGAAGACTGAAGGAGCAGAGCTTGATGAGGGACCCCAGCATAGAGCCAGGAGCAGAGGAACCCCCTCCAGGGTGCAAGGAAGCTGAGGGATTGCAGGGTCTGTGGGAGCAAGGCATTGGGCTTCGTGATGAATGCATGAAAGGGGCATGAGGCAGGTGGGAAGGGGGAGGCTGGTGAGAGGAAGCAGAGACTGGAAGGGTGCTGAGGATGTCTGCTGGGATTCGTGGTGTTTCACACCAGGACAGGACATCACAGTATGGAATCCCAGGAATCTGAGAATGCTGGGAAGGGAGCTGGTCCCTTCCAGGGAGGGGACCAACATGGGCAAGGGAGTCTGGGGTGCAGAGGGAGGAGGTGGAGCCCTTGGGACTGAATGGGTCCAAGGTAGAGCAGTTAGAGTAGATCTGTGTGTGCTGGGAGTTAGGAGTCACCCAAGGTATAGCACTGTTCTGGGCAAGTGGAGAGGGGTCCTCAGACAGGGTGTTGGGAAGGATTCTTCAGGGCAGGGACCACCCAAAGATGTCTCTACTGTCCCCAAGGTCCCTCAGCTAAGTGTGGCAGTCCAACGTCAACCCTCTGGGACACTCTTGGGGAGCCCTGCTGTTTTTACCCCTGCAATCTCCTGACACTCCTATCTCTGCTCCTCCTTCTAGAAATTTATAACCAATTTGGATATAGCCAACACACTGTGCACATGATCTTCAACAAAACAGACCTCTGGAGATCTGTGCCTGAGCCATCGTTGCTGTGCTTGGCAGAGCTGCACCTGCATAGGCCCAGGAAACCCCAGCAGCAGCTACTGATGCTGTTTGAGGTGAGTCTGGAACCTGCGCCGAGGCCAGGGTGGGGAGGAAGGTGCTGCCCTGCAGAGGGTGCAGGAGCTCAGAGCAGGGACTCCTGGGCACTTCAGAACTCTCAGACTCTTGATAGATTATATCAGTACTCACAAGGTTGGATCCTTAAAGATGATAAGAGGTCTCAAACATGAAATCTCTGGGAAGGCTGGAGGCTCCAGAACCCATCTGGCCACTAGGGGACCCACTGGCCACATGCACCTTGCTTAACATGTAAATGGATGAGCAGGAAATGTTTTCAGGGCTCCCAAATCACAGAGGTGGGGGGTGTTAGTTTGTAACTCACAATCTTTGAGGTTTCTGAAAAGATGTACTTCCTTCTTTGAACAACTAAAGTGTTTCTGAGTGACAGAAATAGAGACAGAGACAGAGGTAGGGGCAGAGATGGAGGTAACAATACAGATAGAGAGATCTTGCACCTGTTGCTTCTCTCTCCAAATGGCCACAGTGACTAGGACTGGGCCAGGCCAGAGCCAGGAACCTGGAGTGCCACCTGGGTGTCCCACATGGGTGCCAGGAGCCCAGGTAGTTGGGCCATCTATTGCTGATTTCCCAGGGGCATTGTCAGGGAGCTGGAGCACAGGTAAGTAGCTGGGTGTTTCAGCTGTGTCCATGGGGATGCCTGAGTCACAGGCCACAGCTCTACCCTCTGCACCACAACTGCAGCCCCTGGGTTCTCCTGTCTGATTATGTATTTGAGAGACAGAAAGGTGGAGATGGGGAGTGTGCCTGTGCTGGTTCACTCCACAAGAGCCTACAATGTGCAGGGTGGGGCCAGGCACAATCCAGGAGCTTGGGACTCCATCCTGGTCTCCACTGTGTGTGGCAGAACAAGTTGCACATATTCCATTGCATGCACAGGCTCATGAGCAGAGAGCTGGATGAGAAGTAGAACAGCTGGCCTCCCACTGGTCCTAGTATGGGATTCTAGCAATACCGGCTGTGGCTTAGCTCTCTGTAGCATCATGCCATCCTTATGTTTCTGGAGTTGTATAGAATTGTTCTAGAACTCCTCAGGCCCTTATGTATGTCTTTTTGGGCTTTATTAAGCACTGTGGTCACAGAATGAGGTCTAACATAGCAGTGAGCTCTCAGAGCCCAGACTGTCAGATCTGCCTGCTGTGCCCTTGCAGACCCAGAATGCTGGCCCCAGGTGCCTGGGCTAGGGGGCTGTGCTGGTGGGAGGGGCTTAGGCTGGCAGTGGTGCCCGTGGCCTCAGGGGAATTAGAGCACCCCACACCTCAGGGAGCCAGGACAGGTTGAGCAGCCCTAAGGTGCTACCCGTGATTGCTCTGGGGCACTGTGAGAGGGCGGGGCTGTGGACTCCAGCGTGGGTTTGTGGGAGGTTAGCGGCTGGAGGCTGTCCTGGTAGCAAGTGGAGTGTGGCATGGTCTTTTTGTGTGAAGCATGTGCAAGTCTCTACATTCCCTCTCCCCTGTTCTTTGTCCTTCAGAGAGACAGAAATAATTCCTGGCCCTACATCAGCTATCGCTTCCTGCCCCAAGACTACACATCAAATTGGCTGTGGTTTGATGTCACTGAAGTTGTGCGGCACTGGGTGAACCAAACAGGTATAGATCGTGCTGTGTCCCCCCCCGCCCCACCACCACCCTTGCTTCTCCTGGAACCCATGCCTAGCACCCTGACCTCTCCCCTCCCCAGTGCTGCTATCAGACACTCAGGGTGTGGTGACACTGAGTCTCTGTTAGTGGTGACTCCATCACCAGAGCACCTGCTGTGTCTGCCCCAGGATGGGAGATGTGGAACAGACACAGCATGACCACCACAGCCCTGCTTATGTCCTTGCTTATGTCCCACACGTGCAGCATGGACTGTCCTGGTGTAGCTTTGTCTTCCACCCTTGGCCCTTGTAAGACTCTGGCCAAGTCAGTTCCTCTCATGTGTTGAGCTACCAGAACTCTAGCAGGGTCATGGTGGCTGAGGGTTCAAGGTGGTGACATCACAGATGAAGGTCCTAGCACAGGGCATCTGCTAGTGTGGATTCTGCTGTTTATTTGCAAATGGTGGGCTTAGGAGATGGTCCATCTGCTGGGTTCCCCTTATTTGCTTCCTAACGTGTTTTCTTTGTCTCAATATTTATTTATCGAGACCAACTCTGTCACTTTTTGGAACTATTCCTCTGCCTGTCATGCAGATCATCCACAAGAATATCAGTTCAAATCCTGACTACTCCATTTCCAAATCTGTTCCCTGCTGATGTGCTGGGAAAGCAGTGGATGATGGCCAGGTCCTTGGGTCCCCACACCCCTAAGATGAAACTTGCCTCCCTCTTGGTATCTGCCCAGCAGTTCTAATTTTCTGGCCATTGTGCATATTTGTGGAATGTACTGGTGGATGGAGGATCTCTGTCTTACCACTGTGTCTTAACTCTGCTGTGAAAATCAAAATTGAATCAAGAAGCAGACGTGAGGAGAAAGGAGGTGGGCAGTTAATGAGATGTTCCATCTACTTTTGTCTCCAAACTGGTTGGGGCTGGGTCAAGTCAAGCCCCGTTCCTAGAATTGCATCAATGCCCCAGCACGTGGCCATCTTGTGCTGCTTTCCAGGCTCATTTTCAGGGAGATGGATCAGAAGCGAGCATCAGTGGTGTGGTGCCACTATTAAGGTCTGGTGTGATGCCTGGAGTTTGCAATCATCAGGAGTC
This sequence comes from Ochotona curzoniae, assembly GCF_017591425.1. Lineage (NCBI taxonomy): Eukaryota > Metazoa > Chordata > Mammalia > Lagomorpha > Ochotonidae > Ochotona > Ochotona curzoniae. The sequence continues at coordinate 2,250,846 of NW_024465561.1, read as the reverse complement.
TAGAGCCAATGCAAACACATGCAGGCGGTTTATTGAAACTAAACTAGGTTTCGAGTCCAGCAGGATAGCTGAGCAGTAGCAGCGGCCCCAGTGGGCCACCGCCAAGGTGGCTGAAGCAGGAAGGGCTGCAGCAGAAGGGGAAGAAGAAGGTCCCAAAAAGAGAGAGCCTGAGGTTCAACAACACAGGGTTCTTACACGTTTCAGGTCAATTTCACACAATTGTACAGTTATGACTGGTCAGTTTAACTGTGAACTTTCAAAAAGAGCAAGCTGGTAGCCTTTTATTGGTGGGTTTGAAGCAAGCAACTTCTAAAAAGTAGAAACCGGTGGGCTATTGGGAAGTGAGTCTTACCTAACACCAGGTACCTCCTTCCCGGGGAGTGCTCTGCCTACGTGACCTGCCAGGTGTGCTGCCAGGTGTCACATAGACTGACAGGCCTGGAGTTCACATCAGGGCCCTCAGCCAAGCAAATAAGGCAGAAATCACAGAAGCAGAAAGCACTTAGATTCTTCACTGCCACCTTAGGGTGCCTCTGCCTGAATCCCACAAGGACTCCTGTCCAATGGTCAGCTGCTCTGCTTCTACTCCAGCCCCCTGCTGCCCTCTCTGGGAGAACAGTGGAACTGCACTTAAGCTGGCAAATCCTGATGATGCTGCTGGCCTTCCCTGGGCCAGCCATGGCCTTGGAGGTCATTTGAGAGTGAAGCAGCAGCTGGAAGTTGTGTCTCCCTTGCTTGCCTAGAACTCTGCCATTCAAATAAAGCAATAGTTAGTGGAGGGCACAGTGGCATTTCAGACTAATGCTTTCCTGTGTCACTGTCATCCCAGATGGATGCTGGTTCTGGTCCTGGCTACTTCACTTTGAGTCCAACTCAGTCCTCATGGCCTGGGAAAGCAGCAGAGGATTGCTCAAGTCCTTGTTTCCTGGCACCAATGTGTGAGACCCAGAAGTTGCTCTTGGCTCCTGGCTCCATATTGGCTCAGCTCTAGGCAGAATGACCTTTTTGGGGAGTAAACCAGCAGATCTCTCTTGGTCTCTCTGTCTCTCCTTCTGTTTGTATCTATGCCTTGAAAGCAAGCAAGCAAGCAAACAAACAAACAGATAAATATCTTTACAAAATAGTAAAAAAATGAAGGAGGTACATGGACTTGTACTCCAATGCGATGCTGGCATCAAAGGCATCCATGTCCTCACTCCCCCAGGGCCCATCGAGGTCTTCCGCCTAAGGGTTGTAAACGTGGGTGCGGAGAAACAAAACGCTCTCCACATGGACATCAGAGGTGAGTACACGGAGCTGACTCAGCTCACGGCCTCAGTGATCTGGGTGTGAGCATGCGCGTGCACGTGTGTGACACCCTCACCCCAAACCTGCTCTGTGCCTCTGCTCCACCCACCTGAGAGTCCCCACCCCATGCAGGGCTCACACCCAGCAGCCTTAGCGACAATCCTGATGATGAGAGAAGGTTCCGTCCCTTCCTGCTCATCCTGCTTGCCAAGCTGAAGAAGGCCGACCCGTGAACAGCTCCCAGCACCCCTGAGACCCAGGTAAACACGGAGCCCTTCACTGTGGCTTTCTGCTGACATCCCTGGGGTGGGATTGACCCTGGGCTAAACTTCTGTTCATCCTGAGAGTCGTGCCCTGGGTGCTATGGGTGGGACCTAGAAGGCTTGCAGTGTAAGACCTAAGGGGCTTGCTTGCTCCTATGTGGGAATCAGACAGCAGCCGAATGCTTGTGTGGAACTGGAATTGTGTGTGGTGAGAATCCACTTTTGTATGCAGGGGGAGCGTTCTGAATGCTGGGATTCCACATCTCAGGAGTCAGTGTCTGTGACTGGCAGTGAGGCCATGGGGGAGGAGGAAGCTGCAGTGTGGGGAACCTACAACTAGAAGATGTCGTGTTGTGGGTTCCTATTCCACTGGCAGATCTAGAACTCAGGGCTGGTCCCTCCAGCCTCCTGAGACACTAGGCTCTGAATAGTGAGACCCTGGGCTGAAATGGCAGCCCCTTGCACACATACATCCTGTGTGTAGAGAAAATAAAAATGCTGACCCTGAGGCTGCAGGGCTCCACGCTGGGCTGCAGGTGTCCTGTTAGCTCCAGGTGGCACCTTGCATGTGCTGGTGCCAGTGGGCAGCGCTGGGATGGAGGGTTGTATTGTGGGAGCTCAGGACAGCCATGTACCTGGATGGCTGGTAAGTGGGATGGAAGACCAGGGTAGCAGTATCCTGGGATGCTGGAGAACTGTGGGCTCAGAGAGGTGAGAGTCATCTGGGCCCAGAGTTCTTGATTTTAGTGAGAATGTGTGTGGCTGAGCAGGCCCTGGGACCCCTTCCCTGCTGAGTGTGCTGCACTGGTGTCCTGGCCTTTCTCTCTGGGCGCTCCCGGGCTGGGGATTGGTCCCTTCCCCATGGCTCTCTCACCACCACATCTTACTCCCTGTGCCTGCACCCCCAGGGAGGGAGGGGCTGAGGGGCTGAGGGCCCTCCCCTCATCGAGGCAGGCCAGGGCTCAGCAGTGAGGTCGTTGGCCAGAGTCAGGGCTGAATGTCATCCTGGCGATGGATGCACCTTGCTCTCTTCCAAATCATGGGGGAAGACGACAGGGAGGCAGCCTGCAAACTCCAGATGCTGGGACACCTGAGCCTGGGACACCCCCACACAAAGACCAGGGATTCAAAAACTTAAGAGAGGGTTGTAATTAAAATTCTAAAGTTTTTCTGGTGCTAAAATTTGCATGTTTCTTTATAATACACGTTTTCTCTGTATCATGTAAAAATTACTTTGTCCTAAATAATTAGTTATCTGTAAATACTCCAGGGACCAGCTGTGTGGTGTCACAGATGGAGCCTTCCCTCCTGCCCTGAGCACCTGCACCCCATATGGGCACCTGCTTGAGTCCTGACTCTTCCCCTTCTCATCCTTCTCCCTTCACCAGGCCTGGAAAGCAGCAGAAGATGGCCCCAGGGCTTGTGCCTGAGCACCCACGTGGGAGAGCAGCATGAACTCCTGGCTCAGGTCTGGCCCAGCTCTGGCCTGTGTTTCCCTTTGTGGATTGAACTAACGGATGGAAGCTCTTTGTCTCTCTCTCCTTGTAATTCTGATTTTCAAATAAAACAAGATAAATGTTTAATGCAAATAAATGACTCAGTAAGCAAACTGATATTCTCTATCATTTATATGCAACAATTATAAAATACACATATAGAAATATATGTAAAACACAATAATATTAATCATATATGTAAATAGACATTTGTATTATAAAATGGATAATCTATATTATGGATTATAATAGTTACACTTGCATCTAATTTTGGTTGACATCAATATATGACGTATATATTGAGGTGGATATAAATACATCATTAGAATTCCAGTTAAGCAAGTTATAGTTATATAGTATAATTCAGCATTATGCTGCACATTATTTTAGAAATATAATTGGCTATCAACACATACTAACTACATTAATATATTCTAGATATTAAAAAGGGATATTGTATGTACATAACATATATAAACAGGTATCTCTGTGAAGGTAATCGTGGTAGCACTGTGATCTGAACTAGTAGATGCCCCTTGCTCTATGGGGTCTGGGTTCTGCTTCTCCCCTGGAGATCATCCAGCTTGCTGCTCAGGGGCCTGGGAAAGCAGAGGAAGGGGGGCCAGGTCCCTTGTCCCTCCTCACCCCCACCCATGTGGGAGACCCGGATGAAGCTGAGGCTGCAGAGCTGGAGTGTCCCAGTGAGGCCATGATGGAGCAGAGGGGCGTGAACCAGCGGATACAAGATCTCCATCTTTCAGTTACCCTTTCAATAAATAGATGAACAAATCTCGGGGTGGGGGTTGGGAGAGAGAATAAAGGATTCTCAGAGATACTGAACAGGATTCAGATCTGATCTGGATCTTTATGAAACTTGGAAAGAGGTGGGTGAGGGAGTTGGGGAGGCTTGAACCCTTTTAGGTAATTTCATGAAGGAACCTCATGAATTCTCATCTCTTTGTGCCCTGTCTGGAGGCTCCAGAGTCCGGGATTTCAGGTGTTGCGTTGGGCAGGCTCAGCTGGAGCAGTCTGAGGGAATATTCCCACCTCAGAACACCTCGGGCGCTTCCCACTGCAGCTGCCGTGGCTTCTGTGCCTGTGTGTGAGCCTGTGTCATGAGATGTCTCCATGTCCACACAGCTCAGAGTTCTTTTTCTTTAAATTTTTTTAAAAGATTTTTATTTTTATTGAAAGGCGGATATACAGAGAGGAGAGAAAGAGAGGAAGATCTTCCGTCTGATGATTCACTCCCCAAGTGAGCGCAACGGCCGATGCTATGCCGATCCGAAGCCAGGAGCCTCTTGCGGGTCTCCCACGCACGCGGGTGCAGGGTCCCAAAGCTTTGGGCCATACTGGACTGCTTTCCTGGGCCACAGGCAGGGAGCTGGATAGGAAGCAGGGCTGCTGGGATTAGAACCGGAACCCATACGGGATCCTGGGCGTGCAAGGCGAGGATCTTAACCACTGCGTCACCGCGCCAGGCCCGTGCTCAGGGTGCTTGGTGGGGAAGGAACCCCTGAGGAAGCTGGGAGGGCTCTGGGGGGTAACTGGGCTGGCAGTCTGAGGGACAGGACCTGCCTGAGAAGGGGAGGGCTCAGTCAGTCATGGCCCTGGAGGCCACAGGCCCAGACCACCCAGGTCCTGCAGGGAACCCCTGGGCACACACCAAGGTCTCTGGAGGGCGTGTCCCCTATGGGCGCTGTCCAGCACTCCCCCACTGAGGCGTTTCCCTGTGCACAAGTGCTCAGGCAATGTGGCTGCTGCTGCTAAGGTGGGGAGCCCCATAGGGAATTGGGGAACTGCTGAGGGGTGTGACAGCTTTCCTCTGATGTTCACATCAAGGCACTTGGAGGCCTGGACAGGAGAGCTGTATCTCTTCAGGGTGAGCACCCCTGCCTGGAGGGCCAAGGACAGAACCTTCTCCCCAGCAGCCTGCATCCTCTCCTGTGCTGGCCTTCCTGAGGCCTCTTCCATCTGGGTGGCCCAGCTCAAAAGCAGCAGGAGACACTGAGACCACAGGCCGAGCTCCCTGGCTTCTCAAGCTCCTGCCCCTCAGTAAGCTGTGACCCTGGAGAGGCTGCTGTTGCACTGGGAGTGTCTGTGTCACTGCCTCTTGCCCCTGACTCACCCCGCAGAGCTGATGGTCCTCTCGGTGCCTGCTGGGGAAGCAGGTGGGGCTGGTGGGAGTAAGCGGAGCTGACAGGTGCCCTGGCTTCCCCCACGTGCAGCCAAGAAGTGCAGGGAGCTGCAGGTGGTCGGTTATGTTGGCCCCAGGCTTGGGAGGAAATTGAGCTTGGATGTGGGGCCAAGAGGAATGCAGGTACCATGGTAAGGGATGGGGAGGCACCAAGAGGTGTCACTTTTAAAAATGATTTTTTTGAAAGAGGGAATTACAAAAGAAGAAAGAAAAGGGAGACAGTCAGAGACACAGAGAGAGGGAGAGATTGATAGATCTTCCACGCACTGCTTCATGTCCAGAATGCACACAAGCCCAGGGTTGCACTGGTCTGCGGCCAGTAGGCAGGAAATGACATGCTTCCCATGTGGGTGCAGGGGTCCAAGAGCAGTGGGGCCGTACTCTGCTGCTTTCCCAGGGGCATCAGCAGGAGCAGGTGTGAAGTGGAGCAGCTGGGACTCAAACCAGCACCCACATGAGAAGCCACTGCTGCTGATGGAGGCCTCATCTACTACATGGTGGCTGTTGGACACAATTTGTCCTAAATTGTGTGGTAAACATCTGCTCCCCTCACCTCCTTTTGTTTTCTTTGCTCTTGTTTCCCATCTACGCCTCTGGGGCTTTTACTGTGAGATGAGCAGCAGTTAGCGAGTTCAAGCTTACACCCTTGAAGCCCTTGAACGTGAGTGAGAAAGGGCCCTGCTAGATCGCTCAATGGCTCAGTGCTCACCTTGCAGTGCAGGCATCCCATGTGGGTTCTAGTTGTGGTCCTGGCTGTTCCCATCCAGCTCCCTGCTTGTGGCCTTGGAAGGCGGTAGAGGATGGTGCAAACTCTTGGGAACTTTCTCTTGTGTGGGAGACCCTGAGAACCTTTAGGGAGTAAATCATTGGAAGGAAGATCTTTTTGTCTCTTCTGGGCTAAATAAATCCGATTTAACTTTTGCAAGCATAAAAAAAAAAAAAAGGACATGACAGGATGGTCTAGTGGCTAAATTCTTGCCTTACATGCACCAAAATCATATGTGGGTGCTAGTTTATGTTCAGGTTGTTCCACTTTGTTCAGCTCCTTGCCTATGGCCTGGGAATGCAGTAAATGATAGTACAGGACCTTGGGACTCCGTGTATATGCGGGAGACCCGGTAGAAGCTCGTGGTTCTTAGCTTCGGGTCAGCTCAACTCAGCCGTTGAAGCCACTTGAGGAGTGAACTAGGATTGAAATATCTTTATGTTTCTCCCCCTCTCTGCTCATCCACCTTTTCAGTTTTTTTTCTCAAAATCTAAAAAAAAAAAAAAAAGGAAAAAGTAATGAAGAAAGAAAATGAATGAGAATCTCTGGGGAGAATGGGCGACTTCTTGGAGACAGGAGTTACAGCTTCCCCTGAAGTGACCCAGGACACAGATGCCAAGCTCATCTGTCTTCAGAGCACCCTGGAAGGGTTGGCTTTGGGAGTTACAGGAAGTTAAGAAGGGGCGGGTGTGGTGGTCACAGATGCCCACGCAGGCCCCTCCTGCTCACGGGACCTGATGTCCAGCAACAGTGACTCAGACTGAGTGGTGGTGGCTGTCTCTCCCTTCTCTGCCTCCTGTCCACCTGGGCCTGCCTCACTTCTCCTTGCTCTGCTGCTTCTAAAATCATGGGCATCGCCACCTTGCCTGTCCCAGAAGGTCAATTTGTGTATGGGACTGGGAATGGAGTGGACACAGAATAGGAAAAATGCATTAAAAAGCAAAAGGAAACAATAGCAGTAGCCGGTGCTAGGTGTGGAGTGAGGCAAGGGAGGGAGGTTTACGTGAGCTTCACGGGCTGCTGGGGAGAAGGTTCTGGTTGTGGCCCTCCAGGTAGGGACAGTTGCACAGAAGAGACACAGCTCTCCAGGCCACTGCTCAGGGGGTGCCCCAAAGTGAACCCTGATGATTCCAGCACACAGCTCAGCCATTCTCCAAGGCGTTTCCAGTGCCATCATCAGAAACCAAAGGGCCTTGAGCCAAGGTGCCTGGGCAAAGTTGCCTGTTGAGCCACCACACTGGCCCACAGCCTCCTTTCCCTGGATGCCACCAACTCTCCCTCTGCCTCTGCTTCTTCCCCCACTCTTCATTCAGCAAGGACCACAGACCTGGGTGCCACCTGCTGCTCATAGGGCTGCTGTTCACTGTCACAAGGAAACACCCCAGTGTGTTCACCTGCAAATGGGGATAAAAACAGAGCAATGGGAAGGAAGGATGCTAGCAAGGAAGAACAGAAAACACTTTCCATGTGGCCGGGTTCACTCAGTGAACTGGTGGTGAGCTCTCAGCAGTTAGCCAACCTCCCCGTGCCTGTTTCCACCACAGGAGAGCAGATGAAGCAGATCTAAAGGAATGCATAGAAAAGTGCATGACTTTACAGAGAGTATGACCATAAGGGGGCATGGCTGTCATAGCTTTTACTGATTTTCACTGGTCAGCATAAGGGGGACAGGTTGGGAGACCTTGGGATCTCTGACCCCATAGCACTGGCCCTGGGTTTGGGAGAAGTTATCAGTCAGCACAAAAGTAGTTGGAATATGGGATGCCATGTCACAAGCTATAGCTTGACACAGCAGCTTCATGCTGCTGGAATATACAAGACTATTCTAGAACACCTCAGGCTCACGGGCATGTCATTCCTGGGCTTTATCAGACACTGTCATCACAGTGACGTCTAACATAGCTGTGAGCTCTCAGAGCCCAGGCTATCAGATGTCAGAGGCCAACCAGTGCATGTCCTGCTGACCCCACAATGCTGGCAGCCTGAGCCTGGACTTGCAGCTCTGTGGTGGGTGATGTGGGGGGACACAGCAGTGAGCAGGAGGGCTCTGGGTCCTTCCCCACAGAGTCCAGGTCACTTCTGGAATACTTACAAAGAGGACCTGAAACAGCCATGGCATGCACAGAGACATTGAATGACTCATGAGTGAACTGAGGTTGGGAGGCATGGGTTTGGGATAGGATGTGGGCTGGGGTTTGTTGTTCTGGGGCCAGAAGAAGGTACCCACAGTCATAGGAGGCCTGGAGAGCTGCCTGGAGGAGGGTGATTGCACTGAGAATCAGAGGATAATTCGCATGGCCAGGAGCAGCAGGGAGCAGTGGGCAGAGAGGGGCACCAAGGGCCAGAGCTGGGACAAGGCAGGATCTACCCTATCTGGGGCTCTGCTGAGTCCAGGCACACAGCCCAGGCCTGCAGGCAGGAGCAGCTTAGACAAGATCACTCACTCCTTGGAAACATCTGTATCCCACATCTGCCCTCCAGGAGGGCCCAGGTGTAGCTTTATCTCTGACTCTTTATGTCCTGAGGCACCATGCACAGGTCTTGTCCTAATCCTGTGTGTCAGTGACTAGTGCTGTCCCATGGGCAGGGTGACTGAGGGGTAATGGCCACAAACCCCAGGAAGGGTCTAGGACAGAACATCCTGTGGTTATCAAGGGAGGTGCTGAGGATGGTTTCTTCTCAAATGTTTGTTATGATGTCATTATGAATAATGATTTTGTCTTTATTTTGACATATAATAGAGAAACTGTAAAATATTAGATAATCAATATATAATAAAATGATATAAATTTTCCATACTTGACATGGATATTTACAACGAACACAGAAAAGAGAAGCACAGAAAGAGAATGAGTGAATCTTCCTGTTGCTGGTCCTCTGCTGAGTGTGCCACAATAGCTGAGTCTACCCCACTGTGAGCCAGGAGCCTGGAATTCCACTCAGGTTGACAGCAGGTGGCAGGGGTCCATGCACATGGTTGCACTTTCAGCACTACCCCATGTTTGAGTGCTGGGATCGTAAGTGGAGCTGCTGGGACTTGAACAAGCGCCCTCCTGAGATGCCGGCATTTCAGCTTCTCTTAACACACAGCGCCACAAGCTGACCTATCACATCTGCACTTCTCCGGCCCTTGCCTCCCATGTGCTCAGCATCTTCCTAGGCTGGGGCTTGCCCCACGTGTCCATACAAGAGGGTCCAAGCAGAGGGGGTGACAGAGAGCGTCCTTCATTGGCTCCAGTTCCCATGTCGTGGGACACTGGTGGTTCTGAGTGACCTGTGGCTATGTGCACAGGCCCAGCCCCACTGCCAGGATCCCAGCAGGAAGGCACAGCAGGAGGCAGCCCCTGCCCCTGGATGTCCCCTAGGCCTTGTTGGTCAGCAGAGGCAGAGGGCAGTGGTGACCCCAGATTCCCCTCAAGCCCTTGCTTCCCAGAACTCCAAGCCCTGCCCTTACTCTCCACCTCAATCAATCATTCATTCATTCATTCATTCATTCATCCATCCCTCTGTATGTATTGGGGCACTCACCACAGGGCGCCTGGCACTGGGAACTTGCTTATAGGAACACATTATTCCGTGTCCCTCTTCTCCACCTCATGTGATTCTCACAACAACCCTGACTGAAGCATTCCCATTACACAGCTGGGGAAAGCTGAGGCACAGGGAGAACAGAGGACTTGCCTGAGCTCTGAGAGGGCAGAGCCAGGCTCAGAGTTCAGGTTCAGGGCAGCCTGTGGAATGCACCTCACTCCACCCTGGCTTCTCTGCATGGCCCCCCTCTCCGGCTTTCCCTCACTCCACCTCTAGCCATGGCTACTCTTATTTGGGGGCTTTTTTACTTTTTCCATTTTTCATTTTTTGTGCCCACTCCCCTCCTGGTCCAACACACAGACTGACCTTCTGGGACAGGCAGAGATGGCGATGGCCACAGGCCAGAAGCAGGAATTCCAGTATCAGTTAGCTAGGGCGGGTGGTCGGGAGGTGGACCAGGGAGGGTCAGCCATCACCAAGCAGTCTGAGTCACGCCTTCTGGACGTCAGGTCCTTTTGGAAGGAGCTTCTCCCGCGTCTCCTACACACAGCAGACTCCGGAGACTCTGGGTCAATCTCCACTGCTTTCCAAGGATACAAGCGGGGAGCTGGATAGGAACAGCCAGAACTGGAACTAGCACCCATATGGCATGCCTGCGCTTGCAAGGTGAGCACTGAGCCATGTAGCGATGCAGCAGGGCCCTTTCTCATTCATGTTCAAGTGCTTCAAGGGTGCACACATGAACTCTGTAACTATTAGTGACCTAAGAGAAAAGCCCCTGAGGTGGAGTTAGTTTTCACGGGCAACAAGATCACAGAAAGCAAAAGGAGGTTACAGGAAGAGAAATTTGGTACAGTGTAAGACAAATGTGGCCCAGAGTTATCATGTAGCCAACAGCAGCAGTGGCTTCCCATATATGTGGGTGCTGGTTTGAATCCCAGCTGCTCCACTTCACACCTGCTCCTGCTGATGCCCCTGGGAAAGCAGCAGAGTATGCCCCCAGTGCTCTTGGACCCCTGTGCCCACATGGGAGACGTGTCATTTCCTGCCTACTGGCCGCAGACCAGTGCACCCCTGGGCTTGTGTGCATTCTGGACATGAAGCAGTGCATGGAAGATCTATCAATCTCTCCCTCTCTCTGTGTCTCTGTCTGTCTCCCTTTTCTTTCTTTTGTAATTCCCTCTTTCAAAAAAGTCATTTTTAAAAGTGACACCTCTTGGTGCCTCCCCATCCCTTACCATGGTACCTGCATTCCTCTTGGCCCCACATCCAAGCTCAATTTCCTCCCAAGTCTGGGGCCAACATAACTGACTACCTGCAGCTCCCTGCACTTCTTGGCTGCATGTGGGGGAAGCCAGGGCACCTGTCAGCTCCCACCAGCCCCACCTGCTTCCCCAGCACCAAGGAGTGCACCAGCCGCGTGGAGTGAGTCAGGGGTAAGAGGCAGTGACACAGACACTCCCAGGGCAACAGCAGCCTCTCCAGGGTCACAGCTTACTGAGGGGCAGGAGCTCGAGAAGCCCTGGAGCTCGGCCTGTGGTCTCAGTGTCTCCTGCTGCTTTTGAGCTGGGCCACCCAGATGGAAGAGGCCTCAGGAAGGCCAGCACAGGAGAGGATGCAGGCTGCTGGGGAGAAGGTTCTGTCCTTGGCCCTCCAGGCAGGGGTGCTCGCCCTGAGGAAGTACAGCTCTCCTGTCTAAGACTCCACAGGCAACACAATGTGTGTGGTCCCGGGGAAAGCTGTCACACCCCTCAGCGATTCCCTATGGGGCTCCCCACCTTAGCAGCAGCAGCCACATTGCCTGAGCACTTGTGCACACGGAGATGCCTCAGTGTAGGAGTGCTGGACAGCGCCCCTGGGGTACACGCCCTCCAGAGACCTTGGTGTGTGCCCAGGGGTTCCCTGCAGGACCTGGGTGGTCTGGGCCTGGCCACCAGGGCCATGACTGACCGAACCCTCCCCTTCTCAGGCAGGACCTGTCTCTCAGTCTGTCAGCCCCAGGTACCCCCCAGAGCCCTCGCAGGTTCCTCAGGGGTTCCTTCCCCACCAAGCACCCTGAGCTGTGTGCACATGGAGACATGTCATGACACAGGCTCACACACAGGCACAGAAGCCATGGCAGCTGCAGTGGGAAGCGCCCGAGGTGTTCTGAGGTGGGAATATTCCCTCAGACTGCTCCAGCTGAGCCTGCTCAACGCAACACCTGAAATCCCGGACTCTGGAGCCTCCAGACAGGGACAGGGACAGGGACGCTCAGCTGTGGAAGGTGTCCAGCAATGCCCAGCCTATCCTTTCCACATGGATGATCCCAGAGTCCAGCAGTGCCTCCCAGGTTTCCCACAAATGGGCCACAGTGGTACCCGGAGAAAGCAAAGGGGATTTGTAGCAGCAAGAATGAGGTGAGAATTCAGGAGGCTCCTTCATGCCATCACCTACGATTTTCAGGCCCATCCAACTGCCTCACCCATGACCTCCTAAGATTCATATAGACCCAAATCAGACTTGTGCATTGTGAGATATCTCACAGATTTCCCTATTTTCCCCAGGATTTTCCAATCTGTTTAGTTGTGTTTCAGACAGGCAGAGAATTAACATCCATTGCTTCACGCCCCTCTGCTCCATCATGGCCTCGCTGGGACACTCCAGCTCTGCAGCCTCAGCTTCATCCGGGTCTCCCACATGGGTGGGGGTGAGGAGGGACAAGGGACCTGGCCCCCCTTCCTCTGCTTTCCCAGGCCCCTGAGCAGGGAGCTGGATGATCTCCAGGGGAGAAGCCAGAGCTGAGCCAGACCCCATATGTGATGCCCACGAGGCAGGTGGCATTTATATGTGCAGATGACAGAGATCTGTATGCAATAGCTATGTGGACACAAGATCTCTTTTTAATGTCTAGCATGCATTTATGTAGTTCATATATGTACTAATAAGTGATTATTTCTTCATAATGTGTAGCATAAGAGCCCATTTATATTATGTCAGTATTATTTACCTAGCAGGGACTCTAACACTGTATTTATATGTACCTCAAAATATGCTCTATATATTGATATCCTACATAACTAGATGCTAGCATAACAACTCTATCATATAGAATATCCATTTGGTAATGCATATGTCTATTTCATGTATATGTGATTAATATCATTATAAGTTCCACATATATTACTATTTAAAAATTTATTTATTTATTGATTCGATAGTCAGATATACAAAGAGGAGGAGAGACAGAGGAAGGTCTTCCGTCCGATGATTCACTCCCCAAGTGAGCCAATGGGCAATGTTATGCCGATCTGAAGCCAGGATCCAGGAACTTCCTCTGGGTATCCCACACGGGTGCAGGGTCCCAAAGCTTTTGGTGGTCCTAGACTGCTTTCCCAGGCCACAAGCAGGAGCTGGATGGGAAGTGGAGCTGCTGATATAAGAACCGGCGCCCGTATGTAATCCCGGCACATTCAAGGCGAGTACTTTAGCTGCTAGGCCACTCCGCCAGGTCCCTCCACATATATTTGTACATCTACATTTTAAAACCTAATATATAAGAGATGTTAATTTGCTTACTGAGTCATTTATTTGCATTAAATCATTAGATTTATTTTGTTTCATTTACAAGTCAGAGTTTCAAGGGGAGAGAGAGACACAGAGCTTCCATCCGTTGGTTCACTCCACAAATGGAGACAAGGGCCAGAGCTGGGCCAGGCCTGAGCCAGGAGTTCATGCTGCTCTCCCACGTGGGTGCTCAGCCACAAGCCCTGGGGCCATCTTCTGCTGCTTTCCAGGCCTGGTGGAGGGAGAAGGATGAGAAGGGGAAGAGTCAGGACTCAAGCAGGTGCCCATATGGGGTGCAGGTGCTCACTGCAGGAGGGAAGGCTTTACCTGTGACACCACACAGTTGGCCCCTAGAGTATCTTCAGATAAGTAATTATTTAGGACAAAGTCATGTTTTGATGAAAACTTATTTTCATAATATACAGAAAATATGTGCTAAAAAAATGCTATGCACAGAAATCGAGAACCCTCTGCACCTGTCAAATTTTGGATTTTAATTACAATTCTCTACTAACTTTCTGAATGGTTGGTCTGTGAGTGTGTGTGTGCGGGATGTCCCTGGCTCACGTGTCCCAGCATCTGGAGTTTGCAGGCTGCCTCCCTGTGGTCTTCCCCTTGATTTGGAAGATAGCAAGGTGCACCCATGGCAAGTGTGTGACTCAGGTCTGACTTTTGGCAATGACCTCACTGCTGAGCCCCTGGTCTGCCAGGCTGTGGGGAGGGTCCTCAGCCCCTCAGCACCTCTTTCCTGGAGGTGCAGGCACAGGGAGTAAGATGTGGTGGTGAGAGAGCCATGGGGAGAGGGCCAGTTCCCAGCCGAGCACACCCAGAAAAAAAATGACAAGGCATCATTGCATCACTCAGCATGGAAGGGGTTGGATTCCAGGGCCTGCTCAGCCCCAGACTTCTTACTGAATTCCAGCACTTTGGATCTCAGTTGACTTTTAGCTCTCTGAGCCCACAGTGCTGCTGTGTCCAAGGACACTGCTACCCTGGCCATCCTTCCCACATACCAATCATCCAGGTACATGGCTGTCCTGAGCTCCCATGATCCAACACTCCTTCCCATCAATGGCCACTGGCAGCAGCACATGTGAGACCACACCTGAGCTAACAGGACACCCACAGCGCAGCATGGAGGCCCACAGCCTCAGGGTCAGCAATGCTGCTTTCTCTGTCCTCAGGAATGTGTGTGGGTGGGTACAGAGTGCTGCCGTTTCAGCCCAGGGTCTCACTATTCACAGCCTAGTGTCTCAGTGGCTGGGGGGCCAACCCGAGTTCTAGATCTGCCAGTGGCATAGGAACCCACAACGTGACATCTTCTAGTTGTAGGATCCCCACACTGCAGCTTCCTCCTCCCCAGTGACCTCACTGCCAGTCACAGACCCTGACTCCAAAGATGTGGAATCCTGGCATTCAGAATGAAAGCCCACATAAAAAGGCAGATTCCTTGTCATATGAAATTCCAGTTTCCCCACATGTGTTCAGATGCTGTCTTATTTCTGATTCCCACAGTGCAGCAACAAGTTCCTTAGGACGTACATTGCAAGCCTCCTAGTTCCCAAACCCCAGCAGCAAGGGCCAAACTCTGAGGATGAACAGTTTACTAGCCCAGGGTCGTCTTTCCAGGGGTGTCGGCAGAAGGTCACAGTGAAGGACCCTATGTTTACCTGGGTCTCAGGGCTGTGAGGAGCTCGTCACGGGCTGAGCCTGCTTCAGCCGTTTGATCAGGAGAAGCAGGAAAGGCCGGTTCTTGTTGTCAATGTCAGGATTGCCGGTAAGGGTGCTGGATGTGAGTCCTGCATGGGATGGGGACTCTCAGGTGGGTGGAGCAGTGGCACAGGGCATATTGGGGTGAGGGTGTCACATACGTGCACAAGCATGCTCACACACAGATCACTAAAGCCATGGGTACTCACCACTGATGTCTGTTTTGAGAACACTTTTAAGCTTCTGACCCACAGTTACACCCATTAGGCGGAAGATTTCAGTTGGTTCTGTGGGAGTGAGGACATGGACACCATTGTTGCTGGCATCCCATTACAGCAGTAGTTACAGCACTAGTTCAAGCACCTCCTCCTTTTGAAAAAGTACTCTGTAAAGACTTATTGTTATTTAATTATTTGAAAGGAAGATATCAAAGAGAAGGATAGAGTGAATAGAGAGATAGAGATAGAGAGAGAGAGAGAGAGAGAGAGAGAGAGAGGAATCTTGGTTTTTCTAAAAAAAAAAAAAAAAAGGTCACTCTGCGTGGAGCTGGGCCAATATGGAGCCAGGAGCCAAGAGCAACTTCTGGGTCTCACACATGAGTGCAAAGACCCAAGGACTTGAGCATCCTCTGCTGCTTTCCCAGGCCATGAGGACTGAGTTGGACTCAAAGTGAAGTAGCCAGGCCCAGAACCAGCATCCATCAGGGATGACAGTGACACAGGAAAGCATTAGCCTGAAATGCCACTGTGCCCTCCACTAACTATTGCTTTATTTGAATGGCAGAGTTCTAGGCAAGCAGGGGAGACACAGCTTCCAGCTGCTGCTTCACTCTCCAAATGACCTCCAAGGCCATGGCTGGCCCAGGGAAGGCCAGGAGCATCATCAGGATTTGCCAGCTTAAGTGCAGTTCCACTGTTCTCCCAGAGAGGGCAGCAGGGGGCTGGAGTAGAAGCAAAGCAGCTGACCATTGGACAGGAGTCCTTGTGGGATTCAGGCAGAGGCCCCCTCCTGTGCCAGACCTTCATGCTGGGCCACTGGCTGCTCCCCTTCTCATCCATCTCCCTGCGAATGTGCCTGGAGGAGCAGCACCAGATGGCCACGTGCTGGGGCCCCCGATGGGATTGCTGCATCTGGCCTGTTCCAGCCCCAGCCTATGGGAGAGAACAAGCAGATGGAAGGTCTCCTTCTGACTGGTTCCCCTTTCCCCAACAACTCTTCACAAATCAACCTTGAATTTAAAGGCAGAGTTAAGGGTCTGGGCTAGACAGACAGATCTTCCATTCACTGATACTTCCCCCAAATATCCACAATGACCAGAAAATGCAAACTGCAGCCCAGGTCCAAAAAGGGGGCAAGTTTCAGTTTAAGGGTTAGGTCCCAAGGACCTGGCCATCATCCACTGCTTTCTCAGGGTATCAGCAGGGATCTGGGTTGGAAATCGAGTAGCAGGTATTTGATCTGATATTCCTGTGGATTTTCTGCACAATGGACAGAGGCTTGGCTCCATTAAGTGGCAGCACTGAACTGAATAAATAATTATTGACACAAGGAACAAAATCTTAGGAGGCAATTGGGGGAGACCCAGCTGATGGACCATCTCCTAAGCCCACCATCTGCCTCTAAACAACAGAATCCACAGGACCAGATGCTCTGTCCTAGCCACTTCCTGTGTGCTGTCACCACCTTCAACCCTCAGCCACACTGACCCTCCTACACAACTGGAAGCTGATGCACATGGAAAGGAATGACCTGCCAAGGGTAGGCCAAGGGTAGAAGACAAGTACACCAGGACAGTCCATGCTGCACGTGAGGGACAAAAGCAAGGACTGGGCTGTGAGGTCACGCTGTGTCTGTTCCTCATCTCCCATCCCAGGGCAGGCACAGCAGGTGCTCAGGGATGGAGTCACCACTAACAGACCCCTGAGTGTCACCCCGCCCTGAGTGTCTTATAGTAGCGTAGGTGTACGGGAGAAGTCAGGGTGCAAAGCATGGGTTCCCAGGAGAAGCAAGGGTGGGACAGAACATGATCTTCACCTTCTTGGTTCACCCAGCGACGCACAACGTCAGTGACATTAAACCACACCCAATTTGGTGGGTCGCTCAATGCAAATGTTTGGTCAATGAAGGGCCATGCATTGCTTCCAAATCTCTGGAGGACAAACAACACAGTACAGTTAGAGAATTCCTCACACACAAGGAACATGCCAGAAACACTCCAACCCTGCCCACACCAGACCCAACACCAACACTGGATTCTACAGCTCTTCCCAACCACATTGACTCAAAGTCAAGAAACCTGGGCTACTCATGGCTGCTTTGCATGTCCTCACTCTAGCCTGATTAATTATTTGAGACAGAAATGTATACATGAAGGGCGTGACTATGCTGTTGTGTTCTAATCCCCTGAGGCCACGGGCACCACTGCCAGCCTAAGCCCCTCCCACCAGCACAGCCTCCTAGGACAGAAACCAGGGGCCAGCATTCTGGGTCTGCAGGGGACACAGCAGGCAGATCTGACAGTATGAGAGCTCACTGCTATGTTAGACCTCATTCAGAGACCACAGTGCTTAATAAAGCTGAGAAAACATATTAAAGGGCCTATACAATTCCAGGAATATGGGAATGGCATGATGCTACAGAGAGCTAAGCCACAGCCTGTGGTGTCAGAATCCCATATTAGGACCAGTCGAGTCCAGCTGTTCTACTTCTGAGCCAGCTCTCTGCTCATGAGCCTGGGCATGCAATGGAATATGTGCAACTTGTTCTGCCACACACAGTGGAGACCAGGATGGAGGCCCAAGCTCCTGGATTGTGCCTGGCCCCTCCCTGCACATTGTAGGCTCTTGTGGAGTGAACCAGCACAGACACACTCTCCATCTATACATTTCTAACTCCCAAATACATAATCAGACAGGAGAACTCCGGGGCTGGAGTTGTGGTGCAGCGGGTAGAGCTGTGGCCTGTGACTCAGGCATCCCCCTGCACACAGCTGAAACACCCAGCTACTTTCCTGTGCTCCAGCTCCCTGACAATGCCCCTGGGAAATCAGCAATAGATGGCCCAAGTACCTGGGCTCCTGGCACCCATGTGGGAAACCCAGGTGGCATTTCAGGTTCCTGACTCTGACCTGGCCCAGTCCTAGTCACTGTGGCCATTTGGAGAGAGAAGCAACAGGTGCAAGATCTCTCTATCTATATTGTTGCCTCCATCTCTGCCCCTACCTCTGTCTCTGTCTCTATTTCTGTCACTCAGAAACACTTTAGTTGTTCAAAGAAGTAAATACATCCTTTCAGAAATCTGAAAGAGTATGAGTTACAAACTAACACCCCTTACCTCTGTGATTTGGGAGCCCTGAAAACATTTCCTGCTCATCCATTTACATGTTAAACAAGGTGCATGTGGCCAGTGGTTTCCCTAGTGGCCAGAAGGGTTCTGGAGCCTCCGGCTTTCCAGAAATTGATTTCAGCTTTGAGATTCCTGTCATCTTTAAGGGTCCAATTCCTACACCCCAACCTTGTGAGCACTGAAGCATGCTGTCAAGAGTCTGAGAGTTCTGAAGTGCCCAGGAGTCCCTGCTCTGAGCTGCTGTACCCTCTGCAGGGCAGCACCTTCCTCCCACCCTGGCCTCAGCTCAGGCTTCTTATTCACCTCAAACAGCATCAATGCCTGCTCTTCGCGCTGTTTGAGCCTGAGCAGGTGCAGCTCTGCCACGGCCAGCAACGATGGGTCAGGAACAGCTTTCTGGATGTCTGTTTTGTTGAAGATCATGTACACACTGTGCCGGCTCTTTTTGAACTCATTATAAATTTCTAGAACGAGGAGAAGAGAAAAGCATCCGCAAGGTGGGCAATGGAAGAAACAGTAGTGTTCCCTGGCCAAGAGTGGACCAGAGGGTTTGAGTTGGACTCTCATCCTTAGCTGAGGGATCTTGGGGAACAGTAGCGGCCCCATAGGGGTGCCCCCTGCCCTGCAGAATCAGTCCTAATACCTTGTCTGCCTGAGGCCTCTTTCCTCCTTCCCAGAGAGGTGCTGTGTGACTCACTTCTCCTAGCATATATAGACCTACTCTAACTGCTCTACCTTGGACTCATTCTGTTCCACTGGCTCCACCTCCTCCCTCTGCACCCCCAAACTGCCTCTTGCCCATGTTTGCCCCCTATCTGGAAGCCTTTTCCCATTCTGGGATCTCAGTTTCCTGGGATTCCCTACTCTGTGCCTTCCTGTCTTTTGCAAAACACCATGACACTTGCCATGCATCCTCCACTCCCCTTCTGGTTCTCTGCTCTCACCAGTCTCCTCCTTCGCATGGGCCTCGTGCCACTTTCTTGCATTCATCACAAAGCCCACCACCTTTCTCCCCATGCTCCCTGATCTCCCCAGGGTTTCTTGTGTCTTGGAATTCATTCCATTTTTCCTGCCACTTAGCTGGGGTCCCTCAGCCAGCTCTGCTGTTCCAGTCTTCCCATTCTGCAGTCCCCAGACTCTGGGTCTGCTTTCTCCACTGGCTCTATTTCCCACAGCTGACGTGCTCTGCCTCTCCCCACAGGGTGCCCCTCTCTGTAGTCTCTTTCAGCTGCCCTTTGAAGACACTGCCTTCCACCCATGACTCTCCCTGGAACCTTTCCCCAGCATCTGGTGGGTCTTGTCCACTTACTTCACTGCCCCAGACCATATTTCTAAGAGATAGAGACCTCAGAACCCCTTTCTTTAGGATACCCATGCCTCCATGTTCTCTGTTCTCAGCTTCTTCTGCCTTGCCCTTTGGTGCTCCCATGTTGCCCGACTCACCGTTGTTGATGGCCACCATAGGCACGGTAATTGAAACTTCTTCATAGATGTCATCAGTGGTCTTTGGATCCTTCTTTGTGGTGTCCCTGGTTGCTTTGTCAAGGGTTCTGTTGTACAGGTAGGGCCTGTGCTCATGCACTGTGCTGGTCAGCATGTTCTCCTGCTTAGGGGACTGGGGAGCCCCAATTTGGGTATCCACAATAGAAGCCATAGCAATGGCAGCGTCTGCACGTCAGAGGCAGTGTGAAAGCGCTCTGATGTTGGGTCTAAGGTACCCACAAGAGAACCAAATGGTGACAGGTCAGCTGTTCTATGAGCGGGCAGATGGTGTTTGTCTCCAACAGGGAAGTTGGTTTGGTCTTAGAGAGGCGAGGCAAAGCCTCTCCCCCAAAGAGCATCTGGAATAAGCTCTCTGGGGTGCCAGTGTAGAAGGAGGGTGGGCTGGCATCCCCAAACTCTGCCTCCTCTGATCAGTGCAGCGAGCCTCCCAGGTGCAGTGGAAAAGTTTCAGAACTTTCCCCCTTCTATCCCAACCCACTAGGCCCTTCCAGCTCTCTCTCACAGGTTCTCTAACTGTGACGTGGAAGGGAGGGATGAGAGAGAATCGACCACCAGATACACACAGGGAAGAGCTGAGTCTGTGGTCAACAACCAGCCAGGGGTGAGTGGTCTGTGTGGGGGACAGCTCTTCCAGTGCTAATCCAGTCTTTGTGTGCCTACAGCCTGGGCCAACACCTGACCTTTAATTCAGGTGTCATGCCAATATGGGGTGCAGGTGCTCACTGCAGGAGGCACCACACAGCTGGCCCCTAGAGTATCTACATATAGATCACTATTTAGGACAAAGTAATTTAGATGCAAACATGTTTCATATACACACCAAATTCATATTAAAAATATGTACAGAATTTAGGATTTTTTTTTCACCTGACAAACGTTTGGATTTCATTTCCATTTCTCTGTTCACTTTCTGTATCACTGGTTTATGTGTGTGGGGTGTCCCTGGCTCTGGTCTACCTGGGTTTGGAGTTTCGAGGCTGCCTAACTATAGTCTTGCTGCAAGGTTTGGATGAGAGCAAGGTACATCCATCGCAAGTAGGAGATTCAGGATTTACTATTGGCAATGTCATCACTGCCATAAGTCACATGGTGAAGTGAGAGCCAGAGGGGCACCAAGGGCTACATCTGCGACATGGCAGCAGAACCACACACACCGTGCCTAGCAGTTTGAAGACACAAACAGCCTCAAGGTCAGCATTTCCATTTTCTCCTGGATGTATGTAGAGTGGGTGTAGAGACTGCTACCATTTCAGCCCAGGGTTGTATCATTCAGACCCTTGTGTCCCAGGACGCCAGGATGGCAGCCCAGGGTTCTCTGATCTGCCAGTGGCATAAGAACCCAAAATGCTTCATCTTCTAGTTCTTGGAACCCCACACTGCAGCTTCCTCCTCCTCCTCCCCCGTGGCCTCGCTGCCAGTCACAGACACTGACTCCAGAGATCCGGAATCCTAGTGTTGAGAACGTCCCTGTGCTCTCAAGGACACCTTATCCTATGGTGTTCCAGTTCTCCAGCCCCGCAATTTGAGGCTGCCTGACTCTCGCTCTGTGACAGCCAAGCCCTTGATACTCACCCTGCTGGGTCCCCAGCATGCTGAGGAGAGGTTTAACCCAAGCAGGTTCACAGTCAAGGGTCCCTGTGTTAACCTGACCCAGCAGTTTATAGAAAAGATTCACGGGTACTGAGAGCTGTCCACAAGTTCAGGCTGGTACGGCAGGTAGGTCACAAGGCGCAGGGCAGGCTGGTAAGGGCTCAAGCCATCACCGCTCAGAAGGTCGTCATGGCCTATACGGTTGATCCCTGCATGGAATTGGAATCTCAGGGGGATGGAGCAGTGTAGCTGCACCCCCATCCATGCATAAGTGCACATGTGTGCTCACACACAGATCATTGAGGCCGGGGTCTCGGCCAGGGCTGGGTACTCACCACTGATTTCCATGCTGAGGACACTCTCCGTGTTGTCAGGGAGTCTCTCGGCTGTGAGGCGAAAGACATTGATTTCTCCTGTGGGAGTGAGGAGAGGAAGGCCAGTGTGAGTGTGAGGCTCAGCAGGCCCCTGGAGGAAGAGGAGGGAAGGAGCACACTCCAGGGGGGCTCCTCCTGCCTGGGACACCCCTCACCACCACACACACTCCAGCTCTCTGCCATGCCATGCCAGCAACTTCCCCTTCAGGGCTCAGCTCCCATGTCACCTCCTCACAGGGGCCCTCCAGGGTGCACACACCTTATGGCCGTGACGTCACTGTCTTCTCTAGAGCATGTGACCTCTGACATGGCTGCGTGGTTGTTTATTTCTCTCCTGATCTCAGCACAAAATATGATGCACCTGGGTAGACATCCTTAACTTTCTTGTTCCTCACTGTCCCTGGTGTTCTGTCTAGAATATCAGTCTATGGGGGGAATCTTTGCGGTACAGTGGTGAACCACCTACATTTGATGAGGGCATTCCATAGAACCCCAGTTCATATTCAAGGTGATTCATTTCCTTCTAAAAAAAATACTATTATGTGTATTATATTTGAATGGAAGAATTCTACAAACACGGGAGACACACCTTCCTGCTGCGGGCTTGCTCCCTCCCCAGATGGCCTCAATGGCAGGGATAGGCCAGGCTGAAGCCAAGAACATCCTCAGGATTTCCCAGCTGGGAGCAGTTCTGCTGTTCTCCCAGACATGTCAGCAGGGAGCTGGGTCTGGAGTGGGACAGCTGGTATTGAACAGGAGCCCTTGCAAGATTCAGGGACCACAGGAGGACGCCTAAACCACCATGCCTGAATGCTGGTGAACTGGCTGCTTCCTTTCCAATCCACCTCCCTGCTAATGGACCTGCAAAAGCAGCACAAGATGGCCACGTGCTGGGGCCCTGATGGAATTCCAGTCTCTGGGATTCAGCCTGACAGACCCCAAACATGGGAGTTATTTTGGCAATGAAAAGGCAGATAAATATTTCTCTCCCCCTGCTCTCTGTTAGTCCACCTTAGAATAAACTTTGATTTGAAGGGCAGGATTGCAGTGAGAGAGGCAAGAAGGAGGCAGAGATCTTCCATCCACTGGTTTAGCCCTTAAATGGCCACCATGGGCAGAACTGGTCATTGCTGGGCCAGTCTGAAGCTATAAGGCAAAGGTTTAATGTGAGTCTCCCTGTGGGTACAGTGGCCAAGGACTTGTGCTGTCATCCACTGCCTTCCCAGGTACATTGGCAGGGAGCTGAATTGGAAGCAGAGCAGCCTGGATCGATTCCACTATGCAATGACAGTGGCCACAATAAATAAATCTTACACATGGTCACAAACATCTTAGAAGACAATTGGGGGAGACCCAGCTGATGGACCATCTCCTAAGCCCACCATCTGCCTCTAAACAACAGAATCCACAGGACCAGACGCTCTGTCCTAGCCCCTTCCTGTGTGCTGTTACCACCTTGAAATCTCAGCCACTCTGACCCTCCTAGAGCTAGTAACTGACACACATGGAAAGTCATGACCTGTCTATGGTCTCACAGCGGCCAGGGGTAGAGGGAAAAACTTCATTCAGGTCTTTCAGTAGGGCACGTGAGAGATAGAAAGTCTCCAATGATGAGTGATGTTTTCTAAGCTCCTGCTGCTTGTGGACACTGGGCTGCCAGCCAACACAGCCGATTCATGGTGTATGCGTGTGTGTGGAGATCCCAGACACGAATGCCTCAGTAGGGATAGGAATGAGGACAGGGGACACATCTGGGCAGAGGAGTGAAACAATCCTTTCCTGGACAGATCCAGAGTGTCAGCTCTCCCTGGGCTCAGGCCTTTGCACAGCTGCTCCCTTACCCACAATGCTCTGGGCCCTCCTTCCCGTCCTTCCTGCTTTTACCTATCTCTCAAAGCTCCACTGAGAGGTGCCCTCCTCCAGGAAGTCCTCCCTGACTCCAGGCTGGGTCAGGCATTTGCTTGGGTTCCTCTTCCCAGTCCTGCCTGCCCACCCTGGGTCATCACTGCATGGACACAGGAGTGCTCCCCTCCCTTCCTACACACCGCATGGACCATGAGCACTGTGTCCAGGCAAGGAGCGGCTGTGTCTGTCATGCTGTGTCTGTCCCATCATCCCCCGCTCCCAGGGCAGGTGCTCTGGTAATGGAGTCACCACTGACAGATCCATCACTCATCCCCAGCTCTGAGTGTCTGATACCAGCATGCGTTGGGGTGGGGTGCAGTCAGGGGCTCCAGAAGAAGCAGGTGTCTGCTAGATGATGATCTTTACCTCTGTTTCTCAGCCACTGACACACCACTCCGGTGACATCCAAGAAGACCCAGTCTGCTATGTTGCTGGGGTCAGGCTCCCAGGTTTGGATTGAGCGCCAGGACCTCCTGCCGTATCTCTGCAGGATGAACAAAAGGAGACAAAAATGCCAGAGGCTTGCAATCACACATGCCCTTCCCTCCAGCTGTTCCCCAGGTCAGCCTCCAGCTCCTGCTTGGGTCCTTGCCCCAGCCAAGGCCATTGTAGCCATCTGGGTAGGAATCTGCATGTAGAGGATATCTCCGTCAGTTTGCGTTCAAAGTAAATAAAGAAAGAAATGAAGAAGTAAATAAATATGATTTAGCAAATATTTCCACTGTACTGTATCGCCACATCTGGATATGATAATCTCTATGACACAGCTAATATATATTTCTTACTAGGGGAAGCCATGAAATAAAATCAACAATAGGAAAAAGAATAAAATTTTCAGCACTGTTGAGTTAGATAACATGCTACCAAGTAACCAATGTGTCGATGAAGAAATGAAAAAGAAAACAAATGCTTCGTGGAGAAAGTGATGCTGCTGTGTGCACCTCTGCTTCCTAATCAAAGATGAACTCGCAGTGAGTTGGTGCATCTTGGGCCAGTTGCATCTTACAGTAGGAAGCTGGACTGACTGCCATTGTCTGCACTGGCAATGTCAGGCCACGCATAAATAGCCAGAAGATGGATTTATGACTGCTCATGAAGGACCAGACTATGGTAACACTATGGGGCAAATAAGTTGTGGGGAGGGAATTGGGAGACAGAGTGAGGGAAACCCCAGTGCCTTTGGATTAGTACTATAAAAACTAAAAAAAAAAAGGAGGAAAAAAAATAGAAGAGGCATACAAATAGCAATTGAAACAGGGAAAAATGCCCCCACTTTTTAAAATTAGCCAGTCCATCCTGTGGCCAGTGGCAAAGTGGGGGGCTGGACAGACACCACACTTCAGGGGCTATAGAGAGAAGCTGCAGGATTCAGACTTAAGAGTCCCCACAAGGACAAGTTCTCTCCCTGGAAGCGTTTATATCTACTCTCCTTCAACACTGTTTGCAGATGACATGGATTCTAGATCAAGTGTCCTAGAAACACCTGCATTTCTGAAGCACAAAGACCTGCCTGAAGACTCCTGCTTCCAGAGCAGTTCTATCCAAAACAACTTTGTGGAAGCACTCACTACCCATGATGTCCAAGGCAGCACACACTGGGGCAGTTCTGTAGCTCAGTGGTCTAGATGCCTGTGCCCCAAAGCAGACTGCCTGGGTGGGAGACTTGGCCCTGGCTCCTGACTCCACCTTACTACTAGGGCTGTCCCGATGAGCCAGAAGGGCTGTCTCAAGTAGCTGGGTCCCAGTCAGCTCCATGGGGGACCTGGCCTGAGCTCCCAGCTCCTGCCTGGGCCTGGCTCACCTGGGGGTTGTCAGTATTTGGGAAGTGCAGCATGTCTACCCCTGTCGCTCAAAGAAATAATCAACAGGGCACAGCAGGATAGACTAGAGGCTAAAGTGCTCACCTTGCTTGCCAGTGATCTCCTATGGGTGCCAGCACGTGTCCCAGCTGCTCTGCTGCCCATCCTACTTCATGCTTGTGGCATGGGTAGAGCAGCAGAGGACAGCCCCCCACATCTTGGGACCCTGCACCCACGTGGGAACCCAAAAGAATCTCCTGACTCCTGGCTTCAAGTCAGCTCAGCTCCAGTCATTGCAGAATCCTGGGGAGTGAGCCATTGGAAGCAAGATATTTCTCTCTGTCTTTCCTGCTCTTTGTGGGCCTAAGTTTCCAATAAAAATAAATGAAGCTTTGAAAAAAACAAAAAAGGGAAAGGGAAAGAAAAGAAAGGAAAGATCCAGGGCTGGGTTTGTGGAGTACCAGGTTAAGCTGTGGCCTGTGACTCAGGCATTCCAACTGGGCACTGCTGAAAGTCCCAGCTGCTCTACTGGTGCTCCAGCTCCCTGCTATTGCCCCTGGGAAAGCAGCCAAAGATGGCCCAAGTGCCTGGGCTCCTGGAGCGCAGCAGGGAGATTCATCTGTGCTGCTCACCTGGTCTGTGCTCCTCCAGCCTCCCTGGGCCGTCTCTCAGGACCCGGGACAGCACCTTCCTCCCCACCTGGCCTCAGCTCAGGCTCCCAACTCACCTCAAACAGATTCACTGTCTGCACTGTGCGCTGCTTGAACAGGTGCAGTTTCAGTTCTGCCCGGGCCAATAACGATGGGTCAGGCACTGTATTCCTGAGCTCTGTGGCGTTGAAGACCATGTATATGCTGTGCCGGCTCTTTTTGAATTGTCTATAGACGGCTAGGAGATGGAGCAGAGGGAGGCATCAGGGGATTGTCAGGACTGGATGCAGCAGGGCACCCCTGGCTTAGTGTGAGCTCAGAGGGTTGGATTTGGACTGTCTCACTTACCTGAGGAACCTTGGGGGCAGTATTGGCTCCTTGGGTGGGCCCTGCCCTGCAGAATGGGTCCAATATGGCCAAGACCTGGTTCACCCTAGGCTCTGCCTGCAATCACCGCATTTCCAGGGCTTTGGAACGAGGGAGGGGAGGCCCGACACTGGGATTTTACTGGCCTGCGTTGTAGGAACTGTAGGTTTGGAGTCTATACCATGAGCATTTAGCTCTGCGGGGTTCTCCTTCTCCCTTAGGGAAGCTCCCTCATACATGGACATCAAGCGTTGTGGCCACACCCTAAATGTTCCCTTTTCTGCCATGACCTCCCATGGGCACCATGCCCGGTCCTACCCCCATGCTCCTCCTCAGACCACTTCCATCTTGCAGTTCACAGTCCAGCCAGTGTGCCCCACAACTTCTCCTCTGCACCCTCTGCTTGCCCCTTTCACATGGTGGTCTTCTCTCTGGAAGCTCCTTTCCAGGGGCTCTTCAATTTCCTGGGATTTCCTACTCTGTGCCTTTGCATCCAGGTGTAAACAACCAACTTCCTTTGCTTCCTCTCACTGGCCTTGCCTCTTAATTCTTGGTACTGGCACAGACCACTGCTTCTCTGCACGTGGCCTCTGCCATCCTGCAGGTTCCTCGTGCCCTGGAGGTGGCACCACTCCTCCTGGTTGGCTGGAGTCTCTCACCCAGCTCTGTTGCTTCAATATTGACATTTCATGATATCCCTCAAACTCCAGGTAAGCTTTCTCCACTGGCTCCCTTTCCACAAACTTCTGGGCTCTGCCTGTCCGCACCAAGTCCCGCTCGCTGCAGCTCCAAGAAGGTGACCTTGCTGCTCATGTGCCCTAAAGGAGGCAACTGCCTTCTACTCACACTTTCTCCCCTGGATCCACCTCACATGACCCCGCAGGTCCTGTCCACTTGGCTCACCATCCCCAGTCCACATCTCTAAGGGGTTCCCTGTGCCCCAGTGGATGATGCTTCCCCTGTTAGTTTCTTGTTCCAGGAATTTCATGCACCTCTCCCCTGCACTGCAGTGCCCTAAGTCCCCCGGCTTACCATTATTGCTGCCCACCATAAGGACAGTTGCGATATCTTTAGGGTAGTACACGGGCTCCCGTTCTGGCTGCTCTTTGGTGCTCTCCTCACATACTCCATCTTGGGCTCCGTTGTGCAGGGTGGGCATGTCTGCTTGTGCTGAGCCAGTCATCATGTCCCCCAGGCTTAGGGGACTGGACAGCCCCAATTTGGGTGTCCATAGCAGAAACCACAGCAGTGGCAGCATCTGTAGCCCAGGGGGCAGCATGGGGAGGCCCGGATGGAGGAGTCTTGGTGACTCCCAGGAAAACTGGGATGGAGATGGTCTCGAACAGGGAAGCTCGGCAGGTCTCAGAAAGGTGAGGCAAAGGCTTCCTCCCTGAGACTGTCTGGAACGGGAGTGTAGGAGGAGGGTGGGATGGTGTTCCCAAACCCTGCCTCTCTTCTGGCCTGTGCAGTGAGACTGCCAGGTGCAGTGGATAAGTTTCACAACTTTGTGCTTTTTATCCTAACCTATTTGGCCCTCCTCCAACTCCTCCTCCTGCTCCTCCCCATGGCGAAAAATGCTGCCCACGTCACACTCTGGCCTCAGGCAGTTGTTTGGTGGCTCCTTTCTCTGCTCTGGCCCTGCCCTTGCTGCTGGTGGCTCTGAGCCAGGGGTACCCCACAACGAAACGTCAGAATTTCCCAGCCCCAGGCACTGAGGCACAGCTGTGTGTCAGATGCCCTTGGGACTACTGCATCCCATATGAGATCCCAGGAGGAACTGTGGCTGCTCTGCTTCTCATCCAGCATCCTGCTAACGTGCCTGAGAAGACAAGGCTCAGTGTCTCCAGCATCATTTCCTGTCACCCCTGTGGAGAGTGGGATGTGTTTTTGGGTGCCTGCCTTGAGCCCGCCTTGAGCCTGGCCAGGCCCTGCTACAGCTGCCTTTGGGGAGAACCAGTGGATTGAAGATCTCTCTCTCTCTTTCACTTTCTGTGTATGCTGTGCTTCTTTTAGAAACATGAATGAATCCTTAGAAAATAAAATGAGGATTCTTGGGGACTCCTGTTTCAAGCAGTGAATCCTAGGTTTCCCCGCCTGGTCTTTGGGTCTTTCTCACCCACACCACAGTGCTGGGTAGTGAGATTCTAGGCTCGGTCAGAGAAGGCCTTGCAGAAAATTATGGAGTATAGAAGCAGAAGGAAGATCTGTTTATTCTCTTCTTCCCTCTGTAAAAATGCCTTTCACCATTAAAATAAACATATCTTTAAAAATACCCACATTTTCGTTTGGGCCCAGTATAGTGATAAGCTGCACATGAAGTGCCAGCATGGATGGGGAATCTTGTTGGAGTCCTGATGCTCCATGTCCAACCAGCTTCCTCACTGGAAAAGCACCAGAAGTGGGCCCAGAGATTGGAGCCCTGCTCCTCATGCGGGAGGCCTGGGTGAAGCTCCTGGCTCTGCCCTGCGTCTGTAGCCCTGTGAGCAGAGGACCAGTGCATGGAAGATCTCTTCTGCCTCTCCCTATTTTCTTGAAATTCTACCCTATGTGCACTGCACCCATTGGTGTCTTCTTGTTTTACAGGTAAAAAATCAGGGTCTGAGTTGGAGAAGTGATTGTCCAGAGGCCACACAGCAAGTGCCTTGAAAAGACCTAGTCAACTTCATGACACCTGAAAATCAGAACATCACACAGCCCTGCCTTCAGCCTCCTTTCTTACTTGTTAAAAAAATTTTATTTTTACTTGAAAGTGAGATTAACAACAAGGAGAGACAGAAACGTTTTCCATCTGCTGGACTCCCCAATGGCCCAATGGGCAGAAATGCGTCAATCCCAAACAGAAAGCACGACCTTCCTCTGCATTCTTCCACATGGGTGCAGGGACCCAGGGATCTGGGCCATCCTCTGCTGCTTTCCTAGGCCATAAGAAAGATGGGAAGTGAAGAAGCCAGGACATGACCAGGGCCATCCAGGATGTCGGGATTCTTGCAGGAGAGGTACCTGTTCAGCCAACTCACCTGCCCCCAGACTCAATTCCCTGGATGCCACCAACTCTCCCTCTGCTTCTTCCCCCGACTCTTCATTCAGCAAGGACCACAGACCTGGGTGCCACCTGCTGCTCCTAAGGCTGCTGTTCACTGTCACAAGGAAACACTCCAGTGGGTTCAACTGCAAATGCGGATAAAAACAGAGCAATGGGAAGGAAGGAAGGAAGGAAGGAAGGAAGGAAGGAAGGAAGGAAGGAAGGAAGGACAGAAAATGCCTTCCCTGGGTCCTGAGGCACTGAGTGAGCTGGTGGTGATCTCTCAGCAGTTACCCAGCCTCCCTGTCACTGTTCCTGTCACAGGAGAGCAGATGTTAGTACACCCCAGTGTTGTTCTAGGAATGCATAGGAAAGAGGATGAGTTCACCTAGAGCAGGGAGAGCCGGTGGCACAGTTGCCATGGCTGTTACTGATTTTCGCTGGTCAGCCTAAGTGGAACAGGAGTATTAAACCTTGGGGGCCTCTCACGCTGTGGCAATCAGGCCTGGGTTTGGGAGAGGTGAAGCAGCCGGCACTCAAACTTAGTTTTACTATAGATGCCGTGTTACAGGCTATAGCTTGGCTCCCTGAGCCACTATGCTAGCTTCATGAACCTGGGACACAC
This sequence comes from Ochotona curzoniae, assembly GCF_017591425.1. Classification (NCBI taxonomy): domain Eukaryota; kingdom Metazoa; phylum Chordata; class Mammalia; order Lagomorpha; family Ochotonidae; genus Ochotona; species Ochotona curzoniae. Next base: position 2,220,871 of record NW_024465561.1, on the reverse strand, counting down.
AGGAATATTCTGGAATGCCTCAAACCCATGGGCATGCTATTCTTGGGCTTTATCAGACACAGGCATCAGAATGACATCTAACCTAGCTGTGAGCTCTCAGAGCCCAGGCTATCAGATGTCAGAGGCCTACCAGTGCATGTCCTGCTGACCCCACAATGCTGGCAGCCTGAGCCTGGGCTTGCAGCTCTGTGGTGGGTGTTGTGGGGTCACAGCGGTGAGCAGGAGGCTCAGGGTCCCTCCCCACAGAGTCAATTTCATTTCCAGAATGCTTAGGAGAAGGTCCTGAAGCAGCTCCTGCATGAACAGAGTCTTTGAATGACTCATGAGTCAACTGAGGTTAGGAGGCATGGCAGTGTGGCACTGTGAGGGGAAGTGGTTCTTGCGCTGGTGTACCCAGTCACATTTAGAGCCTTGAGTTCTGCCTGGAGGAGTGTGTTTGTGCTAAGACGCACAGGATAATTCCTATGGCCAGGTGTAGTAGGGAGCAGTGGGCAGAGAGGGGCACCAAGGGCCAGAGCTGGGACATGGCACGATCTCCCCTCTCTGGGGCTCTGCTGAGCCAGGCACACAGCCAGGCCTGCAGGCTGAACCTAGCCAGGAGGAGCATTGGCAAGAGGGCACCAGGGCCAGCTGGACATGCACGATCTCCCCTCTCTGGGGCTCTGCTGAGTCCAGGCACACAGCCCAGGCCTGCAGGCTGGAGGAGCTTAGACAAGATCACTCACTCCTTGGAAACATCTGTATCCCATATCTGCCCTCCAGGAGGGCCCAGGTGTGTCTCTATCTCTGATTCTTTATGCCCTGTGGCCCATGCACAGGTCATCTCCTGATCTTGTGTGTGAGCTCTTAGTGCTGTCCGATGGGCAGGGTGAGTGAGGTGTAGTGACCACAAACCCCAGGAAGGGTCTAGGCCAGAACATCATGTGGTTTTCAAGGGTGATGCTGAGGATTGTCTCTCCCCACATATTTGATAACATATGTTGTTTATTAATGTGTATTTAATTAGAGTGTTATTAATAATATTCAACAAATTATTAAATATCAAATATTAAATATATTTAAGGTTGAACCTGTGGTTGGGATGAAAGGGCTCATAACCTGTGTTTCTGTTTCTCTCTTTCTCTATGCCTTTTCAATAAATCAGTAACTTTTCAGAAATGAAAGCATAGATTCTTGGTTACTCCTGTTTCAGAAGATGGAGCCTAGGCTCTCTCTTTGAGCCCGGCTGGTCTCGGGGTCTGACTTCTCAGCCACAGCACAGTGCTGGGTGTGACTCCCTTGGTTCTGTCAGAGAGGAATGTTGTAGCCAGTTAGGGAGAGAAACATTAGAAAGCTGATCTGTTCTTTCTCTCATTTGTTCTATAAATCTGCCTTTCACATAGACAATAAAATATACCTTTAAAAACAATTATTTGTGTCTACCTTCATAGCCTAGTACCTCAATCTCATCTTGCATGTGTCTGGTTCCCAAATGGCTAGCTCTTCGTATTGTGGCAGCTCCACTAACATTCAGGTCCCTGCTTATGGCTCGAATAACAGTAGAGGATGGCTGAAGCTTATGATTTTGCACCACTGTGGGAGACCTAGAAGTAGCTCCTGGCTTCGGATCGGCTTAGTTCTGTCCATTGCAGCGAATGGAGTGTGAACCAATGTACAGAAGATCTTGTATTTCTTCTATTTATATATCTGCTTTTCCAATAAAATAAATAAATAAAATAATCATTTACTGGATACAGTGCAGTGACGTACCTGGATAAGCTGCCATGTGAAGCTTAAGCATTGGATGGAGGACCCTGTTTATGTCCCGATGTTTCATGTCCAAAACAGCTCCCTGCCCGGAAAAGCACCAAAAGTTGGCCCAGAGTTTGGGTCCCTGGCTAATGTGAGGGAGACCTAGATGAAGCTCCCATCTTTTGGGTTTCAGCCTGGCTCAGCCCTGGCTCTGATGTCTGGGTTTGAGAGGCATGGAGTAGCTGGAACTCTAATTGCTCCTATTAAAGATGCCACGTCACAAGCTATTGCCTGGCTCACTGTGCCACTATGCTAGCTTCACACACATGGACCATACAAGAATACTGTACAGCCCCACACTCATGCTCAGCAGTGAGCAGAAGGGCTTGGGTCCTTCCCCAGAGTCCACTTCTCTCCCAGGATATTAGGAGGAGATCCTGAAACAGCCTTGGCATGCAGAGTCTGAATGACTGATGAGTGAAGTAAGATTGGAACTCATGGTGTTCACTCATTGGAAACATCTGTATCCCACATCTGCCCTGCAGAAAGGCTCAGAAGTATTTTTAACTCTGCCTCTTTTTCACCTGAGGCACCACGCGCAGGTCATCTCCTGATCCTGTGTCAGCTTGTGGTGCTGTTGTCTATTGGGGTGGTTGAGGGGTAATGACAACAACACAGGAAGGGTCAAAGACATCCTGTGTTTAACAAGGCAGTTGGTGAAGATAGTCTCCAAATCTTTAAATGAAATAAATAATAAAACAAAAATAAAATAATATCTAAATAAATAAAATTGTTACATATTTGTCAAGCAGACTGAAAGTGAGCAAGTCAAGGAAGCAGAGAAGTAGAGAGAGGAAATGAATGAATCGTTGTGTCGGTGGTCCTCTATTGAATTAACAGCAATAGCTGAGTCTGCTCCATGATGAACAGGAGATCGGAACTCCACTTCAGTTTAGTCAGGTGGCAGGGCCCAGGCACATTGTTGCATTTGCAGCACTACCTCATTCCAAGGGATTAGGATTAGGGTTGGAGCTGCTGGGACCAGAACCAGTGCCCACCTGAGATGCTGGCATTTCAGGCTTCTGTTTACATACGGCACCAAAACACGGGCCCCATCACCGCTGCTGTTCTCCAGCCCCTGCATTCCAGGTGCTCAGCATTTCCTAGGCTGAGACTCAGCTCCCCCTGTCTATACCATAATGTCAAAGCAAAGGTGAAGACAAAGAGCATCCCTCATTGACTCCAGTTCCCAGCATCCCGGGACACTGGTAGTTCTGAGTGACCTGTGGCTATGTGCACAGGCCCAGCCCCACTGCCAGGATCCAAGCACGAAGGCACAGCAGGAGGCAGCCCCTGCCCTTGGATGTCCTCTAGGCCTTGTGGGTCAGCAGAGGCAGAGGGCAGTGGTGATAATGGCATCCACTCAATCCATTGCTTCCCAGAACTCCAGGCCCTGCCCTTGCCCTCCTTTGCTTAACTTCACTCATTCAATCACTCATTCCCATGTTCTGTGTTTGAGGTGTTCACCATGGAACTTGCCCGCTTGGCTCTGGTTACTCACTGAACAGGAACTAAACCTTATGTGTTTCTCACAACAACCCTGACTGAGGCGTTCCCATTACACAGCTGGGGAAAGCTGAGGCACAGGGAGAACAGGGAACTTGCCTGAGCTCTGAGAGGGCAGAGCCAGGGACAGAGTTCAGGTTCAGGACAGCCTCTGGAATGCACCTCACTCCACCCCTGGGTTTTCGGCATGTCCACCTGCTATCCTTACTTCCCTCATTCCACTCCTAGCCGTGGGTACTCCTATTTTGGGTCTTTTCTGTATTTTCTCACTTTGGTGCCCACTCCCCTCATGGTCCCAGACACAGACTTATCCTCCAAGACAGGTGGAGGTGGTGATGCCCATGAGTCTGAAGCAGGAGAGAAAGCAGAAGTCAGCCAGTCCCAGGTGTTTGGGAGGTGAATCAGGGAGAGTCAGCCTTCACCGTCCAGTCTGAGTCACTGTTGTTGGGCATGAGGTCTTGTGAGCAGGAGAGGCCTGTGTGGGCATCGTTGGCCACCACCTCCTCCCAATGCTGTACTCCCTGCAGCCTTCAGATCTAATCTCGTCCAGCATTCTCAGGAGACAGAAGAACTTGGGATCTGACTCCTGGGTCCTTTTAGGGGAAGTGGCAACTCCTGTCTCCAAGAAGAGTCCTGCTCACTTCAGAGATTAACATTCATGTTTTTTTTTTTTTCATTTTAATTGATTTCTTTTTCCTTAGAGAAAAAGAGAGCAGTGACAGGGAATAAGATCTTTCATCTGCTGGCTCACTCAGCAAGTGGCTACAATATCCAGAGCTGAGCCGATCTGAAGCCAAGTGCCAGGAGCTTCTTCTGGGTCTCTCATGGGACCTCAACATCTCAAGACCATGTGTCATTGTCTACTACTTTTCCAGGCCACAGGCATGGATCTGGAGAGAAGTGGAGTAGCTGGGATACGAACCATTGTACATATGGGATATCGGCCCTGGCAAGACAAGGATTTAGCCACCAGGCCAACATGCTGTGCCATGTTTATTTCTTTTCTTCTTCTTCTTTTTTTAATTTGGAAAGGCAGATCAGAATTATGGAGCAAAGGAGAGACACAGAGAAAGATCTCCCACCTGCTCATTTACTCTCCAAATATCCACAATAGCTAGAGCAGAATTAATCCCTCATCAGGGCCAGTAGCTCCCCCTGGGTCTCCCACGCAGGTAAAGGCTCCCAAGGCTTTGGGCCATCGTCTCCTACTTTCCAAGACCACAAGAAGGGAGCCGGATAGAAGTAGACAGGACTAGAACTGGCACCCATATCGGATGCCTGCATCTTGCTAGATGAGCGATTAGCCGTTGAATAGTCCTGTTGGCCCTTTTTCATGCGTTTTCAAGGGCTTCACAGGTGCAAGGTTGAACCTTGTGGAGGTCTTTAGCATCATAGCCAAGGGAATTTCTGACAACTAAGGTAGTGTCCTCCACATAGAAATCAGTGGTGGCTACACAGCCCTGACCCATGCCATGGCCTCAATGATCTGTTTGTGAGCACATGTTTGTATGTTTACATGGATGTGCAGCTGGAACTGCTCCATCCACCTTAGCCTTCCAGCCCCGTGCAGGGATCCCATGTAAGTGCCATCTTGAACCTTCTGATGATGGCATCAGCAGTAACCAGCCTGTTCTGTGCATCGTGACCAACCTGGTTGCCCACCCAGAGCAAGTGGATTGCATCTGTCAACACTAAGACCTGGACACCAACCGCTGTGTCAGGTGAACACAGGGGCCCTTAACTGTGAACCTGCTTGGGGCTGCCCTTGAATGGGAGCCTCTCTTCAGGATGCTGGGTGTGGGACCTGGGTAGGCAGCTGGGTGGATCTCAAGGGGTTTGCCTGTTACAGAGTGGGAGTCGGGCGGCATCAGAATGTGGGGTGAAATTGAAACTCCATATGACAAGGTGGCCTTGTCGGTAGATGGTGTTCTGAGTGCTGGGATTCCAGATCTCTGGAGTCAGTGTCTGTGTCTGGCAGCGAGACCATAGCGAGGAGGAAACCACAGTGTGGAGAACCTAGAAGTAGAGGATGGTGTGTTTTTGTTTCTTACTCCACTGGCAGATCTGAGAACCCAGGGCTGGCCCCGTGGCCTCCTGGGGCACTAGGCTCTGAGTGATGAGACCCTGGGTGAAATGGTGCCCTCCCCCATATATAGCCTTGAGGCAGAGAAAGCAGGAATTCTGAACCCCTGTATTCATGGCTCCATGCTCTGGTGTAGGTGTCCTGTTAGCTCCAGGTGGGGCCTCACATATGCTGCTGCCAGTGGCTTGGCAGAAATGGCCTGGCTATTGTGGATATATGGGGAACGAACCAGCAAATGGAAGATCATTTTCTTGGTCTCTCCTTTGCTTTGTAATTCTGATCTGCCTTTCCAATTTAGAAAAGAAATAAGAGGGCATGACGCCATGGCCCAGTGGCTGAATCTTCACCTTGCGTGCGAGCAGCAGCCATATAGGCAAAGCTGTTTCACTTCTCTCAGGACCATGCCTCTTGCCTGGGAAAGCAGTAGAGAATGACTCATGGCCTTGGGACCCTGTGCTTGCATGGGAGATCTGGAAGTAGTTCCTGGCTTTTGGAGTTATAGGATTGGGGGTGCGGGGAGGAGAGTAATTGGAGGAGGTGGTGGCCAAGGATGCCTGCACAGGCCCCTCCTGCCCATGGGATGTGATGTCCAGCACAATGACTCAGACTGGATGGTGATGGCTGACTCCCCCTGGTCCACCTGGGCCTGGCTGACATCTTGTTCTCCTGCTTCTGGCCTGTAGGCATCACCACTTTTGCCTGTCAGAGGATGTCCCCCCGTATGGGGGACAGGAGAGGAGTGGGCACAAAAAGTGAAAAATGCACATAAAGGCACAAAATAGAAGTATCTGTGGCTAGGGGTGGAGTGAGGGCATGAAGGATAGGGGTGGCCATGCAGAAAACCTGGGGATGGAGTGAGGTGTGTTTCAGAGGCTGTCCTGAACCTGAACTCTGAGCCTGGCTCTGCCCTCTCAGAGCTCAGGCAAGCCCCCTGTTGTCCCTGTGCCCCAACTTTCCTCAGCTGTGTAATGGGAATGCCTCAGTCAGGGTTGTTGTGAGAATCACATGAGGTGGAGGGCATTGTGGGGTCAGCAGGACATGCACTGGTTGGCCTCTGACATCTGATAGCCTGGGCTCTGAGAGCTCACGGCTATGTTAGACGTCACTGTGATGACAGTGTCTGATAAGCCCAAGCACGACATGCCCGTGAGCATGAGATGTTCTAGAATATTCTTGTATAGGCCAGGTTCATGAAGCTAGCATGGTGGCACAGGGAGCCAAGCTATAGGCTGTGACTTGGCATCTTTTTTTTTTTTTGAATTCTGAATTATGTGGTATAATTTTGTATAGGCTGGGATTTCCCTCTGCAAATTCCTACCCCATGACAGATTTCCCCCATTTTCCTATAATAGTCTCTCGGTAAGTGTACCCCGACATTGTTGGTACAGACAACGTGAGGCATTCCAGCATCCCATTTTCTACACATGTCCAACAGTTTCATTGGGAATCTACCTTTTGTCTGAATGCAGGGATGCATGTTCCATTATTCCCCCACCTCTGTGTATGATAGACCCCAGTACTCCATCACTGTACACTTCCATAATTGAGAAGGACATGGCGCCTTTAATAGGAGCAGTTGGAGTCCCAGGTGCTCTGCTTCTCTCAACCCAGGCATCAGAGCCATGGCAGTGCCAGGCTGGAACCTGGGTGGCAGGAGCTTCATCCAGGCCACCCTAATGTGGGGTGGGGGCCCAAAGACCTTGGCCGATTTCTGTTGCTTGCTGGGTGGGGAGTTGCATTGGACATGGAGCATCAGGACACAAACAGGACACAAACAAGTATAGCTTGATCTTCACGTGGTAGCTTAACCAGATATGTTACTGCACTGGCCCCCCCCCCCAAAATGATTTTTATTAGGTTTTATATATTTTGTTGGAAAGGCAGATATACAGAGAGAAGAAATATATAGAGAAAAATGTTGTGTCTGCTGTTTCACCCCAAGTGGCTGCATGGTCAGAGGAAAGCCAATCCGAAGCAAGGAGCCAGGAGCCAGGAGCCAGGAGCCAGGAGCCAAGGGCTTCTTCCGGGTCTCCTACGTGGGTGCAGGATCTGGTGTTTAGAGCATCCTCTACTGCATGTAGGCCATAGGTAGGAGGCTGGATGGGATTTGGGACTGCCAGGATGCAAACAGCTGCCCATTTGGGATCCTGATGCATTCAAGAAGAATTTAAAGTAGTAGACTATGGTGCTATAGTGCTGTACCCAAATAAATGTTTTTATTTTAAATGTATACTTTGCTTTCCGTGGAACAGGCAGTTTTACAGAATGAAGGAGAGACAGAAAAAGACACCTTCCTGCTGCTAGCTCACTCCCTAATTGGCTACAGCATTCATCTCTGACAGAGCATAGGGGTCACACCCAGCACCGTGCTGTGGGTGAGAAGCCAGGCCCCAAGACCAGCCGGGCTCAAGGGGAGGACCTAGGCTCCACCTCCTGAAAGAGGAGTCCCCAAGAATCTGTTTATTTTCTGAAGATTTGTCGTTTGTTGATTTATCTCAAATGCGGACAGAGAGAGAGAGAGAGAGAGGAGTTCTGTAATCCATGGGGTTACCCTCAAGTATATTTGAAATTGAATATTAATCAGTAATTTATTAAATATGTGTTGATGAAATATTTTTAAGCTTTTATTAATAGAGAGACATTTTAAGAAACATGTAGGGAAGGACAATCTTCAACGCCTGCCTTGAAAGCCATAGGGTGTTCTGTCCTAGACCTTCCTGTGTGTTGTGGCCGATACCCCTCAGTCACCCTGCCCATGGGACAGCACTAGTCACCGACCCATAGAATCAGGAGATGACCTGTGCATGGTGCCTCAGGCCATAAAGAGTCAGAGATAAAGCTACACCTGGGCCCTCCTGGAGGGAAGATGTGGGATACAGATGTTTCCAAAGAGAGAGTGACCCATTCTAAGCTCCTCCTGCCTGCAGGCCTGGGCTGTGTGCCTGGACTCAGCAGAGCCCCAGAGAGGGGAGATCCTGTCACGTGCCAGCTCTGGCCATTGGTGCCCCTCTCTGCCCACTGCTCCCTACTACACCTGACCATAGGGATTATCCTGTGAGTCTCAATGCAATCACCCTCCTCCAACTAGCCTTCCTCCAGGCCCCAAATGTGTCTGGGTCATTTGTCTTGGCCTCTAGGTTTGTTGTGGCTCCCCTCAGTCTTCCCCAATCCCATGCCACCCAGTCTCAGTTCACTCATCAGCCATTCAAAGTGTCTGTGCATGCCAGGGCTGTTCACGTCCTCCTTGCAAGTATTCTGGAAGTGAAGTGAACTCTGTGGGGAAGGACCCAGAGCCCTCCTGCTCACTGCTATGTCCCCACAACACCCACCACAGAGCTGCAAGCCCAGGCTCAGGCTGCCAGCATTGTGGGGTCAGCAGGACATGCACTGGTTGGCCTCTGACATCTGATAGCCTAGGCTCTGAGAGCTCGCAGCTAGGTTAGACGTCATTGTGACGCCAGTGTCTAATAAAGCCTAAGAACAGCATGCCTGTGAGCATGAGATGTTCTAGAATATTCTCCTATAGCCCAGGTTCATGAAGCTAGCATAGTGGCACAGGGAGCCAAGCTATAGTCTGTGACATGGCATCCCATATTAAAACTAGTTTAAGTGCTAGTTGCAAAGTTCTCCCCAAACACAGGCCACAGTGCTTAGGGGACAGAGACCCCTAAGTTCTTCCACTTCTGTTGCTTTGTGCTTACTGGCCAGAATCAGTACCAGCCATGACAGCTGTGCTCCCAGCTATACTTTCTGTCTGTGAACAAGGACTTTCCTATGCATTCTTTGGAACAACCCTGTGGTGTGCAGTCACCTGTTGTCCTGTGATGGAAACAGGCACAGGGATATTGGATAACTGCTGAGAGATCACCAAGAGCTCAGTGAGTGGCCCCAGGCCCCAGGGAAAGTCTTTTCCATTCATCCGTCCTAGTATTTCTTCCTTCCCATTGCTCTGTTTTTATCCCCATTTGCAGGTGAACACACTGAGGTGTTTCCTTGTGACAGTGAACAGCAGCCCTAGGAGCAGCAGGTGGGACCCAGGTCTGTGGTCCTTGCTGAATGAAGAGTGGGAGAAGAAGCAGAGGCAGAGGGAGAGTTGGTGGCATCCAGGGAAAGGAGGCTGTGGGCCAGTGTGGTGGTTCAACAGGTACCTTCTCCTGCAAGAATCCCAATATCCCATATGGACTCTGGTCATATCTAGGCAACTCCACTTCCCATCTAGCTTCTTGCTTATGGCCTAGAAAAGCATCAGCAAATGGTCCATGTCTTGGGTCCCACCTGTAACTATGCAGAAGAATCTCCTGCTTTCTGGGTTTTGATTGGTTCATCTCTGGCCACCGGGCCATTTGGACAGTGAACCATTGGATGAAAGATCTTTCTGTCCCTCTGTGTTAATCTGACCTTGAGGTAAAAATAAGTTAATTTAAAAATAAAGAAAGAAAAGAAAGAACGAATGAACAGGCTAAAGCCAGGGCAGTGGTGATGTGCCAATTCTCAGTTGTCATGAGGTTGTCTTGGGATTTTTCAAGCCTCTTCCTGTGGGCCTCTGGGAGATGCCTTCCATAACTCGGACCAATTTTCTTTGTATAACAAGGAGATGCTGTTGGCCCTGCAAGTATAATATAAATAGGGCAGCATTAAGAAAGATTGGGATTGGCAGAAGAGATCTTCCATGCACTGGTCTGTTCCTCTAAGGGCTACAAAGTCAGGATACAGCCAGGCTGAAACTGGGAGGGGGAGCTTCATCTAGGACTCCCCCATGTGGGCAGAGCCCAAGCTCTGGGCCAGCTCCTGGTGTGCTCCCAGGTAGGGAGCTGGTAGGACATGAAGCATCAGGACTCAACAAGGTCCTTTGTCAATGCTGGCACTTCATGGGGCAGCCTAACCAGGTTTATCACTGTACTGGTCCCAATAAATGATGTGTTTTTCAAACAATATATTTTAATTTCTATGTGAAATACATATTTACATATTTCATTTATAAGCAAAAGAACATATGAGACAGAAAGAGGTCTTCCTTGTATTGGTTCACTGCTTAAAGGCTGCATGCGGTTCTCTGACAGCTAGTAGGAAGTCACACCCCAGCACTCTGCTGGGGGTGAGAAGACAGGCCCCAAGATCAGCCATGCACTGGGCCTAGGGTCCACATTACCCCTCAGTCACCCTGCCCAGGGGACAGCACTAACAGCTCACACACAGGATCAGGAGATGACCTGTGCATGGTGCCACAGGACATAAAGAGTCAGAGATAAAGACACACCTGGGCCCTCCTGGAGGGCAGATGTGGGATACAGATATTTCCAAAGAGAGAGTGACCTATTCTAAGCTCCTTCTGCCTGCAGGCCTGGGCTGTGTGCCTGGACTCAGCAGAGCCCCAGATAGGGGAGATCCTGTCACGTGCCAGCTCTGGTCCTTGGTGCTCCTCTCTGCCCACTGCTCCGTACTGCACCTGGCCATAGGGATTATCCTGTGATTCTCAGTATAATCACCTCCTCCAGGCCCCAAACTGTCCAGGCCTCAAATGAGTCTGGGTGCCTTCTCTCAGATGTCCTGTCCACAACTGCCAGCCCTTGTCCTGCCCACATCCACGCCTCCCAATCTCGGTTCACTCATCAGTCATCCAGACTGTCTGTGCATACTGGGCTGTTTCAGCACCTCCTCCTACCATCTTGCAATTGAAGTAGAATTTGTGAGAAATGATACAGTGCCTTTTTGGTCACTGGTGTGTTGCTATAACACTTACCACAGGGCTGCAAGCCAGGCTCAGGCTGCCAGCATGGTAGGGTCAGCAAGACATGCACTGGTTGGCCTCTGACATCTGATAGCCTTGTGCTCTGAGAGCTTACAGCTAGGCTAGACGTCATTGTGACGTCAGTGTCTGATAAAACCCAGGAATGACGTGCCCATGGGTAAGACATGTTTTAGAATATTCTTGTATAGGCCAGGTTCATGAAGCTAGCATAGTGGCACAGTGAACCAAGCTATAGCCTGTGACTTGGCATCCCATATAAAAATTATTTTGAGTGCTGGCTGCCAAGTTCACCCTGAAACCCAGGTCGCATTCCTGTAGGTACAGAGAAGCCAAAGTCTGCCACTCCTGTTTCACTTTCATTCACTGGCCTAAATCATTAAAAGCCGTAACAGCTGTGCCTCCCACTTATACATGTTCTGTGTGAACTCATGCAGTTTCCTATGCATTCCTAGAACATCCCTGGGGCACACTAGCATCTGCTGTTCTGTGATGGAAACAGGTAGACGGAGGTTGGGTAATTTTATCGAGAGGTCACCAGTGCCCATATGGGATGCCAACTCCAGCAGGTGGAGGATTAACCTGAAATGACACCTCACCAGCCCCACAAAACATGTTTTAAAGCAGCAACCTACATTTAGCTCTGACAGTCTTCCTGTAAGTCAGGGACGTGTCCACAGCCTAGCTGGGTGGCTGTGTCCCAGGGTCACTCCTGAATTAGCAGTCAGGTGTTGGCCCAGGCTGTAGGCACACAGAGACCAGATGAGTGCTGGAAGAGCTGCCCCCCTCACCCTGGGCTGGTTGTTGGCAAAAGACTTGGCTCTTCACCTTGTGTGTCTCCCTGGTGGCTGCTTCTCTCGCCTCATCCCTCCCCTCCACACCACAGTGTGGCAGTCCCTGAGAAAGGGCTGGGAGGGGACCTGAGCACCTCCTCTGACCCAGCCTAGGGAGTCACACCACAGCACTGTGTTGTGGGTGAGAGGTCAGGTTCCAAGACCATCCAGATTCAAGGGGAGCGCTAGGCTCCTCCTCCTGTAAGAAGTCTCCAAGGATCTATTTTTGATTCTCCAAGATTCACTTGTGTTTATGTAAAATGTGAAGAGTAGGAGAGAGAGGGAGAGAGATCTTCTATCTATGGTTGATGGGATGCCATCTATGGGATGCCAAGTCACAAATCAGCTGTAGTAATGCCTGGATAGGTACAAGGAGACACCCAAAAACACATCCTGGTCTCCACAGGAGTGACAGGAAGCGATGCTGGAGGCACTGACCATGGCCTTCTCAGGGGCATCAGCAGGAAGCTGGAGGGGAAGTAGAACAGCTCATGTTTCCAATGGGATCTGGTATGCCATGTTGAAGTCCCCATTGCATTTAGCAGACAGCTGTGCCTTGGTGCCCTGGGTAGAAAAACTGAGACATTGTTCTGGGTTACTCCTGGCTCAGAGCCACCTGTGGTCAGGGCAGAGCCAGAGCAGAGAAAGAAGCCACCAAACAACTGCCTGAGGCCAGAGTGTGAAGTGAGTGACATTTTTCACTGTGGGAAAGAGCAACAGGAGGGGTTGGAGGAGGGCCGAATAGGTTGGGATAAAAGGCACAAAGTTCTGAAACTTTTCCACTGCACCTGGGAGCCTCACCACGCTGTTCAGAAGGGAGACAGGGTTTGGGTACGCCAACCCAACCTCCTACTTCACCACCACCCCGGCACTCCAATCTCAGACCTTGTCTGTGAAGAACACTTTGCTTTGCCTGTCTCAGACCCAACTAGCTCCACTTTTCAGACCAAGACCATCTACCTGCTGGTAGCGCAGCTTGCCCATTGCCATCTTGGTTTCTCGTGGGTGCAGGAGATTCCTCCATCCCAGTTTCCCCATGCTGCCTTCTGGGCTACAGCCACCGCTGCTGTGGCTTCTACTGTGGATGCCCATATTGGGGCTCTCCAGTCCCCTAAGCCTGGGGGAAATGATAACCAGCCCAGCGCATGAGGACTGGCCCACCCTGTACAACAGAGTCCTAAACAGAGTGACCAGGAACACCACCGAGAAGAATCCAAAGACCAGTGGTGGATTCAAGTATGATATCACCCCCGTGCGCATGGTGGACATCAACAACGGTGAGTTGGGCGACCTGAGAGTATTGCAAGGCAAGGAAAAAAAATTAAATAAAAAAAATAGGAGAGAAAAAAACTGGCAAGAGGAAGTAGCACTCCTCCAGAAGAGGGAATATGGGAGACGGGCATTGGTATACTAAAGAGGGGAGGAGGTTGCTGAGCTCTCTATTCCTAGTAGTGTGGGTTCAGACAGTGAGGAAAGTGGGCAAGACCCACCAGGTCCTCAGCTTCCAGTAAAGAAGCCATTGTCAGCAGGCAGTGGTCACCCCCTGGGAAATCACATAGAAGGGAATCCCAAGAAAATGAGGATTCCAGGATCGGTAAGGGCTTCGGGGGGGGGGGGGGGGGGGACCAACATGGGTAAGGGGCCATTTGGAGGCCAGAAGGAGGTGGTGGAGCTTTTGGGAGTGAATGGGTACAAGGTAGAGCAGTTAGACTAGGTCTGGGCATACTTTGGGGTATGGGTCACAAAAAAATCCTATGGTCAGGTGAAGAGGAAGCTTCAGGCAGACAGGGTATTAGGATCCATTCCGCAGGATAGGGGCCACCCCAAAGGGGCCACTACTGTCCCTCAGGTTAATCAGCTAAGTGTGACAGTGCAACTCCAACCCTATGGGCCCACTCAGCCAGGAGCACCTATAGCTTTTCAGCCTCTGATTCTCCGATGCCTCTCTCTGCTCCTCCTTCTAGAAATTTATGAACAATTTCAAAGGAGGAAGCACAATGTATACATGGTTTTCAACAAAGCAAAGCTTCGGAAAGTAGTTCCTGACCCATCGTTGCTGTTCCGGGCAAAGCTGCACCTGCGCAGACGCAAGAAGCACCAGGAGCAGCTAGTGATGCTGTTTGAGGTGAGAAAGGAGCCTGAGTTGAGGCCAGGGTGGGAGGAAGGTGCTGCCCTGCAGAGGGTGCAGGAGCTCAGAGCAGGGACTCCTGGGACTTCAGAACTCTCAGACTCTTCATAAGATGTCTCAGTGCTCACAAGGTTGAGGGTGTAGGAGTTGGACCCTTAATGAAGACAGGAGTCTTAAACACGAAATCTCTGGGAAGGCTGGAGGCTCCAGAACCCATCTGGCCACTAGGGAAACCACTGGCCACATGCACCTTGCTTAACATATAAATGGATGAGCAGGAAATATTTTCAGGGCTCCCAAATCACAGAGGTAACAGGTATTAGTTTGTTGTAACTCATACACTTTGAGGTTTCTGAAAAGATGTACTTCCTTCTTTGAACAACTAAAGTGTTTCTGAGTGACAGAAATAGAGACAGAGACAGAGGTAGGGGCAGAGATGGAGGTAACAATATAGATCGAGAGATCTTGCACCTGTTGCTTCTCTCTCCAAATGGCCACAGTGACTAGGACTGTGCCAGGCCAGAGCCAGGAACCTGGAATGCCACCTGGGTCTCCCACATGGGTGCCAGGAGCCCAGGTAGTTGGACCATCTATTTCTGATTTCCCAGGGGCATTGTCAGGGAGCTGGAGCACAGGTAAGTAGCTGGGTGTTTTAGCTGTGTCCAGGGGATGCCTGAGTCACAGGCCACAGCTCTACCCACTGCACCACAACTCCAGCCCCTGAGTTCTCCTGTCTGATTATGTATTTGGGAGATAGGAAGGTATAGGTGGAGAGTGTGTCTGTGCTGGTTCATTGTACAGGTGCCTACAATGTGCAGGGTGGGGCCAGGCACAATCCAGGAGCTTGGGACTCCATCCTGGTCCCCAACGTGTGTGGCAGAACAAGTTGCACATTGCATGCCCAGGCTCATGAGCAGAGAGCTGGATGAGAAGTAGAACAGCTGGCCTCCCACTGGTCCTAATATGGGATTCTGGCACGACAGGCTGTGTTTTAGCTCTCTGTAGCATCATGCCATCCCTATGTTCCTGGAGCTGTACAAGATTGTTGTAGAACTCCTAAGTGTGTCCTTCTTGGGCTTATCATGCACTGGGGTCACAGAATGAGGTCTAACATAGCAGTGAGCTCTCAGAGCCCAGGCTGTCAGATCTGCCTGCTGTGTCCCTGCAGACCCAGAATGCTGGCCTGGGCTAGAGGTCTGAGCTAGTGGGGAGGGGCTTAGCTTGGCAGGGTGCCCGTGGCCTCAGGGTATTAGGATACCACAGAGCAGCTCTCAGCCATTGTTTCAGGTGAGAAATCTCCACAGAGTCCAGGACCTTTCTCTCTGGGGGTGCTGTGAGAGCATGGAGCTGTAGCCTACAGTGTGGGTCCCAGGTTCAGGGGTGGAACCTGCCCTGGGAACAGATAGAGTGGTTTGCATGGGAAAGTGTCTACATTTCTTCTGTCTTTTTGGTTTTTCTCCAGAGATCCAGAAGCAACTCCTGGCACTACCTCACCTATCATTACCTGGCCCAAGGCACCGCAGCTTATTGGCTGTGTTTTGATGTCACTGACGTTGTGCTTCGTTGGCTGAACCAAACAGGTGAAGATCATAGTCTGTCCCACTCTTGCTGCTCTTGGGAATCACTGACTAGCACCCTGTCCTCTCCTCTCCCGCCGTGCTGCTATCAGACACTCAGGGCTGGGTGACACTGTGGGGTCTGTTATTGGTGACTCCATCCCAGAGCACCTGCTGTGCCCTGTCCTGGAATGGGATATGAGGACCACTCACAGCATGACTGCCACAGGCCAGTCCTTGCTTTTGTCCCACACGTGCAGCATGGAGTGTTCTGGTGTAGCTTTGTCTTCTACCCTTGGCCCTTGTTGGAACATATCATTCCCTTCCATGTGTGTCAGCTACTAGTTTTGTAGGAGGGTCAGTGTGGCTGAGGGTTGAAGGTGGTTACAACTGAGTTTTTCTTTTTGCTTGGGTGGATAGAGCTCCCAGCAGTGTGGCAGTTGCCTGGGGTACCTGAGTCAGGTTGGACTCAATATTTTGGGTCCTAGCACTAGCCACCACTATCCAGGGATGAGCGATTCCTAGGTTTGCCTAGGCCCAAGAGTTTTCTCTCTTCACGGTAATTACTCTGTGAAATAAGAGGGACGTCAGGTCCCTGGGTCTGTCCACTGCTGTCATCTAGGTGGGAGGGGCCAAGGTGAATTTGATCTTGGGACTTGGGTAGATGGAGCTCTCAGCAGTGTGGCAGCTGCTGGTGGTACCTGAGCCAGGTTTGACTCAATGCTTGGGACCTAGCCCCAGTCGCTCCTTCCAAGAGCTTTCAGAGTGCCAATGGTCTGGGCTTCACCCGCTGCACATCCAGCAATGAGCTCTGTGGTCTTGGGGGGTCGGGATTACTGCCTAGGGACATGTACATATACTGTCTAGGGACTGCCTATGGTCAATGTACATGTAGATGAGGAATGAATCCTGAGTGACTCCCAGTGACCACTGTACTTGCAGGTAAGCAATGGGACTGAAACCTGGTGGTTTAGAGGGGAGAGACTGAAAGATCTGTATGGGAGTCCTGAGTTGGGCTTATAAGCCTGCAACATTGTTGCCCCCCACTCCAGTCCACTTGAAAGCTATAGCTGGGGACCTGTCTAGCAGAGCTAGATCCCAATAGCTAACTGATTGTTGGAACAGGAACGGGTCACAATAGGCAGGGCCATGACACTAATCCACACACCAGAGAACCAGGTCCAGAGGTAGATTATGTGGGAGATATGTGTAAATACAAGTCCCGCTGGTTAGCTGAAGAGTTGGGGTGGCAATGGGCTGAGCTAGGTGTGACCATGGAACCTGTCAACACCCACGGGTATAAGGACCAAGAATAGCCTGGGCAGGCCAGGGCTGCAGCACCTGCATGTGCATCCTAAAACAGGGTGTGGGACAGGCCAGGCTGCAACATTCACCAGCCCATAGCAGACTATGCTGGGCAAGGGCCTTGCACCTGTGGACATTCATGAGATCTGGATCTGGGAGTGGCCCAAGTGGGGAAACTTTTCTAGTGGGTTATAGTTCCTGCTGGTGAGCTCGTGGTCCAATCCTGGGGTTCTGGCAATCTGGGCAAGGTAGCTCCAATTGTTGAAAAATGTGTGGGTGGTTTTTGGAAGGTGGTGGACCAGGCATAGCTGAGCAAATCTTAGCTCGCTGGCAAATGCAGAAACAAGGCCAGAGTGGAATTAGGTTGCTTGGGCTTTGCTGCAGCATCAGCTGGCAGAGGCTGGTACAGGGGCCACAATCTGTCAAGTTAAATTGCATAACCACCTGGAGAGTGCAAGGTCCAGGAGTGGGACTGGGTCCTTTAGGGAAACAGTGGGCATCTCCCTCTTGGGCTGCCACTCTAACTGGTGAGCATGAGAACCAGGACTGGGGCAGCAGGGCTAGACAGAAAGTGGCACCTGCCAGCACTTGTGTGGGCTGGATAGTGGGGCTGGTTGGGTTGAACTAAGCTTTAATGCCTATTGACATGTATAAGAGCTGAATGGGATGTGGAACAGACTAGATTAGACCAGTTTGGTGTACATACTGGCAAGCACGGGAACCAGGGCAGGGTGCTCATCTGGTGGGGTTATTGTGGGTCACTCTGACTAGGCTGCAATTCCCACTGGTTTGTGCTGAGTGTGTGGTGGGCAGTATTGGGCAGTGCTGCATTGTTTCGTGTAGGAGATGGGCTGGATGCAAAACTGACCCAGCAATTGCAACCACCAGCATATGCATTAGCTGATTTGGGCAACGGACTTGTGCTGGACCCTGTATTGGCAAGCACACACAAGAATCAGGTCTAGAATCACCTCAGAAGATGTTCCTTTGGCTATTTCCCCCAAGTGAATCACTGGACTCAGAACCCCAACCATCAAGAGAATTGTAGGCTCCATGGTCTAACAGTGGAGTGCATGTTCCTTCTCAGTGGCTTAGACGGAGCAGTGGACAACACATCCAGGTGCACATGGAGGATGTGGCAGTACATTGGTGCCTGCAGAGGACAGCGGGTACCATAACAGAGGATGGAGGATAGAAGAAAATGATCAACTACCCCAACCAAGTGTTGGCAGTGGATATGTGGGTAAACAGAGACTTCATGCTAGACTATGCAACTAGTGGATTCTGCAGAGAGTTCATCATAGTTGGATGAGACTGAGAGTAATTGAGAACTGTTGAACCAGCAATAATTCTTAGGCTAGACCCTCGGAATATGCCCCACAAGGACCCTGTTGTGGCATGGGGCGGCTGTCCTTCATTCAAGGGTGTAGAGGCATTTGGGAGGCTGTGTGTGGCTTCTCTCCTTGTCTCCCTCTTTTCCCAGATACAGGAAGGAAAAAAAGAAAATATGGAAATGCTGATCTCACCTACTTTCCTGTAGCCCTTGATACTCTGTACTTTAACCAACTATGTAAAAGTCATCAAAAATAAAAATAATTAAAAAACAAGTTGGTGACAGCACACATGAAGGGCCTAGGACAGAACATGTAGCAGATGGGGGCTTAGGAGATCCACCCTCTGCTGAGTGCCCCCAGCTCCCTCCTACGATGTTTGTTCCTTGTTTCAAGATTTATTTATTGAGATCTGCACTGTCACTTAGTGGACCCAACCCTCTGCCCATCATGCAGAAAATTTACAGGAATATCAGATGGAGTCCCTGCTACTCCACATCCAATCCTCCAGCTCCCTGCTAATACGCTGGGAAAGCAGTGGATGATGGCCAGGTCCTTGGGCCCTAAACCCTTAAACTGAAACTTGCCTCTTTCTTGGGACCTGCCTAGCAGTTCGTTTTTTCTTACCATTGTGGATATCTGAGGGATGTACCAGTAGATGGAGGATCTCACTCTATCTTGCCTCCACCTTTTAGCTCTGCATTTACAATCAAGCTTGATATGAGAAGCAGTTGTGGATGGAGGAGGTAGGCAGACAGAGACCTTCTATCTGCTTGTTCTCTCCCATAATGGCTGGGGCTGGATCAAGCCCAGATGTGGCAATCCTATCGGGTGCCCCAGCATGTGGTCATCTGGTGCTGCTCCTCCAGGCACATTTTTAGGGAGATGGATGAGAAGGGGAGCAACCAGTGGCCCAGCATGAAGGTCTGGCACAGGAGGGGGCCTCTGCCTGCATCCCACAAGGACTCCTGTCCAATGGTCAGCTGCTCTGCTTCTACTCCAGCTCCCTGCAGCCCTCTCTGGGAGAACAGTGGAACTGCACTTAAGCTGGCAAATCCTGATGATGCTCCTGGCCTTCCCTGGGCCAGCCATGGCCTTGGAGGTCATTTGGAGAGTGAAGCAGCAGCTGGAAGTTGTGTCTCCCTTGCTTGCCTAGAACTCTGCCATTCAAATAAAGCAATGGTTAGGGGATGGCCCATTGGTATTTCAGGCTAATGCTTTCCTGTGTCACTGTCATCCCTGATGGATGCTGGTTCTGGGCCTGGCTACTCCACTTTCACTCCAACTCAGTCCTCATGGCCTGAGAAAGCAGCAGAGGCTTGCTCAAGTCCTTGGGTCCTTGCATGCATGTGTGAGACCCAGAAGTTGCTCTTGGCTCCTGGCTCCATATTGGCTCAGCTTTGGGCAGAGTGACGATTTGGGGTGTAAACCAGCAGATCTCTCTCTCTTTCTCTTTCTCACTGTCTCGTCTTCTCTTTGTATATTTGACTTTTAAATAAATAAATAAATAATGATAAATTTTACAAAATAGTAAAAAAGAAGAATTATTTGAACTACTATTGTAATGGAATGCCAGCATCAAAGACATCCATCCATCTCCTCACTCCCACAGAGCCGATTGAGGTGTTCGGCTTAAACCGCATAAGCTTGGTGAAGGAGGAGGAAAACGCTCTCCACATGGACCTCAGGGGTGAGTACACGGTGCCGACCCCGCCCATGGCTTCGGCGGTCTGGGTGTGAGCGTGCCTGTGACTGGTGGGATGCTCTTAGACCATTCCTGCCCTGTGCCACATTTCTATTCCGCTGAGAGTCTCTGCCCGATGCAGGGCTCACACCCGATGACCGCGGTGACCAGCCTGGGAAACACAACGGGAACCGACCCTTCCTGTTCCTCTTGACCTTCCAACCGAAGCATACTCAACCCGTGAACAGCACCCAGCACCTCTGAGACCGAGGTAAACACAGGGCCCTTCACTGCGGCCTTCTCCCAACATTCCTGAGGGACTGCCCCCGTAAGATCTCTATTTACCTGAGACTTGAGCCTTGGATGCTGGTTGTGGGACCTAGGAGGCTTACACTTATGTCCTAAGAGGGCTTGCCTGCTGCAGCATGGGAACCAGGCAGCACTGGAATGCTTGAGGGGAACTGGAATTGCAGGTGGCAAGGTGGCCTTGTTGGAGTCTGCCTTCGACTGCAGGGAACATTCTGAATGCTGGGATTCCAGATCTCTGGAGTCAGTGTCTGTGACTGGCAGTGAGGTCACGGGGGAGGAGGAAGCTGCAGTGTGGGGATCCCAGAACTAGAAGATGGTGTATTTTGGGTTCCTATTCCACTGTCACATCAGAGAATCCAGGGTTGGCACCATGGCCTCCTGGGACACTAGGCTCTGAATGGTGAGACCCTGGGTTGAAATGGTAGCACCATGTGGTCCTTCCACACACATACTTGGGGCAGAGAGTTGGAATGAAAGGCTTTGGTTTTCAAGAGGTTAAAGATTACTAATTTCTGCACATAGATCTTTATAATACAAAATTTTGAAAAAAAATATAAAAAATAACTTCTTAAATAGTGATCTATCTGTAGATACTCTAGGACCCAGCTGTGTGGTGTCACAGGGAAAGCTTCCCTCCTGCCCTGAGCACCTGCACCCCATATGGGCACCTGCTTCAGTCCTGACTCTTCCCCTTCTCATCCTTCTCCCTCCACCAGGCCTGGAAAGCAGCAGAAGATGGCCCCAGGGCTTGTGGCTGAGCACCCACGTGGGAGAGCAGCATGAACTCCTGGCTCAGGCCTGACCCAGCTCTGGCTCTTGTCTACATTTGTAGAGTGAACCAATGGATGGAAGCTCTTTGTCTCTCTCTCCTTGTATCTCTGACTTGTAAATAAAATAAAATAAATCTAATGATTTAATGCAAATAAATGACTCAGTTAGCAAATTAATATTCTCTTATATATTAGTTTTAAGAATGTAGACGTAGAAATATATGTGAAACATAAGGATATTAATCACATGTACATTAAATAGTCATATGTATTACCAAATGGATATTCTATATTAGAGAATTGTTATGCTTACATCTAATTTTGGATGACATCAATATATAAAGCATATTTTGAGGTAGATAAAAATACAGTGTTAGAATCCCTGCTGGGTAAATAATACTGACATAATATAAATGGGTATTACGCAGCCTTGTGATCTGCACATATAAACGCCACCTGCCTCGTGGGCATCACATATGGGGTCTGGCTCAGCTCTGGCTTCTCCCCTGGAGATCATCCAGCTCCCTGCTCAGGGGCCTGGGAAAGCAGAGGAAGGGGGGCCAGGTCCCTTGTCCCTCCTCACCCCCACCCATGTGGGAGACCCGGATGAAGCTGAGGCTGCAGAGCTGGAGTGTCCCAGCGAGGCCATGATGGAGCAGAGGGGCGTGAAGCAGTGGATGTTAATTCTCTGCCTGTCTGTAACACAACTAAACAGATAAGAAAATCCTGGGGAAGATAGGGGATTCTGTGAGATATCTCACAATGCACAAGTCTGATTTGGGTCTATATGAATCTTAGGAGGTCATGGGTGAGGCAGTTGGATGGGCCTGAAAATTGTAGGTGATGGCATGAAGGAGACTCCTGAATTCTCACCTCATTTTGCCTGCTACAAATCCCCTTTGCTTTCTCTGGGTACCACTGTGGCCCATTTGTGGGAAACCTGGGAGGCCCTGCTGAGCTCCAGGATCATCCACGTGGAAAGGAGAGGCTGGGCATTGCTGGACACCTTCCACAGCTGAGCGTCCCTGTCCCTGTCTGGAGGCTCCAGAGTCCGGGACTTCAGGTGTTGCATTGAGCAGGCTCAGCTGGAGCAGTCTGTGAGAATATTCCCTCCTCAGAACACCTCGGGCACTTCCCACTGCAGCTGCCATGGCTTCTGTGCCTGTGTGTGAGCCTGTGTCATGACATGTCTCCATGTCCATACAGCTCAGGGTGCTTGGTGGGGAAGGAACCCCTGAGGAACCTGCGAGGGCAGTGGGAGTCCCTGGGCTGACAGACTGAGGGACAGGACCTGCCTGAGAAGGGGAGGGCTCAGTCAGTCATGGCCCTGGTGGCCACAAACCCAAGCCACCCCAGGTCCTGCAGGGACTCACTGGGCACTCATCCAGGTCCTCCAGAGGGCATGTCCTCTGCCTCCACTGAGGCGTTTCCTGTGCACAAGTGCTCAGGCAATGTGGCTGCTGCTGCTAAGGTGGGGAGCCTCATACGGAATTGCGGAGGGGTGTGACAGCATCCCACGGGGTACACACACGTTGGAGCCCCTGTGGAGTCTTGGACAGGAGAGCTGTATTTCCTCAGGGCGAGTAAGCCAGCCCGGAAAGCCAAGGACACCCCACCGCCAGAGGCGCCAGACCATAGGCAGAGCTCCCTGGCTTCTCGAGCTCCTGCCGCTCAGTAAGCTGTGACCCTGGAGAGGCTGCTGTTGCCCTGGGAGTGTCTGTGTCACTGCCTCTTGCCCCTGACTCACCTCGCAGGGCTGATGGTCCTCTCGGTGCCTGCTGGGGAAGCAGGTGGGGCTGGTGGGAGTAAGCAGAGCTGACAGGTGCCCTGGCTTCCCCCACATGCAGCCAAGAAGTGCAGGGAGCTGCAGGTAGTCGGTTATGTCGGCCCCAGACTTGGGAGGAAATTGAGCTTGGATGTGGGGCCAAGAGGAATGCAGGTACCATGGTAAGGGATGGGGAGGCACCAAGTGGTGTCACTTTTAAAAAATGATTTTTTTTTGAAAGAGGGATTTACAAAAAGAAAAAAAAAAAAAGAAAAGGGAAGAAAAGAGAGACAGAGGGAAGGAGAGAAAAAAAGCCCCCAAATAAGAGTAGCCATGGCTAGAGGTGGAGTGAGGGAAAGCCGGAGAGGGGGGTCATGCAGAGAAGCCAGGGGTGGAGTGAGGTGCATTCCAGAGGCTGCCCTGAACCTGAACTCTGAGCCTGGCTCTGCCCTCTCAGAGCTCAGGCAAGTTCCCTGTTCTCCCTGTGCCTCAGCTTTCCTCAGCTGAATAATGGGAATATCTAAGTCCGGGTTTTTGTGAGAATCACATGAGGTGGAGAAGAGGGGCACGGAATAATGTGTTCCTATAAGCAAGTTCCCAGTGCCAGGCGCCCTGTGGTGAGTGCCCCAATACATACAGAGGGATGGATGAATGAATGAATGGATGAATGAATGAATGAATGAATGAATGAATGAGGTGGAGAGTAAGGGCAGGGCTTGGAGTTCTGGGAAGCAAGGGGCTTGAGGGGATGCTGGGCCATCACTGCCCTCTGCCTCTGCTGACCAACAAGGCCTAGGGGACATCCAGGGGCAGGGGCTGCCTCCTGCTGTGCCTTCCTGCTGGGATCCTGGCAGTGGGGCTGGGCCTGTGCACATAGCCACAGGTCACTCAGAACCACCAGTGTCCCAGGACATGGGAACTGCAGCCAATGAGGGACGCTCTCTGTCACCCCCTCTGCTTGGACCCTCTTGTATGGACACGTGAGTGAGCCCCAGCCTAGGAAGATGCTGAGCACATAGGAGGTAAGGGCAGGAGAAGTGCAGATGTGATAGGTCAGCTTGTGGCGCAGTGTGTTAAGAGAAGCTGAAATGCCAGCATCTCAGGAGGACGCTTGTTCAAGTCCCAGCAGCTCCACTTACGATCCCAGCACTCGAACATGGGGTAGTGCTGAAAGTGCAACCATGTGCATGGACCCCTGCCACCTGCTGTCAACCTGAGTGGAATTCCAGGCTCCTGGCTCACAGTGGGGTAGACTCAGCTATTGTGGCACACTCAGCAGAGGACCAGCAACAGGAAGATTCACTCATTCTCTTTCTGTGCTTCTCCTTTCTGTGTTCGTTGTAGATTCCATGTCAAATATGGAAAATTTATATCATTTTGTTACATATTGATTATCTATTTTTTTAGTTTATTATATGTCAATATGAAGACAAAATCATCATTAATAAACACAATATAACAAAAATTTGAGAAGAAACAATCCTCAGCACCTCCTTGATACCACAGAATGTTCTGAACTAGACCCTTCCTGGGGTGTGGCCTGCCCATGTAACAGTGCTAGTAGCTGACACACAGGATCAGGAGATGACCTGTGCATGGTGCCTCAGGACATTAAGAGTCAGAGATAAAGACACACCTGGGCCCTCCTGCAGGGCAGATGTGGGATACAGATGTTTCCAAGGAGTGAGTGATCTTGTCTAAGCTCTTGCTGCCTGCAGGCCTGGGCTGTGTGCCTGCACTCAGCAGAGCCCCAGATAGGGGAGATCCTGCCACGTGCCAGCTCTGGCCCTTGGTGCCCCTCTCTGCCCACTGCTCCCTACTGCACCTGGCCAAGCGAATTATCCTGTGATTTTCCGTGCAATCACCCTCCTCCAGGCAGCTCTCCAGGCCTCCTATGACTGTGGGTGTCTTCTTCTGGCCCCAAGACAACAAACCCCAGCCCAATCCTATCCCAAAGCCATGCCTCCCAATCTCAGTTCACTCATGAGTCATTCAATGTCTCTGTGCAAGCCAAGGCTGTTTCAGGTCCTCCTTGCAAGTACTCCAGAAGTGAAGTAGACTCTGTGGGGAAGAACCCAGAGCCCTCCTGCTCACCACTGTGTCCCCACAACACCCACCACAGGGCTGCAAGCCCAGGCTCAGGCTGCCAGCATTGTGGGGTCAGCAGGACATGCACGGTCGACCTCTGACATCTGACAGCCTGGACTCTGAGAGCTCACAGCTGTGTTAGACGTCATTCTGATGCCTGTGTCTGATAAAGCCTAAGAATAGCATGCCCATGGGTTTGAGGCATTCCAGAATATTCCTGTGTGTCCCAGGTTCATGAAGCTAGCATAGTGGCTCAGGGAGCCAAGCTGTAGCCTGTAACACAGCATCTATAGTAAAACTAAGTTTGAGTGCCGGCTGCTTCACCTCTCCCAAACCCAGGCCTGATTGCCACAGCGTGAGAGGCCCCCAGGGTTTAATACTCCTGTTCCACTTAGGCTGACCAGCAAAAATCAGTAACAGCTATGGCAACTGTGCCACCGGCTCTCCCTGCTCTAGGTGAACTCATCCTCTTTCCTATGCATTTCTAGACAACACTGGGGTGTACTAACATCTGCTCTCCTGTGACAGAACAGTGACAGGGAGGCTGGGTAACAGCTGAGAGATCACCACCAGCTCACTCAGTGCCGCAGGACCCAGGGAAGGCATTTTCTGTCCTTCCTTCCTTCCTTCCTTCCCATTGCTCTGTTTTTATCCCCATTTGCAGTTGAACCCACTGGAGTGTTTCCTTGTGACAGTGAACAGCAGCCCTAGGAGCAGCAGGTGGGACCCAGGTCTGTGGTCCTTGCTGAATGAAGAGTGGGGGGAAGAAGCAGAGGCAGAGGGAGAGTTGTTGGCATCCAGGGAATTGAGTCTGGGGGCAGGTGAGTTGGCTGAACAGGGACCTCTCCTGCAAGAATCCCGACATCCTGTATGGCCCTGGTCATGTCCTGGCTTCTTCACTTCCCTTCTTTCTTATGGCCTAGGAAAGCATCAGAGGATGGCCCAGATCCCTGGGTCCCTGCACCCATGTGGAAGAATGCAGAGGAAGGTCCTGCTTTCTGTTTGGGATTGACTCATCTCTGCCCATTGGGCCATTGGGGAGTCCAGCAGATGGAAAACGTTTCTGTCTCTCCTTGTTGTTAATCTCACTTTCAAGTAAAAATAAAATTTTTTTAACAAGTAAGAAGGGAGGCTGAAGGCAGGGCTGTGTGTGATGTTCTGATTTTCAGGTGTCATGAAGTTGACTAGGTCTTTTCAAGGCACTTGCTGTGTGGCCTCTGGACAATCACTTCTCCAACTCAGACCCTGATTTTTTACCTGTAAAACAAGAAGACACCAATGGGTGCAGTGCACATAGGGTAGAATGTCAAGAAAATAGGGAGAGGCAGAAGAGATCTTCCATGCACTGGTCCTCTGCTCACAGGGCTACAGATGCAGGGCAGAGCCAGGCTGAAGGCGGGAGGCAGGAGCTTCACCCAGGCCTCCCGCATGAGGGGCAGGGCTCCAATCTCTGGGCCCGCTTCTGGTACTTTTCCAGCGAGGAAGCTGGTTGGACATGGAGCATCAGGACTCCAACAAGATTCCCCATCCATGCTGGCACTTCACGTGCAGCTTATCACTATACTGGGCCCAAACGAAAATGTGGTTATTTTTAAAGATATGTTTATTTTAATGGTGAAAGGCATTTTTACAGAAGGAAGAAGAGAATAAACAGATCTTCCTTCTGCTTCTATACTCTATAATTTTCTGCAAGGCCTTCTCTGACCGAGCCTAGAATCTCACTACCCAGCACTGTGGTGTGGGTGAGAAAGACCCAAAGACCAGCCAGGCTCAGGGGGCGGGGAAACCTAGGATTCACTGCTTGAAACAGGAGACCCCAAGAATCCTCATTTTATTTTCTAAGGATTCATTCATGTTTCTAAAAGGAGCACAGCATACACAGAAAGTGAAAGAGAGAGAAAGATCTTCAATCCACTGGTTCTCCCCAAAGGCAGCTGTAGCAGGGCCTGGCCAGGCTCAAGGCGGGCTCAAGGCAGGCACCAAAAAACACATCCCACTCTCCACAGGCGTGACAGGAAATGATGCTGGAGACACTGACCATTGCCTTCTCAGGCACGTTAGCAGGATGCTGGATGAGAAGCAGAGCAGCCACAGTTCCTCCTGGGATCTCATATGGGATGCAGTAGTCCCAAGGGCATCTGACACACAGTTGTGCCTCAGTGCCTTGGGCTGGGAAATTCTGACGTTTCGTTGTGGGGTACCCCTGGCTCAGAGCCACCAGCAGCCAGGGCAGGGCCAGAGCAGAGAAAGGAACCACCAAACAACTGCCTGAGGCTAGAGTGTGACGTGGGCAGCATTTTTCGCCATGGGGAGGAGCAGGAGGAGGAGTTGGAGGAGGGCCAAATAAGTTGGGATAAAAGGCACAAAGTTGTGAAACTTATCCACTGCACCTGGCAGTCTCACTGCACAGGCCAGAGGAGAGGCAGGGTTTGGGAACACCATCCCACCCTCCTCCTACACTCCCGTTCCAGTCTCAGGGAGGAAGGCTTTGCCTCACCTTTCTGAGACCTGCCGAGCCTCCCTGTTCGAGACCATCTCCATCCCAGTTTTCTTGGGAGTCACCAAGACTCCTCCATCCGGGCCTCCCCATGCTGCCCCCTGGGCTACAGATGCTGCCACTGCTATGGTTTCTGCTATGGACACCCAAATTGGGGCTGTCCAGTCCCCTAAGCCTGGGGGACATGATGACTGGCTCAGCACAAGCAGACATGCCCACCCTGCACAACGGGGCCCAAGATGGAGTATGTGAGGAGAGCACCAAAGAGGAGCCAGAACGGGAGCCCGTGTACTACCCTAAAGATATCGCAACTGTCCTTATGGTGGGCAACAATAATGGTAAGCCGGGGGACCTTGGGCACTGCAGTGCAGGGGAGAGGTGCATGAAATTCCTGGCACAAGAAACTAACAGGGGAAGCATCATCCACTGGGGCACAGGGAACCCCTTAGAGATGTGGACTGGGGATGGTGAGCCAAGTGGACAGGACCTGCAGGGTCATGTGAGGTGGATCCAGGGGAGAAGGTGTGAGTAGAAGGCAGTTGCCTCCTTTAGGGCACATGAGCAGCAAGGTCACCTTCTTGGAGCTGCAGCGAGCGGGACTTGGTGCGGACAGGCAGAGCCCAGAAGTTTGTGGAAAGGGAGCCAGTGGAGAAAGCTTACCTGGAGTTTGAGGGATATCATGAAATGTGAATATTGAAGCAACAGAGCTGGGTGAGAGACTCCAGCGAACCAGGAGGAGTGGTGCCACCTCCAGGGCACGAGGAACCTGCAGGATGGCAGAGGCCACGTGCAGAGAAGCAGTGGTCTGTGCCAAAACCAAGAATTAAGAGGCAAGGCCAGTGAGAGGAAGCAAAGGAAGTTGGTTGTTTACACCTGGATGCAAAGGCACAGAGTAGGAAATCCCAGGAAATTGAAGAGCCCCTGGAAAGGAGCTTCCAGAGAGAGGACCACCATGTGAAAGGGGCGATCAGAGGGTGCAGAGGAGAAGTTGTGGGGCACACTGGCTGCACTGTGAACTGCAAGATGGAAGTGGTCTGAGGAGGAGCATGGTGGTAGGACCGGGCATGGTGCCCATGGGAGGTCATGGCAGAAAAGGGAACATTTAGGGTGTGGCCACAACGCTTGATGTCCATGTATGAGGGAGCTTCCCTAAGGGAGGAGAACCCCGCAGAGCTAAATGCTCATGGTATAGACTCCAAACCTACAGTTCCTACAATGCAGGCCAGTAAAATCCCAGTGTTGGGCCTCCCCTCCCTCGTTCCAAAGCCCTGGAAATGCGGTGATTGCAGGCAGAGCCTAGGGTGAACCAGGTCTTGGCCATATTGGACCCATTCTGCAGGGCAGGGCCCACCCAAGGAGCCAATACTGCCCCCAAGGTTCCTCAGGTAAGTGAGACAGTCCAAATCCAACCCTCTGAGCTCACACTAAGCCAGGGGTGCCCTGCTGCATCCAGTCCTGACAATCCCCTGATGCCTCCCTCTGCTCCATCTCCTAGCCGTCTATAGACAATTCAAAAAGAGCCGGCACAGCATATACATGGTCTTCAACGCCACAGAGCTCAGGAATACAGTGCCTGACCCATCGTTATTGGCCCGGGCAGAACTGAAACTGCACCTGTTCAAGCAGCGCACAGTGCAGACAGTGAATCTGTTTGAGGTGAGTTGGGAGCCTGAGCTGAGGCCAGGTGGGGAGGAAGGTGCTGTCCCGGGTCCTGAGAGACGGCCCAGGGAGGCTGGAGGAGCACAGACCAGGTGAGCAGCACAGATGAATCTCCCTGCTGCGCTCCAGAAGCCCAGGCACTTGGGCCATCTTTGGCTGCTTTCCCAGGGGCAATAGCAGGGAGCTGGAGCACCAGTAGAGCAGCTGGGACTTTCAGCAGTGCCCAGTTGGAATGCCTGAGTCACAGGCCACAGCTTAACCTGTTACTCCACAAACCCAGCCCTGGATCTTTCCTTTCTTTTCTTTCCCTTTCCCTTTTTTGTTTTTTTCAAAGCTTCATTTATTTTTATTGGAAACTTAGGCCCACAAAGAGCAGGAAAAACAGAGAGAAATATCTTGCATCCAATGGCTCACTCCCCAGGATTCTGCAATGACTGGAGCTGAGCTGACTTGAAGCCAGGAGTCAGGAGATTCTTTTGGGTTCCCACGTGGGTGCAGGGTCCCAAGATGTTGGGGGCTGTCCTCTGCTGCTCTACCTATACCACAAGCATGAAGTAGGATGGGCAGCAGAGCAGCTGGGACACGTGCTGGCACCCAT
Organism: Ochotona curzoniae; assembly: GCF_017591425.1. Classification (NCBI taxonomy): domain Eukaryota; kingdom Metazoa; phylum Chordata; class Mammalia; order Lagomorpha; family Ochotonidae; genus Ochotona; species Ochotona curzoniae. The sequence goes on along the minus strand of NW_024465561.1, from coordinate 2,191,222 downwards.
AGGAGATCACTGGCAAGCAAGGTGAGCACTTTAGCCTCTAGTCTATCCTGCTGTGCCCTGTTGATTATTTCTTTGAGCGACAGGGGTAGACATACTGCACTTCCCAAATGCTGACAACCCCCAGGGTGAGCCAGGTCCAGGCAGGAGCTGGGAGCTCAGGCCAGGTCTCCCATGGAGCTGACTGGGACCCAACTACTTGAGACAGCCCTTCTGGCTCATCGGGGAAGCCCTACTAGGAAGCTGGAGTCAGGAGCCAGGGCCAAGTCTCCCACCCAGGCAGTCTGCTTTGGGGCACAGGCATCTAGACCACTGAGCCACAGAAATGCCCCAGTGTGTGCTGCCTTGGAGATTGTGGGTGGTGAGCATTTCCAGAAAGTTGTTTTGGACAGAAATGCTCTGGAAGCAGGAGTCTTCAAGCAAGTATCTCTGTTGAAGGAGAGTAGATATAAACGCTTCCAGGGAGAGAACTTGTCCTTGTGGGGACTCTTAAGTCTGAATCCTCCAGCTTCTCTCTATAGCCCCTGAAGTGTGGTGTCTGTCCAGCCCCCCACTTTGCCACTGGCCACAGGATGGACTGGCTAATTTTTTTTTTATTTAATTTTGACAATCCTTACAAATTTAATTGGGGTAAAAAAGGGTCAAGGTCTAAAGGGGGATATAGAGGAAGAAGCCCCACCCAATCTCCCGCCCACCCCAAGTCCCGGGAGTGGGGTGTGCTCCGAGATACTCGATCAAGTGGTTCCAATAGTTCACTATCCATGGGTCGTTGCCAGTCTCGCCACCCCAATCATGATGTGGTCATTGAAGAGTTCGTTGATTGACACAGTCCCGTCTAGGGTCTCCATTTGCCCAGTCTCTGCTGCCAACAGATGGCTGAGGTTGTTGCTTGATTTGTCCTGTCTTTCCCTGGTTAGGACTCCGAGTCCGGTGTCTCGAATGGGAAGATCCTCGAAGAAATTTTGAGGTATTCCCAGTCCAGATTCCTGCTGTTTTAGTAGCATAGGGCCCGTCACAGTCCACTGCCCCGGACAGCTGGCGGCTGCAGTTGCTGGGCCGGTTCTGTCTCCACCCGTGTCTTCTTACAGTCCCGCCTGGTTCCACCCTGGACGCATTTGTCCCTCGCACGAACTAGTAGGAGTTGCAGCCCAGTCAGGGCGGCCCACAGTAGCCTCAACCAGGCCCACCTCCTACCCTGGCTTGCCAGTATATATGGCATACTAGCCCAGTCTGTCCCCAGTACCCTTCTGTTGCTACAACTAAGCCCAACAACCCTCACCAACTCTGGTTGTAGCTTACTCCAATGGGATTGGTCAGCCTAGCCTGGTTATCACCCAATCTGGTCCCCATGAGGTGCACAGGTGCTGTGTCCCTGCCTGGTCTAGTCTAGTCTACCCCCCACCCAGCTCCCGCTCCTCAGTGTAACTTGCTGTTCAGCTAGGGAGCCTCCCCTTTTTCTCCTGTCAGCTCTGCCGCCTCCCTTCCTGGTTCTCACTTGTGTTGGTTGGGTGCTGCGGCTGCATCCGGCTCAGGCTACCTCACCTTGGCATTCCAGCCTGCGTGTTACTTTTGTTACGACCGGACCTGGTTCGACCCACACTCTGTTCTGGCGGTCAGATTTACCAGTGGATGACATGAACAGATTCAGCCTGGTCTGCCCCCGATCCAAGCCAAATGCATGCCAGTGGGACACTTTCTATGACCTCTTGGCTGTTGCCTTGCATGTTCCTTGTGCTGACCTGCAGGGTCTGTGTCTTGCCAGAGGAGTTGCCTGGGCTCCTCCATCAGAACCCCTCCATGTGCCAGGTTTCGCCCATGTCAGTGGGTCCATGTGCCAGTTCGCCTCTTATCCTTGTAGGAACAGTGGTCTTTCCTAACTGGCCATCATCCCGTTCTGGTTCTTGCTGTAGAGTGTTTCAGCTTGGCCATGGTCATCCATGCCCCCATATGGCTTGTACATGGCTAAGTTGAGGTTGGGACCTAGCCTAGTCCGCCCCACATCCACCCTGGTACTCCAGAGCACCAGAACGTGTTAGTGTCTGGCCCGGCCCGGTACCTCTTTTCCCAATCCACATTTGTGCCAAGGGAGAGGATAGCTGTATCCAGACCCTGCCGCAGCCCCGTCCACCTGTCATGACCTCTGCCTTAGACTCTGTGGCTCAACTTTGTGCTTAATGTGAACCAGTTGGAGCCAAATCCAAGCTGGGCATGTCCTGTGTTGCACCCTGTGTTCCAGTCATACTAGTGGGCTAAGGTTTGCTTAGTCCGAACATTCATCTCTCAGTCCCGCACTTTCATTAAGGTTTCATGTCCCGATTCCTGGGAATCACCAGAAATTAGTGTCTCACCTACACTACCGCTGGTCTTACTTTTGGGTGTCCCAAAGCACCTATTTCATATCCTCAAAACCCCAGAGCTCGCCGCTGGGCGGCCAGCAGGCAGAGCCTGGCACCACTTGGTGCACTGGCCGCCCAAGGCCTGGGTCTCTGCCCCCGCCTCGCAACCGGAAGGGTCACTCCCATGAAGCGCCACCTCCAATGGGAGTTTAACCCCGCCCCTTGCCCGGACATTCGAACCGCCCAGCCTGCCCTGCCGTCAGCCCAAAGCTGACGGGGACAGAGGGGAGCCAGGATTTGACCCCCAGCTCCCTCGCCAGCCCTCGCGAGTACTTACCCGCGAGGGGGCTTAGTTGCCCCCTGGCCAGGGGGATGCCGGTGTCCCTGCCTCCGCCGCAAGCAGCGGAAGCTGTGGCTGGGATTCCGGCATGGTTCGCGTGGACTGGCTAATTTTAAAAAGTGGGGGCATTTTTCCCTGTTTCAATCGCTATTTGTATGCCTCTTCTATTTCTTTTTTTTTCCCTCCTTTTTTTTTTTTTTTTTTTTTTTTAGTTTTTATAGTACTAAACCAAAGGCACTGGGGTTTCCCTCACTCTGTCTCCTAATTCCCTCCCCACAACTTATTTGCCCCATAGTGTTACCATAGTCTGGTCCTTCATAAGCAGTCATAAATCCATCTTCTGGCTATTTATGCGTGGCCTGACATTGCCAGTGCAGACAATGGCAGTCAGTCCAGCTTCCTACTGTAAGATGCAACTGGCCCAAGATGCACCAACTCACTGGGAGTTCATCTTTGATTAGGAAGCAGAGGTGCACACAGCAGCATCACTTTCTCCACGAAGCATTTGTTTTCTTTTTCATTTCTTCATCGACACATTGGTTACTTGGTAGCATGTTATCTAACTCAACAGTGCTGTAAATGTTATTCTTTTTCCTATTGTTGATTTTATTTCATGGCTTCTCCTAGTAAGGAATATATAGTAGCTGTGTCATAGAAATTATCATATCCAGATGTGGCGATACAGTACAGTGGAAATATTTGCTAAATCATATTTATTAATTTATTTATTTACTATAAATGCAAACTGACAGAGATATCCTCTACATGCAGATTCCTACCCAGATGGCTTCAATGGCCTTGGCTGGGGCAAGGACCCAAGCAGGAGCTGGAGGCTGACCTGGGGAACAGCTGGAGGGAAGGGCATGTGTGGTTGTTTGAGGTGTGGGCAAGCCTCTGGCGTTTTTGACTCCTTTTGTTCGTCCTGCAGAGATACGGCAGGAGGTCCTGGCGCTCAATCCAAACCTGGGAGCCTGACCCCAGCAACATAGCAGACTGGGTCTTCTTGGATGTCACCGGAGTGGTGTGTCAGTGGCTGAGAAACAGAGGTAAAGATCATCATCTAGCAGACACCTGCTTCTTCTGGAGCCCCTGACTGCACCCCACCCCAGTGCATGCTGGTATCAGACACTCAGAGCTGGGGATGAGGGATGGATCTGTCAGTGGTGACTCCATTACCAGAGCACCTGTTCTGCCCTGCCCTGGGAGGGGAGATGAGAGGACAGACACAGCATGACAGACACAGCCCAGTCCTTGCCTGGACACAGTGCTCATGGTCCATGGGGTGTGCAGGAAGGGAGGAGAGCACTCCTGTGTCCATGCAGTGATGACCCAGGGTGGGCAGGCAGTGCTGGGAAGAGGAAGCCAAAGCAAGTGCTTGACCCAGCCTGGAGTCAGGGAGGACTTCCTGGAGGAAGGCACCTCTCAGTTGAGCTTTGAGAGATGAGTAAAAGCAGGAAGGATGGGAAGGAGGGCCCAGAGCATTGTGGGTAAGGGAGCAGCTGTGCAAAGTCCTGAGCACAGGGAGAGCTGGCACTCTGGATCTGTCCAGGAAAGGATTGTGTCACTCCTCTGCCCAGCCGTGTCCCCAGTCCTCATTCCTATCCCTACCGAGGCATTCATGTCTGGGATCTCCACACACACGCATACACCATGAATCGGCTGTGTTGGCTGGCATGAGTGAGCAGGATACAGTACTGAGCAGGACAGCCCTGGGTCCTGCCCCATGGAGCCCACTTCAGTCCTGGACACTTAGAAGATCTTTGCACCGCCATGGCAGACAAAAGCCACCATGAATGTTATTTCTCTAAATGGGGAGGCTAGGTTGGAGCAGAAGGAAGCAGTGAGGAATGAGGAATGCTCTTGGTCAAACCCAGCTGACCTGGCTGCATCTCTGTGTTTGGACACTGCTGAGTTCAAACTCACATCAGCCCAGGGTCGACAGGCAGCAGGAGCTTAGAAAACATCACTCATCATTGGAGACTTTCCCTCACGTTCCCTACTGAAAGACCTGAATGAAGTTTTTCCCTCTACCCCTGGCCACTGTGAGACCATGGACAGGTCATGATTTTCCATGTGTGTCAGTTACTAGCTCTGTAGGAAGGTCAGGGTGGCTGAGGGTTCAAGGTGGTGACAGCACACATGAAGGGGCTAGGACAGAGCATCTGGTCCCGTGGATTCTGCTGTTTAGAGGCAGATGGTGGGCTTAGGAGATGGTCCATCAGCTGGGTCTCCCCCAGTTGTATTCTAAGATGTTTGTTACCATGTGTAAGATTTATTTATTGTGGCCACTGTCATTGCATAGTGGAAAAGATCCTGGCTGCTCTGCTTCCAATTCAGCTCCCTGCCAATGTACCTGGGAGGCAGTGGATGACAGCACAAGTCCTTGAGACACTGCACCACGGGGAGACCCACATGAAACTCTTGCCTTATAGCTTCAGACTGGCCCAGCAATGACCAGTTCTGCCCATGGTGGCCATTTAAGGGCTAAACCAGTGGATGGAAGATCTCTGCCTCCTTCTTGCCTCTCTCACTGCAATCCTGCCCTTCAAATCAAAGTTTATTCTAAGGTGGACTAACAGAGAGCAGGGGGAGAGAAATATTTTATCTGCCTCTTCAATCCCAGAGTGCCTGGCATGACATGCATCCATCAGGCTGAATCCCAGAGCCTGGAATTCCATCAGGACCCCAGCACGTGGCCATCTTGTGCTGCTTTTGCAGGTCCATTAGCAGGGAGGTGGATTGGAAAGGAAGCAGCCAGTTCACCAGCATTCAGGCATGGTGGTTTAGGCCTCCTCCTGTGGTCCCTGAATCTTGCAAGGGCTCCTGTTCAATACCAGCTGTCCCGCTCCCAACCCAGCTCCCTGCTGACATGTCTGGGAGAACAGCAGAACTGCTCCCAGCTGGGAAATCCTGAGGATGTTCCTGCCTTCAGCCTGGCCTAGTCCCGGCCATTAGGCCAACTGGGGAGGGAGCCAACAGCAGGAAAGTGTTTGTAAAATTCTGCCATTCAAATAAAACACAAATAGTTAACATTTTTTTTTGAGAAGGAAATGAATCAGCTTGAATATGAACTGGGGCTCTACGGAATGTCCTCATCAAATGTAGGTGGTTTACCCATTGTACCGCAAAGATTCCCCCCATAGACTGATATTCTAGACAGAAGACCAGGGACAGTGAGGAACAAGAAAGTTAAAGATGTGTACCCAGGTGCATCCTACTTTAGACTGAGACCAGCAGAGAAAGGAACAGACACAGCCATGTCAGACATCACGTACTCTAGAGAAGACAGTGATGTCATGGCCAGGGAGGGGTGTGCACCCTGCAGGGCCCTGTGAGGAGGTGACATGGGAGCTGAGACCTGAAGGGGAAGTTGCTGGCATGGCATGGCAGAGAGCTGGAGTGTGTGTGGTGGTGAGGGGTGTCCCAGGCAGGAGGAGCCCCCCTGGAGTGTGCTCCTTCCCTCCTCTTCCTCCAGGGGCCTGCTGAGCCTCACTCACACTCACACTGGCCTTCCTCTCCTCATTCCCACAGGGGAAATCAATGTCTTTCGCCTCACAGCCGAGAGACTCCCGGACTACACAGAGAGTGTCCTCAGCATGGAAATCAGTGGTGAGTACCCAGCTCTGGCCGAGACCCCGGCCTCAATGATCTGTGTGTGAGCACACATGTGCACTTATGCATGGAAGGGGGTGCAGCTACACTGCTCCATCCCCCTGAGATTCCAATTCCATGCAGGGATCAACCGTATAGGCCATGACGACCTTCTGAGCGGTGATGGCTTGAGCCCTTACCAGCCTGCCCTGCGCCTTGTGACCTACCTGCCGTACCAGCCTGAACTTGTGGACAGCTCTCAGTACCCGTGAATCTTTTCTATAAACTGCTGGGTCAGGTTAACACAGGGACCCTTGACTGTGAACCTGCTTGGGTTAAACCTCTCCTCAGCATGCTGGGGACCCAGCAGGGTGAGTATCAAGGGCTTGGCTGTCACAGAGCGAGAGTCAGGCAGCCTCAAATTGCGGGGCTGGAGAACTGGAACACCATAGGATAAGGTGTCCTTGAGAGCACAGGGACGTTCTCAACACTAGGATTCCGGATCTCTGGAGTCAGTGTCTGTGACTGGCAGCGAGGCCACGGGGGAGGAGGAGGAGGAAGCTGCAGTGTGGGGTTCCAAGAACTAGAAGATGAAGCATTTTGGGTTCTTATGCCACTGGCAGATCAGAGAACCCTGGGCTGCCATCCTGGCCTCCTGGGACACAAGGGTCTGAATGATACAACCCTGGGCTGAAATGGTAGCAGTCTCTACACCCACTCTACATACACCCAGGAGAAAATGGAAATGCTGACCTTGAGGCTGTTTGTGTCTTCAAACTGCTAGGCACGGTGTGTGTGGTTCTGCTGCCATGTCGCAGATGTAGCCCTTGGTGCCCCTCTGGCTCTCACTTCACCATGTGACTTATGGCAGTGATGACATTGCCGATAGTAAATCCTGAATCTCCTACTTGCGATGGATGTACCTTGCTCTCATCCAAACCTTGCAGCAAGACTATAGTTAGGCAGCCTCGCAACTCCAAACCCAGGTAGACCAGAGCCAGGGACACCCCACACACATAAACCAGTGATACAGAAAGTGAACAGAAAAATGGAAATGAAATCCAAACGTTTGTCAGGTGAAAAAAAAATCCTGAATTCTATACATATTTTTAATATGAATTTGGTGTGTATATGAAACATGTTTGCATCTAAATTACTTTGTCCTAAATAGTGATCTATTCTCTAGGAGCCAGCTGTGTGGTGTCACAGATAAAGCATTCCCTCCTGCAGTGAGCACCTGCACCCCATATTGGCATGACACCTGAATTAACGGTCAGGTGTTGGCCCAGGCTGTAGGCACACAAAGACTGGATTAGCACTGGAAGAGCTGTCCCCCACACAGACCACTCACCCCTGGCTGGTTGTTGACCACAGACTCAGCTCTTCCTTGTGTGTATCTGGTGGTCGATTCTCTCTCATCCCTCCCTTCCACGTCACAGTTAGAGAACCTGTGAGAGAGAGCTGGAAGGGCCTAGTGGGTTGGGATAGAAGGGGGAAAGTTCTGAAACTTTTCCACTGCACCTGGGAGGCTCGCTGCACTGATCAGAGGAGGCAGAGTTTGGGGATGCCAGCCCACCCTCCTCCTACACTGCCACCCCAGAGAGCTTATTCCAGATGCTCTTTGGGGGAGAGGCTTTGCCTCGCCTCTCTAAGACCAAACCAACTTCCCTGTTGGAGACCAACACCATCTGCCTGCTCATAGTACAGCTGACCCGTCACCATTTGGTTTTCTTGTGGGTACCTTAGACCCAACATCAGAGCGCTTTCATGCTGGCTCTGATGTGCAACGCTGCCATTGCTATGGCTTCTATTGTGGATACCCAAATTGGGGCTCTCCAGTCCCCTAAGCAGGCGAACATGCTGACCAGCACAGTGCATGAGCACAGGCCCTACCTGTACAACAGAACCCTTGACAAAGCAACCAGGGACACCACAAAGAAGGATCCAAAGACCACTGATGACATCTATGAAGAAGTTTCAATTACCGTGCCTATGGTGGCCATCAACAACGGTGAGTCGGGCAACATGGGAGCACCAAAGGGCAAGGCAGAAGAAGCTGAGAACAGAGAACATGGAGGCATGGGTATCCTAAAGAAAGGGGTTCTGAGGTCTCTATCTCTTAGAAATATGGTCTGGGTCAGTGAAATAAGTGGACAAGACCCACCAGATGCTGGGGGAAGGTTCCAGGGAGAGTCATGGGTGGAAGGCAGTGTCTTCAAAGGGCAGCTGAAAGAGACTACAGAGAGGGGCACCCTGTGGGGAGAGGCAGAGCACGTCAGCTGTGGGAAATAGAGCCAGCGGAGAAAGCAGACCCAGAGTCTGGGGACTGCAGAATGGGAAGACTGGAACAGCAGAGCTGGCTGAGGGACCCCAGCTAAGTGGCAGGAAAAATGGAATGAATTCCAAGACACAAGAAACCATGGGGAGATCAGGGAGCATGGGGAGAAAGGTGGTGGGCTTTGTGATGAATGCAAGAAAGTGGCACGAGGCCCATGCGAAGGAGGAGACTGGTGAGAGCAGAGAACCAGAAGGGGAGTGGAGGATGCATGGCAAGTGTCATGGTGTTTTGCAAAAGACAGGAAGGCACAGAGTAGGGAATCCCAGGAAACTGAGATCCCAGGATGGGAAAAGGCTTCCAGATAGGGGGCAAACATGGGCAAGAGGCAGTTTGGGGGTGCAGAGGGAGGAGGTGGAGCCAGTGGAACAGAATGAGTCCAAGGTAGAGCAGTTAGAGTAGGTCTATATATGCTAGGAGAAGTGAGTCACACAGCACCTCTCTGGGAAGGAGGACAGAGGCCTCAGGCAGAGGAGGTATTAGGACTGATTCTGCAGGGCAGGGGGCACCCCTATGGGGCCGCTACTGTTCCCCAAGATCCCTCAGCTAAGGATGAGAGTCCAACTCCAACCCTCTGGTCCGCTCTTGGCCAGGGAACACTACTGTTTCTTCCCCTACCAATCCCCTGATGCTTTTCTCTGCTCCTCCTTCTAGAAATTTATAAACATTTCAAAAGGAGCCGGGACAGCGTGCACATGGTCTTCAACAAAACAGACCTCCGGAAAGCCATTCCTGACCCATCGTTACTGTCCGTGGCAGAGCTGCACCTGCTCAGGCTCAAACAGCACCAGGAGCAGGCATTATTGCTATATCACGTGAGTCTGGAGCCTGAGCTGAGGCCAGGGTGGGAGGAAGGTGCTGCCCTGCAGAGGATGCAGGAGCTCAGAGCAGGGACTCCTGGGCACTTCAGAACTCTCAGACTCTTGACAGCATGCTTCAGTGCTCACAAGGTTGGGGTGTAGGAGGTGGACCCTTAAAGATGACAGGAATCTCAAATCTGAAGTCAATTTCTGGAAAGCTGGAGGCTCCAGAACCCATCTGGCCACTAGGGAAACCACTGGCCACATGCAGCTTGCTTAACATGTAAATGGATGAGCAGGAAATATTTTCAGGGCTCCCAAATCACAGAGGTAAGGGGTATTAGTTTGTAACTCATACTCTTTCAGATTTCTGAAAGGATGTATTACTTCTTTGAGCAATTAAAGTGTTTCTGAGTGACAGAAATAGAGACAGAGACAGAGGTAGGGGCAGAGATGGAGGTAACAATATAGATAGAGAGATCTTGCACCTGTTGCTTCTCTCTCCAAATGGCCACAGTGACTAGGACTGTGCCAGGCCAGAGCCAGGAACCTGGAGTGCCACCTGAGTTTCCCACATGGGTGCCAGGAGCCCAGGTACTTGGGCCATCTATTTCTGATTTCCCAGGGGCATTGTCAGGGAGCTGGAGCACAGGTAAGTAGCTGGGTGTTTCAGCTGTGTGCAGGGGGATGCCTGAGTCACAGGCCACAGCTCTACCCTCTGCACCACAACTCCAGCCCCTGAGTTCTCCGGTCTGATTATGTATTTGGGAGACAGGAATATATAAATGGAGAGTGTGCCTGTGCTGGTTCACTCTATAAATGCCTGCAATGTGCAGGGCAGGGCCGGACACAATCTAGGAACTTGGGCCTCCATCCTGGTCTCCACTGTGTGTGGCAGAACAAGTTGCACATATTCCATTGCATGCCCAGGCTCATGAGCAGAGAGCTGGATGAGAAGTAGAACAGCTGGACTGCCACTGGTCCTAATATGGGATTCTGGCATGACAGGCTGTGGCTTAGCTCTCTGTAGCACCATGTTGTCCCCAGTGTCCCTGGAGTTGTACGAGATTGTTGCAGAAATCCTCAGGCTTAACACTGTGTCAGGCATTGAGTCATAGAATGAGGTCTAACACAGCAGTGAGCTCTCATACTGTCAGATCTGCCTGCTGTGTCCCCTGCAGACCCAGAATGCTGGCCCCTGGTGCCTGTCCTAGGAGGCTGTGCTGGTAGGTAGGGGCTTGGGCTGGCAGTGGTGCCTGTGGCCTTAAAGGATTAGAACACCCCACAGCAGCATATTCACGCCCTTCATCTATACATTTCTGTCTCAAATAATTAATCAGGCTAGAGTGAGGACATGCAAAGCAGCCATGAGTAGCCCAGGTTTCTTGACTCTGAGTCAATGTGGTTGGGAAGAGCTGTAGAATCCAGTGTTGGTGTTGGGTCTGGTGTGGGCAGGGTTGCAGTGTTTCTGGCATGTTCCTTGTGTGTGAGGCATTCTCTAACTGTACTGTGTTGTTTGTCCTCCAGAGATTTGAAAGTCGGACCTGGCGCTACATCGACCAAACCTTTCTATTCAGCAACCCACCAAATTGGGTGTGGTTTAATGTCACTGACGTTGTGCGTCGCTGGGTGAACCAAGAAGGTGAAAATCATATTCTGTCCCACCCTTGCTTCTCCTGGGAACCCATGCTTTGCACCCTGACTTCTCCCCTAACCCCTTGCTACTATAAGACACTCAGGGCTGGGTGACACTCAGGGGTCTGTTGGTGGTGACTCCATCCCTGAGCACCTGCTGTGCCTGCCATGGGATGGCAGATGAGGAACAGACACAGCATGACCACCACAGCCCAGTCCTTGCTTTTGTCCCACACGTGCAGCATGGACTGTCCTGGTGTACTTGTCTTCTACCCTTGGCCTACCCTTGGCAGGTCATTCCTTTCCATGTGCATCAGCTTCCAGTTGTGTAGGAGGGTCATGGTGGCTGAGGGTTGAAGGTGGTGACAGCACACATGAAGGGGCTAGGACAGAGCATCTGGTCCTGTGGATTCTGTTGTTTTTAGGCAGATGGTGGGCTTAGGAGATGGTCCATCAGCTGGGTCTCCCTCCATAGCCTCCTAAGATGTTTGTTCCTTGTGTCAATAATTATTTATTCAGTTCAGTGCTGCCACTTAATGGAGCCAAGCCTCTGTCCATTGTGCAAAAAATCCACAGGAATATCAGATCAAATCCCTGCTGCTCGATTTCCAACCCAGATCCCTGCTGATACCCTGAGAAAGCAGTGGATGATGGCCAGGTCTACTGGGTCCCTAAACCCTTAAGCTGAAACTTGCCCCCTTTTTGGACCTGGGCTGCAGTTTGCATTTTCTGGTCATTGTGGATATTTGGGGGAAGTATCAGTGGATGGAGGATCTGTCTGTCTAGTCCCGACCCTTAACTCTGCCTTTAAATTCAAGGTTGATTTGTGAAGAGTTGTTGGGGAAAGGGGAACCAGTCAGAAGGAGACCTTCCATCTGCTTGTTCTCTCCATAGTGGCTTGGGCTCAGTCTAAACCAAGTCCAGAGCCAGGAATTCCACTGGGGAACAGCACGTGACCATATGGTGCTGCTCTTCCAGGCACATTCGCAGGGAGATGGATCAGAAGGGGAGCAGCCAGTGGCCCAGCATGAAGGTCTGGCACAGGAGGGGGCCTCTGCCTGAATCCCACAAGGACTCCTGTCCAATGGTCAGCTGCTCTGCTTCTGCTCCAGCCCCCTGCTGCCCTCTCTGGGAGAACAGTGGAACTGCACTTAAGCTGGCAAATCCTGATGATGCTCCTGGCCTTCCCTGGGCCAGCCATGGCTTTGGAGGTCATTTGGAGAGTGAAGCAGCAGCTGGAAGTTGTGTCTCCCTTGCTTGCCTAGAACTCTGCCATTCTAATAAAGCAAGGGTTAAGGGATGGCCCTTTGGTATTTCAGGCTAATGCTTTGCTGTGTCACTGTCATCCCAGATGGATGCTGGTTCTGGTCCTGGCTACTTCACTTTGAGTCCAACTCACTCCTCATGGCCTGGGAAAGCAGCAGAGGCTTGCTCAAGTCCTTGGGTCTTTGCACGCATGTGTGAGACCCATGAGTTACTCTTGGCTCCTGGCTCCATATTGGCTCTGCTCCATGGAGAGGGACCTTTCTATTAAAAAAAAAAAAAGATTTCTTCCTCTCCCTCTCTCTCTATTCATTCACTCTATCCTTCTCTTCGATATCTTCCTTTCAAATAATTAAATAACAATAAGTCTTTACAGAGTACTTTTTCAAAAGGAGGAGGTGCTTGAACTAGTGCTGAAACTACTGCTGTAATGGGATGCCAGCAACAATGGTGTCCATGTCCTCACTCCCACAGAACCAATCGAAGCCTTCCGCCTAAGCGGTGTAACTGTGGGTAAGAAGCTTGAAGGTGTTTTCAAAACAGACATCAGTGGTGAGTACCCATGGCCTTAGTGATCTGTGTGTGAGCATGCGTGTGCACGTGTGTGACACCCTCACCCCAAGATGCCCTGTGCCACTGCTCCACCCACCTGAGAGTCCCCATCCCATGCAGGACTCACACCCAGCACCCTTACCGGCAATCCTGACATTGACAACAAGAACCGGCCTTTCCTGCTTCTCCTGATCAAACGGCTGAAGCAGGCTCAGCCCGTGACGAGCTCCTCACAGCCCTGAGACCCAGGTAAACATAGGGTCCTTCACTGTGACCTTCTGCCGACACCCCTGGAAAGATGACCCTGGGCTAGTAAACTGTTCATCCTCAGAGTTGGGCCCTTGCTGCTGGGGTTTGGGAACTAGGAGGCTTGCAATGTACGTCCTAAGGAGCTTGTTGCTGCACTGTGGGAATCAGAAATAAGACAGCATCTGAACACATGTGGGGGAACTGGAATTTCATATGACAAGGAATCTGCCTTTTTATGTGGGCTTTCATTCTGAATGCCAGGATTCCACATCTTTGGAGTCAGGGTCTGTGACTGGCAGTGAGGTCACTGGGGAGGAGGAAGCTGCAGTGTGGGGATCCTACAACTAGAAGATGTCACGTTGTGGGTTCCTATGCCACTGGCAGATCTAGAACTCGGGTTGGCCCCCCAGCCACTGAGACACTAGGCTGTGAATAGTGAGACCCTGGGCTGAAATGGCAGCTCTCTGTACCCACCCACACACATTCCTGAGGACAGAGAAAGCAGCATTGCTGACCCTGAGGCTGTGGGCCTCCATGCTGTGCTGTGGGTGTCCTGTTAGCTCCAGGTGTGGCCCCACATGTGCTGCTGCCAGTGGCCATTGATGGGAGGGAGGGTTGGATCATGGGAGCTCAGGACAGCCATGTACCTGGATGATTGGTATGTGGGAAGAATGGCCAGGGTAGCAGTGTCCTTGGATACAGCAGCACTGTGGGCTCAGAGAGCTAAAAGTCAACTGAGGTCCAAAGTGCTGGAATTCAGTAAGAAGTCTGGGGCTGAACAGGCCCTGGAACCCAACCCCTTCCATGCTGAGTCATGCAATAATGCCTTGTCATTTTTTTTTTCTGGGTGTGCCCGGCTGGGAACTGGCCCTCTCCCCATGGCTCTCTCACCACCACATCTTACTCCCTGTGCCTGCACCTCCAGGAAAAGAGGTGCTGAGGGGCTGAGGACCCTCCCCACAGCCAGGCAGACCAGGGGCTCAGCAGTGAGGTCATTGCCAAAAGTCAGACCTGAATCACACACTTGCCATGGGTGCACCTTGCTATCTTCCAAATCATGGGGGAAGACCACAGGGAGGCAGCCTGCAAACTCCAGATGCTGGGACACGTGAGCCAGGGACATCCCGCACACACACACTCACAGACCAACCATTCAGATTGTTAGTAGAGAATTATAATTAAAATCCAAAGGTTGTCAGGTACAGAGGGTTCGCGATTTCTGTGCATAGCATTTTTTATAGCACCTATATATTCTGTATATTATGAAAATAAGTTTTCATCAAAACAGACTTTGTCCTAAATAATTACTTATCTGAAGATATTCTAGGGGCCAGCTGTGTGGTGTCACAGGTAAAGCCTTCCCTCCTGCACTGAGCACCTGCACCCCATATGGGCACCTGCTTGAGTCCTGACTCTTCCCCTTCTCATCCTTCTCCCTCCACCAGGCCTGGAAAGCAGCAGAAGATGGCCCCAGGGCTTGTGGCTGAGCACCCACGTGGGAGAGCAGCATGAACTCCTGGCTCAGGCCTGGCCCAGCTCTGGACCTTGTCTCCATTTGTGGTGTGAACCAATAGATGGAAGCTTTGCGTCTTTCTCTCTCTCCTTGTAACTCTTTCAAATAAAACAAAATGAATATTTTATGCAAATAAAGAAATTAATATTCTCTATCATACATGTGTAATAGGTATATGCATAGAGATATAAAAATGTATATAGAACAGATGATATTACTCACATTACATACATTAATGGACATTTGTATTATCAAATGGATACTCTATATTACAGATTTGGATAGTTACACTTGCATCTAATTTTGCATGATATCAACATATGAAGCATATGTTGAGGTAGATAGAAATACATGATTAGAGTACCTGTTAATTTATAATGTTATACGGTATAAACTGTTATTATTGTACACATTATATAGAAATATAATTGAGGATTAATACACCTAAGAACTATATAATATATGCTAAATATTAACAGGGGATATTGTGTGCACTTAGCTAACACATTTAAGCACACATCCTCTATCAAGGGAATCAAGAAGCATTGTGGTTCTGTGTGAATAGATGCCACCTGCTCTGTGGGCATCGCAAATGGGGTTGGTTCAGTTTGCCTTCTCCCCTGGAGATCATGCAGCTCCCTGCTCAGGGGCCTGGGAAAGCAGAGGAAGGGGGGCAGGTCCCTTGTCCCTCCTCACCCCCACCCATGTGGGAGACCCGGATGAAGCTGAGGCTGCAGAGCTGGAGTGTCCCAGCGAGCCCATGATGGAGCAGAGGGGCGTGAACCAGTGTATGCAAGATCTCTGCCTGTCTGTAACTCTTTCAAATACATAGATAAATGAATCTGGGAGGGGGAGTTAAGGAAATACAGAGACATTTAACAAAATATGGATCCGGTTTATATCTTTGTGATACTTAATAAAACTCGGGTGAAGCAGTGGGAAGCCCTGAACCCTTGTAGGCAATTACATGAAGGAACACGTGAATTCTCACTCAGATCTGGTTTCTTCAAATTGCCTGTGCTTTCTCTGGTTCCCACTCCAAGCTGTTTGCACAGAACCTGCGAAGTCATGAGGTGCTACTTAGCTCTGGCATACTCCACACATTGTGGAGGGGGCACCTCCCACAGCTGAGCGTCCCTGTCCCTGTCTGGAGGCTCCAGAGTCCGGGATTTCAGGTGTTGCATTGGGCAGGCTCAGCTGGAGCAGTCTGAGGGAATACTCCCACCTCAGAACACCTCGGGCGCTTCCCACTGCAGCTGCCATGGCTTCTGTGCCTGTGTGTGAGCCTGTGTCATGACATGTCTCCATGTGCACCCAGCTCAGGGTGCTTGGTGGGGAAGGAACCCCTGAGAAACCTGGGAGGGCTCTGGGAGTCCCTGGGGCTGACAGACTGAGGGACAGGACCTGGCTGAGAAGAGGAGGGCTCAGTCAGTCAATTCCCAAGGCCTCATTCCCAGGCCTGGGTCCTGCAAGATCAAAAAAGTGTCCAGCCAGGTCACCTGGAGGGCGTGTCCCCCACGGGCGCTGGCCAGCATTCACCCCATTGAGGCTTTTGCTGCTCAAAGGCGCTCCGCTGTGGCTGCTAGCGCTTGTGTGGGCAGCCCCGTGGAGAACAGCTGTGGTGTGACAGGATCCCCAGGGTCTACATCGTGGCACCCAAGCTCCTGGACAGGAGAGTTGTCCTCTCAGGGCCAGCTCCTATTCTTGGAGGTTCAAAGGCAAAGCCTTTTCCCTGGCAGCCTGTGCCCTCGCCTGTGCTGGCCTTGCTTAGGTCTCTTCTCTGAGAGTGGCCGTAGCTCAGGAGCAGAAGGAGCCACTGAAGGTCAAAGCCACAGGCCGAGCTCCCAGGTTTCTCAAGCTCCTATTCCCTCCTCAGTGGCCATGACCAGGCTTCTTGTCTCTCTGGGGGTAACAATTCCCCCTGATTGACCACGCAGGGATGACGCCCCCCTTGGTGTCTGCTGGGGCAGCAGGATGGAGTACGTGCGAGTAAGCAGAGCTGACAGGTACCCTGTCTTCCCCCACATGCAGGTAAGAAAAGTTGCTTCTGTTGGCTCCAGACTTAGCAGGGAATTGAACCTGGATGTTTTGCCAAGATGAACACAGGTACCATAATAAGGGATGAGGAGGTCCCAAGTGGCATCTCTTTAAAAAAAAATAATTTTTCTTAAAAAAGAGAGAATTACAACAGAATGAGAAGGGGAGGCAGACACAGAAAGACAGAGGGAGGGAGAGATTGATAGATCTCCCATCCACTGCTTCATGTCCAGAATGCACACAAAGACCAGGGTTGCACCGGTCTGCCGCCAGTAGGCAGGAAATGACACGTCTCCCATGTGGATGCAGGGGCCCAAGAGCACTGGGGCCGTACTCTGCTGTTTTCCCAGGGGCATCAGCAGGAGCAGGTGGGAAATAGTACAGTGGGAACTCAAACCAGCACCCACCCCAAAGAGAACCCACTGCTACTGAGTTAGGTTTCACACACCATGTGAAGGTTATTGGCCACAATGTGTATTAAACAGTGTGCTGAACGTCTATTCTTATAACCTCCTTTTGTTTTCCCTGCTGTTGTTTCCTGTGTAAACTTTCCTGGATCCACCTCATAGGCTTTTACACTAAGGTCACTAATTAACAGTTAGGGAGTTCATCCTTGCACCTGTGAAGCCCTTGAAAATGAAAATGGGCCCAGAATGATTTCTTAATATCTAGACACTTATCTTGCAAATGTAGGCATCCCATATGTGTGTCGGTTCTAGTCTTGGCTGCTCCTGTCCAGCTCCCTGCTTGTGGTCTTGGAAAGCAGTAGAGGATGGCCCAAAGCTTTTTGAGCCTGAACCCGCGTGTGGGACCCAGAGCCAGATACTAACCCCTGGCTAAGGATCAGTTCAGCCATGCCCTATTTTGGATATTTGAGGAGTGAACCAGCAGAAGGAAGATCTTGCTCTCTGCCCCTCCTTTGCTCCATAATTTGATTTGCCTTTCTTATTAATAACATAAAGGGGCAGGAGGAGATGACTTAATGGCTAAATCCTTGCCTTGCATTTCCGGGATCCCACATGGGTGTACGTTTGTGTCCCAGCTGTTACACCTCTGTCCAGTTCCATGCTTCTTGCCTGGGAAAGCAGTAGAGGATGACCAAAGGCCTTGGGACCCCAAACCTGTGTTGGCAACCTAGAAGAAGCTCCTGGCTTCTAGCTTTGGTTGGGCTCAGTTCTTGCTCTTTTGGTCACTTGAGGAGTGGACAAGCCGGGGAAGCCTTTACTCTCTGTCTCTATATTCTCCGTATATCTGCTTCTCTAAGAAAAAAAATAATCATTAAAAAAGGAAAAAAAAAAAAAGGAAAGAAGGAACGTGAATAAAAAGCTCTGGGCCGAGTGAGATTCTTCTTGGAGATGGGAGTTGCAGTTTCTCCTAAAGGAACCCAGGAGTCAGATGCCAAGTCCATCTTTCTCTGGCAAGTGCTGGGAACAACAGGATTTGGGGACTGCAGGGAGTAGAGGAGTGGAAGGAGGTGGTGGCTACAGATGCCCATGCAGACACCTCCTGCCCACAGGACCTGGGGTTCAGGAACAGTGACTCTGACTGGGTGGTGATGGCTGACACTCCCTGGTCCACCTCCCGACCACCTGAGCCTGGCTGACATCGCCTTGTTCTCCTGCTAAGGGCCTCTCATGGACGTCGCTGCCTCTGTCCATCTTGGATCAGTCTGTGTGTGGGCCCAGGAATTGAGTCAGCACAAAAGGAGAAAAGTGCACGAAAGCCCCCAATAGGAGTAACCACGGCTCGGGGTGGAGAGATGGAAGGATGGCTGGGGTGGGTGGAAGTTCATGCAGAAAACCCAGGGGTGGAGTGAGGTGCATTCCAGAGGCTGCCCTGAACCTGAACTCCGAGCCTGGCTCTGCCCTCTCAGAGCTCAGGCAAGCCCCCTGTTGTCCCTGTGCCTCAGCTTTCCCCAGCTGTGTAATGGGAATGCCTCAGTCAGGGTTGTTGTGAGAATCACAGGAGGTGGAGAACAGAGGCATAACATAATGTGTTTTATCAGCCAGTTTCCAGTGCCAACTGTGCTGGTCCTAGGGTGAGTGCCCCAAACACAGGTCTGGGAATGAATGAATGAAGGAAGGAATGAATCAATGAAGTTAGGTGGTGGAGGGCAAGAACATGGCCTGGAGTTCTGGAAAGCAAGGGATTGAGGAGACATCCAGGGTCACCACTGCCCTCTGCCTCTGCTGACCAGCAAGGCCTAGGGGACATCCAGGGGCAGGGGCTGCCTCCTGCTGTGCCTTCCTGCTGGGATCCTGGCAGTGTGGCTGGGCCTGTGGACATAGCCACAGGTCACTCAGAACCACCAGTGTCCCAGGACATGAGAACTGGAGCTGATGAGGGACACGCTCTATCATTCCCTTTGCTTTGAGCCTCTTAAATGGACATGTGGAGCTGAGTCTCAACCTAGGAAATGCTGAGCACCTGGAATGCAGGGGCTGGAGAACAGCAGGGGTGATGGGGCCCGTGTTTTGGTGCCGTATGTAAACAGAAACCTGAAATGCCAGCATGTTGTGTGGGCACTGATTCAAACCCCAGCAGCTCCACTTGTGCTCCAAAGCATGGCTGATGGAGTCCTGGTGCAAGTGCAACAATGTACGTGGAGCCCTGACACCTGCTGTCAACCCAGGGGGAGTCCAAGCTCCTCAGGGAGCCGTGGGCAACTCAGCTCCGGTGGTTGATTAACAGAAAGATTAATTCATTTTCTCTCTCTGCTTCTTTCTTTTCTTGTCTTCCTCTCTGTAAATTGGCCCATCAAATATACAAAATTATATTTCATAATGATTTTTATTAAATCAAATAAAAAGACATAAAGAGAGGGACCATCCTCACCACTGCCTTGAAAACCACAGGATGTTCTGTCCAATATTTGCCATGTGTGTTGTGGCCATTACCCCTCAGCCACCCTGATACACAGGATGAGGAGATGGCCTGAGCATGCTTCCACAGGCCATAAAGAATCAGAGATAAAGACACACCTGGGTCCTCCTGCAGGGCAGATGTGGGATACAGATGTTTCCAAGGACTGAGTGATCTTGTCTAAGCTCCTGCTGCCTGCAGGCCTGGGCTGTGTGCCTGGACTCAGCAGAGCCCCAGATAGGGGAGATCCTGCCATGTCCCAGCTCTGGCCGTTGGTGCCCCTCTCTGCCCACTGCTTCCTCCTACACCTGGCCATAAGAATTATCCTGTGCATCTCAGCACAATCACCCTCCTCCAGGCATCCCTCCAGGCCCAAATGAGCCTGGGTCATTTGTCTCGGCCCTTTGGATCATTGGGGCTCCCTTCACCACTTCTAAAAAGCATGCCTCACAGTCTCAGTTCACTCATCAGTCATTCAAACTGTCTGAGCATTCCAGGGCTGTTTCAAGACCTCCTTCTTCGGATTCTGGAAGTGAAGTACACTCCATGCACAATGACCCAGAGCCCTCCTGCTCCACACTGTCCCTACAACACCCACCACAGAGCTACAAGTCCAGGCTCAGGCTGCCAGCATTGTAGGGTCAGCAGGACATGCACTGGTTGGCCTCTGACATCTGATAGCCTTGGGCTCTGAGAGCTCCCAGCTAGGTTAGACGTCATTGTGACGCCAGTTTCTGATAAAGCCCAGGAATGGCATGCCAATGAGTGTAGATGTTCTAGAATATTCTTGTATAGCCCAGATGCATGAAGCTAGTGTGGTGGCACAGCGAGTCAAGCTATAGCCTGTGACATGGCATCTATCTTAGGAGCAGTTTGAGGCCTGCTACTAACTTCTCCCCAATCACAGTCTGTAGTGCTGTAGGTTCAGAGAACCCTAAGTTCTCCCGTTTCTATTCCGTTTATGCTCACTGGCCAATATCAGTACCAGCCATGGCAGCTGTGCTCCCAGCTTTTCTTTCTCTGTGTGAATTCGAAGACTTTGTTATGTATTCCTTGGAACAACCCTGTGGTGTGCTATCATCTGTTGTCCTCTCATGGAAACAGGCACACAGAGCTTGGGTAACTTTGCTGAGAGTTCACCACCAGCTCATTCAGTGCTCCAGGCCCCAGGGAAAGCATTTTCTATTCGTCCTTCCTAGCATTCCTCCCATCCCATTGCTCTGTTTTTATCCCCATTTGCAGGTGAGCACACTGGGGTGTTTCCTTGTGACAGTGAACAGCAGCCCTAGGAGCAGCAGGTGGGACCCAGGTCTGTGGTCCTTGCTGAATGAAGAGTGGGGGAAGAGGCAGAGGGAGAGTTGGTGGCATCCAGGGAAAGGAGGTTGGGGGCCAGTGTGGTGCCTTGACAGGCATCTTCTGCAAGAGCCCCAACATCTCATATAGGCTCTGTTCATGTCTGGCTCCTCCACATCCCATCCAGCTCTCCGCTTATGGCCTAGAAAAGCACCAGAGGATGGTCCAAGTCCTTCTGTGACTGTACCCATCTGGAGGACTGCAAAATAAGCTTGTGGTTTCAGGATTTGGATTGCTTCATCTCTGGCCATTTGGCTATTTTCTCAGTGAGCAGGTGGATGGAAGATGTTTCTGTCTATCCTTGTCTGTCAATCTGACTTTCATGTAAATATAAATAAATTGAGACATTAAAAAGAAAGGAGGCTAAAGACAGGGTTGTTTGTGGTTGGCTGTGTTTCGGGTGTCATAGTGACATCCTGATTCTTTCCAAGTCTCTTGCCATGTGGCCTCCTGAAAATGCCTTCCAGAAATTGGTCCCCATTATTTCGATCTGTGAAACAATGAGATGCTTTTGGTCCCGCAGTTACAGTACATATAAAAGAGGAGAAGGATAGGCAGAAGGGATCTTTCATGCACTGGTCCACTACTCACAGGGCTACAGAGGCAGAGCAGAGCCAGGCTGAAACCAGGAGGCAGAAGCTTCACCCAGGCCTCCCGCATGAGGGGCAGGGCTCAAGATCTGGGTCAGCTTCTGGTGCTTTTCCAGCAAGGAAGCTAGCTGGGCTGGACACGGAACATCAAGACTCAGCAGTGTCCACTCTCAAGGCTGGCGCTTCCTGGGGAAACTAAACCTGGCTTATCACTGTACTGGCCCCAATAAACTATGTTTTGTTTTTAAAACATATATTTTATTTTCTCTGTGAAAGATGTATTTACAGAGAGAAGAGGATACAGAAAGAGGTCTTCCTTCTGTTGATTCACTCCCTAATGGGCCTCATGGCTTTCTCTGACCAAGTGTAGGAAGTCATTTCCCAGCATTGTGCAGTGGGTGAGAAAAAAGGCCCCAAGACTAGCCAGGCTCAAGCGAGGGCCTAGTTCCAACTACTGATCAAGGAGTCAACAAGAATCTGTGTTTTATTTTGTAAAGATCCATTGATTTATCTAAAAGCACACACACAGAGCTTCCATCCATTGTTGCTCCCCAAAGGCAGCTGTAGCAGAAACACCTCCTCATCTCCACACGAGTGGCAGGAAGTGATGTTGAGCCACTGACCATTGCCTTCTCAGGGGCATCAGCAGGAAGCTGGGAGAGAAGCAGAGGAGCCAGGGTTCCCAATGGGATCTCATTTGGGATGCAGTAGTCCCCAGGCATCTGACAGACAGCTGCGCCTCAGTCCTCAGGTGGGGAAAATCGGGACATACCCCTGGCTCAGGGCCACCTGGGTCCAGGGCAGGGCCAGAGCAGAGAAAGGAGCCACCAAACAACTGCCTGAGGCCAGAGTGTGAGGTGATTGGCGTTTTTCACCATGGGGAGGAGTAACAGGAGGAGTTGGAGGAGCGCCAACTGGGTTGGGATAAAAGGCACAAAGTTGTGAAACTTTTGCACTGCTCCTGGCAGTCTCACTGCACAGGCCAGAGAAAGCAGGGTTTGGGAACATCATCCCACCCTCCTCCTAATCTCCCACCCCAGTTTTCTCGTGAGTCACTGAGACTCCTCCATCCGAGCCTCCCCATGCTGCCCTCTGGGCTACAGATGCTGCCGTTGCTGTGGCTTCTACTGTGGACCCCCAAATTGGGGCTGTCCAGCTCCCTAAGCCCAGGGGTGCCTGAAGACATGTCCACCCTGTACAACAGAGCCCGTGATGGAGTGGCTGAGAAGACCATCGCTGAAGAGCCAGTGGGAGGGGGCAAGGAGAGCACTGAAGAGGAGCTGGAACGGGAAGATGAGTACTACCCCACAGAGGTCCACAAAGTGCTAATGCTGGGCAGCAACAACGGTGAGCTGGGTTACCTGGGAGCACCGCAGTGCAGTGGACACTGGAGCAAACTGCTGGCATAGACATCTAGCAGGAAGGAAGGTCATTCCCAGCAGCACAGGGAGACCCCTTAGAGATATCGGTCATGTGGGATGGTTCCAGGGGAGAAGCCGTGGGTAGAAGGAAGTTGTCTCCCTTATTGCAGTGGAGCACCATGGTCACCTGGAGGTAGCTGCAGAGAGGGACGCACTGAGGGGAGAGGCAGAGCCCCTAAGCTTGGGGAAATGGAACCAGCAAGGAAAGCAGACCTGGAGTTTTGAAGGACTGCAAAATGGAAGCCTGAGAGAGCAGAGGTGGGTAAAGGTATCCAGCCAATTGGTAGGAGGAGAGTGGATCCACCTCAGGGCGTGAGGAACCCGTGGGATGGCAGAGGCAACGTAGAGAGAAGTGGTGGTCTGTGCCCACAAGAAGGACTGAGGTGGCAGGCCAGTAGAGCGGAGCCGAGGATGTTGGTTGTTCACTCCTGGATGCAAAGGCATGGAGTGGGAAATCTCCAGAAATCGAGGATCCCCTCAGAAGGCACTTCAAGAGAGGGGGGACCACCCTGTGAAAGTGGTGATAGGAGAGGGCAGAGGACAGGTCCTGGAGCACGTGGGCTGGGCTGTGAGCCGCAGGATGGAAACGGTCTGACGAGGAGCAGTGGGGTAGAGCCAGGCATGGTGCCTGTGGGAAGTCATGACAAGAAAAGGGAACATTCAGGGCTGTGTCCAAAATGTTTGATTGCCATGTGTGAGAGGAGGAGCTGGTGGTTCCCTGAAGTAGAAGGAGGACCCTGCAGAGCCAAATGCCCATGGCACAGACCCCAAAGCTGCAGTTCCTACTACACAGGCCTGGCAAACCCCAGTGTCGGGCCTCCTCTCCATTCACACCTCTTTCCTTCCTGAGTCCTGGAAGTGTGGGGATCACAGGCGGAGTCTAGGGTGGATCCAGTCTTGGCCATTATGGTGGTGCCTTTTCCTGACCTGCTTACCCCAGCCTTATAGCGTTTCCTGCTGGCCCAACCCTACCAGCACAAGGAAGGGTCCAAGGCTCTGGCGTATCTGAGGAGTGTGGGGCCATTTTCCACATGACACTTTCTATCCAGGGCGGTGGCCACAGGGGTGCATGACTCATTCCTGTGCCCAGTTTCCCATTGTGCTGACATGCTGCCCCTTCCCCACCCACTGCTCTTCCTTCTGCCTTCATCTTGGCCCGTGGTAGCTGTTCCTGTTGCTCTGAGCCTCTCCCCTGAACCTCCCTATGTTTCCAACAATGATGTGTGGCTCCACACCTGTGTCCACGTTTCATCTCACACGGACTCCAGCCAGTCTTCATGGTAAGGTGTAAGGTGCGGCCTGCCTCCTGTGTGCCCGATAGTCTTCACATGCATCCTGCCCCTTCTCTTGTCCCTCCTTCACTTTCTCTCCCTTGTCCCCAGCATAGACTCTGCCCTTTTTCCTGGTTGTTCTGGGCTTATTTGGGCTGTGAGTCAGAGGAGCCACAGGAAGAGATGTCCTCTGGTACACAAAGCCCAGTTCAATCCCCCACGGAGGAGTCCCTCACAAACAGCTTCCGCCCAGAGTTCTGAGCTATAGCACTGAGGCTGATGTTGCTGCTCAGACAGTAACAGAAAATTCATGGTCTGACGAGGGGTGGGGCTCAGGTCAGAGAGGCCACAGACACACTTCTGGATCCCAGTCTGTCCCGAGGACCATTCCTCTTGCACTGGGATGCGCCTTTAGGGCAAAAGCCCTGGGAGAAGTGAGTCACAATCAATGCTCCCTGGGCAGGTGGAGTTGGGCCTTGGGTGTTAGGACACCTTCTGCAGGGCAGTGCCACCCCAAAGGGGCTATGACTACCCTCAAATTCCCTCAGCTGTGACAGAGTCCAACTCCAACCCTCTGGGCCCACACTTGGCCACGGGTGTCCTGCTGATTTTGCACTCATCAATCACCTGATGCCTGTCTCTGCTCCTCTTTCTAGCCGTCTATAAACAATTCAGAAAGAGCCAACACAGCCTATACATGGTCTTCAATGCCACACAGATCCGGGAAGCTGTGCCTGACCCATCATTATTGGCCCAGGCAGAACTGCAACTCTACAGTCTCAAGCAGCAGGAGGGGCAGATAGTGATGGTGTTTGAGGTGAGTTGGGAGCCTGAGCTGAGGCCAGGTGGGGAGGAAGGTGCTGTCCCAGGTGCTGAGAGACGGCCCAGGGAGGCTGGAGGAGCACAGACCAGGTGAGCAGCACAGATGAATCTCCCTGCTGCGCTCCAGGAGCCCAGGCACTTGGGCCATCTTTGGCTGCTTTTCCAGGTGCAATAGCAGGGAGCTGGAGCTCGAGTAGAGCAGCTGGGTCTTTCAGCAGTGCCCAGTTGGATGCCTGAGTCACAGGCCACAGCTTAACCCTCTGTACTACAAATCCAGCCCCAGAGATTGCCTGGCTGATTATTTCTTTGAGCGACAGGGGTAGACATACTGCACTCCCCAAATGCCGACAACGCCCAGGGTGAGCCAGGCCCAGGCAGGGAGCTGGGAGCTCAGGCCAGGTCTCCCATGGAGCTGACTGGGACCCAGCTACTTGAGACAGCCCTTCTGCCTCACCAGGGCAGCCCTAGTAGGAAGCTGGAGTCAGGAGCCAGGGCCAAGTCTGCCACCCAGGCAGTCTGCTTTGGGGCACAGGCATCTAGACCACTGAGCTACAGAACTGCCCCAGTGTGTGCTGCCTTGGAAATCATGGATGGTGAGCGCTTCCAGTAAGTTCTTCCAGACAGAATTGGTCCAGAAGGTGGAGTCTTCAGGCAGGTCTTTGTGCTTCAGAAATGCTGGAGTTTCTAGAAGGCCACTTGTTCTAGAATCCATGTCATCTGCAAACAGTGTTGAAGGAGAGTAGAGGATAAACACTCCCAGGGAGCGAACTTGGCCTAGTGAATGCTCTAAGTCTTCAGCTTCTCCCTAAAGCCCCTGGAGTGCGGTGTCCAGCCACCCACTTTTCACTGATCACAGGACAGACTAGTGAATTTTCAAACACTGTTTTTTAAAGAGTCATTTATTTATTGATGTGCAAACTGAGAGAGATCCTCCACTTGCAGGTTCACATGCAGATGGCACCAAGGACCTGGGCTAGTGTTAGGACCCAAGCAGGAGCTGGAGGCATGCCTGGGGAACAGCTGTAGGAGGTGGATGTTATTGTTCAAGGC
This sequence comes from Ochotona curzoniae, assembly GCF_017591425.1. Classification (NCBI taxonomy): domain Eukaryota; kingdom Metazoa; phylum Chordata; class Mammalia; order Lagomorpha; family Ochotonidae; genus Ochotona; species Ochotona curzoniae. The sequence continues at coordinate 2,165,205 of NW_024465561.1, read as the reverse complement.
ATGCACAAGTCTCTGTCATGTTTGTCCCCCCTTTGTTTTTCCTGCAGAAATACAGCAGGAAGTCCTGGCGATTTGTCAAATATTGGGTGCTAGTCCCCAGCAACACAGCAGAGTGGTTGTCCTTGGATGTCACTGGAGCAGTGTGTCAGTGGCTGAACCACAGAGGTAATTATTACATTCTGTCCCACCCCTGCTTGTTGTGGGTCTGCCCTGCATCCTGCCCCAGTGCATGCTGGTATCAGACACTCAGAGCTGGCGGTTGAGTGATGGATCTCTGTCAGTGGTGACTCCATTACCAGAGTACCTACTCTGCCCTGCCCTGGGAGCGGGGGATGAGGGGACAGACACAGCATGACAGACACAGCCCAGTCCTTGCCTGGACACAGTGCTCATGGTCCATGGGGTGTGCAGGAAGGGAGGGGAGCACTCCTGTGTCCATGCAGTGATGACCCAGGGTGGGCAGGCAGGGCTGGGAAGAGGAAGCCAAAGCAAGTGCCTGACCCAGCCTGGAGTCAGGGAGGACTTCCTGGAGGAGGGCACCTCTCAGTTGAGCTTTGAGAGATGAGTAAAAGCAGGAAGGACGAGAAGGAGGGCCCAGAGCATTGTGGGTAATGGAGCAGCTGTGCAAAGGCCCGAGCCCATGGAGAGCTGGCACTCTGAATCTGTCCGGGAAAGGATTGTGTCACTCCTCTGCCCAGCTGTGTGCCCAGTCCTCATTCCTCACCCTACTGAGGCATTTGTGTCTGGGATCCACATACACCTCCTTGCCACTCCATTGTGTTGGCTGGCATGGGAGAGCAGGTTATAGTGCTGAGCAGGACAGTCCTAGGTCTTGTTCCCATGGAGCTCACTTCACTCTTGGACACTTCATGGGTCTCTTGCCCCAGCCAGGGAAGTCAGCAGCGACCATTAAGCAATAATTCTGTGAATGGGGAGGTGAGAGCGGAGAGATTGAAGTCACATGGAGGTAGCTTAGTGGCCCAGAGTAGATACCCAGACTCATACAGGGCCATGGATGCTCCTTGGATTCAGCGCTTCGCTGTGTTGAAGATTACAGGATAATTCATTTATCCAGGTGTCGCAAGGGCAATAGGGAATAGTGGGGGAATGAGGGGAACCCTGGACCAGAGTCAGCACCTCGGTGGGATCTGGGTTTGGGCACTACTGAGTCCAGACTCATACTCCAGGGTAAAAAGCAGTAGGATCTTAGGAAACATCGCTCATCATTGCAAACCCTTCTATCTCTCATGTGCCCTATTAAAGGCATAGATTAAACTTTGCTCTCCACATGTGGTCACTGTGGGGCCACGGGCAGGTCATGTCCATTCCATGTGTCAGCTGCTAGCATTGTAGAAGGGTCAGGGTGGCTGTCCTTGGGCCATTGCACCCACAGGGAGACTCACATGAAACTCTGGCCTCATAGGTCAGACTGACCCAGCTCATGACCAGTTATGTCCATTGTGGCCATTTAAGGGATGAACCCCAGTAGGTGGAGGATCTCTGCCTCCTTCTTGCCCTATCTCTCTGTAAGTCTGCCGTTCAAACCAAAGTTTATTCTAAAGCAGACTAACAGAGAGGAGGGGGAGAGAAAGAGAAAGATTTCATCTGCCTGTTCAATCCCAGAGTGCCTGGCATGGCGTGCATCCATCAGGCTGAATCCCAGAGCCTGGAATTCCATCAGGGCCCCAGCACGTGGCCATCTTGTGCTGCTTTTGCAGGTCCATTAGCAGGGAGGTGGATTGGAAAGGAAGCAGCCAGTTCACCAGCATTCAGGCAAGGTGGTTTAGGCTGGCTCCTGTGGTCCCTGAATCTTGCAAGGGCTCCTGTCCAATACCAGCTGTCCCACTCCTGACCCAGCTCCCTGCTGACATGTCTGGGAGAAGAGCAGAACTGCTCCCAGCTGGGAAATCCTGAGGATGTTCCTGGCTTCAGCCTGGCCTAGTCCTGGCCATTGAGGCCATCTGGGCATTAACCAGCAGCAGGAAGGTGTGTTTCCTTTGTTTGTAAAATTCTGCCATTCAAATAAAACACAAACAGTTGATTTTTTCTTCTTTTTAAAGGAAATGAATAGGTTGGAATATAAACTGGTGCTTTCATGGGATGCCCTCATGAAATACAGGTAGTTCACCCTTTGCACCAGAAAGCTTCTTCCCACACACTGATTTTCTAGACAGAAGAACAATGGCAGTGGGAAACCACAAAGTTAAAGATGTGTACCCGGATGCATCATACTGAGATCAGGAGAAAAAAAAAAACGCCAAACACCATGTCAGGGGCTACATGCTCTAGAGAGTGTCGTCATGGCCAGGAAGGCGTGTGCACCCTGCAGGGCCCCTGTGAGGAGGTGACATGGGAGCTGAGACCTGAAGGGGAAGTTGCTGGCATGGCATGGCAGAGAGCTGGAGTGTGTGTGGTAGTGAGGGGTGTCCCAGGCAGGAGGAGCCCCCCTGGAGTGTGCTCCTTCCCTCCTCTTCCTCCAGGGGCCTGCTGAGCCTCACACTCACACTCACACTGGCCTTCCTCTCCTTGCTCTCACAGCGGAACTTGAGGTCTTTCGCCTCACAGCCCAGATGTCTGCTTTCAACAACGATAATGTCCTCCACATGGAAATCAGTGGTGAGTACACGGCCATGGCCCACCCAGACCTTGGCTTCCATGATCTGTGTGTGAACACGCGTGTGCATGTACATGGGTGTGCAGCTGAAACTGCTTCATCTCCTTGAGATTCCAATCCCATGCAGGGATCAACTCAATAGGCCATGATGACATTCTTGACAATGATGGGGTGAGCAGTTACCAGCCCTTCCTGCGCCTTGTGACCTTCCCGCCGGAAAAGCCTAAACAAGTGGACAGCTCCCTCTATTCCTGAGCCTTGTATATCAACGGCTGTATCAGGTGAACACGCGGGCCCTTGACTGTGAACCTGCTTGGGGCCACCCTCTGTTAAAACTCACTTCAGCTGATATGGGAATTTAGTGGGCAGCAGGGTGAGTCTCAGGGAGGTTGTAGGTTTCAGAGTGGGCATTGGGCTGCATCAGAGTATGGGGTTAGGGACCTTGACCTCCCTATGACAAAATGGCCTTTTTGGAAGGTGGGGACATTCTGAATTTTGGGATTCCAGTTATTCGAAAGCAGAGCCTGTGACTGGCAGGGAGCCCAATGGGGTGGAGGAAGCTGCAGTGTGGGGATCCTAAAATTAAAAGCTGGTGTGTTTCCTGTTCCTACTCCATTGGCAGACCACAGAACCCAGGGCCTCCTGGGACACCAGGCTCTGAATAATGAGAACCTGGGCTAACATGGTAGCATGCTTAGTTCCTCACACACACCTTTTAGCTAGAAAAAATGGAAAAGCTGAACCCGAGAACGCATGGATCTGTTCTGGACTTAGGATGATCTCAAAGCTGTCAGGCAGGCATCACGTGGGGTGCATTATGAAAAAAGGTTTGCATCAAAAATTTTCTTTGTTCTAAATATGTACCTATTAGTCTAGACTAGCTTTGTGATATCACACGATATCAGTTCCCTCCTGCAGTGAGCACCTGCACCCCATATGGGCACCTGCTTCAGTCCTGACTCTTCCCCTTCTCATCCTGCTGCCTCCACCAGGCCTGGAAAGCAGCAGAAGATGGTCCCAGGGCTTGTGGCTGAGCACCCACGTGGGAGAGCAGCATGAACTCCTGGCTCAGGCCTGGCCCAGCTCTGGCCCTTGTCTCCATTTGTGGAGTGAACCAACGAATGGAAGCTCTTTGTCTCTCTCTCCCCTTTTGTAACTCTGACTTTCAAATAAATAAAAAAAAGTCTTCAATGCAAAAAAAAAAAGAGTCAAAATGTAAACATTCTGCTACATAATAGTTACATTGATACAGAAACAGAAATATATGGAAAACATACATAAGAATATTAATCATATTCTAATACATACATATAGGTATTTATCATTATAAAATAGATACCATATTATAGATTATACTACATTTATAACTATATTACATATAATATTAAAATAGTTTGATGTGGATAGAAATATATATTGTAGATATTTCTGTACTTTTATGAGTAGATAACATTTATATACTATTTACATGGATACTATAATATAAAAATATATATACACTTCTACACATATTAAATATATAAGTGTTTATAATCCACACAAAAAATAAACACTATATACACATGGACATCGTATATAAACAGATATCCCCTTTGAGGGGAATTGTGGTAGCACTGTGGCTTAGCATGAATAGATGCCACCTGCTCCGTGGGCATCACATATGGGGTCTGGCTCAGGTCTGGCTTCTCCCCTGGAGATCATCCAGCTCCCTGCTCAGGGGCCTGGGAAAGCAGAGGAAGGGGGCCCAGGTCCCTTGTCCCTCCTCACCCCCACCCATGTGGGAGACCCGGATGAAGCTGAGGCTGCAGAGCTGGAGTGTCCCAGCGAGGCCGCGATGGAGCAGAGGGGTGTGCACCAGCGGATGCAAGATTTCTCTCCATAACCTTTTCATATAAATACATAAATGAATCTGGGGGAAAAATACAGGATTCTGAGGGATAATTAACAAAGCACAAATCTGATTTGGATCTATTTTATAGAGGCCACTGAAGTGGTCTAGGAAGGCTGAAACCTTCTAAGTGATGACGTGAAGGAAACTCACTAATTTTCATCGAGTTTTGGCTGCTACGAATCACCTTTGTATTTTCCAGTTCCTATGAAAGCCATTTTTAGCAAACCCGTGAGGCACTTATGAGCCCTTGGTTGGTGTGCCTGGGGAGGAGGCTGGGGTCGGGAGCCTTCCACAGCTGAGCGTCCCTTTCCCTGTCCCTGTCTGAGAGTCCGGAGTCCTAGATTTCAGGTTCTGTGTTGGGCAGTCTCAGCTGGGGCAGTCTGAGGGAATATTCCCACCTCAGAACACCTCGGGCGCTTCCCACTGCAGCTGCCATGGCTTCTGTGCCTGTGTGAGCCTGTGTCATGACAAGTCTCCATGTGCACACAGCTCAGGGTGCTTGGTGGGGAAGGAATCCCTGAGGAAGCTGGGAGGCCTGTGGGAGTCCCTGGGGCTGACAGACTGAGGGACAGGACCTGGCTGCAAGGGGAGGGCTGAATCAGTCATGGCCCCAGAGGCACAGGCGCAGGATGCTGCTGGTCCTGCAGGGACTGTCTGGGCATTCTCCAGGTCCCGTGATGGTGAGTCCCAACGGGGCACTGTCCTGAAGGCTCTCTGCTGAAGCGCTTCGTACACACAGGTTCTGTGGTTGATGTTGTTATTGCAGGGAGCCCTGTGTGAAACCCCTGAAATATGTTATGGGTTCCCCTAGGGTTCCCGACTAGGTGCACTAGAGCTCTGGACAGGACAGTTGTGTATCCTCAGAGCGAGCACCCTTTCACAGAGGGCTAAGGCCAGAACATTCTTCCCAGCAACCCACACCATCCTTCTCCTGTGTTGGCCTTCCTGAGGCATCTTCCTGAGGGTGGCCCCAGCTCAGGAGCAGAACGAGCCACTGAGGCTCCCTCACACAGGCCGAGCTCTGGGCCTGTTCAGGCTCCTTCCCCTCACTGGACTGTGGCCATGGCTGCTTGTCACACTAGGAGTGTGTGTGTCACAGTCTCTTGCCCCTGACTCACCCCGTGGAGCTGATGCCTCTTGGTGCCTGCTGGGGAAGAAAGGTTGGGTGGTTGGCAGTAAGCTGAGCTGATAGGTGCTCTGTTTCCCCCACATGCAGCTAAAAAATGTGGGAGCTACACATAGTTGGCTACGTAGGCTAAAGACTTAGAGGAAATGGAACTTGCATGTGGAGCCCACCACGAATACAGGTATCATAAGGGATGGGGGAGGTAACAAGTAGTATCATTTTTTAAAAAGGATTTTCTTTTTAGGAAAGATAATTAAAACAGAAAGAGAAAGGGAGACAAAGAGAGACAGAGGGAGAGAGAGAGGTTGACAGATCTTCCATTCTCTGGCTCATGTCCAGAATGCACACAAACCCAGGGTTGCACTGGTCTGCAGCCAGTAGGCAGGAAATGACACGTCTCCCATGTGGGCGCAGGGGTCCAAGAGCACTGGGGCCGTACTCTGCTGCTTTCCCAGGGGCATCGCCACGAGCTGGGTGGCATATCCAATGCAAACCCTTATCAGCAGGCACCCCAATGAGGCGTTTTCTGTACACACCTGCTCAGGTGCTGTCACTGCTAATGTTGGCACAAAGACCTGGCAGAAACAAACCAGCACCCATATGGGAAGCCATACCACTGATGGAGGCTCCTGATTCAGCCCGGGGTAGACTCACTTGTTGCGGTTGATTCAATAGAAAACAAGCAACAGAAAGATTCATTCATTTTTTCTCTCTGCTTCTCTGTTGCTCTGTCTTTCTCTGTAAATGTGCTTTCAAATACGTATAACTTTATTTACTAAATTTTTAAATTAAATCTTTACTAATAAAAAGGCATCTTAAAAACATGTATGGAGGGACATTCGTCACCAGCTCCCTCGAAAACTACAGGCCGTTCTGTCCTAGCCCTTCCTGTGTGTTGTGGCCACTACCCCTCAGTCACCCTGCCCATGGAACAGTGCTGGTCACTGACACACAGGATCAGGAGACCTATACATTGTGACTTAAGCGATAAAGAGTCAGAGATAAAGACACACCTGGGCCCTCCTGCAGGGCAGATGTGGGATACAGATGTTTCCAAAGAGAGAGTGAGCTTGTCTTAGCTCCTCCTGCCTGCAGGCCTGGGCTGTGTGCCTGGACTCAGCAGAGCCCCAGAGAGGGGAGATCCTGCCACGTGCCAGCTCTGGCCCTTGGTGCCCCTCTCTGCCCACTGCTCCGTACTGCACCTGGCCATAGGGATTATCCTGTGATTCTCTGTGCAATCACCTCCTCCAGGCAGCCCTCCAAGTCCTAAATAAATCTGGGTATCTTCTCTTTGACCACATTGCAAAAAGTGCTCCCCTCACCTAACACAACCCCATGCTTCCCAATCTCTTTTTACTCACCAGCCAATCAAAGTGATTCTACATGCCAAGGCTGTTCCAAGTCCTCTTTCTATTATTCATGAAATGAAGAAGACTCTGATGGGAAGGACCCACAGCCCTCCTGCTCACTGCTGTGTCCCTACAACTTCCACCACAGGGTTGCAAGAGCAGGCTCAGGCTGCCAGCATTGTGGGGTCAACCTGGGCTCTGAGAGGTCACAGCTATGTTAGATGGCATTCTGATACCAGTGTCTGACAAATTCCAAGAACAGCACGCCCATGAGTGTGAGGCATTCTGGAATATTCTCGTATAGCCCAGGAGCGTGGAGCTAGCATAGTGCCACAGGGATTCAAGCTATAGCTTGTAACAATGGCATCCTCTGTTAAGCCTAGTCGAGTGCCAGCTGCTAACTTCTCCCAAATACCCCAGGCCCCAATGCTGTGGTCTCAGAAACTGTCCAGAGACCTCCCCCACAAATTTCACTGTTGCTCCCTGGCCAAAATCAGTAGCAGCCATGGCAGCTCTGCCCCGGCTGACGTGGTCCTTATGACCTCGTTCAAGTTCCTATGCATTCCTTAGAACAACACTGGAGCACACGTGACCTGCTGTCCTGTGGTGGAAACAGGCACGGGGAGACTGGGCAACTTTGCCGAGAGCTCAGCACCAGTTCACTGAGTGACTCAGGCCCCAAGGAAAATGTTTTCCATTCATCCTTCCCACATTCCTTTCTTCCCAGTGCTCTGCTTTCATGCCCCATTTGCAGATGAACACACTGGGGTGTTTCCTTGTGACAGTGAACAGCAGTCCTAGGAGCAGCAGGTGGGACCCTGGTCTGTGGTCCTTGCTGAATGAAGAGTGGGGGGAAGAAGCAGAGGCAGAGGGAGAGTTGGTTGCATCCAGGGAAAGCAGGCTGGGGACAGTGTGGTGGCTCAACAGGTACCTTCTTCTGCTAGAGCCCTCACATCCCGTATGGATTCTAGTCATGTCCTGGCTTCTTCATTTCCCAACCAATGACCTAGGGAAGCAGCAGAGGATGGCCCAAGTCCTTGGGTCCTTGCATCCATGTGGAAAGATGCAGAAGAGACTCCTGGGTTTTGAATTTTGCATTTGTTCAGTTCTGTTATTGTGACATCTGGGCAGTGAACCTGTGGGTGGAATGTGTTTCCTTCTATCTTTATTAATCTGACTTTCATGTAAAAAACTTTAAAAATAAAAAAGAAAGGAGCATAAAGACAGGATGTGCTGATTCTCAAGTGTCATGAGACCATCCTGGGTTTTTCAAGTCTCTTGCCATGCAACCTATGGGCAATGGCTTCTCAACCTCAGAGCCATTATTTTTCATCTGTCAAACAAGGAGATGGTTTTGGCCCTGCAGGTATAGTACATATAGGGAAGCATTAAAGGAAGACAGGAAGAGGCAAAAGTGATATTCCATGTACTGGTCCACTTATCAAGGGCTACAGAGGCAGGGCAGAGTCAGGCACTCAGGACTCAGGAGCTTCATCCAGCCTCCCTCATGTGGGGCAGTGTCCAAGCTCTGGGCCACCTTCTCGTGCTTCCCCATATAATGAGCTGGGCTGGATATTGGGCATTAGGACTCAGCAGTGTCCCCTGTTGGTGATGGCACTTCTGGGGCAGCTTAGCTAGGTTTATCACAGCACTGGCCACAATCAATGAATTTTTCTTATGCATATTTTAATTCTATATGAAAGACAAATTTAGATAGAGAAGAGGAGACAGAAAAAGGTCTTCCTTCTGTTGGGCCCGCCCTGATGGGCTGCATGGCCTTGTCCAACAGAGCGTAGGATGTCACCTCACAGCATTGAGAAGCCAGGCCACAAGAGCAGCCAGGCTCAAGGAGAAGCCCAGAAAAAGAAGTCCCCAAGAATTGGTGTTTTCTTTTGTAAAGATTCATTGATTTATCTAAAAGGAAAACATGAACACACACACACACACACACACACACACACACACACACACACACACTGACACCCACACACACACACGAGAGAGAGAACGAGAGAAAGAGAGAGAGAGCTTTCATCCACTGCTGTTTGCCAAAGGCAGCTATAGTTGGGCCTGGCCAGGTTGAAGAAAGGCACTCAAAAATACATCCTAATCTCCACACGAGTGACAAGAAATAATGCTGGAACCGTTGGCCATTGCCTTAGTGGGAAGATGGATGAGAAGCAGAGCAGCCGGGGTTCCCAATGGGATCTGATATGGGATGCAATAGTCTCAAGGGCATCTGACACACAGCTGTGCCTCACTGCCTCAGGTGGGGAAACTGGGACATCCCTCTGGGGTACCACTGGCTCAGGGCCACCTGCGGTCAGGGCAGGGCCAGGGTAGAGATAGGAGACACCAAACAACTGCCTGAGGGCGGAGTGTGAAGTGAGTGGCATTTCCCACTGTGGGGAGGAGCAGGAGGAGGAGTTGGAGGAGGGCCAAAGGGATTGGGATAAAAGGCACAAAGTTCTGAAACGTTTCCACTGCACCTGGGAGCCTCACTGCATTGGCCAGAGGGGCAGCAGGGTTTGGGGACGCCAGCTCAACCTCCTGCTAAACTGCCACCCCAGCGCTCCTGTTCCAGACGGTTTGTGGGAGGAAGGCTTTGGCTCACGTTCCGCATATCTGCTCAGCTCCCCAGCTGGAGACCATCCACCTGCTGGTACCACAGCTCGCACATCTGCATCTCAGTTTTCCTGTGCATCACTGAGACTCCTCCTGCAGAACTTCCTCATGCTGCCCTCTGGGCTACAGATGCTGCCGCTGCTGTGGCTTCTCCTATGGATGCCCAAATTCGGGCTCTCCAGTCCAACCCTTTACAACAGAGGCCGTTACGGAGTGGGCGAGATCATCGGAGTACAGTCAGAGCAAGTGTGCGAGGAGAGCACCACAGAGCCGGAGCTGGATACTGAATACTATCCCACAAATGTCAGAGTTGTGAAAATGATGGGCCGCAACAATGGTGAGATGGGGAACCTGGGACAATGGTGATGCACGGAATAGGGCAGGAAATTACTGGCACAGAAAACTCACAGGAGGAAGGGTCATCCCCAATGGCATAGGGAAACCCCTTAAAGATGTGCTTGGGACAGTGAGCCAATTTTACAGGACTCGAGGGTACATGTGTGGTGGGTCCACTGGGGAAGCTTTGGGAAGAAGGCAGTTGCCTCCCTTAGGGTGCTTGATATATGGGATGGAGCTGCAGAGAGGAGTTCCCTGGGCAGAGGCAGAGCCCCTAAGATTGAGGAAAGGGAGCCAGCGAAGAAAGCAGACCTGGAGTTTGGGGATTGTGAAATGGGACTGTGAAAAGCAGATGTGGGCGAGGGAGAACAGCAAGATGCTAGGAGGAGTGGACTAACCTCAAAACACAAGGAACCTGCGGAATGGCAGGGTCCACATGGAGAGAGGCAGTGGTCTGGGCCAGCAAGAATTGAGGCATAACATCAGGTGAGGGGAGCAAAGGATGCTGGTTGTTCACATCTGGATGCAAAGGCACAAATGTGAAATCCCAAGAACTCAAGGGTCCTGGTAAAGAAAGGGGCTTTTAGAGAGGGGGTCACGGTGGGAAAGGGGTGATTGCAGGGGGCAGAGGAGAGGTTGTGGGACACACTGGCTGGAGTGTGAGCTGCAGGGTGGAAGTGATCTGAGGAGGAGCAGTGGGGTAAGACTGGGCATGGTGCCTGTGGGAGGTCATGGCAAGAAAAGGGAACATGCAAGGGCGTGAAAAAAAAAGCTTGATTGCCAAGTGCGAGGGGAGGAGCTAGTACCTTTCTGAGGGAGAAAGAGAACCCGCAGAGCTAAATGCCCCATGGTACAGACCCCAAAGCGACAGTTCCTACTACACATGCTGGGAAAACCTGAGTGTCAGGCCTTCCGTCTCTTCACAGCTCTTTCCTTCCTGAGCCCTGGAAGAGTGGGGGCTGAACCTAGGGTGGATCCAGTCTTGGCCATCATGGTGCTGTCTTGTCCTTCCCTGCTCACCCCAGCTGTGGAGGGTCTCCTGCTGGCACTACCCCAACAATGTGCCAGGAAGGGTCCAGGCTCTGGTGTATCTGAGGAGTGAGGGGACAGCCTTTATGTGACACTTTCCATTGAGGCCAGCGGGCATGAGGGGCCATGACTCTTCCCAGTGCCCAGTTTCCTGCTATGGCCATAAGATGCCCCTTCCCCACCAACTGCTCCATCTGCTCTTCCTTCTGCCTTCATCTTGACCTGTGGTAGCTGTTTCTGTTGCTCTGAGCCTCTCCCCTGGACCGCCTGCACTTCCCACTAAAGATGTATGGCTCCACAGCTGTGCCCCTGTTTCATCTCATTTCATCTAGCCTGTCTTCCTGGTAAGGTGCAGCCTCCAACCTGAGTGCCCAGTGTTCTCTGTGGCCAGCCTGCCCCTTCTCCTGTCCCTCTTTCATCACTTCCTGTCCCTCTTTCATCACGTCCTGTCCCTTCTCCCCAGTGTGGACTCTGTTCTTTTCCTGGTGGTTGTGAGGACTGGGCTTATTTGAGTGGAAAGAGTCAGGGGAGCCCTGCTATTTACACCTCTGCCAGTCCTCTACCATGCTCTCTGTTCCTCCTCCTAGATGTCTACAAACGATTCAGAAATAGCTGGCACAGCTTATACATGGTCTTCAATGCCACAGAGCTCAGGAATACAGTGCCTGACCCATCACTACTGGTACAGGCTGAACTGACTCTGCACCTGCCCAAGCATGATGTGGGGCAGGTAGTGCTGCTGTTTGAGGTGAGTTGGGAGCCTGAGCTGAGGCCAGGTGGGGAGGAAGGTGCTGTCCCAGGTGCTGAGACACGGCCCAGGGAGGCTGGAGGAGCACAGACCAGGTGAGCAGCACAGATGAATCTCCCTGCTGCACTCCAGGAGCCCAGGCACTTGGGCCATCTTTGGCTGCTTTCCCAGGTGCAATAGCAGGGTGCTGGAGCTCGAGTAGAGCAGCTGGGTCTTTCAGCAGTGCCCAGTTGGATGCCTGAGTCACAGGCCACAGCTTAACCCTCTGCACCACAACTCCAGACCCAGAGTTTCTCTGGCTGATTATTTCTTTGAGCGGCAGGGTAGGTATGGTGAATTTCCCAAATGCCGACAACGTCCAGGGTGAGCCAGGCCCAGCAGGGAGCTGGGAGCTCAGGCCAGGTCTCCCATGGAGCTGACTGGGACCCAGCTACTTGAGACAGCCCTTCTGGCTCATCGGGACAGCCCTAGTAGGAAGCTGGAGTCAGGAGCCAGGGCCAAGTCTCCCACCCAGGCAGTCTGCTTTGGGGCATACGCATCTAGAACACTGAGCTACAGAACTGCCCCAGCATGTGCTGCCTTGGACATCATGGATGGTGAGCATTTCCAGAAAGTTCTTCCAAACAGAACTGCTCTAGAATGTATTCTAGAAGTCTTCAGGCAGGTGTCTGCGTTTTAGAAATGATGGCATTTATAGAAGGCCACTTGTTCTAGAATCCATGTCATCTGCAAACAGTGTTGAAGGAGAGTAGAGGATAAACCCTCCCAGGGAGAGAACTTGGCCTAGTGAGTACCTTAACTCTGAAGATTTCAGCTTCTCCCCATAGACCCTGGAGTGTAGCATCTGACTCCCACTAAGCCACTGATCCAAAAACTGGCTAATTTTAAAAACTATTTTTTAATGTGCTCTTTCAAGCCATGTATTTTTCATTCTATTGTATTTTCAATTTTTATGATGCAGTTCCATAGGCTCTGAGATTTCCTGTAGTCTTTCCCCAAACTCCCTGCCCAGCACTTATTTCCTCCATATTGTTACAATAGTGTATAGTCCTCCATAAGCAGTTGTAAGTCCAATGTCCTGCTATTAAAGTGTGTCCTGACATTGCTGGGACAGACAATGGCATTCGGTCCAGCATCCTAGTTTCAAGATACACCACACCGTCTCATGGGGAACCATCTTTGACATGGAAGCAGAGATGCACACAATAGCATCATTTTCTCCAAGAAGCATTTGTTTTTCTTCTTTTTCAAATTTCTTCATTGAAACATTGGCTATACAGTAACATGCTTCTTAGCTCCATGGTGCTGTGTACATATATTTTTAGCCTTATTCCTGTTGTTGATTTTGTTTTATGGCTTCTCACTTAAGGGAAAGTATCGTAACTCTGTAATACAGATTATCATATCCAGTTGTGAAGGTACAGTAAAAAGTGCTTTTTAAAGTGAAATTTATTCGCTGGAAATGTAGAGATAGAGGTACTCCATTTGCTGATTCCTGGTCAGATGGCTACAATGGCCTGGGCTGGGTTCAGGACCCAAGCAGGAGCTGGAGCCTGGCCTGGGGAACAGCTGGAGGAAAGGATATGTGTGACTGTTATCAGATGTGGGCAAGTGTCTGACATTTTTGTCCCCTGTTGTTTGTTCTGCAGAAATACGGCAGGAAAGCCTGGCGCTCGATCAAAAGCTGGTTCCTGTTCTCCAGCAACTCGGAAGAGTGGGTTTCCTTGGATGTCACTGGGGTGGTGTGTCAGTGGCTGAGGCACAGAGGTAAAGACAGCAATCTGCCCTACATTTGCTTTTCCTGGGTCCCCTTGCCCTTTACCCCACCCCACTGCGTGCTTTGTATCAGACATTCAGAGCTAGGGATGAGTGATGGATCTGTCAGTGGTGACTCCATTACCAGAGCACCTACTCTGCCCTGCCCTGGGAGGGGAGATGAGAGGACAGACACAGCATGACAGACACAGCCCAGTCCTTGCCTGGACACAGTGCTCATGGTCCATGCGGTGTGCAGGAAGGGAGGGGAGCACTGCTGTGTCCATGCAGTGATGACCCAGGGTGGGCAGGCAGGATTGGGAAGAGGAAGCCAAAGCAAGTGCCTGACCCAGCCTGAAGTCAGGGAGGACTTCCTGGAGGAGGGCAGCTCTCAGTTGAGCTTTGAGAGATGAGTAAAAGCAGGAAGGACGAGAAGGAGGGCCCAGAGCATTGTGGGTAATGGAGCAGCTGTGCAAAGGCCCGAGCCCATGGAGAGCTGGCACTCTGGATCTGTCCGGGAAAGGCTTGTGTCACTCCTCTGCCCAGCCGTGTCCCCAGTCCTCATTCCTCACCCTACAGATACATTCATGTCTGGGATCTCCACCCATTTCCTTGTGCTTGGCTGTGTTGGGTGAGCAGGTTATAGTGCTGAGCAGGACAGCCCTGGGTCCTGTACCCATGGAGTCCACTTCACTTCCAGGCAGAGGTCTTGCCTACTTCCAGGATAGGCAACAGTGACCATAAATGAATGATTCTGTGAGTGGTGAGGCAGGGTGAAGACACAGGGCTTGTGGTCACGTTGAGTGTCACTAAGGAGGCACAGGGAAGGTACCTAGACTCACATGATGGGGTGGGGGTGAGGTAAAGGGGATATAAGAAGGCTAAATGGAGGAATTTGATTGTGTTGAGGTTCACAGGGTAATTAGTTTTGCTAGGTGTAGCCAGGGCAGTAGGGAGCAGTGGGGAGTGGGGCACACTGGGCCAAAGCCAGCGCCTGGCATGATCTCCATGTTGGGGCACTGCTGAGTCTGAACTCAGGCCGAGGGCCGACAAGTAGGAGCAGCTTAGAAAACATCACTCACCGTTGGAGATGCATCTGTCATTCTCAAACCCCACTGAAAGAACTGGATGAAGCTTTGTCCTCTCCCGGAGCTCACTGTGGGACAATACGCAGGTCACAATTTCCCAAGTATGTCAGTTACTAGCATTGTAAGAAGGTCAGTGTAGCTGGGGGTTAAGGATGGTGACAGCACACATGAAGGGGCTAGGACAGAGCATCTGGTCCTGTGGATTCTGCTGTTTAGGGGCAGGTAGTGGGTTGAGGAGATGGTCCAACGGCTGGGTCTCCCCCAGTTGCCTCTTAGGATGTTTGTTTCCTTGTTTAAATGTTTATTTCTCGTGGCCACTGCATTGCATAGCCGATTGGAATCTGGCTGCTCTGCTTCCAATTGAATTCCCTGCCAACGTCCCTGGAAAGGTAGTGGATGACAGCACAAGTCCTTGGGCCACTGTGCCCACGATGGAGAATCAGATCAAACTCTTGCCTCCTAGCCTCAGACTGGCCCAGCACATGACCAGTTCTGCCCATTTTGCTCACTTAAGGGCTGAACCAGTTGATGGAGGATCTCTGTCTCCTTCTTGCCCTATCTCTCTGTAAGTCTGCCCTTCAAATCAAAGTTTATTTTAAAACAGACTAACAGAGAGGTGGGTGAGAGAAAGAGAAAGATTTCATCTGCCTGTTTAATCCCAAAATTCCTGGCATGGCATGCATCCATCAGGCTGAATCCCAGAGCCTGGAATTCCATAAAGGCCCCAGCACGTGGCCATCTTGTGCTGCTTTTGCAGGTCTGTTAGCAGGGAGGCGGATTGGAAAGGAAGCAGCCAGTTCACCAGCATTCAGGCATGGTGGTTTAGGCGTCCTTCTGTGGTCCCTGAATCTTGCAAGGGCTCCTGTCCAATACCAGCTGTCCCACTCCCGACCCAGCTCCCTGCTGACATGTCTGGGAGAAGAGCAGAACTGCTCCCAGCTGGGAAATCCTGAGGATGTTCCTGGCTTCAGCCTGGCCTAGTCCTGGCCATTGCGGCCATCCGGAGAGCAAGCCAACAGCAGGAAGGTGTGTTTCCCCCTATTTTTCAAGAGCTCTTTCATTCAAATAAAGCACAAATAGCTAATTTTTTAAATGGAATGAATCAGCTGGAATGTGAACTGGTGCACTTGTAGGATGCCAGCTTCAAAGGCAGTTGGTTCAACCAATGCTACATAAAGCTTCTCCCACACACTCATTTTGTGAACAGAGGACCAGAGACAATGGGGAACAAGAAAGTTAAAGATGTATACCCAGGTACATCCTACTTTAGACTGAGACCAGCAGAGAAAGGAACAGAAACACCCATGTCAGACATCACATACTCTAGAGAAAACAGTGACGTCATGGCCAGGAAGGCGTGTGCACCCTGCAGGGCCTCTGTGAGGAGGTGACATGGGAGCTGAGACCTGAAGGGGAAGTTGCTGGCATGGCATGGCAGAGAGCTGGAGTGTGTGTGGTGGTGAGGGGTGTCCCAGGCAGGAGGAGCCCCCCTGGAGTGTGCTCCTTCCCTCCTCTTCCTCCAGGGGCCTGCTGAGCCTCACTCACACTCACACTGGCCTTCCTCTCCTCACTCCCACAGGGGAAATCGAGGTCTTGCGCCTCACAGCCTTGAGAGATATTGGCAACAAAGATAGTGTCCTCTACATGGAAATCAGTGGTGAGTACACAGCCCTGGCCGAGGCCATGGCCTCAATGATCTGTGTGTGAGCACGCGTGTGCATGTACATGGATGGGAGTGCAGCTGCACTGCTCCATCCCGCTGAGATTCCAATTCCATCCAGGAATCAACCCTACATGCAACGTTGACTTTCCTGAAGATTGCGGGATAACCATGAACCAGCCCTTCCTACGACTTGAGACCTACCCGCCACACGAGGCTGTTTACTTGGACGGCTCTGTGTATCCATGAGTCTTTTATATCAACTGCTGAGTCAGAATCCCTCATACCAAACCAGCTTTCTGTTTTTGACAAAGGCTGTCTACCTACTGGTACCACAGGTCACCTATCCCAATCATAACTTGTGGGTCCCCAAGGCCCCTCCATCTGAGCTTGCACATGCTGCCCTCAGGGATTAAGTCACTGCCAATGATGTGGCTTCTAATATTAGCTCCCTACCTGGGGTGTTCCAGTCCCCTAAGCCTGGAGGACATGATGATGAGGTTGGTGAATTGGGACAGGCCCTCCTTGTATAACAGAATCCTTAACAGAGCAACTAGGGTGAGCAACAAGAAAGATTCAGCGGTTATTGGCGTCTCCTACAATGAGGTGGTCACCCGCGTGCCTATGCTGGACATCAACAATGGTGAGCTGGGCCATCTGGGAGTGCCACCGTGCATGGCAAAGGGTGCTGGCAGGAATAAGGGGATACCCTCTGGAACGGGGAACATGCCGAGCATGGGTACCCTAATGGGGGGAGTGTTCTGAGCTCTCTATCCCTCAGCAATGTGGTCTAGGACAGTGAGGCAAGTGGACAAGACCCACCAGGTGCTGGGGGAAGAGGTTCCATGGAAGAAGCCATGGGAGGAAGGCAGTAGCCTCCCTTAGGGCACTTCAGCTCCAGGGTCACCTGGAGGGAGCTACAGACAAGGGCAATCTGGGGGCACAGGCAGAGACCCTAAGCTTTGGGAAAGGGAGCCAGTGGGGAAAGCAGATGCAATTTTGGGTGTGGTTGTGAAATGGGAAGATTGAAAGAACAGAGCTGGTTGAGGGACCAGCACAGTTCTGGGAGGAGTGAACTGATCTTCAAGCTGCAAGGAATCAGGAAACAGTAGAGTCTGTGGGGAGAGAGGTGTTGGGATTTGTGATGCAATGTAAGAAAGGTGTGTGAGGCCAATGGGAAGGAGGAGGCTGTTGAGAGGAAATGGAAAACCAGTGTGGAGGGTGTGGAGGATGCATGCTGAGGGTCATGGTGTTTCACACTAGGTCACAAAGGTAGAGTAGGGAATACCAGGACTGAGAATCCTGGAATGGGGGAAGGGCTTCCAGGGAACAAACCAACATGGGAAAAGGGGCAGAGGGTATGGGGCAGAGGGAGGAGGTGGAGCCCTTGGCACTGAATGGGTCCAAGGTAGAGCAGTTGGAGTGGTTCTGGGTGTGCTGGGAGCTATGAGTCTTTGAGTCACACAGTACCAATCTGGGCAGGTGTAGAGAGGCCTCAGGTAGACAGGGTGTTAGTACCCATTCTCCAAAGGGGCTGCTACTGCCTCCAAGGACCCTCAGCTAGGTTTGATAAGCCAAATCCAAAACTCTGGGCTGAATCATGACCAGGGACACACTGATGCTTCTACCCCTGCCAATCTCCTCACACCTCTCTCTGCTTCTGCTCTAGACGTTTATAAACAATTGTCAAGGAGGCAGAACAACGTGTACATGGTCTTCAACAAAACAGAGCTCCGAGAAGCAGTACCTGAACCCTCGTTGCTGTCCCGAGCAGAGCTGCACCTTCTCAGGCGCAAGCAGCGCCAGGAGCAGACAGTGAGGCTGTATGAGGTGAGTCAGAGCCTGAGCTGAGGCCAGGGTGGGAGGAAGGTACTGCCCTGCAGAGGAGCGCTAACCAGGGACTCCTGGGGACTTCAGACCTCTCAGACTCTTGACAGCATGCTTCAGTACTCACAAGGTTGAGGGTGTAGGAGTTGGACCCCTAATGAAGACAGGAGTCTCAAATGTGAAATCTCTGGGAAGGATGAAGGTTCTAGAACCCATCTGGCCACTAGGGGACCCACTGGCCACATGCACCTTGCTTACCATGTAAATGGATGAGCAGGAGATGTTTTCCAGGGTTCCCAAATCATGGAGATATTGGATATTACTTTGCAACTCATACTCTTCAGGTTTTCTTTATTACATGTACTTACTTCTTTGAGTAAGTGAAGTATTTCTGAGTGACAGAAATAGAGACAGAGACAGAGGTAGGGGCAGAGATGGGAGGTAACAATATAGATAGAGAGATCTTGCACCTGTTGCTTCTCTCTCCAAATGGCCACAGTGACTAGGACTGGGCCAGGACAGAGCCAGGAACCTGAAATGCCACCTGGGTTTCCCACACGGGTGCCAGGAGCCCAGGTAGTTGGGCCATCTATTGCTAATTTCCCAGGGGCATTGTCAGGGAACTGGAGCACAGGTAAGTAGCTGGGTGTTTCAGCTGTGTCCAGGGGGATGCCTGAGTCACAGGCCACAGCTCTACCCTCTGCGCCACAACTCCAGCCCCTGGGTTTTCTGGTTTGATTATGTATTTGGGAGACAGGATGGTATAGATGGAGAGAGTGCCTGTGCTGGTTCACTCCACAAGTGCCTACAATGTGCAGGGTGGAGCCAGGCACAATCCAGGAGCCTCGGCCTCCATCCTGGTCTCCACTGTGTGTGGCAGAACAAGTTGCACATATTCCATTGTATTGTCAGGCTCATGAGCAGAGAGCTGGATGAGAAGTAGAACAGCCAGACTCACACTGGTCCTAATATGGGATTCTAGCAATAGCGGCTGTGGCTTAGCTCTCTGTAGCAACAATCCAGTTATGTTGCTGGAGCTGTGTAAGATTATTCTAGAACTCCTCAGGCTTAACACTGTGTCTTACTTGGTCCTTATCAAGCACTGAGGTCATGGAATGGGGTCTAACATAGCCATGAGTTCTCAAAGCCCAGGCTGTCAGATCTGCCTGCCGTGTTCCCTGCAGACCCCAAACATTGGTCCAGGTGCCTGGGCTGCGGGGCTCTGCCGGTGGGAGGGACTTAGCCCGGAAGTGGTGCCCATGGCTCATGGGGATTAGAATGCCCCACACTGCAGGGAGTGAGGACAGATCAAGCAAAGCTGAGGATCCCAGGTCCTCTTGTTTCTGGGACAATGTGGGAGGGAGGAGCTATGGCCTGCAGTGTGGGTGTGTGGGTGTGTGGGTGTCAGTGGATGTTGGCTGGGAGGAGGAAGAGTAATTGGATTGGTCCTTGTGTATGAGACATGGGTAAGTCTCTACCCTCCCTCTCACCTGTTCTTTTTCCTCCAGGGAACTGGAAGCAATGAGTGGCGCAATATCAATAATCGCTTCCTTGCCCATGGCACAGATAAATGGATGTTGTTTGATGTCACTGAAGTTGTGCGGCGGTGGCTGAACCAAACAGATGAAGGTCATGGTCTATCCCACCCTCAGTTCCCTTGGGAACCCCTGCCTAGCACCTGCCCTCTCCCCTCCTCACCGTCAACCCCTGCTGCTACCAGCACTCGGGGTGGAGAGACACTGGAGGGTCTGTTAGTGGTGACTCCATCCCAGAGCACCTACCATGCCCAAACCTGGGATGGGAGATGAGGAACAGACACAACGTAACCACCACAGCCCAGTCCTTGCTTTTGTCCCTCACGTGTAGCATGGACTGTCCTAGTGTAGCGTTGTCTTTTATCCTTGTCCCTTGCTGGACCACAGACAGGTCACTTCCTTTCCATGTGTGTCAGCTACTGGAGGGTTAGGGACTAAGAATAGTGACAGCACACCTGAAGGGCCTAGCACAGAGCATCTGCTACTGTGGATTCTGTTGTAGAAGCAGATGGTGGATTTGGAGATGGTCTGTCTGCTGCGTTTCCCCATCTACCTCCTAAGATGCTTGTTCCTTGTTCCAAAATTTGTTTACTGAGACCAGCACTGTCACTTAGTGTCACTTAGTAGAACCAACCCTCTACCCATCATGCAGAAAATCCACAGCAGTATTAGATCGAATTCCTGCTACTCTACTTCCAATCCAGCTTCCTGCTGATATGCTGGGAAAACAGTGGATGATGGCCAGGTCGTTGGGACCCTACACCCTTAACATAAAACTGGTCTGATTTTCGGACCAGCCTAGCAGATCACACTTTTTTGATCATTGCCTATACTAGGGAAACATACCAATGGTTAGAGGACCTCTCTGTCTTGCCCCGACCCTTAACTCTGCATTTAAAATCAAGATTGATTTGAGAAGCATTTGCGGTGGGATAGAGGCAAGCAGGCACAGAGAGAGACTTTCCATCTGCTTGTTCTCTCCCATAATGGCTGGGGCTGCGTCTAACCAAGCCCAGAGCCAGGAATCCCATCGGGGACCCCAGCACGTGGCCATCTGGTGCTGCTCTTCCAGGCACATTCGCAGGGAGATGGATCAGAAGGGGAGCAGCCAGTGGCCCAGCATGAAGGTCTGGCACAGGAGGGGGCCTCTGCCTGAATCCCACAAGGACTCCTGTCCAATGGTCAGCTGCTCTGCTTCTACTCCAGCCCCCTGCTGCCCTCTCTGGGAGAACAGTGGAACTGCACTTAAGCTGGCAAATCCTGATGATGCTCCTGGCCTTCCCTGGGCCAGCCATGGCCTTGGAGGTCATTTGGAGAGTGAAGCAGCAGCTGGAAGTTGTGTCTCCCTTGCTTGCCTAGAACTCTGCCATTCAAATAAAGCAATAGTAAGTGGAGGGCACAGTGGCATTTCATGCTAATGCTTTCCTGTGTCACTGTCATCCCTGATGGATGCTGGTTCTGGGCCTGGCTACTCCACTTTTTTCCAACTCACTCTTCATGGCCAGGGAAAACAGCGGAGTATGCTCAAGTCCTTGGTTCCTTGCACCAATGTGTGAAACCAGAAATTGCTCTTGGTTCCTAGCTTCACATTGGCTCAGCTCCAGGCAGAATGAGGTTTTGGGGGAGTAAACCAGCAGAACTCTAAAAAGAACAGGTACTTGCACTAGGATGCTTTGGGATGCCAGCATTCAAGGTGTCCATCTCCTCACTCCCATAGAGCCTGTCAAAACTTTCCGCCTAAAGTTCATCAGCATGGGTGAGGTAGAAGAAGAAACTCAAACCATAGTGGACATCCGGGGTGAGTACCTGATGCTGACCCAGCCCATGGCTCCAGTGATCTGTGCATGAGCATGTGTAAGCAATGTGTGAAACCCTCACCCTAAGCCTCCCCTGTGCCACTGCTCCATCCACCATCTGAGATTTCCTACCCCTTCCAGGGCCCACACCCAGCAGCAGCCTTAGCGACAGTCCTGACATTGACATCAAGAACCGGCCCTTCCTGGTCTTAGCGTCCTCCCGGCGGAACTAACCACAGCCCATGAACATTGCCCAACACCCTGAGTCCCAGGTAAACGCAATGTCCTTCTCTGTAGCCTTAGCTGACATTGCTGGGGCAGACATCCCTGGGTGAGGCCTATGTGTATCCTGAGAGTTGGGACGTGATAGCTGATGTGTTGGCCCACTGGGATGCAAGTCAGCTGGTCCCAGAGCCCTGGAATTCCATGAGAATGTGGGCAGCTGAACAGTGCCCTGCGACCCCACTCCTTCCATGCTGAGAGTCCTACAGCCATGCTCGGCCTTTCTTTCAGGGTGTTCCTGGGCTGGGAGTTGGCCTGTTCCTGATAGCTCCCTCACCACCAGGTCTTACTCCCTGGACTGGCATCCCCGGGGAAGGAGAGGCTGAGGTGCTGAGGGCCCTCCCCTCAGCGAGGCAGCCCACTGGCTAAGCATCAAAAGCGTCATTGCCAGGAGTCACACCTGAATCTCATGCTGGCCATGGATGCACCTTGCTCTCTTCCACATTGTGCTACAAGACCACAGGGAGGCACCAAACTGCACTGGGAGGCAGCAAGCAAACTCCAGACCTTGGGAGACTGGAGCTAGGGATGCCCCAGTACACACAGGGAGCAGGGATACATTAAGTTAGCAGAGAAATGGAATGAAAGAGCCAAATGTTTCAGGTGCAGAGAGATTCCCAAATTCTATACATATTTCCCTATAATATGAATTTCCTTTGTATTATGAATACAAGTTTACATTAAAAAAAAAATCTTTGTGCTAAATAGTGATCTATCTGTAGATACTCTAGAGACCAGCTGTGTGGTGTCACAGGTAAAGCCTTCCCTCCTGCACTGAGCACCTGCACCCCATATGGGCACCTGCCTGAGTCCTGACTCTTCCCCTTCTCATCCTTCTCCCTCCACCAGGCCTGGAAAGCAGCAGAAGATGGCCCCAGGGCTTGTGGCTGAGCACCCACGTGGGAGAGCAGCATGAAGTCCTGGCTCAGGCCTGGCCCAGCTCTGGCCCTTGTCTCCATTTGTGGAGTGACGCAATGGATGGAAGCTCTTTGTCTCTCTCTCAATCTCCTTGTTTTCAAAGAAAACTAATGAATCTTTAATGCAAATAAATGAATAAGGAAACAAACTTATATTCTCCTTCATGTATGTGTAATAGTTTTAATGATGTTGTTTTAGAAATATATGTAGAAAGTACAAGGATATTAATCATATTTACAGATTAAATAGGTACTCTGTATTATCAATTAGAATAGTTATACTTGCACGTAACTATGCATGGTATCGAATTATAAAGCATATATCAGGTGGATATAAATATATTAGGTATTTATATAAATTCATATAATTTATAAATAAAAAAATAAATATGAAATTATAAAAATACACATTACTCTAATACCTGCCAAGTAGATAATACTTAAGCACTATAAATATGCATTAAGCTACACATTATATAAAAATATAATCACCTATTAATACATTTATGAACTATAGTAATATGGTTTATGAAATATAAGAATGCATACTAGATCCTAACTATATGAATGACTACTAGATATTAACAAGGTATATTTTGTGCACATAGCTAATATACATAAACAGATACTCTCTATGAAGGGAATCGTGGTAGCATTGTGGCTCTGCATGAACAGATGCCACCTGCTCCGTGGGCATCGCATATGGGGTCTGGGTCAGGTCTGGCTTCTCCCCTGGAGATCATCCAGCTCCCTGCTCAGGGGCCTGGGAAAGCAGAGGAAGGGGGGCCAGGTCCCATGTGGGAGACCCGGATGAAGCTGAGGCTGCAGAGCTGGAGTGTCCCAGCGAGCCCATGATTGACCCTGGGTTCTAAACTAGTGGAAGGAATATCTTTCTATATACATATAACTCTACCAAATAAATAGATAAATTAATCAGGGGAAAAAGAAGAGATTCTGCGAGATATTTGGCAAAGCACAGAAATGATCTGTATCTTTATGAAGCGTGGAAAGATGTGGGTGAGGCAGTTGGGAAGACCTGAACCCTTCTAGGTGATGACATGAAGGAGACTCATGAAGTCTCACCTATTCTGGCTGCTTGAAATCGCCTTTGCTTTCTCTTGGTCCCAATCCAAGCCCAAATCAAAGAAGACGCCAGCAGTGCTGGGCTCTGATTTCCTCTGCATGAAGAGGAGGGGCAACTTCCACAGCTGAGCGTCCCTGTCCCTGTCCCTGTCCCTGTCTGGAGGCTCCAGAGTCCGGGATTTCAGGTGTTGCATTGGGCAGGCTCAGCTGGAGCAGTCTGTGGGAATATTCCCACCTCAGAACACCTCGGGCGCTTCCCACTGCAGCTGCCATGGCTTCTGTGCCTGTGTGTGAGCCTGTGTCATGACATGTCTCCATGTGCACACAGCTCAGGGTGCTTGGTGGGGAAGGAACCCCTGAGGAACCTGGGAAGACTCTCGGGGTACCTGGGCTGACAGACTGAGGGACAGGACCTGGCTGAGAAGGGGAGGCCCTTCAGTCATGGCCCTGTTGGCCACAGACCCAGGCCATCCCAGGTCCTGTAGGGACAAACTAGGTGCACATCTGGGTCCAGTGGAGGGCATAGCCAGTGCGAACCCTTTCCGGTGTGCACCCCTATGAGGCATTTTGTGTGCACACTTGCTCAGGTGCTATAGCTGCTATTGCTGGCACAAGCAGTCTCGCTGAGAACCTCTAACGCGTTCATAGGGTCCCTTTGTCCACGTCTGTGTGTCCCTGGAGCTCTG
This sequence comes from Ochotona curzoniae, assembly GCF_017591425.1. Taxonomy (NCBI): domain Eukaryota; kingdom Metazoa; phylum Chordata; class Mammalia; order Lagomorpha; family Ochotonidae; genus Ochotona; species Ochotona curzoniae. Next base: position 2,140,858 of record NW_024465561.1, on the reverse strand, counting down.
GTCTGGAGAACTCTGTCTCCTCAAGATGAGCGCCCATGTCTAGAGGGCCAAGGCCAGAACATTATCCCCAGCAGCCCACGCCCTCCCCTGTGCAAGCCTTCCTGAGGCCTCTCCCTCCCAGGTGGCCTCGGATCGGGAGCAGAAAGAAGCACTGAGGTCCCAGCACCCAGACCGAGCTCTAGCCATATCCAGGCTCCTACCCAACACTTGGTTGTGACCATGGCAAGACACCCTGGGAGTGTCTGTGTCACAGCTTGTTGCCCCTGACTCACCCCGCAGGGCTGATAGCCCGCTTGGTGCCTGGTGCAGAAGCAGGTTGGAGCAGGTGGGAGTAAGCAGAGCTGGCAGGTGCCCTGGCTTCCCCCACATGCAGCTAAGAAATGCGGGGAGCGACAAGTAGTTAGCTATGCTGGTTCCAGTCTTAGGAAATTGAGCTTGGATGTGGAGCCAAGATGAATGCAGCTACCACGGTAAGGGAAGGGGACATACTAAATGGTATCATTTTTTTTTGTGAAAGAGAAAATTATAACTGAATGAGAATGGACACAAAGAGAGACAGAGGGAGAGAGAGAGGTTGACAGATCTTCCATCCTCTGGCTCATGTCCAGAATGCACACAAACCCAGGGTTGCACTGGGCTGCAGCCAGTAGGCAAGAAATGACACGTCTCCCATGTGGGCGCAGGGGTCCAAGAGCACTGGGGCCATACTCGGCTGCTTTCCCAGGGGCATCACCAGGAGCTCGGTGGCATATCCAACGCGAACCCTTATCAGCAGGCACCCCAATGAGGCGTTTTCTGTACACACCTGCTCAGGTGCTGTCACTGCTAATGTTGGCACAAAGACCTGGCAGAAACAAACCAGCACCCATATGGGAAGCCATGCCACTGATGGAGGCTCCTGATTTAGCCCGGGGTAGACTCACTTGTTGCGGTTGATTCAATAGAAAACAAGCAACAGAAAGATTCATTCATTTTTTTCTCTCTGCTTCTCTGTTGCTCTGTCTTTCTCTCTGTAAATGTGCTTTCAAATACGTATAACTTTATTTACTGAATTTTTAAATTAAATCTTTACTAATAAAAAGGTATCTTAAAAACGTGTATGGAGGGACAATCGTCACCAGCTCCCTTGAAAACTACAGGCCGTTCTGTCCTAGCCCTTCCTGTGTGTTGTGGCCACTACCCCTCAGTCACCCTGCCCATGGAACAGTGCTGGCCACTGACACACAGGATCAGGAGACCTATACATTGTGACTTAAGCGATAAAGAGTCAGAGATAAAGACACACCTGGGCCCTCCTGCAGGGCAGATGTGGGATACAGATGTTTCCAAGGAGTGTGTGATCTTGTCTAAGCTCCTCCAGCCTGCAGGCCTGGGCTGTGTGCCTGGACTCAGCAGAGCCCCAGATAGGGGAGATCCTGCCACGTGCCAGCTCTGGCCCTTGGTGCCCCTCTCTGCCCACTGCTCCGTACTGCACCTGGCCATAGGGATTATCCTGTGATTCTCTGTGCAATCACCTCCTCCAGGCAGCCCTCCAAGTCCTAAATAAATCTGGGTATCTTCTCTTTGACCACATTGCAAAAAGTGCTCCCCTCACCTACCACAACCCCATGCTTCCCAATCTCTTTTTACTCACCAGCCAATCAAAGTGATTCTACATGCCAGTGCTGTTCCAAATCCTCTTTCTAATATTCACGAAATGAAGAAGACTCTGAGGGGAAGGACCCACAGCCCTCCTGCTCACTGCTGTGTCCCTACAACTTCCACCACAGGGTTGCAAGAGCAGGCTCAGGCTGCCAGCATTGTGGGGTCAACCTGGGCTCTGAGAGGTCACAGCTATGTTAGATGGCATTCTGACACCAGTGTCTGACAAATTCCAAGAGCAGCACGCCCATGAGTGTGAGGCATTCTGGAATATTCTTGTATAGCCCAGGAGCGTGGAGCTAGCATAGTGTCACAGGGATTCAAGCTATAGCTTGTAACAATGGCATCCTCTGTTAAACCTAGTTTGAGTGCCAGCTGCTAACTTCTCCCAAATACCCCAGCCCCAATGCTGTGGTCTCAGAAACTGTCCAGAGACCTCCCCCACAAATTTCACTGTTGCTCCCTGGCCAAAATCAGTAGCAGCCATGGCAGCTCTGCCCCGGCTGATGTGGTCCTTATGACCTCGTTCAAGTTCCTATGCATTCCTTAGAACAACACTGGAGCACACGTGACCTGCTGTCCTGTGATGGGAACAGGCACGGGGAGACTGGGCAACTTTGCCGAGAGCTCAGCACCAGTTCACTGAGTGACTCAGGCCCCAAGGAAAATGTTTTCCATTCATCCTTCCCACATTCCTTTCTACGCAGTGCTCTGCTTTCATGCCCATTTGCAGATGAACACACTGGGGTGTTTCCTTGTGACAGTGAACAGCAGCCCTAGGAGCAGCAGGTGGGACCTGGGTGTGTGGTCCGTGCTGAATGAAGAGTGGAGGGAAGAAGCAGAGGAAGAGTTGGAGGCAGAGGAAGAGTTGGTGGTGTCAAGTGAAAGGAGGCTGGGGGCCAGTGTGGTGGCTCAACAGGCAAGTTTGCTCGGGCACCATTGCTCAGGCCCTGTATCTACTGCTTTGGACTCGGGGAACCCAATGCAATGGAGAATGGCTGAGGTTTGTTGGTCCCCAGGAGTTCACAATTGGCGCTCTCTGTGCAGTGGGCAAGAGTGCTGTGTCTCTTCAGAGCGAGTGTCCCTGCCTGGGTCATTTACAAGCCCTGGGCCTTCTTCTGTTGCTTTCCAGGCCTGGTGGAGGGAGCAGGATGAGAAGGGGAAGAGTCAGGACTCAAGCAGGTGCCCATATGGGGTGCAGGTGCTCAGGGCAGGAGGGAAGGCTTTACCTGTGACACCACACAGCTGGCTCCTAGAGTATCTACAGATAGATCACTTAGGACAAAGATTTTTTTTTTTTAATGTAAACTTGTGTTCATAATACAAAGAAAATTCATATTATAGGGAAATATGTATAGAATTTGGGACTCTCTCTGCACCTGAAACATTTGGCTCTTTCATTCCATTTCTCTGCTAACTTAATGTATCCCTGCTCCCTGTGTGTACTGGGGCATCCCTAGCTCCAGTCTCCCAAGGTCTGGAGTTTGCTTGCTGCCTCCCCGTGGAGTCTGGTGCCTCCCTGTGGTCTTGTTGCACAATGTGGAAGAGAGCAAGGTGCATCCATGGCCAGCATGAGATTCAGGTGTGACTCCTGGCAATGACGCTTTTGATGCTTAGCCAGTGGGCTGCCTCGCTGAGGGGAGGGCCCTCAGCACCTCAGCCTCTCCTTCCCCGGGGATGCCAGTCCAGGGAGTAAGACCTGGTGGTGAGGGAGCTATCAGGAACAGGCCAACTCCCAGCCCAGGAACACCCTGAAAGAAAGGCCGAGCATGGCTGTAGGACTCTCAGCATGGAAGGAGTGGGGTCGCAGGGCACTGTTCAGCTGCCCACATTCTCATGGAATTCCAGGGCTCTGGGACCAGCTGTTGCATCCCAATGGGTCAATAGCTCTCCAGCATCCCAGGACACTGATATGCTGTTCATCTTTCCCACCTGCCAGCGACATGGGCATCTTGCTGTCCTGAGCTTTCATAAACCAACCCACAGTTCCCACCCTGGCCTCTGGTAGCAGCACATTTGGGGCCCCATCTGGAGTTAACAGGCACATGAAGCCCTGTAGCATCCCGGTCAGCATTTCTGTTTTCTCTGTGCCTAAGGTATGTGTGTTTGGAAGGGGCACAGGCTGCTACTATTTAAAGCCAGGGGTTCAATATCCAGAGCCCTGTGTCCCAGGACACCAGGTGTTCTGTTTTGGGTTCTCTGATCTGCCAGTGTGGTAGGAGTCTGAGATGCACCATCTTCTAGTTCTAGGATACCCGCACTGCAGCTTCCTCCTCCCCAGTGGTGTCACTGCCAGTCACAGACCCTAACTTCAGAGATGTGGAATCCCAGCACTGAGAACACCCACCCTGTTGACAAAGACGGACTCCAACAAGGCCACCTTGCCACATGCAATTGCATGTACTATGGCCGGCCACATTAGAAGCCATATCAGTGGCTATGTCTGTAGTCTAGAGGACAGAATTGGGAGGCTCTGTTGGAGAGCTTTCAGGTACCCAAAAGGAAACCAAGATAGTGATGGGTGAGCTGTGCTACCAGCAGGTAAATGGTCTTATCTCAATCATGGTAGCTTGTTAAGTTTGAGAAAGATGAGGATAAATCTTCCCCCAGAGAACATCTCAATGGGAATGCTGGGGTGCTGGTGGAGTAGGAGGCTGGGTTCTTGTCCCCAAGTCTATATCGCCGCTCACCAGTGCAGTGTGCGTCTCAGGTGCAGTGGATAAATTTTGGAACTTTATGCCTTTTTTATCCCAATCCTTTTGACCCTCCTCCAACTCCTCCTGCTACTTAGAGGAAGACCGTGAGAGATAAACTTTGGTTGCTGCTTTAAAATATTTATTTTGAAGCTGATCCAGTGCCATTATGGACTCCTCCTTGTTATGCATGCCTTGGTTGTTCCACCTCTGATGCCTGAGTGGAAAATGGGTCTAGTTCTTGAGTCACTGCACACATGTGGTAGATATGGAAGAAGTTCCTGGCTCCCAGGTGCAGAGTAGCTGTTATGGCCTTTGCAGAAATTTGGGGAGTGAACCAGCAGATCAAAGTGCTTTTTCTCTGTTTCTGCTAATCTCATGGCAAAATCTGCCTTTCAAATAAAAATAAGTAAATCTTTAAAAATGTATATTAAGCACAGTATTGATACATTTAACTGCCACCCGAAACACTAGAAATGGATGGGGGACCGTGTTGGCGTCCTGGCGCTCCACATTACCTTCCACATGAGGGAGGCCTGGGTGAAGCTCCTTTCCCAGGTTTCAGCCTGTTCTGCCCTGGCTGTTGTAGGCCTTGGAGGCGCGGACAAGCACATGGAAGAGCTCTTCTGCCTATCCTTGTCTCCCTTTAATGCTGCTCTATGTGTACTGCAACAGTGGAGCTGGAAGCAACTCCTCTGTTTTACATATGAACATTTTGGGGGTTCAGGGGAAGGTCAACCGGTTGTCCAGAGGCCGCATGGCAAGAGTCTTGAAAGAACCCTCCCTCTCTCCCTCCTTCCCTCTTTCTTTCTTCCTTCCTTCCTTCCTTCCTTCCTTCCTTCCTTCCTTCCTTTCTTTCTTTCTTTCTTTCTTTCTTTCCTTCCTTCCTTCCTTCCTTTCTTTCTTTCTTTCTTTCTTTCTTTCTTTCTTTCAACATTTTCCATCTGCTGAATGGTCAGAGCTGAACCAATCAAATCCAGAAAAACACATGTTCTACATTCCTCCGCATGAATGCAGGAAACCAAGGTTTTGGCCCATCATGTGATGCTTTATTGCCCATATGCAGGATGGGAAGTGAAGAAGCCAGGACATCACCAGAACCCATATGGGATGTTTGGGCTCTTACAGGAGAAGGTGCCAGTTGAGCCACCACACTGACCCCCAGCTCCTTTCCCTGGATGCCACCAACTCTCCCTCTGCTTCTTCCCCTACTCTTCATTCAGCAAGGACCACAGACCTGGGTCCCACCTGTTGTTCCTAGGGCTGCCTCAATGTGTTCACTTGCAAATGCTTTCCTACTGGCCTGGGTCACTCTGAGCTGGCAGCATTGTCTCAGCAAAGTTGCCCAACTTTCCTGTGCCTGTTTCCATCACAGGACAGCAGGTAATAGCACACCCCAATGTTGTTCTAAGGAATGCATAAGAAAGGGCATGACTTCACACAGAGCATGCACAACTGGGGCAGAGTTGCTATGGCTTTTAATGATTTTGGCGAGTGAGCGTAAGGGGGACAGGAGTGGCAGATCTTGGTGGTCTCTGAACTCACAGCACTGGGACTTGAGATTGCGAGAACTTTGTATCCAGCACTGAAATTAGTTTTAATGTGGATGCCATGTCACAGGCTCTAGCTTGTGACTGAGCCACTATGCTAGCTTCATGCTCCTGGGATATAGAAGAATATTCTAACATACCTCATGCTCTTGGGCATGCCGTTCTTGGGCTTTATCAGACACTGGCACCACTTCACTTCTGGAATACTTACAAGGAGGGGCTAACACAGCCTTGGCATGTCTAGACATTTGAATGACCAATGAGTGAACTGACATTGTGAGACATTGGATTGAGGCAGTGTAAGGGGAGCCTGCTTTGTCTTAGGGGCTGAGAAAAGGCACCTACACTCATTAAGTTCTTATGGCAGCCTGTGGGGGTAATTATGCTGAGATTAATAGGATCATTTGTATGGCCAGGCATAGTAGGGAGCAGTGGGCAGACAAAGGCACCAAGGGCCAGAGCTGGGACGTGGCAGGATCTCCCCTTTCTGGGGCTCTGCTGAGTCCAGGCACACAGCCCAGGCCTGCAGGAAGCAGGAGCTTAGAATAGGTCACTCTCTCTTTGGAAACATCTGTATCCCAGATGGAGGGCCCAGGTGTGTCTTTATCTCTGTCTCCTTACCGCTTAGGTCACAATGTATAGGTCTCCTGATCCTGTGTGTCAGTGACCAGCACTGTCCCACGGGCAGGGTGACTGAGGGGTAACGGCCACAACACACAGGAAGGATTTAGCATAGAACATCCTGGGGTTTGCAAGGCATGTGGTGAGGATTGTCCTTCCACAAATTTTCTTGAGTTTTTTTTTTTTTTATTCAAGTTTAATAAACATCTTACTACATAAAAGTTTACATGTTTCACAGGCTGGTTTACATAGAGCAAGTCTGAGATACATGAAAGTCGAGAGAGAAAATGAATGAATCTTTCTGTTGCTGGTCCTCTATTCAATCAACTGCAACAGCAGTCTGCCCAGGCTGAGCCAGGAGCCTGGAACTGCACCCAGCAAGAAAGCAAGCGGCAGAATCCGGGACACTGTTGCACTTGAAGAACAACCCCATTCCCAGGGACTTGGATCTGAAGTGGTGCTGCTGGGACTTGAACCAGTGCCCACATGACATGCTGGCATTTCAGGCTTTTGCTAACACAAACACCACAACACTGGCCCCATCACCCCTGCCCTTTTCAGACGTTGCCTTCCAGGTGTTTAGCATCTTCCTAGGCTGGGGCCCAACTCCACACATCCATAGAAGAGGCTCAGAGCAAAGGGGATGATAGAGAGCATAGCTCTCTGTTCCTGGTGTCTGGGTCATTGGTGATTCTGAGTGTCCTGTGCTTATGTGCACAGGCCCAGCCCCACTGCCAGGATCCCAGCACGAAGGCACAGCTGAGGCAGGCCTTGCCCCTTGATTTCCCCTTGGCCTTGTTGGTCAGCAAGGCAGAGGGCAGTGGTGACAATGGCATCCCCTCAATCCATTGCTTCCCAGACCTAAAGGACCTGCTATAGCCCCTCCCCTATCACCTTCATTCATTCAATCACTTATTCATTCCCACCCTCATGTTTGGGCCACTCACCATGGGGCGTGCTTATCTCAAACTAGGCACTGGCTGATAGAAGTACATTATTTTGTGTCCTTGTTCTCCACACTACGTGATTCCCATAACGACCCTGGTTTAGGCATTCCCATTGCACAGCTGGGGAAAGCTGAGGCACAGGGACAACAGGGGGCTTGCCTGAGCTCTGAGAGGGCAGAGCCAGGCTCAGAGTTCAGGTTCAGGGCAGCCTCTGGAATGCACCTCACTCCACCCCTGGGTTTTCTGTGTGGGTCCTCTCCCCTTCCTTCCCGCACTCCACTCCTAGCCATGGCTACTTCTATTTTATGGTGAGTTTGTCTCCTCTTGTGCGTGCTCCCCTCCTGGTCCCACACACAGACTGACTTCTGGGACAGGTAGAGGCGGCAATGCCCATGGCCAGAAGCAGGAGGACAAGGAGATGTCACCCAGACTTAGATCGTCTGGAGGTTGACCAGGGAGAGTCAACCATTACTATCCAGCTTTAAACATTTTTTGGACTTCAGGCCCTGTAAGCAGGAGGGGCCTGTGTGGGTATCTGTGGTCACCACTTCTCCCACTGCTGAACTCCCTGTGACTCCCACATCCAGCCCTTCCAGGATCCTATGGAGACAGATGGGCTTGGCATCTGTGTCCTGGGTCCCTTTAGGGGAAGCTGCAACTCCTGTCTCCAAGAAGAGTCTTGCTCACTTCAGAGCTTCTCCTTCATTTTGTTTCTTTATTACTTCTTGTTAAGGTTTAATTTTTTTTCTAGGAAAATCATGTGCAGAGAGAGAGAGATCTTCCATGTGCCAGTTCACTCCGCATTCAGCTACAATGGCCAGAGCTGAGGGAATCTGAAGCCAGATACCAGGAGCTTTGTCTAGGTCTCCCATGCAGGTGCAGGGTTCCAAGGCTTTGGCCCATCTTCTATTGCGTTCTCAGGCCACAAGCATGGAGCTGGAGACAGTGGTGCAGCTGGGTCATGAACCAGTGTCCATATGGGATCACAAGAGCATGAAAGGCAAGGATTGAGCCACTAGGCCATCAAGCTATGCCCTCTCCTTTCTTCGTTTAATTAGAAAGGCAGATTGGAATTACAAAGTGAAGGTGAGACAGAGAAAAATATCCTCCACCTACTGGTTCATTCCTCAAATATCCACCATGGGCCAGAGTTGAACTGATTCCTAGTCAGTGCCCAGGAGCTTTCCCCGGGTCCGCTGCAGAGGGGGCAGGCTGCTAAGGCTGTGGGCCATCCTCTGCTGCTTTCCAAGGCCACAAGCATGGAGCTGGACAGGAAGAGCCAGGACTAGAAGGTATCCATATGGGATGCCTGTGCTTGCAATGTGAGCATTTAGACTTTCAGTGATCCTGCTGGCTGCTTTCATTCCATTTCAAGGGATTCCCAGGTATAAGCATGAACTTCCCGACTGCTAATCATCTCAGAGTAAAAGCTCCTGAGGTGGAGACAGTCTCCATGGGGAACAGGAGCAGAGAAAACAAAAGGAATCTACAGGAGCAGATGTTTGACACAGTGTTTGAGACAAACTGTTGCCCAGGGTTGTCACATAGTAGATGCAACCAGGATCAGCTGCAGGGGTTTCTTATAGCGGATTGAGTCCCAGCTACTCCACTTCCCACCAGCTCCTGGTGATGCCCCTGGGAAAGCAGCAGAGTGTGGCCCCAGTGCTCTTGGACCCCTGCACCCACATGGGAGACGTGTAATTTCTTGTCTACTGGCTGCAGACAAGTGTAATCCTGGTTTTTGTCATTTTTTTCACGTCATTTTTTTAAATTTCTTTTTTTCCTGTTATTGATTTTGTTTTGTAACTTTTCATTTAAGGGGATGTATAGTAACTGTGTAATGGAGGCTAGCATATCCAGTAGCATATTATTTAACTTCATGGCATTGTAACTTCCTGTTTTTCTTCCTGGTGTTGATTTTGTATTGTGGCTTTTCATTTAAGGGGATGTATAGTAACTGTGTAATGGAGACTATCATATCCAGATGTGATGATACAATACAGTATGCATCTCTACTTCCAGACAAAGATGGACTCCCAGTGAAACTCTTTACTATAACTTGACGAGAGGATACTGGACTCTTTGCTGTTGTCCATGCCCGCAATAATGGACACATGACTATCTATGAAAAATGTATTATAGTAATAAAATAGGGGAACTTAATTGGGAGTGGGTGAAGGGACTTGGGGGTGGGTAAGGGAAATCCCCAGACCTATTGAACTGTATCATAAAATAATAATAATAACAAAAGGAGGAAAAAAGAGATTTCAAGAAGGCCAAGGCAGTGGAGTTCACGGGCTGCTGAGAGAAGGTTCTGGTCTTGGCCCTAAGAGACACAGCTCTCCTGTCCAGGGCTCCAGGGGCACTCAGACATAGGCCCCGGGGGACCCCATCACACACCTGAGTGGTTCTCTACGGGGCTCCCTGGCAGCAGCAACAGCCACAGCTCCTGAGCACCTGTGCACAGGAAACATCTCAGAGGGGCACCTGCAAGACAGTGCCCAGGGGGACATGTCCTCCAGAGGACATGAGATGCCCAAAGCATGTCCCTGTAGGACATGGGTAGCCTGCACCTGTGGGCTTTGGGGCGCTGGCTGACTCAGCTCTCCAAAGGGAACTGCCAGAAGTGTTTTGGGGTGGAAATATTCCCACAGACTGTTCCAGCTGAGCCTACCCAATGCAAAACCTGAAATTCCAGACTCTGGAACTTCCAGACAGGGACAGGGACACTCAGCTGTGGAAAGGCCTCTATTCCTCCTGCAGAAGACATCAGAGCCCAACAAGGCCTAGTGAATTTCCCACAATTTGCTCAGAGTGGGACCTAGAGAAAGCAAAGGCAAGCTGAAGCAGCCAGAACTTGGTGAGAATTCAAGAGGATCCTCCGTGTCGTAACCTGGAAGGATTCAGGCCTCCCCAACTGCCTCAACCACATCTTTCTAAATTTCAGAAAAATCCAAATCTTATCTGTGCTTTGCTAAATATCTCCCAGAATCCCTTTTCCTTCAGATTCATTTTCTATATATTTAAAAATGTTACAGAGACAGAGATCTTGCATACACTGGTGCACGCCCCTCTGCTCCATCATGGCCTCACTGGGACACTCCAGCTCTGCAGCCTCAGCTTCATCTGGGTCTCCCACATGGGTGTGGGTGAGGAGGGACAGGGGACCTGGCCCCCCTTCCTCTGCTTTCCCAGGCCCCTGAGCAGGGAGCTGGATGATCTCCAGGGGAGAAGCAGAACACAGACCCCATAGGTGATGCCCATGGAGCAGGTGGCATCTATTCATGCAGAGCCCAAGTACTAACATGATTCTCTTCATAGGAAATATGTTAATATATATTAGCTATGTGCATGCAACATGCCTTTTTTCATATGTATTATACATTCATATACTCATGCAGCATGTGGCATCTATACAGGCAGAGCACAGTGCTGCCATAGTTCCTTTCATAGAGAGTATGGTTATATTTAATAGCTATGTGCACATTTAAAAAAATGTCTAGTATATATTTATGTAGCTCATATGTATTAATGTCCATTTATATTACAATATAATGTGTAGCATTCTACCCATTTATAGTATATAAGTGTGGATACTAACTCTAATAATATATTTATATCTACCTCAATATATACTTTATTTATGGATATGCATAATTAGATGCAAGTATAATTATTCTACTCTATAATATAGAGTGTCAATTTGATAATACAAATGTTTTTAAGTGTATGTAGGATTAACATCCTTATATGTGCCAAATGTTTCTATATCTTTAAAACTAATACATACATAAAACAGAGAATATGCATTTGCTTCCTTATTCATTTGTTTTTGCATTAAGCAATTATTTTATTTGAAAGTCAGAGTTACAGGGAAAGAGAGTCAAAGAGCTTCCATTCGTTGCGTCACTCCACAAATGGAGACAAGGCCCGGAGCTGGGCCAGGACTGAGTCAGGAGTTCATGCTGCTCTCCCACGTGGGTGCTCAGCCACAAGCCCTGGGACCATCTTCTGCTGCTTTCCAGGCCTGGTGGAGGGAGAAGGATGAGAAGGGAAAGAGTCAGGACTCAAGCAGGTGCCCATATGGGGTGCAGGTGCTCAGTGCAGGAGGGAAGGCTTTCCCTGTGACACCACACAGCTGGGTCCTAGAGTGTCTACACATACATAGCTATTTAGGACAAAGTAACTATTTGATGCAAACTTTATTTTCACAACACACAAGGAATTTATATCATTAAAAATGTACAGAAATCAGGAATCTTTCTACACCTGACATGCCTGGGCCTTTCATTCCAATTTTCTGCTAACTTTCTGTATCCCTAGTCCCTATGTGTTGGGGCATCTGAGAATCTGAGTTATGGGCTGCCTCCTTATTGTCTTCTGTATGATTTGGAAAAGTGCAAGGTGCATCCATTGCCAGAATGATATTCTTGTCTGAAACTTTGCAACGGCCTCTGTGCTGAACCCCTGGCCTGCCTCACTGAAGGGAGGGTCCTCATTCTGTCAGTTTCTCCATGCACTGAGGTGCAAGCACCAGGAGTAAGATGTGGTGGTGAGAGATCCGTGAGGATAGGGCCAACTGACAACCCATGTAGCTCCTGAAAGAAATTCCAGGGCACCACTGCAGCACTCTTACCACGGAAGGAGTGGCTTTCTACACCCCTCCTCAGTCCCCCACAATCTCCCTGAATTCTAACACTGTGGACCCAGCGACTTTCAACTCTCTGAGCCCATTTTATACAAGTGTCCCAAGACAAGGCTGTCCTGGCCATCAATCACACTGCCATGGCTCCAGGCACCTGGCTGGCTGAGTTCCCATGATCCAGCCCTCCATCCCAGCCTTGTCTAATGGCGGCAGCACATGCCAGGCATTACCTGGAACTCTCAGAAAACCCTTAGCCCTGCTTGGAACCCTGCTGCCTCAGGATAGTATTCCTGATTTCTTTACTCCCAGGTTGTGGTGTGGCAGGAACAACAGGTGCTGTCATTTCAGCCCAAGGCCCTACCACTCAGAGCCTAGTGTCCAAGGAAGCAAGGAGACCAGGCAATTTGTGCTGCATTCTCTAATCTGCCAGTGCAGTAGGAACCTGAAACGTACTATCCTCTTCTTCTAGGATCCCCACACTGCAACTTCCTCTTCCCCAATAGCCTCACTGTCAGCCACAGACACTGACTCCAGAGATCTGAAATTCCAGCAATCAGAATGCTCCCTGCCCGCAAGGCCACCTTGCCATATGGTGTTCTAAGTCCATCACATGTTCTGGTGTTGCTCAAATCCCACTCTGTGAAAGGCAAACCACCTGAGACCCACGCTGCTGCTCACCCAGGTTCCTTCAGCATCCTAAAAAGACTCAGAGAGGGCAGCCCAAGGCAGGTACACAGATAAGGGTCTCTGTGTTTACCTGATGCAGCAGTAGGTGTCCAGGTCTTAGTGGTGACTGATACAGTCCACCTGCTCAGGTTGGGCCTTCGGTGTGGACACGATGCGCAGGAAGGGCAGGTAGCCGTCGTCAACATCAGAAGGTTTCACATTGCACTGACGAGGGATCCCTGCATGGGGTTGGAATTGCAGGGGGATGGAGCAGTTTTAACTGCGTACCCATGTACATGCACATGCATGTTCACACACAGATCATTGAAGCCATGGCCAGCCCCAGGGTTGTGTACTCACCACTGATTTCCATGTGGAGGGCACTATCTTTGTTGTCAGAGTCTCTCCGGGGTGTGAGGCGCAAGACCTCGATTTCCCCTGTGGGAGAGAGGAGAGGAAGGCCAGTGTGAGTGTGAGGCTCAGCAGGCCCCTGGAGGAAGAGGAGGGAAGGAGCACACTCCAGGGGGGCTCCTCCTGCCTGGGACACCCCTCACCACCACACACACTCCAGCTCTCTGCCATGCCATGCCAGCAACTTCCCCTTCAGGTCTCAGCTCCCATGTCACCTCCTCACAGAGGCCCACCAGGGTGCACACCCCTTTCTGGCCATGACATCACTGTCTTCTCTGGCATGTGACCCCAAGAAATGAGTGTTTGACTATTTATTTCTCTCCTGATCTCAGGACAAAATAGGATGTACCAGGTACACATCTTTAACTTTCTTGTTCTCCATTGTCCTTGGTCTTCTGTCTACAAAATGAATGTTTTAGGGGAAGCTTTGTGTAGCATTGGGTGAACCAACTGCCTTTGAAGCTGGCATTCCACAAAAGCACTAGTTCACTTTCCAGCTAATTCATTCCATTTAAAAAATTATTTAACTATTTGTATCTTTTGAATGGCAGAGTTCTAGAGAAAAAAGGAAACACACCTTCCTGCTACTGATTAGTCCCCAGATGGCCTAATGGCCAGGACTAGGCCATGCTGAAGGCAGGAACATCCTCAGGATTTCCCAGCTGGGAGCAGTTCTGCTGTTCTCCCAGACATGTCAGCAGGGAGCTGGGTCGGGAGTGGGACAGCTGGTATTGGACAGGAGCCCTTGCAAGATTCAGGGACCACAGGAGGAGGCCTAAACCACCATGCCTGAATGCTGGTGAACTGGCTGCTTCCTTTCCAATCCCCCTCCCTGCTAATGGACCTGCAAAAGCAGCACAAGATGGCCACGTGCTGGGGTCCTGATGGAATTCCAGGCTCTGGGATTCAGCCTGACTGACCCCAGGCATGGCAGTTATTTTGGCAATGAATAGATAGACAAAATATTTCTCTCCCCCTCCTCTCTGTTAGTCTGCCTTAAAATAAACTTTGATTTGAAGGGCAGACTTACAGAGAGATAGGGCAAAAAGGAGGCAGAGATTTCCATTCACTGGTTCGTCCTTTAAATGACCAAAATGGGCAGAACTGGGCACGTGCTGGGCTAGTCTGTAACTATGAGACAAGAGATTCATCTGATTCTCCATCATGGATGCAGTGGCCCAAGGACTTGTGCTGTCATCCACTGCCTCCCAGGTACATTGGTAGGGAGCTGAATTGGAAGCAGAGCAGCCAGGATCGATTCCACTATGCAATGACTGTGGCCACAATAAATAAATCTTACACATGGTAACAAGCATGTTAGAAGATAACTGGGGGAGACCCAGCAGATGGACCATCTCCTAAGCCCACCATCTGCTCTAAACAACAGAATCCATAGTACCAGATGCTCTGTGCTAGCCCCTTCATGTGTGTTGTCCCCACCTTGAACCCGCAGCCACCCTGACCCTCCAATAGTGCAAGTAACAGTAGCTAACTCTCACAGCATGCTTTAGACCTGCCCCATGGTACCACAGCTACCAAATGTAGAGGCCAAAGCCACTTAAAGACCTTCAATGGAGATAAGAGGCAGAGTTACATCTCCAACTACGAGTGATGTTTTCTGATCTCTGCCTGATGTGGGACTTTGGCTGTGAGTTTGGACTCAGCAGTGCCCAAGCACGGAGATCCTGCTAACTGCAGCCTCTCACCCAGGGCGCCCCTCACACTCTCTCTGTACCCTGCTAACACCTGGGCAAACAAATCACCCTGTGAGCATGAGTACAACAAAACTCTGCTTCCAGGATTCTGCCACACATGTCTGGGTACCTGCTCTGAACCCACACAGCATTACTGAATAAGACCTCAGCCCCTCTGCCCTCCCCACTTACATATTCATTCATTCATGGTTGTTGCTGCTTGCCCTTGCTGTGACAAGATTTCCAAAGAGTCCAGGGGTGAAGTGGGCTCCATGGGGGTGGCACCGAGGGCTGTCCTGCTCACTATTGTTTCCTGCTCAAGCCACACAACACAACTAAACACAAGGAGGTGTGTGTGTGTGGATCCCAGAGCGAATGCATCATTAGGGATAGGAATGAGGGCTGGGGACACGGCTGGGCAGAGGAGTGACACAATCCTTTCCCGGACAGATCCAGAGTGCCAGCTCTCCCTGGGCTCAGGACTTTGCACAGCTGCTCCCTTACCCACAATGCTCTGGGCCCTCCTTCTCGTCCTTCCTGCTTTTACTCATCTCTCAAAGCTCAACTGAGAGGTGCCCTCCTCCAGGAAGTCCTCCCTGACTCCAGGCTGGGTCAGGCACTTGCTTTGGCTTCCTATTCCCAGCCCTGACTGCCCACCCTGAGTCATCACTGCATGGACACAGGAGTGCTCCCCTCCCTTCCTGCACACCCCATGGACCATGAGCACCATGTCCAGGCAAGGACTGGGCTGTGTCTGTCATGCTGTGTCTGTCCTCTCATCCCCCCCTCTCAGGGCAGGGCAGAGTAGGTGTTTTGGTAATGGAGTCACCACTGACAGATCCATCACTCATCCCCAGCTCTGACTGTCTGATAACAGCATGTGCTGGGGTGGGGTGCAGGTAGGGATTCTAGAAGAAGCAGGTGTAGGGCAGATCATGATACTCACCTCTGCGGCTCAGCCACTGACACACCACTCCAGTGATGTCCCAGGACAACCACTCAGCTGTGTTGCTGAAGGCAGACAAAGCATTTCTGACATAGCGCCAGGTCTTAGTGCCGTATTGCTGCAAGACAAACAACAGGGGACAAGTTGCCAGAGACTTGCCTGCACCTCAAACAACCAAATATGTCCCTCCCTCCAGCTGCTCCCCAAGGCAGCCTCCAGCTCCTTCTGGGTCCTGGCCTTGGCCCCAGCCCAGGGCATTGCTGGCATCTGGGTGTGAACCAGCAAGTGGAGGATCTCTCTCAGTTGGCACATCAATTAATAAATGACTCTTTTAAGAACAGTTTTTTAAATTAGCCAGTCTTCTCACCAGTGACAATATAGGGGCTAGACACCACACTCCAGGGGCTATGGAGAGAAGCTGAAGCATTCAGACTTAGAGTACTCACTAGGCCAAGTTCTCTGTCTGGGAGATATCATGGATTCTAGATCAGGTGGCTTTCTATAAATTCCATCATTTCTAAAACTCAGACAGCTGCCTGAAGACTCTATCTTCTAGAGCAGTTCTGTTCAAGAGAACTTTCTGGAAGTGCTCACCACCCATGATGTCCAAGGCAGCAGACACTGGGGCAGTTCTGTAGCTCAGTGGTCTAGATGCCTGTGCCCCAAAGCAGACTGCCTGGGTGGGAGACTTGGCCCTGGCTCCTGACTCCAGCTTCCTACTAGGGCCACCCCGGTGAGGCAGAAGGGCTGTCTCAAGTAGCTGGGTCCCAGTCAGCTCCATGGGAGACCTGGCCTGAGCTCCCAGCTCCCTGCCTGGGCCTGGCTCACCCTGGGCGTTGTTGGCATTTGGGGAGTGTATTATATCTACCTTGTCTCAAATGCTCAACAAAAAACCTCTGGTCTAGAATTGCGGTGCAGAGGGTTAAGCTGTAGCCTGTGACTCAGGCATCACAACTGGGCACTTCTGAAAGACCCAGCTGCTCTACTGGTGTTCCAGCTCCCTGCTATTGCCCCTGGGAAAGCAGCCAAAGATGGCCCAAGTGCCTGGGCTCCTGGAGCGCAGCAGGGAGATTCATCTGTGCTGCTCACCTGGTCTGTGCTCCTCCAGCCTCCCTGGGCCATCTCTCAGCACCTGGGACAGCACCTTCCTCCCCACCTGGCCTCAGCTCAGGCTCCCAGCTCACCTCAAACACATTCACTGTCTGTGCCTCACGCTGATTGAGACTGTGAAGTTGCAGTTCTGCCCGGAGCAATGATGCTGACTCAGGCACGGCTTCCCGGATCTCCGTGGCATTGAAGACCATGTATACGTTGCGCCGGCTGTTTCTGAATTGTTGATAGATGTCTAAGAGGAGGAACAGAGAGAAGCATTGGGAATTAGCAGGGTTGGATGCAGCTGGCTGACCCAAGTTAAGAGTGGCCCAGTGGCTTGGAGCTATTCTCTCACACTTAGCTGAGGGAACTTTGGTGCAGTAGTGGCCTTTTGGGGATGGCCCTGCTCTGCAGAATGGGTCCCAACATCCTGTCTGCCTGAAGCCCCTCACCATCTCTCAGGGGGCATGAGGTGTGACTCACTTCTCTCTGGTCTTGAGCTCCAAAGGGGCATCCTTGTGTAAGTGGAAGGTTTCTGGGGACAGACTGGAATCTGGACATAGGTAGCTGTCCTCTCTGACCCGGGCCCTCTCAGATCCTCAGTTTACTGTGCCTGAGCACTAACATCAGCATCAGTTCTATGCATCCCCACTCCTGACAGAAGGTCCTGAAGGAGAGCAGGACCCTCGAGGGAGCAGAGCATCACGTGTAAGAGGAAACAGCTCCAAGATCATAGTGGGAAAAGGGGAGTATAAACAGAGTAGGCGCAGGCACACAGGACACACCCTGACCTCAGTGATGGGAACACACAGGAACTAAGGGCACAGCTTGTCCCTCAGTGATGGAGACAGCATGGGCACACGGGGCTCACCCTGTCCCTCAGTGACCTTTGTGCTCATGTGCCCTAAGAGAGACAACTGCCTTCTGCCCACAGCTTCTCCCCGGGAACCACCGACATGACCCCAAGGGTGCTGTCCATTAGGTCATGATCCCCAGCGGACATCTCTAAGGGGTTTCCCTGTGCCCCTGGGGACGACCCTCCCTCCTGCTAGTTTACTGTAACAGTAATTTCCTGCCTCCATGCCCTGCACTGCAGCATCCCCTGCTCCCCCAGCTCACCGTTGCTGATGCCCAACATGTGCACAGAATTGGAGATTTTGGGGTAGTACTCGGGCTCCCGTTCTGGCTCCGCTTTGGTGCTGTCCTCGCTGACTCCCTCCGTCTCCGCTCCGGTGGTCTCGTCATCCACTTCATCACAGGCTCTGGTGTATGGGGTGGACCTGTCCTCCTGCGCCAGGCCAGTCTTCACATCCCCCAGGCTTTGGGAACTGGACAGCCCCAGTTTGGGCGTCCACAGCAGGAGCCACAGCAGGGGCAGCATCTGTAGCCCAGAGGGTAACATGGGGCAGCTCTGAGATAATTTAGGTGATCCAAAAAGGAAAACAAGACCGAGATGGACAGGCTGCAGTACGAGCAGGTGGATGTTCTCGAAATGGAGAGCGGGGCAGTTCTGAGGCAAGGCAAAGCCTTCACTGCAGACAGCGTCACAAGGGGAGCGCTGGGGTGGCAAAGTAGTAGGACCGTGGGTTGGGGTCCCCCTACGCTGGTTCCACTCTGACAAGTCAGCAGTGAAGCTCCCAGGTGCAGTGGAAACGTTTCAGAACTGTGTACCTTTTATCCTAATCCATTTGACCCTCCTCCAACTCCTGCTCTTGCTCCTCCCACAGTGAAAAAAAATGCCTCTTCTTCACACTCTGGCCTCAGGCATTGTTGGTGGATCCTATCTCTGCTCTGGCCCTGACCTGGCCACAGGTAGCCCTGAGCCACGGAGACCCCAGAACAATGTCCCAGATATCCCTACCTGAGTTTCTGAGGCACAGATACCTGGGGAAAACACATCCCATGTGAGATCCCATTGGGAAGGCTGGCTGCTCTGCTTCTCACCCAGCTTCCCCTGCTAATGTTCCTTAGAAGGCAATGGTCATGGCTCCAGCATCAATTCCTGTCACTCATGTGGAGACCAGGATGTGTTTTTGGGTGCCTCCCTTCAGCCTGGCCAGGCCTGCTACTGCTGCCTTTGGGAGAACCAGAGCATGGGTGATTTCTTAGTTTCTCATCCTCAGCGAAGTGCTGCGTTGTGTCCCCATAGCCTGGGTCAGAGAAAAATGTTGCATCAATTAGGGAGGAAACCAGCAGGAGGCAGACCACTTTCACTATCTCATCCTCTCTATGTAAATTGCCCACATAGAAATAAATGTATCTGAAAAAGAAAAAAAAAACCACGACATTGTTGATCGGCATCAGTACAGTGATAAACCTGGTTAAGCCCGCGTGAAGAGACAGCATGGGACAGGGCACCCTGTCTGAGTCCTGATGCTCCATGTCCAACCCAACTCGCTACCTGCGAAAGCACCAGGAGCTGGCCCAGAGCTTGAGCACCTGACCCACATGAGGGAGGCCAGGGAGAGGCGCCTGCCTCACCGTGTCAGCCTGGTTCTGCCCTGGCTGTCTGGCTGTGTAGCCCTTTGAGAAATGGACCAATGCATGGAATCTCTTCTGCCTCCCCTTGTGTCCCTTTAAGGCTGTTCCTGCCTGGAAAGGACCCGGATCAGCCTCATGACACCTGAAATCAGCACATCACCCACAGCCATGTCTTCAGTCTCCTCTTTTTTTCTTTTCTTTTTTTTTGTGTGTGTGTGTGTAAACGAATTATTTATTTTTAGCTTTACAGAAAGAAACAAAGACAGTAAGATCTGCTCTCTGCTGGTGCACTCCCCATCACAGGAACGTACAGAGCTGAGTCGATCCAAAACCAGGAACTGCACCCAGGTTTTCTGTTGTGTCCTAGGGTTTAGGGCCAACCTCTGATGCTTTCCTAGGCCATAACGGGAGAGCTGGATGGGAGTGGAGTAGCCAGGACATGACCAGACCCATATGGGATGTTGGGGCTATTGAAAGAGTGTTTATACAGCCACCGCACTGGCCCCCAGCCCCCTTTCACTTGACACCACCAACTCTCCTTCTGCCTCTGCTTCTTCCCCCCAACTCTTCATTCAGCAAGGACCACAGACCTGGGTCCCACCTGCTGCTCCTAGGGCTGCTGTTCACTGTCACAAGGAAACACCCCAGTGTGTTCACCTGTAAATGGGGATAAAACAGAGCAATGGAAAGGAAGGCATGCTAGGAAGGAAGACTGGGAAAATGCTTTCTGTGGTCCTGGACACACAGTGAGCTGGCAGGGAGCTTTCAACAAAATTACCTAACCTCCCTGTGCCTGTTTCCACTACAGGACAGACAATGACAGCATGTCCCTGTTCTGGGAATGCATAGGAAAGTGCACGAGCTCACACACAACACATATGGCCAGATTCACAGCTGCCTTGGCATGTAATGGTTTTTGCCAATGAGTACAAGGCGAGCAGGTATGGCGCGCCTTGAAGGAATCTGACTCAGTACTTGGGCCTGGGTTTGGCAACTTAACAACTGGCACTCAAACTAGTTTTATTATGGAGTGCCATGTCACAAGCTATAGCTTGGTTCCCTGTGTCACTATGCTAGCTTCATGCACCTGGGATATACAAGAACATTCTAGAACAGCTTGTGCTCACGGGCATGCTATTTCTGGGCTTTATCAGACACTGGTGTCACAATGACGTCTAACATAGCTGTGAGCTCTCAGAGCCCAGGCTATCAGATGTCAGAGGCCAACCAGTGCATGTCCTGCTGACCCCACAATGCTGGCAGCCTGATCACTACATTGCAAGATGTGGAGACACAGTGGTGAGCAGGAACTCTCTGGAATTTCCCCCACAGAGTTCAATCATGTACAGGTAGCAACTGAAGCAATCTTGGTATACACAGGCACTTTGAATGATGAGTGCACTGGGACTGGGAGGACTGTGGTTGGCAGAGGGGAAGCGCAGATGCTCCTTCTGCTGCTGGGGGCCGAGAGAAGGGACTCAGACTGATTTGGGGCCTGGAAAACTGTCTGGAGGTGGGTGATTGTGCTAAGATGCACAGGATAATTCCTAAGGCCAGGTGCAGTAGGGAGCAGTGGGCAGAGAGGGGCACGCAAAGGCCAGAGCTGGGACGTGGCAGGATCTCCCCTATCTGGGGCTCTGCTGAGTCCAGGCACACAGCCCAGGCCTGCAGGCAGGAGGAGCTTAGACAAGATCACTCACTCCTTGGAAACATCTGTATCCCATATCTGCCCCTAGGAGGGCCCAGGTGTGTCTTTATCTCTGACTCTTTATCACTTAAGTCACGAAGTATAGGTCTCCTGATCCTGTGTGTCAGTGACCAGCACTGTCCCACGGGCAGGGTGACTGAGGGGTAACGGCCACAACACACAGGAAGGATTTAGCGTAGAACATCCTTTGGTTATCAAGGCAGTTGGGGGGGATGGTCCCTCCACAAATGTTCCTTAACATGTCTCTATATTAATGAATATTTCTTTTCATGATATATAATCAGTATAAATACAGCATAATAAAATAAATATACAATTTAAATGATATGAATTTCATATGTTGGACAGGCTGATTTACCCAGAGGAAGACAGAAAAACATTTTTTTCTTTTCTGTAGAGAGGAAAATGAACGAATCTTTGTGTTGCTGGTCCTCAACACAAGTGGTTAATTCAACAACTGTGGCTGAGTCTGTCCCAGGACGAGCCTGGAACTCCGCTCGGGTTGACAGCAGAAGGCAGGGACCCAGGAACACTGTCACACTTTCACCACTACCCTGGTCGCAGGGACTTGGACCACAGGTAAAGCTGCTGGGACTTGAACCGGTGCCACGTGGCATTCTGACCTCCCAGGCTTCTTTCAACACATGGCACCACAACGCTGGCACCATCACACGTGCTCGTTAGAGACCTTGCCTCTCATGTGCCATAAGCATCATCCTAGGCTGGGGTCAGCTCCACGTGTCCATACAAGAGACTCAGAGCAAAGGGAACAACAGAGTGTGTCCCACACTGACCCAGTCCTGGGACACTGTGATTCTGAGTGACCTGTGGCTATGTGCACAGGCCCAGCCCCACTGCCAGGATCCCAGCAGGAAGGCACAGCAGCAGGAGGCAGCCCCTGCCCCTGGATGTCCCCTAGGCCTTGTTGGTCAGCAGAGGGCAGTGGTGACCCCAGCATCCCCTCAAGCCCTTGCTTCCCAGAACTCCAGGCCCTGCCCTCGCCCTCCGCTATCTAATTTCCCTCATTCAGCCATTCATTCCCATGTTCCATATTATAGTCTCAGCATGGGGCAGGCCTGCCTGGCTCTGGAAACATACTGAACAGGAGCGTATTATTCTCCACCTCATGTGATCCTCACAATAACCCTGACTGAGGCCTGCGTGTGGGGCACTCAGCGTGGGGCAGGCACACCTCGAACTACGCACTGGATGACAGGAATACACTATGTTATGCCCCTGACTGAGGCATTCCCATTACACAGCTGGGGAAAGCTGAGGCACAGGGAGAACAGGGGGCTTGCCTGAGCTCTGAGAGGGCAGAGCCAGCATCAGAGTTCAGGTTCAGGGCAGCCTGTGGAATGCACCTCACTCCACCCCTGGGTTCTCTGCATGGCCCCCCTCCTCTTCATGCCCTCATTTCACCTTTTTCTACGACTGCTCCTATTTTGGGGATTTGGAGTATTTTCTCCTTTTGTGCCTTCTCCTCTCCACGTTCCACACACACACTGACAGTTTGGGACCGGCAGAGGCAGCGGTTCCTACGGGTCAGAAGCAGCAATGCAGGGAGATGTCAGCCAGGCCCATGTGGTCGCAGGCAGAGCAGGGAGAGGACAGCCCTCAACATCCAGTGTCAGTCACTGCTGCCTGACATGAGATCCTGTGGGCAGGAGGGGCCTGTGTGGGCATCTGTGGCCACCGCCTCCACCCATTGCTCTACTCCATGAGCCCCCAAATCCAGCCTCTCCAGGCACTCTGGGGACAGAAGGGCTCGGGATCTGACTCCTGGGTCTCTTTAGGGGAAGCTGCAATTCCTGTATCCAAGTAGAGTCCAGTTCACCCAGAGCTTCTCATTCATTTTCTTTCTATATTTTCTTAGAAAGGCAGATTTATATATAGAGATAGAGAGATTTTTCCATCTTCTGATTCACTCCCCAAGTGGCTGCAATAGCTGTTGCTGAGCCAATCTGAAGGCAGGCACGAGGAGCCTCCTCCAAGTCTTTCACATGGATGAAGGGTACCAAGTTTGGATCCATCCTCGACTGCTTTCCCAGGCCACAGGCAGGGAAATGGATGGGAAGCTGGACCAGCAGGACACGAACCAGCACCCATATGAGATCCTGGAGCATACAAGCTGTGGACGTTACCCTCTAAGCTACTGTACAAGACCCTATTTCTTTTTTTAATTGGAAAGGCAAAACAGAGTTACAAAGTGAAGGATAGATACGGGGAAAGATCTTACTTCCACAGATTTCCTCCCCAAATGTTCATAATCAACCATGGCTGAACCAATCTAAAATCAGTGCCATGAACTTGCCACATGTCTCCCAAACAAGTGAAGATTCCTAAGACGTTGGGTCATCCTCTACCGCTTTCCTGTGCCATAAGCAAGCAGCTGGATAGGAAACAGCCAGTACTAGATCTACAACCCATCCGGGATGCCTGCACGTGCAAGGTGAACAGTGAGCCACTGAGAATCTTGCTGGACTTTTTCATTAATTCTCAAGGTGCAAACCCGAACTCCCTAAGTGCTAATCATCTCAGACAGAAGCCCCTGAGGTGGAGAGAGTTTCCTATGGGAACAAGAGCAGAGAAAACAACAGGAGCTTAAGGAAGCAGACATTTGGCACACTGTTTAAGACAAACTGTGGCCCAGAGTCATTGTGTAGTAGATGAGGCCTCCATCAGCAGCAGCAGTGGCTTCCCATATGGGTGCTGGTTTGAGTCCCAGCTGCTCCACTTCACACCCAGCTCCTGGTGATGCCCTTGGGAAAGCAGCAGAGTACGGCCCCACTGCTCTTGGACCCCTGCGCCCACATGGGAGACGTGTCATTTCCTGCCTACTGGCTGCAGCCCAGTGCAACCCTGGGCTTGTGTGCATTCTGGACATGATCCAGTGGATGGGAGATCAATCAATCAATCAATCTCTGTGTCTCTTTGTCTCCCTTCTGATTATATTATAATTGTCTTTCCAAAAAAGAAAGAAAGAAAGAAAGAAAGAAAAGAAAAACCCTTTCTTAGAAAGCTATACCACTTGGTTCCTCCCCATCCCTTATCATGGTACCTGCATTCATCTTGGCCCCACATCCAAGCTCAATTTCCTCCTAAGTCTGGAAGCAATGTCTCTAACTACTGTTAACTCCCTAAATTTCTTAGCTGCATGTGGGGGAAGCCAGGGC
Source organism: Ochotona curzoniae (assembly GCF_017591425.1). NCBI lineage: Eukaryota > Metazoa > Chordata > Mammalia > Lagomorpha > Ochotonidae > Ochotona > Ochotona curzoniae. The sequence continues at coordinate 2,116,587 of NW_024465561.1, read as the reverse complement.
ACCTGCCAGCTCTGCTTACCCCCACCTGCTCCAACCTGCTTCTCCACCAGGCACCAACAGGGCCATCAGCCCTGCAGGGTGAGTCAAGGGTAACAGGCTGAGAAGCAGACACGTAGGAAAACAAGCAGCCTAGCCATGGCCACAGGTGAGAGGAGTGGGCAGCTGCCAGGCCTGTGAGCTGAGGCCTGGGTGGTTCCTTCTGCTCCTGAGCTGGGCTGCCTAGAGGAAGAGGCCTCAGGAAGGCCAGCACAGGGGAGGGTGCGGGCTGTTGGTGAGAGAAGGTTCTGTCCTTGGCCCTCCAGGCAGGGGCGCTCACCCTGAGGAGACACAGCTCTCCTGTCCAGGCCTCCCTGGGGGAGGTGGTGTCAAGGGGTTGCTGACAAGCCCTCCAAGGACTCCCCATGCCAGCAGCACCAGCCACAGTGCCTGAGCATGTGTGCGCAGAAAACACCTCAGTGTGGGAAGCATGCAAGACAGCACCCATGAGAGACATGCCTTCCGGTGTCCTGACAGATTCAGCCTTCCCATTCACATGCAGGTCCTGTTGCTCACTCTGTCAGCGCCAAGAAAGCCCAGGGGCCACACAGGTTCCTCAGGGGTTTCAAACTGGCTTAGCTCTGACCATTGCGGCCAGCTGGGGAGTAAAGCAGCAGACGAAGATCCTTCTCTTTGTAGCCACCTCTTTCTGTATATCTTCCTTTACAATAAATACATTCATGCATAAATCTTTTTTAAAAAATCTGTTGAGTAGGGCCAATGCAATGATGTGTTTCGTTAAGCTGCCTGTATGAAGCACTATCAATGGACAACGTACCCCGTTAAGTCCTGGTGTTCCATGTAAACCACAGTCGTGCACCCAGAGCAGCACTAGAAGCTAGCCAAGACCTGGGGCACCTGTCCCGCGGAGGGAGGCCTGGACCAATGTCCGGCCTTCACGGCTTCAGTCTGGCACCTTGGCTCTCACACCTGGGCTTTGGGAGAACCTTAACAACTGGCCCTCACACTGCTTCTAACATGGATGCCCTGTCACAGGCTATAGCTTGGCTCCCTGTGCCACTATGCTAGCTAATTTCATGCACCTGGGATATACAAGAACATTCTAGAACAGCTTGTGCTCACGGGCATGCTATTTCTGGGCTTTATCAGACACTGTCATCACAGTGACGTCTAACCTAGCTGTGAGCTCTCAGAGCCCAAGCTATCAGATGTCACAGGCCAACCAGTGCATGTCCTGCTGACCCCACAATGCCCTCCACCTCATGTGATTCTCACAACAGCCCTGACTGAGGCATTCCCATTACACAGCTGGGGAAAGCTGAGGCACAGGGACAACAGGGGGCTTGCCTGAGCTCTGAGAGGGCAGAGCCAGGCTCAGAGTTCAGGTTCAGGGCAGCCTCTGGAATGCACCTCACTCCACCCCTGGGTTTTCTGCATGGACTCCCTCCTCTTCATGCCCTCATTCCATCCCTTGCCATGGTTACTCCTATTTGGGGACTTCTGTGCATTTTTTTCTTTTTGTGCCCTCTCTGCTCCTCGAACCACACACAAATTGATCTCTGGCACAGGCAGAGGCGGCGATGTCCACAGGCTTGAAGCAAAACAAGGAGGCGTCAGCCAGGCCCAGGTGGTCGGCAGGTAGAGCGGGAAGATGAGGCTGTCCCCACCCTGCTCTGAGTCATTGTCACTGGACATCGGTTCCTGTGGGCAGGGGGGCCCTGCATGGGCATCTTGGTCATCACCCCCACCCAGTGCTATGCCCCCTGCAGCCCCCAAATCCAACCTCTCCCAGCACCCTCAAGAGAAGATGGCCCTGGATCTGTCTCCTGGGTCCCCTTAGGGGAAGCTGCAATACCTGTCTTCAAGAAGAATCCTGCTCACTCCAGAGCTCTTCATTCATGTTTAAGGGGTTCACAGATGCAAGCAGGGATACCCCACCTGCTAAGGATCTCAGAGTAAAAGCCCCTGAAGTGCAGACAGCTACAACTGGGAACAGCAGCACAGAAAACTAAAGGGTGCTTATGGGAGTAGGTGTTAACAGCGCGTGTAAGACAAACTGTGGACCACAGTCGTTGTGTAGTAGATGCAGCCCCCATCAGCAGCAGTGGCTTCCCATGTGGGTGCTGGTTTGAGTCCCAGCTGCTCCACTTCTCACCTGCTCCTGCTGATGCCCCTGGGAAAGCAGCAGAGTACGGCCCCAGGGCTCTTGGACCCCTGCATCCACATGGGAGATGTGTCATTTCCTGCCTACTGGCTGCAGCCCAGTGCAACCCTGGGCTTGTGTGCATTCTGGATATGAAGCAATGGATGGAAGATCTCTCTCTCTCAATACATTCCCATTTTAGTTCTCCCTTTCAAAAAAATTATCTTCAAAGACATACCAGTTGGTACCTCTGCATGCCTGCACTCATCTTGCCTGCTCACTCATGTTTGATTTCCTACTAAATTTTGACCCAACCTAACTAACCACTGAGGCTCCCCATACTTCTTGGGGAAATTCAAGACCCTTGCGAGACCCCACCCCATCAGTAGCCTCACCCATGTCTTCTGGGAAGGGTCAAGAGTCTGAGGGCAGGATGCAGTGTGCACTGACAAGGGTGACAGAGCAGGTGCACTGTGAGGGAGACAGCACACAGCTAACACCCAACCGCCCCACCCTGCTTCCCCAGAAGGCACCAAAGGGCCATCAGCCCTGCCAGGGAAGTCATGGCAAGAGGCTGTGACTCAGATAATAGCATTAGGCAGCCTAGCCATGGCCACAAGCCAGCTGAGTGGGCAGAAGCCTGAGAACCCCGGGAGCTAGGCCAGTGTGCTGGGGCCCCAATGGCCCATTCTGCTCCTAGGGGGGCTACTCCCAGAGAAAAGGCTCAGGAGGACCAGTACAGGGCAGGGCACTGGCTACTGGGGAGAAGGATCTTGTCTTGGCCCTTCAGTCAAGGGTGCACACACTGAGGGGACATCTCTCCTGTTCACAGCTCGGGGGAGCAGCGACGTATACCCCAGGGGACCTTGTCTCACACCTCAGAGGTTCTCTACAAGGTTCCCCGTGCCAGCAGTAGCAGGAACCACAGTGCCAAAGCACTGGAAACAGCTCTGTGAGGACATCTGTGGGACAGTGGGGCTCTGTGGGACATCTGGGCATCTCATGGAGGACACGCCCCTGGGGGACCCAGCTGTGCACCTGCAGGAACCAGGGCAACCTTGGCCTGTGACTCCAGGGCCCTGACTCACCCAGCTCTCCCAGTCATGGGTTGGTCCTGTCCCTCAGTCTGTCAGCCCAGGTACCCCGAGAGCCCTTCCAGCTTCCTTAGGGGTTCCTTCCCCACCAAGCACCCTGAGCTGTGTGCACATGGAGACATGTCATGACACAGGCTCACACACAGGCACAGAAGCCATGGCAGCTGCAGTGGGAAGCGCCCGAGGTGTTCTGAGGTGGGAATATTCCCTCAGACTGCTCCAGCTGAGCCTGCCCAATGCAACACCTGAAATCCCGGGCCCTGGGACAGGGATGCTCAGCTGTGGATGGGTCCCAGCTGGTCCTCTCCCTCCTCCCCATGTGGACCACCCTGAAGCTCAACAGGGTCTTGCATTATGCCATTCAGAGTTGAACTGTGAGGAGTGACTCCACCATTCATCATGCAGATCAGTGAAATCCCCACAATTATAGACCCACCAGTTTAACTCGTGGTTGCCCTTTGACTTTTCGCCCCCCTATGTTTAATTTTCGGTTTAGGACTCTCTGGTTCCACACCTAGTTTTGTTCCCTGAATCCCAATCCACCAAGCCCTTGTGGTCCCCTGGCCCCCGCCTACTGCTGTACGCACCAATCCCACAACCCTGTATACCCACCCAGGACCTGCCCCTAGTCTATAAACGCACCCTCCCTTCCTTCCTCTCCCTCTCTCTGCTCATTTGGCCATCTTGGCTCACAGTTCTTGCTTCTCCAGTAAGCCATCTTCCTTGGTGGAAATAAAAGCTTCCGGTACTCAGCTCTGCCCACTGCCGGCTCTCAGCTCTGCCCCATCATTGGCCTCCCTGTGAGCCCTCTCCTGTTACTATCTCCTGTTATCACTCTCTGCCTTCTCTCCCTGCCAATGCCCATCTTCCTCTGCTCTGTTGTCTCTCACTTCCCCGTGGCCAACTTCAGCTGGAATAAAGCGAAGCTTTGTGGCTACCTCTCACACTGAAACAAAAACCTCCTGTGGGGCCCAGCACAGTAGCCTAGCGGCTTAAGTCCTCGCCTTGCATTGGCTGGGATCCCATTAGGACGTCAGTTCTAATCTCAGCGGCCCCACTTCCCATCCAGCTCCCTGCTTGTGGCCTGGAAAAGCAGTCAAAGACGGCCCAAAGTCTTGGGACCCCGCACCCACGTGGGAGACCCAGAAGAGGATCTGGGCTCTTGGCTTTGGATTGGTGCAGCATTGGCTGTTGCGCTCATTTGGGGAGTGAATCATCGGACAGAGGATCTTCCTCTCTGTCTGATTTCCTCTCTGTATATCTGACATTACAATAAGAATTAAAAATTCTAAAAAAAACCACCTCCTGTGTGACTCACTGAGAATGGTGTTTGGGCTGGTGGTGTTATTTCCTAACAGGGACCCCGAGAAAGGAAAGGTGATTTGAAGTAACCAGAACTTGGTGAGAATTCATGAGGCTACTTTGTGTCATCACTTAGAAGGGTTCAGGCCTCAACTGCATCTTTATAAGTTTCATTAAGGTCCACATTAGGTCTGCATTTTTAAAAAGCTTAATTTATTTTTATTGGAAAGGCGGATCAGATTTATAGAGAAAAGATGATAATGGCCTAGAGCTAAATAAGAAAAGTGCATGTGCCGGAATCCCATACGGATGCCTACTCATGTCTCAGCTGCTCCACTTCCCATCCAGCTCCCTGCTTGTGGGACCTGGGCCCACCTGGGACAACCAGAAGAACCTTCTGGTTCCTGGCTTTGGATTGGCTGAGCTCCAGCCATTGTGCTACTTGGGGAAAGAACCAGCAGACAAAAGATTTTATGTATTTTTTCTGTGTAAATCTGCTTTTCCAATAAAATTTTTTTAAAAAGATGATACAGAGAGAAAGGTATTCCATTCACTGGTTCACTCCCCAAATGCCCTCAATGGCCAGAGCTGAGCCGAACTAAAGCCAGCAGCCAGGAGTCAGAAGCTTCTTCCGGGTCTCCCATGTAGGTGCTGGGTCCCCAACTTTGGGTTGTCCCATGTGACAAGCAAACAGTTGGAAGAAAAGGCTTACACAGAGAGACAGAGATCTTGCATACACTGGTTCATGCCCCTCTGCTCCATCAAGGCCCCGCTGGGACACTCCAACTCTGCAGCCTCAGCTTCATCCGGGTCTCCCACATGGGTGGGAGTAAGGAGGGACAAGGGACCTGGCCCCCCTTCCTCTGCTTTCCCAGGCCCCTGAGCAGGGAGCTGGATGATCTCCAGGGGAGAAGCCAGACCTGACCCAGACCCCATATGTGATGCCCACGGAGCAGGTGGCATCTGTTCATGCAGAGCCACAGTGCTACGGTGATTCCCTTCATAGAGAATATCTGCTTATATATGGCATCCATGTGTATATAATACCTAATTTTTTGTGTGGATTCTATGTTTAAACACTTCAGACATTTATAATCATATATTTAATACATAAATAATGTGTATCATACTATCCATATATATAGTATATAAATGTTACCTACTCATAAGAGTACATAAATACCTACTAAAACATATATTCTTATAAAACTCAATATATATATTATATCATAAATAATTAAAATTACAAAAAAATCACAATCTATAATATGCCATCCATTTTACAATACATAAATGTGCATATGCAAGTACAAGACTATATGATTAATATCCTTCCAAAAGTTCTATATATATTTCTGTCTCAGTATCAGTGTAACTATTATATAACAATATTTGCACATTTACAGCTTTAGTTGCAATAAAGATTTATTTTATTTTATTTGAATTTGAGAGATAGAGGGAGAATGAAAGAAAGACACAAAGAGCTTCCACCCGTTGGTTCACTCCACAATGCAGACAAGGGCCAGAGCTGGGCCAGGCCTGAGCCAGGAGTTCATGCTGCTCTCCCACGTGGGTGCTCAGCCACAAGCCCTGGGGCCATCTTCTGCTGCTTTCCAGGCCTGGTGGAGGGAGAAGGATGAGAAGGGGAAGAGTCAGGACTCAAGCAGGTGCCCATATGGGGTGCAGGTGCTCAGGGCAGGAGGGAAGGCTTTACCTGTGACACCACACAGCTGGTCTCTAGAGTATCTACAGATAGATCACTATTTAGGACAAAGTAATTATTTGATGCTAACTTTCATATAAACAGGAAATGTATTTTATAAAGAAATATGTATAGAATCAGGAATCTTTTTAGCTCTGAAAAATTTTTGGATTTTCGTTTCATTTCTCTGCTAACTTTCTGTATCACTGTAAGTTTGGGGTGTTCCTAGCTGCAGTCTCCCAGGGTCTGGGGTTTGCAGGCTGCCTCCCTGTGGTCTTCTGCATGATTTGGAAGAGAGGAAGGTGCACCCGACGCCAGGGGAGATTCAGGTGATTATTTTGCAATGGCCTCAGCGCTGAGCCCCTGGCCTACCTCGCTGATGGGAGGGCCCTCAACTCCTCAGCCCCTCCTTCCATGGGGGTGCAGGCACATGAAAGAAAGATGGTGCTGAGAGAGCCATGGGGAAGGGTCAACTCCCAGCCCAGGAATACCCTGAAAGAAAGGCAGGGCACAACTGCAAGACTCTTAGCAGGGAAGGGGTGGGGTCCCAGGGCTTAGTGCAGGCTGCACCTATCATTCTCATTGCATTCCAGCACTCTTTGTCCAGCTGAGTCTCAGCACTTTGAGCCCATAATCTCCAGCATCCTAAGATAATGCTATCATCGTCATCCTTCCCACTTGCTAGCGATCCATGTACCCGAGCTCCCACGACCTAACTAGCCGTCCCAGCCCTAGCCACCAGGAAAACCTGCAGCTGAGCCCCACAGCCTCAGAGTAAAACTTCATATTCTCTACCCCCTGAAATGTGTGAGGGTAGGGCAGGGTGCTACCATTTCAGACCAATCTCACCATTACTTTGCTAGGCGCTCAGGAACCTGGAATGTATCATACAGTTCTAGGTTCCCCACACTGCAGCTTCCTCCTCCCCAATGGCCTCACTGCCAGTCACAGACACTGACTCCTTAGATCTGGAATTTCAGCATTCAGAATGTCCCCTGCAGTCAATGGCAGACTCCAACAAGGCCACCTTGCCACCTGCAATTCCAGGTCCCCCACTCGCATTCGGATGCTGCCTGATTCCCACCCTGCAGCAGGCAAGCCCCTCAGGACTTACATTGTAAGCCTCCTAGTTCACGCACTCCAGCATCCAGGGCCAGATTCTCAAGATAGATTCCTAGCCCAGGGTAGTAGGCAAAAAGGCCACAGTGAAAAGCTCTGTGTTTACCTGGGTGTCAGGGGCGGTAGAAGCCGTTCACGAACTTGAATTGCTTCAGCCGGGTGGTCAGTAGGAGCAGGAAGGGTCGTTTCCTGTTGCCACTGTCGGGATGACCACTCTGACCATTAGGTGTGATTCCTGCATGGGGTTGGGACTGTCAGAAGCAGTGGTACAAGTCAGGTTTAGGGCGATGGTGTCCCACACGTGCACACGCATGCTCACAGCCAGATATCTGAAGCCGTGGGCAGGGTCAGCATCGTGCACTCACCACTGATGTCCATGTGGAGAACACTTTCTTTCATTTCTCCAAATCGTGTGGCCCTTAGACGGAAGACCTCGATTGGCACTGTGGGAGCAAGGAAACGCACACCTGTGATGCTGGCATCCCAACAGGGTACTAGTTCAAGTACCTCATCCATTTTGGACAAATTCATAAAGATTTACTATCTGGAGTACTTGATATTTTGTAAAGATTTACTACTGGGGTAGAGAGGACCAGAACCAGCATCCATCTGGGATGACAGTGACACAGAAAAGCATTAGCCTGAAATGCCACTAGGCCATTCCCTAACTATTGTTTCATTTGAACGGCAGAGTTCTAGGCAAGCAAGGGAGATACAAGTTCCAGCTGCTGCTTCACTCTCCAAATGACCTCCAAGGCCATGGCTGGCCCAGGGAAGGCCAGCAGCATCATCAGGATTTGCCAGGTGGGTGCAGTTCCACTGTTCTCCCAGAGAGGGCAGCAGGGGGCTGGAGTAGAAGCAGAGCAGCTGACCATTGGACAGGAGTCCTTGTGGGATTCAGGCAGAGGCCCCCTCCTGTGCCAGACCTTCATGCTGGGCCACTGGCTGCTCCCCTTCTGATCCATCTCCCTGCGAATGTGCCTGGAGGAGCAGCACCAGATGACCACGTGCTGGGGCCCTGATGGGATTCCTAGACAGAGGCAAATCCTCCATCCACCAGTACACCCAAAAATATCTATAATGGCCAGAAAATGCAAATCGTTGGGCAGGTCCCAGAGGGAGGCAAGTTTCATGTTAAGGATGTAGGGGCCCAAAGACCTGGCCATCATCCACTGCTCTCCCAGGATGTCAGCAGGGAACTGGATTGGAAGTGGAGTAGCAGACACTCGATCTGGTATTTTTATGGATATGCTGTACAGTGGACACAGGATTGAGTGCACTAAGTAATAGCACTGGTCTCCATAATTAAATCTTGTCACAAGGAACAAACATTTTAGGAGGGAATTGGGGGCACTCAACAGAGGGTGGACCATCTCCTAAGCCCACCATCTGCCTCTAAGCAACAGAATCCACAGGACCAGATGCTCTGTGCTAGCCCCCTCATGTGTGCTGTCATCACCTTGAACCCTCAGCCACCCTGACCCTCCTACACAACTGGAAGCTGACACACATAGAAAGGAATGACCAGTCCATGTTCTGACAAGGGACAAGGGTAGAAGACAAGTACACCAGGACAGTCCATGCTGCACGTGTGGGACAAAAGCAAGGACTGGGCTGATGCAGTCACGCTGTGTCTGTTCCTCATCTCCCATCCCAGGGCAGGCACAGCAGGTGCTCAGGGATGGAGTCACCACTAACAGACCCTCAGTGTCACCCAGCCCTGAGTGTCTGATAGCAGCACGGGGAAAAGGGAGAAGGGTGCTAGGCAGAGTTCCCGAGAAAAGCACGGGTGGGACAGACCATGATCTTCACCTTCTTTTTTAAGCCACCTCCTCACGTCTTCAGTGACATTAAACCACAGCCAACCTGCTCTGTTGCTGGGAGACAGCAGCCAGTGGCTGAGGTAGTGCCAGGAATTATTTCTGTATATCTGAGGAGAAAGAGAGGTCCATGAGATGGCGGGGACTTCCCAACACATCATCCGTCTGGATTGCACCTCCACTCTACCTGCCCATCAGGTAACTCTCTAGCCCCGGCTGCCCCACACTATATTCTATGCTCCAGTTTTCCTCCGTCCTCCTACAGTGCCCCCTGAGAGAGACACTTAGGCTCTGTTATTGCCTCACATGCCTGCATTCACTGAGGCCTATGGGTGTTTTAATCCCCTAAGGCTACAGCTACCACTGCCAGGCTAAGTCCCTCTCCACTCACACAGAAAGGCCAGCCACCTGGGGCCAGTATTGTGATTCTGCAGAGGACACAGCAGGCAAATCTGACAGCTTGGGCTCTGAGAGCTGACCACTATATTAGACCCCATTCTATGACCTCAGTGCTTGATAAGGACCAGAAAGACACACTTAGGAACCTGAGGAGTTCTAGAACAATCTTGTGCAACTTCAGGAACATGTGAACGGCGAGGTGCTACAGAGAGCTAAGCCACAGCCTGTGATGCTAGAATCCCATATTAGGACCAGTCGAGTCCAGCTGTTCTACTTCTCATCCAGCTCTCTGCTCATGAGCCTGGGCATGCAATGGAATATGTGCAGCTTGTTCTGCCACACACAGTGGAGACCAGGATGGAGGCCCAAGTTCCTAGATTGTGTCCGGCCCTGCCCTGCACATTGTAGGCATTTATGGTATGAACCAGCACAGGCACACTCTCCATCTATACATTCCTGTCTCCCAGATACATAATCAGACAGGAGAACTCGGGGGCTGGAGTTGTGGTGCAGAGGGTAGAGCTGTGGCCTGTGACTCAGGCATCCCCCTGGACACAGCTGAAACACCCAGCTACTTTCCTGTGCTCCAGCTCCCTGACAATGCCCTGGGAAATCAGCAATAGATGGCCCAACTACCTGGGCTCCTGGCACCCATGTGGGACACCCAGGTGGCACTCCAGGTTCCTGGCTCTGGCCTGGCACAGTCCTAGTCACTGTGGCCATTTGGAGAGAGAAGCAACAGGTGCAAGATCTCTCGATCTATATTGTTACCTCCATCTCTGCCCCTACCTCTGTCTCTGTCTCTATTTCTGTCACTCAGAAATACTCGACTTACTCAAAGAAGTAACTATATCTTTAAAAGAAACTCAAAAAAGCATGATTTGCAAAATAATGGCCTTACTGCTATGATTGGGAGCCCTGAAAACATTTCCTGCTCATCCATTTGCATGTTAAGCAAAGTGCATGTGGCCAGAGGGTCCCCTAGTGTGCTGTTGGGTTCTGGAGCCTAGAGCCTTTCCAGAGATTTCATGTTTAAGACTCCTGTCTTCTTTAAGAGTCCACCTCCTACACCCCCAACCTTGTGAGCACTGAAACATCCTCTCAAGAATCTGAGAGTTCTGGAGTCCGCAGGAGTCCCTGGTCTGAGCTGCTGCACCCTCTGCAGGGCAGCACCTTTCTTCCCCCATACAAAGTCAGGCTCTTACCTGGTATAGTGACACGATCTGCTCCTGGTGCTGCTTGAGCCTGTGCATGTGCAGCTGTGCGAAGCACAGCAACGAGGGTTCAGGCACGACTTCTCCGACCTCTGTTTTGTTGAAGACCATGTACACACTGTGTCGGCTCTTTCTGAATTGTTTATAAACTTCTAGAAAGAGTAGCAGACCAAAGCATCACAGGATTGGCAGAAGTAGAAACAGCAGTGCGTCCCTGGCCAAGAATCGGCTAGAGGCTTGGCTGAGGGACCTTGGGGACAGTAGTGGCCCCTTTGGGGTGGGCCCTGCCCTGCAGAGTGGGTCCTAACACCCTGTCTACCCGAGGACCCTCTCCACCTGCCTAGATGGGTGCTGTGTTACTCATATCTCCCAGCATACCTAAACCTACTCCAACTGCTGTACTTGGGACACATTCAGTCCCAAAGGGCTCCACCTTCTCCCCCTGTCCCCTCAAAGTGTCCCTTTCTCAGGTTGGTCTTCTCCCTGGAAGCCCTTTTTCATTCCAGGATTCTCAATTTCCTTGGGTTTCCCTGCTGTGTGAATTCTGTCCTGGTGAGAAACACCATGACCCTCGGCATCCATCCTCCACATCCCGTTGGGTCTTGGCTTCTTCTCACTAGCCACCTTCTTCCCACCAGCCTCATGTCTGACACTTTCCTGCATTCATCACAAATCACACTACCTCCCTGCCCCATGAACCCTGTAGTCCCACGAGTTCCGTGAGCCCTGGAGGTTTCTCCACTCATCGTGGCAATTTGCTGTGGTCCCTCACACAGCTCAGCCCCTTCAATCTTCTTCCCATTTTTCAATCCCCAAATTCTTGGACTGTTTTCTCCACTGCCTCCCTTTCCCAAAGCTTAGAGGCTCTGCCTGTCCCCACAGGGCACTCCTCTGTGCAGTTCCCTCCATGTTTCCTTGGGGTTTAAGTTCCCTAAAATAAGCCTTCCACCAATGGCTTCTCCCCTGCAACCTTCCCTCAGCACTGATGGGTCTTGTCCACTTGCCCCATTGTCCTGGACCACATTGTTAAGGGATGGAAAACTCAGAACCCCTTTTAGGATACCCATGCCCCATGCTCGCTCTTCCAGAGGGTTCCTCCTTCCTCTTGTCATTTTCTTCTGTCCTGCATTGCTGTGCTCCCACTGCCCAGCTCACCGTTCTTGATGTCCACCATTTGCACGAAGCTGAGCTTATCATCGTAGAAGTAATCACTGCCCTTTGGGTTCTTCTGGGCGTTCTCCCTGATCACTCTTTCACAGGGTCTGGAGTACTCGGAGGGTATGTCCTCATGCACTGTGCTTTTCCCTACATCCCCTGAGCTTAGGAAACTGGAGAGCCCCAATGTGGGCGACCACAGGAGAAGCCACAGCAGCGGCAGCATCTGTAGCCCGGCAGGCAGCATGAGGAAGTTCTGAAAGAGGAGTCTCGGTGATGCACAAGAAAACGGAGATGGAGGTGTGTGAGCTGTGGTACCAGCGGGTGGATGGTGTTGGTCTCCAACAGGGGAGCTGGGCAGATCTGCAAAAGGCCAGAGCGTCTGGAACGGGAGCGCTGAGGTGGCAGTGTAAGAGGAACGTGTGTTATTGTCCCCAAACCCTGCCTCCTCTGACCAGCATAGTGAGGCTCCCAGGTGCAGTAGAAAAGTTTCAAAACTTTGTGTCTTTTATCCCAACCCGTTTGGCCATCTTCCAACTCCTCCTCCTGCTCCTCCCCACAGTGAAAACTGCCACTCACTTCACTCTCTGGCCTCAGGCAGTTGCTTGGTGGCTTCTTTATGTGCTCTGGCCCTGTCCTATCCCCATGTGGCCAGGAGCCAGGGGTACCCCAGAACAATGGCCCAGTTTCCCGACCTGAGTCACTGGGGAACAGCTGTCTGTCGGATACCCTGGGTACTACTGCGTCCCATATGAGATGTGAGTGGGATCCTGGTTGCTCTGCTTCTCTTACAGCTTCCTGCTGATGCCCCTGGGAAGGCAAGGGTCAGTGGATCAACATCATTTCCTGTCACTCGTGCGGAGACCAGGATGTGTTTTTGGGTGCCTCCCTTGAGCCTGGCCAGACCATGCTGTAGCTGCTTTTGCAGCTTTGGAGAGTAAACTCATGAATGGAAGTCTCTCTCTCTCTCTCTTCTGTCTTTCTCATTACACTTCGCCTTTTACATTAATAAGCGAATCTTTACAGGATAAACACAGATTCTTGGTGACTCTTCTTTCAGGAGGTGGAGCCTAGGCCCTCCCCTTGAGCCCAGCTGGTCTTCGGGCCTTGCTTCTCACCCACAGCACGGTGCTGGGTGTGACTCCCTAGGCTGGGACAGAGAAGGCACTCAAGTCCCCTCCCAGCTCTCTCAGGGACTGCCACACTGCGGTGTGGAGGGGAGGGATATGGAGAGAGAAGTCACCAGAGACACACACACAGGAAAGAGCTGAGTCTGTGGTCAACAACCAGGCCAGGTGAGTGGCCCACGAGGGGACAGCTCTTCCAGCACTCATCTGGTCTCTGTGTGCCTACAGCCTGGGCTGACATCTGACTGCTAACTCAGGAGAGACCCTGGGCCACAGCCACCCAGCTAGGCTATGGACACGTCCCTGACTTACAGGAAGACTGTCAGAGATAAATGTTGGTTGCTGCTTTAAGACGTTTATTTTGGGGCCAGTTCAGTGCTATTGCAGCCTAATCTTCCACCTGCTTCAGCAGGCATCCCACACAGGCAGTGGTTTGTTTTATGGTTACTACGATTCTGATCCCTGAGTGTAAAAGTGTTCAATTCCTTGGGTAACTACACACACATGGGGGACCTGGAAGTAGTCCCTAGCTCCCAGCATCATATCAGCTAAATGGCCTTAGCAGATGCTTGCGGAGTGAACCCACAGATGAAAGTGCTTTTGCTCTGCTTCTGCTAACCTTGCTCAAATAAAAATGAGCAAACCTTTTTTTAAAAAAAAAAAGCAAATATTTTGTTTCCTGTATCAGTACAGTGACACATTTGGTTAAGCTGCCACCTGAAGCTCCAGCATTGGTCAGGTGACCCTGTTGGAGTACTGAATCTGCAGGTTCAACCAAGCTCCCTACTTTGGAAAGCACCGGAAGCTGGGTCAGGTGTTGGGGCCCCTGCCCATATGAGGAAGGTCTGCTTTCAGGATAACTCTGTCGTGGCTATTGTAAGCCTTTGAAGAGTAGACAAGCTCATGCAAGACCTCTTCTGCCTCTCCCTGTCTTCCATTAACCCTGCCCTATATGTGCTACACATGTGGAGCTGGAAGTATTTCCTCTGTTTTGCATTTGAAAGTTTTGGGGTTCTGGGGACGAGGAAGCCATTCTCAAGGGGCCCTTGCAGGAGAAGTTGCCTGTTGAGCCACCACACTGGACCCCAGCCTCCTTTCACTGGATGCAACCAACTCTCCTTCTGCCTCTGCTTCTTCCCCCCAACTCTTCATTCAGCAAGGACCACAGACCTGGGTCCCACCTGCTGCTCCTAGGGCTGCTGTTCACTGTCACAAGGAAACACCCCAGTGTGTTCGTCTGCAAATGGGGATACAAACAGAACAATGGGAAAGAACGATGCTAGGAAGGAAGACAATGTAAAACTTCTATGGGTCCTGGACACACAGTGAGCTGGCAGGGAGCTTTCAGCAAAATTACCTAACCTCCCTGTGCCTATTTCCATTACAGGACAGCAGAGTATGGTGAGCCCCAGTGTTGTTCTGGGAATGCACAGGAACATACACGAGCTCACACAAAGCAGGTAAGCCAGGAGCGCAGTCGACATGGTTATTATTTCTTTTGGTTGGTGAGTGAAAGGGAAACAGGCTTGGCAGAGCTGAATTTCTTTGAGTCCACAACACAGGGACATGGGTATGGTGAGAAGTTAGCAGCCAACACTCAAACTAGTTTTAATATGATGCCATGTCACAGGCTATAGCTTGGCTCACTGTGCCACTGTGCTAGCTTCATGCACCTGGGATAGACAAGAATGTTCTAGAACACCTCATGTTCATGGGTATGCTATTCTTGGACTTTATCAGACACTGACATCACGATGACGTCTAACATAGCTGGGAGCTCTCAGAGCCCAGGCTATCAGATGTCAGAGGCCAACCAGTGCATGTCCTGCTGACCCCACAATGCTGGCAGCCTGAGCCTGGGCTTGCAGCCCTGTGGTGGGTGTTGTGGGGACACAGCGGTGAGCAGGAGGGCTCAGGGTCTTTCCCCAACAAATTCACTTCACTTCTAGAATACAGTCCTGGTATACACAGAGAGTTTGAATGACTGATGAGTGAAGTGAGATTGGGAGGTATGGAGCAGGGACTGCATGAGGGGAGCATTGATGGCCATGGGGTCTGAGAGAAGACAGCCAAACACATATGGGGCCTGGAGAGCCGCCCGGAGGAGGGTGATTGTGCTGAGAACCAGAGATAATTCCTATGGTCAGGTGTAGTAGGGAGCAGTGGACAAAGAAGGGGAGATCCTGCCATGTCCCAGCTCTGGCTCTTGGTGCTTCCTCTCTGTCCACTGCTCCCATAGATATGTACATCTCAGTGGAATCACCCCTTCCTCCAGGCAACTCTCCAGGCCTGAAATTCTTGTGGGTGCATTTGTTTAGATCTGGTAAGCTTCGAGGGCAACTAAGGCTTCCCTAACCCCACCCCAATATCATGCATCCCATTCACAGTTCACTCATCAGTTTTTCAAAGTACCTGTGCCAAAGCAAGGCTGTTTCAGATCCTCTTCTTCCTAAGTATTTTGGAAGTTAAGTAGACTCTGAGGGGAAGGACCCAGAGCCCTCCTGTTCACCGCTGTGTCCCCACAACATCCACCACAGGGCTCAAGCCCAGGCTCCGGCTGCCAGCATTGTGGGGTCAGCAGGACATGCACTGGTTGGCCTCTGACATCTGATAGCCTGGGCTCTGAGAGCTCGCAGCTAGGTTAGACGTCATTGTGGCACCAGTTTTTGATAAAGCCCAAAAATAGCATGCCCGTGAGCGTGAGGTGTTCTAGAGTATTCTTGTATAGCCCAGGTACATGAACTAGCACCGTGGCACAGAAAACCAAGCTATAGTCTGTAACATGGCATCTTTAATAGGAGAAGTTGGAGTCCCAGCTGCTCAGCTTCTCCAAAACTTAAAAATCAGAGCCAGGACAGAGCCTGGATGACAACTCAGGAGACAAGAGTTTCATCCAGGCATCCCTCAAGTGGATGTTTGGGGCCGAAAGACCTGGTAAGTGAGCTGCGTTGGACATGGAGCATTGGGACTTACACTCGGTCCCCCATTTAATGCTTAAGATTCATGTGACAGCTGAACCAGATATAGCATTATACTGGCCCCGATATATGAATATTTTAAACTTCTACTCATTATTTTATTGGAGAGACAGATGTACAGTAAAAGACATACAAAGAAAAAATTATTCTGTCCAATGGCTCACTCCTCAGTGGCCGCAATGGCCAAAGCTAGGCCAATCCAGAGACAGGAACTTCTTCTGAGTCTCTCACTTAGCTGAAGAACAGGAAGGTTGGGCCCTGCTCTACTGCCTTCCAGGCCATAAGCAGGGACTTGAATGTTAGTGGAGCTGCCAGGATATGAACAACTGCCCATTTGGGATCCAGACACATGCAAGCGGGGATTTAAGTACTAGCCAATGCACTGGGCCCAAATTAATGTTTTTTAAGGTATATTTTGGCTTTCTATGTGACAGGCAATTTTATAGAACAATTGAGAGACTGAGAAAGACACGTTTCTTAAGCTGGTTTACTCCCTAATTGGCTGCAACATCCATCTCTGAACCAGCCTAGGGAGTCACAGCCAGCACCGTGCTGTGGGTGAGAAGTTAGGCCCCAAGACCAGCCGGGCTCAAGGGGAGGGCCTAGGCTTCACCTCCTGAAACAGGAGTCCCCAAATATCTGTACCTTATTTCCTGAAGTTTGATTTATTGAAAAGAAAGAGACAGAAGGAGAGAGAGAGAACTTGTGAGCTCTTGCATCCACTGGCTTACCTACAACTGCATCTGATATTCTATAATTATTAAATATTTTATTTGATATATATGCAGAAAATCTTCTTAAATCTATATTTATAGAAAGATCTCTTAAGAAACATTCAATGAAGGACCATCCTCACCACCTCCCTTGAAAACCAGAGGCTCCTCTGTCTTCTCCCTTGCTGTGTATTGTCCCCATTACCTCCCTGTGGTCATGCCCACACTATGGTACTAGTAGCTGACACACCGGATCAGGACATGACCTGTGCATGGTGCCTCAGACGATAAAGAGTCAGAGATAAAGATACTCCTGGGCGCTCCTAGAGGGCAGATGTGGGATACAGATGTTTCCGAGGAGTGAGTGATTTTTGCTAAGCTCCTCCTGCCTGCAGGCCTGGGCTGTGTGCCTGGACTCAGCAGAGCCCCAGAGAGGGGAGATCCTGCCTCGTCCCAGCTCTGGCCATTGGTGCCCCTCTCAGTCCACTGCTCCCTCCTACACCTGGCCATACAAATTATCCTGAGTTCTCAGTGCACTTAACCTGCTCCAGGCAGCTCTCCAGGCACTATATGAGTGTGGATGCCTTCTCTTGGCTCCAGGATAGCAAACCCCAACCCACATCCTAGCCCAAATCCATGCCTCAGTCTTACTTCACTCATCAGTCATACAAAGTCTCTGCATGTCAAGGCTGTTTCAGGTCCTCCTTGTAAGTATTCCAGTAGTGAAGTGGACTCTGTGGGGAAGGACCCAGAGCCCTCCTGCTCACTGCTGTGTCCCCACAACACCCACCACAGGGCTCAAGCCCAGGCTCAGGCTGCCAGCATTGCGGGGTCAGCAGGACATGCACTGGTTGGCCTCTGACATCTGATAGCCTGGGCTCTGAGAGCTCACAGCTGTGTTAGACGTCATTGTGACACCAGTGTCTGATAAAGACTAGGAATGACATGCCCATGAGCATGAAGTGTTCTAGAATATTCTTGAAGGTGCATGAAGCTAGCATAGTGGAAGAGTGAGCCAAGATACAGTCTGTGATAGGGCATCCCATATTAAAAACAGTTTGGGTGCTGGCTGCTAACCCCTACCAAAACCCAAGCCCCAGTGTTGTATTGTGAGAAATCCCCGAGGTCTCCCATTCCTGTTGCACTTTCGCTCACTGGCCAGAATCAGTAACAGCCGTTGCAACTGTGCCCCCTGACTTGCCTGCTCTGTGTGAAGGTGTGTGCTTTTCGCTGCATTCCTAGAACAACAGTGATGCTGGCTGTCATCTGCTCTCCTGTGATGGCTCAGGCACACAGAGGTTGGCTAACTTTGCCCGGTCACTGAGTGCCCTAGACCCCAGGGAAAGCATTTTTTTGTTCTTCCTTCCTAGCATTTCTCCTTCCCCTTGCTCTGTTTTTATCCCCATTTGCAGGTGAACACACTGGGGGGTTTCCTTGTGACCGTGAACAGCAGCCCTAGGAGCAGCAGGTGGAACCCAGGTCTGTGGTCCTTGCTGAATGAAGAGTGGGGGAAAGAAGCAGAGGCAGAGGGAGAGTTGGTGGCATCCAGGGAAAGGAGGCTGGGGTCCAACGTGGTGGCTCAACAGGCATTCTTGTTTAGGTACCTTGATTCAGTCCCTGCACTGTTATTCATATTACAAGGAGCTCTATGAAAAATGGCAGAGGGAGAGTTGGTGGCATCCAGGGAGAGGATGCTGGGGTCCAGTATGGTGGTTCAATAGGTACCTTCTCCTGCAAGAGCCCCAACATCCCATATGGGCTCTGGTCATGTCTTGGATACTCCACTTCACATCCAGCTTCTTACTTATGGCTTAGGAACACATCAGGGAGAGGATGGCTCATATCTTGGGTGCATGAACAAGTGTGGAAGAATGTTGAAGAAGCTGCTGGTTGCTAGACTTGATTTGCTCCATTTTGGCGATTGAGCCATTTGGGCATTAAACAAGCAGATGGAACATGTTTTGGCTATCCTCCTTGTTAATTTAACTTGTCAGTGAAAACAAATTTTTAATTTTAAATTTTTAAAAAAATAAAGAAATGAGGCTAAAAGCAGGGTAGTAGGTGTTGTGTTGTTTCTCAGGTGTCATAAGGCTGTCGCAGGTCCAATTACCCTGTGGAAACTTTACCATGGCTTCCACCTCCTAGGAACTCCAAAATGTTCATCTGTTAAACAGGGGAGATGCTGCCTGGCACACAGGGCTTAGTACACACAGGCCAGTGTTAAAGAAAGACAGGGAGAAGCAGAAGATATCTTCCATGTGCTGGTTCACTGCTCAAAGAGCTACAATAGCCCGGCAGAGCCAGGCTGAAACTGTGAGGCAAGAGCTTCTCCCAGAATTCTCTCACGTGGGGCAGGGCCCAAAGACCTGGGCCAGCTTCCGGTGCTTTCCCAGGTCCGGGGCTTGGTTGGACATGGAGCATTAGGACTCATGCAGGGTTCCTTTCCATTCATTCTAGTGTGTTAAGTGACAACCAAAACATGTCACTCTACTGGCACCAATAAACAAACATTTTAGCTTTGCTTTTCTAAAGATTTATTTCTTCACATTTGAAAGATTTTTCAATAAAAGCAGCAGAAATAGAGCAAAAGCGCTTTCATCTGCTGATTCACTCCCCAAATTTATGCAAAGGCCATTTAGCTGATCTGAGGCTGGCAACCATGAACTTCTTCTAGGTCTCTCACATGTCTGCAGCAACACAAGGGCTTGAGCCATTTTCCACTCAAGGATCAGAAGTGAAACAGCCAAGACACAAACCATGCCCATTAGGAATGCTAGCTCTAACATGAGAAGGATTAGTATGAAATGGCACTAAACCAGCCCCAAAAACAACTAGAGCAGCAACTAGAATTTATCTCTAACAGTCCTCCTGTAAGTCAGGGACATGTCCACAGCCTAGCTGGATGGCTGTGGCCCAGGGTCCCTCCTGAGTTAGCAGTCAGGTATCGGCCCAGGCTGTAGGCACACAGAGACCAGATGAGTGCTGGAAGAGCTGCGCCCCTCGAGGGTCACTCACCTGGGCTGGTTGTTGGCCACAGACTCAGCTCTTCCCTGTGTGTGTGTCTCTGGTGACTTCTCTCTCCACATCCTTCCCTTCCATACCACAGTGTGGCAGTCCCTGAGAGAGAGCTGGGAGGGGACTTGAGTGCCTTCTCTGAAACACCTGAGGGAGGCACCCTGCAACACTGTGCTGTGGGTGAGAAGCAAGGCCCGAAGCCCAGCTGGGCTCAAGGGGAGGGCCTAGGCTCCACCTCCTGAAGGACAAGTCTCCAAGACTCTGCTTTATTCTCTACAGATTCAATTTTAAGTAAAAGATAAAGGGAAGGAGAGAAAGAGAGAGAAAAGGCTTCCATCTAGTAGTCCACTCTCCAGAAGCAGCTGTAGCAAGGACATGGCAGGCTACATGGAGGCAACCAAAAACACATCCTGGTCTCCACAGGAGTGACAGGAAATAGTGTTGGAACCACTGACCATTGCCTTCTCAGGGGCATCAGCAGCAGCCACGGTTCCTTCTGGGATCTCATATGGAATGCAGTTGTCCCAAGGCCATCTGACACAGCTGTGTCTTGGTTGGGGAACAGGGACATCCCCCTGAGGTATCCCTGGCTCAGGACCACCTGGGGCCTGGGCAGGGACAGAGCAGAGAAAGGAGCCACCAAACAACTGCCTGAAGCCAGAGAGTGAAGTGAGTGGCAGTTTTCACTGTGGGGAGGAGCAGGAGGAGGAATTGGAGAAACGCCAAATGGGTTGGGACAAAAGGTAAAAAGTTCTAAAACTTTTCCACTGCACCTGGGAGGCTCACTGTGACTGGTCAGAGGAGGCAGGGTTTGGGTACATTAACTCACCCTCCTCCTAAGCCTACACCCCAGAGCTCATGTTCCAGACTCTTTCTTGCCTCACTCAGAGCCAACCAGCTGCGCTGCTGGAGACCAACACCATCTACCTGTTGGTAGTACAGCTCACATATCACCACCTTGGTTTGTTCTGTGGGTTCCCAAGAGCCCTCTATAAGAGCCTCCTGTGATGCCCTCTGCGTTACAGATGCTGCCACTGCTGTGGCTTCTACTGTGGATGCCCAAATTCGGGTTCTCCAGTACCCTAGGCATATGGGACATAATGGCCAGCCCAAATCATGAAAACGTACCATCCCGGTACACAAGAGCCTGTGAAAGAGTGAACAGGGGAACCACAGAGGAGGATCCAGAGACTGATGGTGATTCATTCAATGATGACCTCGCCATGGAGCCAATGGTGGACATCAACAATGGTGAGCTGGGCAATGTGGGAGCACTGCAGGCCAAGGCAGAAAAAAGTGGCAAGAGGAAGAGGCATGCCTCCAACACGGGGAACACTACTAAAGGGAGTGTTCTAAGCTGCGTAACCTTTAGCAATGCAGTTGGGAGCATAAGGAAAGTGGAAAAGACCCACCAGGTGCTGGGAGAAGGATGCAGGAGAGAAACCATGGGTCAAAGGCAGTGACCTCCCTTGGGGTTCAGCACCAAAGAAACCTAGAGGAAGCTACATAGTGGACCTCTTTATGGGGACAATTGATGCCATTAAGCTTTGGGAATGGAAGCCAGTGGAGAACATTGATGCATTCTTGGGGGTGGTTGTGAAATGGGAAGATTGAAGGAGCAGAGCTGGGTGAGAGACCCCAACAGGGTGACAGCAGGAGTTAAGCCAAATCCAGGGTACAAGGAACATGCATGATGACAGGGGCCAAGGGGAGGGAGGCGTTGGGCTTTGTGATGAATGCAAGAAAGAGGCAGCAGTCCAGTGGGAAGGAGAAAGCCGGTGAGAGGAACCTGAGACCCAGAAGGAGCGCCAAGGATGCCTGCTGAGGGTCATGGTGTTTCACTCCAACACTGGAAGTCACAAAGTAGGGATTCCCAGGAAACAGAATCCTGGGATGGCAAAGGCCTTTCAGCGAGGGTATCGACATGGGAAAGGGGCAATTGAGCTACAGAGGGCGGTGGTGGAGCCCTTGGGACTGAATGGGTCCAAGGCAGAGCAGTTGGAGTAGTTCTGGGTATGCTGGGAGGTATGAGTCACACAGCACCACTTTGGTCAGGTGTTGAGAGGGCCTCGGGTAGACACGGTGTAGGACCCATTCAGCAGGGCAGAGGTCACTCCAAAGAGGCCATTACTGCACCCAGGGACCTTCAGCTAAGTATGACAGTCCAACTCCAACCCTCTGGGCCACTCTAGGCCAGGGTCTCTCCAGAGCTTCCAGCCCTGCCAGTCCCCTGATCCCTCTTTCTGTTCCTCCTTCTAGAAGTTTATAAACAATTCAGAGACAGCCAGAAAGACGTGTATGTTATCTTCAACAAAACACAGCTCCGGGAAGCCGTGCCTGATCCCTCATTGCTGTGCTTGGCAGAGTTAAACCTGCACAGACGCAGGAAGGACCATGAACAGCTTGTGATGCTGTATGAGGTGAGGGGAAGTCCCGGGGGAGGAAGGTGCACCCTGCAGAGGGTGCAGGAGCTCAGGCTAGGGACTCCTGGGGACTTCAGACTCTCAAGCTCTTCATAGAATATTACAGTGCTCTCAAGGTTGGGATGTAGGAGGTGGACCCTTAAAGAAGACAGGAGTCTCAAATGTGAAATCTCTGGGAAGGCTGGAGGTTCTAGAACCCATCTGCACACTAAGGGACCCTCTGGCCACATGCACCTTGCTTAACATGCAAATGGATGAGCAGGAAATGTTTTCAGGGCTCCAAAGTAAAAGATGTAAGAATTATACTTTGCAAGTCATAATCTTTGAAGTTTCATTTAAAGATGTACTTACTTCTTTGAGTAAGTCGAGTATTTCTGAGTGACAGAAATAGAGACAGAGACAGAGGTAGAGGCAGAGATGAAGGTAACAACATAGATAGAGAGATCTTGCACCTGTTGCTTCTCTCTCCAAATGGCCACAGTGACTAGGACTGGGCCAGGCCATAACCAGGAACCTGGAATGCCACCTGGGTGTCCCACATGGGTGCCAGGAGCCCAGGTACTTGGGCCATCTATTGCTGATTTCCCAGGGGCATTGTCAGGGAGCTGGAGCACAGGTAAGTAGCTGGGTGTTTCAGCTGTTTGCAGGGGGATGCCTGAGTCACAGGCCACAGCTCTACCCTCTGCACCACAACTCCAGCACCTGAGTTCTCTGGTCTGATTATGTATTTGGGAGACAAGAAGGTAAAGCTGGAGAGTGTGCCTGTGCTGGTTCACTCCACAAGTGCCTACAATGTGCAGGGTGGGGCCAGGCACAGTCCAGGAGCTTGGGACTCCATCCTGATCTCCAACATGTGTGTGGCAGAACAAGTTGCACATATTCCATTGCATGCCCAGGCTCATGAGCAGAGAGCTGGCTCAGAAGTAGAACGGCTGGACTCCCACTGGTCCTAATATGGGCCTCTGGCATCACAGGCTATGTTTTAGCTCTCTGTAGCATCACGCCGTCCCCATGTTCCTGGAGTTGTAGAAGAATGTTCTAGAACTCCTCAGGCTCCTAAGTGTGTCCTTCTTGGGCCTTATTAAGCACTGGGGTCACACAATGAGGTCTGACACAGCAGTGAGCTCAGAGCCCAGGCTGTCAGATCTGCCTGCTGTGTCCCTGCAGACCCAGAATGCTGGCCACCGGTGGCTGGGCTACGGGGCTGTGCTGGTGGGGAGAGGCTTAGCCTGGACGTTGTGGTTGTGGCCTCAGGGGATTGGAATATCTCCCACTTCAGGAGGTCAGGACAGGCAGAGCAGCCCTATGGAGCCCAGGCCTCTTCTCTCTAGGGGCATTGTGCAAGGGTGGAGCTGTGACTCCAGTGTGGCTTTGGTGCCAGGAGCTGGAAGCTGCCCTGGGAGCAGAGAGAGGGGCTGGCACGGTCCTTGTGCGTGAAGAATGAGCAAGTCTCTACATTCACTCTCCTGTTCTTTCTCCTGCAGAAATACAGAAGCAAATCTTGGCACTACCTCAGCTATCGCTTCCTAGCCAATGGCGACATAGCTAACTGGATGTGGTTTGACGTCACTGAAGTTGTGCGGCGCTGGCTGAACCAAGCAGGTAAAGATCATTTCTGTCCCACACTTGCTACTCCCGGGAACCCCTGCCTAGCACCTCCCCCTGACCACTTCCCTCCCCCCATGCAGCTATCAGACACTCAAGGCTGGGTGACACTGAGGGGTCTGTTAGTGGTGACTCCATCCTAGAGCTGGGTCCTGCCACAGCCCAGTCCTTGCTTTTGTTCCTCACGTGCATCATGGACTGTCCTGGTGTAGCTTTGTCCTATACCTTTGGCCCTTATTGGAACATGGACAGGTCACTTCCTTTCCATGTGTGTCAGCTGCCAGCTCTGTAGGAGGGTCAGGGTGGCTGAGCGTTCAAGGTGGGGACAGCACAGATGAAGGGGCTAGGACAGAGCATCTGGTCCTGTGGATTCTGTTGTTTAGAGGCAGATGGTGGGCTTAGGAGATGGTCCATCTGCTGGGTCCCCCCAATTCCCTCCTAAAATGTTTGTTCCTTGTGACAAGATTTAATTATGGAGACCAGTACTGTACTTAGTGAACTCAATCTTGTGCCCATGGTACAGCTGATTCATAAAAATACCAGATAGAGTCCCTGCTACTCCACTTCAAATCCAGCTCCCTGCTGACATCCTGGGAGAGCAGTGGATGATGGCCAGGTCTTTGGGCCCCTATACCCTTAACATGAAACTGGTCTGATTCTTCAGACCTGCCCAGCAGCTTAAATTTTCTGGCCATTGTGGATTATTTTGGATTGTACTTTTGATTGAAGGATCTCTCTGTGTTGTCTCCATCCCTTAGCTTTGCTTTAAAGTCAAGATTGATTTGAGAAGCATTTGCAGGGGAAAATAGTAGGCAGATAAAGAGAACTTCCATCTGCTTGCTCTCTCCCATAATGGCTGGGCCTGGGTCTAACCAAGCCCAGAGCCAGGAATCCCATCAATGCCCAGGACGTGGCCACCTGGTGCTGCTCTTCCAGGCACATTCGCAGGGAGATGGATCAGAAGGGGAGCAGCCAGTGGCCCAGCAGGAAGGTCTGGCACAGGAGGGGGCCTCTGCCTGAATCCCACAAGGACTCCTGTCCAATGGTCAGCTGCTCTGCTTCTACTCCAGCTCCCTGCTGCCCTCTCTGGGAGAACAGTGGAACTGCACCCACCGGCAAATCCTGATGATGCTCCTGGCCTTCCCTGGGCCAGCCATGGCCTTGGAGGTCATTTGGAGAGTGAAGCAGCAGCTGGAACTTGTATCTCCCTTACTTGCCTAGAACTCTGCCATTCAAATAAAGCAATGGTTAAGGGATGACCCAGTGGCATTTCAGGCTAATGCTTTCCTGTGTCACTGTCATCCCAGATGGATGCTGGTTCTGGTCCTGGCTACTCCACTTTCACTCCAACTCACTCTTCATGGCCTGGGAAAGCAACAGAGGATTGCTCAAGTCCTTGGGCCTTTGTACGCAGGTGTAAGACCCAGAAGTTTTATTGGTTCCTGGATGCAGATTGGCTCAGCTCCATGCAGAGTGGCCATTTGGGAAGTAAATAGGCAGATATCTGCTTCTCTCCTAGTATTTGAATATCTGCCTTTCACATTAATAAATGATAATACATTTTATAAACAAAAAAAAATAAGGAGGAGTTAATTTGACCCTGTGCTCTAATGGAAAGAAAGCATCAGAGCCATGCATCTCCACGCTCCCCCAGGTCCAGTGGAAGTCTTCCGCTTAAACCGTATAAGCTTAACTGAGAATGAAGAAAATGCGCTCCACATGGACATCAGTGGTGAGTACATAGTGCTGACCCAGCCCATGGCTCAGTGATCCGGGTGGGAGCATCCGTGTCCACGTGTGTGATGCCGTCACCCCAGACCTGCTCTGTGCCCCTGCTCCATCCACCTGACAGTCCCCATCCCATGCAGGACTCACACCCCCCGGCCATAGTGACTATGATGACAATGACAACAGGAAGCACCCCTTCCTGCTCATTGTGACCCACCGACTGAAGCAGACCCAGCCCGTGAACAGCACCCAGCACCCCTGAGACCCAGGTAAGCACAGGGTCCATTACTGTGGTGCCACCTACATCTCCGAGGGGACTGTTCTAAGCTAGATCTCTATTTCTCCTGAGAGTTGGGCCCTGCAAGCTGGAGTGTGGGACCTAGGAAGCTTACAGAGTAAGTCCTAAGGGGCTTGCCTACTGCAGGGTGGAAATCAGACAGCAACTGTATACATGTGGGGGAACTGGTATTGCATGTGGCAAGGTGGCCTTGTTGGCATCCACCTTTGACTTCAGGGATTCCAGATCTCAGGAGTCAGGGTCTGTGACTGGCAGTGAGGCCATTGGGGAGGAGGAAGCTGCTGTGTAGAGAACCTAGAACTAGAAGATGGAGAATTTTCAGTTCCTACTCCACTGGCAGATCAGAGAATCCAGGGCTGGCTCCCTGGCCTCCTGGGACACTAGGCTCTGAGTGGTGAGACCCTGGACTGAAATGATAGCACCCCGTGCCCCTCTCTCTCTCTCACACACACACACACACACACATCCTAGGGGTAGAAAAAATGGAAATACTGACCCTGCAGCTGCAGGAATCCATGCTGGTGTGTTGGAGTCCTGTTAGATCCAGGTATGACCTTCTATGTGCTGCAGCCAGAGGCCAGGGCTGCATACAGGCTTATACCACGGGAGCTCAGGACAGCCAGGTGCCTGTAGTCCTGACAGTGGGATGGATGGTCAGGATAGCAGTGTCCTGTGATGCTGGAACACTGTGGGCTCAGAGAGATGAGAGTCAGCTGAGGTCCAAGATGTTAAAATTCAGTGAGATTGTGTGGGTCTGGACTGAGCAAGGGCCTGAAATCAACACATTTCCTGTGAAAATCCTGCAATGGGGCCCTGGCCTTTCTTCGTGTGTTCCTGTGCTGGTGGCCGGCCCCATCCTCAGTGAGACAGGTCAGGGGTTCAGCACTTAGGCCATTGCCATGTTCTTTTCCAAATCACGCATCAAGATCACAGGTATGCACCTAGTAAACTCCAGTTCCTGGGAGAGTGGAACCACGGACCCCCCACACACACACACACAAAGGAACAGAGTACAGAAAGTTAACTGAGAATGGGAAGGAAAGATCTGCATTTCAAGTGGGAAAAGATTCCCCAATTGGATTCATAGTTCTTTATAAAACACATTTACTGTTTATATGATAAAAACTTTGGATGAAAAAAATACTTTGTCCTAAACAGTTATCTTCCAGGAGATTTTCTAGGGGTCAGCTGTGTGCTGTCACAGGTAAAGCCTTCCCTCCTGCACTGAGCACCTGCACCCCATATGGGCACCTGCTTGAGTCCTGACTCTTCCCCTTCTCATCCTTCTCCCTCCACCAGGCCTGGAAAACAGCAGAAGATGATGGCCCCAGGGCTTGTGGCTGAGCACCCTCGTGGGAGAGCAGCATGAACTCCTGGCTCAGGCCTGGCCCAGCTCTGGCCCTTGTCTCCATTTGTGGAGTGACCCAGGGGTGGAAGATCTTTGTCTCTCTCTCCCTGTAACTCTTACTTTCAAACAAAACAAAATAAATCTTTAATGCAAATGAATGCGTCAATATATAAATATTTTATATAGTAGTTACATTGATATGGATACAGAAATATATAGAATATATATAGAACTACTGTAATTATATCAACCATATATTCTTGTACATATATATGGACATTTATAAATTATAAAATGAATACCATACTATAAATTGCAATAAATTTATAGGCATAATTCTACATTATATAAAATATATGTTGAGTGAATAGGAATTTATGTTAGTCATTTGTGTGCCTTTATGAGTAGATAATATTTATGTACATTTCACATGGGTATGATATTACATACTATATTTGCACTAAATGTACAATATTATATATTAAGGGCATAAATGTATATAGTCTACACTAAATGTATATAATATACACTAAATATAGATATTATATACACATGGATCTAGTATGTAAACAGATATTCTCTATGAAGGGAATCGTGGTAGCACTGTGGCTCTGCATGAATAGATGCCACCTGCTCCGTGGGCATCACATATGGGGTCTGGGTCAGGACTGGATTCTCCACTGGAGATCATCCAGCTCCCTGCTCAGGGGCCTGGGAAAGCAGAGGAAGGAGGCCAGATCCTTTGTCCCTCCTTACCCCCACCCATGTCAGATGAAGCTGAGGCTGCAGAGCTGGAGTGTCCCAGCAAGGCCATGATGGAGCAGAGGGGCGTGAACCAGCAAATGCAAGATCTCTGTAACTCTACTTTCAAGTCATCAATGTTGAGGGAAAAAAATGTTCTGAGAGTTATCTACCAAAGTGTAGACCTGCAACCACCTGAATGGCTCAATGGCTGAATCCTTACCTTTCAAGTCTCAGAATTCCACATGGCTGGTGGTTGAGTCCCACTTTTCTTCTAGCTCTCTGCTTGTGGCCGGGGAAAACAGTAGAGGATGGCCCAAAGTTGGGGACCCAGCATCTACATGGGAAACTCATCAGAAGTTCCTGTCTCCTGGCTTTAGATTGGCCCAGCTCTGGCTGTTGCAGGCACTTGGGCAGCGAACCAGCAGATGGAAGATCTTTCGCTGAATCAGATTTATTCCTTTTTCATTGGAAAGGCATAAACAGAGAGAAGGAAGGACAGAAAGACCTGTCCACTGCTTCTTTCCCCAAGAAGCACAATGGCCAGAACTCAGCCAATCCAAAGCCAGGAGTCAGGAGCTTCTTCTGGGTCTCCCACGTGGGTGCAGGGTCCCAAGGCTCTGTTCCATCCTTTACTGCCTTGCGAGGCCATAAACAGGTAGCTGGATGGGAAGCCGAGAAGCCAAGACATGAATAGGCATCCATGTGGCATCCATGTGGCATCCCGGGAGGTGTACTTTGCTTATTCAGCCACCAGGCCATTGCACTGAGCCCTGTACCATCTTCTCTGTAAAGCTGATCTGCCCTTCCAAGAAAAATCATTTCATCTTTTTTTTTTTTTAATGCAGAGGTAATGTGGTTCTTTATGAAACTTAGAAAGATGCTCTTGAGGCCTGAAGCCTCCTAGGTAATGAAAACAAAGGAGCCTCATGGTATCTTTCTTACAATTTTCTTTGAAAAGTTGAACTAAAACAGGGAGAGAGACAGAGAGAGGGAGAGAGAGAGAGAGAGAGATGGTTTAAGTCCAGAATGCACACAAAGACCCTGTTTGCACTGGTCTGCAGTCAGGAAGCAGGGAATGACACGTCTCCCATGTGGGTGCAGGGGTCCAAGAGCTGCTGTTCCCAGTTGTAGCTGTCTGCACTTCAGGGGCTTTTACTCTGAGATCCTTAGCAGGTGGGGTATCCCTGCTTGCATCTGTGAACCCCTTAAACATGAATGAAAAGCTCTGGAGTGAGCAGGATTCTTCTTGAAAACAGGTATTACAGCTTCCCCTAAGGGGACCCAGGAGCTAGATCCAGGGCCGTCTATCTCGGGAGGTTAGGTGGGTGGTGCTGGATATGGGGGCTGCAGGTAATACAGCAGTGGGTGGGGGGTGGCTCCACACAGGCACCTCCTGAATAAGGACCCAATGTCCAGTAACAATGACTCAGACTAGATGCTGAAGCCCATCTCTCCCTGCTCTACCTGCCGACCACCTGGGCCTGGCTGACGCCTCCTTGCCCTCCTGCTTCTGGCCCGTTGGCAGTGCTGCATCTGCCTGATCCAGAAGGGGCCGGTAGGTGAAAGGGTACAAAAGGAGAAAAATGCACAAACTCTCTAAGAGTAGCCATGGCTAGTGATGGATTGAAGGAAGGAAGGGGAGGGGACCATGCAGAGAACCCAGGGGTGGAGTGAGGTGCATTCCAGAGGCTGCCCTGAACCTGAACTCTGTCCCTGGCTCTGCCCTCTCAGAGCTCAGGCAAGCCCCCTGTTCTCCCTGTGCCTCAGCTTTCCCCAGCTGTGTAATGGGAATGCCTCAGTCAGGGTTGTTGTGAGAATCACATGAGGTGGAGAATAGGGACATAACATAATGTGTTCCTGTCAGCAAGTGCCCTGTACCAGACAGGCCTGCCCCATGGAGAATGCCACAAATATAGACATGGGAATGAATGAATCAATGCATGAATGAGTGAATGAAGGTATGGCATGTGAAGGGCAGGGTCTGGAGTTCTGGGAAGCAAGGGGGTTGAGGGGATGCTGGAAAGACTGCTTCCCTTCCCTTTCTCTGATCAACAAGAGTTATTGGGACATCCGGGGGCAAGGGCTGTCTCCTGCTGTGCCTTCCTGCTGGGATCCTGGCAGCAGGCTGGGCCTGTTCACATAGAGACTAATCACTCAGAGTTACCACTATCCCAGCACCCTGGGACCTGGAGCCAATGAGGAACAGTCTCTGTCAAGTCCTTTCCTATGAGCCTCTAGAATGGATGCATGGAGCTGATCCCCAGCCTAGGAAGATGTTGAGTACCTGGATGCCAAGGTCAGGAGCAGAGCAGGGATGACACAGCAAGCATTGTGGTGCCTGCATCTCAGGTGGGCACTGGTTCATGTCCCAGCAGCTGAACTTCAGATCCAAGTCCCAGCGAATGCTGTAGTGCTGTAAGTTCATACATGCGCGTGTGTGCAGTGGGTGTGGATGGCACGCGGGTGTGAAGAGAAGAGCTCCCCTGTTTGACAAGGCCCAGAGGAGTTTCCAGCTGTTTGGCAAGGCCTGGCAGATGTCTCTCTGACCACCTTGACACAGTCTCACCCCCTTTTGCATGGACACTCAACTACTCCACTAAGAATTCTGTAATCTATTGAGGCATTGTTGTTTGCCCCTGTGAGATGGTTTTTGCAACCAATGTGAGTTTGGGAGTTAATGTCACTGATAATGTCTTGGTGAGTGAGCCTTTGACAATTAGCACACAGGAGCACAATTAAGCCCATGCCATTTCTGGACACTTTATTGGGTACTTAACCATTGCCTCAGAATATCCTAAATATTAATGCAAGTGATAGAAGTAAGAGCTGAAACTATATGGTGATAAATATAGTTACTGTGACCTTTAAGGCTAGCAAGTCTTTGCAATTTCTTTGGAGCATAGAAAATGTACCTGTTTTAGCTGCTTTTATAACTTTTGGCTAGAGGATTAAGGATGCTTTTATTAAAGAAACATGCTTTTAATTATTGTTTGACTGTTTATGGGGTTGTAGAGCCTATAGTTGTAGCGGGGTTTAGTGTTTGAAACTTTTGTCTTGGATTTTTATGTTTTTTTCTTGTGATATATTTTTCCCATTAAATGTTGAGTAAATTATAGAAATAAATATGTGGTAGAAATGTATTGCTGATTTGCTAGTAATCGCATGTTCCTTGGCCTTGGAGTCCTTGCTGTCGCTCCGTGGCTATTGTTGAAGAATGAATAATGGATTGTTTTGAAGAATATGAATATAGTATTTTGCAGAATTATCTTTAGAGGTATCTAATTGGCCATGAAGTACAGACAGAATGACCAAATATCTGTACATGCCCCCTTAGTCTTGATGTAAAAATAGAACAATTAGCTGTTTGTGCAGAAGCTTGTGATGTGGCTGGGTAAATAAAAAAGGACAACTACTTGAGCTGTTACTAGAGGGCACCAAGTGACGGTGACCGTGTCTTTCTTTACTGCCATCTCCACGCACCCTTGCAAGCTCTGAGCTTGGCTGGAACCGGCCTCCAGCATGTACGCCATTCGAGATAAGAACGCACATGATGGGGCCAGTGTTCTGGTGTCACGCATTTACAGAAGCATGAAATGCCAGCACACCTAAAATGCCAGCATCTCACATGGGCACTGGTGGAAGTCAAGCAGCTCCACTTCTGATCCACAACCCAGGGAAAGGGGTCGTGCTGTAGGTGCAGCAATGAGCATGGATGGGCCTCTGCCACCTGTTGTCAACCTGAGTGGGGTTCCGTGCTCCTGCCTCAGCCTGGGGTAGACTCAGCTGTTGTGGTTCATTCAATAGAGGGCCTACAACAGAAACAATCATTCACTTTCTGTCCCTATTCTTGTCCTCTCTTTCTTCCTATATAAAAATTCGCCTTTCAAATATGTAAGATTATGTTTAGTAAAGATTTTTATGAAATCATTTTTAATAAAATAGCATCTTAAAAACTATAAGAGAAGGGATCATCATTTCCACCTCCTTTGACAACCACAGGATGTTCTGTCCTAGACAAGTCTTGTGTCCTGTGCCCATTAAACCTCAGCCACACTGCTCATGGCACAGTTCTAGTAGCTAACATTATCAGAAAATGACCTGCACACAATGCCACGAGCAATAAAGTGCCAGATGTAAAGATACACCTGGGCCCTCCTGGAGGGCAGATGTGTGATACAGATGTTTCCAAGGACTGAGTGGTCTTGTCTAAGCTCCTGCTGCCTGCAGACCTGGGCTGTGTGCCTGGACTCAGCAGAGCCCCAGATAGGGGAGATCCTGCCATGTCCCAGCTCTGGCCCTTGGTGCCCCTCTCTGCCCACACCTAGCCATAGCAATTATCCTGAGTCTCAGCACAGCCACGCTCTTTCAGGCAGCTCTCCAGAGCCCAAATATGTCTGGGTACAACCAGGGCAAGAACCACCTCCCCTCACAGTGCCCCAAAGGCATGTCTCCCAAGTTCATTTAGCTCATCAATCATTCAAAGTGTCTTTTCATGCTAGAGCTGCTTCAGGACCTTCTCTTAAGTATTCTGGAAATGAAATTGACTCTGTGGGAAAGGACCCAGAGCCCTCTTGCTCACCGTTGTGTCCCCACAACACCCACCACAGGGCTGCAAGCCCAGGCTCAGGCTGCCAGCATTGTGGGGTCAGCAGGACATGCACTGGTTGGCCTCTGACATCTGATAGCCTGGGCTCTGAGAGCTCACAGCTAGGTTAGACGTCATTGTGACGCCAGTGTCTGATAAAGCCCAGGAATAGCATGCCCGTGAGCAAGAGGTGTTCTAGAAAATTCTTGTGTGACCCAGGTACATTAAGCCAGCACAGTGACTCAGGCAGACAAGTTATAGCCTGTGACATGGCATCCCATATTAAAATTAGTTTGAGTGCTGGCTGCTAACCCCTACACAAACCCAGGCACTGGTGCTGTGGGATAAGTTACACCCAAGGTCTCCCAGCCCTGCTCCACTTAGGGTCACTGGCCAAACCCAGTAACAGCCGTAGAACCTCTGCCCATGACATACCTGCTCTGTGTGAACTCATGTACATTTCTATATTCCTTAGAACAGCACTAAGGCTCACCATACTCTGCTGTCCTGTGTTGGAAACAGACACACAGAGGTTGGGTAACTGCTGAGTGATCATCGCCAGCTCACTGAGTGACCAAAGTCCCATGGAAATTGTTTTCCATTCATCCTTCCTAGCATCCTTCCTTCCCTAGCATCCTTCTTTCCCATTGCTCTGTTTTTATCCCCATTTGCAGGTGAACACACTGGAGTATTTCCTTGTGACAGTGAACAGCAGCCCTAGGAGCAGCAGGTGGGACCCGGGTCTGTGGTCCTTGCTGAATGAAGAGTTGGGGGGAAGAAGCAGAGGCAGAAGGAGAGTTGGTGGCATCCAGGGAAAGGAGGCTGGGGGCCAGTGTGGTGGCTCAACAGGCACCGTCTACTGCATGAGCCCCAACATCCCATATGGGCTCTGGTCCTGTCCTGGCACCTCCACTTCCCATCCAGCTTCCTGCTTATGGCCTAGGAACGCATCAGAAAAAGGCCCATGTATGTCTTGGATCCCTGGACACCCATGGAAGAATGCAGAAGTTCCTGGTTTCTGGATTTGATTGTTTCAGTTCTGGCTATTAGGCGATTTGGGCAGTGAAGCAGCAGATGGAGGATCTTTCTGTCTGTCTTCCTCTGTTAATCTGAATTTCAGGTAAAAATAAGTTTAAAGAAAAAAGGAAGAAGGACAGGAGGCTGAAGACAGGGCAGTGGGTGATGTGCTGAATCTCAGGTGTCATGATGCTGTCCTGGGTCCTTTCAAACTGCTTGCGTGTGGCCTCTAAACAGTGGCACCCTGCTCCCCAGATTCCCATTATGTTCAAAAGAGATCCAGTCAGCACACATAGGGCAGCTTTAAGGGAAGACAGGGAGAGGCAGAAGAGATCTTCCATGCACTGGTCTACTCCTACAATAGCCAGGGCAGAGCCAGGTTGAAACCTGAAGGAGTGACAGGAAATGGTGCTCGTCAGGAACGTGAGCACGCAGCTGGGTGAGAAGATCAGCCAGAGTTTCCAATGGGATCTCATATGAGATGCAGTATTTCTTAGGGCGTTTGACAGACAGCTGGGCCTAAGTGCCTCAGGTGGGAAAACTGGGACATAATTCTGTGATACCCCTGGCTCAGGACCACCTGTGGCCAGGGCGAGGCCAGAGCAGAGAAAGGAGTCACCAAACAACTGCCTGAGGCCAGAGTGTGAAGTGAGTGGCAGTTTTCATGTGGGGAGGAGCAGGAGGAGGGCCAAATGGGTTGGGACATAAGGCACAAAATTCTGAAACTTTTCCGCTGCACCTGGGAGGCTCACTGCACAGGCCAGACAGGAGGCAGCGTTTGAGTTCTCCAACCTGGTCTCCTCCAACACTGGCACCCCAGCGCTCCCGTTCCAGGCACTCTCTGGATGAAAGACTTTGCCTCGCATCCCTCCAACCTGCCCAGCTTCCCTGTTATAGACAGACTATCCACCTCCTAGTTCCACAGCTCGCATATCTCTGTCTCAGATTTCTCGAGGATCACCGAGACTCCTTCATCTAAGCCTCCCCATGCTGTCCTCTGTGTTACAGATGCTGCCACTGCTGTGGCTTCTACTGTGGATGCCCAAATTCGGGCTCTCAAGTCCCCTAAGCCTGTGGGACATAATGGCCAGCCCAAATCATGACAACGTACCATCCCGGTACACAAGAGCCTGTGAAAGAGTGAACAGGGGAACCACCGAGAAGAATCCAGAGACTGATGGTGATTCATTCAATGATGACCTCGCCATGGAGCTAATGGTGGACATCAACAATGGTGAGCTGGGCCATCTGGGAGCACTGCAGGGCAAGGCAGAAGATATAGAAACAGAAAGGGGCACTCTTCTAGGCCAGGGAACATGGAGGGATGGGTGTCCTAAAGGGAGTGTTTTGAGCTGCTTATCCCTTAGCAATGTAGTCGGGAGCATAAGGAAAGTGGAAAAGACCCACCAGGTGCTGGGAGAAGGATGCAGGAGAGAAACCATGGGTCAAAGGCAGTGACCTCCCTTGGGGTTCAGCACCAAAGAAACCTAGAGGAAGCTACATAGTGGACCTCTTTATGGGGACCATTGACGCCATTAAGCTTTGGGAATGGAA
This sequence comes from Ochotona curzoniae, assembly GCF_017591425.1. Classification (NCBI taxonomy): domain Eukaryota; kingdom Metazoa; phylum Chordata; class Mammalia; order Lagomorpha; family Ochotonidae; genus Ochotona; species Ochotona curzoniae. Next base: position 2,081,507 of record NW_024465561.1, on the reverse strand, counting down.
GCCAGTGGAGAACATTGATGCATTCTTGGGGGTGGTTGTGAAATGGGAAGATTGAAGGAGCAGAGCTGAGTGAGAGACCCCAACAGGGTGACAGCAGGAGTTAAGCCAAATCCAGGGTACAAGGAACATGCATGATGACAGGGGCCAAGGGGAGGGAGGCGTTGGGCTTTGTGATGAATGCAAGAAAGAGGCAGCAGTCCAGTGGGAAAGAGAAAACCGGGGAGAGGAACCTGAGACCCAGAAGGAGCGCCAAGGATGCCTGCTGAGGGTCATGGTGTTTCACTCCAACACTGGAAGTCACAAAGTAGAGATTCCCAGGAAACAGAATCCTGGGATGGCAAAGGCCTTTCAGCGAGGGTATCGACATGGGAAAGGGGCAATTGGGCTACAGAGGGCGGTGGTGGAGCCCTTGGGACTGAATGGGTCCAAGGCAGAGCAGTTGGAGTAGTTCTGGGTATGCTGGGAGGTATGAGTCACACAGCACCACTTTGGTCAGGTGTTGAGAGGGCCTCGGGTAGACACGGTGTAGGACCCATTCAGCAGGGCAGGGGTCACTCCAAAGAGGCCATTACTGCACCCAGGGACCTTCAGCTAAGTATGACAGTCCAACTCCAACCCTCTGGGCCACTCTAGGTCAGGGTCTCTCCAGAGCTTCCAGCCCTGCCAGTCCCCTGACACCTCTCTGTTCCTCCTTCTAGAAGTTTATAAACAATTCAGAAAGAGCCAGCACAGTGTGTACATGGTCTTCAACAAAACACAGCTCCGGGAAGCCGTGCCTGACCCCTCGTTGCTGTGCTTGGCAGAGTTAAACATGCACAGACGCAAGAAGCAACAGGAGCGTCAGATACTCATGCTGTTTGAAGTAAGTTGGGAGCCTGAGCTGAGGCTTGTTTGGAAGGCAGGTGCTGCCCTGCAAAGGGTAGAGACGCTCAGACTAGAAACTCCTGGGGGCTTCGAAACTCTCAGACTCTTGATAGGGTATTTCAGTGCTCACAAAGTTGGCGAGCAGTAGTATTTGGATCTGTAAAGAAGACACGAGTCTCAAACATGGAATCTCTCGGAAGGCTGGAGGCTCTAGAATTGTTCTGCCTCGTCTGGGACCCATTGGCCACATGGAAGGGTGAGGTAAGTCTGCTCAGAGGCAGAGTTGTCTAAAAGTCTCAGCCACATGGCGAAGCCTGGCCTAACGCACACTGGGCCAGGCTTTCTGCTGAGGATCCTAGCTCCCAGTCTACCACTGCCAAGCGGTGGGAAAATCCTGAGCTTCTCCAAGCCCGAGGTCTGAGAACTGCCTTCCCCCTCAGCGATCATGCTGTGGGCAGATCTCAGACGGCTCTGGGCATGTTCAGGACCATAGCTCTGCCCACTGCCGCCATGTTCGTAGAGGGAGTCCAGGTGAGTCTGCTCAGAGAGCTGGTGTCTGAATTTCCCAAGCATGTGGCTGTGGCTGGGGCAATCTGCATCGGGCCAGGCTTCCTGCTGCAGATCTTACCTCCTTGTCCACTGCAGCCAAGCGATGGGAAAACCCTCAGCTTGTGGGAGATGAGCTCTGGGGTTCCGGGGATTGGAATTACTGCCTTATCCAAGGATAAGGCCACAGTATAAATAGGTGAGGAATGAATCCAGAGGGACTCCAAACAACAAGGTCACTGGACATGCAGTTATACAAGGGGAGTGTGAGAGTTGGAATGGGCTCAGACTAGGCTCGGCATGGCTACAATACCTGTTGGCCTCATGTGAGCTGGATCAGGGGAAAGCCAGGCCAGGTTGACTGTTCCTACTGGTGCATGCATAAGCCAAAGTGGGATTATGCAACTATCAGCATATGCATAAGCTGATTGGGGTAATGGACTGTGCTGGACTCTGTATTGGCAAGCACACATAAGAATCAGGTCTGGAATCACCTCAGATGAGGTTTCTTTGGGAATCCCCCAACTGAATCGCTGGACTCAGAACCCCAACCATGGAGGTAGTCTGACTGTGCAGTGTATGTGTCAGAGCTGGGCCTCCTCAGTGGCTTAGATGGAGCAGCAGACAGCATATCTAGATGCACATAGAGAATATGGCAGCATATTGGAGTCTGCAGAGGATACCTGGTACCATAACAGAGGATGGAGGACGGAACAAATTGGTCAACTACTCCAGCCAAGTGTTGGCAGTGAAAATTGGGCAAATGGCAACTCTTAGGTGGACTGTGTCAACCAGTGTATTCTGGAGAGATTTCATTGTGCGTGGAGTGGCAAGATAGGCAGTAATTCAGATCTGTTGAACTAGAGCAGGACCCTCACAGTATGTCCAACTTTGGGGAACCCGCGGTAGTGTCAGGTGGCTGTCCTCCATCCCAGGGTGCAGAGGAGTTTGGGAGGTTGGGTGTAGCTTCACCACTTATCTCATCTCTTCTCCCAGATACAGAAAAGAAAAAAAGAGAATGTGTTAATAATGGTCTCACCCACCTTCCTGCAGCCCTTGGCCATCAACACCCTAATCAGCTATGTAAAAATCATTAAAAATTAAAATAATTATCAGAAAAAAAGGTAAATGGTTGAGAATGGTCAGATGGGGAGAGTGCCTGTGCTGGTTCACTCCACAAGAGCCTACAATGTGCAGGGTGGGACCAGGCACCATCTAGGAGCTTGGGGCTCCATCCTGGTCTCCACTGTGTGTGGCAGAACAAGTTGCACATATTCCATTGCATGCCCAGGCTCATGAGCAGAGAGCTGGATCAGAAGTGAAATAGCCGGACTCCCACTGGTCCTAATATGGGCTTCTGGCATCACAGGCTCTGTCTTAGCTCTCTGTAGCATCACGCCATCCCCATGTTCCTGGAGTTGTGGAAGAATGTTCTAGAACTCCTCAGGCTCTTAAGTATGTCCTTCTTGGTCCTTATTAAGCACTGGGGTCACAGAATGAGGTCTGACACAGCAGTGAGCTCAGAGCCCAGGCTGTCAGATCTGCCTGCAGTGGCCCTGCAGACCCAGAATGCTGGTCCCAGGTGGCTGGGCTAGGGGGGCTGTGCCGGTGGGGAGAGGCTTAGGCTGGCAGTGGTGCCTGTGACCTCAGGGGATTAGAACACCCCCCACCTCAGGAGGTCAGGACAGGCAGAGCAGCCCTATGGAACCCAGGCCTCTTCTTTCTGAGGGCATGTGGGAGGGTGGAGCTGTGGGCTACAGTGTAGGTATGTGGGCACAGCAGCTGGAGGCTGGCCTGGGAGCAGTTAGAGGGGCTAGTATGCACCTTCTGTGTGAAACATGGACAAGTCTCTACATTCCCTCTCCCTTGTTATTTATCCTACAGAAAAACAGAAGCAAGGCCTGGCACTACCTCAACTATCACTTTCTGGCCAAGAATGACACATCAAACTGGATGTGGTTTGATGTCACTGACGTTGTGCAGCGTTGGCTGAACCAAGAAGGTGAAGATCATGGTCTGTCGCACCCATGCTTCTCCTGGGAACCCCTGCCTAGCACCCTGACCTCTCCCCTCCCCCCATACTGCTATCAGACACTCAGGGCTGGGTGACACTGAGGGGTCTGTTACTGCTGACTCCATCCCAGAGCACCTGCTGTGCCTGCCCTGGGATGGGAGATGAGGAACAGACAGCATGACCTCACAGCCCAGTCTTTGCTTTTGTCCCACACGTGCAGCATGGACTGTCCTGGTGTTGCTTTGTCTTCTACCCTTGGCCCTTGTCACACCACAAACAGCTCATTCCTTTCCATGTGCATCAGCTACCAGCTGTGTAGGAGGGTCAGGGTGGATGAGGTTTGAAGGTAGTGACAGCACACATGAAGGGGCTAGGACAGAGCATCTGGTCCTGTGGATTCTGTTGTTTAGAGGCAGAATTTTGGGTTAGGAGATGGTCCATTTACTGGGTTCCCTTCAATTGCCTGCTAAGATGTCTGTTCCTTGTGTCAAGATGTATTTATTGAGACCAGCTCTGTCACTTTTGGGAGCTAATGCTTTGCCCATCTTGTAGGAAGTCCACAAAATTGAGTCCCTGCTACTCCACTTCCAATCCAACTCCCAGTTGACATGCTGGGAAAGCAGTGGATGATGGCCAGGTCTTTGGGCTCCTATATCCTTAAGATGAAATTTGCCTCCCTCTGGGACCTGCCCAGCAGGTTTTTGTGGATATTTGGGGGAAGTACCAGTAGATGAAGGATCTCTCTTTCTGTCTTGCCCCCATTCATTAATTCTGCATTTAAAATCAAGGTTGATCTGACAAGCAGTTTTGCAGGGAAGAGGTAGACAGACAGAGATCTTCCATCTGCTTGTTCTCTCCCATAGGCTGGGGCTGGAACAGGCCAGATGCAGCATTATCATACGGGTCCCAGCCCTTGGCCATCTTGTGCTGCTCCTCCAGGCACATTCGCAGGGAGATGGATCAGGAGGGGAGCAGCCAGTGGCCCAGCAGGAAGGTCTGGCACAGGAGGGGGCCTCTGCCTGCATCCCACAAGGACTCCTGTCCAATGGTCAGCTGCTCTGCTTCTACTCCAGCCCCCTGCTGCCCTCTCTGGGAGAACAGTGGAACTGCACTTAAGCTGGCAAATCCTGATGATGCTGCTGGCCTTCCCTGGGCCAGCCATGGCCTTGGAGCTCATTTGGAGAGTGAAGCAGCAGCTGGAAGTTGTGTCTCCCCTGCTTGCCTAGAACTCTGCCATTCTAATAAAGCAATGGTTAGGGGATGGCCCAGTGGCATTTCAGGCTAATGCTTTCCTGTGTCACTGTCATCCCAGATGGATGCTGGTTCTGGTCCTGGCTACTTCACTTTGAGTCCAACTCACTCATCATGGCCTGGGAAAGCAGCGGAGGATGCTGAAGTTCTTGGGTCCTTGCACTCATGCAGGAAACCAAGAAATTGCTCCTGGTTTCTGGCTTCAAATTGACTCAGCTCCAGGCAGAGTGACCTTTTCAGGGACTGAAAAAACAAGTCTCTTACTCCATATTCTCTCTCTCTCTCTCCTTCCCTTTGTATATCTGTTTATCAAATAAATAAATTAAAAGATTACAAAATAGTTAAAAAAGAAGAAGAAGAAAGGAAGAAGGAAGGAAGGAAAGAAGAGAAGCAAGTACTTGAACTGGTACGCTAATAGGATGCCAGCAGTAAAGGCATTCATCTGTTCACTCCCACAGGGCCAATCGAGGTCTTGAGCCTGCACCGTGTTGGCTTGGTTGAGGAGGAAGAAAATGCTCTCCACGTGGACATCAGTGGTGAGTACACGATGCTGACCCAGCCCATGGCTATTTTACCCTCGTGAGCGTGCGTGTGCACCTGGGTGATGCCGTCACCCCAGACCTGCTCTGTGCCACTGCTTCATCCACCTGACAGTCCCCATCCCACGCAGGACTCACACCCCCTGGCCATAGTGACTATGATCATGATGGCTACAAATTCCAGCCCTTCCTGCTCATTGTGACCCACCGACTGAAGCAGCCCAGCTCGTGAACAGCTCCCAGCATTCCTGAGACCCAGGTAAGCACAGAACCCTTCCACTCGGGGATGTTTCTGGGCTAGAAATCTATTTCTCCTGAGAGCTGAGCCCCAGATGCTGAGATATGGGACCTAGGGAGCTTACAGAGTAAGTCCTAAGGGGCTTGCCTACTGCAGGGTGGAAATCAGACAGCAACTGTATACATGTCGGGGAACTGGTATTGCATGTGGCAAGGTGGTCTTGTTGGCATCCACCTTTGACTTCAAGGGACATTCTGAATGCTGGGATTCCAGATCTCAGGAGTCAGGGTCTGTGACTGGCAGTGAGGCCATTGGGGAGGAGGAAGCTGCTGTGTAGAGAACCTAGAGCTAGAAGATGGAGAATTTTCAGTTCCTACTCCACTGGCAGATCAGAGAATCCAGGCCTGGCTCCCTGGCCTCCTAGGACACTAGGGTCTGAGTGGTGAGACCCTGGACTGAAATGATAGCACCCCGTGCCCCTCTCTCTCTCACACACACACACACATCCTAGGGGTAGAGAAAATGGAAATACTGACCCTGCAGCTGCAGGAATCCATGCTGGTGTGTTGGAGTCCTGTTAGATCCAGGTATGACCTTCTATGTGCTGCAGCCAGAGGCCAAGGCTGCATACAGGCTTATACCACGGGAGCTCAGGACAGCCAGGTGCCTGTAGTCCTGACAGTGGGATGGATGGTCAGGATAGCAGTGTCCTGTGATGCTGGAGCACTGTGGGCTCAGAGAGATGAGAGTCAGCTGAGGTCCAAGATGTTAGAATTCAGTGAGAATGTGGGGTAGAGCAGAACCCTGGAAACCAGCACCTTTCCTGCTAAGGCTCTTGGAGTGGTGCCCTGGCCTTTACTCAGAGTTTTTCTGGACTGTGCACTGGCTCCTTTTCCATGGTTCTCTCAGCACCACTTCTTGTTCCCTGTGTCTCCAACCCCAGGGAGACTCCAAGCCCAGGCACGCAGCCAAGGGCTCAGCACAAAGTCATTGCCAAAAGTGAGGCCTGAATCTCATCCTAGCAATGGATGCAGCTTGCTCTCCACAAGCCATGCAGCAAGACCACAGGGAAGTAGCCCACAACTCCAGACTGTGAAAGACCACAGAGAGGGAACCCCAAACACAAAAGGAGCAGATATACAGAAAGAAAACAGAGAATGGGAAAGAAAGACCTGCATTTTTCTTTTTTTTTTTTTATTGTTGCTTACATTGTATTATGTAGTACAGTTTTATAGGCGCTGGGGATTTCCCCCACCCCTCCCATACCCCTCCCCCCATGGTGGATTCCTCCACCTTGTTGCATAACCATAGTTCAAGTTCAGTTGAGATTCATTGCTTGCAAACACATGCCTAGCATAAAGTTCAGCGTCTTATTGTCCAGATAAGTTCAGTGGCCTCTTGGGGAGACCTTCTATGGTCTGAAGATAGGTCTAACAGAGTAAAGATCCGGTCAGTTAAAAGCCCCAACAAGGCCTCAGTATCAATATACAACAAAGACCTGCATTTTTCAAGTGGGAAAAGATTCCTGAATTCTATGCATAGTTCCTTTATAACATCTATGTTCTGTGTATTAAGAAAAGAAGTTTACATCCAAGAAATTATTTTGTCCTAAATAATTACTTATCTGTAGATACTCCAGGGGCCAGCTGTGTGGTGTCACAGGTAAAGCCTTCCCTCCTGCACTGAGCACCTGCACCCCATATGGGCACCTGCCTGAGTCCTGACTCTTCCCCTTCTCATCCTTCTCCCTCCACCAGGCCTGGGAAGCAGCAGAAGATGATGGCCCCAGGGCTTGTGGCTGAGCACCCTCGTGGGAGAGCAGCATGAACTCCTGGCTCAGGCCTGGCCCAGCTCTGGCCCTTGTCTCCATTTGTGGAGTGACACATGGGTGGAAGATCTTTGTCTCTCTCTCCTTGTAACTCTGACTTTCAGATAAAACAAAATAAATCTTTATTGCAAATAAATGAGTCAATATGTTATGTAATAGTTTCATTAATACAGATACAGAAATATATAGAGAACTTATTCATATTTTCTTATGCATATATATAGACATTTATAATTTATAAAATTGTTACCAAATTATACATAATATATTTGTAGGCATAATTCTATATGATAGAACATATATATTATGTGAATAGGAATTTATGTTAGTCATCAGTGTATCTTCATAAGTAGATAATATTTATGTACATTACATATGGGTATGATATTACATATTCTAGTTGCACTAAATATATAATATTGCATATATTAAGTATATAAACATATATAGTCTACACTAAATGTATATAATCTACAATAAAAATACGTGTTATATACACATGGATCTTATATGCAAACAATATTCTCTATGAAGGGATTCGAGATAGCACTGTGATCTGAACTAGTAGATGCCCCTTGCTCCATGGGCATCATCTATGGGGTCTGGTTCAGGTCTGGCTTCTCCCCTGGAGATCATCCAGCTCCCTGCTCAGGGGCCTGGGAAAGCAGAGGAAGGGGGACCAGGTCCCTTGTCCCTCCTCACCCCCACCCACGTGGGAAACCCAGATGAAGCTGAGGCTGCAGAGCTGGAGTGTCCCAGCGAGGCCATGATGGAGCAGAGGGGCATGAACCAGCAAATGCAAGATCTCTCTCTGTAACTCTGTTTTCAAATAAACAGATAAATATAATATTGGGAAATAAAAAGCTTTCTGAGAGATATCTACCAAAGCATAGACCTGGGCCTGTTGCAATGGCTCAATGGCTGAATCCTTTCCATGCAAGCCCCACTTGGGTGGTGGTTGATTCCAATGTTTCTTCCAGCTCTTCGCTTGCGGCCTTGGAAAGCAGTAGAGGATGGCTCAATGTTGGGGACCCAGGACCTACATGGGAAACTCAGCTGAAGCTCCTGTCTTCCAGCTTTAGATTGGCTCAGCTCTGACTGTTGCAGGCGCTTGGGCAGTGAACCAGCAGATGGAAGACTTTTGCTGTGTTATCAACTTTTTATTAGTATTAGAAAGGCAGATTTACACAGAGTAGAAAAGAAACAAAGATCTCTCCACTGCTTCTTTCCCCAAGAGGCACAATGGCTGGAATTCAGTCAATCCAAACCCAAGAACCTGGAGTTTCTTCTGGATCTCCCACGTGTGTGTAGGGTCCCAAGGCCCTGGGCATCCTCTGCTGCATTTCCAGGCCATAACCAGAGAGATGGTTGGGAAGCAGAGCAGGTGAAACATGAATAGGCATCCATGTGGCATCCCAGGAGGTGCTCTTTGCCTATGCAACCACCAGGCCATTGCACTGAGCCCTGTACCATCTTCTCTCTGTAAATCTGATCTGCCTTCCAATAAAAATCATTTCATTTTTTTAAATGAAGAGCTGATGTTGATTTTTATGAAACTTACAAAGATGCTGTTGAGGCCCGAACCCTTCTAGGTGATGATGCAACTCAGCCTCATGAAGTCTCACCAAGTTCTGACTACTTCAAGACCCCTTTCTTTCCTCTGGGTTCCTATTGGGAAATAACACCACCAACCCAAGCACCAGATGCAGGGAGTCACACAGGAGGCTTTTATTTCAGCAGGAGAGGGGCCACAAGAAATCACTTTATTCCAGTAGGAGAGGTGGCCGTCAGGAAATGAGAGCCAACGGGGCAGAGGAAGATGGCCATGGCCTGTGTGAGAAGGCAGAGGGCAGAGAGAGAGGACAGAGTGAGAGAGAAGAGATTTCCTGTCATAGTAACAGGAGAGGGCTCTGAGAGAGGCCGGGGGTGAGCAGAGGGCTGAGAGCAGAGAAACAACAGTGGGGAGTATGAGGAACAAGAGCCTTTAAGTGCGCAGGGGGAGATGGCCGCGTGGAAGGGAAGGAGCAGAAAGCAGGGAGAGCCAAGAGACAAGAGGGCTGAAAGCAGAGAGAGCTTCGAGCCAAGGGCTGAGATGGCCGAGAGCCAACAGAGCAGAGAGCCGGCAGAGAGAGGAAGGAAGGGAAGGCGAGTTAGAGCACAGCAGCAGCTACTGGGAGTACAGGATTGTGGGAATTGGCAGTTACGGCAGTAGGCAGGTCCCAGGGATGAGGGCCACAAGGGATTGGAGGATAGAGCTATCAGAGAATAAAAAAAGTGGTGGTGGGCTTAAAATGGTGGTGGTCTCATGAACCTTTGGGATTCATGTTTGAGTCTCTCCTGAGAGTCACATTCTGTGCCTTTTGCCAGAAAATCACAAGGCTCTGATGGACTCTGTGCTCATCCATGTAGTAAGGAGGACAGCTGAGCGTCCCTGTCCCTGTTGGAGGCTCCAGAGTCCGGGATTTCAGGTGTTGCGTTGGGCAGGCTCAGCTGGAACAGTCTGAGGGAATATTCCCACCTCAGAACACCTCGGGCGCTTCCCACTGCAGCTGCCATGGCTTCTGTGCCTGTGTGTGAGCCTGTGTCATGACATGTCTCCATGTGCACACAGCTCAGGGTGCTTGGTGGGGAAGGAACCCCTGAGGAACCTGGGAGGGCTCCGGGTGTCCCTGGGGCTGACAGACTGAGGGACAGGACCTGGCTGAGAAGGGGAGGGGATGAGTCAGTCATAGCCCTGGAGGCCACACACTCAGAGTGCCCCAGGTCCTGCAGGAACTTGCTGAGCACTCAACCACGTCCCGCTGGAGGCTGGGTCCCACTGTGGACACTGTCCCTTATGTGCCACACTGAGGTATTTCTGGCGCATACGCGCTCCAGCTCTGTGGCTGCTGCTGCTCAGGCACAGGGAGCCGTGTGCAGAACCACTGAGGTGTGTGATGGGGTCCCCCGGGGTCCACGTTGGGTCCCAGAAGCTGTGAACAGGAGAGTCGTGTCTCCTCAAGGTGGGCAACCCTGCCTGGAGAGTCAAGACCAGAACCTTCTCCTTCTATTAGAGAATATGAGTATTATATATTTGATAGTTACTCTAATTTTGTTCCCTGACAACCCTATCCACCAAACTCTGTGGCCCTCATCCCAGGCACCCACTTACTACTGTAACTACCAACCCCCAAGGCTCTGTATTCCCTGTATCTGTGCTATAAACGCACCCTCCTCCTCCTCCTCCTCCTCCTTCTTCTTCTCTCTCTCTATCTTTGCTATCTCGCTTCTCTTCCTGTCAATGGCCATTTCCCTCTGCCCCATTGGGTCTCACTTCCCCACAGCCACTTCTCACACCAAAATAAAGCCCTTCCCTGTGGCCACCTCTCCCACTGAAATAAAAACCTCCTGTGTGACTCACTGCATCTGGTGCTTGAGTTGGTGGCATTATTTCCTAATAGGGACCCAGAGAAAGGAAAGTCAATTTGAAGTAGCCAGAACTCAGTGAGAATTCGTGAGGCTCCTTGGTGTCATCATCTAGAAGGGTTCAGCCCTCAACTGCATCTTTGTAAGTCTCATAAAGATCCACATCAGCTCTGCATTTGTTAGAAGAAGATTATTTTTTGGAAAGGCAGATCAGATTTACAGAGAGAAGATGATACAGGTTCAGTGTAGTCACCTAGTGACTAAATAAGCAAAGCGTGCACCTGCCGGGATCCCATAGGGGTGCCTGTTCATGTCTCTGCTGCTCCTCTCCTGCTGGGGTCCGTGCAGTGGGTTTGGATAGCACGAAGGTGTGAAGACAAGGCCCAGAGGAGCTTCCAGCTGTTTGGCAGGGCCCGGCGGATTTCTCTCTGACCACGTTGACGCTGTTTCACCCCCTGTTTGCATGGACACTCAAGCACCCCACTAAGAATTCTGTAATCTATTGAGGCATTGTTGTTTGCCCCTGTGGGATGGCTTTTGTCACCAATGTGAGCTTGAGAGTTAATGTCACTGATAATGTCTTGGTGAGTGGGCCTTTGACAATTTACACACAGGAGCACGATTAAGCCCATGCCATTTTTGGACACCTTATTGGGTACTTAACCATTGTCTTAGAATTTGGCCCAGACATGTAGCACACCTTTTGGGAAGGGGCTTGATATATATCCTAAATATTAATGCAAGTGATGGGAGTGAGAGCTGAAACTGCTATGGCAATAAATATAGTTATTGTTATCTCAAAGGCTAGCTTGTCTTTGCAATTTTTAGGGGTGTAGAAAATGTAATTGTTTTAGCCGCTTTTATAATTTTTAGCTATTGGAATTAAGGATGCTTTTATTAAAGAAACATCCTTTTGATTATTGTCTCATTGTTTATGGGGTTGTAGGAATCTATAGTTGTAGGGAGATTTAACATTTGAAGTTTCTGTTTTAGATTTTAGGTTTTTTCCCTTGACCCTATTTTCCCATTAAATGATGGGTAAATTGTAGAAGTAGAAATGTGGTGGGAAAGTAGTACTGATTAGCAGGTAATCGCATGTGCCTTGGCCTTGGAGTCCTGGCTGTCGCTCCATGGCTACTACTGAAGAATAAATAATTGCTTGCTTTGAAGAATATGAATACAGTATTTTGCAGAATTATCTCTAGGGGCACCTGCTTAGCCTTGAAGTGCAGACAGAGTGACCAAATGTCTGTACATGCACCCCCTAGTCTTGAAGTAAAAAATAGAACAATTAGTTGCTTGTGTAGAAGCTTAAGAGGGATTTTGAGTAAAAAAAAAAAAAAAAGACAGCTTTTCTTGAGCTGTGGTGAGAACGCACCAAGTGCCTGTGTCTATGTCTTTCTTTACTGCCGACTCCACACCCTTCCCGAGCTCCGAACTCGGCTGGAGCTGGACTCCGGCACTCTCCGCTTCCATTCCAGCTCCCTGCTTGTGGCCTGGGAATGCAGCACAGGATGGCCCAGGGCCTTGGGACCCTGGACCCACCTAGGAGACCCAGACAAAGCTCCTGGTTTTTGGTTTTGGACTGGATGATCTGGCCATTGTGCCGCTTAGGGAACCAGTGGACACAAGATCTTTCTGTCCTTCCTGTCTGCCTTTCCAATTAAAAAAATGAAAAAAAAAAAAAGATACAGTGAGAAAGATCTTTCATCCGCTACTTCACTGCCCATATGCCCAAAACAGCCAGAGCTGAACGGATCTAAAGACAGGAGCTTCCTCCAGGTCTCCCATGTACATACTGGTTCCCCAACTTTGGGCTATCTTCTACTACTTTTCCAGGCCACAAGCAGAGAATGGGAAGAGAGGTGGAACTCAACTACCAGTCACATGGAATCCTGGGACTTGCAAGGTGAGGATTCAGCCATTGCGCCACTACGCCATTGCACCAGGCCCATGTCTGTACCTTGGTGGGTATCTCTCAGAACCCTGTTTTCTCCAGCATTGATTATTTGAAAGTATGAGTTACAGACAGACCATCCTTCCACTGGTTCAGAACCCAGAAGTCCTCATGGCCTCACTGGGACACTCCAAGACTGCATGTGTATATAAGATCTATGTTAATGTAGAGTATACAAATTTATACACTTAATAGGTATATAATTGTATATTTAGTACATGTACAATATGTATTATCATAGCATGTATATAGTATATAAATATTTTCTATTCAAAACAGCACACAAGTATCTACTAAAATATATTTAACTATCCAGCTCAATATATATTTTATATCATATCATATATAGTTATAGCTATAAATATATTATAATTTATAATATGTTATCCATTTTATAATATGTGAATGTCCATTGCATGTATAAGAATATATGATTAATATCCTTAACCAAGTTCTATATATGTTTCTGTATCTGTATCAATGTAACTATCATGTAACAGAATATTTACATATTGACTCATTTATTTTCATTAAAGATTCATTTTGATTTATTTCAAAGTCAGAGTTACAAAAGGGGAGAGAGAGAGAGACACAGAGCTTCCATCCGTTGCGTCACTCCACAAAAGGAGACAAGGGCCAGAGCTGGGCCAGGCCTGAGCCAGGAGTTCATGCTGCTCTCCCACGTGGGTGCTCAGCCACAAGCCCTGGGGCCATCTTCTGCTGCTTTCCAGGCCTGGTGGAGGGAGAAGGATGAGAAGGGGAAGAGTCAGGACTCAAGCAGGTGCCCATATGGGGTGCAGGTGCTCAGGGCAGGAGGGAAGGCTTTCCCTGTGACATCACATAGCTGGTCCCTAGAGTATCTACAGATAAGTAATTTTTTAGGACAAAATAACTTTTTGATGCAAACTTGTATTCATCATACACAGAAAATGTGAATTAAAAGAAACCATGCATAGAATTTGAGAATCGTTGAACCTGAAGCATTTATGGATTTTAATTCCAATCCCGTATTAACATTCTATGTCCCTGTTCCCTGTGTGAGTGCTGTGCCTGGCTGCAGTCTCCCAGGGTCTGGAGTTTGCAGGCTGCCTCCCTGTGGTCTTGCTGTACGATTTGGGAAAGAGCAAGGTGCTTCTGTCACCAGGATGAGATTCAGGTCTGACTCTTGGTAATGGTCTCACCGCTGAGCCCCTGGCCTGCCTCACTAAAAGGAGGGCCCGAGACACATCAGCCTCTCCTTCCTTTCCTTGGGGTGCAGGCGCAGGGAGTAAGATGTGGTGGTAAGAGCGAAAGGGAAAGGGCCAACTCCCAGCTTGGGAACACCCTGAAAGACCAGAGCACCACTCTAGGATTCTCAGCAGGAAGGGGGTGGGGTCCCAGTGCCCTGCTCAGCCCCCAGCTCTATGTCCAGCTAACTTTCAGCTCTCTGCAGCCGCAGTGCTCACACATCCCAGGACACTGCTATCCGGGCCATCCTTCCTACTCACCAACCATCCAGGCACATGGCTGTCCCGAGCTCCCACGATCCAACCCACCATCAAAACTCGTCTAACCCTCCAGCAGCAATAGAAAGCCTCAACTGGAGCTAACAGGACACCTGCAGCCATGCCTGGAGTGCCACAACCTCAGGGTCCACATTTCCATTTTCTCTGCGCTCAAGTTATGTGCTTGGGGATGGGGCACAGGGTGCTGCCATTTTAGCTCATGGTCTCACCATTCAGAGCCTAGAGTTTCAGGAGGCCAGAGGACGCCCTGGTTTATCTTATCTACCAGTGGCAGAAAACCCAAAACTCTACATCTTCTAGCTGTAGGTGCCCCACTCTGCAGCTTCCTCCTCCCCAGAGTCTTGCCTACAAGTCCAGTGATCTGGAACCCGAGCTTTGAGGACGACCCTCTGCGGTCAAAGACAGACTCCAAAAAGGTCCCCTTAACACAGGCAATTCCTGTTCCCCCACATGTGTTCATATGGTGCCAGATCCCCACACTGCAGCAGACAAGCCCCTTAGGACTTACCTTGTAAGCCTCATAGGTCCCACATCCCAACATCCAGGGCTCAACTCTCACTAGAAATAGAGGCCTATCCCGGGGCAGTCCCCCCACAGGGATGTCAGCAGAAGGCCACAGTGAAGGGCCCTGTGTTTACCTGAGTCTCAGGGGTGCTGGGAGCTGTTCACATATTGGTTCTGCCTTAGTGGGGAAGTCAGGAAGAGCAGGAAGGGCCAGTTCTTGTTGTCATTGTCAGGATGGTCAGCAGGGTCACTGGGTGTGAGCCCTGCATGGGTTAGGATACTCAGAGGGAAAGATTTGGGGTGATGGTGTCCCACATGTGCACACACATGCTCACACCCAGATCACTGAAGCTGTGGGCTGGGTCAGCACCGTGTACTCACCACTGATGTCCACTTTGAGAACACTGTGGTCCTTCTCACCCATGCTTAAGCCCCTTAGGCGGAAGACCTCGATTGGTACTGTGGGAGAAAGGAGATGGATCAATGGATGCCTTAGATGCTGACATCCCATTGCAGTACTTGTAAAACTCATGCTACTTTTTAAAAAAAAAGCTTTATTATTTATTTGTTTGCATGCTTCTTTATTTGAAAGGCAGGCATCAAAAAGAAGGAGAGAGAAAAAGAGAGAGAGAGATCTGCAGGTTTAGTCCCCCAAAGTGTCACTCTGCCTGGAACTAGGCCAATCTGAAGCCAGGAACCAATAAAACTTCTGGGCCTCACACATGAGTGCAAGGAACCTAGGATTTGAGCATCCTCCGCTGCTTTCCCAGGCCATGAAGACTGAGTTGGAAAAAAGTGGAGTAGCCAGGACCAGAACCAGCATCCATCTGGGATGACAGTGACACAGGAAAGCATTAGCCTGAAATGCCAATGTGACCTCCACTAACTATTGCTTTATTTGAATGGCAGAGTTCTAGGCAAGCAAGGGAGACACAACTTCCAGCTGCTGCTTCACTCTCCAAATGACCTCCAAGGCCATGGCTGGCCCAGGGAAGGCCAGGAGCATCATCAGGATTTGCCAGCTTAAGTGCAGTTCCATTGTTCTCCCAGAGAGGGCAGCAGGGGGCTGGAGTAGAAGCAGAGCAGCTGACCATTGGACAGGAGTCCTTGTGGGATTCAGGCAGAGGCCCCCTCCTGTGCCAGACCTTCATGCTGGGCCACTGGCTGCTCCCCTTCTGATCCATCTCCCTGAAAATGTGCCTGGAAGAGCAGCACCGGATGGCCACATGCTTGGACATTGATGGGATTCCTGGCTTTGGGCTTGGTTAGACCCAGCATAGTCATTATTGGAGAGAATAAGCAGATGGAAGGTCTCTCTCTGTTCTCTACAACTGCTTCTCAAATCAATCTTGATTTTAAATGCAGCATTAAGAGGTGGGGACAACACAAAGAGAGATCCTTCATCTACCAGTATATGCTCCAAATATTCACAAGGGCCATAAAAATGTGAACTGCTGAGCAGGTTCCAAGAGGGAGGCAAATTTCATTTTAAGGATGTAGGAGCCCAAAGACCTGGCCATCATCCACTGCTTTCCCAGCATGTCAGCTGGATTGGAAGTGGAGCAGCAGGGACTAGATCAGATATTTTTGTGGATTATCTGCATGAAGGGCAGAGCATTAGCTCCAAAAAGTGACAGAGTTGGTCTTAATAAATACATCTTGACACAAGGAACAAACATCTTAGCAGGCAATTGAGAGGGACCCAGCAGATGGACCATCTCCTAAGCCCACCATCTGCCTCTAAGCAACAGAATCCACAGGACCAGATGCTCCTTCATGTGTGCTGTCATCACCTTCAAACCTCAGTCACCCTGAACCTCCTACACAGCTGGTAGCTGACATACATGGAAAGGAATGACCCACTCGTGGTCCAACAAGGGCCAAGGGTAGAAGACAAAGCAACACCAGGACAGTCCATGCTGCACGTGTGGGACAAAAGCAAGGACTGAGCTGAGGTGGTCATGCTGTCTGTTCCTCTTCTCCCATCCCAGGGCAGGCACAGCAGGTGCTCAGGGATGGAGTCACTATTAGCAGACCCCTCAGTGTCACCCAGCCCTGAGTGTCTGAGAGCAGCTTGGACCAGGGGAGAGGTCACAGTGTTGGGCAGGGGTTCCCAGGAGAAACATGGGTGGGACAGATCATGATCTTCACCTGTCTGATTCAGCCAGCGCCGCACAACGTCAGTGACATCAAATGAAACCCAATTATCTGTTTTGTTGCAGGCCAGGAAGTAATAGTTGATATAGTGCCAACTTCTCCTTCTATATCTCTGGAGGACAGAGAAAAGGGGAGAGGGACTGTACAAACTTAGCCACACTTCACAAACAAGGACCACGTCCACCCCTCTACCTGCTCCCAGGTCACCCTCCAGCCTCTTTCTTCTACACTCACACTGGAATCCACAGCTCCACCCTCCCACAGTGCCCCAGAGAAAGGAGAGGCGAGGGTTCCATAGGGCAGGTTGGCATGTCCTGACTCCCTGAGATATAGGGTGCTCTAATCCCCTGAGGCCACAGGCACCACTGCCAGCCTAAGCCCCTCCCCACTACAATAGACCTCTAGCCCAGGCCATCTTTCTGGGTCTGCAGGGGACACAGCAGGCAGATCTGACAGCCTGTACCTGAGAGCTCACTGCTATGTTAGACCTCATTCTGTGACCCCAGTGCTTGATAAGGAGCCTGAGGAGTTCTAGAACAATATTATAAAACTCTAGGAATATGGAGAAAACATGGTGCTACAGAGCTAAGCCACGGCCTGTCATGCCAGAATCTCATATTAGGACCGTGGGAGTCTGGCTGTTCTACTTCTCATCCAGCTCTCTGCTCATGAGCCTGACAATACAATGGAATATGTGCAACTTGTTCTGCCACACACGGTGGAGACCAGGATGGAGTCCTAAGCTCCTGGATTGTGCCTGGCTCCACCCTGCCCATTGTAGGCTCTTGTGGAGTGAACCAGCACAGGCACACTCTCCATCTTTACCTTCCTTCTCCTAGATGTATAATAAGACCAGAAAACTCCAGGGCTGGAGCTGTGGTGCAGAGGGTAGAGCTGTGGCCTGTGACTCAGGCATCCCCCTGGACACAGCTGAAACACCCAGCTACTTACCTGTGCTCCAGCTCCCTGACAATGCCCCTGGGATATCAGCAATAGATGGCCCAAGTACCTGGGCTCCTGGCACCCATGTGGGACACCCAGGTGGCATTCCAGGTTCCTGGCTCTGACCTGGCCCAGTCCTAGTCACTGTGGCCATTTGGAGAGAGAAGCAACAGGTGCAAGATCTCTCTATCTATATTGTTACCTCCATCTCTGCCCCTACCTCTGTCTCTGTCTCTATTTCTGTCACTCAGAAATACTTCACTTACTCAAAGAAGTAAGTACATCTTTAAAAGAAACCTCAAGGTCCATCGATTGTAAAAAAAAAAAATAGTCCTCATTTCTGTGATTTGGGAGCCCTGAAAATATTTCCTGCACACTCATTTATGTTTTAATTTTAAGCAAGGTGTATGTGACCAGTGGGTCCCCCAGTGGTCAGATGAGTTCTGGAACCTCCAGCCTTCCCAGAGATTTCATGTTTGAGACTCCTGTCTTCATTAAGGGTCCAACTCCTACACCCCAACCTTGTGAGCACTGAGACATCTTATGAAGTGTCTGAGAGCTCTGCACTCCCTTGGAGTCCCTGGTCTGACTCCTCCCACCCTGTCCTTAGCTCACTCCCCTGGAGTCCCTGGTCTGACTCCTCCCACCCTGTCCTTAGCTCAGAATTCGACTCACCTCAAACAGCATCAGTGTCTGCTCCTGGTGCTGCTTGTACCTGTGCAGGTGCAGCTCTGCCCGGGACACCAATGAAGGTTTAGGCACCGCTTCCCGGAGCTTTGTTTTGTTGAAAACCATGTACACGCTGTCCTGGCTTCTTCCAAAATATTTATAAATTTCTAGAAGGAGAAGCAGAGAAAAGCATCAGGGGATTGGCCAGGGTAAAAGCAGTAATGCATCCCTGGCTACGATGGGCCAGAGGGTTGGAGTTGGACTCACCCCTAGCTGAGGGATTTGGGGAGCAGTAGTGGCTCCTTTGGGGTGTCCTCTGCTCTGCAGAGTGAGTCCTAACACCCTGTCTGCCCGAGGCCCCTCTCCACCTGCTCATTGGGATGCTGTGGGACTCACTTCTCCCAGCACAAACAGACCTACTCCAACTACTCTACTTTGGACCCATTCAGTCCCAAAGGCTCCACAACTTCCCTCTGCCCCTAATCTGCCCCTTTCCCGTGTCAGTCCCTTCCCTGGAATCCCTTTCCCATTCCAGGATTCTCAGTTTCCTGGGATTCCCTACTCTTTGACGTCCTGTCCTGATGCAAAACACAATGCTTGGCATGCATTCTGCATACCCATTCCGTGTCTGTTCCCTCTCACTAGCCTCCTTCCCGTCGGCCTAATGTCCCTTTCTTGAAATCATCACAAAGTCCACCGCCTCTCTCCCTGCAGACCCTGCCCTCCCCCAGGTTCCTGTAACCTTAAGGATCAGACCACTCCTCCTGGCACTTTGCTGGGATTCTTCACCCAGCTCTGCTCCTTCAATCCTCTCATTTGCCATCCCCAGACTCCAGTCTGTCTTCTCCAATGCCTACCTTTCCCAAAGCTTAGGGGCTCTGCCTGTCCCCACAGGGTGCCTCTCTCTGCTGCTCTCTCCATATGACCTTGGAGCTTAAGCACCCTAAGAGAGGCCACTACCTTCCACCCACGGCTTCTCCGGTGGAACCTTCCCTCAGCACCTGGTGGGCCTTCTCCACTTGCCTCACTGTCCCAGACCACATTGCTAAAGGATAGAGTTCAGAACCACCCGCCTTTTAGGATGCCCAAGACCTCCATATTCCATATCCCACAATAATGCCACTTCCTCTTGCCAATTTATTTTGCCTTGCTTTGCGGCGCTTCCAGATTGTCCGGCTCACCATTGCTGATGTCCACCATTTTCACGTGGGCGAGCACATCTTTGTGGGAGTATCCAATGGTCTCTGGATTCTTCTTGGTGATTTCCCTGCTAAATTTGTCAAGGGCTCTGTTGTACAGGGAGGGCCTGTCTCATGCACCAGGTTGGTAAACATGTACTTCGAGATGAGAGGACTAGACCGCCCCAATTTGAGCATCCACAGTAGAAGCCACAGCAGTGGCAGCATCTGTAGACCAGAGGGCAGCACTGGGCGGCTCTGATGGAGAAGTCTCAGGGACCAACAAGAAAACCAATATGGTGATGGGTGAGCTGTGGTACCAGCAGGTAGATGGTCTTGGTCTCAAACAGGGGAACCTGTGGGGACTAAGAGAGGTGCGGTAAAGCGTTCCCCACAGCAAGCATCATAGAGGAGAGGGGAGGATTGGCATACCCAAACCCTGCCTGCTCTAACCAGCATAGTGAGCCCCTCAGGTACAGTGGAAGTTTCACAACTTTGTGTGTTTTATCCCAACCCATTTGGGACTCCTCCAACTGCTCCTCCTGCTCCTCCCCACTGCGAAAAATGCCACTCACCTCACACTCTGGCCTCAGGCCGTTGTTTGGTGGCTCCTTTCTCTGCTCTGGCCCTGTGCTGGCTACAAGTGGCCCTGAACCAGAGGTACCCAGGAATGATGTCCCAGTTTCCCCACATGAAGCCCCGAGGCACAGCTGTCTGTCAGCTGCCCTTGGGACTACTGCATCCCATATGAGATCTGGGTGGGAACCCTGGCTGCTCGCTTCTCATCCAGATTCCTGCTAATGCACCATTAACAAAGCAATGGTCATGGCTCCAGCATCATTTCCTGTCACTCGTGTGAAGACCAGGATGTGTTTTGGGATGCCTCCCTTGAACCTGGTTAGGCCCTGAGACAACTGCTTTTGGAGAGTGAGCCCATGGATGGAAGTGCTCTCTCTCTCACTTTCTCACTCCCATCTACACTTTTTTTTTGCATGAATAATTGAATATTTAAAAATAACACACAGATTCTTGGGGACCTCTCCAGGATAGATAGTAAAGGCACTCAAATTTCATCCCAGCTCTCTCTCAGAGAGACACACATTGGAAAGAGCCAGGGGTGAGTGGCCCATGTGGGGGGCAGCTCTTCCAGCACTCATCTGGTCTCTGTGTGCCTACAGCCTGGGCCGATACCTGACTGCTAACTCAGGAGGGACCCTGGGCCACAGCCACCCAGCTAGGCTGTGGACACGTCCCTGACTTACAGGAAGACTGTCAGAGATAAATGTTGGTTGTTGCTTTAAAACATTTGTTTTGGGGCCAGTTTAGTGTCATTGCAGCCTAATCTTCCACCTGCTAGAGCCAGCAACTTATATGGGCAATAGTTCATTTCTTGGCTGCTCCACTTCTGATCCTTGAGTAAAATTGGTTCTAGTCTTTGGGGTCACTGCACACATGTGGGAGACCTGGAAGAAGTTCCTGGCTCCCAGCTTCAGATCAGCTGTTATGGCCTTCGCAAAAAGTTGGGGAAAGTGGACCAGCTGATCAAAGTGCTTTTTCACTGCTAATCTCAATGAAAAATCTGCCTTTCAAATAAGAATAAATAAATCTTTTAAAAATTTTTTTGTTTACTGGAGGCAGTACAGTAATGTAATTGGATAGGCTACCCCGTGAATCACAGCATTGAACAGAGAATCCATTTTGAGTCCTAATGCTCCATGTCCAATCTTGCCTGCTACCTTGGAAATCACTAGACGTTGGCCCATATCTTGGGCCCCTTCCCCACATGAGGGAAGGCTGGGTGAGGCTCCTGTCTCCCAGTTGTAAGTCAGAGCAACAGAGAAGGACAGACAGAAAGATCTTCCATCTACTGGTTCATGGTCCAAATGACCCAGTGACCTGAGCTGAACCGGTTGGATCCAGAATCCAGAAATTCCACTGCATTCTTCCACATGAATGCGTGGGCCCAGGACATGGGTCATCCCCTGCTGCTTTCCCAGGCCATAAGCAGGGAACTAGATGGGAAGTGCAGCAGCCAGGACATGACTAGATCCCATATGGGATGTCAGGGCTCTTCACTTGCAATGCCACAAAATTGGTATCTACAGACAGATAAATATTTAGGACAAAGAAAATTTTTGATGCTTTTTTCATGATACACAGAAAATTCATATTAAAAAGAAATATGTGTAGAATCCAGCAGTCTTTTGGTACCTTAAAAATCTGGGCCTTTTATTCCAACTCTCTGTTACGTTTCTGAATGCCTGGCCTTTGAAGGGCGGGGAGAATGTCCCTAGCTCCGATCTAACAGCATCTGGAGTTGCAGACTGCCTCCCTGTGGTCTTGCTGCACACTTTGGGAAAGAGCAAGGTGCATCCATCGCCAGGATGAGATTCAGGCCTGCCTCTTGACAACAGCCTCTGTGCTGAGCCCCAGGTAGGCCTCATTGAGAAGAAGGTCCTCAGCCCATCAGCCCCTCTTTCTCTGGGGGTAAAAGGCACAGGAAGTAAGATGTGGCAGCACCACACACACATAATGGCAGGTGTCAAGATACCAACTGCCAAGCAGGGAGGCCTGCATTCCCACGGTTAGCACTAGCATCTTCTCTGTCCTCAGGATGTATGTGTGGCAGGGACACAGGGTGCTACCTTTACGGCCCAGGGGCTCAATATCATAGCCTGCTGTCCCAGGAGGCCAGGCAGCCAGCTCTGCATCCTCTGATCTGTCAGTGCAGTGGAAAAGCACCATCTTCCAGTTCCAAGTTCCCCACACTGCAGCTTCCTCTTCCCCAATGACCTCACTGCCAGTCACAGACACTGACTCCTGAGATCTGGAAACCCAGCATTCAGAATGACCCCAGCTGACAAGGCCATGTTGTCATGTGGAGTTCCAGGTTCCCCACCCCACATTCTGATGATGCCCGACACCCACTTTGTGGCAGCCAAGCTCCTAGATACCCATTGTGCTGGCTACTCAAGTCCCACACCCAGCGTCCTGAAGAGAGGATTAACAGAGGGTAGCCCCAAGCAGGTTCACACTTAAGGGCTCCCATGTTCACCTGATACAGCAGTTGATATAGACCACTCAAGGGTACTGGGAGCTGTCCACGAGTTTAGGCTGGTCCGGCGGGTAGGACACAAGGCGTAGGCGGGGTTGGTTAACGCTTATCCCATCATTGTCAAGAAGGTCAACCTGGCCCATAGGGTTGATCCCTGCATGGGGTTGGAATTGCAGGGGGATGGAGCAGTTTCAGCTGTACACCCATGTACATGCACACGCGTGTTCACACACAGATCATTGAAGCCAAGACCTGGCCAGGGCCATGTACTCACCACTGATTTCAATGTGGAGAACATTATCTGTGTTGCAAGACCTCTCAGCTGTTAGGCGAAAGACCTCAAATTCCGCTGTGGGAATGAGGAGAGGGACCCCAGTGTGAGTGTGAGTGTGAGGCTCAGCAGGCCCCTGGAGGAAGAGGAGGGAAGGAGCACACTCCAGGGGGGCTCCTCCTGCCTGGGACACCCCTCACCACCACACACACTCCAGCTCTCTGCCATGCCATGCCAGCAACTTCCCCTTCAGGTCTCAGCTCCCATGTCACCTCCTCACAGGGGCCCTCCAAGGTGCACACCCCTCCCTGGCCGTGACGTCACTGTTTTCTCTAGAGCATGTGACCTCTGACATGGGTGTGTGGCTGTTTATTTGTCTCCTGATCTCAGCCCACAGTGGGAAGCACATAGTACACATCCTTAACTTTGTTGTTGTCCAGTGTCCCTAATTCTCTGTCTAGAAAATCAGTATATAGGGGACGCTTTGTGGAGCAGGTGAACCAACTGCCTTTGATGCTGAATTGCATAATATCACCAGTTCATGTTCCATCTAATTCATTTCCTTTAAAAAAAAAAAACTATTAACAGGGATTTCTTTTCACTTCAGTGGAATTGTGGGAACGGGGAAAATGAGAAAACAGACTTTTACTTTTTGTATTTTTGAACTGTTTGAGTTTTTCCAATGGAATTGTACTTATTTTACTTGGTAATTTTCTTAAAGCAAAATCCCAAGCAAAGTCCCAAATACGGACAAGTCATTCAACTACAAAAACAGTATTCAAATAGAAAGATTGTATTTCTTCTCTATTTTCTAAAGTGTTTGCCAACGTAGTACTTAATTTTGAAAACTACATCTGTAAGGCATCTCCAAGTGTCCTGTTGGATATATTTTTACTTTTTAGATCCTTCTGAAGCTACAGTTTAACAGTACAGTCTACTGTTATACATATTAAATTTTAAAAACAGGTGAAATTGCATCATTCCAGAACCTGGAGAACTTCCCTGAAATCTTCTGGTCCTTACCAGCTGTCCTGTACTTTACTATTAGCACAGAAGACTCTCACAGAGCCCACAGCACAGCCTTGAGGGGTTCAGGCTCTAGAATCTCATCTCCTAGAAATGAATCTTGGTTCCCCCACCTACTGTCTGAAACTGAAGGGGATTCATGACCTGTCTTTGCCTCAATTTCAGTGTAATATAACAGATAACCCTGAAGGCTGTATTGAAGATTAATGACTGACACTAAAAAGTGCTAACGTAATGAGTGCTATGGTAAATTGTTATCTGCTGGCTAATCAAGCTGTTAACTATTATTTTAACTACAGTAAAGCACATGTACCACACACACACACACACACACACAACAAACCCTATTAGCCACTTGTGTTTTATTAGAAAGGCAAAGTTCAAGCGAAAAAAAAAAAATGGAGACAAACCTTTCTACTGCGTGTTTACACCCCAGATGGCCTCAATGGCCAGGACTAGGTCAGGCTGAAGCCAGGATTTCCCAAGTGGGAGCAGTTCTATTTTCTCCCAGACATGTCAGTCAGCAGGGAGCTGTGTCTGGAATGGGGCAACTGGTATTCAAGAGAAGCCCTTGCAAGATTCAGACACAAGAGGCAGCCTAAACCACCATGCCTGAAATGCTGGCCCACCAGCTGCTTCATTCCCAATCCACCTTCCTGCTAAGGGCCCTCAGCCACCCTGAATCTCCTATAGAGCTAGTAGCTGACACACACGGAGAGGGCATGACCTGTCCGTGGTCCAACAGTGGCCAAAAGTAGAGAGAGAAAAGCTTCACCCAAGCCTTTCAACAGGGCACATGAGAGATAGAAGAATCTCCAATGATGAGTGATGTTTTCTAAGCTCCTCCTACCTATCGGCCTTGGGCTACAATTTTCGACTCAGCAGTGTCCAAACGCATAAATCTGACCATGTGATGGCTCTGGACCACAGTGTCCCTCACTATCCATTGCTTCCTACCGCCCTGGCTACACCTGGCTATGAATTACCCTGTGAGCCTCAACACAGCCAACTTCCTGCAACGGGCCATCCTGGAGCCAGCATTCATAGGTCTCAGTGCCTCCACAGCCACATTCAAAATGACACCAACCCCTTTGCCCTCAGTTCCCCATACAAAATATCATTCATTCATGGTGGCACCTGACTTTCCTGACTGTGGAAAGACATCCTAAGTGTCTAGGACCAAAGTGGGCTCCATGGGGACAAGACCCAGGACTCTCTTGCTCACCCATCCAACACAGAGAATGCAAGGTGCGTGTGTGTGGATCCCAGACAGTAATGCATCATTAGGGATAGGAATGAGGACTGGGGACACGGCTGGGCAGAGGAGTGACACAAGCCTTTCCCGGACAGATCCAGAGTGCCAGCTCTCCCTGGGCTCAGGCCTTTGCACAGCTGCTCCCTTACCCACAATGCTCTGGGCCCTCCTTCCCGTCCTTCCTGCTTTTACTCATCTCTCAAAGCTCAACTGAGAGGTGCCCTCCTCCAGGAAGTCCTCCCTGACTCCAGGCTGGGTCAGGCACTTGCTTTGGGTTCCTCTTCCCAGCCCTGCCTGCCCACACTGAGTCATCACTGCATGGACACAGGAGTGCTCCGCTCCCTTCCAGCACACCCCATGGACCATGAGCACTGTGTCCAGGCAAGGACTGGGCTGTGTCTCTCATGCTGTGTCTGTCCCCCTCATGTCCACTCGCAGGGCAGGTGCTCTGGCAATGGAGTCACCACTGACAGAGCCATCACTCATCCCCAGCTCTGAGTGTCTGACACCAGCATGCGCTGGGGCGGGGGGCACCCAGGAGCAGCAGGGTAGGGCAGACCATAATCTTTACCTATGCTTCTCAGCCACTGACACACCACTCCAGTGACATCCAAGGACAACCACTCTGGTGATTCACTTAGGATCAGCAACCAGTTCTTGATTGGCCGCCAGGAATTCTTGCCGTATTTCTGCAGGACAAACAAAAGGGGGAAAAGATGCCTGAGAATTACCTGTGCCTCAAACAAGTACATGTCCCTTCCTCCAGCTCCTGCACAGGCCAGCCTCCTGCTCCTGCCTGGGTCCTGGTCCCAGCCCAAGCCATTGGAGCCATCTGGACATTATTGCACATTCAATAAATAAATGTCATTTTTAAAAAGCGCTTGTTATTGCTCCATATCTTCACAACTGGAATGATCATCTCTATTAAACAGTTACCATACATTCCCTTAAATCAGAATTTGTAACACAAAACCAACAACAGGAATGAAGTTTAAAAAAAAATTCCAGCATTATGGAGCGAAATAGCATGCTAATGAACACCCAATGTGTCAATGAAGAAATGAAAAAGAAAACAAAAATGCCTCTTGGGAAAAAAATATGCTGCTGTGTGCATCTCTGCTTCCATATCAAAGATGGACTCCCCATGAGATGATTGGTGTGTCTTGACAGTAGGATGCTGGACTGACTGTCATTGTTTGTATTGGCAATGCTGGGACACACGTCAATAGCAAAATGATGGACTTACGACTGCTTATGAAGGACTATACCTTTGTAACAATATGGGGGAGCATATTAGGGGGAGGGAATTCGGGGAGGGTAAGGGAAATCCCAGAGCCTATGGAAATGTACCATGAAATTAAAACTAAAATAGAAGGAGAAAAAAAAGAAATAGAAGAGGCATACAAATACATGGATTGAAAAGGAAAACAAAATACACTTCCCCAAATTAGCTAGTCTTTGTAGCAGGAGGAGCCTGGGTTTGGCTTCTCCTCTTACTCCTCCCAGCCCTCCCAGACAAGGAGGGAAAGGAAATTTGAAACAATAATCACACCCACTTTTCCATAACCCTTGGTTTTTCCAGCTCTGATCAACAATGTTATTAGCATCTAAAATTAAATAAAATTTTAATTAATTAATTAAATGTAGCCAGTCTTGTGACTAACAGCAAAGTGGGTGCTGGACACAACACTCCAGGGAATATAGGAAGAAGCTGAAGCCTTCAGACTTAGAGCACTCACTAGGCCAAGTTCTTCCCCGGGGAGGGTTTATCCTCTACTCTCCTTCAACACTGTTTGCAAATGACATGGATTCTAGATCAAGCGGCCTTCTGAAACTCGAGCATTTCTGAAGCACAAAGACCTGCTTAAAGATTCCACCTTCTATACCAATTCTGTCTGGAAGAACTTTCTGGAAATATTCACCATCCATGATGTCCAAGGCAGCACACACTGGGGCAGTTCTGAAGCTCAGTGGTCTAGATGCCTGTGCCCCAAAGCAGACTGCCTGGGTGGGAGACTTGGCCCTGGCTCCTGACTCCAGCTTCCTACTAGGGCTGCGCTGGTGAGGCTGAAGTGCTGTCTCAAGTAGCTGGGTCCCAGTCAGCTCCATGGGAGACCTGGCCTGAGCTCCCAGCTCCTGCCTGGGCCTGGCTCACCCTGGGCATTGTCGGCATTTGGGGAGTGCAGCATGTCTACCCTGTCGCTCAAAGAAATAATCAGCCAGAGAAACTCTGGGGCTGGAGTTGTGGTGCAGAGGGTTAAGCTGTGGCCTGTGACTCAGGCATCCCAACTGGGCACAGGGTAAAGTGCCAGCTGCTCTACTGGTGCTCCAGCTCCCTGCTATTGCCCCTGGGAAAGCAGCCAAAGATGGCCCAAGTGCCTGGGCTCCTGGAGCGCAGCAGGGAGATTCATCTGTGCTGCTCACCTGGTCTGTGCTCCTCCAGCCTCCCTGGGCCGTCTCTCAGCACCTGGGACAGCACCTTGCTCCCCACCTGGCCTCAGCTCAGGCTCCCAACTCACCTCATACAGAGTCACCAGCTGCCCCGCACTCTGCTTGAGCAGATGCAATTTCAGATCCGCCCGGACCAGTGACGATGGATCAGGCACAGCTTCCCGGAACTTCGCTTTGTTGAAGACAATGTACACACTGTCCTGGCGCTTTTCAAATTGTTTATAGATAGCTAGAAGGAGGGGCAGAGAGAGGTGTCAGAAATTGGCAGGCTTGGATGCTGCTGGCTGCCATCAATTAAGTGAGGACCCAGGGGTTTGGAGTTGGATTGTCACACTTAGCTGAGGGAATTTGGGGGCAGTCGTGGCCCCAATGGCGTGTCCCCTTCCCTGCACAATAGCTCCTAATATCCTGTCTGCCTGAGGCCCCCTCTCTACCTGCTCAGGGGACATGCAGTGTGATTCACTTCTCCCAGGACTTCAGCCACAAGTGCGTTTCCCAATGCATAGGAATAGTCTGGGGACAACCCAAGATCCAGAAGTGTGTTTGTGGCCCATGTGACTCAGAGAGAACCCCTGTCATTCTGGGTGGGAGACGCATTCAAGGGGAAGATGAATTAGGCTTCATGTACCAGAAAACACCTCTTCCTGTGGCTCCCCTGACTCTCCCTTTAAAAATAAGCCCAGTCCCCACAACAACCAAGAAAAGGGCTGAGACCACACTGGGGACAGGGACAGGAAGTGAGGAAAGAAGGACTGGAGAGTGGGGAGTGTACCCATGGAGATCCCTGGGCACTCAGGAGGGAGGCCGCACCTTACCAGGATGACTGGCTGGGTTCACATGAGATGAAACATGGACACAGATGTGGAGCCACACGTCTTTGAGGAGAAGTGCAGGTGGTTTAGGGCAGAGGCTCAGAGCAACAGGAACAGCTACCACAGGCCAAAGTGAGGGTGGAAGGAAGGGCAGATGGAGCAGTGAGTGAGGAAGGGGTGTCCTATGGCCACAGCAGGAAATGGCACAGGGATGAGTCATGGACCCCAATGCCAACCACCCTAGATAGAAAGTGTCACGTGGAGGATGGCCCCAGACTCCTCAGATACACCAGAGCTTGGGACCCTTCTCGGTGCCCAGCTGTGGTTGGGCCAGCAGGAAACCATATACAGCTGGGGTGAGTAGGGAGAGTCAGGAGAGCCACGGGAAGAGATATCCTCCTGCACAGGACAAGACACCACCATGATGGCCAAGACTGGATCCACCCTGGATTCTGCCTACGACCCCCACACTTTTGGGGCTCAGGAAGGAAAGAGATGTGAAGATAGAGAAAGCCCAACACTGGGCATTTCCCAGCCTACATAGTAGGAACTGCAGCTTTGGGGTCTGCGGGGTCCTCCTTCTCCTCGTGGAAGCACCTGCTCCTCCCCTCACATATGGCAATCAAGCACTGGGGGCACACCCTTAAAATTCCCTTTTCTTGCCATGACCTCACACAGGCACCATGCCCAGTCCTACCCCCACAGCTCCTCCTCAGACCACTTGCACCCTACAGCTCACAGGCCAGCCAGTGTGCCCCACAACCTCACCTTGCCCCCTTCTATCACCACTTTCCCATTGTGGTTCCCTGTCTCTGAAAGCCTCTTCCAGGGGATCCTCGATTTCCTGAGATTTCCTACTCTGCCTTTGCATCCAGATGCAAACAACCACTGGCTTTGTCCCTAATGTCTTGCTGTCAATACAGACCACCGCCTCTGACCACATCTCCCCTGCCATGCCACAGGTTCCTCCTGCCCTGAGCTGTGTCCACTTGTAGCAGTTTGCTAGAATCCCTCACCCAGCTCTGCTAATTCAACGTACGCATTTCCCAATTCTCACAAATTCCAGGTCAGCTTTCTCCACTGGCTCTGCCAATGCTAACAGGGAAACCCTCTCTGCCATTCCTTTCCAGTGACCTTGGCGCTCAAACATCGTGAAGGAGGCAACTGCCTTCCACCCATGGCTCCTCCTGGACCCCACCCTTCATGACCCCACAGGTTCTGTCCAGTTGGCTCACCATCCCCAGACCTAACTTCTCAGAGGTATCACTGTGCCCCTGGGGATGACCCACCCTCCTGCTACACTCCTGTGTCAGCAGTTTCCTCCCATGCCCACTGCACAGTGGCACACCCAGGTCCCCCAGCTCACCGCTGCTGCCGTCCACCATTTTCACGTGATTGACATTGGTGGGATAATACTCCGGCTCGCGCTCCATCTCCTCTTCTACACTCTCCTTACACATTCCTTCTGGCTGTGCTCTGATGGGCTCCTCGCCCACTCCATCACGAGCACTGTAGTACAGGGTAGGCACGTCTTCAGGCACCGGGCCAGTCATGATGTCACCCTGGCTTTGGGGACTAGAGAGCCCTAATTTGGCTATGCATAGTAGAAGCCACAGCAGCAACATCTGTAACCCAGAGGGCAGCATGAGGAGGCTCTGATGGAAAGGTCTCAGTGATCCACAAGAAAGCTGAGATGGAGATAGGCAAGCTGTGGTACAAGCAGGTAGGTGACCTGCAACAGGCCAGCTGGGCAAGACTGGAAGAGGCTAGACAAAGCCTTCCCCCAGAGACCATCTGGAATGGGAGCACTGGGGTAAAAGTGTAGGAGACCAGGTTGGAGAACCCAAACGCTGCCTCCTGTCTGGCCTGTGCAGTGAGCCTCTCAGGTGCAGTGGAAAAGTTTCAGAATTTTGTGCCTTTTGTCCCAACCCATTTGGCGCTCTTCCAACTCCTCCTCCTGCTCCTCCCCACATGAAAACTACCAACTCATTTCACACTCTGGCCTCGGGCAGTTGTTTGGTGGCTCCTTTCTCTGCTCTGGTCTCGCCCTGGATACAGGTGGTCCTGAGCCAGGGGTATCACAGAATTATGTCCCAGCTTCCCCACCTGAGGTACTGAGGCACAGCTGTCTGTCAGCTACCCTGGGGACCACTACATCCCATAAAAGATCCGAGTGGGAACCCTGGCTGCTCGCTTCTCATCCAGCTTCACGCTAATGTGCCCTAAGAAGGCAATGTTCAGTGACTCCAGCGTCGGTTCCTGTCACTCGTGTGGAGACCGGGATGTGTTTTTGGGTGCCTTCCTTGAACCTGGCCAGGCCTGCTACAGCTAGCTGCCTTTGGGGGAACAACAGTGGATAGAAACTCTCTCTTTTGTTCTCTCTCTCTCTCACTTTCTGTGGCTGTATGTGTATTGAGTGCATTTAGATAAATCAATGATCTTTAAAAAAAAAAAAAAAAACAACACAGGGCCCGGCGCGATGGCGCAGTAGTTAAGGTCCTCGCCTTGCACGCCCGGGATCCTATATGGGCACCGGTTCTAATCCCGGCAGCCCCGCTTCCCTTCCAGCTCCCTGCCTGTGGCCTGGGAAAGCAGTTGAGGATGGCCCAAAGCTTTGGGACCCTGCACCCGCGTGGGAGACCCGGAGGAGGCTCCTGGCTGCGGCTTGGCATAGTATCGGCCGTTGTACTCACTTGGGGAGTGAATCATTGGGTGGAAGATCTTCCTCTCTGTCTCTCCTCTCTGTATATCCGCCTTTCCAATAAAAAAATAATAATAATAATAAATCTTAAAAAAAACACAGATTCTGTGGAACTCCACTTTCAAGAGGTGGAGTCTAGGCCATCCCATTGAGCCTGACAGGTGTGGGACCAGGTTTCTCACCCACAGCACAGTGCTGGGAGATGACAACCTACAGTGGGACAGTGAAGGCAGTGGGGCCCATTAGGGAGTGAATCAACAGAAGGAAGAAGTTTTTCTATCTCTTCTCTCTATAAATACACTTTTCACATAGAAAATAAGACATAAGTTAAAAAAAAACAACCACATCATTTATTGGGGCCAGAACAGTGATAAGTCTGGTTAAGCTGCCCAGGAAGTGCCAGCCTTGAAAGTGGACACTGCTGAGTCCTGATGTTCCATTTCCAACATAGCTTACTTCCTGGGAAAGTACCAGAAGCTGACCCAGATCTTGGTCAGTGTGTACCAGACTGTATTCTAGAAGTGAAGTGAATTTGTTGGGGAAAGACCCTGAGCCTTTCTGCTCACCACTGTGTCCCCACATCACCCACCACAGGGCTGCAAGCCCAGGCTCAGGCTGCCAGCATTGTGGGGTCAGCAGGACATGCACTGGTTGGCCTCTGACATCTGATAGCCTGGGCTCTGAGAGCTCACAGCTAGGTTAGACGTCATCGTGATGCCAGTGTCTGATAAAGTTCAAGAATAGCATGGCCATGAGCACGAGATGTTCTGGAATATTCTTGTACATCTCAGATATATGAACAAAAGGATAATGGCCCAGGGAGTCAAGCTATTGCCTATGGCATGGCATCCCACCTACAAGCTGGTTTTGAGTGCTGGGCTAACTTCTCATCATGCTCATATCTTTGTGCTCTGTGGTCAAAGTACCTCAGGTCTCCCACACCTGTTCCCCTTCCACTCACCTGGCAAAATCAATAACAGCCATGGCGACTATGCCACCGGCTGCCCTGCTCTGTGTGAACTTGTGCACTGTCTGATGCATTCCTTGAACAGCCCTATGACACGCTATCATCCGCTGTGCACAGGCAGTGAGATTGAGTAACTGCTGAGACATCACTGCCAGCTCACTGAGTGACCCGGGCCCCTTAAGAGGCATTTTCCCCTCTTTTTCCTATCATTCCTTCCTTCCCATTGCTCTGTTTTAATCCCAATTTGCAGGTGGACATACTGGGATGTTTCCTTGTGACAATGAACAGCAGCCCTAGGTGGCTAAATGCTCACCTTGCAATGGAGGCATCCAATGGGAGTGCCAGTTGTAGTCTTGGCTGTTTCTATCCAGTTCCCCGTGTGTGGCCTTGGAGAGCAGTAGAAGATGGCCCAAAGCCTTGGGAGCCTTCGGTTATATAGGAGATATGGGAGAAGCTCCTGACTCTAGCCTCAGATAAGTTCGTCAACAGTGTTCAAAGTTCGTCACTTTGAACACTGGGGAGTGAACCATGAGAAGTAAAATCATTCTCTCTGTCTCTCCTTTGTCACTAAATTCTGATTTACCTTTTACAGGCGAAAAAAAAAAAAAGAAAAGAAAAGAAAAAAGAAAAAAGAAAGAAAGAAAAAGAGGGCACGGCGCCATAGCCTAGTGGCTAAATCCTTGCCTTGCATTTTCAGGGATCCCATATGATGATGGCCGTCTCTCCCTGCTTTACCTCCTGACCACCTGGTCCTGGCCCACTTCTCCTTGTCTTCCTGATTCTAAGATCATGGTCACTTCTGCCTGTCCCAGAAGGACAGCCTGTGTATGGGACCAGGAGCAAAGTGCAGACAAAAGGGAAAAAATGCACCCCCCCAGACAAAAGACCCAAAAACAAAAATAGAGCAGTAGCTGGTGCTGGGGGTAAAGTGAGGGATAAGAGAAGGTATGCTTGAGCTTCATGTGATAACTGTACAACGCTAACCAGAAGCTGGGGAGGAGGTAATAGTCCTGGCCCTCCAGGCAGGGACATTTGCCCTGAGAGGACACAGTTCTCCAGTCCACTGCTGAGGGAGCACCCCAGTGTGAGCCCCGGGGATCCCAGCACACACCTCAGCCATTCCCCATGGGGCTCCCTGTGCCAGCAGCAGCAGCAGCCACAGGACCTGAACAAAGATGCCTCAGTGAAGTTGTCTGTCAAGGCACCACACCGGACTCCAGCCTCCTTTCCCTGGATGCCACCAACTCTCCCTCTGCCTCTGCTTCTTCCCCTCACTCTTCATTCAGCAAGGACCACGGACCTGGGTCCCACCTGCTGCTCCTAGGGCTGCTGTTCACGGTCACAAGGACACACCCCAGTGTGTTCACCTGCAAATGGGGATAAAAACAGAGCAACGGGAAGAAAGGATGCTAGGAAGGATGAATGGAAAAGGCTTTCCCTGGGGCCTGGGGCACTCAGTGAGCTGGTGGTGATCTCTCAGCAGAGTTACCCAAGCCCCGTGTGGCTGTTTCCACCACAGGACAGGAGATGATAGCACAATCCTGTGTTGTTCTAGCAATGACCAGAAAGTATACACGAGTTCATGCAGAGCAGGTAAGCCAGAGACACAGATGCCATGGCATTTACTGATTTTGTCTGCTAAGCATAAGAGGAACAGGTGTGGGAGACCTTGCAGGCTTCTGATCCCAAAGGTTTAGGGCCTGGGTTTAGGAGAAGCTATCATCCAGCACTCAAAAGAGTTGGAATATGGGAATGCCATGTCACAAGCTATAGCTTGGACCATTGAGCCATATTACTAGCTAATTCAGCTGGCCTATACAAGAATATTCTAGAACATCTCATGCTCATGGGCATGTCATTCTTGGGCTTTATCAGACACTGGTGTCACAATGACGTCTAACATAGCTGGGAGCTCTCAGAGCCCAGGCTATCAGATGTCAGAGGCCAACCAGTGCATGTCCTGCTGACCCCACAATGCTGGCAGCCTGAGCCTGGGCTTGCAGCCCTGTGGTGGGTGATGTGGGGACACAGAAGTGAGCAGGAGGGTGCTGGGTGCTTCCCCATGAAGTCCAACTCATTTGTATAATATTTATGAGGAGGACCTGAAGCAGCCCTGGCATGCACAGAGACATTGAATGACTCATGAGTGAACTGAGAATGGAGGCATGGCACTGGTACAGGATCAGGGAGCCATAATTGTCCTGGGGGCACTTGAGAATAATCCAGATACATTTAGATCCTTAAGTACTGCCTGGAGGAGGGTGATTGTGCAAAGACGCACAGGATAATTCTTATGGCCAGGTGTAGTAGGGAGCAGTGGGCAGAGAGGGGCACCAAGGCCCAGAGCTGGGACGTGGCAGGGTCTCCCCTATCTGGGGCTCTGCTGAGTCCAGGCACACAGCCCAGGCCTGCAGGCAGGAGGAGTTTAGACAAGATCCACTCAGTCCACATCTGCCCTGCAGGAGAGTCCAGGTGCAGCTTTATCTCTGACTTTTTATGGCCTGAGGCACCATGCACAGGTTATCTCCTGTGCTGTGTGTCAGTGACTAGTGCTGTCATATGGACAGGGTGACTGAGGGGTAATGGCCACAACACACAGGAAGGGTCTAGGACAGAACATCCTATGGTTTTTCAAGGGAGGTGGTTAAGATGGTCCCTTCCAAAATTTTTAAGGTGTATTTTTATTTAAGATTTAAGGGCCCGGCGCGATGGTGCAGTGGTTAAGGTCCTCGCCTTGCACACCCGGGATCCCATATGGGCGCCGGTTCTAATCCCGGCAGCCCCACTTCCCATCCAGCTCCCTGCTTGTGGCCTGGGAAAGCAGTCTGGGACAGCCCAAAGCTTTGGGACCCTGCACCCGCGTGGAAGACCCAGAAGAGGCTCCTGGCTTCGGATCAGCATAGCATCAGCCGCTGTGCTCACTTGGGGAGTGAATCATCGGACAGAAGATCTTCCTCTCTGTCTCTCCTCTCTGTATATCTGCCTTTCCAGTAAAAATAAAATAAATCTTTTTAAAAAGGATTTAATAAAAAAATTATTACATACATTTTTATATATTAGACTGGCAGATTCACAGAGAGGAAGACAAGGAAGCAAAGAAGCAGAGAGAGAAGACAAATGACCACTTCTGTTGCTGGTCCTGTATTGAATCAGCCACAACAGCTGAGTCTTCCCCAGGACGAGCCACGGTCTGGAACTCCCTCAGGTTGACAATGGTGACAGGGCCCAGGCACACTGTTGGTACTTCTTACCACTGCCTCAGTCCCAGTGACTTGGATGTGCTGTTACTGAGTCTTCTCCAGTGCTCACATGACATGCTGGCATTTCAGGCTTCTGTTAACATACGGCACCACAACACTGTCCCCATCACCCCTGCTCTTGTCCTGGCCTTGCCTTGTATGTCCGCAGGATCTTCCTAGGCTGGGGCTTAGCTACACACGTCCATACAAGAGGCTCAAAGCAAAGAGGGTGACAGAAAGCATCCCTCATCAGCTCCAGTTCAGCATCCTGGAACACTGGCAATTCCCACTTGTTGCTATGTCTGCAGGCTCAGCCCCACTGCCAGGATCCCAGCAGGAAGGACAGCAGGAAGCAGCCCCTGCCCCTGGATGTCCCCTAGGCCTTGTTAGTCACCAGAGGCAGAGGGCAGTGGTGACTCCAGCATCCCCTCAAACTCCTTACTTCCCAGAATTCCAGGCCCTGTCCTTCACATGCCATACCTAACTCCATTCATTCATTCATTCCCATGTCTTTTTTGGGGCACTCACCCTACGACCAGCACACTTGGCACTGGGAATTGGATGACAGGGACACATTATTTTGTGCCCTTGTTCCCCATCTCATATGATTCCCACAACAACCCTGACTGAGGCATTCCCATTACACAGCTGAGGAAAGCTGAGGCACAGGGAGAACAGGGGGCTTGCCTGAGCTCTGAGAGGGCAGAGCCAGGGACAGAGTTCAGGTTCAGGGCAGCCTCTGGAATGCACCTCACTCCACCCCTGGGTTTTCTGCATGGACCCCTCCCCTAGCCATGGTTACTCCTAATTTGAGGATTTGGGGCATTTTTGCATTTCGTGCCCACTCCCTTCCTGGTCCCACACTCAGGCTGACCTTCTGGGACAGGCAGATGTGGCAATGTCCATATGCCTGAAGTAGGACAGAAAGGTAAGTCAGCTAGGCCCAGGTGGTGGGGAGGTGGGCCAGGGAGAGATGGCCATCCCCATCCAGTCTGAGTCACTGTTGCTGGGCATGAGGTCCTGTGAGTAGGAGGGGCCTGCACGGCTGTGTAGGGTATCACCTTGTCCCCCTGTCCCTTATCTAGCCCCTCCCAAGGACCCTTCAGAACAGACTGCCCTAGAATCTTCATTTCCAGCCTGCGGGAAGACTCCTGCCCATACCAGAGCTTCTCATTCATTTTCTGTTATCCTTTTACAATGACTTGTTTATTCTTTCTTGCAAAGGTAGATATACCGAGAGTAGTGAGACGGTTCACTCCCCCATCCAAAGCCAGGAGCCAGGAATATCTTTCAGGTTTCCCTACGAGGGAGCCCATTCCCAGGACCTTGTGCCAGTCTCTGCTGCTTTCTGAGGCCACAAGCGGGCATGCAGCTGGAGAGAAATGAAGCAACTGGGACAACAGGCTCAAAGAGAAAAGGGTTCGCACTGGCTATGCCCTCCACTGGACCCAGATGTGCACCTAATTTGTCCCTACAGGACCTGGGATGGCCTGGGTCTGTGGCCAACAGGGCAATGACTGACTCAGCCCTCCCCTTCTCAGGCAGGTCCTGTCCCTCAGTCTGTCAGCCCAGGGACACCCAGAGCCTCCCAGGTTCCTCAGGGGTTCCTTCCCCACCAAGCACCCTGAGCTGTGTGCACATGGAGACATGTCATGACACAGGCTCACACACAGGCACAGAAGCCATGGCAGCTGCAGTGGGAAGCGCCCAAGATGTTCTGAGGTGGGAATATTCCCTCAGACTGCTCCAGCTGAGCCTGCCCAATGCAACACCTGAAATCCCGGACTCTGGAGCCTCCAGACAGGGACAGGGACAGGGACGCTCAGCTGTGGAAGATGCCCCTCCTCTTCATGCAGAGGAAATCAGAGCCCAGCACTGCTGGCGTCTTCTTTGATTTGGGCTTGGATTGGGACCAAGAGAAAGCAAAGGCGATTTCAAGCAGCCAAAATAGGTGAGACTTCATGAGTCTCCTTCATGTCATCACCTAGAAGGGTTCAGGTCTTCCCAACTGCCTCACCCACATCTTTCCACGCTTCATAAAGATCCAGATCATTTCTGTGCTTTGCCAAATATCTCGCAGAATCTCTTCTTTTTGCCCTGATTAATTTATCTATTTATTTGGTAGAGTTATATGTATATAGAAAGATATTCCTTCCACTAGTTTAGAACCCAGGGTCAATCATGGGCTCGCTGGGACACTCCAGCTCTGCAGCCTCAGCTTCATCCGGGTCTCCCACATGGGACCTGGCCCCCCTTCCTCTGCTTTCCCAGGCCCCTGAGCAGGGAGCTGGATGATCTCCAGGGGAGAAGCCAGACCTGACCCAGACCCCATATGTGATGCCCACGGAGCAGGTGGCATCTATTCTTGCAGAGCCACAGTGCTACCACGATTCCCTTCATAGAGAATATCTGTTTATATATATTAGCTATGTGCACAAAATATATCTTATTAATATCTAGTAGTCATTCATATAGTTAGGATCTATTATGCATTCTTATTTCATAAACCATATTACTATAGTTCATAAATGTATTAATAGGTGATTATATTTTTATATAATGTGTAGCTTAATACATATTTATAGTGCTTAAGTATTATCTACTTGGCAGGTATTAGAGTAATGTGTATTTTTATAATTTCATATTTATTTTTTAAATGTATAAATTATATGAATTTATATAAATACCTAATGTATTTATATCCACCTGATATATGCTTTATATCGATACCATGCATAGTTACATGCAAGTATAACTATTCTAATCGATAATACAGAGTACCTATTTAATCTGTAAATATGATTAATATCCTTGTACTTTCTACATATATTTCTAAAACAACATCATTAAAACTATTACACATACATGAAGGAGAATATAACTTTCTTTAGTTATTCATTTATTTGCATTAAAGATTCATTAGTTTTCTTTGAAAACAAGGAGATTGAGAGAGAGACAAAGAGCTTCCATCCATTGCGTCACTCCACAAATGCAGACAAGGGCCAGAGCTGGGCCAGGCCTGAGCCAGGAGTTCATGCTGCTCTCCCACGTGGGTGCTCAGCCACAAGCCCTGGGGCCATCTGCTGCTGCTTTCCAGGCCTGGTGGAGGGAGAAGGATGAGAAGGGGAAGAGTCAGGACTCAGGCAGGTGCCCATATGGGGTGCAGGTGCTCAGTGCAGGAGGGAAGGCTTCACCTGTGACACCACACAGCTGGCCCTTAGAGTATCTACAGATAGCTCACTATTTAGCACAAAGAATTTTTTTAAATGTAAACTTGTTATCATAATACAAAGGAAATTCATATTATAGGGAAATATGTTTAGAATTTGGGAATCTCTCTGCACCTGAAACATTTGGCTCTTTCATTCCATTTCTCTGCTAACTTTCTGTATCCCTGCTCCCTGTGTGTACTGGGGCATCCCTAGCTCCAGTCTCCCAAGGTCTGGAGTTTGCTTGCTGCCTCCCCGTGGAGTCTGGTGCCTCCCTGTGGTCTTGTTGCACAATGTGGAAGAGAGCAAGGTGCATCCATGGCCAGCATGAGATTCAGGTGTGACTCCTGGCAATGATGCTTTTGATGCTTAGCCAGTGGGCTGCCTCGCTGAGGGGAGGGTCCTCAGCACCTCAGCCTCTCCTTCCCAGGGGATGCCAGTCCAGGGAGTAAGACCTGGTGGTGAGGGAGCTATCAGGAACACCCTGAAAGAAAGGCCGAGCACGGCTTTAGGACTCTCAGCATGGAAGGAGTGGGGTCCCAGGGCACTGCTCAGCCTCCCACATTCTCATGGAATTCCAGGGCTCTGGGACCAGCTGACTTGCATCCCAGTGGGCCAATGCATCAGCTATCATGTCCCAACTCTCAGGATACACAGAGGCCTCACCCAGGGATGTCTGCCCCAGCAATGTCAGCTAAGGCTACAGAGAAGGACATTGCGTTTACCTGGGTCTCAGAGTGTTGGGCAATGTTCATGGGCTGAGGTTACTTCCACCGGGAGGACACTAAGACCAGGAAAGGCCGGTTCTTGATGTCAATGTCAGGATTGTCGCTAAGGCTGCTGCTGGGTGTAAGCCCTGGAAGGGGTAGGAAATCTCAGATGGTGGATGGAGCAGTGGCACAGGGGAGGCTTAGGGTGAGGGTTTCACACATTGCTTACACATGCTCATGCACAGATCACTGGAGCCATGGGCTGGGTCAGCATCAGGTACTCACCCCGGATGTCCACTATGGTTTGAGTTTCTTCTTCTACCTCACCCATGCTGATGAACTTTAGGCGGAAAGTTTTGACAGGCTCTGTGGGAGTGAGGAAATGGACACCTTGAATGCTGGCATCCCAAAGCATCCTAGTGCAAGTACCTGTTCTTTTTAGAGTTCTGCTGGTCTACTCCACCAAAACCTCATTCTGTGTGGAGCTGAGCCAATGTGAAGCTAGGAACCAAGAGCAATTTCTGGTTTCACACATTGGTGCAAGGAACCAAGGACTTGAGCCCCCTCCACTGCTTTCTCAGGCCATCAGGACTGAGTTGGAGTGAAAGTGGAGAAGCCAGGACCAGAACCAGCATCCATCTGGGATGACAGTGACACAGGAAAGCATTAGCCTGAAAGGACACTGTGCCCTCCACTAACTATTGCTTTATTTGAATGGCAGAGTTCTAGGCAAGCAAGGGAGACACAACTTCCAGCTGCTGCTTCACTCTCCAAATGAGCTCCAAGGCCATGGCTGGCCCAGGGAAGGCCAGGAGCATCATCAGGATTTGCCAGCTTAAGTGCAGTTCCACTGTGCTCCCAGAGAGGGCAGCAGGGGGCTGGAGTAGAAGCAGAGCAGCTGACCATTGGACAGGAGTCCTTGTGGGATGCAGGCAGAGGCCCCCTCCTGTGCCAGACCTTCATGCTGGGCCACTGGCTGCTCCCCTTCTGATCCATCTCCCTGCGAATGTGCCTGGAAGAGCAGCACCGGATGGCCACATGCTGGGGCTCTGATGGGATTGCTGGCTCTGGGCTTGGTTAGACGCAGCCCCAGCCATTATGGGAGAGAACAAGCAGATGGAAAGTCTCTCTCTGTGCCTGCTTGCCTCTATCCCACTGCAAATGCTTCTCAAATCAATCTTGATTTTAAATGCAGAGTTATGGTCGGGGCAAGACAGAGAGGTCCTCTAACCATTGGTATGTTTCCCTAATATAGGCAATGATCAAAAAAAATGTGAACTGCTAGGCAGGTCCGAAAATCAGACCAGTTTTATGATAAGGGTGTAGGGTCCCAACGACCTGGCCATCATCCACTGTTTTCCCAGCATATCAGCAGGAAGCTGGATTGGAAGTAGAGTAGCAGGAATTCGATCTAATACTGCTGTGGATTTTCTGCATGATGGGTAGAGGGTTGGTTCTACTAAGTGACAGTAAGTGACAGTGCTGGTCTCAGTAAACAAATTTTGGAACAAGGAACAAGCATCTTAGGAGGTAGATGGGGAAACTCAGCAGACAGACCATCTCCAAATCCACCATCTGCTTCTACAACAGAATCCACAGTAGCAGATGCTCTGTGCTAGGCCCTTCAGGTGTGCTGTCACTATTCTTAGTCCCTAACCCTCCTAGAGCCAGTAGCTGACACACATGGAAAGGAAGTGACCTGTCTGTGGTCCAGCAAGGGACAAGGATAAAAGACAACGCTACACTAGGACAGTCCATGCTGCACGTGAGGGACAAAAGCAAGGACTGGGCTGTGGTGGTTACGTTGTGTCTGTTCCTCATCTCCCAACCCAGGGCAGGCACAGCAGGTGCTCTGGGATGGAGTCACCACTAACAGACCCTCCAGTGTCACTCCACCCTGAGTGCTGGTAGCAGCAGGGGTTGACGGTGAGGAGGGGAGAGGGCAGGGTGCTAGGCAGGGGTTCCCAAGGGAACTGAGGGTGGGATAGACCATGACCTTCATCTGTTTGGTTCAGCCACCGCCGCACAACTTCAGTGACATCAAACCACATCCATTTATCTGTGTCCTGGGCAAGGAAGCGATTATTGATATTGCGCCACTCATTGCTTCCAGTTCCCTGGAGGAAAAAGAACAGGTGAGAGGGAGGGTAGAGACTTACCCATGTCTCATGCCCAAGGACCAATCCAATCACTCTTCCTCCTCCCAGCCAACATCCACTGACACCCACACACCCACACTGCAGTCCATAGCTCCTCCCTCCCACGTTGTCCCAGAAACAAGAGGACCTGAGATCCTTAGCTTTGCTTGATCTGTCCACTCCTTGCAGTGTTGGGCATTCTAATCCCCATGAGCCATGGGCACCACTTCCAGGCTAAGTCCCTCCCACCGGCAGAACCCCGCAGCCCAGGCACCTGGGCCAACGTTCTGGATCTGCAGGGAACACAGCAGGCAGATCTGACAGCCTGGGCTTTGAGAACTCACGGCTATGTTAGACCCCATTCTATGACCCCAGTGCTTCATAAGGACCAAGAAGGACACACTGAAAAGCCTGAGGAGTTCTAGAACAATCTTGTACAACTCCAGGAACATGGGACTGGAGAGTTGCTACAGAGAGCTAAGCCACAGCCTGTCATGCCAGAACCCCTTATTAGCACCAGTGTGAGTCCCGTTGTTCTACTTCTCATCCAGCTCTCTTCTCATGAGCCTGGGCATGCAATGGAATATGTGTAACTTGTTCTGCCACACGCGTTGGAGATCAGGATGGAGGCTGAAACTCTTGGATTGTGCCTGGCCCTGCCCTGCACATTGTAGGCACTTGTGGAGTGAACCAGCACAGGCACTCTCAATTTTTACCTTCCTTCTTCTAGATACATAATCAGACAAGAAAATCCAGGGGCTGGAGTTGTGGTGCAGAGGGTAGAGCTGTGGCCTGTGACTCAGGCATCCCCCTGCAAACAGCTAAAACACCCAGCTACTTACCTGTGCTCCAGCTCCCTGACAATGCCCCTGGGATATCAGCAATAGATGGCCCAACTACCTGGGCTCCTAACACCCATGTGGGAAACCCAGGTGGCACTCCAGGTTCCTGGCTCTGGCCTGGCCCAGTCGTAGTCACTGTGGCCATTTGGAGAGAGAAGCAACAGGTGCAAGATCTCTCTATTTATATTGTTACCTCCATCTCTGACCCTACCTCTGTCTCTGTTTCTATTTCTGTCACTCAGAAATACTTTACTTACTCAAAGAAGTAAGTACATGTAATAAAGAAAACCTGAAGAGTATGAGTTGCAAAGTAATATCCAATATCTCCATGATTTGGCAGCCCTAAAAATATTTTCTGCTCTTACATTTACATTTTCAGCAAGATGCATGTGGCCAGTGGGTCCCCTAGTGGCCAGATGGGTTCTAGAATCTTCAGCCTTCACAGAGATTTCACATTTGACACTCCTGTCTTCATTAAGGGTACAACTCCTACACTCCCAACCTTGTGAGCAATGAAGCATGCTGTCAAGAGTCTGAGAGTTCTGAAGACCCCAGGAGTCCCTGGTTGGCACTCCTCTGCAGGGCAGTACCTTCCTCCCACCCTGGCCTCAGCTCAGGCTCTGACTCACCTCATACAGCATCACTGTCTGCTCCTGGTGCTGCTTGCGCCTGAGAAGGTGCAGCTCTGCTCGGGACAGCAATGATGGGTCACGCACGGCTTCTCGGACATCTGTTTTGTTGAAAACCATGTACACGCTGTTCTGCCTCCTTAACAATTGTTTATAAACCTCTAGAGCAGAAGCAGAGAGAGGTGTTAGGAGACTGGCAGGGGTAGAAGCATCAGTGTGTCCCTGGTCATGATTCAGCCCAGAGTTTTGGATTTGGCTTATCAGACCTAGCTGAGGGTCCTTGGGGGCAGTAGTGGCCACATTGGGGTGAGCACTACCCTGCAGAATGGGTACTAACACCCTGTCTACCTGAGGCCTCTCTACTCCTGCCCAGATTGGTACTGTGTGACTCAAAGACTCATAGCTCCCAGCACACCCAGACCTACTCCAACTGCTCTACCTTGGACCCATTCAGTGCCAAGGGCTCCACCTCCTCCCTCTGCCCCATACCCTCTGCCCCTTTCTCATGTTGGTCTGTTCCCTGGAAACCCTTCCCCATTCCAGGATTCTCAGTCCTGGTATTCCCTACTCTGCCTTCGTGACCTAGTGTGAAACACCATGACCCTCAGCATGCATCCTCCACACCCTCCACACTGGTTTTCCATTTCCTCTCAACAGCCTCCTCCTTCCCATTGGCCTCACACACCTTTCTTACATGCATCACAAATCCCAACACCTCTCTCCCCACAGACTCTACTGTTTCCTGATTCCTTGCAGCTTGGAGATCAGTTCACTCCTCCCAGAACTGTGCTGTTGTCCCTCAACCAGCTCTGTTCTTTCAATCTTCCCATTTCACAACCATCCCCAAAACTGCATCTGCTTTCCCCACTGGCTCCCTTTCCCAAAGCTTAGGGTCTCTGCCTGTGCCCCCAGGTTGCCCTTGTCTGTAGCTCCCTCCAGGTGACCCTGGAGCTGAAGCGCCCTAAGGGAGGCTACTGCCTTCCTCCCATGGCTTCTTCCATGGAACCTCTTCCCCCATCACCTGGTGGGTCTTGTCCGCTTGCCTCACTGTCCTAGACCACATTGCTGAGGGATAGAGAGCTCAGAACACTCCCCCCGTTAGGATACCCATACTCGGCATGTTCCCCGTTCCAGAGGGTATCCCCTTATTCATGCCAGCTTCCTTTGCCATGCACGGTGGCACTCCCAGATGGCCCAGCTCACCATTGTTGATGTCCAGCATAGGCACGCGGGTGACCACCTCATTGTAGGAGATGCCAATAACCGCTGAATCTTTCTTGTTGCTCACCCTAGTCGCCCTGTTAAGGATTCTGTTATACAAGGAGGGCCTGTCCCAATTCACCAACCTCATCATCATGTCCTCCAGGCTTAGGGGACTGGAACACCCCAACTGTGGAGCTAATATTAGAAGCCACATCATTGGCAGTGACTTAATCCCTGAGGGCAGCATGTGCAAGCTCAGATGGGGACCACAAGTTATGATTGGGATAGGTAACCTGTGGTACCAGAAGCCTTTGTCAAAAACAGAAAGCTGGTTTGGTATGAGGGATTCTGACACA
The DNA here is from genome assembly GCF_017591425.1 of Ochotona curzoniae. NCBI lineage: Eukaryota > Metazoa > Chordata > Mammalia > Lagomorpha > Ochotonidae > Ochotona > Ochotona curzoniae. The sequence goes on along the minus strand of NW_024465561.1, from coordinate 2,037,046 downwards.
GCAGTTGATATAAAAGACTCATGGATACACAGAGCCGTCCAAGTAAACAGCCTCGTGTGGCGGGTAGGTCTCAAGTCGTAGGAAGGGCTGGTTCATGGTTATCCCGCAATCTTCAGGAAAGTCAACGCTGCATGTAGGGTTGATTCCTGGATGGAATTGGAATCTCAGCGGGATGGAGCAGTGCAGTGCACTCCCATCCATGTACATGCACACGCGTGTTCACACACAGATCATTGAGGCCATGGCCTCGGCCAGGGCTGTGTACTCACCACTGATTTCCATGTGGAGGACACTATCTTTGTTTTCAGGGCCTCTCTCAGCTGTGAGGCGCAAGACCTCGATTTCCCCTGTGGGAGAGAGGAGAGGGACACCAGTGTGAGTGAGGCTCAGCAGGCCCCTGGAGGAAGAGGAGGGAAGGAGCACACTCCAGGGGGGCTCCTCCTGCCTGGGACACCCCTCACCACCACACACACTCCAGCTCTCTGCCATGCCATGCCAGCAACTTCCCCTTCAGGTCTCAGCTCCCATGCCACCTCCTCACAGGGGCCCTCCAGGGTCCACACACCCTCCCTGGCCATGACGTCACTGTTTTCTCTAGAGTATGTGACCTCTGACATGGGTGTTTCTGTTCCTTTCTCTGCTGGTCTCAGTCTAAAGTAGGATGCACCTGGGTACACATCCTTAACTTTCTTGTTCCCCAAGAACGTCCTCTGTTTGGTCCTCTGTTCACAAAATGAGTGTGTGGGGGAAGCTTTATGTAGCATTGGGTGAACCAACTGCCTTTGATGCTGGCATCCTACAAGTGCACCAGTTTACATTCCAGCTGATTCATTCCATTTTAAAAATTGGCTATTTGTGCTTTATTTGAATGAAAGAGCTCTTGAAAAATGGGGGGAAACACACCTTCCTGCTACTGGTTTATTCGCCAGATGACCCCAACGGCCAGGACTAGGCCAGGCTGAAGCCAGGAACATCCTCAGGATTTCCCAGCTGGGAGCAGTTCTGCTCTTCTCCCAGACATGTCAGCAGGGAGCTGGGTCGGGAGTGGGACAGCTGGTATTGGACAGGAGCCCTTGCAAGATTCAGAGACCACAGGAGGACGCCTAAACCACCATGCCTGAATGCTGATGAACTGGCTGCTTCCTTTCCAATCCACCTCCCTGCTAATGGACCTGCAAAAGCAGCACAAGATGGCCACGTGCTGGGGCCCTGATGGAATTCCAGGCTCTGGGATTCAGCCTGTTGGATGCACGCCATGCCAGGAATGTTGGGATTAAACAGGTAGATGAAATCTTTCTCTTTTTCTCACCCTGCTCTCTGTTAGTCTGTTTTAGAATAGACTTTCACTTGAGGTGCAGACTTACAGAGAGATAGGGCAAGAAGGAGACAGAGATCCTCCATCCACTGGTTTATCCCTTAAATGGCCACAATGGGCAGAACTGGTCATGTGCTGGGCCAGTCTGAGGCTAGGAGGCAAGAGTTTGATCTGATTCTCCATCGTGGGCACAGTGGCCCAAGGACTTGTGCTGTCATCCACTGCTTCCCCAGCTACGTTGGCAGGGAGTTCAATTGGAAGCAGAGCAGCCAGATTCCAATCTGCTATGCAATGCAGTGGCCACGAGAAATAAACATTTAAACAAGGAAACAAACATCCTAAGAGGCAACTGGGGGAGACCCAGCCGATGGACCATCTCCTCAACCCACTACCTGCCCCTAAACAACAGAATCCAAAGGACCAGATGCTCTGTCCTAGCCCCTTCATGTGTGCTGTCACCATCCTTAACCCCCAGCTACACTGACCTTCTTACAATGCTAGTAACTGACATACTTGGGAAATTGTGACCTGCGTATTGTCCCACAGTGAGCTCCGGGAGAGGACAAAGCTTCATCCAGTTCTTTCAGTGGGGTTTGAGAATGATAGATGCATCTCCAACAGTGAGTGTTGTTTTCTAAGCTGCTCCTACCTATTGGCCCTAGGCCTGAGTTCAGACTCAGCAGTGCCCCAACATGGAGATCATGCCAGGCGCTGGCTTTGGCCCAGTGTGCCCCACTCCCCACTGCTCCCTACTGCCCTGGCTACACCTAGCAAAACTAATTACCCTGTGAACCTCAACACAACCAAATTCCTCCATTTAGCCTTCTTGTATCCCCTTTACCTCACCCTCACCCCATCACGTGAGTCTAGGTACCTTCCCTGTGCCTCCTTAGTGACACTCAACGTGACCACAAGCCCTGTGTCTTCACCTTGTCTCACCACTCACAGAATCATTCATTTATGGTCACTGTTGCCTATCCTGGAAGTAGGCAAGACCTCTGCCTGGAAGTGAAGTGGACTCCATGGGTACAGGACCCAGGGCTGTCCTGCTCAGCACTATAACCTGCTCACCCAACACAGCCAAGCACAAGGAGGTGTGTGGAGATCCCAGACATGAATGTATCTGTAGGGTGAGAAATAAGGACTGAGGACACGGCTGGGCAGAAGAGTGACACAATCCTTTCCCGGACAGATCCAGAGTGCCAGCTCTCCCTGGGCTCAGGCCTTTGCACAGCTGCTCCATTACCCATAATGCTCTAGGTCCTCCTTCTCGTCCTTCCTGCTTTTACTCATCTCTCAAAGCTCAACTGAGAGATGTCCTCCTCCAGGAAGTCCTCCCTGACTCCAGGCTGGATCAAGCACTTGCTTTGGCTTCCTCTTCCCAGCCCTGCCTGCCCACCCTGAGTCATCACTGCATGGACACAGGAGTGCTCCGCTCCCTTCCTGCACAGCCCATGGACCATGAGCACTGTGTCCAGGCAAGGACTGGGCTGTGTCTGTCATGCTGTGTCTGTCCTCTCATCTCCCCTCCCAGGGCAGGGCAGAGTAGGTGCTCTGGTAATGGAGTCACCACTGACAGATCCATCACTCATCCCCAGCTCTGAATGTCTGATACAAAGCATGCAGTGGGATGGGGTAAAGGGCAAGGATCCAGGAAAAGCAAATGTAGGGCAGACTGCTGTCTTTACCTCTGTGCCTCAGCCACTGACACACCACCCCAGTGACATCCAAGGAAACCCACTCTTCTGAGGTGCTGGAGAACAGCAACCAGCTTTTGATCGAGCGCCAGGCTTTCCTGCCGTATTTCTGCAGAACAAACAACAGGGGACAAAAATGTCAGACACTTGCCCACATCTGAAACAGTCACACATATCCTTTCCTCCAGCTGTTCCCCAGGCCAGGCTCCAGCTCCTGCTTGGGTCCTGAACCCAGCCCAGGCCATTGTAGCCATCTGGCCAGGAATCAGCAAATGGAGTACCTCTATCTCTACATTTCCAGCGAATAAATTTCACTTTAAAAAGCACTTTCTACTGCCTTCACATCTGGATATGATAATCTGTATTACAGAGTTACAATACATTCCCTTAAGTGAGAAGCCATAAAACAAAATCAACAACAGGAATAAGGCTAAAAATATATGTATACAGCACCATGGAGCTAAGAAGCATGTTACTGTATAGCCAATGTTTCAATGAAGAAATTTGAAAAAGAAGAAAAACAAATGCTTCTTGGAGAAAATGATGCTATTGTGTGCATCTCTGCTTCCATATCAAAGATGGTTCCCCATGAGACGGTGTGGTGTATCTTGAAACTAGGATGCTGGACCGAATGCCATTGTCTGTCCCAGCAATGTCAGGACACACTTTAATAGCAGGACATTGGACTTACAACTGCTTATGGAGGACTATACACTATTGTAACAATATGGAGGAAATAAGTTCTGGGCAGGGAATTTGGGGAAAGACTAAAGGAAATCCCAGAGCCTATGGAACTGCATCATAAAAACTGAAAATGCAATAGAATGAAAAATACACGGATTGAAAGAACACATTAAAATATTAGTTTTTAAAATTAGCCAGTTTTTGGATCAGTGGCTTAGTGGAAGTCGGATGCTACACCCCAGGGTCTATGGGGAGAAGCTGAAATCTTCAGAGTTAAGGTACTCACTAGGCCAAGTTCTCTCCCTGGGAGGGTTTATCCTCTACTCTCCTTCAACACTGTTTGCAGATGACATGGATTCTAGAACAGTGGCCTTCTATAAATGCCATCATTTCTAAAACTCAGATACCTGCCTGAAGACTTCTAGAATACATTCTAGAGCAGTTCTGTTTGGAAGAACTTTCTGGAAATATTCACCATCCATGATGTCGAAGGCAGCACACACTGGGGCAGTTCTGAAGCTCAGTGGTCTAGATGCCTGTGCCCCAAAGCAGACTGCCTGGGTGGCAGACTTGGCCCTGGCTCCTGACTCCAGCTTCCTACTAGGGCTGCGCTTGTGAGGCAGAAGGGCTGTCTCAAGTAGCTGGGTCCCAGTCAGCTCCATGGGAGACCTGGCCTGAGCTCCCAGCTCCCTGCTGGGCCTGGCTCACCCTGGACGTTGTCGGCATTTGGGAAATTCACCATACCTACCCTGTCGCTCAAAGAAATAATCAGCCAGGCAATCTCTGGGTCTGGAGTTGTGGTGCAGAGGGTTAAGCTGTGGCCTGTGACGCAGGCATCCCAACTGGGCACAGCTGAAAGACCCAGCTGCTCTACTGGTGCTCCAGCTCCCTGCTATTGCCCCTGGGAAAGCAGCCAAAGATGGCCCAAGTGCCTGGGCTCCTGGAGCGCAGCAGGGAGATTCATCTGTGCTGCTCACCTGGTCTGTGCTCCTCCAGCCTCCCTGGGCTGTCTCTCAGCACCTGGGACAGCACCTTGCTCCCCACCTGGCCTCAGCTCAGGCTCCCAGCTCACCTCAAACAGCAGAACTCTCTGCATCTCACGCTGCTTGAGCAGGTGCACAGTCAGTTCAGCCTGGACCAGTAGTGATGGGTCAGGCACTGTATTCCTGAGCTCTGTGGCATTGAAGACTAGGTGCAAGCTGTGCCAGCTATTTCTGAATCGTTTGTAGACGTCTAGGAGGAGGAACAGAGAGCATGGTAGAGGACTGGCAGAGGTGTAAATAGCAGGGCTCCCCTGACTCTTTTCACTCAAATAAGCCCAGTCCTCACAACCACCAGGAAAAGAACAGAGTCCACACTGGGCAGAAGGGACAGGAAGTGATGAAAGAGGGACAGGACAAGGGGCAGGGTGGCCACAGAGAACACTGGGCACTCAGGAGGGAGGCTGCACCTTACCAGGAAGACAGGCTAGATGAAACTGAGATGAAACAGGGACACAGCTGTGGAGCCATACATCTTTAGGGGGAAGTGCAGGCGGCCCAGGGGAGAGGCTCAGAGCAACAGAAACAGCTACCACAGGCCAAGGTGAAGGCAGAAGGAAGAGCAGATGGAGCAGTTGGTGGGGAAGGGGCATCTTATGGCCATAGCAGGAAACTGGGCACTGGGAAGAATCATTGACCCCCATGCCTGCTGGCCTCAATGGAAAGTGTCACATAAAGGCTGTCCCCTCACTCCTCAGATACACCAGAGCCTGGACTCTTCCTGACACACTATTGGGGTAGTGCCAGCAGGAGACCCTCCATAGCTGGGGTGAGCAGGGAAGGACAAGACAGCACCATGATGGCCAAGACTGGATCCACCCTAGGCTCAGCCTGCGACCCCCACACTTCCAGGGCTCAGGAAGGAAAGAGGTGTGAAGAGAGGGAAGGCCTGACACTCAGGTTTTCCAAGCATGAGTAGTAGGAACTGTCGCTTTGGGGTCTGTACCACGGGCATTTAGCTCTGCGGGTTCTCTTTCTCCCTCACAAAAGTACCAGCTCCTCCCCTCGCACTTGGCAATCAAGCTTTTTTTTTCACGCCCTTGCATGTTCCCTTTTTTTGCCATGACCTCCCACAGGCACCATGCCCAGTCTTACCCCACTGCTCCTCCTCAGATCACTTCCATCCTGCAGCTCACACTCCAGCCAGTGTGTCCCACAACCTCTCCTCTGCCCCCTGCAATCACCCCTTTCCCACCGTGACCCCCTCTCTAAAAGCCCCTTGCTTTACCAGGACCCTTGAGTTCCTGGGATTTCACATTTGTGCCTTTGCATCCAGATGTGAACAACCAACATCCTTTGCTCCCCTCACCTGATGTTATGCCTCAATTCTTGCTGGCCCAGACCACTGCCTCTCTCCATGTGGACCCTGCCATTCCGCAGGTTCCTTGTGTTTTGAGGTTAGTCCACTCCTCCTAGCAACTTGCTGTTCTCCCTCGCCCACATCTGCTTTTCACAGTCCCATTTCACAATCCCCAAACTCCAGGTCTGCTTTCTTCACTGGCTCCCTTCCCTCAATCTTAGGGGCTCTGCCTCTGCCCAGGGAACTCCTCTCTGCAGCTCCATCCCATATATCAAGCACCCTAAGGGAGGCAACTGCCTTCTTCCCAAAGCTTCCCCAGTGGACCCACCACACATGTACCCTCGAGTCCTGTAAAATTGCCTCACTGTCCCAAACACATCTTTAAGGGGTTTCCCTATGCCACTGGGGATGACCCTTCCTCCTGTGAGTTTTCTGTGCCAGTAATTTCCTGCCCTGTTCCCCCTGCATCACCATTGTCCCAGGTTCCCCATCTCACCATTGTTGCGGCCCATCATTTTCACAACTCTGACATTTGTGGGATAGTATTCAGTATCCTGCTCCGGCTCTGTGGTGCTCTCCTTGCATGCTCGCTCTGACTGTACTCCGATGGAGAGCCCCAGGTTGGGCATCCATAGGAGAAGCCACAGCAGCGGCAGCATCTGTAGCCCAGAGGGCAGCATGGAGAAGTTCTGCAGGAGGAGTCTCAGTGATGCACAGGAAAACTGAGATGCAGATGTGCGAGCTGTGGTACCAGCAGGTGGATGGTCTCCAGCTGGGGAGCTGAGCAGATATGCGAAACGTGAGCCAAAGCCTTCCTCCCAGAAACCGTCTGGAACAGGAGCGCTGGGGTGGCAGTTTAGCAGGAGGTTGAGCTGGCGTCCCCAAACCCTGCTGCCCCTCTGGCCAAGGCAGTGAGGCTCCCAGGTGCAGTGGAAACGTTTCAGAACTTTGTGCCTTTTATCCCAATCCCTTTGGCCCTCCTCCAACTCCTCCTCCTGCTCCTCCCCACAGTGGAAAATGCCACTCACTTCACACTCCGCCCTCAGGCAGTTGTTTGGTGTCTCCTATCTCTACCCTGGCCCTGCCCTGACCGCAGGTGGCCCTGAGCCAGTGGTACCCCAGAGGGATGTCCCAGTTTCCCCACCTGAGGCAGTGAGGCACAGCTGTGTGTCAGATGCCCTTGAGACTATTGCATCCCATATCAGATCCCGTTGGGAACCCCGGCTGCTCTGCTTCTCATCCATCTTCCCACTAAGGCAGTGGCCAATGGTTCCAGCATTATTTCTTGTCACTCGTGTGGAGATTAGGATGTATTTTTGAGTGCCTTTCTTCAACCTGGCCAGGCCCAACTATAGCTGCCTTTGGCAAACAGCAGTGGATGAAAGCTCTCTCTCTCTTTCTCTCGTTCTCTCTCTCTCGTGTGTGTGTGTGTGTGTGTTCATGTTTTCCTTTTAGATAAATCAATTAATCTTTACAAAAGAAAACACCAATTCTTGGGGACTTCTTTTTCTGGGCTTCTCCTTGAGCCTGGCTGCTCTTGGGGCCTGGCTTCTCAATGCTGTGAGGTGACATCCTACGCTCTGTCGGACAAGGCCATGCAACTCATTAGGGTGTGAACCAACAGAAGGAAGACCTCTTTCTGTCTCCTCTTCTCTATCTAAATATGTCTTTCATATAGAATTAAAATATACATAAGAAAAATTCATTGATTGTGGCCAGTGCTGTGATAAACCTAGCTAAGCTGCCCCGGAAGTGCCATCACCGACAGGGGACACTGCTGAGTCCTGATGCTCCATGTCCAGCCCAGCTCATTATATGGGGAAGCACGAGAAGGTGGCCCAGAGCTTGGACACTGCCCCACATGAGGGAGGCCTGGATGAAGCTCCTGAGTCCTGAGTGCCTGACTCTGCCCTGCCTCTGTAGCCCTTGATGAATGGACCAGTACATGGAATATCACTTTTGCCTCTTCCTGTCTTCCTTTAATGCTTCCCTATATGTACTACATCTGCAGGGCCAAAACCATCTCCTTGTTTGACAGATGAAAAATAATGGCTCTGAGGTTGAGAAGCTATTGCCCACAGGTCACATGGCAAGAGAATTGAAAAACCCAGGATGGTCATGACACTTGAAAATCAGCACATCATCTAAATCCCTGTCTTTATTCTCCTTTCTTTTTTATTTTAAAATTTATTTACATGAAAGTCAGATTAATAAAGATAGAAGGTAACATATTCCATCCGCAGATTTACTGCCCAAATGTCTCAATAACAGAGTTAAACAAATGCAAAATCCAAAACCCAGGAGTCTCTTCTGCATTCTTCCACATGGATGCAAGGACCCAAGGACTTGGGCCATCCTCTGCTGCTTCCCTAGGTTTTAGGATGGGAAATGAAGAAGCCAGGACATGACCAGAGCCCATATGGGATATGGGGGCTCTAGCAGGAGAAGATAACTATTGAGCCACCACACTGGCCCCCAGCCTCCTTTCACTGGATGCCACCAACTCTCCCTCTGCCTCTGCTTCTTCCCCCCAACTCTTCATTCAGCAAGGACCACAGACCTGGGTCCCACCTGCTGCTCCTAGGGCTGCTGTTCACTGTCACAAGGAAACACCCCAGTGTGTTCACCTGCAAATGTAGATAAAAAGCAGAGCACTGGGAAGAAAGGTATGCTGGGAAGCATGAATGGAAAACACTTTCCATGGGGCCTTGGGTCACTCATTATTCTCTCAGCAAAGTTACCCAAACTCCCAGTGCCTGTTTCCATTACAAGACAGTAGATGATTATACCCCAGGATTGGATTGTTCTAAGGAATACATAGGAAAGTTCAGGAGTTCACATGTCCAGCCAGGACACAGGTGCCACGGCTGTTACTGAAGTTGTCTGGCGAGCATAAGTTTAGCAGGAGTGGAGGACCTCAGAGTCTCACACCACAGCACTGTGACCTGTGACTGGGAAGAATTTAGCAGCTGGTATTCAAATTGCTCCTAACACGGATGCCATGTCACAGGCTATTGCGTGGCAAACTGGGCCACCATGCTAACTTCATGAACCTGGACAATACAGCTATATTCTAGAACACCTCTTGCTCATGGGTATCAAATTCTTGGGCTTTATCAGACACTGGTGTCAGAATGATGTCTAACTTAGCTGTGAGCTCTCAGAGCCCAGGCTGTCAGATGTCAGAGGCCAACCAGTGCATGTCCTGCTGACCCCACAATGCTGGCAGCCTGAGCCTGGGCTTGCAGCCCTGTGGTGGGTGCTGTAGGCATAGTGTGGAGCAAGAGGGCTCTGTGTTCTTCCCCACAGAGTCCACTTCACTTGTGGAGTACTTACATGGAGGATCTGAAACAGCCTTGGTATGCAAGGACACTTCCAATGACTGAGCAAGGTGAGATTGGGAAACATGGCACTGAGGCAGTGTCAGGGAGCCCGATGCACCTGGGGCTGAGGGAAGACGCAGACTCATTTGGGACCTGGAGAACTGCCTGGAGGAGGGTGATAGTGCTCAACTCACGGGATAATTCCTATGGCCAGGTGTAGGAGGGAGCAGTGGGCAGAGAGGGGCACCAAGGGCCAGAAGAGTTTGTACATGGCAGGATCTCCCCTCTCTGGGGCTCTGCTGAGTCCAGGCACACAGCCCAGGCCTGCAGGCAGCAGGAGCTTAGACAAGATCACTCACTCATTGGAAACATCTGTATCCCACATCTGCCCTGCAGGAGGGCCCAGGTGTGTCTTTATCTCTGACTCTTTATGTCCTGTGGCACCATGCACAGGTCATGTCCTGATCCTGTGTGTCCCATGGGCAGTGTGGCTGAGGGGTTATGTCAACAAGCCACAGGAAGGGTCTGGTTTGTGAGCATGGTTCTTCCCCAAATGTTTCTCAAGATGTGTTCTTATTAATAAAGATTTAATAAGGTATTTTTAGGAAATATGTCATAAATTATATAATATATATCAATTGTTACATATCTTGTGGGTGAATCATTGGATGAAAGATTTCCCCTCTCTCTCTCTCTCTCTGTGCGTATCTCTTTTAGATAAATGAATGAAGCTTTAGAAGACAGAACACAGATTCTTGGGGACTCCTCTTTCAGGAGGTGGAGTCTAGGCTGTCCCCTTGAGCCTGGCTGGTCTTGGGGCCTGGCTTCTCACCCTCACCCTCGGGACTCACTTCTCTGTCAGAGGTGAGTATTTCATTCAATTAGAGAATGAACCAGAATAAGAAAGAGATCTTTTTCTGTGTCTCATACATTCTGCAAATCTGTCACATTGAAAACCAAATATATCTTAAAAAATATTATTTGGGCCCAGCGCCATAGCCTTGTACCTAAGTCTTTATCTTTCATGCATCTCGTTCACATATGTGTGCCGGTTCCCATCCCATTTGCCCTATGTCCACTTCGATTCCCTGTGTATGGCTTGGAAATGCAGAACAAGATGGCTCGAACCCCAAATCCTGCACCCACATGGGAGACGCAGAAGCAGTCCTGGCTTGGGATCGGTTCAGCTCTGGCTGTTGCAGCCCCTTGGGGAAGGAACCAGCAGACAGAAGATCTTTCTCTCTGTATGTCTTCTCTCTGTTTACCTTCCATTCCAATAAAATAAACAAAGGAATAGGACATTTTTAAAAATTCATGTATTGGGGGCCAGTCCAATGATATACCTGGTTAAGCTGCACATCAAGTACAAGCATTCTACAGGGGACCTTGATTGAGTTGTAATGCTCCATTGCTAACTCTGATCACTTTCCAGAAAAGCACCAGTAGCTGGCCCAGAACTTGGCCCCCTGCCCCTAGGAGGGAGGCCTGGATGAAGCTCTCGCCTCCCGGGTTTCACCTGGCTCTGCCGTGGCTCTCATGCCTGGGCTTTGGGGGAAGTTAGCATCCAGCACTCCAACTGTTCCTATTAAAAATGCCATGTCAGAGGATATAGCTTGGCTCACTATTCCAATATGTTAACTTCATGCACCTGGAACATGCAAGAGTATTCTAGAACACTTTAGGCTCATGGGTATTCTCTTCTTGGGCTTTATCTGACAGTGGCGTCAGGATGACATCCAACATAGCCATGAGCTCTCAGAGCCCAGGCTGTCAGGTGTCAGAGAGCAACCAGTGCATGTCCTGCTGACCCCACAATGCTGGCAGCCTGAGCCTGGGCTTGCAGCCCTGTAATGGGTGTTGCAGGCACAGTGTGAATCAACGCAAGCCATTCAGACTTTCTGGACCTGGATGGCTGCCTGGAGGAGGGTGATTGCACTGAAAATCACAGGACAATTCCTATGGCCAGGTGTAGTAGGGAGCAGTGGGCAGAGAGGGGCACCAAGGCCCAGAGCTGGGACATGGCAGCATCTCCCCTATCTGGGGCTCTGCTGAGTCCAGGCACACAGCCCAGGCCTACAGGCAGCAGGAGCTAAGACAAGATCACTCACTCAGTGAAAACATCTGCATCACACATCTGCCCTGCAGGAGGGACCAGGAATATCCTTACCTCTGACTCTTTATCACCTGAGGCACCATGCACAGGTCATGTCCTAATCCTGTGTGTCAGCAACTAGTGCTGTCACATGGGCAGGGTGACTGAGGGGTGATGGCCACAACACACAGGAAGGGTCTAGGACAGAACATTCTGTGGTTTTTAAGGGAGGTGGTGAGGATGGTCCATCCCCATTGCTTAATATAGATTTTATTTTAAAGAATTCATAAAAATATTTATATGTTTTACAGGTAGATTGACTGTGAGGAAGACAAGAAGGCAAGGAAGTAGAGTGGCAATGAATGAATCTTTCAGTTGCTGGTGCTCATTTGAATCTACCACAACAGCTGAGTCAGCTAGGAGCCTGAAACTTTACTTGGGCTTAGAGCAGGTGGCAGAGCCTGGGCACACTGTTGTATTTGCAACAGTGCTCCATTAGCAAAGTCTTGGATGTTAAGTGGATCTGCTGGCACTTGAACCAATGCCCACATTTCATGCTTTTCTTAACGCATAGCACCAGAACACTGGTCCCATCATCTCTGCTCTTTTTCTGACCTTGCCTTCCAGGTGCCAAACATCTTCCTAGGCTGGGGCTCAGCTCCACACATCCATACAAGAGGCTCAAAGCAAAGGGAATGATAGAGTGTGTCCCTCATTGGCACCAGTTCCCATGTTCTGGGACATTGGTGGTTCTGAGTGACCTGTCCCTATGTGCACAGGCCCAGCCCCACTGCCAGGATCCAAGCCCGAAGGTACAGCAGGAGGCAGCCCCTAGCCCCTGGATGTCCCCTAAGCCTGTTGGTCAGCAGAGGTAGAGGGCAATGGTGGCCCCAGCATCCCCTCATGCCTCTTGCTTCCCAGAATTCTAGGCCCTGCCGTTCCATCCATTACCACCTTCATTCATTCACTTACTCACTCATTCATTCCCATGCTCATGTTTGGGCCACTCAACATGGGGCAGGACACCTGGCACTGACAGGAGCACATTATTTTGTGCCCTTGTTCTCCACCTCCTGTGATTCTCACAACAACCCTGACTGAGGCATTCCCATTACACAGCTGGGGAAAGCTGAGGCACAAGAAGAACAGGGGGCTTGCCTAAGCTCTGAGAGGGCAGAGCCAGGCTCAGAGTTCAGGTTCAGGGTAGCCTCTGGAATGCACCTCACTCCACCCCTGGGTTTTCTGCATGGATCCCCTCCCCTTCCTTCGCTCACTCCACCCGAGCCACAGCCTCTCAAATTTGGGGGCTTTTGTGCATTTTTCTCATTTTTGTGCATTGGTGTGCATTCTGTACATGAAGCAGCAAATGAAAGATCTATTAATCTCCCTCTTCCTCTGTGTCTCTTTTTCTGCCCTTCTCATTCTGTTGTAATTCTCTCTTTCAGAAAAATCCGTTTTTAAAAAGCAATACCACTTGATACCTCTCATCCTTCATCCTGGTACCTGCCCTCATCTAGGCTCCACATGCACCTTGTATTTCAAGCCTGGAGCCAACATAAGCAACTGCTTGTAGTCCTAGCTGCATGTGGGGGAAACCAGGGCACCTGTCAACCTCCTACCCCATCTGTAGCTGTACACACGTCCTCTGCGAAGGGTCCACATTCTGACATCAGTGTGTGGTTTTCACTGACATGGGTGACACAGCAAGTCCAACGTAAGGGAGGCAGGGCATGCCTTACTCCCACCCACCCACTCCACTTTGCATCCCCAGCAGGCACCAAGGGAGCCATTAGCTCTGTGGGATGTCAGGGGCAAGACGCTGACACACAGACACTCCCAGGGCAACAGCATCCTAGCCATGGGCACGGGCCAGAAGAGGGGACAGGAGGCTGAGAAGCCCAGGAGTTTGTCCTGTGGTCTGGGGCCTCAGTGGCTCCTTCTGCTCCTGAGCTGGGGCCACCCCCAGGGAAGAGGCCTCAGGAAGGCCAGCGCAGGGGAGGGTGTGGGCTGTCAGGGAGTAAGTCTAGACTGTGTAAGTCCCAGTCGGGGTGGGTGAGGAGAGGCCCAGGAGGAGGTTGATAAGGCCACACTAGAAGGCAGCTTCCTCCTTGGCTAGCAGTGATGTATGGATCCACCAACGTCAAAAGGAGCCTATAATATTCCAGAGGACACATTTCTTTGTCCCCCCAAATCCACCTCTGTAGCCCCCTAATAAAACAACCCCTTAGGTCCCCTGGGCATGACTTCCCTGGCCGGCTGTCTGTGCTGGACCAGTGGACCTTACCGGGGAGCACTCCCAGCAAAGCTTGTTTTAAGCTAAACTCTACTCTGTGTGGATCTGGTTCTGAACATGAACTCCAACAGTACAGTCCTGGCTCTCTAGCAGGGGCGTTCGTCCTTGGAGACACTGCTCTCTCCCATCCAGGGATCAAGGATGACATCGTGACATGGACCCCAGAGAACCCCCGACACACCTCAGTGGTTCTCCACAGGCTCCCTGAGCCGTCAGAAGCAACCACATCTCCAGAGGGAAAGTGTGCGTGCGGGGAGGGAGGTTGGGGGGGAAGGCCTCAGCTGGGGGCATGCAGGACAGCGCCCGCAGGGAAATAGCCTCAGGGAAAGCCAGATGTGATCCTAGATGGTCCCTGCAGGACCTGGGGCAGCCTGGGTCTGTGGCCACTGGGACCTGACTGACTCAGCCCTTCCACTCACAGGCAGGTTCTGTCCCTCAGTGTGTCAGCCCAGGGACACCCTCAGAGCCCTTCCAGGTTCCCCAGGGGTTCCTTCCCCACCAAGCACCCTGAGCTGTGTGCACATGGAGACATGTCATGACACAGGCTCACACTCAGGCACAGAAGCCATGGCAGCTGCAGTGGGAAGCGCCCGAGGTGTTCTGAGGTGGGAATATTCCCTCAGACTGCTCCAGCTGAGCCTGCCCAACGCAACACCTGAAATCCCGGACTCTGGAGCCTCCAGACAGGGACAGGGACGCTCAGCTGTGGGAGGGGACCTACCTCCCAAAACTAAGGAAGGCACACCCACAAGGAGTAAGATGTGGTGGTGAGAGAGCCGTGGGCCAAGGGCCAACTCCCAGCCCATAAAGAGGCTGAAAGTCCAGGGCACCACTGTAGGATTTTCAGCAGGGAAGGAGTGGGGTCCAGGACCATGCCAAGTCCCCACCATTCTCACTGAATTCTCAAACATTGGACCCCAACTGTTTTTCACCTCTTTGTGCTTAGAGCTCTAAGATCCCAGGACCCTGCCACCCCTGCCTTCTTCCCCGCTTTCCAGCGATCCAGGCACCTGAGTGTCCTGCGCTCCCATGATCTAAATCTCCATTTCTGCCAGGCCAATGGCAGAAGGGGCCCAACTTGAACCTAATCAGACGCTCACAGATTAGCATGGAGCCATGCATTCTGGGGTTCTGCATTCGGGGGTTCAGCATTCGGGGGTTCAGCATTCTTGTTTTTTCTGCCGCCAGGGTGTGTGTGTGTGTGTGTGTGTGTGTGTGTGTGTGTGTGTGTGTAGCACAGGGTATTGCCATTTCAGCCCAGGGTCTCACCATTCAGAGCCTTAGGTCCCAGGAGGCCGGGGGGCTGACCCTGGGTTCTCTGATCTGCCAGTGCAGTAGGAACCCAAAACACACCATCTTCTAGTTCCAGGTTCCCCACACTGCAGCTTCCTCCTCCTCAGTGGCCTCACTGTCAGTCACAGACACTGACTCCCTAGATCTGGAATCCCAGCCTTCAGAACGCCCCTGTCCTCAAGGCCACCTTGTCATATGGAGTTCCACGTCACCTGTCCCACATTCTGATGCTGCCCAATTCCCACTCTGTAACAAGCAAGCCCCCTGAGACCCACTCTGCTGCCCACCCAGATCCCACACCCAGCATCCTGAAGCGAGGCTCAACAGAGGGCGGCCATGACCAGGTTCACAGTCAAGGGCCCCTGTGTTTATCTAATGCAGCACTTGGTGTCTAGGTCTTAGTAGTGACAGATGCAATCCACTTGCTCAGACAGGGTACCCAGGGTGAACAAATTGTACTGGGCAGGCTGGTAAAAAGTGATGTCATTATCATCAGATGGTTCAACATGGCACTTGTGTGGGATCCCTGCATGAGGCTGGGACTCTCAGTTGGATGGAGCAGTTTCAGCTGCAGGCCCATGTACATGCACAAACGTGCTCACACACAGATCGTTGAGGCCAAGGTCGGGGCCAGGGCCATGCACTCACAACTGATTTCCATGTGGAGAACACTATCTTTGTTATCAGGAATTCTCTTGGCTGTGAGAATAAAGACCTCCGTGCGGTCATCATCGGTTAGCCAGTTCATCCTTGCATCTGGGAAGCCCTTGATATTAAATGAAAAGGGGCCAGCATGATTGCATGATGCCTCATGGCTCACCTGGTAAGCACAGGCAACCCATATGGATGCAAGTTCTAATCCTAAATGCTCCTCCTATTCAGCTCCCTGCTTGTGGCCTTGGAAAATGGCAAAGGATGGCACAAAGCCTTGGCAGCCTACACCTATATGGGAGACCCAGGAAAAGCTCCTGGCCACTGACTTGGGATCAGTTCAGCTCTGGCCCATTGTGGACATTTGGGGATGAGCCAGTGGAAGCAAGATTTTTCTCTCTGTCTTTCCTTGCTATGTAATTCTGACCTGGCTTTCCATTAAAAAAAAAAAAAGAGGGATACAGTTCAATTAGGCTAGTGGCTAAATCCTTGCCTTTCATGCACTGAGATCCCATATGGGCAACAGATCATATCCCAGCTGCTGCTCCAGTTGCATGACTGTGCCCTGGGAAACAGGAGGATGGCACAAGGCCTTTGGACCCTGTGCCTCTGTGGCAGACCCGGAAGTAGCTCCTGGTTTTGGACGGGCTCTGTTATGGACATTGTGACTACTTGAGGAGTGAACCAGTATATGGAAGATCTTAATCTCTGTTTCACTATTGTCTGTGCATCTGGCTTTCTAAAAACAACAGCAAATTCATCATAAAAGAAAAAATTAAGGGAGGAAATGCAAGAGAAGATCTGGGGTGAGTGGGACTCTTCTTGGAGAACAGAGTTGCAGCTTCTTCTGAAGGGACCCAGGAGTCAGATCCCAGGCTCTCCAGTCTCCTGAGAATGCTGAGAGTGGCTGGATTTGGGGGCTGCAGAAACTACAGCAGTGGGAAGAGGTGGTGGCCACAGATATCCATGCATGCCCTTCCTGCCCACAAAGCCTGATGTCCAACAACAGCGACACAGACAAGGGTGAGAATGGCTGACCCTCCCTGGTCCGCCTCCTGACCACCTGGTCCTGGCCAACTTCTCCTTACTCTGCTACTCCAGGTCCTTTGGAATCATTGCCTCTGCCTGTGCCAAAAGTCAGTCTGTGTGTGGGACTCGGAGGGCAGTGTGGACAAAAGGAAAAGAAAACACAGAAGCACCAAAATAGGAGTAGCCATGGAGATGGGTAGAGTGAGGGAAGCAAGGGGAGGGGTTCCATGCAGAAAAGCCAGGGGTGGAGTGGAGTGAGGTGCATTCCAGAGGCTGCCCTGAACCTGAACTCTGAGCCTGGTTCTGACCTCTCAGAGCTCAGGCAAGCCCCCTGTTCTCCCTGTGCCTCAGCTTTCCCCAGCTGTGTAATGCGAATGCCTCAGTCAGGGTTGTTGTGAGAATCACAGGAGGTGGAGAACAGGGTCACAAAATAATGTGTCCCTGTCATCCAGTGCACAGTGCCAGGTGGGCAAACCCTATCATGAGTGCCCCAAATACAGACATAGGAATGAGTGAATGAATGAATGAATGAATGGAGTTAGGTAGCACATGGAACGGCAGGGCCTAGAATTCTGGGAAGCAAGGAGCTTGAGGGGATGCTGGGGTTATCACTGCACTAGCCTGCCATCTGCTGACCAACAAGGTCTAAGGACATCCAGGGGCAGGGGCTGCCTCCTGCAGTGCCTTCGTGCTGGGATCCTGGCAGTGGGGCTGGGCCTGTGCACATAGCCACAGGTCACTCAGAACCACCAGTGTCCCAGGATGCTGGGAACTGGAGCCAATGAAGGATGCTCTCTGTCATCTCATTTGCTTTGAGCCTCTTGTATGGATGTGTGGAGTTGAACCCCAGCCTAGGAAGATGGTTATGGCACATGGAAGGCAAGAACCGGAAAATATCACCAGTGTTGTGGTGTCGTGTGTTAAGAAAAGCCTGAAGTGCCAGGATGTCATGTAGGCACTGGTTCAAGTCCACCAGCTCCACCTCTGATTCAACCCCTGCTGATGGAGTATTGGTCAAAGTCCAGCAGTATGCCTGGGTCCCTGCCTTCTGTTGTAAACCTGAGTGGAGTTCCAGGCTCCTGGCTCAACATGAGGTAGACTCGGCTGTTGAGGTTGATTCATTAGAAGACTAGCAACTGAAAAGTTCATTCATTTTCTCTACTTCTTTGCCTACTTGTCATTCTCTCTGTAAATCTGCCTGTCAATTATAAAAACCTTTATTTCATGAAGATCTCTATTAAATCTTGAATAATAAAAACACATCTTAAAAAAAAAACAACACTTGGGGAGAGATCGTCATTACCACCTGCCTTGAAAACCCCAGGATGTTCTGGCCTAGACCCTTCCTGTGTGTTGTGGCCATCACCCCTCAGTCACCCTGTCCATGGGACAGCACTAGTCACCGACACACAAGATCAGATGACCTGTGTGTGGCGCCTCAAGTGATAAAGAGTCAGAGACAAAACTATTCCTGGGCCCTCCTGCAGGGCAGATGTGGGATACAGATGTTTCCAAAGAGTGAGTGATCTTGTCTAAGCTCCTCCTGCCTGCAGGCTTGGGCTGTGTGCTTGAACTCACAGAGCCCCAGAGAGGGGAGATCCTGCCACATCCCAGCTCTGGCCCTTGGTGCCCCTCTCTGCCCACTGCTCCCTACTGCACCTGGTCATAGGGATTATCCTATGAGTCTCAGCAAATCACCCTCCTCCAGGTCCCAAATCAGTCTGAGTCCTTTCTCTTGGCTTCCAGCAAAACAAGAATCTGTCCTTCCCCTGTGCCAACCACAGTCCTCCCAATCTCAGGTCACTTATTAGTAATTATAAGTGTCTGTGCTCTCCAAGGTTGTTTCAGGTCCTCCTGGCCAGTATTCCAGAAGTGAAGTGGACTCTACTGAGAAGGACCCAGAGACCCCTCCTGCTCACTGCTGTGTCCCCACAACACCCACCACAGGGCTGCAAGCCCAGGCTCAGGTCACCAGCATTGTGGGGTCAGCAGGACATGCACTGGTTGGCCTCTGACTCTGATAGCCTGGGCTCTGAGAGCTCACGGCTATGTTAGACGTCATTGTGACACCAGTGTCTGATAAAGCTCAGGAATAGCATGCCCATGAGCAAGAAGCATTCTGGAATATTTTTGTATAGCCCAAGTGAATTTAGCTAACATGATGGAGCAGTGAGCCAAGCTCTAGTCTGTGCTATGGCATCCATGTTAGGAGTAGTTAGAGGCCCAGTTGTTAAGGTTTTCCCAAATCCCAGGCATCAATCACAAGGAGCCAGGTTGACAATGATAAGTCAGGAGCTTGATATATGCCTCCCTCCTGTGGGAGAGGGGCCCAGGCTCTGTGCCAGTTTCTGGTGCCCTTCTAGGTAGGGAGCTCAGTTTTATATGGAGCATCCGGACTCAACAGGGTCCCCTGTCCACCACTAGTACTTTATGTGGCAGCTTAACCAGGTATATTACTGCATTGACTCGAAAGAAAAGAATGTTTTAAAAGATGTATATGTTTATTGGAAAGGCAGATATACAGAAAGAAGTCATATAATTTGAAAGATTTTCCATCTGCTGCTTTACAACCCAATTGGCCACAATTGCCAGAGCTAAGCCGATTTGAAGCCCAGAGCTTCTCCAGGATTCGAGGGATTTAAGATTTGGGCCATTCTCTACTGCATTCTCAGGCCATTAGCAGGGAGTTAGAATGGAGTTGGACCAGCCAGGGTATGAAGTGGTACTCAATGCGATCCCAGTTCATGCAAGGCAAAGATTAACTACCACACTACAAAGCAGGGCAATAAAGGTGCTTTTTTTTTTCTTTTTTTTCTTTTTAGTCTATTTTGCTTTCTGTGTAAAATAGGCATATTTACAGAACAAAGGATGGTCAGAGAAAGACATCTTCCTTCTGCTGGTTCACTCCCTTATTGGCTGCAACATTCATCTCTGACAGAGCCTAGGGAGTCACACCCAGCACTGTGCTGTGGGTGAGAAGCCAGGCCCCAAGACCAGCCGGGCTCAAGAGGAGGGTCTAGGCTCCAGCTCCTGAAAGAGAAGTCTCCAGAAATCTGTGTTCTATTTTCTGTTTCACTGAGTCACCAAAAGGCAGAAAGAGAGAGAGAAAGAATGAAAGAGAACAAGTTTTCATCCACTGTTTCACTCCAAATAAATGTATTATTTAATATTTATTAAATACTTTACTGAATATTAGTTAGTAAAAAAAGGTTCATTAAACCTTTATTACTAAAGCCATCTTGTGAAATATCTGGGGAAGGGACACTGCACCTGTGCAGGTGACCCAGAAGAGGCTCCTGGCTCCTGACTCAGTTCCAGCTGTTGCGGCCACTTGGGGGGTGAATGGACAGATGGATAGTTCTCTCCCTCTTTGCTCCTCTCTGTATATCTGACTTTCCAATAAAAATAAATAAATCATAAGGAAAAAAAAGAAAGAAAGAAAGAAAAAGGGTGTGGCACGGTGGCTAAATCCTAGCCTTGCATATGCCAAGATCCCATATTGGCACCTATTTAAGCCCCAGCTGCTCCACTTCTCATCAGCTCCATGCCTGTGGCCTAGGAAAGCAGTAGAGAATGGCCCAAAGTCTGTGGACCCGGCACGCAAGTGAGAGATCCAGAAGATGCTGCTGGCTCCTGGCTTCAGATGGCACAGCTCTGGCTGTTATGATCATTTGGGGGGTGAACCAAACCAGGGAAGATCTTTATCTTCCATCTCTCTGTAAATCTGCCTTTCTAAGAAACAAATACATCTTTAAAACAAAAATTAATATAGAAAGAAAACGAGTGAAAAGCTCTGGGGTGAACTGGACTCTACTTGGATACAGGAATTGTAACTTCCCCTAAAGAGACCCAGGAGTCAGATCCCGAGCCCTTCTGTCCCCAGAGTGCCTGGGGAGGCTGGATTTGGCAGCTCATGGAGTAGAGCAATGGGTGGAGGCGGTGGCCACAGATGCCCACACAGGCCCCTCCTGCCCGTAGGACCTCATGTCAGGCAGCAATGACTGACACTGGATGTTGAGGGCTGTTCTCTCCCTGCTCTGCCTGCGACCACATGGGCCTGGCTGACATCTCCCTGCATTGCTGCTTCTGACCCGTAGGAACTGCTGCCTCTGCCGGTCCCAAACTGTCAGTCTGTGTGTGGAACATGGAGAGCAGAAGGCACAAAAGGAGAAAATAACAACAACAACAAAAAAAATCCCACCACAAATTAGGAATACCTATGGCTATGGGTAGGGTAGGAAAGGAAGGGAGGGGTCCATGCAAAAAACCCAAGGGTGGAGTGAGGTGCATTCCAGAGGCTGCCCTGAACCTGAACCCTAATCCTGGCTCTGCCCTCTCAGAGCTCAGGCAAGCCCCCTGTTCTCCCTGTGCCTCAGCTTTCCCCAGCTGTGTAATGGGAATGCCTCAGTCAGGGTTGTTGTGAGAATCATAGGAGGTGGAGAAGAGGGGCAGAGAATAATGTGTTCCTATAAGCAAGTTCCCAGTGCCAGGCGCCCTGTGGTGAGTGCCCCAATACATACAGAGGGATGGATGAATGAATGAATGAATGAATGAATGAGGTGGAGAGTAAGGGCAGGGGAAAGCATCGTAAGTTGGCTCTAAATCCTAGGACACAACGGAAAACCTGGGTGCAGTTCCTGGTTTTGGATTGACTCAGCTCCACACATTCCTGTGATGGGGAGTGCACCAGCAGAGAGCAGATCTTACTGTCTTTGTTTCTCTCCATAAAGCTAAAGATAAATAATTTGTTTACAGGAAAGAAAGAAAGAAAGAAAGAAAGAAAGAAAGAAAGAAAGAAAGAAAGAAAGAAAGAAAGAAAGAAAGAAAGAAAGAAAGAAAGAAAGAAAGAAAGAAAGAAAGAAAGAAAGAAAGAAAGAAAGAAAGAAAGAAAGAAAGAAAGAAAGAAAGAAAGAAAAAGAAAAGAAAGAGAAAGAAAAGAAAAAAAGAGAAATAAAGAAATTAAGACATGGCTGTGGGTGATGTGCTGATTTCAGGTGTCATGAGGCTGATCCAGGTCCTTTCCAGGCAGGAACAGCCTTAAAGGGACACAAGGGGAGGCAGAAGAGATGCCATGCATTGGTCCATTTCTCAAAGGGCTACACAGCCAGACAGCCAGGGCAGAACCAGCTGACACGGTGAGGCAGGCGCTTCACCCGGGCCTCCCTCATGTGGGTCAGGTGCTCAAGCTCTGGGCCAGCTCCTGGTGCTTTCGCAGGTAGCGAGTTGGGTTGGACATGGAGCATCAGGACTCAGACAGGGTGCCCTGTCCCATGCTGTCTCTTCACGCGGGCTTAACCAGGTTTATCACTGTACTGATGCTGATCAACAATGTCGTGGTTTTTTTTCTTTTTCAGATACATTTATTTCTATGTGGGCAATTTACATAGAGAGGATGAGATAGTGAAAGTGGTCTGCCTCCTGCTGGTTTCCTCCCTAATTGATGCAACATTTTTCTCTGACCCAGGCTATGGGGACACAACGCAGCACTTCGCTGAGGATGAGAAACTAAGAAATCACCCATGCTCTGGTTCTCCCCAAAGGCAGCAGTAGCAGGCCTGGCCAGGCTGAAGGGAGGCACCCGAAAACACATCCTGGTCTCCACATGAGTGACAGGAATTGATGCTGGAGCCACTGACCATTGCCTTCTAAGGAACATTAGCAGGAAGCTGGGTGAGAAGCAGAGCAGCCAGCCTTCCCAATGGGATCTCACATGGGATGTGTTTTCCCCAGGTATCTGTGCCTCAGAACCTCAGGTAGGGATATCTGGGACATTGTTCTGGGGTCTCCGTGGCTCAGGGCTACCTGTGGCCAGGTCAGGGCCAGAGCAGAGATAGGATCCACCAACAATGCCTGAGGCCAGAGCGTGAAGAAGAGGCATTTTTTCACTGTGGGAGGAGCAAGAGCAGGAGTTAGAGGAGGGTCAAATTAGTTAGGATAAAAGGTACACAGTTCTGAAACTTTTCCACTGCACCTGGGAGCTTCACTGCACTGGCCGAAGGGCAGGCAGTGTCCAGGGACGCCAACTCCCTCTCCTCTTACAGTGCTGCTCTTCCAGACCCTGACTGCACGGAAGGCTTTGCCCACCTCTCTCAGACCTGCCCAGCTCCCCTGTTCAAGACCATCCACCTGCTCGTACTGCAGCCTGTCCATCTCTGTCTTGCTTTTCTTGTGGACGCCCAAGACCACTCCATCCGAGCCTCCCCATGTTGCCCACTGGGGTACAGATGCTTCCGCTGCTGTGGCTTCTACTGTGGACACCCAAACTGGGGCTGTCCAGTTCCCAAAGCCTGGGGGACATGATGGCTGGCCTGGAGCATGAGCACATGCCTACCTTGTACAACAGAGCCTGTGATGGAGTGGATGAAAAGCCAGAGGGAATGGATGAGGACAGTACCAAAGCGGAGCCAGAGCAGGAGCCTGAGTTCTTTTCCACGATTGCCAGAACTGTGCCAATGGTCGGCAGCAACAACGGTGAGCTGGGGGACCAGGGAATGTCGCAGTGCAGGGGACGGGGCAGGAAATTATTGACACAGTAAACTTGCAGGAGGGAGGGTCATTCTCAGTGGCACAGTGAAACTCCTTGGTGATGTTATCTCAGCATGGTGACCAAAAGGACAAGACCCGTAGGGTCATATGGATGGGTGGAAGGTGGTTGCCTTCTTTAGTGTGCATGAGCACAAAGGTCACTGAGGGACAGGGTGTGCCCCATGTGTCCATGCTGTCCCCATCACTGAAGGACTGGCTGTGCTCCGTGTGTCCATGCAGTCCACGGGGTGTGCCCCACGTGCCTGTGCACACTCTGCATGTTCCCCCCTTTTGCCACTACGATCCTGGAGATGTGTCCTCTTACTAGTGATGATCTGTTGCACAAGGGACCTGCTCTCCTTCAGGTCCCCAAGACTTCTGCCCCATGGGGATGCATAGAACTGATGGTGATGTTAGTGTTCAGTGACAAAACTCAGGATCTGAGGAAGGGGTGGGACCCATGTCAGAGAGATCACAGATCCATTCCCGCATCCCAGTCTGTCCCAGAACCCTTCTGCTTGTGTTGGGATGCCCCCTGGGACTCAAGACCTGAGAGTAGTGAGTCACACCTCATGCCACCTGGGCAGGTGGAGAGGGCCTCGGGAAGACGGGGTATTAGAACCCATTCTGCAGGGCATGCATTGGACACATCAAAGGAGCTACTGCCCCTAAGGTCCCGCAGCTAAGTGTGACAGTTCGAATCCAACCCTCTGGCCCATCCTAGTTTGGATCAGCTGGCTGCATCAACCTCCAACTAATTCCTGATGCCTCTATGCCCTTCCTCCTAGCCGTCTATAAACAATTCAAAAAGAGCCAGCACAGCATATACATGGTCTTCAATGTAGCGGATATTCAGAGAGCTGTGCCTGAGTCAGCATCATTGCTACGGGCAGAATTGCACCTCCACAGTGTCAATCAGCGTGGGACACAGACAGTGAATCTGTTTGAGGTGAGCTGGGAGCCTGAGCTGAGGCCAGGTGGGGAGGAAGGTGCTGTCCCAGGTGCTGAGAGACGGCCCAGGGAGGCTGGAGGAGCACAGACCAGGTGAGCAGCACAGATGAATCTCCCTGCTGCGCTCCAGGAGCCCAGGCACTTGGGCCATCTTTGGCTGCTTTCCCAGGAGCAATAGCAGGGAGCTGGAGCACCAGTAGAGCAGCTAGGACTTTAACCTGTGCGCAGTTGGGATGCCTGCGTCACAGGCCACAGCTTAACCCTCTGCACCACAACTCCAACAGTGCAATTTTTTTTCCTTTAATTTTTTTTCAGAGTGTTATCTATTTTTATTGTAAAGTAAGACCCACAGGGAGAAGGAGAGACAGAGAGAAATACCTTCCATCTGATGGTTCACTTCCCAAGTGGCCATAATGACCAGAGCTGATCTGATTTGAACCCAGGAACCAAGCGATTTCTGGGTCACCCACGTGCGTGCAGGGTTCCAAGATTTTGTGCCATTTGACTACTTTCACACTGCCACAAACAGAAAGTAGAATGAGCAGTGGATGAGCTGGGACTTGAGTCAGCACCATTACAGAATCCCAGGCATACAAGGCAAGGACATTAGACTCTAAGTTATCATGCTGCACTCGGCAGATTATTTCTTTGACAGAGGTAGACATGCTGCACTCCCCAAATGCCGACACGGCCCACAGTGAGCCAGGCCCAGGCAGGGAGCTGGGAGCTCAGGCCAGGTCTCCCATGGAGCTGACTGGGACCCAGCTACTTGAGATAGCCCTTCTGCCTCACCGGGGCGGCCCTAGTAGGAAGCTGGAGTCAGGAGCCAGGGCCAAGTCTCCCACCCAGGCAGTCTGCTTTGGGGCACAGGCATCTAGACCACTGAGCTGCCGAACTGCCCCAGTGTGTGCTGCCTTGGACATCATGGATGGTGAATATTTCCAGAAAGTTCTTTTGAACAGAACTGCTCCAGAAGGTGAAGTCTTAGAAATGATGGAATTTATAGAAAGCCACTTGATCTAGAATCCATGTCATCGGCAAATAGTGCTGAAAAACAGCAGAGGATAAACCCTCCCAGGAGGAGAACTTGGCCTAGTGAATTCTGTAATCTGAAAGCTTAAACTTCTCCCTATAGCAAGTTGTTTCTTAAAATGACTTTTTTTTGGAGGGGGCGGGGGGAGTGTGCACAGAGAGAAAGAGAGAGAGAGAGATCCTCTACGTTCTGGTTCCTGTGCAGAAGACTACAATGGCCTTGGCTGGACCCAGGACCCAGCCAGGAGCTATAACCCGGCTTGGGAAGCAGCTGCAGGCAGGGGCATGTGTGGATGGTTGAAGCACAGAGGAATCTCTGGCATCTTTGTCTCCTGTTGTTTGTGCTCCAGAAATACGGCAAGAACTCCTGGCGTTTTATCAGAGACGGGTTGTCTCCCCAAAGCAACAAACCAGAGTGGATGTTCTTGGATATCACTGGAACAGTGTGTCAGTGGCTGAGCAACAGAGGTAAAGATTGCAATCCCTGACACCTGCTTCTCCTGGGTCCCCCTGCCCTTCACCCCACCCCAGCACATGCTGGTATCAGACACTCAGAGCTGGGGATGAGTGATGGATCTGTCAGTGGTGACTCCATTACCAGAGCACCTACTCTGCCCTGCCCTGGGAGGGGGGATGAGAGGACAGACACAGCATGAGAGACACAGCCCAGTCCTTGCCTGGACACAGTGCTCATGGTCCATGGGTTGTGCAGGAAGGGAGGGGAGCACTCCTGTGTCCATGCAGTGATGACTCAGGGTGGGCAGGCAGGGCTGGGAAGAGGAAGCCAAAGCAAGTGTCTGACCCAGCCTGGAGTCAGGGAGGACTTCCTGGAGGAAGGCACCTCTCAGTTGAGCTTTGAGAGATGAGTAAAGGCAGGAAGGATGGGAAGGAGGGCCCAGAGCATTGTGGGTAAGGGAGCAGCTGTGCAAAGGCCTGAGCCCATGGAGAGCTGGCACTCTGGATCTGTCCGGGAAAGGATTGTGTCACTCCTCTGCCCAGCCGTGTCCGCAGTCCTCATTACTCACCCAGCTGATGTATTCACCTCTGGGATCCACACACACACACACCTCCTTGTGCTTGTTGTGTGGCATGGATAAGCAGGAAACAATAGTGAGCAGGACAGCCCTGGGTGCTGCCCCATGGAGCCCACTTTGGTCCTGGACACTTAGAAGATCTTGCCTACTGCCAGGACAGGCAACAGCAATCATGAATGAATGATTCTGTGAATCGGGAGGGCAAGGGCAGCAGGGTTGGGGCCACGTTGACTATAGCCCAGAGAAGTTACCCAGACTCATCTCTGGGGGATCCAGACAGGCTACTTGGAGGCATAGTTTTGTTGTGTGAAGGCTGACAGGTTAATTCATTTTGCCAGGTACAACCAGGTAGGGAGAGTGGGAAGAGAAGGCTGCCATGGACCTGAGCCAGCACTTGGCAGGACCCAAACGGACACTGCTGAGTCCAAACTCACAGCCCAGGGCCACAGACAGGAAGAACTTAGAAAACATTACTAATCATTGGAGATGCTTGTATTTCTTATGTGTTCTACTGAAAAGCCTGGACATAGCTTTGCCCCCTACCCTTGGCCACTGTGGGCAGTTCACAACCTTTACATGTCTGTCAGCTACCAGCTCTGTAGGATGGTCAGGGTGGCTGAGGGTTCAAGGTGGTGACAGCACACAGGAAGGGGCTAGGACAGAGCATCTGGTCCTGTGGATTCTGTTGTTTAGAGGCAGATGGTGGGCTTAGGAGATGGTTCATCTGCTGGGTCTCCCCCAGTTGTCTCCTAGGATATTTGTTTCCTTGTTGCAATTATTTACTGTGGCCACTGTCATTGCATCGTGGAAAAGTCCAGGCTGCTCTGCTTCCAATTCAGCTCCCTGCCAATGGGAAGGCAGTGGATGACAGCACAAGTCCTTGAGCCACTGCACCCACGTGGGAGAATCAGATGAAACTCTTGCCTCATAGCTTCAGACTGGCCCAGCACATGACCAGTTCTTCCCACTCCATTTGTGGACACACCAGTGGATGGAGGATCTCTGTCTCCTCCTTGTCCTGTGTCTCTGTAAGTCTGTCCTTCAAAGCAAAGTTTATTAAAGCAGACCTATAGGAAGTGGAAAAGTAGGGAGGGGAAAAATAAGCATTCCATCTGCCTGTTCAATCCCAAAATGCCTGGCATGGCGTGCGTCCAACAGGCTGAATCCCAGAGCCTGGAATTCCATCAGGGCCCCAGCACGTGGCCATCTTGTGCTGCTTTTGCAGGTCCATTAGCAGGGAGGTGGATTGGAAAGGAAGCAGCCAGTTCATCAGCATTCAGGCATGGTGGTTTAGGCGTCCTCCTGTGGTGCCTGAATCTTGCAAGGGCTCCTGTCCAATACCAGCTGTCCCACTCCCGACCCAGCTCCCTGCTGACATGTCTGGGAGAAGAGCAGAACTGCTCCCAGCTGGGAAATCCTGAGGATGTTCCTGGCTTCAGCCTGGCCTAGTCCTGGCCGTTGAGGCCATCTGGGGAATAAACCAGTAGCAGGAAGGTGGTGTCTCCCCCCATTTTGGTGTGGGGGGGTGCTCTTCCATTCAAATAAAACACAAATAGTTAATATTAATTTTAAAGAAGGAAATGAGTCAGCTGAAACCTGAATTGGTGCTCTTATGTGATGCCAGCGTCAAAGGCAGTTGGTTCACACACTGTGCCACAAAGCTTTCCCCACACATTTATTTTGTAGACAGAGGACCAGGACAAAGGAGATTAAGAAAATTAAGGATGTCTACCCAGGTGCATCATATTTTGTGCTGAGATCTGGAGACAAATAAACAGCCACGCAGCCATGTCAGTGGTCACATGCTCTAGAGAAGACAGTGACGTCATGGCCAGGGAGGGTGTGCACCCTGGAGGGCCCCTGTGAGGAGGTGACATGGGAGCTGAGCCCTGAAGGGGAAGTTGCTGGCATGGCATGGCAGAGAGCTGGAGTGTGTGTGGTGGTGAGGGGTGTCCCAGGCAGGAGGAGCCCCCCTGGAGTGTGCTCCTTCCCTCCTCTTCCTCCAGGGGCCTGCTGAGCCTCACTCACACTGGCCTTCCTCTCCTCTCTCCCACAGGGGAAATCGAGGTCTTGCGCCTCACGCCCCGCAATCTCATTCAGCACAGTGATAGTGTCCTCCACATGGAAATCAGTGGTGAGTACCCGGCCCTGGCCAGACCCAGGCCTCAGTGATCTGTGTGAGCACGCATGTCCACGTACATGGGTGTGCTGCTTAAACTGCTCCATCCACCTGCGATTCCAACCCCATGCAGGGATCCCTCCGTGCAATGTGGAAGCTTCTGATGCTGACGGCATCAACATTTACCGGCCCATGCTTCGCATCATGTCCACTCCTGGGGCCCCACCGGATCATGTGAACTGCAACCGTCGACACTAAGACCTGGACACCCTCTGCTGTGTCAGGTGAGCGTGGAGACCTGTAACTTTGAATCTGCTTAATGCCACCTTCTTGAGTCTTTTCAGGATGCTGGAGGAACCTGGGTGGGCAACAGGAGGGATTGCAGGGGGCTTGTATTTCACAGAGTGGGATTCAGGCAGCATCAGATTGTGGGGAGGGGGACAAGGAACTCCTTATGGCGAGATAGCCTTGTCAGTGGTGGGGACATTCTGAATGCTGGGATTCCAGATCTCTGGAGTCAGTTTCTGTGACCGTCAGTGAGGGCATTGGGGAGGAGGAAGTTGCAGTGTGGGGAACCTAGAACTAGATGATGGTGCATTTCAGGATCCCATACCCCTGGCAGACCATAGAACTCAGGGCTGACCCACTGCCCTCCTGGGACACAAGGCTCTGAATGCTCAGAGCCTGAAATGGTAGCACCCTGTGCCCCTCCCCTGTGCACACCCTGGAGGACAGAAAACAGGAATACTGACCCTGAGGCTGTGGGGCTACGAGCTGACAAATGGATATCATGTTAGCTCAAGGTGGGATCCCGCATGTGCTGTTGCCATTAGCCAGGGCTGGGATGGAAGGTTGGATCATGGGAGCTCAGGACAGCCAGGTGCCTGGAGCCATGGCCGTGGGATGGATGGATGGCCAGGATGACAGTATCCTGTGACACTGGAGAGTTTAGGCTATAGAGCTGAAAGTCAGGTGGGACAACAGTGCCAGAATTTAGTGAGATTGTCGGTGGCTGAGGTGGGCTGTTGGACCCCACACCTTCCTACTGAAAGCCCTGCCATGGTGCCCTGGCCTTTATTTCAGTGTGTACCTGGGCTGGAAGTTGTCTCCCTCCCCATGGATCTCACCACCACACCTTACTCCCTGTGGCTGAATCCCCCAGGGATGGAGGCACTGAGGGGCTGAGGATGCTCCCCTCAGTGAGGCAGGTCAGAGGCTCAGTACCCAGGACGTTGCCAAGTGTCAGACCTGAGTCTCATCCTTGCTATACGTGCACCTTGCTCTTTTCCAAATCATGTAGCAAGACCACAGGGAGGCAGCCTGCAAACTCCAGACCCTGGGAGAGCCTGAATCAGAGACAGCGCTAAAACAGGGACCAGGCATACAGAAAGTTAGAAGAGAAATGGAATGAAATGCTCAAGTTTTTCAGGTGCAAAATGATTTCTGATTTCTATGCATAGCTCTTTATAATGCATATTTTCTGTGCATTATTAAAGCAAGTTTGCACCAAAAATTTCTTTGTGCTAAATAGTGATCTATCTGTAGATACTCTAGGACCCAGCTGTGTGGTGTCACAGGGAAAGCTTCCCTCCTGCACTGAGCACCTGCACCCCATATGGGCACCTGCTTGAGTCCTGACTCTTCCCCTTCTCATCCTTCTCTCTCCACCAGGCCTGGGAAGCAGCAGAAGATGGCCCCAGGGCTTGTGCCTGAGCACCCACATGGGAGAGCAGTATGAAGTCCTGGCTCAGGCCTGGCCCAACTCTGGCCCTTGTCTCCATTTGTGGAGTGAACCAACAGATGGAAGCTTTGTGTGTGTGTCTCTCTCTCCTTGTACCTCTGACATTCAAATAAAACAAAATAAATGTTTAATGCAAATAAATGAATAAGTAAGCAATCTAATCTTCTTTATCATATATATGTAATAGTTTTAAAATGTAGATATCAAAATATATGTGGAAAATAGAAGAATATTACCCAGATATAACTTAAAACACATTTGTATTATCAAATGGATACTCCATTTTATACATTAGAATATTTATACTCGTGTATAATTATACCTATCAATATATACAGCACATATTGAGTTGGATATAAATACATCATTACAATAAGAATTAATGCCTATATCCTATAAATAAGTATTATGTTACACATTATATAGAAATATAATAGCCTATTTAGATTATGAACTACATAAATACATACTAGATATTAAAATGGGATATTATGTGCACGTACCTAATATATATAAACAGATATTCTCTATGAAGGGAATCGTGGTAGCACTGTGATCTGCACATATAAATGCCACCTGCTCCGTGGGCATCACATATGGGGTCTGGGTCAGGTCTGGCTTCTCCACTGGAGATCATCCAGCTCCCTGCTCAGGGGCCTGGGAAAGCAGAGGAAGGGGGGCAGGTCCCTTGTCCCTCTTTACCCCCACCCATGTGGGAGACCCGGATGAAGCTGAGGCTGCAGAGCTGGAGTGTCCCAGCAAGGCCATGATGGAGCAGAGGGGACATGAACCATTAGATGTAGTTCTCTGTTTCTCTGTAACTCTTTCAAATATCTAGAAAATTAATCTGAAGGAAAAAAGAATTCTGAGACGTATTTAGCGAAACACAGATCTGGTTTGGAACTTTAAGAAACTTAGAGAGTCATGGATGAGGCAGTTGGGAAGACCTGAACCCTTCTAGGTGATGACATGAAGGAACCTCATGAAGTCTCACCTATTCTGGCTGCTTCAGATCACCTTTCTGTTCTCTGGGTACAACTCTGAGAGAACTCTGGGACATCCACAAGTCCTTACTGCGCTCTGGTGTCCTCCGTGTGAGGAAGATGGAGGCCTTCCACAGCTGAGCGTCCCTGTCCCTGTCCCTGTCCCTGTCTGGAGGCCCCAGAGTCCGGGATTTCAGGTGTTGCGTTGGGCAGGCTCAGCTGGAGCAGTCTGAGGGAATATTCCCACCTCAGAACACCTCGGGTGCTTCCCACTACAGCTGCCATGGCTTCTGTGCCTGTGTGTGAGCCTGTGTCATGAGATGTCTCCATGTGCACACAGCTCAGGGTGCTTGGTGCGGGAGGAACCCTTGAGGAACCTGGGAGGGCTCTGAGGGTACCTGGGGCTGACAGACTGAGAGACAGGACCTGGCTGAGAAGGGGAGGCCTGAGTCAGTCACGGCCCTGGAGGCCACAGACCCAGGCAGCCCCAGGTCCTTTAGGGACAAACTAGGGAGCAGTGGGCAGAGAGGGGCACCAAGGGCCAGAGCTGGCACATGGCAGGATCTCCCCTATCTGGGGCTCTGCTGAGTCCAGGCACACAGCCCAGGCCTGCAGGCAGCAGGAGCTTAGACAAGATCACTCACTCCTTGGAAGCATCTGTATCCCACATCTGCCCTCCAGGAGGGCCTAGGTGTGTCTCTATCTCTGACTCTTTATGGCCTGTGGCACCATGCACAGGTCATCTCCTGTGCTGTGGGTCAGCTACTAGTGCTGTCTAATGGGCAGTGTGGCTGAGGGGTAATGGCCACAACACACAGGAAGGGTCTAGGACAGAACATCCTGTGTTTTTCAAGGCAGGTGAAAAGCATAGTGCCTCCCCAAATGTTTCTTAGGATGTCTCTCTATTAATAGGATATATCATAAAGTAAATATAAAATATTAGATAATAAAGGAAATACGTGCACAGGCCCAGCCCCACTGCCAGGATCCCAGCAGGAAGGCACAGCAGGAGGCAGCCCCTGCCCATGGATGTCCCCTAGACCTTGTTGGTCAGCAGAGGCAGAGGGCAGTGGTGACTCCAGCATCCCCATGCCTTTTGCTCTGCAGAACTCCAGTCCCTGCCCTTGCCATCCCCTACCTAACTTCACTCAGTCAATTATTGCCTTGCTCCTGTTTGAGGTGCTCAGCATTGGGCTGGCCTGCCGGGCACTGGAAACAGACTTATGAGGAGTGTATTATGATGCACTTCATGTGATTCTCACAACTACCCTGACTGAGGCATTCCCATTACACAGCTGGGGAAAGCTGAGGCACAAGGAGAACAGGGGGCTTGCCTGAGCTCTGAGAGGGCAGAGCCAGGATCAGAGTTCAGGTTCAGGGCAGCCTCTGGAATGCACCTCACTCCACCCCTGGGTTTTCTGTGTGGGTCCCCTCCCCTTCCTTCACCCCTAACCACAGCCACTCCTATTTTTTTTTTTTTTTTTGGTCAATTTGTCTCCTGTTGTACCTGTTTCCCTCCTGGTCTATACACAGACTGACCTTTTGGGAAAGGTAGAGGCATTGATGTCCACGTGCCAGAAGCAATATTGGTAGGCGATGTCACGTGATCAGGAGGTGTACCAAGGAGAATCAGCCATTATCATTTGGGTCCTGTAGGCAGGTAGGGCATCATGGGAATTTGTGACCACCACATCCTCCCACTGCCCTACTTCCGGCAGTTGATTCATATACTGCTCCACAAAATTTTTTCCCTAAATACTGATTTTATGCACAGAGGACCAGAGAACTGTGGGGAATAAGGAAGTCTACCCGTGCGGTTCCTACTTTGCAATTGAGAACAGCAGAGAAAGAAGCAGTCACACACCCATGTCAGGGCCCACATGCTCTAGCAAGTGATGTCATGGCCAGGAAGGGGTGCGCACCCTGCAGGGCCCCTGTGAGGAGGTGACATGGGAGCTGAGACCTGGCATGGCAGAGAGCTGGAGAGTGTGTGCTGGTGAGGGGTGTCCCAGGCAGGAAGAAGCCGCTCCTCCCCGCGCCCCCCACCCCCGGAGTGTGTTCCTTCCTTCCTCTTCTCTGTCCTCACCTCCACAGGGGAAATCCAGATCTTTATCTCATTGCCAAGACCTCTTCTGGCAACAGAGACAGTGTCCTCTAAACAGAGTCAGTGCTGAGTACACAGCCCTGGCCCACCCGGGCCTTGGCTTCAATGATCTGGGTGTGTGCATGGGTTTGCATGTACGCAGGTGTGCAGCTGACACTGCTCCATCTCCCTGAGAATCCCAACCCCATGCAGGGATCAATCCTATAGGCCATGAAGACCTCCATCAGCCCTGATATGCATTACAACCTACCTTCCACCAGCCTAAACATGTGGACAACTCTCGCTACCCCTGAGCCTTATATGTCAACTGTTGTGTCAGGTAAACCCGGGGGTCCTTGAATGTGAATCTGTTTGGAGCTGTCCTCTTTTTTTTTTTTTTAATTGCAAAGTCAGATATGCAGAGAGGAAGAGAGACAGAGAGGAAGATCTTCTATTAATGATTCACTCCCCAAGTGAATTCACTCCCGCAATGGCCAGTGCTGCGCTCATCCAAAGCCAGGAGCCAGGAACTTCCTCCAGGTCTCCCACACGGGTGCAGGGTCCCAAGTCTTTGGGACATCCTCGATTGCATTCCCAGGCCACAAGCAGGGAACTGGATGGGAAGGGAGGCTGCCGGGATTAGAACCGGTGCCCATATGGGATCCTGGCACATACAGAAAGAGGACTTAAGCCACTAGGTCACCATGTCAGACCCGGAGCTGCCCTCTTGTAAGTCCCTCTTAAGGATGCTAGGTGTGGGACCCGGGTGGTCAGCAGCGTGGGTCTCAAGGGGTTTGCCTGTTACAGAGTTGGAGTAGGGCAGCCTCAGAATGTGGGGAGGAAGAATTGAAACTCCAAGTGAAAAGTAGCCTTGTTGGAACATTCTGAATGCTGGGATTCCAGATCTCTGGAGTCAGTCTCTGCAGCTGGCAGTGAGGCCACTGGGAAGGAGGAAGCTGCAGTGTGGGGATCCCAGAACTAGAAGATGATGCGTTTCTTGTTCCTACGACACTGGCACATCAGAGAACCCAGAGCCAACCCCTTAGCCTCCTGGGACACGAGGCTCTGAATGGAGAGACACTAGGCTGAAAAGTAGCACCCTGCGCCCCTCCACACATACCCTGGATGCAAAGAAATTGGAAATGCTGACCCTGAGACTGCAGGACTCCATGTTGGGGTGTGGGTGTCTTTTTAGCTCTAGGTGGGGCTTCTCATGAGTGGCTGCCAGTAGCTAATAATGAAAAGGAGAGCTGGATCACGGGAGCTCAGGACAGCCAGATGCCTGGATTGCTGGCAAGCAGGAAGGATGGCCAGGAAAGCAGTGTCCTGGGATGTTGGAGAGCTGTGGGCTGAGAGCTCAAAATCAGCTGAGGTCCAAGGTGCTAGAATTCAGTCAGAATGTGAGGCTCCCTGCCGCATCCCTTCCCTGGTGAGACTCCTGCAGTGGTACCCTGGCTTTTCTTTTAGGGTGTTCCCAGACTAGGAGTTGGCCCCTTTCTCATGATTTTCTCATCACCACATCTTACTCCCAGTGCTTGAACCCCAAGGGAGGGAGGACCCTGGTAGAGTGGATGCAGGGGCACTCCAAACACACGGAGACAAGGGATACAGAACATTAGCAGAGAATTGGAATGAAGGCCCGAGTTTTTCATGTGGAAAAGAAATTCTGAATTCTATGCAGAGGTAAAGATATACCTGGGCCCTTCTGTGGGGCAATTGTGAGATACAGATGTTTCTAACAAATGAGTGATCTTTTCTAAGCTCCTCTTTTCTGATTGTGTATCTGGACCCAGACACAACCACTTATCAGCTCTGGCCCTTGGTACCCCTCTCTGCCTACTGGTCCCTACTACCCCTGGCCATAGGAATTTTTCAGTTAGTCTCAGCAAATCACCCTCCTCCAGGCAGTCCTTCAGGCCTCAAATGATTTTCAGAGATTTTTCTGTGTTCTAGCGTATTAAGGCACCCCTTCCCCTGCCCCAGCACCATGCTTCCCAGTCTCAGTTCATTCGTCAGTCAAGCGAAGTGTCTGTGCAAGCCAAGGCTGTTTCAGGTCCTCCTTGCAAGTATTCCAGAAGTGAAGTAGACTCTGTGGGGAAGAACCCAGAGCCCTCCTGCTCACCGCTGTGTCCCCACAACACCCACCACAGGGCTGCAAGCCCAGGCTCAGGCTGCCAGCATTGTGGGGTCAGCAGGACATGCACAGTCGACCTCTGACATCTGATAGCCTGGGCTCTGAGAGCTCCCAGCTATGTTAGACGTCACTCTGATGCCGGTGTCTGATAAAGCCCAAGAACAGCATGCCCGTGAGCAAGAGGTGTTCTAGAATGTTCTTGTATAGCCCAGGTGCATGAATGTAGCATAGTGGCTCAGTGAGCCAAGATATAGCTTGTGACATGGTGTCATATTAAAAGTAGTTTCAATGCTGGCTACGAAGATCTCCCTTCACAAGGTCCCCAGTGCTGTGAGTTCAGAACCGCCCCCTGGCCCCCCGCCAAGGCTCCCACTCCTGTCCCCCTTATGCTCCCTGGCCAAAATCAGTAGCAGTTGTAGCAGCTCTGCCCCTGGCTTACATGCTCTGTGTGAAATCATCAACTTTACTATGGATTCCTGAGAACAACACTGGGGTGTGCTATCACCTGCTGTCCTGTGATGGAAACAGGCACTGGGCGTTTGGGTAACTTTGCTGAGAGAACACCACCAGCTCACTGAGTCACCCAGGCCCCAGGGAAAGTGTTGTCTGTTCTTCATTCCTTCCTTTCTATTACTCTGTTTTTTATCCCCTTTGCATGGTTTGTTGTTGGGGTGTTTTCTTGTGACAGTGAACAGCAGCCCTAGGAGCAGCAAGCAGGACCCAGGTCTGTGGTCCTTGCTGAATGAAGAGTAGGGGGAAGAAGCAGAGGCAGAGGGAGAGTTGGTGGCATCCAGGGAAAGGTGGTTGGGGGCCAGTGTGGTGGCTCCTGAAAGAGTCCAAACATCTTTTATCAGGTCTGGTCCTGTCCTGTCCACTTGCCATCCAGCTCCCTACTTATGGCCTAGGAGAGCATCAGGTGATGGTCCTAAACCTTGGTTTCCTGCATTCACGTGGAGGGACGCAGAAGAAGCTCTTGGTTTCTGGATTTGATTGGCTCAGCTCTGACTGTTGGCCCAATGGAAGATATTTCTGTCTCTACTTCTCTGTTAACGTAACTTTCAAGTAAAAATGAAGAAATTGAAAAAGAAAAGAACGAAAGAAAGGAGGCCAAAGACAGTGCCCTGGGCGACATGCCAGTTCTCAGGCGTCATCAGGCTTTCCCGGGTCGTTTCAAGACTCTTGCCATGTGGCCTCTGGACAACAGGCCAGTCTTTCCCCAAACGTAAAAATGTTCATACGTAAAACAGAGGAGTTGCTTCCAGCCCCTCCGGTACAGCATACATAGGTGTAGTATATATGCAGTATTCATAGGGCAGCGTTACAGGGAGAAGGGGCGAGGCAGAAGAGCTCTTCCATGTGATTGTCCGCTCCTCCAAGGCCTACAACAGCCAGGGCAGAACCAGGCTGAAACCTGGGAAAGGAGCTTCACCCAGGCCTCCCTCATGTGGAAGGGAACATGGAGCGCCAGGACTCCAACACGGTCCCCCATCCATTTCTAGTGTTTCATGTGGCAGCTAAATATATCAATACTGTCCTTAATATGCATTTTTAAAGATTTACTTATTTTTATTTGAAAGGCAGATTTTGCCATGAGACTAGCAGAAACAGAGAAAAAACACTTTGATCTGCTGGTTCACCACCCCTCACCCCAAATTTCTACAAAGACCGTAACAGCTGATCTGAAACTGGGAGCCAGGAACTTCTTCCA
The DNA here is from genome assembly GCF_017591425.1 of Ochotona curzoniae. NCBI lineage: Eukaryota > Metazoa > Chordata > Mammalia > Lagomorpha > Ochotonidae > Ochotona > Ochotona curzoniae. The sequence goes on along the minus strand of NW_024465561.1, from coordinate 2,000,019 downwards.
GGTCTTCCACATGTGTGCAGTGACCGAAGGACTTGAGACATTTTCCAAGCATGGTCAGAAAATCCTGTGCCCAAATGGAATGCCAGCTCTGGCAGGTGAAGGATTAGCCTATAGTGGCACTGAATTGGCACCAAAACGAATGATTTGAAGCAGCAACCAACATTTATTCCTGCCAGCCTTCATGCAAGAAGCAGAAGGAGTTGGAGGAGGACCAAATGGATTGGAAAACAAAGCACAAAGCTCTAAAACTTCTCCACTGCACCAAGATCCTCACCGCACCGACCACAGGGGAGACAGGGTTTGGTGACATGAACCCACCCTCCTCCTACACCGGCACCTCCCATTCAAGACACTCTGGGGAAGACTTTTCCTCGCCTTTCTCAGATGCAACAAGTACTAGCATGAACTCCTTAAATGCATTCATCTAGGCTGCCTATCCAAGCTCAGTTTCCTAAGTCTTTAGGCAGCATGGCTAACTACTTGTAGCTCCCGAAATTTCTAGGCTGTACATGGGGGAAGCCAGGGCACCTGTCAGCTCTGTTTACTTCCACCTACTTCAGCGTGTTTCCCCAGCAGGCACCAAGGGGGCCATCACTCCCTCGGGGTGAGTCAGGGGCAACAGGATATGACACAGACACTCTCAGGGTGTCTTACCATGATCACAGTCCAATGAGGGGAAGGAGCGTGAAAAGCTCCAGTTCTCGGCCTGTGTGCTGAGAGACCTTAGTGGCTCCTCCTGCTTCTGAGATGGGGCCACCCCCAGAGAAGAGGCCTCAGGAAGACCAGCACAGGGGAGGGCTCAGGCTTCTGGGGCTCATGTTCTGTCATGGCCCTCCAGGAAGGAGCACATGCCCTGAGGAGACACAGCTCTCTGGATCAGAACTCTAGAGGAGCACAGAAATGGACAAGGGGACCCCATAAGCACAGCAGAGGTTCTCAATGGGACTTCTTTTGCCAAGAGCAGTAGCTACAATACCTGAGTACAGGAGCACGGAAAATGCCTCAGCAAGATGCAAATGGGACAGCTTTCATGGGGGATATGCCCTCTAGGGGACCACGAAGTACACCTAACGGGTCCCTACAGGACCTAGGGCAGCCTGGGTCTGTGATGTCCAGGACGCTGATTCATTCACCTCTCTCCTTCTCAGGCAGGTCCTGTCCCTCAGTCAGCCCCAGGGATGCCTGGAGACCTCAAATGTTCCTCAGGGTTCGTACATGGACATGGAGACATCTCATGACACAGGCTCACACACAGGCACAGAAGCCATGGCAGCTGCAGTGGGAAGCACCCGAGGTGTTCTGAGGTGGCAATATTCCCTCAGACTACTCCAGCTGAGCCTGCCCAATGCAACACCTGAAATCCCGGACTCTGGAGCCTCCAGACAGGGACAGGGACAGGAAGGGCCCGGCCAAGTCCTTCCTCCCCAAGCAGAGGACACCAGGGCCCAGCAGAGCCTTGCAGGTTTCCTGCAAATTGCTTTATGTGGGACCTGAGAAATTCAAAGGTGATTTGCAGCAGCCAAAACTTGGTGAGAATTCATGAGGCTCCTTCGTGTCATTACCTAGACAGGTTCAGGTCTTCCCAACTGCCTCATCCATGACTCTCTAAGTTTCATGATCCAAACCAGATCTGAGCTTTGCTAAATATATCTCAGAAAGCCTTTTCCCTCAGATTCATTTCCTATGCATTTGAAAGACTCACAGAGAGACAAAGAGTTACATGCACTGGTGCACGCCCCTCTGCTCCATCACAGCCTCGCTGGGACACTCCAGCTCTGCAGCCTCAGCTTCATCCGGGTCTCCCACATGGGTAGGGGTAAGGAGGGACAAGGGACCTGCCCCCCTTCCTCTGCTTTCCCAGGCCCCTGAGCAGGGAGCTGGATGATCTCCAGTGGAGAAGCCAGACCTGACCCAGACCCCATATGTGATGCCCACGGAGCAGGTGGCATCTGTTCACACAGAGCCACAGTATTACCATGATTCTCTCATAGAATATATCTCTTTATATATAATAGCTATGTGCGCAATATCCCTCTTTAATATCTAGTATACACTTATAGTTCATATATGTTTTAGAAGATAATTATATTTCTATATACAGTGTTACTTAATAAAAATTATAGTGTGTGTTATCTACTTGACAGGTACTCTGATGAAGTATTTATATCCACTTCGACATGCTTTATACAGTGATATGCATAATTAGATGCAAGTATAACTATTCTAATCTGTAATATAGAGTATCTATTTAATCTGTATATATGATTAATATCCTTTATATAATCTGTGTTTATTTCTATATATCTACATTTTAAAACTATTAAATATATGATAAAGAACATCAGATTGCTTACTTATTCATTTATTTGCATTAAATATTTATTTTGTTTTATTTGAAAGTCAGATTCACAAAGAGAGAGAACTACAGAGCATCCATCCGTTGGTTCACTCCACAATGCAGACAAGGGCCAGAGCTGGGCCAGGCCTGAGCCAGGAGTTCATGCTGCTCTCCCACGTGGGTGCTCAGCCACAAGCCCTGGGGCCATCTTCTGCTGCTTTCCAGGCCTGGTGGAGGGAGAAGGATGAGAAGGGGAAGAGTCAGGACTGAAGCAGGTGCCCATATGGGGTGCAGGTGCTCAGTGCAGGAGGGAAGGCTTTACCTGTGACACCACACAGCTGGCCCCTAGAGTATCTACAGATAGATCATTATTTAGGAAAAAGTAATCTTTTGGTGCAAACTTGTTATCATAATACACAGGAAATTCATTTTATAAGGAAATCTATATGGAATCAAAAATCTTTCTGCACATGAAGTATCCAGGTGTTTCATTCCATTTCTTTGCTAACATTCTGTATGCCCGGTCCCTGTGCTGGGCGCCCCTGGCTCCAGTCACCCAGGATCTGGAGTCGGCTGCCTCTCTGTGTTCTTGCTGCATGATATGGAAGAGAGCAAAGCGCATCCATCGCCAGGATGAGATGTAGCCCTCACTGTAGGGAGTGTCCTCACTGCTGACTCCTGGCCTGCCTCGCGCAGGAGACAGCCCTCAGCCCTTCAGCCTCTCCCTGCCTGGGATGAACTCACAGGGACTAAGATGCGGTAGTGCGAAAGTCATGAGGAAGGGGCCAACTCCCAGCCCGAGAACACCCTGAAAGATACGGCTGGACACCACCACACGACTCTCAGCTGTCAAGGGGTGGGGTCCCAGGGCCTGGTGAGCTCCCACATTCTCACTGAATTCCAGTTCTCTGGGTCCCAGCTGGCTTTCAGCTCTTTGATCCCACACCATTCCAGCATCCCAGCACATCCTTTCTATTTCCCTGGCAGTACTGAGCCCTCATCGATGATCCAACCCTCCATCCCAGTCCTGAACACTGGCAGCAGCACATGCAATTCCACACCTGGAGCTGACAGGGCACCAGCAGTCCAGCATGGAGTCACGCATAGTGTGATTACGCATTCTTGGATTTTGGCCCCAGGGATGTGAGGGAAGGGATGGGCACAAGGTGCTACCATTTCAGCCCAGGGTCTCACCATTCAGAGCCTCGTGTCACACAAAGCTAGGGGTTTTGTGCTGGGTTCTCTGATGTGCCAGTGATGTAGGAATAAGAAACACACCATCTTCTAGTTCTAGGATCCCCACACTGCAGCTTCCTCCTCCCCAGTGACTTCACTGCCAGTCACAGACCCTGATTCCTGAGATCTGGAATCCCAGCATTCAGAATGTTCCCTGCAGTCAAAGGAAAGCTCCAACGAGGCCGCCTTGTCATCTGCAACTCCAATTCTCCCACTCGCAGTCATATGCTGCCTGATGGCAGCACTAGAGCAGGCAAGCATTTAGGACTTGCAGATCCCATACTTCAGCATCCAGGTCCCAACTCTCAGGATACACAGAGGCCTTGCACAGGGATGTCCCCGCAGCCCAAGGATGCCAGAAGAAGGCCACAGTGAAGGGCTCTGTCTTTACCTGGGTCTCAGCTGTGCTGGGAGCTGTTCATGGGCTGCAGCCGTGAAGTCAGGAGGACCAGGAAGGGCCGGTTCTTAGTGTCAATGTCAGTTTGGTCACTATCACTGCTGGGTGTGAGCCCTGCATGGGGTGGAGACTCTCAGGTGGATGAGCAATGACACATGGCAGATTTGAGGGGAGAGGGTGTCACACACGTGCACACGCATGCTCACACAGCTATCACTGAAGCCATGGGCTGCATCCGCGTCATGTACTCACCCCTGATGTCCACGACGGGATCATTTATCACCTCACCCATGTTTATGAACTTGAGGCGGAGTGCTTCGATTGGCTCTGTGGGAGTGAGAGGATATGCACCTTTGATCACAGAGTGCACTAGTGCAACTACCTGCTCTTCACGTTTTTATTTTTAATATTTCATAAAGATTTATTAGGCATTGGATATTTTGAAATTCAGAAGCAGAGAGAGTTGAGAGAGAGAAAGAGATATATCTATTGGTTTACTACCCTCAAAAGGTCACTCTGCCTGGAGCTAGGCCAATGTGAAGCCAGGAACCAATAAAACTTCTGGGTCTCACACATAGGTGCAAGGAACCAAGGACTTGAGCAATCCTCTGCTGCTTTCCCAGGCCATGAGGACTGAGTTGGATTCAAAGTGAAGGAGCCAGGACCAGAACCAGCATCCATCTGGGATGACAGTGACACAGGAAAGCATTAGCCTGAAATGCCACTGTGCCCTCCACTAACCACTGTTTCATTTGAATGGCAGAGTTCTAGGCAAGCAAGGGAGACACAACTTCCAGCTGCTGCTTCACTCTCCAAATGACCTCCAAGGCCATGGCTGGCCCAGGGAAGGCCAGCAGCATCATCAGGATTTGCCAGCTTAAGTGCAGTTCCACTGTTCTCCCAGAGAGGGCAGCAGGGGCTGGAGTAGAAGCAGAGCAGCTGACCATTGGACAGGAGTCCTTGCGGGATTCAGGCACAGGCATCCTCCTGTGCCAGACCTTCATGCTGGGCCACTGGCTGCTCCCCTTCTGATCCATCTCCCTGAAAATGTGCCTGGAAGAGCAGCACCAGATGGCCACGTGTTGGGGCCCTGATGGGATTCTTGGCTTTGGGATTGGTTTGATACACCCCAGCGATTGTGGGAAAAGAAGCAGATGCAAGGTCTCTCTCTGTGCCTGCTTGCCTCTATCCCACTGCAAATGCTTCTCAAATCAACCTTGATTTGTATGCAGAGTTTTTGTGTGGGGGCAAGACAGTGAGAGATCCTCCAATCATTGATAAATTTCCAAAATATCCAGAATGGTCAGAAAATGCAAACTGCTGGGGAGGTCCCAAGAGGAAGGTAAGCTTTTTTTTTTTTTTAAGGATGTAGGGTCCCAAAGACCTGGCCATCATCCACTGCTTTCCCAGCATATCAGCAGGGAGCTGGATTGGAGTTGTAGTAGCAGTAATTCGATCTGATATTGTGGATTTTCTGCATGATGGATAGAGGATTAGCTCCACTTAGTGACACTAAGTGACAGCACTGGTCAAAGTAAACAAATTTTGAAGCAAGGAGCAAGCATCTTAGGAGGCATTTGGGGGAACTCAGCAGGCTGACCATCTCCTAACCCCATTATCTGCCTCTAAATAACAGCATCCACAGTAGCAGATGCTCTGTGCTAGGCCCTTCATGGGTGCTGTTACCACCCTTAGCCCACAGCCACCCTGACCGTCCTAGAGCTGGTAGCTGATGCACACATGGAAAGGAAGTGACCTGCCTGCGGTCTGACAAGGGCCGAGGATCAAAGACAAAGCTTCACCAGGACAGTCCACGGTACACGTGTGGGACAAAAGGACTGAGCTGTGAGGTCATGCTGTGTCTGTTCGTCATCTCCCATCCCAGGGCAGGGACAGCAGGTGCTCAGGGATGGAGTCACCATCGCCAGACCCCTCAGTGTCACCCCGCCCTGAGTGTCTGATAGCAGCACGGGGGAGAAGGGGAGAAGGGGAGAAGGCACGGTGCTAGGCAGGGGTTCCCAGGAGAAGCGAGAGCGGGACTGAACATGAGCTTTACCTCTTTGGCTCAGCCACCGACGCACAACTTCAGTGACATCAAACCACATCCAATTATCTGTGTCATTGTGGACCAGTAAGCGATTTCTAAGGTTGTTCCACCAACCGTTTCTGGTTCTCTGGAGGAAAAAGAAAATGAAAGAGGGAATGTAGAGACTTGCCCATTACTCATACACAAGAACCAGTCCAATCCCTCTGCCTCCTCCCAGGCCAGTCGCTACTGACACCTCTTCCCCTACACACACTGGATTCAACAGCTCCTCCCTCAGTGCTCTCTGAGCAAAGAGGCCTGGGACCATGAGCTCTGCTTGGTCTGTCCTGATTTCCTGAGCAGGGAGGATTTCTAATCCCCCTGAGGCCACAGGCACCACTGCCAACCTAAGCCCTTCCCCACCAGCACAGCCCCCTAGCCCAGGCACCTGGGGCCAGCATTCTGGGTCTGCAGCAACACAGCAGGCAGATCTGACAGCCTATACCTGAGAGCTCACTGCTGTGTTAGACCTCATTCTGTGACCCAAGTGCTTGACAAGGACCACGAAGGACACACTGAAAAGCCTGAGGAGTTCTAGAACAGTCTTACACAACTCCAGGAACATGGGAACGGCGTGATGCTACAGAGAGCTAAAACACAGCCTGTGATGCCAGAATCCCATATTAGGACCAATGGGTGTCCAGCTGTTCTACTTCTGATCCAGCTCTCTGCTCATGAGCTGGGCATGCAATGGAATATGTGTAACTTGTTCTGCCACACACAGTGGAGACCAGGATGGAGGCTCAGGCTCCCGCATTGTGCCTGGCCCCTCCCTGCACATTGTAGGCTCTTGTGGAGTGAACCAGCACAGGCACACTCTCCATCTATACATTCCTATCTCCAAAATACATAATCAGACAAGAGAACTCCAGGGCTGGAGTTGTGGTGCAGAGGGTAGAGCCGTGGCCTGTGACTCAGGCATCCCCCTGCACACAGCTGAAATACCCAGCTACTTACCTGTGCTCCAGCTCCCTGACAATGCCCCTGGGAAATCAGCAAAAGATGGCCCAAGTAGCTGGGCTCCTGGCACCCATGTGGGAAACCCCTGCCCTCACTCAGGCTCTGACTCACCTCATACAGCATCACTGTCTGCTCCTGGTGCTGCTTGCGTCTGAGCAGATGCAGCTCTGCCCGGGACAGCAAAAATGGGTTAGGAACGGCTTTTTGGAGCTCCGTTTTGTTGAAGGCCATGTACACACTTCTCTTCCTCTTTTTGAATTGGTTATAAACTTCTAGAGCAGAAGCAGAGAGAGGTGTGAGGAGACTGGCAGAGAATGGAAGCAACCGCGCGTCCCTGGTCAAGATTTGGCCCAGAATTTTTTTTTATTGCGTTTAATTTTATAACAACGTTTCATAGGCTCTGGTGTTCCCCCTTCCCCTCCTCTTGCCCTCCCCCTGTGGTGGATTGCTCCACCTTATTGCAGTATTACAGATCAAATCTAGTCTTATTTCTTTCAATGCAGGCATGTGCCTTGCATAGAGTCCAGTATCTTGTTTCCTTTGGAGACTTCTGGTCTGGAGACATAGCTGGCAGATTGTCGCTCCGTTGCCCAGAATTTTGGAGTTGGACTGTCAGACCTAGCTGAGGGTCTTTGGGGGCAGTAATGGCCCCTTTGGGGTGGGCACTGCCCTGCAGAATGGGTACTAACACCGTATTTACCTGAGGCCCCTCTGTACCTGCCCAGATTGGTACTGTGTGACTCATAGCTCCCAGCACACCCAGACCTACTCCAACTGCTCTACCTTGGACCCATTCAGTGCCAAGGGCTCCACCTCCTCCCTCTGCACCCATACCCTCTGCCCCTTTTCCCATGTTGCTCTGTTCCCTGGAAGCCCTTCCCCATTCCAGGATTCTCAGTCCTGGTATTCCCTACTCTGCCTTCGTGACCTAGTGTGAAACACCATGACCCTCAGCATGCATCCTCCACACCCTCCACACTGGTTTTCCATTTCCTCTCAACAGCCTCCTCCTTCCCATTGGCCTCACACACCTTTCTTACATGCATCACAAATCCCAACACCTCTCTCCCCACAGACTCTAACGTTTCCTGAATTCCTTGCAGCTTGAAGATCAGTTCACTCCTCCCAGAACTGTGCTGTTGTCCCTCAACCAGCTCTGTTCTTTCAATCTTCCCATTTCACAACCACCCCCCAAAACTGCATCTGCTTTCCCCACTGGCTCCCTTTCCCAAAGCTTAGGGCCTCTGCCTGTGCCCCCAGGTTGCCCTTGTCTGTAGCTCCCTCCAGGTGACCCTGGAGCTGAAGTGCCCTAAGGGAGGCTACTGCCTTCCTCCCATGGCTTCTTCCCTGGAACCTCTTCCCCCAGCACCTGGTGGGTCTTGTCCACTTGCCTCACTGTCCTAGACCACATTGCTGAGGGATAGAGAGCTCAGAACACTCCCCCCGTTAGGATACCCATGCTCGGCATGTTCCCCATTCCAGAGGGTATTCCCTTATTCATGCCAGCATCCTTTGCCATGCACGGTGGCACTCCCAGATGGCCCAGCTCACCATTGTTGATGTCCATCATAGGTGCAAGGCTGACCACATCTTCGTAGAAGTCACCAATAGCCTTTGTATCCTTCTCATTGTTCACTCTGGTTACTTTGTCAAGGGCTCTGTTGTATAGTGAGGGCCTGACCAAATTCACCAATCTCTTCTCTATTTCTCCCCGTCCCCCCACCCCTGCACTGGCTTTGGAGACTGGAAAGTCCCAGTTCCCAATTTGGGTGTCCAAAGTAGAAGCCACAGCAGCAGCAGCAGTGTCTGAAGCACCAAGGGCAGCATGGGGAGGCTATGATAGAGGCGACTTTGGTCCCACAAAAAGCCCAAGATCGCAATGGGCAAACTGTTTTACCAGTAAGTAGATGACCTTTGTCTAAAAGAGGTCAGGCCTGAGCCAGGAGTTCATGCTGCTCTCCCACGTGGGTGCTCAGCCACAAGCCCTGGGGCCATCTTCTGCTGCTTTCCAGGCCTGGTGGAGGGAGCAGGATGAGAAGGGGAAGAGTCAGGACTCAAGCAGGTGCCCATATGGGGCGCAGGTGCTCACTGCGGGGAGGGAAAACTTTACCTGTGACAGCACACAGCTGGGTCCTAGAGTATCTACAGAAAGATCACTATTTAGGAGAAATTAATTTTTTGATGTAAACCTTTTCATAATGCACAGCAAATTCATATTAAACAAAATACATATTTAATTCAAAAATCTTTTTACACCTGGAAATTTTTTGGATATAAATTCCATTTCTCTTCTAACTTTCTGAATCCCTGGTCCCTGTGTGGGAGGCATCCCTGGCTCTGGTCCACAAGGCTCTGGACGTTGGAAGCTGCCTCCCAGTCGTCTTGCTGCACGATTTTTAAAAGAGCAATGTGTATCCATCATCTGGATGAGATTCATGCTTGACTCTTGGCAAGCTCCTGGCTGCTGATCCCTGGGGCCTCCCTCTCTGAAGGAGGGGTCCTCAGCCCCTCAGCCCCTCCCTCTCTGGAGGTGCAGACACTGTGAGTAAGATGTGGTGATGAGAGAGCCATGGGACAGCAACACAGGTGTACCCTACCTAGCAGGTTTCAAGACATCAACAGTTCAGGAAAAGCCTTGTAGCCTCAGACTCAGCATTTCCATTCTGCCACCAAGATGTGTGTGGGAGGGGCACAGGGTGCTACCATTTCAGCCCAGGGTCTCACCATTCAGAGCCTAGTGTCCCATGAAACCAGGGCTTTTGCCCTTGGTTCTCTGATCTGCCAGTGGTGTAAGAACCCAAAACACTTCATCGAGTTCTAGTTTCCCCACATTGCAGCTTCTTCCTTCCACACACACCAGTCACAGACCCCAACTCCAGAGGTCTGGAATCCCAGCATTCAGAATGCCCCCACATGTCAACCAGGCCCCCTTCTCACATGGAGTTCTAATTCCCCCACCCCACATGCTGATCCTGCCCTATTCCCATTCTATGACAGCCAAGCCCCTTTGGGACACACTCTGCTGGCCACCCAGGTCTCATAGCCAGCATTCCTAAGAGAGGCTTACTAAAGGTTCACGGTCAAGTGCTCGCATGTTCACCTGTCGCAGCAGTTGATATAAAAGACTCCTGGATACTGGGAACTGTTCACATGTGTGGCCTGGTCCGGTGGGTAGGTCCCAAGGCGTAGGAAGGGCTGATTGACGCAGATCTCACAGTGTTCAGGAAAGTCAGCATGGCACGTAGGGTTGATTCCTGCATGGGATTAGAATTGCAGGGGGATGGAGCAGTGCAGCTGCACACCAGTGCATAAGTGTACATGCGTGCTCACACACAGGTCATGGAAGCCATGGCCTGGGCCAGAGCTGTGTACTCACCATCGACTTTAATGTGGAGGACACTATCTTTGTTGCCAATATCTCTCAAGGCTGTGAGGCGAAAGACCTCGATTTCGTCTGCGGGAGTGAGGAGAGGGACACCAGTGTGAGTGAGGCTCAGCAGGCCCCTGGAGGAAGAGGAGGGAAGGAGCACACTCCAGGGGGGCTCCTCCTGCCTGGGACACCCCTCACCACCACACACACTCCAGCTCTCTGCCATGCCATGCCAGAAACTTCCCCTTCAGGGCTCAGCTCCCATGTCACCTCCTCACAGGGGCCCTGCAGGGTGCACACTCCTCCCTGGCCATGACATCACTGCTTTCTCTAAATCATGTGACTTCTGACAAGGGTGTGTGGCTGTTTCTTTCTCTGCTGGTCTCAAAGTAGGCTGCACCTGGCTAGGCATCCTTAACTTTCTTGTTCCCCACTGTCCCTGGTCCTTGTACTTTGTACCTTTCTGGGACCGCACACTGCATACAATGTGCCTCTAAGCCTTCTCCACTCACTTCCCCATTCACACACTCATTCTTTCATGGTGACTGCTGCCTGCCCTGGCCTTGGCAAGACATCCTAACTTCCTAGTGTGAAGTAGACTTCTGATCCTTCCTGCTTCTACTCATCTCCCAAAGCTCAACTGAGAGGTGCCCTCCTCCAGGAAGTCCTCCCTGACTCCAGGCTGGGTCAGGCACTTTCTTTGGCTTCCTCTTCCCAGCCCTGCCTGCCCACCCTGGGTCATCACTGCATGGACACAGGAGTGCTCCCCTCCCTTTTGCACACCCCATGAACCCCCCTCCCAGGACAGGACAGATCAGGTGCTCTGGTAATGGAGTCACCACTGACAGATCCATCACTCATCCCCAGCTCTGAGTGTCTGATACCAGCATGCACTGGGGTGGGATGCAGTCAGGGGCTCCAGAAGAAGCAGGTGTCTGCTAGATGATGATCTTTACCTCTGTGCCTCAGCCACTGACACACCACTCCAGTGACATCCAAGGACACCCACTCTTCTGAGTTGCTGGAGAGTAGCACCCAGTTTTGGATTGAGCGCCAGGCCTTTGTGCCATATTTCTGGAGAACAAACAACATGGGTCAAAGATGCCAGAGACTTGTCTGTGCTTCAACCAACCACATATACCCCTCCCTGCAGCTGCTCCCCATGTCAGCCTCTAGCTCCTGGTTGGGTCCTGAACCCAGCCTGAGCCCTGGGGCTTCCTTCAGCCCAGGCCTGAACCCAGGCCATTGTAGCCATCTGCGCAAGAACCAGATTGTGGAGGATTTTGATCTCTGTTTGCATTTCCAAGAAATAAATTTAAACTTAAAAAATACTTTTTACTGCACTGTATCTTCACATTTGAATATGATAGTCTCTATTATGCAGCTACTATACATTCCCGTAAGTGAGAAGCCATAAAGCAAAATCAACAACAGGAATAAAGTTAAAAAATATTTTTTGCTATATATATGTGTGTATATGTGCATATATATCTGTATCTATCTGTCTATATAGCACACAGCACCATGGATTAAAAGAGCATGTTATTATATAACCAATGTTTTGATGAAGAAATGAAATAGTGTCCAGCCTGATACACTGGTGGCTAAATTCCTCGCCTTGCACACGCCAGGATTTCATATGGGCACCAATTCTAACCCTGGCAGCTCCTCTTCCCATCCAGCATCCTGCTTGTGGCCTGGGGGAGCAGTCAAGGACGGCCCAAATCCTTGGGACCCTGCACCCACATGGTAGATCCAGAGGAGGCTCCTGGCTCCTGGCCATGGATCAGGTTAGCTCCGACCATCCTGGGCACTTGGGGAGTGAGTTAACGGATGGATGATCTTCCTCTCTAACTCTCCTTCTGTAAATCTGGCTTTCCAACAAAAATAAATGCATCTTAAAAAAAGAAATGAATAAGAAATCGCAAATGCTTCTTAGAGAAAATAAGACTGCTGTGTGCATCTCTGCTTCCATATCAAAGATGGATTCCCCATGAGATGGTTGGGTGTATCTTGACAATAGGATGCTGGACTGACTGCCTTTGTCAGTATTGGCAATGCCAGAACACACTTCAATAGCAGGAAGACGGACTTACAACTGCTTATGGAGGACTATACTATTGTAACAATATGGAGAAAATAAGTTGTGGGGAGAGGATTTGGGGAAAGATTAAGGGAAATCCCAGAGCCTTATGGAAATGTAGAATAAAAATTTAAACCACAATAGAATGAAAAAAAAAAAAGAAGAGGCATAAAACAGAAAAGAGGCATACAAATATGGATTTAAAGGGAAAAAACCCACTTTTTAAAATTAGCCAATCATTTGATCAGAGATAAAGTGGAGGCTGGACACCGCACTCCAGGGTCTATGGGAGAAGCTGAAGCCTTCAGACTCAGAGTACTCACTAGGCCAAGTTCTCTCCCTGGGAGGGTTTATCCTCTACTCTCCTTCAACATTGTTTGCAGATGACATGGATTCTAGAACAAGTGGCCTTCTAGAAACTACATCTCTGAAGCATAAATACCTGCTTGAAGACTCCACCTTCTATACCAATTCTATCTGCAAGAACTTTCTGGAAATGTTCACCATCCATGATGTCGAAGGCAGCACACACTGGGGCAGTTCTGTAGCTCAGTGTTCTAGATGCCTGTGCCCCAAAGCAGACTGCCTGAGTGGGAGACTTGGCCCTGGCTCCTGACTCCAGCTTCCTACTAGGGCCGCCCCGGTGAGGCATAAGGGCTGTCTCAGGTAGCTGGGTCCCAGTCAGCTCCATGGGAGACCTGGCCTGAGCTCCCAGCTCCCTGCCTGGGCCTGGCTCACCCTGGGCATTGTCGGCATTTGGGAACTGCACCATACCTACCCTGTCGCTCAAAGAAATAATCAGCCAGGCAATCTCTGGGGCTGGAGTTGTGGTGCACTAGGTTAAGCTATGGCCTGTGACTCAGGCATCCCAACTGGGCACTGCTGAAAGACCCAGCTGCTCTACTGGTGCTCCAGCTCCCTGCTATTGCCCCTGGGAAAGCAGCCAAAGATGGCCCAAGTGCCTGGGCTCCTGGAGCGCAGCAGGGAGATTCATCTGTACTGCTCACCTGGTCTGTGCTCCTCCAGCCTCCCTGGGCTGTCTCTCAGCACCTGGGACAGCACCTTCCTCCCCACCTGGCCTCAGCTCAGGCTCCCAACTCACCTCAAACAGCAGCACTATCTGCCCCACATCATGCTTGGGCAGGTGCAGTTTCAGTTCTGCCCGGGCCAATAATGATGGGTCAGACACAGTTCTCCGGAGCTCAGTGGCATTGAAGACCAGGTGCAGGCTGTGCCGGCTATTTTGGAATTGCGAATAGATGGCTATGCGGAGGAACAGACAGAAGTGTTAGGGAAATGGCAGGAGCAGTTTAAACCGGTCCAAGAGTTGGCACAGAGGATTGGAGCTGGACCGTCACACATAGCTGAGGGAACTTGGAAGCAGTAGTGACCCCTTTGCGGTGGTCCCTGCCCTGCAGAATGGGTCCTTACACCCTGTCTACCCAATACCACTCTCCACCTGCCCAGGGGACATGGGGTGTGACTCACTTCTCCCAGGGCTTCAGCCCCAAAAGCACATCCCAATGCAAGAGCCTCATTCTGGGAAACAGAGTGGGATGCAGAGTGAGTCTGTGGCCTCTCTGGCCTGGGCCCCACCCCTCAGGTCCTGAGTTTCCTTTCACTGTCTCAGTGATGTCATCAGCATCCGTGCTATGTCTTGGCACTCTGTCGGGAGGCCTCTGCTTCATCGGGGGCTGAACGGGGCTTTGTGGAGCAGAGGCCACCTCTTCCTGTGGTTCTCCAAACTCCCCACCCAAAAAAGCCGAATCCTCGCAACAACCAGGAAGAGGGCAGAGTCCACTCTGGGCACAAGGGACATGAAGTGAGTAAGGAGGGACAGAAGAAAAGAGGGTGCACATGGAAATTGTGGGGCTCATAGGTGGGAGGCCACACCTTACAGGCTGGGTTCGCACCTGATAAAACAGGGGCACAGCTGAGGAGCCACACGTCTTTAGGAGGAAGTGCAGGCAGCCCAGGGGAGAGGCTCAGAGCAACAGGAACAGCTACCACAGGTCAAGGTGAAGGCAGAAGGAAGAGCAGACAGAGCAGTGGGTGGGGAAGGGGCATCTTATGGCCATAGCAGGAAACTGGGCACTGGGAAGAATCATGGACCCCCATGCCCGCTGGCCTCAATGGAAAGTGTCACATAAAGGCTGTCCCCTCACTCTTCAGATACACCAGAGCCTGGACCCTTCCTGGCACATTGTTGGGGTAGTGCCAGCAGGAGACCCTCCACAGCTGGGGTGAGCAGGGAAGGACAAGACCAAGACTGGATCCACCTAGCTCAGCCTGCGACCCCCACACTTCTAGGACCCGGGAAGAAAAGAGCTGTGAAGAGAGGGAAGGCCTGACACTCAGGTTTTCCAAGCATGAGTAGTAGGAACTACAGCTTTGGGGTCTGTACCACGGGCATTTAGCTCTGTGGGGTCCTCCTTCCACCTCAGGGAACCACCAGCTCCTCCCCTCACACAAGGCAATCATGCATTATGGACACACCCCAAATGTTCGCTTTTCTTGCCATGACCTCCCACAGGCACCATGCCCAGTCCTATCCCACTGCTCCTCCTCAGATCACTTCCATCCGGCAGCTCACACTCCAGCCAGTGTGCCCCACAACCTCTCCTCTGCCCCTTGAAATCACCCCTTCCCCACCGTGACCCCTTTCCAGCCATGGTTTCCTCTCTGGAAGCCATTTTCTTTACCAGGACTCTTGAGTTCCTGGGATTTCACATTTGTGCCTTCGCATCCAGGTGTAAACAACCAACATCCTTTGCTCCCCTCACCTGATGTTATGTCTTGCTGGCCCAGACCACTGCCTCTCTCCACGTGGACCCTGCCATTCTGCAGGTTCCTTGTGGCCTGAGGTAATTCCACTCTTCCTAGCGCCATCCTGGGCTCCCTCACCTGCCTTTTCTCCTTTAATCTTCCCATTTCTCAATCCCCCAATCACCAAATCTGCCTTCTTCACTGGCCCCCTTTCTTCAAGCTCAGGGACTCTGACCATCCCCATATGATGCCCTCTTTGCAGTTCCAAGAAAGTGACCTTGGTGCTCAAGCACCCTAAGGGAGGGAACTGCCTTCCTCCCACAGCTTCTCCCCTGGCCCCACCATGCATGTCCCTCAGGTCCTGTCCACTTGGCTCACTGTCCCAGACGACATCTCTGGGGTAACCCTCCCTCCTGCTAGCTTTCTGTTCCAGCATTGCCATCCAATGCCTGACACTGTGGCGCTCCCAGGTCCCCCAGCTCACCGTCATTGCTGCACAACATTTTCACATATTTGACAATTGTGGGATAGTACTCATCGTCCTGCTCCTCCTCCTCTGCAGTGCTCTCCTTGCACAATCCCTTTGGCTGTACTCCGACGGTCTCACCCACTCCGTCACGGCCTCTGTTGTACAGGGCGTGCCTGTGCTCACGCTCTGGGCCAGTAAACATGTCCCACAGGCTTTGGGGACTGGAAACCCCCAATGTTGGCATCCATAGGAGAAGCCACAGCAGCGGCAGCATCTGTAGCCCAGAGGGCAGCATGAGGAAGTTCTGCAGGAGGAGTCTCAGGGATCCACAAGAAAACTGAGATGGAGATGTGCGAGCTGTGGTACCAGCAGGTGGATGGTCTCCAGTTGGGGAGCTGAGCAGATCTGAGAGGCGAGCAAAACCTTCCTCCCAGAGACCGTCTGGAACAGAAGTGCTGGAGGGGCGGTGTAGGACGAGGGTAGGTTGGCGTCCCTTAACCCTGCCACCCTTCTGGCCTCAGGAAGTGAGGCTCCCAGGTGCAGCAGAAAGGTTTCAGAACGTTGTGTCTTTTATTCCAACCCATTTGGCCCTCCTCCAACCCCTCCTGCTGCTCCTCCCCACAGTGAAAGCTGTCACTCACGTCACACTCTGACCTCAGGCAGTTGTTTGGTGGCTCCTTTCTCTGCTCTGGCCCTGCCCTGACCACAGGTGGCCCTGAGCCAGGGGTACGCCAAGAAGGACATCCCAGCTCCCCACCAGAGACACATAGTCTGTCAGATGACCTTGGGACTACTGCATCTCATATGAGATCTGAGTGGGAACCCTGGCTGCTCTGCTTCTCATGCAGCTTCCTGCTCATGCCCTGAAACGGTGCCTCGCTTGAGCCTGTCCAGACTGTGCTTTGGGGAGTGAATTAGTAGATGGAAACTCTCTCATTTGCTCTCTCTCTCCCCCCCCCCCCCTGCCCGTGTGTGTGTTCATGTTTGCCTTTTAGATAAATCAATTAATCTTTACAAAAGAAAACACCAATTCTTGGGGACTTCTTTTTCTGGAGGTGGAGCCTAGGCCCTCCTATTGAGTCTGGCTGGTCTTAGGGGCTAGCTTCTCAGCCATAGCACAATACTATGAGGTGACATCCTACACTCTGTCAGACAAGGCCATGCAACTCATTAGGGTGTGAACCAACAGAAGGAAGACCTCTTTCTGTCTGCTCTTCTCTATCTAAATATAGAATTAAAACATACATAAGAAAAATTCATTGATTGTGGCCAGTGCTGTGATAAACCTAGCTAAGCTGCCTAGGAAGTGCCATCACTGACACGGCTGAGACCTGATGCCCCATGTCCAGCCCAGCTCATTATATGGGGAAGCACGAGAAGGTGGCCCAGAGCTTGGACACTGCCCCACATGAGGGAGGCCTGGATGAAGCTCCTGAATCCTGGTTTCTGCCTGACTCTGCCCTGTGTCTTTTGCCCATGAGGTATGGACCAGTGCATGAAAGAGCCCTTCTGCTTTTCCCTGTCTTTCATTAGGTGTATTACACCTGCAGGGCCAAAGACACCTGCTTATTTTACACATGAAAAATGGGCCCAAGGTGGAGAAGACATTGTCCAGAGACCACAAGGCAAGGGAATTGAAAAAACCCAGGCCGACCTTACAACACTTGAGAATCAGCACATCAATGAAATCTTTCTCTTTTTTATTATTATTTTTTTTACTTCAAAGTCAAATTAATACAAAAGAATAAACTGAAAAATCTTTCATCCATTGGTTCACTGCACAAATGGCCCAATGGCAGGAGCTGAGCCAATCAAATCCAGAAAATAGGAGTTTCTTCTGCATCTTTCAACATGGATGCAGGGACCCAAGGATTTGGGAAATCCTGTGCTGCTTCCTTAGCTCATAGGATGGGAAGTGAAGAAGCCAGGATATGACCAGAGCCCACATGAGATATTGGGGCTCTAGCAAGAGAAGGTGCCTGTTGAGCCACCACACTGGACCCCAGCCTCCTTTCCCTGGATGCCACCAACTCTCCCTCTGCCTCTGCTTCTTCCCCCCAACTCTTCATTCAGCAAGGACCACAGACCTGGGTCCCACCTGCTGCTCTTAGGGCTGCTGTTCACTGTCACAAGGAAACACCCCAGTGTGTTCACCTGCAAATGGGCATGAAAGCAGAGCACTGGGAAAGAATCAATGCCAGGAAAGAATAATGGAAAACGTTTTCCATGGGACCTGTGGCACTCAGTGGGATGGTGTGGGCTCACAGTATAGTTAGTTAGCCAACCTCCCCGTGCCTGTTTCCATCACAGGACAGCAGATGACAGCGCACTACAAGGTGGTATACAAAATGCATAGGAAAGTGCACGAGTTAACACAAAGTAAGTGTAGCCAGGAACACAGCTGCCATGGCTGCTACTGATTGTGGCCAGAGAGCATGAGTGGAATCAGTGTGGGGGACCTGGTGTCTCTGACACCACAGCACTGGAGCCTGAGACTGGGGAGAAGTTAGTAGATGGTACTCAAACTTCTCCTAATATGATGCCATCTCAGAGGCTATAGATTGGGTCCTTGTGCCACTATGCTAGATTCATGTACCTGGGTTAGACAAGAATGTTCTAGAATACCTCAGGCTCATAGACACGTCATTCTTACTCTTTATCAGACACTGTTGTCACAATGACGTCTAACACAGCTGGGAGCTCTCAGAGCACAAGGCTATCAGATGTCAGAGGCCAACCATTGCATGTCCTGCTGACCCCACAATGCTGGCAGCCTGAGCCTGGGCTTGCAGCCCTGTGGTGGGTGTTGTGGGGACACAGAGGTGAGCAGGAGGCTGCTGGGTGCTTCCCCACAGAGTCCACTTCACTTGTGGAACACTTACACGGAGGACCTGAAACAGCCTTGGCTTGCACAGTTGGAATGACTGATGAGTGAAGTGAAATTGGGAAACATGGCACTGAGACAGGGTCAGGGAGGCCCAGTGAACCTGGGGATTAAGGGAAGAGCACAGACTCATTTAGTCCTGGAGGACTGCCTGGAGGAGGGTGATTGTGCAAAAACTGACAGGATAATTCCTATGGTCAGGTGCAGTAGGGAGCAGTGGGCAGAGAAGGGCACCAAGGGCCACAGCTGCGACGTGGCAGGATCTCCCCTATCTGGGGCTCTGCTGAGTCCAGGCACACAGCCCAGGCCTGCAGGCAGGAGGAGCTTAGGAAACATCACTCATGTGCCTGGCGCAGTGGCCTAGCAGCTAAAGTCCTAGCCTTGAACATGCTGAGATCCCATATGGGCTCCGGTTCTTGTCCTGGCAGCCCCGCTTCCCATCCAGCTCCCCGCTTGTGACCTGGGAAAGCAGTCGAGGATGATTCAAAGGCTTGCAACCCTGCACCCACGTGGGAGGCCTGGAGGAAGTTCCTGGCTCCTGGTTTCTGATGGGCACAGCATTAGTCATTGCAGTCATTTGGGGAGTGAACTGTCAAATGGAAGATCTTCCTCTGCCTCTCCTGGTCTCTGTATATCTGACTTTGCTAAAAAAAAAAATAATAATAATAACATGTCTGAGTTTAAAAAAAAAAGGAAAAAAAAAGCAAAGGTCACTCACTCCTTGGAAACATCTGTACCCCACATCTGCCCTACATCTGACTCTTTATGGCCTGTGGCACCATCTGCAGGTCATCTCCTGATCCTGTGTGTCAGCGACTAGTGCTGTCCCATGGACAGGGTGACTGAGGGGTAACGGCCACAACACACAGCAAGGGTCTAAGACAGAACATCCTAAAGTTTAAAAGGGTACATTATGAGGATGGTCCCTTCCCAAAGGTTTCTTAAGATGTCTTTTTATGAATACAGATTTAATAGCATATTTTTATTAAATCTTTAATAAATTATTTCATAAATAATAAATATCAAATATTTGGGGGGTTAATCATTGTATGAATTATTTCTGTCTGTCGTCCGTCTTTTAGACAAGTCAAAGCACCTTCAAAAATTAAACACAGGTTTTTGGTGAATCCTCTTTCAGGAGCTGGAGCCTAGACCCTCTCCCTGATCCTGCCTGGTCTCAGGGCCTGGCTGCTCACACACAGCGCGGTGCTGGGTGTGACTTCTTACGCTCTATTGTAGATGAGTGTTTCATTCCATTAGAGAGTGAACCAGAATAAGGAAGAAGTATTTTTCTGTGTTTCTTACATTCTGAAGATCTGGCTTTCACATGGAAAACAAAATGTAATTTAAAAAACATATACTTGGGCTCAGCGCCATAGCGTTGTAGCTGAATCCTCACCTTTTATGCACATGGTTCACATATGTGTGCCGGTTCCTATCCCAGCCTCCCCAAGCACATTTTGTGACCCTACCCAGGGCTTGGAAATGCAGAATCGGATGGCTCAACCCTTGAATTCTGCACCAAAGTGGGTGACATGGAAGAGGCTCCTGGCTTGGGGTCGACTCAACTCTAACCATTTCTGCCACCTCAGGAGTGAACCAGGAGACAGAAGATCTTTCTGTATGTCTTCTTTCTGAATACCTTCCTTTCTAATAACATAAATAAAGGACTAAATCTGTGTTTAAAGTGCCTTTATTGGCAGCAGTATGGTCATACACCTTGTTCAGCTGCTATGTCAAGCACAGCATTCTACAGGGGAACCTGTTTGTGTCAGGATGCAATATTTTGAAACCAAATTGCTGTCCAGAAAAGCACCAGAAGCTGAAGGAGAGCTTCCTACCCTGCCCACAGAAAGCAGGCCTGAATGAAGCTCGTGCCTGCTGATTTTCAGCCATGCTCTGCCATGGCTCAGAGACGTGGGCATAGGGAGAAGTTAGCATCCACAACTCCCAAGTTCTCCTATTACGGATGCCATGTCGCAGGCTATAGCTTGGCTCAGTGTGCAACTATGCTAGCTTCACGACCCTGGGCTATACAAGAACATTCTGGAACACCTCTTGCTCATGGCCATGCTATTCCTGGGCTTTATCAGACACCGGCATCAGAGTGACGTCTAACCTAGCTGCGAGCTCTCAGAGCCCAGGCTATCAGATGTCAGAGGCCAACCAGTGCATGTCCTGCTGACCCCACAATGCTGGCAGCCTGAGCCTGGACTTGCAGCCCTGTGGTGGGTGTTGTGGGGTTAGTGTGGAGTTAGTGTAGGGCTCTGGGTCCTTCCACATGGATTCTGCTTCATTTACATGATATTAAGAGGAGGTCCTGAGATATCTCTGGCATGCACAGACAGTTAGACTGACTGATGAGTGACCTGACACTGAAGGCATGGTGCTGGGAGGGGTTGGCGGGGAGCCTTAAATCCCTGGGGGCCAAAGGAAAGAACTCACTGCTTTGGAGTTTGGAGGGCAGCCTGGAGGAGAGTGATTGCTCTGAGACTCACAGGCCAGGTGTAGTAGGGGGCAGTGGGCAGAGAGGGGCACCAAGGCCAGAGCCCCTATCTGAGGCTCTGCTGAGTTCAGGCACACAGCCCAGGAGCAGGAGGAGTTTAGACAAGATCACTCACTCCTTGGAAACATCTGTGCCCCACATCTGCCTTATAAAAGGAATCAGATATAACTACTTCTGACTCTATCACCTGAGGCCATGCACAGGTCTCCTCATCCTGTGTGTCAGCGACTAGCACTGTAGCCTAGGCAGGGTGACTGAGGGGTGATGGCCACAACACACAGGAAGGGTCTAGGACAGAACATCCTGTGGTTTTCAAGGCAGCTGGAGAGGATAGTCCCATCCCAAATGTTTCTTAGGTTGTCTCATTTTTAAAATGATTAAATAAAAATCTTTACTAAATAAAATGTAACATATTAGACTGGCAGATTTACAGAGAGAAGACAAGCTTGTAGAGATCCATAGGGAGAAAATGAAAGCCATTAAACATTGAAAAAACTACTTCGTTCTGAGTACTTATCTCTCAGTTTACCGTAGGGGCCAGCTGTGTGGTGTCACAGGTAAAGCCTTCCCTCCTGCCCTGAGCACCTGCACCCCATATGGGCACCTGCCTGAGTCCTGACTCTTCCCCTTCTCATCCTTCTCCCTCCACCAGGCCTGGAAAGCAGCAGAAGATGGCCCCAGGGCTTGTGGCTGAGCACCCACGTGGGAGAGCAGCATGAACTCCTGCCTCAGGCCTGGCCCAGCTCTGGCCCTTGTCTGCATTTGTGGAGTGACGCAACGGATGGAAGCTCTGTGTCTCTCTCTCCTTGTAACTCTAACTTTCAAATAAAACAAAATAGAACTTTAATGCAAATAAAGCATTAGGTAAGCAAATTAATATTTTCTATTTTATATATGTAATAGTTTTAAAGATACAGATATAAAATATATGTAGAATACATAAAGATTAAATAGATGCATATACATTAATAAACATTATATAATCAAATACATATTCTATTATAATTATAAATTAGAATACTTAAACTTGCATATAATTATGAATATCAATATAAAAACATATATTTAGGTAGATACAAATATATTACTAGTGTACCTGTTTACTCTATAATAGTTATATAATTTAAATGGGTAAATTCTGTGCACATTACTTAGAAATATACTGGCCTATTAATGTACATATGAACTATATGAATGTATATATTCTACACTAAAAAAAGATATCATATACACATGGATGTCATATATAAGCAGATATTCTCTATGAAGGGAATCGTGGTAGCACTGTGGCTCTGCATGAACAGATGCCACCTGCTCCGTGGGCATCGCATATGGGGTCTGGGTCAGGGCTGGCTTCTCCACTGGAGATCATCCAGCTCCCTGCTCAGGGGCCTGGGAAAGCAGAGGAAGGGGGGCCAGGTCCCTTGTCCCTCCTCACCCCCACCCATGTGGGAGACCCGGATGAAGCTGAGGCTGCAGAGCTGGAGTGTCCCAGCGAGGCCATGATGGACCTTTGGGTCATGAACTAGTGGATGCAAGATCTGTCTTTCTGTAATTCTTTGAATAAATAGATCAGTGAATCTTGGAGATACGTACAGGATTCTGACAGACATTTGAGAAAGCATTAATCTGATCTGGATCTATACAATAGAAAGATGCCATTGAAGCACTGGACCCTTCTCTGTCATGACTTGCATGATTTCTCACTGAATTCTGGCTGCTTCAAATAGCCTTTGATCTCTCCAGGTCTAACCCTGAACATCTGGAGGAAATCCACGAGCCCCAATGTGCATGAGTGCAGGTGCATGGGAAGGGATGGGGCGCTAGCAAGTGGTATCACTTTTTTTACAAAGTTTTTTTTTTTTTTTGAAAGAGTGAATTACAACAGAATGAGAATGGGAGACAGAGAGAAACAGACTGATAGAACTTCCATTCCCTGGTTCATGTCCAGAATGTACACAAAGACCAAGGTTGTACTGGTCTGCAGCCAGTAGGCAGGAAATGACACGTCTCCCATGTGGGTGCAGGGGTCCAAGAGCCCTGGGGCCATACTCTGCTGCTTTCCCAGGAGTGTTACCAGGAACTCGGGGTAAAGTGCATCAAACCAGCATCCAACCACATGGGAAGCCACTGCCACAGATGGGGGTTTGCATCTACTATGTTATGGCCCTTGGCCTCAAATTGTCTTACACTCTGCCAGATGTCTGCCCCTGAAATCTCCTTTGTTTGCTGTGCTCTTGTTCTGTTGAAACTGTCTTTGCCTCCAGGACTTTTACTCTGAGATGATTACCATTTAGGGAATCCACCCTTGCACATACGAAGCCCTTGAAAACGAAGGAAAAAGGGCCCAGCACATTCCCCCAATGGCTCAATGCTCACCTTGCAAGCACTGGCATCCCAGGCAGGTGCCAGTCCTAGTGCTGGCTGTTTCTATCTAGCTCCCTGTCGTTGCCCTAGAAAGCAATAGAGGATGGCCCAAAGCCTTAGGAGCTGGCACCTGCATGTGATACCTGGATGAAGCTCCTCTCCACTCACTAGGGATCAGTTCATTGTGCCCCGTTGTAGGTATTTGGGGATGAACTACCTAAACTGCCACCTTAAATGCACCGGGATCCCAAATGGGTGCAAGTGTGTGTCCCAGCTGTTTCACTTTTCTGCAGTTCATGCCTGTGGCTTGGGGAAATAGTATAGAATGACACATGGCCTTGGAACTATGTGCCCCAATGCAGACTGGAAGAAGCCCCTGTTTCTTAGCTTTGGGTCGGCTCAGCTCTGGCTTCCCTATGGGTGATGGTTTGAGCTCACTGTAGTACTCAATCCAACTTCTTGTGATGCCCCTGGGAAAGCAGCAGAGTAGGGCCCAAGTGCCCTTCAACCCCTGCACCCACATGGGAGACGTGTCATTTCCTCTGAAAGGCCAGCACAGGGGAGGGCATGGGCAGCTGGGGAGAAGGTTCTGTCCTTGGCCCTCCAGTGAGGGGCACTTTGCCGTGAGGAGACACAGCTCTCCTGTCCAGGACTCTGGGGGCACCCTGATGTGGACCCCGAGGAACCTGTCACACCCCTCAGTGGTTCTCCACAGGGCTTACCTTGCCAGCAGATGCTGGGACAGCACATAAACATATGTGCACAGAAAATGCCTCAGCTGGGCACATGAGCCACAGCGCCCACTGGAAAGCCCTCTGGGGGACCCAGATGGGCACTGAAAAGCCAGCCCTAGTGTCCTGACTAACTCAGCCCTCCCCTTGCAGGCTGATCCTGTTCCTCACACTGTCAGCTCCTGGGACACCCTCAGAGCCCTCCCAGGTTTCTCAGGGGTTCCTTCCCCACCAAGCACCCTGAGCTGTGTGCACATGGAGACATGTCATGACACAGGCTCACACACAGGCACAGAAGCCATGGCAGCTGCAGTGGGAAGCGCCCGAGGTGTTCTGAGGTGGGAGTATTCCCACAGACTGCTCCAGCTGAGCCTGCCCAACGCAACACCTGAAATCCCGGACTCTGGAGCCTCCAGACAGGGACAGGGACAGGAAGGGGCCCAGCCAAGGCCCTCCTCCGCGTGTAAAGGACACCAGGGCCCAGCAGAGCCTCGCAGGTTTCCTGCAAATGACTTTTTGTGGGACCCGAGGAATTCAAAGGTGATTTGTAGCAACCAGAATAGGTGAGACTTCATGAGGCTCCTTCATGTCATCACCTAGAAGGGTTCAGGGCTTCCCGCTAATTTCAGCGTCTGTCTATTGTATAGATCCAGATAAGATTTCTGCTTTGTTAAATATCTCTCAGAATCCTTTATTTTCCACCAGATTCATCTATCTATTTATTTCTAAGATGTTACAGAGACTGGTAGCGATCCATGAATGGTGAACTATTGCAACCACTTGATCGAGTATCTCAGAGCATGCCCCACATCCGGGACTTACGGTGGGTGGGAAACTGGGTGGGGCTTCTTCCTCTATATCCCCTTTACCTCATATACATGAAAGAAGCGGTATGGAAGTGATGGTCTTGCCCACTTCCCTGTAGCCCTTGAACCTTTTTTACCCTAATAAACTATGTAAAGATTGTCAAAATATAATAAAAACCTATACATGTTTAAAAAAAAAAAGATGTTACAGAGAGACAGAAATCTTGATTCTGCTGGTTCACCCCAAACTTCAATCATGGCCTCGCTGGGACACTCCAGCTCTGCAGCCTCAGCTTCATCCGGGTCTCCCACATGGGTGGGGGTAAGGAGGGACAAGGGACCTGGCCCCGCTTCCTCGACTTGCCCAGGCCCCTGAGCAGCGAGCTGGGTGATCTCCAGTGGAGAAGCCAGACCTGACCCAGACCCCATATGCGATGCCCACGGAGCAGGTGGCATCTGTTCATGCAGAGCCACAGTGCTAACTTGTCTGGTTCCATAGAGATATCTTTCTATATGTGCTGTCCATGTGTAAATAATATCTTTTTTTACTGGAGATTATATGAATTTATACACTTATGTATAAAGCTTATATATACATTTCTATTATATATAATAACATTCATATATAATATATAAATAAGATCTACTCATAAAAGTAGATAAATATACACTACATTTATTTATTTATTTATTTCTACCTCAATCTATATTTTATATCATACCTATTCTTAGCTATAAAAAGATTAAAATCTATGCTGTGGTATTCATTTTATAATATGCTAATATCAATATATATGTATAAGAGTTTATGATTCATATTTACACAGAAGTTGTTTATAGATTTCTGTATCTGTATCTATGCAAAAATTTGTGTAACAAAATATTGCATACAGACTCATTTATTTGCATGAAACATTCATTATTATATTTGAGAGCTGAGTTACAGGGAGAAGTAAAGAGAGACAAAGAGCTTCCATCCGTTGCTTCACTCCACAAATGCAGACAAGGGCCAGAGCTGGGCCAGGCCTGAGCCAGGAGTTCATGCTGCTCTCCCACGTGGGTGCTCAGCCACAAGCCCTGGGGCCATCTTCTGCTGCTTTCCAGGCCTGGTGGAGGGAGCAGGATGAGAAGGGGAAGAGTCAGGACTCAAGCAGGTGCCCATATGGGGTGCAGGTGCTCAGTGCAGGAGGGAAGGCTTTACCTGTGACACCACACAGCTGGCCCCTAGAGTTTCTCTAGAGAGGTCACTATTTCAGAAAAAACAATGTTGGATTCAAACTTGTTTTCATAAAGCACAGAAAATGTGTATTACAAGAACTACATATTATATTGCTGAAATATGTTGCAGCTGAAAATCTGGGGCCTTTCATCTTAACTCTGCTGTGCTTCTGAATCCCTGCTCCCTGTCTGTGTGGGTTTTTGAGGTTGCAGTCTCCCAGGGTCTGGAGTTTGCAGGCTGCCTCCCGGTGGGCTTGCAGCATGATTTGGAAAAGAACAAGGTGCTTCCAGGTCTGACTCTTGCCAATGGCCTCTGTGCTGGATCCCTGGCCTGCCTCCATGAGGGCAGGGCGTCAGCCCCTCACCTCCTCTTTTACAAGGAGTGCAGGCCCAGGACATAAAATGCAGGGATGAGAGGGCCATATGTAAGAGGCTCAGGGTCCTGCTCAGTCCACCCACAATTCAGCTATTTGAGCCCAAAGTGCTCCAGCGTCCCATGACACTGCAGTATTGGTCATGCTTCCCATTGCCAGCCATCTAGGCACCTGGCTTTCCTGAGCTTCCATGATTCAACCCTCCATCCTAGCCCTGGCCAGTCGGAGCAACACATGCAAGGACCACCTGGAGTTAAGAGGACATCCACACCCCAGCATGGACCCTCACAGCATCAGGGTCAGCATTTTCAATTTCCCCTGCCTCCAGGATGTGTGTGCTTGTGCAGGGCACAGGGTGCTACGATTTCAGCCCAGGGTTTCACCCTTCACAGGCTAGTCTCCCAGGAGGACAGGAGCTGGCCCTGCGTTCTCTGAGCTGCCATTGGAGTAGGAACCAGAAACATACCATCTACTAGTTCTGGGTTCCCAATACTGCAGATTCCTCCTCCCCAATGGCCTTGCTGGTAGTCTCAGACACTGATGCTAGAGATCAAGAAACCCAGCATTCAGAATGCCCACTTTCACACAATGGCAGACTCCAACAAGGCCACCTTGCCACAGGGAATTCCAGTTCCCCCACTCGCATTTGGCTGCTGCCTGATTCCCACTGGGCAGCAATCATCTGTTAGGACTTATATTGTAAGCCTCCTAGATCCCATAACCCAGCATCCATGCTCTGACTCTGAAGACAGAGAGATCTCGCCCAAGAATGTCCTCCTAGGGTTGTCCGCAGAAGGTCACAGTGAGGGGCCCTGGTTTTACCTGGTCTCAGGGGTGCTAGGAGCTGTTCATGGGCTGTTCCTGCTTCAGTCGGTAGCTCAGGAAAACTAGGAAGGGCCGGTTCTTGTGGTCATTGTCAGGACTGTCGCTAAGCCTGGTGGGTGTGAGCCCTGTATGGGATGGGGACGGTCAGGTGGATGGAGCAGTGGCACAGGGCAGGTTGAGGGTGAGGGTGTCCCCCACGTGCACACGCATGCTCACACCCAGATCACTGAAGCCATGGGCTGGGTCAACATTGTGTACTCACCTCTGATGTCCTTGTGGAGAACATTTTCTTCCTCATCACTCAACAATATGCTCCACAGGCAGAAGACCTCAATCGGCCCTGTGGGAGTGAGGAGATGGATGCCTTTGATGTTGGCATCCCATTTGAGTACCAGTTTAAGTACCCCCACACTTTCTCTGTCGTTTTTTGCCATTTTGTGATGATGTATTATTTATGTATTCATTTAGTTAGTTTTCTATCTATATATCTATATATCCATATGTATGAATGCAGATATACAAAGAAAGCAGAGAGAGACAAAGAGAAAGAGACAGAGAGAGAGAGAGAGAGCTGGTGATTTCCTCCACATGTCACTCTGCCTGGAGCTGAGCTATTCTGAAGTCAGGAGTCAGAAGCAACTTCTGGGTCTCACACATGGGTGCAAGGAACCAAGGACTTAAACAGGGTTTTGACTTGTTCCCAGACCATGAAGACTGAGTTGGATTGAAAGTGAAGGAGCCAGGACCAGAACAAGCATCCATCAGGGATGACAGTGACACAGGAAAGCATTAGCCTGAAATGCCACTGTGACATCCCTTAACTATTGCTTTATTTGAATGGAAGAGTTCTAGGCAAGCAGGGGAGACACAACTTCCAGCTGCTGCTTCACTCTCCAAATGACCTCCAAGGCCATGGCTGGCCCAGGGAAGGCCAGGAGCATCATCAGGATTTGCCAGCTGGGTGCAGTTCCACTGTGCTCCCAGAGAGGGCAGCAGGGGGCTGGAGTAGAAGCAGAGCAGCTGACCATTGGACAGGAGTCCTTGTGGGATTCAGGCAGAGGCCCCCTCCTGTGCCAGACCTTCATGCTGGGCCACTGGCTGCTCCCCTTCTGATCCATCTCCCTGCGAATGTGCCTGGAAGAGCAGCACCAGGTGGCCACGTCCTGGGCATTGATGGGATTCCTGGCTCTGGGCTTGGTGAAACCCAGGCACAACCATTATGGGAGAGAACAAGCAGATGCAAGGTCTCTTCTGACTGGTTTCCTTTTCCCCCGCAAATGCTTTGTTAATCAACCCTGATTTAAGTGCAGAATTAATGGATGGGAACAAGACAAGGAGATCCACCAGTCACTGGTACATCCCCTAGATGTCCACAATGGCCAGAACATGCAAGCTGCTGGGCACGTCCCGAAAGGGAGGCAAGTTTCATCTTAAGGATGTAGGGACTCCAAAAACCGGTCATCCTCTACTGCCTTCCCAGCATGTCAGCAGGGATCTGGATTGGAAAAGGAACTCAGGTACTTCTTGTCATATTTTGCTGGATTTTCTGCATGACGGGGGGAGGATTACCACTACTAAGTACAAGCACTCATCTCAATAACTAAATCGTGAATCAAGGAAGAAAATCCTAGGAAGCATATGGGAGGATCCAGTATATGGACCACCTCCTAACCCCACCATCTACACCTAAACAACAGAATCCACAGGACCTGATGCTCTGTGCTAGCCCCTTCATGTGTGCTGTCACCATCTTGAACAATCAGCCACCCTGAGCCTCCTACACAGCTGGTAGCTGACACACATGGAAAGGAAGTGACCTGCCTGTGTTCCCATAAGGGCCCAGGGTAGAGGACAAAGCTACACCAGAACAGTCCATGCTGCACGTGTGGGACAAAAGCAAGAACTGGGCTGTGGTGGTCATGCTGTGTCTGTTCCTCATCTCCCAGCCCAGGGCAGGTACAGCAGGTGCACTGGGATGGAGCCAGCACTAACAGACCCTCGGTGTCACCCAGCCCTGAGTGTCTGATAGCAGCATAGGGGGAGGGAAGAGGTCGGGGTGCAAGGCATGGATTCCCAGGAGAAGCAATGGTGGGACAGACCACGATCTTCATCTTCTTGATTCAGCCAGCGTCGTACAACATCAGTGACATCAAACCACACCCAGTTTGATGAATTATTATGGGTCAGCAAGCGGTAGTGTACATTTTCCCAGAAATTCTTTCTGTATCTCTGTAGGACAAACAATAAGGAGATGGAATGTAAAGACTTACCCATGCCTCACACACCAGGATCATGCCAGCCCCTCTACCTTCTCCCAGTGCAGCCTTCAGCCATAGACAACATACACCAGCCCTAGAGTCCACAGTTCCATCCTCCCAGTTCCCACAGGGAAAAAAAAAAAAAAGAGGCCAGGGATTCATAGGGCTTCCCTTCCTGTCCTGATTCCCTGAGGTGTGGTGTTCTTATCCCCTGAGACCACAGGCAACACTGCCAGCCTAAGCCTCTCCCAACCAGCACAGGCCCCTAGGCCAGGCACCTGGGGGCAGCATTCTGGGTCTGCAGCAACACAGCAGGCAGATCTGACAGCCTATACCTGAGAGCTCACTGCTGTGTCAGACCTCATTCTGTGACCCCAGTGCCAGCTAAGGATCAGGAAGGACACACTTCGGAGCCTGAGGAGTTCTAGAACATTCTTGTACAACTCCATGAACATGGTGGCTGGTGTGATGACACAGAATCCTAAGCCACAGCCTGTGACGCCAGAATCCAGTAACACCAGCATAGGTCTGGCTTTCCTTCTTGAATACCAAGATGGAGGCCCAAGTTCCTGGATTGCACCTGGCCCCACCCTGCACATTGCAGGCATTTATAGAGTGAACCAGCACAGGCACACTCTCCATCTATACATTCCTGTCTCCCAAATACATAATCAGACAAGAGAACTCAGGGGCTGGAGTTGTGGTGCAGAGGGTAGAGCTGTGGCCTGTGACTCAGGCATCCCCCTGGACACAGCTGAAACACCCAGCTACTTACCTGTGCTCCAGCTCCCTGACAATGCCCCTGGGATGATTTCAATAGATGGCCCAAGTACCTGGGCTCCTGGCACCCATGTGGGAAACCCAGGTGGCATTCCAGGTTCCTGGCTCTGGCCTGGCCCAGTCCTAGTCACTGTGGCCATTTGGAGAGAGAAGCAACAGGTGCAAGATCTCTCGATCTATATTGTTACCTTCATCTCTGCCTCTACCTCTGTCTCTGTCTCTGTCACTCAGAAACACCTTACTTATTCAAAGAAGTAAGTACATTATTAAAAGAAACTGCAAAAAGTGTGACTTTTACAAAATAGTGTCCCTACCTCTGTGATTTGAGATCCTTAAAACTATTTCCTTCTCAGCCATTTACATTTTAAGTATGTTCCATGGGGCCAGTTGGGTCCCCTAGTGGTTTCTGGAGTCTCCAACCCTTCCAGAGATTTCACAGTTGAGACTCCTGTCATCTTGAAGGGTCCTACTCCTATAGCCCCAACCTTTTGACCACTGCAAGTCCTATTGAGAGTCTGAGAGTTCTGAAGTCCTCAGGAGTCCATAGCCTGAGCTCCTGCACCCTCTGCAGGGCAGCACCTTCCTCCCACTCTGGCCTCAGCTCAGGTTCCTGTCTCACCTCCAACAGCAGCAAAATTTGAGCCTGGTGCTGCTTGCGCCTGAGCAGGTGCAGCTCTGCCCGGTTCAGCAAAAATGGGTCAGGCACAGCTTTCCGTAGCTCCGTTCTGTTGAAGATTATGAACACATTTTGCTGGTTCCTACTGAGTTCTTCATAGATATCTAAAAGGAGGAGCAGAGAGAATTGTTAAGGGATTGTCAGGGAAGCAAATAGCAGTGCCTCCATAGTCAAGATTTGGCCCAGGGGTTGGAGTGGAACCTTCACACTTAGCTTGAGGAGAGGGGGGGCAGGGAATAGTGGCGACTTCTGGTGGCCACTAACGTGCAAAATGGCTCCTACCACCCTGTCTACTTGGGACTCACCTTCACCTGCCCAGAGGGGCGTATGTGGCTCATACCACCCAGCATGCCCAGACCTATTCCAAATGCTCGATCTTTGACCCATTATGTGCCAAATGCTCTGCCCCTCTTCTGTTCCCTAGAATATCCCTTTCCCACAATGAACCGACGCTAGAAACTCTTCCAAATCCAAACATTCTCAGTGTCCTGGAATAGACTACTCTGTGCTTTCCTGTCCTGTTGTGAAACATGACCAATGGCATGCATCCTAACACAGCTTCTGGGTCTCTGATTCCACTCACCAACCATCTCCTTTCTCTCCAGACTCATGGCTGTTTCTTGCATTATTCCCCAAAACACACCACCGCGAGCTCCATGGACTCTGGCACTTTGCTGTTGTCCCTCTCCCAGCTCTGCTCCTGCAGTCTTCCATTTCTCATCCATCCCCAAATCTGCATCTACTTTCCCCACTGGCTCCCTTTCCCAAAGTGTAGCATCTCAGCCTGTCCCCACAGAGCAGCCGCGTCTGCAGCTCCCTCCAGGTGACCTTGGAGCTTCAACAACCTAAGGGAGCCCACTGCCTTCCACCCATGGCTTCTCCCATGGAAGATTCCTCCAACACCTGGTGGGTCTTGTCCACTCGCCTCACTGTTCCAGACCACATTACTAAGGGATAGAGGGACCAGAATCCTCACTTTAGGATGCCCATGTCCCATATGCCCTGTCCCACCAGCGTGCCCTCCCTCCTGCCAGTTTCTTCTGCCTTGCACTCTGGTGCTCCCAGATTACCCAGCTCACCGTTGTTGACGTCCACCATAGATACACGTGTGACCACCTCTTCATAGACATCTCCATTGGTCTTGCGATCTTTCTCTCCGGTCTCCCTGGTGTCTTCGTCAAGGGCTCTTTTATGCAGGGAGGGCCTGTCCTCATGCACCAGGCTGGTCTTCACGGACCCTGGAATTAGGATATTGGAGTGTCCAAATTTGGGTGTCCACAGTAGAAGCCACAGCAGCGGCAGCATCTGTAGCACAGAGGGCAGCATGGCGAGGCTCTAATGGAGAAGTCTCAAGGACCCACAGGAAAACCAAGGACGCAATGTGTGAAATGTGGTAAAAACAGGTTGATGGTCTTGGTCTCCAGCAAGGGAGCTTCTGGGGTCTGAGATTAGGTACAGCCTTCCTCCCAGAAACAGCCTGGAATGAGATCTCTGGGGTGGCAGTGCATGAGGGTGGGCTGGCGTCACCAAACCCTGCCTCCCCTCTGGCCAGTGCAGTGAGGCCCTCGGGTGCAGCAGAAAGGTTTCAGAATTTTGCGCCTTTTATCCCAATCCATTTGGCCCTCCCCGAACTCCTCCTCCTGCTCCTCCCCACAGTGAAAACTGCCACTCACTTCACTTTCTGGCCTCAGGCTGTTGTTTGGTGGCTCCTTTCTCTGCTCTGGCCCTGCCCTGGCCCCAGGTGGTCCTGAGCCAGGGGGACAACAGACAAAGACATCCCTGTATCCCTACATGAGGCACTGAGGCACAGCTGTGTGTCAGTCACCCTGGGGAGCACTGCATCTCATATCAGATCCCATTGGGAACCCTGGCTGCTCTGCTTCTTGTCCAGCTTCCCACTAATGCCCCTGAGAAGGCAATGGTCATTGGGTTCAGCATCATTTGCTGTCACTTGTGTAGAGGTCAAGAAGTGATTTGGGCGACCCTCTTCAAGCTGTTCAGGCCCTGCTGCAATTGACATTAAGGAGTGAAATAGTGGACAAGTGGACATTCTCTCTCTCTCTCTCTCTCCCCTACTCTCTTTTACCTAAATTTGTGAATCTTTACAGAATATAACACAGAGTCTTGGTGACTCCTCTTTCAGGAAGTGGATCCTAGCCCTCCCGTTGAGCCCGGCTGGTCTTGAGGCCTGGCGTCTCACCCACAACACAGTGACCGCTAGGCTTGGTCAGAGAAGGCACTCAGGTCCCCTCCCAGCTCGTTCGCTGTGGAGTCGGGAGAGTGATGATGTAAGAGAAGCAGCCACCAGAGAGACACACACAGGTAAGAGCCGACTCTGTGGCCAACAACCAGCCCGGGGTGCGTGGCCCATGTGGGGAATCAGCTCTTACAGCACTAATCTAGTCTCTGTGTGCCTACAGCCTGAGCTGACACCTGAATGCTAATTCAGGTGAGAAGTTGGGCTACAGCTATCCAGCTAGGCTGTGGACGTGTTCTTAACTTACAAGATGACTGTCAGAGATAAATGTGGATTGCTGCATTAAGAGATTTGGTTTGGGGCCAGTGCAGGGATATTTCACTGTAATCATCCACCTGCTAGAGCAAGCATCATATATTGGTTCATTCCTGGCTGCTGCTGCACTTCTGTTCCATGATTAGAAAATGCTCAAGTCCTTGGGTCACGGGAACATGAGGGAGAACTGGAGGAAGTTCCTGGCTCCCAGCTTCCGTTCAGCTGTTAAGCCTTTGCAGAAATTTGGGGATTGGACCAGCAGATCAAAGTGTTTTTTCTCTCTTTCTGCTAGTCTCACTGATAAATCTCCCTTTCAAAAAAAGCAATAAGTATAACTTTAAAAAATTGAAAGCAACAATGTTTGGTTTTTGCTGCAGGTGCACTGATATATTTGGTTAAGCTGCCACCTGAGGCACTAGAATTGGGTGTGGGATCCTGTTTGAGTCCTAATACTCCATGTCCAACTCAGCTCCCTACCTGGGGAAGCACCAGCTGCTGGCCCAGAGCTTGACCCCGGCCCCACATGCAGGAAGCCTGGGAAAAGCTCTGCCTCCTGATTGCAGCCTGGCCCCTTGGCTCTGTCGCTGCAGCCGTTTGAGGGGTGGACCAGTGCATGGAAGATCTCTTCTGCCTCTCCCAGTCTTCCTTTAGTGCTGCCCAAGTGTATTACACCTGCAGGGCCAAAAGTATCTCCTCTGTTTTAGTTATGAAAAATCAGGGTCCAAATTGGGAAGTCATTGTCCAGATGTCACACACCAAGTGGCTTGAAAGACACCTGAGGAATAACACATTGCCCTGTATTCAGCCTCCTTTTCTATCGTATATTTTAAATTTATTTTTACCTGAAAGTGAGATTAACAAAGAAGCACTCACAAAAAGATCTTCCAAGTAGCCTACTCAAATGGTTGAATGGTCAATGCTGAACAAATCGAATCCAGACTATAGGAATTGCCGCATTTTTCCATGTGGATGCAGACACCCAAGGATTTGGGCCTAGGCCATAAGCAGGATGGGAAATGAGGTAGCCATGACACGACCAGAGCCCACAAGGGATGTGGGGGCTCTTGCAGGAGAAGGTGCCTGTTGAGCCACCACACTGGCCCCCAGACTCCCTTCCCTGGATGCCACCAACTCTCCCTCTGCCTCTGCTTCTTCCCCCCACTCTTCATTCAGCAAGGACCACAGACCTGGGTCCACCTGCTGCTCCTAGGGCTGCTGTTCACTGTCACAAGGAAACACCCCAGTGTGTTCACCTGCAAATGGGCATGAAAGCAGAGCAACAGGAAGAAGGAAAGCTAGCAAGGAGAAATGGAAACCACTTTCTCTGGGGCCTGGGTCACTCTGTAAGCTGG
Source organism: Ochotona curzoniae (assembly GCF_017591425.1). Classification (NCBI taxonomy): domain Eukaryota; kingdom Metazoa; phylum Chordata; class Mammalia; order Lagomorpha; family Ochotonidae; genus Ochotona; species Ochotona curzoniae. The sequence continues at coordinate 1,965,025 of NW_024465561.1, read as the reverse complement.
TGGTGATCTCAGTGCAAAGTTACCCAACCTCCCTGTGTCTTTTTGCATCACAGAAAAACAGATGGTAGCGTGCCTCAAGGTTGTTCCAGGAATGCACTGGAAGTTACTGAGTTAATACAGACTGGTTAGTGCTGGGGCACAGCTTCTGTGACTTTTACTGATTTTGAGCAGTGAGTGAAAGTGAAGTTTAATTAGGAGAACTTGGAGGTCTCTGACTTACACCACCGGGGCCTGGGGTTTCTGGGAAAAGTTAGCAGCCAGCACTCAAATTAGTTTTAATATGGATGCCCTGTCACAGGCTATAGCTTGGCTCACTGTGCCACTATGCTACCTTCATGCACCTGGGATAGACATAAATGTTCTAGAACACCTCCTGCTCACAGGAATGCTGTTCCTGGGCTTTATCAGACACTGTTGTCACAATGACGTCTAACATAGCTGGGAGCTCTCAGAGCACAAGGCTATCAGATGTCAGAGGCCAACCAGTGCATGTCCTGCTGACCCCACAATGCTGGCAGCCTGAGCCTGGGCTTGCAGCTCTGTGGTGGGTGTTGTGGGGACACAGCAGTGAGCAGGAGGGCTCTGGGTTCTTCCCCAGAGAGTCCACTTCACCTCTGGAAACTTACAAAGAGGACCTGAAACCCCAGGCATGCTCAGACACTTCAATGGAATGATAAGTAAAAGGAGATTGGGAGGCATGGGGTTAGGGCAGGGTCAGGGGAGCCCTAAGTGTCCTGGGGGCACAGAAAAAGCATGGTCATTTGGGGCCTGGACAGTTGCTTGGAGGATGATTGTGCAAAGACGCACAGGATAATCCCTATGACCAGGTGCAGTAGGGAGCAGTGGGCAGAGAGGGGCACCAAGGGCCAGAGCTGGGACATGGCAGGATCTCCCCTATCTGGGGCTCTGCTGAGTCCAGGCACACAGCCCAGGCCTGCAGGCAGGAGGAGCTTAGACAAGATCACTCACTCCTTGGAAACATCTGTATCCCACATCTGCCCTCCAGGAGGGCCCAGGAGTATTTTTACCTCTGACTCTTTATCGCCTGTGTTACCATGGCCATCTCCTGATCCTGTGTGTCAGCTCCTAGCACTGTTGCAGGGGTAAGGCTGCTGAGGGGTAATCGCAAGAAAACATAGGAAGGGTCTAGGACAGAACATCGTGTGGTTAAATATTGAAAAGTAAAATCATTTTGGTGTGAACCAGTGGATGAAAGAGATCACTCCCTTGCTCTCTCCATCTTTTTGATAATTGAATGAATCTTCAGAAAATAGAGCACAGACTCCTCAGGTCTCCTCTTTCAGGAGGTGGAATCCTAGGCCTGCCCCTTGAGCCTGGCTGGTCTTGGGGCCTGGCTTCTCAGCACAGTGCTGAGATGTGACTCCCTGGGCTCTGTGAGATATAAATGTTTCAGCCAATTAGGGAGTGAACCAGTAGAAGGAGGATCTCTTAATCTCTCATTCATTCTGTAAATCTACCTTTCACGCAGAAAATATAATATACCGTAAAACATTTATTTAGGGCCCGGCGCAATAGCCTAGCACTAAAGTTCTGGCCTTACATGCACTGGGATCCCATAGGGGTGCAGGTTTGTCTCCTGGCAGCCTTGCTTCCCATCCAGCTCCCTGCTTGTGGCCTGGGAAAGCAGTCGAGGACGCCCTAAAGCCTTGGGACCCTGCACCCATTTGGGAGACCCAGAAGAAGCTCCTGGCTCCTGGTTTTGGATCGGCTCAGCTCTGGCCATTGTGGCTGCTTGAGGAGTGAATCAATGGACAGAAGATCTTCCTGTCTGTCTCTCCTCCTCTCTGTATATCTGACTTGGGAATTAAAATAGGAACAAATCTTAAAAAAAAAATTTTGTATAAACCCAGCACCATGACCTAGTTCCTAAATTCCCAGCTTGTATGCATATGCCCAGAGTTCAAATGGGTGCTGGTTCATGTCCCAGCTACTCCACTTCCCTCCCAGCACCCTGCTTAAGGCCTGAGAATGCAGTAGTGGATAGCCCAAACTTCGGATCCTGCACCTACATGGGACACTGAGAAGACCCTCATTTCAAATCAGCTTTCTCTGACCGTTGCAGCTGCTGGGGGAGTGAACCAATTAACAGAATATTTATATCTGTGCATGTCTTCTCTCTGTATATCTGCCTTACCAATAAAATAAATAAAACATTAAGAAGTCACATTCTTTTAAATAGGGTATAGAGCAATAAAATGGATGGTTAAGCTGCCACATGAAGCTCAAGCACTAGATGGGGAACCCTGTTTGTGTCCTGATGCTCCATGTCCAACCCAGTTCACTGTACAAAGCTGGCCAGGTATTTGGCCTCCCCAAATGTAAGGGAATCTTCAATGGAGCTCCTGCCTTTTAGGTTTCAGCCCTGCTCTCCCATGGCTCTGATAACTGGGCTTGAGAAAATTAGAGAAGCCAGGACTCCAACTGCACCCTAATATGGATGCCATGTCACAGGCTATAGCTTGGCTCACTGTGCCACTATGCTGCCTTCATGCACCTGGGATAGACAAAAGTATTCTAGAATGCCTTGCATACATAGAAATGCCATTCTTGGGCTTTATCAGACACTGGTGTCACAATGACGTCTAACACAGCCGTGAGCTCTCAGAGCCCAAGGCTATCAGATGTCAGAGGTCAACCAGTGCATGTCCTGCTGACCCCACAATGCTGGCAGCCTGAGTCTGGGCTTGCAGCCCTGTGGTGGGTGTTGTGGGGTCACAGCTGTGAGCAGGAGGGCTCTGGGTTCTTCCCCACAGAGTCCACTTTACTTCTGAATGAAGAGGTTAGGGGGAAGAAACCCAGAAGCAGAGGAGTTAGTGGCATCCAGAGAAAGGAGGCTGGGGGCCAGCACCTTCTACTGCAAGAGCCCTAAACACTACATCTAGGTTCTGGTCATCTGCTGGCTACTCCACTTCCCATCCAGCTCCAGAAAAGTACCAGATTTTGCACATGTTTTGGGGTCCCTGCACCCATTTGGAAGGATGAAGACATGAGATAAAGGTGTTTCCAAAGACTGAGTGATCTTTTCTAAGCTCCTGCTGCCTGCAGGCCTGGGCTGTGTGCCTGGACTCAGCAGAGCCTCAGATAGGGGAGATCCTGCCACACAACAGCTGAAACGAAGCTGGGATCAGCAATTTTTTCCAGGTCTACCACGTGTGTGCACTCAAGGATCAGAAATGCAAAAGCCAGGATATGGCATGCCTGCTCTAGCAGTTGCAGGATTAGCCTGAAATTGCACTAAACTATCCCCAAAATTAAAGTTTTAAAGCAGCAACCAACATGCATCTCTGACAGTCTTCTTGTAAGTTGGAGACGTGTCTACAGCCTAGCTGGATGACGCCCAGGGTCTCTCCGGTATGAGCAGTCAGGAATCGATCCAGGCTGCAGGCACACAGAGAGCAGATGAGTGCTGGAAGAGCTGCCCCCTCACATGGGCCACTCAGCCCAGGCTGCTTGTTGGCCTGTGCGTGTCTCTCTGTGGCTGCTTCTCTCTCCTCGTCCCTCCCTCCACACCACAGCATGGCGCCACTGAGAAAGAGATGACATGGCACTTTCAGATTCTGTATTTTATTTGCTAAAGATTTGCTTATTTAGGTAAAAGACAAAAAGGAGGAGAGAGAGAGAGAGAAAAGGGGAAAGAGATATCTTCCATCCACTAGTTCATTTCCCAAAGGCAGCTGTAGCAGGGTCTTGCAAGGCTGAAGGGAAACACCCAAAAAACACAATCTTGGTTTCCATGCTAGTGACAGGACATGATGCTGGAGCCAGTGACTATTGCCTTCTCAGGGGCATCAGCAGGAAGGTGAATGAGAAGCAGAGCAGCCAGGGTTCCCACTGGGATCTGTTATGGAATGCATTTGTTCCCCAGGGCATCTGACAGACAGCTGTGCGTCAGTGCCTCATGTGGGAAAAACTGGGACGTCTTTCCGGGGTACCCCTGGCTCAGGGCCACGTGGGTCACAGGCTTTGCCAGACACCCTGAGAAAGGAGCCAGCAAACAACTGCCTGAGGCCAGAGTGTGAAGCGAGTGGCAGTTTTCACTGTGGGGAGGAGCAGGAGGAGGAGTTGGAGGAGGGCCAAATGGATTGGAATAAAAGGCACAAAGTTGTGAAACTTTTGCACTGCACCTGGGAGCCTCAGTGCTGACTTATCAAGGAGGCAGGGTTTGGTGACGCCAACCCACCCTCCTCCTGCACCACCACCCCAGCTCTCCTGCTCCTGATGCTCGCTACGTGAAAGGATTTGCCTCACCTCTCAGACCCAACCAGCTCCCCTGCTTCAGATAAAGACCTGCTGGTACCACAGCCTGCCCATCACCGTCTTGGTTTTCTTGTGTGTCCCTAAGACTCCTCCGCCAGAGCCTCCTCATGCTACTCTCTGGGCAACAGATGCTGCCACTGCTGTGGTTTCTACTATGGATGCCCAAATTGGGGGTCTCTAGTACCATAGGCCTGTGGGACATATTTGCCAGTCCAAATGATGTGAACATACCATCCCGGTACACCAGAGCCTGTGAAGGAGTGAAGAGGGGAACCAGCGAGAAGGATCCAGAGACCGATGGTGATTCCTTCAATGATGACCTCTCCATGGAGCCAATGGTGGACATCAACAATGGTGAGCTGGGCAATGTGGGAGCACTGCAGGGCAAGGCGAAAGATACTGGCAAGTGGAAGTGGCACTCCTCCAGGACAGGGAACACGGAGGCAAGGGGATCCTAAAGGGGTGTTTTGAGCTCTCTATTCATTAGCAATGTGGTCTGAGATAGTGTGGCAATAAGACAAGACCCACCACGTGCTGAGGGAAGGTTCCAGGGGAAAAGCCATGAGTAAAACTGTGGCCTATCTTTGGGTTCAGTACCAAGTTTACCTGGAGTGACCTGCACAGAGAGCCACTCTATGGGGACAGGTGACACCCATAAGCTTTGGAAAAGGAAGCAGATGGAGAAAGCAGAGGCAGAATTGGGGGTAGTTTGTAAATAGGAGTTTGAAGAAGTGACACCAGCAAGGTGCCAGGAGCAGTGGACCCACCTTCGCGGCACAAGGAAATGTGAGACTGCAGGGTCCATGGGGTTCGAGCTTGGTGGGCTTTGTGATGAACGGAAGAAACGGGTGTGAGGTAGATAAGAAGGAGGAGGCTGGTGAGAGAAGAGCAGACCCAGCAGGGATGCAGAAGAAGTACACCTATGGTTATGTTGTTTTATGACAGAACAAAAGACATATAATAGGGAAACCCCGGAAACTGAGAATCCTGGGACAAGAAAGAGCTTCTGGGGAGACCAATGTAGGGAAGGGACATTTTGGGGGGCACAGGGAGGCGGTAGAGCCCTTGGGACTGAGTGGGTCCAAGGTAGAGGAGTTGGAGTAAATCTGGACTTGCTGAGATAAGCAAGTCACACAGCACCCCTCTGGGCAGGTGCAGAGGGTCCTCAGGCAACAGGGTGTTAGCACCCATTCTACAGGGGAGGGCCCACCCAAAGGGAAACTCCTGAACCCAATCCCACAGGTGAGTGTAAGAGTCCAACTCCAACCCTTTGGGCCATCCTGCAGCTTCCGTCCCTGCCGATCCCCTGATGCCGTTCTCTGCTCCTTTTTCTAGAAATTTATCAACAATTTACAAAGAGCTGGCAAAGCGTTTACATGGTCTTCAACAAAACAAATCTCCGGAAAGCTGTGCCTGACCCATCGTTGCTGTGCTTGGCAGAGTTGAACCTGAAGAGATCCAGGAAGCCCCATAAGCAGCTGATGATGCTGTTTCAGGTGAGGGGGAGCCTGAGCCAAGGCCAGGGTGGGGAGGAAGGACCTGCCCTGCAGAGGGTGCAGGAGCTCAGACCAGGGACTCCTGGGACCTTCAGAACTCTCAGACTCTCAATAGGATGTTTCAGTGCTCACGTGGTTAGGAGGATATGAATTGAACCCTTAAAGAAGACAAGAGTCTCAAATGCAAAATCTCTGGAAAATATGGAGGTTCCAGAACCCATAGCTCCACAAGGAGACCACTGGCCACATGCACCTTGCTTAACATGTAAATGGAGAAGCAGGAAATGTTTTTAGGAGTCCCAAATCACAGAGATAATTTTTATTATTTTTAAATTCATGTTCCTTGAGATTTCTTTCAAAGACGTACATATTTATTTGAGCAAGTAAAGTATTTCTGAGTGACAGAAATAGACAGAGGTAGGGGCAGAGATGGAGGCAACAATATAGATAGAGAGATCTTGCAACTGTTGCTTCTCTCTCCAAATGGCCACAGTGACTAGGACTGTGCCAGGTCAGAGTCAGGAACCTGGAATGCTACCTGGGTTTCCCACACGGGTGCCAGGAGCCCAGGTACTTGGGCCATCTATTGCTGATTTCCCAGGGGCATTGTCAGGGAGCTGGAGCACAGGTAAGTAGCTGGGTGTTTCAGCTGTGTCCAGGGGGATGCCTGCGTCACAGGCCACAGCTCTACCCTCTGCACCACAACTCCAGCACCTGAGTGCTCCTGTCTGATTATGTATTTAGGAGACAGGAATATATAAATGGAGAGTGTGCCTATACTGCTTCACTCCAAAAGTGTCTACAGTGACCAGGGCGGGGCCAGGTGCAATCCAGGAGCTTGGGACTCCATCTTGGTCTCCAACGAGTGTGGCAGAACAAGTTGCACATATTCCATTGCATGCCCAGGCTCATGAGCAGAGAGCTGGATCGGAAGTAGAACAGCTGGACTCCCACTGGTCCTAATATGGGCTTCTGACATCACAGGCTGTGGCTTAGCTCTCTGTAGCACCACGCAGGGTCATGTTCTTGGAATTGTACAAGATTGTTCTAGAACATCTTACTCTCATGCGTGTGGCTTTCTTGGTCCTTAGCTGGCACTGGGGTCACAGAATGAGGTCTAACACAGCAGTCATCTCGCAGAGTATAGACTGTCAGGTCTGCATGTTGTTTCCCCTGATGACCCATAATGCTGTCCCACATGCCAGTGTTGGGGCTGTTCTAGTGGGGAGGGGCTTAGCCTGGCAGTGGTACCTGGAACCTCAGGGGATTAGAACACCCCACGGCCCTCAGAGAGTGGGGCCAGGTGAAGTAGCCCTGAGGATCCCAGGTTTCTTCTCTCTGGGGGACTGTGAAAGGGAGGAGCTGTGGACATCTGTGTGAGTGAGTTGGGGGCAGGGGCTGGGGCTGGCATGGGAGCAGGGTAGAGGGGCTGGCATGCTCCTTGTGTTAGGATGGACAAGTCTCTATATTCCCTCTCCCCTGTTCTTTGTCCTCCAGAGACAAAGAAAGAATTCCTGGAACTACCTCAGCCTTCATTTCCTGACCCACAACGACACATCAAATTGGTTGTGGTTTGATGTCACTGAAGTTGTGCGACAGTGGATGAAACAAAAATGTGAGGATTGCTATGTGTCCCACCCTTGCTTCTCCTGGGAACCCCTGCCTACCACCCTGACCTCTCCTCTCCCCTATGCAGCTATCAGACACTCAGGGCGGAGTGACACTGAGGGTCTGTTACTGCTGACTCCATCCCAGAGCACCTGCTGTGCCTGCCCTGGGATGGGAGATGTGGAACAGACACAGCATGACCACCACAGCCCAGTCCTTGCTTTTGTCCCACACGTGCAGCATGGACTGTTCTGGTGTAGCTTTGTCCTCTATCCTTGTCCCTTATGGAAACACAGGCGGGTCACTGCCTTTCCATGTGTGTCAGCTACCAGCTCTGTAGGAGGGTCAGGATGGCTGAGGGTTGAAGGTGATGACAGCACAGCTCTGTAGGAGTATAAGGGTGGCTGCAGGCTAAGGGTGATGACAGCACACATGATGGTCCTAGGACAGAGCGTCTGGTACTTGGATTCTGTTCTTCATGGAGTTAGGAGATGGTCCATCTGCTGGGTCCCCTCAATCACCTCTTAAGATGTATGTTCCTTATTTCAAGATTTATTTATTGAGGCCAATGCTGTCACTTAGTGGACCCAATCCTCTGCCTGCCACGCAGATAACCCACTAACATATCAGATCTAGTCTCTGCTACTCCACTTGCAATCCAGCTGCCTGCTGACATGCTGGGAAAGCAGTGGATGATGGCCAGGACTTTGGGCCCCTACACCCTAAGAAGAAACTTGCCTCTCTCTTTTGCATTTTCTGGCCATTGTGGATATTTGTAGGATATTCAGGTGGATGTTGGATCCTTCTCTCTCCCTCACCCCTTAACTCTGCAGGTAAAAATCAAGGTTGACTTAAGAAGCATTTGCACTGGGATAGGGGTAAGGAGACACAGAGAGAGACCTTGCATTTGCTTGTTCTCTCCCATAATGGCTGGGCCTGGGTCTAACCAAGCCCAGAGCCAGGAATCCCATCAGGGCCCCAGCACGTGGCCATCTGGTGCTGCTCCTCCAGGCACATTCGCAGGGAGATGGATCAGAAGGGGAGCAACCAGTGGCCCAGCATGAAGGTCTGGCACAGGAGGGCGCCTCTGCCTGAATCCCACAAGGACTCCTGTCCAATGGTCAGCTGCTCTGCTTCTACTCCAGCCCCCTGCTGCCCTCTCTGGGAGAACAGTGGAACTGCACTTAAGCTGGCAAATCCTGATGATGCTCCTGGCCTTCCCTGGGCCAGCCATGGCCTTGGAGGTCATTTGGAGAGTGAAGCAGCAGCTGGAACTTGTGTCTCCCTTGCTTGCCTAGAACTCTGCCATTCAAATAAAGCAAGAGTTAGGAGATGGCCCAGTGACATTTCAGGCTAATGCTTTCCTGTGTCACTATCTTCCCTGATGGATGCTGGTTCTGGTCCTGGCTCCTCCACTTTCACTCCAACTCAGTGCTCATGGCCTGGGAAAGCAGCTGAGAATTGCTCAAGTCCATGGGCCCTTGCACCCATGTGTGAGACCTAGTTGTTGGCTTCTGGCTCTTGGCTTCAGATTGACTCAGCTGCAGGCTGAATGGCGTTTTGAAAGAGTAGACCAAAAGTTTTCTCTCTCTCTCTCTCTCTCCTTCATCTGTATATCTGCCTTTCAAATAAATAAACAATAAAACTTTTGCAAAATAGTGAAAAAATGGAAGAGGAGAACATTGATCTAGTGCTCTGATGGGATGCCAGCGTCGAAGCCATCTTTCCCCTCACTCTCACAGGGCCGATCGAGGTCTTCCGTTTAAACCGTGTAAGTTTGGGTGAGGAAGATGAAAAAGATCTCCGCATGGACATCAGTGGTGAGTACACGGTGCTGACCCAGCCCGTGGCTTCTATGGTCTGGGTGTGAGCACGTGTGTGCATGCCGGAGGCCAGCTCTAGCTAAGGTCAGATCTCGATAAAGGGGAGTGGAGTCCACAACAAGATACACAGGCACAATCGCCTGGCACCTTCTTGTAACAGCTCAAGATTCTGGCTTTTTTTATTTACTCAGACATATCACAAGCCTTTGCACAAATGTTTGTTCTATTTTTAACGTCAGGACTAAATGTATATGCACAGATGTTTGATTATTTTTATTTTTTTACTTCATTTTCAACCAGATGTTCTTGAAGACAATTATGTAGGTTACCCTAATGATTTTCTTCAGAGCAGCTCATTTATTCATTCTTCAGTGGTAGCCAGCGGGCAACAGCCAGGACTCCAAGGCCAAGGCACATGCGATTCCCTGCCAAGCAGTAATGCGTTCCTACTACTTTTCTGTTTCTACAACTTGCTCATCACTCAATGGAAATAATATTCACAATAAGGTTGCAGTAACTGGATTTATCACCATAGCAGTATAGCTCATACTCCCATCATTTTCATTGATTTTCAGAATTCTTATCAAGCCAATTCCCAGAAGGTATGCCACATGTCTGGGTCAGATTCCAGGGCAAAGGGTAGGCACACAGTAAGGTGTCCAGAAATGGGATGGGCTTAACTTTGCTCCTGTGTGCAAATTGTTAAAGGCCCACTCACCAAGACATAATCAGCAACATTAACTCCCAGGCTCACATCAGTTGCAAAAACCATCTCACACGGGCAAACAACAATGCCTCAATATGTTATAGAATTCTTAGTAAAGTGGTTGAGTGTCCACACAAGAGGGGTGAGACTGTCTTGAGGTGGTTAGAGAAACATCTGCCAGGCCTTGCCATACGTGTGTCCTTGGCAACAGAGGGGCTGTTCTCTTCACACCTTTTTGTCATCCACACCCACTGCATGGACCCCAGCATGTGTACTTGTATAATGCCCTCACCCCAAACCTGCCTGGTGCAGCTGCTCCAGCCACCGATATTCCCCACCCCATGCAGGTTTCACACCCAACGGCCATAGTGACCATCCCGACAAGGAAAACAGGCCCTTCCTGTTCATCATAACCTCCCGGCCAAAGCAAGCCCAGTCCGTGACCAGCTTCCAGCACCCCTGAGACCCAGGTAAACACAGGGATCTTCTTCACTGGGGCCTTCTGCCGACATCCTGTGGGGACTGCAATGGGATAAGTCTCCATTTATCCTGACAGTTGGACCCTTGATGCTGGATTTTGGAACCTACAAGGCTTACAACGCAAGTCCTGAGGGTCTAGCCTATTGCAGTGGGGGAATCACACAGCCACAGAATGCATGTAGGGGATGGGGAGTTTCCTGTGGCAAGGTGGCCTTGTTGGAGTCTGCCTTTGGGTACAGGGGGGCATTGTGAATGCTGGGATTTTGGATCACTGGAGTCATTGTCTGTGACTGACAGTGAGGAGGAAGCTGCAGTGTGGGGATTCTAAACTATAAGATGGTGCATGTCAGGTTCCTACTGCACTGGCAGATCAGAGAACACAGAGCCAGCCCCCGAACTCCTGAGACAATAGGCTCTGAATGCTGAGACTCTGGGCTGAAATGGTAGCACCCTGTGCCCCTTCCATGCATACATCCTGGGGCAGAGAAAATCGAAAAGCTGACCATGAGGCTGCAGGGCTCCATGCTGGGGTGTGGAAGTCTTTTTAGCTCCAGGTTGGGGCCCTGCATCTGCTGCTGTCAGTTTCAAGGACTGGGATGATCATGGAGGCTCAGGATAGCCAGGTGCCTGTGTCACTGGCAAGTGGGAAATTAGGCCAATATAGCAGTGTCCTGCGATACTGGAGCTGTGTGGGCTCAGAGAGCTGAAAGTCAACTGGGGCCAATGCCCTGGCATTTAATGATGGGAGGAGAGGAGGCTGAGCAGGGCTCTGGGAGCCACCCCTTCACTGTGAGAATCCTGCAGTGGTGCCCTGGCCTTTCTTACAGGGTGTTCCAAGGCTGGGAGTTGGCCCGTTCCCCGTGGCTCTTTCACCACCACATCTTCCTCCCTGGCCCAGTGTTGGAGGGGCTGAGGGCCCACCCTCATGGAGTCAGGCCAGGGGCTCAGCACTGAGGCTGTTGCCATGAGTCACACCTGAATCTCATCCTGGTCATGGATGCACCTTGCTCTTTTTAAAATGATGCAGCAAGACCACAGGGAGGAAGCCTGCAAACTCCAGACCCTGGGAAACCTAACCCAGGGACACTCCCCACACAGGGGTCAGGGATACAGAAAGTTAATAAGGAGTTGAAATTACAATCCAAAAGTTTTTCAGTTGCAAAAAAAATCCAATATTCTAAGTATAGCTTTTCATAATACCCATATTTTGTGTATTATGAAAACAACTTTGCATCAAAAATTACTTTGTCCTAAATAGTGGTCTATCTGTAGATACTCTAGGACCCAGCTGTGTGCTGTCACAGGTAAAGCCTTCCCTCCTGCACTGAGCACCTGCACCCCATATGGGCACCTGCTTGAGTCCTGACTCTTCCCCTTCTCATCCTTCTCCCTCCACCAGGCCTGGAAAGCAGCAGAAGATGGCCCCAGGGCTTGTGGCTGAGCACCCACGTGGGAGAGCAGCATGAACTCCTGGCTCAGGCCTGGCCCAGCTCTGGCCCTTGTCTCCATTTGTGGAGTGAACCAACGGATGGAAGCTCTGTGTCTCTGTCTACTTCTCCTTGTAAATCTAACGTTCTAATAAAATTAAATAAGTGTTTAATGCAAAGAAATGAGTCAATATGCAAATATTCTGTTCCTTAATTGTTACATTGATACAGATACAGAAATATAGGGAGAACTTATGTAAAGATAGTAATCATATATTCTTATACATACATATGGACTGTATATATTATAAAATGGATATTATGTTATTGATGATAATATATAGCTAAAGATAATATATGGGTAAGATAATATATATAGCTAAGATAATATGTATAGCTAAAATTATATATGACATAAAATACATATTGAGGTGAATAGGAATATATATTATAGAAGATATGAATTTTTATGAGTAGATACTATTTATATACCATATGCATAAATATGATAGTACATATTATATATGTACTAAATATACAATTAAACACATATGAAGTATATAAATGTAAATAATCTACACTTAAAATAGATATTATATATGGAGATCATGTATAAACAGATATCTCCTTTGAGGGGAATCGTGGTGGCACTGAGGCTCTGCATGAACAGATGCCACCTGCTCCGTGGGCATCACATATGGGGTCTGGGTCAGGTCTGGCTTCTCCACTGGAGATCATCCAGCTCCCTGCTCAGGGGCCTGGGAAAGCAGAGGAAGGGGGGCCAGGTCCCTTGTCCCTCCTTACCCCCACCCATGTGGGAGACCCCGATGAAGCTGAGGCTGCAGAGCTGGAGTGTCCCAGCGAGGCCATGATGGAGCAGAGGGGCATGAAGCAGCGGGAAGAAGATCTCTATAGCTTTGACTTTCAAAAAAATAAATAAATATTGATGGGAAAAATGGATTCTGAATGATATCTATCAAAGTGTAGACCTGGTCCTGACTCAACGGCTCAATGGCGTGCAAGCCTGAGAATACCACATTGGTGGTGTTTGAGTCCAGCGTGGGAAGACATCTTTAATCCTATACAAAAAGTTAGTTGAATCTTCTCTGGAAGACCCGGGAGCAGTTGATATGGAGATGCATGGACAGGAAACTTCCTGGTCCGCAGGTTTAGATAAAGGGCTTCCTAGATGAACTGATTGTGTATCGGGGAGCTGTCTCTTGCTGTTGAAATTGAATGGATCGGACCTCCCTCCGCTGAAGCCTACTGGACAGCCTTTCTTAAAAAGTCTGATGCTGGTAATAAACTTTGGCTACTGACCATCTGTCATAGTCCATGTGTGTTATTATTGGTTCCCTGCACCAAACCCATCACTGCAGGACAGCGAACATTCCAGCTCTCTGCTTGTGGCCTAGGAAAGCAGTAGAAGATGGCCCAAAGTTGGGGACCCAGTACCAGCATGGGAGACCTGGAAGAAGCTCCTGGCTTTGCATCAGCTCAGTTCTGGCTGCTGCAGGCATTTGGGAAGTGAGCCAGTGAATGGAAGACCTTTCTCCTTATATTATTATTTTTTTAATTTCTATTTTTAAATTTGTATTGGAAAGGCAGATCTATACACAGAAGGAGAAACAGAGAGATCTGTCCACCGGTCCTTCCCCCCAAGTGGCGCAATGGCCAGAGCTCAGCCAATCCAAAGCCATGAGTCAGGAGCTTCTTTTGGGTCCCCAGGTGGGTGCAGTGTTCCAAGATTCTTGGGCCATCCTCTATTGCATTCCCAGACCATAAGCAAGGAGCTGGATGGGAAGTGGAGCCACCAAGACATGAATAGGCATTCACATGGAATCACAGCTTGTGCAAAATGATTGTTTAACCACCAAGCCATCACACTGAGCCCTGTATCATCTCTGTAAATCTGATCTGCTTTTGCAATAAAAATAAGCTAATCTTTTTTTTTTTTAAATGCAGAGCTCATGTGGATCTTTGAGACTTGTAAAGATGCTATTGAGGCCTGAACCTTTCTAGGTGATAACACAAAGGAGCCTCATGAATTCTCACCGTTTTGGCTGCTTCAAATCGCCTTTCCTTTCTCTGGGTCCCTGTTAGGAAATAACACCACCAACCCAGCCCTAAAAAGCAGTGAACCACATAGGACATTTTTACACCAGCAGGAGAGGTGGCCACGGGGAATTGAGAGACAACAGAGAAGCAAAATGTCATGGAAAAGGAGAGAAGCATGGTCCCGGTGCAATGGCGCAGTGGTTAAGGCCTCTCCTTGCACGCCCTGGATCCCATATGGGCGCTGGTTCTAATCCCGGCGGCCCCACTTCCCATCCAGCTCCCTGCCTGTGGCCCGGGAAAGCAGTCTCTCCTGGACAGGAGAGCTCCGACTCCTCAGAGTGAGTGCCCCTGCCTGGAGGGCCAAGGACAGAACCTTCTCCCCAGCAGCCCACGCCCTCCCCTGTGCTGGCCTTCCTGAGGCCTCTGCCTCTCAGGCGGCTCCAGCTCAGGAGCAGAAGGAGCCACTGAGGCCCCAGCACACAGGACAAGCTGCAGGGCTGTTCAGGCTCCTTCCCCTCACTGGGCTCTGGCCATGGCAAGACACCCTGGGAGTGTCTGTGTCACAGCCTGTTGCCCCTAAGTCACCCTGAGAGGCTGATGGTCCCCTTGGTGCCTGCTGGGGAAGCAGGGTGGAGCAGATAAGAGTAAATAGAGCTGGCAGGTGCCCAGCCTTCCCCAAGAGCCTGCTAGTACTGTGGGCTGTTAGTAGTTATGACATGTGATATATTTTATATCATATGTAATTATCCATATAAAAATATTATAGTCAATAACATAGTATTCATTTTGTAATATAAAAATATCAATATGTATGTATAAGAATATATAATTAATATCCTTAACTAAGTTCTATATATTTCTGTATCTTTATCAGTGTAACTCTTTGCACACCAGAATATTTGCATATTGACTCATTTATTTGCATTAAACACTTATTTAATTTTATTAGAATGTTAGATTTACAAGGAGAAGTAGACAGAGACACAGAGCTTCCATCCGTTGCTTCACTCCACAAATGCAGACAAGGGCCAGAGCTGGGCCAGGCCTGAGCCAGGAATTCATGCTGCTCTCCCACGTGGGTGCTCAGCCACAAGCCCTGGGGCCATCTTCTGCTGCTTTCCAGGCCTGGTGGAGGGAGAAGGATGAGAAGGGGAAGAGTCAGGACTCAAGCAGGTGCCCATATGGGGTGCAGGTGCTCAGTGCAGGAGGGAAGGCTTTACCTGTGACAGCACACAGCTGGGCCCTAGAGTATCTACAGATAGATCACTATTTAGGAAAAAGTAATTTTTGATGCAAAGTTGTTTTCTTCATTTTCATACATTTTTCAGAAAAAAATGTATGTTATAAAAAATATATGCATAGAATTCAGGAAACTTCTTGCACGTGAAAAACTGGGACCTTCCAGTTTAATTCTGCTACATTTTTCAATCCCTGGTCCCTACATGTGTGGATTTCCGAGCCTACAGTCTCCCAGGGTCTGGAGTTTGCAGGCTGCCTCCCTGTGGTCTTGCTGCTTGATTTGAAAAAGAGCAAGGTGCACCCATCACCGGGTTTAGATTCAGGTGTGACTCATGGCAACAGCCTCAGTGCTGAGCCCCTGGCCTGTCTCCATGAGGGTGGGCCCTCAGTCCCTCAACCCCCCGTTTTCTGTGGGTCCAGGCAGAAGGAGGAAGATGTGGTGGTTAGAGAGTTATGGGAAGGGAGCCTTCTCTGGCCCAGGAACACCCTGTAAGAAAGGCAGGGGTACCACTGCAGGACTCTCAGCAAGGAAGGGATAGGGTGCCAGGGCCATGCTAAGCTCCATATATTCTCACTTAATTCCAGCAATCTGGCATCAACTAACATTCAGCCATTTGAGCCCAAAGCACTCCAGTGTCCCAGGACATTGCTATCCTGGACATGTTTTCCAAATACCAGACATCTAGGTGCCAGGCTGTCCTGAGATCCCACGATCCAACCCTCTATCCCATTTCTGGCCACTGGAGGCAACACATGAGAGGCACCAACAGGAGGTAAAAAGACCACCCACAGCGCAGCATGGAGCCCCCACAGTCTCAGGGCCAGCATTTCCACTTTCTTTGCCACCAGGATGTGTGTGTGAGAGGAGCACAGGGTGCTATCATTGCAACCCAGCATTCAGAGTAGTGTCCCAGGAGGCCATGAGGCTGGATTTGGGTTCTCTGATCTCCCAGTGGCTTAGGAACCAAAAAAACACATCATCTTCTAATTCTGAGAACCCCACACTGCAGCTCCCTCCTCCCCAATGGCCTCACAGCCAGTCACAGACCCTGATTCCAGAGATCTGGAATCCCAGCATTCAGAATGCCCAGTAGACACAATGGCAGACTCCAACAGGGCCATCTTGCCACAAATTCCAGTTCCCCCAAACACATTCGGATGCTGCCGGATTCCCACATTGCAGCAGGCAATCCCCTTAGCACTTATGCTGTAAGCTCCCTAGCTCCCACACCCCAGCATCCAGGGCCAGACTCCACGAAGCACAGAGGCCTCACCCAGGTTACTCCCTGCCCCCACAGAAATGTCCACAAAAGGCCACCGTGAAGGGCCATGTGTTTACCTGGGTCTCAGGGCTGCGGAGAGCTGGTCACTGGCTGGGCCTTCTTCCGCCGATAGTTCAGAAGGAGTAGGAAGGGTCGGTTATTGTTGTTCTTGCCAGGATGGTCATTAGGACCACTGGGTGTGAGTCCTGCATGGGGTAGGGACGCTCAGGTGGGTGGTGCAGTAGCACAGGGCAGGTTTGGGGTGACGGTGTCCCACAAGTGCACACGCATGCTCACACACATCACTGATGGACGGGGTCAGCATCGTGCACTCACCACTGAAGTCCGTGTGGAGAGCCTTTTCTTCCTCCTCACCCAAGAATTCTTCCCTCAGGCAGAAGACCTCGAATGGCCCTGTGGGAGAGATGAGATGGATGCCTTTGATGCTGGGAACCCACAGAGCACAGGTCAAGTACATTCTCGCTTTTTGTTACTATTTTCTAATTTTATTTGTTTCTTTGTTTGTTTAAATGTGGTTTCTGTCTGCCTACCTCTTTCCTGCAAAACTGCTTGTCAAATCAACCTTTATTTAAATGCAGAATTAATGGAATGAGGCAAGACAGAGAGAGATCCTCCATCTACTGGTACACCCGCAAATATCCCCAAAGGCCTCTAAATATCAACTGCTGGGCGGGTCCCAGAGAGAGGCAAGTTTCATCTTAAGGATGTAGGGGCCCAAAGACCTGGCCATCCTCCACTGTTTTCCCAGCATGTCAGCAGGCAGCTGGATTGGAAGTGGAGCAGCAGGGACTCCATCTGATATTCTTGAGCAATATATGCATGATGGGCAGAGGATTAGATCAACCAAGTGACAGTTCTGAATTCAATAACTAAATCTTGATTCAAGGAACAAACAAATATCCTATGAGGCTATTGGGGTGAACCAGCAGATGCACCATCTCCTAACCCTACATTCTGTCCCTAAACAACAGAATCCACAGGACCAGATGCTCTGTCCTAGCCCCTTCATAGGTGCTGTCACCACCTTGAACGCTCAACCACACTGACCCTCCTACAGAGCTGGTTTCTGATGCATGTGGAAAGGAAGTGATCCTCCAGTGGCCAGACAAGAGACAAAGCTACACCAGGACAGTCCATGCTGCACGTGTGGGGCAAAAGCAAGGACTGGGCTGTGAGGTCATGCTGTGTCTGTTCCTCATCTCCCATCCCAGGAGGCACAGCAGGTGCTCTGGGATGGAGCCACCACTAACAGACCCCTGGGTGTCACCCTGCCCTGAGTGTTTGATAGCAGCATGGGGGGAGGGAAGAGGTCGGGGTGCTAGGCAGGGGTTCCCGGGAGAAGCAAGGATGAAACAGACCACGATCTTCCTCTTTTTGTTCCATCCACTGTCGCACAACATCAGTGACATCAAACCACACTGAAACTGATGTATCATTGTGTGTCAGGATGCGGAAGCTTACGGATTTCCAGGATTCAACTTTGTGTCTCTGGAGGACAAAGAACAAGGAATAGGGAATGTAGAGACCTGCCCAAGCCTCATACACAAGGAGCATGCCAGCCCCTCTACCTGCTCCCAGGCCAGCCTCCAGCCACAGACAGCACATATCCACCATGCAGTCCACAGCTCCACCCTCCCACAGTGCCCCAGAGAGAAGAGGGCTGGGATTCATACTGCTGTTTAGCCAGTCCTGATTCGCTGAGGTGTGCAGTGATCGAATTCCCCTAAAACAGTAGGCACCATTGCCAACCTAAGCCCCTCCCCACCAGCACAGCCCCCTAGCCCAGGCACCTGGGGCCAGCATTCTGGGTCTGCAGCAACACAGCAGGCAGATCTGACAGACTGTACCTGAGAGCTCACTGCTGTGTCAGACCTCATTCTGTGACCCCAGTGCTTGATAAGGACCATGAAGGACACACACAGGAGAGCAAAATGTCCTAGAACAATCTTGTACAGCTCCAGGAAAATGGAGATGGCATGATGCTACAGAGAGCTAAAACACAGCCTGTGATGCCAGAATCCCATATTAGGACCAGTGTGAGTCTGGCTGTTCTACTTCTGAGCCAGCTCTCTGCTCATGAGCCTGGGCATGCAATGGAATATGTGCAACTTGTTCTGCCACACACAGTGGAGACCAGGATGGAGGCCCAAGCTCCTGGATTGTGCCTGGCCCCACCCTGCACATTGTAGGCATTTGTGGAGTGAACCAGCACAGGCACACTCTCCATCTTTACCTTCCTGTCTCCAAAATACATAATCAGACAGGAGAACTCAGGGGCTGGAGTTGTGGTGCAGAGGGTAGAGCTGTGGCCTGTGACTCAGGCATCCCCCTGGACACAGCTGAAACACCCAGCTACTTTCCTGTGCTCCAGCTCCCTGACAATGCCCTGGGAAATCAGCAATAGATGGCCCAGGCACATGGGCTCCTGGCACCCATGTGGGACACCCAGGTGGCATTCGAGGTTCCTGGCTCTGGCCTGGCCCAGTCCTAGTCACTGTGGCCATTTGGAGAGAGAAGCAACAGGTGCAAGATCTCTCGATCTATATTGTTACCTCCATCTCTGCTCCTACCTCTGTCTCTGTCTCTATTTCTGTCACTCAGAAATACTTTACTTACTCAAAGAAGTAAGTACATCTTTAAAAGAAACCTCAAAGAGTATGAGATACACAATAATAACCCTTACCTCTGTAATTTGGGAGCCCTGAAAACATTTCCTGCTTCTCCATTTGCATGTTAAGCAAGGTGCATGTTGCCAGCGTGCCTCCTAGTGGGCAGATAAGTTCTGGATCCTCCACCCTTCCCAGATATTCTAGGTTTGAGACTCTTGTCTTCTCTAAGGATCCAACTCCAATGTCCCTAAACTTGTGAGTACTGATATATTCTATCAAGAGTCTGAGAGTTCTGAAGTGCCCAGGAGTCCCTGCTCTGAGCTCCTGCACCCTCTGCAGGGCAGCACCTTCCTCCCACCCTGGCCTCAGCTCAGGCTCCCCCTCACCTGAAACAGCACTAGTGTTTGCCGCTGGTGCTCCTTGAGCCTGAACAGGTGCAGCTCTGCCAGGTGCAACAAAGCTGGTTTAGGCACGGCTTCCTTGAGCTTAGTTTTGTTGAAGATCATGAACACATTTTGCCTGCTCTTTTTGAATTGTTCATAAATTTCTAGAAGAAGGATTAGAGAAAGAAGTCAAGGGATTGTCAGGGAGGAATGCAGATGTGGACCCTAATCAAGATTTGGGCCAAATGGTTGGAGTTGGACTCTCACTCTTAGCTGAGGTGCCTTGGGGACAGTAGTGGCTTCTTTAGGTTGGGCCCTGCCCTGCAGGATGGGTCATAACACCCTGTCTCCCTGAGGCACCCTCTCTACCTGCCCAGAGGGGTACTGTGTGAATCCTACTTCCCAGCATGCCCAGACCTATTCCAACTCCTCTACCTTGGACCCATTCAGTCCCAAGTGCTTCACCACCCACCTCTGATCCCCAAACTGCTTCTTTTCCATGTTGGACCACTCCCTGGAAGCTATTTTGCATCCCAGGATTCTTAGTGTCTTGAGATTGCCTACTCTGTGCCTTCTCAGAAGGCAGGAAACACCATGACCATTTGGTTGCATCCTCCAAACAGCTTCCAGAACTCTGATTTTCTCACCAACATCCTCCTTTCCCAGCCTCATGTCCCTTTCTTGCATCATCACAAAACCCACCGTCTCGTGACTCAAGGACCCTGCAGTCCCTCATCTTGCTTGAGCCCAGGATGTGGATCCACTCCTCCTGGCACTTTGCTGTTGTCCCTCTCCCAGCTCTGCTCCTGCAATCTTCCATTTCACACCCATCCCCAAATCTGCATCTACTTTCCCCACTGGCTCCCTTTCCCAAAGTGTAGCATCTCAGCCTGTCCCCACAGAGCAACCGCGTCTGCAGCTCCCTCCAAGTGACCTTGGAGCTTCAACAACCTAAGGGAGCCCACTGCCTTCCACCCATGGCTTCTCTCCCTGGAAAATTCACCCAGCACTTGGTGGATCTTGTCAACACACCTCACTGTTCCAGACCACATTGCAAAGGGAGAGATCAGAACCCTCACTTTAGGATGCCCATGCCTCCATGTTCCCTGTTCCTGCAGGATACCCTTCCTCCTGCCTTTTTCTTCTCTCTTGCTCTATGGTACTCCCAGATGACAGCTCACCGTTGTTGATGTCCACCATAGGTATCTGGGTGACCACCTCTTCATACAAGCTAAAATTAGTCTCTGGAGTCTTCTTTGTGGGCTCCACAGTCTCTTTGTCAACATCTTTGTTGTACAGGGAGTACCAGGGCTCATGCAGCAGGGCCTTCTTCACATAGTCCGGAAGGAGGATACTGGACACCCCAAATTTGTGCGTCCACAGTAGAAGCCACAGAAGTGGCAGCATCTGTAACCCAAAGAGCAGCATGGAGAGACTCTAATGGAGGAGTCTCAAGGACCCACAAAAAAACCAAGGACACAATGTGTGAACCGTGGTACAGACAGGTAGATGGTCTTGGTCTCCAACAAGGGAGCTTGTGGGTTCTGATTGAGACTAGGTAAAGCCTTCAAGCCAGAGAGTGTCTGGAAAAGGAGAGCTGTAGTGGCGGTGCAGGAGGAGGGTGGGCTGGCGTCCCTTCTGGCCAGTGGAGTGAGCCTCTCAGGTGCAGTGAAAAAGTTTCACAACTTGTGCCTTTTATGCCAACCCACTTGGCCCTCCTCCAACTCCTCCTTCTGCTCCTCCCCACAGTGAAAACTGCCACTCACTTCACACTCTGGCCTCAGGCCATTGTTTGGTGGCTCCTTTCTCTGCTCTGGCCTTGCCCTGGCCACAGATGGCCCTTAGGCAGAGGTAACACAGAAAGATATTACAGTTTCCCAAGCCAAGGCACTGAGGCTCAGCTGTTTGTCAGACACCCTGGATACTACTGCATCCCATATGAGATTCGATTGGGAATAGTGGCTGCTCTGCTTCTCACCCAGCTTCCTGCTAATGCCCCTGAGAAGGCAATGGTCATGGCTCTAGCATCATTTGCTGTCACTCATGTGGAGACCAGGATGTGTTTTCGGGTGCCTCCCTTCAGCTTGGCCAGGCCCTGCTACAGCTGCCTTTGGGGAGTGAATAAGTGCATTATAGCGCGCGCTCTCTCGCTCTCTCTCTCTCCTACTCTATACCTTTTTACCTAAATAAGTGAATCTGTAGAGAATAATACAGATCCCCACGTGGGGTTGGGATCTCAGGTGAATGGAGCAATTTCAGCTGCACACCCATACATCCGTGCACATGCATGCTCACACACATAGTATTGACACCATAGCCTAGGCTAGGACCGTGTACCCACCACTGATTTCCATGTGGAAGACACTATCTGCCTCCTGGTTTCAGCCTGGCTCTGCCCTGGCTCTGTAGCCCTTTGAGGAGTAGAACATTGCACGGAAGATCTCTTCTGCCTCTCCCTGTCTTCCTTTAAAGCTGCTCTTGTGCAGCTGGAGGGCCAGCAGCATCTCCTCTGTTTGTGAATAATCAGGGTCTGAATTGGGAAGCCACTGTCCAGAGTCCACACGGCAAGATGCTTGAAACGACCCAGAACAGCCTCAGGACACTTGAGAAATAGCGTATCACCCACTGCCCTTCTTCAACTCTTCAGCCTCCTTTTCTTGTATTTTTAGTTTTAACTAGTTTATTTTTACTTGAAAGTAAGATTAACAGAGAAACACTGACAAAAAATTCTTCCATCTGCTGGTTCATTACCCAAATGGCTAAATGGTCGGAGCTGAACAAATTAGATCCAGAAACCAGGAGCTTCTGCATTCTTCCACATGGATGCAGGGAACCAAGGATTTGGGCTACCCTCTGTTGCTTCCCTAGGCAATAAGCAGAATGGGAAGTGAAGAAGCCAGGACATGAAGCCAGAGCCCATATGGGATGTGGGGCTCTTGCAGGAGAAGGTGCTGGCCCCCAGACTCCTTTCCCTGGATGCCAACAACTCTCCCTCTGCCTCTCCTTTCCCCCAACTCTTCATCCAGCAAGGACCACAGACCTGGGTCCCACCTGCTGCTCCTAGGGCTGCTGTTCACGATCACAAGGAAACACCCCAGTGTGTTCTCCTGCAAATGGGGATAAAACAGCAATGGAAAGAAGGACAGACTATCAAGGAAGAATGGAAATGATTTCCACGTGACTTGGGGCACTCAGTGAGCCCCTGATGATCTCTGTGCAAAGCTACCCAACTTTCTTGTGCCTGTTTCCATCACAGGACAGCAGAGAATAACGTGTTCCTTGGGAGTTCCCAAGGAATGGTTAGGAAAGTTCGTGAGTTCACAGAGAGCATGTAAGTCAGGGTCTCAGCTGCCATGGCTTTTACTGATTATGGCCAGTCAGCATAAGTGGAACAGCTGTGGGAGACCTTGGAATTCTCTCATACCGCATCATTTGGGCCTTGGTTTGAGAGATGTTAGTAGGCACCACTCATCTAGTTTGACTATGGGATGCCATATCACAGGCTATAGCTTGGCTCCCTGAGCCACTGTGCTAGCTTCACGCATCTGGGCTATGCAAAAAAATATTCTAGAACACCTCAGACTCATGGGCATTCATTCCTTGGGCTTTATCAGACACTGGCATCAGAATAATGTCTAACATAGCTGTGAGCTCTCAGAGCCCAGGCTGTCAGATGTCAGAAGCCAACCAGTGGATGTCCTGCTGACCCCACAATGCTGGCAGCCTGAGCCTGGGCTTACATCCATGTTGTGTGTATTGTGGGGACAGTGTGAAACACATCACTTCTGGCATACTAACAAACAGAACCTGACATGGTCTTGGTATGTAAGGACACTTTGAATGTCTGATGAGTGAACTGAGATTCATTGCATGGGGTTGGGGCACAGAGAGGGGAGTGCTAATTTTCCTGGGAGCACAAAAAAAGCATCCAGAATCATTTGGGGCGTGGAGGGCTACCTGAAGGAGGGTGATTGTGCTGAGACTCACAGGATAATTCCTATGGCCAAGTGTAGTAAGGAACAGTGGGCAGAGAGGGGCACCAAGGGCCAGAGCTGATGCATAATTCTGCTGAGTCCAGGCACACAGCCCAGGCCTGCAGGCAGCAGGAGCTTAGACAAGATCACTCACTCCTTGGAAACATCTGTATCCCACATCTGCCCTCTAGGAAAGCCCAGGAATATTTTTATCTCTGACTCTTTATGGCCTGTGGCACCATGTGCAGGTCATCTCCTGATCTTGTGTGTCAGCTATAGTGCTGTCACATGGGCAGGGTGACTGAGGGGTAACGGCCACAACACACAGCAAGGGTCTAGGACAGAACATCCTCTGGTTTTTAAGGCAGCTGGAGAGGATTATCCCTCCACAAAACTTCTTAAGCTTTCTTTCTATTAATAAGATTTAATAAGATATTTTGTTCATATATATCTAATAAATTATTTTATCAATATTAAATATTAAGTATGTTTGGGCATGAACCTGTGGATGCAAGAACTCTGTCTGCCTTTCAGTGAATCTTCAGAAATAAAACATAAGATTCCTGTGGACTCCTGGTTCAGGAAGTGTTCCTAGGCCCTCCCCCTTGTTCCTGGCTGGTCTTGGGACCTGGCTTCACAGCCACACCGCAAGGCTGAGTTGTCACTGCCTACGCTGGGTCCGAAATGAATGAATGTCGCAGCCAATTAGGGAGTGAAGCAGCAGAATAAAGATCTCTTTCTCTATCTCCCCTTCATTCTATATATCTGCCTTTCACGTAGGAAACAAAACATTAAAACACCTTTGTAAATGTCCTGCTCCATAGCCTAGTACCTAAATCCTCACCTTGCATGCACAGTCATCCAATATGGCGCCAGTTCATATCCTGGCTGCTCCATTCCTCTTCCAGCTTCCTGCTTGTGGATTGGGAATACAGTAGAGAATGGCCCAAACTTCTAATCTTGCCCCCACGTGGAAGACCCAGAAGCAGCTCCTGGCTTTGCATCTGCTTAGCCCTGGCCATTGCAGCCACTTGGGGAGTGAAACAACTGATGGAAGATCTTCTCTCTCTATGTCTTTCCTTGTGAATCTGCCTATCCAATAAAATAAATAAATCATAAAACAAACAAAAAAACAATTCATTTATTGGATCCAATGAAGTGATACACCTCATTAAGCTACCAAATGAAGCAAAAGCGTTGCATGGGGACCCTGCTGTATCCTGATGAACCGTGTACAACCCAGCTCCCTGCCTAAATGTACCAGAATCCGACCCAGAGCTTGGGCTCTGCCCCACAGGAGGGAGGCCTGGATGAAGCTCCTGCCTCCTGGGTTTCAGCCTGGCTCCTTGGCTCTGATGCCTGGGATTTGGGAGAAGTGTAACAACTGACCCTCAAACTAACCCAATATTGATGCCGCCACATAGTATATCGCTTGGCTCACTGTGCCACTATGCTAGCTTCATGCTGCTGGGATGTGTGGGAGGGGCACAGGGTGCTACCGTTTCAGCCCAGGGTCTCACCATTCAGAGTTAGCATCCCACAAGGGCAGGCAGGTGGCCCTGTGTTCTCTGATCTGCCAGTGCAATAGGAACCCAAAACACACGGTATTCTATTTGTAGAACCCCCAAACCGGAGCTTCCTTCTGCCCAATGACCTCACTGCCAGTCACAGACACTTAATTCATTGATCTAGAATCCCAGCATTCAGAAAGACCCCTGCCCACAAGGCCACTTTCCCACATGAAGCTCCAGTTCTTCCACCCTGCATGCTCATGCTGCCCAATTACTACTCTGTAACTGGCAAGCCCCCCAAGACCCACCATGCTGCCCATGCAGGTTCCTTTAGCATCCTGAAAGGACTCAAAGAGGGAGGCCCCAAACCCTGATGCTGCAGTTGGTGTCAGGGTCTTAGTGGCGACGGTGCCACATGGGTGGTCTTGAAACACAAGGAAGGCTGGTAAAACTTGATGCTGTCATTGTCAGACAGTTCAAGATGGCACTTAAGGGGGATCCTCACGTGGGGTTGGGATCTCAGGTGAATGGAGCAATTTCAGCTGCACACCCATACATCCGTGCACATGCATGCTCACACACATAGTATTGACACCATAGCCTAGGCTAGGACCGTGTACCCACCACTGATTTCCATGTGGAAGACACTATCTGTGTTGTCAGGGTGTCTCTGGGCTCTTAGGCGAAAGACCTCAAATTCTCCTGCGGGAGTGAGGAGAGGGACCCCAGTGTGAGTGTGAGGCTCAGCAGGCCCCTGGAGGAAGAGGAGGGAAGGAGCACACTCCAGAGGGGTTCCTCCTGCCTGGGACACCCCTCACCACCACACACACTCCAGCTCTCTGCCATGCCATGCCAGCAACTTCCCCTTCAGGGCTCAGCTCCCGTGTCACCTCCTCACAGGGGCCCTCCAGGGTGCACACGCCTTCCTGGCCATGACGTCACTGTCTTGTCTAGAGCATGTGACCTCTGACATGGGTGTGTGGCTGTTTATTTCTCTCCTGATCTCAAGTAAAGTAGAATGCACCTGGGTAGACATTCTTAACTTTCATTTTCCCACAGTCCTTGGCTCCCTGTCTAGAAAACCAGTGTGTATGGGGAAGCTGTGTGTTGCAGTGAATGAACAAGCTGCCTTTGATTCTGCCATCCTACAAGAGCCCCAGTTCACCTTCCAGCTGATTCATTTCAGTGAAAAATTTTTAACTATTTGTGTTTTTTGTTTGTTTATTCGTTTGTTTGAATGAATAACAAAGCTCTACTAATAAGCGAGACATATCTTCGTTCTGCTGGTTTCCTCCCCAGATGGCCTCAATGACCAGGACTAGGCCATGCTGAAGCCAGGAACATCCTCAGGATTTCCCAGCTGGGAGCAGTTCTGCTGTTCTCCCAGACATGTCAGCAGGGAGCTGGGTCAGGAGTGGGACAGCTGGTATTGAACAGGAGCCCTTGCAAGATTCAGGGACCACAGGAGGACGCCTAAACCACCATGCCTGAATGCTGGTGAACTGGCTGCTGCCTGCATGTACTACACGACAACTCGTGGCCACAGTTTGAATTAAACCAGAACATCTCCAGTGCTTGACCTATGGGCTGGGAGCTCAGGGGCTCCTTCTGCTCCTGAGCTGGGGCCACATGCAGGAAAGAGGCCTCAGGAAGGCCAGCACAGGGGAGGGTATAGGCTGTTGAGAGAAGGTTCTGTCCTTGGCCCTCCACACAGGGGTGCTCACCCTGTGGAGACACAGCTCTCCTGTCCAGGGCTCCAGTGAAACCCTGAAGTAAACTCTGGGGACCCTGTCACATCCCTCTGTGGTTCTCCAAGGGGCTCCCCTCACCAACAGCCACAGCGCCTGAGCTCATTTTACAAGAAATGGCTCAACTGGACACAAGAGGGACAGTGCCAGAGTAGAACACACCCTCTGGGAGACCCAGATGTGTGCCCAGAAGGTCCCCGCAGGGTCTCGGATGGCCTGGGCCTGTGGCCTCCAGGGCCCTGACTAACTCAGCCCTCCCATTCACGGGCAGGTCCTGTCCCTCAGTCTGTCAGCCCCAGGTACCCTCAGAGCCCTCCCAGGTTCCCCAGGGGTTCCTTCCCCACCAAGCACCCTGAGCTGTGTGCACATGGAGACATCTCATGACACAGGCTCACACACAGGCACAGAAGCCATGGCAGCTGCAGTGGGAAGCGCCCGAGGTGTTCTGAGGTGGGAATATTCCCTCAGACTGCTCCAGCTGAGTCTGCCCAACGCAACAGGTGAAATCTCAGAATCAGGAGCCTCCATACAGGGACAGGGACAGGGACGCTCAGCTGTGGAAGCAGCCCGGCCAAGTCCTTCCTCCCCAAGCAGAGGACACCAGAGCCCAGCAGACCTCGCAGGTTTCCTGCAAATGACTTTTTGTGGAACCTGAGGGATTCAAAGGTGATTTGTAGTAGCCAGAACTTGGTGAGGTTCCTTCTTGTCATCACCTAGAAGGGTTCAGGCCTCCCCAACTGCCTCACCCTCGTCATTCCAAGCTTCATAAAGATCCAAAGCAGATCTGTGCTTTGTGAAATATCTCTCAGAATCCTTTCTTCCCTCAGATTTACTTATCTATTGATTCAAAGGAGTTACAGGGAGACAGAGATCTTGCATCCGCTGGTGCTTCACACCCCTCTGCTCCATCATGGCCTCGCTGGGACACTCCAGCTCTGCAGCCTCAGCTTCATCCGGGTCTCCCACATGGGTGGGGGTGAGGAGGGACAAGGGACCTGGCCCCCCTTCCTCTGCTTTCCCAGGCCCCTGAGCAGGGAGCTGGATGATCTCCAGTGGAGAAGCCAGACCTGACCCAGACCCCATATGCGATGCCCACGGAGCAGGTGGCATCTATTCACACTAAGCCACAGTGCTAACTTGTCTGGTTCCATAGAGATAGCTTTCTATATGTGATGTCCATGTGTATATAATATCTTTTTTTTTACTGGAGATTAAATGCATTTATACACTTAATATGTATCAGATTTATATATACATATATATCATATGCTATAACAATCACTAATATAATATATATTTTTTACTTATAAACAAACATAAGTACCTACTATAACATATATTTCTTTCTACCTAGATATACATTTTACATCATATCAAAGTTATAAAAATGTTATAATGTATAATATGGTATTCATTTTATAATATACAAATGTCAATGTGTATTAATAAGAATATATCATTAATATCCTTAACTAAGTTCTATATATATTTCTGCTTCTATATCTATGCAACTTTTGTGTAACAGAATATTTGTACATTGACTCATTTATTTGCATTAAGCATTTATTTCGCTTTATTTGAAAGTCAGAAATAAAGGGACAGAGAGACAAAGAGCTTCCATCCGTTGGGTCACTCCACAATTTCAGACAAGGGCAGGGCTGGGCCAGGCCTGAGCCAGGACTTCATGCTGCTCTCCCACGTGGGTGCTCAGCCACAAGCCCTGGGGCCATCTTCTGCTGCTTTCCAGGCCTGGTGGAGGGAGAAGGATGAGAAGGGGAAGAGTCAGGACTGAAGCAGGTGCCCATATGGGGTGCAGGTGCTCAGTGCAGGAGGGAAGGCTTTACCTGTGACATCACACAGCCGGCCCCTAGAGTATCTACACATGGATAACTATTTAGTATAATGTAGTTTTTCGATGCAACCTTTTTAAATAATACACAGGATGTTCATGTTATAAAGAAGTGTGTACAGATTTCAGGAATCTTTTTGCACCTGAAAAGCTTTTAGGGTTTTCATACCATTTCTCTGTTAACTTTCTTATCTCTGCTCCCTGTGCTTGGGGTGTCCCTGACTCCAGTCTCTTAGCATCTGGAGTTTTCATGCTGCCTCCCTGTGGTCTTGCTGCATGATTCGGAAAAGAGCAAGGTGCAACCGTCGCCAGGATGAAATTCAGGTCAGAATCCTGGCAATGGCCTCATTGCTGAGTCCCCGAGCTACCTCTTTGCTGGGAGGGCCCTCAGCCCCTGAGCCCCTCCCTCCCTGGTGCTGCTGGCATAGGGAATAAGATTTGGTAGTGAGAGAGTCAAGGGGAAAGGGACAATTACCAGCCCAGGACATCCTGAAAGAAAGTCCAGAACACCACTGCAGGACACTCTGCAGGGAAAGGGTGGGTCCCAGTGCCATCCACAGTCTCCCATATTCTCACCAAATTCCAGAGCTCCTGGTTGATCTGACATTCAGCTCTCTGAGCCCAAAGCTCTCCAGCATTCCAGGACACTGGTATCCTGGCTATCCTACTCAATTTTCTGCAATCCAGTCACCTGGCTCTCCTGAGCTCCCATGATCCAACCCTCTATCCCAGCCCTCGCTACAGGCAGCAGCTCATTTGGGGCCTCACCTGGAGCTAACAGGACACCTGCAGCCCAGATGGAGCCATGCATTCTCCGGGTCAGAATTTTTTTTTTCTCTGCAGCCAGGATGTGAGTGCAAGGGGAGCTCAGGGAGCTACCATTTTAGCCTAAAATCTCACCATTCATTAGCCCAATGTACTAGAAGGTCAGAGAGTGAGCCCTGGATTCTCTGAGCTGCCAGTTGCTTAGGAACTGGTTCTTGGATCCCCAGCTGCAGCTTCCTCCTCCCCAGTGACCTCACTGCCAGGCACAGGCACTGACTCTAGAGATCTGGAAACCCAGCATTCAGAATGCTCACTTGCACACAGCAGCAGACTCCAACAAGGCTACCTTGACACAGGCAATTCCAGTTCCACCACTCACATTCGGATGCTGCCAGATTCCCACATTGCAGCAGGCACCCATCAGGACTTATATTGTAAGCCTCCTAGGTCCCACAACCCAGTATCCAACGCCTTACTCTCAGGACAAATAGAGGGCACACCCAGGGCAGTCCCCTGGTGATACAGGCAGAAGGCCACACAGACTGAAGGGCCCTGTGTTTACCTGTGTGTCACGGCTGCTGGGAGCTGTTTTGGACTCAGCCTGCTTCTTCTGGGTGGTCATGAGAAACAGGAAGGGCCGGAGCCTGTTGTCATCATCAGGATAGTCACTGTTTTCTCTGGGTGTGAGCCCTGCATGGAGTGGGGACTCTCAGGTGGATGGAGCAGTGGAACAGGGCAGGTTGAGGGCATGTGCCCATGCATGCTCACACCCAGATCACTGTAGCCATGGCCTGGGTCACCATCGTGTACTCACCACTGATGTCCATGTGGAAAGCATTTTCTTTATTCTCACTCATCAATGCAGACCATAGGAGGAAAGCCTCAGTTGGCTCTGTGGAAGTGAGGAGATGGATGCCTTTGATGCTGGCATCGCATTGGAGTAGTAGTTTACGCACCTCCTCCTTTTTTTTTTTTTGGTTACAATTTTGTAACAATATTTTATTATGTATTTGAATGCAGATACACAAAGAAAGGAGATGGAGAGAGAGAGCTGCTGGTTCACTCTCCCAAAATGTCACTCTGCCTAGAGCTAAGCTACTCTGTACCCAGGAGCCAGGAGCAACTTCTGGGTCTCACACATGGGTGCAAAGGCCAAAGGACTTGAGCAATCCTCTGCTGCTTTCCCAGGCCATGAAGAGTGAGTTGGATTGAAAGTGGAGAAGCCAGGACCAGAACCAGCATCCATCAGGGATGACAGTGACACAGGAAAGCATTAGTCTGAAATGCCACTGGGCCATCCCCTAACCATGCTTTATTAGAATGGCAGAGTTCTAGGCAAGCAGGGGAGACACAGCTTCCAGCTGCTGCTTCACTCTCCAAATGACCTCCAAGGCCATGGCTGGCCCAGGGAAGGCCAGGGGCATCATCAGGATTTGCCGGTGGGTGCAGTTCCACTGTTCTCCCAGAGAAGGCAGCAGGGGGCTGGAGTAGAAGCAGAGCAGCTGACCATTGGACAGGAGTCCTTGTGGGATTCAGGCAGAGGCCCCCTCCTGTGCCAGACCTTCATGCTGGGCCACTGGCTGCTCCCCTTCTGATCCATCTCCCTGCGAATGTGCCTGGAGGAGCAGCACCAGATGGCCACGTGTTGGGGCCCTGATGGGATTCCTGGCTCTGGGCTTGGTTAGACCCAGGCATAGTCATTATGGAAGAGAACAAGCAGATGGACAGTCTCTCTCTGTCTACACCTTCCTCCTGCAACAGCTTCTGAAAACCACCTTGAATTTAACTTCAGAGTTAAGGGGTGGTACAAGACAGAGAGAGATCCTCCATCCATTGGTACGCAATTTCCAGAAAATGCAACCTGCTGGGCAGGTCCCAAGAGGGAAGCAAGTTTCATCTTGAGGATGTAGGGGCCCAAAGTCCTGGCCATCCTCCACTGCTTTCCGTGCATGTCAGCAGGGAGCTGGATTAGAAGTAGAGTATGGAAGACTATCTGATATTTTTGTGTCATTCCTGCACAATGGGCAGAGAATTGGGTCCGCTAAGTGACAGTGCTGATCTCAGTAAATAAAGTTTGAAACAAGGAACAAACATGTTAGGAGGCAATTGGGGGCACCCAGCAGCTGGACTAACTCTTAACCCCGTTATCTGCCTCTTAACTACAGAATCCACAGGACCAGATGCTCTGTCCTAGGCCCTTCATCTGTGCTGTCACCACCTTCAACGCTCAGCCACCCTGAGCCTCCTACAGAGCTGGTAGCTGACACACAAGGAAAGGAAGTGACTTGGCCATGGTTCCATAAGGGCCAAGGGTAGAAGACAGAGCTATGCCAGGACAGTCCATGCTGCACGTGTGGGACAAAAGCAAGGACTTAGCAGTGGTGGTCATGCTGTGTCTCATCTCTTACCATGGGGCACAGCAGGTGCGCTGGGATAGAGACACAACTAACAGAACCCTCAGTGTCACCCCGCCCTGAGTGTGGTAGCAGCATGGGGGAAGGGAGAGGTCAGGGTGCTAGGCAGAGGTTCCCAGGAGAAGTAAGGGTGGGACAGACCACAATCTTCACCTTCTTGGCTTAGCCACCGCCGCACAACTTTAGTGACATCAAACGACACCCAATGTGAAGTTTTGCTGGGGGCCACGCTGTGATGACTTATGTAGCGAAAGGAATGGCCTGTGTATCTCTGGAGGATAAAGAACAGGGGAGAGGGAATTTAGACACTTGCCCATGCCTCACACACAAAAACCATGCCACCTGCTCTACCTGCTCCCAGGACAGCCTCCAGCCCCTACTCCAAACACTCATCCTGGAGACCACAGCTCTACCCTCCCACAGTGCTCCTGGAGAGAAGAGACCTGGGACTCTTGGTGTTTCTTCATGTGCACCCTTTTGCTGAGGACTGTTGGGAGTTCTAATGTCCCGAGGGCATAGGCACCACCGCCAGGTCAAGCCCCTCCTTAGCAGCACAGCTTCCTATGCCAGGCACTTGGGGCCTTTGGAAAATCAGGAATAGATGGCCCAAGTTCCTGGGCTCCTGGCACACATGTGGGACACCCAGCTGGCATTCCAGGTTCCTGGCTCTGGCCTGGCCCAGTCCTAGTCACTGTGGCCATTTGGAGAGAGAAGCAACAGGTGCAAGATCTCTCTATCTATATTGTTACCTCCATCTCTGCCCCTACCTCTGTCTCTGTCTCTATTTCTGTCACTCAGAAATACCTTACTTACTCAAAGAAGTAAGTACATGTAATAAAGAAAACCTGAAGAGTATGAGTTGCAAAGTAATATCCAATATCTCCATGATTTGGGAGCCCTGAAAATATTTCCTGCTCCTCCATTTACATTTTCAGCAAGGTGCATGTGGCCATTGGGTCCCCTAGTGTGCAGATGGGTTCTGGAACCTCCAGCCTTTCCAGAGATTTCACATTTGAGACTCCTGTCATCTTTAAGGATCCAACTCCTACACCCCCAACCTTGTGAGCACTGAAACATTCTGTCAAGAGTCTGAGAGTTCTGAAGTGCCCAGGAGTCCCTGGCCTGAGCTCCTGCGCCCTCTGCAGGACAGCACCTTCCTCTCCTCATGGACTCACCTCAATGAGCTTCAGTAGCTGCGCCTGGGGCTTCCTGCGCCTGAGTAGGTGCAGCTCTGCCAAGCACAGCAATGACGGTTGAGGTACAGCTTCCAGGAGCTTTGTTTTGTTGAAGACCATGTACACACTGTCAGGGTACTTTCCGAATTGTTTATATATTTCTAGAAGGAGGAGGAGCAGAGAGAGGTGTCAGGAAATGGGCAGGGGTGGAAGCTGCAAGATACCCCTGGCTAAGAGTAGGCCAAGCGGGTTGGAGTTGAACTCAGAATTAGCTGAGGGACCTTGGGATCATTGGTGGTCTCTTTGGGGTGTACCTTTCCTATAGAATGGGTCCTAACACCGTGTCTGCCTGAGGCCCCTCTCCACTTGATAAGAGGGGTCCTGCGTGACACCTGCCAGCGCACACAGACGTGTTCCAACTGCTCTACCTTGAACCCAAGCCGTCTCAATGGCTCCACCACCTCCTTGCATTCCTCAAACCACCCCTTTCCCATGTTAGTCCCCTTGCTGGAAGCCCTTTCCCATCCCAGGATTCTCAGTTTCCTGTTCTGGAAGAGTGCTCTATGTTCCTGACAGTGTTTTCTTCCTTGCCCTGCAGTGCTCCCAGATCGCCCAGCTCACCATTGTTGATGTCCACCATTCGCTTGAGGGAGACTTGATCTTCGTAAGAGTCAGCACTGGTCATTGGATCCTTCTTGATATTTTCCTTTATCACTCTTTCACAAGCTCTGGTGTACCGGGAGGGTATGTTCTCATGACTCCATCGGACCAGCATGTCCCAAAGGGTTATGGAACTAGAGAGCCCCAATTTGGGCGTCCACAGTAGCAGCCACAGCAGCGGCAGCATCTGTAGCCCAGAGAGCACCATGAGGAGGCTATGTTAAAACGTTCTCAGGGTCCCACAAGAAACCAATATGGTGATGGACGAGCTGTACTACCAGCAGGTAGATGTTCTTTGTCTAAGGCAGAAGAGCTGGTTGTGTCTGAGAGAGGCGAGGCAAGACCTGTACCCCACAGAGCATGTGGAAGAGAAGGTCTCTGGGGTGGCAGTGTTGGAAGAGGGTGGGTTGGTGTCCCCAAAAGCTGTCTCTTCTGACCAGCGTA
Organism: Ochotona curzoniae; assembly: GCF_017591425.1. Classification (NCBI taxonomy): domain Eukaryota; kingdom Metazoa; phylum Chordata; class Mammalia; order Lagomorpha; family Ochotonidae; genus Ochotona; species Ochotona curzoniae. The sequence goes on along the minus strand of NW_024465561.1, from coordinate 1,931,095 downwards.
ATGAGACCCCCAGGTGCAGTAGAAAAATTCCAGAACATTGTGCCTTTTATCCCAACCCATTTGGCCCTCCTCCAACTCCTCCTCCTGCTCCTCCCCACAGTGAAAACTGCCTCTTACTTCACACTTTGGCCTCAGGCAGTTGTTTGGTGGCTCCTTTCTCTGCTCTGGCCCTGCCTGTGACCCAGGTGGCCCTAGGTCTGCAGTATCCCTGAAAGACGTCCCAGTTTTTCCCATTTGAGGCACTGAGGCACAGCTGTGTGTCAGATTCCCTTGGGACTACTGCATCCCAGATGAGATCCCAATGTGGGAACCCTGGTTGCTCTACTTTTCATCCAGATTTCTGGATGAAAATCAATCTCTCTTTCTGACTACCCAACAGTTTGTCTTTTACATAAATAAGTGAATCTTCAGAAAATAAAACACAGATTCTTGGCGACTCCTCTTTCAGGAGGTGGAGCCTAGGCCCTCCCCTTGAGCCCAGCTGGTCTTGGGGGCCTGGCTTCTCACCCACAGCACGGTGCTGGGTGTGACTCCCTAGGCTGGGGCAGAGAAGGCACTCAAGTCCCCTCCCAGCTCTCTCAGGGACTGCCACACTGTGGTATGGAAGGGAAGGATGTGGAGAGAGAAGTCACCAGAGACACACACAGGGAAGAGCTGAGTCTGTGGTCAACAACCAGCCCAGGTGAGTGGCCCATGTGGGGGGCAGCTCTTCCAGCGCTAATCTGGTCTCTGTGCCTACAGCCTGGGCAGGCACCTGACTGCTAACTCAGGAGAGACTCTGAGCCACAGCCACCCAGCTAGGCTGTGGACACGTCCCTGACTTACAGGAAGACTGTCAGAGATAAACGTTGGTTGTTGCTTTAAAGCATTTCTTTTGGAGCTGGTTCAGTGCCATGTTAGGCTAATCATGCAGCTACTAGAGTCTGCATCCCCTATGGGCACTGGTTCATGTCTCAGCTTCTTCACTTCTGATCCTGGAGTTGAGAATGGTTTGAGTGCTTGGGTCACTGCACACATGCAGTAGACCTGGAAGAAGTTCCTGGTTCCCAGCTTCTAGGTTCAGCTGTTACAGCCTTTGCAGAAATCTGGGGAGTGAACCAACAAATGAAAGTGCTTTTTCTCTGTTTCTGATAATCTCACTGAAAAAAATCTGCCTTTCACATAAAAATAAATAAATCTTACCTTTAAAAACACACAAAGCAAAAATGTGCATTTATTGGGGACAGCTCAGTGATATACCAGGGTAGGCTGCCATGTGAAGTGCCACTGTCAGACAGACAATACTGTTTAAGTCCTAATGCTCCATGTTCAACCCAGCTCCCTACCTCAGGAAGCACCTGTAGCTGGCTCAGGTCTTAGTCCCCTGCCTCACATGAGGAGGCCTGGGTGAAATTCCTGCCTCACGGTTTCAGCCTGGCTGTGCTCTGCCTCTGTAACCCTTTGGGAAATGGACCAGCACATGCGAGATCTCTTCTTCCTCTCCTTGACTTTCTTTAATGCTGCCCTATGTGCACTACACCTCTCCTCTGTGTTATAGCTGAAGACTTTGGGGTTCTGGGATAGGGGGAGCGTTTTTCTAGAGGTCCACTTGGCAAGAGGCTTGAAAGGACCTGGGATGGCCTCATGACACACCTCCTTTCTTCACTTTTTAAACATTAATTTATTTTTAACTGAAAGTCAGATTGAGAGGGAAGGGCAGACAGAAGGATCTTCCACATGCTGGTTCATTGCCCACATGGCCCAAAGATCAGAGCTGAGAAAATCCAGATCCAGAAACCAGGAACTTCCTCCACATTTTTCCATGTGGGTGCAGGAAACCAAGGATTTGAGCCAAATTCTGATGCTTTACTAGGCCATAAGCAGAGAGCTGGATGGGAAGTGAAGGAACCAGGACATGATTGGAACACATATGGGATGTGGGGGCTCTTGCAGGAGAAGGTGCCTGGTGAGCCACCACACTGGCCCCCAGACTCCCTTCCCTGGATACCACCAACTCTCCCTCTGCCTCTGCTTCTTCCCCTCACTCTTCATTCAGCAAGGACCACAGACCTGGGTCCCACCTGCTGCTCCTAGGGCTGCTGTTCACTGTCACAAGGAAACACCCCAATGTGTTCACCTGCAAATGGGGATAAAAACAGAGCAATGGGAAAGAAGGATGCTAGCAAGGAAGAACAGAAAACACTTTCCATGTGGCCAGGATGGGCCACTCAGTGAAATGGTGGTGAGCTCTCAGCAAACTTACCCAATCTCCCTGTGCCTGTTTCCATCACAGGACAGCAGAGGATAACACATTCCTTGGTTGTCCTGATGAATGCATAGGAAAGAGCGAGAGTTCACACAGGGCATGTAGAACCAGGGTGCACCTGCCATGGCTGTATTTCATTTAAGCCGGTGAGCATAAGGGTAACAGGTGTGGGAAACTTTGGGGATTCTGAGCTCACAGCATTGTGGCCTGGGTTGGGGAGAAGTTAGTAGCTTTGATATGGATCCCACGTCACACAGTATAGCTTGACTCAACCACTAGACTAGTTTCATGTACCTGGACTATACAAGAATGTTCTAGAATGCCTCACACAGATAGGTATGCTATTCTTGGTCTTTATCAGACATTGGTATCACAATGACGTTTAACCTAGCTGGGAGCTCTCAGAGCCCAGGCTATCTGATGTCAGAGGCCAACCAGTGCATGTCCTGCTGACCCCACAATGCTGGCAGCCCTGAGCCTGGGCTTGCAGCCCTGTGGTGGGTGTTGTGGGGACACAGCAGTGAGCAAGAGGGCTCTGGAACCTTCCCCACAGAGTCCAGCTCATTCCTGAAATACTTATAAGGAGGTTCTGAAGGTGCCTTTGCAGTACAAACACTGAATCACTGTTGAGTGAACTGAGATTGGGACACATGGGATTGGGGTATGTTCCCTGGATCCCTCATTGTGCTGAGGCCTGGGGGAGGGAGCCAGAATCACTTGTGGCCTGCAGGGCTGCCTGGAGGAGGGTGATTGTGCTGGGACTCACAGGATAATTCGCATGGCCAGGTGTAGCAGGGAGCAGTGGGCAGAGAGGGGCACCAGGGGCCAGAGTTGGGCCATGGCAGGATCTCCCCTATCTGGGGCTCTGCTGAGTCCAGGCACACAGCCCAGGCCTGCAGGCAGCAGGAGCTTAGACAAGATCACTCACTCCTTGGAAACATCTGTATCCCACATCTGCCCTCCAGGAGGGCTCAGGAGTGTCTTTATCTCTGACTCTTTATCACCTGTGGTACCATGCACAGGTCATCTCCTGATCCTGCGTGTTAGTGACTAGCACTGTCCCATGTGCTTGGCTGTTGTGTGGTAGTGGTTACTAACCCCAGGAAGGGTCTAGGTCAGAAACCCCTAGTTTTCAAGGGAGTTGGAGACGATGGTCCCTCCCCAAATATTTCCTAAGTTCGATTTTTATTAATAAAATTTTTAAAGAAAATGTTATATATTTGGCAGGCAGATTGACAGGAAGGTAGACAAAGGCAAAGAAGTAGAGAGGGGAAATGAATCTTTCTATTTCTGGTGCTCTATTGAATGAACCACAGCAGCTGAATCTGCCCCAGGCTGAGCCTGGAACTCCACTTGGGTTGACTACAGGTTGCAGGTTCCTGGGCACACCGTTGCACCAGCAGCATTATGCCCTTCTCAGGGACTTGGATCACAAGGGGAGCTGCTGGAACTTGAACTAGTGTCCATGTGAGATGCTGGCGGTTCACACTTCTGTTAACGTGATACCAAAACACTGACCTCATCACCCCCTGCTCTTAGATTGACCTTGCGTCCATGTGCTCAGCGTCTTCCTAGGCTGGGGTTCCTCTCTGTGTCCATACGAGAGGCTCATAGCAAAGAACACAGCAAAAAGCATCCCTCATTGGCTCCATGCCTCCCAATCTTTCACTCATCATTCCACTGAAGTGTTTGAGCATGCCTGGGGTTTCAGGTCCTCTTTGTAAGTTTCCAGAGGTGAAGTGGACTCTGTGGGGAAGAACCCAGAGCCCTCCTGCTCACTGCTGTGTCCCCACAATACCCACCACAGGGCTGCAAGCCCAGGCTCAGGCTGCCAGCATTGTGGGGTCAGCAGGACATGCACTGGTTGGCCTCTGACATCTGATAGCCTGGGCTCTGAGAGCTCACAGCTATGTTAGACGTCATTCTGACGACAGTGGTAAAGCCCAAGAACAGCATGCCTGTGGGTGTGAGACATTCTAGAACATTCTTGTATAGTCCAGTGCATGAAGCTAGCATAGTGACTCAGGGAACCAAGGTATAGCCTGTGACATGGCATTTCATTTTAAAACTTGTTTAAGTTGTGGCTATTAAGATCTCCCAAACTCAGGCCCAAGTGCGTGTCTCAGAGGCCCCCAAGGTGTCCCATAATTGTTTCCCTTGTTCTCTCTGAATCAGTAAAGGCCATGGCACCTGTGCCCCTGGCTTACCTGCTCTGTGTGAACTCATGCACTTTCTGATGCATTCTTTAGAACAACCAAGGAGCGTGTTATCATCTGCTGTCCTGTGATGTGAAATAAGCACTGGGAGTTTGGGTAACTGCGGAAAGATCACTGTGTGCTCACTGAGTGACCCGGGCCCCATGGTAAGCATTTTCTGTCCTTCCTTCCCATTGCTCTGTTTTATCCCCATTTGCAGGTGAACACACTGGGGTGTTTCCTTGTGACAGTGAACAGCAGCCCTAGGAGCAGCAGGTGGGACCCAGGTCTGTGGTCCTTGCTGAATGAAGAGTTAGGGGGAAGAAGCAGAGGCAGAGGGAGAGTTGGTGGCATCCAGGGAAAGGAGTCTGGGGGCCAGTGTGGTGGCTCACCAGGCACCCTCTCCTGCAAGAATCCCAACATCCCATATGTGTTCCAGTCATGTGCTGGCTTCTTCACTTCCCATCCATCTTCTAACCTGGGGAATTAGCAGAGGATGGCCCACATCCTTGGGTCCCGGCTACACATGGCAAATGGCCGAGAACATTCCCGGTTTCTGCTTATTCTGGTTTGCTCTGACCATTGAGCCATTTGTGCAATAACCCAGCAAACGGAAGATGGTTTTGTCTATGCTTCTCTGTTAATCTGACTTTCAAGTAAAAAAAAACTTATTAAAACTAAAGAAAATATGGATGATGTGTTGTTTCTCAGGTGTCCTGAGGCTATTCCGGGTCCTTTCAAGCCTCTTACTGTGTGACCTCTGGACAGTGGCTTCCCTATTCAGACCCCGATTCTTGACAAGTAAAACAGGGGAGATGCTGCTGGCCCTCCAGGTGTAGTGCACAAGAGCAGAGTTAAAGGAAGACAGGGAGAGGCAGAAGAGATCTTCCGTGCAATGTTCTACTCCTCCTCAAAGGGCTACAGAGCCAGGGCAGAGCCAGGCTGAAACCAGGAGGCAGGAGCTCCACCCGGGCCTCCCTCTTGTGGGGCATGAACCCAAAGACCTGGGCCAGGTTCTGTTGCTTTCCTAGTTTGGGAGCTGGGTTGGACATGGAGCATTAGGACTTAAACATGGTTCCCCATTCAATCTTATTGCTTCAGGTAGCAGCTTAACAAAATGTATCACTATGCCACTCCCTATAAACAAACATTTTTGCTATGTATTTTTTTTAAAGATTTAATTTTTAATGGAAATTCAGATATACAGAGAGGAAGCTTTTCTGTCCAATGATTCACTCTCCAATGGCTGAAATGGCTGAAGTGGAGCCGATCTGAAGCCAGGAACCAGGAGCCTCCTTTGGGTCTTCAACACAGGTGCTATGTTCCAAGGCATTGTGCCATCCTTGACTGCTTTCCCTGACCACAGAGAGCTGGATGGGAAAAAGGGCTGCCAGGATTAGAACCAGTGCCCATATGGGATCCTGTTGCATACAAGGTGAGGACTGTAGCTGCTAGGCTATCACACCAGGCCCTGCTATTGTTTGTTTTAAACGGTATAGTTATTTGTGCTTGAAAGGCAGATTTTTCCATGAGATTATCAGAAACAGAGAAAAAGCACTTTCATCTGTTGGCTCACTCCCCAGATTTCTGCAAAGGCTGTAACAGCTGAACCTAGAAGCTGGGAACAAGCAATTTCTTCCAGGTCTTCCACATGTGTGCAGTGACCCAAGCACTCAAACCATTCTCAACTCCAGGATCAGAAGTGAAGAAGCTGAGACATGAACCAGTGCCCATAGGGGATGCAGACTCTAGTAGCTGCATGATTAGCCTAACATGGCACTGAACCAGCTCCAAAAGAAATGCTTTAAAGCAACAACCAACATTTATCTCTGACAGTCTTCCTGTAAGTCAGGGACGTGTCCACAGCCTAGCTGGATGGCTGTGGCTGAGGGTTCTCCTGAGTTAGCAGTCAGGTGTCTTCCCGGGCTGTAGGCACACAGAGACCAGGTTAGTGCTGAAAGAGCCGCTCTTTCATCCACTAGTTTATTCCCCTAAGGCAGCTGCAGCAGGGTTCCCACATTGGGATCTCATCTAAGATGCAGTAGTCCCCAGGGTCACTGACAGACAGCTGTGCCTCAGTGCCTCATGTGGGCAAATTGGGATGTCCCTCTGGAGTACCCCTGGCTCAAGGGCACCTAGGTCACAGGCAGGGCCAGAGCAGAGAAAGGAGCCACCAAACAACTGCCTGAGGCCAGAGAGTGAAGTAAGAGGCAGTTTTCACTGTGGGGAGGAGCAGGAGGAGGAGTTGGAGGAGGGCCAAATGGGTTGGAATAAAAGGCATAAAGTTCTGAAACTTTTCAATTGCACCTGGGGGTCTCACTGCAGTGGCCAGAGAGGAAGGGCAGGTTTGGGGGACGCCAGCCCACCCTCCTCCTACACTGCCACCCCAGCTCTCCTGTTCAGACACTCTGTGGGGAAGGCTTTGCCTCGCCTCTCTCAGACCCCACAAGCTCCTCTGCCTTTGACAAAGAACATCTATCTGCTTACACCACAGCTTGCCCATCGTGATCTTGGTTTTCTCGTGGGTTCCTGAAATCCCTCCATCAGAGCCTCCCCATGCTGCCCTCTGGGCTGCAGGTGCTGCTGCTCCTGGGGTTTCTACTATGTACACCCAAATTGGGTCTTTCCAGTCCCCTAAACGTGGGAGATATAAAGACCAGCCCTCCCCACGAGGATAGGCCCTCCCTGCCCAACACAGCCCTTGACAAGTTGACTGGGGAAACCACCGAGAAGATTATACAGACCAATGGTGACATCTATGAAGAGGTAGTCACTCTTGCGCGAATGGTGGACATCAACAATGGTGAGCTGGGTAATCTGGGAGCACCACAGTGCAAGGCAGAAGAAGCTGGCAGGAGGAAGGGCATTTCTCAGGAACAGGGAACATAGGGGTATGGCATCCTAAAGTGAGGATTCTGATCTCTCTATCCCTTAGCCAACTCCAACCCACTGGGCTGAATCTTGACCAGGGAGGCAATGCTGCTTCCATCCCTGACAGTCCCCTGATGCCTCTCTCTGCTCTCTCTTCTAGAAATTTATGAACAATTCAAAAAGAGCTGGTCAAGCGTCTACATGGTCTTCAAGAAAACAGAGCTCCGGGAAGCCGTGCCTCAACCATCATTGCTGTCCCGGGCAGAGCTACACCTGCACAGACGCAACAAGCATCAGGGCCAAATACTACTGCTGTTTGAGGTGAGACGGGAGCCTGAGTTGAGGCCAGGGTGGGAGGAAGGTGCTGCCCTGCAGAGGGTGCAGGAGCTCAGAGCAGGGACTCCTCGGCACTTCAGAACTCTCAGACTCTTGATAGAATATATCAGTACTCACAAGTTTAGGGACATTGGAGTTGGATCCTTAAAGATGACAGGAGTCTCAAACATGAAATCTCTGGAAAGGCTGGAGGCTCCAGAACCCATCTGGCCACTAGGGGACCCAATGGCCACATGCACCTTGTTTAACATGTAAATGGAGAAGCAGGAAATATTTTCAGGGCTCCCACATCACAGAGATAAGGTCGCTATTTGGTAAAAATCACACTTCTTGAGTTGTCTTTTAAAGATGTACTTACTACTTTGAGTAAGTAAAGTATTTCTGAGTGACAGAAATAGAGACAGAGACAGAGGTAGGCACAGAGATGGAGGTAACAATATAGATAGAGAGATCTTGCACCTGTTGCTTCTCTCTCCAAATGGCCACAGTGACTAGGACTGTGCCAGGCCAGAGCCAGGAACCTGGAATGCCACCTGGGTGTCCCACATGGGTGCCAGGAGCCCAGGTACTTGGGCCATCTATTGCTGATTTCCCAGGGGCATTGTCAGGGAGCTGGAGCACAGGTAAGTAGCTGGGTGTTTTAGCTGTGTCCAGGGGGATGCCTGAGTCACAGGCCACAGCTCTACCCTCTGCACCACAACTCCAGCCCCTAGGTTTTCTGGTCTGATTATGTATTTGGGAGTTAGAAATGTATAGATGGAGAGTGTGTCTGTGCTGGTTCACTCCACAAATGCCTACAATGTGCAGGGCAGGGCCAGGCACAATCCAGGAGCTTAGGACTCCATCCTGGTCTCCACCGTGTGTGGCAGAACAAGTTGCACATATTCCATTGCATGCCCAGGCTCATGAGCAGAGAGCTGGATCAGAAGTAGAACAGCTGGACTCCCACTGGTCCTAATATGGGATTCTGACACCACAGGCTGTGGCTTAGCTCTCTGTAGCACCACGCTGTCTCCATTTTCCTGGAGTTGTACAAGATTGTTCTAGAACTCCTCAGGTTCCTAAGTGTGTCCTTCATGGTCCTTAGCTGGCACTGGGGTCACAGAATGAGGTCTGACACAGCAGTGAGCTCTCAGGTACAGTCTGTCAGATCTGCCTGCTGTGTTGCTGCAGACCCAGAATGCTGCCCCCAGGTGCCTGGCCTAGGGGGCTGTGCTGGTGGGGAGGGGCTTAGCCTTTCAGTGGTGCCTGCTGCTTTAGGGGAATTCGATCACTGCACACCTCAGCGAATCAGGACTGGCTAAACAGCAGTATGAATCCCAGCCCTCTTCTCTCTGGGGCACTGTGGGAGGGAGGAGCTGTGGACTGCATGGTGGGTGTGTGCTGTCTGTGGCTGGAGGCTGGCCTGGGAGCAGGTAGAGGGGCTGGCATGGTCCTTGTGTATGAGGCAAGTCAAGTCTCTACATTCTATCCCTCTTATTCTTTTGCTCTAGGGATACAGAAGCAAATCCTGGCACTACCTCAGCTATCGGACCCTGGCCCAAAACAGCACATCAAATTGGGTGTGGTTTGATGTCTCTGAAGCTGTGCAGCAGTGGCTGAACCAACGAGATGAAGATCGTGGTCTGTCCTACCCTTGCTTCTCCTAGGAACCCCTGCCAAGCACCCTGACCTCCCTCCTTCTCACACTTCCACCCATGTTGCTATCAAACCCTCAACGCTGGTGACACTAATGGATTTGTTACTGTGCCCTGCCCTAGGATGGGAGATGTGGAACACGCAGCATGACAACTACAGCTCAGCCCTTGCTTTTGTCCCACACGTGCAGCATGGACTGTCCTGGTGTAGCTTTGTCCTCTACCCTTGACCCTTGTTGGACTATGAGAGGGTCACTTCCTTTCTCTGTGCATCAGCTACCAGATCTCTAGGAGGGTCAGGGTGACTGAGCGTTCAAGGTGGTGACAGCACACATGAAGGGCCTAGGACAGAGCATCTGGTCCTGTGGATTCTGTAGTTAAGAGGCAGATGTTGGGATTAGGAGATGGTCCATCTGCTGGGTCTCCCCCAGTTGCCTCCTAAGATGTTTGTTCCTTATTTCAAAATTTATTTACTGAGACCAGCACTGTCACTTAGTGGAGCTAATCCTCCATTCGTCATGCAAATATTCCACAAGAATATCAGATGGAGTCCCTGCTGCTCCACTTCCAATCCAGCTGCTTGCTGTTATGCTGGGAAAACAGTGGATGATGGCCAGGTTTTTGGGCCCCTATACCCTTAAGAAGTAACTTGCTTCCTTCTGGGACCTGCCCAGCAGTTCACATTTTCTGACCACTGTGGATATCTGTGGGATGAATGGGTTGACTTAGGCTCTTCCTGTCTTCACTTCACCCCTTAACTCTGTAGGTAAAATCAAGGTTGATTTGAGAAGCATTTGTGGTTAGAACGATGTAGGCAGACACAGAGATAAAGCTTCCATGTGCTTGTTCTCTCCCATAACGGCTGTGCCTGGGTCCCACCAAACCCACAGCCAGGAATCCCATCAATGCCCCAGCATGTGGCCATCTGGTGCTGCTCTTCCAGGCACATTCCCAGGGAGATGGATCAGAAGGGGAGCAGCCATGGCCCAGCATGAAGGTCTGGCACAGGAGGGGGCCTCTGCCTGAATCCCACAAGGACTCCTGTCCAATGGTCAGCTGCTCTGCTTCTACTCCAGCCCCCTGCTGCCCTCTCTGGGAGAACAGTGGAACTGCACCACCTGGCAAATCCTGATGATGCTCCTGGCCTTCCCTGGGCCAGCCATGGCCTTGGAGGTCATTTGGAGAGTGAAGCAACAAGTGGAACTTGTGTCTCCCTTGCTTGCCTAGAACTCTGCCATTCAAATAAAGCAATAGTTAGGTGATGGCACAGTAGTACTTAGGGCTATTTTTTTTTTCTGATGGATGCTGGTTCTGGTCCTGGCTTCTCCACTTTCACTCCAACTCAGTCCCCATGGCCTGGGAAAGCAGCAGAGGCTTGCTCAAGTCCTTTGGCCTTTACACCCATGTGTGAGACCCAGAAGTTGCTACTGCTTCCTGGCTTCAAATTGGCTCAGCTCCACGCAGAATGAGCATGTGGGAGAATAAACCACCAGCTCTCTCACTCTCTCCTCTCCTCTCTTTGTATGTCTGCATTGAAATAAACAATAAATAAGTAAATAAATGAATAATCAAATATCTTTATAAAATTGTAACAACAACAATAAAACCGGAGAAAGTACTTGAACTGTGCTCTAATGACATGCTAGCATCAAACGCATCCATCTCCTCACTCCCATAGGGCCAATTGAAGTCTTCCGCCTAAGGACCATATTGTTGGGTGAGGAGGAAGAAATTGATCTCCACACGGACATCAGTGGTGAGTACATGATGCTGACCCAGCCCATGGCCTCAGTGACCAGTGTGTGAGCTTGCGTGTGTACTTGTGTGACCATGTCACCTTAAACCTGTGTGGTGCCACTGCTCCATCCACTGCTCCATCCACCCCATGCAGGGCTCACACCTGATGGCCTTAGTGACCATCCTGACAATGACATCAGGAATCGACCCTTCCTGCTCTTCCTGTACACCCGGCAGAAACAGAACCAACCAGTGAGCAGCTCCCAGCGGCCTTGAAATCCAGGTGAACACAAGGTCCTTCACTGTGGCCTTCTGCTTACATCCCTGGGAGGAGATTCCTGGGCTCTGCTTATGCTGAAAGTCGGGCCCTGGGTGCCGGAGTGTGGGAAGTAGGAGGCTTACGATGCAAGTCCTAAGGGGCTTGCCTGCTGCAGGGAAGGAATCAGGCAGTAACTGGAATTCCATGTGGCAAGGTGGCCTTGTTGGAGTTCACCTTTGTCCACAGCAAGGTGTTCTGAATGCTGGAATTCCAGATCTCTGGAGTCTGTGACTGGCAGCGAGGACATTGGGGAGGATGAAGCTGCAGAGTGGGGAACCTAGAACTAGAAGCTGGTGCGTTTCAGGTTCTTACTCCATTGGCAGATCATAGAACCCAAGGCTGACCCCTGGCCTTCTGGGACACTAGACTGTGAATGGTGAGACCCTGGGCTCAAATTGTAGCATCCTGTACCCCTAACACATACAACCTGTGGGCAGAGAAAAATGAAAATTCTGACCCTGAGCCTGTGGGGTTTCATTATGGGGTGTGGCTGTCATGTTAGGTACAGGTGGGGTCCTGCTGGTGGTGCTGCCTGTGCCCATTGGTGGGATGGAGAGTGGACCATGGTGTTCAGGACAGCAAGATGCCTAGATGGCTGGTAATTGGGAAGAAGAACCAGAATAGCAGTGTCCCAGAACTCTGCACCACTTTGACTCAAAGAGCTGTAAGTTAACTGTTCCTAAGCACTGGAATTAAGTGAGAATGTGGGGCCCTATCTGTTCCCTGCTGAGAGTACTGCAGTGGTGCCCTTGCCTTTCTTTCTGGATGTTCCTGGGCTGGGGGTTGGCCCCTTTCCCATGGCTCTCTCACCACCACATCCTACTCCCTGTGCCTGTACCAAAAGCGAAAGATTGGCTGAGGGGCTCAGGGCCCGAGGCAGACCAGTGGCACAGCAATGAGACCATTGCATAAAATCACCTGAATTTCATCCAGCAATGGATGCACTTTGTTCTTTTCAATATTGTGCAGCACAACCACAGGGAGGCAGCCTGCAAACTCTACACCCTGGGAGACCAGACCTAGGGACACTCCTCACACAGGTACCAGGCATACAGAAACATAACAAAAATTAAAATGAAAGACCCCAGTTTTTCAGATGCAAAAAGTTTGCTGAATTCAATGTGTAGTTTTTCATAATATTACTTCCCTGTGTATTATGAAAACAAGTTTGCATCAAAAATTACTTTTTCCTAAGTTGTTATCTATCTGTAGATACTCTAGGGACCAGCTGTGTGGTGTCACAGCTAAAGCCTTCCCTCCTGCACTGAGCACCTGCACCCCATATGGGCACCTGCTTGAGTCCTGACTCTTCCCCTTCTCATCCTTCTCCCTCCACCAGGTCTGGAAAGCAGCAGAAGATGGCCCCAGGGCTTGTGGCTGAGCACCCACGTGGGAGAGCAGCATGAAGTCCTGGCTCAGGCCTGGCCCAGCTCTGGGCCTTGTCTCCATTTGTGGAGTGAACCAACGGATGGAAACTTTGTGTGTGTGTCTCTCTCTCCTTGTACCTCTGACTTTCAAATAAAACAAAATAAATGTTTAATGCAAATAAATGAATAAGTAAGCAATCTAATCTTCTTTATCATATATATGTAATAGTTTTAAAATGTAGATATCAAAACATATGTGGAAAATAGAAGAATATTACCCAGATATAACTTAAAACACATTTGTATTATCAAATGGATACTCCATTTTATACATTAGAATATTTATACTTGTGTATAATTATACCTATCAATATATACAGCACATATTGAAATAAGTAGTAACATATAGTAGATAAATACGTGCTTTTTGTATAGATAATATTTATATACTACATACATGGATACTATAGTTTATGATGGATATATATAGTTCTATACATATTAATTATATAAGTGTATATAATCTAAACTAAAATTAGATATTATACACACAGGGATATCATATATAGACATATATATTCTCTATGAAGGGAATTACAGTAGCACTGTAATTCTGCATGAATAGATGCCACCTGCTCCGTGGGCATCGCATATGGGGTCTGCTTCAGGTCTGGCTTCTCCACTGGAGATCATCCAGCTCCCTGCTCAGGGGCCTGGGAGAGCAGAGGAAGGGGGACAGGTCCCTTGTCCCTCCTCACCCCCACCCATGTGGGAGACCCGGATGAAGCTGAGGCTGCAGAGGTGGAGTGTCCCAGCGAGGCCATGATGGAGCAGAGGGGCGTGAAGCACGAGATGCAAGATCTCTGGTTCTGTGTAAGTCTTTGAAATAAACATATATATACATCTTTATGGGGAAAATAAAAGATCCTAAGAGACAGTTTACAAAGCACAGATCTGCTTTGGATCTATACAGTAGACAGATGCTGTGGAAGCAGTTGGGGAGCCCTGAACCCTTCTAGGTGATGACAAGAAGGAGCCTCATGAGTTCTCACCAAATTCTGGCTGCTGCAAATCACCTTTGAATTCCACAGGTCCCACAAAAAGTCATTTGCAGGAAACCTGCGCAGTCTGCTGGGCTCTGGTGTCCTCTGCTTGGGGAGGAAGGACTTGGCCGGGCCGCTTCCACAGCTGAGCGTCCCTGTCCCTGTCCCTGTCCCTGTCTGGAGACTCCGGAGTCCGGGATTTCAGGTTCTGTGTTGGGCAGGCTCAGCTGGAGCAGTCTGAGGGAATACTCCCACCTCAGAACACCTCGGGCGCTTACCACTGCAGCTGCCATGGCTTCTGTGCCTGTGTGTGAGCCTGTGTCATGAGATGTTTCCATGTGCACACAGCTCAGGGTGCTTGGTGGGGAAGGAACCCCTGAGGAAGCTGGGAGGGCTCTGGGAGTCCCAGGAGCTGACAGACTGAGGGACAGGACCTGCCCGTGCAAGGGGAGGGCTGAGTCAGTCATGGCCCTGGAGGCCACAGGCCCAGGCCTGTCCATGTCCTGCAAGGACCCACTGCATGCCCATCTGGGCCCCCAGAGGGCTTTGCCCTTGTGGTAGCTGTCCCTCATGTGCCCAGCTGAGGCATATCCTGGGCACACGTGCTTATGTGCTCTGACAGCAACTGCTGGCAAGGTGAGCCCTGTGGAGAACCACTGAGGGCTGTGGCAGGGTCCCTGGGGTCCACACCAGAGTGCCCCCATAGTCCTGGACAGCAGAGCTGTGACTCCTCAGAGTGAGCGCTCCGACTCCTCAGAGTGAGCGCTCCTGCAGGAGAGCCAGGGACAGAACCTTCTCCCCAGCAGCCCACACCCTCCCCTCTGCTGGCCTTCCTGAGGCCTCTGCCTCTCAGGAAGCCCCAGCTCAGGAACAGAAGGAGCCACTGAGGCCCCAGCACACAGGATGAGCTCTGGACTGTTCAGGCTCCTTCCCCTCACTGGGCTGTGACCATGGCAAGACACCCTGGGAGTGTCTGTGTCACAGCCTGTTGCCCCTGACTCACCCTGAGAGGCTGATGGCTCCCTTGGTGCCTGCTGGAGAAGCAGGGTGGCACAGGTGGGAATAAGAAGAGCTAACAGGTGCCCTGGCTTTCCCCAAAAGCCGCTAAGAAGTGGGCTGTAAGGAATTACTTATGTTGGCGCCAGACTTACTGAGAAATAGAACTTGCATGTAGCGCCTAGATGAATGCAGGTACTACATAAAGGATGGGGAGGAAGCAAGTGGTATCATTTATTTTAAAAATGACACTTTATGGCTCTGAGCGGTAGCCTAGAGACTAAAGTCCTCAACTTAAATGTGCCAAGATCCCATATGATCATCAGTTCTAATCTCGGGGCCCCAGCTTCCCACCCAGTTCTCTGCTTGTGGCCTGGGAAAGCGTTCAAGGTCAGCCCAAAGCCCTGGGATCCTGCACTCGCGTGGGAGACCTGGAAGAGGCTCCAGGCTCCAAGCTTTGGACCGGCACAGCTCCAGCCATTTCAGCTGCTTTCGGACTGAATCAATGTGCATGGCATCTTTAACAGGAGTAGTTTGAATGTCGGCTACTAAGTTCTCCTAAAGCCCAGGCATCTGAGCCATGGCAGAGCCAGGCTGAAAATCAGGAGGCAGGAGTCACCAGGCGTCCCTCCTGTGGGACAGAGGCACTAGCTCTGGGCCAGCCTCTGGTGCTTTTCTAGACCGTGATCTGAGGTGGAAATGGAGCATTAGGAATCAAACAGGGTCCCCTGCCCAATGCTTGTGCCTCACGGGGCAGCTTAACCAGGTGTATCACTGTGCTTGCCCAAGTTAACTAATTTTTTAAAGATTTGTTTATTTGTTTGTTTAAAAGCCAGGTCTACAGAGAGAAAGATCTTCTGTCTGCTGGTTCACTCCCCAAGTGGCCTCAACTGTCAGAGCTAAGCCAATCCCAAGCCAGGAGCTAATTCCAGGTCTCCGACATGCATGCAGGATTCTAGGGTTGAACCATCATAGTCTGCATTACCTATCCAGAAGTAAGGAGACAGAATGGACGTGGGCAGCTGGATAGGAGCCAGCAAACATATGTAAGCCAGATGCATGAAAGGCAAGGGTTTAGCTACAAGGCTATGAAGCTGGGCCATAACATATGTATTAGGGCATATTTTGTCTTCAATGTGACAGCCAGATTTATAGAACTTCAGAGACAGAAAAAAATACATCTTCCCTTTTCTGGTTCAGTCTCTAATTGAATGAAACACTCATCTCTGACTGAGCTTTGGGTAGCACAACCCAGCACCGTGCTGTGGGTGAGAAGCCAGGCCCCAAGACCAGCCAGGCTCAAGGGGAGGGCCTAGGCTCCACCTCCTGAAACAGGAGTCCCCAGAAATCTGTGTTTTACTTTATGAATGTTCGATGATTTATCTAAAAGGCAGAGAGAGAGCAAGAAAGAGAGTATACAGAGAAAAGTCTTTTATTCCATGAATCAGCCCTAAAGTATTTAATAGTTAATACATATTTATTAGTAAAATATCTTATTAAATTGCTATTAATAAATATACATCTAAAGAAACATTTGGGAAGAGAATACCACCTCACCACCTGCCTTGAAAAAACCCCAGGTGTTCTGTCCTACACCCTTCCTGGGGTTTGTGGCCATTACCCCTCAGTCATCCTGCCCATGGGACATGACTAGTCACTGACACACAGGTTCAGGAGATGACCTGTGCATGGTGCCACAGGACATAAAGAGTCAGAGATAAAGACACACCTGGGCCCTCCTGCAGGGCAGATGTGGGATACAGATGTTTCCAAAGAATGAGTGATCTTGTCTAAGCTCCTCCTGCCTGCAGGCCTGGGCTGTGTGCCTGGACTCAGCAGAGCCCCAGATAGGGGAGATCCTGCCTTGTCCCAGCTCTGGCCCTTGGTGCCACTCTCTGTCTACTGCTCCCTCCTACACCTGGCCATAAGGATTATCCTGTGAATTTCAGCAAAAGCACCCTCCAGCAAGCAGATCTCCAAGCCCTAAATGAGTCTAGGTGAATTGTCTGGACCCCTTGGATCTTTGGGGTTTTCCTCACACTGCCCCAGTGCCGTGTGTCCCAATCTCCTTTCACTCATCGGTCATTCACAGCATCTGTTCATTCCAAGGCTATTTCAGGTCCTTCTTATAAATATTCGGAAGTGAAGTAGACTCCGTGGGGAAAGACCCAGAGCCCTCCTGCTCACCACTGTGTCCCCACAACACCCACCACAGGGCTGCAAGCCCAGGCTCAGGCTGCCAGCATTGTGGGGTCAGCAGGACATGCACTGGTTGGCCTCTGACATCTGATAGCCTGGGCTCTGAGAGCTCACAGCTAGGTTAGACGTCATTGTGACAACAGTGTCTGATAAAGCCCAGGAATGGCACGCCCATATGTTTGACACCTTCTTACATTGTTGCATAGCCCAGGTGCATGAAGGTAGCATAGTGGCACAGGGAGCCAAGCCATAGCCTGTGACATGGCATCTCTTTTTGGGGCAGTTGGAGTGCCAGCTGCTAACTTCTCTTCCCCAAACCCAGGCCTCAGTGCTGTGAGCTCAGAAACCCCCAAGGTCTCCCATACCTATTTCATTTTTTATTCACTGGCTAAAGTCAATTACATCCATGGCAGCTGTGCTCCCCCTCTACCTGCCTGCGTGTACTCATGCACTTTCTTAGGCACTCCTTAAAATAACCCTGGGACACATTATTATCTGCTGTCCTGTGATGCAAACAGGGACAAGGAGGTTGGATAACTTTGCTGAGAGATCACCAAGATCACCCCGGCCCCATGAAAGCATTTCCCATTCTTCCTTCGTACCATCCTTCTTTCCCATTGCTCTGTTTTTATCCCCATTTACAGGTAAACAACCTGGGGTGTTTCCTTGTGACAGTGCAAGCCTGGGAGCAGCAGGTGGGACCCAGGTCTGTGGTCCTTGCTGAATGAAGAGCGGGGGGAAGAAGCAGAGGCAGAGGGAGAGTTGGTGGCATCCCTGGAAGAGGCTGGGGGCCAGTGTGGTGGCTAAACAAGCATCTTCTCCATGAGAGCTCCAGCATCCCACGTGGGCTCCCTTCTTATAGCCTAGGAAAGCATCAGAGCATGGCCCGAGTCCTTGGGTGTTGCACCCATGCGGAAGATTGCAGAAGATCCTGTTTTTGGATTGGTCCAGCTCTGACCTTTGGGCCATTTGGGCAGTGAATTAGTGGATGTAAGATCTTTCTGTCCCTCCTTCTCTATTAATCTTTCAAGCAAAAATAAATTTTTTTTTAAATAGAGGAAAGAAAGGCTAATGACAGGATAGTGGCGATGTGCTGACTCTCAGGGGTCATGAGGCCATCCTGGGTCCCCTCAAGCCTCTTGCCGTGTGGCCTCCAGACAATGACATCCCCACCTTGGATCCAATTTTTCATCTGTAAAGCAAAGAGATGCTGACGGCCCTGCATCTATTGTACACTTGGGCAGCATTAAAGGAAGACAGGGAGAGGTCGAAGAGATCTTCCATGCATGTTCAAAGGGCTGCAATAGCCAGGGCAGAGCTAGGCTAAAACGGTGAGGCAGGAGCTTCACCCAGGCCTCCCTCGTGTGGGGCAGTGTCCAAGCTCTGGGCCAGCTTGCGGTGCTTTCCCAGGTAGCAAGCTGAACGGTGGACATGGAACATCAGAACTGAAACAGGGTCCCCTGTCAATTCTGGCACTTGACGGAGCATCTTAACTAGGTTTATCACTGTACTGACCCCAATCAACAACTTTTTTTGAAGTTATGTTTCGTTTTCTATGTAAAAGGCATATTTACGGAGAAGAGGAAACGGAAAGACATCTTCCTTCTGTTGGTTCACTCTCTAATGTACCAGATGGCCTTCTCTGACTGAACATAAAAAGTCATCTCCCAGCATTGTGTGGTGGGTGAGAAGCCAGGCCCCAAGACCAGCCAGGCTCAAGGGGAGGGCAAGGCTCCACCTTCTGGAAGAGGAGTCCCCAAGAATGTGTGTTTTCTAAAGATTCATTGCTTTATAGAAAAGGTACACATGAACATACACAGACATACAGAGAGGCAAAGAATGCTTCCAACCACTGGTTCTCCCCAAAGCAGTTATAGTAGGGTCTGGTCAGGATGAAGGTAGACACCCAAAAACACATCCCAGTCTCCACACGGGGGACAAGAAATGATGCCGGAGGGCCCAGCGAGATAGCACGCACAGTGGTTAAGGTCCTCGCCTTGAATGCGCTGGGATCCCATATGGGCATCAGTTCAAATCCCAGCAACACCACTTCCCACCCAGCTCCCTTCTTGTGGCCTGGGAAAGTAGTCAAGGGTGGCCCAGAGCCTTAGAACCCTGCACCAGCGTGGGAGATCTGGAAAGAAGTTCCTGGATCCTGGCTTGGGATCGGCAAAGCACTGGCTGTTGCGGCCACCTGGGGAGTGAATCAACGGGCAGAAGTTCTTCCTCTCTGTCTCTCCTCCTCTCTGTACATCTGCCTTTCCAATAAAAATCTTAAAAAAAAAAAAAAGAAAAAGAAAAGAAATGATGCCGGAGACACTGACCATTGCTTTCCCAGGGGCATTACCAGGAAGCTGGGTGAGAAGCAGAGCAGCCAGGGTTCCCAATGGGATCTCATATAGGATGCAGAATTCCCCAGGCATCTGACAGCCAGCTGTGCCTCAGCACCTCGGGTCGGGGAAGCCGGGGCGTCTCCTGGGGTACCCCTGGCTCAGGGCCACCTGTGGCCAGGGCAGGGCCAGAGCAGAGAAAGGCCACCTGTGGCCAGGGCAGGGCCGGAGCAGAGCAAGGAGCCACCAAACAACTGCCTGAGGCCAGAGGGTGAAGGGAGTGACAGCTTTCACTGTGGGGAGGAGCAGGAGGAGGAGTTGGAAGAGGGCCAAATGGGTTGGAATAAAAGGCACAAAGTGGTGAAACTTTTCTGCTGCACCTGCATTGGTCAGAGGGAGTAGTGTTCGAGGACACCAGCCCACCCTCTTCCTACACTGCCACCCCAACACTCCTGTTCCAGATCCTGTCTGCAACTGAAGGCTTTTTCTCGCTTCTCTCGGACCTGCCCAGCTCTCCTGTTCGAGATCACTCACTTTCTGGCACCGTAATCTGCCCATCTCTGCTTCAGTTTTCCTGTGGATCACCGAGACTCCTCCATCAGAGCCTCCCCATGCTGCCCTCTGGGCTACAGATGCTGCCGCTGCTGTGGCTTCTCCTGTGGACACCCAAACTGGGGCTCTCCAGACCCCATAGCCAGGGGAATGTAAAAAGCCCAGTGTCGGAGGACATGCCTACCCTGTACAACAGAGCCTGTGATGGAGTGGCTGAGGGAGTGGGCGAGGAGAACACCGCAGAGGAGTCGCAGCAGGAGATCGAATACTACCCGACAAACGTCAAAAACGTCCTGATGTTGGGGAGAAGCAACGGTGAGCCGGGGGACCTGGGAGCGCTGCAGTGCAGGGGACACAGGAGAAAATTGCTGGCACAGGAAACTAGCAGGAGGGAGGGTCATCCCAGTGCCACAGGGAAACCCTTTAGAGACGTGGCCTGAGGATGGTGACCAAATGTACAGGTCCCATAGCATCATGCAGGGAGAGAATCCATGGGTGGAAGGCATGTGCCTCCCTTAGGACACATGAGCAGTAAGATCACTGAGGGTCGGGTATGTCCCATGTCCCCATGCTGTCCCCATCAGAGGGACACTTAGTGCCCCATGTCCCCATGCTGTCCCTGTCACTGAGGGACAGGCTGTGCCTTGAGTGCCCGTGCTGTCCCCCATCACTGAGGAACAGTATTTGCTCCATGAGCCCATGCTGTGCCCATCACTGAGGGTCACGTGTGCCCTGTGTGCCCAGTCAGTCTCCTATTACAGAGGAACAAAGTGAGCCCCGTGTAGCTGTGCATTCTCTGCTTCGTCTCCCCTATTCCCTGCAGGATCTTGCAGCTGTTTCCTCTCACACATGAGGATCTGCTCTCGCAAGAGTTTCTCCAGGGCTTCCGACAGGAGTAGGGCTGCATAGAAAGGACTCTGATGCTGCTGTTCAGTGACAGAAAACTCAGGATCTGAGGAGGGAGCGGGGCCCGGGTTAGAGAGGTCGCAGACCCAGTACCAGATCCCAGTCTGTCCCCAGAACCCTTCCTCTTGCAAGAGATGCACCGTTAGGGCTGAAGCCCTGGGAGAAGAGAGTGACACAGCATGCCACCTGAGCAGGCAAAGAGTGGGCCTCAGACAAAAAGGGTGTTAGGAGCCATTCTGCAGGGCAGGGGCCACCCCAAAGGGGCCACTACTGCCCTCCAGGTCCCTCAGCTAAGTGTGATAGTCCAACTCCAATCCTCTGGACCACCCATAATTTGGGTGAGCCAATAACATCCAACCCTGCCAGGCCCCTAATGCCTCTCTCTCCTCCTCCTCCTCCTAGCCATCTATAAACAATTCAGAAACAGCCAGCACAATGTGTACATGGTCTTCAATGCCACGGAGATCCGGGAAGCCGTGCCTAGGTCAGCATCACTGTCTGAAGCAGTTCTGGAACTCCACACGCTCAATCAGCGTGGGGCACAGACAATGTGGCTGTTCCAGGTGAGTTGGGAGCCTGAGCTGAGGCCAGGTGGGGAGGAAGGTGCTGTCCCAGGTGCTGAGAGACAGCCCAGGGAGGCTGGAGGAGCACAGACCAGGTGAGCAGCACAGATGAATCTCCCTGCTGCGCTCCAGGAGCCCAGGCACTTGGGCCATCTTTGGCTGCTTTCCCAGGGGCAATAGCAGGGAGCTGGGCACCAGTAGAGCAGCTGGGACTTTTACCTGTGCTTACTTGGGATGCCTGAGTCACAGGCCACAGCTAAACCCTCTGCAACACAAATCCAGCTCCAGAGTTTTCCTTCTTCTGGCTTTTGATTTATTTGTTTTTATCTGAATGTCAGACCAAAAGAAAAAAGAAGAGACAGAAAGAAAGATCTAACATCCAATGGCTCACTCCCAAGTGAGCTGATTTTGAGCCAGGAGCAAGAGCTTCTCTTGGGTCTCACACATGTGTGCAAGGTTCCAAGAGGATACAAAGCCATCGTAACTGCTTTCCCAGACAACAAGCAGGGAGCTGGATAGGCACTGGAGCAGAACCAGCACCCGTACGGAATCCAGGGTGCATAAGGCGCAGACTTCTACCTCTAGGCTAATGCATTGTACCCTGCTGATTATTTCTTTGAGAGATGGAGTAGATATGGTGCACTCCCCAAATGCCAACAATGGCTGGGAGCCAGCCCAAGGCAGGGAGCAGGGAGCTCAGGCCAGGTCTCCCATGGAGCTGACTGGGACCCAGCTACTTGAGACAGCCCTTCTGCCTCACCAGCGCAGCCCTAGTAGGAAGCTGGAGTCAGGAGCCAGGGCCAAGTCTCCCACCCAGGCAGTCTGCTTTGGGACACAGGCATCTAGACCACTGAGCTGCCAAACTGCCCACTGTCTGCTACCTTGGACATCATGGATGGTGAGCACTTCCAGAAAGTTCTTTTGGACAGAACTGTTCTAGAAGCTGGAGTCTTCAGGCAGGTCTTTGTGCTTCAGAAATGCTGCAGCTTCGAGAAGACACTTGATCTAGCATCCATGTCATCTGCAATTAGTGTTGAAGGAGAGTAGATAATAAACCCTCCCAGGGAGAGAACTTGGCCCAGTGAGCACTCTAAATCCTAAGTCTTCAGCTTCTTCCTGTAGTCCCTGGAGTGTGGTGTCCAGCGCCCACTTTGCCACTAGTCACAAAATTGACTAATCTTAAAAACTGTTGTTTAGATAGTCATTTATTTATTGATATGTCAAACTGCATACCAAGTGCTGGCTCACACCAAAATAGCTTGAATGGATTGGACCGGGGCCACAACCCAAACAGGAGCTTGAAGCTGGCCTGGGGAGCAGCTAGAGAGAGGGGCACATGTGGCTGTTTGAGGTGTGGGCAAGTCTCTGGTATCTTTGTCCCCTGTTGTTTGTCCTCCAGAGATACGGCAAGAAGTCCTGGCGTTTTATCAGAAATACAATGTCTCCCCTCAGTAACACAGCACAGTGGTTGTCCTGGGACGTCACTGGAGTGGTGTGTCAGTGGCTGAGAAATAGAGGTAAAAATCAATTTCTGTCCCACCCTTACTGCTTCTGGGTCCCCCTGCCTGCACCCAGCCCAACACATGCCGGTATCACACACTCAGAGCTGGGGATGAGTGATGGATCTGTCAGTGGTGACTCCATTACCAGAGCACCTGCTCTGCCCTGCCCTGGGAGGGGGGATAAGGGGTCAGCAACAGCATGACAGACACAGCCCAGTCCTTGCCTGGACACAGTGCTCACAGTCCATGGGGTGTGCAGGAAGGGAGGGGAGCACTTCTGTGTCCATGCAGTGATGACTCAGCGTGGGCAGGCAGGGCTGGGAAGAGGAAGCCAAAGCAAGTGCCTGACCCAGCCTGGAGTCAGGGAGGACTTCCTGGAGGAAGGCACCTCTCAGTTGAGCTTTGAGAGATGAGTAAAAGCAGGAAGGACGGGAAGGAGGGCCCAGAGCATTGTGGGTAAGGGAGCAGCTGTGCAAATTCCTGAGCCCAGGGAGAGCTGGCACTCTGGATCTGTCCAGGAAAGGATTATGTCACTCCTCTGCCCAGCCGTGTCCCCAGTGTTCATTACTCACCCAGCTGAGGCATTCGTGTCCGGGATCTCCACACACACACCTCCTTGCCTCGGCTGTGTTGTGTGGCCTGGGTGAACAGGAAACAATAGTGAGCAGGACATCTCTGGTCCTGCCGCCATGGAGCCCACTTCACTTTTGATCTCGTTGGACCTCTTGCAACAGCCAGGGCAGGCTGTAGCTACCATGAATGAATGAATGATTCTCTGAATGGGATGCTGAGGGAAGAAGGGTTAGGGTCATGTTAAGTTTAACCGTGGGGCCTGGGAGAAGCTACCCTTACCAGCGTGGGGGATGAATGAGGGCTATTTGGAGGAGTTGTATTGTGTTGGGGCTCACAGAGTAATTCATTCAGCCAGGTGTGGCCAGGGCAGTAGGGAGCAATGGGGAGTAAGAGGCACCCTGGGCCAGAGCCATCACCTAGCCAGATCATGTTTCTGAGTGTAGCTTTGCCCTCTGCCCTTGGCCACTGTGGGACCATGGGCAGGTTACGTCCTAACCGTGTGTGTGTCAGCTACTTGCACTGTAAGAAGCTCAGGATGACTGAGGGTTCAAGGTGGTGACAGCACACAGGAAGGGGCTAGCACAGAGCATCTAATTCTGTGGATTCTGTTGTTTGTTGGCAGATGGTGGGCTTAGGAAATGGTCCATCTGCTGGGTCTCCCCCAATTGTCTCCTAACATGCTTGTTACCATGTGTAAGTTTTATTAATTGTGGCCACAGTCATTGCATAGTGGAGGGATCCCAGCTGCTCTGCTTCCAATTCAGTTCCCTGCCAATTTACCTGGGAAGGCAGTGGATGACGGCACAAGTCCTTGAGCCACTGCACCCACGGGGAGACTCACATGAAAGTCTTGCCTTATAGCTTCAGACCAGCCTAGCTGTGTCCTAAGGGTGTTATAAAGTGGCAGTCGGGCCACTTCTGTCCATTGTGGCCATTTAGGGGATGAACCAGTGGATGGAGGATCTCTGTCTCCTTGCCCTATCTCTCTGTAAGTCTGCCTTTTAAAATCAAAACTGATTCAAAGGCAGACATTCCAGGTTCATTACCAGGGAAGTGGATTTGAAAGGAAGCAGCCAGTTCACCAGCATTCAGGCATGGTGGTCCCTGAATCTTGCAAGGGCTCCTGTCCAATACCAGCTGTCCCACTCCCGACCCAGCTCCCTGCTGACATGTCTGGGAGAACAGCAGAACTGCTCCCAGCTGGGAAATCCTGAGGATGTTCCTGGCTTCAGCCTGGCCTAGTCCTGCCATTGAGGCCATCTGGGGAGCAAGCCAACAGCAAGAAGGTGTGGCTCCCTTTTTTTCTAGAACTCTGCCATTCAAAAAATGTAAATAGTAAAAAAAAAATTTAACTGAAATGAATCAGCTGGAAGGTGAACTGGGGCTCTTGTAGGATGGCAGAATCAAAGGCAGCTTGTTCATTCACTGCAACACAGAGCTTTCCCTTACACACTGGTTTTCTAGACAGGGAACCAAGAACTACGGGAAAATGAAAGTTAAGAATGTCTACCCAGGTGCATTCTACTTTACTTGAAATCAGGAGACAAATAAACAGCCACTCACCCATGTCAGAGGTCACATGCTCTAGAGAAGACAGTGACGTCACGGCCAGGGAGGGGTGTGCACCCTGCAGGGCCCCTGTGAGGAGGTGACATGGGAGCTGAGCCCTGAAGGGGAAGTTGCTGGCATGGCATGGCAGAGCTGGAGTGTGTGTGGTGGTGAGGGGTGTCCCAGGCAGGAGGAGCCCCCCTGGAGTGTGCTCCTTCCCTCCTCTTCCTCCAGGGGCCTGCTGAGCCTCACACTCACACTCACACTGGGATCCCTCTCCTCACTCCCGCAGGGGAATTTGAGGTCTTTCGCCTAAGAGCCCAGAGACACCCTGACAACACAGATAGTGTCCTCCATATGGAAATCAGTGGTGAGTACCCAGCCCTGGCCCAGGCTTTGGCCTCAGTGATCTGTGTGTGAGCATGCATGTGCATATAGGTATGGGTGTGCAGCTGAAACTGCTCCTTTAACATGACATTCCAACCCCATGCAGGGATCAACCGTTTAGGCCATGTTGACCCACTTGACCATCACGGTCTCAGCATTTACCAGCCTACTCTTCGCATTAAGACCACCCCAGTGGCCCAACCTGACCGAGTGGATTGCATCCGTCACCTCTAACAGCTGGACACCAACTGCTGCAACAGGTGAACATGGGGGTCCTTGACAAGAACCTGCCTGAGGCCGCCCTCTCTGAGTGTTTTCAGGATGTGGATGTGGGACCTCGGTGGGCGACAGGATAGGTCCTAAGGGTGCCTGCCTGCTACAAAGTGGAAGTTGGGCAGGATCAGAATGTGGGGTATAGGAACACGATCTCCATTTGGCAAGGAGGGCTTGTAGACAGGGTGGAGTTTGAAGCTGGGATGCCGTATCTCTGGAGTCAGTGTCTGTGACTGGCAGTGAGGCCATTGGGGAGGAGGAGGAAGCTGCAGTGTGGGGAACCCAGAACTAGAAGATGGTGTGTTTTGGGTTCCTACTCCACTGGCAGATCAGAGAATCCAGTGCCAGCTCCCTGGCTCTGAATGGGGGGATACTGGGGTAAAAGGTAGCACCCTGTGCCACTCCCATACACACACATCCTGAGGACAGAAACTATGGAAATGCTGACCCTGCGGCTGCACAGCTCCGTGATGGCTGCAGGTGACCCGTTAACTCCAGGCTGTGCCCCCACAAGTGCTACTTCCTGTGGGCAGAACTGGGATGCAGATTTGGATCCTGGGGGCTCAGGACAGTCAGGTGCCTGAATGCTAGAGTGCTGGAATTCAATGAGATTGTGGGTGGCTGAGCAGGGCTCTGGGTTACCACCCCTTCCCTACAACAGTCCTGCAGTGGTGTCAGGGCTGGAAGTTGGCCCCTTTCCCATGGTTCTCTCACCACCGCAATTACTCCCTGGGACTGCACCCCCAGGGAGTGAAAGGCTGAGGTGCTAAGGGCCCTCGCTTCAGAGGGCAGGCCAGGGGCTCAGCACAGAGGTCATTGCCAAGAGTCAGACCTCAATCTCATCCTGGCAACCGATGCACCTGGCTCTTTTCCAAACAATGCAGCAAGACCACAAAAAGGCAGCCTGCATACTCCACACCCTGCGAGACTGGAGCCAGCGACACCCCAAACCCACAGAGAGCAGGGATACAGAAAGTTAATAGTGCAAGAAGATTCCTGAATTCTATGCATATTTCTTTATAATATTAATTTCCCAGAAAGTATAAAAACAAGTTTGCATAAAAAGGTCACTTTGTCCTGAATAGTTGCCTACCTATAGATACTCCAGGGGCCAGCTATGTAGTGTCACAGGTAAAGCCTTCCCTCCTGCACTGAGCACCTGCACCCCATATGGGCACCTGCCTGAGTCCTGACTCTTCCCCTTCTCATCCTTCTCCCTCCACCAGGCCTGGAAAGCAGCAGAAGATGGTCCCAGGGCTTGTGGCTGAGCACCCACGTGGGAGAGCAGCATGAACTCCTGGCTCAGGCCTGGCCCAGCTCTGGCCCTTGTCTGCTTTTGTGGAGTGAAGCAACGGATGGAAGTTCTGTGTCTCTCTCTCCTTGTACCTCTGACTTTCAAATAAAACAAAATAAATCTTTAAAGCAAATAAATAAAAAAGTAAGCAAATATATATGTATAATAGTTTTAAACATGTAGATACAGAAATACATATGGAACACATAAGGATATTAGTCATATATATATGTATATATATATATACTTAAAAGACACTTGTATTATCAAAAGGGTACCCTATATTATATAAGAGAAATAGCTATACTTGCATCTAATTATGCATGATATCAATATATAAAGCATGCATTGAGGTAAACATACATACATTATTAGACTAACTATCAAGTATAAATACATACTATAAATGTGCATTGTGCTGCACATTATGAGCTGTAGTCCTGGCTGCTCCTATCCAGCTCTCTGCTTGTGCCCTTGGAAAACAGTAATCTTTGGCACACAGCCTTAGGAGCCTTCACTTGTTCGGGAGCCTCAAGGAAAGTTCGGTGCCCTGACTTCCCATCTTTTCAGCTATGGCCTATTGTGAACATT
Source organism: Ochotona curzoniae (assembly GCF_017591425.1). Lineage (NCBI taxonomy): Eukaryota > Metazoa > Chordata > Mammalia > Lagomorpha > Ochotonidae > Ochotona > Ochotona curzoniae. The sequence continues at coordinate 1,903,631 of NW_024465561.1, read as the reverse complement.
CAGGGAGCAAACCAGCAGATGGAAGAACTTTTTCTTTGTCTCTTCTTCTCTTTGATTTCAATCTGCCTCTTCTTTTAACACCAAAAAGAAGAGGCTACAGCATGATGGTCTTGTAGCAAAAATGCTTGCATGAATGACCCTGGAATGCCATATGGGCACTGATTCGTGACCCGGCTGCTCCACTTCACTCCAGCTCCATGCCTGTGTCCTGACAAAGCAATAGAAGATGGCCCAAAGCCTTGGGACGCTGCACTTGCATGGGAGACCTCAGAGAAGCTCCAGGCATCCGGTTTCAGTACCCCTCAACTCTGGCTATTATAGCCACTTGCTGAGTGAAGCAGCAGATGGAAGATTTTTCTGTCTTTCCCTCTCACTGCACATCTGCCTTTTCAAGAAAAGGTTTTTTTTTTTCAATCTTGACAAAAATAATAATAAAGAAAGAATAACTAATAAATAATAATAAAAATAATAAAATGAATAACTAAGGTGAGCAGGACTCTTCTTGAAGATAAGAGTTATAGCTTCACCTAAAGGGACCCACAAACAGATCCCCAAGCCTGTCTCTCTCCAGAGAACCTGGTTTGGAGGCTGCAGGGAGTAGAGCAGTGGGAGGAGTGGTGCCTACACATGCCCACGCACGCCCCTCCTGCCCACAGGACCTGCCGTCCAGCAACTGTGACTCAGACTGGGTGGTGATGGCTGACTCACCCTGGTCTACCTCCCGACCACCTGAGCCTGGCTGGCTTCTCTTTGCTCTCCTGCTTCTGGTCAAGGGCATTGCCACCTCCATCTGTCCCAGAAAGTCAGTATGTGTGTGGAACCGGGAGAGGAGTGGGCACAAAATAGAAAAATTCACACACACACACACACACACACACACACACACACACACACACAAAGAGTAGCCATGGCTAGAGATGGAATTGGCAAGGAAGTGGAGGGGGCTATGCAGAAAACCCAGGGGTGGAGTGAGGTGCATTCCACAGGCTGCCCTGAACCTGAACTCTGAGCCTGGCTCTGCCCTCTCAGAGCTCAGGCAAGCCCCCTGTTCTCCTGTGCCTCAGCTTCCCCAGCTGTGTAATGGGAATGCCTCAGTCAGGGTTGTTGTGAGAATCACATGAGGTGGAAAATATTGTGTTTCTGTTAAGTGAGTTTCCACAGCCCAGAAGACAAACCCCATGGTGAGCATTCCGAACAGCAAACATGGGAATGAATGAATGAGTGAGTGAGTGAAGTTAGGTAGTGGAGCACAAGGGCAGGGCCTAGAATTCTGGGAAACAAGGGGCTTGAGGGGATGCTGGGGTCACCACTGCCCTCTGCCTCTACTGACCAACAAGGCCTAGGGGACATCCAGGGGCAGGGGCTGCCTCCTGCTATGCCTTCCTGCTGGGATCCTGGCAGTGGGTGGGCCTGTGCACATAGCCAGGTCACTCAGAACCACCAGTGTCCCAGGACGCTGGCAACTGGAGTTGGTGAGGGATGCTCTCTCTGTCATCTCCTTTGCTTTGAGCATTATGTATGGACCTGTGTTGCTAAGCCCCACCCCGGGAAGATGCTGAGCACATGGAAGGCAAGGTCAGAAAAACAGCAGGGGTGATGTAGCCAGCGTTGTGGCACCGTGTTTTAGCAGAAGCCTGAAATGCCAGAATCTCATGTGAGCACTGGTTCAAGTCCTGGCAGCTCCAATTCTGATTCGAGTCCCTGGAGCTGGGGTAGTGCTGGAAGGGCAGCAGAGTACCTGGGCCCCTGCCACCTGCTGTAAACCTAAGTGGAACTCCAGGCTCCTGGCTCATCCTGGGGCAGTCTCAGCTGATGCGGTTGATTCAACAGAGAACCAGCAACAGAAAAATTCATTATTTTCTCTCTACTTCTCTGCTTCCTTGTCTTCCTTGCTGTAATTTAGATGTCGGATATATAAAATTTTATTTAAAGATTTTTATTAAAGCTTTACTAATAAAAAGACCTCAAGAAATATTTGGAGAGGGACCCACCTTGAAAACCCCAGGATGTTCTGTCCCAGACTCTTCCTGTGTGTTGTTGCCTTAACCCCTCAGCTACCCTGCCCATGTGACAACGCTAGGAGGAATCAGATGACCTACACATGGTGCCACAGGCAATAAAGAGTCAGAAATAGGGAAAAGCCAGGCTGGGCTGACTGTCCCAACTGGTACAAGCAAAAATTAGAGTGGGTGAAGGTTGGTTGGGCTTTGCTGCAGAATCAGCTGGCAGAGGCTGGCACTGGGAGCTTAATCTGTCAAATTAAACTCCAGAACCACTTGGAGAGTGCACAAACTGGAACCTGGAGTAGCCTAGTAGGGAGAAAGTGGGCACCTCCGTCTTGGGAGAGCACAAAAACCAGGACAGGGACAGGGGTGGCTAGACAGAAAGGCACCGGCCAGTATGTGTGTGGGCTGGATAGTAGGGCTGGTTGAGTTGAAGTAGGCTTCAATGCCCATTGACATGTATGAGAGCTAAATGGGATGTGGGAGAGATTGATCTAGTCTGCGGTACATACTGGCAAGCATGGGAACCAGGGTAGGGGTCAGGCCTGGTGGGGGTTATGGAGAATCGCCCCAACTAGGCTGCAGCTCCCACTGGTTTGCGTGAGGGCCCAGTATGAAGTGGACAGGATCAGGCTGGACTACAACACCCATCAGTTCACGTCGAAGACAGGGCTGGAAACAGAACTGACCCAACAATTAAAACGACCAGCATGCGTATAAGTTGATTGGGGCGACAGACTGTGCTGGACCCTGTACTGGCAAGTACACACATGAATCAGGTCTGGGATCACCTCAGACAAAGTTACTTTGGAGATCCCTCCAACTAAACTGCTCATCTCAGAACCCCAACCATGAAGAGACTATGTCAGTCAGGTGAAGCGATTTCATCGTGCTTGGAATGGCAAGATAGGCAGCAATTCAGAACTGTTGAACTATCAAAACTGCTTGAGCAAGACTCTCAAAGCATTCCCCACACAGGGACCTGGGATGGGTGGGAGGCTAGATGAGGTTTCTCCCTTTGTTTCTCCCCTGACCCCAGATACAGGGGGGAAAATGATGATATTAGTGTAAAAAGAATGGTCTTACCCACTTTCCTGTAGCCCTTGACTCTTCGTATCCTGATCAATTATGCAAGATTGTTAAAAAAAAAAAAAAAAGAAAAAGAAGAATCAGAGATAAAGACACACCAGGGCCCTCCTGCAGGGCAGATGTGGAATACAGATGTTTCCAAGGAGTGAGTGATCTTGTCTAAGCTCCTCCTGCCTGCAGGCCTGGGCTGTGTGCCTGGACTCAGCAGAGCCCCAGATAGGGGAGATCCTGCCTTGTCCCAGCTCTGGCCCTTGGTGCCCCTCTCTGCCCACTGCTCCCTCCTACACCTGGCCATATGCATTATGTTGAGTCTCAATGCAGTCACACCACTCCAGGCCTAAAATAAGTGTGGGTACCTTTTCTCGGCCCCCAGGCCAAAGAATGTTCCTCTTGCTCTGTCCGTCCCCACGCCTCCCCATCTCAGTTCATTCATCACTCATTCAAAGTCTCTGAATGCCAAGGCTGTTTCAGGATCTACTTTTATGTATTCTGAAGTGAAGTGGACACTGTGGGGAAGGACCCAGGGCCCTCCTGCTCACCACTGTGTCCCCACAACACCCATCACAGGGCTCAACCCCAGGCTCAGGCTGCCAGCATTGTGGGTCAGCAGGACATGCACTGGTTGGCCTCTGACATCTGATAGCCTGGGCTCTGAGAGCTCACAGCTATGTTAGACGTCACTGTGACGCCAGTGTCTGATAAAGCCCAGAATGACAGGCTCATGAATACTTGGTGTTCAAGAATATTCTCGTATAGGCCATGTGCATGAAGTTAACACTATGGCACAGTGACATTCTATAATGCTATAGCCTGTGACATGGCATCCACATTAGGAACAGTTGAGAGTCCCAGCTGCTCCACATCTCCAAAACCCAGGCATCAGAGCCAGCACAAGGCCAAGCTGAAATCCAGGCGGCAAGAGCTTCCTCCAGGCCTCACTAATGTGGAGCCGGTCCAGCTCAAGGCCAGCTTCTGGTGCTTTCTGAACAGGGATCTGGGTTGCACATGGAGCATGAGGACTCACACAGCATCCCCTGCCCAAGCTTGGGCTTCACGTGGCAGCTTGACCAGCTATATCACTGACGACCCCCAATAACTGAGTGGGTTTTTTTTTTTAGTTTTATTATTTATGTTGTTAGAAAGGCAAATATACAGAAAGGAGACTCACAAAAAGAGATCTGTCCACTAGTTCACTCCACAAGCAGCCACAATGGCCAGAGCCAAACCAATGCAAAGCCAGGAGCCAGAAGCTTCTTCTGGGTCTCCCACATGGGTGAGGATCTGAAGTTGGGGCCATCCTCTACTGCATTTCCAGGCCACACGCAGGGAGCTGGAACATAAATGGAGCAGCCAGAATACAGACCAGTGTCCATATAGGATCCTGGCACCTGCAAGTTGAGAATAACTACAAGGCTAAAACACCAGGCACAAATTAATAGTTTTTTAAGATATATTTCATTTTATTTGTGAAAGCCATATTTACATTAAAAAGGAGAGACAGCAAGCATCTTCCTTCTGCTGGTTCACTCCCTAATTGGCAGCAGCATTCATCTCCGACCAGCCTAGGGAGTCACACTGTGCTGTGCGTGAGAAGCCAGCCCCAAGACCAGCCGGGCTGATGGCGTGAACCTAGGCTGAAAGCGGAGTCCCCAAGCATCTGTGTTTTATCTTCTGAGGATTCAAGGATGCATTGAAAAGGAAGATAGGGAGAGAGAGAGTTGCCTCATATACTACTTCACCCCGAGCATATTTATTTAATATTTATTAGATACTTTATTAGGTATGCATTAATAAATATTTACTATATCTTTATTAATTAAAAAATCTTTAGAAATATTTGTGGAGGGATCATCCTCACCACCTGCCTTGAAAACCCCAGAATGTTCTGTCCTAGACCCTTCCTGGGGTTTGTGGCCATCACCCCTCAGTCATCCTGCCCATGGGACAGCGCTAGTAGCTGACGAAACAGGATCAGGAGATGACCTGTGCATGGTACCACAGGCCATAAAGAGTCAGAGATAAAGACACACCAGGGCCCTCCTGCAGGGCAGATGTGGGATACAGATGTTTCCAAGGAGTGAGTGACCTATTCTAAGCTCCTCCTGCCTGCAGGCCTGGGCTGTGTGCCTGGACTCAGCAGAGCCCCAGATAGGGGAGATCCTGCCACGTGCCAGCTCTGGCCCTTGGTGCCCCTCCCTGCCCACTGCTCCCTACTACACCTGGCCACAAGAATTGTCCTGTGAGTCTCAACAATCACCCTGCTCCCGGCAGCACTTCTTGCCCCAAATGAGTCTGTGTTCTTCTCTCAGCCCCCAGGGCAATAAGTGCTCCCCTCACCCTGTCCCAATCCCATGCCACCCAGTCTTAGTTCACTCATCAGTCATTCAAACTGTCTGAGCATGCCAGGGCTGTTTTAAGACCTCTTTGTAAATATTCTGAAGTGAAGTGGAACTTGTGGGGAAGGAGCCAGAGCACTCCTGCACATCGCTGTGTCCCCACAACATCACCGCAGAAGAAATTCCCACCAGAAGAAATTCCATGAGCTGTTCACTCCTCAGAGGCTATACAACCAGGGCAGAGCCAATGGGGAAAGAAGCACCACAGGGCTACAAGCCCAGGCTCAGCGTGAGAGCATTGTGGGGTCAGCAGGACAGGCACTGGTTGACCTCTGACAGCCTGGACTCTGAGAGCTCACAGCTGGGTTAGATGTCATTTTGATGACAGTGTCTGATAAAGCCCATCAGCAAGAGGTGTTCTAGAATATTCTTGTATAGCTCAGGTGCATGAAGCTAGAATAGTGGCACAGGAATCCAAGCTGTAACCTGTGACAGGGCAACCATATTAAAACTAGTTTGAGTGCCAGCTGCTAACTTCTCCCAAATCAGGATGCCAGTGCTGTGGGTTCTGAGATTTCCAAGCTATCCCACACCTGTCCCCCTTATGCTCACTGGTCAAAATCAGTAGAAGGCAAAGGAGCTGTGTCCCAATTCTCATTCCTAGAGCAACACTGGGGCATGCTCTCATCTGCTGTCCTGTCATGGAAACAGGCACAAGAAAGTTAGATAACTTTGCTGAGAGATCATCAAGAGCTCACTGAGTGCCCCAGGTCAATGGGAAGCATTTGCTGTACTTCCTTGCTAGCATGCCTTCTTTCCCATTGCTCTGTTTTTATCCCCATTTGCAGGTGAACACACTGGGGTGTTTCCTTGTGACAGTGAACCGCAGGCCTAGGAGCAGCAGGTGGGACCCAGGTCTGTGGTCCTTGCTGAATGAAGAGTGGGGGGAAGAAGCAGAGGCAGAGGGAGAGTTGGTGGCATCTAGGGAAAGGAGTCTGGGGGCCAGTGTGGCGGCGCAACAGGCACCTTCTCCTGCAAGAGCCCCCATTTCCCCTATGAGCTCTGGTCATGTCCTGACTACTTCACTTCCCATTCTGTTCCCTGGTTGTGACCTAGGAAAGCATCAGATGAGGATAGACCAAAACCATGAGACACAACAGAAGATCTGAGTGAAGATCTTGGTTTTAGATTGGCTCGGCTCTGTCCATTCCAGTGTTTGGGGAGTACACTAATAAATGGAAGATTTTCCCAGCTCTGCTCCTCTCTGGAAATCTAAAAATAAATTATTTTTTAAAAATGTATGAATGAGAGACACCCAACAACATCTGTGAAGGCTGGACAGTTGAGCTGGTTAGATGGAACAAGGTTTTAATACCCATTGATATGTATGAGAGCAGAAGGGGATATGGGACAGACTGGACTAGTCTGCTGCACATACTGGCAAACCAGGGCAGGGGGTGGGCCTGGTGGGGGTTATTGTGGGTCGCTCCAACTCGGCTGCAGCCCACATTGGTTTGTGTAAGGGCTTTGTATGTGCTGGGCAGAACCAGGCTGGACTGCGGTACCCATTGGTTCCAGTGGAAGACAGGGATGGAAACAGAACCAACCCAGCAATTGTAACCAACAGCTGATTGGGGCAATGGACTGTGCTGGGCCCTGTACTTGCTAGTACATACAAGAATCTGTCTGGGAACACCTCAGATAAAGTTTGGGGATCTCTCTAGTCAAGCTTCCGGACTCAGAACCCTAACCATGAAAAGACAGAGGACAGAACAAGTCAATCAACCACCTCAGCTATATGTTGGCAGTGAAAAACTGGGCAAACAGAGACTCTATGATGGACTATGTCAATCAGTGGATTCTTCAACGACCTCATCATGCTTGGAGTGGTAAGAGTGGCAGCAATTTAAAACTGTTGAACTATCAAAACCACTTGAGGAAGACCCTCGGAGCATGCCCCACATCCGGGCCCTGGGATGGGTGGGAGACTGGGTGGGGCTTCTCCCTGAAAATCCCCTTTTACATCAGATATATTAAGGAAACAATACGGAACGAATTGTCTTGCCCATCTTCTTGTAGTGCTTGAACATTTTTACCCTAATTATGTCAAGTTTGTCAAAAAGTAAATTTTTAAAAATATATACGAATGAAAGGAGGCTGAATACAGGGCAGGGGGTGATGTGCTGATGTCAGGGTTCATGAGGCCGATCCAGATCCTTTCCAGAAAAGAACAACCTTAAAGGGAGACAGAGGCAGAAGAAATGCTGTGTGCTGTTCCAGTCCTCAAAGGCCAGGGCAGAGTCAGGCTGAAACGGCGAGGCAGGAGCTTCACCCAGGCCTCCCTCGTGTGGGGCCGTGTCCAAGCTCTGGGCCAGCTTGCGGTGCTTTCCCAGGTAATGACCTGGGTTAGACATGGAGCATCAGGACCCAGTGTCCCCTATCCAATGCCGGCACTTCGCACGGCAGCTTACCCAAGTTTATACTGTACTGATCACAATAAACAATGTGTTTTTTTTTTAATTTAGTTTATCTTTTATTTTCTATGTGGGAAATTGATAAAAATGAAGAGATAGAGAAAACAGTCTTCCTTCTGCTGGTACACTCCCTAATTGGATGGAACATCCTTCTGAACCAGCCTGTGAAATCACACCCAGCACGGTGCTGTGGGTGGAAGCCAGGCCCCAAGACCAGCCAGGCTCAAGAGCAGAGCAAGGCTCCACCTCCTGATGTAGGAGTCCCCAAGACTCTGTTCTATTTTGTGAAGATTTATTGATTTATTACAAATGCAGAGAGAGAGGGAGAAAGATTGCATTCGCTGTTGCTCCCTAAAGGCAGCCATAGCAGGACCCAGCCAGGCTGAAGGGAGGTACTTAAGAACACATACTGGTCTCCACATGAGTGACAGGACATGATGCTGGAGCCACTGACCATTGCCTTCTTAGGAGTATTAGCAGGAAGCTGGGTGAGAAGCAGAGCAACCAGGATTCCCACTGGGATCTCATACGGGATGCAGAAGTCCCCAGGCATCTGACAGCCAGCTGTGCCTCAGCATCTCAGGTCGGGGAAGCCGGGACACCGTTCTGGGGTATCCCTGGCTCAGGGCCACCTGTGGTCAGGGCAGGGCCAGAGCAGAGAAAGGAGCCACCAAGCAACTGCCTGAGGCCAGAGAGTGAAGCGAGCGGCAGTTTTCATGTGGGGAGGAGCAGGAGGAGGAGTTGGAGGAGGGCCAAATGGGTTGGTATAAAAGACACAAAGTGGTGAAACTTTTCTGCTGCACCTGGGAGTCTCACTGCACAGGCCAGAGGCGGCAGGGTTTGAGGACACCAATCCACCTTCCTGCTACGTTGTCACTATAGCGCCTCTGTTGCAAACATCCTCTGGGTGAAGGTTCTGCCTCACCTCTCTCAGACCACAACAACTACCCTCTTTTAGACCAAGACTTCTACCTGCTGGATAAACAGTTTACCCATCATCATCTTGGTTTTCTAGTGGTCCTCGACACCTCTCCATCAGAACCGCCTGTGTTGCAGATGCTGCTGCTGTGGCTTCTCCTGTGGACGCCCAAATTGGCGCTCTCCAATCAACTGAGCCTGTGGGACATGCTGATCAGCACAGAGCATGAGGACATAGACTCCCGGTACACCAGAACCTGTGAAAGAGTCATCAAGGAGACCACCCAGAAGAAACCAAAGGCCAAGGGTGACTTCTATGAAGATGCGATCACCCTCCAGCGAATGGTGGACATTGACAATGGTGTGCTGGGTGAATTGGGAGCACTGCATGTCAAAGCAGAAGAAATTGGCAGGAGAAGGGATTCCTCTTGAACAGGAAGCACGGGGGGCATAGATATCCTACATGGGGCTACTGAGCTGTCTATCCCTCAATAATGTGGTCTGGGACAGTGAGGCAAGTGGACAAGACTCACCAGGTGCTGGGGGAAGGTTCAAGGAGAAGCTGTGGGCGGAAGGCAGTGGCCTCCCTTAAGGCGCTTAAGCTCCAGGGTCACCTGGAGGGAGATGCACAGAGGAGCACCATGTGGGCATAGGAGGAGCACCCAAGCTTTGGGGAAGGGAGCCAGTGGGGAAAGCAGACCAGAGTTTGAGGATTGCAGATTGAGAAGATGTAAGGATCCAGCAATGTGAAAGGGGAAGTGGACCACCTCCAGGGTACAAGGAACCTGCGTTTGGGCAGGGCCTGAGGGGAGAGAGGCAATGGGCTTTGTGATGAATGCAAGAAATGGGCATGATGCTGGTGGGAAGGAAGTAGCTGGTGAGAAGAAATAGACCAGGAAGGGTTGTGCAGGATGCCTGCCAAGGGTCATGGTGTTTCAGACAAGCACACAAAGGCACAGAGAATCCCAGGAAAGTGAGAATTGTAGTCTGGGGCTCCCTGGAGCTTCCACCTCTGCGAATTCCCTGATGCCATTCTCTCTCTGCTCCTTCTAGAAATTTATCAACAATTCAGAGTAAACCAGCACAGTGCATACATGGTCTTCAACAAAACAGAGCTCCGGGAAGCAGTGGCTGACCCATCGTTGCTGTGTTTAGCAGAGCTGCACCTGTTCAGGCATAACAAGCACCAGGAGCAGATACTGATGCTGTTTGAGGTGAGATGGGAGCCTGAGCTGAGGCCAGGGTGGGAGGAAGGTGCTGCCCTGCAGAGGGTACAGGAGCTCAGGCCAGGGACTCCTGGGCACTTCAGAACTCTCAGACTCTTAACAGCATGCTTCAGTGCTCACAAGGTTGGGGTGTAGGAGTTGAACCCTTAAAGACGACAGGAGTCTCAAACATGAAATCTCTGGAAAGGCTGGAGGCTCCAGAACCCATCTGGCCACTAGGGGAACCACTGGCCACATGCACCTTGTTTAACATGTAAATGGATGAGCAGGAAATGTTTTCAGGGCTCCCACATCACAGAGATAAGGTCGCTATTTGGTAAAAATCATACTTCTTGAGTTGTCTTTTAAAGATGTACTTACTACTTTGAGTAAGTAAGGTATTTCTGAGTGACAGAAATAGAGACAGAGACAGAGCTAGAGGCAGAGATGGAGGTAACAATATAGATTGAGAGATCTTGCACCTGTTGCTTCTCTCTCCAAATGGCCACAGTGACTAGGACTGGGCCAGGTCAGAGCCAGGAACCTGGAATGCCACCTGGGTGTCCCACATGGGTGCCAGGAGCTCAGGTACTTGGGCCATCTATTGCTGATTTCCCAGGGGCATTGTCAGGGAGCTGGAGCACAGGTAAGTAGCTGGGTGTTTCAGCTGTGTCCAGGGGGATGCCTGAGTCACAGGCCACAGCTCTACCCTCTGCACCACAACTCCAGCCCCGGAGTTCTCTTGTCTGATTATGTATTTTGGAGACAGGAAGGTATAGATGGAGAGTGTGCCTGTGCTGGTTCACTCCACAAATGCCTACAATGTGCAGGGTGGGGCCAGGCACAATCCAGGAGCTTGGGACTCCATCCTGGTCTCCAACGCGTGTGGCAGAACAAGTTGCACATATTCCATTGCATGCCCAGGCTCATGAGCAGAGAGCTGGATCAGAAGTAGAATAGCCAGACTCACACTGGTCCTAACATGGGATTCTGACATCACAGGCTGTGTTTTAGCTCTCTGTAGCACTACCCCAGCCCCATGTTCCTGGAGTTGTACAAGATTGTTCTAGAACTCCTCAGGTTCCTAAGTGTGTCCTTCGTGGTCCTTATCAAGCACTGGGGTCATAGAATTCATAGAACGATGTCTAACACAGCAGTGAGCTCTCAGGTACAAGCTGTCAGATCTGCCTGCTGTGTCCCTGCAGACCCAGAATGCTGGTCCCAGGTGCCTGGGCTAGGGGGTAATGCTGTGCTGAGGGGGTTTAGCCTGGTAGTGGTGCCTGTGGCCTCAAGGGATTAGAACACCCCACAGCTCTAAGCCAGGCACAGTAGGTGAAGCAGCATCAAGGAACCCATGCCTGCCTGTCCTCTCTGTAGGTACTATGGAGGGTGGAGTGACACTGCAGCACAGATGTGGCAGGTGGCTGGGTCGGGGTTGGACGCTAACCTCGTGTGCTTGTAGCGTGGGATGCAGTCTGGATGTGTGGTGTGCTGGCAAATCTCTGCCATGTCAGGGTCCTGATCTTTGTTCTCCAGATACACAGAAATAATTCCTGGCAATACCTCAGTCACCTGCTGCTGGCCTCCAACAACACAGCAGATTGGCTGTCGTTTGACGTCACTGAAGTTGTACGGCGCTGGATGAACCAAGAAGGTGAAGATCATTGTCTGTCCCATCCTTGCTTTTCTGGAAACCCCTGGTTAGACCCTGACTTCTCCCCTCCCCCATGCTGCTATCAGACACTCAGGGCGGGGTGACACTCAGGGGTCTGTTAGTGGTGACTCCATCCCTGAGCACCTGCTGTGCCTGCCCTGGGATGGGAGATGAGGAACAGACACAGCATGACCTCACAGCCCAGTCCACATGTGCAGCCTGGACTGTCCTGACATAGCTTTGTCTTCTACCCTTGGCCCTTGTAGGACCATGGGCAGGTCATTCCTTTCCATGTGTGTCTGTAGGAGGGTCAGGGAGGCTGAGAGTTCAAGGTGGTGACAGCACACATGAAGGGGCTAGGACAGAGCACCTGGTACTATGGATTCTGCTGTTTAGAGACAGAATGTGGGGCTAGGAGTTGTCCATCTTCTGGGTCACCCTAATTGCCTCCTAACATGTTTCTTCCTTATTTCAAGATTGATTTTTTGAGATTAGCGCTGTATCTTAGTGGGGCTAATCCTCCATCAACGATGCAGAAAATCCATGAAAGTATCAGATCAAGTACCACCTACTCCAGTTCCATTCCAGTTTGCTGGAAAAGATGTGGATGATGGCCAGGACTTTGGGCCCCTACCTACATCCTTCAGATGAAACTTGCCTCCCTCTGGGACCTGTTCAGCAGTTGGCATTTTCGGGCCTTTGTGAATATTTGGAGGAAGTACAAGTGGATGGAGGATCTCTCTCTCTGTATCTTGAGCCTCTCCATTAATTCTGCATTTAATATCAAAGATTTTTTGAGAAGCAGTCATGTGAAGAAGGGGTTGACAAACACACAGAGAGAGAGAAACCTTCCATGTGCTTCTTCTCTCCCTAACGGCTGGGCCTGCGTCTGACCAAGCCCAGAGCCAGGAATCCCATCAATGCCCAGAACGTGGCCATCTGGTGCTGCTCTTCCAGGCACATTCGCAGGGAGATGGATCAGAAGGGGAGCAGCCAGTGGCCCAGCATGAAGGTCTGGCACAGGAGGGGACCTCTGCCTGAATCCCACAAGGACTCCTGTCCAATGGTCAGCTGCTTTGCTTCTACTCCAGCCCCCTGCTGCCCTCTCTGGGAGAACAGTGGAACTGCACTTAAGCTGGCAAATCCTGATGGTGCTCCTGGCCTTCCCTGGGCCAGCCATGGCCTTGGAGGTCATTTGGAGAGTGAAGCAGCAGCTGGAAGTTGTGTCTCCCTTGCTTGCTTAGAACTCTGCCATTCAAACAAAACAAGAGCTAGGAGATGGCCCAGGCATTTCAGGCTAATGCTTTCCTGTGTCACTGTCATCCCTGATGGATGCTGGTTCTGGTCCTGGCTTCTCCACTTTCAATCCAACTCACTCATCATGGCCTGGGAAAGCAGCAGAGGATTCCTCAAGTCCTTTGGCCCTGCACTCAGAAGTTGCTCCCGGCTTCTGGCTTCATATCGGCTCAGCTCCATGCAGAATGACCTTTTCTTTTAGTAAACCATCAAATAGCTCTCTGTCTCTCCTTCTCTTTGTTTATCTGCTTTTCAAATAAATAAGCAAATAATAAATCTTTACAAAATAGTAAAAAAAAAAAAAAAAGGAAAGGAAAAAGAAAAGAAGAGGATGAGGTACTTGAACTACTGCTGTAGTGGGATGCCAGCATCTAAGGCATGCATGTCCTCTCTGCCACAGGACCAATCGAAGCCTTCTGTATCAGGGGCGTAAACCTGGGTGACAACGAAGAAAATGTTCTCCACATGGACATCAGTGGTGAGTGCACGATGGTGACCCAGCCCACGGCCTCAGTGATCTGGGTGTGAGCATGCGTGTGCACGTGGGGGATACCGTCACCCCAAACCTGCCCTGTGCCTCTGCTCCTGAGAGTCCCCACCCCATGCAGGGCTCACACCCAGTGGTTGTAGTGAACATCCTGACAATGACAACAGGAAACGGCCCTTCCTGCTTTTCCTGACTACCCAGCTGAAGCAAGCAGAACCAGTCCGTGAGCAGCTCCCAGCATCCCTGAGACGCAGGTAAACACAGGGGCCTTCACGGTGGCCTTCTGCCGACATTCCTGGCTCACTACCCTGGGTTAGACATCCATTTATCCTGAAAGTGGGACCCTGAATACTGGCTGTGGAATCTAGGAGACTTACAGTTGAAGTCCTAAAGGTTGCCTGATGCAGTGTGGGAATCAGCATCCGCATGCGAGTGGGGAACTGGAATTGTGTGTGGTAAGGTGGCCTTATTGGGGTTCACTCTTGACTGCAGGGAGGCATTCTGAATGCTGGGATTCCAGATCTCTGGAGTCAGGGTCTGTGACTGGCAGTGAGGTCACTGGGGAGGAGGAAGCTGCAGTGTGGGGATCCTAGAACTAGAAGATGGTGTGTTTTTGATACCCACTGGCAGATGAATGTTGAGACCCTGGGCTGAAATGGTAGCACCTTGTGCCACTCCCACACACAAAAACAAGGGGATAGAGAGAATGAAATTTGGCCCTGAGGCTGCAGGACTCCATGCTGGCCTGCAGGTGTCTTGAAAGCTGCCAAGCAGGGCCTTGCATATGTTGCTGCCAGTGCCCATGGCTGGATGGAGGGTTGGATCGTGCAAGCTCAGGACAGTCAGGCACCTTGATCACTTGTAAGTGGTAAGGATGGCCAGCATAGCAGCATCCTGCGATGTTAGAGCACTGTGGGCTCAGAGAGTTGAAAGTCAGCTGAGGCCTAAAGTGCTGTAATTCAGTGATAAGGAGTGGGGGAGCTGAGAAGGCCTGGGACCCACCCTTCCCTGCTGAGAATCCTGCAGCCGTGCCCTAGCCTTTATTTCAGGGTATCCCTGGCTAGGGTTGGCCCCTTCCCTGTGGATCTCTCATCATCACATCTTACTCTCTATGCATGTACCCCGAGCTAGGGAGGGGCTGAGGGGCTGGGGGCCCTCGTTCCTCCGTGAGGCAGGTCAGGGACACAGCAACGAGGCCGCTGCAAGAGTGAGACCTCAGTTTCATCCTGGCGACGGTTGCACCTTGCACTTTTCCAAGTCATACAGCAAGACCACAGGGAGGCAGCCTGCAAATTCCAAGACAGAGCCAGGGACACCCCAAGCACCAGAGCAGGGATTCAGAAAGTTAACACAGAAATGGTTTGAAAATCCTAAAAGTTTTTCAGGTGCAAAAAGATTCCTGAAATCTATACACACTTCTTTATAATATGAACGTCCTGTGTATTATGAAAAAAAGTTTGTCTCAAAAATTGTTTTGTCCTAAATAGTGATCTATCTGTAGATTCTCTAGGGCCCAGCTGTGTGGTGTCACAGGTAAAGCTTCCCTCCTGCCCTGAGCACCTGCACCCCATATGGGCACCTGCTTGAGTCCTGACTCTTCCCCTTCTCATCCTTCTCCCTCCACCAGGCCTGGAAAGCAGCAGAAGATGGCCCCAGGGCTTGTGGCTGAGCACCCACGTGGGAGAGCAGCATGAACTCCTGGCTCAGGCCTGGCCCAGCTCTGGCCCTTGTCTCCATTTGTGGAGTGAAGCAACGGATGGAAGCTTTGTGTGTGTGTCTCTCTCTCCTTGTACCTCTGACTTTCAAATAAAAGAAAATAAATCTTTAATGCAAATAAATGAATCAATGTGCAAATATTCTGTTACATCTAATAGTTACACTGATATAGATACAGATATATATATAGAACTTATGTAATGATATTAATCATATATTCTTGTACTTGCATACGTACATTTGTATATTATAAAATGGATACCATACTGTAGATTATTATACCTTTATAGCTATGGTTATTATATGATATAAAATATATAATGAGGTAGATAGGAATATATGCTAGATATTTATATACTTTTATGAGTAGATACTATTTATATATATACTATATACATGGATGTGACAGTACATATTATATATACATACTAAATATAGAACGGTACACATATTAGTATATAAATGTATATAATTTACACCAGAGATAGATATTATATACACATGGATATCATATATAAACAGATATTCTCTATGAAGGGAATCATGGTAGCACTGTGGCTCTGCATGAATAGATGCCACCTGCTCCGTGGGCATCACATATGGGGTCTGGGTCAGGTCTGGCTTCTCCACTGGAGATCATCCAGCTCCCTGCTCAGGGGCCTGGGAAAGCAGAGGAAGGGGGACCAGGTCCCTTGTCCCTCCTCACCCCAACCCATGTGGGAGACCCGGATGAAGCTGAGGCTGCAGAGCTGGAGTGTCCCAGCGAGGCCATGATGAACATTTGGCGTGTGAACCAGCAGATGCAAGATCTCTGTCTCTTTAACTCCTTCAAATCAATAGATACATGAATCTTGGGGTGGGGGGAGAAAAGAGTCTGAGAGCTATTTAACAAAGCAGAAATGTGATTTGGATCTATATGATGGAAAGGCACCTTTGAAGCAGGGGGTAATCCTGAACCCTTCTAGGTGATGGCACGAAGGAGCCTCATGAACTCTCACCAAGTTTTGGCTGCTACAAATCACCTTCCATTCTCCGGGTCCCACTGTGAGCAATTTCCAGGAAATCCGCGAGGCCCTACTGACACGGCTTCCTCTTCATGGGGAGGAGGAGGCACCCCCCACAGCTGAGCGTCCCTGTCCCTGTCCCTGTCTGGAGGCTCCAGAGTCCGGGATTTCAGGTGTTGCATTGGGCAGGCTCAGCTGGAGCAGTCTGAGGGAATATTCCCACCTCAGAACACCTCGGGCGCTTCCCACTGCAGCTGCCATGGCTTCTGTGCCTGTGTGTGAGCTCAGGATGCTTGGCAGGGATGCAGCTGGCCTCCTGTGTCCCTGGACTGACAGACTGAGGGACAGGACCTGCCTGAGAAGAGGAGGGCTCAGTCAGTCAGGGCCCCAGAGGCCACAGGCCCAGGCTGCTCAGACCTTAGGGGATAAACAGGACACACATCATGGTACCCCAGTGGGTGTGTCCCATGCGGGCACTATCCCATGGGAGCCCCACTGAGGTATTTCCCAAGCACACATGTTCAGGCATTGTGGCTGCTGCTGGCATAGGAGACCCATGCAGTACTGCTGAGATGTGACTGATCCCCTGGGGTCCACAGCCCATCACCCCGAGCCATGGACAGGAGAGCTGTGTCTCCTTCGTGTGAGCACACCTGCCTAGAGGGCCAAGGTCAAAACCTTCTCTCAATAGTCCATGACCTCCCCTGGCTGGCCTTCTGGAGGCCTCTTCCCTGGAGGTGACCCCAGCTCAGGAGCAGAAGGAGCCACTGAGGCCCGAGCACACAGGCCGAGCCCTGGGACTTTTCAGACTCCTTCCCCTCACTGGGCTGAGGCCGTAGCAAGACACCTGGTAATGCCTATATGACAGCCTGTTGGCCCTGACTCACCCTGCTGGGCTGATGGCCCCTTTGGTGCGTGCTGAGGAAGCAGGGTAGAGTAAGTGGGAGTAAGCTGAGCTAACAGGTGTCCTGGCTTCCCCCACATGCACCTAAGAAGCATGAGCTACAAGTAATTGCTTATATTGGCTCCAGACTTAGTAAAAAACGGAACTTCAGGGCCCGGCGGTGTGGCCTAGCGGCTAAGGACCTCGCCTTGAACGCGCTGGGATCCTATATGGGCGCCAGTTCTAATCCTGGCAGCCCAGCTTCGCATCCAGCTCCCTACCTGTGGCTGGGAAAGCAGTCGAGGAAGGCCCAAAGCCTTGGAACCCTGCAAGCGTGCATGAGACCTGGAAGAGTTCCTGACTCCTGGATTCAGATCGGTGCATTACTGGCTGTTGTGATCACTTGGGGAGTGAATCATCAGACAGAAGGTATTTCTCTGTCTCTCACCCTGTCTACATATATCTAACATTACAATAAGAATAAATGAATCTTTAAAAAAGAAAATGGAACTTCATGTGGAGCCTAGATGAATGCAGGTACCATGATAGGGGATGGGGAAGTACCAAGTGGTATCGTTTTTTAAAAAGGAAGCCACTGCCAACTGATGGAGGCCTCATCTACTACACAATGACTCTGGGCCACATTTGTCGTAAACAGTGTGCTGAACGTCTACTCCTATAACCTCCTTTTGTTTTCTCTGCTCTTGTTCCCTGTGTAAACTGTCTCCACCTCAGGGACTTTTCTTCTCAGATCATTAGCAGTTAGGGAGCTCAAGCTTGCACCTGTGAAGCCATCGACAATGAATGTTAATGTGCCATGCTGGATCATTCAATGGCTCAATGCTCACCTTGCAACCACAGGCATCCCATATGAGTGCCAGTTGTAGTCCTGGCTGCTCCTCTCCAGCTTTCTGCTTGTGGCCTTGGAAAGCAATAGAGGATTGTGGCAAAGCCTTGGGAGCCTGCACCTGTGTGGGAGACCCAGGAGAAGGCCCTGGTCCTAACTTAAGATCAGTTCCTCTCTGGCCCATTGTGAACATTCAGGGAGTGAACCATCAAAAGAAAGATCTTTCTGTCTTATCTTTGCTACAGAATTCTGATCTGCCTTTTCCAACCAAAAGGGCGGGGGGGGGGTGCGGAAAGAAAGAAGAGGGAGTGGCACGATTGCCAGGTGGGTCAATCCTTGTATTGCATGTGCCAAGATCTTACATGAGCACCAGTGCATGTCCCAGCTGTTCTACAACTCCACCTCCATGCCTCTTGCCTGGGAAAGCAGTAGAGGATAGCCCAAGGCCTTGGGACCCTGTACACAAGGGGGAAACCCGGAAGAAGCTCCAAGGTCCTGGCTTTGGATGGGCTCAGCTCTGGCCGTTGTAGCCACTTGCTGGGTGAACCATCAGATGGAAGATCGTTCAGTCCCTCTCTCTGCACATGTGTCTTTCTGAGAAAAAAAAAATTTTAACTCTTTTCAAAAATTACTAAGAAAGAACATGAATGAGAAGTTGTAGGGTGAGCAGAACTCTTCTTGGAGACAGGAGTTGTACTTCCCTTAAAGGGACATAGGAGTCAGATCCCCAAGCCCATCAGACTCTGGAGGGTGCTGGGAGGGGTTGGATTTGGGGGTGGCAGGGAGTAAAGAAAGGTGGTGGTGAAGGTGGCACAGATGCCCATGCAAGCAACTCCTACCCACAGGACCTGCCGTCCAGCAATGGTGACTAATGCTGGATGGTGACGGATGTCCTCTCTTCTCTGACTCCCGACCACCTGGGCCTGGATGGCTTCTCCTTGCTCTCCTGCTTCTAAGACCATGGCTATCACCTCCTCTCCCTGTCCTAAAAGATCAGTCAGTGTGTGGGACCAGGAGAGGAGTGGGCACAAAAGGAGAAAATGCACCAAAATTAATAGGAATAGCCATGGCTAGGAGTGGAGTGAGGCAAGGACGGGGAGGGGACACACACAGAAATCCCAGGGGTGGAGTGAGGTGCATTCCAGAGGCTGCCCTGAACCTGAACCCTGAGCCTGGCTCTGCCCTCTCAGAGCTCAGGCAAGCCCCCTGTTCTCCCTGTGCCTCAGCTTTCCTCAGCTGTGTAATGGGAATGCCTCAGTCAGGGTTGTTGTGAGAATCACATGAGGTGGAGAATATGTTCCTGTCAGTTTCCAGTGTTGGGCAGGCAAGCCCCATGCTGAGCATCCCAAAAGTACAACAAGGGGATGAATGAATGAGTGAGCGAGTAAGTGAATGAATGAAGGTGGTATTGCAGGGCAAGGACAGGGCCTGGAGTTCTGGGAAGGAAGGGGTCTGAGGGGATACTGGGGTCACCACTACCCTCTGCCCCTGCTGACCAACAAGGCCTAGGGGACATCCAGGGGCAGGGGCTGCCTCCTGCTGTGCTTCCTGCTGGGATCCTGGCAGTGGGGCTGGGCCTGTGCACATAGCCACAGGTCACTCAGAATCACCAGTGTCCCAGAATGTGGGAACTGGAGCCAATGAGGGGCACACTCTGTTGTTGCCTTTGCCCTGAGCCTCTTGTATGGATGTGTGGAGCTAAGCCCCAGCCTAGGAAACGGAAGACAAAGTCAGGAAAAGAACAGGGGTGATGTGGCCACATAGCAATGTGTTGACAGAAGCCTTCAATGCAAGTATCCCATGTGGGCACTTGTTCAAGTGGAGTTTCAGGGTCCTGGCTCAGCCTGTGGCAGACTTGGCTGTTGTGGTTCAATCAGTTGAGAACCAGAACAGAAAGATTCATTCGTTTTCTTTCTCTGCTTCTCTGTCTGTTCCACTCTGTCAATCTGCCTGTCAGGCATATATAATTTTATGTAGTAAAAATTTAACTAAATTTTTATTAACAAAAAAACACATTCATAAACGTTTGTGGAGGGACCATTCTCACCATCAGCCATGATGTCACAGGATGTTCTGTCCTAGACCCTTCCTGTGTGTTGTGGCCATCACCCCTCAGTCACCCTGTCCATGGGGCAGCGCTAGTCGCTGACACACAGCACAGGAGATGACCTGTGCATGGTGCCACAGGCAGAAAGAGTCAGAGATAAAGACACACCAGGGCCCTCCTGCAGGGCAGATGTGGGATACAGATGTTTCCAAGGAGTGAGTGACCTATTCTAAGCTCCTCCTGCCTGCAGGCCTGGGCTGTGTGCCTGGACTCAGCAGAGCCCCAGATAGGGGAGATCCTGCCTTGTCCCAGCTCTGGCCCTTGGTGCCCCTCTCTGCCCACTGCTCCCTACTGCACCTGGCCATAGGAATTGTCCTCTGAGTCTCAGTGCAATCACCCTCCTCCAGGCAGCCCTCAGGCTCAAAATGAATCTTGGTGCCTTCTCTCAGCCCCAGGACAAAAATAGCCTACCCTGACCCTGCCCCATCCCCATACCTCCCAGTCTCAATTCACTCATCAGTCATTCCAACCGTCTGTGCGTGCCAATGCTGTTTCAGGCCTCCTTGCACATATCCAGAACTGAAGTGGATTCTGTGGGGAAGGACCCAGAGCCCTCCTGCTCACTGCTGTGTCCCCACAACACCCACCACAGGGCTCAACCCCAGGTTCAGGTCACCAGCTGTCCTGCGAGGTCAGCAGGACATGCACTGGTTGGCCTCTGACATCTGATAGCCTGTGCTCTGAGAGCTCACAGCTGGGTTAGACGTCATTGTGACGCCAGTATCTGATAAAGCCCAAGAACAGCATGGCCATGAGTGTAGGTATTCTAAACATTTCTTGCATAACTGAGGTGCATGAAGCTAGCATAGTGGCACAGTAAGCCAAGCTATAGCCTGTGACAGGGCATCCATATTAAAACTAGTTTGTGTGTTGGCTGCTAACTTCTTCCCAACCCCAAATTGTAGGATCAGAGACCCCCAAGATCTCACACACTTGTTCCACTTTCACTCACTGACCTAAAGCATTAAAAGCCACAGCAGCTGTGCCTCCGGCTAAACGTTCTCTGTGTGAGCCCTTTTCTATGCATTCCTAGAACATCCCTGGGCACACTAGCATCTACTGTCCTGTGGTGACGGAAACACGGAGGTTGGGTATCTTTATCAAGAGATCATCGGTGCCCATATGGGATGCCAGCTCTAGCAGGTGAAGGATTAGCATGAAACAGCACTGAACCAGAACAAAAATTAATGTTTTACAACAACAACCAACATTTATCTCTGACAGTCTTCCTGTAAGTTAGGGACGTGTCCACAGCCTAGCTGGATGGCTGTGGCCCAGGGTCTCTCCTGAGTTAGCAGTCAGGTGTCGGCCCAGGCTGTAGGCACACAGAGACCAGATGAGTGCTGGAAGAGCTGTGCCCTCGAGGGTCACTCACCTGGGCTGGTTGTTGGCCACAGACTCGGCTCTTCCCTGTGTGTGTCACTCTGGTGGCTGCTTCTCTCTCTTCATCCCTAACCACAACACTTAGTGTGGCAGTCCCTGAGAGAGTTGGAGGGGACCTGAGTGCCTTCTCTGACCCAGCCTAGGGAGTTACACCAGAGCACTGTGCTGTGGGTGAGAAGCCAGGCCCCAAGACCAGGGCCTAGGCTCTACCTCCTGAAGGAAAGTTTTTAAGACTCTGTATTATTCTCTACAGATTCACCTATTTAGGTAAAAGGCATAGGGTAGGAGACAGAAGCAGAGCTTCTACCCACTGTTGCTCCCCAAAGGCAGCTGTAGCAGGGCCTGATCAGGCTCAAGGGAGGCACCCAAAAACACATCCTGGTCTCCACATGAGTGACGACCAATGATGCTGGAGCCATGACCATTGCCTTCTTAGGAGTATTAGCAGGAAGCTGGGTGAGAAGCAGAGCAGCCAGAGTTCCCAATGGGATCTCATATGAGATGCAGTAGTCCCCAGAACATCTGACACACAGCTGTGCCTTGGAGCACAGGGGAAACCGTGACATTGTTCTGGGGTATCCCTGTCTCAGGGTCATCTGCAGCCAGGGCAGGGCCAGAGCAGAGAAAGGAGCCACCAAGCAACTGCCTGAGGCCAGAGAGTGAAGTGAGTGGCAGTTTTCACTGTGGGGAGGAGCAGGAGGAGGAGTTAGAGGAGGGGTAAATGGGTTGGGATAAAAAGTTAAAAGTTCTGGAACTTTTCTGCTGCACCTGGGAGTCTCATCACGCTGGTCAGAAGAGGCAGGGTTTGGGGACGCCTTCGCACCCTCCTCCTATGCTACGAACACAACGCTGCTGTTCCAAACCCTGTCTGCGGGGAGGGCTTGGCTTTGCATCTCTCAGACCCAGCCAGCTCTCCCATTGGAGATCAAGACCATCCACCTGCTGGTAACACAACTCACACATCACCACATTGGTTTTCTGGTGGGTCCCCACACGCCTCCATCAGAGCCTCCCCATGCTGCCCTCTGGGTTACAGATGCCGCTGCTGTGGTTTCTACTATGGATGCTCAAATTGGGGCTCTCCAGTGCCCTAAACCCGGGGGACATGATGACCAGCCCAGTCCATGGGGACAGGCCCTCCCTGCACAAAAGAACCCTTCACAGAGTGACCTGGGAGACCACTGAAGAGGACACAGATATCGATGAATTCTACAAGCATGATCTCACTTTTGTGCGAATGGTGGACATCAAAAACGGTGAGCCGGGCAACCTGGGAGCATTACAGGACAAGCAAAATAAAATTTAAAAAGAATAGAAAGAAAGAAAAACCGGCAGGAGGAGTGTCATTCCTCCAGAAGAGGAAGCATAGGGGACATGGATACCTTATACGAGGCTTCTGTGCTCTCTATCCCTCAATAATGTGGTCTGGGATAGAGATGCAGTGGACAAGACTCACCAGGTGCTGGGGGAAGGTTCAAGGAGAAGCTGTGGGCGGAAGGCAGTGGCCTCCCTTGGGGCGCTTAAGCTCGGGGGTCACCTGGAGGGAGATGCACAGAGGAGCACCTTGTGGGCATAGGAGGAGCACCCAAGCTTTGGGGAAGAGAGCTGGTGCAGAAAGCAGACCAGAGTTTGGGATTGCAAAATGAGAAGATTGAAGAAGCAGATCTGGGGAAGGGACCGCAGCATCGTGAAGAGCTGGGTGATGAACCCCTAGCAATGTGGACCCACCTCCAGGACGCAGGGAACCTGCAGTATGGCAAGGGCCGAGAGGAGAGAGGTGGTGGCCTTTGTGATGAATGCAAAAAAAGGAGCATGAGGCAGGTAGGAAGGGGGAAGCTGGTGAGATGAAACAGAGACCCAGGAGGGGCACCCACGATGCCTGCCGGGATTCAGGGTGTTTTGCACCAGGACAGGAAGGCACAGAGTTGGACATTCCAGGAAACTGAGAATCCTGGGATGGGAAAGTGTTTCCAGGCAGGAGATCAACATGGTAAAGGGACAGTCTGGGATGCAGAGGGAGGAGGTGGAGCCCTTGGGACTGAATGGGTCCAAGGTAGAGCAGTTGGAGTAGGTCTGTGTGTGCTGGGAGAAGTGAGTCACCCAGCACCCCTCCGGGCAAATGGAGAGGGGTCCTCAGACAGACATGGTGTTAGGAATCATTCTGCAGGGCAGGGGGCACCCCAAAGGGCCCACTACTGCCACCCCCCAAGGTCCCAAGGTCCCTCAGCTAAGTATGAGAGTTCAACTCCAACCCTCTGGGCCCAATCCTCGCCAGGGACATACTGCTGCTTCACCGGTGCCGTTCCCCTGACGCCTCTCTCTACTCCTCCTCCTTCTAGAAATTTACAAACAATTCAGAAAGAGGCGGCACAGTGTGTACATGGTCTTCAACAAAATGGAGCTCCGAGAAGCTATGCCTGATCCATCTTTGCTGTCCCGGGCAGAACTGCACCTGTTCAGGCGTAAGCAACACCAGGAGCAGACAGTGGGGCTGTATGAGGTGAGTCAGAGCCTGAGCTGAAGTCAGAGAATGAAGAAGGTGCTGCCCTGCAGAGGGTGCAGGAGCTCAGGCCAGGGACTCCTGGGCACTTCAGAACTCTCAGACTCTTGATAGGATGTCTCAGTGCTCACAAGGTTGGGTGTAGGAGTTGAACCCTTAAAGAAGACAGGAGTCTCAAATGTGAAATCTCTGGAAAGGCTGGAGGCTCCAGAACCCATTGGTCCACAAGGAGACCCACTGGCCACATGCACCTTGCTTAACATGTAAATGGATGAGCAAGAAATGTTTTCAAACCTCACAAATCACAGAGATATTGCATATTATTTTGTAACTCATACTCTATGAGGTTTCTTAAAAGATGTACTTGCTTATTTGAGCAACTAAAGTATTTCTGAGTGACAGAAATAGAGACAGAGACAGAGACAGAGGTAGGGGCAGAGATGGAGGTAACAATATAGATAGAGAGATCTTGCACCTGTTGCTTCTCTCTCCAAATGGCCACAGTGACTAGGACTGGGCCAGGCCAGAGCCAGGAACCTGGAATGCCACCTGGGTCTCCCACATGGGTGCCAGGAGCTCAGGTACTTGGGCCATCTATTGCTGATTTCCCAGGGGCATTGTCAGGGAGCTGGAGCACAGGTAAGTAGCTGGGTGTTTCAGCTGTGTCCAGGGGGATGCCTGAGTCACAGGCCACAGCTCTACCCTCTGCACCACAACTCCAGCACCTGAGTTCTCTGGTCTGATTATGTATCTGGTCTGATTATGTATATGTATAGATGGAGAGTGTGCCTGTGCTGGTTCACTCCACAAGAGCCTACAATGTGCAGGGAGGGGCCAGGCCCAATCCAGGAGCTTGGGACTCCATCCTGGTCTCCAACGCGTGTGGCAGAAAAAGTTGCACATATTCCATTGCATGCCCAGGCTCATGAGCAGAGAGCTGGATCAGAAGTAGAATAGCCAGACTCACACTGGCCCTAATATGGGATTCTGACATCACAGGCTGTGTTTTAGCTCTCTGTAGCACTACCCCAGCCCCATGTTCCTGGAGTTGTACAAGATTGTTCTAGAACTCCTCAGGTTCCTAAGTGTGTCCTTCGTGGTCCTTATCAAGCACTGGGGTCATAGAATTCATAGAACAACGTCTAACACAGCAGTGAGCTCTCAGGTACAAGCTGTCAGATCTGCCTGCTGTGTCCCTGCAGACCCAGAATGCTGGTCCCAGGTGCCTGGGCTAGGGGGCTATGCTGTGCTGAGGGGGTTTAGCCTGGTAGTGGTGCCTGTGGCCTCAAGTGATTAGAACACCCCACAACTCTAAGCCAGGTGCATGGGGTGAGGCAGCACCAAGGAGCCCAGACCTCTTCTTTCTGAGGCACTGTGGGAGAGTATACCATAAACAACCACATAGGTGTGGGGGTCAAGGGCTTGAGGCTTGCCTGGTGGCAGGTGGATTTGGGGTGCAGACCGGATGTGTTATGTGTTGGCAAGTCTCTGCCATCTCAGGGCGCTCTTTTTGTCTTCCAGAAATATAGAAAGATTTGCTGGCACTACCTCAGCTATCGTCGCCTGACCCCCAGCAACACAGCAGATTGGGTGTGGTTTAATGTCACTGAAGTTGTGCTACGGTGGCTGAAGCAAGATGGTAAAGATTGTGGTCTGTCCCTTGCTTCTCCTGGGAACCCCTGCCTAGCACCCCGACCTCTCCCCTCCCCCATGCTGCTATCAGGCACTCAGGGCTGGGTGACACTCAGGGGTCTGTTAGTGGTGACTCCATCCCAGAGCACCTGCTGTGCCTGCTCTGGGATGGGAGATGAGGGACAGACACAGCATGACCTCACAGCCCAGTCCTTGATTTTGTCCCACATGTGCAGCCTGGACTGTCCTGACATAGCTTTGTCTTCTACCCTTGGCCCTTGTAGGACCAGGGGCAGGTCATTCCTTTCCATGTATGTCAGCTACCAGCTCTGTAGGAGGCTCAGGGTGGCTGAGCGTTCAAGGTGGGGACAGCACCCATGAAGGGGCTAGGACAGAGCATCTGGTCCTGTGGATTCTGCTGTTTAAAGGCATTTATAGGCAGTGGGGATGGAGACATGTTCTGTCCACTGGGTCTCTCCTCTAATGCTTCCTGAGATGCTTGTTTCCTGTCTAAAAGTTAACTGGAGTCAGCACCGTTGCACAGTAAACTAAAAGTACTGCCGGTGGCACAGACAATCCACACGGGTGCCAGATCAGCCCTGGCTGCTCCACTTTCAATCCAACTTCCCGCTAAATTGCTGGAAAAGCAGTGAAAGGGCCCAAGTCCTGAGCCCATGCACCGACCCGGGAGACACACAAGCAACTTCCCTCCCAGCACTGGACCAGCCCAGGAGCAGCACACTTCCCAGCCACTCTGGCCATTATGGAATGAACCAGTGGATGTCTCCTCTCTCTCTATGTGTGTGTTACTCTATTTGAGATCCAAATAGAGACAGTAGCAGGAGACGGAGAAATCTTCCACTTGCTTGTTCACTCCCCAAATTTTTGCCATGGTTGGGGGCTAGGTCAGGCTGAATCCCAGAGACTGGAATTCCATCCGGAGCCCAGCACGTGGCCATCTTGTGCTGCTTTTGCAGGTCCATTAGCAGGGAGGGGGATTGGAAAGGAAGCAGCCAGTTCACCAGCATTCAGGCATGGTGGTTTAGGCGTCCTCCTGTGGTGCCTGAATCTTGCAAGGGCTCCTGTCCAATACCAGCTGTCCCACTCCCGACCCAGCTCCCTGCTGACATGTCTGGGAGAACAGCAGAACTGCTCCCAGCTGGGAAATCCTGAGGATGTTCCTGGCTTCAGCCTGGCCTAGTCCTGGCCATTGAGGCCATCCAGGGAGCAAGCCAACAGCAAGAAGGTGTGGCTCCCTTTTATTCTAGAACTCTGCCATACAAATAAAACACAAGTAGTTAATATTTTTTAAAGTAGGAAATGAACCAGCTGGAAGGTGAACTGGGACTCTGGGATGCAGGCATCAAAGGCAGTTGGTTATCCTGCTGCACCACACACTGGCACAAAGGACTAACACGTCTAACAAGACAAAAATGAGATATTTAAGAATGTCTACTCCGGTACATCATGTTTACACTGTCATCAGGAGATAAATAAACAGCCACACACCCATGTCAGAGGTCACATGCTCTAGAGAAGACAGTGGAGTGACGTCATGGCCAGGAAGGCGTGTGCACCCTGCAGGGCCCCTGTGAGGAGGTGACATGGGAGCTGAGACCTGAAGGGGAAGTTGCTGGCATGGCATGGCAGAGCTGGAGTGTGTGTGGTGGTGAGGGGTGTCCCAGGCAGGAGGAGCCCCCCTGGAGTGTGCTCCTTCCCTCCTCTTCCTCCAGGGGCCTGCTGAGCCTCACTCACACTCACACTCACA
Organism: Ochotona curzoniae; assembly: GCF_017591425.1. Taxonomy (NCBI): domain Eukaryota; kingdom Metazoa; phylum Chordata; class Mammalia; order Lagomorpha; family Ochotonidae; genus Ochotona; species Ochotona curzoniae. The sequence continues at coordinate 1,876,329 of NW_024465561.1, read as the reverse complement.
CTCACACTGGTGTCCCTCTCCTCACTCCCGCAGACGAAATCGAGGTCTTTCGCCTAAGAGCCCAGAGGTCTGCCAATAGCAAGAATAACACCCTCCAAATGGACATCACTGGTGAGTCCATGACCCCGTCCTAGACCATGGCCTTAATGATCTGTATGTGAGCACACATGTGCACATACACATGGCTGTGAAGTTCACCTGCTCCATTTATCTGAGAGTCCCAACGCCATGCAGGAATCACACCCAAGGGCCATGGCGACCTTTCCGACGACAGCATGCTCCGACCCACCCTGCTCCTCCTGACCTATCCGCCCGTGAAGCCTGAGAAAGTGAGCAGCCCCTGGTACTCCTGAGACCTGCGCACCAACAGCTGCGTCAGGTAAACACAGGGGTCCTTGACCGTGAGCCTGCTTGGGGCCGCCCTCTGCTGAGCCTCTCTTCAGAATGCTGGCTGTGGGACCTTGGCTGCCTCAGGGTGGGTGGGTCTCAGGGGAGTCAGACAGCAGCACAATGTGGGGTGGGGACCTGGAACTCAATGTGACAAGATGGTCTGAATGCTGCGATTCCAGATCTCAGGAGTCAGTGTCTGTGACTGGCAGTGAGTCCACTGGGGAGGAGAAAGCTGCAGGGTGGGGAACCTGGAACTAGAAGATGGTGCATTTGGGGGTTCCTGTTACATTGCCAGATCAGAGAACCAAGGTCCGACCTCCTGGGACACTGGTATCTGAATGGCGAGACCCTAGGTTGAAATGGGCACCCTGTGCCCCTTCCCCACACACACTGAGGGCAGAGAAAGAGCAGTGCTGACCCTGAGACTGTGGGTTCCATGCTGGCGTGCAGGTGTCCTGTTAGCTCCAGGTGGGGCCTCACATGTGCTGCTACCAGCGGCCAGAAATGGGATGGAGGGTTGGATCATGGGAACTCAGGACAACCAGGTGCCTGCATCACTGGTAAGTGGAATGGAAGGCCAGGACAGCAGTATCCTGCGACACTGGAGCACTGTGAGCTCAGAGAGCTAGAAGTCAGCTAGGCCCAGAGCACTGGAATTCAGTGAGAATGGAGGCAGGAATGTCACTGAGCAGGCCCTGGGACCCACCCCTGCCCTGCTGAGAATCCTGCAGTGGTGCCCTGGCTTTTCTCTCAGCTTGTCCCTGGGCTAGGAGTGGCACCTTCCCCATGTCTCTCACCACATCTGACTGCTTGTGCCTGCACCCCCAGGGAGGAAGGGGCTGACGTCCTGAGGGTTCTCCCCTCAGCAAGGCAGGCCAGGGGCTCAGCACTGAGACCATTGCCAAGGGCCAGACCTGAGTCTCATCCTGGCAATGGATGCACCTTACTAAATTACGCAGTAAGACCACAGGGACGCAGCCCACAAACTCCTGACGCTGGGAAACCAGAGCAGGGATGTCCCAACAGAGAGAGAGCAGGGATTCAGAAAGTTAACAGAGTAATGAAATGAAAGGATTGAGTTTTCCAGATGCAAACAGATTCTTGAATTCTATGCATAAATTGTTTAAAATATGAATTTCCTATGCATTATGGGAAAAGGTTTGCAATTGCATTTTTTGTCCTGAATAGTGAGCTATCTGTAGATACTGTAGGGGCCAGCTGTGTGGTGTCACAGGGAAAGCCTTCCCTCCTGCACTGAGCACCTGCACCCCATATGGGCACCTGCCTGAGACCTGACTCTTCCCCTTCTCATCCTTCTCCCTCCACCAGGCCTGGAAAGCAGCAGAAGATGGCCCCAGGGCTTGTGGCTGAGCACCCACGTGGGAGAGCAGCATGAAGTCCTGGCTCAGGCCTGGCCCAGCTCTGGCCCTTGTCTCCATTTGTGGAGTGACCCAATGGATGGAAGCTCTGTGTCTCTCTTTCTCTTTGTCTCTCCCTGTAACTCTTTCAAATAAAACAAAATAAATCTCTAATGCAAATAAGTGAGTTAGAGAGCAACTGATTATTTGTTTCACATACATGTAACAGTTATAAAAATGTAGCTATAGATATATATGTAGAATTATGATATTTATCTCATATATATGCATAAGACATTTGTATTATCCAATGGATATTCCATATTAGAGACTAGAATAATTATGTTTGCATCTAATTATGCATATCAGTATATAAAGCATATATTGAGACGGATATAAACACATTATTAGAAAACCTGTTAAATATACATTGTTTACGTAGTACAAATGGATATTATACTATGTATTACATAGAAATATAATGAGCTATTAGTACACGTATTAACTATAAGAGAATATATGCTAGAAATTAAACTGGGATATTGTGTGCACATAGATATCATATATAAACAGATACTCTCTATGAAGGGAATCACCGTAGCACTGTGGCTCTGCATGAATAGATGCCACCTGCTCCGTGGGCATCACATATGGGGTCTGGGTCAGGTCTGACCTCTCCCCTGGAGATCATCCAGCTCCCTGCTCAGGGGCCTGGGAAAGCAGAGGAAGGGGGGCTAGGCCCCTTGTCCCTTTACCCCAACCCATGTGGGAGACCCGGATGAAGCTGAGGCTGCAGAGTTGGAGTGTCCCAGCGAGGCCATGATGGAACACAGGGGCGTGAACCAGCAGATGCAAGATCTCTGTCTCTGTGTAAGTCAAATAAATAAATAAATCTGAAGGGAAAAGAAATGATTTGATATATATTTAACAAAACATAGATATGATGTTGGATCTTTATGAAACTTGAAAAAACACAAGTGAGACAGTTGAGGCCTGAACCCTTGTAGGTGATGACATGAAGGAGCCTCAAGAACTCTCACCAAGTTCTGGCTGCTTCAAATCGCATCTCCTTTCTCTGGGTCCAATCCATGCCACTTGCAAGGAAGCTTCAAGATCCTTTTGAGCTCCAAGGAGCCTCCCGCAGCTAGGCATCCCTGTCCCTGTCTGGAGGCTCCAGAGTCCGGGATTTCAGGTGTTGCATTGGGCAGGCTCAGCTGGAGCAGTCTGAGGGAATATTCCCACCTCAGAACACCTCGGGCGCTTCCCACTGCAGCTGCCATGGCTTCTGTGCCTGTGTGTGAGCCTGTGTCATGACATGTCTCCATGTGCACACAGCTCAGGGTGCTTGGTGGGGAACAGGCAGTGTCCACTGTGAGTTTTTCACTGGATACAGTTTATAAATGTATCAATCATATATCATATATGATTTTGAGCTTATAAAATGTAAACTACTTTTTAATGCATTTAATCAAAAAGGCCTCTGGTTTTAAGAAATACTACACAGAACGCCTGCTCCAGGAGCCCCCCTTTGTTTTCTATGCTCCTGTTCTCAAGGGCACCTTCTCTACTCTGAAGTGGCCTTTTACTCTGAGATCATTACCAGTTGGGGCACCCCCACTTGCACCTGGGAACCCCTGAAAATGAATGGGAAGCTCTGGGGCGAGCAGGACTCCAGGAGACAGGAATGAGGCTTCCCCTCAAGGGACCCAGGGGACAGATCTCTAGCCCATCTGTCTCCGAAGAGTGCTGGTAGGGGCTGGATTTGGGGGCTCTGGGGAGTACAGCAGTTGGGGGAAGTGGTGACCACAGCTGCCCACGTGGGCCCCTCCCACCAACAGGACAGCCCATGAGTGACATGGTGTCCAGCAACAGCGACTCAGACTTGAGTGGGGACGGCCTCCTCTTCCCACTCTGCCTCCCAACCACCTGGGCCTGGATGGCTTCTCCTCGCTCTCCTGCTTCAGGCCCTGGGCATCGCCACCAGTGCGTGTCCCAAAGGCCACCTGGTGTGCGAGACCAGGAGGGGAGTGGGCACAAAAGGAGAAAATGTACCAAAATTAATAGGAATAGCCATGGCTAGGGGTGGAATGAGGGAAGGAAGGGAAGGGAGTCCATGCAGAAATCCCAGGGGTGGAGTGAGGTGCATTCCAGAGGCTGCCCTGAACCCGAACTCTGAGCCTGGCTCTGCCCTCTCAGAGCTCAGGCAAGCCTCCTGTTCTCCCTGTGCCTCAGCTTTCCCCAGCTGTGTAATGGGAATGCCTCAGTCAGGGCTGTTGTGAGAATCACAGGAGGTGGAGAATAATATGTTCCTGTCAGTTTCCAGTGCCGGGCAGACAAGCCCCATGCTGAGCATCCCAAAAGTGGAACATGGGAATGAATGAATGAGTGAGTGAGTAAGTGAATGAGTGAAGCTGGGTATTGCAGGGCAAGGGCAGGGCCTGGAGTTCTGGGAAGGAAGGAGTCTGAGGGGATGCTGGGGTCACCACTGCCCTCTGCCTCTGCTGACCAACAAGGGCAGGGGTTGCTTCCTGCTGAGTCTTCCTGCTGGGATGCTGGCAGTGGGGCCAGACCTCTGCATGTATGTGGTCACTTTGGAGACCTTGGCCTCCCAGGACCCACACTAGTTGCCTCCTGTGAAGCCAAGGCCAGCAGGGCAGTGCATCCTCAGGCAGGGTGGAGAATCCTGGTGGGTGAGATCCAGCGACAGTATCTTCCAGAAATGGGAGTGAGCAGGCGGCCTTCCCCTCCTGGTCCTCGTCCACCAGGTGGCAGCACTGGTACTGCTGCTGACAACCGGCAGCCAGCCCGCTGTGCACAGAGGTGGGAGGTGTGGGGATGCCAGAGTCCAGACAGGGACCTCACAGCTAGAGAACGGGGGCAGCAGGCAGAGGCCCTCCTGGGAAGGAGGTGGCTGGTGGACAATGGTTGACTGCCCGTTAGCTTGGCCTAAGCTCTGAGCCAGACTCTGGTGCAATGTGGGATCCTTTGGCTCCAACCCCGGGCTGTGGTAAGGATTAAATGTGTCCCATGAAGGAACTTCCTGAAGTCCACGGTGGGAGGGCATTTGTCCTGGTGGCCAAGATGCTGCTTGGCATGCCTGCACCCCGTATCACGGTACTGGGTTCAAGTCCCAGCTCTCCACTGCGGGTCCCAGCTTCCTGCCAATGTGTGCCCAGTGAGACGGGGGTGACGGTTCAAGTGCTGGGGTCCCAGCTTCTGGCTACTGTGTGCGTGCAGAGTGTGCCAACGGGTGGGAGGTTTGTATCTCTGCCCCTCTACCTTTCAAACAAAAAACAGCCTGAACTAAATGATAATTTTTCAAACTTTGCGATCATGAGATTTTTTTTTCTTAATATGAAATTGCACCAATTCTACACATAAAGATTTCGAAACTTTTTGCCCCTGGGGTTGGCAACGTGGCATAGCACGTTAAACTGTCACCTGTCATGCCAGGATCCCATATGGGTGCTGGTTCATGACCCGACTGGTCCACTTCCCATCCAGCTCCACTGTGACAGCATACAAGGAGTAGCCAAAGATGAGTGAAGCAGCCCCTTTGGCTGGCAGTTGGAGACCAAGGCGGGGACGGGAGATCTCTCTGCTCCACTTACATTCTGTACCTGAGTGCCTGGTTCAAGTCCCAGCTTCGCTGCTGACGCTGGTTGTTAATGTGCACCCGGAAGGTTCTGCTGATGTGTCAAGCATTTGTGTTCCGTCACCCATACAGGAGACGCCAGTGAATTCCTGGGTCCTGGCATTGGTCTGGTCCAGCCGAGGCTCTTGTGGACATTTTGGAGGTTTATAAGCAGATAGATCTTTGTCTGCTTTCGAAAGAGCCCAGAGGATACAACAGTGACCCGTGTCAGGCAGTGCCAGGTCCTCCCCCGGCCAAGGCCCCATGTGTACACTGTGCCCCCCACTCGTCTCCCAGCTCCCGCCTCTCCTGCCTCAGCTCCCTCTACTTCAGCCACACTGGCCACTTGTGGGTCCTCAACCCCAGGGGGACCTTCCCCACATACTCAAAGGGCTCACCCCACCCCCCTGGAGTTCCCTCCGCATCAGCTACCACCAGTCCCACAGCCATTTCTGTGGGCCCTGCCACCCCTGGGTGGTGTTGTGCGGGTCTTGCTCACTGCCTACACGCGGCGGGTGCAGCCCAGTCACGGTGACTAAGGAGTGAGACCAACCGACTTGGTGACTGCAGATCTTTTTAATTGGACCCTGGGTAGGGGTCTCTGTCCCAGGGCCTGGGCGCTGAGGCTGCGCTGCCTCTCCCCAGGAGTCCCTGTGGCTGCAGGGCGGAGACTGGCCGGACAGGGTTTCTGGTTCAATGCGTGGCCGAGGCTGTGAGTGGCGGCGGTGGCAGCAGCAGTGGAGGGCACCGTCCCCAGGTCCCTCAGCTCTTGGAGTAGCGCTGCAGCAGCGAGTCCCGGTAGAAGCGAAAGACGTGTTGCGAGGCGGCCTGGGCCGCAGCTAGGCACTGCTGAAGCTGGGCAGGGAGAGACAGACAGGTCAGCACCCAGGCACAGCCTGGCTGCCTCCTCCAGACAACGCTGTAAGAGGCTGTATGCCTCTCTCCTTCTACGCCCCGAGTTTACTTAGTAGGACGTGGTCTCCGGGGTGAGTCCACAGCCCCAGGGGGCCGGGCATCCTGACACCTGAGAGAGTCCCCAGCCTCGTAGGGCCCGGTACCTCAGAGCTCTCAGTGGGCTGGGAGTTCCCGGCCCTGGCCTTCCAGAGCCTGAAGTTAGCCCCTCGGTTGCCAAACTATTCTTTTAAGATCAGGTAGAGCCAGGTACAGAGACCTCAGCTGCTCTCACCCCATCCCCACGCAGGTACCTCAACATGTGAGTACAGCCCCTTGGTGGTGGACATCAGCAGCTTCCGGTCCACGCTGTCAAGTGCGAAGGTCAGGACTGCCCGGGCCTCCTACGGACAACGGGGAGAGGGTGAGGCGGGGGCCTAGGACCCTCTCATGAGATAAAACCCCAGCGGGTCCCGAAGTGGGGGCTCCTGACCCCTTGGCCTCAAGGTTTCGCCTTCTCACAGTCAGGTGCCCTGGCTACAGACCACGCTCTCCCCGTTTTCCCCTGGGCAGCAACTCCCACCTGCTCCCCACACTCCTCACTGCACCCCCAGTGCTGTTCATTGGCCAGGTGCCTCTCCCCGACCTTTCCACGCTCTGTACCCAGGGACTGCAGCTGCAGAAAGACACTTCTCAGAATGCCTTGCTGGGGAGTGCTGCCAGGCGCCTGGTGTGAGACTGGGGGCAGCAAGCGCTGCGCCTAGGACCCCCGGACACAGTGGCGGCCGTCCTGTCAGCAACGAGGGGAGGACGGGTCCTGAGCCTGAGCAGCCAGGGCAGGGCAGGCACATCTTTGTGCATCCAGAACTAACCGTGACGTCTCCAATGACAGAACAGGACCTGGCTCACACAAGCATCAACAAACACAAAGGACAGGGAACTGGAGCCAATGAGGGACACTCTCAGGCATCCCCTTTGCTTTGAGCCTCTTGCATGGACACGTGGAGCTGAGCCTCAGCCCCAGAAGATGCTGAGCACCTGGAACCCAAGATCAGGAAAACTGCAGGGGTGATGGGGCCAGGGTTGTCATGCAGCAAGACAGGCTGCCACCTGCAACATGGGTGTTCCACGTGGATGCAGGTTCTGGTCCCAGCTGCTCCACTTCAGATCCAGCTCCACTAATGCACCAGGAGATGTTCAATCCATGGATCCCTGCCCCCATGTGTGAGCCTCAGATGGAGTTCCTGGTTCCTGGCTTTGGCCTGGTCCACCTCGGCTGTTCCGGCTATTTAGGGAGCGAACCAGAGGTGATACCAGGCAAAACGACAAGATCTGCGGCCCAGGCTCAGGCTAAGTTCTGCTCTCCATCCGTTTGCCAACGACACCCAGGACGTTCCCTGCTTTGCTGATGCAAGGCAGCAGTGGGCTTCTAGCACCTGCAGCTGAAGGGACCCCGAGCAGCACAGCACGGTCTGTGCAAAGGAGTGAAGTGATAGCGCCAACGGATGGACAGGAGGAGAGGGAGAGCTGTCCACACATAGCCCTTCCACCACCCTGATTCCCCACTTCCCACCTACCTTCTCTTGCTTGACTGTGGGGTCCAGCACGAGGGTCCCATCGGAGTCCAAGGCACAGGTGACCCCGCAGAAGAGAGCCCGCATGGGCACACCCGCGTCCACCAATGCCATGCAGGCCGCATTCAGGCAACAGGCCAGAAGCTGACGCCACGGGGGGGGGCCGCAGTTAAAGAAGAGTTGCTACTGAGGGCTGGCTGGCAAGACACGTCCCCGTCACCCCCCAACCTGCCCATGCCTAGGCAGACGTCACCAATGCTGGCAGACGGCTTCAGAGTGGTTCTGGGATCAGGAAAGCCTGACCTGGCTCAGTCATCTCAGCCGTGTGACCTTCAACAAGCGAGGGTCCCTGGATTGAGTGCTGAGCTGCTTCAACCAGAAAACAGAATAGCGTTTCTAAAGTGATCAAGCAACAACAGCATGGTCCCAGTCAGCTAGTGCCTGTCAAGCGTCTGGCAGGTGTGTAAGGGACCCCAGAGCAGGGGCAATCGGGGAGGTCCTGTAGGAGGCGTCTCGGCAGCAAGGATACGGAGCCAGCATCACTGACAACCTGCAGCACCACCGTGATGGAGGTGCGGGGGTGCAGCGCCCCCAGCACCACCGCCTCGCACGTGCTCCGGATCAGCTGCTCCCGGCTCTTCTCCGCGACCCCTGGGGCAAGCCAAGGCTCCTGTCAGGAACCTGCCTTCCACCCAGGCGTGCTGACCCCCTCTCACCCAGGGATAGAGTAGGCACTGACATGGGTGGCACAGCAGATCCACCATGAGGAAGGCAGGGCATGGCTTACTGCCACCCGCCCCACCCTGCCTTCCCCAAGAGGCAGCAAGGGGGCCATCCGTCCCGAGGGCAGTGGGGGAGCCAGAGGGCAAAAGCAGATAGAAGCAGGTTGATGTACACACACAAGAGGATGGAGGCTGAGACACAGAGAGGGGAGGCGAGAGGGAGTGGAGGAGACTGGGGCAGCAGGCAGGGAGAGGCAGGGCAGCGGGAGGTCAGCCGGGCTGGTTACCAGGCAGTCCGATCTTCGGCCTCAGGATCACCTCGAGCGTGGCTTTGTTGAAGATTTCTTTACTGACCTTCACCTCGGCCGGCCCATACACCCCGGCCAGGACAGAGGTATCACCTGGGGGAACAGAATCCCGTGGGTAACAAGGAGCATACAGGCCCTGCTGTGGCTCTGCAAACTCCTGAACCCCATTAACCACTGTTGATGGGGCCTGTCCCTCCCCTCCCGCCTAGGGGGTCCACAGGGAGCTTCCCCATGCCCAGGACTCAGCAGTGGAGGGAGCAGGCCATGCAGCTTCTGAACACGGGCCTGGGCAGAACCACTGCAGGAGTGAACCAACAGGGAGAGGAGGGCCTAAAGGCTGAGCCAAGGGAGTCCCCATCAGGGAGAAACAGTTTCAGTTGGAATGGGCTGAGGGGCGCTATAGTTTTTCTACACTGTGAGATGGTCTGAGGCCAGAGCAGCCTGGGACCCACTTTGAAACATGTACATACTACATGTACATGCATATCTGTTATAAGTATTTATATAAAAGGCAAGCGGCCAGCCAGAAGCCAGGAGCCAGGGCTTTCTAACAGATCTCCCCCCTGGGTACCAGGCGCCGAGGAACTTGGACCACGTGCTTTCGCAGGGAACTGGATGGAAAACAGAGCAGCCAGGATTTGAGCCAGGGCACATATGGGGTGCCGGCACAGCAAGCAATAGGCTAATGCACTGTACCCCAGCACTGGTCCCCAGAACATACTCCTTGAGGGTATGAGCTCAAACTTGTTCCACAAGGTCGTGTAGCTTTGGAGTTTTAAAAGCATTTTTTTAGATTTTGTGTATTTATTTATTTATTTGAAAGGGAGAGAGAGATTTTTCCCTCTGCAGGTTCTCTCTCCAGGGCTGGGCCAGGCTGAAGTCAGGAGCCACGGACTCCACCACATCCCGCTTCTTCTCCCAGGCACATGAGCAGGAAGCTGGATCCCAGCACGGTGCAGGTGGGAGAAGGGGGCTTTGAGTGCTCACGAGGGCGTCATCTTGCAGCCCCAGGAGAACACACGGAGGATAGTATTTGCTCTTGTCTCGGTAAGGATTTCAGCACCTCTACGCGGCGTTGATGCCAATGGGCATCGTCCACCTGGACCCTTGGGGGGGGATGGGGGGGCGGACACTTTTCCCGCCTCCTGGAATATTCCTTTGTGGAGCAGACACCGGCCTTCTGGAGGGAGAGTGTAGCGGTGGATCTGCTAGCACCACCCGGGGAACACGGCGTGCACCCGTGTCCGAGCTGGCACTGACCCACCAGCACTGCACAGCTCAACCCTGGCCCGGGTGCACTCACCTTGCTGGAACGACGCAGAGCCATCTGGCCGGGACAGCAGGCTCTGTTCACAGACAAAGTGCCGGAGGCTGCAGCCTCGTCCCCGAGAGCCAGACTCCGTTCCCGTCTCGGCGCCGCCGTCCGAATCCGCAAGCATCGCCTCCTCCATGGCCCCCAGACCCCCACGTGCCAGCCCGGCCCGCGGCTTCCGCCCCGCACACTGCGCCTGCGCGCCAGCTGCCGGCCCAGTGCGCACGCGTACCTCTGTCTGAGGGCGCCTCCGTCGCCTGCACGTGGCCTAAGGTTTACAAACAACATGGCCCCGCCCACTCCTGCTTCCCAACTTCCGCAACGCCATTGGACAACAGTGGAAAGGAGGCGGGTCTTGGCAAGGGCTCGTGCTCGTCCTACCTAAGGCCCCCGGGCCCTCTACTACTGGGGCTCACGTTAGGTTGCCCTCTTCTTTGCCTGTCGAAAGGAACAACTACAATGAGGCGAAGTGACTAATATTGGCAACAGTGCCTAGTCTTTCTCACACATTTATGCGTCCTAGAGATAGAGGGACTGGAAGCAGGTGTTCTATGCCAGTGTCTCATCGGCACTTGAGTCAGGCTCCTGAAAGGGCAGGCCTCGGACCGGCCAGGCAAGGGGCGGATCTCCAAGTGGGTAGTGAGTCAAAATGGCGGTGGCGGCGGCGGCGGCGGTGCGGGGCTGGGGGCCACGGCGAGGCCTGGGCCAGCTCGCCCTGCTGTTCCTGCGGCAGCGTGGGGTGCGAGGACTGGCGGGATCTGTGAGTCCTGGGGAACCCTGCAGGTTTTTTCTCCCTATAAAAGGGCCGTAAAACGTGGGGCATGCAGCCAAGGGCAGTCGTCAGTCACAGAAGCGAAAAAGATGTGGGAGACCGCTTAGAGGGTCGAGTGAGGAGAAGAGACGTGGCCGCTCCGTGGGCCTGAGGGAGGGTGGCGTCCGTCCTCCTGGGAGGCCCCGCGGCAGGACGTGTCCCCTCAGGACTGACGGGCATGGGGCCCCGGGCGGGCTGGCAGACCACCCTGTGTCTTTTGCTCCTTTACCTCAGTTCTACTTATTTAAAAATAATAATAATAATAAGTTGTGTGAGGAAGTCCTCGGTTTTCTGTGTGCCCCGATGGAATGTTTGCAGACGGGAACCGGACGCGCTTTGGACACGGACAGAGGAGGGGAGGTGTTCGTAGAAGGAACGAGGGACGTGAGGGCCGGACGGCGCGTTCTGCTCATGTTGAACTTTTATTTCGTGTCAGAAGGGTCCACGTGTGCTCTAGCAGCAGCTGCTTCTAGATGAGTCGTGACGAAATGGGGGATGGAGGGTGCCCGGGCCTCTTCCTCCGCTTGCTTTCTGGTTGCGAGACCCTCGATACAGCCCTGCATGTTAGGGGTGTGTAGGTGGCTGACCTGCACCCTCGGGGCAGGAGGAGAGGGGGCACAGACGCCCACCTGAGAGATGGGGGAAGCTCCGGGGCTGGCGAGGCGGGGTCCGATCCCCCTTTGCAAAGGGAAGAGGGGTCTACAGGAGCAGCCCTGGGCAGGGCGAGATACGGGAAGGGGTCGCCGAGCTGGGGTGGGCACTGGGCAGAGGGCAGCCAGAGCTGGACGGAGCTGCACGGGGACGGAGCAGCCTCCTGCCCAGGGCTCTTCTCCCATGCCTTTTGCGGACTTTTTTCTTTCTTTTTTTAAGTGTACAGAGCCTCCAGTGCTGACATCATTCTTGAGAGCCAGTTGGCTGGGGCAAGTAGGAAGTGAGCTGCCCAGGGCAGATTGGGGAAAGTGGCTGATTAAATCTGTTTCTGCTGGCACAGTCTCTCCCTGTTACCTTTCCTCCTTGGTTTGTTTTTTTTTTTGGGGGGGGGGGGGCGGGGGTATGGGGAGAATGCTCCTATTTTTATTTCTATATTTGTAACTTTTTAATTAAATACTTAACTGTATATAAGAGAGTTACAGAGGGAGAGATCTTACATCTGCTGGTCCACTCCCTACATGGCTGCAATGACGGGCTGAGCCAGGGGAAAGCCAGGAGCTTCCTCCAGGTCTCCTACATGGGTGCAGGAGCCCAAGCACTTGGGTGGTCCTCCGCTGCTCCCCCAGGCACTTCAGCAGGGAGCTGGATGGGAAGTGGAGCAGCCAGGACTCAAACCTGTACCCACATGGGATGCTACAGCCTGACCCCCTGCACCATGCCCTGTCCCCAAGAACTTTCTGCAGCAGTCGGAAAGTTATCTACACCCACGTGATACTGCAGCCATGTGATATTGTAGGAAATAAGGCTGAAGAACCTGTTTTAACCCCTTACCTATTTTCAGTTATTTGAAAGACAACAAGATCTTCTATCCACTGACTCACTTCAAACTGCCACAACAGCCAGGCCAGAGCCAACATGAGGCTGGGAGCCCCAGAATCCCATCCCGCCAAGTGCTTGAGGCATTGGCTCCGGCCTCTCTGGGCGAAGTCGGTAGGTCTGCTACAGGACGCTGAGAGCAGTCGGCATGTTCTCAGCCCCGACTGTGCCCGAGTCCCAGGACGTGTCTTAGCTGCTCTGCCAAATGGGCGCTCTGTAAGCGTGACTGTTAGCCACCTCAGTGAACTTAAATACCTCACGTGCAGCTTTATGGTGGTGAGGATGAAGACAGCATCTTAGGGGAAACAAGATGGGCAGCCCGGGTGGAGCACTAAGGGGCACAGGCTGCCTTCTTGCCCTCCTCCCTCCACCCCTTTCCCAGCACACCTGCTGCCCTGAATGAGTTTGCCTGCTTTCCACCATCCTCTTTTCTCACTGCTCTCTTGTTAGTCAGAGGTTTTAGTGGAAACAGATTACCAGGGAGTCCTGTGGCAGTTTCTCAGCCCCGAGTCCCAGGCTAACTCTGACCCGAGCCAGTGGGGTGAGAATGGCCCTGTCCTGCTGGAGATGAGAATCGGCTGGGCCGGGCCTGCGCCATGACCAGAGCGGGACTTGTCACCTGGCTGCTGGGGCAGGTGCTGCCTGGGATGCATTAACTGCACTTCCCAAGCACTCGGGAAGAGCTGCAGCTGTGGAGCTGCGTGCTCCCCAGGGGCGTTAACATGGAGCCATGGGGTCCAGTTCAGGCAGAGATGAGCTCTCCTTCAGGGCCTATATACCTGTGAAAGCCCTGGGTCCCTGAGGTCCTACAACCATGGTGTATATTCACACTGCCATCCTGGGCACGGGAGGCCTTGTTCTGCCCATGTGTGGGCAGCGTCCTTCAGGACCTTGCGGGGGGAGCAGGCCTGGGCGGCCTTGGCTGAGCTCAAGGCAGAGCAGTTGGAGCTCACTGGCTGCACCCATCAGCTCCCAACTCTGTACCCTGTCTCTACCAGCCTCACTAGCCGCCTGACCACCATCATCACTCGTGATCTCTGTGTCCTTGGATAGGCCTCCTAGCCTCTCTGAGCCCCAGGTACACCCCCCATTGCCCAGGTGCCATGGCAGGGCCCGCTTCCCTCAGGCTGCACAGGGTCAGTGAGCAGGAGAGCGTCCAGCCGCGTTTGCACGGTGCCAGGCTGCAGGGGTTTGCCAGCCTGGCGTGTTCTCAGCCCAGCCTGTGCCTGCCACACCCCTGCCTGCCCTGCAGACGTTGGCACAACACCCCCTTCTCCAAGCAGCTTTTCCTAGTGTTCGCTGTGCTGCTAGCTGGTGCAGGGGACCTCCCAGCCCCGTGGCAGGTTCCTTACCTGCCTCTCCACAAGGGGATGCGAGTTCACAGAGAAGGGCTCCTGCCCAGTGTCACATGGCTGGGAAGGGATAGAACTGGGATCAGATGCAGGCACTTTGGCCCTGGGCTCCCTCATCCTGCCCTGCCCCACGTACTGTGTCATCCTGTCCCTCCTGGGGTCCCCCTCTGGGTGGCCCCGCTCTCAGTCCTCCCTCCCTCCCTGGCTGCAGCCTCCATCCCAGGGCCTGACTCGGAACAGCTCTGCAGTGTCTGCCTCTCCGACAGCAGCAGTCACCAGATGCAGGTGCCAGCGTGAGGGCTGGGCCAGTGCTTACAGCATCAGTTCCCTTGACCCTCCTGACGGCCTGTGGGGTAGGCACGCATGCTGCCCCGGTGCCCAGGGAGTTCTCGTCACACAATGAGGCAGGTGCCCTTGACCCTGGAACCTTAGGGGATGACTGCTCAGGGGCCACCCCAGGACCTCCCAGTCAGACCAGACCACCCAGAGCAGGCAGTGGGAAGCATGTGACTCCCAGGCTTTGTGTAAATCCGTGCAGCTCTGCCACTGTAAGTCAGCAGCCACAGTCCCCTCAACCCCTCAAGGCAGAAGAGAAAGTAGGCAGGGTCACAGTCTTCCTCCGCCTGGAGCTTGGCTACACTCTGCCACAGCCGTGCTCTCTGTAAGCCCTTCCTGGATCAGAGCAGTAAGCCCAGAGACACCGTGGACTCCACAGGCCAGGAAAGTGGGCAGGAGGGCCCAGCTGTGCAGGGTGCCCGAGGGTGTTGCAGCCTGCGGAGAGACAGCCCTGCCCTGAGCCCTCAGACCCTGTGCTCACCCCAGTCGGCTCCCACCGTGTCTGTCTCCTCTCTCCGACACCTGCTCGAGCTGCGGACTGGTGTTGAAATAGAACGTTCGGTGCTGTCGGCCTCTGCAACACCTCTTCTGACCAGTGCTGTTCCAAAGAGGCAGGCACTCTCCTCCCACTCCCAGCTCGTCTGGGTTTGGTATTCCTCCCTGCTACCCATTTCTTGACACATGAGAGAGATATCCTGGCCTGCACAGAACGCCCATGCCTTGTCTTGGCACTTCCCATCCAGTCCCGTTGGCTTTGTGCGGGTGAGGAAACTCAGACCGGTGTTGGGCAGCGAGCCACCTGGTGACCTTTAGCATCCAGGTGGCCCGGCTGTGGAGCTGGCAAGCATCGTGGCTTGTGCACCCGTTCCATCTGTAATGACTTGTGGCATGCCTGCTGGGCAGGCCGCCTGGACGCCATCCCTGCCTCTCTGGAGACTCACATAGAACAAGAACTCTTCGAGTTAGCCGGAAAGCCGTGCCACGCCCGAGAAGGGGGAGACAGGAGGCTGCTGGTCTCCTCTCCCGGGGAGGGCGAGTCTGTGTGCCGTGCTCAGGTCTGAACCCGCCCCGCCGTTGAGAGTGTAATTTCCTCACAGCCACGAGGGCTGGCCGGCTCACTGAGCACGCAGTGCCAGATGGGGAAAGACTTCCTGTGGCAAACCCCAGGCTCCTGGGCTCCCATGGAAGCCAAACCAGGGTCAGCTGCCTGACAGCGGCCTGGGCTCAACCCTGGAGAAGGTGCAGGTGTGTACCGAGCAGGTGGGTGGGGACCCTGAGCCCCGGAGCCCGGGCCTGCCTCAACTTTCCATTGTAACTCTGTGTTCTGGTGCACCTCCCCTCTGAGCCTCAACTTCCCCAGCTAGACCAGGGCAGGAGCGGGCAGACACGCCTCACAGATGACACCCAAAGGAGCCGGCGAGACTGCACACGGGTAGCCTTGCACACGGGGACTGCCCTTGCACACGGGGACTGCTCTTGCAACACTGCCACCTGGTCAGGGCTACTGGCTCAGGGCCAAGAATTCTGATTCCCCCACCCTACCCCTGCTGAGTTGGAGGCCTCCACAGGCCTCCTGGGCCCTCCCAGCCTGTCTGCTCTGATTGGAGGAAGTGTGATGCCCCCATGGGCCTCTCCAGCTACTCTGAGCTCCTTCCGGAAAGTTCCCACAAAGGCCTCACTGTGTTCCCCTGCCCCAGCTCCACTTGCTCCTCTGTCTCATGACTCCCATCGCTTCCTCTAAGGGGCGCCCACTGCTGCCCCCAGCACCCCTTGCTCAGCATATGCCCACCCTGCTGGGCGGCAGAGACAGATGTCCAGCCTGCCTCAGGTTCCCAGAACCCTGCACAGGCCTGGAGCAAGACAGGTGCTCAAATATTTGCTGAATGACTCAGCCAGGGCGGGGGGGGGGGGGGGGGGGGGGAGGCTTGGAGCCCTGGGGAGGAGGCCTGGCGACAAGGCGGAACAGAGATGGGGAGAAGGGGGCACAGCCAGCGGAGTTTTGACCACTTACTGATTGCCTAGGGATGTGGGTGAGCGCTTTCCACATGTGGTCAGGCACTGTGCTCCGTTTTACAGACAGGAAGGGGCCGCATGAACACACAGGCGGAGTTGCTTGCAGTGCGTCCGGCTGGGGATGGAACCCAAACAGGCAGACTCATTTCTGTTAGTTCATTTATTTGGTCCTGGCGTGATGATTCTGGCTAAATCCTTGCCCGAACCAGGATCCCATGTGGATACTGGTTCATGTCCCAGCTGCTCCACTTCCCAGCAAGCTCCCTGCTTATGGCCTGGGAAGGCAGTGGATGGCCTTGGGGCCCTGCACTGTATGGGAGGCCTGGGGTGGGCTTCTGGCTCCAGACTGGTTTGGCTCAACTGTAGCCATTGCAGTCACTTAGGGAGTGACTAATGGACAGAGGATCTTTGTCTGCCTCTCTCTGTGGATTTGCCTTTCCAATAAAAAAGTAAATGATTTTTTTTTTAATTATTTGAAAGAGTTACAGAGAGAGATCTTCCATCCACTGCTTCACTCCCCAGATGGGCACAAGAACCAGAGCTGAGCGGATTCAATGCCAGGACCCAACCCCTGGGGTATACTTTCCTGGGGTATAATGTGCCTGCCTTCCCAGCCACATTAGCGGGAAGCAACCAGGACTCTAACCGGTGGTGACTTTTCTTGCTATGCCAGGTACCAGCCCTGCAGGCAGACTCTTGAATCCTGAAAGACTCAAGCTGTGCCCTGGAGGCCCTCTGTCAGCGGCCGTGTGCCTGTAACAGTGCTAGGGTGTTGAGCAGGGGGTGTTTGTCACCATGCTGAGGGCCTCAAATGCCAGGATGAGTGTGAGCCCCTGGTGGAAATGGGCAAGGGTGCCACAGCTAGTTCATGGGGGGCAGACCGCTGACCCAGACAGCGACTTCCCTACTCCCACATGGGGTGCCAGTTTGAGTCCCGGCTCCTCCACCTCTGATCGAGTTTCCTGCTAATGCACACCCTGGGAGGCAGCAGAGGGTGACTTGAGTACTCAGGCCCCTGCCGCCCACAGGGGACACCTGAGCTCCATTCTAGGCTCCTGGCTTTGGCCTGGTCCCAGGGAGGCCTGGCCGTTGGAAGGCGTTGGGAAGTGAGCCCTGGGTGGAAGATCTCTCATCTCTGTCACTACCTCTGATAGTAACATGTCTTTGCAGAGCAGGAGGTGTGTGGGAGCAGTCATGTAGCCCAGCAGGAGAGGCGTCCACCCCTCACATTGGGGTGCCCAACAGGAGAGGCACCCACCCCTCACATTGGGGTGTCCAGCAGGAGAGGCACCCACCCTTCACATTGGGGTGCCCAGCAGGAGAGGCACCCACCCCTCACATTGGGGTGCCCAGCAGGAGAGGTGCCCATCCCTCATGTTGGGGCGCCCAGATTCATTTTGCAGCCTCCCATGAGTGCAAATGCTGACAGGCAGCAGTCACTACCCACCAAGTACCACCCTTGCCACTCTCAGAGACACCTGGCTCCAGCCCTGGCCACTGGGGAGGTTTGAGGGGTGAACAAGCAGGTGGACCTCTGCATTCTGTCATCCTGTCTCTCAAGTAAAGAATAGCTAAGTTTCTCCTGGCATAAACTTTTGTTGAAATCCAGTGCATATTTTTTTCCACAGTATTTTCCATGATTTTTGAAGACCTCCCTTTATGCATGGCTTTCAAATTTCTTTTGCAACCAAATAAATGTTCTATTTCTCACAACCTTTTATTTCTAGTTGTTTTTTTTTTAAAGAAATTTATTTGTTTTGAAGGGCAGAATATAGAGAAAAAGAGAGGAAGAGAGAGATCTGCTGGTTCACTCCCCAAATGGCTGCCGTACCCAGGGCCGGTCAAGGCTGAAGCCAGGAGCCAGCAGCTCCATCCGGGCCTCCCGCATAGGGGCAGCAGAGGCCCAGGCATCAGGCCGGCTTCTGCTGCCTTCCCATTTGCGAGCTGGATAGGAAGCAGAGCAGCCAGCACTCACAAGGGACGCCTGCGTTGCAAGTGGCTACTCAATACACTGTGCCACAAAGCTAGTCCCTCACAAATCCATTTGAAGTCCTTCGTAGCATCCAGTTGTGTCACTGGGTCTTCCTGACAGCCGTGTGGTGAGGGGTGACTGTTTCCACCCTGGTTTTACAGAGGAGGAAACTAAGCTGAATTGTAACCCAGAAGGCAGAGAATGTGGGGTTCAGACACGTGGGCCGGGTCCCAGCGGTGCCCAGGGGCTGCGTGGCTCACGTGGGTGTGTGCCATCCAGCTGCCCAGGGGACACCGCAGGAGGCCCGGAGCAGCTCCTGACGCAGGCGTCCCGCGCTCCCGGCAGGTCCCCAGGCAGCAGCAGCAGTTCTCCTCCCTGGAAGACAAGCCCCAGTTCCCAGGGGCCTCGGCCGAGTTCGTCGACAAACTCGAGTTCATCCAGCCCAATGTCATCTCCGGCATCCCCATCTACCGCGTCATGGACCGGCAGGGCCAGATCATCAACCCCAGCGAGGACCCCCACGTGAGCAGCTGCCCCCCATGCCCACATGCCCCTTGCCTGTGTCCCTTCTGAGCTCAGCAGGCCTGTATCTGTGCTTCCCTCTGCAGCTGCCCCAAGAAAAAGTGCTGAAGTTCTACCAGAGCATGACGCTGCTCAACACCATGGACCGCATCCTCTACGAGTCCCAGCGGCAGGTGCGAGGCCAGCTGGGGAGGGGTTGTTGTCCCACTGTTGAGGCCAAAGAAGGTTCCCTGGGAGGGGGATGCGTGTGTGTGTTGGGAGGGGTGCTTTAGTATTCTTAAGAAGAGTGTGGGAGGGCGTCCTGCCCAGGGCAGGAGGGTGGGCACTGAGGACCGCCTGGGTGGGGGGACAATGTCCAACCCGGACTATGGAACTCACTCACAGCTCTGAGAATCAGGAAGCACCCGGGGCCTGTGCCAGCTGGGCTCTGATCCGTAGAGGGTTTGGGCTCAGGGGACCAGGGCCCAGGCAAGCCAGCGTCCCCCAGGGGACCCGCTGACAGTAACCACGAGGCCACAGTGCCCCGCCTTGAGGCACAGCTGCTTCCAGAGGCTCAGAAGGCCCCCAGGCCTGCCCTGTCCACTTGGCTGTGGCTTCCTCTGCAGGGTAGAGGTGGTCCTGAGCACCCTCGGCCTGGGGAGAAGAGTGGAGAGAAAGGGCTGGGCGCAGGCCTGTCAAGTTCAGCTCCAGCCCTGGGAGAGCTGCTCCACAGCCCCACCCCCGGAGCCCTGAAAGCCAAGGGTGGGGTTATCCCCGTGCCGCCACCAGCCTTGGGGTGACCTCTCGGTGCTACAGTGGAAGCAGGACAGTCCCTCGTGGGCCCACAGAGGCCCCCAGCTGTGCTCACAGGACAGTCCCTTGTGGGCCCACGGAGGCCCCCAGTGTGCTCACTGGCCAGGCTTTGACCACAGTCCCTGTCCTAAACCAGTCATTGCAACAGATGGGCCGGCAACCACACAGACTGAGAGCGGGGCAGGGCTTCCTGTTGGAAAGGGGAAAAGGATGCTGGGCAGGCAGCCCCCAGATGCCACCTTCCTGCAGACCAGAGGCATCTGCGTTTGCATCAAGCCCCTGAGTGAGTCCCACTAAGGCACGATGCCACTAGCAGAGGACAGGGCTGGGCGAGGCAGGTAGGCAGGCAGGTAGCCCACTCCCGACTTGGCATTCACAAGGCACTTGGTGTGACTTCTCTGAGCCTGAAGGCACACGAGCTGGCCCCTGCTGTCGAGTGGGTCAAAGCCAGCCCTTCCTCACCACCCAGCCCCCTGCGCTGTGGCCTCTGCTTCGTCCCCACCCCGCTCCTCGGTGCTGGGCCCTGCCACTCCCCACCCAAGGGCTCCCTGCCGCTGCCTGGGTTGCACAGGCACAGCTTCCAGCCCAGTGGCCTCCAATCCGTCCCAGGTGTGCTGGGGGTGGGCGCTCTCTGCTGCCTGCTTCTGCTTTCTTCACATTCATGAGTGGGCCTTGGGGCAGGCCTTTGCTGCAGGCAGCATTGAGGTGCTGCTTGGAACCCCATGTCCCATGCTGGGTGTCTGGATTGGACTCCAGCTGTTTCCCATCCTGGCTTCCTGCTGATACTCGGGGGGTGAGCGGTGGGTCCCTGCTGCCCGTATGGGAGACCAGAGGGATGCCAGGCTCCTGACTCAGGCCCGTTTAGAGTGAACCAAAATGGATGGCAGATGGCATTCAGTCTTTTTACCCTTCATTAAATTGGAAAAGTTATTTTTGTTTTTAATCAATGTGTTTAAAGGCAGAGATGCAGGAAGTTAGATCTTCCATCCACTGACTCTCCCAACATGGCTGCCACAGCCAGGGCTGGCCCAGATGGAACCCAGAGTCTGGGATTCCATCCACGGTGCGCACCAAAGCCACGGGGAGGCTGCCGTTAGAATGCGTCCTGCGGCTGCGTGGAAGGTGCTTGACTGACAGGACCCCCACAGCGGGGGGGGCCCCTGCCGCCCTCACGGCCCGGCCTGCTCGGGGTTCTGGGTAGCAGACCTCTGCCCCACTCCAGAAGAAAATCCCAGTAAGCAAGCAGATGGCTGTGCTAGGGATTCAGAAATGGCTGGGCTGGGCTGGGCTGGGCTGGGCTGGGCTGGGCTGGGCTGGGGGACCTGGGGAGCCCGGCTCCTGTCCTTGTCTGCTGTCCCCAGCGCTGCCTTCTACCTTGAGGTTTCCCTGACTCCCAAGTGGCTGCTGGGGCTCCCTCCAGCTTCTCTCATTCCAGGTAGGAAGTTGAAGAAAAGTGGGAGGTTATTCATGGTACATCCTGGCCATGTCCACACTCCACATTTCTAGAACTTTCCAGGGGATCCCACCAGTGTGCCTGCCTGTCATTGGTCACTGCTAGCCGCAGGGGAGACAGGAATGTGGTCTTTCCATCTGGCAGCTGTCGCCTGCCCTGGAGGGAGCCCTGTTGGCAGAGGAAGGGACTGGTGCCTTGGGTGGCACCGGTGGGGTCTGCCGCTCTCAATCCTGTGTGCTCAGCACGGGCTGCCTCAGGCCCCTCTCCACACTCACCCGACAGCCTCGCCCGCCCTCAGCACCCGGCCTCCACCCACCCACTTGGCACTGGAAAGCTAATTAACTTAATTGGCCCCCACTTAGAAAAAGTACTTAATCATCGGTTTCCCCCCAGGAAACCTGCAGAACCCGTGGGGGGCACAGCTAGGCCTCAGGAGGACTGGCCACGGGGTCTTGCAGGGCCACCCCACCTCATCTGATGCCATGGGTGCTGCTGGTTTCTGTATGCTGTGGCCTTTCAGGCCTCCAGCCACACTTCTCAGAGCCCCATACCCCTGGCGTGCCCTACGTGCCGCACAGCATGCTCAGCTTGTCTAATCTTGACCTTGAGTCTTCCTCCCAGACCTGCTGCTCTTCCTCACTGGGTCCATTTCTCAGAGAAGGGCACTGCCATCCAGTCCCCCGCCCCCGACCCCAGCTCTCCCCCCATGTTTCCCCGAGAAATACTCATTCAGAGCCCGGGCCTCTCTCCTTGCTCTCTTGGCTCACGTTCTCTGTCTGTTGCCGTGTAGACAGGAGGCAGCCATGGGCCCGGCTTTGTGGCCAGGTGTGAGCGAGAGGAAGGCCAGCGGACAGGACCCCAGCTCGGTGATCCCTCTTACCCAGAGAGCAAGGGCAGACTTCCAGCAGAGCCTCTGGCCAGAGCGTGTCCCACGGGAACCCCAGTGGGGTTAGGAGGTGCAGGAGAAGGGGGCTTGTCTGGGCACCCCAGCCCACCTGCTACTCCTTGTCCCCTCACTCTGCTGCAGCCAGGCCCTGCCCTCCTTCCTGGCTCTTCTGTCTCCTAAAACCCCAAGCTGCCCACGGCACTCCCTGGAGACCCATCGCGGGGCACAGCTGCAGCCTGCCCTGCTGTGTGACTGCCGCCTCCCTCCTGCCCCTGCCCCCTTCATCCCTGGCCTTTCTCAGGCCTCTACCTGGGACCCTCCACCCACACGGCCCTTGCTCACTTTAGGCAGCTCCTTGATGCCCTCCCTGGTGGGACCGGTCCCTCCTTGGCCGCCGTCCCAGAGACGCCAGCACCCAGGCTCTGACTAACTCGGCAGCTCCCCTGAAGGCAGCAGGCAGGCCCTGGTCCCGGCTGGCTTCTGGGGAGACCTGGTAGTGGAGCCATCAGGAGTGGGCCGCTTGGGTTGGTTCTGTTACTGCGCAGGGTTAACCAAGCTCTCCCCCTCCCCCGCAGGGCCGGATCTCCTTCTACATGACCAACTATGGCGAGGAGGGCACACACGTGGGCAGTGCAGCTGCCCTGGAGGACACGGACCTGGTGTTCGGCCAGTACCGGGAGGCAGGTACGTCAGCCTGCACCTCGTCAGCCCGCAGGCTCTGCCAGGAGCAGCGGGCACCACGAAAGTCTGACAAGCCAGGAGCGGCCGTGTGGAATACTGGGGTCAGCTCAGGCAGTGGAGTGCCTGGTCTAGTCCAGTGCAGTCCTGGCTCTGCCACCACGTGGGAGACCCCGATGGAGCTCCAGGCTCCCGGCTTTGGCCATCACTGGGACTTGGGTGTGAACCGAAGGATGAAAAAATCTCTTTGCTGCTCAAATGAAATGAAAAGAAACACAAACATTTAAAAGAAAAAGCTCCACCGCACCTGCAGCTTCCTGGCGCAGGTCAGCACTGCCCAGCAGGTCCCCCACCCTCCCCAGCAGGTCGCGTGTGGGCAGCCCTGCACCAGGCCTCGTCGCCCTCTCCAAGGACAGCACCCACCTGTCTGCTTTGCGTGCAGCGTGGCCACCTTGGACCTGAGCATGTCTCCTGTCTTGACAGGGATCCCAGAATTGCTACATTTTCACAGCCATGTTGGCGACACCGAGCCCTGCATGTATTGATGCCTCAGGGCCCAGTTGGCTGCTCAGCAGGGGCGCTCCCCGCTCACCCCCTCCAGCTTGGCACTGACTTGTGCGAGTGTGTGCTGTGCCAACTCCCTTTGCACCCTCGCTGCTTGCGGGCATGGAGCCTGCTGCGGGAGCCTGCGGTTTCCCCACCTCTGACCATGGAGCTGCTGTCTGCCTCCATGTGTGGAGGTGACACTGGTGAAGTTGAAGGGGGTTCTGCAGCCCCTCAGCTGCCACACAAGGCACCACTCAAAATCCTGCAGGTGCCCCTAGCGCCGCCCACCGCTGGCTGGCTGTGGACTTCAGGGGAAGGAAGGTGACAGGACAGTCACAAACACCCCCACCTCAGCTAGTGGGCCCCTTCCCACAGCAGGCCCCGTGGCGGTGAGGTGGGCGCCCCAGGAGGCTGGGCCGGAAGGAGAGGCTTGGCTGCCATCACCAGCCTGGCAGTGCCTGTCCGGGGCAGCCTTGGTCCATCACGATGGTGGAAGTGGATCCGCTGACGACACTTCAGGGTCTCAGAATCTGTCATGAGGCCAGAAAGAGGAAAGGCACAGTCTGCCGCTTTTTAACAATGTTTATTCATTTGGGAGCGCTCATCTGCTGGCTCACTGCCCGAACGCCCACCACAGCCAGGAACCCACTCCGGGCCTCGTGGGTGGAAGGAATCCAAGCATTAAAGCCACTGTCGCTGCCTTCAGGGTGCGGGTCAGCAGGAAGCTGCGGTCAGGCTGGAGCGGGGACTCAGGCCCAGGCACTCTGACCAGGCCGCAGGTGGCTTAACAGCGGGCCTAGCACCCACTCCCTCCTTTGAGAAACGAGAAGGGGCTGAGCCTCAACCTGGTCCTCTGGCCTGCCCTGGTCATGGGTCTCCTGGGAGCATGTGTGCTGGGTTCCCACCCCAGGGCCGCTCCATTGCTGTGCAGGTGGGACGTGGAAGCCGGAGGCTTGGCACCCCCCACACACTGACCTTAGTCTCTCCCCCTCCCCCACCAGGCGTGCTGATGTACCGGGACTACCCCCTGGAGCTGTTCATGGCCCAGTGCTACGGCAACGTGAGCGACCTGGGCAAGGGGCGCCAGATGCCGGTCCACTACGGCTGCAAGGAGCGCCACTTCGTCACCATCTCCTCTCCACTGGCCACGCAGATCCCTCAGGGTGAGGACGCCCACCCATGCCTTGGCATGCCCCATGCCAGCCTTGTCATGCCCCATCCTGGCAGAGCTGTGCTCCAGACACACCTCACAGGGACCCTCCTGAAGAGGGTGATGGCCACACCCAACCTGGGCCCATGAGCTGATGCGACCACACGCGAGCTTTGCCATACCTCTGCCCTTCATGTGCTCCCAGCACAGCACCTTGGTGCCCAGCATTTGCGGACCCTGGGCACCCAGTGGTGCCCACCATCTGCCGGGCTCCAAGCACCCAGTGGTGCCCACCATCTGCCGGGCTCCGAGCACCCAGTGGTGCCCACCATCTGCCAGGCCCTGGGCTGACAGTCTAGCTGACAGTCATTCATGACTGGAAGAGCAGGAAACAGAAGTCACTTGTCAGAGTTCCCCTTGGGTAGAGAGAACTGCAGGCCAGGGATGGGGTGACCCCAGGGCCCAGGGCCTGGCCTGACCCTGCACCCCCACCTGACCCCAGTGGCCCTGTTAAGGGGGTCTTCTTGGGATGTCTCTCCCTCTCCTTTCAAGAGGCACCCCGCTTCCCAGCTTTCCCTGGGGAGGTGTTTTTGCCTTCCCTCTTCCTTCCTGCAAATAAACTTTTCTGTCTGCAAAAAAAAGGGGGTGGGGTGGGGGAGGACTGCTTGGGAAGCTGACCCCCTGGGTGCCGGAGCTGTGCGCAGTGTCCTTCGGGGCCTGCAGCCCTGTCGCGGCTTGATACAACTGCTGCTGGCTCTGCCCCAGGGGCCAGCGGTGTGCCCTGTGCACCAGGAGGCCGCCAGGGGCAGGCGGGCAGGAGCAGGGCGAGCCTCTTGGGGCGGGCAGCCTTCTCAGGGGAGGTGGCAGTAGAGTGACAGATGAGTAGGTTCCCAGAACCAGTCCTGACAAAACTGTACCTCCTTGAGCAGATTAGGGGTGCCCTCTTGCCTGGTGCCCTGCCATGAGCAGGGAGCACTGTGGCTGGAGCCAGCCAGCACCTGGCGTGGAGACGGGCACCCAGAGATGGGCCTGAGTGCAGGCGAAGGGGTGTCATCAGCAGGTCAGGGTGGGACCGGAGTGGGTGTCATGAGGCGGGTGGTGCTGTGTGAGGAGCCCAGCCAGCGTGGAGGCCGTGCCATGCCTCACGCAGCTGCAGCTTGTCCGGCGTGCTCAGTGTGTGGCAGGGAGTGAGCTGGCCGCCGTGGCTGTATTTTGAAGGCAGAATAGACCCCAAGACAGGCAAGGGGTTTGGTCTGAGCCGGAGCCCGGTGTGTGGAGCTGGGCTCAGGGCAGAAAGGCCACATCTTGCCTCCCTGGGAACCTGCGCGGCCCGGGGCGCCGGGGCCTGAGCTCTCCCTGTGCTGCTGCGTGCGCCCCTGTGTGCCCTCCGTGGGCACGCGCGCCAGCCCCTTCTCACCCCGCTTGTGCCCGCAGCGGTGGGGGCAGCCTACGCCGCCAAGCGGGCCAACGCCAACCGGGTCGTCATCTGCTACTTCGGGGAGGGGGCGGCCAGCGAGGGGGACGCCCACGCGGGCTTCAACTTCGCCGCCACGCTCGAGTGCCCCATCATCTTCTTCTGCCGCAACAACGGCTACGCCATCTCCACACCCACCTCCGAGCAGTACCGCGGGGATGGCATCGGTAGGCACCCCGCATCCCCGACCTGCGGCCCTCCCCGCCCCGCCGCTGGGCGCCGGGCCCTGAGCAGCCACCCCTGTGCCCGCAGCGGCGCGCGGCCCCGGCTACGGCATCATGTCCATCCGCGTGGACGGCAACGACGTGTTCGCCGTGTACAACGCCACGAGGGAGGCCCGGCGGCGGGCCGTGGCCGAGAACCAGCCCTTCCTCATTGAGGCCATGACCTACAGGTGCGCCCCCTTCCGCGCGCTCCACTTCACTTCCCTCAACCTACAGGTGCCCCCACTTCTGCCCTCACTCCACTTCCGCCCCCTCGCTGACCCTGCCCTGCTCCCTGGGCAGGATCGGCCACCACAGCACCAGCGACGACAGCTCCGCGTACCGCTCGGTGGACGAGGTCAACTACTGGGACAAGCAGGACCACCCCATCTCCCGGCTGCGGCACTTCCTGCTCAGCCGTGGCTGGTGGGACGAGGAGCAGGAGAAGGCCTGGAGGAAGCAGTCCCGCAAGAAGGTGGGCCAGGGCTGGGAGGCCTCGCGGGGACCCCGGTGCTGCGACCCCCGTGCGGCCTGGGCCAGTTGTCTGACGGGTTCCCAGGTGGTTAGGGTCTGTGGCATGACCCCAGGAACTGGGGGGGGGGGCGGTGTCTGGGGTCAGGCAGCTGCATGTCCGACCCAGCCCTTGCTCGTCCCCAGCGAAGCCACATCCTGCGGGGGCAGCGGCCTGGGGCCTGCACAGGCTGGGGTGGGTTAACCCTCACGGGGCCTGCTGGGTGCAGGGCTGCCGCCCACCGTCCCACTTCCCGCAGGTGATGGAGGCCTTCCAGCAGGCCGAGCGCAAGCTGAAGCCCAGCCCCCGCCTGCTCTTCTCGGACGTGTACCAGGAGATGCCCGCCCAGCTCCGCAAGCAGCAGGAGTCCCTGGCCCGGCACCTGCAGACCTACGGGGAGCACTACCCACTGGAACACTTTGACAAGTGAGGCCCTGCGCCCTGCCCCGCAACCACCAGGTGGGAACCCACGCACTGGGGGGACCCGCCTGGCTGCCTGGGCCTGAGGCCATCACAGGGGCAGCTGTGCCCGTGCCTGCCCCTCCAGGCTGTTACACTGGGGCCTCTCTGTCCCAGCAGCCCCCTAACCTGCTCTGACAGTGCCTTCCTGGTGGGGGGCTGGGAGGGGCACCCCCAGGAGGGAAGCCCCTGCGTGGTGCAGGGGCAGAGAGGGTGAATAAAGCGGCTGTGCCCTGGCTCTGCCTGCTCTGCCCTTGCGGGGGGCGAGGAGGCTCCCTCTCACTGCAGATAAGTGAGGCAAGGCCGGAGCCCAACTGCCCAGCTCTCTGCTTCCTCTCCCGCCCCTACTTCCCCCACCTCGAGCTTTCACGAGCTGGGGGAGGGGGTGCTGAGGCAGTGAGGCCAGCCTGGGCTCCGTCCGCGAGTGTGTGAAGGTCAGAGTGCCTGTGCCGCTGCCAAGTCCCCCAGACGCAGACACAGCCCAGCCTGTGCGGGCAGCGTGTATTTATCAGCCACAGATGAGGGCCGGGTGGTGCCCCTGCCCGCCAGCCAGGAAGACCCAAAGCAGCTCATGCTGTCCCAGTTCTAGCGGCGTGTGCGCGCCCAGACCTGGAAGGAGGGGGCTCAGCACCGGAGCCGAGGGTCGTGCAGCTGCTTCCAGAGCCCGATGCTGTCCTGCGGGCTGAGGGGCTGCACCAGCAGCAGGTCGCGGAGCAGACAGGGGCCCAAGGCGCGCTGGGCCGGCCAGGCAGTGTGGAAGCCTGGGTGGGCCCGGGGCACCAGGCCCAGGGCGCGGAAGCAGAGGCCGGTATAGACGTCATCGAAGGGGAAGGGGGCCACCCGGGCGGCCGCCCGCAGCAGCCAGGGGGCCAGGCGCCCTGCAATGACGTAGCCGCCCCCGCTGGCGTAGGCTGGGTAGTGGCCTTCGAAGAAGGAGTTGGGCACGTAGAAGGGCCCTCCAGGCTTGCGGAGGGGCCTGGCCTGGGCAAAGATCTCACCCAGGTAGAGGCCCCGGGCCCAGGAGGGCGGCAGGGCCCGCAGGTGGCCCAGCAGGGCAGGGATGTGCACGAAGGCATCGTCCTGAACCTGCAGCACAAAAGCCACGTCGGGGCAGTGGCGGTCCAGCCAGGCCAGCAGCAGCAAGTCTTTGAGCGTCCGGTTGAAGGGGACGTCGAGGAAGTCCCAGAGCAGCAGGTCACGGTGGCGATGGCTCTCCCAGGCGACCAGCGAGCCTAGGTCGGGCCCCCCCAGTCCTGCCGGGGACCCCAGCAGGAAGAGCAGCCGGATGCCAGGCGCTGGGCTGCCCCAGGTCTCCCTCACGGCCTGGCGCTCCGCAAAGCGCCCTGGCTCCGATTTGACAGCCAGCAGCAGGTAAGGGACGTCCTCGGCCGAGCAGCCGGCCACATGGCCGACACCGCCTTCAGGCAGCCACCGTGGGAAGCTCCGACAGGCCGCGGACAGCAGGAAGCGGCGGAGGTCCTCCGGGTAGGAAGCGAAGTCGGGAATCTGGGCAGCTGCGGCGGCCCCCCAAGCATGGCAGTCCCCGGCCTCAGCGCCGTCCCCACTGGGCAGGGCCCTCAGCCGCCACTGCTGCTGGTTCCAGTAAGCTGGGGACAGCGGGCCAGGCTGGCCCAAGCGGGCGGAGAGGTTGGCAGGCAGGGTGGGCTCGGGGCTGGCCGAGGTGGCGTCTGGCAGGGTGCCCCTGGGGCCCGGGGAGTCCCTGCTGAGCCCGGCCTCCGAGGTCCACTCGATGTACACCTTGAGGCCCAGGAGCGTGAGCAGCGCTGACAGGCAGAGAAGGCACTTGGGGCAGCGCATGACCCGCCCGTGGCAGCTGCAGGGAAGCCACAGGGAGCCACAGGGGCCTTTAGGGTGCAGGGCGCAAGGCCGCTGCCTCCCCCAAATGCTCCTGCAGCCGGCGGCCCAGCTGTTTCCCGTTCCCACACCTGGGCGCCCCCACTCCAACCTGGCCTCCCAACAGCCCACTCCCCAGCTGCCCCTCAGGGACAGCCCGCCATTCCCATCTTCTCCATTCATGCCCCCCCCCCCCCGTCAGCTCCTTCCAGGGTCTTAGAGACGCTCCCTCCCTCCCGCAGCCCCACCCGGGTCGGGGGAGCAGGGGTCCGACCCCCCTTACCTCTGGGTCCAGCTCCCACCAGCCCCAGCACAGCCGGGCGCTGCCCTGCTGCCTCTGCTCTGCCCTGGCCCTAGCCTGCGCCGCCGTGGGTCTCAGCCCGGCCCAGCCCGGCCGGGGGCGGGGAGAGCGGTGCCGCGGGAGGCGGCCGGGCCCCTGGGGCCGGGAGGAGCCGGGAGGAGCCGGGGCGGGGCCGGCCTGGCGGGGCGCTGGCATGTTGGGGCCGGTTTGCTGGGAGGCGGCCGGGAAGGGCGCAGGCGGGGTCACAGCCGTGGATGGAGGACCGTGCGCGGGAGGGCGAGGCCCGGGAGACACGGGCTGGCGCCGGGCCACACCGGGAGGCGGGTGCATGTGCGGAGTGGGAGCAGATGCGAGCCACGGATGGTGGGGGGCAGGAAGGTGGACAGGAGGGAAACGGAGGCAGGGAGTGCTCCCCTGGCAGGGGGTGGGCACGCTGGGGGAGACTGGGCAGATGGAAGGCACGAGTCAGAACCCAGCGGCAGATCCAGCAGAGGGGAGGGCAGCCGGGGTCTGTACAAGGGGCAGGTGCAGGCGGTGACGGGCTGGTGGTTGGAGGGGCCTGGGCCGCCTGCCTAGCAGGGTGGGAATCCACTCCTACCCAGGTGCCCAAGCCCCCGGGGCTGCAGTGACTGGCGCACCGACCTCTGGCCCCCCGGGACAAGCCAGGGTGTCTGCGGTGTTTACGGCATGGCCCTCGCCCTCGCCCTCCGGGGACCCGCGGCAGCCGGGGGTGGGGAGGCAGGCAGACCAGGGAGGAGCTGACCCTGCCCTGTGCTGGCGTGTGTGGAGGGGAGCCGGTCAGCCAGCAGCTGCTTGCTCAGCCCTGATTTCCTCCCGTCTGAATAATGGAGCCCTGGGAACAGCTGGGGGAGGAGTGGGAGGAAGTGGTGAGAGCTAATGGCCTGGAAGCTGGGCTGGGAGTGAGGGCAGGGCCCGGGGGCAGGGGCAGGATCAGCTTCTGGCCCACCACACTGGGCGCCCTCCACCAGGGCCTGCACTGCCCCTCCCCACAGGCCGGGCAGTTTGCGGGGTGAAGGGGGAGCCACAGATCTGACTGCCCTGGCATCTGCTCCACCCAAGGCCCCCGTGCAGCAGCCGGACGGGGGAAGTTTCCACGGTGCCTGCGGGTACGTGACCCAGTGGTTGAGCACTCTGGGTTCAAGTCTCCCTCCGCTCCAGCTTCCTGCTCACATACACCCTGGGGACAGGGTGACCTGACCCGTGGGTGGCAGCTGGATTGTGATGCCAACAGCGGAGACACAGCTGCACAGTTCAGATGAGCCAGGCCAGAGCCAGGAAATCAGCATCCCACACATGGGTGGCAGGGACTCAAAACCTTGAGCCATCCCTGCTGCCCCCCAAGGGTGCCTCCCTCTGAGCCACTGCACCGGACAGGCCCGCGCCCGCCAGTGGGACCACACCAACCCCGGTCCCAGCCTAGGCGTCAGTCTGCCGGGGCACTCGGGTACGTGCTGTGTTCATACAGATGCAGTCAGAACGCCACACAAGCTCCATCCGAGGGTTTAATGTGAATGACACTGAATTAGAACAAGGCTGGGGTGTTTCCTGGGGGTGCTGCCCAGAGCCAACCACAGCAGCCCCATGGGAAGCCACTTGGTGGGGGCTGCCCAGGAACAGCAGGTGCATGGGGGCACAGCCCGTTGGCACCTGCCCGTCCTCCCGTGTCCTCCAGCGCCCCCTACTGACAAAGCCAGCGGTGCAGGTGGCAGCAGGCAGCGCACAGAAGAGCTGAACTGGGAACCCAAGGCAGTAACTGCCCACACCGGGCACCCAGCCATCTGCGCTTGGCACCGCAGCGCCTGCTGTGTGCAGCAGGAGTCCTCGAAGGTGTGGGCAGTTCTGTGGGGCTACCAAAGGGCAACGGACACCCTAACCTCACGCCTGCCTTCTCTCAGATCTGCCAGTCACTGCCCACCCCCTACACATGCCCAGGCTGAGGGACCCCAGCAACCTTCCGGGAGCCCTAGGTGGGCCGGGGCTGCAGGCTAGGCAGGGATGGGGCTGGCAGCGTCCCGGGGCTGCTCCTCAGGCCCCAGCCTCAGGCCCTGGGCATAGTCAGCCCCCACCACCTGGCAGCCAGGCAGCATCTCCTCCACCAGGATGCGCGTGAGGCCCGGGCTGGACACAGCCGGGAGATCCGAGATGTCCAGCCAGCGGAGGTTCCTGAGGGCGGGGAGAAGGGCAGGAGGCCGCTGTGAGGGCAGCGGTCAGGTGTGCGTGGTAAGGGGTTCTGACCCATTTCAATCCCTGGCTTTGTGACTAAGTCACTCCAGGAACGTGAAAGCTGCCCCGTGCTGACCAGACACCCAGCCATGCCTGTGTCGTCAGTCCCAGGAATGAAGGAACCGGCATCAATTGTCCTGGCCACTCACTGACCCTGGCCCACCTACCACCCACACCCAGTCTGTGATGGAGCAGGGACCCTTTCCCTATGTCTCCTGCACCTGGGCTGGGTGGGGGACACTGCCCAGGGCCCGGCCTGAACCCAGGTCTCACTGGAGGTGGTGGAGGCAGGCAAGGCCTCGCTCCGAGACCCGAGGGCAGCCGGCCAGCGAGAGCTCCTCCAGGGACGCGGCCAGCGGGTGGAGGCGGCTGAGGCACCAGTCGTCCACGTGGGGGCAGCGCTGCAGCGACAGGGACCGCAGCTCCCTCAGGGACACTGCAAGGGGACAGGACATGTGGCACAGGGCCGTCCCCCTGGGCCCGCCCCCGGCCAGCACCCCACGCACAGAGACTGCCCATGCCCTCGTAGTTGATGGCACAGCCGCTGGCATCCACAGCCTCCACAGACGCGTCCTGGGACTTGAAGAACTCCAGGGAGAAGCGGCCGTGCTTGCTGGGCCGGATCCACTCCTGGTCCCGGAACCTGGCGGGGAGAAGGGGTGTGAGCACAGCCCCCCGTGACCCAGGCCCCGCCTCTGAGAGCCCACCCGTGACGGCAGGCTGTGAGCCCACGCCGAGGGCTGGATCCCGACAGCCTCCCTCACTGGACGCGTCACCGCTGTGCGAGCCTGGGCCCGCAGCACAGCCCAGAGGCGCCATGCAGGGTCCTGTGGGTGGGCACCGTCGGGACAGCTCACACAGGGTGGGTGCCTGGCAGCTGGTTCACTCCTGAGCGCCCTCGGGCCGGACTGAGCCAGGTCTGTGCCCGTGGTGGGAACCCTATTACTTCAGAGTCTGAACGAGCAGGAAGCTGGAATGGGAACAGCCGGGAATCCAACCAGCCAGGGTGTGGGCATGCCGACCGGCTGTCCTGATGCAAGTTTTAACTGACACAGCCGGTTAAGCTGCTGCCTCTGCTGACGCCGGCATCCCGTACGGGCACTGGTTTGAGTCCCAGCTGTGCCACCTGTGAGCCAGTTCCCTGCTAACAGCCTGGGAGAGCGGCAGACGATGTCTCAAGCGCCTGGGTCCCTGCACCCCGAGGTGAAGTGCAGGCCCATGGGGGAGTGAACCAGATTCTCCCTCCCCCTCCCCCTCCCACTGCCTTTCACAAAAATAAAAAGAATACAGAAAGAAAATGAAATGTGTGGGCACAGGGTCTCGTCAGGGCCAGCGGGGTAGCGGGGTGCGGGCACCACCCCTCGGCACAGACCCGCGCCTGCCCCACCCCGCCCGGCACCTGCCGCCGTACTTGACTGCGCCTCCCTGCTTCAGGACGAAGAAGGCGCCCGCCACGGACGGGCCGTAGCGCTCCTCCAGGGAGGTGAAGGATCTGCAGGGAAGAGGGTGACGGAGGTGAGGGCCTGAGGAGGTGAGGGCCTGCAGACCCCCAGGAGGTCCACCCCACCCGGCCGACACTGCTGAGGGGCACACGCCCCCGGCTGAGCACTGTCCAGCACCCCAGGGGCCCCGACTAGGGGAGGTCAGGGGAGTTCAGGTGTGGAGAAGGCTGAGGCGACACCTCAATGGCAACAAGGAATGTGAAGCCAGAAGGAGAGTGGCGCCTGGAGCCTCATGCTGGGGCGGCTGCCAAGCAGGGGGTTCCCTGATAGGACGGGGGCAGCATGGCTGGCGGCTGTCAGCGACGTGACAGGAAGTCATGCTACTTCCCTGAGCGGGCCTGGGTGCTCTGCAGACCCCGGGGAGGCTGGGGGTGGGGGCTGAACGCTCGGGCGATCCTGGATTTTATCGGCGGGCGGGAGGGTGTGGAGGGCAAAGAGGAAACCAGAATGGCTCCTCGGAATTGGCGCTGGAAAGCAGGACAGCAGGGCCATCGCTGGGATGAGGACGGTCGGGGGGAACCGGCCCTGCTGGGCTCCGTGTCAGCCAGACCCGCAGGCGGCCTGTGTGCTGGGGGGCTCACGGAGGCGGAGGGCCAGGGGACCCCGCGGCTGCTCACCGATTGTCCTGCTGCACTTTGAGCAGCCGCTTCCGCAGCAGGTACTGCCTCAGAGCCTCCACGTCATAGAAGTGGTCGGTCAGGAACCGCAGCAGCGTCCGCCACCTCTGCTGGCTGCCCCGCGGGGGCCCTGTCCCACTCAGGCCACGGACGCCCCTGGCGCTGCACACGGGGCCCGCCAGGCGCAGGGGCTGGGGAGGCCGAGAGCGAGGCAGGGGATGCTGGAGCCCCAGGTCTGTCGGAGCCCAACCCTGCCTCCCAGCGCCCCCAGAACGCCACAGCCTGTCTCTGGGCCCTGAGATCTCTCCTTGGTTTACCCAACATTCCCTGGTTCCCGCCTTCTTCCCCAACCCTTCTCTTCCTCTCAAACCCTACTATCTGACAATCTCCCACATTTCCCCTCTAGTTAAAACATCATCAAAAATATAAATGAAAAAATTAAAGCTATCCATCATAAACCATTTTTGTTTATATAAGACAGGAGCTACAGAGAGGGGCCCTGGTTTTAATCCCAGTGGCCCCAATTCCATCGAGCTCCCTGCCTGTGGCCTGGGAAAGCAGCAGAGGACAGTCCAAAGCCTTGGGACCCTGCACCCGTGTGGGAGACCCGGAGGAAGCGCCAGGCTCCTGGCTTCGGAAATGCTCGGGTCTGGCCATTGTGGACACTTGGGGAGTGAACCATCGGACAGAATATGTCCCTCTCCGTCTCTCTTCCTCTCTGTATATCCGCCTTTCCAATAAAAATAACTTAAAGAGTTATGGAAACAGAGATCTCCCATCCGCTGGTTCACGCCCATGGCCACAGCCGCCAGGGCCGGCCGGGGGGAGCAGGGGGCGTCCTCCGTCCTCCGGGTCTCCCCGTGGGCGAAGGACGCACCAGCCTTGGCTCTCCCTCCCGCAGGAACTCGGTGCAAAGCGCACGGGTGCGGGTCGCCAGCGCTGCAGGCGGAGCTTAACCTGCTACCTGCACTGCGCGGCGCCTCCCGTTCTCCCCAGCGCGCTCCTCTCCTCAAAGCATCCACACCTGCTCCGGGAGGGCGCGGCGAGGCCGTGCGTGGAGCCCAGCAACGACCCAAGCCGGCTGCCCGCCCTGGCCGCCCCGCCCGGTGCCCTGACCGGCGAGGCCGTGCCCTGGAGCCCAAGCCGGCTGCCCGCCCTGCCCCGCGAGGCCGAGGGGCGAGCCCGCGAAGGAGCCCGGTCCCCACTGTCCACTGGGCTTCAGCGTGCCGGCCATGAAGAAACCCCAAACGCGTCCATCTCCTCTCCCAACCCTCTTCCTCTGCCTCAATTTCCCCTTTAGCCAAATTCTAGAATCCACACGTTCTGGTAATTATTGCATTCCCCACGTCCCTTCCCGGTGACCTCTCACCCCTGGCCTGATTGGCTGGGCGCCCTCCAGTCCCGCCCCCGCCCGGTCCCACTCCCGGCCCGGAAGACCGGCGGGTCCGCGCTCCCGGCGGGGCGCCTGGTGGGGACGCGCCTGCCCTGCCCGCTCTGCACGCCCGGAAGGCGTTGCAGAAGGACCTCGATTCCGGGGGCTCCAGCAGCTCCGGTCACCTACCGCCCTGGGCGCCGCCATCTTGCTACCGGGACGGAACCGGAAGGAGCCGGTCTTTTTTCCAGGCCACACACCTGGTTCAGGCGTGAATTTCTTCCCCCTGGGGCCACGCCCCCTGTTCGCCACCCCTCCTCTTAAAGGCGCACACACCTTTTTCTTTGGCTTCTGGGACCACATGGCCAGTCCTTCCTGCGAGGGGACGGGCCTCCTCTGGCTGCAGTCGCCGGAGCGTCCTCCGGCTCCCATGCCGTACCTGCATTATTACGAAGGACTGACTTACTGGAAAGGCGGTTAGAGAGCGATCTTACCCCCACAGGCTCACTTCCCAAATGGCTGGACTGGAGCTTCCTCTGGGTCGCATTCCATATTTTTATGATTATTTTTTATTTTTTTAAAGATTTATTTGTTTTTATTGCAAAGTCAGATATACAAAGAGGAAGATCTTCCGTCTGATGATTCACTCCCCAAGTGACCGCAACAGCCAGAGCTGCACCGATCTGAAGCCAGGAGCCAGGGGCCTCCTCTGGGTCTCCCATATGAGATCAGGAGCCCAAGCAGGTGGGAAGTGGAGCAGCTGGGACTCAAACCAGCACTCCCATGGGATGTTAGGTCTGTAGGTAGAGGTTTAGCCCACTATAACACTACACTGTGCCAACCTGACGTGCTTTTCTGGTCACATAGGGGGGCCACCCTGACTGGGATGAGGCTGGGCACGTCCAGGGAGGGCAGAACCGCTCCTGGGGCCAGCAGCCTGCCCTGCCCCCTGTTCTCCTGGCACCTGGACTCTGACCCTGGACCTTGGGGCCGCTGCTGAGGAGAGCCTGGGCTGGACTGAGCCAAGGAAGACAGGCAGGCATGGCACTGAAGCCAGGCCGGCCTCAAAGGGAGTCCAAGAGAGGGCAGGGGTGGGAGGGACGCAGGGGACAGCGGGCACCAGCACACACGACCTCCACAGGAGCTAGGCTGGGCCAGGTGAGCAGAGCTGAGGTTAACCGTCGGAGACAGAAGCTCCCTGCTCGGCCGCTGCTCCTCACCCAGCACTGGACTTTGCGATGCCTTGACCCGGCCGCCTTCCCCTCCACGCTGCCCTTTACTCCCCTGGACCTTGCCACTTCCTGCTCCTAGCGGCCAGCACTCCCGATGGAGCTGTGGAAGCGGCTGGAGCAGGCTGGACTGGCCCCCCCGGGGCTGGGCCCACCCCCCAGGGCCCTGAGGGGCGTCCCCCCGGTGGAGAGCCCGCGCCAGACCCTTATGTCCCCCACGGAAGACCCTGGAGGTGCCAGGCAGAGTCTCTTGTGGATCTGGGAGGAGCTGGTGAGTGAGGGGTTTGGAGAAAGAGAGGGAGAATGAATAAAATAGAACAGGCTGGAGGTTGAAAGACAGGAATAGAGGAAAAGACAGTGCAGAGCTGCAGGGGTGGGGGCAGAAGATCAAGAGAGAACGCAGATATTAGCAACAGGCTGTGTGGTGCAGCACGTAAGGCCGCCACCCACAAACTCTCCATGCGTGTTGGCTACTGTCCTAGCTGCTCCACTTATTTTACTTTTTAAGTGTTGTTTATTTTTATTGGGATGGCAGATTTACAGAGAGAGAAGGAGTGACGGTGAAAGAGAGAGAGAGAGGTCCTTCATCCACTGGTTCAATCCCCAAATGTCCGTAACAGCCGCGTCTGCAACTGAGCCCATCTGAAGCCAGGAGCCAGGAGCCTCTTCCAGGTCTCCCATGTGGGTGCCATCCTCTACTGCTTTCCCAGGCTACAAGCAGGGAGCTGGACCAGAAGTGGAGTAGCTGGGACTAGAACCGGCGGCTATACGGGATGCCGGCACTTGAAGCTGGAGGATTAGCCTGTTGAGCCACAGTGCCAGCCCCCAGCTGCTCCACTGTGACCCAGCTCCCTTCTAGTGGCCTGGGGAAAGCAGTGGAAGATGGCCCAAGCGAGGGTCCCTTTGGCTTAGGTCAGCCATGGCCTTTGCAGCCGCTTGGGGAGTAAACAAATGGATGGAAGATCTTTCTGTGTCTCTCCTCCTCTCTCTGAAACTCTTCCGAATAAATCTTAAAAAAAGAGAAAAAAAGAACAGAGACAGACGCTGTCTGAATGTGAACGGGAGAGATGGAGCCAGCCAAGGGCGGAGCAAGAGGAAGGGGGAGGCAGAGATGGAGACCGAGTAGGTAACGGGAGAGGAAGTGGAGGAACAAGGACAGGAGACCCCAGGGTGCAGGGACACAGGGCCTGCTCCCACCCAGCCCAGGGGGACGGACCCCTCGCCCTCGGTGGCGGCGTGCCCGTGACACCCCCTCCCTACCTGCAGGAGAACATGCGCCGAGTGGATGTCCAGCTGCTGGCCCAGCTGTGCAGACTGGGGCTGGAGATGGGCGCACTTTGGGAGGAACTGACGGCCAACGTGGAAGAAGAGGAGGAGGAGGAGAGCGGCGAGGAAGAGGAGGAGGACAAAGAGCCCCAGGAGAAGCAGGGGCAAGGACACCAGGGACCCTCCTGGGTGGACTTACGGACGCCTGACTTTGAGATGATAATCTGAGGCCCTGCCTGGGCGGACACCTCAGGGTGACGCGCGGATGAGATGCAAGAGGGGAGGTGTCCAGGCCAAACCAACCAGGCCTGACAGAGTCTGCAGGGGTGAGACTGGGCCCTGCCGTGAACTGGGACAGGGGCAGGTGCGCAGGGAGAGGGGTGTCTGCTGACGCAGGAGGGGTGTGTGTGTGTGTGATGAGGGAGGTGCAGGGGGAGCTGCAGTGTGTTGCCCACAGATGTCTCTGCAAGCATGGTGGGGACACCTCTGGTGAGGTCTGGCTGGGGTGGACGCTGTCCCGTTGGCAGCCGCCACCTGCGCATGGCTCTGGGCACCTGAGACAGGGTGAGTGTGAATCGGGATGCGCTGCGGAGGTGGAATCCAGCCCGCGTGTCCCAGGCCAACGCGTGAGAAAAAGAACGGAAGGCTTTTCAACACTTACATGTTGAAGTTGTGTGTGTGGCGTGCACTGGGATAAAATTATTGCTGAAACCAACTTCACTTGCTTTTAACTGAGGGGCTGTCTTGTCATTTTTCCCAGTTTAAAGCGTGACGCTCGTGGGCATCCATTGCAGTCACGTCGGCAGCCACCCCCCTCCGGGGCTCCCCGCCTGCAGAGCTGAAACTCCCCTAAGCTCCCGTGCCCGCCCTCGGCCCTGGCGCCCAGCGGGCTGCTGTCTGAGCACGCCGGGGGCTCACAGAAGTGGCATCACAGGGCCCTGTCCTTTTGTGCCTGGCCTGTTTCACTCAGCATAAGGTCTGCGTGTCCATCCGCGCTGACCTCAGGTCAGAATCCCCCCGCCTTTGAAGGCGTGGCACCTGTGCCCACGCTTGGTGGGTCTGTCATTACCCTCCCTGGGTACTCAGGCTACTCCCACCTTTTTTGGGACATGCTGTCATGAACATGGGTGAGCAGATGACTCGGTCAGGCCCTGCTTTTGATTCTCTGGGTTGTTCCCCCGAAGCGGAACTGCCGGGTCAGGTGGCGACTCCAGGTTTACAGTTTTAGGAGTGGCCATGTCATTTCCTGTAGCAGCTGATTCATTTCACATTCCAGACAGCATTACACAAAGACTCCAATATCTCCCTCTCCTGGCATATACATTTCTGATATCTTTAATAAGTTCACTGATTGGGGGCAGGTACCATGCCTGTAGCACTGGCATCCCATATGGGCACTGGTTCATGTCCCAGACACCCCATTTCCCATCCAGCTCCCTGCTTGTGGCCTGGAAAGGCAGTGGAGGACGGCCCAAAGCCTTGGGAGCCTGCACCCATGTGGAACACCGAGAAGAAGCTCCTGGCTTTGCATCAGCTCAGTTCCGGCTGTTGTGGCCATTTGGGGAGTGAATCAGTGAATGGAAGACCTCCTTCTCCTTTCTGTAACTTTAAAATAAAAATAAATCAAACAATTTTACTGTTTTAAATTTTTTAAAGATTTATTTATTTTCATTACAAAGTCAGATATACAGAGAGGTAGAGAGACAGAGTGGAAAAGCTTCCATCCAATGATTCACTCCCCAATTGACCACAACGGTTGGTGCTGCACCTATCCGAAGCCGGGAACGCAGGAACCTCTTCCGGGTCTCCCACGCGGGTGCAGGGTCCCCAGGCCTTGGGTCGTCCTCGACTGCTTTCCCAGGCCACAAGCAGGGAGGTGGATGGCAAGTGGAGCTGCTGGGATTAGAACCGGCGTCCATATGGGATCTGGCACATTCAAGGCAAGGACTTTAGCCACTAGGCCACGCCACCGGGCCCTTAAATTTTTAAAATTCATTTTTTCATGAAAGGAAGGCAGAGGGAAAAAGGGGGGAGAGAGGAAAAGGAAGAGATCTATTCACTCGTACACTGTCCACATGCTCCCAGCAGACAGGAGCCCAAAACGCAACCCAGCGCTCCCCCATGTGAGGAGGGGAGAAGCTGGGCTAGAGTGGAGGAGCGCGCCCCATGTGAGGAGGGAAGAAGCTGGGCTAGAGTGGAGGAGCTCTCGCCCATGTGAGGAGGGGAGAAGCTGGGCTAGAGTGGAGGAGCTCTCCCCCGTGCGAGGAGGGGAGAAGCTGGCTGAAGTGGAGGAGCCAGGACTCAAACCAAGTTCTCTGGCCTGGAGCGCTGGCATCCCCGTGGCATCCAACCACTGCACCAAATGCTCGCCTTTCTTCTTTTCTTGTTTTAATAAAAGCATGCAGAACTGTTGTGGTTTTGATGAGACCTGAGCGTCTTCTCTCGGGCTCACTGACCTGCTGTCTAACATGCTTCTAGGGGAGGGCCTTTGGCCTGGCAGCCGGGATGCCGACCAGGACACTCGTGTCCACACTGAAATGCCTTGGTCCAATGCCCAGCGCTGCCGGCTCCTGGCTCCAACTTCCCGCTGGTGCACACCCGGGGAGGCACCAGTGACGGGTCAACATGCTCTCTGGTTATAAAGTAAATAAAATAAAATATGGCTGCCAGAATATTTAAATCATAAATGTGACTCACCTTGTATTTCACTACAAATGTTCACATCATTTGAAAACAACATGACGGGGAGATGAGCCAGGAGGGGTTACAGGTGGGTTTGGGGTGCACCGCAGCCTGTCACAGCGCCACCTGCAGGAGACGGGGGTCCCCATACCTTCAGAAGACACGCCCAGAGAGCAGGTGCCCAGAGAGGTGTGGGGACAGTCACAGAACCAGGGCTCCCCGAGGGGACGAGACGTGCATCTGTGTTACCGCTCACCGCTCTCTGGCTGGAGACTGCCCCAAGGGCCGCTCAGTGCTCTTCCCTGGGAACAGGATCCTGGAGAATGAGCTGCTTTTCCGTGTGCCCCGTGGAGCCCCCAGGACGGGGCTGGGGTGCTGAGCTCCACCACGCAACAGCCAAGTCAGCAGCAGGAGTGACCAGCGCTCTCCTCCCTGGGCGGGGGGGGGGGGGGGAGAGTCCGGTGACCACAGGGGACAGCTGAGATGGTCAGGGCCAGGGTGGGGCAGAGGGGTCAGGGTGGGGGAGGCACAGGCAGAGGGCCAGGGTCAGGGTCAGGGTTCTGCAGGGGGCTGAGGGGATCCCGACAGGGCAACAACAGGCCTAGCCTGATACGTGAGAAAAGAGTTCTCAGAGGAGAATCTAAAGAACAAGGAAAAGTGAGCCCAGAAAGACATAGAAAGGGAACAAGAAGGGGGGCAGGTGCAGCAAGTTAAGCCACCGCCTGCAAAAACAACTTCCAACATGGGCGTCAGTTCAAGTCCCGGTTGCTCCGTTACCGATCCAGCTCCCTGCTAAGGCCCCTGGGAAGGCAGCAGACGACGGCCCAAGCACCTGGACCCCTGTCACCCATATGGGGGACCCAGATGAAGCTCCTGGCTGATCCTTCCCTGGCCATCACAGCCATTTGGGGAGTGAGTCAGTGGGTGGAAGAGCTCTCTGTCTCTCTATCACTGTGCTGTCTAAACACATAGGTACAAACATACATAAATCATTTGCAGGACAGGGAATAAGAACTAGGAAAGCAACCCGGCTGTTGTGTTCGCTTCCCCTCAGGCAGTGAGCTGTCTGGGCTTAGCCCCGCGCCCCTTAGCCTGTAGGGCTCCCTTGGCATCCCATAGGGCACTGGTTCCAGTTCTAGCTGACCCATTTCCAATCCAGCTCCCTGCTAATGTGCCTCAGAAGGCAGCACAAGATGGCCCAAGTGCTTGGACCCATGAGGGGGACTGGGATGAAACTTCAGATTTGCCCAATCCTGGTGCTTGCAGTCACTTGGGGAGTAAACCAGCTAACGAACAATTGTTCTTTAAAGGGAGAGACTGACAAGGCCAACTGAACTTCATACTTGCCATAATTTAGACTTTTTTCCCTAGGACACTGAGGCCCCCAGAGGTGCGAGCTCCCCCCGCACCCCCACTGTGCATGCTTGCTGCATTTCAAGCTCAGGTCTGTGCTGTGTACCCAACCACAAACACTTCCTGCCTCGATTTCCTGTCAGTAGATAATGTGCCCAGTTTCTTAAGGTTTAGGGACTGCCCTTGCGATTCCAGCAGTCCCGTCTCTTACGCCAGCATCCCGCAGGCTCTGCAACACTGAACTCTGCCCCTCCTTCCCCCGAGACATCTGTGGCTCGGGTTCTGAACATCCCCCTGCCCCCACGGCCCCTTGACAGTCTTTCCTTAGGAGAGCTTGCGGTGGCTTGTTCTCGTCTTTCTGCTTGGCCACTACATCCTCCATGCCTTGAATAAGGCCTTGCACACAGGTGTTCTAGAACTATCTGAACGAGAGGGCAAGCGAAGGCTGGGAAAGGGAAGGACATGGCTGCTGCGTCTCAGTGTAGCTTCACGGACTTTCCCCTTCTTCCCCTGCCCTTTTGGAAGCAGCAGCACCGCCTTTCTCTCTACTCCAGCATCGGCCCGGGCGGTAGCTTCGCCAGCACAGCTGCTGAGGCTGGAGGGATACAGGGCAGACCAGCGCGGCCCCTGCACGAAGAAGCCACGCTCCTGGGGCACTCGCATCCCTTCTGTTCCTCTGTCTCTCAAGTGAAAATGGAGGATTTGCCCTGGGCTTTATTTCTTTTTTATTTATTTGAAAGGCAGAGGTAGAAAGAGGGAGAGATTTTCCATCTGCTGGTTCGCTCCTCAGATGGCTGCAACGACCAGAACTGGTCCAGAGCAAAGGCCAAAGCCAGGAGCCCCATCTGTGTCTCACGTGGGGGCAGGGCCCAGGCACCTGAGCCATCTTCCAGTGCTTTCCCAGGCACACCTGCAGGGAAGCAGAGCAAACAAAACCCCATCTGACATTCTGACATGAGATGCCAGCATTGCAGACGGCAGTTCAGCTCACCAACACAGTGTCTGCCCCCCCTTAGAATTTTCTTCTTCAGAGGATGGCACGTCACAGTATCCCTGCCAGAAACCCGGCCGCCATCCCTGACTCCTCCCTTTATGGTGCCTGGATAATCAGTTGTGCTGTGGGTGCAGGCGGGTGAATGACAGCGCAGTGAGGGAGCAGGCGAGGACAGAGCTGTGAACTCCACCCCGACAACCCGCAGCCTCCAGGGGTTTCCTCGAAGGCGACTGAGCTCAGGGACTTGAGGACCCTACCTGCGCCCCTCCTGGTCCGTGTTTCTGGAAACAGACACCCCAGGAGCCTCTCCCTCAAGGACACCCAAGTGTTGTTACAGCAGAGCACGTTACATACACTTCTCTAGAGCCGAAGTCTTTGGGACACCAGGCAGAGGGGCAGTGCTGTGGCTCAGGGTTAGGTCTCTGCTCGCACCCCAGGTACCCCATAATGGAGTGAAAGTTCTGACTGCTCTGCTTCCAGCCCAGCTGCCTGCTGATGCACTTGGAGGTAGTGGTGGAGAATGGCTCAGCATGGTTCCTGCTATCTGTGTGAAGACCTGGCTGGGATCTGCATGGGAATCCCATATGGGCACCGGTTCTAATCCCGGCAGTTCCACTTGCCATCCAGCTCCCTGCTTGTAGCCTGGGAGAGCAGTCGAGGACGGCCCAAAGCCTGGGGACTCTGCACCTGCGTGGGAGATTCAGGAGAAGCTGCTGGTTCCTGGCTTCACATCAGCTCAGCTTTGGCTGTTGTGGCCACTTGGGTAGTGAATCAAAGGATGGAAGATCTCTCTACATGTCCTTCTCTCTTTAGATATATCTATAAAATAAAATAAATTAAATAAACCCTTAAAATGTATTCGTATATCAGTTGACACATTGATATTACTTTTTCTCTCTAGCTCTCAGGTGGCCGGGCCAGAGTGGGGGAGCCATGGAGACATGCTTGATTTGTGCCATAAGGAACTACATTAAAGGGGCTGTGGGAACACCAAGGAATCATTTCCATACAAGGAGTTTATAAATGTCCAATAATTTTAAAAATAAAAAAGTGACCAAATCTAGACTCGATGTAGAAGAATGGGGAGCAGGCACTGTTAAACATTAAAGGCCAAAGTGAGAGCATTTGGGGCCCTGCTGAGGAGCTGTTGGGGGGGACCGTGCACTCCCAACATCCTAGCAACAGTGACAGCCCTCCTGGACCCTGTGTCCAGTGGCGGTCATGTCCCCACTGATTCTTCCAGTGGAGGGTGTTGCATGAATACCCAAGATGACCCGTCACCCATAAGTAAGGTCAGTCTGGGATGTCCCACAGCAGCCCTGCCAAGCAAAGAAGCCACAGGTTCATGGTCATTTTTCCAAGGGCAATGCCTGTGTCAGGCCTGGTGTGTCCGGTCACTGAGCCCGGAACTATGCCCCGTCCACCCGTCTGAGCTCTGGGACTGTTCCCAGATCCCTAGTCCATGATCCAGCATCCTCCACGTGGAGTTCCTCCGTAGTCCCTGGTCCCCTCCTAGGAGCGGGTCTGAGGGCAGGGCCGGTGGACCGCAGTGCCAGGCGCTTCGGGAAGGACGCGAGCGCCCTCCAGTGGACGCCTCCGTCAGCGGCCCAGAGAATGTGGCCAGGCAGTGGCGAGATGAGCGCAGTGAGATGATGGCGCGACCCCAGGTGCCACAGGAGGGACTGACGCAGCGGGATGGCAGGGAGGGACGGGGGAGAGCGGAGTGGGGCGGGGGAAGCTCCAGCGGAAATGGAATGGCTCCCGGTGGGCTCTCAGGCTCTCAGGCTCCTCGGCACCACCCTCAGCGCTGACAGCACGGTGTGCGGCACCCGGGGACTCACCCAGAAAGCACCAGTGGGACTCGCTTCCCTGGGGTGTGACAACCAGGAAGGTCTCCAGACATTGAGAGTCACTGGTCTACACTGATATCCATAACCACATACTGTTAAACATTTTTATGTATTTTATTTGGAAGGCAGAATTAAAACCAAGAGTGGGGAGAGAGAGAGAAAAGAAAGGAGGAGGGCTAAGCCGGTGCCATGGTGCAGTAGGCTAAGCCTCTGCCTTTAGCACCAGCCAGTGCTCATATGCCAGTCCGAGTCCTGGCTGCTCCACTTTCAGCCCAGCTCCCTGCCACTGTGTCTGGGAAAGCAGCAGAGCACGGCCCAAGGGCTTGGGCCCCTTGCTGCCCGCGTGAGAGATCTGGAAGGAGCTCCTGGCTCCCAGCTTTGGGCTCTGGCCATTGCAGACATCTGGGGAGTGAATCAGTGGCTGCAAGATCTCTCTCTGTATCTCCTTCTTTCCATAACTCTGCCTTTCAAATAAAAAATAGATGAATCATTAAAGAATAAAATTCCTATATATGATACAATACAGAGGGACCTTGGAAACATTGTGCTAAGTGGAATAAACCAGAAATAAAGTGCTGTATTAGCCCGCCTGTGTGAAATATCAATAACAAACTCACAGGGGGAAGTGGAGGAAGTTACCTGAGGGGGGCACACACATGGGTCCTTACTGCCAAGTGGACAGTTCCTATTACAGGTGAGGAAAGGTTTCAGGAAAAGAATTAGTGGTCTCGCTTGTTTAGCATTATCAGTGTAACTGATGGCATTTAGCTCTCCAATTTAACATGGCTTAAAGGACACATGTTATGTCGTA
Organism: Ochotona curzoniae; assembly: GCF_017591425.1. Classification (NCBI taxonomy): domain Eukaryota; kingdom Metazoa; phylum Chordata; class Mammalia; order Lagomorpha; family Ochotonidae; genus Ochotona; species Ochotona curzoniae. The sequence continues at coordinate 1,831,380 of NW_024465561.1, read as the reverse complement.
TGTATGTTGCCACAGTTTTTAAAAGTCACATCAAAAGAAAACCAGCATATAAACCACACACACCCACACACACACGTGGGCTCTTCATGGCAGGGACCCAAGGGTTTGGGGACACAGGGAGACATGAGGTTGACCAGGCCACACACATGTGCAATTTCCATGTGTTGGCACAGAGGGTTGAGCTGGAGGCACAGGCCATGGGACTCCCAGGACACAGACCTTTTCGGGGTTTTCACTTTCTGGCCCACTGTCCCGACCTTGCCGTGGGCTTGGGAAAGAGGAGATCATGACGCCTGTTCCTTGTCTGTGGGCTCTCTTGGGATCCTCCATTGTGTCTCCACACACAGCTCTGACCGTCTGGGCACGGTAATGAGGACCTTACACGGGCTTGGGAGTAACACAAGAGAACCAGCTACAGAGAGGAACATGGCTGGGGGAGCTGGTCGATGACACTGAGTCAGGTGCCTACCGATCACAGGTCCCCCCACTGTGGGACGTGCCCCCTTGTCTTCCTGCTGCCGCACACTGACCTTCTCCTGACACTCAGTTTCCTGACCTGCCCTCGACAAGGACCCGGCATCACACATCACAGCCACCATGGACACAAGGTGTAACCTGCTCAGACAAGCTCACAGATGGTCACAACTATTTGGGCTGAGGACATTTCACTGTGGAGAGAGGGGGATAATATTCCTGGAGAAACAGGGACTTGAATCCACATGGTGTGAGATCACCACGACAGGTGACCCACAGGGAATGTGTCCAGAATGACACTGATTAAAACAAGCAGCCCAATGTGGTGCCCTCCACACTTTCCTCGTCGGCCACTAGAGGGCGGCGATGCCCCAGCCTGGAGCCGGGCGGGGCCAGCAGCCCACAGCTCACAGCCCCCAGTCCACAGCCCCCAGTCCACAGCCCCCAGTCCACAGTCCACAGTTCACAGTTCACAGCTCACAGCCCACTCTCGGGAGCGGCCCCACACGGATCCGTCAACCCTCCTCCCAGCCATCCCTCTGCAGGCAGCCCCTGACCACACACCTTCCACCTCCCCACGGAACATCCAGGCCGCTTCAGCTCTCACCATAAAGGCCCTTCAGTGGGTCCCTCCCACACCCAGTGCAGCTCAGCTCAATGCAGCTGCAGATGTCCAGGTACTGGTCCTCCTCTTTACCTTTAGCTGTGGCTCCCATGATGTCCACCTAGTGCCTGTCTCCCGGGAGATCACATCTGTCCTCTCCATGGGACTCCCAGGTCCCAGGCCAAGATCTGACACTTAACAAATCTTCCATAATGCTTGTAAAATGGATGTGGAACCCACAGCAGAAGCACATCACCTCAGTGTGACCCCTGAGGTCAGAGAATGTTCTCTGGGGGCACAGGGCCACTGGCCTCAGCCCAGGGGGACCCCTCAAGGACCTGCAGCTGTCCAGGCACAGGTACCCTCTCACAGCCTGGCGGAAATGGCCGGGGCATACTGACAATGCCGATTCCCACTCCCCATCTCCGAGCTGTGACACCACATTCCCGCAGAGGGCCTGCCATCCCGGATGGAGTTCCCACGGTGGTGAGGCCTGAACCCACATGGTCACAGAAGAAGAAAGGGAGAAACTCCTCAGCCCTGGCAAGCCCAGCGCTGTACAAGCACCTGGCTACGCTCCCCTACAGAAACCCAGCAGCCCAAAGACTCCTGGAGAACAAGGGCCACTTCCCGTGCAGCACAGGACAGGATAACCCAAGACCTGCCTTAGCATCCATCTCACAGGTCTGAGGGTCCCCGAGCCTCCTCTCCTACCAGAGGAACCCATGGTGCCCTGGCTCAGTGCCCAGGTGGGAGTTCTGGTTCCTGAGCTCTGAGGGGAGATATGAAGCAGGTAAGACAGACTCAGGTGACCTTGAACCACACCAGTATTGCTGTGGAGGAGGAAACACAGAGCATTCTAGGACCAGCTCCAGGAGTGGGGTCTTCTCCCTTAAGCACCAAGAAACAACTCAACCTTCCTTTGAAAACTTAGGGACAGCTAAGTCCTCCTGAGGCTGCACAACTCTGTCCTCTCCCTGGATTCACTGAGTGGGTCTGAGTTGGGACCCTTGGGGACACACACAGAACAGGACCCAGATGGCCTGATTCTGCCTCCTGTAGGTCACACCCCACCTCTGCCCAGGGGTCAGGGCCAGCTTATCCCACTTGGAGCCTGGTCAGCATCTCTGGTGTAGCCCCTGACATTGTCTGCAGGTCTCCTCATGCCCAGCAAGGGGCACCATCAGGACACACAGCACTGGAATTTAAAATAACTGCTCCCAAGCCTGGCTTTGACTCAGAGGGTGGACATGGAGCCTGACCTCCATCCGTTGCTCCAACACACGCTCAGGGTCTCTCCTGTGTGCCCACTGTATCTCACTTCTTCCTTGGCTTCTGAAGACCCACTGTGTAAGGGGTCTCTGGGCAGCCCCCACTCCCTCTAGGCACCAGTTACAAGAAAGGATGACCCCAGGAGAATCATCTGGTCAGAGGACAGAGGTCACCCAGGACAGCCAGGGAGGACATGGACAGTCCTGAGCCACAGCTCAGCCAACACACACGGGGAGGGAGGAGCTTCTAGAACACACACAAGACAACAGGACACTACATCTATTAGCCCCTCCACCTTAATTGTCTCTTCCTAGGACAGGCAGGACACTTGCCCTGCACACCCAGGGCTGCAGCTCCTCCTGAGACACCTGCTCCCTGGTCAGACGTCAGCTGAGGGCACTGAGATAGAGAGGTCTCTCTCATCACTCAGCCAGCTCTGCCTCCTGCTAGACTAAATCCCACCCTCCCAGAGCATTCGAGAACATGGGGATGACCCTATGCACAGTCAGATTTCTACGTCACAAAGGGAACTAATTCAGTAAGTTCGGGGACCCCAGGGGCTCTCCGTGTAGTGCTGAGAGAGCAGACCCAAGGCCTGGACACAGCAGAAGCCTGTGCCAAGGTGGGCAGCTTGTCTGTCACAGGACAGCCCTGCTTGTCAAAGCGTGATCTGGGAAACCCAAACTTAGAGTTAAAGGAGAAGGGTCAAGGAGGCAGGACTGAGAGGGAAGGGCACAGGGAGGCCTCCTGGGCAGAGGGCCCGCCCCCAGCCCATGTGACCCTGTCAAATGCTCCTGTTCTGGAAGGAGGCTCAGTGCAGAGGCAGGCAGGACAGCAGAGCTGGGAGCAGCTGGAGCCGGGAGTGTCTCTCCAAGAGGGAGGTCAGAGCAGACAGCAGACGCCATGGAGAGCCCCTCAGCTTCTCCACACAGAGGCCATGTCCCCTGGCAGGGGCTCCTGCTGGCAGGTGAGGGGGTGTGCAGGGGTGGGTGGCTGGGGACACAGAGACCAGCTGGGGTCTCTGGGGAAGGGAAGGGCTCTAAGAGGGGACACAGGGCTTGCCTCTGGAGCTGAATAGAGGAGGGGGAACCTCAGCAATAGGAAATGCTCAGTGAGGGGCTACTGGGAAGGGCCAGGAGAGCCTCCGCTGAGCTGTTCTCCTTGTTAATTACCATAGCTCAATACATTTTTAAAAATGACAACAGTAACAGTTTCAGGGTGATGCTCTAAATAAAAGCACAGCTGAGGCCTAAACTCCACCCTCAGCCACTAACCCAGAAGTTAACATTCACACACCCAGGTGTACAGGACCAGGGAACATTCACCACTTCACACCTAGGTAAATACAGTTTGTCCAGGCACAGGGGCTGCAGCTCATACTAGACACATCCCCGTCCTCATGGAGCTGCCACTCCATTGGGGGAGGAGACAGATGAGCAGAAATCCAGGCAAGGTCAGAGCAGGGAGAGGTCAGAAGTGATGACTCAGTATCTCTGAGAGCTGGTCAGGAAGGGGGCTCCCAGGCTCCCTGGCTGTGAGCAGGATCCAGGAACAGACCCCTGGGCAGGAGTGCTCCAAACAAACAGAAGTTCAGAGACATTGAAGGAATGGAGATCATGTTGCTAGGTCTTGACCTAGTAGGAGACACAGCAGACACAAATACACACTCATATAAATATGCAAATATCTTACACACACAAGGCTGAGGGGTAAAGAGATCTGCCTAGGAGCCAGGACACCACATTTCCTCCCAACATACAGGTCTCCATTTTGACTGATTTCTCTCCCTTCCTTCGTAGTCTCACTTCTGACTGTCTGGATCCCGTCCACCATGGCCGAATACATAGTGGAACCTGTACCGCCCATCGCTGCTGAAGGGATGGATGTGCTTCTCCTCCTCCACAGTCCACCACAGAATGCTGAATACTACGCCTGGTATAAGGGGGAAACACCTGATGCAAGTCTTCGTATTGTAACATACACAGTCCAGGGCAGCAGTGTTAATAAAGGGCCTAAATACACAGATAGATACACAATATTCCCCAATGGATCCCTGCTGATCCAGAACGTCATCCAGGACGACACAGGAAACTACACCATAGGAGTCATCGATGATTCTTTTGTTCCTATATATGTAACTGTACAGCTCCACGTATACTGTAAGTGTCCCCTCTGTGTCCTCCGGGTGTCTGGGCAGGGAGCATTCCATCTATTTCACACACATAGGGTTATGAGACCTGTGAGGTTCCTGTCTTGCCCCTCTGCCTCTTGTCTTGTGCTGGGTTTTGAGCATTTAGTACAGAACACACCCAGGGAAGACAAACTTCTGAAGACTGGAATTCTTTCCAGAAGCCAGACCCTGTGATATTTTGCTGAGAGGGAACAGTGATGGGGGAACTCAGCAGAAGGACATCAGGCCCAGTCCAACAACCCCCTAAACCCTGACCATGAGAAATACCTCACAGGACTTGATCAGGGCCTGGCCCAAAGAACCCACGGGATCCTCACAGGGAAGTTCGACTCTCTAGAAGTCCCTACCCCGGGTTCCTGATCTCAGGTGATCTGGGGATCCTGGCCCAGGCCTGGGTTTTGGCCTCCTGGGCAGGGCTGATGAGCAAGGCTTTGTCAGATTCCCAAGCTCTGTGGTTCTCTGGTCACCAGCAAGGATCAGCCCTCAAAGAGCCTTCTGTGGGCCAGAGCGGAGTTGGGTCCTTCCCCTGAGACTCAAGAGGGAGACACAGAGGGGCAGTTTCCCGTCCAATAGCTGACTGCTTTGGGGCTTAGGAGACTCAGCAGGAAAGTCATCAGGCATTAGGCTTAGGGAATCTAAGAGGAAAATATTAATAGATGTCATGTATTTGGGCAGTTCCTCTATGCCAAGCTGTAGACCAGACCCTGTAAATATTTTTTAAAGATTTATTTTTATTGCACAGCCAGATATACAGAGAGGAAGAAAGACAGAGATGAAGATCTTCCATCTGTTGATTTACTCCCCAAGTGGCCGCAATGGCCAGAGCTGAGCCAATACAAAGACAGGGGTCCAGAGCCTCTTCTGGGTCTCCCAAGCAGGTGCAGGGTCCCAAAGCTTTAGGCCATTCTCAACTGCTTTTCTAAGGCCACAAGCAAGGAGCTGGAAGAGAAGCAGGAACAGCAGGATTAGAACCAGCGCTCATATAGAATCCTGGCAGGTGTGAAGCAAGAACTTTAGCTGCTAGGCTATTATGCCAGGCCCAGGCCCTGTAAATATTTTAAGGTTAATTTACAGAAAATGACAAGCCAAATGCCATTTGATTTTTATCCCATTAAGGGAAAACTGAGGTAAAAGGAACTACATTTACTGAAACTAGACCTCATAAACCACGGCTGGGAAACCTAAGGCTTGCCCAGTTCTGTCTAAAGTGACAGCCCTGTTCTCCCTGGTGAAGGACAGCTTTTGCCTGTCCCCCTCATTCATTCTTTTTTTTTAAAAGATTTATTTTTATTATTTTTTATTGGAAAGGCAGATATACAGAGAGGAGAGACAGAGAGGAAGATCTTCCATCTGATGATTCACTCCCCAAGTGAGCGCAACGGTCGATGCTATGCTGATCCGAAGCCAGGAGCCTCTTCCGGGTCTCCCACGTGGGTGCAGGGTCCCAAAGCTTTGGGCCGTCCTCGACTGCTTTCCCAGGCCACAGGCAGGGAGCTGGAAGGGAAGCGGGGCTGCCGGGATAGAACCTGTGCCCATATGGGATCCTGGGCATGCAAGGCGAGGACCTTAACCACTTGTGCCACCGCGCCGGGCCCTCATTCATTCTTGATAATTCCTTGGACTTTTTTTTTTTTTTTAGCCTTTTTTAAAAAAAGATTTTTTTAAAAAAAATATTAGTTCATACCTGACAAAGTCTGTGCGCCTTCCAGGCAGGGGGAGCACATGGGTGTCACTTTCCCCGACCACCCAGGTTGTCATGCAGCTCTCTCTCTCTCTCTTTCACACACACACACACACACACACACACACACACACACACACACACCTGCCTGGTTCTTTTAGGACTCAGGTTGGATGGATGAAAAGAGATGCCAACTTTGATAGAAGGAGGCTTTCAGAGGAACCAAAGAACCCACACAGGGTGATCTTCTTTGTTCCTGTACAGACACCCAACTTAGCAGCAACGATACCCAGCCCATCGAGGGCAAGGAATCTGTAGTGTTAACCTGTGAACCTGACATTCCGGGCATGACCTACCAGTGGTACAAAGATGGCAAGGAACTCCAGGAGATCCCTGACAGGCTGCAGCTGTCCTCGAACAACAGGATTCTCACTCTACTCAATGTCACCAGGGAAGACGTGGGAATCTATGAGTGTGAAATCAGCAACTCAATGACTGTCATCTTCAAGAACTCACTCACCCTGAACATTTCTTGTAAGTAATGTCTCCTCCTCCATGCCTGGGCTGCTGGCTGAAACCCGCATAGCCAGAGGCCAGGCCACTTGGGTCCATCCCACGTCCAAGAATAAGGACTCTCATCCCTGGCAGTGACTTCCTGTCTCAGGCAAATATGGACAGGTTTGGCCTTGAGCTGAAAATGGAGAGGGGGCTATTCCTGCCTGGAGAGGCTCTGGTCATACACCTATGATGGAGAAACGGGTGATTGTCCCAAACACAGGCATAGGGGTGTGGTTGGGACACAGCTCTGAGGGATAATGGGGACTTCTTCAGATCAGGAGCATCCCCTCCCTTCTGATGACACTCTCTGTGGCTCTATTCTGTTCACTCCAGATGGCCCGGACACCCCCACCATTTCCCCTCCAGAGGAGAACTACTGTTCAGGAACCAACCTCAGCTTCTTGTGTGACACAGACTCTTACCCACCTGCACAGTATACTTGGCTCATCAATGGGCAGATCTGGGAATCCACTCAACAACTCCACATCCTCAACATCTCTTTGAGTGATAGCGGGTCTTACACCTGCAAGGCCTATAACTCCATCACTGACGTCAGTAACATCACTGTTAAGAACATCACAGTCCATGGTAAGTGGGCCCTGCAAGGTCTGTGCTAAGCCTGGGGATGGGCAGTGGAGGCAGGGGGTATGGTTAGCATGATCTATGTAGGATTTGAAGAGAATAGCCTAGAAGTAATTTCCCAGTTTGTGTCCACAGGCACTCCAGACTTCCTCTGAACCCTCCCCTCCCAACTCCACCTCTGAGTCTCTCATCTCCCCTGGTTTCCCTAACTTCTCCTGGCTGGAATGAAGAAGGGTGGGGGAGGGGTTCCCTCAGCCCTGGAGAGACCAAATTAATGAGAGGGACTTCACAGAGGAGTGCAGAAGGGTCCTCAGTGAGTTACTTCTTTCTGCCACCAACTCATCTCTTCCCATCACCTCTTGGTTTTGTTTCACCTGCAGCATGAGCTACAGGGAACGTAGGAGGCTTTGAAATGCTCTCACCAAGATGGGGTTGAGCTGCTCAGAGCTCTGCTCCCTGCTCTGCCCTGCTCACCTGGAGACTGGCAGGGCTCTGACTCCATCTGCGGTGGCACTGGGAAGGGTGAAGAAGGGGCTGAGATAGGCTGGAGCACCCACCGGGTCAGGAAGAGAGAGTGTTGGGGCAGACACATCTGCACTGTATTCTTTTTTCTCTTGTTTTATTTTTCTGCACTGTATTCTGGTTCTGTGGTCACAGCATCCCTGCTTTGGGTCCCAGCACATGGGATGCAGCACAGGGGAGTGAGTGATGCTCACTTGGGGAAGCTCATTGTGGAGTCTCCCTGTGGTGGAAGCAGCAGTGCCAGAAACTGCAATTCATGAAGAGGATGAGGATGCTGTCTTCTCTCTGAGGACTTCCTGCCTCCTGGAACTCTAACGTTAGGAAGTAAAAGCTCTCTTAGGTTGGAAAATCCTTTAGATTAGAACCCTTCAAGGGGCCAGAGCTATGGTGAGACAAGTAAAGCTGCCAACTATAGTATCAACATCCTATATGGATGCCAGTTCGAGTCCTAGCTGTTCCACTTAAGATCCAGCTCCCTGATATTGTGCCTGGGATAGTAACAGAGGATGTCCCAGGTCCTTGCATTCTTATACCCACAGGGGAGACCCTGAGGAAGCTCCTGGTTCTTGACTTCAGACTGGCTCAGCTTTGGCCATTATGGCCCTTTGGACAATGAACCAGTGGATAGGAGATCTTTCTCTCCCTCTGTTAATCTACATTTCTCTTTAAAAAAAATATTTCTTTATTTTTATTACAAAGTCAGATATACAGAGAGGAGGAGAGATAGAGAGGAAGATCTTCCGTCTGATGATTCACTCCCCACGTGACCACAACAGCCAGAGCTGTGCCGATCCGGAGCCAGGAGCCAGGAACTTCTTCCAGGTCTCCCACATGGGTACAGGGTCCCAAGCCTTTGGGCCATCCTTGACTGTTTTCCTCAGCCACAAGCAGGGAGCTGGATGGGAAGTGGAGCTGCCAGGATTAGAACTGGCACCCATTTGGGATCCCAACACGTTCAAGGCGAGGACTTTAGCCACTAGACCACGCCGCCGGGCCCTTAATCTACATTTCAAATAAATAAAACAAATTTGTTTAAAATAACCCTTATAGATCCTGATGTTGTCAAGATTGGACAAGTAATCTTCATTCCTAATAACTCATTGAAGAAAAAGGAAACATCCTCTCTCTGCATGTAAAGCCACTTTACCAGGAACAGCCACAATCATCTGTAAAAAAAATATATATTTCTTTGAAAAACAGACTGATAGGAAGGCACATATGTATGAATGCATGGAGAGGATCTGGCGCGGTGGCACAGTGGTTAAGGTCCTCGCCTTGCACGCCCAGGATCCCATATGGGCGCCAGTTCTAATCCCGGCAGCCCCACTTCCCTTCCAGTTCCCTGCCTGTGGCCTGGGAAGGTAGTCGAGGACAGCCCAAAGCTTTGGGACCCTGCACCCACGTGGGAGACCCGGAAGAGGCTCCTGGCTTTGGATCGGCATAGTATCGGCCCATTGCGCTCACTTGGGGAGTGAATCATCAGATGGAAGATCTTCCTCTCTGTCTCTCCTCTCTGTATATCCGCCTTTCCAATAAAAATAAATCTTTTAAAAAAATGAATGCATGGAAAGAGAGAGAGAGAACAGAGAGAGAATTATCTCTCTACTGATTCAGATATATCATTTCTGATTCCCTCTCCAAATGGCTGCATCAACCAGGGCTGGGCCGGGCTGAAGTCAGGAGCCTAGAACTCCACTCAGGTCTCCCACAGGAGAGCTCGTCTGCTGCTGCTTTCCCAGGTGCATTAGCAGGGACCAGGGTGGAAGCAGAGCAGCTGGGTCTCAAATCAGTTCCCATAGGGGATGCTGGCATCATGGGCAGCTTCATCTGTTATGGCGTAATGCCAACCCCTAACTTGATCTCTTAAGAGTCATTGGAAGGTTTTGCAAAAGTTCCTGGAGAATCATTCTGCTTGACCATGAAACTGCTGATGCCATAGGCTGAGAAATTTCCAGCACAGACACTACAGGGCTATCCGGGGAGCTGGTCAGGTCACTCTGGGAGCTTTGAGGTCAGAGGCAGGGACAATTCTCCCCTTACAGACCAGCTGAACAGACACGTGGCCTCTACAGAGGGTCAGGGCTGTCCTCTGGGTCACATCCACACGCTCACTCTGCATTCTGAGAGTCGGCTGAGATCTCTGAGAGGAAGGAGGTCCAGATCCCAGGCCCACCCTCACCCAGCCCCTTCCTTTGTTATCCCACAGAGACAGTAGCACAGCCATCCATTCAGGTCAACAACACCACAGTCACAGAAAAGGACATTCTGGTCCTGACCTGCCTCACAGCTGAGCCTGTAATATCCACCCACTGGATCTTTAATAGCCAGAGTCTGCAGCTCACAGAGAGGACACGGCTGTCCTTGGACAACAGCACCCTCACAATAGACCCAGTCATGATGGAGGATGAAGGGGAGTACCAGTGTGAGGTCATTATGGGCTGTTCCAGCAAGAGTGACCCTGTCAGGATAGCAGTGAGAGGTATGTGACCCCTCAACCCCTCTGGCAATCCCACTGGGAAGATGACTCTAACAATGGTGTATAAAATGGGTAAAAGTCCCGGGGACAGAAAATGTATTCAAAGAACCTTATAGTTAAGAGGCCTGCTCTGAATCAAATACACTTCATTTCTTAGTCCTGGATTGGCATTTCCTGTAAGACCTTACACAAGATTGCTTTCTCTTTTTTTCTTTTTTTCTTCCTTCTTTCATTTTAGTGAGGAAGGGAAGCTTGTGCTAAACTCTATATGAAATTTACAATTTAGTCTTTTTTTAAAGATTTATTTATTTTTATTGTAAAGTCAGACATTCAGAGAGAGGGGACAGAGTGGAAGATCTTCCATCTACTGATTCACTCTCCAAGTGACTACAATAGCCAAATCTGTGTTGATCCAAAGCAAGGAGCCAGAAGTTTCTTTTGGATGTCCCACATGGAAGCAGGGTCCCAAGGCTTTGAGCCATCCTCAACTGCTTTCCCAGGCCACAAGCAGAAATCTAAAGGGAAAGTAGAGCAGCCAGGACATGAACGGGTGCTAACATGAGATCCCGGGTATGCAAGGGGAAGATTTAGCCACTAGGCCATCATGCTAGACCCAGAATTCTTTCTCTCTTTTTTAATTAACCCCTAATCCTATGACTAGGAAGATTTGTTTCCTTAAATATTTTCTTATTTTTCTTTGAAAGGCAGATTTACAGAGCAAGACAAACAGAAATAGAAAGAGAGCTCCTCCATCTGCTGGTCTGCTCCCCAAATGGCTGCAACACCTAGAGCTGGGCCAGTCCTAAGTCAGCAGCCTATAGCTTCTTCCAGGTTTCCCATGTGGGTACAGGGAAAACCTATACCCACACTCAAGCAATTCTCACTGCCTTCCCTTGCCATTAGCAGGAAGTTGGATCTGAAGTTAAGCAGAAGGGACTCAAGCCGGTGCCCAAACTGGATGCCAGCACAATAGGCTGAGGCCTAACTTACTAAATCATAGTGCTGATCCCCCTAAAATTCTTAAGATCTGGTAACCTCGGGCCCAGCACGATGGTGCAGTGGTTGAAGATCCTCGCCTTGCATGCACCGGAATCCCATATGGGCGCCGGTTCTAATCCCGGCAGCCCCACTTCCCATCCAGTTCCCTGCTTGGGGCCTGGGAAAGCAGTTGATGATGGCCCAAAGCTTTGGGACCCTGCACCCGTGTGGGAGACCCGGAAGAGGCTCCTGGCTTCAGACCAGCATAGCATTGGCCGTTGCGCTCACTTGGCGAGTGAATCATCGGACGGATCTTCCTCTCTGTCTCTCCTCTCTGTATATCCACCTTTCCAATAAAAAATAAATAAATCTTTTAAAAAAAATCTGATAACCTCAGATTCTTCAATTGAAAACTGAAGTAAGACTATCTACTTCATTATATTGCTTTAAAATTTAATATGATAACCCTTCAGCAAAATGATAGAAAATGTTCCATTCTATAGCTTCTATTATTAATAGTACAATCACTAACCTAGGAGAAAGGTGGGTTCTAGACCCACCTCTTACTAGCCATATGTATTTGGGTAAGATTTTTGCCATTCCAAGGTTTTTTTTTCCTAAGGTGCATCCAAAATGGAATTAGATATGAAAAATATGAATTAGGGAAGATGTCTGTGTGCAGAAATGGGTTGGGAGTGGGAGGAGCCTGGGAAAACAATGACACCAGAACGCAGATCCAATTCCTCTGAAGCAGAAACAGAAGAAGCATAGAATACGGTACAGTTTAAAATGGAAGTTGACAGGGAGTCCCAAAGCCAGTCACCACCAGAGGAAATCTGTGTCTGTCTCCATTGGGCTGGCTTTTATCCTTACACTGGGAGCACATGGGAAGTGTGGTCCCTGCACAGAAGGTTGTGAATTCAGAAACAACAGCCAGGGTCTTACGTGGGTTAAGTCCTTGACACACAGACCTGAGAGCTACATACCTATGGCTGGACACGAAGAGGGATGCAACCATGAAAAGGCAGGAATCTAGAACAGGCAAAAGCAGCCACCAGCCTTTTTCACATTCCCTAAGCCTTCAGAAACATCTACATTCAGAAAGACAGAATTAAGGGAGGCCTCATGACCACTAAGAGGGAAAGTGACAAGGACTCAGTAGTCTCAGTCATCCTCCCAGAAGATTATTCCCTGAAGGACAAGCTGTTCCTCAGGGCATGCTCACAGTCAAATACTTTCAGATTTCACCTTCGTCTCTTTTTGCCCAGCTATGGATACAGAAAATACTCACCTCCTGCCTGGGGCCATTGCCGGCATCGTGATTGGAGCCTTCGTTGCCGTGATCCTGCTCTGCATCCTGGCCTACTTTCTGTACTGCAGCAAGACCCGCAGGTAGGACAGCCTTTCCTCCTGTCCCCCACGTCCTCCAAGGCTAACTGCCAAGCTGGGAGAGAGAAAGGACTCCTTCAACTCTCTCTCAGGGCCTGGGTCTCCCCTGCTTCTCTGTGGGAATTCCTGCAGGTGTCTTTTCCACTGGGTCTTCATGGTCACTGAGCCCTGCTGTCTCTTTCGTCCTCGCCTGTTCTGCTGCTCCATCCCCAGTCACAGAAGGAAACAGATGAGGCAAGAAAAGCAGCAGCAGGAGCAGGCGACTCCTATGCTCTGCTGACCGGTGCTGCAGGAGGGACAGGACAGGAAGCCAGCCTCAAGGAAAGCAGTTTAGAGAGCAAATAAAGTAACCAAAAAAATATAAAGAACCACCCCTGGAAAAACTAAATGGGGAAGACTATAGGGTGGAAGCAGCCAAGAAGAAACGCACCTGAATCTAGCAAACAGGACAGGAGTCAAGGACTAGATGGGGTTGTGTTTAGATGGAAGTGAGCCCTGAGAAGGAAGGCAGTGACCACGAGCATCCACGAGCCCCTTCCCAACCCAGATGCTCTGCTCAGGAATAGCAGTCAGTGTCTGACGTTTATTTAGGGCAAGTGACCAGCTCCATCTCACACAGTACAACCCCTCAGCCTCCAACCACAGTGAGTAAAGCCACTCACCCAGTGAGGACTGGAATGTTCCCACTCACCCTGTCCTGGCCGGGAATCTTAGATTCCTAAATCATTGGATACCTTCTGATTTTGTGCAAGGGGGTCCCCATTTCCCAGTCTTAAGTTGACATAGGTCATAGGTCGTCATACCCTCCTCAGTCACAGGAGTCCCCTGGGGCACTGCCCCTCTCTGCCTGGGCCAGGCAGGTCTGAGAAACACCTCCTGCTCTGGAAGCCATTTCCTCATCCTTACTCCTTCCCCTCCTGCCTCTGTCATGGGTGTGGCCCTCTCCCTTTGGTCCTGTTCTGCTTTGGGTGCTGTGGACTTCATCGCCATTCCCTGCCACTGCAGTATGCTGCTGAGGAGCACTCTGGGCAGGAATCAAGGCCTGGTGAACTGTTAGGCACCTCCAGAAATGGCCTGGGGCCTCCTGTGGCTCTGCCTCTGCTCTGCACTGGCACTGGTATGCGGGTCTGCCCAGGGACAGATCACGGGCCACCTTCACCACCACCACCACCTCCCCCAACTCCCTGCCACCTCCTGTCCTGCGAAATCATAAAGTCTCAGGTCAGCTTTGCACTTCCATGCAGTAACAACTCTTCTCTGGCTTCCTTAGGTCAAGACCAGTCTGACACTTCACCTGCAGAGGTAAGAAAAAGCCACTTTCCTGACTCATGTTCTCATGGAAATGCCCCTGAGTAGAGTGTGTAACCCTTGAAGACACAAATTTGAGACCAAGCTTGGTCAAATTCCTCAATGCAGCAACAGAAAGGTGTTGGTTAATCACTGCTGCGACTCTGCCTCATAGCAAGAATGTGCACTTTGGAATTCTCACACCTCAAGCTGAAGTCCTGGCTGTGGTTTGTAGAAACCTGATGACTCTGGGGAAGGACCTTGACCTGTCTGAGCCACAGCATTCTCATCTGTAACTCTGACACTCTGGCTACTTCCAGGAGAGGCCAGGGGGATTAAACAGGATAACGGTGTAAAGCACCCCTCTTCTCAGCATTCAAAGGGATCAGCCCCAGTCAAGGTGCTAGCAGGCTGGCCAGCTCAGAGAACATGGAAGTGCCACCCCAGCTTGCCCTGGGCATCTTTCCAGTTTCTGACCTATGCTGGTTGTAATAAACCAGTCAACAATTTTTTTAAAGTAGGAGTAATTTCCATTCTGGTGGACCTGTGTTCTGTGTACTTTATTGCATAATGTTATAGTTTTCCTTACTTTTTTTTTTTACTTTGCCTTTCAATAGAGTACTTGTATGTTCTGAAAACTACTGCCATATTAAGTTCATTTTCACAATGTATAATCTCACAAGTTGAGTACACACACCCATGTAAAATATGCCAATGTGAAAAACCAAGACACATTGCAGGAACGAACCCAGTCATAGCCCCCCCAAAGAGTAGCCGTTCCCCTCAGGATGCTGCTCTAGACTGCTGGGAGTGGCTTAGCACATCCTTATACTTGTCTGGCTTATTTCATGCCACACTGTTTTATGCAATTCATCCATATTGTTATATGTATTGATAGTTGGTTCATTCTCCTTGTATTGTCATTTTTCACTGAACTCCAGCCCTTCTCCAAAGTTAAACGTATCAAAGAGGTGACAGCATGTGGTGCTGGACCACACAGAGCAGGGAGGCCTGGCCCCTGGCAATGATCTAACTGATGGCTGCTCATGCTTTGCAGATCCACGAAGTCGCATATTCCTCCCTCAACTTCCATGTCCTGCAACCTAAGCAATCAACGCCAGCCTCCCTCTCCCCTGGAGCCACAGACACAGTTTATTCAGAAGTCAGAAAGAAGTAAAGGAACCTTTCCTGCTCACCCTCCTGATGCACTGGGTGTCAGGAGCTCTCTCTATCCTCAGAACACAGAAGAACCCCCACCCCACCCAGCACCACCACCACCAGGGCGGGCACGCTGCCTGGTCACAGCCCCTCCCTACAGCATCAGCAGATGGGAAGGCACATCCGGAGTCAGCAGGAAACCCAGTCTTCCTCGCCACTGGAACTGGCAAAGCCGACTTCGGGACAGAGTTACCAGGACCTCCCACCAACCTCCCCAGTCTAGACTCACTTTAATTCACCTTCTTAGGCCACACATTTCCTTCTCACTTAGCCCTGTCCTACCAGAGTCCACCTTGGATCTGCTGCTACCTTGAAATTCTGTCCTTTTCCCTGGAAGTTTGTGTGCCAGGAACAAAGAGAGAGAGAGAGAGAAAATGAAATAGTGCTGGTTCCTGTCATCTCTGCAAAGGCTCGAGCTCAAGCACCTTGCTGCTGAGCGGGAACACCACCTAAACCTCGGGCAAGTCTGCCTCCAGAGAACACAGCTGAAGCAAAGTGGGGAAACACTGCCAAGACCCACAGTGGACAACACAGACTTGCATTTGCCTCTTGATACCTTCACAGCCCTTAAGTGCCCAGAAAGGGAGTAACCAATTACAGCTTCAGGGGGGATCAATTTGTAAAACACACAATCAACTAGGAAAAGAATCAGAGAGCTATGGTCAGAGCTTATTTAAATTATGGTTAAAGAATGAACAATTTGGGGTGCTGTTTTTTTCTCTTTCCTCTGAGACATTCTGTCATTTTCATTTTTGTAACTGCTTAGTTCTGTGAAATGGGGGAGTTACGTAAGCCAATCTCACTGCCTTAGACAAAAGAAGCCACCAGACCCCTGTGGGTCCCCTGGCCAGCAGAATCTCCAGGCTTCTGTCAGGTGCTGCACACGGAAAATAGTAAGAGGTTTTCCTCCTTCGCACCTAGAAATGGACCCAATTCTGTTTCCCAGCTGTCAGGCTCGCGATCAACCACTCTTCCACTGCTCTTTCTGCCTGTGTGTTTCCTGTCTGCCCCACTCACTTTCTCAGGAAATCTTGACCTTGGTCATGGTGGGAGGGCACACTGCTGTTCACACGGGCACCTTGTTTACACCCAGAAAGCTGCCCTGGTGCTGGTGCCCGCTTGAGGAGTTGTAGCACGCAAGCGGGGATTATTACCTGGAGTTTCAGTGCACTTTATGGCTGGAAAAAGAAGCAAGCATACTTCCCATCAGGTGCTGCCGCACACAGGGATCTGTCTGGGGCTCGAAGGAGAAAGGCTCTGCTCGATATTGGCCGTTACCTCACACCATGCTGCAGAGGCCTGCTCAGGAGAACTAGCTGGCAGATCTCCACTCTCAGGGACCTCTTTCAGGGTTTCCTAACCCTGACATGGACTGTAAATATCCCTGCCGTGTTGAGTTATTTAATTTTCCCTGTAATTTTTGCAAAATTTGCTCAATATTTATAATAAAGATTATATATCAGATATTAACATGTTGTCTCATGAATGACATTCCTTCAGATAATGTCATCTTTACAGGCACAAGAAAAGAAAATGTTCCATGGAAAGTCAGAGTAAGCCTATTTGTAAGACTACAGCACTTCAACCAGTGGACCAGACAATCAGCTAAACTCATTTGCACAGGGCAGGCGCTATGCTGCCACCTGAAGTGCTGGCATCCCAAATGGGTGACGGTTTGGGATCTGGCTGTTCCACTTGCAACCCCTCGGCACGCTAATGCACCTAGGAAAGCAACAGCAGATGGCCCAAGTACTTGGGCCCTGGACCCATGTGGCTACCCTGGCTCCTGGCTACAACCTGGCCCAGCCCTGGCTGGTGTCGCTATGTGCGAAGTGAACCAGCAGATATCAGAGATCTCACACACTTTGTCCCTCCATTCTTCCTCCATCTCTTCCTATTCTCCCTCCAGTAACGTTCAAATAATAAAATAAATCTTTTTAATATCCTGTCTTGTCCTTGTTATCAGTTCATTCTTTCTGCTCTTTCAGAAGGCCAGATCTCTTCTGCATTTATTAAGTCACGTGTATGTGCTCAGCTGATGAGGGTGACAGACTGAAGCAGACCCCAAACTAGCTGGTGCACACTAGACCCCAAACTAGCTGGTGCACACCCCAGGCATGGAGCTAGACTGCTGGATTCAAACTCTGCCCAAGGGGAAAATCACAGGCAGTGGAGTCCAGTCTTGGCGTGCATGTCTCAAGACTGGGCCGCCAGCTGCTGAGGCCCGTGCAGTGGACAGCATGCCCAGCCGCACAGGGGGAACATGACGGCCAGCTCAACTAGGCCTGCAGAATATGCCGGACGCCTCTTCAGAGGGTGGAAGGCAGAACAGGAGGGAGACTCTCCTGGCCAAGCTTCACAGCAAGTGTCTGAATGTGGGGATCCACTAAGGTGGATGTTGTAAACCAACAGACCTCGAACAGATTTTCTCAATCCTGGTGCAACAAAGATAACCATGTCTCAGAATTACCAAATCCACCCATGTGATACCCTCAGAACACTCCTCCCCACATTGGGGTCTCTAAGTTGACATCAAGAGACCCTCCCTCAACCCTAAGTACTGAAGTAGTTTGGCAGCAAGGAGCAGCCTCCTCCTCTCACCACTGCAGAAGCAAGAAAAAAAAAAACCTGGAAACATTTGTCCTACCTTCCTTCCTCCATACCTTGACCCTGCCCACCCTAATCAGTGGCCCACATGGGCAGACATACTTCTCAACTATGTAAACACTAAAAATAAGATAAAATACTAAAATTTAAAGTATTGACACCATGTGAAAAAAACATCCACTAAATTTGAACCTGTGATCTGATTAGTTTCCACACATCCAGGGCACACGTGCTAACTTCCCTGTTCCTTCCCTACTATTTCTGTCCTTCGCACGCGAGAGCACGGGAAGCAGCACACATCTGTCTCCATCTCTTGGCCAACTTCAAAGGTATTTGCTTCGTCCTCACACTTCACTTCCACATCTAAGACGACAGACAACGCTTTCCCTCTAGCGTGTTCTCCTTCGGTTCCCCCACACGGCAGTTAGTCTCAGGCCCTGCTTGTCTTCCTCCACGCCCACCTTCTGTCCTCATGCTTCTCGGCATAACATACCAGGAGCTTGAGCACTTTCCACTCCCCAGGACTCCTGCCTCTTACATCCAAATGCTTTCTGAAATTGCTCCTCATTTAAACTGCTCCCCTCCATGACTCACACATTTCTCTCCATGAAACCTCAAACGTTCCCCAATTTCTGCTCTTTTGCTTCCCAGATCCAATACCTTATCAAAGGTTCTTTTTTTTTTTTTTTAACTTTCTCCGTTGTTTCCGTCTCTCCATTCCCATAAACCCTCAACAACTGTTGCCAGGATCACTTAGCTTCTCGTCTCCAGTCTCTGCTGAAGCCTTCCTGGCACACTGCATCTTCCCAAGAACTCCACTCTCCTCCTCCTCGGGAGTCTACGGTGGCCTATCACATTAGGGCAGATTTCATTAGCATTCCCGCTTTTGTTTTTAACCATCACTTGCTGATAATTCTTCCACTGAAATTAGGTATGTCTCTGCACTCATCCCTGCCCCTCTATCCTATAGATACTTACAGGTCTTGGTCCTGAGAATATGCCTAAAAATGAATATCATCACAGCGAGAACAATGGCATAGTGGGTTAGGCCTCCACCTGTGGCCAGTTCAAGTCCCAGCAGCTCCATTTCCAATCCAGCTCCATGCTTACAGCCTGGGAAAAGCAGCAGAGGCTGCTCCAAGTCCTTGGGCCACTGAACCAACACTGGAGACAAGGAAGCTCCTGGCTTCAACCTGGCCCAACTGTAGCCATTACGGCCATTTGGGGAGTGAATCAGCAGATGGAAGAATTGTCTGTATCTCTGCCTTTCCAATGAGAATAAATAATTCTGTATAAAAATAGAAATTTCAAAAAACCAAATACTAGTCAGACGCACCTCTATTATCTGCACTTTGGAAGTACTTACACCCTTGCTGACAAACAACGTTTTTTTCACATATTATTTTTATTTTTACTTTTTAACTTGTATTTATTATTATCATTTTATGATACAGTTCCATAGACCCTAGGATTTCCCTTATACCCTCCCCAATTTCCTCCTCCCTCACTGAGTTGCCCTATGTAATTACCATAATACTGCTTCCCATATGTCCATCATTGCAGGCAGGGACAATGGCAGAGTCCAGCATCCTATTCTCAAGATATAGTAAACAGTTTCATTGGGAGTCCATGTTTGTCTGGAAATAGAAATGCATACTGCATTGTATCCTCACATCTGAATATGGTAGTCTCCATTACAGTTACTATGCATCCCCTTAAATGAAAAGCCACAATACAAAATCAGTAACAGAAAGAAAAAAAGAAATTAAAAACACCATGAATTAAAAAAAAAACACCATGAATTTAAATAACATGTTACTAAATTACTAATGTGCTGCTGAAGAAATGAAAAAGAAAATCAAGAATATTCTTGGGTAAAAATGATGCTACTGTATGATCTATGAGTCATATGACCTATGAAGAATTTAATGAGAAAGGGTTTTGAAGATATGCAACTAAAAAAGAAAAATAAAAATCCATGAGATACAGTTTCCGCTCATCTTTGTTGGTGAAATGTGTCTCCTGTTGGCAACAAATAGATGGGTTTTGTTTTTTAATCCAGTCTACTAATCTGGCATTTGATTGATGAGTTTAAGCCTCTAACATTCAGGGTTAATACAAATAGGTGGTAATTTGGTTCTGTCATTTTAGCAATGGGTTGTTCATTGATTTAGTCTTCTGTTGTTATTTTACTGGGATGTTCTTCACATTTGCCTTTGGTTTTGGTGGGCACTATTCCTTTTCTCTGCCAAGAGCACATCATTAAGTATTTGTAGAACAGGTTTGGAAGAGGCACATTCTTTTAACTTTTTTTTTTTTATTGTGGAAGAATTTTATTTCATTTTCAAAGACAAAGGAAAGCTTTGCTGGATACATTATCCTGGGCTAACAATTTTTTGCTTTTAGAATCTGGAATATGTTTTCCCACTCTCTTCTGGCCTGTAGAGTCTCCTGTGTGTTTAACTGGCATTCCTTTATATGTCAACTGATTTTTTTCATGCGCACATTTAAGGATCTTTTCCTTATGTTCTATTAAGAGAGCTTGATGATCATGTGTTGTGATGAAGATTGGTTTTGGTCAACCCTGTTGGGAGTTCTGTGACCTTCCTGGTCGTTGTTTCCCAATTCTTTCTCTAGATGAGGGAAATTTCCCCTTATTATTTCAATGAATACATTTGTAAACCCAGTTTCTCCTTCTGCACCATCTGGGACTCCCATAACTCATATATTTGGTCTTTTAATAGTGTCTTTCAATTCCTGAATACTTTTTCGGGGGCCTGATCCAGCTCTGCTTACAGTTTTTTGTTTCCCCCAGGTGACAGGAAATATCTTGTAATTTTGAGATTCTTTCTTCTGCCTCCTTCATTCTATTTTGTAGACTCTCCACTGTACTTTTAGTTTGCACCACTGTATTCTTCATTTCTGATTTATCTACTTTCATTTGATTCATTTCCAGTGCAACATATTCCTTGAATGCCTGCTTTATGTGCTTCTCCTGTTGATAAGAAGTTTTATAACAAGCGTTTTGAATTCTGTAAGCCCCATTTTCTCAATGTCTTCCTCAGTTAACTCTGAGGTTGGCAAATGATTTTGCTCCTTTGCAGGGGAGTCTTCAGTAATATTCATTGTGCCTCCATGTCTTCTTTTGCTCTTGGTCATTGTACTTCTGGTTAGCAGAGTATTCTCATTGTGGCAGGTTTCTAAGCAGTGTTATCCACAGGTCTACAGTTCAATTTTACTTACTGCAGTTGGCACATGGCTATTTGTTTGCAGTCACTTGTGCCACTCCCTCAAGCAAGCTCTAGGTCTGGGTTCTTATGTCAGATTTCCACCATGGTCTCCGGAGCCCCAGCTCCTGGCTCACCACTCTCCACTTCTTGTTATACCGTGCTGAGCCTGCACTGTTGTTTGTACAACCTTTCTTCCACTTCTGGTTGGAGCGGGTCCCAGGTGTCCTATATAGCTAGGTTGCTGTTGGTGTTGATCTTTCCACAAGCTGTTGGCTGTTAGGCCTGAAGGCCACACGGACCTATTTTGAGCCATATGATGCCATAGTCGGTATTATTTGCCTGTGGGACCAGCACTATTCACTGAATTCAGTGAGTTCTCGCCGAGCTCAGCACATGCACAGCTCATTGCTGTTCCCTGCAGTCTTTTTTTTTTTTTTAAGATTTATTTTATTTTTATTGGAAAGGCAGATATACAGAGAGGAGGAGAGACAGAGCGGAAGATCTTCCACCTGATGATTCACTCCCCAAGTGAGCGCAACGCCTGATGCTATGCCAATCCGAAGCCAGGAGCCTCTTGCACGTCTCCCACACGGGTGCAGGGTCCCAAAGCCTTGGGCTGTCCTCAACTGCTTTCCTGGGCCACAGGCAGGGAGCTGGATGGGAAGTGGGGCTGCCGGGATTACAACCGGTGCCCATATGGGATCCCGGACATGCAAGGCAAGGACCTTAAACACTGCGCCATCGCGCCAGGCCCTGTTCCCTGCAGTCTTAAATTCTTTGCCACATTGTAAGAAATAGCACCTGATGTGCCACTACTAGAGTTCTTGATATGCTGGCTGTCAGATCTGAGGGCTATCAGGACCTGTCTTGGGCGGAACCTGTAGGATGCCACATTGTTGTAGTTCACTGATTCAGAAATGAGTTCACTCCCAGCTCAGTGCATGCGCAGTCCTGCCCCATAGCCCTTGCCTCCTTAAGCAAAATGGCAGTTAATTAGGCTCTAGGAGACGGACTGGGCTGTGAAATCCATTATATTCCCTCACCCAGTCTGGTACCTGCTGCTCTGCCTCTGCTCCAGGTCAAATCAAACAGACCAGCATGAGGAGCAGGACCAGCAGTTCTTTGTCTAGGCTCATCCCCAGAGCTCCCGGTAAACGTCCCTTCCCACCTTGTTGCTGGTGGAGTTTCGGCTGCCAGTGCAGTTCAGATCATCACTTGCTGAATGCCGCTGGGGTATCAGTCATTGCAACACCACACCGTTGTTTTTACTGCTTTTCTGTGTCTGTCGGTCTCCAGGTACTCCTCTGCTGTTGTTCTGTCCTCTCCTATTTCCTGGAATGTGTCCTCTATGCTTCACACTGGCTAATAGTTCTCCATTGTGACATTAATGCTTAAAGCTGAGGCTCAGAACATGAACTACACAAGGTTGAAAACGTTTCATGGTGATAAATTCATGAACTCACAAATGAGATCGGATCCTCTACCCCAGGGAGCACGAAGCCTAAGAGAAAAAAATAAGACATGAAAAGTAATAATACAAAACAGGGATATGGGCTTCAAGAAGACCCCAAATAAATCTACTGGAAAATGTGACCACATTGGAATTACTGGGACATTCATCAGAGGAGCAACTAGCCCCACTCTGATTTCTGATGTGAAAGACCTAAAGCAGGACCCAGGCATTGGTAAACCTTCCCTGTGCTTCTGACACGTGGCCAGCACAGAGAGGCCCTACTACAACAGAGAGAAGTTTCTGCTTGCCAGTCTCGTGATTAGATACATTCAGATAGTGTCTCTTTCGATACCAGGATTTGTAGTCTTGATTACATCTTCAAAATCCTGTTTGCCCCAAAGGTAGCATGTTCTCAGGGGTGACAGCTCATCCCACTCAGGACCACAGGATCCCACAGGGCTGCTTACACTCTCAAGCATCTCCCTCAGGGGTCTGCTCTGAAGAAGTGCCAACAAAGACAAACGTGATGCCCCGATTTACTCATTAACCTAACCATGCTGCAGCAACAAAGTCCTGCATACTGCATGGCCCAAATCACAGAAATTAGGTACAGGTCTGGGTGCAGCTATAATCATAGCTTACAACACACCCTGTATAGACAGCACCTGGCTCCAGGTCCAGCAACTCCACTTCCAATCCAGCTTCCTGCAGATGCACATCCTGGGAGGCAGTGGATCCCTGGCACTCAGATGGGAAGCTTGGATGGAGTTCTTGGCTTCTTGGTCTGGCCTCAGCTAGTCCTGACTACTGTGGCATTTGGGAAGTGAATCAGACAATGAAAGAGCTTTCTCTGTCTCCCTCTCTATCCTCTGGCCTTTCAAATTTAAAAAAAAATTAAGAAAAATTTTTAAAAGTCTTTAAAATGTTATGTCTTACAGTCCTAGAGATCCAAAATTAAAATAACAATAAGCTGGTATTTTTTTTCCAAGAGCTCTCCTTGGTTTACAGGTCCACCTTACTGCAGTGTCTTAACGTGGTCTTTGTGCTTACACATCCCTGATATATCTCTGGTCATCCAATTCTCCTCATCCTTAAGGGAAAAAAGCATTTTCTAAAATTTATTTATTTGAAAGAGTTACAAAGAGAGAGGGAGAGACAGTGACTGAGAAAGACAGCACTCTGCCATATGTAGATTCACTCTCCAAAAAGCCACAACAACCAGGGCTGAGCCAAGCCAAAGCTAGGACCCTGAACTCCATCTGGTTCCCCCACAGGTGGTTCCCAGTGGCTCTGCTTCCCATCCAGCTCCCTGCTTGTGGCCTGGGAAAGCAGTCAAGGACAGCCCAAAGCCTTGGGACTCTGTACCCATGTGGGAGACCTGGAAGAAGCTTGGCTCCTGGCTTAGGATTGGCTCAGCTCCAGCCATTGCGGCCATTTGGGGAGTGAACCATCGGATGGAGATCTTCCTCTCTGTCTCTTCTCCTCTCTGTATATGTGACTTTCCAATGAAAATTTTTAAATCTTTAGGAAAAAAAAAAGTTCCCTGGTTCATGAGAAGAACCCAATACGAGAGATAAAAATACAGGGTATGGGCCTGGCGCAACAGCGTAGTGGCTAAATCCTCACCTTGCATCCTCCAGGATGTCATATGGACATCAGTTCATATCCCAACTGCTTCTCTTCCAATTCTGTCCCCTGCTTGTGGCCTGGGAGAGCAGTAGAGGATGGCCCAAAGCCTTGGACCCTGAATCAACACAGGAGACCCTGGAGAAGCTCCTAGCTCCTGGCTTTGGATTGCCTCAGCCTAGTCATTGTGGCCACCTGGGGAGTAAACCAGTGGACAAAGAGTTTTTTCATTGTATCTTCTCTGTATATCTGCCTTCCCAATACATATATTCCTTTTAAAAAGATTAAGGGGCTGGCATACGGGGCAGTGACTGCTGCCATTCCCACACCGAGCCAGGCTTGCAGGGGTTGGGTTGGGGAAAGTTGGGTGGTTGGCAGATGGCACTGGCTCATGGGGGGGAGGGGCTGAAGATGCAGGCTTGGGGGTGCGTCTGGGGACAAAGTACCAGAGGGGCATGTGGGGACATGCGGGCTCACCTCTAGACAGGTGAGTCAATCCTGGGGATTTCCCCATGTGCCTGGCCCTGGCTGAGGTGAAGAGAGGGGAGGGGAAGGAGAGTCCAAGCTTAGTATGCTACCCTGGTATGCTAGGGACCACGCCTGGAGAACCTCAATGGGCCTGGATCTTGGGAATTTGGAGGGGTAAGACACCAGGCCAGCATATGTCACAGGACCTTGGGACTCTGGTGGGCAGGCAGAGCTCCAGACCAGCACATCACCCACTGGGCTTCTGACGGCTGGGTTGGAGAACCCATGCACTACTGGACACACAGATTGCAGATCAATTACAGAAAGGAACAAGGGGATATGGAAGAGGGAGGACCTCTGTGGGAGTGTGTTGCAGGTGAGGGATGACTCCTGAGGAACTCCCAACAACAAGGCCACTGTGCTTCCAGGTAAGTGAGGGGGCTGAGAGACCTGGTGGTTTGGAGGAGAGAGGCTGGAGGACATTTATGGGTCAGACCAATGCACCAGCCCACGTGGGAGACCTGAGCTGGGCTAGATAGCATGGAACACTACTAACCACCACATGTCAGCCTACACAAAAGCCAGGGCTGGGGACCTCTCTGGCAGGGTTAGATCATAGTACACAGCACTGAGTGTCAGAAGAGGAGACAGGTAATGTTAGCCTGGGCCATGACACTAACCAGCATGCAAGAGAACCAGGTCCAGGAGTAGATTCTGTAGGGGATATATGAGTCTAACCCTGTGGAACTGCCAAGTCCTGCTTGTTAGCTTAAGAGTGGAGGTACAGATGGGCTAAGCTAGGCATGACCATGGAAACCGCCAACACTCTCAGGTACTAGGGCAGGGAAAAACAGGCTGGGCAGGTCCAGGCTGCACCACCATGAGGTGTAACTTGAAACAGGATGTGGGTGGGCCAGGCCACAACATCCACTAACTCATACAAAGCTTGGGATACAGGGAGTAGACAGTTCCAGGTAGGGACCTAGCATCTACTGGCCACATATGAGATCTGAATCTTGGAGTGGGCCTGGTGTGGGAACTTGGGAAATTCCACCGGTGGGCCATACCTCCTGCTGGAGAGCATGTGGTTCATGCCTAGATGTTGATCAGCTGGGCAAGGTAGCTTCGCCCACCATCAAGTGTGTGGGTTGGTTTTGAAAGGGGGCAGACTAGACATGGCAGAGTAAATCTCAGTCCATTGGCAAAAGTGCAGGGGCCAGGTTGCAATGCACATCACATTGGGCTAGGCTATCCCTCCTACTGATTTGCATGAACCAAATATGGGAGCAGACTGAGTAGGGCCAGGTTACAACACCCGCCAGTGAGAGATGGGACTGCGTGCTGGCTGAGCCAGGCCAGGCTGCAGCATCTGCAGGAAAAGGCCAAGACAGGTGAGGGGCTATGCCAAGCTGGGTCAGAGCAACTACTGGCATACACAACATCTGTGGCTGGGAACAAGCATGGTTGGGGAGCTAAGGGGATATCTCAGCTCGGTGGTAGTTCCCACTGGTGAGCATGTCAAAACCACTTCAGCAGTGCCTTTGGAGTATGATCCACATTGGGGACCCTGGGATGGGTGGGAGGCTGGGTGGGGCTTCTCCCTTTATCTCTCCCCTTACCCCAGATCTAGAAAAATATAATAATGTGAAAACAACAGTCTTAGCCACTTTCTTGTACCAATTGACCCTTTATACCCTAATCAACTTCGTAAAGATTATCAAAATAAAATAATAAGTAATTTTTAAAATAAATCAACTTTTTAAATGATAAAACTTACCAATGGTTGGGCATTATGTGGTATTAAGGAAACATTAATTTTTTAGTGTGATTATTGGAATAGTTTTTTTCTAAAAAAACAATTTAGATTTTAGCAACACAATGCAAATATGTGGTGGGGCTGCTATTTGAAAAGGTCCAGGAAAATAAATTCCTTGCTCTCCTAAAGCACATAACCTAAGGAATCAAATACCCTACAAATGAAATTGAATACAGTTAAAACACACAAAGCACCAGGCAAGCTCCAAGTGAGACAGGCTACAAGTGAGACTCAACACTTCCAGCCCCTCCCAACCAGACGTGGATCCGTCTCCCAGATCGGTTTTGCATCCACCTGCCTCAGTCCAGCCAGGAGCGAGCAGTGTTCACACCCTTCCCACAGGAGACTCGCAACTTCCCCTTTAGAGACTTCCCTAAGCCAAGGTCAGGCCCAGAACAACCCAAAGCCACCAACAGATGACCTGCCCGGCAAGGTGGGAAGGAGCAACACTGCCACTCTAAGCATGTGGTGTGCAAACGGAGGAGCCACACCCTGCACAGGACAGTGAGCTGGGTGCAGTCTGACACGCCCTGGCTGAGGGGAAACACACACCTCCACAGCTGATGAAAATCCCCTCCCAGTCCCCTGTGCTGGCTAGTTGGCAGACCCTCTTCCCACAACGCTGTCTCTCTGCTGCTTCAGTTGAAATCTCCAGTAATCGTCGGGTTGTGCCTTGGCCTCTTGTCAATTTCCATGGCAAGGCAGTTAAAGGACAGCCTCACGAGGACAGTGAATTGCCCTGTGACGTCAGAGGCATCAGAAATGTCAAAGAGACTGCCTGAGTCAGTCTTCAAGCAGGAAGAGGGGAGAGGCCCAGGGCACACAGGTGTGTTCAGACACACAGGGACGCAAAGCGGCAAGGCTGCTGCACATTCTGGATGACTTACTAGAGGCTGTACCCTGCAAGTTCATGGAAAATGGGACTAAATGAAATATACACTCTTAGTTGCCATTTGGGGATGTCAGGGAGATGGAGGCAGTACCTCTGTGCCTCAGGTTCTCTTCCCATAAAACAGGGATCACAGCTGTATATCCTTCAGGAGGGCTGGTGTCAGGGGCTGCTGTGGAGTTCCTCCACATCCAACACTTCACAGTGAGCGAACAGTGAACACCAGCAGTCAGACACAGGAGCCGTATCCCAGCCTATGACACAGTACCACACAGTGGACAATCTCATCTAATCCCTACCTGATGCTTCTCTCTCACCATAATTTGAATATGAGTTGGCCACTAAACTCAAGCAGAAATGTAAACCCTGAAGTCTTAAGCTAATGGCAGCACAAGGGCAGAAACCTAATCCAGTTGTGTGGAGCCCGTGGGAGGTAACTGAATCAGCCTGGGTCATCAGGTGCAGCTCCTGTGATTACACCCTTGGACCCTGGCAGGTGCCTGGGCACTCTGTCAGCAGCAATGCCATCACCAGTACCGTGGGGGCCCACCTAGCCTGGGACTGGGAACCTTTTCTCAGTATGTAACTTCTAACTGAAGCCTCAGCAGAAGCTCTGGCTGCTGGGGTGCTGCGAGGCACCATTCTGCCAAAGCAGGAGACCATCTTGGCGATGGCAGTTCTAGCAGCAGCAGAAGTTACGGCACTGGCAGAAGGCTTTGACAACTGCCAGGAAGCAGCTGAGCAGGAGATGAGAGCCAGACAAATCACAGAGAAGTTATCAGTTAGTACAGATTGGTGAACTCCAGCCAACAGCTGGTGACAGGGCCCAGCTGTTACAAACAAGACATGTTTTAGACAACACTCAGGTGTATGCACACACACAAATAACTTGAGTACTGCATTTGTGACTAATTGTGCAGCAAATTACTTTAGTTTCTGATCTATGGAAACTGCAAAACATTCCAATAGAGGGTTTTATTGAGGTTTTTCTTTCCTTTTTTCCCCTCTTTGTACCTATTCTTATTGATAGCTAAATGCAATGATAACTTGACCATGAAGTTGAATAAGCATGGCTTAAAACAAAAGGTGGCTAGCCTAGTAGCTAAAGTCATAGAGTCCTTGAATTCTTTGAGATCAATCTGCCTTTGGGCAGGGAGTGCAAAGGAACTTGGCTTCCATGGGTTGTTACAACAGACCCTCGGGGTCTCTCCTGTGTGTCCACTGTGTCTCACACACCCTCCTGGGCCCATGAGGACCCTGCTATGTAAGAGGTCTCTGGGCAGCCACCATTCCCTCTAGGCATCACTCACAGGCAGAATGACCCCAGGAGAAGAGAGAAGTCAGAAGTAGAGGTCACCCAGGACAGCCAGGGAGGACATGGACAGTCCTGAGCCACAGCTCAACCAACACACACGGGGAGGGAGGAGCTTCTAGAACACACACAAGACAACAGGGATCCTGTCCATCCGACACCCTCCTCTTCAGTCATCTCCCAGGTCAGGCAGGACGCTGCCCTGCACACCCAGGGCCGCAACTCCTCCTGAGACACCTGCTCCCTGGTCAGATGTCAGCTGAGTGCACTGAGATAGAGAGGTCTCTCTCATCACTCAGCCAGCTCCTGCCCAGCTCCCAGAGCCACCTCTGCCTCCTGCTAGACTAAATCCCACCTCCCCAGAGCATTCGAGAACATGAGAAAGACC
This sequence comes from Ochotona curzoniae, assembly GCF_017591425.1. Lineage (NCBI taxonomy): Eukaryota > Metazoa > Chordata > Mammalia > Lagomorpha > Ochotonidae > Ochotona > Ochotona curzoniae. The sequence continues at coordinate 1,802,359 of NW_024465561.1, read as the reverse complement.
CTATGCACAGTCAGATTTCTACATCACAAAGGGAACTAATTCAGTAAGTTCGGGGACCCCAGGGGCTCTCCGTGTAGTGCTGAGAGAGCAGACCCAAGGCCTGGACACAGCAAAAGTCTGTGCTAAGGTGGGCAGTTTGTCTGTCACAGGACAGCCCTGCTTGTCAAAGCGTGATCTGGGAAACCCAAACTTCGAGTTAAAGGAGAAGGGTCAAGGAGGCAGGACTGAGAGGGAAGGGCACAGGGAGGCCTCCTGGGCAGAGGGCCCGCCCCCAGCCCATGTGACCCTGTCAAATGCTCCTGTTCTGGAAGGAGGCTCAGTGCAGAGGCAGGCAGGACAGCAGAGCTGGGAGCAGCTGGAGCTGGGAGTGCCTCTCCAAGAGGGAGGTCAGAGCAGACAGCAGACGCCATGGAGAACCCCTCAGCTTCTCCACGCAGAGGCCATGTCCCCTGGCAGGGGCTCCTGCTGGCAGGTGAGGGGGTGTGCAGGGGTGGGTGGCTGGGGACACAGAGACCAGCTGGGGTTTCAGGGGAGGACTGGGCTGTAAAAAGGGGCACAGGGCTTCCCTCTGGAGCTGAATTGTGGGTGGGGCCTCAGCAACAGGAAGCTGTCAGTGAAGTGGCACTGGCAAAGGCCAGGAGAGCCTCAGCTGCTCTGTTTTCCTGGTTCATCATCACTGCCCCTACATTTGAAAATTAGGAATGTAAGTATCAGAGTGATGCTCCAAATAAAAGCACAGCTCCCTCGACCACTAACCCAGAAGTTGACAAACACTTGCCTGGGTGTGCAGGGCCAGGGAACACTCATCACTTCACCCCCAGGAGTGTGCAGTTTCTTCCAGGCACGGGGCCTGCAACTCACACTAGATACATCCCCGTCCTCATGGAGCTGCCACTCTACCAGGGAGGAGACAGACCAGCAGAGATCTAGAAGGTGAGGCCAGAGCAGGGAGAGGTCAGAAATGACAACCCAGCTTCTAGAGGTGCTGGTCCAGGAAGGCGGCTCCAGGATGACCCCTAACTCTAAGTACGATTCAGCAGCACTGAGGGTGTAAGGTAAGCAGGGATGCAAGTTCAGAGGCACTGAAGGAGTGGAGATCATGCTTCTGGCCTTGACCCAGTAGCAGACACAACCAACAAACCAACAAATACACACTCCTCAGGACTGAGGGATGAAGTGAACTGCTCTGGACCCAGGGCCCCATCTTTCCACCCAACACAACTTCCCTCCGTTGCCACACTGAAATTTCTCTCTGCCCTCCCAGACTCACTTCTAATTGTCTGGATCCTGCCCACCATGGCTGCATTCACTGTGGAACCTGTGTCACCCATTGCTGCTAACGAGACAGATGTGCTTTTCCTCATCAACAATCCGGTAGAGAATCCTCGATTATACACCTGGTATAAAGGGCAAACAGACACCAATTCAAGCCTTCTCATTGCATCGTTTGAGGTACCTTTAGGAACCAATAGTACAGGGCCTGATTACACCCATCGAGAAAGAATATTTCCCAATGGGTCCCTGCTGATCCAGAATGTCAGTGAGGAGGACACAGGAAACTACACCCTACGAATCGTGGATGGTTCTTATGATCAGCATTTGGCAACCACACCGCTCTACGTCTACAGTGAGTGCCCCCTCTGTGACCTCTGGGACTCAGTACCTCTGTGTGTAAGTGGGGGGTGTTCACTCTACTTCCCACACACGGGGCCCTGAAGCCTGCATGGTACCTGTCTCCCCCACCTCTCTGCCTCCTGTCCTTTGCTGGGATGTGAGCGTTCAGGGCAGGACACGTCCAAGGAGGACAAACTTCCAAAGACCAGAGTCCTTTCCAGAACCCAGACCCTGCAGGCTTTTGCTGAGAGGGAGGGATGAGAATCTAATGGGGGAACTCCAAAGAGCTGTTTCCAAAACTCAGTCCCTGTCCATGGTGCCAGCTGAAATAACAAAGACAAAAATTGGGGGAGAAAACATTTTCTTCAAGATTTCACTTTTTTTTTTTTCATTGAAAGAGAGGTCTTGCATTTGCTGATTTACTCCCCAAGAAGGTCACAATGTCTAGAACTGAGCTGATTGAAGTTAGGAGCCAGGAACTTCTTCCAGGTCTCCCACGTAGGTGCAGGGTTCCAGGCTTGGGCTGTCCTCGACTGCTTTCCCAGGCCACAAGCAGGGAGCTGGATGGGAAGTGGAGCTGCAGGAATTAGAACCATCACCCATATGGGATCCCAGCGTGCGCAAGGCAAGGACTTTAGCTGCTGGGCTACTGAGCTGGACCCTCAATCCATGTCTCTTTAGTGGGTGAAAGAAACCCAGTCACTTGAGTCATCACTAAGGCCTCCCAGGGTGCACACTGGCAGGATGCTAGAGTCAGGAGCTGAGCAGAGGATCCAACCCAGGCACTCTAGATGTAGGACACAGATATCCTAACCAGCAGCCTAATCAGCACCCTAAACAGCATCCTAACCAGCATCCTAACCAGCACCCTAACCAGCATCCTAACCAGCACCCTAACCAGCACCCTAACCAGCATCCTAACCGCTAGACAAAATGTCCCTCTCTGGAGACCTTGTTTTTGGGAATCCACAACCTGGAAGGACAGATTCTGATCTACAGAAAGGGGGTATATTTGGAGTTAATCAGTTTTTACTCTGGAACTGCATTGATAGAGACTCAATTCCAAGAATGTCCAGGCCTCTCCCTCAGGGGTATCCACATCCTCCTTTAGTGGATTTGAAACTATGTGTCTGTTTCCGGTGTGTTAGTGTTGTAAGGGAAGGACTTTGCTTTCTCACTCTTAGTCTACACCCCACAACCAGCCTGGGCCTAAAGTGCACCTGATGCCCCAGGGCTCTCTGACAAAGGAGGGAAGGAATGAAGTGTAAATGAATGAATGGCCCAACATACTTTTAAGAACTGGTGTTTGGATGCAGAGTACCAGAGAATCCAGCCACACCTAACCCTTCTCGCTCTGCCCACTTGACCCTAAAGCCTCTCTAGGAGCCCAGTCTGTGACTCTGAGGTTGCTCAGGGTTTTCAAGCCTCTCTGGACTTGCTCCGGGGCATCTGTGGGGCCCTAAGTACCCATGCCACCACTGCACCCTGCCGTGGGCATTTCTGCCTCCTTCTGCTCTCCATGTCTCTCGTCTTCCTCCCTCTTCATTCCAGGCAGGACAGGCCCTGCTCTGCACGGCTTCCTCCACCCTACCTTTCCCAGACCTCCTGCTATGGTGACTGTCCTGATTCCTCCTGCTAACACCTGGACCAGGCACAGAAATCAGCTGAGGCAGCCACCCCTGACAGGCTCCATCATGAGCCAGTGTCCCCCATCCCCCAGGAGAGAGTCTAACCCAGGTCCCTGTCCAGGACGTCTCCTGCCAGGACACCAACAGGCCACAAGCATGAAGAGTGACTCCTCTGTCTTCTTCTGACAGGGGTCAGAGGAAAAAGGACAGGCCCTTCCTCCCTAGAGTCTATCCCTCATTCCACTCAATTGCCTGCTCACCCATAGTGTGGGGCTCACATACCTCTAGTGGTTCCCCGGTCCTTCTCCCAAGACACAGAAATCAGTACAAATCCCATGGACTTTCTGTCCATTCCACATGTACATGTGACATCATGGTGACACCATTACTGGGGGAGATGCAGGAGACATTATGGTTTCACTTAGGTTCTGCTCACTTCAGAATCATTTGATCCAAGACTGGGGTGATGCCTCAGAGAAAAGAAAGCAGGCATCTTCTACACCTTCACCTTTCTCTGACTCTCCACAAGCTTAGGACAGAAGCGTGTGTGTGTGTGTGTGTGTGTGTAGGAATGCCAGATATACAGAGTAGACACAGAGAGAAAGACCATCCATCTGCTTGTTCAAATGCCTGCAACAACGGCAGCTGAGCAGATCTGAAACCAGGAACCAGGAGTTTCTACCTGGTATACCACACAGTGTAGATTCCCAGGGACTTGGGTCATTTTCCACTGCTTTCCCAGGCCATAAGCAAGGAGCTGAATAGGAAGGGAAGTAGCTGGTACCCAAACCGGTATTCACATGGGATGTCAATGCAGTAGGTGGAGGCTTAGCCCACCACACGGTGGAGCCAGCCGCTGGACTCCATCGTTGAGGTGTTCATCAGCTCATGTCAATCACCACCCAACAGTTGGCAGAGCATCCTCTCTTTGGGTCCCCACAGCTGCCTGGCTGCTCATGGCCTCCAGGTATTATCTTTACTCACCCCTCACCCCATCTCCTGTGCTTGCTATGATCCATCCTTAAGATGTTGTTGAAAAACAAAGCCTCAGAGAAACCATTTGGACTGCGCAATGTAGTGTCATGCATTAGAGGGACTCAGCACCCACACCTTCCAGGTAAGCATTCTCACCTGGACCAGGTGGACAGCTGGTGGTCAGCAAGGATCTGGCAAGGCACTGGGGGAGAGGGGTCTCTAACTCCAGGTCCTGGCTTTGTTCATGACAAAATGCACCTGCTTAATTCATACCTGACAAAGTCTGTGCGTCTTCCAGGCAGGGGGAGCACATGGGTGTCACTTTCTCCCACCACCCAGGTTGTCATGCAGCTCTCTCTCTCTCTCTCTCTCTCTCTCTCTCACACACACACACACACACACACACACACACACACACACACACACACACCTGCCTGGTTCTTTTAGGACTCAGGTTGGCTGGGTGAAAAGAGATGCCAACTTTGATAGGAGGAGGCTTTCAGAGGAATCAAATAACCCACACAGGGTGATCTTTGTTCCTGCACAGACATCCAAATTATCAACGATTCCAAGCCCATTGAGGGCAAGGAACTTGTATTAACTTGTGAACCTGACATTCCGGGCATGACCTACCAGTGGTACAAAGATGGTGAGGAAGTCCAGGAGATCCCTGATAGGCTGCAGCTGTCCTCGAACAACAGGACCCTCACTCTGCTCAATGTCACCAGGAATGACACAGGAATCTATGAGTGTGAAATCAGGAACTCAACGACTGTCATCTTCAGGAACTCACACACCTTGGATGTTTTCTGTGAGTAATGTCTCCTCCTCCGTGCCTGGGCTGCTGGCCCAAACCCTCATGGCCAGAGGCCAGGCCACTCGGGCCCATCGCAGGTCCAAGAATAAGGACTGTCTGGCTGGCAGGGACTTCCTATCTCTGGCAAACATGGACAGGTTCAGCCTTGAGCTGAGAATGAGGAGTGGGCTATCCCTGCCTAAAGAGGCTCTGGTCACCCATCCGTGATGCAGAAACAAGTGACCGTTGCAGGCCAAGGCCCAGTGAGCACAAGGGTTGTGGATGGGGCATGGCTCAGAGGGATAATGGGGCTTCAGATGATGATAATCATCTCCTAAGATAATCCTGTGTGGTTCTATATTCTGTTCACTCCAGATGGCCCGGACTCCCCCACCATTTCCCCCTCAGAGGAGAACTACTGTTCAAGAACCAACCTCACACTCTTCTGTGAGGCGGACTCTAATCCACCTGCACAGTATACTTGGCTCATCAATGGGAAGATCTGGGGATCCACTCAACAACTCCACATACCCATCATCTCTACAAGTGACAGTGGGTCTTACACTTGTGAGGTCCATAACTCCAACACTGGACTCAATAACACTGCTGTTAGGAACATCACAGTCTATGGTAAGTGGGCCTAAAAGGTCTTTGTTAAGCTTGGGAATGGTGTGGTGGGAGTAGAGTGATCTATGGTGGGTTTGTAGAGAACAGCCTAGAAGAAACCATTTCCCAGTCTGTGCTTAAAGGCACAGGCCAACCCCAGACCTCCTCTGAACACCCTAACTCTGCCTCAGACTGAACCTGCCACTGACCTCTCGTGGCTGGAAGTTGTGGGGTTCCTCCAGCCCCAGAGAGGCCACCAGAGGAGTGCAGAAGGGTCCTCAGTGACAGTTACATCTGCCACCAACTCATCTCTTCCTGTCACCTCGGTTTTGTTTCACCTCCTGCATGAGCTACAGGGAACGTAGGGGACTTTGAAATGCTCTCACCAAGATGGGGTTGAGCTGCTCAGAGCTCTGCTCCCTGCTCTGCCCTGCTCACCTGGAGACTGGCAGGGCTCTGACTCCATCTGCGATGGCACTGGGAAGGGTGAAGAAGGGGCTGAGATAGGCTGGAGCACCCACCGGGTCAGGAAGAGAGTCTTGGGGCAGACACATCTGCACTGTTTTCTTTTTCTTGTTTTGTTTTTCTGCAATGTATTCTGGTTCTGTGGTCACAGCGTCCCTGCTGTTGGTCCCAGCATATGGGATGCAGCACAGGGGAGTGAGTGGTGCTCACTTGGGGAAGCTCACTGTGGAGTCTCCCTGTGGTGGAAGCAGCAGTGCCAGAAACTGTACAATCCATGAAGAGGGTGAGGATGCTGTCTTCTCTCTGAGGACTTCCTGCCTCCTGGTACTTAATCTAACATTAGGAAGTAAAAGCTCCCTTAGGTTGGAGAATCCTTTAGATTAGAACCTTTGGGGCCAGAGCTATGGTGAGACAGGTAAAGCTGCCAGCTATAGTATCAACATCCTATAGGATGCCAGTTCGAGTCCCAGCTTCTCCATTCTGATCCAGTCACCTGATAACTGTGCTTGGGAAAGCAGTGGAGGACAGCCCTGGTCCTTCGGCCCCTGCACCCACATGAGGAAGTTCCCGGTTCTTGACTTCAGACTGCCTCAGCAGTTGCCATCATGGCCATTTGGAGAATGAACCAGTGGATGGAAGATCTTTCTTCCCTCTCTCTGTTACTCTACACTTTAAATAAATAAACACTTTGAAAAAGTTTTATCTTTACTAGAAAGGCAGATTTACACAGAGAAGGAGATAGAGAGATCTTCCATCTGCTGCCTCACTCCCCAAGTGACCACAATGGCCAGAGCTGAGCTGATCCAAAGCCAGCAGCATGGAGCCTCCCCCAGGTCTCCCATGAGCTGCAGGGAGCCAAGGCCCAGGCCATTCTCTACTGCTTCTCCAGGCCAGAATCAGGGAGCTGGATGGGAAGTAGAGCAGCTAGAACGCAAACCAGCCCCCAATGGTATCCCAGCACATACATGGCAAGGATTTAGCCATTAAGCCATTGCACCGAGACCAAATAAAATAAATCTTTCAAACAGAACACTTCTAGGCCCTAATGTTGTGAAGATTGAACAGGTCATCTGCGTTTCCTAGTAACTCATTTAAGAAAAAGGAAACATCTCTCTGCATGTAAAGCCACAGTACCAGGAAGAGCCATGACCATCTTTATTATTTATTTTGAATTTCGAAATTTATGGTGTAATATCTGGATCATCTTTTTAAAAATATTTATTTTTAAAATAGACTTACAGAAAGGCATACATGTGCATGTGCAGAGAGAGAGAGAGAATGGAGACAGAAATAGCTTCCATCTACTGATTCCCTCTCCAAATGGCTGCATCGGCCAGGGCTGGGCCGGGCTGAAGTCAGGAGCCTAGAACTCCACTCAGGTCTCCCACAGGAGAGCTCGTCTGCTGCTGCTTTCCCAGGTGCATTAGCAGGGACCAGGGTTGGAAGCAGAGCAGCTGGGTCTCAAACCAGTTCCCATAGGGGATGCTGGCATCATGGGCAGCTTCATCTGTTATGGCGTAATGCCAACCCCTAACTTGATCTCTTAAGAGTCATTGGAAGGTTTTGCAAAAGTTCCTGGAGAATCATTCTGCTTGACCATGAAACTGCTGATGCCATAGGCTGAGAAATTTCCAGCACAGACACTACAGGGCTATCCGGGGAGCTGGTCAGGTCACTCTGGGAGCTTTGAGGTCAGAGGCAGGGACAATTCTCCCCTTACAGATCACCTGAACAGACACGTGGCCTCTACAGAGGGTCAGGGCTGTCCTCTGGGTCACATCCACACGCTCACTCTGCATTCTGAGAGTCGGCTGAGATCTCTGAGAGGAAGGGGGTCCAGATCCCAGGCCCACCCTCACCCAGCCTTACTCTCTTCTCTACAGGGCCAGTCATCCAGGCCTTCTACCCCATAGTCAGAGAAAAGGACTCTCTGGTCCTAACCTGCCAAACACATGCTCCTGTAATATCCACTCATTGGATCTTTAATAGCCAGAGTCTGCAGCTCACAGAGAGGATGAACCTGTCCTCAGACAACAGCATTCTCACAATAGAACCCGTCATGATGGAGGATGAAGGGGAGTACCAGTGTGAGGTCTTCTACCTGAACTGTTCCAGAAGGAGTGACCCTGTCAGGATAGCTGTGAGAGGTATGTGACTCCTTAACCCCTGGGCATCCCACTGGGAAGATGACTCTAACAATGGTGTGTACAGTGGATAAAAGTCCCAGGGACAGAAAATGTATTCAGAGAACCTTATAGTTAAGAGGCCTGCTCTGAATCAAATACACTTAATTTCTTAGTCCTGGATTGGCATTTCCTGTAAGACCTTACACAAGATTCCTTTCTCTTTTATTCTTTCCTTTTTTCTTCCTTCTTTCATTTTAGTGAGGAAAGGAAGTTTGTGCTAAAATCTATATGAAAGTTACAATTTGGTGTTTTCTTAAAGATTTATTAATTTTTATTGGAAAATAAGATATACAGAGAGATGAGACACAGAGGAAGATCTTCCACCCGCTGATTCACTACTCAAGTGATTACAACAGCTGGAGCTGAGCCAAGCCGAAGTCAGAAATTCTTCCAGATGTCCCATGCGGGTGCAGGGTCCCAGGCTTTGGGCTGTCCTCCACTGCCTTCTCAGGACACAAGAAGGGAGCTGGATGGGAAGTGGGGCTGCTGGGATATGTACGGGTGCTGATATGGGATCCCAGCACATGCTAGGCAAGAACTTTAGCCACTAGACTACCACGCTGGGACCCACTTTAGTCACTTGTATGTATGGTTCAGTGTTATTAAGTACATTCACACTCACGTGCAAACCATCACAATTATCCTATTCCAGAACCTGTCCATCTTGCCATCCTAAATCTCTGCACCCACTAAACAGAGCTCCACTCTGTCTCCAGCCCACGGCAACCAGCACTCTATGTCTCAAACTACACATCTGACTATTCCAAGTGCCACACATGCTGGAATCATACCATATCTGTCCTTCTGGGTCTGGTTTGTTTCTCTTGGCATAACGATTCTAGATTCATCAGCATTGCAGATATATTAGAATTTCTTTCCTTTTTAACACTTTCTAATATTCCATTGTATAGATGCATCTCCTTTTGCATATCCATTCATGCGCTGATAAATTTTTGAGTTGTTTCAACCTTTCAGCAATTGTGAATAATGCTGATGTGAACATAGATATAACAAGATTCTGAAATCCTGCCTTGGATTGTTTGGGGTGTGTACCCACAAGCAAACTGCTGGAGATAATGTTACTCCTTTACTTGTGAGATACTGTCACACCATTTACAACAGCAGAGCTGCATCATTTTTGATTTCTGCCTGCAATGGAAAACACGCCCAATTCCTTCACAGCCTTTCCAACATTAGCTCTGTGTTTTTAATATTTACTTATTTTTATTGGAAAGACAGATATACAGAGGCGAAGAAAGACAGGAAGATTTTCCATCTGCTGATTCACTCCGCAAGTGGCCACAGCGGCTAGGACTGAGCCAATCTGAAGCCAGGACTTCTTACAGGTCTCCCACGTGGGTTCAGGATTCCATGGCTTTGGGCCATCCTCCACTGCTTTTCCTGGCCAAAAGTAGGGAGCTGGATGGGAAGTGGAACAGCCAGGACATGAACCGGCACCCATACGGGATCCAGGAAATGCAAGGCAAAGACTTTAGTCACTAAGCTACCAAGCTGGGCCCTAGCTGTTTTTTTTTTTTTTTAATCCATCCTAATAAGAAGATGATATATCATTGCGATTTTGATATGTACATGCTAAGGATTAATGATGTAAACCTTTTCATGTGTTTTTGACTATTTTTACGTCTTCCTTGCAGAAATACCTTTTAAGTCCTTTGTCTATCTTAATGGGATTATTTTGTGGGTTTTGTTGTTGTTGTTGTTGTTGCTGAGTTGTAGTAGTCCTTCTAAAGAAATATTTATTTTTATTAGAAAGGCAGATTTACAGAGAAGAGAGAAAGAGTTTTCATGCACTAGTCTATTCCCCAAATGCTTATAATGGCTGGACTGGGCTGCACCAGGCTGGACTGAGGCCAGGAACCTGGAGCTTCTTCTAGGTCTCCCACATGGGTGCAGGGAACAAGGACTTGGGCTAGCCTCTGCTGCTTACTCAGGCTCAATCAGGGAGCTGGATCAAAAGTGCAACAGCCAGAACACATACTGGTTCCCATATGGAATGCCAGCGCTCAAAGGTGAACAATTAGCCTGTTGAGCCACAGTGCTGACCACTAGTTATAGTTTTGTGGTTTTTTTAAGATTTATTTATTTTTATTGGAAAGCCAGATTTACAGAGAGGAGGAGAGACAGAAAGATCTTCTGTCTGCTGATTCACTCCCCCAGCAGCCACAATGGCCAGAGCTGGCTGGTCCAAACACAGGAGCCAGGAGCTTCTTCCGGGTCTGCCAACAGACGCAGGGTACCAAGGCTTTGGGCCATCTTTCACTGCTTTCCCAGGCCACAACAGAGAGCTGGATGGGAAGCAGAGCCACATGGATTAGAACCAGCACACATAGGGGATCCAGGCACATGCAAGAATAGGACTTTAGGTACTAGGCTACCACATTGGGCTGCAAATAGTAGTAGTTCTTCACATGGACTGCACATTGATCCTTTATCAGGTACATGATTTGCAAATGTTTTATACCTTTCCATAGGCTGCCTTTTCACTTTATTGATAATGATCTTCATTGCACAAGTTTTAAATTTTCTATCCAATTTATCTATTTTTTCCTTTACTACCTGTGCTTGTGGTGTTGTAACCAAAATCACTACCAAATTCAGGGTAGCACTAACTTTAACCTATTTTTAAAGTGTTTCATACTCTTAGCTCTTACACTGAAATCTTTGATCCATTTTGAGTTAATTTTTGTATATGGCATCAGAGAAAGGTTCAACGTTCTTCTTCTGCATGGATATATGTTGAATACAGTGACAAAAGCAGGCAGCCTTGAATTTCTGATCTTAGAAGACAAGAAGTCTGAGTATCATGTTGACTGTGGCCTTTTCAGTACTGTCTTTATAACAGCAAGGTTGTTTTTCTTATTCCTACTTTGAGCATTTCTGATCATAAAAATATGTTGAATTTTGTCAAATGCTTAAATGTTTTTGCCTTCCTTACAGTATATACATATGTGTATAGATACATATATGTGTATACATGTGCATATATATAGTTTTATTCATAATTTCATTTTCTTAGATTTTGTTTCTAGGAATTTGTCCATTTGATCTAGTTTACCCAATGTGTTCACATACGGTTATTCACAGTCTTCTTATAATCCCTATTGCTTCCACAGAATTGGTAGTAACAGCTCCACTTTCATATCTGTCATTAGCAATCCCAGTCTTCTCTCTTTTTTTCTTAGTCAATATTTTTAAAGAACTACCTTTTATCCATTTTTAATTTTTTATTCTCTATCTTTTTAGAATCTCTAATCACTATTATCTCCTCTCTTCAACAAGCTATAATTTCAGTTTGATGTTTTTCAATCCATTTATTGAAAATTAGGTTGCTGATTTGAGGTTTTCTTTGTTCCTAAAAGCATTTCAGGTTATAATTATTGCACAGAATTCTTTTTTTAAGATTTATTTATTACTCACTGAAAGGCTGATTTACTGAAAGACAAACAAAGATCTTCCAAAATGGCCGGATCTGAGCTGATCTGAAGTCAGAAGCTTCTTCTGGGACACTTACATGGATGCAGGATCCCCAGGCTTTGAGCCATCCTAAACTGCTTTCCCAGGCCACAAGCTGGGAGCTGGATGGAAAGTGGAGCAGCAAGGAGACGAACCGGTGCCAACATGGGATCATTGGCGTGCAGGTCAAGGATTTAGCCACTACTAATTGTGCTAGGCCAAAAATTCTTTTTCTCTATTGAAACTAATCTCTAATCCTATGGCTAGGAAAAACATTTTCTCAAATATTTACTTATTTTTCTTTGAAAGGCAGATTTATAGAGCAAGAGAAGGAGATATAGAAAGAGAGCTCCTCTATCTTCATGCAACCATGAAAAGGCAGGAAGCTAGAACAGGCAAAAGCAGCCACCAGCCTTTCTCACATTCCCTGAGCCTTCAGAAACATCTACATTCAGAAAGACAGAATTAAGGGAGGCCTCATGACCACTAAGAGGGAAAGTGACAAGGACTCAGTAGTCTCAGTCATCCTCCCAGAAGATTATTCCCTGAAGGACAAGCTGTTCCTCAGGGCATGCTCACAGCCAAATCATTTCACATTTCACCTTCATCTCTTTTTACCCAGCTATCGATACAGAAAATACTCACCTCCTGCCTGGGGCCATTGCCGGCATCGTGATTGGAGCCTTCATTGTGCTGATCTTGCCATGCATTTTGACATGCATCCAGGCCTTTATTGTGTGTTGCAGCAAGAACCGCAGGTAGGACAGCCTTTCCTCCTGTCCCCGACGTCCTCCAAGGCTAACTGCCAAGCTGGGAGGGGGAAAGGACTCCTTCAACTCTCTCTCAGGGCCTGGGTCTCCCCTGCTTCTCTGTGGGAATTCCTGCAGGTGTCTTTTCCACTGGGTCTTCATGGCCACTGAGCCCTGCTGTCTCTTTCGTCCTCACCTGTTCTGTTGCTCCATCCCCAGTCACAGAAAGAAACAGATGAGGCAAGAAAAGCAGCAGCAGGAGCAGGCAACTCCTATGCTCTGCTGACCGGTGCTGCAGGAGGGACAGGACAGGAAGCCAGCCTCAAGGAAGGCAGTTTAGAGAACAAATAAAGTAACAAAAAATATAAAGAACCACCCCTGGAAAAACTAAATGGTGAAGACCATAGGGTGGAAGCAGCCAAGAAGAAACGCACCTGAATCTAGCAAACAGCAAAGGAGTCAAGGACTAGATGGGGTTGTGTTTAGATGGAAGTGAGCCCCGAGAAGAAAGGCAGTGACCACGAGCATCCACAAGCCCCTTCCCAACCCAGATGCTCTGCTCAGGAATAGCAGTCAGTGTCTGACGTTTGTTTAGGGCAAGTGACCAGCACCATCTCACACAGTACAACCCCTCAACCTCCAACCACAGTGAGTAAAGCCACTCACCCAGTGAGGACTGGATGTTCCCACTCACCCTGTCCTGGCCGGGAATCTTAGATTCCTAAATCATTGGATACCTTCTGATTTTGTGCAAGGGGGTCTCCATTTCCCAGTCTTAAGTTGACATAGGTCATAGGTCCTCATACCCTCCTCAGTCACAGGAGTCCCCTGGGGCTCTGCCCCTCTCTGCCTGGGCCAGGCAGGTCTGAGAAACACCTCCTGCTCTGGAAGCCATTTCCTCATCCTTATTCCTTCCCCTCCTGCCTCTGTCATGGGTGTGGCCCTCTCCCTTTGGTCCTGTTCTGCTTTGGGTGCTATGGACTTAGATGCCCTTCTCTGCCACTGCAGTATGCTGCTGACGAGCACTCTGGGCAGGAAACAAGGCCGGTGAACTGTTAGGCACCTCCAGAAGTGGCCTGGGGCCTCCTGTGGCTCTGCCTCTGCTCTGCACTGGCACTGGTATGCAGGTCTGACCAGGGACAGATCACAGGCCACCTTCACCACCACCACCACATCCCCTGACCTGCCCCCCACCTGCCTCGCAAAATCATAAAGTCTCAGGTCAGCTTTGCACTTCCATGCAGTAACAACTCTTCTCTGGCTTCCTTAGGTCAAGACCAGTCTGACACTTCACCTGCAGAGGTAAGAAAAAGCCACTTTCCTGGCTCATGTTCTCATGGAAATGCCCCTGAGTAGAGTGTATAACCCTTGAAGACACAAATCTGAGACCAAGCTTGGTCAAATTCCTCAATGCAGCAACAGAAAGGTGTTGGTTAATCACTCCTACGACTCTGCCTCATAGCAAGAATGTGCACTTTGGAATTCTCACACCTCAAGTTGAAGTCCTGGCTGTGGTTTGTAGAAACCTGATGACTCTGGGGAAGGACCTTGACCTGTCTGAGCCACAGCATTGTCATCTGTAACTCTGACACTCTGGCTACTTCCAGGAGAGGCCAGGGGGATTAAACAGGATAACGGTGTAAAGCACCCCTCTTCTCAGCCTTCAAAGGGATCAGCCCCAGTCAAGGTGCTAGCTGGCTGGCCAGCTCAGAGAACATGGAAGTGCCACCCCAGTTTGCCCTGGGCATCTTGCCAGCTTCTGGAACCATAATAGGGAAAGCTCAGACCAGGCCACGGAATGGTACCTAGCAGCATACGTTTGGCACAGGTAGGAGGCGATCCAGGCAGGCAAGTTCACATCGCCTGCTGGCATATCTAAGCACCAGAATGGAGTGTGCGTCGGGCCAGTTCCAGTTGCAACACACACCAGTACACATTACAGCTTGGACTGAGTGCTGGATGGGCTGGGTTATTCTTTTCCCCCCACTACCAGCATGAGCTGGAATTGAGGGTAGGCTGGGCTGGGCCAGGCTACAGCACTCACTGGCAAAAGCTAAGGTAAGGTAACTCATCCAGACCAGGCCACAGCACCCAACCAGCACACACAGGGCCCAGGGAGTGGGTGTGAAGGGTTAAAGCTGGTATGGGAAATGTGGAGGGCTCCCTTGTGGGAACACCACTCACACTGAAGAGCAGGAGTTGGGATTGGGGTAGTCCAGACTGGGTAGAGCTACAACACCTGTGGGCCACATGTGAGCTATATCAAAGAAAAGCCAGGCTAGGTTGACTGTTCCTATTGGTGCAAGCACAAATCAGAGTGGGTGTGGGTAGGTTGGGTTTTGTAACAGCATCAGGTGGCAGATGCTGGCACAGGAGAAAAAAATGCCAAGTTAAACTGCAGAGCCACCTGGAGAGTATAAGATCCAAGATTGGGAACTGGCCCATTAGGGAAATACTGGACACCTCCCTCTTGGATTGTCACTCTCACAGGAGAGCATGAAAATCAGGACTGGGGCAGTGGTGGCTAGATACACAACAGCAACTTCCAGCAAGTGTGTGGGCTGGATAGTGGGGTTGGTTAGGTTGGAGGAGGCTTCAGTGCTCATTGACATGTATGAGAGCTGAATGAGACATGGGACAGACTGGACAAGTCTGCTGTACATACTGGCAAGCATGGGAACCAGGGCAGGGGGCAGACCTGGTAGGGGTTTAGGGAGTTGCCCCAACTAGGCTGCAGCTCCCACTGGTTTGCGTGAGGGCCAAATGTGAGGTGGACAGAATCTCGCTGGACTGCAACATCCATTGGTTCTTGTGGAAGATAGGGCTGGAAACAGAACTGACCCAGCAATTGCAACCACTAGCATATGCATAAGCTGATTGGAACGACAGACTGTGCTGGACCCTGTACTGGCATGCACACACAAGAATCAGGCCTGGGATCACCTCAAATGAAGTTTCTTTGGGGATCCCTCCAACTGAACTCCTGATCTCAGAATCCCAACCGTGAAGAGAATTGGTCTGAATCCATGCATCCATGGTCTGACCATGGAGTACAAGTGTTAAAGCTGAGCCTACTCAGAGGCTCAGATGCAACAGTAGACAGCAAATCCAAGTGCACAGGGAGGATATCGCACTCCATCGGAACCTGCAGAGGAGACCTGGTACCTCAACAGAGGATGGAGGACAGAACAAATGGATCAACTACCACAGCCCTGCGTTGACAGTGAAAATCTGGGCTAATGAGGACTCTAAGGTGGCCTATGTCAGCCAGTGGATTCTGGTGAGATTTAATCATGCTTGCAATGGCAAGACTGGCAGCAATTCAGAACTGCAGAACTATCTAAACCATTTCAGCAGTGCCTTTGGAGTATACCCCACATCAGGGACCCTGGGATGAGTGGGAGGCTAGGTGGGGCTTCTCCGTTTATCTCTTCCCTTACCCCAGATCTAGAAAATAATAATAATCATAATAATACTAATAATAAAAATAATGTGGAAACAATGGTCTTACCCACTTACTTGTACCACTTGACCCTTGGTGCCCTAATCAACTTCGTAAAGATTATCAAAATAAAATAATTTTTTAAATAAATCAACTTTTTATTTATTTTTTAAAGATTTATTTTATTTTTATTGGAAAGGTGGATATACAGAGAGGAGAGACGGAGAGGAAGATCTTCCGTCCAATGACTCACTCCCCAGGCGGCTGCAACGGCTAGAGCTGAGCCAATCCTAAGCCAGGAACCTCTTCCAGCTTTCCCACTCGGGCACAGGGTCCCAAAGCTTTGGGCCATCCTTGACTGCTTTCCCAGGCCACAGGCAGGGAGCTGGATGGGAAGCGGGGCTGCCGGGATTAGAAATGGCGCCCATATGGGATCCCAGGCGTGCAAGGCGAGGACCTTAAACACTGTGCCACCGCGCCGGGCCCAAATCAACTTTTTAAATGATAAAACTGACTAATGCGTGGGCATTCTGTGGTATTAAGGAAGCATTACTTTTTTAGTGTGATTATTGGCATAGTTTTTTTTTTTAAAAAACAAACTTATATTTTAGCAACACAATGCAAATATGTAGTGGGGCTGCTATTTGAAAAGGTCCAGGAAAATAAATTCATTGTTCTCCTAAAGCACATAACCTAAGGAATCAGATACCCTAACAAATGAAATTGAATCTAGTTAAAACACACAAAGCACCAGGCAAGCTCCAAGTGAGACAGGCTACAAGTGAGACTCAACACTTCCAGCCCCTCCCAAACAGACATGGATCCGTCTCCCAGATTGGTTTTGCATCCACCTGCCTCAGTCCAGCCAGGAGCGAGCAGTGTTCACACCCTTCCCACAGGAGACTCGCAACTTCCCCTTTAGAGACTTCCCTAAGCCAAGGTCAGGCCCAGAACAACCCAAAGCCACCAACAGATGACCTGCCCGGCAAGGTGGGAAGGAGCAACACTGCCACTCTAAGCATGTGGTCTGCAAACGGAGGAGCCACACCCTGCACAGGACAGTGAGCTGGGTGCAGTCTGACACGCCCTGGCTGAGGGGAAACACACACCTCCACAGCTGATGAAAATCCCCTCCCAGTCCCCTGTGCTGGCTAGTTGGCAGACCCTCTTCCCACAACGCTGTCTCTCTGGTGCTTCAGTTGAAATCTCCAGTAATCGTCGGGTTGTGCCTTGGCCTCTTGTCAATTTCCATGGCAAGGCAGTTAAAGGACAGCCTCACGAGGACAGTGAATTGCCCTGTGACGTCAGAGGCATCAAAAATGTCAAAGAGACTGCCTGAGTCAGTCTTCAAGCAGGAAGAAGGGAGAGGCCCAGGGCACACAGGTGTGTTCAGACACACAGGGACGCAAAGCGGCAAGGCTGCTGCACATTCTGGATGAATTACTAGAGGCTGTACCCTGCAAGTTCATGGAAAATGGGACTAAATGAAATATATACTCTTAGTTGCCATTTGGGGATGTCAGGGAGATGGAGGCAGTACTTCTGTGCCTCAGGTTCTCTTCCCATAAAACAGGGATCACAGCCATATATCCTTCAGGGGGCTGGTGTCAGGGGCTGCTGTGGAGTTCCTCCACATCCAACACTTCACAGTGAGTGAACGGTGAACACCAGCAGTCAGACACAGGAGCCGTATCCCAGCCTATGACACAGTACCACACAGTGGACAATCTCATCTAATCCCTGCCTGATGCTTCTCTCTCACCATAATTTGAATATGAGTTGGCCACTAAACTCAAGCAGAAATGTAAACCCTGAAGTCTTAAGCTAATGGCAGCACAAGGGCAGAAACCTAATCCAGTTGTGTGGGGTGCTGGAGCCCGTGTGAGGTAACTGAATCAGCCTGGGTCATCAGGTGCAGCTCCTGTGATTACACCCTCGGACCCTGGCAGGTGCCTGGGCACTCTGTCAGCAGCAATGCCATTACCAGCACCATGGGGGCCCACCTAGCCTGGGCCCTGGGAACCTTTTCTCAGTATGTAACTTCTAACTGAAGCCTCAGCAGAAGCTCTGGCTGCTGGGGTGCTGCGAGGCACCATTCTGCCAAAGCAGGAGACCATCTTGGCGATGGCAGTTCTAGCAGCAGCACAAGTTATGGCACTGGCAGAAGGCTTTGACAACTGCCAGGAAGCAGCTGAGCAGGAGACAAGAGCCAGACAAATCACAGAGAAGTTATCAGTTAGTACAGATTGGTGAACTCCAGCCAACAGCTGGTGACAGGGCCCAGCTGTTACAAACAAGACATGTTTTAGACAACACTCAGGTGTATGCACACACACACACACAAATAACTTGAGCACTGTATTTGTGACTAATTGTGCAGCAAATTACTTTAGTTTCTGTTCTATGGAAACTGCAAAACATTCCAATAAAGGGTTTTATTGAAGTTTTTCTTTCCTTTTTTTCCCTCTTTGTACCTATGCTTATTGATGGCAAAATGCGATGAGTTGACTATGAAGTTGAATAAACATGGCCTAAAAAAAAGGTGGGTAGCCTAGTAGCTAAAGTCCTAGCCTTGTTTGCACCAGGATCCCATACAGGTACTGGTTCATGTCCCAGCTGCTCCACTTGCCATCCAGCTCTCCACTTTGGCCTGGGAAAGCAGTGGAGGATGGTCTAAAGTCTTATAACCCTGCATCCACACGGGAGACCTGGAAGAAGCTCCTGGCTTCAGATCAGCTCAGCTCTGGATATCATGGCCATTTGGGTTCCCAAAGCTTTGGGCTGTCCTCGACTGCTTTCCCAGGCCACAGGCAGGGAGCTGGAAGGGAAGCAGGGCTGCCGGGATTAGAACCGGCGCCCATATGGGATCCCGGGCGTGCAAGGCAAGGACCTTTAACCACTTGCGCCACCGCGCCGGGCCCTAGTTTCCCTTCTTGTGTCCACTCTTCCCTCCGCTCTGCCGAGGACCCCTGGCATGTTCCAACATTTCAAATAGCCTCTACATTACTTATTCCGCAATTAGTAAAAGCTGAATTTCTACCCATTTGTGAGAAGTAGAATCCGACTGCTGGAAAACAGAAAAGTAAGTAAGATGGTAGCCAAAACATAAAACCTTCAAATGCAGCCCCAGTTTTGAGAAAACTCTGTATACATATTTGTATAAACAGCAAATATTCCCTGTTGTGTTCTGAGGGTTCAGAAATTACTAGAGGAGGAGGAGGCAGGATGAGCATGCAGCCCAGATTTCTGAGAATTTTTGCTTTGAAAATCTGAGGCGAATATGAGGATCCAGAGCCTGCGAACTGCACAGATGAAGACTCTAAGGATGAAGCAGGATGATCGGATGGAGCCCCTGGTACGAAGTGCCCTCTGCCCTGAGCCATGTGCTGGGGCTGGAGCCTGAGAGCAGAAGGAAACAGAGACCTCTGCTGTGCCTCTCCCTCCAGTCCGCCCCCAGCTTCCTCTGGGAGGACAACTCAAAGCTAGGTTGACGGGCCCACATCTAAAGACTGTGCTATGGAAAAGGGGGGGAGGAGGTCACAAAGGATAAATCAGACACTGGAGTGAACACACTGAAAAGGTGCCTTGAGCACACTTTGCTGAAAAGTTAAAGTCATGGAAAATAGCCAATTTCCCTTCATTACCTGGGCTTTATATGACATGAATAGTGTCCCGTACCTGAAGACCCACATGAACCCAGAACCTATGCTTGGGATTAAAACAAGAAGGGAAAAAGGAGATTATGGATAGAAAATCCAGTAATTACAGAGCAGCGGCTGATGAAAAGGAAGTGAGGGCACGGCACAGTGACCTAGCGGCTGAAGTCTTTACCTTCAATGCGCCAGGATCCCATATGGATGCCAATTCTAATCCCAGCAGCCCCATGGGCAGCCCCGCTTCCCATCCAGCTCCCTGCTTGTGGCCTAGGAAAGCAGCAGAGGACGGTCCAAACTTTGGGATCCTGCACCTACATGGGAGACCTGGAAGAGCTCCTGGCTCCTGGCTTCAGATTGGCTCAGCACTGGCTATTGCACTCACTTGGGGAATGGGACATTGGATGGAGGATCTTCCTCTCTGTCTCTTCTCCTCTGTGTATATCTGACTTTGCAATAAAAATAAATAAATCTTTAAAAAAAGAAAAGGAAGTGAAACTGCTTCTTTTTTTTTTTTTTATGTCTTAAATTAGTTTTCAAAGCAACACCTTCCTGGTGAGCAACACCATTCATGTGAGATTTCCAAGAGGCCAATCCCTAGACAGAGCTTGGCTCAGTGAGCCCCGAGGCTGGAGGGAGAAAGTGGGCAGAGGGGGAGGGGCACCAGGAGAGAAGGGGAAGTGATCACTCGTGAGTCTGAGGTTTCTTCTCGGGGTGATAAAAATGTTTTGAAATTGATTTGCTCAACTCTGAATATACTAAAAACTACTCACCTATATACCTTATTTCCTTTACTTATTTTACATTTAGAGCTGAAGAGAAGTAGAGACAGAGAGAGAGAGATGTACCATCTGCTGATTCACTCCCCAGATGGGACATTTGGGGCTGAACCCGGGCTGACCCAGGCCAAAGCCAGGAGGCTGGAAATCCATCCGGTCTCTTGCATTGGGTGGCAGGAGCCCAAGCACTCAGGTCATCCTCTTCTGTCCTCCCAGGCACATTAGAAGGCTGCTGGATGGGAGACGGAGCAGCTAGGACTTCTACCTATGCACATGTAGGATGCTGGCATTGCAGGCAGCAACCTAATCCACTGTACAATGCCAGTCTTTTTTTTTTTAAGACGTATTTATTTATTGGAAAGTCAGATATACTGAGAGGAGGAGAGACAGGAAGATCTTCCATCCGATGATTCACTCCCCAAGTGAGCGCAACGGGCCGATACTATGCCGATCCGGAGCCAGGATCCAGGAACTTCTTCCAAGTCTCCCACACAGTTACAGGGTTCCAGGCTTGGGCTGTCCTCGACTGCTTTCCCAGGCCACAAGCAGGGAGCTGGATGGGAACTGGAGCTGCTGGGATTAGAACCGGCACCCATATGGGATCCCGGTGCGCTCAAGGCGAGGACTTTAGCCACTAGGCCATAGCACTGGGCCCAATGCCAGCCTTTCAACCATACACTTCATATTGCTATCTCCCTCCCAAAAATCAATCAGTGGGTGAACTATGTGGTTTATAAGTTAAATCCCAATAAGGCAGTTAAGAAAGGCGGAAAAAAGGCACCTTAAAGTTTGCACAAGGGCTATGTAACAGCCCATAAACATCAAGGTCCAGACCTGGCACAACGGCTTAGTTAATCCTCACCTTGCATGTGCCTGGGTCCCAGTTGCTCCATTTCCAATCCAGCTCCCTGCCTGTGGCCTAGAAAGAAGTAGAGGATGGTCCAGAGCCTTGAAAGCCTTGCCAGGGTGGTAACCCACAGGAAGCTCTTGACTCCTGGCTCCTGGCTTCAGATCAGCTCAGTTCCAGCTGTTTCAGCCACTTGAGGAGTAAATCAGCAGACAGAGAATCTTTCTATCTCTCCTCTATGTGTATCTGCCTTTCTAATAAAAATTTTTTAAATATTTTTAAGTTTAAAAACATCAAGACATAAGCAAATATGAACAATTGCAAAAATATGAACTTTTGCTTTAAAAAAAATAATATTGAGACCTTGGATCTCATTTCTGCTCGTTTGCAATCACCTCTGTACCACCTGCTCGTTCAGTTTAATGAGAACTGTGTCCAAAATACCCACTCTAACCCATCACTGATATCCCAGATACATACTGAGCATCTGGTATGTGACAGGTACTTTCCTAGGCCCAAGGACTCCACAATGGGGCATGGAGTCTCTGTATGCAAGACACTTACGTGTTATTTTTTAGGTGATTTCCAGAGAACCCGGTAAGTGCTGTTCATACAATATGGGTAGTCACTTCAGCAGTGTGACTTGGGCTTGGAATGATGTCATACTTTTCAGTATTTATTTACTTGAAAGGCAGTCACAGAGAGGGAGATCAATCAATCTTTCATTCCCTAGTTCACTTCTCAAATGGCCCCGGTGATGGGGTCTAGACCAAGATGAAGCCATAGGCAGAAATTCCATTAGCGTCTCCTGTGTGGGTGGCAGGGGCCAAAGCACTGGGACCATCCTCTGCTGCTTTCCCAGGTTCATTTTCAGGGAGTCTGATAGGAAGTGGAGTTGACAGGATTCAAATCAGTGCTCACATGGGAGCATGTTGGCATCACGAGTGATGGTTTAACTCACTGTGCCACAATACTGGCACCTGGGTTGGAGCGTTGTTGTTACTTTTAAAGACTAGCTTATTATTTGAAAGGCAGAGCTACAGAAAGCACGCAGGATAAACAGAGATCTCCATCTGCTGGTCCGCTCCCCAAATGACCACAAGCGCCAGAGCCTGGAACTCTATCCAGGTCTCTCCCGTGGGTGACCAGAACACGAGCACTTGGGCCATCATCTGCTGCTTTCCCAGGCACATCAACAAGGAGCTGGATCACAAGGGCAGCAGCTGGACTTGAACTGGCACCCACATGGAAGGCTCGTGTATAGCAGCACAACGCGTTGCATCATGACATCATGACGCTGGCCATTGAGGGTTGGGATGTTAACATGAGATCACAGAAGAAATGATGAACAAAGCAAGGCCAGAAGAATAAAGTTGGTAAGAAAATCAAGAGGCCTGGCCAGAATGTTCTAGGCAAAAAGAGTAAGCACACAGGTCCTGACACAATAGAAAGGAATTAAAATGGTTCGGTTGCTTGGAGCACCTTCTGCCCTTTCACCCTCTTCCTTTTATAAAAGAGGAAGGGTGAGGCTGGCATTAAGGGATGGACACGTCAGAAAAGCTGACCAAAAAAACTCAGAGTAACAGCTGCAGAGTAACAGAGAAGCCAATCAGTTCTGGAGTGCGGCAGTCTCTGACAGCAGGTGAGCTGAGGGTGAGGAAGGCTGACTGCACTTTATGACAGCTTCCCCACTGACCATCTTGGTGACGGCAAGTCTGATTGCACAACAGGGAAGAAACCTACCACAGGATGCTGAGCAGCAGGCCGGAGATAAGCACATGGAGACAGTGACTATAAACTCTTTTAACGAACTGGTCTATAAAAGGAAGAGGGTGAAAGGGCAGAAGCCAAGAAGTAGAGTTCACACTTTTAATATGAGAAAGACCAGTATATTTAAATAATAAAATACTCAAGCCAAAGCAAGCAGTTTGTAGTTGTCTATTATACTCCTGACCTAAACACCCTCACAGAAATTTGAAAGGGAAGAAGAGCTCCCTCATGAGGTGCTAGATGCTAAATATTTAATGCCTGACCAGCTTCATTGCAGACTTGACTTAACAAACACTTCCCCAACCTGGCACCTCTAACACCTCCACTAAAATCTTCTCTCTCTGGATCAGCACTGAGGTACAGCAGGTTAAGCTGCTGACACAGGTGAAGCAATGCCAGCATCCCATCTGAGTGTCAACCTGAGTCCTGGATGCTCCACTTGTAATCCAGTTCCCTGCCAACAGTCCTGCCGAGCAGATGTCCCAAGTGTTTGAGCCACTGCCACACACATGGGAGATTCGGGCAGAATTCCTTGTGCATGGCTTTGGCCTGGCCCAGCTCCAGCTGTTTTGACCATTTGGGCAGTGATCAGTAAATGATCTCTCTCTCTCTCTCTCTGTCTCAACTCTGTGTGTCTCTCCCTCTTAATCTGTCTTTTTTGCTTTTCCAACAAATATTTTTTAATCCAATAGAGGAGCTTGCATGGTGGAATAGCAAGCTAATCTCCTGTGTGCTAGTGCTGGCATCCCATATGGGCGCCAATTCAAGTCCTAGCTGTTCCACTTCGAATCCAGCTCTCTGCTTATAGCCTGTAAAAGCGGTGGAAGGGGTCCCAATCCCTTGTTACCCTGCACCCACATGGCAGAAAGACCTGGCTCCCAGCTTCAGATCAGCTCAGCTCTGACTATTGCAGCCACTTGGGGAGTGAACCAGAGGATGGAAGACCTCTCCATCTCTCCTTCTCTTTCTGTAAAATCTGCCTTTCAAATTAAAAAAAAAAAATCAATGCAAATCTGCAGATGCTTGCTCTTTTTTTTTTTTTAACAGTACTGAACCTTCTTTTTGCTTTCGTTTCTTTTTTTTTTTTATTTTGATTTTATGTAGAGTACAATTTTATGCACAATTATGTAGGGTCTGAGATACCCCCCAAAATCCTCACTCCCTGATTTTCCCCATATTGCTACAGTAGCATAGTCCTTCGTAACAAGTTATAATTCCATCAGTCTGTGAATCTTCTCTGGTGGAGTCCTTATTTGCTACTGTTTTTGGAGAAGCCACAGTTTCAGAGACCGAAAAGAGAACCACACCACCGATGCAGTAGGTGCATAGTTCTGCTAATCCTGAGCCTGACTCACACAAGCGTGTTCTGCATGAATACTGAGCAACTATTACTCTAATGTGCCCCCCTCCACCCGGCCCAAAATGTTCATCCCAGCTGATCAAAGTACATGATGTATCATCCATCCCTTCCAGCAATTATTACTCTGAGGTTACAGAACTTGTAACTACACATGAATCACTGCACAAATTGTTCTCTCCCTTTACTGCCACCCAGTAGGTAGGGATCTGTCACAGTGAACCGGGAACTTTGACGGGTAACAGTGGGGAAAGGACTCAGAAACAAGAATTCAGACCATAACTGAAGAAGAAGGCACACTTGAGTCAGACATTACAGTAGAAAGACAGCTAAGGGGAGCATCAAGTCCCTGTGGGCCCCAAATCTAACATCATGGCCACTATCTAGTAAGTATCCAAGACACAAACCTAAGGAGTAGAGCAGATGAAGGATTTCAAATTCATGTGTGAGAAACAGGAAAGTCAATTTAACCTATATTTCTAGGTTGCCTAAGTAGTATCTTGCCAGATGCTTAAAAAAAAAAAAAAGACAATTTCTACCTTTTGTTTTTTCAAATTTATTTTATTTTAGCTTATTTGAAAGGTGGCGGGGGTGGGAATCTGCTGGTTCATTTCCCACTGGGTTCCAGGAGTTCAAGTACTGGAGCAATACCTGCTGCCCCCATGATGCACACTAGCAGGAAGCACAGCCAGCCTCAAACATGGCACTCAGCTATGGGATGTGGGCATCTTAACCACTGAGAAAGAGGCTTCCTCATTTTTTTTTTTTTTTTACCTTTACACTGTTTTCAGAGGAGTGTGGAAGATGTGGGCTCAGATGAAAAACAAGACGAAGTGATAATACAGTGAGCAGTATTAAAGTAACAAGGACTATAGGAGGCCACTCTAACCTGGTTCTGGAGCTGTTAGGCCAGTCTAAGAATGGATCATTCCTACTTAGCCAAGAGGATATTTTATTTTAGTAGGAACTAACAAGAAGACCAAGAAAGATCATACAAAATAAATTTTTAAAGATTTACTTTATTTTTATTGCAAAGTCAGATATACAGAGAGGAAGAGAGACAGAGAGGAAGATCTTCCATCCGATGGTTCACTCCCCAAGCAGCCACAATGGCTGGAGCTGAGCCAATCTGAAGCCAGGAGCCAGGAGCTCTTCCAGGTCTCCCATGCAGGTGCAGGGTCTCAAGGCTTTGGGCCATCCTCAACTGCTTTCCCAGGCCACAAGCAGGGAGCTGGATGGCAAGTGGAACTGCCGGGATTAGAACTGGTGCCCATATGGGATCCTGGGGTGTGCAAAGTGAGGACTTTAGCCACTACCATGCTGGGCCCCAAAAGAATTTTTTTTTTTTAAGTCCAAAACTTTTCAGCTAACAGTAACTGAAACTTGACCAGGAAAGTCTCATGGATTCCCTGTGCTTTTGTCCCAGCTTCCCAGGCTCTGGCTACTCTGGCCCTTGATTTGCTCCCTATCAGTCTGGCAGTGCTGTCTGCAAGCTCAGCAGGCCCAGAGGGCTGGGAGGCAGACCCTTCTCTCTCCACTTCCAGGTTCCATCCTGAATCTGAACCTGAGCTGAGTATCCTCCATGGCAAGTTCCTTTGCCCTCTGAGGGGCAGCTCTCATTTTAAGACACTGAGATTTCTCCCCATGTTAAATTCTTCCTTTTCTATATTTTTATATTTATATTATAAATATTTATAATTTTATTCTTCCTTTTATATATTTTACCTTCCTGGAACATACACCTTGGCTTGAACTTTTGCTCTTTAGGGATCGGGTGGGGAACATCCGGTCTCCAGGCTGTTATAAGGCTCAGGAAATCATTTGCTCTGGCCCTATCAGTGCAATTCAATAAATCTATAGTTGGCTATTTTTTAAGTTGACAGTTTTTGTATGGCCTACAAATGCTGTTATAAACATCCAAATTGTTCCTTGACAGAAAAAAAAAAAAACGCTCCCCACCTCTGCTATATGATGTCTTAATACTTTTCACCATGGCACCATGGCAGCATCTGGGCTAGGCTCCAACGTCTCTATAGCCACGGCAATAGAAAACGTTTCAGTTCCTATTTTAAAATTCCTTATTCATCTCCCATAATGCCAGTGGGAATATAGACCATTTTAACAATTTGCAGGGAAAAGGGGGAATTTTGTAAACATTTATCAACAACCCAAGTAACTCAACTGATCAAATTTTCTAGTCACACTTTCAGAAATGTAGCCTAAAATAACTAAAAAGAAAAAAAACTTAATGCAAAAAAAGAAAAAAGGCAAGATAATTGAGGTATCAAGTAGTAAGGAAATTGTTACCTAGGCTATGAATTACCCATTATAGCCTGAGAATTCAGAAATCTGAAATGTTTTGAAATCCAGAGCCAAAATGCAGGCCAAGGGAGGGTATCCGGTACAGAAGTGAGGTCCCATATTAGGGTGCCTGGTTTGGGTCCTGGCTACTCTGCTTCCAACCCAGCTCCTGATAGTGGGCACCCTGCCACCCATCATACCAGAGTCCCAGATTTAGGTCTGGATTCTTGGCTTCAGTTTGGCTTCAGTTTGGTTGAACCCTGGTTGTTGAGGGCATTTCAGAAGTAAATCAGATTCTGTCTGCTGTCTGTTTATCTCTCTCAATTATTTTTCTCTCTGTACCTCTATCTTCTTGCTTTCAGATAACATGAAAATAATTTTTCTAAAATGTAGGCTAATAATACACGACTTATTTAGTATACCCAAGGAAAAAGACATCAGCCCCCTTCAGCCATACTGTATCTTTTTCACCCATGCCCAAGTGGTCGCAGCAAGCACACCCCAAAAGTATATGAAAATGTAGGTGTGCGCTGCCTCTCAGCCCTTTGGCCACGATCAAGTGTAAACTGTATGTGTACAGAACTGACCTACCACGAGTTCTCCATAGTGCGCCCTGGGGCCAAGACATATGTGCATTATTGTGCTTCTGTTGCCCATTCTTTGCCTTGTAAATGTAGTTGATAATGTCAAAAGGTCTGCAGATACCCTTGGTTAATAGCAACAAGAAAAAGAAGCATTCCTGTCTACCTACAGCACAGAACATCAAACTACAGGAGAAACTGGATAACGGTGCAGGGTCAAACTGTGGAAGTGTACGGTGCTGGAAAGGTCACCACATGTGATCTAAAGAAATAAATTTTGAAAGTGCTAAGAAATAAAACTTGTGAAGCTCAAAGTGGAAAGTGATGCACAGAAGTTAATGAAAACAGAGAAGAACTGCATAAAACTAGACCTGAAGATCTCAACTGTGTATTGGTAAGGTGGATCCATCCACACTTTGGTAAACACAAGCACACCTGGAGGTGTGTTGATCACAAAAATCTACCACAATGAACTGAAAAGTTCATTGGCCTTGGGATTTCCCTTATCCCTACCTCAAGTCCTCTCTCCTCCATTGAGTTTCCCTATATTATTCCCCTATATTATTATTACAGTATAGTTCTTCATAAACAATCATATGTCCATCACTGCGGGCATGTACAATGGCAGAGAGTCCAGCATCCTATGCCAAGATATAGTTAACAGTTTCATTAGTAGTCCATCTTTGATCTGGAAACAGAGATACCTACTGCACTGTATCCTCACATCTGGATGTGATAGTCTCCATTACACCCCCGACCTACACCAAATGTATGCCAGTAGGTACTGTTCCCTGACCCGGTCTGGACTGCTCCCTATCACGGTTCTTGCACTTACCTGCAAGGAGTTTCCCAAGCTCCTCCATCAGAACTTCTCCCAAAGCCAGATCTTGCACACACCAGTGGATCCATGGGCCAGCCCTACTTAGACCACCTCCTGTCCCACAGGAACAGTGGCCTTTCCTGACCGGCCCTCACCCATTACGGTTCTTGTTGTGGGGTGCTACAGTCCAGCACTCAGACATAACTCACACATGGGTCAGCAGGGGCAGAGACCTAGCCTAGCCTGTCCTCTACACCTATCCTGGTTCTCACAAGCGTCAGTGAGTGCCGGAGTCTAGCCCAGTCCTGCACATCCCAGATCCATCCCACACCCATGCCGAGGGACCAAAGCAGCCATATCAAGACCAGAACGCAGTCCCCACCCTGGCCCTCGTGTTCACCAATGGCCAGGGCATCAGCTTTGCTCCCCAACCAGGCCTGTTCCTGTTCACAGATCTCATGCATGCCAGTGGTTGCTTCTCACCTAGCCTGGCATAGCCCCTAATCTGTCTGAGCCTTTGCCTTCAGATTCTGCAACCTGGCCTAGCCTAGTCAGCCCCTAAGTTCAACTCTCACTGGCAGGTGCTGCAACATGGCTTTGCTCAATCTGCTCCAAGATCAGACCATGAAATCTGCAATTTCCTTCATGATTGGGGTTCTGAGTCCAGCTGTTTAGTTGGAGGATCCCCAAAGAAACTTCATCTGAGGTGATCCCAGACCTGATTCTTGGGTGTGCATGCCAGTACAGGGTCTAGCATAACCCATCGCCCCAATCAGTTTATGCATATGTTGGTGGCTGCAACTGCTGGGTCAGTTCTGCCTCCAGCCCTGTCTTCTACACAAACCAAAGGGTGATGCAGCCCAGCCTAATTCTGCCCACCACACACTCGGCCTTCACGCTGGTTAACCAGTGGGAGCTGTAGCCTAGTCAGGGCAACCCTTAGTCACCCCTCTTCAGGCCTGCCCTCTGCCCTGGTTCCTGTGTGCTGGGGTCCATGTGGTGAGTGTGGAGAACAGGAAGGTTTAAAGAGAACTGTTCCATTGCAAGCAAGGCCACAAGGAATTTCCCGCCGCATGGCAAGGCCCTGTGGATGTCTCTGCTTCTGTATAAATAAAGAGGACAGCTCTCTTGAATTGTCCATTATGATCCTGAAATTATAGTGGTCCATTTCTTTTCTCTCTACACCTATTCCACACATCCTTCTGAAGTTCCAAACTTGGTTGGAGCTGGACTCCAGCACCTGTGCTTGACAGTAGGTACAGCAATCTGGTTCAGTCTGTCCCACATCCCATTCAGCTCTCATACATGTTAATGAGCACTGAAGCCTAGTCCAACCTAACCAACCCCACTATCCAGCCCACACACATGCCAGTGGGTGCCACTCTCTGTCTAGCCATGCCTGCCCCAGTCCTGGTTCTCATGCTCACTTGTCAGAGTAGCAACCCAAGAGTGAGGTGTCCACTATTTCCCTAATGGGCCTACTCCCATTCCCAGATCATGCATTCTCCAGGTGGTTCTGCAGTTTAACTTAACAGAATTTGCCACCAGTGTCAGCACCTGTCAACTGATGCTGTGGCAAAGTCCAACCAACCCACACCCACTCTGATTTATGCTTGCACCAGTAAGAACAGTCAGCCCAGCCTGGCTTTTTCCTGATCCAGTTCACATGAAGCCAACAGGTGTTGTAGCTCTGCCCAGTCTGGTCTGCCCCCATCCCAACTCATGCTCTCCAGTGGGAGTGGTGGTCCAACAGTGGAGCCCCATGCAGCTCCCTTACTGGCTTTGCCCCCTACACTCTGTGGGTCTCACATGTGCTGGTTGGGCACTGCGGCCTGGTCTGGCATGGCCCGCCTAGCCTCAGCATTTGCCAATGGATGCTATATCCTGATCAGACCTGGCCCACTCCCAATTCCAGCTCATGCTGGTGGGGGCAAAAGCCTAGCCCAGCCCAGCAGGCACCCAGTCCTGGTCCTCATGTGTACTGGCATGTACTGCAACCAAATCTGGCCCAACCCACACTCTACTCTAGCACTTGGATTCACCAGCAGGTGATGTGAACTGGCCCTGCCTGGTTCACCCCCAACCTGCACCAAATGTATGCCAGTGGGTACTGTTTCCTGACCTGGTCTGGTATTGAGCTCATCTGCAAGGACTATGTCCTGACAGAGGAGTTTCCCAAGCTCCTCCATCAGAACCTCTCCCAATGCCAAATCTCACACACATCAGTGGGTCAATGGGCCAGCCCTACTTAGTCTACCTCCTGTCCTGGCAGGAACATTGGCCTTTCCTGACCGGCCTTCAACCCATTCCAATTGTTATTGTTGGGTGTTATAGCCCAGCCAAACCTGGTCCACACGCTGACACAGCTCACACCTGGTTCTGCAGGGGCAGAGACCTAGCCTAGCCCATCCCACACCTATCCTGGTTCTCACAATCACCAGTAGTGTGATTGTGCTGCAGTCTAGCCCCAGTCCACACTTGTGCCAAGGGACCCTGCAGCCATATTGAGACCAGAACACAGCTCCCACTTCAGCCCTCCGCACTCACCAGTGGGAACCACAACCCAGCCAGTGGGAACCACAACCCATCCTTAGTTCCCCAACCAGGCCTGATTCTAGCCACAGATCCTGCATGTGCCAGTAGTTGCTCTGACCTAGCTTGCCCTAGTCCCTCACCTGTCACGACCTTTGCCTTTGGATACTATAGGCTTGCCTGACCTGGCCTACCCCAAGTCCCACCACTTGCTGGCAGGTGCTGCAACCTGGCCATACTCAGTCTGCTCCCATCCCTGGCTCATGCAAATTAGTAGGTGTGATACCCTAGCCCAGTATGACCTATACTCCAGCCCGGTTTCTGCACTTGTTGATGAGCTAAGGTTTGCTCAGCCCTGCCCAGTCCACCCTGCTCCAAAACCAACCCACTCATTAGCCAACAGTTAGAGCTGCCTTGCCCAGCTTGCCTAACCCCCAGGCTTGGACCTCCTCCAGGAGCAACAACCCACTAGGGAAGTTTCCCAGATTCCCCCACTTGGCCCACTCACAGACCCAGACCTTATGCATGCCAGCAGGTGCTAGGCCCAGTTTAGCCTGCCCCTCCATCCTGGCCTTTGTATGAGCTGGTGAATGTTGCAGCCTGGCCAGCCCCACACCATTTTAGGATGCATATGGGTGCTGCAGCCTGGATCTGCCCAGACTGTTCTTGGTCCCTGTACCCATGAGTGATGGCAGGTTCCATGACCACACCCAGCTCAGCCCATCACTACCCACAACTCTTGAACTAACCAGTGGAACTTGTATTTACACAGGGTTGGGCTCACTTATCCGCAGCAGAATTTATCCCCGGACTTCATTCTCTCGCATGCTGGTTGATGTCATGGCCCTGTCTAATGTGACCCGTCCCCTGTTCCAACACTCAGTCAAGTACTTGGATCTCACTCTAGCTTTCACATGGTCTAGAGTGTGGTAGTCAGCACTGTTCCATGCTAACAAGTCCTATTCAGGAGTTCCATGTGGGCTGGTGAATCAGTCTGACCCATACAGATCTTCCAGTCTCTCCTCTCCAAGCCACCAGGTCTCAGTCCCCTCACTTACCTACAAGTACAGTAACCTTGTCATTGGGAGTCCCTCAGGAGTCATTCCTCACCGACATACTCAGTGGCCTTATTCATGGATATCCCTAGGCAGTAATTCCACACCTCCAAGACCCCAGAGTTCACCGCCGGGTGACCAGTGGGCAAGCTGGCAGGCTCACAAGCTCAGGATTTGCCCACCACCTGGTAGCAGTAGCTGGGGCTGGGGCCTCAAGCACTGAGCCCAACCTGGCTCAGGTACCCCCAGCAACCACCACACTGCTGGAAGCCCCCACCACCCAAGCCCCAGGTCCAACTCCCCTGGATCCCTCCCCCGACAAGATGGTGGTGGCTGGCTGAGCCAGGGACCGATCCTAGCTCCCGAGAGAGCCCTTCACAGTGTACTTACCATGAAGGAAAGAAACTTCTCGGGCTCAGGCAAGCCTGGGACTCACTCACCGCTTGCAGCAGTGGCTGGGCCTAGGGCCCTAAGCATTGAGTCCGACCTGGCTCAGGTTCCCCCAGCAGCCTTCACGCTGCCTGAAGCTCCTACCACCCAAGTCCCGAGGTCCTAGGGTATTTTCTTGTGTATATCCTTTCATTTCATTCTCAGAAATGAAATGAGAAAGATGTAAGAAAGAAGATAAATGAAATGTTAAGATCACAAAACTAAAATGCAGCAGATCTATGACAGAATTCAGACTTCTCAGCCTCCAAAACTCCATTAGCCACAATCTTTTGCTCTAAGCTAGCTAATGTCTTGAAGAAGGTTGAGGTGCTGGAACGCCCTGTTGACCAACTGGGCAATGCCCAGGGCCAGGCAAAGAGCCAAGGTACATACATCAAGGAACAGAATGTACTCCATGCTCCTTTCCTATGCTCGCTTCCTCTAAAATCACATCTGGGTTCCCCCAGATCCCTTCAAGAACTTATTAGCTTGCTGACATTAACCCTTCACCCCAGGCCAATTTAGGCAGCATCCCCACTCCATTCCACAAAGGGCTTATCTGGTACCCCTAACCAACAAAGGTCAGACATCAGGAAGTAAGTAGAGTCAGGAAAGTGATTCTTGAACAACTAGTTCCAGGGAGGGAGCTTCTCCCCACAGCCATCACCGTTCCGGTGTTTTCCTTTCGGGACCTGTCAGGCAACTTTGGCAATACAACTTTTGCCAAAAAAAAAAAAAAAAAAAGAACCCATCTCACATAGCTGGTTTGCAAACCCCAGGTCAGCAAGAGGACTCATCTCTCTCTCCTGTCTCACCCAGACCCTGAGCCACATCTTCCACACGCCTTCATGGACTCAGGCCTGCAGAGCAGGCTTTTTCATTATGGGCTGACAGCTTCCATTACTGAGTGACCACTGAATGTCAAGCACCATGCCTGGCACATTCCTCCACATGTCTTTTTTCCCATTTATCCTTTTTGGCATGCTGTGGACCTCACAGCTGAGTGCAGCCATTAAGCACACAGGCTCTGGGCTCCACCTGTGGCCAGAATCCCTGCTCCAACAATGATGAGTTCGTTGATACAGGCATGCTACCTGATTTCTCTATGTTCACTTTCCTCATCTGAAAACTGACAAGCCTGGTAAGAGCTAACCTGTAGAGCTGATACAGATGAGCTAGAGGAGAAGTATAGTATAGAGTTCTCAATACACATTAGCTGTTGTAACTATCTTGTGGCTAGCACCTTCATTTCTGTTTCTCAGGCAGCTGGAGTCAATGTCCAAGGTCACAGTCTAATAAAGAACAGTTTATTTAAATTCAGGCCTAGTCGATCTGACTCCAAAGATACTAGCCACCCAATATTTGATTGCTTGATATTTCTTTTTCTGTCTTCCCACAATCTCTCACCCCTTGGGCTGAACCATGATTAGGATGCAGATGGGCTGGTCAAAGAGCTACAGTAGTTCTCAGGTTAGAATTAAGTTTCCAGGGCTAACCTGGAGAAATGGGAACGTAGAGAGCCTGGAGCCCACACTAGGAACATGGCACTGGGGAACTGGAGTATGGTACAATGGTTACGGACAGCTTAGGATGCCTGTGTTCCACGAGTACCTAGTTTGAGTGTCCATTACTCCACTTCTAGTCCAGCTTCCTGTTAATACATACCCTGTGGGCCTGGCGGCATGGCCTAGTGGCTAAAGTCCTCGCCTTGAATGCCCCGGGATCCCATATGGGCGCCGGTTCTAATCTTGGCAGCTCCGCCTAAAGCCTTGGGACCCTGCACCCATGTGAGAGACTCAGAAGAAGTTCCTGGCTCCTGGCTCCGGATCAGCACAGCACCAGCCATTGAGCTCACTTGGGGAGTGAATCATCGGATGGAAGATCTTCTTCTCTATCTCTCCTCCTCTCTGTATATCTGACTTTGCAATAAACATAAATAAATCTTTTTAAAAAAGATACATACCCTGTAACCAGCAGATGATGGTTCCTGCCACCTGAGTGGGAGATTCGCATAGAGTGCTAGCCACCCGGCTTCAGTTTCTGGCTGTTACAGCACTTGGAATATGAACTGGAGTATGGGAGCTCATTCTGTGTGTATGTGTCTGTCTCTTTCTCTGTCTCCCAAACAAAATGACAATTTAACAAGTGAATGTGAGATCTGGAAATTTATTGCTCACCATACTCTCAGTGATTTTATACATCAGACTAAAATGAAAAGTCTTAAAGGAAGAAAGGAGTCACAAAAGGGCATCTAGAATCCTGAGGATGGAGCATCAGGGGTAAGCCCCAGCTCTGGGGTCTTGGTGCCTGGGTACAGGAACAGGTACAGCTCAGCATGTGGGCCTCTGAAGAAAGTCTGACACCAGCTAAGCTGAGTGCTCTTCCATGCATCTTTTTGCCTGTGCTACTCTCAGTTTTGTTTAATGTCCTCATCTGACAGAGTGAAGCAGCTATAGCTGCCTACAGACAATTCTGCTATTCACTGCTGATGCAACTCAGAGTCTTCAGGAACCCCCCAGAAAACAAAAAGAAATAGCAAATTCGGAAACAATGAGTATGCCCAATTTTTCCTAAACCTCGATCCTTCCCACCCTGATCCACCATGTAATCATTATAAAAAATAAAGCTTATTTAAAATTTTTTTAAAAAGAGTCTTCATGGGCCCGGCATGATAGCGTACCAGTGGTTAAGTTCCTCCCCTTGAACGCACCAGGATCCCATATGGTCACCAGTTCTAATCCTGGCGGCCCCGCTTCCCGTCCAGCTTCCTGCTTGTGGCCTGGGAAAGCAGTCGAGGACAGCCCAGAGCCTTGGGACCCTGCACCAGCATGGGAGACCTGGAAGAAGCTCCTGGCTTAGGATTGGCTCAGCTTCAGCCATTGTGACCACTTGGAGAGTGAACCATTGGATGGAAGATCTTCCTCTCTGTCTCTCCTCCTCTTGGTATATCTACCTTTCCAATAAAAATAAATACATCTTTTAAAAAAAAAAGTCTTCAGGAACCAGTTAAATCCAATTTGCAGTCCCTGAGGAACATGCACTCAAGCCCTGTTTCTGGGAAAGTTTGCGGTCAGGCCCTGGTGCCTTAAGGACCTGCGGGATCCCTGCAGTTATCAGCCCCATGACAGCGTTCCTACCTTGCCAGGCTCACTGTGCCACCGAGAGGAAGAGTCAGAGAGTGACACATCCTCAGCTGTGCCTACTGCCTTCCATCAGCTACTGCAGCACCTGACTGTGCTTGTCTGGTTCTGAGAGTCCCCAAAGACAGACTGGGGGACAGAGCTGGGTATTGGTGACATTTTCCCTAGAGAAAACAGTTTCTGAGGATAGAAATCATAGTTCATTTGTCTGAAAATTTAACATTTTGTCCTTGGTTGGTACATGATAAATATCGGTAAAACTGAGCTGTTCTGAAAGCTCAGAATATTTTAATACTGACTAGAAATAAAATCTCACCAAGTACCTGCTTGTGTACCTCCCTCTAATCTTCCCAGGACAGGAAGCTACCCCTGTCACAGAAACTCTCCAACCTCTGGTCCTACTTACAACCCTGAGCACGGTGATGAACAGTCATCTCTAATTCCTGAGAGCTGACCTCAGACCATTCAGAAGGTGTGGCTGCTTCATCCTCCACATCGCCAGCTCCTCACAGGACACACACCCAAGAACACAACAAGGTGGATTTCAGGTTGCATGAAGGAACCTGCTAACATTCTACCAACCTGATGACACAAGCTACCAGAACACTGTGCAAAAACCAGAATCCCTTCCTCAGCACCAACTACCCTTGACCCTGCCTTCCTACCCTAGGCACACACAATACGCCCATCATATTCATAGCACCCACCCTAAACTCTTAAATGGCAGTGACATACAGACACTGGATATCATATGGGATGTCACATATGTGCCAAAGGAGCTTCCCAGACAATACTGACCAACCCATGTGACTAACCCCATCCTGTCATCACCAGACAAAAATGCTAAGACCTAGAGCTTGTGTCCCTCCATGTCCTGCGTGCTCTGTCAGGTGCTATGGGAAAAACAGATTCTGATGGCTGTAAAAAGAATTTCCTGCTATTTGCTTCAGGGAAAAATAGGCAGGAGACAGCCAGAAACTTACCAGAACAGTCTCACCACTCCTGACTGAATGCGGTATTCAGCAGAAGGCTATAGAAGAGGTGGGAGAACTGGAAGAAAATCAGGTCAAAGAAAACTTTGAGAGAACTGATAATCTGTTCATCTGAGGGAGGGGAGACCCATGTGACCACAAAAAGAAGCCATGCCTGCTCCGCCTCTCTGCTACCAAGCACAGTACTGAAACTCGAGAGCGACAAGAAGCAGGAAAGAGCATCTCACTCAAATCCAACCGTTTCCAGATAAGAAACGCAAGTGCGCAGACAGGTTTCTCAGGGCAGCAAAGGGTGATGACAGCTCAGCTGACACAGAACCAGGTCTCGTCGGCCCTGGCCCAGGCCTCCCCTCTTTTCTGTATGTCCCCAAGTCCACAATGTGTGAACATCCCTGCAAGCAAACTGCAGAAAATTCTGATAAAGCAACCATTTGGTGCAGGGGCTTGTGGTGTTACTTGGCCCTTATCAGAGTTCCTGGGTTAGACTAAGAGCTGTTCTACTTCAGGGCCTGGTGGCCTAGCGGCTAAAGTTCTTGCCCTGAATGCACTACGATCCCATATGGGGGCCGGTTCTAATCCCGGCAGCTACATTCCCATCCAGCTCCCTGCTTGTGGCCTGGGAAAGCAGTTGAGGATGGCCCAAAGCCTTGGGACTCTGAACCTGCATGGGAGATCCGGAAGAGGCTCCAGACTCCTGGCTTCAGATCAGCTCAGCTCCGGCATTTGCGGTACATGGGGAGTGGGACATTGGATGGAGGATCTTCCTCTTTGTCTCTCCTCTCGGTATATCTGACTTTGCAATAAAAATAAATGAATCTTTAAAATTTTTTTTAAAAAAATCAAAGTTAGACTAAGAGCTGTTCTACTTCAGATCCAGTTTACTACTAATGCATCCCCAGAGGCAGCAGGTGATGGTCCAAGTCCTTGGGCCCCTGCGCCCAAACGGGAGAATCACAACAAACTCCCAGCTCCTGGCTTCAGACTGGCCCAATTCTGTCACTGCGGCCATCTGGGGAGTGACCAGTGGATCAAAGAGCTCCATCTCTCTGTGTTTCTCTAAGATTTATTTATTTACTTGAAAAGTAGAGTTACAGAGAGAGAGAGGAAGAGACAGGAAAGGTCTCCCAATCACTGGTTCACTCCCCAGACGGTTGCAATGGCCAAAGTTAGGTCAAGCTAAAGCCAGAAGCCAGGAGTTTCCTGGGATTTCCTAAATGAGTACAGGAACCAAGGACTTAAGCCGCCTTCCTTGCTTTCCCAGGTGTTAGCAGGGCACTGGATCAGAAGTGAAACAGCCTGGACTCATAGCAGCACTTACATACCCCTATTCTCTCTTCCTGTCTTTCAGACAGAAGGAAAACTTCACTTTAAAAATGTAAATGAAATGCAAACTACACTGTTTTCTCTTTTTTTATTTTTATTTATTTTTATTGGAAAGGCAGATTTTACAGAGA
Source organism: Ochotona curzoniae (assembly GCF_017591425.1). Taxonomy (NCBI): domain Eukaryota; kingdom Metazoa; phylum Chordata; class Mammalia; order Lagomorpha; family Ochotonidae; genus Ochotona; species Ochotona curzoniae. The sequence continues at coordinate 1,764,714 of NW_024465561.1, read as the reverse complement.
CAAGAGAGACAGAGAAAGATCTTTCATCTGCTGGTTCACTCCCCAAGTGACCACAAAGACCAGAGCTGAACCGATCTGAAGTCAGAAGCCAGGAGCTTCTTCCAGGTCTCCCATGTGGGTGCAGGGTCCCAAAGCTTTGGGCCGCCCTCAACTGCTTTCCCAGGCCACAGGCAGGGAGCTAGAATGGAAGTGGAACAGTTGGAACACAAATCAGTGTCCATATGAGATCCTGGCACATGCAAGATGAGAATTTAGCCACTACCGCACTAAACCCTGTTTTTCTTTCTTAAAAATAAACAAACAAAAAGCTCCAAGCAAAAACAAAAACTTTAACATCCAAGTTAAGATGTACACAAGAAACTGGCCTCCTAACTTGTTACTAACTTGCTAGTGGATGAAGTAGAGGGAATTTTGTTTTTGTTTTTGTTTTCCTTATTCCACCTCATCTGGCTCAGAGTCCCTAGGAGATGAATGCTCTGCTCTGTTTCACAAAACATGGAGATGTACCCAGGCCACAGTCCTGTGTGCCAAGTGTGGCAGGTCTCCACTTTGCATCCCAGGATCAGCTCCCATTATTTCTTTTTATATATATAAATTTTATTTTTTTAATAATGATTACATGGCTGGGAAGGATGGAGGTTTAGGGAAAACTGGGTGAACTCCTTGCTTTCAAATATGCTATTTGTTCTTGTTGTTTCTGGGGGAAGGGGAGAGACAAAGGGGGAAACCACTCATGACTGTCCACACATCCCAGTACCCAGGGATGAGGAACTGCCACCTCATATCAATCCGGAAGGGTTTCATGTGTCCATATTCCGAGGGTTCTGTCCAAGTGGTTTAGATAGTTCTGAAATGCTGCCAATTTCACAGATCCAAGGATGATGTCACCCTCCCAGTGTCCACTGGCTCCATTCACCGAGACCTTTTGCTGCCATCGTTTCTTTGGGGTAGTTGTCCAGTTAGTTCTGTTCTGCTACAACAACAAATGTGCTGCCATGTTTTCCTTTTACAACAGCGCCTGTGTTCACTGTTCCGCCCTTTTCATTAAGTAGCACATGTTCTTACAGGTAAGTCCAAGGACACAGGCCAGGCCCCGAGCATCGCCAGATCCCCCACACCTAGGGCTCACAAACCCAACACCCACCTACAAGGCAGGCTTCAGCAATCCAAGCCCCACCAGATCCCCTGGAACCCAGCCCCCACCACACAAGTGGACCCCAGGACCTAAGCCAAGCTACCCAAGCCCAGTCAGATCCCCTGTACCTGAGACTCAGGAACCCAACCCCTGCTGTGCCCAAACTGGCATGACTCACCTCACCTCAGCATCTGCATCACAGCAGGACAGTGTCCTTATCTGTTGCTTCTCTCCTGGAATGCCTGCAACAGCTAGGGCTGGACTAGGCCAAAGTCAGGAGCCTAAAACTCAATCCCGGTGTCCCACTTAAGTGGCAAGAACCCAACCACTTGAGCCATCATCCTGCTGTCTCCCCTGACTATACACTAGCCAGAAGCTGAATCCTGGATAGGAAGCAGAGTTGGGACTCAAACTCAGGCATCTTAACTCTTTGCTAAATACCCAACCCTTAATATCAAAAGTTTTTTTGAAACAAACATCTCAGTCATTCCAGTGGTGGTTGGAAGACCACTCCATGAACAGTCCTACCCTAACCTTTCCCCAGCCTTCCTGCTGCAGACCTGGCTGGCTGTCCTCCCAGCAACACTTCCTCACCTGAGCTGAAGTGAATCACCAGTGACTTACCTTAAAGCAAAGTAAAAACAAAACAGAAAATACAAAAACAGTAAGTAAGTAGGGAACCACAATGAACTGCTGGGAGGTTAAGAATCACACACTGAAAGGCCCCCAAGGCAGCCCACTGCAAATTCTGGCTCTCACACAAGAGCTTCCAGGCCATGGACCAATAACCAGGTCAGGTCTCACTTCCTGTGCTTGTAAAATGGGAATAATTAAGGTACCCACCTCGTAGACTGCTGTGAGGATCAACTTAGGCAATCTAGTTTCAGTGGTTAGCACCCTACCTGGCACATACTAAGCATACGATATTTGTTGGCTCTTTACTTTACTACAAGAACACAACCAGTTGGCTACACAAGTGTACTAATTGTAAGCACACAGTAATTGCTGGTTATTAGTATTCTGTATTACAATACGAACACGTGCCACTCATTCCTTACTCCCAGGAGACTGAATGGGCAAGGTAAAATTTAAACTATAGGGAACGCCTCCCTGTGCTGCCCTTCCTCTACCTGGTTACAGGCACCGTGTTGGCAACAGAACTTTATGTTTATATGGTACTGTTTATAATGAGTACCAAAGTCCTTTTCCTCAATTCTCCATTTTTGCCTCTCCTCTCATCAATTCACAGCCCCCATTTTCAGAAAGACTTAATGGTATTTGATATGTGATTCCAAAGCAAACAGACAAACCAAAAAAACTATCAGGTCTAACCTCTGAAAAAATCAGTATTGGTTGACAGAGAAGGCATTGAGGACACTGCCATGTACCTTGTGGTGGAAGGAGGCCAGGTGCCCAGCGGTGACAAAGGTCCCAAGGGCCCACTCCCTGGCTTTCTCCTCAGCTTGCATCCCTCCCTCACTCCAGCCCAGCCTCCTAGAGCTTAGGCTATGTTCTTTCCACCTTCCACACAGCAGTCCTGCCAGTAGAGCTCATAGACACTGTAACTAAATACATCCCAAACTGAAGTCTAGTGACTCAGTCCTAACCAACCTAACCCCTATTCTTATCTCAGGGCTAATGACATCTCCTCTACCCCAAAGCAAAAGGTAGGCACAGTTCAGAAGCATCCTCCCCTCCTCTGTTGCCAATCTCAAATGCCTCTCTTGTCCTCTGCTCTCCCATCTTCCAATTCAAATATAAATCTCTCATGTGAACTCTCCACAGCCCAGCGCTCTCAACACATCAGCCACAGAGCATGTGTCCCAAAATATATATCTGACTAGGTCACCTACCACCTGTAGCTTCTGGGGCACCCCACTCGACAGAAGTCACACACTACCTTAAGCAAGTAGGCAAATGTGATTAAGACTCTACTGTTCCTGCTACCAAAGAATCCTGAAACAAGACCTGGCCAGAAATACCAACCACTCTGCTCTAGCCTAAAAGGCCAGCAATGAGAGCATGGTCCTCAAAGGGGTACAGGGTACCAGGAGAGTTAACTCTCATAGATATTTGCCAATTTGATTATGTCTTAGAAAGGATCCCTAGGCCCTGACAGCATGACATGCACTTCAGTGAACAGCAGAGAAAACACATAACCAGAGAGGTCAGCTGCATGCCTGAGTTTCATGTTGTCAAACTCCATCTTGCAGAGCACACAGTGAAGGCCAAGAGAGGCAAATATACTGACTCAGGGTCACAGTTCAGTCACCAGCAACAGGGCTCAGATCCAGGCCCATACCCAATAAGCCAAAAGATTCTTTTTTTTTTTTTAAGATTTATTCATTTTTATTACAAAGTCAGATATACAGAGAGGAGGAGAGACAGAGAGGAAGATCTTCTGTCTGATGATTCACTCCCCAAGTGAGCCGTTGCAATGGCCGGTGCTGTGCCAATCCTAAGCCAGGAACCAGGAGCTTCTTCCAGGTCTCCCATGCTGGTGCAGGGTCCCAAGGCTTTGGGCCGTCCTCAACTGCTTTCCCAGGCCACAAGCAGGGAGCTGGATGGGAAGCAGGGCCACCGGGATTAGAACCAGCGCCCATATGGGATCCCGGGGCGTTCAAGGCTAGGACTTTAGCTGCTAGGCCACGCCACCAGGCCCAGCCTAAAGATTCTTTCAAGTACAACTGTCTAGAGTCCTGACAACCTTCCCTGGACACAATTCAAGACTCCCTGCCCCATCCCATGAACCTGTATCTTGACAGGATCTGGAGGGATCAGCACAGAAAGATGTGAGCTTTGGCATCAGTTCAGGGTAGAACTCCAGGAACCAAACACAAGGGCCTTTGACTATAGGAAAAAATAGACCCATTGTCTTGGTGGGTGGTACCCGGCCACAGCAGGAGCTAGGAAACCACTTCCTTTAACCCAGCAATGAGGACTTGGCCCTAAAATATTAAGGTGGAGAAGGGAGAAGAAAGAAAATAACATATACTTTAAGAAAAAGAGAGCTATGCAAGGAATTGTTGACATCCTCATATGGCACACTACATGCCCTATGCAGTTCCCCAGTATCTAAGAGAACTGGGGAAAGGTGTGGCTACCTGGAGAACAACTAGTCACACACACACAAAAAAAAAGGCGCCTCAGAGCCACATCCCACCCTTCCACAAAACCAACAAACCCTCCTGCAAAACACAATGAACTGGTTTGGGGACTGCGGCCCTGCCCACCTCAGTGAGAAACAGCAAGAGGATAAAAGCAAAGCTTTAAAACAAAGATTTCCTGAGCACATCCTCCCCTGCCACCACAGCCAAGCCACTTGGCACTGGTTTCAGGGTGCCAGAATGTTTCAGTTCATCTGACCAAGACACTGACCACACTCACTGATGACCAGAGATACATTCTTCCAAATGTGATCCATTGAAGTGATGGACAACGTTTAGACTGAAGGACAGGCATGGGTAACTGGCCCTCCTTTGGAGGGAACGTCTGCATCCCAAATTGGATTTCTGAGTCTGGCTTCCTGCTAACACAGACCCTGGAAGGTAGCATATTGGTACAAGTGAGTCCCTGTCACTCACATAGGAGAACTGGATTGAATTCACAATCCTGGCTTCAGTCTGGCCCAGGCAACTGGGGAGTGAACCAATGGGTAGGGGAGTTCTCTGTCTTTATCCTTCTCTAGCTCTCTCTCTCTCTCAAAAAAAATGTAGAATGAAAAAGTCTCATGCTTACCCCCAGGACAATGACCTCCCTTCCTGACTTTGCACACAGGGCTCCTCACTTGTAACAAACTCCCTCATCCTCCCTCTTTATCAAACTCAGCCTTAAACTCAAATGGCTCCCTCACAAATCCTCAACGGACCCCCAAGCACACTGAGCACACCTCTATTTGTACTCTCAATTATCTCTAATTTTTTATCTTGAATATTAATAAAGTATGAAAAAGAAACTAACCATCACATGTATTTCACCTTGTATCCACAATCCACAGTTAATTACATTTTGGTAAATTTCTTCCCATCTACTTTCTGTGTGCTGATTGTAATATTCTGGAAGGCAGACCACATACTTACTCCTGATTCATACAGTTCTGGAGGTCAGAAGTCCAGCATGGGTCTCTCTGGGCTAAAATCAAGGTATCAGCAGAAACGGACTCCCGCAGGAGGTCTGAGGGAAGAACTCTCTTTCTGCTGACCCAGCTGCTAGCAGCAGCCCACACTCCTCAGCTCACAGTGCCGGGGACGCCAGTGGAGTCTTTCACTCCCTGCACTGTGAAGCCCCTGACCCCACTGCCTTTCACTTTTACCTTAAGGGTCCTTATGATTACACTGGGTCCAGTAAGATACCTCAAAGGAATTTCTCCGTCTCCAGACCCTGAATTTATCACACCTACAAAGTTGTTTTTGTCAAATGAAGTAACACTTGGGGCCCACTTCGTGGTACAATGGGTTAAGACATCACTTGTGGGCCTGGTGCAGTGGTGCAACAGGTTAGTCCTCTGCCTGCAATTCTGGCATCCCACACAGGCAAAGGTTCATGTCCCAGCTGCTCCACTTCCCATCTAGCTCGCTGCTTGTGGCCTGGGAAAGCAGTGGAGGCTAGCCAGAAATCTTGGGACCCTACACCCACGAGGGAGACCTGGATGAGAGAGACTGTAAGAAGCTCCTTGCTACTGGTTTCAGGTCAGCTCCACTCTGGCCACTGCAGCCATGTGGGGAGGGAACCAGCAGACAGAAAATCTTTCTCTCTGTCTCTCCTTCTCTCTGTATATCTGCCTTTCCAATAAAAATAAATAAATCTTTTTTTTTTTAAAAAAAAAAAAAAGGCACTACTTGCAACATCAGCACTCCAGATCAGAGTGCTGACTAGAGTGAGTCCTAGCAGCTCTCCTTCTGGTATTCAAGTGTTTGGGTCTCTGCCACCCACATGGGAGGCCCTGGTGGAGCTAAAGGCTCCTGGCCTCAGCCTGGCTTAGCTATCCCTGTTGCTGCCACTTGAAGAGTAAGCCACCAGACTGAAGATTCTCTCTCTCTCTCTCTCTCTCTCTCTGACTCTTTATCACTCTTTCAAATAAATGAAATTAAATATTTTTAAAGTAATATAGGTGCTAAGGGTTAAGATATGGACATTTTAGGGAGGCTATCATTTTGCCTAACACAGACACTATTTATAAATTACACCCAGCACAAAAATCCACTTTATCTTCCTTTTACTTTCGTTGTGCAGAAATAAGAACACAGAGCTGGTATTGCATTGCCCAGGGGATCAAGCCACTGCCTGTAATGCCAGTACCCTACATGAGCCTCACATTCAACTATTAGCTTCTCTGCTTCCAATCGGCACCCTGCAGATGCTCCTGGGAAAGCAGTCCACTGCACCCATGTACGAGACCTACATGGAGTTCTAGGCTCCTGGATGTGGCTTGGCCCACCCCCGCTGTTGTAGTCATTTGGAGAGTGAACCAGAAGATGGAAGATGTGTGTGAGTGCATGCATCCTCTCTCTCTGTAGCTCTGCCTTTTAAACAAATACATAAATCTTAAAAAGAAGAAGACAAACCCCAAGGTAAAACCCACTAGTGCTGTCATGTTACCATGGCCCTCGACCAGTCACCTCCCCTGGTTCAGCCCTGTTTCACTGTAGCACGAGGGTAAGTCGTATAGAATCTGAAAACAGCAGAAGAGGAGATTAAGGTATGAGAACATCGTTTCAATCCTTTCTTCTTTCACCCCCTTTTCTCTCACCCTTGCCCGTTTTTCTCCCGTGTCTGCCTCCTCTTCAGCGACTTCGTGTAACCCAGCATTCAGCAAACAGGGGCAGACCACCCAGGCTCCCGTGACTGCTGGGATGTCCTTGTGAGGAACTCTGCCACCTGCTTATGGTAGCCCACTATATTTATACAGAGAGGTCTGTTTAAAAAAAGAAACCTTTTTATGTTCACATAAAACTTCACATGCTTCCTTTTAATGCCTGCCAGTCCCAATTCTGTCCTGTTATTTTCATTTATTTCCCTATTTCATCCTTCTTCAGTCTTTGGTCTTTCTCTTCATATCTTATGAAACAAGATAGCATGGTGGAAAAATTAATGACTGGGGCCACAGTAGGGAACTTCTTCAGCAAGATGAGTGCTACTCGCATGACACTCCCTGAAGGCTCTTTCTGTGTTCCTCTTTCAACAATCAGACGATTCTAGGATGCGGCCCTAGACCCAGGAGACCACACCACGACAGAAGGCATACCACTCTGGCTGTTCCTGCTGTTGGGTAAAGTTTTTTCACACAATGTTGTGCGTGAATGATTGTCCCCCAATCCTTTTACTCTTTTAAGTTGAACCACCCCTAGCTGGCATGCCAGGACGCTGACTGGAAATACTTCTCCACCTCTGCCTGAACACACAAGTACAACAGCTCACACTTTCTCAGCACTCACTGTGTGCCAGGCACCATCCGAGAGCCCCACATGTGGCTACGGTCCTCACAAAAACATCCCCTGAGGGCTGTCATCCCAGCAGCACACACTCAAGGAGCCCAGTCAGCCAGGCTGAGCAATGCACTCACTATCACACATTTCTCTAACTTATCGCCACCCCCACCCACTAAGCTGAGCAGAGGATGCCTTGAGAATTCTGAGGTCTTCTGAATAAAATCTACCTTCTAGAATGATCCTTGCCTTTTGTGTTTTGTTGTTGTTGTTGTTTTGTCATCGTTTCTTTGGGGGGTTTTTTGGTTCTGTTTTTTTGTTAATTATCTAAAAGAGAGAGGGGGACCTTCCATCTACTGGGCCAGGCTGAAGCCGGGTCCTAAAATTACATCCACTCTCCTATGTGGGTGGCAGGGGCCCAAGCACTTGAGCAATCTATTGCTGCCTTCTCGGTCACATTAACAGGAAGCTCAGAGCAGCCAGGACTCGATCTGGTGCCCATGCGGTATGCTGGTATCACAGACAAAGCTTAACCTACTGTGCAACAACACCAGCCCTTACTCTGAGGATCTGAAAGACAAGTGGCATTTTGTTTTCTGACTTAACCTTCCTTCATTCACACACCTGTTCCTAACATCACACTCATGATGACACAACCCTTCATAAAACCTTGCTTTTATAAACCTCATTATCTTTAGGGAAAAGGTTTGGCCAGGTTCCCAGTCTCATAAAAGTCTTTTCTATTGAATTGTCACTGTTTGTACAGCCATTCTCCAACCATAAAATGAACGTATCAGGGAAAGAAAGTGTCATGAGAAGGAAGTAGCAAGGGGAAAGTCCCTGAGTGGCCACACAGGGGAAGGAGATTCCAAATCTAGAAACAGTTGTAAAACGCACCCAGAATTTGTGGCCTTCAAACAATGCCAGCCCCACCTTTCTATTGCCTACTTGTTGCCATCCAGCTTCCTTCTCAGCTGCCCCTCCTGATCTCACTCTCTTAGACCAGTAGCAGAGGCTTACGGGATGGGGCCAGAACAGCACATCAGCCCAAAGATGGCAGAGTGGAGGAAGCAGTGCAGGCAGAAGAGCATTCAGTCCACAAGGGGACAGATTCACCCATGGACACATCATTTGGGCCAGGACTGGGTTAACAAAGGACTGCCACGCAGGACAGTGGCTGAAGGAGCTGCTCTCCTCAGTGCTGCCTGCGAGCAAAGCGGTGGGATGTAGGGGCAGCACAGTTTCCTCCCACTTAGAAGGCCACTTCCTCTCTCTCTCCCCATCAATTGAGTTTCATTGAATAAACAAGACCATTTGCTTACTGAGTTATGTTCTCGGATGAGGGCAGGGGAAATCTCAGATTTCTTAAAGTCCCAAGTTCAGTTCAATTCAAGAGGGTCTGCCATCCTGATAACAACCAGGCACAAGTAAGCTTAAGCTCTGCAGGATTTATTTTGTTTTAATATTTAGAAAAGGTTTATTAATTTGCTTATGTGAAGGTAGAGAGAGAGGTCTTCCACTCACTGTTCACTCTCCAAATGGCCTCAACAGCCTGGACTGAGTCAGGCTCAGGCCCCTTATGAATTGAATATCTGCCTTTCCAATTAATAATAATAATAATTTTTGAAAAGAAGTAAAGCAGCGATGACTCAAACCAGTGCTTCAATATGAATGTCAGAGTTATAAGTGGTGGTTTAATGCACCATGCCACAACTCTGGCCCCAGGGTTAAAATTTATTTATTTATTTATTTGTTTGTTTGTTTGTTTGTTTAAAAGGCAGTGATTGAGAAGAGACAGATAGAACAAGACCCTGCATCTGCTGGCTCATTCCCCAAGCACACACAGCAGCCAGGGCTGAGGCATACTCAAGTCAGGAGCACAGAAGCAGTTTAGGTCTCCTAGGTGGGTGGCAGGGGCTCACACACTTGATGCATCACCTGTTGAGCCCAGGCACATGTTTGAAGGAAGTTGGAACTTGGGGAAGACTGAAGAGATAACTCAAATCCTGACAGTCCAAATGCATGTGTTCCATGTGACAACCCATCACTATGCCAAACACCATCCCCTCTGCAGAAATTTTAGTAATAGCCTTTGGGGACCACTCTCAAAAACTAAGAAGCAGCAGTTTACTATGTGCTGGGAACCTTTAAGTTTGCATCATCCAAAGCTTACAATGACCCTGTAAGGTAGGTGTTTTCCATAAAGTCACTTAACTTGTCCCTTATCTCAGAACTTTAAGAGGAGGAGCTGTGATTCAAATACACATCATTTTGTAAACTAAAGCTTCTGCATGCACTCCATTCTATCACCAACCATAACTGAAAGAAAGCAGGCATGACTTCCTGCCTCAGGAGGAAATTCTGAAATGGATCTTAGAATGAAGGTTCTGAAATGGATGTTAGGATAAAGAATAATTCAGGAGGCTAGACATGAAGGCAACAATACAGAAAGAAGGGAAACAGAGTAAGTTTAGAAGTGAAAAAAAAATGAATACAATGTGGGTCAAGTCCTGCTGTTCGGTCAAGGAAGCAGAGTGGGGTCATGCTTCCAGGACCCTGAACAGCAGCCTGAGGAATGTCAGCCTTGTCTTTAGATCAGAAGACAGACCAGAAACCCCTGAGAAGCTCAGAAACAACAATTCTTGCAAGGAGATCACCCACCAGTACCAGGCAAGAAACCCAGAAACTAGGGAAATGGTGCTTAACTTTGGCAACTCGTTAGAATTATCTGGAAATCTATTTTTTTTCTTCAAAAATCTTTTCAATTTGAAATAATTGCAGACTCTCAAATATGTCCCCAAAGTAACCAGAGTCCCTATATATCTTTCACTCAACATCTGTAAATACCACTTTTAGAAATATTCCATACAGTCATCAAAATCAGTAAATTATCCCTCATATCATGCAATGAACTATCTACAGGCATGACCGAAATTCTACCTCTCAGTGTTCTTTCTGTATCAGTTCCAATGTAGGATTACAAATCACATTTATCTGGTTTATCTCCTTAGTGTTTTTAATCTGGAACAGTTCCCTGGAATTTCTTTTGCCATCGTAACTTTAACATTTTTCAAGAATATCAGCAGCTATTTGGTAGAATGGCCTTCAGTTTGGGCTTACTTAACACTCCCTCAGGATGAAACAGCATATCCGCTCCTGGCAAGCACACCACAGAAGGGGTGCTGTGCCTCCTCAGTCTACCACCCAGGGAGGCCATGCTGCCACAACTCCACATGCTTTGCTAAAGCTCCCCTGCTTTGCTTGGAAGCCCTCTTGGGTCACTCATGCTCAGCTCACTCCATAAGCCAATCAAATCAGACTCCACAGGTAAGGCGCAGACATTAGTGAGTGTCAAATGCCCCATAGGTAATTCTAATCAGAACTGGAAACCAAAACAGTGACGGTGAGACCCTGGTATGTCTAACTTAGAGCCCACGCCATCACCACCACTACCGCTGAGAGAGGGGCCAGCACAGCCTGTGCAGGGAACAGGAAAGAGCAAGAAGAGATGATAAAGGCAACAGAAAAGTCAGGGAAGTTTGCTCAGGTGGGATGACTCATTGTAGGACCATGAAAACTAGACAAAGACTTGGAATCTGATTGCATAGCTGTGTGATTGATTGGAGAGCCAAGTCCAGACAGGCGGTGGAGATGGCAGCACTGGGTCCCCACTGAGAGTAAAGGGAGCCACACAGAACCAGAAATGGACTGGAAATCAGACCCCCTGGGCTACAAAAGCTTGCACCAAGGTCACAGCTATGTTAGGCAAGTTGTGTTCTTTCAGGACTTCAGAATTTCATCAAGCAGGTGCAGTGAGGGTTAATCTCTACGTGAACACCATCAAAATGCAGTCACCAGCCAGCAGCAGTGGTGTCATCGGGAAGCTTGCTGCAAAGGCACTCTCAGGTCCTGCCAATCAAACCAGTCTACTTACACAAGGCCCTGGCAAGATCCAAAAGCTGGAGCAGCACTTCCGTGAAGTGTCTGCCTGTTCTAAAACGAAGTTATTCCACACTTGCCTCAGTTCTGTCCCTCCACAATAAGGGAGGGTGGGAGTGAGGGGGCGAGAGTTTCCCTGATCTCCTTCCATCCTTTTCCTGATCTGACAGCCACCTGGCCCTGCCCACCCAAGGCTGGTGCATTTAGCATACACCGGCGAGGCTTTGCTGCCACCTTGTGCCATGGTTAGGAAACACAGTGAACTCAGCTGTGAGGGCTGGGGGTGGTCGGGAGAAACCCCAATCACAGATCACACCAAACAATCACAGCTGCCCAAAGTGTCTGGAAGAGACTGCCACACAGAGTCAGCACACAATGGAGCAATGTCACATTTTAAAGAGCAGTTTTTAATAACATCTTTTTAAGTAACAGGTGACATCAATAGAAAATATGCAAACTTAAAAATCACTGGAACAGGTATTTTCAAACATCCAGACCCTGCCTGAACCTGAACTCTGCCAGTAATTTTTTTTAAGATTTATTTATTTTATTGGAAAGGCAGATATACAGAGAGGAGGAGAGACAAAGAGGAAGATCTTCCGTCCGATGATTCATTCCGTAAGTACCGCAATGGCCGGTGCTGCACCAATCTGAAGCCAGGAGCCAGGAACTTCTTTCCGGGTCTCCCACACAGGTGCAGGGGCCCAAGGCTTTGGGCCATCCTCGACTGCTTTCCCAGGTCACAAGCAGGGAGCTGGATGGGAAGTGGAGCTGCCAGGATTAGAACCAGCGTCCATATGGGATCCTGGCACATTCAAGGGGAGGACCTTAACCATTGTGCTATTGCGCCGAGCCCTTCCAGTAAACTTTTAATTTTCGAAGGAAACTCACTTTACTACGATCGTTCCTCCCCATCCTCAGCTGCAAGGTGTCTGATACCAACCCGCCTCTCTAGAGGTCCCAAATCAATACTACGCCTTTTGTTAAAACTTCAAATACTGTAAACAGTCACCACGCACTGCCCTCCACCACATGCAGTTTCCCAAACAACAGAATTGGGGCGAGGCACTGGCAGAATGGATAAAGCCACCACCTGTGGCACTGGCACCTCAAGTGCCCCGGCTGCTCTGTTTTTGACCCCACTCACTGACAATGCACCTGGGAAAACAAAGGTAGGCGGCCCAAGTCCTTGGTCTCTGCGTCCAAATGGGAGACATGGAAGAAGCTTCTAGGTCCCAACTTCAGACCAGCACTCCAATCACTGCAGCCTCTGGGGAGCGAGCCAGTGGATCAAAGATTCTGCCTCTATCTGTAACTTTGCCTTTCAGTTTTAAATGACATAATATAAAGCCCACTATACTCTTCTGTCACTTTCAGAGGCAAATTAAGTGATGCAACCACAGAGGAAACACCAACTCCAACAGTGTTCCAACGGAGCGACAAGGCTGTTTTCCCATTCTGGTACTGTCAACACCCGTTTAGAAAGCCAAATACTGAGTCCAACACAAAAGCTCTACTGGCTAATCCTCTACCCGCAAGCTCTGGGATCCCACATGGGTACTATTTCTTGTACCCAGCAGCTATATTCCCATCCAGCTCCCTGCTCATGGCCAGGGAAAGCAGTCGAGGACGGCCCAAAGCCTTGGGTTCCTGCACCTGCGTGGGAGACCTGGAAGAAGCTCCTGGTTCCTGGCTTAGGATCGGCTCAACTTCAGCTGTTATGGCTGCTTGGGGAGTGAATCAGCGGATAGAAGATCTTCCTCTCTGTCTCTCATACTCTCTGTAAATCTGACTTTCCAACAAAAATAAATAAATCTTTAAAAAGCCAAATACCCCATCAGCTCATCTGGGGACACTGCTTCTTCCTATTGTACTGCTCAATCTTCCCATGCCTTTTTAAAGGTCTATTTTGAAGATAAGAACAAGAGGATCTTCTAACCATTGGATTACTCTCCAAATGGCCAGAGCTTAGCCAATCCAAAGCCAAGAGCTAGGAACTTTATCTCAGTCTCCCACTTCAGTGCAGGGGCCTAAATACTTGGGCCATCTTCCACTGCTTTCCCAGGCTCATGAGCAGGGAGCTGAATGGGAAGTCAAACAGCCAGGACTTGAACCAGCACTGATATGGGATTCTGACATCACAGGCGGCGGCTTAATATATTAGGTCATTAAGGGGTTGTAAAACTATTTAATAGGGCCTAGTGCGACAACCTAGTGGCTAAAGTCCTCACGTTGCATCCGCCAGATTTCCATATGGGCACCAGTTCATATCCTGGCTGGTCCACTTGCCACCCAGTTCCCTGCTTGTGGCCTGGGAAAGCAGTAGAGGACGGCCCATAAGCCTTGGGACTCTGTACCCACATGGGAGACCCAGAAGAAGTTCCTCACTTCAGACTAGCTCAACTCCAGCCATTGCAGTCACTTGGTGGTGAATCAGAGGATGAAAGATCTTTCTCTCTGCCTGTCCTCTCTGTGTATCTGCCTTTCCAGTAAAAACCATTAAAAAAATCTATTCAATAAGGAGCCAGAGGCTGAGGCAAAATAGACTAAGCCACTGCCTGTGATGCCAGCATCCCATATAGCTGCCAGTTTGAGTCTTGACTGTTTCACTGCCAATCCAATTGCCTGTCAATGGACCTAACAAAGCAGTGGATAATGGCCCAAGTACTTCAACTCCTGTCACGTACAATGGAAATCTGCATGAATCTGGGCTTCAGCCTGGCCTAGCCAGACTTTTGAGGCCATTCGGGCAGTAAACCAGCAGATTCAGCACAATGGCTCATAGGTTAAATCCTCACCTTGCAAGCACATGGGTTCATGTCCCAGCTGCTCCATTTCCCATCCAGCTCCCTGCTTGTGGCCTGGGAAAGCAGCAGAGGACGGCCCAAAGCTTTGGGCCCCTGCACCTGTGTGGAAAACCTAGAAAAAGCTCCTGCTTCCTGGCTTTGGACTGACTCAGCTACAGTCCTTAAAGCCATATGGAGAGTGAACCAGCAGACAGAAGATCTTCCTCTCTGTCTCCCCTTCTCTCCATAAATCTGATTTGAATTTCCAACAAAAAAAAATCCGTTTTTAATTCAATTCAATAAGCATTTATAGAGTATTCTCAGTCCAACATCTATCCAAAGAACAAAAAATAAACAGTGGGGTAGCCTAGTGGCTAAAGTCCTCACCTTACATGTACCAGGATCCCAAATGGGTGATGATTAATGTCCCAGCTGCCCCACTTCCCTTCCAGCTCCCTGTGTGTGGCCTGGGAAAGCAGTAGAGGATGGCCCAAAGACTTGGGACCCTGTACCCACAATGGGAGGCCTGGAAGAAGCTCCTGGCTCCTGGCTTCAGATTGCCTCAGCTCTGGCCATTACAGCCACTTGGGGAGTGAACCAACAGATGGAAGATCTTTCTGCTTCTCCTTCTCTCTATAAATCTGATTTTCCAATAAATATAATAAACAGTAAATAGCCCCTGACCCTTAAAGTCCCCATTCAGGGCAAGCATTTAGCCTAGTGGCTAAGATGCCAGTCAGGGTGTCCAAATCTCATATTGGAGGGTGTGGGCTTGATTCCTGGCTTTGCCCCAAGTTCGAGCTTCTGCCAATGCAGACCCTGGGAGGCAGCAGTGACCGTTCAAGGAACTGAGTCCTTGCCATCCACATACACCACCTAGTTTGGATTCCCAGCTCTGAGCTTCACCCCGAGCCCAGTGCTAGCCAGTGTTTGTACTTGGGGAGTGAGCTGGCACATGAGAGCTCTCTACGAACCTGTTTGTCTTTCTGCCCCTTAAGTTAAAAAAAACCCCATCAGGCTAACTGCAAAGAGCACTTCTATTGCAATGCACTCATACTGTGTACTTCCCCTTCTCTGACCACTGAACCCCAACTCTAGCCCACCCCACAATACCTAGCTCAGCTTCTACCTGGCTCTGGGTTCCTCTCAATCCTCAGTAAACTCTTGCCATATATTCCAAACTTAATGCTCTGGTTTTATGATGTGCATGTCATCTCCCTGGCAAGACCTGAGCTTCATAACAACACATTGGTGGCTTCTATCTGAGCAAACCTAAGTTCCAGTTAAAGAACAGCCTCCACCGTCTAGCCCAACTGCCCAACTGTTAACAGAATGGGAAAGACCAAATAACTATGAAAATGGGTTTAATTCAGGCCTTGCCTCTTCTTTCTTCTTGGGGAAACAAAGTCACACCACATTTTTCTCCATTCCACCTGGAAGCTTCCAGGAAGGACACCCTTGTCAACACTGCCCTTCACCCTGAAATATCGCCAAGCACCCAAATTCAGCCTCTCCTCTTTATTTACCAGATTTCTAGCATTTCCAGAAAAAAAAATCAAGTTTAGGCAGTACTGATGTGCCATGACCGTTAATGTTTACTCTAAGTATCATTACCTTTCTTCCTTTGCCATGGCCACTCCCAAACAAGATTTGCTGCCAGCAGCCCTGATAGGCTGAGCAAACACACTTGAAGGTCTCCTTCCCTCCTGTGGCTGCCTGTTTCTCAAACCCTCTCAGAATGGAAGCCCTCAATGCCTCCCTCCAACCCAGCTCTCTCTCCTTTTGACTGCGGTGAGTAAGCTGCAGTAACTTCCCGATGAACGGTGAGGAGGCTGGGTTTTGTCCACCACTCAGGACGAAGGGAAGAAACCTTTCACTCCTTGGCCATGGCTCTGTTGCCTCCTTACACGACTGCAGGGTTGAAGGGAACTGAGAACAGGGAGCACAGGGCAATGACCCTATGTAGTTGGGGATGGAGAAGACAGTGGGTAAGCAGGCCATGCCATTCTCTATTCTGCCAACCCTGAGTATACATCTCCTGCCAGACACTCAACTACAGAGAACTGCTAAGGGGTAGAAATAATCCAAACAAGAAAAAGACTTAAGGAGGAAACCACAAGTGCCAGGGTGGGGAAGTGAAAAGGAATATGGGAATAGTGCTGCTGCCAAGTTACCAGCCACCTCCTTATGTTCTCAGATTGCATTTCTTTTATTTGAACAGTTTCACCTCCCAGATTCCTGTAAAACAA
This sequence comes from Ochotona curzoniae, assembly GCF_017591425.1. Taxonomy (NCBI): domain Eukaryota; kingdom Metazoa; phylum Chordata; class Mammalia; order Lagomorpha; family Ochotonidae; genus Ochotona; species Ochotona curzoniae. The sequence goes on along the minus strand of NW_024465561.1, from coordinate 1,748,180 downwards.
ATGTGACCCAACCTCAAGGCCAGTGTGGTTCCCTGTTCTCACTCTGGGATTAAAGCACAGTCGGCTGGCCTGAGGACCAGCCTGAGCTACTGCAGCAAGGCAGCAGTGTGACCGGAGCAGCCTGCAGCACAGCCATGGTCCCAACAAGAGCTCTAATCTCTTCCCTCCTCCTGCTGCTGTCACTGACGCTGATGCCCGCCGTCTTCAGCAGCCCAAATTCAGGTAAACTCAACTAACTTTCTATAAGGGGAAGAAACTGGGAGAAAATGTGGCAAATCAACCCTCACATGCACAAAAATGCAGCCCTTGTTATTTAACTACAGGGGTTTGGGGCACGTTAGCCTTTCTTAGTGTGTTTCCTCATTTACTAAAAGGAAAAAACTGTACTTCCAGCTGAAGGGCACTGTGCCAATCAAATGGGATATGGGGTACTGTATGTTAACGTGTCTGCAGTGGTAGCTGGCGAAATATACACACACAGGTTCTCACACACCACATCAAGCTGCACACTCACACACACATTCAATAAAGAAACACAATCTTACTTCCTTCCACAACTTTTTTCAAAAAGAATACAGAATAACCAGGGACAAAAGTGGTGACCGGTGGTAGAGGGGTTTGATGGGGATTGCATTCTTTTCTTTTTTGAGATTTATTTATTTATTATTTTTTATAAAGATTTATTTACTTTTATTATAAAGTCAGACATACAGAGAGGAGGAAAGACAGAAAGGAAGATCCGTCCGCTGATTCACTCCCCAAGTGAGCGCAACGGCCGGTACTGTGCTGATCCGGAGCCAGGAGCCAGAAACCTCCTCCAGATCTCTCACATGGGTGCAGGATCCCAAAGCTTTGGGCCGTCCTCCACTGCTTTCCCAGGCCACAAGCAGGATACTGGATGGGAAGTGGAGCTGCCAGGATTAGAACCGGCACCCATATGGGATCCCGGCGTGTTCAAAGTGAGGACTTTAGCCACTAGGCCATGCTGCCGAGCCCAAGATTTATTTATTTATTTATTTATTATTTTTTATTGGAAAGTCAGTCTTACAGAAAGGAGAGACATAGAGAAAGATCTTCCATCCACTGGTTCACTCCCCAAGTAGCTTCAATGGCTGTAGTTGAGTTGATGTGAAGGCAGGAGCCAGAAGCTTCCTCCAGGTCTCCCAATGTGGGTGCAGGGTCTCAAGGCTTTGGGTCATCCTTCACTGCTTTCCCAGACCACAAGCAGGGAGCTGGATGGGAAGTGGAGCAGCCCGGACACAAACTGACACCCACATAGGATCCAGGCATGTGCAAGGCAAGAACTTTAGCCACTAAGCTACTGAGCCAGGCCCATGCTTGCACATTCTTAGAAAACCAGACAGTCTTGGGCCCAGCTCAGTAGCATAGTGGTTAAATCCTTGCCTTCAATGTGCTGGGATCCAATATGGGTGCCAGTTTGTGTCCCAGCTGTCCACTCCCCATCCAGCTCCCTGCTTGTGACCCGGGAAAGCAGTTGAGGATGGCCCAAAGTCTTGAGACCTTACACCCATGTGGGAGACCCAGGAAAAGCTTCTGGCTCGTGGCTTCAGATTAGCTCAGTTCCCATCATTGCCGCCACTTGGGGACTGAACCAGGAGATGGAGCATCTTTTCTCTGTGCTTCTCCTGCTCTGTGTGAATCCGACTTTCCAATAAATATAAATAAACCTTAAAAAAGAAAGAAAGAAAACAAGGCAGTCCTCATTTGCATCCCGAATAATACATAAGACTTGCCAAGACCGTCTTTCAGACTATTTAAAGGAAATATAGCACACTGAAAAAGTCTTATCTAGTGCTAGGCTGTGCTGAAGTGTTCTGTACCAAGCCCTGTTCCACAGCTCACACAGCTGGGGGCAGACCTTGGGTTATGAGTCCCAAGTCAGCCCTGGTATTCAGCACAGCCAGAGTGGCCCAGCCCTTCACAGAACCACCACATGGAATCCAGCTCTCGTCCAGGTATACTTCAGTGTGAGATCACGTTCTCCCAAGGACTACCTTGCGGTAAAATAAAAGGGGCCCTTAAAAGGTTCATGGAAAATTCTTATGGAAAAACAAAAGCTATGTTTACAGCAAAGAAAGTCTTCTGGAAGCCACTGAATCCCATTTCCCCAGGGCCTGATCACCATTCTGGAAGGAAAAGCTTTTCCATGGCAATGACAGAGTCCTTAGCCTGGAGGCAAGCTCTAGCCCCCAACCCAGGAATGAATACCGTGCACTACCCAAAAGTAGACAGCTTGCTGTGCCCTGTGCAGGTCCTGCTTCCCCGCTGTGCGGCTTCGTTCACACACCCAACCCAAAACTGTTTCCTCCCACAACCAGAAGTGAGCCCTCCATCTCATGGGTGTGCTCACACTTCATATAACTCTTTTTTGCACTTAAACTCTGCTTTGCATTGAAGCTGCTGGAATGCCTCTCCTGTCTACACCGTAACCTCCTGAGGAGCACACACCAGCCACTGCTTCTCATACGCCTCACGCTATCCGGCATAGTACACAGCAAATATCAGGTGCCTGGATGAATAATTTCAAAACTAAAACACTGGCCCTCTAAGACAACAACAAAGTCTGACAGCTGCTCCACCAACACATGAGGCTGATCTGATTAATTCTTAGTGTGGGAGCCATGAAAGGCTGTTCAGCACCATCCCAACCCCACCCTCAGTTACGAAAGCTAGAAATATTTCCAGACTTTGCTAAATGTCCCCAGGAAGCACTACCAGTGGAGAACCTCTTCTACATGCCAGTAGGTCTTTTTTATTATTTTTTAATTGGAAAGGTGGATATACAGAGAGGAGGAGAGACAGGAAGATCTTCCGTCTGATGATTCACTCCCCAAGCAGCCGCAATGGCTGGAGCTGAGCCAATCCAAAGCCAGGAGCCAGGAGCTTCTTCCAGGTCTCCCACGCAGGTGCAGGATCCCAAAGCTTTGGGCCGTCCTCAACTGCTTTCCCTGGCCACAAGCAGAGAGCTGGATGGGAAGCAAGTCTGCTGGGATTAGAACCGGCGCCCAGATGGGATCCCAGTGCATGCACAGCAAGGATTTTAACCACTACACTATTGCGCCGGGCCCATGCCAGTAGTTCTTAAACCTGACTGCACGTTTGGACTCACCTACACATTTCTCTTGGAATTGGCATTAGGGGGACCTGGATCCATATTCTGCATCAGCTGCTCACTCTACAACTCTTAACTAGTCACCTAATTGTCCTGAGGTCCAGTTTTATCATACTGAGATAAATAAAATGCCACATATCACATAAGACACACTGTTAAATAAACTGGTTTATAATGTTGACCTAAAAGGGTTCAGAAAATGGTCAGGGTAAAACTTCAAGGGTGATGAATTGGGACAAACTTGCTTTGCCACCAGTAGCACTGGCACAAACTCCAGGGGCTGGATGGTAGTCAGGCAAAAGCCTTGTTTCCTAGCCAAGCATAATTTTGAATTGATTAGTGCTAAAGGAAATGATACCCTCACCTACCCACACAAAAAAAAAGTCTCAAAATAAAATCTGATCTTACTTGGAGAACTTTTCTATATAACCTTATCTTTTAATTCCATTTTAGCATGATTTTTTAAAATATAGATTTGTTTATTTATTTGAAAGGCAAATCTACAGAGAAAGGAAGGAGAGAGAACGAGTGGGAGAGAGATCCCCAGCCACTGACTCTCTCCCCAAATGGCTGCAATAGCCAAAGCTGAGCCAATTCGAAGCCAACAGCCAGCAGTCAGCAGCTTCTTCTGGGTCTCCCACATGAGTACAAGAGCCCAAGGCTTTGGGTTACCCTCTGCTGCTTTCCCAGGCCACAAACACAGAGCTGGATGGGAAGTGGAGCAGCCAAGACACGAACCGGCACCTATATGAGATGCCAGTGCTGTAGGCAGAGGATTAGTACGCAATGCCACCATGCAGCCCACTTTTGACCATAAGTTTTTATTTATTTGATTTTATTTGAAAGGCAGAATTACAGAAAAAGAGAGAAAGAAACAGAGAGATCTTCCACTGACTGGCTCACTCTCCAAATGCCCACAATGATCAGGGCTCAACCAGGCAGAAGTCAGGAGCTTCCTGTGGGTCTCCCACATGGGTGCAATGGCCCACGCACTTAGACTATCTTCCATTGCTTTCCCAGGCCATAAGCTGGGAGCTAACTGGAAATGGAGCAGCCAGGACTCAAATTGTTGCCAATGTGGCTATGCCACAAATCCATGAATACTTCATATCTTTATTTTTTTTTAATTTTGTTAAATATTATTTACATAAAAGGCAGAGTTATAGAGACAGACAAAGAGGCAGAGAGAAAGGTCAAGAGAGAATCTTCTGTCTGCTGGTTTATTCCCCCAAAATGGCTGCAACTGCTAGGCCTGGGTGGGCCACAGCCAGGAGCTTCATCCGGGTCTAACACATTGGGTGGCAGGAGCCCAAGCACTTGAATCATCTTCTGCTGCTTTCCCAGGCAGATCAGTGAGGAGCTGGATGAGAAGTGGAGCAGCTGGGGTGTGAACTGCCTCCCATCTGGGATGCTAGTGCTACAGGACACAGCTTCATCTGCACAGTACTAGCCACAATTTTTAAAAAATATTTTCATTTTATTTCAAAGACAGAGATACAACAAAAGAGACAAAGCCAGAAATTTTCCAACTGTTGGTTCATGCCTCAAATGCCTAGAACAGCCAGGGCCTGGCCAGGCCAAAGTTAGAAGTTAAGAACTCCATCTGGGTCTCCCTTGTGGGACCCGAGTACCTGAGCCATCACCCACTGCCCCCAGGATGCACACTAGGAGGAAGCTGGAATTAGAAGCAGAGCTGGGACTTGAACTCAGGCACTCTGATATGGGATGCCGCCATCACAAGAGGAGTCATACCTGCTGTGCCAAAGCCCACCCCTAAAAGATAGCTTTTAAAATAACCACATGAGGGCCCAGCACGCTACTCTAGTGGCTGAAGTCCTAGCCTTGCATGTACCAGGATCCCATATGGGCTATGGTTCATATCCCGGCTGCTCCACTTCCCATCCAGCTCCCTGAGTGTGGCCTGGAAAAGCAGCAGAGGATGGTCCAAAGCCTTGAGACCCTGCACCCGTGTGGGAGACCTAGAGGAAGCTCCTGCCTCCTGGCTTTGGATCAGCTCAACTACAGCCATTGTGGCCACTGGGACATGAACCAGTGGATGCAAGATCTTTCTCTCTGTATCTCCTCTTCGAATATTTGGCTTTTCAAGAAAAATAAATATTTTTCAAATGTCAAAATAATAACTACATAAATGCTCAATATGCTTTTTCCAAAAAGAAAGGGAAAAAACATGTGACAATACATGAGGATATTGGGAAATGAATGACATATTCATTTGTTAATTACATTGCTGACTCTAAATTATATGATAATGACTGATTTTACACCCCAGGTATCATTTTAAGTATTTCACATGTATTATCTCCTTTCTAATTTCAAAGAAAACTAACATTTTCTTAACTTTCAATTTTTCAGCCTTTCAAAAATGTAGAAATAGAGTTCCAGTACATTATCCTTCATCCAGTTGTTTTCAAATAACATCTTACATAACTGTAATACAATTACCAAATCAGGAAACTGGCACTGACACAATAACATGAACGAATCCAAAAATGTTCACGTCTTGTTCATCGCTCCACATTAACGTCATCTGACTGCTCCAGGCTCCAATCCCCAAGTCAGTGACAAATAACACAGTCATGTCTCCTTGGTCTTCCCCAATCTAGGATAGTTTCTCAATTTTTCCTTGTCTTTCATGATTTTGGCATTTCAGTGCTTTTGTAGAATGTCCTTCAGCTGGGGCTTGTCTAATCCACTTTTGTTAAGAAGCCCCCAGAGGTGGTATATCTTCATCACAGTACATCAGGGGACCAGGCATCCCCCCTCTCACTCCTGGCCAACTTTCAGCACTTGGATAAGGTGTTGTCTGCCAGGTTTCTCTAAAGTTGCCACTTCCCTCACTAATAAGTACCCTGTGAAGACAAACTTTGAAACTATGCAAATAGCCCAACTCTTCTCATTATACCTTTACCCATTAATTTGTAGAATTCATTAATGGCTCCTGCCTTCAATTATTACAGCCTGTTGCTTAATCAACTAGCGATGTTCTATTTCCATTCTTGTATATTTATTAATTGGAATTTTACTAAAAGGAAAAGCTATCCCTTTTCCCCCTTGACTTATTCAGTTACTTATTTATGTCAGTATGGGCTCACGGAACCTACATGTTATGATTTATTGTTATAATCATTCTGTATGTTGCACTTACTGTCCCCAAATTGGCCCCTGGGAGCTCCTTCACTTTGGCTTCCATGACCCTCTGACACACTTATATGATTACTCAAGCAGTTGCTTGCTTTATAATATCACAACATGTTCCAGATTCATTTTACACCTCCCCGATACGGCCCCAGATCCCGCCATTTCTCCAGGGCCATGATCCCTTTCTTGGGAGGAGAGTATTGACCAGCGCTGGGCACCAGGCTCCCCTGTGGCTAGCAGGTGTTGTTACTGCTAGACCCTCTAGTGGACAGAACCGGGAAATACATGAGTACACACACCAAAATGTGAAACACACACACACACACACATACACGTAACTCCCTCATAGTAGGAATTTCTCATGAACTTCTAGAAGATTGTTTATTTGTTTGGTAGGCAGAGAGAGTAAGCTCTCACCTGACGAAGCAATCCCTGAAATGCCTGCAATGGCAGAGACAGCCAGGCGGAAACCAAGGATCTAGGGGAGCAATCCCAGTCCCAACATGTGTCCTGCGTGACAGGGACGCAGCTACTCGAGTCAGCCGTTCCCTGATGCCTCCAAGGCCATGAATGAGCAGACAGTCGGAATGGGGAAGAGGACTGGCACAGGAACCCTGGCACTCTGATACAGAATGAAGGCATCCCTAGTGGCATCTTCACCTCTCTGCTGAGTCACCGTGCCTGTCCCCATACGACTGCTGGCCACATTTTACAAATCAGGACATAACAGGGGGAAATAAGTTATGTGTCCTAATGCATAGTAAGATGCAAGGATGATGTACATTTGAAAGCTATAAGAAAGGATTTTGAATGTTTTACCCCCCATGAAAATTATAAAAATTTAAAGAGATTAACATGCTTTCTCTGATTTGAACATGACACTAGGAATATATATGTGTATATCAAAAAGCAAAGGATTCTTTCTAAACATGTGTAATATTTATATGTCAATCAGAAAATACAAATTAGGTAAAGAAAGCAGAGAGAAGTTCAGTAACTTATCTAAAATCACAAACTGCACATTTAGCGGCAGTAGGAAATCAAAATAATGATACACAAGCCACACTGCAAGTCCGGAAGTGCAGAAGTGACTTCGTTACGAACACGTGTCAGCAGGAAGGCACGAGCCTGAGCAGCCGGTGCAGACCTTCTCTTTGGAAACACACCGATAGCACCAGGTACTCGGTGCCGGCCTGGCCGCCGGGCACCCACTGCAGCTCTGAACTCCTGCACGAGACACACTGCAGTGCTCACCTCACAGCAGGGAATCAAGAATCAAGGAGCTTACGTGACAGAGCCAGTGTTTGACCCCACACCTATCTGTATATAAAGTCCATTCTTAGACCACATACCAACGCTTCCTAAAATATGTTGTACATGTAACATAAATCAGCATATTTTAACAGTTACATGTTTGTTTTAATTTCATTTACTTAGAAAAAAATCTATATGACAACTTTTTGTATCAGATATAATACTACATAAAGTGAGGTTGCTTTATAAAATAAATGCAAAGAAAAAGTATGAAGCAAATAATAGTAGAAGCAGAAAAAATGGGCCATAAATGTTAGAGGTCGTAGGAGATGTCTCACTAAGTACTGAGCAGTTTCCTTCTCCGTCATGCCCAGAAAATCATAGCCACGCGGCCGCAGGGAGAGCGACAGGTTAAGCATTTGGGGCCTAGATGAGTGTTCACCCTGGATGTGTCATCATTACCTTCATGAACTTGCATATTTCATTTGATGTCTCTGATCTTCAATTTCTGAAAGAAAAAGAGGGAATATGATCAAATTAATATAGCCCTTTTGAAAGCAATTTGAGAACAGAATCAAAAATTCACAAAACTATTCTTTTCAGTATGTACTTTTTTTATTTGAAATGCAGACCTGCAAAAAAAAAAAGAGAGAAAAGGAGAGGGAGAGAGAGGAGGAGAGAGAGAGAGAGATCTTCCATCTACTGGTTCACTTCCCAAATGGCAGTAACAGCCAGTGCTGAGCCAGGCAAGAGCCAGGAGCCAGGAGCTTCATCCAGATCTGCAAACGCATGAGGGACCCAAGCACTTAGGCCAGCACCCATTGCTCTCCTAGGTACATTAGAAGGAAAACTAGATTGTAAATGGGGCAGCTCAGATTCAAGCCAGTGCCCAAATGGGGTGCCGGCATTGTAGGCAGCAGCTTAACCCACTATGCCACAACATTGGCCCTACAAAATTGTTCCTAACTTTTGACCAGGTAATTTCCCTTTGAGAATGCTCTACCAAGAAAATAACCCAAAACTTGGAAAAAGATTTTCAAGAACAAAGAAATTAAGCAATACGATATCTCAAAATAAAACAATCTAAATATTCAAAGTAGAACAGCTGAATAACTAGGATACATATACTTGGAGCAAGTATTATGCAGTCACTAAAAATGCAGTGGGGGCAGGCATTTGGTGACTCAATTATGGCACCATTCAAGATACCTGCATCTCCCATTGCAGTGCCAGTTCCAGTCTCAACTCCTTTACCCCCGATCCAGCTTCCTGTTAACGCCCAGCCTGGGAAGTGGCGATGATGCCCTAAGCACTGGGTCCCTGCCACCTACAAGGGACATGGTGATGTGAGTTTTGCCTCCTGGATTCCGCCTGGCCCATCCCTGGCTTTGCAGTTGTTTGGAGAGTGAATCGAGAGATGGAAGATTCTGTCTCTGCTTCTCTTTCTCCACAGAAAAATGAAAATTGACAAAATTTTTTAAAATGTAATATCATAAAAAGATACCAATGTGCATATAAAGTTAAGAGAAATCTGTTCACATTACTATGGCAACCGCCATTTACAGAAAGACAGATGTAAGTAACAAATATACCAGAATACCAATGGTTAATAAGAATAATGATCTCTTTGCACTTTCAAAATTTTTTCCAATGTAATGAGATTAAAATGGAAAGGATGAAAAGCACCAGGCTAAGGGATTTACCTATGTAATCTCCAAGACTGCTTCTGGCTCTAATATTCTGTGGCTTTTCTCTGGAAATGGGAGTGGAGATGAAGGACACAAACACCAGAGTTTAGCAGTTCTCTGTTCATGCTCCAGAACAGCATGAGAACATCTGGGATGGTGCAACTCCTCCATGTGAGTGGCAGAAAGGGCACGAGTCTGGGAAAGAGGAGACCTAAGTTGAACCAGACGATCTTGAGGGACCATGAGGCCTAACCATGAGGCTGGATGGTCACTGGACCATTCCTTCAGAGTCTAGTGAGAGAGAAAGACTGCATCTTCATCTTCTACGGCTGCTGAAACCAAACACCCCAGATCAGTGGCTTAAGCATCAAGAACTCATTCTTTCACAGTCCTGGAGGCTAGAAGAGGCTAGAAACCCAAGAATAAGCTGCCTTCAGGTTCAGTTTATTTTCCCATGCAGCTGTTAACTGGGTACAACCTTGCTCAGCTTCTGGGACCAGACAAGAACAGGCATGTTAAGTGCAGTTGCCACAGACTGGCCTCTCCCCTTGACTTGGTCTGGGGCTGATGTAACAAAGAAGACCAGGTGACTTACAAACAAGAGAAGCTCATTCCTCAGAGTCTCAGCACACCTGGGCTGTGGTCAGGGTCCTCCTCATTGCAAACCCCTGGCTTGCTCCTGCATCTTCACCTGCCAGGAGGACAGCGACAGTGCTCTCTGGGTCCCATTCACAAGGGCACTAATTCCCCATATGCGGGCTCTACCCTCTGACATAATTACCTCTCAGGCTCCCACCTCCTACTGCTGTCCCACTAGAGGTTACATTTCAACCTGCCAACTTTTAGAGGGACACATTCAGGCCACAGTGCTGGCCTCCATGCTATATCCTCACATTGTTGTTCCTCTGGGGTCTCTCTTGGCTAAATCTCCTCTTGGAAGGACCCCAGTTGGAACAGTAGGGCTCATCACAACAGCCTCCTTTCAACTTCACCATCTCTTGACAAGTCCTGTTCTGAAGGACTGGAGATGGAGGCTTCAGCATGTGACTTCGGGAACACACAATCCACTTCACCACAGATGTCCTGAAATTATAAACTATAACTGTGTAATAACAGAGCCGTGTTCAACAGGATAGAAACCAGATGAAAGCATAATAAATTCTGACAGGAAACATCAGAAACAACCACACACTGGAGACGTATCTGGGCCCAGTTCTAGCGTGAGGACTTCAGGCTTACAAACCACCATCCTTTTTAGATATCATCAAATGGAGATTAGATGGACTCAAATGATAAAACAGCCTCAGACAGAGGACAACATGGATGTATTTGTTCTAGAGAAACAGCGATCAATTCCTGCCTCTTATGGCTAAATGGAGATGATAGATTGAACACAGCAAGTTGGAGTCAAGTGAAAATCTTGGCTCAAATGCTGATCTGCTCCCTTCTCCTCAAGTCATGACAATTTTACGAGAGGAGTGGGGAAAAGCATAAGGTCTTAATAAACTTCCTAATTTGTTCTCTTCTGCCCAAAAACTATTTTCTCCAAAGCCTTCAACTAAGCTTTCCATTCTAGGTCAGATTTTAAGCCTCAATTCCTTTTCCATTTAAATATCTCTCTCTTTCTCTCTCTCACTACCTTTCAAATAAATAAAAATAATTTTAAAAACAAAGAGATCTTCTATCCACTGGCTCACTCCTCAAATGGCTGTCATGCTCCAGCTGTGGGCTAAGCTGAAGCCAGAAGCCTGGAACTCCCTCCAGTTATCCCATATAGGTGGCACGGGACATCTGTTACAGCTTTCCCATGAATATTAGCAATGAACTGAATTGAAAGTGGCACTTACATGGAATGAAGACATTGAAGGTGACAGCTTAACCCACTGGCCCACAATGCCAGCACCTCTGTTTAAATTTTCATTTTGCTTGAAAGAGAGGGAAGGAGAGAAGAAAGAGAGAGAGAGATCCTCCATCCACTAGTTCACTCCTCAAATGTTTTCAAGACTCAGGTCTAGGTCAGGCCAAAGCCAGGGAGCTGACATTCCATTTGGCTCTCCACATGGGTGGCAGGGATCCAAGCCCCGGTCCATCACCTGCTGACACTTCCCAGGGTATACCTTAGCAGGAAGCTGGATCTGAGGAAGGGCCGTCAGCATTTGAACTGATCCCTCCAACACGGCACATGAGCATCCTAAGAAATGACTTAGTCGTTACACCATATGCCTGCCCTCTCTTGAAAGAACCTAGATTTCTGAAGTGAAAGAGGAGAATCTGACCTCTGCTGCCCTGGGTTGCACGTTTCCATGGGTCTTGTCCCTTTCCAGTGCCTGGGAATGACCTGTTTTCTTCCAACAGAGGTCGCCAGAGGCCACAAGGACCAGCGCCAAACTTCTGGGCGGTGGCTCTGGGAAGATGGCCAAGAATGTGAGTGCAAAGGTCAGTAACAAGGCATCAACAACAGCAATGGTATCACCATGACCCTGGCTCTATCCCTTAAGCCCTCTGAGACCAGTGCAGATGTTATCTGAACTGACTTCAGCCACCGCCCTCCACCACGCTCAGCACCAACACCTGTTTCCTTACTGAGTCAGGGTCTGCAGGAGAACCATCTGAATCTCAAGATGCCTCCTCCCCTACTTGAGCTTTTTCCTGAGAACCAGGTCTCCTTTCCAAAATGCCTTCCGAGAGCTTCCTTTCCCTCACTGGAAAGAATGAAAGCAGAGAGGCAAAATAGCTGCCAGAGATGAGGCAAACTCCAAAACACAGACACCAGGGTCTGACTACCGAGTTTTCTTGCCAGTCTTGCCTTATGCATCCTCCAAATCTGCCAGCAAACCGTGCTCACATCGGTCATTAAACCCATGTGTTCACGCAGCTGTACGTCCCCATTCTTCTGTGTTGAATCTGCTGCAGGCTGAGAGGAAATGAAGGCAGGGAAAGCCAGCCTCCTCCCTACTCAAACATGCGGGCGCTCCCGTCTAAGCAGGGTTATCTGTCATTTCAGGCTGGTTCCTGAGAGCTCCTAAAAGAAAACTCATGACGGTTCATGGGCAAGCAAAGAAACACTGTCCGTGTGATCACTTCAAGGGCACTGCGAAGAAAACCAGTAAGTTGTAAGGGATGGCCTTCATAAACCAGTCTTGTGAAATCAGAAGCGAAGTAGGGGTTGAGCATAGAGAGGAAGGGTAAGACCAGGTGGGCACACAGCTCAACCCCTCCCATTTGGTGTCAGCTTGTGCAGAAACACAAAGAACGTTTCCAATAAAAATAAAAGGAAATGTAGGATTCAATTCTCTAGGTAGAAGAACAGGTTAATCCAATTCCTGAATTGAGGTCCTGCCCACTGATCTTTGAAGAAGACACTAACATTAGCGTCTGTCAGAACTGAACTCCTGGGGTCAGTGCAGTGATGTAGCATGCTAATCCTCTGCCTGTGGTGCTAGCATTCCATACAGGTGCCAGTTCTAGCTCCAACTGCTCCAGTTCCAATCCAGCGTCCTGCTAGCATGCATGGGAAAGGGACAGAGGATGGTTCAAGTCTTTGGACCCCTGTACCTACATTAGACACAGAAGAAGCTCCTGGCTCCCAGCTTCAGACTGGCCCAGCTCTGGTCTTTAAAAACATTTAGGGAGTAAATCAGCAGATGAAAGATCTCTCTCTCTCTCCCTGTCTGTATGTCTCTTTCTCTCTAACTCGACTTTCAAGCAAAATTTTAAAAATCCTTAAAAAAGAGAGGGAGAGAACTGACCTCATTTCTAGTTCAGTAATTTTTCAGCAGCATATAAAAAGTAAATTAGTGGGCCCAGCGCAGAAGCCTAGTGGCTAAAATCCTCATCTTAAATGTGGTGGGATCCCATATGGGTGCCAGTTCTAATCCCGGCAGCTCCACTTCCCATCCAGCTCCCTGCTTGTGACCTGGGAAAGCAGTCAAGGACGGCCCAAAGCCTTGGGACCCTGCACCCATGTGGGAGACCCGGAAAGAAGTTCCTGGCTCCTAGCTTCAGATCGGCTCAGCGTCAGCTATTGCAGCCACTTGGGGAGTGAATCATCAGATGGAAGATCTTTGTCTCTGTCTCTCCTCCTCTCTGTACATCTGCCTTTCCAATAAAATAAATAAATCTTTTTAAAAAAAAACACCTATATCACAAAAATTAATTTCAGGTGGATTAAGATCAAAATATACGAAATCTATATAAATAGTATATTCACAAGCCTTGGATAAGGAAAGACTTATTTTTACTTCTCTTTTTTTCTATATTTTATTTAAGAGACATTTTAAAGAGCTCCTGTCCGCTGGCTTATGCTCCCTAACTGCCCACAATGGCCAGGGCTGATCAAGGTTGAAACCTGAAGCCAGAAACTCAGCCTGGGTCTGCCACGTGGATGGGAGGTACCCATCTACCTGAGCTATTACCGGCTGCTTCCAAGCTGTACGTTAGCAGGAAACCAGAATTAGGAGCAGAGATGGGACTCAAACTCACGGAGTCCTATATGTAATGTTGGTGCACCAACTAGCACCCTAACCACTCTACCCATCAATCCCCCACACCAAGAAGTATTTCTTAAACAAGATATAAAATGTGCCACCTATAATATGGAAGACTGATATGTCTAACTTCATTCAAGTTTAACAAAATTTGGTTATCAATGGATAAAACCGTAAGCTTCAGAGTTGATGTAATATGCAACATATATAGCCTACATAATATTCAGAGTACATAAAGAATTCTTGAGGGGTCACTATGATGGCTTAACCTGCTTACCCTTTACTCGCAAGCAACAGCATCCCCTATGGGCACAGTTTGCATCCCACCTGCTCCATTTCCCATCCAGCCATGTGGGAGACACAGAAGAAACTCCTGACTCCTGGCTTCAGAGAAGTTCAGCTCCAGCCACTGTGGCCATTTGGGGAAGGAACTAGCAGATGGAAGATCTTTCTCTGTCTCTCCTCTCTGTGAATCTCTCTGTAAATATATATATATATATTTTTTTCAATATATATATATATTTTTTTTTCAATAATTCTTGGGACTGGCACAAGCTAAACTACTACCTGCACATCCGGCATTTAAAGGTACCAGTTCAAGTTGTAGCCATTTCACTTCCAATCTAGAGCCTGCTAATGTACCTGGGAATGCATTGGAAGAGAGCTCAAGTACTTGGGCCCCTGCACCCACATGGGAGACCCAGACACTCCCGGCACCACGCTTTGGTCTGGCCTGGTTTGGGATGAACCAGAGATGGAACATCCCTTTCTGTGTGACTTTCTCAATTAAAGGTCTTTGTTCTACTTCACTCTCTGTGCCTTCCCAAAAAGCAAAAATAAATATATTTTAAAAGATTTACTTAATTTGTTTGGAAAGGCTGATTTACAGAGAAGAAGAGACAAAGATCTGCCATCTGATGGTTCACTCCCCAAATGGCTGCAATGGTCAAAGCTGAGCCCATCTGAAGCCAGGAGCCAGGAACTTCTTCTGGGTCTTCCATATAGTTACAGGGTTCCAAATCGAGCCATCCTCGACTGCTTTCCCAAGCCACAAGCAGGGAGCTGAATGGGAAATGGAGCAGCCAGGACACGAACCAATGCCCATATGGGATCCCGCCACCTGCAAGGTGAGGATTTAGTGACTGGTTAAAAAAATAATCTCTATAGATCAATGAGAGGAAGGCAGGCAATACAACAGATAAATTGGCAAAATATATATATAGCCACTGCACAGATGAAGAAATCCAAATAGTGAGTTAATAAATGAAATAGTACTCAACATAACTACTGGAAAATGTGAAAATCAAAATGAGGGCAGGGTTCTGTCTAGCAGATAACATGCTGGTTGGAATGTCAGTATCCCACCTCATGGAACCTGGATTCAATTCCTGGCTCCAGCTCCTGATCCCAGCTTCCTGCTAATGCAGACCCTGGAGGCAGAGACAATAACTCAAATAATTGGTTCCTGCCACCAGTGTGAGAGACCTGTGTTGTGTGCCTGACTGCTGACTTTAGCTCTGGGCCCAGTCCTGGCCACTGCAAGCAACTGGTAAGTCAAACAGTAGATGAGAACCTCTCTCTGCCCCTCTTCCTCCTAAACAACAGCTCTCTGTATATCTCTCTCTCAAGTAAATCATTTTAAAATGAGGTATCAGTATATAGTCATGATAAAAACAGAAGTTTTTAAGTCTGACAAGACCAAGCTTACTGACAAGACCGCACTTGCCACAGTTGCAAACCCTGCACACATCTTTTAAATGTTTCTTTTTAATGATTTAAAAAGTAAAATGAGATAGAGACAGAGACAGAGTGAGGTCTTCCACCCACTGGTTCATTTATCAAATCTCCACAACAACCAGGGCTAGGCCAAGCCTGAGCCAGGAGCCTAGAACTCATCCAGGTCTTCCACTTGGGTGGCAGGGACCTAAGGCCCGACCATCACTTGCTGCTTTCCCGGCATTAGCAGCAAGCTGGATCAGAAGCAGAGATGAGACTTGATCCCAGGCACTCACAAAGTGTATGTGGGTTTCCAAAGCAATGGCCTAACTCCCACGTGGGTGCAGGGTCCCAAAGCTTTGCGCCGTCCTCGATTGCTTTCCTGGGCCACAGGCAGGGAGCTGGATGGGAAGCGGGGCTGGCGCCCATATGGGATCCCAGGCATGCAAGGCAAGGACCTTAACCACTGCGCCACCACGCCGGACCCTACCATCACTGAATTTTTTAAAAGACACAGAAAAGGGCCCAGCCTAGTGGTTAAATTCTCATGTTGCATGCACTGGAATCCCATATAGGCACTGGTTTGAGTCCCAGATGCTCCACTTTCCTTCCAGCTCCCTGCTTATGGCTTGGGAAAGCAGTGGAGGACGACCTAGGGCCTTGGGACCAGAGGGGGCTCCTGGCTTCGAATCAGCTTTTGCCTAGCTCTGGCCTTTGCAGCCACATGGGGAGTGAATCAGCAGATGGAAGATCTTTTTCTCTGTCTCTCCTGTTAATCTGGGTTTCTAAGTAAAAAATAAATATTAAAAAAAAAAGCACCCACACAGAAGAATTGGTATTTGGTACATTAGTTAAGACAGCTCTTGGGACACTTATGTCCCATATCATAGTGCCTAGGTTGTACTCCTGGTCCACTCCCAGTTCCAATGTCCTGCTAGTGTATACCATGGGAGACAGCAGATAATGGCTCAAGTAGCTGGGTCCCTGTCACCCACATGGGAGACCCCAACTGAACTCCTAGCTCCTAACTTCAGTCTAGCCAGACCCAGCATTGTAGACATTTGGGGAATAAAGAGGCAGAGTTCTATCTCTTTTTGCTTTTTAAAGTAATGAGCTTTAAAATAACCTCCTAGGATTGGCACTGTGGCACAGAAGGTTAAGCCATGCCTACAGTACCAGCATCTTACAGGGGGTGCCAGTTCAAGTTCCAGCTGCTCCACTTCTGACCCAGTTCTCTGCTAATACACCAGGGAAAGCAGTGGAAAATGGTCCAAGTGCTTGGGTCACTGCCATCCCCGTGGGAGACCAGGAAGAGGCTCATGGTTTCTGGCTTCCACCACCTGGCGCAGCCCCAGCCATTGCCACCATCTGGGAAGTGAACAAGCAGACGGAAGGTCATGCCATCTATCTCTCCTTCTCCATCACTCTGCCTCTAAAATAAATAAATATTAATATTGCCTTAGTCCGACTCAGCAGCTACAACAAAATGCCACAGAGCAGTTACAAATAGGAAAATTTATCACAGTTCTAGAAGTTGGGAAAGATAAGAAGTTGGAAAATCAGTTTGATTGCCGAGTCATTATTAACTCCTATATTTAGATGTGTATTTTGCAATAGTAAAATATTTATTAAGGGTGAAGAGCAAAGCAGTAAGTATAGTATAATCTCATTTCTGCTTTTTGAAGTAAACCACTATGTTTATACAGCAAAAGTCATGGAGGTGTAGCTGGTGATTAACAGTGATTAGCTCTGGAGAGTAGGTAGCAGGATTTGGGATGCTTTTTTACTTTTCGTTGGAATTTTTTTTTTCCTACTAGACAAGTATTAACTAACCATTTAGAAGCACTCATAAAAATTAAATGTCAAGCACGTTTTTAAGGAGTGGATATTAGGTGCAGCAAACTGCCCACCTGTGACATCCAAATCCCATGTTGAAGTGCCCGGATTCAAGCCCTTTCTCTGTCCTCCGTTCCAGCTTCCTGCTGATGTGCACCCTGGGAGGCAGCAGGCGGTGGCTCCTGGACACAGGTCCCTACTGCCCATGCTGAAGACCCAGAATGAGTTTCTGGCTCTTGGTTTGGCCTGGCCCTGCACCTGCTACTGTGGACATCTGGGGAATCAAAAAGCAGATGGGATATTTCTCTTTGCCACTCTTTCAAAGAAAATTTTAATTATTAACACATTTTTTTTTTCATCTTAGGACATCAAAAGTACCGCCGGCACCCAAACAAGCACTCCAGAGCCTGCCAGCAATTCCTCAAACGGTGTCAACTAGCAAGCCTTGCTTTGCCCCTGTAGGAGCTCCAAGAGCCCACTCTGCTTCCGGAACATTCTCAGGCCAGAGGGCAGTCAGTGTGCCTAGAGAATGTTCTTCATCTTTCCACACCTTAGTTTCACCCTCTAAATCATTCCAGTGCTCTCAAAGGGCATTTTCCCAAGATCATATTAATTACCATTCCTCCTGGAAAGATCCAGAAAACCCCAGCTTCCTAGCCAGTCTCAACCCTAAATACAGGCAGAAAGTAGCAAACAGAAGTCAGTAAATATTGTTACATGTTAACAGGTCAAAAATACTTCTCTCAGGCAGGGTCTGCCCAGTCAGTTCACTCCAAAGCCAGCCCTAGTATAAACACATTTTCTACCACCATGATCCTTACTTTTTCTCCACTGTCCAGCCTCTTCAGTTTTTCAACAAATTTCTGTAGGTAAGAGCTAGGGACAAGAAAACCAGGTATAGGGGCTGGTATTGTGGCATAGCAGGCACCACTTCTGATGTGGCATCCTAAATGGGCACTAGTTTGCGTCCTGGCTTCTCCACTTCTGACCCAGCTTCCTGCTAATGTGCCTGGAAAAGCAGCAGGAGAAGGCGTGAGTGCTTGGACCCCTGCAATCACGTTGGAGACCAAGAAGAAGCTCCTGGATTTGACCTAGCACAGCCCTGACCACTGTGCCCATTCAGAGTGTAAACCAGCGGTTAGAAGATTCATTGATCTCTCTCTTTCCCTCTGCCTCTGCAACTGCCTTTCAAACAAATTTTTTTAAAAAAAAACTGTAAAAATAAACAATGAGTTAGTAATGATCTTATTAAAGATAACGTTTAAAAACTAAATTTTCTAACATATAAGTGGTTGCCTTCAGTATTTATGATTTTTAAATATGTGTATATATATTTTAAATATATATTAGCTATATATGCAGAATGTAATTCGGGGCTAGAAAAATAGTGTAGAAACCTCAAAAACCATTTAAAAGAGCTTAAAGCTGTAAAAACTATATATAAATATATATATATATATATTATGTATCTATTATATAGCATGGGAGTGATCAAAACAACATTATAAGCAGTTTATAAGCATTATAAGCAGTGGAAAAAATTAATGTAGCCAGAATAGACAATACCTCCCCTCTGGCCCATTTCTCAAAGATCAAAAAGTGAGGGAATAAGGGACCACTCAACTAGAATATGGTTTCTGTCTATCTAAACAGAAGACAAATTTGGGACGCTTGACTAATGGGAAAAAACATTTTAACTGAATGATGAGTGGGGTGGGGCCCTATTTATGACACAAGAGGGCAAGCCCCTCCCCTCTGCTAAGCAGTGTTAGGCACACAGCCTGCTCCTATCCCTAATTCTCTCACCTCAAAAGAAGGAGCACCCCGGGGCACAGGAGTTGGGGCAGCAGTGTCAGCCCTATAGTCAGCTGCCTTAAAAAGGAAAACCAAGGATGCCAGGATGAAGGATTGGAACACCAAGCGAGGTGCCATCATGAGACATCTGTGAAGAGGAAGGCCCAAGGCACCCAGAAGGATGAATCCTGGGACACCAACCTCTCCTGCGAAGGAGACAGCAACATTAGAACCTGGTTCTAAGTCAGTGCCTAAGACGGATCAGACACCTGAGTCACAGCAGATACCCAGGACACCGCCACAGCTTCAACCAGAGATGACAGCCAAGCCAAGGACGAAGACTCTGCAGGAATCCAGTGCCCGACAGGAGCCTCCTTCACAGCAAAGGCCGTCCACCCAGCAGGAAGCCCTTGCTCAGCCTGAAGCCAAACCCCAGCAGCAGGCTGGACCCCAACCAAAACCTACTGTACCACAGCAGGGACCTGCTGCCTCACAGGAGTCTACACAACAATCACCTCCCATCCAAAGGCCATCCCTCATGCCACAGGAAGCCACCTCCCGGCAGGGACTCAGCCCAAGGAAAGACTCAACAACTCCACGGAAATCAGAATCGAGAGAAGATCATGTAATCAGGGCAGTATTTGAACCGGTAGAGTCCCCCGTAGCCCAGCATTCTAAACGTGCATCCACAAAGGGCCCACCTGCCCCGGCTGACCCTGCATCCCAAGACAGAAGCCAACTCCCAGAATCTCTGGCTCAGCAAACAACTCCAGGGCAGGGAGCCAGCTCCAGGCGGGAATCTTTGACCGAGGACCATTTCCCCATGAGAAATCCGCAAGAAACCGCCACGACGCTGCAAGAGATATCCACACAGCCGCCTCCCCAAGAATGGAAGACGTTTTTGGAGTGGGCCATGGATTCTGACTCAGAATCAGAAGGCGGATATTCAGACACAGATATTCTAGGTGTGAGAGGTGAAGCTGAGGTGCAGGAAGACATGCCAGATTTCAAAGAGAAATCGAGTCAGGAGGGGCTATCAAGACATGGCAGGCTGTTCTATAGGAAGAAAGCCAACCTCCAGGGTCACAGACACTACCGGGACACAGGTGAGTCTGAATCCGCACCAGCTAGGGCCTCTTAGGAACAGTCCTCCATTCATCCGTGAAATATTGTAAGTAGGATTAGCCTTCAATAATTCCGTGAGATAAAGATCTACATCCCCATTTGGGAGGTGAGGCGGAAAGACAGGGAAGCAAGGGTCTCGCAGAAGGCAGGTTCCGTTAGCAAGTGGCAAAGTGGGGATTCTGCCTCCGCCCTGCTGCAGGCTGCCTCCCTGCCAATGCCAAGGCTTGGGGGCAAATGCAACACCCCCGTGAGGAGGTGGGGGCGAGCTCCAGGCTGGGCAGCTGGGCCCCCTGCCCCAGGGCCCGTCAGCATTCAGCCCCTGCCCGGGCACCTGACCTAGCAGCTGCTCCAGGGCAGCTCTGAAAGCGGACCTTGGCCTCGGGGAGCTAAGCAGAACCCTGTGGCAGTCGCCCAGGTCTGTCCTTGGCTGCCAACCTTGCCTGCCAATGCCCTGGGGCTTCGGGCAGCAGGGCACTCTGGAAGCCACGAGGTCCCAGGTCAGGAGCCTGGGAGAAGGGAAACAGGGCAAGTGGCACCAGTGGGGCAGGCGCAAGATTCCCCCTGCTCCTCACCTTCTGCGGCTCTTCAGGCCCTGACCCTCCTCCTCTAACTCCTACGCGCAGAACGAAACACCACGCAGTTTTGTCCATGGAACTGGGGGTGACTCATTGAGGTATCCCGAGAGGGGGCAGGAACCACTGCAGGACCTATCCTGAACGTGCCGGCACCCATACGCCCATAGTGCTCCCGAGAGGCCGCCATGGTGGAGTCTTCGAGAAAAGCTAGGCGGTCTCTCTCAGCGCTGAAGAGCACTGGGTAACTAGTGCCCTCCAAGGCTGGAGTGCTTGTGTCCTTTGGGAGGAGCGGAGCCACCAGGGCTTCTGTTTTTCCGACCCTGACGACAAAACAAGCTGTCCGGGCTTCCAGGGCCTGGTTTTCCGGCACCACCACGCCAACGTCGCCGCTGTCCCCTCTCAGCGGCAGTTGGCTTGTGTTGCGCACGCGCGAGCCTCGCGCCTCCACGGGTTCCCGCCTTTTATTCTGGGCACGCACTGCTGCGCTTCCTTCCGCTCCTCGCGGCCAGCCAGTGCGCAGGCGCCCGGCATCCTCCGGCCTTCCCTCGGTTTCCCGGGAGGAGAGGAGAGCGAGGGTGGAGAGATTAAAGAACCCAGAGAGAGACTGCGGCGGACAGGGGAGGAGGGGGGGAAAGGCGGGGCTTCCTCCAACCGAGGCTCCCA
Organism: Ochotona curzoniae; assembly: GCF_017591425.1. Lineage (NCBI taxonomy): Eukaryota > Metazoa > Chordata > Mammalia > Lagomorpha > Ochotonidae > Ochotona > Ochotona curzoniae. The sequence continues at coordinate 1,726,750 of NW_024465561.1, read as the reverse complement.
GGCCGAGCCACACCTCCTGGGCTGGCGCCCCGCTCCGGCCTCGAGGCGCCCGCCTCCCGGAGGAGGCTGCTCGGCGCCCCGTGTCCCCTTCCAGCGGGCGGGCGGGCGTGCACGGGCCGCGTTCTAGGGGATCCCAGCGTGGGAAGGTGAGTGGGGATAGCGAGGCTGAAGCCCGGCCCGAGAGACGATCGGAACTTCCCCGGTAGAGGTGACCCCCCAGGCTCCCAGGTTAGACCTTGCCCGGAGGACGGAGGACGCCTCCTGGGCTGCAAATCGTCCTTGGCCGCGGGCCCTTTAACGAGCGCAGTGGGCGAGGCCAGGCCGGGCCAGGCCGTCCCTCCAGGAGCTGGAGGCGGGATCCGGGCCCGGGGAGGCGCGGCCACGAGTGCTGGGCGGGCGGATCCTGCAGAGCAGCGAGCCCCGGATTGGGTGCGATGGGGGCCCGGCGGTGGTGTGTAGTAAGGATTGGCCCTCGGGGCGGGACCTGGCGGCTGGAATTGGCCCCCGCGCGGGGGCCGCCGAGAATTGATGGAATCGGCCAGGGGCACGGGGCCCACCGGGGCCGATGGGGCCGATGGGGCCGACGGTGCCCGGGCCTCGAAGAGGGCCAGCGAGGGGTCGAAGACCCGCAGTCGCCGGCGGTGGCGTAAAGGCAAGGCCAAAGGTGAGCGCACCGGAGGGGTCGAGCCAGCTGGGGAAGGAAGCCAGCACATCCTGCCGGCGGGGGACTGGGGTGGGGAGGTGGATAGTGGACGGACCCACAGCCCTGAGAACGGGGGAGCGCGCGCACTGGCCGGTGACTGTCCTGAGAGGGGGTGCGGGAACGAGTCATTTGGAGAAGGATGCGTGCAGGACCGTGCTGGGTGGGAGCAGAGTCCTGGGAATGCAAGCCTCTTGGAACAGGGTTCTCACTGGGTGGGGTGGGGAGGGTCCCGCTCACTCGGGTTGTGTGTTTCCCGTGGGTTCAAGGTGCAATTGCTGCTGCTCCCAGCCTCCGTGTCCCCCCACCACCACCCTGCTAATAATCAGAGGGCTTGAGAGGGTCGTGGAGAAGTTTGCCTTCTGTTACCCCAAAGAGGAAGTTTAGGGGTGAGTCAGAAAAAGTCAGAAATGGGTGCCTCGTTGTGGTGAGTACAGCGGAGCTTCCCCTCGCCCCCCGCTGACCCCCACCTCCCACAACTCCGGCTCACGAAGGCATTCATCCCATCCTTGCCCCTGCACCTGCTTCAGGCCAGCTGCCCCCGCTGCTTCCAGAGAGCAGGTCTGTCTGTCCAGGGAAAGACCTGCATCTGAAGTTCCCATGCAAGAAGGAAACTGACATGACCCCCTAGCCCCAGCGACCCCCATCTTCCGCTCTCCCTGCACTGGGTCATTAGCCAGCCAGCAACATGGCTCCGGATGCACATGCGCCAGCTCAGACAGGCTTAGAGAGGCTCAGGGCTCAGACGGGAGCCCCAGGGCACTCACTGTGGCACACAGCACCACACTGAGCCTGGTGAGCAGGATGGCATTCCCCAGGGCAGCACAGATCATGGGCGTCAGAGACTCTGGTCCCCAGGCTAGGAGCAACAATGTGCTGGGCAGGAGTTCCCGTCTTCCTTGCCTCTGTTATGAAATGGGCTTGAGAAGTACTGCACTAACAGACCTGGACCAGAGAGGGAAGCTGACCTCCAGAGGTTCCTAGGGGGCAGAGGGGACAGCACTGGGTGGTGACTGGATGAGGGGGTGCAGTAGTGGGGGAGGAGGCCGGGTTTGGATGAGGGGACAGCAAAGCCTCGGGAGGGATACAGGTGATTGCTGTCCTGCGTGACAATGACCACCCTGAGAGCAAGTCGCTGCCTGCCCTGTTTACCCTGTGTTGTCAGAGCCTGGTGTTATCGGGCACACAGACGCTCGGATATTTACTGGATTAATAACTGAAGGAATGCGTGAGTGGCAACACGGGGATATTAATAATCACGCTTCCCCTAGGGTTGGCATGAGCAGTCGGAATCTGATTGGGTGCATGGGCCCAGCCAGCCCTACCCACGAGCTCATGGGCCCACCTACTCACCAAGGCTCATCCCCACCCACGAGCTCACGGGCCCACCTACTCACCAAGGCTCATCCCCACCCAGAGCTCACAGGCCCACCTACTCACCAAGGCTCATTGCCCCCTAAGCTCCAGGAACCTGGTCTGTCATTTCTTGAGACTCCCTGGTGTCAGGCCTCAAGTGGGTAAATCATACTCCACCCCCACCCCAAGGGCATCGGGGCTAGCTGGAGCAGGCCCTGTCATCTGCTTCATCGTGCCAGTAGGATCACCCCATTTCCCAGATGATGACTCTGAACGCCTGAGGCCACCTGGCTTGCTCACCTGGCCCATCCCGAGTCAGTGGGTGGTCTCACAGCCACTTTGCACCAGAGTCTGGCATGAGGCTCCAGTTGCCCTGATCCATTCAGCAGACCTGTGCTTGGTGCTGAGCAGGATACAGTCACAGCTGAGCTGCAGATATGGCTGTTAAATAACACTATAATTGTAAACTTTTAAATTTTAAAAGTATTTGAGGGGGCCAGGGCAATGGTACAACAGGCTAACCCTCTGCATGTTATGCCAGCATCCCATAGGGACACAAGTTTGTGTCCCCTCTGTTCCACTTCGGATTCAGCTCCCTGCTTGTGGCCTGGGAAAGCAGTACAGGAGGGTGCAAAGCCTTGGGACCCTCACCCACATGGGAGACACAGAGGAAGCTGTTGGCTCCTCACTTGAAATGGGCTCAGCCCTGACCATTGCAGCCACTTGAGGAGTGAACCAGCAGGTAGAAAATCTTTCTCTCTGCCTCTCCTTTTTCTCTCTGTAAAAATGTGCCTTTCAAATAAAAATAAGTCTCCAAAGAAATTATTTGACAGGCAGAGAGCCAGAAAATAAGACATCTCCCAAATGGCCTTAACAGCCAAGGCTAGACCAGGCCAAATCCAGACGCCAGGAACTCCGTCCAGGTTTCTCCTGTGAGTGCCAGGGGCCCGAGCACTTGAGCCAGCACTACTAGCTCCCAGGGTGTACCTGAGCGCAAAGCTGGAATGGTGAGCAGGGCTGGGACTCGAACCCAGACCCTCTGATGTGGGATGCAGCCAGTCCATGCAGCAGTCCTTAAAAGCTGCACCAAATGATCCCCCTAAGACTGTGCTAGTCAGCTGTGACGGATACAACAGAGGAAAACGAGGGAGAGAGACCTCTCAGGAGGATGACATTGAACCCAAGGATGGGCGGGGGTAACAGGGAGGACAGCAGGAGCAGAGACCTTGAGGCAGAGGGAGGTGGGGCTGGGGAGGAGACAGGCGTGGTGAGAGCAGGCTGGGTAAGACTGGGGCTGAAGTGAGCACAGAGGCAGGCACAGGAAGCCAGGAGAGTGGCGCCTGCTTGGGGAGACCCTGTCCTGAAAGGTTGGGAATGGGTGACGGGATTCTGCTGCTTTTGTTACAGAGGATACAAGCAGACACGCAGAGGGTCAGGATCATCCAGATGAGGCAGTTGCAGCCTGGAGCTGGAGGCAGGCCAGGTTCCAGAGGCTCCTGGAGGGTCCATGGGACAGGACTGGGTGGTAGACTGGACGGGGGTGTGGGCAGGCAGAGGCTCCTGGAGGGGCCATGGGACGGGACTGGGTGGTAGACTGGACGGGGGTGTGGGCAGGCAGAGGCTCCTGGAGGGGCCATGGGACGGAACTGGGTGGTAGACTGGACAGGGGTGTGGGCAGGCAGAGGCTCCTGGAGGGGCCATGGGACGAGACTGGGTGGTAGACTGGACGGGGTGTGGGCAGGAGCATGACCTGGCCTCTAGCTTGAGCAGATATGGAGAAGTGTTTTCTACAAACACACACACACGCATGCAAGCAGATCAGGACACGTGGGTACATACATATACACGTGTACTTGTATTCCTACATAACGGCAACACGTGCCCATGCAAGCCCCACGGGCTGAGAGAAACATCCGTGGTTATGATCACAGGCCAAGAAACACCCACATGGACCTCAGACATACCCAGAAATGCGAAAGTGTCAGAACATGCCATAATGTTCACACACACACACTCCACACAGCTGAGGCCCAACCAGAGCTCAAACAACACAGACATACCGGAGACACCAGCAGGAGCCCACAGGGTCGTCCTCAAGCTGCCCTCCGGCTGCCTCTGTGACCCAAGGTGATCAGCCACCCGTCTGTACCTGCCACAGGGAGACACTAGCGGTCCCTGCCTGGCAGGTTGCAGGGTGACAAGGAGAACACTGCTCGGCGCACGGCAGCTGTGAACAGTGTCACCCGTTTGTACACACTTCTCAGGAGCAACGGTCGTCAGCTGTCCCCACCTGCTTCAGAGGCCCTCCCCTGCCAGCCTCATTCGGAAGCCCGTCCCCCATCCCAGGCCCCGGACCTGACCTTTCCTCCATGCCCCCAACCTTTCATTCCCACCACCCTTTTTTCCTCCTGCCTAGTTCCCAGGTGCCAACATTCTTGCTGGACCCCTTTGGCCTGTAGTTGTTTAAGGCAAAGGCTGGTATCCAGTCAGCCAAACACTACCCTCCCAATCTCCCTTGGCCCCACCTCTGCCCAACTCCTCACCCATGGCCCTAGTGGGCCTGCCCCTGCCCCAGTGCCCTCTGCCTGGGATTCTCAGCAAGCTCCTGGCAACCTCAACACCCCTCCTGCCCAGCTTCATCAGACCCAGCCCTCAGGGAGCTCTGCCTGGAACAGGGCAAAGGGCAGGGCCCTCAGATCACCCAGCCCCTTCCCCAGCGCTTCACTCAAGGGTCCTGTTGGGTTGGAGCTCTCGACTGTCCACAGCCTTCACACAGATCATCTCCCACAGACAGGAAGCACAAGAGACTGAGTGTGTAAAGTGAGAGATCACAGTGTCACCATTCCCCAGGCGCTGATCGTGCACCAGACCCAGGGCGGAAGCAAACCGACAGATGTCCCTACCATCAGGGAACCTGTAATCTAGGCGGCAGACAGCATGAAGAGTAAACTGCAGTGCGTCAGACGGCGCCAGGTGCCCCTGCCTGGTCCCCGTGGCAGCAAGGCTGCAGCAGCCCACAGGGCAAGCCCCACGTGTGCAGCCCTCCACCCCGCAGGGCAGGACGGCCAGGGGCGGTGAGGTGACACTCATCCAGGACCTCTCAGCAGGTGGTGTGGCCAGGATCTCACTTTCCCAGTTGCCAAGGTTAAACGGTACCTCACCGTGTCCATCTGTCTGTCTGCCAGCCCTAGGGGAAGGGCCGCCCCTCTCTGCCACTCCCCGTGGTTGTCTGTTGTGCGCAGCGGCTCCTGGGAGGTCCCCATACTTCCATAGCTCTTCGTCCTTAAAGAGCCACTCCCCCATGCCTAGAAGCTCCAGGGCTTCATCAAAGGGGTTCTATCTCAGGAGAGAGAGACAAACTAGGCGTAAACAAAAATGTAATTACCAAGTGTGCACGAAGCTGGGAAGGACAGATGCTGAGTATCCTGGCAATGATGGGCCTCCACCACGGCGATTCCTATCTGAGAGCAGGAGTGGCCAGGGAGCACCGAGAGGGTGGGAAAGAGCCAGGTGCTCAGAGCAGGAGTACAGGTGAGGTGTCTGAGCCACCAGTTTGGTGAGGGTGGGCTTAAAGCAGAGGGGGCAGTCTCAGGCACCCAGTGTGGGAGCAACCCCCAGGAGGGCCTGTGACTCAGGCCCCTGGCTGAGCTTGGCACTATCCTTAATCGGCTTCTGTCCTCCCAGGAGGGACAGGCAGGGCAGGCTACCCCTTCACACCACCCCCCTTCCCCCCAGCAGCTGGGGCCTGCAGTGCCAGGACCAGCCTGGGGGCGGGAGCTAAAATCACTGGGCCTTTGGCTCCCTGCGTCCATTCCGGGTAGAGAGAGAACAGCCTGGCTGGGTGAGAGGGGACAGTTTGTTTGTTGAGGGCAGAGGCTGGGACTCCTGGGTCCCTAGGGAGGAGGGGGTTGGGGGCCAGGGCCCCTGGCTTCAAAGGACTCTGGATTTGGCAGGGGTGGTACTGTCTGGCTGACTGGATACCAGCCTTTGCCTCAGCTACAGGGCACTGTTCTGTTTATAGCACGTGGTTCTCTCACTGTCCTTTCTGGGTGGGAGGTGGCACAGTGGCCACACCCCAGGCAGGCCGCCCTCCCCTGCTTTATCGCCCCAGGCTGCCACTGGCACCAGCCACAAAGCAGCAGTCCCAGCCTGGGGAGCTCCTGCTCTGCAGAGGCCTGGGAGGGGTGAGTACAGGGCAGGCTGGGGGGCCATTCCTCAGGGCCTGGAGGGGAGAGGAGACAGACGCCTTCCTCTAGAACAGGGGCCAGGCACCCAGGAGCCCAGCTTTGGGACAGAAGAGTCCCTGGGGCGGATGGTGGCAGTAACCCCCACCTAGGGGGGATAGGGACAGAGTGTGGAAACCTGAGTGACAGCAGCTACGGTGCCCAGAAGGACAAGGATCTTGGAGGGAAAACCACAGGGCATCACTGAGGTCTAGTGAGCCCAGCATAGGAGAGGGCAGGTTCTGGAGGCCTGGGCCTCAGTTTCCTCTCCTGTGAATTGGGGGTGCTAGCAGTAATAGACTTGAATGCAGGCATCTAGGTCACACCGGAGTTAGAGCACTAAATGCGCAAACACAGAGAGCCCTCACATGGGTCTGACGTGGGGTTGAGCTCAAGGTCGGCCGCGGTGATGAGCACCACCGCTGTGGACAGGAGGCAAGGCTGTGTGTGCGCCGGCCGAGCGAGCAGGGTTGAAGGCCGGGAGATGCAGATGACAGAGAAGTGAGACTAAGGCTTGGGGACCTCACAGAGGAACGGGGGTGGGGGTGCAGCTGGAGTTTGGAGGGGGGTTCTACAAACAGACTTGAGGGACCAGGATTTCAGGACAGCTAGAGGAAGAGCCCCTGGGTTCAGGAGCAGAGCTGGGGTTGGGAACCAGGGTTCTAGGATTCAGACTGAGTGGGTTGGGGCTGAAGAGGAAGAACGTGACACCTGGGGCCCAAGGAGGAAAGATGGCAGATGGCGGACTGAGATCCAGGCTTTGAACCTGAGAGGTGCCTGGGCCCAGGAGAGTAAGCACAAACAGGTGCCTGAACTCTTGGGTCCCTGAAAACAGGAAACGCTGGCCGACAATGGGATCACAGGAGAGCTGCAGGAGCCGGGGAACCAGATTCCTTGTGGGTTCAGTGGCATGTCTGGACTCTTTGGGCCCCAGAAGGAGGACAAGACAAAGGACAACAGGGTTCTGAGTCCCAAAGAGGAGACAACAGGAACCCCTGGGTGTGAGGGAGAAAGTGCTGGGGGCCTGGACTTCGGGGACGACTCCAGGGACTGAGGGAGGAAGGGCTGGGGGCCTGGACTTCGGGGCTCTAGCCAGTGAGGGTGATCCAGCCCTGCCTAACAAACCGCCCCCCCACCTGCCCACAGCCTCAAGGCTTGTACACAGCATGGACCTGCGCACAATGACCCAGTCATTGGTGACCGTGGCAGAAGACAATATGGCATTCTTCTCCAGCCAGGGCCCTGGGGAGACAGCACGCCGACTGTCAGCCGTCTTTGCAGGCGTGCGGGAGCAGGCGCTGGGGCTGGAGCCGGCCCTAGCCCGCCTGCTCAGCGTAGCACACATCTTCGACCTGGATGCAGAGACACCGGCCAATGGTTTCCGCAGCCTGGTGCACACAGCCCGCTGCTGCCTGGCGCACCTGCTACACAAATCCCGCTATGTGGCTTCCAACCGCCGCAGCATCTTCTTCCGCACTGGCCACAATCTGGCCGAACTGGAGGCCTACCTGGCTGCCCTCACCCAGCTCCGTGCCCTGGCCTATTACGCCCAGCGCCTGCTGGCTACCAACCAGCCAGGGGGGCTCTTCTTTGAGGGCGATGAAAGACTCACTGCCGACTTCCTGAGCGAGTACGTGACGCTGCATAAAGGCTGCTTCTATGGCCGCTGCCTGGGCTTTCAGGTGAGTACCCTGCCCCCTGCCCCTCGGACCCCTGGCCTAGTCCAATGGTAGAGTGACCACAATGCTCAATACTCCTGGGTTCAGGAGAGAGACAGGGAAAGTGGAAGTTGGCTGGAGCACGGGCCAGATCCTCCATATTGTAAGAAATCTTAACTCGCCAGGATGCCTCCTACTCTGTATTGCCTGACCCCCCCCCAACCAGGAAAGTCACTCACTCTGGTGTACTTGTTTGTTTTAATTATCTGTTTGGAAATGACAGAGATAACTCTTCCATGTGCCAGTACATTCCGCAGTGGCTGTATTGGCCAGGGCTGAGCCAACAGCTGCATCCAGGTCTCCCATGTGAGTGGCAGGGTGGCCCAAGCCCTTGGACCATCTCCTCTGCCCTCCCAGGCACATCAGCAGGGAGCTGGCTCTTTGACACTCTAACATGGAAGGCCAATGCTGTGACGGCTTCACCTGCCACAACTCAACACCAGCCCTTCACTCCCTGCTGTACTTCACCTGCCGCTCCCTTCCCCGGAGTCAGTCAAGCTTGAGACCCGGAGGGGAGGCAGCCTTGTCCCTGTCCCTCTGGAGTCATCCCCTCTGGGGTCCTGGGAGGGAGGGTGCCAACCATCAGCTGTGAGATTGGGATCGAGGCTTTTCCACTCTCCCCAGGGAGCTGCAGAGTGAGGACTGTCAGGGGGAGAGTGCCAAGCCCCGCAGTGATGGCCGCTCTCCTTCCTGGTCTTACTTTCTCCCAGACCACCCTCAGAGAGAGACAGCCCTCAGAGCCAGGAGAAAACAGGAGCTCAGAGTGAAAAGCCAGCATGCCCCTGTGTGGAGTCAGTACCTGGTCCCTCATACCCCAGCTGCACCAGGGACACCCCACCACCAGCAGCAAGAACACCTGGAGCTGTGTGACACCCTCTGGGCTGGCACCCCCTTATTCCACCTTCTCCCTCTCCCTGACCACTTCAGCAATCAGAGCCTCCTGTCCCACTTCTGCCCGCAGGCCCAGCTGTCCTGACACCCCAGGCTGGGAGCCTGCCCTTCCCTGGGGCTGAATTCACAAATACTGGCCAGGAAATGGAAGTTACGGGAAAGAACTCCTAGAACCGCCTGAACCAGCCTCCCGGCCACAGTGGCCAGGAGCCCTGTGCTCTCTGGCCCGCTGGGCCTGCAGCCAGGAGCAGGGCCACCTGACAGCCACTGTGTGCAGGCCCAGCTGCTAGGGGCAGGAAAGCCACCCCCACTGCTGTGTCCCTGCTGCAGCCCGAGTGGCCAGCATAGTGCAGGGTCTCAGCCCGTGTGTATTGAGCGAACAGAGGAACCTTGGCAGCCCTTGCCCCGGCCTCCTTTGGCTTTGCTCCTCCCCCCCCCCGATGCTGTCTCATCACGCCCTTCATGAACCACCTGCTCCCTCCTAGACATAGACCTCCTTCCCCCATAGTTGCCATGCTCACCTGAGTGGACCCATCTCCCTGCCTGGGCTGTCCCTGCCCCTGTCGGGCCACCACTGTTTGCCTCCTACCCCATAACCACCCCTTGGCGCCTCGTCCCCAGCTCTGCCACCCCTCCCTGCATCTCATGGCTCAGCCGTAGCCCTGTCGCAGCTCTCTCACTTCTCTGACCTCAGCTCTGCCCACCCCGCCCTCAGCTTTGGCTCCTGGCACTGTGAGCTTTGGCACCTGCTGTGTTCTCTTCTTCAGTTGCCCACCCCTCATCATCCTGTGTAGGTGGCCTTTTCCTTTGCATCATTCATCATCCAGTGAAGATGCTACTCTATGACCAGGTCCCGTGTGCCTGGCCCGCGGCAGGGGCTCAGGGAACGCCTGCTGAGCAATGCCCCTGCCCTTCTCCCCGCAGTTCACGCCCGCCATCCGGCCCTTCCTGCAGACCATCTCCATTGGGTTGGTGTCCTTCGGGGAGCACTACAAGCGCAACGAGACGGGTCTCGGTGAGTGTCAGGCCCTGCCCACTACCCCTCCTGTCCCCCACCCCACTGCTGAGCTGCCTGACGCCCCTCCCGGCCCCCAGGTGTGACTGCCAGCTCCCTCTTCACCAGCGGCCGTTTTGCCATTGACCCGGAGCTGCGCGGGGCCGAGTTCGAGCGGATCATACAGAACCTGGATGTGCACTTCTGGAAGGCCTTCTGGAACATCACAGAGATCGAAGTGCTCTCGGTGAGCCTGTCACAGACAGGAACGCCAAGGCCTGGAGGGAAGGGAGGGATGCTGGGGATCAGCAGGGAGGCCTGAGGGGCACCCCACAGGCAGCCTCCTCCCCAGCACCCCTTCTGTTCCTTCTCCCAGTCTCTGGCCAACATGGCATCGGCTAACGTGAGAGTAAGCCGGTTGATCAGCCTGCCACCCGAGCCCTTTAACATGCCGCTGACCTCTGACCCCAAGCTCACAGTGACCATCTCACCCCCCTCGGCCCACTCGGGTCCTGGGCCTGTCCTCGTCAGGCTTATCTCCTATGACCTGCGGGAAGGACAGGTAAGGCCCTGGCCTCTGCCCAGAACAGGCGCAGAGCCGAGAAATGCAGGCGCCCCTCCCCACACCCACCCCAAAAGTCACATGCTCCGGGGAGAGAGCACGACCCAGGCAGACCCTCTCCAACCTCGTCTCCCTCCCTGCAGGACAGTGAGGAACTCAACAACCTGGTCAAGTCTGAGGGCCCACGGAACCTGGAGCTGCGGTCCCGCGTGCAGCAGGCCCCCCGCTCCCGGTCGCTGGTGGTGCACATCCATGGTGGTGGCTTTGTGGCCCAGACCTCCAAATCCCACGAGCCCTACCTCAAGAGCTGGGCCCAAGAGCTGGGCGTCCCCATCCTCTCCATCGACTACTCCCTAGCACCTGAGGCCCCCTTCCCCCGCGCACTGGAGGAGTGCTTCTATGCCTACTGCTGGGCCATCAAGCACTGCGCCCTCCTCGGTGAGCCCCCTCCTCACACACAGGCACCCTCCACTTGCCCCTGTCCTCACCCCGACCTTCCCCCTCCAGCCACCTGCTCACCCCACCCCCACCGTCAACCACTTCCTCCTCCTCTGGTCTCATCCTTCATCCCCACTTGCTCCACCTCTACTCCCTCTTAAAATCCCACCGTCTTGGGAGATGTGCAACAGGCTATGGCCTGCCTGGGACTGCATTCTGACCATCCACTCCCCGGCCTTTGATGTCCCCCCATCCCAGAATCTCCTCATCTCTGGATCTCTCCATGTCCCAAGTCTTCCTGATCCACCAAACGGGTCCAGACCCCTGCCTTGGTTTACCAGTCTCTAGACTTTGGGGAGCTCCTCACCCCACCTCTCAGAACCCAGAGCTTGAGTTGCTCCCTGCCCTCCCTGCCCAGTGCCCAGCCCTGCCAGGCTCTCACCAGGCCCCATTCCCACTCTCCAAAACCAGGCTCAACAGGGGAGCGCATCTGCCTCGCAGGGGACAGCGCCGGCGGCAACCTCTGCTTCACCGTGTCCCTCCGGGCAGCAGCCTATGGCGTACGGGTGCCAGATGGCATCATGGCAGCCTACCCGGCCACATTGCTGCAGTCGGCCGCCTCCCCTTCCCGCCTGCTGAGCCTCATGGACCCCCTGCTGCCGCTCACTGTGCTCTCCAAGTGTGTCAGCGCCTACGCTGGTGAGGCACCTGCTGTGTCCTGACTCTGCTGGAAGAGTGGGCAGGGGTGAGCTTAGACTCCTGGAACTAAGAAAGCAGGCCTGGACAGAAATTGCCTGTCCCTTTTGAGGCAGGCAGACAGTATTAGGTCCCTGGAGCATAGAAGCCCATACTTGCAAGTGTTAGACTGGGCTGGGAGGAGAGACTGACCCAGCCCCGCACACACCCTGCACAGGTGGACAGATGGAGGAGCAGCCCGATTCAGATCAGAAGGCGCTAGGCGTGATGGGGCTCATGCGGCGGGACACGGCCCTGTTGCTCAAAGATCTCCGGATGAGCGCCTCCTCGTGGCTCAACTCCTTCCTGGAGCTGAGTGGTCGCAAGGCCCAGAAGAGCTCGGCGCCTGTGGCAGGTATGTGACAGCCTCCTCCACACCGCACCAGGGCAACCAAGAGGGACAGCCTGGCACAGCATGAATCCCAGAGCAGGAAAAGGGCTGAGGCCCAGGCTGCAGGAGGGCTCTGCCTCATATCCACCCCTGATCCCTGCACAAAGACTGCACTCCCCATGACAGCCCACACACGGGAATGCCAGGAGTCCTGGAGCCTGGGTCACCCAACAGCCCCAGCACTGGCAGGAGCTGACTCCACACAGCGTCATTCAGACAGGTCTGCACTCTGGGAAAGCAGCAAGAGCGCCTGCCCATGGGGAGGGCGGCCCAGGAGCCAGGATGAGAGACAAAAACACACCGCATCCTCTGAGGAAGGGAAACTGCCTTTTCAGAGGCACATGCAGAAAAATTTCCAATTCGTTGATCTTTATGTAAGGTTAATAATTTTAGCATCTGCAAATGGATGCAGACAGTGACACAAAAAAGCAATTAAAAGGGAGCTAAATTGGACGCAGACAGGCCACTGGGTACTGGGGTGCAGCCCCCGCACACACACTCTCCAATCTGGCTTTTCACTCTGCCAACTACTCACTGGCATGGGGCGACCACGGCCAGGCAGCGTATATTGTGAGCCTTGGTTTGCCCCTCTGTGAAATGGGTACAGTCAGCATTTTGCTGGGTTGCCTTGCTGGATCGTTGTGAGGACTCGTGCACCCACTGGTGTCAAGTACTCAGCTCTTAGAAGATGCCAGCACCCTGTGTCCTGTGCCACTGATTCTCTTCAGTGACCCTCTGGGTCTCAGAGCACTTATATACTTACTCTCAAACACTGTCTAGAATTTTGCCCTTGCGTATTTTCAGACAAGTGAGAGAAAAAAAGTCAACCCTGCAATCATAGGCTTGTGGCCCTGGTAGTAAGCAGCAGGAGTTTGAAAACCCCAGTGCAGCTGAGGCCCTCAGAGGCCGCACCCCACAGGCACTCACGGGAAACAGGTAAAGGTGAATGAGACCCTCTGAGAGCAGATCCAGATGTACCCCTTATTACAGAATCTACTGTACCCCTTATTAGCACCTGTGAAGCCACAAGGCTCTGCTCAGGATTCAGCTGGCTTTAAGCCTTGGTCTCCCGCCGGGGCTGGGAGGCAGCTGCACCCAGGGGCAGCGGTATCTCAGAGCTCTCCCCACCTGGGAGCTAAGGACGACTTTTATCTCACTGGTCAGGAGGGGAAAACTGAAGCTCCTACAGGTAAACTAACTTGTACTTCATCTTCCTGGTCATGGCACACACACAACTCCCTCCATTGCGACACAGTCCCACCTCCAAGAACACCATATAACTCCCTCCACTTCACTCTCAGCCTGGGGTACTGGAACTCCACCACCACCCCCAACCACCACCAACCAAGCCACTGAACTTCCCTGCCAGCCACCCACAGGCCTGGCAGAGCCAGGCTCACTCACACCTCTCCCACAGAGCCCATGCGCCGCAGTGTGTCCGACGCAGCCCTGGCCCAGCCCGAGGGCCCGCTGGGCACAGACTCCCTCAAGAACCTGACGGTGAAGGACTTGAGCCTAAGGAGCAGCTCTGAGACCAGCAACAGCCCCGAGATGTCGCTCTCAGCAGAGGCGCTGGGCCCCTCCTCACCCTCTGATGTCAACTTCTTCTTGCGGCCTGAGGATGGAGTCCAAGAGGCAGAGGCCAGGGAAGAGCAAAGCCCCAAGAAGAGAGACCAGGGTGTCAGGGCTGCCTTCCCGGAAGGCTTCCACCCGCGGATCTCCAGCCAGGGGCCCACGCAAATGCCCTTCTACTCATCACCCATCGTCAAGAACCCCTTCATGTCACCACTGCTGGCACCCGACAGCATGCTCAGGACCCTGCCGCCCGTGCACATCGTGGTGAGCCCCTGCCAGGGGTGGGCGTGGGCACATCTGGCAAGAGAGCTCTGGGAGGGGCTGTCTAGGACAGACCTGGGCCTGGGAGCAGCTGCAGGAGGAACTTTGTTGTGCATGTGGTCAAGGCACAAGGGAAGCTGGGCCTGGCAAGTCCAGAAGAGAACTTGGGGGTGATGAAGGAGAAGAGCAGCCATGCAGAGACCAGGGAACCCAGCTCAATTCCTCCTTCCCGCCCGCAGGCCTGTGCGCTGGACCCCATGCTGGACGACTCTGTCATGTTCGCTCGGCGCCTGCGCTGCCTGGGCCAGCCGGTGACACTGCGCGTGGTGGAGGACCTGCCACACGGCTTCCTGAGCCTGGCCGCGCTGTGCCGCGAGACACGCCAGGCCGCAGAGCTGTGCGTGGAGCGCATCCGTCTCGTGCTCGGCCAGCCCAGCGCAGCTGCATCCACACCTGTGTCTGTGCCCACCGCAGCTGCACCCGCACCTGCGTCCGTGCCCACCGCACCACCGCTCTGAGTCACGTGGGGGGATGGGGGACACGGGCAGGGGCCACACTAAAGACCTCGTGTTCCACCCGCACCGGCCTCCATGGTGAATGTGCTCCGGGACCGGCTGCAAGGGGCCCCGGGCCCATTAGGCCCCTCCTTGGTGGGGAGGGGTGGGCTGTGCCTTAAGTCTGGGGTCATGAGGAGGGAGGAAGGGTTGGAGGCCGAGAACAGATCCAGGCCTGGGGGAAGAACACACACCGGCTTGGCCACACAGACCGCAGGAGCTGCATTCCACCACCGCCTCTGCTGCCTCTGCAGATCGGTTTCCATTGTAAATAAAATATTTAATTAGTTTGGCCTCTTTTTTTAACAGGGTGGGTGTTTGCCCACCAGGGGGCAGCATCGGACTCAAGCTACTTGGAAGCAAGAACTATGCGAAAGAGTGGGGAATAAGCAGACGCCCTACAAACAGACTGTCCTCTTGGCCCTGGGGGAAAACCACCTGCTGAACAGGAAGGGCCCCCACAGATCCAAACACTATAGACCTAGAGCCAGGTTCACAGGAAACGAGAAAGACTGGTCACCCTGGGTACTGCACAGGCCAGCCCTGCTGAGCTGCAACCTGGCACCTCAGAGGTCCTGGACTCACGGTAGAAATGACATACCCAGGGCCTGCCTCCAGGGGCTTCAGATCCTGATTCCGCAAGGGGTGGGAGACACACACAGCCCCCAGGCTGTTCCATGTGTCCTAGCAGTGGAGGAGGGCTCCACAGGTGGTGACCAGAGCTTGACCTTAAAGGATGAGTACCAGTTTGCCTGGCAGGAAAGTCACGCCAGATCAGTGAGCAGTGACCAAGGCTTCACCCTGGCCAGACAATCAGATGTGTAAAGTGAGGAATGGGGCAAGAGGAAGGGCAGTCATCAGAGGAAGATCCTGAAGGGCCTGCAGTCCAACTGGACAGTCACTGGGGGCAGCTGGGAGCCACAGCAGTG
The DNA here is from genome assembly GCF_017591425.1 of Ochotona curzoniae. Taxonomy (NCBI): domain Eukaryota; kingdom Metazoa; phylum Chordata; class Mammalia; order Lagomorpha; family Ochotonidae; genus Ochotona; species Ochotona curzoniae. Next base: position 1,711,423 of record NW_024465561.1, on the reverse strand, counting down.
CTTGCAATGGGAAAGCGTGGGGTCAGCTCAGGGGGGCTGCACAAACAAGCTGGGGCGTCAGGGCATGGTCTGAAAGGACACGACTGCAGCCTTGGAGGCCAGGGCCAGGACACTGGAGGGCAGGGAGGCCGCACAGAGCATCCTAGAGCCGTAACAGCTCACTGCGTGGTGACAAGCTCACCGGCAAGCAAGGGGCCAAAGGCGGTCCCTGGGTCTGGCCAGGCTGCAGGATGCTGAGGGCTGTCTTGGACATGCCACCAAAGGCGAGGGACCTGCAGGAGACAGCGGAAGTGCAGGTTGAGCTCTCTCTTCCGGCTGCAGCTAACAGGCTGAGAGGTGTCCAGGGAAAGTGGGCAGGGGGGATGAGGAGAGGGCCCCAGCAAACGGGGATGGTGGGTCGTGAAAGGTCCTCGCAGTACAGCTGGGGAGAGAAGATGCTCACCGGGAAAGGATAGGAAGCAAAAGGGTTCCCGGCAGAATCAGCCTGAGAGTGAGGGTAGAAACATTATCCTTGGGCCCAGTGCAGTAGCCTAGCAGCTAAAGTCCTCACCTTGCATGCCAGGGTCCCACATGGGCGTCAGTTCATGTCCTGGCAGCCCCACTTCCCATCCAGCTCCCTGCCTGTGGCATGGGAAAGCCCTGGAGGACAGCCCAAAGCCTTGGAACTTTGCACCCACATGGGAGACCCGGAAGATGCTTCTGGCTCCTGACTTCTGATCGGCTCAGCTGCAGCCATTGCAGCCACTTGGGGAGTGATTCAACAGAGGGAAGATCTTCCTCTCTGCATAATTGTCTTTCCAATTAAAATAAATCTTAACATAAAATAAAAAGAAAAAAGAAATCTTAAAAAAAATTACCTTCAGGCTGCAGCAAGAGGCAGCTGACCTCGTGCACAGAAGGTGCAGGGACCTGGCAGTGCGAGGGGCAGAGGGTGAGGGGCTCAGCCAGTGGGGTGAGCAAATCCAAGGGCCCCTGAGGCAGGGGGTGTGTTTAGTCAGGACAAGTTTCACAGCCAACAGGGAGGCAGCGTCTCCTGAGGGGGTGGAGGTGCAGGGACCCCTCGCTCTGAGCACTCCGTGACTTCCAGAGCCTTTATGGGGAGGGGGCTACAGGCCCAGGTCACAGGCTGGAGTCACAGCCACCTAGGACCCCTTGCCCATCTCCGCTGCCACCCTCTTAGCCCCTGCTCCCCTTTCCTGTCCCTTGGATGCGGCCCCCTCTCCATCCCACATGCTGTCCCCCTCTCCCTACCCTCTCGGCCTCCGCCCCTGGCTGCCAGCTCCACCCTCACCTGCCTGGGTCCCTGCCACAGCCACCCCTGGGCTACGTCCAGTCCAGTCCCAGCTCCGACCTGGCCCTCGCTTGCTCCCCACTAGCCTGGCCTCTGCCCACCTCGTCCAGCTGCTCTCCAGCCGCTCAGAGGTGTCTGGCCTCCTGCCAGTCCCCGCTGCTCCTGCCCTCCCCACACCCCTGCTCTCCATCCCTGCCCGGCACCTCCTGATCCTCCAAGGGACTCCCCCAGCTGGCCAGCCTCTGACTGGGGCTCCCTGAGGGCAGGGCTGCGAACCGCAGGAAGCCTCAGGAGATGTTTCGGGAATGAGTGGGTGAGCGTGAGCCAGTGGCTACTGGAGGAAACTGGAGGAATGAACGTGGGCAGGAAGGACGGAACGAAAGGATGAGCAGGGCAGGCAGCGGAGGCGAAGCCCGGCACGAGGGCGAGGGGAAATGGACGGACGGACGCGAGGGCCGCCTGTCCCGCCCGGGTGGTTCGTGGCTATCAAAGCGAACATGCGCTCGGCCGGGCTGAGCCACCCCCGCCGCCGCGAAGCTCACCAAGCCGCGCCGCGTCCCGTCCGAGCTGGGTCCAGAATCCCAGCAATGCCAGCCGGACCTGGGCACCTTCTGCCTCAGCCCTACAGACGCACGTTCCGGGTCTCTTAGCCAATCCCGCACGAATCTGGCAGAGACTGGCATCTCCGCGAGCCTATGACTGTCTGCCTTTGAGTCCCGCCCATTCAGCAGCGCGCCAGGGAAGGGGAAGCTGAGTGTCTATTGGCTGGCTGACAGTGATGGACGGCATGCCCAGCTTATCACAGCAAGGCTCTGCGTGAGGGTCTGGCGCTTCAGGCCCGCCTCCGGAGAGACCGCGAGGGGCTCGGTAGTTTTGCACAACGGCTGAGGGACCTCGAATGGAGTTTTCTGGATGGCACGGATCTGGCCTGATCCGCGGGCCTTTCTGGAAGCTGCAGAGGAAGCGCAGAGGGGCCAAGACTGGAACCAGGCATTCCGTTTTGGGATGTCAGGGTTCTAAGCAAGCAATACCCGCGCCAGATCCTGGGGAGCTGAGGGAGAAAGGGAGGGATAGAGGACACATGAATATAATGCTGGAAGAGACAGAAGGAGGACCCTAGAAAACAGGGAATGGAGGTCCAGGCTTCCGATCTGAGGGAGAGGAGGGCCAGGGAATCTGGGAGGGGACACACACACCAGATCCGAAGAGTCACCGCCCTGCCCAGCCAGCGATGACAGACTTGGGGTTCAAGTTTCGTGAAGCTGTTTGTGGAATTGGGCGGCAGGTTGTGCCCCCGGGCAATGTCCCAAGGTAGAGCTACACCCCAACAATGGTGAGGGCAGTGACTTAGCGAAGCCCTGGCCCCAGCACACCCTTCCACATCGCTGTCCTCCAAGCAAGCCTCCAATGGGAGAAGACTGAGTGAGACCCAGAGGGAACTCTGATACCGAGATAACACGTAATCATACCGGAACACTGTCTGGAGCTGTTGACTGCGGCGAGGTCCTGCACGGCCGGAGTTATCTCCCATCTCACAGCTCCCAGGCAGCGGGGTTCTTATGATTATCCCCATTTTACAAGTGGAAAAATTGAGGCCCAGTGAGGGAGAAGCAAGATGCAGACATAAAAGAGATGCGACAGACACAAAACACAGCTAGAGATAGATGGTGAGATAAAAGAGGACCTGGCAGGGAGGAGGGGCAGGGCCTGTAAGCCAGGACCTGGCGTTTAGGGGACGGGCCCTGGGGACTCCCAGCTGTATCCCTGCCTGACACCAGCCAGTGTGTCCAGCCCTTCATGCTGTGGGCGTCAGGCCTGATTGGGGTCCAAAACAGTGGTTAGGAGAGGGGGCAGGGTGTCATTTCCTGATGGGAAGAGATAAGGAAATGGTTCCTGGGGATCCCCAGCTTCTCGTCTTTGATCTGGGGGAGTTCTCGCCCTTCCTTGACATCTGTTTATCTCTCCATCACTCAGGATGGAGCCAGGTGGGTCTCCCTGGGGACCCCAGACCCTGAACTGGTGCCCACTTGGCACCTCAACAGGGGCTTGGCACAGGTGCTTGTGGGACAGACGGACAAACGTGCCGTGTCCCTGTGCAGTCTCCCTGGGTCCCCACCCTGCCATCTCTGCCTCTGTGTGTGTGTCACCATCACATTGCTCAGTCTCTCCCTGGCCTCACCCGTCTCCTCACCTCCCACCCCTTTCACTCTTGTGTCTCCTCCTCAGCCACTGGGCCCACCATCCCTGCTCTTCTCCAGGAGAGCAACCAAGGTTCATTCTTGAAGGAATCAAGCTCCCAGAGGTACCTGTCAAATAGTGGCCTTGGGGTGAAAGAGGGGTTCTTAACACCCCAGTCAGAGAAGCAAGATGCCTCCCAACACGTGCCCTCATGAGGCACTGTAGGTGTGACGTGACGTTTGCACCCACACAATCACCCATACACAGCATCTCTGTACACTCACCCATGTGCCCAAACACAACCACACACGTACAACTCACGCCAGAAGCATCCTAGCCCAAACGCAAAACAGACACTCAGCTATGCGCCCGTGCCTCCCCACCACCAAGACTGTGCAGCCAATCCTGGCTAGATTTATTCTTTTTATTGAAAAAGCAGACATACAGAGAAAAGGAGATACAGCGAGAAAGATCTGTCCATTGCGTTACTCCCCAAGTGGCCACAACGATTGGAGCTGAGTCAATCCAAAGCCAAGAGCCTGCAGCCTCCTCTGAGTTTCCCACATGGGTGCAGGGTTCCAAGGCTCTGGGACGTCCTCTTCTGCTTTCCCAAGCCACAGGCAGGGAGCTGGATAGGAAGTGGAGCAGTCAGGATTAGAACCAGCACCCACGTGGGATCCCGGAACATGCAAGGCAAGGACTTTAACCACTAGGCTGCCGTGCCGGATCCTGCTTTTTGAATTTTTTTCCAAGTTTTATTTATATACTGCTGTGTATTGAAAGGCAGAGATTTCTGATCTCCTTCCCACAAAGGCCTGTAAACAGCCAGGGCCAGGCCAGATCACAGCCTGGAGGCAGAACTCCACCTGCAATTCCCACATGCGCAGCAGGGACCCAAGCACTCAAGCAACCATCTGCTGCCTCCCAGGGTGCACATTAGCAGGGAGCTGGCTTGGAATCCAAACCCAGACTCGAATTCAAACATTCTAATGTGGGGTTCAGACATCTTAACCGTAGCACCAAACACCCCAAAACTGCTTCTACTTACAGTTGTCTCCCCAGGAATCAGAACATGCCCTCATCATCATCACCCTAGGAAAAGGGTCCCTATGTGCCAGGCACAGATCTATGCACTTCCCACAAATGACCTGTCTCTTCCTCTTAACGACCCAGTGTCTACTCAGGGGAAAATAGAGCTCCAGCGTTAGACCACATGCCTGGGGTTTCACAGCCAGCGAAAGCCAGTCCCCATCGCAACCCGGGCTTTCTGGCTGCAGCATCCCTGAGTAAAGAATTGCTACTGCCTCACCCAATCAGAATGACGTGAGCAGAACAAGAGCACAAAGCCGGCCACAGGCACGGAGTGTGCAGACTTGAAGGAGCTTGACACCAGACACGGACATAGGAGAGCCCCTCCAATGTCACGGCTCAGGGGCATGTCGTGGCCACCCCCAACCCAGCCACGGCGACACACCCAGAACTCCTCAGGTCCCTCCGGTTCTGCTGTCAAGCGCCACTGACTAGGCTGGCCTTCAAGGAAATGAGCAGGTTTAGGATGGGAGCTCAGCCCGACCGGTTCCACCGGGGCCCTGGATGGCACAACGTGCCTTGTGAAAGCCGCATTAGGCAACTGGATTCAGACCCGACACGGATGCCTGATGCTGGAAAGAAAAGACTGGGCACCCTGCAAGGAGTCAGTGTTTGGGGAGCGGGGTGGGGATTGGGACCTGGCCGCAAGCCCACAGGAGGGAGGGCTGGGCTCTGGGGACAGAGGGATTCCAGGCTCAGCAAATGGAAACACAGGGAACCCTGTACGCCTTAAATTTCAGAGACACAGCAGTGTGGGTTTTCTTTGTCTGCTTGCTCTTAAGTACATCCCAAATAATTGCAGAAGACTTCGTGGCTTATGTGAAGTGAAAATGGAACCAGATGTCCCATATTCTATCTGGCAATTCCATATGAGAGGGGTGGACATAGATGCTGGGTAACCAGGCCACAGTCACTCCTTCTCCCAACCCAGCCCATGAGCAGGCCACCTCCCAGTTCTAAGTCTCTGTTTCCTCATCTTTTCTCTCTCTCTCTCTCTCTCTCTCTCTCTCTCTCTCTCTCTCTCTCTCTTTCTCTGTCCCTATGTCATCAGACCCCTCTGCCATGCCAGGAAGAAGAGACGAAACTGAGGACCATTCCATCTGGTGGCCCTGGGACACCAGAGCCCCGGGTTAGGATGCAGGAAGGCGTATCCTCCAGGCTGGAGCCAGGGAGATATGAGGGAGCCCCTGAGATCAGGAGCCTGGGAGCAGATTCAGGGATGTGGAAAACAGGGATGAAGAGAAACAGGAAGGTTTGCAACTGGAGGGATGAAGGTATAAAGAAGGGGAGACAGGGATGTCGGAGCCCATGAGGGAGAAGACTCAGGAACCCCCAGGGGCTCAGCCCCCTCCCGGGCCAAGAGACACAAATGCACAGGGAGGCAACGAGCCCTACCTGCCGCTCTGAGGACAGCGGCCACCCAGTGGTCCTGGTATATGGGGCATGGCAGGGAGGGACCAGAGACCTGCTTGCCATCACCCCATACCCTATTCCCCATGGAGTGATGGTGCCAGCTTCTCTGCAGGTGACACCCTAACTTTTCTGGTGCCTCCTACATTTTTGGGGTAACACCAATGCTGGGAACCCCACCCAGTTCTAACGCTGCTGTTTCCCCCATTGAGTCACCTCCAAGCCTGTTGGGCCTGTTGAGGGGAGACTGGTGACTGAGGCATCCAGGCCCCCCCCACTCCCTCATCCCCGAGAGCCCTACCCTGCTCAGGGATGTGCAGCCTGGACCAGGGCCAGACCCAAGAATCCACCCCAAACACACACGCACACACACACCCTGTCCTCTGCTGTGCTGGGACCCGGGCTGTGACCCGAGCCACATCCAACACCTTCAGGCTTTCCCATCCCAGCCTCCTCCCTTCCCAGTTTGCGGGTGCGGTGTAGCAAGGGTGCAGTAAGGTGTCGACCGCCTCAGGTTTCAGAGTGAATTACTCCCCAACATGTTTCCTGTGTCCCCTGGCCCCAAGTGAGAGGACACTGTCCCCCAAGGACCAACTATGAGGTACCCTCAGAGGGAGGCCCCCTTTCCTCTCACACCCACCCGTTCCTGCCCTCTGCCCCTCTTCCCCTTCAGCCAGTGCTATGGTCCCTCCACCATCCCATCTTTCTGAACCCCTGCCTCTGGCCTTTCTTGTTACTTCTCCCCACATCTCTCCCCTCTTACCTTTGCTGTATCTCCTTTGTCTATTTCCCACCCCCTCCCATCTCTCTGTCCACTTCTGTGTCTCCCCTACCCCACCCCTATACCCTAGGTCCCTGGAAGGGAAGTGGAGAAGGGAGGGGATGGGGAAGGGAGCGGGTGGGTGGGAAGCCCCAGTGGAGGGCAGAGGGTGAGACAGACCGGCCAGGCTTCCTGGGCACCTCTGTCACAGCCCCACCCAGGCTAGGTGACCCGGCCCATATAAGTGGCTCCTGGACCTAGGCTGAGAACTCAGTGCCCGCTCGTGTCACCCACACCTGTCTCCATCAGCGCCATCACAGGTAGGAGCGCTCTGCTTCCCCAAGCCCTGCTTATGCTCTCCCCTCCTCGCTTTTCTTGTCTCTATCTCTCTGTGTGAACACCTGCCTTTCTCAGGCCCCTGAGTCAGGGCTGGGTCAGTCGAGCTTGTAAGTCCTCGGCCTGGCATCTCTGGCCTTAGCTGCCCTTGGCTCAGGCCATCAGCAGCGAGTGCAGGGCCTTTCCCTTCACCTTCACTGGGCAGCAGGCTGGCAGGTGTGTGGGGCAGGTATGGTGCCCCACCCACACACACATGCCCCTGCTCAGATTCTCTGTCCCCTCTTGCCTCTGGCTCTGCCTCTCTGCCTAGCACTGTGCCTGGGACAAGGAGGGGTCTCTGGGGTCTGTCGGGCAGCGTCAAGACGTGGGCGAGTGCCTCGCCCCACCCTGTCCATCCCTTGTCTGGGTCTCTCTCAGCCACAGGCTGACTTAGCCTCTTTCTCCCCAGCTCCCCTCCCCTTGAGAACCCAGTTCCCCAGCACCCTTGTTCCCTGCCCTCCCCACCCCACCATCCGGCGACGCCCCACTCCAAGACAGACTCCACTGCTGTTGCCACAGCTGCCTCCCACCGTCTGTCCGTTTGCAACGCCGCCTCCTCCTCAGGGCCAGCAAGATGCAGTATGAGATGCACGACAACGTGAAAGGCAAAGGTGGGATTGCCAGATGGACCGGCACCTCCTCCCAGTACCAGCAACCCGGCTGCCTCCCTCCCCTGGGCACCCTGGCTTCAGAGACAGACGGCACCTGCTTCTACCCCAGAGGCCAGAACCCAGCACCCCAGGTCCAGACGTGGAGGAGGAGGCGGCGGCACGTCCATCGCCTCACTCAAACACGCTACCCACCCTTCCTCCTGCCCCCAACTCAACCAGATGGGCAAGGAGGACACGGCAAGAGGGACAGACCTGGTGTCAGTGCCCAGATGTGGCAGCAGGAAGCACAGGGCTGTCCTATCTATCTGCGGGCGGCCTGGTGGCCCTGCCCAGACTGCCCGGCAGAGGGGAGGGAGGCAGGGAGTTCCGCAAGGATGCCCACTGACCACTGTCTTCTCCTCTGCAGCCATGTCTTACCCAGTGACCAGCCAGCCGCAGTGTGCCAGCAGCTGCTACCAGACCCAGCTCAGTGACTGGCACACAGGGCTCACGGACTGCTGCAACGACATGCCCGTCTGTGAGTGTGGAAGGGGACCCCGTACCCTCTCCCCCAGCGATACCATTTCTCCCTGGGGGCCTGAACTTAACACCTTCCTCAGACCCTCAACTGATCTCCAAGGCCCCGCCCACTTTCAAACCCTCTCTCCCACCTCTTCGCTCCCTCTGCTGCCGCTGCCAGCCCGACCCTGACTGCCCCGTGTCCTCCGCAGGTCTGTGCGGCACCTTCGCGCCCCTATGCCTGGCCTGCCGCATCTCGGATGACTTCGGCGAGTGCTGCTGCGCGCCCTACCTGCCCGGGGGCCTGCACTCGCTGCGCACGGGCATGCGCGAGCGCTACCGCATCCAGGTGCGTGCGGGTGGGAGCTAGGGACGAGGGAGTGGTTGGGTCCCAAGGCCGGCGTCTGAAGTCGCTCTTCTACCCTCCAGGGCTCCGTCGGGCGCGACTGGGCGGCCCTCACCTTTTGTCTGCCCTGCGCCCTCTGTCAGATGGCGCGGGAACTGAAGATCCGAGAGTGAAGAATCCCCTACCCCACTCCAACCCCATCACCACCTCTGCCCCTTCTTATCTACTTTTCTGCCCGGTATCCTCTGACCCCTCCTGGCGGGGGAGAGGAGGGATTCTGCCCGACCGCCAGAAATACACCCACAATAAAAACTTGAAAACCAACCCCGCCTATACCTTTCTTTCTGTCGCATGAAAGGAATCTGGGTGGAGAAGGAGGTTTGAGGAGGGAAGTGGGGACACCCAGGAGCCGCCTAGCTGTGGATGAAGGAGCTCTGCAATGGGACCTGTGACCCGGTTTGGTTGGGTGTGACTTCAGCAAATCCCTCTCCTAGTCTAGTGGGGCCTCGCCTCCCGGAGAGAGCGACTAACCTGCAGGTGCATGGGCCTCACCCAAGCAACAACGGCGAGCCGGAGGCTGAGCCTTCCCTGCCTGTGCCTGGAGGGACCCTGGGCTTGCACACAGCCCGAAACAGGTGTGGTGGACATCTGTCTACCAGACAGAGAAGTGCCCAGCCGAAGGTCCTCTGGTCACTCTGATCAGCCACACCTCTCCATGGTGGCAGTTGCTGCCATGACCCTAACCTTGACAGTCACTAGCTGTGTCATCTTAATGACCTCACTAACCTTTCTGAACCCCTTTTCTCCTCTGAAACTGCAGCAGAGTAAGAATTCAATTAAACTGTGGTCTTTTGGACTCGACACGGTAGTCCAGTGACTAAAATCATCGCCTTGCACACGCTAGGATCCCATTTAAGTGCCCGTTCTAATCCCGGTGGCCCCACTTCCCCAGCTCCCTGCCTGCGGCCTGGGAAGGCAGTCGAGGACGGCCCAAAGCCTTGGGACCCTGCACCCGCGTGGGAGACCCAGAAAAGGCTCCTGGCTTCTGGATTCATATTGGCTCAGCTCCAACTCTTGCGACTGACTGAGGAGTGAACCATTGGGCAGAAGATATTCCTCTCTGTCTCCTCTCTTCTCTGTGTATCTGCCTTTCCAATAAAAATAATTAAATATTTTTTTAAAAAAGAGTATGAGTTTATTTTGGTGGAGGAAAAAAAGTGCTGTGAGTCAGGTGCTCCAGCACAGCGCATTCAGCCACTGCTTGAAATGCCCACGTCCCATATTGGGGTGCTGGTTGGAGTCCCTGCCACTCATCATAGGGAACCTCAATCCAGTTCTGGGGCTCCTGGCTTTGGCCTGGCTCAGAGCCAGCTGTTACGGGCAATTTGAGGAGTGAACTGGCAAAAGGAAGATTTCTCTGTCTTCTCCCTTTCAAGTCAACTTTTTAAAAATCATCTTTTTAAAAATGTTTTTGTGCAAAACTCTTTTCTCAATATGTAAGAAAATAACACATTACGAAAACCTATGTATGTATTTAAATGTGATTTTTTTGCATCAAAATTAGCTTATGCTTTAAAAATTTGAGAGGTAGGGCCCTGGTGCAGTAGCCAAATGGGTAAAGTCCTCTCCTTGCATGCGCCAGGATCCCATATGGGTGCTGGTTCTAATCCCAGTTCTTCCACTTTCCGTCCAGCTCCCTGCCTGTGGCCTGGGAGAGCAGTAAAGGATGGCCCAAAACCTTGGGACCCTAAACCCATGTGAAAGACCCAGAAGTTCCTGGTAATTGTGGCCACTTGGGGGAAATGAACCAGCAGACAGAAGATCTTTCTGTCAGTATCTCCTTCTCTTTGTAAATCTGCCTTTCCAATAAAAATAAGTAAATCTTTATTTAAAAAATGTTGAGAGGTAGAGGAATAGAGAGAGTCCCTATCTGCTGGCTCATCCCCTAAATGACTGTAAGAACTGACTGGGGTTGGGCAGGTCATGAGCCAGGAATGTAGCCCAGGTCTCTCACGTGGGTGACCCAACTGATCCATCAGTGCCGCCTCCCGGGGTCTACACTAGCAGGAGCTGGTATCAGGAGCCAGGGTCGGAACCAAAGCCAACTACTCAGATGTGGGTGTCTTCGTTGCTGGGCTAAATGCCCATCACTAAACTCATAAATCCTACTGTCCACCATCCTGTAGTGTTATACCCTCATATTATGTGTAATACAACCACCTAAGTAATAGGCAGCTGCTACTAGTTGCTGTTACTCCTCTCACATGCCCTTTGTCTCTGAACCCCATATCCAGCACTTTAACACCTCCACTGGGAATATCTGAGAGCCACCCCAAATGGGACCTGTCCCAGCCGTAGCCGGTGTCATGCGGCCAGGTGCTCACACACTTCCTCTCTCACCACTGCGCATGTTGCCAACAGAAGACATCCAGATTCTTGTATGTCTCCCCACTCTGCTGGCCTGCATTCAGTCCCATCACCCCCTGAACTTCAGCCAAATGGAACATGGTGGCTCCAATTACACACCCTGCCCCCTGCACTTCTTGGTCCCTTCACAACAGGGAAATGCCTCAGACCACCTCTCTCCTGCACTCAGGATCCCCATGGCACCATCCCAAAAGTGCCACTGGGGAGGCTGACATCCCATACCGGCGTACCTAAGTCCTGGCTCTGCTTCCAAGTCTAGCTACCTGCTGATGCACAGCCCAGGAGGGGGCAGGGGTGACTCAAGTCATTGGGTCCCTATCACCCACATGAGAAATCTGGATGGAGTTCCTGGCTCCTGGCTTTGGCCTGGCCCAGCCCTAGCTATTGCAGGCATGCAGTGGGAGCCAGCAAATGGAAGATCTCTGTTGGCCTCTTTCTGTGTCTCTTTGGAAGTTTTTAGAATTTGGTTTGGAGATGGTTTTGTGGCACAACATGTCCCTTGGAATGCCCAAGTTCGTGTCCCAGCTACTAGATTCTACTGCCTGCCAATGTGCCTGGAAAGTAGCAGATAATGTCTTAGTACTTGAGTCCCTGCTGCCCTTGTGGGAGACTCAAATGGGTCCTGGCCCCTGGCTTTGGCTGGACAAGGTCCAGCTGCTGTGCTCATCTGGGGAGTGAACTAACAGATCAAAGACCTCATACCCTTCAAAATTAAATAAATGCACTTAAAATAAATGTGTACTTAAAGTCTTCCTTTTCAGTCCTAACATGGTAGCCTAGCGGCTAAAATTCTCCCCTACACACACTGGGATCCCATATGGGTGTTGGTTCATACCCTGATGGCTCCACTTCCCATCCAGCTCCCTGCTTGTGGCCTGGGAAGGCAGTTGAGGACAGCCCCAAGCCTTGAGACATAAGACATGAGACTAGCTAGCTAGATTGTCTACAACTTGCCTAGACTCACCAAACAGGGGCTGGGGAGGGGCCACAGGCCTCATGCCCACAGCCTCTCCTCAGCTCATCGCATCCTGGGGAGCAAGGGTTTGTCAGAGTACATGTAATCCCCCACTCAGAAGCCAGCTATGCCCAGGCCACAAAGCTTGGAGCAGCAGGGGCTGCCCTATGCCTCCCCCACTCTGCCAGCCCCAAGAAAATGGCACTCACACCTGGGTCCTCCCCACACTTTTATTTTGGGGTTCAGCCACTCCCACCCCTTCCAATGCGGCCCCTGTTGCCTCAGACATGCGCACTGGGAGGCCACTGGGACTCCAGGGAGGGGAAGTGGCGGGCCCAACACTGTTACCCCTTTCCCGACCCAAACACCCACAGGGACTGAACAGCAGCAGGAGGTGGAGTGTTGGGCAAGATTTGGAAGCAGGGGTCCCCCGCAGATAGAGAAGCTGAGAAATCCAAGGAGGTGGCTCAGATGGGGGTCCCACATGCCTCCTCTTGGGCCGAAGTACTCACGGTGGTTTCCCTTCCCTGAAGGGTACCGCACAGTCAACAGCTGCCTCCTGGCCTCTCTGCCTCCTCTTCCTCAACCCCACACCCATGCTGTGCTTCAGGCCCCAGAGCTCGGGGACATTCCGGATCCATGGCTTTTCCCCCACCCCGACACCATCACAAACTCTGTCAGCACACAGCTGCAGTAACCCCCCTGCCCTCACGACCACCACAGCCGCGCAACCTGCCCCTTCCAATCCGCGCGACACGCCTCAGCTGACTGACCTCTGAGATCCTCCTCACAGAACCAACAGCGCAGCAGCTGCCCTGAGAGTTAAAAACCCACGCCCCACAAGCGCAGCTCCCGCCTGGCCCGGACTTCATCTCCTCACTCAGCCCCAAGGGGGCGCACGGGCTTGCTTCCTGGTCCATCTCCCGCTCCCGCCTCAGCCTTCACACCCTGTTCCTCCTGCCACAGTGAGCACATTCGCACAGTTCTTCCTCTGTCTTGCACCTCAGGATTTCCGTCCAGGGGGGCTTCATGCCGTGGGCCCTCACCGTCACATCCTGTGGAGGCCCCTCGGGAAGCACCTTGCCTGTGCGTGCATCTGCAGGTGCTGCCTGCCTCCCTTCACCAGGACCCGAGAACCAGATCAGGGAGCTGCGCCCTTTGGCTCCCAGCTTGCCCTGCACATAGTAGGTGCTCAATAAATAGTTGTTGGATGCAGAATTGGGGAGTCCTCCCTAGGGAGGAAGGGAGTCAGTGATGTCTGAAGAGGCAGTGGTGTCCAGGGGCCCCAAGTCCAGAGTGGCCCCTGAAGAGGATGTGGCTCTTGTGGCCCTTGGCGGGTCAGAGGGACATGCTGGTGAGGTTGTCCTGACTCAACAGTCCCTTCCGGCCTGCACCAGCCCCATGCCCACTGCCCCCAGCAGCCCCACCGCCCCCACAGTACTCATGCAGCCGGTGCCGCAGTGTGACGAGAGCTGAGCCCAGGCAGGCACCGTTGGGGGCATGGGGACCCCCGGGCAGCTGCAACAGCAGTGTGGCCACCCCAGCCATGCCATCTTCTGTGGGCTCCAGGGTGATGGGCCCAGCCCGTAGGCCAGCTGGGGAGGCAGGGATGGCCGGAGGACAGCAGGTCCCTCCCACAGGTCCCCATGGTCCCCCAGCCCCCGTCAGCAGCAGGGGGGCCAGGAAGGTCTCAGAGCGGCGGAAGGCAGGCGGTGGGAGCCCGGCTGGCTTCCAGGCAGGGGCCATGGCAGTCGGGTCGGGCGGGAAGCAGACAGTGACCTTGGCGAATGGGCGGCTGGCCATCTTGGTCATCTCCTGCAGGTGCCGGCGCTGCTCCTGCCTCTGGTCCAGGGCCTGCTTGGCCTTCCAGAGGAGCACACAGAGGGAAAGGAAGAGGAAGAAGCAGGAGAAGAAGACGGAGAAGAAGACAAACAGATCAATGTGGGCCTGGTCCTGCCGGAAGAAGAGCAAGCCCTGCGAGTCGGCCGAGCCGTTGGCGCCTGGCCCATTCGGATCTCCCACGCCCAGCAGCAACAGGTAGAAACGGCTGGACTTGAGGGCGTGGTGCTCATGCGGGTAGGTGATGACCAACCTGTCCCGCACACCACGAACCACCAGCACTGATGACGGCTCAGTCACTGTCACATAGGTAATTAGGCCCCGTGGCCACACCTCGCGCACTCGTGGTTCTGCTGGAGCGCCCAGCCCACTCCCAGCCCCTGGGCCTCCGGTGTCTCCAGCTGCCCGGGGCCCACCGTCAGCCGGGGGTGGGGGCGGTGGAGGGGGTGGCGGGGGTTGGATGTGCACAGTGTGCACACCAGTGTCAGGGGCCACACGGACCACGAAAGTGTCGTAAGAGGTGGACACGTAGAGGTCCACAGCGCCGAAGGTCACATCCAGTGTCAGACGGATGTCCACGTTGGTGAACTTGGGCTGTACGCCAAAGAGGACAGTGCGGCCAGGGCCGAGTGCCCGGCGCTTGGGCTCATGGAAGCAGTTGGTCTGGGACGTGGGGTCCAGGCAGCATTCCTGCTCCACCGAGATGAGGCGGTAGCACTGCTGGCCGCCTAGCGGGCTCCCGTGGAAGGATTCCCGGCACTTGGCGCACTGCGGGCAGGGCAGCGGGTAGAGACAGCTGTCAGGGCTGGGCTCAGCAGCAGGCACTCCCCAGGCAGGTCCCAGTTACACCCTGCACCCACTAGTAAGAAGCTATGGCCAGTGTCCACCCCTCATCTGGGCCTTAGTTGGAGATCCCCCAAGCCCACACTGCAGAGCTACCTCCAGGACTGGGCACTCCAGCCCTGTCATCCCCGGAGTTACCCCCAGTGACCCAAGCACCCTGGCACCGAGGTCAGCCCTGCCAGACTCTCCTCTGAGCTCTGGCCCTGCCTCCTCTCTAGTCGTGTGGCCTTGGCCTAGTGACTGGCCTTGGGATTCTTCCTCGGTACATAGGCAGTAACCACAGTCTGCTCAGGGACAGTTGGAATCACACACTGTGCCAGGCACAGGGCTGGCCAGACATACCCGCCTACAGGGTGGAAGGGGCAGGCTCCCAACTCAGGGCCTTTGCACTAGCTCCACACCCCCGACGCTCTCACCCCTGGCATCTTCCCAGGGAGCCCCTCTTCCCTGAGGACCTCCTTAGGAGGCCCCCACTTTCTGTCCTCTCATACAGAGTATCTGACTCACTCATTTGCTTACCACCCGGGCCTTCCCTGGGAAGATAAACTTCCCAAGGACAGAACATCTTGACCTGGTCACAAAGTAACTGCTTTGGCCTGCTATGTCCCTGGTACTCAGAATTCAGCAGGCACTCAGTGAACACATGGCTGGCTGATGCCTGCTATGATTTCCAGGGCACACAAATGGCAGTAGTGGGGTCAGATTCGGTGCAGGCTCCGGGCCCACAGGCCCTGCGGAGCAGGACACTGCACGTCCCCCAGCCTGTTTTCCTCTTATACCTGCACCTCTCCGAGGCCCCCACACACCCTCAAATGCCTCCACATCCCCTTGGCACTGAGGCTCCCTCCACCCCAGCTACTGCAGCCGTGGCCACTGGAACCCACACACATAGCCACCCAGTGGATGGCCCCAGGACCATAGAGGACCCCTCTGATGATGCTTCAACCATGCACAAAATCGTGTCCCTCAGGAAGCTGGTGTGGCTGCTGCCATCTTGAGCAGACAGAATGTTCCCACAGATGGGTGGGGGAGTCTGGAACTTTCTCTTCCCTTTCTAGAAGGGTAGAGAACAGGTGGGTGGGGCAGGACAGCTGTACTCCAAGGAGGGAGCAGGGAGGACCCTTCCCGTCAGAGGCAAAGCTGCAGCCCACCACCCCTTCCTGTGTCTCCCTCCCCGTCTCCATGTCTCTCTCCTTCTCCCTATCCTCTCCCTTGGGGCAGGAGCTCCAGGAGATCCCGCTGGCTCCAGGTAGTCAGACAGGGAACACCAGGGAAAGCCAGTTGGAGGACAGAGCCAACACAGAAAGCAGCAAAATGATTGTAACAACTAGAACCAGCCCTTCCTGAAGGTGGACCCCAAACTTAGTTTCCAATCAATACGTTGTCTTCTTGGCTGAAGCAACTGTGAGGTAGGCTTGCTGGCAGGCAGCAGCCACGGTCAGGCTGTGATATCTGCAATAGGGACTGTCCCCTGACGAGTCTAAGAGGCCCCCAGTGGCTCTCATCAGAGCTGGCATGACCACCAAGGCCTGAACTTGCCTGGGGCTCGGGGACAATTGATCATGCGAACTTTAGCCTTCTGATCACAGCTTCTGAACTGTGCCCGCCTACATCATCACAGCTCTGAGCTGAAGGGGTGGGATTTCAGCCCGCCCTGCATATCCCCAGCCGTACCTGGTACTTGTAGCAATCTCGGCGGTCACTGGGGGAGCTGCCCTGGCATGTGCCTGTCTCTGTGTTGTTTTGACATGGGCAGCCTGTCCCATCCTGCTCGTTACATGTGTCTGCGTGTCCATTACACTGGCACCTGTGAACCGAGGACATGGCAGTGGTTACGGGTTCCTGGGAACCAGGAGGTTGGGGGAGAGCTTCCTGGGGAATTCATCCCCTCCTAATGGAGGACAGAGGGCTGGCTCTGCCTCCTGGAGAGAAAGGTGAGGACCCCAGACACCCCTCTCACTTGGTGCACTTCCCGTCCAAGAGGAAGTAGCCATGAAGGCAGCTCCCGCACTTGTCCCCGTAGCTGTTGTTCTGGCAGTTCACGCACACGGCCTCATCTTCGCTGGGACCCTCTGTCACCCAGTTTTCTATCTGGCCAAGGAAGCACAGGGTCATCACAAATGGCACAGGCCCACCCCCTCAGGCCTGGGAGTTGGGTCCCAGCCTGCCTCACCTCCTCTGGGTCCAGAGAGTACTTTTCTGGCTCCCTCCTGGCCATTTCCAGCTCCTTCCTGGAGACACACACGTGGCTGTTGCCGCGGCAGAAGGCATGGCAGGGCCGGCAGGTCCCGCCCCCGACAGCTGAGCCCACAAACAGCGGGAGGCACTGCTCACAGTGGCTGCCCTGAATCCAGGACACAGGGAGAGGGTCACTTTGCACCCAGGTTACTGAGGTAGCCCTGCATCAGGGGGTGCACTTGTACACATATTTCATCTTCCTTCCCAAGTCCTCCTCCTGGCCCAGCCCATCCACCGCCCCTGCAGCCTGACACCTTCCTGCCTCCCTGCCCCTGCTCATCAGGACTGCAAAGGGGGCTCATGTGGTGGCACGTGAGATCAGGAGCCTGGCGGGTGGCCCACCTTGGTGTGATTGCGGCACAGAAGGCAGTGGTCGCGGGCCCCCACACCGGCGCACTCGCTGTGGCGGTTGCAGCGGCACTCCGTGGAGCAGTTGCGGCCCACGAAGCCGAAGTGGCAGCGGCAGTGGTCGGGCTCTACACAGGAGCCATTCACACAGCCCTGGGCACACACGGGGCGGCACAGCCCTGTCACGCTGTAGCGGCAGAGTGAGAGTTGGTGGGGACCCAGCCTTTCTCAAGGCTCTATGCCCCTTACTCCCGAGGGACCTGCTCCACAGTCCCCCTCATCAGGGGGCACTGGGGAACACATCGCCCCCTTATCCAGCTCGCCTCCTGCCTCTCCGAGACCCAGCATCGTAGCCCCCTCCCCATCAAGCCTACCACCCTCATGTGTTGGTTCAGCTTCCTCTCCTTGCATCTTGCTCTGCTCTCAAGCTCATCTTGTCTTGGCCCACGCCCCTCAGCTTGCGTGTTCTGCTCCTCCCATCCACCCGCTGGGAGCCTCACTTGTCCATGGTGTAGCCCGTCTTGCAGCTGCACTCGTAGCCATGAGGTTGGTCGTGGCAGTTCTGAGTCTCGTTGCAGTCATGGTGCCCATTTGCACACTCGTCCTCAGGGGGACAGGACAGGAAGGCCCAGGAGGCCCCAGGATGCCCACATGTCAGCCCTGGCACCGGGAGATATGGGATTTCAGCTGAAGAGGGGGCCCTGTACCACCTGCCCCGAACCCTTGTTCCTACACCTCTGAGACAGCCCTCAGTAACCCCAGGTTCTCTATACCAGACCCCAGCCAACAGCCAGCCCCTCTGCCCCCAACCCCCAACTCCTCTCACCATCACGAGGGCCGCTGAGTCCCCCTTCCATGCAGCGGCCACCCCCGTCCTGGCCCCCCCAGGCGCACCAGCCACAGTGGGGGCGTCGCAGGCACAGGGCGCACTGGGTTGCCTGAGCACAGCCCAGGGAGCAGCTCTCGGGCCCCCGAAGCAGCCGCCCACAGCCTCCAGCCATACATCGCAGGGGCAGATAGGAGGGGCTCAGACACTGCAAGGGGCAGGGTGAGAAGAGAGAGGCAGGGAGAGGGTCAAACACACACAGCTGGGACTGCACCCTCTTCCCGGAGGCTCCACCCCTGCTCAACCATGGGCGGGTGAGCCAGGTGGACATTGGCTGGGGCCTTCACGTTCCCCATTTTAGACACTGACATTGGGCATCACGGCTAGAGGCGAGTCTAGGAAGGGCCCCCGAGACAGGAGGCCCACACACACTTGGGCTAGAGGGGCTGCATGATGATAAATTACCAGTGAAAACAGAGGTAGGCAAGGAGCAGCTGTAGGAGCGGGGATGGATCATGAGTCCCTAGATATCCCATGGACTCCGGCTGCACTCCCCTGACACCATGAGACCAGCCAGCTACATTTTGCACCAGATTCCTGAGGTAAGCCTACATCAGACTGACTTCTGTTCACCAACCCGGCAGACAGCACATGTGTTTGTTTGAGCTAAGGAAGGGCAATGAGCCCGAATGGAAACAAGAGAATTAGAGCTGGGCTGCAGGCCCCAGCTTCTGTGAACATGGCTCCCAGGGCACAGCCCGGGCTGGGAACAGAAGTCCTGGGCCTTGAGCCTGGCAGCCTCTTGGAGGCCCTGGCTTCTGTGCTGGAACCCAGGCACCACACACCATGAGGCGCAAGTCCTGGGAACTTCCCTCGGCATGTGAGAGTGTGTTGCGGAAGAGCAAAGAGATGAATGTGTCCTGGCTGCCGGAAAGCACTCGGGCGAAAGCAAGATCAACCACACAATTCTGAAATAGAAAATTCTGGCTGCTGTGGCCGGAGCTCCGAGCCCACTGAGGGCGGGGGCCGGCAGTGAGCTGCGCCCTGCTGGGGTGCCAGAGGGAGGGAGACTCTCCGCCAAGCTGGGCGTCCCCGTCTAAATTTAGTGCGCCCACTGGCAGATGAAAGGGTGATGGGGAGGGGCAGGGCAGCCTGAATCCCCAGTGCTGCGACCTGCGTGGTGGTCCCAACGCCTTGAAGTGCAGTCACTGGGTTCCTGAGAGAGATGGACAAACCTGAGCTCTGAGAGAAGGACCCTGGCTTGTCGGCTGACAGGCCCGGGGCCCAGAAAAGTACTTGCTGTGCACCCCAGGAATGGGACTCAGGAATGAATGTGCTGGAAGCAGTGGGGATGCGGAGGTAGCAGGAGACAAGTCGGGGAAGATGGCACTTGGTGCCTCTGCGGCCAAGGCCATTCACAGCTGGCAGCCCTGGCGGAGTCTGAGCACAACGGGTCCGGCCTGGGCGCCTCTTACGCTTGACTCGTCCAGTGTTGCTTTCCTGAAACCCAAGCCAGGAGCAGATGTTTTGCCTAATTTTTTTTTAAAGATTAATTTTATTGTAAAGTCATTTATATAGAGAGGAAAGAAAGATCTTCCGTCCGATGATTCACTCCCCAAGAGGCCGCAATGGCCGGAGCTGCACTGACTCAAAGCCAGGAGCCTCTTCCAGATCTCCCATACGGGTGCAGGGTCCCAAGGCTTTGGGTCAACCTCGACTGCTTTCCCAGGCCACAAGCAGAGAGCTGGATGGGAAGCAGGGCTGCCAGAACTAGAACCAGTGCCTATATGGGATCCTGGCCCATGCAAGGCAAGGACTTTAGCTGCTAGGCTAGAGGGCTGGGCCCTTGCCTAATGTTTAAGATGCTGGTTGAGACGTCCAAGTCCCTACCAGAGTGCCTGGGTTCAATATCCAGCCCTCGCTTCCAACAGACCCTGGGAGGCAGAAGCAGGGGATGGCTTTAGGAGCAGGTACTAGCCATGTGGGTTGAACTGCTGACTCCCAGCCTCCTCCCCATCTATTGCAGGTGCTTGGGGAGCGAGCAGATGATGGAAGCTCTGTTTCTCTGCCTCTCAAATAATTCTTCTGGAAAAAAAAAATTAAAAGCCAACACTCTGAAGCTGGAAGATGTCACCAAAATTAGGTTCCTGTCCCTCACTGGTGCAGGTGTGGCCCGAGGGCAGGCTGTGCTGTGTGGCTGGCCAGCCCCATGGCATCCTCGGGCGTCTCACCTGGCTGCTCCTACACCTCCTTAGCTGTCTGCTTCTTCAGCCCTCGGAGCCCAGCAGGCGGCAGGATATCTGGGGAGGACCTCTGAGGGCTCTGGTTGTTGCGGGATATCCCGGGGGCCTCTGCCCTCCAGGTCACCCCGACAGTCACCACAGGTGGCCCTACAGCCACTCTCTTGGTACATCGCAGACGAGAGCAGAGTTGGGAAACCTCCCCGCTGCGCGCCCCCCCCACAAAAGAAATCAGTCAGCTGACAGCCTCACCACTGTTCACCACAGTGACCGGAGCTTGTACTGGCACAGCAGTGAAAATCCAGCATGGACTGCTGCGTTCCACAGCAACGGGTTCAAGTCCCCATTCCACTTGCCACCCACTCTCCTGCTAACACGTTCCCCAGGAAATAACTAAGTGCCTGTGACTCTGCTCTACCTGAGGAGACCAGGACGGAGCTCCAGGCTCCTGGCTTTGCCCTAGCCCAGCTCCAAGTGTTTCTAGGCATTTGGGGAATGAACCAGAAAATGGAAGATGTCTTTGTCTCTTGCTCTATTGCTCTTTCAAACCAATAAAAGATACGTTAAAATTTTGCAGTTAGGGCCCGACGGCGTGGCCTAGCGGCTAAAGTCCTCGCCTTGAACGCGCTGGGATCCCATATGGGCATCAGTTCTAATCCCGGCAGCTCCGCTTCCCATCCAGCTCCCTGCTTGTGGCCTGGGGAAAGCAGCTGAGGATGGCCCAAAGCCTTGGGACCCTGCACCCACATGGGAGACCTGGAGGAAGTTCCTGGCTCCTGGCTTTGGATTGGTGCAGCACCGGCCTTTGCAGTCACTTGGGGAGTGAATCATCGGATGGAAGATTAGAACCGGTGCCCATATGGGATCCCAATGCATTCAAGGCAAGGAATTCAGCTGCTAGGCCATCATGCCAGGCCCATAAATATATCTTTAAAAAAATTTTTTGCAGTTACAAAAATGGTCAAGATAGGGCCTGGCGCAATAGCTGGGTGGCTAAAGTCCTCACCTAGCATGTATGCTAGTTCGAGTTCTGGCTGCTCTACTTCCCATCCAGCTCTCTGTGTCCTGGGAAAGCAGAAGAGAACGGCCCAAAGCCTTGGGACCCTGCACTCACATTGGAGACCTGGACGAAGCTCCTGGCTCCTGGCTTCAGAATGGCTCAGCTCTGGCCATTGCAGCTGCTTGGGAGTAAACCAGCGGATGAAACATCTTTCTCTCTGTCTCTCCTTCTCTCTGTAAATCTGACTTTCCAATAAAAATAAATAAATGTTTAAATAAACAAATAATGGCCAAGATGAATAGGGGAAAAATAATAACAAGTAGCCATTATCAAGTCCATAAAGGCACACCCTGCTCCATGTGCTCTGCTGCACTGAGGCTTGGGAGAGAGGAAGTCACTGACCCCGAGTTAAACAGTTGAGAGGTAGTGCGACCGGCTGAGCCAGGTGCCTGCAGGGACTGGGTGGACAGCTGGGCAGTGAGCTAACTTGCCACTCCCTGGCGGGGCTTCTTCTACGTTCTGCCCTGCTGGAACAGGCCGGGAGATCTCCCTCTAATCTAGCTCCAGGCCTGTAAGCATCCGTCGCCCTGCACTGTGGTCTGTTTGCTGTGGGGGTATTAGCTGGGCTGGCCACTCAGCTCCAGCGTTAAGGGAAGGTGGGCAGTCCTGGCTCGGCTGGCCCTTGCACAATCACAGGATGAATGAGGGGTGGACAACGGTGGGAGTCAAAGATTCGGGGCTCTGGATCTGGAGGTGACAGCAGGTAAATCTGTCACCTCTCGTTGAACCAGGCCTTGACGCTGAGCACCAGGAAGCTAAAGCAGGCTGGGACGGCCATCTCTGGAACAATTTCTGGAAATGCAGCACGTGCTGGGCAGTGAAGGAGCAGACCGTCACCAACACACAGGCCTTCCCGGGACATGGCCTTCACTGCTCATTCCTGCCCTCCCAGCCACGGATGACACTTGGGCTGAGCTGCCATGCTTGAACCAATCGCTCCTGCCTCCTCCTGACCACCATGGCTGCACATCTGGCCTGCAAGCTGTGTCTCGCAGAGACTGGGCTAAGTGACAGACACCAGGACGACTGTGGCCTCTGGAGTCAGAAGGGCAAATGGACTAAGGGTTAAGACCACTACCCGAGGGTATGCGTGTGTATGCGATGACAAAGTTGAGAGAAGCTGGAGGGTGGAGGTTCGTGGAGAACAGTGGGGATTATACACCACACGGTCAACAGCTACAGAGCAGCCGCACTTCCTGTCCTCAGACTACACCAACCGCCACAGTTTCTGATGAGAAACCAACTCGGGGCTGGGGGGAGGGGAGGTGCCTGTTGCTTCCACCCAAAAATCTCAAAAGCAGAGTAAGAAGCAACAGACAAGGGGGGAGGCTGGAAAGGGCCGAGGGGCGGTGGAAAAGGAATGAAGAGCCACAGAAGGGAGCCAGTCAGGAGGTTGGGGAGTTCAGGGCTGGGGGGTCCAGGAGAGTGGCTGCGTACCAGGACAGGAGGGGCAACAGAGATGACAGGAGTAGAAAGAAAGCATTGAGGCATGAGCCAGGGAGATGGGGAGGAAGGACGAGGCCAGGGAGGAGGGCAAGTGCCACGAAGAGGCCTGGCCTGTGTGGTACCTGCTGGAGGCTGCTGCTCCAGACGCAGTGCTGCCAGCCGCCATCAGCACCCTTGGAGTCGAGGCAGGAGGTGCAGTTGGGTAGGAGGTGGCATGGGGTGGGGCAGGGCAGGGGCGGTGAGGACTCCACAGGCATCGGGGACACGTTGAGCAGTGAGTGGCTGAAGCAGGTCCAGTCGTAGGTGGGCTGCACCGACAAGATGCGGCGTGTCTCCCCTGGGTGGGGGGCCCAGGTGTTAGTGTCCGGGCCTGGGACCCCAGCCCAGCAGCCTGGGGCCTGCCTTCAAGGCCCTCCCCCAGGGCCTGAGGTTGCCTCTCACCTGTCCTCTTGAACTGGCGCGTCCACATGCACTTGCCCTCCCGTGTGCACTGCTGACAGTCTGCCGCCCCGCACGCCGCCTCAGAGCAGTTCCCCGCCCAGAAGACCTCTCGCTGGTTGATACGACAGTCGTTCTCGGAGGTACACGACCCATTGCGCCCAATGCAGGCGCCCTCGGGGCAGTTGGTACACCACTTACAGCGGGGTGCGGAGGCCTGTGGGAGAGAGGCTTTATGGGATCCTCAGGAACTCCCAGCACAGGTACACACACACACACACACACACACAAACACACACAAACACAGGGCTCCAGCTCTGCCCACCCAATCCTAGCATAAGGGCCCAGTGCTTCTGAGACCCAGGGGGCTAGAGAGGATGCCTGTCCTGCCACCTGCCCTTCTTCACTCCTGCCACAGGCATCACCTCTCCATCTCCAGGCTGCAGGGTCCGAGGGTGGCGCGCCAGGCACTCACTGCAGGTCCGGAGACGACGACACTCCTCTGGGGAACGAGGCATTGGGGAGCAGGGGGCACCCCCACAACCTAGCCTGGAGAGCAAGAGGCCTGGTTTCTTACATGCCCCCAGGCCCCATCCTGGACACTGACCTGCAGGCCTCATGCCACAGCACAAGCCTCCCGAGCCTGGTCCTTCCTTCCCCTTGGAGGTGAATTGTCCCATAGCCACCCACACCCAGAGCAGACACACTGGACAACACCCAAGTCCTTCTGCCCCTCCAGCCCCCAAGGCCTTCTGCTTCCTGGGTATCTAACTGTCCCCCACCAGTCATGCAGCTCCTGGTCCAATGTAGGGCTCCTCCTCATCGCAGCCTCTGCTCCAGTTGCCTTTTGCAGCCTCCCCCTCCCTTCCCCTTTTCTGCCTCACAACAGCTCCAGGGATCTCTCCATCTGGACCTGTCCCTGCCCTTTCCTGTTCAACTCCCCACTGCCTGTAGCACCTGTCCACAATCCCCCAAGCCTAAAATACCCAGAGGCCCACGTGTTTCAGAATATTCTAGACTGACTTTAGAAAAGTAGTGGGGGCACCCATTGATATACTCACTCCCAGGCCCACCTCTGCTGTTCTAAATTCTAGGGGTCTTTGGGACCAGTACAGATCCAGCTCCCCCGGGTCACAGTCCTGAATGAAACCCTAGCCCCTAAGCAGGGCTTGCCAGGCCACCCGCCTACAATGATTCACCCCACTCCTACATGTGACCCCCATTTTAAACCCAAGGGAACAGCCCTGAGGCCTCCTTCCCATCCTGGCCCAGTACCACCTGCTGAAGGGCTAGTAGTTGCCACAATTACCTGTGTGCCTGGTCCCCAGACAGGCAGGCCCCGTGGCACCATGTGCAGGCCCCAGACTGATTACAGGCTTCGGATGAGGGCAGCAGGCGGCAGGGGTCGGGGGGCAGGGTCAGCGCCAGCAAGCGGCCCAGGGCCACTCCTCCAAAGCCCCCAGAGATGTACAGGCGGTTCCCCACAGCTGCCACGGCGTGGGCCACAGACTCCTCCATCGGGGACCCCACGGAGGCCTGGCCTGCGCGGAGACAGGAGTTCAGGGATGGGACCCCTCTGCACACACTCTACATCACCATGCAAAGAACAGAACAGACACGCATTCAGGGGGACTACCAGGCCGAGAAGGCAAGAGACACAGATAGAGAAGGAGAGGGGGAGGAACGAGAAGAGAGACACTACGGAACCCCATGGAGGTGGCGGTTGCATGACCTTGTCATTACAAAATGCTATAGCATCCATCCTTTTCAAATGATTAGTTTCATGTTATATAAACTTCAGCCTCAGTGTTAAAAATGTTCAATAACAAACACAGATATTGAGCAAAGTTGAGGAGCAGGGGGAAAAAGATAAATTGAAACAAAGGGAGGTGCCAGCATTGTGGTGCAGTGCGTTAAGCTGTTGTCTATGACAGGCATCCCACACGGGTGCCAGTTAGTCTCCCAGCTGCTCCACTTCTGATCCGGCGCCCTGCTAATGTGCCTGAGAAAACACCAGAAGGCGGCTTGAGTACCTGTGAAGGACCTAGACGGAGTTCCAGGCTCCTGGCTTCAGCCAGGCCTAGTGCTGGCCATTGCTGTCATTTGGGTAGTAAATGAGTGCACAGAAAATCTGTTTCTCCTCTCTCTGTAACTCTGCCTTTCAAATAGATAAATAAATCTTTTTTTTTTTTTTAAGGAGTAAGGAAGTAAGAGCCAGAGGGGCTCAGAGTTGGCAGAAGCAGGCAGGCCGGCACTTACAACGCTCAGTGAGATGAAAAGGCAATTTGTGATAAGCCGGTTTCTGATCTGTCCTCAGCCAGGCGTGGGGGGAACACCCCACGGGTGTACACAGCTGTCTACAGAGGGGAGCATTGGGGTGATGGACCCCTTCCTAGTTTACAAATTGGGTACCCTTTTCTTATCCACTTCTGAGACATAAAGAGGAGAGGAGAGCATCTCCATGGTTCTGAGACCATTCAGAGAATGCAGGAGTGTGGCTGGAGGGCCTGAGGAGCCCAAGGGTCTCCCAGTGGGCAGCCCAGGGACCTTCAGGGAGAGCGCTGGTGACTCACGTGTCAGGTCGGGCAGCAGCCAGGCGTTGCAGTTGACCTGGTAGAGCAGAACATCGCTGCTGAATTCATCAGGGTCCGAGCGGCCCCCGAGGACCACCATGGTGTCACCTAGCAGGGCAGCGGCGTGGAAGAGCCGGGGACGAGGCTGTTGGGGAGAGAGGCCATGAGGCCGGTCTTGTCACAGCCTCCAGCCTACCCATTCCTAACCTGTCCCAGACCTCAGCTTTTACCTCCAGGAAGCCTCGGGACCCCTAGAACAGCCCAGCATCATCTCCTTTCCCAGGAACCCCCAAGCCTCCCAACCCGTGCTGCCCCCAGGGACTAGGCCAGACTCCTGGGACGTATACCTGGATTGCCCACATGATATCATCAACTGGCATGAGGACCCCTTCTACCTCCCCACCAGTAAGAGGGGCTTGGAAACGAGTATGCGCTGAAAACACCTCTGTCTCTAACCAGCAGACAGAATTCCTGTCCTCCTGCCAGTTAACCCTTTGACATCTAGGGCAGGGGATGCAATGAACCTTGGCACTGTAGGTGGGGAGGCCCAGGAAGGGGGAAGGACCTGCCAGGGCCACACCCAGTGTCACAGCAGAACAGGGGTAGAACCTACATTCCGGCCCTCCTCCTCCTGGCCCTAAGAGTCTTCGCTCCAAAAATGAGATGCAAGTAGGGTAATATGAGTATGTCACAATCAGTGCAAGGCGTGAGAAAAGAGAGGAAGCCAAAATCCTGGGTGCAGCCAGCCCACGGGGCACGGGAAGCAGGACACCTCCCTCCTGTCCCTACATCCACCTGCTGGGATCTCTTCCTGACCTTTGCCCCTTGGGAGGGGGCCAGCAGGCTCCAGGTTCGGTCGGGACAGTGCAGGGAGTAGAGCTCCGGAGATGGGGCGGCTAGCTCCACGTGGAAGCGAAAGCCCCCAAACACATAGAGGGAGTCGGTGGCCTCGTGGTAGACGGCAGAGTGACCATACAGACCTGGAGGGGGACAGAGATGGGAGGACAGCAGTCGAAAACACATGTCCTGGCTCCCCTTCTTAAATACCACACTACTACCCTGTGGGGTCCAGGGACCACAGGCCTTAGGGTCCCTGTCCACCCTTCCTTCCCACGGGAGGAAGACAGTGATCAGCTAGGGCAGGCGTGACAGGAGGGAGTCTGGGTGGGCAAAATGCCCATGGGCAGTACCCAAAGGATGCGAGAGGAAACAGAGAAGGGAGAGCCTGGTGGCATGGGTCCAGAGAAAACAGCATCTGAGAGAGACTGCGCAGGGCTGGGCAGGCCAGGGAGGGAACAGGGAATGATGGGAGCATGCTGAGCCTACACTGAGCCCGGGCCAGGCTGTGACCCCACCTGTGGGGGGTGTCCCACTCTGGGGTCCGGACACCCAGGAGCCTGTCGCCAACTGATACTCGAGCAGCTGCTGGTTGAAGCCGTTTTCAGGGGAATAACCACCCACCAGGAGCAGGGACAGGCCTCGGCGGGCAGTCAGCGTGTGACCAGCAACTGCCGGCAACTCCAAGGTCGGAAAGTTCTAGGGATGGAGAGCTGAGGTCACTGAGGGCCCCGCAGACAGGGACCACCTTGTGGGTGGAAGTGTGACTCGGCTCCCTCTACGCTGTGAAGCAGGTCAAGCACTCCCACACCCAGAGGGGCTGTGTGGAAGGCCTGCCCAATGCCTGCCTCTTCCGATCTGAGCAGTGCATGTGTCTCTCAAGGGCCTCACCCCCCTGCTCATGCTCAGCAGCTGGTGGGGGCAGGGGCTGTGCCCCAACCCAGTTGCCTGGAGCATTATGAGATTACCTACATGATGACATGTGCTGGAACCTGGGAGGATGTGGCTTCCCCTACTGGGAAGCCTCCCCTGCAGAGGCTGGGGGTTGGGATTGGGGCTGCTGTGGAGCCAGGGGTCGGGGCTGGGGCTGCTGTGGAGCAGCAGGTGGAGGGCTGGGGCTGCTATGGAGCCAGGGGTCGGGGCTGGGGCTGCTGTGGAGCCAGGGGTCGGGGCTGGGGCTGCTGTGGAGCAGCAGGTGGAGGGCTGGGGCTGCTGTGGAGCCAGGGATCAGGGCTGGGGCTGCTGTGGAGCAGGGGGTAGGGGGCTGCAGCTGCGGCAGGAAGCATCACTCACCTTCTCCTGTCGCCACTGCAGGGTGGTGAGGTTGAGGATCCAGAAGTCACGGGCAACACCCCCGGCTGTGAGCCCCCCCAGCAGGTACATGGCACCACGACCAGCAGGCACATAGGCAGCTGCATGAAAGGACCGGGGTGACGGGCCAGGGCCCCCATCCTCAGCCCCTGCCAGCATCTGTGTCCATCTGCGTTCGCTCACTGAGTACCTACAGGCAAGATGTAAAAAAAAACAGCTTTACTATCATTACCCCAGCATCCCACACCTTGAGTGACCTTTGTCTGACAAGTCATCTAGTCAACCCCAGGTATGCACAGGTGTCCCCCCTGAGGTGGCTCCTTGGGTGGTGGACATCTCAGTGTCCCCTGCAATGTGGTCCTTTCTCATTTAGGTACACCACCTCCCCAGGGCATGCCTCACCTATACAGGTTCCCCAGCAGCCCCTGGGGCAGGCCCAAGCCTCCAAACATCCACAAGGTGGCATCAGGCCCCTCCACCATGGTATGCCCCAGGCGGTGCAGGAAGCGGCTGGCAGTGTCCTGGAGGTAGGAGTGGAGGCACCAGGGGTTAACTTAGGTCGCGACAAACTATCAGGCCTGGGGGTTGTCCCAGGAGCAGAAACAGATGACAGACCCAACCCAGGAGGTAGGCAGTGTGGCACATCCCCAGAGAGTGGTCACCCTGACTCACGGCTGAGAGGCGGCTATCCATGAGGGTCTCCCAGACCAGCTGTCCGCCATCCAGCTTCGTGGCACAGTCAGGGCCTCCAAAGCCCTCAGCACAGATGCACACACCCAGGCTCTGGGAGAATCAGGGAACAGACTCAGGGAACTGAGAGCTCGCCACCCTCATCCCACCCAGCTTGTCCTGCCCCTCCACTCTCCACACCTGGTTACAAGTCCCTGCCCCAGTGTGGGCATTACAATTCTCAGGACACAGCGCCATGCGGCAGTGAGGGCCAGCCCAGCCCTGGGGACATCGACAGAGCCCAGCGCCAGCAGCTCCATCCTGGGGCACACACTCTTGGGGGACGGGGCAGCTGCCGGGGCCTCCGGACCCACAGCGGGCAGAGCCCACTGAGGCGTTGAAGCCCCAAGAAGAAGAGCCATTGGCCTCCCAGTGCAGCACGAGCAGCCCTGTTGGGGAGAAAGGTGGGGAGTTTAGAGCAGGGGTCTGTCTTGGACATTGCTCCATGCCCAGGCATTGAGAAAACCCAGCGACCGGGCAGGGCAGCAAGGCACCTCGGCGATTTTCGATCACTGCCACGGTTAACTATTCTCTAGTATCTCCCTACCTTAGCATATACATCACTTTTTAAAAGATTTTTTTTTTGTTTTAAGATTTCATTTTTGCTTTTTTAAAGATTTCTTTGTTTATTTAAAAGGTAGAGCCAACAGAGAAAGCTCAAGTTGGAGATGAAAAATATGCCCACATCAACCGATTCGCTCCCCAAATAACTACAACAACCAGGCAATGGGAGCTTTATCCGAGGCTCCCGCGTGGGCAGAGTAGCCTAAGCATCTGGGCCGCCATCGACTACTTCCTCAGGCGCAGGGAGCCTGATCAGCAGCAGAGTAGCCAGGCCTTGAACCGGCACTCTGGGATGCCAGTGTCGACAGCCAGCCCACCTTCCCTCAGTTACAAAGTCTAAATCTCACATGCTTCACCCACTGCGTGCCACCTCCAGTCCTGCCTGGACACCACTGCCACCTCCCCCGCCGCTCTCTTGGCTGCCTGGCACCACCGTCCTTGCAATCTCAGCGATCTCTAAAAATGTGAACCTAGGACCAGACATCTGGCACAAGGGTTAAGAAGTCACTTAAAAAAATAATTCAAAAACTTTTTTTTTTTTAAATAAAAAAGATGCCACTTAAGAGACCTACATCTGCAGGCACAGTACGGTAGCCTAATGGCTAAAGTCCTCGCCTTGCATCTGCCAGGATCCCATATCGGCACTGGTTTGTATCCCAGCTGCTCCACTTCCCATCCAGCTCCCTGCTTGTGGCCTGGGAAAGCAGTTGAGGACGGTCCAATGCCTTGGGACCCTGCCCCCCACGTGGGAGACCCAGAAGAAGCTCCAGGCTCCTGGCTCTGGATTTGTGCAGCTCCAGTTGTTGTGGCTACTTGGGGAATAAAATAGCAGATGGAAGGTATTTCTCTCTGTGTCTCCTCACTGTAAATCTGACTTTCCAATAAAAATAAATAAATCTTTAAAAAAAAAAAAAAGCCTGTATCCTGTCTTTGAGTGTCTGGATTCAAGCCGTGACTCTGCTTCCAATTCCAACACTAATGTGCACCCTAGAAAGCAGCTAGTGATGGCACAAGTACCAGGGTCCCTGCCACCCAAGGGGAAACTCAGATTGATTTTGGCATGACCCAGACCTTTCTAGAAGGGGCACCTGAGGAGTCCGTCAGCAGGTGGGAAGATCTCTTTCTCTCTCTCTCTGCTTTTTAAATAAATAAAAAGTAAATAGAAAATTATAAGAGGTCTACATTGAGGCCAGCGCTGTGGCTTTGCATGTTAAGCTACTCCCTGCCATGCCAACATCCCATTCAAGTATTGGTTCATGTCTTGGCTGCTTCGCTTCCAATCCAGCTCCCTGTTAATGGCACTAGAGAACAGCAGTCAACGGCCCAAGTGCTTGGGCTCCTGCAACTGTGTAGGAGACCCAGAAGAAGCTCCTGGCTCCTGGCTTTAGACCAGCCTGGCTCTAGCTATTGGGACCATACAGGGAGTAAACCAGCAGATAGAAGATCTCTCTGTCTCTTCTTCTCTCTGTGGATCTATCTTCACATAAAAATAAGTAAATCTTTAAATTAAAAAAAGAGAGAGAGAGAAGCTCCTGTGAGTGCCCAGGTTCCATGCCCACCTCCAGGTCCAGCTAACGCCCTCTGTGCAGGAGCGGTGATGACTCCTGTAAATGGGTCCCCAGCACTCACATGGGAGATTTACACTGGGTCCCTGCCTCCTGGCTTTATCCTTACCCAGGCCCAGCCACTGTGGACATTTGGCACTTGGCGACTAAACCAGATACAGCTGGTGTCTCTCTCTCAAATAAATAAAAACAAGTCGATTAAAAAAATAAATAAATAAATCTGTTGCTGGCAAGTTCCAATCCTGCCATGGCTCTCCACTGCCTTGAAGGAAGATTAAGTTTCCTTAGAAAGGAGATTAGTGGATCAACAGTGGAGGAACTCAAACTACGCAAAATATACCTCAGCTAGGTTCTATGTTTTACAATAACAGCCCCATACAGACCCTCTTAGCTCAGCACCTCCCACTCCCCTTGCCCACAGAGGCCTGGTACAGAGCTGTGCTCAAGGCCTTGCCATCTGCCACTACGCTGGCAGCTTCCGACCTCCAGCCAAGCTTCCCCCGCTGCCCTCAGTGAAGGCGGACTACCAGACTGTACTCTGTTCCATGAAGCTGACCACCCCCACCGACCCTCACTGTGTCAGGCCCCCAAGGCTGCCAGGGAGCCTGTCATGGGTGTAATGCAATCTATGCAGTCCTGGGGACTTGGTATGAGGGCCCAAGTAGGGGTTGGTTCCTGCCATTTCCAACCAGTCCAGCTCATCTCCATCAGCCCAAGCAGCTTGGCTCCACCCCTGGGTGCCGAGCACCATGGGGCCCAGCACCTGCTGGTTCTTTGTTCTGCACACTGCAGAACACCCTGCAGCACCTCTGACGTCTGCCTGTCAGGTGCCAGTGCCACCCTGACCACAATAACCAAAACGTCCCCCACAGTGCCGAATGTCCCCTGTGAGGCCTGGTTGAAAAGCACCAGGCTACTGCTTGGGAACCCTCATGCCAGCCACAACCCACATACCCAAAGATGGGTCCCTGCCAGAGCCACCTGCCCCGTTTCCCTCTCCCTTAAGAAAGCTGAGCACCGGAAGCCCAAAGACAGGGAGCGCCCGTGTCACCCAAGCAGTGAGTAGCCCTCAGATAGTAACTCACAACTCAGAGGGACTCAAACTCAGGCCAGTGCGGGCCAATGCCCCAGCTCGCGTACCTGACAGAGCCTGCACGGTGAGGGGCCTGTCCCGCCGCTGGCCGCAGAAGGCAGCTATGAGGCTGCGGTCTGACTGCACAACTCCAGTGTCCAGGAAGCGGGGAAATCCATCAAAGGCCAGGACATAGCTCAGCTGGAAGGGGGCAGAGCCAGGGGGCAGGGGATGAGGAGGAGGGACTGGAGGAGTGGGTCATCTGGGAGCGGGAAGTGGGTCACATGAGCACCCAGGGCAGACAGCCCAAGGCGGTACCCCCGAGGCCATCGCCCACCCCTACCACAGCTCCTCATCAGAACCAGCACTCTGGGTGTGATAATTTCCAGCCCTGGTCTGGGGATGGGGAGTTTGAGGATCTGGAGAATGAGGGCCAACAACTCAGCCAACAGCAAGAGATGTGGGACACAGGAGGTCTGGGGGCTTAGCAATGGGGGCCCACAGGATTTGTGCAATAGAACAGTGGCATGGTGGCCAATGTCTATTTGATGTCCAGGATGAGTGGGGGGACTTGGTTCTGGCTAACAGACCTGACCCTGAGGGCCCTCAATACTCACCGTGCAGGGGGTACTGCTGTCAGGTGAGAAGGTGAGGGTGAGTGGGGGGCAGAGGGTCCCAGGGGTGCAGGGTTCTAGCACCTCAGTGGCTGAGACAACCCACACACAGTAGGACAGGCCAGGCCCGGCTCTCGCTGACCCACCACCTGGAGGCAGAGGCCCCGCAAACCGGCGTGATCCCAGGGCCACTGAGGACACATTAGTGAGGAGGGCCCGACCTCCACACTCGCGGAAGCAGGAGCCACCAGCCCTGGGGAGAGAGAGGAGAGGCGGTATCAGAGCAGTCCCGGACTCGGTCCCCTATCCTCAGGTCCACCTACCCATGCAGGCTGGCTTTCAGCTCACCGGGGATCCCCATAGTAGCCCGGCGAGCAGAGCTGGCAGTGGGCACCCTCAGTGTGGTCCTGGCAGAAGCAGAGCCCACTGAGGTTGTCGCAGTGACCACGGCGTGGGTCCCCGTGCCCGTTGCACTGGCAGGGCCGGCAGCCGCCTGAGCCTGTGGCGTTGCCGAAGCTGCCGGGCCGGCACCGCTCACAGTGTTCTCCCCACGTCCAATCTGCAGAGGGCCCCGGCAAGATACAGAGTCAGGGACAAGCGCAGGAAGCGGCCTGGACCAGCTAGCTCAGCTGCTCCCTCACCCACACCCAGCTACCTCAAAGGATGGAAAACAAAGCCCAGATGGGCAGGAAGTTGCGAGTGCCAGGAGGAGAAACTGAGGCCCTGCCATCCAGAGACAGTGGTCTCCCTTTGGATGAGGAGCAGGCAATGGGGCAGGGGGCGGGGGGCTGGGGTGAAGGGAGACAGAACCTTTCTCAGAAGGGAGGAGGAGCCCTGTGGCAGGTCCTAGGGCTGGAATGAGGTCTGCTCACCCTGGCACTCATCGCAGAAGCCAGGCCCCCGCCGGCGGCAGTGGCTGTGGAAATTGCAGCCACAGTCCCGGGAGCAGAGAGGGGCAGGGGGTCCTGGGGCAGGCGTGGGTGGGGGCAGGTCTGACGTCCAGCCCAAGTCACACACACAGGTGAAGTCCGGGGGACCGCTGCACACCCCATGGCCACAGTCTTCCAGGCACCTGAGGGCCACAGTACGTGGTGGGGAGAGGCTTGGCCACACCCAGGGTCCCCAGAGCACCTCCCATAATCCCCTCCCACCACAACACCACCACAAGCAACTGGCTGCCTGGCTTCCATAGTGCTGGCTTACGTGGATAATCTCCATCTCCATAACACGTGTGGAGACGCCTGTCTCTAAGCAACTGCATCTCACCACCCCGAACCCCCTTTCTAATTGGATCCTCCTCCATCTCCCCAGAATCATCTATGGGTGTCCTGTTTCCATAGCAACTAACGTTACCAGGGAGACCCCGCAGACAAACTGGGGATGTTAGCTCCTTGGAAGGGAATAACATCTCCATGGCAACCCATGCCTCACTCACGTGCGGTTGCAGTGCGTCCTGCCATCGCCCTGGTAGCCTCGCTGGCAGTGACACTCGTAGCTGAGGGGTGTGTTCAGGCAGGTGGCCCGCGGGTGACATCGATTCATGCCCAGGCGGCACTCATCCACATCAGGACAGTGGGCATATGCCCAGTGGACAGGGGGGACCAGGCCCTCTCCTACCCACAGGGAGCAGTTACCCCCACCCAGAGGCCCAGAGAAGTCTCCTTGCAGGCACCTGGGCATCAGGGGACAGAGGAAGGAGCGGAGCCAGCCAGAAACAGGGGACACAGACATTATACAGCCCAGGGAGAGAGGGGTCGCTCAGAGGGACGGAAGCAGCCAGGTAAATACAGACAGGTGGAGACCAGAGAAGCCGCATACAAAAACAGATTTTAAAAGGCAGAAAGGAAAAAAAACGGAGCAAAATAATGGGATAGGAGAGAAAAACAAGAGACGAGCAATGGGAAGGGAAAGCAGCAGAAGCACAGGGAGGGCAAGGGGCAGATGACAAGGAAACAAAGTGACCGTTAGCATGGTGAGGACGCAGGCCTGGCACTCCACCCCATCCCGCCCGGTGTCCCCTCACCGGCCCAGCGTGGGGTTGTTCTCATTGCCACACCAGCCACACTCATGGCTCTGCAGACACTCGTGACATGTCAGGAGGCCGTCACAGCTCCGGCAGCGCGGCTCTGAGTGCACACTGTGACAGGTGCGGTGGGGTCAGTGGCTGGGTGCCTCTGTGGGTTGGGATCCGCCTCCCACACCCTGCCTAGGACCACACCTGTCATCCCAGCCTCGGCAGCCTCCATGTGGGTACCGGGCCAGGTAGGCAGCGAAGAGGAAGCAGGTGTGGGTAGACTGGCACCAGGCGCACTGGCTCGAGTTGGCCAGGCAATCCTCACAGGTCAGGCGCCTGGGGATGAGGAGTGCAGAGCCAGGTCACTCCATAGCCCAGTTAGCCCTCAGTCTTGCCACACGTCCCCCACCCTCGCGCCCTGGGCCCAGTCCGCCTCACTGGCTGCAGAGTGGTGGACACTCCTCCAGGCTCTTCAGGGCACCTCGGCTCCGGCCCCGCCGGTTGCACCCCGCATCCCCTTTGCGGTTAAGGCTCTGATGCCACTCACAGAAGGGGTCCTGGGGGGATGTGGTGGAATGGACAGTCAGCACCCAGCCTGGCGACTCTCATCACACGCCCAATAAGCATCCGGCTGCCTGCTTCATCTGCCCGTCCACAGACCACCCCTCCAGGGCCTACTGCCCGGCTGCCTGCCTCAGCCACAGAACCTGTGGCTCCACCCAGCACCCAGTCCTTTCTGTGCAGCTCAAATGAGGCTGATTCCATCTGTGGGATCCAGAGGTGGGCAGAGGGCCACACTCCCTCCCGCATCCAGAAGTTGGCACAAGACCCAAGCCAATAAATGAAATGCCCATGAGTGATGTGGAACTTTTGTGGGCTGTGGGGGTGAGGAAAGAGAAAAAGCTCTTTTCACTTAGGGAGCAGAGAGAGTAAAATTTGCACCCTCAGGGCTCCCCTGCCCCTCACAGGGAAACGGGTGGATGCAGAATGGAGGGACACAGGTGCCAGACAGCGTCCCTTGAAGCCACAGAAGTAAGCAAGCTTAGAAACCCACTCCTAATGCTGATTCTCTGAGGCAATAAACCCCACTTGGAAGGAGGGTTGAGTTTTCTGGCTTCTGGAACAGGTGGAATGTTGCCTCACTCCTGCCCACAGACTGAGGACAACACTCCCAGCCATCTGCCCCTGACCCCTTGCCAAGAGTCTCTCAGCCCTTCTGTCGCCCACCCTGGTTCCCTGCATCTAGATACCACCCCTCTGGGGCCCAGCAAGCACCTGGGTGCAGGCATGACAGTCGCGATGGTCCTCACAGAGGGGACAGAGAGCAGGCACCAACACCAGCAGAGAGCCGCCAGCGCCATCGTCCCCACAGTGGGCCCCGCCCTGGCGCAGGTGGCATGTGGCAGTGCCCAGGCACCAGCCGCAGCCCTGGTCCGCCAGGCAGCCCAGGCAGGAGGAGTAGGAGGCACAGGCCGACGAACGGTAGGGCTCCAGGAAGAAGAAGGAGATCTCCTGGGGGGAGGGGCTCAGGTGAGGCCAGCAGTCAAGGCCCGCAGTGGGGACCGCACTGTAGCTAAGGGGTTCAGCGACTCAGACTCAGTAAGAACCAGGACTCAGGGATCCAGCAGACAGAGGGTGTGAGGGACTGAGACCAGAGGTCAAGACATGGGGGGGTCAGGGTTCAGGGTCAGCAGGGCCAGGGCAGCGGTTGGAATAGAGGATCACGTTAGGACCTGGGTCAGGGTCCTGGAAGATTGGTTCTTGGTAAGGTCCAAAGTTCAGAGACCAAGAGTGAAGGAGGCAGAGGTAAGAATTCAAAGCCAGGGTCACAGGTCAGGGACGGTACTCACGCTGCCACCTGGCACCCCGGTCCGATCCCACAGCAGCGTGAGCTCACTGTGCCCAGGGCCCGCCGAGCCATTGAGCTGGCCCCGGATCTCCACTGCATACTTGTGGCCCCGCCCGGGCAGTGGGAAGAGGCGGGCAGACCCTGGGCGCTGTAGCCGCCTTGTCTCCTTCTCCTGCTGGGCCACCCAGCGCCCTACTTCCTCCTGGGAGTGCAAAGAAGCATGGGCCTCAGAACCCTTCAGATTCCTTCCTTAGACTCTGGAAACCTACAAGAACCCCAGATGCACCTGGCACCCCACTGCCTCCTGGAGACAGAAGAAGCCACAGAACTCCTTAGGCCCCCGGAACACCCAAGTCTCCCCGTCACTTCCTCAAGGCCATTTTGACTTGGTAACTCAAGATCTCCATATTCCTCAAAACACGCCAAATTCTGCCGACAACAGAGAACCCAGTGCTCTCCCTACCCCCACCATGCCTCCGACTTCTCCTTAGTCCTGCCTTCTTCAGGTGCACTGCGCTGTACCCTCTACATGTACCACAGGCACCCCTTGGGTCTCGGGCACTCTCACCATGTTCTCTGTGTCAGGGCCACGAGCCATCAGGGCCAGGACGTGCAGGCGCTGGGCCCGGGCCCACACAGCCACGTCCTCAGCCCCCTGGCCGCCTGGCCCTCCCGGCAGCAGTGGGTGGATGAAGCCACGGTAGACGAGGGACACATCTGTCTCGGGGCTGGGCGTCAGGGTAATGGTCGTGCTGCGGACAATCGAGACCTGTGCCAGCCAGGGATAGGGTGTGTGAGTTCCTCTGTGGACTGTCCCCCAAGTCCCCACACCCCAGGCCACATCCAAGTCAGAGAATATAAATCAATCCCATCTCTGTCCCCACTTAATGAGAGACTGAGGCTTGGGGCATCCAGTCAAGGATTGAGACTCAGAACCCTAACTCAGACAGCAAACAGGCTTCCCGCGTCCACCCTGACTCATCTCCAGCTCAGATTACGAATGTCGCAGCTTCTTCTCCAACTTCCTACCTCCTATGCCCAGCCCGACGTGCAAAGCGATGCACACAGTCCATGAGTGCATGATTTTATACTAGCACAAGAAGGGAACATCCCAGGCCCAGCGGCGTGGCCTAGTGGCTAAAGTCCTCGCCTTGAATGCACCCCGGGATCCCATATGGGCATCAATTCTAATCCCGGCAGCTCCACTTCCCATCCAGCTCCCTGCTTGTGGCCTGGGAAAGCAATTGAGGATGGCCCAAAGCTTTGGGACCCTGCACCCCTGTGGGAGACCCGGAAGAAGTTCCTGGCTCCTGGCTTTGGATTGGTGCAGCACCGGCCTTTGCGCTCACTTGGGGAATGAATCATCAGATGGAAGATCTTCCTCTCTGTCTCTCCTCCTCTCTGTATACCTAACTTCCCAATAAATAAATAAATCTTTAAAAAAAAGACATCCCACATGATATCCAGACCACATAAATAGATTCATCTATTGTCATTAATGAGGGGCTGGCATGTGGCACAGCCAGTTAAGCTGCCACCCATGCTGTCAGCATCCCATAGGAAAAGTCGATCTAGGTGCTGGCTCCTCCACTCTCAGTCCAGCTCCTGCTAATATGCCTGGGAAAGCAGCAGATGGCCCAACTGCTTGAGCCCCTACCACCTATGTGGGAGACCCAGATGGAGCTCCTGTGGCCTGGCCCAGCCCTTGGCAGTTCCAGTCATTTGAGTACACCAGCAGATGGAAGAGCTCTCTCTCTCTCTCTCTCTCTCTCTCTTTTACACTCCCTCTCTCTTTCTTAATTAAAAAAAAAAAAAAAAAAAAAAGTTGGACCAGGCATTGTAGACTAGTGGCTAAAGTCTTCACCTTGTATCTGCCAGGATCCCATATAAGTACCAACTTATGTCCCGGTTGCCCTACTTCCCATCCAGCTCCTTGCTTGTGGCCTGGGAAAGCAGTCAAGGATGACCCAAAGCCTTGGAATCCTGCACCCACGTGGGAGACCCAGAAGAAGCTCCTGGCTCCTGGCATTGGATTGGCTCAGCTCCAACCATTGCAGCCACTTGGGAAGTGAACCAGCAGATGGAAGATCTTTCTCTCTTTCTCTCCATCTCTCTTTAAATTTGACTCTCCAATAAACATAAATCTTAAAAGAAAAAAAACTGGAAGTTGAAAAATTTTTAATTAAAAAAAAGTAAGAAAAAAATGAGAAGCAAACAGTGTAATACACCAAATTAAATTGCTGCTTGCCGCGTTTTTGTTCGGACTGCTGGCATTCAAGTCCCAGCTAATCCTTATTTCTGATGTAACTTCCTGCTAATGTGCTTCGGAGGTAATGGATGGCAGCCCAAATGGGAGACCTGGATAGAGTCCCTGGCACATGCATGGGAGACCTGGAAGAGGCTCCAGGCTCCTGGCTTTGGATCAGCACAGCTCCGGCCGTTGCAGCTGCTTGGGGAGTGAATCATTGGATGGAAGATCTTCCTGTCTGTCTCTCCTCCTCTTTGTATATCTGACTTTGAAATAAATTTTTTTTAAATTTTGCTAAAAAAATAAAAGAAAAAATAGATTAATCAAAATGTGTAAACATATTATGCACATGGATCAGTGAATGGATAAACCGGAGAGGCCCACCTGCACACTGGAATGATATCCAGCCATAAAAAGGACCGGAGCTCCTGTCACAGAACTATTACAACACAGAGAGGCCTGGGGTAAAGATCTAAGATTTGTTTATTTGGAAGGCAGAAAGTGTGGCTGGCGTTGTGGCACAGTATATAAAGTCACCCTCCTGCAATGCCACCGTCTCGTGTGGCTGTTAATTATTCCATCCATGCTGATGGCCTGGGAAAAGCAGCAGAGAATGGCCCAAGTGCTTGGGCCCCTGCACCCCACTGCAGAAACCCAGAAGAAGCTTCTGGCTTCAGCCTGATCCAGTGCTGCCTGCTGTGATCATCTGGGAGAGAATCAGCAGATGCAAGACCTCTCTGTCATTCTGTATATATGTATGCACGTGTGTGTGTATGTATGTGCATGTTATACATATATATGTGTATATATGCATATTTGTATCTGTGAATATATTAATTCTTTCAAAATAAAGAAATATCTTCATAAATGAACAAGAGTTACAGAAACAGGAAGAAACAGAGAGAAATATCCTTCATCTATTGGTTCATCCCCCAGATGGGTCACAAAGGCCTTGGCCACAAAGGCCAGGAAGCTGAAACTTCACCCAGGTCTCCCACAAGGGTGCAGGGGACCAAGCATTTGGGCCATCCTTTGCTGCCTTCCCAGGTGCCCTGGCAGGGAGCTGGATCAGAAGCGGAGCAGCCAGGATTCAATCTGGTGTCCATATAGGATGCCAGCACTGCAGTCAGTGGCTCAGCTGGCTGTACCACAACACCAGCCCCTGGATTTCACTTTTACACGAGTGCATCTTCTCTCTTCTTTTTAAATAGTTATTTATTTGACAAGGCAAGTGACAAAGAGGGACACAAAGAGATTTCCCATCTGTCGGTTTATTCCCCAAAAGGCAGAAGCCAGGAGCCAGGAATTCCATCCAGGTCTCCCACGTGGGGACATGCGCTTCCTCAGGCACATTAGCAGGAAGCTGAACCGGAAGGGGAGCATCCGGACCTGAACCAGCACTTCCGACTTAATCACTGCACCACAATGCCAGCCCCAGTATGACTCCATTTATACACAATGTCCAGAGTGAGCAAACTTGGACAACAGAGAAGAGCTTCAGTGGATACCACGGGGTCAGAGGCGACTGGAGGATGCTTCTTACTGAGCCCAGGGTTTCTCCATGCTAAAGTTTACGTGTATCTTACCACAATAAAAGGTTACCTTTTAAGCCCATTAAAACAAAAACAGACCCTTGGCTATAAAGACTCAAACACAAGATGGACAGGATCCATCTCAGGAGCAGAAGATCCACCCCCCACCCCCACCGAGCCCCACCTCCTGGCTCCTCACCTTGTCAGGCTGAGAAATGTTGGGTGGCTGCTGGAAGGTGAGCAGGTGCAGGCCAGGCAGGAAGCTCTGGGTGACACAGGCTTCCAGGGATGTGACGAAGACAGGCACAGGCCCCCACCAGCCCACGGTGCCTGAGATCTGCTCTCCTCGGCAGCGAGCCTGTTCTGAGAGGACACAGGACTGAGGAGTCAGCGAGGGGCACTCCGCTGCCCCCGCCCCTGCTGCCACTGGACACTCACCAGGCCGAGGCAGGCAGCTCTCATTGTGCACACACCAGCCCAGGGCGCCGGGGCCCCGGGGAGGGGCTGTGGAGCTGCTGAAGGCCAGGCATGCCTGGCAGTCGCCCAGCAGGCGGCCCAGGCCTAGGCAGCTGGCGGCTGGACACTGCAGGGAGGGCAGGGGACAAGGCTCACTGTCTACAGGGGCTCAAGGGACTTGGGAAGGGCTTTGGACACGAGGGTTCTGGGGCA
This sequence comes from Ochotona curzoniae, assembly GCF_017591425.1. Taxonomy (NCBI): domain Eukaryota; kingdom Metazoa; phylum Chordata; class Mammalia; order Lagomorpha; family Ochotonidae; genus Ochotona; species Ochotona curzoniae. The sequence continues at coordinate 1,670,628 of NW_024465561.1, read as the reverse complement.
GAAGGGACCAGGAAACTAGAAAATGGGAACTACAGGTAGGGCTGAGATGTGGGAGACTAGAAGGCTCTGGCAAGGCTGAGGGATCCAAGCACAAAGCTGGAAGGACTCGGCCAAGGGGACGTGGCAGGCAAGGCTCAAGGAGTACCCATCAGGACTCAGCAATGAGGACTCTGGGCGTGAAACACGTCTCCCGATTAGGGCAAGTCCTTGTCTACTTGGTTGAGGCAAAGGGAGACACTCAGGGTGGATCTCTGTGCCAGGGGGACAGAGAGCCAGGGGGGTCACTCACAGCCTCTGAGGGGGTCCCAGGAGGAGGTGCAGCTTGGCAGGCCCCCTGACACCAACTGCACTCGGGGTCTCGGGAGCAGACGCTGTGGTCCGTGTACATGGAGCAATAGTCCAGGTGGTACTAGGGAGAAGGGGAAGCATGCCACTCAGCCCTGGGGCTGGCTCCTGGACCCTCACTCACTTGGACCACCCCAGAGGACCACGACTGCTCAGCTCCTGAGGATACCAGTCCATGCCTCCCCTGGCCCCCAAGGACTCCCTCCCACACCCCGCAGAAATCATGCTGCCTCGTCCCCCAGCCACCCTCTCCCTGTCACCCCAGTGCTCACATCCTGGGCAGGTGCCTGGAACACGAAAGGGGGCACCTTGTAGGCCATCAGGTCCCCACGGGGTCGGCCGCTGTACCCCCCAGCCACCAACAGGACACTGCCACCAAGCACGGCTGCCACGTGTGAGTACCGACCACTGGGGGGCGCTGCTCGGCCTAGGAGGGAATACAGACAAGAGCACCAGTCCCCAGGTTCCCAGCCCAGAGAGCTGCGTCACCCTGGGCTCCCTGCGCCCCAAGCTTCAGTCCAGTCTTCCAATGGCTGCATCTACTCCAACTGGCCAGGAAGTGTTCTAGGTGTGCCAGGCCAGAGCCGGCCATCATCATCTCACCCCTGCCCATAACACCTCAGACGGAGCATGATCTTCTTTGGGATCAGTGAAATGTGGGTTCAAATCACAAATCAACTTCTAACAGCAGTGTGGCCTGGGGCAGCAGCCATGATCCCACCCTTAGGGGCAGCAGCCATGATCCAGGCCGCCTGGATACCACCTGGTTTGACCCATCCTGCGCCAGCCTCCCTCCCTCCCCCCGGCTGACAGCCTCTCTTCCGGTTGTCCTCTAGAAAAGAGCATTCTCTTACTGCCAGTCCACGAGGCCCAGGCCAAGGTATCCCTGCCTCTGGCACGAGTGCGGCTTCAGCCCATGCCTGTGCATCTCAGTGATTGGTTCAAACATGGGGAGGGACTCAACTCCAAGTGCAGGAATTCAACAGGAACTCTCCTCCCTGTGAGCATTTTAAGGGGGCACTACATAGCCCCAAAGCTGCTGGTGACCACCTCACAGAAGGCAAACCTGATAGAGTCAGAAGTGAACGAGGCTGAGAACAAGAGAGCCATGGCTCACGCCAGCACAGCCTGAAGAGCACCTGGATCCAGCCCAGCCTGAAGCCAGCCCCTGGAGTTTTCTCTCAAGACAATCAAGAAATTCTCCTTTTCTCTAATGCTAGGTGGGTTGTGTTCCTGCCACTCTCAACCAAGGCCAGGGCACAGGACTCCTCAGACCCTCTTACAGACCGGACACTCTGCAGGCACACAGACATGGTCTAGACACCCACAAACTACACAGGAGAGGCCTCCAGAAACCTCACAGCCTGGCCCTCCCAGGGAACACGGGGCCAGGCAGAGGAGCCCAGGCAGGGGCTAACTGGGCACCAGGCTGGCTTTACTCATCAGGGTCATGCAGAGTTTCCTTGGGGACCTTTCCTCCTGCCCCCTTCTGTCTGTCTCTGTCCCCTCTCCTCTTCATGTCCCCTAAAATGACAGGTCCCAGTCCATACGGCAGAGGACCCCGGCCTCCTCCCAAACCCCAAGCTGCCTTGACCTCAAGAGCAGTAGAGCCTTCTCCCCAGGTCCTCGGGCCCCATGGCAGCCCCTCAGTGACCTCCTCATAGGCCAGCCCCTTCCCTTTCCTGGGCTCCCCAGGCTCCCAACACAAGAGCCCTCAACTGAAGTGCTACCACAGCCCTCATCTCACACAGCAGGAGGAACGAGGCATGGGGAGAGTAAAACGATGGATTTTATAGATAGTTGTTTGGTGACAGCCGCTTGATGGTTGTGGTCCTGAAGAAGTGGCTGCTAACAGGCAGCCCCCTTGGGGTACAGGAGCCTGGCAAACCCTGGACCGCAACCCAGACGTGAAGTCGCAGTGACTGCCTCCTGTCACTGTAGTAATGACACCAGTTCTGTCGGACCTAGGTTCTGGTGGGATGCCTAGCACACTTCAACAAGGACCTGAGTGGCCCCAGTGCATATGCCCTGTGGAGGAGGAAGGATCTTCAGGGACCCTCAGGGAAGTGAAGGAGTCACTCACCTTCAGGGGTGCCTGGAGGAGCCAGCTCGGCCCCTGACACCCACTGATGGCAGCCGAGGTGGTAGAAGAAGATGCCATCTTCATAGCATTTCTCCTCCTGGTAGTGAGTGTGCACGTTGCCCCCTGAAAAGGAGGGAAAGCGGCAGAGGTGACAGGCCTGGGGCAGGTGGGAATGCCCATGCAGGTAGGCTCAGCTCTGGGTCAGCTTGGGCCCCTGGAAGGCTGGTAGGCAGGCGAGCAAGCAGGCAGGCAGGCAGGCAGGCTCGGGAAATGCCCTCACCGTAGACCACCATGTAGTTGCCCAAGACGCTGGCAGTGTGGAAGGCTCGCTCCCGCGGGCCCTGAAGCCCATCCCGGCCCTTCAGCGTCGTCCACACGCGTCGATCGACGTGGAAGAGCTCGGTAGAATTCACCCGCACAGAGAACCTGCGGGGCAGGGGATGGCAGGGTCAGGGCAGGGGTAGGGCCTCTCTTGCTCTGGGCCCTTAGGAGCTATGTGACCACCCAGGGTTGGGACCGGCCAGGACTGGGCCTAGCCCCTCCGAACCAGATGTTCCCCATTGGCAGGCCTGGGCCTGACTCACCTGTGGGTTAGCTACATAATCAGGCAGGTGTAGGATGCTAACAAGGCAGGGGTTTATCGGCTATCTAGATCAGGAGAGGTAGTGTGTGGGGAGAAAACTAACAAAGAAATTGAATAAAAGACCAGAGAAAGGGGGCAGGATTTGGCGCAGTGGTTGAGTTGCCGCTGGAGACACCCATATCCCTTCTCAGAGTGCTTGGGTTTCAGGCTGAGCACACCTGGGAGGCAGGTGAGACTCCAGGGGATAGGTTCCTGCTGCCTGTGTGGCAGAAGCAGATGGAGTTCCCAGCTCGTGACATTGGCCTTGGCTACTGCAGGCCTTTGGGCATGAACCATCAGATGGGTAACCATCTGTGTGTCTGCCTCTCTGGTTTTTTTTTAATCTTTTTTTTTTAAAGATTTATTTATTTTTATTGGAAAGGCAGATATACAGAGAGGAAGAGAGACAGAGAGGAAGATCTTCCATCCAATGGTTCACTCCCCAAGTGGCCGCAACGGCTGGAGCTGAGCTGATCCAATGCCAGGATCTTCCTCCAGGTCTCCCATGTGGGTGCAGGGTTCCAAGGCTTTGGGCTATCCTCGACTGCTTTCCCAGGCCACAGGCAGGGAGCTGGATGGGAAGCAGGCCACTGGAATTAGAACCAGCACCCATATGGGATCCCAGCACGTTCAAGGCGAGGACTTTAACCGCTAAGCTATCACGCCAGGCCCAAGCTCTCTGTTTTTCAAATAAAAAATTGGTGGTGAGGGGAACAGGGTCCCAACACAATGGTTTGATTGGCTAATTCTCTGCCTCCAAGTGCCAGAACCCCATATGGGTGTCGGTTCATGTCCCAGCTGTATCACGTCCCATCTAGCTCCCTGTTTGTGGTCTGGGAGCAGCAGAGGATGGACCAAGGCTTTGGGACCCTGCACCTGCAAGAGAGACCTGAAAGAAAACTCCTGGTTCTTGGCTTTGGGTTGGGTCAGCTCCAGCCATTGCGGCCATCTAGGGAGTAAACATCAGATGCTTCCATCTGATGTCTCTCCTCTCTGTGTCTGCCTTCCAATAAATAAGTAAATCTTAAAAATGTTTTTCTTTATTGCTTTTAAATCTGAGAATGTGTGAGTGGGTACATAAAAGAGTGAATGGAGAAAGCAAGAGTGACTGAATGGCTACAGGAGTCTATCAGTGGGCAAAGGCCTCTAAGGACTAAGGGCACAGGTCTTTGGAACCATCCTGGTCCCGAGGGGCGTGAAGCAGGTCACTCACCGGGCAGTGGAAGGCCGATGTCCACCATGGACCAGCAAGGCACGGGAGGGGGCATGGAACACCATGGAGTGGCCGGTGGCGGCAGGGGGCCTGCCACCTGCTGGAATCACCTGCTCCCAGTAGCCGCTACTGGAGCTGTCGAGTCGGAAACGGAAGAGGCCAGAGGAGAAGAGGTCGTGCTGGGTGCGGCCACCAGACACATAGAGCCAGACGTCATCCACTAGGGCGGCTGCGTGACCTGCCAGGCCTGGGGGTCCTGAGGAGCTGGAGGCTGCTGGTGCCAGGAGCTCCCAGTGGCCCCCGCCCACTGGGGTAAAGGCCCACACGTCATTGGTGAGCGAGCCGTCAGCCAGCTCACCACCCATCAGCACCAGGGACCCGGCCCAGGCCACGGCTACGTGGGAGTGACGGGCAGCCTGTGAGGAAGACATAAGAAGACAGAGATGGGGAGGGACCCCCATGGTGACACACAGGGACAGGGAAGAACAGATGATGGTGAATCAGAGATACACAGAGCAATTCATAGAAAGACAAGGACGTGCGAGTAAATGTGGGGAGGGCAACCCATGAGAGGAAGCCAGGCACTAAGAGGAGGAGAAATGGCAGAGAAAAGGAGAGATGCCCAGACCCAGGGAGACGGAGACATGGGGATCAAGAGAACAAAGACCAAACTCAGACAACGGGGCAAAGGAGAAACAGGAGACACATGGAGGAGAAAGACAGGGGAGACAAATCAGAGAGTGACAGACAAGTTCCTGGCTGCAGCTTGGCAGTGGGGAGGAGAAGGCAGCACAGGGAGACGGAGGCCAGGCGCGGCACTCTGGCTGGGACTAATGGAGTACGGGGGTCCGTACCGGAGCAGGACTCCGGTCCCAGCTTTCCCAGGTGTTGGCAGAGAAGTTGTACAGCACGAGGTCACCCAAAGCTCTGTTCAGGTCCTGGCCTGCAGGGCGACACATGGTCTCAAGCCCTGACTGCAGGCTGCCAGGTCTCCAGACCCCAGACACTCACCCCCATCCACTCACCTCCGAACACGGCCAGCAGCCCAGGTGGTGACAGGAAGGCGCCAGCCGCCCCGATGCGAGCAGAGAAGGCGGGGTCCCCGGCGCTCACATTGTGCCACCAACCGGCTCCCTGGTTCTCCCACAGGTGCAGGTCACAGGCACGTCCCAGGAAACCGGGCTCACAGCGGCACGGTCCCAGGGGCTGCAGGCAAGGGGGCAGACGACAGGGTTAGACAGAGAATAGAAAAGGAAGGAGAGAGATGGACAGGCAGGGAAAGAAAGAAACAAGAGACAGAGAGGCAAAAGAGAGAGCATGAATGGAAGGAGATGGGCAGTCAGAGAGAGAAAAATGAGAGTCACACAAACCCGGGCAGGCAGAGAGGGAGCAGAGAAGGCTGACCAATGGGAAAAGGAAAAGACCCTCGGGGAGAAACGAGGACAGAGAAAGAAGGTGGGTTCAAGGAGAAAGATGCCTGGTGAAAAAATAATATATATATATTAAAAAAAAAAAAAAAAGAAAGATGCTTGATGAGCCCCAGCCTGATGTGCAGGGCCTAGCCCGAGCTCAGAGCTGGGGAGGTCAAGGCAGGTTGTGCTCCAGGGGTGACCCAGATCCCAGGCTGCATGTGCAGAGCTCAGACGCCGGATCAGGAGGGCATCGTGAGCAGAAACAGAGGCCGGCTTCCTGGGAAGCGGACGCCATACCCAGGCCAGAGGACGTAGGGAGATGTGCATGGGTAAGAGAGGAGGACAGAGATGAGGTCAGAGTGGCTGAGCCTGGGGAGAATCTGCAGGCTAGGGGGAGGTAGGGCCTGGCAGGAGAGGGGCTGGGAGGGGAGCTTCAGGCAGGAGCCAGATCTGATCTCAGAGCTGGGAGTACCGTGTATAGTCACCCCAGGGCAAAGAGGGTGGGGACAGGCTCACCGAGGCACAGGTGCCATGGCTGCCACAGTAGGCCGAGCACTGCTGCAGGCTACAGTCAGGGCCGCCCCAGCCCGGCTCACAGATGCACACTCCTGGGGGTCGGCACTGCCCGTGGCTCCCGCAGTCTCCGGGACACAAGGAGAAGCGGAATGAGGCGTTAAAGCCCAGCAGGTTGTAGTTGGCGTCGCTGAAGAGGTGCAGCAACATCTGCAGAGGCGAGAGGCCAGTGCTCCAGCAACAAGGCTGGGGACAGAGGAGTCTTCTGTCTATCTCCCAGAAGCTCCTTCACTCTCCCCACCTGCCTCTGTCCCTCTGACCACCTCCCTGCCCTGTCCCACAGCCCTGCAACCACAAACCTTGCCCGAGGAAGCCTCGATGGGCGGAGGCCGGGTGCTCCCACTGAGACTGGCTAGCAGCGGCCCCCGAGGGGTGTCACCGTCGTACACAAAGAGGTAGTCATAGGTGCACTCCGTGTCCAGGAAGAGGAAGTCCAGCAGGATGCGGTGCCGGGGGCTCGGGGCTGAAGGTGAGCACAGAGGCGCTATGTTCAAACTGGACCTTGGGGGTGGGCACTGTGGTGGGGTGGGTTAAGGTGCCACTTGGGATGGCCACATCCTGTGTGGGAGCTACAGCTTATGTCCCAGCTGCTTTATACTTCTGACCCAGTTCCCTGTCGATGTTCTGGGGAGGGCAGCAGATGGAGACCCAAGGGCTTGGGTCCCTGCCACCCATGTGGGAAACCCAGATGGAGTTCTTGGTCCCTGGCTTCAGTCTAACCCATCCTATGGGCATCTGGGAGTGAACCAGCACATGGAAGACCTCTTTTTCCTTCTGTTTTTCCTTTCTCATTGTGCCACTCTATCTCTCAAATAATTTCTAAGATTAAAAATAAATAAACATCCTCCTATGCCTCTCACCAGCCCACCCAAAAAAACATCACACCTCCAGGTGATGTGGGGGCATCCTGCCTTAAGGGGGCTCTGAGCCCTGGGAAGTCACAGCCGTGACAGCCAGAGGAACAGCAGCCCAGACAAGGAGTTACAGCCCCAGCCCCAGAAAGGGTCCCCAAGAATCAGGCTGTGCAACCTCCATCCTTCACATGGGCAAATTTACATGCAGAGATCGAAGTTTCACCCAGAGGTGCAGCCACAGCGTTCCTGACACTTCAGTCCTCTTGTCCACCTGTGAGCTGCAGACACGCCCAAGTCGAGAACATGGGCCCAGGTCCAGGGCAGACAGGGGCACTCCCCAGCTAGAAAAGGGCCTCTGCGTATATGTAGCCCATGTCCCAGGCTGGTCCCAGGCTGAACCCAGGGAATATCACACTACTGGGATGGATCTAAGCTTCTAGGCCACTCCTTCTCAAAGGGTCAGAGCTGGGGCCAGTGCTGTGGAGCAACAGGTTAAGCCATCACCTGCAATACCAGCATCCTATATGAGCACCGGTTCAATTCCCAGTTGTTCCCCTTCCACTCCAGCTCCCTGCTAATGTGCCTGGGAAAACAGCAGCAGGTGGCGTGAGGATCTACCACCCACACAGGGGATGAGGATGGAGTTCTAGGCCAGCCGCTTGGCTCCAGACTAGCCCAGCTCTGGCTACTATAGTCATTTGCAGAGTGAATCAGCAGATGCAAGGTCTCTTTCACTCTCACTCTGCCTTTCAAATCAAGTCAATCAATTAAAGTTTCAGAAAAAGCAAGAAGCTAACTCCCTTCCCCTTGCACGTGGGAAGAGCCTCTGCAACCCAGAACAACCCAGAACAACCACAGGTGACGTCCAGGGACCTTGGAGGCAAGGCCATAGAATCCTTGAAGCTTCTGCCTGGGCCTGAGGCAATGCTTGTTGTTGGAACAGCCAAAGCCACATGGAGAGACCATGCGTGGACACACACCAGCCAGCAGCTCCAGCTGGCAGCCAGCATCAATGGCCAAGGCCCAAAGGGACCTTCTTGGTGACCCAAGCCAAGGAAGCACCCAGAGGAGGTAGCCCTGGCTGCCAGGAGACTGTGACCACGGAGAAGGAATGATCATGCTCCTCAAGTGTCTCCAGAAGGGCCCAACCCATGGAGCGAGAGCCAAGCCACTGATAAGCCACTGCCCACGGAGCCAGAGCCGGGCCGCCACTAACAGCCACTGCCTGAGGAGCGAGAGCCGGGCAGCCACTGATAAGCCACTGCCCACGGAGCCAGAGCCGGGCCGCCACTAACAGCCACTGCCTGAGGAGCGAGAGCCGGGCCGCCACTAACGGCCACTGCCCACGGAGCCAGAGCCGGGCTGCCACTAACGGCCACTGCCCACGGAGCCAGAGCCAGGCCACTGATAATGGCCATTGCCTGCGGAGCGAGAGCCAGGCCACTGATAATGGCCACTGCCCACGGAGCCAGAGCCGGGCCGCCACTAACGGCCACTGCCCACGGAGCCAGAGCCAGGCCACTGATAATGGCCACTGCCCATGGAGCCAGAGCCAGGCCACTGATAATGGCCACTGCCTACGGAGCCAGAGCCAGGCCACTGATAATGGCCACTGCCCATGGAGCCAGAGCCAGGCCACTGATAATGGCCACTGCCCATGGAGCCAGAGCCAGGCCACTGATAATGGCCACTGCCCGAGGAACGAGAGCCGGGCCGCCACTAACGGCCACTGCCCACGGAGCCAGAGCCAGAGCCAGGCCACTGATAAGCCACTGCCTGCGGAGCCAGAGCCGGGCTGCCACTAACGGCCACTGCCCGCGGAGCGAGAGCCGAGCTGTTGCTAATGGCTGCTGCTCTTGCTCTGCCAGAAGAGCAAGAAGAGCACTGCCCCCCCCCCCTTTTTTTTTTCTAAATATTTATTTTATTGTTATTTGAAAGAGCTAAAGAGATGAGAGAGATCAATCTTCCATCCACTGTTTCATCCCCCAAATGGCCACAATGGCTGAAGCCTAGCCAATCTAAAGCCAGGAGCTTCTGAGTCACCCACAAGGGTGCAGGGGCCCAAGGACTTGAGCCGTCCTCCACTGCTTTCCCAGGTCACAAGCAGGGAGCTGGATGGAGAGTGGAACATCTGGGACATGAACCAGCACCCATATGGAATGCTGATACTACAGACAGAAGCTTAGCCTACTGCACCATGGTATACACCCTACACTGTTCTTTCCACATGACCCTACACATCCTCATGCAGACCCTTAAAAAACCCAGAAACCTGTACATCCACTACTGGCACCAGCTGTGTGGTGCGGGGCCGGAGTCATGGGGCTCCCGAGCCTCAATCTCCTGTAAAGTGGCACTAATTCTACCAACACTGGTGCAATCGCTCAATGAGATGCTGACTCCAGGGTGCTCTATAGGGTGCCCTGCCCAGCGCAGCCCTCGTCCTCTCTCACCAGGATCCCTGAGCTAGTCCCCTTCCCTGCCTGACCCCGAACCTTATTCTGATGTGATGTATTTACCCTAGGATGGTCCCTCACCATCCAAGGATAAAGCTCCCCAACCCAGAGCCTGGTCTTAGTTCCACTGCTCTACCACCTGCAGCTCTTTCAGTACCTGGGCCTTCCAACAGGTCTCTCATTCTGGTTGGGACACATTCTTCCAGAAGCTTCTGGAAGTTTCCCTTCTTCCTCCAGAAAGCCTTTCCTGATGCCCCCTGGCTGGCTGAGGTTGCCCGTCATGCCTCATTACAACCTTTATTACTGCCAGTCAGGACTTTCGGTGCCCGGGTCTCTCTACCCTGTGGCTGATGAGACCTGCAGGGAAGGGCCTGCAACCTGACCCTCATTCCGTGTCCCCCAGGATGGCCTGGCACAAGGCCTGGCAGACTCAGGAAAAAGCCAGAGACAGAATGAAGAAATGCAAAAAAAAAAAAAAGAACAGAAACCAGTACTGTGGCTGGCAGCTCTTCCTCAGGCTCCAACCAGAGAACCGGGAACATGGTCCACAGGTCTCCACCCGTGGTCTGGGGCAGGCAGAAGGACCATGCAGCACAACGGGCACCCAGACCTCCCAGAAGGTCACCAGCTCCACCCAGCTGTGAAGTTCCTTTCCTGGAATCACAACAAGCCTGCCTTTGTCAAGTGCCAGCGGAGGCCACAGCCCAACCTGGTCTTCCTCAAGTTCCTCAAGTTCAAGGTCTCCGATTTCTACCCCACCCCACCCCCACACCTTACTGGACAGAAACCTGATCCCCAAACCCGCAGCGCAGTGGCAGGATGCTCTGAGCACTTGGGGCATAGGGGTGGACGGGGCACAGAAGCAGGTGTGCTGGCTGCTCGTCTTGTAAGAGACTCAGGGAGATGCCAATTCTTAGAAGTGACGGCCCAGGCTGCAGGCCTCCCATGCTCCCCGCCTCAACCATCAGCCCGTCAGCGGGGCTCCATGTCCCATCAGTGAAATTTCCCAAACACCCAGACCCTTCTCCTTCCCTGGCTTCTGGCTCCATCTCCAATTCTGTCTTTAGTGCAGCCTGGATCCTGAGACACTTTCGCTCCACCTCATGTCTTGGGCTGCTCCTTCAGCCCGCCCAGTAAACTCCTATGCAGGCTTTAGAACCCTGCTTCTGCAGCTCCTGCTCTGTAACTTCCGATGGACAGCCTCCGTGCCTCCCCGGGTCTCACTGTCAAAGCACACAGGGTGGGGGGCTAAAAGGCCGGGGTCAGGTCCACTGCGCCCAACCCATCCGGGTGTAGAGGACCATTTACACTCTCCCTGCCTCTTAGTCTATGCTTACCCCTCAGCGTGACAGGAACAGAACCCGAGCCGGGGACAGACACAATCACCCCAAGAAATAATGCCTTCATCCTTACCCTCCCTCCCCGCCGAGCAGCCAAACATACAGCAGACCAGGCCCTCCCCTTGCTTGGAACCCCACCACAGCTCCGCAACCTCCCGGGCCTCCCCTGGCCGGGACCTCTGACGTTCTTCCACACTCTCCTGCCCTCATGCTGCAGCTACAGCTCCCTCACAGGCGACACTATGGCACCTGCTTTCCCGTCCCTCTGCAGCAGCCTGTGCCCCCACTTTCAGGCCTTTGTGTGGGAAACCCCTTTATCTCAACTCCCTGACTGTGGGCTCCAAAGGGGCAAGGGTGGGGCCCTTGCAGAGGCGGGTCCCTCTTTATAGAATGTTCTTCCTCCCACCTCCTCCCCGGGGGTTTCCATCCTTCTCTCCTTTCTCCCCAATGGGCTCCAGCTGGTCCCTTAACTCTCAGCTCACACTTCTCCTCCTCCAGAAAGTTCTCTGGCCTCCTCTATCCCTAGGACCAGCACTTCTATGGAATCTCCCTGCCCCAGAGGCTCCCTCCATCACAGGCCACTCTGGGCTGCCCACCACCTGTTATCATGTCTGGCTCCAAGCCCTTAAGTCACTAAAGTTCATCGGGGTTGTCTTGGTATCAGCCATGTCCTAGTAGCAAATATAATATCTGGGGGAGGGAGGGAAGGAGATTCTCTTATTAAAGTACTTTAAAAGTGACATTAAACAATCCTAATACCATTTACTGCACATGAGCTAGGGGGTTCTGGGAATCTCAGTGGAGGGATGCACAAATGAACTGACTAGCAATGAGCGAGTGACCCACGCGGACCCACTCACCCTCGATGAGCCACTCGCAGTTGCCATTGACGCTGTAGTTGCCGGCACCATCCGTCACGAAGCCTGGAGCCTCCCGTAACACCTGCCGCTGCCCCTTGCAGTCCCCCGCCCGGACTCCGGGGGACAGCGGCCCCAGTACGGCCAAGGCCAGAGCCAGGGCCAGGGCAGTGGACAGTGTCCAGCCCGGGGCCATCGCTGCCTCCCGCAATGACCCTTAGAAATGGGAAGGACCGTTAAGAGCCGGAGAGGACCCTCCACCCGGGGTGAAGGGCTGCAAATGCAACCTCTATAGGCATAGCACGGCCTTGTAGACTGGGGAGGTCAGCGAGACGCAGTCCCTGAGGAGGGAACGGCCGCGGATGACCGGTCCTGGAAGCCGAGCGGTGGGCCCTACAGACCCATGCAAGACCCTATATATGGGATCGTTACAGCCAGGGTCGATCCCTACGGACCAGAGAGGTCCCCTACAAACATGGAGCCCCATAGGGGGTCCGACTCCATAAACAGTGTCTAGTAGTTACAGATTCAGGCTGCTGCAGGCCAAAACGGACCTTACAGACGGGTGGGTCCCCAGGGGGGCGCAGGGCTCTACCGCCCAGCAGGGGCCTCTACAGAGAGTGGGGGGTCGGGACCAGCCAAGCCTGAAGGGTCCCGGAAAAAGCTCTCCAGTCAGGGGCGGGGCGCGAACGGGTGCCGGAGTCAGTGCCGGTCTTCTGAGGTCCGAACCCGGACCCCATATCCCCTGCAGCCTTCGCTCACCCACCCGCGCCTCTCTCCCGAGCAGGATCAGAGAGATGAGGGGACGCTCGGGCCAGAGCGGCCTCGGGAAGACCCGCTGGGAAGGCGAGGGGGCGGGAGCCGAGCGGCCGCCGAGGGAGGGTGCGAGGAGAGGAGGCGAGAAGTTGCAGCCCGGCAGGTCAGAGCGGCCCTGGGAGGACTGCGGAGCGCCCAGTCCCACCCCTCCAGGAGGCGAAGCTTCCGGCAACTTCCCCGCCCAGTTGGTTCTTTAAACGCAAGCGCAACAGCGACCTCCTCGGGCCGTGGAGAGCCTGACGCGTGCGCAATGCTGGGAGCGAAAGTTCTATTGGGGGACGCGGGAGGCTGAGGGAAGCCTGAGCCACTGGAGGGCGTCTCTACCTGGAGAAGTGGAAATAGGGGAGATGATCCCTGAGAGGGTTCGGCTAGATTCGGGGTCAAGACAGGCTGTGGGGTCCCAACGTGCCATTTTCAAATATGGACAGAGGGCCCAAGCCAGAGAGGGTTTTTGAGCAGCCCCGCCGGCGGATACCACCAAGATGTTCAAGACAGACATGTTGTAGATTAAAAACTCAACGAACCCCCTTTATTTTGGCAAGATGGTGGGAGAAATGGGGGGAGCGGGAGAGGGAGAGTCTTTCTGCCAGGGGCCTGAGGGAAGGCTCCCGGAGCGGACAGCCCGCGGGCCCGAGGTCACAGGTCCGAGGGAGGGTTTGTGAGTCGAGACCGGCGTCACCATCTCCGTCCCGGGATCGGCGGCTCGGGGTCGCGGGTCCTGGGGAGTCCGCGTGGGCAGCGTCCCGGCGGGCGTCGTCACGGATGCTCCGGAGTCCGGCGGGGTCAGAGGTCTCGGAGGGGGCCGGGGGGCCGGAGATCACGGAAGAGCGGGAGCCCAGAATCCGGCGCCATTCGGGGCAGGGGCTGAGGGAGGGGATGGGGAGAGCGGCTCCCGCGGGACCGTTTGGCACAAGAAGAGAGGGGGTCGGGGGGGACGGGACGCAGCGCTCCCCGTTGGGGAGCGTGGACTGGGCTGGGGAGGGTCGGGAGGCCTAGGATGGCCGAGCCCTGGACTCGGGGCTGTTGTGGGGGGTGTTGGGGAGTTGGGAGGCGATCCGGAGCCCAGCCGGGGCCCGGTGCACGGCCCTAAAGGGTCGGGGGTGCTCAGACCGGGGGTGCGTTGCCCCCGGCCGTGTGCATGCTGAAGTATTCGGTGAAGCCGGTGTGCGGCGCCGCCGTCTGGGGTACGAGCGGCTGGTAGGGGGGCGTCGGGCCATCCCAGCTCGGGTCGGCCGCCTTGGGAAACCGAGCGGGAGGGGGCGGGGAGGCTGCGCCCGGCTCCGCCATGGTCACCACGCGGCCCCTCGGGGCCACCGCCGCCGCTACCGCTGTCTCCTCCACCTGCTTCCCGGCCTGGGATGGGGGGTCAGGGTCAGAGGTCGCTCGGAACCCTCGGGGGGGAGGGGCAGATGCGGCCCCGAAGGCCCGTCCCCCTCCCCCTAGAGGACCCCACCACCCCAGGTAGGGACGTACGTGTCAATCAGGGAAGGAGTGGGCGGGAGGGCGCCTGGGCAGCGGGGCCAGGTACTCAAGGGGCGGCGTCGGGGTGCGGCGGGCAAACTCCGGCGGCGGCCGGGGAGCAGGGGCAGAGCCGCGGAAAGCGGGCGGCGGGAGCACAGCGCGCGGCGTCCGTGGGGGCGTGCGCAATACCGCCAGGACCCAGTCCGGCAGGGTGGGCGCGGGCGCCGGGGGATGGTCGCGGCGCGGCGTGGGGACGCGGGGCGTGCGGAAGGCAGGGGGCGGGCTCAGGTGCCCGGGCGTGGGAGGTGCAGGGGGCGGCGGCGGCGGGGCCGGGACTGGGGTCAGGTATTCCAGGGGCGGCGCCAGCAGCTCCTCGGGCGCTGGGGCCTCGGGGCTTACGGAGGAGGTGGGCGGGGGGATGGAGAAGAGCTCCGTGAAGTTGGGCACCGAGTCGCTGATGAACGTCACGTTCCCATAGACGTGCTGAGGAAAGGCCTTGTCCCCCGCTTGGCTCCCTCCTGGTCCTGGGGTCCCAGCTGAGGCGATCTGCGACGTGCGCACGTGGTACGGGAAGTTCTTGTTGGCCGCCGATGGGCGAGTCATGATCTGGGGCAAGTGGCCAAGCAGAGGTTGGAAAAGCACTGTCCAGGCCCACCACTGTCTTCCTAAACTTGGGGCCCTAAGAATTTCCCTTCACTTGCAGTTCCCACTCTTCCTGTGCAGCCTCGGCCTGAACTGGTTTCTAATCTCTACCCTTTTTCTCTCCAACACAACCCGTTACTCTGACCTCTGCTTCCTCAACAGCACCCCCTGGTCACTGGCCCATCAGTATCATAACTATAGTCACACGGGGCTGGAGTTTAATCAAAAGTAAATTAAGGAGCCAACGCAATGGCTCAATCGGCTAATCTGCCTCCAGGCTCCAGCATCCCATATGGGTGCAGCTTCATGTCCTAGCTGCTTCACTTCCCATCCAGCTCCCCCTTCTAGGAAAGCAGAGCAGGATGGCCTGAGAAGAAGCTTCTGGCTCCTGGCTTCGGATTGGCTCAGGTTACAGTGGCTGTTGTGGTCACTTGGGGCCTGAACCAGCAGATGGAAGACATTTCTCTGTCTCCTCTCTGCAAATCTGCTTTTCAATAAGAATAAATCAATCTTGTTTTTTAAAACGTAAACTAAAATTACACTCAAGTGTTCAGTGCCACATGTTCTGGGTAGCCTCCTCACTGGGCAACACAGACTAGAATATGTTCATCGACAGAAAGTTCAGTTGAACAGCAATTAATAGTCTGTATGTCAGCCAGCCCTCAGGAGGGTAAAGCCTTCTGTATTGCTGCAGAATCCAGAATCCCCGGAACCTTCTAGAACAGTGCTTGGGGCTCAAGTACATGAATCTCTGCAACCCATTTGGGAGACCCACATGGGAGTACTGGGCTTCTGTTTTGTTTTAAGATTTATTTTTGGGGCCTGGTGCGATGGCGCAGTGGTTAAGGTCTTCGCCTTGCACGCCGGGAATCCCATATGGGTGCCGGTTCTAATCCCGGCAGCCCCGCTTCCCATCCAGCTCCCTGCCTGTGGCCTGGGAAAGCAGTCGAGGACGGCCCAAAGCCTTGTGATCCTGCACCGCATGGGAGACCAGAAGAGGCTCCTGGCTTCGGATTGGCTCAGCTCCAGCCGTTGCAGCCGCCTGAGGAGTGAATCAGTGGACGGAAGATCTTCCTCTCTGTCTTTCCTCTCTGTATATCTGCCTTTCCAATAAAAATAAATCTTTAAAAAAAAAAAAAAGATTTATTTTTGGGCCCGGCACCATTGTCTAGTGGCTAAAGTCCTCGCCTTGAACGCCCGGGATCCCACATGGGTGCCAGCTCTAATCCCAGCAGCACCACTTCCCATCCAGCTCCCTGCTTGTGTCCTGGGAAAGCAGTTGAGGACGGCCCAAAGCCTTGGGACCCTGCACCTACGTGTGGGAGACCTAGAAGAAGCTCCTGGCTCCTGGCTCCAGATTGGCACAGCACCGGCTGTTGCACTTACTTGGAGAGTGAATCATCAGATGAAAGATCTTCCTCTCTGTCTCTCCTCCTCTATATATATCTGACTTTGTACTGAAAATAAAAAGTAAATGTTTTTAAATAACCAAAAAAAAAAAGATTTATTTTTATTGGAAAGACAGATTTTACAGAGAAAGGAAGAGAGACTGAGAGAGATCATCCATCTGCTGATTCAATCCCCAAACAGCTACAACGGCTAGAGCTGAGCTGATCGGAAGGCAGAAACCAGGAACTTCTTTCCAGGACTCCCACATGGGTGTAAGAGACATAAGTACTTGGACCAGCCTCTGCTACTTTCTTGGGTCATAAGCAGGGAGCTGGATCAGAAGTGGAGCACCCAGGATAGAAACTGGTACCTGTATGGGATGTTGGCACTTGCAGGTGGAAGATGAGCTTGCTTGCCACCATGCGGGTCCTAATGCTGGGCTTCTGGCTTCAACCTGACCCAGCTTTGACCATCTGGGGAGTCAGCCAGTAAATGGAAGATGCCTGTACCTCTCTGTCTTTGCCTTTTAAATAAAATGAATTTAGACAAAGAGAGAGACTCAACTTTAGACCAGTGGTTGGCGCAAACAAACCCTCAACAAATATTGGTCAAGTGTAGGGATGAAGGGACTGGGTTCAGCCCAGCACACTTCCCTAAGATTGTGTTGGATAAAGGAGCAAGGAGCTCAAATTCAAAGCATGGCAGGATGCCAGCGGTGGAGCCGCGCTGAGCAAACATGAGCACGTCCAGGAAAGAAGCCAGCTGAAGGTGAAATAAAAGCAAGGGCACTGCGTTTGGCGGTCTGAACCGCTGGGTGCCGGAGCTCCCTGAGTGTGAGATCTGGGGCGAGCTGATTACATGGCCTGGGAAAGGCACCGTAGGGCCTACTTGGAAAGATGAGAAGGTGGAAATGAGAATGGCAGGGACTGGTCCAGGAAGGTTCTCAGCACTCCTCCTTTTTCTGCCCCTTTCTGACTTCCTACAGAATTTCCATTATAGGCCAGACCAGGAAGCCACCCACGTTAGTACCCTAAAGTCAGACTCTGCGGTGGAGAACAGGAGACCACCCCCCTTCCCAGACAGCTGAATCCAGGCCTTACACAGAACATACTGCAGGCCTTCGGGGATGACAGGTCCCCTTCCTGGCTCCCTTTTAGGCAAACCTTGCCTGAGAAGGACAGGGTTCAAAGAGCCTGCCCTACCATCAAAGGCCATGGAGCCATGACGGGCTGTCTCCCATCTCTGGGCCTTTTCTTCCCCTCTCTGTACTCTGGGTACAATGACCACTCCTCAGCCTCACCAGGGGCCACTCTGACAGTTAAACAAGAGGAAAGTGGGCAGGGGTAAATGCCTACAAACACTGCTAGCATGAACAGATGCCGGGCAAACAGCTAGTGGATAAACAAACTTGAGAACTGTCATCAAGAAAATTAGATAGGCCTAGGAGACTGCAGTGAAGTGCCTAGCTCCCGTCTTCAGCCTGGCCCAGTCTCAACCATTGCAACCATTTAGAGGAGTGAATCAGTGGATCGAAGAGCGCTCGCTCTCTCTCTCTCTCTCTCTCTCTCACTATGTCTTTCAAATACATATATCTTAAGATGAAGAAGGTGAGATAGGATATGAATCAGAACAGACTAAACTTGTTTCCAGAACCATTCTGATGCTTAGATCTAGACACCCTAATCAGATCTAGACACCAATTAACCATCACCACCACCCTTGCCACAGCACCAGCCCCCATAACCCATACCCCCCTCTCCCTGCTCCTAGGACCCCCATCCCTCCCCCTCTCAGCTGCATCCTGATAATTACTGCAGTGGGAGAACGTGGGGGTGGGGGAGTGAGGTAGAGACCAAGGTACTGGGGAAGGTAGTAGGGATGTGGAGGAGTATGTGAGCAATTAGGAATGGAAATGGGGGTGCAGGATCAAAGAAAGAGGATGGGAGGGGGAAAGAGGCGGGACCTAAAGCAAAGAAGAGGAGAGGGTGGATTTGAGGGAACACAGCTGAGTAGCCTGCAGATTCTGACAGAGTGTCTGGTGAGTGACAGGAGAGGTGAATGACTAAGGATGAAATGGACCAAGAGCCAGGACAGGAGGCCCGGGCGGGGCCGAGGCGGGGGCTTCAGGCATTCTCGGTCCTTGGTATCCCATCCTCACCAGGAACACGCCGTGGGCATACAAGTGGATCCCCAGCTGGATGCCATTGACGATCTTCTCCCGGGCCCACTTGGGGATCCCAAAATTGGCAATGAGGGCCATGACTGGAACTGCAAAGAACCTGAAGGAGAGGCACTGGGTTCAGAGAAACGCTGCCCCTGCCCTCCACTCCAGCCCAGGGCCCCCTTCCTCCCTTGCCAGGCACACACAGCTCCCAAACACCTGAGGAAAACCACTATAACTTTCAGAAGCCAGAAGCTGAAAGGGGGGTCTGGAATCCCACTGATCTGGGGGAATTCTTGGGGAGATGGATACATTTAACTCAGCTGGGGTCAACGTTGCAGTACATAGAATTAAGCATCCCATGGAAGCACCAGTCCCAGTCTGGGCTGCTTAACTTCCAATTCATCTGCAATGTGCTGGGGAAGGCAGCCCAAGATGGCTCAAGTACCTGGGACCCTGCACCCATGTAGGAGAGCAGGGCAGAGTTCCATGCTCCAGGTTTCTGCCTGGCCATGGCCTGGCGGCTGTAGCAATTGAGGGGGTAAACCAGCAGATGGAAGATCTCAGTCCCTATCTCATTTTGGGTCACAGAGTTTATAAGCTTTAGGACTTGGATCTGCAGCCAGGAAGTCTGGCTTGCAATCCACTTCCTTTACTGCTATGTTATATTGAACAGTAACAATTCCAAGGAGTTTTGTTAAGCATCTACTGTGTGGGCCCGCACGATAGCGTAGTGGTTAAGGTCCTCGCCTTGCACGTTCCAGGATCCCATATGGGCGCCAGTTCTAATCCCAGCAGCTCTACTTCCCATCAGCTCCCTGCTTGTGGCCTGGGAAAGCAGTCGAGGATGGCCCAAAGCTTTGGGACCCTGCACCCACGTGGGAGACCTGGAAGAAGCTCCTGGCTCCTGGCTTTGGATTGGCTCAGCTCCGGCCATTGAGGTCACTTGGGCAGTGAATCAGTGGACGGAATATCTTCCTCTCTGTCTCTCCTCCTCTCTGTATATCTGCCTTTCCAATAAATCTAAAGAAATCTTAAAACAAATTTTTAAAAAGCATCTACTGTGTAATCAAGCACCAAACTAGGCATGCTCAAGGCCAGCTTTGCAGGATATTATAGTTTGTGTTAAAAAGGGGGAAGGGGGGCCCGGTGCAGTGGCCTGGTAGCTAAAGTCTTCGCCTTAGATGCGCCAGGATCCCATATGGGTGCCGGTTCTAATCCCGGCAGCCCCGCTTCCCATCCAGCTCCCTGCTTGTGGCCTGGGAACGTAATCGAGGACGGCCCAAAGCTTTAGTACCCTGCACCCACATGAGAGACCCGGAGGAGTTCCTGACTTCGGATGGGCGCAGTACCGGCCATTGCAGTCACTTTGGGAGTGAATCATCGGACAGAAGATATTTCTCTCTGTCTGTCCTTCTCTCTGTATATCTGACTTTCTGATAAAAATAAATATACCCTTAAAAAAAAAAAAACCTTCAGTAAAGTAATTTTCCTGAGCCACAAGTTGCAGATTCTGGGTGGTAGCCTGACTTGAAAGCCCAGTTTCCTCAGTGGGGACTACAACCGCGTCAGGGTAGCCCTAGGAGGCAGGGACAGGGTGGGAATCCGGCACGTCTCACCAGAGGGTGTAGGCCGCAAAGAACGGCACATAGAAGGGCTGCTTCTCCGGGAAGTGGCGCAGGGAGACGAGCACGGCATAGCAGAACCACACGTAGGCTGCCACCTGCAGCCCGATGAGCCCGTAGCCGGCGGGAGACTCATACGTGTACAGTACCTGACCTGGGTCAAAGAACTGGACCCACAAGAGAAAATTTGTCAGAGCCTTCCTGTCTTCCACCAAGGTCTCCAGAACCCCACCCCCTGGGCCCCAAGGGGAGCAGCAGGAGAGCCAGGGAGACAGGAACCCGTCAGCCACCATTTGCCCAGCATGGGATGGGACACTCCCAGGTGTGAGCTTTTCCAGCAGAATCAGTTCAGCTGGTGGAGTTGGGGGGGTGTCTTATAGCACTCCATGGAGGAGGAGACCGAGGCTAAGTCAGAAGGCATGGTAGGGATGCACAGCCTCTGAGTAGGCCCTTCTAATTCTTCCCAAGAAGAAACAGGCCCAGAGAGAGAGGGGGTTCACTACCCAGTGCCAGGCAGATTGTGAGTGGGAGAACCAGCACGCCACTCAGGTCTGTGGGGTCCCAGCAGCATCCAAGTCTGTTCCAGAAGTTTTTGTCATGGAGCATAAATTTGACAGACAGCAGTGAGAGACAGTGGGAGAAGGAGAGGGAAGCTCACTTAGACAGGAAGGCGCAAAATTTAGGAGTGAGGGAAACAGGTGAGCAAGAAGCTTTGCAGAAGAGGGGAGGAGGGGGTGGGACCCCATGGGGGCCTCAGGGACTCACTTCTGCCTCATAGATGAGCAGCACCACGTGGGTGAGCGTGTACAGGGTCATGTAGACAGACAACTTCACAGAGCCGGAGTGGCTGATGCGGCCCCTGACAGCAGGCCATGAGAGAGGACAGCAGGGGTGGGGGCCGTCAGGGAGGAGGGGGCAGTACGCCCACCCCTCACCCGGCTCCCCCATCCTCACTCTCCTCCACCCCCTACCCAGCCACCCTATAAGGACTCCCCGCCCGGGCACCGTGTCACCGTGAATCCCTTCCCCAGGAGGATGAGCATCAGGAGGAAGATGAGGAAGCTGGAGGAGAAGAGCAGCTTGGCTGGGAGAAGGGAGGAAAGGGCGGCTCAGAGAGGACCCCGACCCCGCCCAGGGCTCTGCCACCCCTGGCCCCGCTTCCTTCTCACCCAAGATCTTCACACTCTCGTTGCCTATGCCATCAGTGGCGTACTGGCCCCAGTAGATGCAGAAAAACAGCAGGCTCAAGACTAGGGTGGGGAAAAGGGCAGAGACCCCCCACCCCCCACCAAGGCTCCATGTCAGTTACTCCCCCTGGCCCAGCCTTTCCTCTCTGAGACCCTGGTTTCGGGATCTCTTGTCTCTCCTCCCACAGCACACCAAAGTTTTGGAGCTTGTCTCACCTTCCACTCCCGCAGCAGCCATGAACATTTTGTAAGTTGTGTGCAGTAACTGACGGCCTTTCAGCAGATCTAGGAGGGGGCCGGGCGGGGGAGGCTCTTCACACACAGAAGGGAGAGCAGCCACTCACCCCCTGGCCTGCTCCCACTTCCCCACATCTCCCACCTGCTCCCTGTCCCCCGCCTCCTGCTGGACTCACAGCCGAAATAACAGGAGAGGAAAAAGATGAGGATGAAGATGAGGAGGAAGGTCACATCTGTCTCCAGGATTCCTGCCCACATGGCAAAAAGCAAGAAATAGTCAAGCCCCCAGTGGGTGCCCAGCTTTAGGTTGACTTCCCGGGGCCTCTCAGAGTCCCCATTTGCTTACCAAACTCATCAGCCGAGAAGTGCCGTGTCCAAAAGGACTTGCCGTTGGTAAGGACCATCTCATACTCCAGCTGCAGCCCATCTCCCTGTGGGGACAGTATGGGCTTGAGGGTGGCCCTGGGCAGGGAGGGGATCCACAGGACAGCAAAGAGGAGCAAGCCCCAGGGGGCCGCTGCTGCACCCCTTACCCCACACTTGCTGAGAGCGATGTACCACCACCTTTCCCGCACAGAGCGGAAGCTGCGACCACTGGAGCAGCTCAGGTAGCGGGTTCCCTCCTCTGCCACCACCTGAGGAGGGACGGGAGGCTGAAAATAGCCCCGCCTCCTTCAGCACCTGCCCACTCCCCAGCTCTACCCCCACCCTGGGTGCTGATCCCACACCTGACATCCTGACCAGGCATACTGTGTGGTGAGGTTGATGACCTGGTTGTTCTCCGGCCTGATCACAGACTCCTTGGCCAGGCAGTCCTGGGGGAGGCAAGGAGAGGCTCACTCCATGGCTGGTTGCAACCTTCTCGCCACCCTCCAGCACCCTCAGCCCAACCCTTACCTTGTCACCTGCTTTGTACACGGCGGGCCACTGGGAGGGGTCATCGAAATACAGCAGGATGTTCTGGCAGCACTTGGCCTGCAGACCCAGAGATTAGGCACTGGGGGACACACAGGGAGTTGGGGAGAGGAGGGAAGGGGGAACTAAAGGAGTAAGGATCCAGCCCCAGAAGGCCAAGTGACAGGGGCAAGACTCACTTCAGGGTAGCGGAAACGGAAGTCCAGCCGGCCGTAATCCGAGAGGAAGCAAAATCTTGTCAGGAACACCCAGTCCTGGAAAAGGGGTCTCTGCTCAGACTCTCACCTGAGTCCCCTAAATGAACCTCCTCCATTAGAAACCTCCAACTTTCCTTCCCTCCCTTCAGGTTCGTGGCTTCCCAAAGAGACCAAGTCACTTTCAACATTCTCCTCAGATCCCTTCCCTGTGGGGTCCAGGACTCCAACTGCCCTCCAACCACAACCCTAGAAGCCCCTGGGCCCCAGCCCCCCTACGTTCCCTTCTAGCACTTCAAAACCACTCTTTGGTGTTTCCCGGGCACCCTGAAAAATACCCCGGAGAATGGGGGTGCCTCTGGGCCACCTTCTGTCCTGTACCCCATTGTCTGCCATCACCCCTGTCATCCACGAGCCCCCACGGTGGTCCCACCAAGCATCCCGCGCTGGGGACTCGTCCCACGTCCCCCTCTTGGTCCTGAGTGGGTACAGAGGCCGAGCGTGGCAACTCCAGCCTCTGGACGGAGTGAAAGTGCTGTCCCTTCAGCACCACCTCGGCCCCTCCCTCCTCCCCCTCCACACCCCCGCGACAAACTCCGACTCGGCCATCCAGCGCTGACCTCAGCGTCCCTCCTGCAACCCCCAAGTCGGGCCTGGACCCCACGGCCCCACCCCTTCAGCCTCGAACACCCCCTCCCCGCACCCAGCCCCCATTGCCCCCGGCCCCGTTCCCCGTGGATCTCCGGGTCCGCTCAGGAAGGGCGGCAGGGGGCGGGGCGGCACGTTCTCCCCTTGGGTCCCACCGGGCCCACCGAGCAGCCTTGGGGGGTTCCGCATGCTCACCTCCTTGGAGCTGAGGTTGCCCCGCACGTACTTGGCCCGGGCGCGGGGGAGCAGCGGCAACAGGAGCAGCAGCAGCGGCGGCAGCAGGCGGCGCAGCGCGGGCGCGCGCGGGGGCTTCATTCCGCCGCTCCGGCCCCGGCTCAGCTCCGCTCCGGCTCCCGCTCCGGCCGGTGATGGAGGCGAGTGCGCGCGGGGCCGGCCAGCGCGCGTCCACGATTAAAGGGGCCGCTGGGCGCTGCGCTCCCTGCCCCTCCTCCGGGATGGCCCAGCCTCTCCCTACCCACTCCGTGTGGAAGAAGACGCCCCTTTCCCTCCGTCATCCCACCCCAGTGCTCCCCTCTGGGAGTCTCGCAAATTATCTCTGGTTTCTCCTTGTCACACCCATTTCCCCCAAGCTGTTCCTTCTCGAAGCTGCCTAACCACAGCTCCTAGACTCAACCTGTCCTGAAGTAGTCCTTCATTGCTCATCTCCACCCCATGGCAGCACCCCCAGCTGTGTCCCTCCTCTAGTTGCCAGTGTTCCAGAAGTGACACCCACAGACACACAGGAGGCACAAGAGAAGGCAAGACACTTGATCTCGGTGCCAGCACCAAGGAGATGGCAGAGCCCTCAGTCACAGCCACCATACCCAGCCCTGTCACTGCCTACCATGGTGTGAAAATGGCCTGCCTAGGGACAGGGAGCTGGAATACACTGCCTGGGTCCATTGCAGCAATGACTGCCACTTGCCCATCATAAGGCCTTGCGTCATCCAGTCCTGTCCCCTCAAGGGTGGTTCCTCACAGGACAAGAGGGAGAAAGGCTCTCCAACACACAGCCCAAGGCCCTCAGCTTCATCTTCATATTCCTAGCAGTTAAAGTCCTTGCCTTGAACACACCGGGATCCCATATGGGTGCCAGTCCTGATCCTGGCAGCTCTGCTTCCTATCCAGCTCCTTACTTGTGGCCTGGGAAAGCAATAGGCGGCCCAAAGCCTTGAGACCCTGCACTTGTGTGGAAGACCTGGAAGAAGTTCCTGGATCCTGGCTTCAGATTGGCATAGCATCGGCCATTGAGGTCACTTGGGGAGTGAATCATTGGACAGAAGATCTTTCTCACTGTCTCTCCTCCTCTCTGTATATCTGACTTTCCAATAAAAATAAATCTAAATAAATAAATAAACTGTATCATACAGCCTGGCGCCGTGGCCTAGCAGCTAGTCTTCACCTTGAATGTGCCAGGACCTCATATGAGCACCAGTTCTAATCCTGGCAGCCACTCTTCCCATCTAGCTCCCTGCTTGTGGCCTGGGAGAGCAGTCAAGGACAGCCCAAAGCTTTGAGATCCTGCACCCGTGTGGGAGACCCAGAAGAAGTTCTTGGCTCCTGGCTCCAGATTGGCTCAGCTCTGGTCCTTGTGGCCACTTGGGGAGTGAATCCTCAGATGGAAGATCTTCCTCTCTGTCTCTCCTCCTCTCTCTATACCTGACTTTGCAACAAAAATAACTAAATCTTTATTTTTTATATATATATAAACTGTATCATAAAATAAAACATTCTTTAAATAAAGCAAACTGTCAGGGCTAGTGCAATGGCTTACAGGCTAATCCTCCACCTGCAAGTTCCAGCATTCCATATGGGCACCAGTTCATGTCCTGGTTGCTCTACTTCCCATCCGTCTCCCTACTTGTGACCTGGGAAAGCAGCTGAGGAAGGCTCAAAGTCTTGGCACCCTGCACCCAGGTGAGAGACCCAGAAGCAGCTCAGGCTTCTGGCTTCATATCAGCTCAGCTCTGGCTATTGCAGCCACTTGGGGAATGAATCAGTGATTGTAAGATTATTATTTTTTTTAACATTTTACTTTTTTACTGGAAAGGCAGATTTATAGAGAGAAGGAAAGTTAGATAGTTCTTCCATTCACTGGTTCACTCCCAAGCAGCCACAATGGCCAGAACTGAGCAGATCCAAAGCCAGGAACCAAGAGCTTCTTCCATATCTCCCACACGGGTACAGGGTCCCAAGGCTTTGGGCCATCTTCCTCTACTTTCCCAGGCAACAAGCAGGTAGCTGGATGGGAAGTAGAACAATTGGGATATAAACTGGCACCCATATGGCATCCTGGTGTGTTCAAGGTGAGAATTTAGCCAGCAGGCCATTGCACCAAGCCCCAAATCTTTCTGTCTCTTTTACACTGCAATTCTACCTTTCCAATAAAAATAAAGCTCCTGACTCCTGGCTTCAGATTGGCTCAGCTCGCCGTTGCAGCCACTTGAGGAGTGAACCAGTGGCTGGAAGATATTTTTGTCTCTCCCTTTCTCTGTAAATTTGACTTTCCAATAAAGAGAAATCTTTAATAAATAAATAAATCTTTAAAGATTAAAAAGAGCAAACTGTCTAAAAGGCAATTAATTCAAATATTTAAAATATACTGAAAGCCACAGGGGGAAAATTTGGGGCAGCTGGTTACTGAAGACCAAAGGACCATGAAGAAGGTATTTTATTGAGATGCCTGGGGATGTGGGACACCTGCCCCTAGCCCTAGGCTCAACTACTCAGTACAGTCTCATCGGGGGAAAGGACCAAGCTTCTGGACTGCTCTGGGCTACCACCCATGAGAGGCTAGGCAGCGGGGCAGGGGGGCTGGGGCTCCAGTCCAGGGCAAAGGTTCGAGGCAACAAGGGTGATGGCAGCTGAGGCTGGGGCTGTGGTGGGCCAACCCCCCAGGGCTGGGGAGGGGGTGGTGTGCCTACGAGCCAGATGCTTTTTAGCAAATCAAAGGCTGTTGGGGGACCACAGGCCAACCGGGATGGTGAAGGGACTGAGGGCAAAGGGGGTGGCCAGGGACCCCTCGATGGTGCCTGGTTCCCCCTGGGTACAGCAGGAGCACTGGAGGCGCGAGGCATGGTGAAAGTCAGCTCCTTGGTTTCCTGTTGCCTTCTCTGTCTCCCCTCTCCTGGAGTGTGCTCAAGCTCGTTGATCCAGGAAGGTGTCATCCTTTGTTTTTCAGCGCCCATGGACTTGGTTCCTGGCACAGAGGAAATCAGCATAGGAACCAGCTGAACTACAGCAGGGAAGGGAAAAAGGAACACTGGGGACAGGAAGTGGGCTCACCTGGCAAGGGTGGCTGGCAGCCCCGGAGCACCAGAGCAAGGTCAGGCACACAGCCGTGGCAGGCCTGCAGGGTGCCCACAATGGCGTCCCTGGCTTCTTGCACCAGGTTCCTCCTGGGGAAAGCATGTGGCAGAATCAGTTGGCATTGTAGCTCCCCCAGAAGTTGCCCCAGGCCAGGGAGCTCTGGGGAACTGGGTGGGCCTGGGCCGGAGCCTCCAGGCACCTGGTTCTCTTTGCCCCTCAACTCTGGTGCTGATCCTGGAGCCCTGCCTGGACTTGGGGAGGAGGGTACGAAGGGCAGCGTTGGAGTGCCTGGTTCTTGGGATCCACTTTTAAGCAGCCGAGCCACATCTAGGGATTTCACTTCATTGTTGAAGAGACCCCTATGCTCCCGGCTGAGTCGGCCCTGAGTTATGACTACGAGCTTGGGGGCAGAGGGAGCCACAGGATCCCGCAGAAACACTGGTGGATTCTGACTGGCTGTTGAAGCTTCCTGACGGGCCAGTGGCCGGCGGCTGCCCACTAGGGCTTCATTCCGTTCACGCCTGGTCTTGCGCCGTCGAACACGCCCAGCTTTCTCTGGTCGCTGAAAAGGCTGATGAGTTTGCCCCCGAGGATCCATCGAGTCCTAAAAGATCAAGACACATCAGTGGATAGTGAAAAAAAGCAGGCTTGGGGTGAGGTGAGAAAGAGGATATGGCAGGGGCAGGCACGGATCAGGGGTGGGATGCATGGGGGCACGGAAAGGTAAGGATTGTCATGACGAACTGCAAGAGGCATCAGGGAACAAAAAAAGAGTTGGAGAAAGAAGGGAGGGATCATGAGACTGAGGAGCTCTGTGGAACAGAAGGGACTTCAGAGGAGAAAGCCAGGGCAGAAAAAAGCAGAATATGGATGGAGTGATGGCAGACATGCAGGAAAGCGAGAGCAGCAATAGCCTCCATTGCTTCTCTGCCTTTTGGCTAAGATCTTGAGGGGAGCCCGGGGCAGCCCAGGAGGAGTGAAAGGGGGACAGAGGACCCTTCAGGGACGGAGGCCTGGACATGGGGCAGGGACGCAGGGAGGGACATGAGGCACACGGCACAGCTGAGGTAAAGCACGGGATGGCAGGGAGAGGACAGGAGATGGGTACGGTTGGAGGGGGAGGGGCCCCTCGCTCTCTCCCGCCCCAACGAACCCCGGCCTCGTCCCACCCCACGTGGCTGAGGGCTCAATGGCCTCTCGCCCAAGGTGGCGCCAGTGGCCGCGTCCCCGCTTGTCGTCGTCGCCTTCCGGGCCTCAGGCGCGCCACACGCATGCGCACAGCCTTTCTGGTCGCCTGAGCAGACCACTGAATACACGCCGTTAGAGCCCCGCCCCTCCCTCCCATCCACCAATCGGCAGGGGGCACAAGGTCTCCCTTGATCCTGATTGGCTGAGACAGCAGTCCGTAGACTTTGAGGTCAGAGGCACGAGACACGAGGCACGAGGCGTTTCCTGGTGGCCCTCAAGTCCAGCTGTCCCTCAGCAGCCATGGACTTCAGCCCCAGAGAATCTCCAGGGTGTCCTGATTCAGAGAGGGGCTCAAGAGAAGGAGTGTCTGGGTTCAAATGCCCAAACTGCCACTCTGTGACCTCGGAAAAGCTTGCTTCTACTATAACGCTGTAATAAAACCATGTTGTTGGTGTTTTGTTTTTTTTTTCCTGTTTGCCCAGTCGTCATCATGTTTCAACCCCAGTTCAGACGTTCCTTCTAGGAAAGCCTGGGCCTGGGATGTGCTCCGGGAAAGGTTCCCACACACCCCCACACGCACCCGGTGCCCTAGCACCCTGAGACAAGGCCAGCATCTCCCCCATTCACCCAACAGTCATTCAGCAAGTACGAGCATACACCAGGCCCGCCTCCAGGGGAGGAACAAAAGCACAACAAATAAAGCTTATCTCTATGTGTAGGTCTACCCAGAAGGGATGGGACCGATGGCCACGTCCACCCCAGGAGTGGACTTACAAGATACTTAAGGGAAGACTGAGACCCCCCCCCCCCCTCCAAACACACAAAACACACATACACAGCCTTGGCCCTCATGAACCAGGGACATCTAAGACACTGATATACGAGATTAATTTGGAGCTGGGAGGTGCAGAGGTAGACCCTAAGTGGCCTTGGCCACCTGTGGATGTGGGATTCAGAGCCCAGACAAACCCCACTTAAGTTGTCCAGTCTGGGGAACCAAGAGGCGGAGGAGCCGCAAGATGATCCGTGGCAGGCAGGCGGGTCAGGCTGGAAGGCAGCCCTGCTGGTGTGTCTAATTTCCTCTTTGCACCTTCTGCTATTCTCTATGCTAGGCCCTTGGTGTCTTGAATACAAAGATATGCAACTTGGATCGTGAGACACACACAGACTCTCCCAGGACACAAAGCCCTGGCGCTGCCTTACAGTGTCGCCTTTAGACTCAGGCCGCTCAAGTGCACATTTTGCTTTTTATTCCATTTCGGTCCCCTACGTCTGAACAAAATGGGAGCACCCCTTCCTAGCCAGGTGCACACCCTCTCAGGGTTCCAAGATGGACTCGTCCACTAGTTCCCCTCCCCCACCCCATGAATGGAGCGCCCCTCCCGCCCTGCAGGCGGGGGTCCTGGGCGCACTGTCCTCGCCCTACAGCACAAGGCTTCTTTCTCCTTTCTCCCCACACCCACACCGTGGTGGAGCGCTCGGTGTTCCCCACGCATTCTCGGCCGCTCAGGGCCCTGCCCCCCCCCCGTGACCGCGGCGAGTGGTCGCTCCCTGCACCCCGTCGCGGGCGCCGGATGGTCTCGCCTGCCCCTGGCGCGGGCCGGGGTGCGCTCGCCACCTTGGCCACCTTGGCCACTCTGGCCGGCGCGTGGGCCGAGTAGTGCGGGGCTGGCCAGGAAGCGCGGCAGCACGGGGCAAAGGGAGAGGCCAATTCCCTCCTGAAAGGGCCGGCTTCCGCCTGTGGAGAGGAGGCGGAGCTCGGGAGCGGCCTCCGGGCTCGGCGGGAGTGAGTGCGGGTCGTCCATTGTTGGCGGAAAGGGGGGTGGGCGTGGCGGAGCCGCCACCTCCTCTCGGCGCTGCGACCTCCGCTGCTCACCCTGCGGGGAGCTGTGGCCGCCAAGATGAGCGGCGAAGAGAATCCAGCTAGCAAGCCCACGCCGGTGCAGGACGTGCAGGGCGACGGGCGCTGGATGTCCCTGGTGAGCGATCCGGCGGGCGGCACTTGCCCCTGGCGGGGGAAGGGTTCCCTGAGGACCCCAGATCCCTGTAGCGCTCACTGCCTGCTTGGGGGCCACCCCCTCTCCCCAAGAGGGCAGTCTGAAGGAACAGGGCGGCTGGAGGAGGCAAAGAGGGGCAGACCCAGGCCAGGGGCCTGGCGTGTTGTTTGACCCCCCGCGTCCTCCTTCCCTCCCCGGCAGCACCATCGGTTTGTGGCCGACAGCAAAGATAAAGAGCCTGAAGTTGTCTTCATCGGGGACTCCTTGGTCCAGCTAATGCACCAATGTGAGGTGAGGCCTGGGTCCCTTCCTCCTGCCACACCCAATCCAGTGCCCTGGGAGAGAGGGCCCTGTGGTTTATCAGAAATGGGGCACAGCGTTCCCCAGAGAGGACCGGGCTGTGTGTGTCTGGAATTTGCCAGGTTGGAGTTGTGTATACAAAGGAGGCTTTCCTGTAAGAAGATGGCCGAGGTGTGGCTCTTTATTGCTTGCTTAGTGGAATACACAGCGCTTAATGGGTCGGCTGGGAGTTGGCCATGGACACTCCACCCCAGGTGAAGGCCGACTGCTGAGCGGGGTTCCTCACACCAAAAGTCACCAGGATGGCTCAAGCCCAGGAATGTTCCATAGACTAGGTCTACAGGCAGGCTTCACCGTAGGGAGATTTGTGCCAGGAAAAATATTACCATCCTGCATCCATAAAGCCAGGCTGCCCCCAGCCCCAATGGTGTTTAATCACCAGCTGGACAGAGGGCAGTGGCCTGTGCCAATGACTCCCATCTGTGTACCCCACAGATCTGGCGGGAGCTCTTCTCCCCTCTGCACGCCCTGAATTTTGGCATCGGTGGCGACAGCACACAGCACGTATTGTGGCGGCTGGAAAATGGGGAGCTGGAACACATCCGGCCCAAGGTGAGCAGGGCTTGACAGTGGGGAGGGAGCCAAATGTATCTGCACCCTCACTGCTGCTTCCTCTTCATGGCCCCTCTCTCCACAGATTGTGGTGGTCTGGGTGGGCACCAATAACCACGGGCACACAGCCGAGCAGGTGTCTGGAGGCATCCAGGCCATCGTACAGCTGGTGAACCAGCGGCAGCCCCAGGCCCGGGTCGTAGTGCTGGTAAGTGGCCAGATGAGGAAGAAGGGCAGTGGGCTGGGACCCCTGACATGGAGCCACGGATGGCATGGCTCTTGGCACCTCAGCACAGAGCAGCAGCTCTTAAGGCAGACTCTCATGTGGGAACTTGCCACACCTATCGAGGTGGCTGTGGCGGAGGATGTGTTCAGGGGCCCATTAGCCCCCTTGCCAAGGGACTGGCCGGAGATACTGGAAGGGCAAAAGGCCACTTGAGTAGCCAAAGTCATCGGGCACTCCTGGAGTGAATGAGGGGGTCATTACTTCCTGAGATGTCTCCTTCTTTGAGAGGGGACTGACTCCTTGCCGTGAGGTCAACATTTTTGTAAGGAATACTTGGGAGGGGGCTGACACCCAGAAGGTTATGGTTGGGGCGGGGGGCTAGGATACAGTCAGAACTCCTGCTCGCCCTGTTCTCATTCCTCCCTGGTTTCCCATCAGAGGTGGTTGTGGGGGTGTGTCCGTGGAAGTGAGATGAAGCACACAGCAGGAGGCCAAGGTGCTGGAAGGCCATCTTAAAACTGGGTGTTCCTCTACAGGGCCTGCTTCCAAGGGGCCAGCACCCCAACCCGCTTCGGGACAAGAACCGGCAAGTGAATGAGCTGGTCCGGGCCGCATTAGCAGGCCACCCACGGGCTCACTTCCTGGATGCCGACCCCGGCTTTGTGCACTCGGACGGCACAATCAGCCACCACGACATGTATGATTACCTGCATCTCAGCCGCCTGGGCTACACGCCTGTCTGCCGGACCTTGCATTCCCTGCTGCTTCGCCTGCTGGCCCAAGATCAGGGCCAGGGTGTTCCTCTGCCGGAGCCCACACCCTAGACATCCAATCTGACCTCAACATTAAATTCTCCTTCCTTGGGCTCCTGCTTGCTGCTTTGTGGCCAAGCCTATCTGGGTACTGCCAACAAGCCAGATTTTCATTGTGGTCTGCGACCCTACAGCTGCACAGGGTGCTCCTTGTGGGTAGTTATCTTCCTGCACACAAAGCAGGGAGCTTCAGGCGATGCCAGCACTACCCTACATCAGGTTTAGGCAAGAATGTAGGGAACATAGTGGCCTCACCTGGTCAAAGCCCACCTTAAGTTGTTCCTGCAGCATCTGCTCTTCCCCTAACTGGAATCGCTGCGTTTCCAGCCCTGGTTTAGATGCCACTTCCTGTGGGGGCTCCCTGACCCTGGCAGTAAGGTGAGCACTGTCCACCACGGGCTGAGTGAGCAGTGTTAAGCCACTAGCCTGGCTGCAGTGCTGTGCCAGGCCACAGGGGGGCAGCAGGAGTCACCGAGAACAAGGCACTCTGGGTGAGCTGGTGAACTTCAAGGGTTGCAGGACCTCTTGGAGAAGCACCCGTCTCAGGCCTTCCCCAGACCACACATCCGATGGCAGGAAAAAGGGTTCTCTGCACCAGGGCTCCCCAGCTGAACAGGGGCTGCCTGCTCCCTGGTCCCACTTTGTGCCAAGTACACTCCACTCCTGGGCACCCAAGTCATGTGCAACCAACACCCGTGCCCCCCGACCCAGCCCGAAACACAGGACCACACAGGTGTGTTAAACAGCTTTAATCTCGGTCATTGCGGCTTGTCGGCACAGTAAGAAATATTGCACATGATCAACATGTTTTGTTCAGGGGATGGGGCATGGGTGGGGGAAATCACCTTCTTAGAAAGTACAACCCAAGGTGGGAGGGCAGAGGGGGTGGGGAGAGAACCCCATGCCTGTGGCAAAGTGCAGGAGCCGCCACCCCCAAACTAACCTGAGTCCAGCCCCTCTGGGGAAAGCAGGGGTCCATGAACTCCCCTACTCCACAGGCGCCTCCCTGTGGCCACGGCCTGCACTGCCCTCTGCCCCGCAGCCCTCAGAAGCCGGTTTGCATAAAGTACAAGTGAAAAGCTCTGAAGGTCACACACCCCAAGTTCTGCGGAGGTGCTCAGTGGAGGAGGCTGCACCCTAGCTTCCCCTCAGCTGCCCCCAGCCCAGGGTGGGAGCTGGAGGAACGGGGTATGTACATGAGGTGCAGGCCTCATTCCACTCCCAACTGGAAAGGACAAAATGGCTTTATGGGGGAGGATCAAACTATCCTGCCCCCCCATTCCTGCCATCTGTGTACTGTCCGTGTCCTGAGGGGGAGGTACTGAGGGTCCTGGGATCTTCTCAAGAGCCCCTCACCTGCCTGCAGCAGCTGTGGAGGGGCCTGAAGGAGGCGGAGAGGACTGTGGGGGCCCCTCCCAGCCAGGCTGTCCAGGCCCTGGCTCTGGGGGTGGAGGCAGTTGCGGGGCAGCTTGGGCTGTGCCCGAGTCCGAGCCAGGTGAGGTGGGGTCAGGACCCCCAGCCGGGCTGGGAGTTGGGGCAGGGGCAGCAGCGGTGCCAGCAGGGGGTGGGACAGGGAGGGGGGCCTCAGCCCCAGGAGGCTGCTCTGTGGGCGTGGCTGCCTGCATGATCTTCTGGCGCACCTCACGGATCTTCAGCTGTAGACAGACCTTGGAGGGGAAGATGTCTGCGTAGCGGGCCTGGAAGGCTGCCGTGGCTTGGGCTGCGGACAGCAAGCAGAGGAAGGCAGCATAAGAGATACTGTATGGGTCAGATGCCATTAGAGTGACCCAAGTCAGCTCTGGCCTGCTCACCCGATGGGAAGAAGCCGTGGTCCTGGAAGAGCTGCATGACCAGGGCCCGGCGCTGGTCCAGGGTGCGGCGCAGCGACGAGTATGGCACCTTGTCGTACTCTAGCTCCCCAAGCACATCTTCAGTTTCTGTGCCTGCCCGGGCAGAGGGGCACAGCCAAGGCTACTGCAGCTGCCATCAAGGCTCCACCCAAGGCCCATAGTCTGCTAAGCCTCCAGGCAGCCACCCTCAATCTGCTGTCCTTCCCCCCAGCCGTGCCTGTACCTGTGCGGTCGAAGGTGAAGATGTCGCCCTCACACTTGGCACTCTTGGGGGTGTTGGGCTCCGAGCTGCAGCTGGAGCGTCTTCTCATCTTGCGCTTGGGCGAGGTGGGATCCTCAGGGGCCGAATCCAGATCTGGTCAAACAGAGGCAAGCTCAGTGCAGGTGGCCCCACATCCCAACCTTCCTAGCACAGGTGCCCAGGGCTCGCTTACCAGTGGAGTTTTTCCTCTTCTTGCGGTATGAGCCCAGGATGGCCCGGGGAGAGGTGGCCAGGGACTGCAGGGTGGGCGAGGGCAGCACCTCTTCAGGCCGAAACTCTGGAAGCTCATTAAAGCGCTCCTCAAAATCCACCTCCGACAGGACCCTGCTGGAGAGCAGGCAGGGTCACCTCCCCTGCCTCTTCTGCAGGCTCCCCCCCCCACCCCGCAGCTGACCCCAGGCCCTCCTCCAAGACCCCAGCCCCTGCTCACTTGTCCACGGAGTCAAAGGTCTTCTTGAGTGGCGGAGGCCGCACCTTCACCTTCTTGCCAGCACTGGCCACTTCCTTTCGCTCAGGGGTGTCCCCAGCTACCCTCCCACTGCTTCCTTCACTGCTGCTCCCCGAGGCTGCGGCAGGGGCGGGGCTGGGCGGGGTAGGAGGCTCCCCACGACTCTCCAGGCCCGGCCCAGGGACGCGCCAGTCTGAAGACGAACTGGGGAACTTGCTGGCCTGTGGAAGGAGTGGGCAGACCCAGACTCACTGGAGTTGAGACCAGAATCAAGACTAAGCTGACAGTCAGTCCTTCACAGACCCATGGGGGGAGATCCAGCCAACACACACTAGCAGGACAGGACAGGGAGGGAAGCAGAGGGGTCCAAAAACAGTTCCTGTGCTCACCGTGGTCTCAGGGCCCTTGGTGCCAGGCCGCTCCTCAGTGGGCGGGGGTGGCGGGGGGCTGCTCCGGGCTGTGGGAGTCCAGGTCTCTGGGGGTGGTGGAGGGGCCGGTTGGGTGGGCTGCCCCTCGAGCTCAGACTCGAGTGTGGTCGGTTCACGGGGTGGGCCAGGCTCCAGAGGTTGTCGGGGTGCAGGGCCAGGCCGTCCGGAGGCACCTGCCTCAAAGGAGCCCACAGGAATGCTAGCGATGGCGGCCTTCACTTTCTGGGGAGCCTTGGGGCTGGGCCGCTGGGCCTTGGGGGCCACTAGGCTGTATGTCATGGAACCTGCTGCAGGGGAGAAGAGCCTCTGCTGAGCGGGGCCCAACAGTGCATGTCCCTTGGAGCCCAAGTCCCACTGCTCTGGGTGCCTCACACACCTACCTGTGGCACTAGGGAAAGGACTTGAAGGAGCAGGGGTGGCAGTGGCGGGAGCTGATGGGCCCTTGGGCAGAATGGTGGCAGCTGGTGGGGTGGTACTGGTGGCCACAGTGTAGACCAGGCTTGGGGGTGCCTGGGATGGCTGGGCCAGGGGTGCTGAGGAGGTGGGTACAGGGCTGCCAGGGTAAAATGCCGTGATGACAGGACCTCCAGGGGCTGTGCAGGCAGGAGGCAGCTGGGGGCTGGGCACAGGAGACACGCCCACCTGGCCAGGAGCCAGCAGTGGGGCTTGGCCTGTGGAGGCGGAGACAGACAGGGGCAGGGACTGAGTGAGGGCCTGGGCTGTCTTAGTCCTTCCCACCCCGGTCCCTAGCATTGCCTGCCAAATTGTCCCTCACCTGAGAGCAAGGGCTGCACGAAGGCAGGGCCACTGGGCCCGAGCGAGGTGAAGCCCAGAGCCACAGAGCTTGAGGGCCCGTACGAGGTGACTGCTCCAGCTTGGCTAGAGGCAGGACTGGTGCCCAGGGGCAGCGCGTGGCTACCCGCCGACTGCACATAGGTGATTCTGCCGCAGAAGGAAGCAGGTTGGAACGAGGGGAGTGGACCTCACCCCACCCCCTGCCTGGCCTCCAGGTGAGGGCACCACTTGGCCTTACCTCGTGGAAGAAGGCAGCAGGACCTTCTGGGGCTGCGAGGTGGGCCCAGGAAGTGGAGCTGGGCTCACGGGGGGCCCCAAGCCGCTGGGCGTGCTCACTGACACTGGGGTTAGCTGGATGATCTGCAGGCAAGAGCAGCCATAGGGTCAGCTGGGCGCAGGACTGATATGGGGGTGGGGATGAGGGTAAGAGGTCCTAACCAAAGAACTGGGAATCAGGATGGGGTGAGAAAGGTGACAGTGTCACAGGCGGGGGATGTACAAAGCAAGGGGCACATACTGAAGTCTCAAGAATGCACTCACAAAGACACCAAGGAAGACAGCAAGCCAGAGTCCCAAGAAAGATACAACACAGACTGGAAAAGGGGGAAGACACAGGGGCCAACCTGAGCGGGATGAGGGAAAGGTGAGACCATGGCCAGGAAGCCCTTACCTTGCTGGGCGGCTGGGCGCCGTTCTGCACAGGGACTGAAAAGGGTGGGCTCACCAGGGGCAGTGGCTGGCCAGCCCCTCCGCCCCGCACTGACATGCTAGGGGCGGCCAGGGGCACTAGGACCTTCCCAGGGAGCAGCTGGGCTGAGCCGCCTGGGGGCGGGGCCTGCACGGGAGAAACTGACTGGGCTGGAAGTTAAGAGGCAAGAAAAGGAAACAATTACCAGAGAGCCAGGTAGGCCTGTGGCCCCTCTCCTTGCGCTGCCCAGCCCAGGCCTCACCTTTGGGGGGTGGGGCGGAGGGTACAGACTGCAGGATAGGGATGCCAGGAGTGGGTGCAGTGGCAGCCAGGACCTTGCCGTTGGTGGAGGTGCCCGGCGGGAGGGTGAAACGGATGCTGGTGGTGGGTGCAGGGCCGCTGGGAGCCGCTGCCTTAGTCCCAGGGGCTGGTGCTGGGGCAGGTGCCACTTGAAGCTGCTGGGGCAGCGTGGGCAGGATGTACTGCACCTGGGTGATGCCCCCAGCCTTTCCCAGAGCACCTGGTTGCAGGATGCCCAGGGGAACTGGCCCATTAGGGCCACTCCCAGCACCTGCTCCTGAGCCTGCAGTGGTCCCACCACCAGGGGTCCCCTGGGCAATGAACTGGACAGCTGGGGGTGCAGGGGCCCCATAGCCTGGGGTGCCCACCAACAGGTTGGTAACAGTGGCAGGTGCCTTCCCCACAGTGCCCAGTAGGGGTCCAGCCACCAAGTGTGGGGCTGGTGAGGTGGCTGCCGCTGCCTTTTTGTCTGAATACACTAAACTGACCCCCAGCGGGGAGCCTCCAGGCACCCTGGACCCGGTGCTCATTTCAGTCCTGGCACCTGCCGTGTCAGCTGGAGATGTCTCAGCCCGGCCAGAGGTGGGGAAGGGCTTAGAAGCGATGGGCACAGGAGTGCTACTGACCGGCCGCACCACATTAGTGACCATGGTGGCAGCAGGACGGGACAGAGGGGCTGCTGGGGCCCCATAACCTAACGAGGGGGCTGGGGCTGAGGGTACTCGGGCTCCACTGCCTTCCCGCTCCTCCTTGCCCGGGGGCAGGGCCAGGGTCTGCAGGATGCCCCCTCCCCCACTGGGAGGCGCTGCAATGACTGAGGGACCTGGTGGCTCCAGGCCCCCTACACTCTCAGGTCTCTTCCTCCGAAAGGGGGCAGGATCCGCTGGGAGGAATCGGGCAGCCTTGGAAGGAGTCGATGGGCCCCCAGTCCCAGGGGGTGGAGGCCGGAGCGGGCCTGCCGCGCTGCCCTGTCCCGGCTCCTGCGCTTTGAAGGTTCCTGAGCCCAGAGAATAGGATGCAGCTGATGAGGTTGATGAGGCAGCCGAGGAAGAAGATGGGGCAGGACAGTAGCCTTTGCTGAAGGCGGTGGGTGGATCTGGGGGTCCGGGGGGCTCAGGGTCCAGCGTGGGGCGGCAGTGGGTAAAGGAGGAGCGGATCACAGGCGAGAACACCTTCCGACCAAAGCTCTGGCGGGGAGGAAAGGGAGAGTGCCCATCATGTTCCCACACGCACCCAGCCCACACCCGTCATCCTGGCCATAACCCAATCTCCTCACGGACCTTAGCCTCCCCGCGTGCTCACACAACAGTGAGCATGCAGGTGCAGCACCGTGTCCCAAGCCCTCACCTTGTTGCCATCTGGGTCTTCCCCAGAGCTGTCTCCACTCTCACTGTCGGTCACCCGCTCCTTGCACTTGAGATCAATGTCAGTGGTGCTGAAGCCATCATCAGCTGAAGGAGCAGAAGGGACAGTGTGGGCCCATCTGGAGCCTGGGCCCTGCCCCAGGAGACAAGGGTGCCGTCTGGCATGACCACATCTTAGCCCACTGGGTCTACCAGGGCAAGAACTCGGCAGCATATGGCAGAGCACCTGGCTCTGTGCCTGACAGTCTAGCCACGCCTCCTTGTCCTCTGGAACTCCCACCAGGCTAAGGGTATCCTAGAACAAGGCCTGAGCCTGCCTCGCGCCCACAGCACAGCAGCTGTAGCAGAGGCACCGACTGGAGTTCTGCCACCCTTGCAACCCGAGTCTGCTGATCCCTGCACTGCTCACCAATGACATCATCATCCCCTTCCTCTTCACAGATGACCATGCGTTCCTCGTCACTGGTCATGTCCTCGCTGGCCGCACGCTGGGAACGAGAGGTTCGGGTGGGCAGTAGTGGAGGCCGTCCACTGGCTGCCAAGGCCCCTGCTTCCCCAGGGGCTGTGAAGGAGCCCGGAGCGCCATACTGAGTGGAAGGCTTTGGGCCAGAGTATGATGTAGGGCCAGACACCATCTGCAGGAAAGGTGGGCAGGGAGGGGTCAGCTGGAGTGGCCACCCTGGGCAGCCCTCTCTGCCCACCCCCCAGGTGGCCTGCACTACCCCAGACCTGAGTCAGTTCCTGCAGCGCCTGGCTGTCTTCCCCACCGTCCAGGCCATGAACCCCACTGTGGGAGAAGGCCCGGGGCCGGGCCGAGCCAGGCCCCCCAACAGTGTGCAGCCGATCTGGCCCACACGAGCTGTTGCCTGGAGCCTTGGTGTCCGAGCTCAGGAGCGTCTGGGCTGCGACAGACAGCAGTTCAGATGATACTGGGAAGGAGGGCGAAGGGGTACATGGTCAGAGTCAAGAAGTCTCACACCAGCACCTTGACTGGCCTAACTTCCCACAGCAATTTCTAGTTACTGGACAGAAGCGCAATGGAATTCCTGAGCCACCTGCTGGGAAAAATAAAAACACTACCCTCTAAGCTGGCATCTCCCTCCAGCTGGTCCCTGCCCTCTGGAGTTGCAGAAAGCAAGTCCTTTGCCTGGGAGGGAGTTGGGCTCCTGTGGGCTGACTAGCTATCCACAGGCCTGTGCGTCTCAGCTCTCACATCTAACAGAGGCACCAACAGCCCCACTCTCAGAGAACCGCAGGGCCACATCCACACAATCACTCTGAGACAGCAGCCCAGAGCCCTGCCTGGCAGAGGACACAGCCCTAGGAGGCAGTAGCAGCACAGTGAGGCTCTCTAAGTCACCATGGCTCCCCTGACAGCCTGGGCATACAAACAAATTACAGAGGTGCAACTAACTTACTAACAAGGCTGTGAGGCCCATTCCTGAGCCTATGTCCTCATGTGGAAATGGGGTACACTTCTGAGTGATGGGGACTCTGCTCCCCATGGGACCTGACACACAGCAAAGGCTTAATGGGAGGCACTGGACAAGCAGGTGCCATTTGGACCCTCCTGGCTCCTTCATGTGAAACAACTGGGTGAGAGTCCTCAGAGCAAAGCAACAGAGCAGGGAGAAGCTTCTGGGGCAGGGAGGAGCAGACAGGGGGCAAGCCGAGGGGCTGACTAACCCCCGGGGGCAGCGGCAGTGCCCGTCTCCGACATGCTCCGCTCCCGCGTCTCCTTGTGCCCTCCTGCCAGCCCCAGACTCGTGGGCTTGGCCTCCGAGCTGGATTTCTTTCGGTCCTTGTTGCACCACTTCCAATCTGGGTGGGCCTTGAAGTGGGCTTCCTTCACCTGGCAGGAGAGGGCAGGCAGGGCGACCCTTCACTCACCCAACCCACAAGGGGGAAGTCAGGAGGCACTGAGAGGAGGTGGCGTTACCTGGAAGGCCAGATCATGGTACTTCTGCTTCTCCTTGGGCCCCAGGGCGTACCACCACTCGCCCAGGATCTTGCTGACGGTCCGGTTGTCCTGGTTCGGGTGGCGCTGGTGGACCAGGGCCCGGTGCCGTTTGCTAAAGATCATGAAGGCGTTCATGGGCCGCCGGATGTGGTCCTTCTCTCGCTGCAGCAAACACAGTCCAGGGTGAGACAGTTAGGAATGGAGAGGCACATCTGGCTGGCCACAATGGGGAGCAGGGGACAGGAGGAGGCCAGGCACCTTATTGGGGCTCCGTCCATCCTTCTCAGAGGATGAGTCCCGCTCCTTGGGCAGAGCGCTGAGTGACTGGGTCCGGCGCTTGCCGGGTGGCAGAGGCAACTGGATCTCGGGAGACATGATGGAGAGGAAGCTGTGGGGAAGGAGAGGGGCAGGAGCAGTGAGGGCCCTGTCTCTGGCCACTCTGCCCTCCAGTCCCAGGCCTTGGGACACTCACGCATCATCATGGTCGCTTTCCGTCTCACTGTCCAGCCGAGGCTCTCCAGGGGGGCCAGAGGCCTCCTCCTCAGTGGTGGGATGGGGACCCTTGCCGGGTTCCACCACCCCCAAAGTGTGCGGGGGTCCAGGCCCTGGACTCTCAGGGCACGTGGCTCCAGGGGGCCGCCCAGGGTCAGCATTTCCCGTCCCGCCTGGTGGCTGCTCGTGAGCAACAGCTGCCGACTCAGCAGGTTCTGGGGGTGGGGGGCACAGAGGGGTATCAGAGGGCTCCTGGGACACCAAGACCACATCCCCACCCCATAGCCTTCCCATGGTCCATGTCCCAACACACACCTTTGCTCTGGTTGGAAGCTACCGGGTGGCTGGCAGGTTGCTGGGCCTCACTCGGCTGCACAGAGGGGTCAGGCTGGCTGGGTGCCAGGAAGGGTACTAAGGAGTGCCAGGGAAACACGGCCACAGAGCGAGGTTCCACATTCGTCCACACTGCAGGAAGGAGCCAGTTGAGCTGCACGGCCATAGAACCGGGCCCTGACCCCAACTGTGCCCCTTCCCACCTCCTTCTTCACACTCTCTCCCAAACCCCATAGGCCTCCCAGGGACTCCTAGATGTCTAAAGAGAAGAAGGGAGGGGGGAGAAGAAAAAAGCAAGATAAAATAGAAAAGCAAAGAAAAAAAAATACACAAAGGTAATAGAAAAGCAAGCAACAAGGGGGCTACAAGTCACACCCTCTTCCTCCCCCCCCATACACTCTCCACAAGCCTTGCCACCAGGGACCAGGCCAGAGCAACGACCAGTTCCAGCCACAAATCAGGTCCCACCCGATGCCATCCCACCCACCCTCTTCAGGCAAGAGACCTCAGCCAGGTTCAGGGCCCTTTCCCATCCCGCCCCACTCCCAGCACCCTCCCGCTAGCCTCATGTTCCCTTCCCTCCTGTTCTCTAGCATACCCCCATGGAGCTGTGGGCTAGCCACAGCCTGGGGTCTACAGGCCCTGTTTCTCCTCCTTTCCTCCCCCAGAGATGCCGGAGCACCAGACCGGGGCACCCTGCACTGGCACAGGTGGCTCCAGATGCTCTGCCCCCACCCTCCCTACACAGAAAAGCCTCCACTCACGAACAGGCCTCACCACCCGCCTCCCTCTAAAGGGTCCAGCCCCCTTGCCCAGAAAGACAGCAGTGAGCTGTAAACTTCCCAAGAACAGGCACAAGACAATAGGGCAGAGGAAAATTGTTACACATCTGCCCAGAGGAGGCCAAAGTGCCAGGTGTTTCCTTGAGGATATACACAGCAAGCTCTCTTTTTCCGGCAGCAGGGGGCTATCCCAGGGGGTCTACACAGCGGCCCGGGGAGCTGGGTGGCAAGACAGGGTCCTGGGCTCAGCTCCCCTGGGGATGGGCACCTGAGGCGCAGGCCTAGGCTGGGAAGTGGTTTCCCCCTCTCCCTGGCTCCCTGGGGGGAAGTGGGACCAGCAGGGAGAGCAGCATAGAGAGGGAGGCCCCTGCTCAGGGGAGACTGAGAAAGGAGGGAAACGCCCTAGCCCTGGTCTCCATTATGCAGGCCTGAACCCTGAACCCCTGGGTCACACCAACCTGACCTGAGGTGACACTCCCCGCCAACCACAGGCCTTGGGAAGCCTGGACTGGCCACCAGAGGGGCGGGAGTCCAGGAGGGGCTGACAAAGAAAAGAGAAGACCTCAAGGAACCAGGAACAGAGCTCAGCCGCCAGCAGAGGGGCATTCCTTGTGACAGTCGGGTCCGCTGACCTTAGGGCGCTCGGGAGCTCAAAGGCTTGCTAAACCCTCCACCCTTTCCCCGGAGGGCCCCCTCTTCCCCCAAGTTCTGTTCCCCATCTTCACACAGTCATTCTCCTTCCCTGAGAAGTGGAGAAGCAGGGCCCCCCGAGACAATGGGGGCAGTCTCTGGTCCTGCCCATTGCTGGAAGTCTCCCCGGGGCAAACCTGGTGCACACTGTTGTCCACTCTCCAGTGTAACAAGCAACACTGCTCAGTTCCCAGCAAGCAGCTCCTCACTCAGTCCCAGAGCCAGGTCCCTGGCCCCACGGGTTGGTCCAAGACCCCTCCCAGACCCCATCCCAGACCTACAACACACAAGTCTCGTGTCGCTCCTGTTATCGCTGCATCCCTCTGCCTTTCATTACCACGGACCTGTTCCATGCCACCACTCCAACACCGCACCTGTCCCAGGTACGCCCCACTCCTCACTCCATCGCTCCCATCCACTCCCACCTGCCGACACTAACCACTCGGCTTGGCCGAGCTCCCTAACTTTCACCCTTTCACTCCACCTCTCCCGTCCTCCTACTCTTTCTAACACCCCCACCAGCATCCACTCCCGCACTTGGCACCCCGACACTTTGACCCCTTTGCAGTCCCAGGGCCCCAGGGCGCTACTGACCGAACATGCCGAGACCACGCGAAGCCGCGCCGGACGCGGGCATCACGGGCCTGTGGGCCGAATACATGGTCCGGCGCGAGGGGGCCCGTCAGGGGCGCGCACCTCCTCAGCGGCCGCCGCTTCGCCCGCAGCCGGCTCCTCGGCCGCCGCCGCCGCTCGGGCCCGGGGGGAGCGGGAGGCCGTCGCCGCATGCCCCCCCCGCCGCCCCCCTCCGGCGGCCCCACGCGGGGGTCTCCGCCGAGCGCGCCTGCGCACAGCGCCGCCGGCCGCCCGCCGCCCCAGGGGCGGGGGAGGTCAGCGCGCCGGCCCCGCCTGCCCCGCCCCCCGGCGCGCGCGGGGGCCGTCACGGGGCGCGCGGCGCGGGGGCCTCGGCGCCGCCCCCTCCCGCTCCCTCCTCCCGCGCAGGGCCCGGCGCGCGTGCGCGGGGGCGGCCCCCTCCCGGCCCCGCCGCTCGCTCGCGCGCGCGCGCCCGCCCTCCCTCGCAGCGCCGGCGGGTAACGGCTCCGGCCCCGCGCCGCCGCCCCGCCTGGCCGGGTCCCGAGCCCCGCGGCTCAGCGCCGGGCGGGCCGACCTCCGGGCAGACGGACCGGCGTGCGTGCGTCCGCGCGCTCCGAGCGAGCCCCACACGCCGAAGCCCCGCCGCCTCCCCGCCCCGCCACTACTACGCGCTCCCCTCCCCCCGCGCTCCCCCCGCCCCTTCCCCGCTTCCCCCGCGGCCTTCCGCGCAAGCCCGGCCCCCCGCGCGCCAGCCCATTGGCTGCCGCCGCCGCGCGCGGGTCAGGCCCCGCCGCGCCCGCCCCCATTGGCCGCCCCGGGGGAACGTCAGTCATATGCAAATCGGGGCAGGGCGGGGCGGGCCCCGGTTGGCCGGCCGCCGGCTGGGGGCGGGACCGCGGCGGCCGGGGCGGGGAGGGCGCACTGCAGCAAAGGCAGCGAGCCAGGGGGCCGGTCCGGGAGCCGCGCTGCGGAGGCCGGGCTCGGAGGGGCCGGGGCCGGGGGCCGGGGGCCGGGGCCGGGGCCGGGGACCGGGCGACGACGGGCGCCCAGCCCCGAGCCCTTACAACTCCACACACAATGCTGACAGCGCTCCCGCGCCACACCCATTAGCTCTTGCACACCCCAAGGGCAGAGATACCCTCGGTCTTCCGCCCACACTGCCACACCTGCTCGCACCGACCATGCTGCCCTGTCACATGCCCTGCCCACACCCACCAGGGATGCGACAGGCCACACACACTCAGCCCTCCCGGCACTCGCACAATGCCTCCCCTCTCTTCTCCACAGGCCAGCTCGCGCTCTTTCTCTCAGGCAGCATCGGGCTGGCCCTACTACACTCAGTAAACTTCACCTCGTGGGCAGGAACTGCCGCCTCCAAGTACCAAAGCCAGGCCCCCTGGCCACCCATGGTCATTCAGCCACCGGGCCAGGCATTCCTCGGCCACTCCAGACACCTCCTAATAGCACCACCTTGTTGTCGTCACCCTCTGCCCACCCACCTGGGGAGCTGGCTTTATCCTGCCCCTGTCAGGTGAGAAAAGGACAGAACACACTGGTCGTGCCCTCAGCCCTGCAACACCTAGATGCTCCGATCTCAGCCTCGTGGTGCACACGCCCGTAGACTGGTCAGACAATGATCCAGAGAGTGGTGAATGCACAAAGGCTGGGAGCGCACCCCAGGAGCCACAGGCACAGGCGTGGGGGCCCACCAGGCCAAGATGCCCAGGCCGGGCCAACGCACTGGGGGGATAGAGGCCATGGGGTCACGAAGAACAGACAGGCCCCTTTCCCAGAGTGCCCCATCTTTTTTTTTTTTTTTCTTTTCTTTTTGGAGAGTGGGAGACACAGAGAAGGGGAAAAAGAAAAAACAGGGTTTCTGAGGGCAAAGGGGGAAAGGACAGTCTGTAGCACTCTGACCTCCAAGGACTGTGGGGGGCCAGACGCTTGTCTAAGCCTGCAGGGGCCCCGGAGGGACTATTAGGTGACTGCCCCCTCCTCTGCAGACCCTCCATTACCTCACTGCCCCAGGGACTGCAGAAATCAATGTGTCCGCTATCTCCCCACCGCTGCCCCCTCCTCTCACCCTCTCCGGTGAGTGAGTCACCTAGTGGCACGTTAAC
This sequence comes from Ochotona curzoniae, assembly GCF_017591425.1. Classification (NCBI taxonomy): domain Eukaryota; kingdom Metazoa; phylum Chordata; class Mammalia; order Lagomorpha; family Ochotonidae; genus Ochotona; species Ochotona curzoniae. The sequence continues at coordinate 1,626,051 of NW_024465561.1, read as the reverse complement.
CCCTTCCCCCTCCCCTTCTGCTGGCTGAAGAGAAGCTGGGCAGGCCACAGGAGAGGGCCCCTCACATCTGGGAGAGCTGCACATCTGGCAAAAGACACAGTGCCTGGGAGGAGGGATGGGAAGGGGCCCCTTTTGGGGCAGGGTATAACCGGAGGGGGGGGACCCAGCCTGGCAGGGAGGGGCGGGAATCTGGACTCCTGGGCACAGGGCCAGCCCTATACTTAGCTTCCATTGTTCAGGGTGGAGGAGCCCTGGGTGGGGGTGGGTGGCAGGGAAGGGGCAGGTCCTCTCCCCAGCCCCAACCCTGGGCCTCCCTAAGCTGGAAAATGTTTCCCCAAGCGGGGCCCCAGCCCCAGCTGTGAAGGCACACACCACCGCCCTTCATTCGAGGCAGGTAACCCCTTACCCCACCCCATCCAACCGACTGAATCTACAAAAAAGTTTGGCCCCAAACAGCTCCCATTACACTGCCCCTCCCACCCGGGGCCTGGGGACAGGTAGTCAGTCCAGACAGACACACCAACAGCCACCCTAGGCAACACAGGCTGAGGCCTGCCCGGAGCCCCGGAGTCCTGCGGCCACCAGCTAGGCCTGCCTGACACAGGGACAGGGCAGACTGGCTCTGAGCACCGGGAGCGCCCCTTTATTGGGCCCGCGAGGCACGGCTCCCTCCACCTCCCGCCGGCCGCCCGGCTCTCGTGTCCCCAGCTCCCCTCACCCGCTCTCCACACACACACACACACCCACCCACCCCGGCCCGGCGTCGGCGACGGCCAGGGTTGCCTGGGGAACAAGCCCGGGATTGGGCTGGCGCGCGCGGCTAGGCAGGGATGGGGCTAAAAATAGCGCCCGAGTGAGTCAGTGTGAGTGGGGCTGGGGGAGGCAGCAGGACCAGGAGAGAAGGTCCCCCGGGACTGGGAGATGGGTGGGGAGAGGGGCGTGTGGGTGGGTGGGTGCTGGAAAGCCTGGTGGTGGGCGCGGGTGGAGGGAGGCGCTCCAGCCCGGGCAGAGGAGGGGGCGCCGCCCAAGCGCGCCCCTCCCCGGCGTGCGCTCACGAGATTTTCCACTCGCCGCCTGGCTCCCCGCCAGCCCCCCGGCAGGCCCCACAAAGCCGCTTTGTGCTGGGAGGGCGGGCGGGCGCCCGGCCGGCCTGACACCCACGCGGGCCGCGGCGGGGCACGGGCCAGCTGGCACCCGCGCTGTCTGTCGGGGGCGCCCCCAGCCCGGCCAGGACGCGGCTGCGCAGGGGTTAAAGGCGCGGGGCGGGGGAGTGGGCCTCGACCAATGGGCGGGCGGCGGGCGCGAGGACAGCCAATAGGGAGGGCCGAGGCCCGCCGCTGGACGTGGGGGGCCCAGCCCCGGGGGCGCGCGGGAACCCCGAGGTGCCGGCGTGGGCTGGGCGCGGCCCTCACCCGGTGCCCGACCGGATCCATAAAGGCCCAGGTGCACCCTGTTTACCCGTCCAGTTGGGGGAAAATAAGCTCAGAAAGGCGGTGGCAGGTTGAGATTTTGGAACCCAAGTCCACTTACAACAGGGGTTCCCTGCCTGGGCCCTCGTGGGGAGCGGGAAGAGGGGCCGGGGTGCGGGCGGAGGCGGCGGCGGGCTGGGGTCCAGCCGCCTGCGGTGCAGCCGCTGCCGCCGGTGGTAATGGGAGCCAGACGCCGTCGCCGCCGCTAATGCGCCTCCCTCCCGGCCACTAATGGAACCATTAATGTCCGGGCGCCGGGGGCTCCAGGACGCGCACCGCACCGCGCCCTGCTTCCCGGCTGCGCATGCGCGCGCCAGTTACCCCGCCGCCGGCGCCGCCAGGGGGCAGCCTCGCCCCTCGCAGCGCCTGGCGCGGCGGGCAGCCCAGCCGGGGGAGCTGGCGTGGCTTCCACCGAGTCACCAAGATGACCCCCGACGCTCAGGCTCATTTTGTCCCCGACACCGTCCTCTTCTTCCAGACCCCCTCCTTCCTCTCCAGGACAATCTCCAGAGCCTTCAGACACTTCTTCCTCACCCCTGCATTCAGGGGTGTCCTTGCTCAGCACCCTTTGGTAGGGCCTGGGGGCAGCCCTGATCCTCACTAGCTGCCCAGAGCTCATTCACTTTTACCTTTCCTGGACTTTGCTTCTCCAAGGGCCTTGGCCAAGACTGCCCTTTCTTTCTGTTCACTCCTGAGATCATTCCTCACGCTTCAGTTCCAACGCCGCCTCCCACGAGAAGCCTACGGGAACCTCCCTGGAACCCCTGAGGCATCCCTATCCTCCCAAGATCCCCTTGATGCATCCCTGCAGGTGCCTGCCTGCCCCTATACCTGCCCAAGACTGCTGGGGCAGAGGAACAGAGCTGAATTCTCACGGTAGGGATGAGGTGGTTCATGGTTTGAGGCAAGCAGAAATTAGGGAAGGCAGAACCTGGATCTGGGAGGCCCTTGAGGCCTCATTTTCCTCACCTGACCAGGCATAGTTGCTGAGTGCTGCCCTGTATCAGACCTATCTGTTGGGGCCACCTACATCAATGGAGCTGGCACCAAATGCATCTCCTGAAAGCGGGTGGAGGGAGGTGAGCTGGGTTATGCCCTGCAGCAGGTGGGTGGGCACAGAGCTGCTTTCCTGCCACCCACCCCCTGCAGCCGGATCTCCTGACACGCTCCCTGCAGCCCCCGCCTTCCTGCCTAACTTGGGAACAGGTGCTCGGATGGCGGGTGGGCCTAGCAAAATGGATCCTGACACCTCCCAGCCACTCTGAGGGGCACCAGTGGGCGTCTGACTTGTCAGGGAGGGGACAGAGGGGAGGTCCTGGCTGATTCCTGGCACTCCTCAGGGAAGGAGTAGGGACCCAGTGCCTAGGAACTGCTCACTCACTCCAAAACTCTGGGTACCTGAGCAGGAGCAGCAGGCTGGAATGGGACAGGAAGACTAAATAAATGAGAAGGGGACCGAGGGAGAGGGGGAGCACGGCTGGTCTGAGCCAGGAAGAAGCTGGGCTGGAAGCTCAGACAAGGACTGATGGCCAGGGAGTGACAAACCCAGATAAGCAGCCAGACACAAGAAGGAGCATCACAAGGCCAGAGATACAGATCGGACCCAGAGACCAGAGAGCCCATCAGACAGAGGCCCCGGGAAGAGGGGGCAGTGCCTGTCAGGAGCAGGGCTGTGCTGTGGCATCCCCCTGGGCCGGGGTTACAGGCCCCTGGGGCCGGCTCCCTTCCCCAAGGAGCAGGCGTGGGAGGAGTCAGAGGGGAGGTGGCGCTGGCAGCTGGCTGGCGGTGCCATGCGTAGAATGTGGAGAATGCCGGCAGCCTGCCCCTGCATGTCCCCCAGCGGAAGCAAATGCCTGGCGGGGGGGGAGGGGGCAAGAGCAGGCAGGCTGCCCTGGGCCACCCCCTCACACCTGCTGCCCTCTGATGGGAGGGTCAGGCCCTGGCACAGGCATGGGCAGGCAGAAGGGGCTAGGACCACAGCAGCCTCTTGGTGCCACTGGACACAATCAGCCTTATCTGGACCTCAGAGAGGACTGGCCCCGAGCTGCCTACCTCCTGAGGAGTGAGGGAGGCTTCTGGGAGGAGAATGAAAGGGGCCGCCCGACCCCCCTGAGGCAGCCTGGCGCACGGGTGTTGTCCGCCATGGAGGCGCTGCTCAGAACCGCCAGGACAGGCACTCAGCAAGTCCCGACAACCAGGTGTGGCCTCCGGCAAGGGGCCTCCTCCCTCCCTGAACCTCTGTTCTCCCGAGACAACAGGATTGGTAATCTTTGCTTTCAGAGTATCAGGTGCATTTGATCAAATGGCCCCAAGCCCAGAGCAGCACACATGGTCCCCGACCATGCAACAAAGAAAGGGTTTACTGTTGCTCTTATCATCCTCATCACTGACAGTGCCTGGGTTCAAATCCCAGCACGCTCTCCCTCTTCCTAGCTTGGTGACCTTGGGCCAGTCATTGTACTGCTCTGGGTTGCAGGTTCCTCCTCCAGGGGAACCATGGGGATTCAGCCAGTGAAGGAAGCAGGGCTCATGAACAGAACACGTGGTACGTACATGCCCCAGTGTTCAGCGGGTGGGACTAGCGTGACCCTTGGGCGTGACAATCCCACAGCTGGACAGAGGGAAAAGGAAGAGCGAGAGCCCCTGCTTTGGGACCTGCATCTGCCTAAAGACCCAAGTCCCCTCACGTAGCATCAACCACAGGAGCAAATGTACAAGGCATCCAGGGTGAGCACACAGCTCATGGTCCCTGTCTATGACCCAGAAGGACAGGTGCTGCACCCTTGGGATCCCTGTGCCATGGCTCTGGGGCTGTGCCTGCTTAGAGCTGAGAGGGCAGGGTCTGGCCTTGGTCCTGAAGGGGTCCCTGTGCCAACCCCAGCAGCTTACAACCCGCCTCCCAGCCCTCTCCTCTATCCTTGCTATTGGTCTCAGAGCCTCCCCCCACCCACCCTGCCTCGTGCAGACACAGCCATCAGCTCTGCCTTCCACAGCTCTGTTATGCTCTCTGGGTCAAGTTCACAAGCCTCCCAAGTTGTCCTTGCTGAGCCAACCCTTGCCCACCTGTTTCCAGCCACACATCCCAGCCTTCAGCCATCTGCCAGAACCGATTCTTTTCACTCCAAGGCCTTTGCACAGACTTCCCTCTGCCTGAAGGTGCCCACCTGCCTGCCTGAGCCAGGCTCCTGTCTGCTCACCCTGTGTGCCTCAAACCACAGGTCCTGGCTGCCTCTCCCCAAAGCCCTCCTGATTTCTCAGGCTCAGCTGCCCCCTTCCCTGGCCTCACAGCCTCTGGGCTCCCTACACCCCATCCCTGGGCAGGCTGCTTCAGGGACTGTGACAGCACCCTGCAGCACAGAGCCAGAGTCACACGAAAAGGAAAGATGCCATGGGAGGGGCTGCTCGTGGCACTGCCAGCCCCATTTTCATGATGCCACTCTGCCCAGGCCAAGGAGCGACCCATCAGGACGCCCCTCCACCTATGGCTACAGATTCCACCTCATGCTTCAACTGTGTCCTGAGGACAACCAGACTGCATTCACACCTGGAGGAAAGCCTAGGACACCCCCAAACTCCCCTTCACGGCCCTGCCTGCACCTGTCACGCTCACTGGTCACAAGAGTAAGAGTAAGGTCCTCCAATCCTGGCCCTGCCACCTCCTGGCAAAGGACCTGCAGCAGGATCTATGTTCCCACGGATCATCTGTCTTCCCTTGTTACAGCTAAGCAGTTATGGGCAACCTGCTTGGGTTTGAAGGCGCCCCAATTTTATATTAATCACGTGGCCCTGGGCAAGTTACTAACCTGGCCTCAGTTCCCTATAAACAAACAGGATGTGTTCAGTTGTTAACACAAAATGAGCTAATACCAGCATGTGAGGAGGCTCCAGACTCGGGCAGGTGTAGTCAGTGCTGCATTATGGGTAGGTGTGAAACCTGGGAGGGGTAACTGCACAGGGCTCATCCCAGCCATGCCCGACCCTGTCACCGCAGGCAGGGGAGGAGTCACCCTGACGGTCCGTCTCTCTTTACTGCTAGACCCAGGGTCTATACTCGGCAGAGGTCTGCTGACTGACAGCCCCCTCCTTTCCTGAAAGCACATTTCCCCAACACGAAGTCAGGCAGGGGCACACCCAGCCTTACAAGTCCAGCTCCTTGCCTGACTCTACAAACTCCCACTGCAATGTCTGTGCAGAGAGGGGTCAATTACCAACCCCCCCCACACACACACACCTCTTGAGAACCTCGCACCCAATAGCCCAGTTCACCCAGTGGCCCTCTTCAAAGTGTGCCCCTACTCGGCCCACCTCCTGGGCGCCTCTTACCTGTCCCAGGGCGGCCCATGATGACCTCCTTCTTGGGAGCAGGATGGCTGGTGTAACTGCTGGGCACCAGAACGGGCAACAGAGCGGCAGGAGAGGGGTGGAAGGCCACGGGCTGGAAGGGCGAAGAAGCCAGGCCAAAGGTGGGCATCGGCTGGGCCACGGCAGTCGGCGCAGCTGGAGGCACAGTGATGGGCACGGGGGCTGGCAGAGGTGGGGGTAGGCCAGACTTTCCGCTGGCCACCCCGGGGGGCACCGGGGTCTCACGGCAGCCCCGCCCAGGTCCCCCAGACCGCACCTCACCGGCAGTGTCCACCTCCCCTGGGAACTTGGAGGGCAGTGGCACATCAGGATTGCGGACAATGACTGGGGAGTCCCGCTGCACGGCGGGCACCCTGCGCACGGAGGGCCCTGGGTCCGAGGTCAGGCCGGCAGGCGGAGGCAGCAGCAGCAACGGTGAGGGTTGGCGGGAGCGAGAGAAGGGCACGGCGGGGGACACAGCTCGGAAGCCAGCCGGTGTAGTCGGTGTAGGGGTGTGAGACACTGAGTCCACACCAGAGTCTAAACTGTCACTCTTGGGGAAATCTGGGGCAGCACCTCCACCCCCTGTGCCAGGGGCTCCCAACGCCCCTGGATGGGGCAGCAACTCCGTCTTCCGCCGCCCAGGGCTGATGGGCACGGTGAAGGTCAGGTTGGTCTGGAAGGTGGGAAGGATGCCAGAGGAATGGCGTTCTCGGGGGGTGGGTGGTGGCGGGTGGGGGCCCAAGTCGGGGGGCGTCAGCACGCCTGCCTTTGGGGTGCTGGCACTCAGGTGGCGACTGCGGACTGCGGTGCGCTGGATCACTGGCGAGGCGTTGATGGGACTGAAGTTGGCAGGGCGGAAGCCAAAGAGGGGCGAGGGCGAGGGTGACGGGGCTGGCGAGAAGGGCGACTGCGTGGAAACAGGAGAAAAGGAGGGCGTGCCTGAGCGAGAGCTGCCCAAGGACACCAGCATCACCGCTGCCTCGCACTCATCAAACTCGAAGCGTGACAGGTCCGCGGGGGCCACCAGGCGTGGACGCGAGTCTCCACGGGCTGCCACGCTGCTGGCCTCGCTGTCACGTGATGTCTCATCACCCCAGTCGAACTCAGTGCTGCCCTCCCGGGCTGCCACGCCGGCCGGCCGCCCAGCTCCACCCGGACCACTGTCCGCCAGTCCCTCCATCTCCTTGGTGCGCATGGACAGGTGGCGTGAGCAGTAACCCCGCCGCTGGGACTCCTTCATGCAGCCATCTCGTGAGCACAGCCGCCGCCACTGTTTGCCGTTGAACTTCTTCCGAATCCCATTGGGGGTGCACACCACGTCACCTTTCTTGTACTTCTGCTGGGCAGCTGTCAACGGTGTGCGGGCCCGGGTGGCCGGCGCAGCCCCCTTCTCCAGGGATGCCACGCTGCTGCTCCGGCTGCCACCCTGGCTGCCCTCATGGCATGGCGAGGGCTGCTCGCCAGGGCGCCCAGGGCCTGCAAAGGCTGGAGACTTGGGTGGCGGCGACAGAAGCTGGGGTGGGGGCAGTGGATGTAGGGCCGGGGTGCCCAGGGCTGGCGGGTGCTTCTCCTCACCTTCCTCGCAGGGAGCCCCCAGGCCACTGCCAAAGCTGATCTTAGAGACTTCAGCATCTTCGGGCTGCTTGGGGTCCAGGACAGCAGGGCAGGGCGGCAGGGGGACCCCGGGCTCAGCCTGCCCTTCCTCGGGGCCAGAAGGAGGCTTCCTCAGCAGAGCCTCCGGCTCCCAGGGTGGCCGCAGGAGACGCAGGCTGGAGCGGGCCACCCATATGGCCTCCTCTGGCTCTCGGTGTGATGGCTGTGGGGGCTGCAGGAGAGAGCCCGGCAGGCCTGGCTGGGAGCTGGGCCCAGGGCTGAGGCGGACCTTGTAGGCAGCTGGCTTGGTGGTCACTTCCACCACCACACCTTCACGGTAGGCAGCCATCCCAGGTTCCACACACGTGCAGACAGCTGTGCCCACTGCCAGTGCACCAGGTGGCGGTGTGGCATCCAGAACTACATCTACCCCTCCACCGGGCACACCCTCGTAGAAAGTCAGGGCCCGGTCACCAGGGAACTGCACGCCCAGGTCATGGCTTCGGCGCACCTGGCGCACCACAGCTGGCAGGAAGAGGCCATCGCTGCGTCGGGCCAGCACGCGTTGGGACCGCAGCTGCCGCAGATCATAGCCACCACTCGTGCTGCTGGGAGGCCAGGGGCCTGGACCGCAAGCCTCAGCCGGCTCATCCTCCAGGTCCGCAGAGTGCTCACTGGCTGTGTCCGTGGAGGAAGAGCGGGCCGAGGTGGGCGGCCGTGGAGGCACACCCAGTGCCCCGGCCTCTTCAGGTGTCCGTACCTGCTCTTCCGGAGCCCCAGACACCCCACCGCTGCCAGCCCCATGCTCCTCCACATACTTCTTCTTGGGTGCTCGAGACTTGAATGTGGCTGTCTTGCGGCTGAGTGAGGGCTCCCAGCGGCCAGCTTCCCCATCCCCCTTGGGGTCCTCAGTCGGACCTGAGGCTGGGTCCCCAGGGTGCAGCTCTGGGGGCGGCCCCTCGGCCTTAGGGCTTCCTCGCTCACTTTCTTCCTCCTCGCCTTCCTCAGCCTCTTCTGGCCCTGGTTGCTGCTGCTGCTGGGCTTCGTCCTCTTCCTCCTCAGGCTTGTCACCCTCCCCGACCCCTCGCCGTCTCAGGGCCTTGGCCCTGGTGGCTGGTGGCGACTTGCTGCCGCTGCCGAGACCCCCCGAAAGGCTGCTGCATGCCTTCTTCATCGGCTTCATCTTCTGTCCACCTGCAGAGTGCAGGAGTAGAGAAGGATGATCGGGAGCAACCCAGGGTCCCCCAAGACTGCTCATTTGCTGAGCCCACCACCTCAGTCCTACCATCCCATGCCCACGGTTTCCCCCTTGTGGCCCTGGATGCATGTGGGCCTCTAGCTGGCACCTAGACCCGGAATGTCACTCACACATGACTGCTCTCTGCAGAGGGCATAGGATGTGCAGACACGAGCTCTGCCTGCCCCAAGGGGATGCAAGAAGCGCTAACAGCACACGGGTGCTGCAGTGACCCATGCTGGGCTTGCCTTGGCCAACTCACTACATCCTTACCACAGCTCTGGGGACGGGGGGGTTGCATATGCTACTACCAGCCCCATTTCACCCTTGAGCAAACCAAGTCACAGAAAGAGGGGTCAGGACAGGGGACTAGTCCTGTATCACCCAGCTTGGACACAGTACAGCCAGGGCCTGAATCTAGGCAGCCCGACTCCGTGTGCACGCTCACTCACACTGTCACCATCCGGGGCACACGTGCATGCAGCCAGGGAGCTGACTGCCGAGCCTTTCTCTCCTCCAGTCCTCTGGGCAGCCTGGCATGGCCAGGGCAAGCAGAGGGTCCTGAGAGACACAACTGCCCCCTCTGTCTTGCACCCCAGGTTTGCCGGGGACAAGCCCTGTCCCCAGACCCTGGCAAGGAAGCAGGCTGAGGCGGTACAACTGGTTCAAGAGCTCATACCCAGCTCTGCCACGGGGCGTGCTTGAGTACACGCACACACACGCGCATGCACACACACACACACTCACTCACTCACTCACGTCATCACACAGTGGGACAAGGAGCTGTACCCCAGGGCTTCTCAGGCCTGCTGGATGGGAGCCTGCCTCGGCCTCTTCCCCTCCCCCACAGCACCCAGCACGACACCCGCAAGCCCAGCACACACACACACACACACACACACACACACCCGCCCAGCTCCTGGCCTGCATGCATTCCCGCCCTGGCTGAGCTGTGTCTGGCAGGGTGGCTGAGTGGGCCAGTCCCCCCACAGCCCCCACATGTGCCCTCCACCTCCAGGTGGGGGTAAGTGGGATAAGGTCAAAGGAAGCCGGACAAGCCAAACAGGCCAACCTCACCCACTTCCTGAACAGTCATTACTGCCCGCCCCCTTTCAAGCTGCCCTGAGTGAAGAGGAAAAAAAAAAAAAAACTTTACTGTGAAGTGACTAAGAAGACCTGAGCAGTGATGAAGGGCCACCACAGGAGCAGAGGGACTCCCCTCTTCCCCGGAGACCATGACTGGGAGCTCTCCACTTGGGGCCTGCTGTTCTTGGGGTCCCTGCAGTCCCAAGCCGGCTCCTTCTCCAGGCCCCCAAGTGCCCTGCAATTGGGTAGCCATCACTGCCACCCCACTGAGCTGCTGGGTCACCATCTGGGGGACTGAGATCTGGCCTCAGTCCTCCCTAAACACAAACCTTTGCACATCGCAACCAGGGCCTATAGACACCCTGGGAGGCACTCCGGAACCCCAACACCTAGTCCAACTTCTCCATCTCGGAAGCCTCTGTCTGTCCCCCTGGGGCCTACTGGCTCTCTCTGTCCACCTCCCGGGGCTCTACAAGGCCCCTGGCCCTCACTCCCTCATCCTCCCAGGATCTCAGCACAGGCCCTGGGTCTTGGGGGGTTTCCTGCCTCTGCTCCCATCAGCCCCCTGGAACCAATTTCTCTGCCATTCTCTCTCCCATTCTGTCAGCGCCTCTAAGCTCTACCTCTCACCTCACGAGCCCTAGGCCCCCTCCTCTGTTACCCCTTCCTTGCCACCCCCATTTATCTCTGTCACCTACTACTCTTGGTCACTCTGCTGTCAGCCATCTCTGAACCTGTCACCTCTCCCCATCACCTCTCCTTGTCACCCCCTCCAACTCTCCCCCTCCCTCTCCCTGTCACCCTTATCTAGTCCTGTCACCCCTTCATTCTTAATGCCCCTTCTCTGACCACCCCCCCTCCCCAGTCATCTTTTCTATCCCCGTCCCCCCTCCCACTTCCTCCACTCCTTCTCCCCTGCCCACCATTCCGCTCACCCCTTCCCCCTGTCCCTCCTCCCAGGTCCTGCCACCTGTCCCCCCTCGGCCCCCAGCCTCCCAACACCCCCCTGTTGTGTCAACCCCGGCCCCGCCCCTCACCTCGGGCTCGGCGGGGTTTCGGGGCCGGGGGCCTTGGCCCCGGCTCGGTCCGGTCCGGTACCTCCCCGCCCCCCCTCCGGCTCTCCCTCTCGATTCTCCCTTTTTTTTTTACTCCAACACACAAAATGGTGAATGGACCTGCAACAGCTGGAGCAAACAGCCAATCAGCGGCCACAACCCCGCTGACCGGCGCCGGCCTAAGCCAATAGCTTTTCGCAGCCTGACTGACTCCGCCTCCCCTCGAAGAGCGACGTAAGCAGCAACCAATCGTAACCATCTGGCAGCGCTAGGGGGCGGGGCCAAAGTGCAAGAACAGCCTCCCTCCGGACCGACACTAACCTGAGCCTACGACCGCCTGATCTGCCTAGGACCCTGCCCCACAACACGTGAAGGACATCTGCATCAACCAATTGCAGGATACTGTCGTGGTGAATGATGAATACAGTATCCAGTCGCCGTGCAGCCTAGGCCGGAACCAAGCCCCTGAGGGGGACAGTAGCCAATGAAATGAGGGAAGGTGGGGATAAGGCAAGACCTCTCCAATGAGCTGGCTTAGAAGGCGTGGCCAAAGCGTTTGTTGACCGGCTAATCGCAGTGCCTCCTGGGAATTGTAGTCTTTTCACGTCTCTGGCCCATAGTTGACAACACTAAGCAGACTACAACTCCCATGTGACAAAGTGCCTGGAACACCAAAGAGCCCAAGCGAGGAGAGAAAGTCTGAAAGGGCAGTTCCTACTGAGTGTTACTGGACATCAGGAGCGTCTCAGACCCAGGGCCCCAACTCACCCGGATTCCTGGCTCTGGCGTCGCCAGTGGCTCCTCTCAGCGGCGGCGGTAGCAGCACGAGGGGGAGGTGCGAGGAGCAGCCAACCGCCACCCTCGAGCCCCGCAGCCAATCAGCAGTGGCTGGGGCGGCGCGATGACCTCACCGGTTCTACTCTCTCGCCCCTCCCCCACGTGGTTGTTGCTGCCGGTAGCGGAGTAGGGAAGTTTGCGGTGGGGGGAGGGGAGGAGAACCAGTGATGTCACCTCTCCCCAGCCTGATTGGCTGGCGGCGGCCAAGTTTGGGACCAATCAGAGGTCTCGGAAAGTCTGGCGCGGCCCCGCGGAAAGCTCTGTTGCCACCGGGAGGGAGAGCAGGCGCACTTGGGGTGGCGTGTGCGGCCTGGGGGCTCGGCCACCCTGGGGACCCGTCGCCTCCTCCAGGGTGCGGACTTGCAGGCCCCATGCCACCCCAGGCCTTGAGTGCGTGAGGTCCGAGATGGAGGACTGACTTCACACTTGCCTTCCGTGAAGAGTGGAGAACTACACTTTGTGGATGTTGACTAGGGGGGGAAGAGGGAGATGGAGGATTGTAAGCAGGGGCTGGGTGGCGAGAGTGGCACACTGTGCAGGAGAGGGCCATGTCCCGTGAGGAGTTCGAATCCTGACTGCTCACACACAGCACCTGCACCAGCGGTGGTCCTCTGTGTATCCACAGCCTGACCCTCGACCCAGAGCGGGCCTGCTGGCATGGAGGCCTCGGCTGCCTTTTGATGGACTCCTCGCGCTGTGTCTGCAGGGCATGGACCCCAGGGGTGAGGAACATGCGTGTCACCCGTTAGGCTGAACTTTCCATGATACATGGGTACCACAGGGCAGAGCCATTCACACGAGGTAGCAATGGCTCATTGTCTGCACAGGAAGCACCTTGAGCCTGGGTCAAATTTCACTAGGTACAAGGAGTTGGTGCAGAAGTCTGCCATGAACTATGCTACTATATTATTCACAACTCTTAAAGTTACCATCCTGTTGCCACTCTTCCATCATTGTAAGACTGTTCAAGCTTCCTTGCTGAGTGGACCCAGAGTTAAGAGAAATTTTGGCTGGGCAGCTTACAGTGTACCTGATATAGAGGTGGGGTCTGGGGAAAAGTTGAACTCATTGAGAAAACCAGGAGGAACACGCTTAGCCTGGCCAGGAAGAGTCCACTGTCTGAATGCCTGAATTTTATTCCTGGTTCCAGGTTCCAGCTAATGCAGACCCTTGGAGACAACAGGGATGGCTCCATTAGCTGGGTTCCTGACACGCATAAGGGAAATGTGTGGGGCAACATAGTGGCACAATAGGATAATCTTCTGCCTGTAAGCAACAGCATCCCAATTTGGTGCAAGTTCCTGTCCTGGCTGCGCTACTTCTGATCCAACTCACTAATTTTGGCCTGAGAAAGCAGTGGAGGACACCTCAGGTCCTTAGACTACACTCTTTGTTTTTATTTTTCAAAGATCCATTATTGATTAATATTAATAGTAGTATTTTGATTGGGAAGTCAAATATACAGAGAGGAAGAAAGACATAGAGAAATATCTTCCACCGTCTGAATTCATTCCCAAAGCAACTGCAACGGCTGGAGCTGAGTTCATCCAAAGCCAGGAGCCCAGAGTATCTTCCGGGTCTCCCACATGAGTGCAAGCTCCCAAGGCTTTGGGCCATCCTCGACTGCTTACCCAGGCCACAAGCAGAGAGCTGGATGCAAAGTGGGACAACCGGGATTAGAACTGACACCTATATGGGATCGTGGCATGTTCAAGGCAAGGACTTTAGCTGCTAACCTACTGCCTGGGCCCGACCTTTTGTTTTTGTTTTTTTTTTTTTTTAAGATTTATTTTTATTATTTTTTCATTGGAAAGGCAGATATACAGAGAAGAGAGACAGAGAGGAAGATCTTCCGTCCCATGATTCACTCCCCAAGTGACCGCAACGGCCGATACTATGCCGATCCGAAGCCAGGAGCCTCTTCGGGGTCTCCCACGCGGGTGCAGGTTCCCAGAGCTTTGGGCCATCCTCAACTGCTTTCCCAGGCCACAGGCAGGGAGCTGGAAGGGAAGCAGGGCTGCCGGGATTAGAACCGGCGCCCATATGGGATCCCGGGCGTGCAAGGCGAGGACCTTTAACCACTTGCGCCACCGTGCCGGGCCCCGACCTTTTGTTTTTAAAGATTATTTTTAGTTGGCAGGCAGGTTAAGGACACTGCGAGTTAAGGCCACCCCCCACTGCTTTCCCAGGCCACAGAAAGGAGCTGAATGGTGACTGGAGCAGCTGGGACATAAACCTGTGAGATGTTAGTGCTCAAAGGTAGATGATTGGCCTATTGAACCGTGGTGCAGGCTCCAACACCTTCACTTGGTATCCCTCTATTTTTCTGTAAAATCCATCTTTCAGGGCCCCATGAAGTAGCCTAGAGGCTTAAGTCCTTGCCTTGCACACACTGGGATCCCATCTGGGTTCCAGTTCTTATCCTGGCGGCCCCACTTCCCTTCCCTACTGGTGACCTGAGAAAGCAGTCGAAGACAGGCCCAAAGCCTTGGGACCCTGCACCCACATGGGAGACCTGGAAGAAGTTCCTGGCTTCGGGTTTTGGAACAACTTTGCTCCGGCTATTGTGGCCGTTTGGGGAGTGAGCCAGCAACTGAAGATGGTTCCCTGTCTTTCCTTTTCTCCATAAAACTGCTTTTCCAGTAAAAATTAGTAAATCTTAAAAAAATAAAAAGGGGGGCCACCCCCCCCCCCCGGCAAGTGGCCTAGTGGCTAAAGTCCTCGCCTTGAACGTGTTGGAATCCCATATGGGCAGGCCCCACTTCCCACATAGCTCCCTGCTTGTGGCCTGGGAAAGCAGTCTAGGATGGCCCAAAGCCTTGGGACCCTGTACCTGCGTGGGAGACCTGGAAGAGGTTCCTGGTTCCTGGCTTCAGATCGGCGCAGCACTGGCCGTTGCGGTTCATTTGGGGAGTGAATCATCGGACACAGGATCTTCCTCTCTGTCTCTCCTCCTTTCTGTATATCTGACTTTGTAATAAAAATGAATAAATCTTTAAAAAAAGAAGATCCTGGTCACATTTGCCTACCCCCTCCTTGAAATGGCCACAGTGAACAGAGTGGGGCCAGGCCTAAAGAGGAGTAGGAGGTAAGAGCTTCATCTGAGACTCCTACTGAGGTGACAGGGACCCAGGTGACCCAGACCATTCTCTAGTGTCCCAAACCATCAGCCCTTAGGAGGGAGCTGGATCAGGAGTGAAGCAGCTGGTCCAGGAACTGTTGCTCGTAAGCTATGCTAGTATTACAGCTGACAGTTGAACCTGACGCACCACAATACTGACTCCATTCAATTTTTTTTTCCCCCTTTGGTTAGCGCCCAGCATTATGGCTCAGTGAGCAAAACTGTTGCCTGCATAGGAAGCCTCCCATTTCAGTGTCAGTTTAAGTCCCTGCAGCTCCACTCCTGCTGACATGCCTGGGCAAGCAGCACAAGATGGCTCAAGTGCCTGGGCCTCTTCCACCCATGTGGTAAGCCCAGGTGGAGTGCCAGCCTTACCCATTGCAGTCCTTTGGGAAGAAAATCTATGATGAAAAATGTCTATTCCTCTTTATATATAAATCAACCCTCCCCAATTTTTTTTCCCCCCGGGAAGAGATTGTGGCATGAAATGAAAACATACTTTTTTTTTTTATAAAAGAAAGTTCATTCTACCCACTTAGGCGGACCCTCACGGAATACTTCAAAAGTCACCAAAGGGGTTCCCAGCAGCCCAAGGGAGCCCCAGCGCAGATCTGGGTCGTCTGGGCTAGTGACCTACGAGGGAAGGATGGGGCATCCTGTGTGGGAAGGCCATCCCGGGCAGGAGAGCTGGCATCCTGTTTGGAGAACACATTCATGGATTAGGTTGGAGTTCCGCCTTCCACAGTTTGCATCAGTGTGAGGGAGAGGAGGGCTGGGACAGGGAGGGGGGAGGGTTTGTTGTCTGCCTGGAGGAGCTCCCCAGCCCAGGAAGCCTTTAATTTCCTTCTTTGATCTTGGGTTTTAAATATTTATTGATGTATACATTGTTTTCCTTTTTCCCATTGATTTATTTATTTGAAAGTCTATTACAGACTATGAGGATGAAAAAGAGAGACAGCTTAAAATGTTTGTGTTATTGGGCCAGCACGATGGCTCAATGGGCTAATTCTCCCCCTTCAAGTCCCAGGATCCCATATGGACAGCGCTTTTGTATTCTAGCTGCTCCACTCCCCTTCCAGCTCCCTGCTTGTGCCCTGGAAAGGAGTGGAGGACGGCCCAAAGCCTGGGACCCGCATGGGAGACCTGGAGGAGGCTCCTGGTTCATGGCTCCTGGGTTCGTGGCCACTTGGGCAGTGAACCAACACAGAGAAGATCTTTCCCTGTGTCTCTCCTTCTTTCTGTAAATTTGCCTTTCAAATAAAAATAAATTTTAAAAACTTTTACTATTTTTTAAAAGATTTATTTTTACTTTTTAATTCTTAAAAGATTTATTTATTTATATTAGAAAGGTAGATATACAAAGAAGAGAGACAGAGAGCAAGATTTTTTTCATCATCTGATTCACTCCCTTAGTGGCCTCACAGCCAGAGCTGAGCTGATTCAAAGCCAGGAGCCAGAAGTCTCTTCTGGTTCTCCCACATGGCTGCAGGGTCCCAAGGCTTTGGGCCCTTGTCGACTGCTCTCCCAGGCAACAAGCACGGAGCTAGATGGGAAGCAGGGCCGCTGGGATTAGAAACGGCAACCATATGGGATCCCGGCGTGTTTAAGGCAAGGACTTTACCCACTAGGCCAACATGCTGGGCCCCTATATTTTTATTTCTATTAGAAAGTCAGATACCAACACCAGGAGCCAGGTGTTTCCTGTATGTCTCCCACGCGGGTGCAGGGTCCCAAGGTGAGGACTTTAGCCGCTAGGCTACCACCCTAGGCCCAACTTTTACCAATTTCTTTTTTTTTTTTTAAGATTTCTTTATTTTTATTACAAAGTCAGATATACAGAGAGGAAGATCTTCCGTCCAAGATTCACTTGCAAGTGAGTATAACGGTGAGTACTGTGCCGATCCAAAGCCAGGAGCCAGGAACTTCCTCCAGGTCTCCCACACGGGTGCAGGGTCACAAGGCTTTGGGCCGTCTTCCACTGCTTTCCCAGGACACAAACAGGGAGCTGGATGGGAAGTGGAGCTGCTGGGAATAGAACTGGCACCCATATGGGATCCCAGTGCATTCAAGGTTAGGACTTTTAGCTGCTAGGCCACGCCGCTGGGCCCAACTATTACTATTTTAGAGAACAGATTTCATGCATTCTATAGGTAATGTTCTAAGCACCTGTACCCCACTTCTCTCACTACCTCACTCTTCACTCACACCAGATAGAGAGCTTCCATCTGCTGGTTCATTATTTTTTTTTTTTTAAGATTTATTTATTTATTGGAAAGTCAGATATACAGAGAGGAGGAGAGACAGAGAGGAAGATCTTCTACCTGATGATTCACTCCCCAAGGGAACGCAACGGCCGATGCTATGCCGATTCGAAGCCAGGAGCCAGGAACTTCTTCCGGGTATCCCACATGGGTGCAGGGTCCCAAGGCTTTGGGCCGTCCTCTACTGCTTTCCCAGGACACAAGCAGGGAACTGGATGGGAAGTGGAGCTGCCGGAATTAGAACTGGCGCCCATATGGGATCCCAGCACGTTCAAGGCAAGGACTTTAGCTGCTAGGCCACGCCGCCGGGCCCTGCTGGTTCATTCTTCAAATGACTGCAGTGACCACTGCTAAGCCATGTACAAGCCAGGAGCCTGGAACTCCATGTTGATCTCCTGCTTGAGTGGAAGAAGCCCATACATATCCTTGAGTCATCTTCTGTTAACTTTTCCCAGAGCATTAGCGGGGAGCTGGAATCCCAGGCACTCAGCTAGGGAACACAGGTGTTCCCAAGTGGCGTTGTCAGCCCTGTGCCAACTATCTGCTTCTTGCTGTGATACAGGGGTGGGATGGATAGTGTCTCTCTGCTCTCAGTTCAGGATTGACTCTGGATGAGGTACATTTATCTATTTATTAAACTTGATTTATTTTTATTGGAAAAGCAAATTTACAGAGAAAAAGGAGAGATAAAGAACTTCTATCTGCAGTTTCACTCCCCAGGTGGCTGTAAGCTGAGCTATCCAAAGCCAGGAGCCGGGAACTTCTTCCAGGCCTTCCATGCGGGCTCAGGGTCCCAAGGGTTTGGACTATTCTCGGCTGCCTTTTCAGCTGCAGGGAGCTAGATGGACAGTAGAGAAGCCAGAACACAAACCTGTACCCACATGGGATCCTGGTGCTTGAGGCTGGAGGATTAGCCAATTTAGCCACTGTGCTGAGCCCTGGATGAGATACATCCATGGAAGGACCCCCACCCCCACTGCCTTGATGAATGATATCCAGGATAGCTGTGAGTTTACTCTTCCAGGGCTGCTTCCTGCCATGGAGGATACTTCTGCACAGTGTGCGGCACCCCGTAGTTACACACTGCCTCATGGGGTGAGGGGGATGTTGCAGCAGCTAGGATAGCACCCGCGCAGTGAGGCTGCCCAGGGTCACCCACGACTCGGGCATCTTTGCAGCTGTGGGGTCCTGGGCGAGTCATTGTGTGTCTTGATGTCTATCCCTTGCACCGGGGACCCCTAAGGGTGGGTCTTTGGCAGAGGGACTGGGGCAGCACTCTGCATTGCAGAGCCGGGGACTGAAGGCTGGCTGTGCTCCCACTCGCAGCTTCTTGTTCGCATGTTCTCTAAGGAATAGCAGGTTATATGTCAAGACTTTGGGTCTGGGCCGGTGCAGTAGCCTATCAGCTAAGGTGTTCACCTTGCATACACTGGGATCCCATACGGGCACCAGTTCATGTCTCGGCTGCTCCACTTCTCTTCCAGTTCCCTGCTTGTGCCCTGGGAGGACAGTAAAGGATGGCCTGGAGCCCTGGGACCCTGCATGGCACACCTGGATCAGCTTAGCTCAGGCCACTTGGGGAATGAACCAGCAGATGTCTCTCCCTCTTTCTGTAAATCTGACTGTACAATAAAAATAATAAATACATCTTTAAAAAAAAAGTTTTTTGTCCCTGCCATGCACATGGCAGACACAGGCTGAATTCTGGCTCCTGGCTTCAGCCTGGCCCAGGCCCAACTGTCGCAGGCATTTGGAGAATGAACCACTGATATTAACATTGATTGCTCCCTTCCCCTCTCAGATTAATTTATTTGTATTTTAATTTGAAAGTCAGAGTTACGGGGGGTGGGGTTACACACACACACACACACACACACACACACACACACACACACATAGATCTTCCATCCACTGGTATACTCTGCAAATTGCTCAATAGTTGGAGCTGGATGCATCCAAATCCAAGAACCAGGAGCTTCTTCCAGAACTCCCGTATGATACAGGGTCCCGAGTACTCGGGTGCATCTGCTGCTGCTTTCCCAGGCTTTTATCAGCTGGCTCAGAATTGGAGTAACCGGGATTTGTACTGGTCCCCCTATCAAATACCAGCACCACAGCCAGAGACTTAATCTGCTAGGCGACAGTCCAGTCTCCTGTCTCTTTGTGTCTTTCAAATAAATTAAATAGATTTTTTTTCAGAAACCAAAGGCATAATAAATAGATCTTTAAAAACACATACACAAAGGCATAATCAAAGAACCCTATAGCACGGGATCGTTAGGAAGGTGTCATAGGTTGGCAAGTGCAAATACAACAGTGCAGGCAGAGGAAGTTTGCAAAATGTTAGCTGTTGATGTGCCGGCTGTTACTTGGAGGGAGTTTATCTCTGTCTGAGAGATCATGTTGTCACCAGCTAATTGGTAGTCATGTCCACGATCTGTGTGTGCACCAGTGGTGGTGGTATTTTCTGGAGGAATTCCAGGAATCAGCTTCTCTATAGGACATTCCTCATCAGACACATTTTCATCAAACCATGTGGCCTGTGTAGATGAGGTAAGGCTCAACTAAGAATTTAAAAAGTCAGAGTTAGGGCTCAGTGTGGTAGTCTAGTCCTCGCCTTGGGCACCTGTAACCATAAATGGGCACCAGTTCTAATCTCAGCAGCCCCTGCTTCCCATCCAGCTCCCTGCTTGTGGCCCGGGAAAGCAGTCGAGGACAGCCCAGGGACTTGGGACCCTGCACCCACGTGGTAGACCCAGGGGAGGCTCCTGGCTTCGGATCAGCTCAACTTCAGCCATTGCAGCCACTTGGGGAGCGAATCATTAGATGGAAGATCTTTCTCTCTGTCTCTCCTCCTCTCTGTATATCTGACTTTCCAATAAAAATAAAATAAATCTGAAAAAAAAATCAGATATACAGAGAGGAGGAGAGACAGAGAGAAAGATCTTCCATCTGATGTTTCACTCCCCAAGTGAGCACAATGGCCGGCGCTACACTGATCCAATGCCAGGAGCCAGGAACTTCTTCCAGGTCTCCCTCTGGGGCGCAGGGTCCCAAGGCTTTGAGCCATCCTACACTGCTTTCCCAGGCCACAAGCAGGGAGCTGGATGGGAAGCGTGGGCTGCTGAGATTAGAACTGATGCCTATATGGGATCCCGGCGGGTTCAAGGCGAGGCCCTTAGCCGCTAGGCCACGCCACATGATTTTCCCAATAAAAATAAATAAATCTTAAAAAAAGTAAATAAATACATTTTAAAAGAAGAAAAGAAGGAGGAAAAGCAGTGCAGCAAGGATTCAGACAGGTACTGTAATTCCGAAACAGGATCCCAGTGATCACAACCAGTGGTTTAACTTGCTGTGCCACAACTGTGGCCCCAGGGGAAAGGTGTTTTTAGTTGTTTTTTTTTTTTTTTTCCATGTTTGAAAACAGCGTCCATAAGAGAGATCTTGGGCCCAGCATGGTGGCCTAGTGGCTGAAGTCCTCACCTCGAACACACCAGGATCCCATATGGGTGCCAGTTCTAATTCCGGCAGCTCCACTTCCCATCCAGCTTCCTGCTTGTGGCCTGGGAAAGCAGTGGAGGACGGCCCAAAGCCTTGGGACCCTGCACCCATGTGGGAGGCCTGGAAGAAGTTCCTAGCTTCAGATTGGCTCAGTACTGGCCATTGTGCTCACTTGGGGAGTGAATTATCAGATGGAAGATCTTCCTCTCTGTCTCTCCTTGTCTCTGTATATCTGACTTTGCAATTTGTAATGAAAATAAATAAGTAAGAAAGCAAGCAAGCAAGCAAGAAAGAAAGGAATTTTTCCCACAATATTCAGGACTGAGCCAGCCTGAAGAAGGAGTCAGGAAGTCACGCATGGCTCCCAGGAGGGAGGTAGGGCCTATGCACTGCAGCCAGCGCCCGCAGCGCAGCTCAGGATGTGCATTTGCAGTGGAGTAGCAGCCAGCACTCCTGCCAGGTGCTCTGACTGGAATGCAGGCCTCTGCATCACAAGGCTAAACGCCTCGCACCAGACCCCACAACTGCTTTCAAGCCCTTGTGCTGTGTAGGACTCGACACAGCTGTATATGGATTGTCCCATCCGATTCATATTGAGCAAGGGCCTGGAAACGCTGTACCAGATTCAGTGCTCCTCTGCAAAAATGGCTGGCCAGCTGATGCTGGGACGGACGCTAATCTCAACGCTGGCGATAAGGCAGAGAAGCAAAGGAGCACGTGCTGCTGGTGAGGCTGACCCTTGGGACAAGCAAACTCTTCAGGGGGCTTTCCTCCACGGATGGGGCTCGCATCCTATGTGTGCTCAGCATCAGAGTTTCTTTGTGTACATGAATCTGTATTTCTCTTGGTGTTACACTGAGTATCTGGGAGTTCACTGTTCACAGATAATGCTTATTCATTCATTATGGGTTGTCAGGCACTGAGCCAGGCTTGGGGGATTCCACAGGAAACAAAGTCGGTGAAAGAAATTCTTCCTGGGGCCTTACGTTGAAGTGTAATGTCTAAAGTCCTCACCTTGCACTCACCAGGATCCCATATGGGTGCCAGTTCTGATCCTGGCAGCCCTGCTTCTCATCCAGCTCCCTTGGAAAGGCCCCAAACCTTGGGACCCTGCATCCGTGTGGGAGACCTGGAAAAGACTCCTGACTCCTGGCTTGGGATCAACTCAGCTTCGGCTGTTGAGGCTGCTTGGGGAGAGAATCAATGGATGGAAGATCTTCCTCTCTTATCTCTCCTCCTCCGTCTATATCTGAATTTCCAATTAAAAAAAAAATGAAATTCTTCCTGCATAGCAGACAACAAGTGGACACATTATGGTAACATTTGTCAGCTGGGTGTAGGAGGGGCATGGGGATGAGAGCAGGTATAATTTACAATTGAGTGTGTGACCCTGGCGGTGTGGCCTAGCAGCTAAAGTCCTCACCTTGAATGCACTGGGATCCCATATGGGAGCCGGTTCTAATCCTGGCAGCCCCACTTCCCATCCAGCTCCCTGCTTGTGGCATGGGAAAGCAGTGGAGGACAGCCCAAAGCTTTGGGACCCTGCACTCTTGTGGGAGATCTAGAAGAAGTTCCTGGATCCTGGCTTCGGATCGGCATAGCATCGGCCCTTGCGCTCACTTGGGGAGTGAATCATCGGATAGAAGATCTTCCTCTCTGTCTCTCCTCCTCTCTGTATATCTGACTTTCCAATAAATAAGAAAGTCTTTAAAAAATTAAAGAAAAAATTGCATGTGTGTTCTGTCTCTGTCCCGTTTCCCTCTTTCAAAAAAAAATATATATAGGGCCCGGCGCGGCGGCGCAAGTGGTTAAAGGTCCTAGCCTTGCACGCCCAGGATCCCATATAGGCGCCGGTTCTGATCCCGGCAGCCCTGCTTCCCTTCCAGCTCCCTGCCTGTGGCCTGGGAAAGCAGTCGAGGACGGCCCAAAGCTTTGGGACCCTGCACCCGCGTGGGAGACCCGGAAGAGGTTCCTGGCTTCGGATCAGCATAGTATCGGCCCGTTGCGCTCACTTTGGGAGTGAATCATGGGACGGAAGATCTTCCTCTCTGTCTCTCTTCTCTGAATATCTGCCTTTCTAATGAAAAAATAATAAAAATAAATCTTTAAAAAAATATATATATACACACATATTTTTTTTTAATTTTAAAAAATAGTAAAAGGCTAGCATTGTGGAATATGGAGCTAAGCCACCATCTGCTATGCTGGCATTCCATAGGAGACCCAGTTTGAGTCCTGGTTGTGCCATTTTCCATCCAGCTCCCTGTTAACACACCTTGGGAAACAGCAGAGGATGGCTCAAGTGCTTGGGCCCCTGCCACTCATGGGGGAGACTCAAGAGTGCCAGGCTCCTGGCTCCAGCCTGGCCCAGCCCTGGCTGATAACAACCATTTGAGGTATGAATCAGCAGTTGGAAGATCCACTCTCTGTCACACTTTCAAATAAATACATACATAAATATTGAAAAAGCAGTGAGTGGCCAGGCAGGATGTTACTGTGAAGTTGTGTTTTTGAATGAAAACCTGCAGGGGATGGGGCCCAGGCCTCTGCAGGCAATTTGGGGAGATGAACAGAATGAGCAAAATCCCAGCGTCAGACCAAAGCGTCCCAGAGTTAGCCAAGGCGCAGAGCAGGGTGGAGAAGGGGTTTTGCAGGCTTCAGCGAGGACTTGGTGAACAAGGCCCCGGCAGCAGCAAAGGCCCTGGCTACAGGACAACCTGGAGCTGTGGGGTTGGTGGCAACAGCCAAGCTAGACCCCAGCCCAGGTGAATGGCTGTGAACAGTGCAGGGCCGCTGAGCCTGAAATCGCCCAGGCACGGCTGACAGACTGTTGAATGAGCGCAAGAAGGAACCAGCTCTGAGCTGCAGGGAGAGTTCAGAATGCCCTACCACATTATGTATGGGGCCTGGCACGGTAGCCTAGTGCTAAAGTGTTCGTCTTGCATCCACTGAGATCCCATATGGGAGCCGGTTTTAACCCTGGCAGCCCCGTTCCTATCCAGCTCCCTGCTTGTGGCCAGGGAAAGCAGTCAAGGACAGCCCCAAACCTTGTGATCCTGCACCTGTGTGCAGGACCCAGAAGAGGCTCCGGACTCCTGGCTTCAGATTGACTTAGCTCTGGCAGTTGCGGTCACCTGGGGGAGTGAATCAACACATGGAAGATCGTCTCTGTCTCTCCTGCTCTCTGTATATATGACTTTCATACACACACACACATTAAATCCAGCACAATAATTCAATTCGCTAATCTTTCACCAGCAAACGCTGGGATCCCATATCAATACCAGTTTGTGTTCCAGTTACTCTGCTTCCAGTCCAGCTCTCCGCTGATGGTCTGGGAAAGCAACAGAGGAAGGCTAGAGCCTTGGGACTCCGCACCTGCCTGTGAGACCCAGAGGAAGCTCCTGGCTCTCGGCTTTGCATTGGATTGGTTCCAACTGTTGCAGCTATTTGGGGAGTGAACCAATGGATCAGAGATTTTTCTCTGTCTTTCCTTCTCTCCATAAACCTGATCTGCCTTTTCAATAAAAATAAATAAAGAAAGAAAAATCTTAATTAAAAAAAAAGGAAGAAAGAAAGAAAGTTTGGGTGAAACTGAACCCAGAAAACCAGAATTGCCTCTGAGGGTCCATGGGTTCAAGAAAAGCTGCAGTGGGGAGCCAGGCCGAGTCTGGAAGCCCGGAATTCCCAGGAAGGACGTGGGCCTGTCTGAACGACCATCCCAGCTCATGACCGTGGGAGCTCCCTTGGCAGGACTGAAATGGTGTGACTGCTGTGTTCTGCCTTCATGGCGACGTATATTCCGTGTATGGAGGTATGCACCTACAAGGGGGTGTATCTGGCTTTGCTGTACTCAGGAGTTTGTGCGTCTGAACTATGTTGTGTATCCAGGAGCTCAAGGTTATCAGTGTCTGCCAGCAGCATGGAACAAGAACTCCCAGCTTAAGAAAAAAAAAAAAAGAGCCTCCCAGGTCCGTGGGAGTGGGGACCGAGTTGAGCGCACGCTGCCCACTGTGGGCATGTCCTGTGCCCTGAGAGGCTGGCTTTCCACAGGGACTCCACCAGGGGATGACCTTGTGTGCTGGCCTTCACTGGCCTTGGATGGAAAGCAGATCTTGGAGGAATGGCCAGCGGCAATCAGTGATTATTTCCTTTTTTAAGATTTATTTTTATTTGAAAGACACAGTTACAGAGAAAAGAAGAGGCAGAGAGAGAACTTACCTTCCATCTAGCAGTTCACTTCCCAAAGGGGAGCTGAGCTGAGCTGAAGCCCGGAGCCGGGAGCTTCTTCCAGGTCTCCCACGTGGTTGAAGGAACCTTTGGGCCATCCTCTACTGCTTTTCCGGGTCACATACAGAGAGCTGGGTGGGAAGTGGAGCAGCTGGACTTGAACCTGAGCCTATATGGGCTGCTGGCACCACAAGCACAAGCCTAAGTCACTTCAGCAAGGTGTGGCCCCGATGGCTACTTTTGTTTTTTAAAGTTTTTATTGGTGTTTACTTTGTTACAAATTCATACTGCCTGGATTTCCACCCAGCCGTGGTGGGGATCTTTATGACTCCTGTGGCTTGGGGAGGGGGCTCAGAATGAGGGGAGTTCAGAATGACTTACAAAAAATTCGTGTATAGGGACCAGCACATGGCTACGTTGGTTAATCTTGAACCCTGCCTCAGGAGGCAGCCGAATTACTGAAAGGGCCTGGGCTTGTGGTGGAGTCCCATGGCCACTGGGGTGGTCACAGTATCCCTGGAGAGATGAGTACAAGGCCCAGCATCCTGGGGGCGGGGGGTGACTTCAGTTCCCTTCTGAGGCTGCAGCCGCCTTGCCCCAACTTCCCACAATAACCTCACTGCACGGGGCCTACGGATGGCCCCATTTTATAGACAGAAAAACGGAGGCCCCAAGAGGTCAACTTCCTGGCGTATGTCACAGACAGAATGTAGTGGAGTGCGTCTTCAGAGCCTTTGTCTGAAGATGGACATCGGTGAGCCTGATTTACTCCGTAAAAATATTCATTTTTCCCCTCGTTTTACAGAAGGGTTGGTGGAGGAGGGGGTGAGGCCTGCTGGTTCAATGAGGGTGCAGGTGCAGAACCAGCTCTGTCTGGGTTTGAACCCTAGCTCTATGGGCGGATTTCCTGTTGTCCAGCCTTCCTGGTTTATTCTGTACATGGGGACAGCAGTGTTGGCTCCTCTCCCACAGGTCTGCTGAGGATGGTATAAGACTCCCAGCACATGGTGAGTTCAGGAGCTGTGATAGGAACTGGGGTGATGATGGTGATGAAGATGACTGGACCAGGCTGCTCCCAGGGGTTCTGGGAGCCGTGGGGGAGCTGCGCTGTCCGCAGGCAAGGTTACATAATCCCCTAAGGGGGTGACTGCTTCCCCGCTGGCCTGCCTGGGTCTCCCCAAGGAGAAGGCACTGGTGAGGTGCAGTTCTAAGGGCGAACTAGGAATCCGGCCACGGAGGAGGAGGCTGGGCTGGAAGCCCCAGCACCCTGAACCTGGCCTTCCCATCCAAGCTCCAAGGGTCCACTCCCCATGGCACGTCTCCCATCTCCCACCCACTCGTTCCCTCCGTTGGTACCCCAGTGTTTTCTGGAGCTTAAGCTCTCAGTGCCGCCTGCGAATTTCTGTGTGCCCCGCGCCCTGCTGCCCCACTCCCTGCCTCCATCGGATCTGCACTCGGGTTTCCTGTTTCCCGGAGCTTCAGGCTCCATCCATCCCCTCGCGGTGGCCGCGGTGGCGGCGGCCGCTGGAGAACAGAGACTTAACACTTCCCTACGCTCGTGTCTTTGGTCTTAAGCCCCGGTGCCCCTCCAGTGCACATTTGTTCCGACTCTGGTCGCCCCCTCGCATCCTGGTCCCACCCCCAACTCCGGAACCCCCGATGCCCTTCGCGGTGGAGGTGGGGGGACCTCCGGCGCCAGCCGCCTGACCAGGACAGCTGCAGCCAGGGGGTGGGCTTCCAAATGCCTTCTCTCTGGTCACCTCCTCCCCAGCTGGACGGGGGCTATCAGGAAGTCTCAAGACCCCATCTGCACAGCCGCCTCCCCGCTTCCGATGCTGGGAAATGCTTCCCACCCAGCCCACCCCACCCACCCACCCACCCCTGGACAGGCTCCGGATTGGGAGTGGAGAGGAGGGGGTGCTGGGTAAGGCCAGGCTGGAAAACAGTGATGATGTTGACCCCCCTTCCAGGCCTTGCAAAGAACATTCCGCCTCCTTCCGGGGGGGTCTTCGCTGCCTCCCCACCAAAGTTTGTGGACCCCCCCTCTCCCTTCCAGCCCCCAGGCTTCCAAAGAAAACTCTGGAGTCCGCGGTTACGCAGAACAGGAAGGCCAGCAGGTAGCGAGCGCCCAGGGCTTCCTTCATCCGCAAACTTGGAGCCTCCGAGAAGGGTCATGACCCTCAGGACCCCATCCCACTCCTGCTCTCCCCCCCCCCCCACACCCCTTTCCTGCCTCCCCCGCCGCGCGGCCCCTTTAAGCCCAGAGCCGGCCGGGTCCTCAGTGGCTGCGCGCCGGCAAACGTGTGTGTGTGTGTGTGTGTGTGTGTGTGTGTGTGTGAGTGCGCGGGGAGGGGGCGGGCGCAGTGTCTCCATGGCGACGCGGCGGTGACGTCGCCGGCCGGGGGGCGTGGGCGTCCCGGCCCCGGAGTGCGATATTAACCCGGGAGGCGGCGGCGGGGAGGGGAGAGGCTGTGAGAGGCGAGGCCGGGTGAGGCGGCCAGGGCGGCCCGACGGACGCGGGACGGGACGGGGCAGCGCGGGCGCCGGGAGCCGCGGCCCGGAGTCGGGGCGCTTCGCCCCGGGCCCCCCAGCATGAAGACCCCGGCGGACACAGGTGGGGGCGGGGGCTGCACGTGTGGGGGAGACTTGTTGCCCCGGGAAACCGGGCAGAGAAACTTTGAGGTGGGGGGGTGGGAGCTGAAGGGTTTCAGGGTCTTGCAAGCGATCCTCCGTTTCTGGGGGACCCCCAAGCACTACGAGAACCTGTTGCTTCTCACGGCGCGAACTGGGGTGGTGGGGGTGGGTGCTGCCTGGAACCCGCAATTCTTAGCTCGGGGCCGGAGTGGTGCGGGGCGCTGCGCGTGCTGATCGTCCCTGTGTGGGGTGCGCGGACCCCTCGCCAGCCGGGCTCTCTCCCGATCCCCCCCCTCCCGCCCACCCCACACACCCAGGACCCCAGGGGGTGGCAGGAGCCCCTTCCCAGCCGCTCCCGTCACGTCGCGCTCCGGGACGTGTGCGTGGCGGGGTGACGGGAGGGGGGACTGTCCACGGGGCCCGCTAGCCTCGGTTCCGCGCCGCGCGGTCCGGCCCGTGACCTTCACCGGCGGCGCGTGCCCCGCACCGGCTGCTGGGGTAGGATCCGCGCTGCCGTGGGGGTGCGCGGCGTGGGCTCCGGGATGGGCTCCGGAGAGGAGGGCGTGGAGTCGGGGAGCCCCCGGGACGCGGGGTCCGTCCGGGCTGCGCCGCCCCTCCCCCGCCCGGCTCCTCGCTCCCCCGCCCGCGCCGAGTCGCAAAGTTCCAAAGCGCAGCCTGAACGTTCGAAAAAGGAACTTTTTGTTTCCGACCTTAGAACGCGCGGCTTTAAGGTGGCTCCGGGGAGACGAAAGGGGTGGTGGTGGCGGGGGGGAGAGACCCTCCTCCCGCGCTCCTCTGGAACTCTGGCATCGAGGAGGGTGAGGGAGGAGAGCGGGGGGGTGGGGACTGCCTAGGTTCCCCTGCCCCCCACTTTTCCTGCTGCAGCTCTTCTCTTTCAGCCGGCCGCCTTTTCCCTCCGCCCCTCTTGTCTCTCCTCCGCCAACTTGCTCCTCCTTAAGGGGCCAAGGTTCCCCTCCCCCCCATCTGGGCCGGCGGGTGGGGGGCAGCAGGATTAGCCCCCCTCCCGTCCAGATTCTTCCCCCCCACCCCTTTCCCACCCCCTTTCCCCCAGTCCCCGCCGCCCCCAGGCTCGCGCGGGCTGGACTTTGCGCCGCGCGCGCGCGGGGGGAGGGGTCCCGGCCGCCCCCTGCCCGTCCACCCCGTCGGAATCCGGCCCGGGGCGGGGACGGGGGAGGGGGAAGGGGGCCGGGCGCCGCTGTTCAAACTTGTTTCCTTTCCCCGGCGGCGGCGGCGGCCGCGGCTAGGGCTCCTGTGTTGCGGGTGTGTGCCCCGACCGGCCCACCCACCCCACCCCACCCTACCCCACCCTACCCCACCCCACTCCCTGTGCACGGCGGGCGGGTGGGGGCGGCTCTTAAAGGGCTGGGAGCCGGCGCCGGGAGGATTGAAGCCAGGAGGGGGCTAGGGGTGGGGCAGGGGTGCCGAGTGCTGTAGGGTCAGTCACGTGCGTCCCACAACTCCCGGGCTGCTGGGCCCTGGGGGCAGCGGGAGCCTCCCCGCGCGCGCGCTCGCGCGTCCAGACAACCCCCGCCTTGTCTGTCCTCCCTGCTCCAGGCCTGCCTCGGCCTGATGGGACTGGCTGGACTGCTCCCCAACCCGTTCTGGGGTCCTAACCGGGTCTGGGTTCTCTGCCTGGGAGTGGGGTGTGAACAGGGGACCTGGAATGGCTTCCCAGTCTGTGCAGCTGCCCCCCTGGCCAGCTGCTGCTCGGCCTTCCCTCCGATTCCCCATCCCATCCCATCCCATCCTATCCCATCCCATCCCTTCCCGGCCCCTCGCTCTTCTGCCGCGGCTGTTTCCCACTTCCTGTTTTCTTCCCGGCTCTGGCGCCATTGAGGGCTGCCTGGAATGGGGGAGGTGGTGGGGGGAGCCCCCACACCCCAGGAGGGCCCGGCTTGTTCTTTCTCTATCATCACCCCTCCCTTCTAACCCCTTAAAAAAGTTTGGATGGCCACGTGAAGCTGCTGGAGTAGGGGGTGCCCAGGAATTCTGCGCCTCCCCAACCCCTTGGCCTCCAGGCTTGCATAGCCTGGAAGAACCCGGTCCCCACCGCTGTGGGAAGCAGGTGTGCCTCTGGGACCTCGCCATCTCAGCCCTTCCTGGCTGTGCTGCAACCACTAGAGCAGCTCCTGCAACTCCTGCACCCTTCACTCCCTGCTTCCCGACCCCCCTGCTCCAGGAGGGGGGGTCCTGCATCCCCACACTTCCTCCGTGCATGGCCTGTGTTTCCCTGTGTGAAGCACGTGGACCCGAACACAGCACACTCACATGTTCCCCTTGCCCGTGCCTGGCTCCCGGCTCCAAGGCCTGCGGGACAGAGCCCCATTGAGACACCCTGACGTCACCCCCCCTCACAGAGCTGGGAACAGGCCCTCGTGTATGCTGTGTCGGATGAGGAAAGCTGGTGCTGGGGTGGGCCTGGGAGTGGGGCAGGGTCCAGGCCCTTGGGGGGGGGGAGGGTGTGTTTTAGGAAGGGGGACTGCCGAGGGGGTCTGGGACGGCTCCCAGCATGCAGCGTGCGGCCTTCCCAGAGCCCCCCACCTCCTTTCCGAGTTCCCTTTGTGTTGCATGTAGTCTCTCTCACTCCCTCTCTTCTGCAAAGTTTATTTTTAGCCTCCTGCTCCCCCGCTCCCAGGACTGTCGCCGCACACGTTGCCTGGTTACCGGGACACGGAGGCTGGGGCTGGTGGGCTGGGAAGGGTGGCTTTAATTTTGGGGGGAGGGTGGAAGGCAGTACACCCACCCCACCCCAAATTGATACCTCAGAGGTTTCAACAGTCATTACCTTCCCAGATGGGGGCTGAGGTGACGATGGTGTGGACATGGTACCCTGAGGGGAAGGGGGGGCAGAAGCTTTTTGGAAGGGGCCATGTGGAGCTGGTGGCATGGTCCGCTGGCATCCTTAGTGGCCAGAGGGCCCTGAGAAAGAGACCTTGGGCTCCTGGACAGGGTGAAGATAATGGGGTGCATCCCTGGATTCCCAGGAGGAGCCTGGGGCTGTGACTGCTGGGCTCCCAGGCAGAGGGGAGGGGTGGGGTGGGGGGCTGGCCCAGCCAATGCGGCTTGGGTGGCTGGTGCTGGACCCAGAGCCCGCGGCCAGCCGCCCAGCCGGCTGCTGTGTTCTCAAGCCCTGAGGGGCTGCTTGGAAGCTGGGATTGCTATCTTAAAGGGTAGTAGGTGGGGCATGCGGGACTGGCCATCGCCCTGGGGTATCCTGGGTCCCTGTGGGAACAGGGACCAGGAGGGATCCCCTGTTGGATTCCAGACTGGGGTAGTCTTTTGGGGGGGGGAGGCGGTAAGGCTTAGGGTTGTCCAGCAGCCTGCCTGGTACTTGCTTCAGGCGCCGACCTAGCCAGGGAGGCTGACACCCATCCCTTTGCACAGTCTCTCTCACACACACACACACACACACACACACACACACACACACACTGCCTGCCCCAGACATGGGACTCCACCCATCCATAGCTGTCCACCTTGGCCTTCTCTGGTGGCACCAGGGCCCCTGCCCTGCCTCCCCTGCCTTCCTTTCCTCCCCTTTCCCTCCTCCTCCCACCCCTCCATTACCGGCTGCCTGGTGCTGAATTATTGATGGCCTCTGATTACCCGGGGGTTTGGGAAATGACAACAACCGCAGCCCCCCCTCCCTGGCTGCCCACCCCCTCCAGGGACCAGCCAGCCCACCACCAACCTCTACCCAAGGTTAATGCTGGGGGCGGGCAGGCAGGTGGGCAGGGAAGAAGCCGAGAATGAGAAGGCAGAAAGTGGGAAAGCAGGCACCCGCCGCTGCCTGCTCCATCTCGAGATGGGGTGGGGGGGAACACCCTGTAGCCAGGATTGGCCGGGGAGAGCAGTGCAGCTCGGAGGGTCCAGGGCTTGGGGGCCCCCTCTCAGACAGTCTGGGTTTCACTCTCCAGGGAAGACAGAGGCCTCTGTGTGTGCAGGCGCTGACCTCATCGTCAGCCAGCCACCCCACCCCTCCTAGTCCTTTTAAGAGAAAAAAAAAATTTCTCTGCACAGGTCTTGGGGTGGGAGTAAGAGCTCTGGCGGGTCTTGGGGTGCAACAGTGCAGATCCTAAGGAAGGTACTGTAGGAGATGAGGTAGGGGAGAGGGTGCGGCTGTGTCTGAATGGGAGTTGGGGGGCGCTGCGCCCCAACCCGGCTGGCTGGCCACGTGTGCCCCTTGCTGCCCCTCCTCCACTGGCAGCCCTGCCCGTCGGCCTGGCTTGGTGCCTGGCCCCCTGGCACTGGCCCCGGGACCCGCCGCGGACGGTTTCCTGTTTCTCCCGGTGTTGTCGGAGCAGGCTCCAGCTTTCCCTCCCCCCCCACCTCGCTCCCGCCTAGCCCCTCCACACACAGACACACACTGTCTTCCTGCAACCCAGGTCTTGACTTTGGCTCATGGGACCAGGTTCTGTGGAAGGCATGGCAGGAGAGGCTGCTGAGATGGGACCTAGGTGCCTCCCCACCCCTCAACTGGATACCCTGACCCTAGGGCCACTCCCTGCCTCCCCTCCTCAGGGTTCGCCTTCCCGGATTGGGCCTACAAGCCGGAGTCGTCCCCCGGCTCCAGGCAGATCCAGCTGTGGCACTTCATCCTGGAGCTGCTGCGGAAGGAGGAGTACCAGGGTGTCATCGCGTGGCAGGGGGACTACGGCGAGTTTGTCATCAAGGACCCTGATGAGGTGGCCCGGCTATGGGGCGTCCGCAAGTGCAAGCCGCAGATGAATTATGACAAGCTGAGCCGAGCCCTGCGGTGAGGAGGGGCTGGGGTCCTTCAACAGGTGTGCATGGCCCCTGTCCATTTTGAGGGGAGAATCGGGAAGCCCCTGACCTGTGGGAGCTCGCTGTGGGGTTGGCCCCTGGCCCTTCTCTAGGTTGAGTTATAGCCCTACTCTGAACTCAGTGGCATCCTAGAGCCAGTCGCTGCAGTCTGAGCCCAGACCCTGGGACACTGGTGGGACCCTACCCATTTCCGGGCACTGTGCTTGCTTCTCATGGTCCTGTGAGCAGCACCCCACCCCACTGTATTTCGGGGTGCTCAGTGTGGAACCTGGGTCCTGTAGTCTCTAGGATTCAACTCACCTCCCCAATTGATGGGTGTCTCTACAGCTACTACTACAACAAGCGCATTCTACACAAGACCAAGGGGAAGCGGTTCACCTACAAGTTCAACTTCAACAAACTGGTGCTGGTTAATTACCCTTTTATCGATGTGGGGTTGGCTGGTGAGTGCTGGGCAGGGTGGGTCCGGTGGAGGGGTGGGGTGGGGCGGAGGGGAAGGAGACGGGTGTGTTGGGATGATGCCCAGGCTGGGCCACAAGCCTTCGTGCCAACCCTTCCTTTCTCTCCCCAGGAGGTGCGGTGCCCCAGAGTGCCCCACCAGTGCCGTCGGGTGGCGGCCACTTCCGCTTCCCTCCCTCGACGCCCTCCGAGGTGCTGTCCCCCACCGAGGACCCCCGCTCGCCACCAGCCTGCTCCTCATCCTCGTCCTCTCTCTTCTCGGCGGTGGTGGCCCGCCGCCTGGGCCGTGGCTCTGTCAGTGACTGCAGTGATGGCACGTCGGAGCTGGAGGAGCCGCTGGGAGACGATCCCCGCGCCCGACCACCAGGGCCTCCAGAGCTGGGGGCCTTCCGAGGGCCGCCCTTGGCCCGCCTGCCCCATGACCCCGGTGTCTTCCGTGTCTACCCTAGGCCCCGGGGTGGCCCTGAGCCCCTGAGCCCCTTCCCTGTGTCACCTCTGGCGGGGCCTGGCTCCCTGCTGCCCCCTCAGCTCTCCCCGGCTCTGCCCATGACGCCCACCCACCTGGCCTACACACCTTCGCCCACGTTGAGCCCCATGTACCCCAGTGGTGGTGGAGGCCCCAGCGGCTCAGCAGGAGGCTCCCACTTCTCCTTCAGCCCCGAGGACATGAAGCGGTATCTGCAGGCGCACACCCAGAGCGTCTACAACTACCACCTCAGCCCCCGCGCCTTCCTGCACTACCCCGGCCTCGTGGTGCCGCAGCCCCAGCGTCCTGACAAGTGCCCACTGGCGCCCATGGCACCTGAGACTCCGCCGGTCCCCTCCTCGTCCTCGTCCTCTTCTTCCTCCTCCTCTTCCCCATTCAAGTTTAAGCTCCAGCCACCCCCGCTGGGACGCCGGCAGCGGGCAGCGGGGGAGAAGGCGACTGCGGGCGCTGACAAGGGTGCAGCTGGCGGTGGCGGCAGCGGCGGCAGTGGCAGCAGTGGCAGCAGTGGCAGCAGTGGCGGGCTGGCTGAGGGAGTTGGGGCGTTGGTGCCGCCACCCCTGCCGCCGCCACCACCACCACAGATCAAGGTGGAGCCCATCTCGGAGGGCGAGTCGGAGGAGGTGGAAGTGACTGA
This sequence comes from Ochotona curzoniae, assembly GCF_017591425.1. Lineage (NCBI taxonomy): Eukaryota > Metazoa > Chordata > Mammalia > Lagomorpha > Ochotonidae > Ochotona > Ochotona curzoniae. The sequence goes on along the minus strand of NW_024465561.1, from coordinate 1,592,294 downwards.
CATCAGCGATGAAGAGGAGGAAGATGGGGAGGTGTTCAAGACACCCCGTGCGCCACCTGCGCCCCCTAAGCCTGAGCCTGGCGAGGCTTCCTTGGGGGGCGCCCAGTGCATGCCCCTCAAGCTGCGCTTTAAGCGGCGCTGGAGTGAAGACTGTCGCCTGGAGGGGGGTGGCTGTCCTGCAGGGGGCCTGGAGGATGAGGGTGAGGACAAGAAGGTGCGCGGGGAAGGTCCTGGGGAGGCAGGGGGCCCCCTCACGCCCAGACGGGTGAGCGCTGACCTCCAGCACGCCACAGCCCAGCTCTCCCTGGAACATCGAGATTCCTGAGGGCTGTGGCCTGGGGGACTCCAGGGTCCCCTCTTCCCTCCCCCCAAAAGCTTTTGCTGCCTTAACCCCCACCCCCTCACCCCCAACGTGCCCGGAAGGTGAGGGCAGCCTCTCTGGGCTCCCCTGCCCCCTCCTTTTTTCTCCTACATTTTGTATAAAATTAAAAATTTTTTTTAAGTGATGGGGTGGGTGGGTGCCCAGGGCTGGGGACTGTTCCTCCTTGTGGATGTGTGAGGTTCAGGCACAGTGGTGGTGGGGGGAGGGTGGGAGTTGTGGGGGGTTACCTCCATTGTGGAGGGGAGTTTGTGTTGGAACTGAGGCTTCGGCCTTGGCGCCCAGAATTTTTTTTTTTTTTTTTTTTTTACAATCTCTTAGGAAGTCAGAGCCTTCTCCTTCTTCTTCCCTCCCTGGTCTCTGCCTCTTGAACCTGCTCCCCAGCTCAAGCCCTACTTTGCCCTTGCCCCTCCAGGGGCCCCCGAGTGCCTGGGTTCCCCATACCCCAACAAGGTGGCAGCAGGGGAGGGACAAATTCTATGATGAACCAAAAATTCTGTTGGTGGTGGGGGAGGGCTGGGTGGGGGGAAGTAGGGTGAGGGTACCTCCATGGGCCACAAGTGTCTCAAGTGCCTACTGTCCCTGTCCCCACCTTAGCACTGGTCCAACCCCTTTGCCTCCAGCTGCTCCAAGGACTGGCCCCGTGGATAGGGGTGGTGGTGGGGGGATGGGAAGGGGCTGCCCCAAACCAAACTGGAAGCCCCCCTCTGCCCCCCAGTGGGCCCCTGGGTGGGGTGGGGGGAGTTCTGGTCAAGCCTTATTCTGTATTGAGGGTTGGGGGAGGGGGAGGGAAGTAGGGGGAAACTTCTGGAGAATGTATTCAAAACAATAAAACTTTGGACCTTTGGATGCCCTGGTCTGTGCTGGGGGCCGGGTACAGCCACAGCTGGGTGACGGCCTTTGGCCGTTGGTTGAAGGACGGGCCTGGACTGGCTCTTCTAACTGGATCAGTGGCCAGGGCACCTAACTTCATGTGACTGACCGGGTCCTGGCCATGCCTGGAGAAGATGATTGAATGTTTGGATGTCAAACTGTAGAGTTGAGTAAGATCTTGGGGGGGGGGGGTCGGCATATTCTGACCACATGTGTCCCCCTGCCCGTGAGCGCTTACAGGAACCTTGGTGACCTTCCAGTCCACCCAGTAAGGGGACGAGGGGCTGGCTCCAGTTGTACCTGCTGCTGATTTGTGTAACATGTATGGCCTTGGTGCTGAAGTTAGGATTCCAATGGGACATTGTGTCTGTTGTCCTGTCCAGTCTGGGGAAGGGATGATTTTATGAGTGGGGGTGGGCAGTGGTGATGGCTCCAGTTAGGTGACCACGTGGGAAACCTGGCTTGAGGTTCTGACTCTTGAGTGTGGCCCAGCCTCAGCTGTAGTAGGTATGTGGGGTGGTGCGTGTGTCAGGGGAGGGAGAGGGGGGTGAGCTGTTTTCCAGAGATGGAAGATCCATCTCTGCCTTTCAAACAATAAAGAACTCAAGAACTGCTGTGTTTCGGCTTCTTTTAGTATCTAGTGGGAGCAGCAGCAAGTGGCTCGGCCACATGGCTTGCCCAGGGGCCCAAAGAATAAGGATGGTTCAAAAGCACAGGTTCCCTTGAACAACTCGAATTTCTTCCCTAAAGCCAAGATGGCTGGGCTGAGATCAGGGTCTTGGAGATCATAGGATCTGAGACAAGATGAGCTCATAAAGTTACAAAGCCAGATTGGAGGAGCCAGGGTCAGGGATGAGACAGATCCCAGGAATCCTGCCTGCAAGTGGCGCTCCAGACAGGCCCGACCTCTCCGTTGCAGGTGAGACGCCCGGGGCCTAGAAAGGGAAGGGTTTTCCCCAAGGCCAGTTGCAAAGCGCCTGGCGGACTGGCTTCACCACCGGGAAACTCCACCCTGTGCAAGCCTGAGTGGGGGTGGCTGGGAGGCCTGCTGACTGGCAACTGCTCCACGCAGAACCTCGCCTCATGCCAGTCCCGGGGTGGGTGGTCCCAAATGATGTGGGCTGGCAGTGAAGACTCCAGGGCTGGGCATGTGGGGGTGGGTACTGACAGGAAAGCCAGGCTCCTGGGGCGGCTTGCAGGCAACTGCTCCCTCTCCTGGGTGATGTAAGGCAGTCCCTGGGGTGGGGGCCGCTGGGTTATTTCTAGAAGTTGGGATGAGGCATGTCTCCTGGCAACGCGGGGATGCAGCCGAGTTGGTGGTGGGGTGGTGGAGAGGAGGGGATGGCGTCACGGTGGGGATGGAGGCTGAGCCCCAGGCCCCGGGGCCTTTAAAGGACGTTTAACCAGATCTAACGTGGATTTGTGCGTGTCCGGCTTTGCAGTTGCGCTCCAGGTCACGCCTGCCCAGCCAGGCTTCTCTGCCCCAGATTCTTGCTGGTAGGCGGCCGGGTGAGGGGATATAATAGGCTTTTGGCCTAAGGAACCACGACAGCCCCCTTTCATCTTTTTTGCCCATATTCATTTACGGGCTTGAAAGGTTCCTGTGGCAAGGCACCCCTGGGGTCTCATCCTGCTCCTGGACAGCACCCTTGCTTCCCAAGAAAACAGCCCCTCTTGGAGACACTTCGCAAGATGGCTTTGTCCGGGAACCCCAGCGCTCCAAGCCTGCTCCATCTCCACCGCCTTGCCACAGCCCCCGTGGTCAGCCACAGACATGGAAGACCCTGTCCAGCACCCCTCTGACCCGGGTCCTCACTCTGCCACCAATGTCTACCCAGAGGCCCCAAACTCCCAAGGACCCCAAACCTCTCCCGGCAGTTGCCCACGCGCGGCCCACGGGTTCTGGCGGTTAAAGCAACCGCAGCTTTCGTGCCTTACTGAGCTGCTCCGCTGTGAGCCTTCCGAGTCCCTTAAAGGCCTTCGGGACTCCACTCAAAATCTGACTTTTTAGCTGCAAGCGGCCGTCAGAGGGCAGCATCTACTCTTTGCTTGGGAAACCACAATTCCCAGAAACACTCGGCCGGAGCGGTGCGTGCTTTGCAACGGGAGCGGAAGTGGGCTCGCGCTTGGCCTTCTGGAGACTGTAGTGCGAACAGGCGTTAGCGCCCCCACGGAGGACACACCGAGAGACTTCATTTCCCAGCATTCCAGAGGCGAGGCGGTGCGGGGGAGGTTAGGGTGTGGTACACGGCGCTTGCGCTCTGCTTCCCAGATTTCCGAGGTGGGCGAAAGTAAGACGCACGGACTCGGTTTCCCAGCGACCTCCGGGGCGCTCTCCTTCCGGGTATTAATGGATCCCTGGACTGACTCGAGCCATACCCAATGCCTTAGACTGCTCCCTCGCAGCCGGCTTGCCTTCCGGGATCCTGTCATTTAGGAAGCCGAAGATGCGAGGGAAATGGGCAGTTCCTGCCTTGGCCTGCTTTTCCCAGCCGCTCCCGGGGACTTGCGTGCTTTGCTAGGCCCTGGGGGCGAGGGCGGGTCCTCCCGAGAGGAGCGCTGTCCTTAGCCTTTCTCCGACGTTCCCCGCGCGCGGCAGTCTGCGGACTCCACCTCCCGGGGAGCCTCTGGCGCCGGGCTTCTCACAAAGGGTCAGCATCCCCAAGCAGGCTGCAGGGTCGTGGCAGGCGGCGCTGAACTCCATTTCCCAGAATGCACCGAGCGCACGGAAGCCTCGTCGACTACATTTCCCGACAAGGACTGCGGTTCAGGCGTTCCCTGGACTGCATTTCCTGGTCTCCAGGACGGCGAGCATCCGCTTGGGACAGGAAGCGGCGCACTTGAAGGACTCCATTTCCCAGCATGCGGCGGGACCTGCGGGACACCTGCAATGCGGTGTGAGGGAGTGGCGAGGACTTCACTTCCCGGCTTGCTGCGCGGCCGCGAGCGCTCTGCGGGTTCGCAGACGCCGACTCGGTTTCCCAGAGTACACCTGGCGCCGCCCCATTTCCCTCCCTCATCCCAGAGCCAGTAGGCTGAGTGGACGGTAGGACTCCGCGGGCACCAGGACTTCATTTCCCGGCGTGCCCCGCGCGGCTTTCCGGGGGCGGAGCGGTGGGAGTGACCGGGGGCGGAGCTCCGCGGTGGGGACTTCATATCCCGGCGTGCCCGGCGGCGGGCGCTGGGCCGGAGCCGGAGCCGGAGCGGCGCGGCCTGGAAGAGGCCGGATCCCGGGGAGGAGGCGGCAGCAGCCCGGGCAGCCCGAGCCCCGCGACATGAGCGGCGGCGGGCCTTCCGCAGGCGGCCCGGGGGGCTCGGGCCGGGCGCGGACCAGCTCGTTCGCTGAGCCAGGCGGCGGAGGCGGAGGCGGCGGCGGCGGCCCCGGGGGTTCGGCCTCCGGCCCTGGCGGCACCGGCGGCGGCAAGGCGTCGGTCGGGGCCATGGGCGGGGGCGTGGGGGCCTCGAGCTCCGGCGGTGGCCCCAGCGGCAGCGGCGGAGGCGGCAGCGGCGGTCCCGGAGCGGGCACCAGCTTCCCGCCGCCCGGAGTGAAGCTGGGCCGTGAGTATCAGCAGGACCCTTGCGGGGTGGTGATCGGGAATCCTGAACCCCCACGGACGCCCTGGAGTTTGTTTCCTCTGCCCAGGAGGGAGAGCGAGGTCACCGTGCTTGCCACAAGTGGGATCCATAGGTGCTTCGTCCCTCCGAGAGAAAGGGGTACTAGGGGTTCGCATCCCTTGGATGCTACGATCGGAATTACCACCCAAAGACGTCCCCTGACCCTCACTCTCCAGTCTCCAGGTCTTGGGTCCTTGAGCTGAAACAAACCCAGAGACCCGAGGTCGCTGCCCACTTGGAGATCAGGAGCAGAGGTCATAGTCATTTGCAAATGGGAGCCGGGGGTTATTGTCCCCTAAGAGAGCTGCCACCTGCTACCAAGAGAAGGGGGGTTGGTTTTCCTTCTCCGTGGATGAGTGTCACTGAGGAGCAGGGGTCCGGGACACTGTGTTCCCAACCCGGGACCCTGGCCATTTTTCCTTTTAATCTCCCAAGACCTGGCCTTGGATCCACCCAGGCTAAGTAGAGCTGTATCCCCTCCCCCCGCTGATGGCAGCTAATAGATGCTGCTGGTTACAAAAAAGACCAATTGGGAGTTTGTGTACCCTTCAGACCTTGGGGGGAAGAAATCCCAGGAAGTGCAAGTGCTTGATGAAACTCCTATTAAAAAAATCAGGGTGGTCCTGATTTCCCATAAAACATGAGTCTGAGCTGCTGGCTCTTTCATCCTGCAGAGGTATATTGCTGTTGGCTCTGGGGAAAAAAAATAGTCATGTAGGTCCTTTTACAGTGGATTTGGTTTATCAGTTTCTGCCTGAAAATTGAGGGCGGGCATTACTGCCTCCTAAGGTTAACACCGAGGTTTGTTGCTGTGCAGAGCACAGGAACTGGAGTTTTCTTAGAAGGATGGAGGTTAGGGTAGCACAGGTTTGCCAACCCAGCTTGATGCTGCCCATTAAGACCCTGCTCACATCCAGAGAGGAGGTCAGAGGCCACGGAGCTGCAGCGGTCAGCTTGGTACCTTCACCCACCCTAGCATGGTTGACCAATAGGTGATGGTCAGGGCAGGAGAGGAAGTGGGCTTCTGTGGCCAAGAACCCAGGTGAAATTTCCACCTTCTCCAGGGAGGCCTCAGAGGTCACCGGGCCCCACACTGGGTGAAAGCCTTGTGCACAGGTTGCAGTGGGAGGGCTTCGGGAGTAGGGCTCCCCAAAACACAAGAGATTAGATGTCCAGAGTGGACGCCCTCAGTGTTTAGGTTGGGGGTGTCTTCCAGGGCCAAGAGGATGCAGGGAGCGGCTGTCGCCTGGGGTTGGCAGTTTGGGGTTGCCATGCCTGGAACAAATGAGGGCCTTCTGTGTGGAAGGAGGCAAGAGTTAGGGCCATCTGAGTGGAGACAGTCACTGCGAGGGCTCCCGCATTGCCTCTCCCCAGGGTGGGCGAGGGTACCCCTCTCTGAGCCCTCAGGTCAGGCAGTGGTGGGAGGGGAATGGTCAGTTAGAGAAGTGTGTCTCCTTTGTTCCCCAGGTGACAGCGGGAAAGTGACCACAGTGGTAGCCACGCTGGGCCAGGGCCCAGAGCGCTCCCAGGAGGTGGCATACACAGACATCAAAGTGATTGGTAACGGCTCTTTCGGGGTCGTGTACCAGGCCCGTTTGGCGGAGACCAGGGAGCTGGTGGCCATCAAGAAGGTTCTCCAGGACAAGAGATTCAAGGTACCCTGGGTGAGAGTAGGGGCCGAGAAGGTTTGAAGACTTGCGTGTGACCAGTGTAATAACCCCTCCCCTCCATTCCAACCCTGACCTGGAACCTGGGCTCTGAGGGCACAGAGCATGCATCAGCGGAGGGTGCCAGGAGGGTTGCAGGCTCATGGAAGACAGGCAGCACACGTTCCCAAGAGCACAGAGCTGGCTGTGAGGGGCGACTGCCATGTAGGCAGGTGCTGTTGGTTCCCATGGGGCCATTCTAGGTAGGCAGAAAGACATAGCATACAAAGGGCCCCCGACAACACTAGCATCTGGCCTGCTGCCTGCTGGGTACACCTGTCCCAGAGGCGGGCAGGGCAGAGACAGGCTTCAAGTGCCTGGCCTGGTGGGATCAGGGCCACACTGTCCTGGGAGAGACTCTGCCCTCTGAACTCAGTACGTAGAATCCAGGCTGGAGAGACAGAGCCTGGAGCAGCCTGCTGCATTGGCAGGAGGTGGGTGGGCTCATGGGCCGCAGGTCATTTAGGGCTTAGCCACTCCTGCCGCTGGCTTTTGGCCCCCTGCGCCAGGGTGAGCCGACGGGCTCTGCCATAGTCATCACTGTGGGACCTCGCCTCAGAGAACACTTGGTCAGTTAGAGTCCCAGAAGTAGGAGGGTCTGGATGCAGGCAGTTGTGCACCCCGGGAACGGGATAGGGAAGGAGCTGAGGTTGGGATTGGAAGCCTGGAGTCTGGGATCTGGGATCCGAGGCAGACGCTTCCTGGAGAGGCATCTAGGACTGGTGGTGACCAGGGTGCACCGGATGGCTCCTGATTGTCTGTCATCCAGGGTAGTGAGCCTCATGCAACTATGTCTGATTTTAAAAGAGAAGCTGCAAATTGGATTTACAGGGGAAGTTGTTTCATTTTAAATGTCAGCAGTAATTTAAGAAATTTTAACATAAGACCCGAGAAAGCGTGTCTACCCACAGGTCTGCTCGTGTGTGAGGGGAACTGGCTGGGTGTGAAACAGGACATCCGCCAGGGCCCTCCAGAGGGAGCTCCCGTAGATGTGGGTGGGCCTGGGGGCGTGAGGAGGGAGGCAGTGGGTGTGCTAGGGCGGCTGCGGGCAGAGGGGGCCGGGTCCTGAGGTGCCTCCTGTGTCTCCAAGAATCGGGAGCTGCAGATCATGCGGAAGCTGGACCACTGCAACATTGTTCGCCTGAGATACTTCTTCTACTCCAGTGGGGAGAAGGTGAGACTGGGGGCGGGGAGCTCCGCAGTTAGGGGGTGGGAGTGTTGCCCCTCACCCCATCCCCCTTCCTGCCTCCTGCTCCCTGGGCTTCCAGGCTCACCTCCCGGCTCCCAGCATCCCTCCTTGGCCCATTCCACTTGTTCTAGGGCCTCAACCCCTTTCTCTTGCTGTCTGCAGAAAGATGAGCTTTACCTAAACCTGGTGCTGGAATATGTGCCCGAGACAGTGTACCGGGTGGCCCGCCACTTCACCAAGGCCAAGCTGACCATCCCGATCATCTATGTTAAGGTAGGCAGGTGGCAGGAGCCCAGGTCCCCAGGGGCGGGGCACCCCGTCAGGCCTGTGTGCCCAGCCCCAGATGGAGCTCTCACAGGGCAGAGCCAAGAGGAGGCCTGAGAATCAGGACAGCAGCCTGCAGAGGCTTTGGGGAACCTGTCCTGATCCACGCTGGGCTGGGGTCCCCTGGGAGCCTCGGGGACACTGGGGCTGGTGTAGAGTTGGGGAGTGCAGAGGGCGCGCTGCTGAGGGCAGAGTCCAGGTCTGTAGCACCTCGGGGTGGGGTAAGTGGAAAGGAGTTAGGCTAATGCTCAGAGAGCCAGGAATGCACCTTCATCCCTCATCTGCAGGCCCCTCTCCCCAAGCTTGGCACCATGCCCTGGGCATTGCAAGTGCTCAGGAGGTGCCTGAATGCATGAGGCCACGCGTGAGTGAATGAATGGAGCCTAGGGAGGATGTGGAGGACAGAGCCCGGAGCAGCCTGCTGCATTGGCAGGAGGTGGGTGGGCTCATGGGCTGCAGGTCATTTAGGGCTTAGCCACTCCTGCCGCTGGCTTTTGGCCTCCTGTGCCAGGGTGAGCCGACGGGCTCTGCCATAGTCATTACTGTGGGTCCTCCCCTCCTGGGAGAGGCTTTCTCCAGTGAGGTGACTGTCTGACTGAGCCCCAGTGTTGGCCAGAAGGAGCACGGTCAAATGAGGCAGCCAGGCATTGTCACAGAAAACTTGAAAGCTTAAGAGCTGCCGCTGCCATGCTAGTGGTGCCACAGGGCGTTCTAGACACAGGTAGCCCTGACTCACCCGGGTGGGGATGAGGAGAACTGAGGAAGGCTTCCAGGGAGGAGAGGAGGCAGCATCGCTGGACAAGGAGAGCGGGGACCAACAGGGAGGGGCTCGGGCCATAGTGTGGTGCCTGGCGGTACAGCTGAGTGGTTGGTTCAGGATCTAAACTCGGAGGTTCCTGCTGTCTGGGCACCCAGGTTCTAGCCTGTGGGAAGCTGGGTGGCAGGAAAAAGGAGGTGGAATGGGGAGTTGACTGGGTTTAAGGGGCTGGGGCCTTTCTAGAACCATAGTTTGGGGCGAAGGGGAGCCAAGTGCCTGGCTTTCCAGCTTGCCTCATGTTGGGCTCTCTGTGTCCCTGTTACCCACCAAGCTCCTGTTGGGGTGATTGCAGCAGCCAAGCTGCAAGCATGAGCTGGGGCCCCCATCACTGCGTTGTTGCAACCTGGACTCCCACAGTTGGAAATCAAGGGTGTGGGGCTCGGTGGTCCCTCTGTAAGCGGCCTGCTCACTGCCCATGATGCACACTGTCTGGGGCTTCCACATGGAATTCCCTGAGGTGATAAGGTAGCAGCAGGACTATGGGACTTGGAGCCAGGGACTGTGGTCTGTGGTCTGTGGTCTATGGAGAGCAGGGCCAGACTTGTGCTGTCCTGCCTGCCCAGGTGTACATGTACCAGCTGTTTCGGAGCTTGGCCTACATCCACTCCCAGGGTGTGTGCCACCGTGACATCAAGCCCCAGAACCTGCTGGTGGACCCCGATACCGCTGTCCTCAAGCTCTGTGATTTTGGCAGGTGGGCCGGATCTGGGGTGTGCAGGGTGACTGAAAGGGCCAAGGGCGGGGGACCCCAAACTTTGTCTAGAATTCACCTCTGTCCTTCTCTTCCCACAGTGCAAAGCAGTTGGTCCGAGGGGAGCCCAACGTTTCCTACATATGCTCTCGCTACTACCGGGCCCCAGAGCTCATCTTTGGAGCTACTGATTATACCTCCTCCATTGGTCAGTCACGGGGTAGTGGAATATCCGTGGGGAATGACAATCTTGGCAGTGTCTAGTTTTTATTTTTTATTTTTTTTGAGAGAAGTCAAAATAGAATTCTCATTCACTGGCTGGGCTGGGCCGAAGCCAGAAGCTGGGGACTTAGGCCAGGTTTCCCATGTGGGTGGCAGGCCCCAAGTTTTGAAGCTGTCATTACTGCCTCCCAGGGTTCACATTAGCAAGAAGCCAGCATCAAAGGCTGGAGTTGAGTGTCAGACCAGGCAGATATGGCGGGGGGTTTCTTAGTTGCTAGGCTAAGTGCAAGTGCCTGCCCCCTGCCCCTTTGTGCTGTGTGCTGGATTGGGTGGGCAGAGCCTCACGCAGGCTCATTCTGTCACGCTCCAGAGCCCTCACCATGGCAGGGCATCTCAGATGAGCAGCTGGAGCTCCTTAGTCTGCCTGCTGTTCTTGGCTGGCTGGTGACGGGAGGTAAGGCCTGCCACTGTGAGGCTGTGACCTTGCTCCCAGGGCCTCCGTGTCCTCACTGGTGTAGGGAGGGCGACAGTGCCACCTTTGAGGTGTGAGGGGAAGGCTGGCACGAGAGACTGGGCGTTGAGGACTGGGAAAGCGTTCATTAGCCGTGAACGAGTGTGAGGAGCCATGTGGTTCTTAGGTGTGAACTTGTACCCTGAGGGTCAAGGTACAGACTAGGGAGGGACGGGACTGGCAGGTGAGGCAGGCAGCCCAGGATTTGCAGCTGTTACCTTCCCGTGGCCTGAAGGACAAAGGTGCACATGGGCACAGGAGGGCCTCATCTGTCCAGGTCAGCGGCAGAGAGGAAAGGCCCAACGGGGTTGCTGGGCAGAGGCAGTGAGGGCTGGGGACACACCTAGCCTCAAGCCCAGCAGCTCCAGGCACTCTGGGGACACAATGCTCACCTCTGCTTAGCTGAGCAAGAGGGGCTCTTGGCACCTGAGGGCTGGAAGCATCTGTGAGGGGATGGGCGTGGTGGCCCTGCTGGCCCAGCCCTGACCCTGTCCTACCCTCTCCAGATGTGTGGTCAGCAGGCTGTGTCCTGGCCGAGCTCCTCCTTGGCCAGCCCATCTTCCCTGGGGACAGTGGGGTAGACCAACTGGTGGAGATCATCAAGGTAAGCATGGCACCGGGGAGGAGGGGGCGAGGGAGAGTGGCCCTGGCTCTGAGCCCAACTTCTCCCTGCAGGTGCTGGGAACACCAACCCGGGAACAGATCCGCGAGATGAACCCCAACTACACGGAGTTCAAATTCCCCCAGATTAAAGCTCACCCCTGGACAAAGGTGGGGCAGCCTGGCTCAGTCACAGCTAGGGAGGATTTGAACAGTTGTCCTGGGAATGGGTTAGCCAGTCAGCAGATCTCAGTGTTGGTGGAATTGTAAAAGTTGGGGATCCTTAAGTCAACACGATTCCCCTCTTCATGGTGAGTGAACGGGTCACAGCAAGGCTCAGCCAGGCTGGGGGAGGCAGCACTCATGGTTACTGGGAACTATGGCAGCAGGGCACAGGACTGTGCCTGTGCTGGTGGCATTGTTCACCTGGGACCCTGCACCCCCTTGACACAGGTGTTCAAATCTCGAACGCCACCAGAGGCCATCGCGCTCTGCTCGAGCCTGCTGGAGTACACGCCGTCCTCCCGGCTCTCCCCACTGGAGGCTTGCGCCCACAGTTTCTTCGATGAACTGCGATGTCTGGGAACCCAGCTCCCCAACAACCGCCCGCTGCCCCCTCTTTTCAACTTCAGTCCTGCCGGTGAGAAGACAGTGGGAGATGTGGGGGGCTGTGGCGGGGCAGCCGGAGACTGGGGACACTTGGTGTGGAAGCTAGGCCTGGGGAGCCCAGCAGCGGTGCAGGGCAGGTGTGGCTATCTGGGATGTGGTACTGGATTCAGAGCTGGGCCCCCATTAGGGATCCTGTGATAACCTTGCGAGGGTTGAGTGTATCCATTCCTGTCTCTAGAACTCTCCATCCAGCCATCTCTCAATGCCATCCTCATCCCTCCTCACCTCCGGTCCCCGGCAGGCTCCAGCCCTCTCTCCCAGTCCTCACAAGGTAAGCCGGGATGGGTGGCTGAGGAGGAAGCATGGCTTCCCACAGCTGTGTTGGAACCAGGGCTCTGTGAGAACATGCTTGACTGCTGGGAATGGCCACCTTGATGGGCGCCACTGTCTGTTGAAGGCTAGCTGCAAAGCCAAAGAAATACATCTAGCCCGAACAACAAACACAAAGTTGAACTTGTTGCTCATAGCTAAAAACTGGGCCACCTTGCCTATGGCGTCCAGATTGCTTGCCTTTCTTCCTGCCGGAGCCCGGCTACAGGTCTGTCAGTCTGGGCCCGCGGCCCCAAAGTGGCAGCTTCCTGCCGTGAATGCAGCATCCCACACTGCATGCCGGCGCTGGGGGTGGGGGCAGGTGCTGAGCAGCCAAGGCTAACTGCCTGCTCCTTCGCCCCTCTGCTCCAGCTTTAACCGAGACTCCAACCAACTCCGAATGGCCCTCGTCTGACGCCACGCCCCTCTCTAACTCTTCCTGAGGGCCCCTGCAGCCACCTTTCCACTTCCACCTGGGAGCCCCAAGTGGGGCTGGGAAGGGGGGGCATAGCCCATCGAGCTCCTGCCCTGGCTGGGCCCCCAGACCAGAGAGGGCAGAGGTAAATGAGTCCTGTTGCCACCTCCAGGCCCTCCCTCGCCAGCCTCATCCCTGGGGTGGGCTTTTTAAGAGGATTTTAACTGGGTGTGGGGAGGGAAGAGAAGAAGGACAGGGGCTTGGGGGTATGAGGACCTCTGCCCCCTTGGCCCCTCCCCTCTCCCCAGGCCTCCACCTCCTCCTCTCCCCCTCCTGCGTCCCTTGTAAATAGAAAACCATTCCCAGCCCGTCTCCCCTTCTCCAGTCCCTGGGTGTAAATAGATTGTTATAATTTTTTTCTTAAAGAAAACGTCGATTCGCACCATCCATCCTGGCTACCCCCTCCTACAGCCGTATGTCCCCTCCTTTCCTCTGCCCCAACATCTACCCCCTTCCTCTCCTCCCTGGAGGGCCAGGGGAGCAGGGAGGGCTCTGATGTCTTAGTTTCCACAGTAAGGTTTGCCTGTGTACAGACCTCCATTCAATAAATTATTGGCATGAAAACCTGCTTCTTGTTTGGCTTCCCTTTCCACCAGAGCAGTTTTGGGACAGGTTGTGCTGCACCTCGGGCAGATGAACGTGGGGAACCTGGACCTTAACTCTATCCCCTGGAAGTGAAGGCTAGCAACCTCCTGCCGCAAGGAGAAGCGGAATGGGAGCAGCCAGGGCCACAGAACTCAATGGTGGTCAGGACTGCTGCTTCAGTCCAGGGGGATGCTGGACAGTGAGGGGCTCGTCATCTTGGCCTGGGATGGGCATGGACTGGGGGAGAACCCCAGCAGATGCCCACATATCCATTCCCATGATCTAAAGCACCCATGTGGCCTGTCTGGGCAGGAAGCTTGGGAAGCACAACCTGGAAGGGCAGAGGAGATGACCTGGGAAGGGCTCCTGCTATCCTGTGTTTTCATTTGTAACGTGAATGCAGAAACCAGGATCGTGGGAAACCCTTCTTTGCTGATCCCATCTGGTCAGCCGTGGGGGCAGAGCGTGCATGTGGCGCTTTATTTAGCCACAAGGCCTCTGCGCAGCTCTCACCCTGGCCCACCCTATCCCAAGGAGAGCTGATGCCCACCGCTGGCTCCCCTGAACTATACCACCCTGAACTAACTGTTCAGCCCAGCTCTCAAGGCCTCCCATGGTGCAGGCCTCTCCCAGGAAATTCTACTTGTGGGTCTGCTCAAGAGGCCAGGGTGGGGCCCGGCATAATGCCTCAATGGCTAAATCCTCCCCTGACAGGCATCGAGATCCCATATAGGTACCGGTTTGTGCCCAGGCTGCTCTACTTCTCATCTAGCTCCCTGCTGATAGGCTGGGAAAGCAGTAGAGGATAGCTCAAAACTTTGTTGTTGGTTTTTTTTTTTTCTTTTAGAGATGTATTTATTTTATTGGAAAGGCAGATGTTCAGAGAGGAGAGACAGGAAGATTTCAGTCCAATGACTCACTCTCCAAGTGGCCGCCAACGGCTGGTGCTGCGCAGATCCAAAGCCAGGAGCCGGGAACTTCTTTCCGGGTCTCCCATGCGGTGCAGCATCCCAAGGCTTTGGGCTGTCCTTGACTGCTTTCCCAGGCCACAAGCAGGGAGCTGGATGAGAAGCAGGGCTGCTAGGATTAGAACTGGTACCCATATGGGATCCTGGCGCATTCAAGGCAAAGACTTTAACCATTACGCTATCGCGTCAGGCCCAAACTTTGAGACCCTGTACCCATGTGGGAGACTCAGAAGCTCCTGGCTCCTGCTTGGCTCAGCTCTGGCCATTGTGGCTTTTTGTGGGAGTGAACCAACAGATGAAAGATGTTTCTCTTCTCCATAAATCTGATCTGCCTTTCCATTAAAAAAAAAAAAAACAGAAAAAAAAAAAAAAGCCAGGCGAAGCCATTGCCACTGCTCTGGTCTGCATTACCTGCCTGGGGCTTCAGAACTGCCTCGCAGCAGACTGTGTATGGACACAGGCTGCAGGCCTGCCTGACTTCACTCTCACAGCTGTGTCTTGTGGACAGCTGACATTCATCCAGCAGGGGCAGCACCTGTCTCTGGCCTGCTGGGATCAGAGCACATGCAAGCACTGAATGTGCTACCTGCCAAGCCAGGCTGTTACATGGTGCTTTCTGTGAACAACAGACCCAACTCCAAATATGCTAAGACCTCACCCTCCTTCTGGGGTGCTGTCTTCCTAGAAGGTTCTGTTTCTTTTCTACTAGTGATTGCTTTTTGATCAAGGGTAACCTCTAGAAGTCAAGTTTCCTCATCTCCAATCCCCTGAAAGATCTGTCCCCTCCTCATCCCCATCACAGCCTCTTGGGGATCCCTGGGCTTGGGAGGCCCTGGCCCTCAGGCCTCCCCAGCATGTGGGAGGAAGGCCTCAGAACCCAGGCCTGAATGAATGAGACACATGCAGAGAGCAATCCAGCTATACTTGTGGGTGCTGCTCCCACTGAGCACCCCATACCCCTAGAGGCAGAGCTCTTGGTTTGGTTAGCCCTGGGCCTCCAGCATCGCCCTGTCTGGGACTGAGCAGGACAAAAGGGCCCAGCAAAGTTGGTGCCTTCCTTCTTGGGCAGTGCTGCATTCTGTGTGTCTGCATTCCAAGGAAGGCGAGGGCTGGGGCAACAACGGAGCGTTGGGAGAGGTCCAGGAAAGGGCCCAGCAGACCTGGCACACAGCTGATGCTGTATGGTGGGTATGCTGATGGTATAGGTGGGATGCCAGGGTGCTGTGATGCAAGCTGTGCCTTGGCCACACAGCAGAGGTAACCTGGGGCCTGGCACCTCACCTCACTTTCCTTTCCGGCAGAGGTGGGCAAAGCCTTGACAGGGCTGCTCAGAGGAGCCACTGGGTATGGGAAGCCCAAGTGGAACATGAATACGCAGTGGGTGCCAGAGGGGTGGTCCTTTTTCCCCAGTATTCCCCCTGACTCACTGTTGCAACCATAACCTCTTACTGTTGTCAGCAGTTACACAAAAGCTGTGTCCAACTGCAGCAGTCCGCTGGCTTCACTGGCCCCCAGCGCGGCCTGGCACAGCTGCAGCGTGTCCTCCAGCGCCAGTGGTTGGGATGTTTCAATGATGGCAATGGTCTCCCCCAGCTCCGTGCACATGATGGTCTGCTGGGGCTCAGGCGGCGGTGTTGGGGCTGGGGGCGGTGATCTGGGAGGCTGTGGTGTGGCTGTCCGTGCGCGGGTGTGGACCCGCTGATGCAGTCGCAGGCCTGCCATGGCTCGGAACCAGCGGCCACAGGTGCCACAGTAGTAGGGGCTCTTGTGGTAGAGACCGGTTATGGGGAGCCGGGGGGCACGGGCGAAGGCAACCGGCCGGAGGTGCAGCCGCCGGTGCTGCTGCAGGTTGGAGCTCTGCGTGAAGCGCTTGCCGCAGTCCAAGCACTGGTAGGGCCGTATGCCTGTGTGGGTCAGCTGGTGCCGGCTGAGGTTGGCCAGAGAAGCAAAGGTCTTGCCACAAGAGTGGCACTGGAAGGGCCTCTCACCTGTGTGTGTCCGCAGGTGGTTACGCACGTGGACCAACTTCTTGAAGCCCTTGCCGCAGACCCCACAGCGGTGCCGCCGTTCTGGGGGCCCATGTACTGTGCGCCGGTGCCGGGAGAGCCGAGAGGCCGAGGCGAAGGACTTGGAGCACTGCGGGCAGGGCAGCTGGACAGGCAGTGGTGGTGGTGGTGGAGGAGGTGTGGGCTCAGCAGGAGCTGGGGGAGCTGTGGCTGTCGTGGGAGGTGCCCCACTTTTGCCAGCATGGGTGCGCCGGTGATAGAGGAACTTGGTCATGTTGCTGAAGGTCTTGCCACAGCGACAGCGGTGCAAGGGGTTGGCGGTGTGGGCCCGCCGGTGGGCCACCAGCGTGAGCTCGGTGCCGAAGCCACGGCCACAGTCCACGCACAGATAGCGGGCTTCACCACGGTGTAGCCGCAGGTGCTGCTCCAGTGAGGCAGCTTTCTTGAAGACCTTGGAGCAGGTCGGGCACTCGTGTGTGCCGCCGACGTGTGCCCGCCCATGAGCCAGCAGCCGGTTGGCAGAACTGAAGCTGCGCCGACACTGGGTGCAGTGGTATGGATGGGAGGCTGATGCTGGGCCACGGGATGCCCGGCGGTGTCGCCGGCGTGCACCTGATGACAAACGCTGGGGACAATCCCCACAGCCCCCAGCCTGGCCAAAGGTGGACGTGTCACCACCTGCCAGGGCATCATCAGCCACCTCTGCCCCTGCTTCCTCCTCCCCTTCCTCCTCATCATCTTCATCCTCCTCCTCCTCCTCCAAGCCATTGTGTTCTTCTTTCTCTAAGGAGTCAAAGTGGGTGCCCTGATGCTCCAGGAACTCCTCGGGTGTGGCACAGAGGGCAGAGCACTCAGGACACTCATAGGGCTCCATTTTGACTTCAGGAGGTGCGGGGGGTGGAGGTGGTACCAGGGGCTCCACTGCAATTGCTGACAGGTGCTGGGTCTTGCGATGCGCCACCCACAGCTCAGGGGAGGGGAACAGCTCCTGACAGTCCCCACACTGGTACTGGATCTGGCTGGTGGATTCCCGCAAGTGGGCATCCTGGTGGGCCAAGAGCTCCCTGGGGGACAGGATGATCTGGTTGCACTCGCCGCACTGGAAAGGCCCCTCTTCTGTGCCTTGCACAAGCTCAGGCTCCAGGCCTGCATCCTCCATGCTCGGGGCCTCCTCCTCAGAGACGGCAGGCGTGTGCTGCTCCTGGTGTGAAAGGACTTCCTCCAGCGTGTTGTAGAGGCTGCCGCACTCAGAGCACATGAACTGGTGGTGCTGGAAGAAGAGCGACGAAGCAAGGGCCTCGCCGTGGGTCATCTCGGTCACCTCTGCCGTCTCCCCAGACAGCAGTGCTGACAGCTCCACGGTCCCCGGGGACAGCTGTGTGGGCAGCTCAGACACCTCAGCTGCCACCTCTGCCATGGCCTGTAGAGGAAAGAGGGGCCAGGAGCCAGTGCCACATGGAGGAACTGAGGACAGGGGGCTGTTTCAGGAGCTTCCTGGCTCAGTCCCTTACTCACCAGCCTCTGAACAATGGAAGAGTTGAAATGCAGGGTTTAGGCCTTGGTCTTTGAGGATCCGCCGATGTTCACTCGCTCCCCAAGGCCACTAGGCACCTGCGGCAGGGAGATAGGGGCCTCAGACGCTGCCCTGCCCATTCCTAGCACCAGTCACACCCTTCCCGAGAACCCCCCATCTTTTCCAGTCTCCCAGCTTTGCCGGGGCAGTTTGCGCCTCCTCTCATGCATACACACTGTATGCTGTGGGCCCTGCAGCTCCAAACTGTCTCTTTTTGTGCTTATCAAATGGGCTTAAAAATAAGATCGACTAAAACTATACTATAGTAACGATTTACGGGAACTCAGTGAGGCAGGGGGCAATTGGGGAGGGGATAAAGGAAATTCTAGGGCCTATGGAACTGCATCATAAAATGATAATAATAATAATAAGTAAAATTAAAAAATAAGACTGCCAGGGGCCTGGTACTTTACACAACCGTTACTGGTATTCCTTTTCAAAGCGCTCCCTCTTCAGGTCTAGCAAGCTCCTAGCTGCCCCAGCAGCAAGTCTTTGCAAGGCCTGCTGTGACCACATTGCCCGCACTGCCTGCATGACCACTCCCTCCACCTCGGCATTCACAGCAAGCTTGGGATGCCTTCGAGAATCTGTAGGTAGGGCAGGGTTGAATCAGTGTGTGCATGTGGAGGGAGAATGGGAGACGGGCAGGCCTATCACCCACCAAACCACTGACCAGGGACACGGACCTCACGTGCCCTGACCCCTTTACACAGGAGCTAACAGTCCATTCAGTAAACCACCACTTCCCTCCTTGTCTGGGGAATAAATAACCTGTGACTGCAATTCCACAGCCCCCAGCCGGCTTAGTTAGGTCAGTGTCTGTGGCCAGGCTTGTATGAAGCGGGCAGCCAAGAGACGTCCCCACAAAAGATGATCCTAAGTGGGCACCCCTCGCAACGCCGATGGGGGGGGGCGCAAACGACTGCGCCGGGAGGAGAAACTGGGCGGGGGTGTGGGGGAGGGACGCCATACAGTGGATCGGTGTCTTTCCTGAAAAGAACCAGCCGGAGGGGGGGGGTCCCTGCAAGTTCAACTTTTCCTGCGACACACACCCCTTTTCTCTTACCACACTCCTCCTCCTCGTCGGCCTCAGAGAACGTGCTGCGGGGCTCGGCTTCCCGCCCCGCGCTGCCTCGGCCCTGGTGCAGGCCCCACAGCCCCTGCGTCCTAGGGTGTCCGCTAGATCGATCTCTCCTCTGCCCACCGGGTGCGTCCGGGTGGCCCTGCGCAGGCCGGGGCTGAGGAGCGCTCACTGTCGCTCTCGCCTCCGGAAGCCCCCTCGCTCCTTCAGCTCCAGGCGTGTGTGGGACCCCTCACTATCCACGCCTCCTATTGGGCGGCACCCTGACCACGACTGGCCAATCGGAGCTGGCAACGAAGGGCACTCGCCTTGGCGCTTGCGCACTGGCGCTCAGGTGGGGCTCAGTGTATCTCCACGCAGACATGTCGTGCCTTGGGGGGTGGGGGCGGGGGTCTGCGGCGCCTGCGCAGTTCTCCGCGGGCCACTCGTTCTGGCCGAGTCCATCAAAGTTGGGCCGAGGGGCATGGGCGGTTCTCGTGAGCCCGTGGGGGTGGACCAGATGGTGTCACGATACAGCTTGAGAGATTGAGGGTACCCATGGGAGACTTTTTTCCTCAATGGGTTTGAAAATCACCTCACGTCCGCAGTCGTTGACCGGGATCCCCTGCTCTGGGGCCAGCCCGGGACTGTACAGCAGGTAACCACTGATCGCATCTGCTTCATGGCTTGGGAGGTCTGAGAGGAAAAGAATCCCCCCCGGTTGTGAGCCAGTGCCAAACAGAGTTCTGTCTGCCGCCTCCCCAAGGGCGAGAGAGAATTCTGGGAATGGGAACCGGTTGGGGGGAAAGAGAGGGACTGTGAGGTTCCCTGACTTGGGGCCAGGGAAGGGATCCCGCTTGGGATCATGAACCTCCCCCGCACCCACAAGTTGAGTTGTAGGTTTTCTGGTTGGTCTTGTAAGAGTGGGGGAGTCAATCTGATGGTGGTGGTGTGTCCGGCTTCGGTTCGTCCCTCTGGGAATCAGGACTGTGGTGTTTGTGACCCTGTGCCCACGGGCGGCTGAGGGCAGGAATAGCGGGAGTGTAAGTCATGATCGGGACTTGGGAGTGTGACGAGAAGTCCCCACAGGCCGTGTGATGTGGGGTGACCAGCCACCGGCTGGGAAGTGGACAGTCGCACTCTGCTCGTTGGACGAACGCCACTCAGATCAAGACGCCGCTCTGCGCTTTGCGCAAGCGCAGCCCGGGCCGGCAGGGACGCTTGGTGGCAGGGAAGGGGCGAGAGTGCCTTCTGCGCCTGCGCGTCTGGGGCGTGGCGGTCGGTCGCACCTGCGCCAGTTGGGAGGAGGAGGAGGGGCGAGGTGACGCAGGCGTAATAATACAGAAGGTGCCAGAAAGCAAGTGGCTGCGGGGAGTCCGTGGACGCCGGTGTCCCGGTGAGGTTCCCGGGGCGGCCTGGTGACGGGTAGACGATGGGACACCCCCCCCTTCCCTGGGTGAGGGGGTCGGGCGGTCGGTGCCACCTGTGCGGGGCGTAGGGGACGGTGACGGTGACGGGTCCGCTTTAGGGGGGCAGAGGGTCGCTTTGGGACGTTGTCAGTGGGGTGGAGCTGAGCGGCTATTCGGGCCGGGACGAGGGACGCGTCCGGTCAGTGGTCCTCCAAATCGGGAGGTGCCTTGGCATGGATCCTGAGGCTTGTTTGGGTCTGACCCGAGGCTGGTTCGGAACATACCACTGGGCGAGGGGTCTGGCGTCCCGACCTGTTACCAGGGGGGACTTCGGGCCGTCCCATTCCCTCGGCGGGGGAGAAGGGAGGCCGAGACGGTTGGAGGTGTAGCTAGGGGCAGCCGCGTCCCTGCGGCGCGCGGGGCGGGGGACACACTGTGGCCGCTGCGGGGTCCGTGTCCCCCGCGTCGCTGACCCTTCTGCCCTGTTGTCGCCGTGTGGATTATAGGTAGGCCCTGCTTCTGCGCTTATCTCGCACCCCTCCTCCGGGGGAATGGCGTTGTCCGGGTTGACCCCCGCCCCGAGCTGGGAAGAGGATGAGTGTCTGGACTACTACGGGATGCTGTCGCTTCACCGAATGTTCGAGGTGGTGGGCGGGCAGCTGACTGAGTGCGAGCTGGAGCTCCTGGCCTTCCTGCTGGACGAAGCTCCCGGGGCGGCCGGCGGCCTGGCCCGCGCCCGCAGCGGCCTGGAGCTTCTCCTGGAGTTGGAGCGTCGCGGGCAATGCGACGAGAGCAACCTACGCCTGCTGGGGCAACTGCTGCGCGTGCTGGCCCGCCACGACCTGCTGCCGCACCTGGCACGCAAGCGGCGCCGACCAGGTACTGGCGAGTGCGAGGGCGTTGCTCCCACAGGGCCCCCGCCCCCCTGTGACCCTGTCGCGTCCCATTCTGTGTCCTCAAGGATCGTGATAAAACAGAGGGAGGAGACTTGGCCTTGGGAGGGGTGAGCGTGTGGAATTTGGCCACATTTATAGTAGTGGTTGTGCCTGCTGATTACGGGCTTGTTTCATGTTGGCAAGGTGGTTAGGCGACAGCTGCCATCCTCCCAGTAGTTCCCCAGAGTCCAGCTCATGCCCTCCGCTGTCTGTGGGAAGGACCAGGTTCAGAGCAGCTTGCCCGCATGGGAGAACTGGATCCCTTGTGCTGGACATGGCAGGGAAGGGATGGCGCTGCTGATGGGAAGTTCGTGTTTGGTGGGGCAGATCAGGTGGTAGAGTAATTTATGTTTAGATGCAGTTACAGTAAGACTGAAAGGAAAGGAGTGGAGACAGTAGAAAGTGCAGCGCGATCGGTGGAAGCTGCCTTAGCATCTTTCTGAGCAGGTGACCATGGAATAGGCTGCACTGCCTGCCACTTACAGATCTTCCAGGCAGAGGGAAAGGCAAGCAACTAATTGCTGAGGTGGAAGGAGCGAAGGGGTTGCCCAGGTAATAGGTGAAGACGGGGTCCCTAAGGGACTTGCAAATGTAACATAGCTTGCAAGTGGATGGGCTGGGTTCAGTCATGGCCGGCTTGTCTCCAGAGTCAGGCGCTTAATCCCTGCTGGGGGCCAACGGGTCTGAGGAGCTGGGAGGGCTGCAGGCCGCTGAGCCCTGGGCTGGGTTACCAGAGGGAGACTGGATTATGGGCTGCCCTGGTCCCGAGTAAGCCAACAAGATCTAGATAACCAAGTCAAGTCAAGGGCAAGTGTAGGGAAGTGCTGAGAAAACCTGTCTGGGAGTCTGCCTCTGGAAGGAAGGTTGGGGCTTGCAGATGGGCCTGCAGACTCCTGAGGCCTCTGGGACAGCTGGGTGGCAGGCAAGGGGCTGCCGCAGGAATCGTGGCCTGGACAGTTCCTGCTGCTGTAGACCCAGCTTGGGGGCTCCAGGAGGAGTGGGTGTCTGAGCTCTGGCCTCAGGGGGCTGTGACTGCAATGTAGGTATTCCTCTCAGGGCTGGGAGTGGGAGGGCAGGAGGGCATGACCACTGCTTCCCATTCTTCTCCTCCAGTGTCTCCGGAACGCTACAGCTATGGCACCTCCAGCTCCTCCTCCAAGAGGACGGAGGGTAGCTGCCGACGCCGCCGGCCGTCTAGCAGCTCCTCGGATTCTCAGCAGGGTCAGTGGGAGACAGGTGAGCGCCACACGGTGGGCTTGCTCTGAGGGTCTCTCTCCTCCTCGGCCTCCCAGATCTTGGTCCACGGAGGAGTGGCCTGAAGGGTCCTCTCGTGTCATTCATGAAATGTGCCAGTGCGCGTGTTTATCATTGCTAGGGAATCGTGTGTCTTGAAGCAACAAACTGAATTGTTTCCTGTGGTTTCTGTTTTGTTTAACTTTCATCACGTGGTGCATATCACTCTGCACTTGGGTCTGCTGAATGTGTTTCTGAGATTAATTCATGTTGAATGGCTGTAGTTGGTTTCTTTAAATTGACATGTCCCAGGTAACATACTTGGTATCTCCCACCCATTTTTTTTTTTCATTATGTGAAATTTACTTTTTTTTCTTAAAGACTTGTTTATTTGAAAGTCAATGAGGGAGACACACACACACACACACACACACACAGAGAACCCTTCATCTGCTGGTTCACTACCCAAGTGGCGACAACAGATAGGGCCGAGCCGGGATGAGTCAGGAGCTTCATCTAGGTCTCCCACCTGGGTGGCAGCAGTCCATGCACTTGGGCCAGCTTCTAGTGCTTTCCTAGGTGCATGAACTGGATTGGAAGTGGAGTAGCAGAGACCAGTGCCCATATGGCCCATTACCTGCTATGCCACAATGCTATCTGTGTACAATTTGAAATGTGCAAATGAGAAACAAAGATAAAAAATTTTTGCTAAAATTCAGTTACTAATCTGCTACTTTGCTCCACCTGTGCATGTGTATCTCTGGGTTTATGGCTGAATCTTTTGTAAGTAAATTAAATACCTTACTTGTGTGTCAGCAAACATCTCGTAAGAATGAGGATGTTTTCCTGTGCTGCTTCCAGATTCCTTCATAGTTGAGAAAATAAGCCAGAATCCTCTGGTACCCTAATGATTTGTTTTCAGATCTTTTATGATTTGACTCAACTGTCAGGATCTTCCCTTTATTGAGTTGTTCAGCATTTATTCATTATGTCTCCTTCATCTCTTCCTGAAGGACAGGAGGAAATCCCTTCTCCACTCTGAGCTTTTTCCCCATGACACTGACCTGCCGTCCTCCGCTGGCCAGGGTGCTGGGGTGGCCTGTTTCTGTGTGTGTCTGATGCTTTTCTGCTGACATTCTTTTTTTAAATTGGCAAATAGCTTTTTATAAAAGTATGTCATGGTTAACATAGGCTAATGTAGTAATTATGATTACTACTGTTATGTTTTTAAAATATTTTATTTTTATTGGAAAGTCAGATATACAAAGAGGAAGGTCTTCTGTCTGTTGATTCACTCCCTAAGCAGCCACAACGGTCGGAGCTGTGCCAATCAGAAGCCAGGAGCCAGGAGCCTCTTCTGGGTCTCCCACATGGGTACAGGGTGGCAGGGTTTTGGGCTTTGGGCCATCCTCCACTGCCTTCCCAGGCCACAAGCAGGGAGTTGGACGGGAAGTAAACTGGCACTCATATGGGATGCCAGTGGATGCAAGGCAAGGACCTTTTATTTTTAAAATAGTTGGTAAATAACTAAAATTTTTTTTTCTTAATATATGTACCATGCAGCTCTTCTTGTTTACTGAGAATTTACAGTCAGAAAGTTTTTGCAGTTACTTGAAATGTTTCTTTTCTTGAGTATTTTATATATTTTTAATATTTTTATATTTATATATTTGAGCATTTTAATATTTTTAAAATATTTTCAGTATTTTCTATATTTTAATTGCATATCCAGTTAAGTTCATTTGTTTCATTGTGTGTAATTTTTTGTTTTAAAACTTTGGGTATCTAAGTGACTCAAAATGCAAAACTTGAAAGTATAGAAAAACACGTTCTTAGAATTGTTATGGGACTGATTGTTGTGGTGCCAGCATCCCATATGGGTTTTGGTTCAGCTCCTGGATGCTCTACTTCTGATCCAGCTTCCTGCTATGGCCTGGGAAAGCAGCAAAGTATAGGCCAAAGCCTTGGGACCTTGCGACCCTGCAACCATGTGTGAGACCCAAAAGAAGCTCCTGGCTTTAGATTGGCTCAGCTCTGGCCATTGTGGCCATCTGGGGAGTGAACCAGCAGATCCTCTCTTTCTGCCTCTTCTCTCTCTGTGTTATCTCTGCCTTTAGCTGAAGCAAGGCCAGGCTGTAGCCGGAGCCTGGAATGCATCCAGGTGTCACATGTGGATGACTGGGACGCAGGTGGTTGGTTGGGTCATCTGCTGTTGCTTCCTAGTCGTGTTAGCAGGAAGCTGGATCAGAAGCAGAACAGCTGGTGCTTGAACCAGAGTTCTGATAAGGGTTGCTGGCATTTCTGGCCTGCATGGCTCACTCCACCAGAACGCATGCCCCACTTCCATTCACTTCTAATTTGTCCTTTCACTGTTTGAAGGGTTTTGTGAAAATGATGAATATATTTCCAAGTTCTTATTTTCCCTGCTTTCAGTTTGAGTTAGCACATTATCACTTGTTTTCCATCTACTTTATTCCACTAAACCATCTAATCTAGCAGCTCTTCTGTGTTTTTGTTCTGCTCAGGCACATGACGGTGACGCTGTAAATGATGCCTCAGGCTGGTGCGGCATCTGTGTCCTAGTGTGAGGGAGCAGGGCTTTCTTTGGCGGGGGGTCACACCTGCAGTGGGCCCACCTGCCCTATTTAGTGATGCAGTGGGCATCTTTCAACTTCTGGATAAGACCTCGGGAGCGGGAGTCCCTGGCACTCACTTTGGCATGCTGCCTACTATCCTGTTCCTCAGCCTGCTCCCTCTGTCTGCTCAGGTTCACCCCCCACCAAGCGGCAGCGGCGGAGTAGGGGCCGGCCCAGTGGTGGTGCCCGACGGCGACGGAGAGGGATTCCTGCTGCCCCCCAGCAGCAGCAGCAACAGCAGCAGCAGCCTGCCAGACCCTCCTCAGAAGGCAAAGTGACATGTGGTAGGCATCTGTGGGCCTTGGGAATGTCTGAATGTGCCTGGGGCAGGCTGTAGTCAGGAGTGGGGTGAGGCAGATGCTTGTGGGGTGTGATGACCCTGGCAGGGCACTCACTCACCCAGCACGGTAGCCGTCTTGTCGTTTCCGTTGCCATCTTACCTGTCTGTGCCCTGCCTGTACTTCCTCAGCTATGTTGTGTGCCACCTTATCCAGGAAACCTTTCCTGATCACCACTTGCCCCCATTCACCTGTTTATTCAGCAGGCAGCTGTAAGGGCCTTCCTTCCTCAGCAGGGTACACTGCAGGGTGCCAGCAAGGTTGCTGCTGGGCTCCTACCCTTTCTTGCCTCAAGATGTTTGACCTTGGCCAGGTGACTGGATCTCCCTGTGCCTCACTGTCCACATCTGTAAACAGCCAGGACTGTGGTGAGAAAAAATGAGCAAAGTCACCTAATGCACTTGCATGGCATGCCCTGGAGCTGTCTTGGTGCTAGGCCCAAGCACCAAGGGGTTGGCCCTTCCTCGTCCTGTGGCCGTGCAGTGTGATGGGGGCAAGCGACAGCAGCGAGGCCTGCTTTTATGGTGCTGACTGTCCCATGAAAAGGTCGTTGTTGCCTTTTCCTGCCAGTGAAGCTGAAGGTCACTTGGGACAACCAGAGATGTGGTGAGAAGTAGGGACCCGCTGGAGAAGGCAGGCTGGGGCTGAGCAGCCAGGCCTGACGAGCCACAGGGCCTGTGGGGTTTGGTTTATTTTGTCCATCCAGCGTTGTCAGGGCTTGAAGTAGGTGAGGGATGTGATCCAATAGCTCCTTGAGGAGGGACTCTGACCCCAGCTGGAATATCAGTGCTTAGAGAGGTGCTGGACACCTGTTCCATGCTGTCAGAGGGGTGTGTGTGTGTGTGTGTGTGTGTGTGTGTGTGTGTGTGTGTGTGTAAGCTTGATAATGGGGAAGCAGCCATGAGGTCAATCAAATAGCTCCTTGAGGAGGGACTCTGACCCCAGCTGGAATATCAGTGCTTAGAGAGGTGCTGGACACCTGTTCCATGCTGTTAGAGGTGTGTGTATATGAGTGTGTGTAGTAAGCTTGATAATGGGGAAGCCATTATCAAGCCATGAGGTCATCAGAGAAAGAGAGCCCCGAGGTCTGGCCTCAGTAGCTGTGTTGGGGAGGATGTATGGGATGGACTTAGGAAACAAGGAAGTTTGTATTTTTTTCCAAGGGTGGATACGGTAGGCTGGAGGGCTGGGTTCTGGGTCTGAAGACCCTGCCCTCGTGAAATTTTTTCTCTTGATGCCACAGAGGAGGCACAGCCTCGTGTTTTCTTCTGTGAGTCGGGCTGCAGGGGTCAGATATGGCATGTCCATTTCCTGGGCTGCAAGGGAGACAGATGAGGGCAGGGGCAGCCTGGTGGGTGTGGCAGATTCCATAAGTAGTGTGAGCAGGGAGCCCTCTGGGCAGCCTGCTTGTCTGGGGAGATGCGGCTTTAATGGGTAGGGGTAAAGGGAGAGAGGCAGCCCAGATGGGGGCTTTCTTCCAAGTGTGGGGGAAGCTGGGGCAGGTCTGTGTGCTTGCTCTGCACCCAGCATCTCTTGGTGAGCAGTGTGCCTGTGCCAGTGCCTGCTCTGGTTGTGGAAGACACAGAGTTTCACCAGGTGGTGAAAATCCCAGGCCTGGAGGGGTTCACGTCATAGTGGGTGAGACAACCCAGAACAATAACCTGTAATGCCAGTTTGTGACAAGTGCTTTGAGGAAACACAAAGCCAGGGAGGAGGCACTGGGGTTGGGTCGGGGAGGCTTCTGCAGAGCAGAGTGATGGCAGAGGGAGCAGCAGATGCACCAGAGGAGGAGGCTGAGCAATGCTGAGATGCTCAGGCTAGGTGAAGGAGCAACCAGGAAGGTGGCTTCATGCCCCTGCCACTTCGGAGACCTTGGCCTGACCTCTCCACCATCTGCAGAACTTGCTTCAGTCCACAGAGCTCACCTCTGTCCTCCCCTTGTGCCTTCGATGACCTTCCCTGCCCGGTTACAGAGGAACTGTGCACACCTGTGCTGAGGGTGGTCAGGAGGGCCCCATCCACAGAGATAGCCCTATGGCCTCAATTTCCGGCTTGAGGGAGGTGGCTGCCCACGGGTGACTGTTCCCTGCGTCAGGCAGCCATTATCAGAGCCACCAGGCTGATTGGCTGGGGAGGGAGTCCCTGCCTGCGGGAGGGCAGAGCAGGCCAAGCTGGGCTTGAGTCTCTGCCCTGCAGCCAGCAGGTTGTTAGTGTGGGTGGGGCTGGGCTTAGAAGCAGCCAGGGAAGCAGGTCTGACTGCTGACTCAAGGTAGGTGGGGCCCAGGAGGCTCTCCCCACTTGGGCTCCAGTCTCCCCTTCCTGCCAAAGGGGCACAGCTTCCCTTTAATGAGGCCATCAGGCTCAATGCCAGGGGTACAAGGAGGCTCCTCCTGACCTGGGTGGGAAACGAGGGGTCTGCCAGGCCAATAACTTCACATGCAGCCTGAGGGGTAAGCATTGGGCAGCCCACTTCTTTGAGGGACAGAATTTGCACCTGGGAATGTGCTGAAGGGGACTTGGGCTGGGATGCAAGACCCCGAGTTTCCACATCCCTTTCAGTTATCCACCATCACTGCCATGATCTGGAATTCTCAAGTGGTGGCAGCCCCCATTGTGCAAAGGAGAAGCAGGCCTAGGGGAAGGAAGTTGTCGCAGGCTTGGGGCCTGGGCGGCAGGGGCAGAGCTGGGCTCTATTTGTGTTTGTTCCCTATGTTTTCCAATGCATTGGGTGTGGCAGGGATGTGAGGCCCCTGCTTGCATCCTGGTTGGGGCCAGGAGGCCAAGAGATGGAGCTTCCAGATGTCAGGGCTGTGGCTCCTGGAAGAGGACAAGACAGGAGTAGGAGTGTGCCCTGAAGGTTAGGGGGTGATGAAGATGCTGGTGACATTGGGATGAAGGGAATGAGGGTGAGAGAGGCAGCCAGCAGATGCAACAGGGCCTTGTGAACATGGGTTTGGGCTTTGTATATTTTAAAGTGATTGTTTTTAATTTACTAGAAAGACAGAAACAGAGATCTTCCATTTACTGATTCACTCCCCAAATGCTCACAAAGCCAGGGCCGGGCCAGTCCAAAGCTAGGAGCCCAGAACCTGGTCTGCATCTCCTGTGTGGGAGAGGAGGTGTCTGCTGTGTGGCTCAGCTACTTGAGCCATCCCTGCTGCCATCCTCAGAGTGGGCATTAGCAGGGAACTGGAATCAGAAGCAGAGTCAGTCTTCAAATCCATGTACCCTGATACAGGATGTGAACTTCTGAGCAGCAGCTTAATCCACTGGGCCACAATACAAAATTTTCCTTTATTGTTTATTAAACATTTTTTATGTACTTGAAAGGTAGAGTCTGCATCAATGTCCAGATCGCTTGTCCCTAAATGTTTTTATTTATTTCTAAATTTTTATTGAGAGAGAGAGATCCATATTTCTTCTCTGGCTCACTCCTCAAATGCTTACAATAGCCAGGGCAGGGCCAGGCCAAGCTAGCAGCCAGATATCCATCCTGACTTCCCACATGGGTGTCAGAGACTCAACTACTTGAGCCAACCAGAGTCTGTCAGGGTCTGTGTTAGCAGCAAGCTACAATAGAGTCTGTCGGGATGTGTGTATTCTCAACAGCGGCCTAGTGACCATGCCAAAGACTTTTACCCATGCTTGTAAATTATGGAAAAGAGTTGGAGGATTTGAATGCTGAATAAAATGCTTTTCCATCTCACCCTTAATGGAAAATGTATTGAGGGACTAAGAGAGACTCAGACTGGTACAGGGAACACCAAATCGCCATCACCACACTCTAGCTGTAGTTACCTTGTGACTGCCCTGAATTCTGTGTGTTTTAGTATTTCATTTTATTTTATTTTTTTAAAGATTTATTTATTTTTTATTACAAAGTCAGATATACAGAGAGGAGGAGAGACAGAGAGGAAGATCTTCCGTCTGATGATTCACTCCCCAAGTGACCGCAACGGCCGGTTCTGCGCCTATCCGAAGGCAGGAGCCCTCGACTGCTTTCCCAGGCCACAAGCAGGGAGCTGGATGGGAAGCAGGGCTGCCGGGATTAGAACCAGTGCCCCTATGGTATCCCAGTGCGTGCAAGGCGAGGATCTTCAACCACCAAGCTATCACACTGGGCCCCCATAAGGATTCTTTAAAACATTATCATGCCAAGGAAATGATTCCTTACCATTAAAGAACACTGCTCAAATTTCCAGTTGTCAGGTCCATCACAGTAGCCTAATAGCTAAAGTCCTTGCCTTGCATGTGCCAATATCCCATATGGGCACCGGTTCTAATCCTGGTGGCCCCACTTCTATCCAGTTCTCTGCTTGTGGCCTGGGAAAGCAACCGAGGATGGTCCAAAGCCTTGAGACCCTATACCCACGTGAGAGACCCAGAAGAAGCTCTGGGCTCCAGTCATTGCAGCCACTTGGGGAGTGAATCAACAGAGGGAAGATCTTCCTGTTTGTTTCTCCTCCTCTCTGTATATCTGACTTTCCAATAAAAATAACTGAATCTTTTTTAAAAATTTTCCAGTTGTCTCCCAAATACTGCTCTCATTGATGTCCAGAATCCTGCACCCAATTTCTTGTTCCCCTTCATATTGTATTGGAAGCTGTTGTCCAAGGATGGCTGACTTGGGCTCATTCTGTTGTTGGTAGTAGGATCTGGAGCAGTGTGGCCAGGTGGAGGTTGGGGACTGTGGTTTTTCTGAACTGAATTCCTGGCAGGTATTTTCTTGCCTCAGGGAGCAGGTGGTGGCTGCAAATCTGTCTCCAAAGCTGGCGGCAGCCTCTCTTCATTGCTGTTAGGGAGAGGGAAAGAGCTCTGTGCTTGACCCTGACTGTGGTGCCTTGTCGTGGAGAAAACTGGTGTGAGGCCATCTAGAGCCAAGAGGCTGGGGATGGCAGGGGCTGACTGGTGTGGCAGGGTGGGCTGCTCTCCTATGCATACTGCCTTTTTGCTCTGGAGCTGGGAACTTCCTACCAAGCTTGTCCACCTCAGAACTCTCTGAGGTATGACTTGAGTGAGGGTCATCTCCGGACTCCAAGACTTCCCGCCCAGGGCCTGCTCCCTGGAATATTGCTCTGGCCCCTACTGTGAAGTCCCTCCGATCCCCCTCTGTCCTATTCTGTCCTAGAAGAGGGACCAGTGACATGTCGGCACAGAAGGCGTGGGGGGCAGTATGAGCCTCCTGCAGGAACGCAGAGCTCCTGGGGGTCAGGAAGTGTCATCACCCCTTTCCCACAGTACTGCCGCACCTGAACCTGTCTTGTGCTTCCTTTCTCAGACAGCTGTCTGTGGCCTGGCCCTGGTGCTGCCACCCTGACACTTGTGCAGAGCAGCTGGCATGGCCTCTGAGTTGGGCAGTTCTGTCCCCTGTGCCAGACCCTGGTCTATGCTCTTCCTGTGCCTTCAGCTGTGTCCTCCCATGAGAGGCATTGAGGCACAGAGGTCTGGTTGCCTGCTGAGACCAGACTCCTGACCCCGCCCTGGTTCCGCCCATGTGCGAACCTGCTCTGGCCTGGACTGTGCTTCTCTGCTCTGGACATGCTGTCCTTCTACTCCTGTTTAAATCCACTCATCCTCCTCGTGGCTCACCTCAATGTCATTTCCTAGAGAGATACTCTAATCCTTTCAATCTAAATTATAGATTTGACCATATAAATTATATGGTCAGTCTGCATTGTTCTGTCCTGGGTTTCAGCCTATGCCTTCGTTGTGCATGTCTGTGTGGCTGTGAGAGGTAACAAACAGGGGTATCGTCAAGCGTTCAGGCTCTGGAGCTGAACACCCCTGATGGCACTCTAGCTCTGCCACTCACAGCTTTGGGCAGCTGACTTGGTCCCTGGGCCCCTGTTCCCCCATCTGCAGGAAGGGGGCCACAGCAGCCTTGCTTCCTGAGGATGGGGGGCTATAGGAATGTCAGGCTTTGCAGCTGGCAGTGGATCCTGGCAGTGTCCCTGGTGGCTATTTTGGTGGTTGGGGTAGGAAGACGTTGTGCTTAAAGCATGGGACTTGGGGCTTACAACCTGGATGCAGCGAGGCTTGAGCAAAATCTTTTCTCCTCTTGCCTTCCGGGATCCCCATCTTCCCTCTCCATCTTTGATTGTGTTGCCCAGGTTGGAAGTTGGCCCATGGGCTGGTGAAGGATTCTGCATCTCTGAACCGATGATGAGAGTACACAGAGGAATCAGGTGGGCTGCTAGGGACCACCTGGGCCTTGGGCCAGGCACACAGCAGTGGCTACTGAGCTGGGTTGCCTGTCTCCCTGTCCCTTTGGTGGCAGGCCCTCCTGTCCCCTTCACATGCCTGGCCCTTGGTGCCCACCACTGTTGAGTGAGTCTGTGCTGCCCCTTGTGGTGCCCATCCCCACATGGTCTCTGTGTGGCCATGTGGGTGATCCATGGCTCTGGTGAAGAGCAGAGTGAGCTGAAGGAGGATCCAGGGCCCCTCAGCTGAGTCTTACTGGGTGCTGGCGGAGAGTGCTCCCTGTCCATTGGATATGGACAAGCTGTTTGTGAGGGGCCAGCCTTGTGTTGGGAGCATGCTGCTCTTGAACAGCAGGGTGTGGGAGGATGGAGCAGTCATGGGGGGAGTGCAGGTGGAGGTTAGCACAGAGACCTTGGGTGAAGGAGCTGCAGCTCTGAGCAGGGGACTTGGGGGCAGATGACAAGTGTTGCAATCACAGTTCCTGCTTCTGGGTGCCTGCTTGCCCTGGGCTCTGAGTCAGGTGTCTTACAAGCTGCCTTGTTGATTCCTCTGACCCTGCACTTGTACAGGGACCTCTTGTTTGTCTCTCTGTTTTTCAGATGGGGAAACTGAGGCTCAGAGAGGTGAGGTCACCTGCTTAAGGCCCCCCCGGCTAGAGCGTGGCAGAGCTGGGACTCACCTCCAGGTCTGTGGGACCCCGCCGCCTGGCTCTGCCTCTGCTGCTGACCAGCCCTGGGAGGCCTTGGACAGGTGCTGCTCTCCTGCCCATGTTGATGGAGGCCACACCAGACACCTGGAAGAGTCAAGGCCATGGTTCCAGAGCGCTTGTGTGGTCCTCAGGATGCAAGGAGTTGGGCCCGCAGGAGGTTGGGGAAAGCCTGGGGCTGAGGCTTGACAAACTGCTCTGGGCCTTAAGAGGAGAAGGGGTGCCCTTCAGTGTGGAAAGAGGAAGGGTTTGGGTGAAAGGAGGAAGTAGGTGGGGCTGAGAAGTTTCCAGGGGAACAGAGGCCCTGCCTCCTATGCTCTGCTGCAGATGCTGTGTGAAAGGTGAAAGGAGCCCATGACATGATCCCCTCCCAGAGCTTCAGTTTCCTCATCTGTCAAATGAGCTGTCCCACTGGGCTGTGTAACCCCAAGGACCAGGTACTTGGCATGTTAGAGCTATTGGTGATGGCCATTTTTGGAGTACCTACTGGGCAACATGTGCAGTGTCAACCTGTTCTTTTCTGTGCTTTTAAAATATTTATTTTTATTTTAAAGGCAGAGTTATAGAGACAAAAGGAGAGAAAGTGAGCATGCAAGCTCTATCTGTTCGTTTACTTCATAAATGGCCATAATAGCCAGAGTTGGATTGGTCAAAAGCTGGGAGCCAGGGGCTTCTTTGGAGTCTCCCGTGTGGATGCAGGGGCCAAAGCACTTGAGTCACCCTCTGCTGCCTTCCCAGGCACATTAGCAGGGAGCTGGATTGGAAGTGTAGTAGTTGGAATACAAATTGGCATCCATATGAGATGTGATGTCACAGGTGAAGGATTAGGCTGCTATGCCATGGCACCTGCCCCACTTTCTTTCTAACCTTAACAACCTTTCATAGCAGGGAGTATCCCCTGGTTTAGGCAGGAACTCCTGCTCATAGAGGTGGTGATTAGCACCAGAGGCTCTGTGGCACAGGAGGTGAAGTGAGTGCTGGCCCTGCAGGTCTCCTCTTAGTCCCCATTTCCTCATCTGTCCATTAGCAGTGACCGCAGAGCCTGCCTCACTCTGTTGCTTGTGAGTTGAATGAGCTCATGTGGTTTCTGTCATCTGCCCTTCCTGGGTGCCAGTTGGCCTCGGTAGTTCTGGGCTCACACAGGCCCACCCAGTCCCTGGGTTAGGAGGCAGCTGATTGCTAGTAGAACCAGCACAGCTGCCGCCTCCTTAGTGCTTGCCTGGTGTGATGGGAGGAGGGAAATGTGGTCCAGTCCCACAGGACTGTGACTGTACAGGTCAGGGTGGGAAGACTGGGAGGCTGTGAGGCTGGACATCTTGAGGCAAAACCAGGAGTCCCTATCTTGTTCTCACCAGTGCAGACCGAGCACCTGTGTGCTCAAGTGTAATTATGCATGTGAACGACACAGAATCTGTCAGGGAGCGCCCATGGTCGAGGTCGGGTGGGGTGGGAGGAGACGTGGCAGCCCAGTAGCTGCCAATAGAGTAGGTTGCACAATGTTAAGTAGGAAAAAATAGAGCAGGGTGTAGGGCAGGAGAAAGCTGGGGTGGAGCCTGGGTGGTGGAGGCGTAGTTTACTCCCAGTGGGACTCCAGGGGAAGGTGGCAGTTGAGTAGAGACCTGCAGGAAGTGAGAGAGCAGGTCCTGTGGAAAGAGCTCTGCTGCTTTGGGAGGGGCAGGGCTAGCTGGAGCCGGCCTGAGGGTTGGGGGAGCAGTGAGGAAGTGGTGAAGCCCCAGAGGAGGGTGTGAGGTTAGGGAGGTGCAGGCCACACACAGGGTGGAGCCCTGCAAGGACTTCAAATGGGTGGGGCTGTGGGAGGGCCTGTGGGAGCGCCAGGAGGGAGGCAGGGTGGCAATCTCACTGAGTAGAGCGATGGTCCACCCTGATGAATGACCTTCTTCCCCCCTCAGACATTCGGCTCCGGGTTCGAGCAGAGTACTGCGAGCATGGGCCGGCCTTGGAGCAGGGTGTGGCGTCCCGGCGGCCCCAGGCCCTGGCAAGGCAGCTGGATGTGTTTGGGCAAGCCACTGCAGTGCTGCGCTCACGGGACCTGGGCTCCGTGGTGTGTGACATCAAGTTCTCAGAGCTCTCCTACCTGGACGCCTTCTGGGGTGACTACCTGAGTGGTGCCCTGCTGCAGGCCCTGCGGGGCGTGTTCCTGACTGAGGCCCTGCGTGAGGCGGTGGGCCGCGAGGCGGTCCGCCTGCTGGTCAGTGTGGATGAAGCCGACTATGAGGCTGGCCGGCGCCGCCTGTTGCTGATGGAGGAGGAAGGTGGGCGGCGCCCATCAGAGGCCTCCTGATCCTGGATCTGACAGGACTGACCCCACTGAGTCTGCAGGCGTCTGAATCTCCCCTGGAAGACGGCCATCTCTGCCCCTAGAGGACTGTCCGTCTAGCAGCTCTGAGGACTGTGACAGGATGGCGGCTCAGTGCCTGCTCCTCTTTGTCCAGGATGTGGGCTCTGAGGCCTAAACCACTTCCGCCTGAGTCCCCCCACCCCCAGGTGTGTCCCTCAGCCTCTGCAGAATGGGGCTCAGGCCTGCAGATCCCAGAAGGAGGGGCGGGTGGAGCTACACCTTCCTAGAAGGCCCCTGTGTGTGGCATGTCTGACTCTAGGCTGTCTGCACCTGTGCACATAAATACACATGCACTCAACACTTCACACCCTGCTCCCTCTAGAATCTTCCCTTATTTGGCCCAAGGGCTTCTGTCTCAGGATCTCTGATTGTACCACCTCCAACCTGGGCTTCAGCTAAGACCAGTGGGTATATGTGGCATCTGCTCACCTTGCCCACATATCTCAGCCTGTTGGGGTTCTGCCAAGGCCTCACACAGATGTGACTATTGTCACCACCTTCCTATACTTTCCTGCCCCCTAGAACTGGACACAGGTTTCTAGACCCCTCAAGAGTGCCACACAGGGTGCTGTGGCATTAGCAACAGCATGTATCTGATGGGCCTGCTGTGGCCTAGAGGGCCATGATCAAAAAATACCTCTATCTCGGAAAGGGAAGGTGGAGGAGGCCTGGGAGCTGCTGGGAAAGATGGTTGACAAATGACACCAATAAAGCTGCCCTAAAGGGGGTATCAGCAAGCATCAAGACTGTTGGACTCTTTTTCCCCTTTTTTTTCTCTTTTACTTGAAAGGCAGAGAACAGAGATTTTCTGTGTACTGGTTCACTCTCCACATGCACAGAACAGAGCTGGTCCAGGCTGAAGCCACAAGCCACCTGGAACTCCACCCGGGTCTCCCCTGTGGGCACCAGGGGCTCACACACTTGAGTTATCTGCTTCCCAGGCTGTATTAGGAAGCTGGCAGCTCACCCCACGATCTGCAAGAGCTGTCCCTAGGGCTCTCGATGGCGGGGAGAAGGCTTGCTCCTGGCCTGGTATTAGGGGCTGCAGGTGGGCAGAGGGCAGGATCACTCGTCAGCTGCTCACACAGACCTGTCCTACTCCCAGGGCCTCACCCTGGTTTTTCCTCTGTCACATGAGATGCTGCCTTTGAAGTCGCACTCTCCTAACCTTGTTGTTCAGATTTTGCTTATCTGCCCTGGGGTGGGGGGGAGGGAGTGACGGAGGTGTCCCCAGTCTTGAGGATTTTTTACATTTTTTTAAAAAAAGATTTATTTATTTTATTGGAAAGGCAGATGTACAGAGAAGAGGAGAGACAGAGAGGAAGATCTTCCATCTGTTGATTCACTCCCCAAGTAGCCGGAATAGCTGGTGCTGCGCTGATTGAAGCCAGGAGCCAGGAACTTCTTTCCGTGTCTCCCCCGTGGGTGCAGGGTCCCAAGGCTTTGGGCTGTCCTTGACTGCTTTCCCAGACCACAAGCAGGGAGCTGGATGGGAAGTAGAACTGCCGGGATTAGAACTGGCACCCATATGGGATCCCGGCATATTCAAGGTGAGGACCTTAACCACTATGCTATTGTGCCGGGCCCGATTTTTACATTTTTTCTTTGAGAGGCAGGCAGATAAGCTTTACCTGCTGGCTTACTCCTCATGCCAACAGAGCTGGTGCTGGGCTAGGCTGAAGCGACAGGTGACTCAAATTTGGTTAGCGACCCAGCTGCTTGAGCCTCATTTGTGGTTACCGGAGAGCTGGAATCAGGAGTGAAGCCAGGACTTGAAGTCCATCACCTACAGATGTCCCAGGTTGTGTCTTAGCATGCCCAGACCCAAGCATTTTTAACTAGTTCAGTGAGGCAGACCTGTATTCCTGTGGGAGGCCCCACAGTTGGCAAACAGGATAGGCAGCCAGGGTTCAGTTCATTTTTTTTTTTTTTAAGATTTATTTTTATTTGAAAGGCAAAGTTAGAAAAGGAGACAGACATGGAGGTAGCTTCCAAGCACTGGTTCACTCCCCAAGTGGTCCCATGGCCGGTGTTGAGCCAATCTGAGGCCAGGAGCTTCTTCCTGGTCAGGGGTACAGGGGCCCAGCACTTTGGGCCCTGCTCCATCGCTTGCCCAGGCCTTAATGGAGCTGGATCAGAATGAAACAGCTGGGACTTGAACCGATGCCCATACAGGATGCTGGCGCCGCAAGTGGAAGCTTATTCTACTACACCAAGGACCGTCCTGGGCATTCTTTTAGCCTGGGTGTCTCTTCCTCTTTCTGCAGTCAAACAGCAGTGCCTGCTGCCCTGGCTGCGCAGCTAAGGTCGTGGCCTCCCCGCTTTCCGCACCGCTCGGGTATGGGGTCAGGAACTGAAGCTTCTTGCACCATACCCAGGGTTTTCCTTCCCAAGGAAAAGGGGAACTAGGCTTGGGCAGTTGGGGGTAGGACAGGCAGGGTGTCTCAACAGCTGTTTTTTTGTTTAAGATTTATTTTTATTGGAAAAGCGATTTACAGAGAAAAGGAGACACAGAGTAAGATCGCCCCCTTGTTGGTTCACTCCCCAA
The DNA here is from genome assembly GCF_017591425.1 of Ochotona curzoniae. NCBI lineage: Eukaryota > Metazoa > Chordata > Mammalia > Lagomorpha > Ochotonidae > Ochotona > Ochotona curzoniae. The sequence goes on along the minus strand of NW_024465561.1, from coordinate 1,555,357 downwards.
ATAGCCTCAATGGTTGGAACTGAACCGAACCAAAGCCAGGGGCCAGAAGCTTCTAGGTCTTCCACATGGGTGCAGGGTCCCAAGTATTTGGGCCGTGCTTCACGGCTTTCTCAGGCCATAAGCTGGCAGCTGGAAGAGAAGTGGAGCAGCTGAGACATGAACCAACACCCATATGGATTCCTAGCACTCGAGGATGGAAGATTAGCCAGTTGAGCCATTGCACCAAGCCTCCAAGAGCTGTTCTTATTTTAGGGCTGTAACCAAGTGTGCCATACTTTGAAGCCAGTCTTGACCCCTGACAAGTGGGTGGTGTACAGAGTAGCAGGAGGCCTGGGGCAGGCCTGAGTGATCCTGAACTCTGCCTTTACCTCACTGGCAGGAGCTGGGTTGTCTTCGGGTCTGTTTATTAGGTCAAGCTGTGTGCTTGAGAGAAGGGAAAACCCTGGTGTGGCACAGGGTCTGCCACAGTGAATTACAATGGTAAGGATGGGGGTTGTCATCCCTTCGTGGAACTGGGGGCACGGCACAGGTTTTCTTTTAAAGATCTTTCTTTTCTTTCTCTCCCCTTCCCGCCCTCTGTCCCTTCCTTCCTTCAATTTTTTAAAATGTTTATTTTAATTGAAAGGTCAGATTTTACAGAGAGAAGGAGATAACAGAAAGATCTTCCATCTGCTTGTTCACCCTCCAAGTGACCGCAATGGCCAGAGATAAGCCGATTCGAAGCCAGGAGCTTCGTCTGGGTCTCCCATTTGGGTGCAGGGTCTCAAGGCATTGGACCATCCTCCAATGCTTTCCCAAGCCACAAGCAGGGAGCAGCTGGATGGTAAGCAAACCAGTGCCCTTATGGATCCTGGTGCTTGAGGGTGGAGAATTAGCCAATTGCGCCACTGCATTGGATCCAGGGTATAGGTTTTCTTTCTTTTTATTTTACTTTTATTGGAAAGGCAGATATATATAGAGGAACAGAGACAAAGAAGATCTCTGCTGATTCACTCCTCAAGTGGCTGCAACGGCTGTTGCTGAGCTGGACCTGAAGCCAGGAACCAGGAGCCAGGATCTTCTTCCGGGTCTCCCATGCAGGAGTAGGGTCCCAAGGCTTTGGGCCGTCCTTGACTGCTTTCCCAGGTCACAAGCAGGGAGCTGGATGGAAAGTGGGGCTGCTGGGATTAGAACCACTCATATGGGATCCCGGCGCGTGCAAGGCAAGGACTTTACTGCGCTGTACGAATTTTCTTTTTTTTTTTTCTAAAGATTTATTTTTATTATTTTTTTATTGGAAAGGCGGATATACAGAGAGGAGAGACAGAGAGGAAGATCTTCCGTCCGATGATTCACTCCCCAAGTGAGCACAACGGCCGATACTATGCCGATCCGAAGCCAGGAGCCTCTTCCGGGTCTCCCACGCGGGTACAGGGTCCCAAGGCTTTGAGCCGTCCTTGACTGCTTTCCCGGGCCACAGGCAGGGAGCTGGAAGGGAAGCGGGGCTGCCGGGATTAGAACCGGCGCCCATATGGGATCCCGGGCGGGCAAGGAGAGGACCTTAACCACTTGCGCCACCGCGCCGGGCCCTGTACGAATTTTCTTATACGATTTTGAGGGTCTCTTGTACTAGGTTTGTATCTGTTCCGCTCCCAACTATGGGGTTTGCCAGTCCCTCAGCTTTGGAAGTGAATCCTGCCCGCTCACTGGCCACGTTTCAGACTCCTCCCTCTGCTTCAGTTGCACTCCGTTCCTCACTTTGTTCTTTGGCTCCTTTCACCACGCCCCTCTGCGGGTTCGCGCTCGGAGGTCCCGCGCGCGCAGGGGGTCCTCGAGCCCGGATGAGCAGTGGCGGGAACCGCGCGGGACCTGCGCTCCTGCCGGCGGGAACCTCCCTGGGAGCATGCGCTGTGGAGCTTGCCTGGGCTGGCCGGGCTGCGCACGAGGCGTCGCGGGCTGACCAACAGCAGCTTCGAGGCCAGAGGTGGGTCAGATCCAGGGCTGGAGGACAACCCGGGAGGCTCAAAAGCTTCAGAATTCAACAAGTAGGATTTCGTGGGGTCGGGGCGGACAAGCTGCGGCCGGGGGGAACTAAGGGGTAGGAGGTGGGCTTGGAGGGCTCGGAGCGGGCCGACCTCAGGGAGGGGGTGTTGGCAGGGGCAACCCTTGCGAAGGGCTGAGAGCATATTCCTGACTGGACTGCAGTGAGTCAGATGGTCGGCGGCACAGGCAGGTGGAATGGCCGAGTGTTTGCCCCCTCCTGCCCGTTTGGTCAGCGGCGTGGAGGAGCAGGACCTTCCCGGGACCCAGGACCGCCAGCTGGGTGCTGGTTCGGGAGAAGCCCTGAGTTGGTGGCCGGGCCAGCAGAGGCGGCTGGAGGAGCCTGGGGGACGCTGGTGAGGGGCACAGCAAGGCCTGCCTGGGACGGGGGAGCTCCCTGTTCATGCTGTGAAAAAATCAACATCGCCAGCCAGAACCAGCATTCCAGTTGTGAGATTTAAAATAGCACACAGGGCTACATGTTAAGTTATAAAATGCATCTCACCGTTGTCCAAAAATACATTGCCAGCACTCTAGCAGCTCCTTGCCCAGCTTTCTATCATGGTATTCACAGTTCTGCCACTTCCCCCAGCTGGAATTAGGATGCTAGTTTTTTTTTTTTTAATAAGATTTATTTATTTTTATTACAAAGTCACATATACAGTGAGGAGGAGAGACAGGGAGAAAGATCTTCCATATGATGATTCACTCCCCAAGTGACTACAACAGACGGTGCTATGCCCATCTGAAGCCAGGATCCAGGAACTTCCTCCAGGTCTCCCACACGGGTGCAGGGTCCCAAAGCTTTGGGCCGTCCTTGACTGTCTTTCCAGGCCACAAGCAGGGAGCTGGATGAGAAGTAGAGCTGCAGGGATTAGAACCGGTGTCCATATGGGATCCTGGTGCTTTTAAGGCAAGGAATTCAGCAGCTAGGCCACGACACTGGGCCCAATGCTAGGATTTTTTTTAAACAACTCTTAAAAATGTATGTATTTGAAAGGCAGAGTGGAAGAGAGGGGTGGTATGGGGTGGTGGAGGGCAGAGGACAGGAGCACTCCCATCCGCTGGTTCAGTTCCCAGGTGCCTGCAGTGGGGACAACTGGAATACAGCCAAACTTGGAAGCTAGAAATGCCAACTGGGTCTCCCGTGTGGGTGGCAAGGACCCAAGTACTTGAGCTGCCACCTGCCACCTGCCAGAGTGTGCGTTAGCAGGAAGCCGGAATGCAGAATGGAGCTGGATGGGAAGTGGAGCAGCCAGGATACGAACCATTGATCTTGTAAAAGACCCCTCCTATGCGTGAATTTCAATTTTTTGGCCCCCAAATAAAACTCTTCTTTTCCATTTTCCGTGAACGTTTTGGATGCTTTGGCTTGGCAGATCCTACCAAGTGCTGTAACATCCTGTAGGTGCTGTAACAAATTCCCACAGCAGACAGTTTACTGTCTCGCAGACCTGGAGCTCAGCAATCTATAACCAGTTTGCCTGGGCTGAAATCGCAGGTCCGCGCGAGCAGAACCCGTCCTGAGGTCTTAAGGGGAACCCATTCCCTGCCTCGTGCAGCTTCTGTTGGCTGCCAGCATTACTCGGCTTGTGACTGCATTGCTCCGGGCTCTGTCCCTGTGGTTGCACCGCTCTCGCCTCTTCTGCCAATATGACATCTCTTTCTGCCTGTCTTAAATTTGTTTAAAGCTTTCTTTGTATTGGAAAGTGAGATTTACAGAAAGAAGAGACAGAGACAAAGATCTTGCATGTGCTGGTTGACTCCCCAGGTGGCCACAACTGCTGGAGCTGAGCTCGATCCAAAGCAGAGTCAGCAGCTTCTTTGGGGACTGCCACACGGGTGCAGGATCCCCAGGCGTAGGGCCATCCTGGACCGCATTCCTGGGCCATAAGCAGAGAGCTGGAAGGAAAGTGGAGCAGCCAGGATTAGAACTGGCAAAAAAAAATTTTTTTTTAAGCTTTTTTAGAAGTTGCTTATGTAGTTGAGAGGAATGTATGTTCCTATGGGTCTCTGATTATGGTGGAGAGTTTCAGGTAGGGAAGAATGTGGGTGGGTCAAATGTTCCAGGTTTTTTTTTTTTGTTTTTTTTTTTTTTTGGTTGTTTTTCTCCTGTCTTGCTAGGGGAGGGTGGAGAGGGGTCTCTTGTTTTGTTTTTTTCAAGCTGCATCTTGCTAGTGGGTGTAGCAACCTTGCCTTGCATGTCCCATCCCCAGCCCAGCCCTCCTGAGAACTGGCAGGTGTACTGGTCTAACCCAGCCTAGCCTGGTTCCCATTGTGCCAGTGTGTGCTGTGAACTGCCCTGCCCTGCCAATCCCAGACCAGGTTCACCAATGCGTGCTGCAGTTCAGCCTGGTCCAGCCTGCTCCCATTCTGCCTGCCTTATCAGGGACAAATGTGATCATTTCCTGCCCACCCAAAGAATCCAGGGTAATGTCCTCACCCCCAAATCCTCATTTGTATCATTTCTTGCTCTTTGTTTTAATTTGAAAAAAAAAAGGTGATGTTTATTTACATCTTTGATGAGGGTGGGAAAAATCTAGAGTAGGGAGAAGTGGGTGTGATCATTTTGTGTCTTTACTTTTTGTTTTAAGTAAAGGCTTCTTTATTTTTATGGTAAAATCAGATTTATAGAGAGAAGGAGAGACAGAGAGGAAGATCTTCCATCTAATGGTTCACTTCCCGAGTGGCCACAATGGCTGGAGCTGAGCCGATCTGAAGCCAGCAGCTTGTTTTGGGTCTGCCACGTGGGTGCAGGGTCCCAAGGCTTTTTGTCATCCTCTGCTGCTTTCCCAGGCCACAGGCAGGAGTTGGATGGGCAGTGGAGCAGCAAGGCTACAAACTGGCACCCACATGGGATCCTGGCACCCACATGGGATCCTGGCGCTAAGTCTTCAGCCACTAGGCTACGGTGCCTGTCCGTTTTTTGTTTGTTTGTTTTGTTTGTTTTTAATATTCATTTATTCTTGCTTTGAATACAGTTTTTAGGGAGAGAAGGAGAGATAGAGAGAGAAGGTCTTTCTTTCGATGGTTCACTCTGCAAATGGCCACAACAGCCACGGCTGAGCTGCTCTGAAGTTGGGAGCCAAGAGCTTCTTCTGAGTGCCCCATGTGGGTGCAGGGTCCCAAAGAATTAGGCCATCTTATGCTGCTCTTCCAGGCCACAGACAGGGAGCTGGATGGGAAGTGGAGCAGCTGGGATACGAACCAGTGCCCATATGGGATCCCAGCGCATGCAAGGCTAGGACTTTAACTGCTAGGCTATCGTGCTGGGGCTTATAAATTTCCTTTTGTCTTGTAAAGTAGCATTCACAGGTTGCAAGGTGCTCCGTCTTGACGTTTTAGGAGGGATTTTTTCTACCGACTGCTCGTCTAGGCTGTGTTTCGCACATGGGCTGTGCTCTGCCGCCAAACTGTGCTGAATGAGAGTTCTGGGCACTTCACATTCCTGTTTTTATTGGTCTTGTCAGATGCTTTAATTTTACTGCTCTGATGGATGTGGTGTAGTGTATCATCGTGGTTTACTTCTCTACAATGATGAATTTCTGCTTATTCTCAAGTGAGACATTGGTCTTTTTTTTTTTTAAAGGTTTATTTGAAAGGCAGAGTGACAGAGTGAAGAGGGAGACAGAGAGATCTTCCATCTTCTGATTTACTCCCAAAATGGAAATGGCCAAAGTCAGGAAGACAGGAGCCCCACGCACATCTCCCACCTAGGAATCAGGCCCGCACGTGTGGGCCGCCGTTTGCTGCTTTTCCACGTGCGTTCTCGGGGAGCTGAATGGGAAGTAGAGCAGCCAGGACTCAAACCAGCACTGTGATATGGGATCTGTTGTCACATGCGGCGTCTTAACCCATGGTGCCACAATGGCAGCTCCTGATTGGCAGTCTTTGAGAGGAGAGATGTGTACATATGTGCTAAGTAGATGGAATACACATGTGGAAGCTTCAGGAAACATTTGTTTAAATTGAATAAGAGGCCTCCCCTGCTTTTAAGCATTAAGTTATTTAAAGTGAATGCAGAGAGATGAATGGAGTTAGGATCAAAGATAAATAAGAAACAGGGTTAGACTTTTTTCCTCTCAAGCATTAAGTTGTTCAACAAACATTTGCCAACCTACACTCTCCTGTGTACCACGGGGTGGCTTCCACCTAGTCCCTCCCTCGGCAATCTTTGGCTGCATAGGGCATATGATTACTGGAGATATTTCAAAGGAATGGAGGAACTCGGCCTAGGCAGACATCGACTCTGACCTGACTTTACAGATTTTAGGCTTGCTTTCACAAGCTCTCTGACCCAGCATCCCACCTCCTGTTGACACATCCTTCATTCCTGAAGCCTGCAGCACCTGCTCACAGAATTCTTCTCCGCCCCAACCTAAACTGTTCTGCTGGTACACTTACCTGCCCCCATGGTGAACCAGGCCTGCAATTATCTGGCCTCCTGGTATCTCTCATCTGCACAGAGACCTTCATCCCCCTCCAGCTGTCCAGTCCTGTGTCCTGTGACCACACCTTGCACTGAGTCACCACCTGGGAGTGGGAACATTCACTGAGGACTTGCCGCACTCGGGGCACTCTGCGTAATGTTTCATTATCTGTTTACCCCGCACGCAGACCTGCAGGCTTGGTCATTAGTGACCTTAGTTTACACACAGGTGCCTGGGTAATACCTTTAGTAAGATATTGGGGCCAGGATTCTGGCTCAGAATGTGTCCCTAATTTCAAATCCCTAGTTGTAGCCACCAAGTACAGTCTTCCGTGTCTTTGAAGTCCGGTGTCCTGCTTTCTGATCCCAGCACCTGCCTTCCAGGTCTGATGGGTCCTTGCTGCAGCATCAGCTCAGAGAGCTCTCCTCCCTTGATGCCTCTGTCTTCTGCCAGTTGGCCAGACCCCTCCTGGCTTCTCTTCCTTCCCTGCCCAGCCAGAGTCTCACATCGGATCATCTGATTCCTCTCTGACAGTCAGGGTCCCAGCAGGAAACAGAAGGTACTGCAGCTGGGATTTTGAAGATAATTTAATGAAGGAACTATTTGCAGAGCTATAGCCAGGGCTAAGGGAACCAACAGGAGGTATAACAGGCAGTGAGTGGTGAGTCTGCAGCCCTGAAAGAGCCAGAGGACATGCCTGAGAGGAGTGCAGTGTGTGGCCACTTCCAGAAACAAAATGCTCAGGTGGATCTGAGAGTAGAAGAAATATCTAGAAGGCGGACTTTTGTTCTTGTCTAATGCCCTGCTGGTACCTTTCTTAGGGAGTTACTCATGAATGGTCAGAGGGCCGGAGCCCAAATGACGTCATCCATATGGGTAGGGAAGGGCCTGGAGACCATATGGAACACAACCAGCACACACTCTCAATTCTGTTATACTCCTAGTCTCTGTATTGTTGACCAACAGAGGCCTAACCCTGGTCCAGGGGCTGAGCTTGGCTGAGAAATACGATGGCACATATGGGTGCTGCTCCAACTTCTTGGTCCCTCCCCATTGAGTAGCCTCTCCAACTTGTCCTTCCTGTCTCAACAAATAGACCTTGGGCAAATGAGTTGTGATCTTGAGCTTCTTATTCACGGGCTGCATGCGTCTATATGGTAGAGCTTTGTGCCACCTAAACATGTTTTGATGGATGATGGCCTGCGTCAACTAGTACAGTGAGTCAGGTCTCACAACATCATAATGGAGCTGAAGCATTCCTGTTGCTTGGTGCTGCTCGTCTCGTCACAGTTGCCTATGGTATTCAGTGCAGCAACATGCTGTTTGGGGTTCCAGAGTCACCTGATGGCACATTGCTCGGAGCGCAGCCCCATGGCTAGTGAGGGCGTGTTTGTATTCACTCCGTCCCTCCAGGCTCTGTTCTGGAGCCTCTGCTCTTACTTGCGTCTTGACTCTAGAATGTGACATCATCACTCTGACCTTTTTTGTTTCTGCCTCCTTCTCCTTTTTCAGCTCTGATATTTTTTGTGGATATTCCAAGCAGTGACTTTAACCAACCACCATCCGCTTCTTATCCTGAGTGCTTGAAAGAAAAAAAAAAAAAAAGGATGATTTGGGGTCCTTTGGCTATGAGCAACAGAGACCGTCGCTTGCTGACGTGTTCAGGCAGTGGATGTCTGCGGGGAACAAGCACTCTTGCTCACACTAGCCTCAACATTCACTTTCCATCTAAGTCTCAGCTCAGTGAAATCATTCACATGGAGTATGCTACTCACCTTCTCTGGCTAAATTCTAGAACACTCTTCTGTCTCTAATGTGCAACTTCAAGGCAGGGAGACAAAGCTCTCTCGTCCAGGGGTTTACTCCCAAATGTCCATGACAGCTGTGCTTGTACTAGACCAAAGCCAGGAGGTAGGAATTCATTCTGGGTATTCCACATAGCAGAAGGGGTACAAACACTCGAGCCATTGCTTAATGGCTATGAAGGTGCCCCTGTAGCATGAACCAGGAATTAAAAGCAGAGACAGGGTGGAAAATGTAGGCATCCTGACATGGGACATAGGCCTGTCAATAGTGACAAATTTTTAAAAAATTATTTATTTTTACTTAAAAGGCATATCTTACAGAGAGAAGATGAGGCAGAGAGGTGAGGGGTGGTCTTCCATCTGCTGATTCACTCCCCAAATGCCTGCAACAGCCAGAGCTGAGGCAATCAGGAGCCAGGAGCTTCATCAGGGTCTCCCATGTGCGTGCAGGGTCTCAAGGACTCGAGGCATCCTTCGCTGCTTTTCCAGACCATAAGCAGAGAACTAGATTAGAAGTAGAGCAGCCAGGACATGAACCAGCATCCATATGGGATGCTAGAGCTGCAGGCCAAAGATTAGCTTGCTGGGTCCTAGTGACTAAATCCTTGCCTTGCAACTGCTAGGATCCCATACGGGTGTTGATTCATGTCCCAGCTATTCCACTTGCCAACCAGCTCCCTGCTTGTGATCTGAGAAAGCAGCAGAGGATGGCTCAAGTTTTTGGGACCCTGCACTTGTGTGGGGAACCCAGAAGAAGCTCCTGGCTTCTGGCTTTGGATCAGCTTAGCTCCGGCTGTTGGGGCCACTTGGGGAGTGAACCAGCAGATGGAAGATCTTCCTGTCTCTTCTTCTCTCTGTATATCTGCTTCTCCAATAAAGGTATATACATCTTTAGAAAAAAAAATTAAAGATTTATTTGTTTATTTCAAAAGCAAAGAGATAGGACAGGAGGGGAAAGAGAAAACATCTTCCACTGATTGAATCACTTTCAAATGCCTGAAATAACAAGAGCTAGGCCAGGTTGAACCCAGGAGCCAGAATCTCCAGTCAGGTGACCCGCGTGGGTGGCAGAGCTCAAGTGCTTGAAGCATTCTGCACTCCCTCCCACCATGCACTGGCAGAAAGCTGCATCCAAAGCAGAGGTTGTGGGATTCAAACCAGCACCATGATATGGGACAGTCTTCCCAAGTGGCAGCTTGACATGCTGCTCCACAGTGCCCAGCCCTTAGGTTCAGGAGTGTGTGTGTGTGAACTCCACTGTTCAGTACGTCTCTAGGAAATCTTCCGTTGTCTTTTGCCTAAACTAAATAAATAAAAATAGATACACTGAAAACTTGGTATCTCGAAATAATGAATATGTCTTATTTGATAGCTTCTGTGGATTGGGAATCCACAGGCAGCTTCATTTAGGGGCTGTGGTCTCTCTGAAGGTGTGAGGTGTGGGGGACATAGGATGACAGCTTCTCCCAGAGTGAGGGGAGGAGGGAGGGACATGTAGTTTTTTTCTCACCTGTTCTCAGGACTGGTCGCCTCTCACGTCTGCCACACTCTGTTCGGTGGAAGTGAGTCCCCAGGTCCAGCCTGCTCCGTTTCCTCCCTTTCTTCCTGCTTGCTTCTTCTCTGGCCCCTTTAGGGCCTCCTCTTCCTCTGCCCACCTTTCAAAGGGGCCCTTTCCGCTGGCCCCTTTCTTGGATCCATGGTGCTTGCTGTCCTCTCTCCTTGGTCTTCCTGAGACTCAGCGATGCCAGTGAGCACAGCTGTGAGATGCGTGTCTCTGGGAGTGGCATCTTCCACCCAGACCTCTGCCCAGCATGGCCTGCACGAGCAATGCCACCCTTTGCTGGATCCCGGGCATGTCTCACAGGCCGTGCAGAGGCGTAAGAGCTTCAAAACCAGCAGCTTTCCGCCTCCCCCGTTTTCTGCTCACGCAGAGGACTGCACCCTCATGTTCTCTGGTTTTACCCAGGTGAGGAGCGTGACCAAGGTCAACATCGCCTCCCCCTCCTTTTATTTGTGACTCGCCTCCAAGGTTTTCAAACCTGTTGTCTCCTCCATGTCCCTCCCTTGGCTTTTGTCCCCCCAAAACCCAAGTGCATCTTCTAGATAAATAAATAAATATCTCTTCTTGATGAAAACCTTTCAGATACTCCCCCATGTCTTCTGACATCAAAAGATGCTTCACTGGGGGTCCCCCTGCCCCTTTGCCAGCAACATCTTTCTCCTGATTTGCAATTTTTTTTTGAGTTTTTGAATTTTATATGGTGTAATTTTGTAGAGTCTGGGATTCCTCTCTTCTAAATCCCACTCCCCCCAGCTGATTTTCCCCACTTTGTTATAACACTATAGTCCTTCATAAGGAGTCATGATTCCATCAGTCTTATTTAAGTGTGCTCTGACGTTGCTGGTACAGACAATGTCAGTCCAGCACCCCATTGTCTACTCATGTCCAACAGTTTCATGGGAATCCATCTTTGATTGGAAGCAAGGATGCGTATTGTATTGTATCCCCACATCTGAATATGGTAGTCTGTATTACTCCATCACTATACACTCCCTTAATTGAGAAGCCATGAAATAAGGTCAACAACCGGTATAAATTGGAACAATAACAACAAATTACATGCAGTCGAAAAACCATGGAGTCGAGAAAATACAACACTGAATAACCAATGCCTGAGGGACGAAAAGGAAGCACAAAAGCCTCTTGGGTAAAGTGATGTCACCATGTGACCCAGGAGCCAGCGATGAATTCAGCAAGAGAAAAGGAAAGTATTTGGAAGGAATGAAAATGAAATGAAAAACATCAAAACACATAGGAGGCAGCCAAAAAAAAAATAGATTGGGATGGGTTATTAAATTTACAATTTGCATTATGGTTTATTCCTTAAATTCCTTAAACTCCTGCTTTGCGTACTTCTCATTGTCACTAAGAAGCTTTAAAACAAGTGTTTTGAATTCTGTATCCCCCACGTTCTCAGTGTCTTCCTCAGTGAATTCTGAGATTGGCAAAGGCTTTTGCTCCTTTGCAGGAGAGTTTTCGGTAATATTCATTGTGCCTTTGTCTCTTCTTTTGCTCTTGCTCATTGTACTTCTGATGGTTAGTTCTGGTTATCAGAGTCTTCTGCTTGGGGCAGATTTCTAAGCTGTGTCACCCACAGGTCTGCAGATCGGTTTTACTTATTGCAGTTGGTACACGGCTCTTTGTTTGCAGTCACTTGTGCCACTCCTTCCAGCAAGTTCCAGATCTGGGCTTTTAAGTTAGATTTCTACCATGGTCTGTGTAGCCCAGCTCCTGGGTCAGCACTCCACCTCCTGTGATCCCTTGCTGTTGTTGCACGGTTGCCTGCACAGTGTTTCTCCAGTTTCAGGATGACAGAGCATGCACAGCTCACTGTTGTCAAAGCCTTTGCCACACTGTACAACATGACACCTGATTTGAAACTTGTGGAGTTCTTGATCTGCTGGCTGTTAGGTCTGGGGGCTACCCGGACCTATTTTGGGTGGAACCTGAAGGATGCCACCTCGTTGTAATTCCCTGAGCCCAAAATGAGTTCACTCTCAGCTTAGTGCATGCACAGTCCTGTCCTAAAGCCATTGCTTCCCTACACAAGATAGTGTCCAATCGGCTCTAGTGGGGGGTTTGGGCTGTAAAATCCACCCTGTTCCCACACCACCTGTTTGGGATGTGCTGCTCTGTCTCTGCTCCTGGTCAAGTTGGACAAACCAGCAGGTCGGGCAGTTCTTTAGGTTCACCTCCTGGGTTCCCAGTGAACTCCCCTTCCCACCTGGTTGCTGGTGGAGTTCAGTTCGCCATTTGCTGAATGCTGCTGATGTATTGTGTCACTGCAGCACCACACCATTGTCTCTGCTGCTTTCCTATGTCCATCAGTCTCCAGGTGCCCTCTGCTGTCGGTTTGTCCTCTCCTATTTCCTGGAATGTCTCTGCTTCACCCTGGCTAATGTTTCTCCATCTGTTTAAACGTGTCCTCACCCTATTCCACCATCTCGATTCTCCCCTGATTTGTATTCTAATGACTTATGCCTGAACACAACCCTGTCTTCCTCATCTGCCATGTTGTTTCACACTCTGATTTGAATGTTCCATCCTCGCTTTGGCGGTAGTGGGGGCATCCTAAGGAAATTTCTCTAGGCTACTTTTGTATCCCAGCACACTGTATTGTTGTTTGATATGCCTTTGCCTTTCTGACAGTGCGTCTTGGAGACAGGATCCTGGACCTCTCTCCCTTTTTGTCCCCAACACCTTCCATTGGGGGTGTCTGCACTTGTAGGTACTCACACCGTATGTATTGAACAGGTGTGTGTACGAACTGGAGGTTTGCAGTCACATATGAGGTGGTTCTTCAGGTTGAATAGAAGTTAGCCAGGGCTGAAAGAGTGGGAAGGGCTGGAGCTGTTGGGAACTGAATGTACATAGGCTCAGAGACAAGGCAGTGGGCATTGATGGGAGGGAGAGGGGATCCAGATACCGGGAAGGCCTGAAAAACTGGCCAGAGAGTTGGACTTCTTCCCTGTTGGCAACAGAGCATCCTGAAAGAGTTTGAGGCAGGGGGTGATGCCATCAGAGCCATGCTGGAGAAAGGTGGTTCTGGTGGCCAGTGTGGGAGGTGGGCTGCAAGGGGCAGAACTGGAGTCTGGGAGGCCAGCTAGGGAAAAGGCCCTGTGCCAAGCAGATGTGAAGACCTGAACTAGGACACTGGAGCAGAGAAGAAGAAAAAGGGGGTTTGAGAACCATTAGGCTGAATTCTATGAAGATGCTCTTTCGTAAGCAAAGCTTACTGATTGATGAGCCTTTGCACGTGGTGTGTCTTACTATTAAGCTGGTAAATGAACTGGTGGATCGGGTTTTGACACTGGCTGGATATGTGGAGCTGAAGTCAGGACCTGGAGCTGGGTATTAAAAACCTACCTGGCCATCTTTAATCAGCCTCTTAACCACATAGGCCAAACTGCTTCCTGTGCCACGGGGGAGCTTGCAGATAGCCGGATTGGGGTCTGCATTGTGGTACAGCAGTGTGAATGGTACCCCTTGTGTGCCCTGGTTCTGGTCCCAGCTGCTCTGCTTCTGATCCACCTTGCTGCTAATGCTCCTGGGAAAACAGCAGAACACGGCCCAAGCACTAGGACTTCTGTCCACGTGGGAGACTCAAATGAGGCTTGGACCCGCCTTAGTGCAGGCACATGGAAGAGATCTTTGTCTCTGTGAAATTCTGCCTTCCAAATAAATAAGACAAAATAAAAAAAAAAACCCGGTTGGGGCTGCATAGTGCAGGATAGAAATGTTCTGGGTTTAGCGAGGAGGAGGCTGTTGGGGCTTGGGGACATGCTGGGGGTGGCCTGGGCTGGGTTCTGGAGGAGCCTGCAGCCGTGGCTCCTTCCTGGGTAATGCACAGCTCCAGCCACCAGGGGGCAGCGGCCACACAGAATCCAGGGAGGAGGGACACGCTGGGGTCGGCCAAGCTGTGCAAAGATGCAGGCAGGGGTTGTGGGGGCAACTGTTCCCCGGTGGGAAAGATGTCCCCGTGTGAAAGAGAAGAGGTGGGGGCTCTGGGAAGGACAGGGGAAGGGAGCCCTTTCTTTGGAGCAGACAGGGAAAACCTGGCAAGTCCGAGTTGTGTCTGGCAGTTCACCTTCCCTTGGGCCCTGACAGATGTAGGCGGGGCTCGCTCAACAGCAGCTCTCTCCTAGCTGAGGGTTTGTTATTTCTATCTTTGATTTTCTCTACTATGGTTTTCTGATCATCTTACCTTGCGTTCTGTGTTCAAAACAGACTGAACTTTTTTCACCTGCTTCTGTGAAAATACCTCCTCAGCTTGTCTGCTCCTGCTCCTAACTTCTCATCTCAGGCATCACTCCTCCTGGAAGCCTTTGTCCCCTTATCCTGCCCCCCACTCCTCTTGGTTCCCAGGGAGGCCTAATTTGGTGTTCTACCTTGTGTTTTTTGTGGTCCTTCCTGTCCTGTAGTTGTTTCCCTCCTCCCACTCCAGCCCCTTCCAAACACTGACATGTGCTCTGGCTGCACCTAGACTGGCGTAAGAACAGAGCCCCACAGTACAGAGTCCTCTGTGCTTCATGTCTTCCTCCCTGCCTTTTTGGCTCATCTGCATTGCTGGGCATGGGTGGTTCATTTCCCTTCCCAGCGCCTGAAGCCTGGTGCTGCAGACGGCTGTACCCCACAGCACATCTCTGGAATGGAGTTTGATCCAGTGTCTGGAGAGGGAGAGGCAGGAGAGGAGAGCTGCTGGACCTGGGAAGGTCTCAGCAGCAAGACCCACTCCAGCTGCTCTGCTGTTTGCCCTGGCTGTCTTCATTCAGCTGTCCTGCACTCCCCTGCTATGTGCCAACCTGCTTCCTTCCACTTGGTCCTCCCATCCCATTCGACTGCTCACTCCAGCCTCTTGGTGGCCTGAAGACATCTCCACACCCCTGAACCCCTTCTCCCAAAGCCAGTGCCTCTCTCTCCACTCCTCCCCAGACTTCTGCAGGCCCCACCCCCCTTCAGAGGCCCCTGCACCTCAGCCTCTTGGGATGAGCAGGCCCTCACATCCTACATCAGCGTGCCTGGGTTCAGCATCCTGGCTCTGGCTTCTTGCTGGTACAGCGCATTTGGAGGTCTGGGTGGTGGAGTTCCTGTGAGCCTGGTTCAGCATCCGGACCTCGAGCTCTGCCCCAGTTCAGTGCTGACTGGCATTTCAGGAGAACCAGCACGTGTTATCCTTTTGTCCCTCAAAAACAAGCTTACAATATATGGACGCCGGTTCTAATTCCGGATGCTCTGCTCCCTGCTTGTGGCCTGGGAAAACAGTTGAGGACGGCCCAAGGCCTTGGGACTTTGCACCTACATGGGAGACCCAGAAGATGATCCTGGCTCCTGGCTTTGGATCGGCACAGTTCTGACCATTGCAGTCACTTGGAGAGTGAATTATCAGATGGAAGATCTTCTCTGTCTTTCCTTCTCTCTGTATATCTGACTTTCCAATTAAAATAAATAAATCTTTAAAAAAAAAGAACCTCTGTCTTGTTCCTATTTCTTTCTTGTAGTTCCCTTCCTTCTCTTGTTTTCTTTCTTTTTTTTTTTTTTAAGATTAAAAAAAAAATTATTGAAGTCAGATATATACAGAGAGGAGGAGAGACAGAGAGGAAGATCTTCCGTCTGATGATTCACTCCCCAAGTGAGCGCAATGGCCGGAGCTGTGCTGACCTGAAGCCAGGAGCTCTTCTGGGTCTACTATGCGGGTGCAGGGCCCCAAGGCTTTGGGCCATCCTCCACTGCTTTCCGAGGCCACAAGCAGGGAGGTGGATGGGAAGCGGAGCTGCCGGGATTAAACCTAGCGCCCTGTATGGGGTCCCAGTGTATGCAAGGCAAGGACTTTAGCTGCTAGGCCAACGCACCGGGCCCCCTTCTTTTGTTTTCTTCTCCCCAGGTCCCCACACTCTTCCTGACACCTTCACACTGCTGGACCTGGGCAGGGCTTCTCTGGTTGGTCCCCACTCACCGTCCCTCCTCTGCATCTCCCATTCCCTTTGTGCTGAGATGCACACACACACACACACACACACACACACACACGTGACCACAGGTGTGCAGACAAGTGACATTTTGGAGTGTGTGCTTGCACTTAGAACCATATTGAGATACGCACACACACGAAATTCCATAGCTTGCAGTGGAGTGCGCTTCCTGCATGCCGGGTGCCGTCGTCTGGATACATTTCTGAATTGTGGGCAGGCGGAATGAGAGGTGAGACCTAAGAACACACATTTCCCGGCACAGGAAGAACCCTGTGCGTGCACACCCACAGGTGTGTGTACATGCCACTCAGGAGCCTGGTGCTCTCTGGGACCGAGGCTGCTTCACGGCAGGGAGAGCACGCACCTCCTCTCCGTGCCGTGCACAGGGCGCTGCACGCATCTGGACTTGTGCTTCGCGCACAGACCTGCACAGCTCAGGGCCGGGCGGGAGGAGCCGGAGAGATCTCGTTAGACAGCCTGCACCCCAGGGCTTTCTGGGGTCTCCTAGTGCGTCTGCGTCTAGTAAGTATGTGAGGAATGTCAGCTGCATGGGTGTTTTTTTTTTTTTTATCATTTTCATTTTGTTTTTGAAAGATTTGAAAGAGAGGGCCTGGCAAGGTAAGCTAGTGGCTAAAGTCCTAGTGGCATGCCTTGCATGCGCCAGCATCCCATATGGGCGCCGATTCTAATCCCGGCTGCTCCACTTCCCATCCAGCTCCCTGCTTGTGGCCTGGGAAAGCAGTCGAGGACAGCCCAAAGCCTTGGGACCCTGCACCTACGTGGGAGACCTGGAAGAAGCTCCTGGCTCCTGGCTTTGGATTGGTTCAGTTCTGGCTGTCGTAGTCACTTGGGTAGTGCAGGAGTGGATGGAAAATCTTTCTGTCTCTCCTTTTCTCTGTAAATCTGGCTTTCCAATAATAATAAATAAATAAAACTTTTTAAAAAGATTTTTTAAATTTTTATAGCAAAGTCAGATATAAACACAGAGGAGGAGAGACAGAGAGGATTATCCCATATGAGATTCCTGCGCTTTCAGGGTGAGAACTTTAGCCACTAGAGCACCGCGCTGGGCCCACTTTTTTTTTAATAGGAAATCAGAGTTAGATCTCTTATGTTCACGGGCTCATTCCCCAGGTGGCTGCAAGAACCAGGGCTGGGCCAGGCTGGAGTTAGGAGTCCAAGGCTCTGTCTGGGCATGAGTAGCAGCAATCCCAATCCTTGAGCCGTAACCTGCTCCTGCTGAGGCTGCACGTTAAGCAGGAAGCTGAATCAGAAGCAGAGGAGCTGAGACACACCAGGCACTGTGACACGGAATACCAGCGTAGCAAGCAGCAGCTTAAGCCACTGCGCCTCAGTGCCAATCCCATCTTTCATATGAATATTCTGGATAATTAGAAGCTACCAGTCATGTGGCAGATGTTCAAAAAGTCTGAAGCAATATGAGTTATCTTTGAATTCCACTTTTTTTCATCATTTATTTTTGGTTGTTTATTCAAGAGACAGAGCTCCCATCTGTTGCTTCACTCCCCAAAAGCCTCAGGGACCAAGGTGAGGATGGGACAGAGCGAGGAGCTGGGAACTGAGCCTAGGCCTTCCGTGTGGGTGACAGGGACCCACGGACTTGAGCTGTCACCTGGAGTTTCTCAAGGTCTGCACTGACGGGGAGAACGAGCCAGCAATGTTCTGTGACCTTTAAAACACTTTTTATTTGAAAGGCAGAGTTACAGAAGGAAAGAGAGAGAGAGAAATCTTGCATTTGCTGATTCACTGCCCAAATGGGCGCAATGGCAGAAGAAAGAAGCCAGGAGCTTCTTCTTGGGCTCCAGTGTGTGTGTGTAGAGGAGGGGCAAGAACTTGGGCCGTCTCTGCTGCTTTCCTAGGGCATTAACAAGCAGCTGGATTAGCAGTAGAGCAGCTGGGCCCAGCACGATAGCCTAGTGGCTAAAGTCCTCATCTTGCACATGGTGGGATTCCATATAGGCACAGGAATGGCTGATCTGCTTCCCATTCAGCTCCCTGCTTGTGGCCTGGGAGAGCAGTCGAGGACGGCCCAAAGCCTTGGGACCTTGCACCCACGTGGGAGACCCAGAGAGAAGTTCCTGGCTCCTGGCTTTGGATCGGCTCAGCTCCGGCCATTGAGGTCACTTGGGTAGTGAATCAGTGGATGGAACATCTTCCTCTCTGTCTCTCCTCTCTGTATATCTATCTCTCCAATAAAAAAATAATTTAATAATAATAGAAAAGAAGTAGAGAAGCTGGGACTTGAATCAGTGCCCATATGGGATGCCAGTTCATCAGGGTTTGCTTACTATGCCACAGTGCCTGTCCCTCTCTGTGAACTTTTTTTTAGAGAATATTTGTTTTTGATTGAAAAGGCAGACTTAAGAGAGAAGGACAAACAGAAAGATTTTCCATATCCAGTTTACTACTCCCCAAGTGCCTTAACGGCTGGAGCTGAGCCGATCTGAAACCGGGAGCCAGGAACCTCCTCCAGGTCTCCCACGCAGGTGCAGGACCCCCAGGCTTTGGGCCAGGATATGAACTGGGGCCTGTACGGGATCCCGGCATGTGCAAGGTGAGACTTCAGCCACTCTGGAATCGCACCAGGCCCTCCATGAACTGTTTGCAGTCTTTGTGTATAAGCTATGGCCCCCAGGTATTCTACACAATGTCCAATAAACATGTGACCCCGGTTCACGTCAGATGCTCACACACTTGTCAGATGTGTGATTGTCATGTACTCGGTCATTACAAGGGACGAGCCTGCTCCTATCTCCCCCTCCCCAGCATGGTGTGCACCCGAGCAGGGCCCTCAGGTCTGAGACGCATATCGTGCCTGAGTCCCCATCCCTACTTTTTTGCGTTCGTTTGTGCTGCACACATGGGGTAGGTCCTAAGAGGCTGCTCCGTACAGAGAGTAGCGGGCAGTTTTGTGTCTGTTAACATACGCGGCACAGGTCCTGGCACTTACACCCAAGGGGTAGGTGTTTCCGGTTTTATTTGTTTTATGCACTTGCAGTCTAGGTTCGGGGAGCCCTCCGCTACTCGTGGTGACTCATGTTTCTTATGTGCATGTTGCCGGGGTCCTGAGCGCCCACTCAGTGGGTGCAAGGTGGTCCCGCGGGCAACAAAGCGAAGGGCAGCTGTGGCTGTGGAGCCGAGACCGCAGGGTCCTCGCCCACATCCTCCTCTTCCCCCACCCCCAGCCCCTTGCCCCCTCCTGGGTCTGGGTACCACTCATTCTTCCAGGGTCTACTCAGTCCTGCCAGCAGGGGGCGAGACCCCAGGGCCCAGGACGCCTTCCTGGTCTGCCCTCCTTTTTCCGCTTTGGGTCTCTGAGCTATATTGTGCTTGGCTGGTTTGGGGGGGCTGTGTGCCCCTCTCTTCCCTTCCCTCCTCTATCCTTCCTACCCCCCCCCCCCAAAGACCTCTCCCTTTGCCGCACCTGACCTTCCTGTCACCCGCTGGTCTCTGCCGTCACCCCAGCCTGCCCCTTCCTGCTTCCTCTGGGCTCTTTGTCCCTCTCCGTGCTGGCCTGAGCTCTTCCTCTGTGTTTGACTTCTCCGGTTCTGTCTTCCTGTCTCGGCCTTAAATCCCGCTGTGGATCTTTGCGCCCCCCCGCCCAACAGCCCCTGCCAGCACCTCTGCATCCCCCAGTCTCTCTTTGTGTCTCCCTAGTTCCTCCTCTCCCGCTTCCTCTTGCACCCTCCAGGTCTGTGTCCCTGTGTCACTTTGACTTGCCTAGTCTCTCGTATCTTGCCATGTCCAAATTTCCTTCTTGTCCCTTTTTTTCTGGCGCAGTGTGCCTGTTTCTTGGGCTCTGCCTCCGAATCCCCGAGCATCTTTCTCTAGTGTTTGTCTATCTCTCACTGGGTCTGTTTTCTCACCTGACTCTCCTTCTCTCTCTCTCACTGTCTGCGTCTCTGGGTCCCCATTGGTATCTGTGGTTCTGATTGTACGTCTCTGAAGAGGCAGGTGTGTGCTGCTCGGATCTCTCCGTCTCTGCCTTCCTGTCTCTGTGGCTCCTCCAACTTTGTCTCACCTCTTGGTCCCTGTGTGCCTGTAGCTTTCTTTTGCCTCTGATTCTCACACGTCTGCCTCTCTGACCTCAGTGTCTGTGTGTGTGTGTGATCTGGTATCACCTTGTCTCTGCTCTCTTTCTGCCTCTGTCTGCCTCTTCTCTTCATCTCTCCGTTTCTGGATGTCTCTGTGCGTCTCTGCCTTTGTGGCTCCGTCTGCTCCCTCCCCGGCCCTGAGTCCCTCTGCGTCCATGGCCCCTATGCCCCTGGCCCTCTCCCTTCTCTTTGTCACTGGGTATCTCTTGAGTCTGGACTTGAGGGCCCCTCTTTGTCTTTGAGGTTCTCTCTGCTCCACACCCCTCTCTTTCTCTCTTTTTGTGTCGCTGTCTCTGGACGGTCTCTCTCCAAGTCTTTCCCTTCTAGTTTGACGTCTGTGCACCCCGTTGCTCTTCTTTTCCTGTGTTGGGGTGTCTCTCCAAGTCTCTGGGCCTCGGACTTCCTCCCTACCTTTAAGTCCCCCTCTGCTCCCCGCCCCATCCCCTTCTCTGTGTCTCTCTGTCTCTGGGATGTCTGTGGGTCTCACGGCTTCTTCTCGTGTCCGAGTCCCCTCAGCTTCCCAGCTCTGCCCCACGCGCTGTTTGCGCTTCTGCGGATCTCTGCGCATCTCTGTATCTCTGTCTCTGCGCATCTCTATGTCTCTGTGGGTCTCGGGCCTCTCCCTTGCCTTCGTGTCCCCTGCGCTCCCCGCCCTCTCCCTCTCCCCCCCTCGCTCTCTCACTCGCGCTCTCTCTCTGAGCATCCTTGGGCCCGGGGTTGCCATGGGGACAAGGTGGGAGCCGGGGATGGCGCGCGCCTGGGCTCGCGCCGGCAGCTCAGGCGAGGAGCAGCGGCCAGAGCAGCGCCAGCAGCAGGCAGCGAGCGGGCGCGGGAGCGGGAGCGGGGGTAGCGTTGGCGGCGGCGGCTCCTCCTCGGCCATCCCCTCGGAGCCGTGCAGCTGACGCGCATGGCGAAGACAGCGGCGCCTACCGATGGGAGCAGCGGTAAGGCAAGGCGGCGCGGCGCAGCCGGGCGGGCGGGCGGGCGGCGGGCAGCCTCCTCCTCTCCCCAGCTCGCCTGCGCGCCCGCCCGCCCGCCCTCCCTTCCTCCCTCTCCCCTCGCAGCCCCTACCCGCCCGCCCGCGCCGCCGCTCGCCCTTCCATTTAAAAATCTTTAAAACTTTGCATATTAATATCTGCGCTTTGCATAATCTGACCCGCGCTTTATTGATTGCAAGAAGCTTAATGCAGCCGGCTCGGCCTATTGCAGAGAGCTCTCCGGGCGGGAGCCGGGCGGGCGCCTCTCGCTCCGCACCGCGCTCCAGCCGCCCGCCGCCGCTGCGGCCCCGGCCCCGGCCTCTCTTTCTCGGCGCCGGGCCCGGGGCTTTGCCCCCTGGCTGGGTATTTTTATTATTTGGGATGGAGGTGGTGGTGGTGGTGGTGGGGGGGTCGGTAGGTTGTCGGTGGCAGTGAGGGAGTCAAAGAGAGGTTGGGGGGTGGCTGGTAGTGATGGGAAGAATTGGGGACGGAGACGAGGTGAAGAGGGAGAAAAAAAGGGGAGAAGGGGCAAGAAGGATCGGGAAGGGAGACGCGTGGAGGGGGAGGCACAGAGAAAGGAAGGGGCAGGCGGCTGAGGACCGAGCTGAGCGGACGGAGGAGCCGGAGCAGAGAAAGGAGACAGCCAGAGAAAGAGCCGGAGGAGCCGGGGAGAGCCGGCCGAGGGGACAGGCGGCCGGCGCCTTGTCGCTGCCGCCCCCAGGCCGAAAAATAAATAAATTAAAAAAAAAAACAATAAAAAAGATGAAAATAAAACACATCATTGCTGGGGCCACGGAACACACAAAAAAAGGAGCGAGAGTGGAGAAGAGAGGCGAGGTGGCATCGGCTCCAGCTGGCTCCTGCGCTTCAGGAAGCCGCTCCCTGGGCTGGGCGGGGAACCCCCCCCCCCCATTTTGACCCTGCATTTGAGGAAGGGGCCACTGTGGAGAAAATGAAGAGAGGGGATCAGGGCTGGCAGAGGTGCCGGCTGCTTTATTTATTTATTTATTTCTCTGACTCCTTTCCTGGGGGTGTGGGGGCCGGTTTAGTGTGATGATGGTGAGGATACTGGTTGGCGATGCTGTCTGAAGCTCCGAAGGAAGCAGGGTGCATGGGGGGGAGAGGTAAGAGGCACAGGGAACGAGAAAGGGCTGGGGCGGGTGGGAGAGAAAGGCGCCTCGGACGGTAGAAGGGTGGGCAAGGGGGAGAGGCAGCGGCCGGGATGAGGCGCAGAAAAAGGCCGCCGCGGCTTCTCAGCCGGAGGAGCGGTGCAAAGCAGAGCTCTGGGGGGCCCCCAGAGTGATGTTGGGGAGCCACGGTGCGCCCCTCAGCTCTCTGGGAAAAGTGCAACTTGGGGATCCCTGTGGGCTCCCTTCGCTTTTTCTTTCCCTTCTCGTGTCCTTTCTCCCCTTTTCTCGTCTCCTTGACTGTTTTTCCTTTCTTTCTCTTTTCCAGTTTTCAGTGTCTCTGCCTCCTTTTAGGAAAAGCTCTTTCTCCTCTCCCGCCTCAGTTTTTTCTTTTTTTCTATATCCTTTCTCACCCGCCCTTTCCTTTCCCTTCTTTCTCCCTTCCCCCTTTCCCCTTTTCTTTCATTCTTTCCTCCCCGCCACTCATTTCTCCTGTCACCAGTCTTCTCGACTCCCCTCCCTCAGTTTCATTTATTCATCACTTTTGCAGCATCAGCACTGAACAGGGTGCCAGGGAGAGGGGCTTCTGTGCAGAACACGGATCTTCCAACTTCTCACTAGAGCCTGACCCCCATTCCCAAACCCCATTTTTTAAAACCTCTTTTTTTTCCCCGTTTAACCAGGGGCCATTTCCTTCCTGGGGCCAGAGGCCTGGGAGTGGGGGAGCGGGGGGGTTCGGTTGGTGGTGGTGGTGGGTGGGTTGTTTGCTAGCACCACCTCCTATTTCCTTCTGGCCTCTGGAGAAGTCCTGCTGGATGCTCACTGGGGCTGCGGGAGGGGGAGGGGAAGATGTGAAGTGAGGGCTCCTGGCTATGGACGCAGCCCCACTGAGAGAGAAGGGTGTGGACAGAGGAGAAAACACCACAGACCGCGAGCCGGAAGTGAAAAGGAGAGGAAACCGGGGTGAGGTCCATCTGAGACGGTCCTTAGGGCCTTAGAAGCTTCCCTGGAGGAAGCTTCTGGCCCGACGGCCCCTCCCCACTCTCTCCCTTCATCCTGAGGCCTGTGGAGTTGAGGAGTAGGTTCCGGATTTAGAGAAAGACCCAACCAACCACCTAACTCAGTAGCTTCTACTACTAGCTTGCCATCCCATCAAGTGGATTTGTCTCCCAAAGCCCAGGGTGTGAGGGGGGTGGAGGGGCTGGTATGTACAGAGAGAGGCCATGGCGGCTGTGTGTGCTACAAGGTCTGCATGCGTGGTAAGAGCTGTTCAGGAAGTGTACTCGCTGTGCGCGGGGCCGGAGGCTTGGAGAATGTAGAACCAGGCTGTGTTTTCAGGGGTGCATCAGGTACCCGGGCGAGGGGGCATGTCTGTGGCATGGGAGCTGTCCACGCAAGGAGGAGTCAGCACAAATATTTGTCCCAACCTCTCTCCTGTCTCGATGTTTTTGTACCACCCGCTGTACGTGCATACGGGAAGCGCTCTCTGGCTCTGTGTACGGACGCCGTCCACGTGTGTGCATGTGTGTGTGTGTGCGCACCGAGCCTGGCATCGGCGATGCACATGTGACGTCCCGTGTGTGCAGTGCGTTTGGAGTAAAGAGTTCTGTGTGCGGACACTAGGTCTGATCGTGGTATGCGTACGCGAGACATCAAAGAAAGTCACACATGTGAAAGTGCCATTTCTGCATGGAGGTGTTTCTGTTGTTCTCCCTGTCGCCGTGTCCCCGCGGAAGCAGAGTCTGGATGGCATGCCGAGGGATGAGGGAGAGCACGGGGTCCCTGTCAATGGGTGAATTTGACAGCATGCTTGTACGGCAACCCTGAAATCGAGTTTATGAAAGCAAAACAGAGATTTCCCCTTCCTCCCAGCCTGCCAGCCACAGACAGCTTCCCGGGTTCTTCCCGGTAACAGAGTGGCCAGTGGCGGGGTGGCAGGCCATCCAGCAGGAAGCCAAACAGGACCACAGGCAGTGGCTCTGGTTGCTGGTAAAGCCGTTTCACGACCACTTCCTGATTGATGAGGAATGCTGGACAGAGGCCCATCCGTGCCCATGGGAGAGGTCCGGGCTCTCATGATCCTGCCTGTACTGGGTGGCCCTCTGGAAGGCTGTGATGCCCATCACTGGGAGCCGAAGTTGGCAATCTGTGCAGGAAGGTGTCTTGGTGTGACGGCGGTGGGGGTGGAATTCGACTATCGCACCATGCCGCATTCGGGAGAGGTTGTTAGCCTGTGTACCCTACGCAGCGTGCTGATCAGATATATTTCCAGTGGCTGCTTCAGAGCACCTCCATTACAATTTAAATCTGCACGTAGTTTTTTTTTCCCATTGTATACATTTTCTATGAACTTTTTTGTTTTAGTTTTTGGGGTTCCCTCCCCCCAAAGCCCCACCACCACCATCACCAACCCTACCTCCTTCCAAGATGGCATAGGGGCGCCATGGTAGCTCTACGCTGCCCTCACACGGGCAGCCGGCGCCACCTCCATGAACTTTTAAAAAGATCCTTTGTGTGTGTGGATTTCAAAAATTTTGCACCAAAATTAACTTACCTTTCAGCTCTATTTTTCCATGTACTTTTTGAAGGACCCTTGCATACCTCCTTCTTGCCTGTGGGGCCATTGGCCAGGATCCCCCTCTTCCCCTACCAATGTGGCAGCCAAAGGGCCCCATCCTTAGTGCCCCACTGCTTAACACTTTTCATAATGTGTGAGGAATGACCACCAGGTTGTTGGACCAGAGGGCCACGCCAGGGACCACTTGGATATTGGTGAGGCAAGGGGAGCTGTTTCCTCATTAGGCATATGCTGGTTAATTTCCAGGGTTTTTATTTTCGCGATGAAAATGGTTGAGAAACCTGGAGTGGAGAGTTGTTCAAAGAGCAAATGAGTGTGGGTTCTCCTCAGGCTGGGATCTGTTCTTCCTTCTAAATGCATCTCTTAGCCGTTCTCCCTTTGGACTTAACACCTGATCTGATCATCCCAGTGATGCCCCTTGCAGCTCCCCCCCACCCCAGAGCTCCCATAGCATCCCTGATGGTGCCTCTTTCACAAACGAGAATTCTGAGGCTTACGTCATTTTCTCAGCTCACAAACACCCATGCTGGTTTAAAACCAGGGTCTCTGGAGTCCTGATCCTGAGCTCTGGCTGTCCTCATCCCCGTTAGCTATCCCAGTACCACTTCCTTGCATGGATGCTGTCTTTCTTCCCATTTCACCAACCCCAGGATACCCATCCAAACTCCATCTCCCAGGACCCGTCAGGTGGATGGATGGTGTGTGTGTCTGAGCCAGGGCTTCGAGGACCTGAATGGAAAGCTGGCTTGTGACCGTAGCTGGGGCCGAGCCAAGGGCAGGCATGGAGGAGCTCCCAGGCCACCCTTCCAGATGTCTGTGGAGGCTTTGAGGGTCAGGTATGTCTGCCCTCATTCACTCCCTCTACAACTTGGTTAGATCCCTGGGTGAGGTGACTTTTCCTGCTTTGACGCATTCAGGAGGAGACTGGAGGTACTGGCCGCACACTCAAGATTCTTACATTTAATAGGTGTTTATTGAGTGGCGTGAATCACTGAATGAATGAGGCATGCTTAGTTCTCCGAGGTAACCAGGCACTTCTCACCCGAAAAATGATTATTAGACATGAACCATGGGCTTAATAGGCACTTGGGCTCTGATATGGAGCCAGTCCCTGCCTCCAACGAGATTACAGGTGCTTGGGCTGTGAGCACAAAAGGAGCTTCCTGGTCATTAGGAATCCGGAAGAAGAGGAAAACACAGGTTTAGACAGGGAGGAGTGGTTTTGAGGATCTTAGGTGCTGAAGAAGGGGAAGTGAGGGGAAAGCCTAAAGATGGCCGAGGGAGGCAGGGAGGGAACAGCCTGGGTTGGGCAGCACAACCCTAGGAGCAAAGGGTGTTCCCGCTGTGCAAGGCGCCCCGTTGGTGGAGACTGGGATGCTGCTCTGACAAGTTTGGATTTAAGCTAACCAAGCAGTGGTTATCTGCCATGCAGTTATATATGAAGAAAGATAGACAGACAGACAGACACACACACTTATCTTGTGACAATATCCTTTGAATGGCATAAACAGCGGATGGGTACATGTGTTTTGTGTAGACACACGGGACCTTCATCCTGCTCTCCATTTAGAATCTCCATCACGGAAACCCACAGGGGGCTGTTTGAGCCCTCACCCCAGGATCCTAGAATGTACAGGGCTGTGGCCCACACACACACACGAGCGTCACAGCAGGCTGGGGACCCTCCCCCACCCAGGGTGCACACTCATGTGGCATTCAGACTTAATCCGCCGCAGTGAGGCCAAGAGAGGCAGCATCTGTCACTTTCACAAACACAGGCAGCAGGGTCCCGGAGAGACACACTCCACTTGCTCGGGAAACAGATGCCCGACCGTCCTGCCCACCACCCCCCATGCCCCGAACAGAGGCAGCTCCTCGGGGCTCCTCCACAGCAAGCCCAGGCCAATGCACCAAATCACTCTGGCATTGCAGCACACGCACATACATGTGTCCACGCACATACGCACACGAGGGACGCAGCCCCTGCCACTTTGTCTCCCCAGACGCACAGCTGGACACTCAGGTACTCTTTGACTTTAAGCACAGCCACTGACATACTAACCCCTTATTCACACACACACACACACACACACACACCCCACGTTGCTTTTGACTTAAAACACAGCTGTAGCCATCCTACCCCCCATACACACATACCTACAAGCAGACTTACACATTTCAAACACACAGCCTCACAATCCACCAGCACCACGGTGGCCAGCGGGCATTGAAGAATGACAGCCCGAGCAATGTGCCGAGGAGGGGGGTCGCCCCGAGGCATGGACTGAGGGTCACACAACAGGGCACGTCGGACTCCCCTGAGGGAAGGGTCAGTCAGACCCTCAAAGGGCTCCATTGGTCCGGACAGTTCTGCCAGGTAAGGGAGATTCAACAAATGCAGGCCAGAGGCTGGAGCCGGCTAATGGCCGAGGCTGCCGATGGCCGAGCTGACTGGTCAGCAAGGAGGGGAGGCTTGACAATTGATGTGACTCGGAGCTGGACAAATGATGGTGCATTTGGCTGAAGCTGGCTGGGGGTGGAAGCCGTAGACCAGAGCCCAGCCAGCCATTCTCGCCTCAATAGGGGAAAGGGCCGGTGTTGGCTATGTCGCAGCAGGATGGGTTTCCCAGCCTGGCCGCTCCATGCAGCCTGCCTGGTGTGTGTCTGGGGGTCTTTGTGTGTGTGTGTGTGTGTATTCTTTCGCTTATCTGCAGTTGTCAATGTGCACTGACCTCCATAGAACTTTGTGTCCTCAGGACTCTTGGTATGCATCTCTGCGTGTGCCTTTGTGTGTGTGTGTGTGCTTGCTGATGCATACGTGTGCAAATGGCTACCCACCACGCGGGCAGGGATCTTTCTCATTGGACTCTGGGTACCTTTATGTCATGGTGTGTGCGTAGGCGTGTGTGTTTGAGTGCATAGGGCCCTTTCGTATTGTAGGATGCTACACACTCTTGTGTGTTTCTTTTTTTTAAAAAAAAATTATTCTTTTGCATTGGCATGAGGGTTGGGGTTGGGAGAAGAGATGGGGCTGGCTCTGGACTCTCAGCTCCCCATAGCTCGGTGGCCCGTGAGGCCGTCTTTGTGCATACCTTCGAGCCTATCTCTGTATCGGCGGGCGTGGGCTTGTGTGTTGCTGGTTCCAGAGTTTGAATAGCTGTGTGTCCGCAACTGCATCTCCCTCTGAGCATGGCTGCAGGTGGGGTGGGCCCTACCAGGCTGACAGGGAAATTGCTCTGGGTCTGCTCATCCCTATGGACGGGGGTCCCACAGCCCGCTCTGGGCCCGGCTGGAACCCAGCAGCACAGCACAGTGCAGACCACCCCTCCTCCTGCCTCTCCCCCCATGACCTTTGAGCACAGCAGTCCCAAATACATATTTATCAGAGGGGCTGTGGGGACAAGCCCCTCCCCCACCACTCCCCTCAGGGCCCAGCCTGCCTGGCTGTGGAGAAATTAACCTTATGACACAGGATCTGGCTGACACCACAGCCCCCTCCCCATTCACACAGCACATATGAGGATGGGTTTTTGTGTGTGTGTGAGAGAGAGAGAAAGGTACGCATCCTAGCTGTGAAGGCGACAGTAGCTGAGAAACACTCTCAGGTGTGCATGTGTCCAGCCCACACACATGATGAACACACACTCCCAACAAGAGGCCACACTGGTCACTAACGGACAGACGGGTGAGGACTGAAATAGGTGTATGCAGTGATGCTGAAACAGCCTCAGACGCATGCTGGACACACATGTGTATCTGTGAGTCCTGGGCCTCGGGGACCCCACGCCCTTGGTCAGACATTCTCTTAGGAAATGATGATATCAGAGCCTCCAGATCCACACAGACATGTGTGTCTGCGTCTACAGAGATGCACACATGGACGCGCCAGGCTTGGAAACAAGGACACGCATGTAGACTCACCACAGGTAGGCAGAGTAGGCAGAACTCAAGTCTGTGCACGCACACGCGCACCCAGCTGTCACAGAGGAAGACAGAAACCCGAACACCAGGGAGCTTCTCGTATGGAGATTTTTTTTACCCATCAGAAAAAGTGAGATTACGGACACTAACAAAACATCATGTTCAGGGGTCAGACCTGGTGAGCCAGAGGCCCCCACCCCGGTCATGGTACCCAATCTCATCCCCTAATAGGGCAGCAAGAAATGGGTAGAGGTTCGAAAGTGTTGACCAAACGACCTCACTTACCACACAGGTACTAACCTCCTCTCACCCTGCCGGATGAGCCAGGCCCCATCTTGACAAGACAGACCTAGACCCTGCTCTCGTAGAGCTCCGAGCCAGTGGAACAGGAGCTGCTCAGGCCTGAGTGTGTAGTTAGTTATAAACGGAGGTAACATCTGGCATGGGGAGGAAAGAGGGAGTGGGGGCAGATCACAGGAGAGCCAGGTGGGTCGGGAGTGATCCCTCGGAGGAAGTGACGTTTAAAGCCGAACATTGGACTTGACACAGATTCTGAATGTACCCCTTGTAAACTCACTGGGGCCACATGGACATAAATAATGCAGGACTGAGAGCCCACCTCAGCATGCTGCAACCTTTCCTCTAGGAGTGGTGAAGGGGGTCCTTCCAACTGGGCTCTGAGAAAGGTGCACGGAGCTATTCAGGGTGAGAGTGGTGCAGAGCAGGGTGAGCAGGGGGAAGAAGAGATGGAAGTGCTTGCCGTCTAGACTTGTGAATGAGTGTAAACCTTCCCGACGGCCGTGCCACACGGAGGGTCGCCAGACCACCGCGAGTGGGGGGAGGAGGCTCTGGTGCGATTGGGACAACCATGAGGCCTGGGCTTATCCGTGGTGTGCCATGGAACCTTGGCAGGGTTTTGAGGAGGGACTAGGCAGGGAAGTATGAGGTGGGGGACTTGAGTGATCCCTCAGAGCCTGTGTGCAGGCAGGACAGCTTCTGGAGACCCTGGAGGAAGCCATGCGTCAGGAGGCCTCCTGCCCCACGTGTCCACCGTGGGAGCCCTGGCCGGGGAGCTGGCATGGACACTTCCCCCAGCCCACTGGGAAGAGCCGAGAAAGCTACAGCTTGCTTGCAGGTAGAGCCTGGCTGGGCGCTGGGTCACGTATGGTAGTCCTCTTGGTGATTTCTGTGTCCTCCTTGGACCAGGCCTGAGCTGGCTGCCAGAGCGCACAGGGGAACCAGGGAAGTGGCCGCTGACAGAGCCCTGGGAGGGACTCCAAGTGTCTATCCAAGTCATCTGGGACCTGTTCTTGGAGAACAAGCATGTCAGACTGCCCCAAAGGGTATTTGGGGAAAGGGTGAGAATGGAGTTCTTTTTTTTTTTTTTTTTAAGATTTACTTCTTTTTATTGGAAAGTGGATGTACAGAGAGGAAGAGATACAGAGAGCAAGATCTTCTGTCCAATGGTTCACTCCCCAAGTGGCCATAACGGCTGAGGCTGAGCTGATCCAAAGCCAGGAGCCAGGAGTTTCTTCCAGGCCTCCCACGTGGGTGCAGGATCCCAAGGCTTTGGGCCATCCTTTACTGCTTTCCCAGGCCACAGGCAGAGAGCTGGACAGGAAGCGGCACTGCTGGGATTAGAACCGGTGCCCATATGGGATCCCAGCATGTGCAAGGCGAGGACCTTAACCACTATGCTATTGTGCGGGCCCGAAAATGGAGGTTTTTGAGGTGAACGCCACACTCACCTGCCACAGCAGGCACTCCTCCCATCTCGCTTTGAGCATCTTCCTCACCTATGGTCCCTGTGTGAGCAGGCACCTGTCTGCCCGATTGACTTTTACTCCTTTCCTCCTGGCTCTGGGAGCTTTCTTGGCACTTGTTGAACCTCATTCTTGCCCCAGGACCTTTGCACACTCTGTCCACTTCGCTTCTCACCGGCATACTTTAACTTGGGTCCCTTTTGCCTTTTCCTGACCCAGCAAATTTAAAATAAAATCAACACGTAACCTATTCTCAGCCTGCTTTATTTTTCTTCTTTTCTCTGAGGTGTCCCGCTGCCTCCTTTTTGTCTCTTATCCTCTGCTAAAAGGCCAATGCCGTGACGGCCGTGTGTTCATCTTATTCATGACTATGTGCCGTGTGTCCAGCACAGTGGCCAGCACCTGAGAGGTTTTACCTGATCTGGAACCTAATCCCCCAAATCCGTTGCCCCACCTCCTCTCTCTCTAGCCAACTCATCCTGACCCTGCTGTCACGTTGGCTCACCTCCACCCAGAGCTTTCGTTTCCTCTTGTTCACCCTCAGCGTGCTCCCTGCCGGCCCCTGCTGCCACTCCTCCACCCCCAGGACGGAGGGGAGACACAGACTCGTCCGGCTGCAAGTCTGGGCTGTGTGGCTGTGAGCAAGTGACGTGTCTCCTTTTTAAGTCTCCAGTTGCCTTGTTGGCAACATAAGGTTTTTGTGGGGATGAAGTGTGGCCGCCATGTGTCATGATGACACTAATAATAGCTGGTACTTACGGAGTACCTGCCAGGTGTTGGGCATTGTGTGAGGTGCTTTGAACTTTTTTTCTTTAAAAAAAAAAAAAAAAGGGAAAAGAAAAAAAAAAAACCCATGAGCACGGCGCGCCCCGAAGAACGTGAGGCCCGTTACTTGGTGTTGTGGATCACAAATGTGGACACGGCTTGTCTGCAGAGAGCTCGCAGTGGCCATGTACACGCAGTGGGAAGGCTTGCCACCCTACATCTGGTGCCTTTACACAGAGGCTCCGAGGGACAGTTGGGGGCCTCAGAAACGAGGACCCGGTCTCAGCCTTCCCTAATGTCTCTGTTACCAGCCCAATGGGGCCGTCCATCGTTCACGTCTGGAAATGCTGGATAAAAACGCATGAGTGAGAGAGAGTGAGTGAATAAATGAACAAAGGAACTTACGCAGGCACATGTCCTCATCAGATTTGGTTGTATGAAGTGACCAAGACACGGCTCTGTTCCCTCCCGCCAGCTTTTAAAGCTGATAAACATCATTCCTGCTCCTGTTTTTGTGCAACATCCTCTGCTGGATTCCTCACTGCTCTCGTCATGCCGTGAGGCAGGTGCCTTCCCGACCCGTATGAGCGAGCTGTGGCTCAGAGACTCCATGAAATGACATGCCCAGGGTCACACGCGGCGAGGGGGTGGGGACGAGGAATCACGCTGGAGCCACCATGCTCTCGGCCCCACAGAGGCCCACACGCTCTCGGGATGTGCATGCGTGCCTGGCCTGCAGAGTTTACTCCTCTCAGCAGCAGGATGTGTGAGGCAGGAGTCCAGGATTCTGGCCTTGGTTCTGTCATCACTGGAGGAATAACTTTGGGAGGAAAGAAAGAAAATCTGTTCCTTCCTTCTGGGTCTCAGCTGTTTGCCTGCCCCGTGAGCCCTTAGCCTGAAGAAGGAAGAGAGACGGAATTGAGCTCGGTTCTGCCCTCGCTGCTAATCTGAGAGCACAGAGCGGAGCGGCAGGCTCTCCTTCCTTTATCAGCCTGCACATCCATTCACATTCCCAGAGACATTGAGCTCTGCTGGACTGGGTCATCAGGGGGACACAGGACCAACGTGGCTGTGTGGGGGCAGGGGGCAAGGCAGTCCTGCCCCCCTTTTGGGCCGGCCGCCTTTGCATGTTCTGCTCCTGAGTGGTGTTCACCAGCCCTGCCTCTGGCAAAAAGCAAACCAGCGATGCTATGGAAGTTGGTGGTGGAAAATAGAAAACACAGCAAATCAAAGAGATGAGAAAAGCTACCATGAGCATCTGATTAAGTGAAAAAAAAAAAAAGTTCATTTACTTTCTTTGTTTATTTGAAAGAGAGAGAGAGCCAGACAGAACATTCTTCCACCTATTGGGTCACTCCCCAAATGCCCACAATAATTGGGGCGTCAGCCAGGAGCTGGGAACTCAAACTGGGTCTCCCACACGGGTGGCAGGGACCTCAGTACTTGAGGCATACTTGCTGTCTCTCATGGTGTGCCACGCAGGACGTTGGAAGCCGGAGTGGGGCTAGTGTTCAGGCAGTCCTCTGTGGGTTTGCCCAAGCACTGATCTAGCTGCTGGACTGAACGCCTGCCTCCAAACTTGTTCATGTCTTTTTTAAAAAAAAGATTTATTTATTTATTTGAGAAACAGTGTGTGTGTGTGTTTATATCTATATCTGTATAGAATGTTCTAAATGCTGGTTCACTCCCCAACTGACTACAATGCCCAAGAACTCAATCCTCTGGGTCTCCTACGTCTGCTGCTTTCCCAAGCACGTTAGCAGGGAGCTGACTTGGAAGTAGAGCGGTCAGGACTAGAACCGGTGCCCACATGGGGTGCCAGTGTTAGAGGCAGCAGCTTAACCTGCTGCGCCACGATGTGGCCTCCCACGTGTTCGCTTCTTCGCAAATCACTTTCTACATAACTTTCCCCTCAAATGAAGCTATGCCCTCGAATTTACCTAAAGAACTTAAAAGTTCATTGCCTGCAAACGAAACTCAGAATTCTGATTTCTGTTCTAAACCTTTTCTTGTGTGGTGGCATGAAGGCAATGTGTGTGCGTGTCTGAGTGCTTTGCAAACACGGGATCGTATGCTCCGTCCTTGTTTATTACCTGCCTTTTTCACTTACTAATGATGGATTACGAACATCTCTTCCTTAGCGGTGAATTTATTCCGGGCATATTTTCTACAACGTCACAGTCCTCCTTTATGTGGCTGCTGTTATATCATTATTTGTGATTCCCTCCCCCCAGCATAGGACATCTGGGTTACTTCCCAGTTTTTCTATTCTAATTATCCCCAGGTAACAGATGAGGACATTGAGGCTCAGATGAGAAGTTTCTCATATGTCTTGGGGAGCGGGTGGCAGGATGGGGGTGGCTTGGATGCTGGGGTGAGGTCCCTTGTGTCACTCCCACTGGGGCCTGGGGAGGAGGGATCCCCCAGATGGAAGAGATGTGACCTGTGGAGGGGAAGCAGAAACACTTGCCGGGGAGATGGCTCTTTTGCAAGCCCGGTTCCAGGCAGTACGTGGACTGAGCCCTGCCCCGTCAGGCTTCCCCCATCTCGCTCGCTGCCTCCCTGCCTGAGCCCACTCACTGCCTGCTCCATCCTTGCCAGCTTATCAATAGGTTAAGTGGTGAGGTCAGAGATATTGACCATTTGATTAGGACCTTGTCAGATCAATCCCGGCTCATCTCCTGGGCCTTCTCCCCTGCCCACACACTCCCTCCTGATCTGCACTAGGGAGCAGGTAGTTGTAGAAGCTACTGTTTCCCCCCCACACACACAGCACCCCAGAACTGGGAGCCCCTCAGGGCCTCACCTGGTCCCCTACCCAGGCACTAAGTTCCCACACTCTTGCCTTGTTCTCTGGCAAGTCAGGAGTCTGACGCTACACAAGTCAGGGGATCTTGCCTGTTTCCATAGAGCCTGGTCAGACGCTTGGCTGTGTGAGTCTGGGCAAATGGCTTCACCTCTCTGAGTCTCCGTTTTCTCAGCAGTGTCATGGGGGTGACGCCCAACAGCTGAGTAGAAATGCTGAGAAATAGCACCCACCGAGCAACTCACCCTGCTGGTGTAGAGCTGGCATTTGGGGGCGCTGCGGCTTGGCCAGGCTATGAAGGTGGGAGCTGGACTCTCCGTCTGTCTGTCCCCCACTAGTGGAATGTAAGTGGGCCAATCTATGTCTCTGGAGCAAGAGGCACCGTCTCCTCAGGCCTGTCCCAAGACCCAGCCTGGGCCCATACCCAGGTGATGCTGGGATCAAAGGAGCCAGCCTCAACCTGCCCTCAAGAGGCTTACAGGGTGGCAAACAGAGGACAGACTGACCCAGGATACAGCAGACTGTCACATTTACTAGTGGTGAGGCGAGCTGAGGGACCATGACTGACCCCTGGGCTTTCTGCTTCTGGGCCCATTGCGGTCCGCTGCCACATATGGCAAGGAACACCTGTGCCTGGTAACCCAGATCCGGCTGCTTGAGTCCCCATCTGTATAATGGGGACAAGGTGTCTTCATCGCCCCACCCTCACCCTCTCCCGTTCTGACGCTCTGCTGAGCTTGACGCCCAGCTCCCACATAGAGGGTCTTTTCCACTCTGTCCAAGCACGTGTGGGTGCTTGGGGTTGAGGAGAGTTGGGGGCACACCTGCCGGAGTAGCGCTGCCCACGGGCAATGCAGTGGAAAGGTGGCAGAGGGCTGAGAGGTGAGAGTTGTGTGTGGGTGGGTGGGGGTGTCCTGTGTAGAGGAATCCTTGTCGTGGGGACCCTGCCTGAGGGGAGAGACCCCAGGCCTAAGGCGTTGACTCCGGGCCCTGCTGGGCTGGGGAATCCCCCCGCCCTCCCCGCCATCACTTACACCAATATTGACGGTTAATGCCGTGTCGCCACCGTGTTCAACACTCAGCGCGGCTAATTGTTTTGACTGGGAATCGGCAAGGCGATTAAACGCCATCGATTTTGCCCTGCGCGCTGCATCGATTTTTAAATTTCCTATTGATCCCGGCCCTAAATCTCCTTAACCAAGACCTCACCGTGGAGATGACAGCCACTGATTAGCTCCAGGGCGGGGTACAGGGAGCAGCCCCCGAGGGGGGAGCAACCCCAGCTCTTTATTACCCCCAGGGATGGGGGTGCCTGGACTTCTGCTGCCTCTGAAGGTGGAGGCCCAGCGAAGGCTCCAGGTAGCGAGGGTGGGCAGAGTTGGGTGGGCCCTGGCTCCTAACGCCTCCCCCCATTTCTTTCCTGTTTAGACTCTTCACTGGCCTCCACCTGGGGCTCCCTTCACTCCGCTGTGTCTGTCTGGCACCCCATTTCTTTTCTCTCTCCTTCGTGTCAGTCCATCTTTCTCAGTTTCTACTCCTGAACCCCAGTGCCCTCCCTGTTTCTGTGCGTCGCTGGCGGGCCCTGGGCCTCCATCTCCTGATCTTTGCTGGCATATAACCCATGACAGAAAAGTAGTTTATGAGACTTCCGAGTCTGTAGCCCCTGCTGCCCGTGCCCTTCCACATGCCCCGCTCAGGAGCGTGCCTACAGAGACAGAGAGAGGTGATACGGGCCTCTCAGCTTTGTGACCTTGCCCACTGGGCTCACCTTTTCTGAGCAGTAGCTCATTGTCCCTACTCCAGTACCTGCCTGGTGGAAGAACTGCTTGAACTTCTGTCCTCTCTGGAGTGGCTCACTGTCCCCCAGTGCCTGGCCCCTTCTCTGGGCATCCATGTCCTTCCATAGGTCCCAACAGCTTTTCCAAAAAGGCTGCATTCCCAGAAGGCAGGAAGCTGGGGTTGCAGTCGGAGGCCCAGACCTCAGCTCTCTCACCCAGCTGTGCGTGTCCTATGCAGCCTTGCTGGCTGCGGCTGTGAAGTGGGAATGGCAGCTGCCCTCCCTCTCTCCCTACAGGGCTGCAGAGACCCTCACCTGGTGCTCTCTGGAGAGGAGTGTCCCCGTACACCCCTTTGTGAGACAGGAACACTGAGGCCCAAGGCCAGAAATGACCACTGAAGGCAGCAAGTGAGCTCTTATCGCTTGCTCTCCGTCCTCTTCTACACACCTCGCAGAGGGATAGTCCCAAAGACAACCTGTGTGTGAGCTCCCCCTTCCCAGGGAGGCCCCTGCTGCATGGCTCAGGCCCTCAGGGCCACACAAGGCGAAGCCCCCCATGTCTCCCAGGGCCTGTCCCTCTCCATGTCTCTCCTAGTGCAAGGGCCTGACGCTGTCTCCTTCCACCTGGCCCTTAGTCCCTTGGACTCGGATATAACTTCCTCCCTTACTTCTTCCTGACCTACCCCTAGAACTCCCAAAACATCCTCTGCCTGCCACTGAGAAACCTCGATGTGTATTGATTAGACTAAATAAGCAAAGGAATGAATACTAAAGTCAGGCGTGTCATCACAACTAGTGTTGTGGTGGATGGCAAGTGGATTGTGCTTGTGACAGCAACATCCCACTTCAGCGCTCATTTGAGTCCTTGGCTGCTCTGCTTCTGATCTAACTTTATGCTCATGTGCCTGGAAAACAGGTCATGGTCCAAGGACTTGGGATGAGGTTCTTGCCTTTTGCCTTTGGTCTGGCCAGTCTTGCTGTTGTAACCGCTTAGGGAATAAACCAGCAGGTGAGATCTCTCTGTCTCCTTGTCTGATGCTGTCGCTTTCAAATAAATAAACCTAAAACAGAGCATCATCACTATGAGTTATTTTCATGTGCCCACACACACACAGCAGCCAGAGGTACCTAATAACAAACGAATGCTTTTCTCCTTCGATCCTCCAGCACTATGTTAAGATTCGGTTTGTTAATTTATCTGTTTGCTCAATTAGCCATTGTGCACTAAACATCTCAGATTGGCTAGACTCTTTGCCAAGAGCTGAAACTTCAAGCTGCCCCTTTAAAGGAGCTACCTGTCTGGTGGGGAAAGGGTGCAGGCACCAGGATACCCATTGATGAGATGAGACACTGAGACAGAGGCTGGAACTGACAACAGATGGCCATAAGTGGGAGGCAGGAGTTCAGCAGTATGCGTAACTCCTGGTGGTGAGATAGGAGGGTGCTCCTCTCCCTGCCACCTTGCAAGAGGGCAGCACCTTGCACATGGCTGAGACAAATTCCTTGGGACCCTGACTCCACTCTGTTCTCTCTCCAGGTTCTCAACTGGACCGGGTTGGTGGCCTGAATGTACTAGCTTTGCTGTGTCTACCCAAGAGGTAAGGCCACGGCCTGAGAGTCTCCACTTGTTGCCATGTTTGAGGATGCTGTCTTTCTTACAGAAACCCTCTGTTTTCCCATCCTTGGCGCTGCCCTCATCCTGGGGGCTCATTGCCCTTCCTTGTTTTCTGCGTCTGTCCCCCAAGAGGTCCGAGTGTGAATGGCTTTAGTGTTTTCACCCACCTTGCGTCATGTGGGTGTTGGTGACCGTGTTTCTGTTGATGAGTGTTAGGGCTCAGCAGGAGAAGAGACAACTTAGGGGCTCAGCTCACGGCGTGGAGGCGCACACGCGTTGGAGTCCCTTCTTTGCCCTTTACCTAATGGGGAGGAGATAGGAAAGGGGTAGCCTCCAGTTCCCCATCTATGAAGGGGACAATAGCAGAACCCACCTGAGGCATTGTCCCAGGGACAAAAGGAGGTAGAGGAAGGAGAGTCAGGTGGCTCAGTTTCCCCACCTGTCAAAGCCAGGGTAATGAGCATCCCCGGCCACTGAGAGGCGTTGTGAAGTTGAAAGAAGCTGTTCTTTGAAAGCGTGTAGCCTCAGGAATCAGGAGCTCAAAATACAGCTGGAAGGTCTGTCCTTGAACAAATGGGGATTTGTGGAGCCCTGGAGACGCCCAGACAGAAGTCAGAATTCTGCAGCTGTTCAACTCTGTGGGAAGCAAAGAAATCTGGGGTTCGCCCTGTACTTGCAGCACTTGGCTTGGTGAGGCCCTGATAATGAGCATCCAGGGAGAGGGGGATGGGATGTCTTCAGAAGGACGGCTCCCCCAGACTGCTGTGCCACTAATCCCACCCTGGGGTAGCCACACGTTGCCCTCACCGGCCTCCTACCAAGGAGTTCTTTTCTGTATCAGGAATCATGGATTCAAAGAAGCAGATGAAAGCTGTAGCCCAGGGTTGGCTACCAGGTATGAAAAGGACTGACCGTGGTGGACAGGAAAATGTGTAGGGTGGGTGCTGCTTTTATCTCTTCTGACTGTCTCCATGCTTGGATGCAACCCTGGCTTGCCAGATTCTCCGATTCTTCAAGAGAAACCAGAAACTCACAGTTTAGATGAAATCTGATTTGTAAATAATTGTTGGCAATGTGAATTTTCAAAAACTTCCCTGTAATACCTACCTTTACAAAGATAGGTTTGCCTGATGGTGCGACAGTGTGTCAGTCCAAGACCACCTGAGCTCACTCAGGGACCCCTGTTTTAGCTGGCGAGGAACGAGGGAGCCATAGTTACACACAGGTGCTTTCTCTGGTGTGCCTTCCCCAGGGAGTCAGAGTTGCAGCTTTCCCTGGAATCCCCCACGTGTTGTGATGTCCTTCACCTGGGATAGAGGACCAGTGCGCTTCCAAGCTGCAGGAATCAGGTTGCAGCTCCTAGGAATGTGTGACAGCTAGGCTACAGGACCAGATGCAGAAGGTGCAGAGTCTGTGATTTTGGTTCTTTAATCCCTAAATAAGTTATTCCTTAAATACAGCTGGAAGGTCTTCATGGACATGTATGCGACAGACTTGGTAGCCCGTGACGGACGGCTGTTACATCCCAAAGAGGAGGGTGACATTTACTAGGGGCCACTTACGGCTTGTTGTGGGCACTTTGCTTCTGATCCTCATTGCAACACTGTGAAATTAGTCGCCTGTTACAAAAGAAGGACACTAAGGCACACAGAACCCAGACGCTTTCTCTAAGTTTGAACTTAAGCTCCTGTTCTTTTCCCTCTGTAGAATCTAGTGTCGAGGCTGGGTATCATGCTATAGCAGATAAAGCTATACACTTGGATCATGACACCCGGATCCCATATGGGCACCGGCTCGTACCCCGGCTGCTCTACTTCCTATCCAGCTCCTTGCTTATGGCCTGGGAAAAGTAGCAAAAGATGTCCCAAATACTTGGGTATCTGCACCTCTGTGGGAGACCTGGAAGAACCTCCCGGCTCCTGGCTTTGAACTAGCCCGGCTCCAACCACTGCAGCCATCTGAGGAGTGAACCAGCAGGTGGAAGATTGCTTTTTCTATCTCTTCCTCTTTCTCCGTAACTCTGATTTTTAAATAAATTTATAAAAACCCACAAAACCCTATCATAGTCTCAGGAATGAATCTCCCTAGGGTGGCAGATCTGTACTTTTGGGGGTGAATTTAATATCGGAAAACACCCAGAGTCTGATTCAGTGCCAAACCTGATCAACTAAACAATGAAGATTGAATTTTGCTGTGGCTACTTGTTTTATTTTTAAAACTTATTTGAGAATACACTGAGAGAAACAGAAAGATGAAGAGAGCTTTTCATCTTCTGGTTCATTCTCCACATGTCCGTAACAGCTGGGACTGGCGCCAGGAGCTAAGAATTTCCCGCATGGGTGGCGGGTCCGTCACTTCTGCTTCCCAGCGTCTTCGTCAATTAGAAGTGGGAGTCAGGAGCCAGAGCTAGGTATTCTGATGTGGGACGTGGGCATGTAAAAGAAAACTTATTTTGTATGTATTTGTTTGAAAGGGAGAGAGAGAGAGAGATTGGTCCATCTTCATCCTCTGGTTCACTCCTCAGGTGTCCCACGGTAGCCGAGATAAGGACAGGCCAAGGCCAGGAGCCAGGAACTCCATCCATTTTGCTGATGTTGGAGACAGGAGCTGCCTCTCAGGCACATGAGCAGGAATCTGAAATCAGAAGCAGATTCAGGACTCAATGATAGGAGTCTTCCATGTTGTGTCACAAAACCTGTCCCTTCACCAACGTTTTTTTTTCTAAGGTTTAGTTTATTTTTATTTAAAAGGCAGAATTACACAGAGAGGAGAGACACAGATTCTCCATCCACTGGTTCACTCTCCAGATGGCCACAATGGTTGGAGCTGAGCCATTCCAAAGCCAGGAGCCAAGAGCTTCCACCTGCATGAGTGCAGGGGCCCAAGGACCTGAGCCATATTCTGCTACCCTCCCAGGCCATAAGCAGGGAGCTGGATTGGAAGTGGAGCAGCCAGGATTCCAATCAGCGCCCATATGGGATGCTGACACTGCTGGCTAAGGCCCAGCCCACTACGCCATGGCACCAGCTCCCTTAACCAACAATTAACACAGTGCCTTAATTGCTAGGCTAAACATGTGCTACCATACTTGTCGATGTTTCAGTAGGAACTACACACAGTTGTATAGAGGAGAGATGACTTCCTGATGGAGTTTGCAAGTTTGCCTTGAAGACTGAAGGGTTCCCAGAAAGGTCAGCCTGCTAGGGAGACACTTGAAGGAGGCAACATACTCTTACCTGTATATTTATTATTATTATTTACAAAACCATAAGTACAGCAAAGATTCTAATTGCCACACTTGGAAGATGAGTGCTTCCCCACACCTGTCCGAGGCCCCCCTCAATGCTGCAGGATGGGCGGGGTCCTCCGCCAGGGCCAAGGTGCTGGTCTGCCTCTGCTGCCCACGTAGCATGTGGGTTCCCCTCCCTCACC
Organism: Ochotona curzoniae; assembly: GCF_017591425.1. NCBI lineage: Eukaryota > Metazoa > Chordata > Mammalia > Lagomorpha > Ochotonidae > Ochotona > Ochotona curzoniae. Next base: position 1,514,697 of record NW_024465561.1, on the reverse strand, counting down.
TCTCTGTGGCCCTTTCTGGGGGTCACAGCAGCCTGCCTCCCCCAGCTCTGAATAGCTTTCTTTGTCCTCCAGGCCAGGTTACGCCCCCCGTGTCTCCTGAGTGCTAGCAGTGTATCTGGTTGGGGTGTCTGTGTTTAACTCCCCTGCCCATAAACTTCACAGCCAAGGGGAACTTCACATGTCGATGCTCAGTCCCTGGCACAGTGTAAATGTTCAGCAAGTATTTATTGAATGAATAAATAAGTGAGCAAACAGACATGAATACCCACATTCACCCATTTATTCCTGCAGCCAGTCTTTGCTGGGATGTTTTGTGTGCTGGGGCTGCTGGGACTGTCACATAAAGATGCTGAGAAGAAGTAGACCCTGTGTGGCCCCAAGGGGCTCGAGCTGATGGGCCAACAGGAACCAACACTAAGCCTGAACCAGGGCCCTGCCAAGGTAGAGAGAGAGAGGGGGGCAGCCTAGCTTCCCTTGGGAGAGCCCTCAGAAACGTCTCTGGGAGGAGGAGGGATTTGGAGGAGTTCCTGCAGGGTTGGAGACATCAGGGAGGAGGCTATGGTGCCCGAGGGTGGCAGGGGCAGCTGGACAGCTGGCTGTGACTTCCTGCTTGGCACAGTGGATGCTGGCCTGGCCTCAGAGTCCACTCAGCCAGCTATAGTCCCCTGGACATTCTGTGCCCACCGAGTGGCAGGGCAGAAGCAGGGCTGTGTTACCATCTTGTCCCTCTTACATCCTGTCCTTATGTTCTGTCACAAAAAGATACCACGGGCTTTGGTGTGAAGTGTGTCTGGGGCCACAGAGATGTTGCCGGCATCCGTACCAGGGGTACACTCAAGGCCTCCGAGGCAGGAGCTCAGCTGTGGGCAAAAGGCTTTCATCCCTGACCCGGAAGGTGGCGAAATAGCCCAGGGCAGAATAGGAGGGATGCTGAGCCCAAAGATGGGTGTCATGGAGGGGTGCGCCCTTCAGAACTGAGGTGCAGGCCCCTGGGGCAGTGCGTGTTCCCCGGATGGGACCCAGAAGGGTCTGTGCAGATCCCCACGTCCCTGGCCTCTTCTGCAGGGCTCCTGGGAGGGCTGTGGCTGCAAAACTAGAATTTGCACTCTCTTAGGTGTTGCTAAGGGCAGAGTGGGACAGAGCTTCAGTGAAGGTGGGTGGACTGCAGTCCCTGGGAGTCGGCTGTGGGCAGGGTCTGTAGCTGTGGTGTTTCTCACTGGTGTCGTGGAGTGCTGGGGGAAGCAAGAGATCGCTTAATCCCTTTGGTGCTTTGGTTGGGGGTCTTTGCTCTGTCATTGGGTGGGGGAATACAGCTATGGCCTGGGAATGTCTGTCAGCCACATGGTACAGATGGGAAAGAGGTGAAAATGGCTCATGGTGTAGAACAGGTTTGGTACGGACGGATCCCTGGGGTTCCTGCCAATCTCATGTCAAACAAGGGTCAAGCGCTCCTGTTGTGGCAGGCATGGGGCCTGATTCAAATAGAGGGGGATGTTCCTGGGAGCTCTTCAGAGCATAGTGGGGGGCTGGGAAGAAGAGGGCAGGCCCCAGAGACTAACCCTAGACGTTCTGAGCAGTGTATGCGGGAAGCAGGCAGAAGCCCACCCCCATGGCATGGCACCGCTCAGTGTCCCTGTGGGCCCGGAGCCCTGCCTTTGCTTCTTGTCCTCCTCCTCTCCCTGCTTCACTTCTGTCCTCTTCTTTCTTCTGCTTCTTGGTCTCCATCTGCATCTTGGACTCTCCATTTCTCCCAGGGGGCCTCCTTGTTTTCTCGGAGCCCAGATCTCTGTTTGCAGGTCTTCCACGTGGACAGTGCATGGGTCGTGTCTTAGCTTCTGTTTCTGGAGAGAGCCCCATGGAGTCTGGTGGTGAGCAGGGAGAGAGGGTGAGGACGGGGGAGAATGGGGAGAGGCCGCCCCAGCTGGCCAAGCAGCTTCCAAGTTTCCCTGCCCAGGCACCTGGTGAACAGGAAGGCCAAGGGCAGTCTGAGAATCCAGAATTATGCCAGAGGGGAGCGGAGTGAGAGAGATTCAAAGAGCCGTAGAGGAAGAGGAGCAATGGAGAACAGACAAAGAGAGCTGGGGATCAGGGAACAAGTCAGACGGGAGCCAAGTCAAGCATTCCAGAAGGGGACAGAAGGAGCCTGCAGGTGCATGCGGGTACTACGTGGGTGAGCGTGGAGGGCCCGGCGAGAGAGCGGTCAGAGCCGGAGGCAGCCGGGAAAGTGGGCACAACTGTGGGAGAAAGAAAGAGAGCCTCCAGCCTGGTCTGCCAGGCCCTCCCCTTCACCGGGCTAGCTGTGTCTGGCGTAGCATAAGGAGCTTGGCCAAGCCTCCAGCGTGTGTGCGCCGCACATGGAGGGAAAGGGTATCCTGGTGGTCTCTCGAGCCCAGCCCATGCTGCAGCCAAAGGTGGTCCTTGCCTCAGCCTTACTGCCCCTCCGTGCCCTGGCTCACAGGGGCTTCAGAGCCGTGGGAAGGACTTGGCCATCCCTGGACTTCCTGGCCCTGGGGTGCGAAGGATGCTGAGTGAGGAGGGCTTGGGAGCGACAGAGACTTGGTCTCCCACCGCTCCTCTCTGGCTGCCGCTCTGATGGGCTCATATTCCCTCTCTCTGTTCCTCTCCGAATGTTGATTCCTCTCTCTCTGTTTCTCCCTCGCCCCCTCTCCGCCGGCTGCTGGGTTCCCCCATCTCTTTATCTGCGTCTTCTCTCTGTTCTCTTTCTCTCGGGTTTCCTCGCGCGCTGTCTCTCCCCGTCACGCTCTTTCCACCTGCCCTCCCTCGGCTCTCTCTCTGCCGTTGCCTCCTGTGTCTGTGTCCGTGTCCCTTCTGGCCTCTTTCATCTTCCGTGTCTCTCTGTGGGTCCCTCTGTCTCTCCCTCTCTGCTGCCGCATTCTCGCTTCTGGCCCCCCGTCTCTCTGGGTCTCTGGCCGACCAGCCCTGCCTCTGTGTGTGTGTGTCTCTCTTGCTCTCCCTCCCTTCCTCACCCCCCCCTTTTTTTTTTCTGTTTCTAACACCCACACTCACATCCTACCTCAGGAGTAATTGCTTTTGTCTGGGTTGGACTGGACTTGTGGTGGGGGAGGGCGGGGGGAGCGGGTGGCGCTGGGGGGGTTGGGAGGGACGGAGGTCGCTTGGTGGAGTTAAGGTGGCATCCACCAAAGCAGGGCGGGAGGGGCGGGTGCTGAGCAGAGGTGTGGCCCTACCCAAGGTGGGAAAATGGAGGGGGCTCCTGGCCCATCTTGGCAGGGGTCTGGGGTCTCTGGGAGGGATGAAAGAAGACAGGCAGTCTCTTATATTCATATTTGGAGACTGTGTAGTAATAAAACAACAACTAGCCGGGATCTGCTACCTCGTCCCCTCCCCCACTCACTAAGGGTCGTCACCTACCCCCCCCCCCAGTCAAGTGCACCAAGTCCCCATGACACACACAGGGACACACCCAGAGCTTCCAGTCCGGTTGTGGAAATGCACTCAGCTCTCAGCACACGGGGACACAGAGTCACGTACACACGCGAGAAATCCCCTGGAATCTGACACAAAGACAGGGAGCCCCTGATGCACAAAGAGAGACCCCCACGGTGTCCCTGAGACAGCAGGGACACCAGGGACTCACTCAAAGACACCTGTGCCTGGTCATATTCTGGCAGGGCCACACATGCACGCCCGACACGCGGAGCACCCAGAGCCCACGGGAACATGGCAGCCCCGTCACCTGGTGACTCATCCATACGTCCCGAGAGGCACCCGGGTCAGGGAGACACTCGGGGATGGACACATACTGCCACTGAGGGCCCCTGGGACACCCCCACAGACTCGCATAACGCAAGCATGGCAGGAGTCAGGGCAGTTAGGTCACACAGTCCCCAAGGCCCCAGCCGAGCTCAAGGATACACGCAAGCCCACACACCCGGCCACACAGAGACACCACAGCCCTCCTCTGGAGCCTCACGACCCCCACCCTCACTGCTCGTATGTCGCCCGAGCCCTGGGGTGGGTGCAAGTTAGCTTCCACCCACAGAGACCCAATGAATGAGGCAGGTTGAGGTCCTGTAGGTGTGCGGCAGGAGTGCCTGGAGGGCGCCCCCACTCTTTGCGGCCACTGGCTGTAGCTCACTGCATCACCCCCCAGGCCTTTCCCTACCCCTGGAGCTCAAGGCAATGTCCGTCCGGCCCGTGGCTCTCTGCCCGCCTCCCAGAGCTCTGTCCTTCATATACTTTCAGAGGGCCCTTCTCCCTGAGCTGCTCCCGACTAAGGGGAGGCCTGCTTTCTCCCAGGGTAGGGGCTGACTCTCAGTTCATCACAGCACCCTACCTGAATGTCCCCCGGCCCCATCTGCTTCCCTGCCCGCTCCCACACTCTCATACTCACCCCCTTTCCTGGCTGTCCAAGCTGTCAGCCTCCCTAAGCTCTCCCACTGTAGGGAGTAGGGGGGACCCTGGCCCCTCCGAGGCTGGGGTAAGGGGTACGTATGGGGGTTGGGGGGCCTGAACGCAGCTCCACGAAAGGGAAGCAAGGCAAGCAAGGGAGAGAGAGAGAGAGAGACAGAGGCAGGCAGGCAGCCAGCCGGCTTTATATCCCTGCCGTATTGATCTACCATGTCACAGCCCGGTCGATAGCCAGCCGAGAAAGAGAAGGAGAGAAGGGAGGGGAGGTTTGGGGGAGGGCAGCCAGGACCCCTATAATCCTCGACCCATCTGGGACCTCCTTGGCAGAATGGGGGGGAAGAGAATGTCCAAGTTCAGCCACCCCCCCAAAAAAAAAGAGGCCTGCCTTGTTCTTCCCCCCTTGCCTCTAACTGCGGCCCTCTTCCTGAGCCACCTCAGCCTTGGTGGAGGAATTTAAGCAGAGTTTTCATTCATTTCTTTCTGTCTCTCTGGTAGGTCCCTGCCCCTGGTGGGTCTGCAGGCTTCCCCGGCTTTGTCCTCCCTGGCAGGCTCGGCAGGCGGGAGGTCCTGAGGCACGCACTGTGCGACCACAAGCAGGTGCACACACCTCTCTGGAGGCCCCGTTCCCCATCAGCAGCCGGGCACCCAGGAGCACCTGTCTGTGATGGTTCCTTGCCTTGTTGACATTCTGTCTCTTCCTGAGCTACAGCACAGGCCAGCGCAACAGAAGGACATAGTGAATGTGTTCCTTGGTTCCCTCATCTTCTGCGCTGGCTCAGTCTCTCCCGTTCCCATGGAACCTTCTTCCACCTTGTCCCAGTGTCTCAACTGCCCTTGGCCCAGGTCAGGGAGGGCAGGGAAGGAAGAGGTCCTTCCCTTGGTAGGGCAAGGCTGCAGGGCAGTGCCAGGTACCCTGGGGCCAGGCCTCCATTCTGGGTCCCCAACCTTGGCTCTGGCTCCCCCCTTGGGGCTTCAGTTTCTCTCCTGCCCCCCTCCCGCCCTGCTCCAGCTTGAAGGTTCAGTGAGGCTCTGGGAACCCGCAGGGATTGGTGCAGATGGGAGGCAGGTCCATCAGGAGGGTGAGCCCAGGGCCAGAGGGGTGCCTGGCGCCCCTCCCTCAGCCAGGACTGCCGGGTCTCAGGTGCATCCCCCCCAGCCCCCAACTCCCCGGGGCTCCGGCTCTTTGTCTGTCCGGATCCTCCTCTAGCCTAAGAAAGGTTGAGGAATCACCTTAGCCTTGACCCGAGGGGGAGGGCAGAGGAGGGGCGGTCGAGCCCCCCACCTCGTCCCTACCCATGACCGTCCAGACAGCTCTCTCCTCCTCCCTGCCTCCCTGAGTACCAGGCTGCACCCCCTCCCCAGCATTATGACTCCCTTTGTTAGGAAGGGGGAGGGGAGAGAGAGGAGCGGAGGGGACGTAGCCTGACCCCCGACCTCTCCTCCTCCCTCCGCCCATCTGGGTCCCCAGGGGCTCAGAGCCCCTTGACGGACAGTTCTGACCATCAGCCAAATGGCTCTGGGAGGGAGCAGGGGGCCAGGTAGAGAGGGGGAGGGGAGAAAGTCCTGGCCAAGGCCGGAGCCCACTGGCGGTGGGGGGCTAATGCCCCTTGGATAGGAAGAGGCCCTTAGGAGGGGGTAGCAGAGATAGGGACCCACGGCAGGGGGCAGACTTGGGGGGAGTCTGGCTGAACTGGGGGATGTGGAGGGAAAGTGAGGCTTGTCCCAGAACCAAAAGCCCTGTAGGTAGGGGCTCAGCCTGGGCAGCTGCCCCCACCCTGCCCCCACCAAGCCTGCGGCATTAGGAGTGCAGCGAGTTTAAAAAAAAAATTAAAAGGAAAAAAAAAAAAAACAGGAGCAGGAGAAGCTGGGGGAAAAATATATAAGAAAAAATATAATAAGAACTAAGCGGTGGCTGCAGGAGAGAGAAAGGGCAGGAGGCGGGGAGGGGGGCGCAGGGGGGAGGGCGGCTCGGGCCCTGGTCGCTGCGGAGGCTGGGCCGCCGGCCTCTGCGCTGAGCCCTCCGCGTCCCCCCTGCCGGCCCCCTCCAGCCCCGATCGATCCAGTTTCTTGGCAATAAAGCATTTTTATTGTCAGCTGCCCTGAATGCCAAATGTGAGCCTGGTCCAGCTCCCCCCACCAACCTGCTTCCTACCACCCCTCCCCCACCTCCACCCCCTCGCCTGCCGTCCCCCCCACCACAGAATCAGCGTCGTCCATCACCAAAGCCTTCTCCTCTTCCTCCTCATCCATGTCAGCTGCAGTCATGCAATAGCCTCAGTAATCCACCAGGTCCCCTGCCCCCCCCCCATCTAAGCCTCTGGGTTCCCCCTCTCTAAACCTCAAATCTGTAGGGGAGCAGAGAGAAGAGCCCTGATGAATGATCCTAGGGGGAACGGGGTGGACAGGAGAACAGGAGGGTGTTGGGGTGGACAACAGGATGATGGTCACGGGTTGAGGGAGGTGTTGGCCCAAGTCGGCTGGAGAACAGGTGGAGCATCTGCAGGTGCTGGAGGAGGAAGCAGGCCCCACCCCCTGCTCCCCTCTCCCAGCTCTCACTTCCTTGGTGCCCCTAGGGCCTACCCCTACCCCTTCCACACTGAACTTGTCTCTCTTATCGAGGAGGCGGTTGGGTGATGAGAAAAGAGACAGGGCTGAGAACTGGACGCTCCTCCAGGCATCAGTATCTACTCCTTCAGGGGCCGGAATGACGCCGCACACTCCACGGGCCTGCTGGCGTGAGGGGCAGAGCAGAGGGTTGGAGAAGCAATTTACAGAAGCCCCGGTAGCCCCATCTTCAGCTTCCTCTTCGTCCCTCTCCTCTCCTTTCCTCCTATCTCTTCTCCTCTTCTTTCTGTCTCTTTGCTTTTCTGTGTCTCTGCCTCTCTTTCTCTGTATCCTTCTGTCCTCTCTCTTTTATTAATCTTCTCCAAGGACTGAAAAACCCTGTGTCCACTTCTCTGTTCCACTGCCTCAGGCCCTACTTACTCCTCCCCTTCAGCCCTCTTTTCTTTGCCTTGCTGTGTGCCTTTCCCTGCATCCCCGTCTACCCTGCTTGCCCCATATCCCTTGTCTTAACTCACACCTCTCTTGATTTGTCCCCTTGCCGTAGCATTAAAACAGAGGCCTAGGCCCTTGGACATCAGCAGGGAAGATCTGAAGCCCTTATCTCTTAGGGCTCCACACCTTCAGAGAGAGCTGCAGGCCCCAGGGATGGGGCCCACTGCATGCTAAAGATGTGCTGTGTCGCTTTGCTGCACCAGCTTGCCTACTCTGAGCCTTGGCTTCCCCCTAAGACATGAGCTGTTCATTGGGGGGGTCTATGGCTTTTCCTGCTGTTCTTTCAGGGGAAGAGTCGGGGTGCAGATCTGGGAGGGTCCTTGCTAGGAAAAATGATCTTCCCTTCATTTGGCTCTCTCTTCCAAAGGCCCCCCAAGAATGCACGCCTGCCCCTTCACATCCTGCTGGCTGGAGCAGTGGGCAGGGATGCCAAGCTTTCTCTCCTGTTGTTCTGGGCGGATGAGTCACCTAAGCAGGGCCATGTTTTAAAGGAAGGTGGAGCATAGATTGAAGACCCTGGAGCCTGCTTGCATTGTCATCTCTGCAGGGCGGGACCCACAGCGTTCTCGGTTCCCAGCCCAGCGTCTGCCACGTAGATAGGGTTCAGCGATGATCCGTTGGAGAAAGTGACGAGGAAGCTGCGATGGGACAAGCTTGGGGCACTAGTCTCCCCTGGGGAGAGCCTGGAGAGACACAGAGGTCCCAACATCTCCAGGCGGGGCGTTCAGCAGGAGGCGTTCCTGGAGTCTGGATGACTTCTGCAGCTCGTCTGCTTCATCCGACCTGTCACGCCCCACCCCTCACCAGCAAAATCTCCACATTGGCACAGCAGCCACACACCTGTGGACTCACAGCTGCCGAGCAAGCGTTAGGCAGTGCTAAGTGTCTCTCTGAATCGTGGCAAGGGACCATTTGTACAACAAAGGTTGGGTGTCAATACTTGTACCTACGCACATGTCTAAAACAGTTCTTTCACTGGTTAGGACATTTTTAAAAGATGTATTTATTTTTATTGAAAGGTCAGATATACAGAAAGGAAGATAGAGAGGAAGATCTTCCATCCGTTGATTCACTCTCCAAGTGGCCACAACAGTTGGAGCTGAGCCGATCTAAAGCCAGGAGCCAGGAGTTTCTTCCAGGTCTCCTTAGAAGAGTCCCAAGGTCGGGCCCGGCGCGATAGCTTAGTGGTTTAAAGTCCTCGCCTTGCATATGTCAATATCCCACATGGGTGCCGGTTCTAATCCTGGCAGTCCCACTTCCCATCCAGCTCTCTGCCTGTGGCCTGGGAAAGCAGTAAAGGATGGCCCAAAGCCTTGAGACCCTGCACCCACATGGGAGACCCGGAAGAGCTCCTGGCTCCTGGCTTCTGATTGGCTCAGCTCCAACCATTGCAGCCACTTGGGGAGTGAATCATAGGATGGCAGATCTCCGTCTCTGTCTCTGGTCTCTGTATATCTGCCTTTCCAATAAAAACGAATAAATCTTAAAAAAAAAAAAAAAAGAGTCCCAAAGCTTTGGGCTGTACTCACCTGCTTTCCCAGGCCACAAGCAGGGAGCTGGATGGGAAGTGGGGCAGGCAGAACATGACCTGGTGTGCATATGGGATTCTGGAACGTGCAAGGCAATGCCTTTAGCCATTAGGCTACCGTGCTGGGCCCTTAGTTATGAATTTTTTTGTATTACCTTCAGATAGTAATTTTGCAGTTAATAGGCTAGATAAGATTTTTTTTTTCCCAGTTAGTAAAGGCTCTTAATAAGAGAAAGATCCCTCTGGGCTACATGGGAAAGGCCGGGCCCAAGCCTGGGCAGGTCTGGGTCCTGGGATGGAGCTGAGGTTCGCAGAGCTAAAAGCAAGGCATGGAGAGGGGGCAGGAGATGGAGGACATTGCCCTACCCCCTCCAGCTGCCTGAAGCTGTTCCCCTGGGCAGGGACTGTGCTTGGGACACCTTAACCTGCCCGGTCCCTGCCTTGAGTGTCCCTTTCCATCTGGCTCCAGATGCCCCTGCTTTGGGAGAGGCCTTTCCTGCCTGGCCTTCTCTCCACTGGCCTCTTGCCTTGGCCCACGCCCTTCTGTTGTGTGGATCAGCTGTCCTCACGACCTCGTGTGGATTGTCAATGCTGAGTGCTCCGTCCGTGTGCCTTCTCGTGACTCCTGACGACACTTCAGTGGTTGGATAATTACAATTCTTCTTGCTTTCCCGATGGGGGCCCTCGAGGCTCAGAGGAGGCCGTCTTGTCCATGGACACCAGACAGAGAGCGACAGAGCCAGTACTGCTCTTTGGGGCTCATTGACTCCAGTTAGTTTTTTTTTTTTATTTGTTTCATCCAGAAATGTATGTCAAGAGCGCATTTCTGGGCTAGCATTTGGCAGTAAGCCATCACTTGCTATGTTCGTATCCAGGATTGAAATGTCCAAGTCCCAGCTACTTCGCATCCAACCCAACTTCCTGTGAGTGTGCTTGGGAAAGCAGCCGAAGACAGCCCACCTACTTGGGTCCTATCACCCATGTGGGAGACTAGGATGGAGTTCCAGCTTCCGATTTGGGGCTGGCCCAGATCTGACTAATGCAAATATTTGGGAGGAATGAACCAGTGAACGGAATCCATCGGTTTCTTTCTGTCTCTTTCTCTGTTTCTCTGCCTTTCAAATACATAAACAAACAAACAAACTTTTTTTTAAAAAAGACAACCTATTGCTAGGGAGTTGATTAGGACACATGACTGCCTTGGTGTGAGGATGGTACCTTGGTTGTGTCAGGGACTCACCTGGCAGGTGGCTTCTCTTCGTTGAGCCTCGGTCTGCCACCTCACAGAAAGGAAACGGAAGATGGAAGCGAGGTCCCCTGGCGAAGGGCCGTGGTCTTCTGGGACTCCTCTCATCCTTCAGGCTGGAGCTCTCAGGCTGTTACATTGTTGGTCCAAAGCGCTGTCAGCGTTCCCAGTCCGGGTCCCAGTAGACACTCACCACTCCCCTATGGGGAAGCAATTTTTATACTGATTTTATAAAAACTGAAACGAGGTTCACAAGATGCGAGTGTTCCACCCACAAGGCTCTTCCTGCGAAGGATCCATTCACTCCACACACGTCCCGGGACCGCTGGGTCATACGCTCTGGGCACTGGAGATCTGGCAGCGAACAGAACCAGCACTGTGACTGCGTGGAGTGAACAAACTAGAGGAACATATGTCTGTGGGAGCAGATGTCCATTTATAATAACCAGAAACCTCAGAACAGAGAGTTAAGAAAGAGACAGTAAGACTTTTTTTTTAAATTGACTTATTTTCATTGGAAAGGCAGATCTCCAGAGAGAAGGAGAGACAGAGAGGAAAGCTCCATTGTTCTCCCCAAGTGGCCTCAACAGCCGGAGCTGAGCCAATCTAAAGCCAGGAACCAGGAGCTTCTTCTGGGTCTCCCACACCCAGGTGTGCAGGATCCCGAGGCTTTCCCAGGCCACAAGCAGGGAGCTGGATGGGAAGTGGAGCAGCCTGGATATGAACCAGTGCCCACATGGGCAAGGGTTTACACTAGGCTATCGCACTAGGCCCGATGGCAGGACTTTTAAGCTGAGCGGGATTTAACCACGTGTGGGGGAAGGTGTACGCAGAGGGCCTGGGCTGCACGCAGAGTTTGGTTTGAGAAACAGGCAGTCACGTGACTTGGAGTGGAGTGGGTGAGGAGTCCTGGAGGAAGAGAGACTTAGATCACAATGCACCTTGTCGCCTGGGTTCAATTCCCACATGCACGGGATGACATTGGAGACCCTGTCTGGGTGCCAGGGAGAGGAGACCCTGGGCGGCAGGCATGAAGCTGATGTGACTCAGCTCAGAGGCAGCAGTGGCCTGAAGCGGCAAGGTGGGGACTTAGAGGGCACTTTGGGCACTGATAATGATACTGAGGCTCAGAGAAGTACAGAGCAGGGCCCAGTGTGGTAGCCTAGTGGCTAAAGTCCTTGCCTTGCACAGGCTGAGATCCTGTGAGAGTGCCGGTTTGTGTCCTGGCAGCTCCAGCTCCCTGCTTGTGGCCTGGGAGAGCAGCAAAGGACGGCCTAAAACCTTGGGATCCTGCAACCATGTGGGAGACCCAGAAGAAGCTCCTGGCTCCTGGATCCTGGCTTCAGATCGGCTCAGTTCTGGCCATTGTGGCCATTTGGGGAATAAATTAGCAGAAGGAAAATCTTTCTCTCTGTCTTTCCTCTCTGTGAATCTGGCTTTCCAACCAAAATAAATGCTTAAAAAAAAAAAAAAGGAAGAAGAAGAAAGGAAAAGAAAAAGCAGAGAGCAGAGCCAGGGACTGAGCCCATATGCACATCAGCTGCCAACTCACCAAGGCGAATGCCTCCTCTTCTCTTGGGGCTGTGGCCAGGTTGGAACCCATTGCGTATTTTCCACACCTGGAGACGAATGAAAACTCCCTCTGTTTGGAAGCTCCATAGAGGGGAGCTTGAGCAAGGTGGTGCTGGAAGTCTGTAGAGCTCAGAGTATTGGTGCCTGTCACAGCTCGGTTGGCGAATCCACTGGGGACCCATAGAGCAGGGGTGTGGACACCCTCCCGTGAGTTGGGACTCAATGGCAGCCAATAATGTGAAAGCTCTTGCTAAATAGCTCATGTTGGCAGGAGGCCAAGCAGGAGAAGGGGACAGAAGATGTGTGGATGTTTCAGACAGCAAAGTCCAGGTCTCTGTCCAGTGTTTCCTGGAGAGCTGAAGGGCAGAGGTGGTCAACGCTCTGAGGGGAGCAGGAGAATGGTAATGGCAACACGGTCTCGGGGGGCCCATGAGTGTAATCCCAGTGTCTTTATTTGTACAGTGGGGGCTGAGCCCCGCTGATGTACTTGGAAAAGCAGAGGGTGGCCCAAGTCCTCGGGACCCTGTACCCATGGGGGAGAGCCCGAGGAGACTCAAGGCTCGTGCCGTGGATCGGCTCTGCCCTGGCTGTTGAGGCCACTTGGGGAGTGAACCAACAGATGGAAGATTTCTCCCTCTCTCTTCCTTTCCCAGCGCCCACACACACACACACACACACACACACACACACACACACACACACAGGCTTCTTTTTGGAGTATGTGCAGATCATCCTCCATTTCGACAGTTAGATGCTATGTGCCCCCTGGGCTTCGGATGCGAGGGATAAAGTGGTGACCCGAACACAACAAATCAGTGTGATGACTGTCGTGTTCTGATCTGAATGTTGAGTTAGGAGGGGTTACATTAAAACAAATTAAACGGATGTATAATGAGAGAGCTCTGTCCTGCCAGTAACAGGAAAATGCCGTGACCAAGGATGATTCATTGTAATGAATGCAGCGTTACGCACGTGAAGCCCTTTTCAAAGGAGGGATAAACCCTAACAGGGCAGCCTTGCCTCCTGTCCTGCAGCCATGAACACCAGGCTCAGGGAAGACAGGGAACAAGCAGAGGCCTGCGGCGCACGGAAACTTGAAGGTCAGAAGCAAAAAATGCATCCTGGTAAGGGCTGGTGTGATGAGAAGGGCAACGGGATGATCAAAAAGAACCCTGCGTGGAGTAGACGTCTGAGAGGAATTCTGCAGTAACTGAGGGACCGGGCTCAGTACCACCGGGCAGAGGGAAGAGTAAACAAAAGTCCTGAGGCCAGGGGGGACTAGGGTTGCAGGGATAGAAAGGCGGGTAGCCGGAGAGGAGGAGGAAGTGCGAGTGGGGCTGGGAGCCAGCGGGAGGACAGCAGCTGAGGTGGGTGGAGCTGGACCACAAGGCTGGGTCAAGGGGCGGCAGCCCTTTAGAATGAGTCACGGGGCTGCTGGCGCTGTTAGTACCCTGGACAGCAGCCCAGCCGCTCGCGGCACTGGACGGGGCGCACCCTACTGAGAAGGGATTTCTGTGAAATCATCCTGTCTGTGAGCTGGTGGCCGGGGAGACAGGTGGACTGCGTTGAGTACGATTGGCCCCTCTGCCCAAGGGGCGGCGTGTCACGGAGCCACACACGCATGTAATTCCGTCCAGATTGTATATGAACTGTGTACTTTACTTGAGAGGAACAGAGACAGATCTTCCCATCTGCCAGTTCGCTCTGCAAGTATCTACACTGATAGGGATGGGGCAGGTCCAAAGGAAGCAAGCAGGAACTCATCCAGGTCTCCAATCTGGGGGTGGGGTGGGAAGTCCAGCCACTCCAGCCACCACCTGCACCCTTCTAAGGTGCCCATTAGTGGAAAGCTGCCATTGGGAGCCAGGCTTAGGTATCAAACCCAAGCACTCCAATTTGAATGAAGGTGCCCCAAGCAGTGTCTTTTTTTTTTTTTTAAGATTTACTTTCTATTGGAAAGTCTGATTTAAGGACAGAAGGAGAGAGAAAGGTCTCCATCTGCTAGATCACTCTCCAAGTGGCTGCAACGGGCAGAGCTGAGCCTATCTGAAGCCAGGAGTCAGGAGCTTCTTCTGGGTCTCCCACACAGGTGCAAGGTCTCAAGGCCATCCTCGACTGCCTTCCCAGGCCACAAGCAGGGAGCTGGATGGGAAGTGGAGCAGCCAGCTTATGAACTGGTGCCTATAAGGGATGCCGGCACATGCAAAGTGAAGACTTAAGCTACTAGGCTACTGTGCCAGGTCCCCAAGCACTATCTTTAAAATAATTCCTTATTTATTTGAAAGAGTTTTTTTTTTTTACACACACATATGAGAGAGAGAGAGAGAGAGAGAGATATCTTGCATCTACTGGATCACTCTTCAGATGACTGCAATGCCCAGGTCGGGGCCAGACTGAAGCCAGGAACCAGGGGGCCTGTTGGCAGGGAGCTGGATCAGAAGTGGAGCAGCTGGGACTAGCACCCATGGGTGCTTTACCTGCTGTGCCACAGTGCTGGCCTCTCAAGTGATGTCTTAGTTACTATGTCCATTATCCCAAATGCACATTTACTTCTTTATTCATCTGTGTGTTTTAGATTTTATTCTGTTTTTAAATATTTAGTTATATACTTTGAAAGCGTTACAGAGATACTTCAAGTAGTACCTTAACCATCACGCCAAATACTTGCCCCCAAAGTCTGTTTTATTTATTTATTCATCTATATTTTTAAGATGATTTTATTTATTTATTTTAAAGATTTTACTTATTTTTATTACAAAGTCAGATATACAGAGAGGAGAACAAACAGAGAGGAAGGTCTTCCGTCCGGTGATTCACTCCCCAAGTGACCGCAACGACCAGTGCTGTGCCGATCCGAAGCCAGGAGACAGGAACTCTTCCGGGTCTCCCACGCGGGTGCAGGGTCCCAAGCCTTTGGGCTATCCTCGACTGCTTTCCCAGGCCACAAGCAGGGAGCTGGACGGGAAGTGGAGCAGCCAGAACTCAAACTGGTGCCCATATGGGATGCCAGCACTCCATGTAGTGGTTCAACATGCCATGCCACAGTGCTAGCCCCAGTGACTTTCCTGTCTGAGCCTCAAGCTTGTCATTTGTGACATGGGAACACTAACATTGGCTGACAGGAACTCTGTTCATGTTAAATGCTTCCCAGCAGTCACCAAGAACAAAGGCACCCAATATATCCATGTTGGAGATTGAGAAAAAAAAATATCTCCAATAGGAAAGAGGCCAACTAAACGAAGAGTGTATGTTGCGGGCCTTGCATTGTGGTATAGCAGGTAAAGTTGCTGCCTGCAATGTTGCTATCCTTTAGGAGTGCCAGTTCAAGTCCCTCAGCTGCTCCACTTCCCATCCAGCACCCTGATGATAGTTTGGAAAAGCAGCAGAAGATAGCCCAACTGCTTAGGGCCTTGTATCCATGTGAGACCCAGAGGAAGCTCCTGACTCCCTGGGCTTCAGCTTGGCTGTTGTGGCTATGCGGAGAATGAACCAACAGATGGAAGATCTCTCTCTTCCCGTCTCTGCAACTCTGCCTTTCAAATAAATCCTAAAAGAATTCATCTAGGGGGCCCAGCGCGGTGGCGCAGTGGTTAAGGTCCTTGCCTTGCACGCCCGGGATCCCATATGGGCGCCGGTTCTAATCCCGGCAGCCCCGCTTCCCATCCAGCTCCCTGCCTGTGGCCTGGGAAAGCAGTCGAGGACAGCCCAAAGCTCTGGGAACCTGCACCTGTGTGGGAGACTAGAGGAAGCTCCTGCCTCCTGGCTTTGGATTGGCTCAGCTCCGGCTGTTGTAACCACTTGGGGAGTGAAATCAGCAGATGGAAGCTCTTCCTGTCTATCCTCCTCTCTATATATCTGACTTTCCAACTTAAAAAAATTTAAATCTATAATGTGTTAAATGACACACAGGCACAAAAGCAAAGAAATGATTGTTCTCAAAGTGAGGCTTGAGGTTACCTCCCGCAAGGGGTGGGGGTATATTCCGGAAGGGACACAGAGGGCGGGGCCACCAAAGCGCTGATCACATATGTTTACTCAATCAAGGCTCATTAAACCACATTCGGGGCTCCTGGCACTGTGGGTTAAGCCACCACCTGTGATGCTGGCACCCCGCCATAGGTATTGGTTCGAGTCCTGACTGCTCAATTTCCGATCTGGCTGCCTACAAGAACAAATCAAACCCAGCCCTGTCTTCAAGGAGCTCACAGACTGGGGGTGGCCTCCGTCGGAAGTAACGTTAGCGTTGGAGCCCAGGATGCAGCCTGGTGCTGCGGGAAGGCTGGGGTTGCGTTGTCAGTGGGCTTCCAGCAAGGGGACATGTGGGCAGAGGCCGGTGGGCGGGATGTGTGTAGCAGACAGCATGCAGGAGGGGTGGGCTATGCAAGGGAACCCACGATGCTGAAGAGATGAGGGGGCTAAGGTGTAGGTGACAAAGAGACTTTAGGCTTTGAGAGGGAGGCTGTGTCTGCTTGGGTGTGGAAACCTGGAGTGAGTACCTGTGCCTGGCACTGTTAGTGTGTCGGGAACAGCTACCACAGGGAACTGGACAGAAAAGAGCCTTCCATTTGAGAGGAGGATACACTTAACAGAGCGAGTAGATGCTGACTGAATTCCAGAGAGCTGGGTGAGTACAAGGCAGGGTCTTTTTGAAAGGGTTGCCTTTGTGCAGAGTCTCAAGGAGGAGACGAATGGAAGAGATGTGTGTGTGGGCGGGGGGGGTGGCACAGGTGTCGGGGAATCATCTAGGTCAAAGGTCCCAGGTAGGGGCCCTGGAGCATGGTGCTTGTATGGGAAATGGAGATCCTACAGACCCTGCGGGTCCTAACAAGGCAGTCGGGAGGTCCTCAGAAGGCTCCAGGCTGAGGAGCAGGGGCCTGACATTTCAGCCTTTGGACAGCTCCCTTTAACTCCGCACTGCAGAGACCGAGGTGGCCGACTGCGCCTGCAGTCAGGGGTGTGGAGTGGCGGCTGAGCAGTACTCAGGTGGAACTGGGACGCATTGTGTGGTTGGGAAAAGCCCAGGTATGGCAGGGGCTGACCGGGGAGAGCACAGCCTCATCAGGAAGGCCCAGCCCAGGAGCCTGTCATCATGCTTATTTGGAGACCATCATGAATATCTGGTGAGGGATTCCCGTAACCTTTTATTAGAGGAACTACAGTGTGGGAGACATACATGCAGGCCAAGGCAAGGTGCACCGAGCTCAGCACAGCAGTTTAAGCACAGTCTCCAAGTCCCAGCCACGCGACTGTGGGCCTCAGCTTCCTTGTCTTTAAAATGGGATGTTAACAGTCCCTGCCTCTTTACACAGTGGCGAGGAGTCTGTGGAATCCCAGTTATATGCAGCCAGGTTGTCCGTCGGGCAGACCCACACATGGTCTGTTTGACTTACAGCAAGCTGACTCACCTGCCCGTCCTACCTGTGCTCTGAAGGCATGGAGTGTTAGAGAGGGGAGGAGTCTTCAGCGTGTTCGCTAGTCCACCTGCTCCTCATAGGTGGAAAAACCGAGTCGCCCAGAGTACAGGAAACTGATCTTGGGTCATCAGATGACCAGTCTCAGAACAGGAATCTGAGTGGTCTTCTGCCTTTAAGTGCTTCTCTGCTTACTAGAGGTGAACTGGAAATGATGGTGGATTTGGAACACTGGTGGTGCTCATGCTGCTGGTGTTGGGGGAGGGTATGGTTACGGGTGTTGGTATCAATGTGAACTTTTACAAAAAAAAATTTTTTGGCAGGGGCTAGCACAGTGGCTCAACTGAGTATTCGTTCACCTGCAAGCACCAGTATCCCATATGGGCACTAGTTTGCATCCCAAAAGCTCCACTTCCCATCCAGCTCCCTGCCTGTGGCCTGGGAATGCAGTCAAGGCCGGCCCAAAGCCTTGGGAGCCTGCACCCGCGTGGGAGACCTGGAAGAGGCTTTGAATTGTGGTCATTTTGGGAAGAACCAGCAAATGGAAGATCTTTCTGTGTTTCCTCTCTGTAAATCTGCTTTTCTCCCAAAATAAATAAATGTTACATACCTTTTTTTTTTAAAGATTTATTTTAATTTTTTATTGGAAAGGCGGATATACAGAGAGGAGAGACAGAGAGGAAGATCTTCCGTCCGATGATTCACTCCCCAAGTGAGCGCAATGGCCGATGCTATGTCGATCCGAAGCCAGGAGCCTCTTCCGGGTCTCCCACGCGGGTGCAGGGTCCCAAAGCTTTGGGCCGTCCTCGACTGCTTTCCCAGGTCACAGGCAGGGAGCTGGAAGGGAAGCGGGGCTGCCGGGATTAGAGCCGGCACCCATATGGGATCCCGGGCTTGCAAGGCAAGGACCTTAACCATTGCGCCATCGCGCCGGGCCCCATACCTTTTTTAAAATTTATTTTTGAGGTCAGTGTTATAGCACAGTGGTTTAGAGCAGCTATGGCTGTGCCAGCATTTCATGAGTGCTGGTTCAAGTCCTGGCTGTTCCGCTTCCCTGCTAATGAGCCTGGGAAAGTGGTGGAAGATGACCCTGTGTTTGGACTCTTGCCACGCATGTGGGGGACATGGGTGAAATTTAGGATCTTCAGTTTGGCTGCTTGGGTAGTTAACCAGCAGATGCAAATTATTTTTTGTCTCTCCCTCTCTTTGTTTAAATAAATAAATAATTTTTAAATTTATTTTAAGACAGAGAGACAGTGCTCTCCCTTCCATCTTCCCGGATGTCCACAATAGCCAGGGCCGAGCCAGAAACTCGGGGAGCCATCTGTGCCTGCATGCGGGTGGCACCTCACTGTCTGGGCCCTCACCTGCCCCCTCCCAGGGTGTGCGTAGCAGGAAGCTGGAACCGGAAGCAGAACTGGAACCGGAATCCAGGCCTTCCGACAGAGGCATCTCAACCGGTGCATCAGCACCATGGCCCAGATCTACAGCACCTGCTGCTTCCTGGACTCTTCCTGATCCGCCCCAGTTCCTGGTCCTGACCGGGAGGTCTCCTCCTACACATGTCCCCCTTCTCCCCGTCTGTCAGGGAAGGCCTCAGCATCCGCCCAGCCGCATTGGCCCAGTCTCCTCTTCCAGCAGGCTCAAGCTTGAACTCGTACCTTCATTTTTGTCCTCTGGTTCCCCATCTGTTCCTCTATCAGGACCATGGCCAGAACCTCTTCACCAGTCATCCTACCCAGGTTCGGATACGCTCCAGGGACTGTCCCAACCCCTTCCAAAGTGGTTCTCCCTTCCACAGAAGCTCCCTGCTAAGGAGCCTTCCGCCTACAGCACCACGTCTGTGCCCAAGGCGTGTAAATCATCCTGATCTTTGCCGTCCCACCTTGAGCTCATCCCCATCCTCCTGTGCCAGGAAGGACACTTCTGTGTGCCAGGGGCTCATTCTGAATCCCCCACGTCCTGTCTCCCCTGCGGCCTACACTCAGCTTGTCACCGCATCTTGCTCCACCAACTTGTGTCCTTCCTGACAGCTGTTGCCCCGATCCAGCCACTATCATCTCACACGTGAACACTGCATCAGGGTCACAGCTATTCCCTCACCTCTGACCCTTCAGTGGGACCCGCCCCCCCCCCCGGCAACCACAGCCAGCCATGCAAGTGTTCACAAGACATGTCATTTCCCTGCTTGAAACTTTTTTATAGCATCCTGTTGTTTTTTAAAGATCTATTTATTTTGGGCCCGGCACAACGGCTTAGTGATTAAATCATCGCCTTGCATGCGCCAGTATCCCATATGGGTACCAATTGTTCCACTTCCCTGCTGGTGGTCTAGGAAAGCAGTTGAGGATGGTCCAAGGCCTTGGGATCCTGTATCTGCATGGGAGACCCAGAAGAAGCTCCTGGCTCCTGGCTGTTGCTGCCACTTGGGGGAGTGAACCAGCGGACAGAGGTCTTTTTTGTTTCTCCTTTCTATAAATGTGCCTTTCCAT
Source organism: Ochotona curzoniae (assembly GCF_017591425.1). Classification (NCBI taxonomy): domain Eukaryota; kingdom Metazoa; phylum Chordata; class Mammalia; order Lagomorpha; family Ochotonidae; genus Ochotona; species Ochotona curzoniae. Next base: position 1,495,002 of record NW_024465561.1, on the reverse strand, counting down.
CCTGGTCTCCCATTTGCATGGCAGGGTCCCAAGTACTCGAGCCATCTCTGTTGTTTTCACAGGCACATTAATTAGCAAGGAGCTGGGTTGGAAGAGGAACAGGACTTAAATGCACACGCTGATCGTGGGATGCTTGCATTGTAGGCTGTAGCCTAACCCACTGCGCCATGATGCTGACCTCTAGCTTGTTGCTTTTTTTTTTTTAATATTTATTTATTTGGAAGTCAGATTCACAGACAGAACGAGAGACAGAGGAGAGAAAGATCTTTTATCTGGTAGTTCGCTCCTCACATGACCACAATGGCCAGAGCTGAGCTGATCCGAAGCCAGGAGGCAGGAGCTTCTTCTGGGTCTCCCACACGGGTGCAGGTCCCAAGGCTCTGGGCCGTCCTTGACTGCTTTCCCAGGCCACAAGCAGGGAGCTGGATGGGAAGTGGAGCAGCTGGGACACGAACCATCGCCCATATGGGATCCCAGATGTGCAAAGCAAGGACTTTAACCACTAGGCTACTGCACTGGCCCGACCCCTAGCTTCTAGCTTTTTGCTTTTTTTTTTTTTTTTTAAGAGCTAGCTTTTAACCGCTGTGTTCTCTGAGCTTAGCAATACTCTGGCACATAATGACATGGACGGGGTATTGAAGAGTGGTGGATGACCAGAGTATTTAAAAATTTTATTTTATTTGTAAGACAGTTACAGAGAGGGAGATTCAAAGAGAGAGTGATCTTCTATCCACTGGATTACTCACCACATGGCTGGGCCAGCCTGAAGCCAGGAGCAAGGAGCCCTTACCAGGAATCCCATGTAGGTACAAGGCTTGGGCCATCCTCATCTGCTTTCCTGGCTGCACTCACAGGGAGCTGGATTGAAAGTGGAGCATCTGTTTGGTATGACAGCACCTCAGGCCGTTGCTTCACTTGCTACTCCAGAGGCCCGATATCGGCCAGGGTCTCCTTGTCGACTTCGGTCACAGTTCTCCCTTCTGGAGGGCAGGTTCAGGCCCGGCTCATTTCTGGGCCCTCAGTTCTTAGCACAGGACCTGGCACCGTGAGACCATGTATCAGCACCTGAGACAAATGGGGAGGGGTCGGCCCACCTGCACCGCGAGCTGCCAGCGCAGCGGGGCCTGGCTGGGGGCTCGGAGGCATTCTGAGGTCCCGGTGTGGGCAGGGACTGGCTGTTCCTGCGTGTCCACCAGGTGGCAAAGCTCTGAAGAGGTCCACGGAGAAGGAGCATGCCGTACGAGGACAGGCCTGGCTCTGGATCTCGTCTCTACCACCTGTGTGACGTGGAGCAAGTGACTTCATCTTTCTGAGTCCCAATTCATCAGTCAAGAAGGGGCATCGTGACAGATGTCACTTCCTGTCACACAGAGGTAGAGAGAAGGCATGGTGGTGTGGTGGGCTAAGCTGCTGCCTGCAACTCTGGCATCCCAGGTTAGAGTGCCTGCTCCACTAGTGGCCCAGCGTCCTGCTCACATGCCTGGAAAGGCAACGGGTGATGATGCGAGTACTTGGGCACGTGCCATTCACACGGGAGACTGAGGTGGAATCTGGCCCAGACGTAGCTGCTGGCCGCCATGTAGGGGAAGAACTGGTGAGTGGATGTGCCCTCTCGTGGCTTTCTCGTCTGTCCCTGCTACTCTGACTTTGAAAGGCATTTACCGAGAGGCAGGTTTTTGCAGAGGAAGAGAGAGAAAGCGAGAGAAGATCTTCCATCCGCTATTCTCTCCCCAAACAGCTTCAGTGGCCAGAGCTGAGCTTGCAGCCAGCACCTACCCGTGTGAGTGCAAGGGGGCCTGAGGCCTTGAGCCATCATCTGGTGCTTTCCCAGGCTATAAGCAGCGAGCTGGATCAGAAGTGGAGCAGCCCAGGACATGAACCCATGCCCATTTGCACTTCTTGTGCTTGCAGCTAGAGGATTAGCTTGCTATGCCACCGCAGCAGCCCTGAGATGCACAAACAGATGTTTAAAAGTGTAGAAAATAAACAGTGACGGTGATGCAGATGTTGGTGATGGTGATGGACAAGGAAGTGGAGGAACAGACATGTTTTAAGTTCTTGGGTCCTCTGTGCACTAAGCACAGACCGTGGCTTCCAGGAAGCAGGGGTTGAGTTAGGTGTGAACAGGAAACAGATTTGAGCCCAGAAGCCAGGAAAGCGGGTAAGAAGTGGACATACAATGACCAGGTCAGGCATGGCTTGAGATGTATGAGCCCACTAGTGGCCACAAGGAACTGCAGTAGGACCAGCCACACCCCTTTGTCTACTGCCCACACTCACCATCCTGTGGGGACTCTCTGGGTCAGCTTTCCCCAGCCCTGCGAGGGGCCGCCCTGGCTGAAGGGGCAGTGAGCTTGGACACAGAAGGGAGACTGGACCCTGCTGGGGTGCCATGGTGTGACATGTCACCAGCCACGCTGGGGACCAGACGGGCCTTCCTGAGCTCCCCCATTTACCAGCCCTGCTGTAGCCCTACAGGCGAGGGCAGCTCCTACGGGCAGAGATCACCACAGACAGAGGCCAGGGAACCGAGCCATCGTGCAGGTCTCCAGGGGTGGCCAAGAGGAAGAGGCCAGGGCTGGGGGGCCCTGAGGGGTAAGGAATCGGACTCTGCTGTCCCCGGTGGGCCGGCTACTCCCCCCTCTAGCTCCCCGCTGGGCCCCCGGGGGACCTCGCTCTAATAATGTATTTGATCGACTCGCCGGCCGCGTACAAGCGATTATTGTCTTGTCGGGAGTCAAACGTATCGATCCAGCGAGAAATATGAGCGGAGCAATGGGGCCCGCGTGTCAGTTACCAGCCCCGCTGGCCCTGGGGAGCCCCCTACGTCTCCTTTAATTACCGATCAGCCCCGAGCCGGGTCTGGCCTCCCCTGTGCCACCTCCCTCCCAGGCTCCCTGCACCTGAGTGTCCCCCGCCCCCCAGTCCCTGCTCTACCTGTCTCGCTCAGGATGGCTGGAGGCCTGTGGTAGGAAGATCACCTCCCTCATGTTTCTGGCTGCCAGGCCCTAGCTGCCCCCTCTGCTCCAAACTCCACCCTTCCGACTCTCTCTCCCACGGGGGTCGTCTCCCCCGGGCCCAGGGACTCTGCTCTGCCTTGCACGGGAGGGGACAGGGATGAGGGGACTCCATCCTCTTGGAGGGTGGCAGTGCTTCCCCAGCTCCCGAACTCAGCTGCAGACTTGGGAAGGCAACGCTGAAGTGGGCGGTCCTCCAGTCCTCGCTCACCTGAAGGAGCTGGCACAGGGGTCGTGTCTGAGCACACGATGCTGATACACAGCTGTATTCCAAGGGTGGAGCACACTGGCTTCTCAAGGTGCCAAATGACACCCATTTCCAAGCCCCCCACCCCAACCCCCAAAACATGAATCAAGGCAGAGCGCTTACTGGCAGATACAGCTTCAAGATAAGGTTTCTGCACCCCACTGTCCCCCAACCCCCAACTTCTGTCCACAAACCCTGTGGCCGGTTGCTGTGCAGCACACGGGGCTTCTTAGTCACCGGGCTTCCCAAGATGGGGTGTGGATGCTTGGGAACCGTCCCTCTGAGTGCTTGCCTATCTGGAGTATCTTTCCCGTGCGGGAGTCGGTGTCCTGGGCTCGGGAGAGGGGCTGGCATGCCTGGACACATACGTGTGGATGTGTCCTTGTGTCCACACGGAGTGTATGGGTGTGAACTAGCAGGGAGAGGTGTGTGTGTGTGCGGCCGCTGTCAATAGGGAGGAGCTGGTGTTGAGGCCGGACATCTCAGCATGTCTTCGTGTGTGTGTGTGTGTGTGTGTGTGTGTGTGTGTGTGTAGTGCTCGGATCCGTGTGTGGAAATACTTGAGTGTATGGGTGTGTACGGGGTGAGTCTAGCTATCCACGTGCTCGCTGCATCGGGCTTGGGGAGCCACCCCCACCCAAGCAGAGGGCGCAGCAGCATGTCCTAAGGGCGTTGGGGTAGATGGGAGGCGCCAGGCCGCTGCACAGCCTCGAACCCCAGGCGCCGCCGGGAGGAGGAAGACGGGCAGCAGGCTCGGCCGCGCCTTTGTCTGCGCCGCCGCCGCCGTGCGCCTTTGTGTGTGACCCGCGCAGGTGTGCGTGCGGAGGCGGGGCGCGAACCGAGGGAGGGGCGCCCTGCTCGCGGCCGGCCCCGCCCTCCGGCCCATCGGCTGTGCGCCGCCGCCCTCTGGCGGACCCTCGGGGAAGCGCACCGGGCCAGCCGGTCGGTCGTGGGGCGCGAGGGTGCCCCGCATCACCACCACCAGCTGCTCGCACCCCTGGACAAACACCCGACCCAAGGGTACTGCTTCCTCCTAGGGGTCGCCCGGAATCTTACCTGCGGACTGGTGTGGGGGGTTAGTACCTGCCCACGGCTCTGGCTTACTCACCCTGCCATGTTTTCTTGGTTCTTCTGGGGGACCTTGGGAACCACCACGGCCCTCTCAGTGTCTGTGATTCCGTTTTGATGTCTGTAAGATTGAGCAAACAGCAGTGTCTGCCTTTCCAGGTGACACCTGCAAGTGTGAAGTGCAAAACCAGGCGATGGGACACCGGGTCCAGTCAACTGGTAGCTAGTGTTTGTCACACACACCCTCATCCAGATGTGTTAACCCCACAGAGGAGGCAGGAGGACTAGGCAGCTGCTGCAGGTACCTCCTGCTGTGGCAGCCGATACCTCCTGCTTTGCCCTCTGCTCCCCTGCACCCCGTACCCCTAAATGCATGCGCACACACACCTGATTTGGGGTCAGTGGGCTGCTGGGGCAGGTCAGCAGGCCAGGATATTTTCCCTTCCGAAGGAGGCGGACCAGCCCTGTGGTTTCCTCCTTGGGTGACTTCCGGCAGGGAGGGCTCAGCCCCCAGAGAGGGCGGGGAGATGACACAGTTGTTCCCCCAGCCCTGGCGGGGCGGACAGCATGGTTCACTCCAGCATGGGGGCTCCAGGTAAGGGGGCGGGCTGGTGACCTGTCCCACTGGGGAGCACAGGGCGCCCCTTTGCGCTTGCCTTTCTTGGGCTGCTTCTGCTGGCTGCCCTGTCCCTGTCCTCCGTGCTGCAGCCATGCCGCCCCTTCCCATGTTGGGTCTCCTCCCTGGCTCCCCTCTGCCTTGCCCTTCCACATCACGCACCTGCAGCTCCCAGCCTCTCCACCCCCCACCCCAGTCTGTGTTGCTGTGTTCTTGATTCTGGGGGCGGGGGAGGGATGCAGAACCAATGGGGGGTGAGCAACTGAGAGGTCCCTGGGTGGGTAGGTAGGGGTTGTCATTCTCTCTGAGGGTGTGCTGTGGGGAGTCGGACCAGGGGCTGCTGTGTGTGCTGTGGCGAGTCAGACCAGGGGCTGCTGTGTGTGCTGTGGCGAGTCGGACCAGGGGCTGCTGTGTGTGCTGTGGCGAGTCGGACCAGGGGCTGCTGTGTGTGCTGTGGCGAGTCGGACCAGGGGCTGCTGTGTGTGCTGTGGCGAGTTGGACCAGGGGCTGCTGTGTGTGCTGTGTGTGCCGTGGCAACGATCGCCTTGTTCATTTGCCTCTGATGTCACCTCCTCAGGTAGGTTCCCTGTTCCCCCATCCCCCAGTCTAAGCCGGCATTATTCAGTGTCACTCCTGGCCTCCTCACCCTGCTTGGTCCTTTCTGCGCAGCACACAGTGCACCCTGACATGCTGCGTGTTGTCAGGCTGCTTGTGAAATGCCTCCTCTGCCAGCGCTCAGCTGATTGACCCTGTGCGCCAGGCACCGTGCAGGGTGAGGCATGTTTGTGGCACTTTCAGGACTCACTGGGCAGTGCTGAGAGGAGCATGAGGTGGCATGGTGTGCGTGCCATTCTAGCCCCCTGCCCGGGACGTGCCAAGCGCCCTGGGTCTCAGGAGCCCCCCGTGGCTCTGGGTGTGTGCCCGTGCGGCAGCCTCCAGTCCCCTGGGTGTGATTCCCCCGTGTGGAGTGTGCCGTCCTGCGGGATCCGCAGTCCTTTGTCAACATGGACCTGTTGAACAGTTCTGAGCTGGGTGACAAGAGGCAGCTTGGGGCTGGCCTGCCAGAGCTTCTGGTTCAGTGGCAAAGATGGCAAAGATGGACTTGTCACCAGTGGCTGTCCGGACTGGTCAGGGTAGGGCTGGGAGAGGCACAGGGTTCATGGGAGTTGGGAAAACGTATCCGGTTCAACTGGTGTCAGGGAAGACTTTCTCGGATGCAGTGTGGACTGGTGAGTGGAGGTGAGCAGGCGCAGGAGGTGAGGAGGGGCTGGGCTGGAAGGAACACCTTGGCAGGATGGTCTGTGTGTATTGAGGTGACTGTGTGTACAGCTATACGTGTGTGTGTATGTGTGTGTGTGTGTGTGTACGCACACGTGTGCCCGTACAGGGACCTGGGCGACATCTGCTGTGTCATTTCCAGTCGGGAACAGGTGCTAGATCCTCTGCTTGGGTTTTCTCTCAGACAGCGCAGCCTGGGAGGACTGGCCTGGGTTGTCTTTCCCTGCTGGGCAGGAGTTAATACTTTGTGTGGCTTTGGGCAGGTCTCTTGCCTGCGGATTGGGCTTGCGTGTCTTGCCCCTCCCGCCCAGGCCATCCCCCAGGATGAGGTGATTGTGTGTGTGTGTGTGTGTGCGCGCGCGCGTCTCTGTATGTGTCTGCACCTCTGTGTGTGGCTGTGCGTGACTGACCATGAGTGTGTGTAGATGCTTGTGTGTGCCCGTGTCTGGGTGTGTGTTTTGCATGGCTGCCCGTGGTGTCCTGTCTGAGCATGTGTCCTTACCTGCAACGTTCCTCTCTGGGATCTGCCCTGCCCCGTGTCCCGGGTGTGCTGTCCCAGGCCCTGCCACTGGCGGTGGCTGTGGCAAAGCTATGTGTGTGCGGCATGGCAGCTCTAGCCTCTTGTCAGCACAGCTGTGGGGCTGCCTCTGTGTTGTGTCTGCGACCTGGCTCTCCATCCCTCCCTCCTGACAGCTCAGAAGTGCTTACTCCCTTGGGACCAGCCACGGACAGCTGTGGGGTTGGGTGGGTGTGAGGTGCCGCTCCTGGGGAGGCCGGTGGGGGGCTGGGCCAGCTGGGCCCCGCAGAGGTTCCCGGCAGCACCGGGCCTGCCCACAGGGGCTCCCAGGCTGTAGCCTTGATCGAGGCGGGTTGTGGAGGCAGGGGACCCAGGGGACAGGCCAAGTGGGGCCAGGAGGGGTGAGGGGCAGTCCTTTGGCCCTCTATATTTAGCCCCGTTTTCGGTAAGTGCTAACGAGAAGCTGGCCTAAGTCTGCTAAAACTGGCTGGGGGAAATGCAGAGGAGAAGTGAAAGTCCGGGCAGGGAGGGGTGGGGGGTGGAGACCCAGTGGCTCCTCTGACAGTGGCTCGAGGGGTTGTCAGGCAAGCCAGTGTGAGCTCAGGATGGTGGGATTTGAGAGACAGCGGGGTTCTCAGGGGCCCAGCATGGGCGTGTGATGGCTTCGCTGCTGCCTTGCAACACATGTGACAGTGGAGGACTGGCCACTTTCCTGTGTGGGCGAGGCCTCCAGTGGAGGGCCTTCTGGATGTGTCAGGGCACTGGGGCCCCTTGGATTCTCGTGCGGGTGCCCAGGATGCATCCAAGGGCCATGGGCATCTGAGTGTGGGGGGTGAGACTAGCATTACAGCTGCTCCACAGCATTCGAGGTGACAGGCACGCCGGTCTGGGTGGGAGCCGAGCACAGCTTCTCACGGATCCCCCAAGTCTACCTGGTCCCAGGGGTAATAACATCCTTGGGCTTTTGGTCCATGGTGTTCCTCCTGGTCGGGAGTTGCTTGGCCATTTCCTTGCCTTGGGCCCTGACAGGGGAGGACAGAACCTGGGCAAGGACAGTCCTTCACCTGCCAACCGTGGTCCAGCCAGGTGCCGGGCGGGCAGTGTTGGGGCTCTGTGTGAGCAAGAATTTGGGACCGGAGTCTTGCACAGTAGGCTGAGCTTCTGTTGAAGAATTTAAGGAGGAGTCAGCGAAACAGAATTGTGGAAATTTTTCCTCAAATTATTAATTTTTTTTCTAATTATTTGTTTATTAGAGAGATCTCCTGTGTGTTCACTTGCTTAATTCTGCAAAGCGGAGCCAGGAGCTCAACTCCAGGCTCCCGTGCAGGTGGCAGGAGCCAGGCACTCCTGGGTGCGTGTTAGCAGGAAGCTGGAGTCAGGATAGAAGCTGAGAAGGCTCAGGCGCTCTCAGTGTGGAACGCGGGTGTCTTAACCACTGGGTTAAACACTCACCCGCTCAAACTACTGCTCTGTGCCCCTGTTGTCCCCACAGAGGAAACTGCCTGGGGTGGGACCTGAGTGTGCAGGTATCAGGTGATGAGCAGGATTGGGTCCTGTTCAGTCAGAAGTTTCTTTCAGGTGTTTTTTTGATCCAGAGACACAGACCTGTGTGATGACGGAACCCAGTCAGAGTGGGGAGGAACCCCTGCCCAGGGCAGTCAGGGAGCGATGGAGAGCATGCAGCGGCCAGGGGAGCCCAGAGGAGAGGGACACTGACCACCAGCACGGAGGTGCTGACCAATGAGCCAGATCTGGCAGAGGAGCAGGAGCTTGCCAGTACACAGGGAAAGGGTCCCCCAGCCCAGCCCCTGCTCCAAGGAGAAGCGCCAAGGTGAGGCCTGGGAGAAGGGAGGTGAGAGCCTGGTGCTGCTGTCAGTCGCTGATCCACAGGACCTCTGCTGCTCAGGGCGGGACCCCAAGGTCGGAGCTGCCCTGGAGGAGTCCCCATGGTGGACAGAGGGGTGATTTTGCAGAGGACAGACGGAGCCAGGTCCCAAAGGAGTCAGAGGCTCCCCGGCGGTCAGGGTGGGGGACAGCGTCCCAGGCACAGGGGCCTGTCCCTCAGCAAGGCCTCCAGAGACTTTGGGTCAGTGGCGGGGGGGGGACAGGGTGGCGCAGGGAGGGACACTCAGCCCGCTCCCCCAGGCTGCTGGGGACACAGCTGTGAGTCAGAGCGGGCCAGCCCCTGGTCCAGGCACAGTCAGGGGCTGCGGGAGGTAGCACTGCTTTGCTGAGCGCCCTTCAAGAAGCGCCAGCAGCTGGCAGCCGAGGTGACAGAAATTTGTTTTCCCTGATTCTGGAAGCTGGAGTCGGACATAAGGTGTGAGCAGGGTCAAGTTTTTTGAGGTCCCTCTGCCTGAACCACGGACACCATCCTCTCCCTGAGCTTCTCATGGTCTCCCCTCTCTTGATTGCTCGTCTGCTGGCTACCTCTAGTCAAGGCCTACCCTGGTGACCTCATTTGACCGTCATCACCTCTTTAACGAGCCCAGTCCTAAACCCTAGAAACATAGTGAGGTGCCAACCATTAGGACCTCCGCGTATGGTTTTCAGGGACACAGGACCCGTAAGGAGGGCCAGGGATGAGGGGGGACCTTGTTGGGAACAGGTGAGATCAGAGGCTGCCCTGCTGTGTGGACCAGCGAGGGATCTGCTAGCTCAGAGAGGAATGAAGAGTCAGCAAAGTCCAGACTCCCCGGCAAGCAGAAGCCCCACCCCCACCCCCTGGGACAGGGAGGATGCGTGAGCCTGCCCATCGCCAGGCTGAGGGAGCCAGGCTTTGAGCCACAAGGGTGTGTTGAGGAGAGAGCGCCCAGGGCAGGTTGAGCACTGCTGGAGGGGCCCAGGAGGAAGTTGGATCTACGGTTGAGGGCAGGACTGAGGACCTGGTCGGATGCAGTCGCTGCCTGGAATAGGACTCAGGGCTAGCTGAGGTGAGCAGCAGGCAGGTTCCCGTTCTCGCAGACATGCGCCATCCAGTGTATCCCCCTCTGCACCATGGGCATGTATCCTAGGAGACCTGGGTACCCTTCCCCGCCCCAACTATCTCCAGCCTATGCCTCAAAAGGACTATGCACTGGCCTTTAAAAAAAAAAAAAAAAACCTTTTACTTTTTTACCCTTGTGTAAAAATGTGACATGGTCTGCAAAGTGCTCACAGTAGAAGCGTGCAGCGTGGAATAAGGATAATATAAGCACAGACCCTTGGAGCCCACAAGCAGATCCTTCCTGCCCCTGTCGCTTTCCAGCCCCTGAAGGTACCTCTGTCCTGGCTGTTAGCCCGCCTAACTCTGAACTTTAATGTCGTTTGCATTGGGACCACCTTTGGTTTGGTGTCATTCACTCCAGCCCCACATGTGTGCGGCTCAGCTGCGGGTACACGGCCGAGCATGTCTCAGTCACCGCCGTGGAGGGAGAGTCTCATTGATGGACATGGGACGTTCTGTTTGCCCATGCACCTGTCGATGGCCCCAGGCAAGGCTGCCAAGGTGAACTCTGCGCTCACGCTCCTGGGTGCTGGTGCCCAGGAATGGACATGCTGGGTCACAGAGGAACTCTGCTCGACTTTTCAGAATTCCACGGGTAGCAGCGTACACTCCCACCAGCAGCGGGTGACCCCGGCTTCTGAACTTAATTCACATCTTCGGTTGTGGAATACTTGGGCTTTTTTTTTTTTGTTGCTGTTCTGTCAGTTGCTGAGTCCCCCCCGCCCCCCCATCCTAAATATCCTAGACACAGGGTGCCCCGGAGCTGGCGGGCTTCCGAGACGGGCAGGAATCAGGGAGTGAGATGTTCGGGAGCACTCAGGATCAGAGGCAAGCTCGTGCGGGGAAGGTCTGTGGACACTCAGGGGGCAAGGTCACGGCAGAGGACTTGCAGCATCTAGGCCCAAACTGGGACTCAGGCTGGGCTGAAGCCCAGATTTGTGCTGGGGGTCCAGTACCAGAGAGGGTTGGAGTTGTTGTCAGGAAGGGTGGGGACCGGGGCACCGTTAGAGATGAGGTGAGGAAGTTAGGACTGGGGGGCCGTTAGAAGCAGGAACCCCGGAGTCACAAACACCTGAGGCCCAGTCACTGTGCGTGTGAGGAGGCGGCAGCCCCTTTTGGAGTATCGGCTTCTTCCCCAGTGGAATGGGCAGAGATGTTGACTGCTCACCACGAGCTAGCTCTGTGCCTGGCCTTGGTGAGCGCTAAGGGGAATGGGGCTCTGTCCCCGTTGTTTTGTGTCCCTGGTGTCTACCCAGCTTGCTGCTTGTCCCTTCCTTGGCCATCTCCATTCACATCCTGGGTCTGGGACACTGTAGAGGGGGGCTGCATTTGTAGGAGGATTTGAGGGTGCAGCTGGGATTCAAGGCTGAAGTTATGGGTATCGGAAGACATCGTCAGGGCAGAGCCAGAGGGAGCTGGGGTTGGAGGAGCCCAGCAGTGGTTGGCAGGCCTATGCCCTACACGCATGACGGAAGGTCAGGTGGGAGTGAGGTGTGGATACGGAAAGTGGTGGGCCAGGGAGGGGGCCTGGAGGGTGGCTGAATCATGCGGAGATCTGACAGCTCCCTGTTTGGGGACACTGTAGCCACATCACACCCCCAGGCCCCACTCAAAGAGTGGAAAACATGTCTCACCCGAAACCTGGTGGGGCAGGACGGGGAACCTGGGCGGCCGCCCGTGAAATAGGCCCAAGGTCACATTCGCCTCTTTGGAACATCATCCTCGGCCACTCTCTAACTTGCCCCAGAGCCCACAGTGTGTGATTCGGGAGGGGCAAAAGGTTAAGGCAAGATCCCTCAGGCCTGAGGACGTCCCCTTGTCCTGCTGCTGAGGGAGGGCAGGGCCTGGCTCTCAGAGAGAGGAGCTTTCCAGCTGGTGAGAGGCCGTTGGGGGCAAGGGGTTGTTGGGGAAAGCCATGCGGTGGCAGAGGAAGAAGGGCTTGGGAGCCCTCCTGGCTTCACCTTCATCACCCCATTTCCATCCTTCCTCTATCCCCAGAAATAAGAATGTCTAAGTCCCTGGAGGCCGAGAAGCAAGGTCTGGACTCCCCGTCAGAGCACACAGGTGGGTGGGGAGGAGGCGGGAGGCACGGGGGTCACGGAAGAGGGGCCAGGTGTGGTGGTGGCGGTGGATGACAACACATCCTTTCCCTCTCTTTAACAGACACTGAAAGAAATGGACCAGACACTAACCACCAGGTCAGGAGCGGGGGAGTGGGCAGCCGGGAGGGGTGGAGTCAGAAGGCGCTTTGTCACATCTTCCTATGTCCCTGCCCCTGCCCCAACTTTCTCTTTGCAGAACCCCCAGAGTAAGACCTCCCCATTCTCCGTGTCCCCAACTGGCCCCAGCACCAAGGTAAGCAGCTGTGGGATCATCCAGGGAAAGGCTGTGTGTGTGTGTGTGGTTGAGGGGGTTCTTTACGCACCTGCCATGAGCTTAGGACCCACACAGGACCAAGCTCCTCCACCCCTCTTACCCCTGGTTCCCGCCCCAAGCCTGTGACTCACCCAGACTCCTTCCCCTTCCCTAGGGGGTGGGGGTGGCCAGGGAAATCCCCCCCAGAGCCCCAGGGTGATGAACAACAGGAAGCTGAGGGCCCCACCCCCATCCCGACTTCCCTGACAGAGCACCACCCGCGATCCCCCAACACACACTCTGGCCAGCCAGGGGGTGGGCTGACAGACCCCGTGAGGATGGAGAGGATGCAGGAAGAGGCTGGCCTGGAGGCTGACACACACCTGACTGTGGATTTCAGATCCAGGTTGCAGCCTGCTTCCCCCAGCTGGCCTGCTGGGGTTTTCTTGAGTCCAGGTCCCTGCCCTCTGGCCTGGTGGGGAGGGCAACAGGCAGGTCAGGCCCCCAAGGAAGGCAGAGGGAACTTGAGCAGGACTTCTGAGCCTGACCAAGACGGGTGGGCTGAGGGAGGGAGTGCGAGGATAGAATTGCTCAGCCCACCTGCCCCAGGCTTGCTCTGTGACCATGGGAACATCACTTCCCATCTCTGGGCTTCTCCGTTTCTGCTTCCTCAGTGGAGGGACGGTCAGACTGGCTGACCTTCCGAGGTCCCTCCCACCCACTGAGGCACCCCAGCCCTCTGACGTCAGACTTGCCCCTTGCAGTCATCGCAGAGCGCGTAGTGCCCACCCCAACCCAGCCTTCCTCGGCTGAATGGGACCTCTGGAGTCCTTTTCCCAGCAGCTGCCAGGGTTCCTTGTTGAGGAGGGGCGGGGGATGAAGGCTTCTCCCTGCCTGGCCCCCCGCTGGCCATCTCCCACCCCAATCCGCTCAGCCTCTCTCAGCAGGACTCCCTCACGATATCCACACCAGGGATCACCCACAAATCCGCATACCACTGTATGTGTACAGATATTTGTATAATAATTTTTTTTTAATTTGGCTCAATTTCTAAAACCACTTTATTATGGAAAATGTGAAGCAGATATAAAAACAGGCAGAAGGGTGCCAAGAAAACAAACCCCACCCCCCCAGGGGCCTGTCACTCAGTTTCAGCAACAATCAGCCTATGAGCCGCTGCCTTGCTTTCTCAACAGCTTCGACACATGGTTTTTAAATGGAAATTTCATGAATGGAAAAACCAGTCACTTGCCATGGAAATAAATATGAGGATTATCAAGATCGGCCCTGAGTCTCTTGTGTGCCATAGGTCTAAGCCTGCAGCCTTCTCCCCGTTGGCTGAAGGAGTAGAGCCGGTCCTGGTTGCAGGGGGAGGGGGACCTTAAAGACAGCCCAACTCCACAGGCAGACTTTCTTAAGATAACCAGAAAGAGTGAGAAAGCACCGGAAAAAGGAACGGTGTTGTCACCTGGGCAGTTCAGGGTGACGTGTGGAAACTTCACATCGGACCACGGCACTTTTCAACCTGCACGGCTCCTCACGGTGTGACTGCATTGTGAGCAGGGCACACCTGGATCCCCAGCAGCTCATCAAGGAGCAGTCCAGGGCAGGGACCCCGGGGGCTCCAGTGCCTCTGGCAGGGTGGGCCCCCCACCGACTCTTACACACAGGGTCCAACAGCCCTGAAAGTCGCTGATATTCATGTCCCCTCCCGGGCCTTTCCGTGGGGCCTCTCAGTCTGCTGAGCTTCCATCTTTGCTTCTCTTTGTCCCCCGTCAAGCCACTGTGACACCTTGAACAAGTTGCCTTCCCTTCTGGACCTCTTTTTTCACAAAACGGTGGTGCCAGGATGTTGGGGTAAAGGATTGTCCCTAAATGTCCACCCCAGGCCAGAGATTCATCCAAGTCCTGTTTTCTGCCAGTCCTTTCGGACAGCACCTGCTATGGTCTGGTTTTTGGTAGAGGATGACCTGTTAGCCTGCTAGCCTGTTCTCTGTGAGAGAGGGAGGGAGGGGCTCGCTGGCCTCGAGGGAAGGCTGGCATCTGATGGCCCCCGGGCCACACCCGGCCCATCCACGGCCGCAGACAGGCCTGGTGCACTGCTCCGTCAACCTGCCAATATTTGCTTTTGATTTGGAAAAGAGTGGCCAGCAGGAACAGAGTGGGAACCGGGCAGGCTTGCACTAGCCTCCCCCCACTCACCTCTGCTGTGGCCCCAGCTCATGCCACCGCCTGTCACTGTAAGCATTGGAGTTAGTGGCCTGCGTTCCAGGGCAGCGATTGCAGATACTTCCTTCCAAGAAAGGTTGGCACTGTTGGGCAGATCAGAGGCAAACCCCAGCTATTCCAGACAGGAGTGTGAGACCAAGACTTGCGTGTTTGCCCTTTCCAGCCCCCAGCACTTTAACTCTGTACTTCACAGATGGGAAAACTCACTCCCAGGAGGGAAAAGTGCTCTCCACAGGTGGCGGCCCTGAGGGGGGCTTTGGATGAGGGTCATGTGATGAGGAGGACACTGAGGCGTGGTCTGAGGCCGCTGACCACTCAGTGCGGGGACGCGAGCCAGTCTCATCTCCATTTCCCAAATCCCCTCTTCCTGTGCCAGCTTGAAGCTGCTGCCATTGCCACACACGTGCCCTTTCTTTGGTTCACAGGTGGGCATTCTGTCTGGCCTCCACCTAACATTCTGGGGTCCCGGACCCTGCCTCTTTCCCCCCCAGATCAAGGCTGAAGACCCCAGCGGCGATTCAGCCCCTGCAGCGCCCCCGCCCCCTCAACCGGCTCAGCCTCATCTGCCCCAGGCCCAGCTCATGTTGACAGGCAGCCAGCTGGCTGGGGTAAGTACTCGGGGAAGGATGGGGGTAGAGAGGCACTGACCAGCCACCTCCCATCTATTGCAGTGGGTGACCAAGATGAACCACCAAGACCATAGCCAATGCTCTCATATGCCTGCACTTGCCTTCCTCCGGCCTTCCGGAAGACTCATCCCTTAACCTGCTTGGCTCAGGCACTAACTCCTCTCTGTCTTCTCTGCTTCTCCAACGCCCTGCTCCGCACCCCGTTGCCTGTCTGCCCCACAGCTCACTGCCCTGATGCCAGCTCAGCAGCAGCTCCTCCTGCAGCAAGCCCAGGCCCAGCTCCTGGCCGCCGCCGTGCAGCAGTCCAATGCTGCCGCTGCCGCTAACGCCGCTGCCGCAGCCGCCGCCTCCTCCACCTCCTCTTCCTCCTCTTCCTCCGCCTCCTCCTCGACCTCGCAGCCCCCAGCCTCCTCTGGGGGAGGCGACCTGCCACCGCCACAGCCTGCCAGCCAGCCCCCTGGGACCCCGCAGCTCACCTTGTCCCAACCCATCCAGCTCACAGCGCAGGTAAGGGCAGCCGGCCATCAGGGTCCACACTGCCTCGAGTGAAGAGCTTTAAGAAACACCTCTGACCACCATCCTCATGCCAGGGGGTTCCCAGTAGTTGCAGGAAGGCTCAGGAGCAGTCGTCACCCCCATTGGCGGGGCTGAGGACTCCCGGGAAGACACCCCAGGCTTCAGTCCTGTTCCTGATGGGGCTCTGAGCTCAGCACTTGAAGCACCTCACTGAAGGATTGTTGCCTCGCGGAGGCCATCCTTGTCCACCCCTCGGAGGGGAAGAAACCTGAAGGCAGTTCTGTGAGCAGGGCACATAGGTGCCCCAAGTGGTGCGTCTCCTGGGTCATTCCTAAGATGCTGTGCTAGAACAGAGGTCTGTGGCCTATGGTGCAGTTGTCAGGAGTCAGTGGTTGCCATAGCACCCCCCTCCAGGCCGAGTGGCCAGACATAATAGGCGTGCGTCATACTAAGTCTGGGCTGTTAGCAAGGCTGAGCTCTTGGAAGGTTCGGGAAGGACCCCCTCCTTGCTGCTTCTGGGTGCTGGCATCTTGGGTGTCTGTTCTATGGCTTGCGAACGGGTCCGGCTCCTTGGTTGCGTGTGCTTCTCCGTAAGAGCCCAGCTGAGCTTCTTCATTGTAACTCATGACATCTGCAAAGACCCTATCTCCAAATAAAGTCATGCCCACAGGTACCAGGCAGTGAGTCAGGCCTTCCATGGGTCTTTTTTTGGGGGGATAGTGGATAGTAGATTTCCCACGAATTCAGTGGCTAGGAGCAACATAAGAGCCAAGTGGGCATCCTTGGCTTCTGGCACACATGATCTGTGCAGCTCATCCCTCCACACCTTCCCAGGTCACCCACCTGTGCCTCGGCCCCTCTGCTTTCACCAGTAGGTGACCATTCCAGCCTGTTCAGCTTCCCCCGGCCTGGCACTCCCCACAGCGACCTGTTCTGTAGGGGCTTTGTTTCTGCTCCATCCACCCCGTTCCACTCACCCTTCCAGCTGATGCCAACTGCAGGAGAGCTGTGCAGCCCCTGGGAGGCAGTTCCCTTGTTAGAGTTCACAACACTAGTGGAGTCCGTTTCCATAGCAACAGATGTCCCCCTCCTCAACCTGGGACTTCTGTGAACTCTGAGTCCTGCCTCCCGAGAGCTTCCTGCCATAGTGAAGGCAGAGATGCTGAGTAACATGGGGCCTGGGTTCTGTGCTCACTATCCCCCAATGCACCCTCCCCCACCCCACTCCCAGCCGGGTCCCTGCCTCAGTGTCTGGCTCACTTCAGCCACAGCCACTCTAAGAGCAGCAGGTGCCACCTTTGCACCAGGCACTGTGCCCAGAAGGACTTCCTTGAACTCATGAGGCCTCACCAGGGCCAGGCTGGAGTGGCCAGGTGAGTCACCTGAGGGCTGCAGCCACATGACCTGTGACTGTTGCTCTTAGCTGTCCTTCACGGCCCCTCCCCGCTGTTCCACAGCAGGTGTCCTGCTTGCCTGACAGTGCACACGGTCCTCCTAGGCCTGGGATGGCAGGGGAAGAGGGCGCCAAGGGTGGGGGCTGGTGTCTGGCTGTGCCTGCATCTCATCGTCCCTGCTTGCGCTCTCCTTTCTACCGCAGTCTGCTGCTTTCTTGACCTGGGCTGGCTCCTCATCCAAATTCGAGAGTGCTAGAAACTTCAGGAAGATTCTGGTGGCTTCCTTTCTTCCAAATGAGTCTGTATATGACCGAGGATATATCTGCTAAGGAACAAAGACTAGAGGCAGCTTAGTTCGGACACTTCTGCTCATGTCCCCCTGCTCCTCTTCCTTCCCCGTAGCTTCTGGCACCCCAGCGAGCAGCAGGCAGCCCACCTTCTGCAACCAGCGCAGACCCCGATCATCCGGAGCTCCTCGAGCCCCTCCATGCCAAGCCCTCTCCTCTCTGAGCGCTTTCCTCCCGGCTTCCCTCCGCTCTCCCCACGTCCTCATTTCTTTGTTAAGTTACCTTCCGTATGCGGGGCGCAGTGTCAGGCCCAGACCTGCGGGGGCAGCACCTGCCCAGGGCCACAACCTCTCCCCTGGGCTTAAGCCACTCTCCTGCATGCCTCTCCAGGCCTGTGCTGCTCTGCTGGGGAGTCGTTTCCCAGGCATCTCCCAGCCCCCTGTGTGGCAGGCCCTGCAGGAAGCTGCAGCGTTAGGAGTGAGTCACAGCCATCCTTGCCCCCAGGGGCTCCTCTTCTTGTAGTGAAACGGGTACATCAATGAAGCACCAAGAAATGTTTCACTTGAAAAGTGCTAAGAAGCCCAGAAGAAGAGAGTCGAAGGTGCTCGCCAACTGTCACTTCAGGATTAGAGAAATTGCAAAGGGAAAGTCCCCCTTTTCTCCCTCTGATGCCAGCTTCCCAAGCGATGCCCGTTAGGCAGTTGGGCAGGACCCCTCCCTGCGACCTCGCAGCTTGTGCAGCCACATAATTGGTGTGTCCAGAGCTCAGCAGCGTGCCAGCTGCCGGGGCCGGGGGGGGAAACGCGGATATTTACTGAATCAATGAGGGATGTTTTGCTGCAGTTTTTCAATCAAGGATAGGAAGGACATATCTCGGGGTTGGGGAGAGTTCCCAGAATGTCAGGATGGGCGGGGGGAGGGAAGGAATTGACGGGAAAACTCACCTTAACTGTTAATACATCATGTTGTATTTGGAGGGTGGAACAGATACTCCCTATTTTTGTAAAAAGAAGGGGCATAGAAATAAAGCCTGATGCAATCATTTAGGCAAATAGAGCCTCGTGAATAAAGGTTGCCCAGAGAGACCTACTGGATGCAGTGGCAACATAGGAAAAGAAATAGTAAACAAGTGTCTGGGGGAGTCAGAGGCCTTCTATAGCACCTAGTCTGGGAGGGTGGACACAGGAGCGGGAGTCTAGCAGGTGGATGACCGCGAGCAGTGGGACTAGCAGGTGCGAAGCGAGGAAGCAGGGCAAGCATGAGTGGTCAGTGGCAGAAAGGAGAGGATGAGCTGGGTGGGGTTACGAGTCAGGCGCAAGCCCAGCTCCAGATGGCTGGAGGAGAAGCGGCTGCGTTTGGATCAGCTCATTCACAGGAAGCGACTGGAATACCAGCACCACAAAGTGGCCTCCTTGTTTCTGGGAGAAAACGAAAGGGTGCCAGCATTTCCAGACTTACAGCCATACTGCCCAGGGAATTAGAACAGGTTCAACTGGCCAGGTTTGAGGATGAGTCAGCTGCACCTGGAACAGTGGCCTGAAGGAAGAGATGTGTCCTGGGCTTGAAGAAGGGGCAGTAAGCGGCAGGACGGCCTGCTGGCAGGAAGTGGTCAGTGCACACGCAGAACTCTGGCATCCCAGAGTCGGCTGGCCCGCCATCTGCTCCCA
The DNA here is from genome assembly GCF_017591425.1 of Ochotona curzoniae. Classification (NCBI taxonomy): domain Eukaryota; kingdom Metazoa; phylum Chordata; class Mammalia; order Lagomorpha; family Ochotonidae; genus Ochotona; species Ochotona curzoniae. The sequence continues at coordinate 1,476,196 of NW_024465561.1, read as the reverse complement.
TGGCCTTCTCGTTGGGTCTCCTGTGGCCAGATTACCCTGGAACCTTGGCAGAAGGTCAGATGCGAGATGACGTGCACGGCGAGTGGGGTGCTTTTTCTCCCATTGAGTGTTTTTCATTTTGTGTGGTTTGACCCCAAACGGCCAGAACTTGCACCGCTCCGTGGAACAGGGTCAGTCTCTGGGGAACAGGGTGGAGAGCAAGGGCGCGTGCCCGAGACTGGTGCCTCTCTCACCTGCCACCCCGAGGGCTCCCTGTGTATAGTGTCATTGGTTCATTCAGCTGGTACTTACTGGGCATCTTCTATATGCCAGGCACTTCTGTAAGTCTGTGGACACAGGGCAAAATGTGAATGAGGCAGAGGTGACCCCCGTCCCCCCAGAACCTTATGTTCTAGCAGCAAGACAGGCAGTGGGCAGAATACGTGCAACCAAGGAAACGAAGGGAGTGGATCTCTGAACGGGATGCTTGGGGAAGGGCTTTGCTGGGAAGAAGGTCGCTGAGACTGGTACATGAGGGAGCCCGGCAGAGGGCAGAAGTCCTGGGGCAAGAGCCAATTTGATTTGTTCCAGTCAAGGGAAGGCCACGTTCGAGGCGTGGGCAATGGCAGCAGGGCCAGGGTTTACTGTAGGATGTCCCAGGCCAGAACGTGGGTGCTGAGCCCGGCAGGAGGCTGCTGGAGGGTTTTCAGTGGGGAAGTGACGGGACCGCACTGACCCTGCACAGAGCTTTTCTCTCTGCTGTGGGGAGAACGGGTTGCAAAGGACGCGAGTAGAAACAAGCAGCCTGGTGGGAAGTCATGTGGGTATCATGCAGGTGGGAGCTCGGGGGGGATTTAAGCCGGGGGTGATGAGGGAGGCTCCTAGACGCCGTTTTGAATGATTTGGTCAGGTCCAGGGTAATTCCTAGGACTTTGGCGTGAGCAAGTGGGTAGTGGGGAGGTGGTTTCCTGAAATGGGGAAAGGGGAACAGTGTGCCTTGGAGGTGCTGGGGTAGGAACCAGGAGTCTCAGTGTGGACAGGTCAGGGTTTCAGAGAGCAGAGGCATCATGTGGAGGTGCAGAGCAGAGCCCGGCAGAGCCTGGGTGGGGTTGGACGTGACAGTCTTCAGCAAGGCTGAACTCAAAGAGCCAGACCAGGGTCCCCACACCGGAGTGCTCACGGGGAGAAGCCAGCGCCCGAGTCTGGGGAAATTGTGTGCTTTCCAAAACGCTTGCTGGATAATAATGTGACTCAGGCCTCAGAGCAACACCCTCCCTGAAACATGAAACAGTATTATCCCCATTTTACAGATGAGAAAACAGAGGCCACAGGACCAGGACTGTGGTGCAGAAAAGGAAGCCATTGCCCGAGGCACCAGCATTCCTTATGGGCACCGATTCAAGTCCTGGCTGCTCCATTTCCAGTCCACCTCCCTGGGAGAGCAGCGGGGGATGGCTCAGGTCCTCGGGCCCCTGCACCCTGTGGGAGACCAGGAGGAAGCTCCTAGCTCCTGGATTTGGCCTGGCTCTTTGGAGAGTGAACCAACAGATGAAAGATCTTTCTCTTATCTCTTCTTCTTCTTTTTCTTTTTTAAAGATTTATTTTACTTTTATTGGAAAGCCAGATTTACAGAGAGGAGGACAAAGGGGAAGATTTTCCATCCGCTGATTCACTCCCCAAGTGGCCACAATGACCAGAGCTGCACCAATCCAAAGCCAGGAGTCCGGAGCCTCTTCCAGGTCTCCCATGCGTGTGCAGGGTCCCAAAGCTTTGGGCCGTCCTCAACTACTTTCCCAGGCCACAAGCAGGGAGCTGGATGGGAAGCGGGGCTGCCAGGATTAGAACTGGCACTCATATGGGATCCCGGAGTGTGCAAAGTGAGGACTTTAGCCACTAGGCTACTGCATTGGGCCCACCATCTCTCCTCTTTCTATATTAACTCTGTCTTTCAGATACATTAACTAATCAGGAAAGAATAAGTGAGAAGCAAGGGAAGAAGGGAAGATAGAAAAGAAAGAAAAAAAGGGGAAAAAACTGAGGCCCTGGAAGAGCATTGACTCAGTGAGAAAGGCTTTCTTCTGTAGGACCAATTGAGTAAACAGGGATCAAACTAAACATTCTTAGGTCTCTCTCTTCCCCCCACCCCATTCTTTCATTTCATTCTTTAGACGGACCCCTGGGGAATCACTGTTGCCTGAGGAGACCGAGGCTCCCTCAGTGTGAGAGGAACAGGGAGGCTGTCCCCAAAGCCAGATCTTCCCATGACAGCTTGTATCCTAGCCCTGGCTGCTTCAAGAACCTGAAGTCCAGAGACATGGCTTCCCCAGGACACAAGAACCAGCTGGAGCCCCTGAGTTTCCAGGCTGGAAGGGCCCCTGGCGCTCACCGGCCTCACCTCCCTCGGGGTAGGAGGTTGGGGCTGTCACCGTGGCAGTGCCCAGGCAGCTGCTCACAGCCCGCAAGGCCATACCACGCACCGCTGAACAGACCCGCGGTGCTCGGCACAGCAGGAAGCGCCTCATGCTTGTTAAGCTTTATGTCTTAATCGGCAAATAATAATTGTATGTGTTTGTGGGGTATTGTGTGATGTTTGATACGTGATTGTAGAATGATCAAGCTTAGCATATTGCCTTAGTTACCCTTTGAGTGAAACCATTTAAGATTTATTTATATTTTTAAAATTTTATTGGAAAGGCGGATTTACAGAGAGGAGGAGAGAAAGATCTTCCATCTGCTGGTTCACTCCCCAAGTGGCTGTGACGGCCAGGGCTGAGCCGATCCGAAGCCAGGAGCCAGGAACTTCTTTCCGGGTCTCCCACACAGGTGCAGGGTCCCAAGGCTTTGGGCCGTCCTCCACTGCTTTCCCAGGCCACAAGCAGGGAGCTGGATGGGAAGTGGAGCCACTGGGATTAGAACCCATGCCCACATGGGATCCTGGTGCATGCAAGGCAAGAATTTAGCCACTTGGCTGCCGTGCCAGGCCCTGAGTGAGAACATTTCAAGTCCTTTCTTTCAGTACATGATGACTGCCTCCAGCCACTGGGCTGTGCAGTGAACGCCAGAACCGTCCCCGTTCAGTGGAAGCTGTATGTCCACAGCTCTCCTTTCCCTGCTCACCAAACCCATCCGATCCTTATTTTATTTCATTTATTATTATTATTATTATCATAGAGACAGAGCTCCTATGTACTGGTCCACTCTCCAGATGCCAGCAACTTTCAAGGCTGCAGCAGGCTGAGGCTAGGAGCCGAGAAGCTGCTCTGGCTCTCACCCCGGGGACAGGGACCCAGGTCCCCGAGCCATCAGGGGACCTCCTCCCGGGGTCAGCCTCGGTTAGGAGTCATTGATGTCTCCACCTTGAGGCCAAATGGCCCATCCTGCTGTCCTGCAGTTTATCTCAAGACAATTTACACAGAGCCCAGACCTCTGGACTTAATGCAAAGTTGTGTCCGTGTCTTAGAATGGAGCTCTGGAACTGGTCACTGGGTGAGGCTGTCAGGAATGACGGACGAGTCTGTGCCCTCAGGCTGGCACCGTCCCAGACCTGGAGGCTGCAGGCGGCCAGCAGCGGGGGTGAGAGCTGTGCGAAGTGGGCCGTCTTCCTTGTGCACTGGAGTGAGGCACAACACCTGGACCACGTCACGGCCGGCCGCTCTGGGGCCCAGGCCTCCTCAAATTCACTCTCATGGCTTTCTCTTCCTCCCTGGCAGAACCAGACTCAGACAGGAGAGTGGGCAATAGGCAGTGGCACTCCAGGGCACCTGTGTATCAGTTGTGTGTCTTTCTGCCCCTAGCTCGGGCCACTCTATGTGACAAGGCACAGTCAGCTCCTCTTGAGGTTTTTTATCTTGTTTGTTGAAAATTTGCTGATCACTTCTTGGGGAAGGGTTGGAGTGGTGCAAGGGTGCTCAAGATTCAACAGCGAGGGGCAAGCATTTGGCAGATGGACTAACACTCAGCTTGGGATGCCTGCGTTCCTCCCCAGATCACCTGAGTTCAAGCCCTGACTGTGACCCCGGTTCTAGCTTTTTGCTACTGTGCACCCTGGGAGGCAGCAGCAGGGGATGGCTCAAATGCAAGGGTCCCTGCCACCCACAGAGGAGACCTGTGTGGAGTTCCGGGTCCCTGGCTTTGACCTAGCCCAGCCCTGGTTGTAGCAGGAGGAAACCAGTGGATGTTTTCTCTCTCTGTCTCTCTCACTTTCACATAAAGCACTACTGTTGCTCATAGATTAGGAACAGAACACTTGAACCACAAAATCTGCATGGGGTCCTCGGCGTCTCTTCGCTGCTTTAAGTTCTCCACTGACTGACTCAGACACAACACGCCCCCAGTGGCTCCGGAGGGCCTCCCTGGCTCTCAACTGTGGGGACCTGGGGCCCCCTATCGGCCGTTCCCGAGCCAAATCACCACTCACACACTCCCCACTCCGCCTCCTCTCTTGGTCTCTCCTTTGTCCCTCTAGTCAGCAAACATTTCATGGACATCACCGTACCCAGACTTCTCTGGAGAGATCAGGTGGACACACTTGGCTCCCTCTGGGAGAGAGAGCACAGACGGGAAGCTCACACAGGCAGTGAAGGAAAGAGGATGTGACCCAGAAGGCCGGAGAAAGCAGGGTCCTCGTCACAGCCAGCAGCCAGAGAAGGCCTTGGCGAGGAGGGCTCTCTGACAGAGTCACGGGGAAGCCACGCACAGATCTAAAAAAGGGAGGAGCAAAGGCTCCTTTTGGGTTTGGTAACAGGAAAGGAGACCAGTGTGGTTGGATCTGAGCTGGGGAGGCAGTTGTGTGGAGAGAAAGACGAGATGAGGAGAGGGAGCCTGTGGAGTCTGAGGGACAACCAGGTGTTGGACTGGAGCCTGATGCTAATGACCAGGTTGGGCTGCAGCCTGAGGGGCAACCAGGAGGCATTGGGCTGCAGCCTTGCAACCTGAGGGGCAGCGGCCGGCTTGGGCTGCAGCCTGAGGGGCAGCGGCCAGGCTTGGGCTGCAACCTGAGGGGCAGCGGCCAGGCTTGGGCTGAGCAGGTGTTGACTGGAGCCTGAGGGCAGCGCCAAGTTGTTGGGCTGTTACAGTCACCTTGAGGTTGGGTTGTACTTTTGAACAGGAACCTGCACCCATGGACCATCCTCAGGAAACACCTGTGGGTGGGCTTTAAGAGTGTCCACCAACTTGGATAGGAAAAAGATGACCCATCAGTTTTTACTATCCTCTTCCTGAAAATATTTTTTCTCCTACTGTGAAGGAGGAAACAGGCCCAGCAGTGTTAGTGCTACTTGGACTTCATCATCAATGAGATGCCGGGATTTTATTTTTAAAAGATTCATTTATGAACCTGTCACGATAGCTTAGTGGCGAAAGTCCTTGCCTTGCATTCACCAGGATCCCATATGGGCATTGGTTCGTATCCTGGCTGCTCCACTTCCCATCCAGCTCTGTGCTTGTGGCCTGGGAAAGCAGTCGAGGGCAGCCCAAAGCCTTGGGACCCTGCACACGCATGGGAGACCCAGAGGACGCTCTTGGCTCCTGGTTTCAGATTGGCTCAGCCATTGCAGCCGTTGTGGCCACTTGGAGAGTGAACTAGCAGATGGAAGATCTTTCTCTCCTTTTCTCTGTAAATCTGCCTCTCAATAAAAATAAATAAATCTATTTTTACTTGAATGGCAGAGTTACAGATAGAGGACGTCTTCCATCAGCTGGGTCACTGCCCGAATGGCTGCAATAGTTAGAACACTGAGCTGGTCCAAAGGTAGGAACTTCTACTATGTCTTGCCTATGGGTGGCAGGTGCCCAAGCACCTGAACCATCCTCCACTGCTTTCCTATATGCATTAACAGAGCGCTTGATTGGAAGTGGGGTAGCCGGGACTCAAGCCAGCATCCATTTGCAATGCCTGTAGCTTGAACTGCTGTGCCACACTGCCAACTTTGAAAGGCATGACAACATACACACACACACACAGATCCTCTACCCACTAGATCACTTCTCCAACAACCACAGTACCCCGGCTTGGGCCAGGCCAAAGTCAGGAACTCCCACGTGGGCGGCAGCAGCCCAAGCAGTTGGACTGTCTTCTGCTTCTTTTCCAAGTCCGTTAGCACAAAGCTGGGTTGGAAGCAGAGCAGCCAGGACCTGAACCGGTGCTCTGATATGGAACACCAGCACCCCAACTGGCAGCTTAACTCTCAGCTGCTCCATTTCCAATCCAGCTCCCTGCTGGTGTGCCCGGGAAAGCAGCCAATGATGACGTGGATACTTGGGCCCCTGTGTCCATGTGGGAGACGTGGGTCCAGGTTTCTGGCTTTGACCTGGACCAGCTCTGGCCATGACAGTCTTTTTAGGAATGAATGAACAGATGGGACTCAGTCTCTCTGTCTCCCCCCCCCGCCCTTCTCTCTCTAGTTGCCTTTCAAACAAATAAATCTTTTAAAAAAAGAAAAAAGAAAAGCAGAGCAACAAAGAGAGAGACAAGGAGAGATCTCCCAGGTGTTGGTTCTCTCCTCAGACGCCTGAGAACAGGCAGGGGTGAACTGGGCCAAGGTGGGGCCTGCAGTTCCATTCAGCTCCCCTGCTTGGGTGGCAGGGACTCAGGCACAGGAGGCAGCATCCACTGCCACCCCGGATTCACACTGGCAGGAAGCTGGATCAGAAGAAGCCACACACACCAACAGAAGCTGCAGAGATACCAAGTGGGCACTTTAACTCTGAACCGCAGCACCCAGCCTGGGTTGGTGTTGTTGAAAAGCAGAAAGGGCTGAGTGTGGAGCAGCCAGCGAGGGAGAGGGCAGTGGAAGCTGAGGTTGGAGGGTGGGCCTCAGTGTGAAGGGCCTCACACGTCTTTTCTAATGGGGGCATCGGATGGGAGTGTGTGGGTGTGGGTGTGTGGTGAGGAGGATGTGTTCAAAATCAAAGCCATGTACCCATCACTCAGTTCCACAGACAGTCACCTCTGGCAAATAGGATTTCATCTCGATTCCTTTACATTTACATTCCTTTCTTCTTTGGACATTTTCTCTCCTTTCTTTTTTCCTACCTTCATCACCTCCGTTTTTAAAAAGATACACTTTAATTGACATACTAAAAACACAGAGAAGTGTGCAAATCCTAAGTGTCCAGTTAAGCGAACAGCCGCGCACCAAGCTGGCACCCCAGACCACCCCCACCTCCCCCCCAGAGCTCCAGCAAATGGGACCCAGCAGAATCTTCCAGGCTGCCCCCTCCATGCAGCGCTGAGATGGCCGAGCCAGGCAAGGAGCTCCTTCTGCTCTTGACAGACGCCCAGGCTCTCAAACGCTCTGCCCGTCTACACCCCTGCGTCGTGTAAATGGACAAGCATTGACCTGGAGTGGAGCTCCCGGGCCCCATGAGGCAGATGCTTGCTCCGCTCCCATGTGCCAGAGCTTCCTGAACAAAGGCCACAGAGTGGGCGCTTTGACGGCAGACACTCACTGCCTCGCAGCCCTGGACGCCACAAGTGTGGAGTCAAGGAGAGGATCCCTCTTGGGCCTCTCAGCCCGTGTGCAGCTCCTTCCCTCGTGCCTCTTCACATCTGTCCATGGTCTCTGCATCCAAATCCCTCGACCCCTTTCATCAGGTCTCAGTCATTCTGGAATAGGTCCCATCGCCATAACCATCTATGAAGAGCCCAGGCCAAGGATCGTGAAGTTAGGATTCCAGCCTGTCTGCTGGAGTCAGGAATACACAGTTCAACCCAAGACCGGGCTGCCAGGTCTCCCAGTGTGTGCGGATGTCCGCAGCGCCACCTGCTGGATTATGTCAAACCTAATTCTAGACATCTTCGGGTTCACTTTGGCGGATTTTAAAAGGAGGGAAGGCTTATCTGGCTTACATTTTTAAACGACCCTGTTTGCTCTTTGGGAATGTAAGACAAGGCAAATATTTAATCGAGAAAGAAGAGGTGGATGAAGAGCGAGTCCGACTAGGACTGTCCATCCGTGACCCCATGGCCAAGAGAAGCCTCTGGGTGCCACTGGGGACTGAAGGACTCTCTCCTGTCCTGGGCAGCTTCCCATGGCTCAGGTGAGGGGAGTGGCATGCTCCCAGCTGGCACTGAGGCCCTCTCTCCCCCTGCAGGACATACAGCAGCTCCTCCAGCTTCAGCAGCTGGTGCTTGTGCCCGGCCACCACCTCCAGCCACCTGCTCAGTTCCTGCTGCCGCAGGCCCAGCAAGGTCAGCCAGGTAAGACCCTCTTCCCCACCGTGACTGCCTTGCCACCTGTCAAAAAACTCCCTTGCCTCTCCTTCGTGCCTTACCCCTGGTTTTCCCCCTCGCCTCATTTCCCCAGGCCTGCTACCGACACCAAATCTATTCCAGCTACCTCAGCAAACCCAGGGAGCTCTTCTGACTTCCCAGCCCCGAGCTGGGCTTCCCACACAGGTGAGACTGTCCCCTCTGCATGTGCCAAGGCTTACCGAGGGGCTGGGTGAACAGGGGCAGCATGGTGGGAGATGTCCCTCTCCTATCCACTAGCCCAGCCCACAGCCAGGGCATCAAGACAGCAGCTGGGGAACCTGGGGCCCAGCCACACTTGCCACTGCTTTGCTCTGAGACCTCAGCAAGCCGCTCCTTGCATGGGTCAGTCCCTTCCCCTATAGAATGAGGGGAGAGGACTGAGTCTAGTGGTTCTTAACCCTTTAAAGAATCTGATGGCAGAATTCCAGGGCCTTGTAAACCTTCAGACTCAAAACAAGGGCCCAAAGATGTGTTTTATTTGAAAACCAAATTCCTAGGAAGTCCCATACTTCTAGCCTCTCCTCACAAACATGCAGCCTTGACAAGACTGGATCTGTATCTCCATGGTGATAGCACCAGCGAGCTGCCCGTCCTGCAGGCCACTTCAACATACTCTTGGACCCCAAGGCCTTTCTTTCCATTTCATAAATTTTTTTCACCGCCCTTTTTGAATTTGAAGGGTTTTTTTTCTATCCATTTTTTTTTAAAGTCCTTTCAAGAAGTGTGAGAGCAACTCCAGAAAGACTGAGTCTTAGCCAAAGTTCTAACATCCCAAATGTCCCGAAAGGCAAGTTGTTCCTATAGAATTTTTCCCAGAACTTATTTGGTTCACAGCCTGCTTCTGAACCCCAAAACACGTGTGGCCAGGGTTTTGGATAGACTCAGGAGGCGAGCAACACTGCACCCACCACCGGCTTCAGATCCTTCATTTCAGGATGCGGATCGTTCCAGACAGAGCTGTTGGCTTCTTTGTAAATTCCCTTATTCATCCATTCTCCACCCTGTCAATTTTCTTCTTATTATTTTTTTTAATTTACAAACAACTCATTAAAAAAGACTCAACTGCTTTGCGGCAGTTTTAGATTCACGGCAAATTTGAGCTACCCCCCATGTACTCGCTGCTGTGCGCATGCGCTGCCGGCTAAAGGACCAACATCCCCCACCGGGGTGGCACGTGCGTTCCAGCTCACTGACCCATTACTGTTCTCTAAAGTTGAGCTTGCATTCAGGTGTACACTTTTCAGTTTTAACTGGATTCTCCCCATTGGTTAGGCAGAGCAGTTGTGCTGGTTCCATCATCCTGCAAAGGTGGAAAGTAAAACCCAAGGGGGTTAAAAAGCTCGGCAGCAGGTGCCCAGGGCCAAGTCCTGGATTCCCAGGCAGAAAGGAGCACCCACCCCCAGCTGTAGGGAGAGTGCAGGCTTTGAAAGGGACAGAGCCAGAAAGTCTGCAGGCAATGGCTGGGTCACAGCAAGGTCCAGAGGGAGGGGGAACATGCAGCCCCCGTGGAGCCCCATGGTCTTCCATCCTGCATCCCACCCACCTGCCCACCCCGCCAGACTGTGATCTGTCCCACTTCTCTCGTGCCCACCCCGCACCTCTTGCACCCGCAGCCCCCCAAATGCTTGGAGCCACCATCCCACCCCGAGGAACCCAGCGATCTGGAGGAGCTGGAGCAGTTTGCCCGCACCTTCAAGCAGCGCCGCATCAAGCTGGGCTTCACGCAGGTGGGAGCTCGCCTGGCAGGCTGGGTGGTGCGGGCGTGGATGGGGCATGGCCCTGACATCTGCCCCATTCACACCTGGTCTACGCAGGGTGATGTGGGCCTGGCCATGGGCAAGCTCTATGGCAACGACTTCAGTCAGACGACCATATCCCGCTTTGAGGCCCTCAACCTGAGCTTCAAGAACATGTGCAAACTCAAACCCCTCCTGGAGAAGTGGCTCAATGACGCAGGTGGGCCTGGGCAAAGGTGATGGGAGGGGGCAGGCAGACAGGGCCATGAGAGGCGCCTTCTAATGCCCACATTTCCTGGCACAGAGACTATGTCTGTGGACTCAAGCCTGCCCAGCCCCAACCAGCTGAGCAGCCCCAGCCTGGGTTTTGACGGGCTGCCCGGCCGTAGACGCAAGAAGAGGACCAGCATCGAGACAAATGTCCGCTTCGCCTTAGAGAAGAGTTTTCTAGCGGTGAGACCCTGCCCTCCTGGTGGTCTCGGGGTGGGAGGTGAGGGAAGGAATGGCTGACCAGAGCCCTCTGCCCACAGAACCAGAAGCCTACCTCAGAGGAGATCCTGCTGATCGCCGAGCAGCTGCACATGGAGAAGGAAGTGATCCGCGTCTGGTTCTGTAACCGGCGCCAGAAGGAGAAACGTATCAACCCCTGCAGTGCCGCCCCCATGCTGCCCAGCCCGGGGAAGCCGGCCAGCTACAGCCCCCATCTGGTACAGGGCCCCTGGGCGCATGGGAGGGGACTTGGCAGTGCAGCTGGCCTGGCTATCCAGAGAGCCGAGAATAGAGGCAGCGGGAGGCACCATCCAGGACAGGTGTCAGACAAGACAGAGTCCATCCACGCAGGGACACAATTTCCAGGAAGTGGCGGTCTCCTGTGGAGGGGCAGCTCACACCAGTACACACTGAGCTAGCCAGATGCAGGGCTGTGCAGTTTCAGAGCCCCACCAAGAGCACCTCAGGGCATCATTATCGGGGTACTCACAGCTCCACGTCCACGCACAAGCCGGCATGGTGTCAGACACCACTGGAGAATCCTTATTGAAGCCTGTCCCTGCCAGTGGTGAGAAGGCTGTGACCCGGTCCGAGGACCTCAGTCCGGTGCCGTGGAGGAAGGAGGAGTCCACTGGGTGGAGTTACAGAGGAAGAGAAGGGCCTCCCAGCTGAGAGGATCAGTGAGCAGAAAGGCCTAGAAGCCAGAGAGTGCCAAGTCCAGTTTGAGAAACTCCAGTGCGATTCATGGGTCAGAAGGCAGATGCCCCAAGTACCAGCACGAGGAGCTGGAACTCAAACACGGGCACTGAGATGCGAAGGCGGGGTTCTGAACTATGGTCAAATTAAGCAAGGCTTCTGGGTCTGATGGAAAGTGGAGACGGAGGTGGAGGCGGGGCCAAGGAGGTGACGTGGCAAGCTTTGAAGGGAAGATTGGCATCCATTGGTCCCCAGAATGCTCCTCCGCCTGCACGCACACTCTTGAGGAGTGCTCCTTCCTTGCGGCCCGTGCTGAAGGTCTCCCTGTAGCTCAGCACCCCTAGCTCCCGCAGGCTGTGTGTGTTCCTTCAGGGAGCCAAGGACTGCCCGAGGAAGCTGTGCACTTCAGGTGCAGTCATCTCCCACGCGGCTCAGCAGTGTCGGAGGCCAGGCGGTCAGCGCTCAGCTGAGAAGGCTCCCACCCGAGGCTCAGCATCACTGGGGCCAGACGTGGAGAAGGGTGTGATGGGAAGTGCATGGCATTACACTACTGCGGCCTTGTGCCCAGAGCAGCCCCTGTCTCCATCACCACGTCACTGAGAACATCTGGGCGCGCAAGGCTGCTGGGAGAAAGTGGCCTAATCCTACCACCTTTCCTCTCTTTCCAGGTCACACCCCAGGGGGGCGCAGGGACCTTGCCGTTGTCCCAAGCTTCCACAAGTCTGAGCACAACAGGTCAGGGAGGGCTGAAGGCGGGGAGGGCACGGGGAGGGCATGACGTGGGCTGCCGCCCAAGGTCCTCCCATGGCTCTGGGTGACTGGCATGGGCCCTAACCTTCCCCCACCCCTACCCTGTCCTGTGAGGAGAGCCCAGGATTTGTCCCTGAAAGGAGCCACAGGAGCTGTGTCTCTGACCTCCATTTATGTGCAAGATATTTCAGAAAGTTCCTGGACAGTGTATGCTCTGAAAACATTAAGGGTGATTTTCAAGATTCTTTGCATTAAAAGAAACCTAACCTTATTTATAATACTATTTTTTTCCATTAACTTTTTCAAGGCCCCTGATACACACCACCTGACTTTTCAAAGCCATCCCAGGAGATGGGGTCTATTATTATCCCCCATGTATGGTTCAAGTTCTTGCCGACGGCACATCCTAGCCCTTGGCACAAGACCCGGAGCCCCACATCGGGCACCTCCTCCCCAACTCCCAGAGGGAAGCCTGGGCTTTGTCCCCCATCTCCTGGCGGTGGGGCAGGGGACTAGTTCTAGTCAATGAAAAGGCAGTGCTGGGTTGGGTGTGCAGAGCTCAACAGGTGCAGCTGCTCCTGTTGAGAATACAGTCGAGGCCCTGGGAGTAGATGCTGGGGAGATGCCAGGTGAGCTGGGCGGGGGAGTCAAGTGGGAATTGACATGGGGTTTCTGGTGAGAGGAGGAGTGAAAGCTCAAGACCCTGTCTTTCTGTCTCTGGCAGTTACTACCTTATCCTCAGCTGTGGGAACGCTCCACCCCAGCCGGACAGCCGGAGGGAGTGGGGGTGGTGGCGGCGCGGCCGCGCCCCCCCTCAATTCCATCCCTTCTGTCACTCCCCCACCCCCGGCTACCACCAACAGCACAAACCCCAGCCCTCAAGGCAGCCACTCGGCTATCGGCTTGTCGGGCCTGAACCCCAGCACAGGGTAAGTAGGCACCTGCAGATGGGGAGGCTGGGGGTGAGAGGCCAGGGTCGCTGCTGCTTCCAGGGTGGGGAGCTGCCCCCACCCAGTTCTGCTAATGGATCCCTGCCCCTGCTAATGCCTCTGCTTTGCCTCTTGCAGAAGCACAATGGTGGGGTTGAGCTCCGGGCTGAGTCCAGCCCTCATGAGCAACAACCCTTTGGCCACTATCCAAGGTGCGTGCTGCCTCATGTCACTCCCTAGGCCAGCCCCTCCCACCACATCGCTGCTCCAGCCCCTCCCCCCATTCGCTGCTCCAGCCGTGCCATCCTGCCCCCGCTCACCGCATCACTAGCCTCTTTATCCCCATCTCACCTCTGGGGAAGGTGTGAAGGGTGCTGATGGGAGTCAGTGGGACAGCTGGGGTGAGGGGGTGGGGGTGTACTCTGGGCAGGACGCTGGAAGGCAGAGGTCTACCCTGGCCCGGCATGCCCCCAGCCCAGCCTCTTTCTTTCCCCACCAGCCCTGGCCTCTGGTGGAACCCTGCCCCTTACCAGCCTTGATGGCAGCGGGAACCTGGTGCTGGGGGCAGCCGGCGCGGCCCCGGGGAGCCCGGGCCTGGTGACCTCACCGCTCTTCTTGAACCACGCTGGGCTGCCCCTGCTCAGCGCCCCGCCTGGCGTGGGCCTGGTCTCGGCAGCAGCTGCGGCCGTGGCGGCCTCCATCTCCAGCAAATCTCCTGGCCTCTCCTCTTCTTCCTCTTCATCTTCGTCCTCCTCCTCTACGTGCAGCGAGGTGGCAGCACAGACCCCGGGAGGCCCAGGGGGGCCGGAGGCAGGGTCTAAGCCGGAGTAAGGGCCCACCATGCCTCCCCTCCCACTCCTCTGACCACACTTTGGTCCTCCACCTAGAAAGAGGGCTAGGAGGCCAGTGTGGGGGGTCCAGAGGTCTTTGGAACAGGAGTGACAAGGGAGAAAAGACCAAAAAAAAAAGAAAAAAGAAAAAGAAAGAAGAAACCAACAAATAAGGAAACCAAATAGAATCAAAACAACCAGCTGCCCAGGAACCAGAGGTGAAAACAAACAAAAAAAACCAAAAACCCCACAAAATCAAACCAAAAAACCAGTTGCGAGCCAGACCTCAGCGCGCTCACTCTCACCGCTACGACGCCAAATAAAAACCCCAGCCAGGGCCGGAGAAGCCTCTAGAAGGCTGGACCTTCCGCCCCAAGCCCTGGCTATGGGGCAACCCCTCCAACCTGGCCTCCCTCAGTGGAGCTAGGGAAGGAACATACCAGCCTGTGAGCCTGCCCCAGCTCTGAGCCAGCAAACACAGGGCACAGCCCGGGGCAGGCAGGCTGGGACTCGGGACTGCTGGCCAAAAGTTCTTCTCCAAAAGGTGAAAGAGAAAGGGCCTGAACAACCTTACACCAAATATTCAGTAGCTTCATCCAAAGGATGTACAGAATTTTTAGCGTTGTGCTCAACAGAATGTGTCCCTCCCATGTGACCCCTTCCTCGCAGCTCCCGGCTCCCCCTCCTGTGCAGGGGGTTTTGCTTTAACCTCTTCCTGCCCCCCCAGCCAGGGGGGAGAGTTCAGGGGCAGGCCTGGGGGTGACTCTCCCCACCACCCCTCAGTACGTCCCCGCTTTTCCCTCTGAAAGGGGCTAGGCCGTTTTGCCAAGTTTCGGCTCTCCCAAGTCCCTGCTCGACCCTGTCACCCTTCTCTGCTCTGGAATTCACTTCCTCCCTGGCCTATGGGAAAGTGGGAATTCCAAGCAAGAAGAGATAAGGTGAGGGCATTCAAGTTGTCTTTTTTTTCCATCCTGTCAGTTCCCCCCCACACCTAAAAAAATTCATATTCCAGTGCCTATCCGTGGGATCCTTCCCGTTCTTTGACATTAACCAGAAACCAAAAAGAGGACTTGCCTCACTCCTCATCCTGTGCCCTCTGACCCTCCATCCCCAGTACATGCACACACGCACGCACCCCGGTGGTGGGGTTCCTCAAGATGGCGTCCCCATCAGGGTCCCGTGGTGGGGACAGTGCCATGACCTGTGGTCCCCATCGGAGAGGGGGCTGTGGTGGCCACCACCCCAAGACCAACATGAGTCTTGGCCGGACCCTGTGCTTGCCCAGCCCTGGACATGTTCAACAAGGGACAGAGGACAAACACCACTGGGAGCCACCTTGCCCTCCTGCTATTGTGGAGGTCAACAAAGTTTTGAACCAAAAAAAAAAAAACCCCACAAAAACAAAAAAACCAGAAACAGAAAACCAAACAATAAATTAAAACTAGAAAAAAAATTATAGATATATATATAGATATATATATATATAAGGGAAAGAAGATGATGACTCTTCGAGAACAAGAAGGAACCGCAAGGTGGAGCCAAGCCCCTGTCCCAGTGGTCCAGGCCCTTGGTCCCCAAGGCGGACAGAAGGATGCTTCTTTCTCTTCACAAATACCTCATGGACGTCGTCTTCGGGAAAGCCGGAGGGGGGCAGCTGGGAAAGGGCCTGGCCCTCAGCCAGCGTGGATGGAAGCGGGTGGGGGGGCTGAGAGGGTGTCAGGGACGGGGTGAAGAGCCCCGAACTCCCCGCCCCACCAATCAACTGAAAAAGCTTTAAAAAAAAAAAAAAGACACGGAGTAAGAAAGCAAAAGAATGGACCAAGGAAAACTGACAGCTCTCGGTGGCTCGATTCCTCTCCTTTGATTTCTATTAGTCTGTCTCTGCCCTCCTCTCCCTCCTCCTCAGTCCTCTTGCCTCTCGCTCTCTTCTTTTCTGTGTCTCTCCTCAAACCAAAGTGTGGCCGAAAAGGACGCGAGCCATTGAAACCAGAGCAGGCCGGCCCCCGGCTGGGCAGACACCGAGGGAGGAGAGAGCCTGGCCTTTGCCAGACACCGGGAGGAGAGGCAGCCCAAGCCCCAGGCTCCTATGTTCTCCTGTCTCCCTCTCCCATCCAGACACCAAAACTGTTGGGGCTGGGCCATGGAGGCAGCAGAGACTCAGCTAACGTCCCAGGGGCCTTGGGTGCCTTGACTGGGCAGCATGGAATAGCTGCCCACCCCGACTCCTGGCACCAGTGGGGCCTGGCACTGGCAGACCCATCCTCGCTGGGATGTAAGCGTCTCTGCCGACCGGCTCCCACCCTTCCCTACCTCCGAGTTTGTCCCTTTTTTATTTCTGGAAGAGAAGGGACCGGCGAGCAGGCCTGGGCCCCAGCCCAAGGGCGGAGAGGGCACCCCGGCTCCCGATGAGACGGGGAAGGACATTTGAGCAGAGCAGAATGCAAGTAGTTACGACCAAAAAACCCCCTCCAAGAAGACAGGCCACATGGAAGGCATGGTGGAGATGACTCAAATGAAAACTGATTCTAGACCAAAACAACAAAAGAAGAAAAGCAAAATGAAGGATCCACCACCACCCACCTCATCTTACTTCCTCCCCACCCAGGCCCTCCCCACCAGGTGTGCGGGAGTGGGGCAGAGGAGAGGAGGAAGCCGGGGACAAAGGATGGGGCAGAGGCCCTGACGTTGGTGGAGGGACCCCTGTGCAGCTGGGAGTGGTGGGGGCCTTCCCCATCCAACCCCCACGACTGGGAAGAGAAAAAAGAAAATTCCTGGGAGGGAAAAAATAACCAAATCCCAAGCTTTAACTACAGCTGTGAAACCAAATATTGGGAAGGGGGGGAGGGAGGGAGGGAGGGAGGGGCAGGTGAGCCCCAGGTCTTCCCCCCTGGGCCCCCCTCCCCCGAGGACTCGAGATAAGGCACCAAATACCTCATAGAACTTTAATGTTTAAAAAAAAAAAAAAAGAAAGAAACCAAATATCGTTGGCTGAGGGCCAGCCAGGGCAAGGGGCTGGGGGACCGGAGGGAGCCACGGTTGGGAAGGTGATGGAGGACCTTGTGCCCTCCACCCCCATCTGCCCCTTCCGCTCCAGCCCCTCCCGTCTCGACTCCGGGAAACAAAACTATCTCATCATTTTTTTTTTGTGGTCTGTACAGAGCCTGTGTCCGTGTGTCTGTGTGTGAGCGAGAGTTGGAGGGCTGGCAGCTTGATGTGGGGGTGGGGAGGGGGAGCCCTGGTCAGGCTCTGGGCTAGATCAGATGTGTGAGCTCTGGGGCCTGGGCTAGAGAGGAGAGATGGACTGGAGCAAGGGGGTGTCCCCTGAAATTCTCTTCTCCCCAATCCTGACCTACTTAAGTAAGTGGAGGGGGACAGAGATGGGTCTACCCTAACGGTGGGCCTTTCAATTGTGCCAAAAAAGAGAAAATGATGCCAGTAACTAAACCACGTCTCTCTGTTCTCTTCTTGGGTGGGTGGGTGGGTGGGTGGGCGCAAGAACCAGGAATAAGGGGCTGGGGCAGCCCAGCTCCTCTGGGAGTCGGGCTGAGATCAGGAGCTCTCCATACTTCCCAGGGAGAACTGGGCAAGGGGACTCTTCTGACCCACCCACCCAGCAGCCTCTTTCTTCCTCTAGCCCAGGGTAGGGGGAACTGAGTGAGAGAGTGAGACAGACTGAGCAAGACTGAGACATGCGGGCCCCCACTGGTCTCTGAGTGGGAAAGGCAAGTGCGAGAGATAAAGGCCTCCAAGAGAAAAAAGAAACAAACCAAAGATTTAACCATTAAATAAAAAATAAAACCACAGACAACTCCGCTACCTTTTTATACGTTGGGAAAAAAAAAAGTGAAAAAAATTAAAAATAAAAATTAAAAAAAAAAAAACCTCCAAGCCGCAGTTCCCGAGTGCGGTTTGAACTTTGACCTCAACAGTCTCCAAAGCAAGACTAGGATGACAAAGGCGGGAGAAAAGGAAAATAATAATAATAATAATAATGTATATTTTTAAGTACTTGTCCTTGAGATGTTAGCTCCTTGTTCAACAGACAAACAAAGGAGAGAAAAATCCAGAGAGAAGCGTTGCTGGGATGGAGACAAATATTTACTGTCTGTGACCCCTCCCCCCGCGTCCCTCCTCGCCCGCTTTCCATTATCCCTGTTGCCCCTCCTCCAGCCCACTCATCCCTCCACACCCGGGGCTCAGTATTTATTTATTTATATAATTGCAGGGTGACTGGAGGCCTCTCTGGACAACTGGCAGAAGGCCTTTGGATCATGGTGGGGTTGGGAAGGGGACATGGAGTCTTACTGGGAGGGGGTGAGGTGAGTTAACTCTTATTACCTCCTCCTTGGCCTCTCAGCCCACTGCTACCACCTTGTCCCCAAGTCCAGGGCTGCACTGAGGCGAGGTGACCACCCCACCTTGTGAAGATCTGATTGCCTCAGCCCTTTCCCCAGTTGGAACAGGGGTGGGGACTTGGAAGGTGGCAAGAAGTGGGCGAGGGGGACCAAGTGGCACCCTCGAGTCCAGAAGGCCCCAGAGGAGACCTGCCTTTTCTCCCTTCCCACCATGCCAGCCCCTCTTCTCCCTCCCCCCATTTCAGTTCCGTCTGCCCCTGTTGGCGGCCCCTCCCCTCCTGTCCTGTACCCCCTACCTGTCTTCTCGTGGTAGCAGGTTAGCGTTTCAGTGTTCTTAACTCCAATCTGCTTGTTCATTGTACAATGTGCTTCTTTTAAGGCCCCACTTTTGTAACTTGAGTGTGTCAATTCATCTGAACAACAAACATCAAAAAATAAAAAAGTAAAAACTGTACAGAGAGAAATGATGCCTGCTGTCCTCTGGTCTGTGTCCTGGGAAGCTGGTGAGGAACGCGGGGCAAGAGGTGGGGCGTTCTGCTTCTCTTCAAATAGCCACGGTTTACAAGTTTCTCTCATTGGTCAGAAATGACGTGGGAGGAATGAAAATTCCTGAATTCACAGCTCAGTTCTATGTTGTTAGATGTGTGTCCCCAAGGGACAGTTGCTGCCTCATATTGTGGCAGGGGGGCGGGAGGGAGGGAGGGTCCTAAGAATGAAATGAAACAGATGATGTCAGCACTTAGGATATTTCTGCTCACCTGTCTTCAGTAAAAACCATGAGAGAGCCACGAAACTAGCAAGTATCCCTACCTCCAATCCTCAAAGGTCCACCAGAGGCCAAATGAAGACCTTTCAGAAAACCGTAAGCAGGGAGCTGGATTGGAAGAGAAGCTGCTGGGACTCAAACGGGCATCCATGTGGGATGCTGGTGCCAAAGGCAGAAGCTTAGCCTACTGTGCCATGTTGCCAACCCCCAGGGATGTATACTCTTTATTGTCTAAGTCACTGGGCATAAACTAGCCCATGGGCCGGGTATTGATCCATCATCTCCCAAGACTTCAGCAGTGCAAATTGGAAATAACACTGGCTCTCACTGGGGGGTTAATCTTTGTTCCATGCTGTGGTGCGAGTTTGGTGTGCAGATGGCTGGGTTCCTGAACATTCAGCAGAGTAGGCCAAAGGGACCACGGATAATGGGATGGAGTTGGAAAGGAGTTGGATTACTTTATCAAAGTATTAACACGGAATGGTTTGGGCCAAGTTTGAAACAATTGAGCTCCTCTCCTCACACACATCAAGAGCAAGACTACAACATGGCAAGAATCCACAGGAGTTGGGCCATCAACCGAGGCCTGTGCCTCCAGGGAAGTGCAGAGGGGGCCAGGCTGTAGTGTGGTGTGTAAAGATCTCATCTGTGGCCTGTGTGGGCATCAGTTCCAGTCCTGGCTGCTCCATTTTTGTTCAAGTGTCTGGGAAAACAGCACAGGGTGAGTCAAATGTTTGGGCCCCTGCATCCACATGGGAGACCTTGGAAATGCCTGGCTGCTGGCAATCTTCTGTGTTTCCACTTCTGCCTTTTAAGAAATCCTAAAGGGGGGCACATAACAGCCGAGAGCACCTTGGAGCTCACTGCTTTGCCACCTGTCTACCTGCAGTCTATTCACTGAGCCACATGCCTGGTACAGTTCTGTTGCCATCAGCTTATGAGGGCCTCTTCCACCTTCCTTACAACAGCCCAGACAGACTTGCCATCTCCCACTCTCAGGAGGAATGGACACATGGAAGAGCATCCAGCATCAGCTCAGTGCTCAAATGGGGGACCCAGGGTGTCTTGAGTAATTCCCAAAAATGACCGGAGGGAGCGGCTCTCTGCCGACACTGCCTCTGTCTTTGGCCACAAGGCGCCGTGATGTTTTCTCCCACTCAGTCCTTTTTTTCCTCATTATCCCTGATTTTTAAGTCTTGTCACAAGGATGACTCCCTCAACTGTTTGACACAACTTCCAGGATATGACAATTCTTCTTCTTATTATTATTGGGAAGACAGATTTACTAAAAAGGAGAGACAAAGAATCTTCCATCTGTTGGTTCACTTCCCAAATGGCTGCAATGGCCAGAGTAGAACTGATCTGAAGCCAGGAGCCAGGACCTTCTTCCAGGTCTCCCATATGGATGCAGGGTCCCAAGGCTTTGGGCCGTCCTCAACTGCTTTCCCAGGCCACAAGCAGGGAGCTGGATGGGAAGTGGAGCAGCTGGGCCTGGAACCAGTGCAAGGTGAGGATTAAGTTGTTGAACCATGGTGCTGGCCCTGGCAGCTCTGTTTCAGAGGAGGCCGTTTAGGAAAGCATCTTCATCTCAAAACCAGCAACCAAGCATGCCCGGCTGACAGCAGGGTGGATGATCACCGACACCCACACAGCCTGCTGGGAAGCAGGTACTCGAGGAATTGCTCTTCCCAGATGCACCTGCCATGCCACAGTGCCTGGTTCAGGCCCCGGCTCCTCTTCTGATTCAGTTTCTAACAGACATGCACCTTGGGAGGCAGACATGGGAGACCTAGAACAAACTCCACACTTCTGGCTTCAGCCTTAGCCTATCACCACGGTGTTGCATTTTAAGAGATGGAAGACCTCTGCCTCAAAGTGAGGGTGGGGTGAAGTAGAGATAGTGTTTCAAAAAAAAAAGAATCTTCCATTGTCTCCTGCGCAGCCATGCTAAATCCGTTTCCTCTTATCTGGGCAGAAGATTAAACCATGACTTAGTGTCATACAGCTCTGGACCAACAGAGGACTAAATGTTTGCTGAAGGACAGTCACAGGTATTCCTGAGTTTCATTAAAACTAACTCCCCTTGGGCCCGATGTGATAGCATAGCCGCTAAAGTCCTTGCCTTAAATGCACTGGGGTCCCATATGGGAGTCGGTTCTAATCCCAGCAGCACCCTGCTTGTGGCCTGGGAAAGCAGTTGAGGACAGCCCAAAGCCTTGGGACCCTGGACTGGCGTGGGAGACCCGAAGAAGCTCCTTGCTCCAGGCTTCAGGTCTACTCAGCTCCAGCCATTGCAGTAGCCTGGGGAGTGAACCATCAGATGTTTTTCTTTGTCTCCTTCACTCCATAAATCTGATCTTTCCACTGGCCAACCATGTGAACACTCCTCTCCCCTCCACAAGTATCGGCTGGCTGAGCCAAAGTCCAACCCTGGGGCTTCAGACACCCTCCCCTCAATGAGGCTCCGTACACCACAGGTGCAGCAGGCTCTGGCCCCGGAAGTCCTCCTCACCACCCCTGGGACCACGCCTGACTTGCACCTGTCCTCAGGGGACACAGTCCCCATCTAGCCCCAAGTGGGAGGACTGGTTATTTGTAGGTGCTGCTCCCGTCACCAGCTTCAGGTTTTCCACAGGGTTGTGGGGCCCTCTAGTGGCCAAGAGCCCATCCTGCCTCCACCCAGCATCACAGGAAGGGCCATGCCAATGACTGCGTTCTCCTCTAAAACCCATCGTGTGTGTCCTGAGCTCATACCAGATGGTTCTGGGTGCTGAGAACACAGCCAGGGGAGAAGTCCAATCCCACACTTCTTGTCTTTGCTCCCAGGTTCCATCCCCCACAAGCAGGCCTGACAACAGCACATCCACATCCACCTCAGTCTTTAATTATTAGACAATTTCAGTCTGAAGTCACCAGTGCTAACAGGTCAGTGGGGAGGCACCTTAACAGAGGACCCTAGGGCACCCCCCTCAGAATAATGAATTCAGTTACAGACATACGTGGCAGTGGGGCAGGGCGAGGGCAAGGTTTGCATGGAGGGGAAGGGTACCGGAGGGCCTGCACCCACATAGCCTGGCGGTGCTCAAGGGGCAGCTCGTGCAGTCAGCCGCTGATCTGGACACCCTCGGCCTCAGCCAGCGGGTAGATCTCTATGGCCTCCACCAGGGGCAGCGCCTCGACGGCAGTCTCCATCACAGCAAGACCCACAGCGGCTTCCGCCTCAGCCAGCTGCTGCCGCACGGCCGCCTGGTGCTGCTGCTGGTGGGTCTTGCGGTGTTTCCAGAGGTTGGAGAAGGAGCGGTAGCTCTTGCCACAGTCAGGGCAAGAGTAGGGCCGTTCCCCCGTGTGGATGCGGCGATGCTCTGCCAGGCGCATGGAGATGGCAAAGGCCTTGCCACACACTTCGCAGGCAAAGGGCCGCTCGCCCGTGTGCAGGCGCCGGTGGTCCTTCAGGTGGGTGCTCTGGCGGAAGGCCTTGCCACAGTCTGGACACGGGTACGGCCGCTCGCCCGTGTGGATGCGCCGGTGCACTTGTAGCGAAGTCTCCGTGCTGAACAGCTTCTTGCACTCGCTGCACTCCAGGCCCCGGCGACGGGCGGGGGCGGGAGGGGCTGTGGGGGCAGCACCCACCAGGGCTGCTGGGGAGGCTACCACTGGGGTACGGGCAGCCCGTGGGGCCCGAGGGGTCGGAGGCTCCTTGGCCAGCACCTCCCCTGGGCCGGCAGCTGCATGGGCAGCTTCGTGTGCTTGCAGCCGAGCAGCTGAGCCCACTTTCTTGCCGCAGGTGCCACACTCGAAGCGCTGGGGGGCTTGGGCGGCGGCGGCAGCACAGCGGTGCTCACGGAGGCGCAGCGAGGAAGGGAAGGCGGCCCCGCAGGATGGGCAGCGGTGGGGCTGGCGCCCTGCATGGGCCACGAGCTGGTGCACCTCCAGCAGCCTGCGCAGCAGGAAGGAGCGGGGGCACTCGCGGCATTTATAGGGATATTCACCCGTGTGGTGGTAGCGGTGCATAAGCAAGCGGTAGGGCCGGTGAAAGCGCACCCCACATTCCTGACAGCGGTAGGGGAAGTGCTGAGAGTGCACCAGGCGATGCTGCCTCAGCGTGGAGCTCTGTGTGAATGCCTTGCCACAATCCCCACACCGATAGGGCCGCTCCCCGGTGTGTGTGAGCCGGTGGCGGGCCAGGTTGGCAGGCGAGTTGAAGGGTTTGGAGCAGTCTGGGCAAGGGAAGGGCCGTTCCCCTGTGTGTGTGCGCAGGTGGTTGCGCACGTGCGACTTCTTTTTGAACATCTTGCCACAGATGCTGCACTTGTGGCGTCGCTCCAGCCGGTGCACAAAGCGCTGGTGGCGGGTCAGCTGCAGGGCCTTGCCAAACTCCCGGTTACACAGGAGGCAGCAGTAGGAGCCAGGGGTCGTGGGCTCAGTGGAGCCATCCTCAGCTGCGGGGGACTCCAGAGCCTCTGGTTCTCCAGTCTCAGCTGGGGCTGGCTCAGGCAAGCTGATGACGGGCTCCTCTGGGGGCACAGGCGTTGTGGGCAGGGGGACGCCCCCAGCCCCGTGGGTACGCCGGTGATACAAGAACTTGGTGAGGTTGACAAAGGTTTTCCCACATGGACACGAATGCAAAGGATTTGGGGTGTGGGCCCTCCGGTGGGCCAGGAGGAGGGCCTCTGTGCCAAAGGCCAGGCCACAGTCTACACAAAGAAAGTGTGACTCACTGCTGTGGTCCCCGAGGTGCTGATCCAGGCTGGAAGGGCTGGGGAAGACGCGGCTGCACAGGGGGCACTTGAAGACACCCTCGCGATGACTGCGCAGGTGCTGCTGCAGCTGGTGGGGGGACAGGAAGAGCTGGTCGCAGGCCGAGCACAAGAGCTCAGGGCTGGCTGGCCCAGCCGGCTCGCCGCTGTGGTCCCGACGCGCCCGGCGGCCCCGGCGATCACGCCCCGCAGCAGCAGTGGCAACGGCTTCGCCGTTGCGCAGCTCATAGCTGTGGTCCGAGGCTGGTGGCGGGTCAGGCTGAGTCACAGGTCCCTCGGCAGGTGTAGGGGTCAGAGGTTCCTGCTTTGGGGCGGGCTCCTCGGCCTCGGGCACAGGAGCAGGGAAGTGGGTGGCCTGGTGCTCCAGGAAGTCAGCCGGCAGCTGGAAGAGCTGGGAGCACTCAGAACACTTATAAAGCAGCAGCTCCACCTCAGTCACCACCTCGGTGGCAGGGGCAGTGGTGGCTACGGAGGCAGCTGTAGCCGGGACAGCTGCCCCTTCCCCACCCTCCTCTGCCTTCCGGTATGAGTGCTCCACGGCCACGCGGGCCTGGCCGGCTGGAGGGCTCAAGACCACCGGGGAGCCTAGGACCACAGGAGCAGGTGCTTTGGTGGGTGTGGCCCGCAGGTGTGTCTGTCGGTGGCTCAGCCAGAGCTCCTGGCTAGCGAAGAGGGCCTTGCACTCCACGCACTCGTAGTGGATAGCACTGGAGCTCAAGGCAGGGGCCTTGGGGGGTGGCTCCGCCGGTCCTGCCTCCTGAGGCGCCATCATCTTCAAGTGCAGCTCCTGGTGCTCCAGCAGCTGCCCGGGGGACAGCAGCAACTGCCCGCACTCCAGGCACTGGTACTGGCTCTCCTGCACCAGGGTCTGATAGAGGCCCGTGCCGGAAGCAGCCTCAGTGGCCACGGCCACCGTGGGCTCAGCCACGCCCACCAGCTCAAAGTGCTGCTGAGGCACATGGGAGTTCTGGTGCAGCAGCACCTCCTCCAGGGACCCGTAGAGCTGGTTGCACTCGGAGCAGACATAGCGGTGCTCGATGTACAGGACCGTCTCCTCGGACTCCTCCGTCATGGCGCCCGCGAGGCCCTGGGCTATGGGAGGGGCAGAGGACACACAGCGGTCAGGCCTCTGCTCCTGGTCCTCAGGTCTCTTTCCCGCTCCACCTTCCTCGGACTGTTTTCCTCCCAACCTCCTCCCCGACAAAAACACTGAACGTGACCTCTTCCCAGAAGTCCCTTCCCTGGCACTCTACCCCAAGGCTCACCTCTGCGTCAACTCCACCCACCAGATCCTTGAGACCTGTCCAATCTCGTCTCCCATGGCTCACGGCGGCTCCGGGGCTGCCCACACAGCAACCTGCCTCATCTCCACTCACACATCCTTCCACCGTCTTCTCCTTACCAACTCCCTACCCATCTTCTCCCCCAGGTACATGGCTCCCACCACACTTCTCCTACAACCTCTGCCCATCTGCCCCACACAGTTTTCATCTTCCAGCCAGACTTGCACCTCAGGCCTCTCCTCTCCACCACCCACCCCATTACCCACTGACTCTTTTCTCACCTCCACCCTGCACTGCCTCACGTTGGCCTAAATCCCACACTCCACCCCAGACCCTTGTCTAACTACTCAGCCCCTCTCCCACACTCTGCCCCCTTCCAGGACAGACAGACCCTTCAGCACAAAAGCAAACCCTGTCTTCACACCCAGACAGCCCCTCCGCAGGGTATTCGGACTTCTGTCAATCACCTCTGCTTTGCACCAAGGCAAATCTGCCCCCGATGCCCACTCACTGAACACAATCAGACTAACAGTCACATCCCCTCTTCTTTGCCCATCCCAAACCTAACCAAGGGACACCAAGGCCCCCTTGGTCATCAACCCAACATTTGTTTACAGAAAGATCCCACCTCCCCCCTGACCCATTGCAGGCATGCCAGGACCCCTACCCCTTCTACCATCAATCCAGGTCCCCTTTGTCAAACATCCCCCACATCCCCTAGCACACCGAGGAGGAAGCCAGCCTACCCTTGCCCACACACCCCTGGGGATAT
Organism: Ochotona curzoniae; assembly: GCF_017591425.1. Taxonomy (NCBI): domain Eukaryota; kingdom Metazoa; phylum Chordata; class Mammalia; order Lagomorpha; family Ochotonidae; genus Ochotona; species Ochotona curzoniae. Next base: position 1,450,600 of record NW_024465561.1, on the reverse strand, counting down.
CCAGATCTCCCATAACACCCCAACACGGCAATCACAATCCCTCTCCCAGACATCAAATTCCTCTCACCAGCCTAGCCTATCATATGGGGGACACAAGGCCACCACCCCAATATTTAGCATGCACAACAACCCCAATCCTATCTTCACTTTGGCCTTATTTTCTGTACTTAAAACAGACCCTCCCTTCAAAAAAAAAAAAAGCAAAAACAAAACAAAAACACCAATTCCCTCCCCCAGCTTACTCTGGGTTCCCCAGCCTACAGCTCCCCCTCCTTTCCAGCTCATTCCAAGGATCTCCCCTCCCCAATACCAGCCCTCCGCAACCGCTGGTTGAATCCTAACCCCAAAATTCACACCTGGACCCTCTCCCCGCCCTGCAGCTCCCCTTTCCCCTTCAGGGACACCACTTCCTGAAATCTTCTCACATCAAGACCTTATCACCTCCTGTTCTCCAGGAGAACCAACGTTCCTTTCCTCGACTTTATAATGACCTCTTTTCTCACGCCCTAAACTCCTCCCTGACAGCCAAGCGCGCTCTAAGCCCCAACTGCGCCCCACACCCCTTCCGTCCTGGCCCAGTCCCATCATCGGTACCCCCACCCTAAAGCAGCTTCGGCACCCTCACTGCCGGCAGCTCCAAGACCCCAACCCTTCCTCCCCGCCCAGGTCCCTCCAGCCCATCTTCATTCAGCCCCACACACGCCTCCAGCCCCCTCTCCCACCCGCCGCCCCGGCCGGGCCCCTCTCCGCCGCCCGCGCGCCCCGCGGGCCGTTGGTGCCGCTCCGCCCCTCGGGCCCGTGAGTGCGCAGGCGGAGTAACGAGGGCAGGCCGCAAGGCCAGGGCAGGGCGCTGGGGCGGCCCTCCGCGCGCCCGCACACTCACCTGCCTCGGCCGCCTCGCACGCCCCGGGCCCGAGCTCCGGCCCCGGTTCCCCGGGGACGGCCACCCTAGCGCTGCGCCCTCTCTAGCTCCCGGCCGACTCCTCTCGCCTGCTCCTCAGCCTCGCTCTGGTCCCGAGCCACCCTCAGCAACGCCCCTCCCACCTTCCTCCTCGGTCGCCGCGAGGACGGCAGAAAGCGTCCAATCAGCTCTCGTCTAGTCCTCGCCGTCCCACCAATCGTTACTCGCGTTTCTGAGGTTTGGGCCAATAGGGCGGAGGGTTGGGAAGCTCTACGGCACTCAACCAATCCTCTACCGACGTCTCTTTATTGACAGGCTCCTCCGAGAGGATGCTCCTCCTCCTCTGCTCCGCCTTCTGACGGCTGGAGAAGGGCGAGCTGAGCGGAGGGCAGCGCGGTGACGTCAGGCGACGTAGCGAGGCGGGGCCGCCATCTTGGGGCCTCGGGCGGCGATGGCGGCTTGGCGTCTGGGCAGCTTTTGGGGCTAAAAATTGAGGGGATTGAGGCACAGGGAGACCTGGACGGCTGGAGCTGAGGCATGTGGGATCCCGCGAAGGTCGAAAGGGGAAGAAGTGAAACACTACCGGCAGCATAGGTTCGGGGAAGCCGCGACAGTTATCACATGGAGTCTGGGGAAACTAAGGCTCTGTACCCTCTTGACTAGAAACGGGAAAGTTAAGGCAGAAGAAGGGGGCAAAGCTCCAGGTTATTTTAGGGGGCAAACAACGAAGAGATGTGAATAAACAAGGAAAAGTTGAAGGATTCGGGGCAGAGGGAGGGTGATATGGAAATGGGAGGAAGAAAAAAGGGCACATGGAGCCTTGGGACCCTACACCCGCGTGGGAGACCCGGAGGAGGCTCCTGGCTTCGGATCGGCTCAGCTTCGGCCGTTGCAGCCACTTGGGGAGTGAATCAGTGGACGGAGGATCTTCTTCTCTGTCTCTCTCTCTCTGTATTCCTGAATTTCCAATAAAAATAAATAACGTCTTTAAAAGAAAAAAAAAAAGGTGGTGCAGGGACACGAAATTAACTTTGAAGAAGCCAGAGTATGAGGGCAGAGGACCATGAGGGTGAGAGACTGAGGAGGTGACCACGGAGCGCACTGATTCTGACCCTGACCATCCTGGGGAGAGAGGACCCCTGTGTTCAGATTCGGGAGGGGGGCATCTGGCCACCACGCATTTTGGGAGTGACTTCCAGCGTGTTTTTTTCAGAGCATTCCTCCCGGCATCCAAGGACAGGGCAGCTGGCTGGTCAAGCGCTCTCCTCCTACCGCTCCTGGTTTTCACATGAGGAGACTTAAGTTGGACCATTTCTAAAAGTCCTGGCTTTGCATTCACCGGGACCCCACATGGGTGCCAGTTCATATACTGGCTGCTCTACTTCCTTTGCAGCTCCCTGCTTGTGGCCTGGACTGCCTGGAACCAGGCATCTGTGTGGAAGATCTGGATCATCTCAGCCCCAGTCTTTGGGACACTTGGGGAGTGAGCCAGCAGATGGAAACTCTTTCTGTCTCTTCTTCTCTCTGTAAATCTGATTTTCCAGGCCCAGTGGGTAGCCTAGCAGCTAAAGTCCTCACCTCGAATGTGCTGGGATCCCATATGGGCACCGGTTCTAATCCTGGTGGCCTTGCTGCCCCTTCAGCTCCCTGCTTGTGGCCTGGGAATGCAGTCGAGGAAGGTCCAAAGCCTTGGGACCCTGCACCTACGTCGAAGACCCAGAAGAGGCTCCTGGCTTCGGATTGGCTCAGCTCCAGCAGTTGCGACTGCTTGGGGAATGAACCATCACATATAGACGGAAGATCTTCCTCTCTGTATATCTGACTTTGCAATAAAAATAAATCTTTTTTTTAAAGATTTATTTTTATTATTTTTTATTGGAAAGGCGGAGCAATAAAAATAAATCTTAAAAAAACAAAGGAAAAAAAAAAGGCTACGGGGCAGGGCAAATCTCAGCTGCCCTCTAAGCCTGTCAGCTTAATTAGCCCCAGGCTCATGTGTTAGGACACTAGGCTGTCTGGCTTGAGATCTGGCCTGATTCCTAGCTGTGACCTTAGAGACCACAACTGCCCTGTCTGTGGCTTTGTTTTCTTGTACCGGAAATGGTGATAATGGCATCTGGCGGGTGGCTGTAGGGAGGGGCCAAGAGAGCAGTTAGGACCAGCAGCTGGAGGAGTTGTTCAAGTCCTATGGGTACCTGTTGAGTGGATGAACACAAGGTGGAGAGAAAGTCAGGAAGTGGTGGGAATCTGATCTTGAAAGCTAGGACCAAGGCCCAGTGCGTGGCCTAGCGGCTAGGGTCCTCGCCTTAAAATCACCAGGATCCCATGTGGGAGCTGGTTCTAATCCCGGCAGCTCCACTTCCCATCCAGCTCCCTGCTTGTGGCCTGGAAAAGCAGTCGAGGACAGCCCAATGCTTTGGGACCCTGCACCGGTGTGGGAGACCTGGAGGAAGTTCCTGGCTCTTGGCTCTAGATCGGCACAGCACCGGCCGTTGGGCTCACTTGGGGAGTGAATCATCGGATGGAAGATCTTCCTCTCAGCTCCTCCTCTCTATATATCTGACTTTGTAATAAAAATAAATAAATCTTAAAAAAAAAAAAAAAAAAGAGGGCCCGGCGCGGTGGCGCAAGTGGCTAAGGTCCTTGCCTTGCACGCCCGGGATCCCATATGGGTGCCGGTTCTAATCCCGGCAGCCCTGCTTCCCTTCCAGCTCCCTGCCTGTGGCCCAGGAAAGCAGTTGAGGACGGCCTAAAGCTTTGGGACCCTGCACCCGCGTGGGAGACCCGGAAGAGGCTCCTGGCTTCGGATCGGCATAGTATCGGCCGTTGCAGTCACTTGGGGAGTGAATCATCGGACGGAAGATCTTCCTCTCTGTCTCTCCTCTGTATATCCGCCTTTCCAATAAACAAAGTAATCAAAAAAAATTTAAAAAAAAGAAAGAAAGCTAGAACCAGCCTGCTGTAAGGCAGCCTGAGTTTGTCCTGCAGTGGGTGGGAGTGAAGAGAGACGAGGCTGGGTTCAACCTTGGATGGGCTACTTAACGCTCTTGAGCAGGTTTTGGTTCCCACCTGTTTCCCACTTGAAAAATCTGAGGATTCAGCTTGGCTTCTCAGGTCCCTTCTTCTTTTTTAATATTTATTTTTATTGGAAGGTCAGATCTACAAAGTGAAAGATAAAAGTCTTCCATCCGTTGGTTCACTCCCCAAGTAGCTGCAATGACCAGTGCTGAGCCAATCTGAAGCAAAGAGCCAGAAGCTTTCTTCAGGTCTCTCGCATGGGTGCAGGGTCCCAAGGCTTTGGGCCATTCTCTGCTGCTTTCCCAGGCCACAAGCAGGGAGCTAGATGGGAAGTGGAGCAGCCAGGACTCTAACTAGTGCCTATATTAGATCCTGAAAGGTGAGGACTTTAGCCATTAGGCTACCATTCCAGGCCCTGGGCTCCTTTATTCCAAGATCTGTTTTGACCTCTCAGTTTGATTAAGTCCTTTCTCTTCAGATGCCTCCTGGAATTTGGTGCACTGGCTCAGTTGATTAATCAGCCTGCAATTGCCAGCAACTCATATGGGTGCCGGTTCATGTCCTGGCTGCTCCACTTCCCATCCAGCTTCCTGTTTATGATCTGAGAAAGCAGCAGAGGATAACCCAAAGCCTTGGGACCCTGCACTTATGTGGGAGACCCAGAAGAGTTCCTGGCTTTTGCCTTTGGATCAGCTCAGCTCCAGCTGTTGTTGCAATTTGTGGATGGAAGATCTTTATCCTACATCTGTAAATCTGCCTTTCAAATTAAAAAAAAAAAAAGATGCTTCCTGAAACAGTTTTTAACTAGTTCTTTTTTAAAAGATTTATTTTTTAAAATTATTTTTTTATTGGAAAGGCGGATATACAGAGAGGAGAGACAGAGAGGAAGATCTTCCATCTGATGATTCACTCCCCAAGTGAGTGCAACAGCCGATGTTATGCCGATCCGAAGCCAGGAGCCTCTTCCGGGTCTCCCACACGGGTGCAGGGTCCCAAAGCTTTGGGCTGTCCTCGACTGCTTTCCCAGGCCACAGGCAGGGAGCTGGAAGGGAAGCAGGGCTGCCGGGATTAGAACCATATGGGATCCCGGGCGTGCAAGGCGAGGACCTTAACCACTTGCGCCACCGCGCCGGGCCCTTAACTAGTTTTTAAAATATTTTCTGAAAGGCAGACAGCGGCAGAGATCTTTCATCTGCTGATTCACTCCTGAGCTGCTCAGCCTGGCTGAAGCCAGGATCCAGGAACTCCATCCTAGCCTCCCATGTGGTGCTCAGGACCCAAACACCTAGCTGTCACCTGCTGCTTTTCAGGGTGTGTTTTGAGCAGGACTTTGGGCTAGGAAGCAGAGTCAGGCCTCCAGTGCAGGCACTCTGATAGGGCTGTGGATCTCCCAAGTGTTATCAGCCACTGAGCCACTTAGAGAACATCGGTGTTCCATGTCAGGGCTCCCTGCCCAAGGGAGGGCCCAGGGGACAGACATGTGGATGGCTGTCAGGACTAGCTGGAACTAAGGGAGGCAGTGATGGTGGTCTGTCACGGTGTGGCAGGTAGGTCAGGCACAGGCCAGAGATGACCTATGGCAGGCCTCTGTGTGTGTGTGTGTGTGTGTATGTGTGAGATCTGAGAGTTGCCACGTGCCAGTTGTGTGTGCGAAGCGTGTGGTCACGTGTGCTGGGGGCTGCACGTGAGCTGTGCCGCTGTCTCCTCCCCATCACGAGCCTCGGGGGTGGTGGTGAGTCACACGCTCAGCCTTCAGCACCAACTGTCATGTTCCTTCCCCCCAAATTTCACCTCCCCCCACACCCGGCCATGCACCACCCACCACCCCGATCCTGAGATCTGTGTCAATTCCCTCTCCCATCCCCCTGCCCGGCTCAACTGCAAACCGCCTGGGGTGATGAGGGGCGCACCAGTGCTGCTCTACTGCTGCTCTGCCCACCAGCTCCCTGCCCTCCCTCCCTCCTCCCTGCCTCTGCTCCCACCCACTCCTCCCTGTAAGGCCCACACTGAGACCCTAGGGAGCATTCCTGTGTTTACCACCTTCCTGTCCCTTCTACAGGAGCTGTTTCTATTTTTGTGGAGGGCAGGCCCCTGCCTCATCAGCCTTCCTGTGTCCACTTGCCACAGCCTTGCCTCTACGGAGCCCTTGGATTCTCTGGGCTGGCCCCTGAGGTGTGCTGCCCTGTCCCAGCTGGGTGACCTCTCCCCAGCCCCTCTAGGCTGCTCCCACTGCCTCCAAGGCCTTCCTTTCTGAAGCCTGGACCTAAAGCCTTACTCTGTGCTGGTGGGAAGTAGGGCTTTGGCCCCTTTTCCTGTTTCTATGTTCTTCAGTTTTTTCCCTCATCTCTATAGCTTTCTCCCCATCTCCACATCCTTCTCCTCAGGTCCCAGCTGCCTCCTCTCTCCGTGGGCTCCTGTGCCCAGGGGCTGCCTGGGCAGGGCAGTGCCATGGTGTGGCGGCGGGGGTGGCCCCGGGGTGGGCGCGCCGCAGCTCCTCTGCTCATCAGCATTCTCCTCGCGGGGGGCCCCCCAGCCCCAACCAATACGGGCTCCCCCGACCCCCCTCCCTCTTTGCTCTCTGCCTACCTCCCTCCCTCTCGCCCTCCTCCCCTCCTCCCTGCCTCCCGCCCTCCCTCCATCTCTTTCCCCTCCCCACCCCCCTCCCGCGCTCCAGGACCCAGCGCGGGCGGCGGGCGGCGGGCGGCGGGCGGCGGGCGGGCGGGCAGGCGGGCGGCCTCGGAGGCGAGAAGGAGCAGTGGCAGCAGTGGTGGCGGCGGCGGCCGGCAGCCGGCAGGCAGGCAGGCAGGCCCAGCTGGGGACTCGGAACCGGTGGCGGCCGCGGCGGCGGCGGTAGTGGCGGCGGTGACTGCTTCTCGCAGGGGACCTGGAGTCTGTGACTGGGCCCTCCCTCCGAGGCCCTGCACGGGCTGCCCGCGGGACACCCCACCCTCCTCCTCCTCCCCTTTCCTCTTTCACCTGCTCCTCACCATCCTTCTCGTCCTCCTCCCCATCCTTCCACCTCAGCTGCCCCCTGCTCAGTTTCTCTGGAGCTGCCAGCACCCCATTCTCAGCAGCCCGACCTCTCCCCATCTCCAGCATGCTTTTCCCGTGGGGGCTGAGGGCTTGAGGACTCTGCCGACACCGTCTGCAAGGCAGGGCCCAGGCTCCTGGGGGGAGGGGGGAAGGGGGCGGCCCCCTCCCCCCCCGTTGGACCCTCCCCTCCCCCACTTCTCCTGATGGCCGGCTTCCTTTTCTCCACCCAGACCTCGCCCCCTGTGGCCCCCCCAGGCCGGCCAGGCTAGGGGAGGGGGCGGGGGGCCCTTTCCTGGGGCCGGCTTCCCCCTCCCCTCCGTTCTTGCCTGCCTTTCCTCCTTCCCCCTCTCCTCTCTACCCTTCTCTCCTCCATTTTCTCCTTCCCTTTCCTCTCCTCCCCGGCCCGCCCTCTCCTCTTCCACCTGTCCTTCCTCCTTGCTCCTGGGGAGCCACTGTTTTGGATTAGTTGGGGGCCGCCAGCAGCGGCGGGCGGCGGGGGAGGGGGCCCTCTGGACTGCCCTCTCCCCCCGCCCCAGCCGCACACCGCCAGCGCCACAGCGTCTCCCGCTGTCGCTCCTCGGGCCTCGAGGGAGCCCAGCCCTCCGTCCCACCAGGATCCGTGAGTGTCTGCAGGGCGGGGACTGGGCTGGGTCCTGGGTCCTGGAAAGCGGGGCTCGCCGTGCGCCGCACCCCCGCCCCCCAGTCCCGGTAGGCAAGGGCCCTTGTTCACTAGGGGTCTTCTGGGTGCTCTGCATCTCCTCAGCCTCACTTGGCCTCCGCCTTTCCTCACCCCCTCCTGGGTACACAGCTCTCCTGGCCTCCCTGGTCCTGAGGGCTGATGGCTCTTACTTGCCGTCTCACTTCTCCCAGCTCCTGGCACGTCCCTGCCCCTGCCTTCTCCCAGCCTCACCGGGTCCTGGCTCGGCTCTCACACACGCTGTTTCAGTTTCTTCTCCCTCTGAGCCTTATCCTCTCCGTATGCCACAGTGCCGTGGGCCTCATCCCCATCCCATCATAGCTGGATCCCCTGCAAATGTCTTTCCTGTCTCCATTTCATGTGTCCCTTGGGCCTTGGCTCTGCCCAACTTCTCTCTCTGCTGTTGGCCTAACCTGGTCTTGGTTTTTCTGTTGAGTCTTCCTGTCTCTCCTCCCTTCCAAAGCTCCCAGGCCAGGCCTAGTTCCTTCCAGGTCTCTCTCTCTCTCTCTGCTTCTTGTCTGCCCCCTCCCTTTCTGGCTTGGGGGGTTAGGAGTTGCCTGCCAGCCTTCACTTTTCCATCTTCCTCATCTCCCTCCCCTAGACCTGCTCTGCAAGCCCTGCTCCACCTGCTGGCTTTCTGCTCTCATTCCTTGGTGGTCTTGCTCCTCCATGTCCCCTGCCCCCGCCCCATGCTTGTGCATCACCCTACTTGGCCTTTCTGCTGCCTTGCTCTGCTCGCCTGGGGGCTCCCACTCTCCACCCCCGCAGGCATCCCTGAGCACCTGTGTGTGGGGGCTGCCTGGCTCCTCTAGGGCACTCCCGCTTCCTGCTTCCTCCGTCTCTGCCTGTGGATTCTCCCCCTGGGTTTGAGGTGCAGGTCCTAGCTCCTGCACCTCAAGCCCCCCTTTCTCCCTATGCCTGTTGTGCTCCGCTCGCTCACACCGCTCACTCACACCAGCCCGTCTTTGCAGAGTTTTGCCAATTTCTGTCCTCCCCAAATCCTTGCTCCTGCTGTGATTTTCCCTGTCTGCTGCCTCACCCGGTTTGCCCTGACTGACTCTGCCTTCTTGCCTGTGCCCCTTGGCTGGCTGTCTCTCCCCCACCCCCGCTTTGCTAAGCTGTCTGCTGTGTCTCGGCTCTTGCCTGACCTGGCTGGAGTCTCTGGTCTTGACTCCTTGCACCTGTTTTCTGATCCTTTTCTGTCTCATTTCTAGGCTGCCTGGCTGTCTGCCTACATGTAGCCCCAGTTGCCACCTTATCAGCTGTGTTTGCTACCATGCACCCTTGTCTCTGTCTGCTCCCTATTATGCCCGCCACCTGTGAGTCCCAGCCCTTCTGCTCAGTGTTTTTTTGTCTTCCTGTTCCTGGGTCTCTGCTCCTCTGTTTGCTCATGGAAGTCCCTGCTGTCCCAGGATGGCCTCGCTCACTGCTGCCTGGCTCTTGGCCCTACCTCCCTGAGTCCTTCCTCCAGCTCCACCAGGGTCCCTTGCTCTTCCAACCTTGACAAGCCTTTACCTTGGATCCAAATTCCAATGTGCAGCCACCAACCTCTTCAGCATGCTCTTCCACGTTCCAGCCTCTGCTTCCCAGAGGCCCAGAGAGAGAGAAGTGACTTGCTCAAGGTCACACTATAAGGTAGGGGCAGAGCTGAGACTGATTTGTCTCCTGCACTGGTCTGGACCCTCTTGGCCACATGAGATGGTCTCATGTGTTGATTTGAATGTCTGCCTCTCACCCCCTCACTTCTCCCTCATGGCGATCCAGTGGGGTACCAGGAGATACCTGAGTGGTATCCTATCCCTTGGGGCCCAGCCCTTGGCCTAGGGGAAGGCATGTGGAGCCTGCTCATGCCTCACTAGTGGGGCTCTACAGGAGGTCCTGGTGCCTAGAGTAGCCCCCCACACCCTGGGGTGCAGGGTGGTGGGGCACCAGGATGCACTCGTAGCTCCCCTTTCCTTCAGCCTCCCAGGGCAACGTGAACTACAGCACTGGGGACCCTGTTTGGTGGCACACCCAGCCTTCCTCCCTTTCTTCTCTGCCAACACTCTTACCCACAGCCTCCGTCAACGTGTGTCTGGTCTCCATTCTCTGTCTTCCTCTTTCTGTGCCTTCCTGTCCTGTCCTTCGGCTTACCCTGTCCCTGTCTCCGCATCTCCCCATTTTCCTGGCTCCCCACTTTGCTCACCTAACCCCAGCCCTGGCTCCGCAGACCCCCCTCTGTGCCTCTGCGGTTTGTTCCTGTTTCTTGTTTTCATTTTCCTGTTCCCTTGGTTTCTGTCTTCTTTTCTGCTTTGCTGTCTTCTCCTTTTCCCCCGTCTAAATCTGTCCTCCACTTTCCAACTCTGTTTCCCCTCTTTACTACTTTTTATTCCTTTTTCTTTTTCATCTTGCCCTCTGCTGCTTCTGTCCATTTATCCATGAGTCTCCTTGTACGTCTGTCTCTCCTTTTCTGTTCTTTCTCCAAGTTTCCTAATCCCCGGATACTCTGCCCTCCAGATCCCGGATGTCCAGGCCTCTCTCTCTCTCCCTGTGGGATTGTGGGAACCAGGGACGTCAGGAAGGTGGCAAGTGAGGCTTGGGATGGAGTTACCTAGCAACCACCGCATCCTCAGCAGCCGGTTTTGGTTGCCTAGTAACGGCTGCCTGCCCAGGGACAGGGGCGGGACCGGGTGGGAGAGTGGTACTTCCTGGTTTTCAGTTGGGGTGGGGCTTCGTCCCTGGAACTTGCTCCTAACTGAGATCCCTAGCCCACTTCCTTCCTGCTTTGTAGCTGTGCACATTTTCCAGCAGACCTGCCCTACTTGGTGTCTGATAGTACCACCCCAACCCTTCTAGTGATACCCTCAGCACTGCCAACCACAAACCTAAGCAGGGCCCTATGGAGCTGTGTCTGCTTCACCAACAGCGTCCTAGGAGCACCCTAACTGACAGTGCCCTGGAGGGGGTTCATCCCCCAAGTCAACAGCCTCCTGATGGCTTGGGGATCTCCTTGCAGGTGGCGAGTGGGGGCCGCGGTAGCTGCGTCCCCATGAGGAGGGGAGGAAGATGCCGGCTGAGCTGCTGCTGCTGCTGATTGTTGCCTTTGCCAGCCCCAGCTGCCAGGTGCTCTCATCACTGCGCATGGGTGAGGCCCTGCAGCACCTGCCCCCTGCCTTCTCTGAGACCCTCCCACTCTGAGAACCCAGGGGATCCCAGCACTCAGCCCTTCCCAACTGGACCCAGGAGTCCACACCCCTCAGCCCCTCCTTCCTGCCTGGAGTATGGTCCCCAGCCCCTGTGTCCCTTCAGCTGCGATCCTGGATGACCAGACTGTGTGTGGCCGTGGCGAACGTCTGGCCCTTGCCCTGGCCCGAGAACAGATCAACGGGATCATTGAGGTCCCTGCCAAGGCCCGAGTGGAAGTTGACATCTTTGAGCTGCAGCGGGATAGCCAGTACGAGACCACAGACACCAGTGAGTGGGGACCTGAGGGAGGGGGAAGCTGGGCAGGTGGGGGCCAGCCCCTCAGTCCTTCCCCCAACCCCACTCCAGGCCTACTCTGCTCAGCCTTGTCCTTGTCTGGCTTCATCTGCCCCCTTCTTTCATGTCTACCTCTGCCTTCTCTTTCCCAGATATGACTCCTGGTGAGTGTAGGAACCCATGACAAGGGTCTGGAGAAGGCTAGCATGGTGCTGAGTGTTGAGGGGTGAGCAGGATATAGGAGGGACTTTGCAGCAAGCAGCACTGTGGGGCTTGGCCTGCTGCATGGTAGGGAACCGGCATGACTGGAGTGCCATCATTAGAGGAGGCACACTGGACTTGCAGACTTCCCGAGATACTTCCCGAGACGCTGCCTTTCCACAGGTTGTTTTTTTTTTTTTTTAAGGTTTCTTTATTTTTGTTGGAAAAGTAGATCCACAGAGAGCAGGAGAGACAGAGAGAAAGACCCTCCATCTGCTGGCCCACTCCCCAAGCCGCCGCAATGGCTGGAGCTGAGCTGACCCAAAGCCAGAAGCCAGGAGCCTCCTCTGGGTCTCTCATGTAGGTGCAGTGTCCCAAGGCTTTGGGCCATCCTCTACTGCTTTCCCAGGCTACAAGCAGGGAGCTGGATGGGAAGTGGAGCAGCCAGGACATGAACTGGCATCCATATGGGATCCTGGTACATACAAGGCAAGGATTTAGCCACTAGGCCATCGTGCCAGGCCCTCCACAGGGTTGTTTCCCACAGGCTTCCTCATGTTCTCTTTCACATTTGAAGATACTGAGAGAGTGGATCACAGTGTTGCCGAGTTTGTTTGACTGGTGTGACATAGCACAGTTTGAGAAGTGCAGGGATAAGGAGGGGATGAAGAGACAGAGGGCAGAAATACAGCTGTGGTCTGAAGCTGGGTGGGCAGAGGAAGTATTAGGAGGAGAAGAATGGGAACATGGTGTGAGGTTGAGCCCATTCTGACTGCTTGGCTCCAGGATGTGGAGCGGGGGATGGGAATAGTGGATGGAAACTTCTGGGATGCAATATGACAGGTGATGATGGACAGATGAGGCCAGCAAGGAGACCATGATGTCAGGATAAAAGGCACCCTGCTGCCTGGTCAGCGGGCAGTTGGGAGCTGGTGATGGTCTTGGGCCAGGAAGCAGGGCTTGCAGAGGGTGAATCTGGAGACAGCATTTGGATGATGTGTGAGGAAGCTTGTGCCTGCTGAGCAAAGTAGAGACAAGACCTGATGACTCGTGGGCTATGAGAGAGGGGTTGAGGGTATGTCGCCTGAACCAGTGGTGGGACTGCCTCCAGTGTGGAAGGCCCAGAAGGTAGAAGTGGGGTGCACAGGCAGAATCCCAGCTTAGTGTGGTGTTAGAGAAAAACTTGACCAGCTATGTCATCAAAAGAACTAGGGACTAATTTCAGGCATGGCCAGATCCAAGTGTTCAAATGATGTTTTAGGAATCATTTAGCAAAAGAGAGATTTTCCAGCTGTTGGTTCATTCCTCCAAGTGAGTATAATAGCCAGGGCTGAAGCAGCTGAAGCCAGAAGTCAAGAACTCCATCCTGGTCTATCCAGTGGGTGGCAGGTGCCCAAGGACTTGGGCCATCACCACCCACTGCCTTCCCAGGCACAAAACTAGGAAGCTGTAATGGAATTGGACTAGCTGGGACTCAAACTAGCAGTTAGATATGGGATTCTAATGACTTAAGGGACAGCATAACCCATGATGCCAGCCCCCAAATTTTTGTGTCTTGGGCCTTGCTTTCCTCTGAGTTGGCTTCATATTTAGGAATATCCTTGTAAATTGTAGCAAGATGGCCCCAGCATCTCAGAGCTTACATATCTCCAATCTAGCAAACCTGGTTGTGATTGCAGTAGAGGACGCAGGAAAGGCTCTCCCTGGCCGAATGTGAGCCATACCATCTGTGAGCCGATCCCGTGGCCAGGAGGATGTGTTTGTGTGACAGGATGGCTTGAGTCTTGATGCCAGTCCAGCCACGTGCACTGTGAGGCAAGGCGGTTCCCCCAGAAAATCTAGGCAAAAACAACAGCTGTCCACTCCCGTTCTGGAGTCTAGCACGTGCTTAGGCAGGAGCTAGAGCAGAACAGGTGTTGGGAGCGTGGCGGATCCAGGGGACCACAGCTGAGCTCCGTGTAGGGTGTTGGAAGCATCATAGGTTGTAGCTGGTTAGAAAAATTGAGGAAAGTGATGGCCCGGGAACTGGACACCTGGGTATGCACATTTCAAAGTGGCCCCTGGCATCTGTGTTGTCCCCTTGCTGTGTGTCTTGTCCTCCTCTACCCTGTCCCTCGGCTGTTTTGTCTTCCTGTTTCTCCGCTTCAGGCCCCTCTTCTTCCTGTCTGCAGCTCTGGGCCAGTGGAGGAGGAGGAAGAGCAGGCAGTTCTCAGGGTCTGGGCCCAGGGTGGCACCATGGGGTGGGACAGGAATGGAGGCAGAAAGTTCCTGATCCTGGCATCTCTCCCCTCCCCTGGCAGTGTGTCAGATCCTGCCCAAGGGAGTCGTGTCTGTCCTAGGACCCTCCTCCAGCCCAGCGTCTGCCTCCACTGTGAGCCATATCTGCGGGGAGAAAGAGGTAAGGGGGGGCGCCGGCAGAACAGCAAGGAGGGCTCGGGAGGAAGAGTGGGGTGGCAGCTGAGGCTCGCTCTCTATCCAGATCCCCCACATCAAGGTGGGTCCTGAGGAGACGCCCCGCCTGCAGTACCTGCGCTTCGCATCTGTGAGCCTCTACCCCAGCAATGAGGATGTGAGCCTAGCTGTTTCCCGGATCCTCAAGTCCTTCAACTACCCCTCGGCCAGCCTCATCTGCGCCAAGGCTGAATGTGAGGGCGCCCGGATGCTTTGTTCGCTCCTCCCCAAGCCCCTTCCCCAGTTAGAGCCTTGGGGGACCTGGGCTGCTTCTCCTCCGGAGCTGAGATCTCTGGTTCCACAGGACAGTGTGTTTTTATTGAGAGGCCCATTCAGTCCATGAGTGGTGACCAGTTATCTGCTAGACCCTGAGTGTGGTCACTGCCTGCAGGGGACTGCAGGACTGGGGCAGGCTACAGGTGTCTGAACTGTCACACGGGGGTCATGGAGGGTCCCCTCAGGGAGGTTCAGAACCCGTGTGCCAGAGAAGAGGACTTCTGAGCGGAGCGTGGGGGAGTGAGTGGGCTCCCAGCTAGGGAGGCGGGTGGGGTAGAGGGAGAGCGAGGTATAAAGATGTTTATGGGAAATGATGAAGGACTCAGGCAGGGCTGTGCAGGAGGACGAGCTCTGGCCACAGCGCTGAGAGCAGACTAGAGCTTGATGCAAAGTGAGGCAGGGAGTGGTAGGGAGTGGCAGGGTGGGTGAGGGCAGAGGGAGAGAGGCTTCTGCCAGGGGAAGGAAGTAGTCAATAAAGGGGCACACACTGGGTATGACCTGTCCTGGAGCCATTCAGGTGACATGCCCGGTGGGCAAGTGGGTCAGCGGGAAAAAAACTGAGAGATGGACTGTGTTGCTCCCTAAGCTCCAGAGGGGCACCTGCTGTGTGCCAGTCTGTCCTGGGGACTGGTGAGAGCAGCACATGAACCAACGGGAGGCCAGTGAACAGCCTCTTCTGCAGGTGTGAATCCTGGGCCTAACCTCTGTAGAGAAGGTGGTATCTGAGTAGAGAGCCAGATGAGGGGAAGCGGAGGGGATAACCAGTACAGAGGCCTCAGGGCAGAGCATGGCACTAGCCTGTCTTATATATGGCAGCCCTGAGATGGCTGAGGGTGTGCCGGGAAGCATAGGAAAGGCCTCAGAGCACGAGCATGGTACAGTGGGATAACGGAGGCGAGATGTAAGGGGGATCTGGCAGACGTGAGGGGATCTGGTAGCCGAGAAGGACTAGGCATGAGAGAGGGAAAGGCAGGAAGCCAGGCTGCCGGTAGGTCTGGCATGAGTTGCTGTTCTGAGACTGGAGGTGATCCTGTATGCTGGTAGAGTCAGGAAGGGGACAGAGATGGGAACTTGGTGTTCAGGGGCAAGGTCTAGGTCAAGTTTTTACTTAGGGAGGATCTGTGCAGCGTGATGCGAAGCCTCCCCCAACAAGGGGTCAACTCAGCTGCGCTCTGGACAGCCACCCTATCACTGTGGCCTCTGGCCCGCGGCGGGGAGGAAGGAGGAGGCAGAGCTCTGACCCTGGCCCAATGCTGCCCTCAGGCCTACTGCGATTGGAGGAACTGGTACGTGGCTTCCTCATCTCCAAGGAGACGCTTTCAGTGAGGATGCTGGACGACAGCCGGGACCCCACGCCCTTGCTCAAGGAGATTCGTGACGACAAGGTGTCCACCATCATCATCGATGCCAACGCGTCCATCTCCCACCTTATCCTCCGTAAGGTGGGCCTCCCTCTGTCTCTGACTCCCCCAGGCATCCGAGGCTGTGAGCAGGTCACCCGTGCCCGAGCCTCTGTGGCAGGAAGGGGTGTGTAGGTGTGATCACCGTGTCTGTTCTCTAATGTGGCGGCCTCCGGGCTGCAGGGCCCAGGATAGTCCCTCATGGTGTGGTGAGGACAGGGCAGTCCCTGCCTCAGAGTGGTTGGGAGAATGCCCAGAATGGCTCTGGCTAAGTCCTGATACCTCAGGGTTGTTTTGGAGCTAACACTGAGGGGGTTTGTGTGTGTGTTTGGCCTGACTCTCATCCCATGTGCAGGACAGGTGTCATGAGCATTTGTGGGGTGGAGAAGAAGTTAAGTTCAGAGGAGAAAGGGCTCCAGGGCACCCAGCAGGGGCCAGAACCCCAAGACCTATCTCAGTCCACCAATAAATCCAGTCATTAGTCACTTGTTTCCCTACTTTTAGCTGTTTTTCATAATCAAAGTCGTGTTAATTATTTCTCTGCACCTGAGAAAAAATAACCTTAGACTATTACATCACTGCCAGCCATAGCTCATGGGAAGAGAAGTGACCATGGACCCTTGGGCTTCTGGCCCTGGGTGACCCAGGGCACAGCTCTCAGCCTCAGGAGGCAGGTGGGCTAGGTTTCAGGTCCCAGCCTATCCGCTCCAAGGCTGCCCTTCCCTAACACCTGCGTGCTGAGAACCCAGCTCTTGCCACTCTGCAGGTACAAGCTGGCACCCTTTAGGGCTGTAACTGTGGCTGGGTGGGTCAGGCCTGGGCACTCCCAGCATGGGCAGGTTTTCTAGACCTTTCTCCTCGAGAACTGTGAGAAGTTCAGGTTGGCTGCCTTCCTGGTGAGATGCTCCCTGTACCCACCCTCGGCTCCTGCCCAGCTCTGGACATCTCTCACTGTTTTTCCCACTGGGTGTCTTCTCACCAGGCCTGTCTCTAAATCTCTCTTCCTCTCTTGGGTTCTTCCCCGGCTCCACCTGCGGGTTTCTGCCTCCCCTGCCGCCTCTCGACCTCCCCCGTGTGTTCCAGGCCTCGGAGCTGGGAATGACCTCAGCATTTTACAAGTATATCCTCACCACCATGGTGAGTACCCCAAACCCTGCCCCCTGCCAACGTCCTCTCAGCCTGGCCCAGGCCTCACCATCTCTTCTTGGTCCCAGGACTTCCCCATTTTGCATCTGGATGGTATCGTGGAAGATTCCTCTAACATCCTGGGCTTCTCCATGTTCAACACCTCCCACCCCTTCTATCCTGAGTTTGTGCGCAGCCTCAACATGTCCTGGAGAGAGAATTGTGAAGCCAGCACCTACCCGGGCCCTGCGGTAAGCACACAGATTCTTGTCATACTCAGGAACACGCTGTGCAGGCCCTTGCAGGGCTTCTTCAGACCCTACATAGATCCCACTCAAAATGCTCACAGTGTAGCCGTGCCATGCACCTGAGCCATATCCTCCCTGTATCCGCCTCCCATCACTGTGATGTCCTAATACAGATGCTCCTCAGGGTCTCTGCGCCTGTGTTTGCTTCCCTCCCACTCCTCCACACAACCTGTGGCCAACCCTCCCCTCAGCTGTAAGACCTTCCTCCGTCCTCCTATTCATCTATCTGCTTAAAACAGCAGCTGAGACAGATCTTCCATGTACTGGTTCACTTCCCAAATGGCCACAACAGTCAGGGCTCAACCAGGAACTCCATCCGGGTCTCTCCTGCATAGGTGCAGGGGCCCAAGTACTGGGGCTGTCTTCCACTACCTGCAAAGCACATTAACAGGAAGTTAGATTGGAAACAGAACATGCAGGACTTAAACTGGTACTCCCACGGGGGATGCCAGTGTCGCAAGGGTGGGGACTTAACCCTCTGCACCATAGTATTAGCTCCATCTTACTATTTTTAAAGATTTGTTTAGTTATTTGAAAGACAGAGTGACAGAGAGAAAGAGGGAGAGACATAAAGAGAAAAGCCTTCCGTCTGCTGGTTCACTGCCCAAGTGCTCAGAGTAGCCAGGGCTGTGCCAGGCCAAAAACAGGAGCTGGAGCTTCATCTGGTTCTCCCATGTGGGTGGCAGGAAGTTGAACTGGAAGCCAAACAGCTGGGGCTCAGATTAGCAGCATAATATAGGATTTGGGCATTGCCAGTGATAGCCCAGTCCACCACACAACACCCACCCCAGTACCCCCATGTAAAAAATTGGAACTACTCATGTTTCATCCTCTGTCCCTGTTCCCTTTACCCCCAGCACTCACAAATCACCAAGTGGATTACCTCTTAGTCCATGTTACATAGAGAGAGCTTATATGTTCTGTGAGGACATATAAGTCCTCAGATCTGTTTTCTGTCCAACTTATTCACCATCATAGTCCCAGTACCTACTGCAGCCTGGCTCATGGTAGGTGTTTAGTAACATTTGTGGAAGAAACGTATCTATACATGTGGGACAAGTGCAGATATGCAAAAGGCACGTAATTAATGTGTGTTTGCTCATAGACCTCTCTTGTACCAAGGTGCCAGGACATTGCTACTTGTATACGTGTACACACAGACCCCATGCTGTGAACTGTAAGTGGGCACCAGGGATAGCTCATTCATTCTCTCTCACACACACACCCCTGCACACAGACACCCAAATACATGTTCACTCACACAGTGCTCCAGTGTGGTCATAAGTCACACTTAGAACCAGGGTGTGTGGACACACTGATTCCGTTTCCCAAGAGAGGAAGTGGAGGCTTCAAAAGGCACGGGGACCTGCTACCTGACACAGGCTTGGGAAGCAGCCGAACTAGGCCACCGGCTTAACGCCTGCCTCCCCAGCCCCACACCTGTCCTGTGGAAACAGATGGGCACACGCACCCAGCCCCACTCCGGAAATGCAGGCTGTGGCATCTTCCCCCGCCTGCGTGGGCCCTACAGACGTGGATTTCCGGGCACACCTGTCCATGTGGGTAACACAGCTGGTGGTCCAGGGAACCGTCTCAGACAAGTCCCTTCCCACACAGCACCACCATGCAGGGACAGCTGCTCCACACTGAGGCCTGGCTGGCGACTGTCACCCACAGGTCCTCCGCAAGAAGGACCAGAACCCCTTCCCCCTGACCCATCAGCTTCCTATTCCTGTGGGGAGAGGGGTTGGAGTGCTCACGGGCTCCCTTGGCTAAGCTGCCCATCCTCTGCGTCCCCCTGCCACAGCTGTCGGCTGCTTTGATGTTTGACGCGGTGCATGTGGTGGTGAGCGCTGTCCGAGAGCTGAATCGCAGCCAGGAGATTGGTGTGAAGCCGCTGGCCTGTACGTCAGCCAACATTTGGCCCCATGGGACCAGCCTCATGAACTACCTGCGCATGGTGAGCCGGGTGCAGGGAGGTTGGTGTTGGTGGCAGGGGCAGCGGCCATCTCGGCCGGTATTCCTATGTCACCTTGTGGCCTTCTGCCCTCCACCCTGCCCTCCTTTCACCTCTCACCTTTCTCTGGGCCTTTCTACTCCCTGTTCTTTATACTTACCCTGTTTACTTCCACTGGTCTGGGTGTCTCTGTCTCTGGGTCCTTGCTCTGTTGCTGCTCCACCATCCCACACTTCTCGCCTCCTTGCGTGTCTTGCTGTGTTAACTGTGGTCCTTCTCTGTCCCTTTCTTGTGCCCTCCCTGGATACCTGGTGCCTTTCTCTGGATGTCTCATCCTTGCCGGACCTTACTGCCCCATCTCGGCCCTGCCGCCCTCTCCCTCTGCCCCGCCTCCCCACCCTGCTAGGTAGAGTATGATGGGCTGACTGGGCGGGTCGAGTTCAACAGCAAAGGCCAGAGGACCAACTACACCCTGCGCATCCTAGAGAAGTCGCGACAAGGTCATCGTGAGGTCAGTGAGCCTGGCGGGGGGGCGGTCCCAGAGACCATGAAAGGATGGGTGAGGCGGGCCTGAGCCTGCTGTAACCCTGTGCTGATGGGTGCTCCCTCTGCCCCCCAGATAGGGGTGTGGTACTCTAACAGGACATTGGCCATGAATGCCACCACCCTGGACATCAACCTATCGCAGACACTGGCTAACAAGACCCTGGTGGTCACGACCATTCTGGTGAGTGGCACTAAAGGGGATGCAAGGGCCACAGACAAAGGGGTTTGAATGCTGGGCCTTCCCTGGGTGGTGCCCCACATCCAACCCCAGCTCCCCCATCAGGTGCAGATTGCCTTGACTGGCATGGGCACAGGCTGGTGGGGAGGAGACCCATGTGCCCAGCCACTCCAGACTGTGAGCAAGGCATCACCATCCTACCCACTGCCAGAGACAGGGAGGGCAGCCTATGCCAGCAGGGCTGGGTTCAGTCCCAGGCCCCAGGTACGCTGTCTGGCCCCTTGCCAGTCCTGGTGGTCCTAAGCTCCACGATGGTCCTTTTGTCACACTTGTCAACTTCCTTGGTGTCCGTCTTGAAGAAGTGGGAGCAGAGGCTCAGAGAGGTGAAGGGCTGCTTCAGGGTCACACAGTCAGTCCCAGGCATCTCTGAGACTGCAGTCTGAGTGTTCCTCATGCCCGGAAGCTGCAGCTTCCCTGAGCACAGCCAACGAGCCCTGCAGGTGCTGCCCCCGCACCAAGTCTGAGATGGAGGGCCTTTACACATCCACGAGTGTTTAGTGCACCTGTTCTGTGCCAGGCGTGGTGCCAGGCCCCTTCTGGGCATCACTGTTGAAACCTCACGGCTGCCTGGGAGGCTGGTTTAGTTCTGCCTTTTAAGGGGAAGGCAGCAAATCATACAGTGAGTCCCGTGCAGAGCTCAGTACCCACTGCCTCCTGCTGCCTCCCGCAGGGCACCATGGATCCCTGAACTGTTGGGGATCCCACCCCACACTCAGGGCCTGCTGAGCAGGGGGATTCCCCGAGCAGCTGGGCCTGCAGCCGGACACAGCAGGCAGCCACGCTTCTCCCAGCAGTGTGGAGCTAGCCGATGTCTGTGGATAGACTTTCAGAGAGGGTTCCCAGAGGGCCCTGCAGGGTGTCAGAGGTCCTTGCAGCAGCAGGTGCAGAGCCGGCCCAGATCCCTGGGGAAGTCCTGATCAAAAGTCAACCTCCAGGCTTCCTAGAGGGGACCAGTGAGCCTGTGGCAGAGAGCCAGGTGGCTGTGGACAGGGAGCCAGACGCTCTCTCCCAAGGGCTAGGCTGGGCAGGCTGGCTGGCAGCAGTCTGTGCCTCTGTGCATGGCCCCTGTCCATCCCTGACACCTTCTGCAGGCTGAGGAGGTGGGGATCCTTTGGGGAGTAGGAGGCAGAGATGAAGGACGTCTGAACTAGGTCTGTTGGGACTTGGAATCCACTTCTCACACTCTTGTTGCCTTTCCCAAGGCCCTGGAACCCCCTTGTTCCTCTCTTCCTGGCGGCCAGCCATTCATCTCTTGATGGATTGAATCCCTCATTCATCCCCCAAGAGTGTGCCAGGCTTCACACAGCCATGGAGGCCCAGCATGAGTCACAGGAACTGTCCAGTACTCCTGGGGGAGGTGCCCCTGCTCTGGTGGAGGAAAGAGAGCTGGAGACAGTGATTCTGACCCGGGGCACTAAGGGACTCCCAAACAAAGGAGGGATTGAGGAAGGCTTTGTGGAGGAGGTGGCATCATGTGGGGTTTTGGAGGTTGGGTAGGAGTTAGGTGCAGAGACCCTCCCAGGCAGGGGAGTCCTGGGAGCAGAGCCCCAGGGGATATAGAACAGGTGGAAGTGAAGGCAGCAGTGCCCGCACACATAGCTGGACTTGCTCTCACTCACCAGCATCTCAGAGCAGGGCCAGGGTCAGGCATTTGAGGATTCAAACTTGAATTGGGGCCTGTGTCACTGCCTACTCTGTCTAGCCCAGCCTCAGGGGAGCATGTGGTGAGTGACTTGAGTGACGTGGTGGCTCTCCTGTGGGACACTGTGTGGGCTCAGCTGTGGCACCGAGTGGTGTGAGCAGCAAAGGGCAGGGCCAGGTCTGCAGGTCCAGAGAGCTGAGGGTGGCTAGGAGCGGGCTTGGGCTTGGAATGTGAAGAAGCAGGGCAGACAGGTCCCTGGAGCCTGAGGGAGACAGGTTACAGAATACAGGCTGTACCCTGGGGTGGGCTCACAGCTCCAGAGAGCAGGGAGAGATTGAACTGGCGCCCGGATTGAGAGAGGCCTGAGGGCAGGTGGATGCAGGGTGCTGTGGAGACGAGGCTGGGCTGGCGCCCCCACCCTAGGACCCACTCAACCCCTGTGGGAGTTTTCTTCTCAGGAGGCCTGGTA
Organism: Ochotona curzoniae; assembly: GCF_017591425.1. Classification (NCBI taxonomy): domain Eukaryota; kingdom Metazoa; phylum Chordata; class Mammalia; order Lagomorpha; family Ochotonidae; genus Ochotona; species Ochotona curzoniae. Next base: position 1,428,879 of record NW_024465561.1, on the reverse strand, counting down.
CACCCCTGCCATGGGGTGAGGCAGACCTGGGCCCCACTCCTGGACCTACTCTGCCAGTTCAAGTCCTTTAACTTTCCTTTCAAACTGGGCCAGTGGCGCCGCTGTTCAGGCTGCAGGAGGCCGCGGAGCTCAGCCAGAAAGCAAGTGCTGCTGAGTTCTCTGAGCATGTGACCTTTGTGCACCCTGGAAGCTGATGGGCCGAGCCCCACCTCACTGCTCAGTCCTGAATGCCCAGGCAACACATGGTGGCATGTAGGTTCATCACCCGTCCAAGGGTGCTCTACACCACCTTGCCACGGTTTCTGATTCTTCCCAGCTCTCGGGATTTGGCACAGCAGTGTGACCAGGGCTAGACTGTGTGAGGACACTCTAGGAGGTCTTGGATGTGGACTTGGGGTCTGGGTTTAGTTCTCTGATTTTTTTTTTTCAGATTTATTTGTTTTTGTTGCAAAGACATATTTATAGAGAAAAAGAGAAATAGAGATTTTCCATTCACTGGTTCACTCCCCAAATGGTCCCTACAGCTATAGCTAAACCATTCTGAAGCCAGGAGCCAGGAGCCTCTTCCAGGTCTCGCACGCAGGTGAAAGATTCCAAAGTTTATGGGCCATCTTCTACTGCTTTCCCAGGCCACAAGCAGGGAGCTGGAAGGGAAGTGGAGCAGCCGGAACATGAAACAGTGCCCACATGGGATCCTGGTGTGTCAAGGAAACGATCCTGGCATGTGCAAGACCCTATCACACCGGGCCCTGGGGTCTGGATTTATGAAGAGGTCCAGACATTTGACTTGTGAGAAATGTTCTAGAACTCACTTGCCTATAATTTTGTTTGTTTTTAGTTGGAAGAAATTATTAGCTGTAGCATGCCTACAGCAATGTGCCCACATTGATTTTTTTTTTTTAAAAAAGATTTATTTATTTTATTGGAAAGGCAGATGCACAGAGAGGAGGAGAGACAGAGAGGAAGATCCTCCGTCCAATGATTCATTTCCCAAGCAGCTGCAATGGCCAGTGCTGCGCCGATCCGAAGCAAGGAGCCAGGAACTTCTTTCCAGGTCTCCCACATGGGTGCAGGGTCTCAAGGCTTTGGGCCGTGCCCGACTGCCTTCCTAGGTCACAAGCAGGGAGCAGGATGGGAAGTGGAGCTGCCGGATTAGAACCGGCGCCCACATGGGATCCCAGGTATGTTCAGGGCGAGGACCTTAAGCATTACGCTACCGCGCCGGGCCCAACATGCCCACATTGTGTTCCTTTCTTTGGGTTTTCACAAAGCACTCCTCAGGTGGGGTGACCCCGCCCCGGGACTTGCTCCTCCCAGGCACAGCCCACCAAGGGTAGCCACATCTCGACTTGCGTCACCATGTGGCAGGCTGTCTACCCTAGCACTTCAGACAAGTTACGCCGCACCATATGTCCTCTCTTAGATCCACTGTAGGCTTGTGAGATTTGTCCATGTGGCTGACAGAGGCTTAGTCTCCTTGCCCAGTGTTCCATAGCTCACCTGCCCATCGTGGATGGACGTGCACCTTCTTTCTGCTTGTTTTCTACTGGAAGTGCAAGCAGCACTCCATTTCCTATCTGCGAACACACTGGCATCTCTGTGGGCATGTCCTAGGGGTGGCGCTGCGGGGGTGTGTGTGTGAGTGCTGGCTGACCATGCAGGCTTCTCTCCCTGCAGTGTGTGAATCAGAACCCTCCACACCCTTTGGTGCTGCCCAGGGGTTGAGGGTGTTCAGGTGTACAGGGTGTCACTAATGATTTATATTGTGTTTTTCTGATAACCAGGAATGCCCACCGCCTTTCTGTGATTATTGGCGATTTGGAAATCCTCTTTGGGGAAGTCCCTGATCGTATCTCTGTTTGATTTTAAAAGATTGGGATGTGTGTGTTGCTTATTGATCTGGGATCTGCTTATCCATTCTGAATACAGGTCGTCTGTCTGATATACGTGTTGCAGATATCTTCTATCTGAGGTGTGCCTTTTCACTCTTAGCGGTGTCTTTTGGTTAAAAAAAATATTTGGTTTTTAATTTTACCAAAATCTACTTTATCAGATTTTTTCCTTGATAGTTACTGCTTTTTAGAATGTAAGAATCTGTGGTCTGTTCCAAGGTCACAAACACCTGTCTGTGTGTCTGCTGAAAATGACAGTTCTGTCTCTTGCATTTGAACCTGCACCACACCTGGAGTTGACTTTAGGTATCATCCATGGGAGGAAATGCAGATGGTAGATTCTCCATGCAGTTATTTCAAGGAATAATTCTGTTTATTTATTTATTTTTGAGATTTCTTTCTTTATTTGAAAGGCAGAATTACAGAGAGACAGAGATCTTCCATTTGCTGATTCACTCCCCAGATGACTACAATGGCTGAGGCGCAGCCTGTCTGAAGCCAGAAACCAGGAACTCCTTCTGGGTCTCCCATGTGGGTGCAGGTGCTCCGCCAAACTGATTAGCAGGGAGTGGGCTCAGAAACGCATCATCTCGGACTCAAACTGGTGCTCATGTGAGATGCTGGCACTGCAGGCAGAAGTTTAGGCTACTACACCAGCCTGACACCCATTTATTGAAGTGATCATCCATTCACCTCCACCACAGTCCCACCTTTGGCATTGAAACCATTTTTACATCATTTTCCAAACACTTCTTTCTGCTGGTTGTACTTGCCCAGGTAGCTGAAGCTCAGGGTTCACATTGAATGTGAACCCTGATCTTCTAGCTCTGACGTTTTTCTTGAGGGTCCCTCCTGCTCTGCATTTCCACATGCTTGTCTCAGCGACAGGTAGCTGTGCAGCGCAGCGGCCAGAGGCGCATATCCAGCTGCCTGCACTCCAGTCCTGACTGTTCTGATTACAGTTCCAGCTTTGCACTACCGTAACAGCCTCAGAGGCAGCTGATCATTATCCCTGTGCATCATATGGGAGACCTGGCTTGAGTTCCAGGCTCTGGTCCACCTCCAGCTGTTGTGAACATTTGGGAAGTGAACCGGTGGATGGACAGTCTCCCAGGCTCTCTCCTTGAATTTAAATGAAAAGAAAAAGCAAAGTCCTCGCCTTGCATGCGCCAGGATCCCATATGGTCACCAGTTCATGTCCCAGCTGCTCCACTTCTCTTCCAGCTTCCTGCTTGTGGCCTGGGAGGGTAGTCAAGGACAGCCCAAAGCCTTGGCACCCTGCATGCACGTGAGAGACCTAGAGGAAGCTTCCTGGCTCCTGGCTTCATATCAGCTCAGCTCTGGCTGTTGCGGCTACTTGGAGAGTAGACCAGTGAATGGAACGTGTTCCTCTCTCTCTCCTTCCTTCCTTTTCTCTGTAAATCTGACTTCCCAGTAAAACATAAATCTTAACAACAACAACAACAAAAAGCATTACATTGAGAAAGGACAGATGTGGACTCAAACCTGGGTAAATAGGCTATTACCACAAAGGTGGTAGTGAGTGAGCAGCCTGCTTCCATCTCTGGTCCCTTCTAGAAGGCGGGTGAACATCTGTGTGTGCAAGCACCCGCCTCCCCTCCCCTTGCTTCACAGAAAGTAGCATATTGTACACGTTGTTCTGTGGCTTTTTCCCCCTCTTAATATATCTTATAGATCTTGCTATTTTCGTGGTTGCCTGGGATTCTTTTATGACATCGATGATCTTTTTAACTTGTCCCAGATTAGGTGGTTTCGGGCTTTGTTCCCACCGTGAGCAACACTGCCATGACTTTCTTGAGCCTGCATTTTTGTGTGTAGAGGCACAGCCATCCCAAGAAGGAATTCCTAGAACCTGGCCTTGGCAGAATATCCTGCGGCCCAGCTGCTGTGTCAGACTTCTGCATAAGATGCTTTTTTGAAAAATCTGAGAACCCTGGACCCAAGGCTCCCCTAGGGCCCTATTGTCCTGCAGGCCTGGGACTTCTAAATCCTGTTTTCCGACCTCGAGTTCCATGTGTAGAACTTGTCTTTGTGATTTTCAACTCAGATCCTGAGACCTTGAAGTCAGTTTTCCCAGGCTGGCACTTACAGGTGGATGTTGGCAGAGTGTGGCCATGTGGCCTTGGGCTGCCCACTGTGTCTCTCTGACCCTTCGTCTCATGCTCAGAGGATCAAGGAAACAGCTGTAGAGCCTCATAGCTCCAGCGCCAGGGACTGCCTCCAGGAGAATCCATTTCCGATTCTTCCGTTTCAACATGTGACCCAGGTCCCTGTCTGGTCCCTCTCTCATCCACCCTCTAGTTCCATCCATTTGAGTTCGTGTCCAGCACTGGCCTTGAGAGCAGAGTTCTGGGTCATAGCATTTTGTCCTTCTTAGTCACTCAGGGCTTGACGTCCCTGGTCCTTGGCATCCTTGTCCCTGCACCCGAGGTAATAATACCGACCTCCCACGCTGACACAAGAGCTGTCACACAGCAAGCCCACGAGAAACGCTAGCTGCCACCGCTATTATTAGCATTCTCTCATATTCCTGCTCCAAGTCCCACGGATGGGGATTTGGAAAAGCAGTGTGCTGGGGAGAGGCGAACACTCATCTCCCCTCCCATCCCTATGCTTCTCAGCTGCAGGGCCCTGCGGGGTCCTGGAGCTCAGGGCTTGCGACCTCAAGGCAGGAAAATGTGTCTGCTGCTACAGATATTGAACAATAATGCTTCACTATTTTTCACAACTCTGTTGCTGTTCCCAGCTTGTGGCTGGACTGGTCCGGAAGGTCTATGGTGGCTACCAGGGCTGGCTGTTGGTGGGCACACTTCCTCCAGCAGGCTGGCTCAGGCATATTCACACCGCATTTCTGGAGGCTGGGGAGTCCGCGTAGCATCACCTCTGGTGCTTCTGTCAGCCAGTGTGAGCCTCAAGGCCAGTGAGGCCCACCAGAAGACCAGTGACCTTCACCTTCACTACTGAGTGATGGCGGGAGTGGCCAAGTACTGTGTTCAGGTCTTCCCCAGAGTTATGTCCATAGCCACCGGGGCTGGCCCAGGCTAAACCCAGGTGCCAGAAACTCCATCTGGGTCTCCTACATGGGTGACACGGACTCAAGCCCTGGAGCCATCTTTTGCTGCTTTCCGGGTATATTAGCAGGGCGCTGGATTGGAAACATAGCAGCTGAAACTCATACCAATACTCTGCTGTGGGATGCTGACATTGCAAAGGGCAGATTAACCCAGTGGGCCACAAAGTCAAGTGCTGAATGAATGAGAAGAGACAGTACTGGGCCTCTTGGGTACCAAGTCTAATAAGACCTACCACACTCTGCCCCACAATTCAGGTGACTCAGGAATTCAAGTGAAGTAATACAGAAGACACACAGGGCAGGTGCTGGACACACAGTTACCACCGTGGAGGGTACTGTCAGAGCCTTCTCTCCTGGCTGTTTCCTAAGCCCAAGTCTTCCAGCTCATTATCCAAGGTGGTAGACAACATCAGGACAGAAACCTTGTTGAGTTAGGGTCCCTTTTGTTATTGTCACCTTCCTAGACCTCCTCTTAGCATAGCTTGAAACCTTGTGTTTCGTTGGCATCAGTGGAGCCCGTGAAGTTGGCTGGAGCATCTTAGAAATAAACATCAATGTAAGAGAAGGCTGCAGATCACCTGCAGCACAGATGCCTGTGTCGGGCCTGCAAAGCAGTTTTTTTTTTTTTTTCTTTTAATTGGTTGCTAGCATTTAGAATCAGGAGGTTTTATAAAACAATCTAGGTTTCCAAATTCTCTTGAAATTGCACCATCTGGCGTCTCATGCCTGCTTCCTGCATGGCAGCTTTGGGCCGGAACTCAGTCCTGGTGGGGATCCCCTCTTTGACCATTGGCAACTCACTGAGTCGGTGTAGTGAGTCATTCCTGGCCCCGTGAGAAAATGAAGTCAGTTGGAACAGAAAAGATAGTGAATTGCTCCTGGGCCCTGGGGGTGGAATGGAGTCTAGAAAGCCAGAGAGCTGTGCGCCCATGGCTGACTTGGGGTGCAGGGGAATGTCTCTTTGGGAACTCCTTCTCGCACTGACACAGACCTCATTTCCCCAGTTTGGTTCTCTCTGACTTACTGGAGGGTTTGAATCAGACCTGGGAAGGTGGAGTTGGCAGAGGAAATGGAAGTGCATCCCTGCCATCTGCCAGGGAAGCAGGGTCAGAGTGCCATCACCTAGCCCCCAGCCCCTCCCCACTCTGAGCATTTCCAAGTGAGGAATGGGCAGTGACCCCGGCCCTCTGCACACCCCCAACTCTGTGAGCAAACCTCTGCTCTGGGTGGCCATGGCAGGCCTCTGGGCCCTAGCCTGGGCTCTGGTTTTCAACCTCACCCTGCACCAACAAAAGGCCTGGCCTCTGAGCTCTGTTCTCTTGTGCCCATGCAGGAGAACCCGTATGTCATGCGGCGGCCTAACTTCCAGGCCCTGTCAGGCAACGAGCGCTTTGAGGGCTTCTGCGTGGACATGCTGCGGGAGCTGGCTGAGCTGCTGCGCTTCCGCTACCGCCTGCGGCTGGTGGAAGACGGGCTATACGGGGCACCTGAGCCCAACGGCTCCTGGACGGGCATGGTCGGCGAACTCATCAACCGGGTACGGCCGAGCCGGGTCTAGGACAAGAGGGGAAAAAAAGTAAAGAGGCGTTCAGGGCTCCTGGTGGACACTGTGGGTCAGGGCCAGGGAGGAATGGCCACATATCCCCTCTGTGTCTTGTTTTAACATTACCTGCATGCAGTTGGTGCTCAGAGATACCCTGAGTGAGTGGAAGCAATGGGGTGGTCAGGGAAGCAGGAGGCAGGACTGGGAGTGGAGACTGCCTCTTCTGTGTGCACCAAGCCCTGAACCTGCCATGGGGCATCAGACACATTGCCAACACCGAGGGCTGAACTCACATTCTCACTTAGTGGTGTTTATTGAGCATCTGCGGTGTACCTTGCTCCTTACTGGGTGTGGGACTTGAGCTCCATGTCTCCAAAAACGTCAGAGTCTCTGGTTTGTAGGATAGCATGGGACCAGAACACAAAACCACCTTGGGCATGATGGGGGAACTCGGAGCAGGTGCTGGATCCAGCTGGGGGATCCAGGGCAGGCTTCCTAGAAGAGGTGAATTCTAAGCCGGTCCCCAGATGGTGTGAGGAGTCAGTGAGGAGTCGCAGGGTGCAGGAGGAGGAGGAGGGTGCATCTGGAGCTGAGGAAGCAGCACTTGCAGGGGCGTGAGGGTGGGGTGCTCTGGGAGAGCCAGCTGGGCGCTGTGTGGGCGGGATCTGGATGAAGGTGAGGAGGGATGAGAGGCAGAGCTGTGGGAGGTGGTAGAGAAGAGTGCAGTATTTTGGAGTCAGACAGCCTGGCTTGGAATCTGTGGGTGACTCATTCCTTTCCTCGTACCCTCAGTTTGACCCTCCCTAAGATGAGGCTAACACCTCCCGGGTTTGAGGAAGGGCACAGATACTAGGCCACATATGTACTTCCAAAAAAAAATTATTTATTTAAAAGCCAGAGGGCACGATCTCCTGTTCACTCCCCAGAAGCCCACAGTGACCAAGGCCCCGCTGGGAGCTGTGAAATCGATCTGGGTCCATGGCAGGAGTGCTGGGGAACCGACCCCTGGAGCCAGGACTGCTGACCCCGCCCCCATGACGTATTTGCAGGAATCGAACTGGTAGTGGAGCTTGGACACTCTTGTCCCAAGCATCCTCTGTTCCCTCCAGGCGGAGAAGCCGGAGTGGCGGACTGGGGGTAGGGAACACCCGGAGGCAGGAGCTTGGACACTGCTGGCGACTGAGCAGACCAGTGGCTTGACTTTGACTTGGCCGTCTCTCTCCTGCATCCGAGCCGTGAATGTCACCAGGGCAGACGCAAGAGGGCCGCTCTGCGTGACAAGGACATTTATCCCTCAGGGCACTGAGTTTCAAGTTATTTCAAATGGCAAAACTTTCTTCCCAATGAAAGCTTCCTCAGAACCCTAGACAAAAGTGAAGCTGCTTTGACGGAGGCAGAGTTGGGGATGTCCCCTGAGTCCGGGGGGTGCTTGGGCCCCTCACCCAACAGACAGGCCCTGAGGCTCCACTTCAGGGCGAGTTTTAAAACTTCAAGGCTGAAGAAACACTTGGTGAGATAGGCCCCGGCTAGCTAGGAGTCCCAGGGCTGCACAGGACCCCTCACCGTGACTGCCACCGCTGCCTGAAAAATTTCCTTTCATAGGGAAATCAGCAGCTCCAAGCAACGCCTCCTGAGCAACAAGCCTGTAAATCGGATGCCAGTACAGGCAGGACGCTGGCTGTGGCTGTCCTGTTTGTAGCCACCTGACCCCTTGTAAGAATCTGAATGTGTGTGCCTTGGGATACAACAGCTGGGTCATGTGGGTGTCACTGTGGTTGTAACCCTGGCTCCTGCAGCAGCTGTGTGACCTTTGGCAAGTGACTTGCCCTCCCTTTGGCTTCTGTATTTGCATCTGTAAAACTGGGGAAATAATAGCCCCTTGCACATAGGGCTGTTGCAAGCCTGAAATGAATGAATCCACGCAAAGGGCTTAGCAGGGAGAGACCCTGGCGGGTGAGTGGCAATTGCTATGTCCATGTGCCCTGTTTTGATTGTTGCCATGTTTATTCTTGTTGATGTGACCAACTCATGCTAACATTCGTATGCTCACCCACTGTCTGTCTAGTCTGTAGCTAGTGAGTGCCTACTGTGTACCAGGCCTTATACTTTACCCTAGGGGCACAGTAGCGAACAAGCCAGGCCTGGCCTTGCTCCTATGGTGCTGGCTAAAGGGTGTGGACTTCAGCAGCAGGTCCAGGGATGCCCTCAGAGGGCTCCAAGCTAGCTCAAGGGAGTAGGCTGGAGACAGGGCCAGCAGTGGCAGCCACACCAGTAAGGAGGCAAGAGCAGATGGCAGGCCTGGGGCCAGAGGAGGGGCTGGAGAGTGCCAGGGCTTAGTGACTGCCTGGGTGGGGCTGCAGGAGAGTGGACACAGACTTCTCCACTGTAGCTGGCTGGGGCAGGAGGAGCAGGCTGGGCGTGGCAGGATGGGCGGGGCTTGGCTTTGCTGGTCTGAGCTGAGCTGTGGCCATGGCTGTTGGTGCTGCAGGCACTGCTGCTGGGAGCATTACCAGGTGTTCCTTACTCGCATGCCCCCAGCAGTCTCCATGGCCCTCTCCTGCTCCCCTGCAAGGAATGGGGCTCACTAGCAAAGGGCTCGGCCCCAAAGCCCAGGGTTGCATCAAAGGTGTCTCTCCCAGGCTTGTTTCCTTTTCCTTCCTTCGTTTAAAGATTTATTCATTTTTCATTGGAAAGTCAGATTTAGAGAGAGAAGGAAAGACAGAGACAAAGATCTTTCACCCCTGGTCCACTCCCCAAGTGGCTGCAACAGCCGGCCAGAGCCGAGCCAATCTGAAGCCAGGAGCCAGAAACTTCCTCCAGGCATCCCACGCGGGTGTAGGGTCCCAAGGCTTTGGGTTTTCATCTACTGCTTTCCCAGGCCATAAGCAGGAAGTTGAATGGAAAGTGGGGCAGCTGGGACATGAACCAGTGCCCATTTGGGATCCTAGCATGTGCAAGGTGGGGACTTCAGCAACTAGGCTACTGAGCTGGGCCCTAGCTATCAGGCATTTATAACCCCACTGACAGACAGGTAAAGGGTCAGGACCTCAGACAAGAGGTTCCACCAGCAGAGCTGAGAGTGGTCAGCTACCTACACTAGGGGACAGCTAGGTCCCTGATCCCAAAGGAGGGACTGGGCGCCACACACTGGCCCAGAGCCAGATGGGCCCAGCTTAGGTCCTGTGGTGTTACGAGATCCCTGGGAACCACTTCACCTCCCTCGATGTCTCTGTTCCCTTGAGGAACAGGTTGCCTCCCTCTCAGAGCTTCAGGGGCTTGCCTGCTCGAACGTTGGTAAAGCCCTGGCGCACACCTGGCGCACACCTGGCACACAGGTATTCAGTGCTGTAGTCACCACTGGCATGGGCTGGACGCAGGATGTGGGTGGAGGTGTGAGCTGTGGAGTCGGGGAGCCCTCACTAAGAATTTGGATTTGTTCCTGCGACATGCAGGAATGTGGCTGTCCCCTCGGAGTCTCAGTGTTTGGAGAAAATAATGACTCCTCGGTTGGAGGGAACTATGACCTGTGTGAGTGTGGGACACAGGTACTGTTGTGGCCAGCGCGGTGCCAACCCACCTCACCCGTGCCATCCTCTCTTCAGCACAGGGCCTAGCACACAGTAGGTATCCACACCTTGGTGCCAAGTGAATGATTGGTTCTGTCACGGGCTCTGTGTAGGTGCTGCCCAGTCTCCCTGTAGTGTGCACATGTGTATGGCACACACATACTCCACACACGTTTATATACCCCAAATACACCCAACACACACACCCCACACATGTGCATACACCTCGCCACCCCATCCATACTTCATACACACACACAATACCCCATAACACATGCCATACAGGTGTATACTCACACCCCGTACACACAAAAACACACACATCCCATCTGTATGTACATACACGCATATACTCATGCACACACACACCCTGTACTCAAATACACACACATTCACCCGGCCCAGCCCATAGCAGTTTTGCTGAGCGTATCATGGCAGGGTTCAGCTTTGGCTTACAGCACTCCACCAGCTCTGTCTCCTGGACTGCCACTAAGTCCCATGGATTTGCATTTTCAAGTAGCATGTTGTATTCATCTTGTATACTAACATTTATTTATTTGAAAGGCAGAGTGTGAGAGAGAGAGATCTTCTGTCTGCTCATTCATTCCCCAGTGGCCACAATAGTTGGGGCTGAGGAACCGCGTGTTAGGAGCCAGGAACTGTGTCTGAGTCTCCCGCGTGGGTGGCAGGGGCCCAGACATTTGGACTCTCACCTGCTGCTTTCCCAGGCACGTTAGCAGGGAGCTGGATCGGAAGTGAAACAGCTAACCGTGCCCATATGGGATGCAGATGTCACAGGCGGCAGCTTAACCTGTTGTGCCACAACACCAGCCCCCAAAATGCTAATGTTTTTTCTCACTATAAAAAACACAAGCAGGTATAGAGAAGAAAGGGAATACAATTATAGCATGCCTCTCTTTTATGCTTTCAAAAACTAGCTCATTATTCAGATAGAGTTTTGAATCACAGTTTTTAAAATTGTGCATTCTGTATTGTTTTAGGTTATGTAAGCCATCTTTGTACTCAGTGTAATTCCATTTTTGCACAGAATGTATGTATACATCAAAGAGTTATAAGCGTGTCTGCATGTCCTCAAAAGATTTTCTGGGCCCGGCACAGTAGCCTAGTGGCTGGAGTCCTTACCTTGAATGTACTGGGATCCCATATGGGCATGGGTTCTAATCCCGGCCGCTCCACTGGGGATTGAATCCACAGATGGACACTCAGTCAGTCTTTTTCCCCCCTCCCTCTTTCAAATCCATAGTTTAAACTTTTAAAAATGCTTTTTAAAAGTGATATCCCAGTATACCCATTGTATGATACAGTTTTCCATTTACATCTTGTCTTGCTGGGTTAGTATTCATAGACCTGCTTTATCTGAAAAGCTTATCCATTCGAGAGCCAAAGAGACAGACAGTGCCCATCTGCTGGTTCACTCCCCAAACGTCCACAACAGCCGGGCTGGGCAGGGCTTAGGCGAGGACCCACGCCAGACACCAGGAATTCAGTCCAGGTTCCTCATGTGGCTGGCGGGGTCCGAGTGCTGGAACCATCTCCTGCCCGCAAGGTAACATCAGCAAGAGTCAGGAGTCAGAGCAGAGTTGAGCTAAGCACTCTGATGTGGTATGTGGGTATTTATTTATCTGAAAGGCAGAGTGACAGAGAGAGGAGAGAGAAATGTCCATCTGCCGCTTTAGTTCCCAACAACTGCAACAGCCTGCGCTGCCCCAGACCAAAGCCAGGGCTTGGCAGCTCCATCCTGGCTTCCCACGTGGATGGTGCGGACCCCGGCACTCGGACGACTAGCCTCTGCCTTCCCAGGGTGTTTTAGCAAGGAGCTGGATTAGAGACAAAACATCCGAGACCTGCTAACAATCCAGAATGTGATGCCAGCATTGTAAATGGCTGCTTAATCTACTTGGCCACAATGCTGCTGCTTATTCACTTATTTATTTATTTTAGGACATTTCCAACTTAAAAAAAAATTTTTTTTTTTAATTGTGTGGGGCCCAGTGCAATGGTTCAATGGCTAAATCCTTCCCTCACATGTCTCTGCTGCTCCACTTTCCATTCAGCTCTCTGCTTGTAGCCTGGGAAAGCAGCAGAAGATGGCCCAAAGCCTTGGGACCCTGCACTCATATAGGAGACCCAGAGGAGGCTCCTGGCTCCAGGCTTTGGATCGGCTCTGCTCCAGCTATTGCGGCTACTTGAGGCGTGAACAACCAGACAGAAGATCTTTGTCAATCCTTCTGTTTATAAAATATACTGCCTTTCTGGGGCCTGGTGCAGTTGCCTAGCTGCTAAAGTCCTCGCCTTGCACACACCAGGATCCCATGTGGGCACCGATTCTAATCCTGGCAGGCCCTGCTTCCCGTTCAGCTCCCTGTTTGTGGCCTGGGAGAAAAGTCAAGGACAACCCAAAGCTTTGGGACCCTGCACCTGTTGTGGGAGACCTGGAAGAATCCAAGCTCCTGTCTTCGGATCGGCTCAGCTCTGGTCATTGCAGCCACTTGGGGAGTAAATCAGCAGATAGAAAATCTTCCTCTCTGTCTCTCCTCCTCTCTCTGTTTATCTGACTTCCCAAACAAACAAACAAAAAATTGCCTTTCCAATCAAAATAAGTAAATCTTTACACAAAAACAAAACAAAAAAGATCATGTGAGAAATATTACCTGTAAGTTGATTTATTTACTTATTTATTTTACTTGAAAGAGATCTCACATCGCTGGTTCACTCCTCAGATGGCTGTAGCAGCTGGTGCTGGGTCAGGTTGAAGGCAGGACCTCAATCCAGGCTCCCACGTGGGTTCTGGGGAACCCGTAAGCTGTCAGCTGCTGCCTCCTCAGGTGCACAGAAGCAGGAAGCTGGGATTGAGGATGGAGCCTGGACTTGAACCCAGGTTCTCTAATAGGGGATACACGTGTCCCAAATGATATATTTCCTTTTTAAAGATCTTTTTTTCTATGTTTGAAAGGCAGAGGCACAGGGAGTGGGGCACGGAGAAAACTGGTGACATCTTCCGTCTGCTGGTTCCTGCCCGAGATGACCTCAACAGCCAAGTCTGAGCCAGGCCAAAGTCAGGGAACAGGGACTTTATCCATTGCTTTTTATTTTTTTAAGGATTTATTTGCATTGTAAAGTCAGATTTACAGAGAGAAGGAGAGACAGAGAGAGAGCAATCTTCTGTCCGCTGGTTGACTCCCCAAATGGTCACAATGGCCGGAGCTGAGCCGATCTGAATCCAGGAGCCAGGAGCTTCTTCTGGGTTTCCCGCATGGGTGCAGGTTCCCACGGCTTTGGGTGGTCGTCCACTGCTCTCCCAGGCCACAGGCAGGGAGCTGGACGGGAAGTGGAGCAGCCGGGACACAAACCAGTGCCCACATGAGATCCTGGCATGTGCAAGGTGAGTATTTAGTCACTTAGTCATTGTGCTAGGCCCCTTCTTTTTTATTTTTAAAAATTTATCTTTATTTGAAAGGCAGAGCAACAGAAAGATAAAAAGCGAGAGAGACTGGGGTGAGGAAGGGAGCTCTGGGAAGACCCCTGGGAGCAGGGGTACCAAGGGCAGGGCTTTGTCTGTTGTCCCCACTTCTGTGAGCCAACAGATACTCAGTTAGTACTTCAGAGTGAATGCCCGGGGCCTGGGGATGTGTCCTCTAGGTGGAGGGAGTGTGAAGACCTGAGAGGGGGACACATCTGGCGTGTCCTGAAGGGGAGGGGCTGCTGCAGCTCATGGGTGGGGAGTGGGATTAAGGGCCCTGATCGCAGATGACCGGGCCGCACAGCTACTGCTAAGGTGTTGGGGTGTTGTTTTATATATTGTGAAGCCACTTTGTAGTTTTGAGAAATGTGCTTGTTAATTTGAAAGGCAAAATGATAAAAGCAGGAAGAGAGAGATCTTGCACTTGCTAGTTCACTTTGGCCAGACCTGGGCCAAGCGCTTGGACCATCCTCTGCTGCCTTCCCAGGCGCATTAGCAAGGAGCTGAATCTGAAGCAGAGCAGCTGGGACAAAACTGGCACTCAGATGTAGGCATTCCAAGGGGCGGCTTAACCCACCACACCACAGCACCAGCCTCTGTTGGTTAATGTTAAGCAGAGAATATATTGGGATCTTTTATTCTCTTTTCCTTTTATTGAGGTGAAATTCACGTGACGTAAGATTTGCTATTTTAAGGAGTTCATTCAGTGTTGTGCTAACACCACATTTCTATTGAATCTCCAAACTTCATCACCCCAAAAGGATCCTTAGCACATTAAGCAATCTCTTCCTATTCCTCTTTCCTAGTGCCCTGCAGCCCCCATCTTTCTATGGATTTCCCTGGTGTGGACATGTCACATGGGTGGAGTCACCCCAAATGTGAGCTTTTGTGTCTAGGTTCTATCATTCAGGCCAGCCAGGTGTTAGCACCACATCCCTTTTTGTGGCTGAATAATATTCTATTGGTGTGGGTGTATTCCCTGGAGCTAAGGCTTATAAGTCCTTTTTATTTACTTATTTATTTTTTTATCAGAAAGTCAAAGTCACAGAGAGAAGGAGAGAAAGAAAGATCCTCCATTCGCTGATTTACTCCCAAAGTGGCCTCAAAACAGCCAGGGCTGAGCCAATCCACAGCCCTGGAGCCTCTTCCAGGTCTCGCATGTGGGTGCAGGGTCCCAAAGTTTTGGGCCATCCTTGACTGTTCTCCCAGGCCGTTCAGGGAGCTGAACGGGAAATGGGGGAGCTGAGACATAAACTGGTGCTCCTATGGGATCCAGCACATTAAAATGAGGATTTTAGTCACTAGGCTATCGCATCGGGCCCTGGAAGCCATGACTACGGCTGCCACCTTGGAAAGTAGCTACAGTTGGGTAGGAGTGGAAACAGGGTGGTCAGTGAGGAAAACAGAGGAGGAGCAGGCAGGTGACAGCCTTGACCTGGGCTCGAGGGACCACAGGGTCAGGCGTGCCGCCAGGTTAGGTGTGCCCAGGGAAGCAGAGAGGCCCTGGTGCTGCCTGCTGGATTTGGTTGGGGCTTCTGGGACATGGGGTCGGTAGAGTTGGGAAGCCCCTCTTCTCCGGATGTGGTCGTGGGAGACGCCTGGTTAAAATCCAGGCAGATGCACAGACTATTGTGTGGCTGGAGCATGAATTATACAGTTCGCCCCCAGTGATGGCCATCTGGGTGGTTTACAGTCGTCGCTAGCATAGCGGCTGCCACCATAAACTTGGCCAGTGGATTTGTGGGAGTGTTCCTGAGGGATAAATTCCAAGCGGTGCAAGTGCTGGGTCAAAGGCTAGGCGTTGTTTTAAGCACCCACTGCCAGTTGGCTCTTCACCGTGATTGTCCCAATTTATATTCCCACCAAGGGAACGTGACGAGGTCACATTTCCCACATTCTTGCCACCAGCGGGTATTTTCAGTGTTTGAGGAAAGTCCTCGCTTATCCAAAAACTCAAAGTAATTTCTGACCAGTTTAACCTGATATGGTTGTATATCAGTCCCCATGTGGCTGTACTGTCATTTACTCATTTATGTAGCTGGTTCTTTTGTTTTAAGATTTACTTTGTTTTTATTGCAAAGTCAGATAAATAGAGAGGAAGAGAGAGGAAGATCTTTCGTCCGTTGATTCATTCTCCAAGCAGCCACAACAGCCAGAGCTGAGCTGATCCTCCGAAGCCCAGAGCTTCATCCAAGTCTCCCAAGTGGGTGCAGGGTCCCAAGACTTTGGGCCATCCTCAACTGCTTTCCCAGGCTGCAAGCAGGGAGCTGGATGGGAAGTGGGGCCACCGGGATTAGAACCAGCAACCATATGAGATCCCAGTGCATGCAAAGCGAGGACTTTAGCCACTAGACTAAAGTGTCAAAAAAAAAAGTGTAAAGTATAAAGCCCCAGGCCCGATGTGTAGCTGTTTTTTAATATGGCACCATTTTTCCAGGTGTTTGTGTTACATCACTTCCTCTCTCAGGATGGATTCTCTAGAGAGAGTGAGTGTGAAAGAGAAAGACCTTTTTGGTGACTTGTGTCATACATTGTCAAAATGTCTCCTGGAAAGCCCATGTCAGTTTCCCTCCAGTTTCCTTCTCAGTGTAAATTGTGGTCGCCTTCCAGCTGCAGATCCCCAGCGCTGGCATGGCTGAGGTATTCTTTGGATTGTTCCTGCTGGGACTCAGAGTCTGCAGTAGGGCTGCACAACGAGGCGTTATCTGGAGTCTGAGCCCAACTTCAGCTAAAAGGGGGCCTGAGAAGGCCTTGGACCTTGTTTTGTTGTTTTGTTTTTCCCAGTTCTTAGCCGTATGACTGTGATTAATACAGCACCCACTGAGTCCCTCAGGGGCATGCCGACCCTCGGAGTTAGGGCCATAGTGGCAGGACCCTGGCGGAAGCCCCTAGAATCCCCAGAACTGTAATCCAGAGGCAAATCTGTATGTGTTAGGGGAGCTGCATAGACAGGGCGGATGCAGGGGGTGAGGGCACAGCCCCACCAGCCGGCCTGTGTGGTGAAGAGGCCGGTGGATTTTGGAGGATGACCACGAATCCCTGTCACCGTCATCAGGCAGTCGCTGCCCCAAATGAGGGAGCTTTCTTGGAGTGGATCCACACAGCGCTTGGCAGCTGGTGTGAGCTCCCACCCTAGCTGAGACCTTGTTTTCCACTCCTGATTCTCAAGACCACCAGGAACCAAGAAGATGCACCCCACAGCCTTCCTCGGGGAGCGTTGGCCCTGCAGGATCCAGGCCAGAAACAAACTCAGCACCAGTGACTGACTAGAATCCTATCAGTTATTTAGACAGGGAGCACTTAACAAAAAGAATTGTTGACTGAGTATGAAGTTTGTTAACCAGCCATATGAAAGGGGGATAAGAGAACTAAGGGGGCATGTAGGTAGCAATTGGGACCCCCAAGGGCTGGGCAGACAAGAGAAAAGACTGAAAAAACTCAAACCAGGCCCAGAACTCTGCGGAGGGGGCCCTGTGGATTGCTACTGGTGACATTTGCTGGTTTTTGGATTTTTTTTTTTGGTTGGGGGTGGATCTGAGTGGCAACTTCTAAGAGATTTATTTATTTACGTACTTGAAAAGTACACTGACAGAACGAACAAGAAATCTTCCAGCTGCTGGTTTACTCCCCAAATGGCGGCAATGGCTGGGACTAGTCCGGGCCCAAGCCAGCAGCTAGCAGCTCCATCTGGGTCTTTCTAATGGGTTTCAGGGGCCTAAGCACTTGGGCACTCTCCCAGGCCATCAGTAGAGAATGGAATTGGAAGTGGAGCAGCTCGAGCTACAACTGGCTCTCTTGGGTGGCAGAATCCCCAACATTGGCATGTGTACCCAGCACCCATGAGGCATTTCATTGCAAATGAGCCCCTGAACACACAAGGTCCCCGCATGTCCAGGCCGAGTGCAAGCTGACCTGTCGCCTGGGTCTGATGGGCGGGCTGATGCAGAGATGGGTGGAGCATCCGAAGCAAGCAGGGGTGCTGCACAGGGCCTGGGGCAGGTGGCACTAGGCACTTGTGGTGTGGACCGCTAGGGTTTGCCTCAAACCCATGCCCTTTGCCTTTTAATAAATCCTTTGTGTCTCCCTGCCACTGAGCCCTGCCAATAACCACACACCTGCCCACACCGGGGAGTGACCACATGGCCTGAGCTGCTATCAGTATTTGGGTGCCATCATTTCTATGACATTGGGTCCTGCCCTCTGGGTGTCAGGTGAAGATAATTATTTTCTAAGTGTGAACTAGCCCAGGGAGAGGGCAGGAGGAGGACTTCCAGTTAGCTTTTTCCGTGTAGGGCCAGAGTTGATGGGTGTATAACTTCCCTGGCAGAAGCAGGCAGATGGGATGGGCCTGGCGCCAAGGGCCAGTTTAGCCACCCCGCTGTCAGGAGTCCAGAAGGAGACCCGCAGAAAGTAACCAATCCCTGTCCTGAAGAATCAACAGGAGGGGCTGGCTCTGCAGGTGTTGGGGTGCTGCAAACTGGAGTTAGTGGGGGAGGGGACAGCATAGGGAAGAATGGGACCAACCTCCTTGTGTTTCCTCCAGCCTGCCATCTCCCGCTGGCGCCCTCTATTGGCAGCTTCCAGCAGGGAACAGCTGGCAAAGCAGAAGGTGGGTTGCACAGGGGCTGGGTGGAGAGAGTGGGCTTGGAGCAAAGGAAGTCCCAAGTCCTTTAATTGGTTTGATGCACTTAGGCAGCCCTCTATCGTTTGCATAGGTGGCTAGTCATTTCAGTTTTTCTCTGATGTCATCCTGGAAACTGAATTGCTGTCAGCAGAGGGGGTTCTATAGCAGTGGAGGAAGGGAGACATCTCTAGCAAGTGGTTGTCTTTGCTGGGAAGGAAGGGTGAGGAGGAGGCACAAAGGATGTTCCAGAGACCAAGGAAGGAACCCAGAGGGGGCTCGCAATCTCCCAGCCTCTTCCTGCCCTGGCTTCAGAACAAAACCCAGACCTGACCACCTCACAGTGGGCACCTTCCATGGGCTCCATGGTCCCCACAGCAGCTCCTGTGCCCATGACCCATTCTGACATCACCCCTGCTCACACCCTCCACTGCTGTGGGGGCAGAATCTAGTCTGTGGTCCCAGCCCACAGCCCTGCAGGGCTCTGGTCCTGCCCCCAAGCCTTTCCTCCCTTCCTGCTCTGCCACAGCCTCCCCGGATGTTGCTAGCTCCTTCCCACCCAAGGCCTCCAGCTTGCAGGGCGGGACTGCCTGCAGCCTCTGTTTCTGAGCCCTGCCTTGTCTTTGACCATCGCACACTTACAGTCACTGGCTGGAGTTGCACTCAGCCAGTGGAGGGCGCTCAGTGAACATCAGAATGGAGCCTTCAAACAGCTCACGGAAAATGAAATGAAAACACAAGTTTATTTTGGTACCCCCAAAAAAATCTCAAAGTCCATTCATACAAGGGGGTTTCAGTAGAATCAAGAGGATGTATATTAATAAGCCATGCACATGGACTTGCATTTTTTTGTATCAAAATAAACTTATCTACATTCCATTTCCCCCCCCTCCCCCCGAGACCTTCCTGCTGTTTGTTGAGTGGATGAACGAGTGAACAGGTGGGAAGGGCATAGTGGCTACCGCACGGCGCAGGACATGGCGGTGAGGCAGGAGAGACTCAGGGAGCAAACTGTGGGAAGATGGACGTGGACAGTGAAGTTTAGATAGTGGGCACCATGGCCCCAGGTGTAGCCAGGGAGTGCATTAGGGACCCTCCAGCTGCCACCTGGGGGGGGTCAAGCCAGTGGTTACCTGTGCAGGTGCAAGCAGTGAACACAGAGCTTAGTTGTTCAGTTTGGAGTTTGAGGGGCAGGGACAGAAAGTGGGTGCTGTGCCCGGGAGAGGAAGGCTTCTGCCTGGGGTGGCACTGTTGGTTGCAAGGCACTGTTTGGAGGAGGGTGGAGGCCGAGGTCCTGGGGTTCTTCCCATCCGTCTGCATCCATTCCCTGAGTCTCCCAGAATCCGGCGAGGAACCACACACCTGCTCCCGACCCTGCTCCTCAGGGCTTCGGGTCACAGATGGGCACCCTCCCAAGGCAACATGTTCGTGAATCCTGGCATCAGCTAACCCTCTCTGCCCTAGTTTTTTGGCATGTAGAGTGTGTGTGTGGGATGGGGGGTGGATGTCAGTCTCCCCCTACAGGTTGCTCTGGAGTCCCAGTGAACTCTTCAGGGGTGACCCCGGATGTTGGACTCACAGGGTGTGTGCTGGGGAGTGGAGGCATCTTGCCTGTGTGGCAGCACAGGAAAGAAGGGGTCTGCGCATCTAGGAGGCTCGGGGGTGGGAACGGTGGCAGGTGGCATTCCCCGGCTCTTTGCAGAGGAGGATGGGACGTGAGAGGTGGTGGGTCCTGCTCCTAGCTGCCACCAGGTGGCGCTGGAGATGACCGGCACCCCCAGCAGGCTCTGCCTCTGAAAGGCCCGTGGGTTGTGAGTCATGGGCTGGTGCAGAGACAGAGAAGGAAACCAGTACTCTGCAGGTAGAGCTAAGGGTGCAGATCCTGTGGTGTCCAGGGTGGTGGGTTCATGGGAGACTCCCCAGGAGGGAAGGGGAGAAATGCCAGAGAGATGGACAGAAGGTACATCACACAAAGGAAGTGGCCTGCGTGAAAGGAGAGTGACCTAGCAATGGCCGGGGAGCTGTCTGCAGCCTTGGACGCCGACCAGAGAGGCTAGCGAGGAGTGGGGAGGCCAGGGCACTGGGGCAGGTGGATCGTAAGAAAGGCAGGGTCTCTGGTCTGAGGTGCTCTGGGAAATGGATTGGGAGTCATGAATGGCAGCAATGAGGAGGCAAATGAAGTCGTCAGGAGAGTGGTGGGACCTGGGCAGTGGAGGGGGAGAGAAGTAGATTATTCTGGAAGCAGGGCTGCTGCCCCTACCTCAGGGAGAGAGGTCCTGATATGGGGCAAGGGAGTTCCTAAAACACCTGGCCCCACCTCCCAGTCCACCAGCCCCAACCCCCTGGTCCTCTGCCCATCAGGGACACCACTGCTTCCCCCCCTGAAATGGGCACCTGAGCCACCGTGGGGGCCTCCAGGGTCAGCTGTGGCTGTTCCCACAGTGGCTCCTGCTCATGAAGGTGACAAGGACACAGGAACAGAATAAGCACTCTGTATGCTCACCCCCACGAGTTCCCGAGGTCACTCTGGGACGCAGCCGACGTGTTGGGTCCCAGCCACATCACAGCCTTAGGGCTCTGCTGTCTGTCCTAGCCCCTGTGTTACCTGGGCGAATGCCGCATTATCCTCACTCTGGCCCTTTGCCTCATCTCTCGGCCCTTGGCTCTCCTTGTAGCAGAAGGGGTTGCCTGTGGGGTCTGCCTCTGCTCTCCCTGGCCCGGGATTGCATCTCGGGCCGTCTTCTCACTGCAACCTTGGGTCTGGTTCTCAGCCTGTCGTGGGCCGACTGTCGTTGGCCTTGGCTGTGTTCAGGGCCTGAGCCATCATCATTATGCTCCAGGTTGTGCGTTAGTCCCCGTGTCATCGCCTGAGTGTAGGTTCTGTTTGGGGCTTGGCTGCAAGTGGGATTGAGGCTGTGGGTTCTATTCTGACCCGTGCCACCTCTCCCCAGGCCAGGTCATCACTGAGGCCTGTGCCTGGCTCCCTGGCCCAGGTGCTGTCCAGGCCTCCTTCCCTTGTATTCCCTTAATCCTAGCCCTGCATGACCTTGACTTGCATCTCCATCTCTGATCTTTTGGCACAGGTGAGGGCTGGGAATGGAGGCAGTGTGCCTGGCAGGGGCACCCCAGGAGCCAGCTCACTGGGGTGGGAGTTGTAGTGAGTGCTGTGCTCGGCACCTTGCTACAGGTGGGCCAGCTGTGCAGAGGCAGGAGAGCTCCAGCATGTGGGGGAGGGCTGGAAGTGGGGGCTGTGTCTCCAGGCGCACCGCATGGGTCTGTGCTGTGGTCTGTAGTTTCTGAATCATTGGGCTGGGCTACATCTTGCACATGTGTGTAGAGGGGAGCATATTAAGTCCACACTTGTGGCGTAGAAGTGGCTGTGTGTGGAGTCACACATGCAGAGTGTGTGTATTGGATGGGGTGGGTGAGGTGCCCGACTTCTCCCCACCCTGTATCCTGTCATTAGCTGGAGGTAGGCTTGTGTCCCTGTGGTCAGAGTGACATGGCATATTCCAACCCAAACCCTTCTCGCTGATCCACACCCAGCCCTCTGGGGCCTTGGGACCGCCTTCACACGCACATGCAGGTCACCCTGCCTGTTGTTGCCCCACCCTCTCCTCCCCTTCCAACTCATCCTCCCTCCTCCCCCTCCTCCTCATTCCTCTGCTCGTTTCCCTTTTCTCTTCTCCCCTCCTCTCTCCTCTCCTCCCCTCTGCTCCTCCCTCCTCCCTCTATCCTCTCCTCCCCTCCCCTTGCTTCTCCCCTTCTCCCTCTGCTCCTCCCCCTCTTCTCTCCTCCCCTCCTCCTGCTCCTCCCTCCTCCCCCCTCTGCTCCTTCCTCCTCCCTCTCTCCTTCCCTCCTCCTTTCCTTTATTCCTCTCCCCTCTTTTTCTTCTCTCTCTTACTCTTCCCTCCCCTCCCCTCCCCTTCTCTCCTCTGCTCTCCTTTCTGTGCCTCCCCAAGACTCAGTTTTCCCATCTGTAAAGTAGGGTGGAGGTGGCCGTGGGGGAGGTGCTGCAGATGAAGGACTGTGAGGGGTTGGGCACGCAGTGGACCCTGAGCATGTGTCCCTGAGGGCGTGAGGAGCTCTCACGCTGATGGCTGATGGCTGTCGGCAGTGCTTGGGTGTGGGAGGTAGGGCCTTAGTGGGAACCTTGACCTAGGAGGGGACAGGAGGGAATGGATGGGGCAGGGAAGTGGCCAGGGAGCCTGAGTTCAGGAGGTGGACTCCTGGGACCAGCCCAGGCTCCCGGTCCCTCTCTCCCTGGCCACTCTGCTTTGGCACATTTCCCTCTAAGTGCCCATCTCTATCTGCCCCCTCCCGGCCCCTCTCCTCCACCCTGCCTCCCTTCCAGCAGAAGGCAGACCTGGCCGTGGCCGCGTTCACCATCACAGCCGAGCGGGAGAAAGTCATCGACTTCTCCAAACCCTTCATGACCCTGGGCATCAGCATCCTGTACCGAGTGCACATGGTACGGTTACCCTGGGGACCCCGACTGCGCCTGGCATGGGGGCTGCAAGCCAGAGCCAGACTCATACTGCACCTCGGTTGGACCTCAGGGGCTGGGGGCAGGGACCAGGAGCATGGCACAGGCTACTGTTTCCCTGCAGGGCCGCAAGCCCGGCTATTTCTCCTTCCTGGACCCCTTCTCCCCTGCCGTGTGGCTCTTCATGCTCCTCGCCTACCTGGCCGTCAGCTGTGTCCTGTTCCTAGCTGCCAGGTGAGCACACTGCCCACTGCCTGGGATGGTGGGGCAGGGGGGCAGTCACATGTTCTTGTCCGGCTGGGCCGCTCCCCTTCTCGCTCCCCCGACTTCGCTCCCTTTTACCTCCCTGCCAGCTCTGTCCACCCACATCCTCTCCTTCGCTGCCCCTTCTCTCCCCAAGCTTCTGTCTACCTTCTTGTTGCTTGGCTTTTTCCTCCCACTTGGGTCCCCCCGTGTACCCACCTACGTTGTCTCCCTGCAGGCTGAGCCCGTACGAGTGGTACAACCCACACCCCTGCCTGCGGGCGCGGCCACACATCTTGGAAAACCAGTACACGTTAGGCAACAGCCTCTGGTTCCCTGTGGGGGGCTTCATGCAGCAAGGCTCGGAGATCATGCCCCGGGCATTGTCCACGCGCTGTGTCAGTGGAGTCTGGTGAGTGCCCGCTTGTCCTCCCTCCCCAGCCCCTCTCCTGGGCAGGTTCCCCCACTGAGATGAGCTGCGCTTCAAGGAAGGCAGTGGGGAGAGCTGCGCTTCAACTGCATGGCCCCCAGTGAGCCATTCTCCCTCCGTGCCTCAGTCTACTTACGTGGAGAAGAGGGTTGAGAAGGCCTGTGTCTCTGGGCTGTTGGAACCCAGTGGGGCGGGCCTGCCAGGTGCTGCCTGGAGGGGTGACAGATTCAGAGTGCCTGGCCAGGTGCTCACGCCACACGCTTTCTCCTCCCTGAATCCCCTGGTTGGAGGGGGGTCCTGACAGCCCAAGATGCTGCGGTGAGGGTAGATGCCCCAGCCCGTGATGTCCGCCCACAGTTTAAAAACCCTTGGCATCAGACCCTTAGATCCCCAGCAGCTGCATTCCCAAATCTCTTCCTGCAGATCCTGAAAGCCCACGGCACTCCTGCCTGGAGCTGGGGCCTGTGCTGGTGCCCTTAGGCTGTGGTTTCTGGTCAGGCCTCCATGAGCATTCACATGGGCTCCCCTTCTCTCTTTTTGTCTCTTCTATTTGAGAGTGAGGAAGTGTGAAGGTCTGCTGGTTCACTCTCCCCTCATGACTGCAGTGGCTGGCCTCCTTTGGGAATCAGTCCAGGTCTCCCACATGAGTGACAGGACCCCAGTTCCCGGGGCTGTCACCTCTGCCTCCTCATTTCTAGCAGAAAGCTGGAGTCAGGAGTGGAGCTTGGAACCACCCAGGCACTCCTGTGGTATGGAATGCCCACGCCATACCTGCCGGGCCAAGCACTCGCCCATCTCCATTTTGGGACGTAGAAAGCTGAAGAGAATGCTGAGAGCAGGAAATAGTCTCTCCATTTTAAGGATTAGAAGGCCAAGACCCAGGGAGAGGGAGTGACTTGCTACAGAGCAGGCGTTCAGCTAGAGGCAGGGCCAGGGCTCACCAGCCGTGCTGGCCTGAGGTCCTGCTCCTAATGCCCTTGGTAGTCTCTCTAGGGTGGTGCAGGCATCCCTCAGATGCCCCCAGTCAGAATCCACACACACATGACCCTCACTCAGGTGTCTGGTGAGTCCCAGGGTACATGCCAGGTACCCAGGTACCACCTCCCTGCCACCGGAAGCCGGAAGAGTTACAAATAGACAGGTGCCACGTCTATGCAAAGAACGCATCCCAGAGACGCTGTGTAACAAGACTTGCTCGAGATGAGCCCTACTATGGCAGGTTTTCCTGGCTCCCAGCTGTGGCATTTGCTTGCCAAGGCTGTGGGCTGAGTCCCTGAGTCCCCTGGCATGGACATTTGTGAGTCTTAATCTTTTATAAATGCTTTCAGATTTGCATCCCTTCAGTGGTACTCATTAGTTTCTCTGGCTCCTGCAAAAATGTGCCAAGGAGGCAGTGGCTTCAGACCACACAGCTGTTCTGTCATGGCTTGGGGTGCACAAGAGTTTGGGCTGGTATTGACATAATAGATTAAACTGTCGCCTGTGGTGCTGCCATCACTTGGCACCCATTTGAGTCCTACCTGCTCCACTTCCAATCCACTCCCTGTTATCGTACCTGGGGAAGCTGCAGAGGCTAACCCAAGTACTTGAATCACATAAGAGACCTGGAAAAAGCTCCTGACTCCTGATGGACCAGCCCACCTCTGGCCATTGCAGCCCTCTGGGGAGTGAACCAGTGGATGGAAGATCTCTCTTCTCTTTCTTTGTCTCTCTCTGAAATTCTATATTTTAAGTTTTTTTTTTTTTAAAAAAAGGCAAAAAGATGTAGGACTTGGTGTCCTGGGCAGTGCTGGCTCCCTCTCGAGGGTCCCTGGAGTCCCTCTCTGCCTGCCTTCTAAGTCTTCAGTGGCCACAAGCATCCTTTGGAGTGTGGTGTCATCTGCAGTGCTCGCTGTCACTCACGCTCTCTCTCTCGCTCACTCTTACTCTACTTCTTCTTCAGCTCCTCAGACCTCCTGGGATCCCATTGCACCCTCTTTGATAGTCAGGGTCAGCCCCCGGCAAGATGTTTATTGAGTCGCATTTGCAAAAGGTGACATAGTCAAGTGTGTGAGGGATTGGGATGGCGAATCCATGGGATGGGCTGGTCCCACATTGCAGATGCCCCAACGCCATAGACTAATGTCCCCAGCACAGCCGTGGGTAGGAGGCATGCATCATGTGCTACTAGGAGGCAGAGGGGCTGCAAGGGCACTGCCAAGGTGTACAGGGAGTAATCCGGCCCAGATCCCACGTCAGCCAGGAGCCGGTGGCTGCCTCTGCCAGCCAGCCTTCCTGTCCCATCTCCCTGGCCAGGCGCTTCCTGCCTCTTCCTGTTGCTGTCACCCAGGACGTCCCCTGCTCCCAGCCTCCTTGACTGGAACCGTTCATCCCAGGCTTGCTTCCTTTGGCACCCCAGAGCCCCCATTCCCAACACGTGTTTGCTCATCTCCAGGTGGATGGGGCCTCAGCATCCCTGCCCTCATGGGACTTGTAGGGGTAGGGTGCTGTGGGGTGGGTGCCACTGTCCCAGGGGTATGGTAGGTGCCTGACTCAGGTCAGCCCAGCCAGGACCTGCTCCCTGAGCCCTCCCAGGCAGCTTCCACTCCACTGCCACCTCCTGTAGCCTCACTCCTTGCCATTCATGTCAGCTCTGCTGCAGAAATCAGCATTTATGAGGCTTCCCTCTGACCACAGCCCCGTCCTTCCCATCCCTCCTTGGTTCCTGTGTGGTGAGCCATTGGCCTCCTGCCCTGTTCGAGAGCCTGCTTCCCATCCGCCCAGCTCTAGGCCGGTGCCTGGGCCATCTTCAGCTCTGTCCTCACTTCCCTAGGCCATTTCTTTCCTGTGCCCTCCTGGTAAGAAAACCTCCAACCTCAGTTCCAGCTAGCAGCATGCTGGTGTGTCCAGGTCCTGCCTGGCCTGGGACAGCAGATATCCCAGACCCCCTTTCTAGAAGTGCTCTCTGGACTGCTCCCAGGCTGCTGGGCCTCTGGTTCCTCCTGCCCTCAGCTCCTCTGCCTGTGTTTCCCTGTGGTCTCCCCATCCCTCCAGTGGTGCCCTCAGCCCTGACTGATGACCGGTCAGGGCTCACACACCCAGAGCCTTCTGATCACAAATGTTTTTTAATACTTCCTTTTCCACCCTGAGCTAAATTCAAGTGTGCTCTATCTATCTAAGTAGACATTTTAAAAATGAACAGAATGCTCTGCTTGCAATATGAAGGGAGGAAACAAACAAAGCAGTTTCTAATCAAACGGCAGCAGAAAGGGCCAGAGGTCAGGAGGCTCCATCTGACATGCATGAGCTTGGAATGGCGAGATCCCTGAATTGGAGTTTGTCAGCTTGGAAGCAGTTGTCAGGAGTGTGTGTGTGCAGTCACGAATCCCCGTGGATGTGACTGTTTGCTAACTGGGCTAGTCGGAGGCACCTGCCTTGGTCACTCACTTCTGAGTCCAGGCGCTCTCAGAGCCAAGAGTCTCCCCAGGGCAAGCAAGAGGTGTCCCTCTGGAGACTTGGATTTATGTTATATAAAGGCATGGAAGACACCCTGGACTCAGACTGTCACAGGCTGGATTTTCTCCATTCAGACTGAGCTATACATTGCCAGACATGCACCCCATCTTTGGGAGCCCCTCTGTCTGGCAGAGTGCCCATACTTTGCCAAACATCCTCCCACACCTGAGACCCTGCCAGGACCCACTCACCCACTCTGGGCTTCCTTGGCTATCTCTCTGTCTCTGCACTTACCACTGCACTCCCTATCTCCAAGCCAGATCCCTCAGGTGCCCACAAGTACCCCCTGACCGGCCGTGTCCAGGTCAGAGCACATGTCTCAGAGAGGTGGCGTGCGTCCCCCAGGAACCGGGTGTCCGAGTTTCAGTTCTGTTTGGCAGGAGGTTGTATTGATCACTCTTCCGTCAAGGCCTTACTCCAGAGTCTCGCATCGGGCATTGCCTGCACACTCCACACGGGACCACTGTCGAGTTCATTATCATCGGCTAGGAATGGGTGGGGCATGAGGGGTCTTCAGGGAGTGGCATGGCCAGGAGGGAGGACAAGGGGGCCTAGGATAAGACAGCCAGCTGACAGGTGTCTCTTCACAGTCTGTCACCAGGATGGTAATGGCAAACATTTGCACAGCAGGGGCTGTGGGTCAGGTGAGCTCACTCCTCGCACACCTGGAGGAGCGACCATGGTCACCCTGCCCACACAGGCTAGGGGACGGAGATGAAACTTCAAGGGCACATGGCTGGGCGGAGATGGAACCGCCCGGATTTGGGGACTTTCCAGGTGTCTTTCTGTTACCGATTTCTAATTTAGTTCCACTGAGGCCAGAGAACATCCTCTGTAGGACTTTAATCCTGGCCAACGTACTGAGGCTGGTTTCCAGCCCAGCATTTTGTGTCTTCCAGCCCACGGCCTGTGCGCTCCTGCAGGCTGTGATGTACAAATGCAGGTGAGGACCGGTAAGCTGATCTATAGACAGGAAGAGAGACAGAGAGGAAGATCTTCTGTCCATTGATTTGCTCCCCAAGAGGCTGCAACGGCTAGAGCTGCACTGATCCGAAGCCAGGATCTAGGAACTTCCTCCAGGTCTCCCGCGCAGGTGCAGAGTTCCAAGGCATTGGGCAATCCTCAACTGCTTTCCCAGGCCACAAGCAGGGAGCTAGATAGGAAGCAGGGTCACCAGGATTAGAACCGGTGCCTATATGGGATCCCAATATGTACAAGGCAAGGACTTGCCGCTAGGCTACCCCACTGGGCCTGGAAAGAGACTTATTCTTATTTGAAAGTCAGATTTTACACAGAAAGGAGAGTCAATGAGAGAGATTTTCTGTCCGCCAGTGTATTCCCCAAATGGCCATGATGGCCAGAGCTGAGCCAATCCAAAGCTGGACCCAGTCTTCCAAGTTTCCCGCATGGGTGTATGGGCCCCAACACTTGAGCCACCTTCTGCTGCTTTCCCAAGCACGTTAGCAGGAAGTTGGATGGGAAGTGGAGCAGAGCCAGGACACAAACCAGTGTCCATATGGGATGCCAGCACCACAGGATGGAGGGTTAGCCTGTTGAGCCATGCCACCAGTCTCTTGACTGAAAAAAAAAATTTTTTTTAATCTGTAATTTCACTTTATTTGAAAGGCAGAAACAGTGAAAGGTAGATAGAGAGTTTGAGAGATCTCTGTCCTCGGGTTTAGCCCCAAATGCCCACCGGGTCTCCCACATGGGCGACAGAGGCCCCAGTACTTGAGCCCTTCTCCGGTGCCTCCCGGAGAGTGCATTAGCAGGAAGATGGGACCAGATATGCAGTAGCCAAAATCAATCTTAGGACTTGATCCATGAAATACAAGATGTGGGTATCCCAAGCAAGGAGTGAACTGTTGTGCCACAAACCTGCCCCTCACTTTAAAAGTTTTGTTCAATTCCTTTTAAAGAAGATTTTATTTATTTAAAAGACCGAGTCGGGACCGGCACCATGGCGTAGTAGGCTAAGTCTCCACCTGCAGTGCCGACATCCCATATGGGTGCTGGCTCATGTCCTGGCTGCTCCACCTCCAGTCCAGCACCCTGCTTATGACCTGGGAGAATGGTCCAAGTCCCTGGACTCCTGCAACCACATGGAAGACCCAGAAGAAGCTCCAGGCTGCAAGCTTTGGACCAGAGAGCTCTGGCCATTTAGGAAATAAACCAGCAGATGGAAGACCTCTCTCTGTCTCTCCTTCTCTCTGTAAAATATGCCTTTTTAAATTTTTTATTTTAAATTTTGAATGTTATGGTACTATTCTGTATAGTTTGGGATTCCCCTACCCCCAATTCCATCCCCTGACTGATTTCCCCCATATTGTTACAACAATACATTCCTTCATAAGGAGCTACAATTCCATCAGTCTGCTATTTAAGTGTGCCTCAACATCACTGCTATAATGTCAGACATTAAATCAAAATAAATCTTGTGGTCTGGGAAAGCAGTTGAGAACGGCCCAAAGCCTTGGGCCCCTGCACCCACATGGGAGACCTAGAAGAGGCTGCTGGCTCCTGGCTTATGATTGGCTCAGTTCCAGCTGTTGCGGCTGCTTGGGGAGTGAATCATTGGATGGAAGATCTTCTCTGTCTCTCCTTCTCTCCGTATATCTGACTTTCCAATTAAAAAAAAATCTTTAAAAACAAATAAATAAACTTTTAAAAATAGAAATAAATCTTAAGAAAAAATAAAAGAATGATAGGAAGAGACAGAGCAAGATAGATCTTGATGCACTGGTTCACTCCCAGATGGCCACAGTGGTCATAGCTGACCCAGGCTGCAGCCAGGAGCCCAGACTCCCATCCAACTCTTTCACATGGGTGGCAGAGACCCAAGCCATTGTCCACCGCCTCCCCAGGCACATTGGCTAGGAGCTGCATCCCTGAAGCAGAGCAGCCAGTTCACTAACTGGTACTCACATGGGCTGCTGGAGCTGCAGGTGGCAGGTTTAACCAACTGTACCACAATTGCTTTCCTTTCTGTCACACAGCATGACAGGTTCACCTCCTCGTGTCCCTGCGCGTGCTCAGTGCTGACTCTGTCACCTCCCACCCTCGCAGGTCTGGGTCTGTGGAGCTTCCCAGTCTCGTGTTTGTTGGTCACTTCTCTGAGCGCCCGTGTCTGTCCAGTCGTGTTTAGACAGATGACGTGCCTTGGGAATTTTACTGTCCTCGTTGTTGAACGCGTTTCTTGAAAGTCTTGGCCCTCATCCGGCAGGCAGTGAGCTGTGAATTATTTAGAGGCGGGCAGGCCTGGTTTTAAGCTCTCTGGGGGCAGATCCAGCATGGCTTTCCTTCGAGGACTCACTGTGCCTGTCATGCTGCCCAACTGAGTTTCTCCTGAGCAGCTCGTGTATTCTAGGAGGTCCCTCTACCCAGGCTGCAGGGCGTGTAGAAGGCTCCCGGGCCTGGGTGAGTCTGGAAATTTT
The DNA here is from genome assembly GCF_017591425.1 of Ochotona curzoniae. Classification (NCBI taxonomy): domain Eukaryota; kingdom Metazoa; phylum Chordata; class Mammalia; order Lagomorpha; family Ochotonidae; genus Ochotona; species Ochotona curzoniae. The sequence continues at coordinate 1,398,594 of NW_024465561.1, read as the reverse complement.
CACCTTGAACATTTTCCTTGTCCCCTTCCACGGGTTTCACTGCACACGTGTTGAGGTTCACACTCAGCCAAAAAATTAATTTCTGGAACTCTCATGGGCTGTCCGGGCTTCCCCTCTTGACCGTGCCACTTGCACTGTCCCAGGGCTCACCCTTGCTTCAGCCCCTTGGATCATTGCCCTGAGACACCAGGGGCTGGCTGCCTGGAAGCAGTTTCCTCCAGCTCTTGTGATGGGGCATGGGTTATCTCCGGGCTCCGGAAGCAACACGTAAGCCCAGGGAACCTGCTCCAGCACCTTACTCTGGCCAGTCCCCCAGAAAGCAGTCACTAAGTCTTCTGGGTACAGGGGTTGCTGATGTCCCAGGGACTGGGGGTGCATGGCCACAGCACAGGGTGTCATGGGCTCACTCCTGCAGCTTACCCCTCCCACCCCTCAGGTGGGCCTTCACCTTGATCATCATCTCCTCCTACACGGCCAACCTGGCCGCCTTCCTCACCGTGCAGCGCATGGAGGTGCCCGTGGAGTCAGCTGATGACCTGGCAGATCAGACCAACATCGAGTATGGCACCATCCACGCAGGCTCCACCATGACCTTCTTCCAGGTGAGGCCACCCAGAACTGCACATGCCTGGTGTTGGGGACACTGGGCAGGTGGGGGTAGGGGTACAAATCCATGCCCATGCCCCGGGGGAGATGGAAAGGAAATGAAAGTGGCTCTGACAGGAGGACTTGGGCCAGGGACTGCAGAGGCCTGGAGTGCCGGAGCAGGGCACTCTCACCAGGCCCTGCTGCAAGGAGGTGGCAGTGGTGACTGTGCGGTTGACCGACTGGTTGGGGAGAGGCCGGAGCTGGGTGGGCCTCACCTGTTGAGGAGATGGGGAGAGAGAGGTGAACTTGCAGTCTCCCCAGTGTATGGAGGAATGGGCTGGAGAGCCATGGGGGCCTCTCTATGGGGCAGGGCATCTAGGCAGAGGAGTGTCTCCTCTTCTCTCGCCTTCCTGCTCTTTCGGGTCTCAGAGACTCTGTGGGGGGCAGGACTGAGGACAAGAAGGGGCGGCGAGGCCCTCACAGCCTCCGCTGGCACACCCTCTGTCCAGAACTCGCGGTACCAGACATACCAGCGCATGTGGAACTACATGCAGTCAAAGCAGCCTAGCGTGTTCGTCAAGAGCACGGAGGAGGGCATCGCCCGCGTCCTCAACTCCCGCTACGCCTTCCTGCTCGAGTCTACCATGAACGAGTACCACCGGCGCCTCAACTGCAACCTCACCCAGATCGGGGGCCTCCTCGACACCAAGGGCTACGGCATCGGCATGCCGCTGGGTACGGGGCCTAGGCGGGGAAGCCACGTGTGGCAAGTGGATCGGGCTTGGGGGTGGCCTCAGACAGGTGGTAGCAGACCCCGCCAGCCTCACACCCTCCAGCTGCACAGTGGCTCTGACGGGAAGACTTGGGCCAGGGAATGCAGAAGCCTTGAGTGCCAGGACAGGCCTAGGAGTTGTCACTTCCCACCTTGCGAGGTTTGAACCAGTGAAACTGGGTGCCCCTCAGTGCAAGTGGCCATGAGGCATCTTCCCTTTTGGCCTGAGAGCTCCTTAAGTGTGAGGACAGTCTGAACCAAACCCAAGGTCTGGCTCAGAATGGAAGCTGGAAAAAAAAATGCCTATGGGATTGGCAGGTGAAGGAATGCAGAGAGAGAGGGCAGGAGGGAGGAACCACCTGCCAGGGAAATATGGCTGAACCTGGGGCTGGAATCGTACCACCAATTCCTTGGCTTTTGAAGCCAGGGATATTCCAGTGGTGCCTGGGTTGGTGGTTTCCTACAGGGTACACGGCTAGAGCCCAGCTTTGCAGGGAGTCGGTACTGGGCCAGCGAAGCAGTGTGGCCTGCTGCATGGGGGACACGTCACTCACTTCCCTCCCTAACTGGTGCATCACCTCCTTCACCCACTAATGCCTGCCTCAGGTGGGAGGGTCTGCTTTGCTGGTCAGTGGGAGGCGTGAGTTCATCTCTGTAGACCAGGGTCCAGCCCACAGGAGGTGCCTAGCTCCTCACTCCCTCCCCATGTCTGGTTCCTGGCCATGGTGGATGTTCAGGACAGAGCAGATAAGAGAGGATGAACACAGGGCCCAGATGGGAGGTGTAGGGTGTTTGAGAGGGAGGTCCCGAGGTGGGCAGGGCAGCCTGGTGCAGAGCTGTGGTAGGAGCTCACTCCACAGGTCACCAAGGCTGCCAGCAGAGGCCAAGGTCACGGGTGGGACTGTGCTAGCAAGTGCCAGGAGCAGGATTCCTGGCAGACAGAGCCCAAGGTCACAGGGTGGGACTGTGCTGGCAGGTGCAAGGGCGCCTGTGAACAGTGGGGGCTGAGAGGACAGTGTGATTGGAGACCTGTCCTCCAAATTGGGAAGAGCTGGAGGGGACAGGGTCAAAGCATGTGAGGGCTGGGGGAGGGCAGGCCCGCTGGCCAACCCCTGCCCTGCCCCGGCCCAGGCTCCCCATTCCGGGATGAGATCACGCTGGCCATCCTGCAGCTCCAGGAGAACAACCGACTGGAGATCCTGAAGCGCAAGTGGTGGGAGGGAGGCCGCTGCCCCAAAGAAGAAGACCACCGCGCAAAAGGTCAGCTCCTGCCACGCCTCTCCCCAGCCCCTGGTCGCTGCACTCCCACACACCTCACCCCATGGCCCTGGCCCTTCACCTCGCAGGTCTGGGCATGGAGAACATCGGCGGCATTTTTGTCGTGCTCATCTGTGGCCTCATCATTGCTGTCTTCGTGGCGGTCATGGAGTTCATATGGTCCACGCGGAGGTCAGCAGAGTCAGAAGAGGTGAGGAGACCCGTGTGGGGCAGGGCTGGAACATCTGGGCCACACCTGGTTGGGGTGGAGGAGAGGTCATGGGCTTGGACAGACAGGGAGGTGAAGGGGGTCCTAGGAGATGGGACAGAGGGGCCCTAGGAGGCCACGGGGATGCGGAAAAAGGAGGTACAGGGAAGAAGGGGAGAAGCAAAGGCAGGAGCCGAGCTGGGTATGGGTGGTGGGGACAACCTTGGCAAGTGGGCACTGCTCCCATGCCCCCACCCCAACAGCTGGCTTCCCTAGCCCCTCCTGCCCAGTGCTGGCCTCAGACCACAGCGGCGTGCTGTCCCCATTCCCATCCTCCACTGTGTCATCTGTCTTCCCTGTATGGGATTGTGCTGTTCCTGCTAAACCCAACCCTCTCTGGACCCGACTTCCCCAATGCCACCTGGTTGCCCCCACCCCTCGCAGCCACGGCCACGCCTCGTGGCCCTGCTCCTTCCACTCCCCCCTCGTGTGCTCTCTCTTCCTCTCCAATCCACTTCTAATTTTGGCTGGCCACTGTAGCTGCTCTTGGCACTTTTCCACCTGGGGCCCAAGGCCTGACCTTGCTGCAGGGGACAGTGGAAGCACAGCACAGCTCTTCTAAGCCTTTTCCTGGCCTTGTGTGCCTCCCACCCTCACCCTTGCTTGGTGAGGTTCCTTGCTCCACCAGCCTCTGGCAGGAGCGGGAGGGCAGCCAGAGCTGCTCTTCTCTCTCTCAGTTCCCTTGGTGGCCCTGTCCAGCGGTGACCCTAAAGAACATCTGTGAGCTGGTGGTGGCTGTACTAGTTCCTTGTCTCCCCCATAGCAGCTTCCACAGCCTCTGTGGCATCACAGGAATCCAGGCGCACCTGAGTTGGGTGAATCTGGCTCCCCCACATCTTCAGTGGAGTCAGTCAGGGTTGCTGAGGCTGGAGGAGCCGACACCCACCCAGCCCCAGAGCAGCACTGACAGATCCTCTGCTGGTGTCAGGGGATCATGGCCAGAGGGCAGGATGGCAGAGGCCTCCTGCCCAGCTCCTGAACTTCCTGTTTGCTGACATCTGGTTTGGAAGCACAGCTCTGTGTTTTTGTCCCTGCCTGGCTGTCCACCGGCCTGAGCAGCTGTGTGCCCCCACCCCCAGCCTATATCCCCGCACACCCTATGTCTGATCCCTCAGCAAATCCTCAACCTTCAGACCAGGTCCATGCCCTCCACATACCACCCGATCCAGCCACCACCTTCTCAGCCTGGGACGTCCTGTCGCTTCCTGCCTGGTCCCTGCTCACCTCAGTTCCACAGTGATCCTAGAAAGACACAGCAGCGGCCAGCCTTGCGGCGCAGTGAGCGAAGCTGCTGCTCTGCTTCTAGCTCCCTATGCATCTGCCTTTCAAATCAATTGATTGATCTCTGTCACACACACATACACACACACCAACCATGGCTTAAGCCTCTCACTGGCTCCCATGCAAGTCACAGAACCAAAATTCTTCCTCAGGCCTCGTCTCCCCTTCTCCCTGCTCACCTGTCCCACCCATGACCTTTGCATGCTGTGCTGTGTGTCCAAGATGCTGTGCCAGGTCATTATGGGGCCCTCTCTTTGGGGCAGTCTCCCTTGAGCGTCCTGTCTCCAAACAGTGTCACTCCTACCCAGCAGCACCAGTCACCACTGAACACACACCACACATCAACACTTGTTGTTTTCTTTTAAGATTTATTTAATCTATTGTAAAGTAAGATATACAGCGAGAAGGAGAGACAGTGAGGAAGATCTTCTGTCCGATGATTCACTCTCCAAGCAACCACAATGGCCGGAGCTGAGCTGATCCAAAGCCAGGAGCCTCCTCCAGGTCTCCCACACAGGTGCAGGGTCCCCAGGCTTTGGGCCGTCCTCGACTGCTTTCCCAGGCCACAAGCAGGGAGCTGGAAGTGAAGCAGGGCACATGCAAGGCAAGGACTAACCATTAGACTACAGTGCCAGGCCCCCACTTGTTGTTTTCTAAAGTGTGCTGTGTTTATGTATTTGAAAGGTAGAGCAATTGAAAGAGGGAGAGACTAGAGACCTTTCAGCCATTGGTTTACACGCCAAATGGCCACAATAGCCAGGTCTGGACCAGGCTTGAAGCCAGGAGTCAGGGACTCCACTCTGGTCTCCCACGTGGGTGCAGGGACCCAAGGATCTAGGCCATCTTCCGGCCCTTTGCCAGACAGATTTGTAGGGCACTGAGTCAGGAGCGGAGCAGCCGGGCTGGAACCTGCACTCTGCTTCGCAAGCCACAACCCAACTCGATGCACCACGCGGTCAGCCCACAGACTTGTTATTTTCTGTCTGTGCACTTGACTGTGACTTCTGTTCATCGCCAGGGCTCAGAACACTCAGAACAGTGCTGGAGTCCAATGCAGACTCCTGCTGTGGTGACTGCAGGAATAGGGTGGGCGGCAGAACAGGAGAGGGAGAATGGTGGCATTTAGAGGCCTGGGCTGAGACTGGGGCTGTGAGAGATCAGAGACCTGCAAGGGAAGAGCACTGGGCAGTGGGGAGGTGAAGACAAGAGTGGCAAGAGGGGAGGGTCCCCGATGTGACTCCCCGCGCTGCCCGCAGGTGTCCGTGTGCCAGGAGATGCTGCAGGAGCTGCGTCACGCCGTGTCTTGCCGCAAGACTTCGCGTTCCCGCAGGCGCCGGCGCCCAGGTGGCGCCAGCCGGGCCCTCCTGTCGCTGCGTGCCGTCCGCGAGATGCGCCTCAGCAACGGCAAGCTCTACTCGGCCGGCGCGGGCGGCGACGCGGGAGGCGCACACGGAGGACCCCAGCGCCTCCTGGACGACCCCGGGCCGCCCAGCGGCGCGCGACAGCCCGCGCCCACGCCCTGCACCCACGTGCGCGTCTGCCAGGAGTGCCGGCGCATCCAGGCGCTGCGGGCCTCGGGAGCCGGCGCGCCTCCGCGTGGCCTGGGTGCCCCTGCCGAGGCCACCAGCCCGCCCAGGCCACGACCTGGCCCTGCCGTCCCCCGCGAGCTGGCGGAACACGAGTGACCACGGGCGGGGCCTGGACTGAACACAGGGACATGGCCCGCCCCAGGCCCCTGCTGCCCCCGCTGCCTTAGCGGGCGGAGAAGAGGACTTGTGCCCGGGGACCCGGGGTGCGGGCACTCGGCCCTCGCGCCACTGTGGACTCCGATCAGGCCCCGGAGCCTGCCTGTGCCCCCTGGTGCACTCGCGAGAAGGCGCCGCGGACGCCCGCACCCCCACCCCTCCCGGGCAAGCAGCCCCCAGGACCGCGGGACCGCGCCCGGGGTGGAGAATGGCTGCCCAGGACCCCCGAAGCTCGACGCGGCTCTCCACGCTTCTGGAGGGGGATCGGGCCTCTGGACAGGTGGGCGTCCCCTGGCGCCTCTCCATTCTTCTCTTTCTCTCCTTTTTGGGGGGAGAAACCTCGGAATTTCTATGAAGCCCCCCCCCCGGGAGGGGGTCTGTTGAGCCCCCGCCCCATCCCCCACCATATCTCAGTCCCTGTTGGAATAAAAAAACAAACAAAACCCCAAAACTGGGGATAGCCCGGTGTCATTTCCTGGAGCTCCGGGTATTGGAGGAGTGGCCCCCACGCTGGGGCCTGCCTGCGGCCAGCGGGTCAGCCCAGGTCCCGGCAGCCAGCCTCTCTCCGCTGACCTTCTCTCAGGACGGAGGGCGGCTGCGACAGAGACCCTGGGACATATGGAGGGAGATGCAGAGGTCTGGAGAGGCGGAGACACCGGAAACCGAGCCACGGAAAGAAGCCAGATGGGGCTGGGGGAGGGGAGGGCCTGGAGCTGGTCCCCACGCGGGAGCCGGGGGTGGTGCCCACGGCGGCGGGTGCGCCCCGCGCCTGTGCCATGGCGCACGTGTGTGCTCACGTCCGCGAGGCCCGCTGCGGGTGGGTGTCTGGGCCCCGGACTCCACGTTTACGTGCAGCCGCGGGGAGGGAGTGCGGGGTGCCAGCATGGGGCGCGGGGGAGAGCCGCCCAGGGCTGGCCCAGCGGGGGCGGCTCTCCCTTGTCCGCCCTGCTTCTGCGGATGGAGGCTCCTGTGGAGACTGCAGCTGAGAAAGGACAAGTGAAGGTCACTGGCAAAAAAAAAAAAAGCAAAAAAAAAAAAAAAAACGAGGCCGAGTAGAAAGGAGGGATGGAGAACTGGGGTGGAGAAGGACGTGAGGAGCGGGCGGAGCGGGGAGGAGGCTCGGGCCTGGGGGGCGAGAGAAGGGGAGGGGGCAGGGGCAGAGGTGGGAGGGCGAGAGGTGGGACGCCGTGGAAAACTTCAGGAAGATGTCCGAGCACGGAGAGGGTCGAGGAGGGGCTGGCCCCGGGCAGGGAGCTGTCCGTTCAGCACCCGGCGGCAGCATGGCGGGCTGCAGCGCCTCAGCAAGCGCCCCACACCCTGCTGTGTGTGTGTGTGCCCTTGAGGGGCATGGCGAGCGCCATCTCCCTTCCAAGCCCCAATCAATGCCCCTGCTCTGGGGCTGGATCCTGCGAGGTGACCAGAATGCGACTGTTCTCATCTCTGCCTCCCCGATACCCACCCCAACACACACAACAATACCAAGAAGCTCCTCTTCTCCAGGGGAGGGTGGGTGTCCCCTCGGGCTCTGAGCCCCTCTGCCTGCCTCACTGGAACGTAGATTCTGCTGTCTCCTCTGGGTTTTACATCTGGGGTGCTCCTGGTTTTCCATCCCCGTGCTTTGGCTAAGTCCCTTGCCTCTTTCACCTTCACCGGTGTGTATCTGTCACTGCTTCCCTGTGTTCTCAGCTGTGTCTGCAGCTCGCTGGCTGCGCACGGTGTGTGCCCGGTTCTTCCCTGGGTCTCCCCGTCTGTCTCTCGGGGCCAAGCTTCCCTGTCCCTCTCCATTCCTGTGACCTTCCTGAGTCTTCTCTCCCCGCGCTGACTTCCGCAGAGCCTCGAGCTGGAAGCGCCATGCACAGTCATCGTTCTCACCAGACGGGTGTCTGAGGAGGGCAGGCAGAAGTGGGACGTGAGCCTGTGTCTGGGTGGGATGTGGGGTGGGGGGCAAGGATTCCACCAGCCCAGATGTGCAGCAGGTGAGAAGTATAGGACCACCTGGGACCCAGGCTTCCCCCACCTCCCGCCATTCTCTCCGGTGCTCAACAGTGCAGGGCCACACCTACAGACCAAGGTGTGGGGAGAGGAAGGAATGGTGGTGACCAAACTGTTTCCCCAGGGTAGGGGGACCCCACAGCTGGGGAAGGGGTGTCTGGGGGCAGTGTACCTGGGTTAAAAGATGTGACTCTTCCCCCCTTTCCAGTCTCCGTGGCAACAAGCTGGCCTGCAGGCCCAGCCTCCTCTGCTACAAAGTCAGCCTTCTGGGTTACCATGGCAACAAGGGACAGCCGGCGGATGGGATGGGTCAGAGTATGGGATGGGGATGCGGCTGTGAGCACTGGGGGACACCTTCCTGTACCTTTCTCCTCTTGGTCTCCTCTCTGTGCCCATGTCCACTTCTCTTCCTTCTGAGACTCTGTCCTCCCATCTCAGTGACCCAAGCCTTTCACCTTCACCTGCCCACATGCACCAAGCTCCACCTGGGCCACTGGTCCGTCCCCCAGCCTCCCCTCCCATCACTTTCTGAGGTGAGAGTCAGGGCTTCTCTCTGAGTCCTTCCTGCCATCTTCAGGGAGGGTCTCCTGCAGAAAATGGCGTTTAGGCGGGGAGGCCTGTGTCCCCCGCTTGAGTCAAAGGAGTAGGTGCCTATGGCAGGTCTGGGTGTGTAGGCGCAGTGGCCCTGTGAGGGCATTAGGGGTGCATGTGTGGGAGGTGTGGGGTGGCAGGGGATGACCTGTTTCTGGGAATGCTTGCCCCAGTGCCAGCATAAACCCCCCCCCCTTTTTTTTTTTTTTTTTTGGCCTGTCACTCCCAGAGAGCAAGGATTTGGCAGTCCTGCATTGTGAGTCTCTGCTGTTGCCCAGGCATTCCAGGACAGTGTGTGTGTGTGTGTGTGTGTGTGTGTGTGTGTGTGTGTGTGTGTGTGTGTGCGCGCGCGTCCGCAATCAGAGAACAGCATCTGCAAGGGCTCGTGTGGGTGTCTGGTGGTGGCCGCGTGTGGGCCCCTGGCTGTCTGCTCTCAAGCGCTGAGGGAGATAGGGGCAGGGGTGTGCCAGGTGTACATCTGATGGGCGTATGCAAGGTGTGTGCTCCGGGGATTGTCTCACTCCTGGGAGTGTGAGTGTCTGTGGCCCTGAGGGTGCAGGCCGGCGTGGGCTGGGTCCCTGCTGCAGTGCCTGCTTGCTGGTTTCCTGTGCAGCTCAGCCGCAGGGAGGTGTCTGAGACCGCAGGGCTGGTCCCCTCTGCCGCAACCCTCCAAAGCCGCCCCCGGAGCCTTCCTGGCTCTCTCCTCCTGTGTGTCTTGCCTTCCTTCCTTCTGAAGACCCCCTAAACACGTCTCGTGGACCCCCGCACTGCAGAGTGGGGTGTTCACAGACCCTATCTTACTGCGGCGGCGCACGGGGCTTCCCCCTCCCTGCCCCCTCCGCCCCCACGGCGCTCGCCGCGCCCCTCTCCTTGGTGCACACGCTGCTGCGGTGCTGAAGGCAGGGGGTGGGGGTGACGGGGGTCTCCCTTCCCCAGAGGCAGATGCACCCCACAACGAGAGGGTCTCCAGGTCCCCCATTGCGAGGGGACTCCCTGGTCTCCACCCCTCCGCCCCCCCCACACACACTCAGAGCTCCCCCCTTCTCGGCGACACCGCCACTTTGCGGAGACTGGGGTGGGGGGTGCGGGGGATGGGGAGGACAGCTGCAGTACCGGGGGCGGGGTCGCGAGCTGTCCGTCAGCGCGACGGCCGTCCCGATTGGCCGGCGGCGCTCCCCCCCGCGGGCGCGGGCATATGAGGAGGCGGAGGCGGCGGGCGCTGCAGCCTCTGCGCGGTGGGATCTACCGACGGACGGACGCGCTGCGACCGAGGCGCGGGCGCTGCCGAAGCCCCCAGCCCAGCCCGCGCCCCAGCCCGCCCTGAGGCTCCCGCCCGCCCGCCCGCCCCCGTGTCCACGGAGCCGCCACCATGGGGGTAGGTGCCAGGGCCGGGCCTGGGCTGCTGCGCGTGGGGGACACTGAGGGCCCGGTGATGCTGGGGCGCGGGGGACAGGGGTGTGCGGGAGCCCTGCACCCGGCGGGTCTGTGGTGCAGCTGGTGCGGCCCCAAGGGCAGGGACTGCGGAGGCGTCTCTGCTGACCTTGCGGGAGCGGCTGCGTGTGCGTGTGCCCGCAGCAGAGGGGTCCCCGGGGGTCTGTAGGTCCGGCTTGTGTCTGCGTGTGCTGGGCCCACCTTGGCCCGGTGAGGACGATCGGACTGTGGGATGAACGACAGATGACCTCTTTCTCCTTCCAGACCCAGATTGGTGGGGGGGGATGGGGGAACACTGCGGGGCGTGTGCGTTCTGCCCAGGGGCGCGCCAGGGGTCCCAGCAGCAGGGAAAGGGCGCCCTGGTGTGAGTGTGCGTGGAGCGCGTGTGCGTGCCTCGCTCTGCCCTTGCCTCTGTGTCCGCGTGTCCTTGTCTGTGAGTCTCTCCCGCAGATGCCGCCTCCTTCCCTGGCTGAACACCTGCTCCCCGCTGCAGCCCTGGACTCCTCCCTGTGTGTCTGGGGCGGGGTCTTGGAGAAAAGGGGCCTGGGGAGGAGGAGGAGGGGTACAATGAGAGGAGAAGGTCGGGGTGGCTGAGTCTCTTGAGGGGGGATGGGGAAGAAGATGGCGGAAGGAGGGTGAGGGCCCTCGGGGATGGAGGTGGGGGTGGGACTGCAGCTCTTAATGTTGGGGTGAGTGAAGGGGGATGGGGAGCCCCGGAGGTGATGCTGGCTTTCAGGTAAGTGGAAGGAGGAGCGTGGGGAGATTCGGGGAGAGGATGGAGGCCGATGGGGAAGTGAAATGTGCGAGGAAGAGACAGACACATGGAGAGACAGAAATGGAGAGGAGGGACAGAGAGCCAGACAAAGACAGACACACCGAGAGACAGACAGACAGATGGGGAGAGATGGAGAGAGACAGAGACACAGAGATGGACAGAGAGACACACATGGAGAGAGAGACTGGGAGATGGAAATAGAGACAGAAAGGGAGGTGAGGAGCCCTGGATGAGATAGGCTGTGGGGGGACCTTGAGGGAGACAAGACAGGAACCCGAGGCTGACGTGCTCGGAAGGACACTGGCTCTCTGGAAAGGACCAGTTAGTTGGCTGGGGCAGGGGACAGAGGGAAAGACGCTCAGGGACCCTGGGGTGGGGGTGGCCTAAGTGCTGCAGGTGAAGGGCAGGGGTGGGCGTACAGACAGCACGCAGCGTCCAGAGCTGCAGGGGCAGCCACGGAGTGACGGGTGCAGGCGTGCCCCCGCAGCACTGCCTGCCCCCCACTGCACGTCCATCTGGGTCTCCTGCCTTGGCTGGGGAAGACTGGGCTGCCCTCTGGCAGGCAGAAGCTGGTCATGACGGGCAGCCCAGAGCCCCTGCAGAAAGAGGGGTACCCTCAGACTCATACATCTGGGCCCCCAGGCATCCAGCACCTCCCCCTTCTGACCCAAGTCCCGCCAGGCACGCAGGTACCAGCTCCCAGCATTCCACACAGCTTCAGGGACAGTCAGCATGTTTTGTCCCCCACTCCTGCCAACACCCCCCAGTCTTTCTGCCTCCCTAGACCCCGTGTCTTCGTCCCCACGTCCGCCCCTCTGCAGAGGCCACGGGGCTGCAGGAAGCGCAGCGCTGCTGCAGGGCTGGCCCACTGCCAAGCTTCCCTCCCCCCTGCACCCCTGCTTGCGGCTCCCAGGCCTGCAGGCTGCAGCTCCTCCCTGAACCCCCAGATTGTGTCTCAGGCACGAGCAGACAGCAGGCAGCTCAGGCCTTGGCAAGGTCACCAGGAGATTAACGCTGAGCCTCCCGTCCCAGCTTGGCCCTGGGCCTGTGGGATCTATTGCTGCCTTCTGCAATTGCCCTACCTCACCCCTCCCACCAGCCCAGTCCTGCCTGCTCCCGTGCAATACCACGCCTAGGACAAGCCGGACTCAGGGCTTCAGACTTGATCTTCTGCACCACAAAGCCCACCCAGCCATGTCCGTCCCTGCTCAAGGCCATCCGTGGCCATCCCCGTGACCCTCCCTGCACGTGGTAGCCATCCTGCCCCCAACCCCCAGCCATGTCTAGCTGTGACCCACACACACCTGGGATGCCTTCTCTGTTCCCTTTTTTGCCAGACCTGTAGGGACCCCCAAGATTTGTTGAATTTTCTGAAACAGTCAAGGCATTGAAGAGTGGCCCAGGAGAAGAGCCAGGATGAGGACAGCGGGAGGGAGCGTCTAGGGAGCTCGAAGAACAGGAGATACTGGAGGGGGGGCACCCCAGGAGACAGAGAGACTCATCAGAGAGGGAGGGAGGTGGTGGGCGAAAGCCTGAGACCCCAGGAGACATCGACTCCCTAAAGCTAGGGGTGGGGAGGCTAGACAGCAGCTAGGTCAGGGATGGGGGTGGGGCAGCCGAGACAGACACGGTACTAGACCCAGAGACCCGAGAGAAGTGGGGAAAGGCAGACAATGAACTCACGAGAGAGAGAATTGAAGACACAGAGATATGGAGGAAAAGAGGGAGATGCAGAGAGATAAACTAGGAAATGAAAGTGGCATTTGACCCGGCCATAAAAATGTCACTTGGGTCCCCTGTGTGCCCTATCAGAGGTCAGAGGGCCTGGGTGTAAGACCAGGCTCTGCCTGTGATGCCAGCTCCGTGCTGACACACACCCCTGGAGGCAGCAGGCACTGGTAGCCTAAAAACCTAGGTCCCTGCCACCCACGGGGGACGCCCCGCCTCCTGCCTTCAGAGCCAATGAATCAGACGTCTTTCCAGTAAATTCCATTGATTAGTACAGTTCTAAAAAAACCAAAGCCACAATAAGAGACAGACACACAGACCTGAACAGACACATCGAAAGGAGAGAGAGAGAAGCAGGCAGACAACAAGACAGACATGCCAGAGTGACAGGCCCAGGGAGGGACAGGAGTGGAGACAGAAAGACACGGAGCCTGGGGCGGGTGCTGGGGCACGCAGGGGCGGGTGCTGGGGCACGCAGGGCCGTGTCGCCTTGGAACCCCTTCTCGCCCGCAGTCTGGTGGCTCTGACAGCTACCGTGTCGCCACCTCGCAGGACAAGAAAGATGACAAGGGCTCGCCCAAGAAGAGCAAGGGCAAGGAGCGCCGTGACCTGGACGACCTCAAGAAGGAGGTGGCTATGGTAAGCCTCACTGCCTGCCCCCACCCCTTCCCCTGCACCCCAAGAGCTGGCCCTGGGACTGCACTCACCCCCGGCCCCACTCCTGTTCTTCAGACAGAGCACAAGATGTCGGTGGAAGAAGTGTGTCGGAAATACAACACTGACTGCGTTCAGGTGCGGCCCAAGCCGGGAGAAGGGAAGGAGAAGGGGCTGGGCGGGACCCCCGGGTGTGAGGGAGGAGGGGCTGGACCCCTGGGTGTGAGGGAGGCGGGGCTGGACGGGACCCCCGGGTGTGAGGGAGGAGAGCCTGGCTGGACCCCTGGGTGTGAGGGAGGAGGGGCTGGACCCCTGGGTGTGAGGGAGGAGGGACTGGACCCCTGGGTGTGAGGGTGGAGGGGCTGGACCCCTGGGTGTGAGGGAGGAGGGACTGGACCCCTGGGTGTGACGGAGGAGGGGCTGGGGTTGGACCCCTGGGTGTGAGGGAGGAGGGGCTGGACCCCTGGGTGTGACAGAGGAGGGGCCGGGGCTGGAGCCGGCATTCCCAGACTGCTCAGGGATGGTTTGCTGCTTATCCTTTGCCCCAGGGTCTGACCCACAGCAAAGCCCAGGAGATCTTGGCCCGGGACGGGCCCAACGCACTCACCCCACCCCCAACCACCCCGGAGTGGGTCAAGTTCTGCCGACAGCTCTTCGGGGGCTTCTCCATCCTGCTGTGGATCGGGGCCATCCTCTGCTTCCTGGCCTACGGCATCCAGGCGGGCACAGAGGACGACCCCTCTGGTGACAACGTGCGTCCCTCACCCTGTCCCGCCCTGGGCTAGCCCCTGCTTCGCCCACATCCCCCATCTGTCACACTCCCACTGGCCAGCTCTTTCTGCTCTCACCTTTGCCGTACCAGGAGCCCTAACCATATACAAGCCGAGAACATCACGGTTCAGCTTGTCCCAAGTCACCCAGCTGGGCTGTGAGCTGGCACTCTGTGCTGTGTCCCCATGGCCTCAGTGGCCTTGGGACAGACCCAAGCAGGTGGTCAGGGTGTGATAGACAGGGCAAGCGTGCTTCTGACCCGGGGCCAGACCCATCTACCCCGCTTCCCAAAGGGACACACGCAGGACTCCCTGCTGTAAACAGCCCTGAGCAGTGGCTCTGTGGAGAACACACACACACACACACACACACACCTTGAGCCACCCCAGGCAGCCACATTGGGATCTGGATTCAAAGCTGGCCACTGTGTGCAGGCACAAAGTCAGACAGATGAGCGGACACAGGGACGTTGGCACACACACAGAGCCACTGGCGTGGTCTGGTGACCAGCCATACATGCACACACAGCGTTCCGGAAGCTGACACCTGAGCAGACAGACCCCAGTCCCATTCAGACCCAGTTGCCCAAATCTAAGCCATCCCCTGGGTGTGGGACTCAGCGAGCAGAGTCTCGGATAGGCACTGATGGACAGACGGGGCGGACGACCAGTCTTCAGTGCAGGCAGGCGCACACACACACAGCACACAGGTGCAGTGGCCCAAGCAGAAGGACAAGCTTGGACAGAGATGGACACACAGACCCTGCAGTGCCCAGGGGGCGGGCTCTGGGCAGCCGTGACCCCGCCCCCATGTCCCCGCAGCTGTACCTGGGCATCGTGCTGGCCGCCGTGGTCATCATCACCGGCTGCTTCTCCTACTACCAAGAGGCCAAGAGTTCCAAGATCATGGAGTCCTTCAAGAACATGGTGCCGCAGGTGAGGGCTGGCAGGGAAGAGGGCCCAGGACAGGAGTCCCAGGAAAAGGGTGTCCTGTGCTGACTCCTCTTGTCTCCATCAACAGCAAGCCTTGGTGATTCGGGAAGGCGAGAAGATGCAGGTCAACGCCGAGGAGGTGGTGGTCGGGGACCTGGTGGAGATCAAGGGTGGAGACCGAGTCCCCGCCGACCTGCGCATCATCTCGGCCCATGGCTGCAAGGTAAGGGTTAGGGTTAGGGCCTGGGGCCTCCCAGACGCCACCCACCCACTGGCTCCCACACCTCCCTGATCCTGCACAGATCCTGCCCCGAGCGCAGCCCCCGGCCTGAGCTCTCGTCCCTCCTTCCCACAGGTGGACAACTCCTCGCTGACCGGCGAGTCCGAGCCCCAGACCCGCTCTCCCGACTGCACCCACGACAACCCCCTGGAGACACGTAACATCACTTTCTTCTCCACCAACTGTGTGGAAGGTGTGAGGGTGGGCCTGGGGCGGGGCCGGCCTGGGGGCAGACCTGGGGTAGGGCCACACCTTATGCCTCAGCCCTGCCCCTCTGGCCCTCCAGGCACTGCCCGGGGCGTCGTGGTGGCCACTGGGGACCGCACCGTCATGGGCCGCATCGCCACCCTGGCTTCCGGCCTGGAGGTGGGCAAGACGCCCATCGCCATCGAGATTGAACACTTCATCCAGCTCATCACTGGCGTGGCCGTCTTCCTCGGCGTCTCCTTCTTCATCCTCTCCCTCATCCTCGGCTACACCTGGCTCGAGGCGGTCATCTTCCTCATCGGCATCATTGTGGCCAATGTCCCAGAGGGGCTGCTGGCCACTGTCACGGTGAGGCTGGGCCCCTGGGTCGCGGGGAGCAGGACTGGGGTCTGAGGGAGGAGGCACTGGGGCCCGGAATGCAATGTTTGAGGCCAGGGCCACTCTGAGCCTTCCAGATGTGGAAGCAGGAGGGGCTGGAACGTGGAGGTCCCCCTGCCCACCCCTCACCCCAGCGTCGATACAGAGAGCAACCCCTTAGCAAACGCTGGGAGATGTGACAGGCCAACACCTCCTGGCTGTCGCACGAGGCTCACAGAATCAACATGCCCTTGGTGCAGAGCCCAGAGAACACATCCAGTTAAAAAACACAGCACACAGGTTCCCTCCCCATGAAGCACAGCACTGCCGCCAACACCCAAGGAAGGACAGCTCCAGCTGGCTCTGTGGACTGCATGGCTTAATCTCGGGTCTACTTGAGTGGCTTTGTGTTTCTGAGCGAGCAGCCGTGAAGTTTTACTAGTTTATAACATTCCAGTGCTGAGAGCCACAGCTTCTCCTTTCTGCTCTGGGTGGATGTGGGGGCGGGGAGGTATTGGAACATTCTGGAAGGTGTGTTTGGAACACGTCTGGCCTGGGGTTCGGAGTGAAATAGCCCGAAGTAGCCACAGCTGGGTGAAATTCCTTCCTGTCTTGGGGACCAGGCAGATGGCTCGTTGGAGCTTCTGGTGACCCCCCTGTTCTCTCGCGCCCTGCAGGTGTGCCTCACACTGACCGCCAAGCGCATGGCCCGCAAGAACTGTCTGGTGAAGAACCTGGAGGCGGTGGAGACGCTGGGCTCCACCTCCACCATCTGCTCCGACAAGACAGGGACCCTCACCCAGAACCGCATGACCGTTGCCCACATGTGGTTTGACAACCAGATCCACGAGGCCGACACCACCGAGGACCAGTCAGGTGAGCCTGGTTGGGGTGGGCGACGCTGCAGCAAGAAGGGGCAGGGCTGGGCCAGGGGACACTCCCTGCTCACGCCTCACGCACCTGCCTCCTCCAGGAACTTCCTTTGACAAGAGCTCGCACACCTGGGTGGCGCTGTCCCACATCGCTGGACTCTGCAACCGGGCCGTGTTCAAGGGTGGACAGGACAACATCCCCGTTCTCAAGGTGTGGCCCTGTCCCCCACCCTCTGACCTGCCTCCCCTCTCCCATCTCCTGCCGCCACCCTGACAGCCCCTGTCTCCACAGAGGGACGTGGCCGGTGACGCCTCTGAGTCCGCCCTGCTCAAGTGCATCGAGCTGTCCTCGGGCTCCGTGAAGCTGATGCGTGAGCGCAACAAGAAGGTGGCTGAGATCCCCTTCAACTCCACCAACAAGTACCAGGTGTGAGATCGCGGGGGGCGGGGGGCTCCCAGCTGCAATGGGGGGGAGGTGAGGATGCCCAGTCAGAGGGGATGGGAGGAGGCAGGCCCACTAAAGAATGTGAGATTCCCCTCTGCCAGCAGGTGGCGACAGCAGTAGGGGAGCCCAGCGGGTGTGACAAGAGGGGCGTCAGGTGACAGGCACAGCGTGTGCCCAGGAGTGGGCCGATTGCCCTGACCGGTCGCCAGGCAGTCCACGCAGTGGGAGGTCAGGGCAGGGGTGCCAGGCCTCCACGCTCGGGAGGGCCTTGGCTGTGACCCTGAGAGGGCCCAAGCACGACACGCAGAACACGCACCAGAGCGTCACTCGCCTCTTTTTTTTTTTTTTTAAGATTTATTTATTTGTAAGGCACATGAGTGGCAGGGAGTCCAGCCCCTGGGCCATCCTCCGCTACTCTGCCACGGCAAGGAGCTGGATCAGAAATGTAGCAGCCAGGACCTGAATGGGGGGATCAGGCAGCAACTTGACCCACAGCCGCACAACACTGGCCCTCATACTCCTCTTTTGAAGTGGTTTTACTGAGACAGAGTCCGCATCCCGGGCACTGTTGGTGTGAAGTGTGAACTCACTCCTGTTCATGTTCTTTCCTAAAGGCCACGCCGCTGCTCCGTGGGGAGTGCGGCCGCGGGCGGGTGCTGTGGCACGAGCTTGCCCTTCTCTTGGTATTTGGTAATCTACCAGATCTGTCTGCAAAGTAGCTGCACCCCCTTCCACAATTCCCTCTTTTCGAAAGACTCCCTGGTGGACGGGGAGCAGGAGGGAAGACACAGGAGTCCCGGGGGGCGGAGAGGGATCAGCTGAGCAAGGGGGGTCCCGGGGGTACACAGAGAGGAGCTGCTGAGTAGCCAGCGTGTGACATCGGCACCTCTGAGGGCCAGGGCTCAATCCCAGCTCCACTTCCGAGTCTGCTTTGCTGCTAATGAGCACCCTCCCGGGAGGTCCCGGGAGATGGCAGGCGGCTTGAGTGCCTGGGTCCCAGCCACCCCCGAGGGGGACCAGAGTGGG
The DNA here is from genome assembly GCF_017591425.1 of Ochotona curzoniae. Lineage (NCBI taxonomy): Eukaryota > Metazoa > Chordata > Mammalia > Lagomorpha > Ochotonidae > Ochotona > Ochotona curzoniae. Next base: position 1,380,622 of record NW_024465561.1, on the reverse strand, counting down.
GCTCTAGGCTGCTAAACCTGGATGTTGTGAACATCGAAGAAATGAAACAGAAGATCTTTCCATCTCTTTCTTTCTCTGTCCTGAAAAGAGTTAAAAAAAAAAAAAAAAAAAACTTCCTGGAAAGTAGAATTATAGAATTATTTTGGCGCAAAAAAAATAAATAAAAATCCTTGCATACAAGGGATTCCCAGAAAGCTTGTGCAAAAGCACGAGAAAACTATATGGATTTCAACTTTTTTTTTTTTTTTGCACCAAAATAAACTATTTTAAATTTACCGTTCCATGAACTGTCCCCTGGTGTTTCGGAAACAACTGACCGACTTTGCGACAGGTCCCCTGTGGGGTGAGCAGCAGCAGCGGCCAAGGCAGAGTGAGGCCTGGTGCCTCTGGGGGACACAGGGAGTGACGCGGCCATCTGTCACAGACTGACCTCTCCCGGAGAGCCGTGTGGATGGCGCCCTCTGCTGGACCCCTGTGGAAGTGCACCCCACCCAGTCCCCCAAAGCTGGGGAGCAAGTGGACTCCAGGACCCTGGGTGACTCAGACCAGCGCTCTGCATTCTCCCCCACAGCTCTCCATCCATGAGACTGAAGACCCCAATGACAACCGCTATCTGCTGGTGATGAAGGGCGCCCCCGAGCGCATCCTGGACCGCTGCTCCACCATCCTGCTGCAGGGCAAAGAGCAGCCGCTGGACGAGGAGATGAAAGAGGCCTTCCAGAACGCCTACCTGGAGCTGGGCGGCCTGGGCGAGCGTGTGCTGGGTGCGCAGCGCAGGGGGAGCTGGGGGGTGCAGGGGTTGGCTTCCAGGGGGCTGCGGTCCTCATGCCGCCTCCCCTCCCGGCCCCCAGGCTTCTGTCACTACTACCTGCCTGAGGAGCAGTTCCCCAAGGGCTTCGCCTTCGACTGCGATGACGTAAACTTCACCACGGACACCCTCTGCTTCGTGGGCCTCATGTCCATGATTGACCCACCCCGGGCAGCCGTCCCCGACGCCGTGGGCAAGTGCCGTAGCGCAGGCATCAAGGTGCGACCCGGGGGGTGCGGAGGAGGCAGGGCCCAGTGAGGGCTAAGACGGGGCGGGGGGCGCTGGGGCAACCCTGACAGCCAACGCCCACACAGGTCATCATGGTCACCGGCGATCACCCCATCACAGCCAAGGCCATCGCCAAGGGCGTGGGCATCATCTCTGAGGGCAACGAAACTGTAGAAGACATCGCCGCCCGGCTCAACATCCCTGTGAGCCAGGTCAACCCCCGGTGAGCTGTCAACGCCGCTCCACGCTTGCTGGCACCTTCCACAGCTCATTCCGACTCCTGCCTGGTGGGCTGGGTGGGGCTCCTTGCCAGCTCCATGCCCGCACCCCTGGTGCACGCGCGCGCACACACACCAGCTTCTCTGTAACCTTAGCCCTGACGATTCCTGTCTCAGGATACATCACACACACACACACACACACACACACACACACACACACACCACGTCTGCTTCTGTCTCTCGCCTTATTCTCTGCTTTCCCACCCTTTACGTCCACAGCCGTCCCCCGGCCTGTCTGTCCCGGCCCTGACCCGTGGCTGTCCCATCCTGGACCCGGCCACACATCACCCCCCTCACCTCACACACGCTGACCTTAGCTGCTTCCTCTGTGTCCCCTGGCAGGGACGCCAAGGCCTGCGTGATCCACGGCACCGACCTCAAGGACTTCACCTCGGAGCAGATTGACGAGATCCTGCAGAACCACACCGAGATCGTCTTCGCCCGCACGTCCCCGCAGCAGAAGCTCATCATTGTGGAAGGCTGCCAGCGACAGGTGGGGGAGGCTCTGGGAGACACATGGGCCCCCGAGAGTGGAGCTGATGGGGTGCTCCAGGAAACACGTAGGGGTCCCCCAAGAGTGGGGCTGAAGGGGCACAGCCTCCAGGTGGCCTCCAGGAGTCACCCTTGCTTCCCTGTCCTCCCCTCTAAGGGAGCCATCGTGGCAGTCACAGGGGACGGCGTGAACGACTCCCCGGCTCTGAAGAAGGCGGACATCGGGGTGGCCATGGGCATCGCCGGCTCCGACGTCTCCAAGCAGGCGGCCGACATGATCCTGCTGGATGACAACTTTGCCTCCATTGTCACTGGTGTGGAAGAGGGTGCGTGGCCGGGGTGACCTTGGAGACCAGGCAGGGCCCAGGGGGAGCATGAGCAGGTGTTCTTGTCTTCCTGCTGCCTTGGGGTGACACGGAGGAGGGGGCCCAGGAGCCCTTGGGGTCAGGGAAAGGCAGAGTGCCAGGGTCTGGAGAGAGAGGCCACGCAGAAGGGCAGGCCCCGCCCCGTGCCGGGATCCAGGGCCAAGGAAGTGTCAAGGATAGTAGGACTGTGTTGGGGGCCATGCTGGATTCCCACACGACTCGTGAGCCACCCAACCCCGTCAAGGAAGACACCATCCTTGGTACCTGCCAACTTGTCACTCCCAGAGATCACCCAACCTTGAATTCATGCTGGGCCTCATCACACGGGTGGACACATGCGTGTTGAGCCCCTTCTACACAGCCACCTCACGCAGGTTCACTCCCCAAAGGGATGCAATAGGCAAGCTGAGGCCAGCACCCAGGACCCCTGGTCTTGCACGTGGGTGCAGGGGCCCAAGCCCTAGGCCCCTCCTCTGCTGCTTTCCCAGGCCACAGCAGGGAGCCCGGGCTCTGAGCTTCCCCCGACCCCCCACAGGCCGCCTCATCTTCGACAACCTGAAGAAATCCATCGCCTACACCCTGACCAGCAACATCCCCGAGATCACCCCCTTCCTGCTCTTCATCATGGCCAACATCCCACTGCCACTGGGCACCATCACCATCCTCTGCATCGACCTGGGCACCGACATGGTGAGTCCCCGGACCCAGGAGGAAGCGAGGGAGGGACCCCGCTCTGCCGCGTCCGTCTCACCCGCACCGTCCCGCCCAGGTCCCCGCCATCTCCTTGGCCTACGAGGCGGCTGAGAGTGACATCATGAAGCGGCAGCCCAGGAACCCTCGCACGGACAAGCTGGTGAATGAACGGCTCATTAGCATGGCCTACGGCCAGATCGGTGAGCCGCTGCGCCCTGGGCTGAGGCGGGACAGCCCGGGCGGGCAAAGCGCCCCGTCTGTGCTGTGGCCCTGTGCACAGGCCCTGCCAAGGCCCTCCTCCAGGCTCCCTCCAAGTGACCTGACTTGGGGTGGGGGAGGGAAGGGCTCCCCAGGAAGCTGTGCTGGTGTGAGGAGCAGGGCCCAGCTTCCTCCCCGGCCCCCCATCACCTGAGCCTCTACCGCACCCCCTTCCTCCCTCAGGAATGATCCAGGCGCTGGGCGGCTTCTTCTCCTACTTCGTGATCCTGGCAGAAAATGGCTTCCTGCCGGGCAACCTGGTGGGCATCCGGCTGAACTGGGATGACCGCACCGTCAACGACCTGGAGGACAGCTACGGACAGCAGTGGGTGAGCAGGGCGGCAAGGCCAGCGGCTCCCTCGGGCTGAGCGAGGCAGCGTCCAAACCGTGGCTGGGCATTGCACCCAAATTCCCACTCCCCACAGTGGCCTGGCATTCCCCCGGCCACACTCAGCCGCATCTGTACCCCCGGGGGGGAAGGGGGATCCTGTGCAACCCTTACCCTCCCCAGTGTGTGTCCTGGGGACCCCGTGCCTGAACCTGCTGCCGGCTCCCGCAGACATACGAGCAAAGGAAGGTGGTGGAATTCACCTGCCACACAGCCTTCTTCGTGAGCATCGTGGTGGTGCAGTGGGCCGACCTGATCATCTGCAAGACCCGTAGGAACTCCGTCTTCCAGCAGGGCATGAAGTGAGCCTGGGACGCCCTGCCCGAGGCCCTGGCGGGGAGGGGTGGGGGAACCTAGGTCTCTCCTTACCTCGCTCCGTGCAGCTGTCTCACTCTGGCCATCTACCGCTGAGGTCTCCTTGCCCGTGCGTGGCCGTGGCCGCCCACCCAGCCGGCCCACACTCTGTGTCTCTGTTGCTGTGGGGTGCAGGGGGGCGGGGTGTGGGGAGGCTGCCCGGGCACCCAGCCCTGTGCCTCCTTACTTGTATCTCCAGGAACAAGATCCTCATCTTCGGGCTGTTTGAAGAGACGGCACTTGCCGCCTTCCTGTCTTACTGCCCGGGCATGGACGTGGCCCTGCGCATGTACCCGCTCAAGTGAGTTTCCTGGTGCCCCAGGCTCCCCACGCCAGGGTCAGCCCCGTCCCCCGACCCCCGGCGAGCCTCCTCTGGGGAACAGGGTCTTCGCAGCTCCCCCTTGGCCTCGGCTCTCTCGGGTCCCCATTGCAGCTCCTGTTCTGGAGGGCTGCCCCTGCTGCCCACCGCCCGGGGTCTCCTCCAGCCCCGCCAGCCCTGGGCTCACGCTAGCGCCATCTCTCTCCCTTGCAGACCCAGCTGGTGGTTCTGTGCCTTCCCGTACAGCTTCCTCATCTTCGTCTACGATGAGATCCGCAAGCTGATCCTGCGCAGGAACCCCGGGGGTGAGGGGCAGCCCACCCTCCTACCCCCGCCCCCGCGTCCAGCCTTCGTCCCTGCGAGCTGCCCTCCCTCCCGTGAGGCAGCTCTCACACTCTCTCTCTCTCTCTCTCTCTCCAGGTTGGGTGGAGAAAGAAACCTACTATTGACCTCAGCCCCGCCACGTCGCCCGACTCCCCTTGCCCCCAGCCCAGGGCGGCCCCCGCCAGCCCCCATTTTGTACTCGTGGGCAGGGGCCCTCCTTTCTCCCCAGTGGCCCCAGCTGGGCCCCCACCTCCAGTTATCTCCCGTCTCTTCCCTCTGGCTGGCTTCTCTCCCCGCCCCACCCCTGCCTCTCCCCTCTTTTCTGTGTGTTTTCTCTCCTCTCCTCGCCTCCCTCCTCCCTGGGCTCTTTTTTATGCCCCCTCCTCCCCCCTCCCCTGGCCGATGCCACCTCTGGTCCTGGTCAACTACAAATATATCAGTGGGGACAGAGGCCGCGTGTGCTGTGCGTGGTGTCCGGAAGTGGCTGGGACGCGGTCCGAGTTCCCTGCTAGTGCCTGAGGAGACGGGGAGAGGCAGGGAGATTTAGGACGCTGGGAAGGCTGTGACGTCATGGTGATGATTTTGCTGCTGAACGGAGGCACCCACTCCCACACTGTGCCCTGCCCCTTGGGGTGCCTGTCCCACTGGGGCCTCGCCTGGTACAAGAGGCACAAAAAGCAGAAGTCATCTGTTCTGTTCAAAAGCCAGGAGGGGACGAACCTGGGCCGAGGACCCCAGCTGAGAGCTTGAGCTCCCCAGGGAGACCAGCAAATGCACCAAGTGCATGGGAGCTTCCCACGGACCACATGTGGCTGCAGCCCAAGTGTCCGGCCCTGCCCGCCATGCCCCTTCCTCCCCAGGCACAGCCCCCTACCCCACCCTGGGGTGACTGTGGTGCACTCTGCCCACCCCTCCTTTGGGGCTATTCCCAACTTGAGGCCTTCAGGCCTGGTGCAGCCAGGAACGTTCTGGTTGTGCCTTCTGATCACACACACACACACACACGCGCGCGGGCGTGGGATGGTGGGGATGGGTGGGGCGGGAGGCGCTGTCAGAGCCTCTTCCAGGCTCTTCAAGGTTTTGCCATAGTGTGCCTACCCTCTGGCTCCCCCTGCTGGCTCCATAGCGGAAGTGTGCCTACCCTCTGGCTCCCCTGCTGGCTCCATAGCCATAGTGTGGCTGCTCGCTGGCTCCCCCTGCTGGCCCTATTGCTATGCACCCGCGCTGCTCCCTCCTGTGCCCCTCCTGTGCCCCACCTGCCCCAAGGACATCCTAAAGTGGAACAGGAACCACAAATGCCCAAGGATGACAGGAACCCTTCCTCTGTATTTGAATTTCTTAAAAATCATTTTTATTGGAAAGGCAGGTTTACAGAGTGAAGGAGACAGAATAAATTTTTTAAAGGACTTATTTATTAGGGTCCTGCACGAAAGCAGAATTGGTTAAATCCTCACCTTGCGAGTTCCAGGATCCTATGTGGGCACCAGTCCATGTTCCAGCTGCTCCACTTCCCATCCAGCTCCTTGCTTGTGGCCTAAGAAAGCAATGGACTACAGCCCAAAGCCTTGGGACCCTGTACCCATGTGGGAGACCCGAAAGAAGCTCCTGGCTCCTGGCTTCAGACCGGCTCAATTCTGGCTGTTGTGGCTACTTGGGGAGTGAGCCAGCAGACAGAAGATATTTCTTTCCTTCTCTCTATAAAATTTAATCTGCCTTTCCAATAAAATACATGCCCACTTCTACCCACTGGTTCACTCCAAAATGGCCGTAACCTTGGGTGTGTCAGAAGCCAGGAGCTTCTTCTGGGTCTCCCACACAGGTGCAGGACCCCAAAGCCTGGGCCATGCTTTGCTATTTTCCCAGGCCACAAGCAGGCAGGAAATGGAGCAGCCAGGACATGAACCGGTGCTCATAGGGAAGCCAGCCCTGGCTGTTAACTCGCTACATCACAGAACAGGCTCCTGTACTTAATAGACAGACACAGGGGTCTTCCAGCTGCTGCTCACTCCCGAAAGGCCCACAGCAGCCATGGCTGGGCCGGGCTAAAGCCAGGAGCATCATCAGGGTCTGCAAGAGCAGCAGAGACCCGCACACTCACTGCCACCATGCAGGGAGTGCAGTGGCAGGAAGCTGGATGGGCAGCCGAGCAGCTGTGGCTTTACCCAGCGACATGGTGGGCATGCTGCAGCTACTGCCCACCAGCTCCCTGCCCATTGCCCTACAGCCAGCTCAGACAGGTACTGCCTCCCCCAATCCCAAAACTACTACCCTGAAACACCTCCCACCAGCCTCAAGGTAAAACCAAAAATGATGGTTGCAAGTGTGTGTGTGTGTGTGTGTGCGTGTGTGTGTGGAGGGGTGAACCAGTGGATGGAAATTCTCCATCTCCCCACTTGTCCAGTGCAAACAAAGAAATAAATATCATAAAAAGGAAATTCCTGGGTCCGGCGTGGTGGCCTAGGGACTAAAATCCTCACCTTAAACTTGCCAGGATCCCATATGGGCGCCGGTTCTAATCCCAGCAGCCCCAATTCCCATCCAGCTCCCTGCCTGTGGCCTGGGAAAGCAGTTGAGGACGGCCCAAAGCCTTGGGAACCTGCACCCGTGTGGGAGACCCAGAAGAGGCTCCTGGCTGCTGGTTTTGGATTGGCTCAGCACCGGCTGTTGTGGTTACTTAGGGAGTGAATCATTGGACAGAAGCTCTTCCTCTCTCTCTCTCTCTCTCTCTCTCTCTCTCTCTCTCTCCTCATATCTGAATTTGCAATAAAAATCAATAAATCTTTTTTAAAAAAAAAAGGAAATTCCCTCCCCTCCTACAGCCCCACCCTATGTCTTAGCGCCACATGCTGGCACCACACATGTCCAAGGCCCTGCCCCCATGCACCCTCTTTAACACTCCGACTCCTTGACTGTCTCCCTGAGGTTCACTCCAGGGCGAGGCCATGAGGGAGGCTGACCCCCTCCAAGCCCCTGTGGAAATCCCATGTCCTGGACCCAGCTCTGCCTTAGAGGTGCCACAGCCCCTCTGGCCACTGTCAAGTTTGAGGCTCCATTTGCAGAGGTCGTGACCTTAACGTCTCAGATGTGCCACTTACCGAGTGAGCAGCGAGCAGCTCCAACACGCGTGCTGTGTGGCTGGATCACCCAGAGCCAAGGAGAAGGTCCCCACTGCCAGAAGGGCCACACTGCAGGCTCAGGGAGGGGACTAGGTCCACACAGCCCAGCCAGCTCTGTCACCGCCTGTGACACCGGTTCCAGGCCTGGCTGCTCTATCCAGCTCCCTGCTAAGGAGCCTGGGGGAGACCATGGAACGTAGCCCAGGTATTTAGGTTCATGCCATCCCCATGGGGACCCTGATGGAGTTCCTGGCTTCTGGCTTCAGCCTGCCGTTTTGGCCTGGTCATTGCAGCCTCCTGAGAAGTGAGTCAGTAGGTGGAAGATCTCTCTCTGTGTAGTTATTTCAAATCTTTTTTTAAAAATATATGTTTATTTTTAAAATAAGAAAACAAAAATGTTTATTTTTATTGGAAAGGTAAATTTACAGAGAGAAAAAGAGACACAGAAAGATCTTCCATCTGTTGGCTCACTCCCCACATGGCCGCAATGGCTGGAGCTGAGCCTGTCTGAAGCCAAGAGCCAGGAGCCTCCTCTGGGTCTCCCAGGCCAGTGCAGGGTCCCAAGGCCTTGGGCTGTCCTTTACTGCTTTCCTAGGCCACAGGCAGGGAGCTGGATGGGAAGTGGAGCAGCCAGAACACAAACTGGCGCCCATGTAGGATCCCAGGGCCTACAAAGTGAGTATTTAGCCACTGAACCATTGTGCCCCTGCCCCGGCCACACTCCCCACCCCACCCCTGCCCCGGTGATGACAGGTGCGTCCTGTGTTGGAGTGTCTGGTTGGGTTCTGGCTGCAACTCCCTGATGATGTACGGCCTGGGACACAGCATTTGAGGCTCCAGTAATGGGGTTCCCCACGCCCACGTGGGAGACCTGAGTTGAGTGGGTGGCAGCTAAGTGTGTGTGCGTGTGTGTGTGTCTGCTCTGAGACAAATGTAAAATATTAAAACCCATAGGCCTCCCCTCCCCACCTCCTTCTGTCCTACCCAAAGCCTTCTTGTTCCCATTGTTATACCCACCCTGCTTGGGCTCAGAAGGACAGGGGCCTCCTCCCCAGTTAATGCACAGAAATCTTCAGCATTCCCAGTGCTCGACCTGCAGCCCAGGGACCAGCGCCTCCTCTAGGGAACTTGTTAGAAATGCAAATTTAATTGCCTACAGTCTAGACCGGCTGAGTCAGAACATCTGGGCCCGAAGCCCAGTGTTTAATCCAATCCTCCTGGGTGGCTTTTTTTTAATCTTCTAGAGTCCACGGGTAGCTCCGCACCTTCTCACTGTACTCGCCCGCAAGCCCTCTTCGGAGACTACAACTCCCACCGTGCCAGAGGCGCCCGTCCTCGGAAGGAACTACACCTCCCAAGATGCTGCACGCGGTCCCGCCATGCTGGCCGCGCCCCGCGCTCGGTGGCCGGCTGGACTACAACTCCCACAGTGCTGTGCGCCCAGCGCTCCGCCCCTCGGGGCCACGTCGCTGGGCCGGGGTGAGGCCTGGTTCGGGCGGGGTCGGGACCCAGGGCTGCAGACGGCGCCGCGACCGTCCCCGGCGCCGACATGGCGGCCCAGAAGGAGCCGCAGAAGGATGCCGAGGCGGAAGGGCTGAGCGCCACGTGAGCGAGCCGGCTGTGACCCGGGGAGGAGGTGTGGGGGGACCCGGCCCGGCCCCGTGCTCCCTCGGGCGGCAGGGGGTCGCTCCGCCTCCCGCCCCCCGACGGCTCCTGGTGTGACCCGGGACCCCGGAGTGGGCTGCTGCAGTGCGGTGCTCCCCGTCCTCCTCCCCGTCCTCCTCTTCCCCCGTCCTCCTCCTCCCCGTCCTCCTCTTCCCCCGTCCTCCTCCTCCTGTCCTCCTCCTCCCCCGTCCTCCTCTCCGTCCTCCTCTTCCCCCGTCCTCCTCCTCCCCGTCCTCCTCCTCCCCGTCCTCCTCCTCCTGTCCTCCTCCTCCCCCGTCCTCCTCTCCGTCCTCCTCTTCCCCCGTCCTCCTCCTCCCCGTCCTCCTCCTCCCCGTCCTCCTCCTCCTGTCCTCCCCTCAGTTCTCCCCATCCTCCCCTCCCTCCTCCCCCACTCTTCCTCCCCTCCCCTTCCTCTCTCCTCTCTTTTAGGGGAACCTGGGGTGCTGACCCCCGGCCTGCACTGACCCGGCCCCCCACCTTCCAGGTCCCTGCTGCCCAAGCTGATTTCGGCGGGCGCTGGCCGGGAGTGGCTGGAGCGGCGCCGTGCCACCATCCGGCCCTGGGGCGCCTTCGTGGCCCAGCACCGCTTCTCGCGGCCCCGCAACCTGGGCGAGCTCTGCCAGCGCCTGGTCCGCAATGTGGAGTACTTCCAGAGCAACTACGTGTTTGTGTTCCTGGGCCTCATCCTCTACTGCGTGTGAGTTCCCGTCCCCCGCGCGGGGCGCCCCTCTGGTGCCCAGGGCCACTGTGACCGCCGCCCCACCCCGTGTCCTCCCCTGCAGGGTGACGTCCCCCATGCTGCTGGTGGCCCTGGCTGTCTTCTTCGGCGCCTGCTACATCCTCTACCTGCGCACGCTGCAGTCCAAGCTCGTGCTCTTTGGTAACAAAACCGGGGGTTCTGGGAAGGCTCTGCAGAGTGTCCTGACTCCCTCCAAGCCTGCGCCCCACTAGGCCCTGCTCCCCAAAGCCGGAGCAGGGGCGGGGCAGCTCACCCCCAGCCGGCTCCCCAACCTCTGCTGCACCCACAGTGGACAGCAGGTGGCACCCTGACGCAGATCTGGAAGGCCTTTGGGTTGCTCAGAGAGAGGGAAGCTGACGCCACCACCTCTTGGGGTTCCCAGCTACTATCAAGGGGCATTGGGAAGTCGGTGCCCAGGGTGGAGAGAGAGAAAAGGCAGCAGGGCAAATAACAGATATGGCGGGAATCCTCCAGGGGTCTGCAGGGCAGTGGGCTGCGGTGGAGGGGCGTGGAAAGGTCCCTGAGGAAGCCCAGCTGCGGCTCAGCTCCGCTGGTTTGCAGTCAGTGGATCACACAGGCTGGGGCAGGAGTGCCCTCCCGGCTGATCCTGAAGCTGTGGGCTGAGGAACGCAAGGACAGGGGACAGGGGGACGACATGGGGACTTGGAGGAACTTGGAACTGGTGATGCTAGGTTGTTCGAGGGTGGCATGCGCCACTAGGAGACACTGCAGAGTGGGACTGACTGCCCGTGTCCCCTCTCCCCAGGCCGAGAGGTGACCCCGGCCCATCAGTACGCCCTGGCTGGAGGCGTGTCCTTTCCTTTCTTCTGGCTGGCAGGGGCGGGCTCGGCCGTCTTCTGGGTCCTGGGTGAGTACGGGGCTGGCTGAGGGAGGGGGCAGTGGGGAGGGGACATGGCCCTGAATCACCTGCCTTCCCCTGCAGGGGCCACCCTGGTGGTCATCGGCTCCCATGCTGCCTTCCACAAGATTGAGTCCGTGGATGGGGAGGAGCTGCAGATGGAGCCCGTGTGAGCTGGCCTCCCGGGCCAAGTGTCCCCACCCCTGCTTCCTGTCACAAGCTTGGGGAAGGTTTGCTTTTAGAAATAAAGCTATTCCGTTGTCATCTGGCAGTACAGGTCGCCCAGGTTTCCTGTGGGTCTCTGGGAGATGCTGGGAGACCAGAACGCGAGCTGGGAAGGGTGACAGTGAGCAGGATGGGCCAGGGAGGGTGACAGCGCATGAGCAGGGCACACCCATGGACACTGCAGGGCGGGGGCGGAGGGGAGGGCCGTCATGCAGTGACCGAGCCGAGGCAGCCCAGCACCGGGGTTGGGACGGCCTGTGGTACACAGCTCTGTCCAGCTGCCCACACATGGGGTATGGGCTTTGAGTGGACACGAGACACAGCACAGACAGGACCCCCACGAACCCCCATAATGAGCCATGACGAGGCATGTGACACGTGAACCAGGGGAGCCAGGCCAGAGACTCGGCTGGGCATGTAAGCACCAGGTGACCCCCAGCAGACTGCCTGGGAGGGGAGAGCGGGCACTGCCCAGCGGGAGTGTGGTCTCACACAGTCTAGACAGCAGGAGCCACTCCGGAAATCCAGGCTGCAGGGCGCTGTCCAGGGCCAGGCGGCCCGCAGGTAGGTGCCAAGACCAGCCCCCAGCCCCTGGGTTCAGTCCTCTGTCTGGGGAGAGTTCTGGAGGGAGTGGCCAGAGCAGTGTGGCACAGTGGGTACAACCACAGCTTGTCCCATATTAGCCCCAGATTGAGTGCCAGCTGCTCTGCTTCCCACCCAGCTCCCTGCTGATGCTCCTGGAAAAGCAGTGGAGGATGCCCAGGTCCTTGGGCACCTGCGTGGGAGACCCCAGTGGGATTTCAGGTTCGTGGCTTGAGCCCGACACAGCCCCAGGTGTTGTGGCTGTTTGGGGAGGGAAGGAGGATACCTCTGCTTCCTCCCATTGCCGCCCCCCCCCCATTGCTTTGTCTTTCAAATCTTTAAAAAAAAGACTGTGGAGGTGGCCAGAGAGGGCCTTCCTGAGGTGACCCTAGGTCTGGGGGCTGTAGATGGTAGAGGCAGAGGAGAGAGGTTGGGCAGGTGCACCAGGGCGGGGGAGATGGCAGAGGCCCAATTCACTGTCCACTGTCCCATGAAGACCACCAGCTGGAAACCGAAAGAATCATCCTTGGGCAGCAAGGCACTTCCCGGATGGATCCTGGGCCTCTGCAGACTCGGGGGAAGGCTGAGCTGGAGGCTCTTGAAGGAAGTGACTTGGCCATGAGCCCTGAGAGATGTGGAGCCAACTGCAGGTAGAAGCTCCCAAGCAGAGGGACCCCAGGGATTCCCGTAGCGTGAGCTCCAGCTGTTACAGCTTCTGGCCTGTGCCCAGCAGCACTCCCCGACCGTGTCCTTCCAGGGCCTACAGAGCCCAACATTCTGCTGGGATTCCTGCCGCGGGGAAAGATGGCAGAAGCAAGTGCATAGGGCCTCAGGTCGGATCCACTCTGCCACAGCGACCACAGGGCAGTGCTGTGGCTGCGGGTTTGAGCGGGTGGGGGACTCGGCCCTGGGAGGGAAGGCTGGGCCCAGATAAGGGCTCTGGCCTGCTGATGATGCAAAGCTGTGACTAGGGTTCAAGCAGGCAGAGGGACAGGGTCCTTCATGAATGTAAGAAAGGTGTTCCTGGGCCTGACGTGTCCTAGCTGCTAAAGTCCCTCGCCTTGAACACGCTGGGATCCCAAATGGGCACCGGTTCTAATCCCGGCAGCCCCGCTTCTCATCCAGCTCCCTGCTTGTAGCCTGGGAAAGCAGTCGAGGACGGCCCAAAGCCTTGGGACCCTGTACCCGTGTGGGAGACCTGGAGGAAGTCCCTGGCTCCTGGCTTCAGATCGGCACAGCACCGGCCGTTGCAGTCACTTGGGGAGTAAATCATCAAACGGAAGATCTTCCTCTCTGTCTCTCCTCCCCTCTGTGTATCTAACTTTGCAATAAAAATAAAATAAAAAAGAAGAAGAAAGTTGTCTCTGGGGTGATGTGTGGCTGTGAGGCCAGTGAGGATGAGACCACTTGGTAGATTACTGCAAGAAGGGCTGGCCAGGGGCTGGCACAGTGGCTCAGCTGGCTAATCCTCCACCTGCCAGCATCGCATATGGGTGCTGGTTTGTGTCCCTGATGTGCCACGCCCCACCTAGCTCCCTGCATGTGGCCCGACAAAGCAACAGAGGATGACCTAAGTCCTTGGGACCCTGCACCCGTGTGCTCCTGGCTTCAGCTCAGCTCAGCTCTGGCCGTTGTGGCCACTGGAGAGTAAACCAGTGGATGGAAGATTTTCTAATTCTAACTTTCCAAGTGAAATAAACACATTTAAAGAAGGATAAGGAAGGGCCTGGAGCAGTAGCCTAGTGGCTAAATCCTCGCCTTGCATCCACCAGGATGCCACATGGGCACTGGCTCATATCTCAACTGTTCCACTTCCCATCCAGCTCCCTGCCTGTGGCCTGGGAAAGCAGTCAAGGACGGCCCAAAGCCTTGGGATCCTGCACCCATGTGGGAGACCCGGAAGAGGCTTCTGGCTCCTGGCTTCGGATTGGCTCGGCTCTAACTGTTATTACCACTTGGGGAGTGAACCAGAGGATGACAATCTTTCCTCCTTTCTCTACATTCTGACTTTCCAATAAAAACTTAAAAAACAAAAACAAACAGAAAGGGGAGCCTGGATGGGCACTCAGCAGGGCGCAAACTCCAGCATCCACCAGCAGAGGGCGCGAGAGTGCTTCCTCCAGGCTTCATGGAAGCTCCCAGTGGTTGGAGGGGCTGCTGGGCAGCGCAGGGGGCGTCTGAGGCTTAGCAGGGGCTGCTGGGCAGCGCAGGGGGCGTCTGAGGCTTAGCAGGGGCTGCTGGGCAGCGCAGGGGGCCTCTGAGGCTTAGCAGGTCACCTGAGGCACTTGAAGGTCAGGGTCCCCTGCAGGTCCCTCTGCAGGAGCAGAGTGGTCATGTCTGCTGGTCCCAAAGCCAGTTCCCAATCATCTGTGAAGGTGGCCACCACATCCAGAGGTCCCACGAGGGCCCAGCTCTGAGGCCACCAAGGCCGTGGTCATCAGGCTGTTGCTACCACAGGGCGAGGCGGAGACTCAGGGTAGATGCTTAATCTGACCACAGGTCCCTAGACCCGGTTTTGAGATGCTAAGACGAGAACAGAAGCTTCCAGAGGAAGTGGTCAGGGCTGGGTCTCTTTCCACCAAATGACCAGGTTGGTTTGGAGTGACAGACACTGAGACTTGGTGCCTCAGTGGAGGGGGAGGGTCAGAGACCAAAGCCTGGGTGCCAGCCTGGGTCCCGTCTGATGCAGCATTCTGCAGTTTCCTGATTCGGAGTAGGATGAATTGGGGCTCTGTCATCAGCTTGGTTGGGACACCGGAGTATTGGGGTGGGGGAGTTCAGAGGAAATACTGGGAGACCAAGGCCCCATTTTGGGGTAAGAAGGGAAGATGCCCGTGGTTGGAGGTGGCCGGGTAGAAACGGGGGCGCCAGCTGGGGGTGACAGAGGCTGGGGCTGTGCTGCTGTTAGGGACAGCAGAGATGGGGAGGCAGGAAGTGACAGTACCTGGGGGGGCGGGTCCTGCCTGGAGGTTGGAGCAGTAACCCAGGGCCAGAGACATGGGGGTGGGAGGGGTCCCCTCTAGAATCCAACAGGTTAGGCCATAACTCAGATCCTGGCAGCTCCACTTCCCATCCGGCTCCCTGCTTGTGGCCTGGGAAAGCTGTGGAAGATGGTCCCTAGCCTTGGGACCCTGCACCCACATGGGAGACCCGGAAGAGGTTCTTGGTGCCTGGCTTTGGATCAGCTCAGCTCTGGCCATTGCAGGGAGTAAAGCAGCAGGTGGAAGGTCTGTGTCCTCTTCTCTCAGGAAGTCTGAGTTTTAAGTAAAAAATAAATAAGTAATTTTTTTTTAAGTTGAGGTGCCAGACTGAAGGTTTGATAAGCAGCAGAAATTGAAGATCTGGGGACCCTGAGATTGGTGACCTGGCCATCTCTCTCTCTCTCTCTCTTTCTCTTTCTTAAAGATTTATTTATTTTTATTGGTAAGTCAGATATACAGAGAGGATGAGAGACAAAGAAGATCTTCCATCCGATCATTCACTCCCCAAGCGGCTGTAACGGCCAGAGCCGAGCCAATCTGAAGCCAGGAGCCAGGAACTTCTTCCAGGTCTCCCACGTGGGTGCAGGGTCCCAAGGCTTTGGGCCGTCCCTGACTGCTTTCCCAGGCCACAGGCAGGAAGCTGGATAGGAAGTGGAGTAGCCGGGATTAGAACTGGCTCCCATTTGGGATCCTGATGCATTCAAAGTGAGCACTTTACCCACTAGGCCACAGTGCCAGGCCCAGCCTGGTCATCTCTTTTGGGATGTCAAAGACCACTAGACAATTGCCAGCCATGTTCCAGATCCCAAAGTCCCAGGATTTTGCCACCACACTGGCCTAGGCTCTGGTTTGGGGTGAGCGACTCATGTGGGCTGCCTGCCTCACTGCGGGGGTGGTCACAGGCCAGAGGCCAGAAGATTCATTTGGGGTGCTGGCTGCTGGTGTCTGGCTTGGAAGACACAGGGTCAGGACACAGCCATCATGATTGACGTGGCAGACGCAAAATTCTATCGGCATAGCCAGCGACCGGGGCCCTCGTGTCTGGTTTGGGACTTGCAGCATGGGGAGTTCGTGTTGGAGCAGGGTGGGAGTCTCAAGTGGGTCTGTCTTCTTATTTATGTACTTATATTTGAAAGGCAGAGAAGGAGAGACGGGGAGAAAGATCTCCATCCACTCTTTCACCCTCCAGATGGCCACAACACAACACAGGGTCCCCTAGAAGCTGGGAACTCAACCTGCTCTCCCACGTGGGTGGCAGGGCCCCAGGCCTGGGACAGGCACAGACTGAGCCCTTGAACCCACACTCGGGCAGTAGAGGTAGGAGTCCCAGTGGCTTATAATCCTAGGGCCACACGCTCACCCCTACTTATCTCAGATGTTGGGGCATGAGAACAGGCCCCCAGGACCCAGCTGGAGGCCTTGGGCTGGGGAGGCTGTGCGGTTTACAGTGACAGAACATGAGCACAGGGGTTGTGGTCCAGTGCAGGGTGAGGTGAGGTGAACCCAGGGACCCTGGGGGTGACAGACACTGGGATTGCCTCATCTCATTTTCTGTAAACAGAACGGAGTCCTAGGCAACCAGGGGGAACATCTAAGAGGCGTGGGAACAGCCTCCAGTGATGGGTGACAGTATGTGCCAGGGGCTCCGTGTGGGGTGACGTTATCTGGGGGGCATGGTCCTCGTGTGGGGTGGCAGTCTGCGAGTCTTCAGGGTCTTTTAGGAGTGATGGGTTAGGGTCCTGGTGACAGTGTGAAGAGACTACTGTGACATGTGTCATCTCGTAGATGACAGCGGATGGGGTGCCCAGAAGGTGGGGCGTCTCAGAGACGGGGGTCTGGGCATGTACCCGGGATGATAGACGAGGGGCTCACCTGTCTGGTTTGGGGAGTCACATGACTTGGTTAGAAGCAACACCTGTAGCGTTGAGGAGGCCAGCTGTGATTCTTGCCCTGGGAGCCTGGGATGATGTGGCTGGGGCCCCACAGAGACTAGGGGGCAGCCAAGGCTGGGTGTCTGGGACTTGGTGGGGGTGAGAAGAGTGGGACCTCAGACCTAGGGGCCACTTGCAGGTGCAGGGGGTGGCACAAGTCTGTGACAGGGCCGCCACCTTGGAGGCTGGGGGCATCCCCACACCAGTGTGGTGGTGGCCACGATGACACCCCATCTGGGGTCAGCTGTCTGCAGTGGAGCTAACAGGCTCCCACAGGCCAAAGCCTCACTCAGAGGCAGAGGGTAAGGGTTGGAGGACGTGCCTCGCTGCAGGTGATTGAAATTGGAGGCCTGGGGCTGACTTTGAAGGGATGCTGATGGGTGCTTCATGTGAAGTACTTAACTCTGGGTGTTGGGGCACACGGGTTCCTGACCCTGGCTGCAGTGCCGTGCATGCTGGGTTAGTTAAGACGGCCAGGCTTAGAGCTCGTACTTGCCAAGTCTGGGCTGGGAGAGTTTGGAGACCCAGATTTTAAGTTTAGGTTGCTTGGCTTTAGGGTTTAGGGGTGCTCACATTTGATTTCACACATACTGATGTGATGCCCACATACTGATTTCAGATAACGTGGGGTCCACGTGCCTAGATGTCTGGATTAGGGGTGTTTTCATTTGGGGGTGTTGACACCACATTCAAGGCTGCACTGAGCTCAGGGCCTAGATGTGGAATTTTGACCCAGCAACGAGGGGGTTGTCCTAAAGCTCATCTAACTTTAGGGGTGCTGAGGCTGGGGACCCAGCTGCCACCTTCTGAGGCATCAAGCTCACTCTGTACCCCAGCTCCCTGTTCATGCGCACCCGAGAGGCGGCAGGGTGGGGTCAAGGACATGGGCCCCTGCCACCCACATGGGAGACTGGGTTGGGGCTCCAGGCTCCTGGCTTTGGGCTGGCCTGGCCCTGGCTGTTGCAGGTGTTTGGGGAATGAGCCAGCGGTGCAGAGTAACCTGTCTCTGTTGCTCTGCCTTAAAAATAAAAAGCCAGTGTCTGCTTCTTCATTTTCAGAGTCCTTCTAGGTCATGTCAGCCAAGGGGACCCACCCACCGCGTGCGGCTTCATGCTCATTCGTTGGTGACAGGGACTAGGAGCCACGCATATGCCTGAGTTTCAGGGAACCTACTGAACTAAGCAGACGTGGGTGTGGGCTGCCCCCACAGTGGGTGACGTGGCAGAATTCCGTAAGTTCACCCGGGGCCCCCAGCTGGGCCGTCACCTCCCTGGGGTTGGGGGTCACTGAGCCAGGCTCAGCTGGGGAGGAGGTGTCTGCTCCCTGTCAGGATCTCAGTGGCTTCAAACAGCCACTGGTCCCTGAGGGCGGGGCTGCCCCCTGGAAGGCTGAGGGGCCCTCCCTGCCTGTCCTTGTGCTCTGTCTCCTACTGGGGCTCTAACATCTGCAACGACTCCCCCTTTTCCTGAAAGGGTGATTGTGGGGTCAAGAGGCGGGCCTTATCTTTTGGGGGCTACCCTTCAGCCTTCACAGGGGTATAGAGGCACCTGCTGGAGCTTCCCAAGTTGAGTCTGATTTTGGGGTTCCCAGAGATTCCAGGAGGGATCCCCATCCTTCTGGGTAAGCTCCAGATGCTGCCTTGGGGGTTCCTGACTTGCCTACTTCTAGGGAAACAGACTATGGGGAACTTTCTTTAAAGATTTATTTATTTGAAAAAAAAAAAAAAAGTAGGTCCTTCCTATTCATGGGTTCACAAAATACATGTGACAGCCAGGGCTGGGCGGGGCCTGAGCTGGGAGCTGTCCCCAAGTAGGTGGCTGGTAGCAGCTCTTGAGCTGCCCCCTGCTGGCGTCCCAGGAGCAGCGGGAAGCTGGACCTGGACAAGGGAGTCCCCCGCCCTGACCCCCACCCAAGCATTCTGACTTGGGATGCTGGTGTCCCAAAGAAACACAGGTCGACTTGGAGGGGGGGGCCTTAGCCGGGGGGAGACTAACTTCCAGTTTTGAATGGAGTCTGGGGACACAGCTGTCCAGCTCGGGTAGCTCAGTTTAGGGGTGACCCAGTTCCAGTTCCATTTCCTGGTCCCAGATAAGAGTTAGGGTGAGGGCATAGGGTCCATCTTGTCCACACAGTGGATGGGTAGTTCGTTTTGGGGCTCAGCCGGGAGCGTCTATGGCCGGGATAACTCAGACTGCTGCTAAACTAATTTGGGGGTGACTGAATCTGGGAGAATGTCTAGTTCAGCAATGACTTCCAGAGTTAAGTGACACTTATTTTGGGGTGACTAAGGTAGGGTGTTGGATGGTCTCCTATATGAGTGTGGGGGCTGGAGGCCCTGACTGGGCTGACGACTCCCTGGCATCCTCATTTTGGGGTGTCTGGAGCTTGGAGCTTCCGACTCCCCCCTATGGGTATTCCTGGGCCCTGGGGTGACCCAACTGGAGGTCTAGCTTTGATCCCAGGGGGTGGGAGTGGGGCTTCTGAGGGAAAGGGGTTCACAGACCTGGTTTGGGAGTACCTAGAGGGTTCCCTAAGAGGGGAGCTGACAGGAGGACCCCAGGGGTGTCCGCGCATCAGTGATCCCTCCATGTGGACGTCTGGGGGGGGGGTGCTGGCTCGCGCAGGGGAGGGGGGTCACGGCCCAGTACACGTGGTCCGGGTGGGGACGCTGCGGCCCGGGGCGGGCGGCGCGGGGCTCCCGCGGGAAGCAGAGCGCGGCGGGGCAGCAGGCGGCGGGAGGGCGAGCGCCGAGTGACAGCAGAGGAAGAAAAATGGGCCGAGAAATCAGAGTGGACGCGCGGGGGCCGCGAGTCCGGGCGCGGGCGGCAGCTGCGGCGGGCGGGGGGCCGCGCCTTGGCCTCCAGGGGCCGCGCCCCGTGCCCCGCGCCCCACGGCCCCGCGCGCCCCACGGCCCCGCGCCCCCACGGCCCCGCGCCCCCACGGCCCCGCGCCCCACGGCCCACGGCCCCGCGCCCCCACGCCCCCTCCCGGGCGTTCCCCCGACGGCGGCCGCGCACCTGCCCCTCGGCGCCACCCTCTGCCTTCTGCGCCCCCTCAACTGCCCCTCTCCCCGGGTCGTCTACCCCCCCCCGACCCCCACAAAGGTTGTGGCGGAAACAGGGCGTGCGGCGGCGACGGGGGAGGGGCGGGGGCGGCGGCCAATGGAGCGGGAAGCAGGACAAATGAGGCCCGGCCCGCGCGGCCGACAGGCCCCTCCATCTTCCCATTAGCGCCTAATGGCCCCCCCGCCGCCGCCTGATGAAGATTTATCGGCCCCGGAACCCCCGCCCCTCCGCCCGCGGCCCCCCGCCCCGGGCCGGCCTCGCCCGCCCGCGCGCGGACACCTGATGAAGCCGTCACCCCGGGGGAGGGACGCGGGGCGCGACCCGGCCCAGCCCTGCGCGCGTGCGGGACTGCCAGGAGAGAGATGCCGCGAAACACCCCGCAACCCCACCCCAGGGGGCGTCAGGGTCCCGGGGAGACAGAAGGGTCGCACCGCCAGCCAGGGAAGCCCCCGCCAGTGGACTCAAGATTTGTGCCCACGAGCCCGCGCGCGCGCCAGGGTCCTCGGGAGTCTGAGGGAGGAGGGGGCTGGGAGCCCCGACTCTGGGGCTGCACGCGGGCTGGGAGCTGGGCATTGGGGGGCTGGGTTGGGAGGCCCCTGATTGATTTCTGTTTACCGGCTGTCCCCGCAGGCGGAAGAGCGAATCGCGCCCCATCCATCAACAGGCTCGCAGCCTCCCTAATAAAAACATTTTACTCCTAAATGATCTCGAACTAATTAACTCAAAGTGTTAATTAAAGTTTGCGCAGACAGCATTGTCATCAGGGAGGGTGGTGGATCCATCTTCCTGAGAGAGAGACAGGGTTTGGGGGGGGGGCAGCCAGGGAAGGGAGGGCCTCTCTCCCTCTCCCTCCCCTGGATCCTGGGCCCCAGCATTCCTTTCTTCTGGACTCTTTACTGCTCTGTGTCCCTCTCGCCCCTGTGTTTCTACGTCCCCTAATATGTCTGGGGTTGTGTGCGCACACGTGTGTGTTAGCATCTGCTGGTCAGAGGACCAGTGTGCACCCGGTGTTTGTCAGGGTTCATGAGCATGTACACATGTGGTTCTGTGTATATTGAGTGTGTGTGTGTGTGTGTGTGTGTGTGTGTGTGTGTGTGCACGTTAGGGGCCAAGGATGAGTGGGTGGGCATGCACGTGTGTAGAAGTATGGTTGTTTGGGTTATGCATGTCCGTTTGTATGCACATGTATGGCATGTACTGTGACATGCTGACAGGCGGACCATCAGACCAGCAGGGTTGTCCCTGCGAGTGTCCAAGGCCTCCTTGGAGCCCAGCCTGGTCAGGCAGGAAGGGCGAGGGAAAGCTGAGCCAGGAGCTCCAGCTGCTGCAGTATGGGAGGGGTGAGTTCACTGGGACCCATCTCCCCTGCCCCCTCTTTCACAGCCCACAGCCAGCGGGGCAAGAGGCTGGGGCCAGGACAGGCCACCAGGCCATGGGCATCGGCAGGGTGGCTGGCTGGGCGGCCCCAGTGTGAGCTCATACATCAGGGCTGACAGGCTCCGAAAGCCCCGGAATTAAAACCTAAATCGAATATTGATCACCCGCTCTGGCCGTGGCGCCCACGGTGCCCCCCCAGCCGCCGCATGCTTGCTCCCTGCTCCCCAGCTCACACTCGTCACTGCTGTCCTGTCTCTCTCTCTCTCTCACCTCTTCTCTTTGGAGCTCCACCCCACCAGGCCCTCTTCTGGTGACTCTGGTCTGTGGCCCCAGCAGGTGCATCCCACTCAAAGACAGAGACATGAACTGAGACTTGGGACATAAAGACGTGTGGCTGTACAGAAACATCAGCGCAGGCAGACAAGACACATACTCCCTGTTACCCAGGACCCCCCATTCAGATGGCAAGGACACCTCCTTCTCTTCACTGCCCCCCATGCCAACCCCAACTCTTACGTCTGCTTGTGGAAGGGAGGCTCCCAGACCACTACACTGAACAGCCTGGTTTGTTCCCCAAACTCAAGGACGGGCCCACACATGGGGCTGCACCCCAGAGACCGGGCGAGAAAAGGGAGCTGTCAGACCTGGAGAGCAGCAGGGATGTGGACAAGGCCGTGCTGGTCCAGGGGGCTAGGGAGTCCAGCGCTGAGACCACCTGTGGGATAGAGGCTAGACACCGGGAAGAACTTCCCAGGGTCCCCAGGCTCCCCCAGCAGGAGGGGAGGCCCCACCCCACCCCATGGGGAGTGCGCAGGGTGCGGCCCCAGCCCCCACCCCCACGGAGGCTCCCCAGCTGGGGCGGGCAGCGGCGGGCGGGCGGGCGGGCGGTGGCGGCTGCCGGCGAGAAGATGAATCTTTCATGAGTGATTTGCGGCCGCCTCTTCTCGTCCCGTGTTGTTTAATGTTTCAATTTGGGCGAAAGCAAAACATTCAATCAGGCGGATTAAGTGCGTAATGCGTCTCATCGCTCAATCTGTCGCCTCCGCCGGGCAGCCCGCCGGGTGGGGGGGTGGCTTGGGAAGGGGTGGTTGGTGGTAGAGACCCCGGCCAGGGCAGCCCTGTCCACTTGCTCCTTGGCTAAGCGTTGCCCTCCAGGCTGGCACCCTGCCAGGCCCCAGGTTTTTCAAGGGAGGGGCGGGTCTTGGATGTGCCGTGCCCCCCCCCCCCGCCACATACCACTCTGCTCCATCTTGGGGTGTTCCCTTGGTTTTGGGTGTCCTGGCTCCTCTGCGTCCCTCTAGCTGGCTACTTGTGTCTCCAGGAATGTCCACCCGGCTGTCCACATTTCCCGTCGCTCAGGTGTGTGTGCCTGTTTCTTTCCCTTTCCTTCCTGGTCCCTCGCTAAACCTCTTCCCCCCCCCTCTCCATGCCCTCTGTTTTCCCCGTAGGCCTTCCGTGCTGACCCCTGCCATTGTTGTCCTATCCATCCCTAACTCCTCTCCCCGCCCCGTCTCTTCTCCCACTGGGGTCTTGGACTCTGTCCATCCCACGGTCCCTCGCTGGCCCACCCTCCATGTCCTCTAGGGGGCAGCAGGTGCAGGCTTTCCCGAGGGGAGGCAGCTGCAGGGCAGGGAGCTTCCCAGCCGGCTGCCCTATTGCCTGTGGGCGGAAACCCCAGTCTAAGCCTCCACCCTGCCTCCTCCCACAGACCCCACCTAGTCCAAGGCTCCCAGTTCTAACGCCCCTCAGGCCTGGGGGTCTAGACTCTGACCCCTCCTTGCTCTTTGCACATATCCATCCCCGTGGAGGGGGCCGAATGTCCCCATGTTGTCCCCCATCTTGTGTGATCTGTTTAAGACTAAAAGATTTCAGCTGGGGACTGACAGGCTCTAACCAGCAATGTCGTCACCACTGTCCGGAGACCCCCACCCTCCCAACCCAGGACAGGGGCTGCAGGGCCAAAGACCCTCCTCCAGGCAGAAGCACACAGGTGCACACACCTCTGCTCTGACCCCAGCCCCATAGAGGCACTCCCGGGCACAGGTGCACACATGCGCCTGGAGTCAGAGCAGCCTGGCAGGGACAGCAGCGGCCGGGGACCAGGGGTGTCTTCCCAGTCTCACGCTCAGCCCAGCCCCTCCCTCCCTCCTCTGCCTGGCCCCTCCTCAAGCCCTGCACTCCCTCAGCCTCATTCCCCAGCTGCCAAGTTTCCCCTCCCCACCCCTGTGGTCCAGGTTCCTCCCTCAGTTTCCCGGCCTCTTCTCTCTCTCTCTCTCTCTCTCTCTCTCTCTCTCTCTCGCTGCCTTTCTCCTTTGTCCGGGACTCTGTCCTCTGTGGCTAGGGGCTGGCGTCTCTCCTTTTTTCTCTGGGACAGTTTTTCGCGTGGTCTCTCTCCCTGTCTCTCTCACTTCCCTCCCTGTCTCTGAGTCCCCTGAGTAGGTCTCTCTCGGGGTACCTCTGCCTACCATGGCCACTCTCTGCATCTCGGGGTCCCCTCTCGCCCTCTCCGGCTCTCTGTCCTCTAACCCCCTCTGCCCCATCTCTGTCTCTCTGTCCATCCATCTCGTCCTCCCTCCCTGCCCCTCCCTTCCTCCCCCTCTCTCCCTCTCTGTCTCACTCTTTGCCTCTCTCTTTTCTCTCTCAAGTGTTTTCAATTTTATTCTGAGTGGAATTAACTACCCCTGATGTCAAATTGCCGCCGAAATCGATAATAATATCTTTACAAAAGAGGATATTCTTCTCTCGGAGAACGGCCTCTGAAAAATGGAAAATTTAGTCGAAATTGATTCATTACTTGACACTTTATAGAACGGCTGCGTATTGATCGCACCTGTCATGTCCCATCTCCCCTAATCGAAGTTGAAGGCCGGCTCCGATGCCTGCTATTTTTCATAATTCCACCGCAGCCGACAGCTCCACAAACACACCGCTCGCTCAGCCTCCGCCTCCCAGCGCCGGCCGCCGCCGCGCGCCCTCGGCCTGGCCCTGGCCTCCCAGGCTGCCTGCACCCTCCGTCCATCTGTCCACCGGGTCCCCTGGGACTCGCTCCGCCGGCCCTCCCTCCCCTGGAAGCCCGTCCCACCCACCCTCTCCGGCCCTGTCTGCCAGAGCCCAAGCCCTGAGTCTGTGAGTCTGGCTCTCGCTCCTGGAACCACACCTTTGCCCACCTTTCTGACACCCTCCCCCATCCTCCTTTGTCAGTCTGTCTGACTCCCCCACCACACCCAGCTGGCCCCTCATCCGTACTCATTCCTCCTCCCTGCCCCCACATGGGGCCTCTTCAGCAACCCCTCCTGCCAGGCTGGATGTGGGTGACTGCAGGGGCGCAATGCCCCCCCAACAGGCAGACTTGAGCCCCCACAGCCTCTCTGTTCTCCCCAACACCCACAGCCGGGGCTGGGTTAGTTTCAGAGCTCCTCCCCCCAAACGTTCCTCGCCCTTTGCTTCCCCACCCTTTGCCCACCCCACCCCCAGCCCCTTCGCACCAGGTTCGGCCCCTCCCTGCCCAGGGAGTCCTGCTACCCACCCCCCAGCGATGGTGTGCTGGGAGGGGTGGGGGGATTGTGGGTTCCACACTGACCGGCAGCCCTGGCTGGCCGAGGACCACAAAGCGTCTGGTGGTAGGATAGCCTAATGGTTAGAAACACACACACAACCCCCTCCACACACACCCCGCCGCCACAGCCTGGCTGCCTAAGCTGCGGGCCTGCTGCCCACACTACTAACTGTGTAAACCTGGGTCAGGGATTTTATTATTATTATTATTTTTTTTGGCCAGGGACTTTTGTGCCTCAGTTTCCTCTTTGGTAACAGGTCAGAGGTGCAAAGTTATGCAAGGTAATGAACAACAGACACCTGCCTCTAAAGTGCTAGTTGCTCAAGCAGGCACCTGAGTGGAACCCCGCCCTGTACCCCCCCTTGCAGTTCCCACTGGGCTGGGCTGCTGGGAACAGGGGGGGCAGGGGATGGGAGACAGATCCTTCCAGAGGGACTGCCTCACCTCACCCTGTCTCACCCTGGCTGCACAGCACAGCAATGGAGCAGTCTCAGCACTTGCTGGAGCCCTCCCACTCTTGGGGGTGACACGTCAAACCCCCAAGGTGTGTGTTCTCCGTCACGGGTAATGAGTTCAATCCACTGGGTGTTACAAGCTGGTGAGGGTCCCCCTCCCCTTCCCTCACTCCTTAGGGGGTGCTACTGTGTACCCCGAGGAAGTCCTCTCCCAGCAGGGTGTTAGCCACGGCTTTCAGCTGCTCAGCCTCCCGGGGGGATGTTAACTACACCTCCTTGAGCCTGGGAGTGTGTGGGCTGCCAAGCCTCGGGGCTCAGCCAGTGGGACACTCGCTTCTATAGAAGATCTAGGGGGTGCCTCACCCGGTGCTGCCTTCTGGGGATTCTCCCAACCTGGGTGTGTGTGTGTGGGGGGGGGGTTGTGCTCAGAGAGGGAGTGCAAATCGCCCAGAGGTGCACAGCGCACAGGGGCAAGGGGCATCACAGTAATGGGAGGGGGTATGCGGAAGTCAGACACACACCAGAACTCTTGTGGGGGTCCTGCAGCCCCTCCACTGCATCCTCTCTCCTAGAGGCAGACTCCTCAGTCCTGCTGACCACTGTCCTGACTGCTATCACCACCAGTGGCCGTCATGGTGGACCAGGGAATGAGTGACACCCCTGGAACAGGAGTAGGATCTGTGGGGTGTGAACTCTGCTCAGGTGGCCTCTGCCAGGGGTTCCAGCTCCCTTCCTGGCCTGGGAGTCACATCTACCCAGAGAGCTATTCTTTTCCCAGAGGGCATCCTGGGCAGACCAGGGAATATGCATACACACACACACACACACACACACACACACACACACACACACACACGGAAAGACTCCAGAATGTTCTGAGCAGGTGGGGGGAGGTGGGGAGTTCTCCGCAGCTCAGCATGTGTTAGATTCAATGCTCTTTCCCCCCCTCCCCAGGCTGCGTGTCCAGGGCACGGGTGGACCTTAAGAGTAGCCTGGAGATGTGGAACAGATGGGCCCAGGGCAGGAGAGCTTCCTGCTGGATACCTTCCAACAGGTGCAGGGAAGGACAGAGAAGACCCATCTTGGTTTGTAGCCCAAGCTGGAGTATTTTAAAACTAAACAACTTCAAAGTAGCAATTCGGACTGCCCAGGTGTTACTGTGCCACCCTCTCCATGTCCCACTACTGGTTTGTTTAGGGCTCAGGGTTGTGACCAGCCACTTGCTTGGGGCAGGAGGGCAGTACAGGAAGAAGAGGTTTCTTCCAGGCCTGCTCAGTTCAGCCCCTGAGGGTCCTGATCGCTCATACCCACCAAGACCCCCTGTGCTCCCTGCAGCAGGCGACCCTGGGGTTGATGCGGAGAAGGCTGCCATTGCCCCCAGAATGTGGCCTAGGTGAGCAGGCTGTTGCAGAGAAAAGCAGGGGTGGGGGGGAGGTGGGGTGTGGGGGAGGAGGGCTCAGGGGCCAGCCGCCCCCATGCCCCTTGATATTCACAAATTTCAAGGAGACCCTACCATGTCACCGCAGGTGTGCAGATGTGTGCGCAGGTGTAGGCGCTGTCTCCTGCCCGCTCCGTGTAGTGTCTGTGCGCGCCTGTCGGAGGGCCTGTGTATGGTGGGAAGTGTGCCTGGAGTGACCTCGGGTCTGAGTGTCTGCTAGCTTGCCAGCCGCTGCAGGCCGGCGCGGGGGCGCGCCTCCGTGCGGCTCGGGGTACCGGCTGCGCGCCCCCTCTGCCCTGCGGCGGCCGGGCGTGTCCACCGGCTGTGTGCACGGTCGCTGTGCGCCTTTGCGTCCGCGCGTGATGCTCGGGCCGCGGGTCTGTGGCGCAGCCCGAGGCCCGCTCGGGTGTCCCGCAGGCATCCCGGCCGCACCGTTGCCGCCTGCGCCTCGCGCCTCGCGCCTCGCGCCTGTCCGTGTGTCCGCGCGCGTCCTCCTCGGGAGGGCGTCCGGGAGGAGGGGGCGTTCGCCCCCGCCCCGCCCCCACTCCCTCAGTCCCGGGATCGAACCTTATTTAGAGTCGCGATTCGACATCTGTTTTCAAATTTGATCAGCTCTGAACTTTATTTTCCGAGTTTGAGGAAAATTATATTCCATCGATCGCGCTCCCGCCACCCTCCCCCGCGCCGCCCGCCGCCGCCTCCATATATCTGCGCGCCGAGCGGGCCGGCGGCGGGAGGGCGGGAGCGCGGCGCGCCGAGGAGGAGCAGGGGAGGAGGGGGCGGCGAGGAGCAGGGGAGGAGCGGGAGGCAGAGGAGGAGGAGGCGCAGGAGGCAGGGCCGCCCCGCGCCCCGCGCCCCGGCGCCCGCCCGCCCGCAGCTCGGGTCCCCGTTCCGGGCCTCGGGCTCCCGGTGCGTGCGGGTCTCGCGTCTCTCCGCACTCCCCGGTCTCAGCGCGTTCCCATACCTCCCCTCTGTCTCCCCGGGTCACCGAGTCTTCTGGACTTTCTGTCCTCATCCCTGTTCCCAGGGTCTCCATTCCCACCCCCATACCCGTGGCATCTCTCCCCACCCCACTCCTATCCCGGTGCCCCCTCCCCAGGACGCTGCGCGGCCATGGCTGCGGGATCCGAACTTTGAACACTTCTTCTCGGACCGGAGCGGATACGCAAAGCCCGCAAAGTGAGTGAGCGCTTGGAACGGCGCAGGGGCGGGGATGGGGGCGGGGATTCCTGCCCGGGGCAGGGGCTGGGGCGCGGGAGGTGGTCCCGGAAGGGCGGTGGGCCTGCGACGCGGGGGTGGGGGTTCGGTTCCCGCAGCCTGGCATGGGGGGGAGGCGGACGGGGTCGCCCGCGCGGGCTGTTGGGGGGCGGGGTGAGTCTGCATGACCCTGGGAACGCGGGGCGGAGGATGCGGCGAGTGCGGCCTCGGAACCCGGGCCTAAAGGTGGGACGGGGTCGGGGACGTGCGGGAGGCCTGCGTGGGAATGGGGCCGGTGAGACGCGGGCCTGGGTATTTGGGGCAGGGGGCTGGGGGCTGGCGGGCAGAGGGCTGGTTTGAGGACTTTTGGGGGCGCTTTGGTTGGAGTTGAGGAATGGAATATTTGGGACCAATGCAAGGTGGGTGTGGAAGGAGATCTTTGGGGCTGCAAAACTAGACGGTTGGAGTTGGGTGTCTGGGGCCCTGGGGTTCAGGAGTAGGGGGTGTGGATACTTCGGGAGGAGTCAGTCCAGGGGGTTTGAAATTGGGGGGCTATGGGACCTGGGTTGGGAGCTGGAGTGCAAGGTGGAGGGTCTGCTAATATGAGTCTGGATATTGGGGTCACAGGTTCTGCGAGGACGTGAGGGACAACTTGAGGTCCGCACGGGGCTGTGTTCCCCCTCACAGCGCGCTGCTGGGACTCCCTGCTGCGGCATCCTGACCCTTCTGTCTCTTTCTCTCCGTCCCTATCTCCCACCTCTGTCGTCTCTGAGCCAAGGTCTCTCCGCTCTCTCCCCGAGTCTCTCTGCATCTCTCTGTCCCGCCGGGCGATTCCGCCCCTCTCTGTCTCTCCCGGTCTCTCTTTGGTCTCTGGCTCTTCCCAGTGTCTCTGTCTCCCCCTCGCTGGTTTCCGCTCAGATTAAGCCGGGGACCTAATTCCAGGCCCAGGATCGAATTTTCTGGCAACAAAGGGAAATAGCGAATCGATCGGTCGCTCCGGAGATTAAGAGACAAGCGGCGCGCGGATCTATCACGGCTAAACGGCCCCCCCGCCCGCTCCCCCCGCCCGGCCGGCCCGCCGAGGCACAGACGCGCTCCGCATCGCCAAACAGCCTCAGGGGCCGGCTGCGGGTCCACCGGCCCTGCCCTGCCTGGCCCTGCCCTGCCCTGCCCTGCCCTGCCCTGCCCAGCCCTGCCCGGCCCAGGGCTAACCCCTCTCTAGCCCCTGGGAGGACCGGAGACTTGGGGAGGGAGCTGAGAGCTGGAAGTGGTCCAGGGAGGAGAGAAGAGGGAGTGAGGAGAGACAGCACAGTCCTGCCACCGCACACACCTGTAGGCCCAGGTAGCACTGGCTTGCTCCCACCTGTCTGGTGACATACCTGTCACATTCGTGTTCCTCCTTTCCTTCCTCACATCTGGACTTCCAGGTGATGTTCTTTCCTGTCTGCTGGCACCTGTTACCTGTGGGGGACACCTGCCCTCCACACCTGCTCTGCCCTCTCTTCCTGGAGGTGACAGCTGTTTTCTCTCACCTGTCTCTCCAGATAGCTTGTCCCCTTCAAACCCATCCCAGAGATGCCTGTCTTACAGGTAACACCCCTCCAGCTGTTACACCTGCTCTCCCAAATTTGCCCTTCCACGGGGCCACATCGTCCCCTTCCTACCTGTGGCTGCATCATTCTGCTTGGTCCCTAAAGCTCTAAGCACACCTCTCTGTCTCTCTCTGTCTCTCTGTCTCTGTCTCTCTCTCTCACACACACACACACACACTTTTGCATACTAACACACACTACACTCCCATCCCCTCCCTGCTTACCTGGCTGTACCCCACACAGCCCCCATACAATGCTGCACTTCCAAGTACACCCCCCACACCTGGCCTCCTAGCAGGGTTCCACACACCCAGCTCCCCAGGAACCAACATGCCTTGCTCACCACTCCCTGGCTTCCCCTAACTCTCTCATACTCCATCCCCCACCATTTTACATTTTAAACATGCCTACTTCCAGCTGTCCTGCTCTTCTTACTCCTTTCTGTGACTTAACCCCACGCAGCTGGCACCTGTTCACTCCGCAGCCCTGGTCTCCACGTACCAGCTGTCTCCTGGCCCGCACCCTTCCGGTGCCACCACAGCGCCTCCTGCAGATCCTTTCCTATTTGACTTATCGCCTCGGCCTAGGCCTCTCAGTCCCTCCTTTCCACTGCACCACTTCCTACTTAACCCATCCTGGGGCAGGGCATCTGCCCTTGGCCATAGGGCACTACCTCACCTGACACCTGTTCCCCCCACCTGTGTCTGAGAGCTGTCTGTACATTTCTTTCCTTACACACCCACTTCCCAGTGTCTTACTTCCTCTCCCTTTTGCTGCACTAAGTCACACCAGCAGCTCCACCTACCTGCAATGGTCTCTGGTTTGCCCCAGGCCTCACCTGTCTAGCATCACCCATTTCTTCAGCAAAATAGGTAAAGACTACCGCCTCCTGCCCCCCCCCCCCAAGCCCCTTAACTGATCTTGCCTTTTCCATCTTTGCTCACAGGGATGCCACACTCTTGGCTTTCCAACCTCCTGTTCTGCTCAGCAGGCCCCTGGCTGTCATACTGTCTCCTCTCAACTCCTGCTCTTGCCCCTAGCTGTCCAATAAGGGGTAAGATTTGTCCCTTCACAATCCACGCCCCTCTCCCCTGGCCCTGGGCTACCCTCACCTCTCCTCTGCTGTGGCCCATGCAACCTGACACCTGCAGAGCCCTGTCACCAACTGTCACCTTTGTTCCAGCAATACTTGCTCCCTTCCTGGCACAGAGGGCTCTAACCAGCCAGCTCCTCAGGGAGCTCCTTGATGACACGTGGGCACTGCTGCCAGGCCATCCCCTACCCAGCCCCCTGCACTGAGCAGGACTCCCCAAGTCAGGTTGCTGGGCTTGACCAGGCTCTGGAATGGAGCCTGAGGCTCCATATGTCCAGGGACACCCCTCAGAACCACGTCATCACGTGGGACCTCCCTCTGCCCTGGATGCCAACGGTGAGGATGATGATGGCAGTGATGACAGCCACTGTTCTGAGTCCCTGGCGTCCGTTGTCTCCTTCATACTCTTGGAGACTTCTTGAGTCAGGGGCTTGCTTCTTAACTCCATTTTACAGAGCGGGGCACTGAATCCAAACAGGTGAAGTCATTTCCTGGAGGTCCCAGGCACTGGTGGGCATTGGCAGGGGCGGGGTGTGCTCCAGCCAAGGCTGCCCTCCTGGTCACTGAGGACCCTTGCCTGATCACCTCTTCTGCAGACATGCCTGGTCACTTGCTTACCCTGGCAGTGCTTTTCCATCTCCCTCCAGTTTCTCCATTCTCACCTCCACTAAGCCTGGGGCCACCCTCACTCCAAGGGCCGAGGTCCTCACCCCCAGCCTCAGCCCGCCTGCTGCCTCCCCAGAAGCTCCCTGGTCTGTGAAAGCAGACTGCTTCCTTCTCGCTGCCGCTCATCCTTCCAGGGTTCCCTAGCTGCATTTACCCACCCTACACAGGCCTCCTGTCCCCGAGCCTCCCTGTCCCTCTGTCTCTCCCCCTCTCAGTTTCCTGCTTTTGTGGCTATAATTCCCTCACTCTGTCTGATTCTCTCTCTCCACCGTGTGGAACTTTGTGATCAAGTTCTTTTGCTTATCTTGGGCTCAGTTTCCCCATCTGTGAAATGGGCATATGCTGGCCGCCCTGCGTCCCAGGGGGTAGTGAAGATGGGGATGCTGAGGGAAGTGAGAGAGTCTGGCCCAGATAGCAACTGGACTTCCCTTTGCCAGACCTGGGGCTGCCCACCCCCTGCCCTGGCCCAGCTGCTTGTGGGAATGAGTGGGTGGGAGAATGGAGGCAGATGTGGGCAGAGGTGTCCTAGCCAGCACGGCCTGGGCAGGGGACCCGGTGTGGGGTTGGGGACAGGGATCGATCCACGCGGCGGCAGTGTGCGGGCCAGGATTGCATCTTGTCACAATAATTTATTGCTCTCATCCCGTCTGATCGATGGCGCTGAATTAGCACCGTGCCTGGTGCCCTGGGAGCCCCGAGCCTCCCCCAGGCCAGCCGGACCCTGGCCCTAGTGCAGCCCAGCAGCCTAGGCCCTGTCCTGGCCCCGGGCATTGGCCCTGCCCAGCTGTCCTCTGTCCCTGGCTCCCTCTGCGGCTCCTTCCTGACCCCTGCTCTGCCCCTGCGCTCTGCCCTCCTGCTCTCCGACCCCATTTCTCGGTGTCTCCTATAGATGCCCATCCTTGTCCCTATGTCGCAGCCCCCATTTGTGAACCTCCGGTTCCTTGCCGTGTTTGCCTGCCACCTCCCATCCCAATCCTGGCCCCTCTGTTCCCTGCCCTTTCCCCTAACCCACTCCCAGAAGCGTCTCATGGATGCTGGCCTACCACGAGCAGGATGCCAGAAGCTGCTGGCCCTTGGCTGTGAGCCTGGTAGGGCTGAGCCCTCTTGGTTCCTGCTGCTGTCCCAGGTTCCTGCAGCTGCAGCAGGAGGAACTCCTTTCCCAGCCCAGCTGTCGCTGTGACCCTGACAGAGGCCAACAGGTGTAGTCAGAGAACACAGGCGGGGCCTCGGGTGAGGGGGCTGGGGTCAGGGTGAGACTAGGAGCTGGGGTTGGGGTTGGCTTTGGCCAGTAGAGGTGAGGAGCTGGGACGGCCTGGGAGTTGGGGTGAGCCAGGCCTCCCCGCTGCTCCCTCACCCAGGAGTGGAGAAGGGCGAGGCGGGCTCATGGCAGTGCTGGATACATCTGCAGCAGCAGCGTTCTTCTGCTTCGGTCTTAATCCCTCAATTTTCCGCCTCTCTGCCCCCTTCTTCCCTGACCCCGAGTGAGCGTGCCGCTCACCTAGGCTCCGTGCAACCTCTGGCTCTCTAATTCACTCCATCTCAGCCTCACGCTGCCCCCCGCGACCCCCCTTTGTCTCTGGTGGTTTCTCTCCTCCTAGATCTGCCTCTGTCCCCCCATCTCTGCCTCTGCTGTCTCCTCGCTCTCTGTGTCTCTTCTGGCTCTCTCTGGGCTGGGCTGGGGGTGTGGGCAGCCGGCTCTCAGGCGCCTCTGCCCTCCCCTCCCCCAGCTATTTGGTAGGCGGGGTGCGTGGCACTGCGGCTCCCACCTCCCCGGGGACGCTCCCTCACCAACCCCCCCACTCACATGGCTCTGCGCTGGCCGCAGCCCAGGGAGAAACACGTGGACCCCAGACACAGATGCTGGCGAGGGAGAGACGGGGAGCAGGGTGTGGGTCTCCTTCCCCCACTGGTCTGGGCCTGGTGGCTGTAGACACCCCGACCCAGTGCCACAGTCATGGCCAGGAGTCGGACCCACTGTCCCTCTGTGTAACTTGTGTGGT
The DNA here is from genome assembly GCF_017591425.1 of Ochotona curzoniae. Lineage (NCBI taxonomy): Eukaryota > Metazoa > Chordata > Mammalia > Lagomorpha > Ochotonidae > Ochotona > Ochotona curzoniae. The sequence goes on along the minus strand of NW_024465561.1, from coordinate 1,347,575 downwards.
GCATAGGTTGTGTGTGTTTGTGAGATGCAGCACCTGGCATCACGTTAGTTTATGTGTGTGTCCCCCTGGCTACTCGGGACCCTCGGGCTGTCATGACAGTGTGTGTGTGGGCGTGTGATCCATGTCCTGTGTGGCCACCTCAAGTGGATATGTGGGGGCACCTCAGCGGCCAGCGTTGACAGCCAGGAAAGTGGCTTATTCCAGAGCTGGGGGGCAGGGCACGAGAGTGACCCCTGAGAGGTGTGGCTGTGGGGAGCCCAGCGCCCTGGTCATGTGTGGCAGTGTGTTCATGCTCTTCCGAGCCCACGGTGGAGTCTGGGTTTAGACCCGGTATGTGTGTGTGTGTGTGTGTGTGTGTGTGTGTGCGCGCGCGAGCATTCAGGAGCCGACTGTAGCAGGCTCTGTGGGTGTTTAGTTTGTAACAGTCGAGAGCGGTGCTGTGTGTGGCCAACCCTGAAGTATGTGTGTGTGTACACTGTGGGTATGCGTTTGTGGGCGGCTGTTGGCTGGAGCATGTGTGTTCAATTTATGTAAACTTACATGAACTCTGCTGGTGTGTGTGTCCACCTGAGGATTCTAGTGTGTGATGCTGAGATGTGTATCCATGTAGTATGTGTGACATGTATATGGTGTGGTGTGTTGTTGTAGTGTGTGTGGCATTTGTGTGGTGTGTGGTACATGTATTTGGTGCGTGTGTGATGTGTCTGTGGTGCTTGTATGTATCCTGTGTGTTGTTTGTGTAACTTATGTGCGTATGTTGTGTGGTGGGTATACGGTGTTGTGTGGTGGGTGTGGTTTGTGGCGAGGGTGTCTGTGATGTATGTGTGGTATTGTGTGAGGTGCACATATGTGTGATATGTAGTGTTACATGGTATGTGATATGTGTGGTGTGATGTGTGTAATGTACATGATATTGTGTGCAATGTCATGTGGTATGTTTATGATAGTGGTGTGCATGTATGTGGTATGATGTGGGATGTGTGTACAGTGACGTGTGAATGTGTGGTGTGTGAGTGACATGTGGTGTGTGTGTGTGAGTGATGCTGTGGTTGTGGTGTGGTATGTGTGGATGGATGTATATGGTGTGGTATGTAATGATGTGTGTGTGTGGTGTGGTGATGGTGATGTGTGTGTGTGAGGAAGTGGTGTGTGTGTGAGAAGTGTGGTGTGATGTGTGTGATCTGTGGTGTGTGAGTGATCTGTGGTGTGGTGTGTATGGGATGGTGATATGTGTGGTATGAGGTGTGTGTGTGGTATCGGATGTGTGTTTTATGTGGTGTGTGTGTTGTGATGTGTCTGTATGAACACTCCAGGCACATAGATGCCTCTCATAGACCGCTCTGTGGGATAGGGTGGGTGTGGACATAGGAGGACAGGGGAGTCCCCACAACCCCCTTCTCCGTGGAACAGCCACAGGGGCTCCTGGGTGCCTGTGCCAGAGGGCCCCGAGCCTGGCTGAGTGGGCACTTGCACGCACATGGCCATGACCTGTGTGAGCATGTGTGTGACAGTGGGGAACAGGGATGGGGACATGGGGGCTCATGCATTTGTGTGCAGACCCAGGGGCGGTGAGGGCAGCTGTGAGGTGCCTGCACCTTTACCGTGTGCACAGGTGTGCCCTACCCAGGTGCGGGGCGTGGGAGAGCGTGTGAGTCCTGAGTGAGAATGAGGGGGGGCGGGGGCAGGCAGGGTGTGCGTATCTGGGAGGGATGTGTGTGCTTGTGGGGGCAGCGCAGGGAGAGGGGTCTTGGGCCGCGTCTCTCTCCTCTTTAGACAGAGCCCCGGAGAAGATATGAAATTTAAAAAAAAATCAATTTTCATTCCACTTGTGCAGATTGTGTTAAGGGGAGGTGGGGATGGGGGGCGCCTGGGTGAGGGATGAAGGGGCTTGTGGGTGGGGGGATGTGAGGCCCGAGGCAGCTCCGGAGGCGGCCAGCTCAGCTTAGACGAATCAAAACAACTGGTTAAACCCCAGCCCAGGGGGGTGAGGAGACAGAGACAGGGAGACATGGATAGAGAGAGATACAGAGACGGAGACAGCCAGGAAGAGGAGAGAGGACCAGACCCAGAGAGACACCCTGGAGAGGCAGCAACAAAAGGAGGCCTGGCACTGGTGCTCGCCCCCTGCACACACACACACACACACACACACACACGCGCCTGACTGAGGAGTTGATAGAAGCATAGGGGGACAGTCAGACAGAGGGACAGGGCAGAAGGAGCCATGTGTGCCTCGAGCTTTCCCTGTGCAGCTACAGGGTAGGCTCCCGGCTGTGCCAGCCATGTCTGGAGTGCAATCTGCGTGTGTGTGTGTGTGTGCAGGCCATCTGACTCTTGTGTACACCTGTCTGGTCCACGTGCGAGGGTCTGTAGCACCTGCCCGTGTGTGCCTGCGTGCTGTTGTCTTTCTGGCGTGGCTGCGTGACATGGTCCCAGTGTGTGACCCTGTGGCTGTGTGATGACAGGTCTCTGTGAGACATGGGAGGTGGTTGTGTGTCAGTGTCAGTCCTGGGTTTAATTGGTATGCATCTGTGCAGAGTTGTGTGTCCATGTACATGTGTGACTGCTGATATCCTATGTGACAGTGCTGGTGAATGTGTTGTGGACCTGTGTGTCTAGGCTGTGATCCTATTGTGTGTGGGTCTGAGTGATGGGTTGTGGGACGTGGTGGGCTGTGATCCTGTTGTGTGTGTGTGTGTGTGTGTATTGGGTTGTGGGACGTGGTGGTGTGTATGCCAGGGCTGGTGTGCAGGTCTGTGTGGCTCTACTTGGCAAGGAGGAAGGCAGCCTGTTTCAGCCCAGCCCCTCTCCACACTGCTCGGCTCACATGCACACATCCAGTGCCATGGCTGCGGGCGGTGGAGATGGGGGGTGAGGGGGGGTGGAGGAAGCAAAATAAAATTAAAAATTAAAGCTCGCCCGGAGTCCCCATCCGCACCGTGCGGGCCGGCGGGGCGGGGCTGAGGCTGCAGCGGCTCCCCCGCCACAGCCACGGGCTGGGCCTTCAGTCCGTCTGTCTGTCCAGCCACCCGCCAGGCCCCTGCCTGCCCCTGCAGCCCCGGGCCCTGAGGCCGGCTCCCACCATGGGTCGATGGACGATCAATGGGGCCAGGGGGGCGCCAGGGGCAGGACGAGATCAAAGGGGCCCCAAGAGGCGGACACTGAATGGGGGGAGGTTAGAGACGCAGAGACGGGGTGTGGGTACCGGGACACCCCGAGACAGGCTCCCCGAGAAGGGTGTGAGAGGGGTACCGGAGACAGAAGGAGAGGCAGCGAGCCCTGAGCCCTAGGGATGCGGGCACGGAGCCCCGTGAGAGGTGGGGACCCAGAGATGCGTGGCGGCCCAGGGCAGCCGGGACGGGCAAGGGGACCCAGCGCAAGGGGCCGACGCGGGTCACAGGCAGGCCCGGAGATGGGCAGGGTGACTGCAGAGACCTAGAGACGCGCGAGACGGCGGGGGGAGCGTGGGAGCAGGGCCCGGAGCGCCGATCCCACGGCTCCTCGTTATAACGTGTCCGGAGGAGGCGGCGGGGAGTTGAAAGCGTCGGGAAGAGAAATCAAAACCAACACGGAAATGAGAGGGGCCAATGGGGGTGGGGGTGCACGGGGGGGGGGGTGGAGGAGGGAGGGGGACCCAGGGAGGCCGGGAGAGAGAGTGCGGGGGAGGGGGTGATGGACCGGCACAGAGATGGTGGGGGGGAGCCAGAGACAGAGACGGTACAGAGAGGGAGAGACGGGGAGGGAGAAAGCAGGGACGGGAGGTAGGGCAGACGCAGCAAGAGGGGTAAGGCTAGGAGACCAGAGCGTGAGGAGCAGAGGGACAGAGAGGGGAGGAACCCCCAGGTTGGAGGGAGATGGTGGGAGAGACAGGTGGGGAGTGGGCTGGTGGGGGCGGCAGACAGGGCGCCCGAGATGCAGGGGAGGGGACAGAGGCAGGCACAGGGGTCTGGTGGCCCTGCCTTGGACTGTTGGGAAGAGGGAGGGGGGTCCAGCGGGTTGCCAGGGCTGGGGGAAAGCGCTGGGGCGTCTGTGGGGAGATGCCCAGGGGACAAGGCCTGGCCTGCATCGGGGTGAAGTGGGGCTTGTGGGGAGGGGATGGCAGAGCCTGGGTGAGGAAGGCACCTCTGTTTAAGGGACTTTGACGGGGTGGGCATCTTGAGGGGCTCAGAGGGTCCACCAAAGTGCTGGGAGAGGTGACGTCTGAGGGGGTGGGGTGGGTGGATGGGGGAAGGGGCTGGGAATCTGAGGGGAGTGGCCCCGCGGGGGCTGGGCAGGATGTGTCTCAAAGAGGGGGTGCCAGGGGGTAGTGGCTGTGTGGGAGAGAGGGGAGTCGGTGCGCGAGGGGCTGAGGAAGGGGTAAGGAGGGAACCAAGAATGGGGGTCCCGGTGATGTAGGCGGGATTGGTGGGGGTCCACCCTAGTCTTGGGGGGGGCTTCTGAGGGAGGAGGCGGAGGCGCATGGCCGGGGTCTCCGGCTAGACAGCAGGTTTGCGGCGGCGCGGGGCTGGTAGGGGGCAAGGCAGGGAGGACAGAGGCTGCACCTGCCCCTCCGGGAAGGGCCACTGCCCACTCCAGCCTGTTCCAGGCTGCGGCGGGAGCCGACGGAGGGGAGCGGGGCTGCGCCGGGGCTAGTTTTCCGAAGGAGAAGAGCGAGATCTGGGGCAGCCCAAGACGGACGGAGGGAGCTCGAGGTCGGGCGAGAGGCGCGGTCGGAGGGATGGCAGCAGGGCCGTGCGGGCACGGTGGGCGCGTGGCAAGGAGCGCGCGTGGAGGTCGGGGCGGCGTGGTCAGTGGCCGCGGACCAGAGGGAGGAAGAGGCTGCAGGAAGGACAGGCTGAGACGGAAGGGACCTGGCGAGCGAGCGGGACCGAGGGCTGGCTGCGGGAGGGATTTGGCGGCTGGGCGGCACTGGGGGTGCGGGGTGTGGGGTGCCTGACCCGGTAGGGCGACACCCTTGGCCACTGACCCGAGTCTATCTCTCCCGCTTGCCCCGTCCCCGCCGTCTGTCGCGGCCTCTGCAGGGCCGGCTCCACCATGGACTGTAGCTGCGTCTCCGACCTGCTCTTCGCCCCGCCTGCCCTGCCGGCTCTCTGGACCCCCGGTAACTGGCCCGCCCGGACCTCCCCTTCCCCAGGTTCACCCGGGAAGGGAGTGGGGAGCAGCCGCACCCGATTCTCTCGGTACCCCACTGTGTGTCACTTCTTGTTTCCTACGCGATTGCTTCTCCCCTGGTCTTGGTCAGAGCCCCCAGAATAAAAATGTCTTGGTGAAAACTTGGCGGAAAAACTTCCCGGCCACGTTTTCCCCGCCACCTGCCTGCTGCGGGAGGGGCCCAAGTCGGAGGGAGATGAGGATGCAGGAGCCTCAGGCTCCGGGTCCTCCTCAGCCTGCGCCCTTTGGGGACCCTGCAGGCAGGGAGGCGTTGGGGAGGTGAAGGGGAGGTGGGCCCCAGAGCCAGGTCAGGAGCAGCACGAGGACACCCAGCTGGGAGTGGATGCTCTGAAGGGGGGAGGGGGACAGTGACGCTGGCTGGGCTGTTTGTGAGCTGAAGGCACACGATGGACCCTGTGTGTGTGCACATGTGTGTAATGGAGGGAGGGGCTGGAGTAGCTTGGGGTCTCATTTCAGACAGAGGGGATGCTGGGTGTGTCTGCTCAGTGCTGCTTTTGTGAGAACTGGTGCCTGCTTGTGTGTGCACACCTGGGTAGTCCAAAGATCTCTGGGATGGAGGTGCCCAGCAAGTCACCCAGTGAGGGTGAGGCGGCCTCACCTGACTGTGGTGGGATGTGTGGCTTTCCAAATGGTCATCCTGGAGCATGCAGGGCTGTATGAGTGGTGCTTCCTGGGCTCTGGTGTTGGGGTCTGTGTGCAGGACTGAGTGTGTGTGGGACTATGGTGCTACACGTGTACACCTGCCGCCAAGGCTGGGAGTCCCTTCCTGGCTGACAAGCCGGAGCACGCCGGTGTTTGTTCGGTGGGTTTCACAGTTAGGTTGGGGTCCTGAGGACGTCTGAGATGCAGCTGCTTTCCCGGGGAGGATGTGTACTGGGTGTGGAATGGGTCAGAGCCAGTCTTAAATGAGCTCCGTCCTCTGTGGTGAGAAAAGCCTCGGTAGCTTGAGATTAAAAAAACAAAAAACCAAAACACCCCTTCAGGGACAAGGCTGCATAGTGGGACCCCACCTCCTGCCCCTGAGTCCATGGGACTGCCCTGTGGCCATGTGCCAGGGGATGTAGGAGCCTGGCCTCTTGGCTCAGCACCCTCTGCAGCCTCCGTCCGCAGCCCTCTGCCTTTCCACACCACTCAGCTCATTACAGACAAATCCTGCTGCCTGTTCATACCTGGGTCTGGGGGTGCCAAGCAGGAAGGAGGGAGGACGTGGCATAGGAGTTCACGGAGAAGCTGGATTCAGGGTCCGAGTCTGTGGATGGGGGTAAGGCTGAGGGGCTGGTGAGACTCTCCATCCCAGCTGCATCTGGTCTTGGGTATATGTGGACATGGAGCCCAAGACACTGTTCTGCGTGAGCCAGGGCCATGTGCACTGTCACCTGTGTGTCCCCCCATTGGATCAATGTGTCAGCGCCACATTCGCCATGTCCCTCACACTGTGTTCTTTGCTTCTTTGGACTCCTGTCGCCTCATGCGGCTGTGTGGCTAGGGACCCCGACGTTTTGGGGTTGGAGGTTTTCTTGTATGTGTGGTGACAGATGAGTTAGGTCTGGGGCAGCCTACGGGTGTCTGGTGGGCGGATGTCTGTGATGTCACCTGCTGGGGGCACGAAAGTGTGTGCACACACATGTACTCATATGCACACATCTGCGTGGACACAGCCTGTTCCAAATGGTGCTGTCACACGGCTGAGCCTGGGAAAGGATGTGGGGGTTGTGAAAGACACAAGTGCATCTGAAGACATAGGGAACTCATGTGCACACAGGCCAGCCAGGACATGTGAGGGTGGGATGGGAGGATGGACTAGGGAGCACAGACCAGGGAGGAGAAAGACCGCCAGTGCCAGGGGTGGCTCAGGGCACAGGATGGGCCAGAGACCTTGTGAGCAGGACAGGGCAGCAGGGAGAGTGGATCTGCATATTCTGTCCTGCATGTACAGCAGTGGGGTCCTCCCAATGCCATGGCCACCTCCTGGGATGCTGAGTCCAGCAGGAGCCACAGCCCCAGCAGGGGAATCCTGACCCTAGGGCCACTGCCTGCCTCCCCTCCTCAGGGTTTGCCTTCCCGGATTGGGCCTACAAACCGGAGTCATCCCCCGGCTCCAGGCAGATCCAGCTGTGGCACTTCATCCTGGAGCTGCTGCAGAAGGAGGAGTACCAGGGCGTCATCGCGTGGCAGGGGGACTACGGCGAGTTTGTCATCAAGGACCCTGATGAGGTAGCCCGGCTGTGGGGCATCCGCAAGTGCAAGCCGCACATGAATTATGACAAGCTGAGCCGAGCGCTTCGGTAAGCAGGGGCTGGAGCCTGGATTCCTGCCCTGTCCGCTCCTGCCAGTCCCTGAGGTTGCCTGCCCCCTCCTCCCGTGGTTGCTGGGATTTCTCCTGACAGGGCACGCTGCCAGCTCCTGAGCCCTTCCTTGCCCTAGAGGTTTGGTTATGGAACTTTGGGGAGCCAACATGCTGTGCCCAAGGCCCTGCCCTTGGCTGTCCGTAGGCCTTGAGGCCCCCAGCATCCTCCTGCTCCTACTCCCTCTCCCCACAGCTACTACTACAACAAGCGGATTCTCCACAAGACCAAGGGGAAGAGGTTCACCTACAAGTTCAACTTCAGCAAAGTTGTGCTCGTCAATTATCCGCTGCTGGATGTGGCTGCCGCTGCCACGGGATCCCCACTCCTGCTGACCCCCAGTCCCTTCGCTGGGACCCCCGGGCCAGATGCTCCTCCCCTCACCCCTGAGGTGAGTCTGGGTGAGGGCACACTGTGAAGGCCCCGCCCAGGGAGACCCAGGAGTCTGAGCTGCAGTGCCCCTGCTTCCTCTCCAGACTCTGCAGACCCTCTTCTCTGCCCCGCGCCTGGGAGAGCACGGGGCCCGGACACCGCTCTTCACCCCCGAGACGGACAAGCTTCGTCTGGACAGCCCTTTCCCATTCCTGGGCTCTGGTGAGGGGATGGGGGGGCGGGGAGAGGGTGAGCAGATAGCAGGTTGGGAGGAGACCCAAGGCCAGGGTGTGCTCATTTAATAGCCAGGGGGACATGAGGGGAACACAGGGAGGGGGGCTTTGGGGCTCCCAAGGGGGCTGATGGATGAGTGGGGAGGGACGAAGGGAAGGACACCAGGAAGGGGGAGGCAGCACCAGCAGGCCCCAATGGTGGAGGGCCTCAGCCTGAACCATGCCCTCCTCCCCAGGTGCCACTGGCTATTCCAAGCCCCCTGGTCTGCTGGGTCCCTACAGCCGCACCTTTCCCGAGTACCCCTGGAACTTTAACCCATACCTCGCAAGTCCCTTCCCCAAGTTGCCCCCCTCCTTATACCCCCCCCACTTCTACCCCAACCCTCTGGCCAGTTCTCTGGGCCATCTGCCCTCGACAGGAGCAGGGGCAGGAAGTGGCCCCGCGACTACACCCCTCCTGGCCACACCAGGGGAGAGCCTGGGTCCCGAGCGTCCCTCGGGCCTGGCAGCAGCCCCCCGCCTGGCACTGCCAGGGGCTACAGGCCCGGAAGCCACGCTGGGTGGGAAGGAAGACAGCGATTCTGAGCTGGAGATTACTGATGTCAGCGGCTGCAGCTCCGACAGCGAGGGCGACGAGGGCCTCCTGGTGCCCCCCAAAGCCAAGGCGGGAAAAGGGGGTGCCGGTAGCTGAGCAGGCGAAGGCTGGTGGACCCTGGGAGGCGGGGCCCCGGGTGCCTGCCCACCACTGTGTGCTCGATGCCCACCAATGCCCAGGCTTGGCCCATGGCCCTGTTCCCTGGGCCGGGCATGTCACTGCCCCAGTCTCTTTCCCCAACCCCAGGGTGGGGTCTCAGCCCCCTCACAGAGGGGAGGCAACATGATGGCCTCCAGCCCCTCTCCCCAGGCTCCAGTTGGAGGGGGCCCTGCCTGGCTCCACTCCTCAAGTGCAATACGGCGCCCAGCCTGCCCGCCCATCCCCGTGCTGTGACCTGCGTGTTTGTGCGGCCGTGTCGGACCCCTGTGCCCAGCCCACTCCAGACCCTTTCCCCACAGGCCCCCCTGGGATAGGGAGCTCAGAGCAATAACCCCGCCCCCAGCCCCCACCCAGGAAGGGCCCCCCTCTGTCCCAGCTCCCCATGTCCCTCCCCCGCCACCTCCAGAGTTTACTACAAAAATAAAAGGAGAGATGGGGAGCCCAGTGTTGTGGGTGATAGGAGGGCTCAGGGGTAGGGGCTGGGATAAAGGCTGGGGGAAGACTTCCATACACCTGGGATGTGTGTGTGTGGTTGCCTCAGGAGTGCCCAGAGGAGCAAATAACAGGGCAGAGCCTGAGAGTGGATGTCAGACAGCCTAGAGGGGCCTGGGCAGCACGCCCAGTCCTAGGCTCACAAGACCAGAGTCTTCCTTAGATAATATATATTAAAAAATAAACCTCCAATTCCGGGTATAAAAACAGAGCAAAGGCACTTGGGAGTGGGGGATGGAAGGGTGCTCCCCACAGGCAATACTGAGACAACCTGGGAAAGGGGGTCGTGGATGACCCCAGAACGAAGCCCTGAGTCCCCCAAGCGGAAGGCAGGGGGCATGGGGGGGCCCCTGTCGGCCCATCCCACGCATGGTGGGCCCGAGGCAGCGCTGCTCCGTGTGCTCGGACCCGGGTGTGAGATGCGGCAGGCGGCAGCTGCGAGGCTGGGGTAGCCCTTGGTGTCCGCGCCCCACTTCTTCTCTTTGTGAAAGGCCTGTGCAATGCAGAAGGGAGACAGGGTGGGGGGCGGACACAGTCGGAATCAAGGAGAGGGAGGTCAGGAGCAGGAGCTGCATGGCATGCAAGCAAGGGAGTGCCTCGGTACCCACTCCCAGGGCAGCCCAAGGTCTGGCCCCTCCACCCCTCACCTGTCTGGGCAGGGTCCTCAGGTGCAGCCAGGTTGGGGGACATGGTGCCCCCCAAGCTGAGACAGGAGGGGTCGCAGGCGGCATACCTCCTCCTCCAATTCCTGCTGGGGACAGTCTGTTGAGGAGGGGCCCACCGGGGATCCAGCTAGCTCCTGGCCACACCCCTACTAGTTCCAGGTCCACTCTGACCCCCGCCAGGCCCGCCCCAGCCACACCCCACACACACCTCCAGCTGCCGGATGTTCTCCTCCAGGCTAAGCAGCTTCTCTTGGATATCCTGCATCTGTGCTGGGCTCAGGGGGCCACCTCCTGGGACCCCATCCCCTTCCTGGGGAGGCCCTGCTCCACTGTCTTCCTCCACGGGACACAGCAGTTGCTTCAGGGAATGCACTGACAGGGGCCAAAGGGGACGAGGTCAGACAAGCCAGGGTCTTGGGTGGGATGCCACGGATGCAAAAGAGGTGCGTGTGTGTGTGTGTGTGTGTGTGTGTGTGTGTGTGTGTGTGTGTACCAGGGTGAGAGAGGGCTCAAAAGATTGATGTGCCTAGGGGAGCTAAACTTAGCAAGAGGCACAGAGGGAGAAGAGGGGCATGGCAAGTGGGGTGTACTGGTCTTCCAGCTAGTTTCTCTTTAGCTCCAGAACAGCCTGGGGGAGCAGGGTTGGGCTTACCTTTCTGGAGGGCCATGGCAGCGAGCTGGCCCTCACGGCCGGGTCGGCTGAAGGGCAGGAGGTCGCTGAGGAGTCTCTCAGTCCTGGCTGCTGGGGAGACAGGCCAGGAAGGGTGCATGGCCGGTTACTTCTCATCACCCCAGTGCCCGAGGCCCCACTCGCCTCCCACCAACCCTGTCTGGTCTCACCATCTGTGGCTGGGATCTCTCCGCCACTGTTGCCATTCTCGGAGCTATTGAGCGGGGGCTCTCGGGTGCTAGGGGGAGGAAGTGCTAGGTGACCCCACACCCCTGGCCCCGTGCGGGAGGAGCAACGTCAGGGACAGAGAGAGGTGGAGGTGGGAGGGTCAGGGAAGTTCAGGAGAGATGGGTTGAGGCTGGAGATGGGAGGGGAGCTGACAAAGAGGTCTGGGAACAGGTACACTCATGCAACAGGGCTGGGGCACCAGGTCCCTGGCCCCTCTCACCTGCTTGGACTAGGTCGGGACTTGGGACGAGAAGCCGGGGCAGGGACCTTCAGGCAGCCGGCAGTCTCCGTGATGAGGGTGCACCAGCTGGGAGGCAGGCAGAGCCCCAAGGCCGTCAGCACCCACACCCCTGCCCCATCCTCTTAGGGTTTCCCACCTCCACCCCTCTAGCCCAACAACCCCCAGGGAAGCCCTCACTTCTTCCGTTCTGATACGGTCTGCGCCACCAGCTCGTATATTTGTGCCTCCTGGTCCCAGGTAAAAATGACGTAGAAGGCTTTGTGGTCTGTTGGGGGAGGTGGGGGGATCGGCTGAGTGCCAGGTACCCCAATGTGCACCTCTCTTTGAGCACAGGTGGGGGGGCTAGGGAAGCCTCCCTCAACTTTGCTAAGCCTCAGAGCTTCGTCCACCATCACGCAGCAAATTCCCCAGGGGCCTCTACCCAAGGAGCGCCTCCAGCCACCCACCGTCCGGCACTTCCACTGGCCCTGGGGTGGCTTCTTGGCATGCTTCCACCCCTACTTCCCTCCGTTTCCCAGCAGCAGCTGGGGGTTTTCAACACAGAACACAGAGGGGAGCTGGCCCCGCTCTCACACAAGCACCTGCCACCCCTTCCTGTCAATCTGACAGCCCACATGGCCCCACCCAGCCCCTCCTCAGCACAGGCCACACTCCCTCAGCTCACCGGTGGCCACCTCGCGGGTCATGGCGGAGGTGAGCCGTAGCACTGGCCGCAGCATCGTCTTGCCGTCGGGTGTGGGCGTGAGCGTCCGGCTGTGAGACTTGAGCAGCAGCCGCTCATCCTGGCGCTGCAGAAGCAGCAGCAGGTCGTCCAGCAACAGCACATGTACCTCTGCGGGCAGGTCCAGCAGACACTCAGCACCTGCTTGGCTGCCTGACCCCGCCGGGCCTCCATCCCCAGGCTGTCCCCACTGCCAGCCCGCACTCACCTACGGCCTTATCCTTTGTCACCCGCCATACCAGGGGCCCCTCATGCACCAGCCTCTTCTTGGTGATGTCCAGGTTCTAGGGGTGGGAGGACAATGGGGGTGATCCTGCGGTATGCCTTCATCAGGGGTCTTGGTGGGTACCCCACTGGCAATGAGGTGAAGGGCTCAGAGCTCCCCGGGAGCCATACCACAAGGGCAGGGTGGGAGGGGAAGGGAAAGGCAGGTGGCACCCACTTTGAACTCGCTCAGCATGGGGTCGCTGCTCTGCCTCAGGTGGGACAAATCCAAACGCCGCTGGTAATCCTTGAGTCGCTGGAAAAAGAAAACAGGAATGTTACAGGGCCAGGCCAGGCACAAGCACACACAGCCCCGTGCATGCACTTCCCCGCCCTGGCTCACCAGCAGGTCCTCCATTTCGCGCACGGCTTGGTTGACATGGTGGAGGATCTCACGGCAGCACTCAGCCGCCTTCTCCACCTTCTCCCGTTCCGCGGGCTCTTCTGCAAGTCAAAGGAGTGGCCAACCAGTGAGCCTTCCCACCCTGGAAGCTCCTGGCCAGGGGAGGGGGTGCAGGGGGTGCCCTGAGGGGCACAGGGCACTAGGGAGTGGGGTGCCTGCGGGCGTGGGGCCTGGCTGGGGAGTGGGGTGCCTGCGGGCGTGGGGCCTGGTCGGGGAGTGGGGTGCCCGCGGGCGTGGGGCCTGGTCGGGGAGTGGGGTACCTGTGTTCTGCCCGATGCTCTGCAGCAGCAGGGGATACTTGGTCAGCCGTTGCATCTCGGTGGGGATCATGTCCTTCAGCTGCAGGCGCCGGCACCGTGGGCGGCTCTCGGCTTCCTGCGAGGAAGCAGCCAGTGCTGGGCGGCCTGAGCCTGAGGCTCTCCTTGGACTCGGGGTCCAGCCCCTTCAGCTATAGGGCGGGCGTGGATGGGGTGGGATGAAGTGGGGGTTCCCGGGGCTGCAGATCCCATACCTGCACAAAGGCACAAAAGCGAGGCTCCTTGCGCTGTTTGACTTTGAGCTGCTCTAAGGCAAATGACTGGCGGCTGCAGAAGCGGGAGGAGATCTTCTGGAACCAGGAGCCCTCTGTACCATCGAACTGCGGGACAGTGAGGCCGGAGGAGGCTTGTCAGGTGGGATTGGCAAGAGCAGGGTTTGGGGTTGGGGGGGGATGGGTAGGACGGGCAGTGGCCGCACCCGGGCTAGCAACACGTCTCCGATCTCCTCAATGAGGTAGCCACTCTCTTGTCTCCGCTTCATAAGACGATCCAGGAACAGAGCTGTGGGGTGCGGTGAGAGAAAGGGGGCAGTTACTCTGTGAGGTCTGGGTGGAGGGGGAGCTCAGGCAGGTGGGGGGCCGGCTCTGCACTCACAGTGCACGTCGATGAGCTCGTCGAGGCTGGGGAAGATGTTCTGCAGCTCCTCCAGCGGGAAGAAGCCCCCTTCGGCCATGGGCTGGTAGAAGAGGTCGTGGAGTACCCGCAGCATGCGCACGTGGGCCGCCTCGGTCACCAGCAGCTCTGGGGGGGGGGGGGGCACCAAAGTGGGCTGGGACCCTGTACCGGGGCAGCCTCAGAGGCAGGCTTGGGCGTGGAGCCATTCTGTCCCCTTAATTAGCTTCGAAAAGCCTCCACAGGCCACCTTTCCCTTTCTGTAGTGCAGCCAGCCAGGGTGGCAAGGGTGCCCCTCTGCCTGTTCGTCACGCATCTTAACAATCAAGTTCTAGGCCAAGCACGTGCCAGGTTTAACTCTCCAGGCTTTCCCAGTCCCAGGTTCTGCTCCTGCCTCTGGCACAAGTCCGTGGCTTCAGTCCTGGGCACCGCCGGAAGCCCTGGAGACCAGAGGCACGATGCTGCGTGCAGGACGTGCCCCCCGCTGAGGGAATGTACTGTGTTGTCAAGCGCGGCAGCTGCGAGCCACACACACCTCTGCACGTGTGACTCAAGTAAAAGAGGACGCAATGCACAAATTCAGCTCTCAGGTACCTCTCAGGTCACCTGCCCTGGAGATGACCAAGCTGGACATTTCCATCATTCCACAAAGCTGCATCAGAGAGCACTGCTTCTGTTTATTATGTCCTGCTGAAGTCTGTGACCCCAAAAGTAGTCACCCCATACCCTAAAAACTCTGACTGCTCAGTGGCCTGTCAGGCAACCCTCAGTCGAGCTTTCTGTGTTTTGAAAGAAGTGTGGCTTTCAGCTTTTACTGTCCGTCTCCTTCCCACGAGAAAACGGAAAACAATCCAGACAAAAGCCACATGCCCTCCCCGCCTCACTGCCCAGGAGACGGCACTGCTCCCGGTGATCATTCTGCAAGATTAGGGAGGGGCGTGGTACATGGGGGTGCCTCGCGTCTGCTGGGTCTGGCTCTGATCTTGATCCTGGTTCCTGCTGATGAACACACACCCTGGACAGCAGTACACGGGAAACCCTGGTGGAGCTCTTAGCTCCTGGCTTCAGACAGGCCCAACCTCAGCTGCTATGGGCATTTAGGGAGTGAACTGGGTGCGTGAAGGCCGTCTTTCTCTCTTTTTCAAGTTAAGCAAATAAATAAATACTTAAAGAGAGCCACTTATGCAAAGTGGAATTAAAGGATGCTCATTTTGGAGGCTGGTGGTGTGGCACAGCAGTTTGAGTCCTGGCTGCCCTGCTTCTGAACCAGCTCTTTGCCACGTCACCTGGGGAAGCAGTGGAGGACAGCCAAGGTCCTTGGGCCCCTGTCACCTGGATGGAGTTTCGGGCTCCTGGCTGTGGCCTGGCCCAGCCCTGGACTCTAGTGGCCATAATGGAGTGTGAACGTGAACCAGCAGCTTTCTTCCTCTGTGGGGTGGCACTCACCACTGATGACCTCCTGCCGTTTCACCTGGCTCTTGGGCAGGTTGTGCAGGGTGTCCAGGGGCACGAGCTCACGCCAGCCAGGGGGCTCTTCTGGTTCTAGCTCCAGTCCTGACCTTCCTGGCTCGCCTTCTTCGCCAGGCTCAGGGCTGTGGACAGAGGCCCTGTTAGCAGCCCACTTGGGGCAGCCCAGGAAGCAGCCTCCAACCTCTCTGTGGCCTTGGCCTTTTATGTCCCCAGGGTCTCTAGACAGGAGCACCCCCTCCAGGCCTCAGCATCTGGTGGCTGCTACAACCCCCTCCCTAACTCTCCAGCTGCCTCAGTGGACGGACAGATGAACGGACGGGGAAGTGACGTACGTGGCTCGTCGGGCAGGGCCTAGCACGGCCGCGGCAGAGCTGGGGTCCATGTCCACGTCGCTCCGGGAACGGCCCCCACCCCGGCCCTTAGCCCCGAGGCTGCCCCGGGAAGGCCGGCGGCGGTCACTCACCCGCAGGCTCTCTGAGCGCCCCAGACGCCCTGACAGCCTAGACCCCGAGGCCAAGGACACAGTCAGGCAGAGGCCAGGACAAAGAGATCACAGCAGGGATGAAGACAGGGACAGAAACAAGGAAAGGGACAGAGACAGGGACCAGGACAGGGACAGGGACAGGCCAGGACAGGGAAGGGGAGAAATCAGGACAGGGACGGGGACAGACCAGCACAGGGACAGACCAGGACAGGGACGGGGACAGACCAGGACAGGGATGGGGAGAGACCAGGACAGGGATGGGGACAGACCAGGACAGGGACGGGGACAGACCAGGACAGGGACGGGGACAGACCAGCACAGGGACAGACCAGGACAGGGACGGGGACAGACCAGCACAGGGACAGACCAGGACAGGGAAGGGGAGAAATCAGGACAGGGACAGACCAGCACAGGGACAGACCAGGACAGGGACGGGGACAGACCAGGACAGGGATCGGGAGAAATGAGGACAGGGATGGGGACAGACCAGGACAGGGATCAAACATGCAACAGAAGAGAGATGTGTCAGGAAGGCTAGTGGAATTTTAGGGGTACTGGGGTGGTAGGGGCCAGGAAGGGGAAGAGGAAGAGGGGGGCACCCCAGGGGGAGCATGGCCTGACCCCTCCCTCCCTGAGGCAGGGGTAAGGGATGGGGGCGAGATGGGGTGGGCAGGATTCCCATACTTAGCTCTTCAACTGGGAGGATGATGTCCCTAGCACCCCTCATGGTAGGGGGAAGGGGAGGGGTTGGCCATGTGGGGAGGGGAGGGGCTGGGAGAAATGGGGGAGGGGCTAGCCCTCCCCCGACCCAGGGCCCAGACACCCACCTCTTCCACCTTCTGGGGAGAGAGGGGCACAGGGTCAGAGGTGGGCCCGGGGAAGATCCCATCCCTCCCACCTGCCAAGGGGGCCCCAAAGCAGCAGCACAAGGACAGGCAGGGGGCAGAGCCCCCCCCATGGTGAGGGGGACAGGGCCCCCAGGCATGGAGCAGGGGGGCATTGGGGTGGGGGCACCAGGAGCAGCACAAGGACAGGCAGGGGGCAGGGCCCCCCACAGTGAGGAGCACAAGGCCTCTGGGCACAGAGCAGGGGGCATTGGGAGGGGACACTAGGAGCAGAGCGAGGCTGCGGGGTTTGGGCTGAAGAGAGGAGGGGAAGGGGGGAAAAGAAAAGGAGAAGGGGCGAGGGGCAGAGAGCCTGGCCAGAGAGGAGGGAGAGCAAAGTGGGGGGCCAGGACAGGGGAGGGGGAAATGATGAAGATGGGAGAGCAGAAAGACAGCAGCTGGCAGTGAGGAGGAGGAAGATGGCAAGGGGCAGGCAGGTGCAAACGCAGAGGCAACACCCACACACCCTCCTTGATAAGCAGATAAACCCTCCCAGCTTTGGTCCAGGTACCTCTCCGTGTCAGCACCCTCTTCTGTGCTGTCCAGGGGTACTAGGGGCTCCAGGCTTGTTAGGCCCTGCTGGGGAAGGTCGCCCACCTCTTGGGGGCTGTCGACACCTGCAGGGCGGAGGAGAGGGGCAAGAGCTGGTCAGAGCCCTGCCTCTTGCTCTGCAGGCCCTGGTCCTGGCAGCAGAGCCCTCACCCATCCAGACTGCAACCCCATGGCAGCAGAGAGGAGCTGGGACTAACCCTACTAAGAGAAGAGTGGGGGGGCCCAGAGAGGGAATTGAGTGCTCAGATGACACAGCAGCAGGGCTGGGACTTGAACCTGGGCCTAGTCTCACTCCCTCCTGCTGAGGGTTGCTTGGCCCTAAGGAGCTGGGAAGTGGGTGGGGCTGGCGGTTCATGATCTAAGCACCCTGGGGTGCTGAGGCTGGAGGGAGGGAAGCAGGGGGTAAGGTGTCAGCAGTGGTGTCTGCTGCCTTGTCCCAGGGACGCACCTGGCTCGCGGTCCGGACTGTCCCCAGGGATGGGGTGCAGAGGGACTCCAAGGGTGTCCTGGCTGGAAGTCCCAGCATTGCGGTCCCGAGAGGGCACCCCTAGGCCTCCCTTCCGATCCATGGGGCCTGGTTTCTCCCCTGGGGGAAGAGTAGCAGCTACAGTCACAGCCCCCAGAGACCCCAGATGTTGACCGCACCACCAGGCCCTGGAACACCATGGCCAGTTCCCTCCTCCTCAGAACCAGGGTCCGCTCCCCACTAGCCCTGGACACCTGTATTACCGTCCACCTCGCCTTTGGGATGTCGCAAGTCTGGAGCTGAAAGGGAAAAGGGGGACAGTGAGGGAGTGGCCTGGGATGAGTGGTGCAGATGGCGGGGTGGGCAGAAGTAGGGGTCATCTCACCCTGGGGTTCACCCCGGTTCCAACGGGCAGCATCCAGGATGCTGCTCAGCCCTTTCTTGGTCTTGGGGGGCTCGTCGGACCGCCGGTTCCCCATCATCTGCGGGAAGACGGAGGTGGGGTGGCATCTTGGGTGAGATGCCAAGTGTTTTCACCCACAGCCCACGGGCTCCTTGTGAGCATGGGGTCTCTTGGAGAAAAAGGGCTGGGTACCTTTTTCCGGAAGAAGTTCCTCCCTGACTTCTTGTCCCCGCTCTTGGTCCTCACCCCAAGGTGACGCATGTACAGGCTGATGGCGCCCACCACAGCAGCGCTGCGGGGAGGGGACTCTGAGGGTCCTGCATGCAGCCCGCAGGCTCCACAGGTCCAGGCCAGCCTTCCCTCCCGACCCACAGCCACTTCTTGTGGCTCCAAGGGAAGAGGAGGACACGATGTGGCCCACAGCGTCTCTGCTTCCCTCACCTGCGCTCCTCATCCACGGAGATGGTGTGCCTGCAGGGACAAGGGACAAGGCACAAGTCTGTAACAAATTCCAGGGTCCCTCCACCCAGCACGCATCTGCAGGCTGCTGTCCCCTGGGGAGGACCAGGGGAGGCTGAGGGAGGAGGCTCTCCATCTGGGACTATGGGTAGGACCTGGAAACTGCAAGGGAACCCCAAAGCCAGAGAGGAAGAACTCTTGGCCAGGGCTGGGGGTGGGAGGCAGGAGTACTCACTGCATCTCCTCTAGGTGGGCCAGCAGCCGCTCAGCCACATGCCGCTCCCGGGCCACGTAGTTGGTGCGGTCCCGCCCCACCCAGGCCTCCAGCTGGCCCAGCTCCTGTTCCCAAGGCGTCATGCCCATGAGCCGCTTGGAGCGGAAGTCCTCTAGCTGCCGGCTCACTGCTGCCTGCTGGCTCTGTACCACCTCCTGCACGATGCGCCTTTGGACATCTTCGGAGAAGAGATCAGGCCGCGTGCGATCTGCAGGCACACAGGAGGGGCTGGGACCAAAGCGTTCCCCCACCCTCACCCTGGGGAGTCCCCTCTTCTTCCTCTTACCAAGTTCAAAAGCCACATGGGGAGGGACCTGTACCCGTAGGGCCTGCACAGGAGAAAAGCGGTGACACAGGGGTGATATGGGAGTTACAGCGGTGCAGCCCTGGCAGGCAGGGACACCTTCTCCATGCCCTAGGTGGGTGGAGGCTGCAAGGGGCAGGGTGACTGTCCCGGGTCGAGCAGGAGTGGGGCAGTCCAGGGCTGCTGGAGGATACTCTCACCGCAGTCTTGTCCAGGAAGCTGTGGCAGAAGTCCAGGAAGGCCTTCTTGGCCTCTTTGGGCCCCAGGGCGCCCAGCATGTCAGCGTGCAGGCAGCAGAGCTGGGGGAGACAGAGGGAATGACATCCAGCCCTCGTCACTCTCACTTCCAGTCACTTTCCTGCTATGCAAAGCCTAAGGGGGCTTCTCAGCGACCCCCACCTCCCAGCTGGCTTCTCATGAAGCAGCCTGTTCAGAGGTAGCCCCGGGCCCACTTCACAGCTACTAAGTGGCAAAGTGAGACTGGAATTTGGAGGCCTCTGCCATGCACTGGGGAACTTTTGCATGGAGCATTCTGCATCTGGCTGGGCTGATGCTCCTGGCCAGTGCCAGCCTGGTCTACCCCGTCATGCCCTTACCAGGGGTCCTGGCTCGAACTGCAGGGCCACGTGCTGCAGGAGCGCCATCAAGTGGGCTGGGCGCTGCTTCACCTGCTCCAGGCTCTGGAACTGGCTGTTGTGCTCCTCTGCGTTCTGGGTGAGGGGAGAGTCAAGAACAGCAGGGTGGAGGGAGCACTCCCTGGCTCATCTCTACCCCTTCCTGGTACCTTGCACTGCCCCCTAAGCTGGAGGAGAGGCTGCAGCAGGTGGGCAGGGGTGACAAGAATCAGGAGAGAGAAGGACTGGGGCAGAAGGCTGTGGTTGACCAGCTGCAGTGGGGTCCCTGAGGATGGTGTGGGAGATGAGGAAGGAGGTACCAGGAAGAGGTGAGGAGGAAGAAGCTGCCTCCCCACCCCAGGCCTGGGACGGAAGTGTCACCCCCACCCACCTCCTGCCCGCTTACCGTCTCTAGTTCATTCTCAAAGTCCTCGTCCTCAGCCCCGATGATGCTGACGGGCACCAGGCCAGGCCGGGGGGGCCCCGGGGTCTGCGGGAGAGGACGAGGGATGGGCTCAGCCACCTCCCGCCCAGTGCTCCTTTCTTGGCTGCCGGAGGTCCCTCCCCCTGGGGCAGCCCACTCACCGCCGCCCGGGCCACGTCCTCCAGCTCCATGGGCGCCGCAGGGCTGTGGGGGGAAGGGGAACGGGTAGGGGGCGCTGGGTGAGGGTGCGGGATTGGGGGGGGGCGCTGGGTGAGGGTGCGGGATAGCCAAGGCTTGCAGACTACTCAGGGATTCCTGGCCCAGGTGAGAAGGTGAGTAAACAGCCGCCAGCAGCTCAATGGGGCCTCTGTGTGGCCACAAAAGGGCCCTTCAGAGGCCAGCAGGGCGGGGAGCCAGGGCCACGGCAAGCTGGGCTGGGAACAGCTTTAGGTCCCCAGAAGAGGCAGGCTACAGAGGGGACCTGCCAGGAGGCACGGAGAGGGAGGGCCTGGAGGGGGAAGAAACGGGGTAGAGGGGAGGGGGTGCTCCCCGCTCTGTGACAGCCCGGGGTCAGGATGTTGCCTCCGAACCCACCAGCCCCACTTCCTGTCACAGGAAGTCACGATGGCAAACCCCCAACCCCCAACCCAGAAGAAATGAAACTGGGCCCTCCTCCCTCAGGGAGCCCCCCATCCAGAGGCTCTTCTTCCTCTCCTGAACCTCCTATGGGACCCACATCCCAGGCTGGAAAAACAAGGGCCGGTTCTCTGACAGCGCCCTGGGGGGGGCGCGGGGTTCTGAATCCTGCACCCCACCTGTCCCTGCCATCACCCTCAAATCTGTCTCTAGTCTCGCCTCTTTTCCCCATCTCCTCAACCTCGGCCATCTCCCCTGATGTCATGGCCACCCCCACCCCATGAGCCCCACAGTGCCCATCTGTTTGTGTCCCCTCCAGTTCCTCTCCTGCTAATCTGAGTGACACCAATGCCCCAGGAAGCTGTGGCAGGTGCAAAGGCGCTGTGGAAAGAGGGTTGGGGTGGCTGTGAGCTATTTATAACTGCGACCCACTCCTCTCCCAGCCTTCCTTGGGCACGCCTCCTCCCTACTACTTTGATCCCCACCGAGGAACAACAATGACGTGGCGGCTGGAGCGCCCAATTGCCTTCCTGCGGTTCCACCCCACCCGCGTGGGCATCATTTTCAGCCCTTCCCAGGAAGTGGATGTGTCCATGGAAAGCTGGGCTAATTCAAGAGCTGAGCGAGACGGCAGACGTTTCAAAGCCAGGAAGGAAACAAAGTTTCACTCATTTTGGGGGGCCACAGCCACAGCAGGAAGCACCCCTGGCTGTTCTGTTTCCAACCTGCCCCGACCCCATGAGGGAGATGGAAAATAGGACCTTGGGGGTCCTTGCTTGCTCCTCTCACCGTCTCTAGGAGCAGGGACACACTCCTGGAGCAAATGCAACAGTGTGTTGCAACAGTAGCCAGCAGGCACAGCACCAAGTACACAGCAGGGACAGGTACCTACCCAGGGACATCCACTAGGTCAGCTCCACAGGGGGAACTGAAGCACAGCTCAGAAAGCACGGGGACAGGATACATCAAAGACCACCTATCCCTACCTCCCACCCCTGGACGCCAAAATCCGACCCAGAGCTGGGAGTCCCATGAGGGCCTCGCCACAACGTGGGCAGCTAAGTGGAGGCTGTGGTCCTCACGGGCAGGGCAGGAGCTAGGAGCAGACTGGACGCTAGATGCTGGAGGGGAGGGTGCACGGGGTGGGGAAGCTGTACTGACCGCTGCCCAGCAGGGCCTGCGACCCAGCAGAGGGAGCCCTGGGTGCCAAGGCCGGGATGACAGCTCCACGGGGGTAGGAGCTCCGTGCAGCCCCGGCAGGTGTCAAGCGGACGACCCCGAGGCTGCCGACAACCAGGTGCATGCAAGCCAAATGGAGCCTGTCCAAATGTCAAGTTAAGTAAATAGCTCCACATTCCACTTGACACCCAGGGGGCGGAGGGGGAGGATCCGAGGGCCAGGATTTCTTAGGGAAACCGGCCGGCTTTGGAGACCCTTGGGGACTTAAAAGGGGCTCAGACTCATATAGGAATAAGTGTTGGGTCCTGAGACGCAGCCCACAGTCCCCTCCTCGACTCAAGAGGGTGATACGGACGTACAGGGACTCCCTAGGTCCTTCAGAAGCGGGCCTCGAGCCAGAACCTCGTGATCTATAGAGGAGACGTGCACAGGGTCCACGACACCAGCCCCAAATCTTTCACGGGACGTGGCGAGTCTGAACAGGGGCCTTCCATCCTCCAGGGGACGTGGCGGAGTGCACGGACCGGGCATGCTGGGCTGGGCCACCCTCAGAGGACCACGTCTCTCACCTGGCTCGGGGTTGGGAAGATAAAGCCGCCGCCGCTGCTGGAACCCAAAGCTGCGCGCGCTGGCACCGCGATCCCCCTCCCACCTCACCCCCGCCGCCCCAGTCGCTCTAGCCGGCCCACAGGCTCCCTCGCCGCGCCAGCTCCACTCCTCCCGCCGGCCGCTCTAGCCAGCCTCCTGCTAGTCTCTGGCCTCGGCGACTCGACTCCTCCTCGCCGGCCACTCTAGCGCTCCATCGCGCCACGCTGGCCCGATAGGGCCGCTCTGGCCTACCTAGGAGGTCCGGGGTTTCCGCATCTCTACTCTTCTGATCGGCTGAAGCCCCGCCCCCCCACACGCCGCGGGGCGGAGCCTGTGGGCGCGACCCCGCCCTCCTCGAGCCCAGGTTCTGGGGGGTCGGGGTGCTCCCCGCCAACTCGGGGACCGACTCCCCGATTCCACGTACATCTCGTAGCCCGGATCCCCCCGCGACGCCTCCTGGGACCGGCAGCGTGAGCTGCCAGGGGCCAGCGCTTCTCCCCAGGGCCTCAGTCTTTCCGTCTTTGCAATGGGGGAGACGGGGAAAGTTCTCTCCGGCTTGCTCCCCTATTTCCCCCCATCTCCTGGGGCGGAGGAGTTGGTGAGGGGGAATTCACGAATGACCCAGAAAAAAACTTTTCCAAAATCCACCCTCCAGGGCGCTCGGCCCCTTGGGGCTTCTCGGCGCCGTTCTCTCGGGCTTGCCTCTCTGAGGTGGCGTGAGTGTTCGGGAGTTCAAATCCCAGCTTCACTCGGTCTCTCCCGCAGAGCTGTCCCCTACCCCGGGGATGGGGAGACCAGGCGGCTGGGTCCCAGGGAGTCGGAATCCCCACCTTTCCAACTGGGAGGTGCCCCGGGGCCGTGAGGAGGCCCTTACAAGGACCCGGCCTGGCCTCAGGGGTCCCTGGACGAGCGCGCGTCTCCTCTCGGCCCCCTTTCACAGATGGCAACACTGAGGCCGAGGAGGTGTGGGGAGGGGGCGGCTGCGGGCTCCGCCGGGCTCCCTCAGCCCTTCGGCGGGCGGGCGGGCACGCGACGGCCGGCCTCCTTCCCCGGCCCTTCCCTCCCGGCCTGCCGCCCAGGGAGGGGCCGGGCGCGGCCGCAGTCGGTACCTGAGTCCGCGCGCGGCGGCGGCGGCGGCGGCGCCCGAGGTCGGGTCGGGCACGGCGATCCCGGGGCCTGCGTCCCGGCTCCCGCTTCCTGGCTGCGGCGGGGCAGGAAGTCGGGGCGTTTTCCCGGAGCCCCTCCCCGCTTCCTGCCCGCGCCCCGCGCCCGCCCGCCGCACCTCCGCTTCCTTCCCCTTCTCGCCGCCCGCAGCCGGCGCGGCCCGCCCCGCTCCCGCCCCCCGGCCGGGCCCCCACCCCGACCCCGCCTCTGCCCCCCGGGCCCGGGCTCCGCTTTGTCCGCCGCCGTCACCCCTGAGGCTTGGGCGGCTCCGCGCTGCTGGCTGGAGGGGCCGTGCGCCTCCGTGCGCCCCCGTGCGCCCCCGTGCGCCCCCGTGCGCCCTGGCTGGACGGCCTGCCCCGCGTGGGGGTCCCCGTCCCCAGGGCTCGCCCCCTTGCTGGGGGGCCCTGCCAGGCTGTCCACCTCCGCCCCTGGCCCCTCCCCACCTGCCGGCGCCCCCTCCTGCTCCCTCTCCCTGGTTTTGGTCGTGACCATCTCTCTGGCCATCAGTCTCCTCTCCCTGTCCCAGCCACCCTGTCATCGCTCCTGGGTCCCCCTCCCACCATCCACGTCAGGACCCCAGGCCCGTGTGTGAATGTCCCAGACAAGGAAGGTGACGTTTCCCAGCTCGGGGACTTCAGCACCAGCCCCATCGGGATATAGGCCCTGCTGGGGCCGGGCCGTCTGCCTCTCCAGAGTTTAAATGGGCAACAGTCATTAAGGGTGCTCGGACTCCGGGGGTGGGAGCGATGGACCTGCCTGGTCCCAAGGGTGTCCTGGGGCTGGGGGAGGAGAGTGCTGGACTGCCGAGATTCACGACTGCCTCTGAGGTGTGCCAGTGGGACGGATTTATTATCGCTAAGTGGCCCTGTCGGAGTGGGGAGGGGGTGGGGTGACGCTAACGAGGCTGCGGGGATAGCTCCCCTAAGAGGCAGCGATTAAGGGCTCATTACCCGCCGGGGGAGGGAGCCTGAGCGGATGGGAGAGACGGAGGGGGAGGCCTGGAGAGAAGCAGACGGAACGGGACGCTGCGGTGACTCAAGGAACTTCCCAGAAAAAAACCCAAGGGAGAGTGTGGAGTGTGCGGCGCTGCGGAGGGGGCGGCGCAGGGCGCGGGGGACGCAGCGCCGTCACGGCTTCTCCAGCTGCACGTCTCCGATGTCGAGGCTGCCCACGTCCTGGTAGGTGCCCTGGAGGCCCCGCGAGATGTCCTCGTACATGGAGCAGTCGTCGAGGTTCAGGCCCTGGGGACATGGAGCAGGGGGGTGTCAGCACCGTGTGCTGGGGTTGGACACCCTGGGAGAAGCCTCAGGCAAACCGCCAAGGACCAACCCCTCCAACTCACTTCGTAAAGGTTTTCGTCCTCGTAGTCATCCTGGGCGTCCACTGCGAATTTCTCGTTCTGCCACCGCTTCTGCAGGGGAGAAGGGAGAGCGAGATTGCTTTTCACAGATGGCCACGTGCCGGGGTGGTTGCTGTCCAACGACAGCCCTGGGGGTGGGGGCAGTGTGGCTAAGGAGGGGCAGGTGAATGGATTGCAAGAGCTGGGAAGATACCAGCTCCACCTTCTAACTTAGTTGAAAGGCAGAGAGAGGCAGAGAGATTCCTTCTACTGGTTCACTCCCCAAATGGCTGCAACAACCAGGAGTGTGGAGCTCCATCCGGGTCGGTGGCAGGGACCCAAGCACTTAAGCCATCCTCCTCTGCCTCCTGGGGCACGTTAGCAGGAAGCAGGACCAAGCAGGTGCTCTGATGTAGGATGTGAGTATAGCAAGTGGAGGTTGAACCTGCAGCCCCACCTTGCTCTTAGCTGGAGGGTGGCTGCACTCCTGGGTCAGGGGAGATGACGGGGTGGAGGCAGGGGGAGTGTATGCTGGTGTATGTCCTGGGCCCAGCACCATTCAGTCTTTTGTGGTATGAATTCATGTGGGCCCCTGGAACTGTGCGTTTTTGGGTGGGGTCTTGGGCAAACCACCAGGACTCCTGGGCCTAGAGGAGCAGTCCGTGCCTGACTGGCAGGGTAGGGGGTCCCCTGGGGGGCTCACCCTGAACAGCAGCAGCGTCCCGGGCACCACAGCACAGAACAGCAGGATGATGCCCTCGGCGGTGATGATGCGGTTCTTGGTGCCTTCTGCCATGTCCAGGAAGGGTCTAGGGGGTGGTTCTGTGAGGAGGGCGTGGGGCTTCCGCTTAGGTTCCCCCACCTCCCCTCTGTCTGCCTGGGGGAGGGTCTGTTCTGGGCTGAGCAGCCTCCCAGGCTGTGGCCAACAGGGGCCCTGGATGTGTGCTTGCCTCCCAGTGCCCACCGCGGCAGGGGAGCCCCGGGTCAGGTGCTGCTTACCACGTACACGGAGGTAGGTACCGAAGGATTGCTTCTCCCTCTTCTCGTCCTTCACTTTGCACCGGTACATGCCACTGTGATCCTTGCCCACCTTGTGGATGACCCAGTCACTGTCATTGTTGCTTTTCCAGCCCAAGGGCTGTGGGGGCCATAAGGTGTTGCCGGGCAGGATGTGAAACCATGTGACGTTGGCGTCCTTGCTGCCGTTGTTATTGCAGGGGAGGCGGGCCTCCTCCCCGAGGTAGACAGTTATGGATGGAGGACCCTCGTGCACCCACAGCTCATGGCACTCAGGGCCTGCATGGGGGGAGGAGGGAGCAGTCAGTTGGGGGTTGCTGATAACACTGTCCTAGTCTCTGCCCTTCCCTGGAGTGCAGGGCCTGAGAAAGGACACAGATGTCCCCAGCAAGAGTGGGGAAGGGAACGGCCGGTTGGTGGATGTCTGACCAGACAGCCCCTGCAGGGTCAGCTGCCTGGTCCTGGTCCTCTCTGCAGGAAGGCCCTCTCCCTCTGTCCTTGTGACAGCTGGACCCTTCATTTGATCTTGGGTCATCACCCAACCTTAGAGGCAGGTTCTCTGTTGAGCCCCACTTTGACTGAGGTCCCCCAGGTCAGGCAGGATGCCTGGCCTCACCTAGGCCTCTGTGAAGTAGGGGGCATTCCTGGCTCTCTGGACCCTCCTTGCCATGGCCTTGATCTGACCCTCATCCTCTGGAGCTTGTGTGTGCACCCAGGGGTCAAGCTGGGAGTCAGGGGAGGGGGTTTCGTCAGGTGGAGACTGGGGCATCACAGAGGGAATGAGATGGGATGTGCAGTGGTCGCTGCTCCAGGCCAGTCCCCATGGGCTGAGGAAGAGGAGCTGGGGAAGAGGAGGAGGTGGGGAAAGGCCCTGCGACTGACTTCCCGGGTCATGGGGCTTTTGACTCACCCAGATGTGAGCTCCAGGGCCCTCCTGGAGTCACGGGAGTGGGGGAGGGAGGTTAGATGGGGTGTGGTGGGGCTGGCCACCCTCTGCCCTGGGTTCCTCCATCAAGAGTGGCCACAGCCTGTGCTGGCCGGCCATCAGCTCGGGTGTGGTGAAGAGAAAGGGGGAGGAGAGAGAGGCCCTGGCTTCTCTACAGGGGGGCGGCTTTCCTCCCCTCCCCCCAGGGCCCCTTCCTGCCCAGCCTGTGCTCTGTCAAGGGCGACCTCAGAAGTTCCTTATTTTGACCTGTGTGGCTGTCTCTCTGTGGCAGCGGTGCTGTGGGCGCCCTGAGCTGCCGCGGCCTCACCCTGGCTGGCTCAGGAACGCGGCCCCTGTGTCTAGGACGTTGCATGCAGTAACAGGCCTGGACTGCTGCAGGTGCATTGCTCAGCTGCCCATCCTCCTCCTCCCGCCCCCTGCCCCAACCTCCACTCACCCATCCACCCCACCCACCCACACACCCGGTACCCGCATCTTGGCCCTAGGTCACGTACCCAGGCAGGCCAGGGACAACAGGAAGAGGCCAAAGAAAGGGGCAGGCAGGCCTCGGTGGACATGGGGACCCCCAGGCATCTTCTCCCAGCGCGTTGGTTGGTGTGAGCGGCAGCAGTCCTGGAGCATCAGATCCCACGCCAAGCCCCTCCCTGCTTCCGGCCCAGCCCTGCGGAGATGGGCTCTGTTGACCCTGTGCTGGGCTCCTGGTCGTGAAAGGGGAGGAACCGTTCCCTGCTGCACCTGTGGCGGCCGCAATTCCCCCAGGGGTAGCTGCCTGGGCGGGGTGGGGCTGCTCACAGCCTGTCCGGAGGTGAGCTAGAGGGAGCCATGGGGCCTGGGTGGTGCTGCCCCTGGGCCTCTGGCCCTCCATGGCCATGGCAAACTTGAGTGTCCCAAGAGGAGATAAAGGGGCCACGCGGGCAGAGCACTAGGCACAGGGCTTGCCCCAGAGGTTAAGCAGGTGGCCCTCGGCAGACTGCAGGCCTCCCTCCCATCCAGGCCCTGGCATTTAAAAGATCCATTAGAAGGACAGTAAGGTGGGCGTGATCTCCCACACACCGGTTCACTCCCTGGACAGCTGAAGCCAGGAGCTTGGAACTACGCAGGCCCCTCTCGTGCATGTTGGGGCCCAAGGATTTGAGCCAGTGGAATGAAAATTGCACTCTGTGTCTCTTTTTGTCAAGTAAGTCTAGATAAAAACAAATATAAAAATTTACATATAAAACAACATGGCTGGTGATGTCTTATTCCATATCCAAGAAACTGGATTTGAGCCCTGCCTCCAATCTCCTGCTACTACGTGCACATGTCAGTTTTTTCTTTTAAAGGTTTATTTTTATTGGAAAGTTAGATATACAGAGATGAGGAGAGAGAGAGAGAGGAAGATCTTCTGTCTGTTGATTCACTCCCCAAGCTGTCAAAAGTGCTGCGCAGATCTGAAGCCAGGAGCCAGGAGCCTCTTCCAGGTCTCCCACAAGGGGGCAGGGTCCCAGAGCTTTGGGCCATTCTCTATTGCTTTCCCAGGCCACAAGCTGGGATGCTGGGATTAGAACTGGTGCCCATGTGGGATCCCTGCACGTGCAAGGTGAGGACTTTAGCCGCTAGGGGACTGTGCTGGGCCTGACAGATGACAATTTTAGCATTAGCATCCCTGCTACCCACATGGAAAACCCATGTGGGGGCCGACACAGTGGCTCAACTGGCTAATCCTCTGCCTGCTAGTGCTGGCATCCAATTTGGCTGCTCTACTTCCCATCCAGCTCTGTTTGTGGCCTGGGAAAGCAGCAGAGGATGACCCAAGGCCTTGGGACCCTGCACCTGTTTGGGTGGGAGACCCAGAAGGAGCTCCCGGGTTTGGATCAGCTCAGCTCCAGGTGTGGCAGACATTTGGGGAGGCAGCCAGCAGATGGAAGATCTTTTTCTCTGTAGGCCTGACTTTTCAACAGAAATAAAGCTTACACTTGATCTTAGCCAAAAGCAATCAACAAAAATAAATCTTAAAAAAACAAAGGGCTATCACTTCTTGGCCTTTTGGCTAAGATCAAGTGCAAAAACAAAGGGCTGGGCCTGGTGCAGTAGTCTAGCAGCTAAGGTCCCGTCTTGTACACGGCGGGATCCTATATGGGCCAGCTTCCTATCAGGCTCCTTGCTTGTGGCCTGGGAAAACAGTGAGGCCGGCCCAAAGCCTTGGGATCCTATACCCGTGTGGGAGACATGGAGGAAGTTCTTGGCTCCTGGCTTCAGACTGACTCAGCTCCAGCCATTGTAGCTGCTTCGGGAGTGAACTAGTGGATGGAATTCTTCTCTCTGTATATCTGACTTCGTAATAAAAACAAATAAATCTTTAGAAAAAAAAAACTCAAGGTTCACAGCAGGGAGGTTTTTCTTCCTAAAGATTTATTTGAAAGGCAGAGTGAGATCATCTGTCTTGTGGCTCACTCCTCAGTGGCTGTGAGGACGGGAGCCTGGAACACACGTGGGCCATTCTCCAATGCTTTCCCAGCACTAGCAGGGAGCTCGGTGGCAGTTGGCACAGTGATAACCCAAGGGCCAGCATTGTAGCATTGTGGGCTATGCTGCTGCCTGTGGTGCTGGCATCTCGTGTGGGCACCGGCTACTCCACTCTTGACCCGGCTTCCTGGGAAAAGCAGCACATGGCAGCCTGTCGATACCCCTGCCCCCGTTGGGGAGACCTGCTCTGGCCTGGGCTATTGTGGCCGTTGGGATGGTGAACCAGCAGATGAAAGACCTCTTTCCCTCACTGCCTTTTTTTTTTTATTCCTCTTTTTTTCCCTTTTGACCTGGTTCTCCCCCATCCTCCATCTTGTCAAGTTCCCCAGCAGTCCCCAATCCTGCCACCATGCAGGAAATGTCTCCCTTCCTGCTCCCCCTAACACCCACTCCCATTACATTAAAAAAAAGGTTTTTCTTTTTATTGCAACGTCAGATATAGAGATTAAGATTTTCTGTCCGATGATTCACTCCCCAAGTGACTGCAACGGCCAGTGCTGTGCCAATCTGAAGCCAGGAACCTCCTCCAGGCCTCCCATGTGGGTGCAGGGTCCCAAGGCTTTGAGCTGTCCCTGACTGCCCTTCTAGGCCACAAGCAGGGAGCTGGATGGGATGTGGGGCTGCTGGGATTAGAACCGGCGCCCATATGGGATTCCGGTGCGTTCAAAGTGAGGATTTTAGCCGCTAGGCCACCGCACTGGGCCGTTTCTTTGTTCCTTGTAAGAATTTTGAGAGATCACCCACTGGTCAGAGCAAGGATGGTCCAAGCTGGGAGGCAGGAGCTTCCTCCAGGTCTCCCACGTTGGCGCAGGAACCCAACCACTTGGACCATCCTCTGCTTTTCCATGCTGTAAGCAGGGAGCCGAGACATGAACTACCAATATGCAATGCCAGTGCTGCAGGAATTATTGCCTCTCAAAAAATAAAGGGGAGGTGGGCTGGCACTTGACCAAAGCTCCCATGAGGTGCCAGCTCAGCTGGGATACACCACAAGGGCTCCCTGGCAGTTACATGATGGTCCTGTGGGGTGTACATTTGGCTGCTGCACACGCAGGGCCCCAGGGAAGGGTGTACCCAGGGCCTGCTTCCCAAGCTGGGCCAGGGTACTATGGCGAGTCCAGCCTGCCCATCTGAGCAGTGTTCCTAACAGACTGCAGTTGAACCTGGTCTTATTTCCCAGCTCAGGCCTGGACCCACACCAGCTGCCTGGTCTTGAGTCTGCAGCTGTGCCCTTTCCCAGGTCTGACTGCCCCCCAGTGGCTGCAGGAAGGGCCAGCCTGCACTCCCAGCTTGCTGGGCAGTCCTAGGCACTGAACTTTCCTTTAGGAGGCAAATCAAATGCAGTTGGGAGGACCCACCCCACCTCCAAGCTGGAGGGAGGACCCACCCACACCCCCAAGCAGGCTCTTCTCATTGACCAGCTGCCCCCCCCCCCCGCCCCGTGCTGTCCAGAACTCTACCTGGAGTAAGCCTAGTATTGTCAGTTAGGAATTAGCTGTCACCAGCAGGGATCAGAATTCCCTCAAGGTGCGGGGAGCCCGGGCAGGGCCATTCCCCACAGGCACAGGCATCCCTGATGAGGGCGCATGCAGGGCCAGCACTGTAACTGGATGCAGGGGAGACACGGGCCCTGCCCACGCTGCTGCTAGTGCCAAGGCTGGGCCTCAAGACTACCCACACCACAGCCATCAGCACCCACACCCCATCACAAAGGGGCAGTGCCCCAAAGAGTAGACAATCAACAGCCAGACCAGCATTACGAATGAGGCAATTTATTAACCCAGCATGTTTGTTCTAATGTTTCTTGTTGGCAGCTGCCACCTGTGGGAGAAGAGACAAGGTCAGGGGTGGGGTCCATTCTGGGGGAGCACTTCCTACAGCCCCCCGCCCCGTGCAGGTTATCTCCCTTCCAGACTGGCACACTGGGGAGTCCTTGAGGGAGCAGCAGGCATGGAGAGGCACAGCAGCTAGGCTCAGTCCTCCCTGACCGCGCCCACCCCTGCACAAGGAGACCGAGCAGAGCTGGGCTCTGGCAGTGCTTTGGTGGAGCCCGCGGGCGCCTTACCTGTCCGGCGATTCTGTCCAGATCTCTCTGTCCCTGAGGTGTCAATTTGCGGCCCCTGTGGGGGTGTACCGAGGTGAGCACCTGTTCCTAGTCCCCCTCCCTCCAAGGACCAGGCTGCCCAAGCACCAGCTGACACCAGCCAAGGACCATGCAGGCCCCTTGAGAACTGACCACGTCACTTGCACAAGCATTAGCTCAAAAGCTGTGAAGAAAACCAACTGGGAAAAGCTAATGAAAGCAGTCACTGTGCTACCTTCCTGGGAACAGGGCAGTGGCCCCACCCCACCCGGGAGGACAGGCCAGGCCTCCCAGCTTACCCATCCTGGTCCTTTTCCACCATCTTCAGCCCCTCGAGGGCTTGCAGGACCCTGCGGGCCACACTCTTGGAGCCTCGGCTGAAGTGGCTGGGCATGACGCCGTTCCTCTGCCGGCCCCCGTAGATCTTGGTCATGGAGCCGACTCCAGCGCCGCCCCGGAGGTACAGGTGCCGGGCTGTGGAAGCTGGGGGTGGGGGAGCACGTGAGGAGCCTTGGCAGGCAGGCTCTGCGCACCTGCAGCACGGCGCTCATCCAGGGCCACCTGCGCCATTCACACTCCCTGTGTCCAGTCTGAGTGCTCACGTCCTGCCCCTGCTGGGATGGGCAGCAAGGAGCCCCACTGGGGACACAGGCTATCTACCTGTCCTGGTCCGCTCTGGCCCGCTCCTTGTACAGTGTTGGTGCTGCACTCATCCTGCCCCCAGTCAGGTGGGCAAACAGGGCGATGCTGTAGGAAACGGCCAGCAGCTTGGATGCAGGAGGCACCTCAGATCGCTCCATGTACCTGCCTGGACTCCAGGGCCCAGATCAGCAGGAGGCCTCACAGTGGAGCCCTGTAAGGACTGTTTAGCAATCAGAGGCAGGCCAGCAGGGACAGGGTTGCTGTGCTAAAGACAACCAACCCACCGACAGCATTCCATAGGGTGTGTTGGGTGTGTTGCTTTGGGTCCCAGCTGATCCACTTTCTTTTTAAGGCTACCCTTATTTTTTAAACAACGCAGATTTACAGATAAAGAAAATACAAAGATCTGTCCACTGGTTCACACCCCAAGTAGCTGCAATAACCAGAGTTGAGATTATCCGAAGCCAGGAGCCTCCTTTGTGTCTCCCATGCAGGTGCAGGGTCCCAAGGCTTTGGGGCCAGCCTCTACTGCTGTCCCAGGCCACAGGCAGGAAGCTGGATAGAAGTGGAGCTGCCACAACAAGAACTGGTGCCCATATGGGATCCTGGTGCATTCAATGTGAGAATTTAGCCACTGCAATGGGCCCAGATGATCCACTTACAATCCAGCTACTGGCTGGGAATGCAGGAGCATGCCTAGCACTGGGCCCCTGCCACTGCCACTGCCAGGACCCAGATGAAGCTGCTGACCTCAGCACTGCCGCTGGAGCTTCCGGGGGGTGTGAACCATGGCTGGAAAAGCTCTGTCATATTCTAAAAATGAAATCAAACTCAAAAACACAATGCTAGTTCAAAAGCTTCCAAAGTTCATCTTAGTGCAGATCAGTGAAATCCATGCATTGTCCACATGGAAATGCACTCCGCCATCCTGTTCCAATGCCAGACCCAGGAAAGCAGGATGGCCCCCCAAGGCCCAGACACACAGAGGAACGGCCCAAGCCCTGGGCGGTCCCAGGAGGGGTGTGTGCACGGCACGGGGGCACCTGAACCTCAGCACTGCCCATCCTTTGGGTGACCCAGTCAAGACCATTAGTGTGCCCGACCTGTCCTAAAACCTTTAGCGGGCAAAGTGCTCCCAGCCTGGGGCCACTGCCCGGGCAACCCCTCCTGTCTGAGGCAGCCAGCCCAAGCCCTGCATGTGGCCCTTCTGCAGGACCCACAAATCATCAGCTAAAAGCCAGCCTGCTGCCAACTGAACTGCTAGGTGTTTCCTGCGCCTCCATACCCGGTGGGCTGGATGCTCCTGCACCCGGGAGACCAACTAAGGCTGCCGGGGTCACTCCTCGGCTCACTCTGTCACACGGACTCCTACATGGGCCTTCTCAGGATCAGGACAAGGGACCTGTTGCCCAGCGGTCAGCACAACGGAGCAGCAGGTTAGTCCCCTGCAACTAGGACACCCTGCAGGTTCTCGGGTGTCCCAGCTGCACCACTTCCCACCCAGCTCCCTGCTGATGCGCCTTGGGGTGCCATGCAGGAGGTCCTTCTGCCAGTCTAGTCCAGACGGACAGCTATGGTCATTTGGGGAGCAAACAACAAAAGCACTAGCTCCGTTTTGCACCCCGGCGAGGGCCCCACTCCCCACACCCTTTGCAGACCCTGGCTGGATGCAGGGGAACGGGCTGCCAAGCACCCTGCCACGGTGATTTAGGCAGTCATTCTGACAACGGGGAGCAGCCCCTTAGATCCCAGCCTGGGGGTGTTAGACACCTCCTGCCCAGGGACAGCCAGCCAGAGCCCAGGAGGTCAGAGGGGCTTTGGGGCTCTCCAGGAGAGTAAGTGTGCAGCTGGGGCCAGAGGGGACACCTGCGCCCAGGACCCAGGGCCTGCAGGCCGCGGGCACCCCGCCAAGGGACCAGCACCCAGCCCCCTTTCCTCTCTCCCTCCCGGCCTGCTGGTCCACGGGGGTGCACGGCTCCCCGACGCCCGCAGCACTGCCGCCCCCTCCCCTCGCACAGGCCCCAGGCCTCACCCGCTCGCGTGTAGAACCAGTTCTCATCGTAGGGGGCAAGCTCTTTGTGCTTGGCCAGCTTCACCGTGTCTACCCATTCGGGAACTTTGAGCTTCCCGGACCTGGGCCGCGTGGGCAGCAGGGAAAGAGAAGTCAGAAACCGGGGCGCGCTGCACCCCCCCACACTCCCCAGCCTCGCCCATGCCGCAGCCCCCCTCACTCACTTCTTGAGGAAGGCTGCCAGAGCTCTGACGAACTCCTGCTGGTTGACGTCTTTGACGGTAACACCGGGCATCTACGGGGCAAGGTCAGGAGGGATGACCACCTCGCGGCCGCCCGATCCCGCCCGCCCCAGCCCGGCGGCCAGGCACCCCGCGTCGTGCGTCCCCCAGCCGTGCGCCCCGCGTCCCCAAAGCCGCCCGAGCTCCGCACCACGCCGCCCGGGCATGTCCGGGCCCGCCGCTCGCACGTGGCCGCGGCTCCGGGGGGCGGGGCGGCCCGCGCCGACGACCCCGGGACCCGCAGGCGCGCGCTCCCGCCCGCTGGAACCCGGCCCCGGCGGCCCCGCGCCCACCCCGGCCCGGAGCGCCCGCTAACCGTGCGGCCTCCGCGCTGCCAGCCAGGGGAAAGGGAGCGACGGGGTTTCCCGGGCGCACAAGTCGGGCGTAGAATCTCGCGAGAGGCACCAGAGCTCGCGAGAGCAGGGCTAAGGCACGCGGCTCCGCCTCCTTGAGGGCGGAGACGGCTTCGTTTCCGCCGAGGTGGGCGGGCGTGTCGTCACAGAGCGGGAAGGAGAAAGGCCGGGCCGCCTTAGAGGCTTGTTTCCCTTTTGTCTTTCCTGTTACCAGAGACCTAGGGGAACGTGGATGTGTTCGCGACGTCCGTGGCCGGGAGGAGCCGTGGCGGGGAACACTAGAAGGGCGGAAGTGCAGGGGAGGTTGGGTGGGTGGCCGCGGGCGACGTCTCTAGAGGGCTGCTCTCTTTCCGGACGGAAGTGAAACTTCCGTTAGGGCGGAAGTGCTACGGAAACCTATGGGAAGTTGGTGGGGAGGACGACACATGGCCGCCACTGTCTTTCCCTTATAGCCAGTACTCACGCGTCTTACAGCCGGAAGCCCCGCCCTTCTTAGGGCGGAAATGGCTTCGGCAGAGTGAAAGCTACCGCAGTGGGCATTGAGGGCCAGCAGGCGAGGAGGGGTTAAGGGCAGAGACAAAGAGGCAGAGGCGGGGCTTGCGGAGAAGCTCGTCCTCCTGGCCGGCCGGCCGTGTCCACTCAGCTTCTGGCTTTGCCGCGTCCGTTTGGCTGAATGCCCGGCCGGGCTGTGCAGCTGCAGGCAGTCGCTTGCCCTCTCGCAGCCGAAAGCGAGTGCGCGTTACACGTTGCAGCAAGCCTGGTGTGGAATGTTCGCTCTGCCGGGCGCAGGTGCACGCCCATTGGAAGGTTTCTGGTCCTTTAGTCCCCGTGGGGCAGCAATCAAACAACACACAAGGGATACCTTAGGGTCCGATGAAGTGATAACTTGATGCCAAAAAGGAAACACTTAAATGTGTGTAGCAATTTTTTTTTTTTTTGGTGTAGAAAAGTCTTCCTTAAATGAAAAAATTAACAAGTCTGGTTTTATTGAACAACGAAGCCGATGGAATTTTGCTAGGACTACACAGAAATGCTTGTCTGATCTGGCTTAAATTTATAAACATTTACATCCACACACAAATATATGCAAATAGCATTGTCATGAGGATGCAATATAACCCTTTCTGAAAAAGACCATGGAATGAATGAAACCATTTTTTTTCCTTCATATTCCATTCTTTTTTTTTTTTCTTACTTTTTCCATTTTTTAAATTATATTTTTGACAATCTTTACATAGTTAATTAGGGTAAAAAGGTTCAAGGGCTACAGAAAAATGGGTAAGACTATTATGTCCATATTATTCCCTTTATGTATCTGAGGTATCTGAGGTAAATGGGGATTCTAAGGGAGAAGCCCCACCAGTCTCCTACCCACCCCAGGTCCCAGATGTGGGGCATGCTCCGAGGGTCTTCCTCAAGTGGTTTTGATAGTTCAACAGTTATGAATCACTGCCAATCTCGCCACTCCAAGCATGATGAGGTCGTTGAAGAATCCACTGATTGACGTAGTCCATCTTAATGTCTTCATTTGCCCAGTTTTTCACTGCCAACATATAGCTGAGGTGGTTGGTTGACTTGTTCTGTCCTCTGTCTTTTCATGGTTAGGGTTCTGAGTCTGGCAGTTCGATTGGGGGGATCCCCAAAGAAACTTTGTCTGAGGTGTTCCCAGACCAGATTCTTGTATGTACTAGCAAGTACAGGGCCTGGCTCAGTCCATTGCCCCGATCAGCTGCTGCAATTGCTGGGTTGGTTCTGTTTCTTGCCCTGTCTTCCACTGGAACCAATGGGTGTTGCAGTCCAGCCTGGTTCTGCTCAGCACACACTTGGCCGTCACACAAACCAGTGGGAGCTGCAGCCCAGTTGAAGAGACCCCCAATAACCCCCACCAGGCCCGCCCCCTACCCTGGTTTGGCAGTATGTGTAGCAGATTAGTCCAGTCTGTCCCACATCATTGGGCTCTCATGTCGATGGGTATTAAAGCCTAGTTCCATCTAACCAGCTCAACTGTCTAGTCCTCACAGATGTTGTTGGGTGTTTTTCTGTCTAGCCACCCCTGCCCCGTCCTGGTTTTCGTGCGCTCCTGTGGGGTAGCCCAAGAGGGAGGAGCCCACTATTTCTCTCCCAGGCTACTCCCACTCCAAGATTATGCACTCTCCAGGTAGTTCTGTGGTTTACCTTGACAGAATTAGTTCCCAGTGCCAGCTTCTGCCAGCTGAAGCTGCAGCTAAACCCAAACAACCCTCACCCACTCTAATTGTAGTTTGCACTAGTAGGAACAATCAGCACAGCCTGGCTTTTCCCTGAGCAAGTCGAATGAAACCATCTTTACAGGAAGTGTTTAAGAAACATGTTTTATTTAAATAACTCCTCCAGTAGGAAATGGAGAATTCATTGTACTCACAAGAAGGATGTGCAAAAAGTTATCTGCCTCAATTATATAGACAGCTCATCAGTCATCCCTTACTGGAAACATTTAGTATTTCCACATCAGAGTTCCCAAAAGTCTCAACATGCTGTGACTCCTTTGCCTTGTTTCTCTCTGGATTCCTCCTCAAATCATCATTTCTATCTTTGTAGATTTTCTTTGGAACATTCATCCACTGCTCACTGGCATCTACTTTTGCTTTGTGGGAGGGTTTTTCTTTTTCTTTTTCTTTAAGACTTATTTTTATTGCAAGTCAGATATATAGAGAGGAAGAGAGACAGAAAGGAAGATCCTCTATTCAATGATCACTCCCCAAGTGACCGTAACAGCCGGAGCTGAGCTGATCCGAAGCCAGGAGCCAAGAGTGTCCTCGGGGTCTCCCACGCGGGTGCAGGATCCCAAGGCTTTGGGCCGTCCTGGACTGCTTTCCTAGGCCACAAGCAGGGAGCTAGATGGGAAGTGGGGCCACTGGGATTAGAACTGGTGCCCACTGGGATCCTGGTGAGTGCAAGGCCAGTTTTTTAGCCCCTAAGCCACCGCACCTGGCCCATGGGAGG
Source organism: Ochotona curzoniae (assembly GCF_017591425.1). NCBI lineage: Eukaryota > Metazoa > Chordata > Mammalia > Lagomorpha > Ochotonidae > Ochotona > Ochotona curzoniae. The sequence goes on along the minus strand of NW_024465561.1, from coordinate 1,310,026 downwards.
GCTTATCTTTGTCTTTGCGTTCTCTTTCAACCTAAGCCAGGGTCCCAATGCGTGTTGTCTGCTTTTTTTTTCCACATAAGATTAGATCTGTGTCCATCCTGACTTTTTCACAACTGCCATCCCTAGAGATGGGTTTCAACAGATGCCTGACTAGCTCACACCTATCCTGGCTCTTACTGTTGAATGCTGCAGCCCAGCTACACCTAGACCATGCCCAGACACAACTCTCACACGGTTCAGTGGTTCCAAGCCATTCCTACACCCTCCCTGGCTCTCACAAGCACCAATGGGTGCCGGAGTACAGCCCAGTCTGGCACCCCCAAACCCCTCAGACCTCCACACCCATGCTGAGGGACACTGCAGTCGTGTCCAGCCCAGATCGCTGCCCCCACTCTGGCTCTCAGGCTCACCAGTGGGAACCACAACCCAGTTGGGACATCCTCTTAGCTTCCCAACCAGGCCTATTCCAAGCCACAGATCTTGCATGTGCTGGTGGTTGTTCTGACCTACTTTGGCATAGTCCATCCCCTGTTTTGACCTTTGCCATCGGATGGTGCAGCCAGACCTGTCCTGGCCTGCCCCCAATCCCAACTTTTGCTGGTGGGTGCTACAGCTTAGCCCTGTCCAGTCTGCTCCCATCCCTGGCTCATGCAAACCAGTGTGATATCCTAGCCCGACACTTGCTGATGTGTGGAGCTACCTTGATCAACACCTGGGTCTGAATTACACGTTCACTAGTGGGAGCAACATCTCACCAAGGGAGTTTCCCAAGTTCCCCCACTCCCAGACCCAGATCTCACATGTACTGGTGGGTGCTAGGCTCTTACTGGGCATAGTTTGCCCCACTCCATCCTAGCCCTTGTATGAGCTGCTGTTTGTTGTGGTCTGGCTCACTTCACACCCTATTCTTGGTACACCTGAGGGTGCTGCAGTCTGGACCAGCCTGGCCTGATCCCAACCTCAGTACCCATGAATGTCGGGGGTGGTGGTGGTGGGTGGGTTCCAAGTCATGCCTAGATCAGCCCATCACCACCCCTAGCTGTTAAGCAAACCAGAGGAAGATTACAGTGGTACCCATATACCCCCCACAGAATCTGCCTCCAGACCTGGTTTTCTCAGCCTAATGTGACTGGTCCCCTATTATGATCCATCCCTGCCACATAGGCCAGGATCCAAACTGGTGCCCATATGGGATGCTGGCATTGCAGGCGGTTGTTTCACCTGCTAGGCTGTGCTGCCTGCCCAGTTCTAGGATCTTTAACTCAGTGGGGTGACCATAGTCTATGACAACTTAGGATTTATTTCAAAATAGCTCAAGAGACCAAAGTTTCTTAACATACAGAAGTGATGAATGTCTGTGAGAAGGACTGTAAATCACCCTCACTTTGTCATTACACATGTATACATTTATTGAATTATTGTCCTATGCTCATGTATATGTACCAATATGATGTGTCAGTTTAAAAACAAAGGGGTGTGGGGATATAAGTGATTAATCAGTCTCTCCAGCTTCTTGTCTCCCCCTTCAAGCAGGGAGCAGTGTTGGGGGTCTCCAGGACGCCCCTTCTTGAAATCACCCAACAGTTCTCCACACTCGTGAGATGGCTCGAGAAGCACTAGATGGCATACAGCTAAGGAACAAATATTTATTTCAGGTTGCTACTGAATAATTGGTTTTCACTTTGAGAAACGGATTGAACGTGTCCTTTTTGTCAGTCAGGATAGGCTGGGTTACGCTGGGATAACAATCCCCAAATCTCACTGGCTTTTTAAAAAGCATGAAGACTTCTCACTCACACAAACCAGGATGCAAAATGAAATACTCTCCCGCTTTCACATGCATGGAGACAGGCAGGCGTGCACAGATACAGCATCGTGTGTCAAACACATACCCCGGAACACAAACGCAAAAACCCAGGCAGGTGCTGGTTGCCTTAAACTGCACAACTCTTTGTTGGGAATTTAAAAGGTCTGAGGATGCAAGGATGGGTTTGAGAACATGCATTCTGGGTCAAGGAAATGCCCACACTACGGAAGGAACTGAAAGCTACTGGGGCACCCCGAAGCTTAAACCTGAATGTGTACTACACTCACTCCCTGCCCCCGGCCCGCGCCTGCGGCTCCGGCCTCTTGCCCAGCTAGGCGGCCTCTGCTCAGGATTCTAGCTCAGCAGGGAGATGGACCCGAGGCGGCCGATGTGCAGAGCCATGGACGGAGCTGAGCTGGGGCAGAGTGAGGGCCCGACTGGCTGGAATCCGCGTCCTCCTGTGGGAGCTGCAGCAAGGGAGAGAAGGCAGCAGCAGGTCACATATTCCCACAATTCCTCCGCCCACTTTTAAAGAACTGTTCATGTATTTGAAAGGCAGAGTGATAGAGAGGGAGGGACTGAGAGGAAGGCCTCTCATCCACTGGTCCACTCCCCAGTGGCCACAACAGTCCAAGCGAGGCCCGCTGAAGCCAGGAAGAAGTCTCCCATGTGAGTGCAGCACATTGTCCACTGCCTGCAGCTGTATCCATGGGAAGCTGAACGGGGCGGGACGTTAATGTCCCTGTCCCAACCCTCACCTCTTCATCCTATCCAGCCAAGCCTCTTGGCTGCTGACCTGGCTTTCTGTGTGGAACATGTCCTCGCTGAATTCCTCATCCTAAGACTTGACTCCTCTAATCCCTCATCTAAACCATATTTGTCTGTCAAAAACGCAGAGCCCTGAACACATCCCTGCCTGGTCCAGAAACACACTCTGGGCTTGAGCAAGTGTCCAGGTGGGTAAGATACCACAGTCCCATTTGAAAGTGAAGGGGTTCGAGTCCTGGCTCCAGTTCCCATTGTCCAACTCCAACTTCCTGCTACCCATGTGGGAGACCTGAGTTGAGTTTCCAACACTCTGCTGGCCTCAGTCCAGCCTGGGGTCGTGGGAAGGCGTCCAGCTTCCCCACTGGGGTGGGAGCTCCTGGGCTCCTAGACCAGGCGCTGCCCTCCTCAGCCCCTCACCACGCGTGGGCAGGCAGCTCGTAGCCCGTGAGAGAGCCCTGGGCGGGGGTCCAGGCTCTGTCCCTGTCTTGCCATATGCCCTCTGGCACAGGCATTTTCCTCCTTTCTCCCTGAGCCCCCTCTCCTGGACTTCAGGGCACTGGACGTTTGCTGCCAAGGCTGAAGTTGGTAGAGTGGTGGACTAGAGAAAGTCCTTAGTGGTAGACCTGCTGCAGTCCCAGGACCGGGCTGAGGAACGCAGGGGCTGGGGCCCACAGCCCTGCAGCCTGCTAGCCCCTTGTCTCTGCTGAACCCCGGCTTGTCAGTGACCTCCATCTTCCCTGCCAGCCCCTTCCCATCCTCTCTTCTCCCGGAGCAGGTTACCTGGTGGTCCACAGGGGTGGAGCAAGGAGATCCAGGTGGGGTTGGGGGGCACAGAAGGGGTCAGGCGGGGAGCCTGGGAGGAATCTTTCAGGCCCACAAGGGCCTCAGCTGCCTCCCGCTGCAGCTGCCGCTCTGAGGAGGCAGATGTCCAGGCCAGGCGAGGGGCTACAGGGGTCTGCAAAGAGAGAGAAGCAGACTGGGAACCCCAACTCTGTTCCCTCAGTCCCCTCCCGCCCCCTCTCCAGGCTCTGCCTCCTCCAGAGTCCTGGTTCTGCACCTGTGGCTGCAGCAGAAGCGGGTCTGGGGAGCCACAGGACTGGACTATCAGGGTCGAGCACCTGGAAGTAAGGACAGACACGAGGGGTCGACATGTGGACAGACTCTGCAGGCAGACGGCGCGGGTGTCCTGCCTGGTGGGTGTAGTGTGGGGTGCTCCGACAGTCCTGACTTCCTTCTCACTGGCTATGAGTCCTGAGAACAGGAGCCCCCGACTCCCTGGGGTCTCAGTGAGGACTGCAGGAACTTGTCCAGGTCACTTTTTACAAAACCAACAGGAGCTCCAAGGGCCTGGGGTTGTGCTTCGTCCTGCTCCCTACTCCCCATGGAACCCGGGGTGCCAGGCTCCCCTCTCTTATCCCCTGAGGCACTCCCCAATATGGCGCCCCATTTCAGCAGGACTCCTACCCTGCTAATGAATGTAAGAGGATTTGATATCCCTTTGTTTAAGGTCAGGGTCAGGCTCGGGATAAGCATCCCCCCCACTCACGTGCGGGGCAGGCCAGGGGGCCCTTGAGGTTCCCCAGAAAGAGGAACTGTCAGTACAGAGCAAGGTCCTGGGCAGGGCGGGAGGGGCCCATGGGTGGGCAGCCGGAGGGAGGTGCCAGAGTCAAAACCTGTGGAGGAGAGAGTGGAGCACATGGAGCGGGGGTCATGCCCCAACCCAACCCCAACATAGGGTAGGGATATCAAATATCGTCTCACCAGGGAATGGGTGCAGTGGGATGGCAGGTTCCTGGCACAGCAGGCGGCACACCACTGGAGCTGGCATGGCGAGGCTGGGAGGCAGCCAGGGGCCGGGAGCCCAGGGGCCAGGAGGCAGTGGAGCCCAGGGCAAAGGCAAGGCTTCTGGGGGCCGGCTCAGCAGCAGGGGCCCCCGAGGTTGCTCCTGCAAGGGTAGCAGGCACAGGCTGGGCATGTTCTGGGGTTGGGGCGGCACCCCAGAACTTCAGAGCAGGGGCAGCCCTGCATGCCACCCTCTCACCCTGCCCATGGACAGAAGGGATTCACCCAGGACGGTGTAGCAAAGCCAGGGCGGGGCTGGAGCCCACTCAGGGATGCAGGGTAGGAGTGTGGGCAGGAGCACAGGTGCCAGGCTCTCCTTACCTTCCCGGGCGGTGTCAGCGTCAGCGGGACTGCCCCATGAGGGGGCTGGGGGGCAATGTTCTCCTTTCCAGCTGTGAGGGACCAGCAGGGGCTCCAGTGAGCCCTTCCCCTGATCACCGCACCCTGGGGCGGAGCTCCTAAGGGCCATTTTCAACCACACTTCTCCCTGCAGCCTCCCAGGAAGGGGTGCATGGCCCAAGGTCACAGGGGTTCAAAGACAAGGGCCAGGCTCGCATCCCTGCCCCAACCCTGGCCAGAGACACTCACAGGAGAGCCCTGCTGGGGCCGCTGCCTTCTTGGCGCGGCTGGGAGCTTTGTGGGGGGCTGTCCCCCTCCTCATCAGCCCCCGAGTCAGGTGCCTCTTCAGCTGTGCCTCCTGCTGCCTGCGCAGGGCCACCTGGGCCGCCATGACTCTGCGGCGCTCCCTGGAAGGGGGTCGGGGACGGGAAGTCTCAGGCTGGCCTCCCTCGGGAGGGGGAGCCCTTCGCCTCGACCCCCCTCCTCCCCGTTTTTCCCCTTCCCGGCCTTGGACTCACAGGATGAGCACACACTTGTGACACTCGCAAGTCTGAAAGAGGCACATGCGCTTGTGGCCCTTGAGGTGGGCAGTGACGCCGTGGTTGCGGCAGCGGGCGCAGGTGGGAGAGCGGCTGACCGTCCTCCGGGGTACGAGCTCGGTGCCCGGGGCGGCGGGGGGCTCGGCCGCGGGGAGCACGGCGGGCATCTCGGTGGGTTCCATGGGTCTAGGGCGGGAGAACGGGGATCAGGACGCACCCGCCCTCCTGCTTCCAGGGAGCCCACCGGGGTGCACCCCTTCCTAGATGCCCCTTTCCCTACGCCCCTCACCCCAGCCAAACGTCACTCTTTGGCTCACCTGCACACACCGAGGCAAATCCCAGTTTCAAATGCATCCCTTCCCCGGGGGGAACCACCCCTCAACCATTCCTACATCCCCCTTTCTGTCCCCCTTCATCTGGCTGACTCTCTTCTGGGCATCCCACCTGCCTGCACCCCCTACCTGGATTCTTCCTCTGCATCTGTCCCCCCACCCGCCACCCCTTGCATGTCTCCAGTGTGATTTCACTCCTGCACCCGAGGGACTCTCCTTCACTCGCCCCACGCATTGCACAGTGCCCCCCAGCTGCCCCTCTGCAGGGGCGCCCGCGTGCGCGCCCCTTGCGGGCCAGCGGCCCCAGGGAGAGGGCAGGCCCGGGCGAGGGGAGCCGGGCGCCCACACCCCGCGGGGAGCGACCCCAGCCAGGGGAAGGACGGGAAGGGCCTGGAAGGGGCCTCGCAGCCCGCCCCGCCGCGGTTACCACAGCTTCCCGTGGAGGAGTCACACTCCGGCCAGAGGGGACCCCACTCCGAGCGAAGGGACAAGCAAGTGACGAGAGGAACGGCTGCGCTCGCGAGTGTTTCTCACCCCTTCTCTCAGCGACCAATCAGCTGCCGCCGCCTCTGGCTGCCGAGGCGGGCAGCCAATGGGCTTTGAGACCCAGCCTCGCGGACCGCCCCCTTCGGGCTGTCGGCAGTTGCACGCGCCCAACGGGCCAGCCAATAGAGCTTCGAGTTGAGTCTCGCGCTCGCGATGCCCTGCTTCCCCAAGGCCTTGGTTTTCCAGACTATTCTTCGCCTTCTGGAGGAACTGGCCAATGGGGCGTCGAGTATTGTCCACGCCCCGCCCACTTGCCAGGAACGGCCTGCCCGGCCCCGCCCCTGGGCGTTGGCGGCGGGCGACCCTTCAGCGCAGGCGCACTGTGGCACTGTGGCCACGGCGGCGTTTGGTGTTTTCTCCCTTTGCGCTCTCACCCTCTCCGTCCTCCTTGTTTCCTTTGCAGGGTCCCGCCTCAGTTTGCGCCCATTTCCTTCCCATCTCTTTTGATCGCTCTGTGTTGGTCTCTGTGCCCTGCTGTTTCTCTGCCCTGCTGGTTTTGGGGAGTGGGCGCTGTTTTTTTGGAGGGAGCCTGTTTTTTGGGGGGCTCGCGTTCTCAGTTCTCTCGGTGCTGTGTCGGCCGAGAGCCCGGCTCTCTGTCCCCTTTCCTCGCTTCCTGGGACTCATCTGGAACAGCTTTTCCGGCTTGGCCGTCACCACCGAGGGGTGGAGGGTCCTGCTCTGTAACCGGGGCCTCGGATGCTCTTTCTGAACCCCCCTTTATTCCCATTTCCCTCCCTGAGGTCTACCCCCACCCTTCCCTGACCCCCATTCCCGGTGGACTCCGGATCCCAAGGACCCCTTCTGCGCCTCCCCTTCCCCTTGCCAGCTCCCACTCCAGTTCCCCATCTGGCAGGTTTGTCTTTCCCGCGAGGTGGCAAACCCACTGGCCCCTCCGATCGCTTTCCAGGAAGCATTTTCCTTTAGGTTTTTCCTGGGGGCACCTGTACTTTCTGCTCAGATCGTGGAGGGTTCCCTCTGATCAGCGCCTTGAGGTGGTCGCCCTGGGTCAGCCCTCCGGGGTTTCTCTCTGCCGCAGGTGTGTAGGTGATGGAGCCTTTATGGTGTGTGTGGTGTTGGAGACTGGGAGAGGGTGTCAGACATGACCTTTAGCTGGGCCATATAATGCTGGAAAGGTGGTCTGGTGTCTGTTAGGGGAGGTGTGGGATGGGAAGCGGCCTGAAGCTTACTTAGTCTTTGGCAGGACGCTTCTATTAGCAATCTTTCTAGTCTTCACGCTGACCCTGTGAGATGTATTATTGATTCGTTGTTAAGGCGAGGAAGCAGGCTGAGTATTTGAGATGGCTAGAGATGGCACAGGTAGTTAGTGGAGGGGTGAGGATTCCTACTGGGCCACCTCTGGGTCCCAAGGGTCCCGATGTGTCTCTCATACTACTTTTTTTCAGTGTGATTTGCACTAATTCCCCACCCCCCCATTACTAACGCTCCCCATAGGCAGTTATTCCAAGGGAGTTACTGTGTATCTTGTGGTGTGTGATTTTGCAGGATGAGCAGTGTTTTGTGGGCATGAGTTTTAAAGTAGGTAAGAAACACGTTACTATGTAATCAGTGTTGTGCTGGGCTCCCTGCAGGTGGCACCCCTTGGTTACCTCAGCTTGCAGTCCCCCTAACATCCCTGTGTGTGTAGGTAAAGGTGGAAGTTATGTGTCATATGTACCTGCAGTTTATCAGAAATGAGTATAAGTTTCTTCTCTTTTTCTTTTCTTTTCTTTCTTTTCTCTTTCTTTCTTTCCTTCTTTATTTCTCGCTCCCCTTCCCTCCCTCCCTCCTTCCTTTCTTCCCCTCTTTTTCTTCCTTCCTGCTTGCAAAATTTATTTATTTGTATTGGAAAGGCAGATTTACAGAGAGAAGAAGATACAGAGAGAAATATCTTCCATCTGCTGGTCACTCCCCAAGTGACTACAGTGGCCAAAGCTGAGCTGATCTGAAACCAGGAGCCAGAGCTTCTTCTGGGTCTCCCACATGGGTACAGGGTCTCAAGACTTTGGGCCATTCTCCACTGCTTTCCCAGGCCACAAACAGGGAACTGGATGGGAAGTGGGGCTGCTGGGATACAAACTGGCACCCATATGGGATCCTGGTGGATGCAAGGCAAAGATTTAGTTGCTAGGCTGGGCTCAAGTCTACCTTTCAAAGTTCATGGAAAGGAGCCCAATGCGATGGCTTAGCAGCTAAAATCCTCGCCTTGGACATGCCAGATTCCATATGGGCATCATTTCTAATCCCGGCTGCTCCACATCCCATCTGGCTCCCTGCTTGTGGCCTGAGAAAGCAGTCGAGGACGGCGCAAAGCCTTGGGACCCTGCACCCGTGTGGGAGACCTGGAAGAAGTCCCTGGCTCCTGGCTTCAGATTGGCTTAGTTCTGGCCATTGCGACTGACTGGGGAGTGAACCATTGGACAGAAGATCTTCTCTGTCTCCTCTCTGTGTATCTGGCTTTCCAATAAAAGTAAATAAATCTTTAAAAAGTTCATAAAAATGGAATTACATGATAAACTTATGTTGGTGGGAACATTTTTTGAAATCCATGCATGTGAGGGATCTTCATATTTGGTTTGAAGCTTATTTGGCATCAAAATATACTTATGATTTAATTGCACAGAGTTTTGGGACCACTCTCTTTTTCATAAAGCTAATTTGATTTACTCTCAGTCTTGTCAGGCTGAGTTGGGTCCGAGACACTAATCAGAACCTTGAACACCCTTCTTGCTCAGGGTCCAGTGCCCATGGGATCTTTTTGTCCTTTCCTTCCTGCCAGCGCCGTCTCTGTCCCCAGCCTCCTGATCTTTGGTGGGTAGATTTTATTCATTCATTCACTCATTTGTAAAGATTTATTTGTCTGAAAGTGTTACAGAAAGGGAGAGGAAGAGAGCCAAAGAGTTTCTCCACCGACTGGTTCACTCGCCAGAGGGCTGCAGCAGCCAGAGCTGGGCTGCAGCTGAGTTGGTCCACAGTCAGGAGCTTCTTCCAGTCTCCCACCTGGGTGTAGGAGCCTACAGACTTGGCCCATCCTCTGCTGTTTTCCCAGGTGCGTGGATAGAGGGCTGGATAGGAAGTGGAGCAGCCAGGACTCCAACCAACACCTGTCTGGGATGTCGGTGTTGCAGGTGGGGGCTCTGTCCACTACCCTGTAATGCTACCCAGGGTGGACAGTTGACAAGTTGTTGTTAGATTTGAGCGTTTCTTAGCCTGTTAGCATTTCCAGCTGTGTGCCCCGGATTTCTCTTTCTGTCTCATTGATCTGTGGGAGATCCTGGGCTGTTGTTGCTCTAAGATGTCATATATATGAATATAATTTTAGGAGTATATCACTTTGCTGTATGTGGTTTTTAAAATTTGGAGTTGTTGACGATACTTTGGTTAATTATAAAGTATCTGATGTCTGTCGCCCCCTACTTTTCATTTTATATTCTATTTGCATCTTGTCTTTTGGTCAGGTTGCCACAGAATCACCTTGTCCATCTTTTTCGAGTATAAATGTTGATTTTTTTTTTTTTTGGACAACTATGTTTGCTGCTGCTGTGTGCTGTCTCCTGGGTTTTGGCCATCACCCTGATTTCCAGCCTTTTCTGGGGAGAGCAGAGAGTTCTTGGCTGTTGCCCATACAGCTCCTTGAACTGATTCAGGAACATGCCTTCAAGGCCATTACCCGAGAAACGTATTTCAAAGTAGAAACCCCACATCCTGCTCATACCGTTGGACCTGTATCCCACAGGTTGAGGTAGTTTGATCACAACGACATTAAGTTGGAAAGAATGGTTGTATACAAGTTAGCAGAGTCCCCTGCACTTGTCCTCCAACTGCCCAGCAGGACATCCCACAGGAGCAGGGAAATGTGGGACATGACATGCTCATCTAGACCACAGGCCTCATGCAGCCATCAGTGAATTTGACGGGTGTTGTGTGTGTGTGTGTGTGTGTGTGTGTGTGTGTAAGAGACAGAGGGATGGAGGATGGTGCCTACCTCCAAATCCAAACGCACTTCTGTTTCTTTGTGAGCTGGGATCTTGTGGTGAGGTGTTGATTCACTCCCCCTCCTATCCCAGGAGTTGTATGCACTCTTGGGTCCAGCCGCTTTGCAGCCTCGTGGAGAACAGCCTGGGCGACAGTGGTCCTGAGCCAGCACGGCGCACTGCAGAGGACCTGAGCAGGAGAGTGAGTGTGGCTTGCAGACGCTGGTGTGGGTGTGGGTCACACTGAAGGGAGACAGTCTGTGGTGGTGGGAGTGTGTGTGTGGGGACATTCAGGGTGCTGGCCAAAGTCTCCAGGGAGCCTGCAGCGTGCAAATGGTGTGTCAGTTTTTCTGTTTTGCAGGCAGGTGGATAGAACCAGAGTGAGCTTGGATCTGGGAGGACAGCCTTTGGCAGCCAGGATCATGGGCCTTCAGCCCCTGAGCCCTGTACAGCTGCTGTGCCTCCTGGGTGCCCTCAACATGCTGCCACGTGCGTGCCACCCTGGGGCAGGGGCCCCAGAGGCGGGAGGGAGGCAGGACTGGGTATCTGGGGTGGGGGAAGACAGGGTCAGTGAGGGCACTCTGTCCTCAGGGGCTGGAGCTCTCCTGTGCTACGAAGCGATGGCCTCCAGCTTCAGAGCGGTCACCTTCCACAACTGGAAATGGCTTCTGTTGAAGAGTATGGTGTGCAAACTGCGAGAGGGCTGCGAGGAGACACTAATATTCATTGAGACAGGTGAGTGGGCGGGGCGGAGCTGGGGCTGGGCGTGGCTAGGCGCATCTCTCCTCCTCCCTCTTCTGGCTGACTCCTCCGTTCAGCACCAGGACCGAGAGGGGCGGCGGGGGTAGGGGGATACCCAGAGTTGTGAGGATAATGACAGGATGCTGGCCAAAGAGAGGGGGCGGGTCCTAGCTGGCTGCAGTGTTGTGGCCTTGGCTAAGAGGGCAAATTCCTGGAGGGAGGGAGGGAGCCCAGGAGGAAGGAAAGGGTAGGGGGAGGGAGAGAGGAGCTGAGGAGGCTCCCGCAGGGTCAAGAGTGAAGAGACAGAGACCCCAGCCTCCAAGCCCGTGCAGCTGCTGTGAGAGGACCCTCCCCTGGGGGACGGGCAGGGTGGGCAACGAGCGCAGAGGAGAGTCTGGGAAGGGCCCCCCTCCGGCAAGGCCAATGACACTAATCAGAGCTTATGCCCCCCAGGAAGCAAGAGGGGAGTCGTGGGGTATAAAGGCTGCACCTCATCCTTGTCCTACCCCGAGCAAATCTCTTACCTCATCTCACCCCCTGGCGTGTCAATCGCCTCCTACAGCCGCGTCTGTCGGAGCTATCTCTGCAACAACCTCACCAGCCTGGTGCCTTTTGTGAGGCTCAGGGCGAATATGCCCAAGTCTTCCGGGCAGGCGGCCCAGCAATGCCCCACCTGTGTGGGCAGGCATGATGAGGCGTGTCTTCCAAACTTTGTTTCCCTCGAGTCCTGCCCCACTGCCGCCACTGCGTGTTACGGTTCCACCTTAAAATTTCAAGCAGGTGAGTGGGGAGGAACACCCGTCCTTCCAGGGCTTGCTTTGTTGGGGCTGGGGGGCTGGGGGTGGGATCTGAGGATGGGAGTGAGGTTCCAGGGGCGAGGCACCTGAGCCCCACGTCTCCAGGAGGCAGAAAGGAGCAGGTGACCGCCTCAGGCAGAAGGCTGCGGAGTCCTGACTGTGTCCCCGCCTCCGTTTGCGCACAGGCCGCCTCAACACCACCATCCTCCTAACAGGCTGTGCGCAGAGCCGCCAGCACCTGCTGGGGGAGTTCCACCACATCGGGAGCATCCGAGTGACCGAAGGCCTCAACATCATGGACAGGTCCCAGGTTGCTGGCGCCGGATCTGCCCCTCGGGGTTCCGCCTGGAGCGTCCTCTTTGGTTTCCTGCTGGCCTGCAAGCACTGACCATCCAACCCAGACCTCTTCACCTCACCAAATAAAGTCTCCGAGTTTCTTTTCTACTCTGTACTGGGCTCTGTGAGCAGGGAGAGAAGAGAGGCCTTGGGAGAGAAGGGCTGGGCACAGGGACACAGGGGCACTCAGCAGCCCTTTGCCCATCCTGCTTGTGGGCTCTGTGGGTTGAGTCAGGAGCTCCTGGCTCATCTGCCATCTCTAGAGTGAAGGCTGTGTGCACGGGAGCAGAACCTCTCAGGGTGGTTCTGACGGTGACTGAGTCTGTGCCTGCCTTACAGGCTGTGACTCTCCCCCCAGCCTTGTGAGACATCCAGAGAACACTTAAAATTTTTATTTTTATTATTTTGAAGATTTATTTTATTTTTATTGGAAAGTCAGATATACAGAGAAGAGGAGAGACAGAGGAAGATCTTCTGTCCGATGATTCACTCCCCAAGTGGCCACAATGGCTGGAGCTGAGCCTATTCGAAGCCAGAAACCAGGAGCCTCTTGCAGGGAGCTGCATGGGAAGCGGGGCTGCCAGAACATGAACCAGCACCCATATGAGATCCCGGCACATGCAAGGCAAGGACTAGCTGTTATCTATCTATCTATCTGTCTGTCTATCTATCTATCTGTCTGTCTATCTATCTATCTATCTATTTTTAAAGATTTATTTATTTTTAACTGGAAAGTCAGATATACAGAGAGGAGAAGAGACAGAGGAAGATCCTTTGTCTGATGATTCATTCCCCAAGTGGCTGCAATGACCAGAACTGAGCCAATCTGAATCTGGGACCCTGGAGCTTCTTCTAGGTCTCCTATGCAGGTGCAGGGTCCCAATGCTTTGGGCCGTCCTCGACTGCTTTCCCAGGCCACAGGCAGGGAGCTGGATGGGAAGTGGGCCAGCTGGGACAGGAAGCAGCCCCCGTGTGGGATGCTGGCACTTACAGGGGTAGGAGTAGCTAATTGAGCCATTGTGTTGGGTCCAAGTGAAATTTTAAAATTTACTTAGCAGGCAGAATTACACAAAGAGAAGGGTGCATGTGCATACACACACACACACACACACACACAAATACATGTACGCAGTCCCCAAATGGCTGCAACAGAAAGGGCTGGGTCAGGTTCTTCCAAGTCTCCCATGTGATTGCAGGGCTCAAACACTTGTCCAGATTTTACTGCTTTCTTAGGTGGATCATCAGGGAACTGGATCAGAAGTGAAGCAGCTAGGATTTTTTCGTTATTGTTGTTTTGATGCTTTTATTGTATTTCCATATCATTCCCTTCATGTATCTGAGGTATCTGAGGTAAATGGGGATTCTAAGGGAGAAGCCTGTGTGTGTATATATGTGTATATATGTGTGTGACAGAGCAAGAGTGAAAGCAAGAGAGAGAGAGAGAGATCTTTGATGTGTTTTTGCACTCTGCAAATGCCCCAACAGTTATGTCTGTATATCAGGTCAAAACCAGGAGCCAGAAACTCTACCTGGGTCTCCCACATGGTGGCAGGGGTCCAAGGACTTGGGTCATCCTGTGCTGCCTTCCCAGGCACATTAGCAGGAAGCTGGGTGGGATGTGGATCACTCAGGATCAAGTCAATACTGAAGTATGGAATGCTAGTGTTTTAAGCAGTGGCTTAACCTGCTAATTCGCTAGCTGGCCCCAGTCTGCTTGAGCAGATTGCTAGTGGTCGTCTGCAGAGGGCAATCCAGTGGCCCTGGTCCTGAGCTCCCAGGGCCACTGTCTCAGAAGCAGCTGTGAAGCCAGGTGGGCAGTACTCACGGGTACATCCTTAAAGCAAATGCTGCCACCATTTCCAATGGCCCTTTACAAAGAATTCTTCAAGATAGGCAGATTGCAAAGGTGGGTTAAGCATACCAACAGAGGCTGGTCATGTGTATGGTTGGTAAAACTACCTTTTGCAGTGCTGGCTTCCCGTATGGGTGCCAGTTTGAGATCAGCTGCTCTACTTCCAGTCCAGTTGCTTGCTTGGAAAAAGTAGCAAAAATGGCCCAGGTGCTTGGGCCCCACCATGGAGACCGGGATGAAGCTGGCTCCTGGTCCAGCCCTGGTGATTGGGGCCACTTGGAGGAGTGAACCAGCAGATGCAAGTCCCCTCTCTACCTCTCTTAGTAAATCAAAGGAAAAAATGCCATGGAGCTAGCATAGCGGTGTAGCAAGCTAATCCTCTGCATGAAGTGCAGGCATCCCATATGGGTGCTGGTTTGAGTCCCAGCTGCCCCACTTCCAATCCAGCTCCTTGCTGATGGGGGAAGTGTTTAAGATCCTACAGTTCAGAGGGCCTGGCCCCAAGTTCTCTGATGTTGGCTTCCTACGAAGGTGTACCTGGGGAGGCACCCAAGATGCTATTTGGATGGCATCTCTGCCATCCATTTAGGGAACTGGAGTTGGGTTCCAAGCTCCTGGTTTTGGTTTTGGCCCAACCTTTGGTGATTGTGGGCATTTGGGGGGAAAGAAACCAAGGATGAGAGCTCTCTCTTTTTCTGTCTCTCTTTCAAATTAAACTGTAAGAGAGATAGAAACAATACCAGAATGCAGTGACACAGCCTACAGTGTTCCTTGAAGGGGGGACAGGAGCAAACTCACGGCACAATGATGCCAGCCTCACCGCAGGAGGGGTAGCAGTGCCCGGCTCGCCTTGTGGATAGGTGCTGGGAGGAAGTGCTGTCAGCAGCATTCTCGTTTTCCTTTTGGTGAAGAGTACACACTCAGCTTTATTTTTGGACTGAATACAAGTGTGCCTCACTCCTTTTTTCGGAGTCCCTCTGGGTAGCAGTGCCCACCCTTAACCCAAAGCTAAGACCAGATCTGGTCACTTTAGGCAAAGCTGTGCCCACGTGGACTATTCTCCATCAAGAATTCTGATGCACGTGGCCTTTAAAGAAATAAAATATGCTGTTAGCTTCCTTAAGGAATGAGCTGATGAAACTGATCTTTGCAAGATCAAAAGGGAGTGTGAGGTGTTCAGCAGAATAGTTTATAAACCAGGGGCAGCAGCCTCCCACCCTCTGTGTCTTTCACAGGCAGACTGGAAATGGCTTTTCCAGCAGTTCCTTTCATCCTGGTCTTGTCTGTTGCATTGTCCAGGAATTTGGGTCACAGAGACACTGTCCATGGTGCTGATGGCTGGAAATTGGCTGGTGAATTGTGATCTGCCTGTTGGATTTTGCTTTCTGTTCTCAAAACTGTATTAATCTTTAGAGGGTCAGCAGTAGGGGAGAGAGGCCATGTCTAGGGAGAGACCCTTCAGCCATCTGGGGTCAAGTAAGCTGGAGGAGGTGACCTGGGCTCCACAGGTCAGGGCTGAGCTGGCTGGTCAGGGTCCTCTGGACTGTTTCATGTAATCCTGAGAAAGGGTCAGGGACCCCAGGAGTGACGGCAAGGGTGGATGCTGCTTACTGCGGGCTGGAAGATGAAGGCTGGAACTCTGTGAGGTCATTTGGCTGCTGCTCCTAGGAGAGAAACGGTTTGTTTGAGCATACCAGCAGTGGTCCCGGCTCAAGGGGACAGTGAGGATGGGAGAGGAGACCGCTTTCCTCCATCACTCCTATGCTGGGCAGGGTCCCAGGGTGGAGAGAGGGGGAGCTGAGGACAGGCCCACGGGGGCCACTCTGGCCTGCGCCAGCAGGTGAACCCCAAGGAGATGTGGACCCTGAACCCCACTGGCCAAGGGATTGGGAAAGGGAAGGAGCTGGAGGGCTTGGCATAGTGGAAGAGTTCAGGCCCTGGGAGGGAAAGCGAGATGACTGTGGGTGAAATGCTAGGGAGATGGAGGGGTTGTTGCTCCCAGCACGGGGATCAAGGAAGGGCTGGGCGTGCTGGAATGGGGACTGGTAAGGGAGATCTTTGCACCTGCGGGTCTACTTTTTTTTTCCATGAAAGATTTATGTATTGTTATTGGAAAGGCAGATTTACAGAGAAAAGGAGGGATGGAAATATTTCCATCTGCTGGTTGATATTCTAAGTGGTTTCAATGGCCAGAGCTGAGCTGATCTGAACCTAGGAGCCAGGAGTTTCTTCCAGGTCTCTCATGTGGGTACAGAGTTCCAAGGTTTTGGGCCATCTTCCACTGCTTTCCCAGGCCACAAGCAGAGAACTGGGTGGGATATGGAGAAGCCAGGATATGAACCACTGCCCATATGGGATCCCAGTGATGCATTCGAGGCAAGGATTTAACCATGAGCCATTGTACTGAACCCATTAAGAATGAGCCCCTCAGGGAGGATAGTAGCTGTCACAAAAGGCTGCTGGAACTACAGTCTCTGGGGATGGCCTGGGCACTGCCAGCCCCGGCTGGCTGGTGAGTAGCAGCTACTTGATGTGTGGTAGGGGGACAGAGTGTCTCACTCCTGGGCATCGCACCATGGAGTGCACATCTCCTGTGTGCTCTTATTTCTGTCTGCATTGAAGCAGCCCATGGCGGGGCAGAGCCTGTGCCCTTTGCCACAGGAATACGTCCCAGATATGTAGTTCTGGAAAGATCTCCCTAGCTCTTCAACACATACCCACCACCCTCCAAGTAGTGCTCTGTCTGGTTGCACTTGAAACCTAATTCAACAGCATTGGGCTGGCTCAGAAGTGGATGTCCCTAGGGGTGGCAGCAGCAGCCACACTGCTCTCCGGTTTCATTGGAAGGACAGAGACCCCTGTGCAATGCCGGTGCACCTGCAGCTAATGCTGTATACACACCGGTGTGGCCAAACCCTTCCGCAGGGCAGACAGCCCCTCTGTTACGCCAGGCACAGGGGTGTTCTTTCAGCAGGGGACAAGGGTGTTGTTTTCAGCCTCCTTGATGGGCACCCCTGCTCCTCCAGGATGGATTGATAACAAGGGAGCGGGCACTGAGACCGATTCCCCAGCAGTGACCTAAATGCAGGTGCCACCAGGACCCTGGTGTCCTTGCCTCCCCTGTGCTCTAATTTTGGGCTAGTTTGGTGGGGTGGCACAGCTCATTCTCACTGCCAGCTCCTGAAGCCACTCATTGGCTACTGCCAGAGTAACCCCTTGATGTCCACTAGGGAGGCACTTAATGAGGGGGAATTTCAGGTCCGGGCAAGGAAATCCCAAGTCCTGGGGTGAGCGGACAGGTGGAAGGTAACTGCCTACCCCGCAGTGAGAGCCCCCGCATCCAACTGACGCCACTGACTGGGTCATCGCAAAAATCCCGCAGTCCAAGAAAGACCAGGATCGTCAATGTGACACGCACACTTGAGAGACCGCAGGGTCACGCCACTGCTTCCCAGACAGGGTTGTGTCAAGCTCCTCATATGTCAGCTTTTTATAACTGCTATAACCAAGAGAGCCAATCCAGAGTAAACGGAACACACTCAAAATAATGCTGAAAAATTACATTAGGGGCCAACGTTGTAGTGCAGTGGGCTTAACCCACCACTAGAGGGCAGGTTTGAGGCCAGGCTGCTCCACTTCCAGTCCTGGGAATCCAACAGAATACCAACTGGTGCTGTGGCACGGCCCTCAGTGCTGGCATCCCACACAGGTGCCTGCTAGAGTCCCGACTACTTCACTTTAGATCCAGCTCACCGCTAATGGGTCTGGAAAAGCAGTGGGAGGTGGCACAAATCTCTTGGGCTCCTGCTCCCACAGTGGGAGACCCAGATGGAATTCCAGGCTCCTGGCTTTGGCTCAGTTCAGGAATTTAGCTTGTTGCTGTGGGATGCAGCAGATGCACTTGCAAATGAGAATGTGATTCCATCCACAGCAAATTTCTGCACACGTGGACGGTTACAGTGCCTCGGAAGTTGGACCTACTCAACCCCCTTTCCCCGAGGCTGCAGCCAGGACCCCGGGAGCCCCTGGAATGACTGCCATCATCTCTGAGCAGTCAGCGGTGGCCGCTCTGCCCCGCACCCCCTGACCCTAACAAGCTTGCAGGTCTTGGCAGAAGGGTGCCCCCTCGTGGATCCTTCCATCACCACACATTCCCACCAATGGGGCGACCGTCGTGGATGTTTTCCCCAACACTGGACTGCGGTGTCTCCCCGTCTCCAGTCAGGCTCCCTCTTTGGAGCAACAAACAGGGGGACGCGAGTCTTGGTCTCTCTAGCATGGCTGCGAAGTCCCTGCCCCTGCCCCGTGCCAGCTGAACGAAATGTTCCTGCTCCAGGGGAGGAGAGACACCAGACGCCATGGCAGGCCTGCAGGGCCCTCCCACCTAAGTGCCTGGCACCCCACCAGGATCCAGTGTCAGCCCCAGGGTGCAGCGCACGCTGACCAGGGTGATGGGGGTGAGGCAGGCAGCAAAGTTAGGACCTTACGCTGCAAGATGGCCTCCTGTCACCCCTCCCTGCCTGTAATCCTATCCGCCTACCTGGGGACAAATCCGCCTTTCCTGGGACGTGGGGGAGCCACCACATGGCCTCATAAAAGACTGGCAACTGGCAGGAGCTGGCTTGTCCCGACTCCTGCAATGACCTGGAGGAGACCAGGCACTGTAACTGCATCCCCCCCCCCCCAATGCCAGGTTTTCTCTTCTTGCCCATCCATTCCGGATGTGTGTGTTCTCTCACCTTTTCTAAATAAGCTTTGCCACGGCACACCTGTCGCTAGATTGCTCCTCTGGGTGAAATCCGCTTCCGGGGTGAACCCCAGGGCCTTCCTGCCTTGTGGCAAACCTTGTGGTGAAAGCATCTCCAGGAAATGCAGCCCCCTCCCCGGGAAGTCTGGTCTGTAACCATAAGCCCTGATTGCCCAAAGGGAGGCAACTCCCAGGTGTCAACCAAAGTGTCTGTCACAGTACCCAGGCCACATCCCCAGCCAGCCTCGCTGACACCTGAGGGATGAGAGAGACCTGGGCCAGGCAGAGGCCGCCTTGTCTTCTCAGGATTGGCTGGCTCCTGCCTGGGAACGCGATTTCACATCCTTGCCTTCTCTCTCCCAACTTGGGTCTCGCTGAGCTAAAATGCGTCACTCCACGGATAAAAAAAAAGTCACAGCAGGCCAGCCACTGCAGAGACCTAATCAGCTGCTGCAGGCACTTAGCCGAGGGGACAGGAGGCAGTGGACGGCCAGGGAAGCCCAAGGAAGTTGTGTTTTCCTGAGCCTTGGCCTCGGCAGGATGAAGCTGGCACGGTGCAGGCTGTCCCCTGGGAGGCATGAGCTCTCGGGGCAAGGGGCTCCTTGGAGAACGACCATTTTAGCTTATTTTCTTTAAAAGCTTATTTATTTATTTGAAAGGTAAAGTTACAGAGTGAGCAAGAGAGAGTTTTTCATTTCCTGATTGACTCCCAGAGGGACTGAGCCAGCCAGGGTCTCAGGCCAGGTCTCCCGTGTGTGTGTGTGTGTGTGTGTGTACAGGGACCCAGGGATTTGCATAATTAACGGGAAGCTGGAATTGGGAGCCAGGCTGGGACACGAACGCGGACATTCTGATATGATGTCATGATCGCTGCCCAAAACGTTCACTTGACTGGTAGAATTTAAATAGCGTTCAAGGGCTGGCTATATATAGGTTGCTTGAGACTCAGCTGCTCCACTTCCCATCCAGCTCCCTGCTTGTGGCCTGAGAAAGCAGCAGGGGATGGTCCAAGTCCTTGCCTGCCACCCCCCGCCCTATGGCCTAGGAAAACCATAGAGCATGGTCCAAAGCATGGGGACTGCATCCAGTCACTGAAAAGACGTCCCTACCGCTAGCACCGGGGCTCCTCTGAGTCGCTCTCCCACAGGCTGGCTGGTAGCTGTGAGTCAGACTCTGTAGGAGAATTCCCGTAGCAGGAGTGGCCAGGGACAGTGGCTGTGGTTTGCTGGCATGCCCCCTGCTCCTATCTCCTTCCCGCAAAGGGTTTTGGGTAATCCAGGAATACCCCAGCTCTTGTCAGCTACACAGCCTCAGTCACCACCCTGTCCTGGTGCCAGTGTCAGCTGTGGCTTCCCGGGTGGTAGTCAGGCTCGTGGGGGTAGTGAGAAGTCCGGGCATGTTGAAAAATAAACTCATCTTAAAGCAAAGAAAGAAATAGAAAGCCAATGAGGGACAGAGGCCAGGCCGGGAAGACATGGGGTCCCCCAAAACCCAGCCATTTCCCACTGGGGACCACAACTACCACTCCTGAGAGGGTGGGGGGGGGCACATGTGAAAGGGGTGGTAAGGAGAGGGCTGGGGCTGGAGCCCTGGGTGTGAGGGAGAAGGGACAGGACCCTGGCTGTGAGGCAGAGGGGAGAATCAGAACTTTAAGTTCTGCCAGTGGCTTGAGACAGCGGGTGGTGAGCCGGGACCATTTCACAAGGCTCCATCCCCTTCCTTACGGCTTGCTTACGGCAAGGCAAGATCTAAAGGGTCCTCATGTCCTGGCCCAAGAGCTAAGTCCATTCGCCATCGGGCTCCCTACTGATGCACCTTTGTCGGCCTCTAAGGACAGCCTCAGTGCTTGGGCTCCTGCCACCCAGGGTGGAGTTCCAAGCTTCTGGCTTCCACCTGGCCCAACTCTGGCTGTTCAGAACATTTGGGGAGTGAATGAGCGAATGGCACATCTCACTTTTTGTCTCTTCCTTTCTGTGACTTTGCCTTTCAAAAAACAAAACCGAAAACAAATAACAAGGGGCTGGGATTTGGGCACAGTGGTAAAGGCTGCATGCCATATGAGTGCTGACTGGTACTCTGGCTGCTTCCCTTTTGCCTCAGCTCCCTGCCAATAGCCAAGTGTGTGTGTGTGTGGGGGGGGGGGTGTCACGCTGGGGAGACCAAGCAGGTGCATTCTTGGGGCCAGCACTGTGGGGCACAGAGAGGTACCTGATCCTATCCCAGAGCCCTGCCAGCAGCACCCACTGCATCTGTCAACTCGCTTCTCAGTGCCAGGGACCGAGCGGTGTCCTGTCTGCCTGTCTAAACAGGATTGCCTGGAGACCACTCCGCAGCAGGTGTGTCCCGTGGGGCAGCCACACTGCTACAGTGGTATCCTCAGGCTCCACGGAGGTGAGGCCGGGTCACGGGCTCTGTGGACGGTAAATGTGGGGCGTGCAGTAGGGTGCTCAGTGAAAGTCTGGGTGTGTGTGGGGGATGTGCATGGGTGCCCAGAGGAGGCACTGGCTTGTGGGAGTTGTGCCCCACTCTTGGGTGGGAGATGTTGCTGGCAACATCTCCATCCCCATGTGTGCCTGTCTCTCACCCACCCAGCGGGCATCATCTCCAAACTGAGAGTTCAGGGCTGCATGCCTGAACCAGGCTGCCACCTGCTCAACGGGACCAAGGAAATTGGACCCGTGAGTGTGAGTGAGGACTGCAGTTGTAAGCCAGGTGAGTCCTGGGTACTCAGCCCGGGGGACCAAGTCCTATGCTGACACGGGGGCAGCAGTGGATCTGTTGTTGTTAGATGGGAAGAAAGTGGCAGTGGGCTGAGCTGTGTGTGGCTCATTGTGGACAGCTGGTGGGGAACACCTGCCTTTGTCCTGCTGGGAGGGACAGGTTGCTTCCAGTATTCCTGATCTATAAACTTGACCTGGAGTAACCCTGGCTCTCGCATGACTCCCACCCTCTCTACTGCCTGGATGACATTTTTACCTGGGTCTAGGATCACCATAACCAAGCTTGCAAAATCGGGAAGAAAATCCTGGTGCCTTTAAGAAGGCCACATACTCCCGAGTGACCCGGGGCCACTGCAAAGTCCTTACTTGCCTTCATGCCTCACTCTCGACCCACAGAGGTGGACAGTTGCCACCACGACGCAGAAGGAATCCGTGTGGGGAGGGCAGAGAACATATTGGCAGTTCTAGCTTCCTGGTGAGCATGCTCTCGGTGCCTCAGTTTCCTCATCTGCTCAGATCATCCAACCCCTGGGAGTGTTAACAATGAGAGCTCTGAGTTATCTGACGTGCTCTCCTCTGTGTAGAGGCTGGCTTGGGCGCATTGAAGGTGGGGCCGATGACAGAGATGCCAGGGTTCCATGACCGGAAGTCCAGGAGCTGGCTGAAGTGAGGAGACCCTGGAAGTGTGGCCCTTGTCCCTGCTGGGAGTTCTGGGAGGAATGGGGACGGGGTCAGGGCTTGGGGACTTGGAGAGGCTCAGAAAGAGAAGTTGCTGGTGTCCTAGGCAGATGAAGAGGAGGTCTGTGAACTGGGTTGGAGGCCCTCGGGCTGAGGGGAAGTGGAGCCCGGCAAGCAAGAGGGCACCATGTGTGCCAAAGTCTGCGGACAGGGTGAGGCTGCCGCTGTCCACAGATGTTCCTCAGCATTGCCTGGGAAGGGTTTAGGAGGAGGGTGGGGTCTCAGCTGGACCTCTGCGCAGGGAGGGGATCACAGGGGTCCAAGCAGACCTGGTGGGCAGAGGGGATGAAGAGACATTATCCCGAACAGGAGTGCTGGTGGGGCTGAGGCTTGGGTGCAGGAAATGACCCGGTTACCAGATTGGATTTGTGCAGGGGCACAGGAGTTCATGGGGTGTCTTGTGGTGGATCAGCTGGGGTTGGGGGTATAGATGAGGGTCTTCAAGTTGAGAGATGGAAGCAGGGACAGGCCATCCCTCTGTGGCTCTCACACCTGACAGGAGGAACTCCCTGGAGTTGCCCAAAAAGAAACAGGGTGAACTGCGTGGGTGGGGCTTGGGCCTTCACCTCCTCCTGAACCTGGACACCTAGACTGTGCCTTGGGATGTGACTACTGTCACTGGCATGGAGGGACAGACTGGCTCCCAAGGTCCTGTCATCTTCCCTCTCTGCAGACACCCTGATCTGTCAGAAGCAGTCTGAAGCCAGGAGCTTTTTCTGGGTCTCCCATGCAGGTGCAGGGTCCCAAGGCCTTGGGCCATCCTTGGCTGCTTTCCCAGGCCACAGGCAGGGAGCTGGATGGGAAGTGGAACAGCCAACACATGAACTGGTGCTCCTATGGGATCCTGGCACATCTGTTAGGCCATCACTCTGGGCCCATGATTAATTAAAACAAAATTATTTATTTTGTTTGGAAAAGGAGATTTACAGAGAGAAGGACAGATAGAGGTCCATACTGCTTTCCCATGCCATAGAACAGGGAGCTGGAGGGAAGTGGAGCAGGTGGGACCTGAATTGGTGCCCATATGGGATGCTTGCACTTGGACGGCAAGGACTAGCCACTTGAGCCAATGTATCAGCCCCAGATGATTATTTAATTTTACAAACATTTTTGATGAGCTCCATTAGGACATAATAGTCTTTCCAAAGTAACCTAGTGAAGTTGCTGTCTCTTAATATTTGTATTAACTGGCCCTAGTATTTTAAAAATCATTTTAAGTTTCTTGATTTTTTAAACTATCAAGTTATATGTATTTTTAAAAAATTTATATTCATTGCATACAGAAAAAAAAGAGAAATATCTCTCACCCACTGTTTTACTGCCCAAATGTGCCCAACAGTCTGGGTTAGGCTAGGCCAAAGACAGGAGCCCGGAACACAATCCAGGGTCTTCCACATGGTTAGCTGAAGCGTGCGGTCAGAGCTGTGGCACAGCAAGTTAAGCTGCCACCTGCAGCGCAAGCATCCCATGTGGCTGCAGGTTCACATCTGGACTGCTCCACTTCCAGTCCAGTTCCCTGCTCATGTGCCTGGGAAAGCAGTGAAAGCTGACTCACGTATTTGAGCTCCTGCACCCACCTGGGAGACCCTGAAACAGCTCTGAGCTCTTGGTTTTAGCCTGGCACAGTCCCAGCTGTTGGATGGAAGAATCTCCCTCCCACTCTTCATTTCTCTCTCTCTCCTCTCTGTAACTCTGCTTTTAAGATAAAAAAAAAAATTGAAAAAGCAAGCAAACAATCAGAAAAATCAGCACATCCACTCCATGAGCCGCCACTTGCTATTTCCTATTGTGGCCACTAACAGAAAGTGGCCCAACACAGGATGAGCTATTGCAGGCGGGTTCTACACTGTTAAGCCAAGTACCCACCCCAAGCCCTTTCTTATTCCACCATCTTTCCTAGCTGGGATCTGCAAGGTGAAGAATCACCCCAATCCTCCGCCCTGTGATGCTAGCATCCCATATGGGTGCCGATTTGTGTTCCGGCTGTTCCACTTCCCATCCAGTTCCCTGCTTGTGGCCTGGGGAAGCATCAGATGACAGCCCAAAGCCCTGGGGCCCTGCAGTCTCATGGGAGACCCAGCTGAGGCTCCTGGCTCCTGGCTTCGGATTGACTCACTCTGGCCCCCGTGGCCATTTGGGGAGTGAGTGAACCAGCGGATAGATGATCTCTTTAACTCTCCTTCTCTCTCTCTCTCTGTAAAATCTGTCTTTTGCATAAAAAGAAATGTTTAAAAAAATTCACTGCCATTGTAACTCAGGAACACTCCAATTCTGAAAGTGCAGAGTGGACCTGTTACGTTATACCTGCAAGGCTTACATGAAGACGCATGGAAAAGAACTCCTGCCCGCGCACAAGGAACCCGAATGTTGTGTCTGTCTCAACGCATGGACAAGGCAAGCAGACAGGGCACTGTGATGGCCGCAAGCCACTCGTGCCCGCTGCTCGGAGCTTGGCTCCCCACAGCCTCCCGCTGGCCACAGGGCAGTGACCCTTAGAGGGGGCCGCCTGGCCATTGCAGGTGCCAAGTGAGGGGGCACATGAACTCCAAGGCCTTGAGGACTGCGCAGCTTGTCGGGGGCAAGGGCCAGACTGCAAACCTAAGTTGAGCCAGTAAGGGCTAAGAGTTCGACCTTTCGTGAGGCTGAAGGAGAGACAACACGGACTGAAGAAAGGAAGGGGTGAAGTCAGTCTTTGGTTATGGGTCGAGATGCCACTGAGTCCACTTTCAGCTAACTTGCTTCCCCAACTTGCCTTGTACGCATGCGCACATTTCGCGTTTTTGGGATGGGTGGGGGATGGACGTTCAGAGTGTCTTCAAGTTCCTCCAATGAGCTCATCAGATGCTTCTGCATCGCCCAATAGGGCTTCGAGTGTCCTCTTGGGTAGATGCTGGTCCCGCCTTCCGTGCGTCCGGACGACTGACTATATAGAGCCAAATACCCGTTGGGCGAGAAGGCATTCGAGATTGTTCTTTTGGCGTCGCGAGGCGTTGGTATGCTCATTTGGATGCCGACAAGAGTTTTACTCGTTAAAAGAGGAAAAGGAGGTTGGGGAGACGGGTTTTTGGATCCTGAGGGAGAAGAAGAAGGCCCCTGGATGGTGGCGGGGGTGGGGGTCGGGGACAGGTAGCTGTTTCCGAGTCCGGCGACGGTTAGGGGTCCTGCGGCCTTGGCTGAAGCCGGGGCCACGCGGGCACAGAAAGGGGTCTGGAACCCAGACTTCCAGATTCGAGGCAAATCCCCGATTCTGCGAGGGGAACGGGTGGTGGGAGTGAAGCTTCAAGAAAGTAGGGGCTGGGCTCTGGGGCCTGAGGGGGAAGATGCTTTTGGGGCCCGGATTCCCTGAGTGGTTAACGCTGGCGGAAACCGAGGCATCCTAACCGGGAGAGCTTGCCTGTCCTGAAGCAGGATCTGAGAGACCGTGGGCCGCAGCATCTCCCGCTGCTCCCTGGTCAGCCCTCGAGGGGTCGTGTCACTCCGTGGGCTTGAACTTGGCCTTCTCTCCACCCCGTCTCACAGGTCTCAACCTGCTCTTCCTCCCTTCCCCGAGAGAAGTCATGAGAGGTTTTCACTTGTGGGATTTACTCTTCCTCGTCCTCCTGGGAGCCTGTGGGACATGTATGTGGGGTGGGAGAGGTGTGGGGACATGTACATGGGGGAGGCGCGTGGGACGGGTATGTGGGGGTGGGGCATCGGGAGGCTCTGCTGCATCCCAGCTGATGGGTTTGTGGCGCTAGCTGGTGTCTTTGACTCCCCTCCCCGGGGAGGACAGGTGCTCACCCCTCTGCTTTTCTCCCTAGCGGCCCATAGTTTGAGCTGCCAGAAGAGTATGACCATGCAAGTGGGAGCGGGCTTGTCCAAGACATTTAATTGGACTGCAAAGGAGATTGAGACTTGTGACAGTGGAGCACTTTGCCATGAAAGCATGATAGTGATTAAAGCAGGTAAAATAAGAGCGGGCAGTGGGGTGGAGGGGAGCTGCATGGCCATCGCCACTCCCGCCACCTGGTGACCCACCTCCTGTCTCCCAACAGGGACCAAGACGGCCCTTGTGGGCAGCAAAGGCTGTACCCATGGCTCAATGGAGTCCATAACGTTCATACAGCACTCCGCACCCCCTGATCTGGTGGCGATATCCTACAGTAACTACTGTGAGGATATGTTATGCAACAACAGAGAGGAGATACGTCATTTTGGGGATCTTTCAACTTACGCAGGTAACCCGGAGGAGGAAGAGGTGGTTAGAGAAGCCGACGGGTCCCCAGGAATGATGGCTTTCCTGTCTCTGTTCCTGTGAGCTCATGTGTCCTTTCTCTGGATCATTACCCCGGGATCTTAACAGTACACAGAGCACAGGAATGTTGCAGAGGGCTGGGGTATAACCTGGGTTTTATGTTATTTATTTACTTATTAAGATTTATTTACTGAAAGGCAGAGTTTTGATGGGGGGCAGGGAGGGGTAAGACAGAGAAGAAGGAGTTTTCCATTCATTGCTTCATTCCCCAAGTGGCTGTGATGGTCAGAGTTGGGCTGATCTGAAGCCAGGAGCCAGGAATGTCTTTTGAGTCTCCCACATGGGTGCAGGGACCCAACGACATAAGCCATCCTGTGCTGTTTTCCTAGGCCCATTAGCAAGAAGCTGGATCAGAAGTGGTGCAGCTAGGATTTGAACTGGCACTTGTATGGGATGGCCCTGCTGCAGGTGGCACTTTTGCCCGTTGTGCCACAGTGCCAGCCCTGGGTTTTGCATTTTTTGAAGCAGGAAGATGGCAGTGTACCTGCCTTCTAGGCACAGGCGGTGACATTTCAGGGCGACCGTTATCAGTTGCCCGTTGCTGTGGAGTAGCAGCCCAGTTCCCATTCTGGCCTCAAGAGCTATAGTAACAGGCTCGGCCTGTTGTTCCCACTTAATTTCCCTCGGTTCTCTCTAGGTTTATTATGTTCTAGCAGGGGCTGGAACTCAAGATACTTAGCCATGGAGATGGCCCTGGCCATCAGAACGTAAGTGTTGGCTGTAAGCCAAGGTCACGCCTCTTCTGCACTCTGCCAGCTTCCCACGTTCTTGATAGGCACCACATCTCGCTCCTTGTGGTCCCTCCCTCCCTGCACTGCCCATTTTCACACTGGTAACTTCTGTCTTTGTCTCTACTCAGGTTTCAGCTCTTTGAAAAAATTTTTTTGAAACTTCACCATTCTTTTAGGTTTTGAGGTAGTTCTCTATTCCTCTGCCATTGTATCTTGAACATGGAACCTATTTGGCTGAATTGTAGTTACTTACTTGATGCTGGATAGCAGGAACTGTGTCTGTCTCAGCTTTGTATGTCTACACCTGAATATGTAGCTTGGAGATCACGTGGGTGGGCTTCTGGCAGCAAAGAATGTCAGCTGGGGCAAGCTGGAGAGACTGCAGGAATGGGTCTTGATTAGAGTGCCGTCATCAGGAAAGACTTGGGGAAGACAAGGAAGCATGGAGAGACATTTAAAAGGACAGGCCACGCCCTTGACAGGCTTTTTCTTCCTTCAGATTCCATTGTGCAATCCAGTAACCGCTGCCCAACCTGTCTAGCTTTGGGGACCTGTTCCAGTGCTCCTTCTCTGCCTTGTGTCAATGGTTCAACTCGATGCTATGAAGGAAAACTTGAGGTCATTGGAGGTAAATGGAACACCTGGTGGTGTCAGAGGCTGGAAACCCAGTCACTGTGGAGATCCCGGGAGGCTCTGACTGGTGGAATTTCAGGGATGTGGGAGGGTTGAATTCTCCTCTGATTTTCTAACACACTGGTCTTCTTCATTAGGAGACACCAATGCCACCGTGGAGATCAGAGGCTGTACAGCTATGACAAGGTGTAGGCTGATGTCAAGATTCCAAGCAATAGGACCCATGTTGATAAATGAGACATGCTCCATCCACCCTTTTATTAAGCCCCGATTTGCTGAAAACGGAAGCTCCGTGGCTTCCCATTTCAGTTTTGGGGTCAGAGCTACTGCTGCCATTGCTGCTGCCATCACGTGTCCTTTTGTCCTGAGAAAGTACCTCTGGTCCTGGGTCTCACAGCGCCTGTGTTGACCAAGAGCCTTTTGAGTGATTTGTCACTGGCTCGCTGAGCAGTGGAGATTGGAGGGAAAACGGAGAGAGATGCTATAGGTATAGTAAATGTATTTGACACTTTAATAAAATGTCTGTTACTTATGTGAGCTTTGAGACTGAAAGTGGAATATTAGTGCTAAAAGGGCACTCAGAATTCTCCAGTGCACACAGTTTTGAGAAAATGAATATGAGATCTGGAAAACTTCCCTAAGTTTCTCATAACTTCATAGCCATAGACAGAATGCTTTAAATGCTTTAAAACATGCATTTATTTTTATTGGAAAGTCAGATTTACAGAGAAAGGTCTTCCCACATTGTGCAGGTTGATTCCCCAGAACTGAGTCGATCGGAAGCTCTGGAGCCAGGAGCCAGGAGCCAGGAACTTCTTCCTGGTCTCCCACATGGGTGCAGGGTCCCAAGGCTTTGGGCTGTTTTCTACTGCTTTCCCAGGCCATAAGCAGGGAACTGGATATGAAGTGGTGCAGCTAGAACATAAACTGGCATGCATATGGGATGCAGGCACATGGTTGGCCAATTGAGCCAATACCTGGCTCCAAGAACTTGATATTTTGTATCTAAAGTATGAGTTTTCTCATCCTAGGGTGTTTATTTCCCTGCCAGTTGGTCAAGCAAATAGCGTAGTCACCCTTCAGAGCACTCCCAGCTCAGATGTAAGGTTAAGTCAGCTCCTGTGGGGTTGAGAATTTCTCTAGAAAGTGCGGTAGAATGAGGAAAATCAGACCCCAAGTTGTGTGGTGATTGTGGGCTGCACAGGTGGAAGAGTAGTCCAACATTATTTATTTTTAAGCAATTTAAAAAAATATTTATTTTATGTTTACTGGAAAGTCAGATATATAGAGAGGAAAAGAGAGAGAGGAAGATCTTCTGTCTGCTGAGTTATTTCCCAAGCGGCTGCAAAGGCCTGATCTGAGTAGATCCGAAGCCTGGAGCCAGGAGCTTCTTCCAGGTCTCCCACACTGGTACAGGGTCCCAAGGCTTTGGCCCTTCTCTACTGCTTTCCCAGGCCACAAGCAGAGAGCTGGATGGGAAGAGGGGCTGCTGGGATTATAACTGGTGCTCATATGGGATCCCAGCATATGCAAGGAGAGGACTTTAGCTGCTAGGCTAACGCACTGAGCCATACTTTTAAACAACTTAAAAAGATTTATTTGAAAGGCAGAGTTATGGAGAGAGAGTCCAAGAGGGACCTCCATCTGCTGATTCATTCCTGTAGCGGCTGGAGCGGGGACGGGTTGAAGCCAGGAGCCAGGGCTTCTTCGCGTCTCGTATGTGGTGCAGGAGCCAAAATACTTCGGTTTTCAGGTTGCTTGTCTCTGCCTCCATTCCCACACTTGTTGTGATACTTCCAGGCGTTTCTGTTTGCATTTCCGTGATAATGGCCCAAGTGCCTGCATGAAGGGTCTAGAGAGCAGTGGAAGGAACTGGGAGACAAAAGCAACTGGAAACTACAACCCTGAGCGTCTCCTCCTCCTTCCGTCCGAGTCCAGTCTCTGTCCTCACCTGTGCCACTCACTGTGTATGAACGTTTGGCCTGTGCTGTTCTTCCCACACCACCCTTCACCACGCAGGTCCCAGTGCCAGCTGTGCTGTGCTTCCCACACCACCCTTCACCACGCAGGTCCCAGTGCCAGCTGTGCTGTTCTTCCCACACCACCCTTCACCACGCAGGTCCCAGTGCCAGCTGTGGAGCCCCTTGCTGACCCCTGGTCCTGCTGATCTCCCTTCGTGTAGCACAGCCCCTCTGTCTGCCTCCTTATTCTACCGTCGCCTGCGTCACAGTACTGTCTCCCTCAACAAGGCAACAGCACCTCTAGGACAGGCCTTGCTTCCAACTGTTTTATAACTTGACAGCACCCGCAAGAGTGACCAGCAACTTTATCAACTGTCCTGCATTTTCTTTTTTTTTTTTTTTTTTTTTTTTAAAGATTTATTTTTATTATTTTTTCATTGGAAAGGCGGATATACAGAGAGGAGAGACAGAGAGGAAGATCTTCCGTCCGATGATTCACTCCCCAAGTGAGCGCAACGGGCCGATACTATGCCGATCCGAAGCCAGGAGCCTCTTCGGGGTCTCCCACGTGGGTGCAGGTTCCCAAAGGTTTGGGCCGTCCTTGACTGCTTTCCCAGGCCACAGGCAGGGAGCTGGAAGGGAAGCGGGGCTGCCGGGATTAGAACCGGCGCCCATATGGGATCCCGGGCGTGCTAGGCGAGGACTTAACCACTTGCGCCACCGCTCCGGGCCCTGTCCTGCATTTTCAAGATGAAACAAATTTCCAACAAATATACTGAGCATCACCAGCTGCAACCAGTGACCTTAAACTTGGTGTTAACTTGAAGAAACATGCAGTATATTCTGGAATATAGAGAGAAGACAGATTTAAGGAGGAAGAAGTATTGCAAAAAATGAATCTTTTTTTTTTAAAGATTTATTTATTTATTGGAAAGTCAGATGTACAGAGAGGAGGAGAGACAGAGAGGAAGATCTTCCCTCCGATGATTCACTCCCCAAGTGAGCGCAATGGCCGATGCTATGCCGATCCGAAGCCAGGAGCCAGGAACTTCTTCCAGGTCTCCCACATGAGTGCAGGGTCCCAAAGCTTTGGGCCGTCCTTGACTGCTTTCCCAGGCCACAAGCAGGGAGCTGGATGGGAAGTGGAGCTGCCGGGATTAGAACCAGCACCTCTATGGGATCCCGGGCGCATTCAAGGCGAGGACTTTAGCTGCTGGGCCACGCTGCCAGGCCTGTAGGCCACCTCTTGTCCTGTCTACCTCTTGTCCTGACAGGAACACTTGCCCAACCAGCCAATACCATTTCTGGTTCTTACTGTTGGGTGTTACAGTCTAGACACACCTGGTCCACTGCCCGATTCAGCTCTCACATGACCCAGTGGGAGCTGAGACCTAGCCTAACCTATTCTACACCCACTCTGATTTTCATGAGCACCAGTGGGTGCTGGAGTCTTGCCCAGTCTGATGCCCCACATCCATGCCGAGGAAGAATGCAGACCACCACCCCCATTCCAGCTCTCCTGCTTACCAGTGGGAACCACAATCTAGCCAGGGTATCCCCTTAGCTCCTCAACTGGGTCTGATCTCAGAACCAGACCTTGTGTATGCTAGTGGTTGCTTTGACCCAGCTTAGCATAGCCCTCTGTCTTGACCTTTGCCATTGGATGCTGCAGCTTGGCTTGCCCCAACCCACCATTAGTCCCAACTCTGATGAATGCTATAGCCTGGTCCTGTATTCATACAACCCCACTGACTCATGCAGACCAGTAGATATGATAACCTAGCCCGGCATGCCCCACATTCCAGCCTGGCTCCTGCACTTGTCAGTGAAGTAAGGTTGGCCTGGTCCTAACTGACCCTGTCTGGTCCACCCTCTTGTCAAACCAAAACCTACCCTGTCCAGTGTGACCAACACCCAGGCCTGAATCACATGTTCACCAGTGGCAGCTATGGCCCACAAGGGGTGTGTCCCAAGTTCCCACACCAGATCTACCCCCAAACCCTGACCTCACACGTGCCCTTACCGGGCACAGACGACCTCCCCTGTCCCAACCTATGGATGAGTGGTGGATGTTGTGTCCTGGCCTGCCCCATACCATATTCTTGGATGTGCCTGCAGCTGCCACAACCTGGACCAGCCCAGGGTGTAGCCAACCTCAGTACCCATGAGTTTCAAAAGGTTCCATGGTTATGAATAACACAGTCCATCACTACCCCCATTTCCCAAGCAAATAGGCAGAAATTACAGATCCACAGAGGTGGGTCCACACATGCCCCACAGAATCTACCCTCAGCCCATGGCCCAACCTAACATTTCCCATCCCCAGTTCTCCAATGGGCCTGAGCCTCCAGACCCAAGCCCCTATCCCCGGGGCTAGTCCCTCTGTCTCTGAGTGGAGGTCTGTTTTGATTAGGGCATTAGGAAGCCATTTGTCTAGGTTTCCTTATTTAATGTTGCTAAATGTGTTTATGTATTTCTTGCTCTGTGCTAAGAACTTCATAATTATTATGTGTCTCTGGAGGGGGAATTTAAGGCAATTTAAAGTATTTGTCAAAAGAGGAATGGATAAACACAACCTGGTCAATATGTTGTTGGGAGGTGCAACACCTATTATTGTATCATTGTCATCTTTTTCTAACAAGAAATGGGTCCTGGCATGGTAGCCTAGTAGCTAGGGGCCCCTGTCTTGAATATGCCAGGATCCTATATGGACACTGGTTAAAACCAGTTGTCCCGCCTCTGATCCAGCTCCCTGCTTGTGGCCTGAGAAAGCAGTTGAGGACAGCCCAGGACCTTGGGATCCTGCACCCATGTGGGAGACCCAGAAGTAGCTCCTGGCTCCCTGGCGCCGGATCAGTGCAGCTCTGGCCATTGTGGTAACTTTGAATCAGCGGACAGGAGATCTTCCTCTCTGTTGTTCCTCCTCTCTGTATATCTGACCTTTCAATAAAAATGAATTTAAAAAAGAAATTGCTTTTGTAACATATCATCTGTACATATAAAACACGACTGAATCCAAATCCAGGACAGTTTAGAATACAAACTGTATCTGTCACATCTTCCCCTCTTCTTTTTAAAGATTTATTTGTTCTTATTGGAAAGAAAGATTTACGGAGAGAAGAGACAGAAAGATCTTCTATTGGCTGATTCACTCCCCAAATGGCCATCCCCTGGCTCCTTCCGGGCCTCTCACATGCGGGCAGCGTCCCAAGGTCTTGGACCTCCTCCTTTGCTTTCCCAGGTCACAAGCAGGGAGCTGGATGGGAAGTGGAGAGGTGGGACTAACTGGTTTGAGATGGTGGTATCACAAACAGGAGTTTAACCTCTTGTATGCCAACCCTGAAAGACAGACAGACAGACACACGAACTCCCGCCTACTGGTTTCTTAAGGCCTGCAGCAGCTGCGGTTTAGCCAGGCTTGGATTGAGAGCTGGAAACTCAATGAAGGGCTCCCACACAAGTTGCAGGGACCCAGTGACTCGAACCATCATCGCCTCCACTCAGGTCTGTGGGAGCAGGAAGTTGGAGTCTCAGTCCCAGAGAATCCAATACAGAAGACAGGTGTCTTAGTCATCAAGAACCACTAGTCCAAAACACATCAGAGATGAACTTCGAAATAATCAGTTTAGTAAGAGGAGTCTGCCCGACAAAGGTGATCACTGCGCAAGTCCATCCATACAAAATTTTGGAAAAATCCCCATTAATCTATATTAGATTGAAAGCAGACTTGGGGCTGAAACGCTCACACAGCAGGCTAATTCTTGGTCTGTGGCATTGGTTTTCTATTTAGGCACTGGTTCTAGTCCAACCTGCTCCACTTCCCATCCAGCTCCCTGCTTGTGGCCTGGGAAAGCAGGGGAGGACAGCCCAAAGCCTTGGAAACCTGTGTCTGCGAGGGAGACCTGGAAGAAGTTCATGGCTTCCAGCTTTAAATCAGATCACCTTTAATGGCGTTGGCCATTGCAGCTAGCCGGAGAGTGCACCAGCAGAGGGGATATCTTTTTCTAACTTTCAAGCAAAAAAAAAGCAGACCTATGGATGACCTCTGACCTCTGGTGCTGGAGGAGGGCGAGCCCAGAGTTGGGCACTAGGGAATGACTGGAAAGGGCCACGAAGAAGCTCTCACAGGAGGGAAAGAAAGTTCTTGATTTTCAAGATTGTGGTGGCTTTGCAAATGTTGTACTCCCTGTCAGGTCGGTCACACACTATTTATGCCTCCACAAAGCTGCCATGGAAGAGAAATTCTAGGAGGAAAACACACGGAGCTGGCCTGGTCTGTGTGTTAGTGTCCGTGTGGCAGTGTGTGTGGGCTCTCACAGGTCAGCGCCTTAGCCTTGTCCTGATGCTGTTCAGAACACAGGTGTGCTCACTGGCTCTGTCTCTTGCGTATGGATTTTGATCTATTGATGCCCAACTGTGCGACTCTTCTGCGTTCCTCCACCAGCCATGAAGGTGCCTGCAGACACGTGAAGCTGGTCGGGGGTTCACAGGAGTGTGGGGTTGTCCCTTCTGTCACGAGTGGAAATTCAGTTGCTAAGTTCAAGTATGTGGATGCTTTGGGGAAAGCCTTTCTCCTCAGCAGAGATGAGATGGCAAACCTGTTTGCTGTTCCTTATGTGTAGCTGCCTTAATGTCATAGAATTTTACATGCCCTGCTTACACTGAGTGTCAGCCAATCCTGTCATGCTCATGGAGGACAAAGATGACCCTGCTCCCTGCATGGTGACAGACAGTTCATGAGCGGGCACACTGACACAGCCCTGCAATGGACACGGGTTACTCTGGGGACACAAAACAAGACCACTGACTGCAGAGAGAGAGAGCAAGAGAGCTTTATTGAGCAGCCTGAGGCACAGCAGGAACACGGTGGAGCTGAGGGAGAGGACCTCACCCCCACGCTGGAGGTGCTGGATTTCCCACACGGGGTGCAGGTCAGACTGCCGACCTCGACCATGGCCGTGGCAGGTGTGCATGTAGGGATGGAACATGATCCAACGTTGGCATCGATGACTTCCACCCATGTTCCCCGGGAGTCACCTGGAACACAACGCTTTGTCTCTCTTCTCCTTCCTGCCTCCCAGGCCTCTCATCCCCAACCCTTCTCTCTCACTCGTGGTCTAACTGCTGTGTGTCCCTCACTTTCCTCTCTGACCTCCTTCTCTTGACTTCAATTCCTTCCCCTGCCAACTGCTCTCACTTCCGTTTTCACTCTGCATTCTCTGTTCCTTCTTGCATTGTAACTCCCCTCTGTCTACCTTTGTTCATTTTGCTTTTGTGGCTTACTCTCTCTGCTCTTTCTTCTCTGTCATCTCTTCCCTTCTTGCGGTTCTCTTTCACCTGCCCCTCTCCGCCTCATCCCAGCCTCCCCTGCATCCTCTCTCCAGCACATGTCTCCACGCCACATTGCTCTGCCTTCCTCCGATTTTTAAAATTCTCTTCTCAGCTCTCATTGTCTCACCGTGCTCAGGAATTTCTTACCTCAATAGCAATACTTCCAAGCTTGATCTTCCTGGTAGTTTCGAGTCAATGAGCACCAATACTTCAAGAAAAAACTGTCCTTGCGTGTGCACTCATTGAAAGTTTGGCCCTTGTAGACAAAGGGAAACTCACACTGGCGGCGATCTACAAAGTGCAAAGTTTGAGTGAGAAAGCTGAGCGGGCAGGGCTGAACATGGCAGCCTAGCGGCTCAAGTCCGCGCCTTCCATGTGATGGGATCCCATGGGGTGCCAGTTCATGTTGGCTGCTCCACTTCCCATCCAGCTCCCTGCTTGTGGCCTGGGAAAGCAGTCAAGGACGGTCCAAAGCCTTGGGACCCTGCGCCCACGTGGGAGACCTGGAAGAAGCTCCTGGCTCCTGGCTTCAGATCGGCTCAGCTCTGGCCATTGCGGCCACTTGGGCAGTGAGTCAGTGGAAGGAATATCTTTCTCATTCCTCCTCTGTAGTTTGCCTTTCCAATAAAAATAAATCTTTAAAAAAATAAAAATGAAGTATCTGAGATTTTTTTTTTTTCAATAGTATTCTCAAGGTTAGGGGAACACATGAGAAATCCTTAGGGAAAAAAAAAGACATAAAGCTGGCTTAGGCTACACATTTGGGGTCCCCCCCCATGGGAAGCCAAGTACCCCAAGAGGAAAAGCAGCCCACTTACCATCAGTGGTACAGTACTTCCATTTTCCCGAGTAAATTGGAGTGAGAGAACACCAATGGTACAGGGAATTGTCCCTTATGCAATCAAAATGCTTTTTGTTTCCATATTTGAATGGGAAAACACATCTCTCCTCTGAAAAAAGTCAAAGTCATTGTTCTCCACAGGGCTGCAGGATCCCTTCAGTAACCACAGCAAAGATTCTGTCCACATTGGCTCATCTCCCTCGAGGGGCTTGCGGGGCGCAGAGCCCTTTGCTAAGTCCCAAGGATGTCCAGGTCAGTGTGACACGGCTCCTGCCCTCAGGGGAACTGGGGAAAGCTCCCTCACTTCCTGTGAGAGGGAGGAGGTGTCCTGGGCATTAGGGGCACGTGACAGACCCTGAAGCAGCTGGTTCTGGGTTTGGGCTGTCAGTGTCTTACCTGCTGCTGCTGCTCCTACCGCTAAGGTGGGTGGGTGGGGAGGTGAGAGCATTGGTTTTATGGGATTCATCACCTCAAGACCAAATGGAGCCACACTCAGGAGTGTCCTTATTCTAGGCTTCATGCCATCGGAAAGTCCAGTTGCCATCTTGTCAAATTCCCCAGGTGTCATGACAGCTTCCACCTGCTCTGGCCTTGTGCTGGCTTGAGAGGAAGGTGACACTGTATGGGCTTTGTGGTGAACCAGATCCGGCCACGGCGTAACAGGCTTGACTTGCTCGAATTGCCTCAGTCTCGTCTTTGGATTTTCTGGACAGAAATATCAGCTCTCTGCATCTCGGGATGCCCTGAGCCGTCCCATTGCCACCTTCCTACTATCCTGTGGAAAAAGGGCTCCCTCTGTCTCAGAGGGCAGCACCAGCTCAGGCTCCAAGTCTCTTGGCTTCAGACAAGAGCCCTGGGGTCTCCAGGCTGCTCGGCCTCTAGGAGGCCCCAGCTCTGTGGGAGCCCCCTTGGACTTCACCACAGCCAGATTTGGGTGCACAGCTGTCTCCCTCTTTACATTGACAGTAAGAGAGTAGCTCATGCTTGGAAAATCTGCCATCGGATTGCATTATTTCTCTGACACTGATTTACAGGGTTCTTAGAAATCTACTGCTATTTATAAATTTCCTGCAGAACTCCAAACAACACAACACAAAACAACCCAGGATCACAGGGGCAGAGGGAGAGTCCATGTTGGTTGTAAGGACACTTGGCAAGCAGAAGACTAGGTTGTAACCAGCCCTGACCCTTCCTCAGTCCTGTCACACAGACACAGAGGGCTAACTATGGCAGCTCTTCTGGGACCAAGTACATGAGACCATCCTTCCCAGTAACCTAAACAACCAAACACACTCTCATTTGAGACTCCTAAAATGTAATTCACCCCATTGCTTAGTTAATCAGCCCACCCTGAGCCAGTGGAGTCGATACCTAGACCTGGGACAGCAGTCATGAGAGCTGTTCAACATTAACACCATGATTTTGGAGCTCGGCGGTATTGGGCCATCAAAGTACAAAAACTACGAAGCTCTTTAATGCCTGCCCCAGACACAGGGAAGAGATGCAGCTGTCCTACTCCGTGTTGCTCCAAGAACTCCACGCTGAGTCTGGTGCAGGCCCTTCCCAGCCCAGACCCCTGGCCTCACCTGCAGCCACACAGTCCAGATGGAGAACGGCACAGGCACACACCCAGATCAGAGTGATGGCCCATCGTCGTGGGGACATGGCAGCTGTTCCTCAGGGATGACACTTCAGCTGGTGCTGCCTGCTTTTATGACCTACCCTCCCTCCCTCACACCATGTCCCTCCAGCAGGATAAACATCAGCCTCCCATGGACAGTGCTGTGCATTCCTAAAGCCCCAGAACATGAAGTCCAAGTTCAGCCCCTAGGTAGACTGCACAGCACATTGGCCAGCATTTGGATGTGCCTGAACCTCCACATTTGCAGATGTAGATAAGAGGAGGTGAGCAAGGGAGGCAAAATTCTGTTTGGCTCCAGGTCCTGAAGCAGGTAAAGAGGACTGAGGGTGAGAGGAGAAAGACCAGCTCCTTTCCCAGGGAGCCCAGTACATTCATGTTCTTTCCTGACTCCCACATTCGTCCCAGGTGTCTCTGAGCAATCCCAGCAAACAGCTGCACAAGTGCCCCACTGTAGAACACAGGGGTGTGAGTTTTAATTGCTCTGAATCAAAAACTTCACCTACAATTTTAGAACCGTAAAAACGTCACATCATAAGGCAGAAGCAGAGCCAGGATTTGAACCAGGTGTTCCACCATGGGATGTGAACGTACTAACAGGCATCTTAACTATAGAATTAAAACACCTTTCCCAGATTTCTTAATTTATTTAAAAGAAAATATAATCTTGTGGTTTACAGCAGTAATATTTACAACCATTTAAAATAAATCCTTTGTGCTCCAGGGGGTACTCATCTGTTGGTACATCTATTCATGTACTGAGCCTCTCCCTACATCTCTGCTGCTGCAGCCAGACGTTCTCTCTCCATTTCTTAAGATTTAGAAAGTTTTATTTATTTGAAAGTCAATAATACGCAGCGAGAAAGAGACAAAGCTCTTTTGTTCACTGACTCAGTCTCCAAACGGCTGGACCAGACTGAAACCAGTAACCTCAACTCTCATCCAGGTCTCCCCGTGGTTGCTGGGGTCCAGGCACCTGGGCTGTCTTCTGCTGCTTCCCCAGGCGTATCAGCCGGAGCTGATTCACAAGCGAGCCCCTGACACTCCCTTGAGAGACTCATAGGAGTTCTTGGTTCCTGCCATTAGCCTGGCCCAGTCCCCAGTTGTGCGGCTGTGAGGGGACTGGACTGGGAAATGGAAGCCCTCTCTGCCTTTCAAACAAAGAAGCTTTTTTTTGTTTTGTTTTTAAGAGTGATGAGAGAGAAGGACCATGCAGATGCCAGTCTGTCCCCAGATGCGTTTTCCCTGGCAGGTGTCCATGTGCCCCTGCTTCCCCCACGCCCAGCTTTCCTCCCGGAGTGATCACCCACTTTCCAGCCTTCAATTCTCTCAGCAGACACAAGGTCAAAAGCGCCGGGACAAACTCCTGCCTGAAACCCCCGAAGACAGCCACAGGGGCCCTCGGACCCTGGTGTCCAGGGCGTGTGGAGTCCCCTGCCTCACTGTGTCAGGGCCGGCTCAGGGTGACAGTGGGTGGTTCCCATGCAGGCCACGTCTGCCTTGGCCCATGTGACATCATGAGCTCTGAACGGGGCAAATCAGCTTACTTAGCATCCAAAAACAAAATGCCTGAGGCAGCTGCCTGCCCAGGAAGCAGGCTGGTCGTGGAGGTTCCAGTCTGACATCCAGCAGTCAGCCAGGGCTCAGCCGTCTCTGCAGGTGTGCGAAGGATCACAGATATGGTGAGGCAGCAGAGCTGGGCCTCACTCAGCATTCACACCTCACCCTCTGATGAGAACTGCCTCCCAGGACACACTGTCAGGGACTCGAAGACTTCCCGCCAGGCCCTCAGCGGTGGCAGGTGCCCATACTGCCAGCTGTGCAGAGAGAGGCAAGAGCTGGAGCCAGGACTCAAACCCGGGGTAACTATATGGAAAACAGGGAACAGTGTGATGGCTCAATTGGCTGATCCTCTGCCTTGTAAGTGCTGGGATCCTATATGGGGGCTGGTTCATGTCCTGGCTGCTACACTTCCCATCTGGCTCCCTGCTTCTGGCCTGGTGATGTACAGGATAGTCCCAAGCCTTGGGACCCTGCACCCCCATGGGAGACCCGGAGGAGACTCCTGGCCCCCTGGCTTCGGATCAGCTCAGCATTTGGAAGATCCTTCTTTGTGTCTCTCCATCTCCTTGTACATATGCCTTTCCAATTAAAAAAAAAAAAATGGGATGCAGACATCTTAACTAGTAGGCCAGACACCTGCTCCTAATGTTCCCTGGTTGACAGGTGGGGAAACTGAGGCAGGGACCGTCGAAGTGATATCTTCATTGTACAGTGTTTGAGTCCCAGGCAGAAGATTAGCAACACGGAAGGCAGAGTGGGGTGGAGCCCGTGAGATGCAAGTGTGACCCCCATGCCTGGAAATGACAGGACTTGCAGGACTCCCCGGCCCCCACCCCACTGCCAGGGCTTGGATGTGCTTCCAGCCCTGGGCTGCCCCTGCATGTGGGTAGCCTTCCCTTAAGACTCAGCCTGCCATGCTGGAATGCGGGGTTTGGGGTTGGGCTTACCAGCTGCCTGCTAGGTCTACGCTGGGCAGAGCCAGGGAACCCTTCTTACAGGAAGTGCCTGGCACTTGCTCCAAGGCCACTGCTCGGCCCAGAAGGATCCCCCCGAAGTCCCAAGAACATCAGCTCCTCCCACTGCCCAGGGACCAAGTGGAGGGTGACAGAGCTGTGATGAGTTAAATGCTGAGAAATAAATGGAGTCCAAGGCTATGGGTGAGTGCTGACTTACAGCCATGAGAACCCGGGCTGCAGACGTGAAGTTACTTTTACAAGCAACCCAAGTCCCACAAACAGAGCTAATGACAGCTCTGGCTCCGGACCTTGCACAGCTCAAGCGGGCAGCCAGGAGCCAAGAAGCAATTCAGGTTTGTGAGGTCTGATACAGAACACAGGTATTTTTTTCTTTCAGATCTTTTTCTTTTTATTTGAAAGATTCACAAAGAGAGAGATCCTCCATCCATTGGTTTACTCTCAAAATGACCACAATGGCCAGAGCTGAATTGAGCCAAAGCCAAGAGCCTAGAACTCCATATAGGTCTCCTACATGGATGCATGGTCCCAACGCTTTGGATCATCATCTTCTGCTTTCCCAGGCCACAAACAGGGAGCTGGATGGGTGATGGAAAAGCCAGGACATGAACCGGAGCCCTTATAGGATGCTGGCACTGGTAGGCAGAGGATTAGCCTGGTGAGGCACCATGCTGGCCTCCAGGGTCAAGTAATCAAAAGCATTAAGAGTTCTTCCATTTCTTTATTCCTCCCTGTCCAGGTGCATGCTAAGGACACACTGGGAGCCCCTTTACAGTCTGCCTGGGCAGAGCCAGGAGCTGTGATGAGTAAAATGCTGAGAAACGAACAGAGTTAAAGGCTGTGGGTGAATGCTGAGTTACAGCTGTGAGAGCCCGGGCTGCAAGACATGAAGGCACGAATCACGTGACATCCTGTGAGCCTCTCTGAGCCATCGGCTGTAGAGGTCATGAGGCCACTGCAGGAGACCAGGACTCACGCACAGAGTCACGCTAA
The DNA here is from genome assembly GCF_017591425.1 of Ochotona curzoniae. Lineage (NCBI taxonomy): Eukaryota > Metazoa > Chordata > Mammalia > Lagomorpha > Ochotonidae > Ochotona > Ochotona curzoniae. The sequence continues at coordinate 1,268,991 of NW_024465561.1, read as the reverse complement.
GGACCCTAGCTGCCCATCAGACTAGCTTCTGGACCCTGTACATTGAAGAGGGCACCCAGGAGCCATGAGGGAATTCAGGTTTGTGAGGTCTGATTCCAGTACAAGAACTAGGATAACGGACGTTAGCAAACTGCGTGTGTGAGAGAGGCAGACAGACTGAACTCCGCCTCACTTGATCGCTCCCCGTTGCTTTCAATACCTGGGATGAAGCCAAGCTGGAACCAGGGACCGAGCTTAGGGCTTCCCCTGTGGCCAGTGGGGCTGATGAGCCGAGTCCCAGCATTGAAGTTCTGTTCCAAATGGACCAGTATCCCATCCCCTAGGCTCCTGGCCTCCCTGCCTCTCTCCCACACAAAGCTTCACCTCACCTGGAACAAGCCTTGTCATGTACTACTTGTCCTTCAAGTCTCTGGCCCACGTCACCTCCTCCAGGAAGGCATCCATTGGCAGGGACTGTGCAACAGGGTTTGGTGGGTGTTGGTGTGTGTGCTGCCCAGGGCTGGGTGCCAACCCTTAGCTGACAATGGTCCTACGAGACACTAGAGGGCGCTTGCAAGACACCAATAGGGACACACACACACACAAACCCACCCCCCCCCCCCCACACACAGAATCCCAGGAGTTCTTAGATTGGATGGATAAATAAATCACTCTTTAAGAAATAGAGCTGCATGCCATAGTAGAGTCTTGGGCTCCTGTCCCACTCTCATCTCCTGCTGTTGAGCGTGATGGGAGGTAGCAGTGTTGGCTGAAGTAGCTGTCTACTGCATACAACCACTTAGACTGAACTCCTAGCTCACGAAGTTTGGGCAGGTCCAGCCTGAGGTCATGGTGTACATTTTTGGGAATAAACCAGTAGATGAGAGATCTCTTTCTGCCTTCCAAAAATGCAAATTGGGCATGGGGCTGAGTCAGCCAAGAACTTTGAACGGGTTGCTCAAGACAGCCAAGAGCAGGGGAATTTCTCTGGGACTTTCCACTCCATGCCGAACCACTCTAGTGCCCCTCACCCTAACCCTGCAGCTGGCTCCCGGGCGAGAGCAGGGCTAACGGTCAAGCCACGGTTCTAGAGGAGGCCACCATTCACCCCATCTGCCATCCATTCAACACTCCCTCACGCCTTGTCTCCTGAGTTTTGTTGGGTGGAGTACACAGCCACATTCCTGTTGCTGGGAGGGCCAGAGTCCAGTGGCAGACAATGACAACTTCTCAGTGGTGAGAGCAACCATGGAGGGTGGAGAAGAGGGGAGCTCGAAGGGCTTGGGGAGTATCCCAAAGAGCCAGGAAGCTAAGTTGTTTTCCTCACTGGTATATTGCTGATGGATAGATAACACTCTGCTTTTTTTTTACCCATGTACTTGAAAGACAAAGTAAAAAAGATCTGCCATTTCATCCACTGGTTCAATCCTCAAGTGCCCCACAACAGGTGGGAATGGGTCAGGTCAAAGCTGAGAGCCAGGAACTCCATCTGGGTCTCTCATGTGAGTGCAAGGTTCCAAGCACTCGGACCACTCTCTGCTGCTTTCCAGGCCACAAGCAGGGAGCTGGATAAGAAGTGGAGCATCCAAGATTTGATCCAGTGTCATATGGATGCTGGTCTCCCACAGGCAGAGGAGTAGCTAGTTATGTCGCTGCATAGGCCCTGACTCATTTGATTTAGAGACTGACTCAACTCGCTGGAATCTGAGTGGCAAACTGGGCTGGAAAAGGCTGTAGCATCCCTTGGCATGGGTGTGGCTGCGTTTGGTGGATGTCAGACTGGGCTAGGCTCCAGAACCTACTGGTACTCATAAGAAGCAGGGTAGGTGGAGTACAGTTTGGGCTGGGTCTCTGCACCCACTGAATGATGAGAGAGCTGTCTTCAGATGCGGACCAGGCGTGGCTGTGCTGTAGCATCAACAGTAAGAGCTGGGAGAGGTATGGGCTAGTTGGGCAAGGTTGTTGTTCTTGTCAGAACAGAAGGTGGGTTGTCAGACTGGGTCAAATGCCCACCAGTGTACATGAGATCTGCCACTGGGAGATGACCTGACAGAGGAGCTTGGGGAAGCACTTTGTCAGGATGCAGTCCCTGCAGGTGAGTGGCAAGAATCAAAGGGGGAAGAAGCCCAGGCCAAGCCAGTTTACAGCACCTACCAGCAGGGAGTTGGGGATGGGCAGTACATGGCACCTACTGGAGATATGAGAACCAGGACAGGGTGAAGGATGGGCTGTGTTGGGCTGTGTTGGGCCACAACACCAGGCAGCTCACATTAGGACCACAACTGGAGGCTGGTTACGCTCTGCTAGGCTGTAGACCTGAAGGTGGATGCTGAGATGAGACAGGTCATACTAATCTGGGTCTCAGCTCACAGCAGCACATGTAAGACCCTGGATGAAGGGCCAGCACAGCAGGGAATCTGCAGGCACTCCCCTGCTGAGCCACTGCCCCCGGGTGAGCATGAGACCTTGGACTGGAGGAAGACCAGGCTGGACAAGGCTATAAAACCCACTGACCTGCATGTGAAGCAGGTTCAGGGCAGAGGCATGTTGGGCTAAATGATAATACCCACTGGTATATGTATAAGCTGGGTAGGTGCAGGCTGATTGGTCTTACTGTAGCATCAGCTGGCAAGTGTTGGGACTGGGGACAAGTCCTTTCAGGCTAGACCATAGAACCACCTGGTAAGTGCAAGATCTGGGGCTGAGAGCGGGACTGGTGGGAGAATTGTAGGCACCCTTGAGATGGGCTGCAGCTCACTCCGGTGAGCATGACAGCCAGAGCTCCATTGCATGCCTGAATGGACAAGTAGTGGCAGCTGATGGCATGAGTGTGTGCTGGATGGTGGGGTCGGTTTGGTTGAGCTAGGCTCCAGTGCCCATTGATGTGTGTGAGAGCTGAATGGGATGTGAAACAGACCGGACCAGTCTGCTGCTCAAACTGGCATGCATAGGAACCAGAGCTGTGGGTGGGCCTAGTGGGAGTTCCTGGGGGTTGCTCTGACTAGGCAGCAGCTGCTTCTGATGTGTGTGAGGCCAAGTGTGTGATGCATAGGGTGGGGCTGAGCTGCACTATCCACTACTTTGCATATGAGATGGGGTTTGAGACAGAAATGACAGTGATTATAACCATCAATGTGTGTGTAGCAGTGGCAGTGTGTGTGGGCTCTCACAGGTCAGCGCCTTAGCCTTGTCCTGATGCTGTTCAGAACACAGGTGTGCTCACTGGCTCTGTCTCTTGCGTATGGATTTTGATCTATTGATGCCCAACTGTGAGACTCTTCTGCGTTCCTCCACCAGCCATGAAGGTGCCTGCAGACACGTGCAGCTGGGTTGGGGTTCACATGAGTGTGGGGTTGTCTCCTCTGTCACGGGTGGAAATTCAGTTGCTAAGTTCAAGTATGTGGATGCTTTGGGGAAAGCCTTTCTCCTCAGCAGAGATAAAATGGCAAACCTGTTTGCTGTTCCTTATGTGTAGCTCCCTTAATGTCATAGAATTTTACATGCCCTGCTTACACTGAGTGTCAGCCAATCCTGTCATGCTCATGGAGGCCAAAGATGACCCTGCTCCCTGCATGGTGACAGACAGTTCATGAGCGGGCACACTGACACAGCCCCACGACAGACATGGGTTACTCTGTGGACACAAAACAAGACCACTGACTGCAGAGACAGAGAGCTTTATTGAGCAACCTGAGGCACAGCAGGAACACGGTGGAGCTGAGGGAGAGGACCTCACCCCCACGCTGGAGGTGCTGGATTTCCCACACGGGGTGCAGGTCAGACTGCCGACCTCGACCATGGCCGTGGCAGGTGTGCATGTAGGGATGGAACATGATCCAACGTTGGCATCGATGACTTCCACCCATGTTCCCCGGGAGTCACCTGGAACACAACGCTTTGTCTCTCTTCTTCCTGCCTCCCAGGCCTCTCATCCCCAACCCTTCTCTCTCACTTGTGGTCTAACTGCTGTGTGTCCCTCACTTTCCTCTCTGACCTCCTTTCTCCTGACATAAATCCTCACCGTCAACTGCTCCCACTTCCTTTTTTACCTTGCGTACTCTTTGCCTGCTTATGTTCTCACTCCTCTCTCTTCAACTTTGATCATTTTTCCTTTAATTTCTCTCTCTCTGCCATCTCTTCCCGGTCATATCTCTCCCTTTCCAGCTCCGTTCCTCTCCATTTTTTTTTTTTTAACCAACATCCTTTCCACCTTATCCCAGCTTCCCCTGCATCTGGCTCACTTCTCTATGCGACCCTACTCTGTCTTTCTCCAGTTCTTTCTATACCCTTCTCAGTCCATTCTTTCTTCACGCTACTATGAACTTCCTTACCTTAATAAAAGCAATATTTCCAAGCTTTATCCAGGTCATAGCGTTCAGTCAGCGAGCACCAAAACAGGTTGTTAGGACTGTCCCTCCTGGTGCATCCATAGAAAACCACGCCCTTGTAGATGAAGGGAAACACACATTGGGGGCGATCTGAAAAGTATAAGGAACAAGTAAAAACAACAACAAAAACTGAGGCGGCAGGGTTTTTTTTTTTTTTTTAATAGTTTTCTTAAGATAAGGGAGATGTACGTAGAACCCAAGAGAAAAAAGCTCCAAAGCCAATTCAGGCTTCTCATGTAGGTCCCCCTCCTGCTGGGGAACCAGGTACCTGCTCACCATCAGCCGTACAGTGTTTCCACGCTCCCGAGTATTCTTCAGTGAGAGAACACCACATGTTTCCATTAAAATCAAATGGGCAATCAAAATACTCTTTGTTTTTATATTTGAATGGGAAAACACATCTGTTCTCTGAAAAAAAGGAAAGACATCACTCTCCACAGAGTGACAGGGTCCTGTCAGTAGCCACAGAAAAGATTCTGTTCACCTTTGTCCATCCTTGGAGGTGATTCTGGGACACAGAGCCCTCTGCCAAGTCCCAAGGATGTCCAGGTCAGTGTGACATAGCTCCTGCCCGCAGGGGAACTGGGGAAAGCTCCCTCACTTCCTGTGAGAGGGAGGAGGTGTCCTGGGCATTAGGGGCACGTGACAAACCCTGAAGCAGCTGGTTCTGGGTTTGGGCTGTCAGTGTCTTACCTGCTGCTGCTGCTCCTACCGCTAAGGTGGGTGGGTGGGGAGGTGAGAGCATTGGTTTTATGGGATTCATCACCTCAAGAGCAAATAGAGCTCAGATCACACCCCAAGAGTTCCTTCTTCTTGGCCTGGACATTGGGCTTCATGCCATCGGGAAGCCCAGCTGCCATCTGATGGCTCCCACCTGCTCTGGCCTCGGTTTGGACTGAGTGCAAGATGACAACTGCAGGCCTTTGTGGTGAACCGGACCCAGACATGGCAAAACACCTTGACCCACATGAATTCCCTCAGCCTCATCATTGGATTTTCTGGACACAAATGTCACCTCTCTGTATCGCATGATACGATGTCCTGTCTCAGTGCCACTTTCCTACTATCCTGTGAAAATGGGAACCCTTCTGCCTCCAAGGGTGGCACCAGCTTGGACGGGCTGGTCTTGCCTTCAGATGGCTTCAAATGTCAACCCTGGAGTCATCAGGATGTTGGCCTTGAGGAGCCCAAATCTCTGGTTGCCTCCTTGGGCTAAACCTGGGTTACAAATGCCGATGGTCCTGCGTCCTAATTGCATTGACACAGAGAGATTAGCTCCTTCCTGGAAAATCCAGTCATCCACTTCTCTGACACTGAATCATGGAGGCAAGTTCATGGTGGTTGTGAGTAAGGACACTTGGTAAGCTGCAGGACCCCAGACAGTAACCAGCCCTGGCCCTTCCTCAGTCCTGTCACACAGATACACAGGAATGAGCCAGGAACATCAGGAATAACTATGGCAAATGCATAACTCTGGGGCAAGTGCATAAGCCCATCCTTCCCAGTAACTCACACAATCAAACACACTCTCATTTGAGACTCCTAAAATGAATAAAATATAATTCACCCCATTGCTTAGTTAATCAGCCCACACTGAGCCAGTAGAGTCGATACCTAGACCTGGGACAGCAGTCATGAGAGCTGTTCAACATTAACACCATGATTTTGGAGCTCAGATATCGGGTCATCAAAGTAGGTAAACTATGACGTCTTCAACGTCTGCCGCAGACACAGGGAAGAGATGCAGCTATCCTGCTCCGTGTTGCCCTGAGAGCTCTCTGCTGGGTCTGGTGCAGGTTCTTCCCAGCCCAGCCCTCTGGCCTCACCTGCAGCCACACAGTCCAGCTGGAGAATGGCACAGGCACACACCCAGATCAGAGCAAGGGCCCATCGTCGTGGGGACATGGTGGCTGTTCTTTGGGGATGACATTTCAGCTGGTGCTGCCTGCTTTTATGACCTACCCTCCCTCCCTCACACCATGTCCCTCCAGCAGGATAAACATCAGCCTCCCATGGACAGTGCTGTGCATTCCTAAAGCCCCGGAACATGAAGTCCAAGTTCAGCCCCTAGGTAGACTGCACAGCACATTGGCCAGCATTTGGATGTGCCTGAACCTCCACATTTGCAGATGTAGATAAGAGGAGGTGAGCGAGGGAGGCAAAATTCTGCTCAGCTCCAGGTCCTGAAGCAGGTAAAGAGGACTGAGGGTCAGAGGAGAAAGAGCAGCTCCTTTCCCAGGGAGCCCAGTACATTTGTTTTCTTTCCTGACTCCCACATTCGTCCCAGTGCCCTCAGAAACAACCCAGCTGCCTTGTGAAATCTTCTGGAGTCACTTTGGTTCAGGATTGCATAAGTTTGTTAACCTGCTTTTTATGTTTCTGTTAAAAAATGCTTTGCCAATTTCCTGCTTTTTGGTCCAGATCACAACGAGTAATATGTCCCACCAATAATCAATACTGTAAGATCTATTCACCCGTTGTTCCCATAACTACCCCGTGGCTGCCTAAGTCCACCCAGTGTCCCCACAACAGCCTCCTGTACCTGCCCAGCTCACCTGCTTCCCATTGGCTACGTAACTCACTGTTATCTTGCTCTTTCTGTAAAAACCCATCTAACCCTCACCTCAGGGTCACTCTCTGAGGGAAAGGAGAACTGGCCCCAGCCTGTTGGTCTGTTTACCTTCCTCCTCAAATAACTTTGCTACTTAGCAGTTGTCTGGACTGCCCTTCTTGGGGAGAGTCTCAGGTTAGATGCAACAGGCTGTGTGTCCAATTAAAGAAGATGGAAGCATGCATTTCAACTGCTCTGAATCAAAAAATTATTTACAATCTTAGAGCCATAAAAAATAGCTTCCAGTAATAAAGGTAAGAGAAATAATCCCAGCTAAGAACCAGGACAGTTGATGGTTGGTTGTGTCATATGACTGGAAAGAACTTAGGTTGCAAAAACAGGGTTTAGCTCTCGGAATGCCGGTTGGGAAGTCCAGGCCCTGTCTCCAGCTTTTCCTGCTGCTTCCTATTCTTGTAGACCTTGGGAGGTGGTAGTGATGGTTCAAAGACATGGGTTCCAGACACTGCAGAGAGGACCTGGGTTGCATTGCTAGCTTGTAGCTTTTTGGTCTTGGCTTTGGCAGGGCATGTGGGGAGTGATCCAGCAGAAGAGAGCTGTCTTTCTTCTCTCTCTCTCTCTCCAAATTAAAAATAAAGAAAATTAAAGTGCTCCTAATGGAGAGCGGGTGATCCCTGTGAGTGTTCCAGTTCCCTTGGACAACGAAGAGCACCAGTGCAGGGAGTCATGACGTTCACTGTCAGCACGGTTGTGGAGTTCTCCTCCTAGGTTGACAGCAAGTGTATGAAACAACCTGCATTTGTTTACTAAAATCTGAGCCCTTAGCCTTGATGGGGTATGGGCCATGCCGAGTGTGGCTATTCTATCATACCTACCAGTTTGCATGAGAGAGGAATTGGGGCAAGCTAGGCAGGGCAGGCTGCAGCACTCATCAGCAAATGTTAGGACAGGGAGTGGCCAAGCCAGGCCAGGCCAGGCTGCAGCATCAGATGGCAAAGGCCTAACTGGGAGGTGTGTTCTGCCGGGCTGTGTCGGAGCACCACTGGTGCACACAAGGTCTGTGGCTGAGAGTGAGTTTGGTCGTGGAGATAAGGGGATGCCCCGGCTGGGCTGTGATATCCACAAGGGAGCATGAGAGCTGAAATGGAGGCAGCTAACTGGGCTGGCCGGGGCATAAGCATTTCTTGGCATGGGTGTGGACTGGGTCTGAGTTTTGTGAGCTTGTACTATGCTCCAATTCCTACTTGTACTCACAAGAGCCAGGGTAGGTGTAGGACAAACTAGTCTGTGTCTGCATCTACTGAACCATGTGTCTGGGGGTGGACAAGGCATGCCTGGACTGTGGCACCCAACAGTAAGAGCTGGCATAGGTGTGGACTTGACAGGACATTATTTCTGTGAGGATAGGAGGCAGACTGTATCAGGCTTGGCCAAGAACCCACCAGTTTGCACGAGCTCTCCCAATGGGAGATGACTTTATAGAACACCTAGGGGAACTCCTGTGTTAAGGACACAATCCCTCAAGATGAGCGCAAGAACCAAGACTGGATGCAGCCCAGCTTAGAGTACGCACCAGCATGTGTGTGTCAGGTCAGGGGACAGGTCAGGCTGGGACAGTTCATTGCACCCAGTGCCAGATGTAAGAACCAGGATGCTGTGCAGGACAAGTGAAAAGAGAGGTCAGTAAAAGGCAGGAACAGAACCAGAAGGTGAAAGAGGTGACAGAGAAGAAATAGCACAGAGAGAGTAAGCAACAAAAGAAAAAAAAAAAAGACTTAGGGTGGAAAGAGGGGAGTAAGAACATAACAAAGAAGATAATGCAGGGTAAAGAAGTGAGCAGTTAAGGGAGGAGGATTTGAGATCCAGAGATGGGCGGTCAGAGAGGAGAGAGAGTGGCACAGCAGCTAGAGCACGTGTGGGAGAGCAGGAGTTGGGGATGAGAAGCCTGGGAGCAGGAAGGACAGAAGAGACAAACTATTGTGTTCTGGGCCCAGTGTGTTAGCCTCGTGGCTAAACTCTCGCCTTGCACATGCCTGGATCCCATATGGGTGCAGTTCTTGTCCTGGTGGCCCCGTTTCCCTTGCAGCTCCCTGCTTGTGTCCTGGGAGGGCAGCAGAAGATGGCTCAAGGCCTTGGGACTCTATACCAGCGTGAGAGACCTGGAGGAAGCTCCTGGATCTTGGCTTCGGATCGTTGCAGCTATAGCTGTTGTTGCCATGGGGGAGTGAATCAGCAGATGGAAGATTTTCCTTTTTCTCACGCTCTCTCTTCCTCTCTGCATATCCGATTTTCCAATTAAAATTGAATAAATGTTTTAAAAAAGAAGGAAAAAAAAAACATTGTGTTTCATTGGTAGAAGTCATCATTGCCAACATAGGACCATGTTGTGTCCCTACATGGCACACCTACCACAGCCATGGACGAGCTCAGCAGCTTCATCTGCATCCCTGTGTGGGATGCAGGAACCCTGAGCTATCCACAGAAACACAACAGCAAACCTTCTTCGGGACTAGGGAGGGGAGCTTTCTCTGGTCCTTACTTAGTTCCAACTTTGGATCCCCACCCTCTCTTGCAATGACCATCAGGGTCGCTCCAGAGCCCCTCCCCGCCAAACACACACAGACACACACACACACTAGGATAGGCAGAGAACAACAGGAGGCTGCAGAAGTTTGTGATCCAGCTGCACTTGTTCTGTCACCAGCCTGCTTCAGCCATCCAGTAGGTGTCTCTTCTCATGCTTTCTATTATCTGGAATATTCACACACAAATTCACACATACACACACACACACGCTCCTATTTCTTGGGCCAATCCCCAGATGCCCACGTTTGGCCTTAAAGTCAAAGTCAGGATGCAGGAACTTAGTGCAGGTCTCCCACGTGAGTGGTGGGACGCCCAGAGCTGGAGCCCTCAGATGTGTGACAGCTAGAGACACGAGGCAGAGCCCTGGACCATGGTCATGCCATGCAACCTGGGTCATGGGCATCTTAACCCCACAGTCCCCAAGGGCTGGGCCACACGCCAGTCCCCATGGGATGGAGCTTGCGACACAGTCCTCAGAGGTCGCACAGCAAGAGCTTAACCTGGGTGGCCTTAAACCACCCAGTCTGGGGCTCTATTACCTCAGCACGGTGGAGTCCATCCTACGCCCCTTTTCTTGAACATTTCTCCTCACTGTTCCTGTAGATTGGCATTATCATCTGTAATATTCAGCCCTCACCCTGATACATCTCAGTCACATGCATGTGCAAATTGAGAAGCTGCCACTTTCCCCCATCCCCTACACCTGAAGTGTAAAAAAGCCCAGTGCTGCATGCCCTGGGCAGCCATTTCCCCCATGTGGGTCACCCTGCCATATGGAACTGGCCCCCAAGCTGTTTCCCAATAGGGAGCATCCATCAGACTCTCTCTCTCTCTCTCTCTTCCTCTGCTGCTGTCTTTCCCCACCACCTGTCTCTCCACTGCCTCTTCTCTCCATGGCCACCTCCCTTGCTGAAATAAAGACCTCCTGTGTAACTTACTGCATCCGGATTTTCAGGTTTGTAACAATAAAAATAAACATTGGTGCTGCTCTGCCCTCTGGAGGATCTGAGCTGCCTTGGGATCCCATTCCACCCCATGGCTTCTCCTTCCATCTTCCCAAGTGTCGTCACTGCACCCAGCACACGGTAGGTGAGACTCCCCACTCAACCCTGGAGCCTCAGGAGGGGTTGGTGGTATGGTATGGTATGGTCAAACCACCCAGATTGGTCACGTTAATTCTACTCTCTGAAGTTCAGTACATTTCACCCTCTGGCTCAAATATCCTGGTACCAGATACTGGAATTCATCAGTTTTAGCCTGGCCCGGTGCTCTGTGGTGAGGACTTCCAACATGCATCGCCTAAATGGGGTTTCAGCCAACTCCTCACGCAGTGGAGGTGACAGCTCAGCACAAGGGCTGCACGCCTTTGAGCCTCGCTGACCCAGAGAAACTCTGCAATGCCCTCATTCCTCTCTGCAGGAGCTAACCCCTGTTCCCCTTCCCCAGCGTAACTGGACTTTTCAAGGGGCTGCTGCCTCATCCACTCCACCAGACACCTTCCTGGGTTACCTCCTGGTCAATTTTAAAAACACTTCCACTGGATTCTTACCTCAACCAAGACATTCTCATACGTCTCTGCCATGTAAATTGGCCTCAGTATCCCTTGGATAATTACTCCAAGTAGCTTCTTAATGGCTATCTGGACCCAGACTTACTCAAAGATCTGCACAACTGTGTGTGGCTGGCGCCCAGAAAAAATGAAAAGAGGTTCCCTGTGTCCAGGCTTTCTTCTATCTCCGATCTAAACCCACTCTTTGTTCTGCCTGTGTCCCACGTGCTGAAACCCTGTCTGCCATCTTCCATTTGTCTTTTTCTTCTCTCTATCAACCCCCTCTGTCTCAAGATCACTCATTTGCTCTCCCCACTCAGGATCCGAGCTGCCACAATAATTTCCTTATACCTCTACCGAACCACTTGTGACGGAAACTTCTCATAGCTTCTTACCTGTTGCAGATACCACATGCCACTCTAATCCTGCCAGCATTGCAAGAGCTAAACTGCGAGAACTCCCGTAAGATCTCTTTAATCATACGGTACTGCCAACCACTAAATGTCCTCGTTCTTAACTGGGAATACATTTCATATACCTTTATTTCTGAAGGTTATAATGTATGGCTCTAATATTCTGTATGAAGTTTTTTTGTTTGTTTTTTACCGAGTGGAGGAGAGATAGCGAGGAAGATCTTCCATCCGATGGTTCCCTCCCCAAGTGGCCGCAACAGCTGGAACTGAGCCAATCTGAAGTCAGAAGTCAGGAGCTTCTTCTGGGTCTTCCACGTGGGTGCAGGGTCACAAAACTTTAGCGTGTCCTCGACTGCTTTCCCAGATCCCCCCTCCTCATAACAGGGATTAGAACCGGCGCCCATATGGGATCCCGGCAAGTTCAAGGTAAGGACTTCAACCGCTACACTATCGCGCCAGGCCCTGTATGAAGTGTTTGATTCAGAGCATTTAAAACTCACACCCCTGTGTTCTACAATGGGGCACTTGTGCAGCTGTTTGCTGGGATTGCTCAGAGACACCTGGGACAAATGTGGGAGTCAGGAAAGAACATGAATATACTGGGCTCCTGGGAAAGGAGCTGGTCTTTCTCCTCTCACCCTCAGTCCTCTTTACCTGCTTCAGGACCTGGAGCTGAACAGAATTTTGCCTCCCTTGCTCACCTCCTCTTATCTACATCTGCAAATGTGGAGGTTCAGGCACATCCAAATGCTGGCCAATGTGCTGTGCAGTCTACCTAGGGGCTGAACTTGGACTTCATGTTCCGGGGCTTTAGGAATGCACAGCACTGTCCATGGGAGGCTGATGTTTATCCTGCTGGAGGGACATGGTGTGAGTGAGGGAGGGTAGGTCATAAAAGCAGGCAGCACCAGCTGAAGTATCATCCCCGAGGAACAGCTGCCATGTCCCCACGACGATGGGCCATCACTCTGATCTGGGTGTGTGCCTGTGCCGTTCTCCAGCTGGACTGTGTGGCTGCAGGTGAGGCCAGAGGTCTGGGCTGGGAAGAACCTGCACCAGACCCAGCAGAGAGCTCTCAGGGCAACACGGAGTAGGATAGCTGCATCTCTTCCCTGTGTCTGCAGCAGACATTGAAGAGTTTCTTCGCTGTGCACTTTGATGACCCGATACCTGAGCTCCAAAATCATGGTGTTAATGTTGAACAGCTCTCATGACTGCTGTCCCAGGTCTAGGTATCAACTCCACTGGCTCAGGGTGGGCTGATTAACTAAGCAATGAGGTGAATGACATTGTTTACTAATAGTCTCAAATGAAAGCCTGTATTGCTGTTTGAGTTCCTGAAAGAATGGTCTTATGCAACACCCTGCCAGTGGGGGTGCCATAGTTATCCCTGATGTCCGCGGCTCACCCCTGTGTATCTGTGTGACGGGACTGAGTAACGACCAAGGTTGTTCACAGTTTGACTTCCTGCTCGCCGAGTGTTCTTACTCATAGCCAATATGATGCTTGGGTGTTTTTTGTTGTGTTGTTTGGAGTTTTTCAAGTACTTTCTAAGTAGCAGTATACTTATAATTGTCCTAATAAATTAGTGACAGAGAACACAAAGGGAGAAGAGATTTCCCAAGTACATCCTGATCTCTCCCTGACAATGTGTGTATGTCATTGGCGCTGCCAATCTGAAGGCGAAACAGGCACCCACAGAGCTGGGGTCTCCTGGAGACCCCCAGGCTCTTGTCTGAAGCCAAGAGACTTGAAGCCTGAGATGGTGCTGCCCTCTGAGGTTGAAGGGGTCCCTGTCTCTATAGGATAGTAGCAAGGTGGCACTGGGATAGGACGGGGCATCCCAAGATACAGAGAGATGACACTGAAGAAGCTGAAGAAATTGTGCAGGTGGAGGATGCTCTAGTCTAGCATGCTCCATTTTCACAATAAGCCCCTGCAGTGGTCATCCTCTCTTCAGCCCAACGCGAGGCCATAGCAGGTGGAACCTGTCCTGACACCTTGGGAATAGCGCAAGATGGCGGCAGGCCAAGATTAAGGAGCCTCTGGGCTGTAGTCTGAGCTTTTGGTATTCAGGTGATGAATCCCATAAAACCAATGCTCTCACCTTACCACCTACCCACCTTAGCGGTAGGAGCAGCAGAAGCTGGTAGGACACTGACATTATAATTCAAGAACCAGCTGCTTCAGGGTCTGTCATGTGCCCCTAATGCCCAGGGTACCTCCTCCCCCTCACTGGAAGTGAAGGAAGTTAGGTCAGTTCCCCCAAGGGCAGGAGTCATTTCACACAGACCTGGACATCCTTGGGGCTTAGCAGATGGCTGTGGGCTTTGCAATCCCCTAGATGGTGACAGAACAATATTAACAAATCTTTGCTGTTCTTCTAATGTGACCCTGTGACCCTGTAGAGAGAGTAATGTCTTTGACCTTTTTCAGGGAACAAATGTGTTTTCCCATTCAAATATAGAGGCAAGCTGTATTTTGATTGCACTACACGAAATTCCCTGTACAAGTGGTGTTCTCTCACTAAAGATTACTACGGCGAGTGGAAGTACTGTACCCTTGATGGTAAGTGGGCAGCTTCTCCTCTTAGGGGCACCTGGGCACCCAGTGGGAGGGGCCACACATGAGAAGGCTCAGTTGGCTAGGTACCATTTTAGCAAAGGCTCCATGTATATTTCCTTGATCCTGATAAAACCTTTTAAAAAATGTTCTGCCTTTTGCGTTCTCACACATTCCTTGTACTTTTCAGATCGTGCCAAATGTGTGTTTCCGTTTATCTACGACAGCCAAGTTTACCTTCAATGCACCACCAAGGACAGTTTTTTGAAAAGTTATTGGTGTTCTCTGACTCGAAATTATGATAAGGATAAAGAATGGAAATATTGCTATAAATGAGGTAAAAAAAAAAAAAGTCCAGAGGAGTGTGAAATGAGAAAGGGCTGAGAAGGAAATGCAAGGAACTGGAGAAAGGCAGAGCAAGGTGGCATGGAGACGTGTGCTGGAGAGAGGATGCAGGTGGAAGACGGGATGAGGTGGAAAGGAGATCAGTGAAAGAAAGAAGAACAGAACCAAAGGCGAGAGAAGTGGCAGAGAAGAATAGAGAGAGAAAAAGTAAGTGACAAAGGAAAATGGCCAAAGGTTAAACAGAGGGGAGTTACAATGCAAGAAGGAACAGAGAATGCAGAGTGAAAACGGAAGTGAGAGCAGTTGGCAGGGGAAGGAATTGAAGTCAAGAGAAGGAGGTCAGAGAGGAAAGTGAGGGACACACAGCAGTTAGACCACGAGTGAGAGAGAAGGGTTGGGGATGAGAGGCCTGGGAGGCAGGAAGGAGAAGAGAGACAAAGCGTTGTGTTCCAGGTGACTCCCGGGGAACATGGGTGGAAGTCATCGATGCCAACGTTGGATCATGTTCCATCCCTACATGCACACCTGCCACGGCCATGGTCGAGGTCGGCAGTCTGACCTGCACCCCGTGTGGGAAATCCAGCACCTCCAGCGTGGGGGTGAGGTCCTCTCCCTCAGCTCCACCGTGTTCCTGCTGTGCCTCAGGCTGCTCAATAAAGCTCTCTCTCTGCAGTCAGTGGTCTTGTTTTGTGTCCCCAGAGTAACCCGTGTCTATTGTGGGGCTGTGTCAGTGTGCCCGCTCATGAACTGTCTGTCACCATGCAGGGAGCAGGGTCATCTTTGGCCTCCATGAGCACGACAGGAGTGGCTGACACTCAGTGTAAGCAGGGCATGTAAAATTCTATGACATTAAGGGAGCTACACATAAGGAACAGCAAACAAGTTTGCCATCTCATCTCTGCCGAGGAGAAAGGCCTTTCCCAAAGCATCCACATACTTGAACTTAGCAACTGAATTTCCACCCGTGACAGAGGAGACAACCATACCCACATGTGAACCCTGACCCAGCTGCACGTGTCTGCAGGCACCTTCATGGCTGGTGGAGGAACGCAGAAGAGTCTCACAGTTGGGCATCAATAGATCAAAATCCATACACAAGAGACAGAGCCAGTGAGCACACCTGTGTTCTGAACAGCATCAGGACAAGGCTAAGGCGCTGACCTGTGAGAGCCCACACACACTGCCACACAGACACTAACACACAGACCTCGGTGACCTCCATGTTATTTCTCCCATAATTTTTTTTTTCCACTGATGCTCTGTGGAGTCATAAACAAAACCTGTTTAAAGTGCATGGCCTGACCGGATGTATAACACCTCCTGCAAACCTATCACGATATTCAAGATCAAAATCTTTCATATCCTTCTCTGAAAGCGTCTTCAGGTCTCTTTTCAGTCTTTGCCTAGTGCCCAATTCTTGGCTCACCTGCCTCACTTTGCTTTTGTTTGTTTAATTTTACTTTAAAGAAAGAGAGAGAGAGCGAGAGAGAGAGAGAAAGCTTCCATCACTGGTGCACTTCCCAACTAGCTGCAATGGACAAAATAGAACTGATCTGAATCTTGGAGCCAGGAGTTTTTTTCTGTGGCTTCCATGCAGCTACAGGGTTCCAAGGCTTTGGGCCATCCTCCACTGCTCTCCCAAGCCACAAGCAAGAGGCTTTTGGGGAATGGAGCAGCCAGGACTCTAACCGGTGCCCACATGGGATGTAGGAGCTTAGAAGGCACAGTTTAATAACTTAGTTGAGTCACACGCTGGCCCTAACTTGGGCTATGTAAAAGGAAGGGTCAGATGACACAAGAATAAACATATTAGGGTTGGGATTATGCAGATTGCCACACCAGTGCCCATTCTGTATCAGAGTCCCCGTTTGAGTCCTGGCTCCTCTGCTTCTGATCCAGCTCCCTGCTAACACCCCTGGGAGACAGCAGCTGATGACTCACGTACTTGGGTTCCTGCTACCCATGTGGAGACCAGGATGGAGAGCCCATCCAAGGTGTTATGTGTGCTGCTGGGAGCTGTGGCCATGATTAGTACAGTTTGCCTTACCTTGACATCCACCAGTAGGAGCTGCAGCCTGGCTCAGGCCAGCCAATCCCAGTTCCGGCTCATACTGGTGGATGTTTAAGCCTAGCCCAGCCTAGCAGGCCCCCTGTCCCGGCCATAATGTGAACTGCCTGGCATTGTGGCTTGACCTGGCCTGGCCCATACCTCATTCTGATTCTCACACCTGCCACTGGGTACTATGAACTGGCACAACATGGCCTGGTCGCAAATCTGAGCCACATATATAGTTGCAGGTACAGCAATGTGGCTTGCTCTGTGCTGCTCCCAGCATTGGCACTTGCACTCACCTGTGTCCTGACTGAGGAGTTCCCCAAGCTCCTCCTTCAGGTCACCTCCCAGTGTCAGATCTCACACATACTGGTGGGTCTTTGGCTCGACCTGACTTAGCCTACTTTATGTCCTTGCAGCAGGAATAGCAGCCTTGATAACTAACCCACATCCCTGTGGGCTCTTCCTGTTGGATGCAACATTCCAAACATACCTGGTCCACACCTGAACAAAGTTCTTGCATGGTTCATTGGGTGCAGAGACCCAGCCCAGTTTGTCCTACACCTACATGGGCTCTTGTGGGTAGGTTTTGGAGCATAACACAGCATGGCACATCCCTGACCCAGTCCACACCTAGGCCAGGAGATCCTGTAGCCATGTCCAACAGAGTGAACCACCTGCACTCCAGCTCTCACACTCACTAGTGGGAATCACAGCCCAGCCCAGGTATCCCCTTACATCCACGACAGAACTCACTTCCAGACACAAATCTTATGACAGCAGTTGATCTGACCCAGCCTAGTATAAATCTTCCAGCTTGACTTTTTTTTTTTTTTTTATTGTTGCTTACACTGTATTATGTAGTACAGTTTTATAGGCGCTGGGGATTCCCCCCACCCCTCCCCATCCAGCTTGACTTTTGCCATTAGATGCTTCAGCCTGACTTGACATGCCCCCAACCCCTGGCCCAACACTCACTGGGGCATGTTACAGCCTAACCCTGCTATCCTGGCTTTCATGTAAACTAGTAGATGTGGTAGACAAGCCTAGCTCAGCATGACCCACATCCTATCAAGGCTGAGGCCTCAGAAATTCTCTGCCCCTCACAAAATGCTAAACATAGGCACACTCTTGCATACACTTGCTGTCAACCTAGAAGGAGAAATCCACAAACGTGCTGAGTGTAAATGGCATGACACTCTGCACCAGTGCCGTTCGTTGTTCAAAGGGATTGGAACTCACAGGGATCACCTGCTCCACCGGGAGCACTCCAGTGTTCTTAGTTTTTAACTTTCAGAGAGACGGAGATACAGCTTTCTCTTAGGCTGACTCACTCCCCACATGCCCTGCCAAAGCCATTGGCCAGGAATGCACCCCAGGTGCTCTCCGCAGTGTCAGGAACTCATGTATTAACCATCACTACTGCCTCGCAAGGTATGCAAAAGCAGGAAGCAGAAGCCTCAGGCAGAGCAGGGGACATTACCCAGAACCCCCAAACACAATTTCAAGAGCTAATCCACAAAATCGCACCTTAGATCTTTCCAATCATATGGAGCCACCTTCTCACCATCCTCATTCTTAGCTGGGAATATATTTCTCTTACCTTTATTTCTGAAGGCTATAACTTATGGTTCTAATATTCTGTGTAAAGTGTTTGATTCAGAGCATTTAAAACTCACACCCCTGTGTTCTACAATGGGGCACTTGTGCAGCTGTTTGCTGGGATTGCTCAGAGACACCTGGG
Source organism: Ochotona curzoniae (assembly GCF_017591425.1). Lineage (NCBI taxonomy): Eukaryota > Metazoa > Chordata > Mammalia > Lagomorpha > Ochotonidae > Ochotona > Ochotona curzoniae. Next base: position 1,250,803 of record NW_024465561.1, on the reverse strand, counting down.
ACGAATGTGGGAGTCAGGAAAGAACATGAATGTACTGGGCTCCCTGGGAAAGGAGCTGCTCTTTCTCCTCTCACCCTCAGTCCTCTTTACCTGCTTCAGGACCTGGAGCTGAGCAGAATTTTGCCTCCCTTGCTCACCTCCTCTTATCTACATCTGCAAATGTGGAGGTTCAGGCACATCCAAATGCTGGCCAATGTGCTGTGCAGTCTACCTAGGGGCTGAACTTGGACTTCATGTTCCGGGGCTTTAGGAATGCACAGCACTGTCCATGGGAGGCTGATGTTTATCCTGCTGGAGGGACATGGTGTGAGTGAGGGAGGGTAGGTCATAAAAGCAGGCAGTACCAGCTGAAGTGTCATCCCTGAGGAACAGCTGCCATGTCCCCACGACGATGGGCCATCACTCTGATCTGGGTGTGTGCCTGCGCCGTTCTCCATCTGGACTGTGTGGCTGCAGGTGAGGCCAGGGGTCTGGGCTGGGAAGGACCCGCACCAGGCTCAGCGGAGAAGTCTTAGAGAGCAACACCGACTAAGATAGCTGCATCTCTTCTGATTGCCTGCCGCGGGCTTTGAAGAGCTTCATAGTTTTTGTACTTTGATGGCCCGATATCTCTGAGCTCCAAAGTCATGTGATCCTGGATTGTTTTGTTTTGTGTTGTGTTGTTTGGAGTTCTGCAGGGAATTTATCAATAGCAGTAGATTTCTAAGAACCCTGTAAATCAGTGTCAGAAATAACATGACAGATTTTGCAAGCATGAGCTAATCTCTCCCCATCAATGCATATATGAGGCAGGTGTGCACTCAGATCTGGCTAAGGTGAAGTCCAGGGGGGCACCCACAGAGCTGGGGCCTCCTAGAGGACCAGCATCCTGGAATCCCCATGGCTGTCGTATAAAGCCAGAGCCAGGGAGCCTGAGCTGGGGCTGCCCTCAGAAGCAGAAGGGGTCCCGTCTCTATAGGATAGTAGCAAGGTGGACTGGGATAGGACAGGGCATACCAAGATGCAGAAAGGTGGCATTTGTGTTCAGAAAACCTAACATAGAAGCTGAAGGAATTTGTGCAGGTTGAGGATGCTCTACCACCATGGTTCTGCTGCACAACAAGCCCCTAGTTGTCATCTTCTTCTCATACCAACGCAGGTGAACGCTGTGTTTGATGATTTGGGGAATGTAGTAAGACTTCAGCTTGGTTTCCAAATGGCTTGAGGCCTAATGTCCAGGCCAAGAATAAGGAACCTCTTGGGTGTGGTCTGAGTTTTTGGAATTCAGGTGATGAATCCGGTAAAGCCAGAGCTCTCACTCACCATCCAACCACCTTAGCAGTAGAAGCAGAAGCAGAAACCATTAAGACACTGACATCACATTTTAAGAACCAGCTGCTTCAGGGTCTGTCATGTGCCCCTAATGCCCAGGACACCTCCTTCCCATCACAGGAAGTGAAGAAACTTTCCCCAGTTCCCATGAGGGCAGAAGTCATTTCACACAGACCTGGACATCCTTGGGACTCAGCAGATGGCTCTGTGCCCCTCAAACTCTTCGAGGGTGATGGAACAACTCGAATAGAATCTTTGCTTTGGCTACAGTTGAGACCCTGTAACCCCTGTAGAGAGAGTAATGTCTTTGACTTTTTTTTATCCAGAGGACAAATGCGTTTTCCCATTCAAATATAGAGGCAAGCAGTATTTTGATTGCACAACACAAAACTCTCTGTACAAGTGGTGTTCTCTCACTGAAGAATACTCGGGAGCATGGAAGTACTGTACGTCTGAGGGTGAGTGGCAAGTTTTCCTCTTAGGGGCACCTAGCTCCCTAGCTGGAAGGAGGAGCCTCATGAGAAACCTCAGAAGGCTTGGCACCTTGTTTCTCATGGGTTCCACGTTCATTCGCCTTATTTTGAGGAAACTGTCGAAAAAATACCTGCTGCCTCAGTTTTCTCACTCATTTCTTCGGCTTTTCAGATCGTGCCAAATGTATGTTTCCATTTATCTATGACGGCCAAGTTTTCCATAACTGCACAAGCAAGGGCAGTTTTCATAAGAAGCTTTGGTGCTCACTGACACGAAACTATGACCGGGATAAAGAATGGAAATATTGCTAGACCTGAGGTAACACAGTGCAGAAGAGGTGAGACAACAAGGGCTGAGAAGGGAGTAGAAAGAACTGGAGGAAGGCAGAGCAAGGTGGCATGGAGACGTGTGCTGGAGAGAGGATGCAGGGGAGGCTGGGATGAGGCGGAGAGGGGCAGGTGAAAGAGAACCGCAAGAAGGGAAGAGATGACAGAGAAGAAAGAGCAGAGAGAGTAAGCCACAAAAGCAAAATGGCCAAAGGTAAACAGAGGGGAGTTACAATGCAAGAAGGAACAGAGAATGCAGAGTGAAAACGGAAGTGAGAGCAGTTGGCAGGAGAAGGATTTGAAGTCAAGAGAAGGAGGTCAGAGAGGAAAGTGAGGGACACACAGCAGTTAGACCACGAGTGAGAGAGAAGGGTTGGGGATGAGAGGCCTGGGAGGCAGGAAGGAGAAGAGAGACAAAGCGTTGTGTTCCAGGTGACTCCCGGGGAACATGGGTGGAAGTCATCGATGCCAACGTTGGATCATGTTCCATCCCTACATGCACACCTGCCACGGCCATGGTCGAGGTCGGCAGTCTGACCTGCACCCCGTGTGGGAAATCCAGCACCTCCAGCGTGGGGGTGAGGTCCTCTCCCTCAGCTCCACCGTGTTCCTGCTGTGCCTCAGGCTGCTCAATAAAGCTCTCTCTCTGCAGTCAGTGGTCTTGTTTTGTGTCCCCAGAGTAACCCGTGTCTATTGTGGGGCTGTGTCAGTGTGCCCGCTCATGAACTGTCTGTCACCATGCAGGGAGCAGGGTCATCTTTGGCCTCCATGAGCACGACAGGAGTAGCTGACACTCAGTGTAAGCAGGGCATGTAAAATTCTATGACATTAAGGGAGCTACACATAAGGAACAGCAAACAGGTTTGCCATCTCATCTCTGCTGAGGAGAAAGGCCTTTCCCAAAGCATCCACATACTTGAACTTAGCAACTGAATTTCCACTCGTGACAGAGGAGACAACCACACCCACATGTGAACCCTGACCCAGCTGCACGTGTCTGCAGGCACCTTCATGGCTGGTGGAGGAATGCAGAAGAGTCTCACAGTTGGGCATCAATAGATCAAAATCCATACGCAAGAGACAGAGCCAGTGAGCACACCTGTGTTCTGAACAGCATCAGGACAAGGCTAAGGCGCTGACCTGTGAGAGCCCACACACACTGCCACCACAGACACTAACACACAGACACAGGCAAGATTAATTTTTTTTTTTAAGATTTATTTATTGGAAAGTCAGATATACAGAGAGGAAGATCTTCCGTCCAATGATTCACTCCCCAAGTGAGCGCAACGGCCAGTGGTGTGCCGATCCAAAGCCAGGAGCCAGGAACCTCCTCCAGGTCTCCCACACGGGTGCAGGGTCCCAAAGCTTTGGGCTGTCCTCGTCTGCTTTTCCAGGCCACAGGCAGGGAGCTGGATGGTAAGTGGAGCTGCCGGGATTAGAACCAGTGCCCATATGGGATCCCGGAGCGTTCAAGGGGAGGACCTTAGCAGCTAGGCCATGCCGCCAGCCCCTCTCATCTCTCTTTTTCAAAAAGCGTCTTTATTTGAAAGGCAGAGAGGGATTCCATTTTCCAGTCCACTCCACACACAGCTGCAAATCCAGGGACCATGCAAGGCTGGTGGCAGAAGTCTCTCCGGTGAATGTCAGGAGCTCACTTGTGAATGAGCTCCCAGCAGATACACCTGGGAAAAAACACTGCAGTTCCCTGCTGCTGGGACTCATGGGTCCTGCACCCACCTCACGGGTGGGCTGGTGGTGGTCCTGGGCCAGAAGACTCAGGCTCTGTAGGACCCTCTACCCATAAGGCTCACGAATCCTGCACCCACAGTGCAGGCATGCCCAAGGCCCCAGGCCGGGCGGCCAGAACCCTTCCAGACATCCCAGCTCTGAGGCTAACCAACCAAGCACCCACTGCACAGGCAGAATGAAGTTCCCACGTCAGAATACCCGGGACTCTCTGGACCCTCCTATGCCCAGGACACAAAGATCTAGCACCCACTATATAGGCAGGGCCAGGGCCAGGCAACCTAGCCACAATTGCCAGAACAGAGCTGATTCAAAGCCAAAAACCAGAAGCTTCTTCTACGTCTCCCATACAGGTGCAAGGGCCCAAGACTTCAACCACGCTGCTTTCCCAGACATGTTAGCAGGGAGCTGGATCAGAGTGAGGCAGCCAGGACACAAACCAGCGTGTACATGGGGATGCTGACTCTGTAGCCGGAGCACTAACCTACAATACCGTGGTGCCAGCCCCACAAGTCTATTCTTGGTGGACATTGGCTATTTCTGATTTCAGGCTATTCTTCACAAGGTGACTAGGACCATTCCTCCAGAAGGGCACTGAAAACATTCAAGGGGGCTCTGGCATGCTGGTGCAGCACGTTACGCTGCCACTTGGAAGTACGGAATTTCCAAATATTTGGGAGATAGTTAGTCTGACGATGCTGAACGTGTTGTTCTGTGTTGCCATTTACTTTTGCAATGTTTCTTGGAAATGATTTCTGTTGCCAAGGCAGGAAACCTAGCTGGAGGAGGGTGCCATGATGTGTGGGTGAAGCCACCGCTCATGATGCCCATGTCCCATCTCGGAGGGATGATTTCAGTCCTGACTACTCCAGCTGCTATCCACTTCCTGCTAGTGCATCCGGGGAAGTAATAGATCATGTAGCCCTGCAACCCACGTGGGAGACCCTGCTGGCGATCTGGGTTCCGGCTTTGGTCCTTCCAGCCTTGGCTGTGGCAGGCATTGGAGCCATCAGCCAGGCTTGCTGCTCTCTCCCTGCGAAGTAGGTGAAAAAAATTTCTTTTTATTTTTTTTAAGAATTGCTTATTTTTATTGGAAGGCAGACATACAGAGAGAAGGAGAGACAGAGAGGAAGATCTTCCAACGAATGGTTCACTTCCCAAGTGGCTGCAATGACCGGAGCTGAGCCCATCTGAAACCAGGAGTCAGGGGCTTCTTCCTGTTCTCCCATGTGGGTGCAGGGTTCCAAGGCTTTGGACCATCCTCGATGGCTCTCCCATGTCACAAGCAGGAAGTGGGAGGGGAAGTGGGGCCACCTGGATAGGAACCAGTGCTCATATTTGATCCTGGCATGAAAGGTGAGGATTTTAGCCACTATACTATGGCTCCAGACCCACAAACATTTCTTAAACAAAGAAAGATAGTTACACACAATAGGTACATTTTTTATTATGTAATGGAAGATTCATTTTTTTTAAATGTTTGTATTGATTTATTTGAAAGACGGAGAAGGAGAGAGAGATCTTCCGCCTCTGGTTCACTCTTCAAATGGCTGCAGTGGCCAGTGCTGGGCCAGGATAAAGCCAGGAGCCAGGAGCTCCTCTGCATCTCCCAGGTGGGTGCAGGAATGCAAGTGCTTGGACCATCTCAACTGCTTTCCCAAGTGCTTTAACAGAGAGCTGATGGGAAATGAGGCAGCTAAGATGAAAACGGCGCCCACACATGATGCTAGTACAATCAGCGGCTTTATGCAGCCCCTGTGAGATTCAATTTACTGAAACAGTCTTGTTACGTGATATTTTTATGTTCTAAGATTGTAGATGAAGTTTTTGATTCAGAGCAATTAAAACTCAGACCTCCGTCTTCTTTAACTGGACACTAGAGGGAGGTATATCCTGGGTTTGTTCCAAGGCTCCTGGGAGAAATGTGAGGAAAGAAAATGAATGCTCCTGGGCTTCCTGCATAGAAACTGGTCTTTCTCCTCTGACCCTCAGTCCTCTTTACCTGCTTCAGGACCTGGAGCTGAGCAGAATTTTGCCTCCCTTGCTCACCTCCTCTTATCTACATCTGCAAATGTGGAGGTTCAGGCACATCCAAATGCTGGCCAATGTGCTGTGCAGTCTACCTAGGGGCTGAACTTGGACTTCATGTTCTGGGGCTTTAGGAATGCACAGCACTGTCCATGGGAGGCTGATGTTTATCCTGCTGGAGGGACATGGTGTGAGTGAGGGAGGGTAGGTCATAAAAGCAGGCAGCACCAGCTGAAGTGTCATCCCCGAAGAACAGCCACCATGTCCCCACGACGATGGGCCCTTGCTCTGATCTGGGTGTGTGCCTGTGCCGTTCTCCAGCTGCACTGTATGGCTGCAGGTGAGGCCAGGGGTCTGGGCTAGGAAGGGCCTGCACCAGACCCAGCGGAAAGCTCTTAGAGCATACCAAATAGGATAACTTCATCTTTCTGTGTGTTTGACCTCTGGCGTTGAAGAGCTTCATAGTTTTTGTACTTTGATGGCCTGATACTGCTGAGCTCCAAAATCATGGTGTTAATATTGAACAGCTCTCATGACTGCTGCTCCTGGTCTAGGTATCAAAGCCACTGACTCAGTGTATGCTCATCAACTAAGCAATGGGGTGAATTACATTGTTCATTTCAGGAGTTTCCAATGCGAGCATGTTTGGCTGTTTGAGTTAGTGGGAAGGATGGTCTTACACACCTGCCCCTGGCGGGGTATCACAGTTACCTTCTATGTCACTGACTCACCCCTGTGTATCTGTGTACAGCACTGACAAAGGGCCAGGGCTGTTTATGCTCTGGCCTCCTGTTCATGAAGTGTACTTACTCACAGCCAACATGGACTCTCCTCCTGATCCTATGATCATGAGTTGTTTTATTTTGTGTTGTGTTGTTTGAAGTTCTTTAGGGAAGTTATAAGTAGCAGCATATCTCTAAGCTATCCGTGTCAGAGAAATAATGGAAATGAAAGGCAGATTCTCTAAGCAGGAGCAATCTCTCCCCTGTCAGTGCAAGTAGGAAGCAGGTGCATCTGAGGCTCTGCCAACGTGAAGGCCAAGGAGGTACTCAAACTTCCAGGGCTCCTGGGGACTCCTGGGATGATATCTGAAGCCAGGACCATCGTGCCCGAGTTAGAGCTGCCCTCAGAGGCCAAAGGAGCCCCCTTTCCACAGGACACTAGGAAGGAGGAACTGGGATAGCACGGGGCCTCCTGAGATGCAGAGAGGTGATATTTGTGTCCAGAAAGCCCAAAGATAAGGCTAGGGAAATTCATGTGAATCAAGGATTCTGTGCTGTGGCCACGTTGCATTCAGCACAAAAACCCCTGCAGTTTTCCAACATGAGACCAGAGCATGTGGAATCTGTCCTTGATCCTTGGGAATAGGGCAAGATGGCAGCTGGGCTTCCCGATGGCATGAAGCCTAATGTCCAGTCAAAAACAAGGAACCTCTGTGGGCAGGAGCCATGTCACACTGACCTGGACATCTTTGGGGCTTAGGAGAGGACCTGGGTTCTGCAAACTCCTCGAGCGTGATGGAACAACATGAACAAATCTTTGCTGTGATTACTAATTGACATGTGGCCCTGTGGAGAGCAATGTCTTTTGACTTTTTTCAGGGGGAAAATGTGCTTTCCCATTCAAATATGAAAACAAAAAGCATTATGAATGCATACAGAGTGATTACGTGTTCAAGTGGTGTTCTCTCACTGAAGAATACTCGGGCTTGTGGAAGATCTGTACTGAAGAGGGTGAGTGGGCAGCTTATCCTCTTAGTGGGTACCGGGGTCCCCAGTGGGAGGTTGAGAAACGTGAGTTAACTTCATGTCTTTTTCCCCCCATGGGTTCCAGGTATATTCCCCTTATCTTGATAATACTATTGCAAGAAATCTCTGCCCCTCAGTTCTCACACATTCCTTGTACTTTTCAGACCGCGCCCCATGTATGTTTCCCTTTGTATACAATGGCCAAATTTTTGGTACTTGCACCCGAAAGGGGAGTTTTTACAAAAAATTGTGGTGCTCTCTGAGTCGAAACTATGACGAGGATAAAGTGTGGAGGTATTGCAAGAATTGAGGTAAGAGCATCCAGATGAGGGTAAGACAACAAGGGCTAAGAAGGGAATAGAAAGAACTGGAGGAAGGCAAAACAAGGCAGCATGGAGGCGTGTGCTGGAGAGAGGATGCAGGTGGAAGCTGGGATGAGGTGGAAAGGAGACCAATGAAAGAGAAAGAGAGTCAGAAGGGGAGAGAAGTGACAGCGAAGAAATGGCAGAGAGCATGAGACAATGCCAAAGTGGCCAAAGGTGGAGAGAGGGAGTTAGAACATAAGAAGGAACAAAAAATGCAAAACAAAAATGGAAGTGAGAGCAGTTGAGGGGGAAGGATTTGAGGTGAGGAGAAGGAAGGTCAGAAGGGAAAGAGAATGGCACACAGCAGTTAGACCACGAGTGAGAGAGCAGGAGTCGGGGATGAGATTCCGGGAGCAGGAAGAACAGGAGAGAGAAAACGTTGTGTTTCAGGTGACTTCAAGGAAACATCGGTGGAAGTCATCAAGGCCGACATGGGACTACGTTGCATCCCTACATGGCATACTTCCGGGGAACAAGGGTGAGGTCAGCCATTTGATGCGCACCCGTATGCAAGAAATCCAGCACCTCCAAATGAGGTGCAGCCCTTCACTATAGCTCACTGTGATCCCACTGTGCATCGGACTGGTCAATAAAGCTTTATCTCCCTATCCCTTTATCTCTCTCTGCAGTCAGTGGTCTTGTTTTGTGTCCACAGAGTAACCCGTGTCTGTCGTGGGGCTGTGTCAGTGTGCCCGCTCATGAACTGTCTGTCACCATGCAGGGAGCAGGTCATCTTTGGCCTCCATAAGCACGACAGGAGTAGCTGACACTCAGTGTAGACAGGGCATGTAAAATTCTATGACATTAAGGCAGCTACACATAAGGAACAGCAAACAGGTTTGCCATCTCATCTCTGCTGAGGACAAAGGCTTTCCCCAAAGCATCCACACACTTGAACTTAGCAACTGAATTTCCACTCGTGACAGAGGAGACAACCATACCCTCATGTGAACCCTGACCCAGCTGCACGTGTCTGCAGGCACGTTCATGGCTGGTGGAGGAACGCAGAAGAGTCGCACAGTTGGGCATCAATAGATCAAAATCCATACGCAAGAGACAGAGCCAGTGAGCACACCTGTGTTCTGAACAGCATCAGGACAAGGCTAAGGCGCTGACCTGTGAGAGCCCACACACACTGCCACACGGACACTAACACACAGACCAGGCCAGCTCCGTGTGTTTTCCTCCTAGAATTTCTCTTCCATGGCAGCTTTGTGGAGGCATAAATAGGACCTGTTTAAAGTGTGTAACCTGACAGGACATGACACCTCCTGCAAAGCCACTGCCATGTTCAAGATAGTGAGGCTTCATATCGTCCTTGGAAAGTTTCTTTACATCCCTTTTCAATCTTTCCTTAGTGCCCCGAATCGGGCTCATCCTCCTCAGCCAACTGCTTTTTAAAAACTTTTACTTGTAAGAGTTAGAGAGAGAGAGATCTTCCATCTACCGGTGCACTCCCCTAGTAGCTGTAATGGACAAAACTAATCTGATTTTAAGTAAGGGCACTGGGGCTTCCTCAAGGTTTCCCATGCCAGTGCAGAGTCTCAAGGCTTTGGACCATCTTCCACTGCTTTCCCGAGCCACAAGCAGGGAGCTGGATGGGAAGTGAAGCAGCCATGACCGGAACCAGTGACCACATTGGGTGCTGGCACTTGAAAGGCAGAGCTGAGCAACATCATGCCAGCCCTAACTTCAGTGACTCTAAAGAAAGCATCAGAAGAAACAAGAGGAAACATACCAGGGCTGGCGCTGTGCAGTTTGCCACACCAGTGCCCATTCTGTATCAGAGTCCCCGTTTGAGTCCTGGCTCCTCTGCTTCTGATCCAGCTCCCTGCTAACACCCCTGGGAGACAGCAGCTGATGACTCACGTACTTGGCTTCCTGTTACTCATGTGGAGACCAGGATGGAGAGCCTGGCCACTGGCTTTGTCCTGGTCCACATCTGACTGTTGTGGCCATCTGGAGAGTGAACCAGGGGACAGAAGGTCTCTCTCTGTTTCTCCCTCTTTGTGTCACAATGTCATTTAAACCAATAATATTTTTTATCAAAGAAAAGAAAGAATAAATTTCTATTCATCGAGTCATCCTATGCCCATCTTCTTGACTGTTATCCTCACTGTTCCTGTGGATTGGCGTTACCATCGGGAACATTTCCTTCCTCCAACACAGTCTTGCCCCAGTTGGCTCTACTTCCATTGTCAAAATTACTATCCTGTTGCATGTTAAAACACAAATAGGCATTTGGCCTCAGGGTTAAGCTGCCAACATGTCGGCATCCTATGACAGAGGGCCTGGGTTCAAGTCCCAGCCCCAGCCTTCAATTCTAACTCCCTGCTGATAGAAACAGCAGGAGGTAGTGACAATGACTCACAGATAACCTTCTGGTGTCTTGACTGCTAGGCCAAATGCCTGCCTGCAAACTGATCTTTCAATTCTATTTTTGGGGCCAGTGCTGTGGCATAGTGTGTCCTAGGAAGGTAACCCTCTACACAGGCTGGAATAAAGACCCGAGTCGGCCCTGTCAGTCCCGTGGCTTCCTGGGTGGTGCTGTTCAACACCCTTCGGAGAGGCCCACCCAGTCATGACTTGACCTTCCCAACCACAAGCTGACCCCACCTTCTCTCTTGATAAAGATAGCACTGGTGTCTTGGAGCAGCGCCATTATCGCATCCTGAAGAGCTGGTTCGAGTCCTGGCTGCTCCATTTCTGACCCAGCTCCCTGCTGATGGGCCTGGAAGAGCAACCGAAGATGGTTCAAGTGCTTGGGTCCCTGCCAACCGCATGGGGGACCCAGATGGAGTTCTGGACTCCTGGCTTGATCTGGAACAACCCCAAACCATTGTAGCTATTTGTGGAGTGAACCAGTGAGTGGATCATCTCTCTCTCTCTCACAGGCCTCCTCAAGCACATCTTTTAGCTATATTTATTTTTATTGGAAAGGTAGATTTACAGAAAGAGAGAAAGAGTGAAAACAATCTTACATCCTCTGGTTTGCTCTACAAATGGCCGCAATGTCTAAGGCTAAACCTATCTGAAGCCAGGAGCCTCCTCCAAATCTTCCATGAGGATTCAGTGTCCCAAGGACTTGTGCCATCTTCAGATGCTTTTCCAGGCCACAAGCATGGAGCTAGATGGGAAGTGGAGCAACCGAGACACAAACTGGGATATGGAAACCCAGTGCTTGAGGGAAGAGGATTAGTCAATTGAGCCATTGCAAGCCACCCCCACCCCACCCCCCGCCCACCCTTTTTGAAAATGTTAGTTTCCCTAGATGTTTTGCTGTGATAATGAAAACCTGAGTAATTCACTGGAGGAGAAAAACAGAGAAGAAGGCATCTTTCAGCAAGGGAGATGAGACTATTATGAGTAACAGCTATGACTAATAGCAACTATTACTAAGAATGGTTGATTCTGGCTCCTTTTTCTCCTCTAAGGGAACAGCTGTGCCCCAAACCTGACCTCCAAGGCCCTGGGGGTCTAAGCCACACTCAAGAGTCCCCTCATGGCACTGCCCCACACCTGTCCCACTCCTGGGGGTGCTAACTACCACCCACATGCACCTCAGTGTCTGAGACGTGGCCCCTTCACAGCTTCTCTGCACCTGCCCTGCCTAGGCCCGCTGTGCCACACCCTGGTGTCCCCAGCTGGGAAGCAGACACTTGCCAGTGTTGCCTGGGCACAGTTCACAGTATTCAGACAATGTGATTTTTTTTGTTGTTTTTTTGTTTTTTGGCCTAGTGGTTCAGATGCTGGGTGGGTCCCTGGTATCCTAAGTCAAAGTGTCTGGGTTGGAATCCCAGATCTGCTCCCATTCCAGCTCCCTGCTCATGTGCACCCTGGGGGACAGCAGGTGGCTCAGGTGGGCGGTCCCTGCCGCTCCCGTCGGAGACCTGGATGCAGTTCACAGCTCCTGGCTTCAGTTGGCCCATCTTCAGTTGTTGCAGGTGTGTGGGGAGTGAGACAATAAATGGAAGATATTTTATCTCTCTTTTCCTCCACTGTCTCCCTCTCTGCTTATTGGCTAAATACATTTTTGCAAACAAGAGATCTGGTCCCAATGCAATGGCTCTAAATTCAAGGGACCAAATTCTTGCCTTGCAAGGCTCCTGCTTCAGATCAGCTCGGCTCCAGCCATTATAATCATTTTGGAAGTGAAGCAAGGGACAGAATATCTATTTCTCTGTCTCCCCTTCTCTGTGTAAATCTGCCTTTCCAATAAAAATAAATCAATCTTGTGCCCAGCGTAGTACCCTAGTGGCTAAAGAGCTTGCCTTGCATGTGCCGGGATCTATATGGGTCCCAGCGCAGGATCCATATGGGATCCTGGCACATGCAAAGCAACTTCTAATCCTGCAGGCCCCACTTCCCATCCAACTCCCTGCTTGTGGCCTGGGAAAGCAGTCAAGGACAGCCCAAGGCCTTGGGATCCTGCACCCATGTGGGAGACCCAGGGAGGCTCCAGGCTCCTGCCTTCAGATCAGCGCAGCTCAGATCCTTGCAGCCACCAGGGGAGTGAATTAGCAGACAGAGGGTCTTCCTCTTTTCCTCTTCTCCTCTCTATATATCTGACTTTCCAATAAAAATCAAAATTAAAAAAAAAATAAATCTTTTAAAAATACATTTTTAACAAGAAATGATTCTGCTTTTGATAAAGTGGCCATGGGCATGCACCCTGAGGATAGAAGAGTCCAGAAGAGGGAGGGGAGGCCACACAAGGACATTGAAAGCTGAGCATGTCCTTGGTGTGGATGAACAGTGGAGAGGCAGCCGGCACACCGCAGCTGCAGGGAGAGTGTCAGGTGAGTCTCCAGTTGGTCCTGGCTGGGTTGCCAGGAGTAGGTGGCCAGAATCTCACGGTCCTGATGAGTGAGAGAGTTCAGACACAGGAAACCCTTGGGTCCCCACACCCACGTGGAAGACTCAGATTAAGTTCCTGGTTCCTGGATTCAGCCCAGTCCAGACCCACCCACTGCAGCCATTTAGGATGTCAACTAGTAGTACAAGGTCTCTGGTGCAGGCAAGTTGGGCTTTGCTGTGGCATCAGCTGGCAAGTGCTGGGACTCAGGGCAAGTCCTACCAGGCTAGACTATAGAACCACCTGGAAAGTGCAGCTCACTGTGGTGAGCATGACAGCCAGGGCTGGGTTGTGTGCCTGGCTGGACAAGTGGTGGCAGCCACAAGCATGACTTTGGGCTAAATAGTGGGAGCATTTTAGTTGAGTTAGACTCCGATGCCCATTGATGTGCAGAGAGCTGAATGGAGTGTAGGACAAACTGGACATATTTGCTGCACATACCGGCATGCAGAGGAACCAGGACTGGAGGCAAACTAGTGGAGGTTTTAGGATTGCTCCATCTAGGTTTCAGCTCCCTCTGGTGTAAGTGTGTGGTGGGTGGAGTTGGTCTGGGCCACAGCAACCACTGAGTTGTATGTGAGATGGAGCTAGAGACAGAATTGACCAATTAACTTCAATCACCACTGTGTTTATAGGCCGATGTGTATGATGGACTTAGCAAAACCCCACACTGACTGGCACACATAGGAGTTAGAACTGGGTTCATCTCTGGCAAGGTTTCTTTGGGAACCCCACATGCTCAACTGGATCACTGAACACAGAACTCCAATGATGGTGAAAATCACAGGATGGGCCACTATGTTGGTGAATGGAATCCAGGTAAGTCTGAGCAGCAGGGGTGTCTAGATCCCCCAGCCATGTGACTGTGGCAGAGAGTACCCATGCCGGCCCAGGCTTCCTGCTGGGGATCCATGCTCCCCACTCACTGCTGCTAGGTGGGGGGGAGGGTCCTGGGTCCAAGCCCGAAGTCTGAGAATTTCCCCCATCCACAGTGACCATATTGGGGACAGATCTTGGATGGCTCTGGGCATGCTCAGGACCATGGCTCTGCCCACTGCTGCCATGTTGGTGAGCGGAGCTCAGTTAATTCTGAGCAGTGGCATGGGTGTCTGGATTCCCCCAATCACGTGGCTGTGGCTTAGGGTACCTGTGCCGGCCCAGGCTGATCTGGATATGAATGCAGTCTCCCTAGGCATGGGTGTGGCCTGGGTCTGAAGTATGCAAGACTGGGCTAGACTCTAGCACCCATCGGAGCTCGTGAGGACCAGGATGAGTTGGGCTAGGTCTCTGTCCCTGCTGAACCATGCGTGAGCTGTCTGGGTATGGACCAGGCTAGGCTGGTCCCCAACAATAAGAACCGGAATGGATGAGGGCCAGTCAGGAAAGGCCACTGTTCCAGCTAGAACATGATGTGGACTAAGTAGGGCTGGCTCATGGACCCATTGGTGTGCACAAGATCTGGCACTGGGAGAGGTTCTGATGGAGGAGCATGGCAACTGCTATGTTGGGACATAGTCCCTGCTGGTGAGCGCAAGAACGAAGAAAGGGAGCAGCCCAAATCAGGCGGGGTTACGGTGCCCATGGCCTTACCTTTGGTTCAGATCTGGGGCGAGCCAGGCTGGGCCAGTTCATATCACCCACTGATAAATGCGAGAGCCAGAATGAAGTGGGTCATGCCAGGTCAGGCCGCAATACCACCCAGTTTACATTAGGACAGAGGCTGGGGGCTACCTGTGCTGGCTAGGTTGTTCCACCAGCATGAGCTGGAATTGGGGGTGGGAAGGGCCAGGCCAGGCTATAGTACCCACTGGCAAATGCCTAGGTGAGCAGGCCACACCAGACTGGGCCACAGTGCCAAACATGCACATTTGAAAGTCAGGAGAAAGTGGACGAACCTGGTATGAGAGCTGCAGGGAGCTCCCCTGCTGGGCCACTATTCCCACTGGTGAGTGTGAGAGCTGGGATTGAGGGTAGATCAGACCAGACAGGGCTATAACACCTGTTGGCTTGCATGTAAGCTGGATTGGGGACAAGCCAAGCTGGATGGACTGTTCTACTGGTACATGCATAAGCCAGACGGGATGAGGGTTGGTTGGGCTTTGCCACGGCATCATCTAGCAGATGCTGGCACATGGGAAAAACTCTGTCAAGCTAAACTGCAGAACCACCTGGAGAGAGCAAGATCCAGAAGTGGGAGTGGGCCCAGTAGGGAAACAGTGGGTACCTCCCTCTTAGGCTGCCACTCCAACTGGTGAGCATGAGAACCAGGACTGGGACAGGCATGGCTAGACAGAGTGGCACCCGCCAACACAGGTGTAGGCTGGATAGTGGGGTTGGTTGGGTTGAACTAGACTTCGATGCCCATTGACTGAATGGGATGTGGGACAGATTGGAGCAGTCTGCTGTACATACCGGCAAGCACGGGACCCAGGGCAGGGGGCAGACCTGGTGGGGGTTATTGTGGGTTGCTCCGACTGGGGTTCAGCTCCCACTGGGGGCTGAGTGTGAAGAGGGTAGGATCAGGCTGGACTGTAACACCTGTTAGTTTGTGTAGAAAACAAGGCTAGAGACAACTGACCCAGCAATTGCAACTAACAGTGGGTACATAGGCCAATTTGGGCGACAGACTGTGTTGGACCCCATATTGGCATGGACAGACAAGAATCAGGTCTAGGATCACCTCAGATGAAGTTTCTTTGGGAATCCCCCTAACTGAACCGCTGGACTCAAAACTCAACCATGGAGAGAATTGTAGATTCCATGGTTTGACCGTGGAATGCATGTGTCAGAGCTGGGCCTCGTCAGCGCCTTAGGCAGAGCAATGGACAGCATATCCAGATGCACATGGAGGATATGGCAGTATACTGGAGCCTGCAAAGGACACCTAGTACCATAACAGAGGACAGAACAAATTGATAACTACCCCAGCAAAGAGTTGGCAATGAATAGATGGGCAAATGGAGACTCTTAGGTGGACTATGTCAGCCAGTGAAGTTTGGAGAGATTTCATTGCAATTGGAGTGGCAAGACTGACAGCAATACAGAACTGTTGAACTACCAAAACCACTTGAGTAGGACCCCTGGAGCATACCCTACACGGGGGACCCTGGGATGGTTGGGAGGTTGGGTGTTATTTCTTCCCTTCTCTCTCCTCTCCCCCAGCTACAGGAAGGAAAAAAGAAAATGTGAAAACAATGGTCTCACCCACTTTCATCTAGGCCTTGACCCTTCACACCCTAAGCAAATATGTAAATGTTACCAAAAGTAAAATTCATACAATTTTTTTAAAAAAAGAAAGAAAGAAAATCACAGGATCTGAGGTCTGACTGTGAAGTTTGTGTCAGAACTGCATGGTTGCTGAGGCCCGTGCAGTGGACAGCATGCCCAAAAGTTTATGGGGGACTTGACAACAAGTTCATTGAGGCCTGCAGAGGACATCTAGTGCCAGGGAGGGCAGAACACATTGGACAGCTCCCGCGATAGTTATTTAGGTGAACTGAGACTCTAAGGCGGACTGTGTCAGACAATGGACCTTGGAAGGATTTCCTCAATCTTGGAGCAACAAAATCAACAGCATCTCAGAACTATCAAAACCACCTAAGCATTATCCTCAGAACGTGCTCCACTTCGGGGACCCTGGGATGACATCAGGTGGCCTGTCCTCCATCCCTGGGAACTGATGTGGTTGGGTTGCTGGCAGCAACCCTCTCTCCTTCTCTCTCCACTTTCCCCAGACACAGGAAGAAAAAGGAGATTAGAAGCAGATGTCTCATCCACTTTCCCCAATCCTCGGCCATCCCCATCCTAACCGATGGTCCACATGGCCATGCATCATTCTCAACTAGGGAAACATCATTAAAAATAAAATGAATTCATTATTTTTTAAAAAAGAAAACAATGTGAGCACTGATCTGCTGGTTCACACCCATAACGTGACCACTGGGACTGGTCTGGTTCAGAACCAGGAGCCAGGAGCCCTGGATCTCTTACATGAGTGGCAGGAACCAACCCTGTGCGGTCTCTGCCACTGCCGCCTGCTGATTCTATCAACAGGATCTAGCATTGAAGCTGGGGCTGAGACTTGAACCCAGGCCCCCTCACATAGGATGCTGGCATGCTGGCAGCTTAACCCTAAGCCCAAATGCCTGTTAGCACTGTAACAAAGAGAGGGATAATAATGTTGGCAATGAAAGCACAACTGTCAGGGCAAGACTGTGTTGGAGGAAGAAAATGTTCCAGATGGTAACGCCAATCCACAGGAATGATGAGGATAATGGTCAAGAAGAGAGGGTCTAGGATGACTGTATGAGTAGATAATTGTTCTTTATTACATATATTAAATATATAATAAAGACATATAAAATGCATACTTTTATTTTGTATTCTAGAATATAATTAATAAATAATAAAACATATAACACAAATATATAATTTAAATATATATATATCTACGTACAAATAATTATTGATTTAAAAGTCATTGTGACACAAAGAGGGAAAGACAGAGAGCAACTTTCCATCCCCTGGTTCACAACAGTCAGATGTGGACCAGGACAAAGCCAGTGGCCGGGCTCTCCATCCTGGTCTCCACATGGGTAGCAGGAAGCCAAGTACGTGAGTCATCAGCTGCTGTCTCCCAGGGGTGTTAGCAGGGAGCTGGATCAGAAGCAGAGGAGCCAGGACTCAAACGGGGACTCTGATACAGAATGGGCACTGGTGTGGCAAACTGCACAGCGCCAGCCCTGGTATGTTTCCTCTTGTGTCTTCTGACCCTTTCTTTAGAATTATCTAAGTTTAGGGCCTGTGGGGGAGCAAGTGTCAGGATGGGTCTTGGCTTACTTTGTCTATGCGAGGGGAAGCAAGAACAAGGTTTCTGTGCATGTCTACAGACTCAAGATCCCCTGCTTCATTTCAGCTAAGCCTTGAGCCCCTTCTCCTGTCTCAACGACACACTGAGACCCCTGGCGGCCCATGCAGTTTGCAAGAAGCCTGAAGCCCTCCAGGTATTTCCCTCCCCCTCAACCTCTTCTGGTAATTTGCGTGCTTTGCATGAACTCAGCTGCCTCCTCCCTTGTGCCTACAATGGGCCATACCATCTTGTGGTACACTTATAATAGTCTTGTAATAAACTACTCCAGGATGAGGGTGGGTTGCATAAGGTGTGGTGGGCTACACAGTGCCACCTCGCAAAGTACATGACTGTCGTGTGGGTTGGCAAAGCTTGTTATATGTAATAGATACTTATACCAATAGAAATACTGTTGCTACCTTGAGGCTTGCTTCCCTGAACCCTCCCTATATAAGCTTGTGCTTGGTTGCTAATAAACAGACAAGATCACCACAACTGTCTCCAGCACTTCTCTATTGATAATGCCATCACCGTACCAAGCTACCTGGGTGGGTGGTCCACAGCCAAGACTGCCCACAAGGGCCGGTGTGATGGCTCAACTGGATGAGGATTCAACTCCAGCTTACAAGCGTCTGTGTACTATATGGGCCCGGTTCGAGCCCTAGCTACTCCACTTCCCATAAAGCTCCCTGCGTGTGATCTGGGAAAGCAGTGAAGGATGGCCCAAAGCCTTGGGACTGGCACCCTCCGGGAGACCCAGGAGAAATTCTGGCTCCCAGCTTCACATTGACTCACCTTTGGCCACCGCAGTTAGTTGGAGAGGACACCAGCTGACGGAAGATCTCGCTCTCTCTCTCTCTTTCAAGCATAGTGAAGATGAATATAGAAAATAAAATTTAAAATAAATAAACAAAGCAGACAAGTGAGGAGGGTAAGCCCAGGGAAAGACTGAAAAGGGATATGAAGAAACTTTTCAAGGAGGATATGAAAATCTTTATCTTGCAGGTCATGAAGGCTTTGCAGGAGGTGTCCTGTCCTGTCAGGTCGTATTTATGCCTCCACAAAGCTGCTGAGGAAAAGAAATTCTAGGGTGGCTTGTTAGAGTTATAAACTGTTTTGATTACCCTAAAATGAATGACGTTCTGTAAAATATTCCTTGAATACTATAAACTGTTAAGCTTAAATTTTAAAAAATTCTAGGAGAAATAAACATGGAGCTCGCCTGGGTCTGTGTGTTGTTAGTGGTCATGGTGACTCATTGGTCAGTGCCTTGGCCTTGTCCTGATGCTGTTCAGAACACAGGCGTGCTGACCGGCTACACATCCTGCGTATGGATTTTGGCCCTTATTGCCCAACTGTGAGATTCTTTTGCATTCCTCCACCAGCCATGAAGGTGCCTGTAAATGCATGCAGCAGTTAGAGGATCCACATGTGGATGTGGTCCTTTTGTGTCATGAATGGAAACTCAATGCCAGATTCAAGTAATGTGGATGCTTTGGGGAAAGCCTTTCTCCTCAGCAGAGCTAAAAAAGCAAACCTGCTGTTGTTCCTTATGTGTAGCTCCCTTAATGTCATAGAATTTTACATGCCCTGCTTACACTGAGTGTCAGCTACATCATGCTCATGAAGCCAAAGATGACCCTGTTTATGAGTGGACACACTGACATAGCCCCACAATAGACACGGATTACCCTGTGGACACAAAACAAAACCACCTGACCTGCAGAGAGAGAGAGAAAGAGAGAGAAAGAGAGAGCTTTATTGAGCAGCCCAATACACAGCAGGAACATGGAGGAGCTGCAGGGACAGGACTTCACCCCAACACTGAAGTGCTGGATTTCCCACACGGTGTGTGTGTATATCAAACGCCTGACTTCAGCCATGGCCGTGGCAGGTGTGCCATGTAGGGATGCTACATGGTCCTGTATCAGTTTTGGTGACTTCCACCGATGGTCAATGGGGCTCACCTGGAACACAACGGGTTGTCTCTCCTCCCATTCCTGCCTCCCACTCCTCTCACCCCACCTGCTGCTCTCCCACACATGTCTAACCACTGCATGCCACTCTTTTCCCTCTCTGACCTCACTTCTCCAGACCTAAATCCTGCCCCTGCCAACTGCTCTCACTTCTGTTTTCACTCTGCATTCTCTGTTCCTTCTTAAGTTCTAACTCTCCCTCTCTGCCTTTGGCCACTTTGGCATTGCCTCTCTCTCCTCCCTCTCCTCCCTCTCCTCCCTCTCTCTTTCTCCTCTTCTCCCTCGTTCTTCCTCTTCCCCCTTTCTTCTCTCTCTCCTATTTCTTCTCTGTCACCTCTCTCCTCTTCTGGTTCTGTTCTTCTGTTGTACAGACTCCCTTTCCACCTCATCCCAGCTTCCACTCGCATCCTCTCTCCAGCACACGCCTCCATGCCAGCTTGCTCTGTCTTCCTCCAGTTCTTTCTACTCCCTTCTCAGCCCTTGCTGTCACACCCTTCTCTGGGATTTCTTACCCCAAGTTTCACAATGCTTCCATGCTTTATCCTGGTCATAGTCTGGAGTCAGTGAGCACCAAAATAGGTCATATTTACTGGCCCAGTTGATGCAATGAGAGAAAACCTTGCCTTTGTAGACGAAGGGAAACACACATTTGGCACGATCTAAAAAGTACAAGGAATAAGTGAGAACTGAGGGGGCAGAAATTTTTTTCAATAGTTTTCTCAACATAAGGGGAATATACATGGAAACCATGGATAAAAAGACACGAGCCACCTCAGGCTTCTCATGTAGGGTCCCGTTCCCATGGGGAGCCACGTGCCCCAAGAGGAAAAGCTGCCCACTCACCATCTTCAGTACAGTACTTCCACTTGTTGTCATAAACTTCAGTAAGAGAACACCACTTGGTCAAGGAATATTCCGGTATGCAATCAAAATACTGCTTGCCTCTATATTTGAATGGGAAAACGCATTTGTCCTCTGAAAAAAAATCAAACACAGTTCTCCACAGGGTCACAGGGTCCCATCAGTAAACACAGAAAAGATTCTGTTCACATTATTCCATCATGTTCGAACAGTTTTGGGGGCGCAGAGCCGTCTGCTAAGCCCCAAGGATGTCCAGGTCTGTGTGAATCGACTCCTGCCCTCAGGGGAACTGGGGAAAGTTCCTTCACTTCTTGTGAGGGGAGGAGGTGTCCTGGGCATTAGGGGCACATGACAGACCCTGAAGCAGCTGGTTCTTAAATTATGATGTCAGTGTCTTAGTGGTTTCTGCTGCTGCTTCTACCACTAAGGCGGGTGGGTGGTGAAGTGAGAGTTTTGGCTTTAATGGGATTCATCACATGAAGACAAATAGAGCTCAGACCACACCCCGAGGTTCCTTGTCCTTGGTCTGGACATTAGATTTAATTAAATTTAATCGGGAAGCCCAGCTGCCCTATTCCCAAGGCATCAAGGACAGATTCCACCTGCTGTGGCTTTGTGTTGGACTGAGAGAAAGATGACAACTGCACGGGCTTGTGAACCGGAACCGGCCATGACATACATATCCCCTCAGCCTCGCTGTTGGGTTTTCTAGACACAAATGTCACCTCTCCACATCTCAGGATGCCCCGTGCTATCCCAGTGCCACTTTCCTACTAGCCTGTGGAAATGGGGCCCCTTCAGCCTCTGACCAGCTCAAGCTCCCTGGTCCTGGGTTTAGACAAGAGCCCTGTGGTTTTCAGGCTGCTGGGCCTCCAGGAGTCCTCTGTCTGTGGGACCCTCCTTGGCCTTCACCTTATCCAGGGCCGAGTGCACACCTGCCTCTCTCTCACATTGACAGGGAGAGATTAGCTCCTGTTTCAAAAATATGTCTTCCATTTCCATTATCTCATTGACATGATTCACTGTGATGCTTAGAAGTATACTGCTATTTATAAATTCCCTGAAGAACTCCAAACAACACAACACAAAACAACTCAGGATCACAGGTCAAAGGAGTCCACGTGAGTTGTGAGTAAGGACACTTGGTGTACAGGAGACCAGAGCGTAACCAGGCCTGGCCCTCTGTCAGTGCTGTCACACAGATGTACAGGGGTGAATCGGTGACAAAGGGGTTAACTGTGACACACCCACCTGGGAAGGCACATGAGTCTGTCCTTCCCAGCAACTCACACAACCAAACACACTCTCACTTGAAACTTCTAAAGTGAACAATGTAATTCACCCATTGCTTAGTCGATGAGCATACACTGAGTCAGTGGCTTTCATATCTAGAACTGGGGAGCATTCACGAGAGCTGTCCAACATTAACGTCACCATTTTGGAGCTCAGCAGTATCGGGTCATCAAAGTACAAAAACTATGAAGCTCTTCAACGCCAGAGGTCAAACACACAGAAAGATGAAGTTATCCTATTTGGTATGCTCTAAGAGCTCTCTGCTGGGTCTGGTGCAGGCCCTTCCTAGCCCAGACCCCTGGCCTCACCTGCAGCCACACAATCCAGCTGGAGAACGGCACAGGCACACACCCAGATCAGAGCAAGGGCCCATCGTCGTGGGGACATGGCGGCTGTTCTTCGGGGATGACACTTCAGCTGGTGCTGCCTGCTTTTATGACCTACCCTCCCTCCCTCACACCATGTCCCTCCAGCAGGATAAGCATCAGCCTCCCATGGACAGTGCTGTGCATTCCTAAAGCCCCGGAACATGAAGTCCAAGTTCAGCCCCTAGGTAGACTGCACAGCACATTGGCCAGCATTTGGATGTGCCTGAACCTCCACATTTGCAGATGTAGATAAGAGGAGGTGAGCAAGGGAGGCAAAATTCTGTTTGGCTCCAGGTCCTGAAGCAGGCAAAGAGGACTGAGGGTCAGAGGAGAAAGAGCAGTTCCTATGCAGGAAGCCCAGGAGCATTCATGTTCTTTCCTCACATTCCTCCCAGGAGCCTTGGAACAAACCCAGCAAACAGCCACCCTAGGGCCCATTTGAGGAAGACAGAGATATGCATTTTAAATGCACTGAATCAAAAACTTCATCTACAATATTAGAGCCATAAAGTATAGCTTTCAGAAATAAAGATAAGAGAAATAAAATCCAGATAAGAATCAGGACAGTTGGTGGCCGGCAGTTCCACTTGGTTGGCAAGATCTTAGGGGTAAACACGTGGCTTAGCTCTTGGAATGCTACTTGGGAGGTCCAAGTCCCATCCCCAACTCTGCCAGCTGCTTCTTCTTTCTGCTCTGCTATGTCAGGCTGGACCAATCATCCATCGGTGTGCAGGAGATCTTCCACTAGGAGGTGACCTGTTACAGGAGCTTGGGAAACTCCTCGGTCAGGACACAGTCCCTGCTGATGAAAACAAGTACCAATGCTGGGAGAAGTCCGGAGAAAAGTAGGTAACAGTACACACTAGTATACATGTGGGCCAGGTCTGGGGACAGGCCTGGCTGGGATATTTCATAGCACTCACCTGCAGATATGAGCACAAGAATGGGTTGCAGGGAAGGCTGGGTTGGGTCACAGCGCCAGGCAGATCACAGTAGGGATAGGACTGGGTGTTGGGGGGAAGGGGGTCTAGGGGATGGCTGGACTGATTCAGGCTGCAGCACTCACTGGTGGGCGCTGCTCACCCTGCTGGTGAGCAGGACAGGTTGAACTGGGTGAAGACCAGGCTGTGAAGGGCTATAAAGCTCATTGCTCTGCATGTGAGCTGGATTAGTACGAGATCTAGGTTGGTCTTAGCATGTTCACTGCTGTATGCAAAGCCAGAGTAAGACTGGTTGGTCTTCCTGCAGTATCAGCAGGCAAGTGCTGGGACTGGGGGTAAGTTCTATCAGGACAGACTGTAGAATCACCTGGAAAATGCCATTTCTGTAGCTGAAAGTGGGCCTAGCAGGGGAATTGCGGGCACCCCTGTGATGGGCTTCAGCTCACTCTGGTGAACATGAGAGAAAGGACTGGATTATCTGCCTGGCTGGACAAGTGGTAGCAGCCACTGGCATGTATGTGCTGGATACTAGGGTCGTTTGGGAGTCTCCAATGCCCATTGATGTGTATGAGAGCTGAATGGGATGCAGGATAGACTGGACCAGTCTGCTGCACGTAGCAGTATGTGCAGGAATGAGGGCTTGCAGCAGGCCCTGTGGGGGTTATTGAAGGTTGCTCCAACTAGGCAGCAGCTCCTGCTGGTGTGCGTGAGAATAAATGTGTGGTGTGCAATGTTGGCTTGGCCAAGAATCCATTGGGTTGGGTATGAGATGGGGCTAGAGACAGAACAGATCAGGTGACTGCAACCACTAGTGTGTGTGTAGGCTGATGGAGGTGATGGACTGAGCTAGACCACACACTGGATAGCACACACAGGATCAGGTCTGGGTCTCCTCTTGTGAGATTTCTTTTGGGATCCCTGCCACCAACTGGGTCAGTGGACACAGAACTCCAATCATAGTAAAAATCTCAGGATCTAACTGTGTGGTCTGACCATGGAGGCATTTATCAGATGCTCAGGCCTGCGAGGCAGACGGCATGTGAAAATGCCTATGGGGAACAAGACGAACAGTCCATTGAGTCCTGCAGAGGCTATCTAGTGCCAGGGAGCGCAGAGAAAATTGAACAGCTCCCATGATAAGTATTGTACGAATTAAGACTCTAAGTGGACTATGTTAACCAATCATCCTTGGAAGGATTTCTTCAAGCTTGGAGCAACATAATCCACAGTACTCAGAACTATCAACCACTTAAGCAGTACCCTTGAAACATGTGCCACATGGTGGACACTAGGATGATATCAGGTGGCCTGTCCTCCATCCCTGGGAACTGACGTGGTTGAGTTGCTAGCAGCAACCCTCTCTCCTTCTCTCTCTACTTCCCCCAGACACAGGAAGTAAAAAAAGGAGATTAGAAGCAGATGTCTCATCCACTTTCCCCCATCCTTGACACTTCCCACCTGAACTGGTGGTCCACACGGGCATGCATCCCCTCAATTAGGGAAACATCATCAAAAATAAGATGATATTATTTTTATAAGTATGAGAAAAATATGACCCTCATATGCTTCCTCACACCCATAACACCATAGCTGGGACTGGTCAGAAACAGGGTCCTGGAATCCTAGCTCTACCATGTGAGTAACAGGAACCAACCCCATGAGCCTTGGCCACTGCCTCCCGCTGTTTCCTTCAACAGGAAGCTAGAATTGGGAACTGGGGCTGAGAGTTGATCCTTGT
The DNA here is from genome assembly GCF_017591425.1 of Ochotona curzoniae. Lineage (NCBI taxonomy): Eukaryota > Metazoa > Chordata > Mammalia > Lagomorpha > Ochotonidae > Ochotona > Ochotona curzoniae. The sequence continues at coordinate 1,225,921 of NW_024465561.1, read as the reverse complement.
CACTCTGACATGGGATACTGGCATACTAGTGGCAGCTTAACCCTGAGGCCAAATGTCTATTTGTGCTTTAACACAGAGAAGGATAATAATTTTGACAATGGAAATAGAGCCAACTGGGGCAAGACTGTGTTGGAGGAAGGAAATGTTCCCGATGGTAGCACCAATCCACAGGAACAGTGAGGATAATGGTCAAGAAGAGAGGGCAAAGGATGATTTGATGAGTAGACTTTTATTCTTTTTTATATAAAAAAGATATTATTGATGTAAAAATAATACTGACAGAGAGACAAAGAGAGACCTTCTGTCCCCTGGTTCACTCTCCAGATGGCCACAACAGTCAGATGTGGACCAGGACAAAGCCAGTGGCCGGGCTCTCCATCCTGGTCTCCACATGAGTAACAGGAAGCCAAGTACGTGAGTCATCAGCTGCTGTCTCCCAGGGGTGTTAGCAGGGAGCTGGATCAGAAGCAGAGGAGCCAGGACTCAAACGGGGACTCTGATACAGAATGGGCACTGGTGTGGCAAACTGCACAGCGCCAGCCCTGGTATGTTTCCTCTTGTGTCTTCTGACGCTTTCTTTAGAATCACCAGCGTGATGGTTCAACTGGTTGAATGTTCAACTCCACGTTTCAAGCTCTCATATACCATATGACCACCAGCTCAAGTCCTGATCGCTCCACTTCCCATCCAGCTTTCTGCTTGGGGCCTGAGAAAGCAGTGGAGGACGGCCTACAGGCTTGGTGCACTGCCCCTGGTGGGAGCTCAGAAAAAAACGATCCCCATCTTCAGATCACCCCTGTTTTGGCAGCAAACCTGTTGGGGAGGGCACGAGTGGATGGATGGTGTCTCTAACTTTTTCTAATAATAGTATCAATCAATCATCGATCGATCGATCAACCAATCAGATGAATGAGGGATGTGAGCCCTGAGATGGCGCTAGGGAATGATTGAAAAGGAACATGAAGGGTTCGGCACGGTAGCCTAGTGGATAAAGTCCTACCTTGTATGTGCAGGGAAACCATTTGAGTGCCGGTTGGTGCCCCTGCTGCTCTGCTTCCCATCCAGCTCCCTGCTTGTGGCCTGGGAAAGCAGTGGAGGACGGCCCAAAGCCTTGAGACCCTGCACCTGTGTGGGAGACCCAGTAGAGGCTCTTGGGCTCCTGGCTTCAGATCAACTCGGCTTCAGACATTGTGGCTGATTGGGAAGTGAATCAATGGACTAAGATCTTCCTTTCTGTCACTCCTCTCTGCATGTCTGCTTTTCCAATAAAATAAAATAAATGCTTAAAAAAACAAAAGGAACATGAAGCAATTTTCAGGGAATGATATGCAAGCTTATTATCTTGAATGTGATGGTGGCTTTGCTGATGTTCCACTTTAAACAGGTCCTATTTATGCCTCCACAAAGCTGCCATGGAAGAGAAATTCTAGGAGGAAAACACACGGAGCTGGCCTGGGTCTGTGTGTTAGTGTCCGTGTGGCAGTGTGTGTGGGCTCTCACAGGTCAGCGCCTTAGCCTTGTCCTGATGATGTTCAGAACACAGGTGTGCTCACTGGCTCTGTCTCTTGCGTATGGATTTTGATCTATTGATGCCCAACTGTGCGACTCTTCTGCGTTCCTCCACCAGCCATGAAGGTGCCTGCAGACACGTGCAGCTGGTCAGGGTTTACATGAGTGTGGGGTTGTCCCCTCTGTCACGGGTGGAAATTCAGTTGCTAAGTTCAAGTATGTGGATGCTTTGGGGAAAGCCTTTCTCCTCAGCAGAGATGAGATGGCAAACCTGTTTTCTGTTCCTTATGTGTAGCTGCCTTAATGTCATAGAATTTTACATGCCCTGCTTACACTGAGTGTCAGCGACTCCTGTCATGCTCATGGAGGCCAAAGATGACCCTGCTCCCTGCATGGTGACAGACAGTTCATGAGCGGGCACACTGACACAGCCCCACAATAGACACGGGTTACTCTGTGGACACAAAACAAGACCACTGACTGCAGAGAGAGAGCTTTATTGAGCAGCCTGAGGCACAGCAGGAACACGGTGGAGCTGAGGGAGAGGACCTCACCCCCACGCTGGAGGTGCTGGATTTCCCACACGGGGTGCAGGTCAGACTGCCGACCTCGACCATGGCCGTGGCAGGTGTGCATGTAGGGATGGAACATGATCCAACGTTGGCATCGATGACTTCCACCCATGTTCCCCGGGAGTCACCTGGAACACAACGCTTTGTCTCTCTTCTCCTTCCTGCCTCCCAGGCCTCTCATCCCCAACCCTTCTCTCTCACTCGTGGTCTAACTGCTGTGTGTCCCTCACTTTCCTCTCTGACCTCCTTCTCTTGACTTCAAATCCTTCCCCTGCCAACTGCTCTCACTTCCGTTTTCACTCTGTATTCTCTGTTGCCTTACATTCTAAGCTCCTCTCTCCACCTTTGTTGCTTCCTCTCTTTTCTTTCTCTCTCTCGCTCCTATTTCTTCTCTATCATTTTTCTCCCTTCTGACTCTCTCTCTCTCTCTTTCACCAGCCTTCTTTCTGCCTCATCCCAGCTTCCCCTGCATCCTCTCTCCAGCACACGTCTCCATGCCACCTGCACTGCCTTCCTCCAGTTCCTTCCATTTCCTTCTCAGCCCTCATTGTCTCACCCTCTTCAGGACTGGCTTACCTCACACCTAGCAATACTTCCAAGCTCTATCCAGGTCATAGTTTCGAGTCAGAGAGCACCACAATTTTCTACGAAAACTTCCCTTTCGGGTACAACTAACAAAAAGTCGGCCTTTGTAGACAAATGGAAAAAAACATCGGGGGCGATCTGAAAAGTACAAAGAATGAGTGAGATCAGAGGGGGCAATGATTTTATTCAATAGTTTTCTCAACATAAGGGGAATCTTTATCTTGAGATATGCGTGCAACCCATGTAAAAAAAGACATAAAGCCACCTCGGGCTTCTCATGTAGGGTCCCGTTCCCATGGGGAGCCAGGTGCCCCTAAGAGGAAAAGTCGTCCACTCACCATTATCAGTGCAGAACTTCCACTTGCCTGTGAACTCTTTAGTGAGAGAACACCACTGAATGTCAGAATGTTCCGGTAAACAATCAGAATACTGTTTGTTTCCATATTTGAATGGGAAAACACATCTCTCCTCTGAAAAAAGTCACACATTGCTCTCCGCAGGGCCGCAGGGTCCTGTCAGCACCACACAAACGCTTTTCATGTCGTTCATAATCCTCGTGGGGCGCAGAGCCCTCTGCCAAATCCCAAGGATGTCCAGGTCAGTGTGACACGGCTCCTGCCCTCAGGGAAACTGACCTAAGCTCCGTCACTTCCAGTGAGAGGGAGGAGGTGTCCTGGGCATTAGGGGCACCTGACAGACCCTGAAGCAGCTGGTTCTGGGTTTGGGCTCTCAGTGTCTTACCTGCTGCTGCTGCTCCTACCGCTAAGGTGGGTGGGGAGGTGAGAGCATTGGTTTTATGGGATTCATCACCTCAAGACCAAATGGAGCTCACATCCCAGAGACTCCTATCCTAGCAGGTGTTGCTCTAAGAGCTCTCTGCTGGGTCTGGCGCGGGTCGTCCTGAGCCCAGACCCCTGGCCTCACCTGCAGCCGCACAGTGCAGCTGGAGAACGGCACAGGCACACACCCAGATCAGAGCAAGGGCCCATCGTCGTGGGGACATGGTAGCTGTTCCTCGGGGATGACACTTCAGCTGGTGCTGCCTGCTTTTATGACCTACCCTCCCTCCCTCACTCACACCATGTCCCTCCAGCAGGATAAGCATCAGCCTCCCATGGACAGTGCTGTGCATTCCTAAAGTCCCGGAACATGAAGTCCAAGTTCAGCCCCTAGGTAGACTGCACAGCACATTGGCCAGCATTTGGATGTGCCTGAACCTCCACATTTGCAGATGTAGATAAGAGGAGGTGAGCAAGGGAGGCAAAATTCTGTTTGGCTCCAGGTCCTGAAGCAGGCAAAGAGGACTGAGGGTCAGAGGAGAAAGACCAGCTCCTTTCCCAGGGAGCCCAGTGCATTTGTTTTCTTTCCTGATTCCCACGTTCTTGGTAAAGGCCTTGAAACTAACCCAGCAAACAGCTGCCCTAGTGCTCATCTGAAGAAGACGGGGTTGTGAGCTTTAATTGCTCTGAATCAAAAACTTCATCTACAATATTAGAGCCATAAAAATATCACGTAACAAGACTGTTTCAGTAAATTGAATCTCACAGGGGCTGCATTACATCACGTTAAGCCGCTGATTGCACTAACATCATGTGTGGGCACCATTTTCATCTTAGCTGCCTCATTTCCCATCAGCTCTCTGTTAAAGCACTTGGGAAAGGGGCCAGCGGTGTGGCATAGTGGTTAAAGTCCTCGCCTTGAGCGCACCGGGATCCCATATGGGCGTTGGTTCTAATCCCGGCTGCTCCACTTCCCATCCAGCTCCCTACTTGTGGCCTGAGAAAGCAGTCAAGGACGGCCCAGAGTACTGGGACCCTGCACTGGTGTTGGAGACCCAGAAGAAACTCCTGGCTCCTGGCTTCAGATTGGCACAGTACCGGCCATTGCGCATACTTGGGGAGTGAATCATCGAATGGAAGATCTTCCTCTCTGTCTCTCCTCCTTTTTGTATATCTGACTTTGTAATGAAAATAAAAATAAATCTTTAAAAAAACAAAACTGGGGAGGGGGCTTGGCAATGACTCGGTTGGCTAATCTTCTCCTTTCAAGTGCTGGGATCCCATATCCCAGGTTTTTTTTTTTAACTTAAAAATTTTTTTTTTAAATTTTTTAATTGCAAAGTCAGAAATACAGAGAGGAAGAGAGACAGAGAGGAAGATCTTCTATCCGATGATTCACTCCCCACATGACTGCATCAGCTGGTGCTGCACTGATCCAAAGCCAAGAGCCAGAAGCCTGGAACTTCCTCCAAGTCCCCGATGCAGGTGTAGGGTCCCACTGCTTTGGGCCATCCTCCACTGCTTTCCCAGGCCACAAGCAGGGAGCTGCATGGGAAGTGGGGCCACTGGGATTAGAATCAGTGGCCATATGGTCTCCTGGCTCGTTTAAGGCGAGGACTTTACCTGCTAGGCCACTGAGTCGGGTCCCATATCTCAGTTTGAATGCAGGTTGATCCACTTCCCATTCAGCACCCTGCTTGTGACGTGGGAAAGCAGGAGACAATCCACATGAATCCACATGAATGATCTAAAGGAAGCTCCTGGCTTCGTGTCAGCTCAGCTTTGGACATTGCGACCACCTGGAGAGCAAACCAGAGGATGTAACGGATTTTTTTTCACTCTTTCTTTCTTTCTTTCTGTAAATCTACTTTTCCAAGAATAATAAATATAGCTAAAAGATGTGCTTCAAGAGGCCAGTGAGAGAGAGAGATCATCCACTCACTGGTTCACTCCACAAATAGCCACAATGGTTTGGGGTTGTTTCAGACCAAGCCAGGAGTCCAGAACTCCATCTGGGTCCCCCATGCGGTTGGCAGGGACCCAAGCACTTGAACCATCTTCGGTTGCTCTTCCAGGCCCATCAGCAGGGAGCTGGATCAGAAATGGAGCAGCCAGGACTCGAACCAGCTCTTCAGGATGCAATACTGGCGCTGCAGCACCGCAGGTGGCGCGTGGCTCGCTGCTCCAAGACACCAGTGCTATCTTTATCAAGAGAGAAGGTGGGGTCAGCTTGTGGTTGGGAAGGTCAAGTCATGACTGGGTGGGCCTCTCCGAAGGGTGCTGAACAGCACCACCCAGGAAGCCACGGGAGTGACAGGGTCAACTCGGGTCTTTATTCCAGCCTGTATAGAGGGTTACCTTCCTAGGATACACTATGCCACAGCACTGGCCCCAAAAATAGAATTGAAAGATCAGTTTGCAGGCAGGCATTTGGCCTAGCAGTCAAGACACCAGAAGGTTATCTGTGAGTGTCTGGGTTCAAATCCCAGCTCTGCTCCCCATTCCAGCTTCCTGCTCATGTGCACCCTGGGAGGCAGCAGGTGACGGCTCAGTCACTGGGTCCCTGGCACCCACGTGGCCGACCTGGGTGCAGTTCTTGGCTTCCCCGTCCTTCCCTTTTACTTAGGGCTCTCCGTGCCTTGGGTTCTGAGAGCCCCATGGAGGGTTGGGGAACAGACACCACCAATGACAGAACACCCCCTAATGAACAGCTGGGTTTGGGAGAAGAATGACAGAACAGAAAATGGACAGCCCCAGTGCCTAACTGCCTATTCAGAATTTGAAATTGGGCAGTGCCCAAGCTGCAAATGGGGCTGATGAATCAAATCCCAGCATTGAAGTTCTGTTCCAAACGGACCAGTATCCCATCCCCTAGGCTCCTGGCCTCCCTGCCTCTCTCCCACACAAAGCTACATCCCACCTGGAACAAGCCTTGTCATGTACTACTTGTCCTTCAAGTACCTGACCCACGTCACCTCCTCCAGGAAGGCATCCATTGGCAGGGACTGTGCAACAGGGTTTGGTGGATGTTGGTGTGTGTGCTGCCCAGGGCTGGGTGCCAACCCTTAGCTGACAATGGTCCTACGAGACACTAGAGGGCGCTCGCAAGACACCAATAGGGATACGGACACACATGTTCCTGGGATGGACAGGTCAGCAGCCCACTGGATTCAAATTCTCTCTTGTCCTTTGATCTGCTGTTACCATCATTTTTTCTGCTCCTTGGCTTCTTGCCTGGCTCATGGTGTGCCAACCCTGGCTTAGCGCCTTTCAGGACAGGATGGCAAGAAACCTGACCTAGGCTGATGGGGTGGAGTGGGTTAACCTATTGTTTAAGACACCGGCATCCCTTATGGAAGTGCCGGCTTGAGTACCGGCTGCTCCATTCCCGATCCAGTTCCCTGCTACTACACCTGAGAAAGCAGCAGAAGATGGCTCAAGTGCTTGGGCCCTGCATCCATGTTGGAGCCTGATGGGATTTCAGGTTCCTGGCTTTGGCCTGGTCCAACCTTAGCCATTGCAGCTGGGGAGCGACCCAGTAGATACAAGATCTATTTCTTTCTCTAATCCTTATTAATTTGCTAATTCACTGCTCAAACGCTCACAAGATCTCCAAGCTGAGGTCAGGCGCCAGGAACTCCATCAAGGCTTTCTCACGTGCAATCCAGTGTCTCCCAGGGTCTGCCTTGGCAGGACGCTGGATTCAGGAGTTGGAGCCAGGTATCGAACCCAGAACTCTCATGTGCGAGGTGTACATCCTAACCAAGAGGCCCACTGCCTGGCTCAGCACACAATTGTATGATTAAGATTATGCCTTGGGCTCGGCGCGATGGCGCAGTGGTTAAGGTCCTCGCCTTGCACGCCCGGGATCCCATATGGGCACCGGTTCTAATCCTGACAGCCCCGCTTCCCTTCCAGCTCCCTGCTTGTGGCCTGGGAAAGCAGTCGAGGACAGCCCAAAGCTTTGGGACCCTGCACCCGCATGGGAGACCCGGAAGAGGCTCCTGGCTTCAGAGCAACTCAGCTCCAGCCATTGCACTCACTTGGGGAGTGAATCATCGGGCGGAAGAGCTTCCTCTCTGTCTCTCCTCTCTGTATATCTGCCTTTCCAATAAAAATAAAAATTTTTTATAAAAGTGAATCTTAAAAAAAATAGTATCTGGCTTCATAAGATTTAGACCTTATGGAATTCTTTTTTTTAAAAAAAATTATTCCTTGGCTCTGTTCCTTCTTTATAGGGGAGCTATACTACACATCTGTAGGTGATAGTGTGCCATATTGGCAACTTACAGGTTTTAGGAGAAAAAAAAATGCTTCTATTGGACTTGCAACTTTTCTATAATTTGGAGATGGCTCCAATTTAAAAACCTAGAGAAGCGCTTTGAAATGTGTAACATGAGCCAGCATTGTGGAACAGCGGGTTAAGCTAACACTTGCAAGATCAACATCCCATAGGGGAGCTGGTTCAATTCCTGGCTGCTCCACTTCCCACCCAGTTTCTTCCTAACGTACCTGGAAGGCAGAAGGATGGCCCAAGTCCTTGGGTCCCCACACCCAAATGGGAAAGCCTAAAGAAGCTCCTGGCTACAGATCAGCTTAGCTATGGCTGATGTGGCCACTTAGCAGTGACCCAGTAGATGGAAGATCTCTCTTTCTGGACCTGGTGCAATAGCCTAGTGGCTAAATCCTTGCCTTGCAAATGCCAGGATCCCCTACGGGTGCTGGTTCGTATCCTAGCTGCTCTACTTCCCACCCAGCTCCCTTCCTGTGGCCTGGGAAAGCAGTCAAGGATGGCCCAAAATCTTGGGAACCTACACCCTCATAGGAAACCCAGAAGAAGCTCCTGGCACCTCATTTTGGATGGGCACAGCTCTGGCTGTTGTGGCCACTTGTGGAGTGAAGCAGGGGACAGAAGATTTTTCTCTTTCTCTCCTTCTCTCTGTATATCTGCCTTTTCAATTAAAAAATACAATAAATCTTACCAAAAAAATGTTTTAAAAAAAAGCTGCCTGTCTCTCCTTTTTTCTCTATAGATCTGTCATTACAATAAAAAATATATATATCTAAAAAAATCTACTATGAAACATTTCAAAATTTTTCAAAATTGAAGTAAAAGCACCCCAAACAATACATGTTCTTGAGCCTAGTGCAATGGCTCAATGGCTAAATCCCATATGGGCGCCGGTTCTAATCCCGGCTGCTCCACTTCTCACCCAGCTCCTCCTTGTGGCCTGGGAAAGCAGTCGAGGACAGCCCAGAGATTTGCAATCCTGCACCTGTGTGGGAGACCCGGAAGAAGCTCCTGGCTCCTGGATTCAAACTGGCTCAACTCCTGCTCTCTCAGCCACTCAAGGAGTGAACCAGTAGATGGAAGATCTTTCTGTCTCTCCTCTCCTTACATCTGATCTGTCTTTCCAATAAAAATAAATAAATCTTCAAAACAAAACCGAACAAACATGCTCTTGCCTCTGAGCCTATCATGGTCTTATAAACTGTTGGTGTAACAGGAAGATGGGCCCCAGGGCAGAAAAAAGAACTTACAGGTGTCTGTTAGTGCCCAGGGCACGGCCTGCGTTGACTCTGAGCCACCCTCAGCACAGGCCTTGTGCAGCTGCCTCTGCAGACCCTTGGGGAACACCCGGCCGCCCGCAATGCATGAAGCAACCCGCGGCTGCTGCGCAGAGCCACCTCTCCCAGGCTTCTTCCTCCAGCGCTGAGGGCGTAGGCTGCTTCCTCGGAGAGCCGCCTGGGAAGTTCCAGGGCTCCAAGGTTCTCCATGTGAAAACAGGTGCTGCAGCCCTGAGCCCTCACAGGCCGCCGCGCCCAGCAGGGAAGCCCCCGCAGCCTGCACGCACGCCAAGGTCGCCCCAGCCCTGCAGGAGGACCTGACCCAGGCCAGCTGAGTCCTGCCGCCGCTGAACCCGCCTCTGCGGGAGGAGAAGCCCGACGGCCACCTGCCCCAGCTCCCCGGGCTGGCTGACCCACGCCTGGGAGAGCACTTTCTTTGCTGCAGGGCCAAGAACTTCTAGAATCAGCAGCCTGGGGAACAGTGTGGCGGGCTTTGAGGAAGGCTCTTCTGCCCCCCTATCCGCTACCGCACCCTCTCCACTTGGAGGCCACCTCTCACCACGCGCAAGCACTTTGCTGGGAGACAGGGACCAGACGGAAACAAAAAGGGTTTCTAAAAGCAGGAAGAGAGGGAGAAACAAAGAGCCGTTAGCCCCCTGCTAACATGCCCAGGAAAGCAGCAGAGGATGGCCCACGTGCTTGGGCCCTACTGACCCATCTGGGAGATGAGGAGGGCGTCCCAGGCTCCCGGCGTGGGCCTGGCCCTGCCGCAGCCATTTGGGAAGTACGCAAGCCGATCAGTGCCTCCCTCCCTCCAACCTTCCCCCTCTTCTCGCTCCGTCATTCTGCCTCTCAAATAAGTAAGATAAATCTTAAACGAAAAAGCTAAAAAAATAAGGACGGAAAGGCGTTCGGAGCGGCGTGAAGGATTTTGTAGCCCGCGTGCTTCTGGGAGCGCGGAGGACCTGCCAGGAGAGAGCGAAGCACCCACGCGTGGGCGGACACGCAGCTGTGGGGGTGTCCCCTGGTCCTCTGAAGCCTTCTGAGTGCTGGTTAAACTCCCCAACGTGCTAAGATGAATCCCTGCTGGCGCCTCGTGACGCTGGGAGCCGAGGCTGGGGGTTACCCAGGGTGTCACCTCAACCCCCGAACTCCCAGGGTAATTGCTTTCCCGGTTTCCAGGTAGCTGTGGCGCAGTCTGCCCATTAAAAATGACATCCATTGCAGCCTGTGCCCTAGCTCTTTTTTTTTTTTTAAGAGATTTGTGTTTCAAGAGACACAGAGAGAGCTTCCGTCCAGTGCTTCACTCCCCAAAGGACCATAATGACCAGGGCTAGGCTGGGCTGAAGCAAGGAGCCAGGAGTTTCTTCCAGGTCTCCACATGGGTGTAGGGACCCAAGGAATTGGGCCATCTTCTGCTGCTTTAGCAGGAGTTGGATGGGAAGTGAAGCCACTGGGACTTGAACTGGCGCCCCTATGGGATCCCAGCATCACAGGCAGCAGCGTGACCTAGCACATCACAGTGCTGACCCTTGACTGACTTCTTGGTTTTGTTATAGACCTGGGTAAGCTTATTCTGGCCCTTTCTGGAACAAGGCTCAGCATAAACAGAGATAAGTAAACCTTAACTTAATTTTTATTTGCAAGGTGGAGGTCCAGAGAGGAGAGAGAGACCTCCCATGTCTGCAGGTTCACTCCCCAAATGGTTGCAACAGATCTCAGCATCTCCGCGTTCCCAGGGGCTCTGGGATAGCTCAGCAGTCCATGGCTTTACGATGACCCCAAATCCAAAAGGGTGGGAACATTCTGGGAATGTTTGCAATAAAACAGCAAAGGCAAAGCACTCCCAGAGTTGGTATTGGATGGTATTCATGCCTGCACATAGCTGGGTTTCCTGCCTTTGAACTGGCCTCCACAGAGGATCTCTGTGACTCACCAGGCAGGAAAAAAAAATCCCTGTTGACCCGGAGACCCTAGCCTGAGTTTCAGTTTCAGTTCATGGTCTTCACATACCACCGCGCGGATCCTGCTCCTGGAGCTGCCCAGCACCTGCAAACACCAGCACCAGGTGGATTCCCAAGCGCTCTGACGGATGCCCCATCATCCCTGCCCGAGACCCGAGAAAGCTGGTGTGGGGCACAGATGAGTGTTAGGTAACACTCCAGCAATAAACCCAGAATATGAACTTGGACCTAAGCCCATCCCAAATCTCACCTCCAACTGCCTCCCATGGCACGTCCTGTGGTGAGCACAGCCAGACACCCCGGTCGAGGATAAGACAGCCGCGGTGCTCCCACCTGAGTGCCTGCTTGGATTCCCTGCTGTGACTGGTGACTTCCAGCTTCCTGCTAATGCACACCTTGGGAGGAGCTGGGTCCTGCCATTCCCGGGGAGCTCAGATCTCCCCGCTGCAGCCTGGTGCACTCCTAGCCACTGTGGGCGTTTGGGGCGTCTCTCTCTCTCTCTCCTTCACTTTCTCCCAGCCTCTGAAGCAAATAAAACATTAAGAACTGCTCTGACTCAACCTGTCAGAAAGCTGATGGTGACATTTGCTCAAGGCCATCAGTTTGAGCATCCACTAAGAACAGAATTTAATCTAATGATAGATGGGTCGGGATAGGGCGGAGTCTGGGAAAGATCCGCAGGCCACAAGGTCAACAGAAAAGTTTAAAGCAACGAAGCAGAGGAGAGCAAAGGGAGAGGTGGTCCAGCTGGCAGGGCCAGTGGAGATGCCTGCACCTGCCACCCCCTCCCAGGGCAGGGCAAATGGAAATTTCCGCTCCCACACTCTTCCAGCCACCTGGCTGTTGCCCATGCAGCCGCTTGCAGGGTGGCGAGCGGAGGGGCTGGGGGAGGGCAGGAAGTGAATCCTGTTTGTCTCTTCATGAGTTGAAACTTGGGTGGTGGTGTTTGGCAGGCAGCCAGGGCAAGGTCTTACCATCTGTGGTTCCCAGCGGGGGAGCTATGGTTTGGGGACGGGCAGGGGTGCCCTCTAGAGGGCATTTGGTCTAGCGGTTAAGACATCGTTCTAGATGGCTCCCGTATCAGAACGCTTCAGTTCAATCCCAGTTCGGGCAGTCCTGACCCCAGCTTCCTGCCGGCGCAGACCCTGGGGGACAGCTGGGACAGCCCAAGTTGCTGGGTCCCTGTTACTCCTGTAGGGAACACAGGACTCCTGTGTCCAATCCCAGCTCAGCCAACAGAGAGGCTGGGGAGCGAAACATCTGAAAGTGTCTATCTCCACCCAAAATAAGACGAAACAAGCATTACTAGGCCTGTGAGGGGCCAGATATATCTATCTAACAGAGGTTACCTTGTCAGTAACATCCACCTCTTTTTCCTGTTTCCGAGACGCCGGATGTGGTATCTTATATGAGTATGCCCATGCTTTAAGATGTATTGGTTTATGTGAATGGCAAAGTGACAGAGAGAAGGGGATAAAGAGAGAGAGATCTTCCATCTGCTGGTTCACTGCCCAGAATGCCCATAACACCCAGAACTAAGCTAGGCTAAGGTCAGGAGCCGGAAACTCCACCCAGGTCTCCCATGTGGGTGCAGGGGTCCCTGCACTTGAGCCAACCTCTGCATGTGGGTGCAGGGGCCCAGGTGCTTGAGCCAACCTCTGCATGTGTGTGCAGGGGCCCACGCACTTGGGCCATCCCTTGCATGTGGGTGCAGGGGCCCAGACGCTTGGGCCATCCTCTGCTGCCTTTTCCAGGCCCTGAGCGCACAGCTGGATCAGAAGTAGAGCAGCTGGGGGCGTGAACTGACGCTGCTGTTGTAGTCCTCAGCCCTATATGCTAAGCCATAATGCTGGACCGTCATGCATTATTTTTTAAGTTTTTGAGATTATACAAGATTATGGAAAAGTTACAAAAACAACGCAAAGAATTTCTGTCTATTCTTTAACCAGATTCCCCAAAGTTCCCATTTATCACATTGATTGTCATTTTCTGTCTATACATAAAAAATATTTTTTCCTATACAGTTGAAAGTAGTAGGCAGGGCTGGAATGAATGTCACTGGTGAGGGTCTGGTGGGATAGCCTAGTAGCTTAAGTCCTCACCTTGTACATGCCAGGATCCCATATAGGTGCTGGTTTGTATCCTGGCTGCCCCACTTCCCTTCCAGCTCCCTGCTTGTGGCCTGGGAAAGCAGTCGAGAACGGCCCAAAGCTTTGGGATCCTGCATAGGAGATCAGGAAGAAGCTCCTGGCTCCTGGCTTTGGATTGGCTTAGCTCAGCTGTTGTGGCCACTTGGGAAGCAAAGCAGTGGATGGAGGATCTTGCTCTCTATCTTTCCTTCCCTCTGTGAATCTGACTATGCAATAAAAATAAATAAGTTAAAAAAAAATTAGCCGGGAAGTTAACACAGGACGTGGATCTCACTGCTGGGCTTGATCAGAGCCTTGTCAATTCCATCAGGAATGTCTCTTTGTAGCAACCCAGCAGCTCTGGCCCGAGCTCCGCCTCCTCTGTGACTCGGTTCATCGGGGACAGGGCCGGGCAGGGCCAGCGTCACTCCATCTCCTGTGACATTGACACAGAGGCTAGTGCCCCTCAGAATGTCCCTCGGCTGGGCCTGTCTGGTGCTTCCATGACGGTAGATTCCAGCCTGGGCATGTCTGGCCGAACGCTGTGGCACGGCGCGGCAGGGTGTGGGCCTGTCCTGTGCCTCCTGCTGCTGGCTCGTGGTCACCTGGGTCACGTGCTGTCTGCCAGGCTTCCCTCTGATGTCACCAACTTCCTTGTATGTCATTAACAAGTATGTTGTGGAGAGATAATTTGAGACAGCGGAGGACACATCCTGCTACTCCGCAAACGTGCACCTGCTGGTTGGATCACTGCTGATGAAGACGACGGTGCCAAGGGTTACCTGGGAAGGGATGGCCTGCTTCCGCCATCCCTGCGCCTTTCGGCTACGGAAAGAGCTGTCCCTTCTCTCTTTAAAGATTTATTTGTTTAACTCAAAAGTTAGAGTTACAGAGAGGAGGATAAACAGAAAGATCTTCCATTAGCTGATTCATTCCCCGAATGGCTGCAACGGCTGGAGCTGAGCTAATCTGAAAGCAGGAACCAGGAGCTTCTTCTGGGTCTCCCATGTGGGTGCAGGGCCCCAGGCTTTGGGCCACCTTCTACTGTTTTACCAGGCTATAACCAGGGGGCTGGAAGGGAAGTGGAGCAGCTGGGACTTAATAGCACCCATATGGGAGGCTGGCACTTGAAGGTGAAGGATTAGCCCAATACACCACTGCACAGGGCCCACCTCCCCCCCACCCCCGCTTTTTTTTTAACTTACTAGCGATGTGGATTCTTGCTTTTTCAGCAGGTTATAATCTTTTATCTTGTGACTTAATTTGATCCTTCATTTGTGCCACATGTGGTCCTGGGGAACTTCCTTCACATGTCTTTCCGGACCCCCTGGAGTGGGTCGCCGTGGGGCACAGGCAGGCTGCAGAACCTGCCCGAGTTTCAGTGATGACAGCGGCAGGACCAAGATGTGTGTGCACGTGGCTCCAAGCCGCTGTTTGAGAAGCCAATACAGGGAACTGGGGTGCACCCCGCCCGCCCACGAACCGATGGATGGCCTGCAGCAGGTGAATTGATCTCACCTCTCCCCAAAACTCCACCCCACCAGCATCCACTGGGGCAGGATGGGGGTAGGCAGGGAGCACTGCTGGACCATGTGTGTGTGTGTGTGTGTGTGTGTAACACACAGCAGGTGTAGCCACAGCCGACCGAATTCCAGACCAGCTGGAGCACGAGACCCCGTTGGAGGAACCAGCGATCACTCCACCAAGAATGGGTTTGGGCACGGCTCCTCCCGTGGGAGAGCGGGCAGGGAACGCGTGGCCTCATCTTGCCGGATCACAGCTGCCTGATGTCCACGGGGCACAGGGGGCTCCCCATCGGGCACGTTCATGGCCCCTCCACTCCAGCCCTGCCTGGCGATCCCGGCCGTCACGCTGTCTCCCCCTCCCACTGTAGAATTGAAAAGAGAATGGAGTAAAAACATGGCTCATTGCTACTAAGAAACTGTGTGAGCTTGCAGGCTAAATGTCCTATGTGATCTTTGCACTGATGGGCTCCAATTCTCATGAATCAAGACCCAAGTCTGGTTATCTCACAGGTGCCTCCAAGGCCCAATTCTGGTTATCTCACTAATGGCTCCAAGTAATTAAGTGGATGGTTACCTTAATTGCTGGACCAGAGAAGAGCCAGGCCTGGGCTGTCCAGCTGAGCTAGGTAGGGAATGTGAGTGGTATTTCCCCCCTCACCTTGTGGGCTATTGTGGACTGCCCCTATAAAAACCCCGTGAATGTGCTGTTCCGGGCCACACTCCGGTAAGGGGTGTTGGTCCCAGCTAGCCGGTCAGCTGGTCAGTCAGTCCGTCGGTTGCCTTGCCTCTCATTTCTCATAAAACTTAGTTGTGACTATCGCTGGTGTACATGACAACCTGTTTTAGCGGTCGAGTGGATGCAACACCACCCAGAAGCTGAATCTCCCCTCCAGGCTCCCACTGCAACCACTCTGAACCCGGGGAGACGCCCTGCACCTGCCTCGGCTCACCCCCCAGGCGCAGGCCTGCCACTCTGTGCACATCCATGCACTGGCCAGTTTCTCCAGTCTGGGGCCGTTTCAGAGCATAATACAGAGCAGACCACACCAGGGCTGGCGTTGTAGCGTGGCGAGATAAACACCAGACCATACGGGAACCCTGCCCTGTGCCCATCCAGCCCCTTGCTGATGCACTTGGCAAAGCAGCAGACTATGGCCCAATGTCTGGGCAACTGCTGATACAGGAAAAGAAGGTGAGAAGTTAGATGAGAATAAATGAAACTGGGAGAAGTGTAAAATTCTGTCTTATTTTTATTTGAAAGCAGATTTCACCCTCCAGTGGTCACAATGGCCAGAGCTGAGCCAATCCAAAGTCAGGAGTCATTAGCTTCTTCCAGGTTTTCCATGTGGCAGCAGGGTCCCAAGGCTTTGGGCCATACGCTTATGCTTTACTCTCCAGGTCACCACTGTTTGAAAGATGAAGAAAGTGGGGCGCAGGCAGGCTGCATAATCTGCCCGAATTTCACTGCTTCTCCAGGCCATAAACAGTGAGCTGGATTGGAAATGGAGCGGCCAGGACGAGACTCAGCGCCCATGTGACATGCCAGCATTGCAGATAGAGGATCGGCCTGTTGAGTCGTTCCAGCCCAAGGATTGACAGCTCTGCGTTGTAGCACTCGCTAACCTGTCAATCCGGCACGCTCACTTTCCCATAACGCGTGTGTGTCTCATCCAGGACCAGGAAGGAGGAGCCAGGATGGCTCTGTGTGGACGCTCTGTGAGGCTCCCAGCAGCCCGCACGCATACCACACTCGACCCAGGGTGCAGGTTCAGTTAGGGCACCATCTCCCACGCCCTGAAGGAGTGCCAGCTTTGACTCTTCCCTTCTGGGTCCTCCTGGCCTCCTCCCCGCTCTTTCCTCATGGTTCAGGATCTCTGTGTGGGCTCTCTCTCTCATCCACCCTGTTCTCACGTGTGCACGGCATGAAGCCATCAGCTTTGAACCCTTCTCTCTGTGGGGGCGAGAACCTGGAATCAAAGCTGAGATACTATCACCACGCGTGCACGCCTCATGGTCCAGAACTACAACAGCAAAGCTGGGAAGATGCCAGCCTGCCAAGGCCCATGTGCTGCAAGGGGGCTCAGCTGCCACTTGTCACCAGCATGCCATTAGGACCACAGGTTCAAGTCCCAGCTGCTCTGCTTCTGTCCTGCCTCCAGGGTTGGGCCCCTGAACCCGTGTGGGAGACCCGGATGGAGCCCTGGGCTCCTGGCTTTGGCCTGGCCCAGCCCTGGTTGTTGGAACCATTTGGGGAGTGAAGCAGCAGATAGACATGCCCTCCCCCCTTCCCTCCCCCGCCCTATGTGTTGTTCTGACCTTCAAATGCATAAATCAATCTTGAGCAGGGGTGGGGGGCCCTGAATGTCTTGCCTGGAGCCTGGTGCAATGGCTCAACTGGCTAATCCTCCACCTGTATCGCCAGAATCCCACAAAGGCGCCAGTTCATGACCACTTCCCATCCAGCTCCCTGCTTGCAGCCTGGGAAAGCAACAGAAGATGGCCCAAAGCCTTGAGACCCTGCATCTATGCACAAGATCCAGAAGAGGCTCCTGGCTCCTGGCTCCAGATTGGCTCAGTTCCAGACATTGCAACCATGTGGGGAATGAAACAGCAGATGGAAGATTTTTCTCTCTGTCTCTCCTTCTCTCTGTAAGTCTCTCTTTCAGCGCCTGCTGCTGCTGCTCCAAGCCATGGTCTCCCTCAAAGCACGCCTCTTCAGGAAGGAGTACTCAAAACACACTGGGGGCCCGGCACGATAGCCTAATGGTTCAGTGCTCACCTTGCACATGCTGCGATTCCACAGGGATGCTTGTTCATATCCTGGCTGCTCTACCAACCTTCCAGCTCCCCGTTTATGGCCTGGGAAAGCAGTGGGACCCTGTGCCCACGTGGGAGACCCAGAAGAAAGTTCTGGCTCCTGGCTTCGGATTGGCTCAGCTCCGGCCGTTGCAGCCACTTGGGGAATAAACCCCAAGGAAGATCTTCCTTTCTATCTCTCCTCTTCTCTGTATATCTGACTTTGCAATAAAAATAAGTAAATCTTAAAAAAAAAAAAAAACCGGGAAGGGGAGGTACCCATATGTTACTAGAGAGGAGATCCCAATGTCGCCTGCAAGTCATGACAGGGGAGACCCCAGCATCTCCCTGAAACCAAGAAACCTGGGATAGAGGCAATGAGAGGAGTGCACCTGCCTCCCAACTCCTCAAGTCTCAGAAATTCCTGAGCTGTGCCGTCCACGTGACCAAGTGCTGGCAGGAACCTGCACGGGCTGCCGGCTGGCCGACAGCAAAGCGTGCTCTCCCAAAGCAAAGCGTGCCTCAGCCGCTGTAATCAGGTTGGTATGGCTGGGCCCAAGAGTTCATCGGGGGCAGTTCGGCCTGGCAGTTGAAGGTGCAGTCAGCAGGCCCACATCACACAGGACAGCGCCTGCTCCTGACCCCTGCCTCTGGCTCCAGCTTCCTGCTAACGCACATCCTGGGGGACAATGGTGACGGGGCTCCTGCTCCCCAGGTGAATGAGGGGACAGTTTGGGGCTGTGCAGGCATTTGGGGAGTGAACCAATGAATGGGCTCTCTCTCTCCCTCTCTCTCCTCTTCCTCCCCTCCGTGGGGTAGAGACCAGAACTCAGCCCGACCTCAACTCTCCCATACATGGGGCACCAGGTGTCCGAGCCGGAGGGAGAGGCCGGTGGCCGGCCATGTAGGTCTGCTGATGGACTCCGGCCCCCGAAACAGGGACTCCTAGAGGACAGGAAGTAGCTTCCCAGCTGGCAGCAGAACCCCTGCCATGTGGGACTCCTCTCTTCTTGGGGCACCTGGGGCAGTGGCAGAGGATTGCCCCACCCTTTTGATGTCACCTTTTCAAAGAAAGGGCTCCCAGTCATGGACAAGGCCGGAAACTCTAACAGAGACTTGCACACATCTCCGAGAGACATCCAGGGGCGGGGGTGGGGGAAGAGATCGCTCTGGACTTCCAAGGCCAGGTCAGGGGGAGTTCGGGGGCCCAGAGCTGGGAAGAAGCCTGTCTAAAGTTTACTCGTGGGAGGTGTGCTGGCAGCTCTGCAGCCAGTCGGTCTGGGTTCAAGTGCAGGTGCCGCTGTTCACGACCTGGGTGACCTGGGTCAAGTTTCTCAGCCTCTCTGATTTCCTCACCTTGTAAAAGGCAGCTGATTCACACACCCACCGTCTGGAAGGCTATAAAGACGGTAGAATCCGAGGACTGCACACAGACAGACGCTGCACTTTGCACACGCAAGGCCTGCTGGGGGCTCGTCCATCACTTTCGGAACCTGTTTCCCCAGTAGCAAGGTGAGAAGCTGGAGGAGACAACGGCCGAGGACAGGCAGGGGACGGCCACCGACCGCGCGTTAGAGAGCCGTGTGCCCTCCGTGCAGAACCACACGGTGGGCGTGTGCGGTTATTACTCTCCACTGTGTTGTCGTCACTATTATCCCCTGTTTTTTTTGTCGCTTGGATGACCTCACACCGTTCCTCTGGAATAAGCAGTTAACACTGGCCATCCAGGGCCTACACTTTCCAAGGCAGACCTGACCCTTGTCTGGTAGCAAGGGAGCCAGACGTGCAGCTCAGGCCCGGAGTGATTCCCAACCAACAGGATGGACAACAGGTGGGGGCTGGACGCCCCTGCACCCCATGCCCCTGCACACCTTCCTGCTACCTATGGGTCTGCCCAGGGCTCTCCCGGCTAAAACCCTGGGAGATGAAGGGGCGCCCCGCACACACACACCCCGGTGGGGGCTGCAACTCTGGTTCTCCACTCCTCTGTCAGTAAAGGGCCCAGGTTCCGCCACCACAGCTCAGCTTGGAAAAGCAGAGGAAGTACAAGCGACTCATGGGAAGGATTGTACCAAGTCCTGATGTGTTTATTCAGGCCTTTCTGGGCCAGCAATGACCCTGTGGGACCCTGCCCGGGACGGGCTCACAGTCTGCAATGGAAAGCAGAGGACACAGTGTTCGCAAACACGTGAGAGGGAGGGGACGAGCCCCCCGCCAGGCTCTAAGAGGGCGAGTCGGCAGCCTCCCCACTTCCCGATCCCCTCTCCCCAAGCCCAGGGAAGGCCGACGGCTCCCACTCTGTCTCTGCCGGGGACACAGTAGAGACCACAATGAAGGGTTCACTTTTTGCTACCTCCCAAAGCTGGGACACCCAGCAGGGGGGCAGGACACACACACACAATGGTGACTTCCCAAAGCCACAAACCAGTGCAGCAGAAGCTGAGGGACCCTGGGCTAGCCCAGTCCAAGGCGCATGCCTGAAGCCAGGGAAATAGGGCAAGAGAGAACTTCCCAGATGGGGCAACTCACAATAGAGCTCCAACAGCCGCAACCCACATTAGGGCTACCAGCCCGGCAGTGGGGGCACCCATGCCTTTGTTGGAGGGGTACTGGGTCCCCCCTTTGGCAGGGTACTGCTCCATGTTACTGCGGTCCTGGTGGCCAGCGGCACCGCCAGCCAACCTGCTCTCCTCTCTGCTGAACGTGGCAAGCTCTGCTTCCGTACGAGGGGTCTGGCTGGTGGTGGGCGCCGGGGTGGGCTTGGTGGCAGAGGTGCGAGCAGTAGAGGCTGGGGTGGAAGGGGCGGAGCTGGTGTTGGCCCCAGTGGTCGGGGCGGCCGTCGTGGGAGGGGGCAGCAGGACAAGAGGTGGGATGCGAGGGGAGAAGTAGGTCTTGTTGCGGAGGTCAGAGTTACAGCGGGAGCCCTGGCAGCAGGAGCCACTCAGAATGAACCCAGGGCCTGTGGCTGCATCCCGGGTGCAGGATTCGTCCTGGACACAGCCCCGCACGGGCAGGGACACGGTCACATTAGCTGTGGGAGGGAGACACGAGGGGGTCAGACAAGAGGAGGATGCTTCCAGGAGGCAACAGAACGGGCCGGCACCCCTGGGCACCAAAAGCCTCTTATGCATGGACTCCCGGCCTGGCTTGGGCCACAGGACTGGAGATGCATTTCCCTTGAGGTGCTACAAGACAAGCACGTAGGACTACAACTCCCAGAAATCCTTGGAAGTGGGCACCCGTCCCCGACAGTCC
The DNA here is from genome assembly GCF_017591425.1 of Ochotona curzoniae. Taxonomy (NCBI): domain Eukaryota; kingdom Metazoa; phylum Chordata; class Mammalia; order Lagomorpha; family Ochotonidae; genus Ochotona; species Ochotona curzoniae. Next base: position 1,205,238 of record NW_024465561.1, on the reverse strand, counting down.
AGGATGCCCACTCGTGCAGGTGGCCAGCTTCAGGCTCTCACCTGCCGTCAAGGTGACGTTGCCATCGAAACAGCCCTTGAAGACGCGATTGCTGGCATTGTAGCAGCTCACGACGGGTGGCGCCGAGCCCTGGCACGCCTCGCGGCTCAGCCCCACGCAGCTGTAGCACTGGACGCCGTTGGGCTCGTACGCGCTCTCATTGCCTGCGAGGGCCGGGGAAGGAAGGTGGTCTGGAGGGGTTGGGGGATCCAGGGGTACAGGGAGGGGCTCGGGCCCGCCCCCAGACGTTGTGACCCCGCCCACCTGCTCGCAGACCCGCCCACGCCGGGACCCACCCGCCTGATTTTAGCCCCGCCCACAGGGAGGCCCCGCCCGTCTGTTCTCAGCCCCGCCCACAGTGTGGCCCCACCCGTTTACTCTCAATCCCGCCCACTGCCCCTGCCCGCCCTGCCCACCTGCTCTCAGCCCCGCCCACACTGGGACCCTGCCCATTTACTCTCAGCCCCGCCCACAGCGTGGCCCCGCCCGCCTGCTCTCAGCCCCGCCCACAGTGTGGCCCCACTCGTCTGCTCTCAGCCCCGCCCACACTGGGACCCTGCCCATCTGCTCTCAGCCCCGCCCACAGCGTGGCCTCGCCCATCTGCTCTCGCCCCGCCCACCTGCTCAGCCCCGCCCCGCGCACCTGCCGGGTCGAGCGCCCGCGAGGTGAGGTTGAGCTTGGTGTTGCAGCGGTCCTGAGCGCACTGATGCAGCTGGATGAAGGCCAGCAGCCCGTGCAGGTCCAAGCCGCGGTCGTTTTTGCCGGGGAGTCCCGAACCGCAGCCCCGCACCGCCACCGAGAATTGCCCGTGGACTGCGGGAAGGAGGCGGGGTCAGAGGGTCGGGACCTCGGACAGGCCGGCGAGGGGGGCGAGGGTCAACGTAAGAGCGATCGGAGGGCGAGGCGGGGAGGGGGAGAGGCAGGCAGGGGAGCGGCCGAGAGGAACGGGGCAACGAGGGGCGGGGCCGTAGGCAGCGAGGGGCGGAGCCACGAGGGGACAGCGTCTCAAAGGGGCGGGACCACAAAAGGGACGGAGTCCTAGCGGACAGAGTGACAGACGCGAGGTCAAATCGAGGGCTCAGGCTAAGAAGGGGGCGTGGCCGCAGGGGGCGCAGCCCCAGAAACCACTGGGGTCTCCTGGGGGTCGTGACCTCGGGGAAGGAAGACATCCTGGCCGACTGTAGTGGGACGGAATTCCACTGAGAAGAGCAGCTTCTCGCCATCCCACACAGCCCTGAGCCCTGCGGGGCCTCGGGACCCCCGAAGGTCGAGACGGAAGCGGGATGTCTCCCGGAGGAGGCAGGGTCGAGGCTGCCCGCTGGGACGGTGGGCTGCGCCCTGGCCCCAGACCCGGCCTCTCCCGCGGCGTCCCCTGCCTGGGCACCCCGACCGGCCGGGGAGCGGACAGCGGGGCCGGGGTCGCACTCACTGGTCTCCACGGCGCCCACGGCCTCGGTGCAGACGTCCACGCCCGGCGCGCACGTCACGGTCTTCATCCTGTGCGGGGCGCAGCCGTCGTCCGCCCGCTGCACGCAGCTGTAGCACTCCAGGGCCTGCGCGCCTGCGAGGTCGGGGCCGGAAGAAGGCAGAGAGCCGTGCTCGAAGTCGCGCCTGCCTCGGGGGGCGCAGCTCCCCGCGACCCCCCATGCGGCCACCCCCTTGCACGGCCGCCTCCGGGTGACCCTAAAGAGAAACCCCTCCCGTGGATGCGCGCGCGCGCGGCACACTTTAGCTTCCCGCACCGGTGCCTGAGTGAGAGCCTCCTCCCCCACAGCCCCGCGCTTCCCGCGGAGACCCTCGTCTCAGAAGAGGAGTCTGGGATGGGAGAACTGCCCCCCATGTCCCCATTGTAAGGTTACGCTTCCCTGCGCCTCCCCTCGCTGAAGGACTCGGGGAAGGGGGTCGCCTCTGGCCGCAGCGCACCTCGGAGGAGCAGCAGCAAGCAGCCTGCCGTCCACACGGCTGCCCGGGCACCTGCTTTCCTGGCGGCGTCCATGGCTCCGTCCTGCTCCCTCAGCGTCCCCCCTGGATGTGCCACCTCCCAATCCCGAGCCCTCTTACCTGAGCCGGGATGAGTAACCTACCCCGGGGCAACCCTCGCCTTGCCCAACCGGGCCGACTCAGCGTCCGCGGCGGGGCGGGCCCGCCCCAGGTGCGCCACCCATTGGGAGAATGGCCCCTGTCCTGGGCACCTGCCAAGGAGGGAAAGGGAATCCCAGGCCGTGGGCGCCCGCTGCGGGGAAGAAATGGTCAAGTCTGGGGGGCTGGAGGATGCGGTGAGCAGCGCTGGCAGGCCACGGGCGCAAGGGGTGGCGCAGAGGTTAATTAAATCTTATTTCCAGTTGTTCCCGGGACAGGGGAGGAAGAGCGTTAGGGAGCTCCAAGGAAGGTTGCAGGCTGGCAGTGGGCGTCTGGTTACTGCCATGAGGCCAGGTGAAAGATGGGGGGAAACATTACAAGCCTGGGCAAGAGGAGAGAGAGGTGGGAGGCAGTTCTGGCGGTTCTGAGAGGAGCCGGGTGGGAACAGAGGCAGGGCTGTGTGGTTTGGAGAGGTCAGGTGCAGGGCTGGGCTGAGCAGGCAGCTCTCAGCACTGGGCAGTCTGGGAAGCCCTGCCAGCGCTCATCAGGAGGAGGGTGGGAGGGCAGCGGTTGGTGGCCGACAGAATGCCACTTGGCCTTCCTGCGCCAGCCTTTGTGGCCTAGGGCTTGTTCCCTGCCAAGAAGGCCACCAAGCCAAGACAGTCTTGCATTGGCTGGTGGGATCAAAGAACAGAAGAGGGAAGGACCCTTCTCCCTGCAAACTTCATCCCGCACAGGTGTACAGACACGCAAGGGGCCTGGCATGGTCGTGCAGCGAGACTAAGCTGCCACCTGCAAACCCGCATCCTGTATGAATGCTGGTTCGCGTCCCTGCTACTCCACTTCCAAAACAACTCCCTGCTAACGCACCTGGGAACGCAGCAGGGGATGGCCCGAGTGCTTGGGTCCCTGCACCCGCACTACAAGTTCTCGGCTACTGGGTATTGTGGCCATTTGGGGAATGAACTGGTGGGTGGAAGTTCTCTCCCTCTGGCTTCCTCTCTAACTGCCTTTCAGATAAGTAAATCTAAAAAAAGGTAATCACTGGACACGCATAAATGTGATACATTGTCTCCAATAATGTGCATTATCCTCAATTAAAAAAAATCTTTTTTGAAGATTTCTGTTCTTTAGTGGACAGGCGGTTACACAGAGGGAGGGGAGACACGTCTTCCATCTGTTGGTTCATCGCTCAGGTGGCTGAAATGGCTGGGGCTGGGCCAAAGCCAGGAGCTCCAGCTGGCTCTCCCACAAGAGTGGGCAAAGGCCTTAGCATGGGAGCTGACATTTGCTGCTTCCCCAGCGCACCAGCATGGAGCTGGATCGGAGGTAGAACAGCGGGGACGACATGGGATATGGGCAACACAGGTGCTGACCTGACTGGCTACGCTGCTATGCTGGACCCCTGTCCATGCCGTTTTCTCTTGCACCTAAGTCACCTCACAGGCCACCAACATTACCCCAGGCAACATGATGACCGCGAGGCTCCAAGACAAAATCAAGGCCAACTATGCCGAGAATCAGCCCAGTGCCCTGTAGACACCACGAGGTGACTCAGAATTTCTCGGCAAAGGTGAGTGGCTGGCTGTGACTCTGCTGTGAGGTTCAGCTGTAACCTCATTTGGCTTCTTCCGCCTTCTGAATGAGATGCAGCAGAGTACCCGACTGCGAGACAGCGTCCCATCCCGCATGCAGCCCATTCCCCACCCCGATCCTGGAACCAACCCCCAAATTAAAAGGCACTCAAGCTCAGAGCCTAACAGAAGTCTTCTCACAATCCCTGCTCCTGAGGCAGCCCGGAGAGCCCCATGGTGGGAGAGGCAGCCGGAGAGCCCCATGGTGGGAGAGGCAGCCGGAGATCCCCATGGTGGGAGAGGCACCTCTGGTTCCCGCACAGGTGCACGGTGGCAGAAACACCTGACTCAAACTGCAGGAGCAAAAAAGACCCGAACTGTTTTAGGAGGAAGGACAGTGGGGATTGCTGATGGGTCAAATGGGCATACAGGCACAGGGAGGTGTTCCCGGCTAGACGCCCACAGTTCCTACCAGGAAGCCACACCATGACAGCAACAACAATGACCACTTAAGAAATAATAATGGTGGTGGGGCCAGCATGATGCTGTAGCATGCTAATCCTCTGCCTGTAGCACTAGCATCCCATGTGGGCACTGGTTCATGTCCTGGCTGCTCCACTTCCCATCCAGCTCCCTGCTTGTGGCCTGGGAAAGCAACAGAAGATGGCTCAAGGCCTTGGGACCCTGTACCCATGTGGGAGACCCAGAAGAAGCTCCTGACTCTTGACTTTGGATCAGCTCAGCTGCAGCCATTGCAGCCACTTGGGGAGTGAACCAGCAAATGGAAGGCCTTCTCCCTGTCTCTCCTTCTCTCTGTAAATCTGCCTTTCCAATAAAAATAAATCTTTAATAATGATGATGATGATGAAGGCTGAGCATGGGGTTCTGATAGTGATGGATAGGCGTGGTTTTTCTCTGCATGGCTGTGGTTATTTCTGGAACCCCCACTCTGGGCTGGGAACCCTCTCTGCAAAGGGCACATTGAGTCCCCACTTCACAGTTGAGAAAACTGAGGCTGAGATGGGAAAGGCTTGGAAGCTGGTCCATCTGGGTCAGAATCCTCCTGTGGCTGCTTGTGGAGTCCGAGAGGGTGCTGTAGCCCAGGACTGTCCACTCAGGGATCCGATGCACTTGGGTTTGAGTCCTGAGAGCCAGGCGACCTGGGGCCGGTGGCTGTGACACTGATGGCTGCAGTTCTGCTCAGCAGAAATGATGGGCGAAATGCTACAGGATGAAGCATGCTCTCCGATGCCCACTACCACTCGGATGCTACCAGCACCCACGTGCTGAACTCCAGCCATACACCCCATGGGTACGTGGCCTGTCACAAAATCCTCTCCTCAGTCCCCAGTGGAGGGCACCCCGTTTCTCAGAGGAGCTAACTGAGTCCACAGAAGAGGAAACAACGCGTTCAAGCTCACACAGCAGGCAAAGCAATAGGGTCAGGACTCAGGCCCTGCGCACCTGCTTGGCTGGGCAGGAGACACAGAGCAACCTGCAACCCGCCCCCAGCCCGGCCATGACGAGCACCTCAGTCACTCAGTCCCACCCCCATCCGTATGGCTCAGCACTCCGAGGGAAAGTGAATGACTTTGGCTGAGGTCACCCAGCCCAGGCCCCTGAGAGTCCCCACCCTGTCCCAACAGAGGAAGGGGTGCAGGGCGGTGCAGGAGCTAACGGGCAGCCCCCAGGTCTGGAGTTGGAGTGACAGAACCATTTCTTCTGCTACAGACTTCTCTCGCTGGGGGACCTCAAGTCACGCCCTCTCTGAGGTCTGGGAGGAGTTGGGGGCCTCAAGCCACACCCGCTCCCTCTGGAGGGGGCTGTCTGTCATGGGGTGGGAGCAGCTTGGTCAAGGGCAGCGCAGGCACAGGCAGGGCTACGTGATCAGCCAACAGGCCCCGCAGGCCGCGCCAGCATCCCTGAGCGTGGGAGAGTTTCAGGGAGGGGCCCCAACTGGCACAGCCGGCAGAACCAGCGTCCTAAGAGGGAGTGGGACCAGGGCGGGGAGCCTCCTCCTGCTCAGGCCTGCCTGGCCCATTGATCACCCCCGGCCCAGCCCCGCCATGGAGCAGTGGGGGGGAAGCAGGATGGGGGAGGGGACACAGGGGCCCTTGGACTGTGGCTCCCCCTGTCCATCTGCTATCGGATAGGCTGCTCTTCCCACTTCCACTTCCTCAGCCTTCACGGAGAAGCTTCCAGAATCTGCTTCCTCAAGCAGATAGCTAGAAGGGGCAGGCCACAGGCCGGGAGGTCATCCTGGGGCCTCACACAGGACTGGGGTCGCGGCCTTCGGCGTCTGTGGGTTTCCTGTCCCCTGGAGGGACAGGCAGATTCACCCCCAGGATACCCATCTGAGAAGATGTGTCAGCTGGGTCACATTGGGGGGTCAGGGACAGAATGAAAACGTGGGGACGCAGGAAAGGGGGGCGTTACCAATGCTAAAACAGCAACAGCTGTCCCCTCCCCAAGCCTGGTGTGCTTGGGGTGCTCATGGGGCCAGCGCCAACCCTCACACAAGCCACAGCCCCTGGCCTGACCCGAATCTCCCTGCACCTGCTCTGGGGCCGCTGCCAGGCAGAGGGTGCCGGTCACAGGGTGGGATAAGAACAGGAAAGCAGGAACCCCGCCCCCGTGAGACCACCAGAAGGCCACAGGTGCAAACCCCACGACACAGACTTCACTTCAAAAATGCCCATTCCTCGATCCTTTGGAGCATGCGCCATTGTGACTCAGGCATGATATCGGATGGCTTTTCCCCATCCCTGGGTACTGGGATGGTTGGGAGGCTGGGATGGCCTATCCCCTTATCTCTCCCCTCCCCCCAGAAATAGGAAGAAGAAACAGAAAGCTTGGAAGCAATGCTCACACCCACTCCTCCCAAATAAGATCCTCCCCGCCCTGATAGATTATGTAAACATCATCTAAAAAAAGAAAGGAAAAGCCCATTCTGAGATCTGAAGCCATGAGAATTTCCTGGTGGTGAGCAGAGCAAGGGCCCTTGCCATGTGAGGGCCACACTGTGAGAGCCACACTGCCACGTGGGAGAAGCAGCCCCCGGGGAGGGGGGCTGCATGTGCAGGGGGCCCACAGGAAGGATCTGCTCCAAAAATCCAGGAGTGAGGCCACAGTACCAGGGCCTGGGTCCCAGGGTTCAGGGGCCTGGGGGGTCTTGTGTCAAGGACACAGGGATGGGGGGATCCTGAGGGGGGGTGGTCTTGCCTTCCCGCTTTGCAATCTCTCCGCTGAAGGGGGATTGGCAGGGAGGTGCAGAACTGTCTCCAGAGTGACAGCTTAGGGTGCTCGGGTTGGGAGGGGCCTAGAACTGTGGGGACCCAGGACAGGGACCTGCCCCGCCTGGGAGGTCAGAGACAGCTTGAAGGACACACAGAAGCTGGGGGCCTGACCCAAGCATGCGGGTGCCTTAGGGCTTCCCAGAGGAGGCTGCATCTAAACTAAGATGAGGGGGTGGGGAACACCCTACAAGGACACACACAGAAAAACAGCCCCCACACCCCAACCCGCGGGGCTGAGGAGCCTCAGGCGCCTAACTGGGTGGGAAACCAAAGCCACAGCCCCTGTTTTTCCTCCAGGTTTAATCCAGCATCACAGGAGCACCAATAAATAGTTCCTTTCCCGCCCCTGCCATCACCGTCCTGCTCCGGGCTGTGCCCGGCAGAGGGGGCGGGGCTCGTAAGGCAGGGCGGGGCCCCTCTGGGCACGCCCATTGTGGGCGTGTCTCCTCAGGGGGCGTGGTTCTCATCTGCCGCAGTCACGATGACGTCCATCCAAATACGCATGGCTTCAGGGTTCGGGGCCACCATGTAGAAAAGGCGCTCGTAGGTCTTGACGCAGAACGTCAGGCGAGGGTTTGGGCTCTGGAATAAGCCAAGGAGAGAGGGAGGGAGGGTAGTCAAGACCACAGACACCGGGTACAGCTCGGGTTCGAATCCCAGCCTTGTTACCACGTAGGCTTTGAGGATTAAATAAATTAACACAAGACAGTACTGAAGATCAATTTACATAGGGCGCTATTACCAGGAGCAAAATGAAAAGGGGGACTTACCCCCCTCCATGTGATTTAGCAAAATTAAGCCTCCACCTAGTACACCAGCATTCCATATAGATGCCGGTTCGAATCCCAGCTGTTCCATTTCTGATCCAGCTCCCAGCTAATGGCCTGGGAAAGCAGTGGAGGATGGCCCAAGTGCCTGGCAGGCCCCTGCACCATGTGGGAGACTCGGAAGAAGCTCCAGGCTCCTGGCTTTGGACCAGCCCAGCTCCATCTGTTACAACCATGTGGGGAGTGAACCAGTGAATGGAAGCTACTCTCGCACTCTCTCCTCTTTGTAACTCTGCCTGCCCAATAAGAAAAATAAATCTTTTTTTTTTTTTAATTCTTTCCCACCCCACCCACCTCTCCTTGCCTTCGCTCCCTCCCCTGCATCTCAGCCCCCTATTGTATCCCTAGGGAAAGTTAGCAGCCAGAGCCTATTTATGTTGAGTTGTGTATATCCCCCTGGACAACTCCAAGAGAACAGGTTAAAATGTGCCCGTTTCACAGATGAATAGACCAAGGCTGGGGACAGGGACCACTTGGCAGATCTGGGCAGACGCCCAAGCCCCAGGTTGCCACCTTCCTTCTCTGCTCCCAGCTTGGCATTACACTGGTCTCTGATACCTTGAGAAGTCGTGCACAGCTGAGAGCCCGGGCCAGCTGAGTTGCTCATCTCTGGGGGCTCCCTGCCTGGGAAGCGGGGGAGGCGCTCCCCAGGGCCTGCTGGAGGGGCGCCCGGCCACGGCTGACTCACCTTGAAGGGCCTGCTGGAGGGGCGCCCGGCCACGGCTGACTCACCTTGAAGGCACAGCGCAGGTGGTCATAATAGACTTCCTCAATGGCCTGGAAGTAGATGACGCCTTTGAGCTTGGTCTCTTCTTTGTCTGGTGGAGGCAGTGAAGGAGAGAGAGGCCGTAAGCTGTGATGGTTTGCGTATGAGGATGGGACTTAGGGTCGGGAGGGCTGGGTCCCAGTCCTAACTGATGGGGGGACAGAGACGGGAGGTCCTGGAGTCACCGTGATTGGGAAGTGAGGGAGCTGCTGAGGCTGGATGGGGGCTTGGAGAAGACTGGACTGGACAGGTGGGGACATGGAGGATGCAGGGCCAGAGTTCCAGGCTGTGGGGTGCAGTGGGGCCATGGGGGGGAATAGGCGGCCTGGCTAACATTACCCGCGTAATAGGCCAGGCGACGGGCCTGACGGTCGAAACAGAACCACCGCTTCCTCCAAGTCTTGATACGGCCGCCCATCTTCACCAGGGGCCCTCGGCAGCAGCCCCCGGACACCCGCACGTGCGCACAAGTCTCTGGGTTGTGGCCCCATTGCTCCAGGTGCTGCCGGAGGTCCAAGACTCGGGGTTCAGGAGGGCGGGAAGGGGGCATGGGCGGGGCCTGGGGAGCAATGACATCAGTGTGAGCCCCGACTTATGCAGCCTGGAGCCTGGGGAGGGGGACCTGCCACGGCCTGGAGGGGATCAACATGAACCCCATTTTACAGATGTGCCAACAGGGCACAGGGATGAAATAGTGACCTGGGCCCACACGGAGCTTCTAGCAGATGAACCCAGCTAAGCTGAAAGTCAAGGGGTAAGTTCCTTCCCCCCCACCCCTCCCCACCCCACTTTACACGTGTCAAAGCCGAGATTGGCAAGGCACAGTGGCACAACCAGGCCTGGCCAGGCCCCGCAGCCATCTCAGACAGGTACAAGGAAAGGCCCCAGGGAAAGGTACTTGAAGCATCTGCATCTTGGGGGGGTCCTGCCCGTGAGGAGTACAGGCTCCCCAAGTCAGGCTGAGGCAGGCAGCACGTGGCACACTGCCAGCGGGCACTGGGGGTCTGGACACACACAGACCGTGGGGTCTGCTGGACAGAGAAGCCCCCCTCCCTCCTGGAGATGCTTATGGTGCTGGTTTGGGGACCCCAGGTTGAGTACGGAGGGCTAAGACAGGGAAGGGTGAGAAACACACCGGCAATAGTGTGGCCAGTGAAGAGGAAAGGACATGGGGGGACCACAGCGGAGGGCAAGGCCTGGCTTACAAGGAGCTGGGCAAATCCACCAGGTGACAGCAAGACAGTGGGCCAGGTGAGCCCTCAAGGGGAGGTGGCTCAGCAGGGTGACCCTGTTGCGAGGAGCGGAACCACAGGGCCCCAATCCAGGAGGGCACTCTTTCGGAGCCACGCTGTGCTCCACAGCTGACTGTGCCAGCAGCTGGCAGGTGCTCCAACCCGGGGGGCATGAGGGGTGGAGCATGCACCCCACATGTACCCCTTGAATAAATGATGAGGCCACCAAGGAGGGACAAGCAAGAGTGCTTCATTTTTTATGAAGCCAGCCTCAGGTCCCAGCTTCCAGAAGCCTCCACCTGCTTCTGGCCGACTTCACTCCCTGGCGCTTGCCAGCACCTGCCGCCGTATGTGGTTCATGTTCCTTTGCTACGTCACTCATGGTCACTGTCCCTGCCTCTCTGGGACTCAGGGGACAAACATGACCAATCTGCACAGCTTAGGAAAAGCTGAGTGGGCTTCAAAAAATTCTAGCCCCACATCTTTTCATTCTGTGAACTTTTTGGGGGTACTCTTATTTAGTCACAAAAGATGGTTTTATCAATGTATGAAAATTACTAGGTAAAAAAAAATGATTTAAAGGCTTTTCTAGAAAAAACACCTGTATGGAGGTGAGATCAGGAAGGAAGACAGGGCGGGAATGATGCTGGATCATTCTTTCCTTTTTTTTCTGGATCATTCCTTTTAGCAGAAGATGTGTTTATGCAATTAACATCAGTAAAAAAGCCATTTTAACAAAACAGATAATACTAAGAGTGTGAAAAAACAGATGAGATAAATGACTTGTTTCCCACCCCGATCCTCATCCCCGCCACTGCAACTCGCAAGCAAACAGGCGAGGCAGGTGTTTAAGACCCTGGCAAGGAGCAAGCATCCATGCCACAGTGCCAGCTGTGGTCCCGGCCTCTGCTCCTGACTCCAGTTTCCTACCTACCCTGGCAGGTTGAGGTTAACAGCCCACAGCGGTATCTTCCTGCCACCTGTGGGAGACCTGGAGGAGTCCCTGGCTCCTGGTTTCTCCCGGCTTTGTCCCAGCCACTGAAGTCATTTAGGGAAGGGAACCAATAAATGGCAATTTGTTTGCTTCTCTCTCTCTCTCTCTCAAATAAATATTAAAGGGAAATAAAATAAGGACTTACAGAGATCAAAAGATTTCCGAATCACTTTAACCAAAAATCAAATAGAACAACTATTAAAAAATAATTTTGTGGTTCATCAGGCACAATGATTAAATTCAAAGGTTAAATCCTCACCTTGCATGGATCCCATATCGGCACTGGTTTGTGTCTTGGCTGTTCTACTTCCCATCCAACTCCCTGCTTATGGTCTAGGAAAACAGTGGAGGACGGCCCAAAGCCTTAGGACCCAGAAATACTTCCTGGCTCCTGGCTGCAGATCAGCTCAACTTGGGCCATTGCAGCCATTTGGGGAGTGAAGCAGAGCGTGGAAGATCTTTACCTCTGTCTCTCCTTCTCTCCAAAAATCTGATCTGCCTTTCTAATTAAAAAAATATATATATACTCATTTTTTCAAATGAATATTGCTCTTAGAGACAGAGGGAAATGAATATGTACTTTATACCACAGTATTACTGGGGCCAGTGGGATAGCTCAACCGGCTAATCCCCTGCCTTGCAGCACCAGAATCCCACAGGGTTGCCGGTTCGTGTCCCGGCTGCTCCACTTTGATCCAGCTCCCTGCTCATGGCCTGGGAAAAAATCAAAACTACTAAAGGTACATAGTGAGTATAGATGAAAAGAGACAATATCTAGAATTTGGTTTTCAAATATTCTGGGGCAAGGGCTGGTATTGTGACCCAGCAGGTTAAGCCTCCACCTATAATGCCAGGATCCCATATGGATGCTGGTTCATGTCCCAGCTGCTCCACCTCCCATCCAGCTCCCTGCTTGTGGCCTGGGAAAGCAGCAGAGGATGGCCCGAGGCCTTGGGACCCTGCACCCATGTGGGAGACCCAAAAGAATCTACTGGCTCCTGGTTTGGGATCAGCTCAGCTCTGGACATTGTGGCCATTTGGGGAATGCACCAGCAGATAGATGATCTCTCTGTAAAATCTGCCTCTCAAATAAAAATAAATAAACCTTTAAAAAGTCCAGCGCACCTTGCCCCTGCTCTGTAGTAGCATCAGACACTGTCACCAACTCACAGAAGGGATACTGAGGCGCACAGAGGCCAGACAAGTTCCGCAGAAAAGAGCCACAGACCCGAGGCCAGTCACGGGAGCGGGAGCCAAGCCCATGTGCAGCTCTGTCAGGTACAGGAGGAGAAAGTGGGGGACGCACACACAAAAGAGGCAGCGACTCAGCAGAGCAGGGGAGGCTGCAAAGGGGGGGGGGTGCACTGACCGTTATGGCCGCCACCGCACGACCTGGGGATCCGTCTGCGCTCCTTCTTGTCCCTTCCTGAGGAACGGGAGGCAGGAGTCAGGGCGGACATAAACCCAAAAGGCAGGGGCAGGGGTTCTACCAGACCCCTGGGTGTGAGGGAGGAGGGGCTCGGGCTGCACCCCTGGGTGTGAGGGAGGAGGGGCTGGACCCCCTGGTGTGAGAGAGGAGGGGCTGGACCCCCCCGGTGTGAGGGAGGAGGGCACCTGGCTGGGTCTCATCCCACAGACAAGGGTCTGGGCCTCACCCTGGCCTTGAGCAGTCGCTCTCTCTCCGCCACAGCCTGCTGCAGGAGCCGCTCCATGTGGGCGATGTCCGCGTGGAATACCCCACAGCTGGGCACAGGGAACAGGGTGAGCAGGGTCACAGCGGCTTCAGCCTCTTCCTGCCCGGCTCCCTGCCGCCCACCGTGTCTCACCTGTGTCCGTGGCCGCAGTTCAGCAGCTGGTAGAGTGGGAGTCTGCCGGCGTTTGCAACAGCTGTGGTGTCTGGGGGAGAGTGAAAGCGTGAGGTGCCTGGGATGCTAGGCTCCCTGCCCTGGGCTTCCCTGCCTGAGACTCCCACCCAGCTGGCTGCTCACCTGTGCAGTGCAGGGACAGCGGCCGGGGGGCTCCCTTCTGGCCTGCTCGCTCGCCTCTCCTCCGGGGCAGGCTTCCAGTTCTCTGGAGGTCAATGGAGCCCTGGAAAGTCACAGGCCTGAGTTGGGTTCGGCCACCTCCCAAGTAACTAGCATCGCCTAGAAACACAGGTTTGATTCCCAGCTGCTCCACTGTCTAATCCAGCTCTCTGCTAATGTGCCTGGGAAAGCAGCAGGAGATACCTCATTGCTTGGAGCCCTGCCACACACACGGGAGGCCCGGATGGAGTCCCAGGCTCTTAGCCCAGCCTCAGCAGTTCTAATTATTTGGGATGTGAACCAGAAGTTGGAAGTCTCTCTCTATTAATCCTGCCTTTGAAATTAATAAATCTTAAAAAGGAACATAAATTGTGTGTGTGTGTGTGTGTGTGTGTGTGTGTGTGTGTGTGTATGTTCAGAGCAGATGATAAGCAAACATCAGTTGGAGGGCAAGAAAGAAATAAAACGGAAATTATTTTTAAAGAAAAAAATAAACCCTCCCAGATAGCTCTGCCTAGATAAAAAATGAAAAACAATAAAACAAATCAGGTGGATAATTGGAGCAGCAATAATACCCTGCTGCCCCAGATCATCACCCATCTAATACAATGAATCCATGGGTTAATGAGAAATAATGTTCATTGGAAATTGAACCAGTTATCCAGTGAGCCCGGGCTTTGTTTAAAGATGAGAAAAGAAGATGGGCCACCCTGCTCCCCCACAGGGACAAGCCTCTCTCTGTATTTCAAGTCAAGCAGGAAGGAGCAGCAGAGTGGAAATGTCACCATTTGTAACTTGCAATGAATGAACCTGCACACAGAGGTTGTGATTCTGCGGCAAGAGAAACAACAGCAGGTGCATGGGAGGTGGTTAGGTGCCCTCTGGGGATGCCCCACCTACAGAGCTGTTTCAGACCCGGCTCTTCCACTTCCGGTCCAGCTTCCTTGGCTATTGCACCCTAGGAGCCAAGACAAGCGAGACTGGATGGAATTCCCAGCTCCCCGCAACAGGCCTGCTCGGGCCTGGCCCTGCCCTAGCCATTGGAGGCATCTAGGAGAGTGAACCAACATACAGAAGCTTTTTTTCTGTCTCTCTACCTTCCAAATAAGTTATGTTAAAATTTTATTTTTATCTGATAGGCAGATTTACAGAGAGCAGGAGAAACAGAGAAATCTTTTATCCACTGGCTCACTCCTCAAGTGGTCGCAATAAGCAGGAGCTAAGCTGAGCTGAAGCCAGGAGCCAGGAGGTTCTTCTGGGTCTTCCATGTGGGTGCACGGGCCTAAAGCTCTGGGCCGTCCTCCACTGCTTTCCCAGGTCACAAGCAGGGAACAGGATGGGAAGTGGAGTAGCCAGAACATGAATCCATATCAATATTAGGATCTTGGCACTTGCAAGTGGAAAATTTGCCAATTGAGCCATTGTGCAAGCCCCCAAATAACATTCTTCGAAAAGGAAAAATGAAGTCACATGGCCACTGCGGAAACCTGCCAAAAACTGACCCTGTCGCAGCGTAGGCCTCCACAGCCATTACTGCAACTGTGCAAGTGCTAAGGGGTGGACCCTGACCCCAAGAACATGGCCAGCAAACCTTGACCAGGAAAATTCTACAGAGCAGAAAAACCTGCTCACCACCAAATCAGCAAAGGAGGGAGAAAGAAATGGGAGGGAGTCCTACAAGTGACGGGAGTGTCGAAGACACGCATGTGCACACACACACACACACACACACACACACAAGGCCACACCACTACACTGTGCGGAGGTGACACCCCACCTTCATCCAGGGTCCCCAGCACTTCCCAGCTCTGAGCAAGCAGGAAGGCAAGGTCAGACCTAAGCTCTGCCTGCCTGATGCCCGAGGGGCCCACGATGCCCTAGGTGCCCGTGGTGGTTGGAACTGAGCGAGCCATCACATCAGTGAAGCTGTCTCAGACACTGCCCTGAGGTGGTACAGCATTACAATGCCAACAACAACAATGCTGGCATCCCATATGGAGCTAGCCAGAGTGTCCCCTCTGGGACAGCCTAAAGCCTTGGGACCCTGCGCCTGCATGGGAGACCTGGAAGAAGCTCCTGGCTGCTGGCTGCTGGCGTCAGACTATCCCAGCTCTAGCCAAGGTGGCCATTTGAGGGATGAACCAGCAGATAGAAGATCTTTCAACTCTGTCTCTCTTTCAGTAATTCTTTTGGTAAAATAAATAAAGAAAAACAAACACACACACAAGTGGCTGCACTATGGGGAGCAGCTGGCAGTGTGGGAGGGACCTCAGCAGGTGACTTCCAACTCCTGGGTGCCTGACGCTTGTGACCAGGAGGAGTGTGAGGTAGGAAAAGGGAAGAACAGCAACAAAGCTGACAAGGGAGGTAAACCTTTGCCATCCACCCCCCACCCCACCTGCAGGATGGAGAGCCCCAGGGGATGTACTGCAGCCCAGAATCAGCAAGGTAAGGGAGACCTCCAAAGCAGCAGGGGCCGCACCTGTAGGGAACTGTGGACCGAGAAGAGGCAGGAGGAGGAGGAGGCGGCGAGGGCAGCGGGGTCCTGCAGCACCAGCAGCTGCCGGTCGGTCTTCTGTGTGAACAGCAGCTGCCAGAGGAGTGGAGGTGAAGGGAAGCTGCGGGCTCACAGGGAACCACCACCCTCTGGCCCTGCTTCCAGAGACAGCCCATTGCTTAGACGAAAATCAAGGTATCGTCATGAGGAGAGCTGGGATATGGGTCTCAGTGTCCTGTCCCCCACCATCATGGAGGGCTGTGAGTACAGACCACCAGGGAGGACATGAGGAGGGGCTGGGAGGTTGGACTTTGGATGGGAGGGAGGAGGGGCTGGGGCTGGACCCCAGGATGTGAGGGAGGAGGGCCTGGACCCCAGGGTGTGAGGGAGGAGGGGGTGGTCCTGGACTCCTGGGTCTAAGGGACCCTGACAGGCACTGCAGCCCCATACCTTTGTAAGAGCATGGCTATGCTCAGAGACGTCCCCACTGGGTGATCCCTGAAGTTGGTTGATCTCCAGGAGCCGGTTCTGTTCCTGTGGGAGAAACACCAGGACACACCACACATCCACGTCAGAATGGGCCACCCACAGCAGGAGGCCCAGCAGGCAGGTGTTTCCTGGGAGCAGAGAGGTGGGGGACTGTCCTGGTGGGGTCAGTAAGGAGGGGGGTGGGGGATGGTGAAGGAGGGAGGGTGTGCAGGGGGCAGGGTGGTCCGACCTGGGATGCCCACCTGAGCCAGGGCCTGCAGGGCCTCCTCCTTCTTCTGGCTCAGCCCCCGGCTCTCCACTGCCATCTGTTCCCCCAGCGACTTGAGCTGCTCCTCCAGGACCTGGATCCTGCGCTGTAGTGCACCCCACCGGCCCTGGTGACTCAGCTGTCCCAGGGCTGCCCTCTCCCACAGCCAGGTCCTGCCAGGATAGACCTGGGGTTGGCTCCACCCCCTCCCCAGCGGGGTGGGGCTCTGGGATCTGAACAGGGAAGGGGAGCAGGAAGCGGAGTGCCAGGAGTTCAGCTCCATGGTGCCCCCACTTCCTTGCTGGAGTACAGGGGAGGCTTGAGGGGACAGAGGATGACGGAACACACGGGCTGGAATGGAGGGAGATGGATTTTCCAAGAAAGAGCAGGAAGAGATGGAGACCTCTGGGCCACAGGCAGGAACTGAAGCAGGAATACTCAAGTCCCCCTTCATGGGGCCAGCCCTTGCTCCTGCCCTTCCCAGCACCGCTGTGACCTTGGAAAAGGTGCCCTTGGGAGGACCGTGTTCTTCAGCGACTTCATTCACACACACACACACACACAGGGATCATCTCCTAAATGCTCCAAAGAACAGGGTGAAGAAGGTACGTGAGGGTGAGGCAGGCAGGGCAGGGGACACAGGGCTGGAGCTGGTGTGCTGAGCCCCACCTTGTGCTGCGCCACGCTAGCCTGGAGCTCGGGGACCCTGGCGACAGGCACCCGGGCCCCAGGGCCATCCCGGTCCTCCTCCTCCCGCCGGCTCTCGCGCTCCAGCTGCTGGAACTCCAGGTCCTCATAGGCCCGCTGCGCTGTGTCCAGCTGCTCCCGCGCCTGTGGAGAAGCACACCGTAGGACTTCTGTGGTGTAGCCCGCCCCCCAAGGCCCAGACGGTGGGCACCCTGCAGTCCTTACCTCCTGCACCCCCTGCAGAAGCTGCTGGCGCTGGCCCTCAGGCTGGGAGTCCAGCTGGCCCTGGGCCTCTCTGAGTCTCTGGCGGAGCCCCTCCACGCGGTCCCGCTCCTGGCTCAGCCGCCTCTGCTCCTGAAAGAACACGTGGGTGGGTTCTCAGCCTCTGCTTGAGAGTAAAGAAGGACCCAGGGGGCAGCCAGGTCAGGGACCCCATCCATCTGGCCCACCTTGCTGCAGGCGCTCAGTAAATAGTTGCTTAAGGAACAAATAAATGCAAACCTCTAGAGAAGCTGTGTGTGGACCTGGGGGTGAGTGGGACCCAGTGGGGACTCATGGGAACAGCTGGGACAAGGAGAGCCATGCCACACAGAGGTGTGGACCCTGTCAGGGGAGGGGACTGCTACTGAGGGATGCCTTAGCTTCGTGGCTGTGCGACTAGAAGGCGTGTGGCAAACACCAGGGCACATTTGGACCTGGTTGGACACAGGAAGCTGGACAGGCATTGGCCAAGGGAACAGTATGACATAGTTACATGGGGGGGAGGGTGTCCAAGGAGAAAGAACTGGGACCAGTGCTGCAGTGCTGGTAAAGCTGCTGCCTACAATGCCAGCATCCCATGCGGGTGCTGGTTCAAGACCCGGCTGCTCCATTTCCAATCCAATTCCCCGCTAGTAACCTGGGAACAGTCGTAGAAGACAGCCCAAGTGTTGGGGTGACTCAGAAGGAACCTCCAGGAGCTAGAAGCCTGAAAACTTGGCAGAGTGGAGGGGAGAAGGGGCTCTCAGAGACTGGGTGAGAGCCTAGCCCGCAGCCCGCAGGAAACCCCCACATTCAAGATGTTTGCAGAGAGATGGTGCTGTGGCACAGCAGTTTAAGCAGTCACCTGCAACACTGGCATCCCGAGAGAGCACCTGTTCAAGCCCCAGCTGCTCCACTTCCCACCCAGCTCCCTGCTCAAGCACCTGGAAGGCAGGTGCTTGGGCCCCTGCTACCCACACAGAGACCCAGATGGAGTTCCAGGCTCCTGGCCCAGTTCAGCCATGGCAGCCATTTGGGAAGTGAACCTGTGGATGGAAGATCTCTCTCACTCTCTGGGTCTCTATCTCTTTCTCCTTTATTGTGTCTTTCAGATAAGTAAAATTATTTTTAGATTTATTTTATTTTTATTGGAAAGTCAGACGAGGAAAGACAGAGAGGAAGATCCTCCATCCATTGATTCACTCCCCAAGCAGCTACAATGACCGGAGCTGCACTGATCCAAAGCCAGGAACCAGAGCTTCTTCAGGGTCTCATGCAGGTGCAGGGTCCCATGCAGGTGCAGGGTCCCAAGGCTTTCGGCTGTCCTCAACAGCACTCCCACACCTGCCACAGGCACAGAACAACCAGCAGGGCCTACAGGTACAACCCCGGCCCCATCCTGCCCATGCCACACCAGACTTCTCCAACCGAGAGCACGCAAGCATCCTTTGTTGCTGACACACCGTTTCCCAGGCGGCTCCACCACAGGGGCCTTCCAGGGACCTGCTTCAAGCAAGGCACCTGCTTAATGTGCTGATTGTCTGGTTTTCCAGACAATCAAGGCAACACGGAAGGGGAGCAGAGGTGAGCTGACTCTGAGGACTTGTGAACCTCAGAGGGAGATAACAACAGGGTGATGTGGCTCTTATCTGCAAATGACACATGCCCACATGTAGGCACAGAAGGTCTGCCAGGGGCTTAAAAAAATGTTTTTATAGGCCCAGCGTGGTAGCTTGGTGGCTAAATCCTCACCTTGTATCTGCTGGGATCCCATATGAGCACTGGTTCATAACCCCTTTGCTTCACTTCCCTTCCAGCTCCCTGCTTGAGGTCTGGGAAAGCAGGAGAGGACGGCCCAAAGCCTTGGGACCCAGCTGAAGGAGCTGAGCGTGTATGTGAACTACAGGCTCATCACAAGCCAAAAACACCTGGTATCTTGAAGCAACCAAGTCCAATGTTACCTCTCCTAGATGTCTCATTCGGTAGGAAATTACAGAAGAAGCCCCCGCCCCAGCCCAAGGCTATCTCCTCCCCTGGCCTTTTGTTCATTGGCTAAATTGCTCTACCCTTTTGAATTTCTTTAATTAACATCAAAAAACCAACCCTAAGATTGTAAGTCTCCTCCAAGATCCTGGTTAACAACAGCTTGCATATGCTGGCCTCGGCAACAAGAGCTTTGTCGCCCTGGCTTTCTGGGACATAAAAATGTGGATGTTAGGCCTGGTGTGATAGCCTAGCAGTTAAAGTCCTTGCCTTGAACGCGCCGGGATCCCATACGGGCATCGATTCTGATCCCAGCAGCCCCACTTCCCATCCAGTTCCCTGTTTGTGGCCTGGGAAAGCAGTCGAGGATGGCCCAAAGCCTTGGGATCCTACACTGGAGTGGGAGACCCGGAAGAAGTTCCTGGCTCCAGGGCTTCGGATTGGTGTAGCTCCAGCCATTGTTGCCTCTTGGGAAGTGAACCATGGGACCAGATCTTCCTCTTTGGTATATCTGCCTTTCCAATAAAAACAAATAAACCTTTTTTTAAAAAAAAAAAAATCTGGATGTTCTTAGACAATGTGCCTCATTCTAAAAGCATGGGTGATGACCGCAGTGTAGTTTAATAAAATCATCTCTCCCTTAAGCACCTTCTCGTCGTTGTCTGTTCAGTCCATCCTGACACCTGCACCTGCATGGGAGGATGGGAAGAAGCTCCTGGCTTCTGGCTTCAGATGGGCTCTGCTCCTGCCGCTGTGGCCACTTGGAGAGTGAACCAACAGATGGAAGATCTTTTTTTCTGTCTCTCTTCTTCTCTATGTGAATCTGACTTTCCAATTAAAATAAATGTGAATATTTAAATACATACATAAAGATTTTTTAAAATTCATTTTAAAGGCAGAGTTGCTAAGAGGGAGATCTTTTGCCTACTGGTCCATTCTTCACATTGCCACATTGGCTGGCTGAAGCCACAGACCTGGAATTCCACTGCTTTCCCAGGTTCATCAGCAAGGAGCTGGACTGGAAGGAGAGCAGCCGGGACTCGAACCCAGTGCCCAGATAGGATGCAGCTTAACCTGCTGTGCCAGCCCCTCCTGTGGACTCTGAGGACTGGTGAGTGAGGAGGAGGTGGATGTGGGGCAGAGCAGTGAAGCCACCACCTGGGACGTCCACCTGTCCTAGCAGTGACCCAAGCCCAGCTCCCTGTGCTTGTGCTTCTTCCTAGGCAACCACTGATGGCCCCACGTCCCTCCTTGCTGCCCACGCGGGAGACCCAGTGTGAACTGCAGGCCCCTGCTGTGTTCAGCCTGGCCCAACCCTGATGTTTATGGGAATTTAGGGAGCAAACGTGCGTTTTTATAATAAAAATAATCAAACCAGTGATGTGGAAACCCATTGGGAAACGGAAGGCCTTAAGGGCATACAGCATCTTAGACAATTCGAGTTTTGTGGGTTTCAAGTTTGTATGCTATGACATTTAAGACTCGGCCATACTGAGAAAGGGGCCCCAGGAAGGGGAGGGAGGAGGTATCTGCTCCCAGCCCCCTGGAGCCCACGCTTCCCCTGCCTGCTGGCTCAGGTCCCCAGGGACACCACCAGGAACACCCAGACGCCAGGAAGCCACGAACCTCTTCCCGCTGCTGCTCCCGGCCGCGGCTGTGCTGCTCCCTGGCCACCTGCTGCCCCAGCAGCTCCCGGAGCTGCTCCTCCTCCCGCCGAGCAGCCACTCGCTCCCCGGCCAGTTCTCCCCGCAGCAGGGCCACCTCCACCTCCATCTGCCGAGAGAAGGCAAGGGCTGGGGTCCGAGGGGGGAACGGAGCGTGGGGACCCCAGGGAAGGCAGGTGCCCAGACAAGCGCTTCCCCCAGGGACAGCTGAGGCGTCCCTGGGCGAGCGGGCGCAGCCTCACCTCAATTCTCAGCTCCTTCTTCTGGCGCTGGAGTTCCTTCACGCGCTGCTCCATCAGGGCCACTCGAGTCAGGGCCTCCAGCTGCTGCGCCCGCAGCCTCCGAGCCGCGCCTCGCGCCCCTTCCCCAGGAAGGGTGGAGGTGGGGGTCCTGGCCTCGGGCTGGAGCTGGAGGGGGCGTGACCAAGGGGACAGGCCTCTCTCAGCAAGTCCCCCTACCCAGTCCACCCTGTACACTGCTGCTGGGGAGAGGAGCTGGGGTGCGGGTGTGGGGGTCTCGGTCTGCCTGACTCAGCCATCACTCGCTTGGCCCTTTGCCAGGCGCAGGCTCTTTTGTTTCAGGTGGGAGGGGGCGGGTGCGCAGACCACCAGACCCAGGGGCTCGCCATCAGGAGAGAGTGGTCCAGGCGTCTCTCGCCCCAACCCATTAATCGTCCGCCTCGGGGCATCCCTCCCTGTACTGCTGCAGGGCATTCCTCCCCTCCACCCTACAAAGCCTGCCCAAGTTTCCAGCCCCCCCGGGGCCCCAGTGTCCTCTCTCTCCTCCTGTCTCTGGGCTCCGTCTCCACTTTCCAGGGTCTGCCTCCCAGCCCTGTGTCTCCCCAGCCTCTCGCACGCGCGCTCCTCCAGCCCGGGACCTCCCCGTGAGTCTGGTCTCCCAACATGTCACCCACTTGGGGTTCATCTCCAAGCCCACCGGGCCTCTCCCCCTGGCTTTCCGTCGTCCGGCCCCACGCGTGTCACCGGGGGCCGCGTCTCCCGAGGCTCACCTCGTCCCGGCTGCTCTCCGTGCTGCTCGCTTCGCACACTTCCTCCTCTTCCTCCGCCTGCTGCGAGGCGCCTGGGACGCGCGGAAGCTCGGCCAGGGCCTCGGGAGCCGCCGGCTTGCAAGGCTCCTCGGGGGTCTGTTCCTGGGGCTGGGCAGCCCCTTGGGGCGGGAGCTCGGCATCGCATTCCGGGACTGGCGGCGGCGGCGGGGTGCCCTCGTCCGGGCTGCTCGGGGTGCCCATGGCCGCTGCGGGCTCCGGGGTGGCGGGGTGGGCGGTGCCCGGCGTCCCGGGAGGCCGGGCCTGGCAGTTCAAAGGCTGGACTGAGCCCTCCGCGGGCGTGGCCCCAAGTTCCCTGGGGCGGAGAAGCAGGTGGGAACCCAGTTAGATGGACACGCCCCTTCCTCCCTGTCCCTGGACTCTGAGTCTGGGGTCCCTCATTCGCCCCCCACTGCAGCGCCCCCACAGCTGGGACAGCCCGGGGGCGACCCCCATGCCCGCCTCCCTCTGGCTCCCACCCGCGCCTGTACCTCCTCCCGCAGGGAGCCCACGGTCGGATCACAATCTCACGCTCTCGCACGCGTCTGGAGCTCCTGCCTTCCCTCCGGGGAACGCACAGCACGCACTCCGGCCTCCCCGGGCTCCGCGGCCGCCTCCGCCCCGCAGTCGCGACCCCTCTCTCCCTCGCAAGCTCCTGCAGCACGCGCTGCGCTGCGCCGCACTCGGGGCTCCTGCCCGCACTGCCGACTCGGCCATCCCGACAGGTGGTTGGGGAACAGCCAGAGGCCGCCCCGTCCCCCTCCCCGGCAGCCCGGAAGCGGAGGGAGGGGGCACAACAGGTCCAACAGCTCCGAGGGAGGAGGGTGCCACCAGCCGGCCCGCCCGCGGCGGCCCCACCCCGCAGAACCCAGCATCACCACTTCCCCCTCGGCCTCCGGCGTCCACATTCCTGTCGCCCGGCAGGGCCAGGTGATGCCCAAATCCGGAAGTGCTACATCGTAGAGATGGGAAGACAGATGGGGGCCTCTCCCCTCTAATAAGCCCCTTGGAAGGGCTCCGACCGGTTCGGGGAGCTGGCCAAGGGGAGGGGGTGCCCTGAGCTGAGTCAGACACCCGCCCAGAAAGAAACCAAGGTCAACGTGTGTCGGGGTGGAGGGCAGAGGTGTCAGCCAGACCCTCTCCTCTGTGTGCAAACAGGAAAATCCCCTGGAGGGAGCTGGGCGGCTCAGCAGATTGTCAGCTCACAGCTGTTGTGGGAGTCAGCCGCCGCCCAGGGGGGAGGGAGAAACCCCTGTTGGAAGCATGCTGATACCCATGACATATCTGACAGGGCCCGGAAGTGCCTGAGAGATCCTCCCCCAGGATAGCAGCAGTTAACAGTTGACAAGGGCGGGGAGCATGTCAGGCCGGCAGAGGCTGCCGACATATCATCTTCTCATCACAGCGCCCACCCATCCCACAGATGAGAAGACTGAGGCCAAGGACGGTGAAGCACTTCACACCAAGATCAGATGAGTCCCTGCTGCAACTTTGCGTCAGAGCCCGCCCCCCCCCCAGGGCCCCAGCATTCACCCCGAGGCTCTCAGCCCACATGCCCAGCACAAGTCAGACAACAGCCAAAACCCAAAAGAGGCTTTATTTGAGAAGCTCAAAGGGCTCATGGGAGAGTGTGAGGGGGAGAAGAGGGGAGGCTGGGGGGCAGCTCTTCCCCATCACCCTCACCCTCTCGTCAAGTACATTCATAACGGATACAGGAACCTCACAGCGCATGTTGTCAGGACGGGGGGCTCTGCACCCCACAGCGCATGTTGGCTGGCACGGCAAAGTCTGCAGATGAGAACCCCATAGTCCCCATGTGATGGTGGGGACCCACATAGCCCAAGCCTGCGTCCTCAGGGTGCCTGACCTCAGTGCACCCAGGGATGCAGCCCGAGCCCCTCCTCCCTCACACCTAGGGGTGCAGCCAGAGCCCCTCTTCCCTCACACCCAGGGGTCCAGCCCAGACCCTCCTCCCTCACACCCAGGGGTCCAGCCCAGACCCTCCTCCCTCACACCCAGGGGTCCAGCCCCTCCTCCCTCACACCCAGGGGTCCCGCACAGCCCCTCCTCCCTCACACCTAGGGGTGCAGCCCCAGCCCCTCCTCCCTCACACCCAGGGGTCCATCCCCAGCCCCTCCTCCCTCACACCCAGGGGTCCAGCCCCTCCTCCCTCACACCCAGGGGTCCAGCCCCTCTTCCCTCACACCCAGGGGTCCAGCCCTTCCTCCCTCACACCCAGGGGTCCAGCCTCTCCTCCCTCACACCCAGGGGTCCAGCCTCTCCTCCCTCACACCCAGGGGTCCAGCCTCTCCTCCCTCACACCCAGGGGTCCAGCCTCTCCTCCCTCACACCCAGGGGTCCAGCCCCTCCTCCCTCACACCCAGGGGTCCAGCCTCTCCTCCCTCACACCCAGGGGTCCAGCCTCTCCTCCCTCACACCCAGGGGTCCAGCCTCTCCTCCCTCACACCCAGGGGTCCAGCCCCTCCTCCCTCACACCCAGGGGTCCAGCCCCTCCTCCCTCACACCCAGGGGTCCAGCCCCTCCTCCCTCACACCCAGGGGTCCAGCCCCGGCCCCTCACACCTAGGGGTCCAGCCCCTCCTCCCTCACACCCAGGGGTCCAGCCCAGCCCCTCCTCCCTCAGACTAGCAGTTCTGGACCCCAGTGTTGTACCTATCTGCTTAGGTTTGGGCAGGTTGAGGTTGTCCATGACCTTCACAAATTCCTCACAGCTGAGGGTGAGTCGTGGGTTCAGAGTGCGCTCCTCCTCCACAGTGGACACTGTGAGCCCTAGTGGACAAGGGAGGGGAAGAAGGAAAGTCAGCAGGTCCAGACCCCAGGGAGATGGGTGGGAGGGCTCTCAGAACTACATCTCCCAGGAGGCTCTGAAGCTGGGGACTAACAGGCTCCCCTAAGAATGCATCTAACATTGCTCTTCTTCCTCCATGAGCATCCTGGGAAATGTAGTTCCCTAGTTCTGCAGTCTTTGGAGGGAGCCGCAGTGTGGAAGCCCAGCAGTCTTGCAGCATGGAGGGGCACACAGACTCTGAGCCGCAGGTGGAGGAGTGTCTGGGATCTGCAGCCCCCATGCCTGGACTTGACAACAGCTTGCAGTCCCCTCTCCAAAGTTCCAGACGCCCCACACCTTCTCCAGGAAGCCCTCACCATGGTAGTCGTGAGCAGGGTAGATCAGACAGTGCCCTGGCAGCGTGAAGATCTTTTCATGGACTGAGTGGTACAAGGTCTTAGCACAGCCTGGGGAGGAAAGGTCAGAGGTCAGTGGGTCAACGGAAGCGGGGATGGGTCGACTCAGCCTTGCCAAACCCTCTGCCTCAGCTCCTACTGACACCCCTCTGTCTATGTCCAGCTGGGGAGGGAGCAGCATGCTGAGGAGGTGGAACAGCTGGGAGGAACAGTGTGAAATCCAGCCAACCCCCAGGAGACCGTGAGGGAGGGGAACCAGGTGCCAGCAGCAAGTGAGCCCCGAGTCACAAGTTGGGGCAAGGGGTCTGGCTTCCCAGCATGCCTGTCTGCTCTCTCACCCACTGCTGAATCTCCCAACTGGGTATCAGGGCAGCCAGACACTGAGATGCAGAACCCACTGGAACCCGCAGATCCAATGCCCCCTGCCCAGCCGCCAAGCCCCAAACGTAACCCCTGTCTCAGATCACCTCCGGCAGCCAAGTCCCAGCCCACAGCACCCACCCTGGGCTGTGCAAGCCTAGGCAGCCTCAACTGCAGCCTCTCTGACACAGGTCACTTGCTTCCTGACTCCCCGGACTAGTGATGTGTGTGCGACAAGCAGGATGCTGCTGCAAAAGGGACATACAGTGGCTTCTAAGGTCTTTCTCCTTCCGTCTCTCTCCTCCCCATCTTTCCCTCTGCCTTTCTCCATGCCTCCCTTCCCACCTCCCTCTCCCTCTCTCTCTGCCTCTTTGTCTCGCTTGTCCCTTTCTCTCTGACCACTCCTTCTGGGGACGCTCACCCGTCAGGCACTCAGGTGATCCTTATAACGAGGACGACACAGGCCCCGACCGGCAGGAGCAGTCACCGCCAGCCCTGTGGGCGAGCCATGTGGCGGCGGCATCCTCTACACACGCCGGCCGTTCTCGCCGTAGCCCTGACAGCTGCTTGGCCCTGCATCTGACTCTCCCCACGTGCGGCAGTGAAACACCTTCAAGACCCAACCCTCGTTTGTAACAGAGACCTAGCACAATGTGTGCACACAGCGAAGCTAAGATCTCAGGGAACGGGAGGGAAGAGGCGGAGACCTTGCTGGAAGTCCGTCCGTCCACAGCCGCGGATCAACAGGGCGTCTCCCGTGAAGGCCATGCTGTGGTCATTCAGGACGAAGGTGACACAGCCTGGGGTGTGGCCGGGGCTGGCCCGAGTCTCCAACGCCTGGTGGGGAAGGAAGGGGCACAGAGACATCACCAGGAAGCCGGGCAGGTGACTGCCCACGGGAGCCCCACCCCATCGCAGGGTCACACCTGGACCAACTCAAACCTCAACAGGGTAAGCTCCAACTGGATTAAAGACTTACTTTAAAATTGATTTATTTTTATTGGAAAAGCAGATCAGAGAGGAGAGACAAGAAAGTGAGAAAGACTTTTCACTGGCTGGTTTCACTCCTCAAATGGCTGCAATGGTTGGAATTGAGCCAACCTGAAGCCAGGAGCCAGCAGCTAGTGCAGGGTCCCAAGGCTTTGGGCCGTCCTCGACTGCTTTCCCAGGCCACAAGCAGAGAGCTGGATGGGAAGTGGAGCATCCAGGACTTGAACTGGCGCCCGTATGAGATTCCAGTGCTGCAGGCGAGGATTAGCGTGCTATGGCACTGCACCAGCCCCTCACTTGGTAATATTTTTAAAAATCATAGTCAAAAAGCAAAAACCTCAGAGACAATATGAGGAAGATGCATAACCAAGCAATGAAACGTGTAAATAGTCTTAAGATACAGACAGCTCCTACCATCAATTAGAACTCCCCAAAGAACAGGCAGCTCGGAGAAGGAGAATAAACACAGCAGGCTCCTCCTTATGCACAAGGGATATGTCCCACCCTCTGGGCCTCCGTGGATGCCTGGAAATTTCCAAGGAGCATCTTTGGACTCTAGATGAATGTAGGTAACTGAAATTGCAGGGAGTCAAATCTCAGGCCAGGGGAACTATTACAGGCAAAAAGCCACAGGCAGGGCTGACAGCGCTGGTCTCTCCGGCAGCCCATGTCCGCTTCAGGGAGGGTGGCCCACGTGCCTAGGCCGCCGCACCTGCACAGGGAGACCACCATGGAGCTCCAGGCTCCTGGCTTCGGCCTGCCTCAGCCCTGGCTGTTGGCCATCTGGGGAGTGAATTAGTAGATGAAATCTCTCTCCTTATCACTCTGCCTTTCCAATAAGTAAAATCTGTCTCTAACAACAAAAAGCCAGCGGACAGCGGCCAGTCCTGTGGCAGAACCCGTTACGCTGTCTCCTGCACACTGGCATCCCACACGGGCACCAGTTCATGTCCCAGCTGCTCCACTTCTCATCCAGTGACTTTCTAGAAAGTGAGTGACAGAATGATGTCAGGGAGACATCAGTAAGGCTCAGACAGCGTGGGAGAAGGAAGCCACAGGAGAGCTGAGCAAAGCATCCTGACCCATCCTCTGTGGGACCACCCTTTCAATCAAGCACCGTTTCATCCAAGGAGACAGAAATGATGGGGCCAGCGCCATGGCACTGCAGGTTAAACTTCAGCCTACACTGTTATCATCTCATTTGGGAACCGGTTCAAATCCCGGTCACTCCACTTCCCATCCAGCTCCCTGCCTGTGGCCTGGGAAAGCAGCTGAGGACGGCCCAAAGCCTTGGGACTCTGCACACACGCGCGAGATCCAGAAGAAGTTCCTGGCTTCTGACTGGCTCAGTTCTGTGAACACTTTGAGAGTGTTCCAGCAGAGGAAAGATCTCTCTTTCTGTGTTTCTCATTTGCTCTATAAATGCCTTTCAAAAAAGTGAATTAATCTGTAAAGAAAGAAAGAAAAATAAAATGACATTGCAGTGGGGATAGGAGAGAGATGACATGCTTCATGTCTCCAGGATAATTAAAGTCTTTTTGAGGAAAAAAAAATTATCCTGATCTTTACCTTACGCTATACACAAAAATAAAATTCCAAATTGACCACAGACCTAAATATGAAAAATAAGATGTAAAGCTTTTCTAGAGGAAAACCTACAATTGCTTTGTAACCTGGAGCAGATCACATGGTATACATGAGAATTTCAAAAAGCTTACAAAAACTGGAAACAAAATATGCTTACTTTGGTGCAAAAATTTTTGAGAGTGTTTGGTGTAGCTCGGAATGCCCACCCCCCACACAGGAGTACCCGCATCCCGGTCCGCCCTGCATTCCAGCTCCCTGCTCACAACGCACACCCTGGGGGGCAGCAGCTGACGGCTCAGGTGTTCAGGCCACTCTGCCACCCACATGGGAGGCCCTGACGGAGCTCCCTGCCCCTGGCTTTGGCCTGGCCCAGCCCTGTCCGTGGAGGGCATCTGGAGAGTGAGCCAGCAGAAAGGAGCTCTCTTACTGTGTCTGCCTGCCTGCCTGCCTTCTTTTTGTTAAGATTTACTAATTTTTTAATTGGACAATCAGATATACAGACAGAGGGAGAGACAGAGAGGAAGATCTTCTGTCTGCTGATTCACTCCCCAAGTGGCAATAACAGCCAGAGCTGAGCTGATCCGAAGCCAGGAGCCAGGAGCACCCACATGGGAGACCCGGAAAAGGCTCCTAGTTCCAGATCGGTTCAGCTCCAGCTCTTGTGGCCACTTGGGGAGTGAATCAGAGGACAGAAGATCTTCCTCTCTTTTTCTCCTCTCTGTAAATCTGCCTTTCCAATAGAAATAAATAAATCTTTTTAAAAGAATGTCCCGCTGCTTCTTAATGTCACCACCGGAAGAGCCTTGGGGGACAAGCGCCTACAGCTGCCAACAGCGTGCATCCCAGCTGCCCAGCGCAATGCGGAATGAGCTCGACACCACAGAGGCAGCTCACAGACAGGACAAGGGGATGACGTGGGCTTCACACGGCCTAGGATGGAAGGGGAGGAGGGAGCGGAGAAGCCCAGGCCGACTCGGGGTGGTTAGAAAGCTGAGGATTCCACCCGGAATCCAGATATGAGGACATCTGGAGGCACGTGGTGACCAACGTCAGAAGACCAAAGACCAAACTTGACTCTAAGTCAGCTGCGGGGTGGTGACCGTGACCCACAGCCAAAGTCAGCTGCAGGGTGGTGACCGTGACCCTGGTTTCCCCCAGTGCACCCAAAGGTTTCAACAGCCTGGAACCCTTTTTCCTTAGGGCGATCAGGGCGGGGCCACGCCCGGGCCTGGGGAGCTCCCCCACCTCTCTCTTCTCCTGCACCTGTGCTCAGGCACTGCCACTGACACGCCCCTAATCCCATCGCCACCCTGCTCGCGGTCCCTGCTTCCTCCAGCCATGGCTTCAGACAGCCCCTGACCTGCTTTCTGCTGATACAATTTGCGTGTTCCAGACTTTGTGTAAACAGAACCGGTGAGATTATAAAACCAACAGCCAGCGCTCTGGGGCCAGATGGCGGGGATTCTGACCCTGGGCTCCGCTGAGAGGCAGCCGTTGGACACGCCGTCTCCCCTCTCTGTCCATTCGTAAAGCGGACTCACAGCTGTGCCCAGCTCAGAGGTCTGCCATAAGAATTAGTACAGGACCCGGCGCCATAATGTAGCAGTTAAAGTCCTCGCCTTAAACGTGCCAGGATCCCATATGGGCACCAGTTCTAACCCCAGCAGCCCCGTTTCCCAACCAGCTCCCTGCCTGTGGCCTGGGAAAGCAGTCGAAGACAGCCCAAAGACTTGGGATCCTGTACCTGCATGGGAGACCCAGAAGAAGCTCCTGGCTCCTGGCTTCAGATCAGCACAGCTCCAGATGTTGTGGCCACCTTGGGAGTGAACCAGTGGACGGAAGGTCTTTCTCTCTGTCTCTCCTTCTCTCTGTATATCTGCCTTTCCAATAAAAATAAATAAATCTTATTTAAAAAAAAAAAGAATCAGTACAAAAAGGAAACACTTAGGAATATACACAGCCAAGTGGTAAGTGTTGCGTGATAAAAAGAATATTTTGAGGGGTCAGCAAAGTAGATAAAGACACCACTTGCAGTGCCAGCATCCCAATGAGTGCTGGTTCCAGTCCTGGCTGCTCTACTTCCGATCCAGCTCCTTGCTAAAGTGCCTTGGAAAGCAAGAGAAGATGGCTCAAATGCCTGTATCCCTGTCATCCATGTGGGAGACCCATGGAGTTGCAAGCTCCTGGTTTCAGCCTGGGCCAACCCTGAGTGCTGCAAGGGGAGAGAAAAGGCTAGGAAAATTCACTTAGCACAGTGTCAGGCAAAAAGCACGCGCACCTGTTATCCAATTGCTATTCTCAACAGATACTTAAGTATCCACAGTCCACTTCAGTCTGTAGCAAAGAGAGAGAAGTCCCAGGTTCCCTGGCAGCAGGTGGAAGGCACCACGCGGTACACACCACACCGGGGCTTCTCCCAGGCAGGGCTGGCAGCCTCCAGCGTCAGCACAAACGTCAGTGCAAGCCGGACTGGCACGCGGAACGACCCGAGAACCTCATGGGGGCGGGTGGGAGGCGTGGGGACACTGAACCCGGGCTCGCTATTTACAGAAGAAACAAAGGTACTACCTGTTCCCTGGCTGGGGACAAGGGTTTTGTAAGAGAAGAGTTCTGACGGAGCTGAGGGCGCCCAGAGGAACTGCTGAAGAAACTCAATGTTCACAACAGATCCCAAAAGCCCTCTGGCTCTCCCAGGAGCGCCGTGGCTGGACAGGAATGCTGGGGGCCGGGACTGGAGGCTCGGCCAGCAGCCGAGGGACGCTGTGTGCCGCTGCGGCAGCCCCAGCCTTACCCCTGCGGGTTAGGAGACACTGAGTCACACATCCTCCTGGCACTGATGGGGTTGCCTTCCAAGGGCTCCCTCGCCCCAGGTGGTCACCCATTCTGCAGTGCTGCGAGGCCAGCTCTATTCCAATTCACTATAGAGCCAGCACAACACAAAAACTAAAAATTTGTAGAGGGGCCTGGAGCAGTAGCCTAGTGGCTAAAGTTTTCACCTTGCATATGCCAGGGTCCCATATGGGCGCCGGTTCTAATCTTGGCAGCTCCACTTCCCATCCAGCTCCCTGCTTGTGGTCTGGGAAAGCAGTGGAGGACAGCCCAAAGCCTTGGGACCCTGCGCACCCGCCTGGGAGACCTGGAAGAAGCTCCTGGCTCCTGGCTTCAGATTAGCTCAGTTCTGGCCATTGCGGCCACTTGGGGAGTGAGCCAGTGGATGGAAGATCTTCCTCTCTGTCTCTCCTCCTCTGTATATCTGACTTTCCAGTAAAAACAAAACAGAACAACAAAAAATTTGCAAGGGGCAGCATGCAACACAATTGCAGCTGCTTCTGGCGCTGCAACAGAGAGGTGGGAAGTGGGGGTACCCACCCCACCCCGGGACCCCTCGTCCTCCCCACCCAGTCACCCCCATCCTATGATCACACAATGCTTCTCTGTGCCTATTCTCCCTTAGTTATTTATTTCCTCATTTAGAATTCTGAGCGAGACAGCTCTCCTACCTGCTGGTTCATGCCCCCAATGTCTGCAGCAAGCCAGGGCTGGGCCGTCGCCAGGAGCCTGGAGCTCCAGCCAGGTATCTGCCACGTGGGTGGCAGGGGCTCTGCCTCCCAGGGTGCCCGTTAGCTGGGAGCTGGGGCCAGGATTCAAACCCAGGCATTCTAATACAAAATGTCCCAAGTGGTGCATTGCCCATGGCGGCTCTGCACTACTGCTCTCCCACCTGTTACCTGCCCCAACTACCTGGCTGATAAGGAAAGCAGAGAGGCAGTTCGCCAATGAGCAGCCCGCGGCTCCCAGTCTACACTGCCCCCTGGTGGCAAGCAGGCCTGCAGCACCTTGCCTTTCGTGCTAAAGTACTTAATCCAGATGGAAATGTGCACGGTGCCTAAATTCTGTGAACTCCAAAATCCAAAACTTCACCTTCGCTTGTGGCTAAATATCCTGATCTTTCATCGGCTAAATTATCTTCTTTTGCTTTGTAGAGAAAAGAAAAGCAAAGCTGTTGTGTGTAAGGGATAGGTGTAAGCGGCAGGTGTACCAAAAAGAGGACGTGAGGCCGGCCTTGCAGCTCAGTGAGTGCGGGTTCAAGTCCCACCTGCCCCATGTCTGATCCAGCTCCCTGCTTGGAAAGCAGCAGAAGGCAGCCCAAGTGCCTGGGCTTGACCGCCCGTGTGGGAGACCCGGACGGGAGATCCGGCCTTCTGGCCTCTGCTTGGCTCAGCACCAGCCATTGTCTTCATCTGCAGAGTGCATCAGCTGATCTCTGTAACTGCCCATCATGGAACTAAATAAACCTTCACAGAAAAAAAGGAGTGATGAGTGACAGAGCTGAATACTGTAACAGTCTCCAACTTTTCTATGTACTCAAAAGTTTTCATAGCAAGATGCTGGGGGTTATGGCGCGGACTGAGACAGGCTCCACTATTCAGATATCTCGTTTCAGACAGGAGGAAGCAGGCTCCGGGTGGGTCAGCCAAGTGATACCAGGGAGCTGCTGCAACAGACTGGCCCCTGTGTCCAGCCGGGGCCTCTGGGGGGGTCTCCAGAGGGGGAGGCTAGGGAATCTTCCCCCACCCTGGGGAAGAGGGGGACCCCTCTGCATCAGCAGAACCAACAGGCGGTTGCGCTTTGTCCACGGTGTCCCCGACGGGGACCCCACGTCCAGTTCTCAGTCATCGCTTCCGTCTGTTCACAAGGAATCCATCTAAGCTTGGTCCACCTTGAATGTAAAAAACTTGACCACAGCGAGAGCAAATAATAATAATATTATTAATAATAAAGAGGAATCAAAGAAATAATAAAAACAAAATAAATTAAAAAATAAAATGTAAAACTCGTTCAAGGGCTGTCCGGGGACTCGTCTCCAGCTCAGCTGTACAGAAACCACTCAGGGCACCACGCGCCTGGGGGGTTCCACACCTGGCTCCCCACTCCGGCTTCCCGCTGGCGCGCCTCTTGGCACACGGAGCTGACGGCTCCCGAGGCTGCAACCCTGCCTCCTACCCGCGCGCTGGGCTCCTGGCTTCAGCCTGGCCTGAGCCGGGGCTGTTGGGGGTGCTTGGAAAAGCAAACCAACAGTGAGCCCTCTGTCCTTCTCAGTCTCTGCGTCTCAGAAACTAAAAGTCACCTTAAAGCTTGCGCTGATGCGTGGATTCTATTTTCTTAATGAGAAGAGTAACATATAAGTCAAAATCATAAAAAAGAAATTGTCATTTAGGGCCTGGTGAAATGGCTTAGGGACTAAATCCTCACCTTGCAAGTGCCAGGGTCCTTTGTGGGTGCCAGTTTGTGTCCTGGCCGCTCCACTTTCCACCCAGCTCCCTGCTTGTGGCCTGGGAAAGCAGTATTGGATGGCAAAAACCCTTCAGACCCGGCACCCATGTGGCAGACCTGGAAGAAGCTCCTGGCTTCCGATCAGCTCA
Source organism: Ochotona curzoniae (assembly GCF_017591425.1). NCBI lineage: Eukaryota > Metazoa > Chordata > Mammalia > Lagomorpha > Ochotonidae > Ochotona > Ochotona curzoniae. Next base: position 1,171,991 of record NW_024465561.1, on the reverse strand, counting down.
GCTCTGGCTATTGAGGCCACTTAAGAAGGGAACCAGTGAATGGAGGATCTTCTGTCTCTCCTTCTTCCTGTAAATCTGATCTGCCTTTCCAACAAACAAATAATTGTTACTTAATTTGTTGTGGAGTAGCACAGTGGCTCAACAGGTTAATCCTCCATCTGTAATTCTGGCATTCAATACAGGCATCAATTTGCATCCCTGCTGCTCCGCTTTCCATCCAGCTCCCTGCCTGGGCCTAGGAAAACAGCAAAGGATGGCCCAAATCCTTGGGATCCCACACCTGCGTGCCAGACCCAGAGGAATCTCCTCCTGACTCCTGGCTTCAGATTGACTCAACTCTAGCCATTGCGACCATGTGGGGTATGAATCGATGTGCAGAAGATTTTTCTCTCCTCTCTATAAATCTGCCTTTCAAATAAAAATAAATATATCTTTCAAAAATTGCTTGGAGGGGGAGGATTGTAGGTTATTAAGCTGCCACCTGCAAAGCTGGTATCCCATTGTTAGAGCACCAGCTAGGTCCAGCGGCTCTGCTTCTGGGCCAGCCCCCTGCTAGTACACTAGGAGGCAGCCCAAGTGTTTGGGCCCCTGCCATGCACAGCAGAGTTCCAGGAGCCTGACTTAGGCCTGGCCCACCCTAACTAATACGGCCACTGGGGAGTGAATCAGCAGACAGAACACATCTGTCTGTCTCCCCTTCTCTGTGTCTTTCTGTCTTTCAGATAAGTATTTTGCAATCAAATTGTTGGGAGGGCGGCAGTTGGCCTGGTAGTTAAGACACCAGCACAGATGCTTGCATCATGTATTGGAACATCTGGATTGGATACCAGGTGGCAGGTCCTGACCCCAGCTTCCTGCTAACACAGACCCTGGCTCAAGTCACTGGGTCCTTGACCCCACGTGGGATCCCTGGCAGTTCCCAGCTCTGGCCCAAGTTCAGCCCCAAGTGTTGCAATCACTTTTTTTTTTTAGATTTATTTATTTTTCTTGGAAAGGCAAATTGACAAAGAAAAGGAGAGACAAACATCTTCCATCTGTTGGTTCACTCCCCAAGTAGCTACCTCAGCCAGAGCTGAGCTGATCCCAGGCCAGGAGCCAGGAGCGTTTTCTGGGTCTCCCATATGGGTGCAGGGTCCTGAGGCTTTGGGTCGTCCTCGGCTGCTTTCCCAGGCCACAAGCAGGGAGCTGGATGGGAAGTGGAGCAGCAGGGACTCAAATCAGTGCTAGCACTGCAGGCAGTGGCTTAGTCTGCTTTGCCACAACCCTGACCCTCCCTCTTCTCTGTTTAATATATACTGCATTGTGTTTGTGAACTTCTTGAAGCTCCTTTGCAGTCCATTTTTACATTTTTTTCCAAAATCTTTTTTACTTTTTTTTTAAAGAGATGGCTAAAACATATCTTTTTGTAAAAACTTTTTTTTTTTTTTGAATTTGAAAGGCAGAGTTACAGAGAGAGAAGGAAGAGACAGGGAGACGGACAGAGAGAAATCTCCCACTCACGGGGCTGCTCCCCAGATGGCTACGGTGGCCAGACTGGGCTGACACTTACCTTTCTTTGATGCCCATTTTAAATGTAAACATACATTTGAGAGAGAAAGAGAATGCTCTCGTCTGGTGGTTCATTGCCCAGAGAAGCACAGGGCCTGACAACAGGGACCCCGTCCACGCATCCTCACGACTGCCCCCGAAGGCGTGCCTTACCAGGAAGCCGGGGTGAAGAGCCAGAGCTGGGACTCAAACCCAGGTCCCCGGACGCGGCTGCAGGGATCCCGAACCCCATCTTCTCAAAGACTTATGAAGCAGCCACACCGTCAACAAACAAACCCCGAGGAACCATGCCATCACAATGAGAAGGGCTGACCCCAGCGGAGTCGAACCGCTAGCCAGCAGGACTGGAAAAGGCGCGGCCACACTGGAGGACACTTTGGTGATTCCATGCGACCCAGCCATTCCACCCCGGTATCGCCCAACAGAGCCGGGGACGCCCGTTCGCACAAACAGCTGCCCGAGCTCCACTGCCCACCGACTGACCAATGAAGAACTGCCCTAACCATTCACAGCGGGGGACACTGCCAGTCAGCGCACGCCACAACAGGGGTGGGGTTTAAAACCTTTATAAAAACCACTCACAGAAGACCCCATATGGTCTGACTCTGCTTCTGTGAAATGCCCAGAACAAGCCAATCCACAGTGAAGGAAAATAGATTAGAAAGTGCTTACGGCTGGCCAGAGAGGGGCAGACACAGGGGCTGGGGTCACAAAGCAATGAAAATACGCTAGGGGCCAGTGGTGTGGTGTGACAGGTAAAGCCGTCCACCTGCGGGACCAGCATCTCTATGGGCACTGGTTCAGGACCCAGCTGTTACATTTCCTTCTTTTTTTAAAGATGTGTTTATTTTTATTGGAGAGTCAATATAGACAGGAAGATCTTCCATGCGTTGATTCACTCCCCAAGTGTCCGCAATGGCCAGAGCTGAGCCAATCCGAAGATCCAGGAGCCTGGAGCCTCTTCCAGATCTCCCAAGCCGGTCCAGGGTCCCAGGGCTTTGGGACATCCTCAACTGCTTCCCCAGGCCACAAGCAAGGTGGGCTGCTCCATTTCTAATCCAGCTACCTCTAATGTGCCTGGGAAATTAGGAAAAGATGGTCCAAGCACTTGGGTCCCTGCACCCATGTGGGAGACCTGGCTCCTGGCTTCAAACCGGCTCAGTTCCAGCCATTGTGACCATCTGGGAAATACACCAGTGGATGAAGAGTTCGCTCTCTCCTCCTTCCCTGAAATTCCATCTTTCAAATAAGTCAATAAATCCTTTTTTTAAAAATGTTCTTAATTCTACGGTGTAGGCATGGTGTTATTATGCCTTATTATACTCTTTCCCCAAGTCCTTTAACAGAACAATAGGATGCTAAGGAGTCTGATTAGACCAGGAGCTACTAACCCCAAGCCCATTTCCTGTAGAGGCTCAGCTTAACGAGTGCTAATCAACTCCTTAGCCCACAACAGTTCTTGATTCTACTGTGCCAGCATTGTGGTACCTGGTGTTAAGCTGCCTCTTGTCACGCTGGTATCCCATATCACAATGCTAGCTCAAGTCCCGGCTGCTCCCCTTCCCATCCAGCTCCCTGCCTGTGGCCTGGGAAAGCAGTTGAGGACGGCCCAAAGCCTTGGGACCCTGCACCTGCGTGCGAGACCTGGAAGAAGCTCTTGGGTTCTGGCTTTGGATCGGCTCAACTCCAGCTACTGCAGCCATCTGGGGAGTGAACCAGCGGAGAGGAGAGCTTTCCCTCTCTGTCTCTCTGTAAATCTGCCTTTCCATTAAAAACAAATAAATTTTTTTTTTTACAATTGTTAAGGACTTTAGCAACTAGGCTACCATGCCAGCCCATAATTAAATCTTTTAACATAAATAAATAGCTGTAGTGGTAGCACCATTCGGAATATACTAAAAGTCAATGGACTGTGTATTTTAAAGAGGCGAACAGTAAAGTGCATAGCTACCAGCAAAGCTATTAAAATAAAAGCGCTCGAAGCAACTACACCACAGCTCAGCCCTCCCACGTCTACACATCAAAAACCCTTCAGTGGAGCAGATCATCTTGACACGAACTCCTTCACCATCCTAATCCCGCTGAAGCTCCTCTCAAACCCACGACATGCCTGCTCACACCTGACAATCATGCCCGACACACACGTGAGCATGCCTCCTGTCATAGCGCCCGGGAGGACTGGAGGAAGTGCAGCCAAAGGCCGTCGAACCCCTCTCCTCGCCCCCTGGCCTCACACACAGCCCTCAGACCTGCTAAACAGCCTGACCCAAGGAGAATGTCTCCACCAGGGTCTCCACCAGGCTAACCTGCAGGCCGAGACCTCACGGGGTCACAGTTAGCCAAACTCTTCCCTCTGAGCTGGAATGGCAGCCCTCCCAGCTGTAGCCCTGGCAACTCCAACAGGATGCTCCGTGTCCCTCACAGGATGCTCCGTGTCCCCCAGCTTACCCCGAGCAACTCCCACAAGATACCCAGTGCCCTGGTGGCAATCCTGGCCTGAAACCTGTTGTAAGCCTCGTGGTCAGGAACCCTCAGAGCTGGTCAGGGTGAGGCAAGAGCAGGGTTAGAGCTGGGAAGAGGCTCTGGGTGCAACTTTTAAGGACGTGGCCCCTTGAGGCGCCACCCCTACCAGCACTGGCCCCTGGGAGCTAGCGCCTCCTTAAACGCCCGTCCAGCTCCTGGACACAGGATGCACTTCCTCAGTCTGTGGCTCTCAGACAGGCCCAGGTGCCCCAGGAAACTGTCACGGAGATGCCAGGCCCAAGGAGCTGCCCCAAAGCCTTGGTCAACCCTGTTGACATAAGGGGCCTGGCCAGACATGACGCCTGCCCCGGGCCTACCTCCCAGAGACGCCCAAGCTCAAGGGTCAGGCGCCCAGGGCCTCCTCCCTTAAGGAGCCCAGGCCACCACCCTCTGGGGAATTTGTCATTCACTCACAAAGCGTCCAAAGCGGATGGAGTCCCCTTCCTCAATGTGCAGGTCGGCCTGGGCCCCACTGAGGCGGGAGATGACGGACTGGCAGCCAGGAAGCAGGGTCCGCAGCAACCCTGAGCCGGTGATGTGGTCGGCGTGGCAGTGGGTATTCACTGTGAGAGAGGAGCACAGGTCCAGGAGGGTACACACAGCACCCAAGGGTCCAGCCCAGCCCCCCCTCACACCCAGGGGTCCAGCCCCTCCTCCCTCACACCCAGGGGTCCAGCGCAGCCCCTCCTCCCTCATACCCAGGGGTCCAGCCCCTCCACCCTCACACCCAGGGGTCCAGCACAGCCCCTCCTCCCTCACACCCAGGGGTCCAGCCCCTCCACCCTCACACCCAGGGGCCCAGCCCCTCCTCCCTCACACCCAGGGGTCCAGCCCCTCCTCCCTCACACCCAGGGGTCCAGCACAGCCCCTCCTCCCTCACACCCAGGGGTCCAGCCCCTCCTCCCTCACACCCAGGGGTCCAGCCCCTCCACCCTCACACCCAGGGGTCCAGCACAGCCCCTCCTCCCTCACACCCAGGGGTCCAGCCCCTCCTCCCTCACACCCAGGGGTCCAGCCCCTCCACCCTCACACCCAGGGGTCCAGCCACTCCTCCCTCACACCCAGGGGTCCAGCCTCTCCTCCCTCACACCCGGGGTCCAGCCCCAGCCCCTCCTCCCCCAGACCTTGGGGTCTTAGGCACCAGCTTCCGGTGCACCCTCTCTGCACCCTGTGGACTGACCTGCATACAGCAGCCGCAGCCCCAGCTCCTTGATCAGCTGGGCGTCTCGAGGCGCCGTTTCCAGAACCGGGTCGATCAGGACAGCCTCTCGAGATTCTCTGTCCCCCAGCAGGTATGTGTAGGTGCAGCTGTTGGGCTCAAACAGCTGGGATGGGCGGCGTGGGGGGCGCGGGACACAGGTGAGGGCGCGGACCCCGACGTCCACACGCCCGGCGGCCAGGACCGCCCCTCCCTCCCAGTGGCCAAAGCGCAGCCACCACCTACCACCGCCAGAACTGGGAAGTGCCAACTTCCTCACATCCCAGACCAAGGAGACCCTCGGCACCCGCGCTCTTTCGGCCCCCAAACCCTCGACCCCGACCCGGGAGCCCCTCTCCCGCCGCCTGGGGCCCAGGAAGCCTGCTCCCTCCCCGGGTCTGGTCACCCCTCACCTGCCGCAGGAGCACGGGGGCTCCAGCCCCGCTGCGCTGGCTCAGCTGCCGCCTGGCGACCCTCAGCACAGCGCCAGCCATCGTGTCCACCGCCGGGTCCGGACTGGGAGGAAGCCCCGCGCGCCACTCGGGGCACGGCGCACCGACCCCGGGGCGGGCCAGGGGCGGGCCGAGGGCGGCGCCGGCCTTAAAGGGGCCTCGGGCGCCTCGGGCGGAGCCCAGCGACAAGGACAGCCTGCCCCGCTGGGGACACTCCGGAGACCCAGAGAAGCAGAGACTAGAGCCACGCCTAGAGAGCGAGGCAGGGGTGGTAGGAAGAGACTAGAAGAGGAATAGAAATCTGAGGTTTCCAGACGCACAGGCCTCCTGGGAAAAGCAGGTGGTAAGAGTGAGAAAAGATGCTAGGCAGGTGTTTGGCCGGAGGTTAAGACCCCTGCAGCTTGGTGTGCACGGAGTCCCTGGTTTAGTCCTGGCTCTGGCGGGACATTCCAGCCTCCTGCCAGTGCAGACCAGCTAGTGACGGGCACAAACCCTGGGGTCTCTGTCACCCCCATGGGAGACCCGCCCTGAATTCTCCCAATGCCCCCAGGGGGAAGGGTTGTTGTAAGTCATTTTAAGGAGTGAAGCAGAAAACTGTGTGAAACAAAATTTACAAGAAATAAAAAGATGTTGGGGCCAGTGTCTCGGGCAGACTAAGCCTCTGCCTCTCATAAAGGCACAGGTTTGAGTTCCGGCAGCTTCACTTCCGATCCAGTTTCCTCTGTAACTCTGCATTTCAAATAAAAATAAACAAATGTCTAAAAAAAAAAAAAAAAGAAAGAAAGAAAGAAAGAAAAGATGTTTATCTGAAGCTCACTGCTGTGTCCCAGGACTGCTGGCTGTGTTACTTAGATTGGATCCAGGGGTGGCTGTTGTGGCTCTGCAGGTTAAACCACTGCTGGCACACCTGCCAGATCCCTTATCTCCATCCCACATGCAGAGGGCCTGGTACAAACCCCAGCTTTTCCAGGCTTCTGATCCGGCTCCCTGCTCATGTGCCTGGCTAGCAGCAGATGATGGCCCAAGGGTTTGGGCTCCTGCCACGTGCATAGAGGACCCAGGTGGAGTTGTGGTGTGCTGAGTTTCAGCTCTCAGGCTGCTGCGGTTATTTGGTGGGGGTTGATGGAGAAACCTGCAGACAGAGGGTGTGTGTGTGTGTGTGTGTGTGTGTCACTGCCTTTCCAGGTGTCGCTGGAGTGTCCATAGAATGCAGTCGAGGCCCTGGTGGCAAGGTCTGCCCTCCCTGGAGCCTGCACTCTGCCCTCCTAAGCTTTTCCTGGCAGGGCCTCCTGTCCCGGGAGTCCTTACTTTCCCTCCCCAGGTCTGAGCACACAATGGTGCCTGCCTGCTCCCTGGGTCTCTCCTCACCCGGGCCTCTCCTCGCACGGGCCTCTCCTCGCACAGGCCTTTCCTCGCACGGGCCTTTCCTCGCACGGGCCTCTCCTTGCATGGGCCTCTCCTCGCAATGGCCTCTCCTCGCACGGGCCTTTCCTCGCACAGGCCTCTCCTCACACGGGCCTCTCCTTGGGGAATCAGAGTTGCAATGGAAGGTTCTGTTTTGTTCACGTTGCAGGAAGTTTGTGTGAGACTCTGGTGGAGAGTTGAAAGACAAGGAGCAGGTGCACTTTTGAGCCTGCGGGACTTGGATGAAGTTCACACAGACAGAAGTTCACACAGCAATAGTTTATTTATAGGGAAAGTCCACTTAAGAGCGGGGAGGTGGACCAGTGCTGTGGTGAGCTGGGTCAAGCCACCACTTGTGGTGCCAGCATCCCTTACGGTGCCAGTTCATGTTCCACGTGCTCTGCTTGTGCTCCAGCTTCCTGCTTATATCCAGGGGAAGCAACAGAGGACGGCCGAAGTGCTGAAGTCCCTGAACCCATGTGGGAGACCTGATCGGAGTTCCTGGTTCCTGGCCTCAGCCTGGCACAGCCCCAGCCACTGGGGATCATTTGGGAAATGAACCAGCAGATGGAAGACCAGTTAGCACCTCTTTAATTCTGCCTTTCAAGTAAATAAATCCTCACAGGAAGAGAGAGAGAAAGCAGAAGTGGACCAGGAACTAAAGCTCAGATGGAGGCTGGGACTCCAGGCCCAAGAGGGCTATGATTTTGTATGAGCTGGTGTTGGACGCAGGGGCTGGTGGGGGGCTAGTAGTTCTCCACCTGTTGCCGGGGCCACCTGGCCCCTATCATCTGTAAACAGCTTCTAAGTGAATGTTCCAACTTGCAATTGGGCTCCCAAAGGGGGAGAGGGAGAGTGTAATTTTTTTTTTAAACTTGCTACTTTTTCTCAACTTCAAGGAGTCCTCTGCCTCTGGCCTCAAGGGCAAGGGAGCCAGAATTGGAGAACAACTCGCCTTTCTCAGCTTCCCCAGTTAATCCCTAACTGTCTCCTGCCCCCGGAGAGAGGGGGCTGGGCAATTAAAGGACAGAGTGATCTGGAGAGAGAGAGGAAGCCGGTCAGGATGGGGGACACAGGCCAAGAAGAGACCATTGATTGCAGACAAGGGGGGACCCTGAATGCTGGGCCCCAAACTAGCCAAAGCTGGGGACCCCAGTCTGGTTGGTAGGGAGAGTCAAGGGGAAGGAAGGGTTGGGACAAGGGAGGTGCAGGGATTGGAGGGGCTAGGGAGATCGGCCCTGGAGCACCTTTTCCTGGCAGTGCCACGTAAGTCGGTCCTCGTCCTGGGGCCATCTTATTGCTTCCTTGCCATTTCTAGAGCTTTCACCTGTGCCCTAGAGGCACATCCTGCCCTGAGCCTTTCTGCCAATCACATACCTTTCAGCCCTGTGACCTCAATTAAGAATATCTGTTGGGTTTTAATTTCCTAGTGGTGTGGGAAGCACTTCCTCTCGAAAGGTCTGGACAAGGCCCACTCAGCAGCCTGGCTTCTCCACGTGGGGTGGGGTGGAGGCTGCGGGGAGTGTTGGTGACCTTGTCACACCATCCTGGGCACCTTTCTCCCATGGCCACACCCACCCAAGTCATTCCAAGCCCTGCTCTCTAACCTCTGCAAACCGGCACCTGTCTGCTGCCTTGCCCTCTGCCCCAGTCAAGAAGGCAGGGACTGCTTCCTGGCTGGGATGGCACTTCAGGGCCGGAATTCCATCCTGCCCCAGCTACTTCCTGGCGGGGACCCTGCTGTGTGACCTTGTCCTCCCTTCGGTACAGGAAGGATCACAGGAGCACCTCTGTGGGGATGACAAACAGTAAGGCATTTAAGGACCGTTTCCTGGAACAGAACAGGTGCTCAAAAATACTAGCAATTAGAGTTGTAATTAGCACATAGCTGAGACCCCACTGGTCCTGTGGCTTTTGGTCTGCCCTTCTAAATGCCAACAAAAGGGAGCAGGGCATCGTGGTGCAGTGGGTTAAGTCGCCACCTGGACATGGGTGTCCTGTAAGCAGCACAGGTTCCCTGACACTCGCACGGAAGAGCCACAGCAGTTCTTGGCTCGCGGCTGGGCTGGCCCAGTTCTGGCCATTGCAGCCGGTTTGAGAGTGAAGCTGCAGAGACAGATCTCTGTCTCTCGTTCTCTCTCTGTCATTCTGCCTCTCTTTCTTTTGGACTCGCCTGCAAGAACATGCCCTGCTTAATAAAAGAGGTGGAGCCGTGGACACAGCCCCTGATGTAAAACGAGATTAAGGCAGCACATTTGGTGCTGTAGCTGAAGAATTAACTGGACAACAACCCCAAGTAAACCAAGACAGCAAATAATCTCGATGAAAGGAGCCAGTGGACACTGGGAGGGTGACGTCATCCTCGGATCGGTGAAATCGGCAGCATTCCAGAACTATCCAAACCACTGGGACGGAACCTCGGAATATGCGCACATGGAGAGTCTGGGTTGATATGAGGTGGCGGTGCCTCATCCCTGGGTGCTGGGACGTGTGGCAAGTCAGGAGTGGTTTTCCCCTTTGTTTCACCCCTTCCCTCAGGAACAACAAGAACTGGCAAATTTGTAAGTAACAGATTCACCCAGTTTTCCCTAAACATTGATTCTTCCCACCCTGATTAACCATGTAATAATTATTTTTAAAAATAAAATTTAAAACAAATTTCTCTCTTTCTCTATTAAGATTGATTTATTGGCCAGGCATGGTAGTCTAGTGGCTAAAGTCCTCGCCTTGCACACGCTGGGATCCGATATGGGCACCAGTTCTAATCCCAGCGGTCCCACTTCCCATCCAGCTCCCTGCTTGTGGCCTGGGAAAGCAGTCGAGGACGGCCCAAAGCCTTGGGACCCTGCACCTGTGTGGGAGACCTGGAAGAGACTCCAGGCTCCTGGCTTTGGATCGGCCCAGCACCGGCCATTGCAGTCACTTGCGGGGGGGCGGGGGGGGTGAGCCAGTAAATGGAATATCTTTCTCTGTATCTCCTTCTCTCTATAAAGTTGCCTTTCCAATAAAAATAATCTTTCAAAAAATGTCACTGCAAAGCAGACTAAAGATCACAGTGAAGAAAAACAAGGGGTGGGCCTTGTTGAGATTCTGTTGCAAACACAGTGTAATAAAAAGGCACTCGTGGCTGTGAGGTCTGGCTTGGAGCTTCAGAATTGTCTGGGAGGAGCAGGGTGGAGCAGGGTGGGGCAGGAAGAGCAGGGCCTCCAGTGGCCAACTGCTGAGGCCAGCCTGTTCTATGCTGACTCAGAGAGCACTGCTATTGTTTTATCTTTCTGCAACTTTGGAATAAAGTAAAGCACAGGGCTTGCAAAGAGGACAAAGCAGCACTGCGGGGTGTGTGCTAAGATGGGTGAGGTGTGATGGCTCAGCTGGATTGGCTAATCCTCCACCTGCAATTCTGGCATTCAATACGGGCATCAGTTTGTATGCTGGCTGCTCCACAGGTCTGCCGTGCAGGTGCAGGGTCCCAAAGCTTTGGGCGTCCTTCGCTGCTTTCCCAGGCCACAAGCAGGGAGCTGGATGGGAAGTGGGGTCACCAGGGTACGCACCAACGCCCATATGGGATCCTGGTGCCTTCAAGGCCAGGACTTTAACCACTATGCTATTACACCGGGGGGCCTCCCCCCAAAAAAATACACAAATATATCTTTAAAAATAAATAAATAAATCTCAAACAAAACAAACATGTTACAGGCCTTCCCTGATTCCTTCTCCCTTTCCAAGTCCTATCACCACAGTGCTACTTCTTTTCAAAGTTGTGGCTCCTCCTCCGGGGGTCAGTGGCTGTTTATTCTTGTAGGCTTCTATTTAGCACCGATTCAGAGGGCATTGGCTACGTGTTGAACTCTGTTCTGGACTCTGGATCAGAGAAACAAGCCCTGAGGAAGATGGACCGTAGCATTTGTAAGAGCTGGAAGGCAGGCCCATGCACACAGCATGTGCCTCCCCCAACACACACACACACACACACACACACACACACACACACACACTCCGCTCTGTGCACTGTCTCCAGTTCCCCACACACCCCACCCTCCTCACTAGATATATCTTATAAAACAAAGCATAGGGCCTGGTGTGGTAACCTAGTGGCTAAAGTCCTCACCTTGACATGCCAGAATCCCATATGGGCATCGGTTCATGCCCCAGAAGCTCCACTTCCCATCCAGCTCCCTGTTTGCCACCTGGGGAAGCAGTCGAGGACGGCCCAAAGCCTTGGGACCTGCACCTGCGTGGGAGACGCGGCCCAAGCCCCTGGCTCCTGGCTTTGGACCCTCCCACCCTCCAGGTTCCAGATGGCGGAAACAGACCCAGAAAGAGACGCCTGGCCTGATGCCTAGAAAGTGTCTGGAGCCCCAGATTGCAAAGCTCGGAGCAGGGAAGGGTGCCAGCAGGACCCGGCACCGAGGGGACGGGGGAAGGGGCGGGACCTGGGCCGCCATCACCCAATGACGAGCCAAGGCCCGAGCGTTTATGCAAATCCCGCGCCTTTCATTGGGAGCAGGCTCGCTCCGGGTCTGCGGTCCCCGCCCCCTGCTGAGGCCAGGGCCTGCGGGGCGGACACGGGCCTCCGGTGCTGGACGCCGCCTCGGCAGCGCGAGCTCGGGGCGGCCGGTGCCGGTCAGTCCTGCCCGCGCTTGGCTCCGCCCCAGTTCCCTTGGCTCACCCACTCCACCCCCAGGCTCCGCCCCTTCCGTCCCCGGGCCTCAGACCTGTAGGCTTCATTCTTGCTCCTGCAGCCACGCCCACCATGCCCTGAGTCCCGCCCACTCCAATGTGGGTTTCTGCTGTTGAGTTTGGATTCTAGAGTCCCCACCAGCTTGGGTCAAAGTGGCACCTGTGTATATTTTCATAGCCACACCCACCGTAGCTTAGGCCCCACCCACCCTCCCACCCGCGTCAGTGTCGCCCCACGCCCACCCTAGGTTCCTGTATCCCGCAGGATGCCGGAGGGAGGCACGGAGCCCGCTGCCGGGGCCGCCGATCCCGGTTCCACCGCCCAGGACCCGTGACCCAAGCAGGAGATGAGCATGGCCCGCAGGGACGGGGTACGTTCTGGGAGGGAGGGGGATGCGGAGACCAAGGGAATCAGGCTTTTGGGGTCTCAGAGCAGGAGATCGCGGGGCCAGGCAAGGACCAGGATCCTGCAAGATGCAGCTTTTGGGGAGTCCTTGTTCATCTTTGAGGGGGACCCTTAGTAATCGTTTGCTGGGGCTTGGGGAACTCTCGGGGGGGCGGTCGCTTTGAGGGTCCAGAGAGGGATGGAGGGCAGGGACATGCCTATGGTGGAATCCGTGTGCACTGGAGGGGGACCCCTTCAATACTGAACGTGCAGCCGCTGGCTGCTTCCTGGCGCCCACCAGCCCTCCTGTTCCTCAGCTCCGCCGAAGCCCACCGTGTTGGGGGTCGTACCTTCCCGGCCCCGCCGGCGGCCGCCTCCCCAGTGCCCACACCGCTGCTCAGACTGCGACAAGGCCTTCTCCTACCCGTCCAAGCTGGCTACACACCGGTTGGCGCATGGCGGAGTCCGACCCCACCCGTGCCCAGACTGCCCCAAGGCCTTCTCCTACCCCTCCAAGCTGGCTGCCCACCGCCTCACGCACCATGCCACAGACGCCCGCCCACACCCCTGCCCGCACTGCCCCAAGGCCTTCGGCCACCGCTCCAAGCTGGCTGCACACCTCTGGACCCACGCCCCCTCACGCCCCTACCCGTGCCCCGACTGCTCCAAGTCCTTCTGTTACCCCTCCAAGCTGACGGCCCACCGCCACACGCACCATGCCACAGACGCCCGCCCCTACCCCTGCCCACACTGCCCCAAAGCCTTCTCCTTTCCCTCCAAGCTGGCCGCCCACCGCCTTTGCCACGACCCTCCTGTGGCGCCGGTGGCCAGGCCTCAGGCCGCCATCGGTGCTCCAGCTGTGACCAGGCTTTTGGCCAGAGATGCCTGCTGCTCCTCCACCAGCGCGGCCACCAGGCCAAGGGCCAGGGCAAGAGAGAGCTCAGCCTCCCTCTGCTGCCAGGTGGGACATCCAGGACTGCACGGGGAACTTGCCTTGCACCGAAGCAAGGCCTTGACTCCCCTGCCATGGGAAGGGAGAGCTGTGGGCCAATGCAGGTCTTGGGTTGGTGAGAAATACCAACAGGCTCCCTCGGCTCGTTAAAGGTTTAACCCGGGGTTAAACCTTTGCCAATGACTGAATGCAAGTGTCCTTGTTTGAACAACTGTAAGTTGGGATTTGAAACTTTAAGCATGTGAAAAAGGTGCTTGCTAGAGCCTTATGGTCTGGCTCAAGACTGTCAGCAGCCCAGTGGGCGTTGGCAGAGGCCAGCTGCTGAATGACAGCTGTCAGGGCCGTGTGCGGACATGGAGACAGCCGAGCCGGCCAGGTGGTGACAGCACAGACAGTTCAAATACAAGCCTGACTGCCAACCACTTTGTGCAAACTGGGGAACCCTGGCCAAGCGCGGTCCCTTCTCTGGCATGGGGGTACCTGTAAGGGACAAGCAGCGTCCTAGGCCAAGGCAGCTCCCCTCCTGGAGCCCGTGTCTCCCCGTGACACATGGATGGGCAAAGTGACAGGCACGAGGCTATTCTGTGTCCCACAGGTGTGCTGTGCACAGAACACTGGTGGTACACAATGCAGATGGGAGTGGTCTAGGTGGGGAAAAGCCAGCACATAGCGGATCAGTGCCCCGTCCCATCCTTGCTTCCTCCCCCACCACAAGAACAGTAGATGGAGCCTGTGACCTTGGCCTGGGAACAAAGCACCCAGCTCAGAAACAGACCTTTGTGGGTCGATGAGACAAATCCCACGTGTGGGCAGATGCAGGGCCCGGCGGCTTATGCTCCTAGGTGGTGCAGGGTTGCTGCGATGACCCACCTCGCACCTGATGGCAGGTGCATCAGGGGCGTGGCCGCGAGCCAGTGAAGCTCCACAAAGCCAACAGAGAGGCTGGTTTTCCAGGGCGGGCGCTGGCACCTGCTCACTGACCCCTGCTGTGGGATGGGGGCCAGGAGGCACCATCAACAAAGAGGCTGAGAGGTACAGGGAACAAAATGAGATGGGAGCCCATGCAGGCAGGTAACGATGCCCCAACCATCTGCCTTAGTTTCCACATGGCCAGGGGCTTTGGCAGAGTGCCCGGCACGATCACCAAGAACCCTGCTGTGGGAACAAGGATGACAGAGGAGCCGAGGCTGTGGGCAGCCTGCGGAGGCTGAGCAGCAGAGAAAGGGACTCTGCCTCAGGAGTCCAGAAGGATCCCAGACCCGCTGAGGCTGCAAAGCCAGCTCCGCCCACCCAGGCTGGTCTGGGCCTCCTCCCTAAGTGGAATAAATGTGCTTTGTTGAAGGCTGTTACGCTGCTGACTGCACGCAGGCCCTTACCTCACCCCAAATGCTCAACAAGTTTCTGGTATTTGCAGGCTAAATTGGAAGAGCAGAAGTCATAAAGAAAGAGGACTTATTTCAATAAGCATAGAAATGGAGGAAGTCTCCTGAGAGATAAAGTATAAACCGCAGACAGACAAGTGAATGAGGCCAGAAACCAGTGCAGAGCTGGGGCGGACAGACAGTGCTGGGGGAACCTGCGCCAGTGTGGCCGCACACAGGGCAGCCAGGAGAGGCCCTTCTGGGCAGAGCATGCCCGGCTGTGACCCGAGAGCTGTGGAGTCAGAGGGAGACAGTCTACAGAAGGACATTTCGCTCATGAGCGGGCACTGAGATGGCCCACGGGAGCGAGCAGGCCACTGGCTGCCACGAAGCAACCTGCTCAGGACCTGGGAGACAATGATATGCCCCCCACCCCCGGGTACTCTGTGGCCATATGGGCCAGCAGCCGAGCAGGCGTCCTAAGTCTCCTGACGGCTGCTGGCTCCTGGGACACAGCCCGCCAGCTGTGCCTCAGACTCCTCATCTGCACCAGGTCCCTGCAGAGCAGCAGGACACTGCGAGGTCCTCCCAGGCATTCCCTCTGGTCCACCCGGCCCCGCCCCACCATTCTATCACACTCCCAGGCTGCTTGAGCTGATAATCCCAGATCCAGTATGGGGGCACCTGGTGTGACACAGGGAACTTTACGCGTGGAGGAATGAGTCATGCTTGGGGAGGCGAGGTGATGCTCCGTGCGTGGGCTGTGCTTTAGTTTAAACATGAGTGGGGCTGGAATGCAGCGACCTCTAGAGCTGGACGAGAGCAGTGCGCCTCTGGGCCTGCAGAGGGATGGCTGCCCAGCCCATGCCAAGAGCCCTGGACCTGTGGGAGCATGCCCCACATGTGTTGTTCTTTCTGCCCACCCAGTTCTCTGGGTGACCCATCAGCCAGCCTGTGCCCCAGGCCTTGTGGCTGCTGTGTGCCGTGCCACCTCTGCAGGTGCAGCAGTTGGCCCGCTACCTCGGGATGCTCCCCACTTCCTGGCTTCCGCCCGGGCCGAGTCTTGCCTGCAGCTCGTGACCCTCAGCTCCTGCAGAAGACAGTGGAGCTTCAGAGAGGGCCCAGGATCTGGGGGACTGGACTGTCCCCTCCCCTGCCTGCTAAACCATGAGGCAAAACCATGCAGGTGCCCCCTCTCAGAAACTTTTGGCAACCCTGAAGCACAGGCCACGCCCACAGATACCCAGCTGCCCCAGCCTATGGCCCACAGAGCAGACTGCGTGGCAAGGCTGGCTCCCAGCGCCATGGCCTTGGAGTGACACTGTCAGACACTCCTTGCTTCCACTACAAGCGGCATGGGGCCAGAGAGAAGCAGCAGAGTCCTGAGTAGGGGTGGTGTGGGGAAGGGGCTGTCCTGCCTCCTGGCCCCCAGGACAGGAGCAGACTCGTGGCCGGAAGAGGGGAGGCAGACGCTGAGTGACAGTCTGGAAGACTTCAGAGTGAGAAGGGGCAGATGCTGCAAAACCTGTCTTTATTCAGCCCACTTCCTGTGTGTGTGTACGTGTATGTGTGTGTGTGTGTGTGTGTGTACGTGTGTGTGTGTACGTGTGTGCGTGCGTGTGTGTACGTGTACGTGTGTGTGTACGTGTGTGTGTACGTGTGTGTGCGTGTGTGTACGTGTGTGTGTGTGTGCATGCCTATGCTCAGGCCTGGGGCACCACCCCGTAGAGCTGGTGGGGGAGGAGCCTCTGCTTCTCGTTGCAGCTGTAGATCCAGCGGGGGCGCACGAAGGCCAGGGAGGGGTTGTCCATCAGGGCCTGCAGGTCAGGGTGAGGATTC
This sequence comes from Ochotona curzoniae, assembly GCF_017591425.1. NCBI lineage: Eukaryota > Metazoa > Chordata > Mammalia > Lagomorpha > Ochotonidae > Ochotona > Ochotona curzoniae. The sequence continues at coordinate 1,155,649 of NW_024465561.1, read as the reverse complement.
AACATGGGAAGGTAGAATCAAGGGGTGCCAAGGCGTTCCCCTCTCCCCTAGGACCCACCTCCTCGAAGCTGGGGTCCCACTCCTGGGCGGTGATCACAAACTGCACGCGATCGCTCATGTAATCCTCGAGCTCCCTGGCAGGGGAAGAGGCGGCGGCTGGAACCTCAGGGACCAGAGCCACCCTGCCTGCTGGCACTGCTCGGCCACCCACAGCCACCATGGCAGCGCACACACGGCGGCCAGCACTCCTGCTCGCCCCGACCACAGCCACGGGGACAGCACCCACACAGCGACAAGCACTCCTGGTGACCCCTTTAGACAGCAGAGAAGCCAGGTGGGCAGGGCAGGCTCTGCGGCCCAGCCCGTCTGCTGACTGCCCCCTTCTCACCCTCCCCTGCACCTTCCGCCCACCCTCGGGACACTGACCCGTTGAAGGCTGTGACATAGCGGATGAGCTTCCGTCGCTCGTCCCCGGGGAACTCCCCATACAGGAAGAAGTGTTTGCCCTGGAAGAAGTCTGTAGGAGAGTGGGATGCAGCAGGAGGCAGCGGGAGGCACTGGATGCTCCGCCCCAGGTCCCCAGGAACTGGGCACCAAGACAAGGAGGTGAGCCCAGATGGTGGGCAGGAGAGGGGTCCAGGAGAAGGGAGAGGGGCCCAGTGGGTGGGACCAGTGGGTGGGAGAGGGGTCCAGCGGGTGGAACGGGGCTCAGCGGGTGGGTGAGGGACCCAGTGCGCTCCAGCAACACTTCTCACACAGGGCAGGGCTGGCGAGCCCACCTTAGGTGACCCCCACCCTCATTCCCACGTGCCACTCTCTCACTGGCCCCATGTGCCTTCCTGCCTCACTCCCCCCTCCCACTTAGCATGCCTTTCCTGACCACTGGCTGACGCCTCTCCGGGGGCTCTGGGTCACGTCCCGCTCGTCATCCACAAAGACCAGGCTGTGAGAGCTTGCTCAGTGGCCCAAACCTGCCTGCCTTCTCCCTCCAGTCTGGACCTGAAGATGTGCTGTCCCCAGGGGTCCCCAACCCCTGCACATGGCCAGTGTTCAGGTTGATGACTGATGTTAAAGTGAGCATGTGTGGGCCCAGTGCAATAGTCTAGTGACTAAACTCCTTGCCTTGCATGTGCCAGGATCCCATACGGGCGGCAGTTCTAATCCCGGCAACCCTGCTTCCCATCCAGCTCCCTGCTTGTGGCCTGGGAAAGCAGTCAAGGACAGCCCAAAGGCTTGAGATCCTGCACTTGCGTGGGAGACCTGGAAAAAGCTCCTGGTTCCTGGCTTCAGATTGGCTCAGCTCCAGCCACTGTGGCCGCTTGGGGAGTCAAACAGAGGACAGAAGATCTTCCTCTCTGTCTTTCCTCCTCTGTATATCTGCCTTTCCAATAAAAATAAATTAATTTAAAAAAAAAATGAACACATGCGTGCACAGCCCGGGTCCCAGCAGACAGCACTGCTCTGGCCCTGTGATGTGTCCAGGCCCCCGGCCCCTGCACTGGTCCAACAGCAGTGTACCTGCTGAGAGACTGGCTGCTCTCACCTTGGGGGGGCACGTCCAAGGGGTCACCCTGGCACAGGGCTTTGGGGCCAGGAGGCAGACCAGGTGGACAAAGCGGGGCAGTACAGGGAGGGAGCTGAAGGGATGGGGAAGGGGTCTTGGAGAAGCCGGGGTGGCCTGGATGGTGGTGGAGGAAGACGGGGCTGGCACTGGTCCCAGGGCTGGCTGAGTCAAGTCAAGCTAAGGACTGACAGTCCTGTGGCAGGAGGGACGAAGGGCAGAAGGAGACCCACCTGGGAGCTCGGGAACCGGCAGGTCGGGTGACTCTGGCTGCTCTTCGTTGTCTGTGTTCTCATCGGTGGAGCCCGCGTACGGGTCCTCACCATTCTCTCCCTGGCCGGGCAGTTGTCGTTGGTCTCTCTGCTCCACCACCCTGGGAATGGGGATGAGAAGGGCTGCTGAGTGGGCATGCGCAACACAGGTCCCAGCATCCCCGAAGCCCAGCCCTGACTCCACTCAGCCTACCTCCTCAGCTCGTCCTCAGTGTCCCCAGAATCCTCAGCCCCGTTGTCCTCTCCTTTTGGCAAGTAGAAGATCAGTCAGTGCCAGGTGGTACCTGGTCTCCTGAGAAGACTAGAACCTTCTCTCCCAGTCTCAATTGCCCTAGGATCTGATAATGTACCATTCAACCCTGGCCCTCCTCCCTCACACCCAGGGGTTCAGCCCCAGCCCCTCCTCCCTCAGTCTCAGAGGCCCAACCCCAACCCTCCTCCCTCACACTCTGACCTGACTGCCCCCCCTCAACATCTGTATCATCCTGGGGTGTTGGTGAGGCTGCTTTGGTCTCTTTGGGGCTTGGGGGCCTCTGCGGTGAGCTAGGTCCAGCTGCCTGAGGGGGCCTGGCTTTGGTTTGGGGACGCTAAGGAGGGAGAGACAGTATGGGTGAGTGGGGAGCAGGGAGTTGGAGTAACCACAGTAGCTCCACACCCCCCTCCCCACCACAGGGCCATGGAACCTTCCGGGCAGGCCGGGGGGCTTCATCCCCGCTGCTGCTGGCAGAGCCGTCCTCGTCCTCACTGCTGGAGCTGGGTCCTGCCATGAGGTACCTGGGAGGAAGAGGGGGAACCCAGGCCTCAGCCAGCCAGGAGCCAGCAGACGCTCGGGGCAGGGCTTCTGGCCCCACCAACCTGCTCTGCTCTGCAAATCCCCATCAGCCCAGCTGCCCAGGAGCTAAGCACCCTCTCTCGGCTCTTCAGGGTGAAACAACCCACTGTAGGAAGGGAAGATGAATCAGAAATCATCCTCTCCCTGCTGGGAGCCCCAGCAGCTCTTCCTTAGGAGAACTCCCGCCAGCTCCAGGAAGGTGCTGGAAGCTGGCCCTCGAGTGACCCCAATGCTGTACTCCTTGCTCTGTGAAGAATACAGGGGTTCCCACCTGCCAGCACCCCGTGCCTGGGCTGAGCATGTGATGGACACATTGTTGTTGAAGCTCATTTTACAAGGGAGGAAATGGCACCGAGAGTTGAACTGGTCCCCAGCTCGGGGCAAGGCAGGTGGCGGAAGACCAGAGATGTTTGTGGTTCTGGGACCCGTGCTGAGAGCCCTGTGTGGGCCTGGGCCATTCCCAAGCTGGTGACCATCGAGGAGGGATGCCCACTGATCGGGACTCATCAGTAAGGCCCCTAGACCCTTTCCTTCAAGCTGCTTTATTTTAATGGAGAGAGAGAGAGAAACAGAGAGAAAGATCTCCCATCTGCTGGTTTGCTCCTCAGTTACCCATGACAGCCAGGGTTGGGCCAGCCCCAAGGCCAGAAATCTGAACTCCATCTCATGTGCCACAGAGCCACCACCTGCTGCTTCCCGAGACGCGTCAGCAGGAAGCTGGACAGGATGTCAGTGCGACCTAGGCACCCCAGTCTGGGGCACGGGCATCCCATGTGGCAGTGAACCCTGACATTAGACGCTTGTTCCTCACAGGGTTTCAAACACTCAGCTGATGATGTGGACAGGGGAGCTGCCTCAAGCCCCCCTCGTGCTGACTGACATGTAACGAGGCAGGGCATTGTTTTGCACAGAGGATGACACGAGGTGGGATGCCTGTGCCGGTTTCAGAGGACGTGGTTGGGGTCCCAGCTTCAGATCCCAGCTTCCTCCTAACGCAGGCTCGGAGGGGCAGCAGGCGATGGACCTGGCACTTGGGTCCCTGCCGCCCACATGGGACATCTGAGTGGAGTTTGCTGCTCTGGGCTTTGGCCTGGTGCAGGACCGCCGCGGCCACTGTGGGCGTTTACACAAAGAACATTGGAAAGGGAGTTTTCACTCCATCTTCACCTGCTTTTCAAATATGCACGCACACTGGGAAAACCGCAGGCCCTGGTACCCGTCCCCTCACAGGAGCAGGTAGAGCCTTCCACTCCGACGTCTGCTGAGACACCGTGATTCCAGTCGGATTCCCCTTGGGGGCTCAGCACTGGTGTGTGTGTGTGTGCGTGTGGTGTGTGTGTGTGGTGTGTGTGTGGGGGGGTGTGTGTGTGTGTGGTGTGTGTGGGGGGGTGTGTGTGTGGGGGTGTGTGTGTGGGTGTGTGTGTGTGTGTGTGTGTAGTGTGTGTGTGTGTGTGTGGTGTGTTAGTTACGTGTGTGCACGCATGGGGTCTCACCTCCGGGAGGGCAGCCGCCGCCGCATGCGGTGACAGTCCAGCACCCACTCTTTGCGCACGATGCGGCCTCCAAGGCCTAGGACCTGGCTGTACTTGGGCGTGTTGGCAAAGGCACAGCTGTCGGGGAACAGAGTAGAGAGGTCTCAGTTAAGTGTGAGCTGTTGGGGAGGCAGAGACAGGGTTAGGGGGAAAGAGACCGAGAGAAACGGGGAAAACAGAGATTGGCCGCCAAGGGAGAGACACAGGAATGGGAGACAGACAGCATGCACAGGGTGGAGGAGCAGAGCGGGCACAGAGGCCAGGCCTACATGAGGTGGGTGCTGTCCGGGGTCCAGTCGGGCCGGTACTTGGCCCCCAGTTCCAGCGCCTTGTCCCGGAGCTCCGAACGGAAGGGGTTCTGGAAGCCGCTCAGCACCACCACCACCCCTTGAAGGATCTGCCCCAGCTCCTGGGGGCCGGCTCGGGCTGCCCTGGGCTCGGGGCCTTCTCCCCGTGGCTTCCCCGGTGCTGCTCCCTGAGCTGGGGCAGGGACAGGGGCCGCGGCTGGGGTACGACTGGGGGCTGACACTGGGGAAGCCAGAGTTGACAGTTAGCACTGCCAGGGCCAGGCCTCCCCCCTCCCTCAGCCGGGGGCCCAGACCTCCTCCCTCAGACCTTCCTCCAGCAGCCCAGGCCCTGGGGATCAAGGGATCAGCCTGCTCACGTTTGGGTCTCTTGGCAGCAGGCCCTGCAAGCTGGGCTGGTTGTTTGCTGGGGACCTTCTTATCCTCCTGGTTCAAATCCAACTTCCTCTTCCCTTTGGGGGACTCCTGAGGCTGAGGGGCACACTGAGGTCTCAGCGCTTTGCCTCCCAACTGCCCCCTCACCCGGGGTCTGAGGCGCTCACCTTGGAGGTGCTGACCACGGCCCTGGAGACCGGAGAGGTGGGGGTGGCGGCACTGGAGGCCTGGAGGGTGGCAGCTGCATAGCTGGGGCCGGCTGGGTCCCTGGATGTGGCTGCGAAGGGACAAGAGGGGCATTCGGCTAGGCCTGGGCTCCCCCTCGCCTGGGGGTCCCTCACCCTCTGCCCGGGCTGAGCACTCACTGGGGGACGTCTTGTTGATGCGGTTGAAGAAGAGTGCCCCAGGTTTTAGGGCGCTAGCACCCTCATCTTCCTCCTTTACGCGGAACTGGCCCAGCTTGGTCACGGTTCCCTTCTGAGATGCCACAAGGTCAGAGCCTGAGCAGGGGCAGGGCAGGGGCACGGGCAGAGCTCTGGAAGGGGTGAGGCTTACCTGTGCGGGCACCTCTGCCTCGTCTTTGTCTGGGGGGCTGTGGAAGCGCACGAAGCTCAGGCCGTAGGGAGCATCCTGGGGAAGGAGGCACCAAGTCAGGGACGGTGCGCAAAGGGGGACAGTCCCTGCCGGCTCTCTCCATTCCAGGGGCCACCCAGCAGACATGAGAGCAGCAGCAGCAGCAGCAAGGAGCTGTGACTGGAGTCTGGGCTCAGAGTCAGGCCCTGCAGCTCCCACAGTGCCTGCCCCGGCTGACCGGCCGCTGGGGGAGCCGCAGCACCGGATCCCCCTGCGGCAGAGCCCCCGTCACTTCCTCCACTGGGTGGCGCCAACACACACAAGCACCAGAGCAGCCCTGTGAAGGTCAGGAGAGCAAGGCCCAGAGAGGCACTGTACCTGCCGAGCTCACACAGCTGAAGGGGAGGGGGCAGACCTGCTGCTCCAGACCTCCAGACCTGCTGCTCCCCTGACACTCTAGGGCCCCCCACACCTCCCCTCCCAGATGCTGTGGTCACAGCTCCTATGCTCCTAACAGGAACGAAGTTTCCCGTGGTGCAGAGCACCCCAAACCCATTTCAGGAGCACAGGGGCTCAGCCTCCCCATAATCCCACAGGGACACCAGTGGGCCAGCCCTCCCAGAGCCTCGGTCCCCAAGCCCCACCCCGGGCACCTTGCTGTAGGGCTGGCTGCAGACAACCCGGACACGGTCCCAGCGCTTCTCAGCTGCTGCCCGGACCAACTTGTCAGGCCCAAACATGCGGACACGGTTGGGGTTTGAGCCGCTGCGGCTCTCAGAAGGGGACATGAAAGATGACGTGACCAGTAGGACCTGGGAGGGAGAAGGCACAGTGAATGAGAGCCAGGGATGGCTGGCTGGCGGAGGTGACGCGTCCTTGGGGCTGGGCAAGAGGCTCCAGCACGACTCAAGTCTGACACACGCCGACCCTGCCAGGGCCCGAACAAGACCTCCTGCCTTCTTCAGGATCTGAACGCTGGACCTGTCTCCGAGCTGCCCCAGTGCAGGGAGCTCCAGCAGCCCACAAGGCAAACCCCTTTGGGAAACGTGGGGCTGAATGCGCAGAGAAGCCCAGGAGCGGGAGAGGAGTGGCACCCATACTAAGCGATGTCTCTCCACGCAGACCCAGGGCAGTGCTGTACGCTGGAAAAGCACAGGGACCTGCAGGCCCACTGCGCCTCCCCAGCTCTGCCCACAGGGGGAGCCCGCGAGGCAGCACCTAGGGCAATCCTGTGGTGTCACTCCAGCTTCCCAGCAGGGGGCGGGTGGCCGGGAGGGGGCCCTCAGGGCAAGGAGGAACAGCAGCCCCTCCCCAAATTCCCTCCTTCACCCCCAGTCCCAGTTCTAACTCTCGAGCTGTCCAGTGACTCCCATCTCCTGTTCCTCTAACCCGAGGGGTGCCCCTGCTCCCCCTTCATCACTCCTGGGTCTTCCAGTCACACCCCCTCAGACAGCCCTGACATGAAATTCTGCTAAAATGGGGAGGAATGCAGGAGCAGCCTCCATGTGGCTTCCTCTCTTCAGAAAAAAAGCATGCGTGAACTTTGGGGGGATCTTTGAAGATTTACTTCAATGGTTCCAATCTATCTCCGTCTCTTCCGTTCTCTAACTCTGATTTTCAAAAACCTGGCCTGGGATGGCATCTTGAGACCCCCACCCTGCTGCAGGTGCTGGTGCCCAGGATGGGGGGCAAAGGAGGGAGGAGACGCTCTCCCTGGGAATTCCCGACCACAGCCCTGGAGCCCCAGGATCTGCAGGAAACACTCATGCTAACCCTGCACTGGCAAGCCCCAGCTGGAGCTGCCCTGTGCGCACACAGGCTTCCGAGTCTCCTTTGCAGAGGTTGGAGCGGGGGCAGTTTTGCAGTTTTATTTCCTACCCTGTTTGTGGCTGCCTCAGGCTGGATGTTTGGGGGGCATCAGCAGTGGCCCCCCCCCAGCTCTCCTTCCCTGTTCTTGGTTCTTCCTCTTGGCGTCTCCAGCCCTGCGGGTCCTGGGAGCCCGGGGTCTCAGCTACAAGTTGGGACAAAAACCTGAGCTCAACAGACTTTGAGCAGAGAATCCTGACAGAACGAGAGGCCACAGGCATGGGGTGTTTTCTGACCCTGGAAGGAGGAATTCCTCACCTCGCCTCCACCTTGAAAGAGACAGACCAACAAAGGCAGAGAAACAGTCACTGTCATGCTTCTTGCAAATCTTTTTCATGGCAAAGTGAGGTTGCAGGGGTCCCCTGCAACATGAAGTCTCCGCTTGTCCCTGGGAGCCAGGAGCCAGGAAAAGCAGCTCTGCTCCCAGGCAGGTGTCCGTTTACCTCCCTGGTCGGTGGTGTCTCTGCTGCAGGCCCTCCCGGGGGTCGGGGGTGCAGGGGTCAGGCGCGACCCTCCTTGCCTGGGGTGGGAGAGGGGAGGCCAGCCAGACCTGCTCACCTCGTAGTCCTGCTCGCCGGTCCCTGCGGCCGAGCTGCCCACCAGCACCTCCACAAAGGCCGAGCCGTCGTTCCCGATGTCCACACTGTGTATCTGCTCCTCCTTCTCAAACTGTAGATGGAGAGAGACGCCACGGTCACTGCCTGCCCTGCCCTTGGAGTTGCTAGGGGACCCTTGGAGGGACGACTGCTCTCTGGGAAGTCCCCTGGCACCGTGGTACCAGCTGCATGAGCCAGGGTATGGCACAGAGCAGGAGTTGGCAATAGCAACCAATCCACATACCCCCAGCCCTGCACACCTGTCTCCCCACCTCCCTGACTGCCAGGGTACCCTCCCCCAGCCCTGCACACCTGTCTCCCCACCTCCCTGACTGCCAAGGCAGCCTCTGGCAGAGTTGGAACTTGCCACGTGGTATCATGTGTTGCCAGTGCCTGCGGTCATGTGGGACTCCACAGGCAGGGCATGCTGTGTGCGCTTTTGCTCTCCACTGGTTTCCAGGTTTGAGTCCCGGCTCAGTTACGCCCTGACGCTTAGCCTCTCCAGTCAAGCTCTCAGAGCCCCAGCTCCCTCCTCATCACACGCACAGGATCCCATGGGGAACAGCCGGCCACAGGGCACTGCCTGCAGCAGGCACTCTGCTGCCAGTTGGGAGGTGCGGGGATGAAGGCTGGGCGGACCACGTGCTGGCGATGCTCTTCCTAAGCCGGGCCCCCAGGAGCGCTCACGGCTCTGCCTGGCAAGGGGTCGGCTGCCAGCGCCTCATGGAGGAGGCTGCACCCAGTCCACTCACCAACACTCTGTGCTTCCCACACCCATGACCTGTTCTGCCATCCCACTCCTCCCTCCGTCCCCGGGGTAGAACCCCGACATCCTCACCTCTCCCACAGCACAGGGTACAGGTCCCAGAGCGGGGAGCACGCAGACCTGTGCATTTCAGATGAGTGGCTTTTATTACATCTGTAAATCCTTCTATATTTGCAATCCTTGGCATTTTGTTTTCTTGATAAGCAGGAAAAAAAATCTGATAAAAACATGCAGCAGGGGAGGCTTTTGGCACAGCAGGGAGGCTGCCATATGGGGCCCCTAAGTCCCCGGTAATGGGGCCTGGTTTGAGTCACCCCTCCTGCCCCTGGGCACCCTAAGATGGCGCAGGCAATGGCTCAACCCAGGCTGCGTGCCAGGCTGAGTGCCATGTTCCTGGCTTCAGTCCCGGCTACTGTGAGCTTTCTCTCTGCCTTCCAAATGAAATGAACATAAACACTAATGTGTGTGCATGGGGCACGCAGGTGACCCAGCAAAGTGGACGCTGGTCAGTGAGGACAGTGGTCAGTGAGGACAGTGGTCAGTGAGGACAGTGGTCAGTGAGGACACTGGCCAGGACAGCCTTCTTGCAGCGGCTGAACTCGATGCCCAGCTCTGGGTCCTGGTTCCAGAGACCTGCTCACTCGCTAACACCCAGACACCATGAGGCAGCAGGGATGGCCCACGGACTGGGGTCCTGCCATCCATGTGGGAGCCTTGGATGGAGTTCCCAGTTCCAGCCTCGCTCTGCACTGAGCTCTCCCACACAACCCCTTCAAGCACACAGCACAAAACCCTGGGGACAACCCGTGTCCGTGCTCTGGCGAACGGTAAACACTGCAGGGTGAACCTCCCCGAAGAAGGGAGTGAGGCTCGCAGCCCAGCGCGGCGGGACCGGAAGGCGGTGTGCTGAGAAGCCAGGGCCAAGGCCGACATATGCAGGCAGGAAACGCTCAGCACAGGCAAATTCAGAGACAGAAAATAGATGAGTGGGTGCCCAGGGCGACAGGAAGTGAGGACTTCACAGTTATGTGGTTTCTTTCCGGGCAGATGAAGTTATTCAGAATTGGAGAAGAAACGGTTCCACAACATCGTGAATCCCCTCGAAGACACCGGGTCGCACACTTGAAGTGGCGACAACGGCAGCCTCCTGAGGGCCAAGTCAGCGGTCAGGATGACTGGGTACGACTGTCACCAGCGGGCTGCTGTGGGCATGTCGCCCTGTGTCAGAATACACATGACAGCAACACAGAGGGCCGGCAGGGTGCCTGAGAAACCCCTTGAGAACAACTCGCCCTGCCACGCACCACCTAAAAACAAGGGCAGGGTTCTAAGGAGGGACCACGGGACTTCCCACGTACTGCCAGAAAATACAATGCTGTTAAAACAAACAAACAAAAAAGGGGGGAGCCCAGCACAGTAGCCTAGCAGCTAAAATCCTGGCCTTGCACGCACCAGGATCCCATATGGACACTGGTTCATGTCCTGGCTGCTCCACTTCCCTTCTAGCTCCCTGCTTGTGGCCTGAGAAAGCAGTCAAGGACAGCCCAAAGCCTTGGGACCCTGCACCTGCATGGAAGACCTGGAAGAAGATCCTGGCTCCTGGCTTTGGATCAGCTCACTTGGGCAGTGAATCAGCAGATGGAAAATCTTCCTCTCTGTCTCTTCTCCTCTCAGTACATCTGACTTCCTAATAAAAATAAATAAAATCAGGCCCGGCGGCATGGCCTAGCGGCTAAAGTTTTCACCTTGAACGTGCCAAGATCCTATATGGGCGCCGGTTCTAATCCCGGCAGCTCCACTTCCCATCCAGCCTCCCTGCTTGTGGCCTGGGAAAGCAGTCGAGGACAGCCCAAAGCTTTGGGACCCTGCACCCGCGTGGGAGACCCGGAAGAAGTTCCTGGATCCTGGCTTCGGATTGGCGTAGCATCGGCCGTTGCGCTCACTTGGGGAGTGAATCATCGGACGGAAGATCTTCCTCTCTGTCTCTCCTCCTCTCTGTATATCTGACTTTCCAATAAATAAATAAATCTTGTTTGTTTTTTTAATAAATAAATAAATCTTAAAATAAATAAATGAATAAAATCTTTTTTTTTTAAGTGGGAGGTGTGGAAGGAAGAGAACCCAGGATGGAAAACATCTCCAGTTTCTCCCTCTAACTCTGCCTTTTCAATAAAAAATAATGTTCGTGTACAGAGTGACCCACGAAGCTCACACAAGAACCTGCAACGGCAGCAGGGGCGGTGAGAGCGGGGCGGCAGCAGGGGCGGTGAGAGCGGGGCGGCAGCAGGGGTGAGGAGAGCGGGGCGGCAGCAAGGGAGGGGAGAGTGGGGTGGCAGCAGGGGTGAGGAGAGCGGGGCGGCAGCAGGGGTGAGGAGAGTGGGGCGGCAGCAGGGGAGGTGAGAGCGGGGCGGCAGCAGGGGTGAGGAGAGTGGGGCGGCAGCAGGGGAGGGGAGAGCGGGGCGGCAGCAGGGGCGGTATGAGCAGGGCGGCAGCAGGGGAGGGGAGAGTGGGGCAGCAGCAGGGGTGAGGAGAGCAGGGCGGCAGCAAGGGAGGGGAGAGCGGGGCGGCAGCAGGGGCAAGGAGAGCGGGGTGGCACCAGGGGCCTCCTGGACCAACACAGCCTCTTCCGGGACTTCGCATCACATGAACAGAGGAGTCATTTAAGCAGGAGAGTGAGTGGGCCGACCGTGCTCGCAGCACACCATGGAATTGCACAGGGAAATGATGAGGCACTGACCATACACCCGCCAGCAGGGGTGACACCAGCACACACGATGTGGGCAGCAGAAACTAGACACGAAAGGAAACACACTACAGAATTCCACCGGCATGAAATTCAAAACCAAAGGCCAGTGTGGTGGTGTGGAGGGCTAAGCCACCAGCAGCTGACACCTATATGGGAGTGCCAGTTTGCATCCCGGCTGCTCGACTGCCAATCCAGCTCCCTGCTAATGCTCCTGGGAAAGCAGCAGATGTTCCAAATGCTTGGGCCAAGTGGAAGACCTGGAGGAAGCTCCTGGTTCCTGGCCGACCCTGGCTTCTGCCTGGCCCAGCCCCAGTCACGGCAGCCACTCGGGGAATGAGCCGCAGATGGAAGACCTCTTTATCCTACTGCCTTTCAAATAAAATAAGAAGAAAATTCAAAGCCAAGTGCAACTATCTTTTCAGTACAAAATCAGGACAGCGTTTACCGCTGTCGGGCGAGAGACGGGAGGGAAGGTAAAGGGCTGTGGGGGCTGGGCAGACAGTACCGTTGGTCCGGGGTGAAGTACAAGCGGCTACAGACTGGACGATCCCCTGGGCGGCACATACAGGCTCTCTCGCCTCCTGCCTACGCCAGGAACAAGCATCAACCCCAAAGACACAGTGGCAAAATGCAGGCCTGTACTACCCCGAGCCTTAACAAGGAGCCGTGTGCCCTCTCACTGTGAACCCCCTCCACAGCACCTGTCCAGTACTGCAGACACTCGCCTCTGGTTGGGGCCCAGGGGCCAGGAGTGGTGGCCAGAGGTGGGGAGTCCCCGCCCTGCGGCCGCCACAAACAAGGGAAGGTGTGTGGGGCTGTCACGGGCAGAGGGCTGTGCCCCACGTTGCGACATCCAGATGTTGCACAACAGTGTTTGCGGGAGCAAAGCTGGGGGGAGAGAAGAGAAACTCTCAGCGGACCCTGCTGTCCCTGTCTCCCCGAGCCCGCCGCCTTGTCAGGCATCACAGCAGAACCCAAGTTAGCATTGGGCAAACTCAGAGTCACCCCCAACGCTGGCAAACATCAGAGACGACCAGATCTTCCGCAGGGTGTCCCATGTGAAAGCGGCTGACGGCCCAACAGCACCCAAAGGACGCCCTCCCCTTCCACAAACACCCACGTGCTGACGGCAGCTGTGCAGACGCTATGTCACCAGACGGTCCCAACAATGCCAGGCGTGCACGGCGCTGGTCCCTGACGCACAGTTGAGAAAACAGGCTCCGAGAGAAAGGAAAAAATGTGCCCCAGGCCATAGAGCTAGTCGCAGGGCAGCTGCCGATACGAAGCCAGACCCTCCAGTGAAACCGCCAGCAACCCGCAGCATCTCCCACGGTGTAAGAGACGGGTTCTCCGGGCCTCAGTACCCTCACCTGTGAAATGGGGACAACAGCAGACTCTAGGTCCTGTTCTTTGTGGGTTTTTTTTGTTGCAGTTTTTGCTTTTTAAATGAGGATTCAAGGAGTGCATCCTCACCACGGGTATAGAACTGGAACTGGCAGGTTGCAATACCCAATGATGTTAGCTCTCACGATGAAGGGAGGAACTTGGGGGACGTCTAAACTTCTGAAACCAGCCAGAAAACCTTGTAAGCATGTACATTCCCCCCACCCACCCCGGGAAGAGAATTCCCAGCTTCTCTCCAGTTCCCAAGATTTTCTGGACTTAGCACCATGGCTCAGTGGCTAATCCTCCCCTGTCAAGGTGCAGGGATCCCATACAGGCACCGGTTTATATACCAGCTGCTCTACTTCCCAGCCAGCTCTCTTCATTTGGCCTGAAAAGTAGCAGAAGACGGCTCCAAACTTGGAACGCTACGCCTGCATGGGACACCCAGAAGAAGCTCCTGGCCCTGGATCAGCTCAGCTCTGGCCATTTGGGGAGTGAACCAGCAGATTGAAGATCTTTCTGTCTCTCCTCCTCCCTATAAATCTGCCTTTCCAATAAAAATTAAAAATTCCTGACCCAGGCCAGGCATAGTAGCCTAGCGGCTAAAGTCCTCGCTTTGCACATGCTGAGATCCCATATGGCTGCCAGTTTCTTTCTTTCTTTTTTTTTTTTTTTTTTTAATTGGAAAGGCAGATATACAAATAGGAGGAGAGACAGAGAGGAAGATCTTCTGTCCAATGATTCACTCCCCAAGTGGCTGCAATGGCCAGAACTGTACCGATCTAAAGCCAGAAGCCCACAACCTCTTTTGGGTCTCCCATGTGGGTGCAGGGTCCCAAATCTTTGGGCCGTCCTCCACTGCTTTCCCAGATGACAAGCAGGAAGCTGGATGGGAAGTGGGGCTGCCAGGATTAGAACCAGCGCCCAGGGGCCTGGCGCAGTAGTCTAGCAGCTAAACTCCTCACCTTGCAAAATAAATCTTTAAAAAGAGAGAAATTAAAAATGTATATACAAGGAAAAACTTCTGAACCAAGGCTTTTTTTTTTCTTTTCCCCTGAATAATAGACCAAGAACACACTCAGAGTCAAATACAATCGCACAAGCCTTGTCCCTCACCACAAGATCCATCCCCAAAGCCAACCGTATTCAGGACCAGAAAGCCAGTGTGTAAACACAAATGGCCCAAGACTCCACACTCGGCTGCACCTGCCAAGTCCTGACCCTGCCCCTGCCAAGTCCTGATCCTGTCTGTCTGGCGCCCCTGCCCCATACTTCCGGGGTGGGACATCTGGACCCCCAGCTGGCAGAGCACAGAACCTCCGACACACCCAGCGCCCTCTGGAACTCCATCACCCCTCGAGTCCAACCTCCCTCTCCCGTGGGCCCCCGCAAGCTCTGGGGGCTGCGATGTGGACGTGCCGCCTCTGACGGGCACCTGCGGGTGCCCTCCCTGTGGGTTCCATGCCCGCTGCTTTCAGGTCTCACACACGCGCTGATTCTGTTCCTGCCGGGGAGACTGAGGCTGGGAAAGCAGACGTCCCCTAAGTCGCCCCATCTTCTCCTGGGGGCGGGGCACAGAGATGGGGCTGCCCGTTTTCCAGCTGTCCCCCAAGGACAAAGGGGCTCACACCCCGAAGGAGGCGGCGGGGGAAGGGGCAGCTCACCTGTAAGACCACCGAGATGGTCTTCTCGCCGGCCTTGGCTGCCCGCCATTTACGGTAAGTGTCAGCTTTGAGAAGGTTTTCGGCGCAGTGGGTCTGCAGAAGAAGGCAGGGAAGCAGGGTTGGGGAACAGGTGAGGGCGCGAGGTCCTGGGCCTCATGCTGAACCCAAGCCCACCAAGATCCCCCCAGGGCTCAGTGTCCTCGCTAACACCCCCATTCCGCCTTGGAGGAGTGTCCCCCACATTGCTCTCCAAGAATGCGCCCCCCCCCCACATACACACATTCCTTTTCTCTCTGTAAATTCCTTAATCTCACCTCTCTCCCTCAATTCACCTTGAGCCTCCTGGAAGAACCCCACCTCCTGATCGACTTTAGATTTCCATGAAGTTCCCTCATGCACCCCAAAAGTTCCCACGCTGTCCCCTCCCCCTCTCCAGCGTCCCACCACGCCAGCCCCTCACCGAGTCCTGGCTGCTGCAGGACACGACATGACGGAGGCGGATCTCCGGCATGCCAAGGGCTCGGGATTCCCGAAAAGGAGAGAAGCGGGGTCGGAGTTTACAGGGTTTGGGGGGCGTGAAGAAGGTGCTCCGCGCACGCAGCCTTCAATGCGCATGCGCGCGTCGCTTGGGCCTTTCAAACCGCGGCGCGCCGGCGCTCGCGTCGACACCGCGCAGGCCCAGTCCA
The DNA here is from genome assembly GCF_017591425.1 of Ochotona curzoniae. Lineage (NCBI taxonomy): Eukaryota > Metazoa > Chordata > Mammalia > Lagomorpha > Ochotonidae > Ochotona > Ochotona curzoniae. Next base: position 1,140,489 of record NW_024465561.1, on the reverse strand, counting down.
GCCTTTCCGCAGCGCGCGGCGCCGCGTTCCCTAGCAACGAGCCGCGCCACGGGTCCCGCTGTAGCTCCGCCTCCTGATGACGTACTCGTTCGGCTTTCTGAACGCCTAGCAACAAGAGCGGCCTCTGTGATTGGTGGCTGCAAGGCCCCGGAGATTTTCATTGGATATCGGATGCAATCAGCGCCCAAACTGAAGGTTAGAACTCAGTATTTTTGGCAGAGAATCTGGATCCGCAAGCCAGGGCATCTCCTCCACTGGGTTCCTGCGGGCACCACACTCGCCGCGGACACACAGTGCCAGCCTTGTGCTTGAGGCCGAGAGAGACAGAGAGACAGAGAGAGAGACTCTCAGGAGCCTGAATAAAGCACCACACGCACGCAAAGTGTCTCCGTTTCCCAATACGTGGCCCGTGGCCATCTGTCTCCGACCACACCCGCCTCTGGGCGCTGACAGGCACCTCTCTGTTTGGTCCCCCTCAAGTTGCAGGGGTTCAACCCTGGGCGGAGTCAGGGCTGAAGACACACAAGAGCCAGTGTGGGCCCGGCTTGTGAAGAAGGGAAGGGAGAGAAGGCGCCTGGCCCCCGCAGGACGAGCCTGGGCACGCTGGGCACTCCCGGGCCGGGCGCCACCCACGCTGGACGCCTCCTTGGGAAAAGAAGGACATCCCAGTGTCTGTAGCCACTCTGCTCTCGTGGGGACATTAAGTGACCAAACACATGGACGGGGCGAAGGTGAGAATGTAGGGTCCTGGTGCACACAAAGGGGGGTGCAAGCCTGGACTTCTGGGGTCCCCGTGGGGCAAGGGGCTGGGCAGCAGATGTCCAGAGCTCTCTCTGATTCCGGTCCCGCCTCCCCAGCCCCGAGGCTGCAAGGAGCACTGACCCTGGGTTCTGACCTCACCCCAGGCTGAAGGTGGGTCTGGATCCACCCATCCCCGGCTTCCTATAAGGACAGGGGACCTGGGACTGCAGGTTCACACACCATGAGGCCACGCACGAGACCCGGGAGCTTCCTGCTGGCCAATCTGCTGCTCTGCGCCCTGCTGGGTCTAGGTAAGCAACTGACAGGGGATGCTCAACGCCTTCCTGAGACCTCGGGAGAAAGGCCTGGGTGGCGTTTAGCAAGGAGCTCTGCTGGGGAGGGATCCTGGGAGTACTTGGAACAGGCTAAAAGAACTGGGAACTGGGGCCCGTGGGAGAGAAGGTGCAGCCTGGATCCCAAGGCAGGGGAACTGGGGAGGGGGCGGGCACCAACCTGTCTCCCAGACAGGGCCCTAAATCAGACAGCTGAATTCTATCTAGGAAATCAAGATTTATTTTTAATGGAAAGGCAGATTTACAGAAAGAGGAGAGACAGAAAGATCTTCCAACCACAGGTTCACTCTCCAAAAAGCCTCAACCACCGTCACAACTGGGAAGTTCCTTTCTCCAGGGCTCCCTCCTCCCTTCAGCACAGGAAGCCTCATTTTCTTGCTGCCCAGCTGCCCCAGCCAGCCTCTTCTCTCAGCCTGCCCTTCCCTCTCCCTGGTGACCTACAAGGCCGACCCTCATCCCTGCTGCGGTTTGAGCTCCTATTGTCTTCCCGCCTCTGGTCCTGCAAGGAGGAAGTCCCACACCCAAGAACCAGCTGGACCTGAAGCGTCACCAAAGTCCCTGGAATCCCCGGCCACGACCCCTCCTTGCCCTGGAGCTTTGCAGACAAACCCCCCCACTCCCGCGTCCCAGGTCCCCAGCTTTGTAATTAGTACACAGGCCCTGGGAGAGTCGCTTCCCGCCCCTGCAAGCGGCTTTTTGCTGGCATCACCAGGGCTGCCCGCTCTCTGCACAGTTCCCTTAGGCCACAGCCACGCCCCCACCCACGAGAAAACCAGGGGCACGTAGGTCCCTCCTTTCTCCTCCCACCCCCAGTCCCCAAATCCAAGCCATGGTCCTTGGCTGCAGCCCCGCCCTCTGCCCTGCAGGACGCCCTCTAAGCTGTGAGGTGTGTAAGGGGTCTGGGCGCACATGCACCGGGAAGATGAAGACCTGTGAAGCCGGCAAGGACACCTGCGTGGTCCTGGTGGGCGAGTCCAGCACAAGTAGGCGGGTGTGACGTTGGAGCCCGGGGCTGGCAGTGGGTGGTTATGCCACCTCGCCGAGGGGGTGGGGAGCATCCTGCCTCTCTGGAATCTGGGAAGAAAACCCAGAGTGGGAGGAAGAGAACTGGAGCCATTGTTGTCGGCGATTCTGAACATGATGAGAAAGAGAGTGGAAGGAGGAAAGACACCTGGGTGGGACAGAAAGGAGGGGGAGAGAAGGAAGAAGCTGGGTGGGCTGGAGCAGGAGGCAGGAGACAGACCCTGATGTTGGGGTGTGGGAGAGGAAGACAGGGGTCATTCCAGCCAGGAGAGGGAGAATGCCACGCAGTAAGAGGCAGATCCACGTAGAGAAGTAGAGAGGAGGCTGAAGAGTGAAATGCGAGGGCGAGGAGGGGCGCCGGGGCGGACCTGAGGGAAGACGGGGAGAAGAACAGGGTTCCAGGAGGAGGGGCACCACCACGGCCTGCTGAGGATGGCAGGGCTGCGGGTAGCAGAGGGCACAGCAGGGCCTGGCATCCAGTGGGGAAGTGGGGCCCAGGGTTGGGGAGCAGCAAGCCGAGGACATTAGGGAAGCCACCCCTCAGTCATTCTGAGAATCCTCCCAGTGGGCTGAGAGACCATTACACGGAGGAAATGGGGAGAGGCTGTGGCGGCTTCTGGCTGGAGCTGGAGAGAGGCAAGGGGGCAGGGTCAGCGACCAGGACCAAGGGGGTGACAGGGTGGGGGCGGGAGACTGGGAGAGAGCACTTCAGGGGTGTGAATGTCCCGGAAAAGATCAACATGGTCGGCACAGGCAGAGGACAGCAGTGGGGTGGAAGGGGCCACATCAGGCAAGCACTTGGGATTGGCAATGGGAACCCCCAAGAGACAACTAAGAAAAGCCCCCAAAAGGGGTCACTAATGAGACCCCAGCACAGCTGGGGCCAAGGGTATGACCCTAGGGGTGGGAGGGAGCAAGATGGGGGGTGCAGGAAGAGAGTGGGGCCACCACCCATCCCTCCTGACTCCCCTCCCTCCACCTCCCTGCCCCACAGAGGGCCACAAATCTGTAAGCATCTACAAGAACTGCATGAAGCTCAGTGACTGCTACTCGGGCTTCGTGTCCACCACCATGAGCCGTGACGACTACATGGTCACCAATGCCCGCTGCTGCCAGAGCGATGGCTGCAACCGTGGCACGGTACCCCGTGAGTGCCAGCTCAGCACCCGCGCCCACAGACCATGGGCCCGTGGTGTCCCCAGGGGTTGCCGGGAGGGTGCGGGGTGACCCCAACACCCCTGACTGACCTCACTCTGTGTCCTTGGTGTTCAGCCCCCCAGAACAACCGGACGGAGAACGGCCTGATGTGCCCGTCTTGCATCGCGCCCTTCCAGGAGACGTGCCCGGGGACTCAGGCAGCCCGCTGCGTGGGCCAGGAAACCCACTGCATCTACTTTGCAGGCAACGTGCAGGCTGGTGAGGGGCGCAGCTGGCTCTCTGGAGGGAGGGAACATGAGTCCGGGTCTGCAGGCCCTGACCTCTCTTCCCCCTACCCCCAGCCCCGGGTGAAAGGTGAGGAGGTGACGCCCTGACTTTTGATCTGAACTTCTGCAATGCCCCACCGCCCCCAGGTATCTTCAACACCAAATTTGCCACACGGGGCTGTGCTACGGAGAGTGCCTGTTATACAAAGGCTGGTGCCGAGGTGCCCTCGGCCTCCTACCTCTACTTCCTGAGGCGAGCTGACTGTCTGCCGGCCCCCTGGCCCCCAGGCAGGGCCGAGTGAAGATCCCAGCTCTCTCCATCTATCCTGTAAAAGTAAACAGTTAAACGGAACAGGCCTGCGTCCCTGTGCTGTGACACACTTGGTGGGGGAAAGTGGGGTTCAGAAAGACTCCCTCTGTCTTCCAGGTACTGTGTGTGGTCCATGCTGCTCAGTGCATGATCACAACTATGAAGGTGCTGTGACTATGTCCATTTTACAGGTGGACAGACAGGCCAACGATGACTGGGTCCAACAGCCAGGGATTGGCAGACTCTAGATTCCACAATCACCTCTTCCCCCGCCCCCTGCTTTTTGTCTGTTCTCATGACTGCAATACGTGGGAGTTAGTTCTATCACTTCATAGGGTTGCCATCAATGTCAAATGAAAGGACATTTGAGAAGCATCCAGTGCAGGGTCTGGCACCCAGGAGCCAGCGTCAGCCCTGGAGGCGACATGGCGAGGCAAACAGCAATCATGCTAGCAGCTGCCACTTATGGAGAGCCATGGGGCTGGCAGGTGCTCCACGCACATAGCCATCGGTCAAGACTAACCAGATTGTGCTACAGTAACAAACAAGTCTCTTAGCTCGGGGTTGAAAACAATGGAGATCCAGGAGTCAGCTGGCGCTGCAATAATGCCGGGTGAGGAGCCAAACTGATTCAAGGCACTCAGCTTGCGGGCCCGACCGGACTGGCTCTGGCTTGGGAAGAGGGTCCCAGATTCCTCCAAGAGTTTCCACCAGCATTTAGGACCAGCGGCTTTCTGGCAAAGGTTCTCCTATCAGACCCTAGGAGCCCAAGTGTATCCAAGGCCGTGGCTAAGGTTGAGCCTGCCAACTTTTCCCTGAGTCAATCAATCCTGCCTCCAGACCCAACACGAATAGGACTGGGAGGCTATTTTCCCCTGCAGTGTAGGACAGAAGAGTGAAGGCGCGTCATCCAGTTTTTCCCTCACCCTGTGCTTCTGCCCATCTCTGTCAAGTGCAGCCACCCCCTTGAACACAGTCAGCTTCTTGGCTCCCAGGAAGCACCTGGGAGAGTCTTCCATGGTGACCACACGCAGGGATGCAGAAATGACCTAACATTTACAGCTCGTGAGTCTACTCCCACAGCCCCACCCAACCACACAGCAGCCGAAAGGCAGTCCCGCCCAGTGTGGGAAGTCAGAGAACCAGGCAGGTTTCACAAACACCGGGCGGCCTCTGGGTAAAGACAGTCTCGTTTCACCTTGTTGACAGCTGTGTGTGATGGCATAGTCATTCTCATTGTTGCCAGGAGATGAATCTGGGATTGAGAGAAAGGACATCATGAGGGAGGTAATAAAGCCAATCATTGGGTCATGGCTAAAGGGGAGACCACAGCAGGGAAACGGAATGAATGAGTCAGTATGGGTTACTGTTCGGCTCCGTAACAAAACATCACCAAATGGCGTGACCTGGAACAATTATCTTTATTTAGCTCATGAGTCAATGAGTCAACAACTTGGTCACGAGACCAGCTGGGTGTGTGTTTCCAAATTAATTTGGAAGAATTAGAGAGAGGAGGGAAGAGATTTTGCATCTGCTGGTTCACTCCCCAAATGATCACAACAGCCAGGGCTGAGTCAAGCCAAAGCCAGGAGCCTCATCTGGATGCCTCAGTGGGTGCAAGTGTGTCAGCACTTCGACCATCCTCTGCTGCCTTTCTAGGTTATCAGCAGACAGCTGGGTCAGAAGTGATGCTGCTGCAGGTGATTTAATCCGTTGCACCCTGGCACCAGCCCCCAGGTGGGTGCTCCTCTGCTGATGTCACTGGGTTCAGCTGTCTATCAGCTGGACAGTTCCATCCCTGGGGGCTGGCTGTGGACCAGGGGTGGGAAGTCACAGGTAGCTGGGCCATGCAGTCTGGGTTTCCTGATGTGCAGGGTCCTGAGGGCAACAAGACCGGTGGTCCTCAGGCTGGACTAACACCACGGCGGGCTTAGTGACCGCCTACGTCATTGGCATGCCATAGGAGCACTGGTTCAAGTCCCAGCTGCTCAGCTTCCTGCTAGTGCTCCTATTCCCCATGATCTTCTCACAGGACCCAGGATTCCAACCTGAGATACTAAGCATCTTCCTTTCTCCCCTACAAACCCCAAAAGAACAGATACCACAGGACAGCCACACCCAAGTGTTGGGTTCAAGTCCTGGCTCTACCACTTCCAAGTTCAGCTTCCAGCTACCACATACTCCAGGGGTTGGGTCCCTGCCACTCACCCAAGACCCAGATGGAGTTCCATTCCTGGTTTCTGTTGTAGGCATTTGGGGAAGGGACCAATGATGGGAAGATCTCTGTGTCTTTGAAATAAAGAACAGACACGAAGTACAATTCCTATCCATATTTATTCAAGACACATCTCTAGGAATCTGCCTTCGAGGGCGGCCAACAGACATCCACAGGGACTCGGGATCTGCTGCCTGAGACGAAACCTCACTGTGCGTCCATAAGGCCCAAGGCTCAAAGCTGTGAGATCCTTGGGTGCCAAGCCATAGCCATGCCAGTCCACATGCCTCAGGGAGCACCGACAATGCACACAGGCCCAGCTGTCCTGCCCTTTCAGGCCTGGGCTCTGATGAGGGCAGAGAAGCGATGTTGGACCAGCTCTAAGATGGTATCAGAGGGGCAGAGAGGTGCCCAGGGCTCAGGGCCTGGCGAGTCAGCATCTGCGGGAAGGGCTGTAAGCTGCTGTGTGTGCACACAAGAACCTGCACACATCGACTTCTCACAATAACTGTGAGTAGATGCCACTCACACTCTCAAGGTCATCCCAAGGTCAAGATCCTGGAGCTGCCTCTGCAGCCACGACCCCCTGTGTAATGGAGACAACCCCATGTGACCACCCAAATGTGAGTAGGCAGCTGAATTCCACATTTTATTTCAAAGATTCATACCCACTTCTGCTGCTGAAAGACTACCAAGTAGATTCAGGTATATCAAGCTGGTTCTTGCACTGCGGCTGACAGAATTGGCGGAGGCCACAGGAAGGGGGAGAGGCCTACAGTCTGTGTATGTGTGTGTGGGGGAGCATCTGAGCTTCATTCTTAACTCTGGCTCCTGTGATGAGGCCTTCCATGCCTGGGGTCCTGCCACCCAATACGGGGACCTGGGTGGGATTCCAGACTCCATGTTCCAGACGTGGCTAAACCAGAATAAACTAGCAGATGGGAGCGCATGCACTAACAAATAATTAAATAAATAAATAGGGGCGAAGCATTTCTGCTTATTATCTGATGGCGATGCGGTCGGTGCCAATGACCACACTCCAGGAACGCAGCGGAAAGAAGGAAGCGAGCAGCACTCGAGACTGACTGCATGCAGAGATGACAGTAACAGGCACGCTGGGTCACGTGGGAACGGATTCCGACGAGCCCCCGGCCTTCGTCCACTCCAGCAACGTGGCCACTAGGCAGTCTGACATCACACGTGTGGCTCTTGGTGTCTCGCTGCTGGACAGGATCGTGCTGCACCGGTCTTGATCATCTCCATTGAGGGAGGGGCGCACTGCAAGCTGCACGGAGAAGGCACAGATGCAGACATGCATGGGGGGGGCACCGACATGGCCCCCCAGCAGCATTACCAGGGGGCCAAGGGCCTTGAGGACGAGGACACCATTTTCACAGCTGGAAGCTTCTCCGTCTTAAGTCATTTCACCCTTTGGCAGTCTCTGCTGGGGCGGGGGCACAGGCTGGACGTGGGGTGCTGTCCCTCACCCTTGTCTATAGCCATCCAGGAAATGGAGTCCTCGGGGGTACCTGTGGTTGTGGTCCAGCCCTTCCGGCTCGCCGATGGGGGGATAAGGCAGTGATCTCAGTGGTGTAACGTGGCAGAGCTGTGCTCGCTACCCAGGCCTCCTCCACCACCTCAGACGGGACTTCTCAGCCATTAGACTCGCTTCTTTTTCCTTCCTGTGGCAATTCCGGTCCTCGCCCTCCCACTCATCAACGACTGAAGCATCTGCTGTGTGGCGGCTGAGTTCTGGCAGCCGGCGGGGTGCCAGAGGACAAGACAGGCAAAGCATCAGCACCCACTACGGAGGCCAACATGCAGAGCACTGTCAACGGGACTGGATCGGCAGGCAGAGACCAACAACGGTGGTGTGGGGGTTAATAGGGCCAGGTGAGCAACAGGAAAGGGCAGGGCTTGTCTCTGAGCATTCTGGGAGACAGGACAGCCGTGCCAAGGGCCTGGGGTCTATTCAGGCCTAGGCAGGGTGGCCTGGCAGGCTGGGTGGGGAGCAGACGGCAGGACCAAAGCACACAGGAGCCTCGCCGTGTGCGCTGGGGTCTCCAGCCAGCCCTGCCTGTATTTGGTTCTCTGTAACCGCTCCTCAGGTCCCCCTCTTGTGGTCATAATGCTGAAGCATTCAGGAGCCTGTGGCTTCTCCAAGACACACAGCTCTGGCCACCTTCCAGGCACTGTGGTGTCTGTCTCCACACACCCCTGCTCGCTGCAGCACCCTCTAGGGGCAGTGCATCTTGGGAAGCCCCTGGACGGCCCCACACAGGTGTTGGAGACAGAAGCAGCTGCTTGTCCAGAAAGGCAGGTGCACAAAGGACCAAGGTCAGCACACATTTAGGTTTAACAACCGAAGAAACCAAGACAAGAACAAACAGCGCCCCCCCCCCAGGTGGGAGAGACAGGAGGCATTCTCACTCAGCATCTACACCGTGGGAGCACACACCAGGAACCCTCCTGTACCAGGCCCATCTGGAAGGGGTCGCCATCATGTGGCCCTCCCATCTCCAGCCTTGTTCCTGGTCTCCCACGACCCTTGGCGCCCACCACGTGCAGATGGCTGCCCTCTCCCACTTCTGTGAGACCAACCATGCCCCCCCAGACCCGGCGACAAGTGTCATACAGACCTCCCCCCACCCAAGAATTAGAATCCAAGGTCCCAGGTTTCTGGGCTCCTGCAGACCCCAGCCCCATGAGGACTGAAAGGACCCTGGACCCTCAGGTTTCTCTTCCCTGTCTGATAACCAGCCCAGGGCCTCAAGAACGTACACATCCAGGAACTCTCATTTCTTCTCCCCTGGAGACCAAGACCTGCCCCCTCTGTGGGAGTCCAGGCTCCTACTTGCTGCAGGAGGCAAGACTCCCTACCAACCCCACCTCTGACCCAGGAATCCAGGCGACCCAATCCCCTTCAATCACCCAGAATTCCCAAGGACACCCCGGCTCCTTTACCCTCGGCACTCCCGCAGCCCCTCCCCCAACAGGACTTCGGATCCTCATGCCCTCAGGAGCTGGCAACCAGAACAACAGGTACTCCCCAACCCTCACAGGGTGGGCTCAGCGGGTGCCAACACAGCCTCGGCGTCTGCCTGCATCTCGTCCAGCGCCTGCAGCAGGACGCCGTGTGCCGCGCGGTAGCCCAGGCCGCCAGTGGCCGCTGCACCCCCCGCGGGCCACAGGAAAGAAAGAGCGCCTAGCGCCGCGGACCCCGCGGTACCCTCGCCAGCCCAGGCTCCCAGCCTGGCTTCCACCTCGGCCCGCGTTACCGGGCCCGGGAAGTGAGTACGCGCCGCCAGCTCTCCAGGGGTCAGACCCAGGGCACGCTCACGACGCGCCAATGACGCAGGTTCGAGCCCCAGCGCCCGCCTCCACTCTGCCAGCTGACCCCGCAGGAGCGCCACATCGCAGGCCCAGCCTAGTCCTGGTACTGGAGCTGCTGCCGCTGCCAGGCTAGCCAGCAGGGCCGGCCGCCAAGCCCCTGCCCGCAGCGCAGCCACCTTCCTCCGGGCTGCGGCAGGAGATGCAGGAGGCAGCGCCAGCAGCAGCGCCCCAGCCTGGGCGGGGGGGAGCGCACAGCGCAGCCACTCACACAGCCCCGGGAGTCCAGCGGGCCGTAGGGGGAACACGGGTGGCCGCGTCTCTTCCAGCACCTCCCATGTCTCGTCCTCCGGACTCAACGCGGCTGAGCGCTGGGCATCTGTGCTGCCTGCCGCCGTCCCACCATCGCCCTCCTGTGAGCATTCGCTGCCAGCCTTCTCCTGGCCTCCTCCACCTGTACCCTGCTTCTCCCTCCCCTCACCGGGTGCAGGATCCGATCCGCCCACACCTGCCTTCTCTGTGCTCTGCCTGCCAAGCTTCTCCACCTCTCCAGCTTCACCCAGAGCCTCTGGATCCTCGCCCTCGCCATCGGTCCGCACGCAGACCAGCGGTGCATCCGGGGGCACCAAGGCTCGCGCCTGCACCAAATCCTTCTCCATCGGTGCCCCAGAGGTGACTAGGATGAGGGCATCGTAGTGGGTCGGGTGAGGGGTGCTGGCAGCTGAGGCGACGGTAGGACCCAGTGGCACAATCCAGAACACGACATTGGGGCGCTCAGGGGCTGGGAAAGGGGTGGGTGCAGAGGCAGGCACTGCACATGCGTCGTCAGGGTCCAGTCCAAGCAGCACGCCCAGCACACGGCTCGTGTCTGCAGTGCCAGCCACTGCTAGGTCCAGCCGCGCGCTGCCTAGGCGCTCCAGGCCAGCGCGTACCCACGACAGAGCTGCCTCCAGGCCTCCCGTCTCGAAGGCCTCGCGCACAGCCTCCAGCTCGGCTGCACCCAGTACCTCGAAGCCATCCTGAGCCGCTGGTAGGAGCCTGCAGGGGCAGGGAGAGAAGGCAGAAGGGCTTGAAGGAGGGACTCCAGGTGAAGCGACCAAGGAGTGGTGCTGAGAGAATAAGACAGGACATGGGGAACAGAGGCAAGAAATAAGTAGACAGGACTGGCCATAAATGCCGGTGGGAAGGGGCTAAAAACATAAGGGTGGGCCTTGGAGCAGCCCCGGACAGGATGGTGGGTAACCCCAACGTCAGGGTTCAAACAGAAGCCCAAGACGGGAAGCCTTCTGCAATGCTCGCAAGTAGAACCCCCACTGTTGTGTACGTTGAGCGTTTCACAGGGGCCAGCCCAAGGGGCCAGGGTGCCCTTCCTGAAGCCGGCAGAGTGGGGACTGCCCAGGTACCAGTTCTGGCCAAGCAGGTGTGGCTAAGGGGACAGCAGGTAAAGCTAAAGGGCTCTGCCTGTCCCCTCTCCCCCGTTCCCCAGACTATTTCTACTCCCAGGCATCCTCTATTGCCACACCACTGCTCCGCTTTTAATCCAGTTCCCTGCTCATGGGCCAGGAAGGCAGCAAAGGATGGCCAAAGCCGCCTACCACCCCCACGGGAGGCCTGGACGGAGCTCCTGGGTACGGCCTGGCCCAGCTTCGGTTGCTGCTGCCATCTGGGGAGTGAACCAGCAGATGGAAGCGTTCTCTTCCTCTCTCTCTCTTCTCTCTCTGGCTTTCGCTCTGGGACTCTTTCAAATAAACACTCAATGCATTTTTAAAATCCTAAAGCTCACTTGATGTTGAAGCTTTTGAGCGACTAAGGGTGCTTGAGAACCAAGCTGCTACAAGGTTAGACGCCAGGGGCTGCAAGGATCACAAACCCGCTGGGCAGAGCGGGTCTGCGGGCAGTATGTGGGTCCCACCAGCCCAGGAGGTCCCCCAAGGACCCTGACAACCGGGCAGGACCTCCAGGTGGGTGAAGTGAAACTAGATGCCAGTAAAAGGTCCCACAGAAAGAGTGGATAACCCTTGTCCCTGAGCGGCTACGGGGCATGGGTCTAGCCTAAAGACCCCCAACCCAGCCCAGCTGGAAATCCGGGGCTCACCTCTGCAGTGCCTCTGCCCGGCTCCTCAGCACCGACCGCAGGCGCTCCAGCTCCCCGAGGCCATCGCTGCTGGCCCGTTCCGCAGGCAGCACGAAGAGGGGCGCAGCTCCCAGCCCGGCGGCCGCCAGCAGGGCGGTGGTCTGCTCCCGGGCCTGCGCGTCCTTCTGCAACTGGTCGCCAGGGAGGATCCGCACGGCCAGCAGCGGGGCTCCTCGGGCCAGGGCGGCCCGTGCTGCCTCGCCCAGCTCCGGGGCCAAGGGCTCCGCAGCCCCCTCCGGTCCGGGCAGCACCAGAACCAGCATGTCGGCCTCAGCCGCCCAGGGCCCGGGCGCTGCGGGTGGGCAGCTCAGCTCGCCCAGGAAGAGCCCCGGGCCCGCAGCTCTCAGGCGAGGCACCCCGGAGTCCGGCCGTCCTTCGGGGATCGCCTCGGGCAGTTCCACCGGGTCTGCATCCTCGGCGCACAGCGCCTGGATCAGCGCCGACTTCCCGGAGCCCGGGGGTCCCAGGCACAAGGCGGTCACGTCTCCCCGGGGCGGAGGCATGGCTGCAAAGCGAGCAAGGGCGCGGGGTTGCCGGGGTCACGGGCGGCCGCGTCTCCCAGCCCCGACGGCTTCTCCCCTCGCGGCCGTCGGAACGGCTTCCCCTCCGCCCTCGCTTCCCAAGCACTCACCGGGAAGCAGCACGCTCGCTCGTGCAGAAGCCTCGTCCCGGACTCACCGGGGAACCGAGGTCCGGACGCCGGGACGCGTTCTAGAGCTTCTGCCCTGACGTCACTCACCCCCGCCCCCGGGGAGACGTGACCGCCTCGACGCGCCTGCGCACTACGGCCGTGCGGAGCACGCCCCTCAGCTCCGGCCGCCTCTCGCCTGGGAACAATGAACCGGCCCTCGGCGCCTGCGCACTCCGCGCGACCCGCTGGGGTCTTGTACGGCACGGCGGCTGCGACGTCATCAGCACGCATCACAGCGCAGGGAAGGACCCCTCTCCTCTGATCCCGCCCCGAGGTGCGCGTTCGCGAATGTACTACTTGATGCGGGATGGCGGTGACGGGCTCGGTTTTGAGAGGCGCCTCAGGCTTTGAAACCTCAGGAATCTTGAAATTCAGTGGGCCCTGCTTCACTCCCCTGCGGGTGGTGGCGCTAAGGCGCGCCCGTGACAGGCGCCGCGCGAGGCAGCCTGTGCTGTACGGAAGGAGGGTCGAGTCCCGGGTACCCTCGCTCCGAGGAGCAGGCAGCGCCCCACTGACAGTGGTGGCGGGTAACCGGGCACTGGGGCTGACCGCGCGAGCGGGGCACGGGGGTGGCAAAGCACGATGTCCAGGGAGAGACAGAATCGGTGTCCCGACATGTTCAAGAGCGCGATGACGCTCCGAGGGCAGCGGTCACAGGTCACACCGTGAGCTGTCTTTAGCGGGGTCTCGAACCGGGGAGGTGCCGATCGTTTGGATTGGACGGTCCTCTTAGTGGCAGCTGCCTCGGAAAGAACGAGGTGGTCCCGTGCCGGTCACAGGTGGGCGTCGCGGGCCGAGATCGCTAGGTTTTTAGGGGGCTGGTGCCGGCCGAACAGCACCCCCTCACTCGCGCTGCCCTCTTGAGCAGAGGGGTCTCGGGCATCATGGAGGAGGAGTCCGCGGAGCAGCAGGAATCGGCCGGCAGCCCCCGAGGCGGCGTCTGTGAGTACGGCTGGCTGAGGGGTCGCCTCCCGCACCCCGGGTTCCTCGCTTCCTTTTGGGAAGGGACTGTGCCGGCCCCTCAGCTCATCCCCACCCCCAGCGCCCCGCGAGCTCCTTCAGTCCTAATGAGACGGAGCAGGGCAGCTCCCGACCCACGGCCGGCACAGTGGACAGTCCTGCTGCTCTGAGCACTTCTTAGGGGCTAGCCCCTCGTCCAGGTGTTAATCACCCCGTGCCCCTCGTGCCTGCCAAGGGTGCACCCCAAGCCGGCGTGGCCCGAGGGCACTGTCCTCCCTGCCCTGCTGCTCTGTGGGGCGGCCACTCCCAGCGTCCCAGTCCTGGCCCCACGCTCCACGGTCTGCCTGCTTTGAGCTCACCCTCTGAAGTCCACTCTGACAGCCGGCCCCCCGTAGGCCACAGCAGCGTGGACCCCGGTTTGGGCAGCGCCCGGTTCTGGGGCTGGGGAGAGGTGCTGGGGGCCTTCCCCAACCTCTGTCCACATCCTTCAGGCCACCCGGAGGCCCCGCAGTGCAGCCGCTGCCTCATCACCTTCGCCGATTCCAAATTTCAGGAGCGGCACATGAAGCGGGAGCACCCGGCCGACTTCGTGGCCCAGAAGCTGCGGGGGGCGCTCTTCGTCTGCTTCACCTGCGACCGCTCCTTCCTGTCCTCCAAGGCCCTGATGGCCCACCAGCGCGGCCACAGCCCTGCCGGCCCCGCCGGCCTCGCGGCTCAGCCCCCCTTCCCGTGTCCTGACTGCGGCAAGGCCTTCGGGCAGGCGGCTTCTCTGCGGCGCCACCGACAGGTGCACGAGGCCCCCGCGCCCGGTGGCACCTTCGCCTGCACCGAGTGCGGCCAGGGCTTTGCGCAGGAGGCCGGGCTGCACCGACATTACATCCGGCACGCTCGGGGGGAACTCTGAGGGGCTGCTGGCCCAGCAGGAAGATTGCTGCTCCTTCCCAAGGTGGGAGGGACAAGAGCTCCTGCTGGACAGGGCCCAGAAGATTCTCCTCCAGAGCTCTGGAGGACACGGGAAAACTGTGCAACCAGACTGTCCATCGAGTGGGCTTTTTTGGGAGTGAAATAAGAGTTTATTTTTATCTCCCTCATTCCCAATTAAACAGCTAGCTGCAGATTATGCAATCACCTTGAATTCTTCCCAGATGGATGCTGCGGGCTGCCGGGAGCCAAGTGCCTGGATCAGGGCCTGGATGGGCACATGAATGAGGCACCGCCTGTGCTGTGACCCTACCGGGCATGGCGCATGCTGTCCTGGGGAGGGGGCAGCGAACGCGCTGGCGCCACATGCACTGGTCGGGAAGGAGCGGGTGGTGTTGGCACCGGGTCCTGGTCTCTTCCCACCTACCCCTCACCAGTGCTTCCATGCAGAGGGGGTGGGGGCATTGGGGTCGAAATGGTGCAGAGCTGGCCTGGCACTGGAGGACGACTGGCTCCAAGTCCAGCAGAGACGCCATCTGTCCTGTGCAATCTTTGGCTGGCCTCGGGACACTCCCCGTTAGGGTCCTGTTTGCAGCTCTCCTGAAAGGCCCAGGCCAGGCCTGACCGTGTGGGCAAGGGTGAGACAGGGCCAAGGCTACCAGCCGAGGTGGCCCATGGCCCATGGCCCTCTGCCTCTGGGGGCGCCCACTGAGCCAGGCTCTCATATGTTGCCTGTGGAGCTCTGGGTTCTGGTGATGTGAGGCTCATCCAGGTAGACTGGGAGATGATTCTTGGCTTAAGACTACATTTCCCAGAGTCCCTTGGAGCAACATGTGGCCATGGGACCCGGTTCAAGCAAAAGTCCCAGGGAAAATCTTCCCTAGCTTGGGGAAGGGGCTCGGTTTTCCTAATCAGAAATGTGGACATGGTATCCAAACATCCTGGATCCTGAGGACAAGACCAGCATGTGGGATGGCAGAGCAAAAAGGCAGTGAGGGCCTGGGGCACAGGTCCAGTGTGGGCGCGGTGCTCTGCTGTCCTGTGTCTGTCATATACAGCTGAGACAGAGGTCTGCGGTCACATCTAGCCAGATTGTACAAATAAAGTTTTATTGAACAGTCACGTTGGTTTTGTATTGTTTATGGCGGCTTCTGCCTGGAACCGATCTGAGAGCTTCCAGGAGGCTTCCTGGCTTCTGCTGCTGAAACATGAGGAATAGTCATCTAGTCCCTCCCTGCGGTGCAAGTCCGCTGGGCCCTGGTCTAACTCACAGGCACACATGACCTCTGGGTCTGGGCAGTGCTGTGCCTGGCAGGAGAAGGGGTGTGTGTGTATTGGGGAGCAGTTGGGGCATGGCTGGCCTAGACCCCTTGTCGGGAATGGGATGGAATCAGCTGGCCGTTGGGTTTTTCCAAGATGTCAACTTACCACAGCTGAGGCCAGTACTGTGGCCATAGCTAAGCCACCTGTGGATGCTGGTTCGAGTCCTGACTGCTCCACTTCCATTCCAGCTCCTGCTAATACGCCTGGGAAAGCAGTGGAGGATGGCCCAAGTGCTTGGGCCTCTGCGCCCATGTGGGAGACCCAGCTGGAGTTCCAAGTTCCTGGCTCCAGTCTTGTCCAACACCAGCCGAAACATTAGGGGAGTGACCTGGAGGATGGAAGACCTCTCTCTAACTCTGCCTTTCAAATAAATAAATCCTGGGGGGAGGGGGGGAGTCACCAAAAGACTCCAAAAATAAACTGGGTCACGTGCTTCCTGTGGCCCCACCCTGCCCCACGTACTCTCCACACTGCCCAGCCAAGGCAGTGGCATGCTGTGCTCAGGGCCAGAATCTGGAGGAAGAACTCTGGGTCAACTGGCTGTCCCGTGGAGAACCTCGGTGTGTCCCACAGCAACCTCCAGCCCCAGCTGCAGCTCTGTCTCCTGGCTGCCCTCCCCTCTCCCTCCATATACCAGGCCGGAGGTGGGGGTGTCCTCTACTTCCTTGGGGTGGGCTCAGCCTCGGGGCCTCTGCACCACCGCCCACTTCCCCAGGTCTCAGCACCTGCCCACTCCTCAGGTCTTCCTAAAGCTGCCTGGCCAAGCCCTTGCCCTACTTTTTCTTGCCAGCGCATTCAGCACTTTTCATTTTCACCCGTGACAGGGACAGCCAGGATACAGCCAGGAAGGAGCTTCACACACTTCCATGCGCTTCCTCTTTCCGCCCAATGCCATGCTGTAACCCAGGCCCCTTTGCAGATGCCACGCTTGCCTGCCTTCCACAGGCAGGTGGGCAGCAGCCCACGTCCCCTGGCCCTGGCTGAGGGTCGGGGAGTTCTCTGGGATGGCAGGATGGGGGTCTCCAGGGCAAGTGTTGTCTCCTCACTGAGGAATGTGCTACGGTCTGAAGGGCTGGGAACCCCAGGATTCCCACGTTGGGAAGCCGAGACCCCACATGACCGAAGCCGGAGGCTCAGCATCCCAAGAGCTGGAGGAAAGGGGGTCTTTTGCTTTCTCCCACCTCTCACCCTCTGCCCTCTCCGCCGGGTGAGCCCTGGGAGGCCAACAGCAGCTGTCAGCTGACCCAGAACCTGCCAGCACCTTGATCTCAGCTCCCCGCCTCCCTGACCATGAGCAATGAGCATCCATTGTCATGACTGTCAGGTTCTGCTCCTGTGACTGAAAGCCAGGAGGCATGGCCATGGTGACAGCAGATGCCTGCGGGTGCCCAGATCACTGCAACTGGACGAATGCCCAGAGCAGCCATGGGTCCCTACTGCAGTGGTGACCAACCAACTCGATGGCCCATACAAAGCGCCGAGCCTAGGCCTAGCCTGCCGTGAGCATGGCTGCCTCACTGAGTGGCCATGATAGTCATTCAAATTTTATTCCTGAAGGTTCCTGGGTGTGGGTTTGGATGAGCCAACATGCGTGACGCACCATGGGCCCGGCCTGTGGTCAATGCTTAGGAAGCAAATGCAAAGACAGACTTAGTACCTAGCCTTTGTGAGCTGGCACTGCCCGTTTCGAGAGTGGAAGCCCCAGCTGCCACAGCTCCTCTTTCTTCCCAACTCTTTCCCCATGCTCTGGCCACCCCGACACACCACCCGGGATCCTCATCCCGACTGGAATGTTCTTCCCCGGCAGCACATACACTTCCCCGCCTCCCTCCTTCCTCCTTCCGGTCTGGCACCTTCCTTCAGAGAACTGTGCTATTTCAGATGGCAGCTGCCTGCAGGCAGTTCTGTCCTCCAGTCCCGCATGGCACCTGTCACCCGTGTCACCCACCAGGCTCGCACTGCTGGCCCCTTGTCTGCTGCCCGTCTGCCAGCGGCACCCTGTTCACCCCTGTGTGGATTTGGGGAGATTTTGCTTTGCTCCCTGGGGTTTTTCGCTAGGCTGTGGCAGCGGGCGGTAGGTACACAGGAACATATGCCAGGCAAATTGCTGGCTCCTGCCTCTTCTCTGAGTTATTCTAGGAACCAGGGGTCTCATGCAAATAAAGCGTGGCAGATCTGCAGTCACACTCCAGGCTGAGGCTCTGCTCTGCACGCTCTTAGACACACACCTGGGTACACACACCCCCTCCCTTCCAGCTCCCGGACCAGGAAGGGCTTGGGCAGCGCAGCACAATTACAGTGGGACTTCTTGGGTGGCTTGGTCAAGCACACTGCCTTTCCCAGACTCCTTTGCAGTCAGCTGTGCCCACGGGACTCACGTCCAGCTAAGGCACACGCAGGGGCAGCACACATTCCTTGGCAGAGGACACAGCCATCTCTCCAGGCTCCTGTCAACCAGCAGGATGCAGGTGGCAGGCACTGGGCCTGATGACAGACAAAAGGGAGGCCCACGCCCCCAAGTCATCTGCTCAGTCAAAACCAAACTTGCGTTGGAGCCTTACTATGGCTACGTCTGGCAGGCCCCCAAGCCTAGTGCACAGTTGTTTCCTTGGTGAGGTGAGGAAAGGGGGGCTGTGTGCAGGTATAACACACATACGCGACACACGTACACACAATTGGCTTTTATTCTGGCCTTCATACGTCTACACCTAAGACGACACACATGAGCTATGCCCGGGACCTGACCACGTGACCTGCCCCTCCTCTGCCCCTCGTCCCGCCCTGCCCTCCCCGTGCCTACACCTCCCCGCGTGCGTGCAGCATGAAGTGCGCGTGCAGCTCGCCCAGCGTGGAGAAGGAGTCCTCGCACTCCGTGCAGTGGTACGTGCCCTCCTCTTCATCCTCTTCATCCTCCTCCTCCTCCTCCTCCTCTTCCTCCCCGCGCCCAGTGGGGCGGCCCTCCCCAGCCTGAGGGGGCTCCTCGTCTCCCCCCCCAGGAGCCCTGCCTGCGGGCGTGGGGAGCTCCTGGGGGGCCGAAGCAGGGCGGCAGAGGCGGCAAGGTGGGGTGCCCGGTGGGGCCTCGGCCAGCGGAGAGCGGCCACAGAGCTGGCAGGGCTGTGCCAGGGGGCCCGGGGGCTGGGCTGCCCGTGGGGCCCGACGGGAGGGGCCGCCCCGGCCGCCCCCCAGGCGCTGCTTCACCTTGTAGCCGGGGTCATATTCTGGATCATCAGTGGTCTCCTCTTCCTCTTCCTCCTCCTCCTCCTCTTCCTCGGAGTCCGGCTCTGAGAGAGTGTACTCCGAGTCAGAGGAATGCTCAGGGCCTGTGGGGGACACACGGAGGGGGCAGCGACGTCATGGCCGAGTCCCGCTCAGATTGGTCACTGCTACCAGCAGGAGCCGCCCCCTGTAGGCATGTCAGGCCGAAGGGTGGCTTGCTAGACCCACCCGTGGGATGGGGACTGGTCAGTGATACTGGAGCCAGGGTGGACACACAACAGCAATGGGCGTCTGTGAGCTTCCGCAGTGGGCGACAGGGAGATGGAGGCCCCAGATAGGGAAGGTGGCTCATCGGCCTGCACCCATACACAGCCCTGTTGGAGTGCTGGTCCACACAGACGGGCATCTGAGCAAGTGAACACATGTACAGAAGTAGTTCCATACGTGGTGGGGGGTGGGCTTGGGGCTGTTGCCTTGATATTGTTATTAAGCCTCTCCGTGCACTGCTGGGATCCCATATGGGCACTGGTTCGAGTCCCGGTTGCTATACTTCCTATCCAGCTCCCTGCTTGTGACCTGGGAAAGCAGCAGAGGACGGCCCAAAGCCTTGGGACCCTGCACCTGCGTGGGAGACCCAGAAAGTGCTCCTGGCTCCCGATCGGCTTAGTCCTGATCTGAAGTTGAAGAGGGAACCAGTGGACGGAGTATCTTTCTCTCTTCTCTGTAAATCTGCCTTTCCAATAAAAAAAAAATAAAACTTTAAAAATAAGTAATAAAGCCTTTTTAAAAAAGCGTAGATATATTCCTGGGACTTCATGTGTATAAAGGACATGCCTGGGACAGACAAGTTTAGAATTAAGAAAAAGAGAAACAGGGGCCAAGGTTGCAGTGCAGCACGTTAAGCTGCTGTTGCCATCTCAACATTCCACATCGGAGCGCTGGCTGTTACACTTCCCAGCCAGCTTCTCGCTTGTGCTTCTGGGAAGGTAGCAGATGATAGCCCAAGTGGTTGGCCTGGCACCTGTGGTGGAAGATGAGGACGGAGTTCCTGGCTCCTGGTTGTGGCCCGGCCCAGCCCTGGCTGTTGAGGCCAGGTGGAGCCGAGACATCAGCAGTCCTTACAGAGGCTGCCCACACAGAGCAGCAGGAGAGTCCCACAGAGGTGGAGATGCTGGCCGTGGCCTCCCAATACCGACAGCCACCTCGCCTTGGCCTGCCCTGGTCCTCTCTCCACAGCGGTCCTGTGACCACGGTGCCAGTCACAACAGCCTAGCACTTTCTCCCTCATGACATTGCAGTGGCACAAGGCTTGTTGGTGCCCTGACCTCCCCTCCTGTTCCTGCCAGCCATGGGACCACTCCTCGGAAATCCCACTGTCCCAGTGCCCCGCTGGCCAGCCCTTCCTTGGCCTCAGTCGTCTTATCGTCCGCCCCATTGCATACATGTCCCTGTGTGTGTGAGTCTCCTATTCCCGGCATTCTGGAACATTCTGTTTGTGCCTATATAGTTGCAAGCTGGATATCTTGGCATTCAACCTAACATATCTTTCTGGAGTCCTTCACTGCACATGCCCTGCCCGAGTATTTTTCAGAAGAACCCACCCCAGGTAGCCAGTCCCTTTGCCTACTGCCCTCTGCTGTCCCAGCTCTGAGCTGTGGCTGGTTGTGCCTGGACCAGGGGCCGGCCCGCTCTGACTCACAGCTCCATCCCCAGCAGCCTGGAGGAGCGGGCTGAGTGTCCCTCCCTGCGCCACCCTGTCCTCCCCCTGCCACTGACCCAAAGTCTCTGGAGGCCTTGGTGAGGGACAGGCTCCTGTGCCTGGGACGCTGTCCCCCACCCTGTCTGCTGGGGAGCCTCTGACCCCTTTGTGACCCAACATGGGCTCCATCTGTCCTCTGCAAAGCCTCCACTTTGTGCCCTGGCCTCCCGTCAGAGGTCTACCCACTATGCCCTGTCCCCCGGGGTCTCCTTCAGGGCAGCTCTAACCTTGGGGTCCCACCCTGTGTGATAGAGGTTGCATGGACCCCACTGTGCCCAGCTCCTCAGGGACTCTTCCAGGGCAGCTCTTAACTTGGGGTCCCAACCTGGGCAGCAGAGGCCCTGTGGATCAGCGACTGACAGGAGCCCTAGGCTCTTCTCCCCTGGGTAGGGACGGGGGCGCGGGGGGGGGGGTTCGACTCTACTGACAAGCTCGTTTCTCTGCCAGATCTGGCTTATTAGTCACTACTTCCGTGAAGCCCTCCCTGACTTCCCACATGGCCAGCGTCCCTCTCCTCTGGGTTCGAATGCCCTCCATCACACCCTGATCACCCTGGGCAGTGGCCGCTGGGAGACCCCTTGATGACGGGGCCTGGATCTCACCGTAAATGCTGAGCCTGAGTCAGTCTCAGGAGCTGGAAGGCCACCCAAGAGGGGAGCCCCCCAGCCCAGGGCCCCTCCCTCTGGGATCACCCCACCCACCCCGAGGGACTTCAAAATGGCCACTATGACTTCACGCAGGTGGCCTGTGACTGGCGATCAGGTTACTGTCCACAGCCACCAGGTCTTTCATGTTTCCCATGACGTCCAGGGCCACCAGCCCTTTCAGGCCTACCATGCCTTCTCCACCTAAGAGATCCTCCAAGCCCAGCACATCTCCAGCATCCACCGGACCCTCGGTGCCTGCCATGGCTCCCACACCTCCTGCCTCCTTGAAGTCCACCAAACTGGTAACACCCAGCAGCCCCTCCAAGCCCACCAAGCCATCCACGACCCCCAGCAGGCCCATGAGCCCAAGCAGCTCCAAGTCCACCAAACCAGCTGATGCAAAGAAGGTCCCTCCCAGCAAACCCGGCAGGAAGTCCCGGATGCGCAACAAGGCGAGAATGTCAAGCCGGGCCAGCACGGACACCAGGGCCAGCACGGACACTAGGGCCAGCAAGGCCAGTGGCATGCGGCCACAGCAGCAGCAGCAGAAGAGGGTTCCACGCAGTCGGGGCAGAACTCCGGGCCGCAGGGGGACCCACAGTTCTAAGAGATCACCTAGTAGGACGAGCACCTCTAGTAAGATGAGGACTCGCAACAGCAGGCCCAGCACTGCCAAAGGGGCAGGGGCCCCTGCTCCCCAGCAGAAACAGGCCAGGGCTGAGAGCTCCAGCCAGCCGCAGGCCAGCCACAGGGAGAAGAGTGACAGCCAGGCTGGAAACATGAGCAGGGCACGGGAGCAGAAGCCTAGCCCACCTGGAGGTGCAGGTCTGGGGACCAGGTCCGGACTGGCCAGCAGGACAAAGAGTGGCAGCTTGTCTCCAACAGCCTCTCAGCAGCAGGGACATAGCCAGTCCCCACCGCCATCACCGCCACCACTGCTGGGGTCACAGGAGGTGCAGGGTCAAGGACAGATGGCTGCCTCCCAGGGCGAGCATGATCAGAGCCAGGCGGCCGTGTCCGGCGGAACCAAGGGTCCCAGCCAGGCCAGTCCCTCCAGCATGACACGAAGCCTCAGCCGGTCCAGCACCCCCAGCAGGACTCGCAGCCCTAGTGCGTCCAGCACCCCGAGGAGGGTGAAAAGTTTCCGCCACCACAGAACCCACAGCCGGGCGAGAAGCCGTACCCGCAGAGGCACTCCCAGCCTGGCAAGCAGCCAGAGGCCAGCTGGAAGAGCCAGGGGGAACAGAAGTGACAGCTGGTCCCAAACTCCCACAGACAGAACCCACAGCCAGTCCAGGAGCCGCAGTAAACACAGAGCTCGCAGGAAACAGCGGTCCACCACCCCAAGCGAGGATAGGGACCACAGCCAGCCCCCACCCTGCAGCAGGAAGAGAGGTCCTCGGAGACGCCGGCTGGCCAGCAGCAAAAGGGGTCGCAGCCCGTCGAGAACGCCCAGCCGGGAGAGCAGCCCCAGCAGCGAGCGGGTGGGCAGCTGGAACAGAGCTGCCGGTCCAAAGCAGGGTCGTGCCTGCCCATGGAGAACGCCCAGCACCGACCGAGCCCGCAGCCGGTCCCGGGCCTCCAGGAAAAAGAGGCTCAGCAGTCGATCCCGGACCACAAGGAAGGATCGTAGCCAGGCGACGGCCCTCACGGGTGGTTCTGGCTCTCCTGGCAGGACCCGGAGCCGATCCCTCTCCAGACGGCCTCAGGAAGCCCCAACCCTACGCCAGGCGGATGTCCATGCCCACACCGGCCCCTTGGCATTCACCTCACCTGGCGAGAGGTCTTCATCATCCTCTTCCAGGCTGGCGTAGCCCCCAGTCTCAGCTGGTTCCCGGGTCTCTGTCATGGCCAGGGCAGGGGGCCGGGAGACAGGAGAAGAGTAGCAGCCTGGGCAGCGTCCCTCCCCGGCCGGCTATCCACAGCCACACCTCCGGCCACAAAGTCTTCCACTAACGCGGGATGCTGGCAGGTCGAGAGGGACGCTGGACAAGGGAAAAGAAAGGCCTGTGATAGCTGAATAAATTTATATATAGCACGCGGCCCCACTCTGTGCCTAGCTGCCGCCCCACTCCTCTATGGGACTTCACATCCCCCGGGGGTCTTCTCCATGGTGGGGGTGTACACAGCGAAGGTGAAATTCCTAATACTTCATGGCAGGTGATGGCCAGAGAACTGAGAGCGGAGCAGGCCTTAACCCTTTAGTTGCTGGACCATGGGCCTCCCACCCTGCCCTCAGTGCAGGGGCAGTCAAGGGGCTCAGAGTGTACTTGGCGGGCAGTTCAAAGCTTTTCCCTCCTTAAGTGCAGCTGCTCTTGGTTCTGAGGGTCGGCCTCAGAGCACCCCTCCCCCCACCCCGACACAGCTCCAGCTTTTCTCTGTCCACAGGCGAGGTGGGATCTGGGGCGAGGCGGTGCTGTAGGGTCCCAAGCCCTTGGGCCATCTTCTATTGCTTCCCCAGGCCACCAGCAGGGAGCTGGATGGGAAATAGAGCAGCTGGAACTTACTTGTGGGATACTGGCACTGCAGGTGGCCGCTTTACTCCCTATGTCACATTGGCTACTTTCCTTTTTTAAAAAGTTCATTGTATTTGAAAGGTGGAGTGACCAAGAGGGAAAGCCAGAGAGAAGTCTTCTAACTCTTGGTTCACTCCCCAAAAGCCCATGAGGGTCAGGCACTTATCAGGAGCCGGGCACTCCATCCTGGTTGGCCACATGGCCGGTAGGGAGCCTGAGTCCTTGGGCCACTTTTCATAGCCTTGCCAGTCATTGTCAGAGAGCTGGATCTGAAGAGGAGTAGACAGGACTCAAACTGGGCTCCAACACAGGATCCAGCTTTCCCAGGCAGTGGCTTAGCCCACTGCCCACTTTCCTATAGGGTTACAGGTTGCTGATCTGAGAGTCATGCTTAACCTAGGCATTCTAAGTTTATCCAGCCACTAAACAACCAAAAGCAGTGGGGCTTCTAAGGTTAACTGGTCCTGCCTGGGCTTGCCCAAGGTCACAAATAAAGGGCCCCTCCCTACTGAGGAGGGCCAGCTTCATTAGCTCACAGGAGGGGCTAATCCTGGAAGACTGTGAGTCCTGGCCACTCCTCTTTCCACCCAGCTCCCTGCTGCTGCACCTGAGCAGCTGTGACCACACCTTAACTTTCTGGGTCCTTGTTGATGTGGCTTTCAGCTTCCACCTCACCCAGACCCAGCTGTGACCACTGCCACATTAGAGTGGACCAGATGCAAGATGTACGTCTCTGTCCACTCTGCAATTTCCATAAATAAAGCCATGCAGGGGCCTGCGTAATGGCTCAATTTGTTTCCCACCTGCAAGCGCCAGCATCCCTTTTGGGTGCCAGCTCATATACCAGTTACTCCACTTCCTTTGCTGCGTCGTGGCTGCAGCCTGAGGAAGCAGTGGACGATGACTTAAAGCTTTGGGGCCCTGAACCCATGTGAGAGACCTGCAAGAAGCTCCTGGCTCCTGGCTTTGGATCGGCTCGGCTCCGGCTATTTACAGCCATATGGGGAGTGAACCAGTGGATGGAAGATCATTCTGACTCTCTCTCTATGCATCTGCTTTTCTAATATTTTTTTAAGCTGCAAAGTCAGATCTGAAGAGGAAAGGAGAGACAGTAAGATTTTCTGTCTACTGGTTCACTCCCCTGCAACAGCTGGAGCTGAGCTGATCCGAAGCCAGGAGTCTCTTCCAGGTCTCCCACATGGGTGCAGGGTCGCAAAGCTTTGGGCTGTCCTGGACCGCTTGCCCAGACCCCAAGCAGGGAGCTGGACGGGAGTGGAGCAGCCAGGACACAAAACCAGCACCCATATGGGATCTTGGTAGATGCAAGGCGAGAACTTTAGCCACTAGGTTACCTCGCCTGGCCCAGAATAAATAAATCTTAATTTTAAAAAATATAATACAGCGCTGGTGTGGTGGAGGCCACCAATGCCAAGTCTAAAGCCCCACGATGCCCTGCGTGAACAATGGGCACCACGTCTGATCTTAGTCCCCGAGTCCCCACAATGCCCTGCAGCGATGCCTCCCAGGAGGCCTCGGGCCTGGAACGACCACCCGCCAGGGCGCCCGGCACCCCCGGCCCAAGCTGGGTGACAAAAGGGAGACTCCGACCCAGGCCTGGAACGACCGACCGGCCCCCATGCCTGAAGGCGCAGTGCCCGGTCCCCCTGACCCCCGTCAGGGCAGCAGGCCGGGTCGCCCACCCCACACCGCCCGGCCCGCGCTCGATGACAGGAGGTGTCAACTCCCGTCATGCCGCGGGGCCGCCGTAGCGCCCGCTTCCCGGCATTCCCCGCGCGCCCCTTCCCACCCGCGGACACTCACGGTCACGGTGGCCGCGCGGACCCCCGGTCGGGCCCGGCGGTGGGTGGCGGCGGCTGCACGCGCCCGGGCCCCGCGCCTGCGCCGGCGGGAGGGCAGGGACGGAGCGCAGAGCGCGTGCGCGGCGAGCCCGACCACTCCCGGCGCGCGGGGGGCTGAGAGAGGGGGCTGTGCGCGCCGGGCGGTCCACCGGGCCGCGTGCGGGGGTGCGTGCGTGCGCGGCCCCTCGAGGCCCTGCAGGACTTGGTATAGTCCATCGGCGGCCTGCGGGGCGCGCGCGCGCGCGTGAGCCGGGCGGAGGGCGCGGGGCGCCCGACCCCCTGGCCCGCCCATCTGCTTCGACCTCTCAGGGGACAATGGCAGGCCATTTGTGCATCTCCACGTTCCCCGGAGAGGCAGGCCTCCCGAGCGCAGGGATTAGCATAGAGCCTGGGGTGGGGAGGGGGCGATGTGAAGAGGCGCAGGCGCACAGGGACTGCAGACTAGCGCGCGGGATTGTCCACTGCTGGCCTTGGTCTGGGGTCACTTTGCATCCTAAAGCCATGACCCTGGGCCGGGAGGGATGCTTGTCTGCAGCTGTCAGATTCCCCTCCCGGTGGTCAGTGTCCCAGGCACAGTCCCTTAGGGTCTATGTCAGCAGCCTCTGGTCGGAAGGGTCAGAAGCAGCTTGCGTGGAGCAGAGAACCCGCCAAGAAGCTGCGACATGCCCCAACCACCCTCAGGTTCTGCAAGGGCTTTCCATAGGTGGTGATTTTAATGCTTAATGTTGTTTTTAGCCAAGGAATATGGGAGGCTTTATAGGAAATTGCAAGGGCAAAAGCAAAACAAAGCAAATACCACACACACACACACACACACACAAACACACAAACCTCTCCATCACCCAGTGTGAAAAGTACCTGGAGGGAGGAAAAATTGTCCCCATTTTGACCTACCACGCCCTAAGCAGGTCTCCTTACTTTTTTCTTTTGATATTCCAAGGTCTGTGACTTGACCCATTCATCTCCCCACCCACCCACTTTCTTCTTTTGCAAATTATACTTAATGATGGTTACCTAGTTGATTAGGGTGGGAAGGGTTGAGGACTAGGGGAAAGTGGATGAGACCCTTGTTTCCAATTTCCCTTTTCTTCCTTCTGTGTCTGGGGCAAGGGGGTGGGAGGTAAGGGGAGAAGCCACACCCAGCTTCCCAGCCTCCTCAGTACCCCAAGATGGGGAACAACGGCCACCTGATAGCACCCCAGCATCCCAGCAGTGGAGCATGCTGGGGGGGAGGGAGGTTCTGCTCAAGTGGTTTCCACACTTCCAAAATGCTGTTGAGCTTGCTGATCCAAGAATGAGGAAATCCTTCCAAGGTCCATTGGCTGACACAGTCCATCTCAGAGTCTCCATTCACCCAGATATTTGCTGTCAACACTTGGCTGGGAGAGTTGCTCAGTTTGTTCAGCCCTCCATCCTCTGCTATGGCACTAGATGTCCTCTGCAGGCTCCAGTGGACTGCCATCTCCCCATGTGCATCTGGACGTGCCGTCCACTGCTCTGTCTCCAGCAAGTGGGAAGGCCCAGTTCTGACACATGCACTCCATGGTCAGGCCAGAGATCCTGCAGTTTTCCTCATGGTTGGAGTCCTGAATCCAGCAGTTCAGTGAGGGGCCCACCCAAAGAAACCTCACCTGAGGTGGCCCAAGACCTGACTTGTGTGTGCTAGATGGTGTGGGGTCAGCTTAAGTCTGTCACCCACAGCACCCTACACACACACACTGGTGGTTGCAGCTGCTAGGTCAGTTCTGTCTGCAGCCCCATCTCTTACAGAAACCAGTGGGTGCTCTGGCCCAGCATCCCCATTTACTGGAGACAGAGCAGTGGACGGCACGTCCAGATGCACATGGGGAGATGGCAGTCCACTGGAGCCTGCAGAGGACATCTAGTGCCATAGCAGAGGATGGAGGGCTGAACAAACTGAGCAACTCTCCCAGCCAAGTGTTGACAGCAAATATCTGGGTGAATGGAGACTCTGAGATGGACTGTGTCAGCCAATGGACCTTGGAAGGATTTCCTCATTCTTGGATCAGCAAGATCAATAGCATTTTGGAAGTGTGGAAACCACTTGGGCAGAACCTCCCTCCCCCCCAGCATGCTCCACTGCTGGGATGCTGGGGTGCTATCAGGTGGCCGTTGTTCCCCATCTTGGGGTACTGAGGAGGTTGGGAAGCTGGGTGTGGCTTCTCTCCTTACCTCCCACTCCCTTGCCCCAGACACAGGAGGAAGAAAAGGGAAATTGGAAACAAGGGTGTCACCCACTTTCCCCTAATCCTCAACCCTTCCCACCCTAATCAGTGGTCCACGTGGGCATGCATCCTTGTCAACTATTTAAACATCACCACAATTAAATCTTAAAAAATGAAGCAGCTAAGCAGGGTCAGGCCTGGTTATTACTCGGATGGGAGGTTTGGTGACTGGTGAAAGAAGTGTCAGGGGACAAGCCAGGTTCCTTGGGTGGGTGACGTGCCCTGGTGAGGCCAGTGCATCAGAAACCATCCCCCTTGTCCCCAGCACCCCTCCCCCTCCCATCCCTCCCAGCGATGCAGCTTTAAGCCAAGGGACAGACAGACGGCCACCCAATGCTTGTTCTCTCCTCAGTTTAATGGTGGTTAGTGGGATTGCCAAACCCCCTCCCCGTTCCCCTCCCTGCCCTGTACAAAATGTTGTGGTTTTTATTTATTATTTTTTTTTACAAGAAAAAGGGGGCCATAGCCAGGAATAGGGGAGGGGGTGCAATCTGATATTTTCATACAGATTTTTGATTTTTTAATATATTATATATAAAACCATAGAGACCACATATTCCCCTCCCCCCCAAACTCGTTTCCCCCTCCCCGGGGGGCCTGGAGGAGAGATGGGGAAGGCCCCCCAGGAGTGGGTGGACAGACACACATGGGAGTGGGATAGACATGAGGGCAGAGGGAAGGGGGGCCCAGAGACCTGGGGAGGGGGGCATCTCCCCCACTGCCCCATCAGCTATCACACGTAGACACGGAATCCCTGCTTCACGCCCGCCCCCCACCCTTCCCCGACCGTGCAAACATGGCTTTGCAAAGAGGTGCCCAGAGCTCTACGAACTCTCACAATGGCTGGCGTGGGGTCTGAGACCCCCAAAGAAACCTGCGTTCCCCTTCCCTGCCCACCCACTTTCCCCAGAATCTGACCCCCTCCCACAAGACCTGGCTCGGTTGCCCCGGGGCCCTGGCCTGCCCCCAATCCTCAGCCCCCTACCCAATCCCTACTGCCCTCCCTGGACTCAGGGGTGTGTGTTTGTGTGTGTTGGGGGGGTTGTCTGGACCTTAGGTCCTTGGCCTCTGGGGCACCGAACATCTGAGTCCTCGCTCCTGGCCCCCGCGGGGATCCAGGCATCCAGTCCCCCGCCCCATCCCTGTCCAAGCATCCGACATGTTAGTGGTGGGGGGAGAAGCCCACCAGCCCCGGCTCTGGTAAATGTCTCTGCTGGCTCCTTGCAGCTGGCAGTGGGGCGGGGGGCAGAGGGGGGAACCCCAGCCCAGGCCCAGGCCCGGGGTGAGGGTGGGGTCAGATGAAGAATTCTTCTTTCCTCTTGTGTCCGTCGCTGCCATTGAGGAAAGCTTCTCTGGCTTCTCCCTGCTCGTCCAAGCCACTGGCCTCATGGGTCAGATAGGAGCCTGAGCGGATGACAAGGCAGTCCCCGGGACAGACCCAGGAGTAGGGTGAGAGGGGACACACAGGGAGCGGTCAGGGGTCAGGAAGGGGACAATCAGGGGATAAAAGGTACGGTAAAAGGGATGAAAGCCACCTCCCCGCTCCCCCTGTCCCCGTCAGCAGACTGTCTGCTTATTTCCATCTGCACCCTTAATTCAGCTTCTCGTCGCTTTTAGAATCCTGCCTTCTTTGGAATCAGCCTCAGGTCCCGCTGGATTTATTTAAGACATAAACTCATTGTTTGAATGGCAGAGAGCCTGCCATGGTGGGGACTGGGCCAGGCGGAAGGCAGAAGCCAGGAGAACTAGGGAGCCAACACGTGCAGCCGCCCGGGGTGCTTTAACAGGTAGCTGGAATCCAATCCCTCCTCAGCCCGCCCCACTGCCCCAGGACCTGACTGCCTGGCTCCCCCACCCTCCTGCTTTGGGCTGTGGGCCCCGGGGTCCCCAGGCCACAGCCCACCCCTGACCACACTCACCTTTCTGTCGTACAGAGCACCAGACCATGCCCACTAGCACACATATGATAAGGAACACAAGGAGGGCGAGGATGCCCCCCACGATGGCATACGGAACCGACGTCTGAGCCTCGACCACCGCACCGGGGTCTGCGGAGGGACGCGATTGCAGGGCCAGGTTACCCCAAGTTCAGCCCCAGCCAACTGCTGGGAACTCGGAGGCCATTCTGCCCCATGGATTGACTTCTGGGGGTGTCACGGCACAGCCCACTTGCCCCTTGCGCACTGCATGACACTCGTTAGCTGCCGGGGAGGGGAGCACAGCCACCCCTTTGCACATTTAGCTGGGGTCTCCTCCCAACACCCCTGCTGGTGGGAAGACTAAGATGAGAGGCTAGCGGGGTCAGATGTGAAGTCAGCAGGTGCCCAGCCGGCTGTCTGCCCTTGAGTTACCTGCCCTGCCCTGCCCAAGCCCCCAGCACCTGTGCCCTGCCCTCACCGTAGACCACGAGCACGTAGAGCGCCCTCGCGTGACCGTGCTTGTTGGACGCCTCGCAGGTGTAGGTGCCGTTGTCCGCCGACACGAGGCCCGGCAAGGTGAGCGTCTCGCCCACCGCCTCCGCCCTCTCCGGCAACGACTCATTGCCGCGGTTCCAGCGGATCTGGTTGGGCCTGGGCAGGGGGCCGAGGCAGAGAGGTGAAAGGAGACGTGTGACAGCCAGGACGCCAAGGCCCCGGCACCCAGGTGTGACCAGAGGAGGTGCAGCTGACCCTGCAGGACCTCCAAGCAGGAGGCCCCCCCGACTGGCCGACCCTTTCCTTCCCAGCCATCTGCCCAGCTGCCAGGGCTCCAAACCCTCCAGGGCCCTCCCACCCTGGCAGTCCTCCAGCCACCCCCCCACATCTCCCTTCCCTCCTGGGACACAGGCGTCCAGGCCCTCAGCTCACCTGGGGTTCCCTGTGACCGCGCAGGTCAGCACCAGCGTGTCTCCCTCCCTCACCACGGCCTGGGAGGCATGGATCCGGGCTGTGGGGGAGTCTGCGGGCGGAAGAGCCAAGGGCGGGCTGTCTCCAGGCCTTCACGCGGGCCAAGCTCCCACTCCCGGCCCTGCACCCCGGTCAGCCGGGCACTTACACTGCACGTCCAGCACGTACTGCGTCTGCTTGCTGTGGCCCGCGGGCAGCGCCTGGTTCTGCGCCTCGCAGATGACGATGCCGCCGTCGTCCTTGCGGTCCACGCGAAAGCGTACCGTGCTTGCCACACTCCACACCTTGCCGTTCTCCTGGCCGCTGCTCACTCCTGCCCAGCGAGGACAGGGTCAGGACGGGACTGCAGGCTACCCACTCCAGCCACGTCCCCTCACGTCTCTGCCCAGATAACCAAGCCCCGCCCACCCATCGCCACGCCCCCTCACACCTCTGCCTGCGGATGGACAAGCCCCGCCTCCCTCCGCCATCGCCACGCCCCCTCACGCCTCCGCGCACCGAGGGGTTGGTCTCTTCACCAAGCCCCGCCCACCTCCGGCGTCGCCACACCCCCTCACACCTTTGAGCACTGATAGACTAGCCCCGCCCATCCGCGCCAAGCCCCACCCAGCTCGGGCCCCGCCTCCCGCACCTTTGAGCTCCTTGCGATCGCGGTACCAACGCAGAACGGCTGCGGGGCGCGAACGTGGCACCAGGCAGCTGAGCTCCACCTCGCCGCCCTCCACCGCCTGCTCGCGCACCTCCACCACTGGGTTCTCGGGCGCCACTGTGGCAGAGGGAGAAGGGGTAAGAAAGGCACCCTTAGGCTCCAAGCACCCAAGGCTGCAGGGCTCCAGAGCAACGCAGGGACAAGGTGGGAGATGGGGAAAGAGGGATGCTGTATTATTTGCTGGAGAGAGAGGACGCAGATGGGCGGAGGGGAGGCTGGTACCTAGCACGGTGAGCGTGGCGATCTGGTGGTGGGTGTCCTCCGTGTACAGCTGGCAGAAGTAGCCCCCCTCGTCCTCCAGGCGGGCATCTGACAGCCGGATCCGCACCCTTCTCGGGGAGAACTCCTCCAGCTGGAAGCGCTCGTCCTTCAGGGCTGGCGTAGGAGGAAGGCAGGGGCTTGGGGGTCTAGAGCCCCCACCTTTCCTCTCCGAGCTGAGAGGCCAGCCTCTGCTTCTTTCCTCCAGCCACACCTCAGGGTGGAAGTGGGCCACAAAAGAATCCCGGGGATACCAGAATGTTCTGGCACCTATTGCCTGTAGACCCAGGGGTCCAGGCCCAGCCCCTCCTCCCTCACACCCAGGGGTCCAGGCCCCAAGCCCCCTGCCTCCAGCACTCACCCCGGGTGCCGTTGAAGAACAGTGTCTGCCGGACAGGGTTCTGGATGACCACGATGGACCCGTCATACTGGTGCAGGCGGCAGGTGATCTCGGCCACACCCCCCTCGGCCACGGTCACGTTCTCGGTCTGCACTTCCTGCCCTGTCCCTGCACGGGCAGACAGCACAGGAGGGTCACGGAGAGCTACGCTCACGTCCATCCTCTCTGCCTCCTGGTCTCCTGCCTTCTCCTTCAGCACAGCCCATGCTGCGAGGCCTGGGGGCCAGAGCAGCTGAGGACTGGAGCTGTAACGAGGCAGGGGTGTGTGTGTGTGTGCAGCACGGGCACACGGGAGCTCAGGAGTGTCCAGGGAGAAGTCTCCAACCTGGACCTTAACGTGGGCAGAAGGGCAGTGAGCATGAGCGAGGTCACCCATGTTACACTGGGCACAAGTGAGCCCAGCTGTCCACCAGGATCCCCCAAGTCACGAGCAAAATCAGTGGTTCTTGTTTTAAGGCACTGGATTATGGCAGGCAAGGGGGACAATCCATTCCACCGTCCCCCCTCACCTCTAAAATTAACTGATGCAGTGCCCAGCCAGGCTACACTTTTCAGCAGTTCTTCAGTGCCAGGTGACCGAGAGGGACAAGGGTTGCACAGCCTGGCCCCTCACCAGCCCCAACTTCAGTCCTTCATGCTGCCTGGCAGGATGGAGAGGACTTCCGGGAGCTGAGGGGAGGGCAGCATCAAAGACGGGAAAGGGTGGGGGTGGGAGGTCCCTGACTGTCTCGCTGCCACCATCTGGCTGTGTAGGACTAGGATATGGGAACACATGACTGCCCTGTGCAGCGGCAGAGGCTTCAGGGCTGCGGGTCAGAGCAGTGAATCCACGCAGCTTAATCCCTGGGAGCCAAGCCGAGAGGCAGCGTGGCCGCGGCCGTGACCAGCGGCATCCCTGATCACCAGCTATCTATACAGGCTTCCAGGAAGCCTGCAGCATCAGACAACGGAGCATGGGCTCAGGTTGTTTTTGCAACAAAATTATCTTCTCATTCCACCATTTCCATGAAGGCCGACCTTCAGACAGACAGACACACACACACATTTTTTATCTTCTGATTCACTCCCCCAAATGCCTATAACAACCAGGTCTGGAGGGCCCAGCACGGTAGCCTAGAAGCTTAAGTTCTTGATTTGCACATGACGGGATCCCATATGGACACCAGTTCACGTCCCAGCTCTGCTCCACTTCCCATCCAGCAACCTGCTTGTGGATTGGGAAAGCAGTGGAGGACGGTCCAAAACCTTGGGACCCTGCACCCGTGTCGGGGAGACCTGGAAGAGGCTCCAGCCGTTGTGGCCACTTGGGGAGTGAATCAACGGACAGAAAATCTTTCCGTCTCTCCTCCTCTGACTTTCCAATAAAAATAAATCTTCAAAAACAGAAACAAAACAAAAAACCAGGTGTGGGGCGCACTGAGACCGGGGGTCAGAGACTCCACCCGGTCTCCCACATGGCTGTAGCAACCCAAGCACTTGGCCCGTGCTCCGCCACTTTCCCAGGCACCTCAGCAGGGAGCTGGACCGGAAGCAGAGCGGCATGGAGTTGGAACTGGCATGGCCATATAGGATGCCCATGTCGCAGGCGCTGACTTAAGCCACGTTGCGCTTGCTCAGGGTCCCCGTGAGGCACGTGCTGTGCTCGAGCACCGGGGGACAAGGGCGTCGCCTGTATAACCTGTGGTTCCCACGTTCTAAGAATTTCACTCATTCCCTTATTTCCTGGCCTTATTTCCAGAGATGAGTCAGATGAAAGCCTCCATCCGGGAAGCCTTTCCCACTGCCGGGGCGGTAGTGCCTCAGATGGGCCGCTTGTCTGCTCAGAGGACGGTTTCCAACCACAGAGGCTAAGCGGGGGGACCCCATTAATTCTAGGGGAACTGCCAACCTCCTATCCCAATCTTTACAGCTTTGTCTAGTGGAGCAAAAGCAAAACTGCCATGACGTCACGCGGAGGGGGCGGGCAGAATTTCCCAAAGAAAGGAGATGGCTCGCTCTTCTACCAGGTGAACTTAACACAACCTGGAACGACAATGTGATGTGTGAGGCTCCAGCAGCCACCTTGGATCAGGAGGACACGATGAGAGAAAGAGCTGGAAGGTGCTTGGGTCGCTAATGCAGACGGTGGCTGCTTACAGGAGCCCTAGCTCTCTCGCCCTGCCGTGCCCTTAAGTCTGCTACACTTGATTTTAGCCAAAAGGCCGAGAAGTGATATACACAAATATGCAAGTGCACTTCAAAAACACTAGAGACACGCATGGCATGATGGCCCAGTGCCTAAATCCTTGCCTTACATGCACCAGGGTCCCATATGGGTGCCAGTTAGTGCCCCAGCTCTGTTCCACTTCCCTTTCAGCGGCCGCAATGGCCAAAGCTGAGCCAATCTGAAGCCAGGAGCCAGGAGCTCTTCCAGGTCTCCCACGCAGGTGCAGGGTCCCAAGTCTTTGGGCCGTCCTCTACTGCTTTCCCAGGCCACAAGCAGGGAGCTGAATGGGAATCGGGGCCGCCGGGATTAGAATTGGCACCCATATGGGATGCTGTTGCATGCAAGGCAAGGACGTTTAGCTACTACGCTATCGCACCAGGCCCAAATCTGCCTTTTCAGCTAAAAACAAGATATCTAGATAAAATGTGTTTATTCTGGCACAAACAATTGAAATTTATACTCACAGCTTTTTTTTCCCCCATAATGTGCACCTTCCATGAACTATCTGAGGTGGCTCTTGCACATCTTGGAATACCATCCACCACGGAGCCAACCCCTGCCTCAAACACGCTCTCTCCTACGTTTTCTCAGGCTCCACACACGTCAGCGGTGGAGGTCTGGCATGCCTGTTAAGACACCCTCTCGGGATGCTCGGATCTGCTCCGGATCCCAGCTTCCTGCTAAGGTGCACCCCGAGAGGCTGGGTGATGCTTCCATGGGCGACCCAGATTGGCCTTGGCCCCAGCTGCTGTGGGCATTTGAGGGACAAAGCAATGAAGAAAAGATCTCTCCATGTGTCTCTGCGTTTCAAGTAAAAAAAAAAAAAAAAAGTCACAACTACCTGCTGACCACGTCAAAACTTGAGACATCGTCCAAGTTTTCTCTCTCCTTCCGCTCCATCTATCATCCATTCCATCAGCAGGTGCTGCTCACTATACCCCATGTCCACTCCCCTGTGGCCGCCTGCCTCATCCCATCTGTCCCCGGACACCCTTCAGAGTCCTCATGGGTCTCCCTGCTCCATGCCTGCCTCCTATGAGGCCTCCTCCACATGTTGTGGTTGTTTTATTTAAAAAAAAAAAAAAGGCAAATTGAATCAAGCCACTTCTCTTAACTGCTGACCCTGCCAAGAGCTGTTGATGACACGGAGCAGCCAAGGGCCGCTCACCCAGGCTGAGGCCTGGCCCCTGCCCAGCCTTGGTTCTGAGCATGGTCCCACAGAGGGAGGTCACCACAGCTCCTAGTGACACAGCCCAAGCTTATTTCTTCCACCTGCTCCACACCTGGCATCCCAGGCCTGTGCCCCAACTTCTTCATGGACAGAGACACTTCCTCAGAGGTGTCTCATGTCTCCCCAGCCCAACCACTTTCTAATTCTTCACCATGGCTTAATTTCCCCTTGGGGTCACTGAGCTCCTTGGGGTCACTGACTGCTATACATCCTGGTCGGTCGTCTGCACCCCCTCACTATGACAAAGGGCTCTCCAAAAGGCCTGGGATCACCCCCTGAGTTTGCTCCAGCAGCCCTGGTGCCTGGCTTGGGCCCAGGCCTGGGCTGGTGCCTGGGCAACTTGCTGGAAGCCTCATACATGGCAGCCAGGATCCCGTGGCAGGCCCACAATGCCTTTGGGCCAGCATCTGTCTTACTATAAACATCTGGATTGGTAACCCAGCCGTGATCACCCCTTGCTGTCCTCTGTGGATTTGGGGGGGCAGTGTCCTCGCCCTCTCGAGCCTCAACTGCTCCATCCATAAAATGGAGGTGATGCCAATGCCAGCCTCAGCAGGGGCAGCCCAGAGCCTGCCAAGCAGGGAGCCCCGCGGGCAAGGCTTTGGATTGGGACAAATCCCAGGCACACAAGCACACAGACATGGGGAACCACCCTGCACGTTCTGGCTCTTTGCAAAATGTCTCCAAGTCCGCCGACCCCCTCCTATCTCAGGGCCAGCGCGATGCTAGCCCCTGCCCGCATCCCCCATCTCACACATGTGGAGAATGAGGTCTGGCGGGAGCGTTGGAGGCAAGGTGTCCCAGGGAAGTCATGGGCAGATGTCATGGACTCCCAGGAACCATCTGGGTCCGTCCCCCATAAATGTATCTCCTGCTGTCTGCCGGAGGGTGCACATGGGGTGAGGGGGGCCTTTTGTCTCTCTCCCTCCCCCTCCGGAGGAGTCAGTAACCAACAGTGCCTGTGCCTAGAATATCAATGCCTTGGGAGCTTTTGTTTCGGGAGTTTGGGGGTGGTGGGGGCGGGACTTTCTGGTCCGAGAGGGGTTGAGCTCTGGGGACTGGGGCACTGGCCCTTTAAACTGTGTTGACAGCTGGGAGTCGTCATGGGGATGGTGCCCCGAGAAGGGGACAGGGTAGGGTCTGGGAGAGAGTGGGTGGGCAGGTGATGTGAGGCTCCTCAAGGAGTCCACAGACCCAGGAATCCCTTCCCCGCTCCCAGCCACTCCTGCTTCAGGACCCCAGACCCCTGTCCCCCTGCCCCCGCCAGTCCCCTTCCTCCAGCGGGCTACAGGAGTCTGCCTGCTCAGCATCCTCCTCTTCCTGCAAACCTAGGAATCTGAGCTGAGCCCTCCCAGCCTTCTCTTCCTGTCCCCCCCCCCCCCAACTGAGCCACGGAGGAACCGGGAGCTAGGGGGCTGGGGGTCCGGAGCACACAGCTGGTGGATGTTTCCACAGTGATTAAGTGGGCTGGGGGGGAGCACTGCCTGGGTCCTGAGTCAGCGAATACCCAAGGGAGTCTCAAGGTCATGCTGCAGGAAGGTCACAGCCACCCCTCTGGGCTGGGTCCCCAGGGGGGCTCCTGGCATCTTGCCTCTGTTCCCCCCTCCTCCCCTGGGAGGTGGTACATCCCTGCATCTTGACCGAAACCCCCCCGCAGCCCCCCATCAATGGCGGAGTCCGAACATCCTTGCACAAAGATTCGATTCTTCCCCAGCTCAGCCTTGTGAAGGCGCCTGTATTCGCTGGACCTAGGCGGCAGGGTCCCAGCCCCCTCTGGGAAACCTGGAGTTGGACAACATCAACCTCCCCAGTCCCTTCTTCCCTCAGGACCCCAACCCCTTCCTCAGGACCTGGGAGTGAAGACTCCCAGTCTCCCTCCTTCCCAGTCAGGGGCTCGTCCCCTCCTCCCTCCCGCAGGCTCAGGGGTCCAGCCCCAGCGCCTCCTCCCTCGCACCCAGAGGTCCAGCCCCTCCTCTCTCAGGCCCAGGGATCCAGTCCCAGCCCCTTCTCTCTCCCTCAGGTCCAGGGGTCCAGCCCCCGCCCTTCCTCTCTCACACCCAGAGGTCCAGGCTCCGGCCCCATCCCTACTGGAAACTTCTAACCTAGGTCTATGGCCCTCAAAACCGTGGTCCAGCCTCACTAGGCCCTCGGCCACCCTCCCAGCTGGGGGGCCCAGGCAGCAGGTCGTGGGGGCGTGGGGGTGAGTCAGCAGCTTCACACACAAAGTCGTCCCTGTGGCCCCCACATTCCTGGGATATTCGGGACTCCCGGAATGCCTGATCTCAGGCCCAGCCAGGGGGTGGGGCGCCCCAGGAGGCGGTCCCTGAATGCAGGCTGGGGGCCTCATTCCTAGGCCCTGTCATTGAACCCCCATGGTCTACCCCGTACCCCATCCCTGCTGCCCTCCAGTCACGCCCTGCCCAGGGGTGGGGGTCTGGCACTGGACCTGCTCCCTTGCCCCCACTGGGTTCTGGTGCCAGGGCCTGGGGTGTGTGTGTGTGCGGCCGGTTGGCCAGCAGTGAACAGCGGGTGCTTGGGTCCTGGTGCCACAGGCCCTTGGCTGCTGGCGGGTCTGTCTCCAGCTCTCCCCTTCCCAGAAGGAGAAAGCTGCCTTTGTGTCCCCCAACACGGGGACAGGCCAGGCTCACACGACTTTAACCCACCCCTCGGCCCAGCCTTGCCACGGCTGAGGTCTTGGAATCCGTTGCAGAACCTGACCCCCACCCCCGGCTCTGGGTGGATACGGATCAGCAACAGATACTTCTAAGACCCAGTCTTGGGGGTGGCTAAGGATGGGCCCCCCGCCCCCCAAATGTTTGCAGCACGAATGCTCAGAACTTCCATGGGGGTGGGAATGAGTCATGGAACGAGGCGGGGACTTTATCTCAATGAAAAACCCACCCACCATCATGACCAGCCCCCATATCCCCCCGCCCTGTCTTCCCCATGTCCTTCCATCTTTGCATCTGTGTGTCTGTCTATTGCCTGTCCCGTTCCGCTCAGGGTCTAGCCTGTGGCTCTCTGCTTGTGCTCCATGTGGCTCTCTAGGCACTCTAGGCTCCTATCCTGGCCCACCTCAGCCCCTCGGCCAGCTTAGATCCCAACACCCTCTGCTGGGACCCCCAGGGCTCCTGGCTGGGGAAGGGAGAACATTATTGAGTACCACGGACCCCTGTCTCCCATCCTTGTTCCTGCTGGCCGGCCAACTGAGAAGTCAACAGAGGAAACGGGAGCAGGCTTGGCCCTGCAACCATGGAGATCAAGGCCGTTCAGAAGTAGCCAGTGAAGAAGCTCTCATCACCCACTCAGCTCTGCAGAGAGCCCCATGGAGAGGCCGGGTAGGCCTGGGCCACGGGAGAGGGCCAACCAAGGCCGGGCCCAGCTCCTCTGCGCCCCTCTGCTTGCTGCAAGCCTCGCTTCCTCACAACACCCACGCCATTCAATTTAGAGAAAGTTTGCTGAGAGGATTAAGATGTCAGGAGGTGAGGAGGGACCAGGCCAGAGAGCTGTGTGCCCCAAGAGCCCAGGGGTGAGCCGTCCCCCTACGCTAGGTTCAGAGTGTCCCTGGCTCCAAGCTGTAAAGATTACACGGTAACAATGTCAGGATCTGGGGATGCCAAGAGACCCGGATTTCAGGGGGTGTGAAAGTCGCTGGGCTGCTAGGATGCTAAGAGCATCCAGGTCCTAGATGCAGCAAGATGTCAGGATGCTAAAGACTTCAGGATTCTAGAATCCCAGTGACGCAGAAGGTCTAAAAAAACCCTCAGGTGCTCTGCTTGCGGGGATTATTGCAAGCTAGGAACCTGTTTTAAGGAGAAAAAGGAAAGATGTGACCCACAGCTAAGGTGCCCAGGAGATCATCACTGCGGGTCTACAAGCCAAGAACAGAGGCAACACGGAAAGTTCTGAGTCTCCCTCACCCCCAGGCCCCCAGAAGGCTGTAGAAAGAGGAGCAGGGGGCAGGCAGTGTGAGCGAAGCTTAGCCACCCCCTCCATCTTGACCCTGCCCGTGGGCGGGAGGCCCTGACCCTAAGGGTGGGGGAGAAGCCACCATACTGGGTATGCTACACACTGGGTGCAGCCCCAGCCAGTCTTCCCTTTGGGGTCACCAAGTTCAACATCCTCACTTTACAAAGAGAAAACTGAACCCGGAACAGGGGGGTGTCTGCTCTGGCCTGCTGGGCCAGAATGGAAATCCAGCTCCCTGACCCCCGTGCTCCTGCCCAGCCTGGGGTCACCTGGCCACCTCTGCCCTCCCACACCCCCACTGAGTCCCTGCATTCCTCATTCTGCCCAGCGACCTCCCCAGTCATCCGCTCCTCCTATCAGCAGCTTGACCCCTCAGCAAGGGGACGACCCATGGCACACACACACACACACACACACACAAACACACACACACACACACACACACGGTATGGGTGACATTTCCTGACCTTGTCCCCAGCCTCAGGGTCACCCCACCTTGCAGGGTGGTCTCCAGCTTCTCCCAGTGTGTGACCATCGGGGGCTGCGTGTCCTGCAGGGGAGCAGTTCCCTGACTCCTGGCCTGGGCGTGTGAACCCGTGGTGAGGGTTTGGGGATGCATCTGCTAAGCCCACGTGGGTGCCCACATGTCAGGGCTCCCCAGCCCCCCCCCACCCTTCCTCAACCGCACACACAGGGACATCTCTCCCCCTCCCCAGGGCTCGCCACATCGCCCCGCCTGGCTCAGGGGCACAGGCAGAGAGGACATGCAGGATCCCAGGGTGAAGGTTGTAGGGGCAGAGAGAGAGGGCACAGCGAGACTTGGGACAGAGGGAGATGGGTGGTGGGGCAGGCTAGAGACAGAGGTGACAATGAGAGGGAGAGGAGGGCAGAAATGCAGGGGACAGAGAAGGGTAAATGGAGAGAAGGGAGAGGGGACAGAGTGACCCAGGAAAAAGGCAGAGGCCGGAGGACAGAGGTGGGTCACAAAGAGAGGCTAGAGGCAAGGAAGCAGACAAGGAAGCAGGCGGACAGACAGGAGGGACGGGACTTGGAGACGGGCGCAGAGGACAAGGGTAGGGGGACAGGGAGGCGACAGAGGGATCCAGACACCGGGGAGGACGGTGGGTCCGGCCGGGAGAAGGCGGGCTGGTTGCGGGCACAGGGAAGGAGGAGAGGGTCTCGAGCCCTTTGTCCCCGGCGGGATCCGGGCCTGCGGGTGAGGAGGGAGGGGGGGCTGCGGCACGACGGCCCGGGCCCGCGCCCCCTCCCCCAGCTCGCGGTTCCCAGCTGCCGGCCCCGCGCTGCGCTTTTGTCCCGGGGAGGGGGGCCCAGCCCGGCCCCGCGCGCGCATTGTTCGGCCTCTGCGGCCCCGCGCCGTGGCTCGGCTGTCATCGCGGCGCGCCCCCCGAGCCCGAACCCCGACCGGCCGAGCCCGGCCCCCGACCCTACCTGGCCCCGCCGCGGCCGCCCACAGCAGCAGCAGCGGCCACTGGAAGCGCCGGGCCCGGCCCATGGTGGTGCCGCCACCGCCGCCGCCGCCGCCGCCGCTCGCTCCCGGCCCGGCACCTGCACCGCCCGCGCCGCCGGTCCCGCCCCCGATCCCCGCCCCCTGCCCGCCCGGAGGCGGGGCGCCGAGGCCGGGGCGGGGCCAGGCTGGGGAGGGGGCGGCGGGGGAGCAGCCCCGAGACAATGGGGGTGGGGGGCGAGGGGAGCGCGGGGTGCGCGCCCAGGGCAGGTGTCGCCGGGGGGCGGTGGCGGTGGGGAGGTGAGAGCGCCGTGCGGAGGCGTTGGAGTGTGCGGTGCGAAAAGGGGGTGCGTGTGAGGGTGTTGCTGCGGGCTGGGTGCGGGGTGCGAGCTGTGCGTGACGGCTGTGAGCCCTGGGGAAGGGACTGTGGGGGCGGGAGGCGCAGTGAGCGTGAGAGGCGTTCTGGGCACGGGTGCGTGTGAAGGTGTCAGGGCCAGACGGGGGGCCTGGACTGGGGCCCTTCTTGGGGTCGGTTCCCTCCCTGTCTAGTCCTGCCTGGGAAACCCAGTGTGGCCGCCTCCTTCTCGGGGCAGTGAACCAGCTGCAGAGGAGCCCACAGCCCCTGGGGCCTCCCAGGAGCGTCTGGCCTCTCGGTGGTGGTCTCGTCTCTCCTTCCCAGTCCACAGGGCTGGTCGTTTCCCCCCTCCTGCGAGGGCACTGCCCCGAGCCCTCGCCATTGGCTGCCATGGACCTGGTGCACCTTACCAACCTGGGGGACCCAGGAGGACTGGGCAAAGTAGGAGACCTCCACAATCAGGTAAACCGAGGCCCAGAGATGCCCGTGATGAAAGTCCGTATTCGTTTTATCTCCATCACCCCTAAAAAAAAAGATAAACTCTCCATCCGGGCTCCGCAAGGGACTTCATCTGCCGACATCCTGTTAAAGCTCCTGGCGGCTCCTCGGTCCCCAGGACCAGAACTTGAACAGCTTCTTTCCTTCTCAGCTCTCAGTTCCCGGTTTGCCGTGACCAGGAAGAGGTGGCTGAGCTCTGCCCGGCTGGCTGGCCTGGGCTGGCAGGGCGAGAGGTGCTGAGCCTTCAGACCATGGGCAGTCCATAGCTGCGAGGTCCAGCATCCTTGCTCAGGACCAGGTGTGCACAGGCCTCCCTGCGTCGGGCCGCCCTGGGAGGTGTGGGCTTGCTTCTCATCTGTTATCTGCGGGTTCTGCTGTTACTTCCATCTGCGGGCACCATGATAATGGTGATCCCATC
This sequence comes from Ochotona curzoniae, assembly GCF_017591425.1. Lineage (NCBI taxonomy): Eukaryota > Metazoa > Chordata > Mammalia > Lagomorpha > Ochotonidae > Ochotona > Ochotona curzoniae. The sequence continues at coordinate 1,098,427 of NW_024465561.1, read as the reverse complement.
CCTGCCCTTTATTGCCAAGGCCTCTGTCCATCGCACTTCTAGTTACAGGTGACAGCAAATCCAACTCGAGAAAAGAGGGGTGAGTGTGGTGGGGCTGTGGGTTAAGTTGAGGACCGCTGGGATCCTTGGGAGGAAGCAGAGGCAGGCCCACCCAAGGGCTCGGGTGGGTCCCAGGCATGAGTGGGCCGTGTGTGAGTTTGTGCAGGCTTGGCGTGTGCTTTGCTGCCTTCCGAGCAGAGACTTCTTGGATGTGGCTATCCAACCTTCCTTCCTGGCCCGATGATGCGATGGGAGCTTTGGGAGTGAGTGCTGGGTGTGATGTCAGGAGTGGAGGACGCCACCCTGAGGCTGTGAGGTGGGCAGGACCGAATGGATCCTGTACGTGGTAGAACCCTCGTATGAACCAACCCAAGAACTAGCTCACAACTCTACTTATTGGGCTAACGAGTTTGCCTTTGTTTCAGCTCTTGGGAGTTGGATGTCTTGTTAAAAGCGGCTTTGTCCATTGTATGGCACCGGATTCACTCTGAGCTCAAGGAGGCAGCTCTGTTTGCAGTGAGGTGTGGTAAGGGACAGCTTGCATTGTGTGTTTTAAGATTTTATTTAGTATTTGAAAGGCAGAGTTACAGAGAGAGAGGTCTTCCATCTACTGGTTCATTTTCCAGTGGCTACAATGGTCAGGGTTGGGCTAGGCCAAAGTCAGGAATCAGGCGCTCCTACGTGGGTGCAGGGGCCCAAGCACTCGGGCGCTCTGCTGCTGCATTCCCAGGAAGCCGGATTATTCTCCGACCAGTTGGGATGCTGGTGTCAGAGGTGCTGGTGTCACCAGCTGCGTCTCAGGGCTGGCCCCTAAACGTTCTTTCCACTGAGGTTTTGAAGTGCATTTCCCTGGCCTTTGCAGGAAGGAAGGGCTGTGGACAGACCCCAGCCCAAACCAGACCCGGTCAGCGTCTCTGGGATGAGATTCTAGAATTGCAATGCGCGTGCGGTTCGGCACGTGTGGCAGTGTGGATCAGGTTGTTCCTGCAGAGGCTATAGGAAGCTTCATTTGCTGGGTGTGGGCCTTGAGGCGGAGAAAGCTGTTACTGAGGTATTCAGGTCACTGTGGGCCCCCGCCCTTGGAAGGACTAGTGTTGGTCTCAGAGGGTGGGTGGGGTCTCGTAGAAACGAGTTCCAACCGTAACCAAGGGGGGAGGGACGGTGTTAACAAGAGGAGTGACTGGGGCTAGCATTGTGGAGCAGCAGGCTAAGCCGCAACCTGCAGTGCTGGCATCCCATGTGGACTGACGGTTCAGATACTGGCTGCTGCACCTGTGATTCCCTCAAATGCTGCTGGGAAGGCAGTGAGAGACGGTCCGCTGCTGCCCACGTGGGCTCTCCCTGCCCTCACTGTTGTGCTGTGGCCATCTGGGGAGTGAACCAACAAATGGAAGACCTTTCACACACTCTCTCTTTTTCTCTGTAATTCTGGCTTTCAGATGAATAAATCTTATTAGAAAAAGGTCAAAGAAGCCACGCTGGCTCTTCCTAGTCTCTTGTTTCCTGTCTCACAGTGTGACCTTTTGCACGCGTTCCTGGCATTCAATGCCACCTGCCCAGAGGCCCACACCAAGGCAGGGGCGGGGTCATGCTCCCACGCCTAAGCCCCTGGAGCTACTGAAACTTCTTAAGTGTGTAAAGTACGCTTGTAGCCTGGGGGATCTTGTGAGAGGCACAGAAAACCAGCCCTCGCCAAGCCGGAACTGTGCATCTTAAAGGACGCTTACGCCCACTCTGTGTGAAGTAGAAAAAGCCAGCCTGAGAAACAGGGCAATGGAGGGGACCCCCCTATGAACACACACACACACACACACACACACACACACACACACACACAGAGAAATCAGAAAGGGAGAGGCAGCGATTGAGGTTCCGCAAGGGGGAAGACAGTCGATTTTCCACACAGCTCAGCCCTTCAATTCTATTTCCTGTTCCCCCATGAGGCCCGGAGACCTCACTCTCGCTTGGATTTTAAACTTCCAATAACACTGGTTTTGCTGAAGTCAGCGGGAACAGATTTTATTCTCACAACCCAAGATCTCCGAGCAAAATCGCCGGAGCTATCAGGCCCCGATCGTGAGCTGTGGTACAGGACATGATGAGAAATTATCTGGTGCCACCTCCTGCCCCCCCATGGTGAGGCATCATGGGGAATGTCTTCCTGACCCCCAGGCTCTGCCCCAGGGCCTCCTGGGAGATGCAGTTCTAGCTTCAGCTCTGCTGCAAGGCATCGTGGGAGAGGTGTCCACAGCGCGGTGTTGTAGGGAACTGTGGGGAAGGTCATGTTAACCTGGGTTTTGATGGTGTGGATTCTTCAGATGGTGTTGTTCTAACAGAAGGACACCGCACGAGAGACACTCCAAGCATTTTGTGGGGAAACACGGAATTGAAACTCTGAAGTTCATTGTGCGGCAGACTTTTATAAAATCCTTGTATACTTAAAATCCTCGCAGGACAGTGCAAGTGCAGTGAGTGAAATGACTAGCTAATCCTTTACCTGCAAGCTCTGGGATCCCATATGGGCATCGGTTCTAATCCCAGTGGCTCCACTTCCCATCCAGCTCCCTGCTTGTGGCCTGGGAAAGCAGTGGAGGACGGCCCAAAGCCTTGGGACCCTGCACCCTCGTGGGAGACCTGGAAGAAGCTCCTGGCTCCTGGCTTTGGATTGGCCCACCTCGGCCATTGTTGCCATTTGGGTAGTGAACCAGTGGATAGAAGATCTTTCTCTGTATCTCCTTCTCTCTGTAAATCTGCCTTTCCAATAAAAACAAATCTTTTTTAAAAAATCTTTGTATGCTCTTTCGTAATATGTTTTTTCCCACAAAGGCCTCGTGATTGTCTGGCATGTTTGGGCTGTAGGACACCGTGGGAGATGGGGTTATTCCTCCCCCATTTCTTCATCCTGTCTCTTGGTCTCTTGGTCTCCCTTGGTCCCATGGCTTCAATCTCTGTCCCCTGCCACTGGTCTCTCTGCAGTGCCTCTGGAGTTCCTGTCGTGGATACAGCAGCCTAGGGCAGGCCAACATCCTCCGACACCAACAAGGCAGTTCAGCGGGGCCCTCCATGGGCATGCCATGCCTGGAGCTGCCAACCAGACTGGCACCTGTGCCCCAGCCCTGTCCCCAAATCTAGATGCAACAGAGAAGGGCAGATAGGGTACAAAAACTTTATTTCTGTAGAAAATAAATAACACAAATATTAATAAAAACAGCCAGAGCCACCCTAACAATTGTCAGGACAAAGAACCAGCCCTTGGCCAGATGTCAGGGCATCCCTGGCAGATACACAGTAGGCAGCTGGGAACTCACAGGCCCGGAGAGGTTGGCACACGGGCCTGGGGTCACAGCACCTGGAGGTCAACCGGGCTAGGCGTGGCAGGACAAGGTGGTGCCCCGGGGCCTGCCCGGGGTGGAGGTGGGGCTGCGGCTCAGTTCCAAAAGAGAGTAATCCCCCCTAGGGTGGAGGTCAGGAGCGCTGAGGTGACCAGGAGGCTGAGGTGAGCAGGGCCCGACCGGGGCGCCAGCGCCGAGCGGGGCTGGGCATCTGAGGCTGCGTTGTTGCAGCCACTGCCAGTGCAGCACGTAGTAAGGTTGACATGGCTCAGGCCAAAAGCCTCAGCCACGTGCAGCTGGTGGCACCAGGAGACGGTGGCACAGCCTCGGATCGTGTAACTCAGGTTCCCCAGCCCTGAAGAGACAGAAGCATGGAATAAGCCTCTCAGAGTCTGGAATTCTCAGATGGGAAGGACGTCTCTCCTTCTGGGGACACCAGCGTTCCCACAGTGTGGCCCAAGAACCCCCCGGTCGGGGTGGAGGTTCCTGAGACCCATGCGGGGGTAACCTGCAAAGCCAACATTAGTTTTCTAAGGATGCTGAGACATGCTTTGGCTTTTCCACTTTCTGGAGCTTTCCAGAAACTCCGAGACACAGGCTATTGCCACAGACTGAACGTGGAGCATATGTGAGGCTCCAGCTGGCTTCTCTCTAGCCAGACACGAAAGCCATGTGCGACACACATACACACACCAGTGCCTGGCTTCTCGCCGCAGTTCTTTTGTTTGGGAAAACACAGACATTTTTCATAGAAGAAAAATGTGACTTATGTTCCCATATATAATGAAAACTTGAATTGTACTAATGAATCAATAAACAAACCTCTACCGTTTCTCAGGTTTGATTTTTAGTGCAGTCCACTAAGAGCCTGAAAAAGTCTTAAGATAGTGGCCTGGGCATCGCTTCTCGGCTTTTTGGCTAAGATCAAGTGAAGAAGGTGGCCTGGGGCCTGATGTGATAGCCTAGTGGCTAAGGTCCTCCCCTTGCACATGCCAGGATCCCATATGGGCACCGGTTCTAGTCCCGGCAGCTCCACTTCCCATCCAGCTCCCTGTTTATGGCCTGGGAAGGCAATAGGGGATGGCCCAAAGCCTTGGGACCCTGCACCCATGTGGGAGATCCGAAAGAAGCTCCTGGCACCTGGCTTTAGACTGGCCCACCTCCGGCCTTTGTGGTCCTTTGGGGAGTGAACCGACAGATGAAAGATCATTCAGATAAATAGATCGCACTGCGGAGAGACCTTGCTAGGATGTCAGGAGTTTAGGTGCCCACAGGAGTCCCGCCCCACAGAGGCCCACATTTCCCCAGCAGGTGTCCGAAGGTTCCAGCCTCTCCCAGCCTCCCCCAGGGCCTCACCGTTAGTGCCCGTGGCTTCCACACACCGATCCATGGGCCCCCTGCAGTCGGTGAGGGATGTCTCCTCCGCGGAACACCCGTGGGTGCTGTTGCCCTCGCAGCTGTAGCACCGGAGGCCGTTGGGTGGCAGGTGGTGATGGTCCAGGGCTGTGGAGAGCACAGAGGCCGAGGCCGAGAAGTCAGCCACCAGGCTCAGGGCTCCTGCCCTCTCGGCCCGCCACGGGCAGCACGTGGGGAGGCAAACCAGCCGAGAGGAGCTCCGGCCGTCTTCTGCGTCTAAGTAAACTTTTAAAAAATTAAGAAAAATGGAAAGTGCGTGAAAATGCACACTGTAAGAAGACGCTATGCACGGATTTCAAAAGCCACAGGCAAGGTGGAGTTTGGCAGTCAAAGAAATTAAATGAAAACCATGAGGTGCACAGATGTGGAATGCCTTTGGCTACAGTGGGGCCTCTGGTTTTTCTTCGCCTTCTTCTTTTTAAATTATTTACAAGTCAGAGCATCAGAGAGGGAGGAAGGAAGAGGGAGGGAGATCTTCCATCCACTGGTTCTCTCCGCAAATGGCTGCAGCAGTCAAGGCTAGGCCAGGCCAAAGGCAGGAGCCCAGAGCACCACCCGGGACTCCCACGTGGGTCCAGGGGCCCAAAGCCTTGGGCCATCCTCCGCTGCTTTCCCAGGCCATGGTCAGAGAGCTGTTTCGGAAGTGGAGCAGCCGGGACAGGAAGCGGGGACCATACGGGATGTGGGGGTTTTGAGCAGCAGCCATCAGTGGCCCCTCTGGATCTTACTCCAAGGGGATGGAGCAGAAGCGCTGCGGGAAACACAGTGATACCGAGTGACAGTCTGGAAAACATGGAGAAGCCCCGAGCCTTGGGCTGGCAGGAGCCGAAGCAGGGAGAGTGGAGAGGAGGATTCTGCAGTGAGGCGGGCAGGAAGTCGCCAAGGCTGAGCCCGGGATGGCGACTGTGGTGACGCTGGCAGTGGGAGGAGCTTCAGGGGCCGGGGAGCAGGCAGATGGGGCCGGTCTGAGTTCCCACAATGTCCTTCTCCAAGAAAGTCAGTAGGGAGAGGGTGCGTGGCCCACGCGTGACTGTGGGGGGACCTGCAGGGGTCCCCCCCGCCCTCCCCCCAGGCTCACCCCAGTCCCCCCCCCTTACCAGGGCCTCTGTTGCAATAGGAGGTGTTGCAGCACCTCAGGAAGTGGAAAGTATGGTTGTTGTGGAAGCCCGTGGGGCCTGGGCAGCCGGGAAGCTGGCCGCAGCCGTAGGTGTGGTGCTCATCCCTTAGGCTACCTGGGGAGCAAAGAGCAGAGGTCAGAGGTCACATCACAGGTAAAGGGCTGTAGCTCGATTTGCCCACAGAGCAGCTATTCCTTTTGCCTCTGTCCTCCTTGCAGGATCCTCACTTTCTTTAGGAGACTACATTTCCCAGCCTCCCTAGTCACAGGATGAAATTCTGGTCATGTGATACAACAGGAACTATTTAAATGGGATTCTTGGAACGTGACCATGAAGGCTGGAGCGCTGGCAGCCATTTTGGACACCAAGGCAGCTTTGAGAATGGATGACATGAGAAGGCCTCTAGGTCCCTGCTTACTCTGGGACTGTCCTAAAGGCCCTGGACTGGCAATCCCCTGTGATCTGGGTCCCCAGGGTGGGGGGCCGGGACTCACTTTCCAGGCTGTGGTAGCTCACCACCTGTAGGCACTGCTCCTCAGGACGGCGGCACTGCAGGCTCTGTTGCCTGCTCCTCTCGCAGCTCAGGTCTGACGAGGCGCAGGAGATGCATTCCAGGTACCGACCCCTGGGGAACGTGGCCACGGGGTCTGTTTGGCGGGGTGGGGGAAGCTCCATAAGGAAGGGGGCTCCGACTCCCCCTCCTCATCCTTCCCTTCAACCCACCCAAGCCCCGCCCCTTCTGCCTCCTGGATCTTTCTGGAATCCAGATGGCCCCAGAAGGATGGTGCTAGCTCTCGTCACTGACCCTGCCTCTCCCTGCTCCAGACACTGCCGTGGCTCCCTGCTGTCCTCAGAATAAAAGTCCAGATCCTCAAGGCAGCACTCAAGACGTGTCTATGGCTGGGCCTGGCTCTCCCTGCTGCCCCGTCCACGGGCTCCCTGGGTCTCCTCCACGCAAGCTGCTTTGATCACCACTCGTGTCTCCACCCCAACCTGCCTAGGGGTGGCAACAGTCTCCAACATGACTCCCAAAGAGCCTGACTTTGGAATTTAGGCCCTTGGCAGTGAACGCTGGAGTTGACCTTGCCTTGAGGCAGGCGATTGGAGATCCACCTCAAGCTCAGAGCTCGGGTTCCAGTCCTGGCTCTGCTCCCCATCCAGCCTCTGGGTCATCTGCGTGCTCGCTGGCAGCCAGCAGGGGGCGCCCCAAGCAGCTGAGTCCCTGGTACCCAGGTGGGGGACTGATGCGTTTCCGGTTCTCAGTTCCCCCGCTTTACCGCTGCCATGGCTGTGGTGGGCACTGAGGGGATGAACCAGCAGTTGAGAGTTGTCTAGTCTGTCTCTCTCTGACCGACAGCATACTGAAGGCAAGCGAAGACACAGCGACTTCTGCCTGGCTGACTCTCCGCCAGCTTGCCGGGGTGGAGGGCAGCTGCCACGTTGCACGGACACAGTCTCCGGCAGCACCATGGACAGGCCCCTGTAGCTAGCAGAGGAGGTCTTGGCTGAAGCCGTTGAAAAGCTTCCAGACGCGAAGCCACGTGGGGAGCGCCCGCTGTGGTCCCGACTGTATTCTCCTGACAGATTCTGAACCACAGGAACCCGGCTGAGCAGCCAGTGCTGTGGCATAGCAGGGAAACGCTGCCATGTGCAATGCTGGCATCCCACATGGGTCCTGGCTGCCCCACTTCTGATCCAGTTCCCGGCTAATATGCCTGGGAGAGCAGCAGAAGATAGCTCATGTGCTTGAGCCCCTGCTGGTGCGTGAGAGACCTGGAGGGTTTCAGCTTCCTGGCTTCACCTGGCCTGGTCTGAGCTGTTGTGGCCACTTGGGAAGCAAACCAGCGGATAGAAGTTTCTCGTTCTTTGTGTGTCTTTCAAATAAATAAGTCTTTTTTTTAAAAAGTGCTTGGGAACCATGTGCAGTTTTTCTAGAATGAGCATTTGTGGTCCCCTTACACGCTGTCTTGGGGCATTGCGGAGTCTCGCTCAGCGATCCACTTTCACTTCAGTGGGAAGCTTCCAACTGGATCAGTGTCTTTTCCTTGGAAACACGACATCATTCCTTGGCCCAGGCCTTGGCGCACACTGGGGCCTAACCATCCCTGCCTGACCCCAGATATCCGGCCTGAGTCCCGGCCAAGCCTTAGGAAGCGCTAGGACTGCCTGGGCCAACGCATCCAGCTGGCAGGCAAGTGCAATTAGGTGAATCACCTCCCTTCCCGGCCAAATCATCTCCTTCAAAGAAACACAGCTCCCAGGCCCGTGCCTTGCCGTCAGTGCCAAAGAGCTGTGGCAAGGCTTGCCGCCAGGGTCTCGGGCCTCTTCGGGAGGCAGGGGGTCCCCTGTGTCTAGCCCGGGGTGCTGTCTCCCGACACGGCTTCTGGTCTGCTCGGCTGGCGGCTGCTCACCCATCTCTCCCAGCCAGATTTCCCTCGAGCTCCTGACCTGCAATCTAGCTTCTTCACCAATGTGCCTGGCTGCCACTCAACCCCCCGAGCTTCCACCTGCAGGAACCGAAGCTCTGACTTCTCCCTCGGCTCGGTCCTTCTGCAGGATGCCTCATCTCAGCATCGCAACAACCCAGATCCTCAGGGCAGGGACAGCCCAATCCCCTCACCCTCGGCTTCTGAGCAGCCATCTACTGTTCCGTTCTCTAGGTAGTACATCTTTCAAAAAAAAAAAAAAAATAGTTCCTTGAGAGAGAGAATCCCTGTCAGCTTGTCTGCCCACACATGCCCATGGCAGGCAGGAGAGGAGCATGAAATTCCAGCCAGGTCTTCCACGCAGGTGGCAGGAATCAAACCATTTGACCCAGCCCTGCTGCCTGTTGGAAGGAAGGTGGAGGCAGGCGGTAGGGGTGGAGCACCTCAACCAGCATCCTAGCTCGCAGATCTCCCATCCAAGTACTAACCAGGCCCGACCCTGCTTAGCTTCCGAGATCAGGCGCGTGCTGAGTGGTGTGCCGTGGATGCAGCTGGTAGACCAAGCTCCCATCACACATAGACCTGTTCTTGCTGTTCTGTTTAGACTCTATGGAGCACAGCTGCTGAGCTCTGCATTTCGTTATTGTTCTAGATTTCCTATCTGATTCTTTCAAACATGAATTCCAGGTGCTAAAATATATCTTTTCCTCTACTTATATATATATATTTGCAAAGACTTATATATTTGAAAGGCACAGTTCAGAAGGAGATGGAGGACAGAGTTCTTAAATCTATTGATGCAATCCCCAGTTGGTCACAATGTTTAGGGGTCGGGCCAGGACAAAACCAAGGGATTAGGAACTCCGTCCTGGTCTCCCACATGTATGTCAGCAACCCAACTACTTGGCCCACTTTCTGCTTCCTTGCCAGGTGTGTTAACAAGGAGCTGGCTCAGGAGTGGAGCAACTAGGACTCGAAATGGCGCTCAAATGGGGTACTGGCACTTCAGACTGTGGCTTAACCCACTGTGTCACCACTCCAGTCCCCCTATTTTTTTTTTTTTAATATTTATTTGGATTGGAAAGACAGATATACAGAGAGGAAAAGAGACAGAGTGGAAGATCTTCCGTCCGATGGTTCAATCCCCAAGTGGTCGCAACAGCTGGGGCTGAGCTAATCTGAAGCCAAGAGCCTCTTCTGGGTCTCGCATGCGGGTACAGGGTCCCAGTACTCTGAACTGTTCTCCACTGCTTTCCCAGGCCACAAGCATGCTGGTTCTAGCTGCTGCGAACTTCCCTGTCTAGTCAGCACTGAGCCACTGCGAGTCTGTTTTCCTGCCGAGTTTGCTTTTTGTTCCTTGGTCCGAGGGTACCTTGTAAGTTTCGATTCAATGCTAGACAGCACCAGGCAAAAGCTGCAAAGGGCCCAAAGGACTGTCATCTTCAGGAGCGGGCTGGGGTTTCCTCCTAGCCAGGATTTGACCTCAGGCTTCTGTGGGGTTCAGCTAGCGCAGTTTACTCATTTGCTGCTGGAAGGAGGTCCCAGAGGAATGCCGGAGGGTGGTCCCCAAGCCCTTTCTTGCTTGGCCCTGTCAGTATGCCCGGGAGCTCCTGCTCTCAGGAGGCCCTCGGGGTCCTGTGACTCAATGGTTCATGCCCAGCGTGTGAACTTCAGGCTGATAAGGCAGCTGTGCACATTTGGGGAGGCCCTGTTGAGGGCCATATCCTTTCTGGGGTTTCACTTTTCATCACGCAGACACCCTGGCCACCCTGGCTCGAGTCCAGCGACTCTGCCTGCATGGGCTCCATTCCCCGACAGCCTCCCACCCGCACGCCACCACGGTCAGGCAGTTCCTGGAACTCAGGCCTTCTCCACTTCCTTCAAGCACCCCAAGTTCCTCCCTCCGCTTGCGACTCTCCAGGGACTACAGAGAGCTGTCTGTTTTCTCTGTCCCGTCACCCGCAGCAGGACTGGCCTGATCCAAGTGTCTCCAGCGTGACTGCAGCTGCACAGCTCAGCCATCGCTCAGCCTGCCTCTGTCTGCGCAGAGCCATCGGCAGCTGTCCCTCTCCTTGCCTGATTCGTCCCTGTGTCCTCCTTCAGCTGGACAGTCTCACCCACCTCTTTGGCCAAGTCTCCTGCCCTTTCTCCTATCTTCTCTTCTAGGATCAGAAGGACTCACTGAAAACTTGTGATCAGGCCCTGGCGGCTAAAGTCCTTGCCTTGTGGCCCAAAGCCTTGGAACCCTGAACCCGCGTGGGAGACCCAAAAGCAACTCCTGACTCCTGGCTTTGGATCAGCACAGCTCCAGCCATTGTGGTTGCTTGGGGAGTGAATCAGCAGACAGAGGATCTTTTTCTCAGTGTATCTGACTTTCCAATAAAAATAAATAAATCTTAAAAAAAAAAAAAAAACTAAACTTGTGACCACAGGGCAAGCATCGTGGGATATCAGGTTAAGCTTCTGGTTGCAATGTTGGCACTGGCTGCTCTGTGTCCGATCCAGCTCCCTGCTATGTGCCTGGGACAATTCCAGAAGATGATTCAAGTGCTTGGCCTCCTGGTGGGGTTTCTGGTTCCCGGCTTTGCCTTGCCCGAGCCCATGGTGTTATGACTATCTGGGGAGTGAACCAGCAGGTGGAAAATCTCTTTCTTTCCCTCTGTTTTTCAGGTTAAATAAGTATGTGGAGTGCAATGAGGAAGTCAGCAGCTGATGCCTTGCACTTCCTGGCTACACCGCAGCCCTACCAGTGGATGACAGCTTGTGGCCAGGATGGACGTAGGTTTGGAGGAATCAGGGTGGGTGGAGAAAGGCCTGGGCACAGGGGCTTTGACATTACAGGGATGGGTGGCTGGCCTTGGCCGCCGTCCTGTCCTACCAGGGCCAGAGCTCTGCTTGCCCTGCCTTCCCATGCTGTGGGAGCATCAGAGACCCCACCCTTTCCACACAAGGATTTGTGGGAGTTTCCTCACACATCTCCCAGGACCAGCTTGCTCAGGGGACACTTCCTCTCTCTGCCTCCCTTCCTCCAGCTTCCCTCCAGACTGCTCTGTCTCTGCTCCCGTCTTGGTCCCTCAGCAGCACTGCTGGGACCACGCCCAGGCCCACGGAGCAGGCTTATATGGGAAAACAGATGAGCCCGGTGCAATGGCTCAACTGGCTGATCCTTTGCCTACAAGCATTGGCATCCCTTGTGGGCATCAGTATATGGCCAGCTGTTCTACTTCCTGTCCAGTCTGGGAAAACAAAGAATGGCCCAAAGCCTTGGGACTTGCACCCACGAGGGAGACTCGAGGGAAGTTCCTGCTTCTTGACTTTGAATTAACTCAGCTGTGGCTGTTGTGACCATTTGGGGAGTGAACCAGCAGATGGACGGTCTTTCTCTGTCTGTCCTTCTCTCTGTAAATATGCCTTAGCAATTAAAATAAGTAAATCTTAAAAAAAAAAAAAAGCAAAGTGGAAAAACAGAGAGGTCTCCTACCTTCCCTGTGAGCCTGTGCTGGCTGCACACATACACACACACACACACACACACACACACACACAGCACGTGCAGGCCAGGCAGAGACTGCATGGCCTGGGCTGCTCTGCTCACCGAGTCTGGGCTGGTTGCACAGGTCTGAGGCGCACACAGTCTCCATGAGGCTGATGATTTTGTGGCCTGTTCGGTAACTCAGGGTCCTGTTGCTCTTCTCTGCGTGGGCACAGCCTCGCTCCACCACCTCCAGCTCCTCCCCACCTGTGAGTGATGGAGCTTCGTTAGCCTCAAGCCCCTTTGCTCCCTGCCGACCTCCACCACTCCTGGTCTTAACCGCCACCCACCGCTAGACCCAGGCCCTGCCGGGCCTCTCCCGTTTTCAGAGCTCAATTCCATCCTTTCTAGAGCGACCCCCTCCTCTGCCATGGGGACTCTGTTCTCTCGCAGTAAAAACAGGATCGTGGAACTTTCTGGATCCTGGAGACGACAGCAGAGACCTGCCTCCCACAGGAACTTGTCAAGGGAGAAGCCAGGCCTGGTGTCGTGGTGCAGTGCGGTTAAAGCACCTCCTGTAGCACCAGCATTCCACATGGGCACCGGGCACGTCCAGCTCCCTGCTGTGGCACCAAGGAAGGCAGTAGAACATGGCCCAAGTGTTTGGGACTCTGCCACTCGTGTGGGGGACCCAGGAGGTGTTCCTGGCTCCTGGCATCTGCCCTGGTTTGGTCCGAGCTGGAGAGTAAGCCAGAGGATGGATGTACCTTCTCTCTCCCTCTCTCTCTTGCTCTCTCTCTCCCTGTCTGTAGGCCTCTCAGATGAATACGCAAACAACACACAGCATCTCCCATCTCAGCATTTCCTTATCTGATTTTTGCTATCACAAACATTTTGCTAGGAACAGCCTGACGCACATGTCCCCGCACGCTGACCTTCAGCTGGGCTGCAGCCAAACCACCCTGGCCGTGCTGGGCACCTGGTCTGTGGCTCCTCACCCCCGGCCCTCCAGCTGCTTCTGCACAGCGGGCATGAGCTCACCTTCCCAGTCCCGTATCACCGTGGTTCTGCAGAGGTCTCGGCCGGGCTCACACTCCTTCACTTGGCAGGGCCCGGTGCGCTGGCACTGCAGGCACAGCAGGCCCTGTGAGACTGGGGGGCGGAGAGGATGGACAGGGAGTGAGGAGGGGGCGTCAGGGCCCCCACGCAGGGTCCTCCTCACTCCCAGCCCCCATGCTCCAGGTTCCAAGGCCTGGAGGGGCCCTCACCCAAAGCTGCCACAAAGTCCCGCCCGGCTCCCTCAGTCCCTCAGGGCTTTGTATTTCTGCCCTTGCCCCCTCCCACCCATGTTGCAAACTCGGTTAGGGGCGTTTTATCCTCGCCTCGTCCCAGCCATGCTATCTTTACACCAAGGCTCTCCTCCACGGCCCCCAAATCTCCCTCAATATTGTTTCAGCTCCCCACCATGCCTTTAGCTCCGCCCCGATTTCTGGCCACGCCCCCAGGGCCGCCCCGCAGATGCTTTAGCTCCGCCCCTACTGTGGCCCCGCCCCTGCAGGGCTCAGCCATTTCCGCTCTGCCCTACGGCTTCGCCCCAGGTTCTAGCCACGCCCCACGGTCTAGACACGCCCACAGCCACGCCCAGTTGCCGTGGCCACGCCCCCAGGCTGCCCCGGGTCCCCTCGCTGCGCCTAATGGTGCGTGATTACTCATTCTCTCGGGAGCTTTCCGGGTTATTCATTACCGCACCCGGCACCCCCGGCACCCACCCCGTCCTGACTCAGTTCCTTCTGCTTTTTCCTCTCTTTCCTCTCAAATCCGACCCCCCCCCCCGCCGACGTTTTCCGGAGGGGCAGAAGCAGGTGAGATGGTGAGGTTTGTGAGAGGGAGCTGGGGGTCCAGCCCCTGGGAGGGGTGTCCAGGGGTCAACTCTGCGGATCCCGGCCTCCCAGGACGCGCTGCGTGTCCACCCGCCGGGCTGGTCAGCTCCGGTCAGCTCCCGACGCGTGCCGGGCCCCTCCGGCCAGCGGGGCGCGGGGTGCACGCGTTCGGCGCCCGTGCACTCCCGGCCGGGCGTCCTGCAGGATTAGGGGGTGGGGGTCGCAGCCAGGCCCCGACCCCCGGGGGAGCAGGTATCTGGGGATCCGGCACCTCACCTGGGAGGCAGGTCTGGAGCCACAGCAGCAGCAGCGGCAGCAGCAGCAGCAGCAGCGGGCGGCCCATGTCCGGAGGGCAGCTCCCCGGCCTGTGCGCCCAGGTCGGCTCTTCTCTCCCGCTGGCTCCAGGAAGCCCAGTTTTGTGGCCCTGGGGCGGCAGGGGCGGGGAGGACTCCTCCCCCGGCGTTTTGCGAAATGGCCCGTCACAGCTTGGGCAGCGAGGGAGCCAGCGCGCGTGGGCGCCTCCCACTCCTCCCCCGACCTTCCTTCCCCGGGTGCGGCCGCCCCTGACTCACCGTCCCTGGTCACTGCGCTGCCCTTCCTGCCTGGTACATCAGGAGCCCCGCTCTGCTTCCTGCTGCTCTGGGGGCCTCAGCCTGAGGTGTGGGCATTTAAGCCTTGGCCTGCCGGGACCTGTGCAGGGGGGCGCGGGTGTTATTAGCTGGAGAAGTTAGAATTTCTGTGGGTTTTCTTAGGTGAGGTCAGGGTCCTGTGGTTGTGTGGGACACGGCGTGATTTCGAGGTGCGCACTAGAATATCGGGGTGTGCCATGACATAACGTCTGTCTTGTGGACACCACCGTTGCAGACGCGATCTTGTGGCAAGGTGGGAGTGGTACCCGTCCTCTAAAAATCTCTGGAGGCCACTGTCCTTGGAGGCTGTGCTTGCTACAAGATACTCCTGAGAGCATCAAAACCAAAATGGCCAAGCATCTGTAGGAATTATATCTAGAAAACAGACCCGTGGGGGGAAGGGGCTGTGTTTTTTCCTGCTCTCCCCTGTTGGCCAGCGTTCAGAGTGAGAAAACAGAGTCAAATTAAAGGCACAGGGTCTAGTACGATAGCTCAACCGGCTAATCCTCCCCTTGCAAGCGCCAGGATCCCATGAGGGCTTAGGCTTGTGTCCCGGCTGCAGTCGAGGATAGCCCAAGATCTTAGGATCCTTGCACCTGCTTGGGAAACCCCAGAGGAGGTCCCTGGCTCCTGGCTTCGGATCAGCTCAGCTCTGGCCGTTGTGACTTTTTGTGCAGTGAACCAGTGGATAGAAGGTATTTCTGTAAATCTGCCTTTCTAATAAAAATAAATAAGTCTTGACCTGTGAGCTGTTTTAGCAGGTGTGTGTGTATGAAAGAGAGAGAGAGAATGACCCGGAGGCTTCCCTGAGCTGCTAGCACCTGAGGGGCGAGGAAGGACGTGAGGCAGGGAGTGGATCTCTCCGGGGAGTGGATGTGGCGTGTGCAAAGGGCCTGAGGCGAGAGCGAGCCTCCCGGGCTGTGGCTGGCAGAGCTGTGTGTTGCTGGAGTAGGGGAGGAGATGAAGTTGTACGAACAACTGCTCTCCTAAGGACTTCCTGCGCATGCACTGGCGCTTTAAACTAGTCACACTGGGATTCAATCAACAAGTCCCTAAGAAATTCTCTTTTCCCAAGGGTAACCCAGTGGTTAAGAGCCCAGCCCGTGGGGCTCGAATTGCAGCTGCGGCCCAGCGGTGTGGCCACCTTGCTGTGCCTGGGAGAGGACGTGGGCTCCTCACCTGGACAGCAGAGGCAGCAAGTGGGCTGGTGTGCAGGAGGGGCGAGCAGCCCGGTGTGTGGTTAAAACAACTGCTAAGATATACATACCCCACATCAGGGTGCCCCAAGCTTGTTTGTTTTTTCAGAATTTATCATTTTTATTGAAAAGTCAGATTTTTACAGAGAGAACAGAGAAGGAAGATCTTCTGTCTGCTGATTCACCACTCCCCAAGTGGTGGAGCTGGAGCTGAGCCGATCCAAAGCCAGGAGCCAGGAGCTTCTTCTGGGTTTCCCACATGGGTACAGGGTCCCAAGGCTTTGGCCCATCCTCTGCTGCTTTCCCAGTCCACAAGCAGGGAGCTGGATGGGAAGTGGAGCAGCTGGGACATAAACTGGCACCCATATGAGATCCCACCACATGCAGAAGAAGACTTTAGCCACTAGGCTACTGAGCCAGGCCCAAGATGCCCACTGTAACACCTGACTGCGACTCCAGCCTCCTGTAATGCAGACTATGGGCGCCTGTACTTGCAGCCCTGCCACCTTCCTGGGAAGACCCGGACTGAGTCCTTGACTCCGCTGCGGTTCGGTCCTGGCTGTTGCAGGCAGTGGATGCAGTTCTCTGTCTGCCTCTCACATTCACTAATTCGCATCTTTAAAGGAGACACCAGTCTCCTGCTCGCATCAGGGATTGCCCAAGAACCCGGAACACAGTCCAGCACTGAGGACACATTGTAGCAGCCACCGTCATTTGTTCTCCCTTGGTTTTGAAAGGCGGAGCAAGTGAGAGGAGTTGGGGAGAAGGGTGCCCAGCCCTGCACCACCCTCCTCTCAGGGCCTCAGTTCCCGGAAGCAGAGGGAGGGGGCAGCTGCGTCAAGCCTGAATCAGATGCAGATGTACAGGGCTGGGTGGGAGATGCCACTTGGCTTCTTGCTGCCCCTGTGAGGTGGGTCTAGGGGCGGGAGAGGCGTCTCAGTGCAGAGGAGATCTGGGCCTGGGGGGAGGGACAAGGGTCACGTGGAGCTCTGTGGTCATGTGGCCATTTCCTGGTGTGGCTGAAAGAGGTGGCCTGCCTGTTCCTTTTTTTTTTTTTTCTTAAGATTTATTTATTTATTGGAAAGTCAGATATACAGAGAAAAGGAGAGACAGAGAGGAAGATCTTCCGTCCGATGATTCATTCCCCAAGTGGTGGAAACAGCCGGAGCTGAGCTGATCTGAAGCCAGGAGCCAGGAACCTCTTCCAGGTCTCCCACATGACTTCCAGGTCCCAAGGCTTTGGGCCATACTCTGTTTTCCCAGGCCACAAGCAGGGAGCTGGAAGGGAAGTGGTGCAGCCGGAACATGAACAATATCCATGTGGGATCTCATGCATGCAAGGCAAGCACTTTAACCACCAGGCTAGTGCGCTGGGTCCAGTGCAGGTTCCTGTTTTAATCTGTGAGATCTTGGACTGCTGTGGTCTCCCAAAGCCTCTCTCTGCTTCCCTCTGTTTTGTCATCTCTCTCTGTCTCTGACTATTGCCTCTGCCATGACCCTTTCTCCGCACTTGTCGCCTTCTTCCGGTCACTTTTGGTTTCTTTCTCCCTCTTTCCTGGAAGTGACGCACACCTGGAAGTTTCCTGCTCGGGGAGGGGATGTGGCAGAAGCCGGAAGTCAAGCACGATCCAGGAAAATGCGAGGAATGTGCGCTCCGCCTCCCTGTGACTCACGGCCTTCTGGGTCACAGGTGAGGCCCGGGTTTCGGGGGCTTCCCGAGCCTGCGGCGGGGAGGGTTTCATGCCTGTGTGCGCGAGTTGTACAGGTATGGGTGTGTCAGAGAGGGAGGGGGAGAGTCAGTTTTCAGACGGAGCGAAGTGGACGGAGACGCTGGGATATGTGAGTGTGCGACCGCCGAGACCCGCATGGGCACTCATGGCTCATGCAGGATGGCAGCACAGCAGGCTGTGGCTTAACCCTGCTGAGCTGCAGCTCCATTTCTGGTTTTTAAAGCCACTGCACTTGTATGATTTGTGACAACAACACGGGAAACCAACGCAGAAGGGGATGTTGTTTGCTCACTTATTCGATGTTGTGGAGTTGGGATTTGAACCCCAGGCCGTCAGCTTTCTTGTGTATCTGCTCACCACTACGGGGAGGGCCAGGGTCTGTGGGGCCTGGGAGCCGCTGTCCTGCCCCAGCCCTCTCCCATCCCATCCTCCTGGCTCCCCGCTGCTGGACCTTCACGTGGGGAGCAGAGGGGCCCCTGAGCAAGTCGCCAAGCTCAGGGCTGTTCTGTCCTGGCCTGGCGCTGCACTGGCCGCCCGGGACAGAAGGAGTTCTTGCCACGGGCTGGAGTGTGTTTGCAACCCCTCAGGCAGGTTGGAGTCACGCCTCCAGCATTCGGAACGTGACCATATTAGGAAATAAAAGTGTCACTAATACAATCCTGCTGTGTCACCCTGGTGTCTGGTGGGATCCCCCCTCCCCTCACCAAAGGAAGGATGTCCTTAGGAGGTGGCTGAGTGAAGACAGGGGCCTGGGAGGGTGCCCGGAGTGACGAAGGCAGAGGAGGCTGGCTCCACAGTTGGCAGCCGGATGTGCCAGAGCCTGCCAGCCAGAGAGGGGCAGGCCAGGGTGGACCCCGAAGGCTCCTGTGGACAGTCAGCAGGCTGGCCGGCCCTGGCAACACCTGCTTCTCTGCTACCTGACTCGAGGCTGTGGGACAACTTCCTGTCAACTTAACCCAGCCTCTGGTTGGCAGTTCTCGGTCACAACCACCGTAGGAAAACAACACAGCTTCTAGGAATAAAATGAATAAACTGCTCACACAGGACAGGATGAGACAAATGACTTTTATTAGCAAGGCCCTGGGACGCCCTCACTTCAGTTACTCCTGCTTGGTTACCGTGACTCAGAAACTTGTGGCTGAAATGGGAGACCTCGGATGCTGCTGCTTGGCTTGGGGGTCCTGGGAACCCACTGGCTTGGGCCCCTCTGTTCTCTGCAGTTCAGGTGTTGAAGTCTCTTAAAACAGGAGTTTCTTTTTAAAATTGAGTTACTTATTTGTTTGACAAGCAGAGTGACTGAGAGAGAGCTTCCATCTGCTGCCTCAACACCCAAATGACCACAATAGCCTTGGCTGGGCCCCTCTGAAGCCGGGAGCGTCCTCGGGGTCTCCCACGCGGGTGCAGGGTCCCAAGGCTTTGGGCCGTCCTCGACTGCTTTCCCAGGCAGGGAGCTGGATGGGAAATGGAGCAGCCGGGCTTGCAACAGAAGCTCTGATATAGGACGCGGGCAAGGGCAGGTGGCTTCATGTATGGTGCCACATCACTGGCCCCACGGGCTGGAATCTTTCCCCCAAAGTGAAGAAGTGGGCCTTTGGGTCATGAGGGCAGGACCCTCATAAGCTGGAATTGATGTCCCTGTAAGAGCCTACTTCCCCCTACCCCCTTCTGCCATGTGAGGATTCAGCAGGGAGATGGCCGACACTGGGTATGAAGCCCCAAGTGCCCCCTTGCCAAGCACAGACTCTGCTGGCACCCCAGCTGCCAGCTCCGCGAGGAGTAAACCTGTGTTTGGAAACTGCTCTGTTTGTGGAATTTTGTTGCCGCCGGAGCTGTGGGACACAGATGGCCTTGTTCATGCGTCTGGGTTTCTAGCTGGTGGCTGGGGCTGGCTCGGGGGCTCTGCTGTCCTGGATTTCCAGGCTGGTGGAGGAGAACCCGGGCTCAGCCACCCGCAGGAAGAGCGTTCTGGACAGTAAGAGCGTGAGACCCAGGCTGCAAGGTGCTTGCCTCGACGTCCAGCCGCTGAGTTCCTACTGTCAGATCGGAGGGGAGTGGGAGCCGTCTCTCTCTCTCAACTGTTTTTTTTTTTTTGTAAAGATTTATTTTTTCTGGGAAAGGCAGACTTACAGAACGAAAGGCAGAGAGAAAGATCTTCCATCCACTGGTTCGCTCTCCAAATGGCCACAAGAACTAGACCTGAGAGTTGATCCAAAGCCAGGAGCTACTTTCTGGGTCTCCAGGGTGGATGTAGGGGCCGAAGGACTCCAGTCATGTCCCGTTGCTTTCCCAGACCATCAGTAGGGACCGGGCTTGGCACAGTGGTGTCGGATGCCAGCGTCATGCAGGGCTTCTTTATTTCAACAACACAGAACCTCTAAGTGCAGGCTGACAGGTGATGCAGCCTCGGCGTAGCAGGTGCCAGCCCCAGCTGGGTGTCTGGATGAGTTCCCCAGTCAAACCAGAGCCCCTGGCCGCGCTGCCTGCCCCTGGCCGCGCTGCCTGCCCCTGGCTCCTGACTCCAACTCTAGAAGACAGTAGAGATGGCTCAGAGTTGGATCCCTGCCACACCCATGGGGAGACCTGGAGTGAGTCCCCAGCTCCTGGCATTCAGAGCCAGAGCCCCTGCCACACCCACGGGAAGACCTGGAGTGAGTTCCCAGCTCCTGGCATTCAGAGCCAGAGCCCCTGCCACACCCACGGGAAGACCTGGAGTGAGTTCCCAGCTCCTGGTGATTGGAGCCAGGGCCAGGAAAGGGTGGTTTCCCTCTGCCTCTCAAGGAAAGAAACAATGTAAGATCTTTCCAAAGTGTCTGGGCCTGGTGTGCTAGCCTAGTGGCTAAATCCTCACCTTGCATAGGCCAGGATCCCATATGGGTGCCAATTCTAGTTTCAGCTGTTCCACATCCCATCCTGCTCCCTGCTTGTGGCTTGAGAAAGCAGTCAAGGATGGCCCAAAGCCTTAGGATTCTGCACTCACGTGGGAGACTCGGAAGAAGCTCCTGGCTCCTGGTTTTGGATCAGCTTAGTTCTAGCTCTGGGGGCCACTTGGAGAGTGAGCCAGTTGCAGCCGCTTGGGGAGCGAACCAGTGACCACTTGGGGAGTGAACCAGCGGATGGAAAAGCTTTCCCTTTGTCTCTCCT
The DNA here is from genome assembly GCF_017591425.1 of Ochotona curzoniae. Lineage (NCBI taxonomy): Eukaryota > Metazoa > Chordata > Mammalia > Lagomorpha > Ochotonidae > Ochotona > Ochotona curzoniae. Next base: position 1,078,048 of record NW_024465561.1, on the reverse strand, counting down.
TCACTCTGTAAGTCTGCCTTTCCAATACAAATAAATCTTAAACTTCTGGTTATAATTTCAACTGCGTTAAATTTAAATTCTAGTAAGTGATATTTGGTTCAGGGCTTACTGTAGCACTGCCCATCAAATAAAGCAGGAGCCCTAGGTATTATTAAAAATTGTCTAGCAGACCAAAAAGCTAAAAGAAGCCGATAGCATTATTTGGAATGACGTGTTTGATTTAAGGCAGTGCATCTAACACATCACTGTTTCGACATGTATAGAAGTCAACATCAAACTGCTCAAGAAAGATCTGTTGTCCTTTGGTGCTGAACATCTGGAGTCTATTGGGAGATTCCACACTCGGGTCGCATGCCAGCAGAAAGTGTGGCTCGGCAGGAACGCTTTCGTCTTCTTTTATATGTATATCATATGTTTTATTAAATGAAAACATACTTCAAAGTTTTTATGTCAAGAGAGGCTGGAGACAGAGAGAGAGAGAGAGAGAGAGAGAGAGAAAGAGAGAGGGAGAAAGCACGCTCCCATCTACTGGTTCATTCACGAATCACTTGCAATGGCCAGGGCTGAGTCAGGATGAAGCTGACCCCTACGTGATCGGCAGGGCCCCCACAGCTCGAGCCGTCACTGTCACCTCCCAGGTGCGTGGGGATGGGGGGGCAGGGAGCTGGAGCCCAGGTTCTCACGTGGGACATGAGTATTTGAAGTGTCGGGCGAAACACCTGCCCTGTTGGGAGTTTTGAAGTGAATTCAGAAGGAAATGATTCATGGCTGAGTTGAACTTAGGCAAGTATAGTTAAGTGGCTTCCTCTTAAATGTTCCAGGTCTCCGAGAATACTCTCAGCATTAATCAGATAGTGGAGAACCTGGAAGGAGGAGGTTTTTTTTTTCTTTCCTCCCAAGACTTATTCATTTGTTTCAAAGGTAGGTTTACAGAGAGAAAAGGAGAGACAGGGATCTTCCATCCTGCGGTTCACTCCCCTCACGGTTTCGATGGACGTGGCTGGGCCATGCTTAAACCAGGGGCCCGGAACGCCACACAGATCTCCCACTTCTGAAACAACTTCCTGCTAACGTGTGTGGGCAAACGGCGGAGGATGGGTCCTGCCCCGCGATGGGAGGCCTGGATGGAGTTCAAGGCTCCTGTTGTCGGCTTAGCCCAGACCTGTCACAACGTTTTGGGAAGTAAATCAGAGGATGAAAGATCTTGCTTCTTCTCTCTGTGTCTATTACTCCGTTTTTTAAATAAGTAAATAAACAACCCTTTTTAATATATTTTAATAGATGTGTTTATTTTTATCTGACAGATTTACAGAGACAGACTTTCATCCACTGATTCATTCCCCGAGAGGCCACGACAGCCGGAGCTGAGCTGAAGCCAGAAGCCTCTTCCAGGTCTCTCATGTGGAGGGAGTTTTGGGTGCAGGGTCCCACGGCTTTGGGCCATCCTTCACGATTTTCCCAAGCTACAAGCAGGGAGCTGGATGGGAAGTAGAGCAGCTGGGACATGAACTGGCACCCAGATGGGATCCTGGCGCTTGCAAGGCGAGGATTTAGCAACTGAGCCATCACATCAGACCCTAATCATCATTTAAAAAAAAAAAAAAACTCATTTAGTTTTGAGCTTGGTGTAGTCTACTGGCTAAAGTCCTCACCTTGTGGCCTAGGAAAGCAGTCAAGGATGGCCCAACGCCGTGGGACTCTGCGCATGTGGGAGACAGGAAGAGGTTTCTGGTTTCTGGCTCCAGATTGGCTCAGCTTCGGCTGTTGCAGCTCCTGGGGGACTGAACCGATGGACGGAAGATCATTCTGTGTCTCCTTCTCTCTATAGATCAGTCTTTCCAACAGAAATAAATCTTTTTTTCTGCTCGACTGTTTTCCCAGGCCACAAACAGGAAGCTCGATGGGAAGTGGAGTGGCTGGGATTAGAACCTTAGAACCGGCTTCCATGTGGGATCCTGGTGCCTGCAAGGTGAGGACTTTAGCCACTAGGCTACTGTGCTGGGTCCATACGTGCGCTTGTGGTTTGCTGCAAGGATGGGTGGCCCTCTCTCCCTGTACACGTTCTTCCCCTTTGCCATGCGACTGTTTACGGAGGAGCTAGGCCCTGTGCAAATATATTATTTTCAAATGCCTTTTGGGAGCTTGTGGGAAGTTAAAGAGATTTCCAAGAGTCCCTGGACAAAAGAGAAATGCAAGTAAAACTCAGAAAAAGAGCTCAACGCAGGCGAGAAGCAGGTGCCTGAGCGTAGCCTGCCTTGGCACTGCAGCACCGCGCATGGGTCTGGAGCAGATCCTCTGGGTGCCCGGAAAGGAGGTGGCCAAGACCCCGGTCCAAAACTCAGACTGGCTTACTGTGGAATCAGGTGCTGTGGCCTGGGAAAGCAGTCGAGGACGGCCCAAAGCCTTGGGACCCTGCACTTACATGGGAGACGCCAAAAGGGCTCCTGGCTCCTGGCTTTGAATCAGTTCAGTTTGGCTATTGCAAACTGCTTGGGCAGTGAACCAGTGGATGGAAGATCTTTTTCTCCTCTCTGTAGGTCTCTCTTGCCAATAAACATAAATAAACTTTCAAAAAGGAAAAAAAGGAGACTCCTAGGACTGCTGAGAGGCTGCCAAGAGAGACAGAACCTGTCGGGCTGTGAGCGCTGAGCCTCTACCCCTCCAGGGAGCAGTCCCGTGCTTCTCCAAGGCCTGTGCTTCTCCAAGGCCTGCGCCTGGGCTCAGGGCCTGCACCTGCGCTGGCCCGGCTCTCACCTCAAAGCCAAGCCTGAATGCCAGCCCCTGGCTCCTCCCTCCCAGCCTGGCGCTCCGCTCCGCCCCCCACCGCCCACTTCTCGAATGCCCATTCCCCTTCCCGCTGCCCTTGGTGCCCGCACTGCTCTCCCCAGTGAGAGAGGCTCCCCAGGCCTCCCCATGGTGTTCCCCAGAAGCCCAGCTCCCCATCTGCGCCCAGCGTCCTGCTCCCACCCCTGCAGGCAACCACGGTGCAGCCTCCGGGATGGAGCCAGGGACCGAGCTGGGGTTACCTAATGACTGGTGACTCCTCCTTTTCTTCAGTTCCTTGCTTACACAAGACGCATTGGCCAACAGCCCGCTTTGAGCTTCACGAGCCACATTCAGGCTGTGTTCCTGCTTTCAGTGGAAGAGCATTACTCACCGGAACAGCATATATTGAGGCAAAGGTAACACTGCTGGGTGTTTGGGAGGCAAGGAGGCCGTTGTCCCAGGGCGCGCTGAGCAGCCCTACCTCAACTCTGATACTGGGAGGTGCCTGGGCTGGAGGCAGGGGCAGCCAGGCCCTCCCCAAGCCCCAAGATGCTCCCCCCACCACCTCCAGAAGAGCTGCCCCCTCCATCTCTGCCAGATGCTTCACGTGATGTGCAATTTCCAATTGGCTAACAGCCTCTTGAAACAGATAAAAAGAAGTGGGGGTATTTCATAACCTTTGATGTCATCCAATACATTCAGGAGTTATCACTTGAACCCTGATCAGCATAAGAAATTATAAGCAAGAGCTCTTATGTTATTTTTTTCCTACTTAGTCTTTGAAATCTGGTATGTATTAACATGCATTTGTTTAGTTATTATTTATATGAAAGGCAGAGGAGGGAGGAGAGAAGGAGGGAGGGAGAGAGAGAAAAAGAGAGAGAAATCTGCTATCCGCAGTTTCACAGTCCAAATGCTCCCAGCAGCCAGGCCTGGCTCAGGATAAAGCCTGAGTCTCAGCCCTGGGGTGGCAGGGACCCCAGAGCCACCCTGGCCGCCTCTCAGGGTGGGGATCTGGAACCGGGCACTCCGAGTGGGGGCAGCATCTTTTCTGGGGTCCCCCGGTGCAACGCCTCAACGCACTGCCTCGCCATGCGCTAGATGGTGGCTGCCCCCCAACCCTCCGGCTGCCTGGGGTGTGCGGCAGAAGGAAGCCGGGCCTGGGGCGCCTCGTCCTCACACCCACAGCATTTCTGGGGCCCCAGATGGCCATGCATCCCCATCAGCCCTGGGCGCCGCATTCCCCTCTCAGAGGAAGACCACCGATCCTGTGCCCCGTGCAGGCCTGTGTCTCCTCCCTCACAGTGGGGCTGTTCTCAAGTTGGGGGCATTGTGGAAGCTAAATACTCCCCCTTTAGCTTTCCTCGCTCTCTTCCAGGGACCCCGAAAGGGTTCATCCACAAATAAGGGGTGTCCTTCCAGGAGGGAGGCCTGGACAAGCTGCACCCCACATTTGCCGAGGGTTCTGGAATGGCCCTGTGGGGTCCTGACAATCCTTCCAGAGCATCCCCACGGGAAATCCCATCGTCTGGTCATTGGGCAGACAGGATGCTGCGAGGGAGAGCAGAGGACAGGGGCGGCTGAGCCAGGGACAAGTGTCCCGGTGAGCGGATGGGAGTCAGCCTGGCCAGTGACCCTCCTGGGGTCCTGGCTGAGTAGCTGGACGTCCACTTGCTCCTCAGCCGATGGAAAATCTATCTCTATAACTCTGCCTTTCCAATAAAATAAAATCTTTCTTAAAAAAGATTTATTTTTATGAAAAGATTTTACAATTTATTTTGGAAGATCATATATACAGAGAGAAGGAGACAGAGAGGATCTTCTGTCTGCTGGTTCACTCCCCAAGTGGCCACAATGGCCGGAGCTAAGCTGATCTGAAGCCAGGAGCCAGGAAACTCCTCCAGGTCTCCCACAAGGGTGCAGGGTTTCAGTGCTTTGGGCCGTCCTCAACTGCTTTCCCAGGCCACAAGCAGGGAGCTAAAAGGGAGCAGGACCACTGGGATTAGAACTGGCGCCCATATGTGATTCCAACACATGCAAGGCAAGGACTTTAGCCTCTAGGCTGCTGTGTCAGGCCCGAAAATAAAATCTTGAAAAAATCAATCTCATTGAGGGGCCAGCTGCTGCCCGTAACACTAGCATCTCATATGGGTGCAGGTTCAAGCCCTGGCTGCTTCATGTCCCATCCAGCTCCTGGCTTCAGATTGACTCAGCTCCAGCCGTTGCAGCCACTTGGGGAGTGAATCAATGGACGGAAGATCTTCCTCTCTGTATATCTGACTTTCCAATAAAAAAAATAAATCTTTAAAAGAGTTGTGTTGATACTGACGCTTACACAGCAGGTACAAGCTTGTAGGAATCCAGGGTCGGTTTATTTCTTGCCGCTCCGTAAGAGGACACGGGGGTCTACTTCCTGCTTCTGACGTCCCTCTTGGGGGTCCTCAGAGCTGCTTGCCGCCCCTTGTAACGGCCGCACTGCGCAGCGTCCCCGGCTAAGGCACGGATGTGGGAGCACTCAAGACTTCCTGTATTCGCTTCCCACAACGAGGCAGGAGTGGCCTAGGAAACGACCGAGCGCCTTAGGGAACAACGCCCTGCTGCTGGCTGCCAGCCTGACATATCCCTGTCACGTGTTTCAAGAAAACTCTACAGTGTGGCAAGGAAACAGCTTAGAAAAGCAGGGGCGGGTGAGACAAGCAGCGGTGACTTCAGAAGTCGGCCTGCGTCAGTCCTGCCGCAGATGCAGGGTCTCTTCAGAACGACAGGGATCACGCGAGGCTGCGGCTTTAGTCATTTTTCATAATTAGGATTAATTTTTCCTAATGTCTTTGCTTTTTAAAAAGAGATTTATTTAGGGCTCGGCGCGGTGGCCTAGCAGCTAAAATACTTGCCTTGAATGCGCCGGGATCCCATTTGGGCACCAGTTCTAATCCCGGTGGCCCCACTTCCCATCCAGCTCCCTGCCTGTGGCCTGGGAAAGCAGTTGAGGACGGCCCAAAGCCTTGGGACCCTGCACCTGCGTGGGAGACCCAGGGAAGGTTCCTGGCTCCTGGCTTCACATCAGCTTAGCTCTGGCTGAAGTAGCCACTTGGGAATGAACCAGCAGACAGAAGATCTTTCTCTGTCTCTCCTCCTCTCTGTATCTCTGCCTTTCCAAATATTGCAAAGTCAGAGATACAGAAAGGAGGAGAGACAGAGAGGAAGCTCCTCCATCTGATGATTCACTCCCTAAGTGATTGAAACTCCCAGGAACCTCTTCCAGGCTTCTAGGCTCTTCCAGGAACCACTTTCCAGGAAAGTGGAGCAGCTGGGACACGAATCAGTGCCGATGTGGGATCCCAGCGTGTGCAAGGCAAGGATTTTTAACCACAAGGCTACCACGCCAGGCCCACCTAATGCCTTTTCCAACAACTTTTGGAAGCACCCTCCTATTGCTGTGCACCTATTACACGTGTTCATGGGCTTTGTTTAGATTTATTTATTTAAAAGGCAGAGTGACAGGTCCCAGCACAATAGCCCAGTGGCTAAAGTCCTCACCTTGCATCTTCTGGATCCTGATTCGTGTTCCAGCTGCTCCACTTCCCATCTAGCTCCCTGCTTGTGGCCTGCGAGGGCAGTGAGGTCAGGTCAGGGCCTGGGTCCCTGCACCTGTGTGGGAGACCCAGAGGATGCTTCTGGCTCCTGGTTTCGGATCAGCTCAGCTCCAGCCATTGCAGCCACTTGACAGTGAATCAGCAGACAGATTTTTTTCTCTGTGTATCCTCTCTCTGTAAATCTGCCTTTCCAATAAAAACAACTAAAAAGAAAAGAAAAGCAGAGTGACAGGGAGCGACAAGCAGAAAGAGATCACCTGATGATTCACCGTCCTAAACCACAGTGGCCGATGAAGGGAGCCTCACACTCCATCCAGTTCTCCCACCGGGGTCGAAGGCACCCAGGCACTTGAGTCATCTCCTGCTGCTTTTGCAAGTCCATTAGCAGGGAGCTGGACAGGAAATGGAGCAGCCAGGATTCCAGTGTTCGCGTGGCAGGCAGGAGCGTAGCACACTGCATCATAGCAGCATTCCCATCTCTCCTTCTGTAAGGGATTTATTTATCTGAAGGGCAGAGTGACAGAGAGAGGGGAGAGAGGTTAGCTTCTATCCACTGGTTCACTCCTCAAAGGGCTGCATGGCGGGGACTGGGCCTTGCGCATTCCAGCACCTTCCTTTGGGTCCCCAGCTATTTGGGTCATCTTGCTCTGCTTTTTGCAGACACTGGCGGCCCAACATGATGGCTCAAAGGCTAAATCCTCCCCTTGCTGGCACCTCATGTGGCCACAATTTGTGTCCCGGCTGCTCCATTTCCCATCCAGCTCCTTGCTTGTGGCCTGGAAAAGCAGTGGAGGGTGGCCCAAGTGCTTGGGACCCTGCACCCACAGGGGAGACCTGGATGAAGCTCCTGGCTCCTGGCTTCAGATCACCTCAGCTCCGACCACTGTGACCACTTGGGGAGTAAACCAGCAGATGAAAAATGTTGCTGAATTTCCTCTCCTTTCTGATCTGCCTTTCCAATGAACATGAGTAAATCTTAGAGCAAAACAAAACAAAACACAATGCCCTGGATTGGAAATGGAGCAGCCAGGACGTGAACTGGTGCCTATATGGGATGCTGCTCATAAACGGAGCTCAATCAGCTACAACGGGTTAAGGCACAATGCTGGCCAACTCCATGTGTTTGTTGAATAACTTTTTTTTTATAGAACATTAGTTGAAAAATGTAGAGTACTTGTGAAGTGGGTGTATTAAAAGACATTGTTTTGAATAAAATACATCAGCTTAAGTAAAAAAAAAATCATTAAAATCATTACTTGGTAAAGAGCAATCTCGAAACATGAGAATTCTTTTTTAAAATAATTATTCATTTTTATTGCAAAGTCAGACATACAGAGAGCAGGAGAGACAGAGAGGAAGATCTTCCATCTGATGATTCACTCCCCAAGTGACCACAGCAGCCAGAGCTGAGCCAATCTGAAGCCAGGAGCCAGCATTCCCTATAGGTACTGGTTTGTGTTCCGGCTGCTCTACTTCCCATCCAACTCCTTGCTTGTGCCCTGGGAAAGCAAGGGGGGATAACCTAAAGTCTTGGGACGCTGCACCCATGTGGGAGATCCGTAAGAACCTCCTGGCTTCAGATTGGTTCAGCTTGGTTCCCGCCATTGGGGGAACTTGGGGAGTGAACCAGCACGTGGAAGATCTTTTTCTGTCTATCCTTCTCTCTGTAAATCTGCCTTTAAAAAAAAAAAGACTTATTTATTGAAAAGGCAGGTTTACAAAGAAGATAGAAAGAAAAATCCTCCATCTGCTGGTTCGCTCCCCAAGTGGCCACAATGGCTGGAGCTGAGCTGATCTGAAGCCAAGAGCCTGGAGCTAAGTCTCCCACACGGCGGGTGCAGGGTCCCAAGGCTTTGGGCCGTCCTCGACTGCTTTCTCAGGCCACAAGCAGGGATCTGGGTAGGAAATGAAGCAAGGGGATTATGTACCTTATGGGATGCTGGTGCTTGCAAGGTGGAGGATTAGCTGGCTGAGCCCTGGAGCAGGTGCTGGTTCATCCGTGTGCCAGTTCCCATTCTTAGTGTCTGCAACCATGGCTGGCACCTAAAAGCTGGATGCTTGTTTGATGCAGTGCACCAGTGCTTGGAACCAGGTCAGGGTTCTGAGAAACGTGAAGGTTGCAATGTGTAACGAACCCAGGGAGGCACAGAGCAAGGAAACAGACCAGGAGCGGGCAGTCCGAGGACTGTCCCTTGGGCAGCCTCAGCCAGCTGGGAGCCTGGCACGCAGTGGATGTCCCGGAAGGCCTGGGCTGGCACCTTTGAAAGCAGGATCAGATGGACGAGTGTGTTTCTCTGAGAGGCAGGGTGCCCATTTTTCCTTTCGCTGCAGATACCACACACTTGGCAGTGCACTGGTCTTTATTTAAAATTAGGATGTGTTACTCATCATAACATTATGGAGGTTCTTTTGGCATTAATATTGGTGTTTCAGGTTTGACATGACCATATTTCTCTTTTTCCTGTGTTCTCCAGCCAGGACTGTTCTTCTGCCGCCTCTGACCTCACTGTCTCACTGGACGGACAGATGGACGCAGGCTCATCCCGCCTCATTCCTGGCTGCTTTCTCACCCGCCTGCCTGTGGCTTGGCTGGGCTCCCCGGGCTGAGCCAACTTTCTCCGAGGCTTTCCCGCCTCCCGGCTGCCTCCCACTCCCCTCTGGGCAGCTCCAGCCTCACCACCCTGAGGGTGCAGAGTCAAGTCGGGACAGGCCCCGGCTGTCTAGGCCCGCCAGTTGCATCAGCTTTCTGTCCATGGGGTGAGGGCTGCCGGTCTTGGCCGTGACCCCATCTGGGTCGCTGACACTCTGGGGATCCTTGCCCTGAGTCTGGGCACACTTGACCTTTCTCCACACCCAACCCCACCCGTGTATTTTAACAATCCTAAGAGCAGAAAGGGTCATTGTTGTAATGGTCATGGGTGGCACCCAGCAACCGCTGTCAGCCAGGAAGCTGCTTCGACCCAGTTGTCACTGTCTGGAAGTGACAGTGGAGCTGCCATGAGGGCCTGGGGGAGGAAGGGGAGGAGGAATAAAATGATTCAGGGAGCCACTTGGGTGCCAAGGACCCCCCAAAGTGAGACTGCATGGCTTGAGTGATCTTAAAGAGAGAAGGAGAGACAAAAAGAGCTTCCACTCACTGGTTCACTCCAGAAGTGGTCACAATGGTAGGAGCTGAGCTTCCTCCGGGTCTCCCATGTGGGTGCAGGGTCCCCAGGCCTTTTGCACCGTCCTCTTCCACGTCTCCCACATGGATGCAGGGTCCCCAGGCTTTGGGCCGTCCTCTACTGCTTTCCCAGGCCACAAGCAGGGAGCTATGGGAAGTGGGGCAGCCGGGACATGAATCAGCACCCACATGGGATACTGGTGCTTGCAAGATGAGGATGTAGCCACTGAGCCATCACTCTGGGCCTCTCCAAGGGAATTCTTAGTGAGACAAGTTCACCACAGGGTTAGAGACTCAGGATAAGTCAGCACTTCCCCAGTCGGCTCGCAGAGAGCTCTTCCATGAACGGCAATGTGAACTGGGGGGCAGCCCACCCAGCATGCACGACGTCATGCAGTCAGATCGTGACACTCTCGAGATGGCCATAAGCGCAATGGCTCAGCTGGCTAATTCTCTGCCTCCAAACCCCTGCATCCCATATGGGCGCCGGTTCGTGTCCTGGCAGCTCCACTTCCCATCCAGCTCCCTGCTTATGACCTGGGAAAGCAGTGGAGGACAGCCCAAAGCCTTGGGACCCTGCACCCGCCGTGTGGGAGACTCAGAAGAAGTCCCTGGCTCCTGGCTGGGTTGTGGCCACTTGGGGAGTATACCAATGGATAGAAGATCTTTCTATCTCCTCCTCCCTGTAAATCTGTCTTTCCGATACTACTACTAGTACTACTACTACTAATAATAATAAGATTTCTGTAAAAGGGCAAGGAAATGGGCTGTACTTAAGCCCCATTGTAAACCACTCACCCCACCCCAACTCCGCACCCACGCGTCCCTATCTGAGGAGGGGACACTGAGAGAGCCGGGGTGCTGCTCCCTGCGCCTGCACTTTGCTCCTCGCGTGCTAGACAATCTTGCCTCTCTGCTGACCTTGACTTGCTTGCATTTCGGCCGTGGCTGGGATGGCCTGAACCCAAGAGTCCCACTCCGCTGCTGCTGTGGAGCCCGGGACCAGCCCCTGAGTGCCTGATATGGTGAAGGCAGAGGGGCAGGAAGGGGGAGCCTGACTCTGGGGGTGCGCTTAGGGAAGGTGCCCTGCATCACTGCCTTGATCCCTGTGACCTCCTGTCCTCAGGCCTGGAGGCCCTAGGGGAGCAGAATGCATGGGGCCCTGTGGGCGGCTCTGGGGGTGCGGTTCCCGCATGCAGTCTGTAAATTATTCCACCTCCTAACTGCAGCTGCCTAGGTCTGTGCCTGTATGTGTGTGTACATGTATGTGTGTACGTGTGTGTACATGTGTGTACGTGTGTGTTGTATCTCTGTGTGGTCAGTGGCTCTAGATTGTGGATCCTTTTGGGTTGCTCTCTCTCTCTCTCGGACTGGGGGTGCAAATCTTGGGGAACTATTGGGTGCCTATTCTTATTGCTATGCTTAGTGGCCTAGAATGCGTGATGCTGCTTTTTAAGTTCTTTATTTGTATTTGCAACGGAGACACTGAGAGACCAAAAGAGCTCTTTCACTGTCTGGGTTTGCTCTCTGATCGCCTGCAGTGGCCAGGGCCGGAGCCGGGAGCCGGGAGCATAACCCAGGACCTGTGTGTGTGCCGCAGGAACCCTGGTAGCAGAGCCTCTACCGCGACTGCCTCACGAAGGGTGGGATGCCTGGGCACAGCCACATGCTGGGCAGGGAGGAGGTCAGAGCTCAGAAGTCCGCAGAGCAGACTGAGGGTGGGGTGGCCGCCCTGGGGCCTCAAGCCCTGGCACCACGTGCTCCTCGGAGGGGGGTAGGCTAGCAGGCATGCCAGGCTGCGCCATGCACCTGGGCCTTGGTCCTGGGGTGAAGGTCAGGGAGGTTTTGAGCTCTTTTTAGAGAGATCTTGGGGGTCCAGGGTCACCAAATAGTGACCTCAGTAGCTGCTGGGGAAGTGTGCGAGGTCCCCTGCCCCTGGGGACCCCACCCCCTGACATCACTGTCCCATTATTGTGCCAGGCCCCACTGACCAATAGGCTGCTGCTTGCTGTTATAATGGGCCCTAGCAACAAACTTGGAGCTTGGGCTAACAGGACAAGAGACCCCCACCAGCAGGGAGAGTGTGAGGGGAGAGGGGAGCCTGCAGGGCAGGTGAGTGCCCCCCACCCAAGGGCAGGGCCCTCCTACAGACCCCCAGGGCTGGGTGGCTGGGTAGCTGGGTGTGCAGGGTCGAGTCTTCCTATTCTAAGGCGGGAGCCCTAATTCTGCTTTGATGGGTGGGGACAGGGCCCTGGAGGGAGGGGGCTGGTCAGGACAAGGCAGAGGTCAGCAGGGGGAGGGGGGAGGCTAAGGAGACCCAGGGCTCAGCAGGAACATGCGACCACAGCAGCAGGGTGAGGGGGCTCAGGGACACTGGTTGGAATACCGATTGTGCCCAAGGGCGCGTCACTTGTCTGTGTAAGCCTCGGCTGGGGACAGGGATCCCAGGTGTGTGTGTTCCCCAGGGCTCCCTGAGGGGTCAGAGTGGAATTTAGAGGCAAGGGCAGGAAGAGTAAGTCTGGAAGAACAGGGACCCTGGCAGTTCGGCATGGCATGAGGGAAGGGGTCCCTGGTCTCCAGAAGACAGGTGGGCAAACTGAGGCTAGGGGGCGGGACTGGCCATGGCCTCACCCAGCTCGCCATCGCAGGTCCCCCACCCCATGTCCCGGCACTCCTCATACTAGGTCTTCCCAGTTGGTCTTGGGTTCCAAAGGCTGGGGTGGGGGGGTTCCTGCTCACCAGGTGGGAGGAGGCAGCTGGGGCTCAGAGAGGGCGGGGCCAAGCTCACAGTCACCCTGCTCTGGCTATTCAGATGCGGAGGAGGACCCCAAAACCACCAAGTGCCCGCTCAGTCCGGCCACTTCTCTGGGAGAAGGAGCCACCAGCAGCTGGTTCAGATACAAGAGATTTTTTTCTTGTTTTGTTTTGTTTTTGTTTTTGTTTTAAGGATTTACTTATTTATTTGAGAATCCAGGATGATGATTCAATAGCTAAATCCTCACCTTGTAAATGCAGGGATCCCATGTGGGCACCAGTTTATGTCCCGGCTGCTCCACTTCCCATCCAGCTCCCTGCTTGTGGCCTGGGAAAGCAGCAGAGGATGGCCCAAAGCCTTGGGACCCTGTACCTGCATGTGGGAGACCCGGAGGAACCTTCTAGCTCCTGGCTTCAGATTGGCTCGGTTCTGGCTGTTGCAGCCAATGGGAGAGTGAATTTGGATGGAAGATCTTCCTCTTTGTCTCTCCTTCTCTTCATAAATCTGATCTGCCTTTCCAATAAAAATAAATAAATCTAAAAAACAAGCTTAATGCTACAGATTTATTTATTAGAAAGGCAGAGTTGAGAAAGGGATCTTCCATTTGCTGTTCACTCCCCAAATGGCTGCTATGGCTGGAACATCATTGATCCAAGCACTTGGGCCTTCTTCCACTGCCTTCCCACACCATTAGCCGGAAGCTGGATGGGAAGTGGAGCAGCCGGGACTTGAACCGGCGCCCAATGGGATGCTAACATCATAGGTTAATCCACAGCGTTACTATCCTGGTAGGAGAGATCAGGCCAGCGAGAAAGGCAGGGATGAGTGATTTGGGGGAGAGTGGGAGGCGGCCTGTGACCCTCACCTAGGCCTATCCCTCCACTAGGTCCCTATTCTCCGCTCTCCCTGCCCACTGCCTCCTAAAATAATACAGAGGTGGAGGAAGAGGGGGTCGGGTGCTGCGGTCCCGCCCTTCCCCACCCGGTCCTGGCTTAGTCACTGGCCAGGTCCCCGGTTCAGGAAGGACATGGAATTCCAGCCTGGGTCGGCACTAGGGAGCCCCCGTTTCTGTGTCACCCCCCAAAGACTCCAACAGCGCCCCCTGGCAGCTCCCTCGCCAGATTTCTGAAACCATCAGAGAGGTTTTATTCTGGGGGGCCCACGGTGGGACGCAAGGGCCTGGCTCACACCTGCTTGCGCGCTCTCTCGCGCTCTCTCTCTCTCTCTCTCTCTCTCCCCTCTACCCTACCCCACCCCAAGGCCCAGGAGGCGCGAACGGCTCCCTTCTCCGCAGACGCCGCTGACGATCACGCGTGTGCGTGACTCTCCCCCGCGTCCCCCACTCACCCCGGCCCTGCCCTGCCCCCGCTCTGACCCGGCCATCACCATGGCGACCTCCAAGGCTCCAGCGGTGCCTGGAGAAGAGGAGACCACCATCCTCATGGCCAAGGAAGAGCTGGAGGCCCTGAGGACGGCCTTCGAGTCGGGCGACATCCCGCAGGCCGCCTCCCGCCTGCGCGAGCTGCTGGCTTCCTCGGAGAGCACGCGCCTGGAGGTGGGCGTCACGGGCGAGTCCGGCGCGGGCAAATCTTCGCTCATCAACGCCCTGCGCGGCGTGGGCGCCGAGGACCCGGGCGCGGCGCTCACGGGCGTGGTGGAGACCACGCTGCAGCCGTCGCCGTATCCACACCCGCAGTTCCCAGACGTGACCCTATGGGACCTGCCTGGGGCCGGCTCTCCAGGCTGTCCAGCCGACAAGTACCTGAAGCAGGTGGATTTCAGCCGCTACGATTTCTTCCTGCTGGTATCGCCCCGTCGCTGCGGGGCGGTGGAGACGCGCCTGGCCTCCGAGATCCTGCGCCAAGGGAAGAAGTTCTACTTCGTGCGCACCAAGGTGGACGAGGACCTGGCCGCCACGCGCACGCAGCGGCCCTCGGGCTTCAGCGAGGTGGCTGTGCTGCAGGAGATCCGTGAGCATTGCGCCGAGCGCCTGCGCGCCTCGGGCGTCGGCGACCCCCGCATCTTCCTCGTGTCCAACTTGTCGCCCACGCGCTACGACTTCCCGCTGCTCGTTACCACCTGGGAGCATGACCTGCCAGCCCACCGGCGCCATGCAGGCTTGCTTTCGCTGCCGGACATTTCACTGGAAGCCCTGCAGAAGAAGAAGGACATGTTGCAGGAGCAGGTACTCAAGACCGCCCTGGTGTCCGGCGTCATCCAGGCGCTGCCCGTCCCCGGGCTGGCAGCCGCCTACGACGATGCGCTGTTGGTGCGCTCCCTGCGTGGCTACCACCGCAGCTTCGGCCTGGACGACGATTCACTGGCCAAGCTGGCCGAACAGGTGGGCAAGCAGGCCGGCGACCTGCGCTCGGTCATCCGCTCCCCGCTGGCCAACGAGGTCTCCCCCGAGACGGTGCTGCGGCTCTACGCGCAGTCGTCGGACGGCGCCATGCGCGTGGCCCGAGCCTTCGAGAAAGGTATCCCCGTGTTCGGCACGCTGGTGGCGGGTGGCATCAGCTTCGGCACCGTCTACACCATGCTCCAGGGCTGCCTCAACGAGTTGGCCGAGGACGCCCAGCGGGTGCGCATCAAGGCCCTGGAGGAGGACGAGCCGCAGGCCGAGGTCAGCCTGGAGGCGGCGGGCGACGGCGGCGTGGAGAAGCGGACCTCCGTGGAGAGCGGCGGCTGCTGCGATGAGGCCCCGCTGTCCACCCGCCGGAAGCTCGGTCTCCTGCTCAAATACGTCCTGGAAAGCTGGAAGAAGCGCGACTTGACGGAAGACAAGTAGAGGCGCGGCCCTGCCCCCTGCCCTGCCCATAAACCGCGGCTCCCCGGGAGCGAACGCACACACAAAAAAAGAGGTGGCAGTGGTGCAGACCCGAGGTGCGCTTCCTGGGCCCAGGTGGGGGCGCCGGGGTCGGAGGGGAAAAAGGGGCTTTGGCCTTGGGGAGAAGGGTCCAACATTCCTTGGGGAGGTTGTGTGTGTGTGTGTCCCTTGTCCTTAGGGCCAGTTGTGTGGCACGAGAAGGTGGCTGCACCTCACTCGGGAGCCCCCAGCTAGCCTCTGGGTGGTTGAGTGATGGCAGGGTTTTACTCTCGCGTTTCCCCTTCGTGAGAGCCTGGAAGTTCCTCCAGAGAGGCGGCTGGGGCCTGGGATCTGCCTGGTGGGACCCTGTGACCACCCGGTTAAACAGGGTGGGGACAGCAGGCCTCTTGGCCAGGCAGGGGTGGCAGGAGTGAGTTGAGGGGACTAGATGGCCTTAGGGCTGGGCTGGCAGCATGAGACGGCAGGCGGGGTGGGGGGAGGGGAGGGCATTTACAGCTCTGGGGGAGGGGAGAGGCTGGGGTACCACCACGGCTTACCCCTGGCCAGGACCCAAGGTTGCCTACAGGAAGTCAAGTGGAGTCTGTGTTGGGGTTGGGTGTGCACAACTGTGAGATCCTGGGGGGGCCCTGTGACCGTGGCCGCGGCTCTAAGGCTGGGAGCTGTGGGCTGAACTGTGGGCTGGTCAGAGGCGTGTGTGTGTGTCTGGTCAGGTGTGTGTGTGTATGGCTGGTGAGGTGTGTGTGTGTGTGTGTGTGTGTGTGTGTGGCTGGTGAGGTGTGTGTGTGTGTGTGTGTGTGTGTGTGTGTGGCTGGTCAGGTGTGTGTGTGTGTGTGTGTGTGTGTGTGTGTGTGTGTGTGTGTGGCTAGTCAGGTGTGTGGTGTGTGTGTGTGTGTCTGGTCAGGTGTGTGTGTGTGTGTCTGGTCAGGTGTGTGTGTCTGGTCAGGTGTGTGTGTGTGTGTCTGGTCAGGTGCATGTGTGTCTGTGTGTCTGGTCAGGTGTGTGTGTGTGTGTGTCTGGTCAGGTGTGTGTGTGTGGCTGGTCGGGTGTGTGTGTGTGGTCAGGTGTGTGTGTCTGGTCAGGGGTGTGTGTGTGTGTCTGGTCAGGTGTGTGTGTGTGTGTGTGTATGTGGCTAGTCAGGTGTGTGTGTGTCTGGTCAGGTGTGTGTGTGTGTGTCTGGTCAGGTGTGTGTGTCTGGTCAGGTGTGTGTGTGTGTGTGTCTGGTCAGGCATGTGTGTGAGCACTTGGATCTTGTAGGATGGCAGCTAGGGATGGGGGTGCATTCTAAGAGGGAAGGTGACTGAGTCAGGCAGGGTGACAGGCTGCAGACAATGCGCTGGTCAAGGGGACGGTGTCCAGCCTGTGTCCCGGGGACAGTGGCCTCTGTGGCACTGCCCAGGTGCTTGCTGTGTGTCGGGCTCTGGAGGGAGGAGGCTGCCCCTTGGACCTGTGCCAAACCAAACTCTGACCTGTGGAGGCAAGCCTGTTTTGAAGATTCAAGACTCCAAGGGGGGGGGGGTGTGGCTGACAAGTGCTGCTCCAGGGCTTGGCTCAAGGGCATGGTGGGGGCTGTGGGGAAGCAGGTGGGGAGTGCCCAGTTGAAGCTTAAAGATTGGGGGAAAGTTGGGGTGCAGAACTGGCTGCAGCGGTGCTGGGAGCCAGGGCACCCACTGCCTGTATGGTGAGTATTGGAGCTACTGGAGGCCGAGCCTGGAGCTGAAGCATCACTGACCCTGAGAGATTGGGCGGAGGGCCAGATGGATTAAACAGAGAAGTAGGGTGGGAGAGTTGTGGCACAGTGGAGTAAGCTGCTGCTTGGGACACCTTCATTCCCTATTGGAGCACCGGTTCAAGTCCTGACTCCAGAGGATCCAGCTCTCTGCATTAGCACACGGGACGGCAATGGGTCCCTGACACTCCCACAGGAGACCCGGACAGAGTTCCAGATCTGGGGAGTGAACCAGCAGATAAAGATCTTTCTCTCTGTGTCCATCACTCCACTTTTCAAATAAATTACAAATAAACAGAGTGGTGACTTCTCAGACTGGGCTCTGGGCAGCAGGAAGTGGTTAGGGTGAGGTGGGAGTTCAGATCCCTTGGCTCAAGAGCTTGGCTGGACAGGGCTGGAACGCATGGCCAGAGACCAAAACAGGGTACAGTGGGCTCACCTCATTGGACCTGGGCCTCCCTTTGGAGACCCCCATGGTGCCTGGCTGGGGTCTCGTGTGTGTATGTGTAGGGGAAAGTGGCACCTCCTGCTGATCTCGGTGTGTCTCCCGTGGGGCTGAAGAGGAGGGCTAGGGCGCAGGGTCCCCATCTTGGGGAAAACCTGCAAGGTTCGTGAAGGTCCTGGGTGGGTGGCAGAGGGGAACTGGGGTACAAAGAGTTGGTCTTGGCCCCCCGGGGAGGGGCTCACATCTACTCCCTGCAGATCTCAGGCCCCACTGGGGAATGGGGAAGGTCTGAGCTACCCTGACTCGACAACAGAACTGGAGCCCCTCTCCCTGGAGGTCTCCCACAGGCTCAGCCAGATCCGTGGGCTCACAGGTCCCCTGTGCACCAAGGGGGTGGGCATCAGACCGTCCGGGGTGAGGGCCAGTCCACCCGAGCTAGTCTTTTCTCTCCGCCCTGCTCACCCCTGTGGCTCCTCAGACAGAGCTGCCCAGCCTGCCGTTCCAGGTCCTTCCCAAGCTGGCCTCTGCCTGTGCCCACTTTGGGAAGACCATGAAACAGCAGAGGTAGGCAGAGGTAGGCAGAGCTGGCTGTGCATCTCACAGGTGACAGAAGGAGCCCTGTTGCCCTGCCCAGCTCCTTCAGAGAAGGGCAGCAAAGATGGCGGCAGGGACCAAGCCGGCCTAGTACTACCTACCCAAGCTCTGGTACAGCAGGGACCAGGTGTTCCTGCTCGGGGCCTGCAGACACCAAGGCCGAGGTGGGAAGGGGCCTGCCCTGGCATATGCCTGCTATGGCTATTGTGCCAACAGAAGCACTCAGGAGGCACAAGGCAAGCCAAGGCGGGCACAGCTGCCACAGACACCACCCATCTTCCTCCAGGCCCTGGACTGCAGCATGCAGAGGTGGCATGGTATTGAGAGCCCTTGGGTGGGCACACGGGGGGTGGGGAGTATCTGCAGAGCGAAGTATCTGAGACAAAACCACGCAGGCAGGAAGACAGGCCACGGAAGAGGTGAGCTGCTGGCAAAGGTCCCATGGCCGATGGTGGGAAGGAGGCACATTGTGTCAGGAGGTCATGGTTGTGCCCAAACTTGGGTTCTTCTCCCATCTTAACCTTTGAGGGACCCTGCACCCCCAAAAGTGTTAACCTCTCAAAGGAGCACCACTCTGGGAACCAGGCTTTTAGCAGATGGGCTGGCTTTGGGGACATTCGGCATTCCAACCACTGTGGGCAGCACTAGGGTACTCGGCATGCCACAGGCCCACACTGCACCCACGGGAAGACCTGTGGATACCAGGGCCAGGTTCAACAAGCTGACTTCTGCCACCCCCTCCCCTCCAAGGGGCTGGGAGATCAAGACCTCAACTGCATGGGGATGGCGGGAATGACAAGGGGCCTCGTGGGGCACCTGCAGGAGTGGCCTAAGTGCCTCAACTTTGCCTTCTGCACTTCAGAACCACAGCTCATGGCAGGCGAGGGCATGGGTGGTGCCGCCCTGGCACCTTCTCCGAGTGCTTGGACAGATCTGAAGGCTGTCAGCTGGAGGCTCAGGGGAGCTCATCTTCAGGTGGAGGCTCTGAGAGGGAACACTGGGGGAACAGAGGCAGCCCCACAGCACGTGGCCACCCGCCTGCGTGTAGGTCCATCCCGGCTCCTGAGAGCAAGTGCTATGTGCCAGTGGGGGGTTTGGTAGCGGCTGACCTTCCAGTCACGCCTGGAGCCATGCTGGTGCACTTGTCACAGTCTTCCATGCCTGGCTCCCTCTCTCCCCAGGAGATGGGCATCGTTGTAGGCCACATAAGTGGCGGTAGCAGCAAGGGACAGGGTGTGTGAGCCAGGCAGCCAATGCCAGGGTGCCATCCTTAGCTCAGGTGTGTGCTGGAGTTCATGCAATCTGCTCCGGTGTGGAACCAGGCTGTGTGGCCTGTGGCATTAGGGTCCACACCAGGATGGGGTCGTGTGTAACCTGCCCACCCACCTCACTGCCAACAAGGCTGGTCTCATAGCTGGTGGAGCCCCTGAGGGCAGCACAGGGCCTACCCACTGACGTCTCCGCTATTCACTGCCCTGCCTCACTCAGCACGGTACGCAGTACTGAGATGGGTGGATTCAGATGCTCCTGGGCAAGGCAGAGGGCACACCTGCCTGTCCCCAGGCTGAGGAGATGGCTGGGAAACACAGGCCGAGCTCCAGTTCACCTGGACAGGGCACCTCCTGTGTTCTAGACCTTTCTGCCTTTCTCGGATCCTCTGCCTGGCCAGCCCAAAGGCAACCAGCAGAGGCAGCCATGGGAGGACGGAAAAGGGAAGCAGGCAGTGGGGACTGCAGGTCCAGGTCCTGGGCAGACTGCGGCCGTGGGCGGGCCTGGAAGCAGCTCTGTGGGAGGGCGGAGGTGCCTGCACAGAGAGGGGTCAGCCAGGGGTGCAAGCGCCACAGCATGCTAGCCTGGGCCTGGAGCCTCGCAGGTCAGGCCCTGCATCGAGCTCACCCCAGCCAGAGGGCTTTCCTCAGCACCACCACCCTTGGGCATGCAGCCTTCCCCAAGGCCCAGGACACCTCCAGGAAGGACAGAGCACCAAGAGAGCGTCAGTGACATGGAAGAGCCCTGGGGACAGCCCCAGTCGGCCACAGCACAGCCTCACAGAGCAGCGGTGGACAGAGGCCATGGGCGAGGGCTGAAGAGGGGGGGCACTTCACTGCACTGTTTAACTGTGCACTGTTTAACTGAGCAGACCGGGTAGGTCCTTCAGCTACCTACAGGTAATCCGCCCCAGGAAAGTTCTGGACTTAACTACAGGTAGTGATGGCTATTCTGAATGCGAGCAGCTGGGTTCACGGGAAGGGAGCCCGTCTGTGGGCGCAAGGGCTCTGCTGAAGGAACGACAGGCAGGGCTCACTCCCTCCCAGACCAGAGGCAGGCATGGCGTTAAGCAGGTGTGCATCTGGGCCAGGGCTGCACACGGAGTCTGTGTTTAACCCAGGAGAGCAGCTTCTGGGGCAAACACACGCGGGCCTGAAGCCATCCCCCACACCTCCGGGAACCACCAGCCCTTCTCACAGCTTCCTCCTCGGCGAGGCAGTCCCACGTGCCTCTTCAACTCCACGCACTGTGGCTGTGTCCCTGGAGACATCTGCTCAGGTCTCAGTGGGCAGCCAGGAATGCCCTGCCAGAGCCAGCCTACTGGGTGGGGGTGGCAGCAACATAGCGGGACACAGTACCAAGCTCGTGTGACCATGTTTATTGAAACCATCAGCTCTGCCTGCCTCACCTCCCAGGGAAGGGGTTGGCGCTAGCCCGAGGCACCCCCTGCTCCTCTCCCTGCAAAAGGAGCTCCACGTGAAGCCGGAGCCTCCTGGTAACCCACCGAACTCCTCCCACTGCCTGCCCCTGTTGGGGGACCCTGCCAACTTCCTCGTCCCAGGGTAGGGGGGAATCTGAGTCTCCCCCTGAACAGCCACCCCAATGGAGGGTGGGGGCCAAGCCCCAGATGTTTCGCGTCTCCAGATGGGGAAGTCACGGCCCCCCGTCCATCTGCCAGGCCTGGTGCCGCTCTCCCCTGCCGTCGGGGAAGGCTGTGTGTGCTCCTGCCGTGCCCTGGGCACCCAGGAGGCTCCCTGCGTGACAATGCTCCCTGGGCCTCAGGCCAGCAGCCGGCTATACTCGGCCAGGGCCGAGGACTTCTTCACTCCATCCCAGATGCGGGCAGCATAGTGGAACCTGTGAGAGAAGGGTGTCAGTCAGCGCTGTCCCCATGGGGCCTGGGCAGATGGGAAACCAAGGCCCACGGATGACAGAACATGATGCTGAGCTTGGAGCCATTTACTTGGATACAGGCAGGCGCCCGCACTCCCGGGGCGGGACTGCTCCCACCGCACCACAGGCAGAGGCTGCCAGCGCTGGGGCTTGGAACAGACCTTGTCCCCCTGCTCAGAGCCGGCCTCCGTGGCAGGGGTGCTAGCCCTGGCTCCCCAAGCCTCCCTGCGCCCACCAGCTGCACGGGAGACCCGCAGGGGAGCAGAGCTGAGACTGAGGGGTCCCTGAAGGATGTCAGGAATGGTGGGAACAAGGTGAGGGAGGCTGCACTGAGCCAGGCCACTGCCCCTTCAGCCCTGTGGAGGCTGTGAGGGGGTGGCTGGCCACTGCAGGGCTGGGTGCAGGGGCTCCTGGCAGTTAGGGGGCACCCAGTCCTGGGGGTGTGGCTGGGCCCACGGTCCTTTCCTCTGAGTGTCAAGGTTGAGTGGCCCAGCACTGAGAGGTCCCTGGGAGCAGCCTGCTCTGAGGGGGTGGGTGGCTCATGGGGTCCATGAGGTGGGGAGGAGCGGGTTCAAGGGGTCCCATGGCTCCTCTGAGCGTCCCCTTCTGCCTCAGACTGGCTGCTTCCATAAAGCGCTCTTACCAGTTCTTCTCAGTGAGGATGGTGTGCGAGAGCTGGGGCCGGGCCATGGACATCACCTGGCTCCGGAGCTTGCTCACCAAGGACTGGAAGCTGGGGTGGCCGCGGTACCCGGGCAGCAGGGAGAAGAGGGGGCTGGAAGTGGGCCCTGCAGTGCGAGAGATGCCGTGACGGACAGAACCTCGGGACGGCGTCCCCTTGCATCTGGGCCTCAAGGAGCCTGCAGGGCTCAGCCCTGGCCCCTTCCTCCTGTGAGCCCTGCTCCCTCACCCTGGATTCCAGCACCCCCTCACCCAGAGCCCGGGGCATCTCTGCAGGGGACCGCACCTGCTCGTGGCAGGGTCTCACTCTCTGCCTCGCTGTCCATGAAGGGCACCAGGAACAGGTTGACCTCCGAGTCCAGGAAGTCGGGCGGGAGCCCTGGGAAGACATTGCACTGCAGCATGGACAGGGTCCCTGCAGGGAAGGACGGGAGACACGTCAGTCTGCAGGCCCTGGGCACCAGCCGGCTTGGGGTACAGAGACGCCTGGCGGGGTGCTCCTCACCCTTGTAGCGCAGGTGCGAGTGAGCCATGAGCTGGTCGATCATCAGGTGCATCTGCCGCAGCTTCCGGGGACAGAAGTCCTCCCGGCGGGCCTTGTTCTGCAGGAACACTGTGGTCGAGGGTGGCCCGTGAGGCCTGGTGTGGCTGCAGGCACCGCCCGTGTCCCAGCTCAGGTCTCGGGGGCCCCAGGCTCTGAGCAGGCATCACAGTCACCCTCTGCTCCCAGGGGGCCCCTGTCTGATGGAGAACAGCCAGGAGTCCCTCCACGGGCAGCAGGCAGGAAGCTGCAGGGACCCAGCAATGGTTCTGTCCTATTCTGAGCCCAGCCAGGTCCCGGTTTCGACGCCCCACCCTCAAGGCTGAGGCAGAAGGAAGCTGAGAGGAAGGGCCCGACTCCTGCTGCCCCTGCCGCACAAGCCCGCCTCACCCAGGTGGGGGTAGTACTCGGTGCCCTCCTCAGAGCCCGACGAGCTGCTGGACTCATGGCTGGGGGACGGTGTGGATGGCTTCACCATCTCTGCGGTCTGCAGGAACCTGGCGGGAGGACAGGCTGCTGGGACACCCTGAGGTGCTGAGGTTCAGCTCACGCTCCTCACAGCACTGAGGCTCCAGCCAGCGCCCCCACATGGTCACCCTGAGCGCCTTTCAAGAGAGGCATCCACTGTAGGCCAGGGGCCACAGTGCAACCTGGCAGGAAGCACAGAGCTCTGTCCACCCGCTGCCCGGGGCTGGACACACCTGGCAGGGCTCGCACATGTGGCACGTCCGTGTGCTCCCTCCCCAGGTGTGCCCCCTGGAACTGCAGCTGCGATTGTGCTCACAGCTCTGCTTGGCCAGGACCAGCCCCTCTCTAGGCCAAGAGCAACTGAGCCAGTCTGGGCTGCGGGAGTTTCAGGCAGGACCCCACTGCTGTGCCCTCCACACTTCCCAGCTGCCCACGGAGGCCGAGAGCAGGTCTCCGGGCGCTGACTGGTGGCCGCGCATCACTCCCCTAGCACCCATGTCAAACGTCTACCTCGCCTAGGCACTGAGCCACCCTCCTGTGACCAGGTAACGGGGAGACCAGCACAGGTGACAGGAGTGGGACACACAGCTGAGGAAGCACCAGCAGGGAGATGCGGTCGGTCAGGGGTCTCTAGCAGAGGAACAGAGTGGGGGGTCCCTGAGCTGCAGGGGGAGGGGCTGTAAGGCCAGCCACGCTGGTGGCGGGGAAGTCCATGCAGGGCGTGCTAAGACACGCTGCCGCTGCGCTGGGGTCCCCTCGGCTGCTGAGCCTGGGCTCAGCGTCTCGCTCTCCTCCTCCGCCCACTCCTCACCTGTACAGGCTGAGGTCTGTGAACCAGTCCTGGACCACGATCACCACGTGGCAGACCGTGAAGAGGAAGGCCGCAATCTGGAGAGACTGAGGGAACAGGGAGGGGTGGAGCTGAGGGGTGACAGGCGTACAGGGTTGGGGGGCTGGTGGGTGCTGGCGCCCAGCCTGCCGCCCACACTGGCCCAGCTCCCCCACCTGCATCTCCACATAGGTGTGTGGCAGGGTGTACTCTGGCGGCAGCTTGCGGTCGTTGTTGATGAGGTGGTCCAGGATGGAGGGGCTCAGGATGGGCTACAGTGGCAGAGAAGGAGTGCGTCCAGCCGGGCCCCACTGCCCACGTGCTGGGCGGTGCAGGCCAGCACACAGGCAAACACAGTGGGCGCGTGCTGGGAGTCGGGGTGGTACCCCAGAGGATGGAAGACCCCGGCCTCTCCCTCCCTCACATAAAAGCTAAATTTCACACATGGGGAACATTCCAGAGCCCTCCCCCCACTCCTCTGAGATCACCAGCTCTCCAGGGAGAAAGCCGCTAACACTGACAAATTTAACACATACGCGTGCATGAGTCACATCCCTCAGAGACTCCTCCTGTTGTCAGCTGTTTCATTAGCCTTCAAAACTTGGCTAAGATAATTACTCAGGTCAAAGGAACACAGACTATCGTGAAAATTGGCGAGGTTCTAAAGCTCGCACCAGGGAGCGTAGAAGAATGGCTGGAAAGCTCCCCAACTTTTCATCAAGGCATGTGGAAATGAACGTGATGGGAGCTCAGCCGCCCTCCGGCTGTGGGGGACGGGCCTCCCACTTCTCACCCTGAGGTGAGGGCTGCCCCAGGGGGCTCTGGGAGGCTACACAGGTGACAGGGCAGACGAAGGGACCGAGAAGGGCTGATGGTCAGAGAACCCGGCGCCTCACCAGCTGTGCGGGTGCCACCCCACGGGGCCCTCACCCAGCCCAAGAGGCGTGGCTCTCACTTCAGAAAAGGGAAGCCCATGGGGTGACCATAAAGAGAACAGGATGTGGCGAGCCCAGGGAGGTGACCCTGGCGAGTGTGGTAGGGCTGGATGACCGCAGTCTGACGGAGGCAGACTGCCCGGCTCCGAAGGGCAGGCCCGGGAGCTGAACTCCGTCTGCAGCCAAGGCAGTGACAGAGGGCCATGCCGCAGCCAGTTCCAGAGACGCTGAGCTGGGCCTGGACACCTCACAGGAAGCCGACGAAGACTCCCCTGCCTGCTGTCAGGACAGCTGAGGCCGAGGCAGTGAGCCCACGCAGGACTAGGCCCACACTCCTCAGGCTGCGTGGCAAGAACACGAGAGGCACGCAGTGCTTGACAAAGGACTGATGGCCATGGCTGGCTGCGCGCACGAGGGGACGGGCACCTGTGTGTCCAGGAAGACGATCCGCTCTTGGGTGATGAAGAAGTCGATGCCACTTGTCTGGTTGCCCCCGCGTTCCTTCATCTCGGCGCTCTGGGCCCGGAAGACGTAAGCCCTGCGCAGGGAGGGGGCAGGACTCAGGGAGGTCCTGGGTCACGGCCAGGGACGCCTCCCGAGCAACAAGCATGGAAACTGCGGCTCCCCGCTGGCCCACAGAGCCGGCTGGCTGGCTGGCCGTCGTAGCCCATATGTGCGAGGCCATGCTTCATCCACAGGGTCGCTCCTGCCTGTGAGTAGAGGCTGCCACGGCTCCGCCAACAAAGCCAGGGCCTGCAGTCTGAACCTCGGCTCTGTCAGCCTGGCCATGTGGGTCTGGGCCAGTTCCTGAACCTTCTCATGCATGAAACAAGGGATGGCAACAGCACCCAAACTGTGGACCAGCATGCAAGAAGCACCGAGAACGGTGCTATACATGGGCACCTGTCAGCTACGACCTGCCCATGTGCCAGGCACGGGAAAGCAGCTCTAAATGCTCCCACGGCGAGAGTCCCTGCCTCAGCTGTTTCCCATCAGTCATGGAGGTCTCCCCTGTTCCTACCCGAGCTGGGTGCCAGGGAGCCTTGCCCAGTGACTCCCCCTGCCTCAGTGGGTGAGCTCAGGGACAGTACTGACTGATGGGGTCGCTCATCTGCCCGGAGCTGCCTTGCTCAGCACAGGCGGCACCCCCCCCCCCCCGGACACAGGCGCCACAAGGAGCTTCCGTTCTTGCTCACAAATCACGGGACTCACCACCCGTGGCCATCACAAAGGAGGAAGGCAGTGCTCTGCGTGGCGACAACAGAGCCAGTGAAGATGGGCAGGGCTGTACCCTGCGGACGGTGCGACTCCCCTGCCCTTCTCCCTGCCTGCTCTGTTCCTGCGTCCCTACCCCGTACCTGCAGAATCCCATTCTAACTCGTGCACGTGGACTCCCCATTTTCCCATGGGAACCTGGCAGGGCTGAGGCCAGCACAGAGCTCCCGGCCTGCGGGCATCTACACTGCGTGAGGTGCTGGTGGCTCCTGCCTCCTTAGTTTTTCTCATCCTTCAGTCTGGAGCCCGAGGTGAGGAGACACGGCCATGGTCAGCCAGCGGACAAGCAGCAGGGCTGGCCCAGCGTGGGCCCACCCGGTCCTGTGGCTGTGTCACCCACTACCTGGGGACAGGCAGGCCGGCAACCCTGGAGCTCTGCTCATCCCTGAAGGGGGAGTGAGGCCTGGGAAGGACTGCATCTTCTTGGGGTGGCATCCGGTGGCGATGATGCCTGCTCCTTCCCCAGGGAGGTGCCCGCCTCCTGCCTGGGACCCTTCACCCCACCTGAAGTCTCACCTCTGGTCCTCCTCTGGAGTGTTAGCTGACAACAAGGACATGACCATGGACTTGCCTGTGCCCTGGAGGCCCAGGACACCAACCACCAGCACGTCGGTCTGATCCAGCAGGTACTGTGGAAAGATGAGGGAACAGGACCTTCACAGACCGTCTGGGACCACCTGCCCACCTGCCTTGGCAGCTTCGGGAGGAAACTGTGTGCTCCCAACCCCCTGATCGGGGCAAGGGGCCCCTGCTTCTACTGCACGTCATGCTGAAGCTGCATGGAACACTGCGGGCGCAAGGGCAGCATCTGAGAGAGCGCTCGGGGAGCCAACTCAGCACAGACAGTCAGCAAGGACAGAAACCCTGAGGAGAAGGAAGTGCAACCGTGGGGAGGAGGGTGAGAGGGGTTGGCCCAGGAGGACGGCAGTGGGGGAACTGGAGTCACTGGTGCTGACCCTGGCACAGCTCGGCACAGCTGGTGGGCATGCTGCCTCTGGGTTCTTGGCTGTGCCACTTTAGAGCCCGTCCCCTCAGGGCCACCAGCTCTACTGACTTTGACCACTTGGGGGCGTAAGAGACACTCCCCAAGGGAGGCAGCTCCGCCTGGGCACACCACACTGTCCCTGCCAGACTTTAAACCGGAGATAAAAGGTGAAGCATGGGCCCGACCACAGATCAGGGAGCTGTCATCAGCCCAGGCAGAGTCTGGGCATCCCTGTGGGACGTGGCAGGCACAGATCCTGGCATTAACAGCTCTGCCCCTCAGTCCCACACCAGCCACAGGTCAGGGGCTGAACAGCCTGGACAAGCAAACACAGGGCGTGGACTGCGCCATACAGAGTTCTGCATGAGCAGGGGACGGCGCAGGTGCTGGCTCTTGTTTTCAGAGCTCCTCAGCGAACATCAGCATCCGCCTGGACAGGGAGGCAGCTAAGGTGTCAGAGAGCACGGGCTGCAGGGGCTGTGTTTGCACAGCCGAGCAAAACACAGCGGCAAGGGAGGGAACGGGCGGCCAGCCCAGGAACACGAAGGCTGACCCAGGGCAATGGGTGTGGGACGGCGGCAGGGACAGGCCCCACAGCGACAGGGGAGAAACAGCCACCGGCCGAAGTGGCAGGCCTGCTGTAACTGGGGGGCAGGAGGAAGCAAAGCGCCCCCGAGGCTAGGAGAGCAGCACAGCGGGCGTTGCCGTGGCTCAGCCCTGGGTGGCCGGCAGCGGGCACACCGGGCTCCCGTCCTGCCGTGGCTGCTGGGTGGCCGTACCTCAATGGCGCTGTCACACCAGTTCATCTGGTCGTCTACCAGCTTGATGCTGTGCTTCATGCGCTCTGGGGGCAGCAGTTTCGCCTGGCCCACGACAGCTGGGGACAAGAAGGTGACAGGCGGAGGCGGCGGTCAGGATCCACAGGAGGCGCCGACGGCGGGAGGCCCCTGCCTGGCCCTCACTCACGGTCCATGGCTGCCGGGGCGGCGGTGCCCATGCCCCGGTTCTGGATCTGGTACACGGGCTGCGTTGGCCTCTGGCCCTCCTTCTCGCCCTTGGGCGGCGTGGGGGCCGCAGGGGGCGGCGGCGCGGCGCCCTCCGGGGTGGACGCGCTGGGCACAGCCGTGGGCCCCTTGCCCTCCTCCCGTGGCTTCATGAGGACGATCGGCTTCTCCAGGGGAGCGGGGGCCAGCGGGGCAGCGGGGGCCGGCTGCGGTGCTGGCTGTTTAGACTGTGGGTCAGGCCGGCTCAGTCAAGGGGGGAGATCCCTGCCCCAAGTGCTCCCTTCCCACCCTTCCCGGAGGCTCCTTCCCCCTGCCCCCACTCACCCGCTCGGCGGGGGGCTTGGAGAGGATGATGGGGGTTTTCTGCATGACCGAGGCGCCCGTCTCCTCACTGCCATCCTGTTGGGAGGAAGGGTACTGACTCAGGCAGGCTCCTGGGGCCCCAGAGGGAATCCTGTGAGCCCAGCCTGTTATCACCTGCACTCTGCACAGAAACACACGGAGAGGCAGGGGCTTGCCCACAGAGGCAATGGGGCAGGGTCTGACCCAGGCAACCCAGTCCCAGGTCTGGAGTGTCACCATCCCGAAGTGCTGCCCTGGGGAGAGGGGCTGGGTGTGTGCTGTTGCTGGGGGAAGCGGGGACCTGCTGAGGCCACTCTCACTGCCAAGTGGGGCAGGAATTCCCTCCTCACAGACTGCCCAGAGAGGTCCTGCCCACGGCAGGTGCACCTGCCATCCAGCCTTGCCGGGAGACTCACTCCCACACCCCAGTCTCCTAGTGCCTCTCTTGACGTCCTCCACGGGGAAGCCTGCATTAAGGTGTCAGGGTGCTAAGAGTGCTGAGCCCTCCACAGGTGAGCTGCCTCCCCCACACCATGAGGACTCTTCCTTCAACTAGTTTACAGAGAAAACAGTGACACGTGCCAGTGTGGCTCCGCAGAGAAGGACGTTTCACGGGGGAGCCACATGCGCAGTGTCCATGGGCATCCAGGAGGCTGCCCACCATGGGGGATGATGGACAGACACCCTGGGGTGGGGTGGGGGTAGAAGGCCCAGCCCGGGTGCCCTCAGCAGGCGGCTCGGGGGCTATGGCTGCTATGCGGAAGGACACAGGACGTAAGAAGACGTGGGGGTCTACAGGGGTCCTGGAGGATGTGAGGAGGGTGAGGCAGGAGGCCAACGCTTGGCAGTACAGGCTAAGGCCAGGCTGCCATCTGGGGCTGCCCGCTCAGGGACAGCTGCTGAAGGTGTGTGAGATGGCATGCTCTCCAAGAGGATGTGTGAGGAGACTGGGGGGCACTGGGACCAGAAGCACGACCCAGCAAGGGCCTCCCACACCCCTTGCTTTTCACGGCTACCCGCGTTACACTTCAGCCATGGCCCCCCACCTATACAACTTGGGGTGCAGGCTATGGCAGGGCAGGCTGGTGTGCAGGGCGAGGCTGCCACGCCCCATACTGGCCCTGCTCTGGGTGTGGGCCCACCGCCCAGGGACCATGCCTTGGGCTAAGGCCCTGTTCCAGGGGATGCACCAGGCTCTCCCTCAGCGGGTGGGTCACCTTACCCAGCCCCTGCACAGGGCAGGCTGCTCAGCTCAAACCTCCACGCCAAGGGCCCCAGGCGCTAGCCAAGGGCCCCTCTCTTGCTCACAGCAACCAGCCCTGGCTCCTGCTTCCCCCGGAACCTGCACATGCGGCCACCTTAGGGTGCGAAGCTGCTGTCCTGTCTAGAATGCCCTTCAGCTCCGACTGCCACCTCCTCTCGTCTGGTTTCTGCACCTCAGCTCCTGCCCCGGCACACTCATCCCCCACAACAGCGGGCTCTTGTCCATGGATGTCCCCAGCACTGGTGCACTGCCCATGTGGGCACCTTGGGGAACCCCATCCCCAAAGGCTGGCCTCACACTCAGTCACTCACCCGTCTCTCGCGTTCCCATGGAGCAATGTACTCTCTCTCCCGCCCCCCGGGCCCAGAGAGATTCTGGGGGCCCCCGGGGCTGGGTTCCTTCCAGCGCCGCCGTCGCTCGATCCCGTATAGCCCAGGCTGGCTGTGTCCAGACTCAGACATGGCCGCCTGCAAGGGAGCAAGAGGAGGTGGGGCCCAGGGCTCGCCCTGCCCTACCTGTGCCTGCTGCAGCCATTCCAGGGCCTGGCCTTGCAGAGAGGGCCCCGTGACCGCAGCCACTCCAGGCCTCCAGGCCTTGCATCTCCCCCACAAAAGTGAAACCCTCAGTTCCAGGTGGAGTGTGTGGCTATCCAGAACACTCCTCAGCCTGGACTGCAATGACACGGCGGCCACATGGCGGCTTTCACTGAGCAGAAAGGCACACTGGCCGAGCTGTGGCTTAGCAGCTTTGGGAAGACAACCCTTCCCAGACACAGCCACCTGTCTTCTGCCCCTTCTTCCTCCTGAGGGGAGGATGCAGATATGGAGTCCGGAGCTGAAGCCACCTCCCTGGGCTGTGAGGCAAGTAACTGGAAGGCATGTTCAGAAAAAGTGTGTGTGTGAGGGGAGAGGTCACAAATGAGCCTTGATCTGCCTACCTCTGCAGGCCGCCAGGAACCCACTGCCCTCACTCAAAACCATTCCCCCACATTGCAGTGCTTCAGCACAAACACACGCCACGGGTGTGGGCTCACGCGTGGATGGAATGCTCTTCCCGCCCACCCACAGACAGGCTGGTCCGCACCAGGGCCCAGGGTGCCTCCACGTGCTTCCGCTTAGCTCCGCTCCACAGCCGGGCCTCACGCTGCAGGTCTCGCAGATTCTCACAGGCCCCAGCAGCGCTCAACCCTTCAACCCTCCTGAGATGTGGGCGCTGCACATGCAGTCCGGCTCCCCCTACACCCCCACCCTGTACCCCCAGAGGGTCTGCATCCAGACCCCCAAGCCGTGATCTGAGGGGCCGCGAGCACGCGCCTGCTGGCCGCACTCCGGCCTGTCTGCTGGTCTGGAAGTGCTGCGCTTTCCTGGGAGACGGCCAAGGGTGCCAAGGCACAGGTGGTGTGGTGACAGGGGTGAGGGCAAGGCACAGGGCATGACCCACCAAGCCCAGACCGGTCACTCAGCCCTGAGCGCCCACGTCGCGTTCCCTGGGTCCTCCCCCCAAGCCCCGGCCGTGGAGACATAAACAGGCTCTGGACTCGGCCCACGCTTGTTTACCAGATGTGGGGTCATTCCACTGGCCAGGCAGTGACTTGTCCAGCCCCTCTCATTGCTCCTGACCCCCCCACTGGCCACACGCTGACCTGAGGGTCACCTTCTCGGACTGGAGGCCCAGGCCTGTTTACACACACCAGGACAAGGGCCGCATTTGGCATCTAAATGACGGGTTATGGCTCCGACAAGTCTCCCCAGGGCCTGGGGTCCCTCCTCCTGCGCCCTGCTGGCGGCTGGCACATGGCTCTCTACCTCCCAGGGCTTGTGTATCTGGGCCCAAGGTTCCGTGGGGAGTGTGCCCGGGCCCTGAGTGTCTGTTCACACAGAGGGGAGGGCCGCTCCTCCCAGGAAAATCCATGTCCACGGTGTGCCTGAGTCCCTTGGGGAGCGCCCCAGAACTGCAAAGCACACGTACACGCATTCCGAGGGCATCTCCTCCCCCATGGCTGTTTCCTTTGGGAAGTCCACCAACCATTAGCCAGCTGGGCTGCGTAGGGTCCCCTTACTAGCTACCCACATATTATTTGGTGGGGGGGCATGGATAAAACTTCAGCAGAACTTCCCACTTAGGGAGACTTCCCAGGACCTAAGGTCCACCAGGAAACTGCCTGTGGGTGCTGGTGCTGGCAGTACGGCCCAGTCCAGAGTCCCACTTGCTCCATTCCAGGTCACCGGCCTGTGAAGGACCTGGAAAAGCGGAAGATGGCCCAAGTCCCAGGACCCTGGCCACTCACACGGGAGACCCGACAGAGTTCTTCTTTTGCGGGACCAAGAACATGGAAGCGCTCAGTCTCGCCCCACTCCTTTCGGAGTACCTGATTTACAAGCAGATCTTAAAGTAACATACATATGGGGACCGGAGCAGTAGCCCAGCAGCTAAAGTCCTCACCTTGCACACCTCATCACATGTGGGTGCCAGTTCTAATCCTAGTGGCTCCACTTCCCATCCAGCTCCCTGCCTGTGGCCTGGGAAAGCAGTTGAGGATGGCCCAAAGCCTTGGGACCCTGCACTGCGTGAGAGACGCGAAGGAAGCTCCTGGTTTCTGGTTTCGGATCAGCTTAGCTCTGGCCGTTTGGGGTGCTAGGGGGAAGCACTGGACAGAAAATCTTCCTCTCTTTCCTCCTCTCTGTATATCTGGCTTTCCAATAAAAATAAATAAATCTTTAAAATACACACACACACATACTTTCATTGGGAAGCAGATTTTCAGAGGACAGAAAGCTCTTCCGCCTGCTAGTTCACTCCCCAAGTGTACACAACGGCTGAAGCTGAGTTGATCTGATCCGAAGCCAAGGGAGCCTGGGAGCTTCTGGGCCTCCCAGGCAGGTGCAGGGTGCCAAGGCTTTGGGCCGTCCTCCACTGCTTTCCCAGGCCACAAGCAGGGAGCTGGATGGGAAGCAGGGCTGCAGGGACACAAACTGGCGTCTCTATGGGATGCTGGCGCTGCGAGGCAGAGGACTAGCCTGCATCGCGACCAGTCCCTTTTCAAATAAATCTTTATAAAATGTGTACATGGGAAGCTTAATTGCTAACGGTGCACTTTCGTCCCCGCTCTTCCTGGAACTGGGGACTTCTGCTTGGGGGCCCTTTACCCCATCGTAACCATGTACGTACGAGCAGGTTTACAATTCTCTGCGGGGAACCCCGCCACAGAAGTTTCCATGAATGTATTTCTCTGGTATTAGGGACAGATGGGCCCTCTGTGAGGCCATTTCCAGAATGTTCCTGGAGGGACGGATGGGGAGGATACAGACTTTAGCAGGGTCGCTCAGGACTGGTTTCTGTCCTCACATGAGCGTCCCACAGCCCAAAACGGGGCAGGGAGCGGAACAGGACATCCTGACCTCGGTCTCAGCCAGAACCCGGCCCGGCCGCGCTATTTAACGGCCAGGGAGGGGGCGGGGCGTGCCCTGCCCCGCCCCCGCGATGACGCGCGAACCCCGCGCCGGCTCGCGGGCCCCTTACCTCACCCAGCTGCGGATTGGCTCCCGCGGCGCGCGCTTTCCCGAGTGGGGGCGGGGGACTCCACACAAACCACTCGCCAGGCAATGGCGCCTAGGGGAATGTGCGAGAAAGGTGGAGGACGGGAAGCGGAGACGCCGGCCACGCGGGAACCGCCTTCTGTGTCCCGGAAGCGGCACCTAGGCACGGCAGGCCCGAAGCAGGAAGAGAAGGAGCTATCGCGAGGCCAAGCGGAAATCAGGTCGCGCGGGCTGCTGGCTTTGCGCATGCGCCGCGGTGCACAGCCGTGCGGAGGTGCGAGCGCGCAGCCGACTGAGCATGCGTGGATGAAGAGGGCCCCAGGCTTCAGCGTGGTCTGACAGCGCGCGTGCGCGTCGGCACCCCAGGGGCGCTGGCGGGATGGGGCGGACGGCTCCGGAGGTTTCGGGTTCGAGTCCCGCCTCTTCGGCGGGGGTGGGACCTTGAGAAGGCATTTCAGTGTCATGGCTGAGGGAGTCAACGCTGTTGGGTTTTGGGATGAATCAGGCCTGGCGTGCACCATGGAAGAGTGTGGTCTGTGGCGGGGATCAGCTTTCTTAAGGGAGGGCCCTGCAAGCGGACACACGCTTTAGGCTGAAAATTGGAGGAGACTTGGAGCCGTTCTAATTATCTTCAGGCCCGCCCGCCGCGCGGAAGAGGTCCCGTTAAGGGTCAAAAACCTTGCGCCAGAGGAACCTGGGTGTGGTCGCAGGACTTCCTAGTCGTTCATTTCCCAAATGACCACAGTGGCAAGAGCTGAGCCGATCCGAAGCCAGGAGCTTCTTCCAGGTCTCCCATACGGGTGCAGGGTCCCAAGGCCTTGGGCCGTCCTCGACTGCTTTCCCAGGGCATGAACTGGATACCAGTGCTACAAGATGGAGGATTAGCCAGTTGAGCCATCGTACTGGGACCTTAAATGTTCTTTTAAAAAGTTGTGTTTCAATGGGTAATGTGTTTGTGTTGGCAGAATTCAGGTGGCCTGGCCCAGGGCGGTAGCCTAGTGACTAAAGCCCTTGCCTTACACGTGCTGGAATTCCTTATGGGCGCTGGTTCATGTCCCAGCCTTTCCACTTCCCATCCCGCTCCCTGCTTGTGGCCTGGGAAAGCAGTGGAGGACGGCCCAAAGCCTTGGGACCCTGCACCCACCTGGGAGACCTGGAAGAAGCTTCTGGCCCCTGGCTTTGGATCAGCTCAGCTACAGCCATTTGTCCATTTTGGGAATGAATCAGCAGACAGAAGATCTTCCTCTCTGTCTCTCCTCCTTTCTGTGTATCTGCCTTTCCAATTAAAAAAACATAATAATAATAATTCAAGCGGCCAAAGGGGGCACACAGGATTGGGACTCTGCTTCTGAGTGGAACTCTTTCTCCAGGCCGTCGTCCCAGGCCAGGGGAAAGCATACCAGTTGCTCAGACAGACGGACAGGAGTGCCATCCATGGGGTCTGAAGTCGCCCTGTGGGTGATTAACCCAATCATGTGAGCGTAAGTCTGTCAGTGTCACTTGTCTGCTTCTATCACTTGAATTTTGCAATTGCCCACCACGCTCTGTTGTCAGTTTCACATCTGGGCGATGGGAGGAGGAGGAGGGGTGGGAGTGAGGTCTGTGGGCCTGATGCTGACCTTGGACCCACTGCGCAGCTGCATTCACGGCACTCCCCCCACCCCCGTGTAACAGAAGCAGCGAATTGAGTCAGAGAGAGAGTAGGGCCTCAGCCTCCTCGCAAACCCAAGCCCATCTGGCCCCTGGACAAGCTCACACTTCCCGGCCAGGCAGCCTGGGCAGCAGTGAGTCAGCGGCTAGGCCTGGGACGCCACCCCTGCCGCGAGCCTCGTGGTCAGACCCAGTGTCAAATCTGTACCAATGTGTGTGCAACAGTTTCCCTGTGAGCAGGCTGCTCCTGGAGGCGTGGGTGGTGGTTAACATCCTGGGGTAGCCAGTGCAGGTGTGTGGCAATGCCAGGAGACCTGGCAGTGCTGCGGGAGCAGCCTTGCTGAGTCATAGCCGGCGTGCTGTGCGTCAGCAGCGTGAGGAGCCACGGCCCCGCATGGTGCATTCCTCTCCTTCCCAGATTCTCTGCTCATCCCGTTCTGTCATCCACGAGGAGGGGCTGTGGGCTGGGGAGCTGCCGCGAGCCGGACAAAGCACTTGCAGGAATGTCCTCAAAGACTTAGAAGGAAAGGAGGGGGGCGGCGGGGGGGCTAGGGAGATGTGGCTGAAATGATGGAACGTGGGAATTCTGGGAAATAACTTAGGAGGGAGCCATCCATAGCAGTCACTTGGAAATTGCTGAGCATGGATTTGAAGCGTGCCTATCACCTGCACGTGGAAGTGTGTGATTCAGTGCGTGGGCTAAGGACCTCAGTGGAGCCATTTCGATGTTTTTCATCAGAATGTTCCGCTGGAGGGCAGGGGTGGTTCAGTGGCAGCCTGTGATGCCAGCATCCCATGAGTGCTGGCTGCTCAGAATTGGCTACTCTGTTGCGGATCCAGTTCCCTACTAAGGCACCTGGAAAAGCAGCCGAAGATGTTCCAAGTGTTTGGGCCCCTGCATCTACGTGGGATCCCCGATAGAACTCCTGACTCCTCGCTTTGGCCTGGCTTGCCCCAGACCTGGCTGTTGGAGCTATTTCCAGGGGGTGAGGATGGTGTGGACCAATAAGTAGAGGATAGCCCTCCCCCCCACCCCCGGCATGAGGGCCAGGTTTGTGGCATGCTAGGGTGGGCTGGGCCATGGAGCTGAAGATGGACCTGACCAAGCAGCTGTAATCACCAGTGTGTTTGCAGGCTGGTACAGATGGTAGAGTGAATGAACCAGGCCCCTGTACTATCGGGACTGGGCCGCCTCGATGCCTGTGCAGTGGACGGCATGCCCAAGTGCATAAATGGGGCATGACAGCCAGCTCACTTGGGCCCGCAGAGGAAATTGCATGCTATGTCAGAAGAAGGAGAGAGCAGAGCAGGTTGGGCAACTCTCCTGGCCAAGCTTTGGCAGCAAGTGTCCGGGAGAGTGGATACACTGGGGTGGACGCTGTCAGCCAGTGGGCCTTGGAAGGATTTTCTCATCCTTGGAGCAGTGAAACCATCTCAGAACTATCAAGATCACTCAAGCAATACCCTCAGAACATTCTCCACATTGGGGTTTTTAAGATGACATTAAGTAGACGTTCCCATCCCCGGGTACTGATGTAGTTTGGCAGTTGGGAGCAACCCCCCCTGCTCCCCATCCCCCCTCCATACAGGAGAAGAGGGAAGAAAAGGAAGATCGGAAGCATTTGTACCCCCATCTTCTCGCATGCCTTGACCCTCCCACCCTGAGCATTGGTCCTCATGAGCATGCATCCTGGTCAACTATATAAACAGCATCAAAAATAAAATAGAATTAAATTTTTTAAGAATTTTATTAACATGTTAAAAAAGAAAGAAGAAAATATCTTTGTCTCCCTTATGGCTCTGCCTCTCAGATAACCAACTTTTTTAATTAAAAAAGTGAGACTGATGGTTGTTGTGGCGCAGTCCATTTAGCCACCACTGCAGCTGGGGTCAAGTCCCTCCTCCTCCTGATTCAGCTTCCTGTTGATGTGTCTGGGGTGCAGAGAACGATGGACAGGTGACAGGTGGAGGCCCGGCTCTGGCTTTGGCCCGTCCCCAGCTGGTGGGGGCATTTGGAGAATGAACCAGCATATGGAAGACCTCTCTGTATCTCTCAATAAGTACATTTTTTTAAGTGTTTAAAAACTTTATTTGAGAGGCAGAGTGAGAGAAAGAGGACAGAGAGAAGTACCGTCAGTCTGCTGGTTCATTCCCTGTGTGGCCACAGTGATCAGAGCCAAAGCAAGAGCTTCGGTCTCCCACATGGATAGCCAAAGCAAGAGCTTCGGTCTCCCACATGGATAGCCAAAGCAAGAGCTTCGGTCTCCCACATGGATAGCAGGGGCCCAAATACTTAGAGCATCCTCTACTTCTCTTCCCAGGCAACTTAGCAGGGTGCTGGATCAGAAGTGGAGCAGCCAGGACCCAAAACAATACCTGTATGGAATGGTGGTGCTGCTTGTGGCAGCTTTACTCACTATACCACAAGGCCCCAAGTAAGTACAGGCTTTTAAAAAGAAAATATAGGGGCTGGCACTGTGGCCTAGCGGCTAAAGCCTCGCCTTGCACGTGCCAGGATCCCATATGGGCATCGGTTCTAATCCTGCCAGCTCCGCTTCCCATCCAGCTCCCTGCTTGTGGCCTGGGAAAGCAGTCAAGGACAGCCCAAAGCCTTGGGACCCTGCACCTGCGTGGAAGACCCAGTAGAGGCTCCTGGCTCCTGGCTTCGGATTGGCTAAGCTCCAGTCGCTTGGGGAGTGAATCATTGGATGGAAGATCTTCCTCTCTGTCTCTTCTCTTTGTATATATCTGACTTCGCAATAAAAATAAATAAATCTTAAAAAAGAAAGAAAAAATAGAAATTAGGGGTGGGATTTGACACAGTGGAGCTGCGGCTTCAACACCAGCATCCCGTGTCAGAGTGCCTGGCTAGGGGTCCTGACCCTGCGCTCCTGCCCAGCCTCCTGCTAATGTGCACCCTGGGAGGCAGCAGGCAAGGGCTCAGCTAGGCAGGTGTCTGCTACGCACGTGGCAGACCCAGGTCCACTTTCCAGCTCCTGGCTCTGGGGCCTTGGCTTGGCCCGGCCCAGCCCTGGCCATGCAGGCATTTGGGGGAGTGATTCGGTATGAGGGCTGTCACTCTGCCTTTCGAACGAATGGTGAGGGTGAAGGAAGTGTGAGTGACGGACGGGCAGCGGGAGAGACTGAGGGGACGGCCTGAAAGAGGGAGGAGGCGAACCTGAGCAAGATGCTGAGGCTAAGTGAAAGACAGGTGGGCGTAGGGCCTGCGAGGGAACAGCAAACCCGGTTTCGGTTTCTCCCGCCAGCCCCTCACTATGCTGAGGAATCGCTGTGGGTTTCCCCCACGCACCCACCCAGCAACCGCCACTGCGGCAGCAGATCCCCGCTGGGGCCCTTGGGACACTGCCAGCAGACCCCGCGGGTATGACAAGAGAGAGATCTTCCCAAATGCCCGGCCGTCATTTCTGGGACTGGGTCAGGCTAAAGCAGAGAATCCAGAACTTGCCCCAGGCCTCCCACAGGGGTGGCAAGGGCTCAGCAACTCAAGCCGTCACCTGCTGTCTCCCCCAGGGCGCATTAGCGAAGGGCCTGCCCTCTGATCCTGGGTGTTTTTCTGACTTGTCCACAGAGGCATTAGGGGATAAAGAGCTCGCACACAGCTGCCGCCCAGTCATCGGCAGCTGTCACCTTCTGCTTGCCCCGTGCCCCTCCTCCTACGAACAAGTGCCTTATTTTGTTACAAACCGGTCACAGGTGTGCCGTGGTTTTACCGAACTACGGTTGGCCGAGTTCTGGAGCCGCTCACCCGCAGGTGACATTGAAGGCTGTGGATTTGCTGGGAACACTGCCCAGTGCCTGGAGGGGACAACTGGGTCTCCCCCGAGGAGTAGGGGGCACAGAAAGAGGGGACAGAAGTGGGGCTAAGTGGAAGCAGGGACATGAGCCACGGTCCAGAGCCCCGGGAAGCAGAGGTGTATGAAGGAACCACTATGGGACAGTGTCTGGAGGTGGGCTGGGGTCCGCATGGAAGCCGGCATGCACCCCGCCGCCCATCTGTGCTAGGGGACCCCACAGCGAAAACACTTATCCATTCTTGAGGGGGAGTTATCGCTTGAGTGAGGTCAAGTACAGAAGGGTGCAGACCTCGGAGGCCTGAGAGCGTCTAGCTAGAGTCAAATGTGGGCTGTTAGGTGAGTGGGTTTGTAGTTCTCTGAGATTTCATCTACAATGTGTGTGCTCAGTAAGCACCATAAAAAAGCAGGGGGTGGGAGGCAGGCCCAGCTGGGTGATGGTGTTAGGCAGGCCCTGGGGGCAGCATAGGGAAGAGGCGGAGCCTGGCTGTAGGACTCTGGGCAAGCACCCACCTCCTCCCTGCACCCCATTTCCCCTCACCCAGTTCCTGATCGGGAGGGAGCACAGGAGGAGAGGAAGTAGCCAGAGGGTACCACAGGCTGGGCGCCCTGGGGACTGGGCCCTCTGACTCCGGCCTGCAGTCTCCCCCCAACCCCACTGCTTTCCCACTCCACCTCAGGCTTCAGAAGTGTTGGCTTGGGCTGGGGGTGTGGGGCCTGGAGCCCACCTGCCTGCCTGCCGCTTAGCCTGCCTCCACCCAACCTCGTAGCTGGGCTTTGCGCAGGTTTCTGTCCCGTGACTCAGTCTCCTCATCAGTGACACGGGGCCAGCAGCGGGCACACTCTGCTTCCCTTGGAGAGGTCAGCAGGGCACCTGTGTGATCATCCCTGGTGTCTGGGGCTGTGGGATCTTCAAGGAAGGCTTCCTGGAGGAGGAGGACATCCGAGCCGAGACCCACCGAAGGGTCTATGCCAGAGGAAGGAGGCTTGGCCAGTCCCAGAGGAAGGGGGGCTGGGAGGAGGCTAGGGGGCACCACTGGGTGGGAGGACCTTCTTGGCCCTCTCCGGGCGACGCGTGGCTGTGGGTGGGCCCAGGCCAGCTTTAGGGAAATCCAAAGATAGCTCAGGCTGGGATGACTCGCAGCCTGGGCTTCCCCTCCGAACAAGGGAAATGGGATGAATCAGGACCCGGCTGGGCTCCAGCCCCTGGGGCGGGCCACTCGCCCCTGACTCAGCAGGGAGGGCCCCTGTGGCTGGGGCCAGGCCAGGCCCAGCTCCCCAAAAACCTAAGCCGCTGGCTCCCAGCAGTGGGGCTGGGCAGCAGGGCGCACAGCAGGGCCTACAGGTGCCAGCGCCTGCCTTGCGCCACCCCCCCCCCCCCGAGCCAGTCCTTAACTGAATATGAAAGGCCGTGAAAAAAAATGGAATTAAAAGATCGATTTCTTCTTAAAATTTTTTGTTTGTTTTTATTGGAAGGGCAGATCAGATTTATGGAGAGAAGGCGAGATATCCACTGGTTCATTCCACAAATGGCCACAATGGCCCAGCTGAGCCAACCCAAAGCCAAGAGCTTCCTCCAGGTCTCCCACACAGGTGCAGGGCCCCAAGGCTTTGGACCATCCTCAACTGCTTTCCCAGGCCACAGGCAGGAATCTGGATGGGAAATGGAACAACTGGGACATGAACTGGTATCCGTATGGGATCCCAGCACTTGCAAGGTGCGGACTCTAAGCCATTGCGCCGGCCCAGAAGAAAAGTGTCAAAAACCTTGCCGCGTTTTCTCATTAAGCACATTTCCACAAACTTTTGGAAGGAAGTCCCGCTGAGATGTGGGGTGGCAGTGAGGAGAGCTGTGGCCCTGGGTGGGCGACCGGTATGTTCTCGAACGTTGCTCCTCGTTTTAAACTTCACTGCAGAGTTCGCTTCCCAAGAGAGGTGAAGTCGACTGCTCAGGGCCACACAGCCAGGAGACGGCAGAACCAGCATTTGGACCGGGGTCCAGGAAAGCCAAGCCCTTGCGCAAGCCAGCAGTGCCCGTCAGGTAGAATGCTGTTTTTGGGAAACGCAGCACAGGGGCCTTACCCCTGGGTGACCCAGCAGTTTGTAGCGCCCAGAACGGAGCAGGGGGCTCTCCTGGCTTTCATTTGCGTTTATTGCAAAGAACAGGAACAAGCACAGGAGGGAGTGGGGTACACCCCTTCCTCCCCCACCAGATCTGCTCCCAAATACAGTGTCCTCCTCACTGTCCCACCAGGGGTGTCACCTCTTGCCTGCCCAGGCCTCCGACCCAGGTCCTTTGGCTCTGCCCTTCAGTGGGGGAGTGAAGCTGCCCCAAGACCTGGGCTTTGGAAACCCCCAGTGCCCTCGTCCACCCCAGGCAGCTCCACCTGTAACTGCAAAGCCCGGGTCCTGTCCAGCAGGATGCTGGGCCCCTTGAGGACTTGGCTGGGCCATGGCTCCCCCTCCCCACTTCAGACAGGGAGCCCTCCAACAGCCATCACCAAGTCAGCCCCATCCCTAGGCAGACAGGACCCCCTCGGGTTCTCGTGGTTTCCTCATGGTGCCGGGTCAGGAGTGGCAGGGCAGACATCATCGTCGTTGGCCTCAGGCCTGCGGCTACGAGCCCGATTCTGCCTGCGTGGATCCTGAGGAGGGGGGATGGGGACTGATGCAGGGGCAGCCAGGCCAGCCAGGAAGCAGAGGGCACATAGGAGCTAGGGTGCAGGTGGACATTTGCACAGAGCTTTAGAGTGGACAGGGCCCCACCCCCAGAGACAAGGTGCCAGCCATTGCAGCCCCCTCACCCGCTACGTGGCCTCCTGGCCGGGCTCTGGCAGCTGCCGGGACTCCAGGGCAGTGCCCAGCAGCTCGGTGAGCGTGTCCAATTTCCCCGCCAGCACATCCATCCTCTTCTCCAGAGCCCGGTGCGAAGTGCTGAGCCCCAGCTGCAGGTCACTCAGGATCATGTGCATCTGCGCGGGCAGAGGGGCGGGCCGGGTGAGGTGGGCAGCCAGGCGTCGGCCAGCACCCGAGGGGTCACAGTCGGGGATATCTGATGTCTTGTACTGGCTTCGGCCGAGCCCCAGCTATCCAGCCCATCTTAGAGCTTGAAGAAACTGAAGCATGGGTCAGCTCAGTGACTCGCCACCCACAGCACCTGGGTTAAATGGCTGGGAAGCTGGTGCTACCTGGATGCACAGCTCAGACCATCCTTCCTGGGAGCTGTGTGCGTGGGGACCTTCCCACCATGGCACCTCCGGGCTACCACCTCCACTGGGGAGCCTGCGGTGAGTTTGCTTCCGCGACCATATTTACTGTGGCGTGGGTGCCAAGGACCACTGTTTGAACTGTCGCGGGCTAATGAGAAACTGCAAAGGCCACCGGATGTGCAAAAGGCACTGTTAGCCAAACGGGCTGGAAGTGTTGACTGATGGTCACCGGCTGACCTTGAGCTTGTTGCGGGGAGGGGGACAGGGAAGGGGGGCTGAGGTCACAGAGGGAGGATGGGAGGTGGAGACACCCTACCCCACCCGCCAGAGGCACCCCCACACCTAACACAGAGGGAGCAGCACAGCCTCAACTGGAGGTGTCATAAATCTGAATCTTATTGGCTTTGCCCTTTCTGTTTGAACTCGCTTTGTAAATTTGCTTTGGTTTTATTGTATAAGAGTCGCAGTCGGAAAGAATTTTATATCCGTCTGCATGTAAGCAATCAGACAATAAAGATAATTTGAAACCAAACACCGAGTTCTCTGTACAATCTTCTTCTCTTAATTTAACAGGGACCTGGGCACTGTGTGCAAGTGTCAGAAAGCTCTAGATGGCTTCATTCCAGTCGGTCTTTTCCTGCCTGCTTTCCGGGAAGGTTAACCTCTGCTGGGTACCGCGGTGTGCCAGTCCCCACCCCCCCCGCCTTCTGTACGGCCACATCTCCCCAGTCAGTTGCCCCAAACTTCGCTTCCTCCCCCCAACAATGCCCAGTACCTTAGAGATGTCCACCATGGAGTTCACCTGTTCCCGGAGTTTCCGGTGTTTGAGCCGCACCTGGCGGAATCTGTCGGGGAGAAAATCGCCCGGGTCCCCCCTGTGAGCCCCCAACTAGGGCCTGGTGGGGCAGAGGGGCACAAAGAGGGACGATTCCCTAACGGCTGCAGGTGCGGGAGCCCATGCCTGGGGGACAACTCCTGGTTAGCCCTCCCTCCCCCCAGACCACGCACAGCCGCACTCCAGGTGGCCCATCCCGCAGGCCTACAGGACCAGCACGCCCACGCACCCCGGGGGCGGGGACAGGCGCAGAGCGGCCCTCACGTGTGGATGGCGGCCAGCAGCTTGCGCTGATGTCTGCGAGTGGCCCCCGCGTCCTTCCTGCGCGTGTGCTTGTAGTACATCCAGGCCTCCTGCAGTACCCGGGCCGCCGACTCCTTCATCTGCAGCAGCGGGAGCGGCGGCCGGGTTGGCAGGGGACCCTTGCTCCCTGCTGCCCTCCGTGCCTGTGCGGGTCGCCGTCCCTGCCGCTCACCTCCTTGGCGTACTGGATGTCCATCATGAAGTTATGCACGTGCTTCTCAGCCTTGTTGAACTCTAGCTTCCTGGCCACCACTGCCACCAGCAGCGCCGTGCAGCACACCCCCTGGGAAGGAGACCCAGCCCCGCCGGGACTCAGGGGGCGCAGAGCAGCACCACGGCTCCCACAGCCCTGGTCCCAGGCCTCCGTTCCTCCATCCCACCCAGGAACCTTGCAGCAAGGGCGGCCTCCTCCTGTTGTCTCCCCTGCTTTCCTTCTCCCAGATGCGAGATGTCCCATGGCATGCATGAGCTCTGCTTCTTCCTGAAGGTCCCCAAAGTTCCCCCTCAGCCCTGTCCACCATTCAGGAGGATGGACACAGCTCCGCGTGGCTCCAAGCCCGGCTCTGAGCAAGCTGCCAGACCCCTCAAGTCTCACTTTCTCATCTGTAACGCTGACACACTGTCACTCAGTGGGTCCCCTAAGTGGACGCCTGGGAAGGCATCAGCACAGAGACTACATACAAAGTGTGAACTGACACCCCTGCCTCTGCCCGTGCCTGGGACCCGCCAGCCAGCAGCCCATCAGGACTCAGCTGTGTGCTCAGGCTCTCTCTCGGTCCAAGCATCTTCAGTCAAACCGAGAACCCTTGACCTTTCCAGAGTGGCGTCAATCTCTCTGCCTCCCCACCGTCTGTCCCCTGGGGAGACTCAAAGCCTGGGTGAGAGGTTCAGCCTGCCCTTCCTGGGGCACCACCAGGGGGTGCGAGCTGGTGGCTGAGATTCCTAAAGCAGAGGGGACCCCAACCTGTGAGGAGGGGAAGGCCAAGGCACAGTGTGCTGGGCCCTGGGTGAGGTACAGGTTACGACCCTTGAATGGGGGGTCCTGGGGGAAGGCACAGGGTACTGGGCCCCCTGTGTGGGCAGGCCTGTGAGGAAGCACAGGATGCTGGGCCCTGTGTGTGTGGGTCTGGAGGGAGGCACCAGGTGCTGGACCCTGTGTGTGGGTCTGGAGGGAGGCACCAGGTGCTGGACCCTGTGTGTGTGGGTCTGGAGGGAGGCACCAGGTGCTGGACCCTGTGTGTGGGTCTGGAGGGAGGCACCGGGTGCTGGGCCCTGGGTGGGTGGGCCTGGGGGGAGGCACAGGGTGCTGGGCCCTGTGTGTGGGCCTGGAGGCACAGGGTGCTGGGCCCTGGGTGGGTGGGTCTGGAGGGAGGCACCAGGTGCTGGGCCCTGTGTGTGTGGGCCTGGGGGGGCACAGGGTGCTGGGCCCTGGGTGGGTGGGCCTGGGGGGAGGCACAGGGTGCTGGGCCCTGTGTGTGGGCCTGGGGGAGGCACAGGGTGCTGGGCCCTGGATGGGTGGGCCTGGGGGGAGGCACAGGATGCTGGACCCTGTGTGTGGGCTTGGGGGAGGCACAGGGTGCTGGGCCCTGGGTGGGTGGGCCTGGGGGGAGGCACAGGGTGCTGGGCCCTGGGTGGACAGGCCTAGGGGGAGGCACAGGGTGCTGGGCCCTGGGTGGACAGGCCTGGGGGGAGGCACAGGGTGCTGGGGAAGGCACAGGGTGCTGGGCCCTGGGTGGGCGGGCCTGGGGGGAGGCACAGGGTGCTGGGACACAGGTGAGGGAGGCTGAGGAGCCTGAGGCTCATCCTTGAGGTGACAGGACCGGAGTGGGGGTGGCTGGATGCAGCCTCCCTTTTGGAGCGCATCTTCCTCTGTGCTGGATGCTGGGGAGCCCTTGAGCAGAGCAATCTCATTTTATCACCCTGACAGCTCCCCACGGGTGTGACAGTGTGGGCCCCCTCCTGTTACGGCTGAGCTGCTCCAGGCACAGAGGTGATGGGGTGCTTGCTGAGGCACCCCAACTAGGAGGTGCCTCCTTTACCCAACCTTCCTACCAACATCCTCG
Organism: Ochotona curzoniae; assembly: GCF_017591425.1. NCBI lineage: Eukaryota > Metazoa > Chordata > Mammalia > Lagomorpha > Ochotonidae > Ochotona > Ochotona curzoniae. Next base: position 1,033,285 of record NW_024465561.1, on the reverse strand, counting down.
AGCGGGTACTCCACAGACCCCTGGAGAGAGGCTGGGAGAGTGGACCTTGGCTGCTAGAGGGGCCTGCATGGTGGAGGGGGTGGGGTGGCAGGCGAGGCTGGTGGGTCTGGAGGCAAACAGGGCGTGTGGCAGTCAAAGGCCTGGGTGCTGGCCTGGATAGAGAAAGGGCGGGCTTGGGCAGGACTCTGGTCTGAAAGGAGGTTGTGAGGCTGTGTGAGTACAGGTGGAGGGGCCGGGGGCACTCACCATGACACCCGCGCAGAGACACACAATCTTGCCCCACATGGTGCCCGGCACCACGTCCCCGTAGCCGATGGTCAGGAACGTGATAGGGATGAGCCACAGTGTGTCCGACAGGTGCCCGGTGGCATTCACTGCCTGCCTACGGGCAGCGGGGTGGTCAGTGTCCAGAGCCCCACAGTCCCGGTTGGTCAGGCTGCTCCGGGCTCCTGGTGCCCTGCCCACCGTGGGACCCGGGCATCATGCTCAGCCACGCTGGACAGCATGCCCTGGGGCCATTCTCAAGTCTGTGCTTCCCCCGCCCCAGGGTCCCTGTGGTCCCAGCCCTGCTCCTTGTGCCAGCTTCCCCTCAGCCCCCTGGGAGGTGGTGGGGATGGCTCAACGGGGGGCAGGGTGGCATTTGCCATTTCCAGCATCAGCCTAAGCTAGCCTGGGCTGCCGCAGGCATCCGGGAGTGCACCTGCTAAAGACGGAAGTACTCTCTTCTCTCTCTCTTTTTTTTTCTATTTTGCAGAAATGGAAGAATCAAACAGCCATTCTACAGGTGAGAAAACTGAGACTCGGCCAGATTGTTTTCAATTTCTGTCTTAAGAATCCTACACCTGCTGAGCTAACCTGGAGGTTCTCAGACTGTGTGAGCATTGCAGTTACAGGAAGAACTTACAAGGTCCCCACCAGGACCTTTGGGTGTATTCTGACTAGAGGGGGCCTGGGAACCTGCATTTGCAGCGAGCTCCCAGGTACCACTGCCAGCCCTGAGCCACGCTGTGCCTGACGTTTCATACAATTCTTTCATAACTGTGGCTCCCAAAGGGTCCAATACCTTTCCCTCCCCCACCCTCGCCAGGAAGGAGGTGGGGCCTCAGGTGACACAGCTCCTGGTCTGCAGTCAGGAATCTGGTCCCAGGCCCTGGCAAGGGACTCCTTTCTGAGTGGCTTCCCAAGGTCGCAGCAAGTACCTGCACTGCCCCTTATACTTTTGTTCCAAGGCAGGTGTAAGGCTAAACAGGTGCCTGGAAAACTGAGGCACAGGCGGGGCGGGGGCGGGGGGAGGAGCGGGCAGAAGGCTGCATGTGGCAGAAAGGCTGGTTGGCCACTCTTCAGCCAAGAAAAGAAGAAATGTGGGCAGCGAGCGGCAGGGCAACCCTAGCTCGAGGTATCCCGCAGGTGCTCACCTCTCAGCCACCGACAGCACCCAGGCGGTGGTGAGCCAGAGGCCCAACGTTAGGCAGAGCAGCAGGCGGCCGGGGTGCGTGTTCATGTACAGCTTGGCCACGAACCAGTGGCGGAAGCGGACCTGGTTGAGGGCGCCGATGCTGCGGTAAGAGGCGTTGAGCAGGACGCCGCTGCGCAGCAGCACTGCGCGGGGCACCAGGTACAGGCGCAGCAGCATGGCCAACGACAGCAGCGCCTCGCCTTGGTCCAAGAAAGCTGGCCAGGACTGCGTGGCCGACACCTGCGCCCTGGAGCTCAGCGCGCACGGAGGGCCCAGCACCGGGGCCGGGTGCATCCCGCACACCGCCAGCTCCAACAGGATCTGCGCTGCCTGCCGCCCGGTGAGCGCCACGCGCCAGTCGCGGAGCCCATTGTCCGTCATGAACAGCTGCCGGGAAAGTAGGGGTGGGGAGTAGGTAGGGGTCAGGCGGCGGCCCGCCCACCCCGTCTGCACCCCGAGATAAGATGGGCGCCCGCCCAGTCCCGGAGACAGGGAGGGAGGGAGGAAGATAGCGCAGCCCAGGCGTGGGGCCAGGGCGCCGGGAAGGAGGAGGGCGAGGGACTTGAAGAAGTTTGATCCCTTGTTCTTGGGAACCTGCTGTGTGCATCCTTGGATCCCAGGAGGTGACTTCCACACCTTCTCCCACCCACCCCATGTCCTGGGGACCCTCACGTCGGTGATGACGCCATGGTGACAAAGCCAGCAGGCAACCTGGTGACACCGATATTCCTTCCATTGTTCCTTTTTTTTTTTTTTTTTAAGAGACAGACCCAGGTCCCTCAGGTGAGGCCACAGCACATTGGGCCACAAAGCCAGCCACTGGCTGTGCCACAGTAACAATGGCTGCTTTGTATTGAGTGCCTCTTTCCCTGGGCCACTACCCTGGGTGTCACCTCGAAGGAATGGCCCAGGCCGTTAATCCCTATTTTATAGGCAAATCTGGAGGAGGTGGAGCCAGGAGAGGGCAGGGAGCGGAGGGAGGGATAGGGATGGGAAGGGTTCCCGAGTGGGTGGGTGGGGCAGTTAGGAGTGGGTGCTGACCGGGGACTGGATGAGATAGACACGCAGAGGGAAGAGGCAAGGCAGGGCCAGGCAGGAGGCTGTGGGGGGAGGCACAGCAAGGGCACGGGGGCTGCAGGGGCGGCTGGGGGCGGGTGGGAGGAGACCGGGGCATCCCCATGAAGCTCTGGCTGTTCTGGGTGTGAGTCTGAGTCAGTCAGTTAACAGGACCTTCCTTCTGGGGTAAGGAGGAAGAAGAAAGTGAGAGCTGTACAGGTGGACAGGGCTTGGTGGGACTCCCGGCAGGGGTCGGGGGGGGGGAGCTGTGCAGGCGGACAGAGCTCGGTGGGGGATCCTGGGGCTGGTGGCAGGGATCAGGCAGGGCGGGGGGAGCTGTGCAGGTGGACAGGGCTTGGTGGGACTCCCGGCAGGGGTCGGGGGGAGCTGTGCAGGCAGCCAGGGCTTGGTGGGACTCCCGGCAGGGGTCGGGGGGAGCTGTGCAGGCAGCCAGGGCTTGGTGGGACTCCCGGCAGGGGTCGGGGGGAGCTGTGCAGGCGGCCAGGGCTTGGTGGGACTGCCGGCAGGGGTCGGGGGGAGCTGTGCAGGCGGCCAGGGCTTGGTGGGTTCCCAGGGTACAGTGGGTGCTTCCCTACCTGAACCTCTTTGGCATGAAATGCCACGATGAGGCAAAGGAGCAAGCAGGTGGAGATGCTGATCATGCATTTAACCAGGAACACGTAGGGGGCCCACTGTGGGAGGAGGCAGAAGTTAGGATCAGGCTCCCCTACTGACCCTGCCTGACCCCCAGTCTTCTGCCACCCCCGCCCCGACACAAATGCAAAACTCCCCCATCTCACGCTGGGGGAGTCTCTGAGCCATCAAGGGGTCCCCCGGGAGAGAACACTCCTGCTTCCCAGTGGGATAATCCTCTGGCCCTCGGGCTGACCCTCTGAAGGGAACTCTTGGAATTCCCATTCCTTCTTATCTGCCTGCATCTTTCCTCATTGCAAAGAGCTCCCTGGTGTGTGTGTATCTAGAAAAATACATACCCACCCCCCTATTTCCCTTCCTACCCTCCTGCTTCTGCCCTAGAATTCCAGAAAACCCCAGAAGCTGCTATTCACCTGCCAAGGACTCAGTGAGCTTTCGGGCAGAGGGCTGGGTCCCTGAGATGCCCATTTCAGCCCCCTCAGCAGGCGTGAGCCTACCCCTTGCACCTGCCCCCCAGCCCCTTCCTGCTCTCCTGGCTCTGAGCCCAGGGCTGATCTGGCCAGAAGCACACAGTAGCGTTACCCCGTCTTCTCTCAGAGTAGCGAGGCTTTGGAAGAATCTGCAATTCTGAAGGAAAGGGTCAAGAGGGGACTGGCACTCCTGGATTCCCTGGGATGTCATGAGGAGAGGAGGCAGCAGGAGTTCCCACCTTGCCAGCCCCGGCCAGGCACCTGCTTCTCCCTAGGGCTGCCAGCTCCCCGCCCTGGGCCGGGTCCCTCCTCCAGTAGGGGGAAGAGGGCCAGTTTCCGGCCCTGAGCGGCCTCCCCATCCCCTTCCTTGAACAATAGCACTCTTGTCCCCAGCCCTCCCCACCCCCTTCATCCTTCCCAGCCTCTGTCTTGGGTGCCTCAATGCTGACCCCACTGCCCTGGTGCCCCCAGCACCCCCAACCCCACACTGTTGTTCTCTCTGCTCTTCCAGGCCCTCCACCCCCAAATCCTGGACCCATGCACCTGATCTGTGCTCCGGTCTCTGAATCTCCCTGTCCTGTCTCCATTCATTCGTGTTTGTAGGGTCTCTGCACTTTCTCTCTCTCTGTCTCTCAGGGGATTTGTCAACGGTTCTCTCTAGCGTACTGCACCTGAGTGCATCTCTGTCTCTCTGTCTCTCTCTCTCTCTGTCCCTCCACCCCAGCCCATGCCAGCCTTCCGAGGGCACCTGCATCTCCTCCAGCCCCTTTCCCTCTAGCAGTTGCCTAGATTCTGGCAAAATGATAGTGGGAGGGAGGGTGATTGCTTTCAAGGCAGTCAGTGGGACCCGAGGGGACCCTTGGAGTCCTATTCTTTATTCCTCACCCCCAGTTTACAGAGGAGCAAACCAAAGCTCAGAGATCTTGCTGGTGGAAGCAGGGGGCACCTGGTAGGTGGTGGAGGAAGGAAATGAGAGGTGGGAACGGGGAGAGCTAGGGGAAGGGGCAGGTGGGACTCCTGTCTCCTGCCATGCACTGAGGCCACAGTGCCCCCCTCCTCTGCTGGGCGCGGCGCTGAAGCTTGGGAGCGGTAGTGAGCGGGTAGGGCTCAGCCATGCTTCCTGTTGGCTTGGGCTTCTGCCGGCCCCACCCCCTCAGCGCCGCTGCCCTGGCCTTGGCCAGAGGAAGCTGGCCTGCCCTGACCCTCCAGTGTGGCTCCTGGTCCCTTCAGAGCTGCCCACTCCCCCACCCCACAAGGCCATCTTGGAGCCACACTTTCTCGGGATGGGATCCAGTCTCCCCATCTCTGTCCCCACTCCTGCCACCAGCCCAGTTCTGCAACCCTTGCCCCAGACAGGTTTCTGTCCGCCATCCCCCAGTTCCCCATCTCAAGCCACCCACTGACCCTTGTCCTCCACCTGCCCCCATGGCTGCCGGAGCCTGGCTGGAATGTGCCAGCAGCTGCCAGGACTTGTCCTGGCTCCACCTGGGCCCCCTGTGACTCCCCGCCAGCCCTCAAAACCCTTGCCCACCCCCTACCCCAGGCTTCCTAAGCTTCCTTGCCTCACAGACTCAGGAGTCCAGACCCCCAGCCCCTCCTGCCCCCTGGACCCAGAAGTTAGGGGCATCATGAAACAATTCCTGTGTCTTCTCCCAGGCAGAGCAGGTGGATTTGGCGGTGGTTGGTAGTGTGTGCCTGTGTGTATGTGAGGGGGGATGACTGAGCTTCTTAGCGGTGGCGGTTGCATGGGGGAGGGCTGGAGGCTGGGTCTTCCGCTCCCTCCCCTCCACCACCACCCCAACCAGCCGCTTTCTCCTGGGCTAAGCCCTGTGCAGCTGGGGCACTGGGTAAACGCTGGAGGTCAGATAAGCAGTGAGGCGCCACCGCCTACTGGAAGCACGCCGGCTCTCTCTTCCCCCTCCCTCACCAAACCTAGGGCTACCAGCTTAGCCTTGGCCCTGCCTGCAGGGACCCTTGGACTGCTAGCCAGTCCATGGTAATATCCGCAAGGACACAGATGCTGGGGGTCCCAAGTGCTTTGCTCTTCCAGACAGGACACCCTACCCCGCAGCCCCTCCTCCGTGACTCAGGGGTCCCAGCCCCTCCTCCTTTGCAGCCACCTCTATTCCAGCCCACTCCCCTCCTGCCTGCCCCCCAAGGCCAAGGGCTCCCTCCACTCACCGGGCAGCCCCCGAACCACAGCATCTCAGCGTGCAGCACCATGAGTCCTATGCCAATTCCCGCCAGCGCCAGCGCCCAGCCCGCCAGCCACTTCTCCTGCTCCAGCAAGCGTTTTCGCCGCCGCAGAGCCCCCAGGCCAGGCACCGGCTCCCCGCCCATGGCCCCCGGGGTCTTGGGGCTCAGCCAGCTTCCTGCCCAGGGCCCCCTACCCCGCAGCACGCAAAGGGCAGCCACCGTGGCTGGTGCGCGCGGGGCAGGTCGTGGGCAGGTCGCCGGGCCCTCGGCTCCGCGCCTCTGGGACTGTGCTCCGAGGCGCAGCCGGCAGCCCTGTGCCCGCTGGGGAGTGGTAACGGCTGGGCAGGGCGGGGAGGGCGGGGAGGCCCCTGGGTAAGGGGAGGCTCCCCAGCTCTGCCCCCCCCCCCGCTCCTTCCTGAACTAAGGAGGGGCTGGGGTGTGTTCTGGGGCTAGACAGGCAAGAGGCATCCGTCCATCCACGTGGGGAAAGTCACACAGAAGGACACACGGCCCGCGCCACCTGCGCCTGTGACTCGAGCCCTCCAGCCACCACGCCCGGACACCACCCGGCACCACACACCGCCCGAGCACACAACATAGTCTGCCTGGGGCTGACTCACACCACCACGGCATGCCACACGCTGCACTTCAGCCAGACCACAGATGTCACCACACAACTTTCTCGGGGCCCCTCACCCCCAACCTCACCACACCCACTGATGCACTCCTGTGGCCACACAGACACCCATGGATGGCGTGCCACGCAGACACACCACCACGTGTGAGTGCGATGACACACCCACCTTGCACACAGAACGCCTGTAAGGATGCACTCATCCATGGCAGCCCTGGTCACCCACAGGGGGCACACTCACACAGGTGCCCCCCTGAGCATGACTTGCAGTACACCCCCGTTGCTGCCCGGGCACGTGTGATGGAGTCCACATGGGCCATCAGCCTGGGTGGGTGGAGCTTACCGGGGACAGTGGCTTGTGGAGACACCTGGGGAGTGTCCACCCAGAGTCAGAGTTGGGTGCCGAGGAGGGATTTTTAGGCCATGGTGGTACCCCAAGGGAGGAGAACGGGCTTAGACAGAGGGGGACACGTGTCGTCTCCTCTGGCCCCCAATCCTTGCCCAATTCCCATCTATGCCCCCCTACGCAGCTGCCATGCCACCTGTTACCTCCCGTCGGGCATGGGCCTCACAGACACTGCCACACACGCTCATCCACAGAAGTGTAACAACATGTTGTTCCCCAGGACACACACACACACGCTCTTGTACATGACATGTCCCCCAAACCACCGCTGTGACCCGCAAGACATGGGCTTGCCACTGTGTCAAGGGGGACAGCACGCCAGAGAGCCACACCAACATGACACACCTGAGTGGGGGCACCAAGCTGCAACTTGGGGGACAAGAGGGAGGTTCCTCTTGGGGACACACACGTAATGTGAGATGCACGTCATTTCACAGACACGCTCTGCCATACACGCCAAGCCTATATACAGAGCAACGCACAAAACAGGCAGTGACAGGTCACACGTGGGTACACGCTGACATGGTGACACAGGACACTGGGCCCAGGTGCACGCACTCAGCTCATGCGCTACCCAGCTAGTGGCCACTCCAAGAGGGACTTGACCCCATCCTGTCCTGGTGGGCCATGTGGGACCCTAGCAGGCTGGCCTCGAGGGGGACAGACTTGCCTGCAGCACAGGAGAAGAGGCCACACACAGAGGCATGCTCGGGGGACAGGGCGGCTGCCCCACCCGGGGGCACACCCTTGACACCCACTTGGATGAGACAGCGACAGGAGCGGGACACACCTAGGTGCACGCAGACGCCACACGTGGCTCCTGCAAAAGGAAATTGCTGCCACAGGCGCCCTGCAGTGGCTGGGGGTGGCCCTGCCCGCTGGCTGCCCTCCCTCACGGCTGGGCCCGGCCCCCGCGACGCTCCCTGCCTCTGTGGTTCTTGGGGCTCCTACCTGGTCAGGCTCTGCCTTCACTCCGTCTCTCAGCCTTCCCCTCACCAGCCACTCCTTTGTGGTCGTCTCTCTTGGCTCTGCCTGGCCATGACCTTGTCCAGTCCCAGCTGCCTGTCTGCCTCTGCTCCTGACTGCAGCCCCTGGGTGCCCAGCCGTGTCTCCTGTTGAATCCCTGTCAGCCTCCCTGCCTCCCTTGGACCTCTCCGTGCTGGTCCCTGCCTCCGTCTCCCTCTGCAGCCAGGCTTGCCCCTGCTGGTCCCACTCCCACTTCCCCACAGAGGCCGAGGAGTAGGACAGCCAGAGGGAGACCCACGGAGAACTGTTCCCGAGCAGTCAGGGTGAGGTACAGTGAGAGCAGAGACAGGCGGTGGAGGCCAGCACAGATGCCAGGTGGGGTCCAGGGGTCGGGGGCAGGACTGGCACCTGCTTCCAGGCCCAGGTCCAGGTTACTGAGAGCAGCGGGTGGGAAACTGCTCCTGCAGCCCAGGGAGGGGCGGGGGTGACTCAGGCCCCAGAGCTTCCTGTGAGTCAGCCTTGGTCGGCCCTGGAGGGAGGGCACGGAGAGGGGTCTCTGTGAATGGAAGGGAAGAAATGTGGAGATGTCAGAGGCCCCGGTGCCCAGTCGGAGGGGCTCAGGGAGGTGCTGGGACCAGTACCAAATCACAGCGAGGGAGAGGCCAGGGCTGGACCCCTGGGTGTGAGGGAGGAGGGGCTGGACCCCTGGGTGTGAGGGAGGAGGGGCTGGACCCCTGGGTGTGAGGGAGGAGGGGCTGGGGCTGCACCCCTAGGTGTGAGGGAGGAGGGGCGGAACCCACACTTTGGGTGCAGGAAGAGTGAAAGCAGAGGGCAGGGTCGGCAGGTCTTTTTCCTGGCCGGGTCCCAACTGCCGCACCTTCCTCTCAGCCCCATCTCCGGGCCTGGAAGAGACCCAGGTGCCTCCGGCGTCTGCCGGAAGGGGCCCAGGACAAAGAGTTGTTTAACTGGGCAGGCTGGTGCAGGGGAGTGAAGAAGCGGGTGTCTCCGGCGGAAAGGTCACTGGTCGCCCGGGGCTGGCAGGGAAAGGCGGGACTGGGCCTGGGGCAGTAGGGTGGAGAAGGACAGGCTTGTGCGGGCACAGCGGTCCGCAGTCCGCTAGGCCGAGCGCGGGAGAGCCAGGACATGGGCCTACTGCCACCGCGTGGTGGCTCCGAGGACTGCAGGCGCACTTCCGACGCAGTCCTGTGGGTCTAAGATACCGGGCTAGTGAACTGCTCTTCAATAGAACGGACTTAGAGACAGACCCAAGCTCAAGACCCAAGCTTCGATGGCTGGGGGCCCCGTGGGACCTCTAAGATGCTGCAGTTCAGCTATCACTTGTGAGGCTGGCGCGGTGGCTCAACTGGCTAATCCTCTGTCTTGCATGTGCAAGGATCCCATATGGGTGCCAGTTCGTGTCCTGGCTGCTCCACTTCCCATCTAGCTCCCTAGTTATGGCCTGGGAAAGCAGTACACGATGGCCCACAGCTTTGGGACCCTGCACCCCCTGGGAGACCTGGAAGAAGCTCCTGTTTCCTGGCATTGATCGACTCAGCTCCAGTCCTTATGGCCATTTGGGGAGTGAACTAGCAAATGCAAGTTCTTTCTTCCTCTCATCTATGTCCTTTCTGTAAATCTGCATTTGCAATTAAAAATAAATAAAGCTTTAAAAATACCAGTTGGGATGCCCCATTCCATGTCAGACTGCCTAGGTTCGAGTCCCCACTCCTGCCCATACATGTCCATGTGACTAGATAAGCAGGATCATGGAACAGCTAGCAGAAATGCTACCCTGGACTTGGCAGCCGGGTCATTTGCTTTCGTCTTGTTTGCCTCTCACCTCATCCCTTCTCTTGTTCTTTGCCTTTCTCTTGGGGTGTCCGCCCCATCTTTCTAAAACACCTCGCCGCAAGCTCCCATTATTGCCCGGCTGCTCTGCTGCCTTGGGGGTCTTTCTGCTGATCTCTGGACCACCGAGCCCCCTTCTGTCCCTTGGGGTCTTGGGAATTTTGTGCCCCCTCTGCCTGGATCTCCTCGCGGAGTCTTTCTCGCTTCCTTCAGTTCCCTGTGCAGTGTCTTCCCCGGCCCGGCCAGCGTCTTGGCTGCCATTTCCCTGCTTTGCCTTTAGCGTGACCTTGTGGCTTTGTGAATCGATGATCCTGCCTTCTTCATTGTCTGTTAAGCATGAAGGTCCTGGCGTCTGGTCTGGGCGCCTGGCGCCTGGGGCTGCTCAGTAACCTTGTGGAGGGAACCTTGCGTGTCGCACAGACCTGGAGGTGGGCAGGGCGCCCCCTCAGCGGGCGGTGCTGTCTGGAGTTCCCATACCCTGTCCTTGGTGCCGACCTCCTGTATTTTGGCTTCTGTGGGTCTCTCTTTAGTCACATTTACATAATACACATTCTCCCTAGTTATCTATTGTAAGGCCCAGACAGGGCCGGGGAGGAGCAGCCCCTGAGGAGGTGGAGAAACTGGCTGATAAGGCTGCACCTGCAGAATGCAGCCCCCTCCTCCGCCAAACAGTGACATACGGATTCACCAAGCTCGAAAGGAACCCACAGCACTCTATAGCACCACATAAGGCTCATTCCTTGTCCCCCAAGCCCCATCTTTACAACCCCCTAATCAAAACGACCCCTCACGTCCCCTGGGCATGACTTCCCCGGCCCGCTGTCTGTGCCAGATCAGTGAACCTCGTCCGGGAGTGCTCCCAGTAAAGTTTGTTTCAAGCTGAACTTTATTCTGTGTGGATTTCTGGTTCTGAACACGAACGCAAGCCTTACACGGATGTGTGTTTGCTTATTCATCATGTAAATGTTGAAACACACAGTCTTGAACAAAATTGCATCAAAAAGCATCTCGGCAGGAAGAGGGGGCAGTGTTGCAGTATAGCATGGAAGTCACCCCTGACTTCATATCGGAGTTCCAGCTGCTCCGCTTCCCATCCAGCTTCCCTGCTGATGCACCTGGGAGGCTCAGGGAGATGGCCCAGCAGCTCAGGATACCTGCCACCCATGCGGGAAACCTGGATGGAGCTCTCGGCCCCTGGCTCCTGGCCTAGCCTGGGCTGTGTCGGCCATCTGAACCAGTGGATGGAAGACTTCTCTCTTTTTGCCTTTCAAATAAATAATAATAATAACAAAAACCCTTCATGTATTCACTTGTCAAGTACTAATTTTTGGTCAACGGCGTTGCCTCGAAGCTTTCGTCGGCTTCCAAGATCAGGTGGTCCCACTGGTGTGGCATTTGATGGGAGCAGTGAATGGCAGAACATGTGCAGGATAAACAGCCAACCAAGAAGGGAAAGAGAGAGAGAGAGAGAGAGATGCTACCCTCTGCTGGTTCACTCTCCAAACGCCTGCACAGCCAGGGTGCGCCAAGCTGAGCTGGACACCAGGAACTCCACATGGGCCCCGCTTGGGTAACTTAACTCTTGGACCACTACTGCTGCCTCCGAGGTGTGCGTCAGCAGGAAGCTGGAGTAAGGAGTGGAGCTGGGATGTTGAATCAGGCCCTCCCAGGTGGGCTGTGGTGGCCCCCAGAGGCACCCTTAACCAGCATGCCAAACGCCTGCCCCTGGCTTGGTGTTTAACTCTAGGACCAGGAAGCATTGCATCCCTAACACGGACAGGTTTCACAATGTAGGGGTCCGCCCTCATTGGCTCTCCCCAGATGCACGTGCACAGCCCCTTTCTCCCCCTGCTCCCCGATGTTATCTGCAGCATGAGGTCACGGCCACAGCCCCTTACGCTGCCCATCTGCTGCATTCCAGGTGCTGCGTGTCCACCTCGTCACGGCCCCCCCACCACCGTGAAGCCGGCCTTGTCATCACCACAGGTTTTATTTCCATGCACACCTTACAGGTGTGGAGGTGGGTACAGAGAGCGGAAATAGCTTGGCCACCCATCTGCTTGCAGGCTGGGATTGGGGCCAGGGAGTCTTGCTCCAGAGTCTGATCCTGTTGAGACACTGCTGCTCGAGATGACAACACAGCTTCCATCCGGAGCAGAGGGGGCCAGAGCAGGGGCCGCCGTGCAGTGGTGGCTGGCACCCAGGGAGTATCCAGTGTTAACACGAATAGAGCGAGGGGCAGAGGGGTATGGTCCCCCCACCCTGGGTTGCTGGGGAGCAGCCCTGACGTCTTTCCAGGCCAGTCACAGGGAGGCAGGAGGGTGCCACTGTCCTTGAGCCACTCCTGCACCCAGGCCTCTAGAGAGGTTGTCTATGCAGAGAGCCCCAGGGGTCCTCCCAGGGCCCCTATGAGCAGGGAAACCCCGAGGAGCAGGGCCCCATGATGGGGTGTTTGGGATCGAGCGGCAGCTGCCCCGCTGGTGAAGGTCTGGGTCACCGAGTCTCCGTTGCAGAGCTGGCCCTCGCAGCAGGTGCCCTGCAGGTCGATGGCTGTCCAGGGACTGGAGGTGCCCTGGGTGACGCAGGACGGCCGGTGGCAGGTTCTGATGTACACGGGGACTGAGAAATTGCCTGGGGGCGGGCAGCGGGAGGGGTCAGAACCGAGGGGCGGCTGCCCCTTGGAGGTCAAGGCCACATTCCTCAGACTAACATTTCTGGTCTCCCTCGTTGGTCAAGCCGTGCCTGTTCTAGGCTGAAGTCACATCACCTCAGACCAAGGCCACGCCCCTCAGACTGGAGCCACGCCCCCAAGTCAGGTGCCACGCCCCTTACTCCAGGGCCTCCTCAGGTTAGAGCCCCGCCCTTCTGGCCCAAAGCCACGCCTCCTCGAACTGGGGCCACGCCCCCTTAGCTTCTTCAGTTTAGAGCCCCACCTCTTACTTAGCCCAGGCCACGCCTCTTCGGTCCAGGACCACGCCCTCGGCCAAGGGCCACGCCCCCAGGGCCACGCCCCCTCCTCAGACCCGCGCCAGGCGCGCCCCTCCTGCGGACCTGCGCCCTGCACCTCCGGCCCGCCCCGCTCCCATCCCGGTCCCTCGGCCCCTCACCGACGGTCATGCGGCCGTTGCCCTGGAAGCAGACGCTCTGGTCCTGGTGACACTGGACGCGCCGGGCCTTGTCCAGGGCGCAGTCCTCCGGGTGGACCCCCGCGCAGGCGTAGCACTCGGTGCCGCTGAGCGTCGGCGGGTTTGGCGCTGCCGGAGGACAAGGACACCATTGTGGGGGGCCTGGTTCTCTGCCCGCCCAGCAGCAAGGGCTCCGCAGGCCCCGACCCCTGCCAGTCCCGGCCGCGCTCTCCTCTCACCTTGGCTCAGGTTGGGAATGGCTTCGTGGGTCAGGAAGTGGCTGTTGCACCAGTCGGTCGCGCAGCCGCGCACCTCCGAGTAGTCGGGCGGCAGTGCGTCTTGCTTCGAGTACGTCTGCCCGGTGTAGGGGCCGGTCCAGCAGCCCTTGTGCACCACGGTCACGGGCGAGCGGTAGCCTGTGGGGCGGGCGGAGGACACGTGGGGCTCTGCCTTCCCCGTCTGCAGCCTCCTCCGGTCCCCCCTTCCCTGCAGGACCCTTGCCCTCCTCCCTCTTCCCCCTCCTTTGCTGGCCTCGCCCAGCCTCTCACCAGTGTCCAGGGACAGGATGGCCTCCGAGCACCCATAGGCGCAGGACAGGTTGGGGAACTGCACGTTGCTGAGGTCAAAGGGGCCGAAGAAGGTGTGCTGGAAGCTGTGACAGTGCAGGGCGTGCGACCCTAGGGGATGAGGTGACCTGGTCACATGGACTGGGCAGAGCCGGGGGTCCTGGCAGGGGTGGAAGGCAGAGGGCTTCCCTCCCTGCTGCCAGGCCAGCTTTTTTGTTTTGTTTTGTTTGTTCTCTCCCCACGGGGTGGTTCCAGTTCTCCACCCTGGTCCACGCAGCCCTCTGAGGAAGGAGAGAGTGCCTCACTCCTGCCCTGCCTGTCCGTCTGTCCCTCCAGTGGACAGGTGATTTTGTTGTTGTTGTTGTTGTCTCTCCTTATCTCTGTAAATCTGCCTTTCTAATAAAAATAAATAAATGTGTAAGAAAAGAGAAGGCAGCACGGTGCAGGCCTCCGCATCCCCTATGTTCCTGCTGGGGTCCAAGTCAGGAAACAGCAGGTAACAGCCCAAGGTCTTGGGGCCCTGCCGCCCACAGGAGAGCCCAGGGTGGAGCTCTGGGATCCCGGCTTTGGACTAGCCCAGGCCTGGCTGTCGCGGGCATGTGAACGAATAAGCCAACAGATGGGACATCTCTGCCTCTTTTTGCCTTTCAAATCAATAAACAGATCAACAAACAAAAATACTCAGAGTCAACCCTCACAATGCATGCATAAAACACTTAGCTGCTGACCTAAAGGCTAACCCAGGCCCAGGCCACGCTCACGAGCACGGGCGGAATGTCTGCTTGGGTCCATCACCGGGAGTGAGGGCTCAGCAGCTGCCCATCTAAACCACCAAACCAAGGCACAGAGCCTGGCACCAGGAATCATGCAACCCCCCACGGCCCCAGAGAGTGACAGCAACAGCACACACACAGGGCATTACACCCAAGATACACAACAAAAGCTAGGGGTCCATCCCCAGCCTTCCCTCACACCCAGGGGTCCAGCCCAACCCTTTCCCCCTCAGACCCAGGGGGCCAGCCCAGCCCCTGCTCCTTCACACCCAGAGCTCCTGACCCCCAGGCCTGTCTCTTATCGGATTTAGCAGTTGGAGGTACCTGTCCAGAAGAGCACGGCCCCACAGAGGCAGAGCAGCGTGGTTCTGGGCGCCCCCATGGCCAGCCGCGTAGCTGAGCTGTGACACCTCGGACAGCTCCCGGCGCTCTGGTGTGCTGCCTGGCAGGTTCTCCTTGCCCAGCCCCAGGCGCCCAGCCTTCAGCTCCGGCTCTGCAGCCTGGCCAGCGTTCCTCCACCCCCGCCCACCCTCGCTGAGCTGGTCTCCTCCTAGTAACCACAGTGGGGTCAGGGTGCGCCCTGGTTCGCCTGCATTCTGGGGTCTGACGTCTGTGCTCCTCACATGGGGGAGGAGCCTCCTCCTGACTCTGACCTGGCTGAAGTTGGGATGTGGAATCCCCAACTTTCTTCTGTCTTCTTGCACCCCAAATCCAACTCAGATACACATAGCTTCCCTCCTGGGCCAAGTCGCCAGAGATGGACACACACACACACAACACACACACACAACACACACACACGTGTGTCATCCTTCCCTCTCTGGCCCCCATACCCCGCTCAGCCTCCAGCACTCCCTTGTCGCCCACCCTGACCAAGCAGAGCTGTGTGTGTCTCCTCCATCAGGCTGTGGGCATTTCAGGGGTCGCCGGGGAAGAGTGATAAAATGACCAAAGGAACCAACAGGCATCAGGAGGTGCAGACCCGAGAGAGGACAGACAGGTGGTCACCCATGTGGACAGACACAGTCTGATGTGGTCACAGCGACAAACAGAGGGGAAGATGGGCTCCCGGAGGAACAGCACACCCCCAGAAGGAGTTTCCTTTGTGTTTAGCGAGTGAATGCAAAATAAATAATCATAGAGATAAAGCGAGCAGCCAGGGGGCATCCCAGCCCCCAAGGGCGCAGGACACCCATGTGGACACAGACACCAACACACGAGGGTGGGTTCAGCTCCCTTCCCGCACAGCATACAGGTGGGCGCTGGGTCCAGGCAGAGGGCCGGGCTCCTGGGCCCCTGCGGGCCAGGGCTGAGCCGGCCCTGTGGCGGCGGCAGGGTCTTCACCGTCCCCTCCACTTGCCTGCGTGTGACCAGGTTCCTCGTGTTTCCTCGGAGCACTGCTGGTGTGGCCACCGGGCACCGCCCAGCACCACGCCAAAGCCTACCTGTAGGAAATGTGGTCCCCAAACCCGTGTGCTAGTGGCGTTTGGAGGCTGGGGGGCCCTTTGGGAGGTGATGAGGGCCGATCGGGATCCCCACTTCATCAGGGGCTTAAGTGGCTTTTGTAGGAGGGAGACCCGAGCTGGCCCGGGACTCTGTCCCACCCTGTCTGTGTCATGAGACAGCTCAATCGGGCACCCTCATAGAGGTGGGTCCCCCCATCTGAAACTTGCCAGCCCCCAGAGCAGCAAGACCAATAAACCTCCAGTCTCCGTAAATGACCACCACCCCCCTCTTCCGACCGCCCCCTGTGGTATCCCTTACAGACACCGGCAGAGACAAGTCCTTTTCTTATGAATCTCAGCATTGCAAATTGGTTTCTCCATCTGCTTTGAGCTGTAGCTAAACCTTCTCCCAGCCTCCCTCCATCCAACTGCCCTCTTATGCCCCCAGGAACCTTCCCTGAGAACTGCAATCCTGGGGAGAGGGGAGAACCTTCTTTCCAGTTCCTGGGGGCGGGCAGGAGCCTGACTTTATTAAGGGACAATAAGCAAACACAAGCTCATTGCCAGAGAGAAGCGCTCTGACTCCGGAATAACTCCGTGCGCTGGACGGTTCTCCTGGCCCAAACTTTGACAACATGTGCTTTAGTCTTGAAAGCCCTGTACTAATCAGAGGGCAGAGACCTGATCCCGTTCTGGTGGGGGGAGCTGGGGGTCTTTTGGGAAGCCATGAGGTTGTATTGGGTCATGATGATGGCACCCTGTGAGGGAATCCTGGTGGTGGTAAATGACACACACAGATGGGGGACACTCATGGACACGTGTACCTCCTGTGTCTGGTCACGGGGCTCTGCCAGGAAGAAAGCCAGCACCAGAGGCCAAACTAGGGGGGCAGGTGTGAACCCCCAGATCATGAGCCAAAATGAAAACATATTTTTTATAAATAAAATAAATTGAATAAAAATGATTTATTTATTTATTTGAAAAGCAGAATGACAGAGAGAGAGAGAGAGAGAAATATTTTCCATCTGCTGATTGCCCAAAAGTGTACAAACAGCCAGTGCTAGGCCAGGCTAAAATCAGGAGCCAAGAGCCCTACCTGGGTCCCCACCTGAGTGGCAGGGATGAGACCCCTCTGGTCTCCCACCTGAGAGGCAGGGACCCAAGCACTTGGGCCATCATGTATAGCTTCCCCAGCTGCCTTCGTGGGAGACTATGCTGGAAATAGAATAATTGGGATTAGAATGAAGAAGGGTTATCTTTATTTGAAAGGTGGATTTACAGAGAGAGAAGAAAATATAGAGAATGAAAGATCTTCCATCCACTGGTTCACTCCTCAAATGGCTGCAGTGGCCAGAACTGAGCCAATCTGAAGCCAGGAGTCAGGAGCTTCTTCCACGTCTCTTTGACGTGGTTGCAGGGATTCCAGGGCTTGGGTCATCCTTCACTGCTTTCCCAGGCTACACGCAGAGAGCTGGATGGGAAGCAAGAGCAGCTAGGACATGGATTGGCACCCATATGGGATCCCGGCACTTGGTGGCAGAGGATGAGCCAGTTGAGCCATTGTGCTGGGTCCTAGCCTCAGTTCACAGAAATCACTGATGTGATGAGCAATGTCTAGGAGGCCCCCTCCTGCCTGGAACTGAATTCTTCATGATCTAACACCTTCAAATATTTTCGATGCATTCTCCAATGCGTGTTGGACGTGCAAAAGGAGTGGCGGAGTGGTTGAATGACATTTTAAATTTCAGTAGTGTTGAAACAAAGTCTTGCTGCATTAGTCATCATTGTCGATGACAAGAAAAAAAAAATTCTGAGATGTCCTGAAATTAATGACAAAGGGTGGAGGAAGGAATGAGATAAGAACAGGTAACCAGCTAATGACTGCGGGGGAAGCCACACAAAGATTGCTTATGAATGTTGAAAGCAGGAGGCCGCCCCACCCTGTTAACATATGCACTTGCAAGACTCCAAACTCCAACCCAGCTAGAAACAATCACTTGTGCCGTGAGCACCCTTCTCGTCCCTCTCACCTCCAGCCAAGGCACGTTATGCGGAAGCAACTTGTGCCTGCTTTCCCCAAAGTTCGTTACTTAAAAATGCTCTTAGTCCTAAGGCCTGGCATGATGGCTCAATTGGCTTATCTTTTCCTTACAAGCAGCAGGATCCCATATGGGCACCAGTTCATGTCCAGGTAGTTCCACTTCCCACCCAGCTCCCTGCTTGTGGCCTGGGAAAGCAGTTGAGGATGGTTCAAAGCCTTGGGACTCTGCACCCATGTGGGAGACCCAGAAGAAGCTCTTGGCTCCTGGCTTTGAATCGGTTCAGCTCCTAATGTGACCATTTAGGGAGTGAACCAGTGGATGGAAGATCTTTTTTCTCTGTCTCTGCTTCTCTCCAATAAAAAAAAATTTTTTTAAATCTTTAAAAACATAAATTTTTAGTTTTGTTCCTATAAACATTGCCCAACTTTGTGGCCTTACTGATGGTCAGGGAGCCTTGTCCCAGGACCTTTGGCTAGAGCCTGCTTAGGAAATCTCTTTTCTCAGGTGCCCCTTGTCCTGGGTTCATGAGGAAGGATTCTCTGTTGCAGGAAGAAGGGGGGACACACTGTGGGAGGTGCCACCCTGGCCCCAGATGCACCTGCTGTCTGGAGCAGCAGCCTCCATGTGCTCATCCGCCTAGGTAAGTCAGGTGTGTGCCCTGGAGTTAGGGCACTGCCCGGGACCTACGTTCTCATTTCTATGCACATTGGCCTCTGGAGCTTTATTTCCCAGCTGTTCTTCTTTTTTTAAAGATCTATTTTGTTTTTATTGGAAAGTCAGCTATACAGAGAGAAGAGACACAGAGAGGAATATCTTCATCTGCTGATTCATTCCACAAGCAACTGCAGCAGCCAGAGCTGAGCCTATCCGAAGCCAGGAGCCAGATGCTTCTTCCGCGTCTCCCACATGGGTGCAGGGTCCCAAAGTTTTAGGCCATCCTCAGTTGCTTTCCCAGGCCACAGGCAGGGAGCTGGATGGAAAGTGGGGTTGCTGGAACATGAAGCAGCTCCTATATGGGATCCTGGTGCGTGCAAGGTGGGCACTTTAACCACTAGGCCACTGTGCCGGGCCCCCAGCTGTCATTCTTCTTAGCAATTTACTACATTCATGTACCACCTGTCTCTGGTTGTGACGAAATCTCCTGCAAAGTATTTGCGTATGATGCAATCTGGCAACGTAGCAGTCCTTGTTATGTATAGATGGGCTCTGGGGCTCCCCCAGGTAGTTGAGGAACAGTCTTTCGGGCTTTATATGGGAATGATCCCATGAATGCAACATGTCTTGATGACACTTGTAAGGAGCAATTGAGTATGGGCTGTGAAAACGGATAAGCCTCACGCCGTCTAGGTCACCCTTCCAGGTTTCATTTCTGCAAGTTCCACATTCTTTAGAAGTTTTGTAAGCCGGTTCCTGGTCCCTACAAAGTCTCCAAAACTCCTCACTGATCCGCTATGGCCCCAGGCTAATGGCCAATCCACCAATCCCTAAGGGCCTCACTGATGAAAGAGTGTTTCCTTTGCTCTCTCTCCTCTCTCTCTCTCCCCTCTCTCTCCTCCTCCTCCTCCTCATGCTCTCTGCTTTCTTCTCCCACTTTCTCTCTGCCCAGCGGCTTCCCCCTCCCCCCCAGAATAAAGCTCCTCTCATGTGGCTCGCTTGTTGTGCCTGGTGTCTTGGTTTTATGCCAAGACAGCTAAAAACAGTGACATTTCAAAGGTTGTTCCCGGAGGAGCGTGCAGCAATCTTCACGCCCTGCGTAATGCGCATGCGTGCTTTCTCAAGCTCGCAAAGTTTCCTTCTGGAATTCGAGGCATTGCCTTGCCAACCGCTGAGTCACAGCCTCGCCCGCCAGTGCTTCCTTGGGTTTGTTTAACAGGGATTCTGCCTGAAGGCCTGGCACTTCCTCCTCCAGCACAGCTCGGGAGTATTGCGTGTCTTCCCCTTCTTGGGCAAGCCATCTCCAGCAATCTTCATTTCCTTTTATTTTTTAATTTTTAAAAAACCTTTTATTGGAAAAGCAGATGCACAGAGAGGAGAGACAAAGAGTGGAAGATCTTCCATCCACTGGTTCACTCCAAAATGGCCACAAGAACCTGGAGCTGAGCTGATCTGAAGCCAGGAACTGGGAGCTTCTTCTGGGTCTCTCCCGCAGGTGTAGGGTCCAACGCTTTGGACTGTCCTCAAACTGCTTTCCCAGGCCACAAGCAGAGAGCTGGATGGGAAGTGGAACAGCCGGGATATGAACCAGTGTCCATACAGGATGCAGGTACTTACAAGGTGGAGCTGAATCAGCAGCCAGTTGAGCCATCATGCAGCCCCTTTTGTTCTTGATTCTAAAACTGTGAACCCATTGAACAGATCTCCTGCCTCCCATTCCCCACTTCCCCGTGGCCTTTGACAAAGGCCATTTTCCTCTGTTTTATTCCTCTAACTCCTTTTCTGCTGCCCTGGAAGTGGACTTCTATGGTCTTTGTCCCTTCTGTGACTGGCTTGTTTATCCTGGCACATGGTCACCAAGCCCCATCCGGTAGGACAGGTGCCAGAACTCCCCTCCCAAACGTGGATGGACCACGTTTTGTGGATCCGTGTCCCATCAGTGGACTCCTAGGCTGTTGCCACCTCCTGACTGTTGTGAACGATGATGCTTCGATCAAGGGCTCGCTGGAGTCTGGCTGGAATGATGCTGTGAATTTTCTCAGCTACTTATTCCCCTTACCCCTCATGTGTGTGTTAGGTGCGTGCACAGCCCTCCTCGCTCCCTTTGTTCAAAGATGTAAAAAATATCTCATGGGACATACAGAAAGACGGAGAAATGAGACAGAGAAAATCTTCCATCTACTGGTTCACTCTCCAATAGGTCACCAAGGCCAGGGCAGGGCCAGGCTGAAGCTGGGAGCCAGGAAAAATTTTCCAGAACTCCGCCCTGGTCTCCCATATATTTTGCAGGGGTCCAAGTGCTTGACTCATCCCAGAAGCACTATCAGGGAGCTGGATCGGAAGTGGAACAGGTGGGACTCGAACCGGTGCAGGTCTACAACCGCCTTTCCACAAAGCCAGACCCTGCTGCGCCTTTCCTCACTGTCAAATAACATGGGGACCATGCTGCTTGTCTGCTGTGGTTTGCCACCCCCCAGGGGTTCATGCGTTGGCAGCTTGGTCCCCAGCATGGAAACTTCAAGAGGCGGGAGGCAATTAGGCCAGGGGAGCTCCAGCCTCAAGAACGCATTCCTGCTGCCTCCTGGGAGGGCCAAGCTTGCACATCTGAATGAATTCCAGGAGCACCTGATAAAGGTGAGGCCGCCCACGCACAGGCTCCTCCTGGGTTTGGCTTGCTCTCTTGCATGTCTCCACCCTATAAAATGTTATTTTATTGGGAAGGCAGATTTACAGAGAGGAGCTACAGCGAGAAAGATCCTCCATCTTTTGGTTCTCTGCACAAATGGCTGCAAAGGCCAGAGCCGAGCTGAGCCGAGATGATCAGGAGCCAGAAACCTCTTGCAGGTCTCCCACACGGGTGCAGGGTCCCAAGGCTTTGGGCCGTCCTTGATTGCTTTCCCAGGACACAGCAGGGAGCTGGAAGGGAAGCGGAGCAGCTGAGACACCCATATGGGATCCTTACAAGGTGAGGATTTAGCCACCAAGCCCATCACACTGCCCTTCTCCCCTCATTCCTCTGTTTAAGTTTCTTCAGGAGACAGAGACAGACAGATGTAGTGTGGGAGGAGAAAAAGAGAGAGAAGGAGTGCTTGCACCTGCTGGGTCACTCCCCAAATGCCCAGCACAGTCAGGAGCTGGGAACTCCATCCGGAACTCCCACATGGGTAGCAGGAACCCAAACTCTTGAGCCATCATTGCTGCTTCGGTGTCGACCCGGCAGGAAGCTGGAACCTGCTGTCAAGCTCTCATGCTCTGATGGGTGCAGCTGTCATCACCTGTGTTTTAAATACGAGTCAAAATCCTGCCCCTTTTGGAATAACTTTTTTTTTTTTTTGAGGAGGAGGAAGGCAGGCACAGACAACACTCAGAGTAACACAGGGTTCCTACCTGCTGGATCACTGAATGGCCTGGGCTGGGAACTCAGCCAAGTCTCCCATGTCAGGCGCAGCGACCTAGCTCCCTGAGCCATCACCGCTGCCTCCCAGGATCTGTGTTAGCCAGAAGCTGCCGCTGGGAGCAGAGCCAGGACTCAAATCTGACGTGGGTTGCAGCTGTCTTACGTTTTAGTGTCTATTGCTCCCGAGTATCCGATGCCCTTTCTCTGGGTGATGCAGTGAAGCTTCCAGAAAATCCATCACCAGCGGAAAACTCGAGGGGCTGGAGTGCTGACACAGAGGTTCAGCCACTCCCACGTACGGGTGCCGGTTGGAGTCTGCGCCCTGCTGACGTACCTGGGAAAGCAGCAGAAGATGGCCCAAGCGCTTGGGGCCCTGCCACTCCCACGGGAGACCAAGATGGAGTTCCAGGATTGAAGCTTCGCCCTGGCGCAGCCGCATCCTTTGTGACCGCTTGGCAAGTGAACAAGGGGATGGAAAGATTTCTCTGTTTTTCTCTCTGCCCCTGTTAGCTCTGCCTTTCAGATACACAAATAAGTAAACAGATACTCATTGCAAATATTTCAAAACTGTAAAGGATCCCTCGTCCAAAAAAGGCTCTTAAAAAAATATTTCCTCTGGGGCCTTGTTTTTCTCATACATTTTTCAGTGACCCGATGAGCTGTGCAACAGGGTTCCCTGTTTTGATCTTGGATATTTTTCCGTCTCACTAGATTTCAAAGAGGGCTGTATTTTATCTTCGGGTGTTAACATCTTAAAGTTATGCGCAGGTAGAAGTCACTGGGTGTTAATAACAGTTTGTTGTTGTACTGATGGCATTTCTGAGGAGCAAACAAGTGCAGGCATAATTAACAGATTACGGAAGAGTGCCTTTAATTCCCACCCACCCGCATTCCTTGTGGGTTCTTAATGGTGACTGGGTATCAATTACCAGGTTGATTCACGCCAAGGGAGAGGACCTGAAAACTTAAATTTGGAGTTCAACAATTCTAGTCTGGTACAGTGAATGAATGAAACTACAAACTGCAATAGGACATGTTGGTTATAGAGCTAACTTACAGCTAGCAATCTGGATTTAAAAACACAGGCTATTTTAGATGATGCGAGATCAAGCTCTCTGCTTTTCCTAGGTCGTAAAAGGGCCAGGTGGAACCCGGTAGGAATAAGACACTTTACTGCCACCTGCTGGAACATGGATCAATAGGGTTTAAATTCCTTCAAACTGTAAGCTGCAAAGGGTTAGCAACACAGATGTTTTCATGAATGTGTTCTCAAAAATAACGAATGGAAAGCTAGAATGTAAACAGTGATAGTGGAAAGCCACACAAAATATGGAACAGCTATTTCGGCATGATCAAGCAGAGAACTTCCAGACGGTTTCTAGAAGATGTACAGCTAAGAGTGACAGGTCTCTCCTCTCTGTATGTCTGCAGTTCCAATAAAGATAAATAAATCTTAAAAAACAAAAAGAAAAAAACTTTGAGTTTTATTGGAATGTCATCTATTAAGTATTTTGCTAGCTCTTTTCTCCCCCTCTTTTTTTTCTTTACAATTAATCTTATTTTTATTACAAAGTCAGATATACAAAGAGGAGGAGAAACAGAGAGGAAGATCTTCCGTCCGATGATTCATTCCCCCAAGTGACTGCAATGGCCAGTGTTGTGCCGATCCGGAGCCAGGAACTTCCTCCAGGTCTCCCACGCGCGTGCAGGGTCTCAAGGCTTTGGACCATCCTCGACTGCTTTCCCAGACCACAAGCAGGGAGCTGGATGGGAAGTGGGCTTGCCAGGATACGAACCAGCACCCATATGGGATCCCAGCACCTTCAAGGCAAGAACTTTAGCTGCTATGCTATTGTGCTGGGCCCCAAAATTTTCTTAACTATTATTTTCTTAGTGATATGATCTCCCAACCGAGGTCAATTATACCCCACAAAGCCACAAACACATACTAATAAAGATGCAATTCAGCTCATCACAAAACACATCACACGCTAGTCACGGATTCACAATCCCTGGATTGTCACAAACACCAAGACCTGACACAGGCAGACGGCGTCTCTCACACATGCCCATCTCATCCGCCGCGGAGACGCAGCCCTGCCCTGATAATCACACAGATGTCAACATGTTCTCAACATCTGTAACACAGACCATCAACTCCTCACCTGTCACTCATCTGCATGCAATATACATCAGACTGGACCTGCAGCGCGCGTGCACACACACACACACACACACACACACACACATCACAGTCATGCAGAAACACTTCCTGCCTGTCATGAGCATGCATGAACTCGCATGACCTGACCATTTTGTGTGCAGATGCCTGCTCTCTCACTCCTTCTTTCTCTCTCTCTCACACACACACACACCCCACTGTGTCACAGGATGCCCTGACCTTTCATGCTGTTAGTCACACGGTCGGTGAGTCTCACCCTTGGCTCCCTTGTGGGAACAAATTCACCACAGCCTTTACACCATGTCTGTCCCTCACCGACCTTTCCCTTGTCCAACGCCCTGTCATACACATCAGGGAGACACCCCAATCTCACTTTGCCCACTGCTTCTCCTTCATGTCTGCTGCACCCAGTCACTCCATCACCTTCCTCTTGCACTCACCATGTGCTTTGCTAACTCGGGTGTGAATTCGTGAAGACCACCTGGCCTCACCCTTCCTCTCACTGGATCTGCACGCACGTGGATTCCAAGACCCACCAAGACACCTAAGGGCCTCTGAGATGCATGGTCATTTGGACCGAGACCTGTGTGAAACATGGTCCACAACCAGAGATGCCTGAGTGCCTAGGGGTGGTGCCACCCCAGGGGCTTCTGGAAGTTGTAGTCTGTATCTGAAGTGTTCAGTAACATGTCCAGCATGAGTAGCTTAGAAAGGGGAGTAGGAGACTTCTAGGCAGCTATCCCCTCTTACATACCATGGCTGGGGCACACGTCAGTCATATCACCATGCTTCCACGGTGGGACCTGTCCATCGTTATCATCAAGGCTTCCATTTGCTGTTTTACTCCCTCAAATGGCTGTGACTGTCAGAGTTGTGCCAGGTCAAAGCCAGGGTCTCCCATGTGAGTACAAGGGCCCAAGTTCTTGGATCATTTTCTTCTGATTTCCCATGCACTGAAGTGCAGCTACTCTGAAGTGGAGTAGCCAGACAGGAAGCCCATACGAGCCCACATGGGAAGCTGCAATTGCAGGCATTGGCTTAAGTCAGACTGTACTGCTTCATATCTAAATTCTTCCCCTTGGAGTATCACCCTAACACTCTTTTCTGATAAATCTTAGCATTTATTCAATTTAAAGGAGATTTCTTTTTTTAAAAAAATTGATTACTTTTATTGGAAAGTCAGATATATAGAGGGGAAGAGAGACAGAGAAGATCTTCTGTCTGCTGATTCGCTCTCCAGATAGCTGCAACGGCTGGAGCTGAGCTGATCCGAAGCCAGGAGCCAGGAGCCTCTTCCAGGTATCCCACGTGAGTGCAGGGTCCCAAGGCTTTGGGCCGTCCTTGACTGTTTTCCCAGGCCACAGGCAGGGAGCTGGATGGGAAGCGGGGCTGCCGGGACATGAACCAATGCCTATATGGGATCCCAGCGTGTGCAAGCGGAGGACTTTAGCCACTAAACTGGCTGCCACACTTGGCCGTAAAATTCAATTTCTTACACTAAGCATATTTTGAAGTTTCACTAGCTAGCAGCAGTGGCTATTGTATTGGACATGTTACAGAAAGTTATACTGGATTGTGATGAATTAGACAATATTGTCTATCAAAACTGCAAAAATAGGTTAAGTGTATGATTGATATGCAACTAGAGGGATGTGTTCAAGTGAAAAGAACAAAGCCACAGGTATGACATGATCCTATTTCTATCTAAAATGATGCACCTTTATAAAGTAATGTACAGAAAAATCTAGAGAACACCTCTGGATGTTAACTGTGATCAGTTCTCTAGAGAGGGAATGAGAAGGGATGGAACTTTTAAGATTGTTGATTGCCAACCACTATCTATTGACTTCCTTGGCTCAGTACTATGGGGTGTACAACCTTCCTGAACGTTGCCTAAGTTACGAGATGACCTTCCACTTTCCTTTGTACAGTTTCATCTTGCCAACTGTCTACTTCACAACATCTTGTTTTCCTACAGCATTTTGCTACATCTGCAAGTCAGCTAGCAGCCATTTTCCATTCTGTGTGGAAAACGGACCACCAGAACCTGTCTGGCAAGAATCGCCACAACACACACAGGGAACTATCAAAAACAAGTGAACTGAATGTACAGGGTGAGCGGCACATGATGCCCACCACAGCTTCACGCCTAGGGATTCTCAGAAGGGCAGAAGCGAGAAACCAGTCCATGAACGTAAACACAGGGTCCCAGGGTCCCAGAGAAACGAAGCAGGTAAACCTGTGGCCTCGCTCATTCCCACGCCCTTGACCCGGGGTGCCCCCCGCTCACTCGGGTTTAAGCATCTGGACGTCCCTACTCCAGTCCTGGAATGAACGGGAATCTTTTCCCATGCCAAAGACAAGTGAGGTCACCAAACTCGTGCAAACCGCTAACAAAACTAGAGCTTCCCACGGCTTTGATAGACCGAACATTCCGGCGGCCCAAGTTCCAACTTCCGGGTTGGCGCCGAATGCGGACTACATTTCCCAGAGGTCTCCGAGCGCAGGGTCCTTCCGGGAGGGCGGTTGGCCTGCGGAGGGCGCGTCCTTCTCCCAGCTCAGGTGTCTGGGTCCAAGCCGAGCGGGTGCCCTCAGGTTTCTGCCCGCTGCACGGTGAGTTGATGGAGTCTGAGGGAGCAGTCAGCTCCGGGAGAGACTGGGAGGGCTTGGTGGGCTTCTCCTACAAGAACCGGGGAGTGGGGGTGACACCAATAGGCGCCTGGGGGTGAGGAGGGCTGGGTTGTGGGCTGGGCGTGTCGTGTCCCGACGGGGACGGTGTGTGACTGACGGCGTGACAGGCCGGGTGTGAGGGGACGGCGTGACAGGCCGGGTGTGAGGGGACAGTGTGAGGGGACAGCGTGACAGGCCGGGTGTGAGGGGACGGCGTGACAGACGGCGTGACAGGCCGGGTGTGAGGGGACGGCGTGACAGACGGCGTGACAGGCCGGGTGTGAGGGGACGGCGTGACAGGCCAGGTGTAAGGGAGGTGGTGTGTGACAGATGGTGTGACGCTGTGTGACAGCATGACAGGCCGGGTGTGAGGAGACGGTGTGTGACAGACCAGGTGTAAGGGAGATGGTGTGTGACAGTTGGCGTGACAGGCCGGGTGTGACAGACGGCGTGCCAGGCCGGGTGTGAGGGGCCGGTGTGTGCCAGTGTGCAGGGCCAGGCGTGAGGCTGCCTTGGGGCCCGGCGGTTGTTGTGCCAGCGGAGGCAGGTGTGGCTTTCGAAGATGTCTTGGCTTGGGTTTGTCTTTAAAGCCAATGGCGTCTCATCGTGTGGCAGGTTCCTGGCAATCTAGAAAGCAAGGGGAAGGTGAGTTCGTGTTGTTTTTGTGATTGCGTGCTTTTTCTCTTTTAATATAGAATTTTTACTTGTTCATTTTGGAAAAAAGAAAGAGAGGAATATAACCCACTGGTTCACTCTCTGGGAGGGTCTAGCTCCTCGGGGGTCTCCCAGGTGGGTGCAGGGGCGCAGGTGCTCTGGCCGTTTCTGCTGCTTTCCCGTTAGTAGAGAGCTGGATCAGAAATGGAGCAGTTGGGACTCCAGCTGTGCCAGGCAGCGACTGAACCTGCTGTGCCACAGCTCAGGCCCCAAATTTGTGTTGGTTTTAATTGTATATTTCTGGGTGAGGATGAGGGAGAGTGCACCCGTCCTCTGTGTAGTTGGGGTACGACAGGGCCGGGGGTCAGAGGCAAGAGCTGGGGCTGCAGGGTGGGTCTCCCAGGTGACTGTGTGAGTTAACCCTTGCGCCTCCCGGGGTCTGCAGTGGCCGGAAGCTGGAGCTGGCCAGTAAACCTGACACTTCTGATGTGGGATTTGAACTGCCAGGCTAAATGACTGCTCTCGGCTTTCTTTCTTATCCGGACACTTGCTTTTGTCGCTGGGTCATGACCATGTTGACTTTCTTTGGCTTGAAATACTTGAGTGCGTCTGCCGCTCCTGGGTCTTCTAGTGACCCACTGTACCGACATGCCCTCTGCCCAGTGACCCTGCTGCTGTGGAGCAGCTATTCCCCTCTTAGAGATTAATGCCAGAGTTTATTTGATACCAAGATCTGTTGAAAAAAAAATGGAGGTGATAATACATATTTTGAGCTGTTTTAAAAAAATTTATTTTAAATTTTGAATTTTATGGTACGATTCTGTAGAGTCTGGGGTTTCCATACCCCCCAATTTCCACCCCCGACTGATTATCCCCATATTGTTACAATAGCACGGTCCTTCTTCAACTGTAAGATTAACTCTTTTTTTTTTTTTAAAAAAAAAGATTTACTTATTTTTATTGCTATTCAGATATCTAGAGAGAGGAGGAGAGACAGAAGGAAGATCTTCCATCCGTTGAGATTCACTCCCCAGGTGGCTGCAATGGCTGCTGCTGTGCTGATCTGAAGCCAGGAGCCAGGAGCTTCTTCTGGGTCTCCCACGCGGGTGCAGGGTCCCAGGGCTTTGGGCCGTCCTTGACTGCTTTCCCAGGCCACAAGCAGGGAGCTGGATGGGAAGCGGGGCTGCGGGGATTAGAACTGGTGCTCATATGGGATCCCGGAGTGTGCAAGATGATGATTCAGCCATTGTGCCAGGCATTTTTTTTTTTATGAGTCTAATATTCAGATGCCAGGTTTCATCCCATAGCAAACAAGTTGCAGACAAATGTCAAAATAAAGCGTTGTGTTACAGTCATAATCTTGCTAACCATTCTGTCATTTTTACTCAAGTGGGCTGTAGGGCTGATGAAATACCTACTGGGGATCTCTCTGGATTTTTTTTTTCTTTTTGAGTTTTATTTTATTTTTATTGGAAAGTCAGATATACGGAGAAGAGGAGAGAGAGAGAGGAAGATTTTCTGTCCATTGTTTCACTCCACAAGCGGCCTCAATGGCCGGTGCTGAGCCAATCCAGAGCCAGAAGCCAGGAGCCTCTGCCAAGTCTCCCACGCTGGTGCAGAGTCCCAAGGCTTTGGGCCGTCCTCGACTGCTTTCCCAAGCCACAAGCAGGGAGCTGGATGGGAAGTGGGACTGCCGGGATTAGAGCCAGCGCCCATATGAGTTCCTGGAGTGTGAAAGGAGAGTACTTTAGCTGCTAGGCTATGGTGCCGGGCCCTTGATTTTCTTACTTAATCGATGCAGCCATCTGTGGTAGAAAGTCTTCTCGTCTCTCTGGTCTATGTGGAGAAATTGACAAATATTAAGATTCACATCCTAAAAGTCTGATACCAATGCCTGTGTCCATATTCAGCAGAATATACCTGCCCGCTGTCCACTTCCCTGACATGCTGATCTTGCCTGTCTTTGCTCATCAGTTGATATGAATCAATCTGCATTAAGAAGTTAGCTTCTGGGATCCTTTCTGAATAATTCCATGCATATCTACCCAATTTCCATTCTTCACTGACTTTCTTCAGTCCTGAGTTCGTGAGAGAGATTTTGTCTCGGACCATGTGGCTCCTTCTGGCTCTGAAAGGTGGAAATGGAAGGACGAGGTTTGGATCTGGACCAGGGCTAGGCAGCCTAATCCCTGGTCTTGATCGGCAACTCTGCTGAAGAACCTCGAGCCCGTGGGCCCGAGTTTCGGTTCCGCGAGCGGCCTGTGGGGTGCATGGTGGAGGAGGAGTGGAGCAAATGCGAGCCTTCCTTAGCCTAAGTCATGACGAGGTCTGTTAGGGAGATCTGGTCTAAATGCTTCCTTTTCCTTTTGCAGCCCTGGGTTCTGTGGATTCTGTGCTTTCCCGATACAGGAGCCGCGGGGGCATAAATTCCCTCACGGTTACGGAACAATGTGACTGGTCTAAGCTGCTGTTTTCTTTCTATCCTTGAATTTCTGTGGAGTTTTAGGACATTTGAATTTTTCCCTTCATTATTCTGAAGCTTCCTACCTGACAGAGCTTCATGCCCGGACCAGGAAGGGTGGTGCCCAATAGGCCGGGTTTGGCCCTCTCTCACTCAGTATCATGTTTCTTGGACATATTTTCAGCATCTCTTGTGTGCTCGGCTTTTAAGTGTAGCTGCATGAGAGAATGGAGTCTTTTGAGGGAAATACTTAAGCTTCTGTCAAAGGAACGCAGTCAGCATTTTGACTTGGACACCAGGAAGGGTAACGGGGTTGAGTTCATCTACCGAAGGAACCAACAAGATCCCCAGAAAAGGAAGCCAGGGAGCAGACAGGTGGTAGGTATTTGGGAAACGCCGGTCTTCCTTTCCAGGCAGTGACGCTGATTAGAAGGAACCGGTCAGGATCTGCTGAGCGCAGACACCTGCAGGGTCCTCCAAGAGGATGGGTCCAAACCAGAGTGGCATTGAACTGCAGCCATGTGCTCTCAGGCTGCCTTGGGCGGTCCCCTTTGTTACCACCTGTCGTTCAGCCAGGTTTGCACTGCTTCCCTTCCCTGCCTGTCTCATTTCCATGTCACTTTACAGTGTGGCGAGTTGGGGAGGAGGCTCCCATTGCACCCCAAGGGAAAACCTGCAGCTTCTCTACAGCTCTGAGTCTTTGCGAGGAAACAAGGTAGACGGGAGTTGCGTGGTGTCAACCTCCTTTGACGTGAGGCTGTGTGCTTTGTGAGGCTCTTGGGATTAGAGAGGGACGTGTGTGGCTCTTTCCAGGGATTTCACGAGTTAAAGACCAGTGCCAAGTGCGCTTTATCATAGACCAGGACACGCAGGTCCTGGGGGAGATCTGGGCTGTGTACGTCATCCTCCATCCATATCCTCTGAATCAGGATCAAGGAAGGCGTTGGGTGAGGGCTCCTTAATGGCACAGGGAGGAAGGCAATCCAGACACCTGAGTACTTGACAATAACAGATTCTCAGAATGAAGAAAAACCCTTAGAAGGTTCATTCAGCTTAACTGCAGGAGTGTGGTAGTACTTGATATCATATATCCAGAGCCTGAACTGGATTGTGGCTATTAAAAATACTTGATTATTCATCATCATAAGAAGAAATGCTTATGATGTGATGGAATGTGACTCACCTGAAGCTTCACACTAATCTTTT
This sequence comes from Ochotona curzoniae, assembly GCF_017591425.1. Lineage (NCBI taxonomy): Eukaryota > Metazoa > Chordata > Mammalia > Lagomorpha > Ochotonidae > Ochotona > Ochotona curzoniae. The sequence continues at coordinate 1,002,424 of NW_024465561.1, read as the reverse complement.
AATTTTTTTTTGAGAGTGGGAAAAAAATGTACTTCTCAGATGTCCACAGTAGAGCTGAGATCTCAGCCTAGGTCTCGCATCTCTGGTGGCAGGAGCTAACTACTTGAGTTGTCACCTGTTGCCTCCCAGGACACACTGTAGGAGGAATTGACGGTGGGACCAGGACTTGAACCCGTGCACTCTGATGTGAAATGTGGGCACCCCAACCAACAGCCTAACTACTAGGCCAAAACCATACCTCATTGGCTTTAACGTAATTTTTTTTTTTTTAAAAAGATTATTTTTATTGGAAAGGCAGATTTACAGAAAGATCTTCGATCTACCGGTTCACTGTCCAAGCAGCTATAAAGGCAGAACTGAGCCAATCTGAAGCCAAGAGCTTCTTCTGCGTCTCCCTCGCGGGTGCAGGGTCCCAAGGCCTTGGGCCGTCCTCAGCTGCTTTCCCAGGCTACAAGCAGGGAGGTGGATGGGAAGTGGAGCAGCCAGGATACAAACCAGTGCCCATTTGGGGTCCCAGCATCTGAAAGGCCAGGATTTAGCCACTAAACAATCACATTGGGCCCCAATGTAATCTTTAATTTCATGGAAATCACTTCTGTAAAATACAGATTTTTGGAGTGCATTTGGAAAAAGTTTTTTTTCCTATTTCTTAAAGAGAAAAGATGGTTAGCAATTTATGTTTATGAAGAACTTATGAAGCTGGCACATCACTCTGTATACACACACACAGCCGTGTTATACCTGCGCTTTTAATTTAGTTTGGAGAAACTGAAATTATTTTATAAATTACCAGACATTTTTGGATAGCTTAGTTACCACATAGTAGAATCCAGGAAATCTGTTTATGCAAATTACAGGATTCTTCTAGAACTCATTTACATTCTACTTTAATTGCACTAATTTTCTCACTCTTCCTTACACGTGACACAGACTTTCAGCCAACTCAGTTCCATCCTCCTTTCTTTGCAGTTTTTATCCTTCATACCCATCTTGTCCTCTTGGCAGTAGCTCCACAGCTAACATGCGGCTTTTTGATCTTAGGGGCTGGTGACATTCGGGGATGTGGCCGTTGACTTCTGTCAGGACGAGCGGGAGTGCCTGGCTCCTGCTCGGAGGGACCTGTTGGTGGCTGTCATGCTGGAGCTGCAGGAATCTGGAGTCACTGGCTGAGGTCGCCGCCCGAAGTCATTTAGATTCTCCTCTCCAACACCAGCTTTCTCCATGAGGAAGTGAAGAAATGGAGTGAATATCTTCTGATCCTCATTGGAATGTTTGGATAATTTGAGAGGTAAGAAGTGGGTTCATTGAGCACCACGTGATTTTCCTGTGCCCCTCCCAAGTTCCTCAGGACCTTTCCGTTCCCACCTCTTTTCTTTGATGACCACAGCTGTGGTCTGTGGCAGCGTGCACGTTTCATCAACCTTGTCAAGGAAGCCAGGCAGCACTCTGCTTAGCTTCAGACTTTCTGTTGGTAGGTTGCACACGCTGGAGCAGCAGGGATATGAACTGACACCTATATGGGATACTGGCACTTATAGGCAGAGGATTAGCCAATTGAGCCACCGCACTGGTCTTTAAGTTTGAAATCGAAAGGCACAACCTATGAACTTTGCACTTAAAATTGGTTTTAAACCTTGGGGCCAATGCTAGGGCCTAGTGGGTCTCCCATGTGGGTGCAGGGTCCCAAGGCATTGGGCCGTCCTTGACTGCTTTCCCAGGCCACAAGATGTTCCATTCATTGGTTCACTTCTCAAATGGCTGCAACAGCCAGGATTGGGCCAAGCTGAATCCAAGAGCCAGAAGCTTCTTGCAGGTATCCCACATGGATGCAGTGTCCCAAACACAAGGGCCATATTCCACTGCTCTCCCAGTGGTTTAGCAGGGAGCTGGATCAGAAATGGAGCAGGTGGGACTTGAATCAGCAACCATATAGAATGCTGGCATTGCGGGTGGTGGTCTAACACCACAACACCAGCCCCGAGATTCGAAAAGCTTGTTGTAAAAAATAGGTAAAAGCATTAAAATCAGACTCTGGGATTTAAAATATATAGAGATGTGACAAAATTCAGCTTTTATTTTCTGTGTATTCTGAATTTGAACACTTTGCTCCTGTAGAGAATGGGCAGTTCACGCCAAGGTTATTGCTTTTGTTTAGCTGCTGTGTTAATGTTTAGCAGGAAGACGTGCTTCACATTGATCTTCCACGTTGATCTTCTTGAAGTTGCTTTAGAAACCTTGGCAATCTAACGGCTTCTTATTGCTTAATATACACAGTAAACAGGACTGCTGTATCAACTGAGAATCAAGTTTTTTTTTTTCTTCAAGCTCCAGCTGTAATAAGAATTTCAAGATTTTCTTAGGCGCAGTGTGATTGCTCAATTTGTAAATCCTCACCTTGCAAGTACCAGGATCCCATATGGGCACTGGTTCATTGTCAGCTGCTTCACACTTCCAGTCCTCTGCTGATGGCCTGGCAAAACAGAGGATGGCCCAAGTCCTTGGGTACCTGCACTCATGTGGGACACCCTTGAGATTCTGCACCCATGTGAGAAACCCAAAAGAGGCTTCTGGCTCCTGACTTTGAATCAGTGGCTCTTGCTGTTGTGGCTATATGGGGAGTGAACTAACGGATGGAAGATCCTTTCCTCTGCCTCTTCTCTCTGTAAATCTGATCTGTATTTCCAGTAAAGATAAGTAAATCTTTTAAAAATAAGGTTTTCGGTGTAGTGGTTAAGGTGCTCGCCTTGCACGCCCGGGATCCGATATGGGCGTCAGTTCTATTCCCGGCAGCCCTGCTTCCCATCCAGCTCCCTGCCTGTGGCCCGGGAAAGCAGTCGAGGACGGCCCAAAGCCTTGGGACCCTGCACCCGCTTTGGAGACCCAGAAGAGGCTCCTGGCTTCGGATTGGCTCAGCTCCAGCCGTTGCAGCCGCATGGGGAGTGAATCATCGGACGGAAGATCTTCCTCTCTGTATATCGGCCTTTTCAATAAAAAAAAAATAATAATAAGTTTTTCTTAAGAGTTATAACATATAAACATTGGGAGTCTTAGTTTCCTTACTTGTTGAAATTGTTGAATTTAATTTTCTTTTTTTTTTAAAGATTTATTTTTATTATTTTTTCATTGGAAAGGCGGATATACAGAGAGGAGAGACAGAGAGGAAGATCTTCCGTCCGATGATTCATTCCCCAAGTGAGCGCAACGGGCCGATACTATGCCGATCCGAAGCCAGGAGCCTCTTCCGGGTCTCCCACGCGGGTGCAGGTTCCCAAAGCTCTGGGCTGTCCTCGACTGCTTTCCCAGGCCACAAGCAGGGAGCTGGAAGGGAAGCGGGGCTGCCGGGATTAGAACCGGCGCCCATATGGGATCCCGGGGGTGCAAGGCGAGGACCTTTAACCACTTGCGCCACCGCGCCGGGCCCATTTTTTTCTTTTTTTTTTTTTTTTAAAGATTTATTTTTATTATTTTTTCATTGGAAAGGCGGATATACAGAGAGGAGAGACAGAGAGGAAGAGAATTTAATTTTCAAAATGAAAGTTTATATAAGACTTGTTTGTTTCTCTGAGTATAAATATTTCAGCACAGAACTCTCTTAGGATTTTAAAAATTTAATACAGTTGTTTCTCTCTCTTTTTTTTTTTTTGTTGTAGAATTATTTGGAATTGAGAAAACTTGTTGAAATTAAGAAATTTGCCAATTGACCACCGTAGTCCTAGAGTCTCCCTAATGAAAGGCTAGGACTAGGCACAAGGAGATAAGAGATACATGAAAGAGGCTGAGTTCCCTAAAGAAGTTGTTAATAGTTGCTTGCTTGCACATCTTTCACTCTAAGAGCATACTTGGAAGATTTGTTTGTATAACTGGAAGACATATTTTTTAAGATTCATTTTAATTTTTATTGGAAAGGCAGAGAAACAGAGACATAAAGGGAGAAAGAGAGATCTTCCTTCCACTGATTCACTCCCCCGAGTGGCCGCAATAGCTGGAGTTGAGCTGATCTGAAGCCAGGAAGCAGGAGCTTCTTCCAGATCTCCCCCATGTGTGCAGGAGCCCAAGGACTTGGGCCCTCTTCTGCTGCTTTCCCAGGTCCTAAGCAGGGAATTGGATCAGAAGTGGAACAACTGGGACTTGAGCCAGTGCCTACATGGGATGCTAGCACTGCAGACAGAGAGTTAGCATCCTACGCCACTGCATCGACGGAGAGTGAATTAGCGCATGGAAGATCTTCCTCTCTGTGTATCTGACTTTCCAATAAAAATAAAATAAATCTTAAGAAGATGTGAAAGAACGTTTTTTATTTATGGACAACTTAATGTGAGGAAGAAATCTTACTCTTGAAAAATCATGGGATTTTAAGGAATGTACAAAAGCTTCACCTGTAGATGGTAATTTATTATCAACAAATTGATATTAGAAATGTTTTGATCACAGGATTATAAAATGGCCTTTACGTTCTGTATGATCTTGATGAACAGCAATTATTTGATGTAAAACAATTTCAACATAAGCGTATGTGAAGCTCTTTATTCATGGCACGATTGCTGACCAATGTCAGAATGTATACTTGTTAGAAACACTTAGTCTAAGGAAGGGAAAGGGGGCTACTGGTAATTCCGTGCTACACATCGGAGAATCCGTGCTTCTGTGAAATCCTGTAAATGTAAGAACTGTGAGAAGACTTAAAGACTTGTAAATATGATTAGGATACCTAGGGAATTTATGTGCGTGAGAAACCCCGGATCAGAACTGCAGGCGCAACTTTAGACAGAAGTCAGTCAAACTGCTTCCCAGCAACTAGTGCAGTCGACGCATTTTCAGCTATGTGATAAATGCAGGAAATCAGAGAATTTGGAAATTTTTATTGCAAGTTTTATTGCCATAGTATTGTCATTGATTTTTGTTGTTGTTGTCTTTGGTTTTTTTTAATATTTATTTATTTTTATTGGAAGGGCAGATATAGAGAGGAGAGACAGGAAGATCTTCTGTCTGATGATTCACTCCCCAAGGGGCCGCAACGGCTGGAGCTGAGCCAATCTGAAGCCAGGAGCCTCTTCCGGGTCTCCCACGCTGGTACAGGGTCCCACAGCTTTGGGCTGTCCTCAGCTGCTTTCCCAGGCCACAAGCAGGGAGCTGGATGGGAAGCAGAGCCACCGGGATTAGAACCAGCACCCATATGGGATCCCGGGCGTGTGCAAGGTGAGGACTTTAGCTGCTACACTATCGTGCCGGGTCCCATCGTCATTGTTTTTTTAAAAATGTCTATGAAAGACTGGAGTTATATTGGCAAACTAAATCATCTGGCTGTCCACTGAAACTGCTCATCCCAAGAATTTTAAAGATGATATTCACATTTTTAAAATGTGAGACAGTGAGCCCAGTGTGATGACTTAATGGTTAAACCGTTACCTTCAAGTGCTGGGGGCTATACTATTGTAACAATATGGGGAAAATCAATTAGGGGGGTGGGAAGTTGTTGGGGGTGTGGGATACCCAAATCCTACATAATTGTGCCATAAAATTCAGAAGAAAAAAGTGCTGGGATCCCATGTGGGCACTGGTTCATGTCCTGGCAGCTCCACTTCCATCCAGCTCCTTGCTTCTGGCCTGGGAGAGCAGTCGAGGACGGCCCAAAGCCTTGGGACCCTGCACCCTGTGTGGGAGACCCGGAAGAGCTCCTGGCTCCTGATTTTGGATCAGCTCAGCTCCAGCCATTGCGGCCACTTGGGGAATGAACCAGTGGATGGAAGATCTGTTTTTCTTTCCCTCTCCAAATCTTGTCTGCCTTGCCAATAAAAATAAATGCATCTTGTAAAAATTGTGATTCATTCTCTCATTTCATTCACTGATTCTCTCCTCCATCTACACAGTTCCTGTCTAGGATGTGAGATGGCTCACAGGATATTGTTCAGATATGTACAGCTCCTGTTTTGTAGCCAACTGCCATTTTTAAAAAGGCACTTTCATAATAAATTCGGAAAGATATTTCGTTTCTGATGGTTACCACGGTTACAGGAAGTGGGTGGACACCACAATGACCTAAGCCAGAGATGGGCATGCCTCAAAAGCAGCCAAGGCCGTGAACAGACAGGTGATGGACTTGGGCCAACAATTCTTAGCTTATTAGGGCTCAAGCAGAGCCTATACCAGCACCCACATCGGAGGGGGCATAAAAGCCCCACCTGCCCCTTTCTGCCTGCCCTTTCCTCTCCTGCAACTCTGTCCTGTCTGCTTGGGCCTCTGCTGCATGAGAACAGGCCCAGGAACGGACTTCCCTTTGTTTATAAAGGCTTGTTTGCACTCAGCCGGTCGGTAAATCTAACAGTTTCACCTGGCAAGAAAGTATATTCCGCGTGGTCACCGGGTTATTCTAGAGCAGAAGGTTGGTGGTGGGAAACTTTAAACAGCACAGGATTGTAGAAAGGGGAGACTGCATGTTTTCTCCAGTTCTCTGCCAATGCAGGAAAACCGCAGTAAAAGAAACACAGAATTTTGCTACTTTGGTCACAGGTGCATCTCAGGCCATCTACTAAAAAGTCTGCTTCAGGCTAGCTCAGCCGGCTGCTTCTGCGTCGGTTTTCTGCTCATCTGTAGCATTCTCGTATCATTTTCCTCGTCCCCACATTTCATTAATTAATTAAATTAGCGATGTTGATTAAATGCTTCATATCCTGTGCCAATCAATGATCAGTCATTGCTTAAAAACCCCTGAACATGGCTGACCAGGGCTGCTCCTCTGTTTCATCTTCAGCAGTACAGGGCAGTCCACCGATGACACCTACCCTGTCGATGAATAAGGACTCCAAGCTTCCACGAGTCGGCCTCTCATTTTTTTCGTGATAAAATCGATCAGCTCACAACCTTTGGAGGCTCCAGCTCGAGCTGTCCTATAGCTTTAGGTGACCTGGGGACTCGCCTCCTGACGCTGCAGGACCAGCACTCCAGGAGACGGCTGCTGAGTCGTGTGTCCACGTGTGGAGCAGGTCTGCCATTGGAGTCCTGAGGAGTGGACTATCGGGGTCCCTCGTCCCGCGAGTAAGACCCCGATACGGTAAAGATTCTTTAAAAAGTTTATTGGTCAAGACTTCAAGTGTTGTGTCAAAGTGAAAGCAGTTACAGCACTTGTAAGATTTATTACAGCAAAGCAAAAGCAGCCTAGTGCTAGCTAGCTCTAGCCTTGAAGTGATAGCGATAGCTCTAGCTCTAGCCTTGAAGCGCGCCTGGGAGAATCTCCTCATTAACTATTTTTCACCCAGACCTTTTTACATTACACAAACCAATCCATACACAGTTCCTCACATCATGCGATAAACACACCAATCATGACTTAGGTCACGTAGCTTCCCTGCGTACTGGCCCAATCCTCAGCAACTTCCCAAAACCTGTTTACCACCTTTGTGTCACGAAGCAATGGTCAACAAGCGCCATCATTGAGGCGTAGCTCCGCTCTCTACAGCTCCCCCTTTTTGTTTTATTAAAATAAGGGACCGTGCCTGTCTTAGGTGTTCTGAATCCAGACTTTTCTTACCCGTCATGGGCTAACCACGTGGCTAAAGGCGTGGTGCCTGTCTTAGGTCGGTAAAGCTGTATCAGATATTTACCCGTCTCTGGCTACCGGTCCAGCATATTAAGCCAGGTACCTGAGGCATCACGCTTGTGGAGAGCAAACACAGCTTGAGCCATGATCTGTTGTTGTTGAAGCTGCTTACGTGAGGCACAATAAAGGTAGCAATTAAAAATGAGTAACAATACCAGAATAAAAAGAACATTTCATTAAACCAAAAAAGAACCTCAAGGTGTTCTATGCATCCAACAAATGGAGAGGGCAATTCCATACGAATTAAATCTTAAGGAATAATAGAAAATTGTGGATGAAAGTATTTGCAATGTATATCCTAAAAAAAAAGTCTACAGAAGTTTTATAGCCATAGATAAAACTCTCCTCAGAATATGTCAGGATTAATCTAACAGACAGCAAGAAGAAGCCTAACAGAGAAATGATTTTATGATTCTACACTACGGCCATCATCCACACTTTCAGGATGACGTACTTTGAGAATACGCAGACTTTTATGCCCCAAAAGAACACAGGTGTCACACAGAGGCCTTCATTCATCTCATCTTCTGTGAAGTTAACAATTCTTAGAATAATTGTTCTTATGCTAGCAAAGCTAAAAAAAAGTAAGGGGGAAGACATTAACACAGTGTCTTGGTACGCTTTGGACTGTTATTTACAACTCAAGGAAAGCAAAAGAAGAGACAGTATTGAGGCCAGGGACACTGTCTTGTCATTTTTAACCAGAGGGAGGCTCGAAGGAGAGAGCATTATGGATTTCCAAAGGGAGCCACTTGGTGTTCCAAGGTTAGACACAAGCCCAGGTGTTCCTGGCTTGTGAATAGCTTCCTTGTCCACTGATGCACTCAACTCAAGAATATGAACCAAAATAGTAATAATAATAAAAGATACCAAAGAGAAAACAAAGATTGACTGGCAAATAAATGCAAACATGATCTTATGAACTATTAAATACGACAACTAAAACAGCTTTTTTCTTTAATCTGATTACCTAGGATTTTTAAAAAATCGATTATATTTGAAGTTGTTTATGTTATAGTCAGTGATATGTACATAAGAGTGCTTCCAAAAGTTCATAGAAAATAGAAGTAAAAAGGAAGCTTATTTTGAAATATAAAAGCAATTGGTATCTGCCGCCTGCACACTTTCTTTCATAATGTTTGTCTTCCACGACCTTTTCGAAGCCCCCGTGTGTTTGCTTTTGGAGAAAACAAAGGAAAAGACAATCTGATTGGTGTGTGCATCATGATTTTGAGGTTGTCTGTTCTTTGACAGAGAGATGTTCAATTCTTGGAACTTATCCCAAGAAAATGGTTAGACACATGGGCCAGCAAACAATTACTCTTTTCAGCATTTAGTAGGAAAAGAAAAAACTCTAAAATATAACTTAGGTTTGAGTAAAGTTGAGAATGTGATCTAAAATCTGGAACCACGATGTTCTGAGCTATCCTTCTGGCAGACTTTTGTCTCAAGATTGGGGTTGCATGTGCTTGACCTTGCAGGAGATGGTGACCTTCAGGGACGTGGCCGTGGTCTTCTCCGAGGAGGAGCTGGGGCTGCTGGTCCCCGCACAGAGGAAGCTGTACCGCGACGTGATGCTGGAGACCTTCCGGAACCTGCTCTCCGTGGGTGAGCACAGGCGCCCCCTCGTGGAATGCCAGCTCCCTGTGATAGTTCTGTCCTAAGATGATTTATTGATTTATTTGAAAGGCGGAGTCACAGAGAGAGAGAGAGAGACAGATCTTTCCCTTATTGGTTTACTCCCCAAATGGCCTCAATGGCCAAACTGGGCCAGGCCAAAGCCAGGAGCCTAGAATTCCATCCCTGTCTCCCACATAAACTAAGGGTTCCTAGCACTTGGAGCATCTGCTGGCTTCCCAGGTGCCTTAGCAAAGGAGCTGGATGTGAATCAGAACAGCCAGGAGTCATACAGCATGTTGCTTACCCTATGGCTCCACATGCCCGCTCCACATGCGTGTTTTGTAACTGAATCAGCTGACAGCGTGACTGCTGTGTGGTTTCATCCTTTCTGAAATTATTGTCTCCCGTGAGCAGTTATGATGCACTATTAGTGAATTGTGCCAACGATTTTAGTGAAATGAAATGTGGTGGAAAACAGCAGAGCCGTGGTAGGCACTGCATATCACGAGCTGCAGCTTATTGCTGAGAGCCACGTGAGAAACAATGAGGAGGGGCCTGGTGCAGTAACCTAGTGGCTAAAGTCCTCATCTTGCACTTGCCGGGATCCCATATGGAATGGACGCCAGTTCATGTCCCAACTGTTCCACTTCCCATCCAGCTCCCTGCTTATGGCCTGGGAAGCAGTGGAGGACGGCCCAAGGCCTTGGGGCCCCGCACCCACATTGGAAACCCAGAGGAGGCTCCTGCTTCCTTCCGTTAGAGCCATTTGGGAAGTGAACCAGCAGATAGAAGATCTTCCTCTCTGTCTTCTCTAAATCTGACTTTTCAATAAAAAATAAATGAATCTTTAAAAAATACATATAGCGAAGAAAGCACCGGACAGTCTTCCATGAGCCACTGGCAGCATTCACAAGGACTGCACCTTTATAACTTCATCACCTTCCTCAGGCCGTCATCAACCTGACCACTCAGCAGGTAGAGCATTCAGAGCCTAGAATCCCGCATCTCACGGAGGCTCCTTTTGCAGCTGTGACTGTACTGGGAGTGGTTTTCCCTGCGACTTTCCTGTAGTGAGATCCTGTGGACTTAGCAAGACAAACGGGGAAGCTACACCCAGCCTCCCAACCATCCCAGGGTCCCCAATGTGGGGCATGCTCCCAGGGCACTGCTCAAGTGGTTTTGATGGTTCAACAGTTCTGAATTGCTGCCAATCTCGCCATTCCAAGCATGATGAAAACTCTCCAGAATTCACTGGCTGACTTGGTCCACCTTAGTGTTTCCACTTGCCCAGATTTTGACTGCCAATATGTTGCTGGAGTAGCTGATCAATTTGTTTTGTCCTCTCTTGTGGTGCCAGGTGTCCTCTGCAGGCTCTGATGTACTGCCATATCTTCCATGTGCACCTGGATATGCTGTCCACTACTCCGACTGAGCCACTGAGGAGGTTTAGCTTTGATACATGCACTTGGTAGTCAGACCATGGAACCTGCAATTCTATGGTTGGGGTTCTGAGTCTGGCAGTTTGCGGGGATTCCCAAAGAAACTTCGTCTGAAGTGATCTCAGACCAGATTCTTGTGTGTGCTTGCCAGTACAGAGTCCAGCACAGTCCGTCGTCCCTATTAACCTATACATCTGCTATGGTTGCAGTTGCTGGGTCAGTCCTGCCTCATGCCCTGTCTGCTACACAAACTAATAGGTGTTGGAGCCCATTCCATTCCTGCCCACCACACACTTGACCACGTAAACCAGTGGGAGCTGCAGCTTAATTGGGATGACTTCCAATAATCCTCACCAGGAACGCCCCCTGCTTTGGCTCCCATGCTTGCCAGTATGTACAGCAGACTGGTCCAGTCTGTCCCACATCTCATTTAGCTCACATACATGTCAATGGGCATTGAAGCCTAGTTCAACCCAATCAGTTCCACTATCCAGCCCACATACCTGCTGACAGGTGCCACTCTCTGTCTAGCCATGCCTGACCCCAGTCCTGGTTTTCATTCTCACCAGAGTGGCAACCCAGGAGGGAAGTTGTTTCCCTAATAGGCCCACTCCCGGCTCATGCACTCTCCAGGTGGTTCTGCAGTTTGGCTTGACCGAATTAGCCCCATGTGCTAGCATCTGCCAGCTGATGCTCTGGCAGAGCCCTACCAACCCACACTCACTCTGACTTATCCTTGCACCAGTAGGAACAGTCAGTCCAGCCTGGCTTTTCCTTGTTCCTGCTCACATGAGACCGACAAGTGTGGTAGCCCTGCCTGGTCTGGTCTGCCCCCATCCCAACTCACGCTCTCCAGTGGGAGTGGTGATCCAGCAGGGGAGCTCTCCACATCTCCCTACCACCTTGGCCTCCCCAACCTTGCCCAGGTCTGTATGTGCTGGTTGAGTGCCACGGCCCAGTCTGGCATTACCTTCCTCACCTCAGCTTTTGCCAGTAGGTGCTGTAGCCTGGCCTGGCCCGGTCCACTCCCAATTCCAGCTCAGGTTGGTGGGGGCTACAGCCTAGCCCAGCCCAGGCGGCACTCAGTTCAAGCCCTCATGTGGTGTGTGTTGCGACCGAAGCTGGCCTGACCCACACTCCATTCTGGTACTCGGGTTTGCCAGTGGGTAATATGAACTGGCCCTGCCTAGTTTGCCCCTGACCTGCGCCATACGTATGCTGCTAGGTGCTGTTCCCTGGCCTGGTCTGGGCTGCTCCCTATTGTGGTTCTTGCATTCACCTGCAGGAACTGTGTCCTGATGGAGAAGTTTCCCAGATTCCTCCATCAGAACCTCTTTCAGTGCCAGATCTTGCACACACGGGTGGGTCCATGAGCCAGCCCTACTTAGTCCACCTACTGATCTAACAGGAACAATGGCCTTTTCTGACCAGTCTTCAACCTGTTCAGGTTATTGTTGTTGGGTGTTACAGCCCTGTCTAGCCTGGTCCACACGCATATGCAGCTCAGCAGGGGCAAAAATCTAACCTTGTCCGTCCTACACCTACCTGGGTTCTCACAAGCACCAGTAGATGCTGGAGTCTAGCCCAGTCTGCGGCATTCAACCCCACTCCACACTTGTGCAGAGGTACACTGCAGCCCTGTCTAGACCAAAACATGACTCAGTCCAGCTCCATGCTTACCTCTGGGAACCACAACCCAGGCAAGGCATCCCCTTGCTCCCCAACCAGGTCTGTTCCCAGCTATAGATCTTGCATGTGGTAGTGGTTGCTCTGACTCAGCTTGGCCTAGTCCCTCACCTGTCATGACCTTTGCTTTTGGATGCTGTAGTGTGGCCTGACCCAGCCTACCCCAAGTCCCACCACTCTCTGGTCAGTGCTAGAACATGGTCCTGCTCCATCTATTCCCATCCCAGGTTCGTGCAACCCGGTAGGTGTGACAGCCTAGCTGAGCTTGACCTGTGCTCCAGCCTGGTTTCTGCTCTTGCCAGTGAAGTAAGGTTGGCTTGGCCCTGCCAAGTCTGCCCCCTTCCAAAACCAACCCACCCATTAGCCAACAGTTGGGGTTACCCTACTCAGGCTGCCCAGCACCCAGGCCTGGAATACGTGCTCACCAGTGGGAGCTCCAACAGGGGAGTTTCCCAGGTTCTCTCACTTAACCCATTATATCACTTTTGTAATATAACTTATGCTCTGTTCAGACGTCCATGAAGTAGGCAGCATGATGTGGGTGCTCTTGGGCAGATACCTGTTGGAGCTGAAGAGGAGGCTTTTAGATAGGTTACTTGGTAAAGATTTCCTAGGAAGGCATTTCTTGCTCTGCAGCCACTAAATTTCTAATTTTTTTGCTTATTTCTAAAATTTAGTGTGATTTTAAATGGTTATTCATGTATAGTGAATGGAAGCCCAAGCTCTGGGGACATCTTGGTCATAACATGACACCTGATGATGAAGGGAAATGGAACCTTTTCTTGGTTCAGCAAAGCTTCGGGCTGTGAGTCTAAGTTCACAGGACTGGCATCTCTGAGGGAAGCCTTCACATGTGCCTTCCAGATTCTCTTTTTCCTTTTCAGGAGGCAAGACTCCAGGTGAGATGGAGAATCTGCAGGAAGTGGCACTAAGGTACCTGCCACAGGAAGAGATTTTCTGCCCACAAACTTGGCAACAAGTAACTCAGGAGTTAACCAGATGTCATGATTCTGTGGCAGATATTCAAAGAACTGGCTCCCAGTGGAAGAAACAGGGTCACACCCTCTGTAAAGATGAGTTCAGCAAAGGCTTTAGTCAGAGTTCACAGCTTCTCATGCAGTACAGAGTCCATGCTGGTGACACACGCTGCAGAGGGGAGGCGTGTGAGAAGGGCTTTGTCTGGGACACTCCTCTTCAAGTCAAGCCAAGGGCCTGTGCAGGAGAGAAGCCCTACAAATGTGAAAAATGCAATCACACTTTCCGTCGACATTCAAGTCTTCAGGCCCATGAGAGAGTCCACAGCGGAGAGAAGTCAGGCAGATCGGATGCTTCCTGTAAAGGTTTTGACCAGATGTCACACACTCACCATCCTCAGAGAGTCCTCACTGGAGAGAATGCATACAAATATGAAGGATGTGGGAGGAGCATCGGGAGAAAGTCATATTGTCAAGCTCCTTCGACAGGCCGTGCAGGGAAGAAGCCCTACATATGTGAGGAGTGTGGGGTAGACTTCAGCGAGCGCTCATGTCTCCAGGCCCATCAGAGGGTCCACACTGGGAGAAAACCTTACAGATGTGAGGACTGTGGCAAGGGTTTCAGTTGGCAGTCACGCCTGCAGGCCCATCAGCGAATCCATACTGGGGAGAAACCATACAAATGCGATGCATGCGGCAAGGGCTTCAGTTATAGTTCACACCTGAGCATTCATTGTAGAATCCACACGGGTGAGAAACCCTATAAATGTGAAGAGTGTGGGAAGGGATTCAGTGTGGGTTCACACCTTCAGGCACATCAGGTAAGCCACACTGGAGAGAAACCCTACCAATGCGAGGAGTGTGGCAAGGGCTTCTGTCGGGCCTCAAACCTTCTGGACCATCAGAGAGGCCACTCTGGAGAGAAACCTTATCATTGTGATGTGTGTGGGAAGGGCTTCAGTCGTAGTTCTGATTTTAACATTCATTTCAGAGTCCATACAGGAGAAAAACCCTATAAATGTGAGGAGTGTGGGAAAGGCTTCACGCAGGCCTCCAATCTTCTGGCCCATCAGAGAGGTCACACTGGAGAAAAACCATACAAATGTTCTACCTGTGGGAAAGGCTTCAGCCGGAGCTCCGATCTTAACGTGCATTGTAGGATCCATACAGGAGAGAAACCCTATAAGTGTGAGAAATGTGGTAAGGCCTTCAGCCAGTTCTCAAGTCTCCAAGTCCACCAGAGAGTCCACACTGGGGAAAAACCGTATCAGTGTGCAGACTGCGGGAAGGGATTCAGTGTGGGCTCACAGCTGCAAGCGCATCAGAGGTGCCACACTGGAGAGAGACCCTACCAATGTGAGGAGTGTGGCAAGGGATTCTGTCGGGCCTCGAATTTTCTGGCTCACTCAGGAGTCCACACAGGAGAAAAGCCATACCGATGTGATGTGTGTGGGAAGCGCTTCCGACAGAGATCCTACCTTCAGGCCCACCAGAGGGTCCACACGGGAGAGAAGCCCTACAGATGTGCGGAGTGTGGGAAGGGCTTCAGCTGGAGCTCGTACCTACAAGCCCATCAGCGAGTGCACACGGGAGAAAAGCCCTACAAATGTGAGGTGTGTGGCAAGGGCTTCAGCTGGAGCTCGAGTCTTGTAATTCATCAGCGGGTCCATGCTGCGGATGTGGGTGACAAGGACTTTCCTTCAGAGGAGTCCTAGCAGGAAATGAGCTCTGTAAAGTTACATATGTGAGTGTGTCACGTGGGTGCTGAATGATTCCAATGATCAGAAAGGGGGCAAAACATTGGATGCCTAAAGGGGTCAAAGGTTAGCCAGAGCTTAACATGTCACCTCAGACAAGCTTTGTTGAGAGTGGAGACAGACAAATCATTCAGAATCTTGACATTGACACTGAAAGGGTGTCTGATGTGGAGTTAACCTAGGAATGCCAAACGTCTGTTCCACTAGAAGATGCACTCCACCTAGAGGGCTCGGGGCGTGGCTGACTGCCAAATTTACTATGTCTTTTCAGTGCCTAACACATTGTGTGCTTTTAATAATTGTCAAATGAGTAAAAACATTTGATGTTTTGTTCAGTTTATCATTAAAGATTTCTTTAATTTTCCTGAGAAGGAAAATTCCGCAAAGCTTAGAAGACATAAAAGTTTGACATAACAAGCTCATCTCCCCAACTGTGTAGGTCCTGTGAGCTAATGTTTATTCTCGTGGTGGTTCGGCTGTTTGTGACCAGCATTTTTGTATGCTTACAGTACTTAGTAGAGGTCATTTGCATTTAGCAACACAATAACATTCATAAATTCACTTATGGCTTTCTAACTTGACAAATGTATTCATTTGCTAACTAAAATCAACATATACACAGTTAAACATAAATTTTTCTTGTATCCATTTCCAGTCATTCCCACCATCAATGCCAACAATTATAATTTCTGTGTTTTTGGTTTTTGCTATTTTCTTATTTTTAAAATTTTTTTCTATTATCATTTCTGCTTTGAACTTGATGTAGATTGAATATATACTCTTAGGTCAGAGTTTTTTTACAATTAATTACTATGGGGTCTCACCCACAGATTCCTCTAGTACTCTGTTGCTAGAGCAGGTGAGCCTACTGCCCACCATCCAGCCTGTGAATCCAGTGATTCACTCCCCAAGTGACCACAACGACCAGAGCTGAGCTGAGCTGAAGCCAGGAGCCAGGAGCTTCTTCTGGGTCTCTCATGTGGGTGCAGGGTCCCAAGGCTTTGGGCCATCCTTGACTGCTTTCCCAGGCCACAAGCAGGGAGCTGGATGGGAAGCTGGACTGCTGGGGTTAGAACCGGTGCCCATATGAGATCCCAGTGTGTGCAAGGTGAGGACTGTAGCCACTAGACCACGGCACCAGGCCCGCATGTTTACAGTTTTAAGTAACATGAAGCAATATAATTTTTCTATATAACTTTTCCCTAGAATTCAGTTATGAAAACAGTGCGCCCATTGTCTGTTCTCAGTGTATGAAAGGCTCCATTTAAAAAGGTCTCTTCCAGGGCTGGTGCCTTCAACAGGCTAATTCTCTGCCTCTAACCACCAGCATCCCATATGGGTGCTGGTTCAGATCCCGGCTGCTCCACTTCCCATCCAGCTCCCTGTTTGTGGTCTAGGAAAGCAGTAGAGGATGGCCAGAAACCTTGGGACCCTACACGCATGTGGGAGACCCGGCTTCTAACTCCTGACTTTGGATAAGCTCAGCTCCAGCTGATGTGGCCATTTGGGGAGTGACCCAGTGGATGAAAGATCTTTCTCTCTCTGACTTGCCTCCTCTCTGTTAATCTAACTTTGAAGTAAAAATAAATAAATCTTTAAATAAAAGAAAGGATCCTTTAGTGTCACAATTGAACAAAGAACAAGAAGACGCTTAATAGAGAAATGAATTTATCAATCTACACTGCAACCATCATCCACACTTTCAGGATGATGTACTTTGTTTAAGAATACGCAGCCTTTTATCCCCCCAAAAGAACCCAAGTGTCACACAAAAGCTTTCATTAATCCTTATCTTATGTGAACCTAGCAGTTCTTAGAATAGTTTTTCTAATATTAAGTGAAACTAAAAACTGTAAGGGAGAAGGCATTAACAGAGTTGGTATGCTTTAATTCGTTATTTAAACTCAAGGAAAGCAAAAAGAAAAGTTAGTATTGAGGCCAGGGACAATCTCTTCTGTTATTTTTAACCAGAGATAGGTACAAAGGAGGGATGAACCAGGGGATTTGGTCTTCTGCTTGCTGTTCCAGGGTTAGTCACAAACCCAGAGTTGCTGGTTTGTGAATAACTCCTTCATCCACCAATGTACTAAATTCCTTCATGCGACACTGTTTTACCGCTAGAACATCCAGATGTGTATGGCTCAACTCAGACTATGTGCTGCTTTGCACCAATATTGTGGGTGTTAAACCAAGATGAAACCAGGTGAACTTAAAAGTTTAAGATCACGCAGCCACCAAGGGGTAGACTCATGTGGCATGTCTGAGACACACTGACTCCAGACCCATGACACTGATGGTGGGAATTAACAGATAGGGGTGTGAGCCTTGGGGGGTTCTGGACTACATGGCTGTCCAAACAGGCTATTGAAAGCTTGTGGTTTGGCAGACCTCAGTGAGAAAACTTCATGGAGCATCCCGAGTCTGTATGTCAGAGGAGAAAGGTGGATGGTCTTAAGTGTGCTGCTCTGAAGTTGCTGTCTGTTCCGAAGTAGGATGTGTCGTTAACAGTTCTGGAGAACGACTTACCAGCACAAAGGGACATGCAAAGAATGTTGCCATTGATGTGCTTTTGGCGAGACTGATGAAAAAGTTGGTGCATAGCCTTGGCTTTTTAAATTTTTTCTGGAGATCTGAATGCCTGTGAGATTGTCAAATGGTGTAGAGTAACAGTTCAACTTTCTGCCCTTTTGTCCTGACAAAGGAAACCTAAGAACAAGAGCTAGAGTTCCACTCTGCATTAACGTTAAATGTATATTTTGTGTGCTATTAGGTATTTCACGTTAATTATTCCTAGGTTGAAGTACCTTTCCATAAAATGACCTAAGGCAGAGTTAACTGTAGGCTGATTATGAAACATCTGCTGAAGCAAAGGGAAAGGTGGCTTTTTAAAATTCTTCATTTATTTATTTATTCAAGGAAGATGGGAGGGAGAAGGGAGCAAGCGAGAGAGCAAGCAAGCAAGCAAGCTCCCATCCATGCTCACAGCATCTGAGGCTGGGCTGTGGTCAAAAGCTTGGAGCTGGGGAAGCAGTACAGATTTCCTGTGTTGGTAGCAACAACAGTTATTTAACTTGTCACTGCTGCGTCCCAGGGTCTGCATTAGCAAGGAGTTGGAGTCCGTGTTGGAGCTGGCACCAGGCTTGCATATGGGATGCAGGCATCCTGAAGGGAATCTTAAGTGCTAGGTCAAATGCTTGCCCTAGAAGCACTATCTTTTTTTTTTTTAAAGATTTATTTTTATTATTTTTTTTTATTGCAAAGGCAGATATACAGACAGGAGAGACAGAGAGGAAGACCTTCCATCCGATGATTCACTCCCCAAGTGAGCGCAACGGCCCATGCTATGCCAATCCGAAGCCAGGAGCCTCTTCCGGGTCTCCCACGCGGGTGCAGGGTCTCAAAGCATTGGGCCGTCCTCCACTGCTTTCCTGGGCCACAGGCAGGGAGCTGGAAGGGAAGTGGGGCTGCCGGGATTAGAACCAGTGCCCATATGGGATCCCGGGTGTGCAAGGCGAGGACCTTAACCACTTGCGCCACCACGCTGGGCCCAGAAGTACTATCTTAATAGATTTATTTGAGAGACTGAGTGACACAGAGTAAAAAAATCCCGGAGTGTTGAATATGTAAATATAGTTATTTCAATGTATTAGTTGATTTGAATATACAAATTGAGCACTCAAGCTGCAAGGTATTTGATCAACTTACTGCTTTTCCTTCTAATTCTAATTAACTCATATCTTCATTATTCCATATCTACATAATTATACAACTACGGAATCACTATGTATACTCTATACAGCTTTGAAATTAAATAAATAGGTTAGTAGTTTCTTTTTATATTATCAAAATATAAGATTAAGTCTTTAGCGTCTACATATGCTTAACATTGGAGACTTTGTGTGTCTCAGGTCTTATTAAAACCTAATGAGTGGGGGTGAGTGTTTGGCATGGTACTTGGTGTGCCTGCCTCCCATATGGGAGCTGCTTCCTAATTCAGCTTCTTGCTAACACACACCGTGGAGGGAGCAGATATTGGCTCAGGTAGTTGGGTTCCTGCCACTCATATGGGAGAACACATTGAGTTCCTGGTTCATGGCTTCAGCCTGGACACCTTGACTGTTGTGGACACTGGGGAAATGAACAGTGGTTGAAAGCCAAGCTGAGCTGTCTGGATCCCTTAAGTTTCAGAGCTTTCAGCTGAGTGTTGCATTGTGAGAACTCTGACCAGAAATTTCTGCAATCCACATCTCTGAATTTTCTGACCTCACAACAGAGAAGATCCAGTAGAAATGAAGACTATTCCAAACACAGAATCACATGAAGAACATTCTTGTGAAGAGATCTGGGAACAGCTTGCCAGATCTCAAGATTCCATGACAAATCATTTTCAGTTCCCCATACAAGGTGATTCTTCCTGCCCGGTTGGGACAGGACTGCATGTAACTCAGGACAAACATCCCTAGTACAGTGAGCATAAGAATTCCCTCAGTGACGTCTCCAACTTTGACCTCCATCAGCAGTTGCACTTAGAAGTCTCATGTATGTGATGAGTGTGGGAAAAGCTTCTGTTACAGCTCAGCTCTTTGTATTCATCAACACGTTCACATGGGAGAGAAATGCTATAAGTGTGCTGTATGTGATAAAGAATTTAGTCGGGGCTCATGCCTGCAAACTCATCAGAAAGCCCACACTGTGGAGAAGCCATTCAAGCGTGAGGACTGTGGGAAATGCTTCAGTCACAAATCAAACATTTACCATTCATCATAGACTACACATGGGAGAGAATCCTTACCCTTGTGAGGAATGTGGGAGGACCTTCATGCACCAAGTCCCACCTCCAAGAGCACCAGAGAATCCACACTCGGGAGAAACCATTCAGATGTGATCTGTGTGGGAAGAACTTCCAGCATAGATCAGCATTCAATAACCACTGCATGGTCCACACAGGAGAAAAACCTTACAAGTGTTTTATTCAGCCTTTCCAATTTCAGGCCCATCGGAGAATCCACACTGGAGAGAAACTGTATGTGTGTGAAGTGTGTAGCAAGGGCTTCGTTTACTGTTCAAGATTTCAGGCACATCATGGAGTCCACACTGGGGAAAAACCATACTCACGTGAAGAGTGTGTAGCTTCAGGAGGAACTCCCATTATCAAATTCTTCTAGTCGTTCATACAGGAGAGAAACCCAATAAATGTGGCAAATACTTCAGACAGGCCTCCAGTCTTCAGCTTCACCGGAGTGTCCACACTGGAGAGAAACCATACAGATGTGACAAGTGTGGCAGTCTTCAGTTGTTCTTCACAGCTTTAGGCACACCAGAGAGTTGACACAGGGGAGAAAGCTTTCAGCTGTGAGATATGTGGTAAGAGCTTCGGTCAGTCAGCAAATCATGCAATTCATCAGAGAATCCATATTGGTGATATATCCCATAACAAAAATAGAGGTGGTAAAGTGTCAGATATTCCACACAGGAGGAAAATTCTATAAGGAAAATGTTTTGGAGGATCCAGTGTCTTGTGAATTATTCCAGTCATATCTTATGGAAAAGAACCGTTTCATAAAATCAGTGTTTCAACAAAGTTCCTCATGTTTCAATGGCCCATACACAGAAGAGAACTCTTGGGATCGATACAGTGAGTGCTTCAATCTGTATCCAGACCTTTCTTGAATAATACGTGGAAGAGAGACTTTGGAAAGGATATGTTTCCTCAGATAACTTGCAGAAGCTTCAGGATGGCACAATTCATTGTCTGCCAGAATGTGAAGATACTTTGTTCATTGCTGAATCGACATCATCTTAGCATTGCCAGGTCCTTCATAGGCTCTCAAAATTTGTCCATTTAATCGAAAAAATATGTAATACATGAAAATTGTGATTCACTTTAGTATCATGTGTTTGTATGCACAACAACTTGAGAGTCTTAGTTCAGGGAGACAGCTTTGAAATGTAGAAATACTACAATTTGCAATACCAACTTGGTAATGCCCTGTTACAGTTAGCTTCTTTTTCCCCCCCCCAATCTGTCATTTACATTGGTTCCTATCTCCTCAATCTTGCCTAGTGCTATATTTAAAAAGATTTATATTTTATTTATTTGAAAGGCAGAGTTAGAGGGAGAGAGAAATCTTGCATATATTGGTTTATTTCCAATATGACCACAGTGGTTGGAATTATATGAAGCTGAAGCCAGGAGCTCAGAGCTTCATGCAGTTCTCCTGCTCTGGCACATGGACCCAAGCATTTAAGCCACCTCCTGCTTCACAAACACATTCATGGAACTAAATTCAGAGTGGAGCCTCTAGAATTTGAATCAGCACCCTTACGGGACACCTACATGCAAGCAGTGGCTTCACACGGTATGTTACAGTGTTGACCCCATCTGTTGGTCTCACACAGTAAAAATCCAATGATCTTTTGGGACAGTATAGGCTGAAAAATGAACTTTGTTGATCTTACATGCTACACAATTGACTATTTTTTTCCTCCACACTCTTAAGGCGAAGTCAAGTGTTGGAATTACTAGTGACATTTTTCTTTTCAAGGTTATTTGAAAGATAGAGCCATAGAGAGGGAGACACGGATTTTTTCATACATTGGTTCATTCTCCAAATAGCCACAGCAGCCAGGCTAAAGCCAGGAGCCAGAATCTTCTTCCAGGTCTGTCGCATGGACTCAGGACCCTAGCCATCTTTCCTTCGCTCGTTAACAAGGAACCGGATTGGAAATAGAGCAACTGGGACTCCAGTCAGAGGGTTAACACAGTGTGCCACACATTTGTTAGTAAATCTGAGCATTGGTTTCTTACTCTTGACTTTGCTATCCACAACTTTAGTGTTATTTTCAAGACCTTGTCAACAGAGGTTGTATGTAGTAAATTGCTTTTATCACATTCTCTATTGCATAGACTCCAGTGTGAGAAAGAGTAACAAAAATTAATACAACTTGATAAATTTCATCAACTATTATTGATTTGCCTAGCATTGAGAGTAAAAACTAGTTTTGCAAGACAAGTTCACTAGTGTGACAAGTTCACCCCTGTGAAGGGGAAATCTTAGAATAGGAACTTATGATTAGGAAATCAAATGAGTGAGAATCATGTTAAAATAACAGTTCTGTAAAAGCAGAACTGTCAATAGGAATATATTTAAAATTAAAAGCATAATTTTATAACAGCATTCATTAAAACGATGGCTGAAACTTAGGACAACAGGATGTAATGCTTTGTTCTGTGAGTGCACTTTAAACTGCTCATGAGAAAAAGTTTATTTTGGTGTGAAAAATTGAAATCTGCACTTTCTTACATATTTCTTCCATGAACATTCAAAGACCCCTTATGTGCCTGGGTGCATGAATTAAAAATTTTTTTCTGTGTGCCAAAATAAACTTTTTTTTTTTTTTTAAAGATTTATTTTTATTATTTTTCATTGGAAAGGCGGATATACAGAGAGGAGAGACAGAGAGGAAGATCTTCCATCCGATGATTCACTCCCCAAGTGAGCGCAATGGCCGATACTATGCCGATCCGAAGCCAGGAGCCTCTTCCGGGTCTCCCACGCGGGTGCAGGGTCCCAAAGCTTTGGGCCGTCCTCGACTGCCTTCCCGGGCCACAGGCAGGGAGCTGGAAGGGAAGCAGGGCTGCCGGGATTAGAACCGGCGCCCATATGGGATCCCGGGCGTGCAAGGCGAGGACTTAACCACTTGCGCCACCGCGCCGGGCCAACTTTTTTTTTTTTTGAAAGGCAGATCAAGTTTATGGAGAGGAGAGACAGAAAGATCTTCCATCTGCTGGTTCACTCCCCAAGTGGCCACAATGGCCGGAGCTGATCAGGCGCCAGGAGCTTCTGGGTCTCCCACACGGGTGCAGGGTCCCAAGGCTTTGGGCCGTCCTCGACTGCTTTCCCAGGCCACAAGCAGGGAGCTGGATGGGAAGTGGAGCAACCGGGACACAAACTGGTGCCCAAATGAGATCTCAGTGCTTGTAAGGCGAGAACTTTAGCCACTAAGCCATCACGCCGACCCTGTACCCAAATAACTTAAAAAGTAACTCAAAGTCTTTACTCTCCATGAGAGTTTTTGAAGTACCCTCATGGGACTTCATAGTCAAACACATGTGCAACAACTTCATATAAGCTCTGGCAAGGAGGATCTGCAGGAATTTGTCCACATTTAGCCTATAGTAAAAATTAAGTGAATAAAACACAGCTTAACAGGTAGTGAAAGTGCTAAACTATAAGTTAGAAATTCATTAAAACGTTAAATCCTTACAGTAAAGGAATCTTATCTGGCATTTAAAGCCAAAATTAAGAAAACGCTGGAAATCAGTTATTTTTAAAAGTAGCATTTGTAAGTGAGTTGTATTTGCAATCAGTGTATCTGAAGCTTAGGTATAAATCCATGTAGCCTAGAAGACTTTAGTGTAATTCGGGTAGCAAGAATCAATACGGTCTAGTGTTTGTCATGCTAGTCAGACTTGTCAAGATAAATGCTGTCCCACAACACAGGCTTACCCATTCAAGTGTGTGGTTCAGAAAAGTTGCCAGGTTTTCTACACAGTATGTGGCAGAGATTCTTCAAGTGGTAGAGGGAAAGCCGATGCTGGCATTGGGGCCTATTAAGCACACACAGAGAAATGGAAGGCTATCATATTTGGCTGGTGCGGTGTGTAAGTCTAGCAATAAAGGGTCCCATGATATGTATCCTACATATGTTAAGATTGTGGGTATGGCGCAGTGGCCTAACGGCTAAAGTCCTCGCCTTAAACGTGCCAGGATCCCATATGGGTGCCAGTTCTAATCACGGCAGCCCCGCTTCCCATTCAGCTTCCTGCTTGTGGCCTGGGAAAGCCGTCAAGGACAGCCCAAAGCCTTGGGACCCTGTACCTGTGTGGTGGGAGACCTGGAGGAAGTCCCTGGCTCCTGCCCAGAAGAGCTCCTGGTTCCTGGCTTTGGATCAGCACAGCACCGTCCATTGCACTCACTTGGGGAGTAAATCATCGGACAGAAGATCTTCCTCTCTGTCTCTCCTCTTCTCTCTATATATTTGACTTTGCAATAAGAATAATTACATCTTTTTTCTCTTATTATTATTGTTAATTACATTGTATTATGTGACATAGTTTCATAGGCTCTGAGATTCTCCCAACCCCTGCCCCTCCCCTGCCCCCATGGTGGATTCCTCCACCTTGTTGCAGTATTACAAATCAAATTCAGTTGAGAGTCTTTCATTGCAAGCATATACCAAGCAAAGAGTCCAGCATCTGATTGTCCAGATACATTCAACGGTTTCTTGGGGAGATCATCTCTGGTCTGGAGGTAGAGCTGGCACAATATCATCCTGGTCAATAAAAGGCCCCAACTTAACATCAATGACAATTTATAACATTGTGGTATTAATTGTCATGGTATTGAGTAACCAATATGTTACAAGATGCAAGCTCTCAACCTCATCCTGTGACATTTTGGTTTTGGTTTATATATAACCAACTTCTTCTATACACCTTAAAATGGCTATAGAGTACTATTCAGCTGTCTCGTGTCTGGATAGACATCCTCATTTTAGTATTTAGCAGTCCATAGTGTTGAGGCATAATTCTGCTGAACCTGGCTGATTTTAGGATAGTCTAAACTAGCTTATAACTCTAGCAAGGCATATGACAACAGTTGAGGTGTAGAATTATATTAAGAGAGGTGTGCAGAGAATTCTTCCATTCCCCAGTAAGGAGTATCTAATCTCTGTGCCCCATCTAGTAAGGTATATGTGAATCCACACTGACTGTTTTCTGTTTGGTTCTAAGCTTTCCTTATTGTTCTCTGTCTATTCTGATTGTATTTGTTTGTTTACTTATTTTGGGGGAGGGGGCTCTGGAACGACCCTGATGGTCATTGCCAGAGAGGATGGGGATCCAAAGTTGGAACTAAGTAAGGACCAGAGAAAGCTCCTCTCCCGAGTCCGGAAGGAAGTTTGCTGTTCTCTGTCTACGGACCGCTCAGGGCTCCCAGCTGTTGTTCTGATGACCTTCGGTCCTGCATGGAAGGATTTGGGCTTCTTCCATCCCATGTGGTAGATCCCAACTGGGGTGGGTGACCTCAGAGTCCTCGGCCTTCAAAGGCACTCCAATTCCCAGTGACAGTTCGAATTTAGTCCTTGGTGCTCATACTGATAGTCCTTCTTGTAGATCCAGGGGTCTCCAGAGTTGGGATACAAGCCTCTTCCTGTCCACCTGCTCCACTCTGGGGTCCCCCGCCCCTGCTCTGTGCATATGACCTCCTGTTAAGAGGTTGTCAGGATCGCTTTTGTCTTCCCCTATATGTCTTGGTAGTTTTGCTATTGTCTAATGCTGATTCGAGTCTGTTGTCTATGAGTTACCTATTTTTTTTTTAATTGTCACACATATTTGCTTTTGTAAATCGCCCCCCCTCCAAGAAAGAAAGAAACAGCCGGACTCCCCGAAACTGCTACAGGCCAGCAAATGGCTGGAACTCAGCGGAAGTATTTAGAAAGTTAGTTTGTGAGAGAGGCGAGGCACCTGCACAGGCGGAACGATGGCCAACCCGGCGGGCGCAGGTTCGGGTGCTGCCACCGCTGCAGTCAGCTGCTCCGGTCCAAGTGATGGCCAGCTGTGGAATGGTCATGCGCCGCCAAGGACCCGGGCAGGAGGAGCGAGGTCGGGCATCCTGCGGGGTGAATGCTGTCGCCAGTTTGTCCGTTTGTCCCGGCCCTCAGGACACCCGTCTCTGGCCGAACCTGGATGTTTCTAGAAGGGGCAGCGTTCCCGTACTGCGGCAGACCTCGCGCACGCCCGGTGGGACAAAGCACTGTCCCTGCACGGCAGGCGTCTGTCCCTGTGAGGTACGCAGGATTCCAGAACACAGAACGTTCTTGGATGACAGAGAAGCTTGTGACTATTACCTTATTTAAGGAAGAGAAAAATAAGGCCGAGAAAATATAGATGGCTTTCCCTGTACTCATTGGATAGTTTTGACGTTAAGAGACCTGGAAACAGAACTGCCGCTCTTGGCGGCTCGCTTTTCCTTCCTTCCTCCCTTCCTCCCTTTTCCTTCTTTCTCTCCTTCTTTCTTTTTCCTTTTTCTTTCTTGGCCATCCCAGGGGTGGAATGACCTGCCGTTACGCAAAAGGAATCCATTTGGCTACCGTGCAGAGACCTTTGAAACTCGCCCTGGTTAAGTATTTCTGTGGAAGACTTGGAAAAGGACACTGACGGGTTTTGTATTAAAAGCAAAACAGCCCTGCATTTCCCATTACCCGAGTAGGACTGGACTCCAGGTCCGCGTGATCCATGCAGTGGGTCAGCTCCGGGCTGTGGTGGTGCTGGCTGCTCACCATGCAGGTGTCCTCTGCCATGTGCCAGCGTGCGCTCTGGGGATTTTGTCCCTGCCAGACGCTGAAGGACACAGCTGACCTCCAAACACCTTGTACAAAAACATAGATGGCGCATTCATTATTTATATTGGTTACATGTTGGATCCTGCTTTGCATAAATTAGGATAAATATTGTGGGGTAGGTTTTATTTTTTAATTTTTTTTTTGCCCTTTTAAAAATATTTAATACAAAGGTGAGGGGGTTTCAGAACCATATGGGCACCCAATTCTGAATTTTTTGCTCTTTTTAGAGCATCACTATTAGAAAACATAAAATGACATATAACTCATAGATAACTTAGAAAATGCAAAAATTGGGATCCTAGCACTTGTCACGCAAGGATTCAGCCACTAAGCCTTTGTGCAGGGCCCTAGATTTTCATTTTAAAGCAAGAAAACTAAACCAATATTGAAATTTTGATGATGTGCCCTGTACCCTCCACCACATAACCTGGTGGCTCAACAAGGCTAACCTCTGCCTTCAAGCGCCAGCGTCACATATGGGTACCAGTTTGTGTCCAGGCAGCCCCATTTCCCATCCAGCTCCTTGTTTGTGTCCTGTGAAAGCAACAGAGGATGGCCTAAGTCCATGTGTCCTTGTACTTACATGGGAGACCAGGAAGAAGCTCCTGGTTCCCAGCTTCTGGTGAGCTCAGTTCTGGCCATTTTTTTTTTGCCATTTGGGGAGTGAACCAGCAGATGGAAGATATCTCTCTCTCTCTGTAAATCTGCCTTTCAAGTAAAACATAATTAAGAAAAAAGGGGATGACGTGGGGGAGAATGAATGAGAAATTCCACCTGCCAGTTTCCTTCCCAATTCCTGCAGTGAAACTTGGAGCTAGGACCTCCATGCGGGTCCTGTGTTGGGAATGTGATGAAAACGGACATTAGTTAAACCTAATTCGATCTATGTCTATACATGCATGCAGTGAAATAGGCCATAGCCTAGTTAGACTAGTTCATGATCAAAAGGTTCTTAAAAGATGACTTTAGAGGGTCTGAGGGTTATAGGATTTGGACAAAAACATAGGTGTGTGTTCACATTGAGTGTCTTTATAATCTCTCCCTAGGGCATCTCCCCTTCAAATCAGATGTGTTGTTCCAGTTGGAAGCAGAAGAAAAGCTTTGGAGGAAAGAAGCAGAGACTCGGAGAAGGGGCCATGCTGGGGAGAGCCGTGCAGCTGTCCTTCCAGGTAGGAGCCAGTCGGCTTCTCATGTCGATGATGCCCAGCCCGTCCTGGTGCTGGCATCCCTCACCTGGAGTATGAAAACTCCAATCACTTCTCGCCGGTCAGCTTTCCTGCCCTTCATTCTCCTGCCTTTTCTCACTTCTTCACTTTGCTCTTCGTTTTTTGTCCCTCAATTCTTTCCTCTTTGATTGCATATACCTCATTCTATGCATTGAACAGCTAAAGTAAAAACAGATACTCCCAGAAGACATGGCTGTGCATACTCTCTCTCCTCACGTGAGAAAACAGAGGAGCTTCTGTGTTAACGTGATAGCCAAGGCCTGAGTTTTGTGAGGATTCGATGGACATAATCCTTCCTAATGTCTGTCTGCCTTCTTAGGTCGGCACGTAGTGTCACAGTTGATGTTTAGGGACATTATACAACTTGCTTCACTTCACTGGGTTTCATTTTCATTGTACACTTAACCTTGAATGGTAGTCCTGTGGGTGACACAGAAACATTCCCCAAGGAGAAGAATCCGATAACCAGAACTACAATGACCAAGAGCAAAAGAAGAGACAAAGGTGCAATGAATATTACTGAAGATTCCCCTGCAAAGGAGCAAAACCCTTTGCCAACCTCAGAGTTAACTAAGGGATACATCGAGAAAATGGGGGATATAGAATTCAAAACACTTGTTATAATGCTTTTTATCAGCAATGAGAAGCACATAAAGCAGGCGTTCAAGGAATTAATTAATATGTTACACAGAAGATGAATACAATGAAAGCTGATATAACAGAAATGAAAAATACAGTGGAGTAAATTAAATGTACAGTGGAGAGCCTCCAAAATAGAATGAAGGAGGCAGAAGAAAGAATCTCAAAATAAGAGGATATTTACTGTCACCAGGGAGAAACAACAAAAATCTGGAAGCAAGGCCAGGTCAAGTTTAAATAGTATACAGAATTGAAAGACACTATTAAAAGGCCAAATATAAGAGTTATGGGGGACCTAGCATGGTAGTCTAAGGCTAAAGTCCTCGCCTTGAACATGCTGGGATCCCATATGGGTGCCAGTTCTAATCATGGCAGCCCCACTTACCATCTAGCTTTCTGCTTGTGGCCTGGGAAAGCAGTCGAGGACAGCCCAAAGCCTTGGGACCCTGTACCCGTGTGGGAGACCTGGGGGAAGTTCCTGGCTCTTGGCTTTGGATTGGCCCAGCACAGGCCGTTGTAGTCACTTGGAGAATGAATCACTGGATAGAAGATCTTCCTCTCTGTCTCTCCTCCTCTCTCTCTCTCTTTCTCTCTCTCTATATATATAGTCTGACTTTGCTATACAAAAAAGCTTTTTAAAAAAAGGAGTAATGGAAGTCCAGAAAGTGCAGAAATAGGTGCATTGAATGAAATAATAAGGGAAAATTTCCCCAGAGAAAGAATTGGAAAACAACTACACAAGGGCACAGAACTTGCAACAGGGTTGACCAAAAGCAATCCTCACCATGACACATGAAAATCAAGCTCTCTTCAATCAAACATAAGGAAAAAATCCTAAGTGTGCATATGAAAAAAATCAACTGACATGTAAAGAATGCCTATTAACCTCACCGGAGACTTCTCACCGGAAACTCTACAAGTCAGAAGGGAATAGAGCAACACATTCCAAATTCTAAAAGGAAATATTGTCAGGCCAGGATAACGTACTCAACAAAACATTACTTTGTCTTTTAAAATGAAATAAAATTCTTCCACAGTAAAGAAAAATTAAAGGAATATGCTTCACCAAACCTGCCATACAGTGGATAATTAAAGATGTTCTCCTGACAGAGAAAAGGATTAGTTCCCACGAAAACCAAAGGCAAAGCAAAGGACATTCCATTAAAATATCTTTTGATTTTTTTTTTTTTAGTTTCACCGTTTCAAAACACTTCTCATTAAATACCTCAGTGACTCATAGATGAAACAGCAGCATGATTTTCATCTGTTCCTTGACATCTCTTCAGCGACACACTAGTCATTCGGTAGCAGGTTATTGAACTTCATGGTGGTGTTAATTTCTTTTTTCTTTCTGTTGTTAATTTTGTATTGTGGCTTTTCATTGAATGGGGATGCATAGAAACTGTGTAATGGAGATTATCCTATCCAGACGTAAGGATACAATGCAGTATGCATCTCTACTCCCACATCAAAGATGGACTCCCAATGAAACTGCTTGCTAGATCTTGACAATAGGATGCTGGACTCTGCCATTGTCCCTGCCTGCAATCATGAACATAGGACTGTATAGGAAGAACTATACTATAGCAATGACTTAGGGGAACTCAGTGAAGGGAGAGGGTGAAAGGGAAATTTTACGGCCTATTGAAGTATTTCATAAACTGATACAATAATGATAGAAATTAGTAAAATTTTAAAAATTCCAGTGTGACACTACTCTGAATTAAAAAAAAAAAAATTACCTCCAAAAACTTCAGCAAACAGAATTTGTTCTGGTTTTAGTAAAACAATATACATAATTAAATATTTGTTTCCTTTTACTTCTAAATTGTAGGGTTGCTGCTTCATTTTCATTTATTTATTTTTAAGATTTATTTTATTTTTATTGCTAGTCAGATATCTAAAGAGGAGGAGAGACAGAGAGGAAGATCTTCGGTCTGATGAGTTACTCCTTAAGTGCCAGCAAATGTCAGAGCTGAGCTGATCTGAAACCAGGATCCAGGAGCTTCTTCCTGGTCTCTCATGTGGTTGCAGGTTCTCAAGGCTTTGGGCTGTCCTTGACTGTTTTCCCAGGCCACAAGCAGGGAGGTGGATGGGGAGCGGGGCTGCTGGGATTAGAACTGTTACCCATATAGGATCCTCGCACATTGAAGGCGAGGACTTGAGCCACTAGGCCACTGTGCCGGGCACTATTTATGTATTTAAATAGTTTGAAATAATTTAACGCTTTTATAGAAATTGCAGAAAGCTATAGTCTCACCTACCCCCCCAATACACCAGATGTCAATGTGATGAATCACTTTACATATATGCAGATGTTTGTTCATGCACACATATTGATACGTATTGTACACATGAGTACTTTTTTTCTTAAAATATTTGTTTTTATTGGA
This sequence comes from Ochotona curzoniae, assembly GCF_017591425.1. Classification (NCBI taxonomy): domain Eukaryota; kingdom Metazoa; phylum Chordata; class Mammalia; order Lagomorpha; family Ochotonidae; genus Ochotona; species Ochotona curzoniae. The sequence goes on along the minus strand of NW_024465561.1, from coordinate 971,690 downwards.
AAGGTAGATTTACAGAGAGGAGACAGAGAAATATCTTCCATGTGTTGGTTCACTTCCCAGGCGGTCACAAACAGCTGGAGATGAACTGATGCGAAGTTAGGAGCCAAGACCTTCTTCTGGGTCTCCAGGCAGGCGCAGGGACCCAAGCACTTGATCTTAGCCCTGGGGACCAGGGGAGGGAAGCCTAAGGCGGCCTCTCTCTCTTGGGTATGGGGTACTTCCTGCTGCCTGAGCTCCCTACCTCGCTGCTCGGCGGAGGACTCTGAATCCCTTGTCAAATGGTTTTTGGGGTCTGGAATGGAAGGAGGGCGAAGAGCTAGGAAGAATCCAAAATGATCACTCAGAAGCCACAATCATTAAAAGCCATCTATTCCCTGTGGATCAGAGTTGCAAATGTTTCAGCTCATTGGTAAAGGAGCTTTTTCGGAGGGACTAATAGGGTCTGGGAGGAGTCATACCGCCAGCCACACTGGCTATTCTCCACTGCCAAGATTTCTAGGGGTAAAACCATGAGTTTTGAGGTCAAGTAGAACAGGTAGGGGGGAAAGGCGACTATCGCTGAAGCACCTTATATTCTAGAAAAATTCCTGGGGTCCAGGCCTAGGCTCAACCTTGTGATGAGGGGTGAAGAGTGGGAGTGGGTTTAGCAGTGGTGCTTCTGGGGGGCCGTCTGGGATCCTGGGGTCCAGGATCGACACCCGCCTTCTCCAGCACCCCAGAAACCAAAGGGTTCCCGATTTCCTCGGCAAGTGTGCAGCCCTCACCCCGATTCCGATTTCAGGGAAACCCGCCCCGCCTTGACATCTCCGGGGCCGGGACCGCAGCTCCGAAATTCCTCCCCAGCCTGGCAGCATCCCGACCCCAACCGTCCCGGAAGATCCGGAATCTTTTCTCCGCCGCGAGGGTTCTGGGAATTGTAGTTCCGACCTGCGGAGCAACGGCGCACTTCCTGGTTCGGCTAGAAGCGCGACCATTGTGCTGCGCCCCGGCAACTCGCCGCCGCGGCCCTTCCTTTGCCGGCCGGGGCAAGTACTTGAAGCCGAGGTGGTGGCGCCGCAGAATCCCGGAAGGGAACTCGGTTCTCCTGAAGAGCCGTGAGGCGGCGACAGGCCCAGCCTGGCTTGCACGCCCGACGACGCCCAGGTGCGGGGACGAGGGAGGCCGGGCGCGCGCATGCGCAGGGCCTAGGCGGGAAGCTGGAAGCGATGGCTTGAGCTGAGTGGGCGACTCAGTTTCCGAGTGGAAATATCGAGGCCGGCGTGTGGTCCGTGGCTTGACCTGCGATCCTGCGTGGGTTGTGCCCTTGGCCTGGGGGCCTGAGGACTCCCACCATGGTGAAAGACGGGACACCTGAGGATGTCCAGGTTAACAGAAGGGTTTGTGCCACCATCCCCGTGGCCTTGAGCAGGTGTCGGGGAGGGAAGCGTGAGGACCCTCTGGCCAGGAGAGACCAGGCTGCAATCGAGGGTCCTGCCCGGGGAGAGGCTGTGCTACTTCAGTAAGCCCCCCAGGTGATAATGAGCGAGGGCTGTCATCTGGCAGGTTGGAGACACCATGGAAAGCGTTGTTTGCACCTGCCCCAGCCTGGACTGGTCAGCCTGGGTCTCAGGTAGGCTGGTGCTGAACCCCCGCATCGTTGCGGGTTGGTGGAGGTGCTGGGTTGGGAAGGCCGAGGCTGCAGCAGCCAGCCGGCTTGGGACCAGGCAGCGTGCTGTATCGCTTGACCTGTTTCTACATCTTGACTTGAGCGGCTCCGATTCTAGGCTGAGGCGAGGGGCAATCTGTGCTTCTGATTGAACCTGAAAGGGGTTAAGGTTGACTGATACCCAGGTGCCCCTGGGGGTGTGGACAGGAGGAGGTGCAAGGGCCCAGGTTCTTGCGTGCTGCAAGTGCCCTTCGATGAGACGTACTGGGATTGTGGCTTCAGGCAGAGGGACAGGGATGGAGGCTTGTGGGTGCCCGAGGCACCCCTGGCAGAGTGAGGTGTGGAGTGAGGGGTACAGATGGTTGTCTCAGGAGTGGGGATTGCGTGAGCCCGCCAGTGTGGGCTCGATGTCCGGGGGTGAGCCTGGGTACCACTGGGCTAGGCCCGTGCTGGAGTGTTGGTGGAGAAAGCAGGAGGCATAACGTCATTACCGAGTCAATTGCCGGGAGTCGGGGACTGGAGCTTGATGGTGGGCCTCCTGCCTTGGGCCGTTACTGGGATTCTGGGCTCTCCGTCCCAGAGCCGTGCTGTTGCCCTTGGGACTGCAGGTGGAGGTGGGCAAGGAGTCCTCACTGGAGAGACCTTCGTGTGCCAGGTGTTTTTGGGGAGAGGGGGTTCCCAGGACCCAGTAGAATTAAAGGAGACACTGAAAGATGTTGCTGATTTGGGTGATGGGCTCTAGGCCGGGCAGGGCGTCTGGGAAGGCCGAGGCCTGGTCTGAGTGGAGGGTGTGGAATTCGTCGTGCTGGCACAGAATTCCACACCTACCATGGGCAATGCATCCAGGGAGCAGAGACCCCTGCAGGGATTGGTGGTACAGGTGGGGGTCGGGGCACGGTGAGGTGTGTGAGGACCTGCGTGAGTGTGCGTTGCTCAGGGCTTGCCTTCTCGACACAGCCCCCGACCCCAGCACCTGCCTTGCCTGGAGGAGAGCATGGAAGAGCAGGAAGAAAAGCCCCTGGAGGCCCCCGTGCAGGTGAGTGGAGCTGCGCTGCCCAGAGCGACCCCAGGTCTGCTGCCACGCAGGGCCGGCAGTCCAGCCCCCGGGGTTGGCCACTGTGGCTGTGTGGTCCATCACGGCCAACAGGCTCCTGGCTCTTGTGTGCTACACATTTTAGGGATCTCTGCTATGGGTCTTGGGTCTTGTCGGAGAGAACTCCACCTGAGAGGAATTTGGGGTCCTGATTGAGAAACCCCCGAGTACTGTTTGGATCTCCCCAGCAGTTCATGGCTTCTTTGGAGAGTGAGCAGTACATGTTTTTGAAATGTGCAGCGGCTCGTGGCTCAGTAGAGGGGACCAGTACACCTGAATGAGCCGAGGTAAGGGAGAGGGCAGCGTTCACTGGCGACATTGCAGCCAGTTGGCTGATGCTTTCTCACTGGGATCAGAGATGCTTACAGTCTGTATTAAGAAAAAAGCATTTGAAAATCACACCTTTTGAAAATGAACATATGGGATCCTGGTTCAGTGACTCAATTGACTCGATTGGCTCATCTTTCCCCTTCAAGCACTAGGACCCCATGTGAGTGCTGGTTCAAGTTCCAGCTGCTCCGCTTCCCTTCCGGCTCCCTGCTTGTGGCCTGGGAAAGCAGCAGAGGACGGCCCAAAGCCTTGGGACCCTGCACCCAAGTGGGAGACTTGGAAGAAGTTCCTGGCTCCTGGCTTCGGATCAGCTCAGCTCTGGCCGTTACAGTCATTTGGGGAGTGAACAGCAGATGGAAGGTCTTTCTCTCTCTCCTTTTCTGTGTATATCTGCATTTCCAATAAAAATAAATTAACCCTCAACAAAAAAAGAACAGAAATGTAGTTTGTATGTTTGTGGGAAATAGGGTAGAAAATATACTAAGCAGTTAGCAACGTTATATGTCATTTTTCAACATTCCTCACCCTTATTTTCACATTTTTGTACAGTGAATTTTTAGGTTAAAAAGCCAGCAATTTCAAACATTTTCCCATAGCAAATGTTCTTTGAAAACATTTAACCACTTAAACTAAATGAGAGCCTTCCCTTCTCCTTCCTCCCTTCCCCTTCCTCACTGATTCTGTCCCAAAGCCGTTAGGTGAGGCGGGGCTTGGCAGGTGCTTGCAAGGAGGGCCACCAGCTGGCAGAGGTGTCCCAGGCTGACCAGGGCGAGGTGGGCATCTCAGTGCCCAAGTTGAAGGAGATAGGTGCCCACCGGACAGTCCCCTGTCACATGCAAGCAGAGCAGGTAGAAGGAATAAGCGACTCGTGTAGGTGGGCAGGCCCACTGGGGATGAGAAGAGGGTCGTGGCGAGGCCGTAGCCTGACCTGGAGATCCATTGGTCAGTGGGTTGAAGAGAGCGTCCATCCTGCGGCTGGGCTGGTTGGGTATCTGCTGGGGGAGAAGATGTGTGAAGGGGCTGCCTGAGCTCAACGGCAGGAGGCACGGGGTGTCTGAGTCATATCAGGGAGATGTGTCCTCATGTTGGGGGTGCAGCCTCGTTTGCTGTGCTACCACATGAGGGTAGCTTCGTGGGGTAACAGAGCCAGGTGGCTGTGGAGGGCATTTGGGGAGGCATGATGTGAGCTGTGCAGGTGCAAGCTGTGCAAGGAGCCAGCACACAGGGCTGCGTGGAGGTACCAGGAAGGAAAGCCACAAGCTGGGGAGGAGGGCCCTTCTGCAGAACCGGCTTCCTGGGGGCGGGAGGAGGGGCTGTGTCTGGGACAGCAGACACTTGCAGGAGGCCTGCTCAGGTCAGCCAGAAGAAGGTTCCCCGCACAGATGTATTGCTCAGTGTTTTCTTGCTGTTGTGAAATACTTGAGGCAGCCCAGCCATGAAAGGAGGTGTTTTATTTAGCTCACTGATTTTTTTTTTTGAAGATTTATTGTTTTATTTTTATTGGAAACTCAGATATACAGAAACAAGGAGAGACAGAGAGGAATATCTTCCGTCTGATGATTCACTCCCCAAGTAAGCACAACGGCTGGTGCTACGCCGATCCGAAGCCAGGAGCCAGGAACTTGTTCCAGGTCTCCCACACGGGTGCAAGGTCCCAAGGCTTTGGGCCATCCTCAACTTCTTTCCTAGACCACAAGCAGGGAGCTGGATGGGAAGTGGACTGCCCGTGGCCTAGCAGCTCACTGATTTTTGAAACCAAAAATCTGATTGGTGCGGCACAGGTTCAGGTGAGGGTCCCTGTGGCTGTGTCACCTTATGGTGGATTGTGATGGCTGCAGCAGGTGTGGGAGGAGCAGTGGGGAGGGATGGTGTCTCCGTGGGGCAGGCCAGAGAGATGGGGTGGGGCCAGGCTCAGGCTCTTCTAACAGTTTTTTTTTTTTTTTTTTGCTTTTGCTTACTTTTTAAGGTTTTTTGTTAAGATTTATTAATTTTTATCAGAAAGATATACAAAAAGGAGGGGAGACAGGAAGATCTTCCGTCTGATGATTCACTCCCTAGGTGGCCGCAACAGGTGACGTTGAGCCTGTCGGAAGCCAGGAGCCAGGAGAAGCCAGAAGCTTCCTCTGGGTCTCACACTTCGGTGCTGCAGGGTCCCAAGGCCTTAGGCTGTCCTAGACTGCCTTCCCAGGCCACAAGAAGGGAGCTGGATGGGAAGTGGGGCCACTGGGATTAGAATTGGAATCCATATGGTAATCAGTTCATGCAAGGCAAGGACTCTAGCTACTAGGCTACTGTGCAGGGCCCAAGATTTATTTTTGTTGGAAAGGCAGATTTACACAGAGAAGGAGAGAGAAAAGTTGTCCATCGCTTATTTACTCTCCAAATGGCCACAAAGGCTGATGCTGAGCTGATTTGAAGCCAGGAGCGTCTTCTGAGTCTCCCACATGGGTGCAGGGTTCCAAGGCTTTGGGTCGTCCTCTACTGCTTTCCCAGGTCACAGGCAGAAAGCTGGATGGGAAGTGGAGCAGCTGGGACACAAGCTGGTGCCCATATGGGATCCCGGCACTTGAACAGGGAGAATTAGTTATTCAAGCCATTGATCCAGGCCCTAACAGTCCTCGTGAGAGGACCTCCCATGGTGCCATGGGGAGGACCTAGAACCCTTGCAGAGGCCCCCTCAGGGTGCGTAAGGACCTCTGCCAGGCTTCCATCAGGCTGCACCCCTCAAGGCTGCATGTGCTCTGAAACCCCCCTTCCCTGGAGCCGTGCTGCCAACATAGGCTCCTCGGCTGGGGGCGGGCACACAGCACCCAAGCCAGGGCACCAGGTGTCTCACCGTCAGATCAGGGGGGTCTGTGGGTGCCCAGGAATGCTAGGATGAGTGCTGGCAGCAGTGGAAGCCGGAGGTGCTAATGTGGGCTCATGTGGATGCGGAAAGGTGTTGAGAGGTGTGTGTGTGAGTCCAGACAGTCCCGTACACCCCTGGGGTGGGCTGTCGGGTGGGCGGTGACGTCCCAGTGCGAGTCCACCCAAGCCCTCGGGTTCGGTGGGTTTCACGGCAGTGGGAGGTGCACGTGCAGTCCTTATGCACATGACACTGCTGTGAGTGGTTTCTCAGGATTCCTCATGTACCTGTGCAGGATTTTGGAGAAAATTAAGTAAATATAAATTTGCATTCGCATCTTTGTCAAAGCCATAGGTACAAGAATGCATTTTAATGTTACTTTTAGTATTCTCCTTTAACCCAGGGAGTTTTCTGTGAATCTGGGTGTTTTCTGTGAATCTTTTTTTTTTTTTAATTTAAATTATTTTTATATGGAAGGCAGATTTACAAAGAGAAGGAGAGACAGAGAGGAAAAGTCTTGCATCTGCTTGTTCATTCCCTAAATGGCTGCAGTGGTGGAGTTGAAGCACCCACGTGGGCATTGACTTTCAGCCTCTGGAGGTGCAGGGTCCGAGAGGGCGTCCTGAGGGTGCCCGGCACGCTGGCACCCTGTGAGGCTTCAGTCTGGCTGCCGGCGGAGGCTCTGGCTACCTGGAGGATCCATGTGGCTGTGGACAGGAAGCCTCAGTTCCACGTAACAGAGGTCCCTCCCGACGTGCTGTCAGTCATTGAGCAGAAAGGGTGGGATGGAGGTAGCAGGGGACAGGAAGTAGGGGACGTCCGTATAGAAAGAGGACTGGAGCCTGAGGGAGCCTGCAACACACAGTTAAGACTGAAGTGACACAACATCGCCCCCTCTGTGTTCTTTGGGCCACACAGATCCTCCCTGGCACCATGTGGGCAAGGTTTACACAAGGGTGCCAGTGCCAGCAGGCAGCAGTCCTTGTAGGCCGCCTGGAGAGTGGTCACCACACACTCCGCTCTGAGAAGAATTTTGCTCATCAGAGGATGTTCAGGTACTTGATTTGAGCTCAGGCAGGAAGAGGGCTCAAGGGCCGAAGGGTTGACTTCCAGAGAAAGCCGTGATACAGTGAGCCAATCCAGGAAGAACCTGTGTGGGTGTTGGAGCCACCCAGGAGGTGTTGTGCCTCAAGCACTTGGAAGCAGCTGGGCCAGGGAAGAAGGTTTTAGTCTCCAGGGGCTGATGTATGCCTGAAGGAGTGGGAGAGCTAAAGGGACCCTCCACCCAGGAGGAGTTCTGAATCAGACAGGGTGGGGACTGGGTTCCTGCCCTGTTGAGCCACTGATGTAGACAATTCAGGGTCTCCTGTGTGTCAGATCCTTTCACTTGAGATGTGGGCTCTGTCTCCCATCTGCGTGGGCTCCACAGTGGGAGGCCTGTGCATGGGAACCTCCCCGACACATGGGATCACTGTTGGCATGCTTTGTATGCAAAGCTCTGAGAATGAAGTTTGGGGCTGCCTCCCTAGTGTGGTTGGGAAATTTGTCTCCTCCGGTCATTCAGTTCTGATGACAACACATAGAGAGCTCAGGTGGGCCGTGTCAGACTGGTCCACAGCACCCAACCAGCACATATGAGATCCAGGAGGGGAAACAGCAAAGCCAGTAGAGGGATGTAGAGGGCTGCCCTGCTGAATCACCACTCGCACTGGAGAGCGTGAGTTGGGATGGGGGCAGACCAGACCAGGCAGGGCTACAACACCTGTAGGCCTCATGTGAGCTGGACCAGGGAAAAGCCAGGCTGGATTGACTGTTCCTACTGGTGCAAGCATAAGTCAGAGTGAGTGTGGGTTGGTAGGGCTCTGCCAGAGCATCAGCTAGCAGATGCTAGGAGGGGGGGAGCAAATTCTTTCAAGTCAGCCTGCAGAACCACCTGGAGAGTGTATGATCCGGGAGTGGGCCCAGTACAGAAATAGCGAGCACCTCCCTCCTGGGTTGCCACTCCGTCTGGTGAGCATGAGAATCAGGACAGGGGCTAGACAGAGAGTGGTGCTTGTTGGCAGGTGTGTGCACTGACATGCATGTGAGCTAAATGGGATGTGGGACAGACTGAACCAGTCTGCTGTACATACTGGCAAGCACAGAAACCAGGGTAGGGGTTGGGACTGGTGGGAGTTATTGTGGGTCACTCCGACTAGGATGCAGCTCCCACTGGGTAGCATGAGGCATGAGGGCCAAGTGGGTGTTGGGCAGGATCAGGCTAGTCTGTAACATCCATTGGTTTGTGTAGAAGACAGGGGTGGAAACAGAACTGACCCAGAAATTGCAACCACCAGCATATGCATAAGCTGATTGAGGCGATGAACTGAGCCGGACCCTGTACTGGCAAGCACACAGAAGAATTTGGCCTGGGATCACCTCAGACGAGTTTCTTTGGGGATTCCCCAACCAAGCTGCTAAACTCAGAACCTCAACCATTAAGAGAAGTGCAGGTTCCATGATCTGACCATGGAGTGCATGTGTCAAAGCTGAGCTGCCTCAGAGGCTTAGATGGAGCAGTGGACAGCATATCCTGGTGCACATGGAGGATGTGGCAGTACATCGGAGCCTGCAGAGAACACCTGGTACCACAGCAGAGGATGGAGGACAGAAGAAATTGATCAGCTACTCCAGCAACATATTGGTAGTCACAATCTGGGCAAACGGAGACTAAGGTGGACTGTGTCAGCCAGTGGATTCTGGAGAGATTTCATTGTGCTTGGAATGGCGAGATTGGCAGCAATTCAGAACTGTTGAACTGTTAAAACCACTTGAACAGTGCCCTCAGAGCATGCCCCACATCGGGGACCCTGGAATGGTTGAGACGCTGGGTGTGGCTTCTCCTTGCGCGGGGAGGAGAACAAAACACTCCAATTTAAAAAGACTTACTTGAAAGAGTTTAAATGGGCCTAATGCTTGACTCGGTTAATCCTCCTTTAGCAAAAGCTGAGTTCCCATATGAGTGTCGGTTCATATCCTGGCTGTTGCACTTCCCATCCACTTTCCTGCTTGGGATGGACAAACAGTGGAGGATGGCCCAAGCCTTGGGACCCTGCTGCCACATGAGAAACTTGGAGAAGGCTCCTGGCCAGATATATTTGAGACATGAATGAATTTTGAGTTTAGACGAGTCCCAAGCCCCAAGATTTATCGTCGTTATATATGCAAACATTCTAAAATCTAAAAGCATCTTAAATCTAAACACGCGTATTCGTTGGCATTGTTGATTAGGGCCAGCGGATCCTAATTGATGGCGTCTTTGTTGACAGGACTTTTTGCTTGGATCTGTTATGAAGTTAGCTTGTAGATTTATGAGTCTGGCTTTGGTCACACTGCATTCTATTTTATTTGCTTATTTTTTTAAAAAAAGGTTTATTTTTGTTGTCAAGTCCGATTTACAGAGAGGAGAAACAGAAAGCTCTTCCCTACGCTGGCTCACTCCCTAAGTGGCCACAATGGCTTGAGCTGAGCTGATCCAAAGCCAGGAGCCAGGAGATTCCTCTGGGTTTCCAATGCAGATGCAGAGTCCCAAGGCTTTGGGGCATCCTCTATTGCTTTGCCAGGCCTAAGGCTGAAGCTGGATGTGAAATGGAGTGGCAGGGATATGAACTGGTGCCCATATGGGATCCCAGCACATGCAAGGTGAGGATTTAGTCACTAGGCTATCATGCCAGACCCTTATTTGGTTATAATTCTGTGATTTCGGAATTTAGACGCAACTAGCCTAGACAGTCAATTTTTTTTTTTTTTTTAATTTCTTTAATGCTGAGTTTTGTTTTTATTTTTATTGGAATGCAGATATACAGAGAGGAGAGACAGAGAGGAAAATCTTCCATCCGATGATTCACTCCCCAAGTGAGCCCAACGGCCAATGCTATGCCTGTCTGAAGCCAGGAGCCTCTTCAGGGTCACCCGCACAGGTGCAGGGTCCCAAAGCCTTGGGCCGTCCTCAACTGCTTTCCCGGGCCACAGGCAGGGAGCTGGATGGGAAGCGGGGCTGCTGGGATTAGAACCAGCGCCCATATGGTATCCCAGGCATGCAAGGCAAGGACCTTAACCACTTGTGCCACCGCGCTGGGCCCAATGCTGAGTTTTTAAGGCTTGAGGTGGGGTCTGAGGTTCAACTTTTCTTTTCTTTTCTTCTCTTCTTTTCTTTTCTTTTCTTTTCTTTTCTTTTCTTTTCTTTTCTTTTCTTTTCTTTTCTTTTCTTTTCTTTTCTTTTCTTTTCTTTCTTTTCTCTTCTCTTCTCTCCTCTCCTCTCCTCTCTTTTCTTTTTTCTTTTTTCTTTTCTTTCGATTTCTTTTTTTAAGAGTTAAGTTATAGCCAGTGAGGAATACACAAACACACACACACACACTGAGCAAGCGCCAGTAATTGAGAGAGCTTCTGTTGGTTTACTCTCTAAATGGTTGGAACTGGGTCTGCTGAAGGCAAGAGCTTCTTTCTGGGCTCCTACACAGGTGCAGGGCCCTAGCACTTGGGCTGTCCTCCACTGCTTTCCCAGGCTGGTAGCAAGAAGCTGAATGAGAAACAGAGCAGCTGGGACGCAAACTGGCACCCGTATGGGAAGCTGGTGCCACAGGCAGCTTACCTTCCATGCCGCTACAGCGCCCCCTAGACAGTTCTTCTGTTCTGCATGGTATCTAGGATGGTTTCTTCATCTGGTGGCTGGGCTGGCCCTGGAGGTCCACCATGGAGCGGGCTGCTCCAGCAGGTATAAGGTAGCCGTTGCTGGGTAGTCAGAAAGGATCATTCAAGGATAGTGACCGCTGACTTACAAGTAGATTCATGGAGACCGTCAGGCTCATGTCTGCAGCTTCCGTCCTCCTCAGCAGTAGGAGAGAACAGAATTGGTGGGTAGGATCTGTGAGAACACGGGTGATATCAGATCCCAGCCTGCTCCCATGGGCTTAGCCGTGAGATGTGACTTAGCTCGCTGATTGCTCTCTCTTGTCCGTTTGCCTTCTTAGGACCCTCTGCTTCCTCAGGAAGTTCCCATCAAAGCTGAGGAAGAAGATGCCGGGTCACTGGCCGTCACTTCTCAGGTGAGTTGGGCAGTCTCCTCACTGAGAAGTGTGGCTTTCCGGTGGGTGGTGAGCAAGCTGGGACAGGAGTGAAAAGCAAGAAGATGGGGATGAGGAGACAGCTTTGCCAACGGATTGGTCATCATGTGAAAAATTGAAGAGAGTGAGGCTGCAAGAAAATTTGAGATTGAGGGTCTTTTATTTAAGAGGATTGGAAAATCTTGACTTTTTAAGTGACTGTAGGAAGGTTTTAGTAGAGAAAAAGAAGTCAGCCATAAAGTATAAAGCAGGGCCAAACTCACTGGCTTGGTTGGCTAATCCTCCCCCACTCAGGGGTCTTGAGAACAGACCCTGTCGTGCTTACAGGAGGCAGCCTGAGACATTCTGTTTACGTGGTGGTCATGACAGTGAGTGTCTGCTCAGAGTCCAAGAGTGGACAGAAGTAGAACTGTGCAGGATGGAGGTCATATTAGCTGTCATTATTCATTTAGCATTCTCAGACGTAGTAACTGCTAGCCCTTGTTGTGTGTTTAGTAAACTGCTAGCGTCAGGTCATATATTATCACAATTAATTTATCAAACCAGTGAGATGATGATTATGGTTAAGCCTAAATAGCAGAAATGGAATAAACTCACTATTACAAGATGGGTTATCAGATGACATCTATTTGTTTAATAATCCAAATGCATGCCCTGTGTAAGAGGTCAGAGAACTCACATCTCCTTTTCTTCTTAATCCGGTGCTTTTGATCTGTAAGCACTGCCTTATGCTGGGGCTCATACTTCGTCATCTGTGTGGGCCGGATCATCTCACAGTCTGCTTCTGTGAGTTTTTATTGCACTACCACCACCCTCATTTGTGTATCTACCTTCCTGCTTTTTTTTGCTACAGCAGCAGAGTTGAGTCATTGCGATTAAAAACTGTGTTGCCTGCGAGCCTTGAGATACTTATCATCTGACCTTTGGCAGAAAATTCTTACCCATTCTTATTCCTCCAATTTCTTCAAAATCAAAAAGAATAAGCATTTTCTTTAAATTGGACAAAAAGAAAAGAAAAAGAACACCTGTACCAGTTTTTACCTGGCGTTCCACCGTGGGGTTTGAAGAGGTGTGGTTTCTAAGCCTTGGGGACTTAACTGGAAGACTTCTATGTGAGTTGACTGGGGTCCTTCAGACACCACGAGTTAGAGGCAAGCTCCCAGTCATTTTTCAAAGGCAAATGCTGGAAGAAATGCTGCCCCTCTGAGTAGGGATGTGTGTTTTGTTGCAGCAGGGACCAAGCTTCAAAGTTATGACGGTAGACTTCACTCAGGAGCAGCCTGGCCCTTGGAGGCCTGTGCAAGAGACAGCAAACAGAGAGACCGTCCTGGACAAGCACAAGGACCTGGTCTCTTTGGGTAAGAACACCGTCCCTCCCAGTGAAGGGCCTTCTGCTGAAATGATGCATGCCCATGTGTTGTGTAACTACCACAGGATTCAGCAGCCATAATGATTTGGATCACACATGGATTGTGTTGGTGCTTTTATTCCCCAGTGAATATCTTCAGAGCAGGAGAAAAGAAGTTCGGTTTCTTTGGCTTGAATTTGTTTAATCTTCATTCCTAAAGGGCCAAAGCCTGGAATGATATTCTACAGTGATTTTCAATGTCTAGTGCTAAAGAGGGTGGAAGGGACCTTCTGTTTGTTTAAAATGGGTTGCAGTACTGGGTTGAGTTTGGGGGTTCTGCATAAGTGATTTTTTTTTAAGATTTATTTTTATTATTTATTTATTGGAAAGGCGGATATACAGAGAGGAGAGACAGAGAGGAAGATCTTCCGTCCGATAATTCACTCCCCAACTGAGCGCAACGACCGATGCTATGCCGATCCAAAGCCAGGAGCCTCTTCTGGGTCTCCCACGCGGGTGCAGGGTCACAAAGCCTTGGGTCTCCCACGTGGGTGCAGGGTCCCAAAGCTTTGAGCCGTCCTCGACTGCTTTCCTAGGCCACAGGCGGGGAGCTGGAAGGGAAGCAGGGCTGCTGGGATAGAACCAGCGCCCATATGAGATCCCGGGTGTGCAAGGTGAGGACCTTAACCACTGCACCACCGCGCCGGGCCCCATAAGTGATTTTTTTTTTTAATTTGCAGGTGCTTTGCACTCAAAGTCATATTTATTCAACTAAGATTATTGTTAAAATAGTTCCATGTTAATGCTCTGTGATACTGATGTGCTGTGATAGTTCGGTGCTTACTTACTGCTTCGGCCCATTCTTTTGCTTTCTCAATACAGATTATAGGTGTATATAGGTAGAAGAAAGTGAACTCACATGTTCTTCCCATACTTTGAGTCATCCCACTGTGTCCACTCTAATGTCTTTTTTGGGGGCTAGGGTGTGTTCCTTTGCTGTTTTCCAGATTTGACAATTGTACTTGGAAGAAGAGACTGCATTTCAAAGCAGAGCCTGCCAGATGAAGTGAAGACAAAAAGGTTGATGCGGGATGATCCTTGGGTGCCTACAGGTGAAGAAGTCTGTGACTATAAGGACCAGCGGCAGAAGCAAAAGGAGAAGCAAGCGAGGCGTTTGCAGGAAGTGGCAATCACTCAAAGGAAAGCTGTTATTCACACCGCAGTCTGCCAAGGTGGGAAGCTTGAGGAGGGTGGGCTGGAGCCCAGTCCGCCATCACTCCCACTGATACCTGTAAGAAGCCATTTTCATAAACATGTATCAAATGATAAAAAATTACCTCAGAATGTTGCAGTAAACAGTTATCAGAAGACACATAACCACGGGCAGCTATGTGAGAAGAGTGAGTGTGGAAAGCTTCCTGAGAGCATTCACCTCATTCAAGTTACAAGAACTCAAACAGTAGATACACCATATGGCTTTAGCAGCATCATTCCATCCCCTAGCCACCCTATACCTCCAAACAGGCATGGACAAATTCATGGGACAGGAGAAACCTTAAGTTTGAAGGCATGTGGGCAAGTTTTGAACCAGAGCATGTCAAAGGAGCAGCTGGGGCTTCCTGGTGATGAGAGTCAGCACACATGCAGTGAAATCTCTCAGAGTTCATCTCTGGCTCCAAATGTGAAAAATCATTCAGAAGAGAAACCATTTGAGTGTCATCACTGTGGTAAGTCCTTCAGCTGGAGCTCGCATCTCATTGCACATCAGAGGATTCACACAGGAGAGAAGCCTTATGAGTGCAGCCAGTGTGGGAAATCCTTCAGCCGCAGCTCACACCTTGTTTCACATCAGAGAACTCACACTGGAGAGAAACCCTACAGATGTAACCAGTGTGGGAAGTCCTTCAGCCAGAGCTACGTCCTTGTTGTGCACCAGAGGACTCACACAGGAGAGAAACCTTATGAGTGCAGCCAGTGTGGGAAATCCTTCCGGCAGAGCTACAAGCTGATAGCTCACAAAAGAACTCACACTGGGGAGAAGCCCTATGAGTGCAACCAATGTGGCAAATCCTTCATCCAGAGCTACAAGCTGATAGCACACCAGAGAATTCACACTGGGGAGAAGCCCTATGAGTGCAACCAATGTGGCAAATGCTTTAGTCAGAGCTACAAGCTGGTTGCTCACCAGAGAACTCACTCAGGAGAAAAGCCCTTTGAGTGTAATCAGTGTGGCAAGTCTTTCAGTTGGAGCTCCCAGCTGGTGGCCCATCAAAGAACACACACTGGAGAGAAGCCCTACGAGTGTAGTGAGTGTGGGAAGTCTTTCAACCGCAGCTCTCACCTCATTATGCACCAGAGAACTCATACTGGAGAAAAACCTTATGAATGTAATCAATGTGGGAAGTGCTTCAGTCAGAGTTACGTTCTTGTTGTACATCAGCGAACTCACACTGGAGAAAAACCCTATGAGTGCAACCAGTGTGGCAAATCCTTCAGGCAGAGTTCATGTCTTACCCAACATCAGAGAACTCATACTGGTGAAAAGCCCTACGAGTGTGGTCAGTGTGGAAAAACATTCAGCTTGAGTGCTCGACTGATTGTCCATCAAAGAACTCACACAGGAGAGAAACCATTTACTTGCAGCCGGTGTGGGAAAGCTTTCATGAACAGCTCTAAACTTATTAGGCATCAGGCCACTCACTCAGAAGAGAAACCCTACGACTGTGATTAGTTGGGATATTGTCAGCCAGAGTTGATTCCTTTCTCTTGTATTCTTTTTCAACATTATTTTAAGGGAGTGCATTTAGTGGAAAAATGGGATAAAAGCAAGGTATGGAAAAATGTGCATTTGTCACTTTACTGGATATGTTGAAACTTGTTCTGAAGAATTGGGGAAAGCCTGCCAAATAAATATATTCCCCATACAGTCAGAATGGGTCCCCATGACACATTCGTACAAGAGTACTAAATATTGGCACTTTTCTTTGCAGAAAAAGCTCAGATCTGTTTTTGAGACAAAATCATTATGTTGTGGAGTAATGCCTGTGAGTTCGACTCCCAATACCCAATAAAATGCCAACAATAGTTGACTTCCAGAGATTATTGAAAGATTTCTGGGGAATGATAACTCAGTGTAGCATTTTACATGATAGGCCCACTAATTAGTTTGTAATGTGATTCATACAGCACTTTCTTATGTGAAGTTTTTCTTTTTTCTTTTTTTTTTTTTAAGATTTATTTTTATTTTAATTGGAAAGGCGGATATACAGAGAGGAGGAGAGACAGAGAGGAATATCTTCAGTCCGATGATTCACTCCCCAAGTGAGCACAACAGCTGATGCTATGCTGATCCAAAGCCAGGAGCCTCTTCCAGGTCTCCCACGTGGGTGCAGGGTCCCAAAGCTTTGGGCTGTCCTGGACTGCTTTCCCGGGCCACAAGCAGGGAGCTGGATGGGAAGTGGGGCTGCTGGGGTTAGAACCGGAACCCAAATGGGATCCCGGGCGTGTAAGGCGAGGACCTTAACCACTTGCACCACCGCTGCGCCAGGCCTGTGAAGTTTTTCTTAAAAAAAAAAAAAAAAGACTGCTGTAATATGAACTACACAAAAACAAATATCTATAATATTAATATGAAAATATTTCTTGAAAATAACTGGAAGGAATTATAGCTGTATCTTTTTGTTTTATGTCATGTCTTGTTTTTGGAATATATATATGTATGTCCTCTGCTAAAATAAATGCTGTGTTAAAAAAAAATTTGTAAAGAATATGCTAATCTTGTTAGAGGACTTAGGAAACACCGAGTCACAGTATAGCAAAGACCTAATTTGGACCAGCAGTGTGAGCAGCTCATTCTTGAGGACTGGTATTCCAAGGGGTGCAGGAAATGTCCGACTGAGTGACAGAAGAGGAATTGGGCAGTTAGAGCAGAGCAACTGGGCAGAGTGTGTGGGGTCATTTCAAGGTACATAGTGCAAATCCTTGAAAGAAAAGTTCACAGGGTCACCAAGGAAATTCATTACTGCTACGTTAGAAGGACCCAGCGTAAGAAGTAACACGAAGTAACACACAGTAAGGCCGCATTTTGTAGTGCAGTGGCTAGTCTTTTTTTATATATAAGGTTGAAGGGCTACAGGAAAGTGGATAAGAGTATTTCCACATTTTTTTCCTGTATCTCTGGAAAACGGGGAGGTAAAGGGAGAAGCACCACCCAGTCTCCCACCCATCCTTGATGTCTCCCACCCAGGTCCATCCCTGATGTCTCCCACCCAGGTCCATCCCTGATGTGGTGCATGCTCCGAGGGTCTTGCTCAAGTGGTTTTGATAGTTTGACAGCTCTGAATTGCTGCCTATGTCACCATTCCAATCAGGATGAGGTCATTGAAGAATCCACTGATTGTCATAGTCCATCAGAGTCTCTGTTTGCCCAGTTCTTCTCGCCAGCATGTGGCTGGGGTACTTGATTGATTTGTCCTGTTCTCTGTCTTTTCATGGATAAGTTCTGAGTCTGGCAGCTCAAATTGGGAGATCCCCAAAGAAACTTTGAAGTGTCCTAGACCAGATTTTTGTGTGTGTTTGACAAGTACAGGGCCCAATACAGTCCATCACACCAGTCAGCTGGTGGTTGCAGTTGCTGGGTCAGTTCTGTTTCCAGCCCTTTCTTCCACTGCAACCAATGGGTGTTGCAGTCCAGCATGATTCTGCCCAGCACACACTTGGCCATTAGGCCAACAGCTATTCCCTCCCTCCCAGGATGCCCAGGGCACATTGCCCACCTGCCAGGCCCAGCAGCTGCGCCCCTGTACACCTCACCATGAACTTGCTTTCCCATGTCTGCTGCCTCTTTTCCTAGAATCCTGGAAGACTGGGCCGTGGCCATGCCTCACCTCTCCTCCCCGAGACTTGCCACCCATGCCTTTCTGCCAGAGTCAGCCCCCACACCTGACCTGTTGATGACCCTGTGCGTGTGCCCTGCAGAGGCACGGCTCCCCCGCATGCCCCTGCACTCAGGCCCTCTTCTGCCTCTCTGGGTGCACTGCAGGGCCTGCCCTTTCACCTTGTACCCGCTTCCTTTCTGGCTGCGCAACACCCCAGTGCCAGGCTCCCCTGCAGCACATGACTTCTTGGCATGCGTCCTCACCCTCTCTGGGGACTCACCAACAGGTCCCAGCTGCTCTCATGCACGATGCTCCTCGCCCCTAACCACTGCCCCGTCACCTGTAGCCTTGAGTCTCTCTGTCATCTCATCGGGCTCCTTCCACAAGGACACCACACTGTCGGCTGAGTCAGCCCTCCTGACTCAGGGAACATCCCCTGGTTCCGGAAATTCACCTTGTTCCTCTCCGCAGTTGGCCTTGCCCCCTTTGCCTGGTGCTGACACAGGCTGGTCCTGGGGGCTGGGATGGTGTGGGGGTCTGCAGCACAAGCTCTCTTCTTCACCACGATCATCCTGTCCCCACTCAGCAGGTTTCTTCCATTCACACGATGGCTCTTAGCTTTCTCACTTGGGTCAAGGCCAGGAGCTAGACCAAGATCTTCAACAGCCGTGGCACTAACAATACACTTGTTCAGCTACACCAAGAGCTGAGTGTGGACTCCACGTGGTGTTTGGAAAGCACCTGTAGGCTTTGAGAGCCACTCGTAGTGTTTTGGCCTCTGGCCCTCTCTCATCAAGAGGGCATTTGGGTGATCACCAGAGAACAAGGTCTCCAGACCTTTCCCCTCTGGGACCCTTGTCTCGGTGAAGGTCGAGATTCTCCAAACTTACCAATGGGCACCGTGTGGCATCTGGGCAGTACCTGTGATGCACTTTCTATACTCCATCTTAGCTTGTCCGAAACCATGCCCCTAATGTATTACCTATTACCTTTTAGGAAAATAACATCTCTTCATTTATAATATGAAATGAATTTCACACCTTAGAAGTAATTTTGTTTTTAGTATTCATTTATTTCACAATGTTTTTTTTATTATAAAGACAATTCTATAGAAAAAGAATGATACGAAGATCCTTCATCCTCTTGTCCCCCGAGGTGTCTTCAATGGCTTGTGTTGTTCCAATCTGAGCCTGGATTCTGCTTTGGGTCTCACTGGTGTATGCGTTGTTCCAAGGGTTTGGGTCATCCTTTGCTGCTCTCCCATGTTATAAGGTGGGAGCAGCCAAGCCCTTTATAACAACTCCCACAGGCATGCCACTGTTGGAGGTGGATGATTAACCAATTGGGCCAGTGTACCAGTCCGACCTCGTCATCTTTTACACACCTGCCTTGGGCATCTCTTCCTTTGTGATTTTGTCAGCATTTTCTCTCCCATAGGATCGACCTCCAACTGTTGTTAGGGATACAGATTGGTTACCGCTGTGGGTGCTCATCATGACAGGGGAATTCTTTTTTGGGGGACAACAGTAAGGCATCGTTCCGATACCTGTGGCAGAGTGTGGATTGGTTCCAGTTTGATCCAATCATTTCAGAATTTCATGGACTCTCAAAGCTGGAAGCCTCAAGGACAGAACTCAGTTTTTGGAATGGCTAAATTCAGCAGATGTGACAGAAACACATAGTGTTTTCTGAGATGCATAAAACTTGACCTTTGTCAGTACAAAACAGAAAAACCTGACTGTGTTGTCGTAAGAGAGCTCATCCTGCAGAAGCATCAGGATCAGGCAATCTTGTCTCCAGGCTGCGGGCCTTGGACCAGTGGCCCTCTCCCCACCACATCGCCACTGCTAGTACCTGTGCTATTCACCAGGACTTGTTCTGCCAGCCTCGGTCCTCATCGGAATGTTCCTGGCAGCACCACCCTTCGGGGATCTGTACTTCCATATAATCCTGACTGGCAATAGGCACAAACAGAAAAAGGTACAAGTCAAGGCCAATAACAGATAGCAAACCAAATTTGCATCTCAGAACAATGAACAGGCTTCATGGAAGATCGATTTACTTTACTGTATTCAGGCGCAGAATGTTTCTCAGTTCAAAGGGATAATCTTTTTATTCAAGTTACCAGCATGGCGTGCAGGATGTCAGGAACCCACCCTGTATGTGCCTTACTCCAAATGTGTGGGAAGGATGGCATGTTCCTCCAGCCCAATACTCGGGTGCCTACCTTGCCCTCTAAGAGACCCAGGATAGCTGGCAGGAGCGTGCGCTTCTCGATTGCCAACGCTAGGTGGCGTGCCTCCAACCCAGGCCCAGCAGAGGAAGCAGTGTAGCGCCCCAAGATGTCAGGGGTGTGAGAAAGAAAGTAATGTTTATTTGAACCATGTGGCATCAGCCAGGGTCACCCCCAAAAGACTGAGCCCTCAATGTCCGTTAGCGGTTTCTGCATGGGGAGCACTCAAGCAGGGAGGTACAGAGGCCATGACTCAGCAGTTAGGCTGCGGCCGTCAAAGCATGGGGCAGTCACTGCACTGGCCCTCTGTGTAGTCGACATTTTCCCACATATCTTTCTCAGTTCGCATGCAAGTATTTTGATCTTGGAATGTTTGTATATTGCGTTGTTTTTTAATTTGCATATATCATTTTTTAAAAAGATTTATTCATTTTTATTATAAAGTCAGATATACAGAGAGGAGGAGAGACAGAGAGGAAGATCTTCCGTCCGATGATTCACTCCCCAAGTGAGCGCAATGGCCGGTACTGCGCCGATCTGAAGCAGGGAACCAGGAGCCTCCTCCAGGTCTCCCCTGGGGGTGCAGGGTCCCAAGGCTTTGGGCCGTCCTCGACTGCCTTCCCAGGCCACAAGCAGGGAGCTGGATGGGAAGGGGGGCCGCAGGAATTAGAACCGGCGCCCATATGGGATCCCGGGACATTCAAGGCGAGGACTTTAGCTGCTAGGCCACACTGCTGGGCACATATCAATTTTTAACACTTTTTTTTTAGTGTGGGCTGAGTCCAATGTTTATCTGTAAACTTGTATGATTCACCTCCAATGTTTAGAAGTGCTTTGTGTGTGTGTACTGTGACTCCTTTGGATTTTCTGTTGAGAAAATCACATCTTATGTGCTTAGAGGACTTTAATTCTTCCTTTCTACCTTGTAAACTTTAAAAAAAAAAATCTTTTTCCATTCAAAGGCCATCAGTTCCAGCTGAATGCTGATTAAAAATGGTGAGAGAATAGACCTAGCATGATGGTTCACTGGCTAATCCTCCCCTTGTAACATTGGATTCCATAGGGCTGCCTTTTTGTGTCCCAGCTTCTCCACTTCCCGTCCCGCTCCCTGCCTGTGGCCTGGGAAAGCAGTCGAGGACGGCCCAAAGCCTTGGGACCTGCACCTGTGTGGGAGACCTGGAAGAAACCGCCTGGCTCCTGTTTTCAGATTGGCTCAGCTCCGGCTGAAGAGGTTGTTTAGAGAGTGAATCAGTAGATAAAAGATCTTTCTGTCTCTCCTTCTTAGTGTAATCATAAAAAATGATATAAAAAGGCTTCCTTAAATCTCATCAGCCTTCAAATGGAAACTAAATATGAAAACTTTTCTGTGTTGATAATTCTTTTGGGAACTTGTACTATTGAGCAACAAAATTTTGGTATACTAAAGGCTACAATATGGCATTTAATGACTGAATAAATGGTGAGATATTACCATGTACGCAGATTAGGAGGTCTGATGTGGTTAAGATGCTGGCTTTTCCAAACTGTAAACCCAGATGAGCTGCTAGTTCACGGCTTTGGTCTGGCCTAGCCCCAGCTGCCGCAGACATCAAAGATTCTTTTCGAAATTTTTCATTTCAAGTAAGTTTTCTTTAAAATGCTGTGGGGGCTGGGCCGGGTGCATGGGTGCTGAGGGGGCTGGGCCGGGTGCATGGGTGCTGAGGGGGCTGGGCCGGGTGCATGGGTGCTGAGGGGGCTGGGCCGGGTGCATGGGTGCTGAGGGGGCCGGGCCAGTTGCATGGGTGCTGAGGGGGCTGGGCCAGTTGCATGGGTGCTGAGGGGGCTGTTTGAGAGAAGCCGAAAGGAGAACAAGGGAACCAGAAGAGAAGCTTTCCCAGGGGCTTTTATACTTCGAGAATGCTGACAATAAAGGACGAAAGGGAGGCGGGATCCGTGGGACGGGAGGGGAAGGCTGGGAGGGAGGCTTGCAGGCCTTCGCTGGTGGACAAAGCTGGCCCGTGGCTAACCAGGGAAGGCTGAGGCAGAAGGGACACCCTGGGCTTGGGGCCGGAGCATCTGAGCCCGTTTCTTCTGACCGTGTTTCTCACAGTTTTCCGGCAACCACATCATGGCCTATGCCACCACGGAATTTCTATTTTAGACCACATATTTCTCAACAATGACAAGCGGTCCCTGGGGGGGACATGGCGGCTGGTCCCGTGCCTGCCCCCCACCCAAGGCCGAGCACCAGGGGGATTTTATACAGAATTGAACTACACTGTGAGGATCTGAAAGGTTCTTTTTAAAAAATAAGATGTTTCGAAGTTAGAGCTATACAAAAGGAGAGGCTGAGACACAGCTTTCCCCGCGCATAGATTCACGCTGCAAATGGCCGCCCGGGCGCGGCCGGAGTGTCATCCGGGTCTCTCCCGTGAGCGGCAGGCCGTGGGCCGGAAGTAGAGCTGCCCCGACAGGATGCAGCACCCCTCTGGGCCCCGGGTGTCACACACAGCGGCTGAAGCCGCTCCCCGACCACGGCAGAAAGTGGAGATTCCTGCCTTCATTGGTGCCAAGTTTGTCACACAAAGTATGGTGAGACCAGGAACCGTCTGTGGAGTGGGACCTGGTGGAACGGAGGCAGGGCCGAAGCCCCGCCCCTTCCGCTCTCAGGCCCGCCCCCTCACGTAGGTACTTAAAGCCGCGCTGAGGCGCGCGGGAAGCGGCTGCTTGGAGGGGTTCTGGCGGGTTCTGAGGAGCTGCGGGCGGGCTCGCGGTGGGCAGCTCGCCGGCTCCTGGCGGGCTCGCGGTGGGCTGCTCGCCGGCTCCTGGTGGGCTCCTCGCCGAGCTCCTCGGTGGGCTCCTGGTGGGGATCCTGGTCGAGCTCCTTGCCGAGCTCCTGTCCCCGCTCTGCTTGCTGCTCGTGGCGACGTCCAGGGCAGCACATGTGAGTGACTCGGCTTGTCTGTCTTTTCTAGATATTCCCGCCTTTTTGTTTGTTTTTCTAAGAGGCACCCCTCATGCCACACACAAGCACGCACTGCGTTCCTGGGTAGAGGTGGGAGCTCAGGGGGCTGGGGAGCAATCGGTTTGCCCATCATGTCCGCCTTGGAGGAGTGCGGGGTCCCGTCTGACCGCTCTTCAGAGGGGTCCCCCGCGCCCGCGTCCCCGGTGCTCACCCCAGCCTCGTCCTGCGGCTCCCTCTGGTGTCCCAGCGACCTGTTGGCCGCGGGTCTCTTGCCCCCAGGGAGCCCCGTCCAGGCAGCGGTCTCCCCTAGGTGGTCACCCCTGGGGTCCCGCGTGGCCACGCTTCGCGCTACCCCTCCTGGGACGCCCACCCCTCAGCCACTGAGTTCTGCTGGGTCGTCGCCCGGGCTGGACTCCGAGTCCTCAGGGGTGTCCATCATCTACCACATGTTCCTCCTTCCCTCGCCGCTCAGCTCCCCGTGCCCGGGCGAGGAGGACTCTCCTCCGGGCACCTCCGGGCTCTGCTCCCTGGAGCATCTCCCCGCCGGCCTGCAGGGTCCGGTCCCCTTGGCCTGGAGCCCACCCAGGGAGGCCCAGACCTCGGTGGGGCTCCCCGCCTCCTCCCCGCCACCCCAAATGCTCTCTCCCATCTCACCCACGTACTCCCCAACCATGCCCAGATTTCCCCCTGAGTCAGACCGCCAGAGTCACGGTGCCCCCTGGGACTTGGGGACCTTCGGGTGTGCTGGGCTCCTGCCCTCTCTGTCTCCACCCCCACGTCCCCAGCTGGCTCCTGGCTCACCCAGTTACTTACCCAGCTTGGCTGCAGAGGCAGCGCCCCTGGACCAGAGAGTGCCCAGCCTCTCGGAACCCTCACAGTGTTCCTACTCCCGCTGGGTGACCATCCGTCCTCCCCGAGCCGGCAGGTGCTCCCCACCAGGAGCCATGCAGGGGTCAGCCAGCCAGACCGGGACAGCGTCTGGATACTGCCCGCCCTACCCGGGCTTTTATCCTGCGACCCCCGTGTCTGCCCGCACCCCCAGAGACGGCCCTCCGTCTCACAGCTACTCCAGGGTAAGCAGCAGGTTTGCTTGGGAATCTGCTGGGGAGATCCAGGTCACACTTAGGAATTCGCCACCCCGATCCTATGCTCGCGATCTGTCGCCTCCTTCTCCCCGGCCGGGCCTCAGGGACGCTCCTGTGTCACCCGGGTACTCTCCAAATAGCCCCAGACGCTGGCATGGATCATCCCGGAGATCGCAGCACACTCCCGGGCGCTCACACTTCCCACCGGCTTCTTCCCGGGCGTCTCCTGTCTCCCTTCCTGGGGTGTCACCCTGTTACTCCCCACTCGCCCCCAGGTATCCTCGAGAGTGGTCCTGCTGCTCCCCTGGGCGCCCTCCTCACTCACAGAGCCTCACAGATGATTGCCCTGGGACGCAGGTCTCCTCGCCCAGGCCCTACAGGGACCTTCCTGGGTCACGCAGGTACTCTCAGTCCTTCCCAGCATTCCCAGGGGAGGCTGCCCACCTGTCACAGGGAACAGCTGCACCCCCGCAGGCCGCACCAGCTTGCTTTCCCATGTCTGCTGCCTCTTTCCCCAGAGTCTCCCCGAGACTTGCCGCCCGTGGGTTCCTGCCAGAGTCAGCCCCCCACAGCCACGCAGCTTCTCAGTCCCCCGACACCTGTCCAAATCACTGCCCTATGTGTGTGCCCTGCGTAGACATGGCTCCCCCAGATGCCTCTCTGGGGCACCTGCTGGGTCCCCTGTGTGACCCTGAGGTTTGTTCCCTTCTGGGGATCCACTACCCATGTGCCAGGCTCCCATGCAGCAGAAACCCCCTTGGTATGCATCCGCAAGCTCATGCCTGCCCTTCCTCTTGCTACTGTCACTCTGTGGCTCGCAGAAGAGGGGCTGAGAACATTCACCACCGTCACCCAGGCCACGGCCCCCGCTGGCTGGAGAGCGTGCCCTCCCGTGCTCCCAGTGATGTGGCTGCCGGTGCGCATGCGTCTGTAACAGACCCAGCCGCCTTCACGCCTCCAGACTACGGGGCCAGTGACAGTGCCGGCCTCGACCCGCCTGCCTGGCAGTGACCCTGCAGGGGTGAGCCCACAGCTGAGCACCTCTGGTTGGTAAATATGACCACTTCTCATTTCATTATACTTCCTCTGTTAACATGGTTCCTCTCTCTGCCTTACTCTATTCTTTCCCCTCACTTAGTGAGTCTGTAGTTCACAGCTGATGCCTTCCACACAATTGACCCAATTACAGAACAGAATACATTGATATTCAGCATATTTCCATAATTCTGCAACCATTGCCACAATTTTAAAATATATATATATATACATATTTTTATTTTTCATTTGAAAGACTTGCAGAGAAAAGGAAACAGATCTTCCTTCTGCTGATTCACTCCCCCTCAGCAGTGGCCATAGCTGAGCTGGTCAGGAGCCAAGAGCTTTTTCCAGGTCTCTCATGTGGGTGCGAGAGACCAAGGATTTGAGCCATCCTCCTCTGCTTTCCCGGGTTGGCAACGGGGAGCTGGATGGGAGGTGGAGCCGCGCCCATAGGGCTGCCAGCCCCACCAGGGGAGGATGAGCTTGTTGAGCCACTGCACCAGCCTTGCCGGAATCAGTTCTGGAAATGTTTCACTGTCCGGTGGAAAGCCTTGCAGCCTTAGCAACTCCTGCTTCCTCCGTCTTGGCCATGACCCCCACCATCAGTGCTCCTCTTGGCCCGTAACCCACTCGGTCCTCGGTGACGGTGGAGCTCTCTGCGAGATTTGCCTGTTTTGACAAATGGAGTTCTAAGCTGTGAGCTTTTGTGTGTGACTCCCCCCCGCCCTTAGCACTGTGTTTTCAAGTTACGCTTTTGGTGCGTGGGCTGCAACTTCATTTGTTTGGGTGCCATTTGTTATCTTAGCCATTCATCAACTAACAGGTCTTTTTTTGTTTGTTTGTTTTGTTTTTAACTTTTTGACTCTTACGGGGTGTTTTCTCTTGGAGTTGCTGGCTCACAGGGAAACTCTGTATTTAAGTTCCTGAGGTCCTTGCACAGTTTCCCCGGGGGCTGCAGCAGCCAGCATTCTGGCAGTGGCGTGTGAGGCTGACAGCTCCTCCAGGGCCCTGGCGGTATGCGTGGTTCGCCTTCTCTGTTACCAGCCATTCTGTGAGTCTGCAGTGGCACTGGGGCCTCCCCGGCTGCCATGGTCCAGCTCTAATGATGCCAAATACTATTTCAGATGCTTCAGGTCCGTTCATGTAAATTAGAGAATATTGAAACCTACAGCACATTTTAAAAATCAGGTTGCCCTTTTTTATTGCGTTGCGACTTCTGTTGTAAGTGCAACAGATACATGACTTGCAATCATCTCCCGCTCTGTGGTTGTCAAGGCGCTTTCGGTTGTTATTTAAACTTAATTCTGAGCTCCATTTTATTCCATTCTACTGTATGTGTCTTATTCTCACATGATCACGTGTATTGTTTCTGAGAGCCTTGGGGTACCTCACCATTCATGGACAGTGCAATTAGACCATGTTTATTTGGATCCAAAAATGGAAATGTATGCATAGTTTCTTTATATCCACATCGTTAGGATCTTTTTAAAGATTTATAATTTATTTAAATGTAGAAAGTATAAGCCGTCCAGTTCCAACTCTCTCTCTCTCTTTTTTTTTTTGGTAAAAACATTTCAGTTATTTGAGGCCCTTTGAATTTCCATGTGAATTTTGGCATCAGCTTGTTAATTTCTGCAAAATCGCCAGGTGGGGTTTTTGTGTTTTTTTATTATTATTATTACCATCTTAGAACATTAGCAAACGAAGCGATCTTTTTCCTAGGTGTTTTATTCTTCTTGATTTTTTTATAAACTGGATTGTTCTTTTTGAATTTTTATTTTATATATTATATCAGTGTGACCATTTAATTTGATGCATGTATACATTGTGTAGTGTCTTTATCGGATCAGGGTCATTGGAATTTCCATCTCCTTAAGTGTTTATGGCTTCTTTGTGTTGAAAAAATCCTACTGCAGTCTCGGTTTCTTTTCCATATTGCTTATTGGCATACATGTAATTTTGTGCATTGATCTTATAGCTGGACTTAATTTTTAGCTTGAATTGTGTTACTGGCTCTTGAGAGTTTTTTCCTCCTGTGCATGATGCTGTCCTCCGGAACTGGATGTAGTTTGATTCCTTTTCTAATCTGATGTTTTGATTTCATTTTCTTGGCTCATTTCCCTGGCTAGAGATTGTGGCACAGCCTCGGAGCAGGCATGTCCACAGTAGGTGTCCTCCTTGCAACCCTGCTCCTGTGGGGAAATACCGAGTGTTTTACCATTAGCCTGAAAATGTTAGTGCAAGTGTTTTGGTACCACACGTTACCAGCTTGATAGATTCTTTCGTAATCCCCGTGTATTAAGTGTCTGCATCACAATGCTGGGCTGGCTCTGCTGCGTGACTGTCATGTCTGTTGAGCATCTTGTGGTTTCCGTCCTTTAGTGATACTGTGTGTTCCAGAGATTGAATTCTTTGGGGGAGCCACCCATCCTGGGACGTACTAATTTTCTACCCCTGAAGTCATTTCCACAAACAGCATCAGAAGTTAATGCCTCCTGCTCTGTGTGTGTCCTACTGAAAGCCATTATGGGCCGTACAAGCTGGAAGGTGTTCTGTTGTGTTGTTGCTGCCCGAGTGGGTTTCTGTGGTGTTGGAGGTGCATACAGGCCATTGTCCATTCTTACCATGTCACACATGATGTGACCAGTTTGAAGAGAGGTTGCACTTGGTTGTGTTACGAGCATGTAGACTGGATGCCTCCAGTCCAGGGTTGAGTGGCCACAGAGAAGGAGCTCCGAGGGCTGAACCTTGAGGTGGTCCTGACGTGTGCAGAGTAGGGATATGAGGAAGAAACCCCAGGGAGTTTTGTACCAACTAGAAGCTTCTGGAAATCCTAAAAACAGTCAAAAGAATCCAGGGTCTCTCAGCAAGTGCTACCTGCCACGAGGACCCTTGGACTGTATCTTGATGTCGCCTGGAGGTTTGTTCGAAATGCAAATTCCCAGGTTCTTGGAGACTCTTGGGAACCGGGGTCCACGAAGGGATTTTGTAGGCCCTGGTGGGTGAGGAGGTCCACAGTTCCGACGGATCCTGAAAATGGGCATTTCAGTGGCCGTGGTGCGGGCGCTTCACTGTGGGCATGGCTTTGTCGCCCTGCAGCAGGAGTGGTCCCTGCTCGCTTCAGGTGCTGCTGGGCACAGGAGGCCACGCCCAGGGAGGGTGGAGATGGTGGAGATTTGAGCTGTGGAAGCAGTAAAACCCGCACTGTGGTAGACTGGACAACGCGAGGATGTGTGTGGGTGTGTCGGGACTCGCCCTGGATCTTGAACGCTGAGAAGGCAGATCCAGGGTGGTGGGGAAGGATCTTGTGCTGTGTCCTGACCAGCACTGGGTGGGCGCTGGGAGTCCCACCACATCCTCCTGACAGGCCAGCGCCACGCGAGGCGGAGGCAGTTCCCGGGGAGTCCTGGGGATCTCAGCCAGAGAGGCCGTGTGCAAGGTGGTCGCCAGCAATGTACCAAGCACTGCTGCATCCCAGAGTGGTAGAATTGGTTAAGTGCAGGCAGGAGAACTTTTATTCAGAAAATAACTTTTTGAAGCTGGAATATAGAGTTGCAAAAAATTAGCAGATTCATAAACTTGAATGGGAACAAATTTTACAAAGTCTAAACTGTGTGTTAGTAATTCCTTTAATAATTTTAAGTACAGTCCATAAGTCATGACCATGTTAGGAGTCCCTGTGATTTCCTGACTCATATAATGTTTAGCTATTTTATGCCATCTTTAAATTGATGTGAATATTTTAACTATTGTTTATATTTCATAATACTGTATATATTGCAGTAGTTGCTCTGAAGATGGTATTTTAGTGTATTTGTCTTCTGCTTTTTGTATATTTTTGTTGCTACATTTATTTGATTGGGAAAACAGAATTACAGAGAGAAGGAAAGAGAGAGAGAGATCTTCTATCAGCTGGCTCACTCCCCAGATGGCCGCAGTGGCTGCACTGGGTTGATCCGAAGCCAGGAGCCAGGAGCTTCCTCCAGGTCTCCCATGTGAGTGCAAAGGCTCAAGTAATTGGGCCATCCTCCACTGCTTTTCCAGGCCATACGCCTGGGTCTGGATGAGAAGCAGAGCAGCCGGGACAGGAACTCACACTCATGGGATACCAGCACCGCAGGCAGACGCTTAGTCTACCATGCCATGGTGTCAGTCCTTAAACATTTGTTTGAGGTAACCCTTTTTGCTGAGTGGTTAAGGTGCCACATAGGAAGGTCTTCCCCATTTAGGACTGCATCTGTTTGCTCCCAATTCCCATTTCCCACTGCTGCACACCCGGGGAGGCAGTGGGTGTGGACGGAAGTATTTGTTCGCTGATGCCCACATGGGAGGCAGAATGGGGTCGCTACTGCCCAGCTCCAGGCTTAGCCCAGGTTGGCCGCTGTGAGCATTTGTGGAGCCAGCCAGAGGCCACGAACTGTCTCTCTGCTTCTGCCTCTCAAAGAAATAAAGTCGGTGAATGAAAAAAGTAGGGGCCCAGAAGTATCACCGTACTGTCGAAGAATGGTTGAAAACTGTGACTTAAAGGATGGCTGGCGGTTGGCTGTGTACTGGTTTCCCGGATCTTGAGGCCAGACACACACTTCATTTCACTTCTGGCAAGCCGCAGGGGACTGCCCGCGGCGAGCTTCCCACCCCAGGCTTCCCTTCCCATGTGCTTGGAGGGAGGGGTGGACCCTCGGCCCTCTGCGGAGACCTGGGTCTCCCCGGAGCCTCCAGCTGCCGCGTCCTTCACAGACCCTCGTGTGGGCCTCCGCTGCCCTCTGCCCCACCCGCGGCCCTGGGGACATCTCAGCTACTCAGGAAGCGCCCCCCAAACAATGACGGAGTAGTACGTACACCACACACATCCTGCGGAGACCCGCGGCTTTGGGGTTCAGAAGGAAGGACTCGAACTCCACCCCGATCCCTAGAGCACGGAGCTGCTGAGACTGGACAGTGAGGGTGGCGGCAGGGACTCAGGCCCGGCGTCCCCCTGCCTGGCCTTCCCAGAGCTTGGAGGGGCTGAGGGTGAAGAAGGCCAGCATCTTCTGCCAGTAAAGAGGAGAATCAAGTGGAACTGCTCCTGCACTTGGATAACGTAGGCGGGACTGTGCGGACTTCGACCCAAAGGCATGCAGAGGGAGGTGAGTGTGTGTGTGAATCTGAGGTGAGAGTGGAGACACAAAACTGAGTGAATAAGAAATCATTTGCTTGGGGTGACAAGAAGCTAATGGGTAAAGGGGCGCAGCTCCCCATGGTGCAGGCTGGTGAGTGGAGAGCTATGGATAGGAGGGCAGAGGGCTGGGCAGGCGGGCGGAGGGCTGCGGGCGGGCGGGCGGAGGGCTGCGGGCGGGCGGGCAGGCGGGCGGAGGGCTGCGGGCAGGCGGGCGGCGGGCTGCGGGCAGGCCCCACCACCTGTGGGGCTCCAGCTGTGGTCTCCTCTTGCAGTTCTCTGTTCTCAAGCCTCAGTGGTTTCCTGAGACAGAGGGGACAAGACCAAGTGTGAATACTGCCTTGGGCTTCAGTGAGGAAGCTCGCCCGGTCCTGTGGCCAAAGGAGGAAGGAACTGGGTCAAGGGAGGACATGACAGTCTTGTTGCCTTTATCCACCGAAGAGCCCTGGAGAAGAGGGTGCAGTCTGGTTTTGGAGGTGAAGAGATGAGGCTGGAGTGGCGGGTTGGAGCCCGCGGCCTGCCAAGTGCTGCTGTGTCGTCATGCTGCTGGCACTGCCCGGCAGTAAGGCCATCTGGTAGGAGTGCGAGCCCGGCTGGCGGCCAGGTGGCCTGGGCCTTCTCCGAACGCCGACAGCTCCTTCCCTGACGGGGATTCTTCTAATCCCTGGGACGGTTGGCTTGTTCATGTAGATGAGTCATGTTCTGCACGGACTCCATCTGGCTGGAAAGTAGAGGCAGTGGCCGGGGAAGCTCGGTGGTTCCCCCGGCTTTGTAGTCTTGTGTAGGGAAAGGGAGGAGTAGATTCTAATCATTGGTAGTTTTTTTTTTTAGATTAATTTTTAAAATTTTTATTGGGAAGGTGGATATACAGAGAGGAGAGAGAGAGGAAGATCTTCTGTCTGATGATTCACTCCCCAAGTGGCCGCAACGGCTGGAGCTGAGCCAATCTGAAGCCAGGAGCCTCTTCCCAGTCTCCCACGTGGATGCAGGGTCCCAAAGCTTTGAGCCATCCTTGACTGCTTTGCCAGGCCACAGGCAGGGAGCTGGATGGAAAGTGGAGCTGTTGAGATTAGAACCGGCGCCCATATGGGATCCTGGGCGTGCAAGGTGAGGACCTTGACCACTACACCATCGCGCCAGGCCCAATCATTGGAAGGTTTTAATTGTTGTAAAAGTATGTGACTAGTGCTGTCCTGAGGAGATGGACATGTCACTGTTGGAGCACAAACTAAGGGTGATGGTTGTTCTCTTTCTTTCTGAAGGTTTAACTGTTTGAGAAAGTGAAAAAGATGGAAAGACAGAGATATTCCATCTGCTGGTTCACTCCTCCAGTGGCTGGGAGCTCTGTCCACAGCTCCCTGCAGTGGGTGCAGGGACCCAACACTTGAGCCATGTTCCACGGCTTCCCAGGCATACTAGCAGGGAGCTGGATGGGAAGCAGAGCAGCCAGGACTCAAACAGGTGTGTGTGGTACGGGATGCTGGTGTCACTGGCAATGGCCTAGGTCATTGTTTCCGACTGCTCTCTCTTAAATCAAGAAAGGAAAGGAAAGGGGCTGATATTTAAGGAATGCAAAGGGTAGCTTAAACAATGCCAACGGGAAAACTCATGTTGAGTTTATTTTAGCATTTGAGCAAAAAGGTTTTAAAGCATTTCTAATTGACTAGTCTAATAATACAAGGTGGGCTTTCATTTGCATGTCTTTATAATTTTCTTTTTTCAATGATCCATTTTTACTGTTATTTACAGAATATCTGGCTGTGCTGCGAGGGTTGAGCAGCCCACATTGCTGAGTGCCTGTACTCTCTCCAGTCCCACCAGCGCAGCCTGGGAGACAGCAGCGATGGCCGAGAGGTGTGGGTCCCCTCTGTGGAGGTTCCAGTTCCAACTTCAGCCCAGGCAAGACAGGTGGTTACCAGTGGGTGGGAACTCTGTCTCTCTCTCTTCGATCTCTGCACCTCTCATGTAAATAAAAATTAAAACATAACATCAACATTTCAGTGTGTGACTGGTAGGAAGTGTCAGAAGAGAAGAAATCAAAGAAAGGCGGAGCTCTCGGGGTCAGAGCCACGCTTTGTCGGAGAAGCGCGAGGGCTCCCAGCCAACTCACTGGAGGATGCAGAAGCACACCGGACAGTCTTGGGGCTGAGGATATAAATTGTTTAGACCCAGGGAACTGCGGACAGGGGCTTGGGGTTTGGGAGGGAGTTGAAGTGGTTAAACAAGGGGCTTTCAGCCCAAGAAGTTAGAGTTTGGGGAAAGGAGCAGAGGCGGTTAAGTGTTGGCTGCCTTGTGGGGATTGTTTTTGCAAGAGGGACAGGCAAGGGTCCAAGAACTGGGGGTCGGGGCCTGCCCTGTAGGCACCTCGGGCGAGTGTTCAGAGCTGGAGTCCCCAACAGTGACAGAAATAATAGAAAGATTCCAGCAGATAGCCTGAGATACACTGAGTTCGGAGAGCTGGGTCTGGCTTTCATCTTGAAGCCTTTGGGGACCCATGGTGCTTGGAGCCTCTTGAAGGCCAGGGGCAGCTGTGCTGGAGGCTTATCAGAAAGACTGTAAGTAGGAACTGAACAGAGTGCTCTGGAACTCGAAGGGGGTTTCATAAAGTCGCAATTTCCTGACGCTGAGGGGCCATGGTCAGCAACAAAGGATGCTACGGGTCCAGTGACCGCAGAGATAGTACTGCCCTTGTGTCGGAGGCAAAGGGACTGAGCAGCCACTGGCACCTGCAGGCTGCGCGACAGGGGCCGTGACCTTGGCTCCAAGGACATGGGGTGGAGCCAGCCCACAGCAGCAGCGGGAGGCGCTGGGGGAGCAGTGCCCTGACCTCTTATCCCCTTCCTAGGTCGCTTGCCGCATTCCCTGTTGGCTGAGCTCAGGCAGACACTCAAGGGCGAGGGACTCCACCGAGGGAAGCAGGGCCGGAGGGGAGGTGAGTAGGTGGAGTGGTGGCAAAGTGCATCTCCGGAGCCAAGAGCTCCGACCTGGCAGTGCTGCCCGGGATGCACGTGGAGACCAGATGGCCTCTGCGTTTTAACATGGCGCCAATGTTTACGCAAGCGAGGAGAAAAGTTCACAGGCAGCTGGAATTGTTTTTTTAAAGATTTATTTATTTTTGTTTGCAAGATAGAGTCTACACAGAGAAAGATCTTCCATCTGCTGGTTCACTCCCCAAATGCCTGCAGTGCCAGAGCTGAGCTGATCTGAAGCCAGGACCCAGGAGCTGCTTCCGGATCTTCCACGTGAGTGCAGGGGCCCAAGGACCTGGCCCGTCTTCTACAGCTTTCCCAGGCCACAAGCAGGGACGAGGATGGGAAGTGGTGCAGCTGGGCCATCGTGCCCATCTGGGATGCCAGCACTGACTGGCAGATGACTGTCCAGCTATGTCACTCTGCCCCAGATACTTTTTTCTTTTTTTACAATTTAAATATGCATTTGTTTTGGAAGTCAAAGAGGAGAATTCAATATTATAGATGACTGCAATGGCCAAGGCTGGGCCAGGCTGAAGCCAGGAGCCAGGAGCTCCTTCCAGGTCTCCCACGTGGGTGGCAGGTTCCAGGCACTCGGGACCGTCTTTCAGTGCTTTTCCTGGATGCATTAGCACAGGGGAGTATCAGAAGTGGGCCAGCCAGGACACGAACTGGTATCATGTGGGCTGCAGACCTCATGGGTAGGCAGCTTAATCCACTCCTCTGTAGTGCCAGTTCCTGGGGAAGACGCTGGATTGTTACCGGCAGATTTAGATCATTCTCATCTAAAACAGACTTGAGAGCTGTGAGGGACAAACAGATCCTCAAGGATTGTTCCAGAAGCTGCCCTGCTAGACCGTTCCAGTCCAAAGGCTTGCCTTTTGTATATATTTTGTATATATCTAAAAACATATATTCATTTTTATTGGGAAAGCAACAAGGGGGCCAATTCAAAGCCGGGAGCCTCCTACGGGTCTCCCATATAGGTGCAGGGTCCCAAGGCTTTGGGACTTTCTCAACTGCTTTCCCAGGCCACAAGCAGGGATCTAGATGGGGAGTGGAGCAGCCAGGACACGAACCAGTGTCCATATGGGATCCCGGTGGTTGCAAGGCCAAGGACTTTGGCCACTAGGCTACCATGCTGGGGCCTCACCTCACAAGCAGGGAGCTGGATGGGAAGTGGAGCAGATGAGACACACACCAGAATCCAAATGGGATTCCAGTGCTTGCAGACAGAGGACTAGCCAATGAGCCATCACGCTGGTCCTCCAGCTCGTGTGAGAACAAAGACATTTTCTATAATTCCACATTGCCCTCATCACACCCACGAGGTCTCATATTGATACCACTAATGTTTAAATACATATTTTGTATGCAGATATTCCCACTTGTCGCAAGTGGCTGTCATGACCAGGGCGGCTTAGGCATGTGGGAGGCTCCAGGACAGGGCTGTGGTCATGCGCAGGAGCTGGCACCGTCGGATAAGGCCCGGACGAACCTGCGAGGAGATGTGATGCTGGAGAACTGAGAAGCTTCGATACAGTGAGTGAGTGACCGAGCATCCGGCTACAGCACACGGAAAAGCCTTGGCCACTGGGGGAACGTCCCACCAGACCCGTGGGCAGGCGAGCAGGCTGCGGGCCACGCAGTTTGACAGGTGAAGGTGAGTGTGTGGCCCTACCCTGTGGGCACCCAAGGCACTCAGCCCACTCCCCTCCTTGCACTGTCCAACTCTCTCTCTCTCCTCTTGTTTGTCAGCATACGATTGACTGAGCTGACCCCCACAAAGGGTCTTGAACCCAGGACTGCTTCTCCAGAAAAACTTACTGTTGGCAGTGAGCTTGAACGAGGGGCCCCAGAGGACCTTTACCTTGGTGGATGCTTGCGGAGCACACGGTGTGCATGCAGGGCTAGCTCACCCTCAGGTGAGCATCCAGCCCCAGGGCTGATCCCCGGCCTGCGTCGTTGGCTTCCCAGAGTCAGGAGATAGCCTGGTGCTAGCCCTGCCACAAGTGACGCTGAGGCAGAGGCAGGTAAAGCAGCTTGCCCTTGACTGCACCACTCACAGGAAGAAGGCCTGGGGCCTCCGAGCTGACCCAGGAGCCCGCATTGTGAGTTACCATGGCACCGTGGAGCCGCTCTCCCGGTGTAGACACAGGGCTGCCTGCCGCCCGTCCCAGTGCTTCTCCAGATGCAGGACCCAGCCCCGCTGGCGCGTCCCAGAACCAAGGCACTGTCTCAGAGCCAGCAGTCTCTAAAAAGGAAAAACTCGGGCTTTAAGCCTGGTCTGGGTGCTTCCAAATCCCCCGTTCCCCAAAGCTGCCTTCCCAGCCAAAGCACATTCGGTGAAAGGACCTGAAACCCTCAGACCCAGAGGCAGGGTCCTGATGCACTCAGTCCTGGTCCCGAGCCTGGGGAGCCAGTTTGAGGGTGCCAAGGCTGCGACCACCTCTTGTGCCTCTGCCCGTCAGGCGTTGGCAGTGCCGTCATCCCTCTTCTGCAGCTGCCTTGGTCGTGACTGGCTGGATTGCACAGTGGCTTGAAGGGGAGAGAAGATGGCATGGGGGACTGCCGGTTCATATGGACTTCAGTCCTTCCGGCAGACAGACTCGGGAGATGCAAACCTCTCTGCCCTGTGGCTGTGCCTAGTCACCCCACCCAAGTCTGTGACCATGTTTCCCTGTTTCCCCATGTCAGTCCCCACTGCTGCGTCGGGGCCACCGCGCACAGTTGTGCAGAATGCGTACTCGTCCCACCCTTAGGACAGTGACGTGGGCAGGGACATGATTAGGAAGCAGGACTTGCTGCTTTTCCCTGGAAGTTGTGTGTTCTCGCAGGAGCTCCTGGTGCCTCGCTGTGTCTCGCCATGTCCAGCGTGCGCTCTTCTATTGTGCTGTCAGCCATGTGCCTGTCGTACCTGAGTCCGCACGGCGCACGCAGGCTGTGCAGGAAGCACAGGATTGTGTGTGACGCAGGAGCCTCTGCCGCACCCGGCGTTTGGTGAAATGAGTGACTCCTCTTAGGTCAGAGAGACCAAGTTCTGCCTTCATGAATCCTCCCTCAAAAGAGTTACAGAGAGGGGAAGAGAAATTAGACCTCCTCCATCTGCTGATTCAGTCCTAAAGTGGCTGCGAGAGTCAGGTGTGGGCCACAAAGCAGGCACGTCCTCCAGGTCCCATGTGGGTGCCAGGGGCCCAGGCATTTGGGCCAGCCACTGTTGCTTTCCCTGGGCACATCAGCAGGGGGCGGGAGCAGCCAGGGCACGAACCAGCACCCATGTGGATTGCTGATCTTGCAGGCTGCAGTTTAACTTGCTGTGCCCCAACACCGGCCCCAGCACCTGTTTGCTGATTGACACCTCACAAGTTAAAGTGACTGTAGCTCTGATTGTTTCATAAAAGTGTATTAAAGCCAGAGACAGTTCTCTCCTCCTCGTGGACGTAGCATGTTCATTCTCTCAGCCAGACTCTCTCTGTTCTTCTAGGAGACAGGATTCAAACCATCTTGCGTCTTCAAGGGAAAGGCGTGAGGTTTGGCTGCAGTTCAGGATCATGTCCCACGTCTCCAAGGAGTCTGTCCTGCACGTTTAGAAGGAAGTGTTCCCCTCTGTGCGGAGTAAGCGGAGCGTCTTCTGAAAACGGTGGCTGCGCAGCAGATGCTAATGATCCTGAAAATCAAAATGGCACAGCTGGTCGCTGGGACACAGGGCCTTCCCCAGGCTCGTGGAGGCGAGCCACTGTGTGGCCCAAGCCCCGGAAGGCCTGGGGAAGACATCAGAATTCCCTGGGAGAGGAGCTGTGTGCCTGTGGCCGCGTGGTGACAGATCACGATGAGTTCTGTGGTGCGTGGAAGAAGGGCCTCATCCTCCCAGGGCCGCGGCCCCGGCTGTGCAAGCGGCCGTGGAGCGTCGTCGAGTGGGCATGCAGTGAGGGCGGCACAGGCCTCCTGAACACAGCCTCGCGTTCACCGGGTGAGCACCAAGGGCAGTCTGAATGTGACTAGTTGGGGAGGACGGCTTCCCCTGGGGTAGGTGTGGCCCCTGTTGAGGACCACCAACAGCTCCAGCATCCCCAGACATCAGACAGGCCCTTTAGGAGACACACCCTGTGAGTGAGGGACTGTGGGCTTACCTCATCTCTTCCTGGCCAGCCTCAGGGCCACGGCGGGGTGCGGGGAGATGCCCCATGCAGGCACTATGTGTGGGGGGGGGGCCATTTAGTCCTCTACACAGGAGCATGGTTCCCCAAGGAGTATTTAAAGGGGCTGGGGAGGCAGTGCCACATGTTGGTAACTGGTTCCATTTCCTAGGCACTGAAGATTGTTTCCCAGCAACCCCTGCGGCTGAGTCTGAGCAAGGGGCTTGGGCGCAGTGATGCAAGCCACCGGCGGCTCTGGGCTGCCCGAGCGTCAGCATTTCCTCAGGACGTCTCTCTCTCAGACTGGGTTGGTAGAAGCAGGTTATCAGACCTGTGTGGGACCTTTTGTTTGGAGTGAAAAATAAAGTTGTATTGTATCTGACTACCAAGATTCTGGCTGTTTTCATAGCCTGGCCTGTCCGGACAGTGCAGAGGGATGTACCAGCACAACTCCTTAGAGATTTATTTCCGAGTCCAGCATGATAGCCTAGTGGCTAAAATCCTTGCCTTGAACGTGTATATGGGAGGTTAGTGCTTAGAGGTGGAGGGTTAGACAGCAGAGCCATCACACCAGCCCCAGGTTCCCAGTCTCAGACATGTTTTTAGTAATCTCACTATTGCCTTTTGTGTTTGTTACAGTTAATTTGTAAGGCTTTATCAATGCCTAGTGTCCTAAATTTCTCATCATGAGTGAAGGGTAAATTTATCATGTTTATGTTTTCATTCCTAAAATAGCAGCTAAGTCATGATGTGTTATCTCTCTATTCTCCATTGAGGATTTTTGCCATTTTTACTTACAGTGTGATAGGTCGCTCATTTGGCGTTCTAGTTAAGTCTCTGATAGATTTTTCCATAAGCACTATTGAATTGTTAAGAAGTGTTTCCTATTTTATTATCCTCAAATTAACATGGTTTATCAAATATTTGGTAGAATTCACTAATGGCCCATTGCAGTAGCCTAGCAGCTAAAGTCCTTGCCTTGCACATGCCAGGGTCCCATATGGGCACTGGCTCATGTCCTGGTGGCCCCACTTTCCATCCAGCTCCCTGCTTGTGGCCTGGGAAAGCAGTCGAGGACGGCCCAAAGCCTTGGGACCCTGCACCCGTGTGGGAGACCCAGAAAGGGCTCTGGGCTCCTGGCTTTGGATCAGCACAGTTCCAGCCATTGCTGCCGCTTGGGGAATGAATCAACAGATGGAAGATCTTCCTCTCTGTCTCTTCTCCTCTTTGTCTGACTTTCCAATAAAAATAAAATAAATCTTTAAAAAAGAAACCTTGACCTGTGTCACTAATGGCATCAGATTAGAGAATTCCTTATGTGGAATTTTTAGCAAGAAATCCAGCTTTTAGGGCTGTTGCTTTCCTGTGTATTCATTTGCAGTGGCTGTGTCTGTTTCGGTAAGTGCTAAGTTCCTAGAAGTCACTGATTCGCTCTCAGTTTCGTTTTGCCGTGAAGTTCCCGTAATATTCCCAGGAAGTGCAGAAAGTGGTAGCGACGTTTCCTGATGCAGCGGTAAACCCCACTTGGCGTTGTCAGTTACTTTGTTCTGTTTCAGAGAACACCCTTTTAAAAATTGTCTTGGATTCAGTATTCTTTCCACTTCATTTCTCTGTTCTCATCTTTATACGTTGAGAGGGGAAATCATTTGCTTTTCTTCCCCAGTTGCTTGCTTGAGATGGATACTCCATTTTTTTGTTGTTGTTGTTTGTTTCCAGCCCTTTTTTTCTTCATCTAAATATTTAAGTTTTCTATTTCGTTCGGTTCATTGGATATATGCTAGTTTTTAAAGGATTTTTTGTTTTCATGGAATGGGAAGTGTACCCCCACTCCCAGTGCAGTGGGTCTGAGTCGTGGGTTACTCTCCAGTGGTCTGGTTCGTTTTCACGTTGTGTAAGTTCGGACCCACTGCAGAGGCGGGAACCTCAGTAGCTTCTGGAAGAGACTGAAGGCTCGGGTTTAACATGAGGTCTTTGAAACAGCAAGGTTAACCTCGAAGCATCCAGCAACTGAACGTGGAGGCAGAGCTTGCAGTCTGACACCTGAGGAGAGGACAGTGTTTAGCTGGCTCTAATGTCCCCGCCCTCTGGATCCAGTGTGGTA
The DNA here is from genome assembly GCF_017591425.1 of Ochotona curzoniae. NCBI lineage: Eukaryota > Metazoa > Chordata > Mammalia > Lagomorpha > Ochotonidae > Ochotona > Ochotona curzoniae. The sequence continues at coordinate 932,789 of NW_024465561.1, read as the reverse complement.
GCTCGCCTTGCATGCGCCAGGATCCCACATGGGCGCCAGTTCATGTCCCAGCTGCCCCACTTCCCATCCAGCTCCCTGCCTGTGGCCTGGGAAAGCAGTCAAGGCCGGTCCAAAGCCCTGGGACCTGCACCCACATGGGAGACCCGGAAAAAGCTCCTGGCTTCGGATCCAGCTCAGCTCTGGCTGTTGTGGCCACTTGGGGAGTGAACCAGCAGAAGGAAGATCTGTCTCTCCTGCTCTGTGTGAATCTGACTTTCCAATGGAAAAATAAGTCTTAATAAAAATAGTATCCCTGCCTCAGGGCACGGGCCTCCTAGTTTCAGGGCTCAGGCATCCGGGGAGCAGGCGTCGGGAAGCTGGTGGTGTGAAGAAGCACCCGGGAGAACCTGGTGTTCGCTCACCCGGTTAAACTGAAGTTAGACTGGGCAGCGACCAGCAGCGCCATTGCCAGGAAGCTCACAGCACGCAGCCGGAGTGTCCCTCCAGCAAGGTGTCCGAGGACGCGGGCCTGCGGCTGCCCAGGCTCTGTGAAGAAGGCCGGAGAGGAGGCGAGATTAAACACACCCGGCTGTCCACGTGCGGCTGGCTGAGTTCCACGAGATTCAGAAAATGCCTAATATTACCTGGGTATTTCGAAATGGGTTTTCTTGCCCGTTTTGCAAACGTGTTCTGTGTATTTTGTGGTTGCTGCTAGAATGCTTTGTTCCCCTGGCTTCATACAGGCGCATGAAGGCCAGCAAAACTTCTGGGCACCTTTTGTGGGTGCTGCCCTGAACGTCACCCCTGGAAGAGCAGGGCCCCCACACATACTCTCACTCCCAGACCACCAGTTCTCCACTGTCCTGCTACTGTTTATCATCTTCAAAACCCACAAAAACTACCCACCTTTTGTCGGCTAGGGGTTCTGAAGGACCCATTGTACGGTTGCCGGAAAGAGACGTATCCAAGCCGTGTGTTGTCTACCGCGTTTTTATGGCGGAAAGCCAGTTCTACCCAAAGTTTGTCAGTTTGCTCCTGTTCTAATATCCTGTAAAGCCCATTTCCTTTGGAGATGTTAACGTGACCGGCAGCCACAGAATCTTCCCACGTGGGCGCCATTGTCTTCTTGGACTGTTGGGTGAGGATAGGTGGCTGGCACACGGGGTACAGTCTCGGGTGGGCGGGATGTGTGACCCTTTCTGCATTCCATGCGTCTTACTCTTGTTAAACACTCAGCCTCTTGACGTTTGAGGACAATCGGAAGGCAAGGAACGGATCCGGAACCCTGTGGGCGGATGCCCTGGGCACCTGGGCAAGGCAGCAGTGGGGAGGAGCTGGACTAGAGCAGACACCACTGGGTGTCTCCCATGAGGGGAGACAGTCTACTGCCTGATTTTTTCTCAAGATTTTTCTTTTGTATTGGAAAATCAGAAGCACAGAAAGATCTTCCATTTGCTGGTTTGCTCCTCCAGTGGCCACAATGGTCAGAGCTGAGCTGATCCGAAGCCAGGAGCCTGGAGCTTCTTCTGGGTCTCCCACACGGGTGCGGGGTCCCAAGGCTTTGGGCCGTCCTCGACTGCTTTCCCAGGCCACAGGAAAGGAGCTGGATGGGAAGTGGAGCAGCCAGGGCACAGACTGAGCCCATGTGCGATCCTGGCGCTCACAAGGCGAAGACTCGAGCCACTAGGCTGCCGCGCCAGACCCAACTGCCTATTTCTTGCCCAGAGGACAGGTGGGCGTTTAAAGTTTGTTGTCATGACCTTCCTCCTGTTAAAATTCTGGGTTGAGGCAGTCCCTTTTCCATCTCCTCCCTGGAGCACCCTGTGCTCTGTCGGGGCAGGAGGAAAGCAGGCGACGGGAGCTCGGGTGGTCCTGAAGCTTCCACACTGTGACACTGCCCCCGTGCCCCTGCCCTGGACGCCGGCTGCCCCCGCGCGGGCACCGGCCACTGTGGCAGCTGCTGCCTTTGCATCCGGCAGGGCTGCCCCGGGGCAGGCGCTGGCAGAACCGTCAAGAGCTCCAGCTGCCTTCGCGCCCAAGTTAAATAAAAAAAAAAAAAGGCATTTCTAGTGACGCTGAGATCCGGCCTGCCTCGAACTCGCTGTCCAAGGCCGGGCATCGCCAGCGTCTGGGTGTGGGAAAGGGTCTCGGTGGCAAGAAGCCGATTTAGGAAACCATTCCTAAGGATCGTCCTGAGATGCCAACCGGGCGCTCCGCCCCAGGAGTGAGGGGCGGGCTGGGGATTCTGGAAAGTGTAGTCCTGGGCACCCCGTGTGATGGGCCGACTTCCGCTCTCGCCGGGAATTCTGGGAAACGTAGTCCCTGAGGCTCCTGTGGGCAGAGTGGCTTCCGGCCCCAGATCTGCAGGCGGCGGCGACCTCTGTTCCTCTCGGGCAGGTGAGCGCTCCTGGTCCCGCGTCCAGGTCCGGGTCCCCGCGCCCACGCCGATCCTGCCCTCGCCTGGCCGTGGTCCAGGAGCAGCCAGGGCCAAGAGTGCATGCCCACGGCCACGGGCCGGGTTTGGGGTCTCTCGGAAGGAGGCTGGTCACGCGTGGGCGGCTGGCGCATCCCTGCTGGGGTCCCTGCTGGGGTCCCTGCTGGGGTCTGTGCAGGGATCTTGCTGGGGTCCGTGCAGGGGTGCGTGCTGGGGTCCTGCTGGGGTCCGTGCAGGGGTACGTGTTGGGGTCCCTGCTGGGTCCGTGTTGTTGTCCCTGCTGGGGTGCATTTTGGGGTCCTGCTGGGGTGCGTGTTGAGGTCCGTGTTGTTGTCCCTGCTGGGGTGCATTTTGGGGTCCTGCTGGGGTGCGTGTTGAGGTCCGTGTTGTTGTCCCTGCATGGGTCCGTGGGCTTCTACGATGCAGGGACCAAGTTCCTGGGTGCCCGTTGCCGACCTGCAGCCAGGTCCGCTGCTTCCTTGCCCTGTGGTCCCTGCGATGGCCCGGTGGGTCTGCATCTCACGCACAGGTGGGGGGCTCCCTGGGGTGGGGGGCTCCTTTGTCAGATTCCAGCAGTTCCCTGGACGCTGCCTTCGCTCCTGCTTGAGGTCCAGGCTGGAGTGTGCTGCTGGTCCCTGTGGGAAGCAAGGCGGGAGCCCAGGCCCCACGTGGGGTTTGCCCTGGGAAGGAGAGGGTCGCCCCCAGCCACGCTCTGGGATATCCCGTCCCGACCCTAGTTCTGGTCTCTCCCAGGCGCCTGCCAGCCGGAAGTGGCCCAGGCTGGAGTCCTGGCAGGAGACTGTCTCCCCAGCAGAATGGAGCACCCCCTTTCTCCTGCGTACTGCCCCCTCAGGAGAGATGTCTTATGGGCAGGTGCCCTGGTGTGTGTTGACTAAATGGGGCGACAGCACAGAGAAGGACAAAGGGAGGGGTGTGGGCAGGAATAGGAAAGTCTTCGAGCGTTTAACGGGGTGTGTGTGTGTGTTTTAAGATTTGTCTTATTTTTATTGGAAAGGCAGATTTAAAGGAGAGAGAGAAAGATCTTCCATCCACTGATTCACTCCCCAAGTGGCCACAACAGCCGGATCTGAGCCAACCCAATGCCAGGAGCCAGGAGCTTCTTCTAGGTCTCCCACGCGGGTGCAGGGTCCCAAGGCTTTGGACCGTCCTCGACTGCTTTCCCAGGCCACAGGCAGGGAGCTGGAAGGGAAGTGGGATTAGAACCGGTGCCCATATGGGATTGCCAATGTCACAGGCACAGCTTTACCCACTGTGCCATAACACCATCCCCTGTCATCGGCAGTTTGACTGTATTCCATCTGAAATGTTTGTAGTTCCTTTGTGGACTTAATGATTGATTATTGTAAAGGATTAAGGAGAGACATAAAGACAACACTCTCCCTCGTATCCACACCGCCCGGGTTCTGTGTTACTGTTAGAAGCGCCCACTCCCATTGACTAAGCGTGGTGCTGGTCTGACTGGAGAACACCAGGGGGCGCAAGAGCCGCACGCTGGAGAGCAATGCCCAGCGTGGCCGATCCATGGACATCCTGCAAGGGCTATCAGTGCGAAGTCCTGGAGGACAGAACCAGACAGGCAGGGCCAGAGCAGAGTGCCCTGAGGTCAGAGTGGACAGCTGGGGCCAGGGCCGAGCCCCATGGACAGAACCAGACAGCTAGGACCCAGCATTGTGGAATAATGGATCAAGCTGCTGCCTCCAGAGCCAGCACCCCATATGGGAACTGGTTTGAGTCCCTGCTGCTCTGTTCTGATCCAGCCCCCTTGCTGATGCACCTGGGAAAGCAGTGCAGAATGGCTCAAGTCCTTGGGGCCCTGCTACCCCAGTGGGAGCCCTGGGTGACTCTCCTGGCTTCAGTGTGACCCAGCCACAGCCACTGTGGGTAGTGCACCAGCCGACCGAAGAGATCTCTCCAACTCTGCTTTTCAAATAAACAAAATAAATATAAAAATATTTTTTAAAGATTTATTTATTTATTATTGCAAAGTCAGATATGTATAGAAGAGGAGAGACAGAGAGGAAGGTTCACTCCCTAAACAGCTGCGACAACCAGAGCTGAGCCAATCTGAAGCCAGGAGCCAGGAACTCTTCCAGGTCTCCCATGCGGGTGCTGTAGGGTCCCAAGGCTTTGGGCCGTCCTCAGTTGCTTTCCCAGGCCACAAGCCGGGAGCTGGATGAGAAGCCGGGCTGCCGGGATTAAAACCGGCACCCATATGGGACCCTGGTGGCACTTTGAGGTGAAGACTTTAGCTGCTAGGCTACCACACCAGGCCCTAAAAAAATTTTTTTAAAACTAGATGGAAAAATAGAATAGAAATAACTCATGGGGATAATCTTTCATCTCACTTGTTATTGATAGGCTACCAAATTCATGAAATGTTCCCAAGCTTTAAAGAATTGGTGAGCAATTAGTGGTTCTGTACCTTGAGCCTAAACAAGTTTCACAAGAAACCAGTTGCTATAATACTAACGTTCGGAGACCATGCCTTGTAAGAGACAGCTGGGTTCCATGTATTCCCTTATTTCTTATAACACACATATTATCGCTCCCATTTTAAAGATAAGAAAACAGTAGTAAATAGTAAACTTGACCTTTTTGGTGCACAGTTTTATGACTCACGTAGGTGTGGATGTTGTGGTCACTGCCGTGGTGGAGCAGGAGTTTGCTGACTGCACAGGGCTGCCCTCCTGTCCTCAGTGGGGCCACCGCTCATCGCACCTGGCCCCCCTGGCCCCCCTGGCCCCCCTGGCCCCCCGGCCCCCTGGCAGCTGCCCTGGCGTTCTGTCCGTTCGAGGTTGGCGCAGAAATGAGCGGGTGCTGTGCGGGACCTTCTGAGAGCGTTCTCTGAGCGACTGCCCCTGCCGGTCATCCAGCTGCTCAGCCTTGAGCGCGTGGTGTCTGTCTGCTCTTCCGCATTACAGATGGTCACAGTGTATCCGCTCACTGTGGACAGACTCCTTTCCAGGTTTTGGGATTCTGAAGAAAGCTGCCGGAAATGGTCGTGTCCGTGTTTTCAGTGTCCTAGGGAGCGTCTGTGTGTGTTTATATTTTAGTCGATCTAACAGGCGTGTGTCTGTATAGCTTGTGGCTTTTTTTTTTTTTTTGGAAAGTCAGATATGCAGAGAGACAGACAGAGAAGAAGATCTTCCGTCTGCTGACTCACTCCCCGAGTGGCTGTAATGGCCAGAGCTGAGATGATCTGAAGCCAGGAGCCAGAGCTTCTTCTGCATCTCCCATGTGGGTGCAGGGTCCCAAGGCTTTGGGCCGTCCTCTACTGCACAGGCAGGGAGCTGATGGGAGATGGAGCAGCTGGGACATGAACCAGCACCCGTGTGGGAAGCCGGTAGTACAGGTGGACGCTTAGCTTACCATGCTTTCCCTCCCGCCTCCCCCGCCGTGTGGATGTATGTAATGTCATTATGGGCCCTGTGAAGTTATCAGCTTAAACATTAGCCCGCTGTAGGGTTATGGGGCTTTGATTCATGCCTGCGGTTGCCCTGGCGCAGGTTTCTGTGGGCTGTACACAGCCCGTTGGCCAGGTTTTTCCTCGATTCCACTAACTTACCATGCATTTGAGAGAGGGGAAGTAAGTTGTGATGTTAATATTAACAATGAGAGCTGAGGGTGCCCTGCACGCTGGGCCCGGGTTCTCCAGGCCCCACATGCAGGCGCTCACGCTGCTCCTGGGACTCCACAGCGGGTCGAGGACCCAGGACCCCACGGTCCCACATGTACCACAGAGGTTGAGCACCATACCCAACAGTCAGGGCACCTGCTAGCCTGCTTGTCTGGCAGATAAAGTAAGTGGTGTGTGTTCAGATGTGCGTAAGAGGCTCAAGCAGACACTGTTGGAATGAAAGCCTTCCTGGGGCACAAAGCGTTATAAATAAATCAAATGGAAGACTAAGTAATCCAGGCAGCCGCGGAGTCCTCGGGATGTTCCTTAGGGCACAGTTGAAAGAACAAGCGATTCTTTCCCTGTAGTCCTGCGGGTGGATGAAGTTAGCATCAGGAGAGGCAGCAGGTGGCAGGTGGGAGGCAGCAGGGGGTAGCTGGCATGCGGTAGCAGCAGGCAGCAAGCAGTGGGTGGCAGGCAGCAGGTGGCAGGTGGCGGGTGGCATGCGACAGGTGCAGGCAGCTTTTCTGGTTCGACTCCATCCATGAGAAGCAGAGCAGCCTCCTGTACTTTGTCTTTTCTCAGCGCCGTCCCTCCTCTGCAGGGTCTGTGTGTGCTTGGCCTTGCAGGAGATGGTGACCTTCAGGGACGTGGCCGTGGTCTTCTCCGAGGAGGAGCTGGGGCTGCTGGTCCCCGCGCAGAGGAAGCTGTACCGCGATGTAATGCTGGAGACCTTCCAGAACCTGCTCTCCGTGGGTGAGCACAGGCGCCCTGCCGATCTGGGCGGCCACCTCCTGCATGTGGTTGTGTGTGTTGTGGGTGTGTGTGCACGCACTCCGTCCTCGTCCTCGGAGGTTGGGGCCCTCAGAGCGCATCTAGCACAGGTGTCTGGTGGTTCTCCCTGGGCCGGTCTGTCCTTTGAACCCAAAACAGGCGTATTGAGGTCCTGCCCCCTCCACTGGTTTGTCTTGAAGCAAGTTAAGTCGCGACAGCTTCCTGGTTTTGCGGGGTACTGGTTACTGGTTGTTCACCTGTTGTTGTTGTTTGTTTGTTTTGTTTTGTTTTTGCTTCTTTATCAGGCTCTTTGTAAGTAAACTCACAGCAAACTTGCAAACTAAAAGAGCTAGAAACCCCGGACAGCTCTCACCTTTCACTCTGTTTCATCTCTATTGCCCATGTCCTGTTTGGCAGGTGGCCCAAGACCCCCCTTGGGCCCAGGACGTCACCAAGCGAGGAGGCCCCCCATCTGTGGCAGAGGCCGGGGGTGTCCTGAGCTTGATGCTGCCAGGTGGCCTGGCCCAGCACGGGGACAGTGTTGGCCGTTCCCAGCAGTCACGTGTGACTGTTCCCCCCAGCCCCCAAGGGATCGCCAGCCAGGCAGGCTCCCCTGAGACTCAGCCCTGGAGTCCTGTGGATGGGCGGCTGGCCATCTGTGAGGGGCTGGCCTTGCGTGCAGCCGCCCCTAGAGGGAAAGCTTATGAGCTCGCCCCCGTTGTTCACCTGTCTGCCACGAAGCCCGGCCTCGGAGGAGGAAGACGCTGAGACTCCCAGGGACGGGGGAGATCACCTCCCGCGAGCCGAAGGCGGAGGCCGGGCCTGACTCGGCACAGCGTTAAGCTTTTACTGCAAAGTCTGTTTTGTAGAAAGGTGAATTCTGTGCTCTGAAGTGGCCCTGGCGCAGCTTGGACGCTTCTGTGTAAGCGCTTGCTTCTGACTCCTTCCTTCCTGGGGCACCCCGTGTTCTGAGCTCATCTGTCCTGGAGCTCGGCCCTGCCCCCCGATTCCTGCCCCAGGGAGCGGTGTCGCCACACCCAGGTCTGGCTGCCGGCGCGGGTCCTGGCCACCGTGGGTCTCAGTCCCTGGGAATAGAGAAGGGATGTGTGGATGTGACACATATGCACACGTTCCTGCATAGACAAACACACGTGAAGAAAGCATCCGCTTCGCTGGAAGAAAAGAAGAAATTGTAGTTAAAGCTATCCTGCCATGCCATTTCTCACCCATGAGATTTTAGGCAAAGCTGCGGGGAGTAAGGCGCCCTCACACCGCACGAGAGAATGCAGAGGGACGCGGCCCTGGAGGAGGCTCTGTGACAGCATCCAGCTGAACTGTGGCTTTACTCTCTCCCAGCCTCCCAGCTCGAGGAGTTTCCCCTAAAGATAACCGTGCGCTGAACAGCGCGGCCCATGATCAATCATCCACACAGGAGCGAGGGAGCCCGTGTGGCTGTGACATGTGCTAGCCTGCGTCAGAAGAGACCCGGGGAGGGAGGATGGGCTGGGAAATCCCGCCGCTGGTTTCCTACAGTGGGCTGGGGGGGGGATCGGTCCAGCTCCGACACACGGGGACGCCAACTGGGTGTCATCAAACCTGAACCCCTTCTCCCTCCCGCTCTGTGCAGCGCACCAGCCCTTCAAACCCGACCTGATAGCCTGGCTGGAGAGAGAAGGAAAGATCCCAGTGGTGAAGAGGGCAGGCCGGAGCCCGGGGAGCCCAGGTGAGACTCGCCACGTGGCAGCGGCCAGGCCCAACTCGGGCCCTGTCGGTTCTGTTGAAACCGGGCTCCCCACTCACCACTCAGAGGGCGCATGGAGGGTTTGGAAATCAGGGGCCCCAAAGTGTCCATCCCCTCAAGCTTCCCATGATGCACACTCCCTCCAGGCCGCCCTCGGCGCTGCCCGTCACTGCCGGTCAGCCCTGTCAGTTACGCTTCCTCAGGTGCCCTGGCCAGCTCTCCTCCCTGCTCCGAGGGCATGGACGGCTGGTGGCCGCGTGGTGTGCCATCCTCGCTCGCCTGAGCCAGCTGACAGGTGGGAGTGGATCTGAGAGACTGCAGGTGGCTGGGCTGGTGGCCTCCGGTCCCACTGCCCTCGCCGCTGTCCCTCTGTCCTCGCCGCTGTCCCACCGCCCTCGCTGCTCGTGGGGATTCACAGACGGGGGGCTGTTGCTGCTAACGGATAGGAATGGCCCGTCAGCTAAGGGGAAGGGCAGGAGTGGTTAGTGCTGACTCGGTCATCGGCCCTTCGCGCAGCAGCGTCACAGGGACACTCGTGTTCTGAGGCCCAGCTTCCCACCAGTCCCCGCGTACCCTGTCCTCCACTCCATCATGGCGTAGTTACGGTCTCGATGGAGAACTTCCAAGCTGAGCGTGCCTATGAGCCCAAATACTTTGGGAATGTTTTTTGAGTTCTCAAGATTCCAACTTCAAAAGCCGCTGTCCCTGCGGGTAACTAAGGCTCATCTATCTTAGGTAGGAAAAAAAAAAAGCAAAATGTGAAGCAACTTTGTTCCTTTCGTCAGTTGCTGGTCCGTCTCAGGTCAGTTCTTGGTCCATCTCAGGTCAGTTCTTGGTCCATCTCAGGTCAGTTGCTGGTCCATCTCAGGCCAGTCGCACAGACCCGCGAGGCTTTGCTGGCCACTTCAGGCTTTATCTTCCTTACACCATTTAAAAAATATAAAAACAAGGCCCAGTGCGATAACCTAGTGGCTAAACCCTCACTTTGCATCTGCTGGGATCCCATATGGCTGCCAGTTTGTGTCCCAGCTGCTCCATTTCCCACCCAGCTCCCTGCTTGTGGCCTGGGAAAGCAGTGGAGGACGGCCCAAAGCCTTGAGACCCTGCACCCGCATGGGAGACCCTGAGGAAGCTCCTGGCTCCTGGCTTCAGATCAGCTTAGCTCTGGCCATTGAGGCCATTTGGGAAGTGAACCAGCAAATGAAAGATTTTTCTCTCTGTATCTCCTTCTCTCTGTATACCTACCTTTCCAATTAAAGTAAAACTAAACACACACACGTGTATATGTATATATATATATTCTGTATATTCCGTTCTTTGCCCCAGGGTGCCAGTCTTCCTGCCTGATCCCTCATTTTTCTGGGTGCTCTTTTATTTATTTTGGTTTCTAACAGAGCCCCATGTAGTGGCTCTCCCACAGTGACCGAGGTGGGTCAGACTCAGATCAGGAGCCAGGAACTCCATCCGGATCTCCCGTGCGGGTCTCCCCGCGGGTGGCTAGCACCCAGCCGTCATCTGCCACAGCCCAGGGCGCACGTTGGCAGGAGGCCGGGATCTGGAGCGGGGCTGGGAACTTGGGCTTCCTACCCAGCATGCTCCGTCTGACTGCCAGGCTCCGCACCGGGCCCCCGTCCTTATCTTTAGTGTGCTAACCTTTCTCCTTCATTGATGACCTCAGGGAAATCCCTTCCGGTCTAAGGTTATCAACTCTTCCTCGGCACGGCTGCATAATATCCTAATATGTAGATAATATATGTAACAGGCTTCATGAAGACTGTTGCTTTCCCCTTCCCCCATCCAAATGTCCGTGTGTATGGGTGATGTTATTCCTCTGCCATAAGTTACCTGCTCACTCAGAGATTAAAACCACACTGCACCGGCATCAGACCCGGTAGCAGTTAGCATAGCAGCGTGCAGGAGCTAGGCCAGGTCAGGCTCACCGATTGTCCCCACAGCAGGTGCTCTTGGGTGGCTGTGGGCCACGAGTTCCACACTTCCACACCTAACCGTATCCCACCAGTGCCTTCCAAGTCTCTCACGTCTGCACCATGGCGCTTTATAACTGTGCAGTAACGCTGGCATGGAGCTGAGGCTGCTGGTGCTCCGAGGTGCTTTATATTCTGAAGAGCAGCCGCCTTGCAGACACGCCCCTTACGGTGCCTCACGGTTGAAGGCCTATGCTGCCCTTCCTCCGGCCCAGCACGCCTCCCACAATCTCACGCACACTTCACCATGCCCCTGTGCCGGGGAGCGGGCGAGGGGGTTGTTACCAGGACAGTAGCATATGGCCCCTGCAGCCGTGACCTTTCTAAACTGGGCACATCCCCTTGTCCTGCCCCCGCCGGGCCCCCATTTGCCCCAGGATAACCGCCCTGGTACCATGCTTCTGACTGGTCTAGGCATTCTGCATGGGCTACCTTGGTTTGATGCCCAGGTGGGGTGGCAGAGCGCAAGGCTGAGGCGTATAGCATAGTATGGAGAGCTTTAAGGACGCGGCTCCTGTTACCTGTTGGAGCCAATGAAAGAGCGCTGTGTCAGGATTCTTAGGACAGGCGGCGTGGGTCTTCCTCTGGTTCACTCGGGTTTCGTTTTCTGGCTCAAGTGTGCAACCCTGAAATCTGAAGGAAGAGCTCACTCGCTCCTCTTCTTCGATTTCTCAATCTCATTCTCAATTCTCTTCATGCTCGTAGGAGGCAAGAATCAAGACGGGTCGGAATGTATGCAAGGAACGGGACTCGGCCACCTTCCCTCGGCCAGGGAGCCTCGTGCCTGGCGGACCTGGCAGCCAGCTGCAGGTGCGTTAGCCACGGGCCCAGATTCCACACAGACTTGTCCAGGGAAGAGTTTGCAGCTCCAGAATCCAGGAGATGCCCCTGTCTGCGGGGTTTGGCCGGGAACACCAGCGGTGCAGATTTCTGAAAATGGCAGCTACCTGTGGACTCACACGGGGCATGGCTGCCACAATGCAGAAAACTCAGCGTCTTCCTGTTGGCCGGCCCAGCCTCCTTGGAGGAGCACGTGTCTGGCAGGGTCACGGAGCCATCGGTGTCAGTGTCCACACATTTCCGTGGAAACTCACTCTGCAGAGGGTGACAGTGGCGCCCGTTGGATCTCCCATCCGGAGCGTAATGTGGCAGGGCGAAGCCACCCTTCCCATGGCTGTGGAGAAGATCCCATGAAGGCATCATTAGTGCCCCAGCCCCCAAGGCAAACGGGACAGAAGCTGGCCCCGAGCCCTGAGCGTCCGCAAGACGACCAGGACAACAGCAGCTCTGGCGGCCGTCCGAGGTTGCACTTGGAGGGGAGGCCTGGCACATGCCAGTGGTGTGGCGACAGCTGCGCTTGTGGCTCAGCGCATGCACATCCAAGCCTGGCGAGAGGAGGCACAGGTGTCAGGGAGAGCTCACCGCTGACAGCTCCACAGAGCGGGTCTGCCCAGGACCAGCTGTGCGCATGTGACGAGCACGGGGACAGCTGCCATCAGCTGGCCTCTGCTAGCGCTCAGGAGCGTCTTTGCGCAGGAGAGACGGCCTGTGGCTGCCGCAGCTCCGGGAGAGCCTGCCCTCCTCACTTAGACCATGATGGCATCTTCAGGGTCCACGTTGTGGCGGACCCCCGTGGGGCTGAGAACGGGGACGTCCGTGAACAGAACACCTGTTTCCACGCCCCTCAGAGGAGTCACCAAGCGGGGAAGGTGTGCACAGCTGCGGGGTGTGGAGAGGGGCGCGCGTGCAGTTCAAACAGGGACCCTCAACGTGGAGATGGCCCGGCGGAGAAGCCCTCCTATGACCCTGAGGAGCGTAGTGATGCTCTCAGGCTCGTCTCCCGCGTTCCAGACCTCCCCCCAGTCGACCTCAGGGACCAGCCACGCAGGTATTACATGTACAGTAAGCACTTGGGTCAGAACTTCTATCCTCAAGGCCATGAGAAAATTCACCTTGGGGAGAGGCCTTGCAAGGAGTGTGGTAGGGCCCTCAGCTGGGGTTCCAGTCCTGAGGCTCGCCAGGACGCCCACCCCCGGTCGAAACCGCGCACATGCAGCGCCTGCGGCAAAGGCTTCAGCCACAAGTCTGTCCTCCGCGTCCCCCAGCGGCTGCACACGGGCGAGAAGCCCTACAAGTGCGCCGAGTGCGAGAAGGCGTTCAGCCGGAGCGCCTACCTCCAGGCGCACCAGCGGGTGCACACCGGGGAGAAGCCCTTCAAGTGCGCCCAGTGCGGCAAGGGCTTCAGCCGGAGCTCCCACCTGCAGGGCCACCAGCGCGTGCACACGGGCGAGAAGCCCTTCAGGTGCGCCGAGTGCGGCAAGCGCTTCAGCTGGAGCTTCAACCTGCAGATCCATCAGAGGGTCCACACCGGCGAGAAGCCCTACAAGTGTGCCGAGTGCGGCAAGGGCTTCAGCAAGGCGGCCACGCTCCTGGCCCACCAGAGGGTCCACACTGGCGAGAAGCCTTACCGCTGCGAGGAATGCGGGAGGCGCTTCAGCCAGCGGGCCTACTTGCAGAGCCACCGGAGCGTCCACTCGGGCGAAAGGCCACATGTGTGTGAGCTCTGCGGGAAGGGCTTCAGCCAGCGGGCGTACCTGCAAGGTCACCAGCGGGTCCACACCAGAGTGAAGCCGTACCAGTGCGCCGTGTGCGGCAAGGGCTTCAGCCAGAGCTCGCGGCTGGAAGCGCACCAGCGCGCGCACGCCGGCGGGAAGCCCTACAGGTGCGCGGTGTGCACCAAGGGCTTCAGCGAGAGCGCGCGCTTGCAGGCGCACCAGCGGGTGCACGCGGCAGGGCGCCCCTACAAGTGTGAGCAGTGCGGGAAGGGCTTCAGCGGCTACTCGAGCCTACAGGCCCACCACAGAGTGCACACGGGCGAGAAGCCCTACACGTGTGCGGTGTGCGGGAAGGGCTTCAGCCAGAGATCTAACCTGCAGGCCCACCAGAGGGTGCACACGGGCGAGACGCCCTACACGTGTGACGCCTGCGGGAAGGGTTTCCGCTGGAGCTCGGGACTGCTGATCCACCAGAGGGCGCACGGTGGGGAGAAGGGATGCGCCCCGGGGCAGTGCGCGCAGGCCTCGGCTGCACCCCAAGTCTGCGCGCCAGTCAGGGCCTGTGAAACGCAAGTCCCTGAGCGGGAGCTGATACTCAGTCAGCTCTAACAGTAAAAAAATAAAAAAGCTTCTGGGGAGCCTTCTTGGGGATTGGAAATGCACCGCTTCTCTCCAGCCTCAGCACTCAGGAGCCCACCCGGCAGAGACCTCCGCTGCGAAAGAGCTGTGTCAACCGCGCACGGAGCTGGAGCTCAGGAAACGCCAAGCGTGGCCAGGAACTGAACCAAGTGCAGTCAACAGGCCGACGTTCATGTCCGGTGAAATGAAAGTCCACTGAGGAAAAGGAATTTTGTTCCTTGCTAGGGCTACAAAACTCAATGAAGATTTTGCTAAAGGAGTAAAAGAATATAAAATATTTATCATGTTTGAAGATTTTATTAGACTCACTTAAAGATTATTTAAAACGTATTTGGAGAACTATGAGTTCTTGACATAACTTTAGACACATGATTTGACATGTGGAAACAGGAAACACGTGAGTTTGCGTGGCCCCTCCTGGGGTTGGCTCCCTCCCTTAAGTGGGAGCGTGCCGCGGTGGCCAGCCACTGGGCGCTTTCTCCTTGGTCCTTGCCAGTGGGGATGCAGCGCCGTGCACCCGTGTGTGTACACCTGTGCGCTGTGCAGGCTGCGTGAGCTGACAGTGTTTCTGGATAGCTCAGCAAAGATGCAACACTCCATTTTTGCATAACTGATTTTTTTTTGACTCTTGCTCTGTGTGCTGAATGCAGAGTTTCACTGTAGTATTTGGAACATTCTAGAAATGATTCCTGATGACAGATCATTTTCAATAAATGTGGAAGTCACAATGCTTGGATCGTTTTCGTCTCTGTGTTTTGACCAAAGTCCATTTGCTCTTATTCCCAAGGGCTGTCGTCTTTGTTCACTGCAGACCTCTTGAAAGAACCTGTGACAACTTTGAATTTGGCATACCTCTCCCACTCACACCAAAAAGAGGGAAAGTTTTGAATTTTTAAGCATTTTTAATCAAATAGTTTTATCATGAAGAGAACTATTTACTAGCTGGTTTCTTTCTAAAAGAACAATATGTTTTGTTGGTGAGTGAAAAATACAAGCTTGTTGTCTAATATATGTCAAAATACATACATGAAATTCTGCTTATGTATCCATGTGTAAAGCGTGGCTAACCACACGGAGATTCCAGACTCTAGTGTTTAAGCAGTTTTAACTGACAAAAGATTGTGCAATGAGAGTAACCTTTTACAAACTAGAAATAAATGCCCAATCCAAAGGAATCTGGATTACATTTCTGTTGAGGTCTTGTGGGTCTGAGCATCTATAAAAATAAGGTGAAGGTCAGGACAGGGCAGATAGACACGGAACATGTGCTGTCATCCCCCATACACAGATTGGCGTGTCATTTGAAGACAGGTGGCGAGAACTGTAAGTTCCTGTGTTAAGCTCTAGGGCCCCGCTCAACCCACGAGCTGTCAGTGCAGTTACACGGAGGCCATCAAGGGCACTCTGGGAAAGCCGGCCGGGAGCGAAGAGCACTCGGCACCCGCAGGAAACAGCAGGACCGCTGGCCCAAGTCCAGTGACGTCAGTGTTACATGAAATATAAGTGTTCTAAAATCACAGAGGTTGTCAATTTGGATTAAAAAAGCAAGACCCAATGAAATGTGTACTGTAGCCATCTGCAGGGAACAATGTTGGAAGCTACAGTATCTGATTACAGGATTTAAAAGGGTTTTAACCAAGACGATGCATGGCCCCGTGTCCTTGATATCTGTGTGAAGATTCGCTGTCGGTAAGTAGTTGGTGGCTTCTGAGTCTGTGTCTCTGTTTTAAGCTGATATTGCTTGCATTATTTTATCCCTTTTTATTGCAAAAGCAGATCTACAGAAAGAAGGAGAAACAGAAAGATATTCCTTTTACTGGTTCACTCCCCAAATGGCTATGGTGGCCGGAGCTGAACTGATCCGCAGCCAGGAGCCAGGAGTTATCGCTCAGTCTCCCACACGGGTGCAGGGCCCCAAGGCTTTGGTCCGTCCTCTGCTGCTTTCCCAGGCCACAAGCAGGGAGCTGGATGGGAAGTGGGGCCACCAGGACTTGAGCCAGTGCCCATATGGGATGCCAGCACTTGCAAGGTGAGGATTTAGCTAAGCCTTTGTGCCAGACCCAATACCCTCTTAATATAGTCTGAAATTATAGAGTGTGATGCCTCCAGCTTTGTTCTAGAGCTTGCTTTAGCGTCTGTCATTGTCCCCTAGGAATGTTAGGACTTGTGTGTTTCCATTTTGTGGAGGACAACCTTGGGCTACGACAGGAATTGCACTAAATCCCAAACGCAGGTGTTGCTTTGGGTCATCTGGCCATTTTAACAACAAGACTTTATAGTTTCCATGGACTTGCATTTTTTGGAAACTTTATTTCATCAATACTTTATAGTTACAGCTCTTTCAGTTACACCACTTTTACAGTTTCTTTAAGCTCTTGCTTAAGGCCCCCCATGGATTTTTTCTCATGTCATCATAATGGAATCTTTGAAATTAGAAGCAGGGATGCAGATGTCTTAGCTGATTAATTGCAATTTTTTTAAAGATTTTCTTTTAATTTATTTGTTGGAAAGTCAGATATACAGAGAGAAGGAGAGACAGAGAGGAAGATCTTCCATCCAATGATTCACTTCCCAAGTGAGTGCAACGGCCGATGCTGTGCTGATCCGAAGCCAGGAGCCAGGAACTTCTTCTGGGTCTCCCACGCGGGTGCAGTGTCCCAAAGCTTTGGACCGTCCTCCACTGCTTTCCCAGGCCACAAGCAGGGAGCTGGATGGGAAGTGGAGCTGCCGGGATTAGAACCAGCGCCCATATGGGATCCCGGGCGGGTTCAAGGCAAGGACCTTAGCCGCTAGGCCACGCCGCCGGGCCCTGCAATTTTTTAACATGATGGGACAGGAAGGGCCAGCAGGAACTCCAGGGGCATTGTACATGTTGAAGGGGCTGGAGGAGGGAAGAGGGGTTTGTAGAGGAACCCAGCTGATGAACCTCCAGGGCTCCTGACCCAGGACCCACCCTTCCAGCCCACTCCTCCATCCCTTGTGCATTGGACCTGCTCATTCTTACACTGGAGTGCCTGGCTGGGAACACCCACAAGGATGTGACTCCACTCTTGGGCCATGGAGAAGCTTCCAGAGAGAGCACCTGGGGTGGGAGGGGCAAGTGCGTGGGAAAAGAGGGGGTTCCAGACAGAGACCAGGGCTGGCTGGCATGATAGCTCAGTGGCTAAATTCTTGCCTTGCAAGTTCAGGGATGTAACATGGGCACCAGTTCGTGTTCTAGCTGCTCCATTTCCCTTCAAGCTCCCTGCTTGTGGCCTGGGAAAGCAGTGGAGGACGGCCCAAAGCCTTGGGGCCCTGCACCCGAGTGGGAGACCAGGAAGAGGCTCCTGGCTTCAAATCAGCTCAGCTCAGTGGTTGCAGCCACTTGGGGAGTGAACCAGCAGATGGAAGATTTCTCTGTCTCTGGCCCGCTTTTTTTGTAAAATCTGCCTTTCCAATAAAAAAATACACCTTTAAGAAAGAAAAAAGAGAGAAGAAGTGAGTGGACAGAGGTGTTCAGGAAGAGCCGAGCCCGGAAGGGGAGCCTGGGAAAGGGCTTTGAGAGAAGTCAGGGCCAGCACAGGAGAGCTCCACCCTGCACCAGGAGTGTTTCTCGCTAAATATCACTGGTGCTGTCAGGGCTCCCTGCCACACCCCGCGTGGAGGAGAAGGCAGCCAATCCCGGAGTCAGTGAGAGTGAACTGAGAGCCCGTGGTCCAGCAGGTTCAGCTGCTGTTGGCTAAGCCAACATCCCAAGTTGGAGTTACTGGTGTGGCCACTCTGCTTCTGTCCCGGCTCCCTGCTAAGGTCCCTGGGAGGCGATGGAAGATACCCAATGTCCTGCATCCCTGCGCCCCTGCCATCGTGTGGCAGCCCAGGGTGAAGTCCCTGGCTGTTCTGGGCCCAGCCCTGGCAACCACTGCAGGCGGCTGAAGAGTGAAGTTGCTTGTGGTCGAGCTCCCCGCTCTCCCACGGAAGTCCTCGCCTCTCTGTGAAAAAGAATTCGCTGACTTGGGGGGTGATCCAGCAGGCCGCCAGGGTTCTCATCGCGGACTCGAGCGGCCATCTGCTTGGCCCATCGAGAAGAGCGTCCATGACCCGTGCTGTCCTGGGGTGACTCGAGGGGTGGGAAATGCCAGGTGCTGGCCGAAGCTCCGCCAGCAGACCCACTGGAGCCCACCTGACCATCATAAACTCCCTAAACAGCCAGGCACCCTGACCAATCAGAGGAAGGCCACACACTCCGCGGACCAATCAGGAACCTGGATGCGAGCCACTCACGCGCCTCGCAGCCCCACGTGCACCTGCAGGAACCTCGACCTTCAGCTGCTTCGGTAAGGGCTCCTGGCTCCGCGCTTAGCAGTAAACAGGCTCCCCAACCCCTCACCCTCACCCCGGCCTGCCCTTCGCCGGGGTCAGTGAGCAGCTTCCTGCGGACGGGCAAGCAGACCCAGTCGTGGGGTCTTCTGGCAAGGCCCCCAGCCAGTTTGCGGTGTCGTTTGGAATCAGCTGGGCTTGCTTGGCCAAGGAGCGTCTCTTACTTTCAGCTAAGCCATCAAAAAGCCTAGCGCGTTCTGGCCTTTTCCAGAGTTTCCCCACGGCCTTCTCGCTCTCTGCCTGCCCTCCTGCCCCTGAAGAAGGAGGAGAAAGGGACGGTTCCAGGTAGGGGGGATTTTTGCAGCTCATTTTGGTGGTGGATACATCTTCAAGTCCTGGAGGGGAGGAGAGGCTGTTTCGTGTTTGCAGTGTGCCACAGGTGTGCCATCGTTTTCTGATTGTGCTTTGCTTTGTTTGTTTGTTGTGGTGGTTATTTTTTCACTTTGGTTTCATACGCCGTAGTTGAAACATGAATAAAAGAGTCTGCATTATTGGCCTGGCTTACAAGCCAGCCGTGCTCAATGCTGGTCTTGAAATAGGCACATTCAATGGCGACGCAGCCACGATTTGGAGGCCAGCTTTCCTAGACTGTGACAGGAGTATGGTTGAGCTTTGGCACGCGCGTGCACACACACGCACACACACACACCTGCACAGCTCACAAGCGGAAGGCGGAAGTGCAGGGAGCGATCTGGGGCGCCCTTTGCCAAGGCCGGCTTTAGGATGTTGTCCTCCTTGGAGGCCCAGCCGGACAGCCCTTGGTTGCATAGCTTGGCTTGGCCCTGCAAGTGGAATCCTACAAGGAGCGGTCCCTTGTGAGCGCCCGTCTTGACAAGGGAATGTCTTCGTTTTGTGGAGTGTGGCATGGTTTGAGTCCTCTCTCTGGTGAAGACTCTCTAGCTCATCAGACACTCTGTTGGTGAGCTGCTGTTTCCACCCTGGGGCTGCCGCGTGCGGCTCAGGCGGCGTGTGAGCTCTCACGTGGACGCCCATCTGCATGTCAGCAGGTGCATCCTATGCAGGTTCCCCTTCGCAGAAGTGCTAGCTCGTTTTCCAAGCGATGGCGCCATCTGCCGCTGCCTTGCTGTATTGAGGCGTGAACTGATATCTTACAGTGATACGAGCTGACATCTTTCTAATGACTAACGTGCTCGTGTCACAGTTTTTAACTGAATTCCAGGCTGTGCTAATGCAGAGTGCCACAGTTTTGATTGTGGCCGCTCTGAGTGGGAGTTGGGTATTGTGATGCATTTCATTGTTGTTGTTGTTTAAAAGATTTATTTATTTATTGGATTCTTGGTTTATTGGTAAGGCAGATATACAGAGAGGAAGATCTTCCATCTGATGGATCACTCCCCAGGTGACCGCAACGGCCGGTACCATGCCGACCCAAAGCTGGGAACCAGGAGCTCTTCTGGGTCTCCCACGCGGGTGCAGGGTCCCAAGGCTTTGCGCTGTCCTCAACTGCTTTCTCAGGTCACAAGCAGGGAGCTGGTTGGGAAGTGGAGCTGCCGGGATTAGAACCAGCGCCCATATGGGAACCCCAGGCGTGCGAGGCGAAGACTTTAACACTACGCTTTTGCACCAGGCCCTGCATTTCATTTTGTTCAAAATTTCTCTGCCTATTTGGAGTTACTGAGTTTTAGGACTTTTTTTTCCCCCAAAGAAGATCTCACGGGTGCTTTGATTGTGGTGGCAATGGGTCTGTAAGTGCCCCGGGATCTGTGAACACTGTGACTCCACTGTCTACATTGTAACCAGTTTCTGCCCCAGGGTTTCATAGCTCTGGCTGTGAAAGGCTCAATCCAGTCATTTTAAAGATTTCTTTATTATTATTTTATTGGAAAAGCAGATTTACAAAGAGAAGGAAAGAAAAAAAAAATCTTCCTTCTGCTGGTTCACTCCCCAGGTGGCCACAATGGCCATAGCTGAGCCTATCCGAAGCCAGGAGACTATTCCAGGTCTCCCACGTGGGTACAGGGTTGTTGTGGGCTAAGAGGTTGATTAGCATTTGTTAAGCTTAGCACCTGCAGGAAAAGGGCTTGAGGCTAGAGGCACCTGGTCTATCAATCTTATTAGCATCCTATTGTTCTGCTAAGGGACTGGGGGAGAAAGTATATAAGGCCTAATAAAGGGAGGCTGGAGAGACTTCTTCCACCATGACTGGTCTCCTGTCGCTGTTTCATTCCCTGACCCTCGCCCTGTCCACGTTATGGCTCTGCTGGCCGGTACACAGGATCCCAAGGCTTTCCCAGGCCACACGCAGGGAGCTGGATGGGACACAAACTAGAGTCCCTATGAGCTTCGCTCTGCTGCTTGTTTTGTTGTTGTTGTTGTTGTTGTTTTTGGTGGCAATTTCAGCAATGGTGTTTACAAAGGGTGACTGGGGCCTGGCGCGATGGCGCAGTGGTTAAGGTCCTCACCTTGCATGCCTGGGGTTCCCATATGGGCGCCGGTTCTAATCCCGGCAGCCCCGCTTCACATCCAGCTCCCTGCCTGTGGCCTGGGAAAGCAGTAGGGGACAGTCCCAAAGCCTTGGGACCCTGCACCCGCGTAGGAGACCCGGAAGAGGCTCCTGGCTTCGGAGTTGCGGCCGCCTGGGGAGCGAATCATCGGATCTTCCTCTCTGTCTCTCCTCTCTCTATATCCGCCTTTCCAATAAAAATAAAATAAATCTTTAAAAAACAAAGGGGGGGGGCGCGACTGGTTCTTGTATTCTGGGTGTTGTACTTTTGCAACTTTCTGAGACATTCTGGGTGAAGTCTAGACATTCTGGGTGAAGTGTCCTCTGCGAACAGGGCAGCTCTGACCTGGCGCTTCCCTGGTTCCCTGCGGATTCTTGACCTGCCGCACGGAGAGCTGCAGTACCACACCGCCTGCCAGTGTGGGAGCAGAACCCCTGGCGTGTTCCTGTTCCCGGAGGGGGTCTCCCAGCTTTCCCCTCAACAGCTTGCCGCCTGTGGGCTGCTGGGAAGGCGCGTTCCCGGTACACCTGCATTTGGGTTTGTTTTTTTTTTTTTTAACCACAATAGGATATTAAATTTTACCAGTGATGTTTCGTCTATTGAGGTGCTCAGTTGGTTTTGTTTCTGATGTGTTATTGGCTTGTATATATTGAACCATCCTTGCACTCCTGGGATAAATCCCACTTTTCCAGTGTAGATAAAATGAGCAGATTTTATGCTTTTCATGATACGGATTTAGGAGCATGGGGGCTCCTCCCTGCCTTGCCCCCTGCACCCCCTTTGATTTTCCCCCACATTGTCAGTCACTCCACAGTAACAAGCTTTACATTCCAATGGAGACAAACATCCACACAGCACGGAGAGGAAAAAGAAAAGAGATTTAAAAACTTGGAAATCCTATTACTCAGGAGCACAGCTGCAGGTCGTGCACAGCAGTTAGTTCGCAGTTTGCTAATTTCACCTGTAGAGATTGGGTTTTTGTGTGCTGTCAGCTGTCACAGATCATGACATGGCATTTGGCTTTGGCTCATTTCACTGAGCCTAATGGTTTCTAGCTGGATCCATTTTGTTGCAAAAGATTTCACTTGTTATTATGGCTGAGTCAGATCCCATAGTGCGTGTACTGCATTTACTCGATCCAATCTTCAGCTGATGAGCGTCTGGGTTGATTGTGTCTCCTAGCTGTTGTGACCATGGAAGCATGCGGGTACAGCTAAATGTCACATACAGACTTCATGGCATTGGGGTGTAGTCCCAGGAAAGTCCTGCTTGGCCAGGGTGTGTAATCCTTTACTTTTCTAGTGTTCTGTCGAAGTTCTGTGTTTCTGTTCCTCTGGCACGCAGCTCTGCAGGATGGCCCCTGCTGTGCCTCTTCTAGGCTGTACGCTTTGCTGATATGTAATAATCCAAGCCACCAGGGCCCGGCACAGTAGCCTAGTCACTAAAGTTTTTATTTTGTACACACCGGGATCCCATCTGAGTTCCAGTTCCTGTCCCAGCGGCTCCACTTCCGGTCCTGCTCCTTGCTTGTGCCTTGGGAAAGCAGCAGAAGATGGCCCAAAGCCTGGGAGCCCCGCACCCACGTGGGAGACATGGAAGAAGCTCCTGGCTTCAGATCAGCTCAGCACCGACCATTGCGGCCACATGGGGAGTGAATCATAGGACAGAAGATCTTCTTTTCTGTCCTCTTCTTCTCTGTATATCTGACTTTCCAATAAAAATAAAACAAATTTTTAAAAATTTGTTAAAAAGATTCATGAAAAAGGCACATTAACGGAGAGAGGGAGAGATAGAAAAGAGATTTACTGCCTGGTTCACTCCCCAGAGAGACACAAAGCCAAGAGCCAGGAGCTTCCTCCAGGTCTCCCACACGGGTGCAGGGTCCCAAGGCTTTGGGCCGTCTTCCACTGCCTTCCCAGGCCACCGCAGGGAGCTGGATGGGAAGTGGAGCAGCTGGGACTTGAACTGGATGCTGGCAATATAGACAGCAGCTAAACACACTGTGCCACATCGCTGACCCTGTGACTCTGCCTTGGGATTCAATAAGAAAATCTTTTCAAGAAAAGATTTAGGGCCCGATGGCGTGGCCTAGCGGCTCAAGTCCTCGCCATGAACGCTCTGGGATCCCATATGGGCGCCGGATCTGATGCCAGCAGCTCCACTTCCCATCCAGCTCCCTGCTTGTGGCCTGGGAAAGCAGTCAAGGACGGCCCAAAACTTTGGGAACCTGCACTCATGTGGGATTCCTGGAAGAAGTTCTTGGATCCTGGCTTCAGATCGGCATAGCATCGGGCATTGCGGCTCACTTGAGGAGTGAATCATCGGACAGAAGATCTTCCTCTCTGTCTCTCTCTCTGTATATCTGCCTTTCCAATAAAAAGAAATAAATCTGATTTTCCATCCTCTGACTCACTCCCCAAGTGGCTGCAATGGCTGGAGCTGAGCCAATTTGAAGCCAGGAGCCAGGAGCTTCTTCTAGGTCTCCTAGGCAAGTGCAGGGTCCCAATGTTTTGGTCTGTCCCCTACTGCCTTCCCAGGCAGGGAGCTGAATGGGAAGTGGGGCCACTGGGATTAGAACTGGTGTGTGCAATATGAAGACTTTAGCTGCTAGGCTACTGTACCGGCCCAATAAGGAAATATAAACAAACAAACAAATAAATAAATAAATTAGTGCCTTTGGGAAGGCCAGGTTCTCCTGGAGAGAAGTAGATGTTACATTAGGAGTGTGTAGGGCTGCAGGCTGGTGGGGTTATGTATGGGGGCATGGGGAGAGAGGAGGAGGAGGGAGGCAGGAGAGAGAGAGAGAGAGAGAGAGACCCAGAGCCATTGCCTAAGTGCTTCTGAGGAGCCGGCTGGCTTCCAGCTTCCCCGTGTTGCCACACGTGCCAGGGCCTCCCGCCACGCCCCTGCTCGGGGAGCCCCTGGTTCTGCGCCTTCCCTGCTTGTAGGGGCCCTTTGTATTTCACCTGGTGGGGTGCTCTGCCCCCCATGCCTCTGTTGGGTACCCTGGAGCAGCTCGGCTGCCTGCCTGCCTCCCTGCGCGCGCAGCAGGGATTTCTGAATGGAATCGCGGGGCACACACTTGGAAATCTCTGAGTTTTCCCACATCCCCATTCTGCCCAGTGATTTCCGCACTGGGAACCTGTACTGATGCTCTTCCAGGGACCATGACGTCACCGTGGGCCTTTCCCCACTTCCCAGGCCTGCCTCTGCCTTCTGGCTGACCGGGGGCTGCCCCGCCCTTCCTGGGGCTTCATAGTTGGGCACCCTCCTCACCCGCTGGTCCCTGACTGCTTGGTGAGAAGCAGATGGCGTGAGCCTGAAATTGCCATTCAGTCCCTGGTGCTGGGCGATGCTGCGCCAAGCACTCAGGCTGTTGGTCAGGGATGGTCAAGTCAGGGTCAAGGGTCAAGAGGCCAGAAGGAGGTGAGGCTCAGCAGGTGTGTGGGGAGCGCTGATGGCCAATATTCTGGGGCCAAAACATAGAATCAGCAGGATCCGGGTCCCTGCTGCTGAATGGCTGCAGGAAGCGTCTTGCCAGGTGGCTGGATGATGGGAGAAGGGATGGTTGGGTTAGGTCTAGGAGCTGGATGGTCCCTCGTGGGACCCCTCCTCTTTCAGAGAGCCCGGCATGGGAGACTCAGCCACTAGACGCAGAACTGCGCCTCAGGTCAGGAGACAGTGACAGGTCTGAGAGCCTCCGTGCCAAGGGGTGACTTCCTTGGGGACGATGGGCTGAGGTGGCTATGCCAGTTCTGGGGGTGGGGGCGCCCCTCCATGAGTGGGAAGAGTCCGTGTGCCTTGAGGTCGGAGGAGAGGTTTAGCAGACGAAGGTGGGCTGTGGCTAGCCTAAGTGTACTTGAACTTTCTTGAGAAAGACCATGGCTGGAGATGCTGCTTTCTGCTGCCGGCCGTGACCGACCCTGCTGGATTCCTGGACGTGACTGAGACCTGGGAAGCCGTGAGCGCTGGAGAAGAACCGGGTTCAGGGGTTTCCCCTTCACCCACTGGCTCTGGGTTTACGTGTCAGGGTGGTGGTTTGGTCTGCCAGGCCACCAAGGGGAGAAGTTGGCTCATGAAACTTCCTGCTGACACACGGGCCCTGGCACATTGACCATAGAAGGAACCAGTTTTGTGTCTGCTGTCCAGGCTGGGTAGTCAGTATTGCGACTAGAGCTGTAGGGGAAGCCTCTGCCTGCCATCCCGACATCCCCTTGGGGTGTTGGTTCAAGTCCCAGCTGCTCCACTTCCCATCCAGCTCTCTGCTGATGGGCTGAAGAAGCAGCAGAGGATGACCCAGGACCTGGAGGAGGCTCTTGGCTCCTGGCTTGGCCTGGCCAGACCTAGCTGTGTGTTACTCTGGCTTTCAAAAAACTAAGTAAATTTTAATTGCATTTTTAGATTTAATTTAAAGGCAGAGTTAGATATATGACATATCATATTATCATCATACATATAATACAATATGCATAATCATGTAATATGCAATATTGCATTATATATAAAATTGTATTGTTTACAATATAATAGACTAATATACTATTATATATAATATATATTTATATCCTTTTTGCTAGTTCACTCCCCTAATGGCCTCACTGAGAGGGAGCTGAGAGCTTCTTTTTTTTTTAAGATTCATTTTGTTTTAATTAGAAAGTCAGTTATACAGAGAGGAAGAAAGAGAGGAAGATCTTCCATCTGTTGATTCATTCCCCAAGCAGCCGCTGTGAGTCCCTAGGGGTGGTTGGGTTCTGGTGGCATCTTCCCAGCCCTGCTTTAGATGGAAGAGGGCAGGAGGGTGGGCTGGGACCCAGGACACGGCTGGGGGCACACGTGTGGCGTCTGCGTGTGCGTGTCTGCGTGTCAAGGCTGCGTGCTCCTGGAGCGGCAGGGCCAAGGGTGGAGGCTCGCTGTCCTGTGCTGGTGAGGCAGTGCGGGCCTGGCCACAGCAGCGGGCTGTCAAGTTCCTCCTGTGGGCACTGTGGCCTTGCAGCTTGCCGAGCCCGGGGCTGTGTGACCTCCTATGTGGGGTGGGCACAGCAGTAGCGACCACTTCTCATGGTTTTGGGCAAAGGGTCGTTTTAGTGAACTCTGCACTCTGCAGACCTAGCTATGCTGAGGATTGGGTGGACTCCTACTCGAGGAAGCCCTCCTGGGCCTCTGGGTGGGGTCAGGACTGCCTTGTTGGGTCAGCACCCCAGCTCTGACAACTCCAGGTCTGTTCCCAGCTCCCCGCTGCACGGGGCTGAGCACCATGGGGCTGAGTCCCTGCTGCAGTGTTAGGGTTAGGGCTAAGATTAGGGTTAGGGTCAGCAATAAAAATCAATAAAGTCTTTCACAAACTACAACAACAACAACGAGCCCAGGCAACCCCTCTGGAGCCCTGAGCTGCCGTTGTCACAGGATCGGTCCCTCCCTCGCTACTCTGACGGCTCATGTGCCTTGCCTCATTTTATTGGTTAGTCTAGCTAAAGAAGCTTCTTTCTATTTAAATTGTTTATTTTGGGTTTGTAATTTCTATCCTTTTTCTAATTTTTGGATTTGGTTATTTGCTTTTCTAGTTGCTTTAGATGCATTGTTAGGTTGCTTATGGGAAATATTTCTAAATTTAAAAAATATAGGTTCATGAGCCAGTTTGGTGGTATAATAGGCTAATACTCCACCCTCGGTGCTGATTTGAGTCCCGGCTGCTCTGTTTCCCACTCAGACCCCCTGCCTGTGGCTTGAGAAAGCAATGGAGGATGGTCCAAGTCCTTGGGCCCCTGCACCCACGTGGGAGACCTGGTAAAAACCTCCTGGCTCCTAGCTCCGGATCACCTCCGCTCCAGCTGAATGGGCCATTGGGGAGTGAACCAGCACATGAGAGAAGGGGTGACTCTCCTTTTCCCGGTAAATCTGATCTGCCTTTCCAACATAAAAGAAAGAAATGTTGATGGGGGGGGGGCGTGGCGGGTAAGGCAGGGAGCTGGATTTGAAGTGGAGCAGCTGGGACTCAGTGCCCGCATGGGGTACCGGCACCACCGAGTGGAGGATTCGCCTGTTGAGCCACCGCACCAGCCCGTTTGCTTCTTCCACTGGCTGTATTCCTTGTTATTTCACTAAACTTCCTTGTTCTGAGCTCTTTTTCCTGCACCTCCTCCGTCTGGTTGGAGTCTGTCACTAGCAGAGCCCCGTGCTCCCGTGTGGGTGACGTTTTGTCTTTCTCGTTGTGTTTCTAGCGTCTCATTGCGCCTCTGTACTGCAGTTGTCTCATCGGAAGGCAGTTGTGGGATATCGGTGGGTGCGGAGGAGGGAGCGGCGGGCGGTTTCAGCGGGAAAGAATCCTTCCCCGTGGGTAGGTGCGGAGGTGTTAGATGGCAGTAGGGTATTCGTTTGGACTTGCGTGGGCTCCCTGCGTGGGCTTCTCACAGCTGTCACGGCGGTGTGGCCAGGCGGTCACCTGCTGGGCGCCGTTGGCAGGAGCCTCAGCTGGAGGTGTGCGGGATGGCGCTGCATCCCGGGCCGTGCCAACTGGCACGGTGATCTCGGGAAGAGGGGACCCGCGTTTGGCTTCCTGGGCACCCACAGATGCATCCAGGCTGTGAGCTGCGCTTCAGCTTCCCCTCTGGGCAACACCACCCGTCTCCTAGGGCAAGTCCCAGGAGGACCGTAGACAACTGGGCAACTGGAGTGTTGCCGGCCCCCAGCTGAGCCGGTGGAAGGAAGGCGTATTCTCGGGGTGGGACCTGCCGTGGCTGCTGGTCCCCGGGCTGGGACCTAACTAACAATGGACCCAGTTTCATGGTGGCTGCGGGCTGTGGCATCTCGGGCCACAGGGAGCAGGGGGGTGCGGTGTGTGCTGTTACCCTGGGGTGGTACAACCGTGGGCAGCTTGAGCCGGTCTTCCCGTCGTGTCCAGGATCCACGAGGGCCACGGGAGTCTCCGGTCACAGCAGGGGCGTCGGGGAGGGGCGCTGGGTTACCCTTTCTCCCCGCTGACCCGCACAGGCCTCATTTCCGGGATTTCTTCTCTGAGTCATCCCTCAGGTGCTCCTCCTGGGCGACAACTGTCTGTTCTTTGGTCTCGCTCTGAGAGAGAGATGAGAAGCAGGCAGTTCTTCCCAGCAGTCTTACTGACGTCACCGTAATCTCGGATTCCCTCCGTTCACTGCCCACTCGCACGTGGCCAACTCTCAGTGTTAACCTTGTATCTTGCAGCTTTGCTGTGATGACTTATTCTTGCAACTGTAGGGATTTGGGTTATTTGAAATTGTCTACATTGAAAACCCTGTTGTTTGCAAGCAAAAAGATTTTTTTTTTTTTTGCTTGACTCGTAATGAGTATACATTTAATTTCTGTTTCCTGTTTTACTGCAAGAACTTCCAGTGGGAAATGAGTGGGAGGGATACCTCCTACCTTAGCCATGACGGTTAGGGAGACACCCAAAGCTTTCCCACTAAGAAAATCAGGCAAATGTCCTTTAAAATGTTTATTTGAGGTCCCAGTGCAGTAGCCTAGTGGCTGAAGTCCTTGCTTTGCACGCCCATGTGGGCACCGTTTCGTGTCCTGGTGGCCCCATTTCCCACCCAGCTCCCTGCTTGTGTCCTGGGAAAGCAGCCGAGGACGGCCCAAAGCCTTGGGACTCTGAACCTGCTTGGGAAACATGGAAGAAGCTCCTGGCTTTGGATCAGCACTGCTCCAGCCAGTATGGCCACATGAGGAGTGAACCAGCAGATGGGAGATCTTTCTGTCTCTCTTCTCTGTAAATCTGGCATTTCCAATAAAAGATAAATAAGTATTTTTTTTTTAAAATAAAGTTGATTTGAGGGGTTGGCGTCATGATGTAGTAAGCTAGACCTCTGTCTGTGGCGCCGACGTCCCATGGGGGACTGGTTAATGTCCCAGCTGCACCACTGCTAATGCGCCTGAGAAAGCAGTGGAGGATGACCCAAGGCCGTGGGTCCCTGCACCCGCGTGGGAGGCCCAGCGGAAGAGGCTCCTGGCTCCCAGCTGACTGAGCTCTGGCCGTTGCAGCCATTAGCTGGGGGGGGGGGGGGACGACCATTTGTTCTCATTTTGTCTCTCTTCTCTGTGACCTTGCAAAACAAATGCGTAAATAAGGCGGAGATCAAGGGAGGTGGGTCTTCGTTCTGCCCGCTCACCGCCCGCATGCCCCTGAGGTTTGCGTTGACGGTTCCTTCTCCAGTTCATTTCTGGTTTAAATTCTTTTTTTTCCAGCTTCCTGAAGCAGAAGCCCAGGTGGCTGACGGCAGACCTTATGTTCTAGAATACACGCTCAAGCTACAAACCGTCCACCTGCTGCTTCTACTTTATCCCACACATTTTGGCAAATTACGTTCATTTAGTTATAAGTATTTTAAAGTTGCTTTCTTTTTGGGACGGGGAGAAGGAGGGAGACTTGTGCATGCATTTGCAAGTCAGTTCTTTCACATGCTGGTTCTCCTCAGATGCAGCCAAGGCTGCACCGGGCTGAAGCCAGAAGCCAGGAGCTTTTCAGATCCCCAGTGGGGTGACGTGGGGTCTAAGCATGTGGGCCAGCATTTGCTGCTTCCTATGGCACATTAGCAGGAATCTGGTTTGGAAGTGGAGCAGTCGGGGCTCAAACCAGGGCCGCCTATAGGATACTGACCTTGCCGGCAGTGGCTTTACACACTATGCCACAACACCCCAGTACTGGCCACAATGCTCACATTTTTTCTTGGTCTCCAGCCTCGGCCTGCCCCCATTTGCCCCCTAGGCTTGTAATTTCTGTGTACTTTTTGGTTGATTTCTGAGTTAAGATAGCGGACCCCAAGTGGTTTCTGTGCAGTCTGTTGAAGTGCTAGTCCTGGGGCCCACGACGTGGACGATAGAGATGAACACTCCCTGTGGGCTGGATCGGCATGGTCAGCTGTGGCTGGGCGGGACGGGCTGCAGGTGCCCACTGTGCCTGCAGGTTGGGGCTGTTAACGTCACCAGGGGCTCTCCTGGCTTCGCCTGCTGGACGTCTCCGTCGCCGCCAGAGGGAGCTGGCGAGTCCACGTACCACCGGCTCCGGGCAGCCGCGTCCCGCCCCGTGGACTTCCCTTGGTGAGCAGCGTCCATGTGGAGGATTTGGATGTTGGCCACGTTCCAGTCTCCCGGCTTACAGTTTTGCTTTTAAGGTTTATTATTTTTTTTCTGGAATTAAATATATTTACTTCTGTTTCCTCTTGATGAGTGTGTTAGCATGGGGTGTCTGAGTGTGTATGGTTCATCTGTGTTCTGTAAAATGGATTTCTTGAAGACAACGTATAATTGGGTCTTGGTTGTTTTTTTTTTTTTAATCTGATCTGGGAATCTGCTTTTAATCGGTGTGTGTAGACCATACATGTTCAACGTGACTGTCAGTATCGTTGCATTACTTGTGGGTGTTTTTCTTCATAATAGATTTATTTTTCATGGTGTATCCCCAGTTAAGAGGATTGCATGCCTTCCTTGCCTTGGACCACCATTTCGGGTGGGGAGGGCCAAGGAATGTGGGGAAGCGAATGAGACAACTGCCTCCAATCTCCTTTTTCTTCCTGCATCTGGGGAAATCGGAGAGAAGGGGGAGAGGGCCCTGCCAGCAACCCAACAGCATCCGTGCCCAGGGATGGAGGACAGGCCACCTGATGTCATCCCAGGGTCCCCGAAGTGGAGCACGTTCCGGGGATAACGCTTAGGTGGATTCGATAGTTCTGAGATGCTGTTGATTTTGTTGCTCCAAGGTTGAGGAAACCGCTCCAGCAAGGCGCGCTGGCTGACAGTCCACCTTAGAGTCTCACCTGGACACGTGCTGTCAAAGCGGGAGCGGGAGGGTTGTCCGGTACCCTCCATGGTACTGGACGTCCTCGGCAGGCCTCAATGAGCTGTCACGTCCCATGTGCATCTGTGTGGATTGTTTATATTTGTGAATGTTTTCAATATGTTGTCTTTGTTGTTTGCTCTCAATTTTATCTTTCGTGGTTAGATGCTTTACTTTTTTTTTTCTAGACTTATGTATTTGAAAGTCAGATTTAGGGAGAAACCAGTACAGATCTTCCATCTGCTGATTCACTCCCCAAGTGGCCACAATGGCCAGAGCTGGGCTTGTCCAAAACCAGGAGCCAGGAGCTTCTTCCAGGTCTCCCACGTGGGTGCAGGGTCCCAAGGCTTTGGGGCGTCCTCGGCTGCTTTCCCAGGCCACAAGCAGGGAGCTGGATGGGAAGTGGAACAGCCAGGATTAGAACCAGCGCTTATATGGGATTGTGGCATGTGCAAAGTGAGGACTTTAGCTGCTAGGCTACCATGCTGGGCCCATGGGACTTTTAAAAAATTATAAACACATTGGGCCTGGTGATGTGGCCTAGAGGCTAAAGCCCTTGCCCTGAACGTGCCAGATCCTATATGGGCGCTGGTTCTAATCCTGGCAGTTCCACTTCCCATCCAGCTTCCTGCTTGTGGCCCACGGCACAGCCTCCATCCTGGCTTTGGGCTGTGGCTGCTCCCTTGGGCTCGGCCTCTGGTCTGCTCTCCCTCCTGGACAGATGCTGTGCAGCTTCTGGCCCTCAGCCCTGCGTGCATGACCACCTCCATGGGACCAGCACTGTGCCACAGAAAATGCCCCATCGTCCGGGGTGTTCCAGGGCTTGAAGCTCACCTCCTGGGAACAGGGGGAGAAGGCCCGGGTCCCGCAGGCCTGGCCTCACGAGCAGGTCGGGGCCTGCAGCCCGGATGTAGCTGTGTTCCAAGTGTGCAAGCAGGTGAATAAAGCGGCTGAACTTGATGCTGATTTCAACCAGAGAGGGGGTTTTGTTTGTTTTGGAACAGGAATGGAATATGAGGCATTAAGGATTTAGTAGCAATTATTTTTTATTCTGTTTGGTAAGGTTTTGATAGAAATGTTTATTTTTTAAATTTTTATTGATTTTTTTTTTATTGGAAAGGCGGATAGACAGAGAGGAAGATCTTCCGTCCGATGATTCACTCCCCAAGTGAGCGCAACGGCCGATGCTATGCTGATCCGAAGCCAGGAGACTCTTCCGGGTCTCCTAGGAAGGTGTAGGGTCCCAAAGCTTTGGGCCGTCCTCGACTGCTTTCCCAGGCCACAGGCAGGGAGCTGGAGGGGAAGCGGGGCTGCCGGGATTAGAACCTGTGCCCACATGGGATCCCGGGTGTGCAAGGCGAGGACCTTAACCACTGCACCACCGCGCCGGGCTCAAAATGTTTATTTTTTTATAAATGAAGTATTTAGGAGTGAACAGATGTGTTGGGGTATACTTCATGTCCGTTTGTTGTGGAGGCTGGTCCTGCGACACACGTCCTGCACTCCTGCTGTCCCCATGGACAGGTCCTCCCGGGGACAGCCCAGTCCCCCAGGCTGACCTGACTTCAGTTTTTACCTTTTGTGTTCATGGTGCGCGCTTGGCTTCTTTCTCCCTCCAGATGGCTGGGTCTGTAAAACCTCACAGTTCCGTCCCGTTGAGTTTTAAACAAAGGAAGAAGAACCGACAGAATGCGATGGTCAACCACTGCCCAGAAGCGGCTCCAGGGAGAATCCGCCGCAAGCATTCTGGGACATGTAGTCCGGGGGCGCGCTGCCGCTCGGGAATTCTGGGAAGTGGAGTCCAGGACCTGGGCGCTTCCGCTCGCTGCAGGCGGGGCCGGAGCAGCGGCTTGTCCCGCGGAGGTGAGTCCGTCTCGGTCCACCTCGGTCCACCTCGGTCCCCGCGCCCTTCCCCGGCTCCTGGGGCTCCCGGGCCCCGGGTCTCCGCCCTGGAGCAGAGAAGCTGCGTGCAGCCAGGGCTGGGAGGCCGCACCGGTTCGCGCTCCAGGGAGGGGAGCCTCCTGCTCTGGGAGATGGGGTTGCAGGGTCCCCCGAGTGACCCCACGCAGGACCCGCCGGCCTGCCACACCCCGCTGCCCGACTGGTTACTTAACCTCAGCCCTGTCCTCCCAGTGGTGTTTCTGTGGGGAGTCAGTGATCTTTGCCGGACACAGTCACTGTTGGGGTGCTAGCACTGATTGGCACTGGGGGGCAGCTGCCCTGTGCCCCGGGTAGGGGCGGGCTCCAGCTCTAGCCCTGGATTCCTGGGCTCGCTTTAGCCTCTCATTCGGAGAGGATCCTGCGTAGGGTGTTTTGGCCTTGACCCTCGTGCAAGCGAGGAAAGACTTTGCCGAGGGTCTTGGGCTGCACCAAGAAGTCATTAGGTGTGAGAGGGGCGGGGCAGCACCGTGGTCCCCTGACTTTTGGCAGAATCCTCTGGCTGACGGGCAGATTCTCGCAGTGCAGTGGCACCCGCTTGTCTGAGGCTGCAGGAAAGAGACCATGGGGACAGCGGCTCCAAGTAGAGGTGACCTGTTGAGACCCGGGGCTTACACTGCCAGTCAGCAGGAAAGCCAGAATTCGGACCCAGTCATGGGCATCCGGGCCCCAGCTGGGCCCCTGTGCCCTGGGGTAGCAGCGTTACAGGACCCATAAGGCTGGGCTTCCCTGTGGGTTATTCACGAAGAAAGGTGGTCACTGAGGGAGCCCGCGGGAGCCTGGCGTCCAGCCCTGTGCTCCGGGCAGTCTCGCAGGGAGGCCCAGCGTGCCAGCCCACGTCAGTGCCCATCCCTTCCCAGGACCCTGCCCAGTCCTGAGAGAAGGATGACCAAGTTCAGGGTGAGTGGGTTTGCCTGTTATCTTAAACTGGACTTCATTTCTCAAAGGTTGAGGAGGGAGAGAGGGGTACCCCAGGCAGCTTGAGATGTGTGTTGGCGTCTGGGATTTTCAGACACAGAGTGGGTTGAGCCTGGCAGTTGAATGACCATGCCTTGCACTGGGTGGTACCTGGGCTCAGTTTCCAGTCCCTGGAAGGCGGGGTGACGGCCCCTGCCACCCCTGGGAGGACTCGGAGCTCGCCCTGGCCGTGGTGGGCACCAGGGGAGCGACCCAGCAGTGAGAACTCAACACCTTGAGAAACCGGCAGTTTTGTCTTTAATGAAAAGCCATCTCTACTTTGGAAACCTGCTCACAGTTCATTTATAATTATAAATATGCATTTTACATCACCCACATTCTAAATATTTTCCATAGCTAGCCTCGTCTCATGTTTCCTCATTCTCTTCATGGATGCGGTTTAAAGACATTTACAGTAACAGTCCGCCCGCATATTTCCTTCCTCACCATCCTAAAAACTCACTCGCACAGGCTGCCCCAGTTTGCAGCAGACTGAAGTGTGGCTAGAGGCCGCAGTGCCCGACAGACGGGCAGTGCCCGACAGACAGGTAGCTCGGGGTGGCAGCTGTTTCAGTCACGCGTTGGGTTGCTGCGTGGTAAGGCCAGAAGCACTGCCTCATTAGCATGTGGCCTGAAAGATCCGGTGGCCAAGCTGGCACCGGAACCAGTGCCCCCGTGTGGGTGCCGGAGTCACATGTGGCACGCCACCTCCGCCCACAGCCCTGGCCCCCTTACCTGTATCGGGAACAGAGGCCTGAGTCCAAACAGCGCCTCAGCCAGGAGGTTTGGGGGTTCCACTGGGGTGAATGAAGATGGAGAACACCCAGGGGGCCGCGTGGTGTGACCCTGCCCTGGTAGCTAAAAGGGCTTTGAAGTAACATTGTCCCCAGCCTGCTTCCTTTGTCGGGGCTCTGCTCACTGCCAGTCATGTCACATGGCCGCGTGGCACAGGTCACACATGGAGGGGGACTCCTCTTTGTTCCCCTCCGTGCTACAGCCTGGAGGGAAGGGGAACCCTGCTAACAGACGTACTGTTGCTCCCAAGATCAAGGCTGTGTGCACTTGACCTTGCAGGAGATGGTGACCTTCAGGGACGTGGCCGTGGTCTTCTCCGAGGAGGAGCTGGGGCTGCTGGTCCCCGCGCAGAGGAAGCTGTACCGCGACGTGATGCTGGAGACCTTCCAGAACCTGCTCTCCGTGGGTGAGCATGGGCAGCCCCATAACTGTCAAATGCTGGGGCGAGGATTGCCAGCCGCAGCGCTGCCACCATTGTG
Source organism: Ochotona curzoniae (assembly GCF_017591425.1). Lineage (NCBI taxonomy): Eukaryota > Metazoa > Chordata > Mammalia > Lagomorpha > Ochotonidae > Ochotona > Ochotona curzoniae. Next base: position 898,250 of record NW_024465561.1, on the reverse strand, counting down.
GGGCAGATGCATGGTGCATGGCTGGCGGGGAGCAGGTGCATTTTCAGGTGTTTGAGTGTCCCTGGCCAGTAGGTCAAGGCCGTGGACGCCTCAGAGACCAGAGTTTGGAACAGAAACATGAGGCATTTGCCACCTGTGCCCCACGCGTTGTGAAATGAACAACGCTCGGCAGCTCCCGGCTCCTTACCTCCGGAGAAGCTCCTGGGTCTGGCGCCATCCCTGCGTCACCCCCTTAGTGGGTCAACACACTAAGATGCCTCAGCGTTTCTGTAATATTACCAGTGAGCTGGGGCGTGTGGAGCAGTCCACACAGGTACCCGTGGGAAGGGGGCGGTGTGTGCAGGCGCTGGAGGGGACCCATGGCCACTCCGCCCTGCGCCGGTTAGCGTCTATGTGGCTGCCTTGCCGCTGTGTCCCAGCACCAGGGCTTGCTTCATTCTGCAGGGCTGGGGGGCGGGGGGCTGGGGGTTGGCTAAGGTGCACCAAACCTTAAACTATGGGATTAGGACTAAAAACATAATACATTTACATCTTTTTCTCCCCATAGGACATCAGTCCTTTAAGCCAGATATGATCTCCCAGCTGGAAAGGGAGGAAGAGCTGTGGGTGAAGGAGCTGCGGACCGGCCCAGGTAGGCGGGCGGCAGTCCCGGTACTCCGCCTTGGGTTGGCACAGTCTCTCCCAGCTCCACCTGCCGACCCGGGTTGGCACAGTCTCTCCCGGCTCCACCTGCCGACCCGGGTTGATCTAATGAAAACCAGACAGAATTCTAGTAAACTTGAACATTTCTGAGCAGACCCTGTTGCATGGCAGTCCCTACTGTCCCCCTTGGAACTTGTTCCAGTCTGTCTAAAATCCTACATCCTGTGAGCCAAGGACCCCCAGGGACCCCCCATTCCAGCCTCCGTGCGCTGTATGTAGCTTATGTGTGGGCGCCCGCTGATGCCTGCAGGCACTGTTTAGTCCTTCACTGTTGGAACCCATCTCTCCCGTTAGGTGTTAATAAAAGTGGGGGCTGGGGAGTGGGGTGCACACACTTTGCCGTCTCACCGGGTACCCCCCGTGTGTTTTCTGGGGAGACTCTGGGGCATTACACTCGGACAAGTAGTTCCTTTAACTCTCCTGCGTGCCCTGTTTCCCGTGGGTTTCCGAGCTTTGGTGGTTTGCTTGAGGTTTGATTGTTTCTGCCGCTGCTGGCTTAGTGGGTTTGGGACTCCGGTGTGATTCCGTGGTGGTGATTGCTGTTGGCTTTTGCGTGATCTGCCTGGGACGGCTGCTCAGAGCCCCCCCGAGCTCGGGGAGGAGAGGCCGGCCCCGCGGGGTCCGGGCATAGCAGAGGCCGGCTGAATCCAGGGACCGCCTGGCTCACCATCTGCTATTCTCTGGAGCGTGCTGGCTTGTGCTGGGGTCAGGGCTCACAGTGTCCAGCATTGGTGGGCTGCCAGGCCTCTGCTCTTTTTTTTTTTTAAGATTTATTTTTATTGGAAAGGTGGATATACAGAGAGGAGGAGAGAGAGAGAGGAAGATCTTCTGTTCGATGATTCACTCCCCAGGCGACCGCAACGGCTGGAGCTGAGCCAGTCTGAAGCTAGGAGCCCCCACGCGGGTGCAGGGTCCCAAAGCCTTGGGCCGTCCTCCGTCTCTCCTCCTCTCTGTATATCCGCCTTTCTCACTGCAGTTCCTTACAGTGATGGTTTTAAATTTAAAAGCAGAGCCCATTTCCAATGGTTCCCTCCTCAGCTGCCTGGAGTGGCCGGGGCTGGAGCCACCTGCAGGCATTGGCAGGAAGCCAGAAGTGGCAGCCAGAGCTGGGACCCCAACCCGGGTCCCAGGACACCTCCCCAGTGTCAGACCCAGGGACGGTGCCGTCGTTGGGCTGTGCGGCTCACTCGTCCTCAGAGGCACAGGACCTGGAGATCCTCACCCCCTGGCTGCTCGGGCCCTGAGGGGTTCCGGGGGCAGCCCTGCGCCGACTAGGCCCCTGCTGTCCCAGGTACTGCCTGCTGCCGCCCTTGTCTCGGGCCCAAGTCAGGCAGAATAGTCGTCCTCCAGGTGGCTCCTGAACAGGATATGTAAACTTAATTATTTTTATTGGAAAGTCAGACTTACACAGAGAAGGAGAGACCGAGAAAAAGATCTATCCACTGGTTCACTCCCCAAGTGGCCACAATGGCCAAAGCTGAGCTGATCCGAGGCCATTGGGTCTTCCATGGGGTGCAGGGTCCCAAGGCATTGGGCTGTCCTGTGCTTTCCTGGGTCACAAGCAGGGAACCAGATGGGAAGTGGAGCAGCTGGAACATGTACCAGCGCCCATATGGGACCCCGGTGCATGGAAAGTAAGGGCTTGGGCCCACATCGTGGCCTAGCAGCTAAAGTCCTCACCTTGCATGTACCAGGATTCCATGTGGGCACCTGTTCTAATACTGGCAGCCCAGCTTCCCATCCAGCTCCCTGCCTGTGGCCTGGGAAAGCAGTCAAGGATGGCCCAAAGCCTTGGGACCCTGCACCTACGTGGGAGATCCAGAAGAGCTCCTGGCTTCTGGCTTCAGATCAGCTCAGCTCCAACCGTTGCAGTCACTTGGGAAATGAATCATCAGACAGAAGATCTTCCTGTCTCTCCTCCTCTCTGTATATCTGACTTTGCAATAAAAATAATCTAAAACAAAAACAAACAAGTGAAGACTTTAGCCACTAGGCTACCTTGCCGGCTTTAGGCAGCATATTTTAACTGGGGTTTCCTCTGCTGCCTCCAAGCCATGTCATGCTGCAAGGGACAAGGGCACGACCTAAAAAAAAAGTGTCAGCACAAGCCATGCTGGTTCTGATGTCTCCACAGAGCAGCAAGGCTGTGGAACTTGTTCACAGCTTCTCGTGGTGTCACTTTCTCACGCATCCCTTTTTTTCAGAGGGCAGAAGCCAGCTGGAGGTCTGGCCCGCAGCTGAGCCGAGGAGCTGCTCTCCGGGGGAGCCTGCCCGCCCACAGCTGGGGAGCAGATCCACTGGTGTCCTTCCAACAGAGAGAACTGGGCTGGATCCTTGCACTAAACTGTCCCCGAGTGACACGCACAGCCGCCAGAGGGGCTGTCTGCAGACTCCGATGAGAAGCAAGCCCCACAGACCAGCCCCACGGGGCGACCTTCCCGGCTGCACCCCCTACCGCCATGATGGAAGCAGCGAGAGAGGGGCTGCGCCCAGCAAGGCGGGCTGCGCGGTAATGCCCCGCACCCAGCACGCTGCCTCCATCGGACCCCAAACCAACCCGTGCACGGAGTGTGGAGACGCCTCCAGCGAGGGCTGCAGCCTGGCACGCCATCGGCAGGGACACATGGCAAGCAAGCCCCCCACCTGCTGTGCACGTGAGGATGCGCGTTACAGCCCGGGCCTTCCCGTCTGGCCCGGGACTCACTCAGGGAAAAAACGCTATTGGTGCCATGACTGTGGGAAGGGCTTCAGTCAGAGCTCGAACCTGCAGACCCATCAGAGGGTCCACACGGGCGAGAAGCCCTACACGTGCCCCGAGTGCGGGAAGAGCTTCAACCAGAGCTCACACCTGTACGCGCACCTGCCCATCCACACGGGCGAGAAGCCGTACCGCTGCGACGCGTGCGGGAAGGGCTTCAGCCGCAGCACCGACCTCAACATCCACTGCCGCGTGCACACGGGCGAGAAGCCCTACACGTGCGAGGCCTGCGGCAAGGGCTTCGCGCAGAGGTCGCACCTGCAGGCCCACGAGCGGATCCACACGGGAGAGAAGCCGTACCGCTGCGGGGACTGCGGCAAGCGCTTCAGCTGCAGCTCCAACCTGCGCACCCACCAGCGCGTGCACACGGAGGAGAAGCCGTACCGCTGCGGGGAGTGCGGCAAGCGCTTCAGCCTGAGCTTCAACCTGCACAGCCACCAGCGCGTGCACACGGGCGAGAAGCCCTACAAGTGCGCCGAGTGCGGCAAGGGCTTCAGCTCGGCCTCCAGCTTCCAGAGCCACCAGCGCGTGCACACGGGCGAGAAGCCGTTCCGCTGCAGCGTGTGTGGCAAGGGCTTCAGCCAGAGCTCCTATTTCCAGGCGCACCAGCGGGTCCACACCGGGGAGAAGCCCTACAAGTGCGAGGAGTGCGGGAAGCGCTTCAACTGGAGCTTGAACCTGCACAATCACCAGCGGGTGCACACGGGCGAGAAGCCCTACACGTGCGAGGCGTGCGGGAAGCGCTTCAGCCAGGCCTCCAACCTGCAGGCCCACCAGAGCGTCCACACCGGCGAGAAGCCCTTCAAATGCGACGCGTGTCAGAAGCGCTTCAGCCAGGCCTCCCACCTGCAGGCCCACCAGCGGGTGCACACCGGGGAGAAGCCGTACACCTGCGACACCTGCGGGAAGGCCTTCAGCCAGCGGTCCAACCTGCAGGTCCATCAGATCGTGCACACGGGCGAGAAGCCGTTCCGGTGCGAGGAGTGCGGGAAGGAGTTCAGCTGGAGCGCCGGGCTGAGCGCCCACCAGCGGGTGCACACCGGCGAGAAGCCCTACACGTGCCAGCAGTGCGGCAAGGGCTTCAGCCAGGCCTCGCACTTCCACACCCACCAGCGGGTGCACACCGGCGAGCGGCCCTACATCTGCGCCGTGTGCCGTAAGGGCTTCAGCCAGCGCTCACACCTCGTGTACCACCAGCGGGTGCACGCTGCAGGGAATGCATAGCAGGGCGAGTGGCACGCAGCTGTCAGGACGGCCGTCCTGCTCGCCATCAGAGGGCTGGCTGGGACGTTCCGACAGAATCTTCACCGGAAGCAGATGGAAACGGTGCTCCGAGGGACTCAGCCGGGATGAATCTCCTGCCAACATCAGAGAATAGAAAATGGAATTGCAGCAACATGGTTGTACCAGTTTCCAAGTCCAGTCCCCAAGCTCTGCCCTAGCAGGGGTCCGCGTTCTCAGGCGTGCTGGGCTTGAAGCACAAGCCTCAAGGCGGAGGAAGCCCCCAGAATTATCACAGGATCCAATCCTTCCCACCCACTTCCTACCCCAGGCTCGCGTTGAGATTCGAAAGAATCCTGCAAGTAGCCTTAACCTTGATGTCAGGAGAGGAAAGCCATCATGCCATCCACAGAAGCTAATCACGACCGAAGATCCGTGAATGGCGCCCTGCTCTACTCTGTCTGGCAGCTGATCAACTATGTCCATTTTACTATTATTTGTACTTTATAGTGAAAAAAAAAATTTTACTATGGCACTGCAATGTACATGGTCACTCGTTAGCGGCTGGGCCTGCTGTGACGCTCAGTGGCAGAGCGGGCACAGTGTCTTAGCGCTGGTTGTTGCTAACTGGCGTCTTTCCCGTGCAATGCCTCTCCTCCGATGGGGAGGAGTTCGGGCAGATTGGAGAAGCGTCACATTCCTCAGGGTCATACCTTACCCCTCCTCAGGAGCAGGGGGAGAGAGAGAAACGTACTGAATTTTGATTGGAGTGAAGTATGGATGGCTTCCTCTATTAAAATGGTGCGAATCTTACAGCAGAAGAGCTGTTGGTGTGACCACGCCCGGGGTCACGCCTGAACAATATCCATGGACACGCTGCCAGTGGTTTACTCCAACAGGAGGGATTTTTCCAGAAAGTTACCTAGTCACGTAACAGGTACTCCAAAGCCGTAAGACAAAATCATGCCCACGTGGAAGTCCTTATGTGTTTCGATCTTAACTGCTTTATCTTGCTATATCCTTATAGAAATGTGTCATGAATGTTCATAGTTGCTTTTTTTTTTTTCACAGCAACCTTGCTGTTAATCCGTTGGAGTAACCGGATGACTGTATGGCTCGCTTATTTGGGGACATAAAAGAAGAATTCCAGTCAGTGGCCTCGTCAGGGACTAAGTGTTTAGGAAATGAGGCATGATCTTATGTGTGATATGTATAAATGTTACTGTTGCGGGACTTACACCCTGATGCCGGTTCCCGTCTCTGCTTGGAACCTCAGAGAATTAAACATCTGAGCGAAACTACTACTGATCCAATCCCAACGTTTATCTTCTTCTCAAAGACCGTTCCGGCAAGTGAGGGGCTCGTCCAGCAGTAAATGCCAACGCTGCTTTTCAAAGTGCCATTGACATGAGGGCGCTTCGAAAAGTTCATGGGAAAATGGGATGAAAAATATTTTGCTACAAAAATTTTGAAATCTAGTTTTATTATAATGGCATGTCAATGAACTTTCTGAAAACTCATGTTGGTGAATGTCTGAAGACTATGAAAATTGAGGGTTTTTTTGGTCTATGTAGAATGATGTCTATGGATATGTTTATATTTTATCTCCGTTTTCCAAATAACACAGAATAAAAACCTGTATCTTAAGGTTAGATCCAGTGATTTTTTAAAGTATAGCTTTGCCTCCAGGGAAACCATCTGTAAGTGCAAGTTAGCTGTGGGTGAGAAGTCCCAGGCCACACGCAGGGCCTGACTTCTTCCCATCTCTTTGCTCCTCCTGAAACAAAGCGAGGCCTCTGAGAGCAGACGGAAACACAGCACAGGCCCGAGCCAGAGCCACCACTGGACTCAGAACAACCAAGAAGCTTACGCTGTGGTCAGTACAGCGAGTATTAACTGTATGTCCCCGCCTGTCCTCCACCTGTGTTTGTAATGCAGCATAGTTGTTGGGCTATATTGTTCAGGGAATAAGAGAATGAAGCCGGTATGTATCCAGTCCTGATCATTTGAGACTAACCTGGCCTGTGGGCGCGGAGGACCGGCCTGCCCGAGGCGCTGGCGCATGGGCACGGGCTGGCAGACGCTGGAGGCGGCAGCTCAGAGGACTGACCCGCAACGCGTTCTGGTTTTTTGGTAGCGAGTACCAGACTGTCTAGGAGAGCCACAGCTGATGGGAGACAGTGGGTGCATGTGTAAGGAAACGGTGCTACCTCTATAGGATGGAGCTATGGGATGGATGCTACACAGCCAGAAAAAAAGGATGAAATCCTACCACGTGCAACAGAACGGTCCCAGCTGGAGGCCATCCTGCTCAGCGAAATAAGCCAGTCCCTAAAGAACAAACGCCGTATGTCCTCTGATGTGAGGCAGCCTTGATACAAAGTACAAAACAGATACGTGCTTCAACGAGACATGTTCTCATGGATGAGCTGTGCAATGGACCCTGCCTCACCAGGAGCGGTGTGGTGTGTACTGCAGGGCCCATCTCCAGTCCCAGATAAAATAAGGATTCCCAGTGAAACACTGAGAGTAGGATGTAGGATTTCCTACCTTTGCCTACCCCTACAAATGCCATGATGCAGATACATTTAAATAGCAGAATGTTGGACGTGCAACTGCTACTAAAGGACTGTGGGACTGCGGTGGTCCGGGGGGATGGGAGGGAGGGAGGGAGGGAGGGAGGGAGGGAGGGAGGAGTCCCTAGACCTGCAAAACTGATCATGGAAGAGTGATGGGAAAAGCTAGATGAGATCAAGGCCTGTAACTGCTTCCACCCAAGTCCAGCGAGGTGCCAGGCACATTTTCTAAAATTTTCTCAATATAATATTTTCTCAATATGCCCATCATAATATCCATTATACAATTTAAAGTGATTTAATAGGAAAATGAGACTCAAAGTGACAAAAAAAAAAAAAAAATCCGGGGAGACCAGAAGTTGGAAGATATCCTTGCAATAAAGGAAATGTTAGCTGAGAACCAAATGGAAATTCTGGAACTGAACAAATACAGATCTGTTGGGATAAATTCACTATTTTACCGTAATAGAAATGACACAAAAGTGTCCGTGAACTTAAAGATGCCTTAGATGGCACGGAGTGATCCTTTGAAAGACATTTTACCCAAAGCCCACGTAAAGCAACGTAATCCCAAGAGGCGTATATTTACTAAAGAAAGGAAACCAGCGACCAAGAGCAGTGGCTCCGCTGGGGAAGAAGCCAAGCCAGTTCGCTAGCCTATCTCCCAGAAGGCAGAAGCCGAATCAGCACTGCAAGAAGCCATGGTAACCTCAAACCCGGACGGAGGCACGCCGACGTGCAGGTTCCTTCCCTGGGCGAGGCGGAAGGCTCGCGCTGTGTCACACACCGAGTCCGGCAGCGGATGCAGGAGGACACGCCCCCACCAAGTCGATTTATTTCAAGTTAGAAATATGGCCCATAACATCAATTGGCTAATTTTAAAAACTGAGTCAAATCAACAGATACAGGAAAGCAAAACATTACATAAAATATTTAGGAACGGGGGGAACTTCGAGTTGACAGAGGATGCACGGGCACACACACACACACACCACCTGTAGCTGACATAACACTCATGGTGACAAGCAAGATGCTTTCCTCTAAGAATCAGAAACAGCCAGACTGTCGCCTTCTGCGAGTCCTGTCCCATATTCACCGGCCCCTAGCCACTGCAGCAAGACGGGCAATCACACCAAGGGGACAGGAGGAACTCGGTGACTGTCCACGCAGGACTCCAGACACAAGACACCAAAACGGACAGTAAGCCATCAAAGGGAGACAGGTCCCTAACCAAAGGTCATTGCCAGGAGTAGGGGTTGTGGGGCAGTGGGTCAAGCCATTGGTAAAAAAAAAAAAAAAAATTTTAATTTTAAGATTTATTTTTATTGCAAAGTCAGTTATATAGAGAGGAGGACTGATTCACTCCCCAAGCGGCTGCAACTGCCAGGGCTGATCCAATCTGAAGCCAGGAACCCAGAGCCTCTTCTGGGTCTCCCACACAGGTCCCAAAACTTTGGGCCATCCTTGACTGCTTTCCCAGGCCACAATCAGGGAGCTGGATGGAAAGCAGTGCCACCAGGAATAGAACCGGCACGCATATGGGATCCTGGTGTGTTCAAGATGAGGACTTTAGCTGCTAGGCTACCGTGCTGGGCTCAAGCCACCATTTAAGTTGCCCACATCCCATTTTGGAGTACCACTTGTGGGCAGACTCTCGTGTAAAGGAGAGGAACACACCTGGGAGCATGGGGGGGAGACACACAAGACCAGCCTGCTGGCCCCAGTGATCCAAGCAAAGATCTCAGATGCCTCTACAAAAGGCACGGAGAATCCGACCGCCTCTCCAGTGAGGACCACACAGGGTGGCCCTCGCCGTCCTGCTGTAGACCCACATCCCACCCCACCACTCTCCACCAAAGGCTCAACAGACTAATCCTCTATCTTCAAGCACCGGCATCCTGCATGGGCACCAGCTCATGTGTGGGCTCCTCCACTTCCCATCCAGCTCTCTGCCTGCAGCCTGGGAACGCAGAGGAGGATGGTCCAAAGCTTTGGGACCCTGCACCTGTGTGCTCTGCGCTCCTGGCTCCTGGATTCAGCTCTGGCAGGAGCAGGGGTGGCTAGACAGAAAGGCACCCGCCAGTACGTGTGTGGGCTGGATAGTAGGTTGGTTGGGTTGCACTAGGCTTCAATGCCCATTTACAGGTACAAGAACTAAATGGGATGTGGGACAGACTGGACAAGCCTGAGGTGCATACTGGCATGCATGGGAACCAGGGTAGGGGGCAGGCCTGGTGGGGGTTATGGGGAATCGCCCTAACTAGGCTGCAGCTCCCACTGGTTTGCGTGAGGGCCCAGTATGAAGTGGACAGGATCAGGCTGGACTACAACACCCATTGGTTCACGTGGAAGACGGGGCTGGAAACAGAACTGACGCAGCAACTGCAACCACCAGCATGTGCATACGCTGATTGGGGCGACGAGACTGTGCCAGACCCTGTACTGGCAAGCACGCACCAGAATCAGGTCTGGGATCCCCTCAGACAAAGCTTCTTTGGAGATCCCTCCAACTGAACTGCTGATCTCAGAACCCCAACCATGAAGAGACTATGTCAGCCAGTGGATTCTGAATAGGTTTCATCGCGACTGGAACGGTGAGATTGGCAGCAATTCAGAACTGTTGAACTATCAAAACTGCTTGAGCAGGACCCTCGGAGCACGCCCCACATCGGGGACCTGGGATGGGAGGGAGGCTGGGTGGGGCTTCTCCCTTTGTTTCTCCCCTGACCCCAGAAACAGGGGAAAATAATATTAGTGTGGAAACAATGGTATTACCCACTTTCCTGTAGCCCTTGACCCTTTGTACCCTAATCAACTAAGAAAGATTATTAAAAAAAAAAAAAGTCAGTGTGAAGAGCCAGCAGAGAGATTGCTACAGGACCAAGGAATCTTCCTCACCGAGATTCTGAGATGTGAGGGAAGCTGACAGCCAAGCGGGTCGCTACATCAGAGCTTTGGAACACATGAAGCCATCCAACAGCCGCCCAGCCACGGGGGAGGAATGGAGCCCCTGCCCTGACACTGTCAGGAGAGCCGGACCAAAGTCAGCAGGGTCACATCTGAACGTCAGCTGCCGCGACCTCCCTGCCCCTCTGCCCGCAAGCACAGCAGAAAACTGCCCATTCGCCGGCGAGTTCCCGGGGGAGCGCGGTGACACGAGGACACACTGGGACGCCACGTGCACTTTACAGAAACCCAGCCTGAAGCCCCGTCACTCAGCACGTTGCCCGGGAAGCAACTCGCAGCTCGGAACCCTTTCAAGCATTTGACAGATTCTATGGACTGGATCATGGCTTTGCGGGTCAACCCCAAGTTCTCGCAAGAGCAGAACAACGAGGAACTGGAAAAGCACCGCTCTGACCTCAGACACGTGTGTGACGACCCCCCAAAGGCCAAGGACAATCCCGGCAGGGAGTAAGGGGTTCAGATGACGGAAAGGGTTTGAACACAGACCTTCTCAAACACGGCTGCTTTGCAGAAGATGGACAAGCTGGATCACTTGGTCAAACAATGTCATTAGGGAGCTAGCCATGGGGCCCGTGGCTGGGACATAGTGAATAAAGCCATGCCTGGAGAAGGGGCATCCCATATGGTGCCAGTTGGTGTTCTGGCCGCTCCACTTCTAATCTCTGCTACTGAGCTTGGGAAAGAGACTGGGGGTTGGCCCAGGCACTCAGGCCGCTGCCAGCCATGTGGGAGACCCTGAAGGAGCTCCTGGCTGTGAACTGGCCCAGCCACTGCAGCCAACTGGGGAGTGAACCAGCAGATGGGGTGTTCCCAGAATCATTCCCCTTCCTCCTTCCTTCCCTCTCTCTCCGCATCTCCCCTCATCTCTAACTCTGCCTTTACTGACAATAATTTTACAGAGCAAAAGCCTCCTAACCGTTGGCTTACTCCCCCCAAGTGACCACAATGGCCAGAGCAGAGCTGACCCCAAGCCAGGAGCTTGTTCTGGGCCTCCTACCTGGGTGCAGGATCCCAAGCCCCTGGGCCATGCTCCACTGCTTTCCCAGGCCACAAACAGGGAACAGAAACAGAGCAGCCAGGACATGAACTGGTGCCTGTATGAGATGCTGGCACCACAGGTGGCACCAAATAAAATATTTAGGAAAGAAAATATGTAGTGCTTACTTATTCCTGGAATACAGAAACAAAATAATCATCTTCCATGTTAAACAGAATGCTCTCAGTAAGAAGTAAAAGCCATACATCTCAATTTATTTTCTGCACTTTTTCTAAGATGCCCCTTAAGCCAAGAGTCTCGTTTATATTAACCAAGCTCCTCTAGCAGCCGACGTAGCGCGAGTTCCCCTAGGAAGTGATGCCGGCTGAGTGTACAGGTGGGCATCGTGACAGGTGGGCATCGTGGGAGAATGGCATCAAAGGTGCCAGGGCAAGGCTGGGCGGCCCCGCTGCATGTTGACAAAGATCTGGTTTATAAGGACAGTCCATGTGTGGGTAACTTTGTGCCTTGGGGAAGTCAAAGCTGTTATTAGGGCTGATGAATATGGAAAATCCAACTTCCCTGGAGACAAGGACAGGGCTGAGGAAGAGTCCCCGGAAGGTTTGGACGGTGACCGGACCAGAACGCGGTCAAGAGGCCACGTCCTCGGGGACCTTCGGGACAAGCCTGCCCCCACAGCAGCCTGCCCCTGCCCTACAAATTACTCTAGAAAAGAGTTTCACAAAAACAACCGGCCATGGCAGAAGCGGGCATTAGTGGAAATGAAGGGAACATCTGTTTTAGCTCTCCATCCTTCATTCTCTTTCTGTAATTCTTTCAACAGATAAATCATTTTTTAAAAATGCTTTGAATCCATCTAGATCTTGTGAAATATGTTCTTAAGCCATAAGAAAATTCAACTAGAGTCCAGCAATAGAAAAAAAATATCCCCAAATATTAAAAAATTAAATGACACAATTCTATGACCCTGTGTGATAGCCTAGTAGTTAAATCCTCACATTGCATCTACCTGGATCCCATATCTGCGCCAGTTCGCGTCCCAGCTGCTCCCCGCTTGTGGCCTGGGAAAGCAGTGGAGGACGTCCCGGAGCCTTGGGACCCTGCACCCGTGTGGGAGACCTGGGAGAAGCTCCTGGCTCCAGCCCAGCTCTGGCCACTGCAGCAGCCTGGGGAGTAAACCAGCGGACCACAGATCTGTCTCTTCTCTAAATCTGCCTGTCCAATAAAAGTAACAATAAACGCAATTCTAAATAATCCACTCATAAATAGGACTGTACAGAAGCAATCAGAAAATACTCTGAACCTATAAAAAAAAAACAAACTGGAAAAAGATTTGCTAGAAAAGCAGCTAAGCAGCGGCTCACGGCATCTGATGCTGATGTTGGAAGAGAAAGATCTCGCATCACTTGGAGCTTCTGATTTAGGTTTCAAAAGAGAAAGAAAATGCACGTGCAACACTCTCACCGCTCAAGAAGAAAAAGCAGACATCATAAGTCATTAACTCGACACTTTCTCCTTAAAAGGTCGATGAACTTGATGACCATCTGAGCAAGAGAAGAGGAAGCAGAGGGGAAGGAGATCAAAAACTAAGACGCTCGTGTCCCTGGCGCGGGTGCCTGGGCTCCACACCAGGCCCCTGCCCCCAGCTGCCTGCTGGCCGACACTGTGGCAGCCGCTGCCCCTCGGGCGGGAGCCCTCCCTGGGCGGCTCTCCTGCCCCCTGCGGTCATTTGGGAACACAACCAGCAGATGGGAACTCTGTGTCTGCCCCTAAATTAAAAATAAACAAGAAATACTAGGAATGAAAAAGGGTCTGTCGCCACAGATGTTGTCAACACAAAAAAAGGTGACGAAGTGCAGCTGGCGTGGTGGTGTGTAGGCTCACCCTCCGTCTGCAGTGCAACGTCCCAGAGGGACACCGGTTCAAGTCCCAGCTGCTCCACGTCTGATCCAGCTCCCTGTTTATGGCCTGAGAAGAGCAGAGACGGCCCATGTCCTTGGGCACCTGCACCCACGTGGGAGACCTGGAAGAAGCTCCTGGTTTTGCACAGGCCTGACTCCAGCCACTGTGGCCATTTGGAGAGTGAACCAGCAGATGGAAGATCTGTCTCTCCTTCTCTGTAATTCTGAATTTCAAGTAAAAAAAATTTTAAAAAAAACTAGAAAAGATTGTTATTAACTACATCGAAATCATAGCTAACCCCATCACTATGCTGACATAATTCTATAAGCCATCATTTTAAAATGTTTCAAGTTACACTGTTCAGTTTTTCTAATAATAAATTTTATTTTTGATGATATTTCCCTAGCTTAGGAGGATACATGCCCATATGGACCACCAATTAGCATGGAGAGGGCAAGGAATGGGGCTGGGGGGCGGAGTGGATGGGACAACTGCCTTCAAGTTCCTCTTTTCCTCCTGCAGCTGGGCGAAGGGGAGAGCGCTGCTGCTCGCAAGCCAACTGCATCAGTAGCGTCACCCACACCAGACTACACACAGGGTCAGTTCTGCCTCCAGCCCCATCCCCTACACAACTCAGTGGACACTGGTGGTTCAGCCCATCCCTGCCCACCACACTCAGTCCTCATCCACGCCAGGGGGAACTGCAGCCCAGCCAGGACAACCCCCAATAACCCCCACCAGGCACACGCCCAGCCCCGGTACTTGCGCAGTATGGGCAGCAGACGGGTCCAGTCTGTCCCACATCCCATTCAGCTCTTGGATACATTAATGAGTTTTGGAGCCTAACTCAGACTGACCAACCCATTATCCAGGCCACACTAGGGCTGGCCGGTGTCACTGCCCGTCTAACCAGGCCCACCTCCAGGCCTGGTTCTCATGCTCACCAGTGGGAGCTGCAGCCCATCAGAGACGTGCCCACAATTTCCCTACTAGACCCACTCCCAGCCCTGGATCTTGTACCTTCCAGGTGATTCTACAGTCTAGCCTGACAGGACTTGCCCCCAGATCCCAGCACCTGTTAGCCAATGCTGCTGCAAAGCCCAACCAGCCTGTACTTACTCTGGCTCATGCCTGCACCAGTGGGTAAAGTCAGTCCAGACTGGCTCTCCCCCTAACCCAGCTCACATGCAGACCAACAGGTGTTATAGCCCTGCCTGCCCTGGCCTGCTCCCAGTCCCAGCGCTCATGCTCATCAATGGGAGCAGCCCCCCTACTTGGCCTGCCACACTGCCCCACCCCAGGTCTTAGGTGTGCTGGTGGGTGCTGCAGTCCAGTCTGGCCTGGCCTGCCTCACCTTGGTATTAGCTGGTGTGTGCTTAACCTGGCTCAGCCCGGCCTTCCCCCAGTCCCAGTTCATGCTAATGGTTGCTACAGCCTAGCCCAGCCAGCCCCAATCCCAGCTCTCATGTGAACTGGCTGGTGTTGCTGCCCACCCCAGCCTGTCCTGCACCCCTTCCTGGTTCTCAAATCTGCCAGTGGGTGCTATGAACTACACCAGTCTGGCCCACCCCCAGACCTGAGCCACACATATGCCAGCAGGTACTGTAACCTGGCCTGGTCTGGACTGCTCCAAGCCTTGATTCTTGTGTTCACCTGCAGGACTGCATCCCAACAGAGGAGTTCCCCAAGCTCCTCTCTCAGGTCTCCTCCCAGTCACAGATCTCATGCACATTGATGAGTTCTTAGCCTAGCCTGACTTGGCCCACCTCCTGTCCTGGCAGGAACAGCGGCCTTGCCCAACTGGCCCACACCTATCCCCTCTCTTACTGTTGAGTGTCCTGCCTGGCCCACCCCAAGACTCAGCTCTTTGATGGTTCAGTGGGTGCAGAGACCTAGCCCAGCTTATCCTACACCCACCCTGGCCCTTGTGAGTTCCAGTAGGTGCTGGAGCCTAGCCCAGTCAGCACACCCCATACCCATGCTAAGGAATGCTGCAGCCACATCCGGCCCAGTTCACTGTCCCCATTCTGTCAGGAGCCGTGTACTATAGCCACACTGAAGCCATTTTGAATATAGAACTATGGGCCAGTGGAAAATCCCCGGCTGGCTAGATGCTTGGGAAAGAAGTTATGAAACTAATCACACGCTTAGCTTCAATTGTTTGTAGCAACTGTTTCAGAATGTGATTTATGCTGTACCTGCCGACATCTTGTTACTGATTACCTATGCTATTGTTGATATGTTGGTTACTATTGTGGATATGGTGACTGCTCAAGAACAATCGGTCTGGAGACCATGGCTTGCGTCCTAGTTTCTCCTTTCCTCCCTGAGCCTTAGTTACTGAAGAATATAAAAACCCTCAATTAAAATCAATAAACCGACAGCTTGATCAGACATCCTGTCTTGCTGTCCATTCTTCGTGTCTCTTGTCCCCCAATCTCTCCTAGGTGGTTGCGACCCCCGTTGACTGTCCTGCTGGACAGGACACCATTCCAGCTGTTGCAATCACTAGTGGGAACCACAGCCCAACTGGGGCATCCCCCTTGGCTCCCCAACTAGGTCTGCTTTCAGGCACATATCTTGTGCATACCAGCAGTGGCTCCATCCCAGTCTGGCATAACCCACTCCCCATCTTGACCTTTGCCATTGGTGCTGGAGCCTGACCTGGCCTGGCCCACCCCCAGCCTCAGCTCTCACTGGTGGTTGCTGCAGTCTAGCCCTGCCCAGCCTGCCCTCATCCCCGGCTTCTATACAAACCAGTGTGATAGTCTAGCCTAGCCTAGCCCAGCATAGCCTACACCCCATCATGGCTCCTTCACATGCCAGTTTGCTACGGTTTGGCCTAACCCTGCCCAGTCCACCTCCCCCCACCCCAAGCCAACCCACACACCTACCAAGAAGTGAAAACAGCCCTGCCCTACCTGACCAAACTCAACCAACTCGCATGCTCACCAGTGGGAGCTACCGCCCACCAGAGGAATTCCCCAGGTTCCTCCACCAGGTCCACTCCCAGACCCAGATCTCACATTTGCCAGTGGATGTTAGGCCTTTACCTGGCACAATATGTCGCCCAGTGTCTGCCTTTGTGTGAGTTATAAATGTTACAGATCAGCCCACCCCACACCCAGTTCTTGAGGTGCATCGGCGGGTGCTGCAGCCTAAACTTGCCCATCCGGTTCCCATGAGTGTCAGAGGGTTCCACCATCATGCCCAGCTCAGCCCATCGCTATTCCCAACCCTCGAGCAAACCAGCTGGTATAGCAGTCCACTGGGTGAGCCCATGATCCCACATGGAATCCCACATGGAATACCGGACCTGGCTCTCACACATGCTGGGAAGTGTCACAGCCCAGCCCGATACGGTCCACCCTCTCCCCTTACACTCACTGGCAGGTACTGTGCTCAAGCCCACCAAGCAAGTGCCCCAGCCCCAGCTTTTGTGTGCGCCAATAGATGATGGTTGATACCAACAAGCCCAACTCGGGTCTCCCACATGGGCAGGTGTATTGGTCTGGCAGTGAAAGGTCCTCTGGTTTCTTTCCTCTAAGCCACCTGCTCTTAACCCCCTTACCCGCTGGTGCAGCAGCCTGCGGTGCAAGTCCCCCAGAAATCATTCCTCACCTGTCAGGCTCTCCCTCAGCAGTCCTTCCCAGACCTCCTTCCCTGAGCAACTCACAGCCCCCGTGCCCATGAGCATGCAGGTCCCCAAGCCTAGTGGTGTGCCGCGCCACCCTAGGGCACTGCCAGGCTGCCAGGTCCCACACATGCTCAGGTGTGGGTCTCTTGGTCCCTTTTGCCAGAGTGCCAGCATCTGCCCTCCCCCCACACATACCTTAAAAAAAAAATAGGCAGCAATGCTGTCACACTGGTAACCTGGATAGTTAACACAAACCTGGCATTAACCAGGTCCAGAACGCCTGCCAACCATTCGCTGCTTTTCTCCCAGCAGTGTGACTAGGTACCAATGCAATCCAGGAAGTTGCCTCCAGCTGGGTCACACCGTTCATTTTTTAAGATTCATTTTTTTTTTTATTGGAAAGTCAGATATACAAAGAAGAGGAGAGACAGAGAGGAATATCTTCTATCCGATGGTTCACTCCCCAAGTGTTTGTAATAGCCAGAACTAAGCTGATCCAGAGCCAGGAGTTTCTTCCAGGTCTCCCACGTGGGTGCAGGGTCCCAAAGCTTTGGGCCATCCTTGACTGCCTTCCCAGACCATAAACTGGATGGAAAGTGGGGTCGCCGGGACACAAACCAGTGCCCATATGGGATCTTGGCACATGCAAGCCAAGGACTTTAGCCACTAAGCCTCTGCACCAGGCCCATACTGTTCATTTTTTAGAGAGAAACTTTACACTCCCATCCATCCTCTGGGCTGACTGACTACTCCCCAAACATCCTTAACTGCTGGGGTTGGAGCAGGCCCAACACTGCGATCCCAATCCATGTGTCGCCCCCATGGGTGACAGGAACTCGATGACCTGAGCCCCACCGCTGTCCCAGGGTGTGCTTAGCAGGAAGCTGGAGCCGGGAGCCAGAGCCGGGACTCAAACTCAGGACCTCGGATGTGCGATGCAGACGTCCAAACAACACCCCTTCCCTCCACAAGCAAGCACTAACCCTGACTCCATACCAACTCCCCCCGGAGACAGATAAGAGGACACTCCCCCCGATTTTCTGAAGCCAGCACAAGCCTGACATGGAAACCAGACAAAGCCACTGCAGGTCGCTGTCCCACATGCACCTTAGTGGTATAACCTGGCAACGTGTAAAAATCATGGATCATTCTAGCAAAGTCATTTTCCTCACGTAGGTGAGGCTGACCAGTATTTGCAAATCCCACAGACGTGCTGTTCACTGAGGGTACACCATGAGCCCCAACGCCAAGCCAGGGCCACTTCCTGCACTCCGGGCCCCCTCAGCCCCCAGGCCCTGCCTCCTTCGCTGGCAGCCACCCTGGAAGTTGCCACCCAGAGTGCAGGCTGCTTCCCTCCATGACCAGGCACTGAGCGGGGGGGTCCTGCAGCTGAGGAACCTGTGACAGAGGGACGTGCCAGCCGCCCGCTGCCTGCCGAGCTGGGCCATCCAAGTCCCCTGGGGTGGAGGGGACGGGGCAAGGCCAGCTGCTCGCCCCTATCCAAGGCAGAAAGGAGAACTGACCTTACTAGCCCAGCAGGCTCCATATCCAGGGAATGGCCCCCAGCCAGGGCAGCCGGCACCGAGTGTGTCTGCCACCTGCGAAGCCCACGCAGGCACATGGAGTAGGGCAGGAATTCTCCCACTTAGGATCTATGCTGCCTGCCTAACACCACCTTCGGTTTGTGTGCACAGCCCACAAAACCCAAGATGTTTGCTCTCTGTTCCTCTTCAAACACAGCGAAAAAACACAGGGTGACGGGCGACTCGGAGCAGCCGACCGGGTGATCGCAACGCCCAGACCCAGGGAAGGGACGTCCTCACGGGACTAGGATGCTCCTCCCAGTGGGTGGGGGAAGCGAGCAAGGGTCTGCTCCCACTGCCCAGAAGTCCCAGGGCTGCAAAGCCAGAAGAAGGCCCACAGATTGCAAAGGGAGACGGGATTCATCTAGAAAACTGTGAAGGATGAAAAAACACTTGGCGTTTCTAAGGAGTCTATCAGCACCACGTGATGCAAGATAAACACGCAAGCACCCATTAGGTCTGCATCCCGACCAGAGACAATGCTTCTACATCCTGGTCACGTATGTCTACGCCCTTAACATGTGCAGTAAGCAGCTGGTTAGGTTATCACTGCAAGGCCAACTGGAGCACTGGCTCAAGTTCCAGCTGCTCCACTTCTGGTCCAGCTACTGCTCATGCGCCTGGGAAAGCAGTGGGAGATGACCAGGTGTGCGGGAGACCCAGAGCGGGTTCCTGGCTCCTGGCTTCCGCCTGGCCCAGCCCCGGCCATTGCGGCCATCTGGGAAGTGACCAGCAGATGAAGATCTATTTTTCTCTATCTCCACCTTTCAAATACTTAAAAAAAAATTTTTTTAAATCCACTGATAATTTTTGCCAAAAAATAAAATACTTTAGGATACATTTAGCAGCTAGACAATCCTTATGCATAATAAAATGATGCTATGCTTACACAACATCTCATGGAGAACTAAAGAGGATGAATTTATTTTTTAAAGATTTATTTTCATTGGAAAGGCAGATCTGTAGAACAAAGCAGAGACAGAAAGATCTTGCATCTGCTGGCTCACTCCCCAAATGGCCACAATGAGCTGTGGTGATCTGAGACTAGGAGCCAGGAGCTTCTTCTGGGTCACTCATGCTGGTACAGGGTCCCAAGGACCCGTCCTCCACTGCCATCCTAGGCCACAAGCAGGGAGCTGGTTGGGAAGTGGGGCAGCTGAGACTCGAACTGGTGCCCATATCGGATCCACCTGCCGAGCCACCACACCAGCTCCAACAGGAGGGAATTCTTTCCTATTCCTTTTACAAAGCTAACATTTTTTTGATGCTCAACCAAGAAAAACTATAAATGACACCTCCTTAATGTACATAAAAGCCCAAATTGAAACCTTAGTAAGGCATACTAGCAGTGTTCACAACAGCAAATGTCATGACCAAGGAGGGACCCGGGCGATGTGAGGTCAAGCTGACAAGTGAAAACAGAGCAACTGACCACGAGGGCAGACGGGATGAGCACAGGGCCCTCTCCAAGCACGCACAAAGAGCGCTTGACAAGACGGAAAACCACTCAGGGTAAACCTGGAGTGCGATGGAACAACAGCCTAGCAAGAGCCCCCTGCCCCTGCCTGTGCACCGCCCCCCACCCCCCGTGCCCCCACCTGTCAGAGCCCTCCCCCTCCACCTGTCAGAGCCCTCCCCCTCCACCTGTCAGAGCCCTCCCCCTCCACCTGTCAGAGCCCTCCCCCTCCACCTGTCAGAGCCCTCCCCCTCCACCTGTCAGAGCCCTCCCCCTCCACCTGTCAGAACCCTTCCCCTCCTCCTGTCAGAGCCCTCCCCTCCTCCTGTCAGAACCCTCCCCCTCCACCTGTCAGAGCCCTCCCCCTCCACCTGTCAGAGCCCCACTCCACTGAAGCCCTTCCTGTGAGACGCCCCCTCCTCCTGTGAACCCCACAGCCACCTCTGCCAGATGCTTCCTGTCCAAGATCTGGGCCCAATCAAGAGCTTGTCACCTCTGCTCAGTAAGGACGTGACTGTCCACTATCCAGTGCTTCACAGACAGTAAATCCCGGTCCTGAGGGGCCAGCATTATCAGCTGTGCTCACCACTCAAAGGGCAGATCATCCCTCCAGCTCTCTCCCATCTACAGGACACAGCACACCCCAGGACGGGGGCACTCAGGAGGCCAAAGCAGAAGGGGACAGCAGCCCAATCCCTGGCCATGGTTTCCACGGGGAAAGAGGCAGGGGAGGCAGGGCCAGCGGGTGGAACACTGGTGCCCAACGCCTCGGGCAGTTAGGGCGGTGTTGTGGGTGCACGCTCTGGTTGGCTGGCTTGTGTCCGAGACACACACTCCCAGAACGCCCCCAGAGGCGAGGGCAGCGTGGCATGAGGAAGCAGGAGACCCGAGCAAAGTGGCTCCACACGTGACCTGCCTGGACTCTGGGGCGAGGCACGGCCATCTCAGCATGCGAGGCAGGTGTCAAAGCCCCGTCTCCCAGGAGCTGGGGACACGGCCAAGGAGATGAGCCCCGTGAGGCCATAACAGCCGCTCGGGGAACCACAAGGTGATGAGAGAATAGTGTCAACTTTTTATGAAAGAAAAGCAACACAGATACAAGGAATTCCTCTAGGTGGAGGTACCGCCAAGGACCCCGGTTATCTGACGACATCCGAGGAGACAGATCTGAGAGTCATCAAATCAAACAGCACCTCCATGGAGCGGGAAAATGGTGAGAACTCAGAGCCAGGGCAGAAGACCCACCAGAGCAGACCGACAATGTGGGGCGTGGGCGGGAGCGGGGCAGTGGCTGCACAAGCTAGTCCTCTGCCTGATGTGCCATACAGGCACAGGTGCATATCCCAGCTGCTCCACTTCCCACCCCGCTCCCTGCTTGTGGCCTGGGAAAGCAGTCGAGGACGGCCCAAAGCCTTGGGTCCCTGCACCTGTGTGGGAGACCTGGAAGACACTCCTGGTTCCTGGCTTTGGGCTGGCTCAGCTCTGGCCATGGTCATTTGGGAAGTGAATCCGTGGATGGAAGACCTTCCTCTCCCTCTCTTCCTCTCTTTCCCACTTCTCCTCTCACTGTAAACTCTGCCTTTTCAACAAAAATACATTAAAAATAAATAAGTAAAAATTTTTTTAAAAAGCCACATCCGTATCTTCATGTATTTCCTGGGTCAGTTGCATTGTGGAAGGACACCAGCTGATGGTGAAGTTAGGTGAAAGCGACAGGTGTTTACATGTGACCGAGGGGAGGACGTTGTGTTGCAGACACATGCCCATCACACCCTAGTCCGGGATACGCTAATGGGCGTCAGGCTGCAGGCCATGGAGACGTCCACGGCAGAGGCTGGGGCTTGGAAGGAACAGGGATGGGCCAGGGGCAGATCCTTGGCTTACAGGGTTTGTTTTTTCAAAGGTTTATTTATTTTTATTGGAAAGGCGGATTTACAGAAGGAGAGACAGAAACATCTTCCATCCACTGGTTCAATCCCCAAGTGGCCACAACAGCTGGAGCTGAGCTGATCCAAAGCCAAGAGCCAGGAGCTTCTTCCAGCTCTCCCACATGGGTGCAGTGGCCCAAGGTTTAAAAACCACCCTCTACTGCTTTCCTAGGCCACAAGCAGGGAGCTGGATGGGAAGCGGGGCAGCTGGAATATAAACCTGTGCCCATGTGGGATGCTGGCACTTGAAAGAAGAAGATAAGCCAGCTGAGCCATTGTACCAGCCCTGGCTTGCACACCTAGTGACTGGAGTTGAACTGACAACCGGAACACCTGAGCTTCCACATCACAAACCAAGGAGACGGACGAGGCTGATGGCACACGCAGCAGGATTGTGCCCGCCCCTCGCTACCTGGTTTGGGATCAACTCAGTGTGAACTGGCATTATGCCCAAGTAGGAGGGGCTGGCCACCTTCCTTGTGCTGGGCACTGGAGGGACGTCCTTGAGCCCAGCCTTCCTCGGTCACCTTCACCAGCTGCAGCCCCTGCCTGGCAGTCCCCACTCTGAGGTCATGACCCTGGACGACTCATGACCCGGGGCGACACTAGTTTCATTTCCCAGGGGTGAACCAAGATGGAAAGCCCAGACCAACACAAATGGGAAAAATCTGGAGGTGCTGCAGCATTAGGCCCAGGTGGGTCCCCAGGCTTTGTGGGAAGAGAGAAGCCTAGAAATGCAGGGGCCGGCACCGTAGCACAGCAAGCCTCCGTCTGCAAGCACTAACATCCCATAAGGGCATTGGTTCGTGTCCCAGCTGCTCCACTTCCCATCCAACTCCCTGCTTGTGACCTGGGAGAGCAGTGGAGAATGACCCAAAGCCTTGGGACCTTGTGCCCTCATGGCAGACCTGGAAGAAGCTCTGGTTCCTGGCTTTGGATCGGCTCAGGTCCAGCCATTTGGGAAGTGAACCAGCAAATGGAAGATCTTTGTATTTCTGTATAAATCTGATCTGCCTTTCCAATAAAAATTAAAATCGTAAAAAAGAAAACGTGGTGTGGGCCTGCTGCAGTAACACAGTGGGAAAAGCCCTCACCTTGCATGCACTGGGATCTTATATGTCCTGGCAGCCCCACTTCCCATCAGCTCCCTGCTTGTGGCCTGGGAAAGCAGTCGAGGACAGCCTAGAGCCTTGGGACCCTGCACCCACAGGCTGCACCCGAGGCTCTTGGCTCCTGGCTTTGGATCAGTGCAGCTCCAGCCATCGCAGCCACTTGGGGAGTGAATCAATGGACAGAAGATCTTCCTTTCTGTCTCTCCTTCACTCTATGTATCTGACTTTCCAGTAAAAATAAATCTTTTTAAAAATGTGGTGTGCCACACAACTGACTTATCTAGCCATAAAAAGGACAAAATCCTGTCATTTGCACAGCATAGATAGTTGAGGATCAAAGCTTTAAGTGAAATAAGCCAGTCACCGACCAACACGGCATGCGCTCATGGAGGAGCAAGTCCACGGGAAGTGAGAAGCGGCTGGTGGTCACTAGAGGCAGCGAGAGAGGAGAGGGATGGGTGAGGAGGGGTTTGCTCATGCGTGCAAAGCCACGGCCGCATGGACTCCGTTCTGGGGCTCCATCACCCAGAAGGGTGACTGCAGGAGGCACTGCCACAGCAGGAACTCAAGCTACGCAGAAGAGGAATTCTGATTGCTCTATTCCAAGACATATTAAAGGCTGGAGGTCATGGATAAGCTCAGTATCCCAAGTTGATCAACACCCAATGTATGACTGTCTCAGAACACACAGCAGCGTAGGATGATACACCGTTACCATCCATTAAAACAAGGAAACACAGTGGGGCCAACAGGGCAGGCGGCAATGGTGGTTGACCAGATGGTGTTTGACCACCCTAAGTGGAGGGGCCCACTGCAGCACAGGGCTGAGCCGGTTGCAGGATTCAGGGTTACACACCTGGTTGGGAGCCTGAGAAAGGGACAGTGTGACACATTTGCTGTGGTGTCTATGGGAAAGCAAGTATGAGGCGAGGAAGTATAGTATTGGACAGTTGGAATACTTCATGGGGCTCAGGCCATGAGAGCCATCCCTGACACCGTCCCTGGGTGACGGGGGGTATGTAGTAACCCCACATGTGACAACTCAATCCAGGAGGAGGTTGGATTAGATTCAAACAGCATCCCCTAAGAAGACAAAGCTTTCTCCTGAGGAAGAGGGAAGGCTGGAGCAGAAGGGGCCGGTCAGTCACCCCATCGAGTTGTCTGCACCAAAGCACCCATGGCCCCTGCACTCTGGGTAGATGTTAGAACTTCAGCAGGAACCAGACACACAGCGATTACATCTCTATGGCAAATACAACGTGAATCTCTAATAACTGTATCTCGAGCCAACAACTAAATGCACAGTCAAGTCACAGGATTTAAGGCCGACCGACAAAAGTCAACTGTATCTCCGTACAGCAACAAGTGACACACTGCTGACTGACATGACCGAGCGTGTATGCACTAACACTGCTTCCGACACGCGGGCGAGACCGCTGGGCCATAACCCAGAACACACCGCGAGGACTTCACCGAGACCAGGTGTTCACACACATTTCCTCACATCAGAAGACATCACGCAAACGTGCCACTTCTCTCCAAATTGATCTCCACTGGCACCCCCCATCCAAATCCCACCGAGCTGGGCTGCAGGTGCTGACGTGGTCTAAACACACGTGGCCGAGACCCAGGATGAGCACGGCCTGAACAACTCAGGAGAAAAGCCCCAAAGACGATGCACCTTACGCCCACGGCTTCCCCCCACCCAACAGTGATCAAGAGAGCTCAGGGTGGGCGTGAGTCCGCACAGCTCAGTGGGACCAGACAATGAATCCAGAACCAACATCACACCACTGTCGCGTATTGCCATAGCGACTATAGCACCCGACGGGAAAGGGCAGCCTTCTGACAAATGGTTCTAGAATAAATGGTTCTAGAACAACCAACTCCACCTTCAAAAGTAAACAAACTTTGGCCCTCTCTTTGCATGATACAATGAAGCTTCAAAAAGTTTGTGAAAAACTAAAATCTAAGTCTATGTTGGCCCACAATTTTTTGAGATCCACTTGTAGACTGTGTTTTGAAAGAAGAGTTTCTTTTTGTTATTTTTGGTCACTTTCATTTGTAGGTTGAACAGAGTCAATAAAGTTTCGAGATACAATCCTAAGAAGTTTTCAAAGATTGCATTGGCCAGGAAATTTCTGAACATTCTCCATATTTACATGTGTAGTCAAAACATTTCACAGACCTGAACGTGAAATGTGAACTACCAAAGTTGCATAGAAAAAAAACAATCTTTTTGAACATGTCAGAATCTTTATATGGGACACAGAAGAAGGAATCAGAAGTATGTGATAAATTCAGCTTTGCTCAAAATGCCTTCGAAAGACGCATTTTCAAACTACAAAATCTTGACGAAGCCAACTGGAAACAATCAAGACTCCACAGGTGACACGTCAGGCCAGGCCAGTCAAGGTCCCTGGGACACCAGGGGACCATCTCTGTCCACTGGCACTGATGTGGTCCAGCAGCAAGCAGGGACGCATCTCCCCGCTGTGGCCACAGGAGGGAGGTGGGGTGCCTTCCCTCACCCACCTTACCCCCAGCATCCCACCCA
The DNA here is from genome assembly GCF_017591425.1 of Ochotona curzoniae. NCBI lineage: Eukaryota > Metazoa > Chordata > Mammalia > Lagomorpha > Ochotonidae > Ochotona > Ochotona curzoniae. The sequence goes on along the minus strand of NW_024465561.1, from coordinate 872,854 downwards.
GAGACCTCTATGGGTCTGCAATCCCTTCACCAAGGTAACATTTTTTTAAGATTTATTTTTATTTTAAAGTCAGATATACAGAGAGGAGGAGACAGAGAGGAAGGTCTTCCGTCCGATGATTCACTCCCCAAGTGACCGCAACAGCCAGAGCTGAGCCAATCCAAAGCCAGGAGCCTCTTCTGGGTCTCCCACGCGGGTGCAGGGTCCCAAGGCTTTGGGTTGTCCTCGACTGCTTTCCCAGGCCACAGGCAGGGAGCTGGATGGGAAGGGGAGCCGCTGGGGTTAGAACCGTGGCCATATGAGAACCAGGCATGTGCAAAGCAAGGACTTTAGCCACTAGGCTACTGTGCCAGTCCCGGCAGACATTTAAAATGATTTTTTAAATACAAAAGTTAAGCCATAGTGAAGAAAAACATAAGGGTCTCGGACTCAGAACGCATGGGAAACACTTGTAACAACACGACCCACGGTCTGATGTTTACACCATTTCAAAATGAGACACGGGAGAGGAACAGCTCTCTTTCGTGAGGGGAGGGGCAAGCTGTGCAGACTGTTCACTTAAGGCTTGTTCGTTTCACTGCCCGTCAGCACACTGACCCCAAAAAAACAATAGTAGAAGCACCTCAGCACAGTAAGCTGGCGGCTAAAGTCCTCGCCTTGCACACGCTGGGATCCCATATGGACGCCAGTTCTAATCCCGGCGGCCTCGCTTCCCATCCAGCTCCCTGCTTGTGGCCGGGGAAAGCAGTCAAAGACAACCCAAGGCCTTGGGACCCGGCACCCATGTGGGAGACCTGGGGGAGTCTCCTGGCTCCCTGCTTCAGATTGGCTCAGCTGCAGCCGTTGCAGCCACTTGGGGAGTGAGCCATCAGATGGAAGTGCTTGCACTCTCTTTCCTCTTCTCTATCTCTGCCCTCCCAATAAAAAAATTAAATCTTTAAAATAAATTAATATGTTGGGCCTGGCATAGTAGCCTAGTGGCTAGAGTCTCACCTTGCATGCATCAGGATCCCATATGGGCACCGATTCTAGTCCCGGCAGCCCCGTTTCCCATCCAGTCCCATGCTTGTAGCCTGGGAAAGCAGCAGAGAATGGTCCAAACCTTGGGACCTGCACAGGCATGAAAAACCTGGAAGAAGCTCCAGGCTCCTGGTTTCAGATCAGCTCAGCTCCGGCCGTTGCGGCCATTTGGGGAGTGAACCAGCAGAAGGAAGAGCTCCTCCTCTCTGTATATCTGCCTTTTCAATAGAAATAAAGTCTTTCAAAATCCTCTCCATTCACAGGAAACAGCTGGGGTCACAGTCAGCCAAAACCCAAAGCCAATGAAGCTGAGAAACGCCCCCAGTTGGGTAACCTGTTACCCAACTGCACTCCTGGCAACAGGAAGTCATCGAGGCAGGAAGCAGGTTGTTCATGACCTGATCGGGCATCCCGTGAGGGCGGGGGCAGCGGGGCGGGCTGAGCCGGAGCACGGACCACTGCTTTCTCAGGCGTTGCAAACAGGCCCAGTTACCCGTGCTGGGTGAGTTGAAGCCAACGGGTCTGTCAGACTAAGAAAGTAGGATTCCAACGCAATTCTAGCATCGCAAATGAGAATTAGGCCTGGAAACAGCCGACGTACACGCAACATAGGCAGAAATCTAGATCCATGTGTATGCTCCTGTTTGAGCCACCAAGATGAGAATTTTAAAAAATATCACAAGAAAGCAGACCTCGGGCACGTAGCGAATACCAGCTCTGCCCCTGAAGTCTTCTCGCGAGCTAGAAAGCAGATATTTCTGCCTTCAACAAAATGAGCTGCAAAACCCCACTCACCTGGAGGGCAGCGGTCTGCTCCAGCTCTTCCAGGGGGAAGGGCAGATGCCGAGAAGGCCAGGCTGAAAGGAGAGAAAAAAAAAAGCCATGAGACAAATCCAGGGTGTGCCAGCCTCATTAGCAGCTACACAGGGTAGAGAGGCAGAGAGAAGGAGTCCGTGACCGGGGCTGGGCCGAAGCCAGGAACCCAAAGCTCCTTGCGGGTCTCCCACTTGCGAGGCAGGAACCCGAGGCCGTGGGCCGTCCCCCACCACCTCCCCCCACCTTCCCAGGTGCATCTGGGAACCTAGACTGGGAAGGCAGCGAAAGCTGGGGTTCAGCGACCCCCACCCCACCTACTCAGTCCACTTGCCCGGCCACGCGGGGCTGAGCTTGCCTGGAACAAAAAGCACCATGATGGTGGCACGGTGGGTGGAAGTGCTGGGGCCCTGGAACCTTCACTTCCCACCCAGCTCCCTGCCAACGCTACCCCAGAAGGCAGCCAAGGTTGGCCCAAGGGCTTGGACCCCTGCCCCACGTGGGAGACCAGGAGGGAGATCAGCTCCCAGCTGGCCGGGGGGAGGGGGAGGCTCAAGGAAATGGGCTTTCTAGGGCAACTACACTCATAGCCCACCTCCCCGGGCTAGCACCCCAAGGACAAGGTGGTTAGGGGAAGTGGGGGGCGGGGGATTGTCCGGGAACCCAGGGAGAGGTGAGTGGGTTAGCTTCCTAGGGCTGCTGTTTAAAAAATATTTAAAAAATTAAAAAAAAAAAAAGAACTTGCACACACCCAGTGGCCTCGGATCACACACCTGTTTTCCAGGTGGACCCTGGAGAACAGAGCACAGGCCACAGCTTAGAGGACGAAGTCAAGGCCCGTGGCAGGGCTGGTTCTTTCTGGAAGCTCCGCGGGGGACGTTCTGGCTGCTTCTGGCCTCTAGGCAGTGCTGTGGGCCCCCCTTGTCCACCTCCAAGGCACACAGTGATTCCTCTCCCCTCTCCCAGGCCTGCCTCCCCCACCGGGCCCTTGCGGCCACATGGGGCCACCTGGAGGATCTTGCAACCCTCCCCAGCAGGGTCCTCCTGGCCGCAGGAGGTGGAACCTTCACAGTTTGTGGATGTCTGTGGGTGCAGCGTTCAATTGGCACAGGACACAGAGGACGTGGGGCAGTACCGGGACTAGGCCGTGGCCCATGAGCCACCGCCAGCACCAGCACAGCTTGCCGCGAAGCTGAGCTGGATGAATCCGTTGCCAGGTCCCAAATCTGCCACTTGCTCCCAGACCTGTGCCCGCCCCACCACCTCCACCACCTCCACCACCTCCACCACAGCGAGCACTTGGGCCGGTGGGCCTGGGCATCCCGCGGGGCCCTCCCATCCCTCGGGGTCCTCCCCTCTGCTCACCTGCCCTGCTCGGCCCCGCGCGGGGTTGCTCCATCCTCTTGGCTTTGCTCAGGCCGCGTCCACCTGCAAAGGCAGTTCTCCGCCCTGAGTTCCACGAGGCTCCCACGGGCCCTCCGCCCCTTCCCGCAGCAGCAGGTGGGGCCTCCCCGTGGCCTCTGCGGATACCGCGTTATCAGCCCCACGTGGCCGCCTCGGCCAAATGCGAGCAGGTGGAACACATGGAGGCTGGGGGTGGGAAGGATGGAGAGCAGGTGTGTCGGGATTCAGGCACCTGCCGCTTTCTCAGAGAACTAAAGCTGCCCGGAGCCAAGCGGTGTTCTCTCCCTCCGCTTGCTGGGAGAGCTTCCTCTGGCCGCCCACTTTAATCCTAATCTCTTCTCTGAGTCTTTTTTTTTTTCTTCTTCTTTTGGCTTTCTCAATTGTTTGTTTTTTTGTTTTGTTTTGGTGGAAACACACCACGCCAGAGCGAGTAGAAAGAGATGGGCGGTGGATTGAAAGTGGAGCAGCCGGGACTCGAACCTGTGTTCCTATATGGGATGCTGGCACTGCAGGCGGAAGCATAGCGCATGGTGCCACGCTGTTCACAGGAGTCTCAGCACGTTCTGGGCAAATGTCCCTGGGGAGTGAAGCAGGGAATGGGAGATCTGTCTGAACTGCTGGGTGAGCGGGGACTGGGACTCTATGCATGTAACACTCCTAGTGGCCTGGGGTGCGCGGTCACTGCTGACCACGAAATGCACACACCGGCACAGCCCTCCGCGGCATGCACGCGGACCAGATGCCCACAGCGAGAGCCCTGTCCACCCGAGGAGGACTTTAGCAGCTAGGCTGCCGCACCAGGCCCACAGATGCACTTTGAAAAGCTTGTAAAAAATAGAATTCAAAGAGAGGTCAACTGTGGTGCAAAAAATAAATAAATAAATAAATAAATAAATAATAATAAGAAGAAAAAGAACAGGAAGAAATCCAAGCGTGAGTTTTTTATATTCACTTTCCACAAAGTTTTTTCTTTAAAGATGTATGGGTTTATATGAAAGAGACACACCTTCTGTTTGCTGGCTCACCACGCCACCCCGATATGGCCACATCTGCCCTAGCTGGATTAGACTGTAGCCAGGAGCCAGGAGGTTCTTCCAGGTCTCCCACATAGGTTAGGGGTCCAAGCACTTCAGTCGTCCTCTGCCGCTTTCCCAGGGGCATCAACAGAGAGTTGGGTGGTAAGTGGAGCAGCCAGGATACGAACCCGGTGCCCACGTGGAATGTTAGCACAGCAGGCAGCAGCCTGACCCTCTACGCCATAGCACCAGCCCTTTCCTCAAAAAAAAAAAAAGGAAACTTTTTCCATATATGGATTCCAAAACTTTCTGCCCTTTCCACAAATTTTTTGAAACTTTTCCCATGCACAGATCTCAAAACTTTCTGCCCTTAAGACAAATCCATCAGTCAGTTCCCCTTTCCAAGACCTTTCTGAGGCCTCCCGCAGGCAGGAAAATCCCACGTCACCCTCTTCTGCCCCGCTTACTCAGGAGGTCAGACTTCCTGGCCTCCCCCGGGGAGGGTGCTGAGCCTCTGGGGCACCTCGGGGTGCTGCAGCTCAGCCTGCACCGCGTGATGCGTGCGCACAGGGTACAAGAACACGGCATAGGCTTTCACCCGGAGACCTCGCGAGAACCCCCCACCCACCCACCGCACATCCTGCCTCCTGGGGCCCGGGTCCTCGCTGCTCCCCATCCCTTCCTGTGGCGAGGAGACGCGCCCAGAGATGCATTTGTCAGCAACTCTTCAGCAGAACCAGAAACACTGACACCTCTGTGGGTTGTGCTTCTCGCCATCGTGGTGGGGGATGTTGCCGGCAGCCCTGCTGAGTGGGCCAGCAGGAAGACCACCCACTGCGCTTGCCCCATGACGCCACAGTCCCTGCCAGAAATCGACCACGCCCAAGGGAGGGGCTGCAGCCCTGCAGGGTCCAGGTTCCCATTTCTTTGCAATGGGGAGAGCCCCCACCATCTGAGCTCTGGAAATGAAAGTGCATGATGCCTGGATTGGCTAGCCCTCACCTTGCTCACATCAGGATCCCATATGGCTGCCGACTTGTGTGCCAGCTGCTCCACTTCCCCTCCAGCTCCCTCCTTGTGGCCTGGAAAAGCAGTCGAGGACGGCCCAACGCCCAGGGACCCTGCACCTGCGTGAGACAAGGAAGAAGCTTCTCTGGCTCCTGGCTTCGGATTGGCTCAGCTCCAGCCACTGAGGACACTTGGAGAGTAAATCAACAGATGGAAGATCTTCCCCTCTGTCTTTTCTTCTCTCCATAAATCTGATTTGTCTTTCCAATAAAAATAAATACATCATTTTTTAAAAAAGGAAAGAAAGAAAGCAGGAAATCCCAGTGCCCGGGAGTAGCGGGGCAGGTCCGGTGCCAGGAGTGCACCTGCCGGACCACAGCCGGGCCTGGGCTTGGGGACCTGCCGGAAGACAGCACCTGGCTGTGGAACGGGGCACGAGGACTCAGGTTCAAGCCGACCTGACACATAGACACACATGTCACGGGTGTCAATCACATTGTCAAGTGGCTTCCATCCTCTGGCTTACCCCACAAATGCCCACAACAGCCAGGGCTGAGCCCGGCCAACACCGGAAGCCTGCAGTTCCACCCAGGTCTCCCCTGTGGAAACAGGAACCCACCAATTTTTTTTTCCATTATTTTTATTGGAAAGGCAGACTTACAGAGAGAGGAGAGACAGATCTTATGTCTACTGGTTCACTCCCCAAATGACCACAACGGCCAGAGCTGAGCCGATCTGAAGCCAGGAGCCAGGAGCTTCTTCTGGGTCTCCCACATGGATGCAGGGTCCCAAGGCTTTGGGCTGTCCTCTACTGCTTTCCCAGGCCACAAGCAGGGAGCTGGATGGGAAGTGGAGCTGCCAGGATTAGAACCAGTGCTTATATGGGATCCCGACAAGAGCAAGATGAGAATTCAGCCACTAGGCTACTGTGCTGGGCCCAATCCAGTCCTTTCTTTTTAAAAATTTATTTATTTATTATTTTATTTTTGAAAATTTCTACATATTTATTAGAGTGTGAAGGGTCAAGGGCTAGAGGAAAGAGGTGAGACCATTATTTTCACATTCTACACAAACTAAGGGGTGCTGCAGTTCAGCCCAACCCTGCCCATCGCACATTTGGCCTTCACACAAACCAGTGGGAGTTGTAGCCTAGCTGGAGCGCCCTGCAATCACCCCTACCAGGCCCGCCCCCTGCCCTGGCTTCCGTGTTTGCCAGCATGTACAGCAGACTGGTCCAGTCTGTCCCACGTCTCATTCTGTTCTCGTACATGTCAGTGGGCACTGACGCTTAGACCACCCCACCCAGCCTCACTTTCCTGTCCACACTGGTGCTGGCAGGTGCCACTCTCTGTCAAGCCATGCCTACACCTAGTTCTGGTTTCCATGCTCACCAGTGACAGTTGCAGCCCATCAGAGAGGTGCCCGCTACTTCCCTCATGGACTCACTCCCACTCATGGGCCTTGCACTCTCCAGGTGGTTCTGAAGTTTAGCTTGACAGAGTTTGTCCCCCAAGGCGCCATCTGCTAACTGATGCTGTGGCAAAGCCCAACCAACCCACACCCCCTCTGGCTTATGCATGTACCAGTAGGTACAGTGCACCCAGCCTGGCTTTCCCCAATCCAGCTCACACGCAGACCAACAGGTGTAGCCCTGCCTGGCCTGCTCTGCTCCCAATCCCAGCTCTCACACTCACCGGTGGGAAAAGTGTCCTAGCATTGGATCGCCCATAATTCCCCCACTGGGTTCGCCCACTCTCCCCCTGGGTCTCATGTGTGCTGGTTGGGTGCTGTGGCCCAGTCTGGCGTGGCCTGTCTCACCTCGGCATTTACCAGTGGATGCAGTAGACTGGCCCAGTCCATCCCACCCCCAATTCCAGCTCACACTGGGGGGACTACAGCTTAGCCCACCCAGTCAGCCCCCAGGCCCTGCCCTAATATGTACTGGCTGATATGACCCAAGCTGGCATGACTCATATACCATTCTGGCTCTCAGATTTGCCAGCAGGTGATATGAACTGGCCCAGCCTGGCTCGCCCCTGACCTGAGCCAAAGGTAAGTCCATGGGTGCCGTAACCTGGCCTGGTCTGGGCTGCTCCCTGTCTTGGTTCTTATGCTCACCTGCAGGGACTGTGTCCTGACAGAGGAGTTTCCCAGGCTCCGCCATCAGAACCTCTCCCAATGCCAGATGTCGCGCACACCGGTGGGTCCATGGGCCAGCCCTACTCAGTCCACCTCCTGTCCCACAGGAACAGTGGCCTTTCCTGACAGCCCTCACCCATTCCAGTTTTTACTGTCGGCTGTTACAGCCCAGCCAAGCCTGGTCCACAACCCAGACACAGCTGACGCATAGCTCCACGGGGCAGAGACCTGGTCCAGCCTGTCCTACGTCCATCCTGGTTCTCACGAGCACCACTGGGGGCTAGAGTCTAGCCCAGTCTGGCATATCCCAGACCCAGTCCACACCCACGCCAAGTGACACTGCAGCCCCCACACTCAATAGTGAGGCATCCCTTTAGCTCCCCAACCAGGCTTGCTCCCAGCCACACATCTCACACATGCCACTGGTTGCTCTGACCCAGCTTAGCATAGCCCCTCTCCCCTGTCATGGCCTTGGGATGCTACAGCCTGTCCTGGCCTGGCCGGCCCCTAGTCCCAACTATTGCTGGCAGGTGCTGTAACCTGGCCCTGCTCAGCCGGCTCTCATCCCTGCCTCATGCAAACCAGGAGGCGTGACAGCCCGGCATGACCTGCATTCCATCCTGGTTTCTGCACTTGCCAGGGGGGTATGGTTTGCTTGGCCCTGCCCAGTCCGCCCCCTTCGAAAACCAACTCACACACTTGCTGACAGATGGAGCTACCCTGCCCAGCTGGACCACAAGCTCACCAGCGGGAGCCATGACCCACCAGGGGAGTTTCCCAAGTTCCCCTGCTCAGGCCACTCCCAGGCCCAGATCCCATGCATGCCAGCAGGTGCCAGGTCCTTACACAGCACGGCCTGCCCCATCCACCCCGGCCTTTGTATGAGCTGATGGGTGTTGTGGCCCGCCCCAACCCACACCATTTTAGGGTGCTCATGAGGGTGCTGCAACCTGGACCTGCCCCATTTGTTCCCAGCCCCAGTACCGATAAGTGTCTGAGTTCCATGGTCACACCTAGCTCAGCCTGTCACTATCCCAACTCTATTTTTTTTTTTTAAGAATTTACGTATTTTCATTGCAAAATCAGATATACAAAGAGGAGAGACAGAGAGGAAGATCTTCTGTCTGATGATTCATTTCCCAAGTGGCTGCAACAGCCAGAACTGAGCCGACTAAAGCCAGGAGCCAGCAGCTCTTTTGGGTCTTTCTCACAGGTGCAGGGTCCCAAGATTTTGGGCTGTCCTCGACTGATTTCCCAGGCCACAGGCAGAGAGCTGGATGGGATTAGAACAGACACCCATACGGGATCCCAGCATGCTCAAGGTGACGACCTTAGCTGCTAGGCTATCGCACCAGGCCCACCATCCCAACTCTTAAGCTATCCAGTGGGACTTATAATTCCATAGGGTCAAACCCACTTATCCCCCACAGAACCTACCCCCAGACCCTGTTCTCTCACGTGCTGCTTGGTGTCTTGGCCCAGCCTAATGTGACCGGTCCACTGTTCCGACACTCACCGTCAGGTGCTGGGATCCAGCCCTGCCAGGCAGCCCCAGCTCTAGCTTTTGTGTGGGCTGGCGTGTGGTGAGCAATGCCCCATGCTAACAAGCCCAGCTCAGGACTCCCCTGGGGGCTGGTGCATCGGCCTGACCCATGAACGTCTCTGCCCTTCAACCAGCAGGTCTGGGTCCTCTCGCTCACCTCTGGGGCAGTGGACTTGCCCGTGGGAGTCCTTCCGACGTCCTTCCTCACCTACACGCCCGGTGGCCTTTTCCAAGGGAGTCCCTCGGCAGTAACTCCTCTCCTAGGCGTAAACCCACAGGTCATCGCTCACCCTCGCCTGTGCGATCCCCCGTCTCCCTGCAAACCCACAACCCCAATCCCCAGGGGGCACCCACGGGCGACCCAGTGCTGTTGGCACCCGGGCTGCCCGAGTGGCCTCCATACCCGGGTCGGGGAAGACGCCCCCTCCCCCTCTCCTTCCCTGCGGCCGGGGAAGACCAGTAGCTTTCTAAAAGAGAAGAGATGGTGGGCTGCTTGCAGAACTCGGGCTTCTCTCTCTGCATCAACTTTTTCCTTTAACGCAGCCGTTTCCTCCTCCTGGCACCCATGAAACACTGGGGGCCAGATCCTGACTCCACCGGGCTTCTAGCTCAGAACTTTGGTTCCCTTTAATCTAGAAATTGTTTAGGAAAAAAAAAAAAGTACTCAACTCCTCTTTAAAGAAAAAAGAAAGCAAAGAGTAAGACCTGTGAGGCTGGCACTGTGGCACTGTGAGCTAAGCCTCTGCCTGTGATGCCAGCATTCCAATCAGAGCATGTGTTCGAGTCCCGGCCGCTCCACTTCCTGTCAGCTCCCTGCCCATGCAGCTGGGAAGGCAGCAGAGCACGGTCCAAGCACTTGGAGTCCTGCCATCCACACAAGAGGCCAAGACGGAGCTCCTGGCTCCTGGCTTCATCCTGACCCAACCCTGGCCAAGGTGGCCAGCTGGGGAGTGACCCAACAGAGGGAAGATACCTCTACCCTGGAGAGGAGCACTACTTCTCTGAGTGTGGGAGGCCAGGAGGCCTGGGACTGCCTCCCACAGTGGGGTCCCGCAGTGGGGCCCGAGGGAACACCTGGGGGGCCCGAGCGCAAGGCAAGGCAATGCTCCCTGCTGCTCCTCCCTCCTCCTCTCCGCTTCCTGGGGAACCAGAGAGCTAGCTTGGGGCTGGGAGGAAGGGCTTGGTTGGCTGTGACCTGCAATGCCACCTAGAAGAGCTCTCACACAGGGGCCTCCCTTCTGCACCTGTCTCAACAACGAGGGGCAGAGTGCAGGGCACTCCCCTTCCTCTGCCGGCTGCCACCGCTGTGGCAGCCCCGCTTACCCCCGCTTGCCCCCGCTTGCCCCCGCTTGCCCCCGCTTGCCCCCACTTGCCCCCGCTTGACCCCGGGGGCTCCCTTGGCAAACATCTCAGGTCCCCGCATTTAGTGTGTACCCGTCAACACAAGCACAGCCACTCTACATGATCAGATCCAGAACCCAGTTCCTTGATTTTTTAAAACTATATTATTTATTCTTTTTAAATAAGATTTACTTACTTGTATTGGAAATTCAGGTTTACAGCGAGAAGGAGAAACAGAGTGAAAGATCCTCTGTCTGCTGGTTCACTCCCCAACTGGCTGCAACGGCCAACCTGAGCTAATCTGAAGCCAGGAGCCAGGAGCTTCTTCCAGCTCTCCCAGTTGGGTGCAGGGTCCCAAGGCTTTGGGCCGTCCTCGACTGCTTTCCCAGGCCACAGGCAGGGAACTAGATGGAAAGTGGAGCAGCCGGAACACAAACCAGCGCCCATATAGGATCCTGGCACATGAAAAGTGAGGACTTCAGCCTCTAGGCTACCGTGCCAAGCCCATTTATTCTGAAAGAGTCAGACACACAAAACGTCTTCTACCAGTTGGCTCACTCCCCAGATGGCTGCAACTGCCAGTGCTGGGCCACACCCGCAGCAGCAGCCAGGAGCTTGCTGCAGGTCCCCCCTGGGGTAGCAGGGGCCCGTGCACCGTCCTTTTTCTGAGCTCAATTACAGCGTGTGCTGGTGCCCCCGCCTCGGCCCCCAGGGTGTCTTCTGCACCCTCTGGGTCCTGTACAGATTATATCCGTTTGTTTCCGTTGTTGCAGAACCAGTTACCCCAAGTGACCTAAAACAATAAAACATTATTGTGTGTAGGGCGGACTGTTTCAGCCAGCACACCTTGGAAGGATTGCCTCAACCTTGGAGCAACAAAATCCACGTACAAGTGCCAGCCTCTCAGAACTATGGAGACCACCTAAGCAGTACCCTCAGAACACGCTCCAACAGGGACCCTGGGACGACCTCCAGTGGCGTCTCCCATTCCCCGGGCACTGACGCTGTTGGGTTGCTAGCAGCGGCCAATTTCCCCAAGCACAGGAAGCAAGAAGGGGATTGCAGGCAGTTGTCTCATCCACTTTCCCCGACCCCTCCACCCTCCCCGTCCTAACTGGTGGGCAGGCATCCCTCTCAACCATGTAAACATCATCAAAACGAAAATGAATTTATTATTTTTTAAAAAACTATTGTGCCATCATTTCACAGGTCAAAGTCTGGATCCAGGGGCTGGCATTGCAGTATAGTGCATTAGCCACCTGCTATGATGGGTGGCAAATCCCATGTGGGTACCCGTGCTTGTCCCAGCTGCTCCATTTCCAATCCAACTCCCTGCTGAAGAGGATGGGCCCAAGAGCTTGGAGTTCCTGGCTCCTGGCTTCAGGCTGGCCCAGCCCTGGCTGCTGTGGCCCTGTTGGGTGTGAACCAGCTAAGGCAGGCTCTCGCTCTCCCCTCCCCACCCCCTCTCTGTGTAACTTCGTCTTTCCGGTGAATAAATCTCCTTAAAAATAAACACAACATCCATCAGCTCATCAGCAGCACATTTGGTCTCTCCGCAGAGCTGCATGTTTTTCATGTTGGTGTCACCTCGTGGTTCTCGGGAAAGCAGAAGGAATGTTTCCTGTCACTTCAGGAAGTGCCCCTTTGTGGCCAAGGGCACAGGAGGAGAGGGCAGGAGCTGAACTGTTACATCATCCTCCCCCTGGGAGGGCACTGCTTCAGGTTGCTATGACAACCTAAGCACCTCCCCTCGCAGGAAGAAGGGCAGCTGGAGAGGTGGAGTCCAAGCTGAGTCCTTCCTGGGCACCGTCGCCCGGCCCCCCCGCCCCAAGCTCAAGCCTGTAAGATGTAGGTTCTTGAGGGACATGCCAACCAACATCCAAACCACATCTAGGGCTGGGGCAGTGAGGAAGGACAGGAAGCCACTGAGGGCAGTCCATGGGAGCCGGGCTGGGGGCAGGGCAGGGATGCCCAGCAGAGACGGGCCAAGACATGGAGGTCTGAGTGGGACAGCCAGCACAGGGACCCCCAGCAGGCCCATCCACCCATCCCAGAGTTGTGAATGGAGCACCCGCAGAGAGCATGGCTGTGGCCACAGCCAAGGGTCTCCCCCAGCCCCTCAGGACCTGCTGGGGAGCAGGGAGAGGCCCAGGCCTGGGGGTAAGACTAAACAAATAAACAATCAGGTGTAACTGCCCACGGTCAGTGCACAGACTGCTAGGAGACCGGGGAGGAAGAGCAGAGTTGTAACTGAGGCCTGAAAGAGACCAGAGCCTGCAGATCTGGGGGTGTGGGGACAGGAGGCAAGGCTGGCACTGGGCAGAGGTCACCCTGGGCTAGCAGGTGCCAGGAGGGGACGTGGCCTCGGGATGGGCGTGGCTTCAGCAGAGCATGACCTCTGGAGTGTGTGGGTTGGGTGTGTATGGTCTGGGGTGATGCAGCCTGTGTGGGAGTGGTCTCCAGAGAGTGTGGTCTGGGTGTGCAAGGCCTCGGGAGGGTGTGCTCTGGTTGTGCATGGCCTCCAGAGGGAGTGATCTGGGTGTGCAAGGCCTCGGGAGGCTGTGGACTGTGTGTGCATGGTCTCGGGAGGGTGTGGGTTGGGTGTGCAAGGCCTCAGGAGGATGTGGACTGCGTGTGCATGGTCTTGGGAGGGTGTGGGTTGGGTGTGCAAGGCCTCAGGAGGCTGTAGTCTTGTGGGGCGTGGCTTGGGTGGGCGTGTCCGAGAGCTAAGGGGCGGGGCCACGTGGGTCCTGCCTTGCCTCTGAAGCAGCAGCCCTGTTTTCAGGTTGTCCCGTCTGCTGTTTTTCCATTTTGGAAGTGAACCAGAGGATGGAAGAGCTCTGTCTCTGACTTTTAAATAATTTTGATTGTTCTCATTGTTTTTTTTTTAAAGATTTATTTTTAATTTTTATTGGGAAGTTAGATACACAGAGAGGAGGACAGAGGAAGATCCTCCATCCGCTGATTCGCTCCCTAAGCGGCCACAACATCCCAAGCTGCGCCAATCCGAAGCCAGGAGCCAGGGCTTTCCTCCAGGTCTCCCATGAGGGCAGGGTCTGAAGGCTTTGAGCTGTCCTTGACGTCTTTCCCAGGCTACAAGCAGGGAGCTAGAAGGGAAGTGGGGCAGCTGGGACACAAATCAGCGCCCATATGGGATTCCAGGACACGCAAGGCAAGGACTTCAGCCACTAGGCTACGGCACTGGGCTCTGTCATTGTTGTTTTAAAAATACATAATCTTAGGAACACAGTCTGTCTTTCCACAATGACTGTGTCAATCTCAGATATGACTGGTGCTCCAAAGTGGCTGCCAGTGCTCCATCCAACACATTCACATTCCATTCAGGGAAGAAGGGGCTAGTAAAATTCTTTTAAAAGCACATGTTAGGGCCCAATATGATGGTTCAGTCCACTAATATTCCACCTGCAGGTGCCAACATCCCATCTGGGCACCAGTCAAGGCCTGGTTGCTCCACATCCCCTCCAGCTCCCTGCTTGTGGCCTGGGAAAGCAGTGGAGGATGGCCCAAAGCCTTGGGATCCTGCACCTGCGTGGGAGACCGAGAGGAAACTCCTGGCTCCCAGTTCCAGATTGGCTCAGCTCTGGCCATGGCAGCCACTTGGGGAGTGAAGCAGCAGAGGGAAGGCCTTTGTGTCTCTCCTTATCTAAAGAAATTAGTTACTTATTTAAAAGGCCAGGCGATAAAAACAGAGAAGAGAGATCTTCTGTGCATTGGTTCTCTCCCCAGTTGGTTGCCATATTAGAAGCCAGGCGCTTCCTCCAGGTCTCCCGTGGAAGTGCAGGGCTCCAAGGCTTTGGGCCGTCCTGCACTGCTTCCCCAGGTCACAAGCAGGGAGCCGGATGGGAAGTGGAGCCGCTGGGACATGAACCGGCACTGCTGTGGGAAGCCAGAGCTTGGAGAGGGAAGATGAGCCTGTTGAGCACAGAACCAGACCCTCTGTTTTACTTTCAAGCTTCTTTTGACAAAACAGCGTCATCAGAAGCCATTCTGCCACGGTGGTTCGTCCTGTCACTAACAAAATGATGCTTTCCTGCCCGCCCCCCATGCTACATGCGGCGTACACACACATACACACAGCAGGTCCCCTGGTACCTGATACTACAAGGGCCCAAGGACCCAGGAGGACTAGATTTGATCTTGTCTGTCAGGAAGTTGTGTGAAGTTGAGAAGCAGGAAGTAAGCTTCGGCCGGAGCTATGTGTAGGGGAGGGACAGGAAATGGGGGGCACCAGTGAACTTGTACCAGATGACACCAGCCCAGCTCACACTCCCGGGCACTCCCCGGGAGGCAGCCAGGCACGGCTGCCACGCCACAGGTGGCAACGCGGACCGGCTGCTGGCAGCAATAGCACAGCAGGTTGACCCAGGGGAAAGAAACAGATTGCCACGAGCTGCGGGGGAGGGAGGGCCTTGACATTGAGGATGTGGGTTTCCGAGAGTGCCAAGAGGGGCACACAAGTTCAGCCCGTCTGTCTGGTAGTCTGGAATGTTCTTTCTGCATACTCTCAGCCACACCAGCCATCCAGGGCAGGACTCGGGAGCCAGACTCCATTAGCACAAATACCATCAAAAATAGCAACACTGCCAGCCAGGGACGGGGCGGGAGGGCCGCGTAACAGGAAAGGCTGGAACAGGTAAGGTGAAGCCACAGCCTGCAGCCCAGCCACTCAGCCACCTGTGTGGCCCTCAGGCCCCGTGCCTGTTCAGTTTCCATCTGTTCAGTGACAGAAGGGCAGCGGCCACCTTGCAGGGACAAACGAACTTATCACCATGAAGGTTCAGTGACATGAACAAACACAGAGGAAGTTCAACAAGGAGCAGGGCCAAATTCAGACTCAAGTCCTCCGTGCAGGTTAGCCACCACCAGGATAGCTGCCTCCTCGCGGAGCCCATGTTCTTCCGCTGACGAAAAAAATATTATGCTGGGATAGGTGACAGGGCATAGAGGCTAAGCTTTCACCTATAGCACCAAAATCCCAAATGGGCTCCAGTTTGAATCCTGGCCGCTCGACTTCCCATCCAGCTCCCTGCTTGTGGCCTAGGAAAACAGTTGCGGGTGGTCCAAGTCCTTGGGACCCTGCACCCCCATGGGGGACCCAAAAGAGGCTCCTGGCTCCTGGCTTCAGACCAGCCATTGTGGCCATTTGGGGAGTGAACCAATGGATGGAAGATCTCTCCTTCTGTTTGTAACTCCACTTTTCAAATACAAATCAAAAACCTTAAAAATAATTTGACATGGGCCCGGTGCGGTGGCGCAAGTGGTTAAAGGTCCTCGCCTTGCACGCCCGGGATCCCATATGGGCACCGGTTCTAACCCTGGCAGCCCCGCTTCCCTTCCAGCTCCCTGCCTGTGGCCTGGGAAAGCAGTCGAGGACGGCCCAAGGCTTTGGGAACCTGCACCCTCGTGGGAGACCCAGAAGAGGCTCCTGGCTTCAGATCGGCATAGTATCGGCCCGTTGCGCTCACTTGGGGAGTGAATCATCGGACGGAGGATCTTCCTCTCTGTCTCTCCTCTCTGTATATCCACCTTTCCAATGAAAAAATAATAAAAATAAATCTTTAAAAAATAATTTGACATGGCATGTGGTCAAATATGTTTAATTTTCACCCATTTCCTTTTTCTTTCCTCAGCATTTAAATCTAAATGAGCGCATCCACATAGGAGCACTGTTGAGTTGGAAACTGTAGGCAGTGCGTTCCTGCCCAGGGAGCAGAGAGGGTGGCGGGGAAGGCCCGGAGGTCGGGGAGCCAGGCCACACAGCCCCATGCTCACCGAACCATAACCTTTCACCATGCAGCCCCTGCCCCCCCACCTCCGGTGTCATCCTGATTTGCCCTGGGTGTGGGGGGCAGGAGACCTGACTGCCTGTGTGAGGGTGGGGAGTGGGATGTGGAGCAGGTCCTGGAGGGTGCACCTGCCGCATGCCAGGAATCCCTCTTCCCGCAGGGAGCGGAGGCCCAGTGCTTCTGGACGACGCCATGGCCAAGGACTGGCATCCCTGGCCTTGAGAAAAAATCCAGCTAAATGCTCAGGGGAAGGACGCCACTGATGGAGCCCCCCACAGCTCCTGTGCTAAGCCCGGGAGTGGGGAGGGCACGCTGGCAGCTGTGCCCTGGCAACGGGCAGCCCCGCAAGGGCACGCTGCCAGCTGTGCCCTGGCAACGGGCAGCCCTGCAACGGCACGCTGGCGGCTGTGCCCTGGCAACGGGCAGCTCCACACTGAGCTGTCAGGCAGGCATGTTGATGTGGGACTGGGGTCACACTCCTACAACGCCTGATGCACAGGTGGGGGTGGGGATCTGCCATTCCCAGAAACACGGACCTGCTGGGTGCCCCCATGTCACCCAGGGGTCACTTCACACTCAGCTTCCTGGGCCCCTCTCCAGCCTTGGTCCCTGCTCAGTCGGAAGCACATCCCCAAACTCCACTCTGTTCCTACTGCCACTGTTGTTATTTATTCATTTACATTAGAAAAGCAGATTTACAGAGAGAAGGAGAACCAGAAAGGAAGATCTTCCAACCACTGGTTCACTCCCCAAGTGGCCGCAATGGCTGGAGCTGATCCCATCTGAAGCCAGGAGCCAGGAGCCTCTTCCGGGTCTCCCACGTGGGTGCAGGGACTCAAGGACTTGGGCCATCCTCCACTGCTTTCCCAGGCCACAAGCAGTGAGCTGGATGGGAAGTGGAGCAGCCGGGACACGAACCAGCGCCCATACGAGACGTCGGTACTTGAAAATGGAGGATTAGCCTGCTGAGCCTCGGCACTGCCCCTCCCCACCACCAAGCTGGTGTTCTTTGAAAGTCTGGTACCTAAGTTCCCGTCACACAACACAAACCCTGCAGGATAAAGTCAGCCTCAGGCTTGCCTGAACCCAGCTCTTTCCATGTCCTCAACTGAAAGCGCTAGCCGCCTCCCCCAAGGCCGGCACCCTATGGGAGCGCTAGATGCAGGCCCAGCCCCCCTCCTTCCCATCCGGCTCCCTGCAAGGCCCTGGAAGACAGCTTCAATGCTGGGGTCCTTGCTGCCCCCAGGTCTCCCTGGGAGGAACCCCAGCCTCCTGGCTCCAGCCTGGCCCAGCCCCAGCCGCCACTGCAGCAGCCAGCTGGGGAGTGAACACCCTGCCATTCTTCGTGTGCACCTGGGCCGGATCCTGTCCCCTGCGCAGGAGTCACCACAGCTCCTCACCCCCTGCCACCAGGGCTCCCCGAGAGGAGATCCCCTCACATTTGAAACCAACTGGAAGGGAAAGCTCAGGTTCCTCGGGGATGCCATAGGCCACCAGTGGACACCCCACCACCACCAGGGTCCCCTGGCCTAGCAAGGTGGTGCACCATGCCTATGCTGTCACAGATCCTGTCAGGCCCCCTGGTCTGGCCCTCCCAGACCCATGCCGGCTTGCACCAGTACGCTTTGAAGAGCACCCAGCATTCACAGACCACCCACCAGGCACTTTCCCAGGCACCTCCCGCCCATGATCCTCCCTCTATTTCCTGGACTGTCATTAACATCCCACTTCACAGGGCAATCCCACTTTACTCTCAGGGCTGAATCCCAGAGCTTGGGATCAAAGCCAGATGGCAGCCTGCTCCAGGACCTCTGGCCACCCCAGCCCAGTGATGGTGGAGGCGGGGCTTGGCAGCGAGGGGCGGGACCTGGACGGTGAGGGCGGGGCCTGCTGGTGAGGGATGGAGCCACCGTAGCCAACAACCCCACCCATTTCCTTCAGACCCCAAAAACCATCACGAGGCCTCCCCAGCCCGGTTCCACACAGGAGGCGGTGCGGGGTTCTCATTGGCCTAGCCCTACCTGGACGCCCACCAAGGGAGGGTGTCCGCCCAAGTCCAGGTCATCCCTACTCAGAGCTCGGGCTCCGGTCAGTGTCCCGTCCGTGGGACGGGAGCTCTCGGACCACCTTCCTCCACCTTCTGCCCGGAGAGGCACCTGCACCTGGTTCACATTACCAAGCAGGAAAATGGGGTGTACAGACAGGAGATGAGGCCCCCTACCTCAGGCGGCAGGGCTGTCATGGGGCAAATTCCGAATTCAGGACCCCAGCCCTTGCCCACCCACTCCAATGTCATATTAAAATCCAGACTCCACCCATCTCATTCTGACTCCACGCCAAGCTCATTCTGTTAGAGTATTGGTATAATGTTACTATGTTAAAATGTTAAGAATATTAGTGTTAGGTGATATTAGGCCCTTTTGGGTGAGAAGCCACTACTTCGCTAGGTCAGAAGGCGCCTGCACTGTGGGAAAGCTCCACTTCAGTGATAAATCTGTATCCCTTGTTTCTTTGTGAACTTATCTACCATCTAACCTGGGTGCAGGAAGGCAGGGGCACAGTTCCCTGGTCCCAGGGACTGGAGGAACCATAAAAGACTGGAGGAGCCATACAGATAAGGGTGCCAGGATGGGATGAGCCATAAATAATAAGTGTGGGAGCATAAACACTAAGTGTGGGAACATAAATAATGAGTGTGAGAATGGAACAGACTGCTTGCACCTAAATTTGTTACTTTTGAGTTGACTTTGATATATGTTACAGCCAAGACGGGGTATATAATCTCCAGCCTTATGTTAAGTCGGGGTCCGATCCACTTGGCTGGCCTGTGTGCCCCAAGTACAATCTGACCCCAGCATGCTGGCACAATAAACTCTGTTTGCTTTTTGCATTACCAGCAAGACTCTTTGTCGTTTTCTGGGGGTTGACTAGCTCGCACCCTAATGTCCGGGCGGGGAGCTCTGGCCCGGAATCTAACAATTCTCTCCCCAGCTCCGACCCGTGTCAGCCTTGCGGCGGGGGCATGGTCTCTCCTGACTCGTCTTCCTCCCGGCTCAGCAGTGGTGCACCAAGGGAAGGCGGGCACAGAAGGCACGGGACAGTGTGACGTGGCTGCTGCAGCTGGCTAGCTCTTCCTGTGCAGCAAGGGGGCATCCCTACTCTCATTTCTGGAGGGCCTCCATGAAGTGGGGGCTGCTGGGGGCTCCAACCACTCCTCTTTCCAACAAGCCCCCCCTCCCCAGCAAGCCTTCTCAGCCACACAGGTGTCAGATGGCGGCTTTCCAGGGGCTCCGGCAGCTCCTCCCGGGAAACCCACGGACATCGTCATCCACCACAAACCCTGGGGCTTCTGACCATTTCTACTGAGCCACCACTTGGAACTTCTCCAGACAAAGTCCCCACGTCCCCCAGACTCCCGGCAACAAGTCTACAGGTGCTTGCCTGAGAGCAGCAGCTGATGCCCTGCCACCCAGGGAATCCAGACGGAACCAGGCCTGGACACTGCTGCCATGGGCAGTGGTGCCACCCAGGGAATCCAGACGGAACCAGGCCTGGACACTGCTGCCATGGGCAGTGGTGCCACCCAGGGAATCCAGACGGAACCAGGCCTGGCCACTGCTGCCATGGGCAGTGGACCAGTAGATGGAATCTCTAACTCTGCCTTTTCAATAAATGCCTCTTTTAAAAATGCTATGGAGAAAACAACATTATTCCCATTATATGAACAAGAAAACTGAGGCCCAAGGGGCTAAGCAAGTTCCCCTAAGTCCCTGCAAAAGCTTCGGGAGTCCCACCCTGCCAGTGTGATTCTGACGTGTGAAGATCCCCGTTTACTGCCTCGTTTCCTTTTCCTTTTTTTTTTAAACAATTATTTATTTTTATTGGAAAGGCGGATATACAGAGAGGAGAGACAGAGAGGAAGATCTTTACACTGATCCACTCCCCAAGTGACTGCAACAGCCGGAGCTGAGCTGATCTGAAGCCAGGAGCCAGGAGCTTCTTCTGGGTCTCCCACGTGGTGCAGGGTCCCAAGGCTTTGGGCCGTCCTCTGATGCTTTCCCAGGCCACAGGCGGGAAGCTGGATGGGAAGCGGGGCCTCCAGCTCACACACAGGTGCCCATATGAGATCCCGCTGCATGCAAGGTGAGGATTTTAGCCACTACGCTTCCGTGCCGGGACCTACTGCTTCATTTCTTTCACGGTTTTAGCTCCTGGTTGAATGAATCTTGAAGCTAATAAAAACACTGTGGTGTGGGCGCTGGCTCAGTGTGGAATACCCCACACTCTGTAATGGGAACATCCCGCTTCCAGCCACGCACCCCCAAGAGGCTACAAGGAGCCAGGTCCCTGGGGCGCCCACAGTGGCTCTGGCTTTGGCACAAGGCCTCTGCCAAGCATTGCAGCCACCTTGGAAGTGACATGGAATGGTTACCCGTGTGGCCTGGAACACCCCCACGGGGGACCGTTGATAGGCGTGTGCAAGCCAAAGAGAGACGCGGTACACAACAGTGTGCCGAGCTCTCGTCTCAGTGGAAAAATCACGGCCTCACGGGTTGTCGGACGGGAAATGAGACGGCCCGGCACGAACGGTTTTAGCTGGGTATTTATAGAACAAGATTGCAAAATGCCTTGTCCCCATCACATTGTTTAAGGCAGCCGGAAACACACCCAGGTGGGACCCATTGTCCTACCCCGGAAGTTGTCATCCACTGAGGCCGCTGTATGGATTGATCAACGCGTGTGGTGACTGATTCGCTGCAGTGCTTCTGTGCTCAAAGACCCCCGTCCTGGGACTAGGGGGCAAAGCCTGTTGAGCTAGACTGCAGAATCGCCTGGGGAATACAACATCCGGGACTGGAAGTGGACTTTTTTTTTTAATTGCAAAGTCAGATATATATAGAGAGAAGAGGAGAGACGGAGAGGAAGATCTTCCATCCAATGATTTAATCCCCAAGTGATCGCAACAACCAGAGCTGCGCCGACGGTAAGTGTGTGGTGGGCAGGGTTGGGCTGTACCGCAGCACCCATTGGTTGGCATGAGATGGGACTGAGGACAGAACTGACGCAGCAACTGCAGCTACCAGTGTGTGCATAGGCTGATGTGGGTGACAGACTGAGCCAGACCCTGTACTGGCAAGCACACACAAGGCTCATGTCTGGGACCACCTCAGACAAGGTCTCTCTGGGGATTCCCCCCCCCCAAATGAACCCCTGAATTCA
The DNA here is from genome assembly GCF_017591425.1 of Ochotona curzoniae. Lineage (NCBI taxonomy): Eukaryota > Metazoa > Chordata > Mammalia > Lagomorpha > Ochotonidae > Ochotona > Ochotona curzoniae. The sequence goes on along the minus strand of NW_024465561.1, from coordinate 851,543 downwards.
GAACCCCGTGGGGAGAGTTGCAATATTGGTGGGCTGACTATAAAGTGCATGCGTCAGAGCTGGGCGTCCTCAGTTGCTGAAGACGGAGCAGTGGACGGCATTCCCAGATGCACATGGGGAGATGGCAGTCCACTGGGGCTTTCAGAAGACATCTAGTGCCATAGCAGAGGACGGAGGACAGAACCACCCCAACCAAACGATGACAGCAAATATCTGGGTGAATGGAGACTCTGAGATGGACTGTGTCAGCCAATGGACCTTGGGAGGGTTTCCTCATCCTTGGAGTGGCGAGATCAACAATACTTCAGAACTGTCAAAGCCACTGGAGAGGAACCCTCAGAACACGCTCCACGTTGGGGACCCCAGGATGGCATGGCCGTCGCCCATCCCTGGGCTCTAAGGTGGTTAGCAGGATTCAGTGTGGCTTCTCCCCTTATCTCCCCACTTCCCCCGAATACAGGAAGAAGAAAAAGAAAATTTTAAAACAATGCTCTCACGCACTTTCCCCTAACCCTCGATCCTTCCCAAGTTGAACAACTACGTAAACATCATCAAAAGTAATTTTAAAAAAAATAAAGAATGAGCTCTGGCATGCTGGCCTTTTTTCCCCCAGTATCCATCTCTCAGCCCTGTCACTGCTGTGCTGGGACATGGTACAGCATGGATTCCCGGCCAACCCCCACCCACCCTGCTTCAGCCTGGCCAACCCCCACTGGCCCAGGAGGAGTGAACCAGGAAATCTCATTCTATATAGCCCCTTCTCTCTCTCTCTCTCTCTCTCTCTCTCTGCTTTTCTTTTCTTTTCAAGATTTACTTATTTTTTTCTTGGAAAGGCAGAATTTACGGAGAGGAGAGACAAAGATCCTCCATATGCTGGTTCCCTCCCCAAGTGGCTTCAATGGCCAGAACTCAGCCAATCCCAAGCCAGGAGCCAGGAACTTCTCCAGGTCCCCCACGCGGGTGCAGGTTCCCAAGGCTTAGGGCCGTCTTCTGACTGCTTTCCCAGGCCACAAGCAGGGAACTGGATGGGAAGTGGACCAACCAGGCCTTGAACTGATGCCCATATGGGATCCCATTGCACGCAACTTATTTAAATGCATTTAGCCACTGACTCTTCGCACTGGGCCATCTCTCTGCTTTTCAAATCGGTAAAATGAACAAGTGAATTTTTCCTGTCGAGTTTGTTGTCAGGCACACTTCTGTCCCCCGACCCCGTCCCTGCGTCTGGCCGCCACTCCCACTGTGTCTTCCTGTGCACACATCACTCCCACCACTCTTTCGTCCAGCGGTAGTCACCCTGGGTGGGACTGAGCAGCAGGCAGCCACTTCTCTGTCAGTGGACCATTTGGGTATTTCCCACCTTCCACCATCGTCACTCAGAGGAGGCATGGATCAAACTGAATCATCCGCTTGACCACTGACTGCAGGACCAGAGGCGATGAGGAACTGTCCTTCAGAAAGATTCCACCGCACTGCCCGCTACAGAGGTGACAAGCCAAGCACAACATCTCCTGTTGCCCTCGGCATCACCCACACGAGGAGTCACCTTACTCAGGGATCTTTTGACTTCAGAAAAGTGTCACTCCCCCCCTCCCCACCTCCCCCGCCGCCGCCACGTGCTTTTATTTGCATTTCTCTTACTAGGAAAGGAAATATTCTACAAGAGATGCTTGCTGGCTCAACAGGTTAATATCTAACCTGTGGCGCCGGCATCCCACACGGCCCCGGTTCACATCCCGGATGCCTCACTTCTCATCCAGCTCCCTGCTTATGGCCTGGGAAAGCAGCCGCAAATGACCCAGAGTCCTTGGGCTCCTGTACCCATGTAGGAGACCAGGAAGTGTTGGCAAACAACACCCCAAACTGACTGGTCAGCTCTGGCCATGCTCTAGAGGGACTTGATGGTGGCCGGCTGGAATTACAGGAATGTGGCCGTTACCTGAAAGTCCCCCAAACAAATCACCCTGGCACAACCCTGGCCACTAATGTTTCTATCTATGGGGGAGCCAGGGACTGGCTGAATCGGTGATGGGAGCCTTGGGGGGGCCAGCTGTGCTACTCCCCAAGTCAGCTTTTCAGCAAGGGCAGGCGAGGACCCCTTGGGCTATGGGAGGCACAGGTTGAGTCCTGCTTTTACACTATGGGGGACTCAGTTCCACTGGCTCCAGCCCAGCTCTGATGGAGCAGCAGGTGGAAGATCTCTCTCTCTCCATAATTCTGACTTTCAAGTAAAATAATTTTTTAATGTATTTGACAGGCTGACCCCCTTTCACAAGTCCCCACTCCCACCCCAAATGATGGCAACAGCCCAGGCTGGGCCAGTCTGGTGTCAGGAGCCCAGAACACCATCGGGGGTCCACGTGTGCAGGGCAGAGACCAAGCACCGCCCAGGGTACAGGAAGCTGGAATTGGAGGTGAGGGGACAACTAGGCCCCCAAGTCCAGCAGCAGCCCAACCACGGATTCGTTTCAAAGCCACCAACCTGCTCTCCATGGTCGTCTCAGAGGCCCCAGCTCCAGGCCCAGGCCATTGTCAGTCCAGAATGGGGACAAAGCACTAGCAGATTCTGAAGGCAGAACTTCCTGGGTTTAACCCCTGCTCCCAAGCCCCTCCCCGCACGCAGGTGCCTGCTGCGTCTGCGTGTCAGCCCCAGGCCGCCTTGACGTCATCACCAACCTGCGCTTTCCCACCAGGAGTCCTGACAGTGTGGACCTCTGGGATCTTGTGAGGATTGAGAGAATCTAGAGGAACTTTCTTAGACTCTCCATGACCCGGCACAGCCCACGGCCTTGTCACAGACCACGTCCACCACCGCGAGTCCCGCACTCTGGTGCTGCTGCTCCATCCCGACCTGGAAACACCCACTGGGATGACTGCACAGTTTTGTCAGCCACGCGCAGGTCTCCCCTGCAGGGCGAGGAGCCACGCACACCAGGCACCATGGGAGCCGGACACGGCCCTAGCTCACTGCGGGCTCCCAGGCTGGCATGTATCACCTTAGTTTTGTCTCTGCACCTGGGGGCTTCTCACAAGCACTGCCTCCTCCAGGCAGCCGACCGTGAGCTCTGGGCTCAGACGTGGGCTCCCAGTGGAGGGTCCCGGCCCGAGCCACCACATCGGGTCACCTGAGCCTGCGGCCCAGACCTCGGCGTCTCTCGCGGGGAAATACAGGACATGAGCCAGAGGCCTCTTTGGCCACCTCCCATGGGGCTCTCCAACTCTTGTTCTTGCATCCTTAAGATCATTTTCTCACACGGTCCCCAGAGAGATCCTGCTGAAGCAACCGCGCCTCTCCTCGGCTCGGTGTCCTCCCCGTGTCCGTCTCACTCAGAGATCAGCACCAGCCGCTTTCCCCCTCATCATCTCTCTCCCACCCCCTTCACCCCACACCCACCCACCTCAAGCCCTTCATGCCCGCTCTTCCCTCAACTCCTTTAGGACTTTATGCAAATGTCACCTCCTCCCAGAAGCCCTCCTGCCTCCCCCTGACCTGAAAAGGACTTACCCTGCCTTGTGACTCCCCCTCCCACCCCAGGGCCCTGCATCCTGACTCCACACTGTGCCCCCCTACAATGCCCCATGTAGCCCAGGTCTTCATCCTCCCATGCCCCCAGGGGGCTGGAGGCTCATGGAGAGAGACATGGAAGCCCGGCCCAGGATCTGGACCCGGGTGCCTGCGTCCCAGCTGCAGCCTTGCACGGGCAGACGCATGCCCTTGGCCTCCGAAGCCACGCAGACCTTCCTGTCTGTGGGCTGTGGGAGGCTCAGGACACACACGCCCTCTGCCTCCCGCCCGGGCTTTACCAAAACCTTCGCTTCACTGATTTTTCTTTCTTCCTTTCGCTTCTCAAGATTTTTAAGAGCAAGAAAGTGAGAGCTGTGTTGTTTGCTGGTTTATTCCCCAGGTGGCTACGGTGGCCACAGCAGGCCTGGTCTGAAGCCAGAAGCCAGGAGCTTCTTCCCAGTCTCCCACGTGGGTACAGGAGCTGTCCTTGGCTGCTTTCCCAGGTATATAAGCAGGGAGCTGGATGGGAAGTGGAGCAGCCGGAACCCAAATCAGTGCTCTTATGGGGTGATGGCACTGCAGACAGTAGCCCATCCCACTGTGCCACAATGCCAGTCTCTGGGCCTTGGTTTCTCTGTATTTATTCCCCCCTCCATCAAACTGGGGAAAGAACAGCACCCACCCTAAACACAGCCAGGAGCATCCCATGAGATTTACAGGAGAGGAGTTTAAAATCAGAGCCTCCCCCCCCCCACACACACACACAGCTACCTGCAATACTGGATCCCATATTGAACCCCTGAATCCCTGTGGGTGACCTGGAGGAAGCTCCTGGCTGTCAGCTTCAGATCAGCCATTGTGGCCATTTAGGGAAAGGGACAGGTAGGTAAAGATCTCTCTCTGCAAAAACTCTAGCTTTCAAATGAAAATAAACAAATCAAGAAAAAAAAAGTGAGCGTGCAGAGAACTATATCATTCATTCTTTCATTCATTCATTCAGCACTAGTGCCTGTCAGCCACGGGCATTCCTGGGGACTGCGTGCTGACCGCTGACCACAGCAGCAGGGACTCAGGCCCCTGGTGCTCAGCCCCGTGCAGCGGGGAGCTGGGGACAGACCTGGAGTTGTCAGAACTGGGGTGCTGACCCCACCCAGAGGCCCAGGAGGGCTTCCTGGAGTAGGAGTCCACCCAATCCTCAGCATAGCTAGGTCTGCAGAGTGCAGAGTTCACTAAAACGACCCTTTGCCCAAAACCCTGAGAAGTGGTCGCTACTGCTGTGCCCACCCCACATAGGAGGTCACACAGCCCTGGGCTCGGCAAGCTGCAAGGCCACAGTGCCCACAGGGGGAACTTGACAGCCCGCTGCTGTGGCCAGGCCCGCACTGCCTCACCAGCACAGGACAGCGAGCCTCCACACCTGGCCCTGCCGCTCCAGGAGCACGCAGCCTTGACACGCAGACACGCACACGCAGACGCCACACGTGTGCCCCCGCCGTGTCCGGGTCCCAGCCCACCCTCCTGCCCTCTTCCATCTAAAGCAGGGCTGGGAAGATGCCGCCAGAGCCCAACCACCCCTGGGGACTCACAGCATGGACGTGGAACGATTCCAGTTCTTTGCGTTTTCTTTTTTAAATGATTTTTTTTAAAGGTAGGGCTATTTTTTAGAGTTGCAGGCAGAGAGGGCGATGGAGGGAGGATGTACCTGCTAGCTCACTCCACAGAGAGCAGCAGCAGCAGGAGCAGCAGGGAGGCCTCCTCCGGGGCTCCCAGGAAGGTGCAGGGGTTCTGGGCTCTTCTGTTGCTTCTGCAGGTGCGGTAGCTGGGAGCTGGATCGGAAGTGCAACTGCCAGGATTCAAATTAGTGGCCATATGAGGTGCCAGCACGGCAGGTGGTGGCTTACCCCCTTGTACTATGACACTGGACCTTGGGACCTTGGAAGTCTGTCTGATAAAACTGCTGTCACCTTGCCCTTTGGGGACCCAGACAAACTCCCCAAGCCTCATGAGATGAAACACAGTCATTAAGATGAGCTGGGGGGCAGCGGGGAAGGCGGCTGTGGGGGAGGGTCAGTGGGGGAGGAGGCAATGGGGGAGGGACAGTGGGGGAGGGCGTGGGGGAGGAGGCAGTGAGGGAGGCAGTGGGGAGGGCAGTGGGGGAGGATGTGGGGGAGGGGCAGTGGGGAGGGCAGTGGGGGGACTGGGGGGCAGCAGCGCTGGGCCAGCCCTGAAAGGTCCCTTAGCTCCTTCTTGGAGTGTCAGTGCTTCTTCGTTGTTGCTATGCTGTCACTTGGTGGCTATTTCAGCATGATAAACCAGACCCCGAGAGACCCAGCCGACTCAGAAGGGAAAAAGCAAAGTGTGGAATGCAAAGAGCCACGGTGAGGGCACGTGGGTCAGAGGAAGGGTGAAAGAGAAAGGATGTGAGTGGCGCCCTGAGAAGGTGGTTAAGACTCAACAAGCAGGGCCCGGTGTGGTAGACTAGTGGCTCAAGTCCTTGCCTTGCACGCACCGGGATCCCATATGGGCACCAGTTCTAATCTCAGCAGCCCCACTTCCCTTCCAGCTCCCTGCTTGTGGCCTGGGAAAACAGTCAAGGACGTTCCACAGCCGTGGGACCCTGTACCTGTGTGGGAGACCTGAAAGAGGCTCCAGGCTCCTGGCTTCAGATTAGCTCAGGTCCAGCTGTTGTGGCTGCTTGGGGAATGAATCAACAGATGGAAGATCTTCCTCTCTGTCTTTCTTCCTCTCTGTATAACTGACTTTCTAATTAAAATAAAATGAATCTTTAAAAAAAAAAGAAGCTCTCAGCTCCCTCTCAGTGAGGCCATTAGGGGAGTGAACTAGCAAAAGGGTTATAAATATATAATATATTATATATAATAGTATATTAATCTATTATATTGTAAACAATATACTTTTATATATAATAATGCAATATTACATGATTATGCATATTGCATTATATGTATGATAATATGATATGTCATATATCTAACTCTGCCTTTAAATTAAATCTAAAAATGCAATTAAAATTTACTTAGTTTTTTGAAAGCCAGAGTAACACATAGCTAGGTCTGGCCAGGCCAAGCCAGGAGCCAGGAGCCAAGAGCCTCCTCCAGGTCCCAGGCCATCCTCTGCTGCTTCTTCAGCCCATCAGCAGAGAGCTGGATGGGAAGTGGAGCAGCTGGGACTTGAACCAACACCCCAAGGGGATGTCGGGATGGCAGGCAGAGGCTTCACCTACAGTTCTAGTTGCAATACTGACTACCCAGCCTGGAGCAGACACAAAACTGGCTCCTTCTATGGTCAACGTGCCAGGGCCCGTGTGTCAGCAGGAAGTTTCATGAGCCAACTTCTCCCCTCGGTGGCCTGGCAGACCAAGCCACCACCCTGACACGTAAACCCAGAGCCAGTGGGTGAAGGGGAAACCCCTGAACCCGGTTCTTCTCCAGCGCTCACGGCTTCCCAGGTCTCAGTCACGTCCAGGAATCCAGCAGGGTCGGCCACGGTCGGCAGCAGGAAGCAGCGTCTCCAGCCATGGTCTTTCTCAAGAAAGTTCAAGTACACTTAGGCTAGCCACAGCCCACCTTCGTCTGCTAAACCTCTCCTCCGACCTCAAGGCACACGGACTCTTCCCACTCATGGAGGGGCGCCCCCACCCCCAGAACTGGCATAGCCACCTCAGCCCATCGTCCCCGAGGAAGTCACCCCTTGGCACGGAGGCTCTCAGACCTGTCACTGTCTCCTGACCTGAGGCGCAGTTCTGCGTCTAGTGGCTGAGTCTCCCATGCCGGGCTCTCTGAAAGAGGAGGGGTCCCACGAGGGACCATCCAGCTCCTAGACCTAACCCAACCATCCCTTCTCCCATCATCCGGGCACCTGGCAAGACGCTTCCTGCAGCCATTCAGCAGCAGGGACCCAGATCCTGCTGATTCTATGTTTTGGCCCAAGAATATTGGCCATCAGCGCTCCCCACACACCTGCTGAGCCTCACCTCCTTCTGGCCTCTTGACCCTTGACCCTGACTTGACCATCCCTGACCAACAGCCTGAGTGCTTGGCGCAGCATCGCCCAGCACCAGGGACTGAATGGCAATTTCAGGCTCACGCCATCTGCTTCTCACCAAGCAGTCAGGGACCAGCGGGTGAGGAGGGTGCCCAACTATGAAGCCCCAGGAAGGGCGGGGCAGCCCCCGGTCAGCCAGAAGGCAGAGGCAGGCCTGGGAAGTGGGGAAAGGCCCACGGTGACGTCATGGTCCCTGGAAGAGCATCAGTACAGGTTCCCAGTGCGGAAATCACTGGGCAGAATGGGGATGTGGGAAAACTCAGAGATTTCCAAGTGTGTGCCCCGCGATTCCATTCAGAAATCCCTGCTGCGCGCGCAGGGAGGCAGGCCGGCAGCCGAGCTGCTCCAGGGTACCCAACAGAGGCATGGGGGGCAGAGCACCCCACCAGGTGAAATACAAAGGGCCCCTACAAGCAGGGAAGGCGCAGAACCAGGGGCTCCCCGAGCAGGGGCGTGGCGGGAGACTCCGGGAGGCCCTGGCACGTGTGGCAACACGGGGAAGCTGGAAGCCAGCCGGCTCCTCAGAGGCACTTAGGCAATGGCTCTGGGTCTCTCTCTCTCTCTCCTGCCTCCCTCCTCCTCCTCTCTCCCCATGCCACCATACATAACCCCACCAGCCTGCAGCCCTACACACTCCTAATGTAACATCTATTTCTCTCCAGGAGAACCTGGCCTTCCCAAAGGCACTAATTTATTTATTTATTTATTTGTTTGTTTGTTTGTTTATATTTCCTTATTGGGCCGGTGCAGTAGCCTAGCAGCTAAAGTCTTCATATTGCATGCGCCGGTTCTAATCCCAGTGGCCCCACTTCCCATCCAGCTTCCTGCCTGGGAAGGCAGTAGGGGACAGACCAAAACATTGGGACCCTGCACCTGCCTAGAAGACCTAGAAGAAGCTCCTGGCTCCTGGCTTCAAATTGGCTCAGCTCCAGCCATTGCAGCCACTTGGCGAGTGAATCAGAGGATGGAAGATGATCTTCTCTGTCTCTGCTTCTCTCTGTATATCTGCCTTTCCAATAAAAATAAATAAATCTTTTCTTTAAAAAAAAACCGAAGATTTCCTTATTGAATCCCAAGGCAGAGTCACGCGGTCAGCGATGTGGCACAGTGTGTTTAGCTGCTGTCTATACTGCCAGCACCCAGTTCAAGTCCCAGCTGCTCCACTTCCCATCCAGCTCCCTGCTGTGGCCTGGGAAGGCAGCAGAGGATGGCCCAAAGCTTTGGGACCCGCACCCACGTGGGAGACCTGGAAGAGGCTCCTGTCTTCAGCCTAATCCACTGCTGGCCACGTGGCTCTCTAGGGAGTGAAGCCACCTTTTCTCTCTCTCTGTTACTGTGCCTTTCTCATAAATCTGTTTAACAAATTTTTAAGATTTATTTTATTTTTATTGCAAAGTCAGACACAGAGAGGAGAGACAGAGAGGAAGATCCCAAGGCTTTGGGCCGTCCTCGACTCCTTTCCCAGGCCACAAGCAGGAGCCAAATGGGAAGCAGGGGTGCCTGGATTAAAACTAGCACCCATATGGGATCCTAGTGCGTTCAAGGGGAGGACTTTAGCCACTATGCCATCTTGCCAGGCTCAAAATAATCAATTTAAAAAGAAGCTGACAGTTCTTCCGTCTATTGGTTTACTGCCCAAACGGCCCTAACACAGCCAGCAGCTCCACTCGGGTCTCCCACGTGGGTGCAGGTTTCCCAAGCACTTGGGCCGCCCTCTGCTGCTTTCCCAGGCGTGTTAGCAGGGAGCTACTTGGGAAGTGGAGCAGCCGGGACTTGAACTGGACTCCATATGGGATGCTGGCTCCCCCACACTGCAGTTTCACGCACAGCGCCAGCGCACACAGGGAGAGCTGCTTCGCGTCCGTCATTTGCTGCTGTCTGTCCCAGCCTACCCAGAATGCCACTGGTTCCCGGCGGTATGTGTTGTCTGATGAACACGATGACCAGGGCAAAGCTAGACTAATGGCCATTGTCACGGCAGGGGCTGCCCACTGACGTGCAAACCTTCTTCTGGGAACTGCAGTAAAGCATTTTCGTCTGGGGTCCTGCATGATGGCTCAACAGCTAAATCCACACCTTGCAAGAGCAGGCATCCCCTCTGCGTGCCAGTTCGTGTCCTGGCTGCTCCACTTCCCATCCAGCTCCCTGCTTGTGGCCTGGGAAAGCAGTGGAGAACGGCCCAAAGCCTTGGGACCCTGCACCTGTGTGAGACCTGGAAGAAGCTCCTGGCTTTGGATCAGCTCAGCTCCAGCTGTTATGGCCATTTGGCAGGTGAACCAGCAGAGGTCTAAGAGGCTTTCTGTCTCTCCTCCTCTCCACAAATACAATCTGCCTTTCCAATAAAAATAATCAAAGAAAACCTTTTTTTAAAAAAGCACTTTCCTGTTTGAACCTCCCAAACCGCCCTGGGAAGTTATTGCTATCCACACACCCGTTTCTCAGTTGAGAAAGCAAATCTCCCAGGAGGGGGGGAAATAAATTCGCGCATTCTGGAAGCCCGGGATTCCCCGGACTGCAAGGCCGGAGGGCGGCAGGAGCGCTGGGCGAAGGGGTGTGCCTGCAAAGCACCGCCCCAGGAGCCCACAGCCGGGCTCGCGGAAGTGAGGGCGGGGCGCTTATCGGTGCGCAAGCAATATTCCGCGCCCAGCAAGGCGGGGCTTAATCTGGACGGTTTCTCTCGAGCCGAAGGAGCAGAAGCCCTCCAGGGAACCGGAGCAAGAGGAGCAGAAACCACCGGCGCGTAAGAGGAGCAGAAACCTCCCCGGGGACGGCGGCATGGCGCGAGCCGTGGCCTCCAGGCCGCAGTGGCCGCGATGGGCGCGGTGGGCGTGGTGGCTGCTGGCGCTGTCCTGCTGCACGCTGAGCACCGGTGAGTGACCCCAAGGTCCCCGAGGGCTGCTGAGGCCACTGCGCTGCAGCCCACCTGCTCCCTCGGGCCCGGGTGGGGTGGCCGGGATCGAGGTGGGGGTGCGCCGCGGGACTAAAGGGGGACGGGACGGCGTTGGGGTGTTCGGAGCGCCGCGGAACCCGCGCGCTCAGCGGCCGCCTCAGATACTTGGTGAAGTTTAGGAAAGCCCTTTAGGGGCCCTTTCCGAACGGGGATAAAAAAAAGTCAGGCTGGGATAGTCTCACTTCTCACCCGCCGGGAAGACGGAGATGGCAAAGCGAAAAGAGTTGGCTGCGAGCCCGAAAGTCTGATCACTTGGCCATCTAGCCATCCCATTTATACATTCATTCATAGACAGTCTCCGCGCTCCACCACACGGGTTTTACTGCCCGACGGAGGGGGTGGGAAGAATTGCAAATCCAAACTGCACATCCTTGGAGAAGCTAAGTGAGTGTCTGTTTGGGGCGAGAATGGAGTCAAGTCTGGGGAAGCCGCCGGAGAGCGGGAGAGGTGACTCACGGAACGCTCAGGGCCTCTCCAAGAGGAAGTGAACTGGGCTTGGAGCTGGGGAATGAACCCCCGACCCAGAACCCCTCCCTGGATGATACAGTTCTTGGCTGTGGGACAGCCGGCAGAGTCGCTGACTGAAGTCACCAGTGCCAGTGCTTGGGGCTAGAGCTGGTGCGGGAAGCTGGCCCTCCGCCCAGGAAACTGGGGAGACCCTCCCTGGGAAGGGGGAAAGAGGGAGCAGGGTCCTCAGGTCTGAGCCCCGCCGCCCCGGTAGGCAGCCTATCCTAGGACGGAGCTGAGGAAGCACCTGTCAGATAGGGAGGGGCGGACTGGGCACCCAGCCTGCACTCAGACCCGACCTGAGCCAAGTATGCATGGGGTATGAGTCCCCCATGTCGCCATCACACCCTCCCCACCCCCGGGTCCCCCGTCTCCTAGCTGAAGGGCTTCCTGGGTGTGGAACTGCATCCACAGCCGCCCCTGAGGTCCTGAGGAGGTGCACAGGATGGACTCACTGGCCCACAAGCTCGCGCGGGGCAGGGAGTGGTTAGGGCTGGAGTTCAGAGAGCTTAACCCTTTCCACACCTGCTCCAGGACCTTAATTAAGAAGGTGCCACCTGAGGCGTTTGAATGTTCCCGAGGGCTGACACGTGTCCCTGGCCGGGGTCTCACATTCGATGCCGTTGCAGGAGCGGGCTCGCGTACTTAGCTACCACTGAAATCTCACAGGAGCTTAAAAAAATCAGTGGCTGTGAGATCCAGAAAGAACAGCAATAGCAGGAAATACAGTCATCAGAGCTACCCTGCAGCACATGACGGCTTACACCTCCCACTCACATACCGCAATTCCACCTGGTTCCCCATTCCCTGGGGGCCCCAGGCCCCACGCGTGCAGGTACAAGCCTCGGGCGCCCTTGCTTCTGGATGCGTTCTGGGGGTGCGCGTCTCACTGGCACTCCCCTTTTCCCCCTCACCCCTGCTCTGCTTCTTCCCCAGCCTCCACAGGGATCAAGACCAGCGCCGTGCAGGCGTCCGAGCTGGTGCAGGGCTTCCTGGGTGACACCGTGGTGCTGCCTTGTTCCCAGCCTCTGGAGGCGGACACGCATCTCACCCAGGTGACCTGGATGCGACATGAGCCGGACGGGGATGTCCTCAACATTGCCGTATGGCACTCTTCCCGGGGCGCCAGCGTGTCAGACTCTGAACGGGTGAAGTTCGTGGCCTCCAAGCCCGGTGTGGAAGTGTGGAACGCGTCACTGCTGCTGTCTGAGCTGCGCGCTGTGGACGAAGCTAATTACACCTGCCAATTTGCCAGGTTCCCTCAGGGCAGCAAAAGCGAGCGCATCGGGCTTCGGGTGCTGGGTGAGCAGCAGGGAGCTGGGGCGGATAGGGGCATCCTGCGGGAGGCAGCCCTGCTCCCAGGCCAGTGGTGGGTCCTGTTTGTTTCGGGGGGGCCTCCTCTGAACTGCGTATGGGGACCATGGTCCCATCCCAAGCCTTCAGCATGAAGTGCGTGCACGCAGGGACCCGGCAGAGATGGAGAGCGCAGAAACAGAACCAACTGGAAAGCCAGGGATCCTGGATCCCCCAGGCCGGCTCAGGGGTTCATTCTCCCCCCACGCAGAGTGTGGCCGGCCCCTCCTCGCCTCCTGCAGGACTTGGGGCTGTGGGGACCCTCACTCTCTGAGCATCCAGGAGACTTGTCACTATGAAATGTCAGGACTGGAGGTCTTCTCTCTTTTATTCTGGATGGCTGCCAGTGCAGCTCTGGGGCTGAGCTGGTGGCACTGCGGGACCCTGTGTAAGGGGCAGAGGCCCTGTTCCCGGAGCCCTCCTGTGGCTGGCCTGGTGATTCCTTCCAAGGCAGGAAGTCCACACCCACCCAGGTCCTCAGGAAGGATTCTTTTTTTTTTTTTTTTTCCATTGGGTCAGATCTTGGCATCCTTGCTGTGCATCCCCACCCCACCCCAGACCTACCCAGCCTCCCACCCCTCACATTCCTGTTTGGTGCCCAGTAACTGCTGAGTTACCACTTCATCCAAGGCCAGGCCAGGGCTGTGAGAGCCATAAGTCTCTCCAAGCCTGCAGGAAAGGAGCTTGGCAGGCTCCGAGTGCTAGCAGGTGTGCACGGGGCCCCGGAGTAGGGCTCCCCCGGCTGTCCCAGGGAAGCTAGAGTTTTATGGATTGGGGGTGACCAGGAGACCGTGACAGTGAGACAAAGGAAGGAGAAGTGGGCGGTGGGCCGTGGTGACAAGGGGGGAAGGAAGTGAGGGATGCAGGACCCAGAAAACAGCCCAGGCTGCTGCTGCTGGAGAGTCCAGCTCTGCAGTGGGGTTTGGGGTTCGAGTCCCGGCTACTCTGCCTCCCATCCAGCTCCCTGCTAATGCCCTTGAGAAAGCAGCAGAGGATGACCCAAGGCCATGGGCCCCCGTACCCACATGGCTTTGACCTGGTCCAACTCCAGCCATCGTGGTTATTTGGGGAGTGAACCAGCATGTGGAAGATTCTTTAACTCCACCTTCCAAATGCATAAACTAAATCTTAAACATCGAGAGAACAAGATGAAACTCCAGCTCTTCCCTTTGCTGGTTCACTCCCTAAATGGCCCCAACAGCCAGGGGTGGGACAGGTGCCTGGAATTCCATCCGGGTCTCCCACGTGGGTGCTGGAACCCAAGCCCTTGAGCCATCTTCCCAGGCCTTCATCAGAGAGCTGGATTGGAAGCAGAGCAGCTGGGGCTCAAACCACGGAGACTCTGCAGGATGCCAGCACTGCAGGCGTGGGCTTAACATGCTGCACCGCGAGGCTAGTCCACCTGCATCCCGCACTGCCCGTGACCCCATCATCGGAGTGGCTCGAGGCTGGGATGTGAACCCTTCCTGATCCCTTCCCTGCCGCCGGGGGCCTGGGGGCCTGACCTCATGGCAGATGGGAGCCGTAACTGTCTCTGTGTCTCCACAGCCACGCCCCAGAACAAAATTGAGGCCCTGGAAACGCCGCCCAGCCTGCCCCCAGGAAAACGTGTGGCTGTGGCTCGCTGCATGTCCCACGGGGGCCGCCCGCCCAGCCGGATCAACTGGACCTTCCCCGCCGCCCTGAATGCCACCACAGACAACAGGATCCCGACATCAGGACTAGAGCTGGGCACGACCAATGTCACCAGCTACCTCGTGCTGGTGCCCTCCAGCCAGGCGGACGGTCAGAACGTCACCTGCGTCGTGCAGCATGACAGCTTCAGGGAGCCTGTCCTGCTGACCAAGACCCTGACCGTGCACTGTGAGTGGAACCCCGGCCAGGCCGCCTGCCGCCCACCCTGTGCTCTATGCTGGCTCTCCTGGCTAGGACGCCTACACACCTCCAGCCCCGTGGTCTACACCGGCTCCCTGGCTCACAAACAGCACTGAGCGGCCGCATAGGCCACGGCCAACAGCGCTGCTCCCCGGCTCCCCGAGAACCGTGCACACAGTTCCCCCCAACACACACACACTCTGACGCTGCCCGCTCCCCTGCACAGGCCAGGTCAGCTGTCTACACGCGTCCCTCAGTCGTCCCTGCCCGGCGCAGCGTCCCAGGCCCCCCTCCCCACACCGAACCTCCGGTCGCAGTCTACACTGGCCACCCCGCCCCGCAGGCCTCTCCCTCTCCTGCACCCCAAGCACCTCTGAGACTCTGAGTCCATCTCCTGTACCCCCAGACCCCCCGGAGGTCTCCATCTCTGGCTATGATGACAACTGGTACTTGGGCAGACGTAATGTCACCCTCCGCTGTGAGGTCCGCAGCAACCCTGCGCCCACGGGCTATAACTGGAGCACGTGAGTCCTGTCAGAGGGCGGGGCTGGGCGGAGCTGGGTGTGAGGGAGGAGGGGCTTGCTGGACCCCTGGGTGTGAGGGAGGAGGGGCTGGACCCCTGGGTGTGAGGGAGGAGGGGCTGCACCCCTGGGTGTGAGGGAGGAGGGGCTGCACCCCTGGGTGTGAGGGAGGAGGCAGATGTGGGCTGGGACTGCAGGCTGTGCAGCAGTGGAGTGGTTAGTCCCGGCACTGCCCTGGGCCCCTGCGTCAGCTCCTCCCTGCACACGGTCGGTTGCCCTGGTCGCCCTGCCCCGAGTAAAGTCCAGCCCCACCCCAGCCCGTCTCCGCTGTTGCTGCAGTCTTACATTCCAGACCTCCGGCCTCTGAGCTCTCAGGTGCAGCCTGCTCAGTCACCTCACACAGGGTGGCTACTGTCCCCTCCGCTCAGTGCTCCCCCCATGACCCCCCCACACACACACACTGCCAAGTCCTACTGAGGCTGGAGCTCAAAGAGCCTGGCCTAGGGATCCACGCATTTCCATCACTCATCCGGGCCTTTCCCCTTGCACACAGGTGTCAATGTGCTGGGTCACTGCTCAGACGGCGGCAACAGCCAGGGCTGGGCCAGGCTGTGGGAGCAACAGCGATGGATGGGTGGGGGGCAGTGAAGGAGGGTGGTCAGGGCTACTTGGATGGGTGGGTGGGCGGGCGCAGTGAAGGAGGGTGGTCAGGGATGCTTGGGTGGGTGGGTGAGTGGGCGCAGTGAAGGAGGGTGGTCAGGGCTGCTTGGGTGGGTGGGTGAGTGGGCGCAGTGAAGGAGGGTGGTCGGGGCTGCTTGGGTGGGTGGGCACAGTGAAGGAGGGTGGTCGGGGCTGCTTGGGTGGGCGGGCGCAGTGAAGGAGGGTGGTCAGGGCTGCTTGGGTGGGTGGGTGGGCGCAGTGAAGGACGGTGGTCGGGGTAATGGGAGTCTGAGCAGAGAGGAGGGGCATGAGCTGACTTCAGGTTCTCGCGCGCCCTCTTGTGGCCATGGCGAGATCAGACAAGGAGGCGCTCAGGAAGGTGGGGAGCCGGCTTGGTCCAGGTCAGGGTTGGGGCGCTGCAGAGGCTGGGGGCTCCCATGTGGCTGTGAGAGGTGGTGGGTGCTGGGCTGGCTTGTGAGTCTTAGGCCGCTAGTGGCTGTCAGGGCGGCACTGACTGCACTAACAGCTTTCTTCTAGACTTGAAAGGCATGTCTTCCATCCACTGGTTCACGCCCCAGGTCCTCGGGCATCTGCTCTCCCTGCCTTTCCATGTGTTGCCCTAGCTTAGTTCCTTTTGCTTTTGTGCACCTTACAAGAAACGGAGTAATGTGGGACGTGGCTTTCAGTGGAAAGTGGCAGCACCTCGTGGGCCTGCAGGCTGGCACTGCCCACGGGTGCTGAGGCAAGCCCCTTAGGACTCTGACCTCATGAGCCTCCGGGGAAGACCACTCCTCATGCCAACCCTAACCCCCTCTCTCTCTGGCTCCCTCCAGGACCACGGGGCCCCTGCCACCCTCCGCTGTGGCCCAGGGCCCCTTGCTTATGATCTTGGAAGTGAATGAGACCGCTAACCAGACGTTTGTCTGCCAAGCCACTAATTCCCAAGGAACTGGCAGCGGAGAGCTGACCCCGCAGCTCAGAGGTGAGTGGCTCCCCAAGCGGCCAGAGGCAGAGGAGGAGGCCATGGGCTCCCCTGCCGGCGGGGGGGGGTCTGTGTGTGGAGCCACCAGATGCCATGTGCCCCCATCCTGTCCCCAGGGCCTCTCAGTAGAAGGGTCAGCTCCAACCCCCCATCCACCGTCTGGACACACCCCCCTCTGAGTCCCTTCCAAGGGTCTTGGGCAGAACTCATTCACCTGCAGCTGACAGAAGCACAGCTCAAGGTGTCCAAGCAAGGTCAAGATAAAGTAAAATAGAAGCGCCTTGAGGTACCGGCAGATCCAGCTGCCACAGCCACCACGGGCTCACAGCTCACTGGCCCAACGTGGGCCAGAGCCCGGCTCCAGGAACCAATCACAGCAGCCAGGAGGTTGGGACGTTCTGTTTAGCCAGGGCTGAGTCGGAAACTCATCCCAGAACCCGAGAGCCCAGGGAGGTCCACCCCAACCATCGAGACCGCTGCGGGGAGGCAGCTTCCTAGAGAAAACGCGGGTGCCCGTCCCCAGAGGCCTCCTCACCCCGACACACGTGCCCTCTTTGCCGTCCAGCAACCCCATCTAAGGACCAGTCCGGTGGCATCGGCACCATCATCGGCGGCAGCATCGGCGGCATCGGCGGCATCATCTTGATCCTGGCCTTCATCGTGTACTGGAAATGCAGATCTTCCCGTGAGTCCCTCCTTTCCCGTGCACCCCCATCCTGTGCAGCCTCAGCGTACCATGGGGTTCCACCATTTCCCAGGAAACCACGCAAAACCCACTGTTGCACTGATTCATTTTCCACAGAGCCGGGGTGTGGGGTGGAAGGGAGACCACGCGGGGTCAAGAACTCGGGCTTGTTACTCGGGGTTGGTGAGCAGGTGCACACCCAGCGCCAGCCTCTTGCAGTTCACCCGGAGAGGGAGCCCCGCAAAGAAGTGGCGCGAGCTGGCGGCCCAAGCCCCGCATCGGGCCAGGGCGGGGTCTGCTGCATCGGGTGAGGGTACCACATCCTGCCTCAGAATGCCCGGGTGCGAAGCCCGGCTCTGCTCTCAACGGAGCTTCCTGCGAATGGGCTGCCCTGGGAGGCAGCACGTGACCACAGTTCAAGTCCTCGGGCCCTGCCGGCTGTTCTCCTGGGGGACGCTGACGAGCTCCTGGTTCCCCACTCTGACCTTGGGGAGTGAGCAAGTAGCCGTGCGTGTGTGTGTGTGTGTGTGTGTGTGTGTGTGTGTGTGTGTGTGTGTGCGTGTTTCACTCCCCAGATGCCTGTAGCTGCCACAACAGGGCCAGGCTAAAGGCAGGAGCTGGGGGGCTCCGTCTGGGATGGCCCCGTGGATGGCAGAAACCCAAGGACTCGAGCCTCCGCTGCGGCTGTCACCAAGGCTTTCACACCCGTGGGAGAGCTGAGGAGGCCGAGACAGCGAGGTGACGTCCCAGGGCTGAGGTCAACGGCTCCCAAAGCACAGACACGGCATCTGAAGTGCATCGCGAGGCGTCGGCCCAACCCCTGCTTATAGATATGAGGGTGCCGACACCTTCATCGGAGCCCCACCTCTCTGACGCGTGTGACGGGGAGTGGTACCCATATGAGAGTCCCTGCCTCTCAGTCACTTAGGGGCCCTGGCCCCACACTGGCAGGGATGGGGGGCAGGCTTCCTGGTGCAGCCTCTCCCACCTGACCAAGTCTCTTTCTGTGCCCGCAGGTGGCACCCAGTCTTCCGCCAATGGGGTGAGTGCCCAGGAGAAGTGGGGGTGGATCAGTCCAAAGCCCGGGCCCCCCGGGTTGAGGCGGGGTCCCTATAACCCCATCTCCCTCCAGGGCCTCGAGCCCCAGTTAGGAATCAGCATTTTAAGTAAACACCCTCTCCTGACCCCACCCACCTATGTGACCCCAACCCTGGCTGTGGGACAGCAGGATAGACAAAGCTGGGCCTCTGCTGGACCCCGGGGGGGGGGGGATCTCATCTGGTTTCCTTTGCCAGGGCCCACCCCCACCCCCCCCCACCCCTCGCCGGTTAACACAGTGTCCCCTTTCTAGGATGTCCGTTACAGCCCCGCGGAGACGACCGAAATCAGCCTACAGAGCCTGAGCCCGGGGGCGTCCCCGCCTGCACCGCAGCAGTGATGAGGACAGAGCCCCCTCCCCTCGGGACACACCCCATCCCCCATGGGATCTCAGGGATTTGCATAGTGCAACACCATGGCATTATGATGTGAAAATGCAGCTCTCTGAGGCCGCAGGTGGGCTGCTACCAGCTCCGCCCACAGCCTGCAAGCTCCGCCCACGGTCCCAGGCTCCGCCCACAGCCTCCAGCAGCCCATCAAGGTCATGGTCCAGGACAGCTCCGGACGGCCACTGCTGCAACTGGGATCCACCAGAGCCCCAGCTCACCCCGCTGGGGCCAGCTGCTACCTGCGCCCCCTCCCAGGGCAGTGGTGCAGACCACCGTGACTGTGAGCGCCCCACCACTGGGCCATCCCCTGACTCGCACGTGCTCCGTGTTTCCTGGGAGTCTCCAGGGTAACAGATCCTGAGTCAATCCCAAGCCCAGACCCCCCTCCCGCTGCAGCCCGATTCCCCTGCGATCCCCCCACTGCCCGCCTCCTCCCGCCCCAAGCTGCTGCCCAGGGGGCCGGTGTGTGCCCTGGGGGACAGGGAAGGTGCCAACCCGGGGGGGGGGGGTGCCAGCTCCCAGCTACTTTCCATTTATTTATTTTTCTATTCTTTAATTGAAACAATTTTTCCATGAGCTGCTTCACTCCTCAAATGGCTGCAACAGCCACTGGGGGGTGTGCCAAGTGGACACTAGGAGTGAGAAGGCTCCAGACGGGTCGCCCACAAGGGTCGCCCAAGCACTCAGCTGCTCTCCCAGGTGTGTCAGCAGGAATCCGGATATAGGGCACACCGGCACCACCAGCAGTATTTCACCCGCTGCCCCACAGTGGGCAGGACACCGTCCCCCAGGCCCCTCTGGGCGGCACCTGGCCCCTGAATGCTGCCATGCTGGGGGAGGGGCGGTCTGTGCTGTAATTTAGCCCTCTCAATGTAGTTACCACAGCACGGTCCATCCACGGTCACCCTGCACACAGCCAGGCATAGACTGTGGCCCCCTGGACCTTGGGAGGGGTCGTTTCTTCTTAGAGATTTATTTATGTTACTGGAGAATCGGTTACGGAGAAACAGCAGATGGGGGGTCTTCCATCTGCTGCTTCATTCCCCAAATGGCCACAACAGCTAGAGTTTGTTGTTGTCTGAAGCCAGGTCTCCCACGTGGGTGCAGGAGCCCAAGGCCCTAGGCCAACCTCCTCTACTTTCCCAGGTCACAAGCAGGGAGCTGGATAGAAAGTGGAGCAGCCAGGACTCGAACTGGTGCCCTTATGGGATGCTGACCCTGCAAGCAGAGGATTAGCCGGCTAAGCCACCATGTCGGCGCCCAGGGATGGGTCTTGTACATACCCCACGCAGTAGCTGGGGTTGAAATGCCTGTCCTGGGGAAGGGGTGAGGAGTTTCCTGTGAGGCACGGCGGCTCCTACTGCATGGGAGAGGCTGGGATCTCAACCATTGGCTATGCCTGTGCAGCTGCAGGCTAACTTGGGCTAACAGAAGGAGGCACTGACCCAGGAATCCCACCCCGACGGACACCTTGGGGGGAGGGAGGGCAGGGTCTGAATGCCCAGGGCAGCAGCCCGTGGGTGGGAGGCACAGCGTGTCCATCTGCAGCTGCCGGTCCCACGGCAAAGAATAATGCAACCATCACCTGGGGGAGGAGAATGGAACAGGCAAATCCATGGAGGCAGTGAACACGGCCTGGCGGAAGCAGCAGCCAATCAATGGGTGGTAGGCAAATGTTCTAGAATGTTCCAGAACCTGGAATGTTCTCGAATCAGATGACAGTGCTTGTCACTCAACACTACAAAATGGCCACTGGAATTATGCACTTGAAAATGAAGGAGCAGGGGCCCGGCAGCGTGGCCTAGCAGCTAAAGTCCTCGCCTTGAACACGCTGGGATCCCATATGGGCACTGGTTCTAATCCCAATAGCTCCACTTCCCATCCAGCTCCCTGCTTGTGGCCTGGGAAAGCAGCAGAGGACGGACCAAAGCCTTGGGACCCTGCACCAGTGTGGGAGACCTGGAGGAAGTTCCTGGCTCCTGGCTCCGGATCAGCTCAGCACCGGCCATTGCGCACACTTGGGGAGTGAATCAGCGGACGGAAGATCTTGGACAGAGTTTTGGGCTGCCCAGGCAGGAAAGCCCAGGACGCGGCTCCTCTGCACTCCCACCCGGGCTCATGTGTATGTGTGTACATGCATGGGCCTCTTGAACAAATCTACAAAAATATAGAGAAATGTAAATTATAGGTATGTTTTGAAAATATACTAAAATGTTTTCAAGGAAAAAAGAAACGATGTGGTTCCTGGTTTGCTGAGAGAATTTTCAAGAATGAGCTGCAATCACAAAGCGAGGGGCTGGGTACATAGAAACATGCCAGGCGGGCATGAGTGCTGAGGCCTGGGCACAGGCGCCACCGGACACCACCACCACCTGCCTGGGCACAGGCACCACCGGACACCACCACCACCTGCCTGGGCACAGGCACCACCGGACACCACCACCACCTGCCTGGGCACAGGCACCACCGGACACCACCACCTGCCTGGAACGGAACACAGGACCTGGCCTGCCGTCCTCCTGGTCCAGCTCTGCTCTGTCCTGCAGCATGCCACGGGGACACCCAGCAGTGGCCCCATACCCGCCATCACATCCAGGCTCTGACCTGGAGGCCACTGCGGCCTGCTCGGCCTGCCCCTTGCCCCTGCCAGGAGGAACCTCCAAGGAAGCCAGCTTCCCCAAAACATCCCCTCGGCTCTCACTGGCCAGCACCCCTCGCCACTCAGCCAATCCCTGCCCAGGAGGATGGGTGGTGTGGGCGGGTCAGAATGAAGACAGACCGACCTTATTCCCAGAGACTGCTTCCAGACAAGTGTCTCAAAGCCAACATTGCCACGTCACCACCTGCAGGCTGGCTCCCCCATGGACACCAGTTCACGTCCCGGATGCTCCACTTCCCATCCAGCTGCCTGCTAATGACTCTGAAAAGGCAGAGGAGGATGGCCCAAGTGCTTGGGCCCCTGCACCCATGTGGGAGACCTGGAACGGGCTCCTGGCTGGCCCAGGCCGCTGAGGCCACTTGGGAGGACCTCACCTCCTATGCAAGAGAGACTCAGCGGATATGGTTGAGTCAGGGGCCCAAGGTGGAAGATGACCCTGGGGGGCCCCTAACCATGACCAGGGTCCTTGAGAGGGACACAGGATGAGTGGTATATAGACAAAGGAAGTGGCTGGCAGGGATGTGTCCTCCGGGCAGCGTCTTGGGGCAGAGCGGCTGGAGGCCCCAGTGGCCACCAAAAGCTTTACTGGAGAAGCAGCGGGGATGCAGCTGCTCCCCACCCCGGCACCGGCACACCATGGCCCCTCACTCCTGCTCCCGATCTCCCGAGACCACGCGAGGGGAACCGTCCTGGCACAGGCTTCCCGCCCAGAACACTCAGCACACGCACACCTTGGCCATCGGGGTCCTCCCAGGTCGCCCGTGGGACTCAGCAGCTGCTCCTAAGCCCCCCAACTTCCATTTGTCCCAGCTAGAGAACCACCGAGCATTAAAAAAAAAAAAAAATCCCAAACGCCCTTGTGGCGAGCTGGGTCCATGTGACAGCCATCACTCACAGGTTATCCCTAGAGGGAGGAGGATCCAGCCTCCTCGTCCTCACCCAGACGGGCAGTGCTGGGTCATGAGGTGCGGGCACAGTCAGGCTGGCGAGAGGAAACAGTCGGCAGGTGCCGCGGCCAGGGTGGATGGCCCTGCTTAAGCTACTGTTATTTGTAGTCTCATTGCATCCAGGACCTTCTAAATCATTGGGAACAAGAATCACCAGGGCAATTTTCTCGGGAGTTCTCTGGGCCTGGCTGTACTCCCCTCCTGTCGGCAGGTGTGACAGGGGCCGGGAGGGTTTGGCCTCACGTGCCACCATCCGGAAACCAGGCAGGGAAACAGAAGAAGCACATGGGCACTTGATTTTCCGTGACTGGTCACTCTACCCAGCTCAGGGCTGGGCGCCTGCCATGCCGGCAGATGGCCAGAAGAGGGAGCCCCTGGGGCACCGTGGACAGTCCATCAGGCGCCTGAGCAGGAATCGAACCAGAGCCCTCAGTCTCCAGCGGCCGAGGCAGGCCTGCCCCACGCCATCTGGTCATTCGCGGTTCCTTCATTCATTCAGCAGGGGCGGGCCCAGGGCGATGGGGGAAGCTGCTGGAAGATAACGTAACAATCCCAGATAATTAGCAGAAACAGCCACAGGATTTGGTCCTGCTTTGCAATAGAGAGGTGTGTCAGTAATTCACCAAGCCAGCGAGCATGTATATATATATTTTTTTTACCTAAAGCTTCACTTATGTGGAAGACAGGACCACTGGTTCACTCCGGGGCTAGAACAAGCTGAGACCAAAAGCCAGGAGCTTCTCCCAGGTCTCCCCCGTGGGCGCAGGGGCCCAAGGACTTGAGCCATTCTCGGCTGCTTTCCCACGTACATGGATCGAAGTGGAGCAGCCAGGATGTGAACTGGCAGCTTAGCCCTAGCTACAAAGCATGTATTGAGCACCTGCTGCGTGCAGCACTGCTCCAGACTCAGGAAGTCAGCGTGGATAAGACAGAGCTGTGTGCCCCCTGGGGAGCTGAGTGCCCAGCGGGACAGAACGTGGCATGCCATGTCCGAGGGGCAGTGATGAGGACGCTGACCTGGCAGAGGTGGACAGATGCCCAGGGGATGCCCCTCGGGAGGGCGGGCCTGACACTCACGGCACCTGAGGACCAGCAACACAAGCGAAAGGGAAAAGGCGGCCACAGAAGAGTTTTATAATTTGCTTATTTTTGTTAGAAAGGCAGAGGCATGCAAAGGAGAGACAGAGAAAGATCCTCCATCTGCTGGTTCACTCCCCAAGTGGCTGCAATGGCCAGAGCTGAGTCAATCTGAAGCCAGGAGCCAGGAACCTCCTCCAGGTCTCCCACACGGGTGCAGGGGGCGTTCCCAAGGCTTTGGGCTGTCCTCAACTGCTTTCCCAGGCCACAAGCAGGAACCTGGAAGGAAGTGGAGCAGCCGGGATACGAACCAGCACCCAAATGGGATTCCAGCGGATGCAAGGTGAGGATTTAACCACTAGGCTACCGTGCTAGGCCCCACAGAAATCTTCAGGTAAGGGACAGGCTCTGGGCAGAAGGGCAGGGTGCTACTGGGACTCCCTTGCCACATATCAGATAGCTCCATGCCCGACTCCGAGTGACGCACACCCGGGGAAGCGGCAGGTAAGGCCATGCCCGACTCCGAGTGACGCACACCCGGGGGAGCGGCAGGTAAGGGAACAGGTACCTGCCATCCACAGGGGCAGGGGAGGACCCAGCCGGAGAGCCACGTCCCTGACTTGGACTTGGCCCAGTGCTGGCTGATGCTGGCACCTGGGGAGTGAACAAACAGCAGAAATCTCTCTCTGTCTTTCAAATGGGTGAAAATAAATACTTCTTTTTTTTTAAAGATTTATTTTTATTATTTTTTTATTGGAAAGGCAGATGTACAGAGAGGAGAGACAGAGAGGAAGATCTTCCATCCGATGATTCACCCCCCAAGTGAGCACAACGGCCGATGCTATGCCGATCCGAAGCCAGGAGCCTCTTCCGGGTCTCCCACGCGGGTGCAGGTTCCCAAAGCTTTGGGCCGTCCTCGACTGCTTTCCCAGGCCACAGGCAGGGAGCTGGAAGGGAAGCGGGGCTGCCGGAATTAGAACCGGCGCCCATATGGGATCCCGGGCGTGCAAGGCGAGGACCTTAACCACTGCGCCACCGTGCCGGGCCCAATAAATACTTCTTTAAGTAGAAACAAGCCCCATGCCCCGCCTGCAGATGAATGCATAAAATGATGTACAATATTGTCCTCCCCAGCTCAGAGAAGCCTCTGCCATGTACGCAGGCCCGCGTGGTGTGCAGGGCCAGGTAAACCAGCGAAGGAAACCAAAGCCTGTGCCAGGGGGTCACAGGATCCGACAGGAGCAAAGCTTGGATGCGAGCCTTCAAGAGGGCATTGCAGCTCATGGGCATCAATGAAGCAGAGTTGAACTCCCGTTGGCCTTGCCGGAGATGGGGAGCGGTGGGGGGAGTCGGGGAGACCATGCACCTGCCACCCCCTGCCAGGGAAATAAGGGAAACGGGGCTGGTGCCCGCAGGACACACACAGAGCTAGGTCAGCAGGGGGCAGCAGAGGACCGCACTGACTCGCCAGTGTCCTTGTCCCGCCGGCTACCCCAGGGCCTCCTCCACCCCGCCCGAGGCCACCACTGCCCAGCGTCCAGAGCCCCCATGCAGCCGCACAAACCTCAAGCACACAAAAGTGCTGTGTGCCTACCCCGCAGCACAGCCCTGGGCAAAGCCCTACCCCGCAGCACAGCCCTGGGCAAAGCCCTACCCCGCAGGCCTAGGACCTTTCCTGAACCCATCCAGGACCCCCCAGATGCCCGTAGTGTTCAGGTTCCCCACCACAGCAGTGGACCCTTGCAAGGGCTGGCTCCCTTGGGACCCGAGCCCACACTCCGAGTCCTATACCTGGTGATCTGTCCAGGCCCCCTCTCGTTCCCCCAGCCTGTGCCACGGGTCCCAAACACACAAGTCCACTCTTCCCACCTCACCCATGGTCAGCTTCCAGCTCTCAGCTCCTGCACGGCACTCGCAGCCCTGCCCACTTCGGTCTCACTGACCAGGGGCCAGCGTGTCTCCCCCACTTGCACTGGGGGCACAGGACCACCCAGGAGGTCCCGGCACTGTCTTGCTCAGGGCAGGGGCCCGGGGCCTGCGTACAAGTGGACGTTCATTCTCAGTGTCCTTCCCTGAGCCCTGCATTCATTTACAGGCCAGTGTTTCCTGAGCAACTCCTGTGCGCCAAGCCCGTGAACTTGGCGCCAGACACAAGCCTCTCCTATTCTTGGTCCTGCCGCCTAACGGGGGAGCCGGCGCGGGCCTCCATCCAGGTGAACAATGGCACCTGCAGCGGGATGCACGCCTGCACAGTCTAGGCGCTGTGCACCTGCTCCCTGTCCACAACCCTCACAGCCTCAGGGGGCCGAGGCATCCACTGCCGCCACAGGGGACCAAGGCCCAGCAAGCGCATGACCATGTCCTGGGTTGGAAGAGCCCCCCCACAGGCACCCAGACTCTCCCCCACAAGTTCCGCCCACTTGGGGGTCACTGTCCCCCCACCCCCAGCCATTGCTCCTTCCTGCACGTCCTGGTGTACCCCTTGGGGTCTCAGGCTCTCAGCTCCCCATTTGACAAAAGAGGAAGTGGCGGTGGCCCGGGGAAGGAAGTGGGCTGGGCTGTGACCAAGACTCAGGATGACTCACGGGGAAAACCCTTGCCTGCCCACTTCAAGCCCTGTGTGTGCCAAAGCTGTGCGGCTCCCGCGGGGTCACAGGGGCAGGGGGCGGGCCTGCCGGGCAGCCGTGTGGACAGGTGCCCCGGCCACCACCCCCCCCAGCCGACACACACACACACACCAGTCTCTTCCCTGAAGGAGACGAGAAGGGAGGTGGGCCTGCGGGCAGCCGTGTGGACAGGTGCCCTGACCATCCCAGCCCCCCAGACACACACACACCAGTCTCTTCCCTTTCCTTAGAGAGAACAAGAAGGGGGCGGGCTGAGGGGGCTGCACTTGAACCTGTGCTGCCTGAGGTCAGGTTCAGGTTCATACTGTGATGAGATGGCATCTGAGGAAAGGGAGAGAAATTGGACACTTTCGGGCCACACCCAAATCCAGAGGACAGGGTGACGAGAACTTGCTAGAACCAGCGGGAGAGCATTGGAACCCAGCGGCCATGGCGGCTCCAGGGCCTCCGGGGGGTCCCCACTGCTTCATCAGAGCTGGCCAACGCACACGATGGGAGGCAGCAGGGGACAGCCCCATCCTAGGACACCTGCTGCCCACCTGGGAGACCTGGCTGGAGCTCCTGGCCTCAGCATAGCGCCGTGGCTGCTGTGGCCAGCATTGAACGAAATCTCTCTCTCTCTCTCTCTCTCTCTCTCTCTCTCTCTCTCTCTCTCTCTCTCTCGGCCTTGTGAATAACCTAAAACACATAATCACCGTGACACTTGTGAGACGGAAATTCAAACCCACAGTCTCGGGGCACGCAAAGAAACTATCGTTTTCTCTGCATGCCACCGATGAGTGTACAAGACGCTGAGGGAGGCCACGCCCGGAGACTCGGGCGCTCCGCTGCAAGGACGCTGGGATCCCAGGATTTGAGGCAAACACAAGCAGCCTTCTGCACAGGCAGCAACCAGCCGGCCGTGACGGGACGCTGTGTGCACTGAACCAGCACGGACGCACACATACACACTCGGGTTATCTGGCATTGTGCATTTCTGCCCATTTTCCAGATGGGATAAGTGAGATCCTGAGACAAGAGAGACTCCCCTGGCCAGGATCCATGCCAAGCACTGCTGGCCTCTTTAGGGCAAGTGGGAGGCTGGAGAGTCCTGGCTCTCTGCTGCTCCCGTCTCCCTCACTCTGTCCCTCTGGTCCGGTGCAGCCCAGCCGCTGAGGCTGATCAACCCAGCTGCCCGCACCCTTCCCAGAGCCGTCCGTCCCCACCCTCCAGCTGACTCGGGGGTTTTTGCACTTCCTAGACCGTATACCAACACCTCCTCCCTATCGCATTGTTTACAACACCCACTCATCTACTTTATAACTACCCCGCCAGAGGAAGGCTGCCCGAGGCCCCATCTCCCCGCACCCCCCAGCTCTGCTCCTGACCCGCCAGTCAGCGCTCAGTCAATATTTGTGCAGGGATCCGATGACTTGGAAAACCCCAGGTGAAAGGGGCCACAGGATGGGGCGGGACGGGGCGGGCTCAGGGATCGGGGCCAAGGGAGTGGCCTGGGGCTGGGTGGGGGAAAGAGGGACCTTACATTGGCTTCTCCGGCTCACCTGCCCGCTCTGGCACGGGAGCCTGAATGTGGGGCGAAGGGCACATGGTAAACCCCAGGCCTCGCCAGGCCAGCCCAGGCAGTGGCACATACGCCCACTGGGGTCCCTGACCACACACCCAGCCCTGCACTGTGGCAAGGAAAGAGCTTCCAACTAGTGGCGGTGCAGAATGAAGGTATTCTTGCATGCCACGCCCCTGCTCTCCCTCCCCCATAGCCATCCCCCAAGACAAGGGTCCGTGCCATGTGGACACAGGCCACGCAGCTGTGGGCCTGGGAGAGACACTGCAGGGAGGGCGGTCAGCACCGTGCCCCAGGGAGGACACAGGCCACCTGCCTCATGCCATGCCTGCTCTGCTTGCCATCCCAGCTGCCTGCCAGGCCCACCCTGGGAGGCACCTGCCTTCCCCATGGGGCACCAGCTTTGGCCAAGCCCTGGCTGTTGTAACCATCTGGGGAGTCACATCAGCTTCGGGGGCTAAATGGTCATTTCGCCTGCTCTGTCAATTCTCAAATACTTCACCAAAAGAGAAAAAGAAATGTAATGTTCTCATCTCCCACGAGGTACCACGGAGCAGGGAAAAGGACCACTTAGCCCCCGAGCTGGTGCAGGAGAGGTGGCATCCTGCATTTCACCCTCCCCCGGGCTCATCGGTACCCTCAGCTCTTCCCGGCTCCGCCACCATGTGGGACAGCGGCCAAGGGGCCCAGGCGGCGGCCTCCCCCGCCACATGCAGCTGGAAGCTCATACCATAACCAGAGGCGACTCCCGTCCCTTCCCATCCAGGCAGCCTACCCAGGCTGCCTACGGGCCTGAAGGGCACCCCCCTCCCCACTGTCCCTTCTCCTCAGCCCATCATGTCTCCAGCATAGCACACCCCTACTCCAAGGCCATGGCACTGCCTGCCTGGACCACCCCCCTCCCCATCACTGTCCCTCATTCAGTCCCAACTCCGGCATCCCCTCCCACCGCGTCTTCCTGCTGCGATCCCTCTATTTGATCCTCCTCAGAGCACTGTCTCCTGCATTTTCCCGAGGTCCCCCGTGTCCTGGAGGCCAGCTCCACGTCTACCCTACTGCTGATGATAACCTCAGCACCATGCCCCATTTTCAGCATGTGACAGGTGCTCAGTCAGCAAGTATCAAACCGTGACTGGACAACAGCTTCCCGCCCTGCCTCATCCATGCCCCATCCGTGCGTGCACCTGCTGTCACCCTCAGAGGGGTCTCCAGGAGGTCGAGACCATGGCCGCCCACCATATACTTCACAGAGGACGCGAGCTCCCTCCACAGCCACTTACTTTCCTTCCCATGCGGCCCAGCAAGCCCCAGCTGGACCAAGGACCCAGGCTCAGGTCCAGGAGCAGGGGCTGGGCAGATGGAAGGTGGGGGCGACCTGGATAGGGTAGCAAGCAGCAAGGTTGGGAGGTCCCACGTGGATGCTAGGGAACCATGACATAGCCACGCACACCAAAAAAAAAAAAAAAAAAAAAAACCTGGTTCTACCCGGGGCCTCTGTCCATCGCCAGGAACCTGGGTCTCAGGGGAGCTCCAGGTGTTTTGTGTCACCCACACCCGGTGTCTGATTCCACAAACATCCTTTGTGCTGGACGCTGTGCCAGGCAGGGCTGGGGACACAGTGGGGACAGCCCAGCCCATCCTCCTGGGGCTCCTGGGACAGCGGCGGAGACAGCCACATCCCTAGACAATGAGAACCCAGGGTGATCGGAGATGGGCCAGAGGGTCCAGAGGGGGCTGGCACCTGGCGATCCAGGAGGGCCTTCTGCACAAGGAATTGGGTCTGCACTAAAACAGAGCCAACAGGGGTGCCAGGTGGAGAGCGAGAGGAGACAGAACAGACAGGAACCCAGGAGGAAGGGGTGCTGCACAAGGCACCTTCAGCTGGGCAGGGTGTTCCTGAGCCACAGCACTGGGGACACTGGGTCCCTGGGGAGCCAGACAGGGGGCAGGAAGAAAGACCCCTGATCTTCCATGTGGAGGTCCAGAGACCAGGGAGGAGTTGAGGGGAAGAGAGGTCTCCTGCAGCAGGTGGGCCTTGGAGAGGTGGTTAAGAGGGAGCCCAGCGCAGAGACCAGGTCCTGGCCAGTCATCCCAGGGATAGCCAGTGGGAGGCGCTCTCCTCTGGGAGAGCTGAGGTCAGCTGAGGACAAGGAGAGTGAGAAGTGCCCAGGGACACGGGGGCGCCTTCCTGAATGTCATCACTGGGACCTGGTCCCAGGACTGGGGGGGGAGCAGGGGGTCAGGGGAGGACAGAGCACGGTGAGTTCAGGTCACAGGTGGCAGGCAAGGGCAGTGGAGTGCGCACACAGCAGTGGGGAGCTGCGGGAGCCAGAACATCCTCCCCTCCCCACCCCTCGCCACCCTGGGGCAGCTGAGGACACGATGCTAGCAGCAGACCAAAGCAGGGCAGGTATGGCCCCCTGCCTGGAAGCAGGCTGCCCTGACCTCAAGGCCCCAGGAGCCAGGGGACATCAAAGCGCAGTCACGGTCATGGGTGGTCACGGTCATGGACGCTCCTTCCTTGCCTGAGAGACGCCTTCCATGCACCCTCACTCCCGTTCACCCTCACTCCCCTCCAAAGTGCCCAGCGTCCTCTCTTGGCTTTGTGCAGCCATCTGGGACGGAAGAGAATCTGCATTTTTTTTTTCTTGTTGACCCCATGAATGCCAGCCCTGCCCGCTGGTGCACCGAGTCCGTCACCTGCTTCCCCAGGTGCCGGCAGGGCTGTACACATCGTATCTGTCCAGCGGGCGTGTGGCTGACTGGGCACCGACCCTGTGCTAAGCATTTCCCTAAGCACCTCCCAAGAGCACTCACTGACCCACAGTGGCGCCCACCGGGTCACTGTGGGGCATTCCTCTCGGGACGCCCTGGGGCGGCAAAAATCGGAGACCATTCCTGTCCCTTCTATTGGGAGGGGAACGATGGAGCCAAGTGCAGGGAGGGCCTGGGCATCGAACACAGGAATGTCCCCCTCCCCAGCCTGCATGCCAGGGACCCCAACTCCAGCAGCCCCGGGCCAGCTGCCTCCTGGGGCGCCTGCGGCAGGAAGCACGCCATCTGCATGTTCCAGGGTCATACACTGGCGATGCCGGCAGGGAGCTGTCCCCAGCCCCGTTTTAGCCAAATGCACGGTCAAGGTCAGACTCGGTCCTGGAGGTTGGGATGACTCGGGAGACACCTGCAGCCCAGATCAGGGTTCGAATCATGCTCCCAGCTCGAGCTTCCTGTTGATGCGGCACCCAGGGAGGTAGCAAGTGGCGGCTTCAAGAGGTGGCTCCCTGCCACCCACCCACTGGGAGACCCCAGTGGAGCTCGCAGCCCATGGCTCCCACCTGGCCCAGCCCTGGCTGCTTCAAGCATTTGAAAGGAATGAATCGCAGGATGGGAGATCTCTCTCATTTGTTGTCTCTTAAAATGAAGGAAAACAAACCTCAGTTTTCTCCAGCCCCCCAGCTCCACTGCCCAGATGAGGAAGAGGCAGGAAGGAACACAGGGTTTTCTCAGGACCCCCCTCCTCTGCAGGGGGCTGGCAGGCAGCAGCACCCCAGAGACAGCCTTGCCTCCCCCTTTTGACAACACACAGAGCAGCCTCCAAACGCCCTGAGGTCCCAGCCAGGGACTCAGTTTCCCCATCTGCAAATGGGGGTGCTAAAGGTGCCTACCCAGCAGGACCATGTACCCTCCGCGGAGGTGCCATCTGTAGGTCACTGTGTACCAGCCTAGACCTCACGCAGGCCCATGTCTCACCCAGGGAGCCACGGCAAGCCAAGAACAGGCTAAGGAATCTTCCGCTGCCCCCTCCCGCCCTCCTCTCTGGCGACCTGGTTCTTGCTTTGGTACCAAATCCAGGCCTTGGGCACAAAGAGGGTTAGGCAGCTGCCCCAGGAGGCCTGACCGGGTCGTGGCCCTTGGCTGGTGTTCGCCACACCCACCCTGGTACCCAAAACAGGGCCCCAGGTCCTTGGTGACTCAATCCCTCCACGTCCAGGTGACCTCCCAGGCTCCAAATTGCTGAACCCTCTCCGGCCCGGTGGCAGACACAGCCAAACCCCAACCAAGACGGGCTCCCACCCCAGCACCAGGACGCCAGCACCAGCATCTCCGAGACCCACCCGGAGTGAAAGATGGCGCTGACCGGATGCGGCTGGCTCCTCCTCAGCGGTGAGCAACAAGGGTGCCTCCACCCACCCACCCACACTCAGCAGCCCAGCACCTGGAACACCCTACCCAGGGCCTGGGGCGGGGGGTGGGATACGGAGAGGGAAGGTGTGAGCCAGGAGCCCAGGGGGCAAAGGAGCCCAGGGGGCACTGACACCAAGACATCAACGTGGGGCAGCCCCACACGACAGGGACAGGGTGAGCTGGGAAAGGCAGAAGGCCAACACCTCACCTGGGGTGAGGCCTCGCTGGCCACCCCTCGCCCTGAAGATAGAAGACTAGCCTGCCACCTTCCCTCCCACAGCTTTAGTTAACTGTGAAATGGTCCTCAGTGCGTTCCTAACCCCAGGAGTTAGGGGGTCTAATCATGGCCTCCCGGCACAGATGAGCAAATAGGTTGGTAGGGATGGAGCTGCTGGCGAGGGGCTCTCACGTTGAGGGTCACAGCCATGGCCACCCTCTCCCACCCCCACTGGCCACCATAACCGGGCTTGAGGGAGCAAGGCAAGCACTGAACTGGGAGTTGGAACCCCCGGGCCGGCCCTGATGTCTCCCGTGGGACCCCAACGTGAGTGTGTGAGGCTCTCTGAACCCTCAGTTTTCCACTTCTTAACAAGAGAAACCCCTCTGGATCCAGTCCATCAACCAGAGGCCTCATACTAGCCGTTATATACACCTGGTGTACACACCTGCCATGTGCACCTGCCATATACACCTGCCATATAACTTGCCATATACACCTGCTATGTGCACCTGCCATATACACCTGCCATATAACCTGCCATATACACCTGCTAGGTACTCCTGCCTTATAAGTCCCTGGGCTGGATCCTTGGCATAGTCAATCCTGCACCACACTGAGGATCAGATTCAGGTGACATTTATTAAGCCCTTACTGCATACAAGACCTGGTTCTAAGTTCGTGAGACGCACGTAACCCTCTCAGACACCCAGGGAGACAGGAAACAGACTTGAGGGGAGTCTGAGAGAGCCCGGATCTTTCTCTCTAGGGGTAACAGGGGAGTGGGCCATGCCTGCCTCCCATGACCCTGTGGACTCCCCTCCCTCAGCCGTGTTCCTGAATGTGGGTGCCGAGATCACCATCACCCCCGAGCCCGCCCAGCCGGCCCAGGGCGACAACGTCACGCTGGCCGTCCGGGGGCTGTCAGGGGAGGAGCTGGCCTACAGCTGGTACGCGGGGCCCACGCTCAGCCTGTCCTACCTGGTGGCCAGCTATATCGTGAGCACAGGCGATGAGACGCCAGGCCCTGCCCACACGGGCCGGGAGGCCGTGCGTCCCGACGGCGGCCTGGACATCCAGGGCGTGCTGCCCAGGCACACAGGCACCTACATCCTGCAGACCCTCAACCGACAGCTGCAGACAGAGGTGGGCTACGGACACATGCGGGTCTATGGTGAGACACCCCCTGCACCCCCACCCCAGCCAAGTCTCCCCACCTTCCTCCCTCCTCATCCGCCCCTTTCCCCCCTCTCAAACAAAATCCTAAAAACAGACCTGAGATGCCCTTGTGAGGCCCGCCTCCACCAGGATGGACCCGGGGATTAACACTACCTCTTAACCTCACTCCTCATTCCTCCGGCTACTGCCTTGGCCTGGGGGCGGGCGGGTCAGAGGAGCCCAGAGCAGGCCCAGTGCCTGGCCCCCTCCCCCTCTGCCTCTCGCCCCCACAGAGATCCTGGCCCAGCCCACCGTGGTGGCCAACAGCACGGAGCTGGTGGAACGACGGGACACCCTCCGCCTCGTGTGCAGCAGCCCTAGCCCGGCCGAAGTCCGCTGGTTCTTCAATGGCGAAGCCCTGCCCATAGCCCTGCGCCTCAGCCTGTCGCCCGACGGCAGGGTGCTGAGCCGGCACGGTGTCCGCCGGGAGGAGGCGGGAGCCTACCAGTGTGAGGTGTGGAATCCAGTCAGTGTGAGCCGCAGTGAGCCCATCAACCTGACCGTGTACTGTGAGTGCCCCAGCAACGTCTCCCCTCCAACACACACACACACACACGGGGCGTGGCTGAGTCAAGGAATGAGGGGTCTGGGATCAGGGGTCCCTCTTCTAAGATGTGACGCTAACATGGCAGTTAGGAGAAAAGACCTGGAGTTGGCACGTGCCGCAAGGGATGCTGGGAAACCAAACACCTGGCCCGAGCAAGCATGCAGTGGTTCCCGTGGGCAGCAGGTGCATCTGAGTGGGGTGTCCCTGAAGCTCAGGTTGGGGCCAGAGATGTAAGAACAGCAGAGAGACAGAGGGGAAAGGGGGACCCAGAACCCGACAAGCAAGGGATTCTGGCATCTAGACAGGGAGAGACTTAGGACCTTCCTTAGCCTCTGGTCCTAAAGGTTCAAAGCCTGAGCTCTCAGAAGCCTGTACACCCAGAAGCTAAGGGCTCCAGCAAGCAGGACTCCAGGAGGCATCTTTCAGGGTCCACTGTACCCCTTCCACGGAGGGGCAACCTGAGACGCCCCTGGCCACCCGCTCCCACCTGCTTTCAAAGCCTATCACAGTCACAGGAGTCAGGCCTCTTCCTCTCCCATTCCTGAGACACCCCCATTCCCATCGATCTCCCCAGAGACCCTCCCTACCTCCCCACCCCAGCCAGGGAGGGTCCCCTCCCCCCACCGCCCCGTGTCTCTCGCCCTGCCGCCCCCACAGTTGGCCCGGAGCGCGTGGCCATCCTGCAGGACTCCACCGCCCGCACAGGCTGCACCATCAAAGTGGACTTCAACACATCGCTCACGCTGTGGTGCGTGGCCCGCTCCTGCCCCGAGCCCGAGTACATGTGGGCCCTCAACGGGCGGGCACTCAACGACGGCCGGGACCACCTCAACATCAGCGCCATGACAGCCGCCCACGAGGGTACCTACACCTGCATCGCCAAGAACCCCAAGACCCTGCTGTCCGGCTCGGCCTCCGTAGTGGTCAGGCTCTCCGGTGAGTCGGCACAGCCCTGGGGAGGCCACCACCCGCCCATGCCCCCTGCACCCCGGTGCAAGAGGTGCCCTAGCCCCGGGTAAACGCACATCCTAGAAGGGTGACAGAGGGGCCCCCTGGTGTGGGGTGGCACTGCTGCCTCAGCTTCCGCCGCCAACCACAAGGGGAGCCTGAGCCACAGGGCCCCCCCATTGCCACAGGGCTGGCTACACAGCTCTGCTGCCGGCTGGAAGGCCTGTCTGTCGGGGGCACACACGCCGGCAATGCCATCACTACCCCTCTTTGGGAAATGGAAAAACACAGCCAGCAGCACCGCCTCCTGGCCCCAGCCACAGCCGCTAGTGGCATCCCTGGAGAGGACACAGGCCGGGCCCCTGGGGATGCGGCTCATTCTGCCTGGGTTCCCTTCCACTCAGGTGGCCTCGGCCCTTGCGGAAGGACCACCTCCCCCTCCCCCGGCCCCTCCCTCCTTCGCTCCCCCACACAGGCTGGTTCCCACGCAAAGGGGACCCACAAGCAGAAATGGCATCCCCAGAGGTAAGTGCACTTGCTGCTCAGGGTGGCGGGCCTTGGCAGGAGGCAGGGGGTGGACCAGATGACCTCAGGTGCCCCTGAGTCCCACCTGTGCAGGCTGACACGGGTGGCATCTCCCAGGCACACAGGTACGTGCCTCCTGAACTATTGGGGGCCCCGCGGCAGGCATAGGAGAGAGACAGAGGAAGGGGAGACTGCCCCGTCCCCCAG
This sequence comes from Ochotona curzoniae, assembly GCF_017591425.1. Lineage (NCBI taxonomy): Eukaryota > Metazoa > Chordata > Mammalia > Lagomorpha > Ochotonidae > Ochotona > Ochotona curzoniae. The sequence goes on along the minus strand of NW_024465561.1, from coordinate 816,235 downwards.
GGAGGCCCACCCCTTCTTCAAGGAGCAGCCAATCAAAGAGATGAGGCTAAGGAGCGGTGGGGGAGGCTTGACAGCGACGCTCAACCTGCTTCCGGTCAGACAGAGGAGGCACAGCCTGTGTGATGCCGGGGAGCGGGTGGGGGTGGGGATTTTCATTCTTGGAGGAGACACAATCCTAATTTCTGAGAGGTCCCAGTCTGATGGAGGAGACACCGTTCCCACCTCTGGGACACTCCCAATCTGCTGGGGGAGCGAGAGTACAAGGCCACCACTGTCTAGTTTCGATGTTGAGCTATGTGTGCCAGGCATGTTCCCTGGACTTCCGGGAGAAGCAAAAACTGCCACGCCCACATGTGAGATGTCCTAATCTGATGGAGGAGACATCTCTGTCTCTCACACACACACACACACACACCTTACAGGAATTCCTACTCTGATGGAGGAGACCTAGCTTCCCCCACTTTCTAGAGGGGGAGCTCCAGCCCCCACTTCCTGAGGGCTCTGGCTCTGACATACCCCGGGAGGCACAACTCCCCTCTATCTGATGGGGTGGACATGACCCCCGCTCCATTCTGGAATTTCCAACCTAACAGCGGGGAGACATGGTCCCTTTCTTTTGGAAACTTCTAATCTGATGGAGGAGACATGGCCCGGCCCTCTGGGGCCTTTCATAGGAGAAACACTTTCTGGAAGGTTGGAAATGACTAGTGTGAGCGGGGAGCCCAGAGTCCACGGGGACAAGCAAGCACCCCTATACTACGACACAAGTCACTTCCTTCCTCTGTCTCCTTCCCAGCGCCCCCTCCCCCCGACGGGGAGCGCCTGCCAGCTGGGGGAGGCATAGGTGATCCAGCCGGAGGGGTGGGAGGGGATGCCACCCCCAGGGCGGCCCTGCTAACCGCTCCCCCTCTCCCCTGCCCACTCCCCACAGCGGCAGTCGTGGCCATGATGATCGTGCCAGTACCCAGCAAACCAGCCGAGGGCCAGGATGTGACACTCACGGTGCAGGGCTACCCCAAGGACCTGCTGGTCTATGCCTGGTACCGTGGGGCCGCCTCGGAGCCCAACCGGCTGCTCAGCCAGCTGCCCTCGGGGAACTGGATCTCCGGCCCTGCGCACACGGGCCGCGAGGTGGGCTTCGCCAACTGCTCGCTGCTGGTGCAGAAGCTGAACCTCACGGACGCCGGCCGCTACACGCTCAAGACCGTGACGCTGCAGGGCAAGACGGATACCCTGGAGGTGGAGCTGCAGGTGGCCCGTGAGTGTGTGGGAGGGAGGGGATGGGCCGTGCAACCCGAGGTGTGCCTCCCCCATCAGACTTGAAAGAGGGTCCTTCATGACCTCGGCCCCACGTAAGGGTCCTTGAGCAGGACCCTCCTCTGTCAGGCTGCTGACCTAGGCCAGGGGGAGCAGGCCTCCTCCATCAGACGGAGGGCTACTACAGAGGACATCCGCAAACACAATGGGGACATCAGAGTTCCAGAAGAGGCACCTGGTCCAGTGGGGGGGGGGGGCCCTTTTTCCAATAGACAGGCAAACCCCAGAACCCAGGCAGTATTGCCTCTCTCCCCTCTCGCTGGGGACATGGGCTAATGAAGGGTGTGTGGCTCCCCTGTTAGACTCAGGGATCCTGGGCACGGGGGCCGGGGCTCCACCTTGCTGTCACAGGGAATAGACAGATGTCTCCCACACATGCTGAGTCTATTCTAACTGAACGAAAAATGATTTCCATCAGCCTGATACTTTAAAATGAGGGAACTGTGTCTGTTCCATCAGAGTGGGAGCTCCCAGAGTCAGGGACCGTGTCTCCTCCATCAGACTGGGAGCTCCCACAGTCAGGGACCGCGTCTCCTCCATCAGACTGGGAGCTCCCACAGTCAAGGGGGCCAGGTCTCCTCCATCAGACTGGGAGCTCCCAGAGTCAGGGACCGCGTCTCCTCCATCAGACTGGGAGCTCCCAGAGTCAGGGACCGTGTCTCCTCCATCAGACTGGGAGCTCCCACAGTCAGGGACCGCGTCTCCTCCATCAGACTGGGAGCTCCCACAGTCAAGGGGGCCAGGTCTCCTCCATCAGACTGGGAGCTCCCAGAGTCAGGGACCGCGTCTCCTCCATCAGACTGGGAGCTCCCAGAGTCAGGGACCGTGTCTCCTCCATCAGACTGGGAGCTCCCACAGTCAGGGACCGTGTCTCCTCCATCAGACTGGGAGCTCCCAGAATCAGGGACTGTGTCTCCTCCATCAGACTGGGAGCTCCCACAGTCAGGGACCGTGTCTCCTCCATCAGACTGGGAGCTCCCACAGTCAGGGACCATGCCTCCTCCATCAGACTGGGAGCTCCCAATGGGCTGAGAGTCCATGTTTTTGAGGCAAGGCCAGGGCTCTTTGGACAAGGAGCCCCTAGACATGGGGAGTTAGAGTCTTCTTCGCCCCTCTGACTAGGTACTCTCCAAAGCCATATCTCCAAGTCAATGACAGTGATTCCCCCCTCAGATTGGCAGTCTCCAGGCGTAGGGACTCAGCCTATGTCTGACAGCCGTAACGCCCCACCCCCTAACCAGCCCTGTCCACCGGGGCCTGCGGCCTGCGGGGGGGGGGCCCTGGGCCTTGGATGGCCGGGACTGGTTCTTCACCCTATGTCTCTCCTCGCAGTCACCTTCCCTCCCTCGCCGGAGGACCAACGTCACCTTCCTGAACCTGAACCCAGCACAGGCTGAGCGTGGGGTTGGGAGGGTGGGGCTGGGCCATGGGCTCGGGGATACCCCCCTCTGCCCTGCTCACTGTTCCCCCAACCCTAATGACCTTCTTCATCTCCTTGCCCCATGTCCTCCAGCAGCTCTGGAGTAGCCACAAGGCCCTGGAGCACCTCGCCCAGTGAGAAGAGCCCACAGCATCCTCGCCGGGGAGCCAGAGTCACTGACCACCAGCCAGGTCCAGCCAGCCAGGACGCAGCCTGCTGTACATGCACGCCCACCCTAGAGTTAGCGCATGCGGGCCTTTCTCCTCCATGGAGCTGTGAGACAACCGTGCTGGCCATAAAGGTCTGGATTAATGCACGTGTTGGTGTGTGTGTGACCTCTCCTCCCCCAACCAACCCCACCAGATCATGAGACCCCAGCCCCCGTGCCCCTCACAGACACCCCACAACTACAACATCCCCCCCTCCTCCAGTGACACAAAGAGCGAGACCCAAGAATACAGGAGTGTACAGGGATAGAAGACAGGCGTGACAAGGGCTAGAAGGGTGGGTCCCCAAGAAGGGGTGACAAGGGCTAGAGGGGTGGGCCCCTAGGAGCATCCTGCCTTCTCCCCAGCAGAGTCTGAACCAAGCAGGGAGAGATGCTCGGTGCTGGCAAGGTCCATCCTTGGGATAAGCAAGGACAGTCGTGGGCAGGATGGAAGGACATGTCAGGCCTGACGACTTGGGTGGTGACACACCTCCGGGATGGTTGTAAAGCCTGGCTTGTCATGACACACTGGCTTAGGAGCGCACCAACATGTTAGCTAGTCCACCAGCAAAATGGTATACTCTTGGGGTACCCAGGTTCTTCCAAACCATTCCACAAAAGGCTAGGAGCCCCAGCTTCAAATCCAAGTTCACACGCAGACTAACAGGACAGCATTGAAAGCAATGACCCCACAGTCAAAGACATCAATCCAAGTGGTATGAATCCGCTTCCCACTCCCACCCCCAAAATTCCGTTTACTGGATCAGAATTCCTGAAAGAGGGAATCACAATGCAAGATATTAACCAGAATCAAACGAGAGGGGAAAAAATGGTATATTCCAAACCCAGGGGATGTGGCCAAAGCTACGCTGGGAAGAAAAATGATAGCTTAAAACACTTATGAGGAGTGCAAGAGCAAGAAAAGAAGCAAAGCAAGCTTTCCACTACTAAAAAAAAAAAAAACAAACAAAAACCCACAGCTCAGAACCATCAACAGTACAACTGCTTCTGTCTGTGCCGTCAGCAGTAACGTGGCCTTGCCTTCTCTCACTCCAACATGCAATGTGGCTGCTGACGCTGCAGCTACCTCATCTACATCCCAGCAAGAAGTAGAAAAAGGACAAAAAAGAAAAAAAAACATAGATTCCTCCCAAAAAAAGCCTCAAGCCAGGGCCACATTTACAGCCACTTTCACCAGATCCCATCCAACAATCCCCACTCCCAACTAGCCATCTCTCTCATCCCCCCGCAAAATATTTATTTATTTATATTAGAAGGGCAGATTTACAGAGAGGAGAAACAAATAGCTCCTCCATTGGCTGGTTCACTCCCCAGCTGGCCAGAGCTGAGCTGAGCAGACCCAAAGTCAGGAGCTTCTTCCAGGTCTCCCACACAGGTGCAGGGTCCCAAGGCTTTGGACCGTCCTTGACTGCTTTCCCAGGCCACAAGCAGGGAGCTGGATGGAAAGTGGAGCAGGTGGGATTAGAACTGGTGCCCTTATGGAATCCTGGCACTTGAAGATGGAAGGTCAGCCTGTTGAGCCATGGCACAGACCCCCACACTGGCTCCCTCTTACACTCCCCACCACCCAGGACAAGGGAGGTTGTGATTGCTCCCCAGATCACCTCAGAGTTCAGGCACTGAGAAAGGTGGAGGGAAGAGATCTGGGAGGGGGCCTTGGAAGGAAGGCCTGCAGCCCCAGATGGACAAAATGAAATCCTCATGGACTCCCAAGCTGGGAGAAGCAGGGTGCCAGGGTCCCCACTGCCCAGCTACACAGCCTGCACAGAAAGAGGCCAGCGGGAGGAGGCGAGGAGGAGGAGGAGGCGGCTCAGGTTTCTAGGTCGGGCAGATGCCCTGTCCCAGGACGGACCGGCTCAGGTGGCCTCTGGACCGGCCCCAGAAAGAACCGCCACCGTGCCTACGCAAATGGGCTCTGAGAACTCCACTGCCCGCGTGAGGAAGAGGAGGCTCGGAAAGCTGCAGACCTCGCCCCACCCCCACCGAGCCGCTGGCAGTGCGGGAGGGGCTGGTCCGCGACCTGCGGGGCTGGTTCTTCTGCTGGGCAGGGTCCCCGGGCACAGGCTCCCAGTTAAGCCGGCCATTTCCCTGCGAGACACTTGGAGGAAGCACATGACACCTGCGACACATGGGCACCCATCAAGGGTTCAAGTCTCTGCAGCTCTGTTTCTTTTTTCTCTTTAAAATGTACTTTATCTATTTGAAAGGCAGTTATATATGTATACAGGGAGGGGTCTTCCACTCACTGGTCACCCCCTAGGTAGCCCCCAGGGCCAGGACTGGACCAGGTAGAAGCTTCCTCTCCTATGTGGGTGCAGGAGCCCAAGCACCTGGGCCATCCTCTTGCTTTCCCAGGAATAACGGTAGGGAGCGGCATTGGAAGTGGAACAGCCGGGACTTGAACCGGCACCTGTATGGGATGCCGGTGCTTCAGAAGGCAGCTTTACGAGCTTTGCCACCACGCTGACCCTCATACATATTATTTGTAATTGTGCGGCCTGAGCCACCTGTCTGGACCCCAGGAATCTGCATCTCCAGGGAAGAGTCCGGGAGCTGAATTTGTAACTGTGTGGGTGACTTTGTCAGCTGGGAAGCTGTGGGGGACTTGAAACAAGGGAAATAGGTCACAAAGAGAGGGGGAGGCGGGGAGGGGAGGGGAGGGTCAGCCAGCCAGGGGGCGCAGGGCCAGGATCTGGTCCGGAGAAGGGCAGGGCACTGTGCTCACTGCTCCCCCCACAGAGCTCCCCCAGGTGGGGGTGCAGACACGGCTCCGTCAGGGGTGCCTCTGCCTCTTGTAGCCCCTTGCCCCCAACCGCCGGCGCAGGTAACAGGGAGGGCCAGGAGGAGGCTGGGAGTGACCTTGAGGCGGCAACACGCAATGGTCCAGGCCGTGGCTGGAGCCCCGCCAAGCCAAGCAGAGGAAGGAAGGCTGCCCTGTTTTGCCGGGTGGACGGGAATGGATGGACCGGAGCCAGTGGGGAGGAGGGAGAGGAGGAGGGGATGGGACGAGGAAAGAGGAGGGGGGTCCGGAGAAGGAAAAGAAAGAGTAAATGAGAGGAAGGGTGCCTGGCTACCAAGGCCGGCCCCTGCAGGGGTGGCAGGAGGAGGGGACAGCTGCCCAGCTTGAGGTCACACAGGTGCCCCCAGCCACGGGTCCCCCCAGCAGCCCTGGCTGCAGACGCCACCCCCTGGGGTCTGCAGCCCTGAGCTCGGCTGAAGGCCCGCCCAGCCCCCAGCCTCTTTCTTCTCACAGACTCCACTGCAGCCACCCCGGCTGGAACCAACCAGAACCAACCAGCCAAGCGTCTGCTCCTTCCTCAGAGTTCCCCAAGATCTGCCTCACTTCAGCCAGGGCTCTGCTAAAATGCTGCCACCCTGGGAGCCCTCCGGGTGGTCTCTGTTGTCACTGCACATCTCTCTACACACACACACACACACACCTGCTTCCATTTTGTAGTTCTTCGCTTGCACTCCCCCACCACACCACGGGGCTGCACTTCCCCTCTTGGGTTCACCTGCTCACTACACAGCAGGTGCTGGGCACACCGTGGGTGTCCGTGATCCGCAACAGCCGTGACGCTCCACAGGTCTGCAGGTACCAAAACACAGCCCCTGTCACAGGGAACTGCACAAAGCTTGTGGAAAAATGCAAAAAAGTGTGTGTGAAGCCATGCACGGGTTCTCTTCTGGTAATACTTCTTGGTTACTTTCACTTCCTTGGAAACCAGAGCGACAGAGAAAAAGAGATGGTTCACTCCCTGAATGTCCCCGGGGCAGCCAGGGCTCACCCACCCATGCATTCATTCAGGTGCCAGGTGGCTACTGAGCACGAGGTGTCAGACATCGTGTCTTCCAAGTTTCACAGGACCGCTAGGGTCAGAGGCCCCAGCCCAGCCACGGGAGACCCCCACCCCACGTCCCCAGAGTGCACTGTGACACGGCAGCCCCTCCAGGCCCGCGAGTGAAGCCTCGGATCCTCCCTTCCCAGCCCCTCTACAACTCCTACAGGCTTTCTTCCCCCCCACCGCCCTGCGGGGTTGCGTAACTTGACCTTGGCCTTAGAGACAGGACTCGAGAGGTCCTGAGGGTTAACTCTGCTCTCCCTGCAACCAGCATCCCAGTTTCTGAGCTGTAAGAAGAGAATTTATTGGTGCAGCAGGTTGGAACCCAGCTTGAGTCCTGGCTGCTCCACTTCCCCTCCAGCTCCCTGCTTGTGGCCTGGGAAAGCAGTGGAGGATGACCTTGGGACCCTGCACCCATGTGGGAGAACCAGAAGAAGTTCCTGGCTCCTGGCTCTGACCTGGCTCAGTCCTGGCTACTCTGGGCATTTGGGGAGTGACCCAGTGGACAGATCATTCTCTTTCTCTATCCCCCATCACTATGCCTTAAAAAAAAAAAAAAAAGAAAGTTGGACTACTTTCCACAATTGCATGTCACTTCTGCACAGGAGCCATGCTAAGCACCTCGGGCTTGTCCCACCTCAGGGCCTGCATGCCAGCAAGCCAGGCCCCCGTGGCCACCAGGTCTCCCCCCCAGTTAGGCCCCTTGTGACTACACACAGGGCCTGCCCAGGCCTGGCAAGCTCATGCCCTGTCCCTCTGCCCAGGGTCTCCCTCCACCAACCCAGCTGCTGCCCATGGGCACCAAGGTTCTGACTCAGCAACAGAGGTGGTCAGGCCGAGCTCCCCACCAAGGGAAGGCATGGCGTGTGTGAAGGCAGGAGGCCATTTCAAGCCCACGCGTGCTGGGATCCTGAGGGGCTCCCTCCCACCCAAGACAGGCGGGTGCACAGGGCACTCTGTGCAGAGGCTGGGTAGGGGCACTGGGCCTGGCAGGACAGCTGGGGCTGGGGCAGGCACAGGGGTTGGACGCTGGATGGGAGGCGACCTCGCTTACCAGGGCCCGAGCAGCAGCAGCCTGGCCCAGAGCCCGAGGGAAGCGGCAGCCAGCGGGCTGTGGTTTGGCACCCACTTTGTGGGGCTTCATCCTAGCCCCAACTTCCTCCTGGGGGCGCAGGAGCCGCCCAGCCTGTGTCCTCCCACCCCCCACTCACCCCACCCCAGCCACCACCACCATCCACTTCACAATGGGCATGGAAGGCTGGTTTTCCCCTAACCCGACAGACACCTCTTCCCCAGACCCTCCCAGCCTGGGAAGCCCCGGGCAAGGGGCCTCCTCAAGGTCCCGGCAGCATGGGGCCTTGGGCCTGCTCTGTTGGGTCACCTCCGGTCACCCAGCAGGCGGTCAGCTCAGGCCATGGGGGTCTGGCTCCCCGCGTCTCCCCGTCTCCACCCCCGGCCACTGCACACCACCATAGCCCTACCGGCTTCCCACTTGTTTCCCGAGAACATGGGAACTCCACGGGAAAGTCACGTCCCCCGTTCCCCAGCGGGGAGGGAATTTCAGCCCAGGCCCTGGAGCAGGGTGGCCGGCCCTGGGGCCAGCAGCTGAGACACCTGCAGTTCTTAGCATAGCGTCAGGTTTCTAGTCCCAGCTCCACTCCCAACTCCAGCTTCCTGCTCGTGAACACAGCCCGCTGGCGGGGGCGCGTAGAGCCTGCGTGAGCTCTGGATGGAGGGCCCAGCTCCCGGCTTCCACCTGGCCCAGCCCTGGAGGTTGCAAGCACTTGGGGAATGAATCAGCAGAAGGCATGCCTCTCTCAAGGCCTCTGAAATTAAGCAAATTTAACAGACAAAGCTCAGAGGAGAAGGCAAAACAAAACAAAACTGACCCTGTCCTTTTGGGTCCAACTGGCAGGCTGAGCAGTGCCCATAGAGACACAGCTAGCACTGGTCAGGGCCGAGATGGGTGAGGGCGCCTGCTGTGGAGTGCTGACGGACAACTGACCGCGTTGGTGTGATCTCGGAGGGCTTCCTGAAGGCACAGCTCCTCCGACACAGAGAACAAATATTCATCTCTAACCAGCCAACCATACACAACGGAACAAAAAGACAAACTCGGTGAGAGAGAGAAAAAAAAAAGTAAAGCCATTCATCTCAAAATATGCATTTTTCACAAATGGTTTGATGATGGTCCTGGGGTGAGCAGGGAGCCTGAGGGTTTGGGGACACGCTGTCCCCAGGCCTCCTTGAGTGACTATAACCTGGCAGGCAGGCATGCATGCATTAAACGCCACGAACATTCCCTGGAGCACACAACGACTGTTGGGAATCTGCTTACGGTCCAGCAAACGCGAGGGCAGCTAGGGAGAGGCCAGCTTGGACCTCGCTGCCCCTGGAGGACTCTGGGAGGCTGCAGAAGGATCCAGAAGCGGGGAGAGAGAGGCTGGGGAAGGCTTGGACCTCGGCTTCCCCACCCTGGCTACCGCTAGGTGGCGCCGGTGCCCCACCGGCCAGGGCGTCCCTCAGCGGCAGGGGTCTGGCCAGTGGGGTGCTTGCTGGCTTCCCCAGAGCCAAGTGTGCACCCTAACACTGGAGCACCCCATCTCCCCTGACCCCAAACAGGGGAAACACAACCTCCCTCGTCAGCCTAGCAGGTTCTCTGCCCAGCCCCCTCCGTTTGAGGGGCTCCCCTCATCCATGATACGTTCACCCCTCAGAGACTTGTCTCCTGTCTCTGAACAGAAACCCTCCCACAACTCCAAACCCTCACCACCACCCCAACAGACTGGATGCTACGTTCCCCTGTTGGACTTGCTGGCCCGTCTCTCCCACGGAGCTGGGGTACCTCATATCCTCCGTCAGATTGGGAGTGCTTCCCCCATCCACACACACACACACACACACAGGGTCCTTCCAACAACATCTCCAGGAAGAACCACACCCCTTGTACCGGGGGAGAAACTGAGGCAGCAAGCAGCCCGCCCCACCACAGAGGCCTCCCCTCCCTCGTCCCCTCCCCCTCAGCCTCTTCCTCTGCACCTGCCCCCAGCCCTGCCCTGGTAACTCCCCTGGCACGCAGAGCAGGGGAATTCTGCCCGTCGCCCTCTGTACAGGCCTCCTGCCCTTCCCGGCGCCACCAGGGGTCAGGGGTTAAAGTCTGGGGCACGCAGGGGGCCTGGGTGGGGAGAGAGGAAAGCAGACCCGACTGGGGACGCCTTAGAGGTGGGAAGAGGGAGATGGGGGTGGGGGTTCTGGAACTGGCACTTCACTGCCTCTTCCGACCTCAACTTCCCTGGCTGGGAGACCTCCGTGGCGGGCAGTGGCGGGGTGCCCTGGAATGGGGCTCCTGTCCCCTGCTGTGCTGGGCACCCTCTCCACCTGGGAACTGGAAACACCTGTGGCCACTGTCACCCGCACCCAGGACCACCGCATGGCCTCCTCTGCAGGTTCCAAGCCTTGCCCACCCCACCCTCCCCCCACACAGAGCCAGAAGCCACAAGCCCCAAGTCAGGTCCTGTCCCCACCCTGCCCACAGCCCTCCCTGGCTCCCGTCTGCCCCACAGGCCGCCAGCCTCCTCCAGCCCCAGGTTCTGCATCCAACCACGGATCCACACCACGGACACGTAGCTCAGAACCGTCCCCAACCTAGGAGGCCTTAGCCTTGTCCGTGTCTCCCTGGCCTTGACCTAGGGGTCAGGCCTCAAAGGAAGCAGGGGCTCACTGTCCCTGGGGGTCCTAGATCCATCCCCCAGGACACCAAGGGCCACCTGCAGGGAGGGGCTGGCATTCCCACAGTGGCCCCCAAGACACCACTTGCCACCTGTCCCCCTAGGGCCTTTGCACTTCAGGCCAAGAACACTCCTTCCTTCCCCAGGAGCGCAAACAGACCATGCCCTTACTCCCTCAAAGCCTCACTCCCACACATCACCATTTAGCCAAACTTCTTTGGCCACTGGGTCAGCCACAACAGCCTCCACTCTCCGCCCTGGCCCCCACTTTCTTTTGCACTTACCTGACAGCAGCCCGGCTCTCTGTGCCTGCAGGCCCCTCTTTCACCCCAAACAGGACTGTGTCTCGGTCAACCTCCCGCGCCTTGTCCGAGCTGCTGGAGGGGACAAGGGCTGGAACACCTGTTGGCACAAGGAGCACACCGCAGCTGTTTGTCCCAAAGTGGGGGCAAGCATCTGGCTTGGTGTTCAGGCCGCCTGCACCCCTGACCCAGGTGCCAACTCTACTCCCACCAACCGTCCCCTGCCCGGCTTCCTGCACCCTGAGGCAGAAGGAGACGGCTCAAGGACCTGGGTCCCCGTTAGTGTCCCGGGAGACCAGGACTGAGTTTCCGGCTTTGGCCTGGCCACTGTGGGCAGCTGGGAAATGCTAGGCTTTCTCCACCCCATTCACTCTGCCTTATAACTAGGTACATAATAAGTTTAGAAGTACAAAGTAGCGGTGAAAAAATTGCCTATCCAGGGGTTGGCACCGTGGCACATCAGGCTAAGGCATTACCTGCCACACCAGCAACCCACAGGGACACCGGTTGCAGTCCCGGGTGCTCCGCTTCCCATCCAGTTCCCAGCTAACGTGCCTCGGAAAGCAGCGGCGGATGGCTCAAGTCCTTGGGACCTACAGGGGAGACCCAGAAAAAACTCGTGGCTTTGACCTGGTCCTGGTCCATCCCTGGCTATTGTGGCCATCTGGGATGTGAACCAGCAGATGGGAGAGAGAGAGAGAGAGAGAGAGAGAGAGAGAGAGAGAGAGAGAGAGAGAGAGAGTGAGTGTGTGTGTGTGTATTGCTGCTCTGCCTTTCATATAAACAATCTTTTTTTAAAAAAAATAGTGTTCCCCCCTAAAAAAAAAACAGTGCCCAGCCCCTACTCTGTGCTCCATCCCCAGCTACCCCTTGGGTCTAATGCCAGTTATGCTCTGCACTTGTAAGATGACAAGGCGGGTGGCCACTGCACAGCCCGGGCCCCAAGGGGTTAAAGCCCCATCCTCTCCCCTTTCCTGGGCTGGACACCAGGCACAGCAGCAGGTCCATGTCCCGGTTCTCTTTCTTGTTTAAACAGCAGGCTGCAGGCCAATGGGCTCTTGGAGCACTGTGGCCTTCCCCAAGGTGAAGTCCTTGACTTCCCTTCATCGCTGGGCCACTCCAGCTGCGCCAGGCTCTGCTGCCAGCCACGCGAGCTGGAGCAGTGCCCAACTGCCTGCAGGACCCCACGGCTCCGATCCTAAACAAGAAATGAAATCCAATCTGAAGAACTGTGTGTGTCCAGGAGCACAGCAGTGCGGAACCTAATAGCCGGCAGCTGGAGGGACACTGCACCGCTGGGGGCTGTCGCCGGGGGACCCTCCAGGCAGGATGAGTAGGGTCTATCCTGCGGCCCGGCACAGGCTCCGGGACTGTCGGGGTCTATACTCCACCCCGGCCTGTCACACACGGGGTGCCCCAGCCAGCATCTGCCGCTACCCAGGGTGCAAGTTAGCAAGGAGCGGAAGCAGAAGCAGAGGCAGGACCAAGCTATGGGAATGGAGGACACATCAGTGGGTGTGGGCAATGGGCCGGAGGGGGGAGGGGGACCCACGAGGGCACAGCTCACAGAACCTCGCACAGAAACGCATGACTTTCACTGCTGTACAACCCCCCGAATCACTCAGCCAAAGTCAAAATCCAGAAGCAGAAGACAGACCCGGGGCAGGCGACTTGGCACAGCGTGAAAGCCGCCACCACTTGGGATGTCACAGGAGCCTGGGTTCGAGTACCACCTTAGCTCCTGAGTCCAGCTTCCTGCTAATGGGCACCCTGGGCGGCAGCAGGTGGGAGACCTGGGGAAGGGGCTCCTGGCCCGGCCGTCGTGGCCACTTGGGGAGTGAACCACACACATATGTATATTCCAAGATATACATATATATCTTTAGGAATAAGGACAGCAGGGTCTCAGGGGTCCACTGTTGGGGGCAAGAGTGGACCCCTGAGACCATGGGGACACCATCCTGTTGTCGGATACTACCACCCAAAATGGTGACAGCTGGCATCCAGGAATGGGGCAGGGCGGGGGGCGGGGGGAGGTGATCTCCTGACCCAGCCTGGGAGGAGAAATCAGGAAGGGCTTTCGGGGGAGGAGGTCTTCGGCGCCAAGGCCTGGGGTGTCTATCACACAGTTTCGGGTTCCCTGCATGTCCAAGGAAAGGAAGCGCTTTCTGAGGTTGAGGAAATGGGTGTGTGTGAAAGCAAAGAGGAGGGCCTGGCTGGGAGGCTGGGGAGGGCGCCGGGAGATAAGGCCGGAGGGAGGTGGTGCCTGGTGCCGCAGCGTGGACTTTCTCCTGCACACATTGCCAGTCCCATCCACGTGGGCAGGGAGGGCGGAGGCTGGGAAGCTGGGAGGCCAAGGAGGGAGGAGGCCAAGGAAGGGGGAGGTTGGGGAGTGGGGAGGCCAGGGCCACATGGAGACTTGGAATGCAGGGCGGCAGAGGGGAGGAGATGCAGGTTGAGGCGTGGGGATGCAGGCTGGGCTGCGAGGCCCCTGGCCAGCAGAGCCCGCTTGCTCCTCTAAGCGGGCAGGGGGAGTCTGTGGGGCTGGCCTGCATCTCTGCCCTTCTCTCCTCTCCAGGGCCCTGAGCTCATGGTTCTCAGCTCCTCAGATCCCATTCAGAAGGGCAGGTGTCTTTAGGGAATCCCTTCATTCATTAAACTCCCGCTGTGCCTCCACTCCCTTCACAGAGGGAACAGATCCCAGTGCACTCCTGGCGGCAGGAGACCCACACCCACTGAGAACACCCCACCCTGGCCTGTGTTCTGGGCACCCAGTCATCACACGGACTCCCGGCAGGCGGTGGGCACTGTGCTTAAGGCCCCAAACCAAAACCTGCATCCCATCTCGGTCTTGGGGTTCAAGCCCAGCTACGGCTCCCCAAGAGTGCACAGTTCAAGTGGCCAGGTCCTTACCACCCTCCAGGGAGACCGGAAGCAGATGGAGTAGCGATGGGGTGGTGTCTCTCCTCTCTGCTTCACAAGTAAACATAAATAATTAAAAGCACCATCAGCCACCTTATGAGTTTCCTGACCCTCACTGCATGCTTTAGGACATGTAAGTACACTGACTCCAGAACGCTTACATGCTTTGCCCCTAAGAATCTGGGGTTCCAGGGTGCCAGCACTGTGGCATAGTAGGTTAAGCATCCCCCTGCTATTGCTGACATCCAATAAGTAAGCTGTTTTAGGCCTCAGGTGTTCTACTTCCCATCCAGCTTCCTCCTTGTGGCCTGGAAAAGCAGAAAATGGTCCAAGCCCTTAGACCCCCTATACCCACGTGGGAGACCCAGAGGAGGCTCTTGGCTCCTGGCTTTGGATCAGTTCAGCTCTGGCCATTGCAGCCATTTGGGAAGTGAACCAGCACATGCAAGATCTTTCTCGGTAGTTCTGATTTCCAAGTTAAATAAATAAATTTTAAAAATAATAATAATAATATCTTGGGGTTCTAGATTGCTTGGAAATGCCCATGAGCTACCACGGGCCACACACTCAGACTCTCACACACTCACACAGAGGCAAAAGCCTACTGGGCCCAGATCCAGCAAGGACATGGGGGACATGGGGGCAAGCCAACCTCAGTAGACACTGGAGTTTGGCAACAAAAATTGGCCCCCATGCCGTGGGGCATGGTCAGGCCTTATCTCCCATGGCCAGATACCCAGAGACCCCAACATTCATGGAGAATGTAGAAAAAATTAAAAAAAAAAAAAAACTGCACATCCCACCCCGGGATCGTGCAACCCAGTTCACCAGTCCCGGGCATCACCCAGCCACGGGCCCCGGGCATCCGGGCATCACCCAGCCACGGGCCCCAGGCCAAGGGCTGGCTCACGGGAGGCTAGCTTCTTCCTCTCTTACTGTGTTTCTGTGTTTTAACGGTTTTGTTATATTTTCTCTCTCTCTCTGACTGTTGTGGCCATTTGGGGAGTGAACCAGCAGGTGGAAGATCTTGCTGTCTCTCCTGCTGTCTGTGGATCTGCCTTTCCAGTGAAAATGAATAAAGTGGCTGGAAGGACTTTGAAGAGGTGGCGAGAGATTGTGAAGCTAAGTTCTCTTTGCAACTGGCAAAATCGGACACACTACCATCCCGGTCTGCACATCTCCACATCACACTTCCTAATTTGCAAAGCATCTTTATATCATTTATTTCCAAGGCAGAAAGACAGAGAATCTTTCATGTCCTGGTTTGCTCCCCCAGATGGCCACCACAGCCAGCGAGCACTACATCAAGGTCCGAGTCAGGAACCGAGAGCTCCATCTGGGTCTCCCATGTGGGCAGCAGGGTCCGGGGTTCTTGGTCCATCGTCTGCTGCACCAGGCACAGAGGCAGGAGGCTGGGTCAGAGTGCCAAGCCACAGGTACTCCCATCCGGGACACAGGGATGCCCAGGGACGGTGGAACCCACCATGCCCCCCCCCCCGCCCCAATCCCAGGACCAGGAGATGTTCTGTTCCTCGGAGGATCTGGCAGCACCAGGGAGGGGGAGGGGAGGGTGGGGGTGACACGGGGCTGCGGGCACAGCGGGAACCCACAAAAAGAGAATTTGGGATCTGAAACACCCAATACGATCTGACTTTCCCAGAAGCGAGCAAGCGTGCTAAGTGAGTCTGCATGGCTACAACAGTGCTGGCTGAAGTGACAAACGCAGAGCCAGGGGTGATGTGCCTGCGTGGAGGAGGCCACGACCCAGCAAGGCCAGCCCCTCCGGCTCTGTGGCCCAGGGGCCGCTCCTCTGCTCTGGGCCAGGAGGCTCCCGGACACCCCCACCCCTGCACCGTGGGAATGCATCACCAGACCAGTGCGGGTTGGGTGGGGGAGGTGGCCCCAACTGGGGACAGAGACTGAGCTGGTGGTGGCCTCAGTGTGAATGAGGAAGGGCCTGGGGTGACTTCAGCTTTCCCAAGAGCCTGAGGGGCTTTTGTGTCTGTATTTTTAGGGCCTAGTGGCTGAGCAGGAGGTTGTGGCCTCAGCCAGCGGAGGCTGTGACCTATGGGGACGCGCTGGCCGTTTCAGGAAAGGTACTGTCCCTTCCTTTGGGATGTGCTCCGAGCTTCAGCCCTGCAGGAGGGAAGCTCCAGGCTGTTAAGGACGGCTGCCCCCACTCGGGCAGCGGGGTGTGTATCTGGCCCAAACAGTAAGCTCCCGGGCCCAATAGAGCACCTAGTGGCTAAAATCCTCACCTTGCCCATGCCAGGATCCCATATGGGCATCAGTGTGTGTCCTGGCAGCCCTGCTTCCCATCTAGCTCCCCGCTTGTGTCCTGGGAAAGTGGTCGAGGATGGCCCAAAGCCTTGGGACCCTGCGCCCACGTGGGAGACCCAGAAGAAGCTCCTGGCTTCAGATCAGCTCAGCTCTGGCCGTCGCCACTTGGGGAGTGAATCAGCGGATGGAAGATCTTTCTCTCTGTGTCTTCTCTCTGTATATATGACTTCCCAACAAAAATAAATAAATCTAAAAAAAAAAAATAAGCTCCAATCTGATGGAGGAGGCCGATGCCAGTTCCTCCTGGGGCATCCGTGGGTCCCCAAACTTGGCAGCGCTCCCAATCTGACAGAGCAGTCAAACTCCATGACTCAGTTGGCCTCTAGCCTGATGGTGGAGGTGGGGCTTGCAACCACTCTCCAGCGAGGCATGGTAGGATGGTGGAGCCATGCCCACTGCCGTCAGGAAGCTCTCCTCTCGGCCAAGAGTCACCCAAATGTCCCCGCCAACCAGGAAGTGTGCTAGACAGATGAGGGAAGCAGGCTGTCTCTAGAGAATGCCGAGTCCCACGGGAGGCAAGGTACTGCCCCTTGCCCGGAGGGAGTTCCTAGCTTAATAGGAGAAGCATCCCCACTTTCAAAAAAGAAATGTATGGAGCCCGGTACTGTGGCCTAGCAGCTAAAAGTCCTCGCCTTGAACACGCTAGGATCCCATATGGGCACCAGTTCTAGTCCCGGCAGCTCCACTTCCCATCCGGCTCCCTGCTTGTGGCCTGGGAAAGCAGTCAAGGATGGCCCAGGGCCTTGGGACCCTGCACCTGCATGGGAGTCCCAGAAGAGGATCTGGGCTCCTGGCTTCGGGTCGGTGCAGCACCGGCTGTTGTGGTAGCTTGGGGAGTGGGTAAATCATCGGACAGAGGATATTTCTCTCTGTCTCTCCTCCTCTCTGTATGTATCTGACTTTGCAATAAAAATAAATAAGTCTTTTTAAAAAAATACATGTATGTATTCGAAAGGCAGAGCTACAGAAAGAGATCTTCCATCCACTGGTTCACGCCCCAAATGACCCCAACGGCCAAGGCCGGGCCAAGGCCAGAGCCAGGAACTTCACTTAGGTCTCATGTGAGCGCAGGGGCCCAAGCACTTAGACCATTTCCTGGTGCTTTCCCAGATGCGACAACAGGAAGCCGGATTGGAAGTGGAGCAGCCAGGACTCCAGCCCACGGGGGGGGGGAGGGGGGGGGCCACCCCAAGCCCTTACTGCATTTTCATTCCCAGGAATTTTGGGGCCTCATAGAGGAATACAAAGAACAAAAAGAACTGATACCCCATGGGGGACTCCAAGTCTGAAGGCAGAGGCCTTCCCCAGCCTTGGGGGAGCCTTGAGAGCGCCTGCCTGAGAACTCCTGCAGGAGAGCCCTCCACCCCCCCCCCCGTGACTTCAACCTATGGGTCAGCCCGGGACCAGAACCTCTCCGTGCCCAGCTGGGCCGGCCCTGCGGCTCCCTGCTCACCTCTCACCTGGGCACGGGCTGGCCCAAGCGTGCCAGGCTCGCAGGGGCTTTCCGCACCTGGCCTTGGCCGTGCCCTGCCCTGCCCTGGGGAACAGGAGTCCATCCCCACATTCCAGATGAGGCTCAGAGGCCACACTGCTGCCCGCTGCCCACCCTCCCCCCCAACCGCCCCAGGGGCCCCTGTCCTCGCCAGAGGATAAGCTGGTGCCCAGCGTCTGCTCACTCAGCATCCCGGCTGCCTCTCTCTTTGTCATTCTGCTGACTCATGGGGGAAACTGAGGCCGGGGAGAGCCAGCTCACCCATGCATACACTGCAGCAGGGGACTCACACTCAGCCTGTCCCCATGCTGGTCCCCTCTGCAGCTCAGACGCCTTCCAGCACGGGCCAATCCCCCAGGCAGGGTGATGCCAACCCAGCCCCCCTTCTGTTTCATAGTGGACAGAAATGCCCCCAGCTGGCCCGCTGAGGTGGATGGCAATGGAGCTACTAGGAGGCTATCGGGGCCCCCACATCCTCACTTTCTAATAGAAATGTTCATTTCATTCCAAAGACAGGGTTCCCACCTGCTAGTTCGTTCTAGTGTCTACAAGAGCCAGTGCTGGGCCAGGCTGCAGCTCCATCCGGGTCTCCCCCACGGGGGGGGCAGGGCCCCAAGCACTTGAGCCATCGCCTGCTGCCTCCTGGCGCGTGCATGCGCAGGCATCCCAAGGGGCGACCTAACCCCTGGTCAACCCTGCTCTTACATCCCTTCTGGGAGCCAGGTCTGAGTTGTCATCACAGGGTCCCTGTTCCTATAGTCCCTGTTAACAACAGCAACCGTGCCGGTGCCAGGCCGGGTCGATACTTGCTAACCCGTCTGACTCAGAGTAGCCCTGTGCAGCTGCTCGGGCCTCCTGTTTTATAGTTAGGAAATCTAGGAGCCAGACAAGGATCAATCCAACCAGCGCCGGGTCCACAGGTGCAAAGCCACTGAGCTGAAGTACAAGCCAGGGGTCCCAGGAACGGCTGGGGCCACCGAGGATGGGCCTGCCCAGCCGTCCACCTGCACCCAGGACAGAGGCTGCTGCTGCTCTGATCAAGGCAGTGGTGGGCTGGCTGGGGGTGGGGGTAGGAGGGAAGGGGAGTGTTGGTCTCCCAGGCCTGAGCGCTAGAGGATGTCCATGTCGCAACCTCTGAGTCAGCAGGGACACAGGGAAAAAGCAGAAGGGTATGTCTTGGCACGGGCCCATGTGGGCCCAGCCTGCTCGGTGCCCGGGGCTCCAGCCCCTGCCAAGGCCCCAGGGTGGGGAGGGACCCAGAGGCCAGGCCCAGGCCCTGCTCCAGGAAGCTGGCCCGTGTTCACCCCACTGGGATGGCAGGAGGGGGGAGGAGGGAAGGAGCAAAGAGGGGACACAGGTGGTGGCCACGTGGACTTCCAGCCCGGAGCCAGACAGCCCTCCCTGCCAAGCTCAGTACGTCTGCAGGGCGGAGCTCACCTGATCTTCTCGACTTCTCCTGGCACCCCATGAGTCACAACTCCATCTGCAGCACCCATGGGACTCCCGCAGACGCCCCTCTGACGGCTCTCTCCCCAGATGCCTGCAGCTGCCCCAGCTGCTGACCAGCTGAAGGCAAGAGCCTGGAACACACTCTGGATTCCCCGTCATCGCACCCCGCAGGAGTCCTCCCCTGCCTCCTCCAGGGTGCACATTTAGCAGGATGCTGGAACTGGAATCCCAAGCTCCGAGACCCAGGGCATCTCAAGTGGTTTCAGAGAGCAATCGCTCCACTGGCTCATCCTCCCCTTTGGAGTGCCAGAATCTCATCATGGGTGCTGGTTTCAGTCCCGGCTGCTCCACTTCTGCTCCAGCCCTCGGCTAATGCACTCCCCTGCCTTGCCCTGGGAGAGCAGGGGAGCTTAGCCCAAGAACGTGGAGCCCTGATGAGGCTCCTTGGCCACTTGAGAAGTGGGCACTGTGGCATAGTGGGCTAAGCTGGCACTCCTAAGATGCTCTCATCCCATTTCGGAGCACCAGTTTGAATCCTGGCTTCCCCACTTCCGGTCTACCTTCCAGCTAAGACATTTGGGGAGGAAGTGGATGGTGGCTCAAGTGTTGGGGGCTCCTGGTGCAGCCGAGCCTGGCATTTAGGGATGAAGAACTCGGACACCCGGCCTTTGAAACTTTTTTTTTTTCCTTAAGATTAATTTATTTTCCATGAGAAGGCAGATCCACAGAAAGGAAGATCTTGCATCCACTGGTTTACTCCCCAGATGGCTGTGATGGCCAGAGCTGAGCCGATCTGAAGCCAGGAGCCAGGAGCTTCTTTGGGGTCTCCCACGGGGGTGTAAGGTCCCAGGGCAGCACCAGACCTCAAGCGGCTGTTTAACCTCTCACACCAAGTACCTGCCCCTCAGCTGTGGGTTTAATGAGGAAGCCCTGGCCCAGTGCATAGGCTAAGGAAGTGTGGAGATAAGGAGACCTCACTGGCTCACTCGGTCACTCTGATCAGCAATCCGACAGAGCCAAACAACCAGCACGCAGCAGAGCCCAAACCCCAAAGCCCGAGGTGTCCCATCCTATTTTCCCTCCTTGCTGTTGAAACACATGTTGACTGCGATCATCATGGTAGCATCATTAATACTAAGTAGGACTATTAACCATCCAGGCTCATTGCACGGGGCACTTTCTGCAGCTCAGACCACTGCTTGGGCCCATTCTACAGATGAGCAAACTGAGTCTCCAGGTCAAGAGACTCCCGCTCCACCAGGATGGCATTCAAAGAGGAGGTCGGGGCCTGACCAGCCCTGACCGCTTCTCTCAGAACGGGGAATGAAGGCCCACAGCTCCCCAGCCGCGACTCCACCCCCTCTTCAGGGCCTCGGACAGGTACAGTGTGGGGTCCTTCCTCCTGGAGCCCCAGCAGCTTTGGGCAGGGAGGCCTGTGTGAGGAGCATGGTTAGACACCAAGCAGGACTTCCGGGCCTTCTCTGGGAAGTTTCTGGGACTCATCCAGGGGCTGCCCCTGCCTCTGGGGGGCCCCCAGAGCTCCAGACCCAGAGAGGGGAGACCCTAGTCCTCCCCGCCTGGGGCGCCAGGAGCAAGGGGGAGGAGGGGGGCATCCTGGTTCCACATCCTCCGTTCCCGACACGGGCGGGAGTCTGCTGCGGGAGCCGGGACTTTCCTGAAAGGCACAAGATTCTGGGAAATTGGAGACAGCTGCAGGGCGGGGCTGTGCCAGCGCCCTGCCCTCCCCTCCCCTGCCCCGGTCCCCATAGCTTCCCCAGGAGGCCTCACTCCGCTCCCCTCAGGGCAGCCTTCCTCATACTCCCTCTTCCCCGGCGTGGCCAACCACCACCCTCAGACCTCTCTCTTCCCTGCCCCCCAACTCACTCCTCCCCCCCGCAGAGCTGCTTCTCCTCACTCAGCTCTTCCGACTTCCTCAGATGGTGCCCCACAGGCCCCTCCCCTCCCCCAGACCCTCCCCCACTCAGCCCTCCCCCCACTCAGACCCTCCCCCACTCAGCCCTCCCCCAGACCCTCCCCCACTCAGCCCTCCCCCCACTCAACCCTCCCCCTAACTCACACTCTCCCCCCAACTCATACCCTCCCTCAACTCATACCCTCCCCCACTCACACCCTCCCCTCTCCCTCACACCCTCACCTCCTCCCTCACACCCTCTTCCCACCCCTTGAACTACCTGCTTTCTCACACCTGTCTTCTTGCAGGTCCTCCACTCTCAGACCCTTCGATCTCTTATGCATCCTAAAGACTTGGGGTCCTGCCCCCAGCTCATCAAACATCCCTCACCCCACGGGCACCAAGCATGGACACCCCCGTCCTCCAGTCCGATCCCCACACCTGCTGCCCAGGGGGAAGGCTACATGGGGAGGGAAACCAGCACCCAGCCTCCAGCCCCCTTCTTCACCTCTCCCCCTGAGGCAACCCCACAGTGCTGGCAGGCAGGGGTTGGCACTGCCCCCATTCTGTAGAATGACATATTAGGTCTTGACACGGAATGGCAGCCAGCAGCCAGTGCAGTGGCCTTAGCTGCCTGGGACTCCGGCACCACAGAACAGAGTGCCTAGTTGCAGCTGCTCCAGCTCCCCAGCTTCCTGCTAATGTGCACCCCCAGGAGGCAGCATGTGACAGCTTAGGCAGTTGGGTCCCAGCCACCCGGACAGGAGACCCAGACGGAGACCCAGCTCCTGGCTTTGACCCTGCCCTAACTGTTAGGGGCATCTGGGGAGTGACCCAGCTGATCAAAGATACCAGTTTGCCTGCCTTTCAAATAGAGAGACTGACTTATCTGAGTGTGTCCCTCCCCGCACCCCAGCCTCAAGGAAGTGAGGGGCAGAAGTGCCATTGGGGCCCAGTCTGCTAATGGGCCCTCTTGCAGGCTTTGCCAGAACAGAGGCCCCAGGGAGATCCGAGGACAGGAGGGCAGGGAGAGGTGGGGAGGGAGGCCCCCGCCCCCGGGTTAACCATCCACCCGGGTGCGGCCGGCCAAAGTCCCTGCCCTTGTTCTAGGGCCCACACCCACCGCCAGGGTCCCAGAGGGCTGCTGTCCAGGGCACAGACAGACACGAGTGAGAAGCAATAACCCCAAACCCGAAACTGCACAAGAGTCTGGAGGCACAGTCGATCAGAGACAGAGAGAAGGGGGCCCAGGAGACCCTCCGCGTGCCCCTGGGCAGGTCTGGGTGCAGCCTCCCCAGGATCGCCAAGATCTCCCCCTCCCCGTCCTGTGACTCAATGACCCGGACTCAACCCCGGCGGCGGCCCCGCCTCCCCTCCCCAGGGAGATCCGGGAAAGCCCCGCGCGGCCGGCGCCCCGCCTCGGGGCGGAGACCGCGACGACGCCCGCCCCTGCCTTCCTCCCTCCCCGCAGCAGCTCCAGCCCATCTGAGTCACGTCCCCAGCCCGCCAGGCCTGTTCCCCACGTCCCAGCAGGGGAGTCACACTGCTCGCCCCCTCCCCGAGGCCCGGGCCGTGGTGGTTCGACCCTGGCCGGCTGGCACGTCTGTGCCTCTTGCACTTACAGACGCGCGCGCGCGCACGCCATCTAGGGCACTTAGGTTCTCCAAGTCTCTGGCCAGCTGGGATTCCCCGGGCACCCAGTCCGTGCACGCCCCGCTCCCACCGCCCCCAGACCCCAAGCTGCCCAGGTACACGGAAGAGGCAGAGGGAGAGTCCCCTCCCCCGCTGCGCGCCCCGCACCTGCCCGGGGCCAGGCCCTACCTCAGGTCCTGCATCCACTAAGGAGGAAGCAGCCCGGGGAGGGGAAGTGCCAGGTCCAGGTCATCCAGCGAGGAAGTGGGAGTTAGGACCTGGCGACCTCAGGGTCTCCAAGGAATCACCTCGCGGAGGCGGAGAGCGTCGCAGGGGTACAGAGCTGGCGAGGCCAGGAGAACTCAGGGATGGGGGTGTGTTTGGTGGTTGGGGGACGGCGGGGTTGGGGAGGGGGCAGTTGCTCCGAGAGGCACAGACACGGCCAGAGACCCAAACTTGGAATCAGACATCGGCCTGCAGCGACCCAAACTGATCCCGACCCCGAGGTCCGGGCACCGCGGGGCGGGCCGAGGAACGGGGCGGGCGGGGCGGCGGCTCCAGGAAACCCCTGGGGCGGTCGGGTGGCCCCGGAGGGGGGGGCCGGGGGCGGGGAGGTGGCCGGCACCGCCCCGGCCGACAAAAGTCCCTTCAGTTCAGCCGGCGGCAGGGGAAGTCCCGGCGCTCGGCGAAACCACCCTCCCGTGCCGCCGAGCCCAGCCGCGCTCCGGCCGCCCGCTCGGCCGCCGTCCCCGGCGGCCCCATGCCCCGATGCCCCGCGGGGGCCATGGACGAGGGGCCGGTGGACCTGCGCACTCGGCCCAAGGCCACCGCGCACCCCGGCGCCGTGCTGCCTCTGCGTAAGCGCCCGCTGCGCGCGCCCTCCCCGGAGCCCGCCGCGCCCCGCGGCACCACCGGCCCCGCAGTGCCCTCGGACCCCCTGCGCGGCAGCGGCGGTGTCTGCTGCGACGCGGCCATCGCTCCGGGTCCCTCTCACGGCCTGGCGCGGCCGGAGGCGCTGTACTACCCCGGTGAGTGTCCCCGCGGGGTCAGGGCCGGACCAAGTAGATGACAGGGGTGCCCGCAGGCCGGGGCACAGCAGGATGGGATATGCAGTCCAGGGGTGTGGACAGATCACCAAGGGGCGTCCGTAGGGGCGGAGGGTCAAGGCTGCCTCGCAGGGGGTTGGGAGGTGCAGAGCCCCTGGCACAGATCTGGGGGTGTCCGTCAGGGGATGCAGCTTCTGCAGTGCAGAAGGCAGAGGTAGGAGGCTAAGGGCAAGCTGGCTGCTGGGACGAAACATCGGGTCCTGGCGGCTTGACTTGGGGGGTCAAAGGCAGTCAAGCCAGTAGGGCCTGGGTCCCCAGGTGATGGACCTCAGCAGTTCCCGGATGCCAGAAATCTGGGGAGGCCAGGCTGTGGGGAAGTACAGGCCGCAGGAGAACAGAGTCGAGGTTCCCAGCACCCCAGGATCTAGGATTGCAGAGGTCCGGACAGGGGGGACCCCAGGATTCAGGGCTGAAGTGCTGCATTCAGGGGTCTCCAGATGGAAGGCCTGACCCCAAGGAATAGGCATGCCCAGACCCCCCACCTCCTCAGTGCAAAGATGCCAAATGTATGCTTTCCACCCCATCTGAGCAGCCAGAGTGCCTCAAGCTGTGCACCAGGGTCTTCTCTGCTTCTCAGCTCCTCCAATATCCTGGGAGGGACCCCTGGCCTCAGTCTTCCCCATCTGTGTGCTGGGCAGATGCAGAGGCATTGTTGCAAGGATCTCTTCCAGCAGTCTGGTCCCAGCAGGCCTCCTCCAGCATCCCCCCTCACTCATCTCCCCCCCCCCCACTATGCCCCACAGCAGGCATTCCTCCCTCACCCCTGCTAGTGAGCTGGGCTCCCCCTGCCCTTACAGGGTCCGGTTAGGAGCTGGGAGTCAGACGAAAGAGACAGGTGGCAGTGAAGGTGTACTGGCTGAGGGAGAGAACAAAGCGGGATGTGAGCGAGGGGGGTCATCCCAGGCTGGAGGACGCAGGATGACGGACAAATGGAATCGGCAGTGGAGGGCAAGTGGGCTCGGCCTCACCCAGCCCTTCTCTGCACCCCTCGGTGCAGCACCTCTATTGCCCTTATACTCCACGGCGTCCATGGGCCCCCCGTTCCCGCTGCTGAACCTGCAGACGCACCTGTACCCCGTGATGTGCTCCATGGAACACCCCCTGTCAGCCGACATCGCTGTGGCCACCCGTGCGGATGAGGATGGAGACACGTAAGTGACATTGCCTTGTGAACCTAGGGTGGGGTGTCAGAAGGACCGGCTGTGCAGGACACAGGGGAGGTGAGCTCTCCCCAGGAGCTGTGGGACCTCTGAGGCCCTTCCAACTCGGGGCCTCAGTTTTCCTCTCTGAAAAATGGGCACCCAGACAGCCTCCTGGGACTGTTTTTAGGACAGTGGCTCTTCCAGTTTTGCTTTCTTTTAAAAACTCACCTGCAAAAGTGGGAATGTCTTTTCTCTGATTGGTTTTCCTGTGTACATTAGACACAGGCGTGGAGCGCCTGGCCCGGGGCCCTGGTGTCTTAGAGATGGGGCCGGTGTCCATTGCACTGTAGTTGCTTTGTCCCAATGTTGCACACTGTACAACCTAGACACAAAGTTGCAATACAGACTGCATAATTTGCAACACTTTCAGCCCCCAGGAGCTGGGGCGTGGGGGAGGGTGTTTTGTCTTTCAGTCTAGTTCATTGTTTCAGAGCCACTAAATAGAGAATCCCTCATGGGGGATGAAGCCCCCAAGGTGTGAGGACCCTGCATCCCCCGGGGCAGGTGGATGGGGGGGGACTCAGCCCTGTGCCTGGCGCAGAGGATTCAGCTCAGACACTCCAGGACCGAGCTGATTCTAGCGCCCTCTTCCGTGCCTCAGTTTCCCACCTATTTTTTAAAAAAATACAAAACAGGAACCTTGCGTGAGGAAGAGCTGGTTTTGTACACGTCGCCTATGTAGACACTGGTTTGGGGACTGCAAACCACAGGTGGGGACCTGTAGCTGCACAGACCGAGGCCTCAGCGCGGGGGAGGGCCCCCCTCCAGCCCCACACCCCCGGCTGGGCTGGGCTGGGCGGACCCCTATCCTGCTTAGGTGCAAGGATGCGCATGCGTATAATGCAAAGCATAGGGGCGCTCCATACAGCGGAGTGGGTGGAGGCCGGCTGCGGCGGCCTGCAGCGTGGGAAGGCGGCTCCCCGCCCCCCCAGGGGCTGTGGGCCACCTGGGTGAACCCAGGCAGGAGAAAGTGCCCTGAGACTGAGAACTGCCTGTGTAAAAAACCAGCTCCCAGCCACCGCAGGGGACGGGGTACCCTGCGTCACGAAGGAAGCAGGTTGCATTGCTGTGCACCAACCTGCCCCCCACCAACACACACACACC
This sequence comes from Ochotona curzoniae, assembly GCF_017591425.1. Lineage (NCBI taxonomy): Eukaryota > Metazoa > Chordata > Mammalia > Lagomorpha > Ochotonidae > Ochotona > Ochotona curzoniae. Next base: position 790,238 of record NW_024465561.1, on the reverse strand, counting down.
CCTACAACCAGCTGTCGGTGCTCTGGGAAAGCAGGGTACAGGCTTGAGGCCCCCGGGGGCTCAGCGGGCTCCCAGCTCCTGCCCTTCCCCCCCAACCCTCGTCATCCGCCCCCCTCTCTCCTCCCCAAACGCAAACACTTCTGCCTCAGCTGCCTGCTCGGGGAAATCCCTTCCCGCAGCGCGCGACCGCAGCCCAGCTGCTCCGGCCTCCCACGTCAGCGCGCTGTCAGTCACTCGCAGCCAGCCACCCCTTCTCCACCGCCGGCACTCCCTCCGGCCTTAACCCCTTCCGCTGGAGCCGCGCTTTACCGGAACGGCCCCCCACTTCACACCGCGGGGAAGGGGGTGGCGGGGACGCACCCCAGAGAAGCCAGGTGGACCGGCTAATGGGGCGGCGTGAGGGAGGATGACCTGCAGGAGGAGCTGCAACTCGGAGCTTTGCAAGTGAGGCTCCCACGGCTTATGGTGCGTGCGCCTTGACACCCCTTCCGTCTCCCACACCCCCGCTGGGGGATGAGGACAGCACTGGAGGCAGGGCCTCTCTCCAAAGCCCCAAATTCCCAGACGCCCGCATTGCAACGCTGAACCGAGCCCCCAGCCCCTGTAAGCGCCAGGTCCCGAACAACCAACCTCTAGAGACGCCCGGGGTGTGAGGGGTGATGCTGATGTCCCCGCCCCCTCGCAACCTGCAAATCAGCAAAATGATAAGACGTATTCCTGGCGTCCCCAAGCCGGTGAAGAAAGGGGGGGGGACAGTTGGAGAGCTAAGGAACGTCCTTGTATCTCAGTAAGAGTTAGGGGGATGCCCGGGTATGGGAAGGGGCCCGCTGCACAGTGTGAGCCCTGTGTGTGTGGGGTCGGAGTTCCAGAGGGGGACCCCCTCAGGCTGCAGCCTCCCCGGAGGAGGGGGAACCTCTGTGTGGCCCCATCCCCCGCCCCGTGCAGGGCTGGAAGTGGAGGCGGCGCGCGGGGACGGCCGGGGTAGATCCCCGGCGGGACCGGCTTCCCTCCCCCGGGAGCAGGAAGCCGAGCTCCGCCCCACAGACCTGTTACTGGAAGTCCGAGGGCTGGGCCGCCCCTCCCGTCCCCACTTCCTCCGGCCCCGCCCCACCCCCTGCGGCCCGCGCCTTTATGGGAACTCGGGCCTGGACGGTTTCTCTGAAATCGCGTTCGCTCCAGCTGCCCTCGCTTAACCCCGCCGCGTCCCCGCCCCCCCACCCCAAGCAGGGCGGCCCCTCCCGGAGACCCCGGCCCAGGGGCGCCCCCCTAGCCTTGGTTTTATTTTTAATTTTATTTGACTTTGCCCGGATTTGTTCCAGACCTCCTCCCCCTACACACCGCCCCCGCACAGCTCGGCAGGATAATCTCGCCCTGGCAGGTGTCAGCTGCCAAGCGCGCGCGCGCGCGCGCGCGCGGACGGGAGGGTGCCCCCAAAAAAGGCCATGTGACCTTGCCCCAGCGGCTGCTAGGAGGGGCTGCAGCCCAGGGCCCTGCTGCGCCCCTGGCCCCCTTTAGCCCGTGCTTCGCTCAGAATCCAGCACCCCTAAAGGAAGGAAATCTTGCTGGAGTCTGGGTGCACATTCCATAGTTTGGGAGAGACCCTGGCATCTAAGGTGATACCAGGCTGAGAAAGTGACTGTCCTAACGGAGTTGAAATACAGGTCAAGCTCCCACCGGTGTCCCCGCAGCCAGCAAGGCCCACCCCCATGCACTCCGCGAAGCATCTTCATCATCTTCATCCTCGCTCCCTGGTTCACTGGCCAAAGCCATGGGCCCAGGATTCCACCCGAGTCTCCCACGTGGGTGGCAGGGACCTCAGTACCTGAGTCCTCACGTGCCTATTGTGCCATGCACACGGGCAGGAAGCTAGAACTGGGACTTGAAGCCAGACCCTGCAATACGGGATGCCTCCACCCCGAAAGAGTCTTGACGGGGGTTCAGAGTGGGGCCAGGACGCCAGGTCTTCTGTATCAGTACTGAGCAGTTACCAGGTATCATCAGAAGGCTGTGCCCACCCCACACACACACACACCCAGGGACATGACCTTGGCCAGCTGAAGTTAACTCCAGACTGTGAAAGCTGACAACCACCCCGGGGAGCCGGATGAGATATGGGGCAGAGTGAGACCAAAGGGGGCTGAAGGGGGTAGGCTGAGAGTCCAGCGGGCAGAGCTGCACAGGGGTGACAGGTGGCCAGCCCTGGTGTCTGACAACCCCCTCCTGCTCCGACCGCAGGCCTCTCCACATCGCTGTGGTGCAGGGCAACCTGCCCGCAGTGCAACGGCTCATCAAACTCTTCCTGCACGGGGGCCGGGAGTTGGATATTTACAACAACATGCGCCAGGTGAGGCAGCAGCCCTGGGGGCCACTGCGGGGGGGAGGGGGGCGGCTGGAAGGAGAGAGGAACGAGAGAGAGCATGGGGCCACAGGGCAGCACAGGGGTCACTCACAGCCTGTGTCCACCACCAGACCCCGCTCCACCTAGCAGTGATCACGACGCTGCCCGCTGTGGTTCAGCTCCTGGTACTGGCCGGTGCCAGTCCCATGGCGCTGGACCGCAACGGCCAGACGGCGGCTCACCTGGCGTGCGAGCACCAGAGCCCGGCCTGCCTGCGGGCCCTCATGGACAACGCGGCGCCCGGCACGGTGGACCTGGAGGCCCGCAATTACGACGGTGAGTACCTGCCTACCTACCTAGTGCGCTGTCCGGCGGGTGGCCTACCCGAGTCACTCCCCCGGCGGCCAGGGGTCTGAGTGCGCCTCCTCGCCTTCCCCAGGGCTCACTGCCCTGCACGTGGCCGTCAACGCCGAGTGCCACGAAGCCGTGCTGTTCCTGCTGGAGCGAGGCGCGGACGTCGACGCGGTGGTGAGCCTGCGCGGTTGTGGGGCAGGGCCAGCGGTGCGCGTGCCCGGGCGGGGCGGGGCTGGCGCGTGGAGACCCTCAACGTCCACCCCCCTCCTCGCCGCAGGACATTAAGAGTGGCCGCTCCCCGCTCATCCACGCCGTGGAAAACAACAGCCTAAACATGGTGCAGCTGCTGCTGCAGGTGCGTACGACCACTTGCCCTTTGCATCTCCCCGCCAGGCCATCGCCCCTGCTCCCTCGTGCCCCACGTCCTGGCCTCTCCGACCCCACCTCGGGTCAGTCCAGCGTTGCTTGCTGTGTTTGCACCGGCCCCCAGCCTCCCCGACCCTGCACAGGTGCGGCCCATGGGCGCCGCTCCTGACCGCACGTTCTCCTCGCCCTGCAGCACGGCGCCAACGTGAACGCCCAGATGTACTCGGGCAGCTCGGCCCTGCACTCGGCGTCGGGCCGCGGGCTGCTCCCACTCGTGCGCACGCTGGTCCGCAGCGGCGCTGACAGCGGCCTCAAGAACTGCCACAACGACACGCCGCTCATGGTGGCTCGCAGCCGCCGGGTGAGTGCGCGCGCCGGGCGTGCGTCCCAGGGAAGCGCTGGGCAGGTGCACGTGCGGGCCGCCGCGAGTGTGTACCGGCCCATCCATCTCCGGGTGGGTGACCTCACCTGAAGGCTTGTTAGGGTCACTGCGGACAGGACCCCTGAGCCAGGAGGGGCTCTGAAACCACGGCTGTCCCCGGTGACCTCCCTTCCCCATGGGTCCCCAGGTCATCGACATCCTGAGGGGGAAGGCCACCCGGGCTGCGTCCTCGTCCCAGCGCGACCCCTCCCCGGACCGCAGTGCCACCACCTCCCCTGAGGGCAGCAGCCGTCTCAGCTCCAATGGTGAGGAGCTCCGGGGGTCTCCTGCCGGCCTGGGCCCACAACCCCGCCCCCTCTTTCCTCCGGATCCGGCTGACTCTGGCTTTTTCCATCACCCCCGCAGGTCTCCTCTCCACCTCCCCGTCCTCCTCGCCCTCCCAGTCTCCCTCCAAGGACCTCCCTGGATTTCCCATGGCTCCCCAGAACTTCTTCCTGCCCTCACCGTCCCCCAATGCCTTCCTACCCTTCCCAGGGGTTCTCCGAGGCCCTGTCCTGCCAGTGCCCCCCGCCCCAGCTCCAGGAGGCAGCTGAAAGGGGAGGGGGGCTGATCTCTGACTCATGAGGACTCGGGACCCCACACCCCACCCCGTGTGTGGCTCGGTCGGTGGGGTGACCCTTCTGGAAACTGTGAAGATCTTGGAGCCCAGCTCCCACCAGGGAGGTCTCCTGGACCAGAACTGGCACCCAGGCACAGGCCACAATGCAAGGGCCCCTTGTAGGCACTGGGTCTCTGGCTCACCTCTGTCGGCCAGTCCAGGGCTCTGCCTGGCTGCCCTCAGGCCACACCCTGGAAGACCTCCACCCGGATTCGGGTCTCCTTGGACTCCTGCAGAGGTAGGAGAGTCCCCCCAGGGAGGGCGGGGGGACAGGAGCTCCCTGCCACCCTCAGCTGAGGTGGAGGGCGAGCGGAGGGGAGCAGAGAGAGGAGGCAGGCACTGATGACTATGTAAATTATTAGGCATTTGGGTTGGATTTCTTTTGTAATAAACTATTTTTGTACCATACCCTGTGCTTGACTGGGCCTTTAAGACAAGAGGGCCTGCGCGAGGCGCGCGCGCACGGGCGCGCGCGCGCGTGTGTGTGTGTGTGTGTGTGTGTGCGCGCGCGCGTGCGTGCACCTGTTGACCGACCACGGGGGTGGTGGCTGATTCGGGGAGGTTTGTGACATCACTGTGCCAGTTGGCCTGGGTATGATTCGGGGTGTGTGCGTGTAACATCTTTCCCGTGCCCCTGGGGGCACACATCCTGGGGTAACCCTCAGCGTGGGCAGCTGTGGTGGCAGTGCCTGTGACCAGCTCTGACGTGACACCCAGCGTTGTGGGAGGGCAATTCCTCTGCCACTGCATCATGTGCTGCAATGCACCCCAGATGTCCCTCACGGCTCCGGAGGGGCCGTGAGGGGCAGCAAAGCCAGGTGTTTCTCATGGACGGCAGGAAACAACTTCAGCTGCCAGCACCCTGCCTCCTCGGCCCCGGTCAGCAGGAAGCGGGGGTACCGAGCCACACCCCGGGTCTGGGGGTCTGGGTAGCCTGCCTTCAGGGATTGTGCCTCCTGCCGGCCTGCAGCAAACCATGGCAAACCCAGTGTTTCAACCCGGGTTCAAGGTGTTGGGGGGATGCAGGCTCCCCGGGAGGTGACAGGACAGCCATTCCTTCCCAGAGTCCCTCCTTCCGCTTCTCAGCTTCTGGCGGGTTAGGGTCCACCCAGGGGACCCCCAACTGGCTCCTCCCTCCCAAGGCCTCCATTGCACCTGCCCAGTCCCTCCGTGCACCGGTGCCACTGCCTCTCAGACTCCTGCAGGGAGGGGGGGGGGAACCAGATGCAGATCTGGGGTGCAGGGTCCTCAACAGTCCAAGAAACAATGGGACAGGGAGGTCCCCAGATCTGGGCTGACCTAGTGCGACCCAAGGCAAAGGGGCGTGTGGGGGACACAGGGGACCCGGGTCCCACTCCACTGGTCTGGCTGAGTGGCCATGTGCATGGTTCTGCAGGCCTCAGGGACAGTGGGGTGACCATTTTCACACCAAGATACCACAGTGTGTGTGTGGTGTGGCTGTGGGCTCAGCTGCCTTCCTAACCTGCTGGGTGACCCTAAGGGGACCAGGGATGGACTGTGTATGTGTGTAGTTCCAGGGAAGCCCTGGCCAGGTGATGGGCCTGCCTCCTGACCAGGGTGGCCGCAGGGCCCTGTATGTGTATGCCACCAAGTGTCAACGTCCCTGACCTGCCTCTGGGGATTGGGGTTTCTGAGAGCACCCTAACTCAGAGGTGCCTACTTCCTGTGACAGTTTAGAAAACTCGCCACACACCAGGGTGGCTTCAGACCAGAGGCGTCCATCACCTCACAGCGCTGGGGGTTGACGGCGGAGATACAGATGTCCCCAGGCCCATGTTTCTGCAGACGGCCATCTTCCAAGGCTTCTAGAAGTTTCCATTGGCTGCAGGTCATCCCTGCCAGCTGCTGGCCTTCCCCTCCGGCCTCCACCCGCAGCTTCATTGGCCTCCTTCTCCAGGACAACCTCCTGAACTTTCTGATACCTGGGAATTTACCTCCAAGTGCAGCCACACACTTAGGTCCCAGGGGTTAGAATTTTCATTGCCAGGCCCAGCATAACAACTCAACAGCTAAATCCTCTTGCAAATGCCAGGACCTCATGTGGGCACTGGTTCATGTCCCAACTGTTCCACTTCCCATCCAGCTCCCTGCTTGTGGCCTAAGAAAGCAGTGAAGGACGGCCCAAAGCCTTGGGACCCTGCACCTGTGTGGGAGACCTGGAAGAAACTCCTGGCTTCAGATTGGCTCTGCTCTAGCCGTTGTGGCCACTTGGAGAATGAACCAGTGGATATAAGATCTTTCTCTCCTTCTCTCCATAAATCTGATGTGCCTTTCCAATAAAATAAGCAAATCCTTATATATATATTTTTTTTCTTTTTTTTCTGTGTATGTGAGTGGGTACACTCCTTACATATTTGCCATCCAGTTCTCCCACTTGACTGGCAGGGACCCCAGTCCTCACGCCACTGCTGCAGCCCACCGGGGTGCACCACCAGCAGGCAGCCGGAGGCAGGAGCCAGAGCTGGGACTTGAACCAAATGCTCTGATAAGGGACGGTGGGGGGGGCGGAGGGCTGTATAGCTAGGCTCAGCGCCCACCCCCCACCAAGGGAGCCACCACTAAGCCCACTCCTAAGGGTGACACTGGGTATGTGTGACCCTCACGTGATCATCCTAGCACGCACATGTGTGCGGCAGACATGCCAGCCTCGACCGCACCCTGGCCGCAGGGCAGAGCCCACAGCCCAGGCCCCAGCCCAGCCCCTTGCACTATGGTAGCTGCAGCTCATTCTTTGTGGCCGAGTCTAGGCTCGTGTCCCCGTGTGACCAATCTGGGGACATGAACAAGAAACACGTACATGTCTTAGGCAACACTGGGCACGAGAACTGTTCGCTGCAGACAAGGAAGTTGGGGTTCAGACAGAGCAGAGGGCCTGTCCAAACCCAGGGCAGTGACCTCCAGACACTCACAAATATCTACCATTCTTTTTTTTTTTCTTTTAAAGATTTATTTTTATTGGGAATGCAGAGTACAGAGAGGAGAAACAGAAAGATCTTCTATCCGCTGGTTCACTCACCAAGTAGACATAACAGCTGGAGCTGAGCTGATCCAAAGCCAGGAGCCAGGAGCTCCCTCTGGGTCTCCCACACGGATGCAGGGTCCCAAGGCTTTGGGCCGTCCTTGACTGCTTTTCCAGGCCACAGGCAGGGAGCTAGATGGGAAATGGAGCAGCTGGGACATGAACCGGCACCCATACAGGCTCCCGAAGCTTGAAAAAGAAGGATTAGCCAATTGAGCCACCACACCAGGCCCAGAATTCTAAGAGTACAAGCAGAAGTGTGTGCCTGGGAAGCTGGGGTTCAGCTGCTGCTTGCAAGACTGACAGCCACCGTTGGAGCATCAGTTCCAGTCCCACGTGGACACAGGGGCCCACACCTTCAGGCCACCTTCAGCTGCACTTCCCAGACCATCAGCAGGGAGCCAGGTGAGAAGTGGGGCAGCAGGGACTCAAACCCATGCCAATGGGATGCCAGTGTGACCTGCTCAGCCACCATGCCAACCCCGAGAGAATGACTATTGCGGGTCACCATACTGTGCCATTAAACGACCCCGACCCTCCACTTCGTCCTCTGCATACTGGGAAGGACACCCACCCGGGGGCCTGGCCCACAGCGCACCCTGATGCCCCGTGCCTGCAGGGGCCGAGTTCCCACACGTGTGAGAGACCGGGCCTGGGTCTGGGAGCCAAGTGAGTGCGGCACCAGCCGTGGTGAGCTACTTCTCTAAAACCCCACGACCCGGCTTCTCCACACACGGAAATCCCCTCTCGGCCTCCCAGGCCTCGGGACCCAACGTGTGGCCCCCTGCCCCACCCCTGCACAGAGGTGGATGCCAGTGAGGGGACAGGAGCCGCTGCCCACAGCCCTCCACCTGCACGGACACAGAGGGGGCCTGAGGCCCAGACAGGCAGCAGGCCTCACCCTGGGATTTCGTGAAGTACCATAAACCCACGGGAGGAGGAGGAGAAGACCCCCAGGGCGTGCCTCCTGCTGCACAGGACTGAGAGGCTCCCAGCGTGGGCATGGCCTGTCACAGAGCCGGCCTGCGGGCTCCATCCCCAGGCCAGGCCAGGCGGTGGCCCACAGGGACCAGCTGAGATGCCACGGCTCTGGACCGGATGCCCAGCTCTGGCTTCCTGGAGCCAGTGTCCTGCCCCTGCAGACCGCAAATGCAGGTACAGCCATCCCTGCCTCCCGGCGACAGGCTGTTCTGCTCCCCTCCCTGCCTCGTGGGCATCTGTGCTGTACGTCTCCACACAGGAACTCTCTCTGGCATGCACGCCCTCTGTCTCTCAAATTTCAGGGGGAAAAAGGTTAATATCATGAAAAGCAAAGACCAGATGGAGAGAGTGGGCCTGGCTGGAGGAAACGAAGAGCAGTGAGCATCCAGCGCCATCTGCAATGTCGGTTCAGCTCTGGACTGCACAGCCTGGGCCTCCCAGCCGGTGCACGCGGGCTGCCCCTGCAGACCCCGGCCTTGCCTGGCCGCTAAGCGTCCCCCAGTCACAGGGCACAGTGGCCGAGAGCAGGGAGGGAGGCCCAGCCGGAGGACTTCCAGGCCCAGTGGCAGAATGTCTGCACGTCACTCGGCAATGGTTCCAAGGGTGCGATTTGGCATGCTGCCCACGAAGCCTGACCCTGGGGGACGGATGGGTCCACAACACATGTAACACTTCTCACAAATCGAAAAGCATTCAAAAAGTGATCCCCCCCCCCCAAAAAAAAAAATTCAAATTAGACGTGCACAATCCTAAAGGGTCTCCATCCGCATCTGGGAGTTTGCAATTTTGGGAGCTGGACTCACAGCCTCGGGGGTGTGGCCAGGGCTGGGGGTGTGGCCAACGTCTAAGGGGCGGGGCCAGCGCCCCGGAGGCGTGGCCATGTGCTGGGGGTGTGGTCAGAGAAAACAGCCAAGGGACAAGCCTGTGTTCAGCGCGCCCTCTTGTGGCCGCATCAGGTCTCGCCACCACTTTTTCTTGGACGACTTGAAGGGAGGCGTACAGCCCTTTTGACAACTTTTAAACCTTTCCAGTAAACAAGAGCAGAAACAGAATTATGACGTCAGCGCAAGACTCCACCTTAGCACGTGACTGGTTTCCTGCATCCAGCACAGCGTTTGGCAGGGACAGCCAGTGTGTAGGATGCCCTGTGTCAGTCCACACTTCTTTATCCTGGCCCCAAGTGTGAGACATGGAGGCTATTTCCAGGAGCCTTTGGGCGGCTAAGTTTTCAATTTTCTGGAAGATACATGCTCTCAAGTGTACCTTTTCACAAAAGTTTGCTATTAATATTGAAAGGCAAAAAGAGATGGGCCTGGCGCGATACCGTGGTGCTTAAAGTCCTCGCCTTGCACGCGCTCGGATCCCATGTGGTCGCCGGTTCCAATCCTGGCAGCCCCGCTTCCCATCCAGCTCCCTGCTTGTGGCCTGGGAAAGCAGTGGAGGACAGCCCAAAGCCTTGGGACCCTGCATCCGCGTGGGAGACCCAGAAGAGCTCCTGGCTCCTGGATCAGATTGGCTCAGCTGCAGCCGTTGCGGCCGCTTGGAGAGTGAACCATCAGATGGAAGATCTTCCTATCTTTCCTTCTTTCTGTCTATCTGACTTTCCAATAAAAATAAATAAATCTTAAAAAAACACACAGGTGGATGCCGCAGAAAGTCAGTGAGCATTGCAGTGCGTTAGGGCAGCGAGAACTGGCAGCTCAGAAACGCTGTGGAGGAGGGCTGCTGGGAAGACAGACGGCGACAGGTGTTGGCAGGCCCAGAGCACTCAGAACCCCGGTGCCCGGCTGGCACGACATACGCTGGCACAGCTGGTCTGCAGAACCATTCGGCAGCTCCTCGGAGTGCTCTGCTTTCCGCCTCCTGGCTAACGGGCACCCGGGAGGCAGCAGGTGCTCGCTCGAGCACGTGGGTCCCTGCCACCTGCTTGAGTGCACCGCATCCCGTTCCTGCTTCCTGGCTTTGGCCCAGCCCACAATGTGGCTGTTGAGGGCACTGCTTTCCCAGGCCAGAGGCAGGGAGCTGGATGGGAAGAGGAGCAGCCAGCACATGAACAGGTGCCCACATGCAATCCTGGCGCTTGAAGCGGAGTATAACCTGTTGAGCTACAGTGCCAGCCCCTAGATCATTCTTTTTGGATTTATCTACTTACTTATTTGCTCCCCGGGCTCCCTGCCCCTCCTCCCGTCCCACAGCTTGCTTGCCTGGCCCCACGGGGGGCAGGTGCAGTGGCCCAGGTAGCACCCCACTTCACCCATCTCCCACAGCACTCACTACCCCCAGCGCCCCCGACCCCGGAACCCCTCAGCATCCTGCACACACTAACCTTCCCTGTAGCGAAATCGGATGAGCTAGGTGCCATCCATGGGTGCACGCGGGGCCACACAGCTCAGGTGCTTCCCAGGCCGGGCCGCCGCAGGCACCGAGTGTGCTGCTCCTCCGCACCCCTGTACCCCTGTGCACCTGCCCACCCACACCCGGAGGAGGCCACCCCTTCCTCCGCACCCCTGTACCCCTGTGCACCTGCCCACCCACACCCGGAGGAGGCCACCCCTTCCTCCGCACCCCTGTACCCCTGTGCACCTGCCCACCCCACACCCGGAGGCTGCAGAGGAAGCCCTGCTGGGCGGGTTGGCTCCCTGCTTCCCAGCGAGGCGCAGACCCCGCAGACCCCAGCAGGCTCCCAGTACGGTCCCCACGCGCGAAGCTGCCACGGGCCCAGGAGCGGGGAGTTAGAGGGGCGGAGCAAATGTGCGTCATGTCGGACCCACGGGGACTGGCACGGAACCAAGGTTCCCTAAGGACGGCTACCTGTTCCTGCGAATTCGCCGGCGCCTGCGCACAAGCGCCTGACGGGCCTCCCGGGGGCGGGGCCAGCAGCCTGGGGCGGGGCCTGAGGGCCGGAGGCGGGGCCTGAGCTGGAGGAGGTGGTGCCTGATCACTGGAGGCGGGGCCAGCAGCCTGGGGCGGAGCCTGGAAGCCAGGGGCGGGGCCTGGGCTGGAGGGGGTGGTGCCTGACCACTGGAGGCGGGGCCAGCAGCCTGGGGCGGAGCCTGAGGGCCAGAGGCGGGGCCTGGGGGGCCTGGGTGTCTAGCGGCCCTGGAAGTGCATTCCCACAGCGCCCCCGCGTGGCCGCCCCGCGCACAGCCCCGACGGCGCCGGAGCCGCAGGTCCTGCAGGTGCCAGGGATCCAGCAGGGCTGCCCGCGGTGCGCTGAGCGGCCGTGCCCGGCCTCGCCAGCCTCTAGAGACCCTTCATGCCAGGCCGCGACCGCATGCAAGCAGCGCGGGCCGGACCCCATGCAAGCAGCGCGGGCCGCAGTCCCAGTGTTGCACCTGCCCGTCCCACCCCATCTCGAGCCCACAGCCGCACACACACGAGCCGCTGGGCACCAGACTTCCGTACCTGTCCGGGTAGGAGCCCCGGGCCGCAGGTGCCCCGGCCCCGCCCCTGCCGGGACTCAGGTGCCCGCCCCGGCCCGCCTCCCGCCTGCGCCCGGCCGCACCCAGCCGTCCCTGCGCTCCCGGGGGACCCATGGCTGCGGCGGCGGCCCCGCGCCGGTGGCAGTGGGCAGAGCCCCGCGCGCTCGGCCGCGCCGTCAGGCTGCTGCAGCGCCTGCAAGAGCAGTGCGAAGACCCCCGGCTGTCCCTCAGTCCCCCCTCGCTGCGGGACCTGCTGCCCCGCACGGCGCAGTTACTCGGAGAAGTGGCCAAAGCCCGACGGGCGGCCGGCGGGGACGGCCCCGCGGGAGACTTCCTCGTCGTCTACCTGGACAACCTGGAGGCCAAGGTCAAGCAGGTGGCGGCGCTGCTGCCGCCCCCAGGACGGAGGGATGCCAACGACGAGCTCTTCCGGGAGGGTTCTAGACTCAGGTGAGCAGCTGCACTGCCGACGGGGCGGGGTCCCCCCCACCAGAAGTCCTACCTCCGACCAGGGACCCCGATTTCTGGCTCTCCAACCGAGGTCCCCCCGCAGCCCTCCTCCCTCCCACCGGGAGTCCTCCCACAGCCCTCTGACCACAGGTCCAAGTCCCCAGCCCCTCCTCCCTCGGACCCAGGGATCCAAGTCCCCAGCACCGCCTCCCTTGGACACAGAGATCCAAGTCCCCAGCACCGTTCCCTCACACCCAGGGGTCCAGACCCTCCTCCCTCACACCAGGGGTCCAGACCCTCCTCCCGCACACCCAGGGGTCCAGCCCCTCCTCCCTCACACCCAGGGGTCCAGACCCTCCTCCCGCACACCCAGGGGTCCAGACCCTCCTCCCGCACACCCAGGGGGCCAGCCCCTCCTCCCTCACACCAGGGGTCCAGCCCAGGCTCTCCTCCCTCACACCCAGGGCTCCAGCCCCTCCTCCCTCACACCAGGGTTCCAGACCCTCCTCCCTCACACCAGGGGTCCAGACCCTCCTCCCTCACACCCAGGGGTCCAGCCCCTCCTCCCTCACACCAGGGGTCCAGACCCTCCTCCCGCACACCCAGGGGTCCAGCCCCTCCTCCCTCACACCAGGGGTCCAGACCCTCCTCCCTCACACCAGGGGTCCAGACCCTCCTCCCTCACACCAGGGGTCCAGCCCCTCCTCCCTCACATCCAGGGCTCCAGCCCAGGCTCTCCTCCCTCACACCCAGGGCTCCAGCCCCAGCCTCTGTTCCCTGAGGACTGGACCGCAGTGTTTTGCTGCCTTGGACCACCCCTGCTCTCCACCCACTTTGCCCCTCTGCTGGTTCCCCCAGCAGCCAGCTCCCCACACCACAGTCTCTCGGGCACCCTGAGCTTCCAACCTGAAGGGGTGGTGAGCTCCAGGGCTGATCCGGCCCTGGCTCTTTAGCGAGTGTGCTGTGGGGTCCCCCAGGTCCCCCAGACATGAAGCGTGTAGGCTTCACAGCCTGCCCACCGGGACTGTGTCATCATGAGGCTCACATTGCAATGAGGCTAGGCCAACCGGGAACTGAAGGGGAAGCTTATTTTAGTGTCAATAATAATAATAACTGAAAGCCAGAGGGTACAACTGGGCTCAGTACCAAATGACTCTAGACAGACTCTGCCCACACAAACGCCCGATGGCTGAATATTGTGCAGTGAGCTGACTGTCTTCCCGTGACAGACCCACGCCACTGCACCAGTGGTAGGGGCCAAGCACGTTTCCAGAGACATCACTGCATAGATACGCTGTGCCCGCTTCACGAGCACGGGGCTTCTGTGTGTCCTGCCAGTCCTGGCGCTGCACCTGCCGTGCCAGCCCCTCCCACTGTCGCACACTCCCAGAGGCTTCTAGAAACTACTTGGAGGTTCCAGACATTCCAACTCCCCAAAAGTTTCATGCAGGCTACTGGTCAGTTTTTAATTCTCTGGCTAAACTATAAAAACAAATAGCAATGGAATTTCAATAACTTTTTATTTGTTTTTGTTGGACAGTTCTATTTACAGAGAGAAGGAGAGATAGAGATCAAAATCTTCCACCCGCTGATTCCCTCCCCAAGTGGCCACAATGGCCAGAGCTGAGCCTATTCGAAGCCAGGAGCCAGAAGCTTCCTCTGGGTCTCCCACGTGGGTGCAGGGTCCCAAGGCTTTGGGCCGTCCTACACTGCTTTCCCAGGTCACAAGCAGGGAGCTGGATGGGAAGTGGGGCCTCCAGGATTAGAACCGGTGCCCATGTGGGATCCCAGCAGATCAGCCAGCCAAGCCAGCCGAGCCACTGCACCAGGCCGAGCTCTGACATCCTCAGATTCTCATCTCCAACACACTGATTTGCTTTGTGATCAGTATAAAGCCATTATAGCTCACTTAAAAAAATAAAAAAGTCTTTCTACCAAGTTTGGAAATCTATATACTTCTCAAAGTGTTTCTGCCTTGGCCCCGCCAGCTAGGGAGAGCAAGCACAGTTCTGTCACACAGCTGGGGCTCCTGGGACGTGAGGCTGCTTAGCAACTTCCAGGAACCCTGCATCGCTGGCCCCAGGAGCTATTAATAGCAAATAAGAACACAGCCATGAGATTAGCTCCCCCAGGTGCCAACTCCACGCCCGAGGCTCACACTTGGCCTGTGAGGCACACGTACCTTTAAAAGTCTCAGGAGAGAGCCCACCGCAGTAGCCTAGTGGCTAAATCCTAGCCTTACATCTACCAGGAGCCCATAGTGGTGCCAATTCGTATCCCAGCTGCTCCATTTCCCATCCAGCTCCCTGCTTGTGGTCTGGGAAAGCAATGGAGGACGGCCCAAAGCCTTGGGACCCTGCACCCATGTGGGAGACCCAGAAAAAGCTCCTGGCTCCTGGCTTCAAATCGGCTCAGCTCCAGCCATTGTGGCCACTTGGGGAGTGAACTAGTGGGTAGACAATCTTTTCTCTCTGTCTCTCCTTCTCTCTGTAACTCTAACTTTCCAATACAAAATTAAAACTAAATCTTTTAAAAATTTTAAAGATACAACATAAATATGAGTCCCAGGAAACATGGAATGAAGACATTAGTTCATTTTGTAAAGAGAAAAAAAAAATCCCAAATCTTGAACCCCGTAGTGATTTTGCAAAACCCATTTTCCAGGAACTTTTTGAAGAACCATCATATTTATCCATAGATTTCAAAATTTTTTTGTCACCAAAATAAAATGACTTTTTGAAAAACAAAATGCTTGCTTATGTATCTGAAAGGCAGCGTGAGGTCTCCCATCCACTGGTTCGTTCTCCCAGTACATGCAACAGCCAGGAGCCAGGAGCCCCATCTGGGTCTCCCATGTGGCTGCTGGTGACCCACATACCTGAGCCCTCACCGACCACCTCCCAGGTGTGTAAGGCAGAAGCTTCGTCAGAAGGGGAGCAGCCAGGACCGAACCAGGCACTCCAGCGTGGGACACAGTCATCCTACACAGCGGCCTAACCCCTGCCCCACAGTACCCACCCCAAGCTTACCTTTTTGCCAAAAAAAAAAAAAATTTTTTTTCACGCATTTGAGTCAGAATTCACTCCCCTAAAAACACCCACAGCGGCTGCAGCTGAGTCACAGC
The DNA here is from genome assembly GCF_017591425.1 of Ochotona curzoniae. Taxonomy (NCBI): domain Eukaryota; kingdom Metazoa; phylum Chordata; class Mammalia; order Lagomorpha; family Ochotonidae; genus Ochotona; species Ochotona curzoniae. The sequence continues at coordinate 775,123 of NW_024465561.1, read as the reverse complement.
CAAAGACAAAAGCGAGGGAGCCGCCCAGGTCTCCCCCACAAACGTGCACCTGAGCCATCAACACCGCCTCGTGGGGTCAGCCACGGCGGGGACCTGGGAGCAGAGCAAGGGCTGCCCACCACCTGGCCACGCCCCTCCCGACCACCCGGCCACGCCCCCTCCCGGGGTCTCCGTCCTCAGCTGCCTCATGTGCAGGGAGATGCAAAAGGCGCCTGGCCAAGGGGCCAGCGTGGGGGCAGAGTGAGCTAATCCTCCACCTTGGGGTGCCAGCATCGCATATGGGCGCCAGTTCCAGTCCCAGCTGCTCCCCTTCCCATGCAGCTCCCTGCTAATGGTCTGGGAAAGCAGTAGAGGACACCCCAAAGCCTTGAAACCCTGCATCCACATGGGAGACCCAGAAAAAGCTCCTGGCTCCCGGCTTTGGATCAGCTCAGCTGTGGTTGTTGTGGCTACATAAGGAATGAACCAGCGGATGGAAGATCTTTCTGTCTCTCTTTCTCTCTGTAAATCTGCCTTTCTAATACAAATAAAGAAATCTTTAAAAATTAAAAACGCTTGGGGAAAACTGCTCTTTTGTCTCCATCACTAACTCAGGAGAGTTCGAGAAATTGGCCCTGGAATCTCCTCCAGGGGGAGGGAGGTAGGGGCACCTATGGGAGCCACGCCGTCCAGCCCTGGTCTTCCTCACCCGCAGGCGACAGCTGGCCAAACTGGCCCTCATCTTCAGTCACATGCACGCCGAGCTGGGTGCACTCTTCCCCAGGGGCAAGTACTGTGGACACGAGTACCAGCTGGCCAAGGCCCCGGCCCAGGCCTTGTGGCGGGAGCACTGTGGAGCCCGGTGAGTGAGCCCCTGCCCCGGTCGGGCTGCAGCCCCCAGCCGAGCCACCTCCCCCCGGTCGCCCCACCATCTGCGCCAACAGAGGCCTCAGCTGTGCCCCCCCACTCCCACCCTGGACCCCAACAGGTGCGTGCTGCCCTGGGCTGAGTTCGAGATGATGCTGGGGAAATGCCACCCGGTGGAGGCCGGCCCCATGGCCCTGGCCCTGCGCTCCACTGTGGACCTCACTTGCAGCGGCCACGTGTCCATCTTTGAGTTTGACATCTTTACGAGGCTGTTCCAGGTCAGGAAGGATGCCAGGATGGAGACAGTATCTCCAAGTGTGAGGGAGGAGGGGCTGGGGTTGGACCCCTGGGTGTGAGGGAGGAGGGGCTGGGGACTGAGTCCTGGGGCAGGAAGGGCTGGACTCTTCCTGGTCAGATGTGTGCGGCTGTGCCTGAAGAGGCTCTCGGGATGCCAGCTGCCCCCCCCCAGGACCCTGCCTGACCCCTGCCCTGCCCCACTCCTCCCTTCCCCAGCCATGGCCGACTTTGCTCAAAAACTGGCAGCTGCTGGCAGTCAACCATCCGGGCTACATGGCCTTCCTCACGTATGACGAGGTGCAAGCCCGCCTGCAGGCCTGCAGAGACAAGCCGGGCAGGTAACCCCCAGCTCTAGGGGGCGTGGGGCAGGCCAGGGGGAGCTGGCATCTCCCACGGGCCCCAGGACCCCACCCCCAGTTGGAGTTCTCCAAACCAGGGGCTTGGAACCAGAGCCGCCCCTCCTACCACAGACCGTCCGCAAGGGTTAATAATTGAGGAGCTAAGCTACTTGGCCCTGGGACTAAGAACAGTCCTGTGTGTGCAAACCCCGGCGGTGGGGAGCAAGCGGTGCTGGTGTCAATGAGCGGCATAGGTGGACATGGCAGGCAGGGACCCAGCACCTGCACCTCACTTCCAGCTCCGTGGCGGCAGGCAGGGTGGACATCAGTGGGTGGCCATGTCCTCACCACGTCCCTCCTGCCGCCCCTTCCAGCTACATCTTCCGGCCAAGCTGCACGCGCTTGGGACAATGGGCCGTCGGCTACGTGAGCTCCGACGGCAGCATCGTGCAGACCATCGCTTCCAACAAGCCCCTATTCCAGGTGCTCCTGAAAGGCCAGAAGGACGGCATGTGAGTCCCCATGCGGCTGGGGGAGGGTCCGCGGGGGCGGCTGCTGTGTGCAAGACCTTGGGAACCTGCCATGCTGCGGCCTTCCAGCAGGGGGCAGGCAAAGGTCTGAGAGAGTGTGTCCCTGCAGATCCCATGCCGATTCTCCCAAATAGAGGGGTCTAGGGGTTCCACCGCCCCCTCCGACCCCCTTCTACATGTCACCTGCCATTCTAGATTCTGGGAGCCCAAAAGAGAAGAGGGGGACCAGCCAGATAGGTGGTGTTCGGTCTGGATCCTGGCCACCCCAGGGCACTCTTCCACAAGCTGCCTTGGAAGGTGGGGGCAGCGGCAGGTCAGGTTTGAGGTTCTCACCTTTTAGGGAAAAAAAAAAAACTATTTATTTGAAAATCAAAGTTACAGGGGCTGATGTGGCATGTCAGGTAAAGCCACTGGCTTCAGTGCCCGCATTCCATACCGGGTGCAAGTTCCAGTCTCGGTTGTTCCACTTCTAGTCCAGCTCTCTGCTGACGCCCCTGGGACAACAGCAGAAAATGGGCCACGCGCTGGGGCTCCTGCAGCCACATGGGAGACCGGCATGAAGCTCCTGCATCCTGGCTGTGGCCTGGGCCAGGGGAGTGAACCCGAGGACAGATCTCTCTCTCTCTTTTCTCTCTGTATAATTCTGACTTTCAAATAAATAAATCTTTAAAATAAAGACAGAGAAAATCCACCGATTCACTCCCCGATTTGCCGCACTGGCAAAGCCACAAGGCAGGAGCTTCTGCTGGGTCTCCCACGTGCGTGCGGGGACTCGGGCACCTGGGCCGCTCTCTGCTGCTTTCCCAGGCGCGTTAGCAGGGAGCAGGATTGAAAGTGGCACAGCCAGGACTTGAACCTGTGCCCATGTGGGATGCCGGCCTCACAAGGGAGAGAGCTTAACTCCCAATGCCACAACGCCAGCCCTGTGTATTCCTTATTTTAATTTCTTAGTCACGACACTTTAGCCAGCCTGTCACTGTTGGTGCCTGTTTTCATTTCAAAACACATGAACACGTGCTGTTGGTTCTTTCCCACGGGACTCGTGGCCAGCAGCGCGCTATCACTCTGGCCCGTAGGAAGCTGGCACGGCTGGTCCCACCCTGAGCCATCACACCGCGGTCTTCCCTGAGCCTGCCCTTCAGTGCCATGTTCCAGGGCTTATCTCCCACCCACCCACCTCCCCCACACACATGCACTGTTTTGAGACGCAGAGAAAGATACAAAGAAAGATCCAGCATCAACTGATCTGTTCCCAAAATGCCCGTGACTGTTGGGGTTGATCTAGGACCAAAGCCAGGATGCAGCACCTCCATCAGGGCCTCTCACAGGGGTGCCAGGGACCCAAGCCCTCGGGCTATCCCTCTGCTGCTTTCCCAGGCACATTAGCAGGGGGCTGCATTGGAAGTGGAGCAGCTGAGGCTTGAACTGGTGCCCTCCTGGGATGCTGGGTTTGTAGGTGGTAGCTTACAGCACAACACTGGCCCAGTGGTGCCCTCCCTGGGTCCCATCTTTGTGGTGTTCACCACCACTCCCTCTGTGGGCATGATTAAATCTATCCTACAGGAGGGAAGCATGCCAAAGAGGTGGTATGGTGGAGGGTCGGGGCAGGTCAGGGACTGTGCTTCTCTGGGTGGCTTGCCAGGCGGGGCCACTACCCCCAGGGGGCCTGTGAGACTGTAGTAAAGGGCGGAAGGAAGACACCCCCGACCCCCAAGCTGTTGCCCTGGCTGCCCTGGGGTCCTAGGCAGAGACCTTGCTCCAGCCTGCGCCTTCCCCGTAACTGTGACCTTGGACACTGGACTCCTGTTCCCTGAGCCTTGGGTCACTGTAACGGAGCTGGACATTCGGAACCATAGCTAAGTGGCCATCCAAGAGACCTGCATCCTGTCTGTGAGGGCTGGCGTTGGAGTGGGGCCTCCACCTCCGGTCCCACTGCCTACTAGTGCACACACTGGGAGGAGCAGCTGGTGGTTCCAGGACTTGACTCCCCGCTTCTGGCTGCAGCTCAGAGCTTCCCACTGTACTCGGTCCAGCCCCAGCTGCTGCAGGCACTGGGAGAGTGGACCAGCAGGTGCAGCTACCTCACCTGTCCTCTCTCTCCACTTCTCTATACCTTTCCAACAGCAGTAACAACAACAATTATATATAATAAAATTAAATCCGCTATGCTCAGGTCTGACTGAAAAGTGAGACTCTAAGGCCAGTGCAGTGGCACAGCTGGTTAAGCCACGCCTTGCACACCCACATCCCCCACTGCAAAGCCCGGGATCAAATCCTGTCCCTGCTTCCCAGCCTGCTTCCTCCTAAGGTGCCTGTGGGGGAAGGAGGGGATGTAACAGCTGTTGACTGGAGCATTTGGGTCCCTGCCTCCCATGTGAGAGATCTGGGCAGAGCTCCAGGGCCCCAGCTGTGGCCTGGGCCCAGTCCTGGCTGTTGCAGACCAGTGGGGGGGAGTGACTTAGTGGATGGAAGCTCTTGCTCTTTCCTTTAAAGAAATAAAATAACTAATTTTGCAAGGCCAGAAAGAAGGGCACAGCAGGAGACTGGAGTTCCCTAGTTCTCCTTCCAGCTGACCCCCCTCCCGGTGCGGTGCCTGAGTCATATAGATTCAGTGTCACCAGCTTGGGAGGCATCTGGGGTGGAGGTGGGGGACACAGCCTGCCCTGAACAGTCCCAATGTGAGAAGGAAAGGAAGAAAAAATCTGCCCCCAGCCCAGCCATGGGCACCAGGGGGTCCTAGGACAGGAAGGGATGACCCCCCCATCACTCTCCACCCTGCCCCCTCAAACCTCCAGGTACCTGTACCCTGACGGGAGGAACCACAACCCTGACCTGAGTGAGCTCTGCCAGACAGAGCCCCACCAGCGCATCCACGTGTCCCAGGTGAGGCCCTGCCCATTGCCCACCCATCCTGCCACACACACCCGGCCGCCCCACCAACTTGGCCTTGGCTCACAGCACTGGCTGGGCAGCTGGGCCACCGAGTATACTCCTTGGCCTCTCTGAGCCTACATCACCTTCGGACTCCTGCCTCCCCCGCAGGGGCCACCGTGGGGATCAAACCAGGAAATGCTGCTGAGTGAGGTCATGGAGCAGCTAATGCACTTGGGCGTGGTCAAGGACAGCTCTGTCCCGTGCCAGCTCTCAGTCTCCATGGCCACTCCAGGGACGGGGTGGGGAGGGGGAGAGAAAAACAACAGAAGTCCGTCCCAGGTGCTGGTGGGGCTACACCTAAACTCTAATGGCTAATGCAGACCTCAGTGGACAGCTGGTATTCCTATCTCCGATAGCCGGCCACCCTGAGCGCAGACAAGCCCAGCCAGAGATGGTCGGACACCCCGGCTTTGAACCTGGGTGAGGGCTCAGAGCTGGCAACGGACTCACTTCCTGGGTGCTGCTGAGCACTGCTCCCCACTCCACCCTCCTGGCTGTACCCCACCCACTTCTCCTCAGGAGCAGCTGCAGCTGTACTGGGCCATGGACTCCACCTTTGAGCTCTGCAAGATCTGCACCGAGAGAGACAAGGATGTGAGGATTGAGCCATGCGGCCACCTGCTCTGCAGCCACTGCCTAGCTGCCTGGCAGGTGCGCCTGGCGCCCGCCCCGCCCTCCCACCAAGCTCCCTTTAAGGGTCTCCCGCTGGTCAGATCCAGCATTTCACTGGGAGACAGGCACCTGCTCGGGATGGAGCAGCAATGGGGCTGGTGCCCGTAACCGCCCAGGGGCGGCAGCGGGTTGGGGGGACAGCAAGATTTCTTGCCACTTCCATCCCCCCTTGCTTCTTCCCCTCCCTGAGTCATATCCCTTCACACCCGTGTCACTGTGGGGCTGGCAGGGGCGGGGGGGCGCTTTCAGGCCCCAAGGAGGCAAGGAATCTGGACCCCCTATTCTTCCCCAGCACACAGACAGTCACACCTGCCCCTTCTGCCGCTGCGAGATCAAGGGCCGGGAGCCCATCAGTATCCACCAAGACCAGGGGAAGCCAGCTGCAGAGGGAGAGCTGGGGGGTCACAGCGACCTAAACGAGAGGGAGCCAGAGAGGGAGCCAGAGCCGGAGCAGGTGAACAGGGCCAGCCGGAACTGGGGCTGGACCCCTGGGGTGAGGGAGGAGGGGCTGGGCTCGACCCCTGGGTGTAAGGAGGAGGGGCTGGGTGGGGCTGGACCCCTGGAAGTGAGGGAGGAGGGGCTGTGCTGGACCCCTGGGTGTGAGGGAGGAGGGACTGGGGCTGGACCCCTGGGTGTAAGGAGGAGGGGCTGGGTTGGACCCCTGGGTGTGAGGGAGGAGGGGCTGGGTTGGACCCCTGGGTGTGAGGGAGGAGGGGCTGGGTGGGGCTGGACCCCTGGGTGTAAGGAGGAGGGGCTGGGCTGGACCCCTGGGTGTAAGGAGGAGGGGCTGAGCAGGATCCAAGAATCCTGGGAGCCTTGATCTTTCCTCCCCTCTTCCTTCTCTTCTCCTGTAGGGCTGGGGACAGCCACATCTTCCTGGTGACCCCAGCTTGTCTCATCCTCTGTCTGCCCCAGGTGGTCCGTTCTGCTCCCCCGCTGCCCCCCAGGAGGCCCATGAATGAAGGCGGGCTGACCGTGGTGAGTCACACATCCGTGTCCTTCAAGGGCGCAGTGAGCTCCCGGTGTGGCGGGAACGCCAAGGGCAGCACGCACGCGGCCACACACCTGCCCCCTGTCCTCTTCCCTCACCCCCTCCCCACCTGCTTCCCTTTCCTGCCCGCCTCCAGGCACACCCCGGCCCCAGGGCCTTTGTCTGGCTTTTCCCTGGACTGGGCACACTGGGCGGTCTCTCGCCTTGCCCACTGCCCGCATCCATTCTTCGCAGCAGTCATTTTTTCCTGTCCACAAAGTGCCAGCCCTGGCCCTGGCTTCCATGCAGAGTCATAACAGAAACCAGGTATCACATGAACGCGCAGACCACGTCTCCCCGCCCCAACCCTGTCCCAGAGAGGTGGCCACACCTGCCTGAAGCCCTGGGGTCTGGGAGAGGAGCCAGCGCGGAGGGAAGTTTGTCTTGGAGGTCCCCCAACCATCGGCACCCAGACCTGGCTTTGTCCTCACCCTCCACTCCACACGGCCACACCCCAGGGCTCCCCACCCCGCAGGCCCTCCGGGGAGGGGCCGGTGGCTGCATGCCTCTCCAGCTGAGTGCGCACGAGGCTTCAATCAATACCGGGGCCTCTTCAAACAAACAGCTCAGGAAGTCCCGGAACATGATTCGACCGCAGCTAGCGAGGGGCCAGCAGGAAGGGGGGGACCAGCGAGGGAAGCTAAAAACAGATCCGGTCTGGGAGCCAAAAGCAAATGGAAACATTAGAGGCACTCAGAGGGCTCCCTGGGGACGGCCAGGGCCACAGTGCAGGGCAGGCGGGCAGGCGGGCAAGCAGGCGGGCAGGCGGCCCCATACCTGGCCTGGGCTGCTGTACTCTGCGGACCACGCCTGCTCGCTGTCTACCCCACCCCCACCTCGAAACTTGGCCTCATTCCAATTCCCTTCAACTCCCTCCGCGCTCTTGCATTCTTCAAAACACATTAGGGCCGTAACAGCCGCGGCGGGCATGCCTCTTGCTTGGGGGGTCTGTCTCTGTTGTGTGCACCTGTTAGAATCCCATTATGCAGAGGGGATCCGTGAGGAAGAGTACAAGTTCTCCGGGGTCCTGGGGGCGGGGGAGTCGGGGTGGAAGCCCTGCCCCTGCCACGCCCAGGGTGGAGGGGGGCGTTGATCTTAGGCAGGATGCTGGGGGAGAGGCGAAGGCTCCACCTCTCTGTGGTGATCCAAGCATGGGCTCCTCCCCCTGGCCGCTGCTGTCCCTTCTCTGAGACACTGTCCCTCCGGGGCGACACTGTCCCATCGTGGGACCCTGCCCACTGAGGCCTTCTCTGATCCCCCCCTCCACCCCTCGTGTCTCCATGGCTGGGGGTGGGGAAGGATGCAGAACACTCTGGAACATTCTGGAATATTCCTCGCTCAGTAGACTCTCAGCTCCACAGACTCTTATGCACGGCATCTTCTCGGAGCCCAGAACAGTGCCTGACACCCAGATGCTCAGAAAATGTCAGGATGGACAGATGGATGGATGGACAGATAGCTGAATGGATAGATAACACACTTTCCTCCTCAAAGCAGAGAGGCCGGGGAGGAAAATACAGGGTGACTGGGGGATATGGGCGACAGGTTGCATCTGCTGAGTGCCACTGTTGCCCAGCTCCCTGAGACACTTCCAATGCCCTCTTCCCTCAGGCACCCCTGGCCCTGCCCAGACTCCAGCCCCAGCTTCCACTTCCCTTGCCCAGAGTCACGACTTTGGCCTCAGCCCCCTGGCAAGTCCCCGCCTGCCCCCAGGCCAGGGAAGGGGCTGGAGGGTAAGTGGGGTCTCCATACCCATGGGGAAAAGTGGATAATGAGGGGTGAAGATGGGGCCAGGGGAAACCTTAGGTCCTTGGAAATCAATCCTGACGCCACCCTGTGTCCACTGCAGAAACTGCTGAATTCAGCGGAGCTGAGCCAGCAGCTGCCCCGCCAGGTGAGACCCCTGGCTCTTACCCCAACTCCCCATCCTCCCAGGGCAGCCTGACCTGGCTGTCCTGCTTAGCTCGACCCAGCCCCGAGATGGCAGCCCCTAACCCCAACTCTCTTTCCGCTTCACAGGGCACCTGACCTACTCAACAGGCAGGCAAAGGCCTGGAAGGGGCTCTGCAAAGAGGAAATAAACTGCCAAGCCTGGCCTGGCCTCCCTGGGTGCAGCTAGAGGGCAGAGGCCACCAGAGGGCAAGCTAGAAAAGGGCAGGCTGAGAGGGCCCAAACTCTATCTGATGACCACATCAGTGACCCTGAGTCGCTCCTCCCTCAGACCTGCACATGGGGACTGGTGCGCCCCCAGCCTCCTCCCTCAGACCTGCACATGGGGACTGGTGTATCCCCAGCCTCCTCCCTCAGACCTGCACATGGGGACTGGTGCACCCCCAGCTGCCTCCCTCAGACCTGCACATGGGGACTGGTGCCCCCCCAGCCTCCTCCCTCAGACCTGCACTTGGGGACTGGTGCCCCCCCAGCCTCCTCCCTCAGACCTGCACTTGGACCCCCCACCAGCTGCCTCCTTCAGTCTCAATAGTCCTTCTGTCAGAATTTCAGTGTCCAGAGTCCCAAGTTCTCAAACGATCAGGCAGGCATCCTCCTCCCCCTTCATGGTGAAAAAGATCCCAGACCCAGGTACCCCTGGATCAGAAAGACAGCCCCCCCACCCCTTCCCTTGCCAGGGACCCAGGACCTGTGCTTCTCCCGCCTCTCCCCTCTGCCCCGTCTCTGTGGTCCTCTCACAGCAACGGTCATCTCCAGTCTCAGTCCAGCTAAGGCCACCCCCCGCCCACCATCAACCATCTTGAGGGGGCCCCAAGTCTCCAGCCCTTTCTGTACCAGGCCCTGAAGCTTCCTGCCACCTGACCTTTCTGAGAAGTCAGGGAGGACTTCCAGGAGGAGGGGGTGGCTGAGCTGAGAGGTGAAAGCTGCAGAATAAAGTACAGAGTGGGCAGAGCCTGAAAGCTTGGGGCAAAAAGGGCATTTCTTGAGAGGCTTCTGGGTCAGGCCAGCAATCCCAGGAGTGGTTGGGAGAACAAGGACTGGAGGGGGAGCGAGGACACGGGCAGCCAGCCAGTCGCCGTCACCCAGCCCCGGCCAGGCCACAAAACCGGTCTGATGAGGACACACGCACCCCGTGACCAGTGGACACTGCAGTCATCCCGCTGCCCCAGAAGCAACCTGGAGTCGCCCCGCATCTGAGCAGCTGCTCCTGGCACCATTCCGCACATCTGTGCAAACAGTACAGTCGCTCCAGCACGGTGGAGGCGGGGGTGGGGAGAGGCTTGGCTAGGAGCAGGGGGCGTCTAGGGACGCCACCACGGGGCACCTGAAGTAAGGCAGCTGGGGTCCGACCAGCCTCCCTGCAGTGTGGCCTCCACGCCGCCCACCAGCTTGGCCCGAAGGTGGTCTGAGGGAAGGCATGTAGGGGTGGCTGACGGCTTTGTGGTGAGAGCAGCAGCCCCTCCCATTAGCAGGCTCCCAGCCCGCAGCCAGGTGCAGCTGACCTCAAACTTACTAAGTCTTTTCCAGGGGCTGGTGCTGTGACACAACAACGTAACCCCACCCGCAAGCGTCAGCGTCCCATATGTGCACCGGTTCATGTCCCAGCTACTCCACTTAGTGGTGCTCCCTGCTTGTGACCTAGAAAAGCAGCAGAGGATGGCCCAAAGCCTTGGGCCCATGCAGCCACATGGGAGACCCAGAGGAGACTTCTGGCTCCCAGCTTAGGGCCATCCTAGCTTTGCCTAGTGCATCCACTGGGAGAGTTAACTAGCAAATGGAAGACCCTCTTTCTCCATCTCGTTCTGTGTCTGTAAAAATCTACCTTTCTAATAAAAAAAATAAATAAATATTTTTTAAAAATTACATCTGGGGCCTGGTGCTTTGGCCTAGCGTCTAAAGTCCTCACCTTGAGCATGCCGGGATCCTATGTGGGAGCCAGTTCTAATCCCGGCTGCTCCACTTCGCATCCAGCTCCCTGCTTGTGGCCTGGGAAAGCAGTCAAGGACGGCCCAAAGCCTTGGGACCCTGCGCCCATGTGGGAGACCTGGGAAAAGCTCCTGGCTCCTGGCTTTGGATTGGTGCAGCATCGGCCGTTGCAGTCACTTGGGCAGTGAATCATCGGACAGAAGATTTTTTTTTTTCTTTTTCTCCTCCTCTATGTATATATCTGACTTTGCAATAAAAATAAATATAAAAAAATAATAATTACATCTGAACATGTACTACTCTTTTTTGGGGGGGTCATTATTCAGTAAACAATCTGTCATTTACTTTAGCACTGACATTGTGCTGCTGTTGTAATCTAATCTAGAGGTGATTTACGCAGCTGGGAGTACGCCAGCGCCGTGGCCCGCCCTGCACGCTGAAGGCTGCTCCACTTCTGGCCGGCTCCCTGCTACCGTGCGCCCTCGGCTGTCCGGCCGGACGGAGTGCCTGGCTCCTGACCTCAGCTTGGCCCAGCCCCAACCAGTGCAGGCATTTGGGGCTTGAATCAGTGGATGAAAGGTCTCTCTCTCTCCCTCTCTGCAACTCTGCCTTTCAAACGAATAAATGAATCTTTCACAATAAATAAGTTAAAATTTTCACATAAATAATATTCAGGAGATGAGGCAGCTGTTGAGCGCTTGGGAGACCTACCCATCCTGCATCACAGTGTCTGAGTTCAATGGCTTCACTTTTTTTCCCCCTTAAAGGTTTATTTATTCAGTTGAAAAACAGTTATGAGGAAAGAGAGAGAAAGGGATCTTCTATCCATCTGGTCATCTGTTGCTTTGCCCCACCAGGTGATCACAAAGGCCTGACCTCAGCTACAAACCAGACGCTTCTTCCAGCTCTCCCATGCAGGTGCGGGGAGTGAAGCGGGGAGCTGGATGGGACGTGAACCCGTTCCCGTGTGGAATGGCAGCTTTGCTTTCTCTGCTCCGCCACCACGTCGGCTCTGCCTTTGCTTCTGATTGCAGCTTCCTGTTGATACACACGCTGAGAGGCTGCACGCGACGGCTTAAGCACCTGCATCCCTGACGCCCAGAAGGAGCCACAGATTTTTTTTTTTTTTGACGATGTTTCATAGTTGGTTAGGGTGGGAGGGTTAAGGTTTCTTTTTCTTCTTCCTTTATTTGGGGGAAGGGGAGAAGCCGCACCCAGCCTCCCAATCACCTCAGGGCTCGAGCATGGGGAACAGCCACCCGATGTCATTTCAGCGTCCCCAGTGGGGAGTATGGTTTGAGTGTTCTGTTCAAGTGGTTTCAGTAGTTCTGAAGTGCTGTCAATCTCGCCACTCCAAGGATGAGGAAACCCTCCCAAGGTCCATTGGCTGACACAGTCCACCTTAGAGTCTTCATTCACCCAGATATTTGCTATCAACACTTGGCTGGGGTAGTTGGTCAATCCATTCTGCCCTCCTTTCTCTGCTGTGGTACCAGATGTGCTCTGCAGGCTCCAGTGGACTGCCATATCCTCCGTGTGCATCTGGGCATGCTGTTCACTGCTTTGTCTAAGCCACTGTAGAGACCCAGTTCTGACACCTGCACTCCACAGTCAGACCTCAGATCCTGTGATTCTCCCCATGGTTGGAGCTCTGAGTCCAGCGGTTCAATTGGGGGAATCCCTGAAGAAACTTCATCTGCGGTGACCCCAGACCTGGCTCTTGTGTGTGCTTGCTAATACAGGGTCCAGCTCTGTCTGTCACCCACATCAGCCTATACACACATTGATAGTTGCAACTGCTGGATCAAGTCTGTCTCCAGCCCCATCTCTTGCGCAAACCAATGGGTATTACAGCCCAGCCCAACCCTGCCCACCACACACTCAGCTCTAATGCATACCAGTGGGAACTGCAACCTAGTTAGGGTAACACCCAATAACCTCCACCAGGCCTTCCCCTACCCGGCCCTAGTTCCTATGCTTGCCAGTATGTGCAGGAGACAGCTCCCATCTGGCCCACATCCCATTCAGCTCTCACACATGTCAATGGGTTTTGAAGCTTAGCTCAACTCAACCATTCCCACTCTCCAGCCCACACTCATGCCAGTGGGTACCACTGCCTGTCCACCTAGGCCTGCCCCAAGCCCTGGTTCTCATGCTCACCAGTGGGAGTTGCAACCCATGAGAGACGCTCACAATTTCCCTACTGGGCCCACTCCCAATCCCAGATCTTGCATTCTCCAGGTGGTTCTGCAGTCTAGCTTGACAGGATCTGCCCCTAGTCCCAGAACTTGCCAGCTGAAGCTGCAGCAAAGCCCAACCAGACAACTCCTACTGTTGCATGCAATAGTAGGTACAGTCGATCAGCACAGCCTGGTTCTCCCCATAACATGCAAGCCAACAAGTATTGTAGCCCAGCCCAGCCTGCTCTGCCCTGATCCCTGTTCTTACACTTGCCAGTGGGAGCAGTGGCTCAGCAAGGGAAACCCTTGTGGTCCCCCTAACCAGGCTCCCACCACCACTACCACCTCCTTGGAGATGCAGATTTTAAGTTGGGAAGATCTCTCTGCTTCTCAGAAAGTCCATAAAGTGTACAAAAGAAAGTTTAAACATATGGAAGGATTGCCTAAGTTATATCCAAGTACCATGTGTTTTATAGAAAAGCCCCGAGCACCCAAGGACTTGGGTATCCATGGGGCTCTGCATGTCCTTCCAGAGTCAGTGTGACCCAGGCAGAAACCATGGGACCTGCTCTGTATCTGGCAGGGCCACACGGCATCACTTCACTGCCTAACTTCACTACATCTTTCTACATTCTATGAGAAAATCACAAAAAAGACTTCACCTTGTGATGGAAACTGAGCAGTGTCGTATGCTGCTCACAGACGAGCATGTCGGATAAAAGCTTGCTGGCCCTGTGGTTTGTTTTTTCTTTCTTTTTAAGATTTATTTGTTTTTATTGGGAAGACTGATTTACAGAGAGAAGGAGAGACAGGAGAAAGATCTTCTGTCCACTCATTCCCTCTTCGAGCTGGAGCTGAGCCAATCTGAAGCCGGGAGCCAAGAGCTTCTTCTAGGTCTCCCACACGGATGCAGGGTCCCCAGGCTTTGGGCTGTCCTCGACTGCTTTCCCAGGCCACAGGCAGGGAGCTGGATGCGAAGTGGAGCAGCTGGGATTAGAACTGGTGCCCATATGGGGGATGCTGATGCTTGAAGTTAGAGAGGTAGCCTGTTGAGCCGCAGCACCGACCCTGGTCCTGTTTTTGAAAAACAGACGCTGGCCTGGCTGCCCTGGCTGCCCTGGCTGCCCTGGCTGGGAGAAACGAGCCAACTCCTGCTGCTTTTGCAATAGTAGCTCCAGCCTTGCAGCTCCAAGAGAGCAGGAAGGTAAACACTGATCCCTGTTGACTCCCACAGGGAGCACGAGGCTCTCAGATCTTAAGGTTTTCTCTCAACGTGTGTGGCAGGTGCAGACGCTGTGTCCTGTCCTAGCCAAGCATCATTGCTGTCCACCCCTTTACAGTGTTCGTGTGTCCTCGGTTCCCCCCAGATGCTGCCCTAGGCACCGCTCCTGATTAAGTTTCCTGGTACAGCAGCTAAGGTGCAGCCGGGGATATGCACATCCCATATCAGAGCTCCTGGTTCAAGGCCCAGCTCTGCCTCCCATCGCAGCTGCCTGTGTGCACCCTGGGAGGCAGCGCGTGATGCACCAAGTACTCCGGTCCCTGCTGCCCGGGGTGGGACTGTCAGCAGCAAGCGGAGGAGCTAAGAGCTGGCAGTCCTCTGCCATGCTGTGTGACAGCTGGAGACTGCGCCAGGCTATCGGCGATTTCACGACCACAGCTGACCTGCCACAGAACAGCTGTGGCTGGCCAGAGAACAGCGCGACCCAGCTGGCATGACAAGTCCCCTTCTGTGCATCACTCACACTCCCTTCCCTTTCTGTGCACAACCCAGGCCCACCCCCTGCACCTGCCAGCCGCATCCCTTTCCCAGGAACGAAAACTCTGTCTTGCTATGTTGTAAACTTGGCACCAATGGATCTGGAAACACCCAGCATGGCAGCAGGGTGTGTCTCCCCAGTGGCCCTTCTGTTCGTTATATTGTCACCTTGGGGGGATGTGGGTGGGAGGCACACCCACTCCCGTCACACTCCCATGTGGTGGCTCAACAGGTTAAACTGCTGCCTGCATCCCATATGTGCATCACTTTGAGTCTCAGCTGCTCCACTTCCCATCCAGCTCCCTATTTGTGGCCTGGGAAAGCAGCAGAGGACGGCCCAAAGCCTTGGAACCCTGCACTCTGAAGGGAGACCCAGAAGAATCTCCTAGCTCCTGACCTTAGATCAGTTCAGCTCCAGCTGTTGCAGCCCTCCTGTTCCACCCTGCGATCCCCTCCTGCTCTGTACACACAGCCTCCTTTAAGAGGGTGTCAGGGTTGTTCTTGGATCCCACCACACATTTCCATGGCTTTTCTAATGACTGAGGCCGTTACGAATTTGTTATTTATAAATAATAAGTTACACTTAAAGTCTTCCTCAAACATTCTAAGAAGGTGGAGAATTTCTCTGCACTCCTGACCTGTAGTAAAACAACAGGAATATTAAACAAATTTAGTTTTCCAGTTCTTAGAGGCAGTTCCACTGGGGTTCCATCCTCTCCAGGGTAGCGTTGTATTCAAGTTGCTGCACTTCCAAGGTCAGATGAGCCATAGGGAAACCCACAGTTTTGAGGATCCATCAGGAAATTCTAGGGGCAAGAGCATAACCTTCCCATGGATTATTTAGTGTTCCAGAATATCAATCATTCAGTTGTTTTATCAAATACATAAAAGTCTCTTGGGAGAAGTGATGACCTCACGGAGGTGGCTTTTTCTTGGCTGGGGGCTTTCTCTTTGCTGAGGGTTTTTCTTCTGGCCTTTATGCGTTTCTGGCTCTTTCTCCGTGCGACCCTGGGTTTCTGAGATTGCCCTTTCATTCCATCGTGAGGACACCTGTCTGTGTCTGCGTCTCTACGCCTCCAGCTCTGACTTGTTTCACACGTAGAAGAAAGAACCTGTAACAAGGCTAACCAGGAGACCTGGCTAGAGTTCCTGGCTCCTGACGTCAGCATGGCCTAGCCCTGGTTGTCGCAAGAATTTTGGGAGTGAATCACTGGATATCTGATGTCTCTGTGACATTCTTTTCTTCGCCTCTGTTTTTTAAATAAATGGAAAGTCTTGAGAGACAAAGAGAGCAAGAAAGGGGCCGGCTTTATGGCATGTGGCCTTGTACATTAAACCTCTGCCCGTGGTGCTAGCATCTCATATAGGCACCAGTTCGAAACCTAATTGCTGCACTTCAGATTCCCTGGCAATGGCCTGGGAAAGCAGCAAAGGATGACTCAAGTGTTGGGGTCCCTGCACTTACATGGAGACCTGTAAAGAAGCAACTGGCCCCTGGCCTCAGCCTGGCTCAGCCCTGACCACTGTGACCAGCTGGGGACTAAACCAGCAGGTAGAGGATCCATGTTTGTCTCTTGCCTCATGTCACTTTGACTTTCAAGTAAACCAACCTTTAAAAAGATCTACATATTTATTTGAAAGGCAAAGTAACAGAGGGACAAAAAGAGAAAGAGAGAGAGAGAGATCTTCCATCTGCCATGGCTGTATCTGCCAGGACTAGGCCAAGTGGAGATCAGGATCCAGGAACTCCATTCCTGGCTTTCCACACACAAGCGGCAGGGGCTCGGGGTCGTCCACCGCCTTCCCAGGTGAGCAGGGAGCTGGAGGAGAAATGGAGCAGCCGGGACTTGAAGGCGCACGCCAATGCAGGATGCCAGCATCATTACACCGTGGCTTAATTCACTGCATCCCACTGCTGTCCTCTGGAACAGAACTTCATGTTCATGGTCCGAAATGCAGAGAGGTGTGCACCACACACACACACACACACACGCGCGCCCGCACACACCTTCAAATGCCCGACCCCTGACTCACATTTTAACAGGATTCCTCTGGCTGTTTTGTTGAACTCAATTGCAGGGGACAGAGGCAGGTGACGTGAGGATTCCTGTCGGTGCAGGTCTGCAGGAAGCCAGACTGACATGACATGCCTGACCGTCCTCCCTTGCACAAGTTCCTCATGTCCCCTGCCCCCCAGGGACAGAAGACAGCAAGCGGGAAAGAGGAGTGGCCTGCCAAACAGAGAACCACGCAGGTCCAGCTCACTGAGCAGGTGCACATGCCTCACAAGGAAAGGATTGGGGGTCACAGGGCTGGCTTGTCCTGGGGGCTCCCAGGGCTGGCTTGTCCCAGGGGGCTCCCAGGGCTGCCCTGCAGGGAGATTGAACCTGTCTACAGGTATATGAGCATTGTGGGGCCAGCCTACAAACCTGCTCTGTGTATGCTCTTGTGCAGGTAGGGCAAGAGGGGTCAGCAGTGACTATGGCAACCCTGACCCAGCCCCCAAGGACTCCAGTGGTGGGGGCCACCCAGAGTGAGCAGGGCTGAGGTAGGGAAGTGGCAGGGGGAATCCTGACCCAGCCCACGGAGGCAGAGGGGGTTTTCTTGAGACAGGGGTGGTGTGGCAAGCACTGCAGAGCACCTTTCCCAGAGGGATGGCTGCCCTCCTGCGCGACCTAGTGGACAATGTGGCTTTGATTCATCGAGTAAAGCCCAGAGTACGGGGACCCCCACCCCACCCACGCTAGAGCCCAGGCTGCAGGGGGGAAGCCCACCCATCCACGCTACAGCCCAGGGTGCAGGGGGACATGCCTGCTCACCCACGCTACAGCCCAGGCTGTAGGGAGGGTACATCCACCCACCAACTCTAGGCCCATGAGAGGCCTGAGGAACTTCTCCCAACAGGACCAGCCCTCCCTACCCCCATGCTGACCAAGGCCCCAGGGCAGCTAACTTGTCCCAAGTGATGGATACCTCAACTTCCCTCCTTGACCTCCCCCACCTCCAGCCCCCTCTGGGCCAGTTGTCCCAAATGGACCTGGCCTGTGAGAAGCCTTGAGCATTCTCACCTATGACCGCCTCACCCTCCCTACACACTTCCTCGGTGTGACCTGTGACCTTCCCTGACAGGACTGGCCAGTGCCCTGGCTTGCTCCCCTCCCCCACCCACCTGCTCCTGCCAGCCGCTCTCTTCCCCTCCCCACTAAGGATGGGAGGGAAAGAAGGGGAGAGCTGGAGGAAGGAGGGTGGCATTCCTGGGATTCCCCGGATGGAGGGGGGTGTGTGTGCGCGCGGGCTGGCCGGAGCACCCCCTCCAACCCTGAGGTGATGAAGGAGGCCGAGGCGGAAATGGGAATGAAGACTTGAAAGATTAGCGGCGGAACAGTGGTTCCTTGCCACTGATCTCAGGAGAAGGGCAGCGCCCAGCGTCCTGGCCGCGGGGGAGGGCAGCACAGGGCAAGAGCCGGAGGCGCGGCGGCTTCTAGCCCTTGGTGCCGCAGCCGATCCCCGCCTGGGGAGCAGCCAGCGCAGGCCGCGGGAGAGGCTGGGGTCTCCCAGTTACCCGGGCAGAGGCTGGGTGCCGGCCACAACTGGTGGCACCTGGGCCAAGCATGGTGGGGACGAGGCCTCAGGCTCCCCAGGCCGGAATGAGGGGCACTGGTGGGATTGAGCGCTAGCTCAGGGTCTCCACCGCCGCGGGCGCTGGTCAGCCCAGGCCGGGACAGCCCCGGGAGCCTGGGGGCGGCGGGAGCAGCGCGCCGGGCGCGGCGCGGGCAGGTTCGCTCTGGGCAGTGGGAGGTCCTGGCCCGGCGCCCGGGCCTGGGTCCGGAGGGCGGGCCGAGGCGGGGCCTCCGGAGGCGGGGCCTTGTGCTCCCGGCCCCGCCGCGGCCGAGCTGCAGCCCCGGGCTCAGTCGTCGCCGCCGCCGCCGTGGACATGGAGCCCCCGGACTCCCGGACCCGGGCGCGCAGGGCCCCGCGGCTGCTGTTGCTCGCACTGCTGTTGGCGGCGCCCCCAGGTAGGGCTCGGGCTGAGAGCAAGGCGAGCAGGGAGGGGTGCGGGCCCCTGAGGTCTCCGGGAAACCAAACGCAAGGTGGCTTTCATGCGTGCGTCCCAAGAAGCAAAAGGTGTGGCCCCAGGCAAGAGGTGTATGGGAGGCGTGGGGAGCTGCTCCTCCTTAGGAGAGGCGTGTGCATAACCAGGCAGGAGAGCTGGGGACATCACAGCATCGATCGGAGGCAGCCTGTGGAGTCACCCCAAGTCAGAGCCCCAGTCTGGAGACCCCTCAGACCAGGGCTTCAGGCCCCCCAGTGGCTAGAACTCCTTCCTCCAAGACACACTGAACTAAAGCCCCAGGCCTGTCCCCCAATAGTCTTATTTCGAGGAGAGCAGGAACATTCTCCCCCCCAAACCTCCCTCCCCAGAGAAGCCAGGCACCCTGCAGCAGGATTAGGAACAATTTAGTTTTCCCAAACTGGAAAGAATCCACCTGACCCAGGGGGAGGGCAACGCCAGTGGGACTAAGTGTTTCCGAGTGCTGTGCCTTCTTGGGGCCCCACACCAGGCCATACACCTGTGCGTGCTGCGGGGCTGGGGGTCCTGGGGGCAGGCCTGAGAGATGAGGGAAGAGAAGAAGCGATCTCATTGCCCGCCCTGGTCGTCAGCAGCTTGGATCCAGCCCAGGGCACCCACCAGCATGGCCCCATGTCTCCTTCCCAGGCGCAGGCTGGGGCCAGAAGTAGGCTCCTGGGAGTCGGGGCCCCTGGCATAAGGCTGGCAAATAGTGGGTCCCCAGGGGCAGGGCTGGGCCCGGCCCGGCTGGGCGGGGAAGGGAAGCAAGGTTCTAAGAGCTGAGAGCCTGTGCCAAGTTGCCAGCCCAGAGGGTGAGAGGGTAGGGTGGCTTCGTAAGAACGGCTCTTTTTCTCCTGCCAGAGGCCCCTCCTCCCCCAGGACCCTGTACCCACAGCCTCAGCCCTGTCCTGTCCTGCAGTGATTCCCCTACCCACTTCTCTATCCAGGAGAGAAAGGAGGCTGAGGGGCGGCTCTAGGGGGGCTCTGGCGCCAAGCCGGGCAGGTCTCAGCCAGTCTGTCCCTCCCACATTCCTGAAACCTGCCCAGCCCTGTCCCCCCTCGCCGCCCCCACACACCCATCCCGCCTCAGCTCTCAGTGTGCTTGCCAGGCCCACACCCCAGCCCCCCACGCAGGAGGGAGTAGAGGGAAGCCCCAGGGGCTGGGCAGAGGCAGGGAGCCCCAGGCTGTGACAGCCGCACCTGCAAAGGCTCACTGGAGGCCAGGGGCTGGGCGCTGCCATCAAAGGGTGGAGGAGGAGTCTATAGCTCAAGAAGAGATGGAAGATGGAGAGAAAGAGAGAGGCCGCGTCAGTGGCCTGGGAGAGAGTTCACTGGCTGTCCCGCAGGTGCACAGGCCAAGATGCAAGTGTCGGTGCCTCCCCTGGTGGAGGTGATGCGTGGGGACCTGGTCACCCTGGACTGCAAGCCCCATGTGTCCCAGAACCGCTATGTCCTGGAGTGGTTCTTGGTGAGTGCTCTGGGCTGGGCTGGAGGGCGTGAAGGGGGTAGGGTGTCAGGGTGCACCTGCCAGAGCAGGCCTCTCCTCCTCCAAGCCAAGAGGACCCTGGGAGACCTGCCAGACTGCATTTCTGTTTAACAGACAGGGAGATGGACGGCCAGAGTGAGGAAGGGGTTTCCCCAGGGTGGCTGGCTGAGACTCCAGAAGCAAGCAGGCAGAGGGGGAGGTGGGGTACAGGGGACAGGCAGGGGCAAGGTGGGGTGCAGGGAGCAGGCAGAGGGGGAGGTGGGGTACAGGGGGCAGGCAGGGGGAAGGTGGGGCGCAGGGGGCAGCTAGGCAGGAGAGATGGGAACTGCATGAGTTGGAGTGGGGGAGAATACACAGGGAACAGGCCACTGGGCAGGGCAGGGGGCACAGGAAGACGGGGGACACAGAGGGAGGGTGTGCAGCTCCTGCAGCTGAGACCCCACCCTGTACCCACACAGACAGACCGCTCTGGAGACCGGCACCTAGTGGCCTCAGCTGAGCCCCAGGGCTCGGAGTTAAGGGGCACTGTGCATAACTCCTGGGGCCGCAGCCCCCCGTACCAGCTGGACTCCCAGGGGCGCCTGATAATGCCCACGGCCCAGGTGAGCGACGAACGGGACTATGTGTGTGTGGTGAAGGCAGGGGCAGCGGGCACTGCTGAGGCCACCGCCCGGCTCCGCGTGTTCGGTGAGTGGCGCTGGAGGACTCCCCGAGAGAGCAGAGGGGAGGAGGGGGTGCAGGGGAGGAGCTCCTGACCCGCTGGCCTGACTTTCTCCATAGCCAAGCCAGAGACCACCGAGGTTTCCCCCAACAAAGGGACCCTGTCTGTGATGGAGGAGACGGCTCAGGAGGTACCTTGGGGACAGACTGAGGGCTGCTAGGGGCAGGGGGCTGGACTCCTGTGTCCTGGACAGAGGGACTGTGAGCTGGAACTTGTGGGTTGGGAGCTGACCCCTCCCCCTACTGGACTCAAGGCCAGGCCGTTGCCCCGCCCCCTCTCAGATTGCCACCTGCAACAGCCTGAATGGCAACCCGGTCCCTAAGATCACCTGGTACCGGGACGGGCAGCGCCTGGAGGTGCCCACAGAGGTGAACTCAGGTGAGTAGTGCAGGGCGCTGGCAAAGCCGTGGGTGGGAAGGGCTTCCTGTCCCACTCTGGTCAGGGTATAGAAGAGTAGGACAAAGAAGAGATGGAAAACCACAGAGCCAGAGCAGATGTGTTCAGGAACAACCTGAGGGGGCTCTCCGCGGCCCACCGTGGCAGAGCCAGCTCTCTCACAGGCTGCGGTCTTTGAGCAGGAGGCCGCTGCAGGGGTGGGGCTGAGGTGGGCTCTGGAAGGTCTAGTCTAAGGCTGGGCTCTGGGGAAGGTTGGGGGGTTTGGGAAGGTTTGGGCCAGTCAGGGCAGAGCTGAGCCGGTCCAGGAGCAAAGTAGGGCGCCTAGAAGGGACTGGAAGGATCTAGGAGGATCTAGGAGGGTCTAGAAGGCTCGCCCGCTTGTTCCATCACCCTCCTGTCTCGCAGAGGGCTACATGACCACCCGCAGGGTGCGGGAGGCCTCGGGCCTCTTTTCCCTGAGCAGCACGCTCTACCTGCGGCTCTACAAGGCCGACCGAGACGCCCGCTTCCACTGTGCGGCCCACTACAGCCTGCCCGACGGCCTCCACGGCCGCCTGGACAGCCCCGAGTTCCGCCTCATTCTGCACTGTGAGTCTACACTTCTCAGTCTCCTCCGCTCCAGCCCACCCTGACCTCCACCCCAGGATGGTCTGCTGCCCGGCCCCTGACCCCTAACCTCTGATAAGACCCCACCCCAACTTCTGGTCTCACTCGGCACCCTGAGCCCCATGGGGTTTGTGTCTCACCCTCTCTCTCTCCCACCACATTGGGGTCCTCCTAAGGCATCTGGCCCCTGAATCTCACTTTGACCTGTCATCCAAACTGACCTCTGACCTATGCAAGCTCTGAGTCTCATGCCTGGTTTCAGGATGAGTGTGAACCTGACCCTCTAACCTTTGACCTGTGGTAGCCCTCCCTTTGACCCCTCTCATTCCCCTTGCTCTTGTCTCAGATCCCACGGAGAAGGTGAAGTTCGGGGTGGGCAGCCCGGCTGCCGCGGAGGGCTGGGTGCTCGAGGGTGACTCCATTCAGTTGCTCTGCCAGGGGGACGGCAGCCCCAGCCCGGAGTACACATTCTTCCACCTTCAGGTGACACCCCGCTTCCCACATGTGGTCCTCAGCCCCGTGACCCCTGTAACTTTACTAATCTGCCCCAACTTCTGGGCTGACCCCTGGCCCTTATTTGGAAAAGGCCTTGCTCTGGTGTGACACTGGTCTGGTAACTCCGGGCCAGGGTGGGCCCTAAGCCTGCTTCCTTCTTCCGGGCCGCCCAGGGGGAGCACGAGAAACTGCTGAACATGAATCTCGAGGGGAACCTCACCCTGACGGGGGTGCACCGGAACCAAAGCGGGAGCTACGGCTGCAGAGTAGAAGATTACGACGCCCCTGAGGACGCCCAGCTCTCCCAGACTGGGAAGCTGCACGTGGCCTGTGAGAGCCTGGACCCCGCCCTCCGACCCCTCCCTTGCCCAGTCTTCTTTGCATCCCCAGAGTTTGCCCTGGTTCTCTGCCCCTGCCCCCTCCAACTACCCCACCCAAGGCACATACCAGATCTTCTGCCTAGAACCCGCCGTGGCTCCCTAGTACTCCCAGGAGAAAGGCAGGCCCTGATCACAACGCACCAAAGTGGTTTCAAGGCCTCCCTGGACAATTTTATCTTCCACTCACCCTCCTCCCTCCCCTCCAGTCCGCCTCCTGCTCCTGCCGCCCCAGGTTCCCCTCCCTCTCTGCTTCTTTTTTCTTTTAAGAAGTATTATTTGAAAGGCAGAGTTACAGACAAGCCAGAGCGAGAGCTTTTCCATCCTCTGGTTCACTCCCCAATGGTTGCAAAAGCTAGGGTTGGGCCAGCCAGGAGTTTGTAACAGCGTCTGGGTCTCCCACGAGGGTGGCAGAAGCCTAAGCATTGTGGCCATCAAAAGCTGCTTTCCCAGGTGCATATTAGCAGGGGAGCTGGATGGGAAGTGGAGCAGCTGGGATTCAGGTTGGCGTTCCCATGGGATGCGGGCAGCACAGGTAGTGGCGTTATCCCATGCACCACCATGCCGGCCCTTCTCTGCCCAGTGATGACCAATCCCCGGGGCCCAGGCTTCCAAAGCCCTGGTCAGCCACGTTTCCATTTGTTCGCACCCAAAGCCGTGGACAAAGGCTCTATGCTGGGGCCTGGTGACCCCTGCATGAATGGGCCAGTCCCCTCCCTCCGGAGCAGGGGTCTGGGTGAAGTGCCCAGGCAAACGCTGCCATGTAGCTGAGGAATTGCCGGCTGATAAGCCAGGGAAACAGGCCTGGAGGAATGGAGGTGATTGAGATAGGGACTGCAGTCCACATCCCTGTGGGAGGCCCCCCGGGAGTGGGACAGTGGAGGAGGGAAGCTGTTAGAGGGAGATACCAGGCTACCCCACAGGCTACCCCACAGGCACGTGGGCGCAGGGAAGTCCCTTCGCAGCTGTGCCCGGTCTGGCCAGTACGCTGTGCTTTTATACCCTCATGCAAGTCAGTCACGGGGATGTGGGCTGCCCAGGGCAGGAGCCATGACCTTGGGCAAAGGCTGCCCTGTTGATGAGGCAGCTCCCAGAGCAGCCAACAGCTGAGGGCTGACAGCTGCTGTCCTCAGCAGCTGGGGACACAAACCCTACAGGGCTGCGGTGGGGATTCAGGAGGTCCCTGGTGAGAAGGGGTCATTTGAGGAAGAAGCCAAAAGAATGGAATCAGAAAAGGGGAGTAACATTTCCAAGCTGAACTTGACCAAATCAAGGGCCCCCGGGGGCCAGACCTGACTTAGTCCAACGTCTCAGTGTGGACTGGAGTCCCAGACGCACCCTTTTTGATCCTGTTTTCTGCATCCTGAGAGGCAACAAGTGCGTGGGTCCCTCCTACATGGCAGACCGGGATGGAGCTCCGGGCTCCCAGCCCAGCCATGGCTGTCGGGAACGTCTAGGAGTCAACCATGAGATGGAAGATCTTCTGTGTGTGTCATCTCACTCTGCCTTTCAGAGAGATTAAAAAAAGAGAGAGAGAAAGAACAGGGTAACTGGGGCGCAGTGGGCAGGAGAGGCGGGTGTGAAATGGTACCAAGGTGAGCCAGGGCCACACTGGTCCTGACCTGATGTGGTGCATGAGGGCCTGGGGAGCCTCTGCAGGGTTTTGAGGCATGGGGGGACGCTGTTGTGTGTGTGTGTGTGTGCTTTGAAAAGCTGCTTCTGGCTGCCTTAAAGAACCCCTACCCAGAAGGGCGAGGTGAAATGAGAGGTGACAGACTGCACCCCCCAAACCCCTACAGACCTGGACCCCCTGCAGCTGAGTGCGGCTGAGGAGCTATCCCTGTTACAGGGCAGCAACACCACCGTGAACTGCTCTGCCCACGGCCTGCCCACCCCTGCCCTGCGCTGGATCAAGGTGGGAGCCGGGGGGCACTCACACCTACCCATCCTGTGCCCACCCCCTCACCTGGCCCTGACTGGCCTCTTCTCTCTCCTCTCCAGGACTCAACACCGCTGGAGGACGGCCCCATGCTTCCGCTCAACTCCGTCACCTTCGACTCCATGGGCACCTATGTGTGTGAGGCCTCCGTGCCCACCATGCCCCTGCTCACCCGCACTCGAACCTTCCATCTGCTGGTCCAAGGTTCAGTTTGGATGGGGGCAAGGCTGGGATAGGAAACCCATGATGGTTCTGTACTGGGATCTTTGCCTCCTTTCCTCTGACCTTACTGTACTGCGGTCCCCTCACCCACAGGGACCCCAGAGTTAAGGGCAGAAGAGATTGAGCCCAAGGCAGAAAGTGGCTGGAGAGAAGGGGACGAAGTCACGCTGGTCTGCTCTGCCCGCGGCCACCCGGTGCCCAAGCTGACCTGGAGCCAGCTGGGAGGCAGCGTAAGGCACTTTCCCCTGCCCCACCCCAACCCCAACCCCGTGCCCACCCAGCTTCCTGCTCCTCCCCCTCCCTCCCACTTCCAGGGGACTGGACTTCCTTCACCTCTGCCCTTGCCCCCAGCCCCTGTGACCCCTTGGGGCCCCGGGCCTGACCCGAGCCTCCACAGTCAGCAGAGCCAGCCCTCAGCGGGCAGGGCTGGGTGAGCAGCTCCCTGACCCTGAAGGTGACCAGCACCCTGAGCCGTGAGGGCGTCTTCTGTGAGGCTGCCAACCCCCTCGGGCATGCCCGGCATGTCTTCCACTTCGGCAACGGTGAGTGGGGCCCCTCTCGAGGGAAGGAGAGGCGTGAGGAGGGTGGCTGCGGGATTGACCCTGCCCACTGACCCCTCCTCTCCCTCCCGTTCCCGCAGTGGCCCCCCAGACCGCTCAGGCCGGAGTGGCCGTCATGGCCGTGGCCGTCAGTGTGGGCCTCCTCCTGCTCGTCGTGGCAGCCTTCTACTGCATGAGACGCAAGGGGCGCCCCGGCTGCTGTCGGCGTGGGGAGAAGGGGGCTCCGTAAGTGACCTCTGCCACCCAGCCCCTCCCTGGCCTGGCCCTCAGCCCCAATCATCCCACGGCTCGCTGAATCCCGCTTCAATCCAGTGACCACTTCCAAGCCCATCCTCAGCCCCACACTGCCACCCCAGCCCTCATTGTTCCCCACACCAGCCCTGTCACCCTCTCCCCAACCCCAGCACACAACCACTCCCAGTGCTAACCGCGTCCCCAGGGTCACACCTAACTTCCCCACTTCCGGCCTTGCCACGCCAATTGCTAACTGCAAAGCGACCTCGATCAGACCCATGCCCCAAGTCACTCCAACCCCAACGCCATGGCCGTGCTGACGCTTCCCAGCTCACTCACACCTGTCCCCCAGTCTTTTCCCCACGAAGCTCAGCCCGCCCTCACACTCCCTGTCCACCCCACGGCCACCACCGCCTTGTCATTGTGGCGCCTCCTCCCGCAGGCCACCTGGGGAGCCGGAGCTGAGCCGCTCAGGGCCCGAGCAGACCGGCCTTCTCATGGGAGGCGGCTCTGCAGGAGCTAGGGGTGGCAGCGGGGGCTTCGGAGATGAGGTGAGGGAGGCCTTGGCTGACTCTAGGACGGGGCAGCCTGCTGGGCATGGGGGTCACAGCCTGGGTGGGCAGGGAGGTGAGTGGGGCGGCGGCAGTCTGATCTTCTGTCTTTCCCCAGTGCTGAGCTCAAGGAACTGAGAAGCAGTCCCAGGCCCAGAATAGGGGCCTTGGAGAAGCAGCGCCCGCCCGCCTGCCTCGCCTGCCCCTTCCTTCTGCCTGCTGGGCCCTCCCTTCCTTCCTCTGCCTGCCGGGCAGGGACCCGCAGCCATGGGCCTCCCGGAGGTGGGGGCGGTGGGGAGGGGGAGGCGCCAGAGGCCGGGTGGCTGGGAGGGAGCCTTCCTGCAGCCACTGTGACTCTCCCAGGCCCCAGAATAGCTCCTGGAGGCCAGCCCAGGGCCCGGCCTGGGAGCAGGCACCGAGGGTCGACTGGCCGCCACTATTTTTACCTCCTGCCTCTCTTGCTGGCCGCCCCCCCACACCCACCTGCTGCATAGTCGGACACTGGATCCCCGCTCCCACCCTCGCCCCTACCCCATCATCCATGGACACTGGAGTCTGGAATAAATGCTGTTTCACATCGACACGGTAACATGGTCCAGTGGGCAGGGAGGGGAAGGGGCACGGGGGTCCCACCCCCATGCGGCGCTTTCCTGTCTGCCCCCTCACGAGACCTTGGGAGAAGCTGATGTTATGGGGGAGAGAGCGGACAGGCAGTGCCCACAAGTGACTCAGCGTGCTGAGGGTGGGGGAGTGAGGCAGGAGGAGGCAAGATGCCATCCATCGCTGAGGCCCCAGGGCCTGCTCCGAAGTGGTATGCTGTCCCCTTAAGGAAAAAGTCCCAGCGCCCCCAAGGGAATGGAGGCTGGGAGCCCATGGGGTCAGGGAGGAGGATGGGTTCCTGCAATGGAGTGGGGGCCCTGGGGACCGAGATGGGAGCATAGCCTGAGCCTGCCTGGCGCTCACATCTGATAGAGACAGGGTTCGCAGGGGCCCCTAGGGGGCTGCTGTGAGAGCCGCCGCGAGAATCCTGGCGCCCACATTGCTGAGGAGGGTTGCTGGCAGCCAGGGCTAGGGCGGGGTGGGGGCTCTCCCCTCAGTTGCCCCCTACACCAGGGCCTCTCAGTGTTGCTGCTATGTCTAATCTTGGGCCCAGGACCACCACCACCCCAGTCCCCTGGGCCAGCTCACCCACAAAGTGGGATGCGGTGCTGGGGCTGCTGGGAGAGGGGCACTCACGGGACAGTAGAATCTGATTGGAAGCAACGGGGGTAGGTTCATACGCTTAGCTTCCGTGCAGGGGTCCCCAGGTCCACGTGTCTCGCTTCCCTTGCCATGGTGTGGTGTGCACAGCCAACGTGGACAGGGAGCACTGGGTTGAGGGTAGTGCCAGGGGCACCTGCGCTCCCGCCTAGCCAAGCACCTGTGTGGCAGCCTGTTAACCTGCAGAGCCCGGGATTCAGCAGCGCAGAGGGCCTGGCCAGCAGGGCCGTGGGCAGGACATGGGGATGCCCGATCCTGCCTCAGTACAGTCCCCCTCATTCGTGGTGTCAAAGCTGCAGAAGGTCCTGGAACACCGCCCGCCCCCCACCCCACGCACACACATACACACACAGGATGCCTCTTGCTGTACACGATGCAGCTACATTCCTAAGTCAGCAAGAGACTCGTAGAACGGACAAAATAGGACAGTTGTAACAACAGAATACAATAAATGTCATTTCGAGCTCTGCTTTCTTTCTGGACTTGATCATTTGGTCTTCTCTGACCACGGGTGACCACAGGTGATTAAAGCCATGGCTCGTGGGGGCCTCTTGCTCTCATTGTAGTAGAGCGTATTAGCTCCCATATCCATGCTTGGAAGGGTGTGGGAACTCTGAATCCATGGGCCATGGCGAGGGGCTTCGCACAATGCTGGCGTCTGCCAATTGTTTCCCATTGGGAAAGTGGAGGGAGAGACCCCGCTAAGGGGGGCAGGCGGTCAGGGGGGTGAACAGATGGCTGAGGGAAAGGGGAGATGGGGCTCCTGGGAGGAAGGGGTTTCCGCCCAGCACCTGGTCCCCAATTCAAGGGCAGAATCCCAGCCCCGCCTCCATGCACATTTGCATAAGGTCCTTCATCTGCCTGGCACCTAAGCATCTCGGGACATTTGCATACAGATGGAAGCCTGGGTCCACCTTAGTATGACCTTGACCGAGGGCCCGGGAGAAGAGGTAACAGAGAAGAGGAAAGGGAATGTTGTCGCCTAGAGGGTCAAGCTGTTGTCCGAGAGGGTGACAGCCCGTGTGGTAGCGGTTCCTGTCAGCTGCTCCAGCTGAGACCCAGCTCCCGGTTAGCCCGCCTGGGAAAGCAGCAGACGTTAGCCAAATGTGTGGATCCCTGCCACCTCACGGAGACCCAGATGAAGCTTCCAGCTCCTGGCTTTGGCATGGCTCAGCTCTGCCCATTGTGGCTCTCTGGGGCATGAACCAGAGGAAGTTTTCTGTAGTTCTGTCTTTTCACTAAAAAATCTCTATTTATATGTATATTATATATACATTATAAATAAAAGGGCAGGGCAGATGAAGGGCCTGGCGGACACCCCCTCGGGTTCCATCAGGCCAGGTGGCCTGTGGGTCAGGTGTCCTCTGGGGGTGAAGTGCCATCCTGGCACTCCTTGGCACTGTCAGTAAACTCCTCAGGGGCCCTGTCAACTGTCCACGTGTGGGGCAGTGCGCAGCCCCATGTGTGTCCCCATATGCACCTGCCCTGGGCTGTGAAACTCCGGCCTATACTTCCAGGCCTTCCTTCCTGGGATCAATAACTGAGTGTACTCACTGGCAAGCCTGGAAGGCTTCCTGGAAGAAGACTACTCCCTGGGGATTATTTGGCTGAGAGAAAGGAGCTCAGGATTTTGCAGGCTAGCACTGAAGCCTGGAGGGGCCGCCTGTCCCCTGCCTGCAGAGAGCAGGTCAGGGCACCAGTATCTTGTGTTTAGTGTCCCTTGCACCAGCACTGACCCTCCGTTAAGTGGTGGCCATGACAGTGTTTTCTTCATGGGGTTCTTGTGAAGAATTAAGCAAGGCATCTCAAGGAGGGTCAGTTCTCGGGCGGCCAGTGTTGGGGTGTAGTGGGTTAAGCCACAGGAGTGCTGATTCCAGTACTGGCTGCTCCACCTGCGTGCACCTGGGGAAGCAGCAGAGGACGGCCGGCCTGAGGACTTGGTCACTCCTGCACCCATGTGGGAGACAGATAAAGCTGCTGGCTTCCTGTTGCCCGGCCCAGCCACAGCCCATGTGGACAGTGAACCAGCAGATGAAAACCTCTTGTCTCTTTGCCTTCCAAATACACAAATCTTAAAAAACAAAACAAAAAAGTTACTTCTGCACCTGTTTGTTTTTTAACTGTGACTTTGGGCCAAGCGGTGGGTTATTTGAGATATTGTTTGTAACGCTCAGCTCAGCACCTGGCACACACTTCAGCGTCAAACACACTTACTACTAACTCCGGAACCTCCTACCAAGAGACCTCACCGTTCGGCGGAGGAAGAGTCAAGGTGTGCAGCAGGTGGGGAGGGAGGGCCCAGGTGGCCGAGGGGGGCCTGCAGCGGGGCTAGGAGGTGCCCTGGTGCTGACCCTGAAAGGTGGGGTCCTCCCACGCTCTCCCCTGAACCCCGAGACGCGCGCCCCGGCCCCGCAGCCCAAGGAATGCGAAGAGGCAGCCGGGGGTGGGGAGGAGCAGGGCCGCCCGGGGAAGAGACAAAGGGGCCGGGCGTCGGAGCGAGGCGCCCGGGGACGTGAGGGGAAGTGGGACGAGGACGCGGGGAGGGAGGCCGGGGCCCAGGCGGCCCACCCCGCGCGTGCAGTCGGCCCGCCGGAGCCCTCGGTCTGTGCTGCCCCCTGGCGGCGGCGGCGTGGGCCCGGGACGGGCGGAGAGGGCGGCCGGCTGCGAGGCAAGGGACCGGAGGCCCTGAGAGCGAGACGGACACGACGGGGCAGCGACCGACGAGTGGAAAGAGACCCAGGGCCGCAGGCGCGTGGGCTGACGGGCCGGCCCCAGGGAGAGAGAGACACTTCTAGAAAAACCACGGAGTCCGGACGCGAGATAAGAACACGCGGTTCTCTGAGATTCTTACCCCGTCAGACGCCAACCGGCCCGCAGGCGAGGGGCGTGGCCCGCTCGGCGTGGGGCGGGGCCTCGCAGGGGGCGTGCCCGGGAGTGCTCACGTGCCTCACGCAGGTGTGACTGGAGAGCCTCGGGCGGGGGGGGCGGGACCCGAGCCAGCTTCTGGGGCGGGGCGAGGCCGCAGGAGGGGCGGGGTCTCAGCGGGGCGGGGCCTCGCTCCATTGGCGTGCTCTTCGCTGGAGGCGGGGCTTCGCGGCTCAAGGGGCGTGGCTTACGAACGTGCAGAGGCGGAGATAGAATTCCTCGGGGACCGGTGAGTACGGAATCCTGGGGAAGAGTGGGCGTGCCGGTCGGGGGGCGGGGCCCGGGCCCGGGAGGGGGCGGGGCCGCCGCCGAGGGTCCTCTCGGCGTGAGGCGGAGGGAAGGGGTGGGTCCTGTGACGTCAGCCAGTCCGAACGGCCAGAGCCCAGCGAGGGGCCGGGGGGCGCGGATCCCGGAGAGCCGGGCAGGGGAGAGCGAGCGATCCTGAGCCGGGCCGGATTGGGGGGGACCCCGGGAGGACAGAACTGCGAGAACCGAGAGCCTCCCCGTCCTCCCTCCCGTAGTGGAGCCCCTCAGGCACCTGCTCGCCCGCCCGGCCGATCCGCGCGCGCATCGTGGCCCGCAGGCCCCCGCCCGGGCCCAGTCCCCTCCTGGGGCCCCCATGGCCCGGGCCGCAGCCCTCCCGCCATCGAGATCGTGGCCGACGCTGCTGCTGCTGCTGCTGCTCCGGGAAGCCGGTGAGTGACCGCGGCCGCCCCACCCCTCTCCTTCCCCTGCTCGCCGTGGCGTCCGAGAGCTGCCCCCTCCTGCCCGTCGCCGAGCCTCCTCCTCGCGCGCCCCCTTCCTTCCTTCCTCCCTTCCTCCCTTCCTTCCTTCCTAGCCCGATCCCCGCTCCTACCCCGCCGTACCCGCACACGCCCCATGCTCCGACCGCCCCCATCTCTCTCACCTTTGGAATCCCAACTGCCCATCCTAGGCTGGACTCGCCTCCCCTCCCCCCTGCCCGCGCCCAAGGGGTTAAATCCGAGGGCCCCCCGTAGGCCGCGGGTCCCCTGCCCACCCCGCGCCGACCAGCCCGCCTGGATCCGGGTTTCCTTCTCCGCTACGCCCCTCAGGAATGTGGAGAATGTGTCTCCCACCCCCTCCCACCCCAGCCAGGAGGGTCGAGGTGTGGAGAGCAGACGACCCCCCATCCACAACCACCCCTTTTGACTGGGTTGGGGCGTTCGAGGCCCCGGGAGAATCCAGGCCCAGGGATGAGATGTCGGGGTCCCCCAGGAGCGGGGTGCAGAGCTGGGATGCCAGGTCTCCTGGAGGCCCGAGGATGAGAGTTGGGGTGGCCCGGTGGGGCGGGTGGTGGAGGGCGGAGAGGGGTGAGCTCGGCGAGCGACGATTGCGGGCTGCGGGGAGTTGGGGACCCCTGTCTCCTGAGTCCCATAGAAATGTGGGCGAGGGACTGACTGTCTCACTGGGGTCTGACTGAGGCTGGTGGGCAGCGCGCTGTGTGGCCGCGGTTTGCAGGATGAACTTGGGGGGCAGAGGGTTCTGTCTGGGTGTGGGATTTCCTTGTGGGGCAGAGAAAGGTCTCTTAGGGCGCCGTGGCGGGAGCGGGCGGGAGACCTGGTTCCTGGGCCTCGGGAGCCTGGAGGCCGGCTTGGCCCCGGAGCCGCAGGCGGAGTGGCCAGCCGGGTCCCTTTCCTGGTGAGCGCCCGCCGCAGCGTCCCTGGGGAAGTTTTTCCGGTTTCACTTTCGGGGGGCGGGCAGGCAGCCACGCTCCCGGCTCCCGGTTCCGGACTCCCGGGTTTGGCCACCTTATCTTCCCTCTGGCCGCGCCTTTGTCCTCGGAGCCGCCGCCCTGGTCCCCGCCCTTCCCGCTGCCGGGGCTCCTGACCACCCAGCTCCTGAGCCTCCCCACCCCCAAGAAGGGCGAGAGGTGCGGCTCTAGGGGCGGAGGCGCCTAGGTGAAACAGGTGGAGGCCGCCGGGTGCTGGGGGTTCCCTGCCCGCTCTTCTGCTTGTCTACTAGCCTTCACCTCCAGCCCCCGACCCCTTCTGTGCAGACAGGGAGCTGGGACCAGAACTTCCCACCTTCTCTGGGGTTGAGCTTGGGGCGCAGGCACACAGAGGGTTCTAGTGGGCTTGCTGAGACAGGGCCTATTCATTCTTGTTCCCATTTTGCAAATGAGAAAACTGAGGCATTACAAGGACCAGCCTGTCCTGAGGGAGTCAGTCTGGAGTTCTCCCTCTCTCTTTTGTTCTTTGTTTTGGTTTGTTTTTTGTTGTTGTTTTAAGATTTATTAATTTGTATTGGAAAGTCAGATATACAGAGAGGAGGAGATATAGAGAGGAAGCTCATCCGTCTGATGGTTCAATCCTAAGTAACCACAACGGCCGGTGCTGCGCCGATCCGAAGCCAGGAGCCAGGAACTTCCTCCTGGTCTCCCACGCGGGTGCAGGATCCCAAGGCTTTGGGCCGTCCTCGACTGCTTTCCCAGGCCACAAGCAGGGAGCTGGATTTGAAGTGGGGCTGCCAGGATTAGAACCCGCACTCATTTGGGATCCTGGTGCATGCAAGGCCAAGACTTTAGCCACTAGTCAGCCACTCTGGGCCCATTCTCTTGTTTCTTTAAGATTGTTTATTTTACTTGAAAGTTACAAAGAGGGAAGAAACACAGAGAGCTCTTCCATCTGCTGGTTCACTCCCCAAATGGCTGCTCAGAAGCCAAGAGCTCCTTCTAGGTTTCTGGGGCCCAAGGCTTTGGGCCATCCTCTGCTGCTTTCCCACACGAATTAGCAGGGAGCTGGATGGGAAACGGAGCAGCCAGGACACTGCCAGAGCCTGTGCCCAACGCCGGTGCAGCAAGGGGCAGTTTTACTGGCTACACCATGGTGCTGGTTTCAGGCCTGCCCACCTGAAGTCAGCTTGTTACAGCCCTTGGCTCCAGAAAGTTCTGTTTCCTCCTTGTATAACCTAGGTTTCAGTTCCTTCCCTGCGAGATTCCTGGATGGCTTCAGGGGTGCAGCTGGCCAGGGGGGCGTCACCCCTTTCCTCACCTGTTCTCTGTCTCCCTCCCCCTCCCCCTCCAGCCCCCGCTGTTTGTGCCTTTACGCATTGTTTTTCCTTTTTTTCCTCCCCACCTGCCTCTCCCCTGCTGTGTACCAGTGCCTGAGCCACCTGCCTTCCCCGGGGGATGAGGTTCCTGCCCCACCAGGGCCTCAGCAGGCTGCCCCCTCCCTGCACCTCTCCAGCTTCCCCGGCTCTGCCCGTCAGCCTGGCAGTGGGGGGGATGGGATAGCGGTCACTGCAGGCCTGCCTGTCTCCTCTTGTTAGTGACTGGGAACTTGGGGGCGGACGACAGGCCGGATGGGAACAGCCGCCTAGAGGGGAGGGGGAGGGGCGGGTGGGGATTTTGGGGGTGGACTACAGCACGTCCAGGGCCTCAGCTGGGACTGGGGACAAACACACGTAGGGAGGCTGAGGTGTGGGGACAGGCAGGGAGCTCAGAAGACCCCA
The DNA here is from genome assembly GCF_017591425.1 of Ochotona curzoniae. Taxonomy (NCBI): domain Eukaryota; kingdom Metazoa; phylum Chordata; class Mammalia; order Lagomorpha; family Ochotonidae; genus Ochotona; species Ochotona curzoniae. The sequence continues at coordinate 741,349 of NW_024465561.1, read as the reverse complement.
GGCCAGAAAGACTGGAGAGATGTATCCCCAGCAAGTGTCAAAGCCAGGGTCACGGCAGGCCAGGCAGAGGAGGACACACACAGGCCAGCTCCTCCGCCTCTGCCTGGGACGCTGTTACATTTTTAATGTCCCAGCAATGCTGAGAAATGGAGTAGGAGGAGGAGAGAAGTGGTGTGTCACACTCAGAGCCCCTGGGGGAGGCAGGCCGGTGGGGAGCGGAGGGGGAGAGAGCTGAACTCCAGGAGTGGAGCCAGCAGAGGAGGCAAGCGCACAGCCACCATCTCTGGGCTCGGGAGGATGTGGCCATGGTGCACCTGCTTTGTGGATCTGGTGTTGGGAGCTGTGTTTCAGCCAGGCTATTCAAGGCAGAGACCCAGGGGCTGCTGGACAAAGTAATTGGGGCGGGGGGTCGGGGGGAGACACAGAGGGGCACCAACGAAGGATACCCAAGAAAGGGGTGCCTGGAGCCCCTGAGAGACGCAAAGAGGAACTGGTATAGAAGGTGTCCCAAGAAGGGTCAGGTGGTCAGACGTCACAGGAGGTCAAGCCAGGGACCTGGCCGTCTCCCTCCTGGCTCAGTGTGATGACCACCATCAAAGACACGACTGGGGCAGGTGCAGCAATTGCAGGCAGACAGCCATGTCCATGACCACAGTGGCTGCTTGCTCCCCAGACCGACTCCTGGATTTCCGCTGCGGGGGTGGACACTGTGATGAATGCAATTAATTAATTAACAAGGCGGCTGAGGCAGCAGCTGAGGCCAGTGCCCAAAGCACGCAGGCCTTCAAGGGGCTGCCACGCCCTGCCGCCGAGGGAGGGTGAGTGTGAGGTTTTATGGGTCTGGAAGGACAGGACAATCTGTAGACCCAAACCTGGGCAGCCACTCCAGCAGGGGCCCCGGGCCCAGCCCCCTCCCTCAGACCCAGGGCTCCAGGCTCCGATGTCACTGTATACCCTTCTCTGCCTTGTCCCTGTCCCATGGGCTCACACCTTCCAGCAGTACCCTCCTCTCCCACTCTCCCTCCACTGCAGGAAGCCTGCAGCAGGTCTGGTCCACAGGGACAGGAAGTGTGTGGGGGGACCCAGCTGACACCTCATGAAGCTGTCACTCGTCTGGCAGGTCCAGGAAGGCTGAGGGTGGACAATCTTCCCACGGCCACTCTCTTCCCCCGGCCGTGGGACTGGCTGCATCCCAGCCGAGGTCATGGCAGCGGTGCCCGCCCGGCAGCGAGCTGGATGTTGGGGTTCTGACTCCTGGCCAGCCTTCTTCCTGGCCTCATTTCCCTGCCCCCACCCCGGCCAGCCAGCTGCCAAGTCCCAGTGTCCCAACCTCCTTCTCCCTTACTTTCTCCACATTGATCGCTCTGTCCCCAAAGCCCTAACTCCAATGCAGGCTCCTCTTCTGGATTCCTACCTCATCTTTCTTTTTTTCTTAAGATTGAGTTTTATGGGCCCGGCGCGGTGGCGCAGTGGTTAAGGTCCTCGCCTTGCACGCCCAGGATCCCATATAGGCGCCAGTTCTATCCTGGCGGCCCCGCTTCCCTTCCAGCTCCCTGCCTGTGGCCCAGGAAAGCAGTAGAGGACAGCCCAAAGCTTTGGGTCCCTGCGCCCGCGTGGGAGACCCGGAAGAGGCTCCTGGCTTCGGATCAGCATAGCATCGGCCGTTGCACTCACTTGGGGAGTGTATCATTGGACGGAAGATCTTCCTCTCTGTCTCTCCTCTCTGTATATCCACCTTTCCAATAAAAAAATAATAAAAATAAATCTTAAAAAAAAAAGATTGAGTTTTATTGGAAAGTCAGGTCTACAGAGAGAAAGATAGATCTTCCATCCACTGGTTCACTCCCCAAGTGGTTGCACTGGCTGGAGCTGAGCCAATCTGAAACTATGAACTTTTTCTGGGTCTCCCACGCAGGTGCAAAATCCCAAGGCTTTGGGCTGTCCTTGACTGCTTTCCCAGACCACAAGCAGGGAGCTGGATGGGAAATAGTGGAGCAGCCAGAACCAGCGCCCATGTGGGATGATGGTGCCACAGGGTGGAGGATTAGCCTGCTGAGCCACAGCACCATGCCTCTTCTCCCTAACCCCTGCCGCCCCATCTTCCTAAAGTACAAGCCTTACCCTGTTGTGCCCTTGCTTAGCACTGTCCATGGCTGCCCAGGGCTCCACACCCAAGCCCTGACAGCCCCAGCCTGCGAGGGTGAAGTTCACTTTGTAGCCCTGCTTGTTCCCCATCTCACCCAGTGCATTTGCCAGAGCCCCCAGGCTCCAGGGATAGGGCAGTGGACAAGCCTGAGTCCCTGGCACGAATGCTCTAGTGGGTGAGAAAGAGCGGGTGGAGTAGGAGCTAGAGCAAAAGGAACCTTGAGAGTTACCAGTGGGTGTTTAGAGTGTCTCACTGAGCCAGGACTTGGAGGACGGGAGGCACAAAGGCCCTGGGGACGGAGGAAAAGTAAAAGGCCCTTGTGGCTGTAGCGGGTGGGCCCGAGGCAGGGGCTGGGAGACAAGCCACGGGTGCAGGACCCGTGGATCTGTATGGCTGCTGAAGAGACTTGTCTGAGTGAGGGGGCAGGCGGGGACCCCTCTGTCGCCTGTAGAGACACACAGCACACAGGAGGGCAGGCGGATTGCATCGGGGGAGGACCTGGAGGACCATGTGCCTTTCAAACGGACCACTGACTTCATGGCGCCAGAAGTGCCCCATTTGCGCACTCAGGGTGGTTTGTTTATATAAAAGGCAGTTACAGAGTTGTGGAGAGATCTTCATTCATTGTTTTCACTCCCCAAATGACTGTCCTGGCTGAAGCCAGGAGCCCAGAACTGTCTCACTTGGATGGCCTTTAAAGGCCCTGGCCCCTGGGCTGCTTCTGCTGCTTTCCCAGGTGCATTAGCAGGGAGCTGGATTGGAAGTGGGGCAGCCAGGATTTGAATGGGATGCTGGCACCACAACACAAGCCCCTTGTTCAGAATGAGCAATTACAGCAGGGGGGCTGGGCACTTCCTGTGCTTCCTGCTGTGACAGCAGGTGCCCATGTCCTGGGTGTTGGTGTGAGCCACAGGGCAGAAGGGTGGGGTGTGGGAAGGCAAGGACGGGCCACTCGCTCATGTTCCATGTTGAACACAGTTGGGAGAGGAGCCTAGCCATTGGCCAGGGAAGGCCCAGCCCCCTGTGGCCCTGCGGGGTGTGCCAGGTACCCCAGGAGTGCAGACAGACAGATCTTTCATTTGCAGATTCACCCCTCAAATGTCCCACAGCCTGGGCTGGGCAAAGCTCCAGTGAAAACCCCGAGAGCCAGGAACTCGGGGCAGCGGCTGCGTGGGCGTCTGGGTTTCAAGTACTTGAGCCATCAGCATTTGTGGCCTCCTGGCAGGGGTGCACATTAACAGGAAGCTAGACCTGGGCCATGAGCCAGGATTCAAACCCAGGCCCTCAGCTCAGGGATGCCAAACACCTGCTCAACGTGGGGTGCTTGTCCTCTGGAGAGGTGGGTCTAGGCTCCTTGTGCAAGCACAGGCACTAAACCCCAGCACATGAGGTGGTGCTCTGAAACAGCTCAAGGGCACTGGAGCTCAGCTTCCCCCGACTTCTCCACACCCCCTCCCACCAAGACAGACCTTCCGGGTCTTGCCTCACCACCACCTTGGTGAAATCTTGGCGTGTGTCCCACAGCATGTCAGCCTCTGTGGCTTCAGCCTCCACACCTAGTGCACCTGCTGCAGGTGCTGGGGGATGCAGGGGTGGCGCGTGCCTGTCCCCCCGTTGGCGGGGCAGGGGCAGCGCCTCTGCCAACCATAGGATCTGCTTGGTTTTTGGACCGGGCATGGTGGAGATACTCTGGGAGCTGGGCTCTCCCAGCAGCCCCCCCTTTCTAAGTCCCACCTCTTGGCCTTTGATTGACACCTTTCGCAGCTTCTCTGCTTGCCGTTTGCCCCTGAGTTTGCCCTGTGGCCTCCTTAACCTCAGTCAAACTCTTTCACAGCTGAGGGACCCTCTGTGGCTCCCTGCTCATCTCGGACCAAACCGACCTCCTAGGTTGCACTTCTGAGGCTCCCGTGGGCCTGCGTGGCTGGGTGCCCGTCTTCCTCTCCCAGCTGCAAAGGGGTCCCCAGATACGCATTGGGAGCTGAAGAATGGAGCAACTGACCCGGCCTCTCAGCAACCCATGCCCCCACCGGAACCTGGCATTCTGGTCCCTGTCTGACTCTCCAACAAGCCATCCCTGGGCCTCCCCTGAGGGCGGCAGAACCAGAGCGGCCAGGGCTCAGCTGCCCCTTCTGCCCACCCTGCCAAGACTTCCGGGTAGAGGAAGTTGTGCTTGGGAACTTGATCCCTGCTGAAGTGGACCGGGACAGGGCTATACCTGGTGACCCCAAAGTCCTGAGGCTATTTCCCTGTGCCCATCATACTTTCAGGGTTGCTGCGTATGTGGGGCCAGGGGACTGGGCCCTGCCGCCTCCGGAGCTGGGGAACGCGCCCTTGGCCTCCCCTCACCCTGCCCTGGGGCTGGCTGTCGAGGGCCTCTTGTGATGGCCGTGACCTCGCTGTGTTTGTGGACCAAGCACTCATGCTGCACCCTATGTTAAACGCTCTGTAAATACTCTTTCATCTCCCTCCCCACTCCCACCCCCGGGAGGCTGGTACTGCTATTACCTCATTTTTTTTTTTAATTATCAGCGGGGGAAACTGAGGCTGAGAGAGCTGCGTGGCTTGTGCAACGTGCAGATCTGAACACCCACAGGCTGTGCCCCTAGCCAGCAGGCCACCCTGGGCAGTAGGTCTGCAGCCAAAGCCAGAGAGCGAAGGAGAGGCTGAGGAAGCCACAGGTGCACTCCTGCACATGCACCACAAACACGCATGCTCATGTATGGGTGTGGACACGCACACCCACGTACGGACACACCATGTAAAGCAGACATTCATAGTGGCTGGTCACAGCCAAAAGAAGGGAACTAGGACCCAGCACGGTAGCCTAGTAGCTAAAGTCCTGCCGGGATCCTATCTGGCCGCCGGTTCATGTCCTGGCTGCTCCACTTCAAATCCAGCTCCCTGCTTGTGGCCTGGGAAAGCAGTCGACGATGGCCCAAAGCCTTGAGACCCTGCACCCACATGGGAAGCTCCAAGGAAGCTTCTGGCTTCAGATCGGCTCTGCAGATGGAAGATTCTTCTTTCTGTCTCTCCTTTTCCCTGCAAATCTGCCTTTCTAATAAAAAGGAATAACAAACAAACCCAAGGAGGAACTAAGCAGTGTCTGCACAGGTGGGGCAATGAAGCACCTGTGGGTGTCGGTGCCCTGCACCCACTATCAGCCTGAGTGGAATGTGGGACAGGTGTGCGGCACAGCAGGTTAAGTTGCTGCTTGGCGCTCTCACAAGCCTGGGATCTGGTCCCACCTCCATCTCTGATCCAGCACTCATGCTCTGGGCACCTGGCAGACAGCAGGTGGTGGCAGGGTGGTTTGGTCCCTGGATGGAGCCCCTGGCTCAGCTTTGGCCTGGCCCAGCCCTCACCTTTCAAATCAATGTATTTTTCTGAAATACCCTAACATTAACATTGCCTGTGAGGCACACACACTCCATGAACAGCTAAAAACTGTTGTATTGTACGTGTTCAATGACCTGAGTTGTGTGGAATGGGAATTTTTATTTTTGTGAGGGAAAGAGGGTTCATATGCCTCATAGGTGTACTCATGGATGGCCTGTGAGAAGCGACAGGCTGAGGTGGGGTGGTCCAGCCATCGAGAGATGCGGGGCACTGCTCCCTGTGCTTGGCTTTGGTGCCCAGTGGCTTCCCAGTATGCCCAGCCCAGCCCGTCCGTGGTGGGCCCCCGGGGATGAATCAGCAGGTGAGCTCTTGTTCTTTGTCCCTGTGCCTCCCCAGAGGAGGGAGATGGTCGCCTGAGAAGGCTGTGGGTCTCCTAGAAAGGCGGGGAGTCAGTGTGTGTGTGAGGGGGGCGGGGGTGGGAATGAAAACCATCTTCACACTAGGAATGTATGAAGTGTAATCTGAGTGGGGCGGGGGCACTTGGACTAACAGTCAAACACCTGTGTCCCGTGTGGCAGTGCCCGGGTTCAAGGTCAGCAGCACACTGCAGTGCACCTTGGCCGGTGTGTAAGAGCTGGCGTCCCTGCCCAGCCCCCGCATGGGAGTACTGCCCTCGCCCCTCCCCGTCCAGCCTTTGCAAACTGAGCCAGTGAACGGAAGCCTTCTCTCTCTCTCTCTCTCTCTTTCTCTCTCTCTCTCTCGCTCTCGCTCTCGCTGCCTGTCAGAGATGGAAGTATTTCATTAATAGGAATTTATTTGGTGAGACTTTTAAAATATGTGTGCTCTCTGCCTTCTGTTTCTATAATTAAATATTTCCAGCATACAGGTTCAAATGGGAAGCATGACCCATCGTCGCCTTGCGCCTCTCCCCTGGACGCGGCTAATCGCCCGTTGGTTTCTGCAGAACCACAGAGTGCATGCTGCGGCCACTGCGGGTGTAGAATATCCACCCGCGCCTTCTGGGAAAGAGAACTCTGCGTGGCCACAATTTAATTATCACGCCTGGGTGTATTAACAGTAATCCCATAATAACATGTAATCTAGCAGTGTGAGACGGTGAAACACGTGTGTGGGTTTCATCTCCATGTCCTGGCCCACAGCTCGGGTTTTCCTGAGCCCACGACAGGTCCCTGGCAAGCCCAAGGCAGGGAAGGGTAAGCAGGCTGGGATTCATAGGCCCCATCCCTCAAGCCTGAGAGTGAAGGTCAAATTCATGGCCGGTGACTCACGACTTCGGCGGCCAGGCCACCAGGAAACACTAAAGGACAGGTCTTGGGGAGCTTCCGGGGACTGGGCACATGGAAGTTCCTGGAGTGGGGCCCGTCTGGGCGCGCCAGTTCCCTCCCCTGTGTCTGTAGCCTGGGTGATAACTTTCATGACCAGCTGCAGTTCTGTGAGTAACTGGTTAGGTCTGGAAGAGGGGTTATGGAAATCCAGGCTTATAGCCAGCTGGCCCACGTGGGCTGGCGTGGCCTTGGAAGTAGGGGCCATCCTGCAGCCTTTAGCCCTCAGCCTGTGGGACCTGATGTATCCAGGTGTATAGTGTCAGAGGTTGCTGGAGTCAGCTGGTGTCCACTACAGAGCTGGCCACTGCTTGGTGGCTGGGGGGTACACCTGGCTCCTCCACAGCACCCCTGCCCCTGCTGTCAGGTGTTGAGAGAGGGAAGTGGGAGAAATGAAATCATTTTTAGGGCCCGGCACGGTGGCCTAGTGGCTGAAGTCCTCGCCTTGGACGCGCTGGGGTCCCATATGAGTTCTAATCCTGGCTGCTCCACTTCCCATCCAGTTCCTTGCTTGTGGCCTGGGAGAGCGGCTGAGGACGGCCCAAGGCCTTGGGACCCTGCACCTGGCTGGGAGATTTGGAAGAGGAGGTTCCTGGCTCCAGGCTTTGGATTGGCGCAGCACCGGCCATTGCAGTCACTTGGGGAGTGAATCATCAATGGAGGATCTTCCTCTCTGTCTCTCCTCTCTGTATATCTGACTTTGCAATAGAAATAAATAAATCTCTTTTAAAAGGGGGGGGTTATTTATTTGTATTAGAAAGGCAGATTTACAGAGAGAAGGAGAGATAAGAGGAACATCTTCCATCCACTGGTTCACTCTCCAAGTAGTTGCAACAGCCGGCGCTGGGCCAATCCAAAGCCAGGAACTAGGAACTTTTCTGGGGTCACCCATGTGGTCACAGAGTTCCAAGGCTTTGGGCCGTCCCATATCTGCTTTCCCAGGTCACAGGCAGGGAGCTGGATGAGACGTAGAGCAGCTGGGACACAAACCAGTAGCCATATGGAATCCTGATGCTTGCAAGGATCGAACCACTGAGCCATCGCTGTCCTGTGGGTGCAGGGCCCCAGGGCCTGAGCCATCGCTGTCCTGTGGGTGCAGGGCCCCAGGCCTGAGCCATCGCTGCTGCCTCCCAGGGAACTGGTGTTCAGGAAATGAAACCAGAGCTGGATTTTTTTTTTTTTTTAATTGATTGAGCTGAAAGGCAGAGCAACAGCATGTTAGAGACAGATCCTCCAGACCCCGGTTCACTCTGCAAATGCCCTCAGTATAGCCAGCGCCGGGCCAGGCCGAAGTCAAAAGCCAGGAACTCCATCCGGGACGTGCACGGGGTGGCAGGGGGTCTAAGCACTGCAACGTCTTCCTCTCCCTTCCCAGGTGTATCAGCAGGGAGCGGGACGGAAGTAAAACAGCCAGGACTCCAATGGAGCGATGGAAAGGGGGGAATTCTTAGTCCACTGTGTCACAACGCTTGCACTAGAGCTGGGACTTGAGCCCATAGGGCATCCTATGAGGCATTTACACACATACAACACACACACACACACACATTAAGAAATGCAGAGTGACTGAGGGAGGGAGATTTCCTGCCTGCTGGATCACTCTAATGGCTCCAGTGACAAGGGTTGGGCCAGGCTGAAGCCAGGAGCCAGGAGCTTTATTCTAGTATCATATAGGGTAACAGGGCCCTGATAGTTGGGGCATCTCCTGCTTTCCCAGGCACATTAGCAAAAAGTTCAATGGTAAGAGGTGGCGCCCATATAGGATGTTGGCTTTGACCACAACTCCGGCCCCATCTGGTTTTTTGTTCACAATCTCAGCCCCCAATTTCCCCACTTTTTTCCCCAAAAAGTCTTTTCTAGCTGGCGTTTTTGGGGAATTGAGCTCCAGTGAAGGTCCCTCCATCTCACTCAGGGCCAACATTGCCCTGTGTGGCCCCTTGGGCAGTGACCTGGCCTGGCCTGCAAGACTGACCCCTCTCTCTCCCTCCCCCACCAGGAGCCCAGGATGTCCGAGTTCAGATGCTGTCCGAAGTGCGTGGCAACCTGGGAGGCAGCGTGCAGCTGCCATGCCACCTGCTGTCCCTGGCCCCCGGCGTGCGAGTCTCCCAGGTGACCTGGAAGCACCAGGATGTCACTGTGGCCGCCTTCCACCCCAAGTACGGCGTCCACTTCCCCAACCCACAGTTCAGCCAGGAGCGGCTGTCCTTTGTCAATGCGGGACAAAGCACGGGAGCCGGGCAGGCCACAGAGACGGACCTGCGGGACGCCACGCTGGCTCTGCAGGGTTTGCGAGTGGAAGATGAGGGCAACTACACCTGCGACTTCACCACTTTTCCCAATGGCACCCGCCGGGAGGTGACCTGGCTCCGCGTCATAGGTGAGGGTGTCAGCTGGGGTGGGAGGCATCTGGTGGGGGCGGGGCACCTGCTGGGCGGGGTGTCAGCTGGGGCCAGGTGCCCTTAGATCTGCACCCATAGGCTCTGGCAGCAAATTAGTCCTTGTGGGTCGCACGAGTTTCAGGACCTACTGTGTGTGGAGGATGCAGCGGGCATCAAGCTGTTTTTCAGACAGATACTTGCCCAGTATCTGCTTGCAGGCCAAGCACTGGCCTGGGTTGTGCGTGCCAAGTGGAGGGACCCAAGTGCCTGCCTGGCTAGTGGGGAGAGTAAGCAGCATAAACAGAAGGAAGGGAGTGGGCAGGCAGTTGTGGGAGGTGGGAGGATTGCAGGTTGTGTGCAGCCTGGGAGGGCCGGTGATAAGTGGACAAAGCTTAGAAGTGGGGCAGGGAGTCCCTGCGGGGGTGCCGGGGGACAGATGGCAGACAGTGCAGGGCACTGTGTGAAGATCTGGAGAACTGGAGAGGTGAGCCAGGCTGGGCCTGCCCTGGCTTCCCAGGCTAAGTGGCAGGGCAGGGGAGCAGGCGGGATGGGAACACCCAGGCAGGAAGTAAAGGCCTTGAGGAGGGAATTTTGTGGCCCGAGACGGAATGGTGAGGCAGGGCAGCTTGGTCAAGTGCAGAGGTGGGCGTGAGCTGGTGGGCTCCAGGCATAAGGAAGAGGATGCTGTTGAGGAAGCCGAAGTGAGGGAACAAGGTGGGGAAAAACAGGCTGCCAGCGGGTGGCGACCAAGAAGCTGCTGCATGGGAAAGGCAGCGGTTGCTGGGACAGAGAGCCTTAGCTTACTATGCCATGGTGCTAGCCCCTAAATAATAATTAAAAAAAAAAAGCAATAAAAGAAGAGCAAGAGAGATTTAAGGACAGAGTGTGAACCAGCTGCCACAGCCTCCCACCTCAGTCCACTCACCATCATAGGAGGTTGGGGAGGACCCTGAGAGCAGCTGGAGTGTGGCCAGAGGCTGCGAAGTCACAGAGAAGTGGGAATTCAAACAGCCGAGACCCCACCCCCAATAGGGCTGAGGGGAACCAGGGAGGTGCCCTGAGGGAGAGTAACAGCTCTGGGTTCCAGAACATTACCTGGAGGGGGGGTGGCCTGGAAGGACCGGGGGCTTAAGACCACCCTGTGGGTGGCTGGAGGTCGGTGTGGGCTGGACCGGGTGCCAGGGCCAATGTTCTCTTCCCCGTTTCCTAGGGTGATGGAGTGGAAAGGGGCAAAACAAAACAAATCAAATCCCAGCTTTGGGACTCTAGCTTATCTCACTTCCCCTGGCCGGTGTTTGCAGGAAAAGCAGCTGTCGGCATGCCCTCTGGCCCAGTTTACTGAACTCTGGCTTTGTTGTCGGATCTGGCCTTCCCAGGCTCTGGGCGGAGGTGGTGGGAGGACGTGGTGGCCGGCACGCTCCGCGTGGCATGGCACGTCCTGTCCGTTCCTTGAGTCCGCAAGCGGCATTCCCGTGGGGGTTGCTGGCTGCCATCCCCCAGCCAATAAAACCTGCCCTGTGTCATGGTCGCTAAGCAACAGAGCTGGGATTTGAACTGAGTACCCCCCAGTACCCCAGGCTGCGCTGGCCAAGGGCCAGTGAGGATGGTGCATGTCCCCCGCCACCCCACCCCTTCTGTTCCCATCCCCAGCCCAGCCCCAGAACCACGCCGAGGCCCAGGAGGTGACCCTCAGCCTGGATCCCGTGCCTGTGGCCCGCTGCGTCTCCTCTGGTGGCCGCCCACCCGCCCGTGTCTCCTGGATCTCGTCCCTGGATGGGGAGGCCAAGGAGATCCAGGTCCCAGGGACCCTGCCCGGTACTGTCACTGTGACCAGTCGTCTCACCTTGGTGCCCCTGGGCCGGACAGACGGGGTCAAGGTCAGCTGCAGAGTGGAGCATGAGAGCTTCTCGGAGCCCGTCCTGCTGCCCGTGACACTCTCCGTGCGTTGTAAGTACCCCCAGCCCCCCAGCCGCATGATGCAGGCTACACCCGGGGTACCAGTGTACCCCCACCTGCTTCCCTGCACCCCACCTTCTCCATGTCTACCCCTTGAGCAGCATCTGCACACTTCTACACCCATGAGCGCTGAGCTGGGATGGGCCGTGGGGAGCCAGCCTTGTGCACTGCTCCCCAGACACCCCTCAGCTGGGGTGTTGAACTGTCCCTCAAGGGAGGCTTGGCAGACACGGCGCATCCAGAGCTTCCTTCTCCGGGAAGTTAGCTAAGTTAGTGGAGCCGCCCATTGCGTGGGCCTCTGTGGCTCCCACGGACCCCTGGTGTCCCTGCCCCCGACCGTGGTCTGCAGGGTCCACCCACCTGCTCACACTGCCTCCATGGGCTCCTGGGCTGTTGCTTATTTACGTAAACGGGCAGGTGGAGATATGCTTTTACCATGAGCCCTCAGGAAGATGCCAGGTTGAGCTCAGAGGCCAGCAGGCCCATTATCTGACCCCAGCACCTCCCCTTCTAGAAACTTCTCACACCCACCCCTTAATATCACCTCTGCATCCACCCAGGCTGACAGAGCTGAACTTGACCTGCTTCTCTGCACTTGAACCCCCATACAGCCCGCTCCCCCGGCAGAGCCGGCCTAGCCTCCTCCCTCCATCTCTCCCCAACTGTCTGCCGCAGGTGGCACCGTGTGCACCAGCTCTGCCGTGCAGTTTCTGTCTAGATTTCCAGCTTTTCCTCTCCCACCATGTCACCCACTCAGGGCACATCAGACACCCAAGTGCGCACTCTCGGCTGTCCCCAGTGACCTCCCTGGGCCGTGGACCTGGCAGCCTCCCATCCCCAACCTGAGACTTTCTTGTCCCTGAACCAGTTCTCCCAATTTCCTCCAGACCCCCCTGAGGTCTCCATCTCTGGCTATGATGACAACTGGTACCTTGGCCGGAGTGAAGCCACCCTTAACTGTGACGTCCGCAGCAACCCTGCACCCACAGGCTATGACTGGAGCACGTGAGTGGACGGAGTCCTGTCAGAGGGAGGGGCTGGGGCGGAGCTGGGTGTGAGGGAGGAGGGGCTGGACCCCTGGGTGTGAGGGAGGAGGGGCTGGGGCTGGGGCTGCACCCCTGGGTGTGAGGGAGGAGGGGCTGGACCCCTGGGTGTGAGGGAGGGGGGGCTGGGGCTGGGGCTGGACCCCTGGGTGTGAAGGAAGAGGGGTTGGGGCCAAAATTGCTCCTGAAGAATGAAGGAGCTTGCAGGCTAGGGCCCCCAAGCGAAGTCATGTCCCAGAAGTTGAGCCTGGAGTCTGTGTCTGCGGACAGGCCTGTACACACCCCCACCAGACCCTGCTACACCTCTTACCGTGCCCACACCCTGCAGGGCCTCGGGCGTGTTCCCTGCCACCGCGGTGGCACAGGGCCCACAGCTGCTCATCCACACGGTGGACAGCCTGGTCAACACCACTTTCATCTGCACAGTCACCAATGCCGTGGGCACGGGCCACGCTGAGCAGGTCATCCTGGTGCGAGGTGAGTGAGGGAACCCCCCCCCCAGCTGCACCCTTAGCTTCCTCCTTCCAGGTGGGGGGCACGCTGGTGAGGCTGTGCTGCCACCTTGGGGCTGGGAGGAACAGGCAAGGGTGCTCTGGACTTTGCTAAAGAGGAGACTTCTGGGGCAGGATGCAGGACTCTGCAGCCTGGGAGACAGGCTGGGCAGCTCCCACGCCTGCCAGCCCGGGAGCTGGAGCGGAAGGACAGGACACGCAGGCCTGGGACTAGGGCAGGCTGGGAGTCAGCAGAACCATCTCCCTGGAGGAAGGCCAGAGTGTCACCCCGGGGCAGTGACCAGGGACAGGCCCTGGGCTGTAAGACCTCCCCACAGAACAGGGAATCCAGCTGCTGGCCCGGGGCTGTAACCCTACACACCCACACCACTGTCACCATCTCTGGGACAGCCCAGGGAGCAGGGTCACAGCCTGGGAGTGCCACACCCACCTGGAGAGAGCGGGGGCTGTAGTGAGGGCGTGGCTGCCTGTGCCAATACACACACACGCACACACACACACACACACACACACACACACGCGCACGCAGAACTCGCTCACTCCTTTGCAGGAACCACCCGCGGGGGACAAGGTGCCCCTGCTCTGGAGACTGTCACCAGCAATGGACAGGCACACATTCGCAGAGGGACCCTGTCATACAGACACACAGGAGGGCCCAGGAATAGGCATCCAGAAACACCCAGGACCTTCCAGAAGCTCCCTCCAAAGCTCTTCAGCTCCCAATACCACATCTTGTAGTCTCCCTTGATCCCGCACTGACATTGGAGGCAGTGCCCGTCATGGAGCCTGCCTACCACCCCCAAACCTGGAGCCCCACTCACAGGCCCCCGTGGCATGTCCTTTTCACGGCACCACCCCCATCCCATGGGGAGCAACACAGCAAGCGCAGGGTCAGGACTGGCCCTCTCGGTGGCTGCCCTCAGAGGTGGCACTGAGGAAGACCACCCAAAAGGGGCTGCCTGCAGGGGTGGGGACACCACGAGCACCCTGGGGCCCCGTGGGAAGGGAGCAAGTATAGCCCTGGGAGAAAAGCAGCACAGGCTGCACCGAGCTGGCCCGCAGGACGCTGTGCTCCTGGGCGGGATGTACAGAGAGCTAGCACAACACTCCCCAGGCGCAGCCTGGAGCTGCAGCTGTCACTCAGGCCTGGGACTTCCCTGTCCACTGCCAGCGTGGTTAGGGACCACGGCTGCTCCTCCGCCTGGACAGTCCCTCTGGTGGACTGAGATGGCCCTGTGCTGTGGAGGCAGCTGTTATACTGTGTCATAGGGAGAACTGGACACAGAAGCAGCTTCGCCTTCCTTCTCTGTGAGTCGCTAAACTGGTCTGACAACCTCCCGCCCCAGCTTGGGTGCACTGGGCGCAGTGGGGGCTGGCTCTTCCCTCAGGCCTTGTGTGTGAGGGAGGCTGGCTGGCATCCCTGGGCGTCCCTCTTGCTTCCCCCCTCCGCACTCCTGACTTCTGTCTCTGTCCCACCCCCCACCTCTTCAGCTATAGCAGGAAACATCAAGAAAGTAGGGGTGGTGGAGCCCTGACTCCCAGCTGCCCCAGAGTGGCAGGAAAGAGCCCAGCCCCCTCCCATCCCCAGCCTTCTCCTCAAGTGCGGGAGGGGCACAGGGTAAGGTGGCTTTACGCTGTGACCCTGGCTTTTAATAGGAGCCCCTGGCACAGAGGGGGTGTGCTGCAAGTCGCAGGCACCCCAGGACCCCACAGCCATCTACGATGCGAACAAGCGGCTGTCACTCAGGGCGCAGTGGCTGCCACGGCCCTATTGCGAGGCAGGTGTTTGTTCTGAGAGCAGCCTGGTTTGGAGTGAAATCCTGAGTTAGGAAACGCTGGCCAGCCGGCGTCACTGGGAGACCCTGGGGAACAGCACCCGGGGTCGCACCCCGAGAGGGAGCCTGCTTACCTCTGCTTGGACCCATGCTTCTCCCTGGCCCCCATGTCCATCACTGCCACCCTCTTGACCTCTCTCTCTCTCGCCCTCCTCTCTCCTCAGACTCCCCCCGGGCCTCACCCCGAGACGTGGGTCCAGTGGTATGGGGGGCCGTGGGGGGGACACTGCTGGTGCTGCTGCTTCTGGCTGGGGGATCCCTGGCCTTCATCCTGCTGAGGGGGAGGAGGAGGAGGAAGAGCCCCGGAGAAGGCGGCGGAGTCCCAGGAGCCTATGATGCGAAGACTCAGGCGTTTAGCAATGGGGGCCCCGTCTTCTGGACACCCACAGCCCCTGGTCCGCTGAGGCCAGAGGGAAAGGAAGAGGAGGACGAGGACGAGGATGAGGAGAAGGCAGAGGAAGGCCTCATGCTGCCACCACCTCCGGGCCTGGAGGACGACATGGAGTCACAGCTGGACGGCTCGCTCATCTCCCGCCGGGCGGTTTATGTGTGACCTGGAGACGCACAGACAGACCCAGGGAACCTGGACCTTTGCTGCCAGCTGTGCCCGCCAGGGGCTCGGGACTGGCTGGACTCGTCTGTCCGCAGACGGTGGAGCTGGAACCTACCTCCCGCTTTCCTGGAACCCAGAGGAGGTGGAATACAACACACACTGGACTCCCGCCCCCCACCCCCAGGGCTGCACAGGGAAGGGGCGTCTGGGAGCTAAGAGTGGGGATCCAGCAAGGACCCGCCCTCCCACATCCCTTCCCCATCCTGGACTTGTTTTTGGCCCTGCCCTGCCCCGGCCAGTAACACTCAGGAGTTAATAAATGCCTTGGAGGAACTCGGCAGGGCTGTGCTGTGGTACCTCAGACCCCTCCTTGGATCCCAGGAGGAGCTGGAGAGGGAGATCAAGGCTGACCAGTTGGACCCCTGGGTTGGGATAGGGGTGTGGGCTGCAGGAGCTGGGGTCCCAGTTTCTAGGGTCCTCAAAGCATGGAGGGTGGTGCAGGATTCCTCCTGGGGGGCCAACATGGCCCCCATCTGGGTGCTAGCACTAGTATTAGGGAAGTGCTGGTCCTCATTCTTGGGGTAAATGGGGTGCTGGGCAGCCCAAGAAAGCGCCCCCCCCCCCCCCCCCCCCGCCGCCCCGACATGCCTGGCCATCCCCAGCCACCTCACCCAGCCAGGGGCTGTCTCCCATAACCAGGGAGCCAAGGACCAGAGGGCAAGTTGGAGAGCAGAGGCAGGGGTGGGTCTTACGACCCAGCCTCCTAGGACTTGGGGGCTAGCGCTGAACCTGACCACAGGCTGCATGGATACAGGGAGGATGTTTCCCGCATTCCCCAGGTGCTGGACAAGTGCACCTCTGGGGCCAGCGGGGACCTGCGGCGGTGCCTGGCTGGAAACGGCGGAGTGTTGCGGGTAGTCGGCGCACGTGGACAGAGCATGGTCACTGCGGAAGCCCTCCAGAGGCTCCCCACCCCGCCACCATGGAACAGGAAGCTGGAATGCACCCGCTGGCGTCTAGGAGCTTCTTGCTGCTTGCCTCAGATGGGGCGCCTGCATGGCGGTGACACCTGGCAGGGTCACTTACATTAGCTGTTAGCTCTCTTCCCCTACCATCCCTTTGTTGATACTGGCCCAGCCCAATCTCCCCTCTCTTGTGTGTCTCCAGGCCTGGAGGCTCGCAGTCCAGGAAGGAGCTGGGCAGCAAGGTCACTGCTCTGTCAGTAGACACAGGAAGGGGGTGGGGCATGAGCTGCACCCCTGTTCTGGCTGGATGGAGGAGACAGCAACCCTTATAGCAAACGAGGTCCTAAGCCTGCCCCAGGCCCCTCAGTTCCCAGCCTTAGTGCCTGCATCGCCCCCTCCCTCCGCCTTCTGCTGCGTGGGTCTTTGCACGGGCTATCCCCTCCTTTGCCTGCGGTACTGTTCCTGCTCTCACAGCTTGCACCTGCGGACTGCGTGTCTGGGAACCCCTTCTCCACCATCTCCTCCTGGCCCTCCCTGTCTGTATTGTTGGGTTACCCTTGGCTCATTGGCCCAGTTGGGAACCCCCCCGCCCAGCTCCGAGAGCCTACAGACTTGGTGTGTGTTTGGCTCTCCTTCATCTCCCAATACTGGCATGCTGCACCTGCCCTTTCCTCCAGGGAGGCCGTGCTGAATGGCAGGTGTCCATCACCGGTGGGGCTTGGCAGGGAGCCCCTCTCACACCACCACACTGTCCCTCTCCTTGCAGAGACACCCAACACGGCAGGTGCCGGGGCGACTGGGGGCATCATCGGGGGCATCATCGCAGCCATCATTGCCACCGCCGTGGCTGCCACTGGCATTCTCATCTGCCGGCAGCAGCAGAAGGAGCAGAGGCTGCAGGGGGCCGAGGAGGAAGAGGAGTAAGTGATGGGGCGCGGGCAGAAGTCCTCAGTAATAGCTGTGTGATTTCAAGTGACTGGCTCACCAGAGGGAGGAGAGTTAATTTCTCTCCAGCAGCTCACCAGAGCCCAGGCTCCTACCAGCTGTAGCTCTGTCCCTCAATTGTGGCCCTCGGTCACGTCCAAGATGGTGCAGTATAGTCTCTTGTGAGTGACCATATGCCCAGATGTAACATCTATTACCATGTGCAAGGAGGGAGGTTGGATCTAAGCGGAAACCAGCCACAGCTCTCTAGGGCACTGGTGTCCATGACAGTGGGCCTGAGCCAGGAGCCAGGAACTCCACTGGGGTCTTCCTCTTGGCGGCCATGACCTACTGCCCCCTAGGAGCACTGGCAGGAAGCTGAATCAGAAGTGTGGGGTAGCTGGGACTCCAACCAGCACTCCCCTATGGGATGTGGGCATTTTGAGGACAGCTGGACGCCCTGCACAATAGTGCCAGCCCTGCTCAGACGACACTGCTTGGGGCTGGTGAGTGTGGGGCAAGGCAGAGCTTGAAATTGCACATCCCTGGGCCACCTCAGAGTGCCTCTTAGCAGATGTGAGGGACGCATGTGTGGGCACAAGCTCCCTGAGCCATTCTGACACACGGGCAGGTCTACCGACTACTGCCCTACCCACACGCTACAGCCTGCCCACTGCCGAGAGCCAGGGAGCCCTGCAGAGGACAGGATAGGCGAGGGAACTCACACAGGCCAGGGGTGGTGGGGAAAGGAAACCTGCCCCGGTGTGGAGGACCAGGGTGGCCCCTGAGCTGGCAGCAGGATAAGTGTTGGCCAGGGACAGGAAGGGAGATGCCGGAAACAGCACTGGGGTACAGAGGACTCCCTGTGACTGCCTGCCTTCTATCCCACAGCCTGGAGGGGCCTCCTTCCTATAAACCGCCAACCCCAAAGGCAAAGCTGGAAGAGCCAGAGATGGTGAGCACTTTCCCTGGGGCAGGGGGCTGCAGGAGGGCCTGCTGGGGAGAGGCTGGCTGGGAGTAGGGGGTCGTGACCCATCCTCCTACCCTGTCCCTGCAGCCCTCCCAGCTGTTCACTCTGGGGGGCTCGGAGCACAGCCCACTGAAGACCCCCTACTTCGACGCTGGTGGGACCTGCACTGAGCAGGTAGGTGCAGGGCAGTCATGTGGGGAAGGCTAGGAAAGGTCGAAGGGGGTGAAATTCCAAGGTCAGGGCAAGGTCAGGGGTCCTGGCACTAGCCAGGGACTATGCCTGCGGCTGACAGAGTCATGGCAGCAGTGGTGAGCTCTAAGTCAGGCATCACATACTGTGGGTTCTGGGGGCTGGCCATAGGTCATGGTAAGCATAGAGGTCAAAGATGAGATCAGGTCTGCCTGGCACAGACAGAGGGTGGTCTGGACATGGGTGTCGTGGTCAGGAAGTGACCCTGACATCCTTCCCACCCCACCCTGCCACCAGGAACTACCTCGTTACCATGAGCTGCCCACGCTGGAGGAGCGGTCGGGACCGCTGCTCCTGGGGGCTACAGGCCTGGGGCCGCCCATCCTGGTGCCTCCAGGGCCACCTACCGTGGTGGAGGGAGTTGCCGTGGACCTGGAAGATGAAGAGGAGGAGGAGGAAGAAGACTATCTGGACAAGATCAACCCCATCTATGACGCGCTGTCCTATAGCAGCCCCCCAGATTCCTACCAGGGCCAGGGCTTTGTCATGTCCCGGGCCATGTACGTGTAAGGTGCCCCAGCTCTTCCCCTGGGGCTCCCTGGGCCGCCCCCAGGTGGCCAGGCCACCGGACGTGAACACACAGGCACACACTCATACTGGGTGGCTTCATGCTGACCTCCAGCCCTCCAAGGCCCCAGGGACCTGGGGACCTTATTAATTCAGGAGGCCTAGGGGGTCATCTGGGCATGTTTCTGTTATGACCTCTGACCTCCACGCCCCCGCCCCCCCAGTCCCCTACTTGAAGACTGTGACCTCCTGATGGTACCTCTCTCTCACTCGGCCAGACATCTCAACGCCCCCGAAACCCCACGATCACTCCAGACACTGTACGGTGGCTGGGGTGGGATTGGAGGGGTTCCTGCTGCTCAGACTTGAGCCCTCCAGGCAGCAGTGCCCCGCTCCACCCAACACCCCAAGGATGGGAAGGAGGGATGTGCCATTCCTCTGCCCACCTCCTGCAGGCAGGAGTCTCGGGGTCCGGATTTTTCCCGGTGTCCCTCTACACCCGGGCTCTGCAGCAGGGAGCCACGGCGCAGGGCTGCGTAGGGTGCACCTGCTGGGGAGAATCTGCTGTTACTGCATCCTCGAAGCCCCCACTTGATTCCCTGGATCAGGGTCAAGTCGGGTCGCCTGGGTTGGGGTGTATCTGGAGGGTGTGACTCCGTTTTTGTAAGCCAGCATTTCTATCAAACACGAGTTTATACTTGGACCACACCTTGTGTGTTCTGTGATTCTGTAGGGACGTGATGGGGGAAAGGTGGCGGGGAGAGGTGAAGACCCAGTCCACGGAAGGAGAGAATCAAGGTGTGGGTACAACCAAGGTCAGAGGTATTCCCCCGAAAAAATCCTATGAGCGAAAACAAAAGAGTGAATCAGCAAAGTAGATGGAGTTGGCAAGACAGCCACGAGAAGGGCGGTGGACACGGCAGGCACCGCAGGCGAGGGCACGGCGAGTCACTGCCGGCAAGGAGGTGGGCCGGGGACCCCAAGCAGAACGCGGGGCCGCAGACCCCAAGCCAGCCCGCTAGGACCCCAAGCAGAACGCGGGGCCGCAGACCCAAGCCAGCCCGCTGGGACCCCAAGCAGAACGCGGGGCCGCAGACCCCAAGCCAGCCCGCTAGGACCCCAAACAGAACGCGGGGCCGCAGACCCAAGCCAGTCCCTGGGATCACAAGGACGGAATGAATGGGGCGAGAATGAATGGGCTGCGGGGCATGCCGGGAGCCGGCGGGACTCGGGGAAGAGGGGGCATTGTGGGTAACGAGCCGCGGCTCCCCCCAAGGCACTGTGGGAGCAGCCCTCACTTCCGGCCGGCGTGCGCCGGCGCCGCGGTGCCTGGTGGGACGCGAGGCCTGACCTTGCTGCCTAGCAGCCGAGTGCCGTGCAGCCTACCTTTACCTGTGCTCTTCGACCTCTGGCACGTTCGCCAATGAGAGCACCAGGCTAAGACGTCACCGAGGTCGGCCCCCGCCTTGTACGTACCGGAGCCAATCAGGATGCCGCGGGAGGAAACCAATTCGACCAATGGGAGAGACAGCTTCACTGCGGGGTGGAGTCGGGCCTGCGGCAGGGAGGTGGGGCGACGCGCCGCTGGGCGGTGCAAAGTCTGAGCACAG
This sequence comes from Ochotona curzoniae, assembly GCF_017591425.1. Taxonomy (NCBI): domain Eukaryota; kingdom Metazoa; phylum Chordata; class Mammalia; order Lagomorpha; family Ochotonidae; genus Ochotona; species Ochotona curzoniae. Next base: position 721,022 of record NW_024465561.1, on the reverse strand, counting down.
ACCAATGGCAGGCCAGGACCGGATCCCGCGGCGTCGCCAGCCAATAGGCGCTGGGCACCGAGGCCCCATGTGAATGGAGGGTCGGGACGCTGTGAGCGTCATCCAATAAAGAAGCACCTCCGAGAGAGGTGGGTGGGACTCGCCGGCTCCCGTCCAATGGGCAGGCCCGACCCTGCGGCCGGGGGGCGGGCCCTGCGGCCCACGGAGCGAATGAGCGGGCCGGGACGGGCGGTGGCGGCGGCGCGTTGGGTTGCGCGCGGCGCACGGGGTGAGCGCGGAGCCGCCAGTGCGCACGGGGCCGACCGGCGCGCTCCCTCCGTCCGCCCTAGCCCCGCGCAGGCCACCATGGGCAACGTGTTGGCCGCCAGCTCGCCGCCCGCGCCGGCCCTCGTGGGGCTGCCGCCGCCGCCGCCCGCGCCGCCGGGCTTCACGCTGCCGCCGCTCGGAGGCGGCCTGAGCGCCGGGGCCAGCGCGGGCCGAGGCGCCGAGCGGCCCGCCGGACCTGCCCCGTCCCCACCGGGGGCCGCGGACGACGGGGCCTGCGGCTGCCTGCCCAACCCCGGCACGTTCGAGGAGTGCCACCGGAAGTGCAAGGGTGAGGGCCGCGGGGTCCCGGGATCGCGGGGGGCCCTCCGGCTCTCGGGGTGTGGAGTGGGCATGACGCCGGATCGCGGGGTGCGGTGCGGGGGTGCCCCCTGCTCTCGGGCGGGCATGGGGTCGGCCGGCGGTGCAGCGATCGCAGGGTGCAGTGCTGGGATCGCGGGGTGCGGGGGTACCCTGGCTCTCGGGCGGGAACGGGGTCGGGAAGTGCAACGCTGGGATCGCGGGGTGCGGGGGTTCCCCGGCTCTCGGGGTGTCGAGTGGCATGGTGTTGGCCGGCGGTGCAACGCTGGGATTGCGGGGTGCGGGAAGCCCCTGGCTCTCGGGGTGTCGGGTGGGCGGTGCGGCGATCTTGGGGTGCAGTGCTGGGATCGGCAGGTGCAGGGGTCCCCCCCGCGGAGCAGGCAACCCTGGGGTGCGCTCTCCGGTGAGCAGGACGGGACCTGAGGCCCAAGGTCACGGCGGGGGACGCAGCCCTGGGGTCCCCGAGCTCTGCTCAGGCCAGTGCCAAGCTGGCGGTCTGTGGCTGCTCATGCATTCCTTCCTGCTCTTCCCCCTAAAGCAGATACAGATCGGCGGGGTGAGGGCTCCTCAGCAGCCCTACGGGGTGTGCATTACCCCAAGTCACCCGGTCAGTGGTCGGGGGTGCAGGAAGGGCACTGGTGGGACCCTGTCCCGTGGGTGAGGGTGTCTGACAGCCTCTCTCATCCTCAGAGCTGTTTCCCATTCAGATGGAAGGGGTGAAGCTCACGGTCAACAAGGGTTTGAGTAACCATTTCCAGGTGAGGATGGCTCGGGTGGGATGAGGGGTGTCCTTCCCCCCAACACCAGGCATAGAACACTCTGTGTTACCCCCACTCCCTACCTGGGCCAGGGCCCCCCAGCCCCTGCCATCCTCTGGGGGTGCCCACAAGCCATCCCCAACACACCTCCTGCTCTCCCAGGTCAACCACACAGTTGCTCTCAGCACAATCGGGGAGTCCAACTACCACTTCGGGGTCACGTATGTGGGGACCAAGCAGCTGAGCCCCACGGAGGTGAGATTCTTTGCCTGGGTCATCGCTTACAGCTCTGTGGGAACAAGCAGAGCCCGGGGTCAAGTGGGACCCTGTTATGTCTCCTAAGATGCACTGTGGTGACCCCCACCGGACCCTGGCACCCCCAGGGCTTTGGCTCTTGCCAGGCCTCAGACGTTCTCTAGGGGGCGCTAGAGAGCCATGGATGCTCTTGAAGTAGGGGAGGTCTGGCTTTTGGGGTGTCTGCTGGGAAAGTGCTCTCTTCCCCACTCAGGCCGCCCTGAGGGGGCTGAGCCGGGGCCAAATCCTTGTGATGTGTTTAGGGTGGCCTGGGCTCCCAGGCCTGGGGTGTGAGTGTGCCCGCAGGGTGGGCCTCCAGCCCCTGCTTTCTGCCCACAGGCATTCCCCGTGCTGGTGGGGGACATGGACAACAGTGGCAGCCTCAACGCTCAGGTCATCCATCAGCTGGGCCCTGGGCTCAGGTCCAAGGTGGCCATCCAGGTGAGAGGAGGTGGCAGCGTCCACGTGGGCCCTGGCACAGCCCCCCAAGCCCCTGGCTGCCCTCACACCACGCTCCTCCCTACAGACCCAGCAGTCGAAGTTTGTGAACTGGCAAGTAGATGGGGAATACTGGGGTTCTGACTTCACCGCAGCCGTGACCTTGGGTAACCCTGATGTGTTGGTGGGCTCAGGTAAGAGGTGCAGGCTTCGAGGGGTGCACCCAGGGGTCGTGTGAAATAGGCAGATGTGGGTTGAGACCCCAGGATCACCAGAACCGTGATGCGGGCGGTGTCCAGCTCCTGTGTGGGCCTGTTTGCACGTGGGCAGCATCCAGGCCGGTGGGTAAGGAAAGACCCTCGGAGGAAGCAGCACACACACTGGCTGATGCGGGCTGCTCCTGCTGGCTTGGCCCTAGAGTGGCCCACGTGGCTGCTGTGCGAGCTGGCGGCTCCTGTGTGCGTTGGCCAGGGACAATGGCTGTCTGACTGGGGTCCAAGTTCCTGGCTTCGTGTGTGTCTGTCCAGCTTAGTGAACAAGCCCTGAAGAGGGGCAGCGCGTCCTCCAGGCGCTCGGGGAAAGGTGGTGAACAAAGGGGCTTCCAGTCCAGATGCGGGGCAGCCCGCAGGTGTCGTGGGGCAGGACTGTGGGCTGAGTGTAGGGCCTGCAGAGACGGCCTGAGCAAAGGCTTCATGGTGGGAGGGGAGCAGCTGAAGGGAGGCCGAAGTGCCCAGACCCTGGGGCAGCGGCAGCAGGACAGACTGCGGCCAAACTGCACGTGGGACTTTGACCTTGACTGTGAGTTAGTGTGAGGGGAGCTGGAGCCAGTGACAGTGAGACCTGACTTAGCCGCTGGTGGTTGCTATAGACCACAGGCTGGGAGGAGAGAAGTGAGGGGATCCTGGGGCGGCCTGTGGGTGAGCAGGTGGGTTTACTGAGGGAGGAGGGTCTGCTGAGCCCCAGGGACAGGGTCCCCAGGGGCGGAGTTCACTTGCCGTGGCTGCCTTCTGTGTGGCGGGGAGGAGGCCGTCTGGCAGGAGAAGCGGGGTGTGTGGGGCCAGGCAGGGTCAGGGCTGGCTGGGAGGGTGCCAGAGGCCAGGGAGCCTACGACAGGCCTCCCAGAGGAGGTCCTGATGGCAGGAGGGCGAGGTGCTAGAGGCCGGCGGACCCTGGCACTGCTGACCCTCCTGTCCGGGACCATCTGCCACACCAGCAGGGCCTCCCTCTGCTCCTGTCACACCCCTGTCGCCTTCCCAGACTGACAGGGACACCACCTCTGCCCTGCCCTCAGGCACAGTTGCCCTGCACATGGGGGGCAGGGATGTGCCGGGAGCCAGTAGGCACGCAGGAAACGCTGAAGCATGTGGGGACAGCAGGCTCCATTATTGCAAAGATGTGTTTATTTCTTTACTGAAAAGATTAATCTTCCACTTACTGTTCACCCAGGCAGGTGCCAGAGGCAGCCAGAGCCAGGCGCCTGAGGCACGTCCGGGTCTCCTCCGTCAGTGGCAAGGGCCCCCAGCTCAGCACTGAGGGCTCCGTGTCTGGCCGCCAGGACCCAGCTCTGCCTGACCTCAGGCCAGGGACTCTGTGCCTCAGTCTCCTTGACTGTCACAGGGCACGTGGAGCAGCACCGTGTTGGCAGAGTCAGCTCTGTGTGCGGGGTCACGTGTGCAGCTAGGCCTTGCCGTGCACTGGGGTTTCTGATGCCCACAGTGGGCAGGGAACAGCTGGCCACAGGTCTGTGACCACCCCCTGCACAGGGGACGGAGGCCAGGCCAGAGTCGCCATCTGCTGGCTCAGGAGCCCCACCTGCTGGAGCCTGAACCCACACTCCCTGCCTCCCTTCCCAGAGCCTGGCTGCTCTCTGGGCACCCACTCCGTGAGGGCATTGGGCAAGGGCTCCCCCCCCCCCCGGGACCTCTTCTCCGGAATGCAGGTGTTGGGGCGGAGAGGGAGCAGGAGGGCGCTTGGGGAAGCTGGCCCGATGTGGCATGTCACGCCCTGTGTGGCCACAGCCACTGTCAGGCCTGCTGCCACTCATCTCAAGCAGGCAGCCCTGATGTGGGCTTGTGGCCAGGTGTGGCCGCCCAGGCCACCCTCCTCCACCGCTGCCCAGCTTCCCCTCCAGCCACCTGTGCTGCGGGTGGACAAGGTGGGGCTGGCGGTGGGCCCCCGCCGGAGCTGCCTGTTTGCTCTCAGACCTGACTCGCTGCCCGTGCACCTCAGGCTTTGAGCTCAGCAGGCTCTGCATGTCACTTGTTCATGCCTTTGTTCACAAGACACAGACTTCTGGGTCCCCTGTGAGGTGCCAGTGGCCAGCCCGGGGTGAGCTGACCCACTCAGCAGTGGTCCTGGCATGGAGTTCTTGGGGGTCGCAGGGCTGGGCTGCCCAGGCTGTGAGGTGGCATTGTGACCAGGGAACCTGGTGCCCGGTAACAGGACTGCCTCTGCTGGGGGAGAGGCATCAGAATCTGGGCTGTAAGCAGGTGCAGGTGCGTCGCTGTGCACCAAACAGAGGGAAGGGTCGCTGGGGATAGTGCCAGCACTCGGGGGCTGCAGTGAGGAGGGAGCGGGGATGGCATGTCCAGCTGGGGTGCCATGGCAGGTTCCAAGCACAGGGTAAGCGGGGTGAGGACTCCTGTGTGTGGGGTCGTGTGGAAGTGGGGAAGGCAGGGCTGGGATCTCTTCCTGACCGTCATTGGCTGTCCTGCCCTAGGCCTCAGCTGAGGGGAGTGGGTTACCGTGAACAGGGTGGTGGGTCCGTGTCATCCTGAAGGAGAAAGGTGCCTGCTGCAGATGGGAGGCCCCTGGCCGGGTCATGGCCTGACCTACAAGCCTGAGTGCGCATGCCCTGGCCCAGCAGGTTTCTGGCCTGGGTGCCCTCACTCCCCTCCCTCCCCTTTCTTCCTCCTGCCTGTAAAGTGGACTTGGGGGTGTCAGGCCTCCAGCTCCTGCTGCAGGGGCCACTGCTGGGATCCCCGGTTGCAGGCTGAGCCACTGAGGGCGCACTGACTTGGTTCTGGCCACAGTGCTCAAGAAACAGAAAGGAGACATAGGAATGGCTGCAAGTTCCCCAGCTGGCAGAAGGTGTGGCTCTTTATTTTTTATATATTTATTTATTTATTTATTTTTTAAGATTTTGGGGCTAGCACCTGGCCCAGTTGGCTAATCCTCTGCATACAGGCACCAGAATCCTTTATGGGCATTGGTTCATGTTCCAGCCGCTCTACTTCCAGCTCCCTGCTGATTACCTGGGAGAGCAGTGGAGGAACCTGGGACCCTTGGGACCCTGCACCTGTGTGGGAAACTTGGAAGAAGCTCCTGGCTTCTGGTCAGCTCAGCTCTGGCCATTGCGGCTATTTGAGGAATGAACCAGTGGATGGAAGGTGTTTCCCTCTGTCTCTCCTCCATGTATATCTGCCTTTCAAATAAAAAAAAAAACAAATCTTTGAAAGTAAAAAGAATTAGGGCCGTGGCCTAGTGGCTAGGATTCTCGCTTTGCATGCACTGCGATCCCACATGGGCGCTGATTCATGTCCTGACTATTCCACTTCCCATCCAGCTCCCTGCTTGTGGCCTGGGAAAGCAGTGGAGGACGGCCCAATGCCTTGGGACCCTGCACCCGCGTGAGACATCCAGAAGAGGCTCCTGGCTTCAGATTGGCTCAGTTGTGGCCACTTGGGGAGTCAGTCAATCAACAGACTGAAGATCTTCCTGTCTCTCCTCCTTTGTATCTCTGACTTTCAAATAAAAATAAATAGAACCTTTAAAAAAAAAGATTATAAGAGATTAGAGAGAGAAAGATCCTTCATAAACTGGCTTACTGCCCAAAGAAGCCAGGAACAACTTCTGAGCTTCATGCAGGTGCGGGGTCCCAAGGCTTTGGGCCGTCCTCGACTGCTTCCCATCCCACAGAGAGCTGGAAGGGAAGTGGTGCAGCCGGGACTCAAACTGGCTCCCATATAGGTTGCCAGCATTGCAGGCGGAGGCTTAAGCTATTGTGTCATGACTGCAGCCAAGTAGCTGGATCCTGTGTTTGAGCGGGACAGAGACGTGGGCTGTGCCCTCGATGCACACTTGTGTGGTCGTTTGTGGGTGATCTGCCCTCAGCCCTTGTGGCCCTACCCCTCCCCAGGCTGGGGGTCCCACCGCACTCCAACGGCAGGGCACCCACCACCCACCCTCTCCCGCCCACAGGAATCCTCGTGGCCCACTACCTGCAGAGCGTCACACCGAGCCTGGCCCTAGGCGGAGAGCTGGTTTACCACCGGCGGCCCGGGGAGGAGGGCACCGTCATGTCCCTGGCTGGCAAATACACGCGTGAGCAGGGCAGGAGGCGGGGGGTGGGGTGGGGCGGGGTTCACCAAGGCCCACGACCCCCAGAGCCTGACCCCACTTTGCTTTCTTGCAGTGAACAACTGGTTGGCAACAGTCACACTGGGCCAGGCAGGCATGCACGCAACGTATTACCACAAAGCCAGCGAGCAGGTGACAGGCCGGGGCTGCCAGGGCCTGGGGTGCCAGGAGGGAGCTCCAGCTGGGCGGGTGGCTGACGTTGTATGGTCCTGGCCCTTCCAGCTGCAGGTGGGTGTGGAGTTTGAGGCCAGCACGCGGCTGCAGGACACCAGCGTCTCCTTCGGGTACCAGCTGGACCTGCCCAAGGCCAACCTGCTCTTCCGAGGTAAGGTTACACCTGAGCTGCTGGCTTCTGCCCCCGCCCCACCCTCTGACAGACGAGTCCAGGCTGAGCCTGGAGCACAGGACGAGGCCTCCCCAGCCACCCACTGGTTCCCCCTGGGGGCTGGCAGCCGCCTTGCTGGCCCGACGGGTGGGCACGTGATGATGTCAGCCTGCCCTTCCCCCACAGGCTCCGTGGACAGCAACTGGATCGTGGGCGCCACGCTGGAGAAGAAGCTCCCGCCGCTGCCCCTGACGCTGGCCCTCGGCGCCTTCCTGAACCACCGCAAGAACAAGTTCCAGTGCGGCTTCGGCCTCACCATCGGCTGAGCGCCCGACCCGCCTCGGCCCGCTCTCTTCCCGCCCTCCTGGGGTCGGGGGGCCGCGGCAAGAGGGGCCTCGGCCCGGGCTGGCAGCGGAAGAGGGGACTTTGTAACTGGGGGCCGTGTCTGGGTCTGACTGTGGGGCAGTGTGCCCGGTGGGCCTGGGATCCCAGAGGGGATGCCGGAGGCAAGCGCTGGAGGAAGTGGCGGCCTGGCCACCACCCTGGGGAGCAGCTGCCTGGCCACCACAGTGTCCCCTGAAGACCCTGGCTGGGCCAGCCCAGGAGGCCACAAGAGGAGCTTTCCCCGTTCCTGATCAGTCCTCCCTGCCCATCTCCCCACCCCCCGTCTATCCCTCGGTATAAATCATGTTTATAAGTTATGGAAGAACCGGGACATTTTACAGAAAAACAAACAAACAAACAACAAAAAAAATACACATGGAAAAAAAGCCGAGCCAGGAGGCCCTTGTGTGTCTGGCTAGTGGGTGTCGTCCCCGCGGCCGTCGGCAGGGGGCGCGCGAGCCCCGGGCAGCTAAGCGGCCGCCGGGCGGGGTCCGCGAGACCAGCCAGGGACACTGCGGACCTGGGCTGGCCCAGAGGGCGGGAGCTGGAGGTCACACGGCCTGGCCAGGCGGGCTCCAGCGTAAAGGATATCTGGGAGCCCGGTCCTTGCAGATAACCAGAGGAGGAGTAGCCAGGAGCTGTGTTCCCAAGGGAGCTGCAGAGCTGGGCTGAGCTCCACTCTGGAATGAACTATGGACATAGCATTTAGTCGCCCAGGGCTCGGGATTAACTGACCCATCTCCAGGTGTGAACTGAAACCCCAAAGGCCCCAGGAGGAGGCTGCAGGTTGATGCCTCCTAGTTACCTGAAAGAACTGCCTCTCCTGCTGCAGCGGAGTGCAGACCCACACCAGGTCTGGCTGTGCTGACCTCATGGGTCCCATTGCCTTCAAGACCAGGCGCTGACCAGCCCCTCCTCCGGTCCTGGCTGCAAGGCTTGGGGCCAGTTTGGCCCTGAGTCTTAGGAAGGGGACAGGTTTGGGATGCACTCAGCATGTTGGGTGCCAGCCTCCAACCTTGGTCCGCTCACTTGTTGCATCAAGACTGGTGTGGGGCACAGGCAGTCACTTGCCTGGCTGCTCAGGAGGCAGGAGGTCATTTTCCCAAGGTCACACAGCTGGGGACTGGTGGGGCCAAGATTCAAGCCCCAACAGTCTAGGTCGAGTTCTGACTAGGGTGTTTTGGAAGACACCACTGTGTGGGTGACCGCCGGTGGGCACACCACCTGGGCCAGACAGGTGCTGGGTTCTTGATAAACAAGTGGGGAATGAGGTTACCAGAGGGCATAGCCAAGGGCTAAATGCGGACTACAGCCGGGAACTCCGACCTGGGCTTTCCAGCCCTGCCCAGGGGTCTGGGGTCTCCAGCCCAAGCTCCCGAGCTGAGCAGTCCAGGCCAAAATGCTCCCACGCACACTGGAGCGGCAGCCTGCCACCCCTCCCCTCCGCTGCCTGCACCCTGGAATGGAGAAGATGCCGGGAAGCCCAGGGAGGTGTCACTCCCTGGGGGCGGGGGTCACAGGGCCTCCAAGCCCCACCTCCTCCCTCCTCACCCCGCAGCCCACCTCGTGACTAGGGGCTGGCCCAGCCCGCCCTAGCCCCGGGGAGGGGCGGGGCAGGGGGAGCCCTATAATTGGCCCCGACAGGGTTCCCTGTGTCCTGCTCTGCCCCAGCCAGGCGAGGAGGTTCCCAGGATACGGTGAGCAGCACGGGGTGACCATCGGACTCTGGGGCGTGGGGGCTGAGGGTGAGGGCTGGAGCCTCGGGAGACAGAGGGGTCGGGGGCAAGAAGGAGACCAGGCTGGGAGAGAGGCTGTGATGGCCGAGCATGGGCTGCGCTGGGCTGGAGGCAGCGATGGGGTTTCCATTAGCTCCTAAATGGAGAAGCCACGCTAGAGCTAAGCGCAAGGATGGAACGAGGACTGGGAAACCCAACTGCGAGCTAGCGCAGTGCCCAACCGGGAGGCACGGGGCCGGGGGCGGGGAAGAAGTGGAATCTGAACGCTGGAAGAGAGAGGTGGGATTTGGGACTGGAAGATGGCAGGGGACGATGCGGGAGCACAGCCCGCCGAGGCGCCGCCGGGCGAAGGATTGTGATTGGATGAGGCTGTCACAGGGCCCAGCCAGGCTCCGCGGGCCGCGCCGGGTGGAGCGGGGCAGGGGGCCGGGAGGCTGGGGGGGGGTGGCTGGGGGGTGGCTGGGGGTCTGTTCTCACCCGCTGTTGATTGGCAGATCCAAGACTGACCAACCGCAGGCGGGAAAAATGAAGCTGTTGTGGGCTGTAGCGTTGCTGGTCACGATCCTGGCAGGTATGGGGGCTCCTGGAGTTCCTTGCAGCTCCCCACTCCCATTCAAGCCCCGGGTCGCCCTCCCTCCTCCACACACACACACACACACACACACACACACACACACACACACACATGCACTTCTTCTCTGTCTCCCCCTTGGGAGTTGGAACACCAATGTATTCCCATCGAGCACTTAGCTAGGGGAACAGGTCTCTTTGGGGTTTGCCAGCTGATCACAAACCCCAACCCCTCTGCCCACCGTGCCCCCCACCAAAGCCAAGGCGCCCTTGCAGCACTATGCCCCAGAAAGACAGGGGGCCCAGGGACCCTGATACAGCTGCCCATTTGCTGTCCACCCAGGATGCCGGGCCGAGCCAGAGTCGCAGCTGGAGGGGGAGCCGGAGCAAGGCAAGTGGCAAACTAGCCAGCCCTGGGAGTTGGCCCTGAGCCGCTTCTGGGATTACCTGCGCTGGGTGCAGACCCTGTCTGACCAGGTGCAAGAGGAGCTACTCGGATCGAAGGCCACCCAGGAAGTGACGTAAGTGTCCCAGCCTGACCTCCCTCTCCCCCGGGCCCCAGGAGTGTGGGTACCTGCCCTGGAGTCCCTCTCCGCTCCCATCCGCACCCAGACCCTGGCCCACCCTCCCTTCCTGTGGGCCCGCAGGACGCTGATGGAAGAGACCATGAAGGAGCTGAAGGCCTACAAATCGGAGCTGGAGGAGCAGCTGAGCCCCATGACCGAGGAGACGCGGGCACGCGTGGCCAAGGAGCTGCAGGCTGCGCAGGCCCGGCTGGAGGCCGACATGGAGGACGTGCGTAGCCGCCTGACGCAGTACCGCGCCGAGGCGCAGGCCATGCTGGGCCAGAGCACCGACGACCTGCGCGCGCGCTTTTCGTCGCACCTGCGCAAGCTGCGCAAGCGGCTGCTGCGCGACGCCGAGGACCTGCAGAAGCGCCTGGCCGTGTACGCCGCCGGGGCCCGCGAGGGTGCCGAGCGCGGCGTGAGCGCCCTCCGCGAGCGCCTCGGGCCGCTGGTGGAGCAGGGCCGCCTGCGGGCCGCCACCGTGAGCAGCCTGGCCGGCCAGCCGCTGCGGGAGCGCGCCCAGGCCTGGGGCGAGCGGCTGCGCGGGCAGCTGGACGAGGTGCGCAGCCGCGCCCGCGACCGCCTGGACGAGGTGCGCGAGCAGGTGGAGGAGGTGCGAGTCAAGGTGGAGGAGCAGGCGGCCCAGATGCGCCTGCAGGCCGAAGCCTTCCAAGCCCGCCTTAAGAGCTGGTTCGAGCCCCTGGTGGAAGACATGCAGCGCCAGTGGGCCGGGTTGGTGGAGAAGGTGCAGGCCGCCATCAACAACAATAAGACCCCTGCGTTGCTCAACGAGAGCCAGTGAGCGTGCCCTGCGGGCCGCTCCTGCCGCGGGCGCCCGCTGCCCCTGCTCCCCACCCACTGGCCTCCTGCTGGACCACGCTCTCTCCCCCTGCTTAATAAAATGTGTCAAGCTCCACAGCAGCTGTCGGGCCTCCGTGTGGTTCCTCTCTTGTTCCAGCCTATTTCTTGTGTGTTTGAAAGGTAGAGTTAAAAAAAAAAGAGAGATCTTCCACAAATTCATTCCCACAAACTGGTTTATTGCCCACAATTGCCAAGGCAGGGCCAAGCTAAACCAGGAACTTCATCCGGGTCTCCCCCATGATGATAGAGGCCCCGGGACTTGAACCATCCTCCCGCTGTGCTGTCTCAGGTGCCTTAGTAAGGAGGCTCAAAAATCTGTCTCAAAAAATCAGGGCTCAAAAACCCGGTCTTTAGAGGGGATGCCTGCAACGCTCGCAGATGCCGTATCGGCTCAACCTACTATAGCATAATTAGCAGACAACCGTTTCCTTCCCCCGCACTGGCCACACGACACACGGTCCTGTCTTCTGCCTCCCAACATTTTTCTGCCCTGGTGGTTTGTCATGGGTATATGTATGTGTGTCATGTATGATTGATTTGAAAGGTAGGGACTCACACACACACACACACAGATCTCCCTTCCGCTGGTCCACTCCCCAAATGCCAGCTACAGCCAGAGCTGCTCGAGGCCACAGCCGGAAGCTCACAATTCCGTCTGGGTCTCCTGGGCGGGGATTCCAGTGTCCAAGCCGCCAGATACGCGGTGACCAGACCCTGGCTCCTGGACTCCCACTGCCTGGGCTGCTCTCCTACCTCCCGCTGTGCCCCGGCCCTCCCGCTGTGCCCCAGCTCTGCCGTCTCTTCCCATCCCACCACGGAGCCGTAGAGCCTGCCAGCACCTTCTGCTTTGATTTCCCGAGCAAAAACAAAGCCTGGATGTTGCAATAGCACCTGCTTCGCAGAGGCGCCCAGACCCGGAGGATCATCCTCCAGCCCTCCCTGCCGCTCCTCCGGGCTTATCTGATCCTCCCTCCTCCCGTCCCCGGGCCTTTGTCTCTGCTGCTTCTGTCTGGGAGACTACCTGTGGCTTCCACCTTCCTTTATCAAGCCTCCTACGGTTTCTGCTCCTGCCTGGCTGGCCGCCTGGAGCTGCCCGGTTCTGGCGCTCGCCCCCTCCGGATACCACCCAGCCCCTCCACGGCCAGTCGTTACTCTTTCCTCATTCCCCCCCTCCCTTTCCTCCCTCCCTCGCTGCCAACTGTGCTCCCCAAGGCCTCTCTGCTCCCACCCTTCTCCCCCCCAGCTCTGTCTGTCCCAGTGAGCCTCCAAGGCTCGGTGCCGAGTGGGGAGCTCCAGGAGAGGCCAGGGCAGCAGCTGGGAGCCGCTGGAGCCCTCCTCTCCCACCACCCCCTCAGTTCTCAAGGACGGGAGCTGGGGACAGGCCAGGGCTTGAGCCTGCGTCTCAGGGCCCCGGCCCCTTGGGTGTTATGGCACCCTGACTCCGAGGGGGGCTTTGCCTGGTTGGATTCTGAGCTCCTCCCTTCAGCTCTCCCCTCTGATGATCAGATTGGGGAGGGGTGCGGAGAAAGGAGGGGAAGGTTGGTGGGCTGCCTGTGCCCAGCAGGCCACGCCCCCTCCCTGGTCTCAGTTTCCTTGGATGCGAGGGAGGGAGGAGGCCTCACTTTGGCTGTGCGGGGCTGGCAGGGACTCAAGCAGCCTGAAGTTGGGGAAAGGGTGGGACAGACTGGCTCTGCCTCAGTTTGCCCACCTTTAAAAGCCCATGGTGCTGAGAAAAGCAGGGGCATTGTGGGTCTGCTCTTGTTGGGGCGGGGGAGGGGATGCGGGTAGGCGGCTGGGGAACGGCGGGCGGGGTACAGGGCAGCTGGACAAGGGACTGGCAGCCCCGAGTTGGCCCCCAAAATGGCGCAATCCTGCCAGGGTCTCGTCTGTCTTTGCCTGCCCCTTTCACAACCACCCCTCTTCTGCCCCCAAGGCTGGCACGTGGTTTGCAGGGGCACAAGGCCAGCCAACCTCAACTCCGGGGTGAGGCCACCCCCACACACGCGCACACACACACATCCAGCCAGCTGCCTGGGATCACTATCGGTCAAAGAGAACCCACAGGGGCCAGGGGGAGGCTTGGAGTGCAGCCTTGGGGGACGGAAGTGGTGAAGGGAGGAGAGAGACTGGGGATCAGGCTGGGAGCCAGAGAGACCAGAAGGCTGAACACCAGCAGAAGGAGGGGTGGGGGGAAGGGTGGCAGAAGGGTTGCAGGCGCGTGTGTGGAGAGCTTGCAGCTGAGGCCTTATAGTTCAGAGAAGCTGGAACCCCGAAACCAAAGGGAGATGGGGGGTGCAAGATGAAGACCCCAGAGGGCATCAAGAAAGGGCGTTAGGGAGCTCCAAGGGCTGGGCTGATTGGCAAGCTGCAGGTGGCTTGTGCAGGGGTGGAGATGGACTGGCCCAAGGCCCACGCTCTGAGTCCCAGGGAAGGGAAGGAGGGGGGCAAGTGACAGCCACCAGGCAGACGTGGAGATCAGTTCAGCGGCCCCTGCTTGGGGTACGAGCTTTAGCAGGCTGGGGCCCCCTAATGGTCAGGGAGGTGGAGGTGCTAAACAGCAGAAACCACGGCCCTAATTGGGAGCTCCTGGGCCCCATCTGGCTCTCCGCCCGCACCTGAGAGGGGGAGGGAGAGAGAAGGTGGGTGGGCATATCTACCAGGGGGAGGGAGGTTAGCCTGCCCCGCCCCCGCCCCAGCCTGATAAAGACCCAGACAGGGGCAGGACCTCCCACCCCTGCCGGCTGAGACTGTTCTTGAGGTTGGTGCTGAACCCCTGGGAGAGGAACCTCTGGCCCCTCCCCATCCCCACCCCACCCCGGCCAGCTCCCAAGGGGGAGGAGGTAAGAAAGATCACTGATGGCTCGCACCCCTCCCCACCTCCAGAGCGCCCCTCCGGCTCCCGCCATGAGGCTGGTCCTGTCGCTCCCCGTGCTGGTGCTGACGCTGATGGTAGCTTTGGAAGGTAAAAAGTCTTTGAGATTTGCAAGCATGGAGCTCGGCCAACACCTCCCAGGACCTGTGGGCGCTCCGGGGGTGCTTCCGCGCTGCCCGGGTGCCCCTGTAATGCACCCTCACCCTGCCCAGGAGGGGGCTGCTGGGGAGGTTGGTGCTGGAAAGGGGGAATCTCCAGATTTTCCCAAAACCCAAAAGCTTATCTGCGGGCAGCAAATCTGTCCCACGAGCCTAGCAACAGATTACATTTGGCGCCCCCGCTTCTGATTGGCTGTGTTGCTTATACAGCCGTGAACTGGTGGAGGGGGTAGCTGGGGACTCAGGGGACCTCTTATTCTGACCCCACAGCCCCTAAGAGTCCCATGCCAGGATCTCCTTCTCTGTGCTTGGGATTCCCCCAATCCAGGGCTCCCGATAATTAGAATTTCTGGCGCATCCCCTGCGTAGGCTCAGCCCCTGCCCAGGCGGCGCCCGACTTCAGCACCTTGGAGCGCATCCCGGATAAACTAAAGGAGTTTGGGAACACCCTGGAGGACAAGGCCCGCAAGGCTCTTGAGAAAATCAAGCAGAGTGAGATCACCACCAAGACTCGGTTAGGACCTTTGGGGGCTTGTGGGAGAAGAGGGTGTAGCCATTGAGGATGTTCCAGTTAACAGGCTGGGAAAACTGAGGCACAGAAAGGCTGACAACACCCCTGGAGTCCCAGAGCTGGATGTCAAGGTCCTGGGTCTGCAACCACAGCTGACCTGACACCACCCACCCACCCACCCAGCCCCTACTGGCCACGTGGCGGATGACCAAGGACCCAAGCTTGGACCGCCTCCTCCCTGAGTGGTCCTAAGAGAAGGGCGTCCCCCTGAGCCTTGCTGGTCCTGGCTCCTTGGCCATGCACAGCACTTCACCAACACCAGCTCCTACTCTCAAGTTGGAGAATCAAGAGAGAGAGAAAGCTTCCATCTGCTGGTTCACTCCTTGCATGGCTGCTAGACCACACCCAAGAGTCTGGAACGCCATCCCGGTCTCCTATGCGGGTAGCAGGAGCCGGAGCCCTTGGGCCAGCCAGGACTCAGACCGGCGCCCCTATGGGAGGCAGGTGTCACAGGTGGCGGCTTCATGTGCTGCACCACAGCACAGGGATGAGGGCAGGAAGCTGCCAAGTGAGGGTAGGAGCGGCCTTGGAGGGAAGGCTGAGCCGGAGTGGGGTGCTGGGGTCTTGAGGTGCTGTGATCAAGGAGGTGGGGGAGGAGCAGGTACAAGGCTGAGCTGTGTAACTCAGGGCCTCCTCAGAGTCCATCAGGGTCAGGGCTCAGGTGGGGGTGGCACTTGAGCATCCTGGCAGGCGGTGGGCGGGACCCAGTGACCCCTTTCCTTCTCCTCTCCCCCGCAGGAACTGGTTTTCCGAGGCCTTCAGCAAAATGAAGGAGAAATTCAAATCGACCTTCTCCTGAGCCCTCGGGCGTCGCCCACAGCACCTGGCACGAGGACGGGCTCCACATGGCTCTCCCTTCTCCTCCTGCCCCCCACCACACACCCCAATAAAAATCCCTTTGAGAGTCCGCAGTGTGAGTGATGGTTGCTGGTGGAAGCGCCTGGCAGGTGCCATGGCAGGGGTGTAGGGCGGGCCGGGGTGCTGCACCTTGGGGCCTCCTTGTTGTCACGAGCCTTTGTGCATACCCCAAGGCCGCCAGGGCCAGGAGAGGGAAGGTTGCTCGTGTCAAGGCACACAGCTCGGAAGTGGAGACCTGGAGGGGACCCTCAGCCCGCTGCACTGCCCGCACAAGTCTTCTTCCAAAAATAGACAGTAAAAGGAATACAAAAGACGTCACAGGTGTGTGGGGGGGGACTAGACACCCACACTGTTCTCACCTTTTAGGACACACTTCCCATGTTCCCTCCTCCAGGAAGCCTTCCCTGGACTCTGAGCTGGGCCACGTCCCTCCTGCCCCGCTCTGCCCACTCTGTGTCATCACCGTCACAGAGTTCCTGGGAGGTGGAAGCTGTCTCCACTCACTCCCATTCTCCAGCTGACAAAGCAGAGGCACAGCCGGCCTGAGGTCACACAACCAAAAGGGGGTCCTCCCAGCTCCCCCCCGCCGTCCAAGGCAGCTGCCGAGTCATCCTGCTGGATGGAAGTCCACAGACTGCGTAGGAAGCCAGATGCATCAGCCCACATGCACAGGGCGAGCAGCACAACCCAGTGTCAGAGTTCAAGCCTCCTTGCCCCATGATGCGCCTTGGAGGCAGCGGCAGCGATGGCCTACACCCTCAGGCTGCGGCTTAATCCGCTGCACCACCGTGCCGCAGACCCCTCTGCCCCTTGATATTGAAGAGAGGCACAAAATCTCAAAGCAAGACACAAAAACACGTCTCTGTGCAGCTGGCAGAAAGCAGAACAGGCCATGTGTGCTGTTTTGCATCCGTTTGCTTTTTTTGCTCATAATCGAAACTTTGTTGACTACCTGACTGGCCAACAGATTACTGTTGCACAGTTCATAAGATCAAACCTTCACAGGAGTTGGGTGGATTTCATAGAGTCGCCGAAGCCACCGTGCAGCCATCTGTGAGAAATCTCCGAGCTCCGGAAGTGCTGTGGGTCACCAGCCTAACCCTCCAGCAGACACGGGGAACCTGCTGCTCGGGGCATCATCCGTGGACCTGTACATAATGTACACAGTTACCAATTTAAGGATTAGTCCAAGGGCCTGGCACGGTTTGCCTAGTGACTAAAGTCCCTGCCTTGCATCTCATATGAGTGCTGGTTCGAATCCTGGCTGTCCCATTTCCATCCAGCTCCCTGCTTGTGCATCTGGGAAAGCAGCAGCAGATGGGCCAAGTGCCTGGACTCACGCACAAGACCCACGTTGGGATTTTAGCTTCTTGGCTTCGACCTGGCCCAGTTCCTGACTGTTGTGACCAGTCAGGCAGTGAACCAGGAAATAGAAGTTCTTTCTCTCTCCGTCACTCTGTTTTTCATAGATGTAAATAGATCTTAAAAAATAATAATAATTAAAAAAAAATGTTGGTGCGTGTCTAGAAACCCGAGGCCTTCTGGTAGCTTCTTGCAGGCGTCGCGTCGGTCAGAGAAGCAGGCAGCCCTGAGCTGGCCATTCCGTCCAAGCAGGAGGCGGCTGAGTCGGGTGCCCTTAGCGGTTCCCGAGCCCAGCTGGTCCCCAGGTGTGTGGATGACGGCGTGTGCACCTGGGCAGCTGCCCACGCAGCCCCACGAGTGTGCACTGGCCTCAGCGCAACTTCGCAGCATGCTCACACTGAGCAGTATGTGCTGGTGTCCCAGCAGGGCCACCCTCCTACACACACACACACACACACACACACACCACACACACGCACACACACACACAGACACAGGGAAGCTGCCAAAGCCCCAGAAGCAGCTCCCGGCTCAGACCCAAGGAAGTGATAAAACAATAAGACTCAGATTACAGCACAAGAAGAGAAAGGAGGTGTGGGATGCTGACACAGCGCAGAGGGAAAAGTCGGGGGGGGGGGTGCCAGGGCTCTGCGGGGGCCATTGCACCCCGTCAGCGTCAGCTGTGCAAGCCCAGGCGTCTCCATTGCTCATCTGTCTCGTTGCTGACATGCGTGGGGAGCGTGGGTGCTGGCTCAAGAGCTTGGGTCCCTGCCACCCGTGTGGGAGACCTGGATGAAGTTCCTGACTCCTGGCTTCAGCCTGGCCCAGTGCTGGCTGGGATGCTCCTCTGAGGAGTAAATCGACAGATGGAAGAGCGCGTGTGTGTGTCCCTTCTCCGTCACACTACTTTTTAAATAAATACAGCTTTAAAAAGAGAGACAGAGGGCAGGCAAGAGGGCCAACAACATCATCCTTGACATGGAATTAAAATAAACACACGTGTCATACAGCCACAAATGTTTCAGATTTTATGGGGGAAATATTTACAAACTAAATATCTGAAAAAACGTGTGTATTCAAGGAGCTGGAAGTGGTTCAACAGGCTAGTCTTCTACCCTGAAGTGCTGGCATCCCATATCGGCGCCGGTTCTAATCCTGGCTGCTCTACTTAACATCCAACTCCCTGCTTGGGGCCTGGGAGAGCAGTCCAAGATGGCCCAAAGCCTTGGGACCCTGCACCCATGCGGGAGACCAGGAAGAGACTCCTGGCTCCTGGCTTCAGCCTAATCCAGCCCTGGCTATTGGCGGCCATTAGGGGAGTAAACCAGCGCATGGAAGATTCTTTCTCTTTGCTTTCCCTCTCCTCTCTCTGTTGTCCTAACTTTCAAATAAAATAAAAGCAGTCTCTCTCTCTCTCTCTCTTTTTTTTAAGGATTTATTTATTTTTATAGGAAAGGAAAATTTACAGAGAGGTGAGGCACAAAGATCTTCCATCTGCTGGTTCACTGTGAAGAACCTCAGTATCAAAATCCCAAGCATTTGCTCATGGCTCATTGCTACTAACAAACTGTGCTGAGCGCCCAGGCCAAAGGGCTTATTTGACCTTTAGCACTGATGGGTTCCAGTCCTTATGAATCAGGGCCCATGTAAGTCTGGTTGTCTCACAGGTGGCTCCAAGTAATGAAGTGGGTGCTTGCCTTGGTTGCTGGAGGCCTGGGCTGTCCAGCCGAGATAGGCAGGGAATGTGTGGCATTTCCCCTCACCTTGCAGGCTCTGTGAATTGCCCCCTTTCTAGATACTGTGGATTGCCCCTATAAAAACCCTATGAAGGTGCTGTCCGGTAAGGGGCCAGCCAGCTGTCTGCTCTCACCCAGGAACCCGAGCTCGGACATGCTGAGTTTGGATAAACCATCCTTGTGCACTCGGATCAATTCAGACTCCTGGTGGTTTCTGGGGATCTCAACATCTGGGCTCAACAACTGCCCAGATGGCCTCAATGGTCAGCACTGAGCCGATCTGAAACATGGAGCTTCTTCCAGGTCTCCCACACGAGCGTGGGGTCGCAAACACCTGGACCGTCCTCCAATGATGCTTTCCCAGGCCTTAAGTAGGGAGCTGGATGGGGAGTGGAACAGGCAGGGCACAAACCCCTGCCTATATGGGGTGCTGGCACTGCAGATAGAGGATTAGCCTGTTGAGTCACCGTGCCAGTCTCAATACCAGTCTTGAAAAAAGAAAGGGAGAGTTCCCATTTCACACCTGTTTCCACCTGCCACAGCCCCGAGGGAGCAGCAGCAAGGGGGGTGACGGGTTTAGAGAAGGCAGATCAAGGTGTTGAGGAGGGCGAAAAAGGGTCCCAGGGTGGAGAGAAAGAGCCAAGAGGGTGACTGGGGGCTTGACAGCCAGGCCTGGAGACCTGGAGGACACCCGGCACCAGATCACAGGCCCCTCTGCCCCCATCCCCCCTGCAGCTGTTTGTCAGTGGCCCCGGAGCCCCTCCCCACCCCCCTCCATGACCTTCAGCCCGTTCCTGTCCCTGAGATGGACAAACATTGCAGGCAGCGGACAGCAAACAGCCGCGGTCGCCCTGTAAGCCAGCCTTGGAGCTGGGGACAGAGGTCAGAGAGCTCCCTGGCCCCAGCCCAGCCCACCCAGCCCCACTCCAGGTTTCCCCCTGTGCTGCCTCCCTGCTGCTTTGTGTGGGACCCCAAAGGGGTCCTAGTAGGGCTGGAGAGTGGGGGAAGCCCTCATGCCCTCCTCAGGCTCAGTTTCCACATCTGTAAGATGGTGGCCATTAGACATGGTCTGGCGTCTTCTAAGGGGTAACGGAGGTTGTGCAGGGGGGAGGGGGGAAGAGGTGCGTGCTAAGTCAATAGCAGCTGACAGGGACCGGCGCCCTTGTGGTGACGACTCTCCAAGCCACCCGCTGCCAAGGCAGGAAGTGTCTGGGACTGTCCAGAGGGGTTAAGCAACTTGCACGGGGCAGGATGGGGGGTGGGGTAGGGGGATTGTCACACGACTGGAGAGGGCTGAGGTTAGTCTCCGAACCCCACTCTGAACTGCTTTAACGCGACGGGCAGACGGCCTGTTTGCATTACATACTTGTTTTTCCTTTCGTTTGAAAGAGAGACAGAAAAAGTTCCCATCCACTGCAGCCAGAGCCAGGTCAGGCTGAAGCCTAGAACCCAGCACTCCATCTGGGTCTCCCCGTGCGGGACAGGAGCCCAAAGACTTGGGCCCTCACCTGCAGCTTTCCCAGGAACATGAACAGGAAGCTGGAGCGCAAGCAGAGCTGGGACTTGAACCCAGGTCCTCTGCAGGAGGGTCACCAGGGCCGACCTCTGGTTGTGCTGTGGTTAAAGCTCACATCACGTACTGCTTGGAGAGGTGTGTCAGTGTCAGCATGAGGCACACTCGCTGGGTTGAGCAAGCTTGGCCTCCTTCTGCTGCCAGGACATTTTCACCATTCCAAACAGAAGTGGGTGGTTGGATGTTGCTGAGTACCAGAAAACCCGTGTGGAGAGGACTCGCTGGGGGCGGGTGCTGCGGGGGACCTGAGGTAAACAAGCCGCCCTCTGATGGGTGCTCCGGTCCAGTTGTTCAGGCTGGGGAGGTCAGCCTCTCCTGAGAAAAATGAAAAAGCAAGCTGTCCCCCCTGCATTTGCATCTCTGCCGCACAGCCAAGCGCAGAGGGTTAGGCAGTTTGTGTGCAGTTCCTGGGTCTCGCCTTGAAGTACTGGGGTCTTCCAAAAGTTCCTGGGAAATACACATTACAGGCAATGACACGTGGGCTTCCCAGTGGCTCAGCCTGCAGAGGAGCCCTCCGGAAAGCCCCCCTCCCATGAACTTTTCGACACGTCCTTGCACATACGCTGCTTCTCTCAAACTCAGACAAACCCGGGCATCCCCCAGGGGTGCGGAATGTTCTGCAAATCATGTGGTCCCGTCCTACCAAGGTCACTGAGGGTGGGACTCGAGATCCAATGCAGTAATGGTGGGCTGACTTTATGGTGGGTCCCTGGGGATGGTCTGTGGACTGCGGGGTGTGTGCACACAGCCCTGGCAGGAGCGAAGTTCCCTGCCCTTGCTAGACCATCCAGCCCCCTGGGTCCCCTGGGACCAGGCCAAGCTGCATCCCCAGGGGTGAGGCTGTGTGTGTGAGTGTGCACATGTTGTTTGTATGTGTGAGAGTGTATGAGTGTGAATTGGGTGCTGTCACACCCATTTCACAGATGGAAAGACTGCAGCCCAGAGAAGGGAATGTCTTCACCCAGGGGGTACAGTGAAGGACAGGGCAGCTGGGAGCCCAGGTGTGCGTGTGTGTGTGTGCGCGCCCTGTGTCCTAGCTCACCAGGGAAGGAGAGAGGTGGAGCCCGAGGCTGGGCCTTTCCCCCTGGGGTGGGGATGCCTCAGCAACAAGGAAGAGTCCCTGCTGGGAGCATCCAATGGGTCAGGCTCCCCGCAAAGAGCAAGTCTCCTGTCCTGTTGTTCTGGAAAGTTCTGATGCTCAGATCCAGCCTTCCCCTCGACCTCCCCGGACTTAGCAGACAAGGAAACCAGGCATACCACACACACACACACACACACACACACACACACACACACACATGCTATTAGAGGCCACAGAGCCTGGAGCAGCAGCCGCTTCAATGCTGGAGGTCCAGCAGTCTGTCCTCCGTCAGGCCTGGGAGCGAGAGGCCAGCAGGGGCAAGCCCTGTCACCTGGTGCCCTCTCCTGCAAGTCCCTGCCAGCGGGCGTGGGAGGTGGCCAGGGGAGGGCTCTGCTTGGGGCAGCCCGTCCCTGCCCCCCTACCTCTCTCTCTGCCCCCCTGCCTAGGCTGGACAGCGGAGCACAGAGGGACAGAGGGAAGAAGCCCCAGAAATGCTGCTTCTGAGTCACAGGTGCCAGAGCGACCCTGCCCTCCCTGTGCCTCGGGGTGCTGGTCCTGGCCTGGTGAGGAAAGAGCGGGCAGGCACGGGGACCCTATCCGGGAGGGGTGAGTATGACCCGGGAGTTGTGTGGGCTTGAGGCTTGGGACTTGTGTGTGTGCGCGCACGGCTGGGGGTGGCCGTGTCAGGGGCTGAGTGAGGAGGAAAAGATGTTGAAACAAATGGTGGTGGTCCTTGTGTGCGCAGGTAGACGGACATGTCTGTGAGCGCGCATGCGCAGGGAGGGGCCGTCCGCTCGGATAAGGTTGCATGGAACACATGAGCCGCACACACTCAGCTGAGGATGCTTGTGATACGGGCACGCAGCCGCACCATTCTCAGCGCCGTCTTTTCACGACGTTCCCTAAATGCATGAATTTGAGGTGCTTTTTCAATGGTGCTGTTCATTTCCCTTTTTTTCAGAAGGCTGAGGGACAGGAGAGAGGGAAGAGCTTCCATCTGCTGGTTCATTCCCCAAATGTCTGCAAGGCCCAGGGCCGGCCAGCTGAGTCAGAAGGCCAGAACACCATCTGCGTGCCCCACGCACGGGGGGCGGGACCCGAGTCCTGAAGCCAGCATCTTGTTGTCTTCCATGAGCAGGGGGTAGAGGAGCAAGGACTGGAACCAGATGTGGGGTGTCTGTGGAGTGACTCCTGTCACAGTGGCTGTGGGGGAGAGGGGGTCCTTATCGTCCCATTCTACACAAGAGGAAATCAAGTGCCAGAGAACCTTGTCATGGCCGAGACCCCACACAGGGCCCAGGCTGCTTCTGTGCCAGGCGTGTACATATGTATGCTCCTGCAGTGGGCTCTGTGGGCTCTGTCCAGGTGCATGGGCCCAGGGTGGACAGATGTGCCAGGGTGCCAGGGTGCCAGGGTGTAAACTGTGACCCATGGAGGCAGGGGAAAATCCCAGGCCAACTACAGGGCGGGGGGCGTCCAGGGCAGCCTGACAGTGAGGGAGAGGAGGCCTCGGCAAGCAGGGGAGGGACGTGCAGGTGGACAGAGGTGAGA
This sequence comes from Ochotona curzoniae, assembly GCF_017591425.1. Taxonomy (NCBI): domain Eukaryota; kingdom Metazoa; phylum Chordata; class Mammalia; order Lagomorpha; family Ochotonidae; genus Ochotona; species Ochotona curzoniae. The sequence continues at coordinate 698,345 of NW_024465561.1, read as the reverse complement.
GAGCAATGGCCCAGGCCCTGGGAGAGCAGAGACTGGGGCAGAAGGCACAGGTGGACGGAGGGCCAGGAAAGCAGGCAGTGAGGGGCCTGCCGGAGGCTTCCCCAGGCCACGGAAGTGACGGAGGGGCAGACCTGAGCGGCTGGGAGGAGGTCAAAACTGACCGTGGGTTCCTGAACTGCCGTCTGGCTTCCCCCAGTGTGTGTGACTGTGGAGACCCCTACCCCGGCACCTGAGGACAGCCACTGGAGCCTGGTGCCAAGTTTGGTGAAGAAGCTGGTGGCGCCGCTGGTGGCCAGGACCAGAGACAGGCGGCAGCAGTTCTGGTGAGGGCTGGACCCCTGGGTGTGAGGGAGGAGGGGTGAGTAGGGGTGGACCCCTGGGTGTGAGGGAGGAGGGGTGAGTAGGGGTGGACCCCTGGGTGTGAGGGAGGAGGGGTGAGTAGGGGTGGGCCCCTGGGTGTGAGGGAGGAGGGGTGAGTAGGGGTGGGCCCCTGGGTGTGAGGGAGGAGGGGTGAGTAGGGGTGGGCCCCAGGAGTTGCAGGGTTTCCAGCTACTGCCTCCTGTCTCCTGCAGGGGCCCCAGTACTCTCCACCTGCCAGACCTGGGTCCCCGCATGCAGGCCTGGTTCGCCAGCTCCAGGGACAGCCTCCTCAGCAAGGCCTAGGGCCTGTGCCCCAAGATTCTGTGTGAAACAGAAGATGAGGCCTTAGGTGCCCAATTCACAATAAACCCCTGCTCATCTGTGTCCCTGCCCGCCCCCTCCCAGCATGCTCCACCACCACTCCCAGGGAGTTAATGAGTGGTGGTACCTGGACAGTCTGGGGAGACGGGATGGGGACTTTACCATCCCCTGGACAGGGGAGGAGACTTCATGGCGCCTGGGTTTCCGGAGGGAACAGGTGCAGGTCAACAGGTTCCTGGTGGGAGGGGCAGCCCCTGCCTCAGAGCTTCACCCTCCAGCGACCCCAGACCCTCTTCCTGGTGGTGTATGTCAACCCTCAGCAGCCCCAGGCTCCGACCCCACTGATACAGTGTCGGGAGGGAAAACCTACCAGTGCGGGGTCCCTGCCGCTGACCTCAGCTAGGGTCACTGCCCTTCCTGCCCTCCAACCCCCCGCCCCAGTGGCTGTGTTGGCCAGGACTTTGGCCGAGGCCAGGAGAAGGTGGTGGTTGGGCCAGGGACAAGGGCAGGCCAGCTATAAAGCCCGTCTGCCCGGCCTGGGTTGGCGAGGACTGCCTGCGAGTTCGGTAAGAGGAGTCGGCAGTGGGGGTCTGTGGGAGGAGGCAGAGGCTGTCCAGTGGGACCCTGCGCGTGTCTGAGTATTGATGTGGAATCTGTGGAGTTTAGGATATCCACCAGGCACGGGGCTGTGTGTTTAGTGAGCGAGTGGGCAAGCACTGGGTGTTGGCTTTTTTTTTTTTTTTTCTTATTTATTTAAGACAGAGAGATGGAAAGAGAGATCTCCCATCCACTGGCTTGTGTCCCAAATGTGTGCAAACTCAGGTTGGGCCAAATCAAAGGCTGGAACTCCTCATGTGGGTCTCCCACGTGGGTGGAAGGGACTCAGTCCTTGGGCCATCCTCTGTCTCCCAGGAGGCACAGTCATAGTCACAGTCACTGGAGACAGAGCCAAGATTTGAACCCAGGCCTTAGGCTATGGGATGTTGGTTCTTAATTGTATCAACGGTGTGCCTTCCTGCCCCAAGGTGACCTTGGCCCAGCTTGCTTGGAGCACCCCGGGCTTGGTGCTCCACAAAGCCTCCTGGAGTGAATGAATGAGGTACCAGTGACGGGCCACCAGGGCTTAGGTGTTTGAATCTGCGTGGAAGCCCAGAAGGTTAGGACGTGAGGCCCCAGGATGCCGCCTGGTCCAAGATGTGCATTAGGGGCGTAGGGTTCGGGGCAAGGATCCCAGGCCCCTTTGCCAGCGGGGCCGGCCAGAGGTAGAAGCTTCCCCTGACCATCCCGCTCAGCATTGCAGGCTACCCCAGACGCCATGGGCATTCGACTCCTCCTGGCTCTCTGTGCCATCCTGCTGGCATTGGGCTGTGGTGAGTGCGGGGCGATCTGCTAGCAGCTTCCTGGGCTAGTCCTTTGCTGGGAGACCCTGCCTCTGTCCATCCCCACTCCCCTGCTGTCCTCTCCCTGCCCCTGGCTGCTTCCCCTCCTGCGGCCCCATCAACCCTCACTCCCCATCCCCCCCACGCTCTTGTGCCCCTGCAGCAGTCCAGGCGACCCCCGTCCCTGCACAAGATGAGCCTGCCCTGATGGAAAAGGTGCAGAAGTCCCTGTATGAGTACTGGGACTCGGCTAAGGCAGCCGCCCAAGGCCTCTACCACAACTCCTACCTGGCTTCCGTGGATGAGAAAATCAGGTAGCCACTGCGGAGACCCCGACAGCCGCCGCCTCTAGTCCGGGGGTGCAGCTCCCCCAACACCCCTCCGTCTTCTCTCCCCAGGGACATGTACACCAAGGGCACAGCGGCCATGACCACCTACGCTGGCATCTTCACCGACCAGATCCTGTCCCTGCTGAAGGGAGATGCCTGACACGGGGGAGGGGAGACTTGCGGCCCCCGCCACCCTCCTGCCAGGACCCCCTGGCTGTCCTGACCCACCACGGGGGGACCACACTCAGCTCCAGCCCCAGCAGCCCAGTCCCAGCTCTAGCCTGAATTTTGACCAATAAAAATAATAATAATTAAAAAAAAAAAAAAGACTGAATTCATTCTCTGAATTGCACAAAGCCTCAGGTTCTTCTGAGGCCCCCGGAGCCCACCCGGAGGGGTTCTTTCAGTCCAGGTGGCACTAAGTCAGCGCCCGCTGTATGCATGGGGGGTAGGGGAGAGGTGGCCATCAATTACCCGCAGGGCAGCCAGGAGCCCACTGTGCATGCAGGTCCAGTTTTCTCTGCTGTAAATGGACAAACCAGACAGTCCACAGCGGCCAGCTCTGGGCTGGCACTTTAAAGGTGCCTGTGACCCACATGGCTGGCCCCAGATGGTGTGCTGCGTTCCCCGCTTTGGCCTGGCTGAACCCCTAACTGTTGCAGGTTCTTGTGGGGGAGTGGACTAATGGTTGGAAGTTCTGTTCTCTTGCCTTTTAAATTAAATGAAAAATAAATACAAGTTACTTTCTTCCCCCCTTTTTCAATGTGCCATCATTGTGCGTTTGTCCAGTGGCCCCCTGTGACTGGGAGGTGGGGTGCGGGTTGGGCAGGGGAGACTGGCGTCCACATGGCCCAGCTGAGCTGCTGGCAGGGTTGGTGTCCAGCTGGGCCGGGGCCCGGGGAGTCGGGTCTCTGAAGGCTGGGTTCCTTGACAACTCGGCCACATTCGTCCTTCTGTGACGAAGTCCTGGGTCTATAGTCCTGCCCTGTCCCGCCCCCCACCAACATGGGGACCCTCCCAGTGCCAGCCCCTGGGTCCTGGCCCAAGTACAACGGGATTCCAACTTTGCAGTCTGTTTCCCTACTGGGAAAGGTGATGGCATTTCCTGGGCTTGCTGGCGCTCTGGCCAGGTCTTGATCTCCGATAGAGGCCACGCAGCCAGACCCCTGCATCCTTGGCTGGTAAGACACCGATGCTTGGAGGGCGAGGTGCCAGGTTGACCCCCAGCTCCAGAAGGGGAGGGTGGAAGAGGGTGTCTGGCAATGCTTGCAGGAATCACAGGAGGTGTCCGGTGCCAGGGGCCGCAGACAGGAGCACAGGTGCCATGGGGACTCGGCCGCTGGCCCTATTTTCTTCATTGCTTGGCTGTGACCCCGCAGCCAGGGTGTTTCGACGCCCTCAGGGCACCGTTCCCAGCTCCTCAGGCCGAGCAGCTGTAAGTCCAGTGGAAAACAGGGCCCCTGGGGAAGAGCTGTGGGCAGTGCCCCCGAGTCCCCAGAGCCTGGGAAGAAGTGAGGGCTGCCAAGCACACCCAGGGGGTGACAAGGAGGGGGAGACCCCGCGGGAACAATCCCGGCTTTGTGCTCTTGTTTCCCACGGACTTGAGCCAAAGCAAGTCACTGCCCAGGCCAGCTCTGCCTCCGGCCAGCCCTGGGCGGCTCCCAAACTCTCTGCCTCTCTCCAGCCTTACTCCCTTCAGGACCCCAGACCCCTCCTCCCCGAACCTAGAACTCAGGAGTCCAGCATCCCAGACTCCCTGTTTCTCAATTCAGGAGTCTGAAAGCCCCCACCTTTCTCCCAAATCCGCGCTGTCCAGGACCTTCAAGTGCGGGTTCTTGCCCCTTGGCCGCCTTTCCAGCTCCCTGACTGGTGCTGGGCGCCCCCTAGTGGAGGGCAGTGAGGCCGTCCCGGGGACTCTCCCGGCCCTTGGCGGTAAACAAGTGATTTAGTGGCTGGACAGCGGTGCAGCAGGAACGTGCTCCACAGGGACCATCCTGCTGCGACAGGGGAACACAAGTATATCAGATGTGGAAGGGAGAATGGGATGTAGTGTATCAAGGCCTTCAGTGCCATCTCATACAGGTGCTGGTTCAAGTCCCAGCTGCTCCACTTCCAGTCCAGTTCCCTGTTGAGAACCCGGGAAAGCAGCGGAGGATGGTCCAAGTTTCTGGAGCCCTCCACCCATGGGGGAGACCCGGAAGAAGTTTCTGGCTCGTGACATTAGCCCAGCACTGCACTGATGGTTGTGGCCACCCGGGGAGTGACCCAGCAGGCAGGAGATCTCTCTCTGTAGCTCTGACTTCCGATGCATAAATATTAAAAATAATAATAATAAAATGGGTGAGCATTTGGAACAGCAGTTAGGCCACCTCTCGGGATGTCCACAACTCACATCAGAGAGTTTCCGTTGTGCTTCCAATCTCAGCTTCCTGTGGGGCAGAGGGGATGGCTCCGGGGCTTGGGTCCCTCTTCTGCGCTTGGCAGACCCAGTGTGAAATCCGGTCACAAAATGGAGTCACTTTGGCTCAGGCCTGCATGAGCTTGCTAACCTGCTCTTCATGCTTCTGTACAAAATGGGTTGCCAGTTTCCTGCTTTGGGGGCCAGGTCACTGGGCTAGCACGCCCTGCCAGCAACCCTCGTCCCAGGAATCAATATTGCAGGAGCTACTCACCCATTGTTCCTAGACTGCCTCCTGTGGCTGCTGGACCACCCACTGTTCACCCACTGTCCTCCAGGGCAGCCTCCTGTGGCTGCTGGACCACCCACTGTCCCCCCACTGTCCCAGGGCAGCCTCCTGTGGCTGCTGGACCACCCACTGTCCCCCCCCAGGTCAGCCTCCTGTGGCTGCTGGACCACCCACTGTCCATGCATTGTCCCCGAGGTCAGCCTCCTGTGGCTGCTGGACCACCCACTGTCCATGCATTGTCCCAGGGCAGCCTCCTGTGGCTGCCCAACTCATCCACGGCTGTATAACTCACTCTTTCTCTCACCTTGGGGTCATCCCGGAAGGAGAGCTGACCCAGCCCGCTGGTCTGTTTACCCGCCTCCTCAATAAACCTTGGCAGAGTTGTCTGGGCTGCACGTCCTGGGGAGAGACTTCCAATGTAGACTAGAGCATTTTTTTTTAAAGATTTATTTATTTTTGTTAGAAAGGCAGATATACAGAGAGGAGGAGAGACAGGAAGATCTTCCATCCAAAGATTCACTCCCCAAGTGGCCTCAACAGCTGGAGTTGAGCTGATTTTGCCAGAGCCAGGAGCCTCTCCTGGGTCTCCCACACAGGTGCAGGGTCCCAAGGCTTTGGGTTGTCCTCCACTGCTTTCCCAGGCCACAAACAGAGAGTTGGAACGGAAGTGGAGCAGCCGGGATTAGAACCGGCGCCCATATAGGATTTCAGTGCATGTAAGGTAAGGATTTATCTTCTAGGCTACTGCACCGGACCCAGATTTAAACGTTTTTTAAAACGCACTCAGCACTTGAGCTTCAGTGTCACTTGCTTTCTGTGTGTTCAGCGTGCTCACTGTACCCCTGCTCTGCAAGCCTGCCTCTACACATTCCGGGGCGTCTATGGAGGGGGCTCCCAACTACCGCTACCTTTTCTCCTGCAGGTACTCCAGGCCAGGGCTGAAGGGACCACGCTCGTCTGCCAGCCCAACGGGGGACACACCTCCCAGCCCCCCAGCACACACAGTGTGATGTCACAAAGCCCAGGACATCAGGCAGGCTGAGCGGGGGTGTCCAGCCTGGAGGGTCCGGGGAGAGACGCCACTACAGTTGAGAGGCCTCGAGGAGAGCAGAAGAGACAGACAGTACAGCGATCAATATATATTTATTAGGTCCCAACGCACCGCCCGTCCTTCTTGACAGGTGATGATGAAGTTTCCTAGCAACATGGACCATGCAACCATGGGGCCGGACGCTTTGCACTGGAGACCCCGGGGTGAGGGAGAAAAGGAGAGAGCTGGTCCCGCTCTAGGCCTGGCTTCTACAGCGGGGAGAGGACTGTGGCCCCAAGAGCCACAGGTCCCCTCTGGGCCTCCCCCCAGCCCGTGTGCAGGGCCGCGAGGGCACCACACATGTGCACCCCGACCAGGCCGCCCATCAGCTTCCCACGTAGCAATGGGGTGGCTGTGGGAGCCCCAACCGGCGAACTATGAGAGCACAGAACAGGGGGACTCGTCAGAGACAGGTGTCCCCAGGTGGGGATCCCGGTGAAGGGCCCTTCCCTTTGTAAGCTCCAAACAGATCCAAGACCACGGACAGACCGGTTCCCACAGGCAACAATGCAGAAGCAAAGAAACTATTGCTAACTCGAGCTAGGTCCGCGTCTCATTCACCTCACGGGGTCTGGACAAGGACCCCGCCCTGGCTTCAGGCAGTTCTCACAGCCACAGTCACATACACCACATGAAGGACAGTGATGACTGGCTGGCCCCCTCACCCAAGCTCGGGGGGCTTCTGGCCTGTTCCCAGTTGGCCAGCCGGCAAGGGGTGAGACACCATCACTTTGGGAACCGCAGCTCAAGGTCTGGGGAAACGCTCTCCGGCCTGGGCTGGCCCCGAGTCTGTCATGGCGTTAGACTGGTGCTTTGTACAGCAAACCAAGCAAGGATCACAGGAGCCAAAACCAGCGGTTCATTTAAACAAAGCTTAGGAACCCAACATTCTCCCCTTTTCTGTTTTGCACATGAGGAATCTTCCTCAGACGCCTGATAAGTGTCGGTACTGTCGCCTGAGAACTGGAAGTTGGACGGTATTTATTTGGTCTTTAATGAAAGTTATTAACCTATTAAGAACGCAAGAGCTAAAAGTCAGGACAGCAATAATGTAATTGATAGAGCTAATAATGTAAATATTAGTTGGTCAAGGGGACTCATTAAACCGTGACTCAAAGCAACTTTCCCGTAGGCCTCCTCCTCTTAGCTAGTCCCTCCTGAACCTTGGCCATAGACGCTCCCCACGCTGGCGTGGTCTGCGTGGACACAGCATTCTCGTGCTAACGCGGCCGGCCTCCTGCTGTAGAAGGCTTAAGTCAAACCCCCTTCTATTTGGGAGCACTACTTCGGAGCGGGAGGCGAGTGATTTTTCCAGGTAACTTAGTGACCATCAATTCTCTCTGTCTCTCGTCTACCACGGCCCTCACGGTGGGCCGGCAGAGGAGCCATGCCAGGCCCGGCTAGCCCAGGGTTACAGCGGTGACGCTTCTCGGCGCCGAGGGGACCCCGAGTCCCGGCGGGAACACACGGCAGAGTCGGGATGATACACGGCAAACACGGTGACCACGACACAAGATTCCTGGGACTTGTTAAATATCTGTAAACTGAAGCAGGGCATGAGTCCCACTCCCCGAAAATGACTGCATGGTCAGGCCTATTTCCCGGTCTCCCCAGGGACAATGGGGGGGTGCTCTGTTGGTTAGAAATGTTAAAAGTTGTATTTAAGGCTATTGCTTCATAGAAAGGTTTACGTCAAAGCCTAAGCAACAGGCCGCTGTGGCATTGGGATTGGTGGAATTTAGGGCCTGATACGCTGACTCAGTTATAGAGGGGGTCCTTTGTGTTGTTTTCCTGGTCAAATTGATCTGGCCCATCTCTCTCGCAGGCCGTCGTATCGGCGGGACTAGTGGCATTCGGGGGCTCCACGTCTGAGTTATGAGCAGAATGCCTGCGGGGTGGCAGAGGTCATAGATCATGCAGCCAGGTCAATCTGGACAGCCATCTCTCATCCCTTGTTCCCTGCTCAGTGAATGTGACTTTTATCAAGTCACACTGGGACCCGCCGCAAGTTTCCAGTAAAACGGGAGGACCATGTTTCTGGTTTCATTGGCTGGACAAAGGAGAGTTGGATTAAATCAGACCCTTTAAGCGACCATTTCCAGTCCCCGTCGTCGGAGGTTCCGCAGCTCCAGCTCTTGCAATGATAACTATGCACGCCCCGCATTGTCTGACATTCTGTCCAAGGTGTCCGGGACACGCAAAGAACCCCAGCTTGTGTACAAAGTCTGGAGCCCATGGGACCCCAGTTAAGTCCCTTGGGCTGAAATACAGATCCGGCCACCACGAATTAAAAGGGTGTGTGGCAGTAGTCTGGTTTAGAAGTTCGTAGGTCTTACCGTTACTTAATTTCCAGGTGATCTCATAGGGTTGATGAGGACTTTGTCCGTTAACTGTAGCCCAGAGAGCGTTGAAATGGCGCTCATGGCGGTCAGGTGGCGGTCTCGAGTTGTCATCACTGTCTCCCGATGGAGTCAGTGTTGCCAATCTTGGCCACTTTTCGGGTGTTAGTTCTTGGGGATCATCTGGGTTGACAGTTGCCTTCCAATCCTTTCTGAACTGTTCCTTCTCTTCTGTACTGGCTCTCCGGACGTGGGAGTGATGAACCCAGGGTCTGACTCCGTCCACTTTAAGGGCAGTGGGAGTTATAAGAACAACATAGGCCCTTTCCATCTGGGTTCTAAAGGCTTAGGGTGATGACATTGAACCCAAACCCATTCTCGGGGCTCTAGGTCACGTGCAGGGGTCTGTGGTCTCTTAGATCCATTATACTGTCAAAGCCAGTGGCGTTGGACACCCTGAATCTGGGTATAATTTCTCCTAGCAACTTTTTAGCCCCTGTTATAGCTGTTTCCCGCTTCGTGGGGAAGGCTTCAACCCAGCCCGAGGTGCCTACCATTACTAACAGATACCAACCTCAGTAAAATCTACTTCCCAGTTCCTACCCGGCCACCAGGCCCATCCCTTTGCATCTGTATGTTGATTTCTTATTTTTTTTTTTTAGATCTATTTATTTTTATTATAAAGTCAGATATACAGAGAGGAGGAGAGACAGAGAGGAAGATCTTCCATTCGATGATTCACTCCCCAAGTGGCCACAATGGCTGGAGCTGAGACGATCTGGAGCCAGGAGCCAGGAACTTTATCCAGGTCTCCCACACGAGTGCAGGATCCCAAGGCTTTGGGTCGTCCTTGACTGCTTTCCCAGGCCACAAGCAGGGAGCTGGATGGAAAGTGGAGCTGCTGGAATTAGAACCGGCGCCCATATGGGATCCCGGCGCGTTCAAGGCGAGGACTTTAGCCTCTAGGCCACATCGCCGGGCCCTGTATGTTGATTTCTAACTCTTCCTGACTTTGTGACCTGGTAGGCCTGGCACTCATCCACGATTTTGCGGGTCACCTGTCACTGATACTGAAATCGAGGTCTGGCCGATTCCAGGAGGTCAGATGAGTCAAGTGACATAGATGGAACAGGCCCAAAACCTTGACCCTGCACCCTTGTGGGAGACCTAGAAGAGGCTTCTGGCTCCTGGCTTTGGATCTGCTCAGCTCTGGCTGTTACAGTCACTTGGGGAATGAATCATCGGACAGAAGATATTTCTGTCTCTCCTCTTCTCTGTATATCTGCCTTTCCAATAGTAATAATAATCATAAAAAAAGTAAAATGAATCTTAAAAAAATAAAAGAAAGACTGGATGGAATCTGATCTGGGTCCATGAGGTCCAGGGTCCAGGATGAACCGGTGAACCTGTACAATAACTTTAGGGTCAAAAGTTCCTTCCCTAGGCCGTCCAGCATTGAAAGTCGGCCATTCTACTGAACAGAAAGTGACTAATTTAGCTTTTTTTTTTTTTTTTTTACTTCAACCGATAAATTTTTACCTTGGCCTCTGACATCGGAAAAGCAGTTAACATAGACAGTGCACCAACTCTGTCCCGTAATTAGGCAATAAACAAAAAATTCAAATATGCAAAGACAAATGGATCAGGATAGCAGAAATCCCGCCCTGGAGGGGATCTAGGGGAACCAGTTTAATTTGGGCGGTACACACACAACAATATCAACATTAATAACAAAGCAATGTGCAAACAACCAGCAAGCAAAAAGACATTTATAACCTAAGACTATTTTACACCAGACACAAACACACTTCAATCAAAACAAACAATATCCTATGCGCGATTTCAGAGACTCAAATGCCCCGCTCCTTACCAAAGGGAGTTGACTGCTCTCGGGGCAGCTGTGCGATGGGGGACGCGTCCCTCACCTGCAACCCGCGACCCTCCTGCTTCAGACAAGTGTCTATGTTCCGTGCGGAGGCCTGTCCACAGGCGGGGATCCCGGACGATCCCCCAAATGCAAAGTCCAAGGACAGCTCCCAGACCGCGGACAGCCCAGTTTCCACACGTAACAATACAAAAGCAAAGAAACTTTATTGCAAGCTCGAGCTAGGTCACAGTCTCACCCACGCCGGCTTGAGGCAGTTCTTAAGCTCAGGGACACACCAATACAGGTCAAATTGCTCAAGGGGACAAAGGGGACCTTTGTGATTGGCTGGCTTTCCTCACCCAAGCCCCTTTTGGGCTTCTCCTAATTGGCCGACCGGCTTGGGGTGAGACACCATCACTTCGGGAACCGCAGCTCAAGGTCTGGGGAAACGCTCTCAGGCCTGGGCCGGCCCCGAGACTGTCATGGCGTTACACTGGTGCTTTGTACAGCAAACCAAGCAAGGATCACAGGAGCCAAAACCAGCGGTTCATTTAAACAAAGCTTTGGAACCCAACACCTTCCGCCCCGAGTCCGAGTATGGCGGCCCCGTGGGCTCCTTCCGCGCCGACGAAGCGCTACGGCGGCCGCGGAAGCCCAAGCACCACGGACCGCAGAGGCCTCGGAAAACACGGCAGCTCGACCTGATGGGTCGGGAGGGACACAAGCTCCTAAGCCGGCCGGCCGACGCCTGACATGTTAGCGTTCTAGCGGAAGAGAAACGCGCCGAGGGGGAGACGCGAACTACGGCGGCCCGCACGGCCCTCGCCCAGCCGGAAGAGGCGCCGCTGAGACGTTCTCGCCGGATGCGGGGTGGCCCCGCGGCCCCTACGGAGGCGGGGCGTGTGAAATCTCGCGCGATCCTGCGAGCGCCGTCGGGGACGGGGCGGGGCTGGCGGCGGGGGCGGGGACCCGGAGCGGGAAGATGGCGGCGGCGCAGGAGGCGGACGGAGCCGGCAGCGCCGTGGTGGCGGCCAGGGGAGGCGGCTCCGGTCAGGTACGGAGGCCGAGAGGGGCCTGAGGGGGCTCTTCCTCAGCCGGGGGGGCCTCTCCCAGGGCGTGTCCTGTCCCCTGGTCTCCGAATGCGGTGCACCGGGGGCTCCGTGCCCAGAGGGACCTTGAATACCGGGGCCCAGGCGGGGCTCGGCCTGCTGCCCCCACCCACCCCACCCCGGGAGGCCGGACAGTGCTGGGGACGGGGAGCGGGGAGGTCCGGGTTGCCCCTCGGGTTCCCCTGCACGCTCGCGCCGGGCTGGCTTCCGAGGCTCCTTGCTCGAGCCCGGGGCGCGGAGACGCGCCAGCGTAGGGACCCCAAGCTCCCTGGGTGCTCGCTCCTGCCATTCCAGGCTCCAGGCCGTTCCTGGGGCGCAGGGGGAAGGTCTGACGTACAGGGGCTCCCGCGCAGGTGGAGGCGAGGACGGATGGGCCCCGAGGACCCATTTTACAGACGGCAGTCCGAGGAGGGGCAGGGGGACAAAGGCGCCTGGAGGGAAGGTCACCCAGGTTAGGGTTGACATCTTGGTCCCAGAGTCCCGGCACACGGTGCTCACCCCGGGGTGGGCTGGCCTTGGGATGTGCGGGTGCTTTTTAGTAGGAACGGGTCTTGGAGCCCCGGGAATCAGCCCTGGTGTCCCTCCCACTCCCTCCCCTTGCCGCCCAAACTCCACGCAGGCAGCCGGCGTGCAGGCATTCGGGGAGCGGATGACAGCAAGCAAGGTGCTGTGGAGCCACCCACTGGGATGTCACAGCCATGTGGGAGGCAGCTAGGGGGAGAGGAGGGTGGTGTGCCAGGGGGAAATACAGCTGACTCCCTGCGTGACCTTGGGCAAGTTCCTTTCTCTCTCGGGGCCTTCATTTCTTTCGGGGATTCCTGGAGGGACTGGACAGGAAGGCCAGGCCCCCGCAGCGTGGGCTCCAGCTGTGGCCTTGCCGTGGGGCAGTGGGAGGGGCAGTGGAGGATGTGACTGCGAGCATCTCCTGGAACGGAAGGACTTGGAAAGGACGGTCCCCTCTCTGTGGACAGTGTCCTGGAGCCCAGGCCTCCCCTCACCCTGACTGCTGTGAGCCATCAGACTCAGCCCAGTCTTTTTCTTGTCCCACCTCTGCCTCACACCCTTCCTGGCTGACCCCTCCGCCCGTGGGGTAAAGTACAGGTCTTTACAGTCGACCTAGCCTGGCATGAGCAGGCCCTCCTGCCTGCCCTCGGCTAGGATTTCTTTGGCTCGTCAGCACTGGCCACGTTTGCGTCCGTTGGGTTTCTGCCAGAGGGGTGTGGTGTGGGGTACCTGTCTGGGGGTCAGGAGCACGGTGGCCTGTGCGCAGCATGGTCAGTGGCACCCTCACCCAGTCGTGACAAACTGTCTCCAGACTTGAGTACACTGTGCCCTCGGGCACGGATGGACCTGGAGCAGCCTCCCGCACAGCTTACCTGGCAGCGTGGCCTCAGCCCTGTCCTCAGGCTGCCTGTCTGTCCCCTTTCCTGGGTTGATGCTTAGAGCGTGTGTAGGTTTCAGGTGTCCACTTCCCCAGGAAGCCCTCTGATTGTCCCTCTGGGGTGTCCATGTCTGGGGGACAGTCTGCCTTCCCAGCTGGCCCGAGCCCCAGTGGGGAGAGCCACCACTGTGTCCAAAGCGCTGCTGAGCTCCAGCCTGGGCCCAGCGGACGAAGGCCCAGATCTGAAAACCCGGTCTAGCTGAGGCGGGGTGCCCCTGTGGATCCGGGCTGTCAGTGAGGCCTGCCCGGCCCTGTGCTCCTTAAGGTGTCCGTGGGAGTCCTGTGTAAGTCTGCATCCGCAGGTGGGAGCTGGGTGCAAGTTCCTGCTGCACCCGCAGCCCTGCCTCCCCTCCGTCAGCTGCACCCGCAGCCCTGCCTCCCCTCGCTCAGATGTGGTTCAAGCCAGCGGCCCCTCAGCATAGCCTTGTCCACAGGCAGCCTGCTGCTTTCACCGGGAGCTCACACTCCGCTGTGCGCATGGATGAAGCTGCACGCTGCAGCTGGGCACAGCCGGGCTCCACACAGAGGCCCTGCCCTCTCCGAGCTTGTGGTTTGATTGGGGCTGGGGAAGGGGGCAGCATGACCAGGACACACAGTGAACAAGATAAAGAGGAAGGAGGGATGTGGGAGCCGGGCAGTGTAGGGAGGTCCAGGAGGGCCTCCGGGAGGAGGTGACCAAGATACTCGAGGGAAAAACCTTTTTGGTTTTTTGGAGACCATGCTGGAGCTTGGAGTCCCTGCTGAAGGTTTGTCTTTTTCTTGGTAGGAAGGGCAGTGCCAAAGGGCCAGCATCTGTGTATCAACGTGCAGTTTTGCATTTGCCTTTGTGCTTTTAAAGATTTATTTATTTGAAAGGCAGAGGTAAAGAGAGACAGAGTTCCCCCACCGTGGGTTTGCTTCCCAAAGGCTGGGATTGGGCCAGGCCTAAGCCAGGAGCCAGGAGCTCTGTCTCGTCTCCCACGCGGGCACAGGGTCCCAAGGCTTCCGGCCGTCCTCCCCTGCTTTCCCAGCCACATGAGCAGGGAGCTGGACGGGAAGTGCAGCAGCAGGACACAGACCGGTGCTGTTTTGGGATTGTGGTAGTTTAACCCCCATATCACACTGCCAGTGTCAGGATAGACCTACGGCTGGGGGGTGGTGCATGTGGCTCTGTGGGTGCCCGTGCAGCTGTGCAGGACACTCCTGAGCAGGGCAGGCGTCCCTCAGCAGTGTGGCAGAGGGGGTCAGGACCCTGTGCGGATGGCGGACTGCACAGCCACTGCTGCCTCCCTCTGGGTAGCACGCCCCCTCCTGTGCACCTGTCTGCTCCCCGGGGGTCTCAGGGTCCCTGAGGCTGTGTTGGTGCCATGTAGTAGCTGTTGGACTCCAGTTACGTAGAATTTAGAGAATAGACACGAGGGGAACAGAGCCTGGCCAGTCAGGTCCCATTTTCTTCTGTTTGTTTCCAACTGTGGTTGTTCAGATCTCTGGACAGGGACCTTGGCTGTGTGTTGGCCGCTGCTCCCAGCGCAAGGCACCCGGGTCTCCTGTGTGGGTACAGGAGCACAGGGACCTAGGCCTTGCTCTGCTGTTCTCTAGGGTGCATCAGTAGGGAGCTGTATCAGGAGTGGAGCAGCCGGGACTCGAACCAGTGCCCTTATGGAGTGTCGGTGCCACAGTCTGTGACTTAACGTGCTGTACTCTAGTTGTGCCTTTTCTAAAACCCTGCCACACACAGATGAGCTGATAGCTAGTCTTTGCTTCCTGCCTCTCGCCCTGGGACTGTGGCATGGCAGTGCCATGTAGTCGGACCTACGGGTGTTCACTGCATTGTTGCCTGGCTCCGCTGCTGCCTGTTCATTTGTGTGCTGAGGAAACACTGGGGAATTTGTAAAGGTGGGCTGTGTGCGTACCTCTGCTGTGAGCATGGATGGTGTTGTAGCCACGGATGCAGGGTTGTGTGGCAGGTGCAAACTGTGAAGGACCTGCTGTGTTTCCTGCCAGAGGTGTCTGGCCTTGCCATCTCCACCTCCGCTCCAGCACTGTGGCTGGACTGTCCTGAGCGACAACTCATTGTGGTCTGATTTGCAGGGTGTACATCACTGTGGGTAGGAGTAGAGGCCTGGGGTCGGCGGGTGTTGGTCCAAATCCTGGGCTGGTGGGCCCGGCATGATAGCGTAGCTGTTAAAGTCCTTTCCTTGCGCGCTGGGATCCCATATGGGCGTCAGTTCTAATCCCGGCCGCCCGCCTTCCTACCCAGCTCCCTGCTTGTGGCTTGGGAAAGCAGTTGAGGACGGCCCAAAGCCTTGGGATCTTGCACCGGCGTGGGAGACTCGGAAGAACTCCTGGCTTCGAATTGGCTCAGCTTCAGCCGTTGTGGGTGCTTGGGGAGTGAACTATCGGACGGAAGCTCTTCCTCTCTGTCTCTCCTCCTCTCTGTAGATCTGCTTTTCCAATAAAATAAATAAATCTTTAAAAAACAAATCCTGGGCTGGCCTGAAGCCGTGTTCCTGAACTGCTGTCAGCCCAGCCTGCCAGCCTATCTCCCCCTGGCTGTGCCGGCCTGAGGAGAGGGCTGCAGCTGGCTGGCCTCGCTCCCTGGCCACCCCTGCCTGCAGCCCAAGGGGCTCGGCCAGATGAACGAGGCAGCCCCTCGGGAAGACCTCTGACCATCCCCACCGTGGGTTCCTGTTCCCCTCCCCAGGGGCTGCCTCACTGCGGCTGCTGGCAGTTCTCACTGCCCTGCGGACGGGCCCACAGACGTGTGTCCCTGTGGTGCTGAGTGCCGGGCAGGCGGGCAGGGCCCCTGGCTGTGGGGGCGCTGCGGGCTTCTCCCGCCTCGCACAGTATGTTTACTTTTCAGCACACAGCCAGGGGTCCGGCTCTTGCCAATATTGCCACTCCCTGGCACTCAGCACAGACAGGTGACGTGATATGTCTGAGATGTCACAGCACAGGGGCACAGGGAGGTCCCCCTGGCCCTGGGCAGCCCCCTGTCTTTTAGCACAGGGCTGTCCATGCTTGGGGAGAGGAGGGCAGGAGTGCTCGCTGGTGAAGAGGGTGGGAGGTGAGGAGCAACCCCTTTAACAAATGCAGGCCCTAGTGCAGGTGCTGTTGGGGAGGGGGTGAGGTGGGCTGGGACACCTTGCAGAGTGAGACCTCAGGGCTGTGATAGGGCCTGGCAAAGTGGGCATGGCACCCTGGTGTCCTGGCCTGGCCCTTCAGGGAGTGGGGTTGGGCTGCAGGTATTATCTCACCCCGCTCTGCCTGGCCTCAGCTAGCCAGTGTTCCCTAGCCGTGACCGTGACCATGATCCTGACAGCCCAGGGCCTGTTTCCCCAAGGTCAAAGCAGGTGCGGGCCCTACTGAGGAGGAAGGACAAGGACAGGACTCGGGGTGCAGCCTTCCCTTCCTGAGCCCCTGGGTCCTGAGTGAAGGACCCTGCTCTGGGAAGCCTGTCCGACTGCCAGGCTGCCCCCTCCCCAGCCCTATGGCTGGATAGACCACCTGACCTCTCCAAGCCTCCTGGGGGCTGCTCCCGCCGCGGTGTCCCTCCTGCGCCCCTCCTTGTGGCTCCCTCCCACACCCCTCCACGTGGTTCCCTCCCGCGCCCCTCCGTGTGGCTCATGCTCTGCCTGTGTTTGCGGTGACTTTCTGTCCTGCTGGCCAGGATCCCCTGGAAGGCAGGGGCAGTCACAGAGCAGGCCTCGGGCACCATGGCCTTGCAGACTCCAGCCTCTGCCGCTGTCCCCAAGAACCACCTACTGGCATCCTGGCTGCAGCCCCAGGGAGCATGGCCTGTCCTCGCACTCGGCTCTGTCTCGTGCCTGCCGCTTCTGCACTTGCCACTCCCCTCCCCGCCTCTGCGTGCTGCCAGCTTGCTGTGTTCTATATCTCCACTGCGGGGCCCTCGCCTCCAGGAAGCCAGCCTGAGCCTAGGCTGGGCTAGGCTTCCTTGGCGTGCTTCCACCCCAGCCTCACCTGCTCTGGGTCATTAGTGTCCAGAGCCTGTCTGCCCCAGGTACTGTTGAGCCCCAGAGGGCTGCACAGGCCCATCAAGGTGCCCGCTATGTCCCCCCAGCATGGGACAGGCGCTGTACTGCCTGTGGGGGCTCCTATTTCTGCTCCCTGGATGTAAAGCTGGCCTCCCCTACCCCCCTGCACAGGGGCCATGGTGCTGCCCACTGCCACAGTGCCATCTCCCTCCTCACCTTGGCCTCTGTCCCCTGCAGGTGACCAGCAATGGCAGCGTCGGGAGGGACCCGCCAGCAGAGACCCAGCCCCAGAACCCGCCCCCCCAGCCAGCACCCAACGCCTGGCAGGTCATCAAGGGGGTGCTGTTCAGGTGAGAGGGGAGGAGCAGGTACCCACAGCTGTTCGGGTTCTTTGGGGTCTGGAGCGAGGAATGTGGGATCCATGTGCAGGGGCTGTGGGGCAGATCACACGGGCGGGTCAGGGAGACCCGAGGTCTGTGGTCGGGGTGTTGGCGGGTGCTGTCTCCTCGCCATGTTCTCACTTCTCTGTCCTCTGTGTGTCTGTCCTGCCACCTTTTGAGGGTACGTGCGTCAGACTGGGTGAGGACTCCATGAGGGTCCCATCGCCCACGCACAGTCTCCCAAGGGGTAGGACTTCAGCGGAGGCAGTGTGGACAACACCCATGTGTCACCCGCCAAGTCCCATGTTAGCTGTTTGCCATGCCCAGTCCCATGGTCCTCACAGGCCATCCCCTGTGTCTGCAGAAGCCTCCCTTCTGGCTGGCCTGTAGCTATGTCCCCACTGGAGCCCAGCTCCCCCGTTCCTTCTGCCTCACGCCCAGCGGCCCTCTTCCTGCTTTCTGCCCTTTCGGGGCCCAGTGCTCACAGCTGCGTTCACAATGGGCTCGGACGGCGATGACTCTGTGTGGCTACCCATTTCTGGGACAACAGAACTGCTTCTAGCCGAGGCACTGAGCAGAGATGCCGGGTGGTAGAAGCGGATTGACCTGTCCTGGCTAGACTGGTGACAGCCCCCATCTCTACTCGGGGCCTCCCTCTACTTACCCATCTGCAAAAGGGACATTTTCTCTTTGGGAAGTATTTTAGTGAAATGGCTGAGACCCAGGCCATGTGGGTAGGCCGTGAGCAACCTTCCATCAGCCACAAGGACTCAGGCTTTGAAACCAGCGTCCCTCTGGTAGGACACTCACGGGCCGCGGACACCTGCGAGGCAGGCTGGGAAGTGTGGGGCTTCTTCCTGCACAGCAGAGGGAGCGGGGGAGTGGTGTGGGGGCGGCTGATGGCTACTTCCAATCTGCTCACTGGGCTTTCCCCTCAGCTCTTCACAGTCCAGGCTTAGCACACAGACTCCAGCCCCTCCAGCAGGCCCAGGGACTGGCCAGGAGAACGGTGCGCTGGTGCCTGGGGCTGCGGGGGCTGCGAGGGCCTCAGGGCGGGACCCCATGCGGATGCTGCAGTTCCTTGTTGCTGAGAGCCTCCGGGTGCCTTAGAACAACACGCAGCACGGTGTGAGGACTGAGCAGGTGGCCGTGAGGCCTGGCCGCTTGGGGCACCATGGTGGGGAGAAAAAAGCTCTAAAAGGGAATAGCTGAGCGGTGGTGGGGGGCCCCGGGAGCACCGGCCTCTGTGGGGGTGCCAGATGGGGTCCTTGAGGATGCTCGGAGCCGGAGGTCCTCGGCAGAGAGGCACTGGGAGCAGCTGTGTGTCCAGAAGGTGTGGCCAGAAAGCCCACATTACCGTGAGCCCTTCCTCTTCCTCTTTTATTTTTTTTTTTTGACAATTTTTTTTAAGATTTATTTTATTTTTATCACAAAGTCAAATATACAGAGAGGAAGATCTTCCATCCAATGATTCACTCCCCTAGTGACCACAATGGCCAGTGCTGTGCCAATCCGAAGCCAGGAGCCAGGAACTTCCTCCAGGTCTCCCACGCGGGTGCAGGGTCCCAAGGCTTTGGGCCGTCCTTGACTGCCCTTCCAGGCCACAAGCAGGGAGCTGGATGGGAAGTGGAGCTGCGCTGGGCCCTATTATTATTTTTTAATTGGAAAGTCAGACTTGCAGAGAGGAGAGACAGAAAGACCTTCCATCCTCTGACTCACTCCCCAAGTGGCCACAGCAGGCAAAGCTGAGCTGATCTGAAGCAGGATCTTCTTCTGGGTCTCACCCATGTGGGAGACCTGATGAGGCTCCTGGCTCCTGGCTTTGGATTGGCTCAGCTCCAGCTGTTGCGGCCACTTGGAGTGAACAAGCAGATGGAAGATCTTTGTCTCTGCTTTCTCTCTTGTAAATCCGCCTTTCCAATAATAGGTAAATCTTAAAAAAAAAAAAAAAAAAAAAGGAAAACTAGCTGAAAGTCAATTTAATTTCCCAAAGTGCCGGGGATTCAGTCTGTTCGGGGATGAATCCCACCCGTGTGGCCCACATGATGGGGAGCAGCTGTGCAGGGAGGAAACCCCGAGACCTGGTCGCCTGCCCTGTCTGGGCTCTCGGCCCCGGACCCCCGTCCTGTCCCTCTCCCTCCCCTGCCCGAGGAGGAACCCCTTAGAGAGTGTTCTCGGCCCTTACTTTGCCTTTCTCCTTAATGTTTGCATAAGCGGGAGCCTGTCTTGCACACTGCTCAGCTCCTGCACATCCCTGCCTGGGGCACTTCCTTCCACAGCCTCGTGGGTGCCCCTCCGTCTGGAGTTCAGAAAAGGGTCAGGGTTGTTCTCAGGAGCCCAGGGATCCCCCAAGGCCTCAAGCAAGTGATGCGAGAGCCTTTTGAGGGACGCTGGGACTGCCACACGTGGGAAGTGGGGCGGGCGGGAAGGGGGCAAGCCGCGTTGGCTCTGCTGGCCCGGCTACGCTGGTTCCGAGGCAAGGCCCGAGGCAAGGCCCGTGGTGCACTTCTGTCAGATGGGGAATGGTGCTGGCTCTGATCTGATCTCTTTCACAGGCCCTCCACAGTAGGGGGGCTGCAGAGCTGGGCACGTGCTGGGAACAGGAAGAAGGGGGCCGGGAACCCCAGCAGGGTGGGATGAGGCTGCTACCCTTGACCCTGGGGCAACATGGCGGTGTGTGGACATCTTGCCCTCTCTCCCCAGCTCGGTGTATTTACCAAGCAGTAGCAGGATCCCTAGGGATTGCCATTCTACCCCTAACTCAGCCCCACACCCCGGGGACTTCTGGGTGGCAGCAGATGGCTCGTCTGGGCTGTGGCCCCGGACTCCCCAGCAACTGAGCTCCATGGCTCCTGCAGCTAGAAGCAGGTCTGGGCGCGGGCCTGTGGGGAGTGCCCATGCCCCGCCTGCACCAGGACGCCGTCACGAGGCTTCTCCGGCCTTCACTTCATGCTTGGGAACAAGGAGAATTAATGCTTCTTCTGGGGTCCCCGGGGACTCCCCCAGGCTGGTCCCCTCTGAGCTGCGGGCATGTGTCCTCAGCCTGACGTCCCAGGAGTCCCTGGACCCGGAGTGTCCTGAGCTCTGCCCCGCACCTGCCCGTGACAGGGCCGTGCCTAGGTCGGCTCGGGCACATGCGTGGTGAGTGATGGAGCCTGGAGGAGCCATGCGCTGGTGAGGGTGATGGGGACACAGCCTTGGCTCATGTAGCTGGTGTGGCTCTCCCCTTCGGGTGTCGGGAAGCAGTGCTTGGCCTCCCGCAGTGAGCTCCAGGCAGGGGGATCAGGGGGATTGGGTAGACTGCTGCCAGAGGGCCACCTGTACCCTGCCCCACAGTGCCACCACCATGCATCTGAAAACGGAGCAGGCTGCCTAGCAGCCCACCAGCAGTGTGGCAGAGGTGTGACGGACACCTCAGAATAATAGGGAAGTTACAAATTGTTTCTGGAATTTTCCATTTCACATTTTCAGACTGTGGTTGACTGTCACCAGAACTATGGGAAGTCAGCCTGCAGGTGGGCGCACATGTGTGGGTGCAGAGCCCGTATGTACTTGATTGCTTGCAGGTACCCCTGGGGAGGTGGATGTCCAGAGAGGTTAGAGGCCCGCCTGTGGTCACACAGCATCTAGTGGCCGAGCTGGGCTTTAGGTCCAGCACTGTCGCCGAGGGCTGGGCTGTTCACTCTTCTGCTGTGTTGCTGTTGGTAGCTGTATGCGATAAGTTAACATTTAATCATCATACACTTACTTGCATGTGTCTGAGAGACCTAAGTTAATGCAGTAGAAGCGTGTTTCCCTTTTCTCATGTCTGGAATGGGCAAGTCACAGTCCTGCTGCTTCTGCCTTCTGGCCCATCTTTGCTAGGCCCCTACTCTCCACACCCATCCTCATGGCCCAGGAAGGCTGAGAAAGAGCCAGCCATCACATCCATGTTCCAGGTAGTGGAAAAGAAAAGGAAATTAAAAAGGGACAATCCTGGGCCCGGCGGCATGGCCTAACGGCTAAAGTCCTCATCTTGAACGTGCCAGGATCCCATATGGGCACCACCGTTTTTAATCCTGGCAGCTCCACTTCCCATCCGGCTCCCTGCTTGTGGCCTGGGAAAGCAGTTGAGGACGGCCCAAAGCCTTGGGACCCTGCACCCGCGTGGAAGACCCAGAAGTTCCTGGCTCCTGGCTTTGGATCGGCGCAGCACTGGCCGTTATGGTCACTTGGAGAGTGAATCATCAGACAGAAGATCTTCCTCTCTGTCTCTCTTCCTTGTGTTTTCCAAAAGCCCAACATAACATGTTGTTTCTGTATATTTTTTTTAAAAATTATTTATTTTTATTGGAAAGTCAGGCTTATGGAGAAGGAGAGACTGAGAGGAAGATCTCCCATCTGCCAGCTCATTCCCCAAGTGGCTGCAATGGCCAGAACTGCGCTAGTCTGAAACCAGGAGCCAGGAGCTTCTTCGTGCCTCCCATTCGGGTGGGCTTTGGGCCGTCCTCAACTGCTTTCACAGGCCACAAGCAGGGAGCTGGATGGAAAGTGTAGTTGCCAGGGTTTGAACCAGCACCCATATGGGATTCTGGTGGTTGCAAGACGAGGACTTTAGCCATTAGGCTACCTCACCAGGCCCTGTTTCTACATTTTATTGGCCAGAACATATTGAGGAACCATATGGCCCAGGCATCTGTAAAGGGGATGAGAATCGTAGAATTTCTTTCTTTCTTTCTTTTTTTTTGAGAATCGTAGTTTTATTCTGGTGACCGTGACCCATATATCTACAGTTCAGGACTTTAGCCACTAGGCCACCGTGCTGGGCCCTGCTGCTCTGCCTCTGACCAACCCCTCACTCATGGTCTGGGGAAGGTAGCAGATAATGGCTCAAGTGCCTTGTGCCCTGCCACCCACGTGGAAGACCACGTGGGTCAAACTCCTGGCTTTGGCATGGCTCAGCTCTGGCTGTTGCAGCCAGCTGGGAATAAACCATCAGTGGAAGATCTCTCTCTGTCTTGCCTTTGTAGCTCTGACTTTCAAATAAACACATAACTGAAGTTTATTTATTTATTAATTTAAAGTGGGACCAGTAGGTCTGAGCCCAGATGCTCCTGTACGGCCCTAGGTGTCCGGCGCCTGCTCTAGCTGCCTCGCCTCTGTCCCCCACACCCCAACCTTTAGACAGTGTTCTGGGTTGAGGCTCTTTGTTCACCTCTGCGTTTTGTATGCTCCCACAAGCCAGAGGACTCAGTCTTCCAGGCTGATGTGTCTCTATGTCCTTATTGCTTGTTTGACTCATGTTAATATACACAATATAAAATGGACACAATATAAAATGGTCAAGCGCATAGCCCCGTGCTGTTAAATGCGTTCAGGCTGTGCATTTAACAATGCCATCTGTCTCCAAAACCCTGGCTTCCTTCCTCCTCGCTGGAAACCTGGACTCCCCCAGCTCTCCCACCCCCTGGTCAGATGGGGTGGTATTAACAATTTTTCATTTAATTACTCTTAATGTCAGAACGTGCACATACTCCTATCCACTGGTTTACTTCCCAGATGCCTGCAACAGCTGGGACTGGGCCCAGCCTGGGGGATGAGAAATCAGTAGGGCCCGATATGGGTGTCAGGAAGTCCACCACTGGAGCCAGACCTGCGGGCCCCAGGTGCGCATTAGCAGGAAGCTGGGACTGGGAGCGGAGCGGGGCCTCTGAGCCAGCTGCTCCCCGTGGCCTTGGCCACGTGGGGATGGCCTGGTGTCCGCACCTGCCTTCCCCTGCTTTACTCCTTTCACAGAGCATCAAGGCAGAGACCCAGATGCCAGGGCCGGACCGGATCCAGGCGTCGCAGGCAGGGCCATGGCCACTGCGTCCAGCACCTGCTCCGTGTCGTTTTAGTTTTTAGTTTTTGCTGATTTCTCTTAATTTTGATTTGAAAGGCACAGCAAGCAGATGGAGAGAGACCTCTCACCTGCTGGGTCCCCCTCCGCTTCCCGGAAGCAGCCAGAGCTCGGCCAAGCAGAAGCCAGGAGCGGAGTACTTGGGCTGGCGTGCAAGGACGGGAGCGCCCTCAGCTGCTGCCTCCCACTGTGCCCAGGGGCAGGAGCTGGTTGGCAGGTGGAGCAGCAGGACTGTGATCTGCACTCTGACAGGGCATGGGGGAGACCCAAGGGGTGACTTAGCCTGGCACCAGACAGCTGCCTCGGTGGTTTAAAAAAGAAGAACGAGAGGGAAAGAGGAAAGCAGATTCTCCATTTATTAGTTCACCGTTAAATGGCCAGGCTTGAAGGCAGGAGCCTAGGATTGGGTCTTGGCTTCCTGTGTGGGTGGCGGTGTGCAAGGCCTGGGGCCATTCTCCCCCCCCCCCCCACGTGAGCAGGAAGCTGGATGGGAAGTAGAACAGTTGACACTGCACCCAGCACAGCATGTGGGGATGCTGAACAGTGGAGTGGGGGCCACCCAGTATTGTATTGTTAATATGTTATTCAATTGCAGTGTATTTTTTCCTTGGTCCTTCCTGAAGGGAGAGTGGGTCTGGAGAACCCAGGCTGCTGAGGTTGAGCTGCTGGCTGCTCGCTCAGGTCCCAGCCGGCTGGAAGCTTGCTCTCTCCAGGGTTCCGTTCCTTGGAAGTGCTGGGATTCTAGGTTCTGGGGCTCTGCTCACTGGGGTCCCCAGGGCCCTGGCACTTCTGGTTGCCCAGCTCAGTGGTTTTGCTGGCATAAGTCCTGTGGCTGGTCACCAAGAGGACCAGGCTGGAGGCTTTGTGTGAAGACCAGGTGCTGCCAGGTGCCCCAACCAGAGGCATCTGGAGGAGGCCTTGGCGCCTCCTGGAGCTGGCACTGTGGTGGTCTCTGGTGCCTCCCTTGCCTGGGCCCTGCTGCCCCGGCTCTGCAGTCCTGGGCAGGCCTGGCGGGTACTGCGTTAGGAGACCAGACAGCCTCGAGGAGTTGGGGAAGGCCCAAGTCTCACAGCTGCCCACTTCCCTCCTAGGATCTTCATCATCTGGGCCATCAGCAGCTGGTTCCGCCGAGGGCCGGCACCTCAGGACCAGGCTGGTCCCGGAGGAGCCCCGCGCGTCGCCAGCCGCAACCTGTTCCCCAAGGACACGTTAATGGTAACAGCTGGTGGGGGGCGGGGCAGTTGTTTGTCAGCCATCCTCAAGGTGCTGGCCCCTTGATCACCCAGTCAGGCTGGGTGCAGGTGGCAGGGGCATGAGCAGGTTGGCCACTGCCCAGCTCTTCCTGATCGTGGGCCAAGGGGCAGGGAGAGGCTGCACTTCTGCGGGCCATGTTGTCAGTGGCTGTGTTCCCAGCAGCCCTTGCGGCTTGTGCCAGCGCTGCCTGGTGATGTGCAGGCCAGCGGCAGCTGAGGAGGAGGAGTCCGGGGCCGCTGTGGCCGCTCTTCTGCCTTCCCGTCCCCACATGTGGCCGTACACGCGAGGACGCTGCCTAGCCCTGAGCTCTGTGTCCCCCCACCGCCTCCAGAACCTGCACGTGTACATCTCGGAGCACGAGCACTTCACAGACTTCAATGCCACGTCCGCCCTCTTCTGGGAGCAGCACGACCTCGTGTACGGCGACTGGACGAGCGGCGAGAACTCGGACGGCTGCTACGAGCACTTCGCTGAGCTCGACATCCCGCAGGTGGGGCGTCCCACTGGGGGACCTATCCTTGACATGCATCTGCTCGGGGCCTGTGGGGGTCCCCTCTGAAAACAGGGGGCTGAGGGTAGGACTGGCCAGGGCCACCTCCAAGATTGTACAGTCCTGGGATTTAAACCCGTGAGGGAGTCGAAGTTGTCCCCACATGTCCCCAGGTTGTCACCATTTGTTTCAAGATGATGTCAGCCAGTGCTGGCTGAGCACAGCTGTGTACAGGACACTCAGTGAGGCCGACTCTCAGACACCTCCTGGCAACCCTGTGGCACTTGGGCTGTTGTCATCCGCGCTGATGGATGAGGAAGAAGACGGGCAGAGAGGTGAAGCAGGTGCCTACGGTCACACAGCTCAGGCTCTCTGACCTAGTATGAGCACTGTCTCCCCCAGGAAGCCCTCTCTGCCCTCCCAGCCCTGTCCACTCTGGGTCGTTACTGTTGGAGTCGGGTCTCTTGCTCCTGACGGAGCTGTGAGTCCTCTAACGGCAAGGCTGGCACTGTCGTGGTCTCTGGCATGTGGTCTCTGGGGGTGGAGCCTCTTTCTGCCGCCTGGACCGAGACTGCCTTCCTGCCCAGCAGGCCTCCTGGGGGAGGAGGGCAGCCCCACTTGGGCTTTGCTGGCTGGGACAGGGGTTGCACCCCGCCTCTCCGAGGCCACAAGCCCAACACCCTGCGCCAGGCCCCAGCAGGGTGAGGGAGGGCCCAGGACCATCAGCTGCCACACTGCAGGCTCTGGCCAAGGTGGAGGTGCAAGGCGGGACAGTGAGAAAGACAAGCAACTCTGTGACAAGTTGGGGTGCAGGGCTGGGACATGGCCTCTGCAGCAGCCCCCCAACTCTTGCCGGGGGCTCCCAGGACACCATCTATTGGGGTCAGCTGCTGCCCTCGGGGAATCTCACTGCGCTCTCCCTGGCAGCCAATGAGCAAAGTCCCGTTACTGGGAGGCTGGGAGGGTAGGAAGTGGGCAGATGAGGCCAGCTGGAGTGATCATGGTGGGGGGCTATTGGTCTCAAACCCTAGGCCCCTTTACCTGAGCAGCCTATGCCTGGTGAGCCACCTGGCATGGCCACCTGCTTGAGGTTTGCCCACAGTGAGGGCATCGCGCTGTTGGCCTCTTCCTAGACTGAGCATCAGGCTGTGCTGGGGTCTCTGAAGAAGCCACAGCCCTCTCTGGGCAGTGAGAGGCTGGGACATCCTCGGAGGGCCAGGTGCTGAGGAGCCGAAAGGAGGCTTGGCCCACGTGGCTGTGACAGGCTGGAGTAGGATGCGGAGCTGAGTTGGCCTGACCTCAGTGACCCTCTGGGCTCCAGTATTGGCTCTTCCCCACTCAGCTGCGCCAGGCCCCCTGGGTGCAGGGTTAGGGGCGGCTGGGGTAGACCTGGCGCTACCTGTCACCTGTCTTCTCGCAGAGCGTCCAGCAGAATGGCTCCATCTACATCCACGTCTACTTCACCAAGAGTGGCTTCCACCCAGATCCCCGGCAGAAGGCCCTGTACCGCCGCCTCGCCACGGTCCACATGTCTCGGAGTAAGTGGCTTGCCTGCATCCAGTAGATGGGGCCCTGGGAGTCCCAGGAAGGCATGGGGCCAGTGCAGGGGCCCTGCTTCCAGGAAGTGGATGGGGGACTGGATCCATGCCTCGACAGTCCTCCATGAGATCCATGGTTCCTGGCGGGTGGAGTGCAGAGGGGGCGGGATCCATGGTTCCTGGCGGGTGGAGTGCAGAGGGGGCGGGATCCATGGTTCCTGGCGGGTGGAGTGCAGAGGGGGAGGGATCCATGGTTCCTGGCAGGTGGAGTGCAGAGAGGGAGGGAAGGGTGCGGTATGTGAACATCAGGCTGCCGCCTGGGAAGCAGCTGCGCTGTCACGCTAGGCAGTGGACAGACACTTGCATGTGCAGAGGGAGCCCATGGGGGTCCGAGGTCAGCATGGGGCCCCCCGGGTATGCCTCCATCTCTGGGCGGCCCCTGAGTGGCATTGGGGTCATGCCGAATCCCAGACCCTCGCATGCACACCAGGCCCACCGTGAGCCAGGTGGGGGGTGGTGCTGAGGGCTGGCTGTGGTCCCTGTTTTCATCCTGCTCAGCCTCAGGTGGAGTTGCACACCCACGGGGCATCCTCTGTGGGTGAACAAAGCCTATGGTGACCCGAGGACCTCGCTGGGGGTGGCTGGCTGGGGTTTGCTCCGTGCAGAGCACCTTGCTAAGTGCTTTTTTTTTTTTTTTTTAAAGATTTATTTATTTTTATTGGAAAGGCAGATATACAGAGAGGAGAGACAGGAAGATCTTGCATCCGCTGGTTCACTCCCCAAGTGGCTACAGTGGCTGGTGCCGAGCTGATCTGAAACCAGGTGCCAGAAGCCTCTTCTGAGTCTTCCATGTGGATGCGGGTCCCAAGGCTTTGGGCCGTCCTCGATTGCTTTTCCAGGCCACAAGCAGGGAGCTGGACGGGAATGGAGCAGCTAGGATACAAACCAGGCCCCCATTCCCTTTTATTTTTTTGTTGTTAACTTATTTGAAAGACAATTAGAGAAGGAGGTCTCCCATCTGCTGATTCACTTCACAAGTGGGCAATGACTGGGGTTTGGCTGCACTGAACCCTGGTATTGCAAGTAGCAGCTTAAGTATTCTTTCGTGTCCAACCTCTTGTTTTCTAGGTAGTTAATAATTGTCATCTTGGAGCCAGTGGTGTGGAATAGTGTGTTAAGTCACTGCTCGCAGTGCCAGAATCCCATATGGGTTCCAGTTGAATCCTGGCTGCTCCACTTCCAGTCAACTCCCTACTAATGGCTGGGAAGGCAGCTGGAGATGGCTCAAAGCCGTGGGACCCTTAACCCGTGTAGGAGACCCGGATGGAGCTCCTGGCTCCTGGCTTTAGGCCAGACAGGCCTGACCATTGCAGCTATCTGGGGAGTGAGCAAGCAGGTGGAAAATCTCTTTCCCTTTGTCTGTAACTCCACCTTTTAAAAAAATAAAATATTTTAATAATAATCAAAATAAGTGTACCTTGGGCCTGGCGTGATAGCACAGTGGTTAAAGTCCTCGCCTTGCACGCGCCAGGATCCCATGTGGGCACCAGTTCTAATCCTGGCAGCACCACTTCCCATCCAACTCCCTGCTTGTGGCCTGGGAGAGCAGTGGAGGACGGCCCAGGGCCTTGGGACCCTGCACCATGTGGGAGACCCGAAAGAGGCTCCTGGCTTCGGATTGGCTCAGCTCCGGCCGTTGCAGCCGTTTGTGGAGTGAACTATTGGATGGATGATCTTCCTCTCTGTCTCTCTTACTCTCTATGTATCTGCCTTTTCAATAAAAATAAATAAATCTTTTTTTAAAGAAATAAGTATACCTTTCAGCTTTTCGTCCCCTTTTCCTTCAGTTCACTGTCCTACAATAGGCTGAGGGACAGTGG
Source organism: Ochotona curzoniae (assembly GCF_017591425.1). NCBI lineage: Eukaryota > Metazoa > Chordata > Mammalia > Lagomorpha > Ochotonidae > Ochotona > Ochotona curzoniae. The sequence goes on along the minus strand of NW_024465561.1, from coordinate 670,029 downwards.
TTCCCTCGGAGGATCCCACTTGCCTACAGTGGATTGCTTCTTTGATTTTGTGTTTTGTTTTTTATAAATCTTTACCTAATGATGTGAAAGGCAGAACTACAGAGAGGGAGAAACGGGACGCTTCCATCTGTTGGGCTCACTCCCGAGTGACAGCAGCCAAGTCTGGGCCAAGTCAGAGCCAGGATGGAGCAAGCCAGGAGCTCCTTCCCAGAGTGGTTGGCTGCAGCCCACGGACTTGGCTCATGGCCCACTGCTCTCTGCGGCTCATTCGCAGGGAGCTGGGTTAGAAGCAGAGCAGCTGGCACTCCAGGGAGCCCTCTGCGAGGGGTGCCAGCAGCATAAGTGGCAGCTGTGTTGTGTCATAGCCCCTCCCTCTAGAGCAGCGTAGCTTTGCTTGGCGTTCGTGTATGTCTTTCCTTTTGCTCTTTTCTAATCGAGAGTGTACTGACTGCTCTTGGTGCACTGATGGAGAGCCCTCTGTGGTTCGTGTGATGCAGGAACAGATGTCAGCCCAGTTGCATCAGTCGGCTCTGTCTTACTCCTTGTAAAAAACGTACCGTGTTTTTGTTCCTGCTGCTGCTGTTAGCTGCACTCGATAAGCCTACGTGATCCCTAAAACTGATTTGGAAAATTCTTGCCGAGTTTGCCGAGTGCTGTTGGATATGACCTGTCTGCGGCACATGGGCCAGCGGGTACCCCGGCAGTGAGATGTTTGAGGAAGTGTCTGGGGTGGTCCCACAGCTGTGTCCCTGCAGGGGGTGCCGTGCCTGACCCCTGGAGCATCCTGCTGACCTCTGACCAGAGCCTCTGTTTGGTGTGTTTTTTTGTCTTTGGTGACTGTGACGTGTCACTAAGTGTCCGTGTCAACATGACATGTCAGGATGACCCGCAGAATCAGCTCTGCAGTCAGGGGTCCACCAGGCCTCCCTCAGCCTTGGAGTGGGGACCCCTAGGGCAGAGACTCTGTGGGCCCCCTCCAAGGCAAAGAACAAGTGTGGGACCAGCAGAGGCCCCTTTGCCTAAAGGCCCCGTTGAGCAGAGCTGTCCCAGGGATACACCTGAGCCGTTGAGTGCCTCCTAGTGGAGAGAGAGTGGAGCTGAAACTGAAGTTGATGCCGAGTGTGTCCAGCTTAACACCCCGCACTCTTTTTTTTGTTTGTTTAAATGAATTATAGAGAGAGGAAAAGAAACACACAGAGATCTTCCATCCACTGTTCACTCCCCAGTGGCTGCAGCGGCTGGAGCCGCCCGGCTCTGCTCTCCAGGCACGTGAATAGGGAGCTGGGTCAGAAATGGAGTGGCGAGGACCTGAACCAGTGTTCAATGGGACACCAGTGTCACAGCTGGTGGTTTAAGGTGCTGTGCCACCATGTTGGACCCATCCCACACCGTCATCTTGACGAGTCTTAGCTATGGAGACATGAATGAGACGTTCTTTTTTTTTTTTTTTTTTTTAAGAATTCTTTATTTTTATTTGAAAGGCAGATTTACAGAGAGGGGATACAGAGAGAAAGGTTCTCTGTCCACTGATTCATTCCCCAGTGGCCGCAATGGCTGGAGCTGAGCTGATCAGGAGCCAGAAGTTTCTTCTGGATCTCCTACGTAGGTACAGGCTCCAGGCCGTCCTCCATTGCTTTCCCAGGCCACAAGCGGAGAGCTGGATCAGAAGTGGAACCAGTGACCACATGGGATGCTGGTGCATGCAAGGCGAGGATTTAGCCTCTGAGGCATCACACCAGCCCTGGATTTTTTGTTGTTGTTGTTGTTGTTTTTCTTCCTGCAAGTTCCGGAATTTGATGCATTTTGACCCCCACAGCATATTTTGTTTTTCAGTCCTTGGTGGTCATGCGTAGCCAGGGCGTCTCTTGAGACCAGGAAACTCCTTCCTCCCTGGGGAGCCAGGTGCACCTTCTGCCCCACCCCCTTCGCCTGGCCTAGCGCCACCCTGCAAGCCAGGCACCAGTTCACTTCCCCATAGCGGCCCCCACGTGTGGATCAGAGTGAATCCTCCTGAATGCCTGCCCCAGTATCTGCTACTGGCCCGGACATGGGGGACGTGGTAGATGTGTGTGTCGCTGTGAGAGCCTGTGGGCCTCACTCCCATTCCCAGGGAAGTGACGTAACTCCCCGCCGTCTCTTGACTTGTTGGAATTAGGGTCATGGCCAGCTCCCTCTCTCACTTCCCCATCTGGCCCCAGGGCCAGGCCGAGTCTTCCCTCCCCAGTAAGCAAGAGCTAAAAGTGCCCACACAGAAGTGGGCACGAACCCCTATTCCTGGCAGTCAGGACTGCGTGGCCCCTACAGCAGGAAGTGAAGCTGGCACTCGTGTGGGGGTTCACGGCCCGGCGGTGCTGGGCACTGTCATCGTGGCCGTCTCATTGTGGCCCAGGCTGGAAGTGCAGCCCACGCATCCCTGCTCTGTGCTCAGTGGAGTCCTCGCTGAGCCTGTGGGGGTCTTTGCAGACAGCCCCGAGTGAGGCAGCGGGCTATCATTTTGTGGGGCTGTAGGAGGGAAACTGGTGAGGGCCTTGTCACATCAGCAGTGCTGGCTGACGGGGAGCCCGTGTGGAGTGTATATGGGGCAGCTCCTCCCAGGGTCTGGGGCGGGGGAGTCGTCGGGGGGGCCGTGGGGAGGGTTGGCCCAAAGAGCAGCAGGTGCCATGGCCTGATCCTTGCACCGGCTGTCCTCAGGATGGAGGCTGTGCCCACTAAAGTGACCGATGGCAAGGCAGTGCAGGGAGCTGTGATTACCCAGGAGTCTGCCTGTGGCTCTGCAGTCCTGGAGGTGGGAGGCACGGTGGGGTGTGATGGTGGAGGAGGGCATCCCAGTGCTGTATAGACAAAGCACAGTGTGCAGAGGATTGCTCCAAGATGCTGCCTGGGCACCACGGCCCACGGGAGGGTGGGCTCCGGGGCTCCACCTGGGCACGCATGGGAGGGTGGGCTCTGGGGCTCTGCGTGGAGGGCCCTGTGTTAGCCCACGCACTGGGATTTGCACTCTGTGTGTGGGAGAGCTGGGCGGGGTGCCTGATCCCCGGATTCTGGCCCTGGCCGGGCTGTTGGGGCATTTGGAGAGTGAAGTAGAGGATGGGAGTGTACGCTCTTTTCTCCTCTGTCTCTCAGATATCTAAAAAAAAATAAAGGAAAGGCTGAGGTTTGGGGACCAGTCCAGATCCAGGTAACGGGATTCCCAGCGCGTACCAGGAGGCTGGGGAGCAGCTGCTGGCCCACCTGGTCCATTTCCTGGATGTTGCAGTTGCCTGCAGGTGCCTCACCTTCCTCTCACAGCCTGCCTCCCGCCCCTGCCACCTCTCTGCCCACAGTGATTAACAAGTACAAGCGCAGGCGATTTCAGAAAACCAAGAACCTGCTGACAGGAGAGACAGAAGCTGACCCCGAAATGATCAAGGTAAACAGGAGCCGGGCCACCATGGCTGCAGGGCCACTTGGGCCCCGCCTCTGAGCTGCCCGCTGCTGGGCCTGGGGAGCAGTACCTCGGCTGCTATGTGGGGGAGCAGGGGCAGGGCCTAATCCAGGCCCACTCTGAAGTTCCACAGCCAGGAAGTGTCAGGGCACGTGGCTGAGCACCCAGCAGACGCAGGAAGAGGTGGCTCAGTTCACAGGGCAGCTGGACATGGCTCCTGGGGCTGCAAGGCCACGCACGTCATCCTAGAGATGGTGGTGAAGGCAGGGCCTGTGCCACACTGCCATCCCAGGGCACCATCTTGGGTGGTGCCCTCAAGGCTGCTGTGGGCCCGCCAGGATGCTGCCTCTGGTGCTCCCAAGGTGGTCACAGGCTGTTACCATGACTGTCCTGGGATTCCTCTGATGCCCATTGGGCACTTCCACGTACCACCCTCATCTCCCCTCAGAGAGCTGAAGACTATGGACCTGTGGAGGTGATCTCCCACTGGCACCCCAACATCACCATCAACATTGTGGATGACCACACCCCGTGGGTGAAGGGCAGCGTGCCTCCGCCCCTGGACCAGTGTAAGCTCCCAGCCTGCTGGCACCTTGGGGGACCCTGGGAAGGGTGCCCTGGATCCGTTTCCTATCTTCTTTTGGCCCCATCTCCCCAAAGAGATCTTTTTGGACTCCACCCCTTCTGATCTGCCCACGCTGTCCTGCCTCCCTAGTTTCTCCCCACCCCCGACACCCACTTCCTTGGTGACCCCCCTTGACCACCACTATAGCAGGCTGCATATCTCATCCAGCCCACAAGCCATGGTCAGAGGCCTTGTCCCTAAAATACCCCCAGTCAGGGTGTGGGCAGCCACAAACTGAGCTGCCCCTTCAAGGGCTGAGTGCCTCTGTCACCATGCCTGGCAGTCTCCTGGGCTCTGTCAGTCCCTGCCAACACTGGGAGGCCTGGGGCATCCGTCCCTGGCCAGCTTACTGGTGCCTCCGCACCTCTGCCCACAGACGTGAAGTTTGATGCTGTAAGCGGTGACTACTACCCCATCATCTACTTCAATGACTACTGGAACCTGCAGAAGGACTACTACCCCATCAACGAGAGCCTGGCCAGCCTGCCGCTGCGCGTCTCCTTCTGTCCGCTCTCGCTGTGGCGCTGGCAACTCTATGCTGCCCAGAGTACCAAGTCGCCCTGGAACTTCCTGGGTGACGAGCTGTACGAACAGTCGGATGAGGAGCAGGACTCGGTGAAGGTGAGGGTGGCTGTTGTGCCTGCCCCCCACCATACCTTCCAGGAGGCCCAGGGCACCTGGCATCCTGTCCCTTGGGCTTCCTTTGTTCCTTGCCCCCCGTCTCTGCTCTCCCAGTGTGTCCCTAAGTCCCTCCCATGTTCTCACTGTACCTGTGGCTGGCTGCTGTGGGGTCTCTGTTCCTCACTGCAGCTACTGCCCCCTCCCTTCCCTGTGTCCCTACCTGTGGCACAGCCCCAGGGCAGGTCTGCGGAGTGTGACAGTAAGGGGTCGGGGCAGGGGCTGAGGGGCTGCCTCCAGCACAGTGCCCTGCCGGGGCAGAGTCGTGCTCACCAGAGGCTCCCTGCCTCCCCAGGTGGCCCTTCTGGAGACCAACCCCTATCTGCTGGCACTCACCATCATCGTCTCCATTGTGCACAGTGTCTTCGAGTTCCTGGCCTTCAAGAACGGTAGGACGGTCCCTCAGACTAGGGAGGATGGGGTCTGTCCGTCCTCGTCCCCCTCCCTCCCACGTCTTCCCCCTGCCTGGGCTGTTGGCCCTTGCCAAGCAACAGCCGGGCGCCACGGGAGGGGTTGGGCCTGCCGCTGGGTAAGGCCAGGACACACCTCCAGGAAGCAGGTCGGGGAACTCCAAGGCCAGGAGCAGGGAAGCCCCGGTGCCACTCCCACTGCCCTGCCCAGCCCCCTGCCCCTAGCTCAGGCCCCCTGAGGAGTGGCCGTGTGCAGGTGCTGTCTATTCTGGGCACCCTTACCTCTTAGCTCTTTGGGATACCTAAGTTGGAGGCTGGGGACAGGGGCTTGGGGAAGTTGGGGGGTGACTCGTGTGGCTACCCTGCTCCTAAGTGGCCGCCCGTTCCCACTGCTACTGTGACCCTCTAGACCGTGGGGCCCTGTGTTCCTTCCCTGGTGGGCCAGGGATCAGGGATACTGTGTCAGGAAGGTGGCTGCATTGCCAGCTCACCAGTGGCTGGCAACTCGAGCTATCCCCGTGGGGACACCCTAGCTACACCCTCCCCTGTGGCTGCCTGGGACCTCTGTCCAGATGCGAAGTGAGCCATGGGGAGGCGTGGCCACTGAGGGCCAGGCGACAGAGGGCTGTCCCCCCACTTGCATAGAACCTGTCTCCTTGCTGTTTTCCTGCGGGGCTCAAGGAGGGGGCTGGTGCACGCATGTGTGTGGCCCGCGGAGCCCGGTATACAGTGGGGGCTGCACTTCTCAGCCTTCCATACTAAGAACAAAGCTGTCCCCACTCACCACCAGAATGGCCAGAATGACCGGAGCAGGGTGGTGGTGTGTGCTCCTGAAGGATGCCCAGGCTGGCGATCTGAACCCAGGCCTCACTGGTGCCATGAGGGCATCTGGCCAGTCTTGCAGGTTCTGGGAGCTGGTGGGGGCCGGTCTCACAGCACATGCCTCTCCATGACACAGGCCCTTCGTCGCTTTGGAGCTTGCTGTGCTGGCTCCATGGGTGCCCATGTGTGCATGGCAGGGGTCCCGTTGCTGTCATGTGGGCACTGTGTGTGACTCCAGGTGCTTCCGTGGAGGATCGTATGGTGCCTGCCTGAGCTGAGTGCCAGGCAGCGTTGAATGGAGAAATGCCCAAGGGACGGGGTGAACCCCAAAGGGCTGAGGGGAGGAGGCCAAGAGGGCAGCAGGAGCGTGCTGGACTGGGTGCGGCGGCTCCTCAGCCTGCGGTGCCCCTGCCCCCGCAGATATCCAGTTCTGGAACAGCCGGCAGTCTCTGGAGGGCCTGTCCGTGCGCTCCGTCTTCTTCGGCGTCTTCCAGTCGCTCGTGGTCCTCCTCTACATCCTAGACAATGAGACCAACTTCGTGGTCCAGGTCAGCGTCTTCATCGGGGTCCTCATCGACCTCTGGAAGATCACCAAGGTCATGGACGTCCGGGTAAGGGCAGCCCCTGATCTGGCGGGGGATGGGATGGGGAGGGGGCCATCGTCCAGGCCAGCCAGACCTGGAGCCAGCCCTGGGGCTTTCCCAGTGCCTGCCTCTCTCCCAGGACCCAGGGGACTTTCAGAGCAGGGGATTTTTCAGGTCACACGTGGGGCAGGGGAACTGGGAGCAGTGGGAAGGGCAGGGGCTGGGGCTGGCGTGGGGGCGGGAGTCAGGGAGGCAGCCTAGCCAGCCTCTCTCTCCCCACAGCTGGACCGGGAGCACAGGGTCGCAGGGTTCTTGCCCCGCTTGACCTTCAAAGACAAGTCCACGTACATTGAGTCTTCAACCAAAGTGTATGACGACGTGAGTGTCCCCAACCCAGGACCAGGCACGATCACTGCGCACCCCTCCCCACCAGGCCTGTGCCCTACCGCCTGTCCCTGTGTCCTCTGGGCCTTGGGTCCCTCCCACTAGCAGTCACTTCCTTGCTGAGTCCAGGGTTCCCAGGGCCACCTGGAAATTCCCTCAGCCCCGCCTGCCTGGCCAGGTGTGGGTGGGTGAGGGCAGGGAGCAGGGGAGCCCGAAGAGGCCCGCAGAGCCCACCGCAGGCTGCCCTGTGACCCTGCAGATGGCGTTCCGGTACCTTTCCTGGATCCTCTTCCCGCTCCTGGGCTGCTATGCCGTCTACAGCCTGCTGTACCTGGAGCACAAGGGCTGGTACTCCTGGGTGCTCAGCATGCTCTACGGCTTCCTGCTGACTTTCGGTGAGAGCCCTGGCTGCTCCGGGCCCTCCCCCACGGGCAGAGGGCAGGTGTCAGCACACATGGCCAGGTGGGAGAGACAGACCTGTCCCCACCCTGTGCCGACCCAGAATGGGCAGGGCTGCCACGTGGGAGCGGGGCCCTGTCTGTGGTCATGGAGGGGATCTGCACGAAGGCATGATGGTCTACCTTAGTCCTCATTCTCGGTAGCATTCTATCTTGTGGGAAAGCAGGAGACAGGAAGCAGATAGGAAGCAGCGAGTGCATGAAGGGGTAGAGGGAGGGCCGCACAGGCTCGGGGGCTATGTCCTTTTAACCCAAGGGGCCGGGGGAGGGAGCCAGGTAGATGTGATGGCAGAGCAAGGGCAGAGGCCTCAGGGCAGCTCAGGGCACTGGCCTTCGAAGTGGGGCAGAGCCGGAGAGGTGCAGGAGGGGGCTGGGGTCAGAAGGCCCAACCCTGCTCTTGGGATTCCTTTTGGCCCAGGTTTCATCACCATGACGCCCCAGCTCTTCATCAACTACAAGCTCAAGTCTGTGGCCCACCTGCCCTGGCGCATGCTCACCTACAAGGCGCTTAACACTTTCATTGACGACCTGTTCGCCTTCGTCATCAAGATGCCGGTGATGTACCGGATCGGCTGCCTGCGGGACGGTGAGTGGCGCAGAGCGCAGTCGCCAGGGGTGCGTCAGTCAGGGACGGGGTGGTGTCTCCCCACTGTCCGCCTGACAGCTGCTCACACTGCCCTCGCCCATGCCTGCCGCAGATGTGGTCTTCTTCATCTACCTCTACCAACGGTGGATCTACCGCGTCGACCCCACCAGGGTGAATGAGTTTGGCATGAGTGGGGAGGACGTGACAGCAGCCGCCTCTGTGCCCGAAGCCCCCACAGCAGCCGGGGCCCTCTCCCCCGCGCCCACCACCGCTGCCACTGCTGCCGCCAGGGAGGAGGCCGCCACGTCCCTGCCTGCCCAGGGGCCCAGCTCCGCCCACGAGCCCCAGGAAGCCACCCCAAAGCCAGCAGAGGACAAGAAGAAAGATTAGCTGGCTGGGTCCTTGGCTGCCCCGGCTCTGGTGACAGCACCCCGCCTCCCCGGCCTCCTTCACCTCCCCTCCCCGCGCCCTCTCCCTGGACAGATGGGCCGGGGCCCAGCGTGTGATGTGGGGGTCGGACAGGCCAGGGCTCGTTGTTTGTGGAGGCGCCGTCTGTCTGTCTGTTCTCTGTGTTTCCAGCCATCTTGCCCTGCCAGCCCAGCACCATTGGGAATCATGGTGAAGCCGTCGTAGCGGTGCCAAGGGGTGGGCCAGGCGGGGGCGGGGCCGGGGCCCCTCCGGGACGCCCACGGCCATCCATCATCTTGTCCCTCGTTCCCGACCACCCCACTCCTCCCAGACCGCCACCCTTTAACAGTCTGGATTTAATAAATTCATATGGGTGTTTAACTTAAATTCAACCATATCCCCTCTGGTGTCTGTCTGCGCTGCTGGCTAGGCGGGCACTTGCCCTGGGTCAGAGGAAGCCCTTTGCTGCTTGTCCCTACCCCACCCCCAGGCCTCTTCATCCCTGTCCTCCCCATGTTACAGATGCCCCAAGCTGCTTGCTCTGGGCTCCCCACTTGTGCTGAACCCCAGCCCTGTGCCCTGATGCAGTTAGTGGTTGAGGCACCTGGACTGGCACACCGGTCCTCCCAGCCTGCCCTGGACTCCCGTGGGTGAAGCCTGACGGGATGCTGTGGCATGCTCCATTGTCTCCGTGGGGCTCAGCGCCTTCCCAGAGTGTGCTTCCACAGGAAGCTGCATGGGAAGTGGAGCAGCTGGGATTTGAACAGGTGCACTGCTCACAGGAAGTGTGTGGGCATCTCAGGCAACAGTGCCCGCTTCTGTCACACACACAGCAGATCTGCCCACTGGAGGTCATCTCCATTGTGAACCACCAGGGCTGCAGAGTGCCTGGGTGCAGCCAGCCATGGCAGCAGGCTTCGATGCGCACAGCCCAGGACGTCTGGCTTGTCCTGTCGGTCACTCAGTTGACAACTGTGAAGGAAGCCTGACATGGACAGAGGCCTGGAAGGAGCCGTGGGGAGCAGGAACCCCTGTGTGTGGCTCCCCGGTCACAAGCCCAGCTCTAGCTTAAGTGCTGGAATGGTCTGCTTTGGGACATTGACCTTCATGTGCCCGTCACCTTACAGGCCACCTCCCTTCTCTGACTGTCCCCTCCAAGTTCCCCTGTGCTAACCACGGCTCTCCCTGCCACCAGGCCCCTGCCAGTGCTGTTCCTCCATGCCTCGAACACTTGCCCAGATGGCTGTGGCTGCTCCGTTGCTGGCCTTCAGCTCCTGCATGATGAGGGCTTTTGTGGAACAGTGTCCAGCGCTGTGACCCTGTGTGGAATGTGCACAATAATCCCGTGAGGTGCGCTATTTACGCCCAGCCCGGAGATGAGAAATCCAAGACCTAAACAACTTAGATAACTTGTCAGAATCACAGAGCAACCGGGAAGTACATGGAAGTACTGGCCGGTGTGAGACGCATAAGGAACACAGTTACTGCTGTCTCTAACCTCTTCATAGCCCGTTTCACATAAGGCCTGTTGCCTGACGTCTCGCGGCTGGCACAGGGGGGACCTAGGCGTTGGACGTGGGTAGTGCGATTCCAGGCCCTCTTGGGGTGTTTTTGTAGTTGGAGTTCAAGGGCAGCCTGTCCCCTCTGTGATTTTTACCTTGTAAGTGGTTGTAAACAATCTAAAGAAGATACAACAAACATCTCAATATCCAGCAAGATTGTATTTTAAAGTTTGTATTGATTCAGGAGGCAGGGAGAAGAGAAACAGATGGTCTTGCTGCTGGTTTGCTGCTTAAGTGCCTGCCACAGCCAGGCCTGGGCCATGCTGCCACCAAGAGCCTGAAACCCAGCCTGGTCTCCCCCACATTGAGCCCGCCAGGCACTCCAGCATGCGGTCGGGGTGTCCTAGCCGCTGTGCCAAACGTCTGTCCTCTAAGAAGGGTTCCAGTGGCGTAAAGCCACACTACAGGGCATTCCTGCCTGGCTTTTTTCTTGTACCACAAGTCCTGGAAGCTGACCTTCGCCATTTGAGCCACAGCACATCAAGTCTGTTCCCCCTCCCCACCCCTGCTCCATGCCCACAGGCAGGGCTGGGACCCACAGGCACCAGGCGGGAGGCTGGGGACCGCTGAGCCACACGCAGGGGGTTCAGGAAGTGGACGTGGGGATCATTCAGCTTTTCTGTACATCTAAATGTCGCCCTAGGGGGCGGGGGAGGTGGTGCTGGACACTTACTCCGTGCTCAGCCCTCACTCACACCCACCCACCCACACACACACACCATGTCCCTTCCCAGAGGGGTCACTGGGCTGGGGTCTCAGAGCACCAGGCTCTTTACCAATACCCTGAAGGGGCTGGGAGGAGGACCAGCACACGTCATCCCTTCAGCTCAACCTGCACTGGTCATCCTCAGCCATCCAGGCACTGGGGCAACAGCTGGGGCGGTGGGGGGACAGGTGCACGGAGACCTGGGGGTTTTCCTAGAAACCACTGTCCAAGCTGGCTTGACGCCCTGGCCCCGCTCTGCAGCCCTCTGCCGCCCTAACGGCCTGAGAAGCAGCAGGCCCACCAAGTGGGGGTCGGCCTGTTTCTAGGGTGAGAGTGTCCCCCCTCCAGGAGAGACCAGGGGCAGCGAGGCCGCCTCGGCACCCCCACTCCAGCGCAGCGCCCAGCCTCCCCTTCCCGGCCGGCCCCGCCCCCGCGGTCACGTGACGTGTGGGGGTTTTCCCGTTCCCCTGCCGTGATGTCACGACGGGGCGCGAGCCAATGGGCGCGCGGGCCGGCGGCGCCGGGGAATTCCGCCGCCCCGCCCCCGCCCGCCGCCCGCCCGGCCCGGCGCCCCCCGCAGCCCCGGGCGCCGCGCGTCCTGCCCCGCCTGCGGCCTCGGCCCTGCGCCGCTCGTCCGCCTCGCGCTCTCCGCCGCGCGCGGGGAGCTCACGGCCCGGGCCATGCCGAGCCGCCGCGTCGCCAGAACGACCGCCGCGTCGGAGCTGGGGGGCCTGGGTAAGCGGAGCCGAGGGCCGGGGGCGAGCAGGCGGGGTGGGCGCTGGGGGAGACTGTGTGTGTGTGTGTGTGCAGGGGGCTGTGCGAGGGCTCCCGGGTGGTCTGCGGGATTCGGGGGGCTCTGCGGGACGTGGGGCGGCTCGGGCGGCCCGGGATGGTGAGGGGTCCGGCCGAAGGCTCAGGCGAGGCGTCCCACGGAGGAGTGAGAAGGGGGCGGGGCCTGAGCCTGAGGCGAAGAGGGGGGCGGGGCCTGGCCGCAGCGGGCGGAGTCTGAGCGAGGGAAGGGGGCGGGGCCCTGCGCCCAGAAGGAAGCCGTACCCGAGCCTGGGCCAGAGGGGGCGGGGCCAGGGACCCAAGGGGGCGGGGCCCGCCCCAGGAGGAAGCCGGGTCTGAGGGGTCGGGGAGCTGAGGGGCGGAGTCTTGACCCGAGGGGGCGGGGTGAGGCGTGGCCCAACTCTGAGGAGGAAGCCTGGCGTGAGGGGCTGAGGGGCGGGGCCTGGACCCGAGGGGCGGGGCGCGGCGTGGCCAGAAGCCCAAGGGGCGTGGCGTGGCAGGAGCCGGGTCTGAGGATGCTGAGGGGCGGAGCCTGTTGTAAAAGCAGAAGGTCGGGGTCTGACGTAGAGAACCCAGGGTGAGTGACCTTTGCCTCCAGAGGGAGAAGTTGGGGACAACTTGTCCCTGACAGTAATCCTGTGAGAAAGAAGGGCGCGGGGACTTGGGTCACTGAGCTTGGCAAGGGTCTTCAAGGCCCGATCTAAAGGGGAGATGGAGTAGGCTGGAGGCTGAGGCCAAGGATGCAAGCCCAGGAAGAAGAAGATGGCCCGGGCGTTTTGGTGGCGAGGGGGAGGGCTCTGGGTCCAGGGGGCGGGCGAGCAGAGGGATGCCCCGGTCCCCCGGCTGCCCTCCTTCCGGTGCTGACACAGGCCCCGCTCTCCGCAGGGTCCACTGACCTCTCCTCGCTGTCTCTCGCCGTTCACAGGAGCTCAGGTGAGCAGCGCTCCATGGCCCTGGTTCATCTTACCTCTGGCGCTTGCAGGTGGGGCTGCTCGGGGCCAGGCATGTGGCAGTTCCCGGGGCTCTCTGCTGATGGACACCCACTCTCCAGTGTCCCTTCCCTCTGCGACAGCAGGGGCGTTGATGGGAGTGCCAGTGGCCTATTGGTGCTGAAAAAGGAGCTCTGTCTGTGGTTGACACCCTGACTCTGAAGTTGGGGGTTACATGCTGGTGCCGCCTTCATCTCGACCAGGTGACTCTCCTCTCCCACCCAGGCCTCAGTTTGCCTCATCTGTAAGATGGGCACGCTGCTGGTGCCTCTTCTAGGGGGATGGAGAGGACTCAATGAGTCTTTCACAGCTGTGTCGAACACACAGGAAGGCTTAGTGAGCCTTCAGGATCATTGGCGTAGAAGTAACCATGTAACAATGAGCACCAGTCTATACCAGTTCCAAAGTTTAAAGAAACTGTTTTTGTGCCTGGTGCAATAGCCTAGTGACTAAAGTTCTTGCCTTGCATGCACCAGGATCCATACGGGCCTAGTTCATATTCTGGCAGCCCCACTTCCCATCCAGCTCCCTGCTTGTGCCCTGGGAAAGCAATAAGTGGTGGCCCAAAGCCTTAGGACCCTGCACCCATGTGGGAGACCCGGAAGAAGCTCCTGGCTTCAGATCAGCTCAGCTCTAGCCGTTATGACCGCTTGGGGCGTGAATCAATGCAAGAAAGATCTTCCTCTCTCTCTCCCTCTCTACATCTGACTTTCCAGTAAAGATAAATAAATCTTAAAAAATAAGTAAAAGATTTATTTATTCTTATTTGAAAGGAAGATTAGATTTACAGAGAAGGAGAGTCAGAGGGGAAGATCTTCTATCCAATGGTTCACTCCCCAAATGGCCACAGTGGTCGTAGCTGAGCCGATCCAAAGCCAGGAGCCAGGGGCTTCTTTTGAGTCTCCCACGCGGGTGCAGGTCCAAGGCTTTGGATTGTTGTTGACTGGTTTCTCAGGCCACATCAGGGAGCTGGGTGGGAAACAGTGCAGCTGGGACATGAGCTGGTGTCCATATGGGCTGCTGCTGCTTGCAGGCAGAGGATTGACCAGTTGAACATCTCCCCGGCCCCTTTTAGCATTTCTCTGAGACGCTGAGAACTGCTAGTGTGTCAGCTCCCTCAACTGCCGTCCAGTGGGGCCCAAGGAAATGGACGATCTTGGCCAAATGACCACATTGTCTCCCACGTCCCTTTGCTGGGACCTGGAAGGTGCAGGAATCCTGTCGCCCTAGGTACCGGTACCCAGAGACCACGCTTGGCTGGGTGGGGCCTCTCTTAGAGGCGGAGTCGGGCTGGACCCAAGAAGTGCTGCCTGGGTGTGACAAGGTCCCTGTGTGTGCCTGCTGACAGGCAGAGCCCCAGGGCTGACTCAGAGGGTCCTAGGCAGAGCTCTTGCTTTCAAATGATAGCATTGATAGCATCATGTATTGTTATCTTTTTTGAAGGTTTTTTTTTATTTATTCATTTTTATCAGAAAGGCAGATTTACAGAGGAAAGACAGATCTGTCCATGGTTCACTCCCCAAGTGGCACAATTGTCGGAGTTGAGCTAATCTGAAGTCAGGAGCTTCTTCTGGGTCTCTCACATGGGTGCAGGGTCCCAAGGCTCCGGGCTGTTCTCTATTGCTTTCCCAGGCTACAGTCAGGGAGCTTGAAGGGAAGTGGAGCAGCCGGGACATGAACCAGCGTCTGTATGGGATCCTGACTGATGCAGGGCAAGCATGTAACCACTGAGCCATTGTGCCGGGACCAAGATTGCTTAATCTATTTTTTTTTTTGAAAGGCAGAACCATGAAGAGAGAGGGAGAGAGTTCCTGTCTGTTGGGTCCAAATGACTCCAGCAGGCAGAGCTTAGCCAGGCCAAGGCCAGGAACCAGGAACTTCATCCGGGTCTCCCCTGTGGCTGGCAGGGGCCCAAGCTTGGGGCCATCTTCTGCTGCCTTCCCAGGTGCATGAGCAGGAGGCTGGTGCAGAAGCAGAGCAGCTGGGACGCCAACCAGTACTATTATGGGATGCAGTATTGCAGGTGGTAACCCGATGGGCCACAACAGCAGTACCCATCCAGTGAGAGTGATTTGTGATATTACCCATTCAATAAATATTTACTGAGTGCCTATTCTGGACCTGTTCCTGTGCTGGGCACTGCTAAGGGCCCGGCCATGAGCGAGGCAGTCCCATCCCTACCTGCTAGGGGAGGCAAACATATGGGATCTTAAAATGTGATAGGAACCACGTAGAAACTCTGGGGTTCCTGATATTTAATAGCAGTGTGGGGACAGGAGACCCAGGGAGGAAGCTGGAGGGATAATGACAGCTCCCTTCCTTCCTGTGGGCTGGGCCCTGCAGAGCCTGGGGACAGGACAAGGAGGAGGGGACAGATGTGTTCTCCAGCTCCTGCGTGTTAGTGATAAATGGGCAAAGATGCCACTGTGTGTGCCATGGAAAGCATGAACTGAAGGGGCCTCGTTTCCAAGCCCCTAGAGCGGGGTGCCTGGGGTCTGCCTTGGATGCAGTGGCCCCAGGGTGACCTGTCCGGGAGCAGAGCTCTGAAGGGAAAGACATAGGAGGTGGAGACGTAGGAGGCATAGGAGGTGTGTGCTAAGGTCCTGAGGTAGCCGCTGCATGGCTGCCTGCCTGCTCACACAGCTCTTCCCACGGATGCAGCTTGCTGGTGGCAAGGCTGCCTGGGAGATGGTGTGTGTGCATGTGTGTTGGGCATTGCTATTTGATCAGAGCTTTGAATAAGGAAAGGAAGTTCCCGGTATGCCCTATGTGGAAAAGGACATTTTTGAAGGGTCAAGAGTGGGGAGACCCGGTCTTTGTGTTAACTTGGAAACTCAGAACGCCTTGTTCTTAGATATATTGAGTTACTTGTCTGGAAGAGTGAAAGAGAGAGAGGGCCTGGCACAATAGCCTGGTGGCTAAATCCTCACCTTGTATGCACCAGGATCCCATAGGGGTGCCGTGGAGTTCCTGGCTCCTGGCTCCAGCCTGGCTCAGCCCTAACTGTTGTGGCCATTTGGGGCATGAAGCAGCAGATGGAAGCTCGCTTTCTCAATGCTGGCATCGTGGCACATCGCGTTAAACTGCTGCTTGCAATGCTGGCATCCCATAAATAAGTGTGCTGGCTCATGTCATGGCTGCTCCACTTCTGATCCAGCTAGGAGACTCACATGAATGAAGCTCTTGGCTTCCCTCTGGCCCCGCTCGGCCACTGCGGCCGTTGAGAAGTGAACCGGAGGACGGAAGGCTTCTCTATTTCTTTCTCTTGCTCTGTGATTCTGCTTTTCAAATACATAGATAAATTTAAAAAAAATACATTTTAAAGATTTATTTTTTATTGGAAAGGCGGATATACAGAGAGGAGAGACAGAGAGGAAGATCTTCCATCCGATGATTCACTCCCCAAGTGAGCGCAACGGGCCAATGCTATGCCGATGAAACCAGGAGCCTCTTCCGGGTCTCCCACGCGGGTGCAGGGTCCCAAAGCTTTGGGCCGTCCTCGACTGCCTTCCCAGGCCACAGGCAGGGAGCTGGAAGGGAAGTGGGGCCGCCGGAATAGAACCGGCGCCCATATGAGATCCCGGGCGTGCAAGGCGAGGACCTTAACCACTTGCGCCACCGCACTGGGCCCCAATGTTCCCATTTTACAGACAGGCAAACCAAGACCCAGGGAGGGGAAGGGATTTACCCAAAGCCCTAATCCTTGCCCAGGAGCAGCTGTCATTAAGCTGGCAGCTACTTTGTCTCAGGTCTGTTTGAGCTATTTCAGCCCAATGAGATGAGCAGTATTAGTGTGCCCATTTTAGAGATAAACCGAGGCACCAAAGAGGTTCAGAAGGGGGCCTCTGGCCACACAACAGGATTTGAATGGAGGCCGTCAGGCCAGAGTTTCAGGCATTGCACCCAGAACTCCGTCTCCCTCTGCCTGTGTAGCCTAGAACTTTCTCGAAGGCCCAGACTCAACTGAGCTGGTCTGGGGGCTTCTGTGTTCACGCAGGTTATTTGCAGGAAGGAGTTTGCAGGTTGAAGCAAGCCAAACTTGGCCGTGCTCGTGACCTTGAGCCGAGTCCCCATCCTGTCTCAGCCTCAGTCTCCCCGTTTGCCACATGGGGACTTGGCACCCTTCTAGCCACTCCGATCACCCGAGATAAGGATGTGGTGAAGCTGTTTTCCCAGAGCAAAGGTCTGGCTCACAAGCCACTCCCCGCGGGCGCAGGGAAGCGGGCAGGCCTGCTGCCCGGTGGCCAGCACAGGCTGCCCGGGGACGGACCTGTGGCCCGCTTGGCCGGCTGCCCCTGCTGTGTGTCTGTCGCCAGGCCGCCCGGCCTCTCTGGGCTTTCCCGTGCTGCCTGGGACATGACAGGAGGTTGGTTTTGGTTTCTCCGCTGCCCGGGCAGGGCTGAGTCTTCCCAGGAAGGTGACCGGGGGCTTTCCTGAAGACCCGGAGTTCCTGTCACTCCTCCCTCGAAAAGCAGAGCCCGAGCCAGGATTGTGGGCGGCCGCTTCCGGGGCCTGGCCCAGCATGTGCAGCAGCCTACCGCCGCAGTCTCATCGGCCTATGGGGATCCTCAGACACCAGCCAGTGACTTTGTGGGTCTAGGGTTGCACCTGGGAGAGGGGTCACCCTGAGAGGTTGCTGCTGGTCTTGGAGGGAAGCAGCTTGCTTTGTTTGCTTGGGAATAGGAGCTTGGATTTTTCCAAAGGTGTTTCCTAGACCCCTGGCCCGAGCATTTGTTAGAACACCAGGCACTGGCACCCTCACCCCAGTGGCTGATGGGAGGCCAGGGAGGGGGCCTAGCCTGACGCTGCTCTGGGTCCGAGGCAAGGGTTCCCTAAGTCGGAGCTTGGGGAAGGGCTTCCGGGGGACAGGGCTGGGGACCAAGCCTTGATCACTTCCTGGAGCTCACGTGTCTCTTTCTCTTCCCTCCACAGATGAACTGGGTGAGTACTACCAGGCAGGTGCGCCACTGGGAGGCCAAGGGGTTCCCGGATGGGGTCTTGTCTGATGACAAGGGGAGGGGTCCTCACGGTGTGTGGCTTCCAGGACTGTGGTGGGATGGGGGTGGCAGGTGGGCGCCAGCCCCTGTCAGTCCCGGGCACTGTGCTAGGCCACAGGGGCTCATCCATGCTTTGCTGGAGTCCATGCTGTCACCAGGGAAAGCAGCAGCTGGGGAAGCTAGGGCCGTGGTGGGCTGAGCACACGGGGTGGGGCGAGAAAGAAAGCTGAGGGCTGGTGTCTGAGCGAGGAAGCCGGTGCTGGCCAGGTGGGACAGCAGGGAACAGGCAGAGGGAGGGCCCGGGACAAGACAGGGACAAGGGCCCGGGGTCAGGCAGGGTGGGGGCAAGGAACAGGAGAGGCTAGGGCAGAAGGAGCGGTTGGGACAGCTGCTTAGCCTAGGGATCCATGGCCCAGGGAAGGGGTGAGGTTTTGTTCCCTTATTTATTTAAAAGTCAGGATTACAGCGAGAAGGAGCAACAGAGAGAGAGACCATCCATTCACTGGTTTGTTCCCCAAGTGGTTACAACAAGCAAGGACCAGGAAGTTCACTTGGTCTTCCAGGAGCCCAAGCCAGGGACTTGGGCCGTCCTCCGCTGCTTTCCTAGGCACATTAGCAGCGAGCTGGACTGTGTGCCGAGTGCCCATACAGGATGCAGCATTACAGACAGAGGCTTAACCCACTGCACCGCAACCCTGTCTCCCCTCATCGTTCTGGCCAGCAGAGCCAGTAAGGTGGACACCGCGAGGGTCTGGGGATGAAGCACCAAGGGGAGACCAGTCATGGTGGAAGGTCGAAGTCTCTCTCGGCCTCCCTTTATTAGGCCTTATATGCTCTTCCCCCAAGCCCTTTAACAGAACAATAGGATGCTAATGAGTCTGAATGGACCAGGAGCTACTAACCCCAAGCCCATTTCCTGTAGAGGCTCAGCTTAAGGAGTGCTAATCAACTCCTTAGCCCACAACACCTTGTCCTGTCTTTTCTGAGACCAGAGAAGTTCAGGGAAGGATTTATGTGGGGATGACATTGGTTTTGATGGCTGGGGGTGGGGTGGGGTGTTCACAGGAGGGTGTTAGGTGGAGAGTGGGGGCAGACTGCAGCGGGTTGGAGAGAGGCAGGAAGGTGGGACTGCATAGTGGAGGCTGAGCTGGACATGTCAGGCAGGTGGAGGTGGTCCTTTCTGTTTCTGCACCAGGGGGGTGGCATCCCAGGTGGGCACACGTGGGCCAGAGTGGCTGTGATTGCCAGTATACAGGGTGAGACAGGCAGGGCACCTGGGGGTCGTGTCCTGGCCTTTGTCCAGCTGGAGGTGGCCAACCGGGCGGATGCGGGAGTGTTAGCTGGGCTAGGGGCCGGGGAGGCTGGAGGAGGCAGGAATCCAGCCAGCCGCACACGGGTGGCTCTGCTGGGCCTGGCTCGGGTCAGACACCATGGCTCGGGCGTCACCAGGCTGCGTTTGCTTTTCCTGCAGAAATCATTGACGAGTACATCAAGGAGAACGGCTTCGGCCTGGAGGGGGCGTCGCACGGCCTGGTCGAGGGGTCGATCCGCATGGTGTCCCGGGGGTCCACCACGCTTAGCACCGTCACCCTGGGTGCCCCGGTCCCTCCAGCCACCCCGCCGCCCCCACCACCGCCCTGGGGCTGCCAGCTCGGCCGGCTGCTGCCCCCCACGCCGGGCCCGGGCCCGCGGCCACACCTGGTCATCACCGAGCAGCCGAAGCAGCGCGGCATGCGCTTCCGCTACGAGTGCGAGGGTCGCTCGGCCGGCAGTATCCTGGGGGAGAGCAGCACGGAGGCCAGCAAGACCCTGCCGGCCATCGAGGTGGGCCGGGGCGCCTGTGCACTGGGTTGAGTTGGGGATGGCGGTTAGCGTTTAGGGGTGGCCGGCTCACCTGGCCCCAGGGATGAAAAGACGGAGGGGCCTTGAAGGCGCTTGGCCAGGGCTGCGGAAGCTGGACACGCATTGTTGGAGCTCTCTGGGTTTTAATAGGATGCTGAGTGCAGGGGAGAGGGTGCTCCTCCCACTGAGGCCTGGCCTGGCTACTCCTAGACAATTTTTTAAAAAAACGTTTATTTATTTTTACTTTAAATACAGAGTTACAGAGACAGAGAGAGAGAAATAGAGACTTTTCATCTGCTGGTTCAACCCCTGAACACTTAAGTAGCTGCAATGGCCAGGCCACAGTCAGGTTCCTCATCTGGGCCTCCCACATGCGTACTGGGACCCAAGCACTTGGGCCATCCTCTACTGCTTTGCCATGCACATTAGCAGGCAACTGGATGGGAAGTGGAGCAGCCGGGACAGGAACTGGCACCCATAAGGGAATTGGGAATTGTAGACAGTAGCACCGTCCGCCACCACCCTGCCGCTTCTAGTTTGTCTTGGAGCAGTGCTGCGTTTGGGTGGGAGCAGGGAGGCATCGCCTTCCCCTCGCAGCCTTGGTGAGTTAATCTAGCACTGGCATGGTCAGTGTGGCTCGGTAGGGAGGGAACTGGCTGGGTAAGCAGGCAGATGTGACAGGTGCATCCGGGCGGGGAGGTGTGCGAGCACAGCCGCCCACGCATGCGTACAGAGCAGTTGCAAAGTGAAAGCGTTCTCAGGGCGTTGCTGAGGCGGTTTCCACAGAGTTATACCAGTAACCCCAAAAAACACCCGCGGAGGTACACCAGTAACCCCAAAAAAACACCCGCGGAGGTACACCAGTAACCGGGAAACACCCGCGGAGGTGCACCAGCGGCCCAGGAAACACCCACTGAGGCGTAGAACTGCGTACGCGCTGTACTAACGCTCCTGGGGAGGGGGGCGTGTGCCGTGTGCTGCTCGCTAACGCTGCCTGGGAAACCAGATCCCAAACGGGAGAGCTGCTGAAGCTCTGATTCTAATCCAGCTCCCTGCTAAGGCAGCTCAGAGAGAGCAGAGGATGGCCCAAGTGCTGGGCCCAAACACCCCCGGGAGACGCAGATGGATTCCTGGCTCTTGCCTGCACCGGCCTGACAGCTGCTCCTACTTGGGAAGTGAACCGGCAGATGATCCTGCTGGCTCTCTCTGCCTCTCCCCATTGCTCTGGCTTTCAGATAAATGAAAATAAACATAATTTTAGATATTTTTGAAGATGTATTTCTTTTTATTAGAAAGTCAGATTTACAAAGAGAATGAGAAGCAGGGAGAAAGATCTTTCCATGAGCTGATTCATTCCCCAAATGGCTGCAATGGCCGGAGCTGAGCCGATAAGAAGCCAGGAACCAGGAACTCTTCCAGGTCTCCCTCGCGGGTACAGGGTCCCAAGGCTTTGGGGCCGTCCTCGACTGCTTTCCCAGGCCACAGGCAGGGAGCTGGATGTTGAGTGGAGCTGCCGGGATTAGAACTGGCACCTTTATGGGTTCCTGGCATGTGCAAAGCGAGTGCATTAGCTGCTAGGCCACCACGCCAGGCCCTCCCTAAGCTATTTTTAATTACAGTTATTTCTAGGCAATTACGTGTGAAACATTATTTGTTTCAAAGGCAGAGTTACACAGAGAGAGACAATAAGATCTTCGTCAACTGGTTCATTCCACAAATGGGTGCAGTGACCGAGGCTGGGCCAGGCCAAAGCCAGGAGCCTCGGATGCCACCCTGGTGTCCCACATGGGTGCAAGAGCCTAAGCGCTGGGGTGTCTTCTGCTGCTCTGCCAGATTCCTTAGTGGATTGGAGGTGGATTAGCCGGGACTGGGAGCCAGTGCTCATAAGAGATGCCAGCGTCTCAGCTGGTGGATTAACCTGCTGCACCACAGCACCTGCCCAGCATCGCACTGCATCATGTGAGCGGGTGGCCCTCTCCTGGGCAACTCTTCAGTTGGTGGACGCAAGGACGCTGGCTTCCCGTCTCTCGCTCTCACAAGCAGGGCTGCGGAGAACAGCACGGTTTAACCACCGCTTCTTTCTCCTGTGTCCCCTGAGTAACTTCTAGAAGGGGAATCATTGGGGAAAGGGAACTTGATGGCTTTTCCTCACCCCACACCTTGGAGGGGGATTACCCAGCAGGTTTTTCTCCAGTCCTGAGGGGGTCTCCCATGTGGGCGGAACTCTGGGTGTTACTGAGCTGAAGCTGTGTGTCCGTTGCGCCCAGCCCAGGGAAACTCGAGTTGCAGCCCCTCAGCCCCCAGGCCTCTTCCCTGGGCTCCAGCTTCCTACGCCTGCTCATTGGGGGTGGCCAGTGGTATCTTGACCCATCACATGTCTGCTGCCCTCTCCTTGCCTCCCTTCTCCCCGGCCCCTTCGCCTGCCAGCGTTGGGTTCCTTCCCTGCAGCCACTTCCCACGCAGCTGCCTTCAGCCACTGAGCTTCTGCCTGTGCTGTCGCTTCCTTGGCAGGGCACCTGCTGCTTACCTGAGGCCTCAGCTTTCCCTGCTTGTGCCTGCACCCTGGTCCCTCTACTTGAGCTCTCTTCCCATCCCCACTTTTGCTCGCTTGCTCACTCATTGAACGCATACCCCCCTTTTTTTTGTTAGTTTTTTGAGAGTCAGCTGGTTTGCCCTCCAAATGTTCACAATGGCAGCTGAGCCAGCCCCAGCTGGTAACTCCATCCTTGTCTTCCATATGCGAGATGGGAACCCCAGGTCACTCCCTCCTCCATGATGTGCTCCTCCAGCCGGAAGCTAGGGCTGGGGGCGGGAGTGCTCACTGCTGGGCTGACTGACCGCTCCCCTGCTGGAGCTGGGTGTTGTTCATGGATGCTCACATCTAGGTGTGTGTCTGAGGCCAAGGGCAGTTCTCCAAGGTGTAACAGGATGGCAGAGACAAGGCTGCGACCTCACCCACATGTTATCTGATAGGAGGTGGTGTTTTAAATGACTGATTTGAAAGAGAGAAACAGAGAGGGAGAGAGAGGGACCATTTACTGGTTCACCTCCCAAATGCCTGCAGGCACCAGGGCTTGGCCAGGCTGAAGGGAGGAGCCTGGAACCGCACCCAGGGGCCCAAGCCCCAGGGCTGTCTTCCACTGCCTTCCCTTGCGTTGACAGGGAGGTGTAGCAGATGGGGAGCAGCCAAGACTTGAACTGGCACCCAGAGAGGATACCCGTGGTAGCTTTAGCTGCACCGTAGCACTGGCCCCAAGTTGTTTTCTGATTGGCACATTTGGCCCCAGAATGTTCCCCGGTAGCTGCTGATTCTGTTCTCAGCTTGTTTCCTGGCCACCCTAGGCTCCGGTGCTGTGTGCAATGTCAGGTGCCTTCCGTCGGCCTTGCCGTTCATGACCCAGACTTGGCTGAAAAGAAGACAGAATTCTGGGCCAATGGTGACCCCAGCAGGGACACTGTGGCCTTCTTGTTCTCTTGCCATCAAGGGACGAGGTGTGGGGTGGCACGTCTGTGAGGGATGGTCAGGCTGTGTGTACTGCTGATCATCAACAGGTGCCTGGAGGCTGCTCTGTGCTTGGGCCTGTCTCCTGAACATTGTGTTCCTGAGTCTTTGCAGGCGCTTGCTCTGGCTGTGACTGCAGGGTTGGGGTACGATGTGCCTGTCTCCAAGTCTGTCCCCAGGAGGACACTGAGGCTAGGAGAGGGCGAGGCACCTGCCCGGGGCACATAGCAAATGCTGCATGTCTCTGTGGGCCTGGCACTTGCCTGGTTACTTATTTTTTAAAGATGGACTTACTGACTTGTTTGAAAGGTGGCATGACAAAGAAAGAGGATGAGAAAGATCTTCCATCTGCTGGTCACTCCCCAAATGGCAGCTGCAGCAGTCATGCCTGGGCTGGGCTGAAGCCAAGAGCTTGGAACTGCCTCCAGATCTCCCACATGGCTGGCAGGGGCCCAGGCGCTTGGGCCCCGGATGCTTTCCCAGGCGCGTTAGCAGCAAGCTGGATCGGAAGCAGAGCAGCTGGCACTTGAACCCATCCAATGACATGAGATGGCAGCATCACAAGGGGTGGCTAAGCCCACTGCCGCCCCACACTGGTTCCTGTGTGTCTGCTGATAGCCAGTGACCAGCACAGGAAGATGACACAAACCACAGTGCCTGGGTTTGGTGCCAAGTCGGGCTGACTCCATGCAAAAGGCCCACGATTCCGTGTGACCTCTCAGAGATAAAAAGTTGTCGGCTCTGAGTCCTCATGAGCCCTGACAGGCAGGTTGTGTGGCCCTGTCCCTGGAACTCCCAGCTGGCTCACATCTCTGGTCGTGTCAAAGTCACTGTACTTCCTTATATGGTCGCTAGAGGGCAGTACTACCTAAATACCTTGCTTATGGTGTTCTGTATAAGCCCGAGTTTATTTTAAATTTATTTATTTATTTATTTTTTAATGGTTTGTTTATTTCTGACCAGTATTGTGGCCTATCTGGCTAAGATACCAGCCTCCCATACAGCCGCTGGCTGGAGTCCTGCCTGCTCCATTCCCATCCAGCTCCCTGCTGATGTGCCTGGGAAAGCAGTGGAGTATTTGGGACCTGCACCCTGTTGGGAGACCCAGATAAGGTTCCTGAGCTCAGCCTGGCCTGGTCCCAGCCATTGCAGCCACTTAGGGAGTGAACCGGCAGATGGACCTTCCTCCATCTCGCTCCGTAGGTTTGCCTTTCAAATAAATAAAAAATAGTGGCCTTTAGTTCTTTCTCATCTTTTTTTTTTTTAAATAAAGATTTATGTATTTTTTATTGAAAAGTCAAATTTACAGAGAGGAGAGATAGACAGAAAGATCTTCTGTTTGCTGATTCACCCCACAAATGGCTACACCAACCAGAGCTGAGCTGATCCAAAGCCAGGAGCCAGGAGCCTTTTCTTAGTCTCCCACCTGGGTGCAGGGGTTCAGGCTTGGGCCACCTTCGACTGCTTTCCCAAGCCACAAGCAGGGAGCTGGATGGGAAGTGGGGCAACTGGGACACAAATCAACACCCATTTGGGATCCTGGTGTTTGCAAGATGAGGATTAGTCACTGAGCCATTGCACCCCAGACAACAAGAACCTCAGGAACAAAAGCCTGAGCAGGGGAGGTTCGGCGGCAGCAGGAAGCCTGTCCTCAGGAGGAACTGGAAGGACCCCAGCCTGCCCCGCGGCCCGGCTGACCTGTCCGAGAGGAAGCACTGGGCTCCCGTGTCCAGGACTAAAGAGCAGGAGCGGGCCCTTGCTGCGGTCACAGACCGGTTGATGGTGACGAGCAGGGTGTCCTCAGGGTGGTTAAGCTCCGCAGGATGCCTGGATACTGTCTCCTTGAGAGCTGTGCAAGCCCTTGGGTCGGCCTGTGAGGAACCTGCGGGCCATCCTGGCAGTCCTCGCCGGGCTCCCAACGGTGAAGGGATGCAGCTCCTGTGGCAGCCGAGCCAGTCTGTTCCTGTGGCTGCACCTGTTAGCTCCGTCACACTCCTCTACACAAACCCCACCAAGAATCTGGCATCACCACCTCTGCTAAAATTGGCATCAGCGGTGAGAAAATTCCCGAGCACCCTCTGCTTATTTCTAGAAGCTGCAGCTGCAGCAGCTCCAGACTCACGCAGGGCAGATCTTTAACACAAAGCAGAGATCAGAGGTGACAGAGCAGCGCGAGGTTGACCAGAAGCCTATGGATTCACAGATGCTGTCAAAACTCGAGTTCTTCAGCCAGCTGTGATCTGCTGTTGCTCTAACATAGGGAACTCACTTTGCAAGTTCTGAATTTTGTAGGAAGAATTGCATTAAATGACTAATAGCAAAAAGAAAAAGAAAGAAATAAAAGTTAATCTTTTTTTAGGAGAGAAGACTTGAAAGGTAGGGTTACAGAGAGGAGCAGACCTTGCATCTGCTGGGTCATTCCCCAAGTGCCCATGGCAGCCAGAGCAGGAAGAGAGAAAGCAATCGAGGATGGCCCAAAGCCTTGGGACCCTGCACCTGAATGGGAAACCTGGAAGAAGCTCCTGGCTCCTGGCTTCGGACAGGTACAGCTCTGAGCATTGCAGCTACTTGGGGAGTGAATCAGTAGATGGAAGATCTTCCTCTTTGTCTCTCCTCCTCTCTGTATATCAAAACAAATGAAAAACTTGTGATGTCACCTGCCATAAAATGCAGTGGCTGTCTTGTATTGCTGTCACTGCCTGGTAGTTTGACCTCTGACCCTGTGCCAGGGCTTCTCTGCCACTGCCCCGTGGTCTGAGGCAGGCCCTGCCCAGGTGGGCCGTCCCAGAGGCTGTGATGCCTGCTTCCCAGCACACAGAGCATCCCCAAGCTGGGAGTCTGAAATGTTCCCAAACCGAGACATCTGAACACCCCCATGATGGCACAAGTGGAAAGTTCCACACTGCAGGCTGTCTCTAAAGTGTCTGAAACACACGAGAATCCCTTCCCCAAGAGAGCTCATTATGCATATGCAGATGTTCCCAAATTTGGAAAAATCTAAAACCTAAAATACTTACAGTGCCAAGCTGGCTTGAGTCCATTTGCCCCAGCATGGGAACAAATAGGTGCGGCGCCCACCCAGCACTGGGGACAGGTGTGACCCCAGCATGGGGACAGGTGTGACTCCCCCCAGCACTGGGGACAGGTGTGACCCCAAGCACTGGGGACAGGTGTGGCCCCAGCATGGGGACAGGTGTGACTCCCCCCAGCACTGGGGACAGGTGTGACCCCAGCATGGGGACAGGTGTGACTCCCCCAGCATGGGGACCGGGAGTTTGGTTGCCTGTCTGGTGGTGTCCACTAGGCCTGTCCCCAGAAAGATGTCTGTAGAGCTGGTCAGCTGTCCACAGCTGTGCATGAACACCCCACGTGCATTCTGCTGGAATGGTGGGACTTTAACCCTGAGGTTAAGACACCAGCTGAGGCAGCTGCCTTCGCGGTAATGCAGAGTGCCCGGCTCTGCTCCTCTCTGCAGCTCCCTGCCAGCGCTCACTCTCGAAGGAGCAGATGACGGCTCCTGTCACTGGCTTCCTGCTGCCCGCATGGGACACCTGGGTTGAGTTCCTGACTCCCGGCTCGGCAGGGCCTGGGTGCACTCTGTGGGAATTTGGGGAGTGAACCAGGGAATGGGATTGCTCTGTACTTCTCTATGCCTCTGAAATTAGAAAATTAAAAAATGAGTAACTGCAGGTAGGAGGCATCCCGAGGCCAACGATTGTAAGTGATCGTAAGTGAGAAGCGTCTGAAGGGTCCCTGTCTGTACTGCTGGTGCAGCCACAGGGAGCGACTGAGGGGTACCCGGGTGGGGGTGTCGGCGAGGGAGCCCCCCTGAGCCCCTGTGTTCCCACAGCTCCGTGACTGTGCAGGGCTGCGCGAGGTGGAGGTGACGGCGTGCCTGGTGTGGAAGGACTGGCCGCACCGGGTGCACCCCCACAGCCTGGTGGGCAAGGACTGCACAGATGGTGTCTGCAGGGTGCGCCTCCGGCCTCACGTCAGCCCCCGGCACAGGTACCTGGTCCGGGGGACCCCGGGTGCGGCCTGGCCGCAGCCCCTCAGCGGGGAAGTGCGGGCCTTGACTGCGCATGCCTCCCAGTTACCCTCACTTCCAGAGGGTTTGGGCGCACATGACTGACGTCAGCTGCCTCGCCCAGTCTCCCCGTCACTGTGCAGTTGGTGCGCTTTAGTTCATGGAGCTCTTAGGTGGGGGAGGGTTGTCCTCCCTCCTGTCCTTGCCTCCTCCCACGTGGACTCCTTCCTGGGATGCATTGTGGGTGTGCAGGCACGTGCTCCGTGTGTCTGCGCTCCCTGGGCAGGCCCTTGTGTAACTGTGAGGCCGCGTGTCATCCTTCCTCAAGATATTTGAAGCTGCCGGTGCTTTTTCTTGGCTGCATTGTGTTCCGTGCGCCAAGCCCCAGTCTGGCACTGCAGAGTTCCCAGCTAGCTCCCGCTGCTCTGTGGCTAACTGCCACTGGGCATTGCCTCCCGCCTGGCATGCCTCGCCCAGGATGCCCTCCTAGACAGCAAGTTGCAGGCCAGGCACTTGGACATTTCAGTGTTTATAATGTAGCAGAAATGATAAACTATAAGAGCAGGAGTTTCTCCCCCGCCCCTTTGGTTTTCTGCTGTGTACCCCAGAACCTAGCACAGCTGTAGCTGCTTGAGAATAGTGGAGGAAAGAATGAATGTGACTGGCACACAGTTTGTGAGTTCCAAGCTCTCTGCCAGTTTGTCAGCGCTGGGTATTTGGAGCTCTGCTATTTTGATGAGTTCAGACTGGGGGTGGCACTAACCTCATTAGTGCTTAATCTACCATTTTCTTCCTTGTAAGCGCAGTTGGGGCAGGGGTTGGGTGGCTGGTGCCTTCAAGGCCTGTTCCTGGGGACCCCCCATGGGAGGCTAGAGCCCCAGACCCTGGAGGCAGCTCCTCCGCTGAAACTGCAGGAGCCCCTCAGGAGCCTTGCTGCCCCTCCTCCTGCAGCTTTAACAACCTGGGCATCCAGTGTGTGAGGAAGAAGGAGATCGAGGCCGCCATCGAACGCAAGATTCAGCTGGGCATCGATCCCTACAATGGTGAGACCTGCTCCACGCCTGGCTCCGCCTCGTCCTGGCCCCCCATCACGCCCGCCCCTTTCCTACAGGCTCCGCCCTAGCTCCTGGCCTGGTCCTGTCCCCAGTCCCGCCCAGGTCCGACCCCGTCCCTGCTCCTGCTCCAGGCTGTATCCTTCCCTTCTTGCAGCTGGGTCCCTGAAGAACCACCAGGAGGTGGACATGAACGTGGTGAGGATCTGCTTCCAGGCCTCGTATCGGGACCAGCAGGGGCAGTTACGCCACATGGAACCAGTGCTGTCAGAGCCCGTGTATGACAAGAGTGAGTGCAGCTGCTGACCCCGTAGTCGGCAGCAAGTCTGTGGGACTGGAGCCCCGTGGGGAGTGGCGAGGCGCGCAGGCGGTGGCTTCGTGTTTAACCATCTTTATGCCTTTAAAAAGCAGAATGACAGAGAGAGAGAAACAGTGTACTCTTTGCCTAAATGGCTTCAAGGGCCAAAGGGCTCCATCTGGTCTCCCACGCGGGTGCAGGGCCCAAGAGCTTACATCATCCTTTACCGCCTCCCCAGGTGCTTTAGCAGGGAACTGGATCTGAAGTAGAGCAGCTGGGAGTCAAACCTGCCCTCCGACCCGGGGGTGGACATCCCAAGCAGTAGGTGGCTTAGTCCTCGGTGCTACCACACCTGCACCCAGCCTTTTCCTTTATGGAGCAGGAAGCTGCCAGGATGTCCCTAGTGGACATCTGTTTTGTCCCATGGTCGCTCCTAGCTGCAAGGGAATCTGGGAAGAAGATGACTTGGGTCTTCCTCCTCCAGGGAGGGGTCGGGCTTGGGAGAGGGTTAGGGTGGAGCTTTGTGTTTTAGCCAACCTGCAGTGACTGGCACCTGCTCCAAGGTGGGGTCAAGGGGATGGTGCACAGTTGGTGCCTGGGACAGAGCCCAGCTCACATGGGCTTAAGGGAAAGGAAGAATTTGTCCCACCAACTAGAAACACTGAGAGGTGGCACCCTGACTCAGGGCTAGGTGCTGTCAGCTGGCCCTCTCTGTCCCTCAGTCGTGCTCCTCACGGCGGTCCTGGTAGGCAGGGCCCTCCACAGTTGTGCCAGCTGTGGGCTCACATCCTGCCCCATGGGCAGCTGTTCTGCTCTCTCCTGTCCAGTGTTTGGGCTCAGAATCTCAGGGCTGTCTCTCATTGGTCTGCTTTTTTTTTTTTTTTTTTTTTTTAAAGATTTATTTTTATTATTTTTTCATTGGAAAGGCGGATATACAGAGAGGAGAGACAGAGAGGAAGATCTTCCGTCCGATGATTCACTCCCCAAGTGAGCGCAACGGGCCGATACTATGCCGATCCGAAGCCAGGAGCCTCTTCCGGGTCTCCCGCGCGGGTGCAGGGTCCCAAAGCTTTGGGCCGTCCTCGACTGCTTTCCCAGGCCACAGGCAGGGAGCTGGAAGGGAAGCGGGGCTGCCGGGATTAGAACCGGCGCCCATATGGGATCCCGGGCGTGCTAGGCGAGGACTTAGCCACTTGCGCCACCGCGCCGGGCCCCATTGGTCTGCTTTTTAAAAAGATTTCTTTTGATTGGAAAGGCAGAATTACAGAGAGAAGGGGAGACAGAAAGATCTTCTGTCCACTGGTTCACTCCCCCAGATGGAGCCGAGCCAACCTGAAGCCAGGTGGTTTTTCTGGGTCTCCCACACAGACACAGGGCCCCAAGGCCTTGACTGCTTTCTCAGGCCACAAGCAGGGAGCTGGATGGGAAGTGGAGCAGCTGGGACACAAACCAGTACCCATTTGGGATGCTGGTGCTTCTAGGTAAAGGATTAGCCAATTGAGCCATCACACCGGCCCCTCATTGGCCTACTTTTGGTGGTTTGTTCCACTCTGACCAATCCATGATAAGTAAAGACACGTGGTGCTTTTACTGGCGCACGTGGGGCACATGAGCACCGCTGAGCTAGGGTGTGACCCAGCCCTACCCCATCCCTGTGGTTGAGGCGAGAAGGATCCCTGGAAGGAGACCCCAGACTTCTGAATGGGACAAGACTCAGACATCCCTGAGAAGGTTCCACCCCTGGGCTGGTGTTGTGGTATAACGCGCTAAGCCTCTGCTCGCAATGCTGATGTCTCGTGTGAGTGCTGATTCACTCCCTACATGGCCAGAGCAGCCAAAGCCAGGAGCCCAGAAATCCATCCATGTCTCCCATGAGAGTGCAGGAACCTAGGTACTTGGACCAACACCCGCTGCCTTCCCAGATGTGTTAGCAGAAATCTGGATGCAAAGCAGAGCAGCCAGGACTTGAGCTGGTTCATGTGGGGCACCGACACTGTAGGCAGTGGATCAGGGTGCTATGCCACCGTGTTGATCCTGCAGGTCTCTCTTTGAGACCGTCCTCAAGAAGGGGTGTGATGGTTCAGGTTTGTCTTTGAGACCCTCCCTGGGCACTTCCCCGGATGCTTGACAAGGGTGTGATGGCACAGGTGTCCATCTGTCACTTTTTGCTAGAGTCCACCAACACATCAGAGCTGCGCATCTGCCGGATCAACAAGGAGAGCGGGCCTTGCACGGGCGGCGAGGAGCTGTACCTGCTGTGCGACAAGGTGCAGAAAGGTGAGGGTGTGCATGCGCAGATGGGAGGTGAGGTGGCCAGGAGGGGTGAGGGTAGGGCAGGACGGAGGAGCCCCCAGTGACTTGCAGTGTGGTCTTGCCGGATCCTGTGTGTGTGTGTGTGTGTGTCCTGTGGGCAGAGCTGGGGCTAGGGTGGCTGAGTTAGCGCTGGAGGGTTGCAGGCACACTTCAGGATGAGGCTTCACCCTGGAGAGTCCAGAGGGCACAGGGGTGGCCGCGCTCCCCTTACACCTGCTCCAGTCCCTTCCTTCCTCCCTGGGTTGAAGTCTCCTCCACCCGGGACTTTGCAGCTCGCTGGGTAGGCAGAGGGCGTTGGGAGCCCGCCGTTCCGCTATCCTGTCTGCTTGTTGTCTTGAGTCTGCAGATTCGACCCACTGAGCATTGAAATGTTGGAAAAGCGAAGGCCTCTGGACTGAGCATGCGCACACCTTGTCCCGTGGTTCACTGCAGCCTCACGTGTCAGGCGGCATCCCCCAGTGTGTGTGAATGAGGGTTGCTGTGTGAACCATGTGCCATTTTATGTGAAGAACTTGAACATGAGGATTCTGTTCTGGGAAGATTCACCTGTTGGTTTGAAAGGCAGAATGGCAGATCAGGGCAAAGGGAGCAGAAAGAAAATTTTTATTTTTAAAAAAGATTTATTTTTATTACAAAATCAGATATATAGAGGGGAGGAGAGATAGAGAGGAATATCTTCTGCCCAATAGTTCACTCCCCAAACAGCCGGTGCTATGCCGATCTGGAGCCAGGAGCCAGGAACTTCCTTCAGGTCTCTGACGCAGGTGCAGGGTCCCAAGGCTTTGGGCCGTCCTTGACTGCTTTCCCAGGCCACAAGCAGGGAGCTGGGTGGGAAGTGGAGCTGCTGGGATTAGAACCGGCACCCTGGGATCCTGGCGCATTCAAGGTGAGGATTTTAGCTGCTAGACCACGCTGCCGGGCCCAAAAGATAATTTTTAAAAGATTTCTTTTTATTGGAAAGACAGATTTACAGAGAAAGGGAGAAAGATCTTCCATTTGATGGTTCACTCCCCAAGTGGCCGCAATGGCTGGAGCTGAGCTGATCCAAAGCCAGGAGCCAGGAGCTTCTTCTGAGGCTCCTACATGTGTGCAGGGTTCCAAGGCTTTGGGCCGTCCTCGACTGCTTTCCCAGGCCACAAGCAGGGAGCTAGAAGGGAAGTGGAGCAGCTGGGACACAAATTGGTGCCCATATGGGATCCTGTTCATGCAAGGTGAGGATTTTAGCCACTAGGCTACTGTGCCAGACTGGAAAAGCGATATTTTTCATCTGTTGGTTCACTCCCCAAATAATTACTATAGCCACAACTGGACCATGCTAAAAGCCAGGAGCCATGGGGCTGGCATGATGGCTCTACTGAAAAATTTTCTAAGCGTGGGGATCCTGTAGGTGCAGTGGTTCGTGTCCTGGCAGCCCTGCTTCCCATCCAGCTCCCTGCCTGTGGCCTGGGGGAGCAGTGAGGGATGGCCCAAAGCCTTGGGGCCCCGCACTGTCATTGGGGAGTGACCAGCAGATGGAAGATCTCTCAGTGCTCTTCATAAGTCTGCCTTTCTAACAAAAATAAATCTTTAAAAAAAAATTTTGGAACTCAAGTTTCAAAGAGGGTTGCAGGGACCCAAGTACTTGATCTGCCTCCCAGGATACTTGTAAACAGGAAGCTGGATTTGGAAGGGGAGCCAGGGCTTGAACCCAGCACTCTGAGAAGGGATGACACAGGATACAGGCGCTTGGGTTGGCATCTTGGCCACTCTGTCAAGGCTGGGTCCTGGTGAGGTGCTAGCCAGGAGCTGGAGCGTGGGCTGGGTCCTAGGAGTTCCCTTTGTGCAGCCCTGCATCCCAGGGTGGTGTTGGGGACCCCTGATGTAGTGAGGTTACCAATTCTACCTACCTCTTAGTTATAGAGTTTAAATGAGATGCTACAGAAAGCTTTCATAAAACATTCAGTGGGGGTGGTGTTGTAATGTTGCAGGCTAAGCTACTGCTTGCAATGCATGCATCTCACATGTGGGTACCACTTTAAGTCCTGACTCCTGCACTGCTGCCACATGGGAAGCCCAAATAGAGTCACAGGGTCCTGGCTCTGGACTGGTCCAGCTGGCTATCATGGCCCTTTGGGGAATAAACAGCCAGGTAGATCTCTCCTGCCTTTGATTTGCAAATAAATAAGCCTTTTCTTAGTCCTGTAATGAGCAGCACATAATAGGTGCCCACCAAGAGCTAGCATATGGTAGGTACTCAGTGCCAGCAGTCATTGTGCAGTGTTGTGTTCTTGTGTGCTGATCCTGGGGCTGGCGGGCCTGGCTCAGCTGCCACCCCCATGTCCCTGCCAGAGGACATCTCGGTGGTGTTCAGCACAGCCTCCTGGGAAGGCCGCGCCGACTTCTCTCAGGCCGACGTGCACCGCCAGATCGCCATCGTGTTCAAAACCCCACCCTACGAGGACCTGGAGATCGCCGAGCCTGTGACCGTGAATGTCTTCCTGCAGCGGCTCACTGACGGCGTGTGCAGTGAGCCGCTGCCCTTCACCTACCTGCCCCGTGACCATGGTAACCACGGCCCCCCATGGCACCCCTCCCCAGGAACCAGGCATCTGGGCGACCTTAGCCATAGCACCTGTCTCCTGGCATTGGGTGGGGGAGTTGGAGGCAGTATGTAGTCCTCTTGGTGCACCTGCTTGCGCCTTGTCCCATGCTGGTAGTGCTGGGGACATAGCAGTGACCAAGACAGCCCCTGGCTCTGCCTTTAGGAGGTGCATGGGCCTGTGCAAGAGGTTGGGCAATCCAGCCTGTGTCCTCACAAGGTGACCAGTGTGGGTGGGACTGGAGCTGGGGCACCCAGGTATGAGGGTAGCTGACAGAAGGGTGGCTTCATGTAGTCTGAGGGCCGGGAAAGACTTCCTCGAGGAGGGATGGCTGGGCTGGTGTCAAAATGGCGGAGCAGTTGTCCACAGAAGTGGAGGAAATCTGTCCTCCACAGCTGGATTGGCCAGCGCCAAGGCCTGGAGGCAGGATGGCGCCTGGGGCTGTCCCAGGAGCACAGAGAGGGCAGGGTCCAACAGGTAACAGCTCCCCGTGCGGTAATTCTTCTTACTGACTTCCCCACCTTCTGAACAGACAGCTACGGCGTGGACAAGAAGCGGAAGCGGGGCATGCCGGATGTCCTCGGCGAGCTCAGCAGCTCTGGTGTGTCCCCTCTGCCGTGAGCGCACCCGGGCCCTGGTCTCCTGCCCCCGCCCTAGGCTAGGGAGTGGGGGAGATACAGCCAGATCAAAGTCCCTCATCTCTGCCCTCCCCTAGACCCCCATGGCATTGAGAGCAAACGGAGGAAGAAGAAGCCAGCCTTCCTGGACCAGTTCCTGACTGGCCATGGCTCAGGTGGGTCTGACTGCTGCAAACCCCCCATCTTACAGGTGGAGAGAGCAAGGGCCCCAAAAGCCACCTCTCGGCCAGGGTCACACTGTCTCGGGGAGTTGAGCAGGTGGGGTGCTCATCTCCGTAGTGATGACATGTGTACATGTGTGCACTCGCAGGGCAGTGGGGGCCGGTCGTTTACCCGTGGGGTGCGGCTGGGAGCTAGCCAACCCAGAACTCTGAGCTGCTCTAAGTCTCCATGCCAACCACCCATTCTGAGAACACTGTCCCCTCCTCCCACTGCATACCAGCTAGCCCAGGGCAGCCAGCTCCCCACTGGCTGCCAGCCACCCATACTGCTGAGTCTGCCCCACTTCCTCAGGCCCTCCATGGAGGCTGGAAGTCCCACTGGGGTCCCTACTTCCCAGTAACTGGAAACCAGCGGCCCAGCTGCTCCGCTTGCGCCAACCGCCAGTCTTAGGTGTGACCATTGTGTGACATCCAGGCCCCTGCCATTCATGTGCCATTGTATGCCCCCAGCTCTCCAACGTGTAACCCCCCTGCCCTTTCTCAGGGCTCCAGAGTACCGATCACAGGCAGGGGTTTTAAGATCAGATTTGACCTCTGAGCTCACAGCTTCGCAGCTTTGCAACACTCAGGAGCCTCAGTTTAACATTCAGCGGTTGGATGAGCAGCCCACCTCCCAGGGATGAGGGAGACCCCACCAAGGCAGGTGGAGCAGGGCCCAGGACGCCATGGGTAGACACCTGCTGGGAAGCAGTGGTGCCACTTGTCAACTGCCTGGATATCATTTGCGCTGGACTGACTGGGCTGCCAGACCCCGATCACAGGGGTTTCATCCGAGCTCCAAGCACTTTCGGTCCAGTTTCCATCTCGTGGTCCAAGGTGACCGTTGCAGCTCCAGTCATCATGCCAATATTCCAGTTCACACTTAGTCGACTGACACCAGCAGTAGCTCAGGGCCCCCGAGTTTCGTCAAGGGCTTGAGGAAGTGGGAGAGGCTTGCTCATAGTGAGATTTCTGGCTTGGAGACTTCCCAGCCTGGGTGTTCTCCACTCAGGAAGGGGACTGCCAAGCTGCCTCACCTTCCTCATTCGTGGGGAAGGCCCCACTGCCTGGTGCAGGAAGGGTCTGCCTGGCCAGGGCAAGTGGGCCGATGCACTGAGCTCCAACCACCAGCCAGCGTCTCCCTCCTTCTCTCCACAGGCACATTCCTTTCGCCCTCGGCCCTGTGTCTACCGGACACAGACTTCTTCCCTGGCACTGTGTCCCTACCCGGCATGGAGCCCCCCGGGGGGCCTGACCTCCTGGATGACGGCTTTGCCTACGACCCCGGGGCCCCCTCGCTTTTTACCATGTTGGACCTGCTGCCCCCACAGCCGCCCCTGGCCAGTGTGGTGGCTGGTGGCGGCAGCAGTGGTGGTGGGGGTCCAGGGGCTGCGATGGGGGAGACCCCAGGCCCTGAGCCGCTCACACTGGACTCGTACTCTGCCCCAGGCCCAGGAGATGGAGGCACAGCCAGCCTGGTGGGCAGCAACATGTTCCCCAACCAGTACCGTGAGGCGGCCTTTGGGGGTGGCCTTCTGTCCCCAGGGCCTGAAGCCACGTAGCCCCTTGCGGTGCCAGAATTGAGGTGCTGGGTGGGGAGGGAGGTGGTGGGGGTGGGGGTAGGGGAGCGTGCAGACCCCAACCAGGGTCCCAGCACCCTCATCCCCTGGGGCCACCCGTGGTCAAGTCTTCCGACCTCCTGCCCCTTCTGAATCGGAGGTCTTCCAAGCTAGTGAGGGGCTTCCAAGCCCGGGTTTCCCTCGGAACCCGTTTTATAAAGAAGGAAACGGGTTCGCAGGGAAAGGGGGCCTGCCACCTGCCCCTCCACGCTGTATTCTGACAAGATTGTACATATGGTGGGGGCAGCTCTCCCCCACCCCGCCGCGAAGGTGAGGGGGGAGGAGGGGTGCCGGTTGTTTCTTCAGTCTTCCCAATAAAGATAGTTTTGGAACCCTGGGGGTCTCATTTCTCAGCTTGGGGAGTCCCCAAGGGTTTCCTCTCGGCTCCGCCCACCAAAGGCCCCGCCCCGTCCTACAGCAAGCACCGCCCCCTCCGGGTTCCACCCCGCGCATGCGGAAACGCGCCCCACCCCCTCCCACTTCGCGCGGCCATTTCCGCTTCCGGTGCGGCCGCGCGCGGGCGCAGCGGTGGGAGGCGGCGAGCAGCCGGTGAGTGCAAACGCGGCGGGCTGAGCTGGAGCCTGCTGGATTTTGTGGTGTTTTTCGGGTGCGGGTGGGAGCAGGCGGGCAGCAGTTGAGCTTCGCCACCCACTTGGGGCCATTCCCGGGCTGTTGTGGGGGGCCTCCATCGGGCCTCGGCCCGACGATCGCCCAGAGGCCAGACAGGCCTCGGGCCGCGCCCCTGGCCCTGCCGCGGGCTGCACCCCCTCTGTCCCCGCGGCTCCTGCTGTCCCTTTGGCCCCCTCGGTCCCCGCGGTCCTCTCGGCCCCTGCTGTCCCCTCAGCCCCAGCTGCCCACACTGTCCCCGCTGTCCCCTCGGTCCCCCTGGCCCCTGCTGTCCTCCCGGCCCCTGTGGTCCCCTCAGCCCCCGTGGTCCTCTCGGGCCCCTGCTGCCCCCGCGGCCCCTGCAGAAGCACAGCCGCCCCCGGGCTGGCACTCACTTTCTTTGCCTGGCGACCCCCAACCCGGGCTCTGATCCCTCCTCAGCACCTCATCCCGCCTCTGCGATACAAAGTGTCTCCTTGCCCTGCTGCCTCTGAGGAGCAGGCATCCCTTATTCCTCCTGCACCGTGATGGCCCTGCTGGCACCTGCAGCTCTGGCCCCTGAGGTCCACCAGCCAGCTTTAACTTTACACACCAGTGTGTCCCTTTCCAACCCGTTTACCCCTGATGCTGCCCCCGCCGCCCCAGGACCCAAACGGTGGGGGTGCTCACCCCAGAATTATCTGAGTGTTTTTCAGCGTGCTCCACGCAGTTCCTGACTCACAGCTGTGCAGGGGTACGCTTGAGCCTGTGGCACACGAGTCCCTGGCTTCATCCACCCTCCCTCTCTCTGTACTCCGAATCTGGGAGATGATGGCACTGAACATTGGCAGCTGACTTGAATTCTGCCCCACCCTCTCCTTTTTGCAGACCGTCTGGTCCCCTGGTCTGCCCACCCAGGTTGGGGGCCCCAGGCCTGCCTCACCACCATGTGGCACGAGGCGCGCAAACATGAGCGGAAGCTGCGAGGCATGATGGTCGACTACAAGAAGAGGGCCGAGCGGCGGCGGGAGTACTACGAGAAGATCGTGAGTAGCCTGCCGTGGGGTCAGGGGCTCCTTGGAGCAAGAAGAGTGCCAGTTCATGAACCTCCCCCCTTTTTTTTTTTCCTTGGGTGTTGAGCGTAGTTGTCTACCAGAACCCCAAGGGACTCTCTGCCCCTGCAGTGGGACT
This sequence comes from Ochotona curzoniae, assembly GCF_017591425.1. Lineage (NCBI taxonomy): Eukaryota > Metazoa > Chordata > Mammalia > Lagomorpha > Ochotonidae > Ochotona > Ochotona curzoniae. Next base: position 632,761 of record NW_024465561.1, on the reverse strand, counting down.
TGGCAAGGCCTCAGAGTGCTGCAGGTGCCAGCAGGGAGGAGGGAGTGGGCTGGGGTCTGCCGCCATGCAGGCCTGGCCGTGGCGTGGACGTGTCTGCCGGGCTTCCTGCTGTACGTCCAGTGCCCGAGAGCTACTCCTGGGGCTTGGCACGGCTCCCCGGAGTGGGGGCATCGACATCAGTTCAGGGACCCCTTTCCCTCTTGGATCCTTTGATTAATTTGGGTGGGACAGAAGGCAGACAAGAAGTCCTGAGCTGCAAGGCCCCGGGGACCTTTTCCTGCTTCGGCCCCCGTGCATTTTTGATCTCCAATGGATACATCCCCATTGTCCATCTTTTTAAAGCTTTTTAAAATTCTCTTCTTTGGAAAGGTAGATTTTCACAGCAAGGAGTGACAGAAAAACCTTACTTCAGCTGGTTCACTCTCCAAGTGGCCACAACAGCCAGTGCTGAGGCCAGCTGGAGCCAGGAGCTTCTTCCAGGTCTCCTGCACGTGTGCAGGGTCCCAAGGCTTTGGGCCGTCTTGCACTGCTTTCCCAGGCCACAAGCAGGGAGCTGGATGGGAAGTGGAGCAGCTAGAACGTAAACCGGTACCCATATGGGATCCCGGCGCATGAAAGGCGAGGACGTTGGCCACTAGGCTACCACGCCAGGCGTGAAGGGAACAATTCTTATCACTTGCTGGGCCTCAGCAGAATGAGCTTCAGCAAGTCCGGCTCCTGCTGCAGCCCCAGGGCAGAGCTAGCAAAATGCCATGATGGTGGGTGCCTAGAAGCTTGGAGCTAGGGTGCTCTGGGGTCTGCTGCTAGCTGCTGCCCAACAGGCTGCACGCTGTGTTACCCAGTCTGCTTCCTGCAGTAGAGTGTAAAGCAGCAGACCAGGACCTGTCAGCTTTGTCTGTGTGGAGGCCTCAAAGGTCAGTGCCTGGATCAGGGTAGGAGTTTACGCTGCGTTTACAGGAAGCAGAGGGACCCAGTTCTGCTCCGGGACCTGCTGCTGGCTTCCCTGCCCCAGTCGCCTCAGTGTGCAAGAGGGCCCCTTGTGACTGTTCCATTCTGCAGGGAGGGGTAGGATATTCTTGCCAGTGACACTTCAGTCACATCCTATTGGCCAAACAGCAGTTCTGTGGCCACACTCAGGGATAAGGTTGCGACAAAGGCTGAGAGGTGCGGGCTGCGTGCTGGGTATCCCTGAGCACGTTACGTCAGGAGGTTCCCTTCCGAGTCGGCTGCCCCGGGGTGTGCAGGGCCGCCAGACCAGGTCTGGGCGGGTGGTGGCGCCCACGCCCCTCCGAGCATACACCTGCCCTGGACAACTATTGCTCTGTAAATATTGGCGCTTGGGGTTGTTGACGTTGCTGTTTAATTGGGTAGAGCTGGAGTTTGGATCCAGGTGGGTGGCTGGCATTGAGGACGAAAGGCTGGGGTGCCAGGGAGGTCCCTGAGTCCTGGCTTCCCTCAGGACCATGGTGCTGGCCAGCCAGCCCCTCTGCCTGGCTGCTGGGAAGAGCTTAAAGTATGAGTGCCTGCGGTGCTGGCCCGTACAAGTGGCCATTGTCGCCGTGTAGGAACATGACCAGCATTCTGATCACAGCTGCCAGGCCAGGCGGTGGCCAGTGCTGCTGGGAGGTGGGGAGGGGCTGCTGCACTCCCACACAGACTGTCACCTAGCTGCGGGTCCCAGAAGGGAGGCAGAGCCGAGGAGACAGCGGAAGCTGGCGGGGCTTCTGGGCGCCTGTTGCATGGTGCCTCCTTTCTCTCCGTCTTGGGTCCTTGTCTGACAGTCCTGCCAGTTTTCTTTATTGAGCAGCCTGGGAAAAGCAGCAGAATTCCCTGTTGATCTGAAATTGGGAACCGGGTGAGTGTCTCCTGCCCTGGGAAGCCCCGGGCTGAACCCAAGCCTGCTCAGACGTACCACTGGGCTCCCCCATTGGGAGCACTGCCTCCTCTGGGAGTGGTTCCTGCGGGGGGTACATCTGTCTGCACAGCTGCCACTGCACTGTGAGGACATGAATTCCTGAGCTCTCTGTCCTAGAACCAAGCCAGGCTAGTGGTCAGGAGGGCACTTGTATACCCTGGCTTGTTGTAGCATCGTTCATAGTTAAGGGGTAGGAGCCATTGACAGAGGGTAAGTGGATAAAAGAACTGGAGTAAATGCATATGGTGCAGTATTACTTCATCCTAAAAAAGAGAGAGAATAATTCAGAATATTCCCATCACACTCTGGTGTTGGTGGGCCTTGAAGAAAGAAGTGAAATCAGCTGTCAGGCAAAGCAAGAAGGCTGTTCTGGAAGGTTCTGTTTATGTGAGGTCTGGGGTGGGGAAGGGCAGTCAGACCTTTAGTAGCCAGGGACTTGGAGGCAGAGGGGAGAGGCTGTGCTGCTCAGCCGGGCCGAGCTTCCACCTTGCCAGAGGAACAGATCGGAGAGATTGGTCACGCTCCAGGGCTCCAGGTGCGTGGGGTAACCCTGCTCCTGAGCCCTCAGATACACTGAAAATGCCAAATTTTGTTTTTTGTTTTTACCACAGTAAGATAATCACTCTTGCATTTCAAAAATAAATCATAATGAACCAGAAATTGGAGTTTTGCAGTCAGGCCCGTCTGGATTCAAGTCTTAGTTTTGCTGGGGCCAGCGTGTGGCACAGCTGGTTCAGCTGCTGCATGTGAGCCCACGCCCCTGTGTGCCCTGGGGAGTGCTGACCGTTCCCCTGGTGGCTTCCTGCTGACATGGCTCAGCCTGCTCCTTCCTCTCATGTGTGTAGGGAGTGAGCCAATGGATGGGAGGTCTCTGTTGCTCTGCCTTTCAAATAAGTAAGTAAATTGTTTTGAAGAAGAATCCCAGTTTGGTTCATGAGGTGATGTGGGTGAGTGGACATTGGCCCTTTGAGAGTCTGGACCAGGCGGAGAAGAGTGGTGCCTGGAGGTTCGGAAGTCGGAGGAAAGGTGCCCATCATGCCTAGCCCCATGCACCTAGCTTCCGGCGTGGTTCACGGACTTTTCCAGAGTTTTGGGACACTGCTAGGCTGTGGACTGCAGGCTTCACTCATAGCCCAGTTCTTCTGCCCGCTTGTCCATGGCCTGGCCAAATCGCGCACGGCAGACTCCCAGGAGTTCTGACTGCAGGCACTGGGCGTGTGGCCTTGAGGTCACCTTGGCAATGTGATGGCCTCCTGAGACCTTCATGATGCTGAGGGAGTGGGGTAAGTTATATGGCTGGAGACAGGGAATTGGGGGGGAGGGTAAAGGTCAGGGTGGGGAGGTGGGTCCCCACAGCACTGCCTGCCCCTCCTGGTGCCACGGTCCCTTGCCAGGCCCCATGCACTTAGTTGGGCCATAGGTCAGTTCCGGCCATTAGGGGAGGATGGTACCAGCTGGGCCCCTGCGAGGGCAGGTGCAGAGTTGTGAAGAGCCAGATAATAACCATACTTACTGGCAAGCGTCCTCACCTCTTTACCCACTGGTGAGCCACTGGTGGGCGCACCTGTGCGTCAGCTGACTAAGGCTCGGGAGGGCTGCTGGGGACGCAGAGGAGTGCAAAATCTTGGAAACTTGGAAGTTTTTTTTTTTTTTTTCCCCACCCCTGAAAGGGCCCAGGCTGTTGTGTTGGTGGGGAGTTGTACTCTGTTCTTCAGTGTTCTGAGCACCTGCTCTGTTCTGGACCCTGGGGATCCCTGCACTTCCGGAAGGAGGCAGGTGTGGGAGACACGTGGTGAGGGAGTGCTCACAGGGTGTGCTAATCCAATGCTGGCGGTGCTCTGAGGAGAGCAGTCAGGCTTAGGGCCATGGAGTAAGAGGATCCAGCAGGAGGGCTGCTATGGGGTCTGGACTATGTGAGGGAGGAGGGCTGCCCTGGAATGTACTAGACTGCGCTCCCGAGTTGGCGTCTGGGGCTGACCTGTCTGTTCTGGGAGTGGTTATGGAGGTCAGTGTGCCTGGAGCACAGTGGAAAAGAGAGAGGTAAGAGGGCTGCCCAGACCCAGGATGGACTTGGCCCCTGGCTGCTGTGGGGAGTGGCTGAACGGGTCCTGGTGGCATGGCAGCACAGCCCAGGAAGGAGCCCGCCATGTATGCCAGGCTGGAAGAGAAGCTGCTGGGTTAGGAGCCACCACATGGTGCACTGAGACCCCACAGGGGGTTTCTGTGCTGTGCTTCGCAGCTGGAGTTTAGTTGGTTACTTTTATTTATTTATTTGTCTGGAAGGCAGAGTACAGACAGAGAGAAGGACAAAGTTCGATCTTTGATTTCCTCTTAGTTCACGCCCCAAATGGCTGTATTAGCTGGAACTGGTCCAGTCCAAAGCCCGGAGCCTCCTGGGCCTCGCATGTGGGTGCTGAGGCCGAGGAACTTAGACCATCTTCCATTGCTTTCTCAGGCACATTAGCAGGGAGCCAGCTCGGAGTGGAGCAGGTGGGACTTGAACCGGCCCCCATGTGGTGTGCTGCATCACAGTGCCTGCCCCTTCCAGGTGTTCTTGTGATTCCCCAGCTGTGAGTCCTGCAGGAGGGCTCCAGTGTGAGCGCTGTGGGCCTGGGACATTTCTCTGGCGTCTTGGTGCCTTGGTTTTGTTTTATCGTATTGGAGTGTGTGTACATGGTAGTGAGAGATGTCCTACCTATTGGTTCACTCCCCAGATGCCCACACCAGTTGGTGCTGGACCAAGCCCAGAGCTGGGAGGCAAGTACTCAGGCCACATCTCCCCTGCGGGTGGCAGGGACCCAACACGTGAGCTGCCACCTGCTGCTCCATGGAGTGTACTTTAGTGGGAAGCTGGAATGGGAAACAGAGGTAGGACCCAAGCTGTCTCTTAAATGGCAGCTGCTGTCCTTCCTAGCTTTTACTTTTTTATTTGTTTACTTGAGATTTATAGAGTGATAGAGAGTGAGACGGAGGAAGAGATCTTGATCTGCCCTCTGCTGCTATACCCTCCAGATGGCTGCAGTAGTCAGGGCTAGGCCAGGCCGTGGGCAGGAGCCAGGAGCTCAGCCTGCTCTCCCTCGTGGGCGACCCAGCTATTGGCATTGTCATCTGCTGGCTTTCCAGACACGCTGGCAGGGTGCTGGGTCAGAAGGGTGACCTGGACATGAACTGGCACTCCAATATGAGATGCCAGTGTCGGCAGCTGGCAGCTTAACTGACTGTACCATAATGCCAGCACGTGGTAATATTTTTTAAGGTTTATTTATTTTGCTTGGAAAGTCAGAGTTGCAGAGATGGAAAGATAGAGAGATTGATCTTCCATCTACTGGTTCACTCTTTAAATGGTTGCAACTTCCAGAGCTGGGCCAACCCAAAACTGGGAGGCAGAGCCTCTTCCTGTTCTCCCACGTGGGTGCAAGGGCCCAAGGTCTTGGGTGTCCTGGGTTGCTTTACCAGGCCATAAAAAGGGAGCTGGATGGGAAGTAGAGTTTGAAGGACACGAACTGGCACCCGAATGGGATGCTGGCGTTTGCAGGGGTGGACTGGCTTGTTTCATCACCTTGCTGGCCCCCAGTGGTCTTTTTTTTCTTTTTTTAAGATTTATTTTTATTGGAAAGTCAGATATACAGAGAGAAGGAGGAGAGACAGAGAGGAAGTATCTTCCGTTTGATGATTCACTCCCCAAGTGACTGCAATGGCCGGTGCTGTACCAATCTGAAGAAAGGAGCCAGAAATTTCTTCCGGGTCTCCCATGTGGGTTCAGGATCCCAAGGCTTTGGGCTGTCCTCAACTGCTTTCCTTGGCCACAAGCAGGGAGCTGGATGGGAAGCTGGGCCGCTGGGATTAGAACCGGCACCCATATGGGATCCCGGTGCATTCAAGACAAGGACTTTAGTCTGCTTTCCCAGGCCACAAGCAGGGAGCTGGATGGGAAGTGGAGCAGCGGAGTCTGTGCCGTATCGGATCCCGGCGCATGTAAGGCGAGGATTTATTCACTGAGTTGTTATGCTGGGCCCGGGTGTTTGTACTTTGTGCCTGTTGTGGGTGGTGCTGTTGTCAGCAAGTGTCTCCTTAAGTGCTTGTTTCTTGTTCAGTTTTGGGGGCCTAGAGGCCAGCATTGTTATATCGGGGAGAGCCTGTGACACTGGCATCTCACATGGTGTCTCTTTGAGTCCTAGCTGCTCCACTTCCAGTCCAGCTTCCTGCTAATGTGCATAGGAAAACAGTGAAAGATGACCTGAGTCCTTGGGCCCTTGCTTCTTCTGAGACCTAGGTGAAGCTCCTGGCTTTGGCCTCACCTTGGCCTGGTCATTGCAGCCATTTGGGGAGTGACCCAGCAGGTGGACGGATCTCGCTCCTTTTCTCCTTTGTAATTCTATGTTTCAAAGAAAAAATAGAGAACTTTAAAAAGTAATGCAGATTAGCAAAGAAAGAGAATGAAAGATCTTCCATCTGCTGATAACTCTCCAGATGGCTGTGATGGCTCGAGCTGATCCCATCTGAAGCCAGGAGTTTCTTCCAGGTCTCCCATGTGGGTCCAGGGGCCCAAAGACTTGGAACCATCCTCTGTTGCATTCCCAGGCCTTAAATAGGGAGCTGGATTGGAAGTGAAGCAGCTGGAACTAGAGCTGGCGCCCATATGGGATGCCAGCTCTACTGGTAGAGAATTAGCCTATTGAGCAGCCATGCTGGGACTCGGGGGCTGTTTCCTTATAGTGGAATTCGTTCATCATGTGATAGCTCTTTAACTAACTTCCTTCCTTCTTTCCTTTTCTTTTTTTTTTTTTTCTTTGAGGCAAAGAAATGGACAGAGGGACAGAGACAGGTGTCTAGTGGTCTCCCATCTGGTGGTTCACTGTTTCGGTGCCACAACAGCTGGGGCTGAACCAGGGCATGTTGGGGAGACAGGCACTGAGGGCTGGCCTCTCCCATTGGTGGTGGGAAGTTGGCTGTTGGAGCCCTCTGCTGCAGGCCTGGGCAGCAGCAGGCTGAACATGTGGCCGTTTGATTAACCTCTCACATTCTTTTCCGTATGGGTGATTATCTGGCCTTTCAATGTTTGCCATTTCAATTCGTGTGCCATGGGATTGCTGGTGTTTGCGTGTACTCATGCCATCTTGACGTCCGAGAGGCTGGTCCAGCCCGACCACTTGCCTGGCCCCAAATGAGTGACTTGGGGCTGGGAGCAAAGCATGGGGGATGGTGGGCTGGAGGCAGAGCCTCCAGAGAATTTGCAGAGAAAGCCATTGTTGTGTCCCCTCTGGCCTGTGGGTTAGCACCTGCTGGACCCCAGTGAGCTCCTGCAAAGCTGGGCTGCTGGGGGAGCAGTTTAGAACCCAGTGGGGCATGACCCCCAGCCTGTCCACTTTTCCCCTCCACAGAAGAAGGACCCGGCCCAGTTCCTGCAAGTACACGGCCGAGCCTGCAAGGTACACCTGGATTCTGCAGTTGCCCTGGCTGCCGAGAGCCCTGTTAACATGTAAGACTCATGATGGGCAGGCAGCATAAGGTGCTGGGGGCAACGCAGTGTCCAGAACAGGAGCCCTGGGGTTGAGACGGACCTCTGGGGACTCAGGTGAGGGAGGTTTGGCTTGCACGTGAGGGTGACTGTCATGGAGGTTCTGTGGAATTCACGGGCAGGAGCTGGTTTAGGGGACTTAACGGGACTGGGTGGGGCTGAGGCCGGGCCCTGGAAGAGGCCGAGGGGGTATCTCAGGAGGAATGGGACTCCTGGCCCACCTCCTGGGGTGGGAACCTGGTCTCCCTAGGGGCCGTCAGATGGGTGACTGGGTTACCTGCCACAGGTCCCAGAGGCTGCCTAGGGCTGGATGGGAGATGTGCAACACAGGGGCTGAGAGCTGGGGGGGCCCTGGTGAGGGAGCAAGGGGGCCCCTCGGCTCAGGCTTCCCTGCACGGCTGCAGGATGCCCTGGCAGGGGGATACCAACAACATGATTGACCGCTTCGATGTCCGTGCCCACCTGGACTACATCCCTGACTACACGCCCCCGCTGCTCACCACCATGTAAGCCGAGCCGCCCTGCCGCCCCGCTGCCCTGGGAAGGAGGTTGGGGGGAGCCCTCTCCCATTTGGGAAGTGACAGCTTGAGCCACACCCTGCCCTGTCCCCCACCCTGAGCCTTTACCAAACGCCTCTCCCCTTTTCCTGCTGGTGTGGGTGGGACCCCATCCCCTCTCCCCATCTCAAGAGCTTGGCGTCCCCTAAAGCTCCCCAGAGCAGGAATCAGACGAGCGGAAATGCAACTACGAGCGCTACCGAGGCCTGGTGCAGAATGACTTTGCCGGCAGTGAGTGCCTGGGCACTGTGGGTGGCGGGTGGCTGCGGGTCCGGCTGCAGACTAGAAGGCCCAGAGCAGTCTGGAAAGATGCTCTGAGTGCTTTCTGCTGAGGGGTCCTGAGTCTGGCCCCCATTCTGTCCTGGGCCCACTGCATCCTGTGCCAGCTCCCAGTTCCCTTCAGGGCCTCTGTCTCTGTAGTGGCCACAGGGGTGTCTGCCTGTTAGGTCATCTCCACACCCTGTGCCCCCAACTTCTGTGCTGTTTTTCCCTTTTTAACAGTCGGTGTTTCTTTCTGTATGTTTTCCCTTGCTCACATGTGCCACCTTGTCAGCCTTCAAGGCTGACATTTCCCACTATTTTAAGCAGTGATCTAGACAGTGTTGGCTCACTCACTAGGCGCTCGTGAGCGTCTCAGTGCTGGCCTCATTACCACTGCCAGCTCACCAGTGAGAGAAGTAGGGGGCCCAAGGAGGCCTCCGCCTGCCCAGCCTTGCCCTGGCACGTTCAGGCCGTGGTGGAGCTGGGCCGGCCCGTCCGTGTTATCTCATGCTTCTGCACAATCACCCAGCAGGGTGGGGCCAAGGCTCGCCTGACAGGCCAGGCCTGGGAGACAAAACAGGGGTCCTCCTGTGGGTCCTCACCTGCTGTTGGCCTCCCACAGGGCTCCTGGCTCAGAAGCAGGGCTGGAGAGTGGCTCTTGGGGTACCCAGGGGGAGGTTGGCTATGACTGGCCAGGTCGTTTTTGTCATCACTCAAGGCCATGCCACATCTCGGTGGTGGAGCTAGATTTCTGTGTGTTCCTTCATTCCTTCCCACAAATCCCTGCTGTGCTCCCGTGACAGCGTGGCAGGCCTAGCTCTGGGGCCAGAGTCCTGTGGGAAGAAGGCGGTTTTGGCACATTGGTGGTGTTGTTCCCAGTCCAAGGTGATGTTGGAGTGGGGACACGTTGTTCCGTGAGAACAGTAGGTCCAGGGCTGCCCAAGGCTGGGGTCAGTGAAGGCTGGTTAGGCACCGGCTGCTCTGAGAGGGTGGGACAGAATTCCAGGCATGCTGGGAGGGCAGAGGGCAGGAGGAGCCAGGAGCTGTGTGAGGCAGGTCAGCGGGGCCCTCTCCTGGGCCCGGTGGGCTCCGGACAGGAAGGGAGGGAGGCCTGTAACATTGGGTGAGCCAGCGCCCCCACCTCCTGTCATACACGTGCTGAGATGCTCACAGGAGCTACAGGCACTCCCCAGGGACCCACAGACAGGCGGCAGGCACACAGGCTCAGAGAGGAGGCCCTCTTATGGCACTGAGCTCACCAAGCTGAGCTCCCTGTGGCATACAGGTGGCCCTTGGGACGCGGTTCAGGATTCTGTGAAAGGTCCGGCCCAGGGTCTCAACAGTGATGGTGATGGGATAGCCGTGTCCAAGTCCTCAGTACTTGCTTTGCCCCAGATCCTGCTTTGTGGAAATGCCAAGTGAGGCATGGGGTTGAGGTCCCTTGACCAAGGCTGTGCACTTGCGGTCTGTGCTGGCCAGGACAGCCCTGCCACCAGCCACGTCCCGCCCCAGTGCCCCCTGATCCCCATCCTCTCACTTACCGCAGTCTCCGAGGAGCAGTGCTTGTACCAGATCTACATTGACGAGTTATACGGAGGCCTCCAGAGACCCAGCGAGGATGAGAAGAAGAAGTGAGTCGGGACTGGGACGCCACAGGGTTGCCTGCCGTGATTCCAGTGCCAGGATGAGGCAGATACAAGACGAGTCACTGCAATTAATTCTACTGCAAGCACCTGGCCCTACTCGGCTCCGGGCACACCTGGGGCACATTGTGGCAGACAGGCTTGTCCCCCAGTAGTGACAGCAGAGTCAGGCCTGGGGGTGCTCAGGATAGTGTATAACCCAGCCTCGTGGGAGGAGACTCGGAGTACTTCCTGGGAAACTGGGTATGGGATGGAAAAAGAGACAAGAGCAGCTTTGGGGGCTGGTGGGAGGTTCTAGGCAGAGGGAGGACGAGGGTGCCAGGGGGCTGGTGAGGCCAGCATGCAAGGCCCTGCCCTTGGCTCATGGGCGCCCCTGTCCCAGGCTGGCCGAGAAGAAGGCCTCCATTGGCTACACCTACGAGGACAGCACGGTGGCTGAGGTAGAGAAGGTGGCGGAGAAGCCTGAGGAAGAGGAGTCACCGGCTGAGGAGGAAAGCAACTCGGATGAAGATGAGGTCATCCCCGACATCGGTGGGGTCCCCTCTCTGTCCTCCCCACCTCCAGTCCCTGGGCAACAGCTTTGTGTCTGACCCCCCTCACCCGTGGGGCAGCCCACGCTTAGGAGCCCCACCGTGTCACCTCCTGTCCCTCCCTTTTGCTCTCAGCCCGCCTCAGCTCCCTGCCTGGTTGTGGGCTCTGTTCTCTTGCCCTCAGGTTTCTCTTTCTGTCCTTCGGCGTTCATCCTCGTTCTGAGCATTCCCATCCCCCAAGCAGCTGCTGCTGCAACCCCCTGCCTCCTCCACTTGCCTCCCACCTGGGTACCATCTCTACGCGCCGGCCTGGGGCCGTCCACTTCTGTGTCCATTCCGCCCCTGTACGTCACATGTCCGGCTCTGAAACACCTGCACCCACATGCAGCCTGTTCCTTCCCATCTGTCCAGCTCCCATCATGCTCTCCACGTGTCTCGCTCATCATTGGTCCTCCCACCCTCACCCCGTTCATTCCTGTAGCCCCCACCGTGCACTGTGCTGTGCCGGCTCTTCGGGGGCAGGGTGAATCTGGCCAGCCTGTAGGATGTTGAGCTGAGCCAGCTCTGATTTGGTCCCTCTCTGAAGGCTCCTCCAGTCGGGAGGCCCCGCCTGGTCTCTGCGTCTCCGGGGCACTGCCCCGCTGTTTCCTTGCCTGCCTGGGGCTCCTGACAGCCTTTCTCTTGGTGCAGATGTGGAAGTGGATGTGGACGAACTGAACCAAGAGCAGGTGGCAGATCTCAACAAACAGGCCACAACCTATGGCATGGCCGATGGTGACTTTGTCAGGTGAGGCCTGCGCCGTGGAGCCCGTCCTAGCTTGGCACTGCTGTGCTGTTACCCTCCCTAGCCCCGACCCGACTTCACAGAAACTGCCCTCAGTGTGGCATGGGACAGCCCCATGGCAGTTGATGGACCTGGGGTCAGGCTTTGCTTGCTGGTAGCCTCTTCCTGAGCCGTATCCCATGGCGAGTGTTTTGTTGCCATGATTGGGTAGGGTGGTTGCAGCGACAGTGAATTAGCAGCTGAGTGACTTATGCTCTGGTCTGGGCCCCTGCCTCCGTCGGGTACAGCCAGGCCGCTGCTCGCCACTTGGACTTGACCCTTCCCCGACTGGGTGTCCTCCCACATCCTTGCCCCTCCGAGGCCTAGGACATGCTCATACTCGGCCCTCTCAGGGTGGCTTCCTCAGCCTCCGTTTTGAAGACGCAGCTGTCTCTGCATCCTCAACATCTCCTTTCCCTTGTCCCTTGAGGGTCTTGGGGACTGTCCCTTGTCCATGACTGTGTTCCCCTGGAAGTGAGCTCGGAGCTGTGAGGTCTTTTCCGGTGCCGAGTTCTTAACATGTGCAGGAGTGGAGCCGTCACCCTGGTACCCTGGCTTCCCGGGTGATGATTCCGTACCCTGCCTCTGCAGGATGCTTCGGAAGGACAAGGAGGAGGCGGAAGCCATCAAACACGCCAAAGCCCTAGAGGAGGAGAAGGCCATGTACTCGGTGAGGCCCCCCCCTCACCAGCCTGGTGGTCCCTTGAGGCCAGCCCCTCACCAGCCGGGTGGCCCCCTGAGGCCCGCCCCTCACCAGCCCGGTATCCCCCTGAGGCCCGCCCCTCACCAGCCCGGTGGCCCCCTGAGGCCCGCCCCTCACCACCCTGGCCCCCACCCCAGGGTCGTCGCTCCCGGCGTCAGCGGAGAGAGTTTCGAGAGAAGCGATTGAGGGGACGCAAGATCAGCCCTCCCAGGTGAGGCTTCTCCTTGAGCACCCGGCTGCTGTGGGGCAGCAAGCAGCCAGAGCGAAGGTTGCGGGCAGGGCTGGCACCCAGGGGCGAGTGGCCACTCTCTGGCTCTCTTGCATTTGGAGACTTTGCCTGTTTTTCCTCCGGGGGAAGGGAGCCCAGTGGAGGGCAACCTGCGGATGCTGCCAGGCACAGTCAGGAGAATCGAGGGCAGAGCGAGCAAGGCCCCCTGCCAGGCCTGGCCCTGGACCCTGCGGCCCGCTCGCTGAGTCCTCTCAGACCTGGGCTCAGTGTCTTCTCTTCTCCAGGCACCAGTTTCCTGCTTGGAAAGTGAGATGGTATTACTTAGCAGTCGCTCATGGAGGGCATGGGATGAGCGTAGCAGGGGAATCGGGTATGGCACGAAGGGTTCTGCTCGGGCCAGGAGGCAGGCAGCTGTGGGCTCCAGGGGCAGGTGTGGCAGGGATGCACCACCAGGCAGCACGGGCCTCCCCGCCATCAGCAGCGTCAGGAATTGTGGGAGACCCTGGGCTGGGTTCCTGGCTCAATGGTCATAAGCTGTGTGACCCTGGACTCCCACTTCCTCAGCTGCAAAGTGTGTATAATCCGGGGTGCCCTGTTGAGGGGCTGGGGAGAGCTGCTGCGCTCAAGGGCGGGAAGCCTTTGAAGGGCTGGCACCTAAGGTAGTTGGGCGTGTTAGACATACAGTTTTTTTTTCTTTCTTTTATTTATTGTTGGGGGGGCGCTTAGGGTTTTTATTTTTTCAGATTTATTTGTTTTTATTGGAAAGTCAGATATATAGAGAGGAGAAGAGACAGAGAGGAAGATCTTCTTCTTCTGTCCATTGATTTACTCCTCAAATGGCTGCAATGGTTGGAGCTATGCCGATCTGAAGCCAGGAGCCAGGAGCCTCCTCCAGGTCTCCCACACGGGTGCAGGGTCCCAAAGCTTTGGGCCATCCTCGACTGCTTTCTCGGGCTACAAGCAGGGAGCTGGATGGGAAGCAGGGCTGTCGGGATGAGAACCGGTGCCCATATGGGATCCCTGTGTGTGCAAGGTGAGGGCTTAACTACTACTAGGTTACCACACCAGGCCCTTTCTTTTATTTAAATTTTGTTTTGCTTAAAAGATATGCAGAGAGAAATCAGTATATTGGTTCACTCCCAAATGGCCACAGTGGCTAAGCTTCGTTAATCTGAAGCTGGGAGCCAGGAGCTTCTTCTAGGTCTCCCATGTGGGTGCAAGGGTCCAAGGACTTGAACAACTACCCTTTACTGGTTTCCTGGGTACATTAGCAGGGGTGAAGAGGAGCAGCCAGGACTGGAACTGGTGCTCATATGCGATGCCAGCCCCAGGCTCTCAGTGTCACTGTCATTATTACCCGGGCATCCTCAGTGAGGATGTGGCAGACTTTTTTGTAGCATACTGTGTGCAGGCCAGGTGGGGCCAGGGCTGTGGGCCTTGAATCCCTCGGTCAGGACAGGCCAGCACTTTATGGGTGGGACTTTGCAGGTCACGTTTTGGATGGTTCTGAGGTGGGAGTAGGTGAAGGAATTCAGCAAGGCCTGCCACCTTCTGGCAGCCTCCCTACACCCCCAAATGTAGTTATTACTGTCTTCAGGTCCCCCCTGCCCCCAGTCCCAAAGACAGGACCCATGCAATGCCAAGTCCACCCAGATTCCAAGGCCCCACTTCCTCCCCCCTTCTTGTCTTTGTAGCTACGCCCGCCGAGACAGCCCCACGTATGACCCTTACAAGCGGTAAGTGCAGGGTTTGGTGAGGGGGGCAGCCCTGCTTACATAATGCCTGGTGAAACCGATTGAGGCAGAAAGATGTGATTTTGAAATTGAAAGTCTCTAGCAATAAGCCAAGCAGCCGCTGGCTGAATGCGGGGTTCATCTCCAGGATGAGGAGGGGCCTCATGGAGACAGGCCTGCGAGTGACCTTAACTCAGAAGCCCCTGAAGGCCCATTCCCTTCAGAATGGGGTGGAGGGTGGGTTCTGCCCTCTGGGGTCCTGGCAGGCCAGGGAGGTGAGGCCCATCCAACTGTTAGCGGAATGAGAGATGGAGCCAATCTCTCCCAGCCTCAATGATTCGCAAAGGCTTTGTGGGTCAAGTACTGGCGAGCTGGGTCTCCCGCTGCCCTGCTGCCCCAGCTGTGGCACGCCACCTGGTAGCGCTCGCCAGCCCAGGTTTTGCTGTCTGGTTCTGCAGGTGCTTTGTTCAGAGGAGAAGGGAAAAGGCCTGAAGCGGCCCAGTCTTGAGCTGCCTGCTTTCTGCCCCATCGCAGGTCGCCCTCGGAATCCAGCTCCGAGTCTCGCTCCCGCTCCCGCTCCCCGACTCCTGGCCGGGAGGAGAAGATCACATTCATCACCAGTTTTGGGGGCAGCGACGAGGAGGCAGCTGCAGCTGCAGCTGCTGCAGCCGCGTCAGGGGCCGCCACAGGGAAGCCCCCCGCAGCCCCCCAGCCTGGCGGCCCCGCACCGGGACGCAATACCAGCGCCCGGTCGGTAACGCTCAGGCTGCCCGTCCTACACCCCGGCCACCACGGGAGGGAGCTGGGGCCGAGGGGGGTTGCCGCACTGGCCTGCACTGACTTGGCCCCCGTGCCCCACCTGCAGCCGCCGCTCCTCCTCCTCCTCTTCTTCTGCTTCGAGGACCTCCAGCTCCCGCTCCAGCTCCAGCTCCCGCTCTCGCCGTGGCGGCGGGGGCCACTACCGCTCTGGTCGCCATGCCCGCTCCCGTTCCCGCTCCTGGTCCCGCTCTCGCTCCCGTTCCCGGCGCTACTCCCGGTCCCGCAGCCGGGGCCGGCGGCACTCAGGTGGTGGCTCTCGTGATGGACACCGCTACTCCCGTTCGCCCACCCGGCGTCCTGGCTACGGGCCACGACGCAGAAGCAGGTGCGTGGAGGGGACATGTGTGGCCAGGGGATCAGTGAGGGTTCCACCAGCCAAGACCTGGTCTGAGAGGAGAGGCCCTCAGGAACGCTTCTTGCTTCAGAGGGGGAGACAGCGATGTCTAGGAGGAGAGAAGGGCGGAGTACCTCTTCTCAGTGCCACTGGCCTTGCCAGGACAGAAGGGTAGAAGTGGCTACATCAGGGCTTGCAGCGGGGGCCCTGGGCCCGTGTGGCTGGGAAAACCCGCCGGAGGCTCCCTGGGTGTCTCTGGGAATTGCTGGGCAGGGTGAAGTAGTTACGCTGGGTGGTGGAGGAAGTGGCCACCTGGGGCTAGGGTGCACTTCCCCTTGCAGTGCCTTGCCCAGTGGGGGCTGTCCTGCCCTGGGGGACACGGGGTGGGATGGTGAGAATGCGGACTGTGGGGCAGCTGCCTGGGTTCCTCCTGTGAACCTGCACCTGCAGAGTAAGGGAACCCGCTAACGTCCATGTCACTGGGTCTTTGTCTCCATGTCACAGGCAAATTGACATACAGCTTTTAAAGGCAGGCCCAGCCCTGGGTCAGAGGCTGCATGACTGCGGTGTGGGTCCCAGTGCCAGCTCTCTTGTGGGTATAGTGGGTCAAGTGGAGTGACCGAGTGGGCTCTAGAAAGCTGGCAGGCCCATGACCCTGTTCCGTGGAAAGCTTGGCACTGTCCAGTCCTGTGGTTTCTCAAGAGAAGTCACCAGTCCTAGCTTTGGAAGGACAGCTCTTGTTTTCTTAATGTCAACAACACACTTTGATATTGTAAAAACCCAGGAGTGCCTGAGCAGTCGGCGTGTGGCCTGTGGAACCAGCTGCTGGCTCACTCCTCACAGCCCAGCCCTGGGCGATGACAGGGGAGAGGAAGGTGGGGCTGGTCACCTCCCTGGTGGCAGCCCAAGCGTGAGCCCTCACTGGGGGACCACCAGGGTCCTGAGAAGGGGAGGAAGGGACTGCGCTGGAGGTTGGTGGGGGCCCTGAGGAGGGGTGGACGGAGGTGGATGAGGGGGAAGGAGAGCTCACCTTCAAGAGCACAGAGCTCATAGCCAAGCCCTGCCTTCCCTGTGGCCACTGCCCGGAAACTGGCAGGTGCTTGAACCTGGAAGGAGAGAAGTGGGTAGGCGTAGCTAGCCGTCAGTGCTGGGAGCTGTCTTAAGCAGGCCTGTCTGGAGGACCTAGGACTGATTGTATGAGAAGGTGACATGCGACCTTGCAGGAAGCCATGGATTGGGAGCTTAGGGTAGCAGTATGGAGGGGGTCCCTGCAAGCCTGTGACCTGGCCCTGCCCCGCACACCCCCAGGAGCCGTTCCCGCTCAGGAGACCGCTACCGGCGGGGCGGCCGGGGCCCCAGGCACCACAGCAGCAGTCGCAGCAGCTGGTCCCTCAGCCCGTCGCGCAGCCGCAGCCTGACACGCAGCCGCAGCCCCAGCCCAAGCCCCAGCCCCAGCCGCAGCCGCAGCCGCAGCCGCACGCAGAGCCATTCGCCATCACCTCCGAGGGAGAAGCTGACAAGGCCGGCGGCATCTCCCGCTGTGGGCGAGAAGCTGAAAAAGTGAGTAGAGCCGGACCTGGGGGGCCGTGAGCCATCAGACTCAGGTGGGGTTCTCCCCTGGAGGGCCTACCTGTAAGGCTGTGCCTGGGGTGCGGGGTCCAAGGGAGATGGGGCTGTGCGGGGGTGGGAGCTGAGACTGCTGCAGGGTGAGGCGACAGGCTCCCTTCCACCCTGCCAACTGCCCTCTTGCCTCGCTCTCACCCAGGACTGAACCTGCTGCTGGTAAAGAGACAGGAGCTGCCAAAGTCAGTAAGAATTTGGAACTCGCCTGCCTAATTCCCGCCAGCAGCAGTGCCCGAGAGCTGGGCCCGGTGGGCCTGCAGGGGGCCCGGGTGGGCTGGGAGGTCCAGACCCGGGCGGGACAGGAGAGGGGCAGGAGAGGAGCTTGCCCCCAGGACAACCACGTTCCTTCCCCTGCCTCTCTGCGCCCTTGGGGGATTCCCGCAGCCTGCCCTTCCTCCCCACAAGTCTCCCGCAAGTTGCAGGTTCTTGGCTGAGGTGGGTTGTGGGAGCTCCGGGATACCCACCCCCTCCCGTCTCTTCTCCCCCTCCCCCAGCCCAAGCTGACACCGCAGGAGAAGCTAAAGCTGAGGATGCAAAAGGCGCTGAACAGGCAATGTATGTGAGCTGTTCCCTGAGTGCTCCCCTTGACAGCCACATGAGGGCACGGGCTGGGGCGGCCAGGGGCTGGGGGTGTTCCTCTGCTTAACCTCCCCGCTCCCCCACAGTCAAGGCGGATAAGAAGGCAGCTCAGGAGAAGATGATCCAGCAGGAGCACGAGCGGCAGGTGAGGGGCCTGAGGGGGCCAGGTTGCCGAGCTGGGACGGGAAGCCTGGCTTCATCCTCATGGCTGCCTTTTCACAGGAGCGGGAGGACGAGCTCCGAGCCATGGCACGCAAGATCCGAATGAAGTAAGACCGCCCCCCTCCCAGTGCTGCCTCCTGCCTGCCCGCCGCTGGGCTGCTGCTGGGGCCCCACCCAAGCTGGCCGTGGGTGGATGAAAGAGCCAGCCTTGGGCCCTCGGGCCATGCCCGGCCACCTCTGGCTCTTCTCCCGCCATCTCCTCCCTCGCTGCCTGGCTTAGCATGCTTGCCGGTGCTGTTCTCATGGGCCAACAGGTCCCCCCTCCTTCTCCCACCAGGTCCCCGCCCTCACTTCCCTCAGGAAGCTCTCACCCACTGTGTTGCCCGGATAGTGCCCCCAAGCCCTCTGCCTCCCCAGCCTGCTATGGGTGGCATGGCCCTCATCTGTCCCTGCAATGAGCTGTGTGTTTTGTTTACTCCCTGCCCTGTCCTCCATGCCTAGACTTCTAACAGTGCTCAGCTGGCTCAGTCCCCTTGCCTGGCCTGCTTGCTTTTCATTTGCTCTTTTGGTACTGAGAAATGGCCAGGCTCAGAGCCTGGTCAGCCAAGCCTGGGTTCAGCTTCACTGACTTGCCACATCATGTGGCCTGGGTCCGGCACATGTCCCCTTGGGGCCTCCCATGACACTGTGAGCCAGGGGCAGTCTGGAACCATGGGCTGAGGTGGAACTGGAGGCCCCGGTGCCTGGTGTCCTCGGGCAGGGCTGTGTTCTAGCTCATGGTGGCACTAAGTGCTTGGACTAGCACCTTAACCTGTCTGGGCATGGGCAGCCATCCATGAGGACCCTGCTGTGAGGCTGTGTGGGAAAGGCCTGAGCTGCTGGCAAGGTTGTTGGGGATTTGGTTATGGTGGGCCACACTGGGCTCCTGCTCCTGGCTCTGCACCGTAACCCTGCAAGGCTGTACCAGCCTACAGACAGGGTCACTGCCCGCCTTGACTCCCTTGCTAGGATTTGGCCAGATGCAGGTCAGGCTCAGGGAAGGCACCTGCTGATCCTGGACCCCAAAGCAACAGCAAGTGAGGGCAATGCTGGACTGTCCAGCTGTGAACCCCACTGTCAAGTGTCTGCTCCCTGGCTGCTGCCACCCCCTGCCCCACCATCTCCAGGTTCACTCTTGGACCCGAACACCTGGATAGCTTTGGGGTCAGGTAGGTGCTCATCAGCCCTCCTTCCCCAGGGAGCGGGAGCGCAGAGAGAAGGAGCGAGAAGAGTGGGAGCGCCAGTACAGCCGGCAGAGCCGCTCGCCCTCGCCCCGTTACAGTGAGTGTTCCTGTGGCGCATGCCCAGCTCCCCTTTTGTAGGCTTCAGTCCCAAGGGGCCCAACCTCGAGGATTCCACCCCTGCCCCCGTGCCCACACTGGCTGTCCTCACTCACCCATCTCTTCTCCACAGGCCGGGAATACAGTTCTTCTAGAAGGTAAGGAAACCAGCCCAGCCCCCATTCCCCCTCTCCCCCCGGCTGTGCCACCCTCACAGCTCCTCTCCCTTCTCTCAGCAGGCGCTCGAGGTCCCGCTCCCGGAGCCCCCACTACCGACACTAGGTGGAAGAGGCTGGAATTGGGACACTGCTGTTTCTCTCCAATGAAATAAAGTCAGACACTATTTAATTCCCTTCCCTGGGCCTGTGTGTCATTTGTGCAGAGCTCTTAGTGCCTAGCAGCCCGTTGGGAGGAGCTGGCCGGTGGACAGGCCAGGTGCCAAGGGCACCCTAGTGGTTAGTCCTGCCCACGGCAGGGCGTCTGCACGGCAGCTCTTTGTTGGGCAGAGCTGCCGTGGCGTGGTGAGGCCTGCTGAGAAGGCAGGGGGCCCAGACCTGCCCACAGGTGCAGACAAGGTTCCGGCCTAGGGAGGATGGGCTGGGGCTGCTGGCGACAGGTCCAGGCCTTTCCCCACCCTCACCTCGGCCCTGGCCCTGGCCTCACCCACACTAGGAACCGGGAGCACGGCTTTCTGTGCCAGTCCTGCCCTGCCCCAGGCACTGGGGGCCGGCCGTTCCCTTCACCCCCTCACTGCAAACCGGTCTGTCCAGCCGTCCACCAAGGAGGGGGAGCTCCCACCCCACCTCAGACACCCCAAGAAAGCCAGGATCCAGGTCCAAGGGGAGACGGGACCATTTATTCACGGGAAGGGGAGGGAAAAAGACAAAGTCAACACAGCATGGGCAGGGGTACAGGGCTGGCCGGAGGACACTCCATGCTCAGGCCTTGCTGGCTGCCTCGGGGTGCTTCTGCCGCAGGTGTTTGTCCAGGGTGGCACGCAGGCCGAAGGGCACACAGCAGAAGGGGCACTCAAAGCGGGTGCTGCCAGGCCCTAGCCCGTGCATGCGGCGGTGGCGATTAAGCTTGCTGCTCTGGGCGCAGGCATAGGGACACTGGTCGCAGGCGTACGGCCGCTCTCCGGTGTGCGAGCGCCGGTGCACGGTCAGGTTGCTACTGTTGGCGAAGTGCTTTCCGCAGAACTCGCAGCTGCCCCCAGGCCCACGGCTCTTTCCCACCAACGACTTGGACATCTTGCCGGGGGATGTCTTGGGACTCTTGACATGCTCAGTTCTCTCTTCCTCGGGGACAGGTGCCCAGATTTCTCCCCCAGGGCCTGCCTGAGCCCCGTTGCCTGGAGCCCCTGGTTCCTGGATGCCTGCAGTGGCAGCAGCCCCGGCCCCCTCACCCCTGCTGCACGGGAGGGTGCTGGTGGCTGGGGCAGCGGCGTGGGCAGCTGGCTCCGGTGGGGCAGCGGAGGCCTGGGCCTCGCAGGGGCTTGAGGACAGCGGCTGCCGGTGGGTTTTCTTATGGCGGTTGAGCTTGCTGCTCTGAGCGCAGGCGTAGGGACACTGGTCGCAGGCGTACGGCCGCTCACCGGTGTGTGAGCGCATGTGCACCTTGAGGTTGCTGAAAGAGCTGAGGGTCTTCTTGCACACGGAGCAGGTGGGGCTCCCCCGGGAGCCCTTGACCTCCGCTGATGGCCCTGCTACAGCTGACACAGCCACGGCCACCTCAGCCAGGCCCAGCAGCGGGGCTTCAGGCGCCTCTGACTCCGTCTGGTAGATGGACAGTCCGTGGTCCCACTGGGCATGGCGTAGCAGCTTCCAGGCACCTGTGAACTGCCGGCCGCAGCGCAGGCAGTTCAGGATCTTGAAGTCCTTGGTTTCTGCAGAGAGAAGGGAAAGGACAGGGGTCAAGACCATGCACTGGACAGGAAGCCAGGTGAGAAGCTGGAAAGACGCTGGTGTCAGGGGGAGTGACTCAGTTAAATAAAGTGTCAGATGAGGGCTAGGCAGATGGGAGGGCCTTTCTGTCTCCAGCCTCAGTCCCCTTACATTTTCTAGAAGGGAAGGGGTGGGCCGGGATTTCAATCTAGAGACTGGGAGGTGGCTGAGTGGAGGTCCCCCCCACCTCAACATGGGTTTAAAAAGATTGCTCAGGCCTGTTAACTGGGTGCCAGGCCCCCATGCAAGGTGCGTGACCTTGGTAGCCCCGCCTGGAAGAGGACCAAGGTCGAACTGGGCCAAAAGGCTTGGCTGCTGCTCAGCACATGTCTGCCCGCCCATGGGTGCCATCCGTTGGCCACCTCCTAAGGCAGCCTCAGGTGGGATGGCCACCCACCCTGGCTCCTCGGGGTAGGGGGGTTGCTATGACAGCAAATAGGGCGCGGCAGAGTTTGGGTGGAATAACGTCACTACAGAAGCCACCCAAGTGTCCACAGTAGTCCCAGGCCAGGCCTGGGGGAATATTCTGCGTTGCTTAAGTCCATCCCAGCCCCTCCCCCGCCAGGCCACCTTCCCTGCTGAGGCTCCCAAGTTCAGCCAATCAGCCCCTCCCTTCACCCACCACGCCCTGGCCCCTCCCTGATTGAATCCCCTCCCTAATTGAATCAAGTCCCAGAAATGGGGGGCTGGAAGCAATGCATTAACCTCCTGGCCAGCGCTGATCAGCCCCTGGGGCTGAGGGTCAGGCACCTGGGGTTCTGGGCCTTAATTCCCTCCAGGTGTCCTGCACCCAGGACCCTGGCTCTGAGCAGGGGCTTTCCAGCACCCAAGGGCTGGGAGATTCCGCAAGGCCAGAGCCAGAATCCTCTTTGCCCCGACTCCCCATCACCTGTCCCCAGCAGTCGTCGCAGCCACGCGGGAAGGAGATGGCGGTCCCCCTCTCAGCTGGCCTCCCCCTCTTCCCCAGGGCCACTGCTGTCCCTAGAGGTCTCCCCTACAGCCACTCTGGTCCAGCCACCTGGCCAGTTATTTCTGGCCAAGGGGAAGGAGAAGTGAAACCAGATTGGGGGTGTGTATGTGTGGCAAATCCCCAGGCCAATTTTCTGGGGTTGGCCACACCCTGTGGGCGGCCCTCTGGGCCTGCCCAGCCCTCGTCTGCCCCCCACCCCACTGCAACTCCCCAGCTCTAGGACTTCGGGCAGGCCCTGGCCACGCCTAGGCTGAACCCGGTGGGGAGCCCGAAAGGGGAAGTGAGGCTCCTTGCCCTGCCTGTCCAGCTCAGCCCCCGCCTCACGGGGAGCCCAGCCCTTGAACTTGAGGTGTGTGTGTGTGGGGGGGGAAAGACTACAGCCAACATTTTCTTACCTGAACTCAGGTAGGGGTCGGGGCTGCTAAGGGGCGAACAACCCAGTTTCTTGTGGTCCACGAAGGTAGTGATGGCTTCCAGCGGAAATTTCTGCAGGCAGCGGCCGCAGGTCAATAGATCTGGGTGTTTCTGGGGCCAGGGCTGGCGGTCTGCAAGGGAGGAAGCGGGTGGTGGTGAGCGCAGGGTGGGGCCAGGATGGGGGCTGGGGGTTCCGAGGGAGGGGAAACCCGAAGGTCAGAAGGGTGGGGGGAGCTCAGGAGGGACAGTATGGAGAGGAGGGGGTCCCGTTTGGGCAGTGGGAGGGAGGCGCCCCGAGGTGGGGGGCGGTGGAGTACTCACCCGGAAGGCTTACGGTCAGCGGCGACCACATTGCCCAAGGGTCCTGGGCTCTGAGGTCTTGCAGGGCCGCCGTGGCGTCCACGGGGCCCCGGGGCGAGTGGCGAGGTTCGGCTCCCAAGTGCTCCGGCGTGGACATTTCCTTCAGGAGGAAGCGCTCCAGCGCTTCGGGCTGGAGCGGCCGCGTTTCGGGTTCGGTCTTCACATCGATGACCAGCTCCGACATCTCCAGCTCCGACGTCTCCATCTCGTCGTCTGAGCTGGCGGCGGGCGCGGGGTCCACCCGGCGGGGCGTGCTGCCCGCCTTGCGGCGGGACATGAGGCACGGGGCCGGACGGGCAGGCGTGCCTGGCGGGCGGAGGACGTGCGCGAGCGGAGGCGGCAGAGGCGCTGGGCAGGCAGCGAGCGTCCTGACCGTGGCGCTCAGGTGAGTGACTGCGGCGACCCGCCGCGGACTCCTCTTACACGTGCTGGCCAGGCCCGAGGCTCCGCCTCCGAGGGCGGGACCTGGGCGAGGGACGGGGCGGCCCCGCTGGGCCCCCGGACCGCCCTGTGCAATCTCGGCGCTGCTGGCAAGCGACCGACCTAATCGTCTAATCACTCTCAGTTCACGGCGCAGGGGGCGGTGCCTGATCCCATCGGAAGGCTGAGGCTAGTGAGCTTAACGTGGTCCCGCGGCGTCCCTTCCCCTGGAGGGGACAGAAGCTGCAGAGACAGGATCAAGGGGAACACCAGCATCGCTCTCCAAGTGTCTTGGGTTGATTCATTGATTGATATTCACTTTTCCTGAGAGAGACACAGCCCTCCCATCCACTGCTCCAGTCCACAAATGCCCCTACCCCCCCGACCCCTGCAGGTCCAGGCTGAAGCCAGGGGCCAGGGCAGGAGCTCCATTCCGACCTCTGCACCGCGAGAAATTGAGTCCTCTCACCTGCTGCCTCCC
The DNA here is from genome assembly GCF_017591425.1 of Ochotona curzoniae. Classification (NCBI taxonomy): domain Eukaryota; kingdom Metazoa; phylum Chordata; class Mammalia; order Lagomorpha; family Ochotonidae; genus Ochotona; species Ochotona curzoniae. The sequence continues at coordinate 609,425 of NW_024465561.1, read as the reverse complement.
AAGGCTGACAGCAGCAGGAAGCTGGCATTACAAGCAGAGCTGGGGCCAGAACTCAGACAGGTCTTTGGTTTAGCTGACACTGGGGCCTGGTGGGGAGGGGGCATTGAGCAGGGGGGTTGTTGTGAGCCACACATCTCATAGGAAATGGGATTTAAAAGTAAGCTTGTTTTGGTGCAAAATAAAAAATCCATCATGTTTACAATCTTTGCAATCCATGCATAATCACAGACACCCTCCTCTGTTTCTGCACCTGGAATTGCTTTAAAATCCCAAAGATATTGGGGGGCCGGGTGGGGCAGGGAGCGCCATCAGGTAAAGCATTGGGAACCTGGCTGCTCCACGTCCCTTAATCGGCCTGGGAGGGCAGCCGAAGATGGGCCCAGTTCTTGGGCCCAGCACCTGGCTCCCGCCCGGCCCAGCCGCCGCCCTTTGGGCCATTTGGGGAGTGACCCAGAAGATGCGAGATCTTTATCTCCTATCCCTGATTAGGAAATACACTGACCTGTGCAGGCTTCCTTGAGCTTGCCTCTGAGCAGTCCTCAGATCCCCATCGACCCCCACCCTGTGCTTTTCTTATTTCCCAGTTGGTTGACTGTCCCCTTCCTGTCTGCCAGGCAACCCCCCTGTGGTCAGGGCCAGTGTCCCACCGCAGTCCTCAGCCCAGCTCAGAGCGGAATTCCAAATTCCCCGAGTCCTTCACATTGTTATTCAGCCCTGGCTCAATTGTCCTCCTCAGGGGCCAGAGCCCAGGGCCTCCCTGGCCTCCTATCTCAAGTGGCCCCACCCTGACCAAAGCCTTGCAAATTACACTCACTGACCTCCAAGTGTCCCCCCACGGCTGCCACCTGCCTCAGGGGTTCTGAAATTACAACTTTGAGGAGTCAGTCCCCTGCTTCCTCTCAGCTCCCCAAGGAGAGACAAAGAGCTTCCATCCTCCGGTTCATTCCCCCAATGGTCACAACAGCCAGAGCTGAGCTGATCTCTAACCAGGAGCCAGAAGTTTCCCCCTGATCTTCCACTTGAGTATGGGTGCAGGATCCCAAAGCCTTGGGATGTCCTCTACTGCTTTCCTGGGCCACAGGCGGGGAACTGGATGGGAAGTGGAGCAGACAGGATATGCACCTGCACCCATATGCAAGCCAGCACGTGCTTGCAAGGGGAAGGTTTAGGCATTGAGCCATCCCTCCCGGCCCTAAGCTTTTTTTTAAAAAAAAGATTTATTTATTTTTTTATTGCAAAGTCAGATATACAGAGAGGAGCAGAGACAGAGAGGAAGATCCTCCGTCCGATGATTCACTCCCCAAGTGAGTGCAACGGCCGGTACTGCGCCGATCCAAAGCCGGGAACCAGGAACCTCTTCCAGGTCTCCCATGCGGTTGCAGGGTCCCAAAGCATTGGACTGTCCTTGACTGTTTTCCCAGGCCACAAGCAGGGAGCTGGATGGAAAGTGGAGCTGCCGGGATTAGAACCGGCGACCATATGGGATTCTGGGCGCATTCAAGGAGAGGACTTTAGCCACTATGCCACGCCGCCGGTTTTTTTTTTTTTTTCTTCTTCTTCTTAATATCACTTCTGTGAAACTCCACGAATCCTCATCATTTTTCCTTCAGGGTCTTGGAGTCTGTCCACTGGGGCAGGCAGGGTTAAACGATCAAGTAGTTTATTGAATTCCTATTATGTGTCTCACTGGCCCTGGGCGCCTGGCGCTTGGGGAGCTGTTGGGGAACACTGCCCGAGCACAGGTGCCCAGTCCCATGCGGGGTGTGACCCTCTTGTCAGGGGCCCAGAGGACCCACCATGGCCAACCCCTCATGCATCCCAGCGCCCAGCTTTCCTCCTGCCCTGTGGCCACGGCGAGTTTCCCTCACCGGCTCGTGCGTGGGGAGCCAGAGCGCCGAGCCGGGACCAGGTGCCCCCTCGCTGCGCCACGCTTTTCCTCCGGCGTAGAATACGGGCACCTCAGAGGCCTCCAGCTTGCAGGGGGCTGGCTGGCGAGGGAGGGCAAAGCCGCAGGCGGAGCAAGGACCTGGGTACACCGGGCTCCCAGGAAGCCGGCCCGCGACCACGTGGGGACGGCGGCGCGGGCGGAACTCAGGCTCCGCAGCTCGCCGCTCGCCCGGACCTTTGCCATGGGGGCGCCGGAAGTGGGGGCGCCGGCAGCTGCGGACGGCGGTGAGTAGCGCGGGAGGTACTGGGGCGTCCGGAGGAGCAGGTGCCCCGAGCCGCGGTGTCCCCAGCCGGGGTGTCCGGGGCCGCGGTGTCCCCAGCCGTGATGTCCGGAGCCCCGATAGGCCGGAGGCGGCAGGAAGGGGCCGGCGGATGCTGCGCTGCAGGGAGCAGACGCGAACCACGGCGGCGGTTCCCGCCTTTCCTCCGAGCTGAGGGGAGCCCCGGGAGGCGGAGGAAAGAGGACACCCTGGGGGGTGGTGGTGGCCTGGAGGACACTCTCAGAAAAGTCGGGAATTGCCTCAGGGCCGAGGGCTTCCCTCCACAGCCCTGCCCTAGCCGTTGACCCAGGTGATGGTCTTGGGACTCCGGGGCGATTTGAGGTTTCCAGGTAAGGGTGTGGATGTGTTTTTGTTTTTTTCCTTTCTTTCTCCTGAAATCTTCAAGGCAGACCACCGCCTACTTGGAAGCTGAGAAGAGAAAGGGTGTGGGGGTGGAGAACATATGATCTTTCCCCTGACACACCCTAGTGACCGTTCTCAGGCCTGACCTGATGAGATCGCTCCAGGGCAGGCACCTCCAGATGCTTCCCAGGATGGGCTTGGGCACCGGGCAGTGGGGTCTGCTTCCCCCTGGCCAGATCTCCCTGCCAGCGCGGGACCTCCCTTTTGATTTTTCCCAGCTCTCCCCACCTCCATCCCCCTAAGACCCTGGGTACTAGGGTGTAGCCAAGGCCAGAGGACGAAGGCCCTGGGGACTGGTGACCCTTGAGTAGCCTGGAATGATATGGTCAGATAAACTTTGAAATGTAGATGTGCTGTATTCCCTGAAAGCCTCATCTCCTCTATCAGAGGATGAAACCTTGCAGTCCCCTTGGCTCATTTTTCCTCTCCAAGCTAGCTAGCCCTTGTGGTAAAGGCTGACTTTTTTTTTTTTAAAGATTTTATTTTTTTATTGGAAAGGCGGATATACAGAGAGGAGAGACACAGAGGAAGATCTTCCGTCCGATGATTCACTCCCCAAGTGAGCGCAACGGGCCGATACCATGCCAATCCGAAGCCAGGAGCCTCTTCCGGGTCTCCCACGCGGGTGCAGGGTCCCAAAGCTTTGGGCCGTCCTCGACTGCTTTCCCAGGCCACAGGCAGGGAGCTGGAAGGGAAGCGGGGCTGCCGGGATTAGAACCGGCGCCCATATGGGATCCCGGGCGTGCAAGGCGAGGACCTTTAACCACTTGCGCCACCGCGCCGGGCCCAGTGGTCGGAACCTTGAGTCCAGTGGTCCTGATGGGGAGTTCATGAAGAAACCTCATCTGGGATGACCCCAGACTTGAGTTGCTTGTGCCAACAATACAGAGTTCGGTTGAGTCTGTCACCCACATCAATCTACACACATACTGGTGAATGTAATTGCCTGGTCAGGTCCTTCCTCAGCTCATGTGCTATACAGACCTGCAGGTACTATGGCCCAGCCCAACCCAGCCTGTCACAGTCCTGGCCTTTGTACATACCAGTGGGAACTACACCCTAGTTGGGGGCAACCTCCAGTAACTCCACCAGGCCTACCCCCAGCCCTGGTTCCTACACATGTCAGTTTGCACAGCAGAATAGTCTGGTCCTTGCCACCTCCCAGTTGGACTTCCGTATACATCTGTGGGTGTTGCAGCTTAGCTCAGCTCATCCACCACATGAATGTCCACATGTATTGTACCATGTCTGCCAAGCCTGGCCAGTCAGCACTTACCCTGGTTCATGCATGCACCAGTGAATGCAGTGGCCTGGGTTAGCCTGGCCCTCCTCCAAACCCAGCTCGCTGCAGGCCAACAGTTGTCACAGCCCTGCCCATCCTGATGATGTGCCCTGAGTCTCAGCTCTTACCAGTGGGAGCAGTGACCCACTGCCGCCTCCCAACCAGGTTCACTCCTGGGAGGCCTTGTTGTGCTAGGGGCAGCCTGGGCAGCCCCTAGTCCCCGCCCTAATGTGAAATGTTGGATGTTGCGTCCCAATCTGGCCTGCCTGCACCTGGTCCTGACTCTCACACCTGTCAGTGGATGTTGCAGACCGGTTCAGTCCAACTGACCCACATGCCAATAGGCATGTAACCCAGCCTGGTCCTGACTTCTCCCAGCCTGGGCTGTATCTTAAGGCGAGTTATGGTGTGGGTTTAACCCACTATGGCACAGTGCCTGTTGCCCGGTTGGTGTCTTAGCCTCTGCCAAGTGTACAAACTTTTTTTTTTAAGATTCATTTTTAGATTTTATTTTTTTTAAGATTTATTTTTTTAAGATTTATTTTAAGATGTATTTTTATTGGAAAATCAGATTTACAGAGAGGAGGAGAGACAAAGATCTTCCTTATGTTCGTTCACTTTTCCAAAAGCCACAATGACCAGAGCTGAGCCAGTCTGAAGCCAGGAGCCAGGAGCTTCTCCCAGGTCTCTCATGCAAGTGCAGGGTCGTTAGCAGGAATTGGATGCGTTAGCAGGAATTGGAAGGAGAGCAGCCAGGACTGGAACTGGGGTCTTATGGAATGGTAGCAGTGCACACAGAGGCTTGGCTTACTGCACCACCGGGCTAGGCCTGAAACAGTCTTTCTGACTGAAGTCCCATGGCCAGGCCAGCCTCGGGGCTTCGCCCGGTCCTTACAGCCGGAACAGCATGCTCTGTTCCACGGGGTGTTCCAGGCGCTGGAGAGAGAGCAGCGGGAAAGCAAGGTGGCCATCTTGGGCCTCGGAAAGGCAGGGCTGGGGAGCGGCCCACGAAGGGACCACCAGGGAGAAAGCTGCCCTGGGCCTGGCACTGTGAGGGCTCCATCGGCATTGCAGGTCTGTGGTGTGTGAGGACTTGGGCCTCGGCCCTGTGTGGAGGGGGGCTAAGCTGGACGTTTGGTGTGCCCCTGTTCCAGCCTTCCTCTCAGGCTGTGGCGTCTGTGCCCTTGCCGGCTCAGCTTTGTTCCTGCAGAAAGCCCCTCAGGCTGTGCTTTCCATGGCCATCCCTTTTCCCCTCGGGACACACATGCCTGGACAGTGCTCAGTCATGGGATTAGGGACTGTCCAGCAGGTGTCTGCCTGGAGAGTGGGCACCAGCGCCCCCTTTGGGAGGGTCAGGGCTTTAACCAGCCCCATCACACTTCTACCCACAGATTCCTGCCTGCCTGGGGCCTGGGCTAGCTCTGGCATTCCGGTCACTCGAGTTCCTTGGCATTCAATGGTAAGGAGGCCTCTTTTCTCCTCCATTCATGTATTCCTTCGTGTATAATTGGTGGGCTCTGGGCTTCTATTTTTCCTTTCTTTCTTTTTTTTTTTTGGAAAGACGAAAGAGTTAGAGACAGAAGGAGAGCGATCTTCCACTTGCTGGTTCACTCTCCAATGGCTGCAACAGACCAAAGCTAGGAGCCAGGAACTCCTTCCAAGGTCTCCCACATGGAGGCAGGGCCCTAAGCAGTTGGACCATCCTTCACTGCTTTCCCAGCTGCATTAGCTGGGGACTGGATTGGAAGCTAAGCAGCCAAGATTCTGACATGGGATGTTGGCATGCCAGGCCACAGCACTGCCCCTGAGCCCTGTCTAATCCAGGGAGTTGAATATCAGCTCGTCATTATGTCCAGGTTGACATTCCACACGGGCACGGTGGCTCCCCTGCAAGCAGGTGGCTCAGACTGGGTAGAAGGCAAGGTCTCCTGGTGGCTCACCCAGGCTGCGTGTGAGAGGAGGCTGGGGCCGTTCGTCCCAGAACTGTTGCCCAGAGCTGGGGGATAAAGCCCTCGTGGGGGCAGGCATTCGTCACCGTGATCAGGGGCTAGGGCCGGCACTGTAGGGCTGCGGGTTCCCATTTGAGCAGCAGCCCAACCGTGGCCGTCTGGGGAGTGAACCAGCAGGTGAGAGCTCTGTCTGTCTTTTAGATGAGTCAAACACACACGCACACAAAGATGCTGTGTTGGACACTGCCACCCACATGGGAAGGAATTCCACTTTCCAGTCCCAGCCCTCACAGGCTTCTGGGGGAGTGACCCAGCAAATGGTGCTCCCTCGCTTGCTCCATCTCAGGCGCTCTCTGTCTCTGCCTTTCAAATAAATTAATTGGAAAAAAAAATGAGCAGACAAAAGCCTGGCGCTCACACTCTTGTGGGTGACACTTGTTTTCCAGCCAAAGTCACTGGGGAGAATGGGAGGATGACAAGAAGCGGGTTGTGGGAAGTCCAGACGGTGCCTGGCAGCCCCCTCCCCAGCCCCCGCAGCCCCCTCCTCAGCCCCCCGCAGCCTCCCTCTCCCTCCCCAAGTAATGGTTTCCCTGCTCTTCCCCCAACAGCCAGGAGCATGCACAGCTCAGCCCCCTTGCCAGTGCCGGTGCCCGTCCTGCGCCTGCCCCGAGGGCCTGACGGCTTCAGCCGTGGCTTCGCCCCCGGTGGCCGGGGGGCTCCCCTGAAGCCAGGCGGGACCACCTCCTCCTCCTCCTCCCTGGCCCAGGAGTCTCTGGAATCCCAGGAACAGCGGGCCCGAGCCGCCTTGCGGGAGCGCTACCTCCGCAGCCTGCTGGCCATGGCGGGTCGCCGGGTGAGCTTCACGCTGCACGAGGGCGTGCGCGTGGCCGCCCACTTCGGAGCCAGCGACCTGGACGTGGCCAACTTCTACGTGTCGCAGCTGCAGACGCCCATCGGGGTGCAGGCGGACGCGCTGCTGCGCTGCAGCGACATCATCGCCTACTCCTTCAAGTGCTGAGGACTTCGCGTGGAGCGGTGTGGGGCGCCTGGAGATTCTGGATTCTGAATCCAGGGTTGGGGCAGTGACACCCTGTAGACCCCGCTGAAAGCAGCGACCTCCGTCACAGAACTCCGGACTGGACAGCGGCAGGCAGCTGGACACCGCCGCCTGGACGGGCACGGGCTGGGCGCACTGCGGGGGCCCGGCCCTCCCCACCTGGGCAAGGGAGTGGGATTCCGTGGGTGGTTGTGATGGGGTTCCTGTCCAGGGGAGCTGAATAAAGGCGTGGAATTGCCCACAGGGTCTGCGTGATCCAGAAGATGAGAATTTGATTTATTTTGGGGGTGGGTGGGTAGCAGGTGGGGCCGGCGGTTGGGAGGGCAGTGGCCACTACCTCTGGGCGCAGGGCACCCCAGCACCAGAACAGGCCGAGAACTCCTGGGTAGGGTGAAGCCTCACCCCGCTTTTTCCACTTTCACCCCAGTAGGTGGCCTTACCACCCGAGTCCCCGTAGCCTCCTTTCACGGACCTTTTTAAATAAATATCTGTGTATCTGACAGGCAGGTTGGCAGGCAGATCCCCCATCCACTGGGTCCCTCAAAATGCCACAGCAGCCAGGACTGGCCCAGGAGCCTGGACCACCACCGTCCGCCTCTCCCACGGGGGGTGGGGGTGGCAAATAGCTTCGGCCCCCTTTGCAGCTTGTTCCTTGAGTGCGTCTGCACAGAAGGTGGCGCCGCGGAAGCCGGGCGGCAGGTGGTAGATGAATGGAGCCAGTCCTTCCATTCACAAGCCCATCGCTGGCCAGTCCCGGGGCCTCCTTCTCCAATTGCCTTGGCAACGACGTGACTCGTCCCTCCCTCCCCCGAGGTCCCTGTCCCCCCCGTTGGCGGACGGCGGCCCGGTGCGCTGAGCGAGGATCGAGCCAGGTGACGGTGCGTGTGTGCATGGCTTGGGGCACGAGCCACCGGGGACGTCGGCCATCGGGAGACCGGCCAGGGACGACGACGACCCCGCTGCGCGCCTGCGCGCTGCTCCGGGAGACGGCGTCCACTGCCCGCCCCGCCCGCGCTGCAGTTCCGGCTCTGCAGATTCGCCGCTCCCACGTCTCCCTTCCCCCGTGCCTCCTTCTGGCCCTTTGTCCTCCGTCTCTACCCGGGCTTTTCACGTCGTCCACGAGTCCATCTTCCTCTTGCAGTCGCGCTTCGAGTCCGCGTTTCCGGACTTTTCTGACGCGGCGGCGGGCTGTGAGCGAAAGTGCGAGTGCGAACGCGCCGACGCGCCTGGGGGTTGGGGAGGGAGGTGGAGGCGGCCTCCCGACGACAACGACGACAACGACGACGACGACGACCACGAGAGCGGACGGAGGCGGCGCCTGAGGCGGCGCTGGAGCCCATGCCCCGGGACGGCGCGATGTCCCCGGGGCCCCCGTGAGGCGGCGGCCATGGAGCTCCCGCCGCAGGAGGCGCCGCCAGGCCCGGGCGGGGACGGCGACGCCGGGGAGGCCGCTGCCCACCAGCCTGGGGGCTCTGGCAGTCCCGCATCGCCCCCCGCCGACGGGCGCCTCAAGGCTGCGGCCAAGCGCGTCACCTTCCCGTCCGACGAGGATATCGTGTCCGGCGCGGTGGAGCCCAAGGACCCCTGGAGACACGGTAGTGGTGGGGGGCGCGGGGAGAGAGGGGGGTGCTGGGAGAGGGGATCCCCGACATTGTACTCAAGGGTGCCGGTTTGCACGGAAGCCAGAGATGGGGGAGCTCTGTGTCCCCCCTCTTCCCGTGACACACACGCCACTTCTCCCTGCGCAGGGACTGTGGGCTGAGGGCGCGGGCAGGGGGTCGGTCTGTAGGGCTGGTATGGAATTGGGAGGGCGGCTGCCTTGGAGTTCCTTGTATTCCCCCTTCAGGAGAAGGCTCAGTGGGATAGAGTGAGGTGCAGCTGCGGCCTGGGCTGGTGGGTGCCTTGGCTGCAAGGAGGAGGCTGTAAGGGGCGAGATGCCAAGTCCCTGGTTCAGGCCAAGGTGGTCCGAGACCACGGAAAGACGGTCCCTGGAACCCCCAGGCCTGGCTCCGCCACGGGAGTCGGGGCACGCAATGGAGGCAGGCGTTGGAGTTGCTGGTCAACACGAGAGGAAGGCAGCAGGTGCAGGTGTGGGGCAGGGGGCAGGTCCCCTGGCGACCGCCCCTGTTGGAACAGCAATGAAAGGGCAGCTGAAGTGGGTGTGTTGGAGCTGAGTCCTGCCAGGGTGGAACCGGCAGAGACGGGGGGTGGGGGGGGTCTACCCGCAGTGGTTCTGCAGAAGTTGGTTTGCTGCTCCACTCTCCCGAAAGGGACAGGCACCTCTTGGGTCACTGTGGGCATGGAGGCCCCGGTGTGGTGTTGTTGGACAGGTTGATCACTGGGTGCTGGACACGCAGGGAGCCCCTCCATAAGCCCCTGAGTCACAGAGACGGTGACTAATGTCGGACTTGGGCTTGAGTTCTGGCTCCAGGAGCTGGAGGCCAGTTCTGGGGGCGCTGGGGCTGAGGCAGATCAGGGAGCTGGGGGTAAGACAGGGGTACAGCCTGGGGAGGCAGGGAAGGGCCATGGTCTGGGAGTGGCTACTCCAGGTCAAACCCTGGGCCGCTTAGTGAATGCAAGCTGCCTGCCTGACCCCACTGGGCCTTGCGGTCCCATCTACAAAGTGAGGGTCCAGTCCCCACGGCATCTGCTGGGCCAGAGGGGTCAGGGAACGTGTTGGGGAGGAGCCAGGTGGGCCCCCACCGAGGCAAGGCTTTGGTGTAAGGACGCTGTTTGTCTTTTTAGGGGCTGATCCCGAGAAGTGTGCTCCTGGGGTGTGGTAGGGTCTGGCTGTGGCTGCTGGGGCTGAGTTGGTGGTCCGTGCGTGGGCTGGGCGGAAGGCGTCTGCTCTGCCTGTCAGAAGGTCTGAGGAGGAGGTGCAGTTTCCCCTTGGAGCCTCCTGCTTGTTCCCCCTGCAAACAGGGGCGTTGATGCCATCCGGGGGGCTGGTTGTGAGGGCCGGGCGAGTTTGTCCTTGTGGGTTCCTGACGCATCAACAGCAGCTGTTCCCCGAGCAGATCTGTGCTTGTGTTTTGCTTCTTCGTGGGCCGCTTTGGAGAGGCAGTGAGGCTGAGCGGTGGGAGGGAGCGCCACAGAAGGAGGGGGCCGCCGACTGGCCTGCGCTTGGGTGAGGGGTACGGGTGGTGCTGCCAAAGGTGTGGAGGGGTTTCGTAGGCCTAGGCAGAGGTGCTGGTGGACTGGCCCATGAGCTCGGGCCCTGGCCGAGGAGAGGCTGCAGGAGTTGGGCCTGAAGCCAGTCTCTTTGAACGCTGGGATTTGGGGGAGCAGAAACAATAAAGGGCCTGGGACCGTCCAGAAGCATGTGCTGGCCTCTATGCCCAGGGAAGCCTGGGGCTGCGCGAGGCGAAGGGCTGGCCAGCGTGTAGAAGAGTGGGGGGTCATGACAGACACAGCTGCCAAAGGCCCTAGCCACCAGGAGGCCTGAGTCTTGGGAGGGCACTGCCTGGAGGAGGGGTTGGTGGGCTTGGAACAGGGGTGGGAAGTGTGTTGGAGCTGGCCTCTCAGCCGGGGGAGGGCAGTGGAGGGGTCCAGCAGAGGCCAGTAGGTGACAGGAGCCCGTGAGCCCAAAGTAGAAGGGATTCCACTGTGTGGAGGTTGCCTGGTCCATGGGGACCCCATCGCGAGGTGCAGGACGAATGTGGGGTCTGGAGCCCTCAGCTGTGAGGGGGAGGGGGCCTGGCAGGGGTACCCTAGGGGTGGAGTGATGGCCCCTCCCTACGCCCTGTGTGTTCCCACCCAGCAAGGATCCCTGCCTCGTGCTCTCCACCCCACCCCCCACCTGAGGGTTTGGGGAGCCAGGTGTGGGAAGTGAAGCATGGGGAGGAGGCAGAGTGGAAACCCCGTGTGGAAGCAGGGGCCGTGGCAGACCCCAGGGTCCCAGCCAGCTCTGCTCGGGGCCTAGGCTGCACTTGCCCAGGGTGCCCTTTCAGACCAAGCTGTGTGAGCCAGCGAGAGCTGGGCTAGACCCCGAAGGCACGGTGGGCACTGAACTCTGTGTGAGAGGAACTTGTGACCCAGGCACATGACAGCCGGCCCAGTCTGTGGAGAGGCCTGCTCTGCCCTCCTAGCCTGCCACCGGCCCAGTCCCTGCTCCCAGACTGCGGGAGGTCGTGGGGTGTCTACAGGGAAAGGGGCCCCAACAGGCCACCCTCTGAGGGCCCCTTGGGTTTCTGGGCTGGGGGATGGTGAGAGCTGTGACCCAGTGCTCCGAGCCAGGGATGCCCCGGGCTGGAAATGCACACTGTTCTTGGTGACACTGGTGGCACTGAGCTCACACTTTGTCCTTGGAACTGGTCTGACAGGTAGAGCTCTCGGGAGAGCAGGAGGAGGTTGGCTCTTCTCTGTGACAGTGAGGGTGTGGGAGGAGGGGAGAGGGCCGGGGGAACCGCCAGGACACAGCTGTCCAAGTGTCCGTCCAGACCCAGTTCACCTGCTGCCGCTGGGGTTGGCAGCTGGACTTGGCCCCTGAGTGGCCATGTGACTTCATGCTCCGGGTCTGACTGTCGGTCACAAGCTGGGTGACAGGGACAACTTGCCTAACTTTGGGCAACCTCTCTTAGCTGGGGCCACTAGCAGGAGAGGCAAGGTGCAGCTGCCCCCTCTCGTGCCTCCGTCTCCCATGGCATGTATTCCGCACCTCTGTGTCGCTGCGCGTGAGCGTCAGGTCCCTGGTGCGGGGTGGGGGGGAAGGGGGCAAGTGCCTGCTCTCTGCCAGCTCTCCACCAGGCCGTGCCCTGCACTCTAGCCACACTCCTGGTCCCTGCATACCCTGCTTGTTCAGCTCTTAACTTGTGGTTGCCACTGCACAGGCAGAGTGTGAGCCCCCTCTGTGGCCCCAGTCTGGCAGGTAGGAGGGCTTGGAGCTTCGGGTGATGCAAGGAGACATCAGGGCTTCCTCTGATGCCCCAGAGTGGCATTCATGGGAGAACGTGTGGGGCGGTGGACTGGTCTGCGCTCCTCCATGGTCAACAATGATGGACTTTAGCACCCATCCAGGCCCCCAGGAAGGGCAGGTGCAGCTGGCAGGCGGGCGGCAGTCATAGAGCCGGACAGGGGTGTGTGTGTCTGTCCGGGGAGCTGGCCTGGCTCTCGCGAGCCTCACAGGCTCTGACTCTGAGAGGTTTCAGGTCCATGGCGCCCCGAGCCCCAGCTGGGTGCTGGGAGCAAAACCAGGAGTCGTATTTTCCCCTAAGTCCTCCAGACCTGGCTGTCCCGTGCCAGGGCCCAGTTCTCAGCACCGCTGGTTGACCGTTGCCTAGTCTCAGCGTCTGCCTTTGAGGCCTCTGACCTTGCGGATGAGCTGTGCTGCGGCTGTGGAGCGTGGCCGTGCCTGGGGACACAGGCTGGGTGAGCTCCCTGCCCTCTGGGCCTCACCTCCCACATGCCTGTGCTCTGGGTGCCCTGCAGGCAGGTGGGTGCTGGTCACCTCAATTTATACATCATGAGAAAGTGGAGGTACAGGGAGGGAAAATAGCTGGCTTGAGGCCGCATGGCTGCTAAGTGGCCAACCTGGGATTCAAAGCCAGGCCTTCTGGCTGGGGCAGGTTGCCTCATTGGGCCAGTGAGTGCACGCCCCATGATGGTGCCAGCTAGCCTTACGGGTTTGGGGGAGTGAGAAGCGGGCACCATGAAGGGCCAGCCCTGGAGGGGCTGCTGGTGTCGAGCAGCTCCCAGGGGCTGTGGGACCACTGTGCCTGCAGCTGAAGCCTCGGGCACGTGTTCCTTCTCCTGGGCCGTAGTGACCCCATAACTGGGTGTTAGGCCAGTTCCTGCCTGGCGAAGGTCCGGGGGCAGTGAGGGAGCTGCAGTCGGCTGATCTCAGACCAAGTGGCCACAGGTTCTGATTGGGAGGGCTCACGGTGTGTCTGGACAGGGCAGAGGGGGCGTCTCCGATAAATCCCGGGGGCTGGCCAAGTGAAGGCAGAGGGAGGGGGCACTGGAGGTTGCTGCCCTGGAGAGCACGCCTGGCACGGCCAAGGAATGGGGGCATAGCGGGCGTGCAGGAGGTGCAGGAGGTGGTGCTGGGGGCGTGTCAGTAGGCACCTTCAGAAGGTTTGGCGGGGTGGGGGGTTGTAACAGCTCTGGGGGTGAAGCTGTAGCTGATGGCTGATGGCTGATGGCTGATGGCTGATGCTGGCTTCTGTCGTTTGCTCGGCACATTTCTTTGATACATACACCACCCCATTCCTCCCCCGCCCCCCGACTCAGGATCTGGTAGCACCTGTTTCTGTAAGGCCACTGAGGCGGCAGCTTTCCTCTGTCCACTTTTTCCCTGGGCCTGTGAGCCCCGCCCCCTTCCGCTCCCAGGGCCTTAGCCTCCCGAGGTCCCCCGTGTCTTGGGGTGGGGTGTCAGAGGAAGCTGTGGGCTGTCCCAGCTCTTGGGATCCCCCCAAATGTGACCACTTGAAATGACCTCACCTCCACAGACACCAGAAAGCCTAGAGGCAGTCTCACCTTCAACAGGGCACCTCATGCAAATATCGAGAGATGCTAGAAGAACCCAGAAAGTCCCAGATTCTAGACCCCATTAGGCCCAAGGGTTCCCTCTTGGACTCCCTCCCCTGTCTGTGCTGATGGTGTGAGGCCAGCTCAGGGGGCGCTGGGCCAGCCACTTGGTGTCCCCGTTTGCTTGGGTTGGTCACGTTGACCCATGCTTGTGAGCCGCTGGAACCGAGCAGCTTGCATTGGTGGTGACACTGATCGTGGCGGCAAGCCTGGCTTCACCCTCAGAAGGTGGTGTGACACTCCCGCCTTCTAGGGTGGCATGGGAACAGGCAAGCTGGCTGCAGCCCCTGGTGGTCAGGAACATCTGCCCAGCTGTGATTTCTCTGCCTCCACACTTCTGCCCCCATGCCAGGCTCTGCTGATCCCAGAGCTGGTGAGGATACCCTTTGGAAGTTTTTGGCTTCTCAAGGAGGAGCAGGGAACCAGGTCTCGGCCCCGGCAGCCAGGAGCAGAGCCCGAATCCAGCACTAGGCTCGGGGCTGCTCCCAGGAGCCACTGTGGCACCCTCAGAGGTGGGGGTGGGAGGCAGCCATGGTCCGTGCTGGGGTGGGCTTGGGAGAGCCCCTCTATGGCTGGGGCTGGTGTTCAGCTCAGTGTAGGGGGAACATAGGGCGTTCCCTGATCCTAGTATGGGGCTTGGAGGCCCCCGCTGGGGCAGTTAGACCCCTGGTGTGTAGCTCTTGCTCCCAGGCCAGGGCCTGTGCAGCTGGCGGCCCCCCGCAGTCTCTCCCCGTTGCTGAGTTGGTGGTGGATGGATGTATGCAGCAGGCACTCAGAGGCTTACTCCGTTCCCCTTCCTCCAAGAGCTGGCCTGGAGCCATTGACTGAGGGTGGAGGTGGGGCCTGGCAGTGTCCACCGCGCTCAGGTGACCTGCCTGTGCCCGCCCTTCTCCCAGCTCTGGCCAGCTGGCATTGAGCTGGGAATGTCCCCCCTGCTGGGTGGGCGGCCGCTCCTGCCAGCAGCGCTTGCTGCCTGCTGGGGTGTGGCTCGTGCAGCACCCTCACGCCACTCCTCCTCGCCACCGCCTCAGAGGCTCCGCGGCAGCTGCTTCCGTATCGGTGTCGCTGTTTTGCATTTGCAAGGGTCACGCCCCCTGGTAGCAGGTAGCCCTGTCCCTGGACACAGCAGTTCCCCGGCTACAGCCGCTCAGCAAGTCCCTGGAGCTCCTCCCTTCCCCCAGCCTTGCTCCCTCCTGGGCTGCACCTACTGTGTGAGGGTCCTGTTATTGCCTGTGGTGTGTCCTCCCCGCCCCCCCGCCCCTGGCTCTGCTGGATGCCCTGTGTGCCCCGTGCCAGGCCTTTGTGCTCCTCTGACCTGCCATGCGCCCACTGCGGGTCTTGTATGCGCCCAGCTGCCTGCAGCCTCGCCTGCCACAGAGGCGCAGGGGAACGTGGGACCCAAGGAGTGCTTTCCAACACCAACCCTAACTCCTCTACGCCTCAGCTTGAATGTTCCTTTCTTAGGGGTCTTTTTTTTTTCTCTCCTTCAATATATATTTATTTCCTGGAAAGGCAGATTTGCAGGAGAGACAGAAAGATCTTCCATCCATTGGTTCACAGTGGCTGGAGCTAGCTGGTCTGCAACCAGGAGCCAGGAGCTTCTGGGTCTCCGTGTGGGTGCAGGTCTCGTAGGAGTCTCTTTAAGTTAACCCCCAAAATCCCAAATCTCAATTTCTCACTTTGTTTCCCCCTTGAGACATGTCTTTTCCTTATGGTTTGTGATCTTGTATGATTTGTCTTCCTGGCAGTTGGTCCTTAAAGGGCAGGAATCAACTGGCTGGGTTTATTCATTGTTGAATAAGGCTAGGATATTTGACAAAGTAAGCATGAGCAGGGGTAGGTATGTAGCCCAGTGGGTTAAGCTGCTGCCTGCGACACTGCATCCCATCTAGGCACTGAGTCCTGTCCCAGCTCCACTTGGACTTCTGATCTGGCTCCCTGGGCTGCTGTTGGCACAGTGGGTAAAGCTGTCTCCTGCAGTGCCAGCATCCGATATGAGAGCTGGTTCAGGTCCCAGCGGCTCCACTTCCAATCCAGCTCCCTACTGATGGCCTGGGAAAGCAGCAGGAGACGCCTCAGGTGCTCGGGGCCCTGCCGCCTGCATGGGAGACCCAGAGGAAGCTCTGGGGTGTGGCTTGACCCAGGTCTCTTTTTCTCCTTTCTCGCTGTAACTGCCTTTCAAATAAAGAAATCTTTTTTTTTGTTTTCAGTGTTAATATTTTGTAAGAGCTACAGAAACAATGGGAGAAACAGCTCGTTCTCTGGGGTGCTGGTGTCACGGGCGGCAGCTTTCCGTGCAGTGTCGCTGGCCCCAGTAAATCAATCTTAAACAGAGGAGTAGCAGGGGCCCGCGCTGTGGTGTGGTGGGCTAAGCTGCTGCTACAATGCCAGCATTCCGAGTCTGTGCTGATTGAATCCTGGCTGCTCCGCTTTTTATCTCGTTTCCTGCTAACATGTCTAGAAAAGCAGACAATTACGGCCCAAGTCCTTGGGTGTCTGACACCCACGTGGGAGACCTGGGTGGAGCTCTGGCTCCCGACTCCAGCCTGGCCCGGCCGTTTGAGGAGTACCTGGAGGATGAAAAGTCTCTAGCTCTCTCACTGTCTTTCAGGTAAATCAATCCATGTTTAGAAAACAGCAAGTATGTGCTTTGCTTCCGGGACGGACCTCGGGAGGGTTGGCGAAGTTGCCCGAGTGAGCGTCCACCCTGCGGGGCCCTGTTTCCACTGTGGGGCCTTCGCTGGACTGGTAGACGGCTCCTAGCCACTTGGTGCTGCCGTGTCTCCAGAAGCCTTGGGAGTCCAGCTGGCAGCCATCTGGTGTCCCTGACCGGAAGCCTGAGGCGAGTGGCCCAGCCTGGCCCGCTTGGTTCTAGCATGACTGGGTGCTGGCTCTCCCAGTGACATCTCCCCGCTTGCTGAGGCCTGGTCCTGTGACTGCCCGCTCTGCCCGCTCTGCCCGCGGCCTCGGGGAGCCGCAGTGTGTCGGGCATCTGGCCATAGCTCTGCTCTGCGCCCCTTCCCCCTTCCCCTACCTCTCTGGCCTTTTTGTTTAACCTTGATAGTGACCTTCCGTTTCCGATGACAGCCTCCACCAGCTTTCCTCTAATCCTTTGGTCCTGATGGTCCCCCTCTGCTGTAGTAACTCTTCTCTCTTCTGCTTTTTATAAAGAACTTTATAAAAATTATCTTATTATTTGTTTCAAAGACAGAACCAGTTTCTGTCCGCTGTTTGGGCAGCAGCGCCCCAGCCGCTTGGGTCACCCCTGCTGTCTCCAGGATGTGTGTTAGCAGGAAGCTGGAAGCGGGCGCTGCACCAGGGGTGTCGGCCTCGCAGGCAGGGTCCCCCTGCACTTTGGGGTACTAACACTGCTTTTCTAATACATGAACTGTAGATGTAGCGGACAGCTCCGCTGAAGGTGGTCACGTAAGGATGACCCGTGGCCTCCCTGCCCCTCCTCCCTGAAGGTTCTCGCTTGCGCCTGGGGTGGGTGGCGGTGGGCTAGAACCCTGGTGTTGACAGTCATGACTGACCCCAGTTTGGGGTCCAGCACTCAGTATTGCGGACGGGCGTAGCTGGGCACCTGGGAGACGCCTCACTTCCATGCGAGCCGCAGTGTCCTGGGCTCTCCATCTGGATGCAGACTTGCTGTGGTGGTTGGGGCGTGTTCAGCTTTACGAGGACTGCCAGGCCTGCCGCCGTATTCCCTCCCTCCTCCCTCTAACTGCTTGCTAACCCCTAGGGTCTCGCTCCCGCTCGTCTTTCCTTCAGGAGCTGTTCACGGAGCACCTAGGTTCCAGGGCAGGGGGTGGTGGAGGTCACTGCCTTCTAGAAGCAACTGGTGAGAGAAGATGCCTCCTCCAGGAAGCCCTCCCTGGCTTCCTTGCCCCAGCCCTACCTGCTGCACTGGAGCCCCTGGAGAGAGAAGATTCCATGTAGCCAGTGTTTGCTGTCATTTGCTCTGGGCTCCTGGGCCACGGAAACCCAAAGCCAGCGCTGTCCAGTTGCTTTAGACATGCAGGGTGTCTTGCCCCATGCAGGGCTCTGTGCTGGGCATGGTGACAGGGTCCCTGCCGTGCACCCTTCTCACATGGTACGCAGGACATTGGGCACTTCACAGGAAGGAGAGGCAGGCCAGCCCCTGGGGGCCCCACTGTTGACCTGAGCATCCTTTCGGGGTATGGGCTGGAGTTGCTGAGACACAGGTGGGGCTGTGCCGGCTCCTTGGCAGCTCCTAGCAACAGGAGCCCTGGTGGTGCCCTCCACTGCACTGACTGCTTGCTCCCGGTCATGTCTTCTGGAGTGGCAGGAATTGGTGCCAGCTGACAGGCGAAGGAGGGCCGGGAGACACCGAGGACTCAGGCCTGGTCCTTGGCTCATCTCGAATTCAAACCTGGGGAGTTGGACTCTGCAGCCTGGCCCTGTCCCACACAGTGGCTGGCGGGCACCAGCACAGTGTGTGTCACCTGTTGGCCACTTGCTCCCTCGCTGCACAGCCACCTGGCCCCCAGTGCCATGTCCCCTGGGGCTGTGGAGGGTGGCTTGTGTCCCCACACCCCGACTGCAAGCTCCTTCTCTAGGTCTGTGTGCCTGCTGCATTCCGCTTGGCGCTGGTCTGCGCCGCTGCACCCCACGTGTTCAGGCCAGCAAGAGCGAGTGTGACCAGGGCTGCCCAGTGGGCGAGGCGGGCTGGTAGAGGCAGCTGGTTTGGGACAGGTGCTTGGTGGGCCTGGCTGGAGCTGGTTGTGTTTGCTCTCACTCGCCTTGGCCTGAAGTGAAGGCGGCTCCTGTTGACCAAGTCCCAGTTTTGTATTTGTGCCTGCCAGGAGGGGTCTCTGGCGGCTTCTAGAAGCCTGTCGTTCTCAGTCCCACTGTTTAAAAAAGTGCCCTGGCCTTGTCAGACCTGTGCAGAGGCACTGTGGCAGGCCAGAGAAAAACCCCACACGTCCTGCCCCCTCCCTTCCTTGAAGAGTCTGGGAGGCTCTGGGCTGTCCTGACGGAACGTGTGTGTAACTAGATCTTCAGCCAGTGGAACATTCTGGAAGGTCGGGGTGAGGGGTGGGGTGGGCCCCCACAGGCTCCAGGCTGGTCACGTGAGGCCACTCTGCCTGAGTGAGGTGTCCTGCCGCCTCCTGCAGCACGTGGCAGCAGCGCCTGCACTGAGTCACTATGCCTGGCTCTCAGGAGGGGGCAGGGAATGGCTTCCCAGGCAGGTAACGGTGTCTGAGGGCCCGGGAGAGGCCATGCAACCTCCGTGGGTGCACCTGATGTGACACCCCAAGACCCAGGAACCTGGCGCAGGCAGCAGTACGCTGGGTGTTAGTACGTGGGTGTTGGGGAAAGGCAGGCCGTGCCTGGCTCGGCCCAGCGTCCTCAGCCTCCCCAGTGAGGGAGCCAGGATGCAGAGGTTGAAAGATTAGGGGGCTGAAAAGTCAGCGGGAGAGGCTGGCGCTTGCAAGGGCACCAGGCCGTGTAGACGGAGCCAGGCAGGTGTGGGAAGCGGCTGTCACTTTAGGAAGGAAGTGACACTGGAGCCGAGACCTGAATGACAAGCCAGCCGTGGTGAAGAGCTGGGGGAGACAGAAGGTGGGAGTGAGAGGCAGGGGTGGCTGGAAGGTATGTGACAGAGGTGAGGTGGCAGGACAGTCCTGCGGTGCGGAAGGGGGCACACGGTGGCCACGCCTGCTGGCTGTGACGTGCTGGCTCTCTGAGCTGACCGTGCCTCAGCCACAGTCTGAATGGAACTGGAATCCCGAGGGAGCTGGGCTTTCCTGGGGTGGGAAGGGCAACTGGGAGCCCCCCATCTCCTACCATGGTTCTTTTTGTTTGCCTGCCTTGGGGTGCATTTCTTTCATGCACAGTCAGACACGCGTGCACAGTATTTGTTTATTTGAAAAGGAGGGTTATACAGAGGAGGAGTCTTCCATCTGTCGCTTTCTGCTCCCCGAGTGGCGGCAGCGGCTGCGGCTGGGCCGGACCCCGGCTGGAAGCCAGGTGACGGGAACTCCATCCGGGCCTTGTGTGTTTGGCAGGGGCCCAAGCGCTTGGACCGTCCTCCACTGCTTCCCCAGGTAGATGAACAGGGAGCTGGGAGCAGAGCAGTGCAACTCCACCAGTGCCCACAGGGGATGTTGGTGTGACAGGCGGTAGTTTAACCCACCCATTCCTGGACTGTGGTTCTGAAACACTGACCGTAGGTGGAAAATCCAGGCTGGTGACTGCTGCCGCCCTCCCGGTCCCAGGCAGGGACAGCCCTGGAGCACCACTGACAGCCTGGGTTGCTAGGGTGAGGCCATGGGGTTAGTCCTGGAACAGCTTGGAGCAGGCTTGTCACTGTCATCGGGGACCTTACGTCTGATCAGCTATTGGTTGATAGCCAGACCTTACTGAGGATGCGGGGTCTCGCAGCTCCGGTTGGCCCTCCGAGATCAGGGCTGGTGGGCATGGTGGATCCTGGGCCATTGCTTGTTGGGAGAGGACCATGAAGGCAGAGGTTTTTCAGAATTGGTTGAATGGCTACAAATCCATCTAGGGGAAGCTGGCATGGTGGCTCCACACGCGAATCCTCCCCCTGCAAGCTCCGGGATCCCAAATGGACAGCGGTTTGTGTCCCAGCTGATTCATTTCCCATCCAGCTCCTTGCTTGCGGCCTGGGAAAGCAGTCGAGGACGGCCCAAAGCCTTGGGACCCTGCACCCGCGTGGGAGACCCAGAAGAAGCTCCTGGCTCCTGAGTTTAGATCAGCTCAGCTCTGGCTGTTACAACCATTTGGGGAGTGAACCAGCAGATGGAAGATGTTTTTCCCTGTCTGTCCTTCTCTTTAGATCTGTCTTCAAAAAATAAATAAATAAATAAATAAATAGGGCCCAGCGCGGTGGCGCAGTGGTTAAGGTCCTCGCCTTGCATGCCCGGGATCCCATATGGGCGCCGGTTCTAATCCCGGCAGCCCCACTTCCCTTCCAGCTCCCTGCCTGTGGCCTGGGAGAGCAGTCGAGGACGGCCCAAAGCTTTGGGACCCTGCACCCGCGTGGGAGACCCGGAAGAGGCTCCTGACTTCAGATCGGCATAGTATCGGCCGTTGCGCTCACTTGGGGAGTGAATCATCGGATGGAAGATCTTCCTCTCTGTCTTCTCCTCTCTGTATATCCGTCTTTCCAATGAAAAAAAAAAACAAATAAATAAATACATTTTGTTTTTGTTTTTGTTTTTGTTTAAATAGTCCCTGTAGGGAGAGACCACTGTTCTCTTGATCCAGGCTGTGTCACTGTCCCCATCCTGGGCCCAAGACTCCCAGCACCCAGGCTCCTGGGAGAACTCCCAGGACAGAGTGGGTGGGGGACAGGGGTGAGCCACAGTGACCAAGGCTGCCTTCTCCTGGCCATGGTGCAGCCACGGTGGCCAAGGCTACTTTCTCCTGACCGGGGCGCAGCCATGAAGTCAACGTTGGTTTCTCAGCTGGGAGTTGAAGCCTGAAGGTCCAACCAGCCTGTAGTGACAGGAAGGTCTCCACCATGTGTGCCGCGCGCAGCTCAAGGATGTCCCCTCTCTGTCTTGAATTGGAAATCTGGGGCGCATTCCTTTCCTGGGTGTGCTGTGGTGTTTGGTGAGCCTGTAGGGCTGCCCGAGCCCTCAGTTCTCCTTGGACAAGCCTCCGTCCTGACCCTTGGCGTGGCCCCAGGGGTTCCTAGGGAGCCCACGCTGCCCTGGCACCTTATAGCCCCGCTCTGCTTTTTTCTCCCTGCTTAACTTTGCTGTGGCCATTTTCAGTCCTGGGTGAAAGCAAGAGCGCAAAGGATTTGATGCACCTGCATGCCAGCTCCATCATGCCCTGTGCCAGGTCCTGTCCCCTGTGCCGCAATCATGGTATATATTCCCTCTATATTTTTCCAAGTTGCTCCTGAAACAGTGAGAACAGTCAGCTGCCGGCTGTCTTCTCCTGTTGCCTGCTGCAGTCCGGGGCATGCCACGGGGCAGGCGGCCAGGCCAGCGCTGCCGTCTGAGGCAGTGCCTCTCCATCGTCTACCCACTCGTGCAGGGGCTGTGCCTTTGCACCCTGGTGCCCGAGTGGCCCCACCTGCTCCAGTGCTGTGTGCATCTGCTTCTCACAGTGAACCCCCATTTTCATTCCCACTTTGCCTTCACACCAGGCAGCATTCCCAAGCACCCTGCCCCTGCTGGGTTCAGGTGAGGAGCCTCGGGTGGCACCCCCATGGCTGTGTGGGCGAACCGTGGTGGCTGCTCTGGTCTCCTAGTGGTGGCTGTTGGGGTTGGTTCCAGTTCTGCATTTGTGAGCAGGTGATGTGGCACGTGACCTTGTGGGCACGGACGGCACCATCAGGGAGTCACCTCGATGGGTCAAAGGGCATGTGCCTTTCTACTTTCTTTTTTCTCTCTTTCAGTATTTATTTACTTGGAAAAGGCAGGGAGAGACAGAGATCCTGCATCCAGTGGTCCACTCCCCAGATGGCCACAGTGAGGCGCTTTCTTTTTTTTTTTTTTAAAGATTTATTTTATTTGTATTGGAAAGGCAGATATACAGAGAGGAGAGACAGAGAGGAAGATCTTCCGTCCTATGATTCACTCCCTAAGTGAGCGCAACGGCCAATACTATGCTGGTCCGAAGCCAGGAGCCTCTTCCAGGTCTCCCACACGGGTGCAGGGTCCCAAAGCTTTGGGCCATCCTCGACTGCTTTCCCAGGCCACAAGCAGGGAGCTGGAAGGGAAGTGGGGCTGCGGGGATTAGAACCAGCGCCCATATGGGATCCCGGGTATGCAAGGCGAGGACCTTAGCCACTGTGCCACCGCGCCACCGCACCGGGCCCAGTGAGGCGCTTTCTGCGGGCATCGCTCCGTGGCTGTCCCCGAGGACTGGACACAGAGACTAGGATGGAGTGCACCTGGCTACCCAGCATCCTTGGGGAACTCCGTTCAGTTCCCCAGCACCAGCCCCAGTCTCCACTGCTTGCCCAGTTGCGTTAGCAAGGAACTGGATCTGAAGTGGAGTGGCCACAGCTCAAATCAGTGCCTGTGTGAAGGCCAGTGTTGGGCAAGTGACAGCTTTCCCCTCTGTGCCACACGCCTGGCCTACTGTTGCACTTTCGGACTAGTGTTAGCCTGTGCTGTTGAGTGTGGTTTTATATGCATGTGTATTTGTGTGTTTCCTAAGATTTATTTATTTTACTTCAAAGTCACCATTACAGGGAGAGAGAAGAAGAGAGAGATCTTAAATCCACTGACTCAATTTTTCCCAGGCCATTAATAGGGAGCTAGATCAGAAGTAGAAGCAACAGGCCTGGTGCGGTGGCCTAGTGGCTAAAGTCCTCGCCTTGAACTCACCTGGGATCCCATGTGGGCACCAGTTCTAATCCTGGCAGCCCCACTTCCCATCCAGCTCCCTGCTTGTGGCCTGGGAAAGCAGTCGAGGACGGCCCAAAGCCTTGGGACCCTGCACCCGCGTGACAGTCCTGGAAGAAGATCCGGACTCCTGGCTTCAGATCAGCGCAGTGCCGGTTTTTGTGGCCACTGGGGGCATGGATTACAGGATTTATTTATTTATTTATTGGAAAGTCAGACATACAGAGAAGGAGGAGTGACAGAGAGGAAGATCCTCTGTCCGATGATTCCCTCCCCAAGTGAGCGCAATGGCTGGTGCTATGCTGATCTGAAGCCAGGATCCAGGAACCTCTTCCGGGTATCCCACATGGGTGCAGGGTCCCAAAGCCTTGGGCCGTCCTCAACTGCTTTCCCAGGTCACAAGCACTTAAGTGGAGCCGCCGGGATTAGAACTGGTGCCCATATGGGATCCCAGCACGTCCAAGGCGAGGACTTTTTCCGCTAGGCCATGCCGCTGGGCCCAAAAATAAATAAATCTTAAAAAGAGGAAAAGAAAGTGGAAGCAGCCAGAACTCAAACTGGTGCCCATATGAGTGCCTGCTCCACAGGCAGAGGATTAGCTTACTGTGCCATTGTGCCAGCCCCAGATGGGGGTTGTTTTGTGCCTACCTGCTACAGGTGAGTGGACCAGCTTCCCAATCTGGTCAGCCACCTCAGTGCTGGCCTTTGTGGCAGGTGAAAACTGGTGCCTGGGTGTGGTTCTTGTGGTTCTCTGACATGAGTGTCGCTAAGCGTACTGGGATGTGAGGTTCAGGTGCTTACAGTGGAGAATGGACTTAGAGCGACCCTCATAGAGAGCCAGGTGAGCATGCCTGAGGTACTGAGCCAGGCTGGCTGGCGGAGTCCAGTGCTGCTGCTGTCTGCACCTGGCAGCACCTGGCAACGTGCCTCTGGCAGCTCCAGGGCCGCCCAAGCCTCACCCGGAAGGCAGGCTGTTGATGGCTGGGTTTGTGAAGTGCTCTCTGCCCTCAGGGCACACCCCCACAGCTTTTGGGCGGGCTGCCCTCTTCCTGCCCTCTGCTAGGGGCCATCACGGAGGCCTCCAGCCAGGATGGGCGGAGTGATGGACTCCAGAGCCTAGACCTGCTCTGGCTTTGGCTAAGGAACTTCTCCAGCCCCCGTTTGCCCTCCCATGTAGGCATGTGTTACCTACAGGACCCATAGCATGGGAAGGGTCTGGCAGGCCATCCAGTGTGAGGCCGGGCCAGGAAGGCCAGGGCCACTGGAGCTGAGGTGGGAAGCCCCCTGAGTACAGGCCGGGGACACCTCCTCGAGCCTGGGTGTTCAGCGCTGGCTGGGCTCCTTGGGAGCAGCCTCACGGGCTCACCGTCAGAGGGCAGCTCCGTGGACATCTCGCTCCGTGGCTGCCCCGAGGACTGGACACAGAGACTAGGTGAGGGTGTACCTGGCTGCCCCACTTCCCTGGGGCACTTCCTGGGTAATGGCATGGGTGGGGTAGCCAGCTGGATTGAGCCTGAGACCATGGGGGGTGAGAGGGAGGGTGCTGTGGAGGGGCCCCCACACAAACACTTTTGGGGTGCTGCTTCCTCCCTGTCATGTCCAGCTCCTGCTCCCCCACTCAGGCTGAGGGATAGCCCAGTGTGGCATCCATGGAGGAGGACCTGGCTTCAGGACCCATAGCAGGTTCTGAGCCGAGCACTTGTGAGCACTCACTTCCAGGCCGTGTCACGCACACCCTCCTGCCCAAGTGCAAGGTATCGAGAGTCTTGTCCTGGTCGCTTCCATGTTCACCCAGCTGGCCCAGGCCATTCTGGGCACCCTTCCCTGACCCAAGGAACACACTTGATTCTGCCTCGGGCACAGCCATTCTCGTCTCCCAGCACCAGCAAGTTCAAGGGCACCTGGTTTCCTGTGTTCACTGAACAAGTCCCAAGATGGCACGGAGTTGGGGGTTGGTGTTGACTTCTCGAGGGCCTGATACCTGGGAGGAGATTGCAGGCCCACCTGCCCCCAGCATCGTGTCCTTGGATCTCCAGCCGCACCCTGAGGCTCCTGCCCCAACAGTTCCTGCAGAGATCTGGCTGTGGCTGGTTCTCACAGGGTCACCTTACTCTCCCCAACCAGTCAGACAGCAGAGTGAGGAGGCAGTGCACGGTGTTGCCCAGGCTCCTGGGGTGGGGAGCTGGCTGACAAGGCGTATGTGTGTGGGTAGACAGCAGGAAGAGTGGGTCATCAACACTGGCCTTGGGCCACTGCAAGGTGCTGTCTAAGGGACACGGTGTGCCTGGCTGAACCCCCTACCCGTGGAGGTGCTGCAGGCGCACAGGCTTCGGGTTGGCACCTTGTATCTCCGGCCACGGGACAGAGCTGCTGGGGCTCCTGAGTGCTGGGGTCCCATGAGGTCGGGGAGAGAAGGGGCCGTGAGCTCGGGCTGTGGAGTGGAGAGCACACACCGAACTCTCTGTGACAGGAAGTCTCATCCCTGTGCCCTTGTTCATCTCCTTGCCCCCCAGCTCTGTCTTGCCCAGTGCCCCTGACCACCTGCCCTCATGGGTCTTGAGCCCTGGAGATTTAAACTGCTCACTCGTGCACAGGGAGGGCCGTCTGTCTGGGAGCTGGCCAAGGTTGGGCAGGTGGGAGAGGCTGCCCAGGTTTTGGGGTCCCGGCTGACCTTAGTAGAGTTTTCTGAGTAGTGGTCCCCATGTGTACCTCTGTGGTCACGATCTCCACTCTCATTGCTCCCCTGGGCCCCTTCAGCTTCCCAGGCTCCCAACACAGTCACCCAGTTTCTTGGCCGTGCTTTCCCAAGACCATCTGTGGCAGCTGGCAGCACAGCCCAAATGGGCCTCAGCCACAACCTGTGCCCGCCAGCAGGGGTCGCTGCAGCAGCCAGTGGGGGAGGAGGGGATGGCGAGTTCCCTACTTCCTGGCCTGCTGGCTTTACCTTGCCCAGTTGGTCACTTTCAGAGCTGAGTGCCTTGTCGCTTCACTCAGGTGTGCAAGTCCTGGCCGCCCTCCCGTCAGCACCGTGAGCTCCCTCCCCCGAGTTCTGCGGGCGACCTCTGTTCCCACACAGGGACTGTCTGCCTTGGGTAAGGGAGAGGCGTCCTCACGAGTGTGGTCTGCCTGCTCTTCTCTTGGCGTCCCTGGCATCCGAGTCGCCTGTTGACCAGGACTTGGCACCCACAGCGAGTCCTTATCTGTCTGCTACATAAAGCCACAGACCCGAGCCCAAATGCTTGGGCCTCGGGTAACAGGCCCTGCTGCTCCCCCACCGCCCCGGGCCGGCCCAGCCCGGCTCCTTCCTGCACACTTGCGTGCTGGCTGGCTTGCCCTGGACGTCCCTCCCAGGGTGGACTTAGGTTGGTTGCCAGGAGGGAGCGGGCCTAAGCTTGCTGCCCAGGTTTTGTCTGGACTCTATCCCCATTTGGCCTCTGAGAGTCCTTGCCGTCTCCCCAGCACCACTTTCGTTGTCTCTGTGCGCCTCACCATTCCAGGCTGACCAGGGTGGTCTGAGTCACTGCCCAGCCTCTTGGTGTCTTGTGGACACCCCTGGGCCTGGGAGCAAAGTTGGTCAGATCTGCCTGTCACCTGATGCCTGGCACTGCTTTCTCTGCCCCTCTGGGAGGGCACGTTGGGTGGGAGAGGGCGGCTCTCAGCCCTTGAGCCCACCTCCCCGAGGCTGTGTGAGCCCTCCAGGGCCTCTCCCTAGCACGGGCCTTCCCTGTGCAAGCGTGTGCCCTTAGGGGCTGGTCCTGGGACTTGGTGAGTACTGGGGGCAGCACGCTGGATCTAGGCCCTTTTGTAAGAAGTATTTATTTTATTTTATGTGTTTGAAAGGCATAGTTGCAGAGGGGGTAGGGTGGAGAGACAGAGATCTTCACTGTTCTGGTTCACTCCCCTGATGACCACAACGGCCAGGCCTCAGTGAGACTGGAGCCAGGAGCCAGGAGCCAGGAGCCAGGAGCTGCTTCTGGGTGTCCTGTGTGGGTGCAAGGGCTCAAGCACTTGGGTTGCTTCTGCTGTTTTCCCAGGTGCATCAGCAGGAGCTGGATGGGAAGCAGAGCTTCAGGGACTTGAACTTGCATCCTCTGGGATGCCAGCGTCACAGGTGGTGGCTTTACCCACTGTACCAGAAGCCTAGCCTGTCATCATGTGTCACCACGGTGCCCCTGGCCTTCAGTAGCACATGTCCCCCTCTTGGGGCTGGGACACACAGATACACAGAGATCAAAGAGTGTGAATGGGAGCCAAGACTGCTCTAGGCCGTGTGGCCCAGACGCCAGTCCCTAACTGCTTTGCAAGGCCCTGGCTGTCACTGTCCCCAGCACACAGAGCGGGTCCCAGTCCTTGTAACTTGGGCCACAGCTGTTCCTTGCGCTGCAGTGTTGCCCTTGGGTCCCTGGCTCCAAGATGCCAGCCAGACCTCCGAAGTTTGCGCTTCTTCTCACCCCTCCATGGCACTCCCGCCACACTGCCTCAGAGAGACTTCTGGAACCAGCTGTGCCAGGTCCCGATCTCCCCTGGCCCACTGTGGGAATCAGGAGTGCTTGTGGGCACAGTCCTGCCTGGGAGGTGGTGGGCAAGGGGATCCTTAGGAGACTCCTCACTGCCTGGAGATCAGGCTAGCGGAGAGGCCCTTCCCCTGCCCCTAGAACAGCTGCCAGGTGTCACGTGACCTGCCGCATGGCACCATCTGGGAACAGCCTTGCAGTCCCATGGCCCGCCACTCCAGCGTGCCTCCGCACCGTTGCTGCTCCCTGCCTCGTGGTTCCCTTTAGTCTAGGCTCAGTCCTGCAGGCCGTCTTTCCCTGCCCACTTGCCCTAACTCACTCAGGCAGGTGAGTGGGCAGCCCAGTGTGTCCCAGTGGAGTCAAGGCTGGCAGCTGGGCCCTGGGCTGTCGGGGGCTGAGGTGTCCATGACTCGCTTTCTGTGCCAGGAAGGTTTGTAGCCTGTGGGCCTCGTGGTGGGGCGCTCTACATACGTCGAGCCCCCTGCTCTGCTGGCTGCTCACCAGAGGACCTTGTGATGTCACTCCCCCCCACCCCTGAAGGTGCAAGTGCTGCCTAGAGGCCTGAGCATCCTGTCCGAGTGAACGCCGCCCCCCCGCCCCCCCGAGCAGCCTGAAGGCTGGGCAGTGCCACCTGCTATGCTGCTGACTCCTTGCTGTCTCCTGACACCTATTTTTTTTTTCTTGAATGTATTGTCATTTCTAAGCAATGGTATTTGTAAAATAGTTTTACTGTGCTAATTCTTTAATGCATGAGTAAGATAATTGCATAACCTCAGGCTCTTAAAGGCGTGGTCAGAGGGCAGTTCTGGGGAGAACGGGATTCCCAAGATTTCTAAGAAACCCTGGGCTGTGCTGGGGATCGCGCAGTGCATGCCCTGCATGCCCACACTGGGTCCCTGGTCCTTCTGGCCACAGCTGAGCCCACTCTGGGTAGATCTGACCTCAGGAGTACACTGACGTGCGCTGCAGTGAACATGAGCCAGGCCCACGGCCACGGGAGGGCTCCGGGTGAGGTGTTTTCATGAGCGGTTCCATGTGGTCTCTGCACCGCTCTATCAAGCAGGTGGTGCTTCTGTAGCGTGGGCAGCCAGGGGCCAGTATTGGCTGCAGCTGGTGGGTTGCGGCTTGGGGCAGCTGAGTGGTTGCCCAGCAGGGTCAGTTGACACCTGTGACACGTGCATTCCGTAAAGCAATGAGTATTTCAGCCCCGCTACTCCACCTCCGGGGCAGCTTCTTGCTCACACAGACCTGGGAAGGCAGTGGAAGGTAGACCACACATGTGGGACCCTGTCACCCTTAAGGGAGACCACGCCCGTGGGACCCTGCCCATGTGGAGGCCACGCCCATGGGACCCTGCGGCCCGAGGAAGAGACCCAAGTGGGGTTCTTGGTTTCTGTCCTCTGGTCAGCCCAGGTCTCGTTGGGAGTAAACCAGTGGATGGAAGATCAATTGATCTCTTTGCCTTTCTAATTAATTGATTGTGTGTGTTTTTTTAAGATTTATTTTTATTATTTTTTTATTGGAAAGGCGGATATACAGAAAGGAGAGACAGAGAGGAAGATCTTCCGTCTGATGATTCACTCCCCAAGTGAGCACAACGGCCGATGCTATGCCGATCCGAAGCCAGGAGCCTCTTCCGGGTCTCCCACGCGGGTGCAGGGTCCCAAAGCTTTGGGCCGTCCTCGACTGCCTTCCCGGGCCACAGGCAGGGAGCTGGAATGGAAGAGGGGCTGCCGGGATAGAACCGGCGCCCATATGGGATCCCGGGCGTGCAAGGCAAGGACCTTAACCACTTGCGCCACCACGCCGGGCCCGATTGTGTTTTTTTAAAAAGCTGCTTGGGATGCCTGCTTTCCGGATTGTGGTGTCTGGTTGCATCCTGACTCTGTGGCTGATGCGAGCTTCAAGACAGTGCCCACGCGTGGAGGCAGCACCTGCCCCCGCCACGGGAGAGCCACGCTGAGCTCTGTGAGCAGGATTCACACATGACGGTAAAGCCTGGTCTGGTCAGACTGTCTGGCTGCTCTCTCCTGCTTGTGTCCCTCTGTGGTGCCCTCCACACTCAGATGCTCCCTTGTGGGTCACGGTCATTTGGTTATTCAGCGTTGTGCTCTTACATGACTGTATGTTTTTAAATAGTGTGTTACGATCTGTTTATTTGGACCTGAACTCTCAGCACGGCTTGTCTCTGCTGTTGGACTTGCTTGGCTCTGCTCTGTGCCCACACCACTTCCACTATATAGGGAGGGATTTTGCTTGATTGCACTTTCTAAATACCCGATGAGGTAAGAGCTTGCTCCCCGCTGCAGTCGCCTCTTGTTTAAAACCAACCTTAACTGCTCTAACAGCTTCCGGAGGAACTCGAACCAACCGTGAGGTGAGGTTGGGCCTATTGACCTGGTCTTTCACCACCACCCACACCCTGGGACACAGGGATTTGGATTGGGAAAGCAGAACTTGCCAGATCCAGCTTTTGGGTGTCCTTGGCTGCCCCAGGCCGTAACGCACCTGTGCCCGTGACGTTCATTAATCAGAAACTGCAGCCCATCACTGTTTCCATTCGCAGGTGGTGACGGAAGGTCCAGGGAGAAGACAGGGTGAGGGGGTGGGTGCGTCCAGGGGTCACACTTCCCCTCTTTTTTTTTTTTTAAGATTTATTTTTCTTTGAAAAGCAGAGCTAGGGTCTGGCAGTGTGGCCTAGCGGCTAAAGTTCTCGCCTTGAATGTGCCGGATCCCATATGGTCACTGGTTGTAATCCTGGTGGCTTCGCTTCCCATCCAGCTCCCTGCTTGTGGCCTGGGAAAGCAGTCAAGGACGGCCCAAAGCTTTGGGACCCTGCAACCGCGTGGAATACCCAGAAGAAGTTCCTGGATCCTGGCTTCGGATCAGCACAGCATCGGCCGTTGTGCTCACTTGGGGAGTGAATCATCGGACGGAGGATCTTTTCTCTGTCTCTCCTCCTCTCTGTATATCTGACTTTGCAATAAAAATAAATAAATAAATCTTTAAAAAAAAAAAAAAAACCAGTTGAAAAGCAGAGCTATACAGGAGTAGAGATAGACAGAGTCTTCCATCCACTAGTTCACACCCAAATGGATGCAACAGCCAAGACAGGGCCAGGCTAAAGTCCAGGTCTTTCTTGTGGGTGCAGGAGCTGGGACTCCTCCTCTTTAGAGGAGAGCCCCCTCCTCTTTATTATCTTTCATTTTGCCCAGTTGTGGAATGAACAGTCTTGGCACCTCCTGGGTGTGTCCCTGGGCTGGGCCCTGCCACCCATGTGACAGTGACCTAGGCAGCCTGAGCCTCCTTTCCTGAGCTCGGTCCGGTGGGGACTGCCCAGCGTCCCCCGCCACTGATGGGCCGGGAGGCCTGGCTGTGTGTGCCAGCCTGGGGGCTCAGGGAAGGATCCTAGCCATTGGTGAGATCACCTGAGTCTTCTGGCTGTTGTCCACTACAACATGGGGTCACTGCTGGGCTGCTGCCCACGTGTGCCCAGGCCCTCTTCCTGCCGACTCACCGCTTAGGCCTGTCTGTCCTGCCTGCCTGGATCCATGCACTATGGACCCCTTCTCAGAAGAACCTTTTCTTATTGTTATTTTCTAATTTTTAAAAAAGATTTATTTATCTTTATTAGAAAGGCAGATTTACAGAGAGAAGGAGAGACAGAAAGATCTTCTGTTCGCTGGTTCACTCCCCAAGTAGCAGCAATGGCTGGAGCTGAGCCGATCTGAAGCCAGGAGCCTGGAGCTTCCTCAGGTCTCCCACGCGGGTGCAGGGTCCCAAGGCTTTGGGCCGTCCTCGACTACCTTCCCAGGCCACAAGCAGGGAGCTGGGTGGGAAGTGGAGCTGCTGGGATTAGAACCGGCGACCACATGGGATCCCGGCGCGTTCAAGATGAGGACCTCAAGCACTACACTACCGCGCCAGAAGAATGATTTTTAAAAACTAAACACGATTACAAAGGATGCTGGTTACAGTCCATTTAGCTGAATCCCTTTTTAAAAAGCATACTCTGGTGGAGCAGATGCCATGGCTCAACAGGCTAATCCATCACCTGCAAGTGCCAACAGACTGTATAGATCCTGGTTGAGAATAACCCAAGTTCTCAGGACCCTGCACCCACATGGGAGACCCAGAAGAAGCTCCAGGCTCCTGCCTTCAGATCGGCTCAGCTCCAGCCATTGCTGCTGTTTGGGGAATGAAGCAGCCAACAGAAGATCTGTCTCTCCTCTTTGTAAATTTGCGTTTCTAAATAAAACTGTTTCAAGAAGAATCAACACCCTGGTAGCTGGAGCCTTTCTCTGTGACCCGGAGGATGTTGAGACCCCGTCCCTGCCGTCATGAGCTCCCTGCTTAGGAGGGTGGCCTGGGATGACGGGACGCCGTACTTGTCATTGTTTATGACAGTTGCACGAGTTGCTTAACCGCTTGCTGTCTCTGGCCTCTAACAGAAAAGAAATGCTAAATTTCAGTTGAGTTCACAAGAATAGAGAGGTGACTTCCCTCAGATGCGTGGGTCTGGGTAGCTCAGGACCAGGGCCGGCGAGGGCTTGGCTGTGTTTCTCAGCTGGAAGCTGCCCCCATTGTGGGACCAGTGCCTGTCCCCACCCACTGGAGTTCTCGGTGCCACCAAGCGCCTAGGGCTCTGTCAGAGAGCTGCTTCTCCCAGGCTGCAGGAAGGGTCGCTGAGCCTGGCCAGGTCCAGCCGCTGGGGAGGCTGGCCGGGGAAGCAGTCGAGGACAGCCCAAAGCCTTGGGACCCTGAACCTGCGTGGGAAACCCGGAAGAGGCTTCTGGCTTCGGATCAGCTCAGCTCTGACCATTGCGATCACTTGGGGAGTGAACCAACAGAAGGAAGATCTTTCTGTCTCTCCTTCTCTCTGTAAATCTGACTTTCCAGTTAAAAAAAAAATGTTAAAAAAAAAAGATTTTAAAAAATATTATTATTTGAAGGAGCCGAAGAGAGATCTTCTATCTTCCAGGTTATTCCCCAGATGGCTGTAGTGAGCAGGTCTGGTGCAAGCCAAAGCCACGAGCCCAGACCTCCATCCAGGTCTCCCTGGTGGGAGGCAAGAGTCTGAGCATCCAGACCCTCCTAAGCAGGGAGCTGGATCAGAAAGCCGACGGCCAGGACTCTGACACACCAGCGTGGAGTGCAGCCTTGTGCCCCGGCAGTAACCCTGGCCCGAGAGCCAGCAGCTGAGGCGTTGAGCTCTCTGCCCTGTTTGCGACCTCTCTTTGTCACCCCAGATAAAACCCAGGCTGCCAACACTGAAAATGGCACGAGCCATTTGCTTATCCATTCAACTGGTGCATGGATAAACAAAATGTGGTAGGCTCTGTGACTGCCACTCAGCAGTGTACAGCGTGAAAAGTCAGCTGCAGGAGGCCACACGGGGTCTGATTCTGGTTTTTGAGTTGGTCAGAAAAGGCAAGTATATGCAGACAGAAACCTCGTGGTGGGCCAAGGGCTTCCCAAGGACAGGCTACGTGCAGCTGTGGGGCACAGCTGTACCTGTCAGCCCGCCTGGTCCTGCGCTGCTGGAGCAGCTGTGGGTGTTGGGTGTGGGCATGGAGACAGGCACAGGTCACTGCTGTCCAGAGCCGAGGGCCGGTCCTGGCTCTGTCCTGTGCCCTTGAACCAAATTCTGCCTCAGAGTGAGGGTTCGGTCTCAGCACCAGGGCAGCGGCCACCTTCACTGGCCCTGGTGACAGGGTGGGCGGAAACAGGCCAGGAGTGGCGCTTGCTGCCAGTCCCTGGGGACCCATGTCTGGGTGGACCTCGGTGCTGCCCATGGTGCTGTTGGGGACATGGTCGTGACCCAGACAGCCCCAGACCAGCAGGAATGCAGCTGCTGAGGCGGGGACTGTTGTGACATTTGCATACCCACGTCCAGGGAACCAGGGTGTGCTGCCTGGAAAGCCGGCTCTGGGATTGGTGCCTGGGACAGCAGTAGGCAGGGAGAAGGCAGAGTGTGGTCAGTGTTGGGGCGAGTGCCCCGAGTGGGCCTGGCTGTGGGGTCCCACACTGTTCCTTGTGTCTGCAGCCCAGAACGTGACCGTGGAGGAGGTGATCGGTGCCTACAAGCAAGCCTGTCAGAAGCTGAGCTGCAGACAGATCCCCAAGCTCCTGCGGCAGCTGCAGGTACAGGTGGGCGGGCTGGCAGGCGGCCCGGGCAGCCCCCGGAGGGGTCCCCGCCCGAGGCTCCCGCGGTAGCTGCAGGTACGGGTGGGCGGGCTGGCAGGCGGCCCGGGCAGCCCCCAGAGGGGTCCCTGCCTGAGGCTCCCGTGTGGGGCGAGCGCTTCTTGCTAGGCTAGATGAGAGACATCGCCTGTGTTTTCCAACCGAGTTCACAGATAGGGAGTCTCCTGAAGCCCTGCCCTAGCACACACGGGGACGATGACAGTGGACGGTGACACGCGGGACGCAGGGCTCGCTAGCTGCAGTTGTGCCCTTCCTGCCATCTGTTGCAGGCACCTTCCCCACAGCAGGTGGTGCACACTGCCTGGTGCCTTCCCACCTGGAGCCAAGCTTTCTGTAGCTGCTCTGTGCACCTGGGTCAGAGGGGCTCCAGTGGGGCCTTGCCAGGTGCTGGCAGCTCAGGCTGGCAGCTGTGGGGACGTGTCCAGGGCCCCTGCCTGGCTTCACATGGACCAGTCCCCTCATCTCCAGAGGCCGGAGAACAGACCTGGGGCTCTGGGTGCTGTGTGAGTGCTTGGCTAGGCAGAGGGGCTGGGAGAGCTCTGAGCTCGTTGTCCCCCTTGCTCCTTTAGGAGCTCCTGCTAGGCCCAGCCTGGGGACCCCCTTCCTCGCAGGCCTTGGCCAGCTCGGTCCCAGCTGCAGCTCCACCTAGGTGGGGGCTCTCTTGCCTCTGCACAACTGCTACGGGCGCCCGCAGCCCCTCCTCTCCAGGTGGCTGGACCTGTCAGGCCTCAGGGTGGTCCGTGTTCAGACCTGTGAGCATAGAGCTCTCTGGCGGCCTCTCGGTCCTGAGCCCCAGCCTGCCCCCTGCACTGCCTTAGTGGAGGAGTGTGCAGCAACAGGGCCCCCGCCTTGGGAGCCGTCCGGCTTGGGCAGGTGCCGGCCGGACACCCTCCTGTCTGTTCCCCAGGAGTTCACGGACCTCGGGCATCGCATCGACTGCCTGGACCTGAAAGGTGTGTGCCCTGGGGCTGAGGTGGCATGCGGGGCTGGGCCTGCTGGGTCAGTGGCCCCTAGTGCCTGCTGCCCTGAGGGAGCAGTGGAGCCAGAGCTTCTGGGCCAGCCACACAGTGCTCACAGACGCCGTGTTCCCCAGGCGAGAAGCTGGACTACAAGGCCTGTGAAGCCCTGGAGGAGGTCTTCAAGAGGCTGCAGTTCAAGGTTGTGGACCTGGAACAGACGAACCTGGATGAAGATGTGAGCAGCCCTTCCCCGGCCCGCTGCGGTGTGGGTGGAGAGGCCCTGGGCAGAGTGAGGACAGGAGGGACACAGAAGGGGGTGTGCTTGGGCCTGGGGCCTGCCCTGGAGGTGTCACCTCCACAGGGCGACCAGGAGACATCTGAAAGCAGCCTGTCCACCCTTGGGGGTTTGGAGGGAGGTCCAGGGTGAGGTCCTGGAGACCCCGGGACTGAGTCTGTCCAGTCTTTGCTGCACAGCTGGCACCAGGACCTGGGGTGCTACCATTCAGCTGCTCCCTCCAGGCTGGACGCCCTGATTGTACTGGGCCTCTCCCCTGAGGCTGTCCCTACCCAGAACCTCTTCACGTCTCTGGGAGGCTGGGCCTCCTCAGCCTGAGGTGGAGCCTTGTCTCTGCCCGCAGGGCGCCTCTGCCCTCTTCGACATGATTGAGTACTACGAGTCGGCCACGCACCTCAACATCTCCTTCAACAAGCACATCGGCACCCGCGGCTGGCAGGCTGCTGCCCACATGATGCGCAAGGTGGGCACCTCCGCTCCCTGGCACATCGCACTGGCCAGGGTGCCTGGTGCCAGACCCTGAGATCTGGATCCCAGTGGGGGAGCAGTGCCAGGAGATGCCCTCTCCCGAGTCTTCCCCGGGTCCCTCTCCCTTGGCTCCTTGTTGAAATCCCTGGAGGTGGTTGTAGCAGCTACCCTGGTTTCATCCACATGTGGGAAGGCTGGGCCCAAAGAGAGGAGGGGCTGGCCTGAAGTCCCCACGCCCCACGTTGGGGAGCTCACACAGCAGCCCCACGCCAGAGCTCTCCTCACCAACCCTGGCTTCAAAACCAGCTGTGGCTTTGCCATCCCCATGAAATGTGGGGAGGCAGGTCCTTCGGCCTGGGGGAGGCCAGGGAGGAGCCTGACTGGGTGCCCTGTCCTGGCCCCCAGACCAGCTGCCTGCAGTACCTGGATGCCCGCAACACACCCCTGCTGGACCACTCGGCACCCTTCGTGGCACGGGCCCTGCGCATCCGCAGCAGCCTGGCTGTGCTGCACTTGGAGAACGCCAGCCTGTCAGGGCGACCCCTCATGCTGCTTGGTGAGCTGTGGGCACCCAAGGCTGTGGGCCTGCCGCTTTCTGCGGCTGGGGAGGGACGTGGGGCTGGCCAGTGACTGCCCGCCTCATCCCCAGCCACTGCCCTCAAGATGAACGTGAGCCTCCGGGAGCTACACCTGGCCGACAACAAGCTCAACGGGCTGCAGGACTCGGCGCAGCTGGGCACCCTGCTCAAGTTCAACTGCTCCCTGCAGATCCTTGACCTCCGTAACAACCACGTGCTGGACTCAGGTGTGTGTGCTGCTGGGCCTGGGGGCATACCCCATGATGCCCTCCCGGGGGCTCACAGCTCCCCTAGAGAGCCATGACCCAGCTTGGGCAGGGGTGGTCGGATACACATCGGAAGTCAGGGGACCAAGGAGGCGGTGAGGCAGGACAGGAAGTTAAAATGACCACAGCCTGCAAAGATGGTGGAGTAAGATGATGCTGGGTGGAGGAGCGCTATGTGCTGTGGTGCCGGGCAGTAGGCTGGGCATCCGACAGAGCCAGTCTTTGGGAAAGCGCTGAGACAGAATCCAGGGGAGGGACTAGTAAGTGTGAAGGCCCTGCTGTGGGAAAGACTGGCACAGCTGTTTGCCATTCTACAGGGGGCAGGGTACGCAGTGGGAGAACTCAGGCCTATGCCCATTCCCATCCCTGCTACCCTGTGAGGTCAGAGTGGGACCCGAAGTCCAGCGCCCCCTGCAGGGCAATACTCCTCCACCTGCCATGCTCCCGTCTCGTGCCACTGCCCTGCTGGAGACGGCTTGGCCCTGGGCACATGTGCACTAGGTGATGGAGACAGGCAAGTCTGGGCTTGCTGCTGAGAGGGTGTCCTGCAGCAGAGACCATCGGGTGGGTATCCCCGGGATGACCAGGGGCCTGGGAGCAGAGCCAACCGGGCTGCCTGCCACGCCCTGACCGCAACCTCCTCCAGGGCTTGCCTACATCTGCGAGGGCCTCAAGGAGCAGAGGAAGGGGCTGGTGACCCTAGTGCTGTGGAACAACCAGCTCACACACACGGGCATGGCCTTCCTGGGCATGACGCTGGTGAGTCGGGCTCCGCCACCCTTGCCTTGCAGGCAGGCACGCTACCCTGCGGGGTCTCCTCCAACTTCTCCAAGAATAGGAGCCCCTTCTTCGCTGCCTCTTTTTTTGCCTCCTGGTGCAGTTAGCACAGAGAGGCCGCGCCTGGGTTGGGGCCGTTGCAGGCAGCCCCACTCCTGCCTCAACTGACGCATATAGGGGTAGGGGTAGGGTTCCGGTTTTCCTCACCCGGGGTGCTCAGGGGAGATCCGTCCCTATTTGGCCTTCTCTGGTTTTCCCCTGACCCTTCCGCACTTCTCCTCCGCCCCCGGGTTTCTGCTTACCCCCACCCTGGCCCAGCCCCACACACAGAGCCTGGAGACCCTGAACCTGGGCCATAACCCCATTGGCAACGAGGGCGTGCGCAACCTCAAGAATGGGCTCATCAGCAACCGCAGCGTGCTGCGCCTCGGTCTGGCCTCCACCAAGCTCACATGCGAGGGTAGGCGCCGCTCCGGGGTGAGGGGGCGCAGGGCCAGCTGGCCATCTAGGCATGGGGCCTGTGGCCAGCCCCTCCGTCCCCCTCCCAGGCGCGGTGGCAGTGGCGGAGTTCATCGCTGAGAGCCCCCGTCTCCTGAGACTGGACCTCCGGGAGAACGAGATCAAGACCGGCGGGCTCATGGCGCTGTCCTTGGCCCTCAAGGTGAACCACTCCCTGCTGCGCCTGGACCTGGACCCCGAGCCCAAGAAAGAGGCGGTGAGCAGGGAGGCCGGGGGACAGGTGGGTGGGCATGCCCGGCCAGGGGCCCAGGGGTCCAGGAGCCCTAGCAGGCCGCTCTGCCCTCAGGTCAAGAGCTTCATCGAGACGCAGAAGGCGCTGCTGGCCGAGATCCAGAACGGCTGCAAGCGCAACTTTGTGCTGGCGCGGGAGCGTGAGGACAAGGAGCAGCAACTGCAGCTGTCGGCCTCCATGCCCGAGATCAGCGTCACTGAAGCCCAGCCTGAGCAGCTGGAGGGGCCGCAGGCCACCCCCGCTGCCGCCCAGAATGGGGGCCCAGAGCCCGGGCCAGGCCCAGATTCGGAAGATTCAGACTCAAACTCTGATGGGGAGGATGAGGACGAAGATGGGGAGCGGGACGAGGCTGGCGAGCACACCAGTCCACCGGCACCTTGTCCTGCCCTGGTGCCCCCGACAGACTCCCTGGGCCCTGGGGACAGCAACACCCCTGGAGCCCCCTCCTCCCCCTCCGAGCAGCGTATCTCCGTGTCCAGCCCGGGCCGGGGCCACAAGGTGTTTGTGGTGACCCGAGTGGAGAGTCCACCGGAGAGGGCAGAGCCCCCTGTACCCCCTTCCCCACCCCCTGCATCCCCACCGCCCTCACCTGTCCTGCCGCCGCCAGCTGAGACCACCAACCCCCAGGCCCTAGAGCCGACTGAGCCGCAGCCACAACCACCACCGCCTCTGGCAGGACCACCACTGCCCAATGGCCTGAAGCCCGAGTTCGCCCTGGCATTGCCCCCAGAGCCGCCCCCAGGGCCTGAGGCCAAGGCAGGCCGCTGCAGCCTGGATCACGGTGAGGAGAACGGGGGACAGGAGGGGGCCCGGGGTTCTCTCTCCCCTTTGGAACGACCCTAGAGGGACAAATACAAGTGAGGCTTGGTCCTCAGGATCTCCCCGTCCTCTGTCCCCACGGCGGGGACTTGTGGAGCCTCAGCCTGGCGTCTTGAGACTCTAGGGGAAGGTGACATGTGCCTGCCCAGCGTCCCCTGACCACAGACCTGCCCTGACTCGCACACAGAGCTGAGCTGCCCCCAGGATGACAGGGAGCTGGAGGAGCTGCTTCTGGAAGCCAGCCAGGAACCTGGGCAGGAGACACTGTGACTGTAGGTGAGGTGGCTGGGGTGTGGGCTGGGAGGGACCCGGAGGGGCCAGAGCGTCCCCGCCCTGACTGCTGGGCCATCTCTGTCTCTCCACTGCAAGTTCCTTTCTTCTGGTTGGGCTCTGCGACATGGTGGCCAGAGCCACGAGAAGCTGCTCGCCCTCGTCGCCAGCCTCCCGAGGCCCAGGGCGCCAGGCGCGGGGACCGCTCCCTCCAACACTACAGGGCAGGAGCCGCCGGCGTGGCCCTCCCGCCCGGACTTCAGCACTTCTATTTATGTGTCCCTGCCTGTCCGCTCACTCCAAGACTGGAAGACGTGGCCGGCTCGGAACGGATGAGACGACGAGGAGGAGATGACAACAACAGTGGCCTCCAAGGATATCAGGCCACCGGGCAGGCCCATTGTAGAGGGGCCTGTCGGCCAAGCCTGCTGTTGAGGCGGGATGGTCCCCGGTGTCCAGGCCCAGGACTGGGCAGGAGGCGCGGCGTGATGATGGTGGTGGTGGTGGTGGTAATTGCTAGATGAGCCCCAGGCAGGGGGTGGGGGGCTGGGCGTGCAGGATCGGAGCTTTCTTTTCTTAAGTGCAATAAATCTATCAGGGAGCGGGGGCAGGCATCGGCGCAGTTCTGGGGACCCTGCTGCCTGGGCCGCGTGAGGTGCCCCCAAGAGCACTACAGGCTGTGGGAGGCTGGGAGGGCAGGGGCTGGGGAGGGGCTGCTCCTGGCCGTGCGGCTCTGTCCACATCTTTTCTAATAAACTGGGGCTGGGCTCACCTGTGCTGGCTAGGCTGTGGCGTTGGTGGGGTGGTGGTGGCAGGAAGCAGGGGTCTCAGACAAATGGGCGGAGTTGCATCTCCCACCCTGTTCTAGGTGACCCATGCCCTGGAATGTGCAGGTCACTCGATGCTCTGTGATGGCAGGGGGTCCCTGCCCTGTGTTTCCAGAGCAGGTGTAGGTCTCTAGGGCGCTGGATATAGCTCTCGGCCTCAGAGGGTGACAGCAGATTGCGGTCTGACCCCATCAGCCCCAAGTGCTTGGGTGGGCAAGTTCCCAGGGCTTACACAAATCCAGCCCCAGAAACCACTCTGGCTCCCTCCTGCCGGTGTGTGACGGGCGTGCAGTGGGAGGGCTGCTGGTGGCATTTCTGAGAACTACCCAGCAGGCTGTGGATGCAGGGGCTGAGGCAAAGCCAGCCCTGTACTGGTCACCTCCTGTTCAGCCCTTGCTGCTCCCCAGGACAACCATGGAGGGAACCCCTGTTGGGATGCAGGACTTGAGGGAGCCTCACACTACTGCCACACTCCACCCCGGGTCCCTGGCTGGCTTTCAGCGGCTGGTGGGCACTTGGGGAGGCCAGCTGTCGGCCCCAGCCCTGAGCCCTGTCCTGCCCGCGGGAGCTGAGTAGGAGGCAGGTAAGGGGGAGCGCCTTCTGGCTGAGGCCGCTGAGAGAGTGACCACCCCGTGTGCAGAGGAGTTCAGTTCTTGGCCTTGCTGGGGGTCTGAGTGCAGCGCCCAGGGGTCTCAGCAGGCCTTGGGTTAGCTGTGCTCACCGCCCATGCATATCTGCCTCAGGAGGTGTCTGTCCCCAAGTCACGCTTGTCTCCCATCCCCTAGGCCTCCACCTGTGTGTCAGGTGGGCTGGGCCCGAGGGGCGTGGCCGGTGGCCCTTTGTGTGGGACCGCTGAGGCACCAGGGGCCTCCTCCCAGCCTGTCCCTGCCTTTCCTGCACCCAGTGGATTTGGGAGTAAAGAATTGGGCTTGGCAGTAGCTGTTGGCCATGCGCATACATGTACATGTTTGGAAACACAGTGTTTGGGGAGGTTGTGAGACCTGGACCAGGATGGGGCCCTTATAGAGGGCCTTTGGATGATGCCAGCTCTGCCCGCAGTGGGCATGCAGGTCCTAGATGCTGCCCATGCACCAGGCTGCCCACCCCAAGGCTGTGGACTTGGAGTCTCCAGAATGACTCCTCCAAGCCTGGGTGGGCCCGCTTTGTGGTTCTGGCTTCCTTCTCTTAGGGTCCAGGCCGCGAGAGGGTCCCCTTGACCCAGGGTTTTGTTCCCTTTGGCTTCATTGTCCTGAGTGGTACCAGGGCTTGCGTCCTCATAGCCTCAGCTGAACACAGCTCTGCCAGGTGAGTGTTCAGCAGGGAGGTCATGGGGAGCATCACCCTGGGAACCCACATCCCCAGGCTGCTTCTGTGCTCTGGGTGGGGTGCCTCTCACTCCTAGGCCCGGCAGGATAGCTGGCTGGGATGCGGAGAAAGGCAACAGCCTATTTCTGTGGTGGGCAGAGGACCCTGTCCCCTGCAGTCCCCTCATCCTCCTTTAGAGTTCCCAGAAGAGCCGCTTGCTGTGGGTGGGGGGCAAGGGAGGGCAGTGTGGATCCCACTGGGCAGAGGGTCTGGCCTCACCCTCAAATCTCATCCAGGTAATGGAATCTCAAGATAGAAAAGAGAAGTCTGCCCCCTGCTGGTAATTGCAGGTCGTAGCGGTGGCTTCCTGCTGGGCCTGGGCAGCCCCAGTCCTCCCTGCCAGCTCCAGCCTGTCCACAGGGCGGTTGTTCCAGCCTGCTGGGCAGAAACTTAAGACTGGCATGTGGCAGGCAAAGGGGGAGGGGGCCGTTGGTCCCAGTGACACAGCAAGGCCCCAGGGCCTCGTCTTGGCAGGCTGTCCCCTACTGGTGAAAACTCTCTCGCAGGTCCCTGCTGGCACAGAAAACTACTCCCCGCACAGGCCCGTGTGCACCTGTGAAACAGCCAGTGTGGTCGGATGTTGGGGTTGGGGCTGCCCAACATCAACCCTGAGGTCCCTGGGCATGTCCAGTGTGGGTCCCCACTGCTTGTGCCCACACCCACTGGGCTGGGCAGGCACTCCACAGGCCTGAGTGGCTGTTCAGTAGCCGGGGCTTGCCCAGAGGCCTGTTGCCCTAGCCTCACCTCCCTAGCAGGTGCTGACCCCAGCCCTGCTCCCTGAGTATCTCCATCACAGCCCCTCCACCTCCCAGGGCTGCTCTGTGACCTGTCCCTTGGGTGGCCCTGCCGTGACCAGCAAATCAGCCCCCCTTGACCAGTTACCTGTCCAGGGGAGGCAGTGCCACCCACTCTGGCTGGCTGAGATGCCTAATTAACCCATTATGCTGAGGGTGGGGCAGCCTGCTGAGGTCATCAGGGACACCACCCTTGGAGATGCCAGCTCCGGTCTGCCCTCACAGGGGCGGGCTCGGGCGTGGGGACAAGGACCTGGCAGGCCCTGGGGCCTGGGTGCTTCTGGCAGCCTGAGTCAGGCTGGCCCGCCTGCCCTTCATTTCCGTTTCCTCCACAGCCCGCCCTGCTGCCAGGGATGCCAGCTGTGGCTGCCAGGGCACAGCTCAGAGGCCTGGCCTCCCTGAGGAGGAAGTGGCCTTGACAGAACTGGACAGGCTTGGTTCCCAGCTTTGAGCCAGGAATCCCGGATGTGGAGACCAACAAGGGGCTTTCCACACTTTTTATTTATTGCACTTGAACCCTGCCTTCCTCACTGGCTCCTCCAGTCCTGCCCCCAGGGCGCTGGCACCTGCCCTGCACCTGCAGGCAACTGCTTGGGGCTTATGTGGCTTAGAGATTGGGAAGATGTTGCCTCGGGTACCCTCCAGCAGGTGCCATGGGTCGACCTTGCCACCTGCCCATGAGTGTCACACTCACGTCCCCTCCTGCTCCTTGCACTGAGGGGAGCACTCAGGCCACTGGCCTCGGCTTGCCCCTGTGAGCCCCATCCTGAGAGCGGTGGGCTTCGCTGGCACTCCGCACTGCGGCCCGTCCTATCGGCGATGCCCCAACTGCACTGTCTGCTCGTGCAGGGGACTTGGGCGGGCTGGCGGGCTTGAGCGCGCTGACCGCCCTGATCTGGCCCATGCGCCGGCGGATGGAGTGGTCCAGGTTGACCGTGCAGCGGAGCAAGCACTGCGCCTCGGCCACGGTGAACGGGAAGTCAGCGCCCAGAAAGCGTTCGAAGAGCTCCGGGTCGCCATCCAGGTCGAGCACGTTTTGTAGCGCCTTGGTCATGGTGTGCAACTCACGGCTGTTGTCACGGAACACGTCCCAAAGGCGTGCCCGGCCCTCCGGCGCGCCCCCAGCCTGCTGCCGGTCCTCCAGGCACTGCAGCACCCAGCTAAGGCGGCAGGGCCACTGGTTGGCGAGCACGACCCAGGCCACAGCCTGGCGCGGCGTGGGGCCGCCGAGGTGCACTTGTTGCTGCTGCAGCAGGCGCACGGTGATGGGCACGGTGTTGACAATACGCCGCATGTACACTACGTTGTCCGGTACGTACTCGTACAGGCAGTCGCGCTCATCGTGCAAGCAGGAGAGTGCCTCCTGGATGCGACGCGCCGCCTCCGCGTCGATGCGGCCTTGTGCGCGCTCAGCACCCGCCTGCGTCTCCACGGCCAGCAGCTGTGCGTCCTCGTCGCCCGCGTCACTGCTGCCTGGGCACCGCAACTTGCGCG
Source organism: Ochotona curzoniae (assembly GCF_017591425.1). Classification (NCBI taxonomy): domain Eukaryota; kingdom Metazoa; phylum Chordata; class Mammalia; order Lagomorpha; family Ochotonidae; genus Ochotona; species Ochotona curzoniae. The sequence continues at coordinate 566,248 of NW_024465561.1, read as the reverse complement.
TGATCTCTCGGTAGAGCAGGTCGTCGCGGCTCTGCACAGCGTCCTGCAGGAACTGCAGCTTGGTGCGGCGGCCCATGATGGGCACCGAGAAGGGCAGCGTGACGGTGCGGTTGAGGAAGAGGTAGCCGTTGTCGGCCGTGCCCTTCATGTTGCCAGCGCTCTCGAGGCACGCCGCCAGGATGCTGGGGTCCACGACCAGGATGAAGATGAAGGGCGCGTGGCTGTCAGACAGCAGCGTGTTGATGGCGTTGAGCACGCCCACCACGCGCTCTGGATAGCACGTGTCCAACCCGGTGACCTCCAGCACCACGCGCAGGCGGCGCCGTTGGTAGATCTCCAGGAAGCACAGGAAGTCGGTGAGCAGCTCCACCTCCTTCTTCACCTCGCACATGAAACCCAGCTGGCTGCCGAACTTCTCCCGCGACACCAGCCGCTCGATCTTCTTGCGCTGGCTCACGAACAGGTGCTTGCCCACCGAGTACACGGCCATGAGCAGCCCTGAGCCCGAAAGCGTGGTGGCCGCGCCACCGAACACCTTGAGCACACTGCTGCCACCGCCGTGGCCCAGCGCATGACCACTGCTCAGGGACAGGTAAAGCAGCCCTATACCTAGACTCAGTGCCGCCAGCAGCGCCAGCAGCGCCAGGCACACGCGGCGCCGGCAGTGCCATTCGCACTGGCCCAAGCCCGATGTGGTGGCGGGCTTGTTGCCCAGCACTGAGTACACGCTGAAGGGCAGCGCGCCATAGTGGTGCCGGATCCCCTCGCACAGTGTGGTCACCAGGCCGGCCCACAGCTTGTCGGTGCCCGCGTACTGCCAGGCGCTGAAGCGGATGAAGAGGAACTGCACGTTCTTGCGTCTCAGGTGCAGCTCGGTGATGATGGGCTGCAGGAAGACCAGGTAGCACAGCAGCCGCGGGAAGCCCCAGCCGCGCACGGGCCGCGGCCGCCACTGCACGCGCTGCAGCTCTTCGGCCTCGCGCTGCGCCGCCTCTTGCTGCATCAATGCTGTGGGGGAGCGAGAGCGTGGGGGAGACCGTGTGAGGGGGCAGAGCGGGAGGAGCGGGGCTTGCAGCAAGCCACAGGGTGCGGGTGCAGGGGAGTGTGGTGCGGAGGAGCTGGAGGCCGGCCTTGAAGAAGTGGTCGCCCACCAGATACAAAACCTGGCTTCCTGCTCCTTATCCAGGGAGCCCTCTGTGATCCCAGGCTGAGCCCATGGCTCTGGCAGAACCTGGCCAGGTGTGGGAGATGGGGGGCGGCACAGGGGCTGGGACAGTGTCAGCCCCCTCCCCCACCTTGGGCTATCTCCCCAAGGTGTGAGGAGAACAGTGCTTGGGAAAGACTCTTTGGAGTGGATTTAAAGGGAGGCTGAGAGCAGTGGTTGCCTGCTGGGTGAGGAGTGTGGGCTGGGCGGGGGATGCCTAATCCCCCCCTCTGTCGCCATCCCCCCCCCCCAGATCCTCACTGGTAATCTTGTCCAGCATCATGTGCAGGCGGCAGCCGAAGGGCGCGTAGAAGCCCACGGTCACGGGGACCGGCACGTGGCACAGGGTCTTGGCCAGGCAGCTGCAATAGACGTCATCCTCGGTCAGGATGTCTGGGTGGGGGGAGGAGAGGAAACCGGAAGTCAGTGAGGCTGGTGGGGGGCCACCCGTCACCCCTCCACCCTGACCACCCTCAGCCCCTCTGCACCAGAAGGAGGCGGATCCAGGCAAACCCAGCGACAGCAGCTCCTGTGGTCACTGGCAGCCTGAGGCCAAGGCAGGCTGAGTCGGGGAGCCAGCTCTGGCCCTACACCCTGCCCTCACCAGGAAACCCTGCTGGGCTCTCTCCTGCATCCCCGTGGGCCCTCTACAGGGACCCACACACAGCATCTGACGGGAGCCGCAGACAGCTGGATGCCATGCGTGCTCAGCCAGGCAGTGCCATGGTCCTGGGTGGCTGACAAGGACCCAGATTCCTGTATGAGGGTGCCAGGGTGCCCTTGACATGGGAGCCCTGTCCCCACCACCAGGAAGCTACAAACAGGACTGGGGGTGGGATCTAGCTAGCGGGTACAGCACGTCGGGTGTGACTGGAAGCGGGGCCGGGTCAGCCAAGGTGGCGGCCAGGGCAGATCTCGTGCGTCTCTGCCTGGTGACCTCACCGCACCCAGCCCCTGCTTCCCTGGGTGTGCAGCGGGCATTCTGGACCAGCGATCCAGTGGCCTGAGTCCTCACCGAGGGCTGCTCTACATTCCAAGCTGACCTAGCCCCTGCTGCGTGTCCTCGCCTCGGCTGTACTTCAGTGGTAGAACCAGCCTTCCTTATTATCTTCTTCTCTGCACCTGTGCCACCCCAAAGGCAGTGAGCCCTGTGATGCCATCTGCCTGCCCTGCTCCCCTGGGAACACAGCCCAGTGCGCTGCTCCCTGTCTGATGCTCGCCCTGTCCCCTCAATACCAGAGCTGCTCAACAAGCCACCCACCATGTCCTCCATGGCCTGCTGGACCAAGGGATGGACAGGCTGGGTTGAGAGAAAGCAGAGCCCAGATGTCAGCGGTGCGGGAGGCAGGGAGCGAGGCCTCAGCCATCCAGTCCAGGACTGCCACACCATGGGCAGCCTGGCCTGGAAGCCCTAGCGCCCACCGGGGAAGGCAGAGGCAGCCCCCGGAGCCCCAGCGGCTGGGATGAGCATCCCGCCTGGACGGGGTCAGACAGCATCTGCCAGGGAACAGGTGAGTGAGCAAAGCAGGGGCAGCTAGGACCAGAGCCCCCTTGGGTGAGCACCAGGGCTGTAGGAGGTGAAGGAACCGCAGGATGCTGGGGCTGGCAGTGGCCGCGCATCAGTGGGCTCGCTGGGCTCCAGCAGGATCCCGGCTGCCAAGGGCAGGGCTGGGTCGCTGCTGGCCGTGGTGGGGGGCAGCTGGGGCCTGGTGGCAGGGCCCGTGGGGGCAGCGGCCGTGGCTGGCAGCCCCTTCTGGGCCTTGCGTGCCAGGTGGAGTTGTGGCCGTGAAGGGCTAAGAGGTGCAGGTGGGGGCTGCTGTGGCCGCCACTGCTGCTGCTGCTGCCGCTGCAGGACTAGGGACTGGGAGCCCCTGCGTCGGCCACCACTCCGGTGGTTTGGGCAAGCTAGCTGGCACTGTGACTGGGGGGGTGGCCGACAGGGCCCACGGGCTCGAGGGGCCGCTGGGTCCTGGCGCCGCTGGTGACAGCATCCTGGAAGGAAGGAAGTGGGGGTGACTGGGCCTGGGTCTGCTCCCCCTCGGAGGCAGAGACCTGGGACCCCCTAGCTCCTGGGCCCCTGGGGAAGGGGAGCGACAGGTTGTGACACAGAGAGGGGACAGCAGGGACTGGGTGAGTGGCAGGGGTCTCTATACTAGGGTCAGGTCAGGCTGGCAGGAAGGTGGGGACCCCTGCCAGCCCTGGGGGCCTGGATTGGGGCTAAAGGAAGGTCAGAGCCCCTCTCTTGGCAATGCACCTCCTGACTGCCCCAGGCACAAAGTGGGGGTGCCCTTTCCCACCCTGTTGCTCCCCCAGTGGGGGGACAGGTACTAACTTTGCTGTAGGTGGGACTCCACTGTGCAGGCACCCCCCCTCGGGGTACCCCAGCCTCTCTCCAGGGGTCTGCAGGTCTGGGCCCTGCCAGCTAGCTACTCAGCACCGCCCATCTCTCCCTGCCATGGCAACCCCCCCCCCCCACACCACCCTTACCTTTTTGACGCCCCAACTCCGGGTCTAGAAAATAGCGTTCCGAGGTGGTCTCAGCGCCCTTGACGTACTGGACACTGTAGTTGTTGTGCATGGCAGGGGGGGACAGGGGCCTGCTCCTGAGCGGGAGGGGGTGAGGAGGGCTCAGAGCCAGCCTCAGCCGGAACCAACAACCAGGAGCTGAGGTAGGGGTGAACCTGGGCCTCGGGTCACTTGGGAGGGGGGTGGAACTGCATCCTGGAGAGGCAGCGTAGGGGTGGGGTGGCCAGCAGCCTCCTGGAGGGGGTCCCGACTGTGGGTGTGCAGGAACTTCTGGCTCTGGGACCCCAGGGAGTGCTGGTGGACGTGAGGGGAAACTGAGGCTGGGTCCCCGGGGGTGGGAAGCCGGCAAGGTGAGGAGGCAGCGACTGAAGAAGGCCTGGAGCCAGGCGCCTTCAAGAGACTGGGAGTGGGATCAAGGGACAGTGACAAGATGGGGGGCAGTGGGACCACAGCGATCAGAGTCCACTGGGCGCCAGAGCGCGGGGGCGAGGCTGGCTGGGAAGTGGGGAGAAGGCCGCCCGGAGGGAGAGTTGGGGGCCCGTCCTGTTCCCTCTCGCCAACCTGGGGTACCCAGACACGTACCTGGTGGCGGCCTCGCGGCCCCAGCGCCCTGTCCCACAGGAGGCCCGCGCCTTGCCGCCCGCCCGACCGGTTCTCCCGCCCTGGCCCCGCCCGCCTGGCGGCCGCCTGGGCACACACTCCGCTCCGCCGGCGCTGCCACGGGGGTGGACTGGAGGTGGGGAGCTGCCCACGGGTCTCCTGGGCGCCCCGCCTGGCGAGTGTGGAGGAGGAGGACGCCCGTTTGATCCCCAGCCCAGCTGTGTGACCTTGAGCAGGTGAGGTGACTTCACCCCTCTCTGTGCTCGGCTTCCTCATTGCTGAGTGGGCTGGCAGGAGGAATTGGGTAGGCGGCCACGTCCTGGGCACAGACTGACCCAGTTCCCTGGGACAAGTGCAGCCTGCTGCATGTGGTGGAGGGGTTCACTGACCCCCTACCCCCACCACACACACACACACACACAGAGTGGCTTGTCGCTTTCTCATCACACAGTCCCAGGCAGGCTAGAGAAATGCCCCATTTACAGATCAGTAGACCCTGGCCCAGAGCGTGGGTCAGCGCTTTAGGCATCTCCTTGGGCAGGTGAGGATCGGCACAAGCTGGACAAGAGGGAAATTTAACACACAATGGGGGCCGTCTGCTTTCCAGGGCTCCGGTGCCTTGCTGGGGTAGATGAGCTCCCTGAGAGAGAGGGGTCTACTCTCCCTGGGGGTGCCCCCTGCCTCCCACCAGGGATGGTTCTCTCCAGCCAGGGATACTAGCTCCCAGCATCCTGGGTGCTGTGGGAGTCTGGAGCTGGTGTGAAATGTGTCTTTGGGGAGAGAGGGGGTCCCCTTGCTTCCTGCTCAGCTGAGACTCACAAGACAGTTTGGGTCCAGGACACTCCCATCCCCCATAACTAGCGACTGGAGGAGGTGTGGGGTGGACTGTGTCTGCTGATGCGCAGGTTGCTGGGTGCTGGGGAGCAGGCTGGGAAGGGAATGACAGAAGCTGGGGTCCAGCACGGAGCCTGCCTGCTGGAAGGGTCCCAAGCAGGCAGTAGCTCTGCTCGTCCATCTGTTGATCTCTTGGTCCAGGCCTCGGTTCACAGCTCCGAGGCCGGGCCACTCACCTGCATTAGGCAGAGGCCGGCAGAGCCCAATGTCAGTCCAGGAGGGATCCCCAGAGTCACTGATGAGGACCAGGGACGTCAGAGGGGTGGCACCCAGAGACATGCACAGCCGGGCCCTTGTCCTGGTGCCACTCAGCTTTGCTGGGCCCGAGAGATGCAAACCTGTGTTTTTTGGGGAGTGGTACATGGGGTGACTGGCTCCTCCCTCGACCATGCAGCCTCAGGTCCTGACTGGCCCTGGGTCCGGTCATGGCCTGCTGTTGAGGAGCCTAGGCCCTGCTCCCCACATGAGAGGGAGCTCCAATCTGGGCTTCACCCACTCCCCGCCCTCTTCACCTCACCCCCAGCCCGGGCGGGCAGAGGGCAGCTCCGGACTTGTTGACAAAGCGCAGCCTGGGGCTGGATGTGTAGGGAGAGAGGTGTCTGTTTAGGGGCCATGCCATGGACAAGGGTTGCTGATGGTCTGGGATGGGGGGTCCTGCTCCCTGCATCCTGCCATGATGTCACTGCTCCACGTTTGTGTCCCTTTCCTCGCCGTGACCCGCATGCCACATGTAAAACCTTTATTGTATCCATCACCGCAGCCCCACCTGCCTGCCCAGAGTCCCCAGGCCCCTCCTCTGGCACACGCTTCTGCTGCCTCGGGGATCCTGGCCTCAGCATCCCCGGAGTCCTCAGGGCTTCTGGATCACCACCTGGAACTTACCTGCAAGAGAAGGGCTGGCTTCAGCGCCAGGCCGGGGCCTGCAGGAGTGGCAGCTCCGGAATGCTCATCCCTGCCCTGGGCCACGGCCTGGGGGGCCTGGATGAACCAGGCCCCGGTCGGATCAGTGGGTTCAAGCGGGTGATGCTGGCGTCCGGCTGGCCTGCGTCCTGGGGCTGTGTGGGCTGAGGACAGGGCTGGAGGCCAGACATGTAGGCCACGGGGAGGGGCCCAGGCCAGGCCTCTCTGGCATGTGCGGCCCTGGTCCTCCCTCCCGGCCCCTGGGGGGCCCCGTGAGTGGCCAGCAGAACCGGAAGAGGGAAGGGCAGGGGTGAAGGGTTGGCACAGAGGTGCCAGGGGACTTGTGCTTGTTTGATGGAGATGGAGGGGTGCTTGCCGACACCCTGTCAGGTGCCTGGCTGCCTTGGGAAACCCTCCTCTCCCCCTGCAGAGGTGGTACCAGGAGGACCTGCATCATGTCCAGCCAGCAGGGGTGGGGGGTTGGTGACCTGGGATGACTGGGCCATTCTCTCCCAGTGAACCAAGTTGCCAGGACGGCCCTGGGGCCAGCACCTGCTGGGGTGATGCCAGCTCCTTAGAGCCTGTGTGACATGGGGCCGGGCAGCCAGGGCTGGCCTCCTCCCAGCACCCACACAGAAGCCCCCAGCAGGCTGGAGGGGTGAGGAGAAGCCCCCTTCAGTGACTCACAGGCGGGCAGGGCTGCCACAGAGGCGGTGACCGAGCTCCTGAAGCCCAGGGTGTGGAGGCTGCCACGCAGGATGCCGCAAGGGAAGGCCAGGAACTGGGGTAGGGGAGACACAGACCATTGTGGGAAGCAAGGGAGGCCTGGGGCCTTAGCAGGGCGCGGGGAGGAAGTCCCAGGGCTCCTCTGCTCCCATACCTTGGCTGCTTCCTCCCGGTACTGCAGGCCAGAGGCCATGGGGAGCAGGAGCGGGAAGCTGTTGTCCTGTAGAACGTAGGTCCCCTGGAGGGGGCAGGGGGCAGGAGAGAGCCAGGTGGCCAGGCCTGAGGTTGGATGGACCCTTCACGGGAGCCCAGGGGGTGGTCACAGGCCTGGCCTCACAGCTCCCCTGGGCCACGCCCACCAGGGAAGTCCCCTTACCCCCATCCCCACCTGGTGGTTGGTGCGCAGCCCGTCCATTTGCTTACGGAATGCGGCCACCCACAGGTCTTTGCACAGGAACTTGAGGACATCTAACTCCTCCCTGAAGACCAGCGTGTCCTGGGGCAGTCTGGGCCGGGGCAGGGGTTGGGGTTCAGATGTGTGTCGTGTGTAGGGGGAGAACAGGACACACCAGGCCATATATCCTGCCCCACCCAGACAGGCCCAGCACCTGCGAGACCCGGCCCTGGGGTCTGCCCATCCCTGCTGGTCCCCAGCTCTCACCTCTCACCCAGGGCCTGGCCAACACGGAAGCCCAAGCTCTCCAGGATTGACAGGTTCACCCTCTGTCCCTATGCAGGCAGGGGAGAGAGGCTCAGGGGAGAACCTCAAGGGGTGGTCGGCCTCCTACCTGCACCCTGGGTCAGCTCCACGCTCTGACTTGCCCCTGTGGGCCCTGTGAGGACTCTGGTGGGGGGGGCAGGGAGGGTCTTCCTTGGAAGTTCCCCAAACGCCTGTAACTGGATTCACGCACTTTTCCAAGGTGGGCATGGGGCTGGGAAGGATGCATGGATCCCAGGGGAAGGTCTGATGAGGCAGGACCCAGGCCCACAGAGGGGTAACAGCAGGAGGCTTTGAGGTGACCTAGAGTAGGAGCTGGGTTGGCCTGGGGCGTGGGAGCTGCCAGGTGACAGAAGGTAGGGACAGAGAGAAGGGCACAGAGTCCTGGAGCCCTTTGCCATCACCAGGCCCAGCTGATTTTGGCCTCGCCTCTGGGGAAGCCATGCATGTTGCTTCTTTCCAAGGCCATCTGGGTGGCCAGTGGAAGGGCTCAACAGAGACTCGGGCCCTGTCGACATGTCCTGGCCCTGTCCTGCTCAGGACAGGGTCCTCAGCCCAACCCTGCCTGGTGTGGGTCCTTGGAGCCACATCATGCATACATGCATGGAGCCCGGTGCCGTGGTGGTGGCAGGGCTGGGGGTGCCTGGGACCCTCCTGTTTGAACCCAGGGGCTGGAAGGTGTCCCAGGAGCACCCACAGCTCTCATAGCAGGGTGCCCCTTGGCTCTGCCTTGGATGGCCAGGCCTTGCCTTGAGACACTGAACTGTGTGCTGGAAGGGGTAAGATGTGACCTTGCAGTCAGCTTGGGGACAGTGGGAGGACCCTTCCCCCACGCGGGCCCCAGCTTATGCTGACACTCAGCATCTCCCTGAGGTGCTGGGGGCTGGCACTGAGCTGGTCCTCGGCAGTTCCAGGCTCACGAGGGAGGCGACCCTTGCTGGCAGGGGGATCCCACGTGCCCTGTTGGGACCGACGAAATGGGGGAGCATAGTAAGCAAACCCAACGAGAAAGGCTGAGGCGCGGGGCGATGGCGTAGCGGTTAAAGTCCTCGCCTTGAACGCGCAGGGATCCCATATGGTTGCCAGTTCTAAATCCTGGCAGCCATGCTTCCCATCCAGTTCCCTGCTTGTGGCCTGGGAAAGCAGTCGAGGATGGCTAAAAGTCTTGGGACCCTGCACCTGTGTGGGAGACCCAGAAGAGCTCCTGGCTCCTGGCTTCTTATTGGTTCAGCTCCAGCCATTGTGGTCACTTGGGGAGTGAACCATCAGACGGAGGATCTTCCTCTCTGTCTGTTCTCTCTGTATATCTGCCTTTCCAATAAAAGTAAATAAATCTTGAAAGAAGGAAAGAAAGGCTGCTGGGAGCTGGCTGGTGAGGTCCCTCCAGGCCTAGGTGGTGGGCAGGACAGTGGTGCCCCAGGTGGCATGGGGCTGAGCAGCATCTGGTAGGGTCAGGGTCAGCAGGCATGCCGAGGCCTGGGAGAGGAGAGCTCGGTGGACTTCACGGTGCTGGGGTTGAGAGCTGGCTGTCCTGTGCCTCAGTGGCCTCACATGTCCCTGCTCGTCGTGACGGCGTGACTGGGTCACGGTCGTTGCTCGACACCTGGCTGTCATCACTGCAGGCCTCATGGTGCCCATCCCACTACCATGTTGCTCAGATGGCAGCCGCAGGCGCACGCCCATATGGCCAGCCGCAGGGTGGCTGCACCTGCCGGCAGGAGAGGCGTTGGATGTGGGGCATTGGGCATGGGGCCTGGACGGAATGCAGATGAAGGCCAGGGTTGTCTGGGGGGCTTAGCTGTGGGGAGGGTCAAGTTGGTTTTTCTGATCTCACACGGGTCAGGAGGGGCTTGTCTCTGGTTAAAGGAGAGCAGTGGCTGTGCTAACCCTGGTCACTTGCTGAATCTCCTGCTGGTCAGCCTCGGTCAGCCAGGTGTCTACTTCCAAGGCGCCAGAGGTGATGGCCGCCCCCTCGGCTCGCCAAGTTCCCGGCTCCCGGCTCCCGGCTTTGGCGATGGACTGCCTGGCTGCATCCTGACCGCCTCCCCGTGTCTCCCCTTCTTCATCCCCAGCTGTGAGGAGGCGTTAAGGAATGGAGGAAGGGGAGGATCAAAGCCGAGCAGGCCGGACCTGGTGGAGCAGGAGTTGAATGAAAGGCCCCGGCTTTCCTGGGGCTCCACGCCAGGTAACCAAAGCCCACCTCGCACGGCAGGAAGCCCGCGCGTCCCCGAGGCCGGCACTCGGCCTGCCCCACCCCACGGCTCCCGGCGCTCACCCCCGGGGTGCTGGGGTCGGGGTCGTGATCCCCAAACTCCGCCACCATCTCCTGGTGCAGAAACTCGAAGAGTACGGAATCCGCCATGCGCCCACGGACCGCCCGGCGCTGCTTGCTCCCATTGGCCGGCTCGCGTAAGCCCCGCCCGCTCCCGCTTCCATTGGTGTTTTTGGACGTAGCCCCGCCTTCCCGCCCTGGGCTCACGCGCACGCCGCGTGAACCCGAGGCGCCTAAAGGGACCCGCCTACTCTTTTGATTGGCCATCAGTGACAGTAGCATCTTCCGCCCGTCCCTCCGTCCCTTCGCTACTTCCGGGTTCTCGAGCATTGCCATTGGCAGAATGAGTATTCACACGTGACACCATCATTTGTGTTTTTCAACTCCTATTTGCCCACTACTGACTTGGCTGGCCGCCCAACCCGGAAGCGCCGACCGGACCGCTTGTCTATTGGCCGAGCCCCCGTTCACGTGACTCCCCGGCACGCTAAGCTCGTGCGGACAACTTGCAACCCGGTTAGTGCTTTGGCCGCCAAGGCCCGCCCACCGCCGCGTCCTATTGGCTGAAGCCGCTGCCGCTCGAGCTCCGGCGGGTGGGGACGCTGCGCTTGGGGCGGCTAGCGGATCGCGAGGAGCTCCGGGGTCCCGGTAGGTGCTGGGCGGCGTGGCGCGCTCGGGGCGACCCTGCCGTGCGGCCGGAGCGGCCTAGGAGCCGCCCTCACGCCGCCCCTTGTCGTTCTTCCCTCCTGGCCGGTAGGCATGGCGTCCCAGGGGCGTCGGCGGAGACCCGAGACCATGGTGCCGGGGGAGGCGGCCGAGACGGACTCGGAGCTGACGGGGTCGTCGTCCGAGGAGGAGGAGCTGTACCTGGGTCCCGCGGGCCCGACGCGCGGCCGCCCCACGGGGCTGCGGGTGGCGGGCGAGGCCGCCGAGACCGACTCGGAGTCGGAGCCCGAGCCCACGGCGGCGCCCCGGGACCTGCCTGCGCTCGTGGTGCAGCGGGAGGCGGCGGCGGAGGAGGAGGAGGCGGCCTCGGCGGCCCCGGCGCGCTCCCTGCTGCAGCTCCGGCTGGCCGAGAGCCAGGCCCGGCTGGACCACGACGTGGCCGCGGCCGTGAGCGGCGTGTACCGCCGTGCTGGCCGCGATGTGGCCGCCCTGGCCGGCAGGCTGGCGGCGGCGCAGGCGGCGGGGCTGGCGGCCGCCCACAGCGTGCGCCTGGCCCGGGGGGACCTGTGCGCGCTGGCCGAGCGCCTGGACATCGTGGCCAGCTGCTGCTTGCTGCCGGACATCCGTGGCGTTCCGGGGACCGAGCCGGAGCAGGAGCCGGGGCCGCGGGCCTAGCCGGGACTCGTCCTGTGTGCTGTCACCTGCTTGCATCTGCCAGGACACCTCCTGACGCCCCCCACCCTGTCCCCTTGTATCTTATGGTGGAATGGGCTTCCTTGGGTGGTTCCCAGCCTGCTGACACTACCTATGGGAACCTGGGCTGCAGGTACTCCCTAAGCTTCCTTCCTTGGGACCCCAAAGGATGCCGCCTGGCTCCAGACCTCAGGTGACTTCTGGGGGGCCGTCCAGTGCCACGTGACACTCGCTCCTGGTGACACCATCACTTCCTGGGTGCTTCAGGGGTCCGAGGTTTCTGATTTCGCCAGGGGCTGGGGCGCAATGCCTGTATTTTCCCCTTCTCCCCAGCTCCCTGCCCTGTAGCTTGGGGTCAGAGCCCCTAGGGAGGGAGGGAGCGCTGTCTGCCACAGGGGTATGAGAACCCCAGCTGGCAGTGGGGGGGCTTCCTGGACCCCCTAGGCCACCTCACCAAAGGTGAAGCAGTGCCTGGGGTGGCAGTGCCCCTGCTGTTCTGCCAACATTTGTTTCCCTGTCAGTGGAGCTGTGGGGGTCCCCGCCTGCCTCCCCAGAGTGCGCAGCCCCCTGGGAAGGTAGCTGTGAATAAATCCTGGGCGTGTCTCAGGCTCCTAACAGTTTAGGTGTGATTCTTTGGGCGCTAGGCTTTGAGAAGCGCAGACGTCTGGGGAGGGCAGGGTGGCTTCTCTGAGCCGCGCAGGGAGGAGTCAGGACTCGGAGGGGAAAGCTGCGGACATGGGGAGGAGTGGCCAGCCTCTGATGGCATCTTCCTCGCCCACCCGGCTCTGCGTTTACTGCTTCCCATTTTGTCTCTTAAACGATTCCTCCGTGTGGCCCGGTTTTTATGACCTTGATGCTTTTTGAAGATGGTGGGTTGGTTATTTTATAGTACAGCCTTGCTTTTGGCCCGTCTGATGTTTCCTCCCGAGGAGCCGGGGGTGGGGGGGTGGGGGGGTGGTTGTGGCGGGGATGGTGCGTTCTCGTTGCGTCGTGCCAGGGGCCATGCAACACCGGCTTGCCTCAGGACTGGTGACGTTAACTTTGATGGCTCTGGAGAGCTGCGTCTGCCAGGTCCCTCCGCTGCTGCACCTGCTGCCTTCCCTCGCGGTTAGCAAGGACTTGACGGGAGGGATTTTTTACATGGCTTATTTTATGGAGAAGCAAGGTGGCCAGGAGGGAGACACGGAGCTCTCCGTCTACTGATTCACTCCCAAAGTGGCCACAACAGTTGAAGTTGAGCCGGTCAGAAGCCAGGAAATTCTTCCTATAAAATTTTTTTTTTTTAAGATTTATTTATTTTTATTGCAAAGTCAGATATACTGAGAGGAGGAGACACAGAGAGGAAGATCTTCCGTCCGATGATTCACTCCCCAACCTGCTGCAACAGCTGGTGCTGAGCCGATAAGAAGCTTGGAGCCAGGAGCTTCCTCCGGGTTTCCCACGCGGGTGCAGGGTCCCAAGGCTTTGGGCCGTCCTCGACTGCTTTCCCAGGCCACAAGCAGGGAGCTGGATGGGAAGCAGGTCAGCCGGGATTAGAACCGGCGACCATATGGGATCAGGGCTTGTGCAAGGCGAGAACTTTAACCACTGTGGCATGGCGCTGGGCCCAAAATAAATAAATTAAAAAGAAAAATCTAAAAATGAAAATAAAAAAACAGCACCCTGACACAGAGATTTCCCTTGCAGCTGCCATCCCCCCTACTCTTGCAGTCTGCCTTGCTAAGGACACGCCAGCAGGCGTCATGTGTGTCAGTCTGTAAACCTGCGTGGACCCAATAGGTAGCAGCCCAAGCCCTTGGTTCCCATTAGGGCCCCTTTGGTGCTGCATTGTCTGGGTGTGGCAGGTCTGTTCCCAGGAGCGGTTTCCTGGCCCGTGTGTGTCCCCAACCTTCCCACTGTCCACACACGCCCTTCCCTGTGCTGGCCCCTTCTGTGTCTTCTTGTGGCTTGATGGCTCAGTGCTTCCCTTTTCTGTGTAATGGTTGTGTATAGCGCTGGCGTGGTGACACAGTGGGTTAAGCAGGAGCCCTGCGAAGCACAGGTTCGAGTCCCAGCTGTTCCACTTATGATCCAGCTTTCTGCTCACACATTGGGAAGCTAGGATTGAAGAGGGCCTCAGTCCTTGAGCCCTTGCCCTGCGCACGGGAGCCCGGATGAGGTTCCAGGCTCCTGGCTTTGGCCTGGCACAGTCCCAGGGAATGAGCCCAATGGATGGAAGATCTCTGTGTCTGTCTGTCTTTTCCCCTTTTTCAAATAAAATAAATTTAAAAACAAACACATAAACAACAACAACAACAAACACACAGCTTACGCTGCTGTGCTACAGGGACAGCCCCAACAACTCATTTCATTTTCTACTGACTGATACCCAAGGTCTGGGTGAGCCACAGCGTTGGTCCCGGGGCACCTGCTGACTGATGGCTTGGCTGCTCACAGCTGCCCGCAGCTGCACGTGGTCCTCAGCCTGGGGTGACCGGTGCCTGTGCAGTATGTGTCAGGCAATATTTCAGGCACGGGCAGACAACTTCATAATTCATGAGAGGACCCGGTGCAGTAGCCTAGTGGCTAAGGTCCTTGTCTTGCACGTGCCAGGATCCCATATGGGTGCCAGTTAGTATCCCAGCGGCACTGCTTCCCACCCAGCTCCCTGCCTGTGGCCTGGGAAAGCAGTTGAGGACGGCCCAAAGCCTTGGGATCCTGCACCCGTGTGGGAGACCTGGAGGAGGCTCCTGCCTCCCAGCTTCGGATCAGCTCAGCTCTGGCTGTTGTGAGAGTGAACCAGCCGATGGAAACTCTCTCTGTCTCTCCTTCTCTTTGTAAATCTGAGTTTCCAATAAAAATAAATCAATCTTGTTTAAACATTCATGGTAGATGGAATGAAAAGTTCAGAATATTTGTTACAGAAAGCTGAAATTGGTGCAGAGGAGGGGTTTTCCAGCGGTTCCGTGGGGACTTTGCAGGGATCTCAGAACTGAGACGGGCGTAGGTCTTTCTCATTCCACTTTATTAACTTGAGAGGCGGAGAAAAAGAGCAAGTGAGAGAGCTCACAGGCCCTGGTTCACTCCCAAATGCCCCCAGTGGCTGAAGCCAGGAGGCGGGAACTCAGTCCAGGCCGCCCGCAGGTGAGCCAAGCCTGATGCCTCCCGGGGTGTGCAGACGCCGGAAGCTGCAGCCAGGACCCCCGCACTCACACTGGAGGGGCGGGGTGTGAACACCTTAACTAGAGCCCTAACCACCAGGCTAAACACTGAGGCCTGGCTTTCTCTGATATTCCCAGAAGCCGTTCAAGCACCCTTCTGCAGAGACGGATAAGCATTCCCCTGGCTTCCAGACCTTTGCTGGCGCCCTCCGCTGGACAAGGGTGCATGCCCTTGAGCGGGCTCAGTTCTCCCCACTTCCCGGCAGGGGTGGGGCAGGGTTCAGGAGTGACTGCCGGAGGTCCTGGGGTCACACCTTCCGGGGGCAGTGCGGGCTGACACACAGCAGTCACCCAGCCTGAGACCCAGGCTCGGCTGCCTTGCACGGTGCCTGCATGGCAGGGCAGGTTCAGGCGTACACCCATGTGCCTCCGTAGCTTGCCTGAGCCCCGGGGACCGCTCCCCTCAGAATCTGCAGCTCTCTTGTAGCTGGCGCCTGCTCATAGCCACCCAGACCACGTCGTGTGAGTCCCCGAGGACGTGGGGGTCCTGTCTCCCCGGGCTCACAGGAGCTGGCTGGGGTTGCAGCACGCACTCAGCATGGACAGGCAGCGTGGCTGCAGCCGTGTGCCTGAGGACGGAGGTTCTTCAGACAGAGCTGCAGCAAGGGGAATTGGAAAAGGTGTGAAAAACTGTGTGAAGTGCATGCACTGTTTCTCCCTGGCATTGCCTGTGCGTGGATTTCAGTTTTCTTGCCCCGGAATAGACCTATCTTATTTCCTTTGCCACCAGCTCTGTACCGGTTGGGAGGGACACAGTAGCAAGTCAATGAGGTTAGCTATAATATTCAAATATGTTTGTTGTTGGGGCTGTGGGAATAAAGAGAAGCCCTATTATTTTTCTTTATAAAATGTTTACTGGGGCCCGGCGGCGTGGCCTAGCAGCTGAGGTCCTCGCCTTGAATGCGCCGGGATCCCTTATGGGCACCGGCTCTAATCCCGGCAGCTCCACTTCCCATCCAGCTCCCTGCTTGTGACCTAGGAAGGCAGTCGAGGACGGCCCAAAACCTTGGGACCTTGCACCTGTGTGGGAGACCCAGAAGGAAGTTCCTGGCTCCTGGCTTCAGATCGGCGCAGCACAGGCTGTTGCACTCAGTTGGGGAGTGAATCATTGGACAGAAGATCTTCCTCTCTATCTCTCCTCCTCTCTGTAAATATGACTTTGTAATAAAAATAAATAAATCTTAAAAAAATGTTTACTGATTTATCTAAGAGGTAAGAAGGGAGGTAGACAGCTGCCCACTGAATCACTCAAGAAATGCCCACAGCAGCTGGGGCTGGCCAGGCTGAAGCCACAAACTCCATCCAGGTCTCCCACGTGGAGGCAGGACCCATGCATACGAGCAGTCACCTAACGCCTCCCAGGAAGTGCACTAGCCGGAAGCTGGAGCTAGGAGCTGGTGCCTGAAAATTAAAAAGTGTTTTTTTCTTTTTTTAAAGATTAATTTGCTTTAAAGTTAGAGAGGGAGAGAGAGAGATTGCGATTCCATGATGTTCCAGATGGCTGCAATGACCAGGGCTGTGCGAGTCCCAAGCCAGGCGCCAGCAGTTCCATCCAGTTCTCCAACTCGAGCCGCTTTCCCACTGCTTCTCCCAGCTGCACAGGCAGGGAGCTGGATGGGAAGTGGAGCAGCTGGGACGTGAGCCAGTGCTTGTGTGGGATGCTGGTGTCACAGCAGGCAGCTTTGCCCACTGCTGCACACGCAGGTGCCATGACGTGGGATGCGGTTGGCCCAAGCTGCCAGGTGCCAGAGAAGGCTCTTAGGCCTGGCACAGGGCCTGGCAGGGATTTTCCGTGCGACCAGTCAGGGTGGTTTCGTGTGTCTCCCTGCGGGACTGTGGGCGTGATCGAGTCAACACTAGGATTTATACTAGGATTGGGTTTTGCCAATTAAGTATGACAAAGCAAGAGGCAGGCACGGGAGTCCTTTGTAAAGATGAAAAGACCCAACTCCTACGCTTGTGAGGTAACTTGGCCTCAATTGTAAAACAAGGAAGTGGCCAGGACTCAGATCCAAGCTGCATGACTTGAAAAATACATATATCTATATATCTATATATCTGTATCTGTAGATATAGATATAAAGGCAGAGTCAGAGGAGGGGAGAGAGAGAGAGAGAGGTCTTCCATATGCTGATTCACTCCCCAAATGGTCCCAGCAACTGGGACTGGACCTGACCGAATCAGGGAGCCAGGAGCTCCAGCCGGTCTCCCACTCAGGGGCAAGGTCCCAAGCAATTGGGCCATCTTCCGCTGCTTTCCCAGGTACACTAACAGGGAGCTAGATCAGAAGTAGAGCAGTTGGGACTCAAACCAACACTGCTATGGGATGCAGGTGTCACAGGCAGCAGCGGAACCCACTGTGCCGCCGCGTCACCCCTCAGCCCTTTCTCACTAATAGCGTACTGCACGTTACACACACTAGGGGGATTATCTTTGAATTCAGTTTGTGAGCTTTTAGCACCCCACCTGTGTGTAAACTGGAGACGCTTTGTAATAACACACACAGATGGATCCCCCTCCCTGCTGAGCAGAAGGGCCAGGCGTGAGCCTGGTGCTGGAGACACCCGGACCCCCATGGGAGCGCTCAGGTTTGATTCCCGACGCTAGCTTCCTGCCGCGGCTGACCCAGCCTGATCATTGCCATGGTCAAATGACCCCACATCCTCGTTGTGGTAGGAGGCATGGGATAGGAAGTCAGCCCTGGGGCCCAGTTACCACGCAGGGGCTCCGGAGCTGCCCTCCCTGGGCATGGCCAGTATAATGGCATAGGATAGGTAGGTTTTTTTTTTGTTTTTAAGATTTGTTTATTTTTATTAGAAAGTCAGATATACAGAGAGGAGGAGACACAGAGAGGAAGATCTTCCATCCATTGATTCACTCCCTAAGTGGCTGCAACAGTCAGAGCTGAGCCGATCCAAAGCCAGGAGCTTCTTTGGGTCTCCCACGCGAGTGCAGGGTCCCAAGGCCTTGGGCCGTCCTGGACTGCTTTCCCAGGCCACAAGCAGGGAGCTGGATGGGAAGTGGGGCCACCGGGATACAAACAGGCGTCCATATGGGATCCCTGCACGTGCAAGGCGAGGACTTTCGCTGCTAGGCTACCGTGCTGGGGCCATAGGACAGGTTTTCTAAGAACAGAGCTACACAAGCAGATCTCCGTGCTGGGTCACCCGCCTGAGGCCCACAGCAGCCGGGTCTGCCAGGCTGACGCGGGAGCCAGGAGCTCCAGCCAGGGCTCCCATGTGGGTGGCAGGAACGCAGGCATTCAGACAGGAAGGCTTTCAGCCTCCTGTTCCCAGCTCGTGGGCCGCAGTGAATGGCATGAGCGAAGTGGCAGTGGAGTGGGTCGTTCACCTCCGTCCATAGTCAGCAGTCCCCCGGAGCCTTGTGCTGGGCCTCAGGGACGGGTCAGAGCAAGCGTGGCCCGTGTCCCCAGTGGGGCCTGCAGGAGGGGACAGAGATGATCCGGACACCAGCTTCTGTCAGGCTCACCCTGCTGGACCGGAGAAGGCCACAGGCCCGGCACAGTGGCCTAGCGGCTAAAGTCCTCACCATCCCGTATGGGCGCCAGTTCTAATCCCGGCTGCTTCACTTCCCATCCAACTCCCTGCTTGTGGCCTGGGAAAGCAGTTGAGGGACGGCCCAAGGCCTTGGGACCCTGCTCCCGCGCGGGAGACCTGGAGGAAGCTCCTGGCTTCAGATCGGCTCAGTTCTAGTGGCTGTGGCCGCTTGGGGGGTGGATCAGTGGACAGAAGATCTCTGTCTCTCCTTCTCTTCGTAAATCTGACTTTCCAATAAAAACAAACAGCTAAGTCTTTAAAAAAAGAGAAAGAAATAAGCCAACAACAGGAAGGGCAGTCGGGAGAGGCAGGGAGGCGGCTGACTCCCCAGGTCTGAGGATCTGGGACAAGGGAGGTTTGGGAGCGTCTGGCAGAGGAGGGGCGCTCGTGTTTGTCCTTGAAGGGTGAGTAAGAGCCACCCGGGGATTTAGGGAGCATCCGGCTCTGCGCAGAGGCTGTGACAGCTCCCCTCCCCTCCCTTCCTTCCATACGGCTCTTGCTCACTGCTTTTTATGTAAAGAATTTCTCTTCTTATTTAAGCAACTTTTAAAAAGTGCACAAACTATTTTATTTGAAAGGCCGAGTCAGGTGGTGGGGGAGCTGCCACTGCCACTGGCTGGTTCATTTCCCAAACGCTTGCAGTTGCTGGCTGAGCCAGGCCGAGCCAAGGGCTGGGAGCCCCACCTGGGTCTCCTCCCTGGGACGCAGCAGGGACACACCCGTCATACAAGTGGCACAAAACAAGCAGAAATCCCATCAGCCAACCGGAATGCCCAAAGCAGCTCTTCTAGGACAGTGAGTGGCCCCAACAGGAAATGATAACCTAGCCAACGGGGAGGCAGGGAGACCCCTCCGAGGAGACCCTCAAACGTCGCCCAAACGCCTGTGAGGGCTTCGGACGTCTGAATCCACAGACACAGATTTTTTTTTTCAAGATTTATTTTATTTTTATTGGAAAGGCAGATATACCCAGAGGAAGAGAGACAGAGAGGAAGATCTTCCATCCGATGGTTCACTCCCCAAGTGACCCCAATGGCTGCAGCTGAGCCAGCCTGAAGCCAGGAGCCCAGTGCCTCTTCTGAGTCTCCCACACAGGTGCAGGACCCCAAGGCTTTGGGCCGTCCTTGACTGCTTTCCCAGGCCACAAGCAGGGAGCTGGATGGGAAGCATGGCTGCCGGGATTAGAACCAGCGACCATATGGGATCCCTGCATGTTCAAGGCAAGGACTTTAAGCACTATGCTATTGCACCAGACCCCACAGACACAGATTTTAAAGTGACCGTGCTTGTTGTGTTCAGAGTTTGAACTCTGTCCACCAGGAATAGGACCCGGCAGGGTGACCCAAGAGGTGCTGGCGCAGCACGCTAAGACGCCATGTGTGACAACAGCATCCCACTTGCTCATCTTCTGGTCCAGCTCCCTGCTCACTCTCCTGGGAAGACAGCAAACGGCGGCCAAGTGCTTCGGCCCCTGTGCCTGTGTGAGGAATGAAGCAGCCGGCAGTAACTCTCCCTCTGTCTCCGTCATGCCGACTTTCAATAAATAAATAAAGAAGTAAATAATAATGACCTGAAGGGGCCGGCGTTGTGGTGTGGCAAGCTAAGCCCCCACCTACAGCAACAGCATCCCCTGTGGCATAAAGGCGCTGGTTCGTGTCCCAGCTCCTGCTCGTAAATCCAGCTGCGTGCTGCTCGGGCTGCTCGGGCGCTGCGCCCACACGGGAAGCTCCTCTTGGTTCCCAGTTTCAGCTTGGCCCAGCTCCTGCCATTTTGCCATTTGGGGAAAAAAAATAGCAGCGGGACTATCTCCCTGTCTCTCGTCTCTGTGACTCTGCCCTTAAAAGAAATAAAAAATGATTTATTTATTTTTGTTGGAAAGATGTACAGAGAAGGAGCGACAGGGAGAAAGATCTTTTTTCCCACTGATTCACTGTCCAAGTGGCCGCAATGGCTGGAGCTGAGCTGATCCAAAGCCAGGGGTTTCTTCTGGGTCTCCCAGGGAGGTGCAGGGTCCCAAGGCTTTGGACTATCCTCTGCTGCTCTCGCATGTCCTAAGGAGGGAACTGGAAGGGAAGTGGAGCAGCCATGATACGAACCAGTGCCCATATGGGATCCTTGTGCATGTAAAGTGAGGATTTAGCCACTAGGCTACTGTGCTGGGCTCTCTCTCTTTCTCTCTCTCTCTTTTTAAAAATATTTATTTATTTTTCTTTATCGGAAAGGCAGACAGACATACAGAGAGGAGTGACAGAGAGAAAGATCTTCCACCAGCTGGTTTACTCCCCAAGTGGCCACAACGGCCGGAGCTGAAGGAATCCAAAGCTAGGTGCCAGGAGCTTCTTCTCCCACACAGGTACGGGGTCCCAAGGCTTTGGGTCATTTTTGACTACTTTCCCAGGGCTCAAGCAGGGAGCTGGATGGGAAGTAGAGCAGCCAGGACACTAACCAGTGCCCATATGGGATCCTGGTGGATGCAAGGTAAGAAGTTAGCCACGAGGTTTCTACACTGAACCCGAAAACAAATCCTAAAAAAAAAATTTTGAAAAAAGCAGGTCCAGTTTGCTGGCCACGTGGCTGAAGTCAGGGCTGTTGTGTTTTTGTATCTGGAGAGTGTGCAGGGTCTCTGGGCTGTGCCTGCCTGCCTGCCTGCCTTTCATGTAAAAGTGGGTTCATTAAGTAATTAGCATTGACCTTAAGAAGTGAATGAATGGGGAACACCAACTTGAAGGTTTACCTGCCGGGGCGTGCAGCCCCCAGTGTGTGTTTCAAAGCCAGTGGCCAGCCAGGCTCACCATCCCCTCACCCCACCCCCGGGGCTGGGGTGCCCACGTCCCTTCCAACATTCATGTTGAAACGCAGCCTGCTTTGGGGTAGCATCCAGAGGTGGGGCCTCGGGGGCAGTGTCGGGGTGTAATTCCCGTGGGAAACAGGCTCCCTTGGAGGGGGTGGGTGGGGTGGAGAACGACTTTCATGGGCAGTGCCCGTGGCGTCTCCTCTGGCAGGGGCAAACTGCCCTGGCCCCAGCCCCTCGCCCCCCTGCCCACTTTCTCAGCTGTTTTCCTGCTTTGTCCCCTTGCGGATCTGCGAGCCCCACTCCATATTTTGGCCCTCCTGGGAAACTTGCAGTAAACGGGCTTTTATCTCCTCCGAGCCATCCGAGGGTTGGGGGGATTGAGGCAGAACACGCTTCCCTGACCGCAACCTCACCGTGCCCCTCCCAGGCTCCTCCACCACGTTGCATTTGGGGGAAGTGGAGTCCAGAGCTGCAGCTGAGGGGGAGGCCAGCGAGGAGCGTGGGGCTGGATGCCCCTCTGTGTGCCCTCCAGCCAGCCTGTGTCCCGGGAGGGCAGCAGTCCCACGGGAGAGCTCAGGCTGTGGCTGTGATGAGGGGGGCGGAGGTGGGGAGCAGGTTATCTGATCCCTCCAAAGGCGTGAATTACACCTGCTGGCTGCGGATCCGGTCTGGTTCACAGCATTTTCCCCGGTGGTTGTTGCAGCCCCTGGCCGGGTGTCAGCGCATCCTCCCACCCCACCCTCGCATGAAAAAGGGATTGGAAACCCAGCAGTGGCCAGGGCTTGCTTGTCCACAGCCTGGAGCTCTGAAACCTGGGTGAAGGGTCTACAGCACAGGACAGTACTCCAGGGGCCACAGAAAGACTGCACTTTCCTTCCTTTCTGCGTTTTATATTCTGTTTAATTGAAAAGCCAGAGTTACAGAGAGGAAGAGGGGGAGACTGAGTGAGTGAAGAAGAAATCTTCCATTGGCTAATTCAGAATCCCAAGTGGCCAAAACAGCTCATCCCCTACCCGCTTGTGCTGCCAGGGGCTGAGCCCGGCTGACTGACAGCCAGAAGCTCCCATTCAGGGTCTCCCATGTGGATGCGGGGGGGAGGGCCCAATCACCTGACCCGCCCTCTGCTGCTTTCCCAGTCGCATTAGCAAGTAGCTGGATCAGAAGCAGAGCAGCTGGGACCCCAGCTGGAGTTCCTACATGAGAGGATGCCAGTACTGCAAGTGGCAGCTTAACCCACTGCGCCACAACACCAGCACTGAGGCAGGTTTTCTCTGTCGCCGTGTTAGGTGACCGTGTGACGCAGTACTGGAAGAGAGTAACCCAGCAGGCAGGCCCGCCCTGGTGCACGGCCCGCCCGGGGAAGGGAGCGTTCAAGGGGGATGTACTGGAACCGTCCCATCAGGAAATGTGAAAGGCCAGTGTGTGTGTGCGTGTGTGTGTGCGCGTGGGGGGGTGGGGGTGGGAGGAAATAGCCTACTGGTTAACCCACACCCCACTCAGTACCTGGGGTCTCCGCGGTCCTGGCCCCCAGCCCTGGCCCGGACTGATGCGTTTATTTCTCTGAAAGAGTTACAGAGAAAGAGGGAGAATCAGGGAGCGAGGATCTTCCATCTGCTAATTCACTCCGGGGACAGGTGCAAGGGCCAGGGCTGGGCCCTGCTGCAGCCAGGAGCCAGCAGCTCCTTCCAGGTCTCCCACATGCCTGCAGGGGTTCAACAATACTTGGGCCATCCTCCTCTGCTTTCCCAGGTCATCAGCAGGGAACTGCATCAGAAGCGGAGTATATGGGACACAAACTGACTCCCATGTGGGATGCCAGTTTACCCACAAAGCCGGCCCCTAACTTCTCTTTTTCCTTTCTTTCTTTTAAGATTTGTTATATTTTTATTGCAAAGACAGATTTATAGACAGAAGGAGGGACAGAGAGAAAGAAGCTGCAAAGGTTAGAGCTGAGTTGATCCAAAGCCAGGAGACAGGAACTTCTTCTGGGTCTCCCACACGAGTACAGGATCCCAAGGCTTTGGGCCATCCTGGACTGCTTTCCCAGGCCACAAACAGGGGGCTGGATGGGCCTAAGAGCTTGGGCCTGTGAGACCCGGATGGAGCTCCTGGCTCCCCACTTTGGCTGCAGCCCAGCTCTCCAACCGGTGGAGACATTTGGGAATCAAACAAGAAGCTGGAAGATCCCTTTCTCTCAGTCAGTGTCTCTGTGTAACTGCCATTCCAATGAATAAATCATTCTAGATAAAATGACCGACAGGAGCCTTTCTGGCTGAAGGGATGAGGCCGATTTGGGGACGGGCTGTTGGTGGCAGGAGCCCAGACGGCCTGGAGAGCACAGAGCAAGGACTTGCAGTGACCAGCACCCTGAGAGGGGGCAAAAATGGAACTCGACATGGGTGTCATTTGGCATCTTAAACTGATTTCTAAGTTTTTAAAACTTATTAATTTGAAAGGCAGAGTTAGAGAGGAGACACACAGAGAGATTTTTCCATCTGCTGATTCATTCACCAAGTGGGCACAAGGGCTGGAGCAGGGCCAGTCCCACAGCAAGAGCCTGGAATTCTGCCTGGGTCTCCCACGCAGGTGCAGGGTCCCCAGGCTTTGGGCCGTCCTCGACTGCTCTCCCAGGCCACAGCAGGGAGCTGGATGGGAAGTGGAGCAGCCGGGACAGGAAGGTAAGGATTCCCTCCTCTGCAGGTAGGCCAGGAGATGGGGGCAGGGACGCTGCTTTCCAGGCAGGGACGGAAGATGCCGTGAAATCTGTGGAGGAGGTGTGTGCCTCTGGTTACCCCGCACAGCGGGGTACCCCCAGGCAGACCTGCCGACCTGTGGCCCAGGCAGACTACCCTTAGAGGGGACATTACCGCACGGAGAGCCAGTGAGGGCTGGTCCCTCATGGCAAAGAAGTTTGACTGGGATGCGGGACCTTTACCCCCAGGAGGGGTGTGTGGCATGATAGGCAAACCAGGCCTGAAGCCAGTAAGTGCCTTGTGAACACTGCGGGCCACCTGTGTCCCAGAGAGGGCAGCGCTCCCGGCGTCCCCTACAGAGGCCTGCCCCACAGCTGGCTGTGGGAGCCACGGAGTCCCGCAGAAGACCCCACGTCAGTCAGGGCTGACCTGAAGGCCTGGGGCCACCCGCCATGGGAGCAGGTTGTGGTAAGAGCAGCTGGGTGCAGGCGTGGCCCGTGCGACCCACTCGCTGGTTCACGCCATCAGGACTCCTTGGACGCTGCAGGCCTGGGGCCACCACTTGCGACCTCGGGTTCCCACTGCAGAGCAGCTGCCTGCGAGGGGAGAGGGCCCAGGCCAGGTGGCAGGGGTGTGGGCCAGTGGGAGCAGGCCCTGGGTTCACCTGGGGAAACAAGCAGAGAACAAGCAGAGAGGTGACCCCAGGAGGGAGGGAAACGGAGGGAAGGAGAAAGAGAGAGTCAGAGAGAGATATTTTGGTCACAGCCTGCTGTATGTCCACAGCAGGAAGAGATGCCCTCCCAGGGCTGGGCTGCTTCTGAGCTGGGAAAGAGTGTGGGTACCTGGCCAGTCCCCCAGGTCCAGGGGAGTGGCGGGACATCTGAGAAAGGGGTCTTTTGACTGACAGGCGGGCAGATCTGGGTGACCTGGGCAGGGGCAAGTGGCTTCCAGCTTGGGCCCTCCTCTAGCTCCCGGCAGAAGCTGGCAGGAGGCTCAGGCCTTAGCCGAGTTCCCTCTCAGGGCTCCCCATTGGTTGAGATAGTTGGAAGCAACACTCTAACCCTGCATGGCCCCTGAGGTAGGAGGGATGATAGGAGAGGGGCACCCAGGGCTTAGCTGGACAGGCAAGGGGAGGGAGGGAGTTAGGGGATGAGGGAGTTTGGGAACCTAGGTTGGTGACAGTTTAAGAAAAGTTGCGCTCACTTGGGGAGTGAATCATCGGATGGAAGATCTTCCTCTCTGTCTCTTCTCTATATATATCTGACTTTGCAATAAAAATAAATAAATCTAAAAAAAAAAAGTAAAAATAATTGATGTATTTGCAGCAAGACTGCTCAGCGGTTCACTCCACTTGCCCCTGCACTGTGCTTTGGTCTCAGTAACACACTGGAATCACCGGGCACAGCCTTGGCCAGCGTTTTCCAACCAGTATCCAGCAGAATCCGTTGGAATTTTCTTTCTTTCTTTTTTTTTTAAAGTTACTTAAAAGCAGAGGAAGTCACATCCTTGTGGGGGTATGTTTAGGGGTGAAGTAGATCCAGTGGGGGAAGGCGGGAGAGGGGGCAATTTTATGGCAGCCATTCTGTATCGTTGCGATTTTAGTACTCGTGCTGCCGAAGCAAGCACTGCCCTCCAGTCTGTGTCCATGGGAGGAGGGAGTCGGCCCCGCCGCGTCACCAGTCTTGCTATGGTCTGGGAAAGGGGAGGGGATTCATGGTCTCGTCCCAGGCCCCAGTGAGAGGAAGTGCATCCTGGGGGTCCCAAGTGGGTGGGATTCACGAAGAGCACCAGGAGGGCGGCTTCCCGAGTTAGCCGGTTACCTACCTTCCTATCCCATTTCATTTCCCCCTCCGAGGTTTCTGACTCCAGTCTAAGGACTGCTGAAGGCAGCGCATCGTCACGTCTTGATGAGGGCGTAGGGTTTGCCTATCCTGGCTTCAGAGCTCTCCGTCTCACCTTGGGGACCCCTGCCCTGGGCCTGAGAACTTGCGCTCAGTGCCGGGGGGTGACGTCCCACACACCATCAGCATCCTCATCTGTGCTCTGAAGAAGTAAGTGAGGTAGCCAGCCTAACGATGCGTGTCCTCCGTGGCTGGACCACACACACCCACGGGGTCTGTCCCTGATATCACCACGTGTCTGAGATGAACAGCCAGGCTGCTTGCCTGGCCCATGGTGGCCTGCCCCTCTGACCCGCTAGGTACCACCTGCCTGGGCTGCCCTGAATCCCAGCTCTCGTGTGTGCTGGCAGGTGCAACAGCCTCCAACGTGTGAATTTGAGAAAATGGGAACTGGATATTTTTTTTCTGGTTGCCTTGGTTCACAATTTTGTCAGTCAAAGATACCGGTTCTCAAGTCCAAGTTAATATTTGACGGCTGGTCAGAGGTATTGCGGTAAGAATTCCCTTCGTCTTGGCACAGCCTCATCTTGGTCGTCGCCGGGCACAGCGGTACCTTCGTCCGCTGCTCATGGTCACTAGAATTCCTGTGATCCACAAACCAGGGGTGCCGCCAGTCCTGCAAGACCAAAAGGATTAAGTAGTAAATGTTAGGTTCAGTTTTTAATCACATGTTTTTATCTCTTTTGTAAGGAAGAGAACCGTTAACAACAGCGGAAAGAACCCACAGAAAATAGTCTATGGGAGGGAGGAGGAGGAGTGGGGGAGGGACAGGTCAGGTGTGCTGTGCTCATCCCGCTGAGGCCTCCTACCGGTCTAGAGGGGGCCTACGGGGAGGGACCCCCATCCTCTCTAGGGGAGACAGCAGGCAGGTGGCAAAGGTGGGGAAGGTGGGTGTGGCTGGCTAGAGGGAATAGAGGGGGCTGGGGCTGTGAACATTGGACTTGTGGCCAGGGAGGGCCTGAGACAGAGAGGGAGAGCTC
Source organism: Ochotona curzoniae (assembly GCF_017591425.1). NCBI lineage: Eukaryota > Metazoa > Chordata > Mammalia > Lagomorpha > Ochotonidae > Ochotona > Ochotona curzoniae. The sequence goes on along the minus strand of NW_024465561.1, from coordinate 539,924 downwards.
AGATAAACCCTGCTGCCCGCGGTGTTTCCTGCTCCAGTTGCAGGTCTGGTGCTGGCCGCCATGGAGTCCAGGTGGGATGTGCTGAGCGCGCTGGGGGCCGTCACCTGCGTGTGGCTGCTGCTGCAGGTCGTGTGGGCGGTGGCCCGTGGAGTGTACGTCTACCTGCTGCCCCAGGTTCGCCGTGGTGCCCCGTGGCTTCGCGCACAGGGAGCCTGGGCAGGTGAGAGTGAGGGCATTGTCCCAAGCCCGGGGGTGTGAGGACACAGGAGTGAGGACGGGAGGAAGGTGAGGGACCCTGAATGGGGCATGGACGGGGAGACTCCTGGAAGAAGAGGTGAAGGCTGGGAGATGGCCCCTGTGCAGGAGAGGGAGCAGGGGTGAGGGAGCAGTCAGATGGAGGCTGCTGAGGGCAGGAGGAGGGAAGGTGGGTGTCAGGAAAGCTGGAGCGGCAGGAGGGAGGCTGGAGGGACAGGATGGAGGCTGGAGGGGCAGGATGGAGGCTGGAGGGGCAGGATGGAGGCTGGAGGGGCAGGAGGGAGGCTGGAGGGGCAGGAGGGAGGGTGGGGGGCAGGAGGGAGGGTGGGGGGCAGGAGGGAGGGTGGAGGGGCAGGAGGGAGGGTGGAGGGGCAGGAGGGAGGCTGGAGGGAAGGAGGGAGGCTGGAGGGAAGGAAGGAGGGTGGAGGGCAGGAGGGAGGGTGGAGGGCCAGGCTGAGTGTGGGAGGCTCCCTGGGTTGTGCCCACCTGCTTATCTTCTCTCCCCTCTAGTGGTGACTGGAGCCACTGGGGGCATTGGCAAGGCTTATGCACACGAGGTGAGCAGGCTGGGTGTCCTGGGTGTGTGTGGCGGGTGCTGCTGCAGGCTGTCTGGATGTCAGGAGCTGCCCTGCTGGAAGTGACTTTGGCTTCTGCTCTGTGTGAGGACAGACCTGGGCCAGGCTCTGCTGCCCTCCCACGGTGCTCCCCTGGCCTCCCACGGCCTCTCGTTCTTGAGCCCATTGTCGTCCTGACTCCTCTTTTCAGCATGGACAAGGAGGCCTCCAGATCTGCCCCGGAAAAAGTGAAAGTAAGAGGAAGAAGTGAAAGTAAAAGAGTGCGCACTGTTGGGAGACCCGGGGAAGCTCTGGCTTCCCAGCAGCCCGGCTGTGGCCACAGCAGCCAGCCGGGCGTGAGGCGAAACTTCTCCAACTCTCGCTTTCTCAGGGCAAACTCTGCCTTTCAAATAAACCAGTCCATGTGGAAAACATAAAGACCCTGCCGGGCTGTGGCTGACGGGCAGAGGTGGAGCCCCCATCGTGGGTATCGGTTCCAGTCCCAGCACTGATGCAGCCGACGGGGCAGCAAACCATCGACCCAGCACTTGGCCTCTGCCTGCTCCTGTGGGAGACCCAGAGCCGTGTCTGTCGCTCGCATCTTCTATTAACTTTATTTTTGAAAGATTTATTATTTATGTTTTCATTTGAAAGGCAGAGTTACACACAGAGAGAGAGAGAGAGAGAGAGAGAGAGAGAGAGAGAGATGAGCCCGTGGCCGGCGGCAGGCGAACCCCCGCCTCCCCTCGTCCCTCCGACTCTGTGGATATAAGGGCATAAGGCTTTGGGCCGTCCTCTGCAGAGAGCTGGAAGGGAAGTGGAGCAGCTGGGAATTGAACCTGTCCCGTATGGGAGACTGCAGCTGAGGACAGGCAGAGACCTAACGTGCCAACTCAGGCTTACTTGAAAGAGAGAGAGAGAGACAGGTGGGGAACTCATTCATTATTTATTTTTATTTGTTTTTGACAATCTTTACATAGTATATTAGGGGAAAAGGTTCAAGGGCTACAGGAAAGTGGGTATGACTATATTTTCCACATTGTTTTTTTCATGTATCTGGGGTACAGGGAGAAGCCCCACAGCCTCCCACCCACCCCAGGTCCCTGATGTGGGGCATGCTTCGAATTCATTCATTACAATTTTTTTTTTTAAGATTTATTTATTCTTGGAAAGTCAGATATACAGAGTGGAGGAGAGACAGAGAGGTATATCTTCCGTCCGATGGTTCACTCCCCAAGTGACCGCCATGGCTGGTGCTGCGACGATCTGAACCCAGGAGCCTCTTCCGGGTCTCCCACACAGGTGCAGGGTCCCAAGGCTTTGGGCCATCCTGGAGTGCATTCCCAGGCCACAGGCAGGGAGCTGGATGGGAAGTGGAGCCGCTGAGATAATAACTGGCACCCATATGGGATCCCAGCACATGAAAGGCAAGGACCTTAGCCACTATGCTTTCATGCCAGGCCGAAATTAATTATTAACTCAGCAAATAGCAAGTGCTTGGGACCAGTGCGGTGGTGACACAGCTTAAGTTGACGCTTGTGACACTAACATCCTATGTCAGGGTGTGCCTTCTAGACCCACCTCCCCCTTCCCCATCCCTGCTAATGGCCCTGGGGAGGCAGGGAGCATGGCCTGGGGCACCTGCGGGGAGAGCAGCAGGGACTCCTGGCTCTGGCCCTGCCTGGCCCAGCCCAGGGCTCCTGGCCATGGAGGAGGGAAGCACAAGATACAAGATACAACTGGCTCTCCCTCTTGCCTCTCTCTTCCTCTCTCTCTGCCTCTCATTGCTTTCCCTGCCTGAGAAAGCCTTGCCTGGGATGGCAGGGTGGGTCCCCTCTGAGCTCACAGTGTCCAGGAGCCCTGCTGTGCCTGGGCTGCGGCTCAGGGCCATGGGCTGGCTCTCCTGCAGCTGTGCCTCTGGCTGCTGCCTGGCCCTGCACTCCCCTCTGCTGCGGGAGCCTGGATTGTGGTGGCCAGCAGCAGGCAGGAGGAGTAAGTGGGTGACCCTGCTCCCTGCACCCCTGCACCCCTGCACAGCTGGCCAGGAGAGGTCTCAACGTGGTGCTCATCAGTCGGAGCCTGAGCAAGTTGGAGCAGGAGGCCAAGGAGATTGGTGAGAGCCAGGGTCTCCCCGGGGCCGGGCAGGGCTGGAGGCCAGCGGGGCCAGTGTTCAGGCTGTGGCCAGCTGAGGGCCTGGCCTTCTCGCTTACCCCTTGCCAGAGCGGCTGCATGGCCGGCAGACTCGAGTCATCCAGGCTGACTTCACCCGGGGCATGGAGATCTATGCGGACATCGAGGCAGGACTGCAGGACCTGGACATAGGAGTGCTGGGTGCGCAGCCAGGCCGGCTCGCCCTCCCCTGCCTGCTCCCCTGTCTGCGGCCACCGGCGCTGTCCGCTGACCCCTCTGTCCTCTCCCCACCTAGTGAACAACGTGGGCATGGTTTATGCAGACAGCAAGCTGAAGAGGCTTCTGGAGTGCAAGGACCCTGGACAAGTAAGTGAAGCCTTGCTGGGAGGCCTGCACTGCTCGCCGACTCTGTGCTGCCCTCTGTCGGAACGCAGGCACCTCGCGGCTGCTGGCAGGTGCCTGCTGTGCTGCTGCCCACTGCCCATGGCAGCCCTTCACCACCTTCCCTGCCCTGTGGTGCCGGCTTTACAGAATATCCCCGGGGGGGTAGGTCCATGGGCCTCGTGCTTCAGACACCCACGTGCCCTCCCCAATCGGAGTGTGTGGGTTCTAGCCCAGCTCTGGCTGCTGACCTTGGGTTTAGCCACCTGCAGGGGAGAGCTGGGCTGAGCTCCCATCTTAGCCACTGCTGGGACTGCAGGGACCAGTGAAACGGATCTCGGTTGCTGTCTCTCCTTCTTGTTTGTCAACTTTTCTGCCTCTAGTTAGTGACTGAATGAATTGATTTTTAAGATATTTGTTGAATACAAGAACCAATGCTGCTACTCGAGCGTGTGGCTACTTCAAGCTCTCCGGAACGTTGTTTGTTGGGGTCTCCTTTGTTCTTCTCTGTGTGGGCACTCAACCAACCTGCATGGCACTGTCTGTGGAAAAGGCTCCATTGCATCTCCACTCATACAGTACCAGATGAGGGGTAATAGGTCCCATGCCAGGAATGTGTGGCACCTGGACGGGACCCAGCTTCTGGCATCAGCCCTGAGAGGACCGTGGGGAGTGTATGGACGTGCACCAACCGAGGATCGTCCTTGCTGCCAAGGATCTTGATCTAAAGGAAGCAATCTTTGTTGTAAATGGGAAATACGGTGCAGGAGTGCTGCTGCAGGCTGAGCCGCCACTTGGCAGGGCCACCATCCCAGAGGGAGCACGTTTCAGTCCCAGCTTCTTGTTTTGACTCGCTCTGATGCAGCTAGGAAAGCAACGAAAGAGGAGCCCTGGCGCCTGGACCCTGGCCACCCATGTTCCTGCCTATGTCTGGTCTATCGCACCCGTTCTAGCCGTATGGGGAGTGACTCAGAAGACAAAAGTTCTCTTTCTGTCTCTTTCTCCTTTCCCAGTGTATCACAGAAATGAATAACTTACACAAATGTTTATTTTGATGAGAACATTTTTACAAATTCAGGCATGTGTGTGTTACTCAAAGAAATTCATGAAGGGCCAGCACCTGGCATAGTAGGTTAAACCACTGCCTGGGTCCCGGCCTTCTCCATGGCTGCCGGTTCACACCCTGGGTGCTCCACTTCCGATCTGTTGTGGCCATTTGGGAGTGACTTAGTGAAGGGACAGCTCTTCATCTTTCCTCCTGTTTGTAACTATGCCTTTCAAAAATAAAATGCAATGGGTTAGGGGAGAATATAAAATATTGAAAAATTAATAAGACATATATATTGTGAACAAATTAGCAGGTCCTTCCAGGGTTATGTGTTCTCAAGGAACCTCAACTTTTTCTGTTTTTAAAGTAAAGATGTATTTTTTTTAAGAGTGGAAAGAGATAGTATCTTCCATGTGCTGGCTGGCGCTGCAAATGGCCAAGGCGGCCGGAGCTGGAGCAGGAAGGCGGGATCGGGCCCAGCGTTCTGCGGGTCTCCCCGTGGGTACAGGAGCCCAGGGCCACAGGCCGTACTCTGTTGTTTCCTCAGACCATAAGCAGGGAGATATTTTGAACTGGAGCTTCCTGGACACCAAGAGTTGCCAATAAGGAAAGCTGGTGCTACAGGGGAGGGTTATCCAACTGTGTCAAATGTTGGTCCTGACTTCAAATCTGTTGTTCCCTGAGTGTTTGTGAGGCTAGCTCATGGGCAAGGAGCCAGGAAGGGGAAGGTTCCAGAAGCAGAGCTGAGGGTGAGCAGGCGCCTGCGCCTTTTGTCCCAGTGGGTGCTCTTTTACGGGACATGGGTGCTGGCTGTTGCAGTAGCTGCTTGAGGCCAGACTGAGCACAGGTGGGAGCCCGGGGGCCTGCGCAGGGAGGGGTGAGCTGCTCTCCTCTCCTGTCTTCTGCTTCAGAGCATGACGGACCTGGTGAACTGCAACATCATGTCAGTGATCCAGGTAAGGGGGCCGGGCCCGGGCAGCACGAGGGGCAGAGGGCTGGGGAGGAGGGTTGGGGAGGAGGGCTGGGGAGGAGAGTTGGGGAGGGTTGGGGAGGAGGGCTGGGAAGGAGGGTTGGGGAGGAGGGTTGGGGAGGAGGGTTGGGGAGGAGGCCTGGAGAGGAGGGCTGGGGAGGAGGGTTGGGGAGGAGAGTTGGGGAGGAGGGTTGGGGAGGAGGGCTGGGGAGGAGGGTTGGGGAGGAGGGTTGGGGCGAGGGCTGGGGAGGAGGGTTGGGGAGGAGGGCTGGGGAGGAGGGTTTGGGAGGAGGGCTGGGGCGGAGGGCTGGGGAGGAGGGTTGGGGAGGAGGGTTGGGGAGGAGGGCTGGGGAGGAGGGTTGGGGAGGAGGGTTGGGGAGGAGGGCTGGGACAAGCCTCTGCCGCCCTTGTCCACAGATGACCCGCATCATCCTGCCCCGCATGGTCACCAGGTAGGAATGAGGACCTTTCCTGGGCTACGTCCCTGCCCCCACGCACAGGTTCCACCTGTGTTTTTGCAGAGTTGGGGTGCCCTCCCCTGTCCCCACTGGCTGCTGCTCCCCACGCAGGCACAGAGGCGTCATCATCAACCTCTCCTCGGTGGCCAGCTTGCGGAGCATCCCATTCTTTATCATGTATTCTGCGTCCAAGGTGATGGTGTGGCCCAGCCTGGGTTTCTTAGTGTTATGAGAGAGAAGAGGTGACTGGAGTGCTGGGAAGACATGGATGGGAGCGGGTCCTGCTGGGGGCTGAGAGCAGGTGCACGGAGGAGTGGAGGTGTGGGACACAGGGGCCTCAGGCAGGCAGGGGAGGTGCTGGCCTCGGTAGTCACACAGTGTCCTAGGAGCAGGCAGGGCTAGGGCCAGGGTGGGCTGGCAGGCCATCCCTGCCCCCGCCCTGGGGGAGGCTCTGGCTCCTGGCACCGTCCCTGTCCTCCTGCTCAGGCCTTCGTGCGAAGCTTCTCCAACGCCTTGGCCACAGAGTACCGCCCCTATGGCATCACCGTGCAGGTGCGGACTTGGAGGGGTGAGGGGGCTGTCAAAGAAAGGGGTGCGAGGGGGTGAATGAGAGAGGGGTTCCCAGGGGATTCCCACAGGCTCTGTGTCCTGAGGGAAGCAGGGTGTTGGGAAGGGTCTTGCACTGGAGTGTCTCTGGTGTCTGGGCAGGAAGGTGTACGGCACGGGGAATGAACACGGCCCCTGGCTTCCCCTCTTCCATTCCTGTAGAACGTGACTCCTGCTTTTGTCTCCACAAACATGGCCAATAACCTCCCACCCGGGCCCCTGGTCATGCGGTCTGAAGACTTTGCCCGGGAGGCGCTGGACACTGTGGGCCTGTCGTCTGACGTCTCTGGCTGCCTGAGCCATGCCCTGCAGGTGCCGCAGTGTGGCGGGTGGCAGGTGGCGGGTGGTGATGTTTTTTGGCCAGGTGGAAGGGGAGTGGTCCAGAGGAGGGGAGAGGCCGAGGAGGCGCAGCACAAAGAGCTGACCCGGCTCCTGTCCTCTCCAGATTAGCCTGATGACTTTCCTCATGCCCCAGTGGCTTCTACACACTCAGTGGGGAAGCCAGCTTCTGATGGATCCCTACAACAGACTGATGAGTGAGCCAAATGAGCCGGTGTCAAGGCCCATCCCTGCTCCTAAAGCGTGAGCTCATGCTGGCCGTGTCCCAGAGGCCTCTCCCATGCAGATGTAAATGAGGAGGTCCATGACACCGAGTGGGTCGCAACCCCCCGCACTGGATCCTAGGGCTTACCCCACCCTGGCACCAAGCTGTGTGCTGACCCCGGGGAGCCAGCAGGGGAACTCAGTAAATACATGTACCTCACAGGACACGCCTACTTCCTTTGTGTTGCCTACTGTCAACTGTGAATTTTCTGCTCTGTGAGTTACATCACAATCTCTATGTATTAAGAGTAGGAACCACTCCCGCCCTCCAAAGTGCACAAGGCATTCAGAGAGCTTGAGCTCAGGGCTGGCATTGGGGCACGGCTGGCTCTGCCATCCTGGACTGCAGTACCAGTGTGAGCACTGCCTGCTGTGCTCTGGTCCAGCTCCCTACCTGTGCCCCTGGGATGGCCACCGAGGATGGCTCAAGTACCTGGGTCCCCTGTCCCTCATGGGGGCAAGCCAGATGGAGGCCCTGCCCGTGCCTGGGCCTGTGGCTGCCATCAGGGAGTGAGCCAGCACCTGGAACATCTTTCTCTGTTTTCCCCACCTTCTATCCCTCTGCCTTACAAATGAATTAATCATTTTGAAGCTCCTGGGGAATTGGGATGAGGAGGTGTTTATTTGGCGCCCAGACCTGTGGGATCCTTGCACAGGCTTTCGTAGGACGTGTTTTCCATGAAGTGTTGGAAGAGCCTGGTGTGGAGACTGCATCCACTCCTCACAGCAGCAGCAGGATCAGCCCAGAATGAACCACACATCCTCATGTCAGAACCTGAATGGGTGTAGGACAGGCTGGGCCAGGTGGCGTCCTCCAGTGGTCACATGAGAGCTGGGTCTGAGTTTTTTCTGGCAAGACTGCGCTGTAACACCCAGAGGTGAGAGCCAGCATTGTTGTGGGCAAGTTGGGCTAGGTCACAGTACCATGCAGTGAGTGCCAGGACTGGGGCGCTGGCTCATGTGAGATGCAATGGTGGGAGCAGGGCTGGTAAGGCAACGTGGGGAACACCCCTGCTAGGCCACAGCTCTGCAAGTGAGCGTGAGAACCAGGGCCGGGAGCAGTTGGGAGTGGTCAGCCCTTGCATACACAGGCACAAGTTAAAGCCAGCATGGGGTGCCTGCCAGGCTGGTTTGGACTGTTTCTGTTCTGGTGAGTGGAGGACTGGAATTGGGGTACGATGGGTTTGACGGCTTAGCTGGGCTAGGGGTTGCCCATGTTGGCCTTATTCTTCTTTCTGTTGGATCTTCACACAGTACCCACAGGACGAGTCATTAGGCCTAGAATGTTCTAAAATCACTCTTGGTCATGTCAGTGCTTCCAGAACAAGGGGTTATCGCTTGGACAGTCACCAATAGGGCAGGTAGGTTGACCCCATCCAGTGAGGACTGCCTCTAGCCACCTCTCTAGAAGTGGGCTGTGGGTCAGGGGCAGGGGCGCTGCTTTCCAGGCTGCAGGACCAAGTTTGGTCACGGCCCTGTTCAAAGTGGGATACCCCATGCTGATGGACTGATATGTCCCCAGTTAGGCTACACTGGGAGGGACATTGCTATGCCAAGAGCCAGTGAGTGTGGGTCCTTCAAGCCCTTATGGGGTCCTTCAACTTCAGGAGCTGTGAGACGGAAACCCCAAATCCAGAATTCACTCATTATGCTTCTTCTTGGAACAGAAACTCCAAGAAAGGTGATTAGGACACATGAACTCCACCCACAGGAGGAACCCGCAGTGTGAGCAGCACAGCCTGGCCACACTACGTTGTCCCAACAGACTCAGGGTCCGGGCCAGTGGGGCTGCTGCACTCTGCCCTGCCCACACACTCACACAGGGCCTACCCTGAGGGGGCAGGCCGGCCTGGCACCAAGACCACTCCAGCCTCACACTGTTACACCTTACAAGCCTGTGTGGGGGTTGAGGGGTTCCGTGGTCTCTTGTCAGCACCCCATATTGGAACACCAACTCAGTCCTGGCTTCTCTGCCCGGGTCCAGCTTGCTCTAGGGGGCCTGGCAGCGCCCAGGAGGACAGCCCGGACGTGGTCCTGCCACCCACATGGGAGGCCCTGATGGAGCTGCTGACTCCTGGCTCAGGTCTAGCCCAGCTCTGGCTGCTGTGAGCATCTGGGGAGAGAACTGGCCGACAGAGGATCTCTCTCGTTTTTCCAATAAGCTTATTTGAGAAATAAATAAAGCCTGGTGTAGACTGCGGCCCTTTATTATATTTAGAGATTAGTTTATTTTACTTGAAAATCAAAATAACAGAGAGAGAGAGAGAGAGAGAGAGAGAGAGGTAGATCTTCCAGTAGCTGATTCACTTCCCAGATGTCACTGTCGTCAGTATTGGGCTGGTCTGAAACAAGACTTCCTCCTGGGCCTCCCACGTGGGTGCAGGGTCCCAGGGACTTGAGTTCTTCTGCTGCTTTCCCAGGTCCTGGACAGGGAGCTGGATGGGAAGTGGAGCAGCCAGGATAGGAACCGGGCCCCATGGGATGGTGCTGCCCCTGGTGGAGGCCTAGCTGCTGTGCTATTCTGGCTGCAGGCCTGGGCCCTGAATGCAGGTGGACGCCTGTGGGAATGGCATGCGTAGAGCTGGTCTTGAGCACCACGTACTGCCTGCCAAGGCCAATTAGCAGTAGGAGGGCAGCCCCACTTTGGGTGTGCCAGGATTGCCTGCGGCATGGCCCTGGGAGCCAGGGAACCCCGTAGAATCCCCAGGAGTCAGGGCTGATCTGCAGACCTTGGGCCACCCTGGGTCAGCCTGGATAAGCCGCCAGAGAATAAGCAAAGATGGGACTCCTGGAGTGGCGGGGGTTGGAGAGAGAGAAACATGTCCACAGGGCATGGCGATGATGGCAATGGCTGGGGACTCCCGGGGCAGAGGCCTGTGGAGGTCTTTCCCCCAGGAATGAGAGTCCAGTGTCCCTCCGAAGCAACCTGAGAGGGTATCTGAAATAATTTGCTGGAGGAATGTTGGTAAAATATGTGTGCCAATCATGCCCTGGGGCTGTTCCTCTCTTTGGCATAGGAAGCAGCCCAGGAGGCGGCCGACCCGGGTGACGAGGGTTCATGGGGAGACCAAGGACGTGGGGGTGGTCACTGCCCTGGGCGTCCGCAGGCCTTGCCCTACCAATGCCCAAGGACTGTTTGTTTTAGTTCCTCTTCTGGGTGGGCGAGGGGAGTCGGGTGTATTGTGACTCGGTTTCCCCGGAGAGGCCATGGGTCCATCTGGAGCCTCTGGGTCCACAGGCCCCCGTCTTGGGCGTCTCTGGCCCAGGCTCGCTGTTGGACTCGTGGGCTCTGGTCCAGCATGGTGATTTTGTCGTGTCTCCTGGGCTGGGGCGTTGGGGTCGTTTTATTTTTTCTTCCCCCTCCCCTTTTTAATAGATTTATTTATTTTTATTGGAAAATCAGATAAACAGAGAGGAGGACAGAGGGGAAGGCCCGCTGTCCAATGATCCACTACTGAAGTGATCGCAACGGCTGGAGCTGAGCCAGTCTGAAGCCAGGAGCCAGGAACCTCCTCTGGATCTCCCACCTGGGTGCAGGGTCCCAAAGGCTTTGGGCCATCCTTGATTGCTTTCCCAGGGCACAAGCAGGGAGCTGGAAGGGAAGCGGGGCTGCTGGGATTAGAAGCAGCGCTCCTATGGGATACATGTGCATACAAGGCAAGAACTTTAGCCACCAAGCTACTGCACTGGGCTCATGGGGGTCATTTTGTGAACTTCCCATGTCACAGTTATTTGTGCTGCTTTCTCTGCTGCTGCATGTCCCTTGCTCAGGTGCCTCTTGTCCTCTTGCTGTCCTTCCGGGTGAGTGACCTTCCCCAAGGTGCCAGTGCTGCCTGAAGCAAGGCTCATGTCCCTTTGCCATATGCTGTGGGTGATTATCTGTCCTCAGCAGGCCTTGCCGTCTCCTGAATGCCGCCTGTGCGTGTCAAGGAGGAAAGCACGCTCCAGTGCTGTGTGGATATTTGCTCACTGGTCTTGGCCCATGGCCAGGCCCTGGTTAATACACCCAGTGCAGTTGTTGAAGCCGACGGGCCATCTGGCCATGTTTGGGACTTCTGGTCCCTGGAGGAGACCCACTGTGGCCTCGGCCCCTCCCTGACTCTTCCCTTCCTGTCCCCGCTGCTGCTGCCCTTAGCATGGTGCTCCACGTTTGTGCTCCAGACCCTCCTCTCCTAGGTCGGATCTTCTAGAACTTGTTTTATAGGTTCCAACAAGAGGCAGTTGATGCTTCAGTACCGTCAGGTGCCAACAGGTTGCTGTGCTGAAAACTGGGCAACTTTAAGAGTTATCTCAGGGGTCCGGCGGCGTGGCCTAGCAGCTAAAGTCCTTGCCTTGCATGTGCAACTATCCCATATGGGCACTGGTTCTAATCCTAGCAGCCCCACTCCCCATCCAGCTCCCTGTTTGTGACCTGGGAAAGCAGAGGAGGATGGCCCAAAGCCTTGGGACCCTGCACCCACATGGGAGACCTGAAAGACGCTCCTGGCTCCTGGTTTCAGATTAGCTCAGCTCCAGCCCGCTGCAGCCCCTTAGGGAGTGAATCAAAGCACTGAAGATCTTCCTCTCTGTCTCTCTTGCTCTCTGTATATCTGACTTTCTGATTTAAAAAAAAAAAAAGTTATGTCACTTGATTCTAGCAGATGGGCCTGAGGTTGTGTCAGACGTCCTCCCGTTGGCCACGGATGTCCTTTCATTTCTTTCTCTTTATTAAATTTATGTTGCGATTGGATACAAACATGAGGGGGCTGCAAACAGAGGGGCCTCTGACTTGGGTGCAGCTTGTCTGGGTTGGAGGGAAGTGGGTGAGATGAATGTTTCCGTTTTTCCCACCTGTGTCTGTGAGGGGATAGGAGTACTTGCTGTGAGACTGCGTCATCTCCTGAAGATAGAGCGGGCCTTTGGTGTCACCTTGAAGACCCCAGTGTGGGGAAGAGTGTTCCCTGGTTATGACAGGAGTGGCCTTGGCTTTTCTGCTATGTTGTGGGTTTTGAAAACAAGAGGTGAAAAATTCCTGTTGGCTGTGCCTTTCTGTCTCTTTGTGCCTCCGGGTCTAGGTGCTCGTTGTAGAGCCTGGACTGGAATGCTGTTCCACCTGTCCCACCTTCCATCTTTGGAAGAGGTACTTGAAGTTTTGTTGACGTACATGAGTTGGCCATCTTTCCTTTGATGCGCAGGTGGGTAAGTTCTCCATTCTTGCAAAAGGGTCAGCAATTGAGATGGCCCAGGACTGAATATGTGTTACAGCGTCAGACCACATGGCTCTGTGATTTTTCTAGGGGTCAGGCAGGAATCATGTGCAGTGGTCTAGTTGGGGAGCCACCTGAGAAACCTCAACTAGCAGGTCCTCAGACCTTGTGCTTGTGTGTGCCAGCTGGTAAAATGCTGGGTTCAGTCTGCACCCCCCACCCCACCCCAGGCAGGCAACAGATACCAGTGGGTGCAGCTTCCTAGTCAGTCCTGCCCTCAGCCCTGGCTCTCACATGAACTGCCAGGTGCTGCCACCGAGGTCTCCCTGTTTTCAACAAAGTGGAGAGCTTCTCTCTTGCTGGTTAGTTACTCTCCAGGTCCCTTTTATATGCCATGAATGCATCCTGCCTGGGCTAGCTGGCCTCCATGGTGCTCACTGCCATCACAAAAGTGTCAGTTCACTGTGGAGGCACATGCAAGCATGATTGGGACTTCTCCACCTTGCTGTACATAAACTCACTGGCTGCATAGACATCCAGGAGGCCGCACCTCAGGCCAGCACATGGACTCTGGGTGATCAAACCAAACTCATAGTGATTCCTCTTGGCTCTTGCACATGATCATTCCCAGGGAGCTTATGTGGAAGTGGAGTCAGTGGGATACAAACCACCACCCGTATGGATGCTGGCACCCCAGGCTGGAGGGTTAAGCTGTTCTGACATCATACCCTCTGTGCTGTTTGTTTGTTTGTTTTGCCAAAGTTGTGTTTTTATTAATTTGAAAATCACACTTACACATACTCACACACAGAGAGAGAAGGACTTCCATCAGATAGTTCACTTCCCAGATTGTTGAAACAGCCCGAGCTGAGCTAGTCTGAAGTCAGTAGCCAGGAGGCTCTTCTGGGTCTCCCATGTGGGTACAGGGTCTCAAGGATTTGGGCCATCCTCCTCTGCTTTCCCAGGTCACAAACAGGGAGCTGGATCTGGAAATGGAGCTGCTGGGAAACAAACTGTCACCCATAGGGAGGCTGGCACTCAGGGCCAGCACAACATCTGTGCTTTTTAAATATATTTATTTTTATAAATTTGAAAATCACAGTTAGAGAGAGCACGCTGCTCTCTGCTGAACCACTGCCAGGCGGCTGCAACAGCCACAGCTCCCAGCGTGTCTCGCCAGGAGGCGCCTGCTCACTGCCCAGCAGCGAGGCACTTGGTGCAGGAGCCAATCATCCCCCCCCACACACGGACTGCTGACTGGTGGTCAACAGCCAAAGGTTATTACCAGCAAAGCCTTTCAAAGACTGAAGGGGGGGTGGTCTGAATAGGATGTGGTTCAGGTGCTTACACAGCAGGGAGTCAAATGCAGCACGTCCTTCTAGCATGCGGCTGATCATGAACAGCCTGTGGGATCTGCCATCAGAGCCAGAGGACGAGGGAGTTCCTGTGTCCTTGCTTTTCCCTCCAGCTGCCTCGGGACCTTAGCCCCAAGCTCAGGGAGCTTTCTCACAGGGTCTCAGCTGCTTAGGGCTTCACACCAGCCAGGTGTCCTGCTGTCTCCTACAGGGGACAGGAGCTCTGAAAGATTCAGAGCTTTCCCCAGGCCGAGAGCTGGGGGCAAAATGAGAAGTGGAACAGCTTGGACGTGGTGTCCACAGGGGACGCTGGCGTTGTAGGTGGTGTTTTAACGTGTGTGGTGCCACAGGAGCTGCTCCCAGGAGGTGGGCTTGCCCGCAGGACCTGGTGCGAACAGAAGCTCCGTGGTGATTGGCTATGGCCAGCGATGGGGACACTGCCCACAATTCCAAGGGAGAGGCCCGTGGAGCCCGCCCAGCAGAGTGAGCCGCATGGGAGGTGGCGTAGCTGGGATCCAAACTGTTGCTCATATGGATTCGCGGCATGTGCAAGGTGAAGTCAGCCACTAAGCTACGTACCTGCACTCTAAAAAAGAAAGTGGCGAGGTCCAGCATGATGGCTCAGTGGCTAAATCCTCGCCTTGCATCACCCAGGATCCTAATGGGCTCCAGCTTGTATCCTGGCTGCTCCGCTTTCCATCCAGCTCCCTGATTGTAGCCTGAGAAACACTGGAGGATGACCCAAAGCCTTAGGACCCTGCACCCGTGTGGGAGACCCAGATGAAGCTCCTGGCTTCTGCTTACAGATTGGCTCAGTTCCAACCCATGCAGCCACTTGGGGCATGAACCAGGGGACAGATCTTTTTTTCTATATCTCTTTCTCTGTAAATTTGACTTTCCAATGGGAAAAAAAAAAAAAAAAAAAGCAGGGAGTCGGGGCCGGTGTAGTAGCCCAGTTGCTAAATTCTTGCCTTGCATGTGCTGGGATCCCACATGGGTCCCAGTTTGTATCCCGGCTGCTCCATTTCCCATCCAGCTCCCTGCTTGTGGCCTGCGGCAGCAGTGGAGGACGGCCAAAAGCCTTGGGACCCTGCACCTGTGTGGGAGACCCGGAAGAGGCTCCTGGCTCCAGGCTTCAGATCAGATAATTTCTGGTCCTCGCAGCCACTTGGGGAGTGAATCATTGGACAGAAGATCTTACTCTCTGTCTCTCCTGCTCTCTGTAAATCTGACTTTTCAATAAAAATACATGAACATTGTTTTTCAAAGATTCCTTTATTATTATTATTCCTTTATTTTTTATTGGAAAGTCAAGTAGACAGAGAGGAAGATCTTTCATCTGATGATTCACTCCCCAGGCGGCTGCAATGGCTGGAGCTGAGCTGATCTGAGCCCGGAGCCAGGAGCCTCTTTTGAGTCTCTCACGCAGGTTGCAGGGTCACAAGGCTTTGGGTCATAGTCCATTGCTTTCCCTGGTCACAAGCAGGGAGCTGGATGGGAAGTGGGGCCACTGGGATTAGAACTGGTGCCCATTTGGGATCACTGCAGATGCGAGCTGAATTCAATATCTGCTTGGCTGCTGCACCAGACTCTAATTAAATATTTGCTTTAAAGAAAAGAATAAAAAAATAGAAAGAAATTTAAAAAGAATGAAAGAAAGAAGCAAGAAAATGACCAGGGCCACTGAGAGGGTTCATCATTTAGCAAGCACCTTGTACTGAAATGACCAAAGGTTTGTTTTTAAAAAATTTTTAAAAAGATTTATTTTTATTGCAAAGACAGATATACAGAGAGGAGGAGAGACAGTGAGGAAGATCTTCTGTCCGATGACCCACTCCCCAAGTGACTGCAATGGCCGGTGCTGCGCCAGCTGAAGCCAGGAGCTAGGAACCTCATCCAAGTCTCCCATGCGGGTGCAGGGTCCCAAGGCTTTGGGCTGTCCTCGACTCTTTTGCTAGGCCACAAGCAGGGAGCTGGATAGGAAGTGGAGCTGTCAGAATTAGAACTGGCGCCCTTAGGGGATCCCAGCACGTTCAAGATGAGGATTTTAGATGCTAGGCCATTATACCGGGCCCATGCCCAAACAGCTTTAAGGTGAGACAGTTGAGAAACTTGTACAACTGTGGTCCTGTGCTAAGGCTTCCTGGTTGCATGATTCAGAAGGGCTCAAGTGTTTATATTTTTTATAGGAGTGATCTGAAACAAGGATCGTCCTTAAAACCAGTGTATACTATGACACACACACGTTTGCACTTCAACACATAATTGGATTACTGTGGGGCTGGAAATGTGACGGGTGGGTGTGGTTGGCCACGGAAATTGGTGTCCTCTGGTCAGTGAACATTGGACTTGAGGCAGGAGAGGGACTCAGGCCAAGAATAGCAATTTTAGAAACCCCTGCTGCCCGCGGTGTCTCCTGCTCCAGTTGCAGGTCTGGTGCTGGCCGCCATGGAGTCCAGGTGGGATGTGCTGAGCGCGCTGGGGGCCGTCACCTGCGTGTGGCTGCTGCTGCAGGTCGTGTGGGCGGTGGCCCGTGGAGTGTACGTCTACCTGCTGCCCCAGGTTCGCCGTGGTGCCCCGTGGCTTTGTGCACAGGGAGCCTGGGCAGGTGAGAGTGAGGGCATTGCCCCAAGCCCCGGGGGTGTGAGGACACAGGAGTGAGGACGGGAGGAAGGTGAGGGACCCTGAATGGGGCATGGACGGGGAGACTCCTGGAAGAAGAGGTGAAGGCTGGGAGATGGCCCCTGTGCAGGAGAGGGAGCAGGGGTGAGGGAGCAGTCAGATGGAGGCTGCTGAGGGCAGGAAGAGGGAAGTTGGGTATCAGGAAAGCTGGAGGGGCAGGAGGGAGGCTGGAGGGACAGGATGGAGGCTGGAGGGGCAGGAGGGAGGGTGGAGGTACAGGAGAGAGGGTGGAGGGCAGAAGGGAGGGTGGAGGGCAGGAGGGAGGGTGGAGGGCAGGAGGGAGGGGACAGGGAGAAAGGGGAGAAGGAAGGAGGAGGCATGGGGATGTGCTCACCTCCTTCTCTGCTCCCCTGCAGTGGTGACTGGCGCCACAGGAGGCATTGGCAGGGCCTACGCTCATGAGGTAAACGCGCCTGGTCCTGGTGCGGGCTGGGGTGTTCCTGCAGGCTGTCTGGGGAGATTCTTCCTCACTGAACACAACCCCAGCTTGACCTGCTCCGGGTAGAACCGGCTTGGGCCAGGCCACTGCTGCACTCCCACGGTGTAGCCCTGCCATCCCAGGTGCTCCTCAACTCATGCAGTTCCCATTCTCCGTCCATGCAGCTGAGATGCCAGGCGAGGTGCCAGTGACTCAAGTGCAAGTGCCCAGGCCCAATATCCGGCTCCCGACTCCTGCTTCCAGGGTTGCCGAGAGTCGGTGGTCATGTTCAAGGTGCTGGGTCACTGCCAGCCTCTCATTCCCACATGCTGTGGGGCTTGGGGCAGCCAGTGCCAGATGCCATGGGCTGTGCAATAAACCCCAAGAACTTTATCTATATTTCAAGTAAAATATGCCAATAAGTCAGGCCACAGCCAGGAGTCCCGACCTGATGCAGCAGCACTATGGGGTGGCAGGGCCCCAGGACTCGTGCCACCATGTGCTTAGGTTCAGGTGTGTTACCTGAGAGACTCGCAGGCTGAGAGAGAGAGGGTCCTCCAAAGCAGGATGGGAAATGAGATGCAAAGCTTGGTTAATTTCAGTGTCCAGAATGTTAGCAATCCATGCCAACCCAGAGTCTTCAGAGAGCTTGTGGAAGAGGTGTTTCAGGAAAAGACTGGCTAATTCCAGGATCGTGGGCAGTGCCAGGTGGCCCAGGGCCAGCAGGTGCCAAGCAGAGAGAGAGTGCCCTGACACCATGAGACTTGCCACACTGCCTGCACCTGCTCTCAGCCAAGCTGACAGACACAGTGTCTGGGATACGACCACAATAGAACTCACTTCTGCCCCTGGGAATATACCAGCCTCGTGCTGCCAGCCTGGATGTGCAGGAACCCAGAAGCTGGACCCAGAGCAAGCCTGCCCTTGAGCCCAGGCTCTAAGGTGTGGAATGTTCATGCAGGCGGCGATGAGGAACTGGGATGGTAGGGTGGGTCCCCTCTAAGCTCACAGTGTCCAGGAGCCCTGCTGTCCCTGGGCTGCAGCTCAGGGCCATGGGCTGGCTCTCCTGCAGCTGTGCCTCTGGCTGCTGCCTGGCCCTGCACTCCCCTCTGCTGCGGGAGCCTGGATTGTGGTGGCCAGCAGCAGGCAGGAGGAGTAAGTGGGTGACCCTGCTCCCTGCACCCCTGCACAGCTGGCCAGGAGAGGTCTCAATGTGGTGCTCATCAGTCGGAGCCTGAGCAAGTTGGAGCAGGAGGCCAAGGAGATTGGTGAGAGCCAGGGTCTCCCCGGGCCGAGCCGGGCAGGGCTGGAGGCCAGCAGGGCCAGTGTGCAGGCTGTGGCCAGCTGAGGGCCTGGCCTGCTCGCTTACCCCTTGCCAGAGCGGCTGCATGGCCGGCAGACTCGAGTCATCCAGGCTGACTTCACCCGGGGCATGGAGATCTATGCGGACATCGAGGCGGGACTGCAGGACCTGGACATAGGAGTGCTGGGTGCGCAGCCAGGCTGGCTCGCCCTCCCCTGCCTGCTCCCCTGTCTGTGGCCACCGGCGCTGTCCGCTGACCCCTCTGTCCTCTCCCCGCCTAGTGAACAACGTGGGCATGGTTTATGCAGACAGCAAGTTACAGAGGCTTCTGGAGTGCGAAGACCCTGGACAAGTAAGTGAAGCCTTGCTGGGAGGCCTGCACTGCTCGCCGACTCTGTGCTGCCCTCTGTCGGAACGCAGGCACCTCGCGGCTGCTGGCAGGTGCCTGCTGTGCTGCTGCCCACTGCCCATGGCAGCCCTTCACCACCTTCCCTGCCCTGTGGTGCCGGCTTTACAGAATGACCCCGGGGGGGGGGAGGTCCATGGGCCTGGCGCTTCAGACACCCACGTGCCCTCCCCACGATGGGAGAGCGTGGGTTCTAGCCCAGCTCTGGCTGCTGACCTTGGGTTTAGCCACCTGCAGGGGAGAGCTGGACTGAGTGGAAATCCTAGCCACTGCAGTGTGACAGGATGGAGGCACAGTGGGACAGAGATTAACGGTGTTCCAGGTTCTGCCCACGTGGTGTCTGGCACAACACCACGGCCAAGCTAGGCTGCAGTCCTGAGCCAGGAGCACCCTCAGGTCCCCCACATGGCAGCACGGCCTCAAGCACCTGAGCTGGCATTTGCCACTTCCCAGGGTGTTCCCAGGCAGCTGCATGGGAGTGCATTTTCTGTGTTTACATTGCAAACGGTTGTAGTGCATTGCTGTGCAGCGGGGAGCCCCGAGTCCTGCAAGTGTCCAGTGGGACCCCAGAGTCCTGCCAGCATTGATCCCAACAGCTGGTTGCACCTCACGGATGGCTGCCCAGGAGGACGGCCCTCCCGGAGCTCCTGCCCAGCACTGCGAGAAACACCTTGGCTCGTAAAGATTGAGTTATTGACGTTTAAAAGGCAGGTTCCAGGAAAGGAGAGACACGGAAGGCGCTGCTAGAGAATCTGGTGCTTGTAAAGGGGAGGATTTGCCATGTGGCCACTGAGCCTGGCACAAGTAAGTTTTTGTTGAAGCATGTTTGAGTAGCCAGGCCAGCAGCCTAGTGGTTCAATCCTTGCCTGGCATCAGCCGGGCTTCCACAGGGGCACCGGTTTGTGTCCCAGCAGCTCCACTTGGCATCCAGCTCCCTGCTTGCTTCCCGGCTGTTGCACTTCCATTCTGTTGTGGCTGTTTGTGGAAGTGAGCCAGTGGATGCAGGGTCTCTTTTGCTGTTGCTCCTTCCATCTGTAGCTATGCCGTACAGGGAGAAAGAAACACACAACATAAAAATGAAAGTGCACGAGCAAGGTGCCTTATGGGGAAATTGTGCATGCATTTTCATAATTATGTTACCCGAGGAAGCTCCTCTTTTAGTTCCATTGTTCCCTGAGTGTTTGTGAGGCTAGCTCATGGGCAAGGAGCCAGGAAGGGAAAGGTTCCAGAAGCAGAGCTGAGGGTGAGCAGGCGCCTGCGCCTTCTGTCCCAGTGGGTGCTCTTTTATGGGACATGGGTGCTGGCTGTTGCAGTAGCTGCTTGAGGCCAGACTGAGCACAGGTGGGAGCCCGGGGGCCTGCGCAGGGAGGGGTGAGCTGCTCTCCTCTCCTGTCTTCTGCTTCAGAGCATGACGGACCTGGTGAACTGCAACATCATGTCAGTGATCCAGGTAAGGGGGCCGGGCCCGGGCAGCACGAGGGGCAGCGGGGGCTGGGGAGGAGGGTTGGGGAGGAGGGTTGGGGAGGAGGGCTGGGGAGGAGGGCTGGGGAGGAGGGTTGGGGAGGAGGGTTGGGGCAGAGGGCTGGGGAGGAGGGTTGGGGAGGAGGGCTGGGACAAGCCTCTGCCGCCCTTGTCCACAGATGACCCGCATCGTCCTGCCCCGCATGGTCACCAGGTAGGAATGAGGACCTTTCCCGGGCTACGTCCCTGCCCCCACGCACAGGTCCCACCTGTGTTTTTGCAGAGTTGGGGTGCCCTCCCCTCTCCCCACTGGCTGCTGCTCCCCACGCAGGCGCAGAGGCGTCATCATCAACCTCTCCTCGATGAACAGCTTGTGGAGCATCCCACTTTTTATCATGTATTCTGCGTCCAAGGTGCGCATGTGTGCCCCAGCCTGGGTTTCTTAGTGTTATGAGAGAGAAGAGGTGACTGGAGTGCTGGGAAGACATGGATGGGAGCGGGTCCTGCTGGGGGCTGAGAGCAGGTGCACGGAGGAGTGGAGGTGTGGGACACAGGGGCCTCAGGCAGGCAGGGGAGGTGCTGGCCTCGGTAGTCACACAGTGTCCTAGGAGCAGGCAGGGCTAGGGCCAGGGTGGGCTGGCAGGCCATCCCTGCCCCTGCCCTGGGGGAGGCTCTGGCTCCTGGCACCGTCTCTGTCCTCCTGCTCAGGCCTTCGTGCGAAGCTTCTCCAACGCCTTGGCCACAGAGTACCGCCCCTATGGCATCACCGTGCAGGTGCGGACTTGGAGGGGTGAGGGGGCTCTCAAAGAAAGGGGTGCGAGGGGGTGAATGAGAAAGGGGTTCCCAGGGGATTCCCACAGGCTCTGTGTCCTGAGGGAAGCAGGGTGTTGGGAAGGGTCTTGCACTGGAGTGTCTCTGGTGTCTGGGCAGGAAGGTGTACGGCACGGGGAATGAACACAGCCCCTGGCTTCCCCTCTTCCATTCCTGTAGACCGTGACTCCTGCTATTGTTGCCACGAATATGACCACTGGCTTCAAACCCGGACTCCTGGTCATGCGGTCTGAAGACTTTGCCCGGGAGGCGCTGGACACCGTGGGCCTGTCGTCTGATGTCTCTGGCTGCCTGAGCCATGCCCTGCAGGTGCCGCAGTGTGGCAGGTGGCAGGTGGTGGGTGGTGATATTTTCTGGCCAGGTGGAAGGGGAGTGGTCCAGAGGAGGGGAGAGGCCGAGGAGGCGCAGCACAAAGAGCTGACCTGGCTCCTGTCCTCTCCAGATTAGCCTGATGACTTTCCTCGTGCCACAGTGGCTTCTACACACTCAGTGGGGATGCCAGCTTTTCTTTCGGAGTTTGGCGATATTAAGGGAAGACAACATGTGAGCAAGTGCCATGAGACTTCGCCGCTCTGGAAAGCTGGGTTGGTATGGGCCGTACTGCCCGAGGCCTCTCCCACATGGGCACAGACGAGGCAGCCCACGCCGCTCAGCCCACTAGCAACACGCTGTGTGCTGACCCCGGGGAGCCAGCAGGGAAACTCAGTAAATACATGTACCTCACCGGACACGCCTACTTCCTTTGTGTTGCCTACTGCCAATTATGAATTTTCTGCTCTGTGAGTTACATCACAATCACAATCTTTATGTATTAAGAATAGGAACCACTCCCGCCCTCCAAAGTGCACAAGGCATTCAGAGAGCTTGAGCTCAGGGCTGGCATTGGGGCACGGCTGGCTCTGCCATCCTGGACTGCAGTACCAGTGTGAGCACCGCCTGCTGTGCTCTGGCCCAGCTCCCTACCTGTGCCCCTGGGATGGCCACCGAGGATGGCTCAAGTACCTGGGTCCCCTGTCCCTCATGGGGGCAAGCCAGATGGAGGCCCTGCCCGTGCCTGGGCCTGTGGCTGCCATCAGGGAGTGAGCCAGCACCTGGAACATCTTTCTCTGTTTTCCCCACCTTCTATCCCTCTGCCTTACAAATGAATTAATCATTTTGAAGCTCCTGGGGAATTGGGATGAGGAGGTGTTTATTTGGCGCCCAGACCTGTGGGATCCTTGCACAGGCTTTCATAGGACGTGTTTTCCATGAAGTGTTGGAAGAGCCTGGTGTGGAGACTGCATCCACTCCTCATAGCAGCAGCAGGATCAGCCCAGAATGAACCACACATCCTCATGTCAGAACCTGAATGGGTGTAGGACAGGCTGGGCCAGGTGGCGTCCTCCAGTGGTCACATGAGAGCTGGGTCTGGGTGTTTTTTCTGGCAAGACTGCGCTGCAGCACTCAGAGGTGAGAGCCAGCATTGTTGTGGGCAAGTTGGGCTAGGTCACAGTACCATGCAGTGAGTGCCAGGACTGGGGCGCTGGGCACCTGAGAGTTGGTAGCAGCACCTGCTGGCACATGTGAGATGCAATGGTGGGAGCAGGGCTGGTAAGACAACTAGGGGAACTCCCCTGCTAGGCCACAGCTCCTGCTGGTGAACATGAGCACCAGGGCTGTCAGCAGGCAAGATTGGACTGGGCTGTTGCACCCGTTGTCATATGTGCACAATTGGGGCAAAGGAGCATGCGTGGCAGGGGAACTTTGGGGACTCCCTTGCTGGGCTGCTGCTGTTTCCACTGGAGTGTGAAGGGCTGGGACTTGGGTGTTATCTCAGAAGATTCTAACTTCAGGGCCTGAGGTTGTGTCAGATGCCGTCCTGTTAGCTACAGCACATGTCTTTTTATTGTATTGTCTTTTAAACAATGTGTTTGGATATTGATTTTACAGGTGAGTTGTTTGCAGACCCACGTGGGGCTCTGGCTTGAGTGCAGCCTGCCTGGGTTGGGAGCAATGGGAGTGAGATGAATGTTTCCGTTTTTCCCACCTGTGTCTGTGAGGGGATAGGCAGTGCTTGCTGTCAGATTGCATCATCCCCGGAAATGGAAGTGGTCATTTGATGTTGCCTTGGAGACCCCAGTGTGGGAAAGAAAGTCCCTTGGGTCTTTCCTGAGTGGCCTTGGCTTTCCTGCTGTGTTATGGCTTTCATTAACAAAGGATGAGACATTCTTTCTCAGGCCTGTTGCCTGTCCTGTCTACCTCCTTGTGCCCCCAGGCCTGGGTGCTTGTTGTAGAGCCTGGCCTGGAATGTTGCTGTGCCTGTCCTGCTTTCCTCCTTGGAAGGGGCACTCCGAGTCTTCTGTTGGCATGGAGGAGCTGGCTGTTCATGTTCTTCCTCTTTCCTGTTCATCTGGGTATTCTCTCCCTTCTCGCACAGGGTCAGCAGCTCCAGGACTGGACCACATGTCCACGTCATTTTCTCTGTTGTTAGGCAGGGGTCAAGTGTAGTGGTCTAGTTGGGGAGCCACCTGAGAAACCTCAACTAGCAGGTCCTCAGACCTTGTGCTTGTATGTGCCAGCTGGTAAAATGCTGGGTTCAGTCTGCACTCCCACACCCCACCCAAGGCAGGCAACAGATACCAGTGGGTGCAGCTTCCTAGTCAGTCCTGCCCTCAGCCCTGGCTCTCACATGAACTGCCAGGTGCTGCCACCGAGGGTCTCCCTGTTTTCAACAATGTGGAGAGCTTCTCTTGCTGGTTAGTTACTCTCCAGGTCCCTTTTATATGCCATGAATGCATCCTGCCTGGGCTAGCTGGCCTCCATGGTGCTCACTGCCATCACAAAAGTGTCAGTTCACTGTGGAGGCACATGCAAGCATGATTAGGACTTCTCCACCTTGCTGTACATAAACTCACTGGCTGTTGCTGTCTTGACTGCATAGACATCCAGGAGGCCGCACCTCAGGCCAGCACATGGACTCTGGGTGATCAAAGCAGCCAGCTGAAATCTAAGTGAATCTTGTTGGCTCTTGCACCAGCTCATTCTCAGGGAGCTTATCCCTCTGTGTTCAGGGCGGTGTCCTCAGGAGGCCCTTTCGTCGCTGCAGTCCTAGTGACTCCCAGGAAACCAGTGCAAAGCAACAAAAGAAGCAAATGAGCAGCAAAGCCCAGCCCTGAGATACACATCTCTAAGGTCTTGTGGCGTCCCAGACATTGGGAGCTTCTATTGCAGCTTTGGGGGATCCCTCCCTGGGGTGGCACAGCCTGCCCCTGGGAAACATACTGTGCTGTTATGCCAACTGGTTCTTAATAGTGAATTAATGGTGTTATTGACAATGTTTGCATAGATAAGGCTGCGTGCACATGTGGACCATGAATTAGGGTGGGGAGGGTTGAGGAATAGGGGAACATGGATGAGACAACCGTTTCCAATTTGCCTTTTATCTTCCTGGGATGAGAAGGAAGAAGGAAAGAGGGCGATCCCAGCAGCCAATTGCATCAGGAGCTGTGGGGTGGGGAGAGACCACTCAGTCTCGCCCCAGGGTCCCCACGTGGAGCATGTTCTGACATGCTGTCGACTTCTCAGACCCAAGGATGAGGAAATCCCCCCAAGGTCCATGGGCTGACACAGCCCACCCCGAGTCTCCGTTCGCCCAGAAAATTGCTCTCAGGCTTCTCTGTGGAAGCTGAGCAGTTGATTCTGCCCTTCTTCCTCTGCTCTGGTACCAGATGTCCTCCGCAGGCTCCGAGGGACTGCCTCATCCTCCATTGGCATCTGGGCATGCTCTGCTCTGCAGCATCTTCAGTAACTGAGGGGGCCCCGTTCACACACAGGCTCTCCACTGTGTGGGCACAGGTCCTGCCGCTCTGTCCGTGGTTGGAGTTCTGAATGCAGCAGTTGAATCAAGTGGGTTTTCAAAGAAATCTCATCTGAGGTGATCCCTGACCTTACTCCCATGTTTGCGTGTCTGTGTGGGGTCTGGCTCTGTCTGTCACCCACATCAGCATATGCCCACACTGATAGTTGCAATTGCTGCTCAGATCTAGCTCCAGCCCTGTTGTGCAGCCCTACCCACCACAGCCCACCACACACTCAGTCCTCACATACACCAAGGGAAGCTATGGCCCAGTCAGAGCAGCCCCCAATAACCCCCACCTGGTCAGAGCCCAGCCCCGGTTCCTGTGCTTACCAGCATGTGCAGTGGACTGGTCCTGTTGGTCCCTCATCCCATTCAGCTCTCATACACATCATTGGGCATTGAAACCTAACTCAACCCAACCAACTCCACCCTCCAGTCACCTCTCACGCCAGCACGTGCCACTGCCTGTCTAGCCAGAGCTGCCCCCAGTCCTGGTTCGCATGTTTCACCATTGGGAGCTACAGCCCGTCAAAGAAGTGCCCTCTTTCTATATGAGACAATTCCCTACCCTGGATCTAGCACTCTCCAGGTGGTTCTGCAGTCTAGCTCCAGAGGATCTGCCCCCAGTCCAGGCACTTGCCAGCTGATGTTGCCCCAAAACCTAACTAGTCTGCCCCTACTCTGGCTCATGCCTACACCAGTGGGTACAGTCAGTCAGCCCAGCCTGGCTCTCCCCTAACCCAGCTCACATGCAGGCCAACAGGTGTTGTAGCCCTGCCCAACCTGGTTTGCCCCCAGTCCCAGCTCTCACACTCACCAGCAGGAGCTTTGGCCCAGCAGGGGAGTCCCCATATCTGCCCTACCAGGCTCAGACACACCCCAACCGGGTCACACGTGTGCTGGTGGGTGCTGTGGCTCAGTCTATCATGTCCTGTTTCACCTCCGCATATGCTGTTGTGTGGTGTAGCCTGACCCAGCCTGGTTTTCCCCAGTTCCAGCTCATGCTGGGCTGTGCTGCTCATTAACCCAGCCCAGCCAGCCCCCAGTCCTGCCCCTAACGTGAACTGGCAGGTGCTGAAGCCCGACCTGGTCCATTCCGCACCCTGTCCTGCTTCTCAGATCTGCCAGTGAGTGTGGTAAACGGGCCCAGCCTGGCCTGCCCCAGACCTGACCCACACGTGTGCTGGCAGGTGTTGTAACCTGTCCTGGTCTGGGCTGCTCCTTGTCTTGCTTCTTGAGCTCCCCTGCAGGGACTGCACGCTGGCATAGGAGTTCTGCCAGCTCCTCTCTCAGGCCTCCTCCCAGTGCCGGTGTGTCTTTGACGCAGGCTGACTTAGTCCACCCCTGTCCTGGCTAGACAGTGGCCTTGCGCCACCGGCCCACACCCCTTCTGGTTCTTACTGTGTGGTAGGGTAGGCAGCTAGCTCAGGGTCACGAGCCTGGAAGCCACCTGCCCAACACCTAGGTGTTCCCTCCTGCCCACCTGTCATGCTCACCTATCGTCACCTGGAACCTGGGGGGGGGGTATTGTACTGCTGTGTACACTCCACTCACCACTCCATACAGGCCGTGATAGGAAGGGGCTCACTGTCTACTGGCCATGTGCTCTCATCGCTCTGGCACTCCGACTCTTGCCCTGCAATACCTGCTTGCTCTCTGCCTTCTCACGGACAGACTCTGAGGACAGGTATCCCCTGAGCATGGCTCCTGTATCTGTATTCCTTACCCTCTCTGCTCACTGCTTGACGGGACAGTGAAGGTAGCAATGCTAGGGCCAGGTACAGTAGCCTAGCGGCTAAAATCTTCACCTTTAATGATCCTGGATCACATATGGGTGCCATTTCTAATCCCAGCAGCTCCACTTTTCATCCAGCTCTCAGGCATAGGAAAGCAGTCAAGGACGGCCCCAAACCTTGGGACCCTGCACCCGTGTGGGAGACCTGGAACAAGTTCCTGGATCTGTTTTTGGATCGGCAAAGCACCGACCATTGTGGCTGACTTAGGGAATGGATCATCGGACGGAAGTTCTTTTTCTCTGTCTCTCTTCCTCTCTGTGTATCTGACTTTCCAATGAAAATCGAATAAGTCTTAAAGAATAATTTCTCATTTGAGAACATTCCCGCGTTCCAGGAGAGCTGAGGCTGAGCAGTAATGGCATGTGGCAGAGAAGCCAGGGAAAGGTGGATGTCTGCAGGTTTGTACGTGTGGCCAGTTGTTCACTGTGCGTCACTTAGGTCACTTCTAAGGCTGGGGAGGCTGGGACGCAGATCCTCAGCTGAACGGATCGACCTCAGGGGGTAGACCACTTGGTCTTCCAGGGGTTTTGATTCACACTGGATTGCCGTATGGACTTGTGAACTGCTATTTCTCTTGGGTCCTTGGCCGCAGCAGGGATGGACATGTGAGAGAGCAGGCCGGGGCCAGTTCTGCTGGCAGGGATTAAAAAAAATTTTTTTTTTTTTATTGCAAAATCGGTTATATATAGAGAGAGGAGGAGAGACAAAACTAAGAAGTTTTGTCTGATGATTCAGTCGCCATGTGACTGCAATGGCCAGAGCTGCTGCCATCTGATGCCAGGTGTAAGGAGCTCTTCAGGGTCTTTGGCACAGTCTGAAGCTTTGTGCCCATCCTCAGTTGCCCTCCCAGGCCACAAGCAGGGAGCTGGATGGGTAGCGGGGTCGCCAAGATTAGGACCAGTGCCCATATGGGATCCAGGCAAGTTTCCTGCGAGGACTTTAGCCGCTATGCCACCATGCTGGTTGTGTGCACAGGGATTTTTCAACATGCAGCTCTAAGCCGCGCGCAGGGGCAGCCAGCTTGGCCTCCAGTGTAGGGGCAGGCGTGGATCCAGCCACACAGGGCCCTCCACTGCTGCCCCCAGATGTGCCACTGCCACTCACCGCTTGCCTCCTGCCCTGGCTCCTGCACCGCCGTCCGTCCTGGAGATGGCTCTGGGCCCTGGGTGCTAACTGAAGCCCCATGCTGTGCCCAGGGAGCGGAAGGAGACGGATGCTAAGGAGCAGGGTACCATGAAAGATGAAGCTGGCATCGCCTTCACCTTCCTCCGCACCAGGAAAAGGAATGCACATGTGGCTTTTTTTTTTCCTTCCAGGATCCAGATGAAGAAATTGCCAACAACGACAGGCCAGTGTGAGAGGCCAGTGTGGCAGTCAGCTCTGGGCTGGCAATGCGGTACGTGCAAAGCCCTGCTCCTCGGCAGGGAAGAGGATGAGCTTGCTCTTTGCAAACACCGCGTTTGAGCCTCACAGCCTGGTGCCCGCCACAGCCTCACCCCTGCCTCTTCTGAGCTGGGCAAACAGAGAGGAGGTTTGGAAAACCGTGTCAAGCAAGGACAGGAAATACTCCCGGGGTTAGCACTTTGTGCAGCGCCATCCTCTTCAGCTGCTCAAGATGCGAGCCATTCTCCTGGACTGGTCCATGGAGGGGTGTCAAGTCCATGGGCTTCACAGGGAGACGGTTCACTTGGCAACAGGACTTGTTTGATCGGGACATGACCACTCAAGGAAATATTGTAAAAACACCTCTGCAGGGCCCGGCACGGTGGTGCAAGTGGTTAAAGGTCCTCGCCTTGCACGCCTGGGATCCCATATGGGCGCCGGTTCTAATCCCGGCAGCCCCGCTTCCCTTCCAGCTCCCTGCCTGTGGCCTGGGAAAGCAGTCGAGGACGGCCCAAAGCTTTGGGACCCTGCACCCACGTGGGAGACCCGGAAGAGGCTCCTGGCTTCGGATCCGCATAGTATTGGCCCGTTGCGCTCACTTGGGGAGTGAATCATCGGACGGAAGATCTTCCTCTCTGTCTCTCCTCTCTGTATATCCACCTTTCCAATAAAAAATAATAAAATAAATCTTAAAAAAAAAAACACCTCTGCAGCTGATTGGGGTTTCATCGTTCTTTATGGCTGCCAAACTTGAGGAGATGTGTGCTCCCTGCCTCGCGGGAGTCTGCTCATGTTACGGACGGGGCTTGTCCAGGGGGTTTTTGTTGGGATTGCGTTAACGCTGTTTATTGCTTTTGGTAATGTGGTCATTTTGATGATGTTGATCCTGCCAATCCAGGAACATGGTAAGTTTCTCCATTTTTCTTTTTTTTTTTTTTAAAGATTTATTTTTATTATTTTTTATTGGAAAGGCGGATATACAGAGAGGAGAGACAGAGAGGAAGATCTTCCGTCCGATGATTCACTCCCCAAGTGAGCGCAACGGCCGATACTATGCGGATCCGAAGCCAGGAGCCTCTTCCGGGTCTCCCACGCGGGTGCAGGTTCCCAAGGCTTTGGGCTGTCCTCGACTGCTTTCCCAGGCCACAGGCAGGGAGCTGGAAAGGAAGCGGGGCCTCCGGGATTAGAACCGGCGCCCATATGGGATCCCGGGTGTGCAAGGGCGAGGACTTAACCACTTGCGCCACCGTGCCGGGCCCAGTTTCTCCATTTTTCAAAGTCTTTTTCTATTTCCTTTTTTAATGTTTTGTAGTTTTTGTCACAGAGGTCTTCCACATATTTAGTTAGCTTAATTCCTAGGTATTTATTTAGTTTTTTTAAAAAAGATTTATTTATTTTTATTGGAAAGGCAGATGTACAGAGAGGAGGAGAGACAGAGAAGAAGATTTTCCATCTGATGATTCACTCCCCATGTGGCCGCAACAGCTGGTGCTGCGCCGATCCAAAGCCAGGAGCCAGGAACTTTGCAAGTCTCCCACGTGGGTGCAGGGTCCCAAGGCTTTTGGCCATCCTCGACTGCTTTCCCAGGCCACAAGCAGGGAGCTGGTTAGGAAGTGGAGCTGCTGAGGTTAGAACCGGCGCCCATATGGGATCCCGGCACATTCAATGCGAGGACCTTAACCATTATGCTATTCCACTGGGCCCTAATTTCCAGGTATTCAACATTCCTCTCTAAAGGGGACTGTACTTTCTCACCCATGGAATTATTTGTGTACACGAGTGCCATCAGCTTGTGTTCATTAATTTTGTATCCTGCCACCCTGCCAAAATCTCTTATGAATTCCAATAGCCTCTTGACTGAGTCTTTTGGTTCTCCTATGTGGAGAATCATGCCATCTGCAAATAGAGATAATTTCATTCCCTCTTTTCCAATTTGTATTCCTGTAATTCTTTTTTCTTGCCTAATAGCTCCGGCAAGGACTTCCAATACTATATTGAAGAGTAGCGGTGACTGTGGACAGCCCTGTCTAGTTCCAGATTTGAGTGGGAAGGCTTCCAATCTTTCTTCATTTAGAATGATGCTGGCATGGGGTTCTTTGTAAACTGCCTTGATTGTGTTGTAGAATGTTCTTTCTATGCCTATCTTGCTTAGGGTTTTCAGCATGAAGTGATGTTGGATTTTATCAAATGCCTTCTCTGCATCTTTTGAGACGACCGTATGGTTTTTATTTATCGATTTGTTGATGTGATGTGTCAGTCACATTTATGGATTTGGGAATGTTGAAGTATCCCTGCATGCCTGGGATGAATCCCACCTGGTCCGGGTGATGTGTTGTTGGATCCTGCTGGCTAGTATTGCGTTTATGTTCATCGAGCATATTGGTCTGTAGGTCTCTTTTTCTGTTGTTTCTCTATCTGGCTTTGGTGTTAAGGTGATATTGGCTTCATAGAAAGAGTTTGGAAGGATTGCCTCTCTTTCTATTGTTTGGAAAAGCTTGTGGAGGATTGGGGTCAGTTCCTCTTGGGACATTTAGTAGAATTCAGCAGTGAAGCCATCTGGTCCAGGACTTTTCTTGGTTGGGAGGGCTTTAATGACTGATTCGATCTCCATACATGCTATTGGTCTATTTAGATTGTTAGTTGCTTGTTGATTCAATTCTGGGGGATTGTATGTGTCCAAAAAAATCTATCCATCTCTTCTAGGTCTTCTGATTTGTTCTTATAGAGTTGCTTGTCATAGTTCCCAATAATTCTTTGTATTTCCAAGATATCTGTTGTTATATCTCCTTTCTCGTCTCTGATGCCATTGATGGGTATTTTTCCCTCCCCCCCCCTTTTTTTTGATTAGTTGGGCTAGTGGGGATACTGTTTTTTAAAAAATTTTCTCAAAGAACCAGCTCTTTGATTCATTGATCTTATGTACAGTTCTCTGGGTCCCTGTTTGGTTTATTTCCTCCCTTATTTTGATGAGTTCTTTTTTCCTACTAATCTTGGGATTGCTTTGCTGTTGTTTTTCTAGTTCCTTCGACTGTAGGGTTAGCTCATCTACTTGATGACTTTCTAATTTCTTAACATAAACACTGATTGAAATGCACTTTCCTCTTGACACTGTCTTGATTGTGACCATGAATTTTGATATGGTGTGTTGATGCCTTTATTTGTGTCAAGCAATTTTTAAATTTCTCCTTTGATTTCCTCTCTGATACATTGCTCATTGAGTAACATATTATTCAGTCTCCATGTGTTTGTAAGTCTTCTTGGGTGTTTTGAGTTCTTGGTCTCTAGCTTCACTCCATGATGGCCTAAGAATATGCATGGTTTAATTTCGATTTTTAAAAAATTTTTGCTGAGGCTCGTTTTGTGACCAATAACATGGTCAATTCTGGAGAAGGTTCCTTGCAGCAATGAAAAAAAAGTGAATTCTCTATCTATAGGATGAAAGGTTCGATAGATATCAACTAAGTCCATTTGCCCTAGAGTTTGGGTGAGTTCTGTTGTTTCTTTGGTGAATTTCTGGCCATTGATGTGAAAGGGGTATTAAGGTCCTCCACTGTGATTGTATTGGAGTCTATTTCTCCCTTTAAGTCCATCAATGTTTGTTTCGTATACCTGGTGCCTTGGCATCTGGTGCATATGCGTTGATTATGTTGCTGTCTTCTTGCCGAATGGATCCCTTGGTCATTATGTGACATCCTTCTTCAGCTCTTTTAACGTTTTTCACACCAAAGTCTATGTCATCTGATGCAAGAATGGCTACCCCTGCACGTTTTTCCTTACCATTCACTTGGAATATCTTTTTCCATCCTTTCGCTTTCAGTTTCCTCTGATCTTTGCTAGTGAGATGTGTCTTCTAAGCAGCAGATGAATGGGTTTTGTTTTTTGATCCATTCCTTTTATCTATGGCATTTTGGCATTTAAACCATTTACATTCAATGTTAATATGGATAGGTGACAATTTGGTTCTGTCATCTCAGTAATGTGGTGTTCTTTGGTTGAGTCTTCTGTTGGCCTTTTAGTGGGATGTCTTCCACATATGCCTGTGGCTTTGGTGGCTGCTGTTCCTTTTCTCTGGATGGCTGTGTTCTTTGCTCCTTCAGCCTCTCACTCATTCACCTCTTAGAGAAAGCACCGGGTGACAGCAAGCCAGGACCTTCTCCTCTCACCTGTCTCCCCTTTGCTTCATGTCCACAGGACAAAGTCCAAGCAAAGAAACCCATAGTGTTTGAACAAAACAGGATTTTTCCTCTGCCTCCAGGGTCACAACCCCGCCGCAGAGCAGTGAGAAGCAGAGCAGCAAGCAGGAGAGCGTGTGACCACACCAGCCTGCTCTACCAGAGTTGCATGCAAGTGCCTGCTCCCAGTTCCCCTCTGCCTGCTGCATTCGCTTTTACAGCTATTTCAGTGGAAGAGTGTACCTCTTCCAGAACACACGTCCTCTGTGGAGGTGGAGACATTGGACAGGGAGAAGCGATTTTTTTTTTTTATTGGATGCTTCGATATTTGAATGAGTGAATCAAGTACACCAGCCACCTCCAGAACACCAGTGAGTGCTCTCGGTGTTGCCAAGGGAGGTGCTGCGGGCTGGACTGACTGTGCACACTGTGACAAAGGCTTCAAGCTGAGCAGCATCATTGTTGCTGCTGCCACCTCCTGGGTGTTCTGCATGTGTCATGGTAAGTGGAACAGGTGGTCATGAGTGAGTGTGGTGATGCCAGGCTGGCAAGCAGCCAGGATGGGGCTGGCACCTTTCACACTATCGGTTGACAGCATACAATGCCTTGACAAACTTGTTCTGTAAGTGTTGCCATGTCTCTATGTTTTTTTTTTTTTTTTAATAAAAATAGTACTGTCTTTGAACAAAATAATAAAATAAACCTTAGATTTGTCTGGCATGAAGTGCTTTGAACTCTGAAACCATGAGCACCAGTGGAGGCCAGAGTCAAGTCCAGTCTGGCTCACTGCAGACCCAGTGCACACCAATGCAGAGAGACTGCAGCCATGTCCAGCCCACATCACCGTGCCCATTCCCGCCCTTGTGCTCTCCAATGGGAACCACAACCCAGCCTGGGTGTCCCCTTAGCTCCCCAACCAGGCCTGTTCCCAGCCACACATCCTGTGCATAACAGTGATTGCCCTGACCTGGCTCGGCATAGCCCTTCCCCGGTCTAACCTCTTGCCATCTGGTGCTGAAACCTGACCTGGCCCTGCCTGCCCCCAGTCCCCACTCTGGCTGGCAGGTGCTGCGGCCTCACCCAGCATAGTCTGCTTCCTCCTCCAACTCTTACCAACTAAGACATGTGATAACCTTGCCCGGCATAACCCGCACTCCAGCCTGGCTCCTGTACTTGCCAGGGAGCTCAAGTTGGCCTGGCCCTGCCCTGTCTGCCCCTCTCCAGAAACAAGCCACACACCAGCTAGCTGGTGCAGCTGCCACACCTAGCCTGCCCAACACCCAAGCCTGCATCACATGCTCACCAGCGAGAGCTACGGCCTAGCCCACTTCTCACACAGCCCAGGTCGTGCCTGCGACAGGATGGGAAGGTTCAGTGTTTAGCAAAAAGCACGTGATGGGTGACGAGAGGATTTTGGGGACGGACAGTGAGAATGGTTGCATAAGGGCGACCTGCACAAATGTAGCTGGATGGCATGATTTGATATGGCTGAACAGTTTTTTTTTAATTAATTTTTTTTAATTTCAAAGTCAGCTACACAAAGAGAGACAGAGAGGAAAATCTTCTGTCCGATGATTCACTCCCCAAGGGGCCACAATGGCTGGAGCTGAGGCAATCTGAAGCCAGGAGCGCGGCTGCATGTCTCCAAGGCTTTGGGAAGTCGTCCACTGCTTTCCCAGCTGCAAGCAGACACTAGATGGGAAGCTGGGCTGCTGGGATCAGAACCATCACCCACATGGGATCCCAGCACTTTCAAAGCAAGGACTTAAACAGCTAGGCCAGATTTGAGAGAACTGTTATGTTTGTCACAGCAATGATTTGATACAAAGGTCATCCCTAATCCCAAGAAGAAAAAAAAACAAACCGTGTTTGCACTTGAACACATAATTTGCTTTACTGTAGGGGGTGTAGCTGGAGGTGGGCGTGGTCAGCTGGTGCCAACAGAGCCCAGGGTTGGGCTGGAAGCTGGAGGCAAGACCAGTTCCAGATAAAACTCTGCTGACCGCGGTGTCCCCTGCTCCAGTTGCAGGTCTGGTGCTGGCCGCCATGGAGTCCAGGTGGGATGTGCTGAGCGCGCTGGGGGCCGTCACCTGCGTGTGGCTGCTGCTGCAGGTCGTGTGGGCGGTGGCCCGTGGAGTGTACGTCTACCTGCTGCCCCAGGTTCGCCGTGGTGCCCCGTGGCTTCGCGCACAGGGAGCCTGGGCAGGTGAGAGTGAGGGCATTGTCCCAAGCCCGGTGGTGTGAGGACACAGGAGTGAGGACGGGAGGCAGGTGAGGGACCCTGAATGGGGCATGGATGGGGAGACTCCTGGAAGAAGAGGTGAAGGCTGGGAGATGGCCCCTGTGCAGGAGAGGGAGCAGGGGTGAGGGAGCAGTCAGATGGAGGCTGCTGAGGGCAGGAGGAGGGAAGGAAGGTATCAGGAAAGCTGGAGGGGCAGGAGGGAGGCTGGAGGGGCAGGAGGGAGGGTGGAGGGGCAGGAGGGAGGGTGGAGGGGCAGGAGGGAGGGTGGAGGGGCAGGAGGGTGAGTTGAAAAGACAAGAGATAAGGAGGGAGCATGCTGAGGAGATGGGGGGCAGAAGGGAAGGAGGGGCAGGAGGGTGCTTGGAGAGCCAGACTGGGGGAGGAGTGCTGGTCTTTGCCCACCTGCTTATCTTCTCTCCCCTCTAGTGGTCACTGGAGCCACCGGAGGCATTGGCAAGGCTTATGCCCACGAGGTGAGCCAGCCGGGTGTCCTCGGTGTGTGTGGCATGGCAGGCTCCTGCAGGCTGTGTCCAAGGTTGCCCCGCTGGATGCGAGCCTGGCTTGATCTGCTCTTCAGAAGGGCCAGGCCTCTGCTGTCTTCCCAGGTGCTCCCCTGGTCTCCCACTGTTCCCTCTCACCTATGCTGTGCCCACTGTCTGCCCGGGCAGCTGACATGCCAGGTGAGGTGCCCATGACCCATGTGGGAGTGCACAGGCCAAGTATCTGCCTCTTAACTCATCTTTCCACAATGCCTAAGTAGCTGAGGCTGAGCCAGGACAAAGCCAGGAGCCAGGAGCTTCATCTCAGGCTCCCACATGGGGAGCAGAGGCCCCAGCACTTGGGCCATCTTCCACTGCTTTCCAGGGACAACAGGCAGGAGCTGGGTCAGATGTGGAGCAGCTGGGAATCGAACCAGCGCCCCCAGGGACACCAGCATGACAGGTGGCAGCTGAAGGTGCCCTGCACAACAAGCTCCAAGTAACCATTCTGGAGTACTGCGACTAGTGCAGTCAGCATGTGGTACACACAACAGAGCGCTTGAGTTGATTGTCCCCCAACTCTCTAACCGTTGACCCACATCTCTCCTGAGTACTCCACCCCATCCTGCAGCCCCAACACCCACCATTCTACTCCCAGACTCCAACCTCTGACTTTCTTATGCATTTATTTTTAATTCCCCGCCCTCCTTTACTTCAAAGATGGACAGAGACTGAGACACCTTCCACCTGCTGCTTCGCTCTTTAATGCCAGCAAGTCAGGCCACAGCCAGGAGGCCCGACCTGATGCAGCAGCACTATGGGGTGGCAGGGCCCCAGGACTCGTGCCAACACATGCTTAGGCTCAGGTGTGTTACCTGAGAGACTCGCAGGCTGAGAGAGAGAGGGTCCTCCAAAGCAGGATGGGAAATGAGACGCAGAGCTTGGTTAATTTCAGTGTCCAGAATGTTAGCAATCCATGCCAACCCAGAGTCTTCAGAGAGCTTGTGGAAGAGGTGTTTCAGGAAAAGACTGGCTAATTCCAGGATTGTGGGCAGTGCCAAGTGGCCCAGGGCCAGCCCATCGGCAGGTGCAAAGCAGAGTGTTTGTGGAATGGATGAGAGAGAGAGAACCCTGATACCATGAGACTTGCCACACTGCCAGCACCTGCTCTCAGCCATGCTGACACACACTCGATTCCAGGACACGTTACCCGCACATGAAGGGCACCTGCTCCACCACCTGCTGCCCTCCTGGATGTGCAGGAACCCAGGAGCTGGACCCAGGAGCCGAGCTGGGCCTTGAGCCCAGGCTCTCTAGTCTGGAACGAGGGCGCGTGGGGCATGCCTTACCCAGCCAGCTCACAACCACTGTCACCGCACCTCCCAAGCAGCAGAGCCAGGGCCGCTGGTGCTGTGGGAGGGACCAGTGGCCACTGAGTGGAGGGTGATGCAGGGGTGAGCGCTGTGTCCTCCTGTCCCTTGTCCCCAGGCTACCCCGATGAGCAAGGGCTTGGGGCTGGCACTGAGTGCAGCTAGGCCACCTGCCACCTGTGACACCACATCCCATGTGGAAACGCCCCTGGCAGACCCACCTCCCCCTTCCCCATCCCCATCCCTGCTCATGGCCCTGGGGAGGCAGGGAGCATGGCCTGGGGCACCTGCGGGGAGAGCAGCAGGGACTCCTGGCTCTGGCCCTGCCTGGCCCAGCCCAGGGCTCCTGGCCATGGAGGAGGGAAGCACAGGATACAAGATACAAGCTGGCTCTCCCTCTTGCCTCTCTCTTCCTCTCTCTCTGCCTCTCATTGCTTTCCCTGCCTGAGAAAGCCTTGCCTGGGATGGCAGGGTGGGTCCCCTCTGAGCTCACAGTGTCCAGGAGCCCTGCTGTGCCTGGGCTGCGGCTCAGGGCCATGGGCTGGCTCTCCTGCAGCTGTGCCTCTGGCTGCTGCCTGGCCCTGCACTCCCCTCTGCTGCGGGAGCCTGGATTGTGGTGGCCAGCAGGCAGGAGGAGTAAGTGGGTGACCCTGCTCCCTGCACCCCTGCACAGCTGGCCAGGAGAGGTCTCAACGTGGTGCTCATCAGTCGGAGCCTGAGCAAGTTGGAGCAGGAGGCCAAGGAGATTGGTGAGAGCCAGGGTCTCCCCGGGGCCGGGCAGGGCTGGAGGCCAGTGGGGCCAGTGTGCAGGCTGTGGCCAGCTGAGGGCCTGGCCTGCTCGCTTACCCCTTGCCAGAGCGGCTGCATGGCCGGCAGACTCGAGTCATCCAGGCTGACTTCACCCGGGGCATGGAGATCTATGCGGACATCGAGGCGGGACTGCAGGACCTGGACATAGGAGTGCTGGGTGCGCAGCCAGGCCGGCTCGCCCTCCCCTGCCTGCTCCCCTGTCTGCGGCCACCAGCGCTGTCCGCTGACCCCTCTGTCCTCTCCCCGCCTAGTGAACAACGTGGGCATGGCTTATGCGGGCAGAAAGCTGAAGAGGGTTCTGGAGTGGGAGGACCCTGGACAAGTAAGTGAAGCCTTGCTGGGAGGCCTGCACTGCTCGCCAACTCTGTGCTGCCCTCTGTCGGAACGCAGGCACCTCGCGGCTGCTGGCAGGTGCCTGCTGTCCTGCTGCCCACTGCCCATGGCGCCCTTCACCACCTTCCCTGCCCTGTGGTGCCGGCTTTACAGAATGACCCCGGGGGGGGGGGCGGGGGTCTACGGGCCTGGCGCTTCAGACACCCACGTGCCCTCCCCACGATGGGAGAGCGTGGGTTCTGGCCCAGCTCTGCCTGCTGACCCCCACTTCCCGCTAATGGCAGCCTCAGGGGCAGCAGTATGGCTCAAGGGGTCCTGCCACCTGCGTGGGATTCCTGCACTCAGCGCCCCATCCTGACCACTGCTGGGACTGCAGGCACACAGCAGTCATAGCATCTCTCTCTTTCTCTCTCCCTTTCTCTCTCTAGCTCATCTCTATTTTTCTCGATTGCTTTTCTGCCTTTTACATGATTACTTTTTAAACCAATTCTGCCCTGGGAAATCCCTCCTTCCATCTAGAGCATGTGGCTGTTCCGCGCTCTTTGGGCTGTGCTTGGTCAGGGCTCACCTGCCGGGCTCTCTGTGTGGACACTCGGTAATCGGCCCGCACTGTCTTTTCGCGGCTCCTGTGCCAAAAGAATTCACTCGTGCATAGGAGAGTCAGTGCTGGACCTTGAGCTAATGCCTGTGCTCCTCTCTTTGTAAGAAGAAGTCTTTCATTGGGAAGGCAGAGTGACAGAGAAGGAGGCACAGTGGGACAGAGGAGTCTGAGTGCCAGGCTCTGCCCACATGGCGGCTGGCCACACCACGGCCAAGCTAGGCTGCAGTCCTGAGCCAGGAGCACCCTCAGGTCCCTACACTGCAGCATGGCCTCAAGCACCTGAGCTGGCAT
This sequence comes from Ochotona curzoniae, assembly GCF_017591425.1. NCBI lineage: Eukaryota > Metazoa > Chordata > Mammalia > Lagomorpha > Ochotonidae > Ochotona > Ochotona curzoniae. The sequence goes on along the minus strand of NW_024465561.1, from coordinate 501,962 downwards.
TTGCCACTTCCCAGGGTGTTCCCAGGCAGCTGCATGGGAGTGCATTTCCTGTGTTAACACTGCAAACGGTTGTAGTGCATTGCTGTGCAGCGGGGAGCCCCGAGTCCTGCAAGTGTCCAGTGGGACCCCAGAGTCCTGCCAGCATTGATCCCAACAGCTGGTTGCACCTCACGGATGGCTGCCCAGGAGGACGGCCCTCCCGGAGCTCCTGCCCAACACCTTGGCTCGTAAAGATTGAGTTATTGACGTTTAAAAGGCAGGTTCCAGGAAAGGAGAGACACGGAAGGCGCTGCTAGAGAATCTGGTGCTTGTAAAGGGGAGGATTTGCCATGTGGCCGCTGTGCCTGGCACAAGTAAGTTCTTGTTGAAGCATGTTTGAGTAGCCAGGCCAGCAGCCTAGTGGTTCAATCCTTGCCTGGCATCAGCCGGGCTTCCACAGGGGCACCAGTTTGTGTCCCAGCAGCTCCACTTGGCATCCAGCTCCTTGCTTGTGGCCTGGGCAACAGGGAAGGATGGCCCAAAGCCTTGGGACCCTGCACCAGCGTGGGAGACCCAGAAAAGCTCTGGCTGAGCAATGTACTAATCCTCCGCTTGCCTTCACGGCTTCCCATTAGGGCACCTGCTTGCTTCCTGGCTGTTGCACTTCCATTCTGTTGTGGCTGTTTGTGGAAGTGAGCCAGTGGATGCAGGGTCTCTTTTGCTGTTGCTCCTTCCATCTGTAGCTATTCCGTACAGGGAGAAAGAAACACACAACATAAAATTGAAAGTGCACGAGCAAGGTGCCTTATGGGGAAATTGTGCATGCATTTTCACAATTATGTTACCCGAGGAAGCTCCTCTTTTAGTTCCATTGTTCCCTGAGTGTTTGTGAGGCTAGCTCATGGGCAAGGAGCCAGGAAGGGGAAGGTTCCAGAAGCAGAGCTGAGGGTGAGCAGGCGCCTGCGCCTTCTGTCCCAGTGGGTGCTCTTTTACGGGACATGGGTGCTGGCTGTTGCAGTAGCTGCTTGAGGCCAGACTGAGCACAGGTGGGAGCCCAGGGGCCTGCGCAGGGAGGGGTGAACTGCTCTCCTCTCCTCTCTTCTGCTTCAGAGCATGACGGACCTGGTGAACTGCAACATTATGTCAGTGATCCAGGTAAGGGGGCCGGGCCCGGGCACACAGGGCAGAGGGCGGGGGAGGTTGGTAGGGGCTGGGGAGAGTGGGAGGGGTTGGGGAGGAGGGCTGGGGAGGAGGGCTGGGGAGGAGGGCTGGGGAGGAGGGCTGGGGAGGAGGGTTGGGGAGCAGGGCTGGGGAGGAGGGCTGGGGAGGAGGGCTGGGGAGGAGTGCTGGGACAAGCCTCTGCCGCCCTTGTCCACAGATGACCCGCATCGTCCTGCCCCGCATGGTCACCAGGTAGGAATGAGGACCTTTCCCGGGCTACGTCCCTGCCCCCACGCACAGGTCCCACCTGTGTTTTTGCAGAGTTGGGGTGCCCTCCCCTCTCCCCACTGGCTGCTGCTCCCCACGCAGGCGCAGAGGCGTCATCATCAACCTCTCCTCGGTGGCCAGCTTGCGTAGCATCCCACTTTGTAACATGTATGCTGCATCCAAGGTGTGCATGTGTGCCCAGCCTGGGTTTCTTATTGTTATGAGAGAGAAGAGGTGACTGGAGTGCTGGGAAGACATGGATGGGAGCGGGTCCTGCTGGGGGCTGAGAGCAGGTGCACGGAGGAGTGGAGGTGTGGGACACAGGGGCCTCAGGCAGGCAGGGGAGGTGCTGGCCTCGGTAGTCACACAGTGTCCTAGGAGCAGGCAGGGCTAGGGCCAGGGTGGGCTGGCAGGCCATCCCTGCCCCTGCCCTGGGGGAGGCTCTGGCTCCTGGCACCGTCTCTGTCCTCCTCCCCAGGCCTTCGTGCGAAGCTTCTCCAACGCCTTGGCCACAGAGTACCGGCCCTATGGCATCACCGTGCAGGTGCGGACTTGGAGGGGTGAGGGGGCTCTCGAAGGAAGGGGTGCGAGGGGGTGAATGAGAAAGGGGTTCCCAGGGGATTCCCACAGGCTCTGTGTCCTGAGGGAAGCAGGGTGTCGGGAAGGGTCTTGCACTGGAGTGTCTCTGGTGTCTGGGCAGGAAGGTGTACGGCACGGGGAATGAACACAGCCCTGGCTTCCCCTCTTCCATTCCCATAGACCGTGACTCCTGCTATCGTTGCCACGAATATGACCACTGGCTTCAAACCCGGACTCCTGGTCATGCGGTCTGAAGACTTTGCCCGGGACGCGCTGGACACCGTGGGCCTGTCGTCTGACGTCTCTGGCTGCCTGAGCCATGCCCTGCAGGTGCCGCAGTGTGGCGGGTGGCAGGTGGCGGGTGGCAGGGTGTTCTGGCCAGGTGGAAGGGGAGTGGTCCAGAGGAGGGGAGAGGCCGAGGAGGCGCAGCACAAAGAGCTGACCCAGCTCCTGTCCTCTCCAGGTTAGCCTGATGACTTTCCTCGTGCCCCAGTGGCTTCTACACACTCAGGGGGGAAGCCAGCTTTTCTTTCGGAATGTAGACAGATTAAAGGAAGACAACATGTGAGCAAGTGCCATGAGACTTCGCTGTTCTGGAAAGCTGGGCTGGTGTGGGCCGTGCTCCCAGAGGCCTCTCCTACATGGGCACAGACGAGGCAGCCCACGCCGCTCAGCCCTCTAGCACCAAGCTGTGTGCTGACCCCGGGAGCCAGCAGGGAAACTCAGTAAATACATGTACCTCACCGGACACGCCTACTTCCTTTGTGTTGCCTACTGTCAACTATGAATTTTCTGCTCTGTGAGTTACATCACAATCACAATCTCTATGTATGAAGAGTAGGAACCACTCCATCCTTCCAAAGTGCACAAGGCATTCAGAGAGCTTGAGCTCAGGGCTGGCATTGGGGCACGGCTGGCTCTGCCGTCCTGGACTGCAGTACCAGTGTGAGCACCGCCTGCTGTGCTCTGGTCCAGCTCCCTACCTGTGCCCCTGGGATGGCCACCGAGGATGGCTCAAGTACCTGGGTCCCCTGTCCCTCACGGGGCAAGCCAGATGGAGGTCCTGCCCGTGCCTGGGCCTGTGGCTGCCATCAGGGAGTGAGCCAGCACCTGGAACATCTTTCTCTGTTTTCCCCACCTTCTATCCCTCTGCCTTACAAATGAATTAATCATTGTGAAGCTCCTGGGGAATTGGGATGAGGAGGTGTTTATTTGGCGCCCAGACCTGTGGGATCCTTGCACAGGCTTTCATAGGACGTGTTTTCCATGAAGTGTTGGAAGAGCCTGGTGTGGAGACTGCATCCACTCCTCACAGCAGCAGCAGGATCAGCCCAGAATGAACCACACATCCTCATGTCAGAACCTGAATGGGTGTGGGACAGGCTGGGCCAGGTGGCGTCCTCCAGTGGTCACATGAGAGCTGGGTCTGGGTGTTTTTCCAGGTGGGACTGCGCTGTAGCACCCAGAGGTGAGAGCCAGCATTGTTGTGGGCTAGGTCACAGTACCATGCAGTGAGTGCCAGGACTGGGGCGCTGGCCTGAGAGTTGGTAGCAGCACCTGCTGGCACATGTGAGATGCAATGGTGGGAGCAGGGCTGGTAAGGCAACTGGGAATCTCTCGTGCTGGGCAGCTGTTTCCACTGGTGATAAATGGCTGGACTCTGGCAGGATGGTCTGTCAGCAGCCTTGCCTAGGCTAGGAATTTGGAGTTGCTGGCAGAGGCTTAATGTGTTATTCCACCACCTGTCATCTCGTAATGACGACCATGTTGGTGTGCTCTTCTTGTAGTTCTTCACACAGGTGTCCAACGGAAGGTTGTTGATGCTGAGACGGTTTTAAATTCTAATATATAACTTTTTTCAGAACATAGGGCCGTCGTTTGGGTAGCAACCCATTGGACCCATATGTGTGATGCCATTCCGATAAGAACTCCTTCTAGCCACAACTCTAGAAGTAGATCGGGGGTCAGGGGCAGGAAACGGATTTCCAAGCCACTGGATCAAGTTTGGCCATGGCCATCTCCGAAGTGGCATACCCGATGCGATTGGGCTGGTGTGCCCAGGCCCGGCTGTACTAGGAGGGGCCATGGATACACCAACTGCAAGCCAAGGGCGTGTCCCTCACACACTTTAACGGGTGTCCTTCAACTTGAGGTGCCATGAGAGCGGAACACCAAATCCAGGATTCACTCCTTATGCTCATTCTTGGCATAGGAATTCCTGGAATTCCTGGAACGTCGGTTAGGACACATGAACATCAGCCACCGGAGGAACCCACAGTGTGAGCAGCATAGCCTGGCCACACTACATTGTTCCAACAGGCTCAGGGTCCGGGCCAGTGGGGCTGCTGCACTCTGCCCTCTCTGCAACACCCACAGAGAGACTACCCAGAGTGTGTGTCCCAACCTGCAGGATTGACACTCAAACCCTGAGCGTGGACTGGGAATGCTAGGCTGCTAGGCCCCCGGGCTGCTGGCCCAAGAAACACACGGACACGTACTTGGTGAAAGAGTGCCCATGCCCTTTATTTCACTCCTCACATATATACCTTCTTCTCTAGGGGAGGAGAAGCGGAGGGTTTTCCTGGAACTAATCAGCTTCATTGAAACAGGGGAGGACCTAGTCATCTGAACAGGAACAAGGTGGAGGTTCTGTTCTGCTTGCTTTGCACAGGATGGACTGGCCGCATGTCCTGCTTGCTGTGGCCCTGCTTGCACAAAGTAGGTTTTGTAATGCAGCAGGTTGTCAGGTATGCCATGTCTGAGGTCCGTAAGTCTGTGGCTCCTCTCAAGGGGGCAGGCCGGCCTGGCACCATGACCACTCCAGCCTCACACTGTTACACCTCACAAGCCTGTGTGGGGGTTGAGGGGTTCCGTGGTCTCTTGTCAGCATCCCATATTGGAACACCACCTCAGTCCTGGCTTCTCTGCCCGGGTCCAGCTTGCTCTAGAGGGCCTGGCAGCGCCCAGGAGGACAGCCCGGACGTGGTCCTGCCACCCACATGGGAGGCCCTGATGGAGCTGCCGACTCCTGGCTCAGGTCTAGCCCAGCCCTGGCTGCTGTGAGCATCTGGGGAGAGAACTGGCCGACAGAGGATCTCTCTCTCTCTCTGCCTTTTCAATAAAGTATTTGGGAAATAAATGAGGCCTGATGTAGACTGGGACCATTTATTTAAGGATTTGTTTATTCTTGTTGAAAGTCAGGATAACAGAGAATGAGATCTTGCATTGGCTGAGGCACTCCGCACATGGCCGCTACTGTCAGAGTTGCTTTGTTCTGAAGGCAGGAGTTCCTTCCGGGCAGGGCAAGGCAGGAGCCCAGCACTTCAGGAGGGAGTGGGTCATAGTCCACACGGCTCCGGGTTTGGGGCCAGCCACAGGGTAAGATAAATGCTGGAGTTCTCCTTCTGTGTGTGGAGGGGTGTTGGGTGGCCCCCACTCCTGCTCTGTCTGTGTCAGCTCACGCGGGTGTCGCCTTAGAGACCCCAGCAGGGGAAGCGTGACTTGAGGGCTTACTAGGAAGGGGTCGGCTTCCTTGCCCCTCAGGTTAGAGATTCTCTCTGTGGCCCAGGGGCCCCCACTCCGGGACCCCCACTCGGGCAGCAGCATGTCCGCACAGCAAAGGTGTGGCTGTAACCTGGCCCGAGCGCCATCCCTCCTCCTCTCCTCTCCGGAGGGGTGCTCCAGGGCTGTGTGGGCTCAGGGCAGCGGCTTCCTGGGCCTCTGGGCCTGTGCTGTGTGGCTTGGGCGGCAGCAGCCCAGGAGGCCTAGGCCTGCACAGGACTCCAGGGCAGACCGCATGCAGCCGGCACCTTCAGGGCCGTGTGGGGGAGCAGCGGCGTGCTGTGTCCTGCAGCTCAGGGCGCAAACCCTGCCCACCGCGGCAGAGGAGGCCTGATGGCGTTTCTGTCCCTGCCAGTGGCTGCATCACCTGGGTGGTCATCCTTTCCCTGAGGAGCTGAACTCTCAACCTGACTAGTGGATGAATCATTGGAGCGAAACGGGAAGGGGAATTGCAAAGTGGAATGCTCTTAAAAACATAAAGAAGAGAAGTGAGGCCCTACCGCGGGTCCAGTCCCACCGTCACAGCAGTGACAGGAGGGGTGCTCGGTCCAGGAATCCCGCTCAGTCTCAGGATCCCTTGAGCTACCAGCACGCCTCCAGGAGGAAGCTCAGCTCAGGAGCCAGAGCTGGGCCGGAACCCACACACTCCCGTGGGGCAGGGCACATGGGCGTTGGAAGTGCCAGGCCCGTCGCCCTGCCCCGGGGGTCATTCTGAGAGAGGAGTTAGAGCAGTTAGGGTATTCCGGGTCCCCAAGTCATCATTTTTTCCCAAACATAAAGGGGGTATTTTCATGACCATGTCTTGGATTCACCAAGCACATCCCTCCCGAGACAAGTGCGTATTTTAACATATCAGGAACACGCTTCCCCAAGAGACAAGGACAACATGAATTCCCCACCTGAAGTCTCAGCCCGATTCTGTCTCAGGGCATTGCCATGGCGGGGGGAGGGGGACCTCAGACTAGTCTTTTAGCTCCTGAGGCAGCAGCCATTTGGGAGTGAACCAGCAGGTGGAATGATTTTTCTCTCTGTCTTGACTTTCCTCTGTAAATCTAATTCTGAAACAAACAAAATTTTTAAAGTTCTTCAAAACCAAACAAAAAGGCAGGCCTGTATGATAACATAGTGGCTAAAGTCCTTGCCTTGCAAATGCCAGGTTCCTATAGAATCACTGGTAATAGTTGTGGTGACCCTGCTCCCACCCAGCTCCCTACCTGTGACCAGGGAAAGCAGTCGAGGACCTTCCAAAGCCTTGGGACCCTGCAACTGCAGGAGGGAGACCCAGAAGAAGCTCCAGGCTCCTGCCTTCAGATTGCCAGAGCACCAGCCATTGCAGCTGCTTGGACAAAAAATAAACAAATGCAAGATCTTCCTCTCTGTCTCTCCTCTTTATCTATGACAATGTCCAATAAAATAAATCAATACTTTTTTAAAAAATGAAAAAATGCAACAGTTTCAATGCCTTGTGAATTTTGCACAGAAGGTATGGTTCCTATATTTAATACATAGAGATTGAGATTGTGATGTAACTCACAGAGCAGAAAATTCATACTTCACAGAAGGCAACACGAAGGAACTAGGTCCGGTCTGGTTAGCTACATTTATTTACTGATTTTGCCTGAGAAGCGTAGCAGAAGTGAGCACACACCTTGGTGCTAGAGGGCTGAGCGGCGTGGGCTGCCTCGTCTGTGCCCATGTGGGAGAGGCCTCTGGGAGCACGGCCCACACCAGCCCAGCTTTCCAGAGCGGCGATGTCTCATGGCACCTGCTCACATGTTTTCTTCACAACTTGTTAAAGCTTTGCATGAGAAGCTGGCTTCCCCACTGAGTGTGCAGAAGCCACTGGGGCATGAGGAAAGGCATCGTGCAAACCTGGAGAGGACAGGAGCCGGGTCAGCTCTTTGTGCTGCGCCTCCTCGGCCTCTCCCCTCCTCTGGACCACTCCCCTTCCACCTGGCCAGAGCACCCTGCCACCCACCACCTGCCACATTGCGGCACCTGCAGGGCATGGCTCAGGCAGCCAGAGACGTCAGACGACAGGCCCACGGTGTCCAGCGCGTCCCGGGCAAAGTCTTCAGACCGCATGACCAGGAGTCCGGGTGGGAGGTTATTGGCCATGTTTGTGGAGACAAAAGCAGGACTCACGGTCTATGGGAATGGAAGAGGGGAAGCCAGGGCTGTGTTCATTCCCCGTGCCGTACACCTTCCTGCCCAGACACCAGAGACACTCCAGTGCAAGACCCTTCCCGACACCCTGCTTCCCTCAGGACACAGAGCCTGTGGGAATCCCCTGGGAACCCCTTTCTCATTCACCCCCTCGCACCACTTCCTTTGAGAGCCCCCTCACCCCTCCAAGTCCGCACCTGCACGGTGATGCCATAGGGCCGGTACTCTGTGGCCAAGGCGTTGGAGAAGCTTCGCACGAAGGCCTGGGGAGGAGGACAGAGACGGTGCCAGGAGCCAGAGCCTCCCCCAGGGCAGGGGCAGGGATGGCCTGCCAGCCCACCCTGGCCCTAGCCCTGCCTGCTCCTAGGACACTGTGTGACTACCGAGGCCAGCACCTCCCCTGCCTGCCTGAGGCCCCTGTGTCCCACACCTCCACTCCTCCGTGCACCTGCTCTCAGCCCCCAGCAGGACCCGCTCCCATCCATGTCTTCCCAGCACTCCAGTCACCTCTTCTCTCTCATAAAAATAAGAAACCCAGGTTGGGCACACATGCACACCTTGGACGCAGCATACATGTTAAGGAATGGGGTGCTCCGCAAGCTGGCCACCGAGGAGAGGTTGATGATGACGCCTCTGCGCCTGCGTGGGGAGCAGCAGCCAGTGGGGAGAGGGGAGGGCACCCCAACTCTGCAAAAACACAGGTGGAACCTGTGCGTGGGGGCAGGGACGTAGCCCGGGAAAGGTCCTCATTCCTACCTGGTGACCATGCGGGGCAGGACGATGCGGGTCATCTGTGGACAAGGACGGCAGAGGCTTGTCCCAGCACTCCTCCCCAACCCTCCTCCCCAGCCCTCCTCCCCAACCCTCCGCCCCAACACTCCTCCCCAACCCTCCTCCCCAACCCTCCTCCCCAGCCCTCCTCCCCAACCCTCCTCCCCAACCCTCCTCCCCAGCCCTCCTCCCCAGCCCTCCTCCCCAACCCTCCTCCCCAGCACTCCTCCCCAACCCTCCTCCCCAACCCTCCTCCCCAGCCCTCCTCCCCAACCCTCCTCCCCAACCCTCCTCCCCAACCCTCCTCCCAACCCTCCTCCCCAACCCTCCTCCCCAGCCCTCCTCCCAAACCCTCCTCCCCAGCCCTCCTCCCCAACCCTCCTCCCCAGCCCTCCTCCCCAACCCTCCTCCCCAGCCCTCCTCCCCAGCCCCCTCCACCCCCTCCCCAGCCCTCCCCCCCAACCCCCCACCCCAACCCTCCTCCCCAGCCCTCCTCCCCAGCCCTCCTCCCCAACCCTCCTCCCCAGCCCTCCTCCCAGCCCCCGCAGCCCTCCGCCCCAACCCTCCACCAAAACCCTCCTCCCCAACCCTCCTCCCCAGCCCTCCTCCCAGCCCTCCTCCCCAGCCCTCCTCCCCAGCCCTCCGCCCCAACCCTCCACCCCAACCCTCCTCCCCAGCACTCCTCCCCAGCCCCCGCTGCCCCTCCTGCTGCCCGGGCCCGGCCCCCTTACCTGGAGCACTGACATGATGTTGCAGTTCACCAGGTCCGTCATGCTCTGAAGCAGAAGAGAGGAGAGGAGAGCAGCTCACCCCTCCCTGCGCAGGCCCCCGGGCTCCCACCTGTGCTCAGTCTGGCCTCAAGCAGCTACTGCAACAGCCAGCACCCATGTCCCGTAAAAGAGCACCCACTGGGACAGAAGGCGCAGGCGCCTGCTCACCCTCAGCTCTGCTTCTGGAACCTTCCCCTTCCTGGCTCCTTGCCCATGAGCCAGCCTCACAAGCACTCAGGGAACAATGGAACTAAAAGAGGAGCTTCCTCGGGTAACATAATTGTGAAAATGCATGCACAATTTCCCCATAAGGCACCTTGCTCGTGCACTTTCATTTTTATGTTGTGTGTTTCTTTCTCCCTGTACGGCATAGCTACAGATGGAAGGAGCAACAGCAAAAGAGACCCTGCATCCACTGGCTCACTTCCACAAACGGCCACAACAGAATGGAAGTGCAACAGCCAGGATGCAAGCAGGGAGCTGGATGCCAAGTGGAGCTGCTGGGACACAAACCGGTGCCCCTGTGGAAGCCCGGCTGATGCCAGGCAAGGATTGAACCACTAGGCTGCTGGCCTGGCTACTCAAACATGCTTCAACAAGAACTTACTTGTGCCAGGCTCAGTGGCCACATGGCAAATCCTCCCCTTTACAAGCACCAGATTCTCTAGCAGCGCCTTCCGTGTCTCTCCTTTTCTGGAACCTGCCTTTCAAACGTCAATAACTCAATCTTTACGAGCCAAGGTGTTTCTCGCAGTGCTGGGCAGGAGTTCCGGGAGGGCCGTCCTCCTGGGCAGCCATCCGTGAGGTGCAACCAGCTGTTGGGATCAATGCTGGCAGGACCCTGGGGTCCCACTGGACACTTGCAGGACTCGGGGCTCCCCGCTACACAGCAATGCACTACAACCGTTTGCAGTGTTAACACAGGAAATGCACCCCCATGCAGCTGCCTGGGAACACCCTGGGAAGTGGCAAATGCCAGCTCAGGTGCTTCAGGCCGTGCTGCCATGTGGGGGAACTGAGGTTGCTTCTGGCTCAAGACTGCAGCCTAGCTTGGCCCGTGGTGTGGCCAGCTGCCATGTGGGCAGAGCCTGGCACCTCAGACTCCTCTGTCCCACTGTGCCTCCTTCTCTGTCACTCTGCCTTCCCAATGAAAGATTTCTTCTTACAAAGAGAGGAGCACAGGCATTAGCCCAGAAGCTCCAGCACTGACTCTCCTATGCACAAGTGAATTCTTTTGGCACAGGAGCCGCGAAAAGACAGTGCGGGGCCGATTACTGAGTGTCCACACAGAGAGGCCGGCAGGTGAGCCCTGACCAAGCACAGCCCAAAGAGCACGGAACAGCCACATGCTCTAGATGGAAGGAGGGATTTCCCAGGGCAGAATTGGTTTAAAAAGTAATCATGTAAAAGGCAGAAAAGCAATTGAGAAAAATAGAGATGAGCTAGAGAGAGAAAGAGAGAGATGCTATGACTGCTGCGTGCCTGCAGTCCCAGCAGTGGTCAGGATGGGGCGCTGAGTGCAGGAATCCCACGCAGGTGGCAGGACCCCTTGAGCCATACTGCTGCCCCTGAGGCTGCCATTAGCGGGAAGTGGGGGTCAGCAGGCAGAGCTGGGCCAGAACCCACGCTCTCCCATCGTGGTGAGGGCACGTGGGTGTCTGAAGCGCCAGGCCCGTAGACCCCCCCCCCCCCGGGGTCATTCTGTAAAGCCAGCACCACAGGGCAGGGAAGGTGGTGAAGGGCTGCCATGGGCAGTGGGCAGCAGCACAGCAGGCACCTGCCAGCAGCCGCGAGGCTCACGCGTTCCGACAGAGGGCAGCACAGAGTCGGCGAGCAGTGCAGGCCGCCCAGCAAGGCTTCACTTACTTGTCCAGGGTCCTTGCATTCCAGAAGCCTCTTCAGCTTTCTGCCCGCATAAACCATGCCCACGTTGTTCACTAGGCGGGGAGAGGACAGAGGGGTCAGCGGACAGCGCCGGTGGCCGCAGGCAGGGGAGCAGGCAGGGGAGGGCAAGCCGGCCTGGCTGCGCACCCAGCACTCCTATGTCCAGGTCCTGCAGTCCCGCCTCGATGTCCGCATAGATCTCCATGCCCCGGGTGAAGTCAGCCTGGATGACTCGAGTCTGCCGGCCATGCAGCCGCTCTGGCAAGGGGTAAGCGAGCAGGCCAGGCCCTCAGCTGGCCACAGCCTGCACACTGGCCCCGCTGGCCTCCAGCCCTGCCCGGCCCCGGGAGACCCTGGCTCTCACCAATCTCCTTGGCCTCCTGCTCCAACTTGCTCAGGCTCCGACTGATGAGCACCACGTTGAGACCTCTCCTGGCCAGCTGTGCAGGGGTGCAGGGGTGCAGGGGTGCAGGGAGCAGGGTCACCCACTTACTCCTCCTGCCTGCTGCTGGCCACCACAATCCAGGCTCCCGCAGCAGAGGGGAGTGCAGGGCCAGGCAGCAGCCAGAGGCACAGCTGCAGGAGAGCCAGCCCATGGCCCTGAGCCGCAGCCCAGGGACAGCAGGGCTCCTGGACACTGTGAGCTCAGAGGGGACCCACCCTGCCATCCCAGGCAAGGCTTTCTCAGGCAGGGAAAGCAATGAGAGGCAGAGAGAGAGGAAGAGAGAGGCAAGAGGGAGAGCTAGCTTGTATCTTGTGCTTCCCTCCTCCATGGCCAGGAGCCCTGGGCTGGGCCAGGCAGGGCCAGAGCCAAGAGTCCCTGCTGCTCTCCCCGCAGGTGCCCCAGGCCATGCTCCCTGCCTCCCCAGGGCCATTAGCAGAGATGGGGATGGGGGAGGCGAAGGTGGGTCTGCCAGGGGCGTTTCCACATGGGATGTGGTGTCACAGGTGGCAGGTGGCCTAGCTGCACTCAGTGCCAGCCCCAAGCCCTTGCTCATCGGGGTAGCCTGGGGACGAGGGACAGGAGGACACAGTGCTCACCCCCGCATCACCCTCCACTCAGTGGCCACTGGTCCCTCCCACAGCACCAGCGGCCCTGGCTCTGCTGCTTGGGAGGTGCGGTGACAGCGGTTGTGAGCTGGCTGGGTAAGGCATGCCCCACGCACCCTCGTTCCAGACTAGAGAGCCTGGGCTCAAGGCCCAGCTCGGCTCCTGGGTCCAGCTCCTGGGTTCCTGCACATCCAGGAGGGCAGCAGGTGGTGGAGCAGGTGCCCTTCATGTGAGGGTGACGTGTCCTGGAATCGAGTGTGTGTCAGCATGGCTGAGAGCAGGTGCTGGCAGTGTGGCAAGTCTCATGGTATCAGGGTTCTCTCTCTCTCATCCATTCCACAAACACTCTGCTTGGCACCTGCCGATGGGCTGGCCCTGGGCCACTTGGCACTGCCCACGATCCTGGAATTAGCCAGTCTTTTCCTGAAACACCTCTTCCACAAGCTCTCTGAAGACTCTGGGTTGGCATGGATTGCTAACATTCTGGACACTGAAATTAACCAAGCTCTGCATCTCATTTCCCATCCTGCTTTGGAGGACCCTCTCTCTCTCAGCCTGCGAGTCTCTCAGGTAACACACCTGAGCCTAAGCACATGGTGGCACGAGTCCTGGGGCCCTGCCACCCCATAGTGCTGCTGCATCAGGTCGGGCCTCCTGGCTGTGGCCTGACTTGCTGGCATTAAAGAGCGAAGCAGCAGGTGGAAGGTGTCTCAGTCTCTGTCCATCTTTGAAGTAAAGGAGGGCGGGGAATTAAAAATAAATGCATAATAAAGTCAGAGGTTGGAGTCTGGGAGTAGAATGGTGGGTGTTGGGGCTGCAGGATGGGGTGGAGTACTCAGGAGAGATGTGGGTCAACGGTTAGAGAGTTGGGGGACAATCAACTCAAGCGCTCTGTTGTATGTACCACATGCTGACTGCAGCTGGTCGCAGTACTCCAGAATGGTTACTTGGAGCTTGTTGTGCAGGGCACCTTCAGCTGCCACCTGTCATGCTGGTGTCCCTGGGGGCGCTGGTTCGATTCCCAGCTGCTCCACATCTGACCCAGCTCCTGCCTGTTGTCCCTGGAAAGCAGCGGAAGATGGCCCAAGTGCTGGGGCCTCTGCTTCCCTTGTGGGAGCCTGAGATGAAGCTCCTGGCTCCTGGCTTTGTCCTGGCTCAGCCTCAGCTACTTAGGCATTGTGGAAAGATGAGTTAAGAGGCAGATACTTGGCCTGTGCACTCCCACTTGGGTCATGGGCACCTCACCTGGCATGTCAGCTGCCCGGGCAGACAGTGGGCACAGCATAGGTGAGAGGGAATAGTGGGAGACCAGGGGAGCACCTGGGAAGACAGCAGAGGCCTGGCCCTTCTGAAGAGCAGATCAAACCAGGCTCGCATCCAGCGGGGCAACCTCGGACACAGCCTGCAGGAGCCTGCCATGCCACACACACCGCGGACACCCGGCTGGCTCACCTCGTGGGCATAAGCCTTGCCAATGCCTCCGGTGGCTCCAGTGACCACTAGAGGGGAGAGAAGATAAGCAGGTGGGCAAAGTCCAGCACTCCTCCCACCCCAAGCCTGGCCTTTAAACCCTCCTTACTCTGCACCCTCCCTCCTACCCTTTCACCCTCCCTCCTGCCCCTCCACCCTCCCTCTTGCCCTCCACCCTCCCTCCTGGCCTCCACCCTCTCTCCTGCCCCTCCACCCTCGCTCCTGCCCCTCCACCCTCTCTCCTGCCCCTCCACCCTCGCTCCTGCCCTCCACCGTCCCTCCTGCCCCTCCACCCTCCCTCCTGCCCCTCCAGCCTCCCTCCTGCCCTCCACCCTCCCTCCTGCCCCTCCACCCTCCCTCCTGCCCCTCCAGCCTCCCTCCTGCCCCTCCACCCTCCCTCCTGGCCTCCACCCTCCCTCCTGCCCCTCCAGCCTCCATCTTGCCCTCCACTGTCCCTCCTGCCCCTCCACCCTCCCTCCTGCCCCTCCAGCCTCCATCCTGCCCTCCACCCTCCCTCCTGCCCCTCCAGCTTTCCTGACACCCTCCTTCCCTCCTCCTGCCCTCAGCAGCCTCCATCTGACTGCTCCCTCACCCCTGCTCCCTCTCCTGCACAGGGGCCATCTGCCAGCCTTCACCTCTTCTTCCAGGAGTCTCCCCGTCCATGCCCCATTCAGGGTCCCTCACCTGCCTCCCGTCCTCACTCCTGTGTCCTCACACCCCCGGGCTTGGGGCAGTGCCCTCACTCTCACCTGCCCAGGCTCCCTGTGTGCGAAGCCACGGGGCACCACGGCGAACCTGGGGCAGCAGGTAGACGTACATTCCACCGGCCACCATCCACACGGCCTGCAGCAGCAGCCACACGCAGGTGACGGCCCCCAGTGCGCTCAGCACATCCCACCTGGACTCCATGGCGGCCAGCACCAGACCTGCAACTGGAGCAGGGGCCACCACAGGAAGCAGGGTTTTATCTCGAACTGGTCTAACCTGCAGCTTCCAGCCCAACCCTGGGCTCTGTTGGCACCAGCTGACCACACCCACCTGCCCAGCTACACCCCCTACAGTAATGCAAATTATGTGTTCAAGTGCAACAGAGTTTGTTTTTTATTGGGTTTAGGGATGACCTTTGTATCAAATCATTGCCATATCAAATCATGCCATCCACCTACATTTGTGCAGGTCGCCCTTATGCAACAATTCTCACTGTCCGTCCCCAAAATCCTCTCGTCACCCATCACGTGCTTTTTACTAAACACTGAACCTTCCCATCCTGTCGCAGGCACGACCCGGGCTGTGTGAGAAGTGGGCTAGGCCGTAGCTCTCGCTGGTGAGCATGTGATGCAGGCTTGGGTGTTGGGCAGGCTAGGTGTGGCAGCTGCACCAGCTAGCTGGTGTGTGGCTTGTTTCTGGAGAGGGGCAGACAGGGCAGGGCCAGGCCAACTTGAGCTCCCTGGCAAGTACAGGAGCCAGGCTGGAGTGCGGGTCACGCGGGCAAGGTTATCACATGTCTTAGTTGGTAAGAGTTGGAGGAGGAAGCAGACTATACTGAGTGAGGCCGCAGCACCTGCCAGCCAGAGTGGGGACTGGGGGCAGGCATGGCCAGGTCAGGTTTCAGCACCAGATGGCAAGAGGTTAGACCGGGGAAGGGCTATGCCGAGCCAGGTCAGGGCAATCACTGTTATGCACAGGATGTGTGGTTGGGAACAGGCCTGGTTGGGGAGCTAAGGGGACACCCAGGCTGGGTTGTGGTTCCCATTGGAGAGCACAAGGGCGGGAATGGGCACGGTGATGTGGGCTGGTCATGGCTGCAGTCTCTCTGCATCGGTGTGCACTGGGTCTGCAGTGAGCCAGACTGGACTTGATTCTGGCCTCCACTGGTGCTGGTGAGAGCCAGCGTGGCTGTAGAGCAGCCTGGCTAGGTCTCGGCTCCTGCTGAAGCATGCCAGGGATGTGCCAGGGATGTGCCAGGGCTTGGATCAGCTCTGGTTGGGCTGTAACACTGCACAGTTGTTTCAGGATTCAAACCACATCATGCCAGACAAGACTAGCGTTTATTAAGGTGGCTTTATTAACCAGGTTTGGTGATACCAGGGCCCACTAGAAATAGCAGTTCACAAGTCCATACGGCAATCCAGTGTGAATCAAAACCCCTGGAAGAAAAAGTGGTCTACCCCCTGAGGCCGATCCGTTCAGCTGAGGATCTGTGTCCCAGCCTCCCCAGCCTTAGAAGTGACCTAAGTGACGCACAGTGAAGAACTGGCCACACGTACAAACCTGCAGACATCCACCTTTCCCTGGCTTCTCTGCCACATGCCATTACTGCTCAGCCTCAGCTCTCCTGGAACGTGGGCATGTTCTCAAATGAGAAATTCAAAGCCTCTTAGCATTGCTATCTTTTATTTCTCTTTTTACTGGAAAGTCAGATATACAGAGAAGAGGAGAGACAGGAAGGTATTTTCTCAGTTGATTCACTCCCCAGGTAGCTGCTATGGCCAGAGCTGAGCCTTCCATACCCAGAGCCAGGAGCCTCTTCCGGGTCTCCCATACAGGTGCCGGGCCCCAAGGTTTGGGGCCGTCCTTGACTGCTTTCCTATGCCTGAAAACTGGATGGGAAGTGGAGCTGCTGGGATTAGAAATGGCACCCATATGCGATCCAGGATCATTCAAGATGAGGGCTTTAGCCGCTAGGCTACTGTACCTGGCCCTAGCATTGCTACCTTCACTGTCCCGTCAAGCAGTGAACAGAGAGGGTAAGGAATACAGACACACATGGTCCATGCTCAGGGGATACCTGTCCTCAGAGTCTGTCCGTGAGAAGGCAGAGAGCAAGCAGGTATTGCAGGGCAAGAGTCGGAGTGCCAGAGCGATGAGAGCACATGGCCAGTGGACAGTGAGCCCCTTCCTATCACGGCCTGTATGGAGCGGTGAGGGCAGTGTACACAGCAGTACAATACCGACCCCCCAGGTTCCAGGTGACGATAGGTGAGCATGACAGGTGGGCAGGAGGGAACACCTAGGTGTTGGGCAGGTGGCTTCCAGGCTCGTGACCCTGAGCTAGCTACCACACAGTAAGAACCAGAAGGGGTGTGGGCCGGTTGTGTAAGGCCACTGTCTAGCCAGGACAGGGGTGGACTAAGTCAGCCTGCGTCAAAGACACACCGGCACTGGGAGGAGGCCTGAGAGAGGAGCTTGCAGAACTCCTATGCCAGCGTGCAGTCCCTGCAGGGGAGCTCAAGAAGCAAGACAAGGAGCAGCCCAGACCAGGACAGGTTACAACACCTGCCAACACACGTGTGGGTCAGGTCTGGGGCAGGCCAGGCTGGGCCCGTTTACCACACTCACTGGCAGATCTGAGAAGCAGGACAGGGTGCGGAATGGACCAGGTCGGGCTTCAGCACCTGCCAGTTCACGTTAGGGCCAGGACTGGGGGCTGGCTGGGCTGGGTTAATGAGTAGCACAGCCCAGCATGAGCTGGAACTGGGGAAAACCAGGCTAGGTCAGGCTACACCACACAACAGCACATGCGGAGGTGAAACAGGACATGATAGACTGGGCCACAGCACCCACCAGCACACGTGTGACCCAGTTGGAGTGTGTCTGAGCCTGGTAGGGCAGATATGGGGACTCCCCTGCTGGGCCAAAGCTCCTGCTGGTGAGTGTGAGAGCTGGGACTGGGGGCAGACCAGGTTGGGCAGGGCTACAACACCTGTTGGCCTGCATGTGAGCTGGGTTAGGGGAGAGCCAGGCTGGGCTGACTGACTGTATCCACTGGTGTAGGCATGAGCCAGAGTAGGGGCAGACTAGTTAGGTTTGGGGGCAACATCAGCTGGCAAGTGCCTGGACTGGGGGCAGATCCTCTGGAGCTAGACTGCAGAACCACCTGGAGAGTGCTAGACCCAGGGTAGGGAATTGTCTCATATAGAAAGAGGGCACTTCTTTGACGGGCTGAGCTCCCAATGGTGAAACATGCGAACCAGGACTGGGGGCGGCTCTGGCTAGACAGGCAGTGGCACGTGCTGGCGTGAGTGGTGACTGGAGGGTGGAGTTGGTTGGGTTGAGTTAGCCTTCAATGCCCAATGATGTGTATGAGAGCTGAATGGGATGAGGGACCAACAGGACCAGTCCACTGCACATGCTGGTAGGCATAGGAACCAGGGCTGGGCTCCGACCAGGTGGGGGTTATTGGGGGCTGCTCTGACTGGGCCACAGCTTCCCTTGGAGTATGTGAAGACTGAGTGTGTGGTGGGCTGTGTTCGGTGGGGCTGCACGACAGGGCTGGAGCTAGATTTGACCAGCAATTGCAACTATCAGTGTGGGCATATGCTGATGTGGGTGACAGACAGAGCCAGACCCCACACAGACACGCGAACATGGGAGTAAGTTCAGGGATCACTTCAGATGAGATTTCTTTGAAAACCCACTCGATTCAACTGCTGCATTCAGAATTCCAACCATGGACAGAGCGGCAGGACCTGTGCCCACACAGTGGAGAGCCTGTGTGTGAACGGGGCCCCCTCAGTTACTGAAGATGCTGCAGAGCAGAGCATGCCCAGATGCCCATGGAGGATGAGGCAGTCGCTCGGAGCCTGCGGACGACATCTGGTACCAGAGCAGAGGAAGAAGGGCAGAATCAACTGGTCAGCTTCCACAGAGAAGCCTGAGAGCAATTTTCTGGGCGAACGGAGACTCGGGGTGGGCTGCGTCAGCCCATGGACCTTGGGGGGATTTCCTCATCCTTGGGTCTGAGAAGTCGACAGCATGTCAGAACATGCTCCACGTGGGGACCCTGGGGCGAGACTGAGTGGTCTCTCCCCACCCCACAGCTCCTGATGCAATTGGCTCTTTCCTTCTTTCTTCTCATCCCAGGAAGATAAAAGGCAAATTGGAAACGGTTGTCTCATCCATGTTCCCCTATTCCTCAACCCTCCCCACCCTAATTCATGGTCCACATGTGCACCCAGCCTTATCTATGCGAACATTGTCAATAACACCATTAACTCACTATTAAGAACCAGTTGGCATAACAGCACAGTATGTTTCCCAGGGGCAGGCTGTGCCACCCCAGGGAGGGATCCCCCAAAGCTGCAATAGAAGCTCCCAATGTCTGGGACGCCACAAGACCTTAGAGATGTGTATCTCAGGGCTGGGCTTTGCTGCTCATTTGCTTCTTTTGTTGCTTTGCGCTGGTTTCCTGGGAGTCACTAGGACTGCAGCGACGGAAGGGCCTCCTGAGGACATCGCCCTGAACACCAAGGGATAAGCTCCCTGAGAATGAGCTGGTGCAAGAACCAACAAGATTCACTTAGATTTCAGCTGGCTGCTTTGATCACCCAGAGTCCATGTGCTGGCCTGAGGTGTGGCCTCCTGGATGTCTATGCAGTCAAGACAGCAGCAGCCAGTGAGTTTATGTACAGCAAAGTGGAGAAGTCCCAATCATGCTTGCATGTGCCTCCACAGTGAACTGACACTTTTGTGATGGCAGTGAGCACCATGGATGCCAGCTAGCCCAGGCAGGATGCATTCATGGCATATAAAAGGGACCTGGAGAGTAACTAACCAGCAAGAGAAGCTCTCCACATTGTTGAAAACAGGGAGACCCTCGGTGGCAGCACCTGGCAGTTCATGTGAGAGCCAGGGCTGAGGGCAGGACTGACTAGGAAGCTGCACCCACTAGTATCTGTTGCCTGCCTGGGGTGGGGTGGGGGGGTGCAGACTGAACCCAGCATTTTACCAGCTGGCACACACAAGCACAAGGTCTGAGGACCTGCTAGTTGAGGTTTCTCAGGTGGCTCCCCAACTAGACCACTACACTTGACCCCTGCCTAACATCAGAGAAAATGACGTGGACATGTGGTCCAGTCCTGGAGTTGCTGACCCTGTGGGAGAAGGGAGAGAATACCCAGATGAACAGGAAAGAGGAAGAACATGAACAGCCAGCTCCTCCATGCCAACAGAAGACTCGGAGTGCCCCTTCCAAGGAGGGAAGGCAGGACAGGCACAGCAACAAGCACCCAGGCCTGGGGCACAAGGAGGTAGACAGGACAGGCAACAGGCCTGAGAAAGAATGTCTCACCCTTTGTTAATGAAAGCCATAACACAGCAGGAAAGCCAAGGCCACTCGGGAAAGACCCAAGGGACTTTCTTTCCCACACTGGGGTCTCCAAGGCAACATCAAATGACCACTTCCATTTCCGGGGATGATGCAATCTGACAGCAAGTACTGCCTATCCCCTCACAGACACAGGTGGGAAAAACGGAAACATTCATCTCACTCCCATTCCTCCCAACCCAGGCAGGCTGCACTCAAGCCAGAGCCCCACATGGGTCTGCAAACAACTCACCTGTAAAATCAATATCCAAACACATTGTTTAAAAGACAATAGAATAAAAAGACATGCGCTGTGGCTAACAGGACGGCATCTGACACAACCTCAGGCCCTGAAGTTAGAATCTTCTGAGATAACACCCAAGTCCCAGCCCTTCACTCTCCAGTGGAAACAGCAGCAGCCCAGCAAGGGAGTCCCCAAAGTTCCCCTGCCACGCATGCTCCTTTGCCCCAATTGTGCACATATGACAACGGGTGCTACAGCCCAGTCCTATCTTGCCTGCTGACAGCCCTGGCACTCATGTTCACCAGCAGGAGCTGTGGCCTAGCAGGGGAGTTC
Organism: Ochotona curzoniae; assembly: GCF_017591425.1. Taxonomy (NCBI): domain Eukaryota; kingdom Metazoa; phylum Chordata; class Mammalia; order Lagomorpha; family Ochotonidae; genus Ochotona; species Ochotona curzoniae. The sequence continues at coordinate 481,642 of NW_024465561.1, read as the reverse complement.
CCCTCGTTGCCTTACCAGCCCTGCTCCCACCATTGCATCTCACATGTGCCAGCAGGTGCTGCTACCAACTCTCAGGCGCCCAGTGCCCCAGTCCTGGCACTGACTGCATGGTACTGTGACCTAGCCCAATTTGCCCACAACAATGCTGGCTCTCACCTCTGGGTGCTACAGCGCAGTCCCACCTGGAAAAACACCCAGACCCAGCTCTCATGTGACCACTGGAGGACGCCACCTGGCCCAGCCTGTCCTACACCCATTCAGGTTCTGACATGAGGATGTGTGGTTCATTCTGGGCTGATCCTGCTGCTGTGAGGAGCGGATGCAGTCTCCACACCAGGCTCTTCCAACACTTCATGGAAAACACGTCCTATGAAAGCCTGTGCAAGGATCCCACAGGTCTGGGCGCCAAATAAACACCTCCTCATCCCAATTCCCCAGGAGCTTCACAATGATTAATTCATTTGTAAGGCAGAGGGATAGAAGGTGGGGAAAACAGAGAGAAAGATGTTCCAGGTGCTGGCTCACTCCCTGATGGCAGCCACAGGCCCAGGCACGGGCAGGGCCTCCATCTGGCTTGCCCCCTGGAGGGACAGGGGACCCAGGTACTTGAGCCATCCTCGGTGGCCATCCCAGGGGCACAGGTAGGGAGCTGGACCAGAGCACAGCAGGCGGTGCTCACACTGGTACTGCAGTCCAGGACGGCAGAGCCAGCCGTGCCCCAATGCCAGCCCTGAGCTCAAGCTCTCTGAATGCCTTGTGCACTTTGGAGGGGATGGAGTGGTTCCTATTTTTAATAAATATAGATTGTGATATATTAGGTGCATGCATTCACTGGCTTTTCCCGAGTGGCTGTCCAGTGGTCAGAGCGCAGCTTGGGATGGAGGGCTGAGTGCCCTGCGGTTCACTGTCTCTGCCCGCATGGGAGAGTCCTCTGGGAAGCAGCCAGCACCAGCCCAGCTTCTGCAGCAGGGACGTGCTTCATGGCACCTGCTCCCTTGGTTCCTTCAACAAGCCAGTTGAAGCTGTGCTTTAGAAGCTGGCTTCCCCACTGAGTGTGTAGAAGCCACTGGGGCATGAGGAAAGGCATCAGGCTAACCTGGGGAGGACAGGAGCCGGGTCAGCTCTTTGTGCTGCGCCTCCTCGGCCTCTCCCCTCCTCTGGACCACTCCCCTTCCCCATGGCCAGAAAACATCACCACCCGCCACCTGCCACCCGCCACACTGCGGCACCTGCAGGGCATGGCTCAGGCAGCCAGAGACGTCAGACGACAGGCCCACGGTGTCCAGCGCGTCCCGGGCAAAGTCTTCAGACCGCATGACCAGGGGCCCGGGTGGGAGGTTATTGGCCAGCGGGACTCACGTTCTGTGAGAATGGAAGAGGGGAAGCCAGGGACACCCACATTGCTGCCTCCTGCCATATACCTTCCCCTAGTCCGGGCCCTGAGACACTCCCCTGAAAGAACCCTTCCCGACACCCTGCTTCCCTCAGGACACAGAGCCTGTGGGAATCCCCTGGGAGCCCCTTTCTCATTCTCCCCCTCGCAGCCCTTCCTTTGAGAGCCCCCTCACCCCTCCAAGTCCGCACCTGCACGGTGATGCCATAGGGGCGGTACTCTGTGGCCAAGGCGTTGGAGAAGCTTCGCACGAAGGCCTGAGCAGGAGGACAGAGACGGTGCCAGGAGCCAGAGCCTCCCCCAGGGCAGGGGCAGGGATGGCCTGCCAGCCCACCCTGGCCCTAGCCCTGCCTGCTCCTAGGACACTGTGTGACTACCGAGGCCAGCACCTCCCCTGCCTGCCTGAGGACCCTGTGTCCCACACCTCCACTCCTCCGTGCACCTGCTCTCAGCCCCCAGCAGGACCCGCTCCCACCCATGTCTTCCCAGCACTCCAGTCACCTCCTCTCTCTCATAAAAATAAGAAACCCAGGCTGGGCCACACCATCACCTTGGACGCAGCATACATGTTACAAAGTGGGATGCTCCGCAAGCTGGTCACCGAGGAGAGGTTGATGATGACGCCTCTGCGCCTGTGTGGGGAGCAGCAGCCAGTGGGGAGAGGGGAGGGCACCCCAACTCTGCAAAAACACAGGTAATTGGCCTGGCTCGGTGGCGCAAGTGGCTAAGGTCCTCGCCTTGTACGCTCGGGATCCCATATGGGCGCCGGGCGACCCCTCTTCCCATCCAGCTCCCTGCTTGTGGCCCGGGAAAGCAGTCGAGGACAGGCCAAAGCTTTGGGACCCTGCACCCACGCGGGAGACTTGGAAAAGGCTCCTGGCTTCAGATCGGCATAGCATCGGCCGTTGCGCTCACTTGGGGAGTGAATCATTGGACGGAAGATCTTCCTCTCTGTCTCTCCTCTCTGTATATCCGCCTTTCCAATAAAAATAAAATAAAATAAACTATGCTGCTTAGCAGTGTTGTCTGAGCTGCACTCCGTGAGGAGGCTTGGGTTGGATGCAGCAAGGCGTGGAGTCGCGCCTGTCCAGCACGCTGTTGCTTTAACACGTCTGGCTGCTTGAAATTGTCATAACAAAAACTGGGAGCTGTGAAAGAGGAAAAAAGAAAACGGCAGCCCAGCGGGGACTGAGCCCAGGGCTGATGCCCACACAGCCCGGCAGGGACTGAGCCCGGGGCTGATGCCCACACAGCCCAGCAGAGCGTTTGATTCGCTCCCCAGCCTCGGCTCCTTGCTCTAGCTCCCTGCCCACACAGACCTCAGAAGGCAGCGTTGGCAGCCCAGGTAACCCGATGAGCGACCTGGGTTCAGTGCTCGGCGCCTGGCTTTGACCTTGGCCAGCACTGCCTGTTGCAAGCCTACAGGCAGTGAATCAGCAGATGGGAGCACTCTGTCTCTGTGGCTTTGCCTCTTAAATTAGTAACTTAAAAAAACATAGACAGGGCCCAGCATGGTACCTAGTGGCTAAAGTCCTCACCTTGCATACACCAGGAATCCATATGAGTACTGATTCTAATCCCAGCTGCTCCACTTCCCATCCAGCTCCCTGCCTGTGGCCTGGGAAAGCAGTTGAGGACGGCCCAAAGCCTTGGAACCCTGCACCCACACGAGAGACCTGTAAGAGGCTCCTGGCTCCTGGTTTTGGATTGGCTCAGCTCCAGCTGTTGCAACTACTTGGGGAGTGAATCATCGGATGGGAGGTCTTCCTCTCTGTATATCTGACTTTCCAGTTAAAAAATAATCTTAAAAAAAAAAAAAAAAGTACACAGGTTTAGAGGTTGCTTCAGCACGATGATGCCAGAAAATACAAGTGAGGCCAAACACAAGATGTGTCCAAGAAAAACCACCAAAACCAAACCCAAGGTGCAAAAGACCTGGGCAGACCACAGAGAGAAGGAGAGTTAGGAAGCAAGCCAGCAGAAGCCACCATCACCTGTGGATCGGGAGGCACGGTCACCTGGAGCACTGACCCCGGGGTGCGGCTGTGGGCCCAGAGACGGCCCCACGCAGGGCAATGCAAGAGGCCGTTGTGGTCACTTGGGGAGTGAGCAACAGATGGAAGATCTTAGTCTCTCCTCTCTGTAAATCTGGCTTTCCACGAAAAGTAAATCAATCTTTTGGGGGGGGGGCGGGAAAGAAGAACAAAAACCAAGGCAAGGCTATTCACAATATGTATTTATTTTTATTGGAAAGGTAGCCGTAACTGGAGAGGTCATTCTGGCCACAACTGCCAGAACTGAGCCAAGCTGAAGCCAGGAGCCAGTAGCTTCTTCCAGGTCTCCCACGCGGGTGCAGGGTCCCAAGGCTTTGAGCTGTCCTTCACTGCTTTCCCAGACCACAAGCAGGGAGCTGGATGGGAAGTGGGGTGGTTAGGACACAAACCGGTGCCCGTATGGGCACTACAGGCTGAGGGTTAGCGTGCTGCGCTCCCCTTCCTTGGGGATAGTTTGTTTGCTTTTCTCTGATTGCTGCCCTCTGGTGGTGCAGTGGTGATGACAGATGGGACTGTCAGCATGAGCCACGTCTCGACCCTTCAAGCTCACATGGGCCAGCAGGTGCTTGGAGACCAGACATCTCCCTGGGGTCACTGAGCTCGGACGTGTACACCGTGCGTGATCCACAGCGCACATCTCCGTTACGCAGTCACGGGGCAGCCGCTGCATGGCGGACGGTGCTGTTGGCTGCTTCTGATTCACAGCCAGCAGCGAGCGCTCTGTGCACAGAGTGGGAAGGATGGGGGCAGCACGGGGGCGCCGGGTTGACTGGCATGCCGCATCCCCCGGTGGCAGATGGGACTCCCCTGGGAAACTGGCTGGCCATGTGTGTTCTTCAAGGAAAGCTGGACGGGAAGCAGAGCACACGGGTGCAGGGTCCCACGGCTTTGGGCCGTCCTTGACTGCTTTCCCAGGCCACAAGCAGCCAGGGTGTGAAGCAGCGCCCATATGGGATGTCTGCGCTGTAGGCAGTTTAAGTCACTATGCCACGGGTGTTGGCCCCTTCTTGTGGACTTGCGAAGGCCCTTTCCACCTCAAATGCCCTCCCTTCCTGGCTCCGTGTTTTGGTGGCCACACAAGGCCCTTTACACGTGCTGTAAACTCAGACGGCACAGAAATGTTTTTTGCTTGGCTCTCAGTTGTCCCTGAAGCAGAGTTCAAGCAGCAGTGAGGCCACCGCAGGCTTCCCGGCAGCTGCGAGGCTGCCCTTGGCTCTGGACTGCAGACCCAGCTGTCCATCTGGCGTCTCGGTCCTCTGGCCCTGGGCCCTGTCTGACCATCCTTGCGGTGCAGATCTGCTGGCGCCAAATTCCTTAAGCTTTGCTGTGTCTGCAAATTTTAGTTTTGCTTCCAGCTTACCCTTTAAAAACGGTGGTACAATGAATCCAACATAAAAGTTGTTACCGTAACCATTTAAAAATCGTACTTGGCCAAGGGCGAGAGTGCAAATCTACTGTTTGAGTCCCTAAACGTTTGCGCAGTATGGCTTAGGTTGGGGACCAGGAACTCAACACTGGTTTCTCTTCTTGCACTCCCACATGGGTGCAAGCAGCCCAAAGACTCGGGCCGTCACCGCTGCCCCTGAGTCCACATCAGCAGCAAGCTGCAGTCAAGGCCTCCATGCAGCCACCTGCTGCGGGATCCAGGTGTTGTAACCATAGCATCAGGGGTACATCTTTACCATGTTTCTGAAATATTTATTTATGCGCAAAGCCAGAGTAACAGAGAGAAAAAGGTCCTCGTCCAATGTTTCACGTCAGAAACGGTTACAATGGCCAGGACTGAGGCCAAAGCCAGGAACCTACAACTCCAGGCAGGAACAGGGACCCACATCCGTGAATCATCCTCTCCGGCTTCCCAGACGCGTTAGCAGGAAGCTGGATCAGAAGTGGAGCAGCCAGGACTTGAACCAGCGCTCCGGACAGATGTAAGTGTCCCAAGCAGGGGCTCAACCTGATGTGTCACAACACACCAAATAATATAATAAAAAATTAAAATAAAGATGTTAGCACCGGGAGAAAGGGTGAGGAGGGTACACAGGATTTCTGCTTACTATAACTTTCTGTGGATCTGCAACTGTCTGCAAATAAAAAGTTCTTTTAAAGCTGTATCTAAGAAGACCCTCCACCAGCTGTTTTTGGTGGGGGTGGAGCAGACTAGCCTAACTGCTTAAAAGCAGCCAGTGCCATCTTGGCTTGGGCAGTTAGTGTGCCGATAGCACTGGGCTTCACCTGCTGGCCAGTCAGCAATGAGTACTGAGGACTTGGGAGAGTGGAATTACTGCCTAGGGACATCCATGGATAAGGTCACCATACATGTAGGTGAGGAATGAATCCCGAGCGACTCCAGCAACGGGACCACTGTCCTTGCAGGTCAGCAACAGAACTTGAGACCTGGTGGTTTGGAGGGGAGAGACTGGAAGATCTATATGGGTCAGGCCAATGCACCAGCCCGCATGGGAGACCTGAGCTGGGCTTGTTAGCATGGAGCATTGCTGACCACCACACACCAGCTAGGGTTGAGGTCCTGACTGGCAGAGCTTGATCCCAATATCTGACTGAATGTAGGAACAAGGAACAGGTCACATTAAGCAAGGCCATGACACTAATCAGCTCATGAGAGAACCAGGTCCGGGGGTAGGTTCTGTGGGGGATATATGGTCCAAATCCTGTGGAAATACAGTCCCGTTGGTTAGCTTAAGAGTTGGAGTAGTGATGGGCTGAGCTAGGTGTGACCATGGAACCTGCCAACACTCACAGGTACTGGAGGAGAGAATAGGGGGCAGGTCCAGGCTGCAGCACCCAAATGTGCATCCTGAAACAGGGTGTGGAGTGGCCTGCAACACTCACCAACTCATACGAAGGTCAAAATGGAGGGGCAGACTTTTCTGGGCAAGGGCCTAGCACCCGCTGGCATATGTGGGACCTAGCACCCACTGGCATATGTGTGACCTAGCACCCGCTGGCATACGTGAGACCCAGAGTGGGCTAAGTGGGGGAACTTGGGAAACCCCCTAGTGGGTCATAACTCCCACTGGTGAGCATGTGCTCCAGGCCCTGGAGGTCAGGCAGGCTGGGCAAGGTAACTCCAACTATTGGCAAGTGTGTGAGCTGGTTTTGGAAGGGGCGGACTGGGCAGGGATAAACAAACCTTAGCTAACTGACAAGTGCAGAAACGAGGCTGCAGGCTGGCTAGGTTATCACACCTACTGGTTTGCATGAGCCAGGGATGGAAGCACAATGAGCAGAGCCAAGTTCCAGCAGCCACCAGTGAGAGCCGGGACTGGGGACATATTGAGTCAAACCAGGCTACAGCACCCAAAGGCAAAGGCCAAAATTTGTGAGAGAATATGCCAAGCTGGGTCAGAACAACCAATGGCAGGCACAAGATCTGTGGCTGGAAACAAGCCTGGTTGGGGAGCAAAGGGGATGTCTTAGCTGGGTTGTGGTTCCCACTGGAGAGTGCAAGGGCTCGAGTGGGGACTGCTGTCTGGTCCAGACATGGCTGCAGTGTCCCTCGGGTCTGGGGTGAGCCAGACTGGGCTAGACTCCAACACATGTGGAGCCGTGCATGACTGGGCTGCATTACCCAACCAGCACATGTGGGACCTATGGGGGAAGGGGTTGGATCCAGTAGAGACGCTACGTGGGGCTCCCCTGCTGGACTACCACTCTCATTGGTGAGCTTGTCGAGAGCTGGGATGGGGGCAGAGCAGGCCAGGCATCTGTTGGCCTCATGTGAGCTGGATCGGCTAAAGCCAGGCTGGGTTGACTATTCCTACTGGTACATGCATTAATCAGAGTGCGTGTGGGTTTGCTGGGTTTTGCTGCAGCATCAGCTGGCAGAGGCTGGCAGAGGCTGACATGGTTAAACTGCAGAACCACCTGGAGAGTGTAAGATCTGGGAGGGAGTGGGCCCAGTAGGGAAATAATGGGCACCTCCCTCTTGGGCTGACACTCTGACTGGTGAGCATGAGAACCAGGACTGGGGCAGGCATGGCTGGACAGAAAGTGGCACCCACTGGCATGTGTGTGGGCTGGACAGTGGGGCTGGTTGGGCTGAACTAAGCTTCAATGCCCATTGATATATATGTGAGCTGCAGCAGGGGCAGAAGAAAGAGACCAAGGTTCAACAGCACCGGGTTCTTATACGTTTCCGGCCAATTCCATACAATTAAACAGTCATGATTGGTCAGTTTAACTGTTAACTTTTAAAAAGAGCAGCAAGTTGGCAGGCTCCTATTAGTGGGTTTGAAGCAAGCAACTTTCAAAAAGTACAAACCGATGGGCTATAGGGCAGTGGGTCTTATCTAACACCAGGGGCCTCTTTCCTGAGGAGTGGTCTGCCTACGTGACCTGTCGGCTGTCCTGTCGGGTGTCACGTAGCCTGTCAGGCCTGGAGTTCACACAGCCCCCAGCCAAGCAAGTAAGGCAGAAATCACAAAAGCAGAAACCACTGAGGTTGTCCGTGTGCCTACGCTGACTGGGGCTGTGCCAGACCCTGTACTGGCATGCACGCACAAGAGTCAGGTCTGGGATCCCCTCACATGAAGTTTCTTTGGGAATCCCCCTAACTGAACCGCTGGACTCAGAACCCCAACATGGAGAGAATTATGGGATCCTTGGTCTGACCAGGCGCACATGGAGGACAGGACAGTGCATCGGAGCATGCACAGAACACCTGGTACCACAACAGAAGACGGAGGATAAAACAAACGGATCAACTACCCCAGCCACGTGTTGGCAGTGGAATTCTGGGCAAACAGACTCTAAGGTGGGCTATGTCAGCCAGTGGACTCTGGAGAGATTTCATGATGTTTGAGGTGGCAAGACTGAAAGTAATTCAGAATCGTTGAACTATCAAAACCTCTTCAGCGGGACCCTTGGAGCATGCCCCACATTGGGGACCCCGGGGTGTGTCAGGTAGTTGTCCTCCATCCCAGGGTCCGGAGGCGGTGGGGAGGCTGGGTGTGGCTTCTCCCCTTGTCTCCCCCTTTCTTCCAGATACAGGAAGGAAAAAAACAAGAGAATGTGGAATAATGGTCTCACCCACCTTCCTGAAGCCCTTGACCCTTTGCACCTTAACCAACTATGTAAAAACCATCAAAATAAAAATAATAAAAAAGTATTAAATTGCCCTAAAAGAAGACAAGAAAAAAAAAAAGGAGAGACAAACAAAAAATAAAATCCAGTTATTTCCTCCATTACAGATAAAGGTAAGTGAATTAATTCAAGATGAAGAGGCAGGAATTGGCTGGCTGAGGACGGGCAGGAGCTCGCTGGAAGCTGTTTACAAGACTAAAATATTACAAAATAGTTCAGGGACCTTAACGGAAATCAATACTATGAGGCTATTTCGAAACTGCCCACAAGTATTTGCAAAGTAAATAACCGAGAGAGAGAGAGAGAGGTCAGAGTAGAAACCAAGAACAGACGGACGAGGGCTGGAAGAGGGCAGTGCCATGCTCAGCGTGGTCAGCGTGGTCGGATCACAGCCCGTGCCGTGAAGGCACTGCTGGGCCGGGCAACTCCGGACGGCTGAGTGGACGTTCCGGAAGGCAGTGGGGACCAGGACAAGCCCCGAGGCACTGCCGGCAGCGAGGGGAGCACAGCCGCGGGGGACACCACCCTTAGCTGACTGTCAGAGGACCAGCTCACTTTCTATATTTCTCTCTTTTTTGTTTGCTCTCACATATACAGGTAAATAACTTTTTGAAAGATGTATTTGGCACCCGGGCACAGTGGCCTAGTGACTATGGCTTTGCACATATCAAAATCCCATACAGATGCCCGTTTGTATCCCAGCTGCCCCACTTCCCGTCCAGCTCCCTGCCTGTGGCCTGGGAAAGCAGTCGAGGACGGCCCAAAGCCTTGGGACCCTGCACCCGCGTGGGAGACCCAGAGAAGGTTCCTGGCTTTGGCTTGGCCCAAGCTGGAATGAACCAGCAGATAAAATATTTTTTTTTTGTTTCCTTCTTTCTATAAACCTGCTCTTCCAATAAAAATAATTGTTTTAAATCTGCCTTTATTAGAAGAGCAGATTTATAGAGACCGAGACAGAAAGACCTTCTATCTGCTGGTTCACTCCCCAAGAGGCCACAATGACCAGAGCCGAGCCGAAGCCAGGAGCCTGGAGCCTCTTCCGGGTCTCCCACGTGGGTGCAGGGTCCCAAGGCTTTGGGCCGTCCTTGACTGCTTTCCCAGGCCACAGGCAGGGAGCTGGACGGGAAGCGGGGCAGCCAAGATTAGAACTGGTGTCCTTATGGGATCCTGTCGTGTTCAAGGTGAGAACTTGAACCACTAGGCCATCGCACCAGGTCCAAATAATTTTTTAAAAGGCTGAAACTACACCTTCTGCAAAGGACAGGTCCTTTAAACTTTGTAAGTGATAGAACCACACAGTGGAATATTACTTAGCTGGGAAACATTCATCTACACTGTAGGCTTGTCAAAATCTCTCCCCTGTTTATGCTGAATAATGCCCCGTGTGATGGTACAACTCGCTCTGTGACAGGCAAGGCCTTGCTCTGGCTAGGAACAGGCGTATACAGGCTATGGGTCTATGCTTAACTTCTTTTCCTTTAAAAACAAAATTGTAAGGCAGACCAAGAGCTCCAACACCAGCCACAGCCCAACCCGGGCCAGGCTGAAGCCAGAAGCCAGGAATTGCATCCGGGTCTCCCATGAGGGTGTTGGGGACCCAGGTCTTTGAGGCAGCACTTGCTATACTGGCAGGCAGCTGGTTCAGGAAGCCAGGCGCTGTGATGACTCACGGTGTGCCCGGGGACTCTGCTTAGCGCCCCGATAGCCATGGCCGCGTCCTCCCCCCATCGGTGCTGCCAGCGGCTGGTTGTGTGGCTCAGTGGCTCGCTCTGTGGGACCCCCAGGGGCAGCAGGCCCGCGCCGTTACAATGACTTGGTGTTGCACGTCCTTGTCCACACTTGCTATTGTCAGTCCTTCTGTTCTTGGCAAGCTGATGGGTTTCATGCTTGTTTCCGTTCTAATTTCCCTAATGCTTACAAGCACCCAGCATTTTCTCGAGCTTATCAGCCGTTCACATACGCTGTTTTGTAACGTGTCCAAAGCTCTTGCCTACTTCTGAGCTGCTTTTTCTTTTTCATATTAATTATTTACTTCTCTAGATATTCCAGAGACAGGTCTCTTTTTTTCTTCAGTGTTTTTGACCTGATTTGTAATTTTTCTAGTGGTGCCTTTTTGGAAAAGCTGTTCCTACTTACTTGAAAGGTAAAGTTATAGAAACAAACAAGAGATAATCAGAGCTTCCATTCACTGATTCGCTCCCAAATGACTGTGTCGGGGCCCGGTGCAATGGTGTAGTGGCCAAAGCCCTCACCTTGCACACACCAGGATGCCATACAGGCGCCAGGTCTAATCCCGGCAGCTCCACTTCCCGTCCAGCTCCCTGTTTGTGGCCTGGGAGAGCAGTGGAAGCCGACCCAAAGCCTCGGGACCCTGCACCCATGTGGGAGGCCTGGAAGAGACTCCTGGTTCCTGGCTTTGGATCAGCTCAGCTGTGACTGTTTTAGCCACTTGGGGAGTGAATCAGCGGACAGGCAATCTTCCTCTCTGTCTCTCCTCCTCTCTGTATATCCAACTCTCCAATAAAAATAAATAAATCTGTAAAAAAACAAATGGCTGCCTGGCTGGAGCTGGGCCGTGTCAAGGCAGGAGCCAGCGGCCTCACCTGGAGGCAGGAACCTAAGGAACCTTCTGCCGCACTCCCAGGGACTTTGCAAGGGGCCTGGAGCACAAGTGGAGCAGCCAGGACCATCAGCCTCTGGGCAGCAGGGCCGGTCCCCAGACGAGAGCCTCTTACACCCCAAGAAGCCGTAGCCTCTTCAAAGGATGCAGAGTTTTCTCCAGCATTTTCTCCCAGATGTTGCAGGGCTTTTGCTTTTACATTCAGATCATAATCCATTTTGAGCTGATTTTTGTGTTGTGTAAGGTGGAGATTCAACTTACTTTTTTGGGGGGATATGTTTTATTATTTGAAAAAACAGACTTACACAGAGAGAGACAGAGGCGTTGTCCATTCACTGGTTTGCTCCTTACATGGCCACAGTGGCCAGAGCTGGAGCTTCTTCTGGGTGTCTGTCATGGGTGCAGGGAGCTGGAAGGGAAGTGAAGCAGCCGGGACTCAAACTGGCTTCCCACAAGATGACCGCTCAGCAGAGGGTAGCTTTGCCCACTATTCCGCAGGGTGAGTCCCTCAAATTAAATTTTTTAAAATATTTATTTTACTTTTATTGAAAAGTCAGATAGAGAGAGAGGAAGAGACAGAAAGGAAAATCTTCGGTCCGATGATTCACTCCCTAAGTGGCCACAACAGCTGGAGCTGAGCCGATCTGAAGCCAGGAGCCCAGAGCCTCTTCCGGGTCTCCCACACGGGTGCAGGGTCCCAAGGTTTGGGCCGTCCTTGACTACTTTCCCAGGTCACAAGCAGGGAGCTGGATGGAAAGCGGGACCATCAGGATACAAATCAGCAGCCGTATGGGAGTCTGGCACGTGCAAGGCAAGAACTTTGACCACCAGGCTACTCTGCTGGGCCACCTCAAATTAACTTTTAACTATGGCACACCAGGTTAAGCTGCCCTCTGTAGTGCCAGCATCCCATGTGGGCAACAGTTCAAATCCCAGCTGCTCTAATTCTGATCCAACTCCTTGCTAAACTCTGACTTTAGCCTGGCCTAGCGATCGCAGCCATCTGTGGAGTGAACCAATGGTCATAAGAATCTCTCTCTCCCTCTTCCTCTCTCTCTCTCTGTGTATCTTCCCCATGACTCTGCCTTTCAAATGAAACAAAATTAATCTTAATAAACAAATATTTAAGCATTTATTTGAGAGGTAGACAGAGAGCTCCCATCCACTGGTTCACTGTGGACGCAGCCATCTTCTGGAACAGGGGAGCTGGAAAAGCCGGCAAAGAATCGAGTCAGACCCGCCACAAACCTCACAGCAGCTCCAGAAACTGCCTCACTTGCATGTGCGGGTTAGAACTACAGAACCCGGAAGAAGACAGCAGGTAAAACCTGTACGGCCTTGGATTTGCAGTGTGTTTTTTTTTTTTTTTTTTTGAGCACAAGACCAAGAACAGCAACTACAAACCAAAAAAGAAAAAGGCAAGGCATTGTCCCAGGAAGGGAGGTGGCAACCGGGGCGTGGGGGAGGCCCTGGCCCCACAGGGTAGCCCGCCCCACAGTGTAGCCCGCCCCACAGGCAGTACAAACCCTACAGCTCTCCCCAAACCCCAGCAATGGGCACAAAGGCTTAGACAGGGCTGCTCAGGAACTTCCCTGTGAGGCCACCCCAGCTTTGGGACCCCATGCCACCTGAGCCCACCCCCATGCCCAGGGGTTACAGCCTGCCTGACGCCCCTGCCTCCACCCAAACCACCCCTGGTTCCTCTCTTTTTCTATATTTTCTGCTAAAAATGATCTTTTTGATCATGACTCAATCTTCACTTTTTAAATGTAATATGTATTTATTTAGAAAGAGTCAGAGAGAGAGAGAGATGGAAAGACATAAAAGAGATCTTCCATCTGTTGGCTGACTCCCCAAATGGACACAACGGCCAGAACTGAGCCAGGTGGAAGCCAGGAGCTTCATCCGGGTCTCCCACATGGATGCTGGGTCCCAAAGCTTTGAGCCGTCCTCTGCCGCTCTCCCAAGCCACGAGCAGGAAGCTGCATGGGAAGTGGAGCAGCCGGGACTTGAACCAGCATCCTTAGGCGGCGTCCATGTTGCTGGGCAGCAGTTTATCTATTAGGCCACTCACCCTCACTTTGAACAAAGCCTGGTTATCCCGGGCCCCGGCCACAGGGGATCCAGAGGGCCCACCCCTCGGCTCCCTCCCACCTTCTCCTCTCACCCTGGCTCATGGCCAGCCCACCAGCACCCCCGATCCTGCCTCTTATCCTGCTGTATCCAAGTGTGCTCGTGCTGAGGCCTGGGTGACACTTAGCAGGTAAAATGTGTCCCACAGTACCAGGACTATGACCTGGCCCAGATGGGAAGTGAGGCGCTGGGGCCCAAGCTTCAGCAGGATGCACGGTGTCCCTGGGGTCTGCAGCAGACACCCCCATGGGCACAACACACGGGTGGGTGGGTGGGTCAGTGGGTGCCAGGGCCCAGGAGTGAGCATGACTCTGAAGTGAGGACATTTTGTGAAGGATGCTCTTGGAGACAGAGCCGCCTGCTCCACCAACTGTCCCCAGGGCGGGTCCCAGGGTCACACAGCTCCAGGAAGAGCCCTGAGTTGAGCTGTACGTGAGGGCTCAACCCCAGCCCCACCTGACCCCTGGCTGCCTCGTCCTTTCTGATTTCTCAGGAAAAAAAAAAAAAAAACAACAACAACAACAACAGCAACACATCTATATACCACCGCCACCACCCCGCAGCCAGGAAGCATCGATCATGCGCTGTCCAGGGCCAGCCGGAGGGGCAGGGGTCAGCAGGGCGGCGACCTCCAGGCCTCCGTGCCGAGCAGGATCCGGCAGGGCTGGGGGTGACAGGCTGGACATTTTCCCACCCTGAGATTTTCCTGCGTCAACCCAGGAGGGCGCCCTGGACGCCGCCCTACCCCCAACCTCCTTCCTCTCTAGCCAGCCGCTTCCCAGCCCTCAGGATGCCTGCCCAGGGTCCGAGGCGGGAGCCACAGGGCCAGCCTGGGCAGCGGTGTGGGCGGGACAGGGCCGGCTGGAGCCTGCCCGCAGCCACTACCCGGGCCCCGGGCAGCGGTGTCCTCCCTCCCGGACACTTGGACCCCAGCCCACCCTGCAAGGAGCCCTTGGCCCTGGGCCCTGCCCCAGGCCCTTCCTCCCCGCAACACTCAGGACTCAGCCCTTCCTTGTGTTAAATAGAAACCTCTTTATTCTAAGTATCGAACATTCCTTAATACACTGGATGGGGGCCAGACCTTGAGGTGAGGGGAAAGGGGGGAGGGTGGGCTGGGATATTTCTGTAGAAGCTTCCAGAAGGCCACCCCCCCCACACACACTCTGCCTCCACCTCCTCCCACACAGGGCTGTGGCGGGAGGAGGTGCTGGGAAGGCGGCCTTGGGCAGCAGGGCTGTGTCCCTGCTTGAGGGCACAGCAGGGACGCCTCAGTGCTGGGCCCGGGGCCGCCGCGGCAGGCAGGCCAAGCTGGGCCGCGACAGCCGAGTGAGGGGCAGGCGGCCCAGAAGGAAGGGGAGACCAAGGCAGAAGGACGGACGGGGCACTGGGATGTCGGCAAAGAAGGCACGGTCCCGCGGCGGGGCCAGGGCAGCCCCTTCGGAGAGCTCCAGGTCCCGGGCCACGGCCAGGATCTCCTGGCGGGCGGCAGTGCTGCGCAGGCCGCGGATGTCCAGCAGGGCTGCCACATGCTTTCGCCTGCAGAAGAAGGCGGCTCAGGCCCCGGAACACCCAGCCCTCCCTGCCCACCCCAGCTGCCCTTTGCAGAATTTCATCGCCAACCACCTATAGGCCCCTTCGCTTCCAACCCCACAGCCAAGGTCCCAAATCATCCCCAGATTTGACTTCACTCCAACCCATCCCCAGAATTCTATGGGAGACCCTCTCTCCCACAACAATCAGGCTCCACCACAGCTAGGGGCTGCAGCCTGGACCCCAGCTCACCCATCCTGGACCCTACCCTACCCCCTATAGCTCCAGGCGCCCCGGCACCCACCCTAACTGCACCTCAGCTCAAGAATTCTCCATGCAGACACAGCTCTGGAACCTTCTCCCCACCTTAGCTCACCTCAGCTGTGTCCAGTAGGTAATCCCCACTGCCCCCTCCAAACCCTTGTCCACCAACACCTGCCAGAGGACCCAGCCCCAAATTTCTGCTGCCCCAATCTTGGCTCCATTTCAAGATCTGATCGCAAGGGGTCCCCCGCCTGGCCGATGCCAGTCCAAGCAGGCTCCCTTGAGTTGGCAACCTCAATCAGCTGAAGCCTGGCACCCACCTCTTTGCATGCCCCCCCCCCCCCGGCCCAGTGGCTCCATCTGCCATGCGGTGCCTGGTTCCCTGGCAGCAGCCCGGGCTCAGCTCTGCCACCTGCTGGCTGTGGCACTTGGGACCAGCTCCTGCCAGCCTCCCTCGAGCTCGTCCACCTTCCTAACCTCAGATAGCCTCAGCTTCAATGCCTAACATCCCCGGGGGAGGGGGGGGGGACGACGGATGAGGAAACTGAGAGTCCGGCCATGCCAGCGTGCCCATGCATGTCCCTGGGTCCCCACGGCTCCCTGCCGGGCCGGCCCTTCCTGCCGCCGGCCAGCCCAGCGTCCCCCCTGCCCCAGGCTTCCTGTGACAGCCTGTTTGTTTGCGAGCCCTGGTGGCAGTGGCGGCGGCGACCGCGGCGGTAGAAGGAGGGAAATCGTATTAATAATGCCTGGTTCCCGCAGGAAACGGCCGTCAGACACGCTCGCCGCCGCCCGCCCTGGCCCGCAGAGCAGGAAACGCGGGCTGGCCGCCAGCGCCCACAGCCCGAGCCAGGCGAGCCAGGCGGCAGGCGGGCAGGGCCTCACCTGATGTCGGGGTAGTCGCGCACCAGCACCCCCACCTCCACCTGGATGCTGGGTGTATCTTCCAGCTGCAGGACCTCGGCCAAGTGGGGCACCACGGCGTCCAGCCACAAGGCTTGGGACTCCTGCGGGGAGAACCCAGTTTCACACCCTCGCCCCCAGGGTGTCCCCGCATCCTAGCCTTGGCCTACTCTCGTTGCTCCTGACCTCAACTTTTCCATCTGTAAAAGGGGCCAGAGTGCAAACTAACCCGAGGCGGGAATCTGAAGGAAGGGTCGGAGGGGGTCCCTGGACCTCATTTCCCAGGGGAGGAAGCGCCCAATGAACCACGTGTGGCCCTGCAGGGGTCCTTATGCCAACCGACTGCCCACCCCCCGGGGGGTCAGCACTGACCAGGCGCCGGAACAGCCTCTGCAGCTGCGCCGCGTCCTCCCGGAGCCTCCCGGCCACACGGCTGCGGGTCCGCGCCGAGTGGCAGCGCAGGCGGCCACGGAGCAGGGGCCGCACGTACTCGACCAGCGCGCGCCGGTGCAGCTCGGCCACCAGGGCCTGGGGGCCGCAGAGAAGGGGTGAGGTTAGAGCCTGCCCGACGTGGGTTGCCAGGACCCCCACCTCCCGCGCGGTCCCCGTACCCCGCCGCGCGCACCTGGTAGGGCTCGTCTTGCATGCGGCGCAGCGCCAAGGCTTGCGCGCCCAGCGTGCTCACCACGCCGTCCAGGGCTTCAGAGCTGCTCAGCCACTTCCTGCGCATGAGCTTGCTGAAGTGCGGCTGTGGGGGACGAGGAAGAAGGGGGCGTCAGGGCTCTGCTTCCCCCACACCCTGTTCCCTTCTGACTCACTGGTGCGGGAGACCACTGGGTTGGGGGTCAGCCACTGCCTGCCCTCGCGGGCCTCTCAGTCCAGAGCCAGCGACAGAGTGGTCCCTGCACAGTGCCCACCCAGGGCTGGCCTGCCGGAACAGGCAGTGAGGAAGCAGTGAGGCTCGCTGGGGAGCCGTGACGGGCTCTAAGCAGGGCAAGGCCGAAAGGAGGGACTTGAGGGGAGGGGGAGGGGGATGCAGCTGAACGCACAGGTGCGGTGGGCGACCGCCTGGGGGAGGAGAGGGAAGGCCAGGGAGCCTGTCCCAGAGATGGCCAGGAGCCGGGAGTGGACACAGGCAGGATGAACCCAGGTGTCTGAGCAGCGCCCCCTCTATTCCTGACAGCATCCCAGCTGCCCAAAATGCCACCATGTCCCAGGATGCCAGCCCCACACCTGATACTGTCGCGTGCACATACACACGCAAGCACACCTACGGCCTTCTCGCACCCTTGCAGTAACACGGTTTCTCGAGGGCGGGGAGAAACAGAACCTCGGATGACTGGGGCTGTGGTGGAGGGCAGTGGGGTGGGCGGAGGAGGACCGGGGACACAAGTGATGTGGCAGTTCATCAGCTTAAAAGGATGCTTCCCCGTGCCCGGTACAACAGCCTAGTGGCTATAGGTGCCAGTTCGTATCCCAGCTGTTCTGCTTCCCATCCAGCTCTCTGCTTGTGGCCTGGAAAAGCAGTTGAGAACAGCCCAAAGCCTTGGACCCTGCACCCACATGGGAGACCCAGAAGAAGCTCCTGGTTTCTGGCTTTGGATTGGCTCAGCTCCGGCCATTGCGGCCACTTGGGGAGTGAACGGGCAGATAGAATATCTCTCTCTTCATTCTGTAAATCTGACTTTCCAATAAAAATAAATAAACCTTTTAAAGTTTAAAAACAAAAAAAAAGGTTGATGTTGGGGGAGGGGGGAATCTTGGGAAGATGCCTTGGGGAGCTTAGCTCGACATTGGGCCTAGGGTTGAGTCCCAGCCCTGACCGCTCACTGGAGCTCCCAGCTGACACCCCCGCTGGGCGGCTGCAGCAGTGGCTCCAAGGACAGACAGTCCACCCTGCCCCAGCCCAGCCTTGGCGGCTGTGGGCATTTGGGGAGTGAACTAGAGGACGGCAAATCTCCCTCTGTTTCTCTGCCTCTCCAACAAACAAAAACAAATTTTTAAAAATGGATTTTGTTTAAATAAAAGAATTCCACAGCAGGGGAGGGGAGGAGCTGGAGCACAATTGACCAGAACTGACACTTGCCAGCTCGGCGATGCGTCCGCAGGGGTCATCGCGTGTCACTCTGCCCGCTCAGGGGACCAGGCATTTGAAATTTTCCACGCTAAAAAGTTATTTCTGGAACATTCCAACACTCTTTCCCCCCCCCCCACCCCAACACCGGGCTCTGAGGGGATGACATTCCAGAGTCAGGAAGCAGATTTTTTAAAAAAAGAAGAAGAAAAAAGCAAAGGCCACAGCAGGACAGGTGACCCAGGAATTTGACCCTCACATGCGGCCATCCGGGAAGGGGCACTTGGGTCAAGACTTGCCAGAGGTGAGAGAGGGGCCGCACGTTCAAAGGGCCTGAGGCAGGAATATGCTGTGTTAAAGCAAGGGGCTGGTGGGGGGAATGGGAGGGAAGAGCATGGCAGAGGCGAAGCTGGAGAGAGGGGACAACGGGCAGTGGGGGGACTGCTATGCCAACAAGGACGGCCACACACACTGCCACCTCCTCCCCCCAGGACGGCACTCGCCTCCATCTTTGAGCCTGGCTCCCAAGGTGGGGGAGGGGAGCTCCAGCAGCCTGGGCAGAGATCCGGGGGTACCCTCGGTGATGGGAAGCAGCTCTTCCCAAACCCGGCTGGCTGGCCATATCCTCCCATCTCTTCCTTCCTCCACATTCCCCACCCCCTCCCCCGCCTGTCACCCCCACTACCGCCTGCTTCCCGAACACTGACTCATGGGCTGAGGGGAACTGTGGGATGGGGGTGCCATCTCAGGGGACCCCATCTCCCTCACCTGCAGCTCCTGGAACAGCAGGTCAGCCAGGACCCGGTGGCACAGCCGGGTCACGCGGTCCAAGGCACTGACCGAGGCTTCCCGGGCTGGCTCACTCTCAGGGGGGCCCACCCTGGCCAGGCGCTCCGCCAGAGCCCTGGAGGAGGACAGCATAGCCGAAGGTCAGGGGAACCCAGATTCTCCACACAGGGTTGGACTGACAACCTTTAAGGGACCCTTATTGTGGGGGTGCAGGGGTGGCAGGTCAGATGGGGAGTTGCTGGGAGGTTGGGGTGTCAGAGATCAAGAGGAAGTGGACACATCTGGGGGAGTCCAAGATCTCTGAGGGTGAGTAAGGAGGACCCTGTGCCCCAAGGTTGATTTCCAAAAGGGACAGGTGGGACATCCTCCCTTCTCACGCTGGTCCCCCCTACCCCGCCCTTCCCTCCCGCTCCAGGGATTCCTGGCCAAGTCCTGACAGCTGCCCTTGCAGAGGCCCCTCACTGGAAGAAGGCACCATGCAGGGCTGTGCCCTGCCACAGCCAGCCCTGCACCCCGAGGACCTGGGTACCTCAGGGCAGCTGTCCCCCAACTCCCACCCCACCCCCACACCTTAGAGGCGGCCCACAGTTGACAAGCGCAATGGTCCTGCTGATGTAGGTGTCGGCCGGCAGCTCCCGCACTCCGGGGTTCTCGTGGAATCGCTCCACCCTTTGCTGGAAGCTGGAGCCGAGGGGGGGGGGGCAGTTGGTCGCAGTGGGCGTCAGGGACAGGGTCAGGCCACCGGCTGGGCACCTGGCCTGCCAGGGTCTTCCCTCTCCACCGCCTGCCTCTCCTCCCCGCCCCAGCGAGGGCCCACTATCCCACCCCTACTTACCTCTGCAGGAACTCAGCCAACCCCCCCAAGCAGCAGTGGGCCATCCGCTCTCCAAACTCCTGGCTGATGCGGGGTGCCCGCTCCGTGTGCTCCTCCAGCAGCTGTGTGGAGCAGGGGATGGGGGCAGGGATGAGAGGAGGCAGGCAGGGGGTCCCTCTCCAGCCCCCACAGAGGCACGCATCGGCCAGCCTGCAGCGTCCAGGCCCCAACCTCCTGCCTACCTCGCACACGTCCTGGGCCAGGCTGCAGGGTGGGTCCTCCGGGCTGGCCCAGTGCTCCTCATCTTCCTGAAGCGCCCGAAGGAGGGCACCCCGCGTCTGCGCCTGCAGGGAGACAGGCGGTGGTGGGCGGCTGCCCGAGGAGGACTGTTCCTGTACTCATTCCTTCCAACCCCCAACACACCCTGGTGCCCTCAGAGTTCTGCTTGACTCCCAAGAGTTCGGAACTCCTGGTCTTGGGGTGATGGTAAGTGACTGGGGGGAGAGGCCGCCTAGGACAGCTGCTCCAGCCCCTCCTGCTGCTGTGTGGGAGTGCAGAGCATGCCCTATGGCTCTGAGCTGCCTCCAGCACCCAGGTGCCTGCAGGCTGTGTGTGTTCTATGGGTCATGGTCGTGAGAAGTCTGGATGCCAGGGCTTGTGCCCCCCGCCCGCCAGCGGCAGGCGCCTGCGCAGTGCTTGTTTTTAGCCATGCCTGTTCCTCTGGGGCCTTGGAGCCCACTCAGGCTGAGGCCTTGCCTGTCTGTCTTGTGAAAGTCAGTGGAGGATGTGAGGCACTGAGGATTGGGGTGCGGTGCTGACCCCACACAAGATCAGAGCGGGCTTCTGGTCAAAACACAGCCATTCCCAAAGGGAAAAGCAGATGGACAGGGAGGAGGGGCGCCCCTCTACAAAACCTCCCACCCGCAGATCAGCAGCACCCCAGGGTCCGGTACCTTCACGTCTGTGACACATTCATCCTCCAAGGTCCTCAGGGTGCTGGCAGACAGAAGGGGTCCCAGTTCCCCGTTCTCCAAGGCGACCATGTCCACCAGCCCCAACACCTCCCTGGGGACAGAGTGAGAGGCAGAGTTGCAACCCACGCCCCCAGCCCCACTGTGTCTCAGCCCCGGGCCACTCCCTTCCTCTCCTGCATCCCTCCGAGGAAGTCTCTGGAACCTGGAGTGGCTCCCCTGGCTCCAGCTCTGAGTCAGCTCCCTGATGGATGGTTCCGGGCAAGACTCATAGGAGTCAACTGCAAGGCCTTGCCTGCGATTACCCTCACCGGCGGGGAGCTCGCCAGCACCCGGGCCTCCATGGCCTTCCCGCTGCTCCCTCCTCCATCCCCTGCTGTAGGCGCTGGCCTGTCAAGGCCGCCAGCCCTCTCCATCCACCTGCACTCAGACCTGGCCTTCCCAGCATCAACAGCTCCGTGACAAACATCACCTCCCTGTAAATAAGGCCTTATCCAGATCCCTGGCCCTGGCGGACAGCGCCTGAGTGGGCAGCTCGGGGGATGACCATGGTCACACTGCTGCCAGCCCACCTCCCCGGGGCCAGCATCCCACTTCACCCCTCCAGCTGTGGTTTGCCTGCAAGTCCCTTCCTTTGCTGAGCACAGCCAACCCGCCACCACCATCCCCCACCCTTAAAAGAGGTGTCTTTTAAGACTCAGGGCTACGTTGTTAGGGACTACAAAATTGCAGGGCAGATGGTGCTGAAACTGTGGATGCTATAGCGATGGAATTCAAGGGCTCAGGGGCTGAGGCTGTGACATGGTGGGAGGAACCACAACTTGCAATGCTGACATCCCATGGGGCGCCAGTTTAAGTCCGGGCTGCCCCACTTCCCATCCAGCTCCCTGATTGATGCCTGGGAAAGCAGTCAAGGACGGCCCAAAGCCTTAGGACCCTGCACCCACATGGGAGACCCAGAAGAATCTCCTGGCTCTTGGTTTCAAATCTGCTCAGCTCCAGCCATTGCGGCCACTTGGAGAGTGAGCCAGTGGATGGAAAATCTTTCTGTCTCTCCTTCTCTCTGTGGGTCTGGCTTCGCAATAAAAATTTTAAAAAGAAAAAAAAGAAGCCCCCCCCCCAGTCCTGCTTGGGAGGACTGTACATGTAACACCCAAGGATCCAGAGAGGGGATGGCTCACATTCCAGCTGGGCAGCTGGTGGCAGGAGGCCTGGACAAAGCTCTGGGCTGACAGGCCAGAACTGGGCAGCTGAAAATCCTAGGTCTGCTGAGACCTTGGGTGGGGCTGAGACCCCCATCCCTCAGCCCCCACGCTTGTACTTGGCCGCAGCTTGGGCCTCTGGCTCCCACCTGCAGCTACCTGCCTAAGCAGACCCTGAGGCCACGAGTTGAGTGTGTGCCAGCCGGCTCTTTTCTTATTGCGACTCTCAAATACATCAATAAATAGGTTGGGGCGGGGAGAGGGGTGGAGTCAGCGCTGAGATTTTGGGAGCATGGCGCTACAAGGGTCAAAGATGTGGAAATTTTAGAAAGATGCTAAGATTTTTAAAAGCAGAAATGCGAGGCTGCGTTCCGGCCGTGAGTGCTGACCTGCCAGGGCTGCCCGCCTGGGGTCGCGGGGAAGCCCAGGTGACAAGCGACAGCTCTGACAGGCTAGGGTTGCGGGGAGTTCTGGGATCCAAGGGTTTTACCGGGTCCCAGGTCCCCGGCGCTATCAGGTAGCCAGGGCTGGGAGGTGTGGGAGGGAGGCTGGGGTCCCGCTCACCTGGGGTACACCTGGTTGTGCCAGTGCAGCAGCGCATAGCGGTCCGCCAGTGGCAGTCGCCGGCGGGCGGACGCTCCCAACCACTCGGCGAGCGCGCCGTGGTAGCCGCGCAGGTAGACGCCGAAGGCGCCCAGGCCAGCGGGGTAGGCGGGCGCCAGACGACCCCGCACCACGGCCATATCTTCCAGCAGCCGTGCCCGCAGAGCCTCCAGCTGAGCGGCCAGACCCCCGGGAGCCCCGGGCGCTGCCGCCTCCAGGCGCTCCCGCGCCGCGCGCGCCACGGCCTCGGCCCAACGGGCACGCAGCTTGCGGGCAGCCCCGGGTCCCCGGCGTCCGTCGGCCGCCTCCTCCTGCACCAACACTTGACCCAGCTGTGCCACGATGCCCGCCCCGGCGCCCGCGCCGGGCCCGGGGCCAGCCAGGGTCTCGCGCACTAGCGCCCACAGCTCGCGCTGCAGGGCCTCATAGAGCAGCGCCACGTCCCGCGCGCGGCGCCCTCCTCCTGCGCCCTGGGCATTCGGTGGCCCCGGGGCGCCGCCCCCGGACGACGCCAGTTCCTCGGCCTCTAGCTCCAAGATGTGCTCGTCCGCGCGAGCCAGCTCGCGCTGCTGGATCAGGCTCAGGATCTCCAGCACTGTGGGGGCGAGGTGGGAGGTCAGCGGGGGGCCCAGCCCGGGAAGAAGGAAGCAGCCGGGCAGGTGCGGGCAGGCGGGGCGAGAGGGGGAAGCTGAGGCCGAGAGGGGTAGGGGTGGGGGCCGGCAAGGAAGACGGGGTCGCTGGCGAAATGGGGAGGGGTGTGTGAGGGAGCTGTGGAGGTGGGTGTAGGACCCAGCCCTGGCGAGGGGGTTGAGGGTCCGCGAAGGATGGGGACAGTCAAGGTCAGGAAGTTGGGTAAGGGGGGGGGAACTGAGGGGCTGGAGCAGGAGCAAGAGAGGGGGTTAGAAAGGAATGGGGCTCGGATACCCAGGGGCAAGGTGGGGACTTGGCCGTGGGAGGGAGCGGGCAGCTGTGGGGTGCTGGGCTGCCCCGTGGGGTCAAGGCTACCCCAGGAATGGGGAGACACGAGTGAAGCAAGGCCCAGAGGGAGGGGGTGTCGGGTGGCCCAGGGTTACCCTCACACCTCCACCCCCCCTCCACTTCCTCCCTGGCAGAGAAACTGTTTCCTGGCCGGCGCTATTTCTGCCCATCCGTTTCCAGAAGGCGGGGCTCCAGTCACCCCCTGCTCTCCAACCCCCACCCCTCGCGGTGCCTCCCAGTCCCCAGGGAGCTGGGGCTGAAATAGCCTCTGGCCAGGATGTGGAGGGCATTGGAGGATGGGCGGGGGTGGGGGGCGCTGACGGAGTCCCCCGTGTTAGGGGTGCTGGATGGTGGGAGGCACACAGGGGACCTGGAGCTGAGTTCAGGTGATAACTGTTCTGGCACCGGGTGAGGAAGGAGGCCCTGGGACTGAGCAGACACAGCCAAGATGCCCGCGTGAGAGTCTGGGGTTCGGATAAAGTTGGGGTGGGGTGTGCAGAGGAGGCAGAGATGGAATTAAGCACAACTGGAGGTGTGGAGAGGAGGCCGCTGGGGACAGAGCTGAGAATGGACATTGTAGATGAGCGTTCGGACAGGGACCTGGGATGGCGGTGGTGGCGGTGGAGTTAAGGATACAGAGGAGGTGGGGCTTGGGGTTGGAGGTGGCAGTGGGGATTGGAGAGGGTGAGTCTGCCTGGGCCTGTGGTGGGTGCTGAGGTGGGGTCCCAGAGAGGAAGGGGAGGGGGGCAGAGTGTGGCAGATGGTGCTGGAGGGAAGGAGAGAGGGCGAAGCTGTGTGTGGAGCCCGAGGGTACAAGGAAATGTGGGGATATGGGTGTGGAAGTGGGATGCTCTTAGGGGGCCGCGGGAAGCCCTCAGCCCCTGAGACTCAAGCCGGCACCATGATGGAGGCCATCAGTGGGGTCAGAGGGCAGGCCCAGGGCCTTCCATATCCTTCCCAAAATGGACAGTTGTATCCTCATGCCGAAAGAAAGTTGTAGAGACAGATGCCTCTTGGTGTGAAGGGGAATCGTGGAAGCCCAAGACTCCTGCAGCTGGCACAAGTGTGGGAGAGGAAATGGGGGTCCCCAGCAGGTTTTAGGGGGCCATGGGCATGAGTCCGTGCTTCAGAGCTGGGAGA
Source organism: Ochotona curzoniae (assembly GCF_017591425.1). Lineage (NCBI taxonomy): Eukaryota > Metazoa > Chordata > Mammalia > Lagomorpha > Ochotonidae > Ochotona > Ochotona curzoniae. The sequence continues at coordinate 457,074 of NW_024465561.1, read as the reverse complement.
CTATCTGGGAATAGCAACTCAGGCAAGACTCACACATACGATGATAGATTTGGGGGTGACGGCGGTGAAGGATGGGCACAGGAGAGTTCAAAGGTCAAGTCTGGTAGGGTTGGAGACTGGGAAGGGATTTGGGAAGAGACAGGACCAAAGCTAGGGCCCACTAGGGAAGGGTGAAGATTGGCAGGTGGAAAGGAGGGGGGATGGGGCGGAGTGAGTGGGAGGAGCTGCAGGTGCAGGTGGGTGTGGCCAGGTGCGGGAGGAAAGATGCAAGTAGACGGGCAGGAGTGAGGCACCACTCACCTGACAGCGGCTCCTTCATCTTGGGGGGCTCGGGGACCTTGGGCGGGGGCTCCGGAGCCGCCTCGCCCGCAGGCACCACCCTCTCGGCCAAGGACGCGCGCCGGGGCTTGGGTCCCCGGCCCAAGCGCAGAAAGGCCAGCCTGCGGGCCGCCTCCTCCTCACCGGCCTGACCGCGGCTGCCCTGAAGCCGCGCCAGGAGCCCAAAGTCGGCAGAGCTCCTGCGCAGCCCCGGTGCCAGCACCCGGCCCAGAAAGGAGCGGGGTTGCCCATCCCCGGGGCTGCCCACCCGGCGGCCCGGGGTCCAGCCCAGCCGGAAGGGGGCCAGGCCTGCCAGCTTCTCCAGGGTGGCACGGCGGCGACAGGACGTCCCATTAGGCAGGCTCCCTGGCTCCCCTGCGGCGTCTTCCAGCCCCGGCTCATCGAAGGGGTTCCGAGAAGAGCGGAGGGGCAGCGTCCCTGCCCGGGACGCCTTGGGGTCTGGCACCCCTGGGCTCTTCAGGATGGGCATCTCGGCAGCAACAGTGGGCACCTGGGGGAAGCAGTGACCATGGGCACTGAGCACCCTAGGCTGGACTCTCATTTCCTGCTGTGCCCACGCAGTCCCACCAGGGAAGTCCACTTTTGGCCAATGAGGTGATTTGGGGTCAGAAGGGGGAGGCACCTGCAGCAGGGACCCTGGAATAGAGCCTGGATAAGCACCCACGCCTGACTGATGATGGCAGTGCCCAGAAGCTTCCAGAAGCTTCCACGCTCAGCCTCCTCCCTGGCCCCCCGCTGCCTGACAGCCAGGAGCAACATGCACCTGTGGCATGGGTGGTCTTGGTACCCTCCTGCCCCACAGCGGCAGGGGCAAGGGAGTCAGTCCGGAGGGGTCAAGCCTAATTCCCTAGGTGGCGCAACCCCTACCACCTCCCTGTCCAGCTCTGTCTTGTCCGTCATTAAGTCAGCTGATTCGCCAGGAGTGACTGCCCAGGGTAGGGGGGCGGACTCCCGGGGAGGGGCAGCAGCCTGGTGCATGTGTTAAATGCCACAAGAATTCAGGCTGTAGGGAGGCTTGTAGGTATAGACTGGACATTGGTGACAGTGAAGCATCCCACCAGGGGCCCCACCCTGTACAGGCACAGGGGACACTGTGGTGGCCATGGCCAGAGCCTGTGCCCTCCCAGGGCTCCTGGACTCCCTAATGAGCCTTCCTCTAAGCCCCCCTCTCTTCCCATGGCCCAGCGCCCTCCCTGGTCTCCAGCCTCCCGTCCTGTCACCTCTGTCCACCTCTGGGGACACAGACAGCACAGGCCTGCCGCTGCCCATCTGCCAAGTCTTCTGTGGCTCCGCCAAGGCCCTGGCCCCTCACAACTCCCACCCCACATCCTCCTCTTCCTCCTTCCTCTGAGCCTGAGCATCGGCTGGCCTTCCAACACAAGACTGTCTTGCCACCTCCTCCAGGATGCCCTCCCCCAGGACTCCCAGACCAAGTGCAGTGTCCTCTCCATGTGCACATCCCTGTGCAACCTGGAAGGATCAAGAGACAGGTCTGCATGCCTCCACGGAGTCAAGGGCCCCCCTCGATCAGCACTGTGTCCACGGCTCCCCAACCAGGGGCAGGCACTCAGGGCATGGGTGCTAAACAGGAAACGCAGGAAGGAAGGAGGCACGACATGCATCCCGGGGTGGCGGGGGGGCTCAACTGCCCAAGGCAGAGGGAGCAGGCCACACGGGGGGCCTGGCCCCCCACCCAGGGTGGGGGGTTGCTCCGAAAAGAACAGCTAGGGCACCAAGCAGAGTGTAGCAATCAGACGGCAGCAGTCGCGGCCCCACCACAGGCCGGTTAGACATTGCCTCAAGGAGCCCAGCCGGCCAGTGCCCTGTGACCCCATCCCCTTCTCTCAAGAAGCCCCTCTCCCCCATCACCACCGGCATCCACACAGGGGCCCAGACGGGCCTGTCTGTCATCTCTGTCTCAGGTGGGGGGAGTGGGATCCCATACCTGCTCCCTCAACAGAAGCCCCCTCACCAGACAGCCCTTGGCCGCGGACAGTAAGCACCGCATGCTACTCCACCCCGTGACTTGTGACCAGGCAGCATCCTCTCACCTGCCTCAGGTCAGGGTCAAAGGTCAGGGGTGTGCAAGGGTGAGGGGTGAGGAGGTGGGAGGAGGCGGGGGCCCTGAGCTGGCTGGCGGGCATCACAACGCCCTGCAGTTGCTTCCCAGCCTCCTTGCTCCTGCCAGCTGCAGCCCGCTGACCTCTGATATCCCAGAGTGGTAACATCAAGGCAGCCTCTGGCCTGGAGCCCCCTGGCCGGGAGCCCCCTGGCTGGTCACACCCTCTGAATCCACAGAAGGTACCCAGGAACTTCTGTCTTTACCCCCAAAAGCTGCAACCCTGCCCCCACCCAAGTGGCTTCTAGTTGCCCTCACTCCCATCGGGTTTGCCATCCCCACCCCCCACTGGCGCCAGCATCTTGCCCAAACCGGATCCAGTACCCACACCCCCAAACCTCCACCACCTCCACATGGGTCCCAACGCCTTTCCCCTTCCTGGCCCCTATACCCCTCTGCAGACAGGGCCCCCACATCCTGCCCCCTGGCCTGCCTGCCCGTGCCCAGCCCCTGACTCACTTCCGAGGCATCCCTGGAGCCCCCCGCCCGCCTCCGGCTCCCACAGGATGTCTTTCTTCGCCACCAGGGTTTTCCTCCCCAGCCCCTCCCCCTCTCTGCACAGTCGGCCCCTTGCCCCTTCACTCCCTCTCCCCAAGCCCAGGCCATGCAGCCCCCAACCTGGTCTCCCCACCTTGCTGGAATCGGCCCAACCTAAGCCAGCGTGACCCATGTCCCCAGTCCCGACCCTGTCCCCGGGTCCTGCTCCTGCCCGCTCGCCTCCTGAGGCCTCAGTCTTGCCCTGTGGCCTCCGGGGGTAGCAGCCCCACGTTCCTGTCCCTGGGGTACCTCCCTATCCCCCCCTGCATCTTTGCTCTCGCTCCTGTGCACCCTCCACTCTGCCCGCTGGCTGGCACCTTCCGGGGTCACCTTCTTTCTGGCTCCCGGCCACCCCAGGCTGGGGCAGCCTGCCTACCCCCAGGCAGGGGCTCTGGGAGACGTGGGTCCTCACCTCCCCTAGGCACACTCACCCCGATCCTCCGTGCCCCGTGTCTGTGTCCTTGCTGCTCTCGTGTGCCCTGGCCACCGTGGCCAGCACTGCCGAGAGCTTGGATTTGGGGGGTGTTGCTTGGAGGAGGACAATTTCCTGTCAGGAAACCCCTCCCTCCGTGGGCCAGGGGCGGGAAGGGCGCATTATCTGTCTGCCCTTGCAGCGGGGCTGGGACGGACCTGGGCCTGCAGCCCAGCCCCGCCCACTCTTCACGCCTGTTGAGGTGCCAACACCATCCTGGGCACCCTGGGGAGATTCCCCGGCCCCTGCCCGTGCTGCACTCCAGCCCCCAGCGGCCAGCAGCCTTGGGGCTGGATCTGGTGTGTGGTCCTGGGAAGTCATCCCCCCGCCAGGGCTCTGTGCAAGTTGAAGGGGAAGGAGGGGTGGGATTGGACAAGAGAGTTCTCCAGCTTCAGAAGCTGGGACTGGGGGCCGCTAGGTGTGGCTCTGGGGCTGGAGCCCCCTTAAGCTCCTTCGACCTTTGCTCTCAGGCCCCTCTCTGTTCTCCCGAGAGGAACAGGTGCCTCTGCTCTTGTGCCCCAGTGTCGGTTCACCAAGCCGACCTTAAAAAAACAATGATATATTTGAAAAGCAGAGTGATGCGAGACTGACATCCTTTGCAGCAGCCTGGCCAAAGCCTGTAGCCCCACATGGGCATCCTTGCTGCCAGTGTGTCAGCAGGAAAGCGGCTGGTGAAATGAAGCGGCTCGGAAGGGGGGCAGCCAGGACCCTAATGGGCCCTCTGACACGGGTGGGGGTGGGGCACAGTGACTTAGCTCACAGCACCACTGCGCCCCTGGTGAATGGGGGGGTAGTGGGAGCAGGGTTCCCATCCTGCTTGGAGGGGCTGTCACCTACTGGCTTGGGCATAGCTAGGGTCAAGGGTCACACCTCCTCTCCCACCCCAGAGGCTGTAGGGGAAGTGGGTCAGGGGTTAAGATGCCAAGGACTGGGCCCGGCGTGGTGGCGCAGTGGTTAAGTCCTCGCCTTGCACACCCGGGATCCCATATGGGCGCCAGTTCTAATCCCCGCAGCCCCGCTTCCCATCCAGCTCCCTGCCTGTGGCCTGGGAAAACAGTCGAGGACGGCCCAAAGCTTTGGGACCCTGCACCCGCGTGGGAGACCCGGAAGAGGCTCCTGGCTTCGGGTTGGCATAGTATCGGCCGTTGCGCTCACTTGGGGAGTGAATCATCGGACGGAAGATCTTCCTCTCTGTCTCTCCTCCTCTCTGTATATCCGCCTTTCCAATAAAAATAAATAAATCTTTAAAAAAAAAAAAAAAGATGCCAAGGACTGCGGGTCTGAAGTTCCTGGACAATGGGCTGTGGAGGAGGGGCTGGGGACCACCAGGGATCTACCATGCCGCCTTCCCCAGTTTCTAACATGCTAAATGGTGCCCTCCAAACACCCTAAAATGGTAAGGGTCTGGGGGGAGCTCAGCATGGGGACCAGGTGGGGACCACCAGTACCACTAAGTCCAGGAGGGGGTTATCAGCCCTGGAGGAAATCCTTGAGCCATGGCAGGCTGGCCCCACACACCCTAGGCCCTGCAGCCACCTCGGCTGCCGGATTACATCCATGGACTTGTATAGTTAATGGTTGTTAGTAAATAAAACATACTTTCTACAAACAGAATTTTTTTTTTAAGTTTTCGATTTATTTCAAAGGCACACAGGAATCTCTGATTCCGATATTTACTTCCCAGATATCTGTGCCAGCTGAACCCCAGGTCCCCAGGTGAGTGGCAGTGACGCAGCCATTCAAGCCATCACCTGCTGACACTCCAGGGCGCAGGGCCCCTTACCCAGGCTGGTGGATGAAGAACCAAGTGTCACAAGAGGGGCGTTCTTACCAGCTGCACCCCTCGCCCTCCCCCCCAAAAGTGTTTTTAAGACTCATCTACTTTGTGGTCTTCCCCTCTGTAAGCCTCAGTCCAGCGCCCCCACAGAAGATGGGACATAATGGGGTGGTTGGGGTGGGAACAGGGTCCCCAGGATGGGTGATGGCGGCAGTGCAGGGAATGGATCTGCTGCCCTCGTGTGGTGTGTGTGACTCCTGCGGCTCTGAGAACTCGGTCCCCTGTGTCCCTCCCCACCACCGGCTGCCTGTCATGTAGTCTGTCACCCAGAGGAGACCCTGAAGTTTCTGAAACTCCATCTTAAACTCACCTCTGCCCTCCAGGCCTGAGACTCCTCACGCTGGAGAATACAAAGATGGGGCAAGTTCCCACTTGACCCCTGGGACACACCGGGTTGCTCTCAAGGACCCGAGGGGACATTAGGGACACGTGGACAACGCCAACCCTGCCAGGCATGGCCAGGCAACCCAAGGAGGCCCCCACACGGGTCCATCAGCCATGGGCTGGCAGGCCAAACTTGCTCAGCAGGTGTCTAGGGTGGGCCGGGCAGACGTGGGAGGTTTCACCATTGCATCTGCCAGTTCCCACAGTATAAACTTCCGCCGGGCAATTGGCTTCAATTTCCCGAAGGGAGGTCACTGAGGGTTTGGGGGAAGCCATACATGGAAGCCCAGCATGGCAGAGCCCCTTGGCTGTGTGGAGAGTGGGCACCTCAGGCAGAGGCAGGCACACCTGCAGCACCAGCGTCCCATATGGGTGCTGGTTCAAGTCCCAGCTGCTCCACTTCCCATCCAGTTCCCTGCTTGAGGCTTGGGAAAGCAGTAGAGGACAGTCCAGTCTTGGGACCCTGGAATCATGTGGGAGACCTGGGAAAAGCTCCTGGCTTCTCACCAGCCCAGTTCTGGCTATTGTGGTCACTTTGGGAGTGAACTAGTGGAGGAAAGATCTTTGTGTCTCCCCTTCTCTTTGTAACTCTGCCTTTCCAATAAAAAGAAAAAGTCTTTAATCAGTAGTAGAAGAGTAACGTAGTTAAGACGGATGTAGCATTCGTGTTTTCCATATAATTTGCTCACACAGCTTAATTTTCTTCAAGAATGAAAGTGTTGAACAACCAACTCCAACATTCCTGCCACCGCTGGCACCTGCTCTCGCATTGCCCGCCCTGGGGGTCACACAGGCGGACAGAGCTGGGGGACAGCGGAGGAGACTCCGCCCGTGGTGCCCACCACTGGGGTGTGGCATCTTCCGGAGGGGGCGGGGAGAGGTGAGCCAGCCCCCCCCCCCAGCCCAGGCCCAAGCCCCCCACCACGCCCTTGGGCCCTTGTTCCTCTGTTGGGACAGCTTCCTGGGTGCTCTCCTCGGCCGGCTGCTGTGCGGCTTCCCTTGCGCTCCGCGCGCCCGGGTGCCGGTCGGCCTGGGTGTGCAGGCGGGTCTCGTCCTCCTCCTCCTCCTCCTCCTCCTTCTGGGGTGAGGTGGTCTCCCTCTTTGTGTCCTTGTCTTTGTGTCTCCCCGTCTCTGTCCGCCCCTCGGGGCTCCCCATCTCCACGAGCCCCTCTGCGTCGGGACCTCACCGGCGCGCCCGGACCTGCCTCCGCCCCCGGAGTCCCCGGGCCGGTCCGGGCCTGCGCCTTTAAGGGCCGGTGGCGGCGGCGGCGGCGGCGGGGGAGGGGTCCCGGGGCCCCGCCTTGCCGCCCCTCCCCCTGACGTCCCTTCCTCCCGGCCCCGCCGCCGCCCCGGCCGGCTCCGCGCCCCCTCCCCGCCCGCCGCCGCCGCCGCCGCCGGCGCCCCCCATGGCGCCCCGGGCCCCCCAGGCGCCGGGCCACTAAGGATCCTCGGCAGCCGCCGCCGCGCCCTGGCCCCGTCGCGCGCGCGGCGCGCGGACCCCGGCGTCCACGGCGTCCGGCTTTTGAGCTCGCGTCCCCCCCTTTCCTAAGGCCGGCGTGGGGGGGGAGGGGGAGCCAGGGGACCCCGGGATCCCCGCCCCCCCCACCCGGCCGCCCCTGCCTGCCTCTCCCTCCCCCACCCGGGACCCGGAGGAGAAGATGTCTTCGCGGACGGCGCTGGCCCCGGGCAACGATCGGAACTCGGACACGGTGAGTGGGGAGGGTCCGGCCCCTTGGGGGGGACCCTGACTGCGCGAACCCCGACCCCCGTGACTGCCCCGGTCTCCTCCTCCGGGACCTCCAGGCCCAGGGGAGCCCGGCCTGACCTGCCCAGCGTGTTGGGGCGCCCCTCTCCAGGGACCCCCCTCTCTGGCCCCTCTGCTGACCGTTTCCGCTCGGGGTGCTACCCCGCAGGAAGCCCCCTCCCCCGGCCGGCCCGGAACCCCTCCCTCCTTCAGCAGCGTGCTCCCCACCGGCAAGCAGCTGGCCCCTTCTCCCCAGGCCCCTGACCCCCGGTGGCGCGGCCTGGCCCTGGGCTGCAGCCTTGGGCGCTGGCCTGCCCTGCTCTCGGTGCCCCCTATGCTGCGACCGCTGGACAGGCAGGCTGGAGAAGTGGTCTCCACCTTTCCGGGGCCCAGGGCCCTGGCTGGCTCCTTCAAGGTCTTCCTGCTGGCTCACAGGCCTGTGTCTGGGTTCCCAGCACCCCCCAGCACTGGGAGGGGGACCTCATAGATGTGTCAGGAGGACCCTCCCTCACTGGTCTCCTCCCTTCCAGCGCTTAAGACATTCTAGCTCTGGCGTCTAGGCCCTGGCCCAGCCTGACTGCCCGCCTCCTGGGCCAGGTCAGCTCCTGGTGAGAAGCCTGTCGCCAAGCCCCAGCCTCTTGTCGCCCTTTGGGCCTGGCCCCTGTCTTGGAGGCGCCCAACCCCCCTTCATGGCCCAGGGCCTATCCTGTCCTGCAGGGCATCCATGTACCCCAGGAAGCCCCCACCCCAGCTGCTCTACCAACCCCAGCTCTGAGGCCTGACTCCAGGCCCTGCTTCCAGAAAGCTCCTGGCCTTGAGCCTTCCAGTCCCCCCCTAGCCTTGGGGTCCCTCTGTCTGGAGCCTCCTGCACACTTGGGTGGCCTGGTGGGGGTGGCCCCAGGCCTGCTCCAGGGTAACTTGCTCCCCCAAGCTTCCCATGCCCCTCCCCAGTTTCTGGCTTCCTGACCCCCTTAGGGGCCTGGCCGGCCAGTCCTCCCCCACCAGGGTTTCTGCACCCCAGCTTCCCTCAGGAGTGCCTGCCTCTGCCTCTTAGGCTGCCCAGATTTACGCCTTGGGGGCATTGGAAGCCCTGGCTCCCTGCGTCCTGTGCTGGCTGTGCCCCCTGATGGGCACAGGGCCCTGACTGGCAGGGGGTAGGGGAACCCGCCTGAGGGCCTGGTGTGGGTGCAGCCTGGCCCCAGGGTGATCACACACGGTGAGTTGGGCTGACTGCTGTCTGCCCCTCTGCACGCGGGCTCAGCCTTGGCACCCTCCCCCCATGTTGGGTTTTGGGGAGCCAGAGCACACAGTTACGCAGGGCCAAGCCTCTAGGGTTCCACTGTTCTCCCCTTGATGATCTGGTGGACACAGGTTCGTGCTGAGCTCATGGCCCTCCTTGCCCCCACTCAGCCTCAGTTTTCCTCCCTGTAAAATGGGCCTCATCCCCAGACTCCCCCCTCCCATGGCTGCTGAGTCTCAGGCCAGGTCACTGAGGCTCACCTGCTGGGCAGACTGGCTCCCTCTGTCTCCCTGTAAGATCTGAGGTTGCATCCCGCTTCCCTGCTACCTGGTTACCATGGCAACAGCCGTGCTGGGGTCCTGCTCCCTACCTCAAGTCCCAGGTCCCCCACTAGGGGGCCACCCTCCCCAGGTTCCCTAGCAACTGGCTGCTGTGTCGGGGTGCCAGCCAGGCTGATGGCGGGGGACACGAGCTGGGCCAGCTGGCGATGCCTGTCAGTTTTTAGCTCCCACCCCCAGCCCCTGGGGGCTTTTTCACCCAGTATCCCAGATGCCCTGTGCAGGGTCCCCCCACCTGGCCTGCTGCCTTCAGAGGGGCCACCCTACACCTGTCAGCTCTTCTGATACCACGAGCCTTCTTCGTGCTTACGTATCAGGGGATTGAAGACCCCAGTCTCCACCCTTCCATCTCTCTCAGGAGGGGCCGGGGCTGAGGACAGCGCTGTGGCCATGGCCAGCAGACCTGGGGTTGACTCTCACATACCCTGCTCCAGCTGTACCCTGCCCCACCAGGGCCCGGGGTCCTGCCTGGAGAAAATGGGCCAGGGCAAGGGGTGGATGGCTGTGGCCGCCTGGCCCAGGAAAGGAGGTTGGCCTCCTCCACGCTTGGGTGTGACACGTGACCTTGAAAAGCTCTTTAGGGAGAAGCTTGTCTCCCGAGAACCTGGCCCCCCTAGTCTGTGAAATAGGGGTGACCAATGCACTCAGGTGCTGGTGGTTGAAGTGCTGGTCAGTGGCCGCTGGCCACCTGCTTTCTGTAGCTGCCTTTGTTTTCTGGCTCCTTACCTGGGCCCCGCCAAGGCCACCGGGTCTGAGGGAGCGCCACCCTGGCTGGGGCCTCTGGCCCCAAATGGGAGGCCTGCTCCCTGGGGCCCACAGTGGGGACTGGACAGCGTGGAGCAGGCAGGTGACCAGTGGGGCGGAGGAGGCCGCAGCTGGAGGGATACAGCGCCAGGGACAGCCAGGCGCAGTGGCGTGGGCGGCAGCAGCAGCAGGTCAGGGCCCCAAGGGGAGGCCGCAGCGTCTCCTGTGGGAGGGAGGAGGCAGGGACCGGACCAGGGCTTGGGGCAGGATCGTGCAGGCAGCTTACTTACCAAAAACCCTGGGCAGCTCAGGGGGCGGGGAGGGGTGCTCTTGATCTGCCCCTTCCAGACCTGAAGTAACCAAGGCTGCCAGGCTGCTGGCAGGTGTCGGGGCAGTAAGGAGTAGAAGGTTTTGATTTTTACAAGATTCATTTGGTTGAAAAGCAGAGTTATAGAAAGAAGGGGCCAAGAGAGAGAGACACACACACAAGGAGATCTTCCATCTGCTGGTTCACTTCCCAAATAACTACAATAGCCAGAGCTGAGCCAATCCAGAGCCAGGAGCCAGGAGCTTCTTTAGGGTCTCCCACACAGGTGCAGGGTCCCAAGGCTTTGGGCTGTCCTCGACTGCTTTCCCAGGCCACAGGCAGGGAGCTGGATGGGAAATGGAACAGCTGGGACTCAAACTGGTACCCATTAGATGCCAGTGCTGCAAGCTGCGCCAAAGCAGCCAGCCCCGAGGAAAAAGCCTGTTGGCATTGGACTTGGAATGTGTTTTGGGGGCTGCAGTGGGGACCGCAGGGGGCTGCGGGAGGTTGCAGCTGCTGATGGTTGGGACAGGACATTGAGTGGGGACAGAGCCCTCATGGGTAAGCTTGAGGCTGCAGCTTCTAGAGCTGCCAGGAATACGAGGGGGCTGCCCTGGGGCTTCTGTCTGCAGAGAGAGATGCAGTGGCTGCAAGGGAGGCCCAGGTCGGGGGGTATCGGGCAGCACCAGGCTGGAGGACTCACTCTGTGTCTCCTCTGCCCAGCATGGCACGTTGGGCAGCGGCCGCTCCTCAGACAAAGGGCCATCGTGGTCCAGCCGCTCTCTGGGCGCCCGCTGCCGGAACTCCATCGCCTCCTGCCCTGAGGAACAGCCGCACGTGGGCAACTACCGGCTGCTCAGGACCATCGGCAAGGGCAACTTCGCCAAGGTCAAGCTGGCCCGGCATATCCTCACGGGCCGCGAGGTGAGCGTGGAGTCCCAGGGCAGGCCTGCCAGTACCACTCCCATCCCCACTCCAGGCCGGGGCGGCTGGCACAGATGTGTGTGGCATTTCTCAGGTGGCATGGGTAGACCTGGCCACCCCATGTGTGAATGGTGGGCTCTGGCAGCTCGGAGCCTTTTAGAGACCTCAAGGATAGGACAGCCTCTCAGCTGGACGCTGACTGTGGCAGCATTAGTGCAAAAGGCGCGTTCACGCAGACCGCAATCCCCGAAGGCGGCAGGTGCCCTTGCCCCTCCCCCACCTCACCACCAGCTCTGGAGAAACTGCCGAGGGTCGGCTCTCTAGCCTTGGCTGGCCTCTCCGGGTGCCCTCGCACCATGCCCATCATACCCACCAAAGACCCCAGGCCCTGGCAGGTGCACAGGCAGATTCTGAGAAAGCACCTGATTGCATGGCAGTGCCCCACCCTGCCCCCCGACTCAGGATCGGGTTCGGGGACACCCTGGTCTGGCCTCGAGGGCAGCACCAGACAAAAAGCTGAAGCATCCGCTCGTCCACTGGGGACCCCAGCGTGTGGGACCACACTTCCGTGGTGGGTCCTAGCACGTGAGCACGGAGAGAGCTGGGGGCGCAGGAATAGCGAGTTCCCATCCCGCTGACAATGTATGCACGCGGCACGCCTCACACATCCCCAGAGAGGAACCGTATGATCGTCTCCACGCTGGCATGCCAAGTGTTTGGCACAAGTTTTTAAAGCACACATCCACAGGAATGCAGGCAGGGGGAGGGGAGCTCCCCCACAGGGAACGCATCGCCCTCTGCTGTAAGAGTGGCCCTACTGGGGGCGCAGAGAGCGCCAGGCTGGGCTCCCCACGCCTGCAGGGTTTCTCTGAAAGGTAGAGTTAGAAGAGACACACAGATCTTGTGTGTCCCTGTTCACTCCCCATGCGGCCGCAATGGCTGGAGCTGAGCTGATCCGAAGCCAGGAGCTTCCTCCGGGTCTCCCATGTGGGTGCTTGGGCCGTCCTCCATTACTTTCCACGGTACATTAAGAGAGCTGGATGGGAAGTGGAGCAGCCAGGACTCAAACCGACACTCATAAGGGATACCAGTGTCGCAAGCTGAGGCTTAACCAGCTATGCCACAGCACCGGTCCCATACTTTTCAACCCCCTGACTCCTGGAAAGCACCCGGCTCTCTGACCCGATGTCTAATTCTAAACAAGAACAAACATTCTGATTTCCTCTCGAACTGGCTGGCTCAAGGCCTGTTTCTCTCTTTGTAAAAATTACTTCTTTATTTTTATTGAAAGAGTGGCAGTGACAGAGGTCTTATAGCCAGTCCGTCACTCCCCGGAAGCCCACCGCAGCCCGGGCTGGGAGAGGGCAACGCAGCGGCTCCGAGCTGCATCCAGTCTCCCTCTGTGGAAGCAGGCACTTGGACCACCACTGTCTGCTGCCCCCAGGGTGCACATCAGCAGGGAGCTGGATCAGACACAGAGCAGCCAGGATTCGATCTGGCCACTCTGCTGTGGGACCCAGGCACCTCACGTGGTGACTTGGTTATTATAGCCCTAGCTCTTTGGGGGGAAAAAAAAAAAACACGTTAAATCCCTGTGCACAAAACTGCTTAGTGTTGGCCAAGTGACCGTGGAACTGCTCGCTCCTCAGCGTCCCCGCCTGCTGGGGTCATTGTGCGTGGGAAGTCCGTGGCCAGGGCCAGTCCCAGAGGTGGCTGCACCAGGGCAAGCCAGGAGCTCCGAGCTCCATCCTCGGCTCCCACAGGCTCTTTAGAGCGGAACAGAACCATGCCCAGGTGTTGATTCTCAAGGTCTTGGTCACCCTCACACACCCCATGCCCCCAACTCCTGGCCAGGGCCTCATACTGGGGAAGAGGGCACTCCCAGGGGCTCCCCTGAGAGGGGGGATGGAGAAAGGCCCCCACGTCATGAGCCCGCCTCACAGCCACGGGCCTGCGGGGCCTCAGCCTTACACCCCTCCACTCCACTCCTAGGTCGCCATCAAGATCATCGACAAAACCCAGCTGAACCCCAGCAGCCTTCAGAAGGTGAGGCAGGGAGAGGGGCCCAGGGTGGCCAGGCAGTGTCAGGGAGTGGGAGGTGGGTCTGGGATGGCCGTGGCAGCCGGCCCCGGCCTCACTCTCTCTGCCTTTCCTGCCACACCCAGCTGTTCCGTGAAGTCCGTATCATGAAGGGCCTGAACCACCCCAACATCGGTGAGGAGCGACGTGACAGCTGGGGGCTGGGCACTGCCTTCCAGGTCCCTGTGAGGCCTGGGTGAGGACGCACAGGTCTTGAGGGCTCGGTGCCTAGCTGAGCCGTCGGTGGCTTTACTGTCATTGTCACCAGGCAGGGGCTTTGGGGCTTAGGGGCTTTGTGGGGGAAGTGGGGTTTGGGATGGCGCACTCTTAGTCTTGCCAGTTGGGGCTGCACGGTGCTGCCTGGCACTGCGCCCCTGACCCTGTGGGCAGCTAAGCCGGGCCCAGCAGTTTGGGCAGTGACACAATCAGTAGGGAACCGTGGAGTATTCTTAAGCTGGGGTCCCCCCTCATCCGCGCCTGCCCCCCACCCTTGCAGTGAAGCTCTTCGAGGTGATCGAGACGGAGAAGACACTGTATTTGGTGATGGAATACGCAAGCGCAGGTGAGGCCCCGCCCCACCTGGGCCCCGCCCCACCTGGGCCCCGCCCCCACCGCCACCTGCCCTGCTCGCCCGGCCCCGCCCCCACATGCTTTGACCACCCAGCTCCATCCCACAGGAGAAGTGTTCGACTACCTCGTGTCCCACGGTCGCATGAAAGAGAAGGAGGCCCGAGCCAAGTTCAGACAGGTGTGGCACGGGGCTAAGGGTGGGGCTGGGGCCCTGGCTGTGGGAGAAAGTGTGGAGGCGGTGGGCCGGGCCCAGGTGTGTGTGCAGGCTGGTGGCGTGGGCAGCAGGCTGTGCCCAGTTACACAGGTGCAAGGCTGCCAGGCGTGCGTGACTGGCCGGCTGCCCTGGGTGGGAGGTGCTGCATGTCTGCAGGTGAGCCATGAACTCATGGGCACACCCAGGTGTGAGGGTGGGTGGGGACGGGGCCTGACGTCCAGGTTTCTCTGGCCCTGGTGCGGTTTCCAGGTGTCCCGGCGCACGTGTGTGTGTGTGTGGAGCGGGGGGTGTCCTACGGGCCTCTGGCTGTGGCTGAGCCAGGGTCCCCAGGGACTTGTTGGGGGTGCAGACTGTGAGGTGATCGACCCCCACCTTCCCCCCCAGATTGTCTCAGCTGTGCACTACTGTCACCAGAAAAACATCGTACACAGGGACCTGAAGGTAAGCCCTGCCAGCCCTTGGCCTGGCTGTCCCTCCCCAACCCTGAGCAGCCAACTTTCCCAGGCTACAGAACACAAGGGAAAGAAACAAAGTATCGTGGGCCAGCTGTGGGACAAGGACACAGGAGAGGATGGAGCTCTCAGACTCCAGAATGTTCTAGAATCCTTGTCGATGAGGGTTTTCCGGCCCGGCAGTCACATGGCCTGACGGACCTTAGAGCTGGAGGACGGCATGGAGGGGTGGGCAGCCGTGAAGGGGGCTTGGGCTGGGCAGCCTCCTTTGGGGCCCTGTGTTCCTGGGAGTCCCAGCTGCACATGGGCTGCTCCGAAGCACGTACCAGGCAGCCACCCATCAGGTCAGGCGCAGGAGCCTTGGGCTCCCATCAACCAGTCAGCCACCAGCTTGAGAGTACCTGCTCGGGGCTGGGCCTCACGCTGCAGGCTCTCATGGACTACTTAAAATGTAGGACCAGATTGGCTTATTGTATTTTTTTAAAGATTTATTCATTTTTGGGCCCGGCAGTGTGGCCTCATGGCTAAAGTCCTCACCTTGAACACAGGATCCCATGTGGGTGCCAGTTCTGGTCCCGGTGGCTCCACTTCCCATCCAGCTCCCTGCTTGTGGCCTGGGAAAGCAGTTGAGGATGGCCCAAGTGCTTGGGACCCTGCACCCATGTGGGAGACCTGGAAGAAGTTCCTGGCTCCTGGCTCCGGATCAGCGCAGCACCGGCCATTGCAGTCACTTGGGGAGTGGGTCATCGGACAGAAGATCTTCCTCTCTGTCTCTCCTCCTCTCTGTATATCTGACTTTGCAATAAAAATGGATAAATCTTTAAAGAAAAAAAGATTTATTCATTTTTATCTGAGAGGCAGATTTACAAAGAGAAAGATTTTCCACTGGCTGGTTTATTCCCCAAGTAGGTGCGATAGTTGGAGCTGAGCCAATTTGAAGCCGCAAGCCTCTTCCGGGTCTCCCGAGCAGGTGCAGGGTCCCAAGGCTTTGGACCATCCCCCATTGCTTTCCCAGGCCACAAGCAGGGAGCTGGATGGGAAGTAGAGTGGCCAAGATACAAACCGGCGTCCTATGCAATGCTGGGCTTACATGTGGAGGATTAGTCTGTTGAGCTACCATGCCAGCCTGGCATTATTGTTTAAAATATAAAAACTTTGCACACCAGCGTTTGGCCTGGGGATTAAGGTGCAGCTCAAGGCATTGTGTACTCTGTCTACAGAGCCTGTGCTTCCCCCCCACCCCCCCCGAGTCCTGCTGCCAGCCGGTACGCATGCTGGGAAGCAGCAGGGTGACCCTGGCGTGTGGGCTGCTGATGCCCACATAGGACACCCACGCGAGTACCTGGCTCCCAGCTGAAGTCTGGCTGAGGCCCCTCTGGTGTGGGCATTTGGGGAGCAAACCTTCCCCCCCACCCCCCCCGCTGGTCTTGCCTTCCAAATAGGTGGAAAAAACACCATTTTTTTAAACATTGAAACACTAATCCATTGTAGGCAGGCTGTTTTGCAAAAATCCCCTATTAAAATAAATTACAGGGAAAATGAAAGAAAATGTACAAAATGCAAGCCGCATTGTTTAAAATTATATCTTAAACCCCACTGTGCCCAGTTCCTGTAGCATTTCCCGGCCCTGCCGGGCTTTCCCCTGGGCAGGTGGGGGTGAGCCTGGAGAGTGGGCGCCCCCTGCTGGAGGGTCCTGGCTGTGGCTAAAGCGGCAGCAGGGCGGCGTCATTTCCCCCCTTGTGGGAGCGGCTTTAGGCTCAGGGTAGGGGCCTGGGCCAGGGCTGCTTTGTGGCTCTTTCACTCTTCGGGGGCAGAAGCAGGGCAGGCTGGACAGAAACGAGCCTGCTGGGGTGGCAAGGCTGTTCGGTCATGGCGTGGGGGAAAGGCGTGACGCAGTGACCTTCCAGAGGGCAGACTTAGCTTGTAGTTACAAATGGGCAGAGGTGGGCACTCCTGCCGCAGGGCTGGACACCTGCTCTGCTGCTTTCTTGCTGTGCACAGGAGGTGGCCTCTCCGTGCCTTGGTCTCCTTGCCTGGGCAGTGGCCCCACACCACGTGCTGGAGAAGGCCCAACACTCCATGCAGCGTTTGTTGGGAACTCTGTGTGCTGCATGGGGCCTTGCCGGCACGTGCAGGGAAACTGAAGCCCGCAGCTATGTGGCGGCTCACACAGGGCACATGCATTGAGTGGGTGCTTGGTGGTGGAATACACAAGGTGAGACCCCGGCCCACCAAGTGAAGCCAAGATGTTTCTAGATGTGTCCAAGTGACCGCATGACGTATATACATGTGACCCCATAGATGTGTGCCTCGACCCCATGGCGTGTGTACACATGACCCCACGTTAAGCTGCCACCCACACACAACAGACCACAGGCCCGGGTACTTGGGGCTGCAGGTGGGTGTGTTGCAGTCATTCTTTGCATTCCCAGGGGACCTGAGTGATCCTTCCTCTCCATTGATTACACTGAGGCGGCTCGGGGACAGGAGTGTGTCAAAGAGCGTGATCTTGGAACAGAAGCTCCCTGTAGGAACAGGGGTAGAACTGTCCCCACTCTATGGAGGAAGAGGAGGCTGGGGCCCAGAAACACGAGGTTGCTGCCCAAGATGCAGGGACGGAGCCCCGAGCCCCGGCAAGCTGCCCACCTGCCACTCTGACACAAGGACAGGACCCCGGAGTCCAGGCTGCCGCCCCACCAGACCCCCTCACCTGCCTTCCCTGCCTTTCCTGCCAGGCCGAGAACCTGCTGCTGGACGCCGAAGCCAACATCAAGATCGCAGACTTCGGCTTTAGCAATGAGTTCACGCTGGGCTCGAAGCTGGACACGTTCTGCGGGAGCCCTCCGTACGCTGCCCCGGAGCTGTTCCAGGGCAAGAAGTACGACGGGCCCGAGGTGGACATCTGGAGTCTGGGAGTCATCCTGTACACCCTCGTCAGCGGCTCCCTGCCCTTTGACGGGCACAACCTCAAGGTGCCAGGGGCGGGGCGGGGCGGGGGCATGGGCAGGCTGGTAGGCCTTTCCTGCTGAGGTTTAAGTCCAGGGAAAAGACCAGGAAGGGGCTGCACTTGCTGGCCGGGTCTGTGTCCCCCCACGGTGCGTGCTGTTGTCATGGTTGCAAGTGGACCGTGGAGGGTCAGGCACCGTGTGGTCCCCCCGATGTCCTCATGTGAGCTTGGCAGCTGTTTTTTGCTTCTAGTCAAGGGTCCCCTCAGGGTCCCAGCTGCCTCCTATGACAGGTACTTCACAGGCACCCCAGTCCCCAAGCCTTTGTGATGTTGGAGAAGGACCAGTGGGCCAGTGAGCACCATGTTGGCGGCCGCAGGAGGCACATAGCCAGGGGCTGGCTCCGCACTGGCCTGAGATGGAGTGACGTAGGAGTTGTCTTCTGATTCTGTTTCTCCCCCATGAGGTGGAGAGCTGCACAGCCGCCCCGAGCGAGCGGTGAGCTTTTCCGGCAGGGTGTGGTACCAGCCACCCAGAGGGGCGTGGTATAACACCCACATCCCACATGAGCGCTGGTTCAAGTCCCCGCTGCTTCACTTCCCATCCAGCTCCATGATAAAGCGCCTGGGAAAGCAGTGAAGGACGGCCCAAGGGCTTCGGCCTCTGCCACCCAGGAGGGAGACCCGGCTGGAGTTGTGGCCCCTGGCTTCAGCCTGGCCAGCCCAAGCCACCCCAGCGCTCTGTGCAGTTACTTGGCCAGTCAAAGATCAGTTTGTGCCCCTCTCTCTGTAACTCTGCCTTTCAAATACATTAATCTCTTTTTTAAAAAATATATTGGCTTGTGGCTCAAGGCCAGGGCCTCTGTGCCCTTGCCACAGCTTGGCGGGGCCACCGCAGGCTGTGGAGACGGCAGGGAGCCAGGGCAGGGCTCCAGGCCTGGGCCCCTCAGGAAGCTGGGAGCCCTGCCCTGCACTGGCCTTGAGACCCCAGATGCCACTGAGGGCCTCCCAGAGGCCCCGCCCACACACACCTGGGAAGCCTGCTGGGGCGGGGCCATGGCTCAGGCCCCGCCTCCAGCCACACAGCCCCCTGGCCGGGACCTCGCTTGTTGGGGGGGAGCGGGGACTTTGGTTTCCTCTCTGGAAAGCTTGCATCTGCACCCATGGCATGGCGCTGTGACAGTGGCTGTCTGTGTGAGACACGTGGGGGACTCTGCTTAGTCCAGGGAGGGTCAGCGCTCTTCCTGGAACCCCAAGATCCAGCCTCACCCCCCAGGAACTAGACGTCACTCACCCCTGGCACCTGATTTCCATCTCCCTTGGTTCTTTTTAATTTGGAAAAAATCTGCTGACTTCAGGGCAGATAGACGGACAAAGCGTCCATCCACCGTTTGCCCAGACACACACCACGGCCGGAGCTGGTCCTAGCACCAAGGCCAGGAGTTGGGGGCCAGGAGCTCAAGCCAGCCTCCAGGCCTCGGCTCTCAGAGCCTCGGAGCCACTGGCTTCCCAGCGCGGGCATCAGCTGGAGTCAGGAGCCGAGACCTCAGCCCAGGCCCTGGCAGACGGGGCCCAAGCCCCACCCCCCCCAAGGCCACGGAGCAGGCCCTGGAGTGTTGTAGTTCACCTGGGGCAGCAGAGGTGCACCCCACCCAGAGCAGGTACCATACATCTTACAGATGCGCCCTCTGGGGGCACAGGTGCAGGCCTGCACAGAGGGACGTTCCAGTAGCCCCAGCTGACCCAGCACCCCCTTCGCCAGGCTCCTAGAATTTTATTTGTAAGATTCCCTGTGAGGGAAGAGTTAGCACAGCTTAAGAATAGCTTCTCTGGGGAAATCATCGTGGCTACATGATGCCCCGGGGGACCTCAGTTTAGACCCCGGACTTAGCACTTCTGCCCTTGGACGGACCAGGAGGAGTGAATGAGTGCAGAGGTGGGGGACGGGGTATCCAGCCCCACAGTGTGGGGAGTCGGGTAAGCTGGTCTCCACATGAGGAGTTGGTGGGGCGTCCCCCTCCCCCTCGGTGCAGCCTGCCAAGTGACTGGTCCCCGCAGGAGCTGCGGG
Source organism: Ochotona curzoniae (assembly GCF_017591425.1). Lineage (NCBI taxonomy): Eukaryota > Metazoa > Chordata > Mammalia > Lagomorpha > Ochotonidae > Ochotona > Ochotona curzoniae. The sequence goes on along the minus strand of NW_024465561.1, from coordinate 437,762 downwards.
AGCGCGTCCTGCGCGGGAAGTACCGCGTCCCATTCTACATGTCCACAGACTGTGAGAGCATCCTGCGCAGATTCCTGGTGCTGAACCCCGCCAAGCGCTGTACTCTCGAGGTGAGCCGCCCCCGGGCCCCCACACCAGTCATTAGCTAATGAGCCTGATTACAGGGTGCAGGCCCCAGATGGGGCGGGGGCGGAGGGCAGCAGCAGGAGATGGCAACTTCAGAGAGAGAGGGCCTCCTCGTCGGGGTGCCAGGCACCTGCTGGGGCGGTGGGGGGGGTGCATCTGAGGGCTCCCCGTTCCTCCTCTGACACTCACCTTCCCTCCCCCCCCCCCCCTGCAGCAAATCATGAAAGACAAATGGATCAACATCGGCTACGAGGGCGAAGAGCTGAAGCCGTACACGGAGCCCGAGGAGGACTTTACCGACACCAAGCGGATCGGTGAGGGTCCCGCACTCCCAGCCCACCTGTTCCGGGGGGGCGGTGCAGGGCGGTGAGCATGCTTCCTCTAGCGTCTGCCAGGCTGGCCCGGGGCTTCTTCCGGCTTCCTCTCCTGTAATATGTTCCTATAACAGGAACACCTGCTGGCGTGCCCCAGCCATTGGCATCTCCTTCCTCACCTCCCCAAAGGCCCCCTCCTCCCCACTTCTGTCCTCATGTCCCCAGCTGGGCACTCCAGGACACCTGCATTCTCCCCTTGTACATGGAGGCCGCCTGCCAGCACCAGTCAGCGCTGGGTCAGGAAGCCGAGGGTCCTCAGCAGGGTCAGGCTGAACCGGTATAGGAGGCACCTTGCAGATTGCAGATCAGCACAGAGCCGGCAGGTTCATCTGGCCTGACCTGCTGCTAACCATGTACTCATTCATATCAGTAGAAAAATCTCCAGGCACAACCGGATCCAGGTGCTCAGTAGTGGAGAATCTAGATTCTTCCCCCCAGGGCCCTCCTCACTAGGGGCAAAGCTGACCCGGACAGCCGGGCTCCCTGACAAGAAGGGGAGGGGCTTCCCTTGTAGAAGCCCTAGGCTGGCTGGTGGTCCCTGAATGTGTGCATTCTCATTGGCCATTGTTACGTCTTGTACCTGCTCTGAACCAATCAGAGTGACTCAGGGTGGGGGAGAGAACAGGTGCTGGCTGGTGCCTCCCACACTGGGGTGCACAGCTGGTGAAGGTGTGTGTGTGTGGGTGGGTGGAATATTCTAGGAGGGAAAGGTCATGGGTGCTGACTGGAGGGAGCAGGCAACACCCGGGGAGGCTGACCCTTGTCTCCGCCCCTCTGCCAGAGGTGATGGTGGGCATGGGTTACACCCGTGAGGAGATCCGAGAGGCCTTGACCAGCCAGAAGTACAACGAAGTGACGGCCACGTACCTCCTGCTGGGCAGGAAGACAGAGGTCAGAGGAGAGCGCCCCGCCGGCACGGGGGCCCTCAGGAGGCGGAGGGGACAGTAGCCTGATTTCTGCCCACCCCCATCTCCCTGCTGCAGGAGGGTGGGGACCGGGGCGCCCCAGGGCTGGCCCTGGCACGGGTGCGGGCGCCCAGCGACACCACCAACGGCTCAAGCTCCGCTAAGGGTGCCAGCCACAGCAAGGCCCAACGCAGCGCCTCGTCCACCTACCACCGCCAGCGCCGGCACAGCGACTTCTGTGAGTGGCTGCGGGAGGGACCCCCGGGGCCCAGGGTCAGCATCTGTACCCCCTCGGTACCAACCCTGCCAGGCAGCAGGTCATGCGCCAGGACTTAGGCTGCTGCCATCCATGTGGGAGACTCAGACAGAGCTCCTGGCTCCTGCCTGCAGTCTGGCCTGGACCTAGCTGCGGGTGGCATTTAGAGCATGACTGAGGGACTGGTTACTTGGCCGCCTGTCTGTTTTTCCCTTTCTATTCCTCCCCTCCTCTCTGCCTGTCAAGTAGATACATTTTTGCAAAATAGCCAAGAGAAAGACAGGGAGTGTGACATCCCCCAGTCCTGCTTCCTCTTGGCTCCTCTGGCTGTTCCTTAGCCCGTGACTTATCTCATGTTTTCTTGGAGCTCACCACTCCCAGGCGTCGGACAATGGCTTCAGAGAGCAGCACGGCAGATAGCCCGCCTCCTCGCCGCCTCTGTTGAGGCCTGCTGCACTGTTATCACAGTCTGGCTGGGATTAATCTGCCAGATCCGGGGCACAGGACACGTTGTACAAAGCGGCTGCTGAGAGCCTGCCCTCTGGCCCCTCCTCCACTCTACAGGGAGAGGAGGTGCTTCTTAAGGAAAGGAGGGAGGGCTCTCTGCACTCCGCATTCTGCAGCTGATAGCTGATCACTGCAGAGGGCGGACAGCCCCCCACTGCCACGAGAGCAGGCCTGAGGGGTCGCCCACCCACACCCTCCGCCAGTGTTAACACTACCCTCTAGCTTCATAAAATTTACACACCATACAACTTACCTGTTAAAAGTAAGCAACTCAAAATAAATAAAAATGTTTTGAAATTTTAAAAAGTAGGCAGATCAGAACCTTCCCATCTGCTGGTTCGCTCTCTGCGTGACCACAGTAGACAAGAGTGAGTCCAGCTGAGGCCAGGAGCCCAGAACTCAGTCCCACGTGGGTGGCAAAGACCCAAGCCATTGAGCTGTCACCTGCTCCCTTCCCGGAGCGTTAGCAGGAGCTGGACTCAGAAGTGGAACTGAGGGAGCCGTGCCATGCAGAGTGGTTTACTCCTCTGCTTGCAGCGCCAGCATCCCACATGGGCGCTGGTTCCTGTCCCGGCTGCTCCACTTCGCATCCAACTCCCTGCTTACGGCCTGAGGATGCAGCAAAGAATAGCCCAAGTCTTTGGGACCCTGCACCCACATGAGAGACCCAGACCGGCTCCTGGCTTCATGCCGGCCCCACTCTGGCCTTTGTGGCCATTTGGGGAGTGAACTAGGGGATGGAAGGTCTCTTTCTCTGTTTTTTTTTTTTTTTCTCTCTCTCTTTGTAACTCTGACTTCCAAGTGAAATAAACAAAATCTTTTTTTTTTAAAGATTTATTTTTATTATTATTTATTGGAAAGGCGGATATACAGAGAGGAGAGACAGAGAGGAAGATCTTCCGTCCGATGATTCACTCCCCAAGTGAGCCGCAACGGGCCGATACTATGCCGATCCGAAGCCAGGAGCCTCTTCCGGGTCTCCCATGCGGGTGCAGGTTCCCAAAGCTTTGGGCTGTCCTCGACTGCTTTCCCAGGCCACAGGCAGGGAGCTGGAAGGGAAGCGGGGCTGCCGGGATTAGAACCGGCGCCCATATGGGATCCCGGGCGTGCAAGGCGAGGACCTTTAACCGCTTGCGCCACCGCGCCGGGCCCAATAAACAAAATCTTTAAAAAAAGAGAGAGCTGAGCCTTGAACCCAGGCCCGCCATGCCAAGCAGCACCTTAACCACTGCACCCACTCACACTCCCCCCGCGCTTTGCAAGCCAGACCTCGTGACATCCCCGTAATTTCTGGGGCACAGGATTAACCCCAGGGTGGGAGGGAGTGTCTGTCTCAACCTCAGTGATTCTAGAACTTGTTTTTCACTTCTAGAAATAGAGAGGGGGAGAGAGAAAGAGGGAGTTAAGAGAGGCCTCCTTGCAAATGCCCCTAGCTAGAGCAGAAGCAAAGAGCTGCAATGTTACAGGAGGGCCCACGTGACTCGGGTCGTCTGCTGCCTCCCCAGGCATGTTAGCAGGGGCTGGATCGGAAGCAAACCAGCAGGGGCTAGAACAGATACTCCTGTGGAATGCCCACATCACAGACAGGGGCTTAGGCGCTGTACCACGGTGGCAGCCCAGCCGTTCCCCTATTCAGGTGTTGAAGCAGACCCAGGAGATGCCATGTGTGCTGGGGGACAGGCCTGGGAGGTTCCCCGGGGATGGTTCTGGTTCCCAGTGCTGCCTGCTCTGATGGCTGCCTCCCTCCCTCCACAGGTGGCCCTTCCCCCGCCCCCCTGCACCCCAAACGCAGCCCCACCAGTACCGGGGAGACGGAGCTGAAAGAGGAACGGCTGCCAGGCCGCAAGGCGAGCTGCAGTGCCACAGGGAGTGGCAGTCGGGGGCTGCCGCCCTCCAGCCCCATGGTCAGCAGCGCCCACAACCCCAACAAGGCTGAGATCCCCGAGCGGCGGAAGGACAGCACGAGTGCCCCTGTGAGTGGGGGGCCGTGGGGGCCGGGGTGGGTCAGGGTAGGCTGGGGCGGGCCAGGGCTGTGTGACGTGGCTATCCGCCCTCGCGTGCAGCAAGCCCCGGCGAGCAGCCCCTCCCTGTGGTTGGTGTCAGGCAGGTGTAGAGCTGAGTACTGGGGCAGAGGGGGCTTCCTGCAGGACTCAGAGTTAGCCTGGGTTCAGCACCCAGAGTCTGCTGATGCCCTGGGGCATGACCTTGACGGTGCTGCAAACTCAGTAAGAAGGCGGGGAGCAGCTGTCATCCGTCTCCTCCCAAGGCCTCCTGGGTGCAAAGAGGAGCCACTTCTTACCCAGGACCCAGAGCTGCATAACATCCTGGGACAGGTGGCCTGGGCTCTCCAGGCCCTGACAGATGCAGGCTGGGCACACGGACCCACGCCAGGCTAGAGTGGCGCCCGGGATGCCAGAACTACACAGGCCAAGAAGCAGAGGGTGAGGACAGATAGGCCCTGGGCCTCAGCTCTGCGAGCAGCATCTGTGAAACGGCCTCATTCAAGAATCTCATGAGGGGGTCTGTTTATGAAAGATTCATTTATTGGAAAGAGCAACAGGAGAGGTTTTTTCTGCTGGTTCTCTCCCGACGTGGCCACAGAAGGGTTGGGCCAGGCCGAAGCCAGGAGCCGAGAACTCTGTCCGGGCGTCTCACCTGGGCCGTCTTCTGCTTCCCCGGGACATTAGCGGGAACTGGATTGAAGCGAAGCAGCCTGGACTCAAAGCGGCTGTCCGCTATGGGGTGCTGGCATCCCAGGGCCCTGTGTGCAGCCTTCCACCACTGGCACCTGGTGAGGCTGGGAAACTCAACCCAGACCAGGAAGGAAACAGCAAATTAGCCACCGAGTCAAAAGGAGGAAATAGTAGAGGAAAAAAAATAGCACCGTGGAAGAAAGCAGAGGAAAACTGGAGAACATGGGCGAAGCCGGAACTGGGTCCTTTGATAAGTTCTCGAAGGCCATGGCCCCTGAAAGACTGGCAGCGCATTGAAGCCAACGCCGAGGCACGCAGGCTCCAAAACCAGCAGGACAAGATGCCGATGAAAAAGACGCCAGGATAGTGTTTGGAGTGACTGTCCAGCAGCAAGCGTGGTGGCCCTGACAGATGCAGGCTGGGTGCACGGTGCCATGCCAGGCTAGGGCGGCGCCCGGGATGCCAGAACTACACAAGTCAAGAAGCAGAGGGTAAGGATGGACCCTGGACCTCAGCTCTCCAAGCAGCCAGATTGCCTGCAACGTGCGACCAGGCAGGCCTGACGCTGCAGGAAACAGGAAGCCCCACCTCACCCAGCACCACAGCCGTCATCCTTGGGGGTCCCAGGCCCACCATGTGCTCCTGGCAGCGTTGCTCCGAGCGTGTCAGCAGGGACCAGTTCCTGAAACAGACTCAGCAGGAGGCCACAGGAAGCTCATGCCTCAGCCCGGGCCAGGGTCGGGGTGCAGCAGGGAGAGTAGGTGGCTCAAGGCTGGAAGGGAAGTGTCAGGGCACCCACCGGGAGGTGCACATGGCACTCGCTGGGGGCTGGTGTGTACCTGAGCGCAGGCCCAAGGCCAGGGGCAGCCTTGGGTGACCCCCTACCCCCGTCGGAGTTCACCTGGTGCCTCTGCCCAGCCCCTGCTCCCTCCTGGCCCTGTGCGGTTCACTTACCCGGCAGGAGGAAGGGGAGCAGGGAGCTGCGGGTCCCGTGACCTCCTGCTCCCCCCATGGCCGTGTCTTCCACAGAACAACCTGCCTCCTAGCATCATGACCCGCAGGAACACCTACGTGTGCACCGAGCGTCCGGGGGCCGAGCGCCCGTCCCTGTCGGCAAACGGCAAAGAGAACAGGTCTGGCAGGACTGGGTGACGGGGCGGGCAGGGCAGGTGAGCGGGACACCCTCTCAGCAACATGTGCCCCCTGTGCCCAGACCCCAACCCGCCCCACGTGGTGGATGAATCGCTGTGCTCCCCCACCCCACCACAGGCTGGGACAGCCCCAGCGGGTTGATTGATTGATGCATTTTTTAAAAGCAGAGCGAAGCCCTGGAGGGCGGCAGGCAGCTCGGTGCCTATTGGGCTGCCTCCCCTGCCTGCCTGCGATGGTGCAGGCCCTGGAGCCAGCAGCCAGGGACACCGATTCCAACCCGGCTACAGTCCCGGGGTGGGCTTGGCATCGGGACAGTGGCCTGGACATGGGGGTATGCGCTGGCTTGCACCTGCTGAACACACAGGCAGGGGCCGTGAGCACAGCAGGGCAGAGCAGGCGTGACACAGGGACCTGTCACTTCTGTGTTCAGATCCTGGCCCCACGCCACGCTGGCCGGGTGATGGGCACCCCTGTGGGCCTCCATGTCCCGTCTGTAATGTGGAGCTGACGTCCCTGCCTCCAGGCAGGCGGGGCTGCTGCCCTAACCAGGTCAGCCCCAGCACAGGATCTGCCTCTCCACCAGAGGGGAGTTTGTTTCCTATTGGGTCCTAGAGCCCCGCGCAGTTACAGTTGAGAAAATGAGGCTCAGGGCAAGTAATGCCCAGGATCACAGAGCTGAGAAGGGTCCAGGGCGGAGGAACCAGAAGCTGTCTGTAGCCACTGTGGCCGGGGCCTTCCAGTTCTGGTCAGTGAGTCCTTCCAATTCTAAGGTAGCGGTTTAGTCCTCTTGGACAGAGCTGTCTGACCACAGGGTCCCCCAAGGGCTTGTCCATAGGGGGTCCCCAGGCCTCCCTGCTCCAGCAGTTGCAACCATTTTCCAACCAGCAAGAAGTGGACAAAGACCTGGAAGGCAAGCTGCCAGCCTTTTAAAGGCTTGACCCAGAAATGTACCCAGCACCTCTGCTCACGTCCCATTGGCTGGGGCAGTCATGTGACCACATCCAGTTGCAAGGAAGACTAGGAAATGTAGTCTCCAGCTGAGTTTTGCATTCCCAGGGGAGGGACTCAAGCAAGGGAGGCAGCGGCCATCTGCCACTGTCAGGGCTTGCTGGCTGAGACCCACGCTGGCCTGGGCACATAGAAAGTGGAAATCTGGTCCCTGCTCTCCACAGAGATCTCACTGCCCTTGCCGCATCTAAAGAAAATGAGAGGGAAGTTCCCTCGCTCTTGACTTGCCCCTGCCAGGAAATGGTCCTGAATCCAAGTGCCCTTGACCTTGGCCTCTCTCCCTTGCGTGGACCCAGAAGAGCATTCAGATAACCCACCCGGGTCACATTGTTTGGTTCCTGAGGTACGAATGGCAGGTGACAAGCGAGTTGCCCCAACCGCCTGTGCAGAGGCGAGCTGGGAGAAACGACACCAGGCTTGTGCGGGGCACAGCCAGGCCGCCCCGGATGGCTGGAGGGTCTGGTCTCCACCAGGCCAGCACAGAGAAGGATCAAAGGGGTGAGGGGCCCAGGCTGACATGATGTGCCCCTCTTCCTGCAGCTCGGGCACCGCGCGGGCGCCACCTGCCTCCCCCTCCAGCCATAGCCTGGCACCCCCTGCCGGTGAGCGGAGCCGCCTAGCCCGTGGCTCCACCATCCGCAGTACCTTCCACGGTGGCCAGGTCCGGGACAGGCGTACGGGGAGCAGCAGTGGTGGAGGCATACAGAATGGACCCCCTGCCTCTCCCACGCTGGCCCACGAGGCTGCGCCCCTACCCGCCGGGCGGACCCGCCCAACCACCAACCTCTTCACCAAGCTGACCTCCAAACTGACCCGAAGGTGAGTCCCCAGGGACAGCTGGGGGGGGGGGCCGCAGGCTTAATCTGTCCTGTCTACTCTGCCTCCTATCCTCTGATGCGTCCCTCTCTTCCTCCTCCTGTCCTGTCACCCTGCGCCTGCCCCTTGCACTGCAGGGTAACCCTCGATCCCTCTAAACGGCAGAACTCTAACCGCTGCGTCTCGGGCGCCTCTCTGCCCCAGGGATCCAAGATCCGTAAGTGCCCTGGGCCCCTGCTGGTCTCCCAGCTGTGCCTGTGGGGAGGGGTGGCGTGGTTGGCACCAGGTAGCTGGCGTCCTCAGGTAGTGAACAGAAGCTGCCCAGGCGCCTTAGGCGGTCACTCGGTGACATGGGTGACATGGGGCTGGGCGACTGAGGTCCCAAGGGCTGGGCCCAGTGTGTCACTTTGGAAGGCACTTTCTAGCATGGGAAGGAACCTGTGTGTGGCTGTGACCCGAGAGGACCCACAGCCAGTGGGACCTTCAGACGGTCAGACAGGCACACGGGATGAGATGAGCAGCTCAGGGGAGGGGACAGCTTTGATGGGGCCAGCCTCAGCCAGGAGGTGTCTGAGTGTGAATCAGCCTGTGCATCTGTGTGTGTGTGTGTGTGTGTGTGTGTGTGTGTGTGTGTGTCCCACGACCTTTTCATCTTCCAGATTCTTCCTGTCCTCCACCCTGCACTAACCATTCCAGGGCCTGTGGGCGTGAGCGGGAGACAGGCTGGGGCGGTGGGGAGGGTCCCACCTCTGGTTAGACATGCTGCCCCCTTCGCTTCCCCAGGGTCACAGACGAACCTGAGAGAATCGGGGGACCTGAGGTCGCAAGGTGAGTGCGAGTCCGGCCCCACGGGCCTCCATGCCACCCCCACCAGCAGCCGGGGCTCCTGCTCCTCAGAGTCCCCCAGAGCCCCCGCAGCCCCTCTAGTTGGCACTGGGTCCACAAGCCTCTTCCATGGCAGCCTTGGCCCAGGTGTGGGTTGTGCCCGTCCCGCCCAGCAGCAGGGAGTGCGGAGGCCAGAGACGCAGCCGACCCCCAGCTCCCCTGCTCAGCTCTGCTCTGTAGCCCAAAAGCCACTCACGGTTTCCAGTGCATAGACTACACGTGTGGCCGTGGTCCACTGTGATGGCCAAGCCCTGCCGGGCCAGAGACCTGAAAGAAACAACTTCCCTGGAATTCCCACAAAGTCCCAAGGCTGATTCATGGCTCGTACTAGGTCATGTGCCTGTCCCCGAGCCAATACCTGGGGCCAGAGAAGTACATGAGTCTTGATTGGCCAGAGTGGTCACATGCTCTTTTGTGGCCCAAGGTCATGGGCATGCACCCCGCTTCTGCTCAGGCCCAAGCTGGGGGAGAACATACCTGCCCCAGTTCCCTCCTGGGTCCCAATGCTCCCGTCTCTCACCTCCTCGTCTCCCCCTTCCCGCCGGCAGTCGCCATCTACCTTGGGATCAAGCGGAAACCGCCCCCCGGCTGCTCCGACTCCCCTGGAGTGTGAAGCTGACCAGCTCACGGCCGCCCGAGGCCTTGATGGCAGCGCTGCGCCAGGCCACGGCGGCCGCTCGCTGCCGCTGTCGCCAGCCCCAGCCCTTCCTGCTGGCCTGCCTGCACGGGGGTGCTGGCGGGCCCGAGCCCCTGTCCCACTTCGAAGTGGAGGTGTGCCAGCTGCCCCGGCCAGGCCTGCGGGGAGTGCTGTTCCGCCGAGTGGCGGGCACCGCCCTGGCCTTTCGCACGCTCGTCACCCGTATCTCCAACGACCTGGAGCTCTGAGCCGCCTCAGCCTGGGGTCCCCATCTTCCTGTGGTGCCCCCTTATCATCACCTCAGCTTTCCTGGGACAGATCTGGGGGCCAGGGTGGGGCCCCTCTGCTGTGAGGGACAAGGACCAGGGGTGCCAAGCAGAGCGGGCTGGTACCTCCCAGGCGTCTCCAGCTGGACCTGGACCCCCTGACTTTGGGGAAGACTTGGGGGGCAGGAAGGGAAACTGAGACACTTCCCTCCCAGCAGCTGGGGAGCAAGGCCTGGGGCCGGGGGCAGGACAAGCTGCTAAGACTAAAAACTGGAAGCCTCGGGTGGGGGAGAATCTGGGAGTGCGGTCAGGCAGCTCCTCCCCTCCCGCTCGGGCCCCCTCCTGCCCCAGGCTGGCGCGGGGCACTTTGTAGAAACCCTTGTAAATACCCCCAGTCCCTCCACAGACCACAGACGTCCTGAGGGGCCGTCGCTGTCGCCCCCCGCCCCGCCCCAGTTTTTAAGTTATTATCCCACCCTCTGTCAGCCTCTCACCTGCAGCCTGTCACCCAATAAACGTAGGCCAGTTCCCCGCCCCGTGCCACCCCTGGGGTCTTCCTTCCCCGCCTGCACCTGCCTCAGTTGTCCCATCTGCAGAGTGGAGGTGAGGGCGCGGGAAGGGAGCAGGTGACAGAGGAGAGGGCAGGACGGAACGCTGGCGCATCCGCCACTTACACACTGGACTCAGCCACTTCTGCCCCAGTAGCGCATTTACTCAATAAACACTCAATGACCAGTGCCGCCTCTGTGCCAGGCCCGGCGCCCAACACGGAGACTTGAGGCGTCCTTGGAGGCCCCCAGTGTGAGGACCTGGGTCTGACTGGGATGCTGGGGCAGGGAGAAAAGGCAGGGCTGGAGAAGGACCCAGTGCTAGGGCGGGCGTGGAAGGACATGTTGGGGTGGACTGGGCCCGGGAGCAGGAGTTTGTACAACAGCCTCAGAGCATCATGGGTGATACGGTGGGCATGGGAATTAATGGAGAAACGCATTCTAAAGACCCACCATCTGTGGGTGCTGCACCAGGAGTGTTGGTTTCAGGAGCTCCCGACACCTCCATCTGCCCAGCGTCTAACGGGCTGTTTCTAATGCAGGCAGGGCTGGGTGTGTCGCATGGTCGTCCTTGGCCCAATGCAGGGCTGGCGAGTGGCCGGGCTGCAACAGGAGCTGGACTTAGGTCCCCGGAGCAGAAAGAACTGGGAGCTGAGCGAGCAGGCAGTGGAGGTGTTGCTGTGGGGTGTCCAGGGCCAGCTTCTGAGGAGCCCTGGGGGCTCTGTGCCATGGGAGGGAGGGGTTACAGGGGTGGCCGTAACACCCCTGTCCTCCTGAGGGTCACGGTGAAGTGGGGGGTCGGCTCAGAGTGGACAGTGCCGGTATGCGGCGGGCTGGGTGGACATCCAGGACACGGAGCACGGAGGCCGTGCAGCGTGCGATGCCGGCAGGGTGGGGAGGGTCAGGAGGGGCCCTGTGCGGAGGACGGCAGGCACGGTGAGCTGAGCTGAGGGCGAGCTCCTCAGGCGGGCCTGGGGCTGTGGCCACTCCCGGGGCCTCGGGGTCTCCGCCATGGGAGCCATCTCCCTGAAACCCCTGTGTCCCGGGGCTTCCACTGTGTCCCATGTACTCCCCCTCTTTTCCTTCGACACCTTGGCCGCCCCCCTCCCTCGGTGCCGGGCGACCCTGACCCCCCCGGGGCCCCAGGGAGCTTCACTAAACTGCCCCCAGCGTGGCTTCGTGTCACACAAGGACAGCACGAGTCTGCGGAACGCAGACACTGGCCGCGACTTCCGCCACCCAGTCAGACCACACACTGGGCAGGGACCGCCGTCGCCACCGCTTTTATTCGCTGCCGCGCGTGTCGCTCGAGACACGTCAGCACACGCTGCGCGGGGGGGGGGGGAGAATGAGTGGGGCAGGAGGTGTGAAGAAGCTTTCTCATTGGCCAGGACTCAGGCAACGGAGCCCATTGGTTGGAACACAGAAGTGGGCGGGTCCGGGGTGTGGCTCCACCGAGAGGGGGCGGGGTTCGGGCGTGGCTCCGTCGAGAGGGGCGGGGCAGACAGCGTCGTGGGCGGGGCTCAGTTGAGAGAGGTGGGGTCTATGGACGGGGTCCGGGGCGGGGCGGACAGCGCTGCGGGCGTGGCTCCGGGTGGGCGTGGCTCCGGGCGCAGCTCCTACTTCTGCGCGGGGATCATGTCGTCGATGGACTGGCCCTTCTCCAGCTTCTTCTCCATCTCCACCATGAGCTTCACGCCGTCCACCACCAGCTGCACCTGCTCCACCTCGGACGAGCCCAGCCGGTCGGCGTTGGAAATGTCGAACACGGAGCCCACGGCGGCCGTGTCCACGCCCCCTGCGGGAGCAGGAGAGGGGACGGCGGGGTGAGGCGGCGGGGCCCCGGAGAGCGACCCTACAACCGGAGACCCCCTAGGGCGACCCCACAGCCGGGAGCTGACCGCCCCCACCCCATTTCCACATGGGGCGCCCGTGACCCCAAACCCCGCACCTGTGCCTCGCTTCTGCAGGCGCAGGCGCGTGAGGATCTCCTCGAACTTGGGGTGCTTGCTGAGATGCGCCAGCTTGACGTGCACGCCCCCGCGCAGCCCGGTGCCCAGGTTGGACGGACAGGTGAGCACGTAGCCCAGGTGCTCGTTCCACATGAAGGGGTGGCCGGCCTTCTTGAAGATCTCCTCAATCTGGGGTGGGGGCGAAGACCGAGGTCAGCGCCGGCGGACACCCCAGGAGCGGGCAGCACCCACGGGGCGGGGCGGGGCTGGAGTGGGCGGGGCCTTGTGGGTGGGGCTAGGGTGAGCAGGACACTGGAACCATGAGTGGGCGGGACCGGTGTGGGTGGAGCCAGGGCAGGCGGGGCTGGTGTGGGTGGAGCCGGGGTAGGCTGTGGGTGGAGCCAGAGCGGTGAGCAGGACATAGGGTGGAACCATAAGTGGGCGGGGTTTGTGTGGGTGGTGTCCGGGTGGGCGTGCGCATAGGGTGGAGCCAGCAAGGAAGTGGGTGGAGCTGGGATGGGCGGTGGGCGTAGCCATGGAAGGGGTGGGTAGAGCTGGGGGAAGTGGGCGGAGCTGGGGCGTGGAATGGTGCCAGGTGGGCGTGGCTGGAGCAGGAGGTAGGGTGGGCTTTGGGACGTGAGCGGGGCGATGTCTGGGCGGGGATTTCGGGGTGATGGGCGTGGCGTTTGGGGGCGGAGCCAGGCGTCAGCAGCCAAGGACTCAGTCCTACCTTCTGCAGCCCCACGCAGAAGCGGCGGAAAACCTCCTTCATGTTGCCCCCCTTCTCCATGGAGATGACCCGCAGGTGATCCTCCTCGTTCACCCATACCAGGAAGCTCTTGTTGTCGTTGTGCCTAGGGTGGGGTGCAGCGAGAGGCCGAGGGGTGAACCTGGCATCCAGCCTGCATCCTGTGGTCTCCCCAAACCCCGCGGGTCCCCGCTAGGTGAGCGGTGCCCCCTCCTCAAAATGCAGAAACTGAAGCCCCGGGCCAGTGAAGCCTGGGCTCTGGGACTGTAATGTTCTGGATCTCACACCAGATGCATCGGGCGCGTCTGAGGGGCTCCCAGTGGGTGCATCTTGGCAGTGTCCCTTGCGTGATCCCTTAACATGCACCTGCGCGTCCCAGAACCGTAAACTTTCCGGCTGTTTTGAATTGTGGACTCACAAAAACCTAAGAATATTTAAATAGCGATATTTTAAATATTTAACATCTCCAAATCCCCCAGTCTGCACATCTCTGAACCCTAGGCTGTCTAAACCTTTTAAAACCCTTAATGATCTACAGCTTAGTGAGGTTGGATGAGGTAGAGAAAAATTAAATGGTTCACCCAGCTGGTACACAGTTGGCTGGTAAAGGACAGCGCTGGGATTTGAACCTGGGGAGTGAGGTTAAGTCTGAGTTCTCAACTCCATTGCTGCAGGTCAACACTCCCCATGTATAGCACGCAGGTCACAGCCAGGCAAGGATGGAGTAGGGGGTGGGATCGATGTGTCAGATAGAGGCAGGGGGGCCTCACCAGATGCCACGGGCGTCGGGCCAGTCACGGGCCATGCCAGAGGCCAGCAGCAGTGGGGACACAGGTTTGTCAAACAGGAAGTGGTCGTCGATAAGCTGCTGCTGCTCCTGCTCCGTCATGCTCTTCAGGGGGTAGTACTTCCCCTTGAACTCGCCCGTCAGGCTGTTGAGGGCTAAGGGTGGGTGCCACACCCCAGGAGAGTGGTCAGCAGCCTGCCCCAGGCAGCTGTGAAGCCCATGCCGGTGCTCCCCACACCTACCCCAGGCATCTGCATCCTCCCCACATCCAAAGTCTGTCCATTGCCCTGGATGGGAACCCGCTGCCGCCTCTCCCACGGCTGCTAGGCTGCAGGTCGAGGTCTCGGGGACTGGGGAGCCATCACCAAGAATTATTCCGCAAGAGCCCAGATATTGCTTATGTATGTTCAAGTGTGTGAAACTGGAGGTCAGGTGTGTGAGGAATGCATGCATACACACAGAGACGATTCATCTACATTGAAATACTATGTACCCTGTGGTATACACTGCAGTATGACTTCATCTACCTTACTCAGCCTGGGAATCCCAGCCACCACCCCCTCAGGCCAGAACAACTAGTAATGTTAGGGGAATGGATGGATGGATAGGTGGGTGGATGGGTGGATGGGTGGGTGGGTGGATGGGTGGATGGATGGATGGATGGATGGATGGGTGGGTGGGTGGATGGGTGGGTGGATGGATGGGTGGGTGTGTGGATGGATGGATGGGTGTGTGGATGGATGGATGGGTGGATGGGTGGATGAATAGGGTGTGTGGTCTGTATCAGCTCCTCAGACTTCAAACAAATGACACAGCTGTCACTCTTCTAATGCCCACAGGGTACAAGGTCTCAAGTGTTTGGGAAGAGGGTGGCCAGGAGGGCTGGGGTGTGCCCTGGAGTGCTGGGCTGTACTCTGGAACACTGGGATCGTGCCAGGGAGGCCTGGGACCATGCCCTGAAGGACTGGGTCGTGCCTTGGAGGACAGGGGCCACGTCCTGGAGGACTGGGACCATGCCCTGGAGGGCTGGGCCGTGCTCTGGAGCACTGGGACCATGCCAGGGAGGACTGGGGCCGTGCCTGGGCAGGGTTCGGGGGGAATTCTGGGACCGTGCCTTGGAGGACTAGGGACGTGCCCTGGAAGATTGCCATGCCCGAAGGGCTCTCACCTTCCACAGACAGCTTCTCCACTGCCCGGCGCTCACCGCGGGAGCAGTGTGGGGGCAGCGTGTAGCCCTTGATGCTGCGGCCGGTGCGCACACGGCTGCTGAGCACGTAGTTGGGGTCCAGGTCGTCCCCACCCTGCATGGCGAGCAGAGAGGGGCCATCAAGCTGGGTGGACCCTCCTGGGGCACCGTCCCAGCAAGTTCAGTAGCCCCCAGGACCCTTCCAGGCTCCTGGCCCCACTTCCTCTCTGTGGCTATCCCCATCTCCCCATCACTTTCACCCCATCTCTGTCTCCCCATGTCTTTCCACCTCTCTCTTCTCTCTCTCTCTCTCCTATTGAATCCTTCCTTTTCCTTTTTAGCTGTTTATTTTCATCTTCTTGAAAGAGCAGCAGAGAGAGATCTTCCTTCGCTGCTTTACTCCCCATTTACCTGCCAACAGCCAGGGCTGGGCCAGCCTGCAGCTGCAAGCCTGGCACTCCAGCTGGGTCTCCCTCATGGGTGGCACGGGGGGGCCAGAACTTGGGCCATCCTCTGCTGCCCTTCCAGATACATTAGCAGGGTGCTGGATCAGCAGTGGGCACTCGACAGGAGATGTGGGCATGGCAGGCATCTGGCGACCCCCCTCCACACCTGTTCTGCACCTCCCTCCCACCCCCTCCACCCACACACCCTTGCACCTGTCTTACCTGTCCCCGTGCTCCCCCCATTGTGTCCTCCTCTCTCTCTCCCCCTCCCTGCCCAGGGAGCCCCCAACCTTGAGGTTCTCATGGTTGAGGTCGGTCTTGTGCTTGTCGGTGGGTTTGTAGCCCCCGTGGCGGTCCTGGATGATGGGGTCGAAGAGGTCCTTGAACACGGTGTACGACTCCTCATCCCCAGCCACACAGCCCACGGTCATGATGAAGGGGTGCCCTGGGGGTCGGGAAGGTCAAGAGCGCTGTGCTCAGGGAGGAAGGCCTGGGTGGGGCGTGTGCCTGAATGTGTGTGGGTGTGCCAGTGCCCAAAGCTTCATCCAACAACACGAGGTTGGGTGGGGGGACTTGGGGTTGCAGGCCTGGGAGGGGGGCTGTGTCATGGGCAGCACCTAGCAGCCCCCACGTCAGGGAATCTTAGCTGCAAGGCGTGAGCTTCCGGTGTCCACTGGTTCACTCCTCACAGTGAGCCATACCCCGGGAAAGCCAAGGCCAAGGCCACCGCACACAGGAGGCTCACCTGGGTTGTCCACTCCAGTCTGGATGACGTCATCCAGGGTGAAGCCGGATGGGGTCTCCTTGTCACGCAGCTTCTTGTAGAGGTCAGGGGTCAGGACCTTGGCCATGTGGTTGTTGTGCTTGCTGAGGTCCGGGTATTCCTCCTCAGGCTTGTAGTTGAGCTTGAACTTGTTGTGGGTGTTGCCGAACGGCATGGTGGTGGCTTGGGGTGGGGGCTCTGTGGGGCAGGTGGCAGGAGCTGAGTTCTGAGTCTGAGGAAGCAGCACCCGGCGAGGCTGTGGGCTGCAGGGCTTGGAGCCAGGGAGGGAGGTGAGCCCCACCCTGGGGAGCCCAGCTTGGTTGTCCCCAGCTGGAGAATGGGAGCAGGGACCCCACCCACCCGCACCCCCATTCCCTCTGAGGCTGAAAACACTCCAGGCCTGGAACAAGTGCAGGCTCAGGGCAGCCTGGGGCCTCTCTCAGCCATGGCCTTTGGTAGCGGGTGTGGACAAGTTGGTGAGGCCCTCAGCACGCCTCCAGCTGTAGTGGTGGCTTGGAATGAAGCTGGCTTTACAGGAACATTCTTTCCAGCATCCCCAGTGGGAGTGCTGGGGTGCTGTCCGCTGTGTTTGCCAGCTGGGTGACCCCAGGCCTCCCTGTACAGCCCTCCCCACTCTCCTGGGGCTTGCAATCCTGGTGGCTACAGCAGGCATGACCCAGGGAGGTAAAGATGAGATTGGAACAGCAGTGAGCTTAGGCGAGGAGGCATGGGGACCAGCAGAGCCCTTGGAGGGCGCCAGGCCAGGGTGCTTATTTTTAGAACCTGGCTGACTGCCCCTCAACCCCAGCTGCTGCCCCGCCCCCCACTCCTGGGCTCAGCTTGCGCCAAGTCAGCAGGCCCCGGGGACAGGTGGGTCTCCCCAGGGGACTGGGAGGACACACAGACGACCTGGGGCTCAAGGACAGCCCTTCCAAGGCCCCAGGAGTCACCAAGGCCCCGACCAGCCCAGAACACAGCCCTGAGAGCCAACCCCTCACCGGAGAGCCATGCCCGCACCTGACCATGAACTCAGCAGCACCCGAGAGTTCAGGGACACCCACAGAGCAGGAACACACATGCAGGAGATTGGGTGCAAGGTCACAGGGACACAGAGGAACCCACAGGAAGCACCCGGGCCACCTGCTGTAGCTGACCCTGGCACTGCCGCCTGCAGGGCCTATGGCACCATCTCCACGACAAACCCACACACACAGCTCCTGCACCGCTGGTAGCCAGCAGTAATCCCCTGCACCTCTGGGTCACTCGCTGGCTCCCCAGAAGTCATGGGTCCCACAGGAAGTCAGGCAGGCTCCCGTGGCAGGGAGAGGTCCCCAGCCAGCCAGCAGCTCCCGAGGCCCCTTCCTCTGGCTCCCATGGCACCCCCTTAGCCCGCACCCGTGAACTCTGGACTCCCACCCCGGGTAGTACCTGGCCACGCTGCACTGAGGGGCTACTGGTGTCCTGGAAGCGACACTGGGACGAAGGAAGGGCTCACTGCCCCAACTTTATGTAGGGGGCCCTGGGCCGTGTCATTGGCTGCGAGGGGCTGGCCCAGGGAGGGGTCCTGGAGGCCAGCCCAGCCTCTCACCTCGCCGTCTGGGCATGGTGCCTGTCAGGACCCAGGCATGCCATGCACCCAACCCCATGGCCTTGT
The DNA here is from genome assembly GCF_017591425.1 of Ochotona curzoniae. Lineage (NCBI taxonomy): Eukaryota > Metazoa > Chordata > Mammalia > Lagomorpha > Ochotonidae > Ochotona > Ochotona curzoniae. The sequence continues at coordinate 420,053 of NW_024465561.1, read as the reverse complement.
ATGGGTGCCCCAGGGGCTGGGCCCGGCCCTCCTACCCACCCCACTACCCCCACCCCAGGACTGATTTGCTGAGTGGAGCTGGCAGGAACAGCTGGCCCCCCACCAGGAGCACGGGACAGCGGCTGGGGATGTCCCTACACCAAGTGCCTCTCCCCCGCCCCCGGCCCCTGAGCGTGCTGCTTACAGCAAACCCCACCCTCCCCACAGTGAACAGCACCTGCTGGGTCCCCACCCTTTGATGGGTGCCAGTGCTTGGGACACACAACATTTAGGCAAGGAGGAAGCCAAGGATGTGGGACCCTCCTGCAGCACCCAGCTATGACCACACATGGACCCAGGCCAAAGCTGGAGTCACCCCAGAGCAGGGAGCGTGCCCACCCTTCTGCTGGGTTGCCTAGCAGTGGGAAGTCAGAGCTCGGGCTGGGGCTGGGGCTGGGGTGGTGGTCGCCTTCCCCCTCCCATTCTCAGGGTGCAGCTGGGAGGGCCCATCTGGGAAGGGAGTTATTTTTAGGGCACACAGCAATCCTGTTCCTGCGACTGCAAGGGCCAAGCCCTTAGGCTGCAAATAGGGGGGTGCCAGGCAGGTGTTGGGGGGGGCTCGCCACGTGTCCAGGCTAATTATAGCTGCACGGCTCGGGTATCCCTGGGGCCTTGCCTCCTTACAAGGGCACTGGCAAGCTGCAGGTGGCACACCCACTCACCCCCACCCTACCCCGCGGAGAGGGGAAGGGGGCTGGGCAGTGTCCATGGCCCAGAGCAGGGGGGTGCCAGATCTGAACTATATGGCATGTGTACACTGCAGTGGCCCCTGGATGCCACCAGGCCTGAACGCTAGTAGGGGAAGGGAAGATGGTGTGGGGAAACCGCCTCCTCCTCTTAGTGGACACCAGGATTGCAGGCTGGGTAGAGCGTCTCCTTCAGGGAACTCCCAGGATTGTGGGGTAACGCTCTCTGTGTCCACAGTCCCACATCTAGGAGTGTGTCCCTTCTCCGGGGTTCTCCGCCTCCCAGGTCTCCCCGTTTTTCTGCGGTCAACTAAGGGTAAAGCTGGGACAAGGTCCCAATCGGCTCTGACTCCTGAGGAGGGGTACCATGCCGTCCCCCACCCCTCCCTGCCAACTGGAGCCTGGAGCATTCTGGAAACAGTCATAGCACAGGCGAGCAGGTGGGGGACATCCAAGGGAGACCTAGGGGAAGGGTAGGAGTCACCGGGGTGGGGGAGCCTGCGGGAGGAGGGGAGGCAAGGCGGAGATCAGGGGTACAGTGGGAGCCAGCAGCAAGGCCCCTGCTAGCCGCTGGGGGCTCCAGCCACGTCCCCAGGGTGGGCAGGGCAGCCAAGCCCTTGGGCCCCTGATGTACCCTGGCGGGCTCTTAGCACTTTTCAGCCACAAGGTGGCAGAAGCACATCCCAGGTCCGGGATTGCCGCGCCCTGGAGCCAGAGTCGAGGATTCCCAGGGTCCCTTGCATCAGCGGTCACTGTGTGTGTCATGGGGACAACGCCTGGCTGGCCCTCGCCCCTCTCACTCTGTAGCAGTCTGATTACCGGTCACTTGCAAGTATTTTCCGACTACTGTTAGGATTTCTATGTCATTAAGGTCGTTTCTCAAATATTGTTTTATTATTGAATACAAGATGAGCTAAGGTCATCTGCAACTATTAAAAGGAAACTAATGAGCCAGGCAGCGTGGCCTAGCGGCTAAAGTCCTTGCCTCAATGTGCCAGGATCCCATATTGGCGCCAGTTCTCATCCCAGCAGCTCCGCTTCCCATCCAGCTCCCTGCTTGTGGCCTGGGAAAGCAGTCAAGGACGGCCCAAAGCCTTGGGACCCTGCAGCCGGGTGGGAGACCTGGAGAAAGTTCCTGGCTCCTGGCTTCGGATCGGCGCAGCACTGGCCGTTGCACTCACTTGGGGAGTGAATCATCGGATAGAAGATCTTCCTCTCTGTCTCTCCTCCTCTCTGTATATGTGATTTTGTAATAAAAACAAATAAATATTTAATAAATAAGTAAAACTAATATGGGTCTTGTGTAGCAGGCTAATCCTTTACCTGTGGCGCTGGCACCCATGTGGGTGCTGGTTCAAGGCCCGGCTACTCGACTTCCCATCCAGTTCCTTCCCTGTAATGCTCTGTAAAGCAGGGAAGGATGGCCCAGGTGTTGGTTCCTGCACCTACAGGGAGATAGGAAGTTCTGGCTCAATGTTTCTCAATAAAAAATCAGACTTATTTATTTTTATCTGAGAGGTAGAATTAGAGAGGGAAGGACAGGCAAAAAGATTTTTAAAATAAACTTTTCTTTTTTAAAAGTGTTTTTTTAAAGATGTATTTATTTTTATTGCAAAGTCATATACAGAGAGGAGGAAAGACATAGAGGAAGATCTTCTGTCCGATGATTCACTCCCCACACAGCTGCAATGGCTGGAGCTGAGCCAATTTGAAGGTAGGAACCAGGAACTTCCGCGTCTCCCACGTGGGTGCAGGGTCCCAAGGCTTTGGGCCGTCCTCTGCTGCTTTCCCAGGCCACAGGCAGGGAGCTGGATGGGAAGTGGAGCAGCTGGAACACGAATCTGTGCCCATATGGAATCCCAATGCCTGCAAGGCGAGGAACCTAGCTACTAGGCTACCGCAGTGTGTCCAAATGAATAAATCTTAAAGAATAAATCTATTCTCTCTGGAGTACCTTGGGAAATGCTGAGAGACACTGGTTTAATTTTGTTTGGCTCTGTTGGGTTTTTATATAACAGAAGAGGAAGAGGAGCCGAATGTGCCGAGCGGGCTTGCGGGGGCGGGGCTTAAGCACCTTGGAGAGGTTGTCCCGGCACAGGCAGCCAGGGCTCAACATCGAATAACCACCCTGAGGCTCTGGGCAGGAAACACAGGTCCACCACGTATGCGTGCACAAGGCCTTGACCTGCACGGGGCAGGGACCATCACAAAATCAAAAGCACCAACAGACTTCAGAGCGGATGGCAGGCATCAGGCGGCGTTCAGACACAGCGGGGCTGGATTCGCCAGGAGCAAAAGGAGGCTCTGTGCCCAGGGCTCGGCTCCTTGCCTGCCTGCCAACCGCCACCCCCAGCTTCCTCTGGCTGGCAGCGGCCTGTGCCCAGTCTCCCACCCAGGGCTGCACCTGGAACCCGAGACAGCCGCCAGAACTTGACCCTGTCCCTAGAAGCGCACAAGAGCTCCTGCCACATCCAGTGCTTGCAGGTGGCCAGGTGGCCCTCGTCTTCCTGTGTTCTCCAGCAGCATACAGGGATTCTGAGCCATCTTCAGCAGCAGAGGACACCATCTCTGGTGTGGGGGACCTGACAACCCCGAGAAACTGCAGATGGGAATAAAGAGCAGGCCAGGGACTTGCGCTGGGAGGCGGTAGGCTGAGCTTCCAGCTGTGGCACCAGGATTCTGTATGGGCTCCAGTTCATGTTCCGGCTGCTCCACTTCCCATCCAACTCCCTGCTTGTGGCCTGGGAAAGCAGTCGAGGACGGCCCAAAGCCTTGGGATTCTGCACCTGCGTGGGAGACCCAGACGAGGCTCCTGGCTCCTGGCTTTGCGCTGGCCCAGCTGTGTTCATTGTAACTATTTGAGGAGAGAACCAGCGAATGGAAGATAGACCCCTCCTCTCCTCTCTCTCTTTCTCTCCTTCTCTTTGTAACTCTGCATTTCTAATAAAAGTAAAATTAAATCTTAAAAGAAGGCTTATGAGCCAGGTTGGGCCAATATTTTCTTTGAGACGCGTGTCTTTTACTTAAAAAAACATTTTAAGCACAGGCTGGGTAAACGGAGAAGTGGCTTCACAGACACCCTTGGGCCTTATTCTAGGGGAGACAGACACCCCTAAATTCCTCTGGGTCCACAGAAGACAGTGAGAGATGGGTCCCTCCTCCACGTGGGCTTTCAGTGGCTTGAAAGGGGCGTGGTTACACGGCTCCGTCCCAGAACTCACATGGGGGCAAGTTCTCCCTGAGGGGTGGGGGGCGTTGTTTGACAGGTAGGCATATGGGGGTCCATGGCTGGGGAGGGGCTGCGGCTCCTAGTGGTTGACCCAGTTAACTACTGGGCCGGATCTGCTCGTGCCCTACAGGAGGCTGGAAGCACACTGCCCGAGAATGCAATAGGTTTAATTCAGAAGCCCGGGTTACAGAGTTTTCCCCTGTGCTGCTTCTTCAATTCCCCAAATGACTACAACTGCCAGGGGCCTGGCTGGGCCTGGCTGAAACCAGGAGCCTGGGACTCCATCTGGGTCTCCCACGCAGGTGCAGGGTGGTCCGTCTTCCACTGCTTTCCCAGGCCACAAGCAGGGAGCCGGGTGGGAAGCGGAGCCGCCAGGACACGAGCAGGATTCACGTGGATGGCAGTGTCAGCAGTAGCAGCTCTTGCTGTCCAAGAAGAAGCAGCATGATGTATTGTGCTGCGTTAAGTCGCCATCCGTGGTGCCTGCAGCGTGTACAGGCACTGGTTCCCATCCCGGCTGCTGCACTTTTGATGCAGCCCTCTGCTTGTGGCCTGAGAAAGCAGCAGAAAACATTTGGGTCTGCACACCAATAGGATGACCCGGAAGAGGCTTCTGGCTCCTAGCTTTCAGGCTGGCTCAGCTCTGGCTGCTGCAGCCACCCAGAGGGTGAAGCAGCAGCAGGCTGAAGCACCCTCTCTAGCAATACTTTTCAAATAAGTAGATAAAATTGTGGCTGACAGGGGGCACTTCGCCTAGTCATGGGGACACCTGCACCCCTCCTTGGAGTACTCCCGCCCAAGCCTTGTGCTGGATCCGTCTTGACTCCAGCGCCCGAGTCTGGCCAGCGCTGTGCAGAAGACCTTGGCCCAGGGCCAGCCCGGTGAACGCTTTCTCTGCCTTATCTCCATTAATCCTGGGGCTGCATGTCTTGCAGATAAGGGAAGAGGCTCAGGGCGGTGCACGGTGGACAGGAAGTGCCAAGTTCTAGATTTGACCTCACATTTGCCCACCACTCCCCTCCCGTCCCCAAGGGATGTTGCCCTCTGTTGGTTGGTCCTCAGTCATTTTGGGGGTGTCGGAGTTTTCTCCTAGAGCCGCCCTAAGGCCCCCAAGAACTCCAGGTTCAGATTGGAGGGTCCCACAGCCTGGGGCTGGCACCTGCACTGCCCACTGAGGGAGGGACTAATCAAGGCAGGCCAGAGGTAGGAGGGAGGGACTCAGCTGCTGCCCTGTCCCCCTCCCCAATTCTGTGCCTAGAAACGGCAGAAGTGCTGGGGGCGGAGTGGGAGGGCTTGCAGCCTCGGTTTTCTCATTTGTGATTCCCCCAAGGCCCGATCTCTCAGGTTGGCCTCCTGCCTGTCCAGCTTTGTGTCCACCGACTGTGCAGTAACCACCCAGAGCTGGGATGTTAGGAAGCCAAGACGCTGCGTGTCTGGGGGAGCAGTCAGAGACGGCTTCCTGAAGGAGGAGGCCCCTACAGTGGGGCTCAGAGGAGGGGGTCAGGGTGGGGTGGGGCCTCAGTGCCCCCCCCCGTTGCAGACATTGTGGGGTGCAGCACCCCCAGACCTGCAGGGAGTAGACCACCCATGTGGAGTCCCTAGCCGCCCTTGCCCTCTCCGACCTGACATTGTCACCCACGACAGAGTGCCTGGTTTGCATCGGGCACTGGCTTGGTGCTGCCAGCGACACAGCCCCCTGCCCTAGGCAGCCAGCAGTTTGTGAAAGCTGTACAAGAAGCTAGCGCTTTAACAAGGAAGAGAGAGATCTTCCACCGCACTGGTTCCCTCCCCGTATGGCTGCGACAGCCAGGACTGGGCGACCTGTGCTACTGACACACAACAAAATAAAACGATAGGCCTACATACAGTAATTTTTGGCTCTGGAAATTTTTTTTTAAGAGGTATTTTTTTTTTATTAGAAAGTCAGGTTTTCAGAGAGAAGGAGAGACAGAGAAAGATATTCCATCGCTGCTTCACTCCGCAAGTGGCCGCAACAGCCAGAGCTGAGCTGATCAGAAGCCAGGAGCCAGGAGCTTCCTCCAGCCTCTCTCACTCACGGGTGCAGGGTCCTGAGGCTTTGGGCCATGTTCGACCGCTTTTCCAGACCACAAGCAGGGAGCTGGATGGGAAGTGGAGCAGCCAGGACAGGAACCGTCCACCGTATGGGATCCTGGCGCATACCAGTAGAGGATTTTAGCCACTAGGCTACCACGCCGGACCCACGGCTCTGAAAATTTGGGCACAACTCAGGAGTGAGGGTGTTCAGTGCCACAGAGTAGGGCATGGCAGGAAGGTTCCTTGGAGGAGGTGACCTTGGCGAAACAACTGGACGAAGGACAAGCTCCACGCCAAAAGGCTGAGAAGCAATTGAAGCCCGCCTTGTGGGACCCAAAGTTTGTAAAAATAAATAAATAAATAGAGAGTTGAAGGCTCCCAGCTGGAGCAGCGGCGGGTCCACCTCCGGCTCGGCGCGTCCCGCGGGGCCCGGACGTGGGCGTGGCCGCCGCACCTGCGGGGCGAGGGCGGGGTTCCCGGCCGGCCCGGCCCCCAGGAGCCGCGGGTCGCCGCCGGGAGCGCGGGGCGTGCCGGGTGTGCGGGGACGCCGAGAAACGCATCTCCGCCGCGCCGGGGCCCGGAGCCGTGCGCAGCCAGGTGGGCGCGGGAGCGGGCCGCGGGGGTCCCGGGGAGCCGCGCTGATGGGGCGCACGGAGGAGGGGCTGGGCTGGGCGCACCCCTGGGCCCGCGCGCCTGGCAACTTGGGGGCTCCCCGGGGGTGTGCAGGCCCGGCTGGGAGCGCGCCTCGGCCCCCGGTGCGCAGGTAAACAGGAGCGGGAGGCCTCGGGGCGCTTGGAGGCCGCGCGTGGGTACGCAGGCGACCCCGGCCTGCTCCCCTCGAGTGGCGGCAGTGCGGAGCGTGTGTGTGTGCGTGTGCGCGCGCGTGGAGGTCTCCAGAAAGTTCTGGCAGCCTGTTTTCTCCACCGACCTTCTCGAACTTTCCTTGCTTGCATAGGGAAGATTTTGGTCCTCAGCTTGGGTGTGACCTGGTGTGTCGGGCGTGTGTGTGTGTGTGTGCGCGCGCGCAGGACAGCGGGTGAGAACCTGGCGATGCGTGATGGCTCGGCTGCCACCAACTGGTAGTTGGTTCCTGGGTTGTGGGGACGTCCTGGAGCCACGGGGCAGTGTGCAGAGACAGGACCTGAGTGAGCTGTGGTTGTGGTTCTGACCGTGGGGCCTTAGGCAGGGCACCCGGCTGCTGTGTGCAGGGATGCCGGCGTCCACGCCATGGGCACCCACAACTGGCAGTCTCAGTTCAGACACTGTTGGGGGGGGTGTCCGTCCCCCCAAGGCCAGGCCAGGAGGTAGAGGAGGGGCTGGGAGAGCCCATGGCTGGTGTGAGCGCCTTGGCAGGGCAGGCCTGAGAGGCCGCAGAGGAGAGAGAGCAGCTGGCAGAGATGCTGCTGATGAGGGGGGAGGAGGCGGCGTGGTGCTCTGTCGTGGCTTGTTTCCGAGTGGACACACCTGGGAGTGGGGTGGGCAGTGCACTTCTTTTTAAAGATTTATTTATTTTTTTATTGGAAAGTCAGATTTACAGAGACAGAGAGAAATATCTTATGTTTTTCCCCAAGTGGCCACAACAGTCAGTGTTGAGCCCATCCGAAGCCAGGAGCCAGGAGCCTCCTCTAGGTCTCCCACATGAGGGTAGGATCCCAAGGCTTTGGGCCGTCTTCCACTGCTCTCCCAGGCCACAGGCAGGGAGCTAGATGGGAAGTGGAGTAGCTGAGACACGAACCGGCACCCATTTGGGATCCCAGTGTGTGAAAGGCGAGGACTTCAGCCACTAGGCTACAGCATTTGGCCCTGTGTTTTTAATTTTTATGGGGAGTTCTCCCATCCTGTGGCCCATGTCCCTGATGGCCACAGCAGCCAGCCATAAGCCAATAGCCAGGAACCGCCCCCCCCATCCTGTGTGTGTGTGTGTGTGTGTGTGTGTGTGTGCGCGCACACACACACACAGTTTTCCCATGCCTTCCCGGGTGCGTCAGCAAGGAGCTGACTAAGCCTGTTGGGACACACGTGTGGCAGGTGTGGCCCATGGGTGCCTCTGGGAGTGGCCTGCTCTGGGTAGGGGCAGAGGGTCCTGGAGCCCCATGGGGCTGTGATGTGGATGACAGAGCCACACAGACATTGCCGGCATTTCCGCTGGGGTCTTCAGGGATTCGAACTGGCGCCCACGTGGGATGGCAGTGTGATAGGTAGTGGCGGGGACCAGCCCTGTCTCGGTTTCCTGAGGGCAGGTCACATCTTGCTATTTCTGTCAGTGGGGCAGGGTGGGGTTGGGGTCACCTTTTGTGGGAGATGGGGGCTGAGCTCTGTTGAGAGCGCCAAGTGAACTCGGTGCCTGTGTCTTTAAGAAGCAGGTGTGCATAAAGTTAGGATGACCCCAGCCTCATCCAGTGGCCTTGTCACATGGAACTCCCCCCCAACTCCTTACCCACAGCTGCCAATGCCCAGCAACTCCCGTGGCCACGCCTGCCACACGTGTGTCCCAACAGGCCCTGGCTGGGCCTGTCTGGGGCGGAGGGCGGAGGCCAGAGCCCCCTCCACCCTGGGCCCGCAGGGTCTGTAGAGGCCGGTCCCTTCCACCCAGGAGGCCGCCTCTGCTTCCGGCGCCCAGCCCCGGGCCCTCTGCTGCCGCCCAGCCCCGCCCAGCCCCAGCGGTCCGACTGGTTCCCAACAAAAACACCTTCAGAATGAGCTCACGGTCCGGCCGCCGCCTCCACACACCCTGCCCCCCTCACCCTGCAACTGGTGGGGAGACAAGGGCTTCCGGTGCCAGGGCAGCTGGGGGTGCGGGTGGCGCTACCAGGCAGGCAAAGGGCAGCAGGATTGGGGGAGAGACTCCAGCTGTTGCCCTGCCTTGGTCAATCAGTCGCCAGTCCTGGGATGTCAGAGCTGGCCCTGGAGCCTACCTGACTGGGCTACCTCATAGATCTGCGGGAGCGTGGTAGGCGGGGCACGCTGGGTGCCAGCTGGGGCAGGGCTTGATGGTGGGGCTCCTGCTGTGCGGGGAGGGGGGCGACCAGAATAAGGGCCTGCATGGTGACTGCTTGCACCCACCCCAGCAGGAGCGGCATGTCGGTGCAGGTGGCAGCCCCCGGAAGCGCGGGGTTGAGCCCAGAAGAGCTCATCAGGCAGACGCGGCAGGTGGTGCAGGGGCTGGAGGCCCTGCGGGCCGAGCACTGTGGCCTGGCCGGGCACCTGGCCGAGGCCCTGGCAGGCCCGGGCCCCGTGGCTGGTGCGGAGCTGCTGGAAGAGAAACAGCAGGTGGTGAGACACTCGCTGGAAGCCCTGGAGCTGGGGCTGGGAGAGGCCCAGGTATGAGGGGGCAGGAGGAGCTGGACCCCTCCCCTACCAGACCCCCCAGAGCAGCAAGACCCCTGGGAGCCTTTGTGTGGGGGGACACGGGGTGACCCCAGGAACCTCAGCACCCCTGACTGGCATGCCTCTGCAGCGTATGGGGGGCCCTGGATAGAATGAGGGTGTCCGGCCCACTGGCCACCAGGGCTGGGCAGGAGGCTGAGCCATAGGTTGGGCCCTGGAACCCAGTCCCAGCCGCCGCGCCCAGGCCTCCCACCCCTCGCAGGTGCTGCTGGCTCTGTCGGCGCACGTGGGCGCACTCGAGGCCGAGAAGCAACGGTTACGGGCACAGGCCCGGCGCCTGGCCCAGGAGAATGTGTGGCTGCGGGAGGAGCTGGAGGAGACGCAGCGGCGGCTGCGGGCCAGCGAGGAGGCCGTGGCCCAGTTGGAAGAAGAGAAGAGCCACCTCGAGTTCTTGGGGCAACTACGGCAGTACGACGAGCCCACCACCAGCCCGGTGCGCTGCCTGGGGCCCCAGAGTCTCCCCCTCCAGCCACTCCTCACCTCCCCCATCTCCAGGAGCCCCCCAAGTCCCGGGATTCAAGCCCCAAGCCTCCTGACACTCCACTTTCCTGTCCTGCGCACAGCGGCCCGAGTCCCCCCCTCGCCGAGACAGCCTGACCGCCCTGATCCCCAGTGAGGAGGAAGAGAGGAGAGGTGGGTGTGGGGCCCTGGACACGGGCAGCCGGGATCTGAGGTGGGCAGGACGCGACAGGTGTTAGCGGGGTGAGGAGCCGCAGGTGACGCTGCTTGCTGTGAACCCAGAACTGCCACCTGTGAGCCAAGCCGGCTCTGCACCCTCAGCCTCCCTGGACCAGTTAGAGTCGGCACTGGCAGGGCATGGGGGTCCCCTGGCGGGAGGCGTGCAGTGACTGGGTGCCTGCCTCCTCCAGGCTCTGAGACAGCTGGTGCGGCAGCGGCCCAGCAGGGCGGCTATGAGATCCCTGCCCGGCTGCGGACGCTGCACAACCTTGTGATCCAGTACGCGGGGCAGGGCCGGTATGAGGTGGCTGTGCCCCTGTGCCGCCAGGCACTCGAGGACCTGGAGCGCAGTTCAGGCCACTGCCACCCTGACGTGGCCACCATGCTCAACATCCTGGCACTGGTATACCGGTGAGGGCAGGGACAGGATGGTGGAGGACAAGTGGGGCGGTGACCATACTAGGGGTGCCCGAGATGGGAGATGTGAGGAGACCCACCTATGCATACTTAGCTTGCTCTCTGGGCCTGGCAGGGCCAGCCCAGTGCCAGCTGCTGCACCTTGGCCAACCCCCTACAAACTGCCCTTTAGGGACCAGAACAAGTACAAGGAGGCCACGGACCTCCTCCATGATGCCCTGCAGATCCGGGAGCAGACGCTGGGCCCTGAGCACCCCGCAGTGAGTGGCCTCTGGGGAAAGGGAGCGTGCCTGCCCATCTGATTTACTTCAGGGTTAATAGGGTTAATGGGCTGGCAGTGTGGTATAGCCAGTTAAGCCTCTGCAGTACCAGTATCGCATATGGGCACCAGTTTGAGTCCTGGCTCCACCTGCCTTCCAACTTCTTCCTAAGGGCCTAGAAAAGCAGCAAAGTAGATGGCTCAAGTCCTTGGGCCCCTGCACCCACGTAGGGAGACCCAGAAGCCCCTGGCTTTGCACTGGCCTGGCTATGACCATCATTGCTATTTGGGGAATAAACAAGCAGATGAAAGATCTTTCTCAACCTTTAAAAAAGAATAAAATTGGGAAAGTGATGATGGAAAGAGAAAACTCTTCCTTCCAGCGGTTTCCTTCCCAAATGGACACAACCCACATGTGCAGCCGGGAGAGCAGTGTGTGGAATGTGCCCATGGGATGTGCTTGCACTGCACCCACTGTGTCTCCACCCTAGCCCGATGCCCACCTACCCCTGAGCTATGCCCCTACCACAGGTGGCTGCCACTCTCAACAACTTGGCTGTCCTATATGGGAAGCGGGGACGCTACCGGGAGGCGGAACCACTGTGCCAGCGCGCCCTGGAGATCCGCGAGAAGGTCAGTGGCTCATGTCCTCCAGCGCCCAGGTCCCACCTCTCCTGGGGTCCTCTCGGTCCCTCACTGTGGTGTCCTTTGCTGCTGGGGCCTCTGGCCTTCAGTCCCCTTGAGAACACCCCATCCCATGACCTGACTTCTCTACACGTTTGCCCAGCCTGGTCCAACCCTGTGTGGCCCCCAGTTCAATGCCATCCCCCCATCTCCCCGAGGCAACCCTGTACCACTGTGACCTCTGACCCCATGAGTCCCCCTTGACCCTGTAACCCTGACTGCAACCCAATTGCATACATCCCTGATGATTTGTGACCCCTGACCCCACAGGTGCTGGGCGCCGACCACCCGGATGTGGCCAAGCAGCTCAACAACCTGGCCTTGCTCTGCCAGAACCAGGGCAAGTTCGAGGACGTGGAGCGCCACTACACCCGTGCCCTCAGCATCTATGAGGCCCTGGGCGGCCCCCAGGACCCCAATGTGGCCAAGACCAAGAGCAACCTGGTGAGGGGGCGCCCCAGGGGCGAGGGAAGAGGAAGCAGTGCCGACCACGAGAGCACGGTCTTGAGGTTTATTGTGCTGGGGAAGGGGAGCCAGGAGGCGGGGCCACGGGAGGGTCTCCCCACAGTCACCCGCGCTGGGCCCCCTGGCAGCAAGGGGGGCTGAGGGGACGGGGTCCTGAGCAGCTGTCCCCGCGCAGGCCTCGGCCTACCTGAAGCAGAACAAGTACGAGCAAGCGGAGGAGCTCTACAAGGAAATCCTGAACCGCGAGCAGCTGCCCGCCCCGCTCGGTGAGCCCCGCCCGCCGGGTGCACCCCACCCTGTCAGCCCCGGCCCCCTGTCCCTCCCCGCTCACTGTCCCCATTTATCCCTCAGGAGTCCCCAACACAGGCACGACTGGTGATGCAGAGCAGCAGGTAAGGGGGAAGCTCGGTCTGGATCCCGGGCCGGGGGGAGCGGGGGCGGCCGTCCAAGGGGCTGACCCACGGCCCCGGCCTCCCCCGTAGGCCCTGCGCCGCAGCAGCTCCTTCTCCAAGCTCCGGGAGTCCATCCGGCGGGGCAGTGAGAAGCTGGTGTCCCGGCTCCGCGGTGAGGGCCCTGCCGCTGGGATGGCCGGGTGAGTGGGGGCTCCGGCAGACCCCGCACCCCTGCACCCCACAAATCCTTCCCTGCTCGTCACTGCGTCCTCTGGCTCCCCCTGCAGGATGAAGAGGGCAGTGTCGCTCAGCACGCTGAACGCAGACCGGGCCCGGGGTGCCGCCGCCCAGCAGGAGGTGAGGGGCCCAGACAGGGTGGGGTGGAGGGTGCCTGCCTCTGGTCCCCCTCCAACCGGCCCATCCTGTCCCCAGCTCCCAGGCCGGCGCCTGAGTGAGGCCCTGCGAACCCTCAGTACCAGCACTCAGGAGCTGAGCCCCCGCTGAGACTGCCGGGCCTCGTGGGCCCCAGCTACTGAAGAACACTGGCTGGGGGAGGGGGACAGTAGCAGAGGGACCCCCTTCCCTACCCTAGTTACCCTTAACGATTAAAGGTTCTGGATTTGGCCTGAGGCCGCCTCCCTGGCCTTCCTTGAGGGTGGAGGCTCCCTCCCCAGGGCCGGCAGCTTGGCGTTACCTGCTGGGTGCTGGCTGGCCCGGGCTCACAGCTGCTGGGCAATCTGCTCAATCCGCCGCAGCGTCTCCTCCGACTGCAGCTGCTCCAGGCTGAGCAGGGACAGTCCCAGCTGATCCTCCTGCAGGAGTGAAGGCAGGGACAGGACATGAGGCCGAGGGAGGGTAGGTACCCCCCAGGTACCTAGAGCTGCCACAGGGACACACCCGGGCAGCGGGGCACCAAGGAGGAACCCCAGGGCCTACCCGGTGGAAGGGCTGCGCCATCTGCCGCAGGAAGTACTTGGCCACCTGGACGCCCTCGTCCACCGTCAGGTTGAGGTTGGCGTCCGTCAGGTGCTCCTGGATCCAGCGGGGCAGCTTTCCCCGTTTGTCGGCACGTGCAAACCGCTGAAGGAGGACCGGCAGGGCATCAGCACAGGGGGACTGGGACCCCACGACCCCCGCATGGGGAATCAGGAGGTGGGGAGGGTCAGGGAGGGCTCGCACCTTGTCGGCAAAGACCATGAGGCCGTAGTCGGTCTTGCCCCTGATGGCGCGACCCACGCACTGGGCGGCGTGGCGCATGGCGTCAAAGGTGAGGAAGTCATTCTCCCGGATCTGGAACTGGTCCCGCAGGTACTCGAGCCGCGCCTGGGGATGAAGGGGCCGGCGGTGGGCCTAGCCGCCTGGCCCTGCCCCTCCTTGGACCTGGCCAGCCCCTTAGGCTCACCTTAAGTATGCGGCTCTGCGTGTAGACGTAGGGGACGCCGAACATGATGACGGCCCGGCCGAAGTGGTGCACTGGGGGCAGGGCAGGGCGGTTAGCGGGCAGCGGTGGCAAGGCGGGCAGGGTGGGGGCGCGGGCTGGCACACTCACCGAAGTCGATTCCCTCAGACACCTTGCCCCGGGCCACGGACAGCAGGATGGCACCACGGCCGTTCTCACAGGCCTGGGGCAGGGAAGGCCCAGGTGTGACCACACAGCCCTCCACACCGTCACTGCCCAGCCCGCTCGGCTGCCGCTCACCTCCTGGTACTTTTCCAGGGCCACGCTGGTCTCGGCGCTGTCCTGCGTCTCGATGAAGAGCAGCTTGTTCCGCTGAATGTTTTCCAGGATTCCCTGGGGTGGGGGTCCACAGTGTCAGTGCCGGGGTCACCCAGCCCTGCTGGGGCTTAGGCAGCAGTGCACACGGCGCCCCTGACTCTGCCCGCCCCCAGCTCCAACTGGAGCCTTGGGAAGCAGTGGGGACTGCTGGGAGGGTCTGCAAACCCCTTCCCCACAGGGTAGCAGGGACAGCTCAGCACATCCTCAGGTCCTACTGGCTTCCACAGGACCATGGCCAGGCTCTGGAGGGTGAAGAGTCTACCCTTCCACCAGCCAGTCATGACCCCAGAACCTTCTGGGCCATCCCTGCCCTGAGTCCTAGGCCTCGCTGTCCACAGCCCACTAACCATGACATCCCATAGCCTCGCCCACACTGCCCAGGATGGCTCCTGTGGGCTTTGGCTAAGGCGTGCCTCCATGCGCACGGCGCCCAGCTGGGGCCATGGCTGCCGCCGTCTCCCTCCTCCCTTGACCCGAGGCCATGTGGGTTGGAGGTGGGTCAGGAGGGGAACCCTGGCGAGCAACAGGGGTGTGGCGCAGGGGCCAGGCATACCTGCTCGTACCAGGAGGCCACGGTGCTCTCCATGTACTGGTAGCTGGTGAAGAAGGCCACGATGCCGTCGGGCACCACGGCCGACATCTCCAGCAGCAGGTTCCCGTAGTTCCGGATCACGGCTGCGTGTGCACAGGCCGGTCAGCTCCTCCGGCCTACCCCTTGAACTTGGACGCCCAGAAATCCCACCAGGGCCATGTGGCTCCGGGCTGTTACCTCCTCTTCCTCTTCCTTCCTGTCCCGGGGAGCCCGCCCCTCCCCCCTCCTCCTGCAGTGTGGCGAGGTGGCATCCGTCAAGCCCAGCAGACTCGCAGGGGGGCAGGAAGTGATCCCTCAGTGTCACTTCACCTCAGGCTGGGGATGCTTGACCTGACCCACCCGACCCGACCAGTGCACCTGCCCCGAGATCCCCCAGCAGCCACTGTGGGGGTGGGTAGCCTACCGATGTCTTCCCGGGTCTCGAACTTGGAGCTGATAGCCACCTGGTCATTGCCACGGCCGATGATCTGGGGCGAGCAAGAGGCGGGAGGTGAAGCAGCCGTGGGGGTTCGGGTAGGCATGGCCACAGGCTGCAGGCGATCTCCACCTGCTCCGGCCACAGCAGGCCCTCTGCTAGGCCACCACCTGTACCATGGGACAGGTGCCCTGGGCTCCAGCCATGTCACCACCTGAGGCTGTAAGGGCACAGCAGAGCACCTCTGCACCTGCTTTGCCCTTGCCCCCAGCATGCGGGGCACAGGGTGGGGTGGTCGTGCCCATCGCCTATCACAGCCTCTGTAGGGCAGCCCCAAATCTGGCACAGACTCCATGAACAGAGCCAGCCCCAGGTCACCTCAGAGTAGGCAGCTTTCCAAGGACTCTGCAGCTGCCACCTGGGGGGCTGACCACACCCCACTAGCTCAGACCTCCTTCCCACACCCACAGGCCTCACCTGGGGCACCAGCTGAAGAATCTGGAACCAGAGGATCCCGGATCCCACCAAGCTTTACTGTTCTCTCAGGACCCTCTCTGAGCCCCAGGGGATGCACCCCATTTCACAGCTGGGACAGCAAAACCCAGGGCTGCACTTCCTCTGCCCCTCCCGCATCCTACCCACTCACCATGGGGCACAGGCAGACCCGGGCCAGTGTCATGGTGAAGGTTGCCATGGTGACGGGGTGGAAGTCCAGGATCTTGGGGTAGATGTCTAACGGGGACAGGGTCTGTAGTGGGTCCAGGAATGCGGGGGCTCAGCAGGGTCAGGCAGGCACCCCCGACCCCCCTGCTGGGACTGGGAAGGGCTCCTCACCCCAGAGGTGATGATAACCGACTGGAAGCGCTCAAACACGGGCTTGATGGCCAGTGAGGCGTCCATGCAGCTGCAGGGGCACAGGGTGGTGAGCACCATGCTGGGGAGGAGCTGGGGCCCCACCCAGGCTGGCGCTCACCTGAAGTGCAGGACGGGGTTGGCGATGGTCGGGGTCCTGTCGTCAAAGGGCTCGATGATGATGGTGAAGCCTGGTGACCGGGCAGGGGTGGTCACGCCCATGGCCACACCTGGCACGCCCTTCCCCAGCCCCCACACTGTCAGGATCCCAAGAGAGACAAGAGGCAATGGCCAAGCTCCGTCCCTGCTCTCCCAGTGCCCAGGGCCAGCCTCGTACCCAAGCCTGCTGCCTACTGCCTTCTCCCCAACCACCACCCCGTCCCTCTTAGCTACTAGAGAACTGCATGTGGGGCTGGGTATTTCTATGATGCTTAAGATTCGACTCAGACACCCACAGTTCTATCGAGGTGCCTGCTAATGTGTACCCCGGAGGCAGCAGGGGGTGCCACTATGGGCGCACCAGGCTGGGGTTCCAGGATCTGGTTTCACCCTAGCCCAGGCACACCTGCTGTAGGCCTTGGGGAGTGAAGCAGCAGGCAGAAGATACCCCCACCACCCAACCACCACCACCTCTCTCTGCCCCTCCCTCTCCTGCTGTAACCATCATCAGTGCCTTTCAAATGAGCCCAGCCCCCGAGGCCAGAGTGGCCGAATGTCCGTGGCCTCCAGACTGGGCAGGAGCGAGCCCAGGTGCCCGCCTGGCAGGGGGAGCTCACCCTTGGCGTAGGTGCTGACAAGGGTGGCGAAGTTGGCGAGGAGGGTGAGGGGGGAGAAGTCTGCCAGGTCGGCGATCTCCAGGGTATGCAGCAGGGAACGCAGGCGCTCGGCGCAAAACCTGGAGGGAGGCAGAAGGGCAGTGAGCAGGGCTCAGCAGGGCACAGGGCACCCCACCTCTGTGGGCCAACGTCATGCAGCTGCGCACGCGTGCACACACGTCCACTGAACACGAAGGCATGCGGGGCAAGTCGTCCCAGGCCCACCTGTCACAAGCCTCACCTGACTCCCTACGTGGGTCTCCACAAAACAGGGACAGGTACCCAGCATCTCGTGGTGGTCACACTAATCCTGCGTGGCCATGCAGTCACCCAGACCCACAGCCCCCCAGGCAGAGCGTAAGCTGACCCTGGGGAGGCATGGCTATGCCTCCTCCCTGTCCCCTGCCAGTGCAGGGAGCCTGTGGGCATTGGGAACACCTTGCCCTCTTGTGGAGGGCGCCACCCCTCTTGTCTTTGGGGTCTGACTTCACCCCCTATTAGCAGTTCCCCTGCAGGGTCCCTGTCCCTGCGCCCAGGGGAGAAAACCTCCAAACTGGGGAGACCCCAGAATCCTCCCGTGCCAGCTGGGTGCTCTGCTCTGCCCTGCCCCAGCCTTGCCCGATGGTGGCCAGGGCCCAGAGGGCTCATACCTGAGCGGCTTGCGCTGGATGCACACGCGCTGTGCCAGGCTGCTCAGGAAGGCGGGCGGGCTCTCCTGCACCACGTGCTGCACGCGCAGGCGCCACTTGACGAACTCTAGCAGCCTCCTCAGGAAGCCCAGGAAGTGCTCGGCTGTGCGGATGGAGCCGGGCACCGCCTCTGCAAGGACACAGGGCTTGGTCAGAGGGGCGCACATCGGCCGCAGTTGGGGCAGGGCGCGCAGTGGGGCAGGGCGCGCAGTGGAGCAGGGCGCACAGTGGAGCAGGGCGCGCAGTGGGGCAGGGCGCGCAGTGGAGCAGGGCGCGCAGTGGGGCAGGGCGCGCAGTGGGGCAGGGCGCGCAGTGGGGCAGGGCGCGCAGTGGGGCAGGGTGCGCAGCGGCTCACCCTGTAGCACCTCGTCAGGCAACACGGGGTTGGCCAGGTGGGCGTCCGTCTCGCGGGCTATGCTGGCCTCCCGCAGCCCCTCCACTAGGCGCCGGTACTCGTCCCGCAGGCGCTGCTCATCCGTCTGCTTGATCCTGCGGGGAGGGCGCAGAGAGGGCATGGTGATGCGTGGCCGGCTGGGCCCCGGGGGGAAGGGCGGGCCGCATGGATGCCCACCTGAGCACAGTCTTCTGCAGGGTCTCCAGGTTGGCTTGGCAGCGGTCCAGGGTACCGGCGCAGCCACGATCCTCCAACAGTGGCTGTTGCGCAGCAAGCTGACGATGCCATCGAGCGGGGGTGTGAGGCCCAGTAGTGGCTGTGCGCAGCCACTTCACACACAACAACTATCACACTCTCTCTCTCTCTTACTTACTACCTCAGAAGCCTTAATTGAAAAACTAGGATGTGCGGGCGGGAAATGAGAGGATATTCGTCGAGGAGTAGTGGGTCAGCATGATTTGGATTATTGACATAGGAGATGTGTATTGTGGTTGAGCAAAGTTTGTATTTAGGTTTGAAGTATGGTATGTGGATTGGGGTGTGGGGGTGCATGAGTATACTTGTTTTATTATTTAGGTTGGGGGGGGAGGGTGTGGTTTGTGGGGTGTGGTTTTGGGTTGATGGGGGGAGGATGGTTAGGGGGGGGGGGTTGGGAGCTAGTAAGGGATAAGGTGAAAGAAAAAAAAATATAATGTTGAATTAATTATATGGAATATAGTGGATATGTGGTTGGGTATTTTAATTACTATTTGATAAGTAGATAGGGGGAATCTGATATATTGTATAAATTGATGGAAAACTATATTGAAAAGAGGGAAAGAGAAGAGAAGAGAAGATGAATATACGTGTTAAGTAGGGGATTGTTAGGGATAATAATGGGAGAGGGGAACATGGGAATTATGAGTATTGGGGTGTGTTGACTATGGGTGGGATAAAGGGAGCAAATGGGGTATCGGGGAAGGAGGGGGACGGCGCGGGTGTGTGGGGAGAGAAAGGTCGGTAAGGGAGGTGTGAGCTCACGCACCCCCCCTCCCCACTGCCCAGCCCTGGGCCCCGGGCACGTTCTCGCACCTCATAGAAGCGGCAGTGGGGCAGGCTGGTGTCCTGCTGGTACTGTGCCCGCACGTAGGAGGCCGTAAGACTGTGGCACTTCCCATCCACGTCCTTCCCGAAGCGCAGGGGTGTCACCTGGGGGTTGGGGGGCAGCAGTGAGGCAGGGTGGGTAAGGGACACAGCCATTCCTCCACCCCCGGCCTCCAAGCCTCGCGGTGTGGGAGGGAGCAGGCTGGACAACGCGAACCTGTCTGTCACCACTAGGTGGGACAGCTGGGGTCCTGGTTGAGGTCACAAGCTGCAGGACTGTCACAGGTGGACGGCCCCGACCTGGCGACCCAGAGTGTGCTGGAATCCAGATTGTAATGAGCTATGGGGTGGGGGGTGGGGTGATGCCTCAGGGTCAGCATGTATGTGTGGCCAAAGCGCTGCCACGAGAAGGTGTTGGTGTGTGTGCGAGGGACACGCCGCATGCAGGAGGGACACGCCGCGTGCGGGAGGGACACGCCGCGTGCAGGAGGGACACACCACGTGCGGCCGCAGCAGGGGCTTTCCCGGGTGGCATGCCGCTGCTGGCACTTGGCATTTCAGCGCTGAAGCGTTGGAACTTGGGAATTGCAGACAATCCAACTTTTATTTTCATTTATTTACTGAAAAAATCTTTGATTTAGTTATGTGAAAGGCAGTTATATGGGTGGAAACAGAGAGACTGCCGTTTACTCCCCACATGGCTGCAATGGCCAGAGCCAGACCAGGCTGGGAGCCAGGGCCTTTACCCGGTCTCCCCCTTGGGCACAGGGCCCAGAGGTGCGTTAGCAGGGAGCTGGAACAGAAGCAGAGAAGCCAGGACTCTCAATTCCCACCCCAACGCGAGATGCAGGCATCACAAATGGTGGTTTGAGGGCCTGGTGCGATGGCTCAGTGGCCAAGTCCTCGCCTTGCATGTGCGGGGACCCCATATGGGTGCTGGTTTGTGTCCCGGCAGTTCCAGTTCCCATCCACCTCCCGGCTGTGGCCTGGGAAAGCAGTCGAGGACCGTCCAAAGCCTTGGCTCCTGGCTCTTAGCTGTTGTGGCCACTTGGAGAGTGAACCGGTCAGATGGAAGATTTTTTTTTATCTCTCCTCCTCTCTATAAATTTGCCTTTCTAATAAAAAAAAAAAAAACAAAAAAACTCTCTAAAACAAAGAGAGAGAAATGTGGATTATTTGGCCCCTGACTTCCATCTCGCCCAGCTGTGGCAGGTATTTAAAAAAATTTAAAAACTGGCTATAACACGTGCAAGAGGCAAAAATCCAGTGTGACTTTCCACAATTTTTTTTAAACAACATGAACTTATCTTTGAGTTCACTTTCTCCCGGGGCCCCCTCAAATGGGACTCCACAAGAGGCAAGGGGGTGTGGCACAGGTCCCAGGGTAGCCAGCCCCGGTCTCTCCGTCCGTCCACAGTGATGACTCACTTCCCTCTCCCCTCCTCAGAGCCCTGGGCCAATGCAGCCACCCAGGGCCTGGGAGTGGGACAGGTCCAGGCAGGTGGCTGCACTGCTGGGGTGATCACACCCCGTTACCCCTCCACGTCATCAAGGCCCCTGTTGATCAAGCAGTTACGCCGACCTGCACTGCACAGAAAAGGCTGGGGCTGACGCTGTGGCACAGCCATTTAAGCTACCATCTGCAGTGCCCACATCCCATGTGGGCGCTGGTTCCAGCCCCGGCCACTCCACTTCCAATCCAGCTCCCTGCTAATGCACCTGGGAAAGCAGCAGATGGCCCAAATGCCACCCACATGTTACCACATGCCACCCAGTGCTCCTGGCTTCCATCTGGCCCACCAATGCACATTACAGCCATAAGAAACGTGAACCGGTAGATGGAAGACCTGTCTTTCGTCTTTCTATAAGCCTGCCTTTCAAAAAAAAAAAAAAAGTCTATGAATAAAGAAAGATGAAAGCTTCCTATTTTAAAAGCACAGCTGGGGCAGGTGGTCAGATGTCCCCTGGGGTGCCTGTGTCCCGGTCAACTCTGCTCCCAAGCCCTGCTCCTGCTGACCTGCACACACACAGGGGAGACCCTGGCAGCATTCCTGGCTCCTAGCCTCAGCCTGGCCCAGCTGCAGTTTGTGCAGGTGTCTGGGGATTGCGCCATGGATCTCGGCAGGAGCCGAGTGGGTGGGCTCCCCAGGAGTGGGTGGGCTCCCCAGGTGTGCTCGCTGAAACACGAGCAGTTGGACACAGCCCCCTGGACGCCTCAGCAGGAAGGCTGGGTCGGGGCGGGGGCTCCAGGACCCGTGACCGGAGGGGACTCCGTGGCTTGGGGGGCACGGGGTGGGGGCGCACGCACCTCGGGATGGATGCACAGGTTCTTGCGGGAGCTCAGGGCCAGGCCCAGGAACGGCAGCTTCTCGCCCTCCTGCTTCTCGTAGAAGGTGAGCAGCTTGCGCAGTTCCTCGATCACCTGCTCCAGACGGCAGTGGGTAGCGGGACGCCCCCTCGCTGGAAACCCAGGCCCTACCCCACCACGGGGCTGCCATTAGGAATCCCCAGGGCTGGCACGAGCCCAGCTCACCTTTTCAATCTCAGGCACCGTCCGGGAGCAGTAGATGAGCTTGGTCACCTCCAGCGGATACGCCTGCCGACCGACCGGAAGTGGCCTCAGCCCCTGGCCAGGCCCTGCCCTCACCCCCTCCACAGGCTGCGGGTGGGGTGGGGTGGGCAATGGGGGCTCTCACTTACCCGCTGGTATGCCATGATCAAGGCCAGTAGTGACACAGTCTTCCCAGTGCCTGAGGGCATCTCCAGGACCCCATGACCCTGTGTGTTGGTGGGGGAATGACAAAACTTTCAGAACCTCGAGGAAGAGTGAGGGTTGTGACACAGTGGGCTCAGCAGCTGCTTGCAACGCTCACATCCCCCATCAGAGCACAGGTTCAAGTCCCAGCTGCTCCACTTCAGATCCAGCTCCCTGCTCACCCGCCTGGCGAGGCAGTTTGTGGGTACAGGTCATTGCACCACTGCCACCCACCCGCGTGGGAGACTCGGCTCTCCGTGTCAGCCTGGCTATTGCGGGCTTGGAGTGGGGTGGGCAGTGGCTGGAAACCCTGTCCTCTCCCAAATGACCCTAAGGCAGGAGTTTGGCACAATAGTTCCATGCCATCCAGGACACCCATGTCCCATGCCCAAGTGCCCCGGCTACAATCCCGTTCCTGTGTTCGGACCCGGCTTCGTGCTAAGGCCCATCCTGCGGGCAGCAGACGATGGCTCAAGCCCCTGGTCACTGTCTCACCCCTCCTGGCCTCCACCATGGCCCTAACAACCAAACGCACTGTGTCCGTACCTTTCAGATAAACAAAACAAAAAAAGAAGCTTTTGCTGATGCCCACGAGAACGCATGGGTTAAACATTTAGCATAGGATGGAACACACAGGCAACTCTTTCTTAACTGAAATCTGGACCCAGAAAAAGGTTTGGTTGCGTGGGGTTGGCCTGTGAGCTGCAGGATTTGGGCAGCACTGCGGCCTCCGGTGTCTGCCCCCTGCACACTGCCGTGCCCACCACGGGACCTGAAGGCACCAAGTGGTCTGCTCCCTGCTGTGTTGCGGGACCCCCAGACAACCCAGTATCCCGCGTGTGTGTGTGTGTGTGTGGAAACCTTCCACCCAGAAGGCTAACCGACCTGCCCCAGGCTTGTGGCTCCGGGGCTCCGACCCAGGGCGCCCCCTCCCCACCAAGGGCCCGCCGCCCACCTACCTTGGCGTCCAGCGTGCGCTTGAGCTCCAGCATGTACGAGAACTGCTCCGGGTAGATGTAGTCATACGGGAAGTAGACCAGCAGCCCGTCCACGTTGAGCCTGGCGGCGGGGTCTGCAGGGTCAGTCCCCGACCCGCTGGCTCCAGCTCCCTCCCTCCGGGGACCTGGCCACCGCTCCCCGCCGGACTCTCCCGGAGCCCCGAGGCTCCCGTCCCGGGGGACCCGCAGGCCTTCCCGCCCCGGCGCCTCAGGCCGCCTCCCATCTCGGAGCCCACCCCCGAAGCTTCGCACGGAACCGCGATTCCCCCACACTCCTACTTCATGGCGCCCGCCCCGACGCGGAGTGCCGACCACTCGCCTTCCTTATGAATATTCAGCAAGGGGGCGGGGAGCCGTGAGGGGTCATCCAAGAAGGGGGCGGTCCATTTCAACTTTTTCTAGGCGCCATTGGTTGATACCGCCCGTCGCTCCATGAGGGCGGGACCAACAAGGAAGCCTGCGCGTGCGCACTGAAAGGAGTGAGGGAGAACAGCTTGAGGGAGAGGCGGAGCCGGAGGCGTGCAGGAGGATGGCCGAGAAGCAGGAACAAAGCCTGGCTGGAAGAGAGCCGAGAGGATCGATGCAACGCATCGGGATTGGCTCCCGCGGATGGAAGGAGAGGATGGCTGAAAAATTGGGGAACCCCCTTTTTCGGGGTCCACTGTCTAGCAGGGGCTTTGCCGCTGCAAACAGGCGTTTATACAATAAGCTGTGGGATAAGCAGCCAGGTGTTGTGCCGGGTGGTGATGATGCACGAGGCCACCATGGGGCGGGGTGACCGGTCCCGCAACGGGAACACTCTGGGAGTTGCACTTGAACGACGTCGCGGTGAGACCCTCTTCCACGGCTGGGATGCTGAGCCGATGGAAAGCGACCCCGCGTGGGCCCAGCTCCCACCCGGCCTTCCAACAGGCCAGCTTGTGCCTGTTCAACGCCTGGTGTTTCCCCTGTGACCGCGGCCTGGCCAGAGCCTGGGCACACCATGGGGACCCCTGTGTAAAGCACAGGTGTTAAACATCCAGGACGGACAGGGAAGTCTGGGAACCCCGATAACGCTTCGTCACAGAGAGCCTGCTGGACTCCTGGTCCAAAAGCTCCTAGGTCAGAACCCAACCAGTGCCTGGAGGCCTGTCCTGGGGCCCATCTGCAGCGCCAGCATCCCAACCGGCAGCGGTTCAAATCCCACCTGCCCCACCTCCTGGTCAGCTCTCTGCCCAAGGCCTTGGAACACTCACAGGGGAGACCCAGTGAACCAGTGGATGGAAGATCTGTCTCCTCTGTTTAGCTCTGTCAAGTAAAAATTAAAAACAAATCTTACAAAAATGTGTGTTTGCAGGGGACAAGGGGGGTCAGTACAGGAACAGCTACAGTGGCCTGGAGGGCCCTCGGTGGCCAGTTTCTCTCCATCACCCTGCCTCACCCACCAGGCCTGTAACCCAGCTCATCTGGGTCCGTGAAGTCCCTGAGCAGCGAATCAAACCCAGCCCCCTACACACACACATACACACACACACACCCCTCACCCCATCCTCCTGCCTTCTTCTTTTAAAAAAAAAAAAATGTTTTTTTAATTGGAAAGTCAGATTTACAGAGAGACAGAAAGATCTCCCATTCAGTGCTTCACTCTCCAAGTGGCTGCAATGGCCAAAGCTGAGCTGATCTGAAGCCAGGAGCTAGGAGCTTCTTCTGGGTTTCCTACTTTGGTGCAGGGTCCCAAGGCTTGGGTCATTCTCTACTGCATTCCCAGGCCACAAGCAGCGTGCCTGATGGGAAGTGGAGCTGCACCCATATGGGATCCCGGTGCTTGAAAGAGGATTCTCCAATGGAGCCATTGCGCTTGCGCGGCATCTCCGAGAGCGGCCACAGCCTCACGCACGGACATCGCCGGAAGTGCAGGCAGCCTGGGACCTGCAGCCGGCTTAAAAGAACAAGGCGGACCCAGGGGAGCTGCTTCAGACAGACACCCCTTGCCCGCAATTACAGCCAGGGCTAGGCCTGTCCGAAACCTGGAGCTTCTTCAGCGTCTCCCACACGGGTGCAGCGGCCCAAGGCCTCGAGCCTTTCTCTGCTGCTTTCCCAGGCCACAAGCAGGGAGCTGGATGGGAAGTGGAGCAGCTGGGACACGAGTCAGTATGCCTGAGATCCTAGTGCATGCTAATGGAAGGTTAGCCTACTGGGCCTGCAACCGACAAATCTTTACAAAGAATAAATAAATGTCCAGAGAGGCCAAGTGACACAAAAGTGACCTGGAAGAGCTGGAAGACCATCCTGGGGGCACAGCCAACAGGAAGCCACGGGAGTTGGCCAGGGTTTACTGGACGAGCACTGCCACCAGGTGAGCAAGCAACGGCCAGTGGACAGCCTGCTGTGGGAAGAAGGGCACCTGCCTGCAGGTGTGGACTCTGACACACAGAACCCGACAGAACCACCTTGATGGAAGCTCCCAGAAGGCCGGCTCACCAAGTACCCCAAACCCGACACCCAGTGTGCCTGGATCCAGGGCCCAATCAGTAGCAGACAATTTCTGTGCAAACTATCTTTATTTATAAAGAGCACATTGCCCCCATGGCTATAAATGCACAACCCCTTGCTCCCTCTGGGCAAGGCACTTAACAGGTGGCAGCCTGCCTCCCCCGGGGTCCCAGAGACTGCTGGAAGACAGGAGGTGGGCAGGTAGCGCCCAGGGCTGTTGGCAGGTCACCCAGCCCCAGCTGTGCTAGCTGGGGGGCTGCGACTGTGGAGGGAGTGGGAGGCACTTGGGAAGACAAAGGCGTGGGGGCGTGCCCGCCCTCAGTGGTTCCACACCCCACTGGTGGGTCACCACTAAACTGAGAGGCACTTCCATTCTGCCCCCACTCCAGGGGCAGGGGTGGCTGGTGGGAAAGCAGAGAACCAGGAGCCTGCCCCTTAGGGCTAGGGCGCGGGGGCACACAGCAAGGCCAGGAGGGCAAGGTGTATGATGAAGTCACGCGGATCTGACCACTCCTGCCTCCTGGCTGAGCATCCGTCCATCCAGTTTAGACCTTGTTCCTCTGCGGTTTCACCCTGGGGAAGAGCTGGGGGAGCCACAGGGTCATCAGGCCCAGGAGCTCCCCTCCTGCCACTCCACCCCAAGTCTGTCCTGGGTGCCTTCCTCCCAGTGTCCACCAGGACCAGGCTTGCACTGGGGCAGCAGGGGATAAGATGGGAGATTCCCCATGTTTCCCCACCTGGCCCACCTCCACCCACGTCCTCGTCCTCCCTGGGCCCCCCCTTCCTGAATGGGGAATGTAGCACCTTCCTCCCCCCTCCCATCTTAATGACACTCTTCCACAAGTGTCACTAAGATCGGGGACCAGAAGAATCACGTGTGAGCAAATGCCAACACATCAAATGACCAACCCACTCACAGTCCACCAGCCCGGGGGTGCGGCGACCACCTCACTGGCTCCCCCCACCTGCGCACCCCCAATGCACTGAGTAAATGAACTTTTCCTCTGTTCCACCACTGGCCACGCACACGACGACTCACCCCGAAGTAGTTTCGGGGCACGTAGCCCTCCTGGCCGTGCAGCGAAGCCCACCACCAGTCAGTCTCCTCGGGCCCGTCCCTCCGCAGCACAGTGACCGGCTCGCCCTCACGGAAGGACAGCTCGTCTCCAAACTCAGCGCTGTAGTCCCACAGCGCGTACACCGCGCCATTGTGCATGAGCCCCATGCTCTGCTCCACGTCTACAAGGAGCAGGTGCCAGGAGGTGAAGGGAGGGCTGCCTGGGCGTCGTCCTAGGGATGTTCTTCCTGCCCGTCCCTGCGACCCCTCCTGCAGGCCAGGGTCCAACTCGCCCTCCTGCAGCCCCCTCCCCGCAGGGTCCCAAGGCAGAGCCTCCCTCGTCCCCCAGGGCATAAGGGGAAGGCGGGGAGCTGTCCCATGGGGACCACCACCTCCGGCCTCCCCAGGGTGGAGGCCACCTGCCCAGCCCTGCGCCCGCTGGACGGTGGTACAGAACCGTGCAACATGTCATCTCCGCAGCTGAGCGCACAGCCCAGCGCTCTGCAGGCGCCCGGTGCGCAGTTCCCCCTCCGCTGTTGGCACGCCAGCTCCCCTCCCGCGAGGTCCTGCTCACACCCAGCCCCACGCAGCCCTGCCTCGCACCTGCCAGGTAAGTGGCGCAGTCGGCGTAGCCCTCGCGGTACGGGTCGCACTTCTCGATGGCGGTGGCGCCGTCGCTGAGCGTGGTGGCGAAGATGGCAGCGCCGTGCTGCACCAGCGCCATGCAGATGGCCGTGTCGTTGCAGGACGCCGCGCAGTGCAACGGGGTCCTGGGCACAGGACGGAGGTGTGAGCATGCGCGGCCGACGCCCGGCCCTCGGCGCTGGGCACGCCCCCAGCCCCGCGTCACGCCCCTCAGCCCCGCCCCGTCCCTGGGCACGCCCCCAGCCCCTGGACACACCCCTCAGTCCCACACCGCTCCTCAATGCCACGCCCCACAATGCCACGCCCTTGTTCTCCACGCCACGTCCCCCGGCATCCCATTGGTCCTGGGCACGCCCCATCAATGCGTACGCTCCGCCCCCAATGCTTGGCACGCCCCTAGAAGCCCTATCCGGCCCCGCCCCCAACGCTGGGCCCAAGCTCAGCCCCGCCCCTCGCCCGCCCCCTGGCTCACCAGCCGTGGCTGTCCGGGGAGTTGACGTTGGCGCCCGCGGCGATGAGGAAGTCCACGATGGGGTAGTTGGCACCGCAGATGGCATTGTGCAGGGCCGTGATGCCCTCCTCGTTGGGCTGACTCGGGTCGTTCATCTGCGTGGACCGGCGGAGCGGGGAGGCTCAGCCTCGCAGGGCCCCCACGGTGGCCCCTCACCTCCCTCACCTCCATCACCTCCCTCACCTCCTCCAGCTCCCGGGTCAGCGTGGTCACCCCGCCGTCCCCACCTCCCTCTGCAGCCCCGCACCTCCCTCACCTCCTCCAGCTCCCGGGTCAGCGTGGTCAGCCCGCCGTCCCCACCTCCCTCTGCAGCCCCTCATCTCCGTCTCCCCACCTCCCCCCGCTCCGCAGCCCCTCACCTCTTTCCCCCCACGGCCCCCACTCTGCAGCCCCTCACCTCCGTCTCCCCACCTCCCCCCCACTCCGCAGCCCCTCACCTCCTTCACCGCCGCCTGCACCACCTCCAGCTCCCCGGTCAGCGCCGCGTCCAGCAGCAGCACCAGCGGGTTGAGGCGTGCGCGGCGGGCCTTGCGCGGGGAGCCAGCCTTCCGCAGCACCGAGCGCATCTCCTGCGGGGGAAGGCAGAAGGAACAGGATCCTGAGACCCGCACACCCACCGCCCAATGGGGTGTAGGGTTGGGATCCGCACAGTGGGAACCTGGGACCCTGAAATCCATGATGCTGGGTGCAACCCTCTCCTTCCTTCCCCCAGATACAGGGAGAAGAAACAAAAAATTGGAAACGAGGGTCTCATCCACCCTTCCCACCCTAAGCAGTGGGCCACATGGGCATGCATGCTTCTCAATTGTATAAACATAATTTTTTTAAAAGTTGTTTTTTCTTCTAAAGCCATCCTATCCTTTCACACAGTGATTGTGAAACTCAGCCGGTCAATTCCTTTCATAACAACAGCAAACGCTGCGTAGCACCATGGTATTACGCCACCTGTGCCGAGCCCCGGGAGCTTGGAATGCCACCGTCCAGCACACTGTGCCCTGAGGTCCTTATCTCTACCCGCTGCCCCACGTGCCGCCCCTCGTATCCCGACAGGAACGTGCCACACTTGTTCCCTGTTTTCACTCTCACCAAGATGCAGGTCCCTTTAAGAGATTCCAAGAGCCATGCTGATGACTCAACTGGCTAATCTACCCCTCCAAGCCCCGGAATCCCATGTGGGCGCCTGTTCATGTCCCAACTGCTCCACTTCCCATCCAGCTCCCTGCTTGTGGCCTGGGAAAGCAGTCGAGGACAGCCCAGATCCCTGGGACCCTGCACCCGCGTGGGAGACCCGGAAGAGGCTCCTGACTCGGATCAGCTCGGCTCTGGCTATTGCAGCCACTTGGGGAGTGAATCAGAAGACAAAAGAGCTTTCTCTTGCTCTCCTTCTCTTTGTAAAATATGCCTTTCCAATAAAAATAAATGTTTGTGTGTGTGTGTTTAAGGAGAACACCTAAACTTTGAAAATCACCTTTTTTTTAAAAAAAAAAGTGAGAATTGAACATATAAATACTGGGGCTGACATGTGGCGGGGTGAGCTGAGCCGCTGCTCGCAATACAGGCATCCCAGATGGGAGAGAGGCCGGCTGTTCTTCCCCAGCCTGGCCCTGCACCCACACGGGAGACCTGGATGGAGTCCCAGGCTCCTGGCTGCAGCCTGGCCAAGCCTTCCTCTGGGAGTGGCTCTGCTCCCAC
This sequence comes from Ochotona curzoniae, assembly GCF_017591425.1. Lineage (NCBI taxonomy): Eukaryota > Metazoa > Chordata > Mammalia > Lagomorpha > Ochotonidae > Ochotona > Ochotona curzoniae. The sequence goes on along the minus strand of NW_024465561.1, from coordinate 391,015 downwards.
TGCCTACCAACCTGGGGTGCTGGGCTTGGTTTACTGTGTACAGGCCTCCCCCGACAAGCCACCATGTAGGGGCTGACTGGTCAGGGGTGGGAACGGCTGGCAGGTCACCTATGGCCGTTTTGAGCCAGTGCTGCTGGTAACCCTTGCACACAGGTTGTCGCGGCCCCATTTCACAGATGGGGACACTGAGGGCCACAGCGGTCAAGGGTCTTGCTTAGTGTTGACAAGTGGCCCCGGCCTGGGACTGTGCCCCAAGCAGGCCTGGCTCTGCCGTTGGCACAGGTACCTGGGACACCCATGATCTTGAGGTTGACTCAGGCTTTGTCAAAAGGGTGTGTGTGTGTCCGGCTGGCTTTCCGGGCCACCCAATAAACCCTCTGTGTTACCAAGACCCAGTCACCAGCAGGTGGGGACACTCAGTAGCCGGGACTTCTGCTTGCCCCTCCCTTCCTCCCCACCCCAACTCGCTGACGCCTAAAGACTACATTTCCCAGCTCCCTTGCAGCCTGCTCCTGACCAATGGGAAGAGCTGAGTAACAGGTGTCACTTTCAGATGCTTTTAAAACACAAGGGGGCAACTTTCGCTTTCTGGCTGCAAGACCATCTCTAGGGTGGCCAGAGCCTGGATCCTGACCACAGAGCCGCCCACCACGCCAGGACCGCATCCTTGTGGGAAGCAGAGGCGGCTTGAGTCTCGATACCACGAAGCTTTTGGTCATGCACGGCAGCCAGATCCCAGTGCTGACAAACACCCCGGGTTTTCCTTCCTTTCTCACCTGGCTCTGCGGCTGCTCCGCGGGGCTGCTCTGGGGCGGCGGTGGAGGCGGGATGGGGGCCGGCGGGGCAGGGGCAGGGGGCCCAGCCCTGGCCTCAGACCCCTCAGTGATGGGGGCCAGCTCGGGCTCAGCAGGACCACCGGGCCCTGCCGCGCCGCCGTGGCGGTGGAAGAGGCGGTTGATGATCTGCTGGTACTGCTTCTTGTGGGTGGGCGGCAGGGCCACGGTGGGGCTCTGCTCCATGGAGCCCCTGCGCTTGAGAGGCCGAGGGATCTCGGCCAGCACGCGGGCCACCTCCTCCAGCTCTGGCACCGACTGCGCCTCCGGGGGCAGCGCTGGCTGCAGCCGCGTGGGGCTGAGCGGCCGGGCCACAGGGCCTTCGTCCACATCCCCGGCCTCCAGGGAAGGTGCCAACAGCCCCTCGAGCTCCGGCTCCGGTTCCAACTCAGTGGTGGCAGCAGCTGCGGGCTTGGGGGAGCCTGGGAGAAGCAACAACTCCATCAGGGTTCCAGCACACCCCTCCCATTACTTCTCCTGGCTCCACCTCCCCACAACTTCTAGCACCTGCTGTGTGACCTCAGGGCACTTCCTGTCCTGGTCGTGCCATGATCCCCCGTGGATAAAGGCTCAAGCCTGTTTAGCTTGACTCCCCAGATCTCAACTGACAATAATGACCACCACCACTAACAGGTTTCTTATGTTCAGAACTCCACGCGCCCTGATGAGATGCCGTGCCCTGATGAGACGGGATCTAGGGGTTGGCATTGTGGCACAGCAGGTAAAGCCACTATGACACCAGCATCCCATAGGGGTGCTGGTTCCTGTCCTGGCTGCTCCATTTCCAATCCAGCTCCCTGCTAGTAAGTCTTGGAAAGCAGCAGAAGATGGCCCAAGTGTGTGTGTGAGTGTATAGGTGACTCTGAATCCACATAGGAGACCCAGGAGGGGCTCCTGGCTCCATTTGAATAGTGAGAAAGATCTCTCTTTCTCCCTGTCAATCTGCCTTTCAAATAGCTAAATACAAACAAACCGGAAAGGCCAGCTGTTGGCTGAGGGTCGTGCAGCATGGGCTCAAGCTCTGCCCTTGAGCTGACGACCCCCCTCCCCCCGCCCCCCCCCCGCCCCAGTGACAGTGTGTGCCCAGGGTAGTGGGCTGGGACCTGTTCCCCTGCCACCTGTCCTCCTGGAACCCAGCCCTCTGGGGTCGTCATTGCTGACTCACCTTCGTTCATAGCAGGCCAATTCTGCTGGGGGGCCTGGGGGCCAGAGGTAGGGGGCTGGGGTTGTTGGGGCGGTTGGGGCTGCAGAGGCGGTGGCTGGGGCTGTTGTTGAGGCTGGAGCTGTGGGAGTGGCTGGGGCTGGGGCTGCGGCTGGGGTTGGGAGGTCATCTTGGGAGGGGGTGCTCGCGCAAAACCCGGGGAGCCATGGAGCACTGCCCGGCCGGCGCCGTGCTCCCAGAATGCATTTTGCAGCTTGAAGATGATGCTAAGGGGGATTGGCCGCTGGCGGGGGGCGCCGCGCGGCTGCGGGCTGGACGGAGGCATGGCGACGCGGCTGACCGGCTGCCAGCTGCGGGGCAGCGTGCCCGAGGCTCCCGCGGAGCCCAAGGAGCGCCGGTAGCCGCCCACATCCGAGCGCCGCTCGTTGGCCAGCGGGGAGACCTTGTAATTGCGCGGCAAGGTGGCGCTGGTGAGGTTGTCCTGGGGAGAAGTGGAGGGGGGAGTGGGGAAAGCAGGTGAAGAAGTGGGCAAGAAAATCCCGGAGGTGGGGAACGCGGGAGAAGGAAGCAAAAGCATGCAGAAGGGCAGGGAAGGGGGTCCCTCCATCCCGCCCAGTGTCCCCCACCCCTCACCTTGCCAGAGGCCCCCAGCCCATCCAAGCTGCTCTCTCGCCAGGGGAGCAGCTGTAGGCTCGGTGAGGCGGGCCGTGAGAAGACATCCAAGCCTGAGGGACAAGGGTCATTAGGGTCGGGGAATCAGTGGGGCGGGGACGGGGGTGGTCGGGTCTCCTCCCCTCTGGGTCGCCCGCTGACTCACGCTCATAACTTGCTGTCTGTGAAGTCTTCTTCTCGTAGGCCACGTCCAGGTCGGACTCGTTCCAGGCTTTGGGGGGCCGCCGGCGCAGGGTCAGGTCGTCTGCGGGGAGACATCGCACGCGAGAAAAGTTGTGAAGCGCCCGCTGCAAGCGCCCCGCCACCCGGTCCACCAGGTTCAAGTTCGCGGTTCACCTTGCGCGCGCAGCGGCGGGGCGAAGGCACTACCGCCCGCGCCCAGCAAGGGGCTCCCGAAGGCGGCCGGCGCGTCGTAGGCGGCGCCCGGGGGGCGCGGCGAGGGTCCTCGTTCCGGGAAAAAAGCCTGGGGTCCCTCGGCCAGAGGGCTGCCCCGCGGGGAACCGGCGCGCCCTAAGAAATCGAAGGGCGTGGGGGCCCCCTGCTGGCGCAACGGGCCGGAGCCGGGCCGCGGGGAGGGCGCGCGGCCCAGGGGGCTGCTCGTCCCGTCGAAGGCGCGGGGCCGGGGCGAGGGCGCGCGGTCCAGGCTGCCATAGGCATCGGGCTGCAGGTAGAGCGGGGTGCGCGGCGACGACGGCCGGCCCTTGGGGGACAGCTGGCTGTAGGGGAGCAGGGTCGAGGCATTCTCCGAGCGCGCAAACGACGGGTCAGCGTTGTCGGTGGCCGCTTTCCGTGGGGACCCTCGGCTGCCGAAAGGCTCCGGGATCGGGCTGGAGCTGTACCGGGACATCTGCGGGGGAGGCCGGGACGCGAACGTGTCATCAGAGCCATCGGTGGAAGGAAGGCTCGGGGCAGGGGCGGTGTGGACAGAGGTCATCGAGGTTCACTCGTAGGAGTGGGGCTGGAAATGCAGGTGAGCGCGCAATGCTGCGGGAAGAAGCCCTGACTCAAAGCCGAGGCTGGCGTGCGCGTCACCTCCCTCGTGACATTTCAGGGAAGGCCCTCTTTCTCTCTGGGAGTCCCGTGGTCACCCCGCACACCTGCAAGGCTGACCTCGGGCCGGGGGTTGGTCGGTGGAGAGAAGCTGGCTTTGGGGAGAAAGGAGGCGGAGATGCGGGCGGAGCTCACCCTGGAGGCGGCTCCAGCCTGGGGACTGGGGTTTGCCGGCGAATCAGACCACAGCGATTCCAGCTGCTTGGTCAGCTCGTCCACCTTGGCTGCCGCCGTGTCCAGCTCCATCTGCTTTAAATCCATGTGCTTCATGGCCAGAGCTAGTCGGGGTGGAAGGGCGTGATGTTAAACCCTCCACTCACGGGTCTCCCGGCCAGGGCCCAGCCACGCACAGGCGCCTCCCACACACACCCCTCCAGCTCACATTGGAAGTTCAAGTCTAGGAGATCCCGCGCGCTCTGGAAGGCCTCGCTGTCCATGGTGCCGGCTGACCAGATGGGGCGTCTGCGTGGTGAGGGAGGGACAGTCTCAGAGCCTGTGACCCCCCACCTCCCGGGGACCAAGGAGCAAGGCGGAGCCCCACGGCACTCCCCCACCTCCCTCCCGCTGCAAGTTTGGGCAGCCCCAGCCCCTGGAAAAACCAAGCACCTATAAGTTTCCACAGGCCACTCTCTTTATGCGGCTCCTGGTCCGTCTTCAGCCCAGCCCGAGTAGGACTGGAAACATTCCTTCAAGGGTGCTCTAAGGATCACCTCCTAGGCGCTGTGGACATGGGGGATTGGTGAGGCCTGAGGCCCAGGTCCGGCACTAATTAGCACACACACACACACACACCCCCCAGGGGATGGCTCAAGGACTTGAGTTCCACCCACGTGGGAAACCCCTATTGAATTGGTGGCTTCTGTCTTCAGCTTGGCCCAGCCCTGGCTGCAGCTGGCATCTCGAGGGAGTGAGCCAGCAGGCTTCCATTCTGTCTTACAAATAAATTTTGAAAAGAAACACACTGGGGTTGGCGTGGTGACTCAACATTCTAATTCTTCACCTTGCAATGTTGACATCCCATGTGGGCGCCAGTTTGTGTCCTGGCGGCTCCACTTCCCATCCAGCTCCCTGCCTGTGGCCTGGGAAAGCAGCAGAGGACGGCCCAGAGCCTGGGGACCCTGCGCCCACGTGGGAGACCTGGAGGAGGCTCCTGGCTCCTGGCTTCGGATGGGCTTAGGTGCAGCCATTTGGGGAGTGAGTCAGTGAATGGACGATCTTTTCCTTTCTGTCTCTCCTTCCTTTGTAAATCTGCCTTTCAAATAAAAAATAAATATTATTATTATTGGTTTTTTAAAGATTTATTTTATTTTTATTGGAAAGTCAGATATACAGAGAAGAGGAGAGACAGAGAGGAAGATCTTCCGTCTGATGATTCACTCCCCAAGTGGCTGCAATGGCCGGAACTGAGCTGAGGACTTTAGCTGCTAGGCTAACACACCAGGCCTTCTTTACTAACATTGTTGTTATTATTGGAAAGGCAGATTTACAGAAAGAAGGAGAGACACAGAGAGAAAGATCTTCCATCTACTGGTTCACCCCGTAAGTGACCACAACAGCTGGTGGTGAGCCAATCTGAAGCCAGGAGCCAGGAGCCTCCTCCAGGTCTCCCACATGGATGCAGGGTCCCAAGGCTTTGGGCCATCCTTGACTACTTTCCCAGGCCACAAGCAGGGAGCTGGATGGGAAGTGGGGCTGCCAGGATTAGAACCGGTGCCCATACGGGATCCTGGTGCTCGAATAGGGGGGATTAGTCAATCCGGCCATTGTGCCAGGCGCAAAATAAATAAATCTTCACACACACATATACAGTTTCTAAAGACAAAAAAAAAAAAAAAAAAAAAAAAAAAAAAACCCCTTTCCCAGGAGTCAGTGGTGCTGTGTTTCACAGCCAGATCCATCCGGCTACACCCCCTTGCAGGGCCCCGGGGAGGGGTGGGGTGGGCCCCGGCTGTTTGCTTTCCTGTCCCCAGAGTTCCCCATCCAGAAGCTGGCCACACTGCCCCATTGTTCACCGGGGACAGGACGCCGCCGGCCCGTGCTTGTGGTCACCAGCCCAAGTGGGAGGACGCTGGGTCAGCGGGAACCGCTCGAGCCAGCCCCATCTGCAGGGCGGGCCATCCCCATGGCAGCCGCCACGCCTGCCAGCCTCGTCACCTCCCCAGTGTTGGCAGGACAGGCGTGGGCACCCGGGCGGGCCAGGGCAGGCTGATGCCCGCCTCGGTCTGGGAGCCACTGGAACAGAACCTGTCAGGGCTGGCGGCTCACGTGTGTGTGACCTTGGACGGCAGGTCCTTGCCACACCTTGTGCCTCAGTTTCCCCACAATGAGGGGAGGTGACGAACTAGCTCTCCTAGGAGGAGCCCTCTTGGAAGCCTCCAGCATGAGGACCCTGGAACTATCAGCAAGCAAAGCTTGAAGAGCCCCCCTACCCCATTCCCCATCCCCATCTATGTTTGGAAAACTCAGAGTCTATCTTAGGAAAATTCTAGAATGTTCTAGAAAGGAGCAGCTTAGAATTCTCCAGTTTCTCACACTACTTGCTGCCTACCCTGAAACCATGCCAGGACCCAAGGGTTCCGACCTCGTGGAATTGAGGCCAGCGCCCATGGCACAGTGAGTTACACCACCAACTGTGATATGAACACCAGTTCAAGCCCTGGCTGCTCTACTTCCCATCCAGCTCCTTGCTAATGTGCTTGGGAAAAAAGAGGAAGATGGCCCAAGTGCTCAGGCCCCTGTACCCAGATGGGAGACCCAGAAGAAATCTCTGGCTCCCAACTTTGGACCAGCCCAGCACTGGCTGCCACAGCCATTTGGAGAGTGAATCAACAGACAGGAGATCTCTCTCTAATACTGTCTTTTAAATAAAACTAGAATATTAAAAACAAAAAAAAAAATCACAGTATAGGCCTGGCACAGTAGCCTAGTTTCTAAAGTCCTCGCCTTGCACACGCCAGGATCCCGTATGGGTGCCGGTTCGTATCCCAACTGCTCTACTTTCCATCCAGCTCCCTGCCTGTGGCCTGGGAAAGCAGTTGAGGACGGCCCAAAGCCATGGGACCCTGCACCCGCGTGGGAGACCCGGAGGAAGCTCCTGGCTCCTGGCTTCAGATCAGCTCAGCTCAGCTCCTGCCATCGACAGCCATTTGGAGAGTGAACCAGTGGATGGAAGATTTTCCTCTCTGTCTCTCCTCCTCTCTGTATACCTTCCTTTCCAATAAAAATAAATAAATCTGAACTTGAACTGTGGTTATGCAACAAGGTGGAGGAATCCACCATGGGGGGAGGGTTAGGGGGAATCCCAGTACCTATATAACTGTGTCACATACTGCAATGTAATTAATAATAAATAAATAAATCTTAAAAAAAAATTTACGGTGTGACAACACCATCACTGACCTCTGGCTTCATTTCATCTACACAAAGTGTAGGGGGATAAGTTCATGTTGTGGGAGTGTGAGAAGCCATTTCTGCTGAAGCCGTAGGGGAACTCAGGGGCGTCACACCGCCAGAACAAGGTGGGGGGCTGGCCGTGTGAGCTTCAGCTCCCTGCAGCAGCACCCAGGGGATTCAGATACTCAACACCTTGGCAGAAAATGCAGGTGTGTGGATCTCTTTTTTTTTTAATAATTATTTTTTATTTTTATTGGAAAGGCAGATATACACGGAGGAGAGACTGAGAGGAAGATCTTCTGTCCGATGATTCACTCCCCAAGTGGCTGCAACAGACAGAGCTGTGCAAGTCTAAAGCCAGGAGCCAGGAGCCCCTTCCAGGTCTTCCATGCCGGTGCAGGGTCCCAAGGCTTTGGGCTGTTCTCCACTGCTTCCCCAGGCCACAAGCAGGGAGCTGGATGGGAAGTGGGGTCACCTAGATTAGAAAAGGAGCCCATATGGGATGGTGGTGCGTGTTATGCAAGGACTTTAGCTGCTAGATTATCACGCCGGGCCCAGGTGCTTGGATTTCAAAATGTCTGCTTTAAAGCCATCCCATCAGGGCTGCTGCTGGCCTCACAGGTACGCGCCTGCTATGAATTCCGCATTCCACGTGGAGTGGGAACTCCCAACTCCAGCCTCCCGCTCACGGAGTCCCTGGGAGGCTAGCCCACGACGGCTGCAGTCCCTGGGTCCTGCTACCCATGCGGGCGACCTGGACCCGGTTCCTAACCTCTGGCTGTGCCGAGCTGGCCGTTTGCAGGCATTTGGGGCAGTAGATCAGCAGAAGGAGCTGTTCCTCTCTCTCTATTTCATTGTATCTGCCTCTCCAACAAACGCGTAAAAAAGACTTAAAACATCACACTTGACTTTGTGTTTTCTCACGCTCAAACACAACCGCGTCGCGGCTTTTAAAGTCTCGGACACGCGCGCACCACTCGGTCAGTGTCTGCTAACAGACAGGAGCGAGTCCTCGCTGCGGCCCCAGCGTGCACGGTCCGCTGACAGCTCGCAGGAAATGCCCGGCCGGGGCGTGGGGCCCGGGCACCAGAGGGCGCCCCGGGTCCCGGAGGCGCACGGAGCCCTGAGCTCAGGCGCCCGGAATGCGCAGGCGGGTCGGGGCAGGTGCCGCAGTTCCCGAGGCGGGGGAGCGGGGCCGGGCGCGGCGAGGAGGCGGGACGCGGGGGTGGCGCGGGTCGCGTCTCCGTTCCCAGGCCCGGGTCCCTGCCCTCGGCACCCCCAGGCTCTCTTCCTCGGGCTCCCTGCCAAGTCCAGCTTGCCCCTCCCACGGGCTCCTGTCCACCCACGGAGCACCCAGGCCCGGGATTCCCTCTCTGCGCTCCACCCACCTCGCTTGCGCTCCCCACCGGCCTCCTGTGCACCCCAGTCCGGTTCTCTGCGGTTAAGCATGACCGTGGGCTTCCCGGAGGAGGTTTCCTGGGAGGGTGGGAACGCAGACGGGGCGTGGAGCTGGGGATGGGAGGAGCTTCTGCGGATGTCTGTGGGATGAGCTGGGACACTCCTGACACTCCCTGCCTCGGGCCAGTTATCTCTCTTCCCCGTGCCTCAGTTTCCTCGTGCCTGCGTGCGTGCGGATAATGGGAGAATTATACCTTTGGCTGCCAGCGTGGAGCTGGCAGAATCGGGAATTGAGAACAGTGTAGATAAAGCTCGTATCCCTGAGAGCCTTAATTACTGGCCTTGGTTCATTAAGATAACACAGGTACGAGGGAGCCCCGGGCTGGGCTGCTGAGTCCTGGAGCCCTAAATGCCAGCTGTGGGGACCCCCCCACGCCTGAGGCTCTGGGGACAGGCAGGGTGGGCACTGGGTAGGGACCCGCTCTCCAGCCTCAGCTTTCCATCGGTGGGGTAGGGTCCCTGCCTGGGAAAGCCAGACCCCACCACACACACTCACACTGAGCCTGCAGCCCTGAGCCTGCACGCCCCTCAACCAAGGGGGATCCTTTTTACGTCATCACTGGCCACCCCCAAGCCCAGGACTGAGGAAACGCCCCCTCTCCCCCACCTCCTCCATTGCCCCCCCACGACCCGCGCAGGGGGAGCAGCCGGTTCCGCCCTTCCCCAGCCTCAAGGACAGACGGACACCTCCAGAATTAGCCCGGATCCTCTCTTATCTCCCACAATACCTCAGGTCAGGCACGATGGGGGGTGGGAGGAGGTGACATTTCTCACCTCAGGGTCAGGGTGACGAGCCCCGGGAGCCCGGCCGGGTTGGTCAGAAAAGCTGGCTGGAGCCGGAAGGCTAAAAACCCACCCGGAGCGACCAGCCCACTCCGCCGCCCGGTGCGACACCCCAGCTGCCCGACCCCAGCCTCAGTTTCCACCCTCCTCTCTGCGGGACACCCGTGTGCGCTCTCGCGCGGGGCCCTCAGGCCCCTTGGCGGTGACCCCGCGTTCTGGCACGACCTCGGGCAAACCCCAGATTTTCCCACCGGCCCGGGCCACTGGGAGCCCCGGCACGCCTCCGCCAGGGGGCGCGGAGTGTGTAGGGGGGCGGGCGGCGGGTGTCCCTGCTCTGGTTCGGCAGGTCTGACGCCCCGGTTAATGACATGTTGGGGTTCGCTCAGCGGCACACACAGCAGCTGCCTCCGCCCCCACGCAGCCGAGAAGTGGGAGGGGGAGCGCGGGTGGACGGGGGGTGTCCCGAGCGCGCACCCCACTGTCCCTGTCCCAACCAGCGTCTCCCACGTCCCGTGGGAAAGGCGGCAGGGACGGCGACGTGCGCGATCGCCCCCAATCCGAGCTTCCCCTTTCTGCACCTGAGACCCTCCCCAAATCCCACCCAAGCAGCCAGAGTGCCCAGAACCCCTCCTCCCCAAATCCAGCCACTCAAGAATGTTCGCTCCCACAGGTTCGAGTCTCCCCCACCCCCGTTCCGAGAGCTCAAGCAGCCGAGACCCCTTCGTTTCAGCCCATCGGACATCCGAGTTGGAGCCTGCCAGGCGCCCCGCCATCTGCGCACCCCGAATCCCGCCCTGGGACCCGACACCGAGTCCCCTCCCAGGCCCCCCACCCTCTCCCAGGCACGCGGGGTGTCGGGTTCCTCTCGGGGCCGCTGGACCCCAGGAGGGTGGGACTCACGGGTCCGGGGCAGATCCTGGCACCGGGGGATCCCTCCGGCTCCGGCTCCGGCTGCGGGGAGCCGAGGACGGGGCGGGGCAGGCGCCGGGAACAGGTTAGACGACGTGACTCGGGCTGCAGGGAGGCGGGTCCCGCAGGGGCGGGGAGGGGGAGCCGAGGTCGCCACGAGCACCTTGGGACTTGTAGTCCCCCAGTGGCTCGGTGTCCATTTCACAGACAGGAAGGGCGAGGCCGGGGAGCCCGGAGCGATCTGGCCAGCGAGACCCGGCGGCAACGCCTGGATGCCTCCCTCCCTGTGGCTGCCAGCGGGTGCGCCCCGAGCCCCCTTCCCACCTCGTCCAGGCTGTTGGCCTTTAGAGAGGACTGGGACATCGCCAAAGGGTTAGGAAGTTCAAGACTGCGGGAGAACCTGAGTGCCCAGTCCCTAGGTGGAGAAAAGCCTCGTTTAATTGCCCCGGGACTCGGAGCCTCAATCTCCTGCTCGGTAAATAAAAATAAAATTTTTAAAAAGGCGGGGCGGGGGGGATGTGGGGGAGGGCTGCAATTTAAGAACTTTATCAGCCCACCCAGCAAGCGCCCAGTCGAGGGGCTGGACTACAATCCCCAGCAGCCTCCACGGCCTACATCCAGCTTCTCGCCGCCTCGGGCCTTCTGGGAATTGTAGTCCCAGAGCCCTGAGGGGCGGCTCCCTGGAATGCGTGTGCCCCCACGCGCGGCGGGGAGCCGTGTGGAGCCCTCGGGCCCTTCCGTCCGCCCCGGAGAGTCGTCTCCCTCCCGGGGAGCAGAGCGGCCGCCTCCGTCCTGGAGCAGGATCTGAAGTCTTGGCAGAGGAGGAAAGCGGCGCTGACACACCGGCCAGGAATGCAGTCGGGTCACCCCGTCTCGCCGCCGTCCCGCGGCTCCACCCGCCGCCCCACGCGCTCCAGTCCCGGCGGGGCGTGGGGGCGTCCCCCGGGTCCTCGTCCACGTCGGGCCGGGGAGAGGCCGCCGGTCGGGACGCCCCCCTCCCTTCCCTCAACAGCCCTGCCAACGTGGACCACGCGCCACACCAGGTCCTCGCGCGCATCCACGCATGTCACGGTGGGTGCAAGCCCCGCCCCTGGCAGGCCACGCCCTGCGGCCACGCCCCCGACCACAGGCTCCTCCCCCGCGTTTCCCGCTCCCCGAGGCCCCGCCCCCACGCGTCACCGCTCGGCCTGCAGCGTCACCGGCGCCTCCTCGGCCGCCGATCAGCGCTTTGAAGGGAACCGGGAAAGCGCGTCCCTGCGGGCCGCGATCCCTACCTGCTTCTTCCGAACGTCAGCCCAAACCATCGTCCTGTCCCTTTAAGAGCCAAAAAAAAAAAAAAAAATCCTCTCACGGAGACCGCCTCTTGAGGGCGGGGCTGGAATGAACCATACGGAAACCCTGTGGGAGGTCCGCCGAAGCATGGCGAGGCTCCGCTTCCTGAGAATTAGCGACTACGCTGTTTTTTCAGCGATTTTTAGATAATAAGATCGCACTCCTCTCGTGCTGCTGCCGTTCATCGTGGAGATCGCCCCCGGGGCTGCCCCCAGAGCGGTCGGGCGCTCGGCGGCGTCCCCCGCGTTCGGGCGCCATGTGGGCGCTCCCGGGTGAGGCCCCGCCCCCGGCACCCACGTGGTCGGGGCTGGCTGCGGGCGCGCGCGGAGAGGAGTCCCGGATGGCGGGGTCGCAGCCGGGCGGTGAGCGTGCGGGGCGCGGGGGGCTGCTCGGGCGGCCCGGGGCGCTGGGCCGGGCAAGCGGCGGGCGAGGCGGGCGGCACCGGCCTGCTCCATGCCGCCGGCCCCCCGCCAAGGGCCGGAAGTGAGGGTGGAAGTGGGGTGCACCCACAGCGCGTGCGGGGCCGGCCGGCGAGAAAGCATCAACAGCCGTCCTTGTCTCGCAGGGGCCGCTCGGTTCTCTTGTCCCCCCAACTTCACAGCGATGTCCCCGGACCCCGAGACCCCCCGGTTCTCCTTGGAGACGCTGGCGGGCCCGGACGTGGAGGTGTGGCTTATCCAGGCCCCGGCCGACTTCGCCCCGCTCTGGTGAGTGTCGGGGTGCGGGGTGCTGGCCTTGTCCCACCTGATGAGTGTCGGGGTGCGGGGTGCTGGCCTTGTCCCACCTGATGAGTGTCGGGGTGCGGGGTGCTGGCCTTGTCCCACCTGATGAGTGTTGGGGTGCAGAGTGCTGGCCTTGTCCCACCCTGATGAGTGTCGGGGTGCGGGGTGCTGGCCTTGTCCCACCCTGATGAGTGTTGGGGTGCAGGGTGCTGGCCTTGTCCCACCCTGATGAGCGTCGGGGTGCAGGGTGCTGGCCTTGTCCCACCCTGATGAGTGTCGGGGTGCGGGGTGCTGGCCTTGTCCCACCCTGATGAGTGTTGGGGTGCAGGGTGCTGGCCTTGTCCCACCCTGATGAGTGTTGGGGTGCAGGGTGCTGGCCTTGTCCCACCCTGATGAGTGTTGGGGTGCAGGGTGCTGGCCTTGTCCCACCCTGATGAGTGTCGGGGTGCAGGGTGCTGGCCTTGTCCCACCCTGATGAGTGTCGGGGTGCGGGGTGCTGGTCCCATCCCGCTTCGTGTTAGGGTCCTAGGGTGCAGGGTGCTGGCCCAGCTAACGGATCTGACCGAGCCCTCGCCCTCTTTTCTCCCCACAGCCTCAATGGGCGCCTGGTGCCTCTCTCGGGCTCCGGGACGGTCAAAGGCAAGCTGGCGGGCAAGCGACACCGCTACCAGGTCCGCAGCAGCTCCGGACCCGGTGCCGGCGAGGCAACCCTGCTGGCCCGGTCAGCTGAGGCCGACAGCGGACTCACCTGCGCCCCGGCGCCCCTGGGCTGCCTCAGGATATTTGAGGCACCCCAAGAATCCCCGTCAGGGACCCCACTGCAGCCGATCCCAGCTTGCCCCCCACCACGCATCCCTCCGGGCCTGAGGCCGCGGTTCTGTGCCTTTGGAGGCAACCCACCCATCCCAGGGCCTGCCCTGGTCCAGAAGAAGAAACGCAAGAAGCGGATGCCCGAGGCTGTTAATGGGCACATGGCCACAGCTTTGGGGTGTCCGGGAATGACCAGCAGCGAGCCCAAGGCCATGGAGCACGTGGTGGAGGCGCAGTTGGAGACACTCCCCACTAGCACCAAGCGGAGGAAGAAGAAGCTTCCAGGGGGAGAGGGGGCTGGGCCTGAAGTGGGGAGTCCAGAAGCAGAAGACAGGGGGTCGGGATTGGATCCTGCACTTCTGGCCCCGCCTCCAGAAGAGCCGGACCTGTGTTCCCCCAGTAAGAAGAGAAAGAGAGAGACCCAACAGGTGCAGCTGCCAGAGGGGGCCGGAAATGATGCTTTGCCGCAGGTGAAGGAGCAGCAGGAAGAACCCATCCCACTGACCCCCAAGAAGAGGAAGAAAAAGGAGAAGAGACAGAATGTGACACTGGAACCAGACCCCGGGGCCGTGCAGTCAGAAACGGGGTTCCCAGAGCTCGGCGGGGACATGATGGAGCCCGCCTCACCAGGGGCAGCTGGGCCTTGCATGGACGCAGCTCTGATGTCCACCAAGAAAAAGAAGAAAAAGAAGTGGCTAGGGCCAGGGGCAGCAGACCTGGGGACCCCAGGTCCTGCGGAGCCACCGTCAGCTCCGGTGACCCCCGAGAAGGCAGAGCAGAGCCAGCAGGAGGCAACCGAGCTGGGAACAGAGCCTGGGCTGGAGGGCAGCGCGTCCAAGAAGAAGAAGAAGAAAAAGAAGCAGGGTGAGGAGAGCGGGGCCCTGGGGCCGGAGCACCCAGAGGAAACGTCAGAGCCGGTGATGCCACCCACACATGCACCGAAGAGGAAGAGGAAGCTGGAGCCTGTGTAGTTACTCCTGGGGAAACTGAGGCATGGAAACAGTGGAGACTGTACCCAGACTGGCACCCAGACCTGGTGCAGCTTTATTGTAAACAATGGGGAGCTCCGGCCAGCGTCTCCCCGGGGGCTGGTAGGGGGACAGTCCTCGCAGGCTGTGTGCTCACCGGGGCACGCGCAGAAAGGGCTCGTGGAAGACGTCGAAGAGGCGCCGGGCCTGCAGGGCGGGAGGGGGTAGTGCCCAGTCATTAAAGCTGCCTCTTGCAGCCTCTGGAAGTGGGTTCATTTCTTTCCTGCCACCTTCTGGGGGGCGGGGGCCCCTGGATTTGGTCTTAGGCCAGCTGTGTGAGGTCCCTGGGCTGGCCCCCCACCTCACCCATTTGCACCTCCAGACACTGGGATCTGGGGTAGGCGCTGCCTGGGATGTCAGCCTCTGTTGGCAAAGGGGGCTAGGTCCAGGTCCTGGCCTTGCTCTCCATTCTAGCTTCCTGGTAAGACCCTGACAGTGTAAGTGCCAGGGAGGACCCTAGTGGAGTTCCTGGCTTCAGCCTGGCCCAGTGCTGGCTGCTCAGGGCGTCAGTGGAATGAATAAGTCTAATTGACACATGAGTCCTTGCTGATTTGGGGTGCCTGTGCACCCCATGTTCTCTCCCAGGGCTTACCTTCTGGGGGCCCAGACCGGGGCACAAGGCCAGATCATCCCGCGAGGCGGCTGTGAGCTGTTCCAGAGACTGTGACAACGACAGGTGGAGGGCGGGGGGAAGCGCCAGTTACCCAGTCCCAACTGGGCAGGGAGGCGGGAAGGGAGTAGGTGGGAAGCTTCTAGAAGGGGGACAGGGCAGCCAGCGCTTACTCCGAATGTGGCCAGCAGTGTATGGCTGTCAGTTTTGTTGACAGACTTCACAGTGGTGAGGCACTCAGTCACCTAGAAGGGTCGCAGGCCGGGGGTGTTAGGAGAAGGAAAGCCGGCCGGGCTGGACCCCCGAGGGCACAGCCAGGTCACCGCCCAGTGCCAGCAGCACCCCCTGCTGGGTGGGGTCCTCGCTGCACAGTCCACCTCAGCTTTGTTCACTCCTCAGCCAAGGCTTCCTGGTGCCCTGTTGCAAGAGGGGGCAAGCAGGCACAGCCTCCTGGGAAACATCCCTGCTGGGTCAGTGATCATCCAAATGGCCTAGCAGACACCTGACATGGCCTGGGCTCCCTGGAGGAGGCAGCATCAGAGCTGAGATGTGCCAGGTGGGCAACAAGGCTGGGCCTCCCCTCTGGCTGCTGGTGGGTGGGGGGCCTCACCCGGGACAGGAAGTTGTGCTCCAGCTTTTCCATCAGGAGGTCGGCAGGTTTCAGCTCGTAGGCCTTGTAGGTCTCCAGGTAGCGCGCGGCCTCCTCGGGGCTGGACCACAGGGACCCTCGGGTCAGTGCTGAGCACGGGAAGGCTCCCAGGCCCCTGCAGCAGCCACTGCCACGTACACACATCCCAGGCAGAGGGGAGGGTTGGGGAGCCCCAAGCTCACCTCCAGGCCAGGATGAGGGTGCAGTCGGCCAGGATGCACACCTTGGCCAGCTCCTTGAGCGCCTGCTGCGGGTCTTTCTGGAGGAGAGGAGCTTAGTAGGAAAGGCCCTGCCTGGGCCCTCTGCACGCCCCCCACCCCCAGGCACTGGGGCTGGGTCAGGTGTGTGGGCTGCAATGAGGAGCTGCAGGGGGACAGGCCTGGGAGCCATGGGACCAGGACAGAGCAGGGAAGAAGCGATCAAGTGATGAGCTGCTGGGAAAGGGGGCCGCATCTCGCTCCCGGCCCAAAGCGTGGTCTTGTGTCAAGCCTAGAATTTCAATTTGTTTCTACAAGAGCTGGGTGAAGCCCAGTGGTCCCACATCCCAGGTGGGGGCAACATGGCAGGAGCCCCGCTTACCACGTCCACCTGCAGCAGCAGGACGCGCAGGGCGAAGCTCTTGCCCAGGCTCTGCAGGCGCTCGTGGATGTAGTGAGGGTGCAGGTTGTGGTAGCGGAGGCTGGGGGCGGAGAGGGGCCTCAGGGCCTGCACGCCCCCTGAGGGTTTGAGGGTGCAGACACGGGCGGGAGGGGTCTGCAAGCCGGGACCCCGCTGCTCACCGAGGAGGGGAAGGGACTGGCACGAGAATGGGGCATGGGCCTGAGGACTGTCAGACGTCTGCTCACACCTTCCCAGGTCTGTGGGCCCCAGGGAAAAAGCGAGGACTAAATTGGGGTGCGGGGTGGAATCTCCGATCTTGTCAACTCCAGTTGGGAGGCAGATCAAGGAATACAGGTATCCCAGCTCCTCCTCCCTCACACCCAGGGGTCCAGCCCCTCCTCCCTCACACCCAGGGGTCCAGCCCAGACCCTCCTCCCTCACACCCAGGGGTCCAGCCCAGCTCCTCCTCCCTCACACCCAGGGGTCCAGCCCAGACCCTCCTCCCTCACACCCAGGGGTCCAGCCCAGCTCCTCCTCCCTCACACCCAGGGGTCCAGCCCAGACCCTCCTCCCTCACACCCAGGGGTCCAGCCCCTCCTCCCTCACACCAGGGGTGCAGCCCCTCCTCCCTCACACCCAGGGGTCCAGCCCAGCCCCTCCTCCCTCACACCAGGGGTCCAGCACAGCCCCTCCCCCCTCATACCCAGGGGTCCAGCCCAGACCCTCCTCCCTCACACCCAGGGGTCCAGCCCAGACCCTCCTCCCTCACACCCAGGGGTCCAGCCCAGCTCCTCCTCCCTCACACCCAGGGGTCCAGCCCCTCCTCCCTCACACCCAGGGGTCCAGCCCCTCCTCCCTCACACCAGGGGTGCAGCCCCTCCTCCCTCACACCCAGGGGTCCAGCCCAGCCCCTCCTCCCTCACACCAGGGGTCCAGCACAGCCCCTCCTCCCTCATACCCAGGGGTCCAGCCCCTCCTCCCTCACACCCAGGGGTCCAGGCCCCCAGCTCTTATTCCTCTGGGCACCTGCAGGCCAAGATCCTCCCTTCATCCCCAGGGGCCCAGAGCCCAGGCCTTCCAGGAGAGGCCGGCTCCTAGCTCACCTGAGGAAGAGGGCGCAGGTGCTCTGGCCCAGCACATAGTCTGGAAGGACTTCACCGAACTCCCAGGGCACGTTGCGCACAAACTTCAGCACGGGGTTACCTCTCTGCGGAGAGAAGGACAGGTGTTACCCCAGATGACCCCTAGGGCCAGGGCCTGGACCGCGCCCCCTCTTTCCACCCCTGCTCTCCCTCAGGTCCTGTCCCTCCCCAGGGTCCCTCAGGGGAGGGCTGCCTCCAGCATAGCCCTCCCCCGCAACCCCACTCCGCATGCCCTGGCACTCACTGGATGCATCCCCCTGGCTGTCCACCCTGGCTCCTACTTTGGGCCGTACCCTTCAAAGCCCCGGTGTGGGGGTGCGAGACACTCCTTCCTCACTGCCTTCACAAATGGGTTCCCATCCCTGCACCTGCTCTGTCCTGACCCCACCCCACCTCCTCACTCCCTCCCCAGGACACGCTGCAGGCCCTGCAAGGCAAGCTCTGCCACTCAGATCTCCTGAGCAGCTGTCAGACAAAGCAACAGGGACCAGGACAGCCATGTCCACGCTCCTGGGGGCACTGCCACACAGTTCCTGACTCTGAGGCAGGGACACCAGGACAGTGTGTGTGTATGTGTGCAGTGTGACCCTTGACCCCGGGTCCTGAGACACAGGATGACCTGAGACCTTGGTCATTTCCTACATGATAACATCACCCAAGCCCCCTAAGTCCTCAGGAATGTCCCTGCGGTAGGAGCATCCGGTGACCTGCCCAGGCCACACGGGCGAGTCATCACAGTTCCAGCTCCTGACCACCAGGGAGGGGCAGCGCCTGAGGGCAGGTGGCTCACCAAGGGCCAAAGGTATCGCCAGTCCCGTCCGTTCAGGTGCAGAGGACAAGAGCAGGGCTGGCGCTGTGGTGTGAGGCGAGGCAGACCAAGCTGCGACCAGCAGCACTGGCATCCCATGTGGGCACCAAGTCCCCCCGCTGCTCTGCTTCCCATCCAGCTCCCTGCCAAAGCACTTGGGGAAGCAGCGGAGGATGGCCCAAGGGCTTGGGCCCCAGCAGCACCCACTGGCTTCAGCCTGGCCAAGCCTGGGGCCATTGTGGCCCATTGCGCAGTGAATCAGCTGATGGAAGATCTTTCTCTGCTTCCTTCTAACTCTGCTTTTCAAATGAAAAAAAAGAGGCAGAGTGACAAAGACACACATGTTTTTTCACCCACTGACTAGTTTACTATCTCAAATGGCTGCAACAGCGGGGGCTGGGCCAGGCCAAAACCTGGAGCCCAGAACTCCATCTGGGCCTCCCACCCAGGTGGCAGGGGCCCAAGCCCTTGGGCCATCCTCTGTTGGTATGTCAGCAGGGAGCTGGGTCAGGAGTGGAGCAGCCGGGACACACACCGGCACCCATGTGGATTGCTGGCACTGTAGGCAGCAGCTTTGCTTACTGCACCCCAGTACTGGCCACTCCCCAACTTCAATTGTGAAAGCTTTACTTTGTTCACCTTATAGCCAGCCACTGGAGTGGATACAAGCAAAAAGAAGGTGGGGGAGCTTGGGTCTGGAAGTTACACAATCCATTTGGGAATGGATGATGCAGTACAGTGGGTTAAGCAACTTATGGCACTGCCCACGTCCCAGACTGGAGTGTTGTTCTGAATCCTGGCACTCCACTTTTAGTGCAACTTCCTGTTGTTGCAGGCCCAGGAGGCAGCGTTCAAGTGGAAGACCTGCACCGGGCTGCTGGCGTGGGTTGGATCCAGCTCTAGCTATGGCAGCCACAGCAAACAGTGACGGGGCCACCACTGGTACAGCAGATTAAGCTACAGCCTCGGATGCCGGCATCCCACGTCGAAGTGCCGGTTCAAGTCCAATGGCTCTGCTTCCTGCTAGTGCCGCTGGAAAAGCAGCCAGTAACAGCCCAGGGCTGGGGTCCCCACAAGCAGGTGCTGCTGGCAGGTGACAGCCCGGGACTGGGGTCCCCACCAGCCATGTGAAGAGTGAATGAGCAGGTGCTTCCATCTCATTCTCTATGTGAATCTCCATTTCAAATAAATATTTTAAAAATCTTTAGAAAGGCAGTGATGGGTAGTGGGGCCCCCGCCAGCCTCAGCAAGTGACAATGGAATGTAAAGTGACTGGCATGTATCACCAAAAAAACCCAAACATAAATTTAAAAACAACAACATAAAAGAATAAAAAAAAACAAAAACAAAAAAGAATAATAACGAACAACAAAAAAGTGACTGGCATGTAGGTCAATCAGCCTTGGGGGTGGTTTTCCCACAGTGCCTGGCAGGGGTGGGCTTATATCCACACCCCAGAAGATGGCCAACAGGCGGCCACGCCACAGCCTGCGTGCCCATGTGCCAGACGGCCCCATTTCTGATCACAGACAGTGCCAACGAGCCAATGGCTGTGAACTGACAGACACAGCAAGGGTATCATGTCCACCCAGGGCTGCGCCTGCGGGTACAAAGAGGAAAGGGCCGGGGGTGCCAACACGGGAAAAGCCCGCCAGACGTACCTGCTTGGCCTGCAGTGGGGATGGGCGGGTCACCTGGGAACTTTTTTTTTTAATTTATTTATTCTTATTGCAAAATCACAGGTACAGAGAGGAGAGACAGAGAGGAAGATCCTCCGTTCAATGACTCATTCCCCAAGTGAGCACAATGGCTGGTGCTGAGCCCATCCGAAGCCAGGAGCCAGGAGCTTCCACACGGGTGCAGGGTCCCACAGGCAGGGAGCTGGATGGGAAGTGGAGCTGCTGGGATTAGAACCGGCGCCCATATGGGATGCTGGCACATTCAAGGCGAGGACTTTAGCCGCTAGGCCATCGCGCCAGGCTCTCATTTGGGAACTCTTGATTCATTCACTCAAAGGATGGCCCAGGCCATCTGTCCCCAACGGGTGGCCCCAAATCTACATTCCCACCAGCAGGTGTGAAGGCTCCCTCTCACCCCATTTTCAGATGCCTGGCAGCTGAGAAGGGCCTCATCGTGTTTAGGGGTTGTTTATTTTTACTTTTTTTAAGGTTTATTCATTTATTTGAAAGGTACATAGATGTGGGGCAGTGGTAGAGCAAGCTAGCCCTTCACCTGTTGTGCTAGCATCCCTTATGTGCTTGGGTTCAAGTCCCAACAGTTCCCCTTCAATCCAGCTCCCTCTTTATGATCTGGCAAAGCAGCAGAGGATGGGCCAAGCGCTTGGGACCCTGCACTCGCACAGGAGACTTGGAAGAAGCTCCTGGCTCCTGGCTTTGCATCAGCTCAGCTCCAGCCACTGCAGCCATCGTGCAGTCACTGGTTTATTTCCCAAATGGTCCTGACGGCAGAAGCTGAGCCAGAGCAGACCCAGGAGCCAGAAGCATGTTCTAATCTACCATGCCGGGGCACTGCCCCAAGCACTTGAGCCATCCTCCGTGGCTTTCCCCAGCCTGTCAGCAGGAAGCAGCAGCAGAAATGGGATGCCAGCACTGCAGGTGGTGGCTTCACTTGCTGTGCCACAGTCCCCTGCCTGCTCCCCCCGCATTCCGCTACATGTGAACAGCTGGACAAGTCAGAGGACTGGAAACAGCCTACAAACACAGTCACAGCCCCAGCAAAACAGGTGCGAGCACCCTAACCCCCTGGGAGTTGTTGGCTGACTGACTGAAGGAACGAATGAATGGCCACAGGATGGACCTCAGCTCTGCCACCGCCCAGTGCCCACAGTGACCCCTCTAGCTGCTCCCCCTCCTCTGCAGCCCCCCAGGGTCACCTCACCTGCCGGGGGCTCACAATGATGCTATTGGACTTCGTCCCGGGTTTCAGGGCCTGGTTGGGGGCCTCGTCGGCCAGGGGCTCCACGGCCGGGGGGCACGGCGCTGCAGCCTCTGCCGGAGGCCGGGAGATGGCATACTCCGCATAGGTCTGGGGAGCTGGCCGGGCCGGGGTCTCTGGGGTCCCCGAGGTGGCGAGGCTGCGTGTGGATTTGAACAAGGGCTTGGCCTGCAAGGAGGAAGGAAGCCATCAGGGCCGTCTTGGGGGGCAGGGCTGGGTACCCCAAGTGCGGTGCCCCCAGCTCCGGTCATCTCGGAAGCCACCCTGCCATTTCACAGATGTGCAAACTAAGGCCTGCTTTCCCCAAGCCGCCCAGCAGTTCCTAACCCACACCCTGGCAGGTCACCCCGCTTCCTTCCAACACTCACAGCCCCCTGGCCTCCCAGTGCCCGCCCCAGTCGTACCCCAGCGGGAGGGACCGCCTCGTCGTCCAGGGGGATGACGAATCTCTTCCTTACGGGGGCCCCCGCGGCAGGCGGCACCCCCTCCTCAGCTTTTCCGGGTTCCATCAGGAGCCTGCAGAGAAACACGCAGCGGCGGAAGTGACTGAGGCCTCGGCATCTGGGTTACTCGGCCCCGCACTCACAGCTGCGACCCCGACCCTGCCCCTGCCCCGCGACCATCTCGGGGTTCCCTAGCTCTCCGCACCCCGAGTTCGGACAAGCCCCGCCCCCTGGACCGGTCCTCTCTGCGTCGCCCCGCCCCTACGAGCGCCGCACGCTTGGCCCCGCCCACCGCGTGCTCTTGGTCCCGCCCCCAGCTCGGGCTCCTACCTGGATCCCTCGCTCTCTCTAACACCACCGTGATTGGATCCCACAGCTGCCAATCTCCAGCCGTGATCTTTGTTTTTTTTCTCCTTCCCGCTCTGTTGGGCCGGGTCTTCGGGCCCGACGCTCCGCGGCTTCTCACCTCCTCACTGCGCAGCCGCGAGAAACCGGGCCCGGGGATGATCGAGATGTCCCAGCGCTCCGGTGCCTAGCGCGCCCCCAGGCTCGCCGCACTTCCGGCCTCTCTGGCCCTTGAGTCCGCCCCCACAGCACTTGGGGGTAAAGGGGGGCGGTCCCCGCGCGACTCTATGACCTTGGAGGACCGCGCTGCTCCTGGGGCATTGGGAGTTGTGGGTTTGCTCACCTGGGCACCTGTCTCCCCAAGCGGCTCGTCCCTCTGCCCCTATTAAGCGCCTGTATGGGTTGGAATCCACTTGGGCCTCAGTTTCCCTAAACAGAGAGGTGCTTTGTGTGGTGTCCGGATTGGGGGGAGACCCTTGTGTCCCTAGGTAGGGGCGCGCGTCTCGGGTGAGACCCCAGGGGCTTGGAGTAGGCTTGGGGGAGCCCCGGGTCGGCCCAAGGAGGCCGGAAGGCTTCCTGGAGGAAGGGACACCTAGTCCACGGGAGCTGGCTGATGACTTGGAGTTCCCTTAGTCACTTCCTGGGCGGCTGGCATCACTCCGCACTAACTCTGATTACTAAGGGGCCTGCGGCTCGCTGTGGGATTACAACTCTCCTGTATTGTGTCCTTCGAATGGCTTGCTCATATCCTCTGTTCCTTTTACCTTGTGGATTCCAGTTCTGACTCAGTGGAACACGCAACCGGTACTTCCTCCCCGGTTTAAACTTTATTTATTAAGATTTACTTATTTTGCTTGAAAAGTCAGACTTACTGGGAGAGAAGGACAGAGAACAAGATCTTGCGTCTTCTTCTTCACTCCCCAAATGGCCGTGATGGCTGGAACTGAGCTGATCTGGAGCCAAAAGCTCTTCCAGGTCTCCCAGGGGGGTGCAGGGTCCCCAGGCTTTGGGCCATCCTAGACTGCTTTCCCAGGCCACAGGCAGGGAGCTGGATGGGAAGGGGAGCAGACAGGACTAGAACCGGCGCCCTTATGGGATGCCAGTGCTGCGGGTGGAGGATTAGCTTGCTGTGTCACTGCTGGCCCCTTGCATTTCTGTTTTTATCACCTTCCGTATTCCCATGAACACATGGGACTGCCCGCGGGGTGTCTGTGGCTGTGTTGGTTCCTCCTTGTGGCTGGCCTGTGTCACTCCGGGGAGTCCATATCACCCCCACTCTGACCCCACTGGTCACATAGCATGGGGCCCACTCTCGTGACTCACGGTACCTTAAAGCTGCCCCGGGGAAGGTCCTGGGTCTACATGAACTCACCTACTGGCATACCAGGGTTAGGACGTGACCTGCGGTGCATAATAATTCTGTATCACTTCAGTACACGTCTCTACTTAAAGACAGTGTCACACACACCCCCATCTTCCATCCACTGGTTCACTTCCCAAATGCCTGCAACAGCCAGGGCTGCACGAGGGAGCGCGAATCTGTGCCCAGGTCTCTCACCCGTGTGGCAAGGGCCCCGACACTTGAGCCACCTTGCAGATGTACTGCCAGGGAGCTAGATGGGAAGTGGAGCAGCTGGAACTGGAGCCTGCATGTCTGCGTGGCATGTGAGCGTTGCAAGCAGCAGGCTAACCCACGGGTATAGCAGCGACAGCCATGGCGAGGGTGAAGTGTTACCAGGGATCACGGTAAGGAGAATATGAGAATTTTGGCCAAAAAATAACTGCCATTCACTTCCACTGGTAAACAGGAGAATCGGGACAGGGGCTGAGTCTGGGCAGACAGGCCATGGCACCTGCCGGCATGAGTGAGGGCTGGAGAGGGGAGTCGGTTCAGTTGAGTTAGGCATCGACTCCCAGTGGCGTATATGAGAGCTGACAGGACCAGTCCATTGCACCTGCTGGCAGGCACAGGAATCGGGGATGGGGGCTGGCCCAGTGAGGCTAGGCGGGGATCACTCCTGCTGGTGTGCGTGAAGGCCCAGTGTGTGGTGGGCGGCTTTGGGCTGGGATGTAGCACCCACTGGTTTCTATAAGAAATGAGGCTGGGGCCCCAACGTGGTAGTCTAGCAGCGAAGGTTCTTGCAGCTAAGGTCACCACCGGGATCCCATGTGGGCTCTGGTTCTAATCCCAGCAGCCTACTTCCCATCCAGCTCCCTGCTTGTGGACTAGGAAAGCAGTCAAGGACGGTCCAAAGCCTTGGGACCCTGCACCCGCGTGGGAACCAGAGGAGGCTCCTGGCTTCAGATCAGCGCAGCTCTGGCCATTGCGGCCATTTAGGGAGTGAATCAGCAGATGGAAGATTCTCCTCTCTGTACACCTGACTTTTCAATAAAAATAAATAAAATCTTACAAAAAAAGGAATGGGCAGGAGCTAGATCTGACCCAGCAATTATACCTATCAGTGTGTGTGTAGGCTGCTGTGGGTGACAGGAGTTGGACCCTGGACTGGCGGGCACACACAGGTCAGGGATCACCTCAGATGAGATTTCTTTGAGGGTCCCCTCAAATAAACTGCTGCATTCAGAATTCCAACCATGGGGGCCTGGCAGCATGGCCTAGTGGTTAAAGTCCTCACCTTGAACACGCCAGGATCCCATTTGGGCGCCGGTTCTAATCCTGGCTGCTCCACTTCCCATCCTGCTCCCTGCCTGTGGCCTGGGAAAGCAGTCGAGGACGGCCCAAAACTTTGGGACCCTGCACCCATGTGGGGGATACCTGGAAGAAGTTCCTGGATCCTGGCTTTGGATCGGCATAGCATCGGCCGTTGCACTCACTTGGGGAGTGAATCATCGGACAGAAGATCTTCCTCTCTGTCTCTCCTCCTCTCTGTATATCTCCCTTTCCAATAAATAAATAAATCTTAAAAATAAAAAAAAGAATTAAAAAAAAAGGACCTGTGCCCACACAGTGGAGAGCCTGTGTGTGAACGGGGCCCCCTCAGTTACTGAAGATGCTGCAGAGCAGAGCATGCCCAGATGCCCGTGGAGCATGAGGCAGTCGCTCGGAGCCTGCGGACGACATCTGGTACCAGAGCAGAGGAAGAAGGGCAGAATCAACTGGTCAGCTTCCACAGAGAAGCCTGAGAGTAATTTTCTGGGTGAACGGAGACTCGGGGTGGGCTGCGTCAGCCCATGGACCTTGGGGGGATTTCCTCATCCTTGGATGTACAAGCTGGATATGTCAGAACTATTGAAACACCACTGGAACAGAACCCTCAGAACATACTCCCCATTGAGGACCCTGGGATGACATCGGGTGGCCGTTCCGTACCCATGGGTACTAAGGCAGATGGAAGGCTGGGTATGGCTTCTCCCCTTGTCTCCCCACAGATACAGGAAGGTGTGGAAATAGTGGACTCATCTGCTTTCCCCTCGTCCTGGACCATTCCACCTTACCTAATCAACTGCGTAAACATTATCAAAGATAAAATTTTTAAAGAAATAAGTACCCTTGACCATGCCCTGGGCAGACAGGCTGGGCTGTTGTGGCGGCAGCTGCCCCACAGCGCCACCTGCAGGGCGCCCATGGGTTCGGCATTCAGAGTTGCGTGGAAGGAAGCAACAGCACTGAGTTCCTTCCCAGGATGTCCCCTGTCCGGTTGTGTCCACACAGGGAGCCATGATGTCTCCATCTGCAATTGCTGACTTTTTTTTTTTTAAGATTTATTTTTGTTGGAAAGGCAGGTCTGATTTACAGAAAGATCTTCCGTCTGCTGCTTCACTCCCCAGGTGACCACAGCAGCCAGACCTGGTGGCCAGGCTGAATCCAGGAGCCAGGAGCTCCATCCAGGTCCAGCCGGTGGGTTACAGCAGCCAGGCACTTGGGCCGGCCCCTGCTGCCTCCCAGGGACACCAGCAGATGGGCAAAAGTGGCCGGGCCTTGAGCCCAGTCACTCTGCTAGGGAAGTGGGTACCGCTAGCACCATCGTCACTTCGCCATGCCAAATGCCCTGATTTCATTTCTTGGTTATCTGCATTTTTGAGCACCTGTGGAGGTATTTAAAATTTTGGGATAATGTGTATTATGAAAAAGCTACAATGGATTTTGAATAAACAGACTGAAATAAACTTTGGTTTTAATTGTTTTAAGTTGTTTGTTTGTTTTTAAGAAAGGCAGAGTTACAGAAAGTGAAGGAGAGACAGAGAAAGATCTTCCATCTGCTGCTTCACTCCCCAAGGGGCTGCAATGGCCAGAGCTGAGCCAATCTATAGCCAGCATCCAGAAACTTCTTTCAGGTCTCCCACGCGGGTGCAGGGTCCCAAGGCTTTGGGCCGTCCTCGACTGCTTTCCCGGGCAGTCGGCTTCCTCTCTATCTCCCCTCTCTGTAAATGTGGCTTTCCAATAAAAATACAAGTGAAATAAAATCTTATTTTAAAAAAGTGCTTTTCCGGAAAGAGACCAACCGGGACCTGACTCAGTTTCCCAGTTGGGGAACGGCCAGATGTCCACCTGCAACTAGCGCCACCTCCACCAGAGGGCAGTGGCGCCACGCCCGACGCTCCGGAGCGAGAAGCCCCCCAACACCCCAACACCCCAACACCCTCGGGGGCGCGACTTCCACGATGGGCGCTCGGGAGGCCCCCGACCGGGTTCCCCGCTGACCCGGGCTCCCCGGATGGAAGCGCGCGGGGCAAGCTGTCGCGCGCATGCAAGTTGGTTTCCACGCACAAACTTGAACCTGCCAGCTCCGGTCGCGCAGAATCGCGGGTCCCGGGCTCTCCGCGGCGCGCGCTCGGACCCCGCACGCTCCTTCCGGGCGCACCGGAGCCGGCCCGGGGTCCTGATGGCTTCCCTGCCTCCCGCAGGCCTCCACCCCAAGTCCACCCTGCGCCCAGCGCGCCCCTCGTCCCAGGGGTCCCCAGAGGACAGCTGCGAGCCCCCCGGGGTGCGGTGGGGTGGGGGGGACGGACACAAGGACCTGGACAGTGTCCCCCCAACCCCAACCCCCGCCTCTAAACTTAGCGGCGGTGACGCGCGGCCAGGCGATCGCTGCGGCCCAGGGGACACTGAGGGGCCCGAATCCAGGGGGGCGGCTCGGCTCGCTAGCCTCTATTTATAGTGCCCGGAGCCCGAAATAGCGCGCAGCCGAGCGGCCGGGAT
Source organism: Ochotona curzoniae (assembly GCF_017591425.1). NCBI lineage: Eukaryota > Metazoa > Chordata > Mammalia > Lagomorpha > Ochotonidae > Ochotona > Ochotona curzoniae. The sequence goes on along the minus strand of NW_024465561.1, from coordinate 364,150 downwards.
GACGCGGGAGCCCGCCGGGGACTGACTCACCGGGCCCCGAGCGGAGGCCCCCGGATGAGGGGGCCAGTTAGAGGCGCCGGGCCCCGACCCCGCATCCTCCCGGCCACCTCTTCCGCGAGACATCCCGAGTGTCCGCGGGACGGGCTGTGGGTGGCTGTGCAGCCCCTGAGAAAGCAAGCAGCATGAGAGACTGCAGTCGGGTAAGAGGAGGAACTTCCAGGCAGAAGGAGGGGGCGGGACGGACATGCGCACCCCAGGAACCGCTTTGGCAGCCACTAGGCGCCAACTTGAGCCACGTGGAGATTTCTTTATGGACTTGAACTCAGAGAGGCCCCATTGCCTGATCCACAAATGCCCTCAGTGGGGGTTCCCCTGAAAGCCTGGAAGTCAAGGACAGGTCTCCCACGTGGCTGGCACCTGGGTCACAACCGGCTGCCGCCCAGGGCATGCATGAGCCGGACGCCAGAGCCAGGAGCCTGAGGTGTGACACGGGCATGGCACAGGCATGACTTCTTGGTCATCGACTCTTTCCAGTACCCTGGGCCACCCCCAGCCCGGCTTTGCACCAGGAGCAGGAGGTGAGCAGCATGGCCCGGGGCGGTGCCATGGAGGGGGCGGGGCTCCTTGCTGGCCACCCTTACCTACCTGTCAGCTGGGAGCGGCCACCCACCTGGGGGACAATCGGCCCCTCCCACGTGGACAGCCCTGCTGGCAGACTGCCCTGTCATCCCCCTGGGCGGGGCCAGGGCTTCCTGGGTTTTGATCGCAGTACCAGCGGGACTCACTGCATTGGTACACAGGACAGCAGCATCCAGCCCTGCTTCCCTTCCAGCTCCCTGCTTATGCACCCAGGCAGCGCACGCTGGTCCAAGTACTGGGGTCCCTGCCATTCTTGGAGAAGACCCATTTAAGGAGTCACCCAGCAGATGGAAGAGCTCTCTCCCCAACATCTTGTCTTTGAAATGGATAATAAATAAGGACACCTTAGACGGTGCTTTTTTTTTTAAAGTTTATTTTTTTATTGGAAAGTCAGATGTACAAAGAGGAAGAGAGAAGAGAGGAAGATCTTCCACCTGTTGATTCACTCCCCAGGGGGCCGCAAGGGAGCCAATCCAAAGCCAGGAGCCAGGAGCTACTCCGGGTCTCCCACACAGGTGCAGGGTCCCAAGGCTTTGGGCTGTCCTCTACTGCTTTCCCAGGCCACAAGCAGGGAGCTGGATGGGAAGTGGAGCATCCAGGACTCGAACCGACGCCCATATGGGATCCCGGCGCCTTAGCTCAGGTGCAGGATTAGCTAGCTATGCTATGGTGCCAACCCTTCACAAAGATTTTCTTTTTTTCTTTTTTGAGAATGTAAAGTGATCAAAGAGTTTTTAAAGGTGGCTGCAGCAATGCTCCGACAAGCCAGGAGAGTGCCCTGGGCACAGGGAGCACGGGACACCATGTTACTGTGGACATGCCCTGAGGGAGCAGGGGAGACCTCCAGGGTGAAGGTCTGGCAAAGGCAGAGGAAGCTTTCGAGGTGAGATAGCCCGGGTAAGGGCCTGCGGTGGGAAACTGCTCCACGAATCTGAGAAACTTGAAAATGATCTGGATGGCTGGCGCAGGGGAGAGCAGGGGGTGGGGAGAGAGAAGAAGTGATACTGCACAGCCAAGGGCCGGGACCCGGGACCAGGGACCAGGAAGGACCTCGGAGTGCGGCGTCTCTGCATGGAGAACTGCAGGCCGTGGGGCTGTGGGCGTCACTGTGCGTGCTCAGTGTGGTTCAAGTTCATGAGCCGCTGTGCCTACCTCAGCCACCATTGTCGGCAGGTGCAGGCTGACTTTTTTTTTAAGATTTATTTATTTTTATTGGAAAGGCAGATCAGATTTACAAAGAGAAGGAGAGACGTGGGAGGGCAGGATTGAACTTCCAGCTCCCAGCGTTGCCCTCAGCCCGACTCCAGCCCCTGCAAGCATGGCTATGTCTGTTTCTACCTCGCAAATAAATAGAAATGTAAGAAATATTTTGTTGAGGGGTCAGCATTGTACTATATAAGGGGTTAAGCACCACCTAATAACCCAAAGGAGTACTAATTCAAATCCCAGCTGTCCCACTTGCAATCCAGCTCCCTGCTAATGAGTCTTGGCCCGTGTACTGGAGATCCTACCCCATGGCGGAGACCCAGATGGGGTAACTGGCTGCTGGCTTTGGTCTGGCACAAGCCTGGCAGTTGTGGCCACTTGAAGGGTGAACTAGTAGAATGGAAGTTTTTTCCGTCTCACTTTCTCTCCATAAATCTAATCTCCCTTCCCAAGAAAAATAAAGAGAGAGAGACAAAGAGAGGGACTGGCACCATAGCCAAGTGCCAAAAGGCCTCGCCTTGCATGTGCCAGGATCCCATATGGCCACAGGTTCTAATCCCAGCGACCCTGCTTTCCATCCAGCTCCCTGCTTGTAGCCTGGGAAACACCCCGTAGGCCCCAGGGACAGGTGTGGCTCTTGGTCCAGTGAGTCGCAGCTAGGGAAATGAGAGGCTGCAGAATCTGGGGATGTGGGCGTGGGCAGCAGGTGGGACAGGGTGGTGCCTGGCATATCCTGAGGGCTGTATATGTGGGCTTTCAGACCTGCCTGGGCCCTGTGAAAACCTCACAGCATCACAGCAGTGATGATGGGAGAGCGAGCTCCTGGGACCAATGGAACACTTGGGGCTCGTGCAATGGCTCAATTGACTAATCCTCTGCTTGCAAGAACCAGCATCCTAGATGGGCATTGGTTCCAGTCCCGACTGCTCTACTTCCTGTCCAGCTCCCTGTTTGTGGCCTGGGAAAGCAGTCGAGGACAGCCCAAAGCCTTGGGACCCTGCACCCGTATGGGAGACCTGGAGTAGCTCCTGGCTCCTGGCTTAAGATTGGCTCAGCACTGGCCATTGCAGTCACTTGGGGAGTGAGTCATTGAATGGAAGATACTTCTCTCTGTCTCCTCTCCTCTCTATATCTGACTTTGCAATTAAAAAAAATAACTTTTTGGGCCCGGCGCGGTGGCGCAAGTGGTTAAAGGTCCTCGCCTTGCACGCCCGGGATCCCATATGGGCGCCGGTTCTAATCCCGGCAGCCCCGCTTCCCTTCCAGCTCCCTGCATGTGGCCTGGGAAAGCAGTCGAGGACAGCCCAAAGCTTTGGGAACCTGCACCCGCGTGGGAGACCCGGAAGAGGCTCCTGGCTTCGGATCGGCATAGTATCGACCCGTTGCGCTCACTTGGGGAGTGAATCATCGGACGGAAGATCTTCCTCTCTGTCTCTCCTCTCTGTATATCCGCCTTTCCAATAAAAATAATAATAATAATAATAATAATAAATCTTTAAAAAAATAACTTTAAAAAAAAAATAATAAATCTTCAAAAGAAAGAAAGAAAAAGAATAGAGAGATCTTTCTTCCACTAGTTCATCCCCTAAATGACCAGAAGTAAAACGATCCAAAGGCAGGAGCCAGGAGAGTCTTCTGAGTCTCCCACACAGGTGCAGGGTCCCAAGGCTTTGGGCCGTCCTCGACTGCTTTCCCAGGCCACAGGCAGGGAGCTGGATGGGAAGTGGAGCAGCTGAGACACCAACCGGTGCCCATATGGGATGCGTGGCTTCATCCCCTACATGCCAAAGCACCAGCCCTTGTTTATTGGAAAGGCAGAGTTAGAGGAAGAGCGATGAAGCCAAGACCCAAGATCTCCCTCACAGTCTCCTACGTGGGTGGCAGAGACCAAGCACCTTCCCAGGTATACCAGCTTCCAGGTGGGATCCTGGTGTCGCTGGGCTCCACTGCCAGCCCCTAGGGCTTCTCCCTTAGGACTTCCCACTGGCTGTATCCCAGGACAGGCAGGAATATTCGGCGGGAACTCCCTTACGGCTGGGATCACCTTTAGGAGTGACCCCTGCCACCTGTCAATGAGGACTAATTTTTATTACTTATTTATCTTAAAGATTTATTCATTTTTGTTGTAAAAGCAGATTAGATTTAGAAGGACAAGGAGAAATAGAAAGATCTTCCATCTGCTGATTCACTCCCCAAATGGCTGCCATGTCAGGAGCTGAGCCTATCCAAATCCAGGAGCCAGAAACATCTTTTTCCAGGTCTCCCATGCAGGTGCAGGGTCCCAAGGCTTTAGGCCATCCCATACTGCTTTCCCAGGACACAAGGAGACAGCTGAATGGGAAGTGGAGCAACATGAGATCCTCTTGTGTGCAAGGCAAGGAACGAGCCATTGAGCCATTTTGCCAGACCCCACAGCAGCTTCATGGAAGCCACTGACCCTGACCATAAGGGCATGATCAATGGCTTCAAAGTTACCCCGTGTGATGGAGACCCTTGCCATGAGCCAGCAATGACGTGAAAACGGGCCTTGCCCCAGAACCCGGCTTCTCCTGGCCCTTGACCCGGAAGGTGCAAGTGAACAGCCCTTGTATCCCCCATCCATCCCTGCCCGGGGTGGGGGGTGGGGGCCTGGCCACCTTCCCATAGGAGGCAAGCAGACACTGTGGCCCTGAGCGAGTCACAGCAAGTAATGAACGAAGAAAAAGGGGGCTCCTAGGGGACCATGACAGCTCCCTGACTCAGGGCCAGGGATTGGTGTGAAGACCCAAAAGAAATTCCTGGCTCCTGGCTCCTGGCTTCAGACTGACTCAGCTCCAGATGTTTTGGCCACATGGGGAGTGAACCAGCAGATGGGAGATCTTCCTGTCTCTTCTTCTCTATGTAAATCTGCTTTTCCAATACGACAAAAAAGTAAACCTTTATAATAATAATAATAATTTAAAAAGTGGTAGTTGCAGCTAAGTCAGTTAAAGTTTCACTTCCCCAGAAAGGCTTCCCCACCCCCTGAGCAGGTCATGGATTTTACTGTCCCTAGGGGGCCGGGGGCCACCTATAAACAGACCCCACTCACGTGTTTACGCTCTCCCACCAAGCCTTCCCCACCATGCACCTCCAGTTTCCCACCTGAGACACCACGGATGACTACATCAGCATCAATAACAAAAAACTGAGAGGGGACCCTGGCGCTGGGCACAGAGCCTCCTGCCAGGTAAGCATGCCATGTGTGAGTTCCAGCTGCTCAGCTTCTGCTCCAGGTCCTTGCTAATGCGCCTGGGCAAACAGCAGGAAAGACCCACCTGGATGGGCATCCAAGCTCCAGGCTGTGGCCCTGGCCCAGTCCCGGTCACTTTGTCCATTTGGGAAGGGAGTCAGCCAGCCTAAGATCTCTCTCTCTCTTTTCCCGCCTCCCCCCACCCCCAACCCATCTCTGTCTGCCACTCTGGCATTCAGTTAAAATATATATATATTTAAAAACCAAAATTATACTTTTGTTGAAGGGAGTGAGTTGACGCTGAAGTTGAACCACGTCCTTTGCAATTCAAGCTACAAGCAGAGTCCCAGTCTCTCCATTCACCGAATCGGGGTCACCATGGCACCTCTAGCCCAGCTCCTGCCAGCGATCCCGGCGGTTAAAGGGGGGCGCCTCGTGGGGCGCGGGGCACCAGCCCCAAGCCGGCCCTGGGCCGCTGGAGCTCCTGGAAGGTCCGGCACAGCCTGGGCGCGCGCGCCGTGCGCCCGGCACCCGCGGAGAGCGAGGTCCCCTGGCCGTGCGTGCGCGCTGCGTGCGTGCGTGGGGAGGCGGGCGAGCGGTGACTCAGGCGCGCCGCCCCCGATCCTCTCGAGGGGGCGCGCACGGCCTCGGGAACCCGCGCGGCGCCGCGTCCATTTTTACCCCAGCGCCGCTAAATATAGGCGCGGCGTTCGAGCCCGGCCCGAAATAGCGGCCCCCAGATAAGGCAGCCGGCTCAGCGCTTCCGGGGAGCGGAATAGGGGGGCGGCAGCCGGGGAGGGGCACCCTCACCCCGGTCCCAGGCACCTGCACCCCTAAGGCCTGGCCTTCCCCCTCCATTGTCAACCTGCTCCTTCATCGCTCTCCTAATTCTCCCTCCCAAACCCGCCCCTTCCCCTCGCCCCCCACCCCGTCAGGCCCGCATGCCCTCCGCTCCCTGCCTGCCCCGAGTCCCGCGGCTCTTTGCCTCCCTAAAGCTGTGCTCTGTCCCCAGGCCTGGGCGGGATACTGGACCAGCTGGCCAGGGTGCAAGGCTGGAGGCTGCGTGCGAGCCTGGTTTGATCCATGCTGGATTTCAAGGACCAGGGTTGGGGCTCAGGCCGAAGAACAGATGGAGACAAAGTTTCGCAAAGTTGTGAGGCCGGAGTGGTCGGGTTCCACCAGGGTCTTCCCTCCTACCTGCGTCTTGGGCATTGGGCGCAGCAGCCCCAGGGGGTGCAGCACCCTGCTGTCCGGGGTTGGGGGGAAGACTCGGGGTCCCCATTTGCAGTTGCACTCTCCGGCACAGCCCTTCCCACTCTGGAATCCCATGCCTCCCGCTGCCCGCTCCAGGAGCCAGTATCTGCGCAAGGCACTAGATTTCACTTAGCACAAGTTCATGCTGTCTGCATTCTTCTAGTAAGGGGCATAAGGAGCCCCCTCCTCCAAGCCGCCCCACGGGGGAGCAGGAGTGGAGTGCCCAGATGTTGGTTCCAGGAGAATTTACACAGAAACGCTGGGCAGTGGCTGGGAGGCAGCCAGCCAGCAGTGCTGGGGTTACCGCACTCCAGCCACATGCCCCCCATTGCTAAACCCTCCAGGTTGGAGGGATGGGAAGAGGCGGGTAAGGTGAGGGTGCTGTACCATCAAGCAAAGGACTAGAGCCTGGAGAATCTTGTGAGGCCGGAAGGAAGAATTGTGCACTTAGAATAAAGGAATGGGGGCCCGCACGAAAACGTAGTGGTTAAGGTCCTCACCTTCCATGTCCGTGATCACATATGGGCACCGGTTCTAATCCCGGCAGCTCCACTTCCCATCCAGCTCCCTGCCTGTGGCCTGGGAAAGCAGTCCAGGACGGCCCAAAGCCTTGGGACCCTACACCCACGTGGGAGACCAGGAGGAAGCTCCTGGCTCCTGACTTAGGATTGGGTCAGCTCTAGCCATTGTAGCCGCTTGGGGAGTGAATCATCGGACGGAGGATCTTCCTCTCTGTCTCTCCTCCTCCTCTCTGTATATCTGAGTTTCCAATAAAAAAATAAATAAATCTTTAAATAATAATAATAATAAAAGAATAAAGGAATGGGGGCGCTGGGAAGTCAGCGCAAACCAGCTCACTGTGAAGCTGGCAGCAGGGCCCTGGGGAGCATGGCAGACCCTGTGCAGGTGTGTGCTTTAGAGTAAAAGCTTTCTGGCTGCTTGTGAGGTGAGCAAGGGGCCGGAGGCCTAGTCCCTTGAGGGGCGAGGAGAGTGCGCTAGGAATGTGGAGGCGAGTCAGGGTTTGTAAGGAGGTGATGTAGGAGCAGGGCGTCCTGGAGTGAGACCCCGGGGTCTCACCTGGTAGGAGGGTGGCAGATGGGGCCGTCCATCCTGAGGGTGAGAGGAAGCAGGTGTGGGGGAAGGGCAGGTTTCAGCTTCGTCCAAGTTTTATTTACTGAGCGAATTGTTCAGAGAGAATCTGCTTCCTCCCTCCCACAGCCCGCTTAGGGCTCTCCAGGACTCCCTCTAAGGTCCGGCTGGCCGGATGCAAGGGGTTACCATGACAGCCCAGGATGGCAGGGAGCCATCACTCAGCACCTGTGTGTACACCGAGCTCCACGGCTGGGCCCATTTTCCTACAAGGAAGACTGAGGCTTGTCTTGGCACGCGTGCCAGTTTGGTTTTGAAGGCTTGTCCCAGCTGAAGACAGGGAAATGGATCAGATCTGAGTGAGATTAAGATCAAAATGAGGGCCCGATGCAGTAGCCTAGCGGGCAAAGTCCTCGCCTTGCACATGCCAGGATGGCCCATAGCCTTGGGACTCTGCACCCACACAGGAAACCCGGAAGAGGCTCCTTGCTACTGGCTTTGGATCGGCACAACTCCGGCCGTTGCGATCACTTGGGGAGTGAATCATCAGATGAAAGATCTTTTTGTGTCTCTCCTCTCTGTATATCTGACTTTCCAATAAAAAAATATTTTTAAACACATTTTTATAAAAAGATCAAAGCATAGGGCCGATGCCATGGTTCAACAGGTTAATCCCCTACCTGCAAGTGCCAGTATCCCAAATGGGCACACTCATGTCCCAGCTGCTCCACTTGCAGCTGCTTGCTTATGGCCTGGGAAAGCAGCAGAGAAAGGCCTGCACCCACGTGGGAGTCCTAGCAGAAATGCCTGCTTCCCGGCTTCCAGCATTTTCCTGGAAGCTCTTGCTCTCCCTCTGTCACTCACTTTTTCTCTATAACTCTTTCAAATAATAATGAAAGATCTTGAGACAAAGGACAAAACCCCAGGGAATCGGGGTTGGGGTGGGTCTCATAATTCAAAGAGGGCTGCCTGGAGGAGGAGTGAGAGTAGTCAACGTCTTCCAGAACCTTCTGATGCAGGGCTTGGGTGGGAGGCAGCACAAGCCCGCAGGAGGCCAAGAGCCACTGACAGTGGCTCCGGCACTTCCTCCCCAGGCCTTCAGGACCCCAGCGCTGTGGGAGAATGACGCTATGATATCCTGGGGACCTGGCTAGGTGATGGCAGAGCCAGCTGCGCTGACGTCTGAGTGATTCTTCTGTTAGCACCAGTCATGCCCAGTGGGGGGGGGGGAATGAGATACGGGAGGAAGTGACAGGCCACGGGGGAGGGGGATGCAGCAGCTCAGGCAGCAGCTGGAGGAATGCACGGGATGGGGGGTCCCCAGAGGGCTGGGGACTAGCCAGGGTCAGGCTGCCAGGACGTTGTCACAGTCAGCTTGGGATGGGGTCAGCCCAGAGGGTGCTCGGATTGGGTGCTTCCGTTCGCTCCCTGCTGTGTCGGCCTCAGCTAGGCCAGTCCCAGGGACACAGCAAGGGTGAAAAGAATGGATCAAGCCAGAGGGCTTGGGCCTCTCGGCTGCACCCTCCCGGCCACGCTCAGCGCAGTGAGACGCCCGGTGGACCTCACTTTTTTGCTTTCCACCGAGTTTTGGGGACTCTGGCCAACACGGTCCCCCCGCCCCAGCCCAGCCGTTCGGGCACTCCGGTCGACCGCTCGGGCGGAGGGGAACCCGGGCCAGGGCAGCAGGCAGCGGCCGGTTACATAACCGCCGCCGTCGCGGTCCCGCCCCGGGGACGGCTCCGGACGTCCTGGCCGCGCTGGGGACAATGGGCGGGGAGCGCGGCGGCCGCCTCCAGCCCTCTGATTCAGCCGCGTTTCCGGCCTCGTCTCCAGGGTCCCCGAGTCCCCCCAGCCGTCTCCCCTCACCCCTTGCCTCCTAACTCCCCAATTCCCTCCAGTTCCAGGTGCCCACGTCCCCCCTTTAAGCCCACCCCTCCAGCTCCTTCAACAACCACCTCCCCGTTATCTCGTCCCCCGGTCCCCAAGTCCCTTCCTCAGTTTACCTCAGCCCTGCTTCTCACACGGATCCCCTTAAACCTCCCCAAAGTCCAGACCCCAATCCGCTCTGGTCTCGTGCCGGCCCCTGCCTAGCTCACTCATCCCCAGTGACCCTCTCCCCAAAAGCGGCGGCCTCGCGGACTCCCCGCATTCCCCTCCAGGCCCTGCCGCTCCCACGCCCGGCGCCCGTTCCCAGGCCGCCCTCCCGCGATGGCCCAGAGACCCAGTTTGCGGCGACAAAACATTGGTTTCCCGGGCAACAGGTCCCGCCCCGCCCCGGGGCTGCCGCGCGCGCGCGCCTCCCCATCCGCCAGCCAGCCGGGGACCTCGCCGGGGCAGGGCGGGCGCGCGGGACCCCGGGCCTTCTTCTCCTCCAGAACCTGGGGTGTTGGGGGGCTGGAGGGGGTGCAGCTCAGAGCCTCGCGGACCAGGAAAGGGCCACGCGGAAATAGCGAGCTCCGGGGTCAAGAGCGAACCTACAGCCTGGCACCTGCAGCCATGCCGTCTTTAGAGACCCCGGAAGGGGTGAGCATGACAGGAGGTCTCCTAACATAGTACGATGAGACACAGGCAATCCCCGGACGCACGGGGACAGGGCACTCCATCTCTGGTCGTCACTGGTTCGGTTCCCATCCCAGGGACTTCCCCTCTTCTTCTCTGTCAGTTTCACATCTGCTAAAGTGAGGACGGTCCTACGCATGGCGCTGAGCACACAGAGCTTTGGTGACGGTGTCACCGATGCCCAGACCTGCCACCGCGGCGGTGGGCGCGGGCCACTCCTCCACCAGGTATTTCCTGAGCACCTGTTATGCGCAAGCCCTGGCACGCCCAAGTGGAGGAGGTCGAGCTTGGTAGCCTCCCGTGCTTCCTCCTGGGACAGAGGGGGAAGAGAAGTGACCAAGCAAGAAGCCTGCAATTCACAAACGTAAACGAGCCAAATAGGGTGTAACAGCACATTGGCGCTGTCGGATCCTAGGCCAGAAGTGGGTGAAGGAGCAGCAGCATGTTCAAGGGCGCCCAAGGCAGGAACCTGTCGAGCCTGTTGGGGGAGAAGGGAGAGGCCAGCAGGCAGTGCTGGACCTGTGGAGGGGGCTGGGAGTGGCAGCAGGTGTGGGTGGGAGCGACTCAGAGCCCTGATCTGCATGCAGGGCCTTAGGGAGCCCCAATAGACCTAGGACCTTGAGAGGGTCCCGGAGCCACCAAAGGGACGTGTAAGCTGACTCAGTTTTAGCTGCATCCCTCCTCCGCATGTGGGTCAAGGGTTGAGGCCTGAAGACCAGACACAGAGGGACAGGTGCTGTCATGGTCCAGGTGGGGCCTGGTGGGAGGGAGAGGGCCAAATGCAGCCTGGCAGGTTATTGGGGGTGTCAGGGTGTCCCCAGTGCTGGCCGGGATACCTGCTGTAGGAGCAGGCGGGCAGGCAAGGTCCTCCCCGGAGCTCCGAACTCTGAGCATCCTCCTCCCACTCCCTGGGCCCTGCAGGGACGTTGGCAGGCCAGCCAGGCCTGCAGCAACCTGTTCAGCACAGTGGCACAGACACCCAAGGATGTGGCCCTGCCTTCTGGCCGATGCTATTTCAGAAACACAACCTCTCTTATCTACTTTTTTTTTTTGTCTCCATCTCCACCCATACTTGCTATCTGTAACCTTTGCTTTTATCTCTCTCCCGCCTCCACCCTCTGAATCTTGCACCTGCGTGGAATGGTCCCTGGCCTTGGCCCACTGGAGACCCTCCCTCACCAGGTGGCTGTGCACCAGCCTCTGGGGATGCCCAGGGTTGACGTCCCCACGGTGGGCACGCGACCTGAATTTTTGCAACTCCTCCTTGCTTAGAGGCAGTGGTGCCACAGCTTGGCAAGCTTGGGCGGAGCGAGCCAAGTCTCCTCCCTGGGCCTGCCACGCAGGACGCACATTAAACACCTTTATATAACCTGCCCTCCGCGCAGATGCTCTGAGCTTTTACATAACATGGCTGGTGAGTCAGGCGGCAGACATGGGGCGCTGACATGGCATGCCCAGTGAGAGGGGACCCCCCGGCCCCACCCCAGCACCATCGGTGTCTCTCTGAAAGTGACGGAGGCATGGAGGGCCATCGGTTTTGGCCAAGTAGAAAGGCAGGCCCATGGTCAGCTGCTGTTGCGGCACAGTGTGTTAAGCCACCACCCCCTTCCCTTGTGTTGCTGCGGCATCCTGAGAGTCTTAGCCCCAGCCCCCTGTTATTGTACCTGAGAAGGCAGCAGATGGTAGCGCCCATGCTGGGGCCCCAGCCACGTGTGTGGGAGAGCCGGATGGAGTCCTAGGCTCCTGGCTTCAGCCTGGCTACAGCAGCCATTTCTTCCTCTCTGTCGCTCCCTTTCTCTCTGCCATTCCACTTGTCCAATTGATCTTCTCAAAAAACAGCGCCAGGCACGTGCCTGGGGTCACACGATGGAGTCCCAGCAGGGCAAGGATTCTGACCACAGCAGCTGGCACCTCACCTACAACTCCTTTACCACCATGCGGGAGACCCCACCGGCCCTGGCTCAGCAGCCCAGGGTGCTGAAGGCACTGTGCGGAAGCCAGCTCCCCCAGATGCCCTCTCGCTGATGCCAGCACACAGTGCGTCAAGCATACATACAGCTGTTCAACAGCATGTGGCAGCCTGTGTGGTCCAAGGCCATCCCTGGGTTCGGAAACTTTTTGTTGTTGTTAAGACTTACTTATTTTTTATTGGAAAGGCAGAGTTACAGAGAGGAGAGACTAAGAGAGAGCCCAAGTGGCCACAATAGCCAGAGCTGAGCTGATCCAAAGCCAGGAGCCAGGAGCTTCTTCTGGGTCTCCCACACGGGTACAGGGTCCCAAGGCTTTGGGCCATCCTCCACTGCTTTCCCAGGCCACAGGCAGGGAGCTGGATGGGAAGTAGGGCTGCCGAGATTAGAACCGGCACCCACATGGGATCCGAGGCGCGACACGCTGGAGGATTAGCCTGTGCGCACGGCGCTAGCTCCTGTATGGAGCCTTTTTGTAAAACAAGACTTCAAACACCAACAATTATGGAGCTGGGTGATGTTATCGTCCCTACTTCAGGAAGGAAAGAGCCTCACAGGTCAGGGTCACAGAGCGAGTACTTGAACCCAGGTCTCTTTATCTGCATCTCTGCCACCTCCTGCCATGTGCCTGTGCCCACGCAGGTGCACGCATTGCTCAACACCTGCTTCCCCTTCCTATTCCTTCTCTGTCTCCGGGGTACGGCCTAACGTAGCCTTCAATTCCCTAATCCACTCTCTTCACCCTGTGTAACGCCTCGGTCCTACCAGAACCGGCTAAAGGCAGGCGCCTGTTGGGACAAAAAAAAAAAAAAGTTCCTTCCCCTTTAAGAAAGCGAACAGTCGGCCGGCGTTGCCTAGCAGCGCCGCGGCGGTTGCCGAGCAACATCAACAAACGATGCGGCCGCCGTCTCCGTGCGCGCCCTCCCCCCGCCCCTGCCGGACGCCCGCGCAGACGTGGTGACGCGACGCACTGTGGCACGCCGTCGCTTAGCAACGGGCGGGCTGTTTGTCCCCAGCTCGGCGGCGAGGCCGCAGCAGGGTGCAGCGGGACCGGCCGGGGCGGAGAGCGGGGCCCGACCGGGAGCCTGGGACGCGGTGGGGGTGGGGGAGAGCCGAGACCCCCGATGGCCGAGCCCCCGATGGCGGAGCCCCCCGATGGCCGAGCCCCCCGATGGCCGAGCCCCCGATGGCCGAGCACCCCGATGGCGGAGCCCCCGATGGCCGAGCCCCCCGATGGCCGAGCCCCCGATGGCCGGAACCCCCGATGGCCGGAGCCCCCGATGGCGGAACCCCCGATGGCCGGAGCCCCCCGATGGCCGAGCCCCCGATGGCCGGAGCCCCCCGATGGCCGAGCCCCCCGATGGCCGAGCCCCCGATGGCCGAGCCCCCTGGATGGCCGGAACCCCCGATGGCCGAGCCCCCCGATGGCGGAGCCCCCCGATGGCCCAGCCCCCCGATGGCCGAGCCCCCCGATGGCCGAGCCCCCCGCTGCCGGAGCCCCTCGGACCGCCTCCGCTCGGGGAGATCTGTCCGTCGGCGCCCCCTCCTCCCCGACGGGTCTGTCGGTCCGGAGCTCATTCCGACAACCCCTCCCCAACAGTCACAGCCAAAACAGGAGGCAGGTGCACGTCCGGCCCGCCGTGGCGCCCCCCGCCCGCGGCTTCGCCTGCCGAGCCCCCGGGGTCCCCGTCGTGGGAGACGCGCCGGACGCGCCTCCCTCCCACCCCGTGGCTGTGCCCGGTTCTTGCCTGTTTCCCCCCTGAGCCTCTTCCATCGGACGGGCGGCCCCGCGGCGCTCCCTCCCTTCCCTCCGGGATCTGGGAAGCCGGCCCTGGCTGGCTGGGAGGGTCTAATAGCTCAGCCCCAACACCCCCGATGCGGTGGCTCCATGTGACCAGGGCTGGGGCGAATCTCCGAGCAGAACAAGTCGGGTGTGTGTGGTCAGGAGTGACAGTGCTACCTGGGCCGTTTTCCCCCCACAGGGGCCAGCGGGAGACAGCCGGGTTTCCCTCTCCATGGCCTGGTTCTGTGTCGGCGTCGGGAACCCTGCAGGACACAGCCCTGTGTGTGTGTCAGGAACCAGGACACAGCCCTGTGTGTGTGTCGGGAACCCTGCAGGACACAGCCCTGTGTGTGTGTCAGGAACCAGGACACAGCCCTGTGTGTGTGTCGGGAACTAGGACACAGCCGTGTGTGTGTGCGTGCGTCGGGAACCTGCAGGACACAGCCCTGTGTGTGTGTCGGGAACCCTGCAGGACACAGCCGTGTGTGTGTGTGTCGGGAACCAGGACACAGCCCTGTGTGTATGTGTGTGCGCCCGCCACCTCCCACAAGGACTCCTCAGCCACCGTGTCAAGCACAATCCTCTAATGACAAATCCGTTTAAATGTTTAGGGTCTGTCTCCCTCTCCCTGCAGGTTCCCCCGCTGGCCCCGTCGCCAGCCCCACTCTAAAGTGCAGGCTTGTGAAGGTGGAGGGCAAGGCAAATGAGGGGCAGAGCTTAGGGGGGGTTGGGAAATAGTGGTGGAGTCACTGACAGGCCTGGGAATGTGCAGAGCCGTAGAGAACACTGCGCAACTGCCGTAGTAGGCTGACTGAAAGTCAGACCCTCCAGGGGCCTGGTGCAGTAGCCTAGTGGCTGGGGTCCTCCCCTTGCACGCTCTGGGATCCCATATAGGCGCCGGTTCTAATCCTGCTTCCCATCCAGCTCCCTGCTTGTGGCCTGGGAAAGCAGTCGAGGACGGCCCAAAGCCTTGGGACCCTGCACCCACCCCGTGTAGGAGACCTGGAGGAAGCTCCTGGCTCCTGGTTTCAGATCAGCTTGACTCTTGCCATTGCAGCCACTTGGGAAGTAAATCAACAGGTGAAAGATCTTCCTCTCTGTAGATCTGGCCTGCCAATAAAAATAAATAAATAAATAAATAAAATCAGACCCAAGAAGGACTTCTTCCAAGAGCCGGTGTAGGGGCTGAAGTTGGAAGAAGCTGGGGCTGGGTGAGGGCTGCTTGGAAGAGGAACGGCCAGCCCCAAAGCCCTGGTTGCTGGTGGCTGGTGGGAAAGTCTGAGAACATGGGACCCCCCCACCCCCCCACCCCTCCCCCCCGTCCCTAAGGCCTAGAATGGGGAACCTGGAGCAGAAATGTTGGAATGGCTGATTGAATGAATGCATGACGGCTGTAGCAGAAGGCAGGATGGGCCTCTGTGGGTCTGTCCCTCTAGACACAGCCTGTGGTTCCCACTGCTCAGGGCTGCAGAGAAAGGGCGTGCAGGGGGAGGCGGGGCAGCGTCCGAGGCCACCCGTCCTGGACACAGGCCCGGGGGTGACTGCAGGGCCGGGTGCTTGAGTCACCCCGGAGAAACCCCGGCGCATACCTGGCCGCTGACATCACCCGCCCAGGGCACCCCCGGCGGCTCTGATTCACTGATTCAGCCACTGGGGCAGGCACATGGCCCACTGTGACCGTGACCCCACAGGCATCTCCCCACCCACCCTGGCTGGTGGCACAGGGCCTGACTCAGGACAGGACGGGCTTCAGCTGGCGACCACCCGGCGGCAGGCCAGGCCCCAGCAGGAAGGGGAGCTTGGGGGAAGGGAGGCCCATGGGGCAGCGACCGCGGAGGAGGAAGCACGTGTGCCTGTGACAGGAGGCTGCGGCTTGTGGAGAGCGCCAGCGGGGCTGGGCTGGGGGCCGCGTGTTTGCGCAGGGAATCACGAAGTTACAAGACGGCAGCGGTAACCCATGGGACAGCTGTGACCTCTCTTTGTTGTCACATGTACACTGGGGACCCCAGCGTGGGGAAACCCCGCTCCTGCACCCCACAGCAGCCTGCAGGGCGGGCAGGGCTCCAGGACTCGGTTTGCTTAGCTGATGAATGGCGGCGGCAACACTCACCGTCACTACCAAAGCGGGCATTGCCATGAATGATTTATTTCTTTCGTGTGAAAGGGAGAAGAGAGTTAGGGCGGCTTCCACGGGTGGGTTCACGTTTCAGAATACCCACAACAGCCAGGGCTGGACCAGACCCACGAAAGGAGCCTGAAACTCCATCCATATCCCCACATGTGTGTGGCAGGGACCCCAAAACTGGAGCTGTCACCTGCCCCCCCTGCCACCCCAGGACTAGCAGGAAGCCGGGACTAGTATCCCAGCATTCTGCTACATACAAGTTTGTGGCAAGTGTGCTCTGGCCCTGGGTAGACCTGCAGCCTCAGCGCAGGGCTATTGCCAGTATTTAGGGAGAGGGAGGCAACGAATCCAATTCTAAGCTCTCTGACTTCATTAAGGAGATATTTAAGCACCTACTGTGTGCCTGGAAGCATGCTGGGGACACAGCAGTGACCAGGACAGCCTCAGTCCAGCCCTCATGGGACTCAAGGCCCAGGTGAGGAAGAGGCGACTCTGTGTCTAGTAGCAGAGCTGGTCAAGGAGACTCCTGGGTAAGGACACTGGTCGGAACCTGGAGGACTTCCTGGAGGAGGGGATATAGGGCTAAACCCTGGAGAAAAGCATGGGGGCCAAAGAGCAGGCTCATGCCGAGGCCTGAAAACAGGTGAAAGAGACACCAGGCATTTGCAGCGGGGACGGGAGATGGAGCCAAGGTGGAGGTCACCAGCTCCAGCAGTCATGCCAGCCCTCACCGGCCCTGGTGAGAAGCTGGAATGGAGATAACAGGGATACCAGCTAGGCCCAGCTAAGAGTTCCACAATCTGGGTCACTCCGCTACCATGAAACTCCAGGAACACCCCCTCTGGAAGGCCTCCAGGATTGCCCTAAGTGGCCCGGCCGGTCAGTGTCACTCATTGCTCAATGCTGGTTTCCGTTAAGCAGGTAATGACACCCTAACAGCCTGGCGTGACCTGCCAGAGGTCACCTGGACTCAGCAGGACGATACACACCTGCCTTCCTCCCGCTGTGCCAGCTCCTAGCCTGGCAGCCAAGGAAACTGAGGAACAAGGTAGCAGGGGTTTTGGCTGAGGGGAGGACAGACACATGCCCAGGCCTGCCTTGGACCCACCCCAGCTCACAGGGCCCAGCCTGCCTGGACCCTCGCACACGCCTGCCCAGCCTACGTCCACACCGGCCAACAGACATGCATGTCGCAGCGGAACCAGCTCCCAGCCCTGCCACTCCACTTGCGGTGTGGCCTTGGCTGACCAACTTCCCCCCTCGGGTTCGGGTTCCACCTCTGTGAAATAAGGGTTCTTGGGGACTGGCACTTGGGTGCAGCATATAAAGCTGTCACCTGCAGTGCTGGTTCGAGTCCCAGCTGCTCCACTTCCCATCTAGCTCCCTGCCTGTGGCCTGGGAAAGCAGTCAAGGACGGCCCAAAGCCTTGGGGCCCTGCACCCACATGGGGCCCAGAAAAGGCTCCTGGCTCCTGACTTTGGCTGGGCCCAGCTCCAGACACTGTGTCCACTTGGGGAGTGAACCAGTGCATAGAAAATCTCTCTCTTTGTAATCATTTTAAATAAACAAATAAATCTGATTTTTTACTTTTTAAAGCAATGGGTTTATTTTATCTGAAAGACAGATTTACAGAGAGAGAAGAGAGACGGAAAGAGGTCTTACATCTTTGGTTCATTCCCCAAATGGCCACAACAGCTGGAGCTGGGCTTGTCTAAAACCAGGAGCCAGGAGCTTCTTCTGGGTCTCCGCCCTGTGCACTTGGGCCATCCTTGGCTATTTTCCCAGGCACATTAGCAGGGAGCTGAATTGGACACAAATCCGCACCCATATGGGATGCTGGTTCTGCTGGCAGAGGCTTAACCTACTACACCATGGAGCTGGCCCTAACATTTTTTTTATTTGTTTTCTTTTAAGATTCACTTTTACTTTTATTTGAAAGACAGAGAGGAGAGATCCATTCACCAGTGTCTCAAATAGCTCCAATAGCCAGAGCTGAGCCCATCTGACCCAAGGGCCAGGTGCTTCTCCTGGGCCTCCCATGTGGGTGCAGAGGCCTAAGCACTTGGACCATCTTTTGCTGCTTTCCCAGGAGCAGCTGGGACTTGAACCAGTGCCCATGTGGGATGCCAACTTTGTGAGTGGAAGATGAGCTTACTACATCGTGCATCGGCCCTAAGGGCTCTTAAAAAGAAAGTTCTTATCCCCAAATTGAGAATGAAGCAAGTGAAAGTGCTGGGCAGAACTGACTCTGGTCGCTGTCCTGTGAAAAGGTGACCATGGTGCTCTGTAAGAGCTGTGTGTGTGTGTGTGTGTGTGTGTGTGTGTGTGTGAGAGAGAGAGAGAGAGAGAGAAAGAGAGAGAGAGAGAGAGAGAATACCTACCTGCTCATCACTGCAGCAGCCCAGGGGTCCCCTGTGCACTTTGAGGTCCATCCCAGCCTGGCCTGGGATGGGTGGTGGTGCATGGCTGAGTACAGGTGTGGGTCTGCAAGGCTATTTTCGTGTGGCCACACAGGTCACTGCTGTGGGTAAGCGAGTGTCTGAGTGTCGCCTGTGGCCACGTGGGCTGAGTCTGTGCTGGCGGTTCTGTGGCCGGAGGTGCTGAGGATGCACTGGGCAGGCCAGGCAGGTGCCGGAGGGTCTCCCCTGCTCTGTGCCAGGGGCACTGAGGGGCCTGTGTGGGACGGCGTGCTGAGGGTCACTCCCTGTCTGATCCTGGGACCGAGTCACTGCTGGTGGTTGCTGTGTCATCTCCCAGTCCTTGTCCCTTCCTCCTGACTGGGAGCAGACAGAGGGGGCGTGAGGGCCACGGGGGCGGGGGTAGACTTGAGGCTGGGCCTGTGTAAGGGTGCCTGTCTCCTAGCTGTCCCTGCTCACCCCGTATCCCTCCAGCCTCCGTCTCCTGGTCCCTTCCCAGTGGTCAGGGTGGGGAGTCACGATGCTCCTGGGACTCAGGTCACTACTGCCACTCACTGCTCAGTGTCAGAGCCACTTGGCGACCCTCAGCTCGGCCCTCCCTGGCTCTGGAGCTGGGCCAGGTTGGATCCTAGGAAACCCTGGATTTCAGAGGCAGCTGCTGGCACCCTGGGTAACGTGGGTGGGGAGTGGTTAAGAACTGGGGGGCTGTGGAGTGAGAAGTATCCAAGTCCCAGCTCTGACACACAGAACCTCGACTTAGAGCTCAACTCTGAAGTCGGAGAGTGGCAGGAGGCAGGTGGCAACGAAATGGCTCATCTGACTAATCCTCCACTTGCAAACACTGGGATCCCATATGGGCGCTGGTTTGTGTTCTGGCTGCCCCACTTCCCATCCAGCTCCCTGCCTGTGGCCTGGGAAAGCAGTCCAGGACGGCCCAAAGACTTGGAACCTGGAAGAGGCTCCTGGCTCCCAGCTTTGGATCACATCAACTCAGCTGTGGCCATAGTGGCCATTTGTGGAGTGAGCTAGCAGATGGAAGATCTTTGTCTTTCTGTAACTCTGCCTTTCCAATAAAAATAAATAAAATCTATAAAAACAAAATGAAGTAAAAAATAAAAACAGTGCCCTGGGGACACCGGGGGTGGGTGTGCGGGGCTTACCTATACCCCTCCACATATAGAGGGACTTGGTGAACGGGAAACACATAGCATCGACTATTAGTATTATTAATTCCCCCATCACACACACGCGCACATCCCTGTCTCTGGGTTGTAAATTTGGAAAGAGGCGGCAGGCATGACCTACAGGGAGGACGCTTGGCTCCCCTCGGGCTCCCATGCACTCCGCGGCCCCTCCAAGTCCCCACATTCCCTCTTTTTGCAAGGAGAGGGAAAGCTGAAACTCCAGGAAAACGCTGGGCGAGCTGGCACGGCGAGCCAGGGGGAGAAGCTGGGCGCGTGCGAGGAGGGGGTCGCAGGCCCCAGCCCGGCGCTGCACCCCTGGAACAGGACAGCCCGTCCGAGCGCGCCCGGAGCCAGGCTCACACGGAGGACGGCGCTCTCCCTGCCCGGCACAGGGTGCGCGGCAGGGCTGGGGGCGCACGCCGTCCGCGGGGGGCGCTTCCCGGGCCCCGGGTTGCCCCCGATCTTCTCACCCGTGCCCGGGTCAGTCCCGGCACCCGTGCGTCCCCGGCGCCCGGCAGTGCGCAGGCGCAGCGCGTTCCGCAGGCGAGAGCAAGCGAGCGAGGGATTCCCTCTGACGTCATTGCTAGGATACCAAACAAACACTCGGCCGCGCCGGCCGAGCTCCTTATATGGCTAATTGCGTCACAGGAACTCCGGGGGGCGGGGTCGGGATCCCCTCCCGCCGCGCGCCTGAGCCCGCCGCCCCCCGCCGCCCCCCGGCATCCCGAGGGTCCCACGGGGGTCCAGTCGGTGGTCGGCACGGACCCCTCCCCCGGCATGGCGGGGTCCGGCCGAGAACCGAGGAGAATTTGGGGGAGTTTGTGGCGCGCCGGGGACGTGACGTCAGCAGGGGGGCGGGTCCGCCGGAGTATAAATAAGGCTGGCGCTTCTGGGGTTCATTCATAAGACTGAGCGCCACAGCCGCGGCGGGGACACGCGGGACGGACACCTCGGACGGGCTGCTTGCAGAGGGACGGGCGCCGGCGAGACTGGCCTGAGTTTTGGTTTTTATTTTGTTTTTCCGCTTTGTTGTTGTTGTGATTGTTATTCTCGCGGAGAAAGTTTGGCGAAGGATTCTTCTCGACATTTCTTCCTCGTTCTTTCGGAGCACCGACTGACTTTCTTCAGACACTCCACGCCCCGCGTGGACCTTCCACCGCCCCGCGTGGACCTTCCACCGCCTGGACGCACGGACTCTTCCCCAGCCGGGGGCGGGGGACAGCAACCTTCCGGCGCTTCTGGACCTGCAGCCCGGAGGGGGCACCTCGCGTCCCCCCCGCCGCCCAGAGGAGGACTGTCCGGCCACTCTGCTTGGCTCGTGGCTCCGGACCGATCGGCGGACGGGCGCGGCCCCCGTGCAGCCCCCTGCGCCCCCGGACTCGCAGCGAGCTAGCCCCCCACCCGGCCAGAGCCTTGGCTTCCCGGCGACCTCAGCGTGGTCACAGGGGCCCCCCTGTGCCCAGGGAAATGTTTCAAGCTTTCCCCGGAGACTACGACTCCGGCTCCCGCTGCAGCTCCTCGCCCTCCGCCGAGTCCCAGTACCTGTCTTCGGTGGACTCCTTCGGCAGCCCGTCCACCGCCGCCGCCTCCCAGGTCAGTTCCAGACTACTTTGTCAAATTTGGGGTGCGGGGTGGGGAGGAGGAGCAGGCTGGCGACAGCCAAGCGGGGTACACCCCTCGAGTGAGAACAAGACTAGCGGTCGCACTTTTGCAAAACTGCAAAGAAGTCAGGAGCGGGCGGCCCGGGGCGCGCTCCCCGCCGCTGAGAGCTTTGAGGTGGAGGCAGGACGGGGCGCCTCCCCGCCAACCTTCCAAGCCCGGAGCCTGGCAGGGGAGGCAGGTGTGTGTGTGTGTGTGTGTGTGCGTGCGGGGAACAGAAATCCTGCAGAAGCTTCCAGGAGCATCCTGTCCTTTCTTTCTTGCCCTGCGATCGGCGGCTCCGGCGGCCGGGGCGCTCTCCGGCACCCCGCGGGAAGGCGGGCCTCGAACCCGGGTCCGCCCGGCCTCCGCCTCCCTGCGCCGAGACGTAACGGGGAGGGCGGTGATGGCGGGGAACCCGTGCGTAACGGCTGACGTGCTGGAATCCTCCGTCTGACGCGGGGCACGCACGGCGCGCGACGCCCCCTTCGCCCGCCCCGCCCCTGACGTCCTGAGCGCGTTCTATTTTGGAACGCCGGGCCACGTTGCTAAGGGAGGGGGCAGCCCGGCCTTCCGATTGGTCGGCGCGACGCGGGCTGCGGCCAATCAGCGTTCTCTTCCTCTGTGCCGGGGGCCCGCTGTTCCCATCCTCCGCCTGGCCGCCCCCGGAACGCGCCGGGTTCTCCCGGTGCCCGGTTGGCGGCCGCCCGAGCCCGGTCTCCCGGACTCCACGAGCGCCACGAGCAGCTCTCCGCGACCCCGCGGGGTTTGCGCGGACTCGGTCTCCCGGCTGTGGAGAGCAGCCTAGCGGAGCGTCTGCTCGCGTGCTGCGGTGTTGTTGTTGTTGTTGTTTGCGGGGGAACCCGAGGTGGCCGTTCCGGGGCATACCCGGACACTCCGCCGGGGTTCCTTCCGCCCCGGTGTCCCGGGAGCGCCCCGAGGTCGGGCGGAAGCTAGCCAACCGGGGCTGCGGGGGGCGGGAGGGACGCCGGCGGGAAGAGCCGCAGGGGCGGGGCCAGCCAGCCAGGTGGCCCGGGGCCCCGCCCCTCTGCGTTCCCAGGACGCTGATTGGCCAGCGCGCCAGCCCTTCCCTCGCCACGCCCCCCGCGAGCGTATTTAAGAGCGGCGCCGGGCTGGCGGCCGCGCGGTTCCGGCGTGTGGAAAGATGGACGTTCCTCGGTCCTGGGGTCCCGGACCCCCGGCCGTCGCCCCTCGTGCACAGCCTGAACGAGCTAGGGCGTCTCTGTCCCCTCTCCGTGCATCCACCTTCCACTGTCCCTTATCAGCCTCACTCAGGGGAGAGGCAGTTACTTGAAACGTTTTCAAACTACTGGGCCCTGTCCTTGGAGGGGGTGGAGTCGGGGGTCTTCTGACACTGTGACCCCCACCCTCTGCACCTGCAGGGGACCTCGCCGGAGCAGGTGTGTGTGTGTGCGTGCGTGTGCCTGGGGCCTAAGGCCTCTACCCCCTCCTCCCGGTGCCTCCGGGGTGGGGGTGGGGTGTTGTGGCTGCTGTGTGTGACTGTGGCTCGTCCCCCTCCTCCCCCCCCCCAGAGCGGTGTTCTGTCACCCGCCCCTGTCCGGCCTCCTCGCCATCCTCCCTCCACACACACACACACACCTAAGAGTCACCAAACCCGGGTGTGAATCACCACCGGCTGGAACCGGGCAACCTTTTTCCCCCGAAGCCGGAGGAGGAGGAGATAGAAGCCAGTTGAGCAGAAATTTTCTCATTAACCACTGCGTCACGGCATAGTGGAAGGGCGGGTGTCGTGGCTGGGAGCCGGTGACACACGCATGCAAGCCCACTGGGCCCTGAGCTGGCTCACCAGGCCGGTGTGTGTGTGTGTGTGTGATGTGCAACGGCGGGCGGGTGTGTGTTGGTGTCTTTGTTTGTGTGTCTACGCCCGTGTGTGGCTGTGTCACCCCGTAGGAGTGCGCCGGCCTCGGGGACATGCCTGGTTCGTTCGTGCCCACGGTCACAGCCATCACCACCAGCCAGGACCTCCAGTGGCTCGTCCAGCCCACCCTCATCTCGTCCATGGCCCAGTCTCAGGGCCAGCCCCTGGCCTCGCAGCCCCCAGCTGTCGACCCCTACGACCTGCCGGGCACCAGCTACTCCACGCCGGGTCTGAGTGGCTACAGCAGCGGTGGAACCAGTGGTGGCGGTGGCCCTTCAACCAGTGGGACCAGTGGTCCCGGGCCTACTCGGCCAACCCGAGCTCGGCCCAGGAGACCCCGAGAAGAGACGGTGAGTGAGGCACCTGGGAAGTTGGCCTGGGAGGTGGGCAGGGGCAGAAGCAGGGGCAGTCACACCCCCTGGCTCTAGCTGCAGGTGGCACAGGCCTGAGGGGCTAGAGGGGCGGGCATGGGCTTCTCAGCATGCTCAAGCCTCTTTCCCTCCCACTCAGCTCACTCCCGAGGAAGAGGAGAAACGAAGGGTTCGCAGGGAGCGGAACAAGCTGGCGGCTGCCAAGTGCCGGAACCGTCGGAGGGAGCTGACTGACCGGCTGCAAGCGGTGAGGCTGGGCCCTGGGCTGGGCTGAGGGTGCTGCTGCTGCAGGGGGCTGTCTCCCCATCTCTGTCCATTCGCCCCCACCCTGCCCCTTCTTGGACCTGTTGCAGGTGCAGCTGCCCTAGGTGGCGCTGGCCACACACTCAGATGGGCCACACGTCTGTGTCGGCTCCTGTTCGCCCCTCCCCACCAGTGATGACCCAGGGCTTGGCATTGCCAGCCTTTGCCATATCCTGAGACGATGCCTGGGCTGGGCTCCCCAAGAGGAGCTTCCCGTTACTTCTCCCATCTCTTCCTCTCATTGCTCCCTATACCATCCAGGAGGGTCTGCCCCAGCTGCTGCCATGTTCTAGCAGTCTTAAGGGGTGATGCCCCCACCCCTAGCCTGGCACTCCTGTGGGAGACCCCCTTACGTGGCAATATTGGGGGTGAGGACTTAGTATTCCTTGAAGAAACTGGCAGCTTCTCCTCTTCCCTGTTCTGGGAGAGAGCGGTGTGTGGGGGCTGCGGACAGCATTAGAAGGAAGTTGCTGAAAGCGTGTGAAATGCCACGGGGCAGTTGGTCATTCACTGCACAAACCTGGCAGTGCTCCCTGCACACCGGATTTCCAGGGACCCCAGGGCCTGTTGTAGGGCTGCGAAGTCAGGCTCCATGGAAGCCTTGTCCCATGGCCCGCAGTGTGCTGCAGAGTGGGGGACTTCTCTCCCACCTGCCCCGCTCCACGGGGGCCTGGGTGGGGCGAGGCTCTGTTCCTGGTCCCTGGGCAGCGCTGGGGAGGGGGATGAGAACCCTACTTGTACAGTCACTCACTGGCTTTGTCCCCTCCCTCCCTCCCTCCCCCTTCCGCCCTGCCCCTGCGTGGTGCGCCGCTGCTGCGCTGCTGCTGACCACCCCCCTGGGGGTCTCAGGAGACGGATCAGCTGGAGGAAGAAAAGGCAGAACTGGAGTCAGAGATCGCCGAGCTCCAAAAGGAGAAAGAGCGCCTGGAGTTTGTGCTGGTGGCCCACAAACCGGGCTGCAAGATCCCCTTCGATGAGGGGCCCGGGCCGGGCCCGCTGGCGGAGGTGAGAGACGGGCCGGGGCCAGCGCCCGCTAAGGAAGATGGTTACAGCTGGCTGCTGCCGCCCCCGCCACCACCGCCCCTGCCCTTCGAGACCGGCCAGGACGCGCCCCCCAACCTGACGGCTTCTCTCTTTACACACAGTGAAGTTCACGTCCTCGGCGACCCCTTCCCCGTTGTTCCCCCTTCGTACACTTCCTCGTTTGTTCTCACCTGCCCGGAGGTCTCCGCGTTCGCCGGCGCCCATCGCCCCAGCGGCAGCGACCAGCCTTGCGACCCCCTCGGCTCGCCCTCCCTGCTCGCTCTGTGAACTCTTTAGACACAAAGCAAACCCGCCAGGCAGAGGGACTTGGAAGAAGACAGAAAGAGTTGGGAGGGGAGATGTGCTGGGGGCATGGCCAGCTGGACCCTTGGCCGCAGTCGCCCACCCCGGAGGACCGCCCTATTGACTGTGCTGCCTCTGATGGCTGCACGTGCTTGCACACAGGACTTGACCTGAGAGCCGGTGACTCTGGGGACAGGGACTGGGGAGGGTGTGGATGGTTGTGGGGTGCCTTGTGTGGCCCCCTACCGCTGGTTCCCACCCATCGCTGTGGCTGCGTGAGCAGGTGGTGGGGTTGTGGGAGGTGGGGCACACAGCCTGTGTGAGGCTGGGGGTTGGCTTGTGTGTGCTGTGCAGTGGGCAGTGGGGTGGGTGGACTAGGGGCTTTTCCAGAGCTGTCCAACAAGGCCTTGACCCACCCCCACCTACCCCCTCCTTTTCCCAGCCTCTCCACTTGTACCCTTCATGGGAGCAACCAAACCGGTTTGGCCTAGCGCCCCCTCCCCTCCCAGACCCCAGCTTTATTTATCCCACATTTCCAGGGGCAGGGGTTTTGATCCTCTTAGGCGGCCCCTGACCCCCCAAGGGGGACACTGCTGAGGCTCTGCCCCCTCCCCAGACTTAGTTTAAAATGTGAACTGCCTTCCCGGCTGCCCCATCCCCATCCTTGTCTCCCAGAACAACACCCAGCTTGGCTGGGACCGGGCTGTGCGGGTGCCCCGCCCCAGGACCCCCTGCCCCCGCCACCCACACTGCCTTGTTGGGTCTCTGGTAACAGCAGCAGGGGCCCCGCGGGTGAGCCTGGCCTTGATACTGTGAAATGCACGGCGTGATTTTGCGCAGGGAGCCAGGGGCAGCATCCCCCACTCCCTGCAGCCTCCCCTCCCTCATTGGGAGTGGGTGTCTGTCTGCCCAGGACTCTCAGTGCCCTGGCCGCCCTGGCCTTCCCCTCTTCCTTTAAGGCTGCCACGCCCACACCCACCCCCAGCCTAGGAAGCCCGTGGCACCCCGCATGCCTTTGGGGCTGAGGCTCCTGTGCCCACCCCGTAGGGGCCACTGGGTTCCCTGGCGGGTTCCTCCGTTCCTTCTAACTCTCGTGAGGGTCAACCCGGAGGCAGATGTCTTATTTTTTAACCCTCTGTGGGTGCCCTCCCTGGCCGCCACCGCCACCGTCCTCCAAGTTGCATGGGAAACATTCCACCCGCCGCGTCCGTCCGTCCGTCGCCGGCATTGGCCTTGAGTCCCCCAGGCCCGTCCTTAGCTATTTATCCCGTCCCTGGTCTCCGAAAGGCACTTATATCTATTATGTATAAATAAGTATATTATATATGTGTGTGTGTGTGTGTGTGTGTGTGTGTGAGTGTGTGAGTGTGAACCCTGCGGCAAGCCCAGCTGGGGTCCCCCATCCGGCATGCAGAGTGTGGGGCCGCTTGGGGAAGTAGCCGCAGCCTGTCTGTCCCCAAGCATCTCCGCCTCTTGCGTGTTTTGTTTTGTTTTTTTTTCCTGCCACTCTGAGCGTCCCTCATCCTCCGCCTGTCTGGAGCCGGGGCACGGGGCTGTGTGTTTCCACGACTTGTACCCTGGACAGTACTGGGTGTGAGCAAGTGTGTGACTGTGGGTGGGGCTGCCCTGCTGACCACAGTTCATGGATTCCCCAGGCCTCGGCGATGCCCTGCTGTGTTCGTGATTTCCTTTGTTTTTTTTCTATCTTTCTTTCTTTTTTTTTTTTTTTTTGTATTTTGCACCTGACCCTGGAGGGGCTGGGCCGCTTCCCTCCCCCACTTGGTTTTGCACTGTCGCCAATAAAAAAAAAAAAGCTCTGAAAAACACACCTGCTGGGTCACAACGCCTCTTCACTAAGGATGCTGGCTTTTCAGCAGGAGTTAGAGAAGTTAGGGGGCTGGGGAGACCCCCCCCCAAGCCTCAACACACACACCTCCAGGTGAATCAGCCTGCTGCGGGACAGAAGCAAGCTAGACTCTCGGGTGGACTTCCACAAGCTCTTTTTGTGGGAGCTTCCTGGGACAAAGTCCCCTGAGGGGTCAGAAACCTTGTAGTGACCGGGATGTCCGATGGAGCCAGAGAAGGGGCTGGACCAGCAAAAAAGGCAGGATGGATGGCGGGGTGGCAGCTGTCTTCGGACTGTCACCACTTGCAGGCATGTGCCCCCCGCGCCACAGCATACCCTGAAGACCGGTGCCGTTGTGCCTTGCCCACCTGCATGGTGGGTACATGAACGTGCACTGGACTAGGTCTAGTCAGGAGTGAAGAGAGGGTTGGAACTACAAAGTACAGAACGCGCAGCACTTCCCTAAGCGTTTCTATAAGTTTTATCTTCTGATTTTCCCTTTGAGAAAGAAGTCTTCTATGAACTCGTTCATTATGTCTATTCCCCTCGTCCAAAAAAAAAAAAAAAAATTCTGCAGCAGCCAGGACAAAGCCAGCACTTGGGAACCCCATCGGGGTGACAGAACCCCAAGTGGGTAGCAGGGACCCAAGGACTCCCAGAACACAAATTAACAGGGAGCTGGACTGGAAGCAGGCCCGTCTTCCTAGGTCAGGGCTGACTGGAGCGGGGATAGGGCACAGCAGCTGAATCTGACTCGGCATAGGAGCCTGTGGACTTCCTAGAGGAGGGGGCATTGGGTCTGTGTGCACGGGAGGGGCTGGGAGCCTGGGAGCGGGGACTGGATGTCAACAAGGGGCTGGCAGGGGTAGACACCGCAGGTCCTGTGCAGAGGAGGTAGGGGCTGTTCCCGGACCCCTGACCCTGGCCTGGAGCATGTCCGCTGTTCCCTGAGCCAATGCCTCCCCTGGTCTTCGTGGAGGCTCGCACTTTCCCTGCACAAATCGCTAATCAAAAGAAAACACAAATAAAAGCAGGGTCCCATGCGGAGGCTAGACAGAAACAGGGACCTGCAGGGGTCTTTGCCAAGCCCCAGGTGCACACGGAGCAGGGGTCCCTGGGGACGCAGGGTGCAGAAGTGTGCCCTAAGCCCATGCGGGGTTTACAAACATTGCAAAACTAGGGAAAAAAGAGGGCCCAGCGCCCGAAAGGTGGAATTGAACCACTCTGTCGCTAGACAGCTACAGGTTTGAAGCCTGCACCCCAGACCACTGAGGATCATCCGGGCGAGTAACAAACTGCCCGCGGCGTTATATAAAGCTCTGAAATCCGGCCCTTTTAGGGTGATGGCATCTTACTAGATTATGACTTGATCAAGCCAGTTTTACATTGATCAATTCTGTCCTTTTTGCACCACCACGCATGCCATTTCGAATCGCTCTGTTTTCTGGATACAGTCTGAATTATCCTTATTCTAGAAACAGTCTCATTTACATAGCGCCGCGCATTCTGGGAAGCAGCGCTCTGAAAGTTGGCTGTTCATTAAAGGGCCAGGAGTCCCCTCCACACTTTTTTTTTTTCCAAAAAGAAAAAAGTCAGGTTTTTTTTTTTTTGGTTTTTTTTTTTTTTTTCTAAATAGTAGGAAAGGCTTCCTCATTCGGCTTTCAGAAGGCGCTTCCAGGAACAAGTCTGGATTCTTGCAGTCTGACGATGCCCGTCTGGCGATGGGGCTGCAGCGGCACCTGCTGCTTCTTCCGTAGAACTGCAGGGACCTCGGGCACGTCCACGCGTGTTAGTCCCACGTCCAGGAGGGCAGGCCTGCAACTTGGACCCTCGCTGGCCACATCTGGGTTTTTGTAATCAGAAAATCGGACGCCCTCCAGCCCACGCGCCCGGAGCAATCAGCTCTTAACGACCAGAGCTGTTCCTGTAAAACAGGCGATTCCCTGGGGAGAACTTTGGCATCCCCTCTGGAAGACCCCCGCCGCATTAAAGGGGTTCAGGGGGGTCCAGGCTCGAAGCCCCCAGCTGCTTATCGGACTGCAGCTTCCTGGGAAGCAGAGGTCGATGGGCCTCGGGGCTTGGGTCCCTGTTGCTTCTAAGGCCCAGCCTCAGCTACTTAGTGACAATTTTGGAAGGTGACCAGTGAGTGCAAACCCTCTGTCTCTCTCTGCCTTGGTGCCTCACCCTCCTGCAGCTGGCTCCCAGGATGCAGGTGCTTCGAGGCTCTAGCTAGAGGGTGGGTGTGTGGCAGCCTCCTACGGGCTCAGTGCCCTGTCTCCGTAGCTCCCTGACTCCTTGGGCTTCAGCCTCTGCTTGGCTATCAATTCCAGGTCTAAAATAGCAAGCCTGTCACCCTATCCCCTGAGCCCGCCATCACCTGGCCTGCCACATGCCATTCTGAGCACTCCACTCCACAGATTCACGGATCCTGCAGTTCTCGTGGGTGGATCCTGTAACCCACCCCCTGCCACCCCACCACCTGGCACCCAAGAACCCAAGAACACTTAACAGGTGTCCACCTGTGTGGGTGGGGTGAGTCCTTGTTCTGCAGGTCTCAGTCTCCCCAGCTGTGTGCTGGGACAGGCTCCACTGACCTCTCCAGAGGAGATGGACGCCGCGCTGAGGTCGGCCCAGGCCGCAAGGCCGTACAGCATAAAATCTAGTCCAGATGGGGAGACCTGGGGGTTCAGCCACTCCCGCCCTGCAGTCTCCAGGCTGTGAGGCCAGAGCATTCACTAACAAACATTGTAACTGTACATATTTCTGTGTTTTTTGTTGATTACTGGTGCTCAGTACAGCTTCCGGGGTGGGAGGCAGGGTGGGGCTTCTGCCTTTTTCTTTCCCCTTACCCCAGATACAGAAAAAAATAACAACAATAATAACGTGCAAACAATGGTCTTACACACTTTCCTGTAGCCCTTGACCCTTTGTGCCCTAATCAGCTATGTAAAGATTGTCAAAATAATTTCAAAATTAAAAAAAAAAAAAAAACACGGCATCCTTTCAAGGAGTAACAGTTCTTTGAAAAATATATTGTAGGGCCCGGCACATTTAGGGGTCTCAGGCTTGGAGATGGCCACACAGCAGGTGGAGCAAGAAATCGTAGTGAGGCCTGCCTTGAGCACAGCTATGGCAGGGCTGCCCTCGCCCTGGAGTGGAGCGGTCTCCCAGCGAGCTCTCCACAACCACTTCATAATCTTGGCAGACAGGCCAAGCACAGTAACTTGGTGGCTAAAGTCCTCGCCTTGCACACTCGGGATGCCATATGGGCACCAGTTCATGTCCTGGCTGCTCAGCTTCCCATCCAGCTCCCTGCTAGGGGCCTCGGAAAGCAGAGGAGGACAGCCCAAAGCCTTGGGACCCTGAACCCATGTGAGAGACCTCGAAGAGGTTCCTGGCTCCTGGCTTCGGATCAGCTCAGCTCTGGCTGTGGTGGCCACCTGGGCAGTGACTCAGCGGACAGAAGATCTTCCTCTCTGTCTCCCCTCTTCTTTGTATATCTGACATTCCAATAAAAAAATAAATAAATCTTACCAAAAAAAAAGAGCCGAAGGAGGCTGTGGGTTTTTCCACAGGAGTCTTTATTAAAGTGTAACTCCAAGCTCAGGCCTCCCCTGGGCCCCATGCAAAACCCCCAGCCTTGGGGGGACCCTCTGCCTTGGCTTGTCGGGGGAAGACACCCCTTCCTGCACGGCGCCACCAGCGGCGGGTCGCAGTAGTGCAGAGCGAGGCCTTGACGGATGACTCGCAACTACAGGTCCCAGCAGGCCCCGCGGCCAAAGCTCCTCGCCTCTCCTGGACTCCGACAGCAGAGCCTCTTGGGAAGTGTAGTCCTAGCCGCTCAGACGAATTGCGAGTTCTTTTGGGTGGGCGTGACCCTGACCCCCCACCAGGGGAAGTGCCTGAGGCAGCAGGGGCTGGGGATGCAGATGGAGGGGCCGTGGGGGGCTGCTCGGGGATGGGGTCGGGCGTCCCGTGCGGGCGCAGAGGCAGCCCTCTCATTCGGCTTTGGCTTTGGATCCAGAGACGGCGGCGGCGGCAGAGGCCAGGGCTGTGGTCCCTGGGATCTTGGCTCGGATCCTGCAGAAGAGGCGGAAGGGAGGCGTCCGACGTGGGGCAGGCAACCCCCAGAACCGTGGGAGAGGAGGGATGGAGGCCGATAGAGCCAGCCCTGTCCACCCAGTCACCCTCTGCGGGTACAGACAGAAAGCACGTGCCAGGCCTCCCACCCCGTCCCCCACCTACTTACTTGGCTTTGATGCTACTCAACTGATTGGTCACCAGCCCCACGTACTGGTCAATCTGGGTCTGGGGGAAGAGAGACAGGATCGGAGGGGATCTCCCTACTCCCTCAGCTCACAGTCAGTCTTCTCCTCCAGGGAGCCAAGAGTGACCTCAGGGCAGCCCACGCCAGGGCCTGCCCCAGCGTCCCCATCCTGGGCACGGTGGGAGGGGAGCTGGGGGTGTGCATGTCTGGGGGTGTGCGCACGCACGTGGACAGAGCCGCGAGAGCCGCTCTGGGGCGAGGGCCCGAGTCTCTGCTCCGTGTATTCATCTGTCCGTCTGCGGATGATTAGGGGAAGGTGGCAATTGGTTTGCCCGACCCTGGCTAGGGGAGGAGACAGAGGTGGAGGGCCTGGTGCGTGGGCTCAACTGGCTAATCCTCCATCTGCAAGCAACAGGACCCCATGTGGGCGCCAGTGTATCCTGGCTGCTCCACTTCCCATCCAGCTCCCTGCTTGTGGCCTGGGAAAGCAGTCGAGGACGGCCCAAAGCCTTGGGACCCTGTACCCGTGTGGGAGACCTGGAAGAAGCTCCTAGCTCTTGGATTCAGATCGGCTCAACTCCGGCCACTGAGGACACTGGGAGTGAACCAGCAGATAGAAGATCTTTCTCGCTATTTCTCTTTCTCTCTGCCAATCTGCTGTTCGGGATGCTGGCCTCTGGCCACTCAGACACCGTAACTTGGCTCTATTAGCCCCACGGAGAAGAGGAGCGGCCACGGGACACGTGCCCACAGCACGATTTGGAGCGCTCACCTGGTGCTGCCGGTAGAGTAGGGGCACAGTGAATAGCGCAATCACGCCTGCAGGAGACACGGCCGTGCGAGGGGGGAGTGTCAGGGCTCACCCAGGACAGTCCCACCTGCAGCTCCCCCCATCCAGACCCCAGCCGTCCGCCTCCCCACCCGGCCGCCTTCCCAGCTCACCCAGAATGAGAAGGGTCAAACCATTGAAGACGGCGCCCACGAAGGTCAGGATGTAAAAGAGGAGGGCCAGCTGGGGGTGGGAGGGGGTGCAGGGTCAGCCATGAACCACCCCCTCCGGCCTGGGGCACCCCCTCCCGACTCACACACCCGGGGGGTATACAGGTGGACCTGGGCAGTCAGGAGGGGGTGGGGCACCTTGAGGGAGTCCACGAGGTCTTCCACAAGGAAGAAATGCCGCAGCTGCGTGGCCGTGGAGACCACGTGGGAGGCGATGTGCCGGGACAGGCGCTCAGTCTGCTCCCGGGTCATGGTCAAGTCCACATCCAGGTATGCCCTGAGAGGACATGGGGAAGAGGGGGAGAGGGGAGGGGCATTCAGAAGGACCATGGGGCCCAGACTGAGCAGGGTGTGTGTGTGTGTGTGTGTGTGTGTGTGTGTGTGTGTGTGTGTGTGTGTGTGTGTGTGTTGAGGGGGGATGCTGCAGCCAGCACAGAAAATGGGGGTCAGGGAGAAGGCCAGAGGGCCAACATAGGGTCAAGGTCAGGGATAAAGATGGAACAGAGGTGAGGATGATGGGGGGGTGGTGGGGAAGTCAGAAGGCAGAGCAGGCTTCAGGTCAGGGCTGGAGCCCGGTTAGAGGATGAGGACGGACTGCACTTTTGGGCTGTGGGGAGGGGGAGTGGCAGGGGGCTCTCACTGGAAGGGGTTGGCGCCATCCCCCCGGTGCACAGCCTGCAGCACTTTGCGGTAAACCCTGAGAGAGATGGTGCCACACAGCAGCAGCAGAGCCACGTGCGCGGCCACGGACACGATGCTGAAGTGCAGGAGGCAGAGCAGGGAGACCATGAGGCCCGTGAAGACCACGCCCGACCACCGCGTGTCCTTCCAGTAGAGCAGGTCCGCCACTGTGGAGAGGGAGGGGGCGGCAGCCTGTCACCTGCCTGCGGCAGCAGTGACCTCCCATTATCCAGCTCTCCCAAGTCCCAGCGTCCTCTCTGTCTGGTGCCCATCTGGAAGACCCCATCCTTCCTGCCCCTCGTCCTGTGTGTGCACACACAGGTGGCACTGCACTTCCTGGCCACCACTAGGACAGGCAGGTCACAGGTGCAATTCATCTCCACATGTGTCACGGGTCACACACATGTCACACACAGGTCATGTATGCACAAGGTGTGTCCATTCAAACACAAGTCTTCACGCAGCTCTCAGAAGCTACCTGCACAGATCTGTCCACAGACTTCCACACGCACCTGCCTATACCCACTTTCTGAATGTTTGCACACTGCGCCCTACTTTCTCCCCACAGCTCCCCCTTCGTTAAATGCAGTGGAGCCTGGTGATTTTTTTTTTAAAAGACCTGCATGCTATTCCATTGTCTGCTGTGTTGTCATTTGTTTTGTGATTATTTTTTGGACTCAATGTCTGGCTGGTCCTTCTCGCTCCAGTCCCTAAGCCCTTGACCCATGCAGTGTCACACACAGCATCCTTCCACTGCTTGGAGCTGCTGTTTGGGAGTGAATCAGTCCCTGGAGAGTAGGGACATCCCTGGACAAGAGGAGCTGGCCGCCGGTTTGGCACGTCACACGTGGTGTGAGCTTGCTCAGTAATGAGGTGGCCACCTTCTTCATTTACAGCAGCAAAACCAGAACCATCACTCGCCTCCCAGTAACCTGCCCCGGTGAGCTCACTTGTCAGCCTGCCAGGGGCTACAACCACAGGGACCCCCTTTGTCTAGGGGCTGCCTCTTGGGGAAAGGTGGGCCTTCACTCAGACCCAAGGCCCCTTGCTGAGATCTGAAACGCATCTCCTCAACCACCCCAGAGCCCTGGCCAGGGACTTCCAAACCCCAAAGCTTTGGCTCCTCCGTCTGCAGCACCCCACCCCGACCTGGCCCCCAATAACCCTCCTACCATGCTGATCCCCACACAGGGGGCTGAGCCCCCTGCCATGCATGAAGCACCCAGCAGGCTCCCCAAGGGTGGAGGAGGGGCCGGGTCGCCTGAGGCGGGGTCTAAGTTTAGGCACGCTGGGGGGGAGGGGGCCTGGCCAGCAGCTGTGCTGGCTTGTCCAGCCCTGGGCTGACAGCTTCGCCTGGGCCTCAGGCTGGGGGAGGGGCCCACTCAGCTCCTGGGGCCACAAGCCCTGGGGCAGAGGACACAAGGGGGACCCCCAATGCTCCAAGGCTCGCCCTCCCTCCCCCTTCCCTGAGCACCCCCAGCCCCAGCCCGCAGCTCTGCAGACGCCCCAGATCACTAGGAAACACCACCGCTGCCCCCCGAGTTGGAGGGGAGGAAGGGCGAATTCAGGACCGCTCCCCTTTCTGCTATGCCCCAACCCTCCGGCCGGCTCCCCTCATGCCCCAAAGCCCACCTTGACTGCACATCTTGGCTCAGAGGAAGAGGCTCCGGGTACCGGCTCCTTTCCGGGGATTTTGCCCCTTCAGCGGATCCGGGAGGCAGAGTTGAGGGGCGGGGCGCCCCTGGACCCAGCCAATGGGTGTCCCCAGAGGTGGGGCCCCAGGCCCAAACTTGGAGGCCGAGTTGTAAACAGCGCAGGGCTGGGAGCTCCGGGTAACCCGGCCCGGCGGGGCGCGGAGGCGGAGCTGCTCTGTTTACGACCCGCCAGCAGGTGCAGCCCCAGGAGGGGCGGCCGCACCGGCCCCGCTCGGCCTCCAGGGGGCGCACTCCCAGCGAGGGGCGAAGCTGCAAGCGCTCTCAGCCAATCCGCCTCCAGTGGGCGGGGCACTAACGCACCAAGAGCCAATGGCAACCTCAGATAACGGAGCCGGTCCCGATGCAACCCACGCCTGCCTTCCCCCCATTGGCTCCTTCCAACTCCCGCGGTGTCCAATGGGGGGGGACTTTTCTCCAGCTCTTGGCTTACCGAGAAGGCGTGGCTCCCAAGTACACTGGGATTGGTCGGTGCTATCGAGGCACTGTCTTGTGATTGGCTCCCGCTCCAGGGGCCCCCACGGGGCTTCCTCCTCGGCCAGCGAGGGCTCCTCAGGACCCGAGTTCGAATCTCGAGATCGGGGTGGAGATGGGGTGCCGGGCTGCGGGGTCCCAGGCCGGGGGCTGGGCTGAGGAGTCGGGACCCTGGGCGGTGAGGGCTGAGCAGGCCGGGGTTGTGCGTCCAGTTCTGCAGTGGGAGAGAGACAGGAAAAACCGTGAGCTCTGAGGGGCCAGGCGGGGAGACCCCCAGCCCAGGCCTCAGCCCTCTCACCTGCTCCAGGCTCTCCGGCCTCCACTCCGGCTGCACGTCCTGGCTCCTCGTCTTCCAGCGGCGTGGAGCTGCTGGTGGCGGAGGAGTCCTCCCCAGCCCCGGCCTCCTCGGCAGCCCAGCCCAGCAGGTGTAGCCGCAGCCTCAGGTCCTCCTCGAGGGGGTGGTCGGCGGTGATGGACGCAGGATCAGGGTCGGGGTGGCCGCGGCGTCCGGGCTCTGGGGACTGGCTGAGGCTGGGGATACTCTCCAGGCTGTCGCCCAGGTCCAGCTGCGGAGGGGGGTCTCGCGGTTCCGAGATGGAGCGGCCCTGGGGGCGGGCGCGGCGGGCGGTGGGGTCGCGGCGGCCGCTGGAGCCCCCCACGCCGTCGAA
The DNA here is from genome assembly GCF_017591425.1 of Ochotona curzoniae. Taxonomy (NCBI): domain Eukaryota; kingdom Metazoa; phylum Chordata; class Mammalia; order Lagomorpha; family Ochotonidae; genus Ochotona; species Ochotona curzoniae. Next base: position 328,531 of record NW_024465561.1, on the reverse strand, counting down.
GGCGATATAGGAAAAGGTCAGCTCCCGGGGGGTGCCCCAGTCCTGCGACGTGGTCTCCTCCTCCTCCTCGTCGGAGAACTCGCGGGCTGTGTGCAGCTCCCGGAAATCCGAGTGTTCGCTCCCTCCTGCCGAGGACCCAGGTGGGAGCGGCTGAGCTCGCCGGAGGGGGATGCGGCCCCCAGCGCCCCCTTCCAGCTCCACCCCACTTACCCTCTGTGGAGTCCGGGGTAGAGGAGGCTGTGGACGGGGCTTCCTCTGCAAGAGAAAGAGTGGAAGACTTGGGGCAGGCCCAATGACTGGTTGAGTGACCCTCACTCTGCTTGCACCAGCATCCCATTGGGGTGCCAGTTTGTATCCCAGCTGCTTCACTTCCCATCCAGCTCCCTGCTTGTGGTCTGGAAACACAGCGGAGGATGGCCCAAAGCCTTAGGACCAGCACATCCATGTGGGAGTCATGGAAAAAGTTCCTGGCTCCTGGCTTCAGGTCAGCTCAGCTCTGGCTATTGCAGCCATTTGGGGGGAATGAACTGGCACACACAAGATCTTTCTGTCTCTCCTGCTCTCTATAAATCTGCCTTTCTAATATAAATAAATCAATCTTTAAAGATGGAAGATTCTTAGAAGAAAAGTCTGGACTGTCTGAGCCAGTGCTGGCATCTTGGGACACGTGGTCCACCATAGGGCAGGCGGGCAGCTCAGAAGTTGAAGTTCAGAAACCTTAGAGGCCTCCCATTAGGGATCTTAGGAGGAAGGGGTTCCACCCCGACCACCTGCTCTATCCCAGCACCTTTACCACACAGAGGCTTCCGGAAAATGTGCAGAAGGAAGACAACAAACACGTGCTATGGGGGCTCATCAGACAGGGCCGAGAGAGGGAGAGCCTGGAGGTGCGGTGTGCACCCCAAGATGCCCGTGGGAGCAGAGACCCAAGGCAAGTGAGGCACAGTCGTCCTGCAGTGCGCAGGTGTAAGTGAGGAGGGGGAGATGAGAGCGGAGAGGGGGTGGAGGCAGGGTACCCCCTTCCTAAGCCAAAGCAAGATCTTCACGTGCTGGGGTGCTGGGACGGCACCCCACGAGGTTGAGCTCACACCTTCTCCCATCGTGGTTTCTGTACGCTCCATTCAGGCAAAGCGTTGAAACACAGCCGTGGGAGCCAGCCACCATGTGGGGCAGGGACAGAGAATGGTGCCCGAAGCCCTGGGCTCAGAGACCCAGGGCATGCTCAGCTGGGAACCCCGGGCCCCCCGGAACCAGCCAGGTGCTCCACACCCAACAGAGGTTCCACACCGCTGCAAACCCGCCACCCTTCGCCCCAGCTCTGGGAGTCGGAGGCCAACAGCAGGGCAGTTACTACTAAGCAGTGGCAGAGCCCGCTGACGACTGGCGAGTCCTGGCCATCACCCAGAGGGACAACAGGGGCTGGGCCAGGTCGAGCAGAAAACGGAGGTGGGATGTGGAGACGGGTGGGCCATTGGGGAGATAGATCCCCTCCTCTCCATCCTGGCTGTCAGCATCGCATCCAAGCAAGCACATTCGCCGCCGGCTGCGGCCAGCACCAGGGCCAGGGGACAGCTCCCGCCCGCGGCCTCGCCCTGGGGAGGGGCCCGACCCCTCCCAGCGACCCGCGCGACCCATCCCGGGGCGCCCCTCATTCGGGTCCAGCTCCGCCCGGGGTCCTGCAGGTCAGGCTGCTCCCCTCCATCCCCCCCGGAGGCCGCGGGATCGCGGGGGGAGGGGAGGCCTTCCTTTGTCTCCACCGCCTCCTGCTCCCGGTTCTGCATCGGCGGGGCGCCCCAGGCGGGGTACCCCAGGACCCCCGGCGCCGGCCTCTCCACCAGCAGGCCCGAGCCTCCTGGTACTCACTGCAGTGGGCGAAGACAGGCAGGACCTGCCCCATGGCCCCCCTCGGGCCTGCATCGGGACCCCCGCCCACTCCGGCCGCGCCGCCCTGGGCCCGGGGCCGCCGGCGCTCATCTCCGCCGCGCCCACGACGCCGCCATCCTCGCCGCCTCCTCCCGGGCCGCTCCCGCCGCCGCCGCCGCCCTCTGCACGGCTCGGCCGGGCGGGCGGGGCCGGCACTGCGGCGCGAGGGGGCGGGGCCGGCCGGACCACGCCCCCGGGGCGGGGCCAGCGAGGTAGCCCGCAAGGCGAAGAGGAGGGGAGGGCCATGGTGGGACCACGCCCTCGGGGCGGGGCTAGTCTAAAGAGCTAGCTAGGGGCGGGGCCAGCGAGGTTAGCCTACAGGGCTAGGACGGAGTGGTTAACCAGCGGACGGGCGTGGCCCAGCGGGACACGCCCTCCGGGGCGGGGCTAGCTGTAGAGCTAGGGGGCGTGGCGGGGCCAGCGGGTCTGGGGTCTGCACAGAAGGGGCGGCGCCGTTAGGGGAAGAGGACGGAGGAAAAAGAGAGTCTGAGAGCGGATGGGGTGTGGGTATCTGGGCTGAGCTGGAGCAGGGCTAGGGATGGCAGGGGGGAGGCAGAAACAGAAATATTCTGGAAGCTCTGAGCTGGCCCAAGCCCAGATGGAGTGGAAAGAGACCACGAAGAAACATTTATTTGGGATTTATTTATTTATTTTTATTGGAAACAGATTTACAGAGAAGAAGAGACAGAGAAAGATCTGTCCCCTGGTTCACGGATCTGAGCTGATCCAAAGCCAGGAACCAGGAGCCTCCTCTAGGTCTCCTGGAGCATGGAAGACGAAGACTTTAGCCACTAGGCTACCACGTTGAGCCCCTCATTTTTAAAAAAAAATATTTATTTATTTTTACTGGAAAGGCAAAGTTACAAAGAGAATGAGCCAAGTATCAACAGCCAGATCTGAGCTGATCCAAAGCCAGGAGCCAGGAGTTTCTTCCAGATCTCCCACGTGGGTGTAGGGTCCCAAGGCTTTGGGCTGTCCTTGACTGCTTTCCCAGGCCACAAGCAGGGAGCTGGATGGGAAGCGGAGCTGCTGGGATTAGAACTGGTGCCCATATAGGATTCTGGCACATGCAATGTGAGGTCTTTAGCTTCTAGGCAACCGCACCAGGCCCAAGAAACTTTCTGAGTTCTGAAAAGTTAAGACACAGGGTTGGGCCTCAAACAAATTAGGATTATTCTGATAAACGGGCAGGATCGGAGTTCTGGAGGCATGGCGAGAGGAAATGAGAACTAGCTGGTCAGGTTGGGGGCCTTCTCAGAACCTGGAGAGAAAATAGGCCGGTTTCCACAGGCCAGGGTTTGGGGACAAGAGCTGGAATTCTGTCCGCTTACTACAGGCTGCGCTCAGACAGCGACAAGGATGACAAGTGTGAGGCTGCGGGCTTGGTCGGTGGGTGGGCAGGGCTGGGAAAATAAAAAGCACCTGACAGGCCGCAGGGCGCAGGGGTGGAGGGGCCAGGGCACCCTCACTGCGTGGGCGGAGCTTGGGCCGGGACCCTGGCCACGGACGCTCACACTTCTCCCTCAATTTCCCCTCCATAAATTGGAGAAGTGAGGTGAGCCGTGCGTGATGTTTGCTCAAGTGCTAGTTATCCACGTCTGCCCTCCGAGACCCTAAGCCCGACCTCGGCGGTGCGACCCCATTCCACCTACAGGTCCAGGAATAGAAACGGGATTTAGCTGGTTTAACGTCTCACCTCGGAGGGAATTAATTGGGAGGAGGGAGGAGGGCAGCGGAGGGCGGAGCCTTCCCGATTCATAGGCCACAGGATGGCGGCCTTGGCCCGCTTGCTGGAGCGTATCCTCCGGCCAAACAGCGAGGAAGAGGAGGAGAAGGAGGAGAAAGAGGGGTGCCCGGCCCCAGGCGAGTGTCCGTCTTTGCTGGCCGTCCCGCGGTGCGTGCAGTGGCCGCACGGGGGAGCGTCGGGAGACCTGCGCTTCGGCGCCAGTGCGGTGCAAGGCTGGCGCGCGCGCATGGAGGACGCGCACTGTGCTCGCCTGGAGTTACCCGGGCTGCCCTCAGGATGGGCACTCTTCGCCGTCTTCGACGGCCACGGCGGGGCACGGGCTGCCCGCTTCTGCGCTCGCCGCCTGCCGGCCCACGTGCTCGAGGCGCTGGGTCCGGAGCCCCGCGAGCCCCAGGGTGTCCGTGCCGCGCTGCGCTGCGCCTTCCTGCGCGCCGACGAGCGCCTGCGTGCACTCTGGCCCCGCGGTGAGCCCGGAGGCTCCACAGCCTTGGCGTTGCTCGTGTCCCCGACTTTCCTGTACCTGGCACACTGCGGGGACTCGCGTGCCGTGCTGCGCCGGGCCGGCACCATGGCCTTCAGCACCGAGGACCACCAACCTCTCCGGCCCCGAGAACGAGAGCGCATCCACGATGCAGGTGGCACCATCCGCGGCCGGCGAGTCCAGGGTTCTCTGGCCGTGTCGCGAGCATTGGGGGACTTTGCCTTCAAGGAGGCGCGGGGACGCCCTCCCGAGCAGCAGCTAGTGTCGGCGGAGCCCGAGGTGGCCGCCCTGGAACGCCAAGCCCAGGATGAGTTCGTGCTCTTGGCCTCGGATGGCGTTTGGGACGCGGTGTCTGGCACGGCTCTGTCCGAGTTAGTGGCGTCGCGCCTCCGCCTGGGCCTGGCCCCAGAGCTTCTCTGCGCGCAGGTGTTGGACACGTGCCTGTGCAAGGTGCTGGGGACAGGGCGTGGGGGCCAAGTGGGGTCCAGCGCGTCCCTAGACCAGGAGGCGAGGACACAGCCAGGTCAGCTTGCTGGATCCCTAGCGATGCTGTGAGACCTCGCGGGAGAGTAGAGAGGCTAGGCAGACGCGTGGAAGGGGCCTAAGAGAAAGACCCTGGTCTCACGGAGAGGGCAGTGCTGGACAGGGTTGGCAGGTCAACTACGCACTGGTGAGAGCCTCAGCAAAAAGGCGTGGTCATCCTCCCATTAGGTCGGGGCTTGGACTTGAAGGGGCATGGTCTAAGGGATGGGGTCTTATGGCCTGGATTAAGAAGGGGATCCCTGGGCTCCGGGATTGTTGGGGAATTCGGCCTCCATCTTGCTCTCCCATGGGGCTCCCTTTTCTCCTTCCTCTGTAGGGCAGCCTGGACAATATGACTTGCATCTTGGTCTGCTTTCCGGGGGCCCCCAGGCCTACGGAGGAGGCCGCTAGGAGGGAGCTGGCCTTGGATGCAGCCCTGCGCCGCAGGGTCGCAGGTGAGTGGGCGCTTCAGGGAGTCCGACTCCATGGGTAGTCGGAGAGCAGGGTCTTACCACTCCATCCCCCCAACCCTTGCCTTCTTCACAGAACTGTGTGCCACTCAGGAGCCCCCTACCCTCAACGCCATATTCAGAACCATGGCTTCAGAGCACATACCAGATCTGCCTCCTGGGGGAGGGCTGGCTTGCAAGTGAGTGGGGGGTGTGGAATGGGGAGAGCTGGGGGAGGGGTGGGAGGAGGAGGGCTCACTGCAGAAGGCCACCCCCTCTCCCTTCTCTAGGGCCACCACCATCGCTGAAGCCTATTCTGAGCTCCGCCCGGCCTCAAGAGAGCTGGGGAAGGTAAGGCCCTTGCGTATTTGATCGATTCTTTTAGGCGTCTGTGGTATGATCCCCTTGCCCCTTTTGTTTTTGGAGGGTCATCCCGCAGTGGCCTAGGAATGCTGCTATAACTTCCAAGCAGCACAGGCAGGTGCTTTCTGGGATTCTTGGCACTGTGACTAGGTGGAAGCGAAGCAGGGAGCTTACTGGGCCGTGTAATTGAAGAGGCCGGAGGCTGCAGGCATGGTTGCGTTTGGCAGCCTGGAGATCCCACCAGGAACTGTCTCCGTGCTTCTATCCTTGGAGTCGGGGGGGCGGGGCAGAGAGCCGTGGCTCCAAGCTAACCCCTCCGCAGTTAGTCATTCTTCCAGGAGAGGGCAGCAGCTGACTCTCATCCGCCACACCAGGTCCTGTACCTGACCTGTCACTGAGGTCACCGATCAAATCCTAACCCTTAGCATTGCGGGGGTTGGGTCATGCCACCTGACTATACTGGATTGAGGACAGATACAGGAAAGGCTGCATCAAGGTCATGGAAAAGGGTGGGCATTTGGCACAGCGGAGAAAATGGGCCTCGGGATGCCTGCATTCCGTGCTGCAGTGCCCAGCCTTGGGTGCCAGCTCCACTTCCCCAGAAACACCAGGGGATGGTGGGTCAAGTCCTCGGGTGCCTGCTGCCCACTTGGGAGAGATGGGTGGAATTATAGCCTGTTCGCTGACCTGGCTGTGGTAGGTAATTTTATTTCTGAGGAATGATTTTTTTTTTTTTTTGAGGAATGATTTTTTTCTGAAAGATATATTTGTTTTTTTTTTAAGATTTATTTATTTTTATTGCAAAGTTAGATATACAGAGAGGAGAAGAGACAGAGAGGAAGATCTCCCATCCGACGATTCACTCCCAAAGTGAGCACAATGGCCGGTGCTGCACCGATTCGAAGTTAGGAGTCAGGTTCTTGGTTTCCTATGCAAATGCAGTTGGTGGGTGCACAGAGTTTGGTGGGCAATTTTTTAAAATTGCTTTTAAGATTGATGTATGTGGGGCCCAGCGTGGTGGCGTAGTGGTTAAGGTCCTCGCCTTGATTATGTTGGATTCCCATATGGGCACAGGTTCTAATCCCAGCAGCCCTGCTTCCCTTCCAGCTCCCTGATTGTGGCCTGGGAAAGCAGTCGAGGACGGCCCAAAGCCTGGGGACTCTGTACTCGCCTGGGGGACCCAGAAGGAAGTTCCTGGCTCCTGCATCAGATAGCTTAGCTCTGGTGGTTGCGCTCATTTGGGGAGTGAGTCATTGGATGGAAGATCTTCCTCTCTGTCTCTCCTTCTCTTTGTATATCAAAGTTTGCAATAAAAATAAATAAATCTTTAAAAAAAAGATTGATGTGTGGGATTGGCATTGTGTAGGTTAAGCTTTCGCCTGTGGCTGGCATCCCATATGAGTGGTGTTCTTCAAGTCCTAAATGCCTTACTTGCGATCTAGTTCCCTGCTAAAGTGTCTGGGGAAGCAATGGAAGATGCCACAAGTTTTTTTTTTTTTTTTTTTTTACCGAAAGATTTATTTCTTTTTATTGCAAAATCAGATAGACAGAGAGGAGGAAAGACAGAGAGGAAGATGCTCCATCTGATGATTCATTCCCCAAGCAGCCCCAACAGCAGGTACTGCGCCCATCCGAAGCCAGGAGCCAGGAACCTCCTCTGGGTCTCCCACATGGGTGCAGGGTCCCAAGGCTTTGGGCCGTCCTCCACTGCTTTCCCAGGCCACAAGCAGGGAGCTGGATGGGAAGTGGAGCAACCAGGAATAGAAGCGGCACCCATATTGGATCCCAGTGCGTTCAAGGTGAGGACTTAAGCCATCAGGCCACCCACCGTGCCAGGCCCTATGCCCCAATTTCTTGGGCCCTGCCCATGTGGGAGAGCCTAAAGAAGCTTCAGGCCCCTGGCTTAAGACAGGCCCAGCTCTCGCCTTTGGGACCATTTAGAGAATGAACCAGCAGATGGAAGATCTCTCTCTTTCTCTCTCCTTCTCTCTATAAATCTGCCTTCAAATAAAAATAAATAAACTTTTTTTTTAAAGTCAGATATATATAGAGGAGGAGGAAAAACAGAGAGAAAGATCTTCCATCCAATGATTCATTCCCCAAGCGGCCACAATGGCCAGAGCTGAGCTGATCCGAAGCCAGGAGGCTGGAGCGTCTTCCGAGTGTCCCACGTGGGAATCGGGGCCACTGGGACATGAACCAGTGCCCACATGGGATCTCAGTGCATGCAAGGTGAGGACTTTAGCCGCTAAGCTATCACGCCAGGACCCTAAATGAACTTTTTAAAGTGCCTGGCTCCTGGCTTTGGTCCGGCTCAACTCTAGCCAATGTGGCTGCTTGGGGAGTGAATCATTTCACAGAAGATCTCCCTGTCTTTCCTTCTCTCTGTATATATGCCATTCCAAAAAAATAATAAGTCAAAGGGGGGGCAGCACAATAGCACAGTGGCTAAACTCTCCTTGCAGGTGCCTGGATCTTATGTGGGTGCCAGTTCTAATCCTGGTTGCTCCATTTCCCATCCAGCTCCCTGCTTGTGGCCTGGGAAAGCAGTAGAGGATGGTCCAAAGCCTTGGGACCCTGCACCTGTCTGGGGGACCCAGAAGAAGCTCCTAGCTCCTGGCATTGGACTGACTCAGCTCTGGCCGTTGCAGCTGCTTGCGGAATGAATCATCAGACAAAAGATCTTTCTGTATCTCCTTCTATTTATCTGCCTTTCTAATAAAAATAAATCTTGAAAAAAAAAGCTTTTAAAAAAGGATATATTTATTTATTTACTTGAAGTTGGAGTTACAGATTTGTAGAAATAGTGGGGAGAGGGGGAATCTAAGAGAGAGAGAGAATCTTCCTGCAATGACACAGTGACCAGGGCTGAGCCAGTCAAGACCAGAAGCTTCATCTGTGTCTCCCACATGGATGCAGGTGCCTAAACACTTGGGCCATCCTCTGCTGCTTTCCCAGGCTACTAGCAGAGAGCTTGATGGGAACTGGAGCAGCCGGCATACCAACTGGCTCACATATGGGATGCTGTTGTGGCAGGTGGTAGCATTACCTGCTATGCCACAGTGCTGCCCCTTTGGGCATTTGAGGAGTGAACCAGTGCTTTGAGGATCTCTTTCTTTTGAAGATTTACTTGAAATCCATACTTATATGTAAAGAGAGATTTTTCCAGCTGCTGATTCACTCTCCAGATGGCTGCAACGGCCAGGACCGAACTTGGCTGAAGCCAGGAGCCAGAGCTTTGCTCGGGTCTCACATGTGGCTACAAAGGCCCAAAGACTTCAGCCGCCTTCTGAGACATGTTAGTAGGGAGCTGGGTTGGAAGTAGAGCAGCTGGGACATGACTGGACTCACAGGGACTGCTGGCATGACCAGGTGCTGCGTCATCGGCTATGCTGTCACAGTGCTGGTTTGCGCGCTCTCTTTCCGATAAAATGAAAATAAATAGCAACTTTATAAAGCAGACAGAGGCTAGATGCTGGGAGGCTAGGGGAGCCCCCACAGGCCACCCCTTCCCACTTGCATTTTCCAGAGGTATGAGGTGGGGGCTATGGGAGACGCCCCCTCCATGTCCACACAAACTTTGCCTTGGGCTTGGAGGCCACCCAGCTGTCACCCTGAGCAAACCCTCAGGGCAGCGGGAGCCCCAGGGGACCAGAGGAGGACTACTGCCATCGTCCCAGCTCCCCAGAACCAGCAGAAAGAAGCCAGGATGAATTTTTGCTTCCCCCACATCCCGTCAGTCAGGTCCGCTAAGTGGGGGACTCCACCCCCAAGCAGAACACAGCACAGAAACCAACCCTCAGGGTGTGCAAAACTAAAGTCACCCAGCTCAGCTATCCTCTCTCCCCTCCCTATATAGAGGCCTTTTGGGGGGGAGGTAGGGGAGAGCTACTTTACTTACATTTTAATTACATGTGTTTCTATGTACATTTTCTTTCTTATTTAATTAAAGGTTTATCTGCTTCATTGAAAAGCTGATACACACACACACACATATATATAAGATCGTCCACCTGCTGGTTCACTTTCCCAATGGCCATAACAGCTCGGGCTGTACCAGACCAAAGCCAGGAGCCTGGGACTCCATCTGGGTCTCTCCCATGACTGGCAGGGTCCCAAGTACTGGGATCAGAAGTGGAGCAACTGGGACTTGGAACTTGTGTCTATCTGTGGTGCTGGCACTGCAGATGGTGGGTTTACCCACTATGCCAGAACACAGGGTCCCACTGTGCACGCAAGGGGAGAGCCTAACCACTAGGCTACTGTGCCAGCCCACTGTTTATAGCTTTTTTTAAAGATTTATTTTATTTTTATTGGAAAGGCAGATATACAGAGAGGAAGATCTTCCGTCCGATGATTCACTCCCCGGGTGGCCGCAACGGCTGGAGCTGAGCCGATCTGAAGCTAGGAGCCTCTTCCGGGTCTCCCACACGGGTGCAGGGTCCCAAAGCTTTCAGCCGTCCTCCACTGCTTTCCCAGGCCACAGGCAGGGAGCTGGATGGGAAGTGGAGCTGCTGGGATTAGAACCGGTGCCCATATGGGATCCCGGGTGCAAGGGGAGGACCTTAATCACTGCACCATCACCCTGGTCCCCACTGTTTATATTTTTAAAGAGTTGTTAAAATTACCCAAATAAAATAATACCTTATTTTGAATATGTCTACAGTACTTACTATTTAGACTTTTATAGAAAGAGTCTGCTACAGGCCTGAAGCAATGGTTCAGTTGGCTAATCCTCCCCTTGCAAGTGTCAGCATCCCACATGGGTGCTGGTTTCTGTCCCAGCTGCACGATTCCCCTTTCAGCTCCCTGCTTGTGGTCTGGGAAAGCAGTGGACAGTCCAAAGCCTTGGGACCCTGCACCCGTGGGGGAGACCTGGAAGACGCTCCTGGCTCCAGATCCTTCAGCTCTGGCCACTGCAGCTCTGTGGGGAGTGAACCAGCAGATGGGAGATCTTTGTCTTTCTTCCTCTCTATAAATCTGCCTTTCCAATTAAAGTAATAATAATAATAATAATTCTTACAAAGCAGCTCAAAGGGGCTCGGGCTAGAGGGCCCAAACTCCCGGGACTCTGGGCATCCCCAGCCTCAGCTTTCCTGCTCAGAAACTTGAAAACTGACTTAGGGAGTACACCTTACCAGGGGCCAGGTGTGGCTGAACAGGGAGGGGCGTGGTCGGGGGACGCGTGATGTCATGGGGCGGGGCTACTAACGCGAGGGGAGGGGCTTCCGAGGTTGGGGTTCGGTGTGGGCTTGGGGGGCCGAGGTTGGGGTTCGGTGTGGGGCTGGGGGGGCCGAGGTTGGGGTTCGGTCTGGGGCTGGGGGAGCCGAGGTTGGGGTTCGGTCTGGGGCTGGGGGCCGAGGTTGGGGTTCGGTCTGGGGCTGGGGGCCGAGGTTGGGTTCGGTCTGGGACCTGGGGGCCGAGGTTGGGTTCGGTCTGGGACCTGGGGGGACGGTTTGGAGCTTGGGGGGTCGGTCTGGGACATGGGGGGCGGCTCCCCGACTTGGCGCCCACCCCGATTCCCGCGCCGACCCCGCCCCCTTCCCCAGGAGGTCACCTCAAGGCGTGCGTGCAGAGGTCTGGGGATCACGCGGCTTCCTGCACCCTAAACCCCCCCTATTCCCGGCCCCCGCGCCCCCCGCACTCCCGGCCGGTCACCACCCCCTCCCCGACCCTGCGGCTCTGAGTCAGCGGCCGGCCTCGCCTCCTCGGCCCACTTCCTTCTCACCTTCCCCGGGAGGGTGGGGTGTGGCCCAGGCCCTGCCCCACCGGCTGCCCCCTCCTGATGCCGGGTGGGGTGCTAGGAGGCTCACCCCTCAGCATCAATTAGACACAGTGTGTGTTGGAAAAGGGGCACCTCACAAAGGTGGGATTTAGAGGGCACAAGCTGGCTTAACCCCGAAGGTCCTTTCCCCTACCTTCCCCCAACCCCGGAAATTCAGCAGAATATGCAAGAATGGACACGTCGGTGGAGAGAGCAGGACTGAGCAGGGCAGGGGCGGGAGGACCGAATTCTGACCCCATTGAGACGCCCCGAGAATCCCCCATAATGGGAGAGGACCCCCCTGCCTGGTTTCCATGAGGCCGGACCCCCCGCCTCCACCAGGGCTGCACCCCCCGAGTCTGGGACAGGGGTGACAACCAGGGGTGCAGTCCGCTGGGGAAGTGCCGCCGGGGTTCCGCCCCCCACCCCACCCCCATCCCTCCCCACACGGCCCGGAGGCGTCTGCGGGCCCTTTAAGGCGCGGGGCATTGTGGGAGCGGGGAGTGGAATTTTGGAAGGAAATGTAGCGAAGAGAAGTCCGGGAGTGAGAGTGAGGTGCTGGCGGCCGCCGGCCGAGGGGGCGCGCCGGGCAGCGAGCCGCACCCCGCCGGGCACAGCCGCCTCCCGACCCGCGCCCCCCTTCGTCCCGGGCGCCGGCTGCGCCCGCGGAGCCTCCCGGGCCCTCCTCCCCGCAGGGGCGGGACCCCGACCGGGGGAGCACGGAGCAGACCCGGGAGCCGGCCTCGAACCCCCGCCGCTCGAGCCTGGGGCGCCCCGGGAGCGCCCGGGCCGAGGGCGCGCCGCAGCCATGAGGTGAGCCCCGCGCGCGCGCGGCCCGCGACCCTCCCCCCGCGCCCCGCCTTTGTCCCCCTCCCCCAGCCGCAGCTCGCCCGGGATCGGGATCGGGACCGGGGCCGGGATCGGGATCGGGGCCGGGACGGGGTGTCGAACCTGCTCAGGCCATCTGCACACCCAGACCGCCTCCTGGGGCAGCCTCGCGGGGCTCCCCGGGTCAGTCCCCTCCTGGGAGCCTTCGGGTTGGGGTGCCGGGGTGGGGGCGCGCTGCAAAGACTCCCCGGGTTCTCCACTTTGTCAGGGGACCTCCAAGTTGGCCGAGACTCCCTGTTAGAGATGTCGCGATTTCTGGAGCGCTGCTCTCCACCCCAACACCCCAGAGCTCAGCTGGGGCCGGGGGAGGCTGTTGGGGACGGTTTGGGGGAGATCCTGGCACCTTCAGATTCGATCGGTCTGGGTTCCCGTGCTAAGTCTCCTCCAAGTGTGGGCGCGCACCTCACTCCTCACTTCGGGAGGCACTTCTTCAGTCGCTCCCCATCCTCAAACTTGGGTTCGCTCAGATGATGAGGGTGAGGAGGAGAGGGGGTGGTCGGCCCCGCGGGGCGCCCTGCGTGCACACGCTTGGCCGGAACCAGGCGGTGCCTCGGACGGAGCTGCGGGTGCCCAGGGCGGCTCCCCCGGCGCGGGGCCAGGAGGGCGGCCCCCTCTCTCCACCTGCAGGGAGGGGGCGCGGCAGCTGGGGAAGGGGGGGCCTTTGTCTTCCTGACTCACCTGTCGAGACAGCTGGCCGTGCGGAAAGGAGGGGGCGGGCGTGGAGCGCAGAGGGGCGGCTGCTCCCCCAGCCAGGGGGGGTCCCCCCATCCGCCTACTCCGTACCTACACCCCTTCTCCCAGCCGGTCCCTCAGAGCGGGGAGGGGGGGATTGGAGGCAGGGTCACTGGGGAGCTTCAAGGTCACAGCCTTCCCAGTCCCCTACCGAGATTCCAGCTGCCCCAGTAATTCTATCCTGGAGGGGGAGCCCCCCCAGTACCCGTGGGTTCACCTGAGGGCGGAGTGGGCCTGTGCTGGGGGGGTGCCATGTGGACTAGGCCCACCCCCACTCCCCTGGGGCCCGAGGCTGACAAAGCTATCTCCCTTCCTCCACTCTCTCTGGGACTTCCTGCCCCAAAGCCCCTAGGCTGAGGGGGGAGGCCCCTGAGGCCGGCTCAGGGGAGTGGGGGTAACTTCGTGCCGCCTGCACCCTGCACTCCCCCTGCTGTTCCCCATGGTCCTCCTTCCTCCCGGGACCCTGAAAGACCACCCCTTCCCTCCCCTTTCTGGAAATTTTGCTACGGGAGAGGGAAGGGGAAGACCTCTCCTTGCACTTACACACACCCCCAGACTTCCTGCCAGTCCCCCTCCAGAGACATCCCTTCCCAGGGGGCCTGCCCTGGGGCGGGAGGGGGCGGCTGCTGGGAGCCTGGTCCCCTGCCTGCACCCCCTCCCCTCCCCCGCCTCGCCCCTCCCCCCCAGCGTTTCCGGTCCCAAGCCCGTGGAAGGCGGATGGCGGATGTCCGAGTTAGTGCCGCCTCGCTCGCCGCGAGACCGTAAAAGGACAGGAGCCTGTGGTGTCTGTCTGGGACGGCCTCCCGACGCCACCCCCACCCCGCCCCGGCGGGCCTGCCCCCTCCCCAGTGCCGGCTGGGCAGGGGCAGAAGGCAACCCCTCTGTGTGGGCCGCACCTGAGGGTCTACCCCTTTCTCCCACCCACACTTCTGGGACTGTACCCCTCTCGAGCGTCCTGGGGGATCTGCACCCACACTCCCTGCTGGGGAAACTGAGGCTGGAGGAGCGCAGGGGCCAGGAGCGAGCCTGTCTTCATGGACTCAGTGGTGCTGCCCGCAGGCCCTCCTCTGGCTGGTTTGGCTGGAGCCCTGACCCCTCGGGGGAGATGGAAAATTACAAGATATAAGTTCTTTTTCTCTCTCCCAGTTGGACAAATATTTGTTGAGTGTCTGCCGGATCCGGGGACTTGGAGCCGGGATTGGAGGGAGGGCTGGGAAAGGAGCAAAGTGGGCCTTAGGAAGACTTCAGGGGGTGGGGGACAGGCTCCTGGGGCCGTGGGGTGGTCGGGTTATTTAAGGGGGTGTCCCAGCCCCATGCCCTTTGCTGACAGGAAAACGGAGGTGTGCAGGGAGCCTGTGGGAGTCGCACGATGTGAGAGAGGCTAGGCTTGTTCTTACTCTTGTGTTTGAGCTCTTTTGCTGTTAGAGCCAAACTTTTTAAAGTACAAATAACGTAGTTTCACTGTGAAAAAAAAAAAGAACCACTGAGGACAGTTCAGTCCCCTGACTCACATAGACACCTGCAGGTCCGCTTCTGGACCAGGGTAGGTTCACAGATGGAGAGTTGGGGAGGCTGGGGGACCAAATCTCCAGCACTAGTGTGGCAAGGTGGGGTGGCACACTCAGGTGTGGCTTGGGGGAGGACTCTGCTTGACTGCCACCCAGGAATGGGAAGCTCTCGGCCTCCCGGCTGACCATCAGCCCCAAGGCGTCAGATGGGTGCCCACCTCTGGTTGCTGAGCTACAAGGTTGGCGAGTTGTGGCGTGAGTCACAGAGGCAAGCTGGGGGTGTTGGGGAGACCCCTGGAGACCCCTGCAGGGCTCAGTTTGCAGTCTCCCTGACTTTCCCAGTCCCTGGCTGGTTTTGACTCTGTTACCTGTAAGGTTTTTCACTGCAAATTTCCACCGAGGACAAAGACGGAGTGAACTAGTTCCACAAAGGGCTAAGCATGAACTCACTGACCCACAGCGGCTTTTTAAGGTTGTCAGTGCTCCACCTTCTGCTCAGCTCTTGGTGGGCTTCACAAACAGCCCCTCTGCCCTGCTGCCCTGTGGCCTGGGACCGGCATCCCCACCCATGTCCACTCTGTGCCTGCGGCTCCTGGCCTATCACAAGGGCAGGAGCTAGAGGCCACCTCCTGCACCGCGTGTGGGACACCAGGCCGGCTGATGGGGGCTGGGCGGCTGTGCTGTTGTTGTTTTTTCCTTTGTATTTAACACCCACTGAGTCCCTGCTGTGTGCTGGGTCCTGGGGACATAGTCCTACCCCACCGATGGCCATCCCGCCCCTGAGAACCCCGATGCTTTGCTGGGGGCTGGGGTACGGGAATCGCAGCTGGGAGCCATGTTGGTGGCAAGGATGGAGTATCCTGGAGGGCTTCTGGGGAGAGGTTACATGTCAGCGGAGGGACCACTAGTTTGTAGAAGTGTCACAGGGGCTTGTCTGGTTGGGGGGTGGGGCTGTGACAGTATGAAGTAAGAGGAAACCAGGGAGGGTGGGGTGGGCACAGGGGCACCATCCCTCTGGCCAAGGCCAGGTCACCAGACCCTCAGCTGGGCAGGGCTGCCTGGGAGAGCAAAGGGCAGCTGGGGTGGGGCAAGGGCAGTTCTAGGCACCTGGCCAGAGTTCTGCCCTGGGCGTGGGTGGCAGGTGTGGGTGCAGCCTTAACTCTGCCCTGTTGGGGGTGGCGCAAGCCAGAAACAGGCCCTGAGGCTGCGCTTGGCTGGAACTGGCACCTGGGGTTTGCCAGGGGCCCACACAGTGCCGGCTGGTTATGCCTGGGGGCCCATGGTGGCTTGGGTTCCCGGGTTCCCATCCTGCTTCCTGGGGCAGGGCTGGGGACAGGTGGCCCACCCTCTCCCCTCACTGGCCTGAAGACAGCTGGGCCTGCAAGGGGCTCTCCCCACCCTTGACCCCCAGTGTCACAGCCCAGCACCTGCCCTGTCCCATGAACGAAGAGGAGCTGCCACCACTGTGGGTGGAATCCCCATCCCCCTCTCGCCACCAGCTTCCTCTTTTCAGGAAAAACCCTGGTGTAGGGGTGGGGCCAGCCAAGGCCAGCGCTTCCCCCAGAGATGTGTCACCTTGGGCCAGTCACTTCCCCTTGGTACCCCGTTTCCTCACTGGGGAAGGGGAAGCACCCAGACTCTACCCTTCCTCCCGCCCTGGTGGGTAATAGATAGCTGGCTCTTTGCCTGGGTCACATGGGTGGAGGGGGTCATCTGGAGCCTGGATCCACGCTTGGGGATGCCCCCTCCTGACTGAAGCCTCCCACCGCTGCTACCCCAGTCCTGAGTCTGCAGCAGGCTCTGTTTCCCCCAGGAAGTCCTCATGGACTCCAGGGCCTGGGCTCCTTGGGCAGAGCGGGGAGGAGTTACTGCCTGGGGACAGGTCTGTCTCCTGCCCTGACAGGGCCCTTCAGTGTGTGCTGAGGGAGCTGCAGGGTTGCGGTGAGCCCCAGGCGGCAGGCACCCCCCACCCCTGCAGGGGTCTGGGCCGTGGTCTTCCTCTTCTGCTCCCTGGCCTCAGCTTCCTCCTCTGAGCTAAGCAAGTGTTGCTGGGGATGGGGCATTCAAACCTTGGCTGAGGTAGGGACACTGGGGCAGTTGGCCGCTAGAGAGTGGCTCAGTCCCCCTACGCAACCCCAGCTGTGTTCACCTACCTGACCCCTGCCCAGCGTCTTTCTCCCATCTTCTCAGCTGCCTCCTCCACTTCCTGTTTGTCCCTCTCCTGTCTGGGTCTCCCAAGGTGACCCCGCCCACACCACCTTCTCCCCTCCCTCCCACAGTGAGACGGTCGTGTGTACCAGCCGGGCCACTGTGATGCTTTATGATGACGGCAACAAGCGCTGGCTCCCCGCAGGCACGGGGCCCCAGGCCTTCAGCCGCGTCCAGATCTACCACAACCCTACAGCCAATTCCTTCCGGGTCGTGGGCCGCAAGATGCAGCCTGACCAGCAGGTAGGTGCTCAGCCCTTCTCCCCACACCCCTGCAGTTCTGCCCCCAGCCTGGGCTGCTAGTCCTCACCCCCCCTTGCCTTCTCAGGTGGTCATCAACTGTGCCATAGTCCGGGGTGTCAAGTACAATCAGGCCACCCCCAACTTCCACCAGTGGCGCGATGCCCGCCAGGTCTGGGGGCTCAACTTCAGCAGCAAGGAGGATGCAGCGCAGTTTGCTGCCGGCATGGCCGAGGCCCTAGAGGCATTGGAAGGTAAGTGCTGGCCACAGACCCCAGGGGGCGGGGGTCCTGTCTTTAAAATGGAGCAGAGTGGCTCATGGCAATGGAAAACGGTGGGGCAGGGAGGTAGGGCAGCTTCCCTAACTCCATGAGCTCCTGTCACCTGTCATTCCACCTCCGGGCACTGGCACTGCCAAAGCCTTCAGTCGGTGTTTCTCAGATGTCTACCTGCTCCTGGAGAACCTGGCAGGAGGGCGGGGCTGGGACACTGGTGTCTACCTAGGTGCTGGTCTGCAGGACCCAAGGGCAGGTGGCCGTCCCCACGGTGTCCTAGCCACCCCTTCCTTGGCTCTGGGAGGAAGAAGGAAGTGAGGGAATGGTCATGGCCAGGATTCCTGAGCGATGTGGGCAAGACTGCAGGGCTCACGCTTGGCGCTCTCTCTCCTTGGCCTCCAGGAGGGGCACCCCCGGGTCCGCCGGCACCTCCAACTCCTGCCACCTGGGCCAGCCAGAACGGCCCCTCCCCAGAAGAGCTGGAGCAGCAGAAAAGGTAGGGCCAGCTACTGTTCGGGCATCCCCCTAACTTTCCAGAATGTTCCAGCTCTTCCCCGCCACCTGTCACCAACACCTCTGAGAGTTTGAGTGGCTCTTGAGTGCTTAGAGCTGCACAGCCTGTGGTCCTGCAGAGTCCAGACCCCAGGCACCGAGAGGATCCGGGCACAGCTGATGGCCAGAACGGCTCCACCCCAGCTCTCTCATGGGCTCCCATGGGTGCGGGAGCTAGGGTCGGGGCACGGGAACCAAGAAGCTTGGTGTCCTTGGGTCCTGACTGACCGCAGCCTCCATTCCCCACAGGCAGCAGCCAGAGCACTTGGAGCGCCGGGTCTCCAATGCAGGTGACTGGGCATGCTCGGGTGGCTGGACCTTGAGCCTGGAGGCCTTCCTGGAGGAGGGGGTGGACATCTCTCTGAGCCACTCCCCTCCTCTGTGTGTGTTTCAGGCCCACCTGCGCCCCCTGCCGGGGGCCCACCCCCACCTCCGGGACCTCCCCCTCCTCCGGGTCCCCCCCCACCTCCAGGTCTGCCTCCTTCCGGGGTGTCTGCTGCAGGGCATGGAGCTGGAGGGGGCCCGCCCCCTGCACCCCCTCTCCCCACAGCCCAGGGCCCTAGTGGTGGGGGGACTGGTGCCCCCGGCCTGGCTGCAGCCATTGCGGGAGCCAAACTTCGGAAAGTCAGCAAGGTGAGGGGGGAAGGGTGCCTGACCCTGAGGTAATAATGGGCTGAAGGGAGCTCCCCTTCCTGTCACAGAGGCCTGCCCCCCAAGCTCCTCTCTCTTGATTTCCTCAGCAGGAGGAAGCCTCAGGGGGGCCTTTGGGCCCCAAAGCTGAGAGTGGTCGCAGCACAGGTGGTGGGGGTCTTATGGAAGAGATGAATGCCATGCTGGCCCGGAGGTGAGCCTGAGGAACACCCCCCCAAACACATCCCATCAGTCATGAAGGGGTGGGAGGTCAGAGCCCGGGCCAAGCTCTTGTGGTCTCCCTCAAGATGGCCGAGGTGAACAGCCACTGGGGGAGCCTGTGGAATGTTCTAGAAACTCCACTTCCTAGAATCCCAGTTCTGAGAGGCCTTCTCCAGCCCCCTCTCCAGGATGTCAGGGTTCCTGAATGTGAAAATCACTGTAGCACCTGCTCCCCCATCTCCCCTGGGGCCACTTAATGGCAGTACCCCACCCACTTCCCTAGACCCTAGATGGCCCGGTGCTGGGTTTCCACCGCTCTGGGCAGGGCTGAGGTCTCTCTTGCCCCCCTTGCCTGCAGGAGGAAAGCCACGCAGGTGGGAGAGAAACCCAAGGACGAGTCAGCCAGTGTGAGTGAGGGGAGGGGCCCGGCTTGCCTGGGGGCTGAGGGACGGTGTGGCCGGGTGGGTGGCCAGGTGTGGGGCTGGGGGGCTGCTCACACCGCTTCTCTCTCGGGCCAGCAGGAAGAGCCAGAGGCCAGAATCCCTACCCACAGTGGTGAGTGCCAGGCCCTGCCCATCCCAGGGTGCCCTGCGCCCACCCGCAGGGAGCACCCGATGGGGCCGGGGGCGGAAGTCCTCCTGCCTCATCTTCCCACTTGGTGGCCTGTTTCCCAGAATCTGTGCGGAGACCCTGGGAGAAGAACAGCACGACCTTACCAAGGTGGGCTCAGCTGGGGGCTCAAGGTGTGAACTCAGCTGGGGGTGGGCAGTGCACTGCGGCCCCTGGAGGGAAGGACGGGGCCTCTGGAGGGAGGGACGGGGCCTCTGGCTAACTTCATCTCGCAATCATCCCTGTCCCTCTCCTCCCAGGATGAAGTCCTCCTCTTCGGTGGCCACTTCTGACGCCCACCCCCCCGCCCCCAGCTCCAGTGACGAGTCAGACCTGGAGAGGGTGAAGCAGGTAACTTGGGGAGGAGGGGAAGTGCGGAGGGGAGAGGGGCTCCTCCAGGTGAATCCAGCAGAGCGTCCGGATGTTCTGGTCTGGAAAATGGGGAGGTCGGGCCAGGTCAGGGGTCCCACACACGCCTGCACTCCCGACGAGCACCCAGAGTCCTCAACATGCAGACCCCAGCTGTCTGGCCACCGCCAACTGCAGTTGGCAGGAGATGGGGAACGTGCTTGCCAGCCGTGGCCTGGACGTCTTCCAGTTCTTTCTCTCTGGCTCCAAGCGTCTAGAATTCTCCTGTAGGGCACCTGGGCTGGGGCTGGCAGCTGTAGGGGCTGCGGCTCCAGGTGGCTCAGCCCGGGAAGGGAACGGGGAGGGTCCCACTGGCAGCCCAGGGACCCCTCTGGCCTGGTGACACCCTGTGATTTTTAGGAGCTCCTGGAGGAGGTGAGGAAGGAGCTGCAGAAGGTGAAAGAGGAAATCATTGAAGGTGAGGCAGGGTGTGTCCGCCTGAACAGGCGGCTGTGGGGCAGGAAGGACCAAGAACCTCTGGCCTTGACCCCTGCTCTGTTTTTCCTTCCAGCCTTTGTCCAGGAGCTGAGGAAGCGGGGTTCCCCCTGACCGCGGGGACCCATTTCTCCTTTCCCGCGCGCCCCGCCTGTTACCCGGCTTCCCCCGCCGCCACCTCGACTGGACCTGGAGTTGGCTCAAGATCACATAGGAATGCAACGTCCCTTGCCCACCCCCACACCTCCCTCCCACTTGGACAATTCCGAGGGGTGTGGTTTCCTGCGCCACGCCCACACCCGTACTGGCTGCTGATTGGCTGGGGAGGCCCCGCCCTTTGCTCCCTTTGGTCCTTCCCCTCTGCCATCCCCTCGGGGCTGGTTCCTCTGCTGGGGATGTACCATGGAACCCCACAGGAAGGGGGAAGGAAAGGGAATTTCACATTCCCTTGTTTAGATTCACTTTAACGCTTAATGCCTTCGAATTTTTGTTTTTTTAAGAAGTATATAAATATCTAAATATATATATATTTGGGTTTCGGGGAGGGGGAAGGGAGATTTTTTTTGCCTCTTTGGTTTTGATAAAATGGGGTGTAGGGGTTTTTAAATGCTGTTGCCCCGGGTGGGGTGGGGGAGTCCCGGCCCTGGACTTCTCTTCCTGCTCGCTCCCTCCCTTTTCTATGAGGAATTAAGATGCTGTAACTTTTTTGGAACCTCAGTTTTTTTGTTGTTGTTTTGTTATTTTTTATTTGGGGTAGGTTTGGGGGTCCAGGCCATTTTTTTAACCCAGCAGGGAAAATGAAGGAGAAAGGAAAGGGGAGAGGGGCAGCCTCTCCCCCCACCACCTTCACCTTTTAGCTTCTTGAAAAAAGGGCCCCAGTGGAATAAATCTGCCAGTTTTTCTAAATGCTCAACTCTCCGAGTGGTTCTAGGGAGTAGAACCCGCGGCAGGGTTCACCCGACTCGCGTGGGGGATAAGGGTGTTGGGTCCCCTGTTGGGGCAGAGGCTCCAGGGTGCTCTGCGCCCTCTCCCCGCCCCCAGCTTGCCTCCTCATCCACTTCGCAGTTGTCAGACCTGAGCTGCTTTCATCGGAAACCACTTAGAGCCTCGCAGAACAAGCTAGAGCTGCACACTGGATGGGGTGGGTGGTCTCGCCGGAGGAGGCCTGGCTGGGGAGGTAGGCAAGAAGGGGGGTGGGGCTGCTGGGAGGACAGGACAGCTCAGGACTTAGGACAAGTGACTGGAAGCCAGAGGCAGTCAGATCACTTTTCCTCCCTTAAGGGAGCGGGTGCTTTGTACTGCCCCCCAAAAGACCAGGAGCAAATGGATGTGATGCCCACCGGCCAGGCCAGGTGTGGCATGGGGGCGGAAGGGGACACTGCTGCTGGGCCAGCCATCCCAGGAAGGGAGAAGCCAGGCAGAGGCACCCATGAAGGGGGAGCACAAAGCAGTATGGAGTGGACACAGTGCAAGGTACAGCCCACTCCTAGAAGGAGCAGGGCTTTGGTGGGAAGTCCCTTGGAGCAGCTGCTGTTTTTTCCTGCACTTGCAAAGAGGTAGGTTGAGCTCTCTTGAGAAAGCTGGAGTGGAAAGGCTAGCCGATTCCCTGCCCAGGCCCTGCAGGATGAGGGGTGGGGGCCCCTCCCCAGTGCTGAGCCCCCTTCCCTGTGTGTGCTAGGGGGCGAGGAGGGTGGGAACTTCCTGCCAAGAGGGAGGGGTGACCCGGGAGAAGGGGCCCCTGAGGTTGTTACAGTGGAGATGACCAGATGCCCAGGTGGGTCAGTCCTTGTCCTGAGCCCAAAGAGGGTGCTGTCAGCAGGGCTGGCTGACTTCAACTGGGTCAAGGCGGAGAAGCCCAGACAAGCCACCTCTGCTGCCTGCTACTCCTGGGGCGCGCTTGGCTGGTCAGAAGGGCACAGCTGCAAGCGCACCTCCTGCAGCTGGGCACGCAGCTCGTCCAGGGCGCTGTGCGTCGCCGCCAAGGCCTGCACTTGTTCCTGCAGCGCCTCGAGCGCCAGCGCCAGGTGGCCCACCTCGTCCTGCATCCCGCCCCAGGCGGCCCGTCGCTGGTCCTCCTTGCAGAGCCGCTGCGCCTGCTGCCGCCAGTACTCCAGCATCAGGCAGCCTCCGCCCACGATGAAGATGGTGGCTTCACCCAGCAGCTCGGCGCCCAGCTCGGCGGCTGCCTCTTCGTTCAGCGGCTTCACCGCCTCGGCGTTGAAGCCCATGATGCGCATCTTGGTCCGCATCTCCACCCAGTGGTACACTGCGAGAAGGATAAGAGGGGTCAGGGACCACAGAGGCGAGGCCCCAACAGGCCAGCCCGCCCCTTGAGGAACAGGGCCGCAGCAGTGGGGCATGTGGGGGGTCACTGGCACCTGGGACCTACACGGCAACTTCCTGGAGGGTGGTGTGCCCCGAGTTTGAGTCCGCAGCAGAACAGCTCTGGGGACAAGGTTTGCCTCTCCCATCACACGCTCACATGGAACCGGACCTCCCGTCACCTCTGCCCTGCATCCCAGGCGCAAGACAGGGCGGAGCGCTTCTGGAAACACTTTGCTCGTCTCACCCTTCCAGGCATCCAGCCATGGCCTGCCCCAGGCAATGCCATCACTTGCCCCACCTCCACCTCCTATCCTACCAGCCCTGGGTTTGCCCATGGCTTCCCCTTGATGGGTCTATTGTCTCACAGTCACCTGACCCTGGTGCCTGGGGGTCCGTGAACCCTGCCTGCCCTCGGTTCCCCAGTTCTTTGCCTCCACCCGCATTTTTAATTTTTTAGAAACTATATATTTTTATTGGAAAGGCAGATTTACAGAGAAAACGAGAGATGGAAAAGATCCTTTGTCCGCTATTTCACTCTCCAAGGGGCTGCAACGGCCAGAGCTGAGCTGATCCCAAGCCAGGAGCTTCTTCCCCAGGTCCCAAGGCTTTGGGCCGTCCTCAACTGCTTTCCCAGGCCACAAGCAGGGAGCGGGATGGGAAGCAGGGCTGTCTGTCAGGATTAGAACCGCCGCCCATATGGAATGCCAGGGCTTGCAAGTCAGTGGATTGAGCCATCCTACCAGGCCCGCCATGGGGGTGAAATTCATGTCACTGGTGTTTTGCTTCACATGTGGTAACACCACACAACAATTCAAGTGTATTTATTTGCAAGGTGAAGCAACAGAAGGGAGAGACAGAGAACAGCAGTAGTTTCTACAAAGGAAGTTGCTTCAATTTTGGCTGAAGCCAGTTGGTCTGTGGATGTGTTACCAAAGCAGATGTTTTTATGAAAAGTTTGACTTCAAGCCCCTCCTGCAGATTGCACTGGAAGCTGCAGTGTGGCAGATCCACACACAGAGGGCCCAGGACCAGGGTCCAGAGCAGGCAGGGAGCCAGGAGCCCCGAGGGCAGGTGGCACTGACCAGCCATGGGTAGGAGAAGCCCCTTTGAGGGACACAATCCTTCTAAATGCCAAGCAGGAGCAGTAACAGAAACCCCACAGGCTGGCGTCGTCATGCGGCAACCTGAACTACCTGTGTCCCTGCATTCCACGGGAACGCTGGTCCGAGTCCCAGCCGCTCCGCTTCCCATCCAGCTCCCAGCTAGTCCATGTGGGAAAGCAGCAGAGGAAGGCTCAGTGCTTGGGCCCCTGCACCCACGTGGAAGATCTGGAAGAAGCTCCTGGCTTTGACCTGGCTCGGTTCTGGCCACTGTGACCATCTGAAGAGTGAACCAGCAAATGGAGGAATTTGTTTTTCTCTAATTTTTCCTTTTAAATAAATACAGAAAGAGAAGCAAAGAGAGAAAAACTTCCTCAGTGTTGCCTGCATCATGATTTCCCTTATTTCCACACTGCAAATCCTTCCTAAAGACACTAAAACATCAGCAACATAACAGGATTTTAAAAAACCCGTGTGTCGGGCCCCAGCATGATGGCTCAATGGCTAAATCTTGACCTTGCAGGCACTGGGATCCCGCATGGGTGACAGTTTCTGTTCAGCTCTCCCACTCCCCCTCCAGCTCCCTGGTGGTGGCCTGGAAAAGCAGTGGAGGATGGCCCAAGGGCTTAGACCCCTGCAACCACATGGGAGACCGGGAAGAAGCTCCATAACCCTTTCCATGACACAATAAGGGGAACTGAATCTTGCCCAGCTGGTGTGGCACTCAGGAAGTGACAGGTACCTGGAGCGCGGAGGCTGCTGGGGAACCAGGACCCGCCATGCTGAACTGCGGCTCTGTAACTGGCCGGCTGCACGCGGCAGCGACTTCCTTCTCTCACCGGAGAGCAGGTGCGTCACACACACGGCAGAGGTGGCCAGGAGCGACCAGTGGGTAAGTGCAGGCACCTGGGAGGCTCCAAGTGACAGGACTGGCTCAGGGCCCTTGTCACCAGGGTCCTTGCTTGGGACAGGAGCCAGAGACCCTGGAGCCAGCCCCATCTTGGGCTGGGACATCCTGAGGCCCGTCCCCGTGGGAAATCAGCATTGTGGTCCTTGCCCAGGCTGCCCTCTGTCCCAGCGCCCTGTTCCTGGCTCTTGCCCAAAAGGGCATTACAGACACCTGTCCTCTATGTGCCAGGAGATGCCCATTTGGGGCAGGGCTGGTGGGAGAGGACGGTCGGGGATAAGAAGCAGGTTGGCAAGCTTTGTCCTTGCTCTGGGTCCCGAGCCCTTGATCTGAAGCCCTGCTCCTGCGCCTACCTCAGGCTGTGGCCCTGGACCGGATCCCTTCAGGCCCGCCCAGACCTGAAGATGATCTCCCTGTGCTGGACTCAAGGAACAAAATCAACCCAGCAGACAAACAGGAAGTGATTCCTGGGCTCCTTGGGGGCTCACAGGGACTGTCACCCCAGTTTTGCCCAAGCTGCTCTCCGGCCCCACCACCTCATATCCCCTGACCCTCTCTGCTCCTGCCCTACTCCGCCCAGGATGCCCACCCACAAAACAGCCCTGCCCATGTATGTCTGGCAGAGCTTCCTTTCAGCATCCCCGCTGCGCGCCATGCACACTGACCCTGGCTCACACCTGCCCCTCCTAGGAAGCTCTGCTTCTGTCACCCGAGACGGCGATGGACAAGGATGGACAAGGGCTAGAGCAGCCCCGCCTGGAGTCACCCACACAGACACCAGCGCGTTTCTGAGAACAGGGACTTCTGGTCCCCCTGAGCCAGCATGATGAGGAAGTCCCCTCTGCTCTCAGCCTTTGCACACTGGCCAGTCACAACCAGTTGCCCTTGGCCCATTTCCTTGTCTACAGCTCCGCCTAGCCCAAGGCGGTCTGCCAGGCTGGGCGGGGGAGCCCTGTGGGAAGCTCTCACTCTGTGGAAAAGAGGGGTCCCTGATTTGGGTCGCAGGCATTGAGGTCCAGATGGATGGCTACTCTGCAGCTTCTCTTTTGGGCATACGATGCCCTCTCCCTCTGTGCACACACAGAGTGCACACCTCCCTGTAGTGGGATGACCCACGGTTGCCCTATTCTTCTACTCCTCTCTGTCTGTTATACTTGCAATATTTGAAAAGTAACCAAGGAGGAAACGAAGAAATAATTAGAATGGAAATTCCTTTCTCTGCTTCCTGGTTCCCCCACCAGGAGGCTACACACTCCTACCAAAAAAAGCGACACCCTGTGTGGACAGGCTTCCAGCCCCATCCTGCCATGGTCCTAAGCTCCACAAATGACATGTGCAGGCTCCTGCCTGGCCCTGGAATCTCTGGGGATCTGTCCTTCCTCTCTCCATTGATTTATTAATTTATTGGTAAAGATTTATGTGTGCGCCAGGCCTGGTGTGATAGCTTAGTGGCTAGAGTCACTGCCTTGAACACACTGGGATCCCAGATAGCTGCTGGTTTGTATCTTGCCTGCTCCACTTCCCATCCAGCTCCCTGCTTGTGGCTTGGGAATGCAGCAGAGGACGGCCCAAAGCTTGGGACCCTGTACCTGCATGGGAGACTTGGAAGAAGCTCCTGGCTTCATATTGGCGCAGCTCAGGGCGGTGGGGCCACTTTGTGAGTGAACCAGCAGACAGAAAATCTTTCTGTCTCTTGCAGATAGAAGATTTTTCTTTCTCTTCTTCTGTCTGTAAATCTGCCTTTCCAATAAAAAAAAGTGTGTGTGTGTAAATTTGAAAGGCATGCTTACAGAAAGGCACACAGAGAATGATTTTCCATCCACTGATTCACTTCCCAGTGGCCACAGTGGTCCGAGCTGGGCCAGACAAAAGCCAGGAGCTTCTTCCAGGTCTCCCACGCAGGTGCAGGGTCCGCAGACTCTGGGCCATCCTCTGCTGCCTTCTCAGGCCACAAGCAGGGAGCTGGATGGGAAGTGGAGGAGCCGGGATGCTAACCGGTGCCCACGAGGCAGGGAGTGACTCAGCCTTTACACTCATCCAGCAGTGATCTCAATCTGCCTTCTTTCCTGTAACACACCACAGCCCTGAGCAGGACAGCCCTCCCGGTCCTGTGACTCACTTGTGACTGGCTGTGCCTGAGGTGGGTCATGGGGATGCGGGACACAAAGAGAAGGAAGGATTGATTCAAAGATATGATTCCTGAGCGCCAATTGGCTAATCCTCCCATTGTGAGAGCTGGGATCCCATAAGGGCACCCCTGGTTCATGTCCTGGCTGCTCCACTTCCCATCCAGCTCCCTGCTTGTGGCCTGGGAAAGCATTGGAGGACAACCCAAAGCCTTAGGACCCTGCACCCGTGTGGGAGACCAGGAAGAAGCTCCTGGCTCCTGGCTTCAGCTCAGCTCCAGCTGTTGTGGTCATTGTGGCCCCTTGGGGAATGAAGCAGTGAAAGGCGAGATCTCAAAGACCACCCTGGATCACCCCCAGAGGCCCCAATTTCATGAACAAACGGCCTTTACGTAAGACGAGCCGTGCCTGATGCTGTGGTGCAACAGGTCAAGCCGTCTCCTGTGAGGCCATGATCTCCAAGCAGAGCAAGAGTTAGAGCCCCAGGCACTCCACTTCCGATCCAGCCACATGCTGGCGCTCCTGGGAAGGCAGTGGAAGATGGTCCCAGTCCTGGGGACCCTGCACCCCTGTGGTGAGATTCAGCAGCTCCTGGCTGCAGCCTTGTCCAGCTCAGGCCGTTGTGGCCATTTAGGAAGTGAACCAAGGATGGAAGATCATTCAAATCAATTATAGTCTTTTAAAAGAAATGAAAGAGAAGACATGGGCAGGTGGAGCCAGGAACAGGGATGATACAGCCATAAGCCAGGCAGGCACACCTGCATCCCCTAGAAGCTGATGGGGGCCGGAAGGACCTGGCCTGGGCCCTTAGCAGGGATGGCAGGCGGCATTCAAAACCAGGCTCCACCAATGCCGGATTCCAGCCTCGACGATGGCAAGAGGGTACATGGCGGGCTGTATTATTTTTTCTTTTTGTATTTTTTCTTTTGTAATGCTTTTTTTTTTTTTTTTTAAATTCTCACCCTCTTGAAAGGCAGAAGCAAACGAGAAGGATGACCTACACTCACTGGTCCAATCTCCAAATGACCGCGGAGATCAGGACCGAACCCGGCCAAGCTCCACCAAGGCCGCCCCTGTCCCTGCGTGCTCGCCTGCTGTTCCCTGGGTGCCCGTCAGCTGGAAATAAGTGCAGCCTGGACAGGAAGCAGCCAGAGGGACTGGATCTCCGTCACTGAGCTGAAGGCCTGGTACGATGGCTCAATGGCTTAATTCTCACCTTGCAGGTGCCAGGTTCCTTGATGGGCACTGGTTCGAGTCTAGCTGCTCTACTTCCCATCCAGCTCTCTTCCTGTGGCCTGGAAAAGCTGTTGAGGTCAGCCCAAAGCCTTGGGACCCTGCACCCGCATGGGAGACACAGAAGAGGCTTCTGTGCTTCAGATCAGTCTAGCTGCGGCCATTGCAACCATTTAGGTCGTGGAAGCGGATGGAGGATCTTTTTTCTGTCTCTCCTTCTTTCTGTTGACCTGATCTGCTTTTCCAATAAAAATAAATAAATTTTTAAAGACATCTTGAACAAAAAAAGTCATTGAGCTGAATGCTTACCCCTCCACCAACTTAAAAAAAATTATTTATGGGCTTGGCATGGTAGCCTAGTGGCTAAAGTCCTCACCTTGAACGTGCCAGGATCTCATATGGGTGCTGATTCTAATCCCAGCAGTCCCACTTCTCATCCAGCTCCCTGCTTGTGGCCTGGGAAAGCAGTGGAGGACGGCCCAAAGCCTTGGGACCTGCATCCACGTGGGAGACACAAGTGAAGCTCCTGGCTCCTGGCTTTGGATCAGCTCAGCTCCAGTTCTTGTGGCTGCTTGGGGAGTAAATCAACAAACGGAAGATTTTCCTCTCTGTCTCTCCTCTCCTCTCTGTATATCTGGCTTTGTAATAAAAATACATACATACATAATTTGCTGATGGAGGTCTTCCGCTTGCTGTTTCTCTGCCCAGCGTAGCAGGCCTGACTTTGTTCTCGGCCCATCTTCCTCGGCCTCCCCGAGGGTGCTGGCAGGGAGCTGGACGGGAAGCGGCCAGGACTCTGAAATAGGATGCTGGTGCTGAAGCAGTGGCTTAACCTGCGCTGCTGCCCTGGCCCTTCAACCAGCTTTCTCATGTCGCTTATACACAGGGCAATGGAGAGCACAGTCCAGCAGACCAACAGATGCACATGTGCAGATATGCACACACGTGCACACATGTGCACACACTGTATCTGCATGTGTCTGTGCATGTATGTGTGTCCACACGTGTATATGCACAAGTGTGTGGGCAAAGCGCCCGCCATCCTGGGTGATGCTCACTGGTCAGCAAGGCTAACCCCAGGCCTTTGGCTGCATCCGGTCTCTTGCGCCCACAGCGGCCTGTGCAGGTACTGCTCTGGACCCCCTGCACATCACAGGGAATGCAGGAACACATTTCCGGTATTCCGACCCTCAGTTCTGGGTGTCTCCCAGGCGAAGTGCTGGCCACTGGGAGGCAGGTGTATGCCCGCCAACTGCAAACAGGAGGGTGACGGCGTCCACGGCCACATTGGGGTGATTCAGTGGAGTCCATGTGGTCCAGTCCACTCCTGCTTGGGGTCTACAAACCTCATCCCTGTTGTGAACTGCAGACAGGATGTTTGTGGGTGGCGAGCAAGGGTGTCCTGGCTCCTATGGCATGACTAGGCTTGGACCAACAGCCTGAGCAGTTTGGACAAAAGTATATCAGGCAATGGCTCAACTGACTAATTGTCCCCTCGCAAGCGCTGGGATCCCATACAGGCACCACTTCATGTCCCGGCTGATCCACTTCCCATCAGGCTCCCTGCTTGTGGCCTGGGAGAGCAGAGGAGGACGGCCCAAAGCCTTGAGATCCTGTACCCATGTGGGAGACTCTGAAGAAGCTCCTGGCTCCTGGCTTCAGAATGGCTTAGCTCTGGCTATTGCAGCCACTTGGGGAGTGAACCAGCAGAAGGAAGATCTTTCTCTCTGTATCTTTCCCCTTCTCTCTGTAGACCTGCCTTTCCAACAAAAATAAATTAATGAAAAAATAAAAATAAGCAAAGCTAAGTATATTGAGGCATGGGTTTCCCCCTCTCCCTTGCCACAAGTGAGGCCAGCATCTTGGCTGTGATGGAGTCTGCTGGGACCCTTCTGGTCCACAACCAGCTCCTGCCAGGGGACAGTGCATCCTGGGGAGCCTGCCTGGGACACTGCCCTGTCAGGGGAAGGACCCCTGGCCGGGACCAGAACGACCGGTCGGTTGGCACCTTCTGGCTGGCTGGGATGTCCCCACATAGAGCTCAGAGCGTGTCTTGCCAATTAGTCAGCAAGAGGAACAGCCAATGATGTGGCATGCAGGGGCTGGGGTGGGCTCACAGCTATACCCCGACTCCCGTCCTCACTGGCCACAACTCAGAACAAGCACCATCTACCAGGAGT
Organism: Ochotona curzoniae; assembly: GCF_017591425.1. Taxonomy (NCBI): domain Eukaryota; kingdom Metazoa; phylum Chordata; class Mammalia; order Lagomorpha; family Ochotonidae; genus Ochotona; species Ochotona curzoniae. The sequence continues at coordinate 298,704 of NW_024465561.1, read as the reverse complement.
TGGCAGAGTCTGGGCGTCCAGGGTGGGAAGCAGGAGTCATTGGGGCCTCCTCCCAGGCACTTCTGAGGGGCACCCCCACCTAAAGATGCAGGGCCATCTCCCTTCCAGGTGCACACCAAAACCCTGCAGGTCAGCAAGGGCAGAAAAATCCCCTCTCCTGCTGCATGGCTCAGCCTGGTCAACCCCTAGAAGCAGCAAGCCTGCTTCCCCCTGCTCTCCACTTTGCTGCCATGCTCCAATGCCTCCTCCCTGGACACACAGTCCCCCCAACAAAGGCACCACTCCCCGTTCCCCCCTCAAATGGCCACCTACAGGCGCGTCCCAGCAGGTCCAGCCCCCCCTCTGCTCACAGGGCTCTCCCCTCAGCCCACGGCAGCCTGCGCGAGTTTAGCTGCTGCATCCCCACGGATGCGCTTCTCGTGGAGAAAGCGAATGAAACAGACAGCAGTGTAGGGTCCTGCACACAGCGGCACGGGGGGGCCTGTGACAGGTAACGGGCACTGCCGGCACAGGATCCCCTAATTACAGGACATACATACACACGGGCCGAGAACGCATGCGTACCTACAGCAGCAATGTTAACACTGCACACAGAGTGATAACGGAGCAAAGCTTTCATGCCAGTAGTAGCACATGCGCGGCGTGTTGTGGTTTTCCTGCACGAGGCATGCAACACGAGCAGCAGCGTACATGCACACATGGAGCCGAAAGCCGCAGCGGGAACACGCACACAGGCTTACGTGGACTGTTCTCGCTGCTTCTCGCTGCGGATGGCGACGCCACAGGGGACAGCTCCATTGGAGTGAGGGAAGCCCGGCCGGGCAGAGACAAGCCTGTTGGGGTGGGGTGGGGGTGCAGGAGAGGGCTCGGAAGCCTGTGGGACCCTCCAGAGACATGCCACTCCATGCCCTGTACACATTCTGTCGCAGGGAGGAATGAGGGTTTTTCTAGAAAGAGCCAGAGAGGAACCATCTCGGACTGAAGTTTGTGACCGGAGGCAGAAGTGGTCAGAGTAACGGGCAGGGCTGTGATGTGACACGATACAGAAAGACACAGCGTGGTGGGGACAGCTCCGTGGGGACAGATCCGCCGCTGTCCCAGGACAGGCCTGTGGCCAATGCGGGCACCGACCACTCACAGTCCATTCTGCCCTTGAGCTAAGGCAGCCGCTCCTGCCCTCACTCGCTGCTTGGCCTGGCCACCTCCACCCCTGGCCGACACGGGTCTTGCCCCCTCCCACCACCTCAATCACAGTGGGTGAACAGGTGCTTGTCCAGCTCCTGGCTGACTCTTTGACCTGAGGATGAGGCCAGGTGCACAGGTGTGGGATATGCCCCACCCCTGCTTCTGTGTCTGGTGCTGTTGGGAGCCATTGGCACTGAGCAACCTGTGCCTGGCCACTCAGTGTCACAGTGGCTGGCACAGAAACAGCCTGTGTGTCCCCCTGGGGGGGGGACTATGACCAGCAGGGAAAATGCTGAGGGGGAGACATGGCCAGGCAGGACTGGAGAGCTGGGACCCGTGGAAGACACCCGGGAGGGGAACGGAGGGGTCTGATAAGGCCCGACCATTCTCTGCCGACAGGACCAGGGATGGGGCAGGCCACACTGCTGAGGCCATGTCTGTGTGTGTCACCCAGCACCCTGTGAGACCCACTGTTGGGGCAGGATGGGTGGCTGCTGGGACCACTGGCACAGAACAGAGAGGATGCCATGATGTGGGTTGGGGGGGCCCTCTCGCTTTTGAATCAAACAATACAGGAAACACGTTTTCTCCAAGGTGGGTGGGGACTGTTTAAAGAACATTTAGAAAAAAGAAGGAAAAAAAAAAAAGACTCATGAGTTTGAAGACACTACCTTCAGTCATAAGTTTATTCTAGCCCTGCCCCGGCCCGCCCCACACCAGACCACAAAGCCACCCGAGTTTAGCTGGCAGGAAACCAGAGCCGCGACGGGGTGTGCGTGGGTGGGGGGTGTCTGTGGCCCAGACTTCCCATCCTCCATCCCACTGGTGTGACCCAGAGCAGATGACTGTCCCTCCCCGACTCCTCACCAGTGTAAGGCACCTGGGACGGCGGCCAGCATCCAGCAGCTCACCAGCGCTCAGGGACTCTATCAGTTTAGAACAGTGACTGCTAGCTAGGGATGGGATGTAGTAACCATGGAAACCAGGCACTGAGGCCACTCCTCTGGCTCCACCCAGCCCCTTCCTGTGCTGGGCTCTTCCCCTCACTTCCTCCCTCAGACCACTCCCAGCCTCTCCATCCCTTCCAGCAAGGGTGAAGAGGCTGTTTCTGAGCCTGGTGCCCCACCTCTACTGGAGCAGGTCCTGGCATCCCACTGGCCTTAGCTCTGAGCCCCCACACATTGCCCCTACAGCTTTGTGGAAACCGGCCCAGGTAGGAGGCATGCGCCTGTTTACTCAATGCCACGGTCGGTCTCCATGCAGTCTGGGGCTGTGCTGACCCCCACCTCAAGGCTTCCGTCCATCCATCCTCTGCACCTAGTGCCTGAGTGGCCAGGACGTCGTGGCCATGCCCTTAGCTTCCCTGGGGGGGCCTCAGTTTCCCTAACCTGGGCAGAAGCCCCTGGTACGAGCCCAGGCCCCCTCGCAGGCGCTCGCCTCACTCTAACAGGCGCTAGGCTGGGTGTGGAGGCCGCTGTGGTTCTCAGTGGCATTCCACGATGCCGGGTTCCTGCACACACTGCACTCAGGGATCTGGAGGAACGGCTGGGGACAGACTGGCTTGGCCCTGACCAGGGTCAAAATCCCCACCTTGGCAGGAGACACTGGTGAAGAAGGCCCTGCCCAGTCACGCCTGCAGCTGTGGGCGGGGCTCACAGATACCCCTTGGTCCTCTGCTGACCCCTCCCAGAGCAGGTGCTCAGCTGGGGCTGAACTTGAGTGATCACTGCCCCCTCTGACAAAAGAGGGGTGTCCCAAATCACAGGTGGGTCTTGGAGGGCAAGGGGAAGGCAGCACCCATCAGGTTTCAGGGATTGGGGTGGTGAGTCCAGCTTTTTTTTTTTCTTTTGCCAGAAGAGGTCTCTTGGTGTCCAGCAGGCCAGGACGGAGTAGGTCCCTGTGGTCTGAGGGGGAAGGCGAGCCTTGTAGGTGGTGCCAGTGACTCGGAGCTGGAGGGGTAGCCACAGCTGCCTAGCTTCACCTGTGGGGGCGGCATAACAGAAGACATGTGGCACCCAAGTACCAAGCAGCCTCAAAATCCCCATGGTTTCTGTTGGGCCAGCGCAGGCAGGGTCTGGTGGGGAAGACGGCCAGGCAGGGCACACACAGCCATGTTCAAGTTCAGCTTCAGTAGTCCCCTAGTTCTTAGACGTCGATGGCGCTTGGGGCGGGGACTTCTCGGCTTGGTGTGCTTGCCGCTGGTCGGCGTTGTTGGAAGCGCAGAGCTGGGCGCGCACCTCCTGCACCTGGGCACGCAGCTCGTCCAGCGCGCCCTGCGGCGGTGCCGCTTGCACCTGCGCCTGCAGCGCCTCGAGCGCCAGCGCCAGGTGGCCCACCTCGTCCCGCAGCGCATCCCAGGCGGCCCGCCGCTCTTCCTCCTTGCGATGCTGCTGCGACTGCTGGCGCCAGTACTCCAGGACCAGGCAGCCTCCGCCCACGATGAAGATGGTGGCTTCACCCAGCAGCTCGGCGCCCAGCTCGGCGGCCGCTTCCTCGTTCAGCGGCTTGATGGTTGTGCCCCGGAAGCCCATGATGCGCATCTTGGTCCGCATCTCCACCCAGTGGTACACTGCAGGGGGAGAGAGCCGTCAGGTGCACCCTGGAGCCCAGGCTTCACCTCGCCCATCCTTGCCAGTCCTCACTGTTGCAACGGGTATGAGGTACCCAGGATTGTGGCTGGGGGGGCGGGGATGGGGGGACAAAGTGATGACACTTTAAACAAGACCTGCCCCAGCGTCACCCAGCCTGAGGTGACTGGAGGACACTTCTTAAAAGCGCCATCTGGCCAGCAGCTGGGGATACGGATCACTGCATCAGAGGCCAGGATCTCCCCGGCCAAGTTTAAAGCAGCTGGAAAAGTTCATCTGCCCCCCCCCCCCCGATGCCCCTTCAGCCTGGGCTTGGGGCTGGTCAAGCCGCCCACTTCCCCTTGCACTGCGGCCCCACTCTCCTCCCAGGGGGAAGGTCAACTCCTTTCTTTATTTGCCCAAGTGCAGAGCTGAGTCGCTGGGAGGCAGGAACGGGCAGCTAAGGCAGGAGTCAGTGCCAGGTGCATGTGCGGTCAACAATCCTTTCCGGGCACGTCTGGTGGCTGCAGCTCAGCACCCAGCAGGTGGAGCTAAGGGCTGTGCCAGCTTCGCCAGGAGGTGGCTGTGGTAGTGTATCCTGGAGTGGGTCTGAGGGGAGCACCACTCCTGCTCCAAGGGTGCACGAGAAACGCTGCCAGCAGTAACAGGCTCACACCCGACAGGATCCACAAAGCCTGTGACTGCAAGGTTACAAAATTTACAATGCCCAGAATAGATGCAAGGATCCTGCACAGCCCTAGGAAATGAAGCTGTACATTTTGTGGGGACCAGGGGACGTGGGCCCGGCATGGTAGCCTCATGGCTAAAGTCCTTCCCTTGAATGCACCAGGATCCCATATGGGCACTGGTTCGTGTCCTGGCAGCTCCACTTCCCATTCAGCTCACTGCCTGTGGCCTGGGAAAGCAGTGGAGAACAGCCCAAAGCCTTGGGACCCTGCACCCGCGTGGGAGACCCACAAGAAGCTCCTGGCTCCTGGCTTTGGATTGGCTCAGTTCAGACCATTGCAGCCACTTGGGGAGTGAATCAGTGGATGGGAGATCTTTCTCTCTGTCTCTCCTTCTCTTTGTAAATCTGATCTGCCTTTCCAATAAAAATAAATAAATCTTAAAAAAAAAGTCAGCCTGCACCTGCCGACAATGGTGGCTGAGGTAGGCACAGCGGCTCATGAACTTGAACCACACTGAGCACGCACAGTGACGCCCACAGCCCCACGGCCGGCAGTTCTCCACGCAGAGACCCCGCACTCCGAGGTCCTTCCTGGTCCCGGGTCCCGGCCCTTGGCTGTGCAGTATCACTTCTTCTCTCTCCCCACCCCCTGCTCTCCCCTGTACCAGCCATCCAGATCATTTTCAAGTTTCTCAGATTCGTGGAGCAGTTTCCCACCGCAGGCCCTTACCCGGGCTATCTCACCTCGAAAGCTTCCTCTGCCTTTGCCCAGACCTTCACCCTGGAGGTCTCCCCTGTTCCCTCAGGGCATGTCCACAGTAACATGGTGTCCCGTGCTCCCTGTGCCCAGGGCACTCTCCTGGCTTGTCAGAGCATTGCTGCAGCCACGTTTAAAAACTCTTTGATCACTTTGCATTCTCAAAAAAGAAAAAAAAAATCTTTGTGAAGGGTTGGCACCACAGCATAGCTAGCTAATCCTGCACCTGAGCTAAGGCACCGGGATCCCATATGACGTAGAAGAGGCTCCTGGCTTTGGATTGTCTCAGTTCTGGCTAATGCGGCCACCTGGGGAGTGAATCAATGGAAGATCTTCTCTGTTTCTCCTCCTCTCTGTAAATCTGCCTTTTCAATACAAATAAATAAATCTTTAATTAAAACAATTGTGTGGGGACCTGGAGATTGGATCTACAAAGGCCAGCATCTCCCACTGGAACAGACAGGCTGGTCCTTTCTGATGTTCTAGACCAGCCCGATGTTCTAGACCGGCCTGTGGTGGCCTAAGCCACAATGGACGGGTGCACCTGCCTTGTGTGGAAACCTCGACACTCAGAATGTGCCAGGAGCTACGTCTCTTACGGCCATGTGAACCTAGCGAGGGGACACTGCTGGTCGACCTGGGAACACACAAGGACTCTCTCTGTTCACCGTCTCTAGCAGGCAGGGCAGCAGATTTGTGGGAAGCCTGCCACAGCTGGCAGTGGATGGTGGCCTGGGCCATGGGGCTACCATCTTTAAAAAAAGAAAAAGAAAGAAAAAGAAAATTGCCCTCTCTCCTTTGCCTTTCAAATAAAATAATACACCCTTCCCAAGCACATGGCTGCCATATGGGTGCTGGTTCCTGCCCAGCTGCTCCACTTCCATCCAGCTCCCTGCTAGCAGACCCCTGGCTCCTGGCTTCAGATCAGCTCAGCTCTGGCCCTTGTGGCCGCTGGGGAGTGAACCAGTGGACCAAAGATCTTCCTTTCTGTCTCTCTTCTTTTTGTAAATCTGACTTTCTAATAAAATAAATAAATAAGCACATAAATAAAATAAAAAAATAAACATGGAGAGATAAAACACCAAGAATCCCCAGGGACTCGGTGAGGCGTGAGGACCGGCATGGTAACAACCCTGAGGACACGTCAGGGCTGCTCATGTTCCAAACTGCACTGTCATGTAAATCTTTTTTTTTAAAAAGATTGTATTTATTTTTATTGCAAAGTCAGATATATAAAAACAAGGAAGAGACAGAGAGAAATATCTTCTGTCCAATGATTCACTCCACAAGTGACCACGATGGCCAGTGCTGCGCTAATCTGAAGCCAGCAGCCAGGAGCTCTTCAGGGTCTCCCACGTGGGTGCAGGGTCCCAAGGCTTTGGGCCGTCCTCCACTGCTTTCTCAGGCCACAAACAGGGAGCTGGATGGGAAGTGGGGCTGCTGGGATTAGAACTGGCACCCATATGAGATCCTGGCACGTTCAAGGCAAGGACTTTAGCCACTAGGCCACCACACCGGGCCCATCATGTAAATCTTTGTAAAGCCAGAGTCGATCAAAATTTCAAAAATACAAAAACAAAACAAGACAAAGAGATGAGAGTAAAGTAGAACAGGGCAGGGGCTGGTGCTGCAGCAGGGGGTTAAGCTGTTGCCTGCAATGCTAACATCGCACATGGAAGTACTGGTTCAAGTCCCAACTGCTTCCCTTCTGATTCAACTCCCTGATCATACGCCTGGGAAAGCAGCAGATGACGGTCCAAGCAATTGGGTCCCTGCTACCCACATGGGAGACCCAGATGATGCTCCTGGCTTCAGCCCCTGTCCGGTCCTGGCTGTCCTGGCTTCCAGCACTCCCAATGAAGCACTCCCTGGGAGGCAGGGGGTGACAGCCCCTAGCTGTTCCTGCTACCTGCAGAAGCAATCCAGACCGAGTTCCGACCCCCGGCTCTGACCCCAGCCCCGGCTCTGGGCTCTGGCTCCGGCCCTGACTCTGGCCCGGCTCTGCCCCAGCCCCGGCTCTGGGCTCTGGCTCCGGCCCTGACTCTGGCCCCGGCTCTGGCCCCAGCTCTGGCTCTGGACCTGACTCTGGCCCCGGCTCTGGCCCCAGCTCTGGTCCTGGCCCCGGCCCCGGCCCTGACTCTGGCCCGGCTCTGGCTCTGGCCCCAGCCCTGACTCTGGCCCGGCTCTGGCTCTGGCCCTAGCTCTGGCCCTGGCTCTGGCCCCTGGCCCTGACTCCGGCCCTGCTCTGGCCCCTGGCCCTGGCCCCTGGCCCTGGCCCCGGCTCTGGCTCCAGCTCTGGCTCTGGCTTTGGCCCTGGCCCCGGCTCTGGCTCTGGCCCCGGCCCTGGCTTTGGCTCTGGCCCCGGCCCTGGCTCCGGCCCTGCTCTGGCCCCAGCCCTGGCTTTGGCTCTGGCTCTGGCCCCCGCTCCAGCCCAGCGACTGCTGCTGTGAACCTCCAAGGAGTGAATCACAGGCAGGCGCGCTTCACAGATTTTGTTAAAAAAAAAAAAAAAGGAGAGGGTGGGTATTGTGGCACAGCAGCTGAAACTGAATACAATGCTGGCATCCCACAAGAGCACAGGTTTGAGTCCCCAGCTGCTCCGCTTCCTGTCCAGCTCCTTGCTAAGGCATCTGGGAAAGCAGCAGAGGATGGGCCAGGGGCCTGGACTTCCGCTACTACCCACGCGGGGACCTGCATGGAGCTTCGGGCTCCTGGGTTTGGCCCAGCCCAGCCCTAGCTGTCGTAGCCCTTTGGGAAAGGAGTCAGTGGACAGAAGACCCTTTGCTTTCAAATAAGCAAACAGGAGGAGCAGATTCACTGTGATGATCAGCCAGGGTGTCACTCCGCACTCCCACGGGGTGCCGGTATGGAGGCGAAAGCTTAGCTGTGCCCCAACACCAGCCCGTACATCCGTCCTTCACACTGCAGGGCCGTGGCATCTCCAGGAAGACCACGCGGAGCAGCAGTTACTCCCAAACACCCGTGGGAGGAGGGGCTGCCACAGGGAGCTCTCTCTGAGCCATTTCCACACTCATCAACTGGGATGGTCATGAACTCCCTAATCAGATGGACCAGATCAAGTGTCACACAGCCAGGAAGCCTGTGAAATGGAAGCTGTGATGATTCGTTAATGAACTACCCTCCAGTGGACACAGAGCTCCCAGCAGGCGGCCCTGGCGCCCTGCCCTGGAGGCACTGGGTCGCTTCAGGGCTCTAGGGGACAGGGCCACAGATGGGTGCTTCCCCCACCCTAGGGCAGCCAGAGTGGAGGACCTGCTGGGCCTAGGAGGTGCCCTGGGGACTCCCCTCTCACTAACTTCTGATGAGGGGCTTCAGGAAGGGCTAAGCCTGCCCCTCAGGGGGGCCAATCAGAATAGCAAAAGAGGCTACAAGTGTTCCTTGGGCCACCAAGGTGGGTTTGGGGATGTGAGCAAAGAGGGCCACAGCGATTCAGCCTGGGAACCAGACGGAAACTTCCTGAAAGACACAGGATCCCCATGCCTGAGTCTTGCAGATGCCTGCAGCTGTGAACCATGGGAGAACGGGGGCATGCCCGCTCTGCGGGTCACTGATTTAGTCCTATCAGCCAGGGCAGCTCCTGGCTCAGGGCAAGCGCTCAGGGAAGATCTGCTGAGTGAGCCACACAGCTTCCCACAGGGCAGACGCCTGCATCCGGCCAGCTGGCACAGTGGAGGGTGGTGAGCAGAGACGACTCCCTGGGGGCTATGAAGCTTCAGGGGAAGCAGTGGACAGAGGTCTGGGGCGTGACACACTCTAGAGCCAGGGCTGGGGCTGCTTGGCAAGGCCTGCTGCACCAGCATCCCATAGCAGCACTGTGAAATCCCCAGGCACTGCGCTTCCCATCCAGCTCCCTGCTAAGGAACCTGGGCTCCTGGGGGCTTGGATCTGTGCGGTCCATGTGGAAGACCAGATGGGGTTTCAGACTCCTGGACCAGCCTTGGCCAATGCAGCCATTTGGGGAGGAACCAGCAGATGGCCAACTTCTCTCCCCACCTCTCTGCAACTCTGCCTTTCTTAGCACGCGGGTGGGGGAGGCGGGGATGGGGGTTGGGGACGGAGGCTCACAGTCCCAGGCGTGCAGGCACTAAGGGGCTCCTTTAGGGCTGGCAGGACCTGAAGGTGTCCAAGGCGGGTGACCCTGTGTACCGCCAGGGGCTGGGCCTGGGATGGCACCGCCCAGCACTGTAAGAGTCCCTTGGGGGGTGTGGCCGGGTCAGGACAGATCAATACAGGCAGAGATGGGCTCTGCCACCTTAGTAGTGCTGTGAGTGTCCATTAGCTCCGTCCTCCTGGGCTCCACCAGAGATGAGGGGCTGACCCCTACACCCCACCTGCCCCCGCCATCGAGGGTGAGCAGGGCGCCTGCCCCGGATTGCTGGCTTAAACCCACTGCCCTGTGGCTTCACTACTTAACTCTTCCCCTGCAACCTTTTTGCAGTCCCCGCCTACAAGGTCACAGCGCCCCCTGCCGGCCCCAACTGCTGGGACACAGGGACGGCTGAGACACTACAACTGGGAGCCGCCGATCACAAAGCTGACAAAGCCCCAAACAAACGCCCTTTTAGGGTCTAAGATTTATTGGCTGCGTGTTCAGACACTCACAGAGGAACACAAACTGACAGCTGGGTGAGGCGTGGGGCGAACTCAGCTGCAAAAGCGTCGACTCTAGTGCCTTCTGTCCGTTTGGTGAATTGCTTGTAGCTGTGGGCTCTGGGAGTGTTAATACCGTCTTAAAGCTGCAAATCAGGCTGCCTCACGTTGGGGGCTTCTTTATAAGACTCCTCAAATGCCCACAATGGTCGGCGGGAGCGCTGAGTTACAACAAAGCCAGGAGCCAGGAATTCAACCTGGATCAGGCACAGGGAAGGCTGGGTCCCAAGTGCATGAGCAGGCAGCTCAGGAGAATCCAAATGCCCACCCCCTATATGCGCTTAAATGCTCACACTACGTACACCCTGCGCATAATACGCTATCCATGACTGCTAAATACCAGCACTCATGCACACACACACACACACACACACACACACACACACACACACACAGCCGGGTCCTGATAGGGACATAATAAACCCTAAAGCTGGAGACCGACTGTCACACAGCATGCTCACGGGCCACTCCAGTTATAAATAGACTCGGGGGCAGTGACTGACAGCAGCAGGGCACGTGAGTCCCTCCCCGAAGACCGCTGGCCCCGGCCAAGGTGGCAGGGACCTGGTTGTCACCTCAGGAGCCCCCAGAGCTCGCGGGCCCACCGGGTTCACCCCTAGCCATCCGCATGGCAGCAGGGCTTCCCTTCACCCCTCTGCTACTCTGTCAGTTATGGCTTCGGCTGTTTCTAAAACAGATACTGGGCTCTTTCTCCACCTTCCAGTGATTTTTTTTTAAAAAGATTTATTTATTTTGATTGGAAAGGCAGATATACAGAGAGGGGGAGAGACAGAGAGGAAGATCTTCCGTCCAATAATTCACTCCCCAAGTGAGAGCAACAGCCAGTGCTGAGCCAATCCAAAGCCAAGAGCCAGGAGCTTCCCCAGGTCTCCCATGTGGGTGCAGGGTCCCAAGGCTTTGGGCCAGCCTCGACTGTTTTCCCAGGCCACAGACAGGGAGCTGGATGGGAAGTGGATCCGCTGGGATTAGAACCGGCGCCCATATAGGATCCCGGCAGGAGCAAGGCGAGGACTTTAGCCTTTAGGCTACTACACTGTCCCCCACCCACGAAGCCGGGAGTGGAATGTGAGGTGCACACGCAGAGCGGGGGTTCGATGTATTTATGCTTTCCAACACTAATGCCCGGTTGTGCTGTGCTGCCACGGGGGCAGTGGGCCCATGGCTCACTGGGCACTGCCCAGGGGGAGGCCAGTTTTACTGCTGTCAAACAAAGCCTACAGTGGTCAGGGCAGTCCCAAACCCAGACCCAAGACTACCTGCTCCATGTAGGCTGAGGCACAGCCTCTGGTCTTCTGAGTGCTGCCCTCGTACAATGTCCCCATCTTTGGAGTGTCCAGGAGGTGGCTCTGACCACAGAAAAGGGACAAGGAAGTGGAGCAGTCCCTGGTCAGCTGGCCTCTGGCCTGTGACTTCTGCCTGTGCCTTCATGGAAATCTCTCCAAGTAACTGGGAGAAAGGGTCAGTTCTTGCGGATCCGGTCACCACAGCGGCCCTGTCACAGCTCCACAAGCTCGGAGGAGGGTCTCGACTGTGGACGCAACTGTTGTGTGGCCGAAGGAAACTGACCCAGCCCCATGTGACCCCCAGCCAGGCCCTGGCCACACCGGCCCAGCCCACCCTGGCTCCAAGAGGCAGGTGCTGGCCACCCACTGCCAAGAACAAGGTCAGAGCTCCTCGCCAGGGTCTCAGCATTAGCAAGAGGTCCCAGGTGCCACCACAGGTAAACATGGGGACCCCCCCCCCGGGGAGACATCCTCAGCCACCCAGCAGTGGGTGAACCGTCCACAGTGACTCCAACAATAGGAAGGGCTCAAAGCCCAGGGGCCAGGGGCAGCGTCCCGAACAGTACGAAGGGCTAGAGGGTCAGGAGTCCAGACTGTGGGGGCAGGGGGTTCAGGAAACAGCGTCCCCTTCATGTCACGTGGCCGTGACCTCAAACTAGAGGGCCCAATGGCAGACATACTGTGGGGCATGGGGGTTGACGAGGGACTGGGCATGTCTCCATGAACTTTCTCTGAGATCCTCCGAGGCTACCCAAGGACCAGGAACATCCTCCCTGGAATTCTGTATGTTGGGGACAGTGCCAAGTGTCAGTGGAGGAAGAAACTAGAATTTTCCATCTGGTCCAGATGGGCGAAGGCCAAGCCACCTCCGGCAATCACTCGCGGTCCAGCCCGCCTAAGCGTCCCCCTCCTCTCTTATCTTCCCGTGTTTACTTCTCCACAGGTAGTGGATGACTGATAACGAACATGACATCACCGCTTCCTGGTGTGTGTCACGGGGTGGGGGTGCAAGCCCCTGGCAGCCCTGGTGAGCCACAGCTGGCCAACAGGGAGAAGCTGGTGTGCTACCTGCTCTGCTGTTGAGCGTCTGATTCCCCGTCACCACCAAGACAGAAGGCTCTTGAAGTCCCTCCGGGGCATCCATCCTACCCATCCACCCACCCAAGTACAACTGGCCGCAAAAACGTGCACGGTCCCAGAACTTGCAGTGTCCTCCGGGAGACCTGCTGGCAGAGCAGTGCTTAGAGAGCACCCAGCCTGGCACAAACCAGGAGGAAGCAGAGGCTGGCAGGGCTGGAGGGGCGCCCAACATGGCTGGACTGGCAGGGAAGAGGCCACAACTCCAAGTCTAAACTGTCACGTGAGGACGGGGCCCAGCAAGGGCAGGCCAAGATGGACCGGGAGCTGACCAGGCCCGGGGGTCCATCCCGGCCCCTCGGGATCCCAGTGGGAAGTCTCCCTCTGCCTAGAACCCCATGGCACGGCCATGCAGGGTCAGGGTCAGAGGAGGGGTTCCCCTTCTTTGAGGCTGCAGTGTGCACCACCTTTTTCCAAAGCTGCTCACTCTCCTTGGTGTCGTTTTGTTTTGGTCTTCCTGACCCCGGGACCCCCAGCACCTTTGACCTGGGGGAGCTCCCACCATCCTGACCACTGTGATTTGGCACAGTCAGGAGGGTTTCTGCCGGTGTGGGGATGAGTGGGGAGTGCACGAATGGCCTATGGAAGACACGAAGAACATACAGCCCGGTTCTAATTCCCTTTGGCCGAGACCCTCCGGGACACGGGCCTGGATCTCAAACGTCACCCACCAGCCTCGCGCCTTCACCCGTGTCCCTCGCCCAACATCAAGGTTCCAAGTGGGTGCCATAGACGCCCTTCTCACCTCCCCGGGCAGGAGGGAAGCAGAGCTTCCATCCCGGAACTGCCCAAGGACGCCTTGGCAAAGACTGACCGGTCCCTCCTCAGTTCCGCCCCTAGTCCATTGAGCCATTTAGCCCGGTAAGCCCCACCCAAATTACTTCTATCTCCCACACTATTGGCTCGCGCCGACGTCAATCCTCCAGGAGCTCTCTTCTATAGGCTAAGGACTCCAACTCCCGCCGCGGCGCCTCGCTCCGCCCCCTCACCACACGCCTGCCCTCACTATTGGCTGACCCGCATGCCCCTCTGCCAGCAGCCCTCCCTATTGGCTACCCAAGATTTTTGCCGGTGCGGGCTGTAATTGGTCGTGGACACATGTCCGTCCCCTCGGCAACCACCTGCGAGGGGTCGGAGAAGGGACGTGGGGTCGGACTCACGCTGAGCCGGAGGGAGGCAGATGTAGGTCTTGAAGAACTCGCTGCGGCGGGCGGCCTCCTTAATGCGGTTGGCCAGCGGCTTGCTGACCTGCCGGATGCCCAGGTAGAGCAGCTTCGCCATGGGGAACGCGCCCACCACCATCTTGGCGGCCGCACTGGGCACGCGCAGCCCGGCTGACTGTGGGCGGGGCGCCGCTGCTCCCCCGCCCGCTCGCGCGGCCGTGCGTGCCTGCGTCCGTGCGTCAGCACGCCCGAGGGGGCGTGAGCGTGCCCTGACGCCGTCGCTGCGTCGACGACGTCCGCTCGTTGAAGAGGGTGGGTGGGAGGTGCCGTTCAACGGCCGCTCCGGCGTGACGTCACCGCGGCGTGACGTCACGCCCCAGGAAGCGCGCTGCGTTTGTCCTAATTAGGTGTTAGGGAGAAGGTTCCCTGGGAACTGGCAGGTGTTGGGGCCCTGGACCAGGGTTCCGCTTCATCCTGCCCTTTCCCGGGTCATGCAGGCCGGATAGGGGCTGCGAGCGGGCACAGGCTTCTGGGGTCTGCAGAACTGCATGAAGCAGCCTTGGGACCTATAAAACCCGACCGTCCTCCAACCCCAAATCCAGCTTCCTCCACTGCGGGGTGTATGGGGAGGTAGTGAGGGTCCCCAGGGAGCTGGCCCAGGATGGAGCTGAAGAACATGGCCCAGAGTGGCCCAGCAGGGAGCAAGATCTTGTAAACAGGGTCAGCGAGGGGTTGAGAGCTGAGGGACAGGCAGGCGGAGAGCCGGGCCGGGTGCAGGAGGAACAAAGGCACATCTCCCCGTGTTGGAGGCGGGGGACCCCACGCCTTCCTTGGCATCCATGCACTGCACCCCCTGTGGATCCTTTGCCCAGGTCCCTGGCACTGGCGAACCTGCCTCCTGTGGTGCTGGGTTGTCTGTTGAGCCCTGATCGGGGGTACTACATAAGCCTAGGGATCGAAGACCTAATGAGGTGACCCAGGGCATGAGCCCAAAGTGTGGTTTCCTTGGAGCCTAGAACAGAGCCTGGCACCGACTGCTATTGAATGAATGGGAAGGTGCATGTGGTGGGGGTAATGCCTGGTCCTCCACAGGGGCTGTGTCCACTGCACCTTAGCCCCTTGCATCTGCATCCTGGTCGCTTTGGGGCCTGGTGGGAAGCCTCCCAGGTCTCTGCCTCCCTCTCTTCTCTGACTGCCCCTCTCCTCCCCCCACCCCGTCCCCGCCAGGCACCAAAGCTCTGGCTTCCTGCATCTCGCTGCTTCCTCACGCCCTTGCCCGTCCCCCCCCCCTTCTCTTCCGAGTGTGGGTTTTTCCATCCACTGAGAGGGACTCTTGTGCAGTCAGGGTGTGCATAGTCTGGGCATCTTCCCCGCCCAGGGGGAGCCATCCTTGAGTACCTGCCCTTATAGGAGGGGAGAGTTGTGGCAGGAGACCTGACCGGAGCTGAAACTCCTGCTGCCGTCGAGCCAGCCCAAGGGACTGACATCATCGGGGCCATTGCTGGTGATCCCCCTGCCCCAACAGGCCAGGGGAAGGGATCCCGGGCCATCCCCAGGGGCGTGGGAACTGAGGCAGAGCTGGAGAGAGGAGAAGCAGGCCGGGCCAGCTGCGGTGCTGACTCACAGGCCAGCCCAGTGGCCAGCCCCGCTCAGGGGCCTGGAGTCACGGCCTTGCCCTAGGCCCATGGGCTCCGTCCATACCAGGAGCCCTTCCCGAGAAACCTATCCTGGGATGTGGGAGGTTGTAGCTGCTTCTTGCCCCATTCCACCCCACCCCTGGGCCCCAGCCAGGATCTGTGCAAGTTAAGTTGAACTTGCTGCACATTGGGCTTCCAGCTTCTGCCCTCGCCTCCCCTCATCGACTCCCCAGGTGGCAGCCCGCAGGATCCGTCCATATGTAGGTCACATCGTTTCTGTTCTGGGCCTCCCATTTTTCTCAGAGCTGACTCTCCCCCATGCCTGTTCCCTCTGCTGACCTCCCTCCACCTTCAGGTCTCACCTCCCCAGAGTCCTCCTCATTCCTCCAGGTCACTTTGTGTCCCCCTCAACTGGTTTACCACTCCCCTTAACATTGAACAATTCCAAACATCTATTTATTTATTTCTTTTACTCGCCCATCCTGAGCCACAGAGGGCAGGCCCAGCACCCAGGGTCCCCAGCACCACCCTTGCCCTTCATGGAATTGTCAATCCACTTGGTTTTGTTTCCTTCAGTGGGGGGAGTGGGGGCTGCCCTGCTCACCCCTCCTCCAGGCAGTCTGCCTGGATTATCTAAACCCAGGCTCCCCTCCTTTCATCCTGGTCCCTCCCAAAGAGAGGGCAGCAGAGCTTGACACACACCACAACTCGGCAGTCACCCACTGGTCTCTGTAATCAACCGATAGGCAACCGTCACTGCTCAGGGGCCGGGGAAGGGGGGCGGTGCTTTCCCACGTAGGCAGGGGCGCAGCCTGGGCTGTCTCGAGCTGCAACATGGATTGGAGCTGCTGCCAGAAAACCAAGTCTGGCTTCTCCCTGGGACGACCGCCTTCAGCGCTCTGCAGCCCCCTCTCCCTGGACGGCACAGATTTGCGGCCCCTTGTGGGGACTTTGTCCTCCCTTGGTCTTTATCTCCTGGCAATCACATGGACTTTGGTGTTTGGGTCAATTTCCTGTTAGCCTCTTCCGGGGAACCCACCACCACCACCACTCCCACCCAGACCCTAACCGGGGCCCTGCAGCTCCTGTGGGACAGGCCCAGGGCTGTGGGCTGGCCTTGGTGGAAGAAGCCAGTTGACCAGTAGCATACCAACCCGTTCTCCTGGCGTTCTTATGAATATGCACACCGTCTTATTTACATACAATTTGCATCAGCAGGCAGGGAGGGTCAGGGGTGATGGTGTTGGTGGTGGAGTAAGGGAGGCTGATTTGCCCCAGGTGCAGTTCACTTGGGCAGCAGCGGTGGCGCTAGCATCTTCAGCTGCACCTGCTCCCCGGGGGTGGGTGGTGTGGCAACCCAGCCAGCCGCCGCTGCTCCTGCCGCGCTGCCCTTCCTCTTGGAGGTGAGTGGGGTCTCCAGGGTGAGAGAAGCCGTGGCCATCTCCTGGGGCTTGTCACTGGCCAGGAATCGCAACAGGTCGTGTAGCGCCTGGGCCACGTCGCCTCGGGCACCCTCGTTGACCAGGCAGTAGAGGATGGGGTCAGCGACACAGTTGAGGCTGGTGAAAGCCAGCGAGCTGTGATAGGCGGCGAAGACGCGCTCCTCGAAGCCACAGTCCCAGGGGCGGCCCAGGTAGACAGCGCTGCGCAAGAGCAGCAGGACGTGGTAGGGCGCAAAGCAGACCAGCACGATGGCGATGAGGCCCAGCGCCAGCCGCTTGATCCGGACCTTCTCCCGGCGCTCGGTGGACACGCTGGCCCGCACGGCCCGCAGGATGCCGCGGTAGGAGAGCAGCATGAGCGCCCACGGGAAGAGGAAGCCGGCGAAGACGCGGTAGAGATTCATCCAGGCCACCCAGCCTTCCATAGGGAACTTCTCGAAGCAGAAGGTGTGGTTGTAGCGGTCGCGGAAGAGCTCGTCATGGAACAGGGGCGCCGAGTTGGCGCCCAGCTCTGTGGCCCAGACCACGGAGCTCACGGCCACGGCTGTCTTAACGCGGCGCAGGCGCGCAAAGCGCAGCGGGTGGGCCACGGCCAGGTAGCGGTCCACGGAGATGCAGCAAAGGAAAGCGATGCTGATATAGATGTTGGTGTAGAAGACGAAGCCGAAGAGCTTGCAGGAGCTGGGGCCGTGGATCCAGTTGTCGTGGTGCAGGAAGTAGTCGACCCAGAGCGGCAGTGTGCAGATGTAGAGGAGGTCGGCGACGCTCAGGTTCATCAGATAGACGCCCAGCTCGTTGCGTTGGCGCACCTGGCGGTAGGCCGCCCACAGTGCCAGGCAGTTGGTGGGCAGCCCCACGCCGATGACAAAGATGTAGAGGGACGGGGGAAAGAGGTGGTCCACGCGCGAGTCCACGTGGCAGCCGTCCCACGTGCGGTTGCCCATCCCGGGCGCGGCTTTCCAGGCGTCCCCCCTGACCCACAGGGGCTGCAGGGCCACGGGGGGCGGGAGGCCATCGGAGCACACCCCCCAAGCCCCCTCCTCGGAGGCTCAGGGGAACGGCAAGGGGGGCCAAGGGGCGAGGCAGAGGCCGAGGGGTGGGGGATCAATAAAGGGGTCTGTCAAGGAGTTTCTAGACCCTAACCAGGGATTATGGGGGAGTCCTCACAAAAGCTGGCCTCAGCGGGTGGTGGTGCTGATACGGGAGATGACTGTGGACGACCTGGAAAGTCACAGTGGGGCAGTGTATAGTGAGGTGCAAGTGGTGCGGAGTGTTCTAGAAGGCAAAGGAGACCCACAGGACAGTGCAGTCAGGGAGAGCTGGAGAGACCAGGGTGACATTTCCTAGGATGCCATGCAGGAAGTGAGGAGCAGTGGGAGAAAGGAGGTGTTCCCTCTCCCGGAAAAGGGGATATGTGTAAAAGGGAGGGGTTCTCAGGAGACAGGCTGCGGGGGACAAGAAGAATGAGGTCAGAGGTGGAGGGATGGAGGGGGCAGGAGACCGACTCTGGCTTGGTCCTGGTGCCGTCCAAGGGACTGGGAGGGGAAATGGCTCCCAACCCAACACCAAGTTCAAGGCTGACCGGCAGCAGTGCCTGTGGGGGAGGAGAGAGGACAGCGTGAGGATGTGTGGACACACCATCCCAGCCCCCTTGGGTGTCTGTCCCAACCGCACAGCTCAGAGGACAGCCTGGGAGAGGGGTCACCTCCTCCAGACAGATGCTAAGATCAAGACGGTGGCAGGGTGGGAGAGGCGGGGGACAGGGCTCAGCAAGGTGGATTGGGCCCACCCCCACCCCAGACCTGGGACACACAGCAAGGCAGCGGGCTGGGACGAGCCAGCTGCCCCCACGCGGCATGTAGAACAGCCTTATCCTGTCAGTTGATGTGCAATAAGTGTTCCCCATCCTCAGTGCTTGCCCTGGGCATCACCACATGGACCTCACCTAGGGGGGCTGTGCTCCACCCCGGCCAACTGAGGTGCAGAGTGGCCTGAGACCTGTCCAGGGTTCTGGGGACGGAGGGGACAGCTCCGGCCCTGTCAGCTCTCTCCTCCGGCCACTGCTTCAGTTCCAACAAGGGCTGGACACAGAGAGGCCGGGAAGGGGCTGCTGGGCTCAGTCCAAGGCAAAGCGGGGACACCCCTCCTCCTCCAACCTCACAGGGAACCATGGCCTGTGTGACCCCTGGCTCAGGGGAGAGCAGCAAGCAGGACCCAGAACCTGGCCATGGTCAGGGGTGCAAGACCCTTGTCACAGGCACCGGCCATGTCATTCTGCCGGGGTCTGCACGTGTTTGGGTGCGGGGTCCCGAGGCTTTGGGCCATCCTTGACTGTTTTCCCAGGCCACAAGCAGGGAGCTGGATGGGAAGTGGAGCCGCTGGGACACAAACCTGGGTGGCATCGCATACTGGCACTGGTCCTTAGTCCCAGCCCAAAACCCTGGGACTCTGCACCCGCATGGGAGACTCAAAGAAATGTCCTGACTCCTGGCTCCTGGCTCTGTATCGGCTCAGCTCCGGCTGTTGCGGCCGCTTGGGGAATGAACCAGCAGATAGAAGTTATTTCTGTCCTTGTGTCTGTAAATCTGAGTCTCCAATAAAATGGCTAAAAAGAAAGTCACAGAGAGAGGAGAGGCAGAAATCTGTTTCTTTGGTTCACTTTCCAAATAGCCGCGACAGCTGAGGCTAGGGGAGACCTAAGCCACGCCAGGAGCTTCTTGAGGGTCTCCCACATGCGTGCAGGAGGGGTCCTTGCACTTGAGCAGTCCTCTGCTGCCTTCCCCAAGTATGACAGCAGAGAGCTGGGCTAGAAGTGGAGCAGCCGGGACTTGAACCAGTGTTCAGATGGGATGCTGGCACTGCAGACAGCAGCTAAACTTATGGCACCACAGCGCTAGCCCCTCCTTTTCTCTTTTTTTTTTTTAAATAAGATCTTAATTGGAAACTCAGTGTGAGGCAGTGAGAAGGGGGAAGCGCTCCATACTCTGAGGATGCGGTGGGGGAAGGTGGAACTGGAGAGCTCGGAGTGCCTGGTTCTATTCCCAGTTGCGCTCTCCATCCTGGTTCCTGCTAATGTGCATCTGAGGCAGCAGGCGATGGCCCAAGTGCTTGGGCCCCTGCTGTCCTTGTAGGAGGCCCCGACGGAGTTCCAGACCCCTGGCTTTGGCCTGGTCCCAGCCCTGGCTGTTGCATCCCCATGTGGTGGATGGACCAATGCATGCAAGAACCCTATTTCTCCCTTCTTAGTTGCTCCACCCTTCAAACAGATCTCTTTCTGAATAAATAAATGGATAACCCTTGGCCTGGGCGGGCTTCCTCCTCTACTTCCTCAGCCCCTCCCTGTCCATCCAGAACGGGCGAGTCTCCTGGGCAACAACATCTTCAGTATACAGGAGGTGCTCAATAAATGACCAGGCACAGACGCCTCCATGACACTTCCCAGAAACCCAGAGCCAGGAGCACCCCCTGGGCAGCCCATTCCCGACTCACTCTACACCAAGGCTGTAACCCCCCACCCCCGCCAAGTCAGGCTCAATCCAGTCCTCATGGCCGCCCCAAGGGAAATGGCAGGCAGGATATGCCGGCGTCACAATCCCGGTGAAAGCTTATGGTGGGTGCACTCACCACCCCCCCACCCAGTGGGGTCCTCAGAGCTGCGGCCACGCCCCACGCCCCACCCCCCACCCCCACACCACTGCAGTGTCTGGGAGGGGCACCTACTGCAACTGGACAGCAAGATCTTGCCCTTCTCTCTGGGGTCTCTGTTCCCCTCACCCCCACTCTTTCTCTGCCTCTTGGTCTTCCCCCTCCTTCCTTCAGGGAGGCGAAGAGACCCTCAGGGGACCGGTTCCCCTTCAGTGAGCCGAGCACAGCACAGCAGAGAAAAGCCCCAGTGAGTGGCCCGTGCAGTGTCCGGGCAGCCAGCAGATCCGGGAGCTCCCGTCTAGCTCATGTGGTGGGGAAGCTGGAGGGGCCCCTTCTCTATCCCCACACCTGCATCTCTGTCTGTCTCCTGAGCGTGGCCCAGGCTGGAGCAGGTGCGCAAAGGGCAGGAAACTGGTGTTACTTCCCACTGCTAACTTCCTCCACGGCAACCACAGCATGGCCTCGCCCCTTCCTCTTCACCCTCCTCCCCCTCCCCTAATGCACCTACTGCTTACAGATGCTGGACATTGGAACCTGAGGCCCAGAGCTTCTTGACCAGGTCATGTCCAGGGACAGGGCAGGGCCCCTTGCTCCGTCTTCTCTCTCCCATTCTGGTTTCCCCGGGGTGGGGCGCTCCAAGCTCTGGGAGAAAGTGCTGGAGAAAACGGTTTCGCCACAACCAGTGGAAGCAACCCCGCGGACCCCCCCAGGCACCTCCAGATCTCGCCTAACCTTGCTAGCCGGCCCCCAGGGGGTCAGGACCTCTTCAGTTGGGAACAAAGCTAACTTCCTTTCTCAGCCTCTGGCAGGGTGAACCCCCAAGTCTCACACCTTACAGTTAGCTCTGCCTGTCCCACAGGCTCCTCCCATTCCCTCCCTGCCCCTGCATTGCCCTGCTGGCCCCATGCAGAGATAAAGCCCTCACGTGAGGCGATAGGATAGCAGGCACCAACAGACACGGCTCAGACCCCCGGCCTCTCTCACGGGCCCCAGCTGCCCGGGTTCAGATAAGTCTCCACACCCCTGGGAGGCCGGCCAACCACCCACCCAACCCCCAAATCCAGCAAGGCTAGGGACAAGTGATGCAGACCCCCACAGCCCCAGCTCTCACACTCTCTCACCGGCCTGTCGGGCGGTCCGCCCCTTCCCTCTGTGGGCTCCAGCCGCAGGCGGCCCCAGGGGACTGGCCAGCTCCGGTCTGCTCATTAGGGAACGAAATGTGATCACAGTGCCTTGCCTCGCTCCCCACCTGCTGTCCTGGCAGCCACGCAGCGGAAACCCGGGTGGGAGGGTTAGCCAGGCCACCCAACCGCCCTGCCCAGACTCAGTTTCCCCATTTTCTATGGATGGGGCAGCAAGGGGTGGGCTCCACTATTCCCCAATCCCCAGAAGGAAAACTTGGAGTCCTCAGCCCTCTCCTACATCTGCATCCTCCTGATGTTCTAGATTCCACGTTTTCAGATCCCCAAGTTCTATAGTTAGCCTGGTTCTACAGAACATTCTAGAACATTCTAGACCTTTATGTTCCTTCCATTCTATTATGAAGGCACCCCCCACTGGTCAGTGCCGGCCCTTCCCTCCGATGTGTTCAATACTCCAGGAGCCTTGCATTCCAGGATTCTCAAGTTCTATTGTTAGCACACTCTAGGATTTTTCTTTTTTTCAAACATGCTTTGACTTTTAGAATCTATTATTAAACCTCACCGATTTTTTATCTCGGCCCCACAAACGTGTGTTTCCCTTTTCCTACAGAAATAGGAGCACACGCTCCATGCCCCCCCAACCCTCCCCGCACCCCTGTTGGCTCTCCTGAGCCCTTCAAAGTCCCCCAGGCGTGGATTCACAGAGGCAGAGTGTGGTGCTGGGGACACAGCCTGGCACCCCCTGCCAACCTGGGCCTGAGAGCTCCCCCCACCACCTGGGGAGGGCACCTCAGGCACCCCGCCCGGCCTCTTCACCCTCTGCTCCTCCGGGTGCCTTGGCCCTCCCGGCTGACACCGGCTGAGTTATTATTTGTCTAGACACAAACCAAATTACAGGCCCTGTCCCTAGGGAGGGAACAGTGGGCTTGCAGGGCAGGGTCAGAGCCAAGGGGTAGGGGTTCACCCCTGTTTCCGCCCCCCCGCCCCCATATACCTTGCTCCCTCTCTTGCTCCCCACCCCAGCACCACCCAAGCTACAAGGTTTGGGAAATATTTTTCTCTCCTCAGCTCTCAAGCCCTCCCTTCTGGGTGCCAGCCAGGCACGCTCACCTCCCCTGGCACCCCTTGCCGCCTCACTGCACGAAGCCTCATGTTCCCCCCCCAACCCCCCCAAAAAAGATAATCCTCCTTAGCGGCGACACAGGAAGCCAGAGCTCTGGATTTAAGCTCCCCTGGAACTGCAGTGGGAGCCAGGCACCAACTCAGTCCAAGGGGACTTGTTCAGGACTCAGTTTCCCTTGGTTGAAGCCATGCAGGGGAGGGGCAGGCAGGCACACAGAGGGGTGCTGTGCTTCAGACAGTCCAGCAAGTCTCCAGGAGCTCTGAGCCCAGATGCAGGACCTGGGATCCCAGACTGCTCCCCCTACGCACACCTGCCCTTGCCCTTGAAGTTGGGTCCTGCCGTCACCAAGAGGTTTAGGTTCAGGCTTTCTGGATTCTCAGTCCCCAGGATTAAGGAGTTCCCTACCAGTCTGCCCCAGTGTAGCTGCACCTTAACCCTAAACCTCAAACGTGGGTGGGGAGATCTCTGAGTAAGCTCATGGTGGTCCCCTGGGAAGGCATGGGGGGATGTGGCTCCGTCCTCTTCTTGAACCCCCCCCAGCCCACACACCTATTCACACACACATACACACAGAGGAACCGTGGAGCAGGCATTGCGGTGGGTGGGGGAAATGGGAGGGTCAAGTTCAAGGTGTGTGCGTGTCTGGGGGACTGAGGCCAAAGTAGGAAGGAGTTAATGATGGCCCAGCCAAATTCTGGAAGGAAGTGAGCGGAGGAAGTCCACCCCACCTCCCAGGCAGGAATTCCTGCAACTGGAGGGTAGTGGGGGGTAACTGGACAAGGGGGTCGTCCAGGACACAGTGCCCCTGAGTGCATTTGTTTCAGGTCACGTTCCCCGTTCCCCTTGCCCTCATCCCTTCCCCCAGGAAAGTTCTGGGATGAGGTTTTGCAAGGGGAAGAAGATGAGGCTGAAGGTGCGGAAATAAGGTCTCAGACCGGGCCACACAGGCGACACAGAGACGGGAAGGGCGGACACTGGCGGGCGCTCGGGAAGCCGGGGTGTGTGTGTGTGATTGTGGGGAGGTGAGGGTGGGGGCGCCCAGGGACAGCCAAGCCGAGCTGGATGCTCCGCGGTAGACCCTGGGACCCAGAGCCCGAGAGACACACCCGGGAGCTCAGAGACCTGCATGAGGCAGTGCACCCTATGGGGACGCGGGGCGCACGGTGGGCAGCGGGGGCGAGGGCACGGCCCGGCCTGGGGGATGGCCGGGGCGAGGGCGGGTGCTTACCTGCACCTGCCGGCTACTGGAGGAGACGCGCGCCGGCGCCTCTGTCCACTGCGAGCCAGGTCCGACGGCGGGCAGCTGCGGCGCGGGGACCCAGCGGGAGCCCCCGCGGGGCAGGACAGCAGCGATTCCCTCGGGGCCCCGGGGACCGGAGCCGCCGGCCGAGGCCCCGCCTCGCCAGGCCCGCCCCCGTTAACTCCTCCCCTGCCGCGCCCCCTTAACCCCTCTAGACCGCCACCCCCCAATGCAGGTTTCTGGCTTTGGGGAAAGCTCGTCCACTCCACCCTTGCCCGCTGCTGGGACAGGTCCCGTCTGGGAGGTCGGGACTCGCTGCCTATAAATGCTGCTACGGTACCAAGGATATCCAGCCCTGGGCTGGCGTGGGGAGACTTCAGGGAGCAACCCTGAGCCGTCTCGGGTCCACTTCCCCCGCCTCCAAGCTTGGGACCACCACCCCCATAGACTCCCAGAACTTACAACTTGGCCGCACCTCAGGATGCTAATAACCTCGGGCGGTCTCAGTTTCCCCTTTTCTTGGCTCACGGAGGTCCGGACACCTGCCAGCAGCACCCAATTGATCGGAACCATGTCACTCAGCCACCCACACCGCCCCTTTCCTTCTCCCGGCTTCTCCTTTCCTCCCACCATTCCCCATCCAGCACTGGCCCCAACCAACATTTTTTCAAACATATTTTTTTTTGAGATAACGTTTTAAATTTCCATTATGGTCAAAGGCTTCCTGGCTTGCACTAAATAAAGACTTCAACAGAAGAGAAAGAGGCCAGGGCTACAGACAATAACCAACACAGGAGCTGTGCAACCTCAGACGTCTACATTTTAAAACGGTCACATCATCATTAAACTTATAGTCATGATGGCCAGGCACTGTGATACTGGAGTCCTGTGGGCATTTGGGGCTTGTTTCATCCAACATCAATTCTGTGGCTCCAATCAAACCCCCAGACAATCATTTAGCAGCCTTTGTAGTTCCTGTCTTCCTTTCCTTGGCCACCCTCCCCGCCAGCAGGTGTATCCTGAGAGCAGGTGTATTCACGTGGCTGTGTCTGTCAGGGGTGAAATATGCTTTGTTTTCAGCGAGTGAGGCGATGTTTAGTCTTTTCCACCATCAGCACCTCCTTCCTACAGCATCTCTGGGAATTTGTGACTGCCCCAAGGACTTCAGTTATTATTATTATTATTTTAATTATTTTTTTCTTTATTTCTCCCAGAACTTTGAGTTAGCCCTGCAATGTAGCACTCCAAAGGAACAACTCTGAGATTCCTAAAAATTTTGTTTTAATCCTTTGCATCAAAAGTGGGGCCTGACGCAGTGATCTGATGCTTAAAGTCTTCGCCTTGAATGCACAGGGATCCCATATGGGCACCGGTTCTAACCCCAGCAGCCCCACTTCCTATCCAGCCCCCTGCTTGTGGCCTGGGAAAAGAGCCGAGGACGGCCCTGGGACCCTGCACCCACATAGGAGAAAGCTCCAGGCTCCACTTGGGGAGTGAATTATCAAATGGAAGATCTTCCTTTCTGTCTCTCTTCCTCTCTGTATATATGATGTTGCAATAAAAATAACAGAAATCGTTTAAAAAAAAAAAGTGCCTGATTCTTCAGGGAACAGTAAGTGCAGTGAGGAACAAATATGCCCATGGAACTCACCGCCAAATCAAAACTGTTGCCTTGTGCCCCCCTTTGCTGTCACCCTACTTTACTCTCAGGTTACCCTCCCTCCCTTCCTTATAACCCAAGATGAGTTTCATGGGTTCCAGAACTTTGTATAAATGAAAGTCATACAGTTCCTTTAAAAACAAACAAAAAGTAGCCACTCTTGGCATCGTGGGCTGTGTGGCGTCCAGCAGATAACTTCACCTCCCTGGAGCCCTTGTCCCTTCACCTGTCTCCATAGGGACAGACAGGCAAGGACAGCTGCTTCCTCCAAGCGACCCTGGATAGAACTTTCCGGAAAAACTACACATACAACTCCCCTCCACCCAGTTGGCAGGTCAGTTCCTCCCAAGAACAATTCCCTCCCCCACCCCCGTTCTTTCCCAGGCTCCCCTTACAGGTCCCACGGGGATTTTTTGGGATCCCGGAAGGAAGCAAGGGTGACTTCTAGAGTAGTGGGCTCCCGCAGTGTGGGGCAGCCACGGTGGGGCGGGGGCAAGTCCTTCCCCACACTCCCACTTTGGGCTGACTGCAGGGACAGAGTTTGGAGCGCAGTCAGTGGGAACGAGGTGTGGGCAGGGAGGGGCATGACCCAGGGTGGCAGGTGCGGGGAGGGACCCAGGAAGCAAACATCTTCTTCCTGCCCATCCTTGGACCTCCTGTGCAGGCCTTCCCTTAGCACTAGAAGATGGAGACCAAGCCCTGGGCATGGGAGCCTGCCCCGTCCGGGGTCCCAGGACCCAGAGCAGGGGCCCAAAAGCCAAACCTGGACTTGGGGACACGGTAAAGGCCCCCCAAGCGCTTCCCCAAGTGAAACTGTGGAAGGCAAAGTTTTCCAAGCAAGCCCAGGCTGGCCATGAGGGGGCGACAGAGTGCCGGATCCTCCCAACCCCCTTGCAAGCCAGTGCGTGCTCAGCTGAGTCCCCCAAGCTCCCCCCACCCCGGGAACCTGGGTTACCAGGGTCCAAAGGTGGGGAGCAGAAAGGCAGGCTTCGTCCCGGGAGTGGCAGGAAATTGGCCACTGAGGCCTGAGGGTCTGGAGGGATGCTGGGATGGCCAGTCAGTAATGCCACGTGCAGAAAGGCTGGCAGGGCAGGGCTTGAGGGAGGGGCGGTCAGAGCCAGCAGTTGCTGGGTGGGTGGCAGTGGCTGTAGCCCCGGAGGTTGTGAGGGGCTGGGATGCTGGCTGAGACAGCGAGGGATCTGCCTCGTGGTTAGACCGCTGCTTGCATCCTTGCTCCTTACCCAGCAGGCTTGGGCGCCTCTCAGCTCTGCTCCAGGTTCGGGCACCCCGGAACAGGTGACAGCTCAAGTACTTGGGGCCAACGCATGGCATGTTAGTAATCTGGAGAGCCAGACTGAGTTCCTGGCTCTTGGCTTCGGACCTGGCCCAGCTCTCACTGTTGCAGGCATTTGGGAATGAACGAGCTCGCTATGTCCGTCTCTCCACGCCTTATTTATCAAGTAGAAACAATTTTTAAAAATTAAGAGAAGGATCAGAAATGATGGAAAAAGAAAAACTTCTAATTTTGCTTTTTTTTTTTTTTTCCTGTGGTGCAGCAGACTAAGCCTCTAACTTGCAGCACCAGCGTCCCATATGACTCTGGTTCGAGTCCCAGCTGCTCTACTTCCCATCCAGCTCCCTGCTAATGGCTTGGAAAAGCAGTAGAAGATGGCCCCAAGTCCTTGGACCCCTGCACCCATGTGCGCGACTCACAAGAAGCTCCTGGCCAAAATTAGAATTGGTTATTGGAGACACTAGAAATTGAACCAGTAGATGGAAATATATTTCTGTAACTCTTTCAAATAAATAAATCTTTAAATAAAAAGGGGGGGCAGTGTGATAGCCTAGTGGCCAGATTCTCACCTTGCATCTGCCAGGAGGCCATATGGGCACCAGTTCATTACCCCTCTGTTCCACTTCCCATCCAGCTCCCTGCTTGTGGCCTGGGAAAGCAGTCAAGGATGGCTCAGAGCCTTGGAACCTTGCACACACATGGGAATTCCTGGCTCCTGGCTTTGGAGCAGCTCAGCTCTGGCTGTTGTGGCCACTGGGGAGTGAATCAGTGGATGGAAGATCTTTGTGTTTCTTTCTTTCTGTAAATCTGCCTTTCCAATAAAAATAAATAATTTTTTAAAATATGGGGTCATTGCAGGAAGGTGGCTGAAGAGTCAGACTTTTCACCTCTTTCTTATCTCTCTCTCTCATATTCATTCAACAAACACTTGCTGAGCTCCTGCCCTGTGCCAGGCTGTGTTGGGGACACAGTGCTGGTCACACCAGCCCTGTCCTTCTGTCTGGGGACTCAGAGGAGCAGTGACAGATTGGCAGACCTGTCACCAGCTCCTCCATGACACCCAGGGCAGTCAAGGCTGAACAAGACCAAGGGGGGGATGCTCGTGAGTGTGTGGGGGGGAGGCCTTTAGCTTAGTTTTTTGGGGGGAACAGTAACAAGAAGGGTTGGACAGATGATCATGAGAACTTCCACTTGCCAATGTTCGTGGAATTCTGCCGCCCCCTCCAGGAGGCCCTCCCTGATATCCCCCTGGTCTCCCTCTGCCCATTCGTAGCCACTGCTGTCTGAGGACCAGTGCCCACCCCCACCCCATGAGCAGTCAGCCAGGCTCTCCTGGTGACCGCTGCGCCTCGGCTCTGCCTGTCGCAGGCCCCGCCCTGGAATAAAATGCTCCTTATCTGTGTTGAATGAATGAGTCACTGACCACCATTTATATTTGCTACGCATTTACTGCTTTTCAGACACGTGCTAGGCAGGCCGGGGAAAACACGTGGCTACAGTTTTATTATTTTAAGAAAGGCTCATTGACTTCTTTATTTGAAAGGGAGAGAGATGGAGTGAGAAGGAGAGAATTAAAGAGAAAGCTTCCCTCTGATGTTTCATTCCCACAAATGGCTGTGATGGCCAGGTGGGCCAGGCTAAGGCCACGAGCTTCCTCCAGGGATCTCATGAGCGGCAGGACCGACTGCTTGGGGCGTCCTCCTGGGCCTTCCCAGGAGCACGATTAGGGAGCCAGTTGAGAAGTGAAGAAGCCAGGGCCAGAACTGGGAGGCTGGCCGTGTAGACAGAGGTACAGCATGCAGCACCACAAATGCCACCCCAACACCCATCACCCCAATTAAAAAAATTTTTTTTAAAGATGTATTTATTTTTGTTGCAAAGTCAAATATGGAGAGAGGAGGAAAGGCAGAGAGGAAGATCTTTCATCCTTTGATTCACTCCCCAAGTGTTTTTCAGAGTCTCCCATGCAGGTACAGGGTCCCAAGGCTGTGGGCTGTCCTCGACTGCTTTTCCAGGATTAGAACCGGCGCCCATATGGGATCCCAGTGCGTTCAAGGAAAGGACTTTAGCCATGAGGCTACTGCGCCAGGCCTGATTTCAACTTTGAATAGCTCTAATCCCTAATGTCATGGCCAATTGATCATTAAGCGAAATTTCCAGTCGGATGAATGGAGATCTTTGACCAGGAAGATGGAGGAAATGGGGTCTGTAACACAAGGTAGCGACACTTAGAATTTGGCATGGGCATCAGTTTGGGTCCTGGCTGATCCACTTCCCATCCAGTTGCCTCCTAATGGCCCGGGAAAGCAGAAGAAGGCGATTCATGTGCTTGGGTCCCTGCACCCACCTGGGAGACCCAGCGAGAGTTGCAAGTGCCTAGCTTTGGTCTGTCCCAGCTCTAGCTATGGGGCCACTGGGGAATGAGTCAATGGCTGCGAGAGCTCTGTCTCTCCTGTCTCAATAGCCTTGCCTTTCCAATAAAATATTTTTAAAAGATTTTTATTGGAAAGGCAGATCAGACTTACGGAGAGAAGAGACAGAGAGAATAAGATGTTCCATCCATTGGCAGCTGCGCGAGGCACTCTCTGAAGCATCCACCCACCCTCCCCCATGCCTCAACCCTCCCCACCCTGATGGTCTTCATAGATCTACATTCTTGTCAAATATGTGAACAACAACAAAAACAAAATATTCGTTTTTTTTAAATTATTTATTTTTATGGGAAAGGCACATATACCGAGAGATGGAAAGATAGAGAGGAAGATCTCCCATCTGCTGGTTTACTCCCCAAGTGGCTGCAATGGCCAGAGCTGAGCCAATCCGAAGCCAGGAGCCAGGCAGGCAGGAGCTTCTTCTGGCTCTCCCACTCTGCTGCAGGGTCCCAAGGCTCTGAGCCATCTTCAATTGCTTTCCCAGCTCACAGGCAGGAAGCTGGGCATTCACCTTAGCCAATCCTATATATATATATTTTTTTTTTAGTTAATTGACTAGGGCCTGGCACCAGGCCTAGTGGCTAAAGTCCTTGCCTTGCATGCACCAGGATCCCATATGGATACTGGTTTGTGTCCTGGCTGCTCCCCTTCCAGCTTCCTACTGATACACATGTGGAGGAAGTGGAAGTTGGTCCCATGTGCTTGGACCCCTGCACCCATGTGGGAGACCCAGATGAAACTCCTGGTTCCTGACTTCAAATGAGCTCAGCTCTGGCCATTGCGGCCACTTGGGGAGTGAACCAATGGAAGGAAGATCTTTCTCTCTATATCCCCTCTCTGTAAATCTGACTTTCCAATAAAAATAAATCTCTTAAAAATTAATTGATTAAAGAAATTAAAGTAGGGCCCAGTGTGGTAGCCTAGCAGCTGAAGTCCTCGTCTTGAATGCACCAAGATCCCATATGGGTGCTAGTTCTAATCCTGGCGTCTCCATTTCCCATCCAGCTCCCTGCTTGTGGCCTAGGAAAGCAGTCGAGGACGGCCCAAAGCCTTGGGACCCTGCACCTGTGTGGAAGACCTGGAAGAAGCTCCTGGCTCCTGGCTTCAGATCGGTGCAGCACTGGCTGTTGCAGCCACTTGGGGAGTGAACCATCAGACGAAGATCTTTCTCTCTCTGTCTCTCCTCCTCTTTGTATACCTGACTTTGCAATAAAAGTAAATAAATCTTTTTAAAAAAAATTAGTTTCTTGACACAACAGGCACCCTGTGGCACAGGAAACAGCCCCAGTTGAGTTGCAGACAGGTCCTTGAGGGCAGACTCACCCTCCTGGCACCTGGTCAGTCGCTGGAACATTGACTCCCAAAGCAGCTAGCCAGCTGAGGCTCCGTGGTCTTCACCTGACGCCTGGCCCAAGGTTGTAGTGCTTCATTTTGCATAAACTCAAAATTCAAAGCTGGCAAGGTGGGGGTGGGGTGGAGCACAGGAGGGTGTCCTTGACCTCAAGGGGCCTCTCCTCCCAAGGCCACACCGGCCCCCAGAGGACAGACCCGAGGCACCTGCCAGGGCTTGTCGGTGCCTGGTCCTTGAGCAAACACCAACAGAGATAGCAGGTGGGAGAGAGAGTACGCATGCGCATGAGCTGGGTCTGGACAGCAAGGAGGCCTCGGAGGTCAGCGGGGATGCCAGCCTCATCAGAGTCCTCCTCCTAAGGCCTTTCCTATTCGCCCCTCCTTCCCTAAAAGCTGCCCCCGTAAAGGCTGAGAAGCTCAAGAGAAACCAGGAGCAGGCAAGTAAGAGGGAACATTCCAGAAAAAGAACCTGACCCCAGCCCTTGCCCCATCAGCTAGAATCCTTCCCTTCCTCCCAGAACAGCTCCCTGGGGAGTTCCAAAGAGGCCCTCACGGAATATCATTCACCCTCTGGTTTTATGTTGTGATTGTTTTTTTAATTTTACTAATTTATTTGGATTAGAGAGACACAATTTCCAGCAGCTGCTTCCCTCCCTAAAGGAATGTCCACAACAGCACAGGCTGAGGCCTCCCCAGTAAAAATAAATAAATCTTATTAAAAATAAAAGAGAGAATGTCGATTTGGACTGTTTGGAGGTGCACGGTCCAAGACGGAGCAGGTGCCCCTGGCACAGCTGTCTGGGCAGGCGGCAGGGGAGCTGACGGCTGCGGGCAGGTGTGGCAGGGGTGGTGGCTAGAGGCAGAACCACATGGGCATCTGCAATAGAGATGGGGAGCTGTTCCTGGGAGCCCCAGCTGGGCCCACGCCTCCAGCAGCAGCTGCCTCCTGTCCTCCTTACGCACAGCCTGATCACCCCACAGGACTGTTGAGTCTCTTGTGCTACTGACTGACATATGACTTTGGGGTTCCACCAACTGCAATAGTTGGGGAGCCAAGCCTTGTGTAAACCACAGCCCTATCTTAAATCCACAGCGATAGGGAATGGGAAATGACAGCTGAATTCATTTTCAGGTCACGCACCAGCATGGATTGGTGACACGCATGGGAGTGGATTGGCCTGAGTCTTGCGTGGACAGTTCCGGATGGAGCTCCCCTCAGCCTCCAACCCCCTGGGGAAGTGCAGCCCTGGCTTTTCTGGCTCCTGAAGACGCCAGTGTTCCTTGGCTCCTGGCCCCTCCCTCCAGCACCACAGCCCATCTCATTCACCCTGGCCCCCACTTCAACCCCCAATCCTCCGGCCCCTTATTTCTTCACGGGGACCTCTGTGACGGCGTGGAGCCCCCTTGGATGATCCAGGACGACCACTCAACATGGGCTACAGCACCAGGTCCCAAGGTTTACAACAGGGCTTCCTTGGAGTGTGGGGAGGCCTTATTCTGCTACCATCACACCAGGCTGCGCTCACCGCCTGCAGTCTCTGGAGACTGGAAGAACAATGCCAAGTGCAACTGCCCGCTTTATATATATATGTATTTTTTAAGATCTATTTATTTTTATCGCTAAGTCAGATAAACAGAGAGGAGAGATAGGGAGGAAGATCTTCCATCCGATGATTCACTCCCCAGGTGACCGTAATGGCTGGTGCTGTGTGATTCGAGGCCAGGAGCCAGGAACTTCCTCCAGGTCTGCTGTTGGGGGCACTGACCATTTCCTGCCCTGTGATTGGCCCTTTGCCCTGATTGGTGTGCCTTGGTTATCTTTAAGTTGATTGGTCAAGTTTGACAGTTAAGCGGGGGGCTTGGCGGGGGAGGGGCTGGAGCGTAAGGGTCATAAGGGTCACAACGGAGTTAACGGACGGAACGGAAGATCAGAATAAAAGCGCCTTGGAGACTCTCTCAAGTGTCGGGTGATCTCTTCCGCGGGACGGGAGGACCCCCGATAGTCTCCCATGTAGGTGCAGGGTCCCAAGGCTTTGGGCCGTCCTCGACTGCTTTCCCAGGCCACAAGCAGGGAGCTGGATGGGAAGTGGAGCTGCTGGGATTAGAACCAGCATCCATATGGGATTCTGGTTCAAGGTGAGGAAGTTAGCTCCTAGGCCACAGCGCTGGGCCCTGCCCACTTTTTTTTTAAGATTTAAAAGATTCTGGAAAGTGAGATTTAGAGAGAGAAACAAATACAGAAAGATCTTCCATCTGCTGATTCATTCCCTAAGTAGCTGCAACGCTCAGAGCAGGGAACTGGGTGGGAAGTGGAACAGCTGTGATGAACCAGCACCCATATGGGATCCTGGCCACTAGGCTATCATGCCAGGCCCTTTTCTTTCTTTCTTCTAAGATTATTAGAAGACCTGTGTTATATAGTGGGTTAAGCTACCTGCCTGCAGTGACTGCATCCCACATGAGTGCTGGTTCAAGTCCTGGCTGCTCCACTTCCCATCCAGCTGCCTGCTCGTGGCCTGGGAAAGCAGTCAAGCATGGCCCAAAGTCTTGGGACCCTGCACCTACATGGGAGACCCAGAGGAAGCTCTTGGCTTCTGGCTTCAGATCGGCTCAGCTCTGGCCATGGTGGCCGATTTGGGAGTAAACCAGTGGATAGATCTTTGTCTCTCCTCTCTATACATCTGCCTTTCCAATAAAAATAAATATTTATTAAAAACACTGACACTGACTTCAGCTCACGTGTGTTTTATTTCTGGATGATATAAAAGAATAAACTTAAAAAAAAAAAAGCACCCCAAACCCAACAGCAATGGCTCATCTAAAGCAAGTGACCCCTCACCCCACCCCGATAAGCAGAGACCGTGTCAGGCTGCCCTCCCGCCCCAGGCCCCCGCGGCTATAGACACACTCTGGGTATATATTACTCTACTCGGCAATAGACATCTCCCGAAAATAAAACTCCAGTCCCACCACCTGCCCCGGCCCCGTGTCCCTGGGACCACCCCCTGCCACTCTAGACCACCCGCCACTGCAGCACACTGGTGTCCTTGCCCCCCGTGGTCAGGGCCACGCTGTCATCCCACAGGAAGGCCACGTTCGTCACGTGGCTGCTGTGTCCACCATATTTGTGGCTGAGGGCCTGGGGAAAGGAAAAAAAAAAAAAACAACAACGTGATCAGAGGGGGTGAAGACCTCCCATGATTTTCTTGTCCTTTGCTTAATAAAACAGTGGGGGAAGGGCAGGGGATGTCAGGTTAAGCCTCTATTGACGGTGTTGCCATCCCACATGAGCGCTGGTTCAAATCCCAGCTGCTTCACTTCCCCTCCAGCTGCCCGCAAATGCTCCTGGGAAGACAGCAGAGGACAGCGCAAGGGTTTGGACCCCTGTGTCACCGTGGGAGACTCTGTTGATGCTCCTGGCTTCTGATTTCAGCTCACCCAGCCCCTAGTCATTGCAGCTAAAAAAACAAAAAAGAACCAGTAGGGTGGGGTGCACGCCTCATGGCTGAGGCACAGGAGTCTCACTATGGGAGCACGTGGGTTAAAACGCCCTGCCCCCACATCCCAGCTAATGTGGGTCCCAGGAGGCAGCAGGTGGTGACCCAAGTCACTGGGCTCCGGCCCAGACCCCCCAGTAGCAGGCCTGGACTGAACCTGCAGCTCCCACCCGGCCCAGCAGCCCTCGCTGTTGGCGGGCGTCTGATCAATAAACCAGCAGACGAAACATCCGCCAGTTTCTTGGCCTCTTGGATAAATACAGAAAAAGCAACTGAGCTAGTTCCTTTATGGCATTAAAACAAAAGAGAGAGAGAGTGCACGTGAGGGCAGCTGCCCTCTGCCCAGAGATGTGAAATACCGTGCTTGGATTCGGATTCAAGCCAACCAGCTTGGAGGACCTGGGGAGAGCTGGGTGGGCGTTGGCCGAATGCAGGAGCAAACACTAACACTACAGGTGTGTTCAGGAGCGTGGGAACGGGCGGGGATTCTCCTTTGGAAACACTGGGTATCTGTGAGGCTGAAAGAGGGTGAGCGAGGCACAGCAGCCTGCACCTGCTGACTCACTCCCCAGCCACTCCCAGCGGGGAACCCTCTCTCAGGATGGATGCACGTGTCGGCATCAGTATCTTCACCACTAGGATAAATGTCCCATTTTTCAGATGTGAATGTTTCATTTGGAGAGACAGAAGCCACAGAGGGAGATGTGGCACAGCCACAGGTGAAAAATTCCAAGTAAGGGCCAGTGTTGGAGCGCAGTGGGTAAAGCCATCACCAGTGAAGCTGGTATCTCCCATACAGGCGCCGGTTTGAGTCCCGGCTGCTCTGCTTCCTGTCTACTTCCCTGCTGGTGTGTCTGGGAAAGCAGCAGAAAGAAGGATGGTCCAAACCCTCAGGCTTCTAGCACCCATGTGGGAGACCCAGAGTGGTCGGCTCCCAGCCCTGACTGCTGTGGGCACCGGGGTGGTAAATCAGCAGATGGAAGATCTCTCTCTCTCCCTTACACGCTGCCTTTCAAATAAATCAATCTTTTTTAAAAATTAAGATAAAAATAAAAAGCAACAGGCCAGGTCTTGGGTTAAACTGTCACTTGGAGCGCCACGTCCCAGGGAGGAGGATACAGGCTTGAATCCCAGTTCAGTTTCCTGGCCAGTGTCCGGCTAGTGCCATGCTGGCAGGCAGCACGTGACTCAAGGACTCCAGGCCCTGGCACTTCCAAGAGTCCAAGATCAAGTCTGGGATTCCCGACTTTGACTTGCTTCGGTCCTACTATTGTGGGAATCTGGGGAATAAACCAGTGGATGGCAGATTTCTGTCTTTTTCCCTTTCAAATATACAATATCACTTTCGTTTTTAAGGCAGTCACGTGGGGAGGAGTTATCTAGCTGTTAGCAGGCTGAAGCTCCGCTGTGGGGTCTGGGTTCGAGTCCTACCTCCGGCTCCTGACTGCTGCTTCCTGCTAACACCGATCCTGGGAGGCAGCCCTGACAGCTCATGTCACTGGGTATTGGTCTCCCACGGGTGAGACCCAGATGGAGCTCCCAGCTCCTGACCACGGCCAAACACTTGTGGGATGAAGCAGAGAGGGGGCCTCTCCGACCACAGCCCCCACCCTGTCCCCAGAGACACTCACTCGAGGCTGGCAGCATGGGTAGCTGAACAGGTGCACCTTGCCAAAGTCATCGGCCGAAGCCAGAAGCTTCCCGTCGTGGGAGCGTGCCACCGCGTTGATATCTGTGCCGTCCGCCCCCTCGGACCAGATCCCTGCGGGCCAGACGGGGATGGGGGATACAGTGAGATGTCATCTGGGGCTGGGCACCCCCAGGAGGACCTGGCCCCTACTCCACCAAGGCTTTAGACGCCCCAGGTTTTAAGTTACCTTGGGGCTTCAGGCTCCCCTGTCTCCAGCTACTGGGTTAGGAGCCAGGCTGGGGCTGTGTCCTTCCAGTCACTGCTGTGCATATCCACCCCACGCACCCCCAGCTGCCCAAACCCGGCTTCATGCCTCGAATGTACCCGGGGAACCCGGCAGCTCAGATCTCTCCCAGTCACACCCACTTGGTCTCACGTCATTGCAGCTCCAAGGGACACCACTGACCAGTGGCCAGCACGCTAAGACTGCCCCCTATGCACAAAGGGAGTGAGTTCCCCACCCCGTCCAAGGCAACCAACCAGAGGCCATGCAAACCAGTAGCTGGACAAACATCTTGGAACTCCCACCTTCCTCCCAGAACTCACCGAACACCCCAAACCCCAGCACACAAGTAGCCGAGGCCCACTCTACATTCCGCACAGATTCGGTACTGATGATCTGCTTACAGGTGCTGGGGTCCCCTGGGCCGGAAAAAAAGTGGGGGAATGTGGTGTAGTGATGTCCCAGCGGCCCTCAGCCCCTCCTTGGACCAGTCCTGCAGGCTGGACCCTGGACCCCCAACATGCTGTGCCCCCAGCCACTAAGAGAGGAGAGGGATCTGGATGAAAAGTAGGGTACTCCAGGGTGACCATGAGAACAGCCCTGAATACCGGTACAGTTGGGGTAGACCTGGGAATATGTGCAAGTCCCGGTCCTTGCACGCCCAAGCAGGGCTGAGGCCAGCGGGATTTGGGTCACTCACAGTACAGAATCTCGTAGTCCCCAGAGTTGGTCACGAAGCAGCTGCTGTCCTGGGCCCAGTCCAGGTGGGTGATGAAGCTGGAATGACCCTGGGGGAGAGGAAGGGGGAGGCAAGAGGCGGAGTCAGCGCCGCAAGGGGCGTGGCTGACTGTGGAATGGGCGTGGCCGGCTGCAGAAGGGCGGGTGAGAACACAAGGCAACTCCAGGAAGGGGGACACAGGCCTGGGCGGGGCGGGGGCGGGGCCAGACCAATGGGCGGGGCTGACGAGATGCATGTAGCAAACGACACAGGGGGTGGGGTTTGCCTGCAAGGGGTGGGGCCACACAGAGGCTGTGCTTTGAACGCGAGGGGCGGAGTTACACAGAGGGGGAGGGGCTACACGCAGGGGCGGGGCTTGAAAGACGAGGGGGCGGGGCTTTGAGTCCTAGTCCGGGGGGATCTGGGCGGAGCTGCTGCAGTGAGGAAGCTGTGCTTAGTGAAGTTGTTAGAAAATTGGTTAATTCTGTAGCCCCTTGGCAGGGTGGCGGCGCGGGCTGGGGGCCACTGCCCACTCACCGAGCACTTGCCCAGGCGGCTGACCTTGCGGCCGCCCTGGTCCACCGTGTACACGTACACCAGGTTGTCGTGGGAGCCCACCGCCAGGTACGCCCCGTCTGGGGGAGGGGGAGGGGGCTATAAGGAGGCACCCAGACTTCAACCCCCTCCTTTCCCAGACTCAACCCCCTCCTCTCCCAGACCCTACAGTCATCCCAGGCCCTGCCTCGCTGGGGGTCCCAGTGACTCACCTGGAGAGAAGCTGACCACGGAGATCTGCTCATTGCCATCTGTGTGGATAGCCACCAGGTCGTGGGTCTCCGTGTCCAGCAGCAGCCATCTTTGGGAAGCCATGGGGGAGGGGGGAGGAGAGTTGAGCTGGTCCGAGGGTGGGGTGGAGCCACAGCTGGAGGAGGGGTAGGTAGGGAGGAAGCTAGAAGGACCCCAGAAGATGTGGGAGGGGAGTGTTGGAAGGATGGAGGCTGGTTAAAGTCTGCACCTTCACCCCAGCTTTACCTGCCAGTCACTGTTCCCACGGCCAGGACAGAGCCACTGGGGTGGAAGCCAGCAGAACAAGCGGGGTCCTACGAAGGCAGAGAACAGGCAGGGTGGCGAGCTGGACCTCATTCCTCCGTGGTCACTCCCCTGCCTTGGTGTCAGCTCTGGGCTAGGCCCGAGGGTCTCATCGCCCCCTGCTGCCCTCCTGGATGCCCCAAGATCAATCATCCTCTCTAATGGGGCAGCCTGCACCCAAAGCATTCCACCCATTTCCAAGGCGACTTCTTAGGTCACTTCCTAGCTGGGGGACTGCTGGGACCAAAGGTATCTTTCTTTTTTTTTTAAAGACTTCTGACTACAGTGTTAAGTCTGTTTTCCCTAAAACGCATTGGCACTCGTGTGCAGGTGCCAGTCTCCCTCATGTCGTCAGCGCTGGGCACCACCAGTTTGTGTTTCTGGAGACCCTGGCTGGTTTGCAGAAAGGCAGGCACCACGGATGGGGTCCCTCCTGCGTTCACAAGGTGCGACCGACATCAAATGGTTTTCCCTTTGCAAGCTTGGGGGAAGGGGCTCATCTGGGAAACAGCCCACCCCCCAACCATTTCCCCAGGTCCCTAGAAACGGAGGGCAGTTGGGAATACACTGTAGGCTCCCATTAATGGCAGCCCTGTGCTGTGGCTTAGAATGGTCTGTTTGGCCCCCAGAAGGCTGTGTAACAGCAGCTGGGCCCCTGAGGTGGTGGTATTGAGCAATGGGGGAGAGCCAGCACCATGACACGCCATAGTGGGCTAAACTTCTGCCTGTCATGCCAGCATCCCATATGAGCACCATTTTTTGTCCCGGCAGCTCCATTTCCAACTCAGCTCCCTGTAAATGTGCCTGGGAAGGCCCCTGTGCCCACATGGGTGAGTTCTTAACCCGTGGGGGTGAACCAGCAGATGGAAGATCTCTTTCTCCTCATCTCTCTGTAACTTTGCTTTTCTAATATATTCATTAATTAAAAAACCTATCTATCCAGATGTGAGGATACAATGCAGTATGCAACTCCGCTTCCAGATAAAGATGGACTCCCAATGAAACTGTTTACTGTATCTTGACAATAGGATGCTGGATTCTCTGCCATTGTCCATGCCCGCAATGGACATATGACTGTGTATAAAGAACTATACTATAGTAATGATATAGGGGAACTCAGTGAGGGGAGGGAATTGGGGAGGGGATAAGGGAAATCCCACAATCTTTGGAACTGTATCACAAAATTATAATAATAAAAAGAAGTAAAATTATTTTTAAAAAAATCAACTTTCAGTCCCCAACTCAGAGGTTCGCATCAGCGTTCTGTGGGCGGGACCCTGGTGCCCTGCTTCCCATGGACCCGTGAGCTCAGGCCCAGGCAGCTTGAGGCCTGTGGCATGTATACAGCACATGGGCCGGACACACAGCAGGTGCCCCGTGCAGGCAGCATGGGCATCCAAACCCTTAACAAACTCCCAGGAGGCCTGGGTCCTGAATCACAGCAGGTCAGAGGCACTGCAGTGTTCCAGAAGGAGGTGGTACCCCTGGAAGATTCCAGAAAAAAAAAGAAAAGAAAGCCAGCTTTCAAAGTTGGTGGGGTTCTGGTATCCATCCACTTCCTTTCTGTATCAGAAAAGGAACTTAAACAAACAAAAAAATCCTCCCCAGAATGCTTTGCAGCTCCACTTCTGCTGGGGGTCGCACGCTCAGCTGCTCCTTCAGGGCCTGTGCTGACCAGCAGGGCCGTGCAGCCATGTGCCTGCAGCCAGCGGTGGCGCTGTGGATCCAGCACTCGGCCTGACCTTCCTCAGACCCTCTGGTAGTGGCACAGACTGGCTGGGCCTGTCCCAGCCACAGGAGACAACCGTGCCTTTGAAATGCAACAGCTAGGAGCCAGGACCCCATTTCTTCCGTCTCTGTTAGTGTGTGGCCAGCGGCATCACCAGGGCCAGTGGAGCTCTGGAAAGCACAGCCAGCACTGTCTGTGAACTCGGAGCCTCCCAGCTCCCCAGCTGCTTGCCCAGCCATGTCAAGGGGTGCTAGGTGGGATGTGGCCTGCCGATACACTCTGAGCCTTATGCCAGCTCCTGCTGCCCTCCCAAGGCAGTCCTGTGAGCCCTGAATCCCCTGTCCTCTAGTCACTGCTGCCATGGTTTCCATACCCAAATGCCTGGAGAAAGAGGGGGTGCCTGGGGGCACCCCATCATACCTCGATGCTCCTGCTCCAGAGGGGCTGGTGGGACTCTGAGCTCCACAGGTGCACCAGCTTGTCTTGTCCACACGTCACAAACTGCGCCTGGTTCGGGTGAGTGGCCAGGCCCCACAGCTCTTCCACGTGGCCCTGGCAAAGGGGAGGGGGACAGGATGGGGTCCCCACGCAAGGCGCTGGCTTCCCTTGCCGCGGCTCTGAGGGGGCGCTGTCCCCAGGTCAACACCAGGGGGTGCTCACGAGTGCACATCCTAGCCTTTTTCTTTCCTCTTTGCACGGGGGACTACGGCTTGGAACTTGACCTTGGCCAGCCTGCAGCATCTAGGGACGCCTTCCTGGCAGCCTGGCTGGGCACAGCCAGCATGAGACCAAGATAATGGGACAGGTCACTGTTGGCGCCCCATTGCCCTGCTCACACAGCCTGGGTACAAAGTGCTAAACCAAGGGGCTCACAGAATGGAAGGGCCCAGATGCAGGCCTGCATCACATGGGACAACAGTACCACCTTGTTGGTGACATTGGCGACAGATCAGCCACCAGCAGTCATCGCATGGGGGCTGGCACTGTGGCATGGTGGATTAAGCCACTGCTGGCTCAGAGCATCAGTTCGAGTCCTGGCTGCTGCACTCCCTCTCCAGCTCTCTGCTAATGTGCCTGGGGAAAAGCAGTAGAAGATGGCCCAGGTGCTTGGGCCCCTGCCCCACAACGTGGGACTCGGAGTGAGTTCCAGGATCCTGGCCAGCTCCAGTGACTGTGGCTATTTGGTGGCTAAAGTAACAGATAAATAGCTTTCTGTGTTTCTCCCTCTCTCTGTGGCTGTACCTTGGAAATATTTTTTTTTTAAATCATATAAAAACAATAAGTAAGAATGTGATTCTAATGGGCGCATTACTCTAATGCATGCTGATAACACTGGCATCGGAGTTTGGCATCGGAGTTTGGCATCTCTTGGGTTCCTCTGAGGCCAGACATGCCCTCAGCCCTTGCTTTTCCTTCATGTGGAACTGCACAGCCAAGTGCAGCAGGGCAGGGTGCAGCCAGGGCCCTGGGAGAAAGGCAGGCTTGGGGTCCTCTCTCTGTGCTGGGGTTGGGGGAGTGCCACCATTCTTGACTCCACACACTGAAGCCTCACATAACCCCAGGGCGTATCACGCAGGCAGCTTGCAGCAGGTGCAGCAGGCGCGCAGCTTGCGGAATTCCTGTCCCTCCCCACATTCCTAACCACCACACTGCACCGCCTCCGACAGGCCGGTATTTTCACTGGAGGCCTTCCCGGGTCTTTGGAAGTGTGACCCTGTGGCACCTGCTGGGGCCAACAGGACTGGCCAGGGCTGAGCCCACCCCTAGTCAGGAGGGCAGGAGACAGCCAAGTGGAGCAGGCAGGACATGGGGAAGGTTATAAGGTCACGAGGTGTCCTAGGTGGGACGGAGAGGGGAGGGGCCTGGGAGGGAGGTGCAGGGAAGAGAAATAGCTGGGAGAGGAGAGGGGAGACAAGGGAGGTAATAAAAGGGGAGGGGAGGGGAGGGTCACGGGACAGAGTGCTCACCTGGACCAGCAGTGAGAAGCCCGTGTGCACAGAGCCCTGCAGGATGGAGTTGCGGGTTGTGCCCACATACAGCAAGTCTCCCTGGCCCTCGGCCACAGTGCGCACAGGGCCAAAGTCCTCGGGGACCTGGGGAGGATCAACAATGGATGAACTGGATGAGCAAATGAGCCTAGG
Source organism: Ochotona curzoniae (assembly GCF_017591425.1). Lineage (NCBI taxonomy): Eukaryota > Metazoa > Chordata > Mammalia > Lagomorpha > Ochotonidae > Ochotona > Ochotona curzoniae. Next base: position 257,180 of record NW_024465561.1, on the reverse strand, counting down.
ACAGATGGCGGTGCCAGGGAGTGGGGCGGCACGCCCCCTGCTCACCTCCACCTCCTGCAGTTTGCTGTAGTCTGAGCCCCAGAGCACCACTCGCCGGTCACGGCCCCCTCCGGACACCAGCGTCCCGTCCCGCAGGGCGCAGAGCCCAAACACACCGCCGTCGTGGGCGCCCAGCACTGCCTGCGTGATGCGGTTCCCACCTGCAGGGTGGTCAGGGGCAGCGGTCAGCGTGGGAAGGTGCAAGTCCCACTACTGACCTCTGGCCAGCACCTACAACTCCCAGCGCTGACTGCCCACCGGCTCTCCCATCCTCCCACCTGCCCCGCACCCACCATCACATACCCACCATCCACCCAGCAGCACCTGCACTGTAACTGGCCAGCCAGGCGTGCAACATCCATCCACTCCCCTGACTGCTGATCTGTGTGTCAACCCAGAAACCCTTTCTTTTCTCCAAACACTCATGCAACAATCCACAGCCACCATTTCCATCTATCTTTCCACCCATTGGCCCATTCATTGTCAGTCTATGTGTCCCTTCATCCATCATCCAATCAACTGCTTCACTCAACTGGCCCAATCTCATGCGGAATGAAACTGGGGGCCCACTGATGGCCACACCCTTCCAGGGCTTGCGGCTCATTGGTGGACACGGATCCACCCACTCTTGGGAGACACCCAAGTCTGTTGCAGCTGGGATGGGAAAAAACCCAGAAGCTGGTGGGATTCCCACAGAGGACTGAGGGTCTAGGAGGGCTTCCTGGAGGAGGCACGAGGCTGAGACAGGATTTGCTGGCTGGGACAGGAGAAGGGTGGACAGGTGTCAAGGGGTACTGCACCTTTTGAGACTAAACCCACAGTATGGGAGTGAGAATGGGTTCTGTGGGGAAGTGAAAGAGTTAGGGGACCCTGACCTCACAGGGTCTGGTGGGGAACTGGCCTCCGTCCCCCAGCAAGGGGAGGGACAGCTCGGTCAGATGCACACACGCCCCAGATACAATGGGCGGCGGGTAGGCGTGAGGAACAGGGAGCAGGCTTCCTTAAATGCCATCCCTTCTTCCAAGCGAGCCAGGCTGTTTCTACACAGACGCACCAAGGATCCAAAGCCACCGCGAAGCCTCAGGATGGGCTGGCGACAGGAAGGCGGACCCCACCCCCGTGTGGAGCACACAGTCCCCCGGGGAAAGTGTGCTGCCTTGATTAAGCAGTCTGATGTATGTGAAAACAAAGGTAACTCCAAAAATTCATTTGTTTGGCTGCATTTCCACCGGCCAGGACGGCTTGCCCAAAGCAGGGGTGGGGGACAGTCCATACTGACACCCTTGTGGATGAGTGGGTCGGCACAACCTCCTCTGCTGGGCGGGATAATTGCTTTTTTCCTCTAGTCACCCATCCCTTGGCAAGGACAATCATTCATTCATTCATTCATTCATCCCTGCACTTCCAGAAACAACCTATTCTTTGTTAACTCATTGGCTGAAATAGCTGTTCATGTGTCACCCTGTGGATCCACTGTCTGAGACAAGAACCCATCGTTTCTCAACACCACTGCTGCTGACAACCACACCACGGTGGTTATTCACCCCGCCTGCCCGCCAGCCAGGAGGACGGTGTGTTCGTTCATGCATTCATTCTCCCACTCCATGACAAGGACCACCACTCATTTGTTCACCCCTCTCCTGGGTCCACCCACGCCCTCATACACCTGCCCATTCATCCACAGACTTGCTCGCTCACCCAGGACCTGCCCGGGATGAGGCTGGGGGCTTCCATGCAGACTTTATGGAGGAGAGGGTATATTCAAGGGGAGCCTCGCCTGAGGTACGGGGCTGGACAGGTCAGGACTGAATCACCCCAGGGTACTGGGCTGCGGGCCAGATGGGTGCGGTGCCACTGACCTTTCCCCCAGACGTACAGGTTGCCCCCGGAGTCTCCGGTGACCACATCGCCACCCTCCAAGAAGGTCACACACAGCACATACTTGGGTTTCTCGTGTTTCTAAGGTGGGAGAGGAAAGGGGGTACAGTCAGAAGGTCCCCTACCATGCAGCACTGTGGGCTGGGGACCCCAGGGATGCAGCCAGCCGCTTCTCCCACCCACCTGTTCCATCCTGGAGCGCGCAGGCCCCTGAGCCTTTCTGACCGCGTGGCCTCCCTTGCCCTGCCCTCCCCGACCCCTCTCTCAGCTTCAGTCTCCCCTCACTTTCAGCTCCAGGGTCTTTTCCTTCTCCCCTACTCCTGCCTCTCCTCCCCACACCCTCTGCTTCCCACTCAACCTGTCCCGCCCAGTTCTGTCTCAGCATCACCCAGCAACCACCGCGCAAGCGCAGCGGGACCTGCCGTCTGAGCACTGACTACCTACAGGGAGCCGCTGTGCTCAACCAACCACAAGAGGAGGGAAAATGGCGGTTCGCGGTGCGGACAAAGAGCCAGAGGCCCTGCAGGCAGCACCTCAGCCTCCTAGCGGCTCCCAGGCTTGGTATGCGCGCGCCGCTCCCCTCCCGCGCCTAAGGAGGTGGGGGTATGGAGTTGTGGGGTCCTGCGCCTGTCCGTCCATGTACCCCCAGCCCCAACACTCACCTCGAAGAGGCCCTGCCTCTTAGTCAGGCTGCTGCCTTCCAAGCTCCAGAAGTAGATGTGGGACTTCCCGCAGGTGATGAGCAGCGATGGGTCAGTGGGGTGAAAGGTCGCCAGCAGCACCGCCTCGTTGGAGCACTGTGGGCGGCAGGGGAGATCCTAAATGCCGCCCTCCCGGCCCCTAGGGGTGCAGGCTGGGCACTGCACACCCACCCTGCACGCACAGGCGGGAGGACCAAGCAGGTGTCAGTCATGCTGTGTGCCCACCCCCCCTGCAACAATTCCCTCCCACCACACTCCTGGCTGTGCACCTAACACCCCTGAACCCACTTAACCCCTCACAGCAGCCCGTAAGTGAAGGCCCCTACAGGTGGGAAGGGGAGAGGCATGAGCTCAGAGAGGGTAAGCCATTTGCTTCAGGATGCACAGCTGGGTGCTGACATTACTGTGTTACCCATTAGAGAGCTGAGGCAGCCGGAAGTCAGAGAAGGCCGCCTGCCGGAAGGCACACAGCTCGTCAGGGCTTAGACACACAATCTGGCTCACTGTCAACTTGCAAGCACAGGGATAGGGCTAGGATCTTCCCTGGGGCGGAGCAGCGGTGAGGGGGAAGAACGGTCACCCCACCTTGGTGTCCACCACCTTGTTCTCCTTGGCCCACTCCCACACCGACAGCACGTGGTCATTGGAGTCGTCCACTACACACAGCAGGTTGCCCCCGTTCTGCACGGTGGGGGGAGAGAGGAGGAGAGCATGAGGGGGTGTCAGATCCCCTCCCCTCAAGCCCACGGGGCTCCTTGCCCTAGGACACTTGTCCAGCCATCCCTCTGGCTGAGAGCATGTCACCCGAGCAGGGCACAACTTGCGCCGTGCTGTTCCACCTCGCCTGGGGGGAGCATCGTGGCACAGCACGTTAAGTTATCATCTACAGCACCAGCACCCCATAGGAACCCTGATTGGGGTCCTAGCTGCTCGGCTTCTGATCCAGCTCCCTGACAATGCTCCTGGGGAGGCAGCAGAGGGTGGCCCAAGTGCTGGGGCCTCTGCCTCCCCGTATAGGGGAACTGTGTGGACTTTCTGGCTCCTGGCTTTGGCCTGTGGTCCACCCCAACCACCGCAGTCACATGGGGAGTGAACCAGCAGATGGTAGAATCGCTCCTTCCCTCTGCCACTCTGCCTTTCAAATCAATAAATCAGCTGTTAAGAAAGATAGCACGTGGTCATGTTTTTACAGCTCCAGCCGCGAATTAAATCTGATTTGGCGTTTTGGTTCCCTAGCCTGGGCACGGAGATAGCTTCGGTGCCACATAACATCTCCTTCAGCCTCAGAGAACCTGTGGGGCTTCTCAGACCATCTCTAGGGAGAGACAGCTGCTTTGTCCTTCTCTAGTTCACAAAATATGTAAGATGTAAAATAAGGCCTTAGGATAAAATGGTCCCCACGCCACCCCAGTCCATCACACAGGTGGCATCCTGGCACCAATTCCTAAAGTCTTAGCCCCGCCCACTCAGGCACCCCTCTTCCCCCAGGGAGCAGCTGAGCTTTAAAAGCTCAAGGAGCAAAAATGACAGGTGGGGGCTGGTACCTCAACACCTCATCACCACCAGGACCTGGGCCCAAGCAGGACATGAGGTCTCGCTGGCCAGGGCCCGCTAAGTCAGCCAGCGAGGCCACGCCCACGGGCAAGGCTGTAGCGTTGCTAAAAGCATGGCCATCCTGCAGCGAGCCTGGCCTCCATCCCAAAGTAGCAGGGCCCTGCCTGCTTGCCGGCAGCTAGGACCCAGCCAGGCCTAAAGCAGGAGCCAGGAACTGGACCAAGCCCAGATTAAACCAGGAGCCAGGAACTTCATCCAGGTCTCCCATGTAGGTTCCATGGACCCACCCGAAAAGCTACCCGTGGGAATGGGGGCAGGAATCCCCTGACACGGGATGTGGAGAGAGGAGAGGGTGCAGCCACGGAGGGGGCAAAAGACTTACAGACTTGGAGAAGGCCACACAGGCCACGGCCCTGTCAAACACGCCCAGGCCCAGCACGTGCAAGGTGGAAAGAGAAACCGAGTCCCACACACGCACGTGGGGTGGCAGAGGCTGCGGGAAAGAGATTGGTCATCTGGGAGTCCAGCTGCATGTCCCCCACAGCAGGGTTCTGCCCTCTCCTGTTTGACCCCCCAGCTGCACCCCCTCCCTGCCTTACCTTGCCCTCCTTGGTGGTACCTGCCACCTGGCCCGTGGCAATAGTGACCATATCCGGGTGAACTGCCAGGCTGCGGGGGACAGAGAGAGAGAGGGCAGGAGACAAGGTTGAGAGGGAGGCAGGACCCCTCCTGCAGCATCTGGGGGAAGGGGCTTTTGATCAAGCACTGGGGTAGCATGGGAATTTTAAAGGAGATACCACCAGCTCCAGCTCACTGCGGGGACCATCTGCGGGAGCTGGTTGGTTTGTGGCAAGCACAAGAAATGGCCCTGCTCATTTGGCAGCCCCATGTGTGCAGCCTGGGGGTCCTGGCCCTCCCCCACCCCTCCACCAGCCCAAGTAAGGGCAGCAGTGGGTGGCCAGACAGCTGCCCTGGACCCTCACCATTTGATGTCATCGTTGTGTCCCAGGTAATGCCGCTGCCTCTGCTCTTCCACGCTGTAAAGCACAGCCACAGAGGCCACGAAGTACACTATCTCCCCCGTGGGTAGCAGGTACAGGTTGGCCCGGCAGTCTCGGCCGCGATAGCCGTAGCTAGGGAAGCCCAGGGGGCCAGTTAAGGAGCCTGTTTGCCGGGTACTGCACAGCGACCCGCCCACCACATGCCAGCCAGGATCTCCAGTGGAAAGGGGGGTCTGTGTCCACCCTTAACCACTTGCTGGGTGACCCCTGCCATGGTCCCATGCCCCCAAACTATGCCTGTACCTTAGCTGCTGGAACCTGTGACAGTGACCTTGATGGGAAATGGGTCTTTACAAGTGTAATTACAGCCTCAAGATGAAGTCCTCGGGGTTGGTGTTGCGTGCAGCAAATTAAACCACCGCCCGATGCTAACATCCTATATGAACACCACTTTGGGTTCCAGCCGCTCTACTTCCCATCCAGCTCCCTGCTTGTGGCCTGGGAAAGCAGTCAAGGATGACCCAAAGCCTTGGGACCCTGCACCCATGTGGGAGAACGGAAGATGCTCCTAGCTTTGGGCTGTTCCAGCCCTAGTTGTTGAGGACATTTGGTGAGTGAACCGGTGGATAGAGAGTCTCTCTTCTGCTTCTGCCACTCTGTCACATCAAATCAACCAATTATTTTTGCAAAAGAGAAAATAGAATGACGTCAGCTTAGATTGTCTGGGTGGGCTCCAGGAAGATGTGGCTATGGGGGAGGGGAGGGTAAGACCACACGAAGACATGAAGGTGACCAGAGCCCTGGGTGAGACAGCTGTGAGCCAGGGACCCAACAGCTGCTACCAACAGAAACTGGGAGCTTGGCAAGAGGTGAGGAACAAACTCACCCAGCCTCTGCAAGGCATGTGGCCCTGCCTGTCTGCACCTCACTTTGGACTTCCAGTCCCCCCAAAACATGCATGCTGTCAGAAGCCACCAAGTTCAAGGTACTAGTTACAGTAGCAGCCACAGGAGATCAACTCTGTTCCTAATCACCTCCACAGGTGCTCCCTGGGACCCAGGTAAGACCCCCTGCCACCCAGTGGGTGCCCAGATTCCTTCCCCCCCAGCAAAAGCCCGGGGTCTGACTGCCTGCCCACCTCCCACCCCGGTCCCAGTCACTGTAGCTTCCTCCTGACCCTCAGCTTTTGCAAGGTGGTCCCCCGCAGCGGAGTCCTCTCCCCTTCACCACGCCAGCTTCCTGATCAATGGCCAGCAGCTCCGAGAGGCCTCCTTCCGCTGTTCTAGAATCTCAAAACTTTTTGCCACTAAGTTTCATGCCTGGTATGCTCTGCTCCTCCCAGGTGTTTGTCAGCTGTCACCTCCTCCACTTGGCCATCACTGGGTTAATAGGGTTAATGGCCTGTATTCCCCCAAGGAGACTTGCACGGGTGGGCTATTGTTCATTCATGGCCACATTAGCTCCTCCAGGAAGCCCTCCATGACTTGCCAGGCTCACTTCTGCCTGCCCCTCCTCCACCTTCCCCATCCTGGCCTTGTGTGTGTACACTCTGGGTTGTCCCTGTCAACAAGTAGGGCCCATCGGTTGGTATACCCCCAGCAGGTGTGTTTCATCACTGTGCCAGCCCTCCCCAACCTTCTGCTAGCTTCAGAAGGCTTCTCCTCCCCCAGGGAAAGTGCTCCGCCCCGGGGAACTAGGGAGGCGGGGTTGGCAGCTGCGTGGGCAGCGGGGTTGGCAGCCGCGTGGGCAGCGGGCTCAGCCAGCACAGGCCCAGGCTGACTCTATGATCTTGGCCTGTTCTCTCTGGAGGTGCACCAAGCCCCGCCGGGGACAGGTTCTCATGGATATTTCCAGCTGTCTCCAGGATGCTCTGGGCCAAGTCATTCACAGCTTCCCTAGTTCTTCCAGAGAGGAAACCAACGCCCATGGTCCGGAGGGAGGCAGCAGGGGCTGGGCTCCCGGGGGTATAGCCTCCAGCCCTGCAGGGGCCTGCTGCTAAGACTTTTGGCTCCCATCCACCGAGTTTTCCCCTCGGAAAAGGGCTGGGTACCTTTACACGGCATCAGTTTCCCTACGGGGAAGTCAAGGGTAAGAGTTACGGTCCTGGGGCTGATGTAACGGCCCAATTGGCTAATCTTCTACCTTACAGTGTCAGCATTGCATATGGACGCCGGTTCATATCCCAGTTGCTCCACTTCCCATCCAGATCCCTGCTTGTGGCCTGGGAAAGCAGTCGAGGACGGCCCAAAGCCTTGAGACCCTGTACCCGCATGGGAGACCCAGAGGAATCTCCTGGTTCCTGGCTTCAGATCAGCTCAGCTCCAGCCGTTGCAGTCATTTGGGGAGTGAACCAGCAGATGGCAGATCTCTCTTTCTCTCCTTCTCTCTGTAAATCTGCCTTTCTGATGAAATTAAGTTTGGTCCTGCAGAAACACAGTGGGGGGAGAGGGTGTGTGGTGGATTCAGATCTTCCTAAAGAGGCCCACCTCCTGCTCTGGGGCACCTGGGCTGGATGGCCAGTCCTGACTGCTGGCCACAGCCAGGGCTCTGCGCCTCAGGTGGGAGACCAGCATGGTCTTGTCTAGCTCCCAGCTTCAGCCCAGCCCTGCCCTGCCCTGCCCTGGCCATTGCAAGCATCTGTGGAATGACCCAGCAGATAGGAATCTAAACAGATTATCTGTAGCAAAACTAAAAGCCAAATGGACCTTGGCTCTTTCTAAAAGGGGAGGGCCCCGTAGCTCGGTGTGCTCACGTCGGGGCGGAGGAGCTGGGGATGCTGTGTCCCGCACAGCAAGTGCTCAGTAAAGATCCATTACTATCAGAATGGCCCGGCGTGATGGCTCAACTGGCTAAATCCTCAAGGCCCCAGGGCCTGGCTCCCTGCCACCCACACCGGAGGTCTGGAATGAGTCCCAGACTTCAGGCCCAGTGGCTGTGGGCAAGTGGGAGAATGAATCAGCACACGAAATCTCTCTCTCTCTCTGCCTTCCAATTAAAAAGATTAATAAACATAACCAGGGCCCCTATCCGTTCCCAACTTCTGTCCTGGAATACATCAAAGCCTAGTGGTCTCAGCTCCGCCTAGAATACCAGCATCCCATATGGGGATTGGTTCATTTCCCAGCTGCTCCACTTTCCAGCCAGCCCCCTGCTAACCCACCTAGGAAAGCAGAAGAGGATGGCCCAAGGGCTTGGGAGCCTGCACCCGCATGCCAGCCCCAGAAGAAGCTCTTGGCTCCTGACTTTGGATCAGCTCAGTTCCAGCCCTTGCAGCCAGATGGGGAGAGAAACAGCAGATGGAATATCTTTCTTTTTCTCTGCAAATCTGCCTTTCCTATGTATATTTTAACACAGTAAGCTAGCTCCCTGCAGCTGCAGAGCCTATGACCTGTGGTGGCATCTTTCTGGAACATTCTCCCTTTGTTTCTTTCTAGACTGATTCCTCATGGTTCAGATGAAAGCCTGGGTGTCCACTCCTCCAAGAACTCCCCAACATCTGACTTTCCCATCTGGGCTCCTGCCTGCTCCCCGCTGTCCCTGCTGTGGGGGCAGAACTCCCAGAACCCCATTCCCAGGCCAAAGACTCAGCCACACTCTGTTCTGCCCTGGCACCCGCCGCCCCCTCAGTTGCAGGGGCCTAGCCAAGTCCAGCTTCCAGTGTCAGTCCCTCCCTCCTTTGGCCAAGGCCAAGGTTGCACAGAACAAGGGCTTTGTGTCTCCAAGCTGAGGAGATGGGAGTGGGAGGCGGGGGCCAGGGCTACAGTCAAGGATACACCCAGTCCAGTTTGAACCGGTTGGGAGGCAGCTCAGAGCGCGTGTCCAGGCTGTAGGTGGGCGCCAGTTGGTCAGGGATCAGCATGGTTACCCGGCGGCCCCTGAGGAACATCTTCACAGAGCCATCCTCTGCCAGGAAGGACAGGAGTGTCAGGTGTGGCCGGCAGCTCTCCCTCACAGCCCTATTTCCATCTCCCATTTTTTTGGGGGGGGCGGGGAGTTAACCGGTAGCCAAAGCCTCATTAGCAAGAGTCTCCTTGAGCTCCAGCCACCCCGACTCTCCAACCTCCCTCCCTCCGGGCGCACCTCGCCGCCTCCCCCCACTCACCCATGCTGAAGATAACTTCTTTGGTTTTGCTGCCAGAGAAAGGACGCCACGGAACACACAACAAAACAGAAGCGGTGCTTGAGCGGGTGGGTCGGAGCAGGGAGGCGCCACGCCCCCCACCCCGCCATGCCCGGTCCCGCGCCACGCCCCGCGCAGGTCTCCCCCGAACCGACGCGGGCCGACGAAGCAGCGCAGCGCTGCTTCTCTGCAGGCCGTGTGCTTTGCTCGGTTGATCTGGCAGAGCCTAAGACACAGGCCCAGAGAGGCAGTGATCGCCCAAGATCACACAGCACCAGGTGGCGGCGGCGGGGACGCGATCCTGCAAGGAGGAGACCGGACCGAGACCCCCTCCTTCCTGCACGGCGCTCCCCAACCACCCTGCACACACCTCACCCCCACAGCGCCCCAAACTTCAAGCAGCAGGCAAAGCGGGAAAAGTTGAAGGGAAGGGGCGTGTCCCTGCGTTCCCTCCGCTGGATCCAAGGGTCTGAGCTCTCAAACCTGGGGCCCTCCAGCCCCGGATGGGGCGAGGCGGAGGGTGGCCAGGCTTGCAGTGCAGACCCCGGCAGCGCGGGGGGAAGGCTGGGGGCTTTGCGTAAGGGTCTCACCCAGGTCCAAAGCTACTCATGGCGGCGGCCGGCGGAGCTTGGCGGCCGGGGGTGGAGCCGGGACCGGCCCCGCCGCTTCCGGCCCTGGGAGGCGTCCGGCCCTGGCCGCGCCCTGCCCCGCCCTGCGTGGCCGACCCCTGCCAGCCTGCGGCCCCGCCGGGTCCCCGCGTCCCAGGCTGCGGGAGTCCTGAGACCAGGCTCCTCGTTTGTGGGGGTGGGAGGAGTTGGTTGAGAACATGGACTCGGGAACGCCCCTGCCCGGGTTCAAACCCCAGCCCTGCAACTTCCCTGCAGCGTGGCCACGCTGCCCAACCTCGGCTTCGCTGTTTTCCCTTAAATGGGGGTGATACGTCTCTGCGTAAGGGCCTGGAGCAAGGCCCGGCACCCAATGCCGCCATGCATGCCTGCATTAGCTCTTACTTGAGCGCAACTCAACCCTGATCCGGGTCCAGCCTCAGGCGGGACCGCCAAGTCCTGGCCACATTACCTAACCCACAGCAACATAACCCTGGCCATTCGGCTTGGAGAGCTGACCACATCTCCTGTTCCCTGATGACCCCGCCCTCTGGGGGGCTCAGGCAGCCCCCCAAGCCCCGTGCGCTCTTCCTCCCTCCCGTGACCCCACTTCTGCTCATGTCCACTTCTCGTGACGCAGCCCCAGCCCTTCGAGGCCTCCAGCTGAGTTCCTTCTCTGAGGTTTGAGCACGCCTTCAACACCGGGAGGGGATCCCATTTTTTTCTGCAGCCCCCCACCCCCAATATCTCACTCAATCAAGACACTCCCTCATTGGTGCCAGCCCCCCCCAGGAACCCCTCCCTAGGTTGCAATCCTGCCTCAAATACCACTCACTGCACCATTGCACCCCACTCCTCAAGGGGACACCCCTTTAGCTTCCAGGCCACGCCCACAGGCCCGGCTCCCCCCACCCAGACTTCTAGGGCTCACCCAGTAGGCCCAGACCAGTCCGGCTCCCTAAGGCCGTGGCCACGCCCCTCGGTATAGTCTCAGGATCCACCCCCAAGTTGAACTAGCCTTGTCTTGCCTTGCCTTGCCTGGGACCAAGCCTGTTCTCCTGCCACTATGGGGACCGAATCCCCAACCCCTCTGGGCCATGACCCCACTCTTTCACTCACCCCTCTTTCTTGGCGCTACAATTGCTGCTGGAGGACGTGGTGCGGCTACGAGGGTCCTCGCGGCGCACTGAGGCCAGGCGCTCGGGTGACAGGTAGCGGCGGCCACTGCAGAATGGGGAGAAAGAGAGCTCAGAGCTAGCTGGGGAGGAGGGGGCGAGGGCAGGCAGGACCCTCCGCATCCCGCTCCCGCGCCCTCCGCGGGCCAGCTCCTGCACGCCGAGGCCTCAGGAGAGGTCGATGGGGAGCCAGTGGCTTCCGTGCCTCACCTGCGTCCAGAGGTGGCCTCCTTCTTGGGGGAGGAAGGGGACGTGGCGTAGCCGCCCATGCGCCGCGGGGGGCCCGATCCATTGAGGGGTGTCCTGGTGGGAATGCCCTTCAAGAGCTGACACACTGTGGCGGGATGGATGGGGGGGCGGTTCAAGAGGCAGCAAGCAAGTGCGTGCGCCCCGGATGCGGCCCCGGGGTCCTGCCCCCGTCACTGCGCGCGCCCCGCCGCCTGGCCCCTGGTGAGGTCGGGGTACCTGAGGCGGTGGTGCCCAGGCGCGGGGGCGCGCGGCCTTTCGGGGTGCTCCGCGTGCGCAGCACGGCGCCCTGCTCCTCGCACGCCCGCAGGCGCCGCAGCGCATCCGCCAGCGCCGCCTTCAGGACCGCCAGCTCGTCCTCCTGCAGCTGCAGCCGCTGCTCCAGCGCCGACACGCGGTCGTCCACCTCCATGCCGCTCGTGCCGGATAGATTGTCATCTGGGAAGTTGGAGGAGGGGGCTGGGGACCATCCGCGAGACCCCGGCAGGTCCTCTCGCCAGTCTGGGTCCAGGCACGACTAGCCACGCACCCCTCCCACCCTCTTCATCCGCACCTACCACCTTTGGGGGATTGGGATGCTCAGTAGAGCTGCCAAGGAAGGAAATCCCCGGCGCCCCAGGCCTGCCCCTTGCGCCCTGGCCGAGTCACCCCGGGGAAGTCCCCTGTCCTTTTTCTTACCTTACAGACTAAGCCTCTCCACTCGGGCCCCTTAAAAAATGCCATGACCTAAGCGACCCTACAGACCTCTGAGGATGCCAGGATGCCTAGCATGGACCCCGGACATCCTCTGACCAGTAGCGATCTGTCCCATCGCGGCTACTCAAGTTCCTTTGCCTTTGCTAAAACTTTTCCAGGCCTCAAAAACAAAAACAAAAAAAAACCCCTTTTACTTCCTCCGCCTTTTCCGTCTATTTCTCCCCAGACGGGGGTTCGACCCTAGAGCCCCGCGGCAAGGACAGAGCTCCTGCGGTCCCTGCTGGCAGACCTGGGGATTGCAGACAGAGCCGGAGCGGACCCAGGAAGAAGAAGGATGCGGTGACCCCCAAACTCGCTTCTTGAGCCAGACTTCCTCCACTCTGTCCCCGCTCTTTATTTCACAACACCACCACCTCAGATTCTCTTCCGTTCATAGGCGCAGTCACACCATAAACTTCCCTTTGGCTCTCCCCTTCCTGTCTCATCTTGCCCAAGTGGGAGACAGGGGAGAGAGGGATCCGGATAATCCCATCACCTCCGTTCTCTCTCCCGCACCGCTCATACCCAGACTCATGGCTGGTCACTCCCGAGCAGGCGCCTGACCCGGTAGCACCAGAAACCGGACAGGGCATGGAGGTCGCACCTGCCATCTCCGCCTGTGCGCCCGGCTCCGCACTGCGGTCCCGGATCCTCCCCACTTCCTCCCCTGCGGCCCAATCGCCCGGGCCGCCTTGCCCGCCCTGCCCCCAACCCCTGGGACCTCCTGCAGTCAAGAGCGTGTGCAGAAATTGGAGGGAGCCGCTCCGGACGTCGGAGGGCGCAAACCCCTGTGACTGGTTTTTTTGCAAAAAAGAAAAACTAAGGTGCGAGGCCTTGGCACACAGGACAGAGGTCACACAGCCAGTGAAGTGGAAGGCGACCTCCTGATACCCACCCCCTCTCTACCATGATTATATTATAAAAAAGAGAGAGAGAGAAAGCCATATGTTCTGGCAACTTCAGTTGTGCCAGACCCTGCTTGAGTAAAACACTTGGCTCCTCCCCCACTCAGGGTAGGAACTGGATCAATCCAGAATCATCACAGCATTGCTGTGGTACCTGAACCTGCCAGCAGCGGTGTTAGACCCATTTTAAGGGGAGAGTTGGAAGGGGACTGAGGCCCGGAGGGAAGGAGTTAGCTCATGCTTCCCCGGGCTTAGGGACCCTGGCAACCTGCCTCCCAGAGGGGCCGAGGAAGACAGGATAAACTCCCACAGCCCTCTGCAGCTGCAGTGGTCTCTGGTGCTAGAGGGCCTGAGCCTTGCACCTGGACGGTGGCCCATCCTGAGCAGCCCTGGGGGCACAGGACCCCAGCCAGAGAGGCCCTGGCCTGCTCACTGCACCCTCTCTAATCCCTGCTGCTCCGGGGTCCCCAGCCCTTGGGCTGGCAACCTCCACTTGTCCTCTCATTCTCCTCCCCTGGAGGCCTGACACCCCCCTTGCTCCTTCCGGTACAATACCCAGTTTTCTGGAAAGAGGGAGAGGTGTGAGGATTCTTGATTGGGGGAGTGCAATGTCCCCTGGGCCTCCTACCTGGTCCCCCATCCTATTCTCAATACCAGTTCTCACCTCCATCCCTCTGCTAGGAAGATGGGGGGGGGGGGCATAAGGCAGGAGATAGGAGGAGAGCTCCAGGCCTTTCCCCCTTCAACCCTCTCCTCTCCAGCCACCTCAGGAGTTGCGGGAAATCTAAGACCCAGACTTTGGGGGCTGGCAAAGTCAGCCCCCAACCCTGACTTCCTCTGGAGTCAGGGTCCTGTTGAGAGGGTCTTCAGGAAGGCAGGGGGATGGGGACTTGGGAGGAGAAGGAGGAGGTGGGTCCGACCCTGGGCGGGGCCAGGGCTAGCGCTGGGGAGGGGGTCTCACCGTTGCAGTACTGCAGCAGCGAGGTGTCGTAGAGGCCGCAGAAGGCCGGGCCGCGCTCCGCCATCGCCCCGCCACAGCCACCGCCGGCCCCCCCGGCCCCAGCCCGGGCCCGGTCCCCCCCCCAGGCCCTGCCTCCCGTTGCCATAGCAACGCCCTTGGTTCCAGCATCCCCCAGCTCGGCCCGCCCAGCATCAGGCGGCCGGCGCCGGGCCTGGCACCGGGGTCATCCCCTAGGATGCCCAGAAAAGGGGATGGAAGGGGGTTCGGAACACCCTCAGACAGTCCCCCCAACACAATCCTCGGGCCAGGATTGGCTGCGTCCCGATGCCCCCTAGGTACGGTCTGGCTCCGCCCACAACCAGAGTGGATTTTTTTTTTCCAGCCGCCCCCTTCTCTCCTGCTCCGAGCCAATCAAAACCTGTCGCGCAGGCACCTCGGCCAATAGGGATGCAGAGGGATGGGAAGGGGGCAGGTTTTTCAACCTGAGACATATCCCACCCCCCCAGCTCCGGGAGGAGGATGGAGTGAAGAAAAGGCACACCCTATCCCCAAAACCTTCTCCTTCATTTTTGGGTAGATTTCCTAAAGCCCTTTCGCAAACCAGGACCAAACGGGAAAGCCTCAAATCCGCCCAGGTATCCACTAGCCCTGTCATAGAACTCATCCCCACCCCCTCCCCAAGCCTGGTCCTCGGAGCCCTTGTTTACTAGCCGTAGACCCCACCCCAAGTGTCCTGGCTCCGCCCCCTGGACCCTCAGCTCCGCCCCCTACAAAGTTGTTGGCCCCAAGCGCCCTGGACAGGACCTGCTACTAGGGTTAGCTCCGTCCTCGGGGTTGACAGCCCAGCCCCATCACTCACTCGCCCTTGTTCAGTCTCTCCCTGGCGGTCCCTGCCCCCTGGCTCCTCCGCCACCCCAGGCCGTCAGCTCCGCCCCTGCAGCCCTCGTTGTCCGCAGTATCCAGTCCAGCTTTTGGCGCAGGCCCAGTGGCCAGGCCTGGACCAGCTGGCAGTGTCAGCCAGAGCTGGCTCGGAAATTAGGGGGAAGCGGGGAGGGTAGGGCACCCGAGGGTGGCTTAGGAGGACAGTGGGCCACTGCCTCCAGTCTGCAGTGAGGGTGGACACCTGGAGATGACCGTGTTGCTTCATAGGTGCGGGAGCCAGCCGGAAGAGGCCATCTTTTGGACACATCGGTGGACAGGTGGAGGCGCTGGAACCAGACGAAGTCCACTGTCTGCCATCCCAGCCTCAGTTTCCACATCCGCAGAATGGGCCTTCATCATTTTTTCTTGGAAAGGTAGATTTACAGAGAGGAGAGAGACAGATCTTATATTTGCTGGTTCACTTCCCAAATGGCGTTAGGAGTTGGAGCTAGGCTGATCAAAAGCCAGAAGCCAGGAGCCTCTTCTAGGTCTCCCACATGGGTGTAGGGTCCCAAGGATGTGAACCAGCACACATATGGAATGCCAGCACTTGCAGGCAGAGGATGAGCCATTGTTCCTTCCATGCTCATAATTTTAAAAAGTGATTTATTTATTTTTATTGAAAAGCAAATTTACAGAGAGAAGGAGAAAAAGAGAGAAAGATCTTCCATCTGTTTCACTCCCCATATGGCCACAGTAGACAAGCCTGGGGTAATCTGAAGCCAGGAGCCAGAAGCTTCCTCCAGATCTGCCACACAGGTGCAGGGTCCCAAGGTTTTGGATTGTCCTTGACTGCTTTCCCAGGCCATAAGCAGGGAGCTGGATGGGAAGTGGAACAGCCAGAACATGAACCAGCACCCATATGGGATGCTGCCATTTGCAGGCAGAGGATTAGCCAGTTGAGCCACAGTGCTGATATCATTCATAATCTTGCTGTGGCTTTCATGTGTTCAAAAATGCCAACTGGGGGCTTGGCACAGTGCCCTAGTGGCTCAAGTCCTCGCCTTGCACATGCTGGGATCCCATATGGGCAGTGGTTCTAATCCTAGCAGCTCCCTGCTTCCCATCCAGCTCCCTGCCTGTGATCTGGGAACACATACAAGGACAGCCCAAAGACTTGGGACCCTGCATACTCACGGCTCCTGGCTTCAGATTGGCTCAGCTCCAGCTGTTGCGGCCACTTTGGGAATGAATCATCAGATGGAAGATCTTCCTCTTTGTCTCTCCTCCTCTCTGTATATGCAACTTTCCAATAAAAATAAAATAAATCTTTTTAAAAATGCTTGCTGGGTGCCCATATGCCACCACCTTGGAGTGCCTGGTTCCAGTCCTGGCTGCTTCCCTTCCAATACAGCTTCCCAACTGACAATGTGCCCCCGGGGGGGCAGCAAGTGAGGACTTGGGCCCCTGCCACCCACCTGGCCCAGCCCTGGCTCTTAAAGACATGGGAGGTGTGAACCAACAGACGGAAGATCAGAACCAGTTCCTGTGTCCCTTGAGAGCTTACAAGGTGCCAAACTTCTTATCTGCGGCGTTTCAGGAGTGGCCAGGGCCTCCTGGGAGTTTTACTCTCACGGACTTTACCTGAAGGTAAGCTGTGATAGCACAAATCAGGGGCAGGCATTTGGCCTTGCTCTTCAAGACGCCCTCCTCCCTATCACAGTGCCTATGCGCAAAGCCGACTCCAGCTCCGCATGCCAGCTTCTTGTTAACACACACCTTGGGGGTACAGCGGTGATGGCCCAGATAAGTGGGTCCATGCCACTCACACGGGGGCTTGCTTTAAGCTCTTGGTTCCCAGGCTGCTCGGCTGTTACAGAATCTGCGCTCTGTCTCTGCCGCTCAGATTAAAATAAAAATAACTAAAGTATATTGAGTGCTGGCTCTGTTACTCTCACCTCTTTCTCTCTCTTTTAATATTTTATTTCTTGGGGCACAATGCAATGTCTCAGTCGGCAGATCCTCCCCTTGCACATGCCAGATTCCCATACGAATGCCAGTTCATGTTCCGGCAGCTCCACTCCCTATCCAGCTCCCTGCTTGTGGCCAGGGAAAGTAGTGGAGGACGGCCCAAAGCCTCGCCTCGAGACCCTGCACCCGCGTGGGAGACCAGGAAGAACTTCTGGCTCCTGGCTTTGGATTAGCCGAGTCTTGGCTACTGGCAGTTACAGTCACTTGAGAAGTGGATGCACAGACAGAGGATCTTTCTTTCTGTCTCTCCTTCTCTCTGAATTTTTCCTATAAAAATAAATATTTTTAGGGCCCGGCGCGGTGGCACAAGTGGTTAAGGTCCTCGCCTTGCACACCCAGGATCCCATATGGGCTCCGGTTCTAATCCTGGCAGCCCCACTTCCCTTCTAGCTCCCTGCCTGTGGCCCGGGAAAGCAGTCGAGGACGGCCCAAGGCTTTGGGACCCTGCACCCACGTGGGAGACCCGGAAGAGGCTCCTGGCTTCGGACCGACATAGCATCGGCCGTCGCGCTCACTTGGGGAGTGAATCATCGGACGGAAGATCTTCCTCTGTGTCTCTCCTCTCTGTATATCCACCTTTCCAATAAAAAAATAATAAAAATAAATCTTAAAAAATTATTTTTTATATTTTTTATTTTATATTTATTTTTTAAAGATTTATTTTTATTATTATTATTATTTTATAAGAGCCAGGAGCCTCTTCCGCTGGAGCTGGACCAGGTGCAAGCCAGAAGCTGGAACACCACTCAGGTCTCCCACGTGGCTGGCAGGAAATCCAAGCACCTGCTGCCCGCCTGCTGGGGTATGCAGTAGTAGGCAGCTGGAACTGGTTGTGGGGCTGGGACTTGAACCCAGGACCCTGTGGTAGGTCTCATGCAGGTTTCCAATGACTGCACCATGAGACCAAACTCAGAGCCTTAGGTCCTTAAAAATGAGCCAAACCAGGCCTGGCGCAGTAGCTTAGTAGCTAAAGTTCTCACCTTGCACTGGGATCCTATATGGGTGTCGGTTCATGTCCTGGTGACCCCACTTCCCACCCACCTCTCTGCTTGTGGCCTGGGAAAGCAGTAGAGGCTGGACCAAAGCCTTGGGACCCTGCAACTGCTTGGGAGACTTGGAAGAAGCTCCTGGACCCTGGCTTCAACTCAGAACAGCTCTGGCCATTGCGGCCACTTGGGGAGTAAACCAGTGGATGGAAGATCATCTTCTTTGTCTCTCCTCCTCTCTGTAAATCTGACTTTTCAAAAAAATAATATATATTTTAAAAATGAGCTGAAGGCCCAGCGGCATGGCCTAGCGGCTAAAGTCCTTGCCTTCAACGCGCCAGGATCCCATATGAGCGCCAGTTCTAATCCTGGCAGCCCCACTTCCCATCCAGCTCCCTGCTTGTGGCCTGGGAAAGCAGTCAAGGACAGCCCAAAGCCTTGAGACCCTGCACCCGCGTGGGAGACCTGGAAGAACTCCTGGCTCCTGGCTTCGGATCAGCACAGCACCGGCCATTGCGATCACTTGGGGAGTGAATCATCAGATGAAAGATCTTCCTCTCTCTTCTCCTCTCTGTATACCTGACTTTGTAATGAAAATAAAAATAAATCTTTTTTAAAAAATGAGCTGAACCCTGCTTCCTGCTGAACAGTGCCAGGCAGCCCTGGTAACAGACCCATCATGGAGACAGCCCCAGGGACAGCCCAGGCTCCGGCCCACCCACGGGGGGTGGCTCTCAGTCCAACAGAGAATGATTTGTGAAATGACTGAATGCACTTACCTGAAGGTGGGCTTGCACAATTTGGCAAAACAGTTGGGTGAACTGTGAAGATAAAGGCTGATGAGAGGGGACGTTGGAAGGGTTTGAAGAGCCAGGACAGCCTGGCACCAAGGCTGGGGGTGCTGAGTGAAGGCCTTGAACACTGCACAGGAGCCTGTGCCTTCTCCTGAGGGAACTGGGGAGCCACGGTGGGTTCTAGGCAGGGGAGGGGACCCAATCAGACCTATAGGTTGGTGGACCATTCTGGTGGGTAGGCGGGCATGAGACAGATCTGAGGTGTTTGTTAACTTGTGCCATGAGACCCACGTGCGGTAATTGGGGTGCTGGTTCTGAGTCTCATTCTGCTTCTGATCCAGCCCCCGGCTAATGCCTACCCTGGGAGGCTGCTGGACCTGGGTCTCTTCCACTCAGGTGAAAGACCAAAGTGGAGTTCCAGATTTCTGGCTTTAGCCTGGGAGAATCCTGGCTGTTGGACTGTTGGGGCCTCTGGAGAGTGAACGGGCGGATGCAGCATCTCTCCCAGTCTCTCCTCTCGACAACCACATTTTCATATAAAGTAAAAAGTGATGAAAAACAAACAAAAAACAGCCGGGAGGAAATGTCCACGCAGCCTGCTCTCACCGCAGCGGGAAGGAAGCTTTGTGGATCCTCCATCACCACCAGGGGGCAGCTTCCAACAGCTTCCACCTGCTCGGTCTCTCCCGCCACAGCTGGACTGCGAGCTGGGTGGAACCAGAGCTGTCCGCACCGCACCTCCCACTGCTTCCCCACTTCCCCAGCCTGGCCTCTGGGCTCCTGGGGCCCAACTCCACCCAGTACAAATTTCTGTCAACACAGCCAGGCTGCTTCTGGCCAGGACAATATTTGCCCTTGCGATCTGGGGAGGTTGTCATGGCAACCCAGCTTCCTCCCTCTTTCCCTCCGCCCCTCACCTCTGCCCCTCAACCTGGCCCAGAGGAGGCCACCTGTTCTCTCTCTGTCAGGGTTTACCTGGCCCTCATTCGCGGACTCCAGGTTGCTCTCCTAGCTCATCTCTTTTCTTTCTTTTTTCAATTTATTTTTATTGGAAAGGTAGATTGACAGAGAGGAGACGGAAAGGGGAGACGGAAAGGTCTCCCATCCGCTGGGCCAGACTGAAGCTGGGAGCCAGGAACTCCATCCAGGTCTCCCACGTGGTTGGCAGAACTCGGGTCATTTTCGGCTGCTTTCCCAGGTGCTGCAGCAGGGAGCTGAGTCGGAAATGGAGCAGCCAGGGCTCGAGCAGGTGCTCTGTTAAGTGGGGTGCCTGTGGCAAGTGGCAGCTTAGTGTGCTGTGCCACACGCTGGCCCCTTCCTCCCCGTTTTGGTCTCGCTCACTGGCATCTTATTTTTTGTCCTGCTGGGTCTCTCTCCCGCTCTCGCTCTCCCTCTCCTGTCTCTTGGTGCCTCTTTCTCTGATCCCCATGTGCTGGGGAGGGGTGATTTGTCTGGCCCAGGCTCTGTCTGTCTAACCCTGTGCCTCTCTGATCTCCTGTCCTGTCTGTCCAGCAGCTGTGTGTGTGCCTCTGGCCTGCACCTGTGTCTCCTGTCCCTGCTCTGTCCCTCTGTTCCCATGTCCCCTCTCCCTGGGTCTCCATCTCCGTCTCTGACCTTCACCTCGGACCACCACATCTGTATGTTTCCACAGCTGCCTGCGTGTCTCTGCTGCTGTCTGTCTCTCTCCCGATCACTGTCCTGGTGGCTGGGTCTCTCATGGGGGTCTCTGTCCTTCTGGCCTTATCTCTCTGCAGGTCTGAGCCTCAGGGGGCCATCTCTGCCTCCCATTTCTGGCTTCTATCCCCACGGGTGCCTCCCTGTTCCATCCCTCTCTGCCTCATTTCTCCTGCACCATCTGCCGACCTTCTCCTGTCCTCCCCCACCCGCCTCCCAAGGCCCCGGGGCTGCTCTCAGAAGGCTCTGTCGGAGCAGACAGCTCCTGGCAAGGGGGGTGGGCAGACACAGGCTTTACAGCTTCCTCTCTGCCTTTGCCCCTCTCCCTCAACCCAGGGAGGGAGAGAGGAGGCAGGCAGGGGCAGAAGGTACTGCCTGGTCATGGCTGGGGTGGAGGGATTAGGCAGAGAAATAAGTGCCAGGAGTCTCTGTACACAGCAAAGGCAGTGGAGTGAGACAGGCTCCCAGAGAGAAGCTGGGGAAGGAAGAAGTTCAAAGGCAGGCAGAGGGCAATGGCCTGGATGGAGAGAGAGCACGAGAGTTGAGGGCAGAATGCAAGGAGCAGACAGCCCAGCAGGCCCTGGGCGAGAAGGCAGGGTGAAGAGAGAGAGAGGAGAGAGAGGAGAGAGAGGGAGGGAGGCTGAGAGAAGCCGGACAGGGACTGGAGGAAGATAGAAGCTAGCAGGCAGGTGGGGGGAGTGCTGCTAAACTTAGAGAACAATGGGGTGCAGGGTGGGGGAGCTGCTGGGAAGCAGGAGGGTCCCTTAGAGGTACAGAGGGGCACTTGGCCACAGGGAGGGGCTGCATCTCTGCCTAAAGTTCCCAGAAGCCTTGAGTGTGGCACTGGCAGAGGGCCTGTTAGACCACTGCCTGCTGCCCCCCTCCTCAGTCCCTGGGGCCCTCCAGGAGCCAGGGCTGGGCTGGGCTGGGCTGGGCTGGGCTGGGCTGGGCTGGGCTGGGCTGGGCGGCTCAAACACAGGGGTGAGGTCCCATCTTTCTGCTCCCTGCCCCTTCCCCATGTCTCCATCCACCAGCTCAGCGTGTATGCACTTGACATGTTGTCTCCCCATCCGTGTTTTCCCCATTTTTCTCTTTTTGTGCGTCTTGGCGTATTCGTGCCATTTCCTTCTCCCTGTCTTCCCATGTCCCTTCACCCTGCTCAGCCCTCCCTCCCCTGCCCCTACTCTGTAGAGACAGACCCCCTTGGGGCCACAGGGAGACTCTGGCCCAGCTCCGGCCTCTCTCAGAGGTGCCGGCGAGCTCAGACCCATCAATCCCTCTTCCAAACTCCAGGAACTTGAGTCTTTCCCAGGACCCAGAGGATGCAGGAATGTGGGGCAGAGAGCAGGGAGGCTGGCCAGAGGTCCCGGAAGCCAGGGAACCCCCACTCCTTCCTCCCTGCCCCCTCCTGGGATCCCCGGGACCTCAGCTTGCAGAGTGGAATGGGCAGACTGGCCCATGTCCCCTTGGGTCCGACAGGCCTCAGGGGAGCGCGTATGCCTGGGAGGTCCCGGATGTGCAGAAGGCTGTGGAGCCCAAATCTGGTGCCGTCTGTCCCCCCACCCACCTCAGGTCTGGAAGTTCCCCAGAGGGAAGGCAATGGCAAAAGATGAAGAGGAGGTTTTGGTTGAACAGTAGCCAGTGTGGACTGGTGTGGGCTGTGGACTAGGTGTGTGACCCCAGGTGTCCCCGTGGAGGTGGGACGGCATGCAGCACATGTGACGTGTGTATGTGTGCTGCAGGTGGCCCGTGAGTGTGGGAGTATTAGTGTGACCCCTGTGACACTGGAGGAGCTTGTGGGACTGTGTCTCAGTGAGGGCTGGGAATGTGTGAGGTGACCATGTGGCTTCTGGGATGCTCTAAGACCCTGGCATGCTTGTGGGTGGGGTGGCACACCTGGTGCATGGTGTGCTGCGTGGTGTGATGCATGGCGTGGTGTGTGCTGTGTGTAGTGATATTGTTGTCCATCGCTCCTTGAGAACCACCCCGCAGCCCACCCCATGCTGGAACGTGCTGAGGACACTGTGCTGATGTCCTGGGACACAGAGGCCAGCAGAGGGGGCAGACAGCGCTTGCAACGTGACCTAATGGTGTGCGAATGTGTGTGTGCGTGACTGACGGTGTCATGGGGCTGTGGGAAACTGTGGCTGTGTGTTTGTGTGTGTGAATCTATATGTGACTTTGCGTGTGACTGTGTGTGTGTGCATGTGCCTGAAGCCCCCAACACATCACTGTGTGTCACTAGCCAACGGTCACTTGGTGGGTGACAAACTGGCTCTCAGGGCATGACTGGGAGCCACAGCCTATACAGTTCTCTGACGGTGCTCCCTGGGGCTCAGCCCACGGTAGACTGACCACGGGACAGATACTGTGGCTGTGTGAGCATCTGGGGGGGAGGTGAGTTCTGGGGCGGGGGCTGGAGTGCTACAGTGTGAGGGAGCATGCAGGCTTCTGGGGGTCCTCAAGCGATCTCTCCATGCCTGCTCCCCCCCAAGTCCCCTCTGGTGGCTGTGACGACCGCCCGCCACTGCCCTCTGCCGGCTCCCCCTCCTGCGCCCCACAGGCCCTGGCCCCGCCCCCTCCCACCGCCCACAGCTGCAGAGCCTGTCACCTCCTCCCCAGTGCGGGCAAGGCAGCGGTGGCCACAGCAGCAAGTGACTGGACGCAGGACCGGGGACAGGTGAGGTGTCCCCACCTCCCCCTCAGGTCTCGGGGTCTCCCCCTCGCGTGGCCTCTGCTTCTCACTCCATCTTCCTTTCTCTGTCTGTGCTGTAGCCAGCTTCATCTCTGCTTCTGCATGCCCAGCCCTTCCCCAGCCCCACTGTCCATCTCCCCCGGACTCATCCCCCAGACCCCCATCTCCTCTCTGTCTCCTAGGCTGCCACACCTGCCTTTCCCTGTCCTTTGTCCCTGCCTCTCCCTGCCCCGGTGTCGCTCTGTCTCGGACTTGGGTTTTCCAGCTCCTGTATTTCCCATGCCCAGTCTGTCTCTCTGAGGTGCTCCCCATGCAGTGCTCCTCCAGCTGGGTGATGGGGAGGATTCCTGATAGTGGGTCCCGGCAGATCTAAGCCCAGATTTCCCTCCCTGGTTGTTGGGAATCCAATGGGGTGAGGGGTGTCTCCCTGGCGCTGGACTTCACCCCTCAGGCAAGGGGAAAGTTTGCATAAGACTGGAACCTTCTCTAGTTTGGGACTGTGGGACCCCTTCCAGGCTTACTGGATGAATTCTCCTCTCCTCCGCCCCCATACCAGGCTCCCCGGAGTCTCCACGTCTAGACTTGGGGTGACACTGCCTCATCTGCTGGGCACAGCTCTAGGGCAATCGCCCGCTCAGCAAACAATCCCCGCCCCCCTTCCGCTGCCACTGCCCGCGGCCCCAGTAGCAACAGGTGGTGCTTGGTGCTGGTGCGGTCATGGGGGGCACCTGGGCATCCCGCACCGCTCCCGGTCCCATCCTCCACGTCCCCAAATCCTCCCGTGCGGGGTCCCCGAGCTCCGTGCGTGAATGCCCGAGGCCCGGGGCCCTGCAGGCTGCGCCCCTCGCCATGCAGAGCTCCGCACCCTGGAGGAGGCTGCTGCTGCTGCTGCTCGCGCTGTGGGCGCCTGAGGTGAGCACCCGCGGAGCCCCGAGGACCCCATGCTGGGCGGGGAGGAATGGGGGTTCAAGTCTCCCCCTCATCACAGGTGGGGGTGTTTCAAGACCTCCCCGCTTTCCCCTGAGCCGAGCCCCTTTCTCCTTCACAAATCCTCCTGAATGAGATCCGGCCACCCTCTCTCCTCAGAACAACTCTCGGGCAGCTGCTGGGTAGAAGCTTCTATATAGAGGCCACCCAAGACCCCCGATCCAACGGGACAGCCCCTCCCAGTGTCTAGGGCGGTGGGGCGGGCTGTCCGGGAGCGGGCCTCCCTTCCCTTCTCTCGTAGACGGGCGCTGCGGGGCAGACGGCGGGGGAGCTGTACCGGCGCTGGGAACGGTACCGCAAGGAGTGCCAGGAGAGCCTGGAGGCCGCCGAGCCGCCCTCAGGTGAGGCTGCGGGCGAGGGGGCGGGCGCCTGGGTGGGGCCTAGCGTCGGTGGGCGGGGCCTCGAAGGGGTGGGATTCGGGCCGGTGGGCGGGGCTCGGCCTAAACGCAGGGACGGACGAAAGGGGCGGGACCAGGGCGGGCGGGCGGGGCCTAAAGCTAAGTCAGGAGTGACGGGGCGGGGCCAGAACTGGTGGGCGGGGCCTTGATGAAATCTGAAACAAGGAATGGAGTTTCAGGTGGGGCCTGGGCTGTACTTAATTAGGAAGAGTTGAGGACTGAGGTTTTCCTGGGCGGGGCTTAGGGGATGGGCGGGGCCTGGAGGCTGGAGGGAGGAGCTTGTGGCGGAGCGAGGGGGCTCTGAACCCTCTGGGTGGGCCGGCTGGGCCGGGCTGGCGCGTGGGAGGCGCAGGGAGTCCACTTGGCATCCTGCTCCCACGCCCAGGTCTCGCGTGTAACGGGTCCTTTGATATGTACGTCTGCTGGGACTACGCGGCCCCCAACGCCACCGCCCGTGCGTCCTGCCCCTGGTACCTGCCGTGGCACCGCCAAGGTGAGGCCTGACCCTCCCCAGGCGCTTGGAGCTCCCAGCCGTGCCCCCACAGCGCATACATGCCCCCTCATGCCCCCTTTGCCTGACCCTCTGCCCTTGGCTCCTTCCACCCCACCCGATACCTCTTCTCTGAGGACAACGGGGATGAATTCTCCTCTCACCTTTTCCGGAATCTATCTGGCTCTGAGCGTCCTGGGTTTCCTAGCTTTTGGGCACTTTGTTTCGTGTCTTTGTGCCTCAATTTCCTCATCTGTACAATGGGGCTGACAGTACTGATTTCCTAGGGTTGTATATTATCCAACTGATGAATACCTATACAAGGCTATCTATCAGAGGATTATTATCATCTCTGTCTCTCTGTCCTACAGGTTGTTTTCTTTTTTTCAACTCTTTTTAGATTTATTTTTTATTTTTATTGGAAAGATTTACAGAGAGGAGAGACAGATCTTCCATCTACTGGTTCACTCCCAAAATGTGCACAATAGCCAGAGCTGAGCCGATCCAAGCTGAGAGCCAGAAGTTTCTACTGGGTCTCCCACACGGGTGCAGGATCCCAAGGCTTTGGGCCGTCCTCTGCTGTTTTCCCAGGCCACAGGCAGGGAGCTGGGTGGGAAGCAGGGCAGCCGGGACAGTGTCCGTTCGGATGCCAGCTCTTGCAGGCGAGGGTTAGCCGATGAGCCTTTGCATCAGCCCTACAGTTTGTATTTCTGTCTGCCTCCTTCTCTGTACCTCTGATCCCCCTCTGGCCTTCCCTACAGTGGCTGCGGGATTCGTCCTTCGCCAGTGTGGCAGCGATGGCCAATGGGGACCTTGGAGAGACCACACCCAGTGTGAGAACCCAGAGAAGAGTGGGGCCTTTCAGGTGAGGAAGCCAGGGATGCCCGTTAGTGTGTCCAGGGGCAGTGGCAGGCTTGGCTCCCCATTAGCATCGCGTATTCATCGTTTCAACCACAGAGCCCCGTGGGAAGAGAGGAC
The DNA here is from genome assembly GCF_017591425.1 of Ochotona curzoniae. Classification (NCBI taxonomy): domain Eukaryota; kingdom Metazoa; phylum Chordata; class Mammalia; order Lagomorpha; family Ochotonidae; genus Ochotona; species Ochotona curzoniae. The sequence goes on along the minus strand of NW_024465561.1, from coordinate 231,366 downwards.
TCCGGTGTCATCGCCCTATAACCAGGTCCCCTTGGTCCTGGCTTGAGTGTCCTGTGCGGGCGGTGAGGTTGTGGGTCAGCGGTCACCAGGGGGCGCCCACACTGCTAGGCCACACACCTAGCTGGGACTGCCAGCCGCCATTCAGGCAGGAGGGAACAGGTTCTCCCCGAACCAGGGGTGCTGGCTGACATCCCCCCCGGGGGCGAGCTGGCTCTGCTTCCTCCTGCCAGGACCAGCGGCTCAGCTTGGAGCGGCTGCAGGCGATGTACACCGTGGGCTACTCGCTGTCCCTGGCCACGCTGCTCCTGGCCCTGCTCATCCTGGCTAGCTTCAGGTGGGAGCCATACCACCCCCCCCTGTGGTTGGGGGAAAGATTTGGGATTCCCGGTCAGGCATGCTTGCACTTCCCTCAACCCCCAGGAGGCTGCACTGCACCCGGAATTACATCCACATCAACCTCTTCACATCTTTCATGCTGCGGGCTGCGGCCATCCTGACCCGAGACCGGCTGCTGCCTCCCCCGAGCCCCCACTCTGGGGACCAGACCCTCGCCCTGGGGAGCCAGGTGGGTGAGCATCATCACCTACCTGTCCCCCCCCAAGGGGGAAGTGGCACAGTCACCACCTCCTGCCTGCTCCCAGCCACCCAGGGCTTCTGCAGACACACACCCCCACTGCCACCATTCAGCCTCCCCACTCCTGAGCTCTTCCCTCAGCATCTACTCTCCCTCCACCAAGATGAGAGAATCCACCTGCCTTGGGGGGGGGGTCAGGAGGAGAAGAAGCTAAATGGGAAGGGAAGGAGGGTGGCAACCCTGCAGATACTTAGTGACAGACACCAGAAGCAGAGTGGGAAAAGCAGGACCTGGACGCTCCTTGTGCATCGGATTGTTAGGGTGACATGGACAGGAGGTATTCTGTGCCTAGGAGGGGTAAGGGCGATAGGGGCTTTATTTGGGGGCAATATCTGGGATGAGAGTTTAGGGAGGCTAAGAACCTCCGGGCTCAGCACCACCTACTGGGGACACCAGACAGCTGGGCGCGGATGCAAAGCTGGGGGTCCCACTGCCCACCACTGCCTAGGCCTTGGCCGCCTGCCGCACGGCCCAGATCGTGACCCAGTACTGCGTGGGCGCCAACTACACGTGGCTGCTGGTGGAGGGCGTGTACCTGCACAGCCTGCTGGTGCTGGTGGGCGGCTCGGAGGAGGGCCACTTCCGCGGGTACCTGCTCCTCGGCTGGGGTGAGCCTCGACCCCGGACTCCAGCCCGCCCAGCCCAGCGCCCCTCGCTCGGCTCCCTGGACCGTCCAGCTTGTCCACCTCCGGGGGGTGGGGAGGGTCTCCTCCGCTCTCCAGGGCGCTGCACCCACCCTGCGCGGGTCTGAGGCCTGGCGGGGCCTGTGCGCGCGCTGACGGCTGCGGTGGGGTGGGGGGCGGGGATGGGGTCTGCACAGGGGCCCCCGCGCTGTTCGTCATTCCCTGGGTGGTCGTCAGGTACCTGTACGAAGACACGCAGTGAGTGGCAGGGTCTGTGGGGCGGGGCCCGGGCGTGGGCGGGGCCTGAGTGGACCAGGGTGGGCGGGACTTACAGGACAGTGGGCGGGGCATGCTGAGCGCACCTGTCGCGGCTGTGGCTCCCTCCTCCAGGTGCTGGGAGCGGAACGACGTCAAGGCCATCTGGTGGATCATCCGCACCCCCATCCTCATAACCATCTTGGTACCGTTGCCCCCATCTCCTCTAGGCAGCCCTCAGGGATGTCCCATTCTGGGACCTGTGTGTGTGTGTGGACCCCACTTTCTCTCCTCCCCAAACGTCCTCCTCGCTCTCCCTGCAGATTAATTTCCTCATCTTTATCCGCATTCTTGGCATCCTCGTGTCCAAGCTGAGGACACGGCAGATGCGCTGTCCAGACTACCGCCTGAGGTGAGGGCTGGGCTGGGGGAGGGTGTGAGCCTAAGGGAGCAGGCCTTGCCATCACTGCGCTATTTATTCCTAGGTTGGCTCGCTCCACGCTAACGCTGGTGCCGCTGCTGGGCATCCACGAGGTCGTGTTTGCGCCCGTGATGGAGGAACAGGCCCGGGGCGCCCTGCGCTTGGCCAAGCTGGGCTTTGAGATCTTCCTCAGTTCCTTCCAGGTACGTCCGGGAACCAGGGGGTTGGGGAGCCAGTGTTACGATCACTCCCTGATGAATGTTGGGGAGCCAGGGGGCTGGGACTGTTCTGGACTAAGTCTGAGCACTCCCCTCCCCCAACACCTGCAACAGCTGGCACCAGGCCTGGCTGCAGCTGAAGGTCACTCAATCCAGCTTTCCCACTTTAGTGCAGAATCTAGAATTGTAACCAGCATCTTCACTGATAGACCAGGCACCCATCCTCTCACGGCAAACTTTATGGCCGACCCTGAACTGGCTTGCCCTGTCCTAAGGCCTGCCTTCTATCCCCTTCACGGGAGGTGGGCGACTGGAGCAGGTGAGGGAGGAAGCCAGGAAGACAGGCAGGAGAATGTTCTAGCAAGTGAAACGCCAGGCGCCAGGAGTGAGGGGACAGCCTCACTCAGGCTGTGTGCCCTCTGCGCTCCCGCAGGGGAGGAACTGAGGTAGATTTCCGAGGCTTCCAGAAGGGAGCATGCTCCCGACAGCACACGGAGCTTCAGCCATTAATTAGGGAACACTGTGGCCTGCTCAGTTTAGGGGAGTACTGAGCCAAGGAGCAACGCTAAACCAGGGCCGCTGACGAGGTGATGTGGGGTCAGGGAAGGGTTCAAGGTCTTGCCCCCCCGCCCCACCTGACCCTCCTCCTCCAGGGCTTCCTGGTGAGCATCCTCTATTGCTTCATCAACAAGGAGGTAGGTCGAGCCCCTGCCCGCCGCCCGCGCTCCTCCTGGCGGCCGCGCTGGGAAACGGCGCCGCCTCTGAGCATCCCTGTTGCAGGTGCAATCGGAGATCCGCCGGGGCTGGCGCCACTGCCGCCTGCATCGCAGCCTGGGAGACCAACAGCGCCAGCTCCCGGACTGCCGCACCACCCGGGCGCTGCCCCTGGGCTCTGGCCTCGGCGAGGTCCGTAGCGGCCGCGCCATGTCCTGCGGGACCTTGCCGGGAGCTGGGGATGATGGCAGCCGGGTACTGGAGAGTTACTGCTAGGTGGCAGGATTGCGCTGTGCCTCCTCCGTGCCAGGCCCGGTGTAGGGGACGCCCGGGAAACATGAGAGGAGACAAGGTGGCCAGCATCCTGAAGGAGGAAGACCCTGAACACAAACTGAGAGCTATGGCAATGGCTGGTGCAGGGATTCTAGACAGGAGTTTAGGGTGACATTTAACAAGGGGAACAACTGGAAATCAAGGCTCTGGCAGGAACAGCACACACAAAGGCCCTGGGGCAGGGAGGAGCTGGTCTGGTCTGCAATGAGACACCGAGCCAGAGCCCACACAGGGCGGGAAGGGACACTCAGGACTATTGGCATGAGAGCCTCAAGGGCTCTCTGAGGCAATGCCACTGCCCGCCTGCAGAGGATTCGATGATCAGAGCCAGGGGAGGAAGCTGGGGCTTGGTGAGCTGCCCCTCCTGCAGATGGGGGTGGCAGGGCTCCCCAAGCCGGGTGGGGGCTACCTGGAAGGCAGAGTGGAGGGGACTGCTGAGTGAGCCCAGGACTCAGGGTGAGTGCTGAGTGTCCTGTGGGTGCCACACTGCCTGTGTCCAGATGTACACAGGGACACTTCAGGCAGTTATGGCTGAAAAACAGTGCGTCCAGAGTGGCCAGCCTTTGCCAGCTGCAGAATGAGATGGGCTGTCTGAGGCACTGAGAGCACTGGGGGGCAGGGAGGGCTCACCCCGCTCTGCGGCTGCTCAGCTGTAAGGCTGTGGGTCTGGGCAGGAACTCCTGGAAATAAAACATGAGAAATACTGGGGTCCCTGCTTCTTGGGTCAGAGAATCCTGTCAGGTTGTCAAGGACATGGCTGGGAGTGGAGGGGTGCAGGTTGTGGCTGGACTGGAAGCCCCGGACACCATGCAGCCGTGACTGGTCCCCAGCCAGGAGGCCCAGCTACCATGTGGCAGCCCAGACCCTCTGCTCACCATGACACACAGGCGAGGGTGGGCATGCACCCGAGGGTGGTGTCCACACAAACCTGCTGCTGAGGCCAAGAGAGACAAGGCCCAGCACAGCTGCAGATTTGCTGGGTGCATGGTACAGTGATGGGAACCCATCCAGCTGTGGCCTGGGAAAGCAGTCGAGGATGGGGAGAAGTAGAGGTTGGCCCAAAGCCTTGGGACCCTGTACCCACATGGGACACCGGAAGACGCTCTCTCCTGGCTCCTGGTTTTGGAATAGCTCAGCCTGGCCAGTGTGCCCACCTGTGGAGTGAACCAGTTGACGGAAAGGCTTTCTGCAAATTGGCTTAATGAAGAATGATGGAACCCACACAACAGGGTGCCAGACAGCAAGGCATGGCCCCTGGGATGCTGCCTACTGCACACAGGGCACGAGGTAGTTGCGCCACCTGCTGGCCTTGCACTATTCCCACAAGTTCTGCTTTGGAAGTCCTTGTGGATGCCGGGCAGGGGCTGGTTTGGTGGCACCAGCATCCCTTATTAGAGTGTTGCTTCCAACTCAGCTCCCTGCCTATGCACCAGGGGAGGCAGTGAGATGGCCTGGGTACCTGGAGTTCTGGGCTCCTGGGGTTGGTCTCATGCAGTCATTTGGAGTGAAGGGAGCGCATACAAGATTTCGCTCTCTGCCTTTCAAATAAACACCCTCCGAAAAGATGGAGCTTCAAGATGGCTCAATGGGCTAACTCTCCACCTGCAAAACCAGCAACCCATGTGAGCTCTCTCGTGTCTTGGGATGGCAGCAGAGGGAGGTCTGAAGCCTCGGGACCCTGCACCCACATGGGAGCTTTGGATTGGCTCAACTCCGCCTGTTGAGGCCATCAGGGGAGTGAACTAGCAGAGGAAGATCTTTGTCTCTTTCTCTGTAAATCTGGTTTTGCAATGAAGTCAAACACTGGGGTGGGTGAAAAGGAAGGAAATTCACTAACACCGAGCAGAATGGCCTGGAATGGAAATTCTGATGCCAGCTTACAGGGCAAAGTAATTTCTTCTTAAAAATAAAGGGCTGGGCCTGGCGCGATGGAATAGTGGTTAAGGTCCTCGCCTTGCATACCCAGGATCCCATATGGGTGCCGGTTCTAATCCCAGCGGCTCCACTTCCCATCCAACTCCCTGCCTGTGGCCCAGGAAAGCAGTCGAGGACGGCCCAAAGCTTTGGGACCCTGCACCCACGTGGGAGGCCTGGAAAAGGCTCCTGGCTTCTGATCAGCACAGCACCGGGCCATTGCGATCACTTGGGGAGTGAATCATCAGATGGAAGATCTTCCTCTCTGTGACCAAGTGGTTAAGGTTGCTGTGCCTGTGGGATATGGGTGCCGCCTGGAGTCCCAGCTGCTCCATTTCCAATCCTGAGCCAACATGCGTTGGAGTGGTGGAAGATGGCACAAGTGCCTGGACTCTTGCCAGCCATGTGGGAGACCCAGTGGAGTGCCAGACTCCTGGCTTCCGTCTGGCCCGGCCCTGGCCACTGCAGCCACGTGGGGAGTCAACTAGTATTCCTCCCTATCTGTAACTCTGCCTTTGAAGTAAATAAATAAATCTTAAAAATATTAATCTCCCCCCCTACCCCCAAAAATCAAACTTTGGAGCAGACTGAGAGGAAGACAAGCCCATGACAGCGCCTCCTGGGCTCTCTCAGCGCAGGTCAAATCAGCGGCAGAGCCAGGCCCCGGAGCCAGCCATGCCAACCTGGGCCGTGGCATCCAATCCAGCCATCCGACTGTCACGCCAGTTGCACGCTTTGGGGAACCATCTCTGCTGAGTGGTCCTTCTGAGTCAGCGGGGTCTGCTCCCTCCTAAGGGCCCCCCACAGTAGGGTCCCCTCTTCACACCTGCTCCCTGAGGGTTAGCAGTCCTGAGGTCTGGCTCCCCACACGTGTGGATGCACCTGCCTCCTGACAGGGTGCCCCTGGGCAAACCAGCTGCCCTCAGCTGTCCCATCAGGACACTGGGTGACCTCAGAACAGGGGTGGGACACAAGATTCCCTAAATCCGCAGCAGGCTAAGGGGGAGGTTGTGACTCTGCAGGGCCGACAGACGGTGGGACGAAGACCCACGTGGACCTGGGCTGAAAGGTTTCCAGTCTAGCGGGCAGCTGTTCCAGACGCAGACCATTCCATGGACGCACAGCTGCAGTGCCACCATGCGTCATGCTTTCTCTGGCACTGATGGGCTGAGGCTAACTGGGTGACGCTTGTCATAGCTCAGGGGTCCTCTGCAGAATCCCCATGGCTGCCTGGCGTTCGGACAGAGATGAGAACTGTTGGGCGAGGTGATGTGGTGCATGCTGTGTGGGTCAGAGCAAAGTGGATTTTCTTGAGCCCCATTCAGATCTTGGGGTACACCACCACTTCCTGCCCTGGGGGACCCTCACTGTCTCCCCCTGGTGGCAAGCATTTATAGATACAGCTGACAGCCAGTGCGTGGGACCTGCCCCCAGGTCGCCCAAGCAGCCACTGTCAGTACTAGGTCCAGGACCCTGGGCTTCCCAGGGTCCCTGCTGCACAGGGCTGGGCACAAGAGATGCACTTGTGGATGTTCACACAAAACCCACTGCTGAGAGGCAGGAAGAAGGAAGGGAAAGAGGCAGCAATGGAACCTAGAAGAGCCAAAAACAGCAAAAGGAACAGAAACTTCTGCCAACCCCACTCACTTTTACCCACAGGGAAGCCAAACATGGATAGCCATGGCTGAGGCCTCTTGCCTGGCCCAAGGTCCCAGCCCAGCTGCCTCCCTCTCTTGAGACGGCACCCTGCTCACTGGTGCTTGAATGGAGAGAAAGCATTAGAAAAACCACAGGGCTTTATTCATCTGGCGGTGCGGGGGCAGGCGGGGGGCAGGTGTGCAGGGTGTGCAGGCTCTGCAGGCAGGGGTCCTACTTGCCGGCGATGAGTGGGTTGCGCAGGACCACAATGACCGAGTCCCCGCGCAGGAACATCTTGGAGATGTAGCGGTCCTTGTTGACTGGCTTAGACTTCTTCTTGCCCTTGCCGCTCTTCGGGACCTCGGTCCACATCTCCTTGACGTTCTCCAGCACCATGTTGCAGTGCCTGGGGCGGGGGACAGAGGGTGAGGAGGCGGCGCTGGCCCCTGCCAGGGGCCCACCCTGCCTGGGCTGTGACGAAAGACTCGTCCTTCCTCCTGCTCTTTGAAACACAGAAGAGGGTGCTGCCTTCCTCGAAGCACTGGAGTCAGGGGTCAAGAACTGGGGCAGCATTTCTATCAAAGAACTAGAAAGCAACTCAGCCACAGAACGCTTCCGCCTGAGCCACAGGATGGAGGGAGGCAGCAGCAAAGGGCGGGCTTGTCTCTCAAGTGCAGAGAGATGGGGTGTGGGGTGGGGAGTCTTCCACCTACAGGTTAGCACCCTGCATGCCGGCAAAGAGCCAGGGGTGGCAGAAGCCAACACGAGGCACCAGGAATACCAGGGGTGGCAGGGACCTAAGCACTGGAGCTGCCACCTGCCACCTCACAGGGTGCAAGTGAGCGAAAGGACAGAAGTGGGAGAAGACAGTCTATGGCCTGGGAAAGCAGTCGAGGACGGCCCAAACCCTTGGGACCCTGCACCCTTGTGGGAGACCAGGAAGAAGCTCCCAGCTCTTGGCTTTGGATTGGCTCAGCTCCGGCCGTTGCGGCTGCTTGGGGAATGAACCAGTGAATGTAAGATCTGCCTTTCCAATAAATAAATCTTAAAACAAACAAACAAACAAACAAACAAAACCCTATGCATTTATTTTAATAACATGTATTTCTCATGGGCTTTGCACCTCATGGGAATAGTACCAAATGGTACGAAGAACAAAGAAAAAGAAAAAGCCAGGAGTGCGGAAGCTTTCTGCCGCAGTTCCCCGCAGGGACACTGTGAGGGCACAGGGCAGGAGGGGCCCAGAGTCCGACTCAGGTGAGCAGCGAGGCCTAGCCAGGACACACAGCCCTCAGAACACCTTCTCCTGGGCAGATAGCGGCATGCGCCCCTCAGCAAAGCACGGGACTGTATTTCCAATTCAGAAAAAAAAAATTACAAAGACCCATTATACCCAGGCCCTCTTTCCCACTGCCCTCTCAGGTGCGTCAGCAGGGAGCTAGATTGGAAGGAACAGCTGAACTTGAACCGGTGCCCACGTGGGATGCTTGCAAGACAGGGAGCAGTTTAACCCACTGCACTACAATTCCAGCCTCAAGATTTTTGATTAGCAAGACAGATTTACGGAGAGGAACAGGAAATCAGGCTGCAAGGGAGCAGCTGGGCGGTTCCACTGGGAGGGGAGCAACAGCACAGACGCCCTGCTGGGCACTGGTTCAAGTCCTGGCTGTTCCACTTTCCAGCCAGCTCCCTGTTAAGGCACCTGGGAAAGCAGAGAATGGCCCAAGTCTTTGGGACCCTGCACCCACATGGGAGACCCAGAAGAAGCTCCACCTGGAGAATGAACCCACCGACAGCAGACCTTTCTGCATCACAAATACAGGTGTGGCATGTGGCCTAGGAGGTGCCTGCCTCTGGATGCACGGAAGGCATGGGGGGAACAGGAAGGGCAGGCAAAAAGCTTTCCAGCTTCTTTCAGTAACTCAATCTGTCCCATGTGCCCGATGCTGTGAGGAGCCCTTAGCCTGTGTGAGGTCAGCTGCCCCAGGTACACCGGCCATAGAGAGGGACCCCAGCCCAGGCTAGCACCCCAGCCTATGCCCACGGCAGTGGTGGTGCTGAGACGCCTGTCAGCCTCAGCCAGGAGCCCACCCGTGGAAGGAGCCAGCAGCCCCGGGCAGGAGCCCACTCGCAGAAGGAGCCCACCCGCGGAAGGAGCCGGCAGCCCGGCCAGGAGCCCACCCACAGAAGGAGCCCACCCTCAGAAGGAGCCCGCAGCCTGCCCAGCAGCCCACCTGTCGAAGGCCTTCACGCGGCCCAGCAGCTTCTTGTTGTTGCGGCAGTTGATGAGCACCTGTGTGTTGTTCTTGACCGACTGCGTGAGCACCGAGAGGGGCCCCGTATTGAACTCCTCCTCCTCCCGCTTCTGCAGCTCCTCGGGCGTCATCTCACTCTTGGGCTTGTTGAGGAGACTCCTGGATGGAGGCGCGGGGACCCGGTGGCGATCAGAGGGGCAATGGCCTCAGCCTTCTCCCCTGGCATAGCTGCCCAATCATGTCAGACTTGGCACACTGCAGGCCTGGCTCCAGCCTAACCCTCCCCCTCTGTCATTCATGAGCAAAACCTGATGACAACCCAGCTTCTATCTCAGATGCGCCATCAACCTTGCCAAGAAACGCTGTCCGTCCCCTCCACCTTTCCCGTGCTCTGAAACCTGACCTATGCCACCTAACCATCTGGACACTTGTCTCCACCATTGACGGGGTTGGGTCCTAGGAATCCCCCTGCAGCTGTTCAAACCTCTTCTATAAAACAGCTCTATTAGAGTAGGCACTGTGGCTAAATTGGCTAGCCCTCCATCTGCAAGCGCCAGGATCCTATAAGGGCGCCGGTTCGTATCCCAGCAGCTCCACTTCCCATCCAGCTCCCTGCTTGTGGCCTGGGAAAGCAGTCCAGGACGGCCCAAAGCCTTGGGACCCTACACCCATGCGGGAGACCCACAAAGGCTCCTGGTTTTGGATCGGCTCAGCTTCAACTGTAGGAGCCATTTAAGGAAAATATCTCTCCTCTGTAAACGCCTTTGCAATAAAAACAAGTAAGTCTTTAACAGCTGTTTTGCTGAAAAAGGTGGGGAATAGTGACAAGCGGCCATAGATTCATGCTTGAGGCGCCAAATCCAATGCTTTCCGCGGGCCTGGGCGACGTTTCATTCAGCCATTCGCCCACGTGTGCATGCATGCAACGCACATGCAGCGAACCAATCCCCCCCCAGGTCCAGGCAGTGACGGAGACCCGTCCCAGGGGCCCATCGGGGCGGACAGCCGCCTCCCGCGCCCTCCAAGTCGGTGCCCGCTCCTCTATCCTCCGCATTCGAAAAATGGCTCCTCCTCGTCCGTCTCAACCAAAACTGCGGGCAAGCCCGACCAAGCTGCCCCGCGCCCTCCGCCCAGGCCGCCCTCCACCTCGCGGTCCCGCCTGCTCCGGGGACCCGGCCAGACCCACACCCCGCGCCTCCGCCCGGCCGCTCGAGCCTCACATGGTGCCGGCCGCTACGTCCCGCTCCTTCCTCCGCCTCGCCGCAGCTTCGGGGAACCGAGAGGGAGGGGCGGGACTTCCGCTTCCCGCGGCCGCCCCACTTCCGCGGGCGCCTGCGCACAGCTCACGCGCGGCGATGGGCGAGGCCTGTCACCATGGCGACCATCGTCCGCGGATTGTGGTGGGAGTGGCCAGTTACCATGGCGATCCCGCCCCTGCGCAGGGTGGTGGGCGTGGTTTGCTGCCATGGCGACCCCGGATTGGGGTTGGGGGATAGTGCTGTACAAGGCTGGAGAAGGAGCCACAGGCCCGAGGAGGCGTCGTTCCGTACCAGGAACATGGAGAGCCAAACCAACAGGATCTGATTCGAGCCAGCCCGCGGTCGGAGCGGCGTAGGTTGCAAGGGTTTGTTCTAAATGCCCGCCGGCCCCAGTTTCCGCTTCAGGGACGGCCTCCTGGCGTGCCCACAGCTCCTCCCGACCCACGCGACCAAACGTAGCCCATTGGCTCTCCCTCCTCCTGCCTTTAGCCTCAGCGTTTCTTCTTGGGGAGCCATCCCCGGTGTCCCAGGGAGCCGGGGAGGCGCGTCCCCGCGGCTGGGCAGCGTCCCATTGGTTTCCCGCCTCGTACGGTACCCGCCTCTTCGGTCGCTCATTGGTTTTGAGATTCCATGGTGGGTGGGCCTTGGCTGGAGCCTCCACTTGATCCGCGATCCCCACCCCGCTGCCCCCGCCACCGGTTTTTAGAACCGAAAGCTGCCATGCGTTCCGGGAGCCGCGGGCGGCCTCGGCCCCGGCTCGGCGATCGCGGCGTCATGGCGCCCAGTTCCCCGCTCAAGCGCCGGCTGCTTCCGCGTGCCCAGCTGCTGCCGCTGCTGCTGCTGGCGTTGGCCTTGGGCTCGGCTTTCTACACGCTCTGGAGCGGCTGGCACCGCCGGACCGAGGCGCTGCCACGGGGCCAGGAGCTGCGGGTAAGGCCGGGTGCGCCCTGGCACCCCGAGGGCCCTCTTGGCCCCACTTCCTCTTTCGGGTTGACGTGGCGTGACCCAGGGCCCTTGGCTGCAGGTTCCCACCAGCTGGGTCCCTGGAGGGCAGTGCCCTCTCCAGGCGCGCTGCGTCTGCAACAGTGGCTTCTTTTCTCCCCCAACCCTCTGGAGAGAACGGGTCTGGGGTCGCCAGGCTGGGGAGTTCTGGGTTCCAAGCCTGAAAGGCAAGCATATGGAAGCGTGTCTCCCTGGGCTTTGATTTCCCTATCAGTGGTGGGTCAGGCTGCAGGATGGGCTGGGAGAGACTTTGATCTTGGAAATCTTCGATGCGCGTTAGAGGAAGCAAGACTTTGAGGGGGAGGTTGCTGTGTGTTCTGGGTAGGGTTGCAATGGGTGTGTGTGTCGGGGGCTGGGGGGACGGGATGTGCTCATTCTTTTCCTTATCCCACTTGGCTCCTCAGAGCCCGCAGGTCGGAAGTCTGCCTGAAGCCCGGCTGCGGAGGGTGGTGGGGCAGCTGGACCTGCAGCGGCTGTGGGGCAATTATCTGCACCCACTGCTCATTGTGAGGCCTCCAGGCACTCCTGGCAATCTCCAAGTCAGGAAGGTAAAACCCCCTCTTACTTTCCCCCCAACACTGATGCTCCTCCCAGCCCCAGCCCACCAGGGGATAGGAAATCATCTTCATTATGCAGCCTAGGAAATGGAGAGGGTCCCCGCCCCCCAACCAAACACACACTGGAGCTTGTAGACTTGGCCCAGACCCTGCAGCTAAGGAGTGGTAGACCCCGGACTTGAACCCACATTATAGGTGAGCTCCACAGTGGGTGCTGCCTGCCTCCTTCTGGAAGCATGACCTCCGACTAGTTTCCTAACCTGCCTAGTTCCTCAATGACTCTGTTTGCAGTTCGTTGGCAATCCCCATGCTACAGAGAGAAAGATCTTGCATCAGCTGGTTCACTCCCCAGGTGGCCTCAATGGCCAGAGAGCAAAGCTAATCCAAAGCCAGGAGCCAGGAGCTTCTTTCAGGTCTCCCACGTGGGATGCTTTGGGCCATCCTCAACTGATTTCTCAGGCTGCAAGCAGGGAGATGGATGGCAAGTGGAGCAGCTGGGACAAGAACTAGCACTTGCAGGTTGGGGATTAGCTAGCTGAGCCATTGTGCCAGCCCCTAGAATGGCAGGATGAAAGAGATTTAGGAGTCAGCCGGGGTCAGGCTTGTTGGCATAAAGATGGGGGTGAACCCCAACATCTGGCACCCAGGAGGTACCCAGCAGAAGGACGTCCGGGAGGGGGACATTTGAGTCACCCCCACTGTTGTGTGGCCCTCAGGTCACTTGCCCTTCTCCCTGCCCCCTCCCCAGGCCCTTCCACCCTCCCTGCTCTCTCTCACTAGTTCCTGGAGGCCACGCTGCGGACCCTGGAGGCCGGCTGGCATGTGGAGTTGGATCCCTTCACGGCCTCCACGCCCCTGGGAACCCTGGACTTCGGCAACATCGTGGCCACACTGGACCCAGGGGCCGCTCGTCACCTCACCCTCGCCTGCCACTACGACTCGAAGCTCTTTCCTCCCGAGGCAGCCCCATTCGTGGGCGCCACGGATTCTGCCGTGCCCTGTGCCCTGCTCCTGGAGCTAGCCCAGGCCCTTGACCCAGAGCTAAGCAGGGCCAAGGAACAGGTGAGAAGTGGGGGATGAGTGAGGGGCGCTGCCGGGCCACCCCCACCCTGCTCTGAGCCACCAGCCTTCCTCGCCTGGGTGGTTGTCGTTCGTTTTGTCTCCCCACAGCCGCCACACACACAGAGCCAGAGAGATCATTCCGCCTTCCTGTCTTACCCACACCCTGCCTGGCTCGCACCTCATTCATTCCAAGCACAGGCCAGAGCCTATGTAGGACCCCAAGGCGTGCCAGACACAGCCTCCCGGGGGGCTCTTGCCTTGGCCTCAGAAGCCCCCAAGGACAGTTTAACCCCCTGCCCAGCCACCCCTCTAGCCTGGTGTCACCTCCCCCACCCCTGTGATACCGTGTGAGTTTCAGGGAGGCAGTGACCACAGACACTTTCAGTGGGAGATACTGTGATGTACTTGCATCCTGTGGGCCTTTGCAAATGCACTCCACCCCTTGTGCCCCAACCCAGCACCTCTCTAAAGCTCAGTCCCCTGCAGCCTCCCACCCTTACCACTGCTTACTCCGCTCCAGCCATGCCCACCTGCTCTGGGCCCCTCCAACCCTAGGGTTTGCCCTGGTTTGGGGCCTTTGCACCTGCTGTCAGCCCTACTGTAGAGAAAGTTTTTCACCACTGTCTTCCTGCGTGGCTCCTGCTGCACACCATCGGTATTTCCTTAGCGTAGCCTCCCTAGTGACCTCAGACAGCTCCTGTCACTGTCGCATAGCTTCTTGTTGGTATGTCTGCCTGCTGCCACTCAACAACATAAATTCCGTAAAAATCAAGGACACGGTTCTTGGCCACCCTCATTCCATGAGTGATGTCACCTACCTGGATTTCTAACCAGCCAGGCTGGGGCAGGGAGGAGGGGGCCAGGTCATGACGTGGGGGTGGACTCAGGCAGAAGCTGGCACTGAGCCGGCCTGGGGCCTTTTGCTCCCCTAGGCAGCCCCTGTGACCCTGCAACTGATGTTCCTGGACGGCGAGGAGGCGCTGAAGGAGTGGGGGCCCAGGGATTCCCTGTATGGATCTCGACACCTGGCCAAGCTCATGGAGTCCATGCCCCATAGTCCCGGCCCCACCAGGATCCAGGCCATCGTAAGAGCGAGGGCTCCTGCTGGGCTTGGGCCAGGAGGGAGAGGAGAAGTGGGGGGTAGGATCCAGCCCAGCTGGCCCCCTCTCTCCAGCCTGGGCTGCCTCTCCTGCAGGAGCTCTTTGTACTTCTGGATCTCCTGGGAGCCCCAAACCCAACCTTCTACAGCCACTTCCCTCGCACCATCCGCTGGTTCCATCGGCTCAGGAGCATCGGTAAGGGCCAAGGCCAAGGTCAAGGCTGGCTCAGCTTGCGCCACGTGCAGCACCCTGGGACCTTCTACCTGGCTGGTCTAAGAAGCTGCTGGGAGCAGAAATGCCAGTGAATCCCATTGCAGGTCAAGAGCGGAGATTGAGACACTGGGGGAGGGCGGTAAGACAGCGCCTGTGCGGCTGTTCAGTCCTGGCCATGCTTCTTTTCAGACGGGTGACCTAGGGCAGGTGTCAGCACTTCTCTGGGAAGCCCTGGAGACCTAGAGGGATGAACTGGGACCAGGAACGCGGGGAGCCCACCATGAGGAGGAGCTGGGATCCGTCCTGTGTCCACACGACACAGCCATGGCCTCTTGCTGTGGGCGGTGGGCGCCAGGCTGCAGAGGACTGACACTCGCTCTCCTTCCTCCTCAACTACCCCCAGAGAAGCGTCTACACCGGCTGAACCTGCTGCAGTCGCATCCCGAGGAAGTGATGTACTTCCAGCCCGGGGAGCCCCCCGGCTCGGTGGAGGACGACCATATCCCCTTCCTCCGCAGAGGTGGGCACTGCAGGGACACAGAGGAGGGGGCCAGGTGTCCAGGGAGCCCAGCTGGGACCTGGGCAGTGCTGGGGGCCTGTTTGTGCTTTAACTTCATTATCTGTGAAATGGAGATGTCTAGTGTTGTTGTTAAAGAAGTATTTAGTCAGAAAGAGAGAGAGAGAATGATCTTTGATCTGCTGGTTTATTCCTCAAATGGTCACAACAGCATGTTGCAGCTGGGAACCAGGAGCCTCTTCTGGATCTTCCTCATGGATGGGTGCAGGGTCCCAAGGCTTTGGGCTGGCCTCGACTGCTTTCCCAGGCCACAAGCAGGGAGCTGGATGGGAAGTGGAGCTGCCGGGATTAGAACCGACACTCATGGGATGGCAGCACTGCAGGTGAAGGCTTACTATACTACGCCCCGGCGCTGGGCCACAGATTTCTCATAATACACATTTTCCTTGAACTTAGTGGAGACTTGCCTTGCATACAAACGTAGGCACAGGGCTGTAATTAGAACAGGTATGTATGGTGCCTCCTCACACCATGCTGGGCAGAGAATAACTGCTAAAAAAAAAAATGCTTTCAAAAGTGCACTGTGCAGTGGACGCATTCGACAAATACACATTCCTTACAGTGCCTTTACAGGTTGATTCAAGGTGGGAAGTCAGTAGATGGGGGGTCTGGGGCCCAGCTGCCTGGCTCCCAGGCCAGCCGGGGCCAGGCAGAAATATCCAGCAAGCCTGGATACAAACGCATGCGGAATTGTGCCTAGTGGAGGAAGCTGATGTGGCATGGGGTCACACTGAGTGTACTGTTAACCAGGGGGCAGGGACCTGGCCAGATCCCAGGCCTGCCAGGTGGGTGCAGGGGCCCAAGCCCTTGGGCCATCCTTTGCTGCCT
The DNA here is from genome assembly GCF_017591425.1 of Ochotona curzoniae. NCBI lineage: Eukaryota > Metazoa > Chordata > Mammalia > Lagomorpha > Ochotonidae > Ochotona > Ochotona curzoniae. Next base: position 215,763 of record NW_024465561.1, on the reverse strand, counting down.
TCCCAGGACCATTAGTAGGAGCTGGATGGGAAGCGGAGCAGCTGGGATTTGACCTGCTGCACCCTAACCCAGGCACTCGGAGAATGGGTGAGGGAGTTCCCCGCAGCATCCTGAGCGGTTCACCCGAAGCCTGCCCATCAGTGTGTGTGTGTGTGTGTGTGTGTGTGCGTGTGTGCGTGTGTGTGTGTGTGCGTGTGCGTGTGTGCGTGTGCGTGTGTGTGCGTGTGTGTGTGTGTGTGCGTGTGTGCGTGTGTGTGTGTGTGTGGCCTTAGCCTGCCGCCTACAGTCTAGCGAGCACAGTGCTTGTCTAGGTGCTATTTCTTATTTAAATAATAGTAAAAGGGAAGGGGCCAGCATGATGGTTCAGTTGGCTAATGTGCTTGCAAGCAACAGTATCTCATATGGGTGCTGGTTCAAGTCCTGGCTGCTCCACTTCCCATCCAGCTCCTTGCTTGTGGCCTGGGAAAGCAGTGGAGGATGGCCCAAGGGAGACCTGGAAGAAGCTCCTGGCCCCTGGCTTTGGATTGGCTCAGCTCCAGCCGTTGTGGCCACCTGGGAAGTGAACCAACAGATAGAAGATCTTTCTCTCTTGCCTCTCCTTCTGTCTGTAAATCTGCCTTTGCAATAAAAATAAATCTTTAAAAAGAAAGGGAGCCAGATGTGCACCTGCGTGGTGAGGATAAAGAACATTTTTTTTTTCTTCTGGTCTCTCCACAGCAAGGTTCAGTGTCTGAGTGCCTTGCATTTGTGTTATGAAAACAAGATATGTTGTTTCTTTTAATTTTTTTTTTTTTTTTGTAAAAAAGAACATGCACCTAAAAGCCCAGAGTTGAAGTGTCAGTTGGCGTTTGTGTGGTGGGTAGGGACTCCTGGGTTGGCGATGGCCGCTGACCTCCCTCTCTCTCCCTTCCCTCACCTCAGGGGTTCCGGTGCTCCATCTCATAGCCACGCCCTTCCCCTCCGTGTGGCACACCCCTGCCGACTCCGAGGCCAATCTCCACCCGCCCACCATTCACAACCTCAGCCGCATCCTGGCCGTGTTCCTGGCTGAATACCTGGGCCTCTAGCCTGGCAGACAGCAGTGACCCAAGGGCAGACCCAGCTCCAAGGGAGCAGCGACCAGCAAGGGGGACCTGCCGAGGGCAACGGACCCGGGAAGTCTCTTCTACAACTGCTGATGCTGTGACCAGAAATCTCCTCCCCGCTGACTACCTCAGCTCCACCCTCCCAGGACGGGGAAGAGACCGTGGAGGAAGAAGAGGAAGAAGCTATCCCTTCCCAGAGGTCAATACTGGATGTGAAGGTTGGCGGGGACCCAGTGCTGTTCTTGGCATCGCTGGCCACAGACCAGACCAGCAGCACCTTGCCAGCCAATGGACGCTCTGATTTGCATCTCGTGTACCGTCTGCCCATCTGTCCTCCCAAACAGCAGCTGTGTTGCTGCTGCAGTCCAAACCCAGCACCCAAGTGGGGTCTACAGGGCATGTGTTGCGCCCAGGAGCAGAGGAGATGGGCACCAGGAGAAGGATCCGAGAGCCAACAAATGGGGCGAGAGGACATGAAATGTTTCGCCAGCTGGTGCTGCTCTGTACAAACTGGAAACTCCCGGTCCTGTTTCAGTCCTCCAGGGAGGGCCCAGGACTCATCAAGCGAACACCTGAGCTACCGTTTGGGCTGTGCCATCCTTAGGGACATGGCGTGGCATGCACACCTGCCATGGCTCCCCTCACGGAGGAGCCGGGGATACAATGTCCGGCTCTGCTGAGCTGCATGGCAACTGCTCTGGTGGACCCTGCTGACGGAGCCCTCGGCTGTCAGTGGCAGTGCCAGGCCAACATGGAGGGTGGTTCTATAGCTAAGGGTACATCAGCTTCTAGTCCAGAACCCTGGAAGACTCAGGGCTGACCCTCAGGACATCAAAGCATGGGAGAGAGGGCAGGGCCTGGTGAGGACTTGACACCTGTCATCTCGTTTAGTCCCTGCCCCCACCCCCCTTCCCGAGGCAGGTGCAATTTCAGTTCTCATTTTGGGGAATGCAGTGGTTGAAACCAAGACTCGTGAGCTGAGCATGTTGGCAAGGGAAGGAGACTCACCCTCAGCTCTGCTGCCTCCCCCTGCACACCTCCCACCTCCCTCCCCAAATCACCTGGGTTCCTCTTTATAAAAATCAGCAAAAATCTTTAATCATGGCTCCACACTCACATCTGAAGGCAGGCCTGCTAGCCCCGCATTAGAAGTGAAGTTGCAGCTGGCTGGCTTCCCTCAGCTGTGTGTGTGTGTCTGCGTCTGTCCTCTGCTGTGCAAGGCCTCCCTCAGCTCTCTCTGTGTGTTTGTCCTGGCTAAGCATTCCAGACATGCAGGTCCAGGGCCTCCGGTCGACCTTCGGAGGATCCCTCATCAACGCTGCTGAGCCTGAAGCTCTCTGGGCTTTGACAAAAACCCCCACTGGACTTACATGATGGTTGGGACTGCCCCTCCAGTGCAGGCACACAGACACGTGGCATACATAACCTGCAGGCTGTGTGTTTGAAGTACTGCAGGTGACATCAAGGACAACTTGGGGTTGATACTGGAGTCTCATCCCTCCTGGACTACGGAGCAACTCCCCTACCCCCCAGTCTGAAACTTTTCAGGCCCCTGAGCACTCTTGAGAATGACTCAACATCAACATGTTGAGTTTTTTCAGAGACAGAACCTGAGGATCCTGAAGACTTGGGTGCCTGAGACCCTATGGCAAGGTCTGGGAAGCCATTTCTCTTTGCCCTCTGACTCATTGGGGCGCACCTGATGAGTTTGGGGTTCCTTGATTCTGGAACGCCAACTAAATCCTCTGAAACCTTCCCTGTCTTTGTGCAACATTTTTCTCCCTCAGCTTCCAATTCGGTAAACCTTTTCTCCAGCCACGTCTGCCCTGCTGGTGTAACCCAGCCACACTGAGTCCACACCTGCTAAGCGCACGTTTCGCTTCCAGAAGGTGGTGTCTGTTCTTCCCCATCTCCTAGGCTACGTCTTCGTTCTAGGTTCCCTGCTGTGGTGTCCAAACTCTTGACAAAATTTTAAATGTAGCTTAAAATACACAGGGCATCGTGGTGGGTGAAGGAGGACCTGTCTGGGGGTATGCCTGCTCTTGGTGACCATTGCCATTCTTGTGGGCACGGCCTACAGGACAGCCTGAGGGGGAGGTCCATTCCTCTAGCCGTGCCCCTCAGCCCAGCAAGACACCTGCTGCTAGGGCTCCTCACAACCTACGCTGCCCAGGGTCCCTCTCGGCCTTCTCAACAACCTGAACCTGTGACCCCTAATGGGGTCGCCTTTGGTCTAGTCTGCTTGGCCCACCCAGGAAGGCTGCCAAACAGGAAACTGTCTTCAACTGCAAAAGTAGCTGCTGGGCCCACGCACCTCTCCTGCCATTGGCTTGCTGCTTCTGCCTGTATTTTACTGGCAATCTGAAGCACTTTAGGACATTATTTTACTTGTCTTCAGCAGGAGGATCTGAATGATGTAACCTACACAGCCCCATGGCTGCCAGCCAAGACTCACACTCGGGTCTCAGATTCACGCGTGTTCAGCATGAGCGACCCCTGGCATAGTCAAGTGTCTGTGGCAATGTAAGAATGCCACTAACTAGCGGCGGTCTCTCCATGGCCATGTTCTCTTTTATTCTATTTAAATTGAAAAGACATCAGGGCTTTGTGCTGTGGTACAGCTCGTTAGGTGGTCGCCTGTCATGCTGCTGGCATCCCAGACGGAAAGGAGTTCATGTCCCAGCTGTTCCACTTGCCATCCAGCTCCCCACTAACGCGCCTGGGAAAGCAGCAGAAGTGTTTGGGGTCTTGTCACTCACATGGGAGACCTGGGGGCTGGGGAAGCTCCTGGCTCCCTGGTTTGGACCTGGCCCAGCATGGGCCACTGCAGCCATCTGGGAAATGAAACAGCACATGGAAGATCTATGATGATGTTACAACTGAAGTAAATAAATTATTTTTAAAAATTCCCCTTGTTGCTGAGTAACTTAGTAGTTATTTTTAAACTTTCATTATAGAGACCTTTGGTAGGGCTGTATTCACCAGCCTCCCTTTCATCACCTCAGCCTTCTGTACGGCTGGACTTGACACCTGTGGGGAAGAAGGGGACCTCCCATCCTGCAACAGGGCAACAGCAGACGTTCCAGAAGCCACTGCGGGCAACCGGGACAAGGGCCACAGCCAAAGAATGATGGGCAAGTATGCTACAGGCTCCTGGGTTCCAGGTGATGGGGGCTGTGAAATTCTCATTAAAAAAAAAAAAATTGTTTCTGCCACTCTTCTAAGATATTCACACCCAATCCGACAAAGGTAACCAGAGTCAGGAGTAACCTCAGGTCCCCCTTTCCATGATCCCCATTCCCATGTCCTGGCTCTTACCAACACACAAACCAGTCGGGGCCCAACCTTATAAATATTGATTTTATAGAAAGGACCAATTAAAAACTGGCCAAGATGCCACACGCTAGAAGCTTCCAGAACCACAATGATGGGGGAAAAAAAAAAATCCAGAACAAAGATGTCCCCAGAAACAAACTGCCTGAAAATCAAGGTCCCGGTTGACCAAAGGATTCTACAGCAGCACATGGGGCCAGGGCTGCAGACCCCCATATCCGGAGCGGAAGGACAGACAAGGGACGCCCGCCCCCAGCCCGGGCCCTCTGCTGCTCCACTGCTGAGAGCTGGGCAGAGGGCTTCACAGCGTTCATGGGCGGTGGGGTGGGGATAGCTTAAATAACAGGGGTTGGGGGAGTTTTAGGCTTCAGATTTCTTTTCCCCTATAGGGAAGAGGGAGGAGACTGGTTTAGGGGAAACCTTAGTGGGAAAAGTCTGGCAACAGCCTGTGATCCAGGGCCCTCACCCCGGGGCAGGGGCAGGCCCTGCTGGCTCTTGGGAAGAAACAGCTCCACAAGATAGAGAACTGGGGGAATGGAGTCAGATGGGTGAACCCTTAAGTGGTACCAAAATTAGCTGCCATCAGCTCCCTGCTGGTGGGTCCTTGGGGTTGAAGGCGGCAGGGAGGGAGTTGGGGTGGGAGAAACTGAGATGTTGATTTAAAAAAAAAAAAAAAGCAAACTTACCCACCCACCCTTGTAGGAGGGCCTGCAGCCCTGGGGGTCTGTGGAACAGAAAATCAATGGGGCTGCCAGGGGTCCAGTCGCACATCACCCTTTGGGCCCTGTCTCAGTTCGGCTAGAAAGTCAGTGCTGACAGGGACGGGGAGGGGGGTGCCAGGTGGGGGCCGGGCATGGTGGGCTCCCTCCCCCCTCCTCCCCCCAAGCTTCACCTCCCCTCCTCCCGGCCAGCCCGGGGTCCCCCACCCGGCCCGTTGCAGGGCAGCACCCAGTTATTGTCGTGCAGGCCCAGGCGGCAGCCGGGCGTTTCGCGGTCGGCCCGGCGGCAGCACATCCAGTAGGAGCGTCCATAAGGCAGGTCGTGGTGGTAGGGCTTGGGGTGCCAGCGGCACAGGGACACGTCACCCTTCTCATATCTCTTGCGGCACTGCTTGCAAGGGTCGTCCCGGTAGAGTGGGTCGCGGCTCCAGCGTGAGTCGGTGGCCCGCACACCGAACGCCTCGATGACGCCCTTGAAGTGGTGGCAGGTGCACTTGAGGGCTGCCAGGGCACGCGTGGGCAGGAAGCTGAAGATCTTGACCAGCACGTGCTCCGGCAGCAGCAGCATGTACTGCCGCGGCTCGAGCAGTCGCTGAATCTTGAAGCGGATCTCCAGGAAATCGTGTGACACGTGCCGGTACAGGCGGCACAGCGAGGTGTCCGCAGGTCCTTCGGGGGTGTCGTCCGGGGTGGGTGCTGCGGCTGGTGGGGCGTCGGCTGGGGGAGGCTCAGGGGGCCCATCGCCTGTCCCCCGGGACTGAAGGAAGAAGAGCTGGCCCGGTGGGGGTGGCTCCTCGGGGCTGACCGTCAGGCAAACGGTCTCCTCCTTCACGTTCTTGGTACCGTCCTTGCCAAAGAAGATGCATTCATCCACCACGCCCGTCACCACCACATCCACGTGGAAGCCGGACGCGCCGCCGCAGTCCCGGGCAGGGGGCGGAGGTGGGGCTGGGGGGGTGTCCTCGGGCCTGGCCATGGCTGGGGAGTCACTCTCGCTGGCCTCATCGGCCCGAGCCAGCAGGAACTCCACGTTGCTGGGAAGGGCGTCCCTGGAGGGGCTGATGAGCTGGTACAAGTCACAGGTGATCTTGTCCTTGGCTCGGGCTCCAGGGCCTGGGCTGCCGGGGTAGGCACAGCCAGGCCGGCCCCCGCCCCCGCTGGACAAGCCACCATCTGGCCCCCGGGGCTCGCGGCCGTTAGAGATGCGGAAGGCAATACGTACCTCACCGGGACCCGGGCCGGGCCTCTCCTCCTTGCGGAGGCCCTTGGTTGGAGGGCTGTCCCGTTGGGCCTCAAAGTGGGCTACAGCCTCGGCTACACGGCTGCAGTCACCACTGCTACCAGCGGCCCGCCGTTCAGCCCCCAGACCTTTGGCTGGTCCACCCTGCTCAGCAGACACGAAGACCATGGGTGATGGGGTGGCAGGGCGTGGGTAGGTCTGCAGGGCCAGGGCAGCCCGCTGTTCCACCAGGGCCACCATCTCAGCCACCGACAGCAGGTCCACATCCTCGCTGGCTGAGGTGGGACCACCCTCAGCAGTGGGGGGTCCCTCACGGCCCCCCGGGTCTGGGGGAGCTTTGGTCAGCTCCAAACAGCGCCTCCTCCGCTTGGCTTTGGAACTGTCGCTGCCCCAGTGGCCCTTGACCTTCATGGAGCTGGCCCGGCTGCCCCCTCCACATTGGTGGGCCACAAAGAAGGCCACTTTCTCCTTGGTGTTCCCGGGCTTGATGACATACCATGTGTCTAACAGGACGCGGCCCTCGTCTCCGGCAGCTGCTCCTGAGAGCAGGGGGGCGGCCTGGGAGGCTGGAGTCTCAGTGGCCAAGGCAGGCGGTGTGTTCTCTGAGAGGGCTGGGCCATGGTCAGCCTCAGACCCACCGCTGGGCTCTGTGCAGGCCGATGGCTTGAGGGCCGCAGTGGGTGGGCGCGGCTGGTTCTGGGAGTAGGTGCCGAAGGGCCGGGGGCACCACAGCTGGAAGGGCAGGAGGCTGCCGCGGTCCATTCTCAGGGGGCTTCACTGTATTGCGAGGCCTTGGCGGTGGGCTCCACGTGCCACCTGGGGACAGGAGAGAAGGGGTGTGGCAGAGCTGGCCTTTCCTGCCAGAACCACCAGCCCCAGCCCTGAAGGGGCAGGGGGTAAGGACACCCAGATGAGACCATCCAGAGCATTCTTCTGGGCCCGGCACAATGGCTCAATTAGCTAATCCTCCCCTCATAAGCTCTGGCATCCCACATGGGTGCTAATTCATGCCCTGGCTGTTCCACTTCCCATCCAGCTCACTGCTTGTGGTCTGGGAAAGCAGTGGAGGACGGCCCAAAGCCTTGGGACCCTGCAGCTGTGCGAGACCCAGAAGAAGCTTCTAGCTTCAGATCCGCTCAGCTCCGGCTGTTACGGCCTTTGGGGAGTGAAGAAGTGGAGGGAAGATCTCTCTCTCGGTATCCCCTTTTCTAAATCTGCCTTTCCAATAAAAATAAATCTAGAAACAAAACAAAACAAAAGAGCACCCTTCCCGCCCACCTTCCAGGTGAGTGCACGAAAGCTGGCTGCAAGTCCGGACCTGCTCTGGGAACCCACAGTGTGACCTGAGCCGGGGGAGGCCGGGGTGCCAGCTCCTATTCCATGGGCTAGCCAAGGCCTCCCACTCCCGTGCCCTTACAGCCGCAGTGGCAGCAGTTCACAGTGCTCACCCCCGTCAGCAGTTCCTGAAAAGCCCAGAACTCCTGGCACTGCCCAGGGCCATGGCTGCCGCAGCCCGCAGGCGGAAGGACAGGCTGGGGAGCTGCTGCCAGAGTCAGCCCAGGCTCTTTAAATAACCTGGGCTTTGGCTGCTACTGGGCCATGTTAGCCGCCCTCTGTGGGGCACACAGGCCATCCCCAGAGCCGTGGGATTGGGAGTCGGCCGTAGTTTAGTCCCCACTCCTCCCACTGTGCAGGGGGCACAGCAAAGCCAGGCTCTCTGCCATGGCTTCGGGAGATGCTGTTCTTTGTTAATGCCACTAGCGAATCTGGCGATAGCCTTCTGTGTATGACCTGAGCCCGCGGCGACACGGTGAGGACAGACAGGACGACAAGCGCCAGCTCCTCCGTCAGAGGCCTGGCCTGGCCCATCTCCCAGACTGACCCCAGGTGAGACCATGGAGCCCTAGACATGACCTCTTGCCCTTCCCACAAGCCCTTATCTCACCCACTCCTCAAATACTTATAGCCCCTACTGAAATCCAAGCTCGTGCTTAAAAAAGAAATAAATAAAATAAAACCACTACACAGATAGTCAAACCTAGAGGTGGGCCAAGTTTGCCAATCAGGACTACCGAAGCACCCATGCTTTTAAGGGGATACAGGGTTACCCCAATAGAGGCCATCTCCTGCTACTCGTCTCAGATTCAGCCACCCACTCAAATGCCCTAAACAGTTCTGACCCTTCTCTGCAGTCTCAGGGTCCCTCCCTACCCCACTCCCCCCACCAAAAAAAAAAACCTTTCAACATCCTGCTGAAGAAATCCCCAAACCTAACAATCCCCTCCAGGATGGCGTCTCTCTTACACCCTACAGCTGCCGCAGGCACCCATTCTCCCTGGAATCCTTCACAGCTCCCTGCACAGGCTCCCTGCACCCCCCCCCCCAGGGTGCAGACCTGCTACTCACATGCTCCTGGACAGGGAATGCAAACCCTACCAACGGCCCTCAAAGCCAGAACAACTCCCCAAGCGACCTCGCAGATACCACCAGGGCCCAGCACGCACTGTTCTGCCATCCCTAGCCAACCTTCCCTGGTGCTACTAAGCAGGGCGTACCCTTGGTCCCTTTCCGGAAGGTCTAGGAGAGGGAAGGGGTTAGGGAGGTGACACTTGTGGGTAGGACAAAGTCCTGGCGACTTTAAGCCCAGGTAGCGGTGGTCCCCTGGCCCGAGAGTGGATACCTTGTGGGCTCTTTGACCCAAACCCTACATGGACCCAACACCTCAATCCGCAAAAGAGGCTCTTAATACAGCAGCGATCAGTCCCAAACTCTAATGGGTCCCTGAAGAGCACCCCAGATGTGTCCCACACCTATACAACTTCCTCAGACCCAAACTAGCACTTCAGTGCCAAGGGACGCCCCCCCCATAATCATGTAACTGTCTATTTCTTTGCCCTTAAGGGAAGCTTGCACACCCCTGTGCATCCCTGAGGTGACCCCCCCCACCAAGCCCAGACCACGCCCCTTGTCCCGCCCACGGCGAGAACGCATGCGCAGAGCTACCCAGACAGAAGCCCGCCTCCCTGCAGCCCTTCGGGCGCTCCGCCCATTTGTTGACAGACGCACGCGTGACGGTCCCAGCCAATGAGCGGCCGCCGTTCAGGGCCATGCCCATATAAGGAAGGCCTGGGCCTGGGGCACCCGACTTCAAAATAGGGAGGAGTAGGCGACTGTGAGGGAGGGAGTGGTGGGAGGAAGGGAGCGTACAACAATTCCTAACGCCCTGCTTACGCGGAGGAGGCGCAGGCCAGGGACAGAGGCTGCGGCCCCACAAAGAAAGGCTTATTATCAGACGTTCCCTCTATTCAGAATCCCTTTGCTGGACAGTTGGAATTTAAAGGGCCTAGGGGCTGATTGGGAGCAAGGACTTCAGGGCAGAGGCAATCCCGATGCTAGCCCGGGATGGAGCGCTTTTGGTTGGGGGAATCCAGAGGGCTGCAGGTGGGGAAGAACTGGACGCCGGTTCCTGCGGTGGCCAGGGTGGACCTGCTGCTGGTTTCTAGCTGCCTGACCCACCGTGCGCGGCCCTTGCCCGGCTCCAGCCTGGCTGCCTTCCCATCCACACTCCACAGCCCTTCCCTGGTGTCGGAGCTGACACTCAGGCTCTGTGCGATCCTCAGCAGTGACCGCCTCCCCCCTGCACGGGTGGAGGAACTGGTAGCAACTCTAGCTACTGGGGGCCACCTGAGGGGTTAGAGCCAGCCACCTCAGGGGTCAGAGACGGCCACCTCAGGGGTCAGAACCGGCCATCTCAGGGGACAGAGACGGCCATCTGAAGGGCAGGGCCATCTGAAGGGCAGAACCGGCCACCTCAGGCTGTCAGAACAACAGGCCACATCAGGGGACAGAGACAGCCATCTGAGGGGGCAGAGCCGGCCACCTCAGGGGTCAGGACAGCAGGCCACATCAGGGGACAGAGACAGCCATCTGAGGGGGCAGAGCCGGCCACCTCAGGGGTCAGAGCAGGGCTGTGAAGCAGCTGCAAGCACTGCGCCCTGGGACTTCCCCAGGTTGCCTCAGGATCCACCCCCAGGCACCCGCACTGGGCTCCTGGTCACCCTGCTCCTCAGACAGGAAGCTCACCTGCAAAGTCCCCTCTCCATTCATCCCCATCTGTGAATCTGCAAAACAGAGGGGCCTTCCCCAGGCTCCACCTGCCCAGAGGGTGGCAGCTGCTGGCTGAGTCCCCCATCCCAGCCCTGCCCACAGGGTCTGGCAATGGTGACTGGGTTTCCCAACTTCCCACACGCCCAGCCCAGTCCAACACAGGATCCTCCACTAGGTCTGCCCAGAGAGACAATTCTGGAAAGATCCACACACAGTAAAACAATCACAATGCTGGGGGAAAAAACGGGGGGTGAGAGAAGACTGACAAAAACACCAACCCAGAGTACAGGGGCGAGGGGAGAAGGGGCCACAGCAAAAGGGCCTGTGAGGGCAGAGACACACCTGGACCAACCAAACTCCTTCTCCACAAAAATTTCCCCAACCACATGACTCTTAAACAGCTCAGGTGCAAAATGCATAAAGGCAAAAATTCCCTGCATATCACAGCCATGAACCTGTAATTGCGATGGAGTATGTCTGGCAAGGCCACCGCCCTCACGGGAGGGTTCAGAGGACATGTTCTTCCTGGAGACACGAGCCACCCCAGTGCCCAGATACTCTCAGCCTTCCCCAGCATGCCTGGGCAATGCTCACCAATCATCACACCGGCATGCTGGGTGCTGGCCCTGAGCTGGGCCACCTGGTGACACTGAGGTGGCCAGGAATAGTTCAGGAGAAAGGGTGGTGACTGTGACCCACGGGGCTATCTCGGATGACACAGGCCACCAGCTAATCCCGCAGCACTCCCCGGAGTGCATTCCTTGCTCTCAGCACTTCACAAATCACGCCTCTTTCAAATTCTCACATCTTCTATTTTTAATGTCGTGCCCAAGATCTGGGAGACCACAGAAGGGCAGAAGAGCCTGCCTTCCTTCACGGCCTAGCGGCGGAATTTTGAATCTGAGTAAAATGTGGCTGACTCCAAGGCTTAAATGAAACTACATGAGCGAGCGAGTGAGCGAGTGTCCTTCCAGTTAACACAGAGCTGGAAGGTACATAAACCTTCTTGCTGTCCCTAAATATGCCACGGGACCGTTCCTCACTTCCCTCAAAGCCTGGATTTGAAATGCGAACTCCTGAACCCACCACTATCACCATGCGTGTAGGTTCCAGACCCGTGGAGTCAGCCAATGTGGATTGGAAATGTTTAAAAAAAAAAGACCTGGGTACATAACAGGTAGACAATTTTCTACAACTCTTTCTATAGCATTTGCCTTGTGTTGAGTAGTCTAAGTCAGCTAAGGACGATCTAAAGTATGCAGGCGCAGGGGATGCACAAGCACAAGTTACAGGCAGATGGTTACACAGCTTTTTATGTGCAGGACTTGAGCGAATCTTGGGGTACGGGTTTAGGCCCCTTCTCTCCTTCCCTCACTGTCCTCTCCTGCCTGGGACCCACCTGAGGGCCCAGCCTCTGTGGCCTCCACACTTGGCTCATGGGAGTCGGTGCAGCCTTCCCAGAAAGTGGAGCCAGACAGCAAGGTCTCCTAGCACCTGCTAGACCACGCCCCTCAGGGGCCCAAGTTCTTGGGGTGGGAAAAAAGCACCTGTGTTAGAAGTGTGGAAAGATTTGTCTTTACCAAAATGAGGTAAACTGAGAAAATAAAAAATAAAAACCCAGAGGTGGAGGAGAGTAAGAGCAAGGCCAGGAAGAGGCAGAAGGAAGCTGGGAGGGAGGCCTCCCCACTGTCCCACAATCGTGGCCACCTGGGGCGAGCCCAGGTGAATACAGACCAGGCCGGCATCTGGGATGGTGGGCAGGATGCCACCTGTGCCACCCTCCTCCCACAGCCCACAGTCTGGGTGGCAGTCCCGCCTCTGCTTTCCTGCGATACTGCACATCTGGAGGGCAACAGACAGTGGCTCAATTACTGGGGTCCCAGCTAACCCGGGCTCAGCTCCCGGCCCTGCCATGGCTACTGCAAACATTTCTGGAGAGAATCTTTGAGGGTAAGCGCTCTCTCTCCACCTCTCTGTCTCTTCTTCTCTATTTGCTTTCAAATCACAAATGAAAAGAAATCTTTCAAACAAGCAAAGGGCTGGAACGTAACAAAAGCAGCATCCAACTTAAATCATGGCAGGAAATCAGCATATTGGCTCAAATGGCAGACCCTCCACCTTCAAGAGCCTGAATCCTATATGGGCGCTGGTTCCTGTCCTGGTTGCTCTACTTACCATCCAACTCCTTGCTTGTGGCCTTGGCAAGCAGTCAAGGATAGCCCAAAGTCTTGGGACCCTGCACCTGTATGAGAGACCTAGAAGAAGCTCCTGCCTCCTGGCTTTGGATTGGCTCAGCTCTAGCCACTGTGGCCACTTAGGGAGTGACCCAGTGGATGGAAGATTTTTCTGTCTCTTCGTCTCTCCAATAAAAACAAAACACAAAACAAAACAGAAATAGGGCAGGAGGGCAGAGCAGATCCAGAGCAGCTGCCCTGCCGGGTGGAGTCGCACAGCCCTGCCCTCAGGGCAGGGTCATGTCCAGGGCAGGGCTGGGCGCGGGGCAGGCACTCTCCCCCTCCTAGGACAGGGAGAACACCATAGCCCTGTCCAGTCCCCCAGCCTGCCTCACAGCTCCTCCCGGCACTATCCCGGGCCTCTGGCCTGTCCCAGGCTTCTCTGGCCCCAGGGTCTGCTGGCCACTCCCACAGCAGTTTTCCTTTCTGACTCAGCTCCCTGAAGGTAGAAGTTACAGAACCAGGAAGCAGAGGGCGGAAGCAGGAGAGGAAAGGAACCAACGTACCTCAGTTTCCTCCATGGTCAAATGAAGAAGGAAAAAGAAAAAGAAAAAAAAAAAGGCAGTGTCTACCCAAGATCGGCTGACAATTCGCCGAGACCCAGCCAGTGCCAGCTCAGTGGCCCTGGGTGCAAGGGCAAGTTCACCATGCCAGAGTTGAGATCATGCAGAAAGAGCAGTGAGAGCCCGCACGTCACAGCACCAGCCCAAGGCCACCTCCCTCCTGAGTTCACTTTCTGGAATGACACTCATCCCAGGCCTGGCGCAATGGCTCCATTGGCTAATCCTCCCCCTTCAAGCACAGGCATCCCATATAGGCACCAGTTCATGTCCCGGCTGCTCCACTTCCCATCAAGCTCCCTGTTTGTGGCTTGAGAAAGCAGTAGGGGATGGCCCAAAGCCTTGGGACCCTGCACCCGCATGGGAGACCTGGAAAAAGTTTCTAGCTCTGGATCAACTCAGTTCCAGCCATTGTGGCCATTTGGGGAGTGAGCCAGGGGATGGAAGATTTTCTCTGCTTCTGTCTGTAATTCTGTCTTTCCAATATAAATAAATAAATAAAAATGCACCCCCACGGGGAATAACAAAGGGTCCTGCCTCAGTTACCTAGTGGTGTCCTGGGGCTCCTCTCACTGGTAGAAGAAAACAGCTCCAGGCATTGGGGGCAGGTGAGGACAGAATACAGAAACGCCTGCTCTCAAGGTGTTTTGGGGAGACCTCCTGCTAAGCAAGGGTTGGGGGGATCAGGAGGGCATATGGTACTGGTGATGGGGTCTCAGCTTCTAGGTAGAGGGGTTAAATACTACAGCACCCAGGCAGGTGTCCCAAGCCATGTCTTGCGGGGAGGGAACCTCTGCGTTTTTAGGAACAAGACAACTTCGCCAACAACTGCTAGAAATACAGAAAATACCATTTCACACAAGTAAGCTTCGCACCATTGCTGACTGCAGACTTACACTCAAGGTCTGCAGGAAATGCCAGGACGGCATGGACAGCAGGTGTGGCTTCTGTGACCCACAAATGAGAGCAACGGGCAAAACAAACCAAGGTCGGATTTCCCTGGGGCACCCAGATGTGACATAAGCAGGGACAAGTGAGAGACGCCCAGTAAAGTGGAGAGGGAGTGGTTAAAATAAAAAAATGTTTGGTAGCAGTGGTCAGCAGGAAAGGCAGCAAAAGAGCTGTGGCCCAATCAAGACCCAAAGCACCCCAACCTGAAACCCCAGCCCAGTGCCACCGGCGTGTGACTTTGTGACAACAGTGAACCCAGGGCTGGGAGAGGGGGCAGGGGTGGGTGTCCTGCCGCAGAGGGTGCACCTGCCCCACGCAGGGCCACACCAGTTCACGTCCCAGTTCCCGAGCGGCTGATGCGGCCTGCGGCAGCTGCACATCCTGATAAACAGCAGACAATGGCCCCAGGACTTGGGGCCCTGCCATCCACAGCGAGGAACCCAGATGCAGAGTTCGGGGCGCTGACGCTTGTGGACAGCTGGGGAGTGAGGCAGATCAGATCAACATTGCTATCACTCGGCCTTTCAGATCGGAAGTAGAGCAGCCAGGGTGAGGTGGGGGGCAGGGAGGGGCCTGGCTCGCAGATGGGTGGCTCAACTCAGGGACACAATACTGGCACCAAAACATCTTTCTTGAAAGAATAAAGATCACAGATGGATCTCACCCTGTGCATACCTTTGTTCACCAACACCTTCCAAGAACTCCAAGGTTCGGATGGTGGCTCCATTTTATGTATGAGAAAACTGAGGCCTAAAATGGGTCTACAGCTTAGTCAGAAACACAGAACAAAAGCCTGAATCGTGGCACAACAGGCTAAGACTCTGCTTACAGTGCCGGCATCCGATATGGGCACCAGTTCAACTGCTCCATTCCCCATCCAGTTCCCTGCTAATATCCTGGGAAAGCAATGGAGGGCAGCCCAAGTTCTTGGGAACATGAACCCGCCTGGGAGATCCAAAGAAAAGTCCTGGCTCCTGACTTTGGATCAGTCCAGCTCCAGCCACTGTGGCCATTTGGGATAGAAGACCTTTCCTCTTTCTCTCTCCTTCTCTTTGTATATCTGCTCTTCCAATAACAACAAATCTTAAAAAGAAAAGTCACCGTACACTCCAGGGAGTCCACAATGGCCAAAAGTTTAGATTAAAATAATAAATAAATACAACTGAGTTGTTAGAAATATTTGCTATCCAAAAATAAATAAATAAATAAATAAATAAAAGACAAAATCTTAAAAAAAAAGCATTTCCTATTCATGGAAGCCTATCGTGCTGGGCCAAGCTGGGCATGGATTGGCAGGTAGATTATTCCTAACGGGCTGGGGGCAGGAATGACTGAAGGACAGGCTGCATTGGGGAGCAACGTCTCAAACTTTGGAGATATTCAGGGAAGCAAAGAAAAGGAGGCACGTGGGGTGACGCTGTCCACAACACCGCCTCTCAGATCCGGAAGTGACGCAGCCACCTTCAGCTTTCCTGTTACCTTATTTTTTTTTTTAAAGATTTATTTTATTTTCATTACCAAGTCAGATATACAGAGAGGAGGAGAGACAGAGAGGAAGATCCTCCGTCCGATGATTCACTCCCCAAGTAAGCGCAATGGCCAGTGCTGCACCGATCTGAAGCCAGGAGCCAGGAACCTCTTCTGGGTCTCCCACACAGGTGTAGGGTCCCAAAGCTTTGGGCCATCCTTGACTGCCTTCACAGGCCAGAAGCAGGGAGCTAGATGGGAACTGGAGCTGCCGGGACTAGAACCGGCACCCATGTGGGATCCCGGCGCGTTCAAGGCAAGGACCCTAGCTGCTAGGCCATGGTGCCGGGCCCCCTGTTACCTTCAAGACCCAATGCATCATATGCAAGGGGCATGCACACCAAGCCCTCTGCATCTCCTTACACCTGCAGGCTGCTGGTCCCATCTGGTGGGTCTGTCACACACACACACACACACACACACACACACACACACACACCAAGTGACTAACGGGCACACCTGACTGAAGACTGCACCGTGGTCTCTGTCCCTCCTGCACACACTGTTCATGAGTGCCAGGAGCCGGGATGGGGTCGGAAGTACATTCCTAGAGTCCTCCACCTCCGGCTGAGTGACCCCAGGAAAGCTGCTTAGCTTCTCTGTGCTCCAACAGCAGGTGTCTGGATGCCATGGTGCCCTAACAGTAAAGAACCAAGCCAGCCTTTCCTACACCAATACACGTGAGCCGTCCCCAGCCACGTGGAACCCCGTGCCCCACCCTGACCCTGGGCCTGGCCAGAGAAGGGACTCTATGTGCCCCCAGGACCAGTCGCCTGCATTCCTGGGCAGCACAACTTCCCATCAGCTCTGAGTCCAGACATGACCTGGCTCCCACGAACAGTAGCAATTTTCACACACGCACCTCCCTTGAGTCCTCTCACTGTTCCCCTCACACAGATAAAAACCTCTAAGGCTGGGAGAGCGGAGCCCTGCCCAGGACAGGGGTGAGGGCTGGGAATGCTGGACTGTCCACATAACGTCACCTCTAAATCCCACAGGGGGTAGGACAAGGTGCCACATTCGATCCTCCTGGCCCCTTCTGGCCCTACTGTCCTATAATTCTGGGGCTGTCTCAGCTTAGCCCGGGAGTCTCCGGCTGGACCTGCCTAAAGGATGTCTACATCCAGGGCCCCCCACTTCATCTCAGGTCCCCAAGTGGAACCCACACCCTACTCCTCCACTTCTCTTTCTCTCTCCTCCGCTCGCCCTCCTGTCCCTTAAGGGATCCACAGAACCCAACGCGTCGCCCACCCGCCTCGCCTCTCTCGCCCTACAGACCCCTCCTCACCCACACCCACCCACCCCACCCCTGTCCCGGATCTGCAACGCCTTCCCACATCCCCCAGGACAACCTCCCTTCCCCTTCACGGCCTCTGCCTGGACGTCCAGCCCCGTCTGCAACTCGCAGCCCCCTCTGCCCAGCTCCGCGAGCCCCTGACGATCGGGCTCAAAGCGCGCCTCCTGCCTTCCCTTCCAGCCCCCATTCTTCCCACTCCCTCCAGCTCCCACTGCTCCCAGGCGAGCCCCGTCCGTCTCGGGCTGCTGCCACCCGCTTCCGAAGCCTCCGCCCTACCTCTCCCGAGCCCCTGCTCCTCCCGCCCCCGCCCGGGGCTCTCACCATCTCCCCGCGCAGCAGCTCCCTCGGCTACGCGGGCTTCCCCCACTCGCTCCGCTCCAACCTCCCCTTCCGGGTTCTCGGCTCCCTCGGCCCCCTGGGAATTGGAGTCCGGGCGACCGCGGACTACAACTCCCAGTGGGCCACACGGGCACGCTCGGGAGGGTGGGGTAGGAAGTGGGAGAAGAAGGACGGACTCTCGGACAGGAGGGGCGGGGCTGGAAGGGACACGGTGTGGCGCAGGCGCAGAAAGCTCTCCGCGAGGCACGCTGGGAAATGGAGTCCAGGGTTCTTCATCCGGGCCCGGGACCCTGGTGCAAGAATTCAGAACTCAGCAAAGGGTGTTGGCGAGGGAAGGAATTGAGAAAGTTTCTCGGTTCACTTATGTTAATGAACACAATCACCAGCCATGCTTTGTACTTTCCTAAACACTTTCCCAACGATTCTCACCCTCAGTATTCCTACCTACCTGCGCCTTCTACCTCACAGAGAAGAAAAACTCAGTCTGCATGAGGGAGGGACCACCATGCATCAGGGTCCACATCACGGAGCTTGAAAGGATCTAAAACGGTGCTTTAGAAAGCTCACGGGAAATCTGGATGCACAGGAAGGTTTCTTTTGGTGCAAAAACCTCTGAACCCCCAAGCATGGTCTAAAATAACACATTTTCCAGAATCTGTTTGGAAGGCAACTTAAAAAAACCTGCGCCTGGGCCCGGCACCATGGCAAGTGGTTAACGTCCTCGCTTTGCACACCCGGGATCCCATATGGGCTCCGGTTCTAATCCCGGCAGCCCCACTTCCCATCCAGCTCCCTGCCTGTGGCCCAGAAAAGCAGGCGAGGACGGCCCAAGGCTTTGGGACCCTGCACCCGCGTGGGAGACCCGGAAGAGGCTCCTGCCTCCTGGCTTTGGACTGGCATAGCATCGGCCGTTAGGCTCACCTGGGGAGTAAATCATCGGATGGAAGATCTTTCTCTCTGTCTCTCCTCTCTGTATAATCTGCCTTTCCAATAAAAATAAAATAAATCTTAAAAAAAAAAAAAACCTGCACCTGTGTTTCATACCCACTCTTCCCATACCAGATCTCTTGCAGACCACCAGAGCCCGGACCACTCCGTGTGTCCAAAAGTAAAAGCGAGAGGAGTCTATCTCAAATCCAAGGAAACGACTGACAAGCGATAGACTCCTGGCCTGTATCCTCCAGGAGCTGCTAGCTCGCCCGTCCCTCCCACCCTGACCATCCTTGTCGTGCAGCGAGAATGGAGCTTGCATTTGCCTCTTGGTGAGGGGACTTGCATCCCAGTGTAGTGTTCTTGGGGTGCCTGGGGCCCCGGCTCACTGATTCCCTCCTGAGTGCATGGGAGACTGTGACTGGCCTCCCAGGGCGCATGAGGGCTGCACCCACAGTGGATCTGGCCTTCATCAGACCCGCACCACAAGGACAACATGGAAAATGGGAGTGGGCATGTGGAACGACAAGCAGCCCCATGTGGCCCAATCTCAGAATTGGCGCTTGGGGGATACCCCGGCTCTCTCACCCTTCGAACACCCTGGAAGGTGCGGCTCCTCAGGGGCAGGACTGGTAAAAAAAACAGGCAGGCTGCTGCCTGGACGCTGATTGGTCTGCATTCCGGCGCGCACGTTGTCGTGCGCCCCTGTTGCCATGCGCCTTGCGCCCCTGTTGTCGTGCGCCCCTGTTGCCATGCGCCCCCAGGCGCTGGGGAGGCGCGAGGCCGTGCCCACCCCGGCCCACGCGTGCGCACAGCTGCCCCCTGCCCCCTCCACGCTCTCCCACAGGTCTTGGCGGGAACTGCGGGGGCGTGGCCTGCCCTCAGGCGCTCCCTCCAGGTCTGCGCTTCAGGCCTCGAACGCCTCACATTCTCGGAATTCACACCCACAGCAGACTCCACGCACACTCGAGGGGTGGGTAACCTGAGGCTTGCAGTAGCAGCAAGCCATCGCTGGGGGAAGAAAGACCCCCTCAACCTCAGCCTCCCCCCAGGGGGCAGAGTTGCGCTTGGCAGGGGGCCCAGCGCAAGACCTGGAGTCTGATCGGGCTCCAAAGTGTGGAACGGTGTGGAACCAGAAGGGGGACCACCTAGCGCCATTTTGCATAGGCCGAAGCGGTCAGGCACTCAGTGGGGAGAAGGCCGGAGGACTCCCCACCTGCAGCAGCTGGCGTCGGGTGGAGCCCACAGGTCCCTAAGGAGTGGCACTTGGCGCCTGCCAGCTCTCTGGGGGGACGAAGTGGGGAGGAGGGGGGATGAGGTGGACCCGTGGGTGTGAGGCGGGGATTTGAGTTTGGAGTTGAAGGCTGAGAGGAGGGCTGAGTTTGGGGATCCCTGTGGAAGTTTGATTGACAGAAGCGCTGGGTGGGTAGTGGGGGTGGGGAAGGGAGGGGAGGCAACGGTATGGGATGGGGTGGGGTGGGAAGATTTGGGGCTGGAGGGAACTGGGTTTTTGGAATGTAAAGTCTTGGGTTTGTGACCCGGAACTTTGGCTGTTGGACTGGTGCAGTCCTAATTTGAGGAGGTGGAAGCTGGGGTATATTGGGGTCCTGGGATCAGAGTCGCAGTAGGAGGACCTGAAGTGGCAGTTTGGAGTTCTAGAAGTCTGGATGTTAACCTCTGAATCAAAGTTGAGGATTTGGGCTGGCCGGAATGGGGAGATTGAGGGCAGGGGGCGGTGGTGGTGCTGAACTTTGTTTTGCTTTAGGATTAGGGTGCTCAAGGTCAAGGCTGTGGACTGCGTTCTCAGGTATGTGACTGGGCTTCCCTGTTGGAAAGGCCAAGTTGTCAGCTTGGGGTTAGGCGTCTTGCACTGTTAGGGGTGGGGATGCAGGTCTAGGAGGGCGCCTTCTGAGGTGCTAGGAGTTCACTTGGGGCACTTCAGGTCAGAACTTGAGTGCCCTCCTAGCACTGTACCGAGGGAACAACCCACAGGGCTCAGCCCTGGCTGTGTCCTGTCCCGGCTGTGACGTCACCCCACTCCTGTCAAAATTCCAGAGGCTACCTTCTAGAATGTGCGGCTTTAGATTCTGATCTGGGGGAGCCCACATTTACAGTTTGGAATTCAGTGGACTTCCACGTGGAGTTTTAGGCTTTGGAGCTAACAACGTCTCCAGACCCATGTTTGAGGTCCCCGACGGCCCACATGCTGTGGGGAAAATGGAGGGCATCCATTTCCTCCCCCTATCCCAGAGCACCCTCACTTCTTTCTTTTTCCTTTGAGCAGATGTTGGCTCCCAGCAGGCATGTGGCCTTCCCAGAAGGGCCTGGAACCAGCGCAGAGGCCCCGGACCCTGGCGACAGGTAACAGTTCTGCCCCTCAGCCCCCAGCCACAGCTAAGAATCCTCATCCTCCCAGGAGTAATAACAGCATTGATTGGGCATTCAATGTTTGCCAGCGTCTTCACGAAGGCCCCTGCTGACATGATAGCCACCATTCTATATGGCAACACGAGAGGACACAGGCTTCAACATCGCCCTCTGCAGGTCCCACATCCCAAGGGCCCCAGGTTTTGGACAGTCTGAGGGTCTTTTTGTAAATGTATTTATTTTACCTGAGAATCAGAAGTACAGAGAGAAAGAGAGATCTTCTATCTTTGGCTCACTTCTCAGGAGCCACTGTGGCCAGAGCTGGTTCCGTCTGAAGCCAGGAGCCAGGAACTCCTGCCTTGTCTCACACGTGGGCGCAGAGGTCCCAGGGCTTTGGACCATCTTCTGCTGCTTTCCCAGCCCACAAACAGGGAGTTGGATGGGAAGTGGAGCAGCTGGGATCAGAACAGGTACCTACATGGGATGCCAGAGCTATAGGCAGAGGATTAGCCTGAAAAGCCACCATGCCAGCCCACGCCCCCTTTGAAAATGTATTTATTTATTTGAAAGTTAGGATGACAGAGAGAGGGAAAGACGCAAAGAGGCACATCTTGCATCCGTTGTTTCAGTACCCAAATGCCAGGCAGAAGCCAGGAGCCTGGCTCCATCTGGGTCTCCTACACGGCTGCCAGAGGCTCAGGCACTGAGCCATCAGCTACTGTTATCCTCAGGCACATTAGCAGGGAACTGGATTGGAAATGGGGCAGCTGGGATTCAAACCAATGCTCTGATATCCAGAATCTCAGGCATCTGCTTAATCCACTCTACCACAAAGATGGTCCTAAATAGTTTTTTTTTTTTAATTTTTAGCTATTTTAAAATTGATGTCTTTGAAGGAATTGCAAAAAAAAAGAGAGAGAGAGAAATAGATTTTCTACCTGCTCTTTCACTCTCTAAACGCTGGCACTAGCCAGGGCTGGGCAGGCCAAAGCCAGGAACATAGAACTCCATCCAGATCTTACACATGGGTGGCAAGGACCCAAGCACTTGGGCCATCCTCTGTCACCCTCCCAAGCACATTCATAGAGCACTGGATTGGGAGTGGAGCAGCCAAGACCCAAACCAGCACCTGCACAGAAGAGGTAGGCGTCCCAAAGGGTGCCTTTACTCACCGCAGCGCAACGGAAGCCCCAGGGGGACACATGGGTCCTGGGAACCTCCTGCGTACCAATGTTATTACACAAGTTAGAGTGACAGCGAGGGCTGCACGATGACATTTAAGGGCCTGGAGCCATTTCGCCTTCTTGATCCTTCTTCACGCCCTTGGCTCATTTTGCTCTCCTTCTACAAATACAAAATAAAATAATAAAAGTGGCAGTTTATGATAGCACTGATGTAAAGACCGATATAATAGAGATTGGATTGCATTCTTTTTCGTCTAACTTAAAAAAGAAACTTGAACATTTTTAGGAGCCTTTAAAAAGTATCAAGAGGGGGCCTGGCGCGGTGGCCTAGTGGATCCCTAGTGGGATCCCCCCCTTGCAAGGGATCCCATATGGGTGCTGCTTCGTGTCCTGGCATCCCTGCTTCCCAACCAGCCTCCTGCTTGTGGCCTGGGAAAGCAGTCGAGGATGGCCCAAAGCCTTGGGACCCTGCACCCACGTGGGAGCCCTGGAAGAAGTGTCTGACTCCTGGCTTCAGCTCAGCTCCAGCCATTGGGACCACTTAGGGAGTGAACCAGTAGATGGGAGATCTTTCTGTCTCTCCTTCTCTCTGTAGATCTGATTTTCCAATAAAGATAAATAAATCTTTAAAAAAAAAAAAAACTATCGAAAGTTGGGCCCAGCATGATGGCTCAGTGGCTAAATCCTCAACTAGCATGCGCCAGGATCCCATATGCATGCTGTTCGTGTCCCAGCTGCTCTGCTTACCATCCAGCTCCCTGCTAATACACCTGCCTGAGGCACTGGCCTTCCTGCAGCCAGTGGGTCAGTCAGCCTAGAAGCCAACAGGCAAGACGGCACTGTCTACCTCAGACTCGTGTTGTGGTGCCATGTGTTAAGCTGCCGCTCACAACACTGTCATTCCTTCCTGGAGTGCTGTTTTGTGTCCTGATGGCTCCACTTCCAATCCAGCTTCCTGCTAAAGGCCTGGCAGAGCAGCAGAAGATGGTCCAAGTGCTTGAGCCCCAAACCCACGTGGGACACCTGGGCGGAGTCCCAGCTCCTGGCTTCGGCCTGGCCACTGGGATCGTCTGGGGAAGGGACACACATCTGGGGGAATCTGTGTCTCCCTTTCACATGCCACATGAAGGGTTTGAACCTTGACTTTTTCCAATGGGATGATTTTTTTTAAGAAGCTTTATTTATTATTACTTTTTTTTTAATTGAAAAGAGAGATATACAGAGAGGAGAGATTGAGGGAAAGCTCATCTATCTGCTGGTTCACTCCCCAAGTTGCTGCATCGGCCAGACCTGAGCCAATCCAAAGCCAGAAGCCAAGAGCTTCCTCCGGGTCTCCGACGCAGGAGCAGGGTCCCAAGGCTTTGGGCCGTCCTCGACTGCTTTCCCAGGCCACAGGCAGGGAGCTGGAGGGGAAGTGGAACAGTCGAGACACTAACTGGCACCCATATGGGATGCCGGCCCTTGGCGGTGAAGGATTAGCCAGTTGAACCATTGTTGTCAAGGTTGTTGTCAATGTGTTTAAAGGAAAATATGAGCCCCAATGAGGTCTGGGGTTCCTTGGCGTGGGGGTGTGATCTGGGAGTCAGGTGCTTACTTTGTGAATGCGTTAACACAATCCAATTCTTGTTCTCCCCAAACAGGAGTAAGACAAAAAACCACAGCAGCAAGCTACAGGAGCTGGCCCTGCTGCTACCTGTGCCCCTGCAGAGCGGCCCAAAGAAGCTGACCAAGGTACAGGGCCCAGAGGAAGCTAGGAGCCTTCTGTGAGTGGCAGATAGAGGGGCGGGTCCCTGGAAGGGCAGACTGATCCCCTCACCCTGCACACTGGTGTGGCTGAAGGGATTGGCCTGCCCTCAGCCGGAGTTGCTGGAGTCCACCACGTCAACATGAGGAGGCCAAGAGAAGGGAAGGGAAATAGCCCTGAGCCCTGAGCCCTCTGGCCCCGGGGCCACTTCCTCATGCTGCTCGGCTCAAAAGCAAGTGGGCATAGGGGCTGCGGCGGTGGCATCATGAGCTAACCCTGCACCTGTGACGCTGGCATCCCGCAGGGGTGCTGGTTTGAATCCTGGCTGTTCCATTTCCCATCCACTTCCCTGGTAATGCACCTGGGAAAGCTGCGAAGGACGGCCCACATGCCCGCGTGGGAGCCTCAGGTCGGCTCAGCTCTGGCTGTTGTGGTCACTTGGGGAGTGAACCAGCAGATGGAAGATCTTTCTGTGTTTCCTACTCTGTAAATCTTTCCGATTAAAAAATAACCGTATCTAAAAGAAAACAAAACAAACTGGAAAAACAAAAAAGACCATTTTTAAATTAAAAAATAACCATATTTAACAACAAAAAAAAGTGGGGCAGAGTGACATAACTGCTGGTTCCCAACAGAGGCGCGAGTGTCGCCCGGGCTGTGACAGGGAGGATGACAGGTCTGTTTGAGCCTCTTGGGCCCTGTGTCCTCAAGGTTGTAGTGGGTCAGGTGGCCCTGGGTGTCCCCGTAGGGAGCCAAGACTTGTCTCTGGTGCCAAGCTAAAGTGGGAACTTATTTTTTTTTTTTTGGTTTAATCAATGTGTTTTTCTTTTATTTGAAAGGCAGATAGATAGGAGAGCATCCATCCGCTGGGTCACTTCCCCAAATGCCCACGACAGCCAGGGCTGAACCAGGCCGTGTTTAAGAGCGCAGCACTCCATCTGGTCGCCACGTGGCTGACAGGGACCTCAGCACGCCAGCCACACCTGCTGCCTGCCAGGGTGCGCATGAGCAGGAAGCTAGCTCCCAAGTGAGCCAGGCACTCCGACATGGGATGAGAGCTTCTCTTGCTTGCTCACTCACCTCACTCACTTGCTGTGTCTTTCAAATAAGTAAATAAATACAATTTTTTTTTTTTACAGTGGATCAGGAGACACACAAACCTGGATTGGGATCTCAGCTCTGCCTCTAACCCTGAGCCTCATTTCCTTAGCAGGAACCCCTGTGTCCGCTGTTAGGGTTGGACAGGCCACCGGGAGCACCCCTGCCCACTGAGGAAGTGGTGCGGGGGAGCAGTGTCGGGGCACCCCAGAGCCTTCCTGTCCTGGTGTGGTCCTATGCCCTGCCTCCCCACCGCCGTCCGTCTGTCCGTGCGTTTGTCCTCAGCCCGTCTTTATCTCGGTCACAGAAGGAGATCTTGCTGCATGTCTTGCAGTACATTCAGTACCTCCACAGACACATTGATGCCACCAGGGCGCTGCTCAGGCCTCACACCACGGACGCGGGCAATGGAGCGGGCGGTGAGTAGCTAGCCAGCTTTCCTGGCACCTGCTCCTCGGGTCTCCCCAAGTCCTGGGTCTCCCAGCATGGCAGGGAAGAGGATGAAGCCCAAGGTGGGGGAGGGATGGATGCTGTGGGAACTCAGAGAAGAGCCAGCCTGGGAACTGGGCCTTTGGGGCACAGCGGGAAGCCAGGATGAACAAGCCAGTGCAGGCCCGGGGAGGCCCGTGTGGAATGTCTGGGGACAGGCGAGTGGTGTGTGTGTGTGTGTGTGTGTGGTGGGGGGCTGCAGGGACCCAGCCGGGAAGGTCGGTCCCTGGGGCACATCTCGACTCAGACAGACGTGTCTTGGTGGCATCAACTTCTGGGTGTTCCGATGTCTGCCAATCAGCACAGAGGCCGACCCTCCCTCCGTGTTTGAGTGCCCAGTGAAGTCATCTGCACTGGGAGGTGTCGCCCAGCCCTGGGGCATGTCAGGCGCAGGCTTGGCACTGCTGTGTAAAAACTCCGGGCAGGGGCAAAGCTGCTGTCTGTAGCCCCTGGCATCCCATATAGGCACTGGTTTGAGTCCCAGCTGCTCCCCCCTGTGATCCAGCACCCTGCTCACGTGGCCTGGGAAAACAGTGGAAGTTGGCCCAGGGTCTTGGGTTGCACCCACATGGGAAACCCAGAAGAAGCTCCTGGCTCCCTGCTTCAGACTGGCCCAGCTCTGGGCTAATGCGGCTATTTGGAGAGTGCACCAGCAGAAGGAAGATCTCTCTGTAACTCTGCCTACTCAAATAAATAAATATTAAACACACACAGGGAGGGCAGGAGGTTGGGGTGCAGCAGCACCAAGGGGACCAGTGACCAGATCCTGGGGGGCTCTGACTTCTGGTTATAGAGGGAGAAGGGCAGGGGATTAAGTTGGGGCAGAGCCTTGGTGAGCTCAGTGCTGGCGGCAGCATGGTGACCTGGGCGTGAAGCGAGGCGATGGGCTGGGACCAGAGATGCCACCATGAGCTGATGGGCCCTGGCCTGGCACTGTCACAGTGAACGGAGAGGCCCAAGGCTACGGGTAGGGGATGACCTCAAGGGTGGGCAGTGTTGGGGAAGGTAGGAGGGGGGACTGATTGGGATAGGAGCCCCTGGCAGGGGCTGCATTGCTCCTGCCTTGAGGCCCTTGGAGTCCTGAGGAGCCCGGGGGGTGGCCTGGCTTTCTGCCCTGAACCTCTCCCTCTGGGCTATGCAACCTCGTCTATCCCAGGTTTTGGAAGTGCCATGGTGTGGAAGACGCAATAGGAGGCGCTGAGGCTGGGGCTCTGAACCTGTCTTCCCCCTTCCCTCCATCCCATGTAGGGAGGGCTCGGAACTCAGCCCTGGGCCCAGCACGGCAGAGACACGCCACCCCCTCCAGCTCCCCGCTGTCCCACAAGCATAGTCTCTGGGACATCTGCCCGAAACCTCGGAAGAAAAAGCTGACCCGAGGGCCAGGTATGAGCAGGAAGTTGGGGTTACAGGGGGTCAACGCTGCAAGCTATGTCAGGGCCCAAGCCCTCTAGGTCCCCCCTCCCTGGGGTCCTCCCTCCCTGGCATGCCCCCTCCCTAGCGTCTCCCTTCCCTGGGGTCTCCCTTCCCTGGGGTCTCCCCCTTCCTGGGGTCCCTCCTCCTTGGGGTCCTCCCTCCCTGGCATGCTCCCTCCCTGGGAGCCCCCTCCATTGTATCCATCTCCCCAGGGTCTTCCCTCCCTGGGGTCCCAGCTCCAAGTCTTGGCTTCTGTGGAAACTGCAGCACCTGCTCTGACCTGAAGTCCACAGAAGAGCCTGCGAGGGCTCCACTTCTGTGGAGGAACCCACAGGCAGGGTCCAGGAGTGGGAGCTGCCAGTCAGGGGTTCATTTGCTGTGTGTGTGTGGCCACTGTCCCTGGAGCAGGGCGTCTGGGGACATTGGGTGGCAGAAAGATCCAAGCGTGTGTTGCCTTGTTGCTAACACACAGAATGTCCCTTCTTCTCGCTGAACGTGAAGAACTTGGACAGACAGTGGCCAGCCATTCAGGCAGCAGCTGTGATCCCTACGGCCCATATCAGGGTCATTGGGGATTCAGGGACCCGGCTGTGCTTTCATCTGTGGGAGTTGAGTTCAGCACCAGTGCCTGGGCCCCATGTGCCAGAAGCTGCGTGTCACAGGTCCAGTATGCAGCCTGGGCATCTATATTTGCATAAAGCTCCCAAGGTCATCTTTTATGGGTGGACAGGGGTTGGACCTAGTGACCCAACCTGAGGATGAAGGGATGGATCTTTCTGGAAAGGTGAGTCACCAGGCCAAGCCATACTCTTAAAGATGCCAATCAGCCAGAGCCCACTTTTGGAGGAGCCGTCAGCCCGCCTCCCTCCTGCCCCCCACTATTTCCCCACTATCACCTCGGGGGCCCTCTGACCTCTGCTCGTTTGTCCCCTCAGAGCCACAAATCTCAGAGCGAAACCCTCGCCGCTGCCTGTCCCTGGAGAAGCCCGAGGAGCTGCTGGCCCTGCCCCTAGAGCAGCCAGGGGGATCCGCCTCTCCCCTGAGACATGTGGAGCCCTGCGATCTCCCCAAGGTTGCCTGGGGTGATGGCGAGGCCAGTCAGGACCTGCTGACCTTGCTGGACCCGGCTGAGGACGTCGCCTGCTTTGACTTGCCCCGTGGGTCTCTCTCTCTCTCTCTTCCTGACACCTTTTTATAGGCTCCTTTCTGTGTACCTGCTGGGCCCAGGCACAGTGCTGGATGCCACGGCAGGCCGGAGGGACTCACAGAACTTGTGGTCTGCTTCCTGGTTTTCTTCATTTCAGGCTCTGTTATGGGGCCATGAGGGGTGGGAGCAGAGCAGGCTCTCCTTTGGGTGAGGACCTCAGGTGGCAGGGCCAGGGACTGGGCAGGGACCTCTGTAAGAAACTTAGCTAGGAGCAGGTGTGATGATGTATCCAGCAAAGAGCTGGTACAGAGGGCAACACAGGGCTCGAACCTGCGACCTCAGGGCCAGCGCCTTCCTCCATGTAACTATCCAGCCCCTTTTTCCTGAAGACCTCTGCAATGGCCAGGCCACGTGCCGCATCTGTGACAGAGGCGCTACCTGGCTAGGAACCTGGAGCTCCCCCACGGGTGGCAGAGCCACAAGCAAGCACTTGGGCCACTGTCCACAGCCCTCCCATGTGAGCAGGAAGCTGGATTGGAATCAGAGCAGCCAGAACCAGAACTGGGGCTCTGATACAGAATGAGGGGGTCTGCAGGTGGTGACGTAACCCAGACGCCAGCCCCTTCCTCTCAGCTTCTGAGAAGGAGGCGGGATTCAGGAGCCACCAGGGCAGCCCCGCACCCTGTCCCCGCAGTCTGAGGTTTTGACTGAAGGCAGGATGGCACCTCGCGGTCTCCCATCCACAGCCGAGTGGCCGCCCCGGTTCTCCCCGCAGCTGGTGACTATGCAAACCCAGACCAGAGTGTGCTGACCCTGGAGCCCCAGGAAGGAGCAGAGGGCATCCATTTTCTCAACCAGACACTGTTCTGTCCCTGGTAAGGGAGCCCCAAGAAAACTGAGGGGTGCTGGCTGACAGCCTCAACGGGTACTCCGGGCAGCACTGCCCGGCAGCCTGTGGCCTGCAGCTGCCCTGCTTGGCTCCCATTCCCCTCAGGCGCTTTTCTAACACAGAGACCTTGGCCGTGCCCAGCATGGGTTGGCAGCCTTCCGTGTCCCCCTCAGCCCTTAGTTTGGGGCCTCATATCCCGCTGGGACCCTCTGTGGGCCCCAGTCATCTCACCTCCCCCCCCCCCAGCTCCCATTCAACAGCACCCCTGTTCCTACCCTCCTCTGCCACAAGCCCTGCCCTGCTCCTTCCCCTCTCGCCCCTGTCTGCTACTTGTCTCTGCTCACACAGGGGCTATGAAACCCCACCTTCTTACAGGCAGGAATTAATGCTCTTCGACCCCAGCTGGGACGTGGACCAGGAGGCCCCAGATGCCGACCCCTGGCTCCCCGCATGGAGCCCAGAGCACACCCCCCACGGTGACAGCAGCTCTGTGGGGTGGGAAGGGGAGAGACCTGGACAGTGGACATCCGTCAAACGGCCACTGTCACTCAGCCCTGGTTGCTATGCAGCCACTCCCTTGAGCCCAGACACTCCCTCGGAGTCTTTCTTAACACACCTGTAGCTGGGATCTGCCATGTGATTTATTTATTATTTGTTTGCCATTCCTGATGGTGCCTGGCCTCCCATATCTAGTGGTTTCCTCTACAGGGAACCCCACATGGATACCCCACAGTCACCTTGCCCAATGTCTGGGCACCACCTCAAAGGCAGATGCAGTGTTGGGGGCGAGGGGCACGCCCTGAGGCTGCCTGACATTCCCCCCTTCGGCAGGGAGTCCACTGGCCCTGGAGCCTCCTCAGGTGGATTCCTGGAGCGTGCTCAGCCCTTCACTGCTCAGCTCCCCCAACTCACTGCTGCCTGAGCAAATCCTGGAGGAGAGCATGGAAGACCTGAGCCAGGGTGAGCTCCAGGGGCCTGCCTGGTGCTGGCTGGGCACACAGTGGGGTGGTGGGCAGAGGGAATGCCCTCCCAGTGTCCAGGCCTGCAGGCAGATGCACGGCAGCCTGGCACATGTGTGTGTGTGTGGTGAGCAGAGCTGGGGCTGGACACAGTGCGTGATCCCCAAGACCAACAAAGGGGAGGAGGGGCTCCCACTGGGGAGGAGCAGGGCCAGAGCCCACGTGTCTCTCCCCAACCCCACAGCTCTGTTTGAACATGTCTTCCTGGGTCCTGAGCTATCATCTCCCTCTACCCCGGCTGTGGCACCACCCCAGGTAGGCCTGGTCCGACCATCTGTCCCACGTCTGTCCACACATGCCTCACTGCTCAGTTCAGGCATCCCCTGGCCTCACACGCCCCGCCCTGCTCCGAGCACCTGGCCCACTGGACCAGCACACACACACGCGGGGGCTGAGTCACACACAGAGGATTGAAAACCACAGCCACGGCGGCACCAGGCTCCAAGCAAACCTCCATGCAGAGCTGGAGAGCACAGCCCCTAGGCTGCCTCGGGTCTGCTCTGCGCTTGGAGAACAGGCCGGCCCTGGGGGAAGGAGGGGGTGGATGGAGCGGACAAGAGTTGCCTCAGTCCCTCTAAAGCTGCTCCACCGCCACTCCAGCTCTCTGCTGACACCCCGGGAAGGAGGTGGCAGAAGAAGGAACCCTTGCCACTCACGTGGGAAATCCGACTGCAGGTCCTGGCTCCCCGACCCTGGCTGTTGAGAGCCGGACTTGATCTTGCAACCCAGTGGCTGGAAGATGGGGAGTCACAGGTGGCCCCGCTGTGGCTGGAATGTCCAGGGGCTTCTGGGCCCGGGGAGACCCACCTGGCCATCCCCGCCTCCCCCCCACCGCCTCCTGTCTTTCTCCCAGGACGAGCCCTGTGAGACCCTCCAAGAGCTCCCGGAGCCCTCCAGCCCGGGCTCGGCCTCGCAGGCGCTGGACCACGGCGAGGACAGCTGCAGCAGCGAGCTCACCGACACCGACTGGGACTCGGAGCTCAGTCAGACAGCAGAGGTGAGGCCGCGGCCGGCCCGGGGCGACCGGGGGTCGGGGCGTCCGGGGGTCGGGACCCCGACTCATCCCCCCTGGCCTCCCCGCGCAGAGCGCCTGGGCCGACCCCGCAGGCTCGCCGCGCTCCAGCGACGAAGACAGGGACCGCACGTGGACCCCGAGCCCTGCGCCCCCGACCAAGAAGAAGACCGTCAGCCCCGCCAGGCCCAAGGAGGCCAAGAAGGCGGCCGGCGCCGCCGCGCCCAAAAAGAAGTGCGTTAACGGCTTCATCATGTTCTGCCGCATGAACCGCAAGCAGTACATACGGTGGGTGCGAGGGGGCGGAGCCGCGGCCATCGGAAGCCCCGCCCCAGACCACGCCCACACGGACGCCCCGCCCCTCCTGCAGCCCCGCTCTCAGGGCGTGACCACGCCCACGCGGAGCCCCGCCCATCCCGGAGACCCACCCTTCGCCCACGACTCCGCCCCTCCTGCAGTCCCACCCTCCACCTGTGACCTGCCCCATGATGAAGCCACGCCCTCAAAATGCGACCACGCCCTTCCTGAAAACCCGGCCCCCTTGAAACTCCACCCCTCCGAAAGACCCGCCCTCTGTGCGGCCACGCCCATCACGGAGCCCTGCCGCTACCTGGTGGTTACGGCCATCGTGAAACCACGCCCACACCGTGACTCCGCCCCCGATGCCCCACTCGCCCACCCCTGGGTCCCCTGCACAGGGCAGGACTCAGGGAACAGCCAGCCTGGGTGGGCGCCAGCACCTTAACGTGCAGCCATTCTGGGCCCACTCCGAGGCCTGGGCTGCAGGACCCCCGAGGGCATGGGGAGGCCCAAGGGGACAAGGACACCTCCAGCAATGGGGTCCCCCCTCAAGTGACTCCCTCTTCCTGTTATCCGGCCCAGGGCCTGCCCGGGGACCGCATCCACAGCCGCCACCAAGGAGCTAGCCCAGCTGTGGCGCGACATGACCCTGCAGGAACGGAAGCCGTACTGGTGAGCGAGCCGGGTCTGCCCCGAGAAGGCTGGCCGAAGGCCTTGGGGGTGCCCCTCCTTGCCCCCCGGAACACGCAGGGTGGGTGCTGGCTGCGCTGAGGGCGTGAAGACAGACTTGAGGATGATCAGACTGGGCAGGCTGCTGGGAGCAGACACCCTCCCCAAGGGCCCCGGGTGCAGCCAGGGGGCGGCCGAGGGAGGACCCCCCACCACCGCGCTGGGCTGTCTCCCGCAGCACCAAGGCACGCCGCTTCAGCCGCCAGCACAACCGCATCGTGAAGAGGGGCAGCTCCAGCAGCGACGAGGACTGGGAGACCCCCAAACCCTTCTACCAGCTGCTGGCTGAAAGAGCCCGGGCGGCGCAGGCGGCGCAGGCGGCAGGGACAGGGGCCGACAAGGGCAGCTGTACCTGCACCGTCCTGGAATGATGCAGTGGGCGCCCCTGAGCAGTACTTGTTGACACTCCCCACCCCACCCTTCTGTGTTGGGGGCGCAGGAAGGAGACCCCAGATGAAATAGGGGGGACAAGGTTCTGCAGGCCCTTCCTCTTCCACCCCAGACCCTCAAAATCCAATGACTGCACCCCTGTTTTTGTGCACCCCACCCCATCCCTCCCTGTTCTATTTATATACTTATTTATTGTTGGGAACAAAAAGAAAATAAATTCAACAACTGGGACCTTGCCCCTGGCCAAGGCAAGCTCCCCCACCATGCTCCCTGTGCGCCCCCTCCTGCCCCTGTCCCCCAAAAATGAGGGCCCAGCAGAGGCTGTCTCTCCTGTGGTGCATTTTGCTGCCCTCCCAGTGGACCACACCCGAGTTCTGCCTTGGACTTTTATTTGAATGGAAGGAAGGCTTGAAGAGGTTCTAGAAAAATAAACGATCTTAGGTACCACACAAACTAGACGGGGTTAGGGCCGCCCCTGGGAGGTGTAGGGGATCTTTGGTCTGGGGGGTAGGGATTGCAGGTGATGAGGGGGGCCTTAGAGGAAGCCCGTGCCTTCCCTCCCACCCAGTGGGCAGGAAGGCTGGGCACACTAGGGGGATTGGGGAATCAGAAATAGTGCTGGACGGGGAGGGTCAGAAGTCCAACACCAGGCAGCTTTTCCATGCACACAGCTAGTACCAGGTGCCAGGGCCACACACCCATTGCCCACCCTCCCCTCTGGGGCCTGGCAGGGGTGGAGTGCAGGCTGCAGCCCCCTGAGGCCACAGCAGCTGTGTCTCGGAAGTCCCAAGCCCAGGGTCTACGCTGCCCTGGTCAGCAGGGGCCGCAGGGCCGCAGTGCTCACAGTTCCAAGGGCTCCTCCACTGGCACAGACTGCAGCTGAGTCAGAACCTTGGCCTCAGCAGCCTCCAGCCCCTCGTCCACCTCACCCCCTGCCGCGGCTCCCAGGAGTAAGCCCTCGGAGTCGGGGTCCGGCAGCCTCAACACGGCATGGGGGGCCTGCGAGCCCAGCTCCTTCTCCCCATCCAGCAGCCCGTCAGCTCCCGAGTTCAGTTCCAGCCCTGCTGGCCACACAGGCACGGCCGCTGGTGACAGCATCAGCCCCTCAGCCGGGGCGGCAGGGAAGCCAGGCACCAGGCTGGACTGCCCTGGGGAGAAGGGCAGGCCAGTGGCCGAGGCAGCGGCTGCAGTGGCAGCTGCTGGGGGCACTGGCTGCTGTGCAGAGCTGGTGCTGACGGTGTGTGCCTCAGGGAGGGCGGGGCTGGGGGCCACCGGGAGGGTACCCTCTGGCACGGAGATGGCACCCTCTGGCTTCAGCGGCAGGGCCAGGCCAGGGCCGGGCGGCAGGACCTGGGAGACCAGCATGCTGGTGGGGAAGGTGGCCGTGAGGATGAGCTTGCCCTGCTGCACAGCCACCCCTGTCACAATGGGGCTGCCGGAGACGGGGTTGGCCAGGAGCAAGTTTCCTGAGGGAGAAGGCACCAGGTTAGAGGTGGCAAACGGCCTCTTCAGGTCTCAGGGAGACACCACCCCAGGTTCCCGCCCAGGCCTGGGTGAGGAGGCAGGGTTACCTGGGGCGGTGGCTGAAGGCAGCTGCAGGGCTGTCACGCCCACCCCAGAGTTGAGCAGGTGCACATTGGCGGGCCCTGTGGCAGCTGCCACCTTCACAGGGCTGCTGGGCCCTGCTGCCAACAGCTGCAGGGACCCCACAGCCTGGGGCGAGGGCACCACCTGGGGCAGGTTCAGTAGCGGGGAAGTGGGGTACCCAGGGGGTGGGGACAGGGGTACCACTTGTGGGGCAGCCACCGCAGGCACTGGTCCTGGGGTCAGAGGGAAGGCAGCAGCTGGTGGGGGTCCGGGCACCACTTGGGGCAGGGGTCCGGCCATGTCTTCTCCTGCTGGCCCAGACCCAGCCACTTGGGCCCCCTTGGTCTCTGGGGCCTCAGGCTGGGCTTCTTCCAGCCGCACCTCACCAGTCTGAGGGTCCAGGATCAGGGCCGCCTTGGCTTCGCCGGTTCCCTGGGGACTGGGCTGTGCTGGGGGCGGTGGAGGAGGAGGAGGAGGAGGGGCAGCGCTGCCCCCTGCGAGCAGCAGGGAGCCCAGGCTGGAGGCTTCGGCCAGAGCCAGGCTGTTGATGATGACAGGGCTGCCATTGAGGAGGACGGCCGGGGAGCTGCCAGCGGCGGCAGCCAGTAGGCTCCCGTTCACCAGGATGGAGGAGGCGGCGGCGCACGGCGCGGGAGGTGCAGCCCCAGGCAGGAAGATGGAGCCCTGGGCAGGGGGCGCTTCGGCGGACCCCGGGGCCACTCCCCTCTCCTGGGCCTCGGGACTGCGGCTGGACTCGTCCTCAGTAGTGGCGTTCCCATCTGACTCGCTGGCGGGAGAGAGACGGGTCATTCCTCTGGCCTGAAGGCTGCGCGGGATGTCTCCCCATATCCTGCCAACCCCCACACTGTGGACGGCCAGGGGCCCCACGTCCCCACCGCTTCCACGTTCTCTGGGGAAGGCAAAGGAAAGCAGACAGGCCCAGAGCAGCCAGGCGACCAGGATGCCAGCGCGGCGCCCGGGCCCTCCCTCCCCGCCCCCAGGGCGGGCATGAGCCGTGAGCGAGAGGCCAGCGGTGCGGGGTGGGAGGGGAAGGGCTTGGGTTACAGGGAAACAAGAGCTGTGGAAGGTTCACGTTTCACAACAAAGACAGGCAAGGGACCACGCTGTCCTGAGCTCGGGGCAGGGTGAGGCAGGAGGGCGGTCAGAGGGTTCCCTCGGTGTTGGGGTGAGCAGGGGCCCTACCCCTCCCAACATTTCCGATGGTTTCCCCCAGTCCGAAATACGGAGGGGGCAGTGGTGCCCAGGGGTGCCCAGGGCACGAGCCCTGTCCCACGCATGCACGTTCCGCAGACGCCCCGGGTGTGAGCAGGAGTCCGGGTGCAGGCGCGCCGACTCCCGTCGTGGGGCCGAGGTGGGGTGGGGAGCAGGGCCGCCGCTGGATGCAAACGGCCACGGAGAAACAGAGACGTGCGTGTCCCTGCTCGCGCGCGCCCTAGGACCCCTCACCTCTTGCAGGGCGCACCGCTGCTGCTCCCAGTGCGGTCACGCTGTCGCCGGTTCTTGAACCAGTTGCTGACCTGCGTGAGCGAGAGGCCGGTGAGCGTGGCCAGGCGGCGTTTCTCGTCGGGCGTGGGGTAGCGGTTGCCGCGGTAGCAGGCCTTGAGCGCGGCGCGGGAGCGCTCCTTGAAACAGTAGACAGTCTCCTCGCCGTCCCAGATGGTCTTGGGCAGCGGGAACTTCTTGCGCAGCCGGTATTTGTCCACCGCGCCCAGTGCGCGGCCGCGGGCCCGCTCAGCCTCGTGATAGCGCGCGCGCAGGTAGAGGTCCTGCAGGAAGGCGTGGTGGGCGGCCGGGAAGGGGCGGCTCTCGAGGAGTCGGTAGAGCTCGGCGTACTCGCCCCGCTGGAAGGCCACCAGGGCCCGCGCGCGCAGCACCGGGTCGCTGCCACGTAGGCGCTCGGCCGGGGGCAGTGCGCCCAGGAAGCGGCTCAAGCGGCCGGCGTGGCCCGCCTGAAGCAGCGCCTCACACACGCACGCCACCTGCTCGGGCGAGAAGCGGAGGCCCGTGGGCGGCTCGGCGGTGGCCTCCGGGGGCGACCCGAGGACGCCCGGGGATCCTGGGCCCTCCGCTCCCGCCGCCGCCGCCGCGTCGCCCGCCCCGGCCCCGGCCGCCGCCGCCGCCTCACCCTCAGCCGCCTGCAGCGTCTGCAGGAGCTGGCGCGCTTCCTCCTCCTCCTCCTCTTCGGCCGCCGCCGCCGCCGCCTCCCCCCCGGCCGCCGGCCCCGCGCTCGGCTCCCCGGGCAAGGTAGCCATGTTTTGCAACTTTGGGAAGTTCCTCCCTCCTTCTCCTCCTCCCTTGGGCTTCCCCCAGCCCCCCTCCCCCACCCGCCCCCTCCCAATCTTCTCCCCCGGCGGATCCCGCGGCGTCCTGCACCCCCAGGCGGCCCCGGTGCCAGGCCCAGCGCTCCGTTCGGGTCTCTAGATCCCCGGGTCTCTGTGTGCCCGCCCCCTCCGTCTGTCCGTGATTCTCCCTTTGTTTTCCCTCCGCCTCGGCCGCGCTTTCGGCCTCCCCTGGCTCGTGTGCCTCGGGCTCGGGGCTTCAGTTTTCCATCGGGACAACGGAGAAGGCAACGGGCCGTCTGGGAGGGTCAAGGACGCGAAGCCCCCTCCGCCCCGAGGCCGAGCTCCTGCACGCCTCCGTCGCCGGGGTCCTCTGCGGGCCCCCCCACTCTCCATCTCGGCCCGCGCTCCGCCCCTCGGAATTCCCGGCGGCTCCGCAGCGGGGGCGGGTCCGGCCGGGAGGAGGGGCGGGGGAAACGGGCCACAAAGTTTGCAGCAACTTTTCCCCCCCAATCTGCGTTCCCGGGGCGGATGCGCGTGGCCCGCGCAGGCGCGGTGGCGGGAGGAGGGCCGCGCGCGCCAGCGGCCCCACCCCCCATTCCCGACTCTTGCTGGCACAGCTGGGCCACAGCTGGGCGGGAGCAGCGCCTCCGATCGCCCCCTCCGCCTGGCTCGGTGTCAAAATGCAGCCCCTCCTCCTCCGGGCCGATCTGTCGGCTTTGCGGCCCGCTAGCTCCCTGCCCGGCCATTGACCGCCGGCGCTTGCCTTCGGGCTGGCCCTAACCACGTCCACAGCGAGCACCGCGGACCCCAAGCTCGGGACAGACCACAGAGG
This sequence comes from Ochotona curzoniae, assembly GCF_017591425.1. Lineage (NCBI taxonomy): Eukaryota > Metazoa > Chordata > Mammalia > Lagomorpha > Ochotonidae > Ochotona > Ochotona curzoniae. Next base: position 178,938 of record NW_024465561.1, on the reverse strand, counting down.
CTTTTTATTCACGAGGGCTGGAGGTGGGGGGGGGGGATTCCAGGTGTGGACAAACAATAAATACCGAGGGTCTTTGGGGTGGGGTTCAGTGTATCCAAACGTGGACAGGGGTGCGGGGGGAGCCTGGGGCCTGTCAGCGGTTCGGGGGGACGAGGTTAATAAATACCCAAACCACCGGGGCAGGCGGGGCCGGTTGGGACTCCGAGAGCAGCGATCGTGTGAGAAAGGGGCGCGCGGGGGCAAGAGGGGCTCCCGGGAAAGCGGGACTGGCAGCAGCGCACGGTTCCCGCGGGCGCGGGTCATGCCGGACGTGGCCACAGGAATGGCACGTCCCCTGGAGAGCGGGGCCTCGTGCGCGGGATGCGTGGTTTGCGAGCCCTTGCCGGGTGCGGGTGCGCAGAGGGTGAACACCGGCGTCCCGCCTGTCGGCCCGCCGCCTCCTCCGTCCCCCTTCTCCCCAGGCCGCGGCCCCGCGGGCCCCGCTCCTCCCTCCCCGGCCGCCAGGGGCGGGCCCGGATCACGGGGCAGGAGCTGGGCCGCCGAGCCGCTGGGCGCTCCGGACCTCTAGGGTTCAGGGGACGAGGAGGGCTCTGGGGCGGCGCCAGGCCGCGGCGCGATGGCGGCCGCGGGCCACCAGCCCAGCGCAGCCCGGGGCGGGGGCAGGAGCCAGAGCAGCGGCGGCGAGCAGGCGCAGGGGCCGCGCCTCCGGAAGGCCAGGCTTAGGGACCTGCGAGGGGACGGCCGGTTGGCTCGCGCCGGCCCCGCCCGTCCCTCCCGGGCCGCCCCCGTCCTCGTTCATTGGCTGGTCCCTAGCGGCCTGCGCCGACTGGCTACCCGAGCACCCTCCCGCGGCGAGTGGGCCGAGCCGGGCAGAGGCAGCGAAGCGGGCCGGGGGTGGCCGAGGGCGGGTGGAGCGAGGCAGGGGCAGCAGCCGCTGGACGTACCCTGGCAGGGAGCAGCAGGTGGCGGCGGTGCAGGGGGCCTGGCCCCACCAGCGGGCACTGGCCCAGAGCCACGGCCGGGGGGCCATCTAGCTGGAGAAAGAAGGACAGGTGACCCGATCGGAGGCCAGCCCAGCGCGGCCGCCCTAGGCGGGGAGCGCGACAGCGAGGGGAGTCAGGGCAGGAATTTGTTGGGGGGGGTGCGGAATTCAAGTCTGGACCGAGGGTGCTCTGGCCGCCGCGCAGCTGAGCATCTGTTCTAGAGAGCCCCGGAGACACAGGAGAGCCCTAAGTGTGTCCAGGGAGGGGGCAGAGGGCATCCGGAGGTGGGGTGGCAGCGTGAAGGCAGGGGAAGGAAAGGGGTCTTACATGGGAAGGTGGATCCGTGGCCCGGGGACTGGGGACCCCCGTGACAGCTGGAAGGAGAAGAGAGAGGCGTATGGCGCGTGGAGGACTGCAGGGGGGCGGTGGCGCGGCGTGCCCCAGCCTGGGCCCCTGCCCTCCCCGCTGTCCCCGCCTCCGGGCACCAGAGGGGCGGGGGAGGGAGACTCGCCTTCAGCCCGTTCGGCTTGCAGCAGCTGCATCCGCTCCTGCAGCTGGCGCACACGCGCCTCCAGGTCGCGGTTGAGGGCCTCGGCCTCACGGAGCTGGCTGTGGGGAGACGGCTTGGTGAGGATGGTAGCTGGGTAGGGGCGGGGGTGCAAACGTGCTGGGACAGGACCCCGACCTGGCGAAGTTCTGGTTGGCCACACGGATGGCCTCCAGCTCCTGGCTCAGGCTCTGCCGAGTGAGCGCCTCTTCCTCCAGGGCCTCCTGGAGCACACCCAGGGTCACCTCGGCCTCGGCCACTGCTGCCGCCGGGAGGGCCACTGGAACCGCCACTTCAGCCTGCACCGGAACCGCCACTTCAGCCCGCACGGGGGCTGCTACTTCAGCCTGCACCGGGGCACCAGGTTTAGTGCTGTCCACCGGCAGGGCCACTGGAACTGCCACTTCAGCCTGCACACAGGGATCAGGCTTAGTGGTGTCCCCAAGCCTGGGACATGCGCTCCACAGGGGGCTCTCACTAGTTCTCCAATCTAGTATCTGGGGCCCTCACAATTCCCCCATTTCATGCCTTTTGGCTCCCATCAGGACCTGACACCCCCTCCCTGGCCTGCAGTCTCTAGCCTCCTGCAGCTCCCTGCAGCCTCAGCCCAGGCCCACCTTCCTGCAGGCCTCACTGGGCGTGTGTCTTGCTGCCCTCCAATCTCCCACAGGGTACCTCTCTACATGCTCCCCTTGGTCACTAGCCAGCACCCTGTGTCTTAGCTCTGCCTGCACCTGCCATGCTGCAGGAAGCCCTGCCTTCCGGCTCCCATCCCTCGGAACCACCTCCTCCACCCACTCACTGTTTCCTCCAGGAGAGGCCTCGCATGGTCAGGACTGGGCAGTTGCACCTGTGGCTCAGGCAATTGCTCGGCCTCCAGTTCCATGGGGGTGGGGCCTGGGGGCTCACTGTCCCTGAGAGAGGAAGGGAGAGAACGGAAGAGAGCAGGTCATGCCCCATGCTGCTGATCCTGCAGATAAACCTGGCAATGGTTGCCAGCCTCCGGGGCTTGAGGATGAGGAGGGCTTGGCAGAAGGGGCACTGTCACCTCCACAATGGCCTTGGGAACCCCTAGATGGCACCGCTAGGAATCACACACACCCCTCACGCTCAGCTACAGGCCACACAATAGGAAAAGAGCCAGAAAAGTGGGGTGCGTGCCACCCAGCAGCCACTCCTGGACATGCACAGGACCCTGCTGCTGACTGCTCGTTCCGGCTGCATGAACCACAGGGGGTGGGGTAGATCCTGGCCCTCGCAACGGGGTGGCAAGGGAGGAGCAGGCGTGTGCTCCATGGTGCTGCTGGCTGCATGGCCCCCAGGCAGGGCCTCTGGTGCCCACTGCCTTCTCCCCCACACCTTCACCTCTCCACGTGGTCAGCAGGGCTCTATGCACAAAATGAGTGTCTCTAAAAGACATCATCATTAGGGCAGGTAGCCAAGAAAGCATATATACCCGGGGTGGCCGGCCGGGCTGACGCCGAGCTCCTACAGCTGTGCCACAGTGCACCAGGCACCAGTGCAGAGGGGCTGCCAGGCCATGGGTGTGCCTCTGTGGCATCACAGTCTAAGTTAATTTTTTGTTAATCAGTCAGGAATCCCTTCTGGTTTAAGGATTTTTTTTTTTACTTATTTCCATTTGAAAGGCAGAGAATGAGAGAGAGAGAGAGCTTTAATCTGCTACTTCACTCTCCAATGCCCAGAACAGTCAGGGCGGGGACAGGCTGAAACCATCCAACCCTGCAGGTCATGGCTGCTGCGCCACCAGGCCACCGGGTCTGAAGGGGACTAGTGCCTCAGAGATGAGGGCCTGCACCAAACACCCATCCCAAATCTACAATATCAAAGTGCGTATTGGCACAGAGCCAGTGGCCCCACGGCTCAGGACGTGTTCAGGGCTGCCTTGGAGGCTCCCAGAGCCCATGCAACTGCTGCTCCTCCTGACAAGCCCCGGCCCTTCCCCGTGGGCCTGTGCTGGCGGGGCTTACCTGAGCGCGGTGCAGGAGTAGGAGAATCCCACGAAAGGCAGGTGGACGCCCAGTGGCATGGCCTCCCGGATGTCAGACAGCGTCTCCTGCACGGCAGATGCACACGGGTTGGGGCCGGCCCCTCACACCCCCAGCCCAAGGAAATGGCTCTTCCATCACGTCTCCTGGCATTCCGCTGCCTCCCGTGGGGGCCTGTGCCGTTGTAGTTAGGCACTGCAGGCTCAGGGTGATGTATTAGTGCTCTGTGCCCACAGCTTCCCTACACTCCAGGCTGATGCAGTGAACAGCTGACAGAAATGACCTAGCAAAGGACTTGCCACTGTGGTGCTGCCAGCATCCCACACAGGTGCTGCTTCAAGTCCTGGCTGTGCCGCTTGGGCTCCAGCTCCCTGCTAGTGTGCTTAGAAAAGCAGTGGAAGACAAGTCAAGTGCTCGGGCCAGGGAGTCCAGGCAGGAGACCAGGCTGCATCTCTGGGCTTCAGGGCCAGCTTTGGCAGCCATCTGGGAGAGTAAACCAGCAGGTGAACCATCTTTCTCTGTAACTCTGCCTTTCAAATAGCCCCCTGCTCCAGGAAGCTTTCCAGAACCTTCTGCACTCCCCATCTCGCCTCTAATGGACCAGGGGCCTTATGGTCCAGGGACCATAAGTGCAGGTCACCACAGGTCACTGGTTTCGAACGGACAAGTCACCGCCCTCACTGCACAGGGGGTGGGGGACGGGCACGCGAAGGGGGTCCCCTCAGCTGAGCAGGGGCCGCAGGTACCTACCCCGCCCCCGCTCACCATGGCAGTGAGCCCATCCTCCACCACATCGAAGTTGCACGTGTCAGTGGCACCCTCAAAATCCGGTATAAAGGGGGGCACGCTGTCCCGCAGGCCATCCCAATCGAGGCCCAAGAAGAAAGGGTGCTTCTGGAAGTCGGCTGCCCCCTGCCGGCCTAGCCGGGTCTCTGGGGGACACAGCAGCCTCTGGATGAGGTCTCGGGCCTCCTCAGGGACGCCCACGTCGGCCAAGGGCAGAGTCAGGTGCTCCTGCTCGGAGGGAAGAAGGCAGGTGTGTCAGCACGGAACATGCGCAGGACGCGCCCAGGCCTCCTGGGGACAGCGCCCACCTGGTAGTGGACGATCTTGCCGTAGGTCTCGGCAGTAGAGTCGGCATAGAAGGGCGTCTGTCCGTAGAACATCTCGTAGGCGAACACGCCCAGTGCCCACCAGTCACACTCGGGCCCGTAGCTGCCTGCTCCAGGCCCACCGCCCACGGCCTGCAGGATCTCAGGGGACAAGTAGTCCGGCGTGCCCACAGCCACCAGTGACCGCACCTGAGCCAGGAGCCCAGGCGGCTCTGAGCTCTGGCCTCGCCCCACCACCAGCCCCCTCCAGACCTCGCCCCTAGGGCGGGTCCAAGAGGAGGTCTCTATCTTGTCCCTCCCCCCGGGGCAACAGGTGCACGCTCACCGTCCCATCTGCCCTCAGCTTGAGGCAGGAGCCGAAGTCGGCCAGGCGAATGTGGCCGCAGCGGTCCAGCAGGATGTTGTCTGGCTTGATGTCTCTGCACGGAGAGAACCCCGGGGGTATAGGGGAGTCGCCTTCCCACTTCCTGGCTAAGCTCTGCTCCTGTGGGCGGCGCCTGCCTCGGGCCCCACCCAGGAGCCTCTAGGATGATGCAGGGGACCCTGCTCCTTGGGCCCCGCCCTCTCTGGGCCTCAAACTTTGTGGGATCTCTGTAGGGTGCAAGCTTCACTACCCTCTCCTCCGGGCCCGCCTCTTGGCCCCCGCCCTGCCCCTCCACCATGCCACGCCCACCTGTGCACATAGCCCAGCTGGTGCACTGAGTCTATGGCCATGACAATCTCTGCTAGGTAGAAGCGCGCCATCTCGGCTGGGATCCGTTCCCCAAACTTGCTCAGCAGCGTTAGCAGGTCCCCGCCCACGTAGTACTCCATGACCAGGTACTGGGAGGGGGAGTGTCATAGGGGTCAGAACCCCCCAGGCACCAAGCACTGCACTTGCCCAGGATGCTCAGTCCAGAGACAGGGATCCCGCAGCCCAATCCCAAGGGATCCTGCAGCCCAATCCCAAGGGATCCTGCAGGCCAAATCGGGTTCCCCTCTCCCCAAAACTGCCTCTCCTGGGGATATGGCTTGGCAGATTCGCTCCCCCCTGAGGTTCAGGGGGAGAGAACCTAGAGACCTCCTCATACCACGGCAGAGTTCCCAGGTACTCCTTGCCCCCCGTCAGTGACGCCACAACTTGGGGAAGACCCTATGCTAGCCAAGACCCTCCCTTCCCAGCAGGAGCCCCTTAGAACCAGCCTTGGCAGGGCAGTGGGGAGCTTCAGGGCCCCGATCATGGCCATGCCAAGCACTTCCCGCACTCAGCACCCGACCTTCTTCTCCCTGCCACCGTCCCTAGCACCCTCACGGGGCTCACCAGGTAGTTCTCGTCCTGGAAGGCAAAGTGCAGCTCTGTGATCCAGCGCCGATCCCCGTTCACCAACACATCCCTCTCTTCCCGGAAACACGACACCTGCGGGGCACCACGGAGCTGGCGCGAGGCAGCACGGTGGGGGTGATCGTCGACGGCCCCCGCCCTCAGCCCGGCCCCTCACCTCGCCCCTCTTCAGCATGTCCCACTTATTCATGATCTTCATCGCATACACCTGGCCCGTCTGCTTCATCTTCACCACCGCTACCTGAAGGCCCAAGCAGAATGACTGGGGCCGGAGGAGGCGGAGCCCAGAGCCGGCCCCACCTCCAAGCCCGCCCGCCTGCAACTCTAGCACTCGGCCATTCATCAATTTCTGCGGCTCCGCCCAGAACGCCGATGCTCCGCCCACCGTAAAGGCCCCTGCTTCTCGCGGGGCGGAGCTCGGCCGCCGCTCGGGGCTCACCTCGCTGAACGCCCCGCGTCCGATCACCTTCAGAATCTCGAAGTCCTCTCTTTGTAGCCGGACCTCCTTAAGCCTTGCCGCAATGGGCTCCGCTGCGGAGCAGGGGGAGGCCCAGGGTCACAAGCGGAGAGAGGAGCCCCCCTACCCAAGCCTGCCCTTCTGCCTCTCAGCTTTAGCTTAGGACTTCCGTTTCCAAGGGCTCCCCACCACCATGAGCTGTGAAGTTATGGGTGCCAAAAACTGCCCTTCAGAAGAGAAGCGGGGAAGCCAGTTTGGGAAGGAAACTGAGCCCAGTTCCCTGCAATGCCTCCCCCCCTCACCCGCCTGCACTGGGGGTGTATGGGAGGGGGCTGCGTGCTTGAGTCCCACTGCCCGGGATCTCAGCTGGTACTTGTTGGGTTACCGCCCCCAGCTGCAGTGGGTCAGGTGCAGGTGGCCCTCGGACACAGCATTGGGGGCTGGGGAATTGGTGCCCACGTGGACATACAGTCTGGCCTCAAGCACTTTGGCACTTAGTGCTCTGGGGCTCATCTGCAACAGGGCTGGAGCAGGGCTGCCTCTCTGCCCCCTCCATCTCAGCTCCAGGTCAAGGTGTGGAGGGGCCAAGGCCTGGGGTGGAGGCCTGGCCCCTCGTGGGTGGGAGAAGTGGGACTTCAGAGGCAGGACAGAGTGGGCTGTGAACAGACGTGAGAAGAGGGAGACAGCGTGGCGGCGGGGGGCTTCTGGGGGATTCCAAGGGGGAAAGGGAGAGGGGCCAGCAGGAGGGAGCCAGCCCAAGCCGGGGCCAGGGACGGGGGAGGGACGCAGGAGCAGGCTTTGAGCCCTTTTAAGGCAGCGCGAACCCAGGCCCCCTCCCCCGCCCGGGAGGCCGGGGAGGGAGGGGCCGCAGGATGCGGCTCAGGCCACAAAAGGAGCGCTGCCTCCAGGGGATCCCCCTCCCCCACGCCAGGTCTCAGTTTACCCTGACAACCCACCACCCACACCGCCCAGAGTGGGACCAAGGTGACCCCAGGGGCTGAGTAGGTGGGCCCTTGACCTCCCCCTCTGCAGAGCAGGAGGAGGGAGAGGCCCAAGCCTGGGGCCACAGGAGAGGCTAGCAGACAAGAAGGAGCAGAGACAAGCCACTGTGACACACGCAGGCCAAGGAGCAAGAGCGGGCATGGGGGCGGAGACAGGCACTTGGAGGGAGAGTGGCAGGTGTCAGGAGCTGCAGCGCGCCTGAGATCTGGGTTAGGGGAGTGCGTGCCAGGTGCCGTGCAGTGGACCTGGACCTGTCCTCAGGGCCTGGAAGACACTGTGAGGAGGGGCTCACAGGGTCACCTCCAGGGGAGTCAAACAGGGAGCCATGTGGGCTGGCTGGAGCCAAGAGTGGGAGTGGGAGTAGGGAGGGGTCCAGACTCCACAGGCAAAGTAGGCACCCCCCCAAAACCCCCAAGCTGTCCTTCCTGAACTGGAGGTGGGCAGAGGGAAAGCTGAGTGGCGCCTGACTGCAAAGCTGGTTCTCCCCCAGGGCCTGAGTGAGTCACTATGCCCGCCCAGTGCCCAGCACCTGTCAGGGCAGCTGGGAAGCCTGGCGCCGGACACCTGCCCCAGCCACGCCCCTGGCAGCTGGCCCATGCCGGTTCTCCCAGCCTACCCTTGTTCATGCGGAAGCAGGCCAGGGGGTCCCAGGAGATGGAGTCCCACATGTCTCTAAGTCTAGCCTTGAGGATGGGGTACAAGACAACAGGAAACTGTCCAGCTCGGCCTGCTGTGGCCCCTACGCTATAGCTCTGAGTCATGGCCATCCTGGCAGGTTGACCTTCCTTTGCTTGCCAGGGTGGCATGTGTGAGTAGGGGTATGAGGCTCCAGTGCCCAGGCCCAACTTCTGGGCCACCTGTGTGGTGGGGGCAGGGATCACCCCAAATCCATCCTGTCACCACAAGCTGGGACCCTGGTTCAGCTGGCTCTCCTGCCTCTGCCCCTGCCCAGGGCCCCCACTCCACAGCCTGGGAGAGCCCATGGAGGTGCCACTCACCCCACTGCAAGAAGTCGGCCACGTACTTGTCCTGGGCCAGGTCGGAGGCGCCCAGTTCCTGGTGGACGCCCAGGAGAAGGTCGAGCAAGGGCTCCAGGCCCAGGAAGCCGGGGTCCAGCACCAGCGCCTGGAGCCGCCGCAGCCGCACCTCGGCTGACATGTTGGGCAGGCAGCACCATGGCCCCTCCCCGGGCCGGGGCTCGGGGCTTCCTCCTGTCACAGGGCCCAGCAGCCCCTGTCCAGGCCCCGCAGCCCTGGCCGCATGTCTGCCTGTCCCTGGCTGTCCCCTGGGCCTCTCTGGCCACTTCTCTCAGTTGCTGAGGTCTCCTCCTCCTCTCTCCCCACCCCCTGAGCCTGCCCCCTCCTGCCTCCCAGCCTTAACCCCTCACAGGCCAGCCCCCTTCAAGTCCCTCCTGGCCAGTCTTCTCAGAACCCTTCAGGGCTGGACTGGGGAGACAGATGGATGGAATTCAATTCTTGCAGTCCCCACCCCCCCATAAAAAGGTGGGCCACAGTTGATAGCCACAGGTGTCCCACCCATTGCCAAAAGGGGGCCAATCACTGCTCCAACATCCAGAACAGCTCTCCCTCGCTCCTCACCAAGGTGGGGGGTGGGGGTGGGGAAAGAGGAAGGGACCAGGACTGGGCAGGGGGGTGGGAGGCAGGGGGGGACAGGGCAGCTCCTCCTGTGAGTCAGCCCTGGATTCCGACTCGGGAGCAGTTAAGTTTAGCCCGCAGTCACCCCCATGTTTTATACTGGCTTTTTTGGCAAGTGGGGAAGGGGTGGGTAAGCAGAAGAGGGGAGGGAACACTGGGATGGGGTGGGGGGCTGGTCAGAGCCTGGGGGAGGCGGGCAGTGGAGCTGAGTCCTCCCCAAGCAAGTGAGACCCCAAAAATAGCTTCTTGGCAGCTGGCCGGGCAGCCACATTCTTGCCCAGGCTGGGATTAGAAACAGAAACATTTCGGGGCATGGAGGGAGCAGAGAGCCCAGAGCCGCGCGATTGGCCCCAGCTGCCAGGCAGGGGAGAGGACCAAGGGAGAGGGAGGTTGTACAGAATTCCCGCCTCCAGGGAAGGCTCCACTAGGACAATCAGAGGTAATAAGGAGGGCCCAGGGGAGGGGATGCACCTCAGAACCCCCAAGCCCATCTCAGTGCTGACCAGCCCGGTCCAGCTCCACTATGCCCTGGCCTGCAGCATTTCCTGCCCTCAAGGCTGGGGCGGCAGGCAACCGACTCCTGCATGGGAGACCTGGAAGAAACTCCTGGCTCCTGACTCTAGCCTGGCCCAGCCCTGGCCCTTGTGGCCATCTGTGAAGTGAACCAAGAGGATGGAAGATCTGTCTCTCCCTTTCTCTGTAACTCTTTCAAATCAATACATTTAAAAGGAAGCACTGTAGGGGGCCGGCGCTTATCCGCATGTCAGTGCATACGTACACACACACACACACACACACACACACACCCCACCCCCCCACCCCCACCCCGCACAAGGGACCAAAACGCTGTGCGAACACTGAAACTTTAGTATAAATACAAGGTCCTGGACATGGGGGTGGGGGGAACCCCGAGGGGCTCCCATAACTTAATACTCTCCAGAACACAGACAAGAGCAGGGGTGGAGGGGGGCTGGGCGAGGGGCTCTCCCGGCCTGTGCTCTCAGCACTGTGGAGCTGGGGCTCTTCTGAGCCGGGGATTTCTCCCTGCCGCGCCCAGGAGTGACCAGTCACATGCTGGGGACAGGGGTGCGGGGTAACACTGGCGTTCCAGAGGAAGGGGTCATTGTACTTGGCAGTGGGTGGGGAGGCCACAGGGGCTGCCACGCTCCGTCTCAGCCCCACCCCGCCCCGAGCGTGGGCCAGGCGGGGAGAGCCGCACAAGTCCATGTCATGGTTAGTCTTGTTAATGCAGTCATCCGTGGGCTCAATGAAAGGGTTATGGCTAGGAGGCTGGGGCGCAGGGTGGGGACCCCCACTATCCAGGACTTCACACCACTGTGCCACTTGGGGAGTTGCCTGGCTGGGAGGAGATGCCCTGGGGAATGAAAACGGAGAGATATAGGTGGGATTAGGGACCATCTGGGGTCCCCAGGGCTATGGCCACCATGGCCATGTCCAGCCACCCACACTCCAGCAGGCTCAGCTGGCCTCCTTGGCTTGTAGGTGGCTCTTTTATATAGCCAACCTCTGGGGTACTGGGCATGAATGGTGGGGTGCAGGCAGGTGGAGAGGGGGAAATTGGGGTTCCCTCCTGTGGGGGGCTGAGGTTAGGGACCCCCTGAGATGTTGGAGGGGAACAGACTTGGGGGAAAAATCCTACCTCTACCACTGACTTGTTGGGTGACCTGGGCCAACTTCCTTCCCCTCTCTGGGCCTCGGTCTCCTCGTCTGTGAACTAGGGAGATAGAAGGGGAAGGGACTCTTGCAGAATTCAATCAGACCCCCCAAACCTCGACACCCCTGTGTCAGAGGCACCCAAACTACACGCCCCAGCTGTTCGGGAATTCAGGGCTCCAAGGACCCAGGCTGCAGCATCCTGCCCAGCTCTGAGCAGTGGGGACAGTGGGCACAAGCCACAGGAAGCAGGAGCCTCCAGGTGTGAGGTCAGGGGGTGGGGGCCTGCCCGGGCTCACGCAGTGCCTGCAGTGCACAACTGGCACCCGAGCCTCTCCTCTCAGCCTGCACCTGCAGCAGTGGAGGACTGAGGCGTCACGCCAAGCCCGTGGGCATCCATCTTGCCCCTGGTTGTGCTCTGGCCCAAAGGACACGAATAACTGTCTTAAAAATTTAAAAATCCCATAGGTGGATTCTTGCCTGGAAGGAGAAAACCACCAGGACCCAGATGCGCATGCCCAGTGGGCAGCTCCTGCGTGCTGGTCCCGCTCTGGGGCATCAGCCAGGGACAAGTGTCCCATCCACCCCCTGTGCCTGCAGGGGCCCTGGGGCACTCACAGCCTTGCCGGGCCGCGCCCAGGTGCAGATGAGGCCCTCCTGGCACGCGGTGATGATGCAGTCCTCCAAGAACAGCAGCACCGTCAGCCGCTCCTGGGCGATCTTCTTGCACACCAAAGGCTCGAGCAGCGGCACCTCGTGGATGCGCGGGCACAGCGCGGTGCCCAGCACCTTGGCAGGGTCCAAGCGGCTACGGGGGGCGGGGCCGCTGGGCTTGTCTCCGCTGCTGCCACCGCCCCCACGGCTGATGTTGCCCAGGCTGTGGTAGCGCTTGTGCTCCTTCTCGGCCCCGCGGTCCCGCCGCTCCTGCAGCGTGAGCGTGGCGAAGCGGCCGATGCCGAATGGCGTGCCGGGCTCTGCCGTGGCGGCCACTGCTGCCGTGCCTGGGCCACCCGCCTTGCCCCCGCCTGCCGGGTGCGGCAGGCTGTTGGAGCGGGAGAGCGAGCGGGGCAGGGGCCCTGGGCCGGGCTCACCACCCCGAGAGCTGCTGGTAGCAGGCGGTGTGGTGCCGGGGGTGCCAGGCAGAGTGCGGGTGCGGGCCAGGGGTGGGTGTGGGTATAGCACATCCTCTGTGAGGTCCCACAGGCAGAACTGCGTGTCCTGGCCCGCTGAGCCAAAGCGGTAGGTGATGGAGCCAGCCTTGGGCAGTGGCGAGAGGGGGGCGCCCCCGCCCTCGGTTTCCTCCTCCTCCTCGCCACTCTGCTCTCCGTCGCCGCCAGTGGCCGCAGCCTCTTCTGCACGCGTGGTGTAGGGGTCAAAGGCGACCGCGTTGACCCACGACTTATGGCCATGGCCACGGGCTACCACGCGGCCCTCGGCGAAGGACCACACAGTGACTAGGTCATCTTCGCCCCCGGTGACCACGTAACGGCCGTCGGGGCTCCAGCACACACACAGCAGGCCCCCAAAGTAGCTTTTCATGAGGCCGCGCAGGAGCATGGAGTCGAAGTGGAAGACTCGCAGGCAACCGTCCTGGCTGACACAGGCCAGGTGCCGGCCGTCGGGTGAGAAGGCAAACTCGTTGAGGGGCCCCTCGCCCACGGCCCACTTGGCCAGCGGGTTGCGGGGTGCTTTGCTCTTGGCAGCGTAGACGGCGAAGCCCTCGCCCTGCTTTAGCAGGCTGTACTGTGGCGGCGCCGAGGCGCACGGGTGGCTCACGTGGTAGAGATACAGGTGGCCGCTGGCGTGGGAGGCCAAGAACAGGCTCTCCGACTCAGGCAGCCACTTCAGGTAGGTCACCTTGGTCTTGTCGATCAGCCGCTGCCGAGGGAGACGGGGTGGGGGTTTGGGAGGAGGAGGAGGCTATACCCTTGGCAGACCTTCTCCCAGGTCAGCCCAAGAAAGCTCTGGCTGTGGGCTACCTCACCAAGGGACACGAGTCACGGGAACGCAGGGCACAGTAGCTGCTGGGGAGGTGACCTGGGACCCTTAAGGTCCCATCTGGACTGATGGGCAGCCCCACTGGCCAGGAGGACTGTCTTCTTGTCTGTCCCTTATTCCCATCTCAACCCAATTGGCTTTGAAGCACAACAGTCAGCACAAATGGCAGCAGCCTAAGGACAGGCCCTCCATCTGGTATACCCTTCGGCACAGGGCGGGACACACAGCACAGGCTCCCTGAGAATACTGCCTGGCCAGGCAGATGATGACACGGCCCTGCCCTTCCAGGCGCCCCTGTTCTCACATACAGCCCCTCCACACAGCCTGAGGGTTTGCCCTTGCCAATGTACCCTGAGCCAGATTTCTCAGCAGCCAGCACCACCCAGTCCAGTTCAGGCCACCAGCAACCCTGGAACGCCCCTGCTGCTCCCTGAGTTCGATAAATGCACCTGCCTCCCGCCCGTAAGAGATCAAATACGCAATGAAGTTCTCTCCTTGTCCTGCTCCGGGTCCCTCCTCCAGGTCCACCCTGGCCCCACACCACTCTGCTCCCCTCTCGTGGGTCACCCTCCCTCACCCCAGTGTCACCACCTACTGGAATGCAGCCAACGGGGCTCAGGCAGCACCATTCCCCGCTTTCTCTGGCATGGACTAACCATTCCCCAGGCCAGGGCCTCGGCTGGCTTTGTTCTAGCCCAAGCGCTTGCCCCAGTGCCTGGCACACAGGGCTGGCTTCGTAACGGTTCTGTGAATGGAGGGGCTCATCAGTGTGCAGCATTCACCACTCCGCTCGCTCCCTGCGGCCATGAGCGTGGTCTGGGAATGCAATAAGACACAGTGCCCCCTGCCCGCAGATAAAGCCGCTGGCTGCTCAGGGATGGAGCAATGTGCTCGCAACTCGAGAGCCTGGGCATCAAATCCGTCCCCACTCGCCTCCTGCAGCTGATGCCAACTGAAGGGCACAGGTGGCACGCACCCCTGCCCCTGGTCCCCGTCCTCCCTCCTCCCAGCCACCCGCAGCACTGCACCCACCTCCTCATTAAACAGCTTGCTGGTATCCTTCTTGATGAGATCCAGGTACTGCACTTGGCCGGCTGAAAAGCCCACAAGCAGGGAGATGCTCTCGGTGGCCGCAGTGAACTGGTTGAAATCATGGCAGGTGGGCTGGGTGCCCTTGTAGATGCGCTTGTCGATGGGCTTGTTGAGGTCGATGGACTGAGGGGCAGGGGGTGGGTACAGGAGTTAATGGTATAGACCACTGAGAGGAAGGAAGAGGGTGCTGAGGTTGGGTTAAACCACCAAGAGGAAGTTGGGGTCAGTCCCTAAGGGAAGTGGGTAAGCCGGTGGGAAGAGGTGTGACCACAGACAGGAAGGGACTCAGATCACAGAGGACCAAAGGAAAGTAAATGCAGAGAAAGCCCCCCCCCTGCGGTGCTGTCCAGAAGCCGGACACACCCTGCCCTCTGTGCCCTCTGCTGCCGGGTCCCCGGTACCCTGAGCTTCAGGTCTTCCCACGCTCCCTCCCAACCCCAAACCTTACACCAGCCTCTTTAACAACTCGCCCCTGCAATCTAGCTCCCTGCCCTCCCAATGCCCTCCCCAGAACTCTAGAGCCCAACAACCTCATACCCACAGGGCAGATGGTGTGGATCCCATCTCACCTCATGGTACTCCTGCTAATCCCCTCGCGGCAGCGGCCCACCACCCCACCTTAACACTACAGGGGTCTCTCAAACCTCCTCCTGGTCCCATAGCCACGCCCACCCGAGCCTTCCCTCCTGTGCTCCCTCAGACCTTAAAGAGTCACCTCAAAAGGGCCTTGCCTTGATCCCACTCATTCCTGGGCTCCCCAAGGCTCTGGGGGTTGGGGACAGTCCCCACAGCACCTGCACCTGAGCTTTGTTCTCATCTAGGAGTCACCTGCGGTGGGCGTCACCTCCCTGAGGATGAGGGGGTACCCCGAATCTCCATCCCAACACCCCACCCCTGCAGAATCCATTGCCCTTCACGATCCTGCATTCCCTCATGAGCGCACTGGATGGCGGGGACCCACGGGAGACCCCACTCCGGGGACCCCCGCACCCCTTCACCTCTCCCCGCCCCGGGTCTCACCCGCTGACTCCCGCGGCGGCAGCAGCCCGGGTAGAAATAGAGCTCGCGGCCCAGATTGAAGCAGACGCGGTCTCCCCCGGCGCCCAGCCCCGCGGGCGTGGCGGGCGGCTCCCCGGCCCCGGCGCCGCCGTCGGGCTCCCCGAGGCGCACGAGGCTGAGGCGCACGGCGGGCAGAGCGGCGGGCCCCGGCCCAGGCCCCGCTGGTGGCGGCGGGGACGACGCGGGGCCCGCGGCGCCGGGGCCGGAGGCGGCCGAGGCCGGGCCGGGCGGGGGCTGCGGCGGCTGCGGCGGCGCCGGGGTCTGGGCGGAGGGCGGCCCGGACCTGCGAGCCGCGCCGTCCCCGGGGAGCAGCTTGTAGAAGCCCTCGCGGGTGCGAAACTGCGACTTGATCTCCGCGCAGTCCCCCATGGCGGCCCCGGGGCCCGAGCCGCCCTCAGCGCCGCCCGCCGCCATCTTGGGCGCCCCCTCGGGGCCCCGCAGCTGCCGGACGCCGGGGGGACCGCGCCGGAAGGGGTAGGGCCGTCGCCTAGGCGACGCCTCCTCGATTGGCACCTGGGTCGGAAGGCGGGACGAACCTCCCTTCGTCGCTCGGGTAACGGTTCGGGAGCCGTGAGCCGGGCCTGAGAGTGGGCGTGGCCGCCGTGCCTTTGAACGGCTTCTGGTTGGCTGGGGGGCGTGACCCGCGGTGGGAAGGGGGCGTGACCGGCGGAAAGCGCCGGTTCCTAGCAACAGCGCCCTAGGAACCGTTTGCCTAGCAACGGAGGGACCAGCCGGGAAGGCTGGGTCCACATGCTGGAGGACCCTAATGTCTCCTTTAGATTTTTCCACAGCATCTCCAACCCTTACTGTCGCCACCTCTGTCCCGCGTCATTCCTGCTGACCCCAAGAATGTCATCTGTCGCCCTGACTACTTACTGACTCCCGTCAGCCCTCGCAGTCTCATCCTCAACGTCGCTGTCTCCAACAACCTCACTCATCCTCCAGTGCCCACCCACCTCTGGTTCCAAAATGTCCCAATGCCCCGCAGACCAGCCCGTGACCCGACCCCCTCAGCGCACACCAACAGCCACCCCTCTGCCCCCCAACAGAGCCTCCTGGCCAACAGAACTCCACAATGACTCAGCCACCTCCTGAGCTGGGTGGTCTTCCTAGTCTGGTCCCATCTCCTTCCACCCACATGCCCCACTGCCAGCCCCCTCCCGCGCGGATTTCTCCCCCACTCCTTCCTCTCCACAGCCCTGCATCAGTCCTGTCTCCTCCCCCAGCCCCTTGACTCACCCCTTCTATCTGCCTCCGCTTGACATCTAGAGGGGCCTTTCTTCTTTTTGTGCCAAAACAAAATGCATTTATTCAAAAAGCATACCGACAGATCTCCCACTCATTGGTTTACTCCCCAGGCCAAAGTCAGGAGCCGGCAGCTGCATGTTTGAGTTATCACTCGCTGCCTCCCAGGGGGTGTGGAGACGGGCACTGGGAGGTGGGGTGTGGGCATTCCATACAGCCAGTGCGCCAAACACCTGATGCTACAAGGGTCTTTGTAAAGCACAGATGTGACCAGGAACCCTCCCCCCTCGCTCCCGGCTCCATCCCCCAGCTCCCCAGTGCTTCCAGAACAAACATAAACTGAAAGGTAGGGCCAGACTTGTTTGCAACACTGGCATCCCATAGCAGCATTAGCCTGAGTCCCTGCTGCTCCACTTCCCATCCAGCTCCCTGCTAATGTACCTGGGAAAGCCGCAGAGGACGACCCAAGTGCTTGGGACAAGGCATCCGCGTGGGAGACCCAAGCTGGCTCCTGTTTTTTCCCCTACCCAACCCTAGCCATTGTGGCCAATTTGGAATCTCTCTCTCTCCTTCTCTGCATGGTAAACAGATGACACTGCTCAGCTGCAATGCTATGGGAACATTTTATTGGGAACAGCTGCGTCCCTCTGCCACACCTGTTTCTGGGGGGACAGCCAGGACACAGCCTGGGCCGGGTACAAGGGGAAAGTGCTTCTCTATCTGCCCGGGGTAGGTGGGCTCCCAGGCCTCAGTCATCTGCATCCTCATCTTCATCCTCTTCTTCGTCCTCCTCCTCTTCCTCCGTGACGGCCAGGGCCTGCTCCTGTGCCGCCTTGAGGGCTTGCTCCTCTTCCACGGTGGGGTCACTCATCTCGGTGATCTCCGGGCCGCTGGGGTACTCCTGCTGGACCGGGGCAGGCAGGGCCGGGTTGAAGTTCTCAGGGCTGTACTTGTGGCCCCAGCCGATGTAAAGGTTTTCAAACTTCCTAGAGGGCCAAGGAGCAGAGCTCAGAAGATGCCCTGCTGCAGAGTTGGCTTCAGGGTGGGCAAGGCTGGTGGGCAGTTTGGGTGCAAAATTGACAGTGAGGTAGTCCTTGTTTGCAGCAGCAGGGTACAAGGCTGGAGTGTCTGTATATTTCCTCCGCCTACACCCAGGGACCTAGCCCCCACACACACACACAGTTGCCTGTGTGGACGGCTGCGGGATGGGGGGGTGGTGAGGGGAGCTCAGCTCCAAGCTTGCATTGAAAAGTTCAAGATGAGTTGCCAAGAGCGCGGTG
Organism: Ochotona curzoniae; assembly: GCF_017591425.1. Taxonomy (NCBI): domain Eukaryota; kingdom Metazoa; phylum Chordata; class Mammalia; order Lagomorpha; family Ochotonidae; genus Ochotona; species Ochotona curzoniae. The sequence goes on along the minus strand of NW_024465561.1, from coordinate 161,507 downwards.
CAAGCAGGAAGGCTGTGCGAGACCCCAGGTGCCCCGGGAGCCTAAAAGGAGAGGCAGTGCTGTCCCCTCGTGGACAGAGCCGGTAGCGCGCCGCCCGGGTAGGTGGGGTTGTGGTGAGTGGGAACTTGTGGGATTTGGGGATGACCTCAGCTGCTGTCGGTGGTGCTGGAGGGACCCGGCCCCGGGAGAGGTGCTGCAGGATTCTCCCGCTGGAGAACGGGTGGAGGGCACCTACTTGCCAACGGCGTAGGTGTAGGCGCCCGGCCAGAGGTTGGAGCGCACGATGGCCACCGAGTACTGCGGGCAGAGGCCGCAGGACAGGCGCGTGGTCCAGGGAGACAGGTGCATGATTTCTACAGCAGAGGGAGAGCAGCAAGGTCGGGGGGACGGGGTGGAGCACGGCCTCTATCAGGCAAGGCCCCAACCTCAGATTCTGTCAACCCATTCAAACTGCCACCGCCACCTGCTCTGCATCTTCTCCGCCCCCAATCCCACCAGGTCCGACCTGGACCCTCAGCCCTCTGGGGTCACCAGCCACGGATGTAGGGGTGTGGGGTGGAGATGCGGGGGGTCGTCCTACCGGCGTCCTCTGAGAGCGGTGTCAGCAGCGGGGGGCCCACCTCCTGCTCCACCTCCTCCACCCCTTCGTCTGCCTTCTCTTCCTCCTCGCCCAGCTCCTCCTCTTCCTCCGTCTTTTGTAAAGGGTTCACCCACGTGCAGCGACCCTGGGGATGGAAGGACTGTCAGGTGGCCCGCTCAGAGTTGGGGAGGGGAGGATATGAAGGAGGGGGCCAAGCTAGCCAGTACCCCTGATGGCAGGGGAGGAGGAGGTGAAGGGCCAGGCAGGGCACCTACACGAGCACAGACCCTGTCCCCAGAAACACAGGGATGGGCTGGAGGGTCTGTCACATACAGATTGGAGGGGAGGCTGGGCTGAGAGGAAGATGGGGGAGCAGTAGATTTATTTATTTTTATTTTATTTGTTTTTATTGGAAAGGCAAATATACAGAGAGAAGGGGAGAGAGAGAGAGAAAGATCTTCCATCTGCTGGTTCACTCCCTGAGTGACTGGCAATGGCTGGAGCTTCTTCTAGCTCTCCCACTTGAGTGCAGGGTCCCAAGACTTTGGAGTGTCCTGGACTGCTTTCCCAGGCCACAAGCCGTGACACACACTGGCGCCCATATGAGATCCCGGCACATCCGAGGCGAGGAGTTTAGCTGCTAGGATACTGTGCCGGGCCCTGTTGTTTTTAAGATTTATTTATTTGTATTGGGAAGGCAGTCCACAGAGTCCAACATCTGGAATGTGGGGCAGGTGCTTTGACGGAGCAGGTGGTGGTGAGCGGTTGTGGGTGGAAGGTGTCAGGGGCATGGGATGTGTCGGGGGCGTGGCTTTGCCAGACAGGGGCGGGGCAGAGCAGGCGTGGCTAGGGCAGCAGGGGCGTGGCTGGGCCAGGCGGGGGCGGAGATTGGCCTGCAGGGGCATGGCTGGGCCAGCAGGGGCGTGGCTGGGCCGGGTGGGGGCGTGGCCTGCTCTGGCAGGTGCACCCAGGTCCCGGCGGGCGTGCGCTCACCTGCGGCAGGATGTGCTGCGCGTGGTGCACCCAGTTGGCCATGGAGTCCACGAGTTCGAGCACGGGGATGCCCTCGAAGTCGGGGTTCTCCTCGAAAGAGTCGCGCCCCGCGCCGCCCTCGTCCTCCTCGTCGCCCTCCTCCTCGCCGAACTGGTAATAGCCGAGCGGGCTGATGTGCGTGGCGGCCGAGATGCGCGCGATCTGTGCGCGCAGGTAGTTGGCCTCGTTGCCCGGGAAGGGCGGGTAGCTGAGCACGGGCGCGTCCAGGCGGCCCGTGAAGAACTTCTTGATCTTGCGCGCCTGCACGATCTGCGCGGGCGTCACGTGCGGCAGCCGCGTCCAGGGCCGGCCCGGCTCGCTGCACACGAAATACAGGTATTTGTTGGCGCCGGTGCGGCTCTCCTCGCGCGGGGTGGCGGGCGGCGGCTTCCACGTGGGCTGCGGCAGCGTGTCGGCCGCCTTCTCCTCGTCCTCCTCGCCCTCCTCCTCTCCGTGCGCCTCCAGCACGTCGCCCGGCTCCAGCGTCTCCTCCGTCTCCTCCTCCTCGCCCTCCTCCTCGCCCTCTCGGAACTCCACCTCGGCCACCAGGTAGCTGCGGCTCAGACCCAGGATCTTGCCCCAGAAGCGACACGTGTGCACCGGCTGCTGCTCAGCCAGCTGCTTCATGGCCAGGAACACGCGGAAGCTCTCGTCCGCGCTCAGGCCCACTCCGGCTTGCTGGAAGTAGAACGCTGCCTCCATGATGTTGGGCACCACCGTCTCGGTCTACGGGGGCAGAGACGGATCAAGCACCGTACAGCACCCCAGCCCAGGCGCCCAGGCCACTGGAGTGCCAGCCCTGCGAGCCAGGAGCCTGGATCTCCAGCCGGGTCTCCCCTGCTGCTTTCCCAGATGCAGTAGCAGAAAGCTGGACTCCAAGGAGCCCTCTCCCTGTTTTCTCTTCTGCCTCAAAGCCTTCCAGGGGGAAACCTGGGGGCACCTGACCTCGCCCCCTGCCCCACTCCAGGCTGCAGTCTGTTCCAGAGGGGGGGAAGCGGGTGTGCTTCGGGGCTTCCTGCCCCGGCCCCTCACTCACCACCTCCTCCTCCATCTCCTGCTCGCCCTCCCCGCCGCCACCGCGGAAGAACAGCGCCTTCTGCTTCTCTGCCATCTCGTAGGTGGGCTGCATCTCGGGGTCGTCCTGCAGCGTGTCCAGCTTGGGGTGGAACCACTCGTACTGCGTCGTGCGGTTCAAGGACTCCAGGATGGACAAGGGGTCCTCGGGCCGCTGGTTCAGGATCTTGGTCAGCAGGTTCACCAGGTGTTCATACCTGCGTGTGGAGGGGGCGGGAGATAGAGGGACGTCACTTCACGGGGTCCCACACACAGCTGCTGGTGGAGACAAGCACCCACTAGTTCTGCAAACATTAGCGCTGACAGGTGTTTTGCACTCACTTTTAATAACGGAGTGCTGGTGGGATGGGCAAGAGGAGAAGGAATGCAGAGTGTGGACTGGGGCGCTGGGGGCTTGCGTCCATCAAAGCAGCAGCAGTGGGTGCATAGGCCCAAGACGCCCTGTGAGTGACCATTCCACTTCCAATCTAGTTCCTGGGTAATGGTCTGGGAAAGGAACAGCAGATGGCAAAGTGCTCGGGCACCTGCACCCATGTGGGAAAGCTGGAAGAAGTGCCCTTGGCTTCAGTCTGGCTCTACCGCAGCTACTGTGGCCAATCGAGGAATAAACCACATGATGGAAGAGCTCTCTTAAATCCAGTAGTCTTTTGACTACAGCAGTTTTCCTGACTCATTTTGTTGGAAAAGCAGATTTACAGAGTGGACAGAGAATGAGTTTCCATGGAAGATCCAGCACTTTCATTCCCACGTAAGGCTCTGCTATCTCTTTCAAATGATAAATGAAAATAATTTTTCATAAATGTAGGGCATGGTGCAATGGCTTAATTGGCTAATCCCTCCCTTTGTAAGCACCGGGATCCCATATAGTCACCAGTTCATGTTCTGACTGTCCGTCTTCCCCTCCAGCTCCCTGCCTGTGGTCTGGGAAAGCAGTCGAGGACGGCCCAAAGCCTTGGGACCCTGCACCCGCGTGGGGGGACCTGGAAGAAGCTCCTGGCTTTGGATTGTCTTAGTTCTGGCTGTTGCAGCCACTTGGGGGAGTGAGCCAGTGGATGGAAGATCTTTCTGTTTCCTTCTGTCTGTAAATCTGTCTTTCCAATAAGAACGTAATTTAAAAATGTAAATATGAAAGGAGATAGATAAGAGCACCTCAACAGGTAGAAAAAAGACTTTGGGAATAATCATCACCAATGAATATATTTTTAAAAAATTGTTGGGCTGTATGGTTATTTTTTAAAGATTTATTTATTTTTATTGCAAAGTCAGATATACAGAGAGGAGGAGAGAGAGAGCAAGATCTTCCGTCCGATGATTTACTCCCCAAGTGACCACAATGGCCAGTGCTGCGCCAATTTGAAGCCAGGAGCCCTCTGGATCTCTCAGTTGGGTGCAGGGTCCCAAGGCTTTGGGCTGTCCTCAATTTCTTTCCTGGTCCACAAGCAGGGAGCTGGATGGGACACAAACCGGTGCCCGTATGGGCACTACAGGCTGAGGGTTAGCGTGCTGCGCTCCCCTTCCTTGGGGATAATTTGCTTTTCACTGATTGCTGCCCTCTGGTGGTGGCAGTGGTGATGACAGATGGGACTGTCAGCATGAGCCACTTCACCACCCTTCACGCTCACATGGGCCAGCAGGTGCTTGGAGACCAGACATCTCCCTGGGGTCACTGAGCTCGGACGTGTACACCGTGCGTGATCCACAGCGCACATCTCCGTTACGCAGTCACGGGGCAGCCGCTGCATGGCGGACGGTGCTGTTGGCTGCTTCTGATTCACAGCCAGCAGTGAGCGCTCTGTGCACAGAGTGGGAAGGATGGGGGCAGCACGGGGGCGCCGGGTTGACTGGCATGCTGCATCCCCTGGTGGTAGATGGGACTCCCCTGGGAAACTGGCTGGCCATGTGTGTTCTTCAAGGAAAGCTGGACAGGAAGCAGAGCATGCAGGTGCAGGGTCCCAAGGCTTTGGGCCGTCCTCGACTGCTTTTCCAGGCCACAAGCAGGGAGCTGGATGGGAAGTGGAGCAGCTGGGACTTGAACTGGTGCCCACATGGGAACCTAGCTCCTTTAAGGTGAGGATTCAGCCACTAGGCTATCACACTGGGCTCCAGTTGATACATTTTTTTTAAAGGGATTAGAACAAAGTAGAACTACATACAGGGTGACCAAAAATTAGCTACAGTGTAACTTAACACGCCGCTGCCCTGGGATAGCGGGGCAGGACCTGCGCCTTCACTGTTCATTGTGTGTAAAACCACACCACACTGCCAAGATGCTCGAGTTGGTGGAGCACGTGCAAGCCCTGGCAGGGATTGAGGCAGCTTTGTACCTGAAGGCTGACCCTGCTCCCATGAGTCAGGGCTTTGAGGGACCAGCGCCAGGCTCTTTGCCAGGAGCCAGGGTCTCAGGGCTTGGCACAGGAGGCAAAGGTGGTGAGAAGGTGAGGGCCATGGGGTACCCCCACAGGGCCCATAGCTGCTGCACCTGTCTTTCCTGCCCCCAGTTCTCTGCCCAACCTTCTCCCTCAGAGCCCAGGCCTCCTGCTGTTTCTTTTTATTTTGGTTAAATTATGTATTTGTACTGGAAAAGCAACTCAGATTTTACAAGAGAGAGAGAGGACAGAGAAAGAACTTGCATCTGCTGGTTCACTCCCCAGTGGTGACAAAGGTGGAGCTGAGGTGCCAGGAGCCTCCTCTGGGTCTTCTATGGAGGTACAGGGTCCCAAGGCTTTGGGCCATCCTGGATTGCTTTCCTAGTTAACAAGCAGGGAGCTGGATGGGAGTGGAGCAGCCGGGACATGAGCTGGTGCCCATATGGGATCCTGGTGCTTGCAGGTGAGGATTTAGCTACTGAGCCATTGCACCAGGCACATCCCTCTTTTCCTGTTTCTGACCCTGTGGTTCAGCCTGTGCCCCTCCCTCCTCCTCCTGGTCCCTTGTCCCCCAGGCCGGAGCCTCGGGGAGCTGAGAGGTGGGCAGGCGGTGACCCCCACTCCCAGCCGTGGGAGGTTTTGGCAAGCCCTCTGCAGCCCTGGCTTCTCTGGGTCTTTTTCGGCTCCTTGTTTGGCCGCGTGAGCTGATGATGCGCTAGGTCAGCTGCCAGGGTGGGGCCCTCCCCCTGGCTCCCCCTGGCTCCCCCTGGCTTCGGCTGGGGCCGTTCCCCTCCCCCCACCTGCTGCCGCCCCCGCTCACAGGCTGAGGTCGCAACTGACGCTGGTCTGTAGCAAGTAGGCCTTGGCGTTCTGCACGGCCAGCTCGCGGGGGTGGGGCTCGGGTGACTCCATGGCGAAGGGCCCGAAGCCCAGGTCCGAGGGCAAGAACTGGAGGGCGGGGTCGTCCCTCAGGTAGGGCCCGTGGTGGGCGTCAATGAAGCGGTCATCTCTGGGCGAGAAGCTCAGCTGGCCCATGAGGTTGGTGTGCCCATCCTGGTAGGAGGCCTCGAAGAGGCCGCCCTGGCCCTGCTGGAGCTGCTGCAGGAACAGGTGGGTGTTTTGCTCGCCAGTTGAGATCCTGTTCTCATGGTAGCCCTGGGACTGCAAGTCCCGAGCGAAGCCCAGGTTCATTGGGTCCATGTTACCTGCCCACGCTTCCTGGGCCATAGGCAGGCCGGCGCCCTGCGACCAGCGGAGGCTCTGCGCGGGCAGGCTGGAGCGGCTGTCCTGGCTGGCCCGGCTACTCCGGGGCTGTGCCGCTATCACCTGCCGCACCTCCTCGGCCAAGATGCCCGGGGGCTGCGACAGCTCCCGACTGCGGCGCTGCAGGTCCGAGTCCTGGGAGCTCCGAGAGCCCCGGGAGCCCTGCCGGGCCAGGGATTGGCGGGAGGGATACTTGGGGTCACGGGACTGGTCTGCCATGGCACAAAACGGCTCGCAAGCAACTTGGAGGGAGGCTGGCTGGCAAGCACCTGCCCGGGCGACGCCGTTTCCACGGCCCCGGAGGGAGGGCCGTTACCAGGGTAGGGGCCCGTGCGACGTCTGCGCAGCCGCAGCCGCAGCCTTGCACCTGCCAGCACGCGCAGACACAACACCCACGCCCGGGGGCACCATTCCTTTATTTTATTTAAGGCAAAGCACCAGCCCCCTTGGCCCGTCAGCTGTTCCCCTTGGCCTCAGGCTCCCCGGCGTCCTCCGCGGCAGGGCTGGGGGTCTTCACGGCGTCCTCTCCGGCAGCGGTGAGGGTCTGGGGGCTCCTCTCCTCCTTCGAGGTGAGCCCGCTCGGCGCTGCCTCCTGGAAAAGCAGAAGGCCAGGCGCGCCCAGCGCCCCTTCAGCCCCGGCCCGCACCAGTGCCTCCCTGCTCAGCCCCAGGGCGTGTGGGAGGGCTTCCCTCTACCTTGGGCAGGGGTCCCTCAAGGCTGGAGTCGAGCAGCGCAGCCTCACTCAGGCCCGACTCGCCATCCACGCTGATGAAGATGCCTGGGGTCTCACACTCCGGCCCCTCCTCCCGGAAGTCCATGGCTTCTTCCGAGGGGGGAGGGCCCGACCGGGCCGAGGAGGAGGAGGAAGAGGAGGCAGCGGCGGCAGAGGAAGATGGGGCTCCCGCTCCCCCTGGCTTCAGCTTCTCCTCCTCCAGCTGCCGCTTTAAGGCCTTCTCCTGAGCCAGCCGCAGGCCGATGAGGTCCTGAGGCGGCCGCGGGGTCGGGGCCGGGGATGGAGTCGGAGCCGGGGCCGGGGCTGGGGTGGGGGCCAGTGCCAGGCTCTCCAGGTCATCCTGGGTTTGGGGATGGGTACACAGGAACTCAGAAGACAGCGGGAAGGGGAGCCAGGGCCGACAGGAGGAAGCAGGCAAGGTGGGTGCAAGGAAAGAGGCAGCAAGGGACAGGACCCCCCACCCCTCTGGAGCAGGGGCAGCTGGCAGCCCAGTGGAGCATGGGGGGAGCACGGAGAAGGAGCTGTACGGTGGGGCTGGGGGAACCTCACCTCCTCCATGGGGCCCGCAGCTGCCTCCTTGCCCTCCGGCTCCTGCTTGCCACTGGCTTCCAGGATAGCCATGATGGAGTTGGGGATGTGCGCTTGCTGGGTGGAGAGCGAGGGGGAGGGCCATGGAGAGAGCTGCCCCTTGCAGCTGGACACTCCCTCTTCCCTGCACCGGGCGGCTGGAGCCCTGGGATACCCGCCCCCAGCACCACGTGGGGTACCTGGTGGGGGGTGAAGGACCGCACATGTGCCAGCAGGGGCTCGCGGAGCTCTGGGCACTTGTCGAAGACGGCCCCCAACTGCTGCGGCGGCAGCTGCAGGATGACCTGGAAGCTCTGGGGCTTGGTGCGCTGGCAGCACTTGATGAAGCCTTCCCACACCTTGGGGTACTTCCACACCTGCACAGGACACGGAGGGGCCACGCGGGCCACACCAGCTACCTCTGGGGTCGGCACAGCCCCAGACCTCCTTCTGAGGACTTGGGATTCCCAGCCCTGGCCGCCGGAGCCTCATGTGGGCCACCCAGAACCTGCTCTGGGGTGACAGGGTTTGTGTCCCAACTTTGCTTCCCTGTTTCCCTGGTCTTATGCACCCCGCACGTGCTGGCTCAGTGCCTAGGTCTCCACTTGAGACCCCACTGAGACCTGGGTTACATCGCGGGCTTGGCCTGGTTCAGCCCTGGCTGTTGTGGGGCTTGGGGAGTGCGAGCTGCAGAGGACAGCTGTCTCTCAAGGAAGAAAAAAGAAAACCAGAATCTTCCCTGGGCTTGGCCACCAGCTCGTCCTATTCCCACAGCGGCCTCGAGGGGGCGACATTGGCCCTGCTTAACCAGCGGCGCTGCCTCAGCCAGATGTGGCCAGCTGTGCCTGCATCCCACGTGGGGCTTGCTTGCAGACTCTCTCGTTCTAAGCAAGCCCTAATTTCTTGAACACTGGTGGCAGGGTGGCTTCCCTGGGACACAGAGCACCCCAAGCCTGACACTCCCTCAGCACCTGTGGCTGTCTTAGTCAGGGACCCCTCCCTGGGCCCACTCCTGGCCGGTGGGCGTGGGGGGCGTTACCTGCTTCATGATGAGGCGGGACAGGATGTTCATGACGAAGCCCCCCAGGCGGGGGTACATGGTCAGGGCCTGGATGACAGTCCGCATGAGCAGCATGGGCAGGGGGCTCTGCTCCATCAGGTGCTGCATCACCACGGCCAGCACCTCCGACGTATACACGTTCCGCTCCGCGAAGCACAGGTTGGTGGCTGCGGGGAGGCGGAGAGTGGGCCTGTCCCCTCCGTCCTCTGCCCCCTGGTGCAGAAGCCCCACCCCCAGTCCAGCTGCCAGGCCCCCAAAGCTCCCAGGGAGACAGGAAGACACTCCCCAGCCCCACTATCTGGCTCAGCAGACCACCCCATCCAGGGTCCTGGGTCTCAGGAAACTGCAGGCTCTGCCCCAGGACAGGCAAGCCTGAGACTGGGGAGCCCCCACCCTGGGAAAGGGGGAAAGGGTAAAGACGGGAGCTCTTGGCCCCTAGGGACGACGGCCGAGGCCAGGAAGGTGCCCTGCCCCCTGGCACAGCTGGGCACTGGAGGCAGGCCCCTGAGGGGCTGAGAGACGGCCAGATGCCTGAGGCCCATCACAGCGGGGGATGGCGCAGTGGGGGGATGTGGAGGGGACACGGGAGGGCTGCCAGAAGGGTTGTGCTCCCTCAGCCCCTGGACCCTCACGAGATGCTGCTCCCCCAAACACCACTGCCACGTTGAGTCAGTGAGCCATAAGTCTTTATTGAGCCACAAGAGAGGCCCCCAGCCCTCTGGAGGCTCACTGGAGAGTGAGGGTGCTGAGGTGAGGTGGATGGCGTGACAGGCAGGGGCCACCCTAGAAGCCCCATCTCCACACAGCCAGGCACTCCTGGGTTCACTTACTCTCCCTCCCCTGACATCCCCCGTCCCTGAGTCCCACCCCACTGCATCCTTCTCCTAGGGACGCCCCCCAGCCACCCGCCCAGTCCACACAGCCACTGGCTGTAGGGAAGGGGACATCTTGAAGTTCAAACCAGACCGGGCCCTCCCGGAGGCCCTCAGGGGATCCAGGCCAAGCCCCCTCCCCACTGCTTGTGCAGCTCCATGTGGGTGGCCCCAGGCTGTTACTACAGACCACAGCTACAACTGTGCCTCGCCTCCTGATCAGGGCCCCTCTGCCCTCAAGTCTGGGGTCCAGCGACTGCCTCCCCTTTGCTTACCTCCTCTCCCTGGTCTCAGCTGGCACAGTCCTTTCTCCAGAAGCCCTCCCTATGCTCCACCACCCTGGCTGGGGCAGGTGACCCTGTGGCTGCCCCATTGCAGCTCTGCCTGCCCCGCTCTCTGGGCTGTCCCTGCCCCACCGTGACTTTTTCTAACTGCCGGGCTGGGTCTCCTGATGGGGAGTCTCCACCCGCAGAAAGGCCAGCCTGAGAAGCGGACAGCTCCCGCCTTCACTACGAGTGGCTGTCGGGGGTGGCTCTGCTGTGGAGTGAGAGGCCACGAACCCCAATGGCGCCCCACAGGAACAGGGACCTGCTGTCACCTCTGCCGGCCACCGTGTGCTGGGACAGGATGCCAGTGAACCCAGCAGCATTTCACTGAGCCGTGGAGCTGCCGAGCTGGCCGTGGAGTGGGCCAACCTGCCTCAGTTCACCAGGGGGCCAGAACTCCTGCACAGCCTGGGGCCCGCAAGCCTGCCCTCCCCAGGCTTTAGCGCCTGCTGCGCTGTGGATCTCCGCCCAAGAGAACTCGCCCAGGAAGTCAGCAAAGGCCCACCATTGCTCCGGGCTCCCTGGGACAGGCAGCTGGCCCCAGGGGAGGGCCACCGCAAGGCCTCCACCGCCTCTGACAGGGAGGGTAGGAGGAGAACAGCTCTGGGAAAGTGGCTACGGGGGCAGGACCCTCCCCATCGCCCCTTCATGAGACCTGATGGTACTTGGCCACCAAGCCTCAGCTGTCGGGTGTCCTGACACAGTCACATGACCTCCGAGCTCTCTGCTTCCTGTCCACAGAACGGAAGTCAGCGCACAGGGGAGGCGTGCTGAGGTCAGCAGGGGCCACAGGCTTTTTAGGGAGCACCAGATTCCTGGCAAGAGCTTGGCAAGGGCGGTGACCACAGGGGACAGCCAGAGCTCACTGCCAACACCATGCTGCTGTGGCCAGGACCACGGCCTGGGCCTGTGCTAGCGGCAGGTACCATGGGAGGGCGGCGGGGTCAGGTGGGTTTGGGGGGACAGGAGCCTCACCTTTGATGATGGACTTCATGTCGCACTTCACCGAGTCGATGTTGTGCAGCGCGATGAGGAGCTCTCCGGGGTTCAGGGGGGACAGGGCCGAGTTCCCCTCACCTGCAGCAGGGGGAGCAGGGGTGGGGGGAGACAGGGCGGAAGAGGTGAATGGCACCAAGGGAGCTGGGAGGACACCCCACTGCAGCCATCTAGGGGAGCAGAGGTGGGCTCTGCTTTGGGGTGTCCTGAGCCCACAGGCTGGTCCCCGAGCATGGCTCCCCTAGCCCACACCACTGCAGCTTCCTCAGCTGTAGGCTTCTCCCCGTTTTGGCCTCCCAGCGCCCAGTGCCAGGCAGAGAGCCCGCCTACCGTGCTGGGTGCCCAGCAGGCGGTTGAAAACCTCCTTCACCACGATCGGGTTGAGTTTGATGAGCTTCGGCAGGGCCTGGATCACCTCCTTCTGCAGGGCCATGGGGCCGGTAGTCAGCTGTGCTGCCCCCCTCCGGGCAGGCCACTGTGTCCTGGGGCCCACCCTACCCCTCCGCCCCCCTGGGGTGGTCCCCCCACCTGAGGCCCTGTGCTCCTGAAACACACACACACACTCACCATCAGGCCCCCTCACCCGCCAGGCTACAGAGGGGCAGCCCAACCCTCCCCCTCCCTGTCACCCTGGCTGATGGAGGTCCTGGGAGCAGACAGAGTGGGGCTTCCCAAGAAGGGACTTCTGCAGACCTCGGGACAGTTGGGGCACGTCACATGTGTGTTCACACACATGGGAGAGTCCTGTGACCTTTGTCTCATGGGTGAGCCGGGAGTCTCTAAGATGTCTTAGACCTGCTCCACAGACTCCCTGTCCCACCAGGCCCGCCGGTGGGCAGCCGGCAGCCGAGCCCCCTACCTTCTCCAGCCCATTCAGCACTGGGATGAGAAAGCGGACGTCAGGCAGCCGCTTGTGGTAGAGGTCCCGGACACGCTTCACCAGCTCCGGGGAGGGCGGGACTGCAGGGCGAGGCGGCAGGAGGTTGTTGGGAGGCAGGGGAAGACGGGGCTTAGGGGAGCAGGTTCAGCAGGGATTCTTGGGCCTCTACCCTGTCTGTTCTTGGGATGGGGAAAACCCTCCTGGGGACCCAGCTGCTGTTCCCCAGCATGTGGGAAGAAGGGGCAGGAGGAGGGACGGCGGGGAGCACGGGGGAGGGGCGGCGGGGCCACCTTTGTCCGTGAGGCTGTGCAGGCAGCGGGTGACGAGCGTCTCTGCCCCCTTGGGACAGTTTTCCACCAGCAGCAGCAGCTCCGGGGAGTTCATGCCCATCCCTCGGATCTGAAGGCAAGGAGGGATTTTGGGGCATCAGGGTTGGCGCCCTGGGAGAGGGTGGGCAGCTGCGGGGATGAGGTTGGAGAGCCAGGGGCCAGGGAAGGCTGGAGGACCGCCGTCTCTGCTGTGGGTGTGGGTGTACCCAGCCTGAGGTCTCAGGTCTTGAGGAAGGCTTGCCTGGCCCCTGTCCACGCCCTCTATGACCACCCTTGCCCCGGCTGGGCTGCTCCCAGTCGGCCCCACCATGAGCACCACGGCCAGGGACCCTGGCCAGGCCACTCCTCTCCCCGGTTGGCATCCCTGGGTATGAATGAAATGCCAGCCTCTGCCCCCAGGGGCTCGCTGTCCTGCAGCTAGCTTGCCACACACACTGGCTGAGGAAAGCACTGAAAGTGGGTGGCAGGCACGTGGGGATGAGGCCACTTCCTTTCACATCACTAGTGTCAGGGCAGCCGACTCCTGTCCACCCGTTGCGAGGAAGAAGGCAGGCAGCGCCAAGTCACCCCTCACCGGGGTCGTCTGGCAGCAGGCAGAGGGTCCTGCCCGCTGGCGCCTCTGGCTTAGAGGCTTACGTGCGAGAGTTCCAGGAGGTCCTAGGCCCATGCTGGATGAGCACCCCTCTTACTGAAGGCAATAAGAGGCGCTGAGCGAAAGAGGGAAGCAGGGCAGGATCCAGGGCTGTCCCCCCAGGCACTGAGCAGGGCCCACTGTGCTGTCACCCGCAGGGCTGGTGGGTGACACGTGGGCCCCACACCCTCTGAGCTGGCACAGGTGCTGCAGGGATGTCACAGGGATACCATGTGAAGAGCAGTCAGGGACTCAGTCCTGCCCGGCCTGGGGCCTCACCGGCTGCTCGATGACCCTGAGCACCGTGCGCTTGATGTCGGCGATGGCCTCAGTGTAGACGGCCGCCAGCTCATGGATCAGCTTGTGGTTCTGGGGCAAGAGGGCCAGGTACAGGTACAGACACTGCTTCACCGTCTCCTCGGTCCAGGGTGCGGCCACCTCTGACAGGGGCAAGGACCGTCATCAGGCGGGCCCAGGCTGTCCCTCCTCAGGGAGCGGGGGCAAGGGGAGGCAGCAGCAGGGGACTGGGGTCAGGAAGCAAACCGTTCTGGGATGGGGAGGTGGCCAGTGCAGGACGAGGCTTCCCAGCGTCCCAAGCAGTGGGGAGGACCTTCCTCACGAGACTCCGTCCCCCCCGCTGCCTGGCCCTCAGGGACGAAGCCCCCTCCTCTGGTGAGGACCCCCCTCGCCTATCCCAGGGGCCCCTTCTTCGGGTCACATGCCACCTGCACTGGTCCCCGAGTGCCCCCTTGCTCTTACAACTGGCCATGCTGGCGGTGCCCTTGCATGTCTCCTGGGAAGGCCTTCCACTTCCAAGCTGCCCTGGCACTCCTGTGCTCCACATCCTGATCTCAGACCTTCCCATTCAACTGTCCCTTTACTGGGGGCCCAGGTGCCACTCTACAGTTCTGGAGTGGGGGTGGGGGGGTGAGGCTGGGGCTTTGGCGAGGGTTCTGGTCTCTGGGGTGGCCCAGCCTGGCCCTTGTAGGTGAGTCGGAGGCCCTTGTCCCCTGGGCTGACCATCTCTGGCTGTTCCTGTGGCCCAGGCTTGGGCTCCAGCAGGTGCTTGGGCCACGCCCCATGAACCTGCGCCCCACCTGTGTCCTTGTCGGCGCCAAACAGCACAGATGGTGGGTTGGGATGGACCAAGAGCTGCAGGTAGTTGAGGGCGAACTTCTCCACATACTCTCGCAGCTGCTCCTTCTCGTACATGCGCTTGATGAAGAGCAGGGCCTGGGAGCGCACCTGAGGGCAGCAGGGGTGCGGGCAAGGAAGCGAGGGGCAGCTGAGACCCCTGTCTGGACTGGTTGCAGTGACAGGGCACCCCCTAGCCCAAGGCAGGCCATGCACCAACCATCTGCATCTTGTCAGCCCCGTGTACTGCTGCCCTCTGCCTTGCTTACAATGCTCAGGGGAGCTGCCGCTTCCTGGGGTTCCCCCAACGCAGCACTGCTGCCACACTGCCCTGGCTCTGCCAGTTGGCACATGAGGCTCTCAGCCTGGAGTGCCTGTAGCTACGCCCCATTTAATCAGAGGCCACCTGACAGAAGTAGGGGTGGGGATGGATCCTGCACATAGCAGGTGCACAGGGGCAGGACCTGGGCCAGGTGTGCACAGCCTCCTCCCACTTGCTGCTGAGGGAGCCAGCAAGAGGCTGGAGGGGGAATGGTCAAGGGGTCGCCTCAACTACGGCTACACCCTCATCCTGCAGAGAACACCTCCCCATGTTCCGATTCTCAGCTCACATGGCTCCTCCCTTCAGGAAGCCTTGCTCCCTTGGAATGGTCCCTGGCCTAGGCGCACAGCCAGATGGGGCAGGGACTGTGGAGGAGGCCAGGTGGCCACTCGGGGCAGAGGGCGTGGCCTGGTAGGGGCTGGCTCACCTTGTCCTTCTCATGGGAGCTGAGGTCCAGGAGGACGTGCAGGTACTGGAACTGGCGCGACGGACGCTTGAAGATCAGGTCCCGGAGGGTGGACATGCCCAGGTAAGTGCGGCTCTGCAGCGTGAGAGGGACCAGGAGAGCTCAGCTCCTGGCACGTGCCTGCGCCGTCACTGCACCTCACGCGTCCTCGCCCCCCTCACCTCATCCTCGCAGTACTTGCGGATCACCTCCAGGGCGTTCTCAGTGATCAGCGGTGCCTCCAGCACCACCTTGGTGAAGATCCTGCCGGGGTAGGGGGAGAAGCAGGGCCCAGCTGCACAAGGCTGCCTAGACTGCCCGCCCTGCCTGATTTAACAAAGCTGTGTGTGGGGAAAGGAGTGATCTAGGCAGACACTTCCCTGCAGAACTCCCTACGGTCGAGAGGGAAAACCTGGGGGGCTACGGCACTGTTTCCAACACCTGCAACCCGTGAGGGTGCCACTTCCAGTCTGGGCTCCTCTGTTTCCAATCCAGCTTCCCACACATGCACCTGGGAGGCGCAGCCAATGGCCTAGGTGCTGGGACCCCTGCCACCTACACAGGGGGACCCTGATGGAACTGCAGGCTCCTGCATTCAGCCTGGCCAGCCCTGAATGCGTGAGCACCTGGGAAGTGACCCAGTGGATGTCTAGTAGATTTAAGACAAACTTTTTTTTTTCTTCTTTAAGTTGGAATTCCTAATATTAGTGCAGCAATAGGAGGGAACAGGGAGGACCGTTTCAGATACAGGAGAGACAACAGGCCACCTTAAGATGACACTTGAGTGGGCAGTAACAGAGAAGCCAGCTATGCCAAGAGCAAGGGGAGAACATTCCAACAGCCCGATGCTAAGGCCTTCTACTGCCTACATTTGAGGAATAGTCGGCCACAGTGGCTTTAGCCTGGGGGAGGGTGCAAACAGGCTGAAGGTGCTGGGCCCAACAGGCCTTCCCGATGAGACTGTTACCCTGGTGCGATGGGGAAATGTGGACACATCTTAGTAGGGATGTGTTCACACAGGCACACAGGTCCATGGTCCCAGCTACTCCCAGGGCTCCTGTGAGGATGCCAGGTGGGCAAGCCGGAGGCAAGGAATAAGCAGAGAGGAGCCAGGGTTGTGGCGCAGCGCTCTAAGCTGTTGCCTACAGGGCCGGCACCCCTATCAGAGCAGTGGCTTGGGTCTTGGCGCCTCCGCTTCCAATCCAGCTCTCTGTTCGTGTGCCTGGGAAGGCAGCAGATGGCCCGAGTGCTTGGGTCCCTGCCACTCACATGGGCAATCTGGATGGAGTTGCAGGCTCCTGGCTTCAACCTAGTCCAGCCCTGGCCACTGCAGCCACTTGGGGAATGGACCAGGGAAGGGCAAGTCTCTCCTTCAATCAAGTAAAGCTTAAGAAAAAAAAAAAAAAAAGTGGAAGCTAGTGTCCTGCAGCCAGGTTAAGTTGTCTCCTGCGTCACAGGTATCACTTTGCGTCCCTGCTCCCTACTAACAGGCCTGGGAAAGCAGAAGATGGTCCAAGTGCTTGGGCCCCTGTGCCCGTGCAGGAGAGACCTGGAGGAAGCTCCGGGCTCCTGGTTTCAGCCTGGCCCCGCCCTGACCATGCAGCCATTTGGAGGGTCAACAAATGAGGCAGACCGCTTTCTGCCCTCTGCTCTACCTCTTCATGTAAAGAAAAGAGAGAGAGAACACGCAGAGACCAACAGAAGCAAGACAGGTGAGGGTATTTCTGGTGCCCAGAAGCCCACAAGGTGGGCACCATCACTGATACTGGGCACACAGGTCCAGAGGGGAAGGGACAAGGGCCAGCCGAAGGAGCAGGACCCGGCGGGCACAGGGCGCCCCTCACCCATCCTTGGGGTCCGGCTTCTCCTGGAGGCCAGAGAGCAGGCGGATGAGGCAGTCCTCGTACTTGTCCGGGGTGCCCGAGGCCCCAGCTGCCAGGTAGGCATTGTACTCTTGGTAGAGCCAGGCGAAGGCCAGGTCCAGGCGGGCCCGCACGTCCTCTAGGATGAAGGACAGTACCTCGGCCTTCAGCCCCGAGTCAAACTGCGTCACCAGGCTGGCTAGGATCTTCACACGCACCTGCGGGAGAGCGGGGAACGTCAAACCCTGCTGCTCTTCCTGCCTGGGAGACGCGGCTTGGAGCGAGGCAAGTGAGCCCACAGGCCCGGGATCGGCAGGCTCTCACTGGTGTGGCTAGACTGGAAAGAAAGGCGGGGTACAACCACCCACTACCTAGAACAGAGCCCAGCTTACAGTCGGAGGACCTGGAAGGAGCTCAAAGACTCCCCTAATCTAGGTGCTTACCCCGGGGAGGAGGGGGTACAGGGAACAGCCAAGGGAAGCATGTTCCTGAGAGCTGGAAGTATTTTTAAGAGGACATTTCTGAGGTTCTAGTGAATTAAAAGTTAACTTAAGGGGCCGGTGCTGTGGTGGAGCAGGTACAACCACTTCCTGTGATGTCAGAGGGCAAGGTGAGCGCTCATCTGTGACCCAGCTGCTCTACTTCCGATCTGGCTCCCCGCTCACGGCCTGGGAAAGCAGCGGAGGACGGCGCCCACTTACGAGGCCCAGATCAGACTCACTGCTCCTGGGTTCAATTTGCCCCAGCTCTGGCCACTGCGGGGATCTGGGGATCCTCCAAGTAGCAGGACTGGGTGGTCAGGGAAGATGTGGATCTGCAACCTTGACAGGACATCAACCTGGAGGGGTGACCCACCCTGTCCGCCCTGCCGACCTAGCCCCCCTGTTCCCTTCCCGTCCGCCCTGACTAGCCCTCCCTGTGCCCTCTGCAGCCAGCGCTGTGCTCGTCCCACACACGTGTGCATCTGTGGCCCCCAACGTTTCAGGGCGAGGCTGCAGCCACCACCACGTGCTTCACGGCACACGGATACGAGCTGGGAGCAGTGGCCATGCGCCAGGCCCGGCACTTGCCCAGCACTGAGGAGTGGGGACAGGCGGAGGGGCCGGCGCACACCTGGGCTGCCCCGCTGCAGGCCACGGCCTTCTCGGCCCGTAAGATCCGCTTCACGGCGCCCAGCTTCATGGCCTCCACCTGCGCGTCAGTCAGGGGCTTGAGCACATCACTGAGACGGAAGATTTTCTTCCGGCCACCAGCACCCGTCAACCTGTGGGAGAGCAGTGACAGAGAGACGGTAACGAGAGCCCCCCTGCAGCCCAGGCCAGGCTGGCCACACACAGACACCTGTCCCCACTGGCCCTGCAGGCTGGAAGAGGGTAGCCCTGAGGACAAGGACAGGAACAAGCAGTGGCACTCACCGCGTGGAATGCTTCCCAGGCCTCATTACCCCACAACCCAAGAGCCACTCACTTTTTAGCTACTTGCTCCCCACTAGAATTCTCCCAATGTCAGACATGAGAGGGGACGCTTCTACAGAAAACTAAGCCTGAGGGCCTGGTGTGATGGCTCAACTGGGTAATCGTCGCCTTGCAAACGCCGGGATCCCATGCAGGTGCCAGTTTATGTCTTGGCTGCTCCATTCCCTATCCAGCTCCCTGCCTGTGGCCTGGGAAAGCAGTGGAGGATGGCCTAAGGCCTTGGGACCCTGGACCCACATGGGAGACCTGAAGAAGCTCCTGGCTGCTGGTTTTGGAATGGCTCAGCTCCAGCCATTGTGGTCATTTGGGGAGCGAACCAGCGGACAGAAGATTCATCTCTCCTCTCTGCACAGCTGCCTTTCCAATACAAATAAAGAAGATCCCAGGGTTACCAGCAAGGGCTCTGGAATGGCAGAGAACCTGGCTGGGCCTGCTGTCAGACCACCCTCAGGGCTCGCACACGGGGTGCAGCCGGAGGCGGGGCTCACAGCCTGGAGGACTTACCGCGGCTGCGTGACAGGGATGATGGGCTCCGGCCTCCTCTTGGCCTGCGGCACCTCCTCCTCCAGGGGTGACATGGAGCTCAGCGAGCCCACCACCGAGATGGCCTGGCCCTGGGCCGACAGCCGCCGCTTGATGAGGACGCTCTCGGGCTTCGCCACCTTCTCCTCCTTGGGCTCTTCTTTGCACTGCTTGGTCTGCTCCACGCCTGAGGGAGGAGGCACAGTCAACGGCAGGCACGTCAGCACCAGCTGCCCCGTGCAAGGTCCTCCTGGTGTGCCCAGCTCTAATGCCAACCCTAGTTCGCAATTTAGTACACGTTTTGGGTGCCGGTGTGGTGGTTCAACAGGCTAATCCTGCACCTCCAAGTGCTGGCATCCTGGCTGCTCCACTTGCGATCCAGCTCTCTGCTTAAGGCCTGGGAAAGCAGCAGAGGATGGCTCAGGTGCTGGGGTCACGACACCCATGTGGAAGACCCCGAAGAGGCTTCCTGGCTTTGGATCGGCTCAACTTTAGTTGTTGTGGCCATGTTGAGGAGTGATCCAGCAGACGAAAGATCTTTGTCTCTCTCTCCAATCTTCCTTTCCAATAAAATAAATGTTTAAAAAAATAAAATCTTAAAAAAAAAAAAATTTAGTATACATTTTATAAAGAACTAGAAGACAGGATCTAGGGGGCTAACACTGTGGTGCAGTGGGGTAAGCTGCCATTTGCATCATAGCATTCCTCTACTGAGGTGCCAATTTGAGTCTTGGCTGCTCCATTTTCAATCCAGTTCCCTGATAATGTTCCTTTATCAGGAGAAAATGGTCCAACTGTTTGGGTCCCTGCCACCACATGGGAGACCCTGGCTTTGGCCTAGCCCGCCTGTTGCAGACGTTTGCAGAGTAAACCAGCAGGTGGAAGCGTGCTCTTGCTGTCTCTCAAGCACTCTCTCTCTCGCGCGCTTGCTCTAACTCGGAGGAGAGTTTGAAGGTTGAAGACCCAGTTACAAAGAAACATTTAAGAAGACAGAAATTTTCCTGATTTCATCATCAAATTATCATGCTAGACTCTGTAAATATGTGCAATCATTATGCAGCAACTAACGAAAAAAATTAACACGAGACAAGGAAGTCAGCTTCCCTGTGACCTCACTATCGAGGTTCTCTCGAAGTTCACGGGAAACGGGGGCCCAGCACAGTGGCCTAGCGGCCACAGACCTCACCTTGACCACATCAGGATCCCATACAGGTGCTGGTTCTAATCCCGGCGGCCCTGCTTCCCATCCAGCTCCCTGCTTGTGGCCTGGGAAAGCAGTGGAGGACGGCCCAAAGCTTTGGGATCCTGCACCTGCATGGGAGACCCAGAAGAGCTCCTGGCTCCAGATCAGCTCAGTTCTGCCAGCTGTGGCCACTTATGGAGTCAATCATTGGATGGAAGATCTTTCTCTCTGCCTCTCCTCCTCTCTGTATATTTGACTTTCCAATGAAACAATTAAATCTTAAAAAAAAAATTTTTTTTTCATGGAAAACGGAATTTAATGATAGATGTGTTCTCATACAGAATGCTTCCAATCCATGGAGAGCGACTGCCATGAGCTTCCCAAAGATCCCCGGGCAGGAAAGAAGAGATGAAGCTAACCCGTGGGGCTGTGGAGATGAGGACAGACTACAAGGGCTGCCCTGAGTTCGCCTGGGAAGCAGCAGGAAGGTTCTGGTGGGGGTGTCCCGTGTCCTGTGCACGCAGACCAAACCTCGGCTGTGCTGCTACCCTGCACCGCACTGTGAGGGGCCGAGACAGCTGGCAAGCGACCCCTGTCAGCTGGCAGCAGGGGGGCGGGCAGTCTGGGTCCCCTGGGATGTCAATCTCTGGGTCTACGAACCCGTCATTCAGCTGCAGGGCCACGAGTGGGCTCTCCCACCACCAGCAGGAGCGCTTTTCCGGCAAGCACTGCGCCCGCCGAGCCCGCGACCCCTGCAGGTCACTCACCAGGCCCCAGGCCGGCAGCTGTCATCTGGGTGGCCATGAGCCGGGCCAGGTGCTTGATCTGGGCTTCAGTGCCTGCTGACTCCACAGGCGTGTAGATGGCTTGGAAAGAGGCGGGCATGGTCTCGGGCAGGTACACCATGCTGATGAGGACCTGGGGGATAGCCACAAGAGCCACCCCTTAACTGCGGGCTCTGCGAGGCCAGGACACGGCCGGGACTGACACTGTGCTCAGGGCACACTGCACAGCGTGGGGCTGGAAGGCACCAGGGGCTGAGCCTGGAGGGCTGAGTAAATGGCACCAGGTAAGGGCAATAGTGGGCTAGCTCAGAGCAAGGCCCTTCAGGGCAGTCCAGGCTGAGGAGCAGCTGAGCTAGTACCCTGGCCAGGAGGGCAAACTGACTCAGGGAAGACCCTATTGGCTGGACACTGACTTGAAAAAGAAGTCAGCTTGTGCTGTGGTGTAGTAGGTTAAGCTACTGCTCAACATGCCCGCACTGTGCATCAGAGAATCTGTTCCAAGTCCCAGCTCCTCCACTTTCAATGCAACATCTCGCTGATGTGCCTAGAGGCAAGGACTTGGATCTCTGCCACTCAGGGGAGACCTGGGTGAGCTGCCGGCTCCTGGCTTCAGCCTGACGCAATTCCAGCTACTGGGGGAATGAATCAGTAGATGAAAGGTCTCTGTCTCAAATAGAACAAACTTCAAGCAAAAGCAAAAACAAAGGCAAATAAACAAAGCAAAACCCGGCATCTTAACGGAGCACCCATGTGTTTTAATAATGGAGAACCAAAGACAATTTTAAATTCTCCACACACTCCAAACCTTGAGTGCACATCTTGAAAGCTAATGACCCTGAGACCCAGATGTCACTGAGGAACCAGGTTCCCTGGCGCCCCCCGGTTAAGGGGAGGCTGAGGAGGAGGCGAGGGCCGCTGGGCCAAGTCACGGGCACTGCCTCAGGGAGGACGGGTGCCCTCCCACAGGGTCGGTCATGTAGGCGAGGGTTTTTCAGGATAGACAATCTTTGAGGAGGGCGCTGCCCATCCTTCCCCACCACTGCCCAATCCCCAGCAACTAGAGGGGTTCCTGATCATGCTAACAAGTGTCCCCCGGCAAAGGAGAGGTAGGAGTGAAAACAAGGGGGTGAGGGGGTGGGACGGAGACTTGGGGCACTGGATGGTGGGAGTAAGCCACAAGCAGACGTCCATCCAGAGCCAGGAGGGGCTGCCAGGCCATCCCTCCCAGGACGGAAGCCACCAGGCGGAGGTGGGCAGCATGGAATGGATGCCAGGGGAAGGGGGCCCAGCCATCCTCACCAGATTGGCCACGTTGTCGGGCGTCAGCAGGGGCTGCAGGAACTCGGCCGTGATGTCTGTGTCAGACTGGCCTGAGATTTGGGCCGAGGCCTTGGATGTCCCCGACGGGCCTGGCTCCAGGTCCTTGTCCTCATCATCCTCCCCAAGGTTGGGCTCTGGAACCAGGGAGAAAAAGCGGCTTGCCTCCAGTCCCCGGAGCCCCAGGGACCTGAGCAGCCAGGCTGCAATCCTGACCCCCCCATCACAGCGTCACACAGCCTTGGCCAACTCCCTGTCTCTTTCTGGGCCTCAGCGCTCCTCATCTGGCAAATGGGAACGAGCAGGGCCCCTACCAGAGGACCTCACCAAGCCTGAAGAATACAATGTCTAGTTAACAGACTTCCGTCCAGCTCTGGGTCACAGGCAGCTTAAGCCCACAGTGTCCCATGTGGATCCCAGTTCAAGTCCTGACTGCTCTACTTCTGATCCAGCTCTCTGCTCATGCGCCTAGGAAAGCTGTGGAGGATGGCCCAAGTGTTTGGGCCCCTGTGCCCATGTGGGAGACCTGGAGGAAGCTCCTGGCTTTGGACTGGTCCAACTCCAGCCACTGTGGCACTTGGGGAGTGGACCAGCGGATGGAAGATAATTCTGCTTCCCTAACTTAGCCTTCCAAAGCGGCAACAAGCTTGCTCCAAGTCAGGATCTCATGGTGGGGGCGGGGGGGGAGTGAGTTCGGGGCCAGGGTGGGAATGCTGCTTGCTCCACCTAAGGGCCAGTCTCGACCCCACCCCAAATCCCCTGCTAGGGGACACCCTGTGATGTGTCAGTCAAACCTGAGAGAGGCCAAAACCGAGTACCTGGCTTCTGGCTTCGGCCTGGCAGCACCAGCTGCTGCAGGAATGCAGAGCATGAGCCAGCAGGAAGCGGCTGGTTCATGTGCTACAGGCATAGTTGGTAACAATTTTCTTTGTAAAAGAAATAAGGACCTCCTCTGGTGAGGGGGCTGAGGGAGGGGATGCTCGCAAAGGAAAGTGACCCGGTCTGTTGACCCTGCACTAGCTGCCCAGCCCACCCCTCTGCACACGCAGAGGTCTCCCGAGTCCTCGCGCGCTCTCTGTCCACATGCAGGGTTGACAAACATCAGCTGGCAGTCAGCATCAGCCCAGGACTGACAAAGGAGGAAGAGGTACTGGGCTCGGTTCTGGTGGGACTAGCATGCCACCAACACAGGCCTTGAGAATTTTTTTAAAGCATAAGAAAAAATAAAAATCAACCTGCCTAGTAGTAATGGGCACATTCTTTGCTCAAATGTTGACTTTTAAAACTATCCCCTACCCAAGGGGAACCAGGGTTCCTTGGAAGAGTCCCACCATCCTGCGAAGCAAGCAGACAGCCCCACAGCAAGGCGAGCATGGCAGGTGCTCCGCGCCCACCCCGCCAGCCGGCCCAGCCCACAGCTCACCCAGCTTCATCTTCTTCAGCGCAGAGTCCGAGTCGTCCCGGGGCCGCTTGCGGGCGTCTCTGCTGCTGGGCATGTTACGGGCGATCTCGGCCTGGGGCGTGCCCAGGTCCACCAGCAGGGTGGTGATCTGGGCCTGGAACTCCAAGGAGGCTGGGTGCTTGAGGACACTCAACAGGTGCAGCTTGAGGTTCTTGCGGACGCTGCTCACCTGGGACTTGGCCAGTGTCGGCGGGAGGTTGGCTGTGGGGAGAGCAGCGGCAGCTCTGGGCGACCTCACGGTGTGTGGGGGGCGGCGAGGGGAGGCTGCTGGACCCACCTCACATCCCCAACCTCGGGCCATGGTCCTGCAGGCACCCCTAGAGGATGTTCTTGGGACCAGAGACCTACTGTGTGGCTGGCCCTTGAGTTCCACCACTACCAGGCCACCTTAACACAGGGAAACTCACCGTGCCTTTCAGTAGGCACGTCTTGGGTCCCCGCACCTCTGCCCTGGCAACCCCAAAGGCCTCTCCTAGGGAAGGCTACCAGCACCTCCAGAAGGTCCCAACTGAACCACGGCAACAGCTCCTGGCCGGGTCCCCTCCCCCGCCACCTGTGTGACCATCTGGCGGTCACCTTGACGAGCGGGCGGCCCCTGTCACCCGGCGCAAAAGCGCGTCTGGGCCAGAGCCTGCTCGGCACCTACTGCCCTTTCAGTCAACACCACTCCTGTTCTCCTGTGAAGGAACCATTCTGAATCCATCCTCAGTCCAAGCGGGCAGGAGAACTGGGGCTGGCGAGAACCCCCCAGTCCCTGGGTCACAGTGATTGGTTCAGAGACAAGGTCACAATCTGGCTTGGCCAATCAGAAACAATGAACGCGGGCCCATGGACTTCCGCCGGAATGACTGGGGAGGAGACCCTCCCTGGCCTCTGGGGTTGCTATGTGGATGCATGCAAGCCTGGAGCCTTGCGGGTAGGTGGGGTCCAGGGAGTCAGCCCTGGGTCCCAATCAAAGATTCAGAGATTGAAGTAAATATGAAGAAGGGAACAGGCAAGAGGGGAGAGACAGCTCTCCTGCGTGTGTGCACTCCCACTCCCAGCCCAGAGAAGCCAGGGCCCCCACGTCCCTCCATGGGACATCTGCCCTCAGTTTTTCGGCAGCCTGGGGTGGTGAGGCAGAGGCTGAACTCTCCAGAAGGACTTGTGGTTCTCAGATCCGCCTGCACTTAGCATGGTTCCAGCGCTGCCTTGGAACCAGGGCTCTGTCCAATACTGAAGCAACCCCCGCCCAACACACAGGGAACCCCACTCTTGTGCCCACATCCTGCTAGGCTGCTGAGCACTCCGGGGCGCGGCACCTGGCTCATGTCTGCTCAAGGAGGTGAAGGGGGTGCGGTGTAGGGGGGCATTCACCTACCGTGCAGGGTCTCATAGGCCTGGATCACCTCGGACATGAACATGGGTCTCTGGCGGGCGATGTTGGCGAGGGAGCCCAGGGCCGTGGTCAGGTTGATGGAGGAGATGGCCGGGTGCACCATGAACTTCAGCAGCTGCTCCAGGGCGGCCTTGCCCTCTTCCCACAGCAGATCTGGAGGAAGGACCCAGAAGCCGTCAGCAGGCCTGCTCTCCCGGGGATGTGAGGGGAACAGGCTGGTCTGGGGGGGGGGAAGCTAAAAGAGAACCTGCTATCTGGATGGCTACACACAGCAGGAGAAACAAACAGGGTGACAGGTTCCACGAGACCACCAGTGAGCACAAGGATACTTCAAGGGAGTGACATCAAGAGGCCTTGAGGGCCAGCACCGCGGGGCAGTGGGCCGAGCTGCCAGCTGTGACGTCCGTGCCCTGGCTGGGAACCAGTCCAGGTCCTGCTGATGTGCCCGGGAAAGCAGCGCCTGATGGTCCAAGTCCTTGGGCTCCTGCACTCATGACAGACCCCGATGAAACTGGAGGCTCCTGGAGTGAACCGACTGACTAAAGATTTCTTCTCTGTGTCTCCCCCCTCTTGTAACTGTCTTTCAAATAAATAAATACAGATACTTGTTGTGGGCTAAGTTTAATGCTTGTTGGCATGGACAGGAACAGGAACTGGGCTTGTGGCTAAAAACACCTAGACTAATTGGACTCTTTTTTTATCCAATATCCTGCTAAATGAGGATATGGGGGGAGGATATGGGGATAAGGAGAGATGAAGGAGCAATAAAGTCAGACTTCACAGAGACTTCCACCATCACTGGTCTCCTGCCGGTTACTCTCCACGTTACTGGCGCTGCTGCCCGAGCATTTACTTTTAAATTTAACAACAACAGAAAATGTGGAGCCCATCTTTCTAGACATCTTTCACACAAAACACCTCAAGTGCTCCATCTGAAAGAGTGAATGACAGAACTGCTGGACGGTGACCTAACTGAGACCTCAGTGCGGCCAATTCGTGGGCTCCTCCTGGAGGAGGCTGCTGCCTAGTGGACGGGGAGGCTGCTGAGCAGGCAGGAAGCTACACGTGCCCAGCCCACGCAGGTACGCCACGCTCTGCTGCCATACGCAACTCGACACCTCACGTGGATGCTCCAGTGAGGACCACCCCATCACCAGTATGAAAACTGAGAGCCCAGAGCCTGCTCCCGAGTGGAGCCAAGACCACCATGCTGTGCTCTCAGCCGAAACAACACAGGCCTGGCCTTGTGAACACAAAGGGAAACAAAGTAACCAAGAGACAAATACTTTTGTCAAACATAGCTGAATGAGGACACAAGGAACAGAAAAGCAGGGGGCTGAAGGAGAGGAAACCCAGCGTCACCAGTGACTGCCCGTGGGAGCGGGGCTGGAGCAAGGCTGCCACTCCCCCGCTCTCTGCTCACCTACTGATGCCCCAACATCGGGAGGAAACCAGAGTGTGCGATACCACACCTTTGTTTATTCTTTTTTTTTTTTAAGATTTATTTTTACTGGAAAGGCAGATTTACAGAGAGGCAGTGACAGACAAAAAGATCTTCCATCTGCTGGTTCAACTCCCTGAATGGTCACAACAGCTGGAGCTGAGCCAATCTGAAGCCAGGAGCCTCTTCCGGGTCTCCCACGCGGGTGCAGGGTCCCAAGGCTTTGGGCCGTCCTTGACTGCTTTGCCAGGCCACAAGCAGGGAGCTGGATGGAAAGTGCAGCAGCCAGGACACAAACCAGAGGCCATGTGGAATCCCAATGCATGGAAAGATTTAGCTGACTATTGTACCAGGCCCCTTATTTAATCTTTTGGGGGAGAAAATTAACATTAATTTATTCGCTTTTCAATTTACAGAAACAACAAAATATAGTTCACCAGCAAATGAAGTTCAGAGGGGCCAGCAGTGTACGCAGCAAGTCAAACCACTGCCAAAGCTGCCAGCATCTCAAAAGCATGGTTCAAGTCCCAGCTGCTCCACTTCCGACCCAGCTGCTCCACAGCTAAGATGCCTGAGCAGCAGTGGAGCACGGCCCAAGCACCTGTGCCCCGCACGCACATGGGAGACCAGGATGGAGCTCCAGAATCCTAGCTGTGGCTTGGGCCAACCCTGGCTCACGAGGCCATGTGGGGAATGAAACCAACGAGTGAAGCTCTCTCTCTCTCACTCTCTCTTCCTCTCTGTACCTTCACCTTTCAGAGAACTAGAACATAAAGCCAAGGCAGACCAAGGGGGCGAGGGAGGGGCGCAGGAGCAGGTGCGGCGCCCACGGACGGCTCCGTCGCTGGCCGGCACTCACTGTACTGGATGTAGGGGTGGTCCCGGGGCACGCGGTCCAGGCTGATGTCATGCTCCTGGCGTCGGGGAATCTCGGAGTCGGCCATGCGAGGGGAGAGGGTCACAATGAGGCCCTCCACGAACTTGATGGCGTGGGTGCGGATGCCGTCGTTGTCGGAGTCCAACAGCAGGATGATGTCCCCGGCCATGGCGGACACCATGTCCCAGCAGGCCTCCTGGAGCTCACTGATGACCCGCGACTTCACCATCCACTGCAGGGGGAGCGCAGAGACGGAGAGGGAGCCGGCACGTCAGCCACCAGCACCCTTCATTACCACCCAGAGACCCAACAACAAGCTGCCCATTCGTTCTGGGTCACAGTGACTGTGGCACAGCTCAGCCCCAGCCCAGCACTGGGCGACGTTGGGGGCAGGGCCCGCAGGGAGCCGAGACGTGTCGGCCAGCCCTGCGCTCAGCGTTTGGGGAATGAATAAACCAACGTGCTCTAGGCAACTTCCTCACTCAGAGGACAATGCCGGACCCGCTCGCTCTCCGCTCCCACTGACCCACCTGCAGTCGGCCCTCAACACCGAGGCTTGTGGGTGACTGAGGCCTGGGGGCAAGATGCCATGGGGGCGGGGGCGGGCACGCACCTGCAGGGCCACCTTGTAGAGCTGGGTCATGGTCAGGATGGCCTTCTTCACCACGTTCACGTTCTCGTCCCTCAGTAGCATGTTGAGGTTCGCGATCAGCTTCAGGAGCAACTCGATGTCTCGCTTGCTGTGGAGGGAGGGGGACAAGGCAAGGCCGCCTTAGGGCAGGTGGACAAGGCAAGGCCGCCTTAGGGCAGGGGGGCAATGCAAGGCCGCCTTAGGGTGGGGGGGCAGGGGGACAAGGCAAGGCCGCCTTAGGGGTGTGTGGAGGGGAGGGGGATATTTTGGGGGGTGGGAGTCTGGGGCCCAACAGGGAAGGGCACTGGGATGGAGGGGGTAGCTGTCTCGGCTGCCAGCCCACCTGGAAGCCGGACACGAAGCATGGCACCTCTTTAGGCTGCACCCAGGGGTAGGGAGGCCACCAGGTGACTGTGGGAACTGCAGTGAGCCAGTGATGCCGGGCGGCCTGAGGACTCTGAAAACGGCCACCCTTTGGGGCACTGCCTGTCGCCAAGGGGAGCCACAAAGGACTCGGTTGAGCATGAACAGTGACAAGGCCAGCCCCAAGCTCAGCACAGGGGAGGTAACAATGCAAATCAGGCCGTCACTCAGGGGGCCACAACCAGGAGACGCCAGGCCAGCGCTGTTAAGCAGCTAGCCAGCACCAGCACCTGCTGCTTTAGCTCTCTGCTGCCCCTACAGCCTGACACAAATGCTGGTTACAGCAGGCAAGGGGCACGGCAGGTCTGCTGCCAGTCTGGGGGGGGTGGGGGGGTGGTGGTGGTGGTGGTGGGGTGTGTGTGTGTGTGTGTGTGTGTGAATTCAAAGAAAAGATCCCAGCATGTGCTGGTGAATCAGCAAGCTCAGGAACCTCAGACATGGCTCTACTTCCGGAACCAGTCATGTGATCCTAAGGAAACTCCCAGGCCTCAGTTTCAGCCTGGGTTACAGGGTCAGGGAAGCCCTGCATGGTAGTATGCGCAGGGCTGACTAACAAAGAGGGTCCAGCGTCTAAGAAAGTGCCCAGCAAGCAGAACACCAAGCCAGGGGCAGGATGGCAGGGTATGGCTCACTCCTGCCAATTGCAGCTCCCAGCAAATGATTCATGGACAAGGAGGCAGCGACATGGCCAAGTCACTCAGTGTTCTGAACCTCAGCCTCCTCCTCCGTGAGAAGACAGTGACCCGGGCACCCACCGTGAGGACAGCGGGGGACAAGCCCTGAAGGCACCTAACTCAGGGTGGGCACGTGACCGTGCAAAGTACACTGAGCATCCAGCAGGGCCCATCCCCGCGTGCCCTGCCCACTGAGTAGAGACACCCTCTCCAGGGGAAGAGCATTACCAGGCTGCTCCCATCAGCCTGAGTCATTACAGCAACCACAGCGCAGGCTGGGAACCAGAGGCTGGAGGGCTACACAGGAGAGGGCCAGCTGAGCAAGCACCCCAGAAGTGAGGGAGAGCGGCCAGGAGCCAGGAGGCCAGCTCCTCCAGGGCAGACCCAGCAGGGCCCCTGAGCTCTCCCGTACCATGCCTCCTCGATGAAGCCGATGACAAATTTCCGCACTTCGATCGACTTGTCTGCTTGGAAAGCGATGATCTCCTGCCAAGGCCAGAAAAGGGCCATCAGTGAGGGGCTGGACCAGGATCCTCGTGCAGCCCCACCCAAGGCCCTCGGCCATCCCCTTGTCCCTTACATCCAGAAAGTTGTCCAGCAGCGTGGGGTCTTTGTTGATGATCAGCTCCTGGACCTGGAGGGTTGGGGAGGGGGGGAAGGAAGATACCATGGCAACAGCACTGACACGTGGGTGAAGGCACAGGGCGGGCAGCAGCAGCTTAGCCCCAGTACTGGCTCTGGGATACCCCCAGGTCAGTCCTGGTCCGGCAGCCTCCTCTCTCTGAGCCTCAGCTTATGCTTCTGTAAAATGGAACCTTAAACATCAGCTCACAAGGCTGTCAGGGGACCTCCACGGGAGCCAACAAAGTGCAGGTCCCGGCAGGCAGTAAGGACCTGATTGGGGGGGGGGGTAACCCCAGTGCTTCCCCTGCCTTAGGTGGCCCCTGACCACAACACCGTGGTCCAACAGGCGTCCTGTGACAGTGACAACCATCTCCTGACACCCATGGACCAACAGGCTCTTTGCAGTCAGCTCTTGCCAAGGACACCCCACACCGACCTGGGCCAGCCAGGACCCCTGCTCCTGGACCTCAAGGTGCTGTTGCCCAATGACTGATCTGTCATCTGCAGGGAGCACATCAGTATCCACTCTACTGCAGATACGGAGTCAGCTCCCGGGGCCACAGCCGAATGCACAGCACCACTGCAGTCTCCCAGGGTCCCCTGACCCCCACCCTGCCACCTCTGGGTTCTAGGGGTCCCTCTGCCTCCCACTCAGAACCAGGTCCAGTGCCCAAGCTGCGCACGCCCCTGGGCCTCTGCACACCCTTTCATGTCATCAGCCTCAGAACCCTTTCTCTTCCTCTTCCTCCAGGAAGCCCTCTCTGAACCACTTCCCTCAGCTGGGGCAGGACTGGCCTCAGGGCTCCATCCCCTTCTCCGTGGGGGTCACCAGGCCTGGGGATGACAGGAACCTACTCCAGACTGTACTCTGACAGGGCGGAAACGCAGCGCTGCGAGGATGAGCACGGCACCCTGTACGAACGACCTGGCCCTGGAGCCTGCTGCTTTCGGGACAATGTAAGTGGAACCCCTCCTGTCTTACAGAACTTAGTGCAGCTTGGCCACCAGGGCAGGCACACACTCCCGGCTTAGGTGGGGACACTGGAGTGCCATTCCCCAAGTTGTCACAGATTCCGGTCCCCGACCCTCACCTGTCTGAGCACGGTGATCTTCGAATCATTGGTGATCAGCGCTGCCTGGTTCAGGAGATCCACTACCTGCAAGGAGGGATGCACAGGTGACCAGGTGACTGAGCTGGCCTTGCCGGCTCAGGCCCCCAGGGCCAGGTCATCCGGGGACGCCAGGTGTCCAGGCCCCTGTGCGAAGTCCCTCGCGTCGCACTTACCCGCTCTGAGGTGGTCATGCCATCGATGCCTGGGCCCTCCTCTTGGGTGAAAAACTGCGACGCCACACTCCGGCGGGTGACACTGTCCCCGCTGCCCGTCGCCATGGCTGCCGTCAGAGGCTCCCTGGGAAAGAAGAGGCAGGTTACGCTCTGGGCAAGCTGTGGACAGACTGGCCTGGCCTGCTCCGCCATAGCACCCACAAGCGGCGCCTGCCACCTTCCCAGCCTGTGCTTGCTCTGCCTACCCCTTCAAAGCCCCTGCCCCCCCGTGACCAGGGTCTGTGCTCCGGGCTTGTGCTTGGGGGTGGGAGAGGGTGCCTACTGTTCCTGAAGTCAGAGGCCAAGCTCAAGGCCTCATCTCCAGGACTTTACATGTGGGAAGCTGACCCCAAGCACGGCCTGACCGGCTCACCCAACAGGGGCACACAGCTGCCTCCAGCCCTCCTAGCTGCCTACCTGAGCTAGACTCCGGCCAGGATGCCTCAGCAAACTGCGTTATTTTCCTTCAAGATTGATTTGTTTATTGACTTTGAAAGGCAGAGAGAGAGAGGTCGTCCACTGGCTGATTTACTCTCCAAATGGCCACCATGGGTGGGGCCGTCTGGGTCCCTGAGTGGGCTGCATGGGTCACCCAGCATAGACACAGACACGCAGCTCATCTGTAAGCTCCAGGGAAGCAGGGCTTTCCCAGTGGCTGGATTCCAACATCCTCAGCATGGAAAATACTTGGCGCCTACTGTGTGCTTGACACATCTGCTGTGTGCGCCAAGATGCAGGAAAAAACTCCCCTCCCACAGGCCTCTGGATCCCTGCCCTAAAATAACAGCTAATGCTACATTTAACTGTTACCCAAGGCAATTCTAATGTTCTATACACTCCACACACCAGATGCGATGTTTTACATTGTAACTGACTAGAGACAGGTCTTGCACCCACTGGTTAGGCGTCAAATTGAAACCAAGTGCCTGGAACTAATAGGGACTGGAGCAAATTTGAGCCAGCACCTGCTGTCATCTGGGACATGAGCTAGGAAGTCAAACTTGGCACTCACATATGGGCTGTGCAGGGTCTTTCCCACTGTGCCACACACAGGATCCTAGGAACTCCATTTACAGAGGAGGAAATTGAAGGCTAGGAAGGTCAAGTCCTGGGGAAACAGGTGGCCGTGGCAGACCTGACCACTGGGTGCTGACAGCCACGGTGCGTTCCCGTCCCCGCCCCCACCTCCCCCTGGCAGGCCAAGGGGTGCAGCAGCGACACTGCCCTCATGGCCACTGGACACATGACGACACACTGAGACCCAAAGAGAAGCAGCTTCCTCTCATTTCTGGGCTGTCCTTGCATTTACTTACTTATTTTTTAAGGCAGATCCATATTCCCTTTCTGAATAGGTTACCAGATTACGTATTCACATTACACTTGTCACCACCATGTCAGAGTACACATCAAGCTTACTATGAAAACACACGCCCTGCACGCCGGCAGCAGCCCATACGTTTGGGCAAAGGCACGTTATGAGGTTCACACAGAAGCAGCCTAGGGGTGCCACCCCTCCACAGACACACACCATGTGACGGCTCAACTGGCTCACCCCTCTGTTTGCAGGTACCAGCATTCCCTATGAGTGCCAGTTCATGTCCCAGCTGCTCCACTTCCCATCCAGCTCCCTGCTTGTGGCCTGGGAAAGCAATGGAAGACGGCCCAAAGCTTTGTGGGACCCTGCACCTGCATGGGAGATCTGAGAGGGGCTCTTGGTTTCAGATTGGCTCAGCTCTGGCTGTCGCAGCCATTTGGGGAGTGAACCAGAGGACTGAAAATATTTCTTTCTTTCTCTCTGTAACGTTTGCCTTTCCAATAAAAATAAATAAGTCATTTTCAAAAAAAATCGCTCAAGAACCCGTTTCCTAAAACATGTCTGTCGTTAAGCCACACAGGGCCATCCTCTGGGAAGCCCACTGGGTCGGGGACACACCTGCCCCTGTCACCTTGGCTGTCTCCTCCATTCCTCCCATGATACACTGCTTTATTACAAGGATGTACCCCAGTGTTTTCTGTCTGACAACGAGGAACAGTAGCCAGTATCCCAGCGCACCTGCCACCACATGGTGGACAACCAGTTTTACCCCTGAAGGAGGATTTTTCATTCATTCATTCATTTAATTAACACAAACTGGGCATGACAGCTGGGAGCACGGACACAGTGCGTTCCAGCCCCAGTTCAGGGTCAGGCATCCATCAGTCAACGCGGAAATGAAGGTTTAAACTGTGAGAAGGAGGCAAGGGACGGTGGCCGATGGAAGAGGGTTCCCTGGCAAGACGTGGGAACGGAAGGTGGGAAAGTGGGAAGGTGGGAAAGTGGGAAGGCAAGGCGGTGGGGGGGCCTGGCAGAGGAAGTGACGTGAGAGTGGGCGTCCAGGCCAAAGGATGGATAGGAGTTAGCCAGGCAAGGATAGGATGAAAAGGACGTAACGGGCAACGGAGGGCTGCCCGTGCAAAACCCCTCCGACGCGGGAAGGCGCGCGGCGCGGAGCAGGGGCGCAGACGCCGGGCCGAGCCCACCAAGGGCTGCGGGCTGACGCGCTCTCCCCTGGAGGGGCCACGTTGGAACTTGGCCCCCCTCGAGGGCGAGCCCAGAGGAAGGGGTCCCCAGCAGGGATGGGGGGCAGGGAGGAGCGCAGAGTCCCGAACGCCGCCCGACCCTGCCCGTGCCTGTGCCCGCGCCCCTCCGCTGCCCTCACCCCCGAGGCCCTGACGCCCGTGTCCCGCTCACCGCGGCTCGGGCCTCCGTCCCCCTCGCGCCCCCTCAGCAGCGCCTCTTCGCAGACGCCGCCATCGCCGCCATCTTCCGTCCACCAAGGGGACAGCGCGCACGCGCCACACCTGCAGGGCGGCCGGGAAATGGAGTCCAGACCGCGGCCCGACTCCGCCTCTCCCTCCTCCTCCTCCTCCTGCCATTTCCGGCCGTCGGTTTTTAGGCCTCCTGGGAAATGGAGTGCTTCTGCTCAAGGCGACGGCGGAACTGGTAGTTGAGGCTTCTGGGAATTGGAGTCCACGGTGGTTGCGAGCGCCTGGACGGCTAGCTGGCTGGCTGGTTGGCTGGTTGGCTGGTTGGCTGGCTGGTGTCCGAACGTGGCCGGGGCAGCGAAGCTCCTGGGTTTTGGAGGTGGTGTGTTGCCCAGCTGAGGTTTGAGCGGAATCCCCGCTCCTTCTCATTTCGGACCCTGATTTTGTACCTCGTCTGGAGTGTTTCCACCCGTCGGAAGTCTGTCTCCCCCGTTGGTCCTATGCAGTCTCTTAGGGGTCCTCATGGTGACCTAGCAGCTAACCCAGGAGCGCGCTCCCCACCCTCTCGTCTTCCGCCGCAGTCATGCTGGGCTCTGGCTTCTCGCCCTCAGGTGGTCAAGGCAAAACCCCATCATGTAGGAAGACCCCAAACTTCTGCCGTGGGGGGCGCTAAGGGGGAGCAGCGTGCCCCACGCACAGGTCCCTCAGAGGCGTCCAGCTGGCTCCAGCGCCCCCGCCGCCTGAGGTCTGTGTCCTCGCAGTCCCGCAGGGGGCGCCCCAGGCCGAGCGCGCCGCCCTCGGGGGAGGCGGGGGAGGGCGGAGGTAAGTTGGGGGTGGGGGGGGTGTCCCGGCTATAAAGCGTGGCCACCTCCCTCGGAGCCCTGGACTGCAGAGACCCCGGGCAGTCGGACCGGCGGGCGCCAGGGCACACTGGGGCTGTGCCCGCCGAGAGACCTGAAGCGCTCGGTTCCCCACCCCCCCAGGGGTGGGAGCTGCGGGTGGGGTGGGGGGCGGGCAGGTGGGGGTGCAAGCCCGGGGGATGCTGGGCTCAGTGAAGATGGAGGCCCATGACCTGGCGGAGTGGAGCTACTACCCAGAGGCTGGTGAGGTGTGTGTCCTTGGCGGGAAGTGGGAGTGCGGGGGGGTGGGGGGCGCGCAGGTAACGGGGCACTGGGCTTCCATCGGGGGAGGGGTTCACCGGCAAGGTGTGCGCCAAAAAGCAGCCGGGGTATCTGGTTTAGGGAACTGGGTAACTAGGGGTGCGGAGACCAGGTGTGAGGGTCAGGCTACCAGGGGATGGGGGAGGTGTCGGGGATGAGGCAGGCGAACATGGGGTTGGAGCTGGCGGCCAGGCACGGGCACGGCTAGCTGGAAGGGGAGAGCCTCGTGATGGGGACCCCCGCTCCTGCTTCTCGGGATCTGTGCGAATACAGATGAACAAAGCAAGAAGAAAAGTGAAGTTCCAAGCGGGAGAGGACTCAGAAACGGAGAGGGGCGCGCACCATTTAGGGAAGCCTTGAACTGGGGGAACTGTGGAGGGCGGGAGCCAGATTAAGGTTCTTGGATGGGGCTGGCCTACGAAAGGGTCAGGAGTAGGGGCTGGTGTTCGGAGTTAAGACCTGGGGTGCCTGGAGCCCAAGCTTCTGAAAGAGCAGGTGACTTAGAGTTGGGGGTCGGGTTGTTGGGCTTCTGCGTGTGCCCCGTGCCTGCTCCATGAGCCCTTCCAAGTGGCGGGGGCAGTTTTGGAGTTCTCAATACCCCAGCCCTGGTAGCCTAGCGGGACTCAACTCCCCACCAGCCCCTTGTCAGCCCAGACCTTCCTGAGGGTAGTGGGTGGTGCGGATCCGAACCCCTCAACTACCATAGCCCTGGCTGCAGGCTTGAGCTTGTGCCAGGTAGGGCTGGGGGAGGTGGGGGTGAAAGTTTGTGGGTCTAAGTGGGGGGGGAGGGGATGGACAAAGGCCTTATCCTCTGAGGAGCCACAATTAGATGGTCTCAGCGGGTTGGAAACTGTCAGGTACAACTCCTGGGTCCCCCAGGCTGGTGGGGCTTGGCCAGGTGCCCAGGAGAGGCCAGTCCTGGGTCTGGCTGGGGAGGTGTGAGGTGCGTGTGGCGGACGGAGAGGTGGCAGCTGGCCGGGTGCGCTGGAGGGGGCGGGCAGAGGTGAGGGCTGGCGGTGGAGCTCCTAGGTCGGGAATGACTCCTTGCAAAGCTCAAAGCCTGGTTAGGGGGTGGGACGGGGGTTTAGGACACGATTTTGGGGTAAGCCAAGTCTAAATCTATGGGAGTTTTTTTGTTTGTTTTGAGAGGAGAGCATATCCAATAACTAGACTAGGCTGGAGTCATGGTCTATTGGAGCACAGACTGAATGGAGCCTGGGGTAGGGGACTGTGTGTGGCAGTTGTGTCTGATATTGAGGGACAGTCAGCTCTGGCAGGGGGCACATAGGGGGTGAGATGGTTTAGGCAATCCTAAGGGCTTCTCCTGCAAATGGCAGAAAAATATTTGTAGTGAAGCCAGCCACTGGGGACCGAGAGGGTCCCCAGACTATCCCCTCCATACCGTACCCTCCTGCTGGGGTGGCAGGGACACCCCGAGGCAAACTCGGGTGGGGGCAAGAGTCCCCCAGCTGCTGTCAGGGTCTCACCTGGTCTGGCTGCTGTCCCATTATAGAGCTGGGAAAGTTGAAGCTCGCCACCACCATCCCTGGGGTCCCAAGGAAGGTCTGGGACTTAGACTGAACTTGTGGCTTCAACTATCTCTCCATGCTCCTAGGCACACCCATCTGCCCAGGACAATAAGGAAATGAAAGAGGAGAAATTGCTGCCTCTCAGGTGGGGGTGCAGGTCCCCCCTGGGCTTTTGCTCCCCTCCCAGCCCCACCCTGGAGGGGGAGATCCGGTTCAGACCCGGACATCAGGGGTTCGTCCCATCCCCGGGGCGTGGGAAAGCCTGGGTGTGGGTCCGAGGTCAGACATCCAGAAGGACTTCCTGGTGGGCTGAGAGCCAGGGCAGGTGAGCTGGGGTCCCTGTCTGTCTGACTTAGTTCTTTCTTATTTGGGGGATGGGGCAGAAACAGCCCGTGGGGCAAGGGGAGCAGCTGTGGTTCCAAGTTCAATGGGAGACACTTCTAGAGAGGTGGAGAGAGACAGACAGGCTGAAGGGGAGGGAGGTGGGGACAGGAGAGGAGTGGACAGAGATGGAGGGGGAGACAGCAGGGGGGAAAGGGGAGGAGGGGGAGAGGGAGACAAAGGTTGTCCAGAAATTTAGACAAGAATGGAAAGAGTGACCTGGGCTACCTGCCACCTGTCCTTGGCCCCCACCTGTAGGTGTTTGCAGACAGGAGACAAGACCCTCTCCAGCTGTGAAGCCGCCTCACCATGGGGGCTCCAGCCAGAGGGTAGAGCAGAGCCCTGGACCTGGGAGGGCAGGGCAGGTGGAGCAGTAGGGAGAGGTGAGAAGACCAGAGGGGCAGGACAGGTGGATTTATGTCCAGCCAGCGACCTCCGGGCCTCGCTTACCTCGCCTGCTGGACTGTCAGCCGCACGACCCCCGACGGGCAACTCCCCTGTGTGTCCTCAGCTCCACGTCACGGCGCAGTCTGAGCCGGCCAGTCTACCTGGATTCACAGTCCCAACGACCTCCCTGGGCCTCAAGCTCACCGAGCTGTGAAATGGACAGCTCAAGGCACGGGGACAAGGATTAAAGAAGTGTCAGGGCTCTGATGGAGTGACAGACCTGAGAATTCTCCCCAGAGAATTATTTTGAGGGCAGTTTCTGAATTTCATGGAATGTCACTCTGTTTCTGTTGGTATAGAAAGAAATACTGGGGCTGACACCATAGCTGAACTGGGTTATACTTCATCTTGAAGTGCTGGTATCCCATATGGATGCTGGTTTGTGTCCTGGCGGCTGCACCATTTTCGATCCAACTCCCTGCCTGTGGCCTAGGAAAGCAGTGGAGAATGGACCAAGTCCTTGGGACCCTGCACCCGTGTAGGAGACCCAAAGGAGGCTCCTGGCTCCTGGCTTCTGATCAGCTCAGCTCTGGCCATTGCTGCTCCTTGGGGAGTGAATCAGCAGATGGAAGATCTCCCTTTCTGTCCTCCTTTCTATAAAATGGCCTTTCCAATAAAAAAATAATAAACTTTAAAAGAAAAATACTGCTGCTGACAGAGCTTAGCTTCGTAGAGATGGAGAAATTATTTATATTAACTTAAAGTGTGTCTTTTGATATGTAAACAGTAATCTTATAACTTAAGCTAGATGGTGAGCTACACATATAAAGATTATGACGAGTTTATAATAACTCTTATTTCTTTGGAAATAATAATTATTCCCAATGGATTGATTCCCAATGGATTGATTTATTTCAAAGATGGAAATATAGAGAGACAGAGAAGGAGAGCTTCCATGTCCTGATTCAGTCCCCAGGTGACTACAATGGCCAGAGCTGGACCAGGGCATAGCCAGGAGCCAGCAGCTTCATCTGGATCCCCCACATGGGTGACATCCTCTTCCACTCTCCCAGGAGCGTTAACAGGGAACTGGATCAGTGGAGCAGCTGGGACACAAACGGGCACCCATGAGGCAGATGAGTCCCATTTGATGGCTTACCGCACGTGCCACAGCCCGGCCGCTCTAATAACGGTCAGAACTCTGGTTACCATGAGCTTGTCTGGCAAGTCCTGTTCTGAAGCATTGTTGTGACCACTTCATGGGGATGGAAGTTACACCTCCACCTTATTTGAAGTCAAAACAGAAGCTCCCAAACATGTATCAACTCATTTAAAAAGAGCAATTTACTTCTGGAAATAGGTAATTTATTAAAATAGATTCCAGAGACTTTAATGAGAAGATTTACATTTTTAAGGATGTATTTATTTGTATTGGAAAGGCAGATCAGAATTGCAAAGAGAGACAGAAAGATCCTCCATCTGCTGATTCACTCACTAAGTGGCAGCAACGGCCAGGGCTGAGCCAATGCGATCCGAAGCCAGGAGCCAGGAGCTTCTGCCAAGTCTCCCATGCAGGTGCAGGGTTCCAATGCTTTGGTCCACCCTTGACTGCTTTCCCAGGCCACAAGCAGAGAGCTGGATGGGAAGTGGAGCAGCTGGGATAAAAACCTGTACCCTTAAGGGTTTCCAGCACTTAGAGGTAGAAGATTAGCTAGTTGAGCTATCGTGTCAACCCCAAGAAGATTTACATTTTCAAGAATTGTTCTTTTATTAGAAAGGCAGAGAAAGAACCTACCTAGTGCTTCATTCCTAAGATGTCACAGGGCCAGGGCCGCCGGCACCAGGGGCCAAGAGCCAGGGACTTCATCTAGCCTTCCTGTAACGCCCCCCCACCCCCCGTACCACATGGGTGGCAGGGACCCAGTCTCCTGCTCCTCATCTGTTGCTGCCAGGTGACGCTGAAATCAGGAGGCAGGGCCAGGGCCGAGGCACAGGCCCCCTGGGCTGGCACTCGGGGCACTTGCTGCCAGGGAACGTTTTTTTGCAGCTCCGATGTGGCTCAGCAGAAGACTGGGCAAGGCTCAGCGTCTCTGACCAACTCACCGTACACTCAGAAAGAGTGGAAAAAAAAAAAAGGGCTGACGCTATCCTAGCCTAATTGGGAGACAACTGTGACATGATGGACACCCTGAAAGTGTTTCAGGGACTCCTTAAGGCATCTGGGATGGCACTCAGAGCATCGTCAACCGTGCCCCATGGCAGAGGGGATGGGAAGGCAGAGCAGACCAAGGGAGGGGTAGAGGAGGGCGGGTCACAGAGGGGGCGCACAAAGAGCCCCACTGACCGCTCCCCGTGTTTCTCTTCTGTACCCACAGGTTTACTCTCCTGTGACCCCCGTGCCCACCATGGCCCCCCTCAACTCCTACATGACCCTGAACTCTCTGAGTTCTCCCTACCCACCCGGTGGACTCCCAGCCTCACCACTGCCCTCAGGCCCCCTGGCACCCGCAGCGCCCTCCGCACCTCTGGGGCCCACCTTCCCGGGCCTGGCCACAGGCAGTGGCAGTGGCGGCGGAGGAGGTGGTGGCAGCTCTGTGGCATACGGGGGCAGCCCTGGCTCAGGAATGGTGCACGGGAAGGAGCTGCCCAAAGGGTACCACCGGCGGCCCCTGGCACACGCCAAGCCACCCTATTCCTACATCTCGCTCATCACCATGGCCATCCAGCAGGCGCCGGGCAAGATGCTGACGCTGAGCGAGATCTACCAGTGGATCATGGACCTCTTTCCTTATTACCGGGAGAATCAGCAGCGCTGGCAAAACTCCATCCGCCACTCGCTCTCCTTCAACGACTGCTTCGTCAAGGTGGCGCGTTCCCCAGACAAGCCGGGCAAAGGCTCCTACTGGGCCCTGCACCCCAGCTCCGGCAACATGTTCGAGAATGGCTGCTACCTGCGCCGCCAGAAGCGCTTCAAGCTGGAGGAGAAGGCCAAGAAAGGCACCCCTGGCAGTGCTGCCTCTTCCGCCACCGCGGCCAGGAACGGCCCTAGCTCCACTGCCTCGGCAGCCACTGGGCCTGTGGCTGCTGCTGCTGCTCCAGCCATCGCCTCACCACCCCATCCCCAGCCTCCACCCGCTGAGCCTGAGGCCCACGCGGGTGGCAGTGAAGACGTGGGGGCTCTGGACTGCGGCTCACCAGCTCCCTCCACGCCCTACTTTGGCGGCCTGGAGCTCCCAGGGGATTTGAAGCTAGACACACCTTACAACTTCAACCACCCCTTCTCCATCAACAACCTCATGTCGGAACAAACGTCGGCACCTCCCAAGCTGGACGTGGGGTTTGGGGGCTATGGGGCTGAAGCTGCGGAGCACGGGGTCTATTACCAAGGCCTTTACTCCCGCTCTCTGCTCAACGCCTCCTAGCAGGGCGTGGGTACCAGAAAGCGGTGGTGGGATTCGGTCCAAGGTCATTGCCAGTTGGTGTCCGTGGACGTCATGTTGGTCTGGGGTGGGAGTGGGGGGATGTGGTGGCAGCGATCGCCACCATGGACACACAGGTGGACCTGTGTGGGGGCAGGGGTGGGTTCCCTGAAATCGGCCACATGGATTAAGGTCACAGGTCTGTTTGTCAGGGTGGCACTTGGGGTGGCAGCTGACCTCATGGGTGGGATGGACATCCCACATCCGGGACATTTTCTTTAGTCTCCAGCCCAGTTAGGGCTGTGGTGGCTCTTTGTTTTTTTGGATGGGAGGGCGTTGTACTTCGTGGCACCCCATCCTGCCACATCTCTTCTGGTTTGGCCGTTTGTTGGGGGCAGTGCTTGGGTGGCCCAGTGACACCAGGTTGGCACTGTCATGTGGCAGTAGAATGGCAAAGAGAAGACGCCATCCTGTCCCGCATGCTGGTTCCAGAAAACCCACACGGGGCTGGCTGGAGTGCCGGCTGGTTCTGGTGGAGTCTGATTGTTGCCTGGCTGTGGCTGTATTTGACCATTAAAGCACCTTTGTTGCCCCTCTCTGAACTCGTTATGTCTCTTCCCCGGCCCCCAGCCTCAGGACTGCTGCTGGCCCCATGCCTGCATTTCTGCTCTCTGTCCAGCCCCCTTCCCTTCCAGCCCCAAGGGCTGGCTGCCTCTGGGGGGAGGGGCTGGACCCAGCATGGACCTGACCTTTGGCTCTCTCGGCTGTCCCTGACCCCAAGGACAGTTTGTTCATAGATAGCAGCCCCCACAGGGGCAGTGGCGGCAGCGGGGGTGGCCCCTGAGGTGACGAAGGTCCTTACCTCCGCTTGCCAGGCACGCACACCTCTCTGTAGCTGTAGGACTCGGGGAACCGAGAGCAGCTGCACGTTTTTTGGGTTGAGCTGTGGAGGAGGGAAATGGACAGATGTGGGCAGAAAGGGGGGAGAGGAAGTGTTGAGTTGGAATTGGCCACTTCATGTGTACGTGAGTGTATATGTGTGTGTAATGTACCTGTGCTCACATAAGTGTAAGTGTGCGATAACCTCTGTTTTTTGGGGGGGGAGTGGGGCTTCTGGGGACCAGCAGATGTTTATTTCAAAGAAAATAAGGGGAACACAGTGCAATGGCTCAGTAGCTAAAACCTGCCCTCGCACGTGCCAGGATCCCATAAGGGTGCCTGTTTGTGTCCCAGCTGCTCCACTTCCCATCCAGCTCCCTGCTTGTGGCCTGGGAAAGCAGTGGAGGACGGCCCAAAGCCTTGGGACTCTATCTGCAGGAGAGACCCAGAAGAAGCTACTAGCTCCTGGCTTCGGATCAGCTCAACTCTGGCTGTGACAGCCATTTGGGGAGTGAACCAGCAGATGGAAGATCTTCCTGTCTCCCCTTCTCTCTGTAAATCTGCCTTTCCAATAAAAATAAATAAAGCGTAGAATAGCAACCCAACGAGAAGCAAGGGTGTGTGTGTTGGCATGGTGGTTGAGCATCCTGCAGTTAACTGTCCTGTCCTTCTGCCCCTGACCCCAGCTTCCTGCTGGTGTGCACCCCAGGAGTCAGCAGGTGATGGGGCTCCCGCCAGCCACGTGCAAGACCCAGATGGAGCTCCTGGCTTCTGGTTCCCAGCTGGCCCAGCTCCAGTTGTGGCGGGAGTGGACTGGTGGAAAGCTCTGCCTTTCATGTGAAACCATTCTTTACGTCTCTGCCTGTGCTTTGGGCGTGAGCCCCGGCATGTGAGGAAGGGTGGCCAGGGGATGGCGGGAGGGTGGACTGGGTCTCCCAGCACTCCAAGGGTGTGGCTGGGCACCTCCTCGGCCTGGCTTCCCTTCACACCCAGCATGGGGAAGGAGTGGGCCAGGGCTGGTGGCCAGGGCTGGCCTGAGAGTATGTCTTCCTCGCTGTGTATTTGCCTTAGCGCCTCTGCTCTCATTCATTCAGTGAGCCATTCAATCCTTGCAGGGTATCCAGCTGTGTGTGCCTGGGTCCCTGGGTCTCTGCTGCTGGCTGCTGGCTCCTGGGCCATGTGTCTCTTTCCCAATGGCCCCAGTGGCATCCGTCCCTCTGTCCTTCCCGCCCCCTCCACGGATCCCCGAGCTCCCGCCACCCCCAGTACCTGCCGCCTCAAACCCTCTAATTTCTGTCTGTCCCTGTACCCGCCCCGCCCCCTGTGGCGCTGGCTTTCGGTCCCCCCCCACCTCACCCCAGCCTGTGTCCCCGGCAGGCTGGGGGAATTCCTCCTAGATTCTGGAAAAAACAACTGGAGCGAGAGAAAGGCCTTCAGTCTCCCGGGCCCCCGCCCCCCTCCCTCGGCCTGGGGGTCTCTCCCGGAGTCGGCCCCGGGCCCGAAGCAGGAAACCCTGCGGTTTCTGGCTTCTCCCCGGCGGCCTCCGGATCTGGCCCCCGCCCCCCAGGCCAACAGCCCAAATATTATTCCGCGGGAGGAGCCGGCGGGCGGCGGGGCGGGCGGAGGCCGGCTCAAAGAGGCTTTCAGGGCGCTGTGCGGCCAAGCCCGGGGCTTCCTGTCCCCAGGCGCAGGCCCCAGGCCGCCCCTGGAGGGACCTCAGGTGGCCGGAGGAGGAGGGGCGGGGTGTTGTCCTAGGGTCCCTCGCGAGGGTGGAGCCCCACCGTCTGGCTCTCCGTGGTAGGGTGTCTGGTGGCTAGCTGGCGTGGGCAGGTGTGACCCCCCTACACACACACACTCCAGGGACAGCTGCTAACATCCAGCGTGGAAAAGTACCACAGGAGATGCACAGACAGACTGGAGCATGGCAGCCGTCGGGGCTGGAGGGATGGAGAGAAGGGGGCATCCGGGAGACGGATCTGTGTGTGGGTGGCAGGCGTCCAGCAGTGGGCAGGGGACTGTAAGCTGCTGCTGCTGATGGTGGTGGCCAATGGAAGCTACCAGGCCCTACCACCGACCTGCCTCAGGTGAGCTGCTGACCTAACTGGCTCCATCCATGCCTCTGTGGTTGGTAGACTGAGGCAGAGAGCGGATGTGAAGGATTGACAGTCCCACAGACTTGGCCCAGACTGGCCCAGACTGGCCCTCACCAACTGTGGGTGTCTGTAGGTGTGTGTCTATTTTTTTTTTTCTTTTTATTGGAAAGTCAGATTTACAGAGGAAAGACAGATCTTCCATCCACTTGTTCATTCCCGGAAGCAGGGAGCTGGAAGGGAAGTGGAGCAGCCGGGATACAAACCGATGCCCCTATGGGGATCCTGACGCACACAAGGCAAGAAGTTTAGCCATTTGGCTACCATGCCAGGCCCCCTTTGTGTGTATCTGTGCGTGTATCTGCCTGTGTGTCCCTGGCTTTCAGGGGTCTGTGGCC
This sequence comes from Ochotona curzoniae, assembly GCF_017591425.1. Classification (NCBI taxonomy): domain Eukaryota; kingdom Metazoa; phylum Chordata; class Mammalia; order Lagomorpha; family Ochotonidae; genus Ochotona; species Ochotona curzoniae. The sequence goes on along the minus strand of NW_024465561.1, from coordinate 117,931 downwards.
AGGTTCTCAGTCCGTCACCACCTGCTGTGTGCCACATGGAACAACAGGTCGGCCTGTCCCTGCGTGTGCCGCCATTGCTGTTTATGTCTCCGTCCCTCTAGGCTTGCCTATATCTGTCACTGTGTGTCACCGTGTCTGCCTCCTCACACCGTGTGTCACATCCCCCAGGTGTCAGCCCGCGTGTGTTACTCACCTCCCAGGCCACAGGTGGGCGTGGTGGGGCCCACTGGTGCCAAGGGCTGGGACCCAGCCGATCGTCGCCACCCTCGCCTACCCGGCCACCCGCCCACCGTGGCCCAGGCTGGGCGGCTGTTTGCAATGCCTTGCCCCAGGTAAACACTGAGCCGGAACCCGGGGCCACCTCCCTCACCTCTGCTCCCTGACCTGCCCCCACCCTCAGTCCCCAGCTCTGATGGTCTGGGATCTGTGGTCAGTCAGCTTCCCCCCGCCCGTCCGTGGTCTTCCCTGATGTCTCCTGCTAGACTGCTATTCTATGGTTCCTCTCTGTGTGGACAGGTCCTTGTCCCTGTCCCTGGCTGGGTGACTCAGCCCCCAGCCCCACACCCCTAGGGGCTGACTGCACGCACTTGTTCAGACGCCAGCAGACTCCTGTGACCCCCCCGACCCTGAGCCCGCTGCTGGATATATAAAGGGGACACGCACATATTATTTATATCTGTGCCCAGGGCCCAGGTCAGACACTAGGACCATTGTACAGCGGCTGCCCGCTGCCCGCCTGCTCGCCACTCCTCTCCCTCCGTCCCTGCTGCCTGCCTGCCCCCACCCCGCTCCAAAAGTTCCTGTGGGGCCTGCCAGCTTCCTCTGCCTGAGGTGTGAGTGGGCACCCGCCACGGGCGAGGCCGCCCAGGGGTAGGGGGGCGGGCAGATCTTTTTTTTCCGGCTCCTGGGAAGCTTTCTGGGTGGGGAAGGTTCTGGAAGGAACGAGACAGTTTGGCTGGCCGGCTGTCTGTCTGTTTGCCTGAGCTGTCTCGGAGTGTCCCATGGGCTGGGTGGAGGGAGTGTGTGGGGAAGGGGGTGCTCAGCCAGCCTGCACCAGGCCCCAGGCCATCCCCAGGGGCGCCTCATATCCCTGACATCTGTCCTGGGTGGGTTCTCTTGCCATGCCTGCTTCGCCCAGCCCTTGACAAGTTCCCACCTGCTCCTATTCTTTCTCAGAACCTGGCACCCATCCTGTACTCCCGTCTCCCTAGGATGGCATATCTTGCTAGTGGCCCCACTCACACCCCACGGCCTTCGCGCATACAGTTTGCACAGAGGTGCTGTCTAGCTCCCCATCTGCTCTCCGTCTCTGGGATGGTCAGCCTCCTTCTCCCACCCAGTGGCTGTCAGGTGTTGGGGTCTGTGTGTGGCCCCCCCCACCCGGGACAGCAGGTGTCACCTCCTGCTGTGCACTGAGCCCATCCCCCTGCGGACACCGAAGCAGAGGGCCAGGAGCCCGCGGGCGGTCTCGTCCTGCGCTGGCTGATGCTGGGGAGACACACACACAGGTGACCAGGCTGCCTCAGGCCTGTCCTCCTGGGGCTCACAGTCCAACCAGCTGCCAGGCAGCGATGGTGCGGGGGGTGGGTGGGGTGGAGGGGGAGTGCAGATCCTGAAGGGCACTTAATGCAGCCTGAGTCAGGGAGGGCTTCACGGAGGAGGTGGGGGACCAGCAGGCGTGCGCCATGCCCTGTGCCGACCCAGCTGTCTGCTTCCGGCCTTCTGTCGGAGAACACTGGCACCTCTCACTCAGCCTTGTTTTTGGAACTGCCCCCCCTCCACTCCTCATCTCCCAGGTTCTCCCCCTTTGGCCTGTGCCTCCTTCCCCGTGGGCTCAGCCCACTACATCTCTGTGCGAGGAGATTCCCAGATGAATGTGGGACGCCCTCCTCGGCCCCGGCCCCACCTGGCACTGGGGGAAGGGGCACCAGTCCAGCCCCCCACACCCACAGCGCTCAGGCCTTCTGCTGTGTTAATGGTTAACCCAACCTCTATCTAAAACACACACCAGCCAGGCTGGGGTTGACTCTCCTGCCCCCCACCCACCTACCAGCTGTTCTTAAAGGACCAGATGTTCTCCACGGCTGGAGCCCCCACTGGGGTGGAGGGAGCAGGTGTCCAGAGGACTGGGGCCCTGAGGTTTTGCAGGGGGTGGGGGGAGACCTGGCGTTTCTGCCTGCAGAGCCGAGACTGGGGCAGGCTTGGCGGAGAAGGGACACCCAGGCCCAGAGCGCTACCCTGCATCACCCTTGGGCTAGGTTTATCGCCTGCTGTATTTAATCAGGGGTGATTTTCCCAGCCCTGCCTAGAGCCCAGGCTGGCAGTGCCAGGGGGTAGCAGCACACCTGGGAGCCGATGGGACCTTCCCTGCCAGTGTGAGAACCGAACCCCCCCAAACACGGAGAAGCCCCAGGGGCCCTAACATGAGGGGTGAGGACGCATGGGCTGCAGGTGCGTGGGACAAACCCCTTCCCTGAACTGAGGACAAGGGCTGGTACCCAGGTTTCAGTCATCAGACACCTGGACTCTGGGGGCCCCTGGGCTATCGCTTTCCATCTGTCTGTCCACGCGCTGCCCTTGGCCGCTGGCATCTTGCCCTTCCCGGAACTCCACCTAGAGGGATCTGATGGTGGTAGAGGGAAGGTGGGAAGTGGGGGTGCTGGGCTCCTGGGTCTGCCCCCTCCCCTTAACCCTTGCGTTGCTGCATCACCCAAGTCCCGCCCCGTGACGCCCGCAAGCAGGAAGTCCTGGTTAATGATCAATCATGGGGACAGGTGCGGGACAAGGCCGAGCACATCAAGGCGGCCGCGGGGGGCGGGGTGGCTGTGCAGAGCCTTCTACCTGGTGTCAGGGCAGCTGCCGAGGGGGATGGGGGGGAGGCTTGTCCTTCGACATTAAAGCCAGGAGCCCAGCCAGCTCGCTTCTAGGTACCCTGCCGCGTTACCGCGTTAGAGGCAAATGTCCCCTTTCCCAGGACAGCCCTTCTCCGCCAGCGAGCACCGACCACCCGTCCCTTCTAGGGAGCCTCTCACGACCTAACTCCCCGACCCCATGGGGCGCAGAGTCCCCTCTCCCGAATGCAGGTGGACACAGTGACCTGCTCGCGAAGGGCAGCCTGCCGCTGAGCGTGGCTGTGGCTCCTACGCCAACGCCGGCCCTCGGTTCTGCCATCTGCACGACGGGCTGGTGGCGGGACCGGGCGACCCGTCCAGCCAGGGCCACGAGCGCCACCTGGAGGCCGCGCTCCGCACAGCCACCGCCCCGCGCCTGCAGGACCGCCCCGGTCCCACAGGGGGCGCAGCGCTCACACGACCAAGGGACCAAGAAGGAGGAAAAAAAAAAAAAAACAAAACCATCTTTCGTTTTATTGAATGAGGAAAAAAAGGTAAGGGGAGGGAGGGAGGGGAGAAAATGCCTTTTGCTTCGTTTATAAAGAGCAGAGTTCTCGGGACGTCTCTTTCCCAACTACAAGCCAAGCCAAGCCAAGGAGGGGCGGGGATGGGGAGGGGGCCGGGGACCCTCCCAGCGCCCCTCGGACAGGAGCCACAAGCCTTCTACCCCCACCCACAATGCATCTACCCCGGGGGACCCGCGTGGACCAGGGGAGGGGTATGTACAACACGTGGGGTGGCACCGGGCTGGGTGGGGGAGGGAATAATTTATCCGCAGCGGGCGGCGGGGCGGGGGGCGCAGGGACGGCAGCGGCCTAGGGGTCCCGTTCCTTCTTCACCTTGATGTCTCCGGCGAGGATGGTGGCGATCTCGCCCTGCATGAAGGCCCAGGGCACGGACGAGCCCACCAGCGGGCACTTGTCCCCGCTCGGGCAGTACACCTCGCCCGCCGGGCCCTGGGCCTTGATGAACTCCCGCGAGCAGGGGAAGCAGAACTTGTGTCCGGGCACCGAGGGGCACTGGACGAAGTGGGTGTCTTCGAGGCGCTCCCGGCACAGGGTGCAGCACAGCGGGGCGCCGGGGGTCGCCCCCGGGGTGGTGCCGCCGCCCCCGCCGCCGCCCGTGCCCACCGCCTCGGCCCCGGCCGTCGGGCTGACCTCGGCCTCCCCGTTGCGGGCCACCAGGCGGTGCTGGCCGGGGGGCTGCGCGGTGGAGGAGGCTGCGGGGCTGGCCCCTCCGGCCCGCACGGGGCCCCCGCTGGGGTCCTTGGGCGAGTGACCCAGGGCTTCGGCCACATTCTTGAGGGCGGCGATGGGAGACGGCACGCCGGGGGTCTCGGCCGAGTAGGGACCCCCGGGGGCCACCCAGTGCCGCTGCTGCTGCTCCTCCGTGGTCAGCTTGCCGGCCGCCTCGCCGCCTTCGGGCTCGGGGGACGCCTTGCGCCGGCGCGGCGTGGGCGCCAGGTTGCGGGATGGCGCTCGCGGGGGTGGCCCGCACAGGGCGGCGGGCGTGCTGGGCTCCGGGTACTGCTGGGGCAAGGCCTCGGCCGGGGCCGGCTCGCGGAAACTGCGCACGCCGTCGGTGAGCAGCTCGCCCAGCTGGCGCCACTCGCCCGAGCCGTGCCGTCGCTCGTATTCCAGGTACTTGAAGCCGGAGGAGGCGAGCGCCTTGCCCGGTTCCCGCAGGGCGTCGTGGAACATCTGGCGCGCCACGGCCAGGACCCCCGCGTACACGTTGCCGGAACCGCACGGGTACTCGGTGAACAGCTTGAGCTCGAACTCGTAGCCCGGGGGGCGGGCCGTGGCGTCGAAGGCGAAGACGCGCCCCACCAGGCCGTGATCCTTCTTGAAGCGCACGTTGAACGGGGCGCAGGCGGACAGCGCCAGCAGCTGCTCGCGCACGGCTTTGGGGCGCCCGTGCCACTCCTCCGCTCGGCCCCGCATGGCCTCGTTCAGTTCGGCCAGACAGTCCGCGTTCCTCTGTTGTTTCTCTTTCTCAAAATCGGAACCGAAGAGTGGACGGGCAGGGCTCAAACCCGGGGCCAGCGTCAGGCCTCGACCTCCTAAGCCGGACACGGCGGCGGCCAGCAGCCCGGGGGGCATCAAGCCGGGCATGGAGCTCAGCAGCGCCCTGCGCGCCCCTTCCACCACCGCCTCTTCGCGGCCCAGCCCGTTGGCCAGGCGGGACCCCAGGGTGTACTCCAGGGCCGGCGAGGGCAGCGGGAGGCGGCCCGAGGAAGTGGCCCTGTCATAGCGGTCCTGGCCGGAGGAGACGCCGCCGCCGCCGCCGCCGCCACCTCCGCCTGCCGCGCCTCCCGCGCCTCCTGCACCTCCAGCTCCGCCAGCGCCGCCGGCACCGCCCCCCGTGCCCGCACCGGCCCCCGACGGCTGCGGCTGAGCCTGCGGGGGAGGTGGCAGCTGGGGTCCCTGGGCGGCGGCGGCGGCTGCGGCGGCGGCGGCGGCTGCAGCGGCGGCCAAGTCCTTGGTGGTCGGGTGTTTGAGGGCCGGGGGTCCCGGCGAGCGGCCCTCGGGGAGCACGTGGCTGCGCTTGAGCTGGCGCGCGGCGTCAATGAGCAGCTCGATGCGGTCGGCGCCCTCGAAGTTGACGCAGCCGCGGCACACGGCCTCGCTGAAGTCCCACACCATGGCCCACGGCATCTTGGGCAGGTCGCACAGGTAGCACCATTGGCGGCGGGACGCCTGCACGGACGCCATGGCCCCCTCGCGCGCGCGCCGCCGCCGCCTGCTGCTCCGCGGGCTCCTCCGGCTCCTCCGGCTCCTCCTCCGCCGGACCCCGCGCTCCAGCCGCCGCCGCGATCGCCTCTTCCCGCCGCTCCACAGTCCCGGCCTCCCCGCCGGATCTCAGGCCCGGCCCCCCTTCCCCGCCCCCCTGGGCCTGCGCCTTTTTTTTTTTTTCCCCTCTCTCTCTCTCTCTTCTTTCCCCTTCCTTCCTCCTTCTCCTCACGCCCGTTTCCTTTGCAACAGGCAGGCAGACGCACGCCGGCGGCTCCGCCCGGTCCCGGAGCCCAGCCGAGGCGCCCCGCACGGGCCCCGCCGCCTCAGGCTCCCGCCGCCGCCGCCGCCGCCGCTGCAACGGCCGCCGCCACCGCCTCCTTCTGCCCCAGAGGCCGCTTCGCAGGGAAAGTTACATAACGCGCCGGCAAAGCCTTCTGGGAAATGTAGTCCCGCCGGGGCCGGCTCTTAAAGGGGCCGGCGGTGGTTGGTCGCCTACTCGGTGCGCGACGCTGCCCGCATCGTCCGGGCTGGACCGGGGTGCGTGTGCCGGGCTGGACCGCACGGGCTGTGTGCGCGCGCGCACGGGCAAGGTGACGGCCACCCCGAGGCGCTAGCCTTGTGCAGGACGTGCTGCCATCAGAGGAGCCTGCACACTCAGACCCCGAGCGCGGGCACTCGCCGCGCGCTCTGCTGGGGCAGCTTTTGCGCACCCGGACGGCGCTCCCTGGGCCTCAGTTTCCCCGCCCTTCCCCAAGCGGGCCAATGACGGGCTGCGCGACGGGGCGGCGGCGCGGCCAGGCCCTGATTGGACGGTCTCGAGCTGCAGGGATGGGGGAGCCGGACCTGGCTCGCCCCCCGCAGGCTGCCGCTGGGCCAGGCCGCTGCCGAAGCACGGGAAGGTCTGAGCGCGTCCGAACCGCCGCTGCCCGAGTTTCAGACCAAGGAGGGAAGCGTGGCTCCACGGACGCTCTGGCTTCCAAGGGGTTAACACCGCGGGCCACTCGCCGCCTCCTCCTCCCAGCGCACTACAACTCCCAAAATGCCCCGCGGGTCGGGCGGTGACGCACTTCCGTCGCCCGGGAGGCTGGGGGCGGCCTTCCTGAATCTCGCCGTCTTCCGCCCCCCCATCACCTCTCAGTCACTTAATGGGGGGCCCTTAAGGGACGGTCAGAAGCACGGGCGCCCCGATTTGAGGGACGGGGATTTAGAGGAGGGGGCTGCTGAGAAGGGCAAGCGCCACATCTCCCCCTTCCCTTCAGCTTGCGGGCTTACTTCCTGGTAGGCCCAGCCAGCTTGAGGGAAGCCCCCCCAAGCCCGGGTCCCTGTTTTCTCTCTCGGGGTGTAGGCAGTGATGGCTAGTCGGCTTCGAGGGAGGGAAAAGCCCCATTTAAATGTCGCCTGTGATGGGGGGGGGGATGCCCTGTGCCATTCTTTGGCAGATGTTATGGGTGTCCGGCAGGATTAAGACGGCAGGTGAGCTGGATGGATATAAGGTCTCCGCTTTGGGGGCAAAAATTTGGGGCGACTGAGGCCCAATCTGGAAATGGGAGCGGAAGTTGCATTTACATTTTTTTTGTATTTTTAAATCACTGCCATGGCGGGTGTGTCAAGAAATGCTTTCCATGGAACTATACTCCTTGGGAGCTGGGGACGGCCGCCCCAATTGCTGTCTCCATAGGGCCATGCTAAGAATGAGCAACCTGGGGCCCAGAGAGACGAGGCTGCAGCAGGATCTGTGCTGAGTCCGAATCGGTGGCCATCTACTTTGTTAGCAGCCCCTCTCGCCTTTAGTGTCCCAACACTCACATGAGGCTCAGAGTCCTGCCTTCCACGGAGACAGGCTCATTTCCAGACATTATTATAACCAAGAGCCAAGGAATATTCAGGGAGGTTGGAAGAGGCCTTCCCCATGGTAGTTGGAGGGCAGGATCCCAGGACTTGCTGCCAAGGTGAGGTTTGCAGCTAAAGGATGGGTAATGCTTAAAATTCCGTGTGAACACAGGACTTAAGCAGGAAAACTACCTCCTCCCGCCTCCCGCTTCCAGGGGCTGCGGCTTGGCCCCGAACCTTGACCGAATGTACAAAAAAATAGGTTTATTGATATCTCGTCATTACTGAGAGAGGGATGAGGGGTGCAGCTCTGCAGGTGAGGGCAGCGAGTCCACCTCCTCCCCACCTCTCGCTGTCGCCACCCACATTTAGGTTTGTCTAGCAAGGTCCACCCTTTCCAAAGGCTGGGATGGATGGGGGGCGAGCTCCTCACGGGTCAGGTCTCTTCAAGTCACGAACAGGACATGTTGGGGAAGGGGCTGTGTGCAGACCCGCAGGAGTCCTCGCCCACCCCCCATGCGCAGGGCAGCGCGGGGTGGGTGTGGGGGGAATAAATGAACAGAAAATTGTTGATGGCTTTTTCAGGGTTGCGGGGAGGCAGCCAGGCAGACAGCAGTATAAAGGGGGGGCTAGAGGACAGCCTGGCGGCGAACCCCACGCCCCACCTCCAGGAGAATCAGGCACTAACTAGCACAAGGGCTGGGGGCGCTCGGCCCCGCGCCCGCGCCAAGCTGGGGACCAAGGGGGATGCAGGCAGAGCAGCAAAATGAACCTTAAGGCGATTTCCATCGGCCCCGCCTCTTCCGCGTGGGGAAACCTTTTCGCCTCTTGTGTGGGGGCGAGTCGTGGGGAGGCAGGGTTGCTTGGGGCGGCCGGGGTGCCCCTTCCTCGCTCCTGGGGGCGATGATCACCCCCCGGTTCGCCACGACGGCTCCGTCCACTACAGCAGCTACCACGGACACGGGCTCCGGGCTGAGCTCCACCTTGGGGGCAGGCGGGGGCAGGACAGGCCCAGGAGGGGGTGGGGGCGGCGGGGACGGCAGCGGAGGCGGTGGCAGTGGAGGTGAGGCCCGTGGCTCCCCTGGGGTTCCCGGCAGGAGGGGCAGCAGGGCACTGAGAGCCTCGCTCAGTTTGGCCAGTCCCTGCCGCAGGGTGTCCGCCAGCTCCCGGATGGCACTGGCGGTTTCCTGCTGAGCTCGCAGGAAGTCCAGTGAGGGTTCTGGGTTGGAGGACATGGATGGAGGCCTCGGAGGTGGCGAGAGTGCCACTTGTGCAGGTGCTGCGGGTGGCAGTGGAGGAGGGGCCGAGGGGGGTGGAGACAAGGCCAGCCGGGGCAGCTGGACGGGCTGGGGGGCTGCAGAGGGTGGGCACTCACGCTCCTTGGGCCGTGGGCAGCCCCCTTCCTGGGCATGGCTGGATGGAGGCCGGGCCCAGGGCTGCGGACTGCTGGAGCCACCCTTGCCGTGGGCTGGAGCTTCTGAAGAGACACAAGGGGGGGGGGGGAGTGAGGTGTGCAATGCACAGAATGCTGTCTGTCTTAGCTAGTAGCTGCAACCAGGCAGAGCTCCAAGGCATGGAGCCCTCAGCCCCTGCTGCTGCCCAGGATGTACTAGCTGGGACTGGAGCTCCCAGCTCCCCAGGATGGGATGTGGCCATCCCCTTTTCCATCTGAGCCACCCCAACTCCTGCAGCATCCCTTTCAAACCCAAGTGCCATCACACCTGGGGTCAGAAGTCCCACAGCACACCTGGCTTTCTACCCAGGGGCCAGCATAAGCCTGGGGGTCTAGGTCAGCTATAGGGAGACACGGCCTGGGAGGTCCTGTGCTGGGCCAGGCAGGGACCCCAGCTCACTCAGGACATTGTGGAAGCACCTGCCCCCACACCTCTGGGGTCTCATCCCTGGCTCCTGGGCGGGGGCGGTGGGCTGGCTACAAGTGCTGGGGGATCTTCTTAGAAGCCCTCTGCACCTGGCACAGCAAGATCTGGAGACACCTGTATTCCCGGGCCACAGAGAGATTAGGGACCTCCCTTCTGCCCCTCTGTGCCATGCACCTGTTGTTTCACACGCTGGGATTCTTCTCACTCCTCACCCCCCACCCCAGTGCCCACTGGCCTGGGTGAGCTCATATTTCGCTTGGGCCACATTAGAGCACCCCGTCTTTTCTCAAAGCCTGCAGCCTGGGAGGTGGCCGGAATGGCCCAAGGGGCTGGGTTTCCTTGCTCATCCACATGGGAAACCTAGATGGAATTCCTAGTTTCCGGCCTCCCTCCCTACCTTCCTGCTACTGTGGATATTTGGAGAGTGAACCAGTGGGTGGAAATGTTTTTTTTTCCATGTAAAAGCATCCACCCAGGTCCTGTCTACCAGCATCCAGCTGGTAGGGTGGGAGGTGGTGGACCTGAGAGTAACTAGAATAAACAGGTCCTGGATACTTGGCCCAGTCAGGCCTTAAACTCAGCTGGTGTCAACACCCTGAGGCCTTGCAACCATCTCCTGGGGTGGGCACTGTCCTCACCAGCCCATTCCACAGATGAGGTGACTTGAGGCCCAAAGAGAACATCACAGACCCGAAACACAGAGGATGCACTGGAACCCAGGCTGGCTCCACAACCCAGGCTGTGTGACCACCACCTTGCGGGGGTGCCAGGCCAGGAGAGGGCACGGAGGTGGTGGTGTCTTCCTTATAAGGGGCATGGGCATTGCAGCCACTAGACAGTTTTGTTTTTGTTTCTTTTTTCTAGCCGACTGGATTAAAAAGGAACAGAAATAGGCCCAGTTGTCACATCCACGGGCCTTCTGGCAGTCGCAGGTTGAGCTGGGGCCTCCAGTTTCCACATCTGTAAACGGTGCCTGTGAGCATGGGATTGAATGGAAGCCAAAACAGCTTCTCTCCCTGCCCTGGAGAGGCACCCCAGGTTCTGGGGCTCAGGGCAGCATGCGGCAAGTTCTCCATGTCCTTTCTGACTTTATACTAGTATCACCAGAAACGTCCAGTCCTTGGCTGTGGCCCCAGTATGTGTCCTGATAGCTCAGGCCACTCCAGGACCCATGCTTTAACCTCCCGCTGGAGCAGGGGCCCTCTGAACCTCTGGCATCCTGGGTCAGTTGCAGAGGGCTCTATCTGAGGATGCCCCCAGGGCCTTTGCACCTGCCGGTTCAGACAGCAAAGGCCCACCTTGATGGTTTCATATGCCCCTCAGTGCCTCTCCAGTGCCCCAAGTCCTGACCTTGACTCAATCCTCCATGACTGACCGCTCTCTGGCATCCCTCCTGTAACGTCCAGCCCAGTGGCTAAGCGGCCTGGCCCGGGAGCCAGACACACACCTGCGTTCTGGTCCTCACCTTGTTACTGGCTGTGTGACCTTGAGTGATCTGTGTGCTTTCACTGTCTCCCTTCCTCCTCAGCACCTCGCCATAACACTTAGATAAAACTCAGACCCCATCTCTAGGCCTCAAAGACAGTTCAGTAGGGTCTGGCTTTAGCCCACCCACCACCCTTGCTGCTGCACTCCCCACCCCCACCTGCCCTAGGGCTTCCTCTCCTGTGTTTCACAGGCTCCCCCTCCAGGAAGCCCTCAGGGACCTCCCTGGGCTGTATCAGACAGCCAAGCCCGGACCTGTCCACTCCAGTTATACCAGTCTTCCTACCAGACTTGACCCCAGGACCACCTAACATGCTGCCCTACTGGAATACCCCCACCCCACTCAAGGCTGAGTAGCTGTGACCTTGACAAAGTTACCAAACCTCCAGAAGTCTGATTTACAAAATGGTGAACCTGGCAGGTGCCACCAGCACCAGTAATTCTATCAAGCCCTGGAAACTGAATACTCAGGGAGCACCCACCATTCGCCCCTGTGAACTCAGGGCATCTCCACTGCCACCCCGGGGAATGTAGGGGCTGTTCTTGTGGTCATCTGACCGATCCGGAAACAGATTGTGCGGACCATACCCGGGTAGCAAAGTTGCGGGCTCAGGCTGCCTTCCTCCAGAACCACGCACGACCCCCCCCGCCCCCCGCGCAGAGTTCCACGCCCCTGAAGGAGGTGGGGGCTACTTCGCAGATGCAAAATGGGAACCCAACCCGCAGGGCTTTGGACCCCGCGAGCCCGCAAATTCCGGGGTCCAAAGGCGCAGCGACTCACCTGCTCGCCGCTCCTCCCTGCGGCTGTCCGACAGCGCATAGCGAGAAGCGACGGCGCCGGCGCCGGGTGCGGTCGGCTGCGGGGACGCAGTCGCCGCCGCCGCCGCCAACGCTGACGCCGCCGCGGGCTCCTCCTCAATTCCTGGCCCCGTGACGCCGGGTCCCAGAATGGCAAAAATGGTCTCTTCCTCCGCGGAGAAGGCGTCCTCGGCGGCGGGCCCGGTGCCTTGCGTGGAGTGCGGCACGCGGGCCAGCTTCTCCTTGGTGCGCCGCTTGAAGTCGTTCCAGCGCTTTTGCACCTCCTGGCCGGTGCGCTTCCAGCTGCTGATGCCGTTGATCTTGGCGGCGATGCCGTCCCACACGCGACGCCGCTCGGCCACACTCACCCGACGGCTCTGCGCGCCGTACAGCTGCGGGTAGTGAGCGCGCACCTCCCGGATCAGGATCTGGTTCTCCTCGAAGGAGAAGCGCGGCTTGCGCAGCCGGGTGGTCTCTTCCGCTTCGCCGGTCGTTGCCGCCACCGCCGCCGCCGAGGCCATGACGCCCCCCGACGCGACCGACCGGCCGCCTGGCGCATGGGACGAAGGGGGGGCGCCGGCGCTGCGGGCAAAGGGGCGCACGGTGCTGGCCTGGGGTGGGGGCGCTCGGTGTCCCCCGCCTAGGCCGCCCCGCGTGGACGTGGGCTCCCACTAGGGTACCGCGGCAGGGGTGAAGGTTGGGGGCTGCCAAAGGCACCTAGATATCAGCTGGCCCGGGCTGAGCGCTCACTTCGCGCTTGGCGCGCTGCGGTGCCCCACCGAGGAGTTGATGGAAATTGGGGGGGAGGGTCTGGAGGGATGGAGGGAAAGTGGAAGGAGACGCGGCGGCTCCAGGAGTTAGAGGAGAACGGGGGACACTGGGGAACGGGGGGTGGGGGTGGAGGAAGTCTCGGGGTTAAGGGGGCGCCCAAGGGGCGATGCAGCAAAGCGAGGATCTGGAGCAGCCGGGCGCTCTGGGGGCGCCGCTAGCACCTGGGCACGGCCCCGCGAGGGCATGACCACGAGTCGTGCAGAGTGCCATGGGGGTCCGCAGCGGGCCCGGCCCGGTCCAACCCCAAGGGCTTGGGGAGTGTGGGGGGCTCTAGGAGAGGGTGCGGAGATTTTGAGGGGAGCTCTGTGGGCATAACGGGTTTGGGGAGGTGGTCCAGGATCTGAAGGGGACGATGGAGGCGGTACGGGTGACTGCAGGAGGAGGAGGGATCGTGGAGGGTGGGGACCGAGTCGGGCCCGCGCGGGGTCACTCACCGGCGCCGCCGCAGCCCCCGCTAGCCCGTGGGTCGGGGCTCGCTTCTGCGGCCTCTTCCCCCCAGCCCCCCAGCCCCCGCCTCCCTCTCCCTCCCCTCTCGGGGCCCCGCCCCCGGCCGCCCCGAGAGCCAAGGCGCACGCGCGCCCGCAGCCTGTGGGCCCCGACGCCCTCCCTGCCCGGAGTTGCTTTCCCACCTTGCCCAACACGGCGCAAGCGCACAGGGGCCCTCCCGGGGCTCCCCCACCCCCAGCAGGCTATAACTGCGCAGCCGCAAGTTTAGCGCTGCCGCTGCCCGGCACCACCGTGCTCGGCCGTGCGCATGCGCTCGCCACCTGCTGTGGTACCCGAGAGTCGGGGTCTGCGCAGAGGAGGAAGGAGAGATGGATGCTGAAGGGGAACATTAGGGCGAAGCAAGCGGCATTCCTGCCTTTTGGACACTCTTCCAGTACTTTCAGATCTCCTTTTGGATAAAGGAGAAAAGGAGGCGCTTCGTCTCCATGACAACCGCGTGCGGGGGCGGGGGAGGAATTTGGGGAGACCTGAGGAAGCTGCCTGGGGCACCCTGGGGATATCCCACCCTGGGCGGATGCAGTAACTATAGCAACCTATCCACCTGCCAATCATGTCCGGGGACCCCCCTGTCCTCACCTTGACGTCATGGCTCAGGGAGGGGACGGAGATGGGAGTTTCTGGAGGGAGCAGGGGCTGTAGGGGGAGGTGGGGAGGGCGGACCTGGTGCAGGCAGGGCTTTCAGCGAATGCGTGGAGACGGAGACAGGAAGCTGGAACGCGGGTTGGATGGACCGAATGGCAGTTGGGTCCGGTTGGGCTATTTCCTGTTTAGCATCCTGCAGGAGTCCTCAAGGTTATTTCATGCGTGGTGCTCCATTCGTCAAAAAAAAAAAAAAAAAAAAGTGCCCACAAGGCACACACTTTTTAGGGGGCCAGACAGACTGCAAATAATGTCTAGGTGGGAGAGGTAGCTGTGATGATGGAAAATGAGATTAGGAAGATGGTGGTGCCCGCCAGTAATTTCACCGTTGAGTGGCTGGTGGGGAAGGGGACGGGAAGGAGGGAGGCGTTTGCCAGGGCCAAATGTATGGAGGCAGGAATGTGTGGGGGCTGCAGATGGAAACCTGGGGAGAGAGTAGGCTGGGGGTGGGGTCAGACGATACAGCGTCAATTGAGAAGGAGCGGTGCCTGTTGCTCAGTGGACCCCCCACCCCACCCCAGAAAACAAACTCTGAAGATTCAAGTCCCTCATCCAGCACACCTCCGTGGGACCCTGTTAGGAAATCCGGTCCATGGAGATGGGACTGGTGAAGATGGGGGTGCATAGTGTCCCTATACGTGGAGGAGTGACAGCCCCGTGAGATGGCAGCTGGGAGCCAACACCTCTGGGAAAGGCCAAGAGGGATCCAGCTTTGGCTGCTGAGGCAGCTGAGGCCCAGCCCAGACCTTCCAGCTCCGAGCTGTAGGACCGAGGGAGACCTGTTTTTCTTTCACAGGGAAGCACTCCACTTGTGGCCCTGTGTGGTGGGAGCTGGAGATCTGCAGGAGGCAGCCAGGGAGGGGTTGGCCCCAGGGGGCATGTGGGTTGAGGTCAGTGCCAGGACCCAATGTGCTCTGTGCCTGGGAGAAGGCTGGGGAGGCTCCCCAGCTGTGGGGAGCCAGGTGTGGGCCAAGGCAGGGGGTCAGAGGGCAGGGGCCCTGGGAGGGGAGCCTCGGAGGAAAGGTTCTCTATGCATCTTTTCCCAATGTAGGTCTTTTTGTTTTAAAGATTCTTTGTTGTTGCCGTTGTTGTTGTTGTTGTTGTTGTTGTTGTTGTTGTTGTTGGAAATGCAGGTTTATAGAGAAAAGCTACAAAGGCCTTTTGCCTGGTGATTCGCTCCCCAAGGTTCACAAACAGCCAGAACTGAGCTGATCTGAAGTCAGGAGCTTCTTTTGTTATCTCCCGTGTGGGTGCAGGGTCCCAAGGCTTTGGGCCATCTTCCACTGCTTTCCCAGGCTACTGGATGGGAAGTGGAGCAGCTCAGACATGAACCAGTGCCCACCTGGGATCCTGGTGCATGTAAGGCGAGGATTTAGCCCCTATGTTAGCACGCCAGCACCCTCTCCTTTAAATATTTTTTAATTTGTTTATTTTTATTGGAAAGGCAAATAAACAGAGAGGAAGATCTTTCATCCGATGGTTCACTCCCCAAGTGACCACAACGGCTGAAGTTGAGCCAGACCAAAGCCAGGAGCCTCTTCCGGGTCTCCCACATGGGTACAGGGTCGCAAGGCTTTGGGCCGTCCTTGACTTCATTCCCAGGCCACAGGCAGGGAGCTGGATGGGAAGTGGAGCTGCCAGGATACAAATTAGCACCCATATGGGATCTTAGCACCTTCAAAGTGAGGACTTTAACCACAAGGCTATTGTGTCAGGTCCAACCCCCTCCTTTTTTTTTTTTTAAAGGGCTATTGAAAAGCAGAGCGAGAAAAAATAAAGCTTCCCTCCACTTGCTCAGTCCCCAAGTGGCTTCAGCAGCTGTATTGGATTAGGCCAAAAACAGGTGCCAGGAGCTTTTTCTGGTCTCCCATGTGGGTGCAGGGGCCTGAGCACCTAAACTACCCTCTGCTTTCTCAGGCACGTTAGCAGGGAGCTGGATGGGGAAGTGGAGTAGCCAGGACTTGAATCAGCACCCGTATGGGATGCAGGCATTGCAGGTGGCAGCTTGACCGGTTCCTCTTGAAGCAACAGTGGGTGCAGGAAAATGCCCTGTGGCTTGCAGCCAGTGCCACGCCGATGAAACAGAACAGAACTGAAAAGTATCTGAATGGGTTTCTGTGGTCAGGTAAGGACACCCCAAGCACTGTGTGTTAGCTCCAAGTTTCCAGAGGTGACTAAGTCCCCTCATAGGACAGTGGCCATCGATCAGCTCAGGAGCCAGCCGGAGTGCAGACGCTTCCCCCTGGCTTATCGTGTGACTTCGGACAGACGACACAAAACAACCTCTTAATCTTCCTCTCTGTCAAACTGGGATGAACTCCCAGCGCCACCTCTTTGCTTCCTTACCTCACATAGGTCGCCTGTGTCAGGTGTTGGAGCGCGGTGTGTTGTCTTCACTCTTCTTGTGTGATCCCTTCTAGTTCCATGTGTGTGCCGGTGTGCACCTGTAAGTGTGCATGCCTTGTACATATGTGTGTGTATGTGTGTGCATGTATGTGTATCATCCACACACATACTCCTTGTGGACTGCAGTGAAAAAAATGCAAGGAAGTGAAATTTGGAGAGTTGGTTGTTAGCACAGTATGTTCTTAGCAGGAGGCGGGAATCCGGATCAGAAAAGACTCAAGAGGCTTGTTAAGTTACAAAAGCCGCCCTCAGCACCTGGATACAGAAGGAACAAAACATTGAACTCTTGGGCTTCGAGCCACGTAGACCATGTGCAGCTGGGATCCCACCTCCACAGAGAGGCGGCAGCAGGAGCAGGGGGTGTGGAGTTGTAGATGGGGCCCATGCCCTGCAGGACCTGGGGGGCAGCCGGCTCGTGGGCAGCTTTGTCCAGCTCAGCCTGGGGTGTTCACACAAGAGACTTCAGCTCCACTCCTTGAAGCCTGTCAGCGGCCTGAGCCCGGCCCACCCAGACGATCTCGGATAATCCTTCTTATGGCAGGAAACCAGTGACGGGCTCTGGGGAAACGCCGCTGAGGCAACACCTGGGCGCTGTAGCCTGGCCAGTGTGATGCCCAGCACATGGAGGCCTCTCAGAGAAGGGCACACTGGAGCAAGGCCTGCAGGAGGTTGCTGAGCAAAGGGAGCCAGCTGGCTACCCAGGACTAGTGCAGGCCGTGGAGGGGGACAGCAGGTGCAAGCGCTTAGGCTGGGAGTGTGGCAGGCTGTGGTGGCTGGAGTTGAGAGCTGAGTGGGGGCAGCAGGGGCAGCCCTGAGACTGGGTAGAGAGGCAGATCTAAGGCCTTTGGGACTGGACAGGTGTTAGGCTTTGAATGTAGGCAAGACAGCGACCCCTAGAGGACTCATAGCAGAAGTGCACATGTATGACTGTGTGTGTGTGTGTGTGTGTGTGTGTGTGTGTGTGTGTGTGTGTGTGTGTGTGTGTGTACACACGCGTGGGCACACGGGCCAGGATCCCATATGGTTGCCGGTTCTAATCCTGGCAACCTCGCTTCCCATCCAGCTCCCTGCTTATGAGCTGGGAAAGCAGTGGAGGACGGCCCAAAGCTTTGGGACCCTGCATTCAGTCTCTGCTCATCTCTCCATATATCCAACTTTGCAATGATGCAAAGTCAGATATACAGAGAGGAGGAAGATCTTCCATCCGCTGATTCACTCCCCAAGTGGCTGCAATAGCCAGAGCCGAGCTGATCTGAGTCAGGAGCTTCTTCCAAGTCTCCCCTGCAATTACAGAGTCCCAAGGCTTTGGGCCGTCCTTGACTGCATTCCCAGGCCACAAGCAGGGAGCTGGATGGGACATGAGGCTGCCAGGATACAAATTAGCACCCCTATGGGATTCTGGTGTGTGCAAAGTGAGGACTTCAGCTGCTAGGCTATCATGCCAGACCCCTTTGTATGTGCTTTAAACCTTTATTTGAAAGGCTGAGTTACAGAGAGGAAAGACAGAGAAGGCTTTCATCTGCTGGCTCACTCCCTCAACAGCTGCAGTAGCCTGAGTTGGATGAATTGGAAGCTGGGAGCCAGGGCTTCTTTTTTTGTCTCCCATGGATGTATGGGCCCAAATACTTTGAGCATCCTTCACTGCTTTACCAGTTGCACTGAAGGGAGCCGGATGCGAAGTGGAACAGCTGGGGACCCAGTGCAGTAGCCTAGGGGCTAAAGTCCTTGCTTTCCTTGTGCTGGGATCACATAGGGAGGGGCACCAGTTCCCCATCCCCCGACTGCTCCACTTCCCATCCAGCTCCCTGCTTGTGGCCTGGGAAAGCAGTCAAGGACTGCCCAGAGCCTTGGGACCCTGCACTTGTGAGGGAGACCTGGAGGAGGCTTCTGGCTCCTGGCTTCAGATCAGCTAGGCTCAACTCTGGCTGTTGCGGTTTTTTGGGGAGGGAACCAGCAGATGAAAGATCTGTCTCCTTCTCTCTGTAAATTTGACTTTCCAATAAAAACGAATACATTTTTTCTAAGAGGAGCAGTCGGGGCTTGAACTGGTGCTGATGATGAGACACAAGCATACCAAGCAGGAGCCTAACTTGCTGAAGCACAACACCATCCCCTGATGTGCTCAGTTTTTTCAAAGTTTTTTTTTCTTTTTTTAAAGATTTATTTCTTTTTATTGTAAAGTCAGATTTAAAAAAAGAGATTTATTTATTACAAAGTCAGATATACAGAGAGCTGGAGAGATAGAGAGGAAGATCTTCCATCCGATGATTCACTCCCCAAGTGAGCATAACGGCTGGTGCTGTGCCAATCCAAAGCCAAGAGCCAGGAACCTCCTCCGAAGCCAGGAGCCACGTCTCCCACGTGGGTGCAGGGTCGCAAGGCTTGGGCCATCCTCGACTGCATTCCCAGGCCGCAAGCAGGGAGCTGGATGGGAAGTGGAGCTGCCAGGATTAGAACCGGTGCTTGTGTGGGATCCCAGCGTGTTCAAAGCAAGGACTTTAGCCCCTAGGCTATGCCGCCGGGCCCTTGTAAAGTCAGATTTACAGAGAGGAGGAGAGACAGAAAGATCTTCTATCTGCTGGTTCACTCCTCTGGCCGGAGCTGAGCCAATCAGAAGCCAGGAGCCTCAAGCCTCGTCAGGGTCTTCCACGCCGGTGCAGGGTCTTGAGGCTTTGGGCTGTCCTTGACTGCTTTCCTAGGGCACAAGTAGGGAGTTGAAAGGGGAGTGGAGCAGCTGGGATACGAACCAGCGTTTATATGGGGATCCCGGCACATGCAAGGTGAGGCCTTTATCCATTAGCTATTGCACCAGACCCTCAAGAGCTTTTTTTTTTTTTTTAAATTTTACTCTCCCCACAATGTAAAAGGGTGTCTCCTCCCCCTCTCCTGCACCTGCCTTGCTTCCCAGCGTGGTGCTCACAGTAGTACAGATGATGCATTGTGGAGTTGTTAATGGTATCCCCTCCCCCACCAGAACCTCACCTCCAAGGACAAGGACCTCTGTAGGTTTTGCTTGCCCCGAGTCCTTGATGTCACAAGAAATGTTTATAGGTGAGTGGCTGTACTCCTGCGCAGGCTCCCTGCGCATGCACACCCTGGGACGTAGCAGCAGCTGAGGGCGCCCCGCCACCCACCTGGAGACCTGGACGGAGTTCTGGGCTCTTGGTTTTGGCTTCATGCAGTCCTTGCTGGCATCTGGGCAGTGAACCAGCAGATGGGAGATCTCTGTCTCTCTTTGTGTCTCTGTGTCTCTGCCTTTCACAGAATAAGTTGATAATTCACTTGATCTCAGCCAAAAGGCCGGGAAGTGATAAGTTGATAATTCATTGTTTTTTTTTAAAAAGCAACGTTCTGGGCCTGGCACAATGGTCTAGTGGCTAACTCCTCACTTTGCACACGCTGGGGTCCCCTATGGGTGCCAGTTCAAGTCCTGGCTGCTCTACTTCCTGTCCAGCTCCTTGCTTGTGGCTTGGGAAAGCAGTCAAGGATGGCCCGAGTGCTTGGAGCCCTGCGCCTGCCTGGAGACCTAGAAGAGGCTCCTGGCTCCTGGATTGAATTGGCTTAGCTCTTGCCAGAGTCGTCTTTTGGGGAGTGAACCAGCAGTTGAAGATCTTTCTGTCTCTTGTAAATTTTCTTTTCAAATACACACAAAAATTTAAAATATCTTGATAATAAATATTTGTGGAACAATGAAGTAAAGTTCCAGGGATTTTTCATGCATGTATTCTGTGGGGGAGCAGAACTTACAGTTTTCAGTGTCGGTGCCTTGGGGTCTGGGAGCCTGAGGCTGAACAAATTCCCAGGACATTGGTCTTGGAAGACTTGTGGCCTCCCATGGGTCTCTGCCTCAGGGAGCCAGGTCAGGGGCGGAACCAGGACATAGTGCATGGAGGACCCCAAAACCCCACCCTGTCCCTGGCCCAGGAACAGCCGGGGGGCCACAGCGGCTCTTTGTTTCTGTCCACTGGCCAGGAGGCATGGACACGGAGGCGGACACAGCGAGGTTAAAGACAAGCAGAAACTGTTTATTCACCACAGCCAGGCACTCAGGTCCCCCAGCATGGACCCAAACCCACACAGTCTCCCAGGGTTTCTTCTCAGTCCTCTAAACGTAAAATCTAGGCAGTCGCCATTCCCATACGGGTACTCGAACCTCTTGCTGGTGGGAATTCCAAGGACAAGAAAACAGCTGAGCACACGGTGACCAGAGGGGTGGGTGGAGGTGACGGGACGCACCTGTCGCTGAAGATGAGGACCACTGGAGAGCTGGGCAGAGTCAGAGAGCATGGACTATGGAGGATTGAGCGCCCAGTATGAGCCTGGGAGGGCAGCGTGTACCCCCTCTTTCTGCCGTGGCTCAGTCCTGGTGGCCTGGACATCCTGGGTACCATGGTTCGTAGCAAAAGCATGGGTCTGCAGGTGGCTGCAGAAGGTGGAGCCTCAAGTTCTCGGGCAGCATAATTGTTCACTGTGTCCAGGTCCCAGCTGGGCTCAGCAGGACCCAGGGAAGAGTGTTCTGAGGCCGAGAAGTCGCTGGCAGCAGGTCCCCGAAGGAGAAGGCGAGGGGAACATGAGGCTGTGTGGTCCCCATGGGCAGGGTTTCCCTGTGCCAGGAACTCTGGGGGCAAATCTCCTTGGGTGGAGCAGAGAGGCTGACCAGCAGCTTCCCCCACCCCCTTGGGGGATCCAGCGGGGGGTGGGTGTAGAGGAGGGATCCAGGACTTGGTGGAGGTGGGGGAGAGTGAGCCAGCAGGTTTTTGGGTATGCTGCTGGGCACCCACCAACCCTCAGCGCTTCACCTTGCGACCAGCCGAGTTGCGTCCACTGCGGCGGTACAGAGACTGTTGGCCACCACTGAGCGGGCAGTATTTAAGCGTGTGGGCCTGGCCACCCGTGGCCCCGCACAGGGGACACACATAATGCCTCAGGATGGGACACAACACGATACCCTCAGGCGTCTTCAGCTGGTGCGAAGAATACACGTGACGCGACTCCCCGTTGTGCTTGCAGAAGTTGCACAGGGCACCCCCGGGGCCCCCGCCGGCCCCCAGCCCTGCTAGGCCCTGCTGGTCTTGCTCTGGTGGGGCCTCGGGGGGGCTTAGCTCCTCTGTCATCTCCTGGGCTTCCAGCATCGGCTCCCGGCTCTTGATCAGCGCCCACAGCACCTGGTTCAGGTTGAAGTAGTCCTTCCACATGTCAAAAGGTGGGGGCTGCATGATGTGTGGATGTGGTCTTGAGGGGTATGTGTGTGTGTGTGTGTGTGTGTTGGGGGGAGTCTGGGCAGGACTACTGGTGGGCAGGAGCAGCAGGCTTTGGTGGAGCTGAGAGAAGCTGCACCCCCCTTTTATCCTCCTCAGAGACCCTAGGTGGAGCTTAGGATTTAAAGGGCCCACTCCCTGCCCATGACCCCCAACTGACTCTGCTCTCCCACGCAGACCGGGGAGGAAGTTGCTCTCTGCCTGCTGGTCCCTGCTCTGCTTGGCAGGTGTGCTGTGTGTCCTCTGCAGAGAGCCTACCATTCCTGGTGGGGGGTCTCCGTTGGCCTATTCCCTGTGCATCCTGGCCTGGAAGGGCCCCCCAACACACACATCCTCTCTTGTTCCCAGGCTACAGGGGCCACCCCCTCACCCTGTTGCAGTGCCTGACACTAACACCAGCCCCTACAACTGGCTGGACACTTACTGCTGTGGCTGCAGAGCTGCCAGTACGAGGTGATTGAATCCCCCCTGCCCCGTTCCACATCTCCTTTGCTAGGAGTGATCATGGTCCCATTTTACAGATAAATACTGAGGCTCAGGGAAGGAACACCATTTAGCTCATAGTCACAGTGTGAAGTTGGCATGCTGGGTGGCTTTTTTTTTTTTAAGATTTATTTATTTTGATTGGAAAGTCAGATTTACAGAGAGGAGGAGAGATAGAGAGAAGAATGCTTTGTTTGCTGTTCACTCCCCAAGTGTTCACAGTGGTCAGAGCTGAGCTGATCCCAAGCCAGGAGCCGAAGCTTCTTCCAGGTCTCCTATGTGGATGCAGGGTCCCAAGGCTTTGGGCCATTCTTGACTGCTTTCCCAGGCCACAAGCAGGGAGCTGGATGGGAAGTGGAGCAGCTGTGACATGATCCAAATGGAATCCCAGTGTTTACAAGGTAAGAATTTAGCCACTGATGCATTGTGCCGGGCCCAGGGTGTGCTTAGATCTTAGGTCATTTTCAGTTTTTGTTCAATAGGCTCGCCAAACACCTGCAATGGCCAGTCCAAAGCTGGGAGCTGGGAATTGGATGGGTGTCTCCCAGGTGGGGTGCCAGGGAACCAGGGCGTGAACCATCACCTCCTGGGGTGTGCAGGAACAGACAACTGGAATCAAAGTGGAGAAGCTGGGCCTGGCGGCGTGGCCTAGTGGCTAAGGCCCTTGCCTTGAATGCACCGGGATCCCATATGGTCGTCGGTTCTAATTCTGGCAGCTCCACTTCCTCTCTATCTCTCCTCCTCTCTGTATATCTGACTTTGTAATTAAAATAAAATAAATCTCTTTTTGTTTTTTACTATTATTAATAACATTGTATTATGTAACACAGTTTTATAGGTACTGGGATTCCCCCCACCCCTCCCAGAACCCTCCCCCCATGGTGGATTCCTCCACCTTGTTGCATAACCACAGTTCAAGTTCAGTTGAGATTCCTTCATTGTAAGCATATTCCAAGCATAGAGTCCAGCATCTTATTGTCCAGATAAGTTCAACAGCTTCTTGGGGAGACCTTCTCTGGTCTGAAGGTAGAGCCAACAGAGTAAAATCCCGATCAATTTAAAGCCCCCACATAACATCAGCAACAATATACAATGTTATGGTATTAATCGACATAGTATTGAGCAAACAATATGTTAAAAATAATGCAAGTTCTTAACCACATCCTGTGACTACTCCATTGACATTTCAACAATTGAGGTGCATAACAGTTATAGGAGGGGCGTGCAGAGAAATGTTCAATCCCTTGGTGAGGAGTACTTACTCTGTGTCCTACCTAGGAAGGTATGTGTGAGTCCATGCTGACCAAGCTTTCCTTGTTGTTCTCTGCCTCTCTATTCTAATGTGTGTGCGTGTGTGTTTGGAGTGGGGTGGGGGGGCTCTGGAGCGACCCTGATGGTCATTGCAGGGAGGGTGGAGACCCAAAGTTGGAACTAAGTAAGGACCAGAGAAAGCTTATCTCCCTAGTCCTGAAGGAAGTTTACTGTTCTTTTGATTCCGAGGACTGCACTGGGTTCCTGGCTGTTGTTCCGATGACCTTGGATCCTACGAGGAAGAACTTGGGCTTCTTTCATCCCGTGTAGTAGATCCAAAGGTGGGGGGGGGGGGTGTGGAATGCTCTCTGAGTTCTGGGGCTCCGAAGGCATTCCAGTTCCCCGTGGTCTCTTTGGCAGTTGGGATGCAGTCCTTGGTGCCCGTACTGATAGTCCTTGGTGGGGATCCGGGAGTCTCCAGGTTTGAGATACAAGCCTCTTCCTGTCCTCCTGCTCCACTCTGGGGTCCACCCCTGCTCTGTGCATATGACCTCCTGTGGTTGTCAGGATCGCTCTTGGTTCCCCCTGTATGTCTTTGTGTTTTTACTATTGTCTAATGCTGTTTTGAATCTATTACCAATAAGTTACCTGTTATTTTCCTGATAGGTTACACTACATGTCTTCCTCACACATTCTAAGGAGATGGAAGATTTCTTTGCTCTCCCGCCCCTTTTCTGATTAGCACAAGGTTTTGAAAGTATATATGTTTAAAAAAAAGTATACCAAAAAAAAAGTGGAGAAGCTGGGACCCCAGGCAGCATGCTCCCCACCTGGCTGATCAACCACTAGCCCCATGGGGCTCTTTTGAATGCAGATCTCCTCTCTGTCGTGCTGTCAGCTAGGGTTTCTTGGGTCCTGCACTGGTGCTCTGTGTCCCTTGTGGACATGTGACCTGCTCGACCCTTGCAACCACTCAGGGAGTTGGGGAACCATTTACGGAGGATAGGAGGCTACTGAGCTCGGAGGTGTAAGCAGTGTCCTCCAGGTCACCCAGCAGGAACAGGACAAGGCTGGGAGACTCCAGGGGTACAGGGGACCGAGGCTGGAACAGGCAGAGAGGATGTTGGTTGTGACTTGGTGGGCAGTTGGCCGTAATAATCCTGGGGTCAGACCCACAGCTTTACCTGCTGACCCAGTGCCCACGGGCTGCCTGCTGCACCACGCCCCCAGCCTCACTTCCTCATCTGTCTCGGGAGAATGGGCTCAGCACCTACCCCAGAGCCTGGCCTACACTGAAGGGGACTGCCTCAGTGGGCATCCACGGACTCAGTGGCCTGCACCATCTCTCTGAACCCTGCTGAGCAGGGTTTGTTCATTGTCCCATCTCACAGCTGAGCAGAGAGAGGCTGAGGGTTTTGTGCCAAGTACACGAACGCAGCACCCAGCTAGGGAAGTTGGCATCAATGTCTGCCCCTCCCCACCACCCTCTGGGTGAGGGGTTCTGTGGCCAATGCCCTGTGCGGCATCAAGGCTGGGATTTCTGGCTCAGCAGGTGGCATTGGTCACTGCTGGGCACAGTGGATGGGAAGGAATGACAGCCAGGGATTCTGAGGTTGGGCCACTTCCCTGAACGAGGGCACGTCTTGGGAGCCTCCCAGAATGGGTTATATATGGCTTTAGTTCTTTCTTTCTCCCCAACCCCCCAACTGTTGTGCTAGAACTCTGTTACTGGGACGGAGGCTTCCCCTCTCCCCCTCCCTTTGGGCGGTGTTTTTTTTTTTTTTTTTTTAGGGGGGTGGGTGGATGTCCATTAAATGACTCTGGAGCCACGAGCCTCCCTGTAGCCTGTCTGCCTAGGAAGAGCTCAAGTGATATTGACGCCACTTCTCCTGTGTACTTGTCAGTTTCCCTAAGCGGCTCCTTGAGGGTGGGGGTGGAGGGCCTCAGAAAGGCAGAGAGAGATGCAAAAACTCCCTCGAGGTGGGGGAGCAGTGGGACAGAGGGCAAGGAGTGATGGGGGAAGCAGAAACAGGTACCCCTTACTGCCACTGTCTGGGATCCTTAGCGCAGGCTCACCTGTGCCCCCTCACTAAAGCCGCTTGATAACCCAGCCAGTATCTATATGAGCTCCCAGGAAAAAGGCTGCGGAGGTGCCGACTCGGCAGTGCCTGCTGGTCCTCTGCAAAGAGAAACACAGAGGGCCAGGCTCCTCAGGGACCCAGGAGGAGCCAAGAGCTACCAGGAGAGCAGAGAGCTGGACTAAGGGGATTCCAGGCAAGGGGCACAGGCTGCAAAACAGGGGGCTGGTCCCATCTCTGCCACCTGCAGCTGCGTGGTCCTGGCGGGTGATGTCCCGTCTGGGTTCGATTCCCGTGTTTTCCTCGAGGAAGCCACGATCGCGGCAGGGCCCTGCTGAGGGCTGGCGTCTGCCAAAATGGGCAAAAAGTTCTGTGTTGGAATAGGTCCCTGGGAGCACTGGCCGTTGTTTTCCGTTGTAGTCCTCCATGAAGGCAGAGAGATGGTAAAATACGGGTTCATTGGAAGCAACGTTGATTGAATACTGTGGGGGACAGTTAAGTGGCTGCTGGGGTGGTCCGTGTCCTATATCAGAGCAACTAGGTTCGAATCTCATCTTGGCTGCCAAGTCCAGTGTGCCAGTGCACACTGGGAGGCGGCCTTGTGTTGCTGCCATCCCGTGGGTGGCGCAGGACGCACAGGTACCGTAGGCCCTCTATCCATCTTATGCTGCATGGGTTTATGGCTCTACCACCAGTGAAGACAGAGAACGTGGGGTCCAGCACTGAGGCACTGTAGGCTAATCCTCTCTCTGTGGCACTGGCATTCAAAGGGGCACTGGTTCATGTCTGGCCACTCCTTTTCTCATCCAGTTCCTTGCTGATGTGCCTGAGGAATCAACAGAGGACGGCCCAAGGCCTTGGGTACTCACATCCACATGGGAGACCCGGAGGAGGTTCCTGGCTCCTGGTTTCAGACCGGCCGGAGCTGGGCTGTTGTGACTATTGGGGGAATGAACCAGTGGATGGAAGATTTCTCTGTAATTTTACCTTTCAAGCAAATAAAGAAATCTAAAATAACCTGTCAGGCTGTTCTCTCCTGTTTGAGACAACAAATGTTGCAACATTGAAGCAGTGGGCGGTGGGGGCTGACT
This sequence comes from Ochotona curzoniae, assembly GCF_017591425.1. Taxonomy (NCBI): domain Eukaryota; kingdom Metazoa; phylum Chordata; class Mammalia; order Lagomorpha; family Ochotonidae; genus Ochotona; species Ochotona curzoniae. The sequence goes on along the minus strand of NW_024465561.1, from coordinate 91,768 downwards.
CAGCCCAGCCTGTCAAGGCCTAGGGCAGAAAAGGCTGCTGTGACGCTCCCCAGTGGCCGAGGAGCACCCCTCGTGGACAAGTCAGTCAGAAGCATCCCAGGAAGTCCCGGCTCAGATTTCTGGCCGGTGTGCACCTGCCACCCCTCTGGGAAGCCTGGACTGAGCTCTCCTCCTTGGCCTGCCTCAGCTGCTGAGGGCATCCATCAGTAAACCAGTGGAAGAGAGTCTGTCGGCCTCTCAGAGAAGTTAAAACGTTGGTGTGTTTCTTGTGTTGCAGTGACGTAGCCCTTACCTCTTCTTTCTTTCTTTTTTTTTTAAATCCTTCTATCTTTTTTTTTCTTAAGATTTATTTTATTTTATTTTATTTTTTTAAAGATTTATTTTTATTATGTTTTTATTGGAAAGGCGGATATACAGAGAGGAAGATCTTCCGTCCGATGATTCACTCCCCAAGTGAGCGCAACGGCCGATGCTATGCCGGTCTGAAGCCAGGAGCCTCTTCCGGGTCTCCCACGCGGGTGCAGGGTCCCAAAGCTTTGGGCCGTCCTCGACTGCTTTCCCAGGCCACAGGCAGGGAGCTGGATGGGAAGTGGGGCAGCTGGGATTAGAACCGGCGCCCATATGGGATCCCAGCGCTTTCAAGGCATGGACTTTAGCCACTAGGCCACGCTGCCGGGCCCAGTAGTGTCTTTTATTATTATTATTTATCTTATTGGAAAGACCGATTTATAGAGAGAGGAGAGACATAGAGAAACATCTTCCATCTACTGGTTCACTCTCCAAGTGGCTGTGACAGCTGGAGCTAGACAGATCCAAAGGCAGGAGCCAGGAGCTTCTTCCAGGACCTCCACGTGGGTGCAGGGGTCCAAGTACTCGGGCCATCTTCTATAGCTTTTCCAGCTACATTAGCAGGGTGCTGAATGGTAGTAGAGCAGCCAGGACTCGGGATGGGAAACCGACACTGCAGGCGGAGGCTTTACTATGTCCGTCTCAATAGGCTCCACCTCTTCATGGGGTTGCACCGTGGATTGAATTTCTGCCTGAATTTTGAAGGCAACGCTGACACTCATACCGTAGTGTATGTCGCAGGTGTTTGTGGGGACCTGAGCAGGTCCCAGACTGCCCTGTCTCAAGCCTGTGCTTGCCCAGTGACGTGTCTTTTTGTCTCTGTCCAGTCTCTTTGGATCTGCAGCTTGTTTGAGAATTTATTTATCTGATAAAGTCTGTGGACAGCCCGTCCACATGCAGCACATTGCAGGTGGCTCTCGGAAGCCCAGCCATAGACCATCTACCTATAGTAGCCTTGTTCATTTATTCCCTCCCTCTTTCAACTTCTGAGTTTGAAAAAAAAAATTTTTTTTTGGAAGATTTATTTTTGGACCTGGTGCGGTAGCCTAGCGGTTAAAATTCTCGCCTTGAATGCTCTGGGATCCCATATGGGCACCGGTTCATATCCCAACGGCTCTGGTTCCCATCCAGCTCCCTGCCTGTGGCCTGGGAAAGCAGGCAATGATGACCCAAAGCCTTGGGACCCTGCACCCGCGAGGGAGACCCAGAAGAGGCTCTGGGCTCCTGGCTTCAGATTGGCTCAACTCCAGCCGTTGCAGCTGCTTGGGGAGTGAATCATTGGACAGAAGACCTTCCTCTTTGTCTCTCCTCCTCTCTGTATATCTGACTTTGCAATAAAAATAAATAGATCTTTAAAAAATATTTATTTTTGGACCCGGTACAGTAGCCTAGTGGCTAAAGTCCTTATCTTACATGTGCTGGGATCCCATATGAGCATTGGTTCGTATCCTGGCTGCTGATCTGAAGCCAGGAACCTCGTCTCTTCCATGAAGGTATAGAGTCCCAAGACCTTGGGCCATCCTCCTCTGCTTTCCCAGGCCACAAGCAGCGAGCTGGATGGAAAGTAGAACAACCAGTACATGAACTGGTGTCTGTATGGGATCCTGGCATGTGCAAGATGAGGATTTAGCCATTGAGCCAGTCCCTAAATTTTGTTTTTCATGTTGCTTACATAGTTGACAAGGATGCAGGCCCATAGGACCGTCGAATAGGGTGGAGAGGATTGAGGTATGTGGGGAAGTAGTTTCCAAGGCCCACTGGCTGAGTGTCCACCCCAGTGCATCCACTCACCTGGACACTTGCTGCCAAAGCTTGGCCAGGACAGCTGTCCAACCTGCTCTGCTCTCCATCTTCTTACACGACACCTTGGTGTCCTCTGCAGGCCCAGATGAGCTGCCCATCATGGACCTGGAGGTGCCGTCCACTGCACAGGCATCAGCAATTGAGGCGGCCCAGTCGCAATACGTACATTCCAATATTGGACCACCAATCCTATGATTCTTTCTGTGGCTGGAGTTTTGACTTCAGTGGTCCAGTTGGAGAGTCCCCCCCCCCAAAAAAAACCTCACCTGAGGTGACCCCATACCTGACTCTTATATGTGCCAGGCAGTATAGGGTTTGGTTTAATCTCTCACCCATATCAGCCTAGGCACACGCTGAGTGATTGTAATTGCGTGGTCAGTTCCGTCCCCAGTCCCATGTCCCATGCAAATTGATGGGTGTTGTGGCCCAGCTCGGCCCAGCGTGCCACAGATCTGCATGCCAATGGATGCCACCTTGTCCAGCCTGGTCCACCCCCAGCCCAGTTCCAGTGCACACCAGTGGGAGCTGCACCTTGGCAGAGGAGCGCCTACAGCTTTTTCATTAGGCCCAGGGATCTTGCACTATCCAGCGGGTACTGTGGTCTACTCTGAAATGACGTGTACCCTGTCATGGCACTTGCCTGAGGATACTACGGCAAAGCTTGGCCAGTCACATGTGCAAACGGATGCAGTGGCCTGGCCTAGCTTGGCCCTCCCCAAAAACCAAACTCACATGCAGATGGATGGTTGTCACTGCCCTGTCAGGATGCGTTACTGCCCTGTCTGCCCCTATTCCAGGCTGTCACGCTTACCAGTAGGAGCAATGGCCCAGCAGTGCCCTTGCAGTGCCCCTCCCTGAACCAGGTTTGCTGCAGACCTGGGGTCTTGCATGTGCTGGTAGGTACTGCAGCCCTGTCTGGCATGGCTTGCCTTGCCTTGGCATTCACCAGCAGGTGCTGCAGCCTGGTTCTGCCTAGCCTGCTTCCAGTCCCAGCTCATGCTGGACACAACTGCAGCCTAGCCCAGCCCAGCCAGCCCCTAGTCCTGGGCCTAATGTGAACTGTTAGATGTTGGGTTGCAACCTGGCCTGGCCTGCACCCCATCCTGACTCTTGCACCTGCCAGCAGATGTTACTGGCTGGCCCAGCCCAGTCTGCCCCAGACATGACCTGCATGTATGCCGACAGGTACTGTAGTCCACCTGGCCTGGATCGTCCCAGCCTTGGTTCTCCCACTAACCAGTTGTGATTGAGTCTTCATAGGGGAGTTCCCAAAACTCCCCTATCAGAGCAGCTCTAGTCGCAGATCTCACCCACACGGGTGGGTATTGGTTCAGTCTGACTTGGTCCACCTCCTGACTTCTCTTGTAGGTACTGCGGCCTTGCCAGACCAGCTCATACCCATTCTGGCTTTCACTGGTGGATGTGACAGTCTAGCCCTACGTGGCCTTCCGCCAGACCTGGCACTCATGTGGATCAGCAGGTGTTGTGACTCAGCCCATCCCACACCCCTCTGGCTCCTGTGAGTGCCGGTGGGTGCTGAGTCTGGCACACCCAGACTCAGTCCACACCCATGCTGAGGGATGTTGTAGCTATGCATTCCAGTCCCTCTCGCTGCCCCTACGCCCATTCCTGGCTCTTCCACTCACCAACGGAACCACAGTCTAGCAGGGGTGTCCTCTTAGTGCCCCTGCCAGCCACACATCTTGTGAATGCTGGTGATTGCTCTGGCCCAGCCTGCCGTGGCCTAACCCCCTTCTTGGCCCTTGCCACTGGATGTTGCAGCCAGCCTGTCCCCATCCCCCGCTCTCATGTAAACCAGTGGTGTGATAGCCTGGCCTGGCATGATCCACACCTTGTCATGGCCCCTGCACATGCCAGTATGCCATAGCTTGGACTGGCTTTGCATGATTCACTCCCCTACCTGCAAATCAGCCCACACACCTGACGACAAGTGCAGTAGCCTTGTCTGGTCTGGCCGGCACCAAGCCCTGCCTTCTGTGTTCATCAGTTATAGCTACAGACCAGTAGAGACCAGTACAGACCAGACCCACATTCAGACCCCGATCTTACACGTCAGTGGGTGCTAGCCCCTGCCCAGTATAGTCCACCCCCGCAGTCCTGGCCTTCGTGTGTGCTGGTGGATGCTGGACTTGGCTCATTCTCAGTTGTTGAATACGCCTGTAGGTGTTGTAGTCTAGACCAGCCTGGCCTGATCCCAACTCCAGTTCCCACATGTGCTGATTTCTGTGATCATGTCTAGCTTGGTCCGTCACCAAGCCCAGCTCTCAGGCAAACCAGAGGGTATCACAGTTTCACAGGAGTAAACCCACAAATCCCCCATCGAATCTGCCCCTGGACCCATTTCTTTTGTGTGTTGCTTAGTGTAATGGCCCAGTCCAGCATGGCCTGCCCCCTGCCCTAGCACTGGTGGGTACTGTGCCCTAGCCCAGCCAGGTCAGCTCCCCAGCCCCAGCTTTTGCGTGCACTGGTGGTTGATATCAACTAATTCAGTCTTCCACATGGGCAGGTGCACTGGTCTGACCCAGAAAGGTCCTCTGGTTTCTCTTCTCCAAACCACCCAGTTTCAGCCCCCTTGCTGACCTCTCGGTGCAATAACCTGACTGGAAATCACTCCTCACTCAGCGGTCTTCCCTCCCACACATCCCAGACCCCCTTCCCTGAGCAATCCACGGACCCCCATGCCCACGGATGTGCAGGTCCCTGAGCCTGTCTCCTGGTGGTATGATATGCCAGGCTGGGGCCCAACCTGCCTGCCCGTGGCCCACGCACACTCACACTGTGTTCCCCAGACCCCAACCGCGGATGTGACACTCAGTGTCTGCCAGTATACAGGCATCTGTGCCCCCCTCTTAAAAAAGATAGAATAGGCATGTATGCTGGCACAGTGGTAGAGTTAACACAGATTTGGCATTAGCCAGGCCCAGAGCGCTCACCAGCTAGTAGCTGCTTTTCTCCCAGCCGTGTAGCACTTGCCTAGTTACAAGACAACCTGGGTCGTTGCTTACAGCTGGGGGAGTTTGAAAATTTTCTACTGAAAAGTCGCAACACAGTGCAATGAAGCCCCACATCATATAACTTGAGGAAGTAACGAAAACATTTTTTAAATTGATTTTTCTCTTTAAAAAAGATTTATTTACTGTTGTTGGGAATGCAGATCTACAAACAGAAGGAACGACAAATAGAAATATCCTCCATCTGCTGATTCACTCCTGCGAATGGCTGCAACAGCCGGAGCTTAGCCGATGAGAAGCCAGGAGCCAAGAGCCTCGTCCAGGTCTTCCATGCGGGTGCAGGGTCCCAAGACTTTGGGCCATCCTCCCAGGCCACAAGCAGGGACTGGATAGGAAGTGGAGCAGCTGGGGCACAAACTGGCAGCCACATGGTGTGCTGGCACCTGCAGATGGAGGATTAGCCTGCTGAGCCATTGCCCTAGCCCCTCAAAATTGATTTTTAATTTTATTTGTACGAGAGAGAAGAGAGAGAGTTTTCTATCCCCTGACTCGCTTTTCAGATGCCTGTGACAGCCAGGGCTGGACAAGGCCAAAACTTTAGGAGCCTGGAACTCTATCCAGGTCTCCCGTGTGACTGGCAGGGACTCAAGTACTTGAGTCATCACTTGTGGACTCCCAGATTGCCCTGAATCAGGAAGCTGGATCGGTTGGAGAGCAGCTGGGACTTGAGCCAGGAACCCAACATGGAACATGGGTGTTCCACGTGGCCCCGTGACTGCTATGTCCCAAATGCTGTCTTTCCATCAAAATCTCTGTGTTTTCTCTGAATCCGAGACCCAACTCCTGCGCTGCACTCAGGTGTGATGTCTCCCATCTCCTTTAGTCTGGCCCAGGTCCCTGTCTTTCCTGATGGTAGTTATTTTTTTTTTTAAAGATTTATTTTATTTTTATTGCAAAGTCACATATACAGAGAGGAGGAAAGACAGAGAAAGATCTTCCATCCGCTGATTCACTCCCCAAGTGGTCACAACAACTGCAACTGAGCCGATCCGAAGCCAGGAGCCAGGACCTTCTTCCAGGTTTCTGGGTATAGGGTCCCAAGCTCTGGGCTGTCCTCGAGTGCTTTCCCAGGCCACAAGCAGGGAAGTGGGATCACCGGGATTGGAACCGGTGACTATGGGATCCCAGCACTTGCAAGGCGAGGACTTCGGCCGCTAGGCTACCACGCCTGGCCACAGGGTTCGGGTTCGTGTTTTGACTGTAACACCCCAGGACTCCTGCCCTACTGCAGCGCCTGGGCAGGTGCACACGCACGTGTGTGCCTCCTACAGGTGCCTTGTCTTTGTCTCCCCTCCTCCCTTCATCTCTGGAACAACACTCAGAGCTTCTGTGAACAATCTGTCTAGCATACATTTTAACATAAAAAAAAAATGACTTCCATTAGCGGGAAGGGGCCCTAGTTGCCGGCTCTCCAAGGGGTGGTGAGGGGAAGGAAGCCAGCAGGCACGGTTATAGACAGGGTCTGGTATGTGAGCTCCCTGGAGCCTGGGCCTCTTCTTGTTTACAACACCCCCTCCTCCGGCTCCTACAGCCAGGAAATCCACTTAGGAAGGAATGCTTGGGGCCGGTGCTGGCGTGGGTGTGACAATGCTGAGGTGGGGTCTGGCTGCTCCAAACATAGGACACATCTGCGTGTTGTGCCTCCCTGGAGGCAAAGCAAAATTGGATTTGAGCAGAGCAAAGGCTGGGGTGGGTGGACAGGGAGAACAAGTGAGGCTGACCTGGGTTCCCCTCAATCCTGTCCCACAAGCTCCGGGTGCTGGGCCAGGCCACGGACTGGACGTTATGCAGACAAGGTGGAAGGTGTGGATTTTGCATCTGGTAAGGAGGGAGGTTGGTGAGACCAAGTCTCTTTCATTCTTGCATAAGATGAGACAGCTCTGTGTCCCATGTGGTTCTCCGGGCATAGCTTCGTGTAATGTCATGGCAGGTGGGAGAAGTGCCCTGGCCGGGGGTCCCCCAGGCAGGAGTGGGGTGTGGATCGTCCAGTCTGGACCTGCGTCTTCCTGTGTGCACCGTGTGTGTTTGCTACTAACTACCTGCTGTCACCCACCCAGGGTCGGAGGGAGTAGTTGAATCTTACTCCCATCAGAGCATCAACCTGCGGTCTCAGCTACTCTGGGGCTGGCAGGGGATTACTTAGTGTTTCGGAGGCGCTGCCCTTCGCTGCCAGGCCCAGAGTACAGCCTGGCATGGAGGGGCTGCTTCAGGGAGCCCTACAAGGTGCGGTGGGAAGCGCAGCCATCTCGCGGCTTCACGCTGTCCTCCGGGTGTGTTGTCACCCCGAGCGCTGGGAGGAGCCACCTGGACACTTTGCGGCCTTAACCACGCCCTCTCTCCAGAGCTCCAATAGCAGAGCTGGAGTGTTAGTGCCTGCCCCCCTCGGGCGGCACGCGTTCTCTGGCCACGCCCACCTCCTCGACCACGCCTCTCCTAGCTGTCCAATCCCAAGCATGAGGGCGTTAAGCCACGCCTCCCTGTCACTTGGCGCGGCCTCCAGCTGACCCGGCTGGAGGACAGCTCCTCCGGTGCAGGGCTGGCCGCCAGCCTCCTCCACTGAGCTCCAGCTCCTTGCCCTGGCAGAGACCTCAGCCCACTCCGTCCTTATCCCCCAGTCCCTGAAAGCCAAGTGCAGGGATCTTTCTGGCAACGTCGGGATACCGTTTCATGTACAAAAATTGTACCTAGGCCTGTGATCCACAGACCAAAGGTGAAGGGTTAGGCTATATGTGTGGTATACTTGCATTGCATATGTGTGTGCATGTGTGTGTGTGTGTGTGTGTGTGTGTGTGCATGTGTGTAGAGGAGTAGGTCCAAGCTAGGCAAGCCCTGTCTCTTTGTCTTCAAGATACAAAATTTTAAAATAAGAAAATAAAAATGACATTTCAACTATTAAAATCAGTAGATGATTCACTTACAAGTCTTGCTCCCAGTCTGGCCTCCCTGGAGGATGGGAGAGGGGATTGGATGGCCACAGCGCAGGGAACAGGGACCTCCCCTGGGCTCTGTGTACTTCCCGTATGACTTTTCTCTAGATCTGTCCCTAGGTCTTTGTTCCCAGCCCTTCTGGTCCTCAGCTCTGGTCTGTTCTGGTCCTTGCCCCCTTCTTTCTTGTTCGCTTGCCTCACCCTGGTTCCTGTCCCCCTCTATTTCTGAGCCCTCCATCCTGCTCCCTCTTCTCATTGGTCTCTGTTCTTTTTCTCTTGGTCCCTCTGCCATCTCTCTGGATTTTTGGCTGTGGCCCCTTCTCAGCCGCACCCTCAGAGCTAAGGACAGTACAGCCTTTTTGCTCCCCATCTGTGCCAGGACCCGCTGCCCCCAGTCTTGGCTTCTCAGAGCTACCTGCTGCACCTGGCGACGGGCACATGAGGGGTGTGTACAGACAGGAGGCTAGCTGAGGTTATGGCAGCACCGGATGCTCCCTTACTTAATGTCACATCCCCATTGTGTTCCCATCAGAAGCCTGAGAGGGTCCCAACTCTAAAGTTTTGGAACTTTCTACAACATACTTATCCTCAACCTATACTAGTCCTAACTACAATGCAACCTTAGGAAAGGTGGACCCTACCGTAGCCCTGGTCTTTTTAAAGATGTTTTTATGTTTTGGGGAAGGAGGGAGAGAGAAGTGTGTGTGTGTGTGTGTGTGTGAGAGAGAGAGAGAAAGAGAGAGAGACTCCATGTGGTTTTCCCAAGTGGGCGGCAGAGACCCAAGCCCTTGGCTCATCCTCTGTTACCTGCCCGGTCGCATTAGGAAGCCGGATAGGGAGTGGTGCACACACTCCACTATGGGATTTTGGCCTCTCGACTGGGCAGCTGAACCCACTGCTTGCCCCAGTGCCAAGCCCCTGATCCCACACTCAACTCTTCCCTTGGCTGAACTGTGTTTTTCTGTCTCGAAGCGATGCCCGTGACCCTGTGTCTTTCAGAGGCTGCCCCCACCTTTATCCTTGACCTCAGCACTGTCCCCAACCCTCCTTGGGTGGCTTGTTCTTGGCCTAACCCCGTCTCTCATGTCTGACGATCATGGCAGTGAAGCTTCACGTTTCCATCTCTGCCTGGCATGACCAGCTCTCGTCCAATCCAGTCCTACTCTTGGCACTGCCCTCTGCCATAATCCAGTCTTCACTTTGATGCTCGCCAGAACTTGAGTCTGACCTCTATACTTCATCTTTGCCCTGGTCCCATACTAAATCTCATCCCTCACCATGGCAAAACCTACACACACTAACCCTAATTGTTGTCTTTATCTGAATCTGACCTCGATCTGCAATCTTAGGCCAAATTCTATGGATACTAATTACTGTGGATTTTTAATTGTTGTCTTAACTTGGTTCTTCTTCTTTTTTTTTTTTTTTTTAAGCTTTACTTATTTGAAAGGCAGGAAGGGATAGAGGGAGGTAAGGAGAGAGAGAGAAAGAGAGACACCTGTTGGTTAACTCCTCAAATTCCTACAACAGCTGGGGGCTGGGCCAGGCTGAAACCAGGAGCTTGGGATTTCATCCAGGTCTCCCACATAGGTGGCAGAAGTTCTGGCACTTGGGACATCCTCCACTGCTTTCCCAGCTGCCTTAAGGGCTGACTTGGAAGCGACTTGAACTGGCACTGTTACAGGACGTCGGTATCGCAAGCTGCGGCTTGATGTGCTGCAACACCGCACCTGTCCCCTCAGCCTGATTGTGACTTGCGTCATGGGCCTGAGAGTCACTTCAGACTTTTCTCTGTCCCTCACGACCCACAAATGCTGCCAATGTGACCTTCAAACTCCGTTAGATCTGACCTTGTCCCTTCCCCTCTCTAACAGACCGACCCCTCTTAGGCCCAGCTTCTACCTTCCTCTGCTCTCTCTGGGCTCCTAAGTCCCATCCCCTGTGGACCATCCACCCCGCAGTGACCAGAGGGAGCCTGTTAATGCTCGAGTCAGCTCACATCCCTCTGCCTGGAAGCCTCTCATGACTCCTATATCAGGAAACCTCAGAGCGTGACCTTGGCCCCTTCCAATCCCTCTCGGACCTCACTGCCTCCCTCCTTCCCCTTACTCACTCCACTCCTGCCACCCTTGCCTCCTCCAAGCCCACCCCAGGGCCTTTGCGCTGGTTGCTGCCTGGAACACTGGTTTCCCAGATACCCACATGCTTACTCCCGCCCTTCCTTCAGGCACTTGACTCACACGCCATGTTGCATGTGGCCATGTTTGCTGCACCCTCTTCTATGTTCCTTCTTTGCCTGGTTTGTCTGCATCACCTGTGCTGTCAGCTAGTGCTCTGGACCATTTACTTATTTGTTGCTTGCTTCTTTCCCCCAGGAGAGGGAAGTGTGTTCCCTAGTGTGGTCTGGATGTCTAGGACAGGGCCTGGAAACTCTATTTGGAACCACACTGTACCTCTGGACGAGGATGTAGCTGCGTTTCTTGGTGTTCCAAGATCAGAAGGAAAAGAATAGGGAAAAGGGGAGGGAGGCTGCACTGGTTACAAGCTCCAGGGAGAGCAGGCTGACTGAGTGACCCCTCCCACCTGGCTGGCAGGGGGCCCCTGCTGGGTCTGTGACCCAGCCATACTCCACCTATGTGACCACTCCAGCTCCAGCTAGCGTCTCACTAGACTCTGTCCCCATGCCCACCTGCAGGCGCTGGGCCTTCTCACCTGCAGGAGAGCAGCTGAGAAAATGCCAGATGGGTTCTCTTCCTGGCTTGTCGATGGACCCAGGGACCACTCACGTCTTCCTTCTTGCCCCCGCCCCCATCTTCTCTCTTAGGACCCTGAGCGTCTCTGGGTCTGCTGAGAATGGGGTGAGGGTGGGTCAGAAGGATGGGGATGAGGGCGAGGCAGGGGGGCTATGAGGATCGGCAATAGTACACAACTAGGGGTCCCTTGGGCACAGAGAAGCGAAGACAGAAATCAACTTGCAGAGTGAAAGAAATAAGAACAAAAAACCCAGAGAGAGAGAGAGACACACACACACACACAAAGACTGAAGGTGAGAAACACACACACAAAGAAACAAGGATGGACCGGGACAGGGTAAAGACTATGCTCCCCTACTACAGGAACTAGACTTAAAAACTACATTTCCCAAAATGCCGTGTAGCAGCCAACCACAGGCTTACGTTTCACCAATCAGATGCCTTCGCGGGAAGCCTGAATTGCTACCCTAAGTGAGTGGGGACAGAGGCTGCCCCAGGTCGATGCCACCCAGGCTGTGTGGTTGTGGAGCCCGAGCTGGTTAACTCATGGACCTGAAGAGTTACAGGGGAGTGTAGCTGGTTGGGGAGGAGCTGTGGAAGGGGAATGGGCCTGCTGAGGAAGCCAATCAGAGAAGATAACCTGAGGCAGGGGCCAGAAGAGTGACACAGAGACCCCCGCTATCCCAAGCATGTGGTAGTTGGGTGTCAGAGAGGGGAGACTGCAGGTGGGGGGGCAGGCACAGAGAGAAGCGAGGGGGAGTTCCAGGGGCAGCTAGGGACATGCAGCCCGGTGTGGCTGGAGTTGGGGTCCCAGGCTGTGCTGGATCCAATGTAGAAGGTGCAGTGACCTTGGGATTTTAGATTAGCAACCACTTTTGGGGGGTAACCCTGACTGCATGGGGACAAACTTACACTCCCCCCGCCCCGAGAAAGTCTTTTTTAAACCTGGAATTCCAGTTCTTCAGGGCACCCCCCGGTTCACTCCATCTGCTTCCTTCCCTGGACTTCCTGTTGTTACCTCTTTTCTGTTTCCTGTTCCTGCTGGTCTCTTGCTATTTTGCAGCCTGTACATTCCCCGCTCTGTTCTCTGCCATCCTTAACAACCTCTGAGATCCCCTCCACACCCACTCCAATGGAGGCACTCCTGCCCCTCCTCCTCCTCCCTCTGCTCCAGTTGGCTTGTCTTCTTTCTTGATGTCTCTTGTCCTGGAGGCCTATGCCTTGCCCTACTCCTGTGGGAGAGGAGGGGTGAGGCTGTGAGGGAGCTGGGAATCCTCCACTTACCATCATCCTGATCTCACTTCCTGTCCTTCCTGTCTCCTAGGTCAGAGAGGTCAGGAGGGTCTCCCAAAGTCACAGAGCAGAACAGACACTTGGAATACCTTTCTCTCTACCCCCAGCCCCCAAATCCCCTCCAAGCTCCCAGCTTCCTGGTGGGAAAAATTCCTCTCCTGAGCATGTTGCCTGGCTGGGCCAGGCTCAGAGATGCCTATAGTTCACAAGATGGTAGGTCATGGGAACACGGTGACCTGCTGTGGTCACCAGCATATTCCTAGCCTTTAGAACACAGCAGGTGCTTAAGGAATGCCTGTGAAGTGGATAAATGAGGGATTTTGTGGATGAGACCCCAGCAGTTGGGGACTGCTCCCTGTGGCATCTGCCCATCCAAGGCCAGGTCTGTCTTCCACAGTCCTTTCCTCCTGCCCCTCCTTCTGTTTTGCCCTCCTCTAAACATCCGTGATGGCTACTTTTCAGAGGAAGGGTCTCGGGGGACCACCCTAGCACACCCGTTTCCTCGGTCAGGGACAGATGTGGGGGACGCAATTCCAGCACATGGACTTTTGGAATGTTCCAGAAGGCAAGTTATAGACTCCTGGAATGTTCCAGAAGGTTTAAGTTCGGCTTTGAAAGGCATTCTCCAGAAGTGGAGTCTGAGGTGCAGAGAGGGGAGGTGGGGTGCCTTGAGTCTTGGGGAGCTTCTGGCCCTCCCATCCCACTGATGCTCCACCAGGGGTCTCTCCTGTCTGTCTCAACTCATTGTCTCCTGGTCTGGCCTGTGTCTACCTGCCCACCCCTGTGGTGGACACCTCCAGGAGGCAAGGATGGCTCGCTCAACTAGTGACTTGGGGGGTGGGAGTGGGACCCCAACTGGCAGGGTGTGGCTCAGGAGTGAGCAGCATGAATTGCTGGTGGTTCAAATCATGGTCATCCTGGGCCTGGCCCATGGTTGGCAGCTTCTGGATTGGGTGTCTGTGTCAAGCATCATGCAGGCAGGGGTGTCTGGGTGTGCCTTCATCCACTGCTTTCTCCCTGGCACACCTAGAATGGTGCCTTACACATAGTAGTGATGTATTGAATCCAATACATGTATTTAAAGTGATGTATTGAATCCAAGCATAAACCATGTGATGTAGAAAAAAAAAACATTAAAAAAAATGCTCCACTTTGTGGATGAGGAGGTGGAGCCTCAGAGGGGAAGAATTTCTGGGTATCAGCAGTAGCGCTGGGCTGAAAACTGGATCTTACCTGGCTTGGCAACCTTAGCCGTGGGCTGTAGTGGCTCAGGTCTGTGTGTAGGCAGGGTGTGCCCTGGAGCTATGCCTGTTGGGGTAGGTGGGACTGTGTGTGTGTGTGCTGGTGGCCAGCTGAGGCCCTGGAAGCTAGTCCCTGCACCTGCTCCTTCAACCACAAGCTTTCTTGCTGCTGGCCTTGTCCGTCCAGAAGACTACCCATCCACCCTGCCCCCCACTGCCTCCCTCCTTCCCCACAATCCAGGACCCTTCTCAGGGGTCCTCCCCCTCCTCCCTTATGTGCCCAGAGCCCTGGGGGGAAAAAAGTAGGGAGGGACAAGAATTGAGGATGAGGGTGAAGGGGCAGGGGGGAGAGCAAGGGCAGGGGATGGGTTAAGGAGGAGTGTGTGATGTCAAGCAAAAAAGACAACATTAGACACGGATGCTGAGATGGCGTTTATCGCGGCAAAAAAAGGTGAAGTCGCCGAGGGAGAAGGGATGGGGAGGCGGCAGGGGTGTGGTGGGGGCCGGGGGTGGGGTCCATGGAAGCTAATACATGGTGCGCTAGGTCACACGACGGACACTGGGTGGGTGGGTGGCTGGGCGTGGCCCGGGCATGGCGATGGCGGAGGGTGGGGAGGAGGGGGACGGTGGGCGAGCCTCCGGGGGTGGGGTGGGGTGGCGGTGGTGTGGCAGGGAGGGGGTGGGCGGCGTCGCTGTGCATAGAGGATGAAGGGATCCGTTAGAGGAGTTGAATGGAGGCACTGGAGGCATGGCGGCCTTCCCAAATGGGGATGGGCGGGTGGCAGGTGCGGGCCCGGGGCTGTGGAGAGCCGAGGGCCCCTTAGTGGTCCTCCAAGTTCTGAAAGGCAGGGCAGAGGCCTGGGGTACCAGCCACCCCTCACAGAAGGACTGGTGTGTCCTTGCTGCCCTCCTCCCTCACTTCTCTGCAGGAGAGGAAGGTTTCGAACCCATTTGGGAGTCAAAGGGAGTCGGGAACGGAGCCATCCCCTGCCGTGCCTCTCTCTCCAGCCAGAGGAATGCATGCTACCACTTAGGGATGCTTAGAGCGCTGAAGGAGACCAGGTCAAGGGGACCGTGACCGACCCGCCCTGGGGAGTGGGCCATGCCTCCATGCCTCCATAGGCCTGAGATGCCAACACAAAGGGGTGGGGTGGGGAAAGAGGACTCCCCAGGAGCCCTGGCTCAAACCCAGTACAAAAGTGACTATTTACAACGAAGGCGTGGGGAGCGCACGATGGGGTGGGGGTACAGGGGAGAGACGGGGTCGGAGGGAGCGCTCCGCCAGCGGGAGGCCACGCCCCTGGGCCCACCTTTTAAAGGGACAGCCAAACAGCAAAGCTTTTTTTTTTTTATAGAGGATCTCTATCCCGGGGGCAGGTGGCTCCCGGGGGGGGGGGGGGGGGGGGGGGGGGGCAAGGGATGGGGTGCGGGTTGGGGAGGCATGGGCGGTGGGAGGAAATGGAGAGAAGGTAGCCACTGCCCCCAGCCTCCCTCCTCCCCCCACACCGGACACACAGTTTTCCGTGGGATGAACACAGAAAGGGTTAATCAAAAAGAGTTCGATGAGCGAGTCTGACGGTCGAGTGGGGCGGGCTGGAGCAATGAGGCCGCGCAGGTTCCGGTGGCCGGTGGTGATGGAGTCACTTAGAAGATGAGAGGTTGGTGGTTTTAAGAGGGTGGGATGGGGAGGGGGAAAGGGAGGTGGGTTAGGCAGTCCCCCAGTTATCTCTGAGAGATAAGACTAGCTGAGAAGGGATTAAAAACCAGCAGCTTTGAGCACCACCAGCCCCGACGGAGACGCCCCCCTTCCATTCCTGCGACCCTGTCCTCCTTCTTGCCCCCAGCCCACGGCTCCCAGAGGACCCTGAAGCTGACCACCCGCCAGGACACGCACAGCGCGGAGGGCTGGGTGTGGCGAGAGCCCCAGAGCCGCCTCCCGGCCTCCAGAGTGACCTCCAGTTCAGGCTGTCGCCACAGCCGGCGGCGGTTCCAGGCTGCGCGGGGCAGGTGCGCGAGTTGTCGCAGGGCCAAGGCCAGCCTAGCTATCGCGACAGGTGCGCACCCACGCTGCAGCCTGGGAAGCCAAGCTGCCGTCCTCATGGCCACTCCAGCGCGCACCTGTGCTCACGCTCAGTTCCATCACAACCCTTGGTCCTGGTGTTCCAAGCACAATTGTCAACACCGGGGAAGACGCCTCTCCGGGGCTCCCGGGGAAAGGGGGGGGGGTGCGGATGGAGACCAGCAGAACCCAAAGCAAGGGAGAAAAGGTATAAGAGGGAGGGGGAGGCAAGAAAAACCAAGCGAGGAAATATTGGGGGGTTTGGCGGCCAATAGGGAAGAAGGAAGAATGCCACTTGGGGAAAAAAAGTGGCATGACATTGTCCCAAGTATAGGTCCTCAAGTCCCCTAAGCTGACAATTAGCAAGCTCCTTTTGGGATACCCATAATTCCCACCTATGAGCCCAGGGCAAAGGTTAGGGTGGATAAACAGGGCTAAGTGTGGCTCCCCGATCCCTGCCCCTATTAATTATTGCAGCAAAACCTCCTTGCCCACGTGGAAATGGCTGGGACAGGGCAGAAGGCGGCGGCTGGGCAGGCTGGCTCAGAGCTCAGGGGGGCAGGGGGTGGATTTGGCACATTGGCCCCCTCCTTCTAAGTGCTTCGGGGTCCTTCTCTCACATTCAGCCAGTCCTCCCTTGGGCCAGCAGAGGAGGGGCACAACTGGTCACCCCCCATTCCCAGTTTCTATGGATTTGCCCAGAAGGAGGCAAACGGGGTTGTCCCCAGCTGGTGGAATTTGGGGTGGGGGGATCTAAAGGGGGTTGGGGGAAAGGCTAGCTGAAAAGGAGAGTTCTTTTTTTTTTTTTCTTTTCCTTTTTTCTTACAAAGATTCTAAGAAAAATTCGGGGTGGGAAGGGCTGAGGAAGGAGGACCCGACACAGACTTTCTCAAAGCCTCCTGGGGGTCGTTCCCCGCCCCCCGAGTTGGTGGCCCTGTTCCTCTCCCATCAGCCCAAGGTCCACTCCTCCACCCCACCCCTGCTCCCCGGGGCGGCTCAGTTCCAGGGAAGTTTGGCACTTTTTTTTTTCTAAATGGGGGAAAGGGGCCAGAGAGAAGAGGAGGAAGACAGACTGGACAGATGACCATGGGAGCCACAGCGAGGAGGGACAGAAAGGCAGAGAGAGGGCAGAAGGTAGTGGAGGCTGGAGGGTGGCTGAGAGGGGCAGAAGGATGCAGCTGAAAGTAGCAAACACCAAGTACCTAGCAGGTGCCAACAGTAGGGTGCCAGGCAGCCGCTCAGACTCGCTGAGATCTGATTGGCCAGTGGGGAGGTGGGTGGGTGGGTCTTCAATAACTCCACCCCCTCCCGCCCCCAGATTAGTGTCCCCTCTGGACAAACTGTAGCAAAGAAGATTGAGGTCAGATTGTAGAAGGGACCATCAGGGGACAGAAAATATAGTAAAGTTTCCCCAGGGGAAACTTCCACAAGGGGAAAAGGGGATGTGGTTCCCCACTCAGCAATGTGGTGAGGGAGCTAGCTCACTGAGCTGCCTTTTGGATAGCCCTGGCTGGTGGGGGGGAGGGGAATGTCACACAAGACACCCCTCCTCAAAGGGGAACACTTTGCAGGAGGCCCAGCCTCTAGAGATGTTGTCTGTGGGATGGGGAGTGCTGGTCTTGGCTGATTGAGACCAAGCCACTTCCCTTCTCCTGTTATGGATTGGTTGATGGAAAGTGGCTACCAAGCTGAGGATGCAAATGATATGCAAATGACCCTTTCTATCCTAATCCCCTCCCTCTCCCAGACCTGGCCCCTCCCCACCTTCTTGGCTTCTGCCCCGGGCTCATGGGGGCCTGGGAGGTTGGAGGGGATAGTCCAGCTGGATACTATAATACTCAGCGTGCGCAGGGGGAGAGACCAGGAAAATACTGCAAGGTCTTTGGAAAGGAGGAGAGGAGCCATGGCCCATAGAGCCCCCTCAATCTCCGGCCCCAAGAGACCCAACTGTAGAAGATATGTACAAAGTTACATCAGGGATTGTTTTGGCACTCAAGATCTCCATCTGGATTCAGTCTGGAGATGAAGGGTGGGGGCAGCAGCAACGGGGCTGGGAGGCAGGGGAGTGGGGGACCTGTACCCCCAACCCCAGAGATGTTGAGGGCATGGAGAAAAGTCACCCCAGAGTCCAAGCTACAGCCTCCCCTCAGGTGGAAGGGTTGGGGTGGAGATTCAGTGCAAGGTACCTCGAAGGCTATTGCTTTCTAGGGAGTTTTCACATTTTGATTTCGGGGGTGGCTCTCTAGCGAGGGGTGAGGGTGGGTCTCCCAGGTTTTAGGGGTGGGATTTCCCCCAAAGCCATGGAGAAGATATGAGTCTGGAAGACCTAGGATGCAGGGTGGGGGAAACAGGTGGGAGAGAGGGGTGGGCACAGGGTGCCCTTCCCCCAGAGATGCTGATGATGGAGCCAGGGCGCCACAGCCTCCCTGCTGTGGAGGGAGAGTGGAGGTGGTCTCCAAGGGTGGAGGGGAGGGAAGGGAGAGGTTTCAACTATCCTAGTCTATAAGGGTTGTCAGGCCCTGCCATCTACCAACAGGGTCCTTAGCGCTGCCTCTGGCTATAGTGCCTGGCGAGCCACTCCCATACCAACTCTCAGCCGTGCCCAAGGCAGTCACACCAGAACACTTTGATCTGCCGATGCCACCCAAGCATGCCAGCTGGCAAGAAGCCACCAAGCCACTTGAGCCACAGACCACAGGAGGACCCGTAGCCATGGCTCATGGACCTGTGCCCCAGGCCCCCACTGGCCTAGTACAGTGATCAGTTTGGCTCACCAAATTCAATAAACAAAGCTATGTAGCCACAGGCCAACATGCGAGAGGCAGCGGGGACCTGGGGGGGTTCTGTGACCTCAATGCTCACTGCTCTATCTCCTGCCCCCAACACCCCAGAATTGGTGTGACAGCATGGAGAGGACCCCAATAGTATTTTTTCCCCTTAGAGTCCTCTAGATGATTCAAGTACCCCCCTCCCCCAACCAGGCCAACACTCAGCAAAAGGAGTGTGCCTGGAGAAGGGTGCCCACGACCTGTCACCACCTAGTCCAGATACGCATGCAGCCTCCCACTGACGTCACAGGACGTGAGGAGGAGGTGCCAGGAGTAACCACCAAGGGAGAGCACACAGGAGTACCTAGCTCTTGGGGCCACCAGAAATGACCTCAGGGAATCCCTGCTTCCGGTGATGTCACACGGAGCACCGGAAGCGCTTGGGAAAGTACTTGGTGACATCATACCAGGCACCCTCCTTTCTGTTTCTCTAGTCCCAGGAGCCGCGTGTCAACCTCTGGCAAGCGCCTGCCTCACAGCACTGACCCAGGCCTAGAGCTGGCTTCATTCCCAGTGGCCTGGTTCTGCTCCCCTCCCCACCCCACACACAGCCTGATGAGGAAAGAGTGAAAATCCACTGCCCCCAAGAAGGGGTGACTCCCGTGGTGGTGTTGGAGTGGGTAGGGAAGCTAAGAAAACCCGGGGACTTAGATTCCTGCACCAAAGGCCCTGTCCCAGCTCCCACTGCTGCCCTGGAATGGAAAGCCGAGAAGGTGGGGCGCTGTTTTTGTTGTTTTGGTGGGGGGAGCCCCTCATTCCAGGTGATGTAGAGGCTCCCTCCCCCTCCTCCCCAATAGAAATAAAAACTTCAAACAAAGGGCAGGGAGGAGGAATCCTTACCAAAAGAAAAAAAGAGAAAAAAAGAAAGAAAAAAAAAAAAGGAAAGAGGGGAGGGGAAGAGAAAAAAGTGGAGGGAAAGAAAGAGAAAATAACGCTTTGTTTTCTATTAAAATCAACAAAATGCAATATATACAGATATCACACAGACCTGGGCCCTGGGAGCGGAGGGGGAGGCCTGGCTAAGCCCAGGGAGGGAGGGAGGGCAGAAGGGGTCAGTTCCGGGCTGGGGAGGGGGCTTCTAGCCCTGCCCCCCAACCTCTGTCGCTCAATCCTGCCTATGACTACCAGAAAAGGGGGAGTGCAGTCGGCCTACCCCTGCCCCTGCCCCAGCCCCAGCCCCTGCCCCAGCCCCAGCCCCAGCGGCGCACCAGGATCCCAAGCTGAGGTCAGGAGCTGGGAGGAGGAGAGGGAGGAGGAGGAGAGAGGGAGGGAGGGAGGGAGGGAGGGAACACGCGCGCGCAGGCCTCATCCCACTTTTTGGGGGTTTGAGGCCCTCACCCCCTGCTCGTAGGTGACCCGCTGGCTGATGAGGTATTGAGCGGCTTGCGTGGCCGCGGGGCTGCCCGTGATGGTGACCCGCCGGTTCCGCGTGCCTGGCAGGAACTCGCCCTTCTTGGAGATTTGGATGCGGGCGCCTGTCAGCTCCTGGTACTCCACCAGCGTCTTGCCCCCTTTACCCAGGATGGCGCCCACCAGGTTCTCAGGCACCGCGATCTCCACCAGCTCCTTGGCGCTCTCGGCAGCCAGCTTCTCCGCCGTCAGGAAGCCCCCGGCTGCACCTGCTGCCGCGGCGGCTGCCACCAGCGGGCCCCCTCCGCCGCCGGCGGCGCCGCCGGCCCCGGCTCCGAGGTAGCCGTTAGCGGCCGCGGCCAAGGCAAAGGACCCCAGGGCTCCAGGGGGCGGGGGTGGCGGCGGGGCAGCTCCTCCCGCTGGCCCGGCCCCCGCCTCACCCGCGTAAGAGGCTAGCAGGTTGGCGGCCGCGGCCGCGGCGGGGCTGGCACCTGCGGCCACGGCCGCCAGGACGCCCGAGGCGGCGGCCGAGTTGAGGCCCAGGCCCAGGGAGTTGGTGTTGTAGCCGTAGCTGGCTAGCGTGTTGAGCGCCGTGCTGATGGCCAGCAGGTCGGTGCCTGAGAAGGCGGGCAGGGCTGCGGGGAAGGCGCCCACTCCGGCCAAGCCGGCGGGGCCCAGCAAGCCAGAGGCGGCGGCGGCTGATGCGGCGGCGGCAGCAGCGGGCAGCACGTCGGCTGGGCTGGCGTACGGTGAACCGGTGGGGTTGGAGTTAGCCACGGGGCCAGCTACGTTGGCGTAGCTGATGTTGAGGCAGCTGCTGCTCTGGGGGTCTTCCTGTACCTTCTGCACGATGGCGCTCACGGCCTTGTGCACCTGTTCCGGTTCGCCGCTGACCGTCACCACACGCTCCTGGAGGTTGATGCCCTCGGGCTTCTGGGACAGCTGCACCCACGCACCGGACTGCTCCATGACGGCCTTCACCGTTGCGCCCCCCTTACCGATGATGAGGCCGGCCGTGCTGTTGGGGACAATCAGCTTGGCCTGCGAGGGGAGCAAGAGAGAAGCTTTTTACGGTGGCCATCTTGAGGTCGTAGCAGGGGAGGGCACCTCCTGGTTGGTGTACAAAGCCAGACCCAGCTTACCTATTGGCATACAGCAAGTGTCCCCGCCACCCTTCCCCCCCTCCCCCCGGGGTTGTACAAAGTTGGTACAGTGGAAAGGAATTAGTCAAACTTGTTACAGTAAGATGGGAGTTGGTCATAGTGGTTGACACACTCTTTAGGATGCCCACATCTCTTCCTCTGCTTCTGATTCAACTGCCAGCTAAACTGCCCCCTGGGAGCCCTGGGATGGCTCAGGGCTTTAAGTCCTTGTCATGCATGTGGGGAAACTGGAATTGAGTTCTGGGCAACTGGCTTTGTCTTGCCCCAGCCATGACCACTGCAATCATTTGGGGAGTGAACTCAGCAGACAGAAGGTCTCTCTCTGTATATAGATCTCTCCTCCTCTCTTTTGCTGTGACTGCCTTTCAAATTAATTAATTAATTAATTAAAAAGAACACATTAGAAATATTGAAGTGTTTCCTCAGTGGATGATAAATGAACAGCTAATATTCTGGATCTTTTCAGTAGCCCTTTAGCACACTTGGTCCCATGTGCTCCAAATTCCCAGTATCTCCCCTGCATCCAATGGCTGAACCAATGGGCTCTACTAGGATCCTGCTTCCAGCTTGCACGTGTCCTTGCCTTGCCCTGTCCCATAACCCCAGCTGACTCTTCACTATTCTCACGTTGAGGTCCAAGAAATGCAAAAAGAACTTGGTCTAAGCTCATCCTGATAGTGAAGGAGCTAAAACTCAGTCTCTTGAATTCCTGCTGCACTGGCCTCTCCCACTCTGCGATGTGGATCTCCCACCGAACCCCTCCCTCTCTTTGTCTTTGGATATGGGGAGGAATTGGATCCTGCTCACATCTCCAAGTTGTAGTTCTAACCCCCAATGCTCAGAGTCTGACTGTGTTTGCAGATAATTAGGTTAGAATGAAACCATGACAGTGAGACCTTAATCCACTGTGAGTGGTGACCTTAGATGAGGACAAGACACACATACAGGGAAGAGCATGTGGGGACATGGGATGAAGGCAGCTTGTACATACGCCCAGGCTCCCGTGTCGGCTGGTCACCAGCCAGTTCGGGGTATGAACCTGGCTGAAGACAGACAGCAGCATCAACACCTTCTGCCTGAAAAGGCAGGTGTTAAATGTCTCCAAGACAAGAAGAGTGCTCACTTACTAACACCACAGTCTTACCCTTCGACCACCCGCCTGTCTCGAGCAGCTACAAATCTGGTCATCTTTTAGATTGATGTGTTGGAGAGAGACAGAAAAGATTCTTGTCCCAGGTTCATTCCCCAAATTCCCACAATAGTAGGGGCTGAAGTCAGGAGCTAGAAACTCATTCCAGGCCTCCCACGTGGAGAGGGGCAATGCAATTCTTTGAGCCATCCCTGCTGCCTTCCAGGGTCCCCAAGAATGGGGAGTTATAGTCAAGTGCCAGAGCCAGGGATTCTTACTACGGAGCGAAGGCATCTTACCCACTAGGCTAAAGACTCCCCTCCAACCGGATCAACTTTAATTCCAGCGGGAGATATTTTAAAACTCATTGGCTCCTTTAACTTTTCCGGGAGCATTTCAACGCATCAATTCCCCCCTTAAGACCCCCAACTCAGACCTGTAACTTGAGCCACCGTCTGTCCTCTCTATATCCAAGTACCCTCTAGGTATATCGGGGTGGGACGGAGGTGGGGTAAGAAATTTGTGAGTCCAATTTTGGTTGCTGCAAAGACTAGGGGGGAGATGTGAACACAGATTGGCTACAGGGGACTGCATCCCAGGACCGAGAGGAGTTGTCACAACGAAGAGGTGTGCCAGGTCCCATACAACTGCGATACCCTGGACAGTGATGTTGCAGACAGCTAGATTTCTGAGCCTGGAACAGAATCAATTCCTCTTCTTCTTATTGTTGTTGCTTGATGTTAAAACCTACTGTAATGTCCAAGAATGACGCTATCAGTGGACCAAGGCAAGCCCATACTTTGCCTAGTTCTGAATCTGCCCAGAAGCTGTCATCATTTCAGAAAACTTCAACATCAGCATTAGTGTAAAGTTTCCATCATTGTGCATTGTAGCTGTTTCCCTTAGCCAGGTTAAGGTGCAGGAAGCCAACTATTTCCTTGTTTCTTCTACTCTTTTGTATATTACAGTTCATCTTATTTAGGACAGGTGCTTCCAGTTCCAGCTTGCTGCTAATGCACACCCTGGAAGGCAGCCAGGTGATGGCCCAAGAGGCAGGGTCCCTGCCTCCCATGTGGCAGACCTGGATGGAGTTCCTGGCGCCCAGCCTTGGCCCCCAGCCATCAAGGGCATTGGGGAGAATGAACTAGCAGATGGGCACTCTTTCTCTGTCCCTGTCTGACTCTCAAATATAAATGTATAAATCATCTTATAGCTAGTCACCTTCCTTTTCTACATTATTAAAAAAAAAGTTTCATGGATAAAGAAAGCGTGGCATAGCCGCACAATGGAGCATTATTTGGCAACACATTTAAATGAATCAAATCCTGACATGATACACACTGCAAACACAAGTGAACCCAGAGAATATTCCATCCACCACAGAAAGCCGCATCCATTTACACAAATGCTCAGAAATACACAGAGACAAAGTGAAAAAGTGGTTACCAGGAGATGGGAGAGGACAGAGGTTGATAAAGTGCGGAGTTGTCTTGGGAGAGATAATGGAGATTTTCTATCAGCTGCTGCGAGGGATGCAAAACTCTGAACACAGTAAAATCTATGGTGAAGGACCCATATGTCAAAGCGATCTCAATAAAACAATCCAGGACTGGTGTGGTAGCCTAGCGGCTCAAGTCCTCACCTTGCATGTGCTGGGATCCCAAATGGGTGCCAATTCGTGTCCCAGCTGTTCCACTTCCCATCCAGCTCCCTGCCTGTGACCTGGGAAAGCAGTCAAGGACAGCCCAAAGCCTTGGGACACTGCACCCAAATGGGAGAGCTGGAAGAAGCTCCTGGCTTCTGGTTTCAGATCAGTTAGGCTCCGGCCATTGTGGCCACTTGGGGAGTGAATCAGTGGATGGAAGATCTTCCTCTGTGTCTCTCCTCCTCTCTGCATATCTGACTTTCCAATAAAAAAAAAATTAAAATGGTTGGAAGGCTTAGGGATGTAGGTTTGTTTTATTTTTATTTATTAATTTATTTTTTTGCAAAGTTAGATATATTATAGAGAGGAGGAGAGAAAGAAATGTCTTCAGTTTGATGATCCACTCCTCAAGTGACTGCAATGGCTGGTGCTGTGCTGATCCAAAGCCAGGAGCTCTTCTTGATCTCCCATGTGGGTGCAGGGTCCCAAGGCTTTGGGCTGTCCTCAGCTATTTCCCCAGGCCACAAGCTGGATGGGAAGTGAGGCTGCTGGGATTAGAACTGGCGCTCATATGGGATCCCAGAGCATTCAAGGTGAGGACTGGGCCTGGCACGATGGCGCAGTAGTTAAGGTCCTCGTCTCGCACGCCCGGGATCCCATATGGGCGCCGGTTCTAATCCTGGCAACCCCGCTTCCCATCCAGCTCCCTGCCTGTGGCCCAGGAAGGCAGTTGAGGACGGCCCAAGGCTTTGGGACCCTGCACCCACGTGGGAGACCTGGAAGAGGCTCCTGGCTTCGGATCTGTGTAGCATCGACCGTTGCTCTCACTTGGGGAGTGAATCATCGGAAGGAAGATCTTCCTCTCTGTCTCTCCTCTCTGTATATTCGCCTTTCCAATAAAAATAAAATAAGTCTTTAAAAAAAAAAAACGGAGAGGACTTTGACCACTAGGCCTTGGCGCCAGGCCCTGTAGGTTTGCTTTATGCATGGCCCAGGGAAGTCCTTGTCAATTATCACAGCCTCTCTCCCCACACATATGCAATGGGCGCGTGGTCTGGTGGGTGGTCTGTAAGATCCTAGTGACTGGCACCGTAGCAAGCCCTTGGTCCCTGCAGAGTACTGGTTTATACAGAGGGAAAGCTGCAAATCCTAGTTTCCTGTGAACTGGCAAATGTTTCTAACTATTGTATGCCTTCGTTGTCCTTGCTTCTACATGAACACCACCGTGGTTCACCTGGCTGGTTATTCAACTGAAGCATCGCCTGCACCACCTCACACCCCAGAATCCCAGCGTCCCACAATGACACAACAGGTAGAATCACAGACTAAAACACGCCCAGACTCTTACAATCCTAGAGCCACAGCACTGCTCAGAAAGACCCGAGATGACCACACCAGGAGACTTGCGGAAACTGTCAAATATTAAAACAACAACAAAGCCCCCGACGGCTAACACAGTGCAGGCCACATCCCCAGGCACTTTGTCCCCACAACCTCTTGACAAAGGCACTGTTACGACCCTGTTTTCCAGGCTAGGAAATGGAGGCAGCAAGTAAACAAGTTGAGTCAGGTCACACAGGTAGTGGCTAATAGAGTCAGGATCCATCAGAGATTTTCTCTCCGAAATTTCGATTCAGTGTTTTCAGGCTGCAACCCAAGAGTCTGGATTTAAGCTAGGGATGAAGATCGGCTGATCTAGCCTAGATACTCAAAGTTGTGATCCCCAGGCCACTGACAGCCTATTTGTTTGAACTTTGTAGTGTTTTAAAAACTGAGCTGGGGGCTTGTCATGGTACAGCCACCTGTAACAGCTGCATCCATGTGAGCACTGAGAGAAGTCCTGGCTACTCTACTTCCCATCCAGCTTCCTGCTAATATGCCTGGGAAAGCCACAGAAGATGGCCAAAGTCTGTGGGCCACTATACTTATGTGGGAGACCTGGAAGAAGCTCCTGGCTCCAGACTGGCTCAGCTCTGGCCACTGCAACCATTCAGGGGGAGTGAACCAATGGGTGGGAGATCTCTCTCCCTCTCTCTCTGTAAAATCTGCCTTTCAAATAAAAATAATCTTGAAAAAAGAAACAACAACAAGAGCTAAAAATTGCTGATAACTTCCCGTGCAGCAGGCATACACACCAAGTACTTTTCAAACATCACTGACTATTAACCGCCATCCGTATGTAGGTACCATAAGTAATCTCATGTTCCAAATTTCTAAGTAAGGCCTGGAGAAACCAAGACTTGTGCGTAAGGTCACCCAGGAAGTTCAGTAGGATTCTACTCCACAGCTGACTCTCTCTTTCTTTGGACCCTCTGAATCATAAGGCATAGGGTAAACCCTGGTTCTATTTCTTGTTCATGGAACTGTCTCAGAGGTCCTGTGGACAGGCTCAGGAACCGATGCTGGTGCCGATCCCATTTCCCCTGCAACATCCACAAACCCTTGCCAAACCCGGAGTCCCTGGAGGCCACGAAAGAGGCGGAGGAAGCGCAGATGCCCTCGCCTTGGTGTCCATGGTGGGAACACCTTGGGCAGATCTGTGGGGCGCCAGCAAAGGAGCGGCTTCAGCACCAAGGACAGCGGCCGCGCTCCGCGCCCCGAGCTCGTGCGGCTTTGGGGTGGGCTATCGAGGATTCCTGAACGTGGGGGAAACTGAGGCCTGTGTAGTGTCCGTCTCACCTCGGGGCGGCGACAGAACTCGAGAATCCCTGATTCCTCGGGACCTGTCTCTAGGTGCTAGACATTCAGGAAGCCTTGCTGACCCAGGCCCCTTTCGCCTCGAGCGCTCGAGTATTTTGGGGGAGGATTTAGGGGCAAAGGCGAAGGGCACAGAAGCCCCGTGCTCCCCTGACGCGGTCAGCATCACACGCGCCCGCGCAAGCACGGCCGGAGGTTCCGTCCCGAGGACACCTGCTCCGGTGCGCGCCGTCGTCATGGCAACCGCAAGGCCCAGAATGCCATTGGCTAGCTGCCCCAGGCCACGCCCCTTCCGTCCCGCCTTCCTCCCACCACCCTGAACCAGGGTAACAAAAGATGCTGCCCTTTTCCCTTCCTTTGCTTCCTACCGAGGTGCTGAGGAGGAGAGGCCCCGTGGGGACGAAGGGTGGAGGAAGGAGAAAAGAACGCCCCTGGTTAAACCCTGGGACGAGGCTGAGCAGTTGCTGAGGTCACTTCCGATGAGAGCAGGAAATGGGAGGCAGGTTGCTGGGAAACACAAGAGGGATGAAGTGGAAAGGAGAGGAAGGATGGCTGAGCAGGGAGTTTAGGTCACAGTCCTCGAGACCTTCTCCTTTTTTATGAATCAGGCCCTCTCCCTGGGGTCTGGAGGCTTAGAGGAGCTAACGGAGCTCCTAGCCTTTCGTATGTATTCATTAAAAAAAACACAACACTTTTACTCAGGTCGGTGGGCATTCAGCTTTGTGAGACAAAACCCCAGCCCCACACCACCGCACATGGGTCCAGCTCCTGGTCCCAGCTTCCTGCTCATGAGTACCCAAAAGGGCAGGCAGGGTTTGTGCCTCCCAGGAGGGAGCCCGGGGTAGAATTTCTGGCTCCTCCTTCCTTCTGCTCCACACTGGCCCTGGCTGGGGCTAGCACTGGGGGAATGTGAACCATCGAGATGGGAGTGGTCTTTTCTCTCTCTTTCCTTGGAGTCAGTCACAACAGCGTGTCCTGGCATTTGTCCTGGTCACGCACACCCGTGGAGTTGGAGGCGGGGTGAGGTGTGGGAAGTGGGTGTTGGCTGGGACTTAGGCAGCCCCACTCCCTGTCCTCCTGCCGAGCTGACCTGTTTGGCTCTGTCAGGGTTCATCGTGGTTTGGGGTTGAAGAATGTTGACCACTTCAGGCTTGGTCATCGCTTGTGGGATTTCTCGAACCTTCTCGGCAATAAAGCTGTGCACAGCGTTCAAGGCCTCGGCCGTGCCCTGTACTAGACATACCCGTTCTGTGGTTCCTGTGGAGTAAGGGAAAGAGGATGAGCATTCTTCATCAGGCAGGAATGAGGCCCCCCCACAACTCCGCCTTCAAACCAGAGAGATGGGAGGAGATGGGAGGATGCCTCAGTGCCTTGTGCTGTCTACCAGCGGCACTGGGCAGGGGGAGCCAGGGCTCAGCTGCCTCTTCCCCGTTCTTGCTGGCTCCCTGGTTACCTTGGCAACCATTCACTCACAGCTCTCCTCCCTCCCTCCTCCCCCTCAGCCCCAACCCCTTCTAGAAGCCCAAGAGCTCAGGCCTGCACTGGTTGCCACAGTAACTGGAACCCCCTTATCGGTCTGGCTGGCCGGGTCCTCAGCCCACCCCCAGGGGGACGAGGGACGAAGCCCTGTTGCTATGGCAACCCCATGAAAGCCTGCAGCGAAGGCCTCTAGGCTTTTGGAGAGGATGGGGAAGGGTTGGGGGATGGGGGAGGCAGAAGAGAGAGGCCCGAGTGTCTTGCCCAGACCCACCAGATGGAAGGCTGAGGAGGGCGGGGGAGGGCAGGGGAGGGCAGGGGAGTGGACCGGGTGAGTAGGCAGGGGCTGGGTGGGTCAAAGGCAACTCCCTTGTAGAGTGGGGACTGAGGGACTGGGAGAGAAGGGCGGGGTGGGCCATCCTGTGGCTGGACAGTCTCCAGATCCAGTCCACGGCTGTACCCTGGGCATCCTCCTATGGGCCAGGATTGGGGACCTAGGCTAGTGTGTTGGGATGTATACCTGGGAGAGAGATTCGGTATGCCACTGTGCCCAGAATGCGACTCCATGAGATTGTATGAGTGCAGCATGTGTGTGTGTGTGTGTACTTGGGCAGCCCAGCTTTGCGTGTGGGGAAGACCTCGGTGCCATGGCCAGGGTCCTATTTGTGAGACCTAGTTGAGTGTGCCGAGGGGTCGGAGGGAACAAAGAATCCCACCGAGTGGCTGGGAGGTGTCCGGGGAATGAGATTGTAGTGTGTTTGTGTTCGCGCACAGGTGTGAGTGAAAACGGACAGTCAGCCTTATTTCTGGTGTTGCCAAGACTCTGTAGTGAGAGCTGTGTGTGTGAGTACAGGCGTGAGTGAAAAGTGACAGCCTCATTTTAGGGTGTCACTAAGACTCTAGGGTGGGAGCTATGTGTATGTGTGTGTGTGTGTATGAGACAAGCCTCTTTGGTGTGTTTGAGCATGAGGGGAGAGGGGGACAGCAAATTCAATTGAAGTTGGACGGAATGCAAGATGGTAAATGTGTACGTGTACTACTGCAAGACAAAGACCACTTGGCCGTGGGTGGCTGAGGTGAGAAGGCAAGCGCCTTGGCCAAGCCAGGGCTGTGCCAGGTGCCTCTGTGTCCCTGTCCCTGCCTGGGCCCCTGTCTGCAGGCCCCACTCACCTCCTTGGGTCTGTGCAAAGTCCTGTGAGGGTACAGACTGCACGTGCCAGCCTGCCCATCCAGGACCCCTGGCTGGGCTGTCATCTCCCAGTCCTGCCACTTGTCTCAGTGTCCCTAACAGTCCCCACCCGCCTTGGGCCAGGAGCCTCACTCTTACCTCCCTTCCCCTCCCCGCCCCCAACAATGCTTTGGTCTGGGCCAAGGGTGAGTCAGCGTGCAGGCTGCCTTCATGTGGGTGTAAATAGGAAAGGGTGTGGGTTGGACTGGGAACCGAGGGACAGGAGGGAGGAGGGGACACCCCTCACAGAGAGACCGGCCCAGGGCCAGCGGCCTTCCAACTCTAGAAGTCTCAGACTCCTCTCCTGCTCCCACCACACACACCTTCCCTGGGGACCCACCGGGGGTGCTGATGGGAAGAGAAAAGAGTTAAGAGTCCTTAACTCAAGGACAACAGCTGGCAGTTATGCAACATGGAGCACAGACTTGTTCTAAGCTCTTCCCGGATTTCTGCTCACCTTCTTTCCCGTGGTGGCCGTTACTACTGCCGTCCACCTGCTACCAACACTGACACCCAGACAGAGCCTAGACTTGTCTGGGCTCGCTCAGCCAGCCGCAGGATACCTTCAGGATTTGGAACCCAGGTGTCTGGTGCAAGACACCTGTGTTCCTTGCCACCATGACATCCTTTGCTGAATTTGGGGGTCCATGGATGTGTGTTGGAGAGGACAGCTAAAGATTTCAGGGTTTTGTTTATTCCTTTTTGGTATTTTTGATATTAAGGAAGAATCTATGCCAAGGCAGGTGAGCCATCTCTTGAGTCTACACGCAGCATCAAGTGTCTTATAAATCAATGAAAATGCAGAAAACCAACCAACAGCATCTCCTTGGCTTTTTTTTTTTTTTTGTGGGGGTAGGGAGGGTCAGGGATTTGTTCAATATAAGAAGGGACTTCACTGAGTAGGGGATGGGGAGCCTGGGCAGACGTGGGATACATAACTCCTCTTTTTGTACCACAGTACTCCAAGCCCGACCTAAAAGGGTTGAGATGGGGCTTTGGGGTCCACCAGTCAGTATATGTGCTGCTGAAGCGAGCACAAGGGGTCCACCAGTCAGAAGGGGACTCCTTCTGTGTGTCCTGCCCCTCCTTGGGGTTTGCATCTGTTCATGGCATGCACCCAAGTGCAGTCTGTGGGAGCCCCTCCCTATAGCCTCCGCATGTCTCCCGTCTCCCCTGCCTGCTACCCTTCAGTTACATCAAAAAATTGCTCCCCAGCCGCCAGACATAGTGGACTGACTTCCAGGAGCCTCCATCCTGTGCTTCACCTAGCTCTGTCCTGTCCAGCTGAGCTTTTCCTCCAGGAAGCCCTTCTGACTGCCCTGCCTGAATGCCCGTCCTCTGAGCTATCCACTGCTCGCACACTGACCACTCCGGGTTTATCACCATCCGTCCGCACACCTGGACTAAGTCACCTGTCCCCATCTTTGCCTCCCCACACAGGGCCGTTTCCTGCGTGGCTCAACAGCTTGAGGAATGGGACCAGGATGGAGGAGGCTATGGCCTGCACCTGAGTCTGGATCAGCCACAGGCTGACAAACTTACACCTTTCAGGAGAGGCAGGAGAGCCTGGGATCAGGGTGGTGGTGTCCACGGAGACCCTGGCTCTGGCACTTGCCTGATTGACACTCAGCCTGAGAGAATAACTGGGCACTACCACTCCCATCCTCCAGGTTTCTCAGCCGCCTGCCCTGAGGGGGCGGGTCTCTGAGTTGGGGCAGGGACAGGAGGGAATGATGTGGCTCACGGCACAGAATGTGATCCAGGGGCAAGGGACCAAGTGTCCTCAGATGAACGTCCCTGCCAGAGAGGTGTCTTGTGGGCTCTGGGGGTGCGGGGCAAACTGGGCCAGGGTGGCAGAGAAAAGGAGGGCATGAGCCTGGGTCACTAGAATGTTCTCTAAACCCCTTGCCAAAGCTGCTTAGTGTGATGAGAGGCAGGGAGTGGGAGGGGTGGATGTAGAAACAAGAGGGAGGGAGGAGTAGGGAGAGAGTAAGAGAGAGAGAGAGAGGGAGGGAGGGAGAAAGTGCATCCTGACCCTGCGTGCACCAGCTCTGGTGTTTGACCTAAAAAGATCCCAGGGGATTAAGAAGCAACTAGAGCCAGTGCTGGACCACAGATGTGATTCCAGGGAGCATCCTGGGTTCCCACATGTGGATGCTCAGACATTGGTCTTGGGAGGGTGAGAGATACTGAGAGAGACTACAGCGAGTATTGGGGGAGGGAAGAGATGGAAGCAAGAATGGTCTGGGTTTAGAGGGCAGAAAATCAAAACAACAAAACAGCAAGGGGGGCTGAGATCCGAGGCCGAGGAGGGCAAGCAAAGGCCAGGGCTGGGCTTGGGCAGGGCAGGGAAGGACCGTGCTCCCCAGGACAGGGGCAGAGTAGTAGCCAGGGGCTGACCAGGATGAGGTTTGAAGAGAGAGGGAGGCTCTGAGAAGTGGAAGGAAGAGAAAGGAGGAGGGAGGAGGGCGACAGTCCGGGAAGGAAAGAGGAGAGGGAAGGCAGACAGACGGATGGACAGATGGGCTTGGAGGCCAGGAGGCCATGAGGCTGAGCGAGATCAGAACAGAACCAAGAGCCAAGCAGAAAGAGGAGCAGGCAGAGAGAGGCTGGCGAGAATGGGAGCTGACAAAGTCAGAAACGGACCAAGGCAGAGACACTGGAGGAATCAGAGAGAAGAAAACCAGTGGGACCAAGACTGGGCAAGTAGTGGGGACAGAAATCCAGAAAGAGTTGTTCTGGGGAGGGGAAGGTGCTGTAACATGGACAGTTGGTCCCTAAGCTCAGAGAGGATCCCCTGGCACCTGCCTTCGCTGCCCACCCCCCTCCCAGCTTCTCCAGCTGACCCGAGGGGGCAGGTGTGTGGGAAGGGGACACATCTGCCAGCACACCATGCAAATGAGCTCATGAATATGCAGCAGGCCCATTGTCTTGCCCTGCCCCCACCCCCATCTGCTCAGCCAGGCCCCTCCAGCTGGGGGCAGCTCTGTCTCCCTTAGGGGGAAGCCATCTTACCCTCCTTTCCCTTACCTGCCCCCCACTTTCACTGCCCCTCTAGGGCAGCCCTTCCCCCTCTGCCAGGATGCAGATGGGAGGGGCTACAGGGAGGACAGGTCCAGGGCAGAGACCTGGGGCGGGCCTCACCGGGATAGAAATCTTTGGACTTGGAGAGCTTGATGGTGGCTCCCGTCTCCTTCTGCAGCTGCACGATGGTCTGCCCGCCCTTGCCAATGATGGAGCCCGCTGCGTAGCTGGGGATCAGCACCTTCAGGAAATATTCGCCTTCCTCTGCAGGAGTACACAGGGCAGAAGAGGGTCAGGTGGGGCGTCTGTGTGTGCACTTGCACGGCGGGGTTTGGTCTTCACCTTTGGAGTGCACCAAGCTGGAAGATGGGCACAAAGAACGGCCCTCTCTTCCTCCTTCCCCCTGTGCCCCAGCACTTGCTCCATGTGCCTGACCCGGCAGCTATGGATACAGCCAACAAGAAAAACAGGCAAAGCTGCTTGATTTCACCAGCCAAGGAAGCATATAAGACCCAGAGAAACTTAACAAGTCACCCCGGGCAGGGTTCACCCTGATCCACTCTGCGACACTGGGGAGAGACAGACAATGCAACTGATGTCAGATGCTGGGAGGCCTAAGTGAACACAAAGAGGCAGGATGTGAGATGTGGTAAAGCGACGGCCAGCGTCAGAGGGAGGGTGGCACTGCTCACCCCCACGGCGCACCGCACCTGACACAAACCATGTTCTGGGACTCCACTAACACTGCTCTTCGCACGAGGCTTTCACGGGGGCACTCCCAGGAAGTGTTTTACCAAAGAGAGGGAGAGGGCCTGGTGTGGTGACCTAGTGGCTAAAGTCCTCGCCTTGAACGCGCCGGGATCCGATATGGGCACCAGTTCTAGTCCTGGCAGCTCTGCTTCCCATCCAGCCTCCCTGCTCGTGGCCTGGGAAGGCAGTGGAAGCGGCCCAAAGCCTTGGGATCCTACATCCGCGTGGGAGACCTGGAAGAAGTTCCTGGATCCTGGCTTCGGACTGGCTCAGCTGCGACCGTTGCGGTCGCTTGGGGAGTGAATCATTGGATGGAGGATCTTCCTCTCTGTCTCTCCTCCTCTCTGTATATGTGAATTTCCAATAAAAATAAAATAAATCTTAAAAAAAAAGAGGGAGAAAAGGTGAAGAACTCTCCCACCATTTGTTGGGGCTAGCAGCAGCCTGAGCTGCCATTGAGCCCGACGTGGGCAGGGGCACATGAGACTTGTGGCAGGAAGAGTGAGAGGCTTGTGTGTCAGGGCTGAGTGAGGGAGCAAGCACAGTCTGGGAGGTGAGGAGGGGAGCGAAGGGGATGGGGAGTTAGGGATTTGACATTGAAGGGCCTTGACTTTGGCCCCTGGTAAATTGGCAGAGCTGGGGACCCTGGGGCGAAGTGCGAGGGTGGGGAGGTGGCTGCAGCCTGGGTGGGCAGGTGGAGGCAGGCTGGTCACCGCCACCACCACCCCTGCCAGAAGTGTTGTCATCGCCAGCCATTACTCAGCCAATTAGAACGAGCTCTACTTTCCCCGCGACAGGAGACTGAGACCCAGAGAAAGCACCATCCTAGATTGATGTTTAAAGCTGATTCCAATCTCTTTCCACTCTTCCTGCTGGTGGCGAAAGACTGACAAGTCCCAGAGCAGCCTTGGACCTGGAGGCAGTGTCCATGGTGGTTTGTGCAGCCTCGGGCTTTACCCTGCAACCTCCTGGCAAGGCCCTAGCCTCTCTACCCTCTAACCAACCTAATTGCCCTTTTATGTGCCCAAGGTAGGCGTTCTAGAGACTTCTCAACCCTTTGCCATTGGCTCCGCCCACTGTTAAAACAGTTTCGGTAGCTTTCGACCTCCCCAATCTTGTTCCCAAAAAAGTTCCCACTAATCACCCAGGGCCTTTGCAAATGCTGTCTGGCCTGGCATTGCCTTCCCCTCACCCTGAAACTCCCTTTGCCCTGTAGGTCCCCAACCAATGCTGCAACGTCTTGGGGAGCTTTCATTAAACCTTGGACTGGGATGGAACCCCCCACTGCAAGCCTTCAGAGCCACTTATCCCAGGGTCTCGCTGTGGGCCACTGTCCATAGAGCTGACCACGTGCCCCTGGGGCTCATCAGCACTCCTGGCAGAGGAGCGACAGGCCTTGGGCAAAACAGGGGGAGGAGCCAACCTGAAACCACACCCCCAGGATTTGCCAACTTTCTCTTTCAAGCAAAGGAAGCCTTAAAGAAGAGAGAAGGAAGAGAGAAGTCTGCTCAGGTTGAAATGAGCGGTGGGGAGGCCCCCCTACACCTCTGCCTGGCCTCTTCCCTTGAAAAGTTCTGGGCTCTTTGATGTGGTGTGCAGCGGAGAGGCTGGGGAAGGGGGTTCAGACTTAAGGGGCTTCTCCAAGCTCAAGACAATCCTCTTAAAACTTACCTAATCAGTCCATTAAGCCTATTAAGTCGTTAACCCCCCCCCCAGGGGGCCTCCCCATCCATCATCCTGCCCTCTCCTCCCTGCGGGGTCCCCGCTCCCCATCCCTACCCCTACACCAGGTTCAGAGATGGGACTCTTTATGCCTGGAAGGCTCAGAAAGATGGGGAGAGACTCCTCACTAAGCCTTGGCACTCCATCCCCTCTCTCCTTCTCCAAGCCGCTTCCTTCTCGGGAATTGGAGGCGTTTGGGGTCTCTGAAGATAGCCGGAGAAGGCTCCTCCCCATCGGCTGCTCCTCTCCCTCGCACCTCCTCCAGCTTTGTCTAAGAATTTCCATATGGGCAGCCTCAGTTTGCTTATCTGGCCACTGGGACGCATGTGGCAGTCAGGCAAGGTGACTGTGATCACAGGAAACATGTAGGCAACCAAGGATGGCTCAAGGCAGAAGTGGCAGACACCAGAGCTGTCACTGTCAACAGAGGAGTCCAGCAGTGTGCTGTGAACCAGGGGAGAAAAGCCTAAGAATTGGGGTTTTGGCAGCCAGCAGGATGGCTCAACTGACTAATTATCTGCCTTGCACGTGCCAACATCCCATATAGGTCCTGGTTCATGTCCCAGCTGCTCCACTTCCCTTCCAGCTTGTGGCCTGGGATGGCCCAAAGCCTTGGGACCCTGCACCCATGTGGGAGACCTGGAAGAAGCTCCTGGCTCCTGGCTTCAGATTGGATCAACTCTGGCTGTTACAGCCACTTGGGGAGAGAACCAGTGGACAGAAGAGCTTTGTCTCTCCTTCTCTCTGTAAATACTGCCTTTCCAAAAAAAAAAAAAAAAAAAAGTAATAAATCTTAAAAAAAAAATTGGGGGTTTTTGTTGAGGAGGTAAGAGTGTCAATCACCCTGCTCGAGCTCTCCCCCAACCCTGGCTTGGTCTGAGCAGCCTCAGATCCCTCTGTCTCCACCCTCATCCCTTCTCCTTTCTTTCCCCACTCTCTTCCCTCCTTCTTCTAAGCCAACACTTCCTGAAGCCCCCACTCTGCACCAGCCTGGGTGTGAGGATCAAGGACACAGGAGGGACCCTTCCAGGCAAAGCCCATCTCCTTGACATTCCTTAGCTACCCAAACGTTTCTGTGCGAAGTGAACGCCTCACAATCACGGCTGATAACTGCCTCCTTCTCCACACAGGAATGTCAGAGAGGAAAAGCAGCTTGGGGGTCTCAGCATCCCCTCCAACAGCTTCCACCCTGGGGTGCTCAGTGGTCCCCCCACCCCTCTTCAGGTGGTCCTCCTAGGAAATATGACCTCCCACCTGCAAAAACTCTGCTCGGAGCCTTTGCAGAATCTTCCTTCTTGTTGAGGGGGGAGATGAGCCCCTCCCCAAAGAAGAAGTAAAACCCCTATTTCCCAGCCTGCCTTGTGGCTGGGACAGCCACAAGACCTCAGCTGAACGCAGAGCCCCAAGACGTTACACAGCTCCCCTCTACTCCACGCCCTGCTGGAACCACCCCTGCCCTGCCTGCAACAAGGGTCTTCCCTTGGGGACTCCAGCTCCTTCTCCTGGCAATGCTGAGGATGGCCCCTGGAAGCCTGCCCACGAGTCTGCTTCCCTCTTGTTAATAGTTCCAGCACCCCCACCTCATCAAGGAGTAGTCTTTCCCTCCCAGTCCCTTGGCCTTCCCCATGGCCTTAGCGCCCACCTGCCTCAGGGAGGTTTCTGGGAAGCTTCTGAAGCTCAACCAGCCCCTCCCCGCCAGCCATAAATAACATCTGTTTCTGCAGATTTGTAGTAAGAGTGTGGCCCATTTCACTGTTAGCACGCGTCATCCCTGGAAAGTGGCTGGCTTGGCCCTGGGCGATCATGAATGACCACAGCAGAGCAGAAGGCACGTGTGCTGTGGGCGTGTCTGTCATTGGGAGCCTAGAGGGAGCGCCACAGCTGGGGTGGTCCTTGGGACCCAGTGCTGTGGGAGATGAGAGGGGACGAGGAGGCTGGGAGGTGATGCTGGTGCTGTCACCGGGATGTGAGGGTGCGGGGTGAGGCTGCTGAGGAGGAGGTGGGGGTGGGGGCGTCAGGTGTGTGACGTCCTTCCACCAACGCTGGCCTTGGCTGTCTGGGTGAGAACCAGTGCGTGTTCTAGGAGGGGGTTGGGGGGGGTAGGTGTGATGGCTCTGGCTCAGTTGGTTGTGACCGTCTGAGCGAGGGGAAGTTCCCTGTAATGAATCACCAGGGACGGTGAGAATGGGACGGGCCAGTGTGGTGAGGGGAGCGATGATGACGCCGGTGCCTGCTGAGTGCTGGGCGCCAGCGCTCATGCCCTGGGCTGCACAGACACGATCGATCGCACCCGGCAGCCCAGACAGGTAGATCTCACTGTCCCCCATTTTCCAGACAAGGAGCCCAAGACTCAGAGCAGTCTGTGACATGGCAATGAGCACAGGGGAAACCCTGAAAGGTCTTAAAGAGTGAGGGGTGTCAGGAGCAGCCCATGGTGCTCCTGGTGGGCAGGGGGGAGCCGGGTAGGGGTGAGGTGTCTGCCGGGGGAGGGAGAATATCTGTAGAAGAATCCTTTTTTCTCTTTCCCTGTATTTGTGGATGACAGAGGTGGGAATGCAGTTGGGAGTTTTCGGAGGCTAAGACCACCGCAGCATGAGTAGCCATATCCGTTCCCAAGGCCCTTTGTCACTGTTTCGCCAGAAGGTACTTATTTTTTCCCACTGAGTCCCTGTCTGGGACTGTCACCCAATCTCTTTTCCCAAGTCCTTTTCCCTCAGGGCCTTGCCTTTCTCCCAGCGGCACCTGCAGGCCAAGTCAACGTGCCCAGAGGAGTTGGTGTGAAGGCCATTGTCATCATCTCCCCTTCTTTTCCCGTCTGTCCCCAGGGACAGGCAGGAGGGTCAGGCTGGCTGCTGAGGGAAAAGGCTGGATCTGTCTAGTCTGTCACTCCTGGCTGAGACACCCAGGAAAAGTCCCCACACCCATGTGAACCTCAGCATCCCGATCGGAGCCTGGGGCTTGCTGTCATGGCTGCCCGCATCACCAAACGTGTCTTTCCCTCTCCTTGGCTGATCGCGGACCTTGGGTAAGTTACTCAGCCTCTCTCTGTGCCTTCCTTTGTCCAACAGGTGACAGAAGAGAACTGTAGTGACAATCACACGATCCACTTTCCAGAACACATCCTGGCACACTGCATCGCAGCACCGTCAACCTCAGCCTCGAGCGTCACAACCCCGTCGTGTCAGGAGAATTCTATGGGACGCCGTGTAAGTCATACAGCGATCACGCCGGCGGGAGTGCAGTGGTCAGTGGGGCAGCTGGGGACCGGGACATCCAGACAGGACAGCATTCCACACCCATGAAGGAGTCCTTGGTTTGG
Organism: Ochotona curzoniae; assembly: GCF_017591425.1. Classification (NCBI taxonomy): domain Eukaryota; kingdom Metazoa; phylum Chordata; class Mammalia; order Lagomorpha; family Ochotonidae; genus Ochotona; species Ochotona curzoniae. Next base: position 53,981 of record NW_024465561.1, on the reverse strand, counting down.
AAATCCAAGTCCATTTGGAAGCTTTAGCAGCCCTACTCCCCACCCTGTACATCTCTTGGCCTCAGTTTCTCCACGGGAACTTAAGAGATAGAGAAGTGGGGTGGGGGAGAAGGACAGGAGGAAATGGTCTCTAAAGACGTGTCCCACTTTCCCCGTGGCTGAGGGAGACTGGAGAGTGCAGTGAGTAGGTATACAAGTTGGGGGACTCAGGTGGCCTGGCCACCCCGGGAGCTGTGTGACCTTGGGCCAGTGTTTGCTTTTCACATGGACCCTACTCTACAGAGAGGAGGTGGAGGTGACAGTCACGGGCAGTGGCAGCTGCACCAGCTGTTTGCCTGATATGGAGCCCTCAGAGTTGACTGAGCCACTCAGTCCCTGTAAGGGTGGGACACCTGCCCACAGGAGGGGAGCGGGGAGAACCCAGGACCTCCTGGGTCCTCCCAGCCTCTCTAGGACAAGGAATACCAGTGAGGCAGGAACGAGGGAAGGAAGTTGGTGGGGACACATTCATGTGGTGCTGGGGGTTGCTGTGGCGGGGGTGGGGGGAGCAGGAAGAAGGACAGGAAGTCCTCTCCCACCCTTCCCCCAACTTCCCTTTCCTCCCGTTTGTGATGGATACTCTGGCAGGCAGCGGGGCGGGGCTGAGGGGGTGGCAGGAGAGCTTCTGAGTTTTGTCCCACATGGATGGGACAGGGGTGTGAGGGAAAGAGGCTCCCCAAACTCCCACCCCCAGCCCCTCTATGCCACCTCTGGCCGACAGGGCAGGGTGTACGGGGCCCAGGGCCATCTCTCTCCCATCCGGAGGAAAACGCCAGAGGAAGCTGAGGTTTGTGGCCAAGGTGACCGTGGAGGAGGGGCCTGTCTGCTCTGGGGTCTCTCTTCATCCAAGGAGCTGGCAGGACCACCCCCCATCCCTAATTGATTGCCTGCTGCAGGGACAGGCACCTGGAGTTTCCAGCTGGGCTTCCCTTCCCTGATGTACATGCCTGCTTGAGCACACTCACACACACACACACACACACACACACACACACACACACACACACACACACACACAGAGGGCCCCTGCCTCTCACGCATACCTCCCTCCCTGCACCGATGTCACCCATTCAGCTGTCTGGTTCTCTCTCACACATGCCCGCCCTCCTGTGTGACACACCCACAGAATGACCCTCCCATCTCTGGGGTCTCACATTCGACCATGACACACACACACCTCTGGTTGTCACAGATCTGCCTGCCTGGGGTGTCCTTCCCTCTCCTTATTACACACCCTTGGGGCGTTTCGCCCACAAGCCTCTGCCCCTCCCTCGGCATACACCCACCTCCCCCCCACTCCGTTGTACACACCCCTTCTGATGTCACTGTCGCACACCTCATGTGTCACACCCAACCACAGCATCTTCAGTCACACCCACACCCTGTCCCTGTCACAGCCCATCCCCAGCATCGCCTGGTCTCCACCCTGCCTACTAACACACTCGTGTCACCCCTTCCTCTGATGTACACAGCCCACCAAGGCTCACACCCAGGACCAAGCCCATTCACACACCCCCTTGCATCACACACACATACAATACACACAAACCCTTTCTTGCTCTGCCTCAGCCTCCTCTGGGGTGATGGGCACACACCTTCCCCTGCACACTGGAGGGTCTCAAATATGGAGCCCAGCCCCTCTGATCTCGCCCTTTTCCTTACACACACAACACACACTCAGCGTCACAGCGCTCTTATTCCTCAGCCAGGCTGTACAGGGCCGGCACTGACACAAACGCACACCTGTGCCAGCCTTACATCCCTCTACCTGGCTTTACACACCCACCCTTTCCTCCACTTTGCCCCCCCCCCATGCCCAGCACAGCAGGCACCCAGCACGGATCCTGTCCAGGGGCCTTCACCCCAGCCTCCCTGAGGGACAGCCCTGGACCAGGACATCCCCGGGAAGCGGCTGGCTGACTGGCTGGCTGGCTGGCGGCTCCTGGTGCCCAGGCCTCCTGCCCTCCATCCCCTCCCCCCCGCCGGGACACGCAAGCCGGGAACACCCCTGCCCTGCCAGAGTCACATCACACACCCCTCAAGGACACGCGGACACCCGCCCGGGGGGACCCACGCCCCCCCTCATCCTCCGCGCCCCCCCACAAGGACACTTGCCACCCCTCCCCCCCAACCCCTCTCATCCTAGACAAAGCTCCCAGCCCCGGGCCGCCGCGAGGGGAGGAGGGGGTCAGGCCCCCTCCCCGACTCTCCTCCCTCGTCGCCCCCCGCCTCGGGGAGGGGCGCCGCTGCTGTCCCCGGAGCCTTGCACCTGCCACGGTTGGTGGTGCTGGTGGGGAGGATGGAAAAGAAGCGAGGGCCTGTCTCCCGGCACCCCAACCCCGCGCCCCGCGCGTCCACCGCAGCCCCTTTCTCTCACCTCCCGTGTTGCTGCGTTTGGTGGAGACCACCTCGGGGGGCGTTTCGAGGGGCCTCTTGCGGGAATCCGGGGCCTCGGGCTCCATGGGGGGGGCCTGGGGCGGCGGCTGCTGCTGCTGCGGCGGCTGCGGCGGCGGCGGCGGCGGCTGCTGTGGCGGCGGCGACGGCTGCTGGGGAGGCTGGGGTTGCGGCGGCGGCGGCGGGGGCGGCGGCGGCTGCGGGGCCGCGGAGGCCGTGAAGAGGCCGTGCACCGCGCCGGCGGCCATCATCCTCATGGTGGGGGGGCGGGGGAGGGAAGGGGATGTGGGAGGGGGAGGGGGCGCGCGGGTGGGGGAGGGGGAGCCCCGGCGAGGGGAGGCGGGCGGGAGCGGGCTCTGGGGGGGGGTGGCGGGGGTGCGGACGGAGAGCGGATGTGAACCGAGTGGGAAGGCACGGGGTGTATGTATGTATGTGTGTGTGAGTGTGTGTGTGGGGTCTCCGACCCGAGCCCGGGGAGAACTGAGGGGTGGGTGGGGTCTCTGTCTCCTCTCTCTCTCTCTCTCTCTCTCTCTCTCTCTCAGGATCTAGGAAGCCGGCCACTGGCCGCGCCCCCGGGGGTGGCGGACGGGGAGGCTCCCCAGGGCGCAGGGCCGAGCCCCCCAGGCCCTGCTCGGGGCGGGGGGCCGGAGGAGCGCAGGCGGCCGTTAGTGGGGGTCCCGGGGGCGGCGGGCGCGGGCGGCAGCGGCGGCGGCCCAGGCGGTGGCTGCGGGCCCGAGCATCTTCCCGGGGGCTCCCACCGCCGCTGGCTCCGCCCTCCCGCGCGAGGCCACGCCCGTGCCGGCCAGGGCCACGCCCCCGCGGCGCCCTCATTGGTCCTCCTTGGAAGCCCCCTGCGGGTTGGCCACGCCCCCCCATCCGGGGTTGCCAGCGAGAGGGACCTGCTTCTTGCCCCTCCAGGATCTGAGCTAGGGACCCTGGGATCGGCTTTTAGTGAGCGCTTATTCAGCGCCGGCTCTGGCTCCACGGGCGCTCTAACCTTCATTGCCCGGAGCCGGCAACTGTGTGTGTGTGTGCACGCCCACTCGGCAGATGGGAAGACTGAGTCGCACAACCTTACTCGGTTACGATACCAAACTCGGCTCAGAGCGTCTTCAGGTTGACAGCCCTGAGCAGCTGTAAGGGCTCAGGGCACTTGCCTGAAAGGGGAATCCAACTTAGAGCTTGTGACCCCAAGCCTGGCATCCAGCAGGCTCTGGCTTCAAACCAACCCCCAACACCCCAGGACATAGGGGCCTAAGAGTGCTGTGTCCCCCTGCACAGTAAGCCCGTCAGTTCAGGGGACTGAAAAAGTCCCCTTTTCCACAGGAAAGGTGGAGGGTGGGGGCGCCCCGCCAGTGTGGATGGAGGGAAAGCTGGATCCACGGAACCAGTCGCTGGCAAGGGGCGACCCTGTTTGCAGCTGCTCTCTCGTGTCATCTGGTCCCTAAGCTCCCTTGTCCCGTATTCTCCATCACTGAGGACTCTCTCCTTCCTGGGTCAGCCTGAGCCAAGGCTGGACTCCGAGGGACTTCCTGGAGCTCCCAGGGTGCTCCGAGTGGTGGTGGGATGGGCTCCACACCACTTCCTGCCCAGGTCGCCGGCATGCCGGGTAGCAGATGGCCTGGGGTGGACGGGGTGGTCGCCCATCTGTCCCCTCCCTTCATTATCCCTGGAGCCAAGGGGATGAGAAAGGAGGGGCTGTGGTCCAGTGCAGACTGAATACGCCCTCACCATCTTCCTGGTCCCTGAGGTGTGTGTGTGAGAGGTGGGGAGGAGGGAGGCAGAGCTGAGGAGCTGGTTGTCATGGAGACAGGGGAGAGGTGGGACGGGAGTACAGGGAGATCCCAGGGTCACTCTGAGATTCACCCCCTGGGACCCTCCTAGTCATACAGAGTCACGTCACCCAGGCAGGCCCAGCTCTACAGCTGTGACACACATGCAGGTCCTACTGGGGGTGCACAGGTGTATGGGAGCCCTGCACTTCCACACAGGTGCACTCTGACGTGTGAAGGCTCCCAGGGGACAGGCGTGCGTGTGCACACACACACACACACACACACACACACACACACACCTCTAAGTCAGATGAACCCAAAGACACAACACAGGCTTTCACACACAGACAAGTCACACCAGAACATTGTGTATGCCCTAGGTGCCCAGATTCAGGGCCATTCCCAACTACCTGTCTGGCGCTATGTACCCTGAGAAATTCCACCTATATGATCAGAGCCTCAGGACATACATGGCCTAGGTCACATAAGACATATGCTACTGGCGTGAGCCATGTGGACTGGTGGGCAGATTCCGTCAGGCCTTGCACACCATGCAGGTGGCCGCAAACACTCAGAGTCCGGGACACACAATGTTCAGACGTTGGTTGGGTGCCACCCAGTGACACACACAATACACAAGGGAGGCTGTGTGCTACTCGGCCCGCACACGGCCCCATCTCCACGCCCCCACCCCCCACAAACACACACATCCCGAGCTCTCCCGTTTGGTCGCACACAACAGCACGGTCGGTCACACACTCACACTCACACACAAACACAAACCTCCTCCTAGATATTTTTAAACCCGGGCTAGTTCTGCTGCCATGGCAACCGCCCCAAACCCATCACCATAGCAACCCAACGTCAGCTTTCCAAGCACCAAATCCTGGGGGATTGCAGGGCCCCAATCAGAGGCTGATAGAGGGGGCTGCACCCTCCACTATCACCCACGCCACCTCAGGGTCCCCACCCTAGAGCGCTCAGGGAGTAGAGGCACCCTAGGCTAAGCAGGAAGCAAGAATGAGGGGCCACAGAGCCCCAGGTGAAGCTGGGACAGGGGCCACCCCTCACCTGCTCCCTGGAGCTTCATGGGGGTGGCGCTCCCTGGAGGGTGGTCAGCTGCATCTGGACACACACACAAGCCTGGCTTTGCAGCCTGCCACGCATGAGCTGTGTGACCTAGGCAGGACCTTGTCCTCTCTGAGTCTGGGGCAAGGTTGCTGTCTCTGCCAGGGATGCTAACACCCTTGCAAAGAGGGCTTCACCGTCCAAGCACATCTACCTGCTAATGTTGACTTCCCACCTTCCAGCTGCGGGGACTCAGGCCAGGGGACTCCCCTGGGAACAGGGACAAATGCTGGAGTATGTAGGGCTGTCAGAAACCCTACCCCATGATGGGTGTGGCCACCAGCTCACTTGGTGTGGATTTGGACTTGTTTATCTTTATATATTTTTAAAATTTTAATGATCTGAAAGGCAGAGTTAGAGAGAAACAGAGACATCTTCCATCCACTGGTTCACTCCTCAAATGGCCACATCAACCAGAACTTGGCCAGTCTGAAGCCAGAAGCTTCTTCTGGGTCTCCTACATAGGTGTAGAGGCCCAAGCACTTGGGCCATCCTCCTCTGCCTTTTCAGACCATTAGCAGGGAACTGAACTCAAACTAGTGCAGCTAGAACTCAAACTAGTGCTCCTATAGCCAACACCTCAGGTGGCAGCTGTACTCGCTATTTCAAAATGCCAGCCCTTGAAATTGATTACTTTTTTTTAAGATTTATTTATTTTTTTATTACAAAGTCAGATATACAGAGAGGAAGATCTTCTGTCCGATGATTCACTCCCCAAGTGACCGCAATGGCCAGTGCTGTGCCGATCCAAAGCCAGGAGCCAGGAACTTCCTCCAGGTCTCCCACGCGGGTGCAGGGTCCCAAGGCTTTGGGCCATCCTCGACTGCTTTCCCAGGCCACAAGCAGAGAGCTGGATGGGAAGTGGAGCTACCAGGACTAGAACTGGTGCCCATATGGGATCCCAGCACATTCAAGGCAAGGACTTTAGCCACTAGGCCACCGCGCCGGGCCCGAAATTGATTACTTCTTAAGCAAGGCCTGATGGGAAAGTTGCTGTCATTATGCCCATTATGCAGAAGGTTCCAGAAAACTAACTAGGGAGCACAGAGCTACACAGTTCTGAAGGCTGGGATTAGGACGCTGGCAGGCAGTCACTCCCTCAGCCATTTCTCTCTCTTGCCTCTTAAAGAGAGATGGATAAGGGCCAGTATTGTGACACAGCCGCTTAAGCTACTGCCTAAAATGCCAGCATCCCATATGGGAACCGGTTTGTGTTCTGGCTGCTCCAATTCTGATCCAGCTCCCTGCTAATGGCCTGAGGAAGCAGTGGAAGTGGCCCAAAGTCTTGGGACTCTGTACCCAAGTGGGAGACCCAGATGGAGTTTCTGTGCCAGATTTGGGAAATGAACCAGTGTGTGGAAGATCTTGTTCATTCTTTCTGCCTCTCTCTTTTTTCCCTCTTTTCCTTTCTGAGATTTATTGATTGATTGATTTTTATTGGATAGAATTACTGAGAGGAGGAGAGGCAGAAAGAAGAATCTTGCATCCTTTGGTTCACTCCCCAAGTGGTTGCAATGGTCAGAGATGAGCTGATCTGAAGCCAGGAGCCAGGAGCTTCTTCTGGGTCTCCCATGTGGGAGCAGGGTCCCAAGACTCTGGCCCATCATCAACCACTTTCCCAAGTCACAAGCCGGGAATTGAACGGGAAGTGGAGCAGCCGTGACACGAACTGGCACCCATGGGGATCCTGGCACTTGCAAGGAGAGGATTAGCTAATTGAGCCATCACACTGGGCCCAACTGTACCTTTCAAATAAATGAAATAAATCCCCTTTTAAAAAGGAGAAAGAGAGAGAGACGGGCCTGGTGTGGTAGCTTAGTGGCTAAAGTCCTTTCCTTGCATGCACCGGGATCCCATTATGGGAGCCGGTTCTAATCCTGACAGCCCCACTTCCCATCCAGCTCCCTGTTTGTGGCCTGGGAAAGCAGTAGAGGAGGGCCCAAAGCTTTGAGATCCTGCACCTGTGTAGGAGATCCAGAAGAGGCTTCAGACTCCTGGCTTTCGATTGGTGTAACTGCGACCATTGCAGCTGCTCGGGGAGTGAATCGATGGACATAAAATCTTTCTGTCTCTCCTCCTCTCTGTATATCTGACTTTGCAATAAAAAATAAATAAGCAAATCTTAAAAAAAAAAAAGGAGAAAGAGATCAGTGAGGAATGTAAGTTCTTGGAAATGCTTTCTAGCTTCTGTTTCCTGGAAGGCGAGGCCTCAGTTTTCCAGCCTGTAAAATGGGGATGAAATGGTAGTATTGGCTGGGGTGCACCTGCCCTTGTGGGGCTCTAAATATGGGCTGTGCTCCTTGAGTGCTGCTTGTCGGTGGAGAGTGGGTCGGAGAGGCAAGGCCAGCAGGCCAGCGGGTGAGTGGACTGATGTGTTCCCAGCAAGGTTCCCCAGGGAGGCTCGGGCTGGGGCCGCAGCCCTCCCCTTCCCTGTCTCGGCTTTCTCCAGTCATAGCCAGCGTCTCTGCACCTGTCCAGTGGGAAGCCCAGCTATGCTGAATGAGGAGAGGAGTCCCCGAGTCACTGCTGGTGCAACTGCCCGTACCGGGGGCTCTGTCAGCAGGTGCACGTGTGTCGCTGTTAATATCATTTGGGGGGTCCCAGAGCGGGGAGCAGGGTTATAGAGTGGAAGGTTATTTTATTTATTTCTCTATTTATTTGGAAGCTTCTGACTCACAGGAGGAAGTTGGCTGACGTCACGAGGCGGCGCACAGAGCACAGGTACTTGTCCTATGCCTTAGTCGGCCGAGCCTCTACCCCTCGAGCCTGGGTGCTAATGGGGTCCATGGGGAGGTGCTGCTGGGTTCACAGCCCATTAACCAGATGCAGCCAGCACGATGGACAAAATCCTGGTATCGGGGCTATGGGGCGGAGTTCTGGGGTGCCTGGTCTGGGATGGGGAGGAATAGAGTCGCTGGAAGAGAGCCAGGGAAGACCCCAGGCTGGAGGACTTCCTGACATGGGCTCCCTCCCAGGCAAGGGGCCATGGATTGGGAGGGCTGTAACCCGGGGACTGCACCTCTGAGGAGCAGTCACCTCCCTGCGTGGTCCCTACAATGCCTCATAATGACGTGAATGGCCATGCTACAGGCAGGTGCTATGCATGGAGCGCCTCCTTGGTGTTGGACACTGCTTATGCAAAGGTGAGGGTGATGTGGGGGAGGAAGAGAGAACCGGGCTGGGAGGTAGCCCCTGTGACAAATGGCATGGACGTTGGAGGCCTGAAGAAGGTGAAGGGGTGGGCCCCATGGAGCCCCCACAGAGCTGCCCACAGGCAGAGGGGACAGCTGACAGCAAATGCCAAGGGCTTGAGGCATGGAGCAAGCCTGGCATGTTTGGGAAGGAGTGATGGGGAGCCCAGGGAAATAGGACAAGAGTCGGAGCAGGTTGAAGGAGGCAGGGCGGTGACTGGGCAAGGCCTCTGGGGCTGCTGGCGAGAGCCAGGTGTGGCTCGCCAGTTAAGTGGGAGCCACGGGAGGGTTTTGAGCAGAAGGATGCAGGCTGAGTTAAGTTTTATCACCAGGTGCTCTCAGCTGAGCATGCAGAACACAGGGGGACATGGGAGCAGGGAGGCTGGGCAGGAGTTGGCTTGGACCATGCAGGAGGCTGCTGGATGGATGCTGGCAGCTGGGGCGGGATGCTGGACCATGCAGGAGGCTGCTGGATGGATGCTGGCTGATGGGGCAGGATGGGAGTGCAGCTGTGGACATGGTGGACCAGGCGTTTCACAGCTCCCAAGCTTTGGTTCCCCCACTTACCAATGAGGGTACCCCTAGGGGCCCCAGGGCGACCTGAGGGATGGTCTCTCCTGGGCACAGGACACATGCTCACCAGTACTGCCGGCTGCTGTCCTCAGTGAGACTCCAGGTCTCATCCTGTGTCAGTGGATTTTGGGGGTGAGTGGGGAGCTGTCTAATGCATGTGTGTTGGTCCCTCATCAGTGCTGAGGGTTTTTTCTTCCTGGCAGTTCCCCTGTGTCAGGTGGGGAAAATGGAAGTCTAGCTTTCATCTTGCCCAGGAGCCCTCGGTGAGCAGGGGGCTGAGCCAAGGCTGGACGCTGAGCCTGCTTCTGGTCTCGCCTCGGCCATGTTGTCCTGGCACAGAGTCCCGTCCCCACCCCCCAGCCGGGGCTGCACATCTTCCTGTAACTCCCTCCTGCTGGGATCCAGTCCAAGTTCTCCTGCTGGCTCAGGCCAAAACCTTGCCGTTGCCCTTGACACTACTGCTTTCTTCATGCCTGTGGCCAATCCATCAGCCTTTTCTGCCACACCTTCAGCTTCTCAGCCTGACTCGGTCTCCCCAGCTCTGCCCCCTACACCCCTGCCAACTCCCACCCCAGTTTCACCAGAGCCTGCTGCCTTGGTGCTGGGTTCCACCCTGGTCCACCCTTTCCAGCCAAGCATTTTTTTTCTTCTCTTTTTGAAAGCTTTGTTTATTTATTTGAGTTAGAAAGAGGGAGAGACAGGGAGAGCAAGAGTTTCCATCTACTGGTTCACCCCCTAGATAGCTGCAACACCAAAGCCGGGACCTGGCTTCTAACCCAAGCACTTGGACCATTCTCCGCTGCTCGTCAGGTGCGTTAACGGGAGCGGGATCAGAAGTGGAGCAGCCGGGACTTGAACCCAGGGCTACTCCCATGGGAGGCCAACCTTGTGCAGCTTTAACACCCTGCGCGGCAGAACCAGTCTCACTGCTTTCTCTCCAAAGGCAAGTCATACACTGTTGCATTCAGGAGAAATAAAAAGATGTTTCTGTAAGGACAGTAATAGGTCATCTACATCGCTGTGCTCTTAACCACTTAAATCCATCGCTCACAAGCCCCATCTTCAGTTGAGGCCCCTCCCCTCAACCGAGGCCCCGCCCCAGCTGAGGCCCTCCCCCAGCCGAGGCCCCTCCCCTTAGCCTAGGCCCCTCCCCTCAGCCTAGGCCCCGCCCTAGCTCCTTGGCTTGACACTGCAGGTGCCTAGACTTGCACTGGTTCTCTGCGATCAACCGATTGATCCATTGTTGCTGGTGGAATTTGATTTCATCCGCTCCTTTTGCTTCCCCTTAGGCATTCACTCTAATGCGCCTAGGTGCTGGCTTCTCTGCCGGTCTTCTCTTTTTTTTGTTAAGATTTATGTGTGCCCTGAAAGCTATCTTTGCTGTGTGAGTGTGTGTGTGTTTAAGATTTATTTATATTTACTTGGAAGGTAGACTTAGAATAGAGATGCAGAGAAAGATCTTCCACTCACTGGTTCACTCCCCAAATGGTCCCAATGGCCAGAGCTGAGTTGACCCCAAGCCAGGTGCCAGGAGTTCCTTCCAGGTCTCTAATGTGGGTGCAGGGTTTCCGTGCTTTGGTCCATCATGCCTCCATGCATGTCATCCTCTTTGGATGCTAGTTTGAATTCTGGCTGCTCCACTTTCCATCCTGCTCCTGGCTCACGTGCTTGGAAAAGCAGGGGAGGATGGCCTCTGAATCCACGTGGGAGAACTGAAAGAAGTTCCTGGCTGCTGGCTTCAGCCTGGACCAGCTCCAGTGGTGTGTGCGCCCTCCTCTGTGCACGAGGTTTGACCCACCTTTGATCAGGTTACCATGACGTTCACTGCTCTGCCCAGCACAGGACATGTGTGCCTGTGCACAGCCCCCCCATGGCATGTTCTGGACCCTGTGCACAGCCCCCCCATGGGTGTGTTCTGGACCCTGGCGGCTTCCCTTACCTTTCTGGACACCCCAAGCTCAGCATTTCCCTCCCAGCTCAGCGCCAGCTCCTCCGGAGTCTCCTCTGCACTCCCAGTGTCAGCCTGTACTTTTTTCCTCTTCTCTCTCCTCTGGTCCCTCGCTCCTGTGTGAAGGACACTCACCCTCACATACTCTCATACACAGACTGTCTCCTCTCTGATGGCTCATGACCCAAATGCCTGTGACAGCCAGGCCAAATCCAGAAGCCTGAAACCCAGCCGGTGTCTCCCCCGTGGGAGGCAGGCACCCAGGCGCTTGAGCCACCACCTGCTGCCCCCCAGGTCGTGCAGTAGCAGCAGTTGGAACCAGAGCCTCGGACTTGACCCAGGCCTTCCAGTACGGGATGATGGCTGGGTAACGCCCCCCAAAAGAAGACCTTTAATGGGCAGCCAGGAAAGACTGCTGTCTTCCGCTTCTGTTTGTGACCTGTTGTACTCACCTAGCCTGGGGGGCTGGCGGAGTAGCCTTGTGTATTTATGGGATGTGGGGCACGCAGTTGGTGGGGGTGGGTTACTGGATGACAGACAGGTGTGGATGGGATGTTTGCTTCCATGTGGTTCGCAGGTAGGTGTCCTGGGGTAGGTATAAGTCCCACCTAGGGTCCGCTGTCCAAGGTGCTAATTCACCAGGGACCTGGCCAGGCTCTTGCAAAGGCAAGAATGTGGCTCTCTGGTCCCCAAGCCCTTGTGTAGGGGAAATGAGGCAGGCGTCTAAAGGACTGAGCCAGAAGCAAGCCTGGAGAAAACATTTTCTTTCCAAAAACACAGCCAGCATATGAATGGAGTGTGACGGCAATGTTCCAAAAAAAAAAAAAAAAGAATTCAGATGATGTCATCCATACTGTGAAGTTGAACCATGAGCTAGCTACACTGTAATGAATTTTTTTTTTACAACGTCCCCTTGGCCATGCTGGAGAAATATGACTGTCCTCCCCTCTCTGTGCATAAGGGGTTCGTCCAGGCCTGCTGTTTGGGGGGATTTTTGCAATGTTTGTACTATTTGTTAGGTCTTTCGGGCATGGAATTTGCTATGTCATATGCTAAGTGATTTTTTTTTTCTTTTGGGAGTCTTTGTAGGGGCCAGCGTTGTGGCACAACTTGGCATCCCATAGGGTGCCCCACTTCCCTTCCAGCTCCCTGCTACCTGGAAAGGCAGCGGAGGATGGCCTGGGATGCTTGGGTCCTGCGCCCACGTGGAAGACCTGGATGGAGTTCCAGCCCCGATGACTGCGGCCATGTGGGAAGTGCAACAACGGCTGGAAGACCTCTCTGTTTTCCCTTCTCTCTGTAACTCTGCCTTTACAATAAATCTTTTAAAGAAATAACATTTCAGAGGCAGAAAGATCCGACCCACTTTCTCGTGCTTGTGTTTCTGTATTCTTGCTCCCCTCAATTCCATCAGTCACTCAGGAGCCGCGTGGTTCTCCAGGAAAGCGTTTATATCTCTCTGAGCCTGTTTGGCTGGCGGCAAAATGGAGATCCAAGTCAAAATCAAGCCTCACTTTGCAGCGTCGTCATGGATTTTTACGTAAGCCACAGCCTGCACAGCGCTCACCGCAGCCTCAGAACGCACCGAGCGACCATCAACCGGTCCCGACCCAGAGAACATTCCCACAGCTCCCGGACCTGCGGCCACCACCGCACGGTGCGCGCGCACACCCGACTCCCTGCTCCAGCCACGCCCACCTGGGCGGGGCCTAGCCCGCCGTAGCAGGCGTGGGCGGAGTCCAGGAGCTCCTTCCGGGATTCTCCCCCCCAGCCTCCATCCCTACACCCAACCTCTTTGCGTGACTGGCAGCTCGTTGAACCAGTTATGATTGGAGAGGGTCTTGACGTGCGGGAACTCCCTCAGTTCGGATTGGAACGCCTTCGAGAGGGCGGGTTCTCGCCTGAGGTGGGGCGGGACAGCCTGACGGTCGTCTGCTTGGACGAATGGAAATTAGGCTGTGGGAGAGCCCGAGCCAATTAGGAGCGAGGAAGCCGGCTCCTGGGGCGGGGCCGGAGTGTCGGCGGTTGAACGGCTCGTGTCCGCGGAGGAGGTGAGGAGCGGCGGGAGCGGCGGGTGCACGGGGCCCCGGGCGGCCGTCCTGGGGGGCGGGGGCTGGGGGGCGATCGGGGAGGGGCGGCGGCGGCTGGGTGCCCTTTAACTCGGGGCGATGGGGCGGAGGACAGCGGTGTGAGTTATGGGGTGTGTCCCGGGTCTCTAAAGTTGTCCGAAGGGGAGACGGCGGCAGGGCGCTATAAGCCTCACCTAGATGTGATCTGAGGGCTGCCCGAGTTCGAATCTCGGTTCTCCCACTTGTTCTGCAGAGGCCTTGGGGCCGGGCGCTGGACCCCGAGGGAGGCTCTAGCAGCGTCCTCCTGGACCCGAGGACCTCGTCGTCTTATGGCTTGCCTCCCTGCCTTTGCATTCCCTAATGACTCCCAGACCTCCAGACGCACGACCCCGCCCCCGGGACACCCCAGGGCATGCGTGGGGTCGTGCACACGCGACATTTGTCTTTTTGCTCCTGGCTGGTCTGGGGTTGTCTTGCGTTGCCTCCCGGTTCCATCACCCACACGGGTGGTGAGTGGGATCAAGCGCATCCCACTCTTGGTACAAGTGCCTCTTGCAGAGCAGATCCGAGTGGGCTCCCTTGCAGCCACTCTGGCCTCACCGTCTCCCGTGTTTAACCTGATCTGGTTGCTGTGAGCTCCTCCCTGGGCTCCTGGCCTCTGCCTCCTCCCCCTGGAGGGAATCCTATGAAAATAAAAATCAGATCTTCCATGTGCTGCTTCATCCCCCAGCTGGGCCAAGTCGAAACCAGGAGACAGGAGCTTCCTCCGGTTCTCCTGCTCGGGTGCAGGGTCCCAAGGCCTTGGGCCATGCGCCACTGCTTTTCTAGGCTGCATGGGAAGTGGAGCAGCCGAGACTGGAACCCGTGCCCATATGGGATGTTTTAGCCTGCAGGCGGAGGATTAGCAGGTTGAGCTACCGTGCGGGCCCTAGATTGTTTTCAGACCGTGTTCCTGGCTCCCACCTCACTCAGCTGGCCTCCGAATTCCTTAGCCAACCCAGCCTCCTCCTCTCTTCCTCAGTTCCCGCCACAGCCCCCTCACCCACACTGCTGAGCCACTCTGGGCGTCCTGGCTGTCTTTTGAATCCAGCAAACCCGTCCCCACCGCAGGGCCACTGTCCTTGCCATTCCCTCCATCTGGCTGCGGTTCCCTGCTTGGCTGCATGGCTCAGCCCCTCCCTGCTGCCCCACAATCATCAGGTCTCTGTGAGGAGGTCAGCCTCACACGTGGCCCCGCTGCCCACGCACCTCAAAGTAGCTTTTGATGCTGCGGAGGTGGGTGTGTGTGGCTCTCCCCCTGGGGGTGGGGTGATACCAGGACTCAGACTCCCCCAGTGGGGGCACAGATGTTAGGTGGTCCTTCTGTGGTGTCGGCCACCCCAAGTTCTCCCTGCTTCGGGTGGTGGGTGGGGCCAGGGTTGGGTATCAGACTGGGCAGACTGTGGTCCCTGGTGTGCCATGGCCCACTCATGAAACACTCTGGGGCTGGCTTGGAGCCGAGGTGGGGAGGGTACTGCTGTCAACACACTCCTCTCCTGTGGCCACTCTGCTGGGCAGGGCTGGGGATGCTGGGGACCCTGCCAGAGTCAGAGAGGCCTTCCTGCAGGAGAGCATACTCCGCTGATGGGACCCTGGAGAGTGGGTGGAGGGGAGAGACCAAGGCTCCCTCCGAAGGGCCAGGAACCCTGTGCACGTGGTCTCCTGTGACACAAGCGATCCCCACTGCAATGCCTCCAGGCAGGGCATTGCAGTTCAAGAAGGTTGCCAGCTTCTCATGGGCCCAGTACAGGGATGGCAGTGGCGAGTGCAGCCACTGTTGGAAATATCTTCCATTCATTAACGCTTATTATTTTTAAAGATTTATTTTTATTGGACAGTCAGATACACAGAGAGGAGGAAAGACAGAGAGGAAGATTTTCCATCCACTGATTCACTCCCTAAAGCGGCCGCAATTGCTGGAACAACGCTGATTCAAAGCCAGGAGCCTCTTCCAGGTCTCCCACACGGGTGCAGAGTCTCAAAGCTTTGGGTTATCCTTTACTGCTTTCCCAGGCCACAAGCAAGGAACTGAATGGAAAGTGGGGCCACTGGGATTAGAAACGGCACCCATATGGGATCCTGGCACATTCAAGGCGAGGACCTTTTGCTGCTAGGCTATTGGGCTGGACCCTAAGACTTATTTTTTATTTGAAAGACAAACTTATAAAGGAGGGAAAGAGATCTTCCACCCACTGGTTCATTCTCCAGTTGGCCACAATGAATGGCTGAAGCTGGGCTGGTCTGAAGCCCGGAGCCAGGAGCTTCTTCTGGTTCCCCCAAGGTTTTGTGCCATCCTCCATTGCTTTCCCAGGCTACAATCAGGGAGCTGGATGCAGCCCCCATGTGGGATGCCAGAGCTGCCTGTGGAAGGTTAGTTTATCCTGTCAGGGTGCCAGCCCCAGGAAGCACCTCCTATGCATCGACTCAATCACCTCTCATTCTGGTCACTGTACTATTGGAGAGGACCAGGAGGGGGCAGGTGCCTCACCCCAGGCCAGGCCATAGGAGCTTGGGGGTCTGAGCCCAGAGGGCCCCAGCCTGCAGCAGGTGCCAGGCGGGAGACCACGGGTGGGTTGGTGCTAGGAGGCACAGGCCAGGGCAGAGGCTGGGTGATTAATTGGGGACCTGATTCCTTGACTCTGGCTATAGGATTGTAAGCAAGGGTCAGTTTCACCTTCCCTAATGACCACGGGGGAGCACGCCCGGTGCAGGCCTGACTTTACTCGCTAGCAAGGGTCGAACCTGAGGCTGGTGCTGGAAGCTGAAGCTGGGGAAGATGAGCGAGGGCGAGCTTGGAATTGGGGTGATATCAATGACCAGGGTGCGGCCCTGGTCCCGTAGTAAGGATGGAGGATGTGGGTAGAGGGCCAGGGTCTGGCGGTGGGTGGAGGGGAGTGGCCCTGGGGGATCCCAGAAATGGGTGAGAGACTGTTCCCCGGGGAGGGGGCTCTGGGAAGTGCAGGGCTGTAACTTGTACCTGCCGTGAGGGGAAGTGTCTCACCACTTGGGAGAGCATGGACTCGGGTGGGCTGTGGAATGCAGGTGGAAAACGGTGTGGGGAAAGTGGAACGTGGGACTGGGGTGTGGGGGTGGGGTGATGGGATTGCGGAATACAGGAGGGCCCTGGGAGCTATGGGGTCAGGAGCTGTGGGGAACTGTGGGGTAGGGTGGGAAAGTGGGGAGCAGATGCACTGGCCCTCTTCCACTTGCACAGAGCGGGCTGGAAATAAGGGGACTGATGGGGTGTGTCACACAGGGAGAGAGGAGAGTGGGGTTCTGTGGAGAGGAAGGAAACGCAGAACCTTCCCACTGGAGGCTGGGCCAGGGAGGAGGGTCGGGCCGCACACATGTGGGATTTATTCCATCAGAGGCGACAGAGCGTTTGGAAGAGGAGCTGGGCTGGGGAGGTGAGGGCGAAGCTTGTGCAGGTGAGGGAGGAGGTGGTGTGCGCAGGAGAGGGTTGAATTCCAGCGGAGAACTAACAACAGGTGCCTAGGTGGTGGGGCTGGGACTAAATTCAATGAAAGTGCAGGGTGCAGGGTGGAAGGGGTTGCTCTCCATGAGAGAATGGGGTGGGGGATGTATGCAGAAGAGTGGGGAGGGAGGAAGGCAGGGGTGAGGTGTGGAGCAGAGAGGGAGGAGGGCAGGGGTGAGGAGGTGTGGAGCAGGGAAGGAGGGCAGGGGTGAGGTATGAGCAGGGAAGGAGGACAGGGGTGAGGTGTGGAGCTGGGAAGGAGGGCAGGGGCGAGATGTGGAGCAGGGAAAGAGGGCAGGGGCGAGGTGTGAGCAGGGCACCGCTTCCCCTTGGTGGGCATGGTGATGCTGTGCTTGCTTGCCGACCTCCAGTGCCATGGCAACGGCGTGGTGCGGCTGCTGATTGGCTGGCGGGGTGTGAGGGGTGGGGCTGTGGGTGGGATCTATGGCATCTGGCCTGAGAGTGAGGAAGTCATTGGAATGAACAGTCAGACCCTGGGTTGTTAACCCACACCTCTGGTCCCTCAGAGCCAAGCAGAAATTACCCTAGTGTGGGTTTCCTGGGGGAAGGGGTCTCCAGGTTTCCGGAATCCCCTCCAGAAAGCACAAGAGACTGTCAGGACATCTGTGTTCCGGGGCCCCTGTAACGTGGCCTGGCCGGGTCTCTGCGGAGCTTTTAGGCTGGCGCCTTCTCCAAAGGTTCTGCCAGGCTCGGTGGGGGGAGCGCAGGTGCCGCCCCGGGCGGATAGAGGAGCGTGAGTGCCCGTCGGCCCCGCCGTCTCTGATCTCACCATCTCTTACCCTTTTCTGCTTGCTCAGCGGCTGCTGCCTGCACTGACCTCCCGGCTCTGAGAACAGCCCACAGCTGGCCCAGGTGTCGCTGTTCCCACCGCCTGCCCCTACACTGCGGGGTATGGGAGGGTCTCCCTCCAGGGAAGCAGGCCTGCCCACACCGTTCACACATATGCTGGCTGCCCTCACGCTGGTCTCCTGTGGCCTCCCCAGCTCCTGGTTTTATTTGAGCACTCTGATCCATCGTGGGGCAGGGGGAAGCCCCCATTCTGGGCCAGCACCTGGGGTCCGAGCTCAGGGCGCAGGCCAACCACCTCCCCCAGCTCCCGGGCTCCTGGCTGGGAGAGCAGGGGCCCTGGGAATGGGCTGCTTCCCAGGCAGCCCGCAGCCCTGGCGGTCCCCTCGCCCGGAGCCCTCTCCCCAGAGCCACAGCCTTCCCAGCCCCTTCTCTGCTCTGCTGCTCTGCCCACCCCACCGATCCTGGTCTCTCTGTCCAGCTCAGCTTTTCTGCACAAACATTCATGGTGTGAGTGATGGTCTCATTAAGGTGATATGATTGGCAACCATACATTCTTGTACGCCTGCATGGGCTCTTAGTCTACCCATTTACCAGATTAGGAAAGTGAGGCAAGGGCCCAGTGTGGTAGCCCAGTGGCTAAAGTCCTCATCGTGCATTCACTGGGATCTCATATAAGTGCCAGTTCATGTCCCTGCTGTTCCACCCACCTTCCCGGCCCTGCGCTCCCAGCCCTGCTTTTCCCTGTCCGCAGTGACCCTGGCCATGAACCAGCCAGCCAGCCTGCAGGTGGACTATGTCTTCCGGGGCGTGGAGCACGCCGTGCGCATGGCAGTGTCTGGTCAGGTGCTGGAGCTCGAGGTGGAGGACCGGATGACGGCTGACCAGTGGCGGGGCGAGTTCGATGCCAACTGTGAGTGTGGCAGCCTGGGGTGGGGCGGGCGGAGTGTGTCCCCCCAGCCCACAGGGACCCCACCTACCTGCCCCTTCTGTGCTTGGCCAGCAGCTCTGCGAGGTGGTGGTGAGAGGGAGGGGGCTGTGGGTGGAGGTGCTGGAGTGGGGGAGGTCTGGAGAGCTTGGGTGCCCCCTGCCTCTGGCTGGGCCAGTGGTCAGATCTCAGGAGGGACTCCCCCTCTCCCTCCCCCCTCCGTCAGTCATTGAAGACTTGACACACAAGACGGGGAACTTCAAGCAGTTCAACATCTTTTGTAACATGCTGGAGTCGGCTCTCACACAGGTAGGGCCAGGGCCGAGGCTGGGGGGGGTCCAGGCCGGAGTGCTCTGCGGGAAACCCTTCCCCTCCGTCTCCCCGGGAGACACAAGGCCCTGACTCCTGTCTCAGCTGCGATCGGCTTGTCCCAGTTCTGCTAGCACTTAGTGCTGTGGAGGAAGACTAGCGCCACTCACATTCGTTTTTAACGGTTTGAAAGAGGGAAGGAATGAACTGTCTGCTTGCTGGTTCACTCCTCAAACAGCTGCAGTGGCTGGAGCCGGTCCAGGCTGAAGCCAGGAGCTTGCAACTGCATCCGTGTCTCCCACGTGGGTGGCAGGGGGTGCCCAAGCAGTGATCCCAAGTCACGAGCAGGGAGCTGGATGGGAAGTGGAGCAGCCGGGACTTGAACCGGCGTCCATGTGGGATGCTGGCGTTTCCTGCTACAGATGTGCACTCAAGAGTTGTGCGGTGATAACAGGAGTGCACGCAGGCTCGGTGGCAGCTCCCGCTCCCCTCTCCCGACAGAGCAGTGAGTCCGTCACGCTGGACCTGCTGACCTACACAGACCTGGAGTCCCTGCGGAACCGCAAGATGGGGGCCCGGCCCGGCTCCGTGGCCCCCAGGTCAGCCCAGCTCAACTCGAAGCGCTACCTGATTCTCATCTACTCCGTGGAGTTTGACAGGTGGGGGCCGAGGCCGGGGAGGAGCCCCCTGGTCACCTGGACACGGGCAGGTGGTGAGGGAGAGAAGGGGCTGGTGATGGCCATGGGCAGGGGACAGTGTCCGCTCAGCTCTCGCGGCTCCTGGGTTTCCCAGTGAGAAGGGGAGAATACTCTAAGAACATAAGTGGCTGAGGGGAGCATCCGTGAGGCAGATTCCTCCATGGGGGAATAGAGGAACGGAGTTAGGCTTGTGCAGCAGCACCCCCTCCAGCAGGGGTGACAAGGAAGTGGCTGTAGTTTGTGCTTGTTGGGGGGCCCTGTCCTCGCTCGCGAGGGGCTCCTGGGTGGTGGTCCGTGCAATCTGCCGCGCGGCCTTGTCGCCCCCTGCTGGCGAAGCGGACATCGGCAGCCTGTTACCTGTGCAAGGGACTGGACCCCCATCCCCCCCCAGCCTGCTGCGTTTACCCCGGGAGGATTGGGGGATTGTTGAGTTTGGAGTCCTGGGGTGCCCTGCAGGGGGTTCTCAGCCTCTGAGGTTCCCCGGTTCTGGTCCTCCCTCCCGTAGGATTCACTACCCGCTGCCCCTCCCGTACCAGGGCAAGCCCGACCCCGTGGTCCTGCAGGGCATCATCCGCTCCCTGAAGGAAGAGCTGGGCCGCCTGCGCGGGCTGGACGGCCAGGACGCTCGGGACTCCCGGGAGACGGAGATCTGGCATCTGCGGGAGCAGTGAGTGCGACCTGGGCGGCCGGCATGGGGTCGGGTGTGGGTGCATGCAGGGACCTCGTGCTGGGCACTGTGAGTGCTGCGGACCAGGTGCCAGCAGGGAGGACCCGTCCTCTGCCCTCTGGGTCTGCCGGGAGGAGCCTGGCTGTGCTGGGCTGGGCTGAGGGGCAGAGGAGACTGGGGGTCAGCTGCTGGGTCAGCGTCCTCCCGCGGAGGCGCCTGCGCTTCCCAGGCCGGCCACACGGGGGCACCCTGAGCCTTTGGAACTTTCGGCAGAACCCACTTGGGGCCGGCAGCTGCGGCCAAGTCAGAGTTTGGGAGGAGAATCATTCGTTCATTCATTCGTTCATCCAACATCTACTGAGTGTGCGCACTATCTGTCACTAGCTAATGGTGTTCAAGATGTTTTTATTTATTTGAAAGAGTTACAGAGAGTAACAGCGATTGTCCATCTACTGGCTCACTCTCCAAACGGGCCATACAGCAGGGCCCGGGGCATGCCAAGCCTGGAGCTTCACTTGGGCCTGCCGTGCGGGTGCAGGGCCCACCCTCCGCTGCTTTCCCAGGCGGATTGACAGGGAGCAGATAGGAAGTGCAGCAGCAAGGACTGGAACTGGTGCCCACGTGGGATGCTGGCGGCCCAGGTGGTGGCCTGCCTGCCCCAGGGCACCACAACCCCGGCCCCTAATTACTGTTTCTGTGCTCTATGTTCCCTGACACTTGCGGTCCAAACGCTCTTCATCAGCTCCCGGAAGCGTGTAGCTCTGTCATTGTTGGTGTCATTGTGAGGCCCAGACAGCTGTCCAGGCTGTCCTGCCTGGGACGCGGGGTAGAGGTGAGGGAGGCGGCCTGGCCCCGGGGCCTGCATTCCTGCACCGTGAGCCAGACAGGTGCAGCCTCTGTCCCAGCGGGCGTGGAGAGCCGAACAGAAAGCAGAGATGGTGCTGGTATGCAGCGCTCTGCTGTGGCTGGTGCCGGCACCAGGGAGAGGCGCCTCAGAGCCACGGCAGGTGGGAGGAAGAGCAGAGAGCGCACAGGCGGGCCAGGTTCGCCAAGGCGTCTCGGCTGGGGTCCCAGGAGAAGGAGGCAGGCTGCGGGGACTGAATGGAAGCTTCTTGGGGAGCCCCAGGTTTCCAGAATGTTCCTTAGGAAAGGGCGCGAGCCCATGTAGAAGTGGATGGCAGTGTGTCACGCGTGCACGGGCCCTGCGGCCTCAGTCTCTGCACGTGGTGCTGGTCTTGTTGGGTCTGCTCAGAGGGGCGGATCCCATGCTGGGTTAGCAGCTTCGTAAGCCCAGAGCATTTCATGGTTACATGTCACCCGGGAGGCACTAGAGACACGTACCCATCCAGGATGACCAGTACCCCAGGTCATCTGGCCCCCCTGTGGGTGTGGCTGTACTTCTCTGATGATCTCATAAATGCTTTTTCTTTCATTTTCCTTTTAAAAATATATTGGCCAGTGCAGTGGCTTAACAGGATAAGCCTCTGCCCGTAGTGCTAGCATCCCATTTAGATGCTTAGTTTGAGTCCTGGCTGCTCCACTTCCCATCCAGCTCCCTGGGAAGCAGCTGAGGATGGCCCAAGTCCTCAGGCCCTGCACCCTCATGGGAAACCCGGAGGAAGCTCCTGGCTCCTGGCTTCAGATTGGCTCAGCTCCAGCCATTGCAGCCATTTGGGGGAGTGAATCAGCAGACAGAAGATCTTTCTGTCTCTCCTCCTCTCTCTGTAAATCTGTATTTCAAATAAAAATAAATAAATCCTTTAGGAAAAATACACAATATATTACTTGAAAGACGGAGGGATTGAGATGGAAGAGAGACAGCGAGAGATCTTCCATCACTGGTCCCCTCCGCAAATGCCCCCGAGTGCAGGGCTGGGCCACACTGAGCCGGAGGGTCACACTCCTTCTGGGTCTCCCACCTGGGTGGTGGCGACTCATGTCCTGGGGCCATCCTCCGGCCATCCTCCACTGCTTCCCAGCACGTTAGCACAGAGTTGGGTCAGAAGTGGAGCAGCCGGGACTCGAACCCAGCACTGCTTATGGGATGGTGGTGACAATCCCTGTGCCACAGTGCTGTTCCCTGTTTTTTAACTTTCTCGTTGTGAGATGCGATCCATATAAACTGAGGAGTGCGCAGTAGGAGCCTGCAGCTTACCAAGCCTCCCGCAGCACAGCTGCCCGACCGGGAGATCCCAGCTCTGCTGTCCAGCCCTGGCCCAGCTCCGGCTGTTGCCTGGCGCCCAGGGAGTGAGCCAGCAGGAGGGAACGGCGCTGGGCTGAGTGTTGTCCAGGTCCCCCGGGGGTCAGCGGTGCCTGCTTCACTTCCTTCCGCCCCTGTTGCTGCTACAAACATGGCAGGCAGGAGTCCCAGGGAGTAGTCCACGGTGTTCTTTCGCCGAGGAGAGGATTGTGTGATCAGATCAGCCTTGCATTTTACGGAGTCCTCCCTGAAATGGGAGCCTGTCAGACCGGAAGCTGGAAGTGGGGGCCCTCTGTGGGACAGCTAGAAATCCTTTAGAATCAGAACTCACTCGGCTGGGTTCCCAGCCCTGCATCCCCTGGCCCCGGGGAGGAGGGCGCGCGCGCGCGTGTGTGTGTGTGTGTGTGTGTGTGTGTGTGTACACGTACGCGCACGGCGCTGCCCCTAGGCTCCCTCCCGGAGGAGGGGGAGGTAATATGGCCCTGGTCCTTCCCCGTGAGGTTAACTGGCACTGCGGGGGGAGGGGGTCCCCTGCCTTGGCCCTTTGCTAGGGGGAGTGAAATGATGGGTGTGGGTGAGGAGGAGTAGGGTGCATGGGGCCCAGCGGCTCTCTCCCAACCCTCGCCATAGGGTGTCGCGCCTGATGTCGGAGAAGCGAGAGCTGGAGACCCAGCTGGGCCGATCGCGCGAGGAGGCGCTGGCCGGCCGGGCGGCGCGCCAGGAGGCCGAGGCCCTGCGAGGGCTCGTGCACAGCCTGGAGCTGGAGCTGCGGCAGGAGCGCGGCCTCGGACACCGGGGGTCGGGCCGCCGCGGCCAGGACTGCCGCCGCCTGGCCAAGGAGGTGAGGGCCGGGGCGGCCGGCGGGGCGGCGGGGGCGCGGGCCTCGGCCTCCCTGGGGACCTCTGCGCGCCTCTCCCCTCCCGGCAGCTGGAGGAGGTGAAGGCGTCGGAGCGGAGCCTGCGCGCGCGGCTGAAGACGCTCAACGGCGAGCTGGCCCTGTACAAAAGAGGGTGAGGGACGGGGCCGGCAGGTGCGCTTGGGGCCGGGCACGGTGGAGCCTAAAGGGGTGCGGGGCTTGAGGCCGGGACTGGAAATGGGGACCTGGAGAGGCCCGTGGTCTGGCAGGGGATTTCTTGGGCAGTGCGCGTCTGGGAGCTGGAGAAGGTGCTGTCGGGCCGGGGTGGGGCTGTCCAGGCGCCCGCCAGGAACACTAACAGCGCGCCTCACGCTCCCAGGAGACGGACTACACCGGTGGCGCCGGCCTCGGCCAGGGACAACCGGGCTTCGACGTCCCGGGAACGCTCCACGTCGCGGGGCCGCGCGGCCGCTCGGTCCTCATCTCGGGAGAGCGGCCGGGGCCGGGGTCGGCCTGCTCGGCCCTCGCCCTCGCCCACAGGTCTGGGCCTGCCCTGCTCGGGGAGCGGAGGCAGGGATGGTGGCCAGGGGCGATCCCATAACCCCACCTCCACTTTATCTTAGGTGGTCGTGCCACCCGCTTCGACCCCACGGCCTTTGTGAAAGCCAAGGAAAAGAAACAGAGGGAGATCAAAATGAGGTGAGGGCAGTGCCCTGCTCAGCTGCCCCACGCCTGGCTGGGGGCCTCCCATCTACCTGACTCCCATCTACCTCCATCGCCATTCCCTTAACGCCCTCCTCCCTCCCCACCCCCCAGCTCCCGCTGCTCACTGACCCTGCCCCCTTCCCGGGCCCTCCCCTGCCTGCTCACCGCTTCCTCTTCCCACCTGGCCAGCGCCCCTCAGCCCTCTCTGGGTTTGGCCTGGAACCCGCTGGGGAGGTGGGTGCAGCAGGACCCTTCCCTGCCTGGCTGAGCCACCCATGGGGGGGTCTCCTTCTCTGTTTTTTAGGCAGCAGCAGCAGCAGCGGAACCGACTGGGCGCTGGGGCGAGCGGGGACGGTCTGTCCATCTCGTGGTCCCGCCAGGCCCGGCCTCCTGCTGCTGTGACCAGCCGCGGGGACGCAGCTAACCGCTCCCGACACCGCAGTTCCTCGGGTAATTGGCTGGAGGTCGTGGTAGTGGCTGGTGGGGTCAGGTGGGCGGGTGTGGGGGGCTTAGGGGTGCGGTGGGTGGAGGCTGAACGCTCACACCAGGTCCTCTCCAGTGGACAGCTTCCGCAGCCGCTGCTCCTCCGCCAGCTCTGGCAGCGAGCTGGACTTCTCCCAGTCGCTCTCCAGAGGGTGAGCCTTGGGCTGGGGGAGTGGGTGATGAAGGGCAGGGCCCTTGAAACCAGCAGGGATGACCCGGGTGCCAAGACTCCCTCCCCTGCTCCCACTATCCCCAGCAGCGCTCGCAGGCCCCGGAAGCCTTCCAGCCCCACGTCCTGGAATGGGTCCCACATGGTGAGTGTTGCCCTGGCCAGCAGCCCCAATAGCCTGTCATGTTGGGGTCCAGCTGCAGAGGGCGACTGTCGGGTGCCTCTGTGGCCAGGGACCTTGGGAGGCTGTTGGGTTGTGGGGGACACACTGGCTCAGGTGCTGAGTGCATGGCCATTCTTTTGCCTGTGTGTACCTCAAGTTTGTCAATTCAGTGGGTGCTAAGACATGAAGGGGTGACTTGGCATAAGAGGGGGTCCCAGCAGCTGCCAGTCCTTGTGCCTGTTGAAATGCAGAAATCCCAGTGGGATTTGGGGGACAGGAGTGAAGTGGAGTGTCTGAGCCCTTTCCTGGCTCCCCTGCCATCAGAAGTCCACGGCTCTGGAACGCAGCCATCATCAGAAACGCCTGGCCACCTCGGGGGGCTGGGTCCCCATCAAAGGTGAGCCTGTGGGACCCCACATCTGCCCTGCCTCCCCCCAGGCCCCAGGCCCCACTAGGAGAGGTCCCAGGGTGGCATGGGGGCAGGGTGGAGGGGCCTGCCACCTCAGACCCCACGAGTACCCGCCCCCCACACCCTCAGAGTACAGCTCAGACCACCAGGCGGCTGACATGGCTGAGATAGATGCCCGTCTGAAGGCCCTGCAGGAGTACATGAACCGACTGGACACGCGGTCATGATCGTGGGGGGCGGGGCTCTGCCGCTCTTGGGGGGGTCTCTGGTGTGGGAGGCCCTGGCCCTGCCCTCTGCCCAGGCCACACCTGCATTTTGTAAATAAACAGATTTGTCCTTGGGGGGCCCTCTCTGATGACTGAAGGGCAGGGCTTGGGTGGGGAGAGGAAGAGTGGGATGTGTGTGTGTTTCTGGGTGGGGGCTGGTGGGTGGCAGTGAGCACCCCGGGCCGGAAGCAGAGGCCCCGCCCCTGAGGGTGTGGGTGCTGTCCAGGCCCACAGGGTGCTGATTCCTGGGCTCTCAGCTGTGCAGCTGCTCCCCAGCTGGGCTCTGTGGGGTTTTGGTTTAGGGTCGGGGGCCCCTGGGTCCTGAGCAGCAGAGAGGGTGGAGGCCTGGGGGGAGGCTGGGGGGACCCCCAGGGAGGGGAGGGGAGAGGAGATGCTGGCTCACAGACACCGGTTGAGCTGCAGGTGGTTTATTGCCGGAGGAGGCGCTGGGGGCCCGGGTGGGGGAGGGAGGGCTGCGGGGCGGGGCCGGGCGGGGGCGCCGCCCTCACTCCCGGTAATGCGGCCAGGTCTGGATGATGTCGTAGAGCCGGTCACCCGGCGACAGCGTCTGCTGCACGTCCCGATGGCCTTTGACCTCGTAGTTGGAGCTCAGGATGCCCAGCGCCTGACCGCAGGCCAGCAGGCTCTGGGCCGCCCGCAGGGCGCGGGGATGGGGCGCCCGATCTGGTGGTGCAGAGAGGCGGGAGTGTGACTGGGGCTCATGTGGGGTGAAGGCGAGCGCTGAGCTGGACTTGAGCTGCGCGTGCCTCACCCGTGCATGGGGAGCGTGAGGGGCTGGGGAACCCCCAGGGAGGGCCCCCGCCTGCCCAGAAGCTGACCTCAGTGTCGGCAATCTTCACATCCTACCCCGCCCTCCATGCTGCGGTTGAAAATTGCCCCCACTATTAGTGAGGGGAGAGGCTCAGAAAATGGGGCCACCTGCCAGCGGGGCGTGCGGTGGCTCCCTGCTTTGCTGCCCACAGCGCCCAGCTCACCCATGAAGTTGCCCATGAAGCTGATGCCGATGGCTCTGGTGTTCCAGGTGGGCCCTGTGTGGTCACCCTTGATGTTCCAGCCACGACCCTCATACACCAGCCCATCTTCTCCAATCAGGAAGCTGTGTGGTTGGATGGGTGGGGCTTGATGAGTGAATGACAGCTTCCTGGGGGCAGTCTACCACCTCATCCACCGCTCCCCTTCTGCCTGTGCGGGAGCAGAGAGGTGGGCTCACCGGCCGGAGGATGTGGCCAGCTGGGCAGGGTTTCAGCCAGGTCTCTGTGGTGTTTCCACCCACTGTGTCCCAATTCCCAGGCTGCTTGCTGCCCTTGGTGGTCACTCGGGCCACAGGGACAGAGACGCAAGGCTCGGGGTGAGAGCAGGACCGACCCGGAGCCCCAGGATTTATCTTCCTCTGTAGTGTGTTTCCAACCCCGGAAGTACTTCCTGAAGACTTTCACGGAAGGCATCTCTGATGACTTGATTGACGCATGGGAATAAACTTGACCCACCCCTTGCAGTAGCATCTGCTCACTCACCCTCCCCGCTGTAGGGCGTTCAGCCTGGGGCCCAGCTGAGACTCTTGTCACTCAGGATCTGGTTCGCAGGACCCCTCCCACCTGGCCAGCCCCTGGCCCAGTGGCCTGGCTGTGCTCACTGTGCCCTGGCCACGCGGGAGCAGGAGCAGCGGGGGCATTCAGGGTCCTGAGGTGCCAGGAGCCACCTGCAGTCTGCCGCCTCCACAGAGGCGCCTGGCTTGGGGCCACCCTGAGGTTCCAAGCTAGCTGGTCCTTGGATGCAGCACCTTAAAGGCTGAGTGTGACAGCATTTGGAACTTGGGGTACCCATGGAAGTTTCCAGATTTCTTAGAGTAAGGTCTTCTACAGAGGGGCAGGGCCTGGGAACATGCATTCTTGGGATTTTGCAGGTGCCATCTGGGTTTGGGAGTCTGTGGGATTCCTCAGTCTGACTGGAGCCCCATCCCTGCAGTGGTCTCGTTGGTGAGGGCCTGGGAAGTGGGGTGCCATGGCCACACCACCCCGACCTTGTCTTCTCCCTTAAGTCAGCCTGTAGTTCTCTGCTCCATTAAACTTCTCACAGCGACTTGCCAGTCCTTACAGAGCCACCCCTTCCTCCCCTTAGACCCTGCCTGTGCCCCGTATAGCCCCCCATCTCCAGCTGCCCAGCCTCTGCCCCAGTACTCCCCGCCCACCATACCCTCCCTCAGCTCCCCGTCCCAGAACCGATTCAAAGTTCCTGCTCCCCCCAAGATCTCCTCCCACCCTGCCCCAAACCCTACCCTTTAGAGGGAGCATGGGGTGGGGGTGTCAGCCTCCTCACTGGGCTTTGCTCAGGGCTGGGTTGGCACTTCCTGGCCGTGTCCCCACCCCAGTGGTCCTCCCGTGGCCTGTTGTGTAGTTGATGCCTAAGGGCAGTGGCACCTGGGCTCCTGGGTCCCAGCAGAGGCTGGACAGCACCCCGAGAACTTAGCAGTGCTGGTTCCCTCCTTGCCGAGGTGGACCACGCCCCACAGGGTTCATGGGAACTCACGGGTAGGATGTAGCATGCCCCACCCCTTTCTGTTGCATGTGAGTCTGGTGGACGCCGGCCCCACAATTGACCTTAACCCCATCCCTGCCCAGCACCATGTTTCTGCCCTCCTTGCTCTACAGTTTGTTGTGCCCAAAACAGCCTCAGCCACTCCCATCCCTTGGCTGGCAGAGGAAGAAGTTGAAGGCAGCAGGTCCTGCCCCCAGGCCTCTGGCAGCCGCACTCGGAACCAGCCAGAGCCTGGCCCCTTGGCATATTCAGTCTGGTTTGCTGCCTCCCACCAGAGGCCCCACCCTGGAAGCCGGGCTTCCCCTGGAAGGGAGAGGAGACAGGTGTGTGCTAGAGCTGGCCTTCAGCCCACTCACCCGTTCTCATGGCATTGCTGTGCCGCGGGCACCTGCCAAGCCTTAGATGGTGATGGAGGGTGGGGATAGGGGTCCCCCTGAACCCCTGCTGGCGGCCCCCTCCGCCTGCCGCCAGTACTCACTTGTAGCCCACATCGCACCAGCCCTTCTGCTTGTGGAAGTGTTGCACGTTCTGCACCTGCTTCTCGCACAGCTCTGGGGTGTTGCAGTGGCTGCCCGCCGTGTGCGACACCACCACGTAGCGCACGGGGTGGCTCAGGCGCTTGGCGCACTCAGACGCCCGGGCCTTCCACTCCCTGCGAGGCACAATGGGGCCGCAGACAGCCGTGGGTTGCCGGTTCCCAGCCTCTCCGAGGTCCAGGAGGGTCAGCAGGGCGCAGGCGAGCAGTGCGTGGCGGTGGGACATGGCTGCCAGGGCGCAGCTGCAAGGCCGGCTAGGAGCGCGCCCTGGCTGGGCGCCTTTATCTGTAAGGGGTGGGGGGTGGGGTTGGAGCAGCTGGGAAGCTCTTACCTAACCTTCACCTCCTCCCTCCCCCAACACCGTCCCGCAAGTACCAGCCTGCACGGGGTTTCCAGGGCTGCTCCCACGGGACAACCCCCGCCCCCTCCATGCTGGGCTTCCTCTTGCGGCAGGGCTGGGAGGGGGCACTTTGACTTTGGGTCAGGTGCCCGGTGCCCTCTCTCGCACTTCCTCCCTGTGTTTTCTGGAAGACCTAGGGTTTGGTTGCCCGAGCAGACTACCAAGAATTCACACCTGTGGGCATAGCTCCCCACAGACATTGAAATAGCAGCACTTCCTGTTTCGTTAAATCAGTCGCAATTCTGTGCCACTTAACCCTGGCAAGCAGAAGGGGTGTGTGTTGGGAAACCCATGCCACAGTGCAGTATACTGACGTGGGGGTAGTCAGGACCTGGGCCAAGGTGGGGGTGGTACTAGAGCCTGGGCCAGAGCCCAGAGGCAAGCCAGCTGTGCTGCAGCGCTGACGGCCTTGAGGCGGTGGGTCCCTCCAAGGGATGCAGGCTTCTCTGTGCCTCAGTTTCCCTGGCCTGCAGTAGTGAGTGATCACCAGGCTGCCCCAAGCACTTGCTCTGATTCTGTTCCTTGCACTTCAGTGGCTCTTTTTAATAAATTTGCCAAAATAGAGCAGGCATTGTGTGGGGGCACTTAGGGCACCTGTTGGGGTCCCCACATGCCACTCTGAGATGCCTGGATTGGATGCTCAGCTCCAGCTCCCTGTTAGTGCACACCTCTGAGAGACCTGCTGATGGCTCAAGTGGTCTCTGCCACCCACACAGGGGACCCAGCTGGAGTTCTGGTCTCCGAGCTTCTGCCTGGCCAAGCTTCAGCTATTGCAGGCTTTTGGGGGAGTGGACCTGGGGCAGGGGGAACTCTCAATTAAATATATATTATAGGGCTCAGCGAGGTAGCCTAGTGGCTAAAGTCCTCACCTTGCATGTGCTGGGATCCCATATGTGTACCAGTTCTAATCCTGGCAGTCCTGCTTCCCATCCAGCTCCCTGCTTGTGGCCTGGGAAAGCAGTTGAGGACGGCCCAAAGCTTTGGGACCCTGCACCCAGGTGGGAGACCCAGAAGAGGCTCCTGGCTCCTGGCTTTGGATCGGCTTAGCTCCAGCCATCGTGGCCACTTGGGGAGTGAATCAACGAATGGAAGATCTTCCTCTCTGTCTCTGCTTCTCTCTGTATATCTGATTTTCCAGTAAAAATAAATAAACCTTATATCTATCTATCTATCTATCTATCTATCTATCTAATTGAAACAATTTTGCAAGAATAATTCATGCTGGTTGCAACAAACTGAATTGCTGGAAATCTTGGCTTGAGTCTCACTCCCTCTGGTCTGCCCAGCTGAGGTCCCCTGGGAGAAAGGCGGGAAAGGATTGCTCCAAGTGCCTTCTTGCTGAAATCCATGACATTGCCCAGGCACATGCCAGGTGACTCTGTGTGCCCGACAGACCCGACAGAAGCGATCACATGCTCGCCCTGTGCCAGTCAGCCATTTCCAGTTTGTGAACCTGTGTCAGGGCTGGGGAAACCGAGCCCCAGCAGGGACGTCACCCACAGGGAAGCGAAGGCAGAGCCAGTTTGGCTCTGAAGATTAGCTTCCAAGTTGGCACTCCACTTCCTGCAGACTCAGAGAAGGCTGTTGTTTATCCCTCAAACAGAAACGGGCCTTGTGCATGGTTCCGCTGTTTGTTAAGTAAACGTTAGGTAATAACGTTCAGACACACCCCTCCAGGGGGCGGCGCACCTGATCCTAGCGGGTTCTGTGTAAGGTTTGCGCAATATTTCTTAGGAGAGGCTCAACCCAGGGTGTTCTGGTGCCTGGCAGCATGGTGCAGATTTACAGAGAGAGAGACAGACAAAGGTCTTCCATCTGCTGGTTCTCTCCCCAGTTGGCTGCAATGGCTGGAGCTGAGCCGATCTGAAGCCAGGAGCCAGGAGCTTCATCTAGGTCTCCCACGAGGGTGCAGGGGCTCAAGAACATGCAACCATCTCCAACTTCCTCCCTAGGTATATTAGCAGGGAGCTGAGTAGGAAGTGGAACGGCCAGGACTTGACCAGTGGCCAGCGATGCTGGTGTGCCAGGTGGATTATATGGCCCCAAGTGTGTAATCATATTATAAGCTAACAGTGGTGAAATGACAGCTCTATGTATCTTGATTGGGATTTTAAAAAAGATTAAAAAAAAACTTTATTAGAAAGATTTACAGAAAGGGAGACACAGAAATCTTCCATCCACTGGTTCACTCCCCACATGGCTATAATGGCTGGAACTGAGCTGATTTGAAGCCAGGAGCTTCTTCCGGGTCTCTCACAAGGGTGTAGGATTTTAGGGCTTTGGTCCAACCTCCACTGCTTTCCTAGGCAGGGAGCTGGATGGGAGGTGGGGCAGCCGGGACACGAACCAGAGCCATTATGAGATTCCGGTGCGTGCAAAGTGGGGACTTTTAGAGATTAGGCTGCCATGCTGGGCCCTGTTTTTCCTTTTTTAAAATTGGGTTGTTTGCAAAATGGAGAACAAAATCTCATAGCTGGGATTGTTGCACTATGGGCATATGTCCATCTCAGTCCTTTTTAGGAGCAGTGGAGAATGAAGCACATTGAGGAGACAGAGATGGGGGTGGGGGTGGGGGGGAGAGAGAGAGAGAGAGAATGTGAATCAGTCTTGCATTGGTGGATTCTCCAAACGGCCCGGCCTGAGCCGGGTGCCCCAGCTCTGTGCGTCTGGCTTGGTGCTCTCTGCTCTGTCCTGCATCTGTGTGCTGCCTGCCTCCCTGGCCTGTCCACTTGTGTGTCCCACAGGCACCTCTAAGGCAAGCCGTCTTGAATCTCTTCTCCCCTGAACCAGAGCTCGCCCTTGTCTCAGGGAGTGACGTCGCTGTCTTCCTGACACCACAGCCACACATCTGAGTGACCTCCCTGTGGCCAGCACCCAGCACGTGGCAGGTGTCCACTGAGCGGTGGGTGATGAGGGACTGGGCACACTGTGACCCAGGCACACCTGTCCCCACTCCCTCCATCCCAGTCCAGCTCCTGACTCCTGGAGCCAGCCCCTGTCTCCACAGGGAACCCTGGTGCACACCCCATCACCCCCATGAGGCGAAGGGCAGAGATGACCGGGTCCTTTCCGAAAAGTCACTCTTGAAATAAATCACATCCCTCCGTGGCTTCCCAAGGTTCTTGTGGGCGCGTGCCAGCTTCCACGGTCCCCACCCCCTACCCTGGGGGGGCTGCCAGCTCTGCAGTCACCCCCACAGAGCCTCTCGGAGCACGCCGCTCCCCCTGCCCCCTCTGTCCTGTCCCTATCTGCCCCACTTTCCCCCTCCCCCACAGGGTCTTGGCATACCACTCTGCACAAATTTGAAACCAGAGGAACTTTGAAAAAAAAAATGAATCAGGAAGCATGTACTTTCAGATTGCAAAATAAACGAGGCTTTTGTAAGAGGAGGGAAATTGACACCCCAGATTTCTCAGAGGTTCTAATAATATAAGCAATGGCCAGGTGGGGCAAGGTCTTCCTGTCACAGTTTTATTTATGCTGCATCTTCTGGGCCTCAAGTGGAGGTCACACCTGTGAGCATGACCCACAGCCTCTGTGGGGGTTGCAGTGTGCCTGAACTGCATGACCACATGGCTGTACCCTCCGTGTGCCCAGGGAGGCATCAGGCTGACCTAGTGGGCCTTAGAAGGTGGAAGGTTGGGGGCTGGTGCCATGGTGGAGTAGGTGTGTGAACCTCCACCTGCGGTGCTAGCATCCCGTAGAGGTGCCAGTTTGAGTCTTGGCTGTACCACTTTCAACCCAGCTCCTGGGAAAGCAGCGGAAGATGGCCTAGTGCCATCTTGGGACCTTGCCACCCACCTGGAAGATCTAGAAAAAGCCAGTGGCTCCTGGCCCAGTGCCAGCTAGTGGGGCAGTTGGGAAGTGAGCCAGCAGGCAGAACTCTGCCATTTCAACAAGTAAATGAATCTTTAAATAAAATGAGAGAAGGACACGTAGTTTGTGTCTTAAGAGCAAGGTCAGGGTCAAAGGACAATGTGGGTGCTTGCCTGAGTTTACTTGGAGGTCCTTGTGCCTGGCATGAGGACCCTTTTAGTAACCTCATCCCGAGAGCCACAGGCTGCAACAGGTGGCTTCTGTGTCACCTGCTCCTGGTGGCACCTGCTTTACCAGACGCCTCAGCCCAGGGCACTTCCCTCTGTTTGCGTCATCCAGACACAAGGGCTCTGCTTTGCACGCATCACAGCTATAGCTTCAGAACCCATTTGCATAATTAATTTCTGTCTCTTCTAGTATACAGGAATCTCAAAAGAATTCAGGGGGAAGAATGGAGCTGAGGACCGGCGTTTGGTATGGTGGTAAATCCTTGGCTGGCCATGGGTTCCTGCCTCCTCTCTCACTCCCAGCTCCCTGCTGGTGCACACCCCTGGAGGCAACAGGTGATGGCTGAGTCCTCCTCTGGCCCCTGGCCTCCACCTGGGAGACCTGGATGGAGTGTTTGGCTCTGAGCTTCAGCCTGGCCCAGTCTCAGCCATCTGAATGGCAGATCTGCCTCTTTTCCAGTCACAAAATAATGCCTATTTTGGTACATTTTTGAAATCCAGGCATCACTTTTCCATTCTTTGTGTTGTCCAGGGACTTTTTGAAGATTCCTTTACTTTTTTTTTTTTTTTTTGGTTAGACATTAAAACTTATTTATTTTTGCTGGAAAGTCAGATTTACAGAGAGAAAAATTGTTCATCTGCTGGTCCACTCTCCAAATGGCTGCAATGGTTGGAGCTGAGCTGATCCAAAGCTAGGAGCTTCTTCTGGGTCTCCCACATGGGTGCAGGAACCCAAGGCTTTGGGCCGTCCTCGACTGCTTTCCCAGGCTACAAACAGGGAACTGGATGAGAAGTGGAGCAACTGGGACACAACCCAGTGCCCACATGGGATCTTGGCACTTGCAAGGGGAGGATTAGCCAATTGAGCCATTGCGCTAAGCCTCTGACCCCCTGCATTTGATGTCCCTATAAGTGGGGCCCTTATTTATGGTCCTAGATGTGACTCTTGGGGGTGCCAGGGGAAGGTTTCAGCAATGCCATCAGGCCACTCGGAGTCCCCGGAACGGTGCCCGTGGAAGACAGAAGGGGCTCTGTTCTTGTTGCTATCTGTGTGTCCCCAGTTCCCGGCTCCTGGCCTGGGAAGCACACACATGGATGACCGCTGTGGATCAGCCCCTCCGCCTGTCCCTCCGAGGGGGACGCAGTGGCCGTCCTTACCTCACAGGGAGGATGTCATGAGCCTTGGGGCTGCCCCTCCCTCTGTGGTCCCAGGGACCCGAGCGCAGCTGGGGGGCCGTGTGCTGGGCTGCTAAGTACGCACGTCAGACATGAGGAATGGAGTATGACTGGGTCTCTCACACAGACACCTGCCAGAAAGGCAAAGCAGAGGAATGTGGGCAAAGCCACAGCCCTTCCTGTGTGACGGGGGTGGCAGAACAAGAGCATGGGTGCCCCACGAGCTGGGCAGCCTGGGAGGGAACGGGGAGGTCACTTTGGGGGAGATGTTTGGGCATCTGCGTGTTGACTCACCCAGTCACCCTCTTCGTTAGTTCCCCTTTCAGCAGCTTGGGATCCCCTCTAATAAACATTTATTTATTTAAAGATATATTTATTTGAAAGTCAAAATTACAGAGAGAGAGATCTTCCGATAGCTAGTTCATTCCCCAGATGACTGTAACAGCCAGGGCTGGACTGAAGCCAGGAGCCCAGAGCTTCGTCCAGGTGTAGCTGTGGGGCCCCGGGACTGGAACCACTTGCTGCTTTCTGAGGGTCATTAGCATGGAGTAACATTGGAAGTGGAACAGCCGGGTCTCAAACCAGGGAACATTGGGCATAGGGGATGCTGGCACAGTGGACTGTGGCTCTACTTGCGTCCATTTCTTCTTCCTCTTACCGGAGGGAGGTGCCCTCCTAGACCCCTCCTCACCCCCACCGGGTCCTTACTGTTGGGGGGAATCCTCTCCCCTTACCTGGGCTGGCACAGGCCCCCTCCGTTCCCCAGGTGCCCTGTCCTGCAGGCTACACCCTAACAGCCCCTCAGAGGAATCGAGGCATTCAGGACTCCCAGACACCTCAGCATCCTGCCCAGGAGCCCGGGGGCCTGGGACGGCCGGCTGCTGCTCCTCTTCCACAAGCCCCTCTCTTGGGGAGCCCACCACCAGGGCCTCCTGTGTACCCGCCTGCGTGTCCACAGCCCCACAAACAGGAACCCCCACTCAGGACTTTGGGGCTCACACCGTGGCCCCCCGGAGCGAGGTGGCAGGTGTAGAAGCAGGTCCTGGAAGGAGGCAGGGGTCTCAAGGTCCCCAGTGTGACCCCGGAATCAGGGTGTGGGCAGCTCCTTGTGCTGCATCCAACCCGAACCTTTTTTCAAGAAGTGCAGCCAGACAAAGTTTACTGAGGAGGCGGGTAAACAGACCAGCCGGCTGGGGTCAGTTCTACTTTCCTTCAGAGAGTGACCCCAGGAGAGAGTTAAATGGGCTTTTATAGAAAGAGTGAGTTATATAGCCATGGGAACCAGGTGAGTTGGGCAGCCACGGGAGGCCGACCTGGGGACAATGGGTGGACAGTGGGTAGGCTGGAGCAGCCACAGGAGGCAGTCACAGGAACAATGGGTGAGTAACTTCTACAATATTGATTCCTGGAACCGAGTGTTGCTGGCAGGGCATGCTAGCCCAGTGATCTGGCCAAAAAGCAGGAAACTGGCAAAGCATTTTTTTTTCTTTATTTTTGACAATCTTTACTTAGTTGATTAGGGCACAGAGTGTCACGGGTTACAGGAAGGGGGGTAAGACGATTGTTCCCACATTATTGCCCCCCCCCCGTATCTGGGGTAAAGAAGGAGATAAAGGGAGAAGCCCCACCCAGTCTCCCACCCACCCCAGGTCCCCGATGTGGGGCATGCTCTGAGGGTCCTGCTCAAGAGGTTTTGATGATTCAACAG
Source organism: Ochotona curzoniae (assembly GCF_017591425.1). Classification (NCBI taxonomy): domain Eukaryota; kingdom Metazoa; phylum Chordata; class Mammalia; order Lagomorpha; family Ochotonidae; genus Ochotona; species Ochotona curzoniae. The sequence continues at coordinate 18,271 of NW_024465561.1, read as the reverse complement.
TTCTGAATTGCTGCCAATCTCACCATTCCAAGCACGACAAAATCTCTCCAGAATCCACTGGCTGACATATCCCACCTTAGAGTCTCTGTTTGCCCAGAATTTCATTGCCAACACCTGGCTGGGGCAGTTGATTGATTTGTTCTGTCCTCCATCCTCTGCTGTGGTACCAGGTGTCCTCTGCAGGCTCCGGTGGACTGCCACATCCTCCCTGTGCACCTGGACATGCTGTCCACTGCTCCGTCTGAGCGTCTAAGGACGCTCGGCTTAGGCAAGGCATTTTGTGCAGAAGCATCAAGAGCAGGTTAGCAAACTTATGCAGAACTGAACCCAAGTGACTGCATTTCACACCTGCTTCTAGGGAGCCCTGGCCTGCTGAGTGGGGCGAGTGTGAAGCCCACTGCGTGTGGTTTGCTGTGCCCCACCTTCCTTCTTTCCTTACTTCCTTTCATTTTTTTCTTTTTTGCTTTTTTCAACATTTTCTTTCTATCTTTTTTTAAGGTTCATTTTTATTGCAAAGTCAGATATACAGAGAGCAGGAGAGACAGAGAGGAAGATCTTCCATCCGACGGCTCACTCCCCAAGTGACCACAGCCGTTGGAGCTGAGCCAATCCAAAGAGAGGAGTCAGGAACTTCCTGTGGGTCTCCTACACGGGTGCAGGGTCCCAAGGCTTTGGGCTGTCCTCAAATGTTTTCCCAGCCCACAAGCAGGGAACTGGATGGGAAGCAAGGCTGCCGGGACTAGAACCAGCACCCATGTGGAATCCCAGTGTGTTCAAGGTAAGGACTTTAGCTGCTAGGCCACCGCTCTGGGACCCTCTGTTTTTTTTTTTTTAAAGCAGATATACAGAAGAGGAGTGATAGGAAAATCTTCCATCCACTGATTCATTTCCCAAGTGGCCACAATGGCCGGAGCTGAGCTGATCTGAAGCCAGGAGCCAGGACTTCCAGGTCTCCCATGCAGGTGTAGGGTCCCAAGGATTTGGGCCATCCTTAACTGTTTTCCCAGGCCACAAGCAGGGAGCTGGATGGGAGGTGGGGCTGCCGGGATTATACCTGGCTCCCCTATGGGATCCCAGCGCGTGCAAGGTGAGAACTTGAGCTACTAAGCTATCGTGCCAGACCTTGCTCCTCACCTTTATCTGCAGACCCCGGCTACTATGGAAACGACCCAAATTTTTCTGGGTCACATGAGGGACACGGCTGAATAGCTGCTCCCCACTTCCCAAGCTCTGGCTTTGGCCTTGGTCTGGGTGCCAAGGCGCCCCTCGCCTGCTGGCATTCCCAGCGCCCGCCGCCAGAGGGCGCGCCGTCCCCGGGAAAGCGCGGCAGGTGCTGCTCAGCCTGGCGGGGGTCGCAACCAGCGGCTTCCCTTAGCGCCCCCAGCTTTCGTTGCAAACAAACCGGAGGAAGGAAACAAAGAGCGATCAAGTCTGACCCTGACGTGCAAAGTCAACGGGACATCGCTCCACAACTCTGCCCAACTCTGCAGGAGCGGGGAGTGCGGGGGTGGTCCCGCAGCAGCTTCCCGAGACAGCAGAGGCAGGAGAAGGGTGGAGCTGATGACAGGTGCGGAGAACCAGGGCTGTGTGTGCGGAAGGGCAGAGGCGGACCAGGCCAGCAGGGGGTCAGGTGGCTCCCGAGGTGGGGAGTGGTGGACAATGGGACGGCTCTTCACGATGATGTTGACGCGATGCAGTTTGGGGAGCTCTCACCTAAGAATCAACCCGCTGGGGCCGGCTTGGAGGTGTATCCCGTGCCACCCGCATCCTATATGAACACTAGTTCCTATTTCAGCTGCTCCACGTCCCACCCAGCTCCCTGCTTGTGGCCTGGGGGAGCCATGGAAGATGGCCCAAATACTTGGGTCCCTGAATCCACGTGGGGCATCCAGAGGAGTCCTGGCTTCAGCCTGGCCCAGTTCTGGACATTGTGTCTATTTCAGGAGTGAATCAGCAGATGGAAGATCACACTTGGAATGTCTTCCTCTCTCTCTCTGTAAATCTGCCTTCCAGGACCCAGCGTGGTAACCCAGTGGCTGAAGTCCTCATCTTGCATGTGTCAGGATCCCATGTGGCCACCAGTTCATGTTCCAGTTGTTCTGCTTCTTATCCAGCTCCCTGCTTGTGGCCTGGGAAAGCAGTGGAGGACAGCCTTGAGACCTTACCCCTGCATGAGACACCCAGAGGGAGCTCCTGGCTTTGGATCAGTTCAGCTCTGTCTGTGATGAGCACTTGAGAGCTGAACCAGTGAATAGAAGATCTTTCCGTTTTAAATTTTATTTTTGATGATTACATACTTGAGAAGGGTGCAGGCCCATAGGGACCACTGATGAGGGTGGGAAAGGCTGAGGAATAGGAGAGGGTGAATAAGGTCATTGTTTCCGATTTTATTTTTCTTCTTCCGTACTGGGGGAAGGGTGGAGAGAAGGGGAGAAGCTGTACGCAGCCTCCCAACCTCCTCAGTACCCGGGGATGGGGGACCCTATGTCACCCCAGGGTCTCCCATGTGGAGCACGTCCTGAGGGTTCAAGTTTACCTTGCCGGTCCCTGGTGAGGAGAGAAAACAAAAAGAAATGGGGGCTGTAGGGGGCAGTGCTCTCTTGGGCAAGTGAACAGTTCATTTCCAGGGTTCCAGTTTAAACACATTCAGCAAAGCAACGGTTCAAACACAGTCCAGCTCAGTTCAAACACGGCTTGCAATGGTCGGGTTTGATACACAACACGTGTCACATGTGTGGAAGCAGGGCGTTCCAGGAGAGGTGGCAAGGCACCACTGGTGCGAGACATTGAGAAGCAGCACTGCTTTGATCTGGGATAATCGGCTAGGCACAGATGTTCACCGTCTATCAGGGAAAGCGCATCCAGGGACTCACTGGGGTGAGACGCCCTCGGAGCCTCTTCTCAACAGGATGCCACACGCCTCTGCTGGCCCAGCTGTCCTGTTGGATGGATTCCGACAGAGGATACTGCTTAAGCAGTCTTGACAATTCTGACATGCTGTTGATTTCACTGCTCCAAGGAGGAGGAAACCCTTCCAAGGTTCACTGCTGACATAGTCCACTTTGGAGTCTCCATTTGCCTGGATACTCTGTCAAAGCCGGTGCTGGGGGAGCTGTCCAATTGTTCTGCGCTCCATCCTCTGCTATGGTACTAGTTGTCCTCAATGACCTGGATGTCATGTCCCCCATGTGCATCTGGGCGTGCTGTCCACCGCACAGGCCTCAGCAACTGAGGAGACAGTTCTGACACATGTACGCCATGGTCAGATCACACATTCTGTGATTTTCCCTGTGGTTGGAGTTCTGAGTCCAGTAATTCAGTTGGGAGGGTCCCCAAAGACACCTCACCAGAGGTGAGCCCAGACCTGACTCCTGTGTGCCAGCCAGTGTGGGTTCTGGCTCGCCCGTCACGCACATCAGCCTGCACACACACTGGTAGTTGCAGTTGTTGGGTCAGTTCTGTCTCTAGCCCCATCTCATACATCAACCAATGGGTAACTGCCGCCCAGCCTAACCTTACCCACAACACACTTGGCCCTCATGCTCACCAGCGGGAACTGAAGCCCATCAGAGGAGAACCCACAGTTTCCCTACCAGGCCCACTCCCAGCCCTGGATCTCACACTTTCCAGGTGGTTCTGCAGTCTAGCTGGGCAGGAATTGCTCCCATTGTCAGCCCTTGCCAGCTGATGCCAGTCTGCATTTACTCTGGCTCACGCATGCACTGGTGGATACAGTCACTTAGCCTGCCCTGCCTCTCCTCCCCCTAATCCAGCTCACATACGAATGGGTTTGGTAGCCCTGCCCAGCCTGGTCTGCCCCTGGTCTCAGTTCTTACACTTAACAACAGGAGCAATGGCCCAGCAAGATTCACAGGCCGCCGACCAGACTTGCCCTCTACCCCCATTCTTACATGTGCTACAGCCCAGATTGGCATGGCCCATCTCACGTTGGCATTTGTCGGTGGGTGCTGCAGCCTGGCCCACATGGCCTGCTCCCAGTTCCAGCTCTTGCTGGTGGGTGCTGCAACCTAGCCCAGCCTGGACTTCCCCCAATCCCGGCCCTAAAGTGAACTGGCTGGCATGGCAACTAACCTGGCCTGTCCTGCACCCAGTACTGGTTCCCAGATCTGCCAGTGGGTGGTACAAACTGGCCCAGCCCGGGCCACCCTGAGGCCTGGAACCTGGCCTGGTCTGGACTACTCACTGTTCGATTTTTTTGCTTACCTACAGGGACTGTGTCCTGACAGAGGAGTTGGAAGATCTTTCTTTCTGTCTCTCCTTCTCTCTGTAAATCTGCGTTTTCAATAAAAACAATTTTTTTTTTAAAAAGCAAAACGTTGAGCAGAACATAAAGGCAAACGGGTTTTTGAGACATGAATGGGGCTTGGTGCCGGGCTCCGCTGCTGCCGTCACTCCCTGGGAAAGTCTGAATGTTTATTTCCAATTCCTAACCCCACATACAGCTCACCAACATGACGCAGGCTGAAACTGGCTCAGCCATATCTGATAGTTCCCACGGGGCCTGGGAATGCCCTCACATTTGCATTGCCCCCTCTGTGTGTGTTCTTTAATTTCCCTGTGGTGGCACCGGGGATCTGGATTCGAGGCACGGCCACACGGAGCAACGTCGCCACAGGCACTGGTCAGTCCTGACCTGGAGGTGACCAGGCTGTGGGCACGATCACACCTTGCCTCCATACCACAAGTGTGGGAGACCAGATGCAACTATGCCAGCCAGGGACTTCCCGCTGTCGGAACTAGTTCCTATGTGAAGGAACACTGGGCCTTGGGAGAAGTGTGGGTAGGAGAAGAAGCAGCTGCAGCTCCCACAGGGTTTCCCAGAGCTGCTGTGGAGTGATGGACAACACCTTCCTTCTTTTGCCAGTTAGCTTCAGACGCCGTCTCAGTGAGCCCTGTCAGGTGGGCCTGCGTCAGCACCGAGCACTCCTGGAGGAAGACGTCCATCCAGAGAAGTGGAGGGATCCAGAATGACTGTTTATGTACCTGCACCAGTGGTGGGAGTTTGGAATCAGCGAATACTTGGGTCATAAGAAAAAAGTATTGCCTTGGAGAAAGCTCCAATTTAAAAAAAAAAAAAAAAGGTTCATGGGCTACAGGAAAGTGGGTAAGACTATTATTTTTTCCATATTGTTACCTTCATGTTTAAAGGGGGGTATTAAGGGAGAAGGCCCACCCAATTTCCCACCCTCCCCAGGGCCCGGATGTAGGGTATGTTCTGAGGTTCTTGCTCAAGTGGATTTGATATTGCAACAATTATGAATCGCTGCCAATCTTGCTACTCCAAGCACTATGAGGTCCTTGAAAAATCCACGGATTGACATAGCCCATCTTAGAGTCTCTGTTTGCCCCGTATTTCGCTGCCAAGATATAGCTGAGATGGTTGGTTGACCTGTTCTGTCTTCTCTCGTTTCTTGGTTAGGGTTCTGAGTCCAGCATTTTGATTGGGGAGATCTCCAAAGAAACTTTGTCTGAGGTGTTCTCAAACCAGATTCTTGTATGTGCTAGCAAGTACAGGGCCCGGCACCATCCATCGCCCCGATCAGCTGGAGGTTGCAATTGCTGGGTTGGTTTTGTTTTTACTCCCGACTTCCACTGGAACCAATGGGTATTGCAGTCCAGCCTGGTTCTGCCCAGCACATACTTGGCCCTCGCATAAACCAGTGGGAGCTGCAGCCTAGTTGGAGCGACCCACAATAACCCAGACCAGGCCCGCCCCCTACCCTGGTTTGCCAGTATGTGTAGCAGTAATCCAGTCTGTCCCACACCCCATTCCACCCCAGCCGCTGTCCTAGTTTTATGCCCTCCCATGGAAGTGGTAACCCAAGAGGGATGAGCCCACTATTTCCCTCCCAGGCCTCACCCACTCTCAGATTATGCACTCTCCAGATAGTTCTGTGGTTTGACTTGACAGAACTAGCCCCCAGTGCCAGCTTCTTGCAGCTGATGCTGTGGTTAAGCCCAAACAACCCTCACCCACTCTAATTTTGTTTGCACCAGTAGGAATAATCAGCCCAGCCTGGCTTCTCCCTGATCTAGTCCACGTGAGGCACACAGGTGTTGTAGCCCTGCCTAGTCTGGTCTGCCCCCACCCCAGCCCACACTCTCCTGCGGGAGTAGCTGTCCAGCAAGGGAATCCTCCTTGATTCCCCTGCCGGCTCTGCCCCCTCCCTTCCTTGTTCTCACGTGTGCTGGTTGGGCGCTGCGGTCACTTCCTGTACAGGCAACCTCACCTTGGTATTCCGTATTGTGCACTAGTCTTTGTTGCGACCGAACCTGGCTCGACCCACACTCTGTTCTGGTGCTCAGATTTGCCAGTGGATGACATGGACAGATTCAGCCTGGTTTTCCCCCGACTCCTGCCAAATGTATGCCAGTGGGTAACTTTCCATGGCTGTTCTGGGCTGTTTCCTATCATGCTTCTTGTGCTTACCTGCCGGGTCTGTGTCCTGCCAGAGGAGTTGCCCAGGCTCCTTCATCAGAACCTCTCCCAATGCCAGGTTTTGCGCATACCATTGGGTCCATGAGCCAGCCCTGCTCAGTTCACCTCCTGTCATAGCAGGAACAGTGGCTTTTCCTGACTGGGCTTCAACCCAATCTGGTTCTTGCTGTTGGATGTTTCAGCTCAGCCATGGTTTGTCCGTACCCACATGTTACGGCCCACCGCGCGAGTAATGGGGGACACGGAGAAGGGTCTGAGGGATTGAGGCACCGACAGGAGACAGGGATGGTGGAAGTCTCTCGAAGCCTCTCCGAGGCTTCCCTTTATTGCCTCTCCCTTGACCTTTCACCTACTTCTTGTTTACGCTTTACCCCACACCCTCATTAGCGCAGATTGGCTACAGCTGAGACCAGGTGCTTCTAGCCCAAAGCCCACCACCTGTAGGCTCCCCTACCTTCCCCCATACCTTGGTCCTCCCCACCCTGATTGGTGATCCTCATGGACATGCATCCTTGTCAAGTATGTAAACAACATCAAAAATAAAAGAAAATAAAAATGTGAAAGGATTGGGATGCCAACCGATGAACTTTCTTCTTTTTTTTTCTAGTGCAAATATTCAGTCCATATTTACCCTGAAATCTCTTGAATTCTCTGTAGTCTTGAGTGCATTACTGCCAGAGTCCAGCTCCAGCCGAGTTCGGAGCTCGGGAAGGGTGCATGGAGTTGGCGATAAAGAAAGACACACACACAGACACTTGGTGCGTTCTCACAACAGCTCAGGAAAAAGCTGTCCTTTTTACTTTCTCAAAACCCCTCTCAAGCTTCTACACAAGCAACTAATTGTTCTATTTTTTACTTCAAGACTAGGGGGCTTGTAAGACATCTGGTCACTCCGTCTGCACTTCAAGGCTAAGCAGGTGCCCCAGAGATAATTCTGCAAAATACTGTATTCATATTCTTCAAAGCAAGCTATTATTTATTCTTCAGCAGTAGCCATGGAGCAACAGCCAGGACTCCGAGGCCAAGGCACATGCGATTACCTGCTAATCAGTAGTACTTTCCCACCACATTTCTACTTCTACAATTTACCCATCATTTAATGGGAAAATAGGGTCAAGGGAAAAAACCTAAAATCTAAAACAGAAATTTTAAATATAAAATCCCCCTACAACTACAGACTCTATAACCCCATAAACAATGAGACAATAATCAAAAGCATTTTTCTTTAATAAAAACATCCTAATTCCTCTAGCTAAAAATTATAAAAGCGGCTAAAACAGCTACATTTTCTATGTTCCAAAACATTGCAAAGACAAGCTAGCCTTTGAGATAACAATAACTATATTTATCGCCATAGCAGTTTCAGCTCTCACTCCCATCACTTCCATTACTTTGTAAAATTCTTATTAAGCCATTTCCCAGAAGGCATGCTATATGTCTGTGCCCGATTTCAAGGCAATGGGTAGGTACAGAATAAGATGTCCAGAAATGGCATGGGTTTAATTGTACTCCTGTGTGTAAATTGTCAAAGGCCCACTCACCAAGACATTACCAATAACATTAACTCTCAAGCTCATGTTGGTGGCAAAAGCCATCCCACAGGGGCAAGCAATGCTTCAATAGACCAGAATTCATAGTGGGGTGCTTGAGTGTCCATGCAAACAGGGGGTGAGACTGCGTCAAGGTGGTCAGAGAGAAATCCGCCGGGCCCTGCCTAACAGCTGGAAGCTCTCCCGGGCCCAGCCAAGCAGGGGAGCTGTTCTCTTCACACCTTCGTGCCATCCACACCCACTGCACGGACCCCGGCACACCACACACACACACACGCACACACGCACACACACACACACACGCACGCACGCACACACACACACACGCACACACACTGTAGTTCTGTGTCCAGAGTAGTGGCACTTACCATGTGGCTGACTGCGACACCCCTGGCTCTTCCTTTTCCTCCTGCTGTCTCCAGGCATCCTGTGATGGTTCTCCCAGGAGTGTGGGAGAGGGCAGAAACCACAGCCTTTGGAAATGCAGACCTAACTGCTTAAGGAAAGGTGTTTCATGCCAGGTTTGATGAAGAACAGACAGATGTTGAGTGTGGTTGGATAACGGAGAATGACCTAACGGTGATGGTAGACTGGACGAAGCAGGCCCTGGCTGTTCAGATGCTTCTGGGTGACATGCACAGCTTACCTTCCTCCGTGATTACAGGCAGGGCACCCTCCGGAATGAGATTCCCATGGCCTACCTCCGAGAGCTTCTTTGTGCCTCTTACCCAGACAAGAGGCACAAGTCTGAATAGCACTGCACGTTTTGTTGTTGTTGTTTGTGTTTTGCTTTTCTTTTCCTTGAAATTCATTTATGTGTATTGAAAGGCAAACTTACAGAAAGAGAGAGAGGGAGAGACACAGAGAGAAATTCCATCCACTGGTTCACTCCCTAGATGGCTGCAATGGCAGAGCTGAGCTGATCCAAAGCCAGGAGCCAGGAGCTTCTTCTGGGTCTCCCATGTGGGTACAAGAGCCCAAGCACTCGGGTCACTGTCTGCTGCTTTCTCAGGTGCATGGGCAGAGAGCTGGATCGGAGGTGGAGCATTTGGAACTTGAACTGGTATCCATATGGGATGGTGGCACCACAAGCGAAGGCTTAGCCTATTATGCCACAGTGCCAGCTTTTATTGTTGGGTTTGTGCTTGGTTGTGAGGAGGGAAGGTTGTTCCGTCTGTTGCGTACCTTGAGTGAGAAAGGGGAACAAGAGGAAGAAGAGCAACAGCAGGTCAGCCAGATCTTGTTTCTGAGTTCCCTTCTCTCAGTTCAAGGTGTTCAATATGTCAAGGCTCCATGCTGGGAGGTGCTCTTTTTCACGCCCCAACGAACAGAAGAGGACCTTTTACGGAGTGCTCTGGGTGGTGAAGGAGAAGCTGCAGGCCAGGGAGCTGCCTCTTGGCACCGGGCAGAAATGGTTCGGGGGGATGGGGTGATGCAGGTCAATAAAGCTGCTCTTGTGCCACCTTGTTCTTGGGTTGTCTTGCTCCACTGTGTGGCAGCAGCTTTGTGGCCTGGACCCAGAGCTCTCCAGGGCAGTTTCACTCATGGAAGGTATCTAGGGGCCATTTCTATGGGTGTCTTGTTTTTATCTGCTGATGTCAATTCTCACTCTCATGGTTGTTGTGGGTGGTATAATCAGCCCACTGTGCTGAGTCACTGTTTTCTTCATAAAGTTTGGTGAGCCCACCATGAGTCACTAAGGTGCATGAAACACCAGGGCTTGCAACAAACAGCCAGAACAATCTAGTTACTGAGGGACTCTCCAAAAATTGGGAGGAGACTTGTTAGGAACCAAGGGCAAAGCCAGGCAAATTCTTCATTACTCACTTCCTCATCTGAAAAGTGTATGTCATGAGGCCAACGTCAGGCCAAAATGTCTGGCACTGGCCTGGCACAGCAACCTAGTGGCTGAAGTCTTTGCCTTGCTTGCACTGGGATCTCATACGGCTGCTGGTTCTTATCCCAGTAGCCCTGCTTCCCATCCAACTCTCTGCTTGAGGTCAGGGAAAGCAGCAGAGAATGGCCTAAAGCCTTGGGACCCTGTACTCCCATGGGAGATCTGGAAGAGGCTGCTGTCTCCTGGCTTCGGATCGGCTCAGCTATGGCCATTGTGGCCACTTGGGGAATGAATCAATGGATGGAAGCTCTTCCTCTCTGTCTCTCTTCCTCTCTCTGTATATCTGATTTTCCAATAAAATCTTTAAAACAAATGTGTGGCACAATTATTGAGCATCATGTGTGAGCAAATTATCAATTGAAAATAGGCGTAGGAGCACCCATCAGCACATGCAAAAATGAGCTGAGGGTGAGTCAGATAGGGATTCATCAGATCAGGAAGAGGGATTATAACTGCTACTGGGGAAGGGAAAAGAGTCAGAGAGAGTTTAACCCTGAGGTGGCTGGGCGGGATGAGGGGCAAGTGATTGGGTTTAGCATGTGGAGGAGGCTGAGTAGGAGAGGTGGATTCTCCTGGGCTGAATGCTTGGAAGTCAGATTGGTTAGGAGAAGAGTGAGTTAGAAAAATTGAGGGTTTAGAGTGTGTGAGAAGAGCTTGGGAGGGAGAGCAGGATGGATACAGGGTGAGAATGGAGAAGAAGCAGCCTGAAACATGGGAAATCTACTGTTCACCACTGCAGTTTCAGAAGTTATTTGGATCACGGATAAGTTGGAGGTCCAATTGAGTTGTCTAATTTGCGTTGAGTCCAAGCCACATTGCAGAAGAAAATTAGTTGTGTGGCTAGAGGTCTGAGAGTGACAGGGTGTTGAGATTCAGGGGAAGCAGGCAAGTGGCAACTCTGTAGGGGGCTTGGACTCTCCAGCCTGGCTGGGATGTCCAGGGATGAAGGTGGCAGGATTCGTGTAACATTGGATGCTCATAGGGGGCAAAGCATGAGAGTCGAAATGTGGAGAACCTGCTGAGAGGGGGAGAGGTTACACTCACCCATCACCCTCAGCGAGTAGTAGGTCACCATTAATCTGATTGGCGTGGCATGTGGGATCAGTAATGGTTGAGAGGCTATGAGAGATTTCTAAGACAAGGACCCTGTTTCAGATCTTTAACTTGCCCCCTGGGAAGCACCATTTCCTGGGACCTCTGGCTGTCACCTAAGAGATCCCAGCGACTGGCCAATATCTGTAAGGAGTTATTCGAATATCCCACCCTGGACCTGACGCCATGCCATTCCTTCTTCCTCACAGCTCACGGAAATTCGCACTGGTCCAGCCATCCACCAATCAGATGTAACCCGGCATGTCACCTGAGAATCCCACCCCCAATCTCCCAGCCCCTTCCCCAACCCTGCCCACCCACCAATCATCCCCAGGCACTCACCTGCAGGTGCCAATCCCCTGGGGCCCGCCCTCAATCCCTCCCAATCCCTGCCCCCCACACCTGGCAGACAAAAAGGCCCCCAGGTGCATTTGCGGCCTCCTTTCCCCTCCTTCCCCTTCCCCTTTTCCTGCCCCGCTGGAATAAACCTCCTAAGATACCTCCTTGTGTCTCGTGTTTTCAGCTCACAGTAAAAAACCAGGTTGTGGGAATTAGCTGCGTGTAAAATATCATAATATCATATGAACTAGAACTCTAACCCTTTTTAAATAGCTAACAATACCAGTGTGTCCACTTAGGCTGTGTGTCAGCTCTTGGCTTTTTGTTCCAGAACACCTCACACTCAGGACTACTTCACAGGGCGTCTCGGCTGTTGTCCCCACTCTGTCCATTCAGAGATTCACATTGGGGCAAGGATCTTCTGCCACTGTCCCCACTAAAATTTAGGGGTGCCCTTGTAGGCTCAAACCAATTCTAGGCAAAGGGCTCTCCCATAGTCCCTCATGGTTCAAAATTTAGTGCCTTGGGCCTGGTGCGATAGCATAGTGGTTAAGGTCCTTGCTTTGTGCATGCTAGGATCCCATATGGTAGCCGGTTCTAATCCTGCCAGCCCTGCTTCCCATCCAGCTCCCTGCCTATGGCCTGGGAAAGCAGTTGAGGACGGCCCAAAGCCTTGGGACCCTGCACCTGTGTGGGAGACCCAGAAGAGCTCCTGGCTCCTGGCTTCGGATTGGCTCAGCTCCAGCCATCGTGGCCACTTGGGGAGCGAATCAACGGATGGAAGATCTTCCTCTCTGTCTCCCCTCCTTTCTGTATATCTGACTTTCCAATAGAAATAAATAAATCTTTAAAAAAAAATTAGCGCCTAATTCGGCTATCCAACTTAATATTTAACCTTTAGCTGCAACACAGAACACACAAGTTAAGGACAAGACAAGCACAATCAGCTTAGACCTAATAAAAGAAAATCAACCAGAGTGGATGTGCCCACTCCTTAGGCGAAAACATCTGACCCATTGGGAGCACCCCTTCACTGGGTGCAAAAAAACCAAAAATAGGCTGAAAAGAAAAAGAGGAGAAAAACAAGACAAAACAATTAGCCGGAAAAGAATTGAGGTGAGACCCACCACACATGCTCCTCAAGTGGAGTCCTGATGATCTTGGGGATCTTGGACGAGCCCCCATTTGTTGAGCCCAGATCTTGATATTCCCAGAAATTACCAGGAGTCTGAAGTTGATTCAAATGCAAAAGGATGGTTTATTCAAGTTCAGCACATCTGCCTGGGTTTTTGGTTAAGAGCAGGGAGCACCCTTCACAGGAGTGAGACCTGAACAGCACCTTCATAGGGTTTTTGTAGGGGCAATCCACAGTATCTAGAAAGGGGGCAATTCACAGAGCCTGCAAGGTGAGGGGAAATGCCACACATTCCCTGCCTATCTCGGCTGGACAGCCCAGGCCTCCAGCAACCAAGGCAAGCACCCACTTCATTACTTGGAGCCACCTGTGAGACAACCAGACTTACGTGGGCCCTGATTCGTAAGAATTGGAACCCATCAGTGCTAAAGGTCAAATAAGCCCTTTGGCCTGAGCGCTCAGCAGTTTCTTTTCTTTAAATTTTTTTTTTTTTTTACAATCTTTACATAGTTAATTAGGATAAGAAGGTTCAAGGGCTATAGGAAAGTGGGTAAGACTACTATTTCCACATTTTTTCCCTCTGTCTGTGGAAAAAGGGGAGGTAAAGGGAGCAGCCCCACCCAGTCTCCCACCCTCCCATCCTGAGACCCTAACGTGGGGCATGTTCCGAGGGACTTGCTCAAGTGGTTTTCATAGTTCAACAGTTATGAATCGCTGCCAATCTCGCCATTCCAAGCCCGATGAGGTCGTTGAAGAATCCACTGATTGACATAGTCCATCTTAGAGTCAACATATAGCTGAGGTGGTTGATTGACTTGTTCTGTCTTCTGTCTTTTCATGGTTAGGTTTCTGAGGTGCTCCCAGAACAGATTCTTTTTTTTTTTTTTTTTAAGATTTATTTATTTTTTTATTACAAAGTCAGATATACAGAGAAGAAGAGAGATAGAGAGAAAGATCTTCCATCTGATGGTTCACTCCCTAAGTGAGCGCAATGGCCGGTGCTGTGCCAATACAGAGCCAGGAGCCAGGAACTTCCTCCAGGTATCCCACATGGGTGCAGGGTCCCAAAGCCTTGAGCCGGCCTCCTCGACCGCTTTCCCAGGCCACAAGCAGGGAGCTGGATGGGAAGTGGAGCTGCCAGGATTAGAACCAGCGCCCATATGGGATCCCAGGGCATTCAAGGCAAGGACTTTAGCCGCTAGGCCACGCCGCGTCCGAGAAGAGATTCTTGTACTAGCAAGTATAGAGCCTAGCACAGTCCATCGCCCAATCAGCTGGTGGTTGCAATTGTTAGGTTGGTTCTGTTTTCAGCCCTGACTTCCACTGGAACCAATGGGTGTTGCAGTCCAGCCTGGTTCTGCCCAACACATACTTGGCCCTCACATAAACCAGTGGGAGCTGCAGCCTAGTCAGAGCAACCCATAATAACCCCCACCAGGCCCACTCCCTATCCTGGTTTGCCAGTATGTGCAGCAGACTAGCCCAGTCTGTCCCATATCCCATTTGGCTCTCATACATGTCAGTGGGTATTAAAGCTTAGTTCCATCTAACCAGCTCCACCATCCAGCCCTCACGGATGTTGTTGGGTGCCTCTCTGTCTAGCCACCCCTGCCCCTGAACTAGTTTTTGTGCCCTCCAGTGGGAGTGGTAACCCAAGAATGAAGAGCCCACTATTTCCCTCCCAGGCCTCTCTCACTCTGGGATTATGCACTCTCCAGGTGGTTCTCACAGTTTCTTAGTAGCAATGAGCCATGACCAAATGATGGGATTTTGACACTGAGGTTCCTTAGGACCAGCAAAAACAAACAAACAAAAATAAAAAAAGAGAGTGGACCAACAGATGGAAGATCTTTCTCTTTCCTTTCTGTGACTTTCAAGAAAAAATAAAGTAATACATTTTTTTTAAAATAAATAAAATAGGCAAAGAGCATTTTCTGTAATGGATCTGTATATGTATAAGACAGTACAAGGTTATTAGTATCCCAAAATATTGGTGATATAAAATAGGAAAAAATGAAACTTATATTGGTTGGCTACTTAGCAACAACTCCATGGCACAGGAACAAACTTACTGTTGCAAAGTGGTTTCTGATCTCTTTGACAGTAACCCAGTGATGGGATTAAATATGGGCTATGTCTCCTTGCTTTTGTTATAACACCAACTCTAAGAGATGAGAATTGATATGTTGATTTTGTTCTTTTGTTCTCCCTCAACGGGAGAACACACTGTTGGAAGGTTAAGAAGTGGAGAGAAGCAAGAGTTCATATTTTAAAGATTTATTTTTTATTATTTTTTTATTGGAAAGGCGGATATACAGAGAGGAGAGACAGAGAGGAAGATCTTCCGTCCGATGATTCACTCCCCAAGTGAGCCGCAACGGGTCGATACTATGCCGATCCGAAGCCAGGAGCCTCTTCATGGTCTCCCACGCGGGTGCAGGGGCCCAAAGCTTTGGGCCGTCCTCAACTGCCTTCCCAGGCCACAGGCAGGGAGCTGGAAGGGAAGCGGGGCTGCCGGGATTAGAACCGGCGCCCATATGGGATCCCGGGCGTGCTGGGCGAGGACTTAACCACTTGCGCCACCGCGCCGGGCCCAAGAGTTCATATTTTAAAAGTTAACACTTAGCCCATCTGAGTCCTCACAACCTGAGACATCTTACACTGCCTTACCACTGCCATTCCTAAGATCAGAAGTGGAGCAGACAGAAAAGCTCCATATGGGATGCCAGCACCACAGCTGATGGTTTTATCTGCTGGTTCCCAGCACCAGCCCCAAAAGTTACCTTTAGAATGGTGAGGTTTTCTGCAGGAAGCAGAGATGAAAATAATCCTCGAATTATGATGCCCTCCCCACTGGCACTCCCAGGAAACTCAGGGAGTGTGAAGCTTAGGAATCAAAGTCCACTATAAGACATCTCCAGAGTGGGGATTCTGGAAAAAAAAAAATGAAAGAGACATTTAGTCTTCAGGAACTCCATTTAGGTACTAGCCTTTAGTAACATCAAACTTACAAGAGCTAGCACTAAGCCCATGCAATATCAGCAGAGATGCTTTCTGGAGTCTCTACAGGGGATGTTAAGGGCAGGAGTCACGTTTACAGCTGCCTCAGTCGGTGTCATGCTGCAGAAGGAGTCACATGTCAGCAGGGGTCAGGACTGGGCATTGTGGCACTGTGGGTTAAGCTACAGCTTGCAATCCAGGCATCTCATGCACACCCTTAAACCACAGCAGATCAGCCCAATAGCTCCCCGAATATCCGATGTGCTTGACCTGGGTCTGTGCTCTCTAGAATGGTCTGGATGAAGTCAGATGTGGCAGAAGCCTGGCTGGGTGCTTTTCCTGCAGAGAAATGGGAAAGGGGTGAGGGGAGAGACAGGAGGCTGAAAGGTTGTTCCCCCGAGACGAGGAGGTGGGGTGTGCACATCTGTCCCCTGCTCACCTCCGGGACCCTCACCTGGGCACAGACCCTGGAGAGCAGGGACGACCTGCAGTCGGAATTGGTGCCAGGGACCTTGAACCTCACCACCCTCCGCTCGCGTGAGCCCCACGACTCCAGGCAGCAGAGTTGGAAGCAGGGCCAGTAGGAGCAGCGGGGGCCGCAGAGGCGGGTCCGGTTGAGTGGCAGGACGGTGTCATTGTCACAGCACTGCTCCAGGGGGTTGTAGACCTGGTCCCCACACCTGGGTGCCGGCTGACACATCCACAGGCCAGAATCTGTCAGAGCCAGACAGGTGGGCTTCAGGAAAGCCTCCAAGACCAGCTCCACTCACTGCCCCGCCTCCTACCTCACCACACCAGTTCTCACCTGAGACTCCTTCCAAGGCCGAAGCGAGGGAGGCAAGAAGGAGCACAGCAGCTGTGGGGCAGAAGGGGTGAGAGTGGTGGGACCCAGACATGAGGTGGCAGAGGGAGCTGCCTGTGCAGCACACAGAGTGGATCTGAGCTGACACAGGTGTGGGTCCTGGGGTGTGGACAGTCATGTGAGGACATGCCTGGAGGGGAGGGAGAGGGCTCCAGGAGGAATAAGGATCAGAGCCTGCAGGTTGGGAGGCTGATTGCAAAGCAGTCAGCAGTGGGCGTGGTTATGAGGAGGAGGCTGAGAACTGACAGGGAAGAGAGAGGTAAGCCAGGGTTTAGGCACAGTCAACCCACACCAGTGACGCTGGCATCCCGCATGAGCACAAGTTCTAGTTCTAGCTGCTTCACTTCTAATCCAACTTTCCACTAATGCACCTAGGAAAGCAGCTGAGGATGGCCAAGTGCCTGGGTACCCAAATGGGAGACCAGATAGAAATTCCTGGCTCCTGGCTCCTGGCTCCTGGCTTTGGCCCAGCCTGAGCTTGGCTGTAGGAGCCACTTGAGAGGTGAGCCAGAAAATGAAGGATATCTACGTTCCTCTTTTCTCTTTCTTCTCCCTCTCTCTATGTAACTCTGACTTCCAAATAAGCAAATAAACCATTCAAAGCAAAAAGAGCATTAGTTTTCTAGCCCAGCAGTGATTAGGGCCGCAGGAACAGCCTCCCCCGGGCGCTGGTGTCTTCTTACCCTGGATGCTGGGCAGCATGCTTTTGATCTGACCACATGGCACTAGGAGGCAGAGCAGCAGCATCTCTGTGTGAGGACCAACTGGGCTCTGTGGCTTATATGCGCTTTGCATGTAGCGAGAACCTGTATATGCATATTGCAACACAGGCCACAGGGGTGGGAGAGGTGGGGCTGAAGGTGCAGAATCAAGTGTGACAAGAACCCACACATCAGTGATTGGGAAGTGCATGCCTGATCAGGTCCAGCAGCTGCTGCCTTCTCAGCCCCTCCCCCTGGAGCCTTCCCAGCTGAGTCTGGCCTGAGGCTCCCCTCTGGGAGACATTCCCTACCCCTCGCTCCTGCAGGCCCGCTCCCTTCCCCTTCCTCGCAAGCAGCTGTGCCCAGGCTCCCCTTGTCCCCAGGGACTAGTCTGTCCCCACTGCACCATCCCCTGCACAGTTCCCCACTTTTGTGAAATAGCCCACAGAAGTTGGCTATTGAGGGACAGTGGGTCTGGAGAGTCCGGGGCTGCAGACCCCTGCTGGGGAGATGCTGAGGATAGTGATAAGGAGACCAGGGTGGGGGGTCACAGGGCACATGGCAGGCAAAGTCTTTTCACTATGGGGTCTTTAGTACTCTCCATCCACACTTCCCACTACTGTCACCTTCACATCGTGTGAACGTAGGACAGTGGCAGTAGATGGTTTCGTGTCTGTATGTGACTCCTGCCTGGGCCCAGGGTGTCAGGGATGTGAGGTTCCTGGTGGGTGGGGCATAACTTCACGATGCAGTAAAGGCTCATGGATGGTGTGAGGGAGCCTGTGTTTGAGATCTGAGGTGCCAAACTTCCTCTGTGTGGTCTCAGACTTGCCCCCGCTTTCCCATCCTGCAGCTGTGGAGATTGGCGACCCAGATCCGCACCTGCCCCCCACCCTTCCTGTGCCTGCTACATGGGCACTGTCGGCAGGCTGGCTGCTCCAATTCCCGTCCAGCTCCCTCGTGTAGCCTGGGAAAGCAGTTGAGGACAGCCTGAAGTCTTGGGACGCTGCACCCATGTGTGGGAGACCTGGGAGAAACTCCTGGCTCCCAGCTTAGTCTGGCTCAACTTTGTCTGTTGTGGTCATTTTGGAGAGTGAACCAACAGATAGAAATTCTCTCTCTTTTTATGGCTTTCAAGTAAAAATAAATCAACATTTAAAAGGATGAAAGAGAAGTCCCGTAGGAACAGAGAAAGTCCTAAAGGAGGAGGACTGTCATCAGCGAGGCTCCTGGAG